>NW_024543092.1:2030000-11717500 GCF_018167655.1 Microtus oregoni
CTCTCTCTCTCTCTCTCTCCTCATCTCTCTTCTGCTCTGTCTGACAAATAAAAATTAAAATGTTAAAATTTTTGAGGGGAAATTCCTCTGAGCTGGTGCCTATAATGGTCTTCTAAAGTGTTTGAAGGAAATTCAGTAGACTTTATTCAATATTTGAAGGTATTCCTACAATCAATTACATGAGTATCATAAAGACAATAAATATTATAAATTAATCATAATTTTATAAATTTAAGGAGTTTCTAAGTGGTGCAGATATAGCCAGTGTGTATTACCTCTCTGCCTTTCCTTTTTATTTGCATATTCTTCTTCTCTTTATCCCTTTTTCCTTCTGACCCTTTCCCTACAATTTTCTTATTTTCCAATTCTTAGTCCCTCCCCCCTCTACTATTCTCCTCACATGTCTCAATGTTAAAAAAATAGTATCATCGAAAACTCATTGGCTCTGGAATTCAACATATTCCAGATTGAAAAGTGTGACATGGATACACTGTTAAGTATTTATGTGTATTATCTTGCTCATCTTTAAATTTTAGTTTATTTCATATAATATGATAAAGGCATATTTTATATATAATGAAATATATCCTTCATTATATGTAGCGGTCAACTTGATACAGCCTGGAGTCACCTGTGTGTTAGTTGAGGAATTGTGCAAACAAGATAGGTAGGTCTGTTGGGGTGTCTACTCTATGTGTGATTATCTTGATTGATAATTCCTGTATAAGGAAGTACCTAGTACACTGTAGGCAGAATCATTCTGTAGACAGATGATTCTGGGCTGTATAAGAAAGATAACTAAACATGAGGCTGCGAGCAAACCTGGAAGCAGCATTCACTCATAGTTTCTGCTTCATGTCCCTCCTTCAGTTCCTTCCTGGACTTCCCTCAATGGCAGACTGTGGTGGAACAAGGCATTACAAACCAAACAGCCCCTTGTCTACTCTAAGTTGCTTTTGATCAGAACGTTTGCTCATAGAAACAGAGAGCAAACTCTGAGATTTGATAGTCTGTGTTAAATGACTTATTAGAGTAACTGAAAAATAGTAATGCCTTCGTAAATAGTAGGTGTTTACATGATTTTGAAGTACTTTGTTATGCGAATATGAAATTATATTGATGAAATTTGTTACCTGAATTGTTGCTTTTTATAAGTGTCATCCTGGCTATCCAGAGTATAATATCTTCTCACATATTTTTACATATAAAGCGCCCATAAATCTTCCAATCTAACACCTTGAAAACGTATAGCTGATGTGGAGACGTGGTTCAGCACAAAGAACACTGACTGTTCTTACAGGGGTCCTGAGTTCAATTCTCAGCAAACACATGGTGGCTCACAACTGGTGAGCAAAGGAACATGCATAAAAAAAAACACTCATATAAATAAATAAATATTAGAAAAAGAAAAATTATAGGCATGTGATACTGATCTGTAACTATTGTTAAGAATTAATTAACATCAACGATAGAATTTTTAAACATTTAAGCATGTTAGAAATGAGAACAAAATACTTGTTGGATGAGAAGGATATATTATATTTGAGAAATGACAAACCAAGGATTTAATAAAAATAAAACTACGTGAGGCCTTGAAACAGTCCCTATGATCCCATAATAATAGTTATACGGCATTATATGTTTGGAAACCCATTTTTTTTCTCGTGCCTAATGTGATAAGGCTAGGATCTTTAGTAGATTGTACAGCTCCGGTGACATAACTGAGCAGTCTTGGCTTTTCTCACACTTTACTGAGAATGCTGTCACATTATTTATTTTCCTCCTTCAACCTCTAGAGACAAAGACTGCATAGCCTAATAGGATGTGAAAAAAAAAATACCTGTGGAGATGGTTTATGTGAGCCATTAGGGGCACTTAGTTCTTCTCCATGAGGTTCCCATGAATATGACAACTAAGATATGATAGGAAATACAGACATTACTGAGAGGATGGGACATGCAGTAGGTGGTGTTTTATACTTGCTCTATAAGACTTTGTTTATAGAGATTGAGAAACACTTTATTTCATCATTGTTTTCCAGAAAGCAATAAAGAATTGTCTAAGTTACTTTTTAATTGCTGTGATGAGAAACCCTAACTAAGGCAATCCAGAAAAGGAAGCATTTAATTAGCGGCTCACTGTTCCAGAGGATTAGAGTCTGCGACCATCATGATGGGAAGAATGGCAGCAGAAAGGCATGCATGCTGCTGCAACAGTGGCTAGGACCTTACATCCTGATCCATACACAGGAAATGGAGAAAGATCCAGCTAGAAATAGCTGCGTCTTTTGAAACCTCAAAGTCCACCCCTAGTGATACACTACCTAATCATTCCCAAATGCTTTCACCAACTCGGTAGCAAGCATTCAAATATATACGTTTATTAGGGTTTATTAGGGTACATTCTCATTCAAACCACTTCCTGTATTTGTGGTTTTGCTGAATGCCAAGGTTGGGTGTGATCCTCATAAAGTAGGAGAGGTTTTGATGGATCTGAATGACTGAACTTGAATACAAATTTGGCTTTTAAAATGCTAAATCAATTAAAGAGGACACAAGAGCAGGGAAAGACTGAAAAAGTGATCTTGCAAGTCACTTCGAAGAAATGTGGTAAGATTAGCACTAGGCTGGAGGGCCTAACAGGAGAGCAAACATTTCCATTTGAATTATTGGAAGACTTTGCAACCTGAGCAGCAGTTCCACAGGGATGAATGAAGAAGTAAATGATAAAATAGTAGAGGTAAACCAGATTAAAGCTTTTCACTTGAGTTGCCATATCCACAAGAATATTTTGCATACTTTTTTCTGCTATAAGAAAGTATAATGGGACAGAATTAGACCTTTCTGTAGCCAGATGTTGACAATAGAAGAAGAAAAACTATGTCAGAACAGGAGAGCCATATCAAAGAGCAATCATAATCTGCTAAAGCATGTCATTACTCTCTATGAACCTCTGCCTATGCAGGACAGTATTCATCAGCCTAGTCCAGTCAGTCAGAGATAAAAAGGTGCGCAGTAGTCCTGCAGTAGTGCTCCAGGATAAAAAAAGTGAATGGCTAATGGAAAGTAATTACATTATGGAAGACTAACTGGGGTAGTGCTTTTCTTTATCCGGGTTGCTACAGCTAACTTCCCCCTTTCGGTGAAACAATTGATGCGAGTAATGAGTTCTTTCCATGTTGCATCATCAAGCTGATGTTTCTATTTTAAGTACCTCCTTAGCTATCCAAAACTAATTTATTATTTGCTTAGAAGGAAAAGCAATGGCCTTTCAAATATGTTGTGTACCATATATAGAAAATTTTCACTGTACAATATTAACTCTTACATATCTTACAGATCTTAAAAAGCATCTAGAAAAACAGCAAAATAGAAACTACAGAATTTGAATGAAGACACCATGAGTGGTTGGGAAAAGGAATAACAGAGAATCATAATAAATCCAGTGAACAATTGCAGGACAGGGATTGAATACCTTCTTATGACTCATTGGCTAGGGAAGCCACTGAAAACTCATAAATCATGAAGGGTATTGTGACTAGTATTGTTTGAATATCAGAACTATATGCTAAGTGCCCGTTGTAGAAGACACCACATACTTTACTGTAGGCCATTGTTGTTGGTTGTTCTTTACTCTTTGGTGGTGGCCCACTACTAAGCTCCCAAATAAACTACACAGAGGATTATTCTTTCTTATAAATGCTTGACCTTAGCCTGGCTTCTTTCTAGCCAGTTTTCTTTAACTTGTATTACCCCACTTATCTTTTGCCTCTGGGCTTTTATCTTCTGTGTTTCTGTATACCTTTCTTTCTTACTCTGTTGCTGGTTGTGTAGCTGGGTAAGTGGACCCTGAAGTCCTTTCCTTCTCCTTTCCTTGTTACTTGATCTTTTCTCCCAGATTTCTCCCCCTATTTATTGTTTTTGCCTGACAGCCTTGCCTATATTTTCTCCTGAGTTGCTACTGGCCATTCGGCTACTTATTAGGCCAATCAGGTGTTTTAGACAGACACGATAGCACAGCTACACAGAGATAGACAAATGCGTCATAAAAGAATGCATCACATCTTTGCATCATTAAGCAAATATTCCATAGCATAAGTAAATGTAACACATCTTAAAATAATATTCCACAACAGGGCATAGAGGAATCAAGCTGGGACTGAACTGGAGAATCTCTCCCTTGTTGGTTGGTTTTCATAGCACCACCATGTGCTACATTGGATGCTGGGGCATAATTTCCCAAATAGTCCTACCTGACTATGGACACTGTGTGCTACACTAACAGTATACCTGTAAAGGTGTGTTTGCTAGTGTAGTAGTGGCATCACTGTTAGTGGCTGCAACCAATTCCTTGCTAAAAGGTTAAGGCCTGATCCTAAAAATATATTTGGTATTATATGCTGTAGAGAGAACTTGTAGCAAGGAAGGTTAGAGGCCCAAGTGAGGAAGCTAATTTTGTTCTGTGAAAAAAATATTGTGTGCCTGGAAAACTGCCTTCTAAACATTTTATACCCATAGATTAAACTCTGCATTTGAGCCAGTTTTGGAAGGGAACATTTTGGTTTGAGTGTTTTGTCTCTTTGGTTTAGCTTGCTTTAGTTTGATTTGGCTTTGTTTGTTTTTCTAATGGGTAGTGGTTATTATACGAATTCATAAGTGGTCAAAAATCTGAGAATAATGACTCTTTAATATTGTAACCCAATGTTCAGAAATAAAAGGAAGAAAATAATGATGCATATGTACTACCCAACCCAAGGCTCAGAAATAATTATGGATGTAGAAGAGTTGTATAGGTTTTTCTTCTCTATTGAAACAGTCTCTGCTGGAGGAAGCAAGGAGTATCAGAAAATTTAGCAAACTTATAAAACTTTCTATATTCAGGAAACCCAGAAATTTATAAGATTAAAAATTCCTTATACAAGTGTATCTAAGCAATAAACAATTGCTAAGTGTGGAGCTATATGCAGAATATGAAGGAATATTCTGGAAATGTAGCATGAGCCATCAAACATGCTGTGTCAGGATATTTTGGTCATGTAGCTAGCTGCCTTCGAGTCACAAAAGATGCTATATGTAACCCTAACAAACTCATTGGTTCATCAGGTTATGTTTGCAAGCTATTATAACCCTGATCTCTTGAGAGTGCTTAATTTGAGTGAACAGACATTTGTTCACATTTCCTCAGCAAAAACCATGCACTAAGTATGTTGGTAGTTTTTGAAGCCCAATACATTATATTCTTTATGTATGTCTGTGCATGTGTGGGCACACATGAATATGTGTGTGTGTGTGTGTGTGTGTGTGTGTGTGTGTGTGTGTTTAAGACAATGTTTCTCTGCTTAACAGTCCAAGTTGTCCTGAAACTTTGTAGAACATGCCCTCTTCTGTAAACAGACATTTCCTGTTCTAGCCACCCAGTCCCAAATAAACACACAGAGGCTTATATGTGAATATAAATTCTTGGCCAATACACCAGAATTATTACTAACTAGCTCTTACTTTTAAATTAACTCATTTATATTAATCTATGTATTTCCATGTGGCTCAAGTTTTATAGCATCTTACTTCTCCAGTGGCTGGCTGACTTCTCTCTGACTCTGCCTTTCTTTCCCCAGAATTCTCAGTTTGGCTTTCCTGCATAGACTTATTCTGCCTTGCTGTAGGCCAAACATCTTTTTTTATTAACCAATGACAGTAATACATATCAACAACATACAGAAGGATTATCCCACAACATTCTTCAAACATACAGAGATATACCTGCCTCTACTTTCTGAGCTTTGGAATTAAAGGAATGTACCACCAATTCAGGGCCACTGAAATATAATATTTATACCTAATTGTTTCATACTTTGCTCATGTAGAGATGTAGAATTTCATTAAGTATCTTTTCTGCATCTACTAAAAGATTCACATAGAATTTTTGTCAGTAATTTGATAATTATGGTATATCACACATTAATTTTCATATATCAAGTGCCTTTAGAGCTGTAAATTACCACTTGAATATAGTTAATAATCTTGTTGGTGTGCTATAGGATACAACTTGTAACATTGATGTAACTTTCTCAGGAACATTATTTTTTAAAAAATTAGCCAATTATTCAGAATAACTTGAGAAATTCTGACAATAGACTTGGAGGGGGCTGTTAATTATGTTCCTATTTCATTTGCCTTGGTAGTTTAGATTATTAGTTATTTCATTTATTGTTATTCTATAAAATCCAACAAGAAGCAACTTAAATTAGGGGTAGCTTATTTGGAGTTAGAGTTTAAGAGGGATACAGTCCACTTTATATGGAAGACATGTCATCAGAAATTTGAGAGAGATGGTCATATGACTTTCACAGTCAAGAAAAAGAGAAAAGACATATAGGGGAGCCAAATTAAAAACGTCAAGATCTTCTCCCAAGGCTTTGCTTCCTATGGCAAGAATATACCTTCTAAAGCATAACCTTTCAAATGTCTCAACTAGTGATAGAGCATGTCTTCAACAAATAAGTCTATGTGGCTGGGAAGTGGTGGCGCATGCCTTTAATCCCAGCACTCAGGAGGCAGAGACAGACAGATGTTTGTGAGTTTGCGGCCAGCCTGGTCTACAAGAGCCAGCTCCAGGATGGGCTTCAAAGCTACAGAGAAAACTTGTCTTGAGAAACAAGAAAACAAAAACAAAAAAGCAAAAAAAAAAAACCCAAAAAACAAATAAGACTATGAAGGACAAGTAAACCCATAAGAGAGAGCAAAGAGTTGCCATGGAATCAAATTATGCCATTTCCTTAAGTTCTGGACAAGCTGGATAGCCAAACTTTGTCTGAATATTTACTCAACACTCATTAATATATTTTGTAGTAATTGGGAAACTATATAGGGTTGGCTTACCAAGCCTGTCTTATTTATTGTTTAATAAAGGAAATAAAGAGTCAATCAGATACCTTTAATAGTCCATGAAAAAGGAGAAAGAAAGGCAGAGAGAATAGGTTATGTCGTCTACATTCATATATTTAATATACTAATGTATTTGACATTTTATATGTCTTCATGGTGCTGACTCTATTCACTTTAACAACCAAAAGGCATTTGGTTTAAAGAAAAGAAGCGATGAAGTAGAGGAACAACATGATGTAATAAATAGCTAAACAATAGACTTGGAGTTCTTCTATAAAACCAACCTTTATTCAAGTCATCTAAACAGGTACACATATATGTATTGATTCATTATTTACCAAACCATGAAAGTAATTTTTAAAGTGTTTTAGTAGGATGAACAGTTTTTTGGGGATAGGATTATCTCAATATCTCTTATTTTTCTGATTTGTATTTCTAATGAAAAACTGAAAAAGATATTAATGACTAAAGCATGGTAATACATGCCTATAGTCAGAGAACTTGAGGGTCTGAAAAAAGAGAATTTGAAATACAAGGTTGCCCTTGTAAATCCTCTCTCAACAACAAAAAGGAACAAATAATAATGGATCTTTATATTTATCCTCAACTTATTTATGACATTCAATTACATAGGTTGAACAATCCTTGCAACTCTAAGCAAAACATAACTTGATCTTTGTGGATCATTATTTTCTCAAGTTTTCAAGAATTTATTAAATATTTTGCATCCATATTGATTGAGAATATTGGCTTTCAGCTACCAGTTTTGTTGTGTCTTTATCTGGCTTGAGCATTTGTCTAATATTGGCTACACAGAAGAAGTTTAGAAGTGTTCTTTCTGTTCTTATGCTTTTTAAGTGTTTTTTTAAAAATAATTTAAGAATGATTGATTATAGTTCTTATTTGAAAGTCTGATAGAATTCTGCTATAAATCCATTTGGGTTTAGGATCTTTTGGATATGAAAGTTTTCCCAACCATTTCATTCTTATTTGTTATAGGCCTGTTTAAATTGTTGATCTCCTTTTGATTGAATCTTGAAGGGAGCCAAATTGGGTAAAAGGTAAATTAGATATAAGGCCCACTTAAAAGAAAAGATCTATGGTTTGTACTGTAAACCTAGGCTACTATCCTTGGCTGTTGGGGTCTTTAACACCAAAGGAGAACTTATTATTGTCATTTTCCTAAAGCAGTATCATTTCAAACTTCCTTATAAATGTCTATCTTTATAGACATAGATAAATGTAGCTCTCACATCTCATCAAAAAAAAAACAAAACAAAAAACAAAAACAAAAACCCCACTTTTCTCTGCATTAGTGAAGATCCTTCCAGAAACTGGTAACCTTTCAAAATGTAGAGAACAACTGACTACGGGATGCCCCATAAACTGATACATCTACAAAACAGAGAATGAATAATAATAAAATGATAAAGGCAATAAGCCCAGAATACCTTTTGTGAGATAGTGTCTTGAAAATTGACCTCATAAATATCTCAATAACCTTGTCACCCCTAACAATATCATAACAACACAGTGACAATACCTGTTTGTTGTCAGGGTTTCTGTCTTGCCTGGTTTCTGTCCTCCCACCAGGTCCCACAGCCATTTAGCCCCAAAGAAATCACACAGAGGTCTATAAACTGTTTGGCCCATTATCTCGGGCTTCTTATTAGATCTTATAACTTATATTAACCCATTATTCTTATCTACGTTAGCCTCATGGCCCAGCACCTTTTTCAGCAGGGCAACCACATCTTCCTTCTTCTGTGGTTGGGACAGGACTGGGGAGGAATGGGCTTCCTCCTTCGCAGAATTCTCCTGTTCTCATTGACCTGCCTCTACTTCCTGTCTGGTTGTCCTGCCTATACTTCCTGCTGGCTACTGGCTAATCAGAGTTTATTTAAAACATGATTACAGAATATAGACAATTGTCCCACACCATCTGTTGACACATTAACATAGATGGAGAAAATATGACAGGGTACCACACCTAAATGAAGAGCTATATGTAATTAATAGATGGAGAGAAAAAAAAGAAATCTTGTCCAGGGACCAGTTTCCTGATATGTTTTTGAATCCCAAGTGATCTATCCTAAACACACATATATATGAGCAACACTAAATGGACCCAGCAGATTGTATTCCTATACACAACTGTGTATATTCATGTGTACAACAATAATAATTAAACAAAATATTAATTTGAGAGGGAGTGGAGGACTAAGGAGTTGGAATGCGGAGAGGGGTAGAATTGATTTAAATATAGCATTCATTTATGAGAACAGAAGAAAGGATGGAAAAAAGGCAGAATAATAGAGTATAATATGCTTGTCAAGATATCATTTTGTAGATTTTGCCTTATAATATTGACTGAATTCTGATCATTGATGCCATAAATAATAGGCTATTTCACAGAGTTTCTATTGAGTACATTTCAAAATGAGGTCTTAAATAACTGTTACAAGATTCTTTGTATTTAGTGACACTTCATCGCCTTAATTGTTTAAACTAAAAGGTATTTCTTTTAAATAATAATGAGTTGTGCTGAATTGTGCCAAACAGGCTTTCTGACACTTTGTGGTGATTCAGAACCTTGTGGTGGGTGGAATAACTACCCAAGGGACTCATGGCCGCAGCAGAACAGGCTAGAAAGATTGATTCCTGGAGACATGGAGAGAGGATAAATACAAAAGGTGGCTGCATGCACTATCAGACCTTACCACAGAAGTTTCTTCTTACAGTGGATGATGACTAACATGGAGACAAATATTTGGTCAATGTGCATGTGATAATAGACATGGATTGTTGACCTATATTTGGGACATATATATTACATCTCTTTCCCTCCAATAATCAAGGATCTTGAGGAAGAGGGTCGGGAAAGATTGTGAAAGCTAGATACAGTGGATTTCTGCAATAAAACAGCACTGTTCTTAGACGATAAAATCACTGCACATATAAACTCACAGCATTGTGACTGCACACATAAGATCTGCATAAGAACAGACCTGAAAAATTCCAGCATGTATCAGAAGAGGAGTCCATGAATCTCATCTCTCACTGAGGAGGTATTGGCAATTGATGGCTGCTAGGATGGAGTCAGTTTTCATCAGTGAAAATGCTCTCAAAGGCTGTCCATGCTCCAGTGCATGGTTTTACTAAACTCAGCAAAGAGAGACAGATAGAAAAAGAGAGAGAGCGAGAGCAAGAGAGAGAGAGAGAGAGAGAGAGAGAGAGAGAGAGAGAAGACTGGGAGAGAAGACTGGGAGAGTAATATGGAGGACTAGGAAAAGAATTGAAGGAGAAGTAATAGGGGGTGAGTTTGATCAAACTGCATTATATAAATATATGTGTATACACACACACATATATATGTATGTATATATATATATATATATATGAAATTCACAAATATTAAAAATGTTTAAATTGACAAATGGCACAACTGGCCTGTCATTGAAAAAAAAATAGTAAAACTCTGAAAAAGATTTAAAAATATATTAACTTAAAGATAGATCAACAATAGACCTGACACAATGTACTAAAGGTAGAGATGAAAACAAATGTAAATATAATATGAGTTTATATTGTGTTTAGATCAGAAGAATTTTATGCATAGATTAAATCCACAGAAAAAAAAACTGTATTGACAGTGTTTCCAACTTATTAAATATTACATGTGGTTTTGCCTTGTTCAAGTTTTTGTGGATAGAAATGATAAAAATTATCTACAGTTGCAATGTTCCGTGGAGTCAAGATGTACTGTACAAGAAAATAAGTGTTACACGTCAGATTATCAGAGCTTTTCTCTATCCCAGTCTATTAGAATTCAAGACTGTTTTAGACAAAACACAATTTTTAATAAGAGATAAAATGTCTGCTTTCAAATTTTTTGAAACATGGGTGTTTTTTCTAGCTCATGGATTTTATTTATTTGTTTCGCTCCAATAATTATTTTCATTATTGTTTACTCAGTTTGTACTTCCCTGTTTTCTTTATGATTGATTCAAAGTAATTTTAAATTTCATTAACTTCATCCTTTTATTGAAAATTAAAATACATTATGCATTATAAGGGTGGTGAGATATTTGTATTTTTGAATTTAAAACATAATTCTTTTTTATTAGTAGCACATTGAACCAACAAAGAAAAGTGTAGATAAATAATTACAATTATAAGCAGAAGAATAAATGCTATTTATTTTATTTCCAAATACATATTCTTTCTACTTCTAACAAGTGACTATACTTAGAATATCAAAATGAGATAGCATGTTATTGGTATAATTTAGAGTCAATGGTAATTTAAGGACAGTACATGACACACAAGAACATGAATATATTTTTTAAAATTTAGACGAATATTGACAAGATAATGTGTAAAGCTTGGTATGTGATTAGTGCTCAAAATTATTGGGTAGGCAATATTGTTAAGCAGATACTTTTGTTTCTTCCAAAAGATAGCTTGTAACTTTGAAGTACATTTCTTGATACAAAAGGACGTTAGATGAATAAACTAACACTTTGGAAGCAAAAGAAAGATTGTAGAAGTCAGAAAGGATGGAGGGCAACAGGAGAATGTGGCCCACCAAATCAATTAAGCAGGACTCGCATAGGCTCAGGGAGACAGAAGCAGCAAGCATGGAGCTTGCGTGGGTCTGCACCATGTTCTCTCCTTAAATGTTATGGATGTTAGCTTGGTGTTTTGTGGAAATCCTAATAGTGGGAGCAGGTGTGTCTCTGATTTTCTTGCCTGCTTATGGAACTCCTTCCCTCCTATCTGACTGTCTTGTCCAACCTGGATATGAGACCTTTTGCCTTTTCTTTTTGTATCTTGTTTTGTAGTGTTTGGTTGTTGTCTCCTGTGGGGTCTTCTTTCTTCTAAAGACAAAAGGGAGTAGGAATGGATCTGGGTGGGAAGGGAGACTATTTGGGTGGCTCAGAGGAGTGGAGGGAAGGGAAACTGGTATATGAGAGAAGATTCTATCTTAAATTCTAAGTATTTTAGAAAAGAAAAAAAGAGTTAAGTTTATAATAAGCTTTCATGAAATACCTAAACTTGTGGACAAAATTTTAAATGTTCTAATTACACTATATGCAGGTGAATAAGAGTAGTTATCAAGTACAATTTTGAATCTAAAAGGGTTGTACATTTTGCATTGTGAATGGCATCTTGTTATAATGTCCACAAAATTAAATTTTCTAAAAACAAGTTTATAAGCTAATAAGTCTACCCATATTCATTATTACATTATGATTTTAAACAAATTATCGCATATATATTCACAGTGTTGCTTACAGTGGACTCCATCACAAAAGAAGTGCTACTCTGTCATTTGCAATATTAGGTGCTGTTCATAAATATCTATATAGCTTTCCAGTCTAGATTCCAAATTAACTTCCATGGGATGGTGAACAGAAATACTCAGTTTTGATCCCAAAAGATAAATCCAGAAATTTTGTTTCTCTTAAAAGAATTAAGAGCTAGCAGTGGCAGTATATATCTATATCTTTATCTGGATAGATAGATAGATGATAGAAGATAGATAGATAGATAGATGATAGATAGATAGATAGATAGATAGATAGATAGATAGATAGATAGATGCCATTTGCCCATGGCAGGTTTCCTGTGATACATATTTGCGGCCTAAAAGGATTTGATGAAAACCCAAAGACATGAAGTACCACAAGTGCAAATCTCTGACCAAAATACAACAGAAATTGACTTCATATCTTAGAGCAGCTTAATTGGAGTATAATTTCAACTCATGAAATGTACTCATTATAAAAATTTCATTTTTAAAAAATTAATAGATCACACAGTCCACTTAAAAACCATTTTTAAATATTTCCTTCACTCAAAAAATTTCTTCAGATCCATTTAAAATGAATCTTAATTCCTACTTCTCAGTCCTAGGCAACAACTGTTTTGCTATGTTTTCCTTGAGATTTAGCTTTTCTGGTAATATAAGTAAAAACATAAAAAAAACTAAGAAAACTAAGTATGTATCGATATTGCCACATAGAAAAATGCTGTGGATTTAGCAGCAATTTTGGCTATTAATACTAAAGCTTCTGTAACTAAGGTCATGGGTAGGTAGATAAACCCCCGGCTGTTTAAGTTTGGAGGACAGAGTGTGAACACAGAGCTCCCCATTTAATGGCAAGCAGGGAAGGCAGCTGGCCTGCAATTCTAGCATTCTGGATAAAGACAGAGACCCCAGAGCAAGCAGACTAAATTGACTAGCCTAAACAGTGAGCCCTGTGTTAAAGTTGCAGTCACTTTAAGAAAGAGGATGATTATTGAGGCACACATAATTTCTCCATCAGTGTCCCACACCTTCATCCCATGATTCACTTGTTACAGGAAATCTTGTTAGAGGAATAATAGGAAAAGATAATTGTGAAATAACTCAAATCTTTTGTCCTTCTATAATTCACAGATAAATTTCAACTGAATTGAAATTAACAACCCGGTCTTCTTTTAAATGAACTGTCATAGTTATTATCTTGAATTTACCTTTATCAATTTAAATCAGTGGTTCTCAACCTTCCTAGCACTGCAACCCTTTAATACATACAGTTCATCATGTTGAGGTGATCTCCAACCCTAAAATTATTTTGTAGATGTTCCATTGCTATAATTTTGCTAATATTATGTGGAGTAGAGTTTTGCCAAAAGGGTTGTGACCCACAGGTTGAAAACCTCTGATTTACATTATTGCTTCAAAAATGTACACTAAAGACAAAAGATGAATGGATGGAGAGTTAGATAGATGGAGAGACAGGTATGGAGATGGATGGATAGATGAAGGTAAATAGATGATAGATAGAGAGACTAGACACAAGTATTTGACTTTAATCTTCCCAACTTTTATTGGCTTAGGCTGCTTGTTTGTCCCATCCACCCAGAACCAAACAGAAACAGTATTAATTAAATCACTGCTTGGCCTATTACTCTAGCTTCTTATTGGCTAACTCTTATATATCAATTTAACCCATTACTAATAATCTGTATATGGCCATGTGGCTGTAGTTTACCAGCTAACGTTCCAGCATTTGTCTCCAGTGTGGCAACATAGTGTTTCTCTGACTTGGCCTTGTTCCTCCCAGCATTCAGTTTAGTTTTTCCCACCTACCTAAGTTCTGCCCTGCTATAGGTCCAAAGCAGTTTTTTTATTCATTAATGGTAATCACAGCATACAGAGGGGTATCCCACATCAACTTCTTAATCTAGAATCATTAATCACTATTTTCAAAACAACATTTAATGCTTTAAATATTTATATCCTACCACCTTTCTTTTTTACAAAAGCATCCATAGAGTTTAATGAATATGAAAACACAACATACCAAAATCTACATAATACAATGAAGGCAGTTCTAAAATACAACATACCAAAATCTACAGAATACAATGAAGGCAGTCCTAACAGGAAATTTTATAGGGCTAAAGTGGCTATTTAAGACAGAAAGAGAGAGAATTCTCAAACTAATAACACAGTGATGCATATGAAGGCCTTAGAAAAAGTATAACAGCCAGGTGGTGGTGGCTAATGCCTTCAATCTCAGCACTTGGGACACAGACGCAGGTGAATCTCTGTGAGTTTGAACATGCAAATGGATGAAATTAGAGAACACTATCCTCAGTGGAGTGTCCCAGACCCAGGATGGTGAAAGTGGTATGTGCTTACTCAAAGTGGATACTAGGTATTAACAACGGACATTGAGCCTGTGGTTCATGATCCTAGAGAAGCTAAGTAGTAAGGTGAAACCAAAGAAAAGCATAGATAGACCCACCTGGAAATTGGAAACTGACAATATCTCCTGACAAAGTTGGGAGCATGGGGGGGGGGTAGAAGGAAGGGAAGACAGGGAAGAGGAGGGGAGAAGGAGAGGGTTGAGGAGAACTTGAGGGAGTAGGGTGGGCGAGACGGAACAGAGACAGATATGAGAGCAAGGAAGGAGATGTCTTGATTGAGGGAGCCATTGTGGGGTTAGAAGAAACCTGGCTCTGGAAAAATTCCCAGGAGTCCACGGGGATGGCCCCTAAAGCAGTGGAGGAGAGGGTTCCAGAACCTGCCTTGCCCTGTAGTCATACTGATGATTTTTTGGATATCACTGTAGAACCTTCATCCACCAACGGATGGAGGTGGAGGTGAAGACCCACATCGGAGCACTAGACTAAGCTCCCAGGGTCTAGTTGAGGAGTGAAAGAAATGGGAATGTGAAGCATCTTTCAACTTGATTATGTTACAGTAACCAGGTATTTGATTAAACCCCACTCTAGGTATAGCTGTTGAAAGTGATTTTTAAATGTGTTTTGCATTTATAAGAGGTCAACTTTGGAGAAACTCTTTGCTCTCTTAAATGTTCATGGCCTTATATAAAGAGTGAAATGTATTGCCAGAAAACATCAAACTCATCAGACAAAATTAACCACAAAACTTCACTGTAGATAGGAACCTTATCTAATTTTCCACCTTGCTTCCCTGTGGAATTAGGACACCACAATGTCACCTTCTATGGTCATCATCATCCTGACATAAATATAAATTCTACAAATGTCGAAGCTGGCATGGGCATAAGCATAAGAACCAAGAAAATTTCCCAAATAAATTTCATTGTCTCTACATGGGTGATGGAAAGGAAGAGGGGAACAGATCTGCCACCTTTGTCTCTGAAGAGATTCTGGATGCTAGGGTCTGCTATAATGGAAGTAGTGAATCAGTTTAAGAAGCCATTGTTTTTTAAAAAATAAAAAGTAAAAAAGTCTTAGACAAAGAATAAATTGTCCTCCCAGTTTCCATTTCTGAGAAAATGACCAGGTCATCATATGTACACCTTGAGAGCTGGAATCTTCTGGTTTCTAAAATACTAGAAATATTTTAGATATTTCTGAACAGATTTTCATCATTAGTTTTTGTCAGCTTGGTACAAACCTACACATACCTCGAAAGAGAGAATCACAATTGAGGAACTTTCTTCTTTGCAGTGGTCTATAAGTATATCTGTTAGGCATTTTATTAATAGGTAATTGACATGGAGGGCCACTGTGGGTCATACCATCCTTGGCTTGGTAGGATCAGACTGTAGGAAAGTCATCTGAGTAAGGCAGGGGAGGCAAACCAGTAAGTAGTAGTATGTATACCTCAACAATGTTTGCTTCAGTTCCTGCTTCGGCTTCCTTCAAAGATTAATTGCAACCTGTAAACTAAAATAAACGTCTTTCTTTCCCACTTGCTTTTGGTCGGTGTTTTATCAGAGCAGTAGAATACACACTAGGATAGTATCCTTCACAGGACTATTCATTTCAGTATTTAAATATGAATTGATGTCTTAGGACAGCAAGATTCAAGTGATCACTCATGTTGGGCGATTGCCAGAGACAGGGTCTGAGGCTGCTGCCTAGTGTCTCCAGACTTTCTGGAAATCAAGCCAGACTGAGATGGATGATCCTGGATGATAAAGTCTTCTGCTACTCATTTATCTGAGCAACTTAGACCAGTGTAGCCTGTGATAAAATGCATAGCCCTATAAGATCATTTAAATTGTTTTATTAACTAAATTTTATCTTTGACAATTCCATACTTGTTCATAGCACATTCTACCTGCTGTCAGGCTCCTTTCCTCCCTATATCCCCCCCCCATCACTGTTAATCCCTCTGACCTATATTTCTCACTAATCCTTTTCCTATGTTCATGTCTTTCTGTTTTGTGACACACCAAGTTTAACCAGGGCCATCTGTGTTACCATGATACACAGTAAATTTCATTGACCATAACTAAGCCTTTAATTCAAAAAGTCACCAAAAAGAAGCAAATTCGTAAAATCACAGTGAAATATCAGTATTTTAAAATACGCTTTGGTGGTACTTTACTATGTGTCTCGTAAATAACAGTTGCTTGTAAAATTACCAATATCATTGTCTAACACAACTGTATCACACAGTAGATTTTGAATACTAATAATATGTAATGTTGTATTAGGAGAAAAAACTCACAGTTCTTATTAGCGTAAGAATATTACAATTAATGCCACTAAGACATAGCAAAAGCTGTCTGCACAGTAGTACACCCAAGTTGAATATTAAATATATGTACATGAAAGACTCCCTAGGGATGATGAGCCTTTTAATCATAGTGTTTGACTTTCCATAACTGATTTGTTGCTCCCTGGATGGCAGGAGGATGGACTTAAGAAGCACATTTTTCTCTAATTTCTTGAAAAGCACTACTATCAGCCTGACAGCCTGGACTGATTAAATATCACTATTCACATGGAGACATTACCACTGCCTTTAAGAATCTGAGGCTAAAATTAAATGTAAATTAACATAAGCCCTAACCCCTCTTCAGGCTCTTTCCTTTCTGGTAATCATGATAAACCAGGAAAGACAGTGCACTCAGAAATCACACAGTTTTATTGTTTTATTTAGAGGCTGATGAATTCTGTCATCCAGAGGATAATACTGTAGCATATTCAAAGCAGGACAAAATAAAATTTAAAGTAATGAATATATAAACAGATTACCTTTTCTTTAGAAAAGGAAATCCGGGAGCTTAAAGAGATAAGAGAAAAACAATCTTGGTATTGAGGACTACTTTAGGCTGGGAGGCCAGAAAATCTAGATCAGAATGGTGGTCACAAAGATGTGTGATAGCTTGTGTGAGCTACCCAGACATACAGTTGACACAATTAGAATACGTAGCATTTTCCAGACAGGACTTGGAGTACTGGAGATTCTGTGAGTAACCTGAAGACCATGATAGGTGTCTACTAATAGACAAGGTTCATAAGGAGCCTTTGGCTATACTAAGTAGAGAATGGAGGAAAACTGAGGTAGCTGTTGTGAACATGGAGAAGCGATTAGTAAGGAAGATGGCTGGAAGGTGGGATCAGGCAAAAACCGAGGTCTTTTGGGGAGTATCTCTCTGCTGGTGTTCCAGTACAGAAACAGTATGTGTTTTTGCCTACTCATTGGATACAATCAGTGATACCACACTGAGCTCTGACTATATTTCTAAGTTTGCTTTCTTCAACATTGAAAAATGTGTTTCTCCTTCATTCACTTTTCCCAGAGGGCAGATCATTTTCAAACAGTCTGATCTATATTTCTGAATACCAGGTATTATTTTGCTAGATCTTCTTAACACTTTTAAATATATTCTTTTATTGGATTAAGTGTTCTCCCCCAATAAAAACACATTCTTTAGAATAACTCAATATCCAGAATGAGATTATATTTCTGGTGTCAGATTTTTTTCTCCATAATGGTTTTTAATCTTCTTTTTATTTTACTTTATTTTTCTTTAAAAAGAAAGCTGTCTTTGCTCATTTTACATACCAATCTCAGTTCCCACTCCTTCCCCTTCTCCCATTCTCTCCCACTTCATCCCCACCCCACCGCCCATACACTCCTTCCTACTTTGTCTAAGCTGAACAAGGTATCCCTTCAAGGAGAAATGGGTTCCCAAAAGTCAGGACAAGTATTAGGAATAAATCCTGGTCCCACTGCTTGGTGATTTTTGACAAAGAAGCTAAAGTGATACAATGGGGGGAAAAAGAAAGAAACTTCAACAAATGGTGCTGACATAACTGGATGTCAACATGTAGAAGAATGCAAATGGATCTATATCTATCCCCATGTACAAAACTCAAATTCAAATGGGTTAAAGACCTCAACATAAATATGACCACAATGAACCGAACAGAAGAGAAAATTGGAGGTAGACTTCAATGCATGAGCACAGGAGGCCACCTCCTAATTATAACACCAGTACCACAGACACTAAGAGCAACAATAAATAAATGGGACCCTCTGAAACTAAGTAGCTTCTTCTGTAAAGCAAAGGACACAATCAATAAGACAAAAAAGCAGCTTACTTAATGGGAAAAGATCTCACCAACTGCACACCAGACAGAGTACTGATCTCCAAAATATATAAAGGACTCAAGAAATGAGATGTCAATATGCCAAATAATCCAATTAAAAATGGGGTACAGATCTAAACATAGAATTCTCAACAAAAGAGTCTCAAATGGCTGAAAGACACTTATGGAAATATCAACATTTTTAGCCATCATGGAAATGCAAAACAAAATGACTCTTCGATATCATCTTATACCTGTCAGAATGACTAAGATCAAAAGTACCAATGATAACTTATGCTGGAGAGGATAAGAGTATGGGGAACGAACACTCCTCCATTGCCGGTGAGAGTGCAAACTTGTACACCTCTCTGGAAATCAATATGCTCATGTCAGTTTTTGTTTTTATGTTTTGTGTCTCTTCATTTGCCCCACCATACCCTTGCCATCAATACATAAATATCCTCATAATTTTGATGTTTAAAATATTCGTTTCCCATTCACTTGATTCTACATGATGTGTAGTTTTTCCATCTCTGATTTCCCATGTGAGCCAATATAAGTATGGTACCCTTTACATAAGTCTCATGACTGGTAGATGAGACTTGAGAGTTTAGTGGTGTCATACAGTATATATATCCAGAAAAAAATGCAGGTGTCTCTAAACCATTTGCCATCATGCACACTAATGTTGATAAAAAGTTCTACTAAAGAAAGAAAAATATCAAAATCAATTTTAAATTACTAAGATTTTTAAAATAGATAAAATAAAATGAAGTGACCAAACAAGATCTGACCTAACAAAGGAGAATAAAGTAGCATGCAGATAAAAAGTCTGATTGGTGTAAGAAATGGCTACAAGATATTGAAATGCATTTTTTTGTTTTTGTTTGTTTGTTTGTTTTTGCTTATACCCCAAATAAAAGTCCATGGACTTTACAGGGTGTTTCCAATTGAGAGCAGCATGATTTCCCCCGCAGAATTCTGAAGGAGACCAGCATGTTTTCTATTAACATTTTCCTCCTTAATGTTTCATTCAAATTTCTGAGCAGTATTCCCAAACTAAAACTATGATCCATTGTCTTTTATTCCCTTTCTTTACAATTGTCATATACATGTTGACCTGCACTCTTGAATGACACTGACAGCAATAAGTAGTCCAACCAACCCCAATAGACTATCAATAGGGTTTTTAGATGTATCCAATAAAAGAAGAACATACCTACCTATCTTAAATTGAAGATAAATGGTCCTGGTGTTACATCATGAGTATACTTCAAATATTTCATGGGTCATATTTTTATTACCTGACTTTAGATTTCACTTATATTTCTTTCCCCATTGTTTGTAATCACCTTAAAACACAAAATACTTTCTTATTGATATGATATCATGAAAGACAACATTTGGTCATTGCATCATTAAATTTGCAGGCAAATAGATGCAACTAGAAAAAAAAATCATCCTGATTAAGATAACCCAGCCGGGTGGTGGTGGCGCACGCCTTTAATCCCAGCACTCGGGAGGCAGAGGCAGGCGGATCTCTGTGAGTTCGAGGCCAGCCTGGTCTACAAGAGCTAGTTCCAGGACAGGAACCAAAAGCTACGGAGAAAACCTGTCTCGAAAAATCAAAAAAAAAAAAAAGATAACCCAGACCCAGAAATACAATATGGCATTATTCACCTATTAGTGGATATTAGTAAAGAGGAGGTATATAAGGAAGAACGATGGGTCTACCTGGCAAGGAAATATAGAACAGATTCAGAGAGAAGATGGAATGAAGACGTGCAGGAATAGAAGTGTGAAGGAAGTTGGTGGAGATAGTGCATGGAGAGACAGCTGGAGTTGGGGGACAAATGGGGAGTGATGTGGTTAACCTAGTTTGATGAAAACTTCTTGGAATTAGTCATGGTGATCCTAGTGATGACCCCTAGAAGTAGAGGATAGAGAGTAGGAACTGGCCATATTCTGGATCCAGGCAAAGCTTACAGAGCTGGAACTGCATAACATTCTACTGACTTGTTGGCTGAGGAGGTTCCTTAAAGATCTCTAAACAGCACCGGATGATGCTGAGAAAGATCTTCTCAGGAAACAGTGGGCCCCATTGCCAAGGACAACACTCACACAGATCAAGGAGCCCATGACTAACACTGCTTGGATTGCCAGAAACCAGACACTGGATAACCCAGAGACTTGGGGTAGAACCAAACATGACTGGTCTTTAGAATGTTGAGGTTTTAAACTCTCAAAGTCAGGATCTCTAACAGACTTCTTCCAGCAAGGCCACACTCCTTAAGCTTCCCCAAACAATGCCAGTAACTGGGAGCCAAGTGTTCAAATACCCAGGTCTAAGGAAGACATTTCTCATTCTAGCCACCACAATTCTATTTGCAAAATAATTTTTCATTCAAAACCAGTTTTGGATTAGCCAACCCCTTATTGATTTCTACCTGTAGAATAGACACCAAAGAAAAGAAAGACCTGGCATGAGATCCTGAGTCCAGGCAGGGCTGAGGAGAGCAGTTTTGGCTGTTTCTACACAGTCCTACTCCGCCCTCTTTCTCCTTTGGGAACAATGGCAGGAGACAATGTAACAGACCTGTTGTTATCAGCACTAAGAACCTCACAAATATACCCAGTCACAGTTCACGCTAGTTTAAATCTTCGGATTTTTAACTTTAGGATGGTACAAAGTATGTGATAAAACCATACTTTGCCAGGCTGAGGAGATATGACTTAGCAGTGAAGCTCTTGCAGAAGACCAGAGTATGGTTCCCAGGACCTACTTTGGGCTGCTTGTAACTCCAGCTCCAGAGGATCTGATCGGATGCCCTCTTCTAGCCTCCGTGGGCACTTGCGCTCCCACACTGCACACATGTGCATGTGCCGCACACACACACACACACACACACACACACACAGAGTCTTTAAAGTACAAAATAAAATCTAAAAAATGTGCCCGCACCTGAAATTGTGTGCCATATTGTTAAGAAATGATGTGATGGAACGTAGGTAAATAAAATGCATTTTCTTTCAGAAAAAAAATTAATGAAATGATTCCTAATGATATTCTGCTGTACTTGTAGGTTGATGTTTTGTCCAGTAATTATCAGAGAGGTTTACTCAGGCAGCAGATATGAACAGGTACAGAGTGCCACAGTCAGACATTATGTAAAGTCTAAATTGGACGTCTTCTTCAGGTCCCTCCCCTTGGAGCTCCAGGAATGCAGTAGGAGGAAAGACTATAGGAGTTGGAGGGGATGGAGAACAATAGGAGAATATGCCCACTGAATCAATTAAGCAGGGCTCACAGGGGCTCACAGAGACTGAAACAGCAAGCATGGTCCTGGATGGGTCTGTACCAGGTCCTCTGCATGTATGTTATGGCTTGGTGTTCTTGTGAGACTCCGAACAGTGGGAATCGGCACTGTCTCTGCTCTTTGGCCTGTTCCTGGGAATCTTTTACTCCTATTGCATTGCCTTCACCAGTCTCAATATGAGGGCTTTCACCTTATCTTATTGTATCTTGTTTGGTTCTGTCTGACTGACATCTCTTGGAGACCTGCTCTTTTTGGACATGAGAGGAAGTGAGGATTGATGTGGGGAAGAGGGGAGAGGGAAGATGTGCAAGAGCTAGAAGGAGTGGAGGAAGGGAAAACTGTGATTGGAGTGTATTATATGAGAGTAGAATTTATTTCCAATGTTCACAAAACAAACAAAAGAATACGTAAGACCAGACATGATAGTACATACCTGTAATCTCTGAACTCTACTACAAGAAGCAGTATCATTACAACCTGAGTCCAGGTTTGGACTACATAATCACTTCGAGGTCATCAAAGCTTTTGTAAATATAGAAAAACTTGTTTATTAAATATACTGCAGTTATCTCTATCATAGTTTGAAAACTCTGAAAGTAAAATCAATTATCCAGAAAAAAATAAACTAGTAATCTCTCACCAAAAAAATTTAAATAAAAACAAAATACAGAATAGTTTTATTATTTTAATTAAAGTAAATCTCATAAAATCATGACATAAATAGCTCCCAATGAAAATATATTTAGTCATAGAAGAAGATTATTACTTAGATATATGATTGGAGAAATGAATGTCCTGAACAAGAAAGTTAGGAAAAAGAGCCGCAGCCTTATGTTCTCAGTCTTGCTCATGTTGGCCCATCTCAGGCCAGCTTTACAGTAGGAAAAAAAAAACATACTGTTTTTGACTACTTCAGAAACAAAATTTAGACAGACAAAAATGGGGAAAGCAATCAGTGCTCAGCAAAGAGAACACTGAAGGACACAGGCCAGGCCTTGAAACTCAGAAATCTGTTGTAACATTCCCTACAATTGGTCCAGTCCAGTGACAGACTGGAGGACTATGTGAAAGGTTGTCCTACAACCATGAGGCTAGAATGAGAAAACTTCAATTTTTTTTGAAAAATGTGCTGCCAGGCTTCTGAAAAGAATAGTGAGTGTCACACGGAGCCCATTGGTTCTCTGAATAGATATCAGTAAACAAATATTCTGAGTAAATAATGTTCTTGTTCTCTTACCTCTCTCTCCCCATTCATGGTCTAACAACTTTGTTCCATTCGACCTTTCTCTATCTTTATTCTCTTCCCTTCTCTCTATGTCATGTGAGCAGTGTAAACAAGACAGTAGCTTTGAAACAGACACAGACCTTGCCACCATCCTAACCTCAGACTACAATCCTCCAAAAATGGAAGGAATATATATTTGCTTTTTATACATTTTTGAACAAAGACTTTTAATAAATATAGATTACAAATACTCTGGAGAAATGTGATGCTGTGTGCACTGAATACAGTTCTGGGCCATAAGTCTGCACACTCCTTTGCAACTGGACCCATGAGAGCAGAACCTTTTATCTTGCGTTTATTGTTTACTATGATCCTTGCATAAACAATTCTGCTGTCGAATTACCACTCTGTTTTAGTTCTGGTTTGCTTTGTTTAACTGTAGATACCACCATGTTGCTTACAGCAGTAGCATTAAATCTGTCCCAGAAATATAAAATCCTTTCGAGAAACATAATTTAAATAATAATAAAAAGAAACTTTTGAAGGGATATGAGTAAATAAGAAATGCTGAACTATACAACTGCTATCATCGTACTCTGCAAACTGATGTGAGCTCAACCACATTCAAAACAATTGAAAATAAATTGGGAAAGGGGAAAGAAGACATATAATACACTGAAATTTTTCAGGAAAGAAAATAATCACAGAAGCAGAATGATTCTGTAAAAAGAAAGCTTTCTTTACAATTCAAAGACATTTTACACATTAACAACATGTCAGTATATGTGATATTGGTGTAGAAAGATGAAATAATTAAGCCTGAAGCAGAAATGCCCCTCAGTAGGTTGATTAACCCAAGTACTATGTGAAATATGGGACAAAGGTCTGTTTGGAAATAGAACACAAAGGACAAAAGCCTGAAAAAGAATGAGATGAAGAGGTATAAAACAACTAACCAGAACACAAACAGGGCTCCACGTGTCTATCCCATGGAATCTTTTGAAGTCATAAAAAGAAATGAAGTATTGATTTGAACTAGAACATGAGTGAGTTTTAAAAACATTGTGCTGAAATAATTCACATGGGACTTACAAGAGTGTATGATCCCATTCCTACGAAATGGCCAGTATGGGTAAATCTGAAGGCGCAGAATGTAGACTGATGATTTCCCGAGGCTGCAGTGGGGAGAAATGAGGTGATGTTATTCAGAGAGATTTTGAAGGTGTATGATGAAATATTTCGAAGTGTCATCCTGGTGACTGATGTACAACCATTTAAGTTAAAAATTACTAAACTGTACACCATAAAAAATAAATTCTTCAGTATATAAATTATAACTCAACAAACTGTCAAGAAACATATTCACTCAGTGAACCTTTCTATCATCTCTCCTAAAGTTAAATAAAAGAACCTTTAAAAATTGGACATCAGAGGTATTCATCACAGATTTCAAGGTCCCATGCCATATACTTTACAAAATAAGAGGGCAGAAAATTATAACCATGGGTTGTGTTAAAGATACTGTTCTTCTATTTACAGGAAAAATAAAATAAGAAGATGAAAAAAAGGCCAGGTGGTGGTGGCGCACCCCTTTAATCCCAGCACTTGGGAGGCAGAGGCAGGCGGATCTCTGTGAGTTCGAGACCAGCCTGGTCTACAAGAGCTAGTTCTAGGATGGGCTCCAAAACCACAGAGAAACCCTGTCTAGAAAAACCAAAAAAAAAAGAAGATGAATAATAATTTCCCCATATAATAAGTAAGCAAACTTTAAATAAAGTGTTTTCAAATCATGAACATTTTTTGTATTTATAAAATGCAGATTCTTCTGCTAATTTTCTCTTCAGAAGTTATTGCTCTTCTTAAGAGTATCTTAGTCTTCATTTATATATCCTAATGGAGGGAATGTGAACCCATTATTGCTGAAAATGATTAGAAATTGATCTTTAAAGTACTCCTTACTTTAATTAGCTTGACTGCAGCAATTATCTGAATAATACCCAAAGCAGCATTTGTTTAGGTACAGTAGGCGATCTCTGAACTGGAGCTGTTGATCTAATCTCCAGCTGTATTTTTATAATGGAGAAAATTAAATTGTTTCACCACATTTTTTGATATAATTCCAAGAATCTGACCAACAATTTGGTAAGCATTAAAGTTATAACAAAAAAATGCTATCTTGACTACCTGCTAGGGAGACAGTAAAATTAAAAATGCTCTAACTAGTCTCAGTTATTAAATCTGCAAATATTTCAGATTGAGAGAAACCAAAGGACTTACTTTTAATAGATTTTGTTCTCTAATTAAGTAAAATCCCAGTAATGAAATTAATAATTGTGCTATTATTAAAACACATGTGTATGGTAGCATATACTTTACACACACACACATATTTAAATATATATTCTCTGTAGAATGCAGTCAGTATTTTCCTTATTTCCTTGGATTTTAAAACAATAACAAGAAACAACTGCTTCCTGCTTCCAAAACAACATATTAGAAATATAATTCCCCATAGTAGCATGTACAAGGGAGCAACTGCCAAGGGAGGAGGTCTGAGACAGAGACGTCTGCGGGAACAGGCCCAAGCCAGAGACATTTGCAGGAACAGGCTTGAACCAGCAACATCTGCCAAAGAAGGCCTGAATCAGTGACCTCTAAAGGAGCAGGTAGAAAAGAGTGAGCACCAAGGGAGCAGACCCAAGGCAGGGACCTCTGCAGGAACAGGGCTGAGCCAGTTACCACCTTGCAAGTGACCTCTGCAGAAGCAGGTACAAGGGAAGAACCACCAAGTGAGCAGGCCTGAGTCAGAGATCTTTGCAGGACTGGACCCAAGCCAGGGATATCTGCAGGAACAAACCTGAGCCAACCACTTCCACCAGAGAAGGCCTAAGGTAGCAACCTCCACAGGAACAGGTACAAGAGAGTTACCACTGAGGGATCAGACCCAAGTTAACTAATTGTGAGGAACCAAGCCCAAGCCAGGGACATCTGTGAAAACAAGCCTGAGTGAAGTGACCTCCAGCAGAGCAGGCCCAAGCCAGGGACCTCTGTGGGAACAGGCCCAAATGATCTCCAGGATTGCAGAGAAACCACTGGGAGAACTGGGCTACCTCTGGGAACACTGAGTGACATCCAGGGTGACTGAAACCATGGTCCTTACTGCACCATGAAGAGCAACTATTTGAGCCTTGGATCCACTGGCACCTGGAAGATTCATCACCAGAGACACAGTCATAATTACACCAATTAGAGGAAAAGATTGGTAGACAAGGAAAGAACACATTCAATACCATAAAGTGTGACACAACACAAACAAAAACTAGTGGGTCTACAACAGGAAGACGTGAACACTCCAAGATAGATGAAGCAGAAGAAAATGACCAAAAACAACTTTAGGGGGAATGTTTGAGGCCCTTAAGGAAGAAATGAAAAATTCCATCAAATAAGTGGATAAAGAGACAAAAAATTAGAAGAAATCAACAAATTCCTTAACGAAAACCAAGAAAAAGCAAACAGATGAAAGAAACAATTCAAGACTTGAAAAGCAAAATAGACACAAACCAAGGGAATTCTGGAAATGGGAAACACAGAAAATGGTCATGAACCACAAATGTACGTGTGAAAAGCAGAATACAAGAAATGGAAGAGAGAATCTAAAGCACTGAAGATACAATAGAGCAAATAAGCTCTTCAGTCCAAGAAAACATTAAATGTAAAAAAAATTAACACAAAACACCCAGGGAATATGGGACACTATGTAAAGATCAAACTTAAGAATAAAATGAATAGAAATAGAAATCCAACTCAAAAGCACAGAAAATATTTTCAACAGAGTCATAGAAGAAAACTTTCCCAACATAAGAAAAAATATGCATATGAAGATACAAGAAACTTACAGAACACCAAATAGACTGGGTCAAAAAATAGTCCCCTCATCACATAAGAAGAAAAACACTAAACATTCAGAATTTGACAAAAAAAAAAAGAATATTAAGAACTGCAAACTTGGAAAAAGACCAAGTAACATATAAAGGCAGACCTATCAGAATTGCACCTGATTTCTCAATAGAAAAATGAAAGCCTGGAGGTCAAGCGTTATGCAGATATTAAGAGGTCATGAATGTCAGCCCAGACTACCATACCCAGCAAACCTTTCAATCTCCATAAACTGATTTAAAAAAAGATACTACATGACAGAACCAGATTTAACCAATACCTAGCTACAAACCCAGCCCTTCACAAAGTACAGATGTTATGACTCAAATAGACTTAACAGACATCTATAGAGCATTCCATCCAAACATAAAGAATATACATTCTTCTCAGCACCTCATGGAGCTATATCAAAAACTGAACACATACTAGGTAACAAATCAAACCTCAACAGATACAAAAAGCATTTTGAATAACCCCATGTATCTTATCACATCACCCTGGCTTAAAATTAGAATTCAACAATAATACTAATTTCAGAAAGCTCACAAACACATGAAAATTAAACAATTTCACCTGAATCATAAATGGGTAAAGGAAGAAATTTAAAAACCTCCTAAAATTTAATTATAATGATCATCCAACATACTCAAATTTATAGGACACAATGAAAGCAGTCTTAAGAGGAAAGTTCATAACACTAAATGGCTGCATAAAGAAACTGGAAAAATCCCACACTAGTGAGTTAACAGAAAACCTGAAAACTCTAGACCAAAAAGAAGCAAACTCACTCAGGAGGACTATATGGCAGGAAATATTCAAACTGAGAGCTGAAATCAACAAAATAGAAACAAAGAAAGCAATATAAGGAATCAATGAAACCAAGAGTTGGTTCTTTGAGACAATAAAAAAAAAATGACAAACCTTTATCCAAACTAACCAGAAGGCAGAGAGATCATATCCAAATTAACAAAATAAGAAATGAAAAGGAGGGCCTAAGAAGAGATATGGAGGAAATTCAGGAAATCATCAGGTTTTATTTCAAAAATCTGTACTCCACAAAATTGGAAAATCTTAAAGGATAAATATCATTTACTAAAATTAAATCAAGACCAGATAAGCAAATTAAATAGATCTATAATTGATAAAGAAATAGAAACACTCATAAAAAGTCTGCCAACCAAAAAAAAAAGCCAAGGACTAGATGGTTTAAATGCAGAATTCTAAAAGATAATCAAATAAAAACTAATAACAATACTCTTCAAATTTTTTCACACACTAGTAGCAGAAGGAACATTGTAAAAGGAGGGTGCTTGTTCGTATCCCCACTGCTCAGACCCTGAATAATCACACATAAACTGAATTAATTAAAACACTGTTTGGCCTATACCTTATGCATTTTCAAGCTAGTTCTTACATCTTAAATTAACCTATTTCTATTAATCTGTGTATCACCATGTGGTTGTGGCCTGCCAGTAAGCTTCTGTCCAGTATCCGGAATTTGTCTCCTAAAGCATACATGGCTACTCACTGACTCTGCCTAGTCTCTATATCAGATTTCCTGCCTGTCTATATTGTGCCTTGTTATAAGCCCAAAGCAGATTCTTTATTAACCAACGGTATTCACAAAAAACAGGGAATTCCACATCAGAACTTTGCCAAACTCTTTTTATGAGACTACAATTACCCTGATACCCAAACAATACATAGATATCACTAAGAAAGAGAATTACAGATCAATGTCACTCATGAATATTGACACAAAAATATTCAATAAAATACAAACTGAATCCAATAACATATAAAATAAATTCATCCACCATGATCAAGTCAGCTTCATTCCAGAGATGCAAGGATGGTTCAACATACAAAACTCCATCAATGTAATCCACCATATAAACAAAATGAAAATAAAAAAATGCATAGTCATCTCATTAGATTCTGATAAAGCTTTCAACAAAATACAACATCCCTTCATGATAAAGGTCTTAGAGAGAGCAGAGATACAGGGAACATTCCTAAACATAATAAAAGCAATATACAGCAAGCCAACAGCCAATATTAAACTATGGAGTGAAACTCAAAGCTATCCCACTGAAATCAGAAACAAGACAAGGTTGTCTATTCTCTCCATATCTATTTAATATAGTACTTGAGGTTCTAGCTAGAGCAAAAAGACAACAAAAGGTATCAAGGGGATACAAATTGGAAAGGAAGAATTCAAACTCTCACTATTTTCAGATGATATGATAGTTTACATAAGTGACCCCAAACTCATTAAAAACTTCAGTAATGTATCAGGATACAAGATTAACTCGAAAGACTGAGTAGTCTTCCTTTACATAGATGATTAATGGGCTGAGAAGAAATCAGAGAAACATCACCCTTTTCAATAGCCACAAATAACAAAATATTTCAGAGTAATTCTGATCAAACAAGTGGAAGACAAAAACTTTAAATCTTTGAAGAAAGGAATTGAGGAAGACACCAGGAAATGGAAAGATCTCCCATGCTCTTGGGTAGGTAAATTCAACATAGTAAAAATGGCAATCTTACCAAAAGAAATCTATAGATTCAATGTAATGCCCATCAAAATACCAGCAAAGTTCTTCACAGACCTCGAAAGGATAATATTCAACTTCATATGGGAAAACAAAAAACCTAAGATAAATAAAGAAACTTCAGGAGGCATCACAATTCCTGACTTCAAACTCTACTACAGAGCTACAGTACTGAAAACAGAATGGTACTGGCATAAAAACAGACAGGAGGAACCAAATAAAAAACCCAGATATCAATCCACACACCGACCAACACCTGATTTTTTACAAAGAAACAAAAAATATAAAATGAAAAAAGAAAACATATTCAAACAATGATGCTGGCATAACTGGATATCAACATGTAGAAGAATGAAAATAGATCCATATCTATTGTCATACACAAAACTCAAGTCCAAATGGGTCAAAGACATCAACATAAAGCCAAGCACACTGAACCTCATAGAAGAAAGAGTGGGAAGTACATTTAAACGCATTGGCACAGCAGACTGCTTCCTAAATATAACCCTAGTAGCACAGATACTGAGAGAAACAATTAATAAATGGGACTTCCTGAAACTGAGAAGCTTATATAAAGCAAACGACATGGTCAACAAGACAAACAGCAGCCTACTAAATGGGAAAAGATCTTCACCAACCCCACATCAGACAGAGGGCTGATCTCCAAAATATGCAAACAACTCAAAAAATCAATCATCAAAAGAACAAATGATCAAAAAATGTGGTACAGGTCTAAACAGAGAACTCTCAACAGATGAATCTAAAATGGCTGAAAGACACTTAAAAAAACATTCAACACCCCTAGCCATCAGGAATACAAATCTAAACAAGTCTGAGATTACATCTTAAAACTGTAAGAATGGCCAAGATTAAAAACACTGATGACAACTTATTCTGGAGAGGATATGGGGTAAAAGAAACATTCCTCCATTGTTGGTAGTAGTGCAAAATGGTACAACCCCTTTGGATATCAGTGTGGCGATTTCTCAGAAAATGAAGAAACAACTGATTTCAAGAGCCAGCAAAAGCACTGTTGCATATATACTCAAAAAATTCTCAATCCTATCACAAGGACATGTGCTCAACTATGTTCATAGCAGCATTATTTGTCATAGCCAGAACCTGAAAACAACCTAAATGCCCTTCACTGAAGAAAGAATACAAAAAATGTGGTACATTACACAATGGAATACTACACAGCATGAAGCAAAATCTATACTAATGCAAATTATTCATACCTATATCATATCCCGCTTTAAATGTAAAAGAACATTTATAAACAATATTCGGGAATATGGGTGCAGTTATTTCTATCCAAACTGCTTCCTGCTGAATGGGAGCGCTGTTATTTAGGCCTTTCATGGTATAACCTGTGTGCTAGTTCATCTCAATCGGTAGTTGAGCAAAGTAATTTTTTGGAGGTGTTCACAGCAACCTTTCAGGAGGGTGTGGGCCATCATACCGTACTGGGATAAAAGCAATCCACAGAGTCTCCTAGGAAACATCATATTGAGTAAAATAACCCAGATCCAGAAAGACAAATATAATGTATACTCATAAGTGGCTTTTAGACATAAAGGAAAGAAAAGCCAGCCTGCAATTCACAATCCCAGAAAACCTAGACAACAAAGAAGACCCTAAGAGAGACATACATGTATCTATTCTACATGGAAAGTAGAAAAAGGCAAGATCTACGGAGAAACTTGGAGTATGTGGATCATGGGAGGGAGTAGAAGAGAAGGAATAGAAAGGGGGGTTAGTGGAGAAAATATATAGCTCAATAAAAACAATTAAAATACATCTAAAACACAAAAGAAAAAGAAAAAAGAAATATAACTAACCACTACAGGCAGACTTACCATTTGAATTAGCATATGAGAGAAAATAGATAGTATTTTCTATTTATTTCTTCACTGAATATCTTCAATGCTCATGGCTACTGCATGGTAAAATCACTGCTTTCTATAAAGTGCCTTTCATCTCTACTAGAAACCTGAAATCATTTGCACCAGAAAAAATAAAATATATGGATATATCTGAGGTAAGAGAAGCTACAGGAAACATTTTGCTCTTAAAGGAATTAAGTGAATAAAAGTTAGGATTGACCCTAAGTGACACCATCCAGAGGCAGGTAGAATGTAGCAGAATTGAAAACTGGAGAGACTACCATATGAACTGCTAAACCAATGGTTTTATTTATTTATTTGCTTTGTTTTGGTTTTTGTTGTTGTTTTGTTTTTGAGACAGAGTTTCTCTGTAGCTTTGGAGCCTGTGCTGGAACTAGCTCTTGTAGACCAGGCTGTCCTCGAACTCACAAATATCCGCCTGCCTCTGCCTCCTGAGTGCTGAGATTAAGGGTGTGCACCATCACTGCCCAGTTACCAATGGCTTTATTAAAGAGCAACTAGTATCATTGGGTATACATGAAAACATACTCAAAGAGAAAGAGTAAAATAGAGACCACATAATTTCTACTTACTCTTCAAATGTAATCTTCATGAATTCAGGTATATTTTACAATATGTATGCTCCAAGTGTCATTTTATTTATTTATTTATTAATATTTATTTATTTATTAGGTATACAATATTCTGTCTACATGTATGCCTGAAGGCTGGAGGAGGGCAACAGACCTTATTACAGATGGTTGTGAGCCACCATGTGGTTGCTGGGAATTGAACTCAGGACCTTTGGAAGAGCAGGCAATGCTCTTAACCTCTGAGCCATCTCTCCAGCCCGTGTTATTTTATTTAGTTGCATGCATATTATGTTTAAATTGTTTCTTTAAAACAATGTAATTGTAAGTATTAGACATTAAATGCTGAATATAGCATATTATTATACTGCATTATATTATTTATCCTTGTGCCAGTTTTGTCATCTTGACAAAAGATAGACTCTTCTAGCAAGAAGGAAACACAAGTGAAAAAATATCTCCATTTGATTAGCCTCTAGGAAATTCTCTGGATTTGTGATTGATGTCGGAGGGCCCAGACAACTGTGATCAGTATCATAAATGGGCAAGGGGTCTTCTAACATATAAGATAGTTGAATGTCAGTCAGAAACAACTCAGAAAGCAACATTCCTCAATGGTCTTTACATTGGTTACTGCCTCCAGATTCCTGTCCTGACTTCAAAGTCTCAGTGATTGACTGTGATATGGAAGTGTCACGACAAATAAATCCTTTTTTCACCAGCTGCTTTTGGTCACAGCAATAGAAAACAAACTATCATACATATATATTATATGTAATATGTAAGATATGTATCACATACACATAATTGATATAACTTACTATATATACTATTTACAGTTAAAATTCACAATAATTTAAACATAAATATGAACATAATTATAAACATTGATGAAAACATAAGTTTATATCATTTAAATATACAAATAGACATTTGTATAATTATATGTAAATATATTGCATATATATCATTATATAAATATATATAAAGAGCATTCAAAGTCATAGACATGCACTTTTTTCTTCTTTAAATATTTTTCATATAATGTATTTCAATTATACATTTTTCCTTCCTCCAACTCTTTCTAGATCCTCCCACCTCCCTCTCCAACCAACTTCATGTTCACTTTCTCTCTCTCTAAAAAAATAAAAATCAAAACAAACAAAAACAATAAAATGAAAAATACAAAAGAAAGTCCCATAAAACACAGAGTATGTTTTGTGTTGGTTAGCTGTTCTTGATCATGAGCCCTGCCTTAGCGTGTAGTTGATTTACACTGTAACTCCCTACTGACAAAACTAAAACTCCCTCTCCCAGCAGGCATCATGACAACCATGAAGGATTATGAAGAACTGAATGAAGTCCTGGGAATTTTCTACCAACATTTGTAAACTTAGAACAAGAGGAGCCTGTGGTACAAAGGAATTCAAATGCAAGAAACTGAAAGAGGTTGGAGTGCAGAGGAAACACATGGGAGTAAATCTCTAGGTTCACTAATGTTAATGACTGTGCCTAAGGGCTCAGATATTCCAGTTCCAGAGTTTAGAGAGTATGTTATTGTTGTTTTTTTTAATTTATTTATTTATTAAGGATTTCTGCCTCCTCCCCGCCACTGCCTCCCATTTCCCTCCCCCTCCCCCGATCAAGTCCCCCCCCCTCATCTGCTCGAAGAGCAATCAGGGTTCCCTGACCTGTGGGAAGCCCAAGGACCGCCCACCTCTATCCAGGTCTAGTAAGGTGAGCATCCAAACTGCCTAGGCTCCCCCAAAGCCAGTACGTGCAGTAGGATCAAAAACCCACTGCCATTGTTCTTGAGTTTTCAGTATTCCTCATTGTCTGCTATGTTCAGCTAGTCTGGATTTATCCCATGCTTTTTCAGACCCATGCCAGCTGGCCTTGGTGAGTTCCCGATAGAACATCCCCATTGTCTCAGTGTGTGGGTGCACCCCTCTCGGTCCTGACATCCTTGCTCGTGCTCCCTCTCCTTCTGCTCCTGATTTGGACCTTGAGATTTCTGTCCGGTGCTCCAATGTGTGGATAGGAAGGCTGAAAACTAGAGAGCTAGCCCTTCCAACCTTCTTTTTTGTCTCCTGTATTGATACACAAACGCCTACCCCTTCATAAGCCCCGATGTCTTTAATTCATCTTCAACCATCATTGAAACACCCAAAGGTCATATCTGATCTGAGCATCTCCTACGGGAGTCACACTGACTCATAGTAAAACTTCACACAGGATACATGTCCTTGGGATACATAAGACAACACTCTTAGCCTTGTCCTGAAGTAGTTCTCAGGTACTTTCCTGTCTCTTGAAAGTGTAAAAAAAAAAAAAAAAACCTGACTGTGATCCTCTCAGCTGTGCGACTCCTTAATTGCCTACTCTGTTCTTTACGCATTATGTCATGAGGATTCTGGGCTCTGGACAAACTCTTGTTGAATAAACTGACAAATCAACGATTAGATGAGTGGAAGGGTGAGTAGATGATGCTTGTAGAGTTAATTTTTTTCAGTATATCTCCTTTTCAAAACTATGTGAAAATAGACATTCCTGTATTTCTGCCATTGATGAGAATACCAAATTGAAAATATTCATTTGTTCAATAGAAAGTATATTTTTAGAATGTGGGTTTACTGGTCTTACCAGAACATATTTATATCTTACCTTTCCTCCCTTTCACCTCCAAATCCATGGTAACACGGATTCTTCTCTTGCTTCCATAGTTTTATATAGCACATCATTAAACTGAAATCAAATATACAGTGTGCAGACTTTTGATAGTGGCTTCTTTTTAACTATGTGTGTTAAAATGTCCTTAATGTCTTCTGTGGCAATTTTATCACTCACACCAGTAAAACAAATTCTATTCCAACTGTCATTGCAATGAGCCCTCCAACCGAAACTTTTTACTATAAAATAGCTAAATAAACTTTCTTGACTACTTCCCTCATTAAAATATTGTTAAGGTGCCTGAACTGTAAATGACAAATTCATTAGTTTAACTTGGCTTTCCTATTTCTTTTCTCGATGTTTTGAAGATTTCCCCTCACATGTTTCCTGAATTTTATTTGTAAATGAGAAACCAGCTGCCAAAGTATGTCTCGCTTCTGGATGATTTCATTCCTGCTTTTCAGTTTTCTCCTTTGTCTTATGGTCTAAAAATATCTATTCAATGTTCTTGACATCTTTCTTATTCCACCCAGGCCCCCACATCCTCCTTCAAACTACAGACTCATCAGTTCAATTCTGAAAATTCTCAGGCAGTTTCATTACTTCCCTCTGGCCCATCTGCAATAATCTTTTTTGGTATCTGCTATTAGAGATGAGTAATTCTCTTCTTCCTTCTGTTGTGTGCTGTTTCCACCTTTCTATCACACATACACTTGGAACATACGTGATTGATTCATGTATGTTTCAGTGCATAGTTTCCTACCTGGAAACTTTCCATCGCTATTTTTTTTCTTTCTAGATATTTTGATTCACTCATTGTTGTTCTTCTTTAAAATGTCCGTGCTGTAGACCTCTGATTTTTTATCCTGACATCCTAAGACAACTGTAGAGTTTTAGAACTTTTCTCCTAGGTCCTGCTTTTTTACCCGTGAAGACAGTACAGTGATGTTTACCTATCTGATGTGTGGTTTTTGTCTATCTTGTTTTGCCCCTTTACATTTTACACTGTTGGAGCCATCTTTAGAGAGACTTCTTTAGCTCTGAGATTCTTATGTGTCCTGAGATGGAAAAGATTTATTTTTGCTTCTTTGGAAAGTGCTAAGTGTTACAATAACTGAAGACAAGCTTAATCAAATTTCTAAATCTAATCTCTCCACCAAATTGGTACAGTGTTTTGATGTGGAACTCAAACATCCTCCATCACAAAATATTGAGATTTCATATTTTTCCTCAGTGCTCTAGTTTCTCTCCTGGAGAAATGACAAACACCTTGGCTGTTTTTCAAGGAAAGTTACATTGTGTAAATCTTAAATATTTTTCCCACCCTTGACTTACCCACAAATGATAAAACTACTGTTTTACTCACACAACTAGATACTTAATTATCTAATGATCCTTTAATGTCAAGAGATCATAACATAGCAACGGATGCTGATTAGCCATCTGGAGCTTTTTCTTGTATTCTTACAGTTAATGTAAAAAAGAATAAAGCTACACTTTTTCTTAAAATGAAGATACACTATTAACATTAATTCCAGTGTGTAGTATGATGAGCGTGGGGCCCCTTTGTTCCATCCCGCTCAGCTAGCTTACACCCAAAATAATCACACAGAAACTATTTTCATTTAAACACTGCCTGGCCCATTAGCTCTACCCTCTTATTCGCTAACTCTCACATCTTGATTAACCCATTTCTATTAAATCTGTGTATCACCACATGACTGTGGCTTACCAGCAAGATTCTAACCTACGTCCGTCTCAGGCCAGAGATTCATGGCGTCTGCCACACTCTGCTCTTCTTTCCAGCATCCAGTTCTCTCTTTTCCTCCTACTTAAGTTTCTGCCCTATCAAAAGGCCAAGGCAGTGTCTTTATTCAACCAATGAAAGCAACACATCCTAAACCACCAGTGGTCAAAACATAATTGTCCCTTTCCAACTTTATGATTTTCATCGACCTTATAGTACATAGTAATAATTACTTAGTTTCTCATTGTGTTGTATTTGTTATTGAATGATATGTGAAGTTAGGATTCAGACTATAACTCGGATATAAAACACTTATGTATCATACACAAGACCCTGCATTCACTCTCCAACATAGGGAAAATTTATTTTCTGAAGAATACATAGTGTCTGATGTAGATGGTTATAAATTTAGACACCCACAATGGCTCAAGAAGCAAAGAATAAAAAATTGTGAAATTCCCAGGCCTAAATGGAGCACCTGTATATAATCCTTCCTCACAGACGCAGGGATCGTTGTAGAAGAGGAGGCAAAAGACTGGAATAGCTAGAGGGATACTGCGTATGTGAACTCACAGTACATGAGTTAGCATGCACAATCCCCATGTAAATTCAAGCCAGATCAAATGCCAGCATGAAGAAAGGAAAGAAGCCATGATATCTCATTCCTAGCAGAGGAGCTATTGACAGCTGAGAGCTGCTGGGAGAGGAAGAGTCAGTTGCTCTTATATAATTAATTTTTGAAAGAACATTGCCTATGGTAAGTTGACTAAGCACCCATGGAAGACCACATCTCCATAAAACATCGGCAGCAGAAGCTGAATCTGATGAATGAAAAAAAGCAAAAGCAGACACAAAGTCAGTTGGGTAGGCAAGGGAAAATTTAGGGAAGAATTTATAGAAAATAAAGTTACGGTTAAATATATTGTATAGAATTCTCATCATAGGGAACAGAAAAGGATGTTTAGTGTTTGAAAGAATATGAGTGTATATACAATCTCAATATAGTTACCTAGTTTTGCATGTTACAGTAGCACTCTTTATAAATGGTTTCATCTTCTGTGACTTTGGTGACCCGTAACCTATTGTGGCCCAAAAACTTTTAGTGGAAAGTTCTAGAAGTAAGTATCTCATCAGTAGCATACTACTTAAGTAGAAGATGGAAACTTACACAATTCTACACCTGACATAGGGTATGAATCACCGCTTTTTCAAAAATGTCTACCTGGTGTATGCTCTCTATCTGCCAGTCTCTACACAGTAATATAGCTTTAAAATACTGCAAATATCTAGTATTTGTGTTCATGTAGTTCTTGCATTACTTAATGTAGGTAATACTGTAATTTATTATTATTTATTGTTAATTATTTCCAGTTCCTAATTTTAATTTGGACTTCATCCTAGGCACTAATGCATTGTCAAAATACAGTCTGCATTTGATTGTAACTATGCACGGTGTCATACATCCACTCTGGGTCTTAGAGTAAAAATTATGTGACTAAAAGGGGACTACTCAGATTGTGTGGGGGAGTGGCATTTAAGTATATTCCCTTTTTAATTTTTACCATCTCTTTTGCTCATTTTAATCTGTTCTTTGATCTGCATTCAGACATCCAAACTAGAACCCAGTTATATCAAGTCGCTGTTTGGAATTTGAATTTCTCAATTTCATAAAATAAAATCAATGCTTCCTGGTGCTGGGGAGATGGTTTAACAGAAAAAAAAAACATGTCCCAAAAAAAGCAAAGTTCAATTCCCAGTAGTCATATTAGGTGACTCAAAATAGTTTCAAATTACTGCTCCAGGAGATCAAACACCTCTGGCTTCTGTGGGTATCTGCACTCATGAGCACACAACTTCCCACCTTAACCCACACTTACACACAACTAAAAATAAAACATTTCTTTAAAAGAAAATTAAAACATCTTAACTCAAACTCTGAGGTCCTCTGCAATACCATTAGCTACCCTCTACTAATCATTTGGGTTATATTAAAATTTCAAGCCCTTAATCTAGACCTAGTATTACTGGCTAGATATTAACATGTTTAGTCTGGTCAAACTCTATTCTCCTAATTTATCTGGATAGCCTGTGCTTAAAATACCAATTTAGCACTGCATCAAGATATTTTTTGACACCCATCTAAACTGCACCTCCATGCTAAACCCTGTCAAAGCAGTCTCTATTTTCTTGCATAGCTTTTTGACAGGTGCTATATCCATGTCTTTAATTCCAAGATGAGTTGGTGAGAATTTTATGTTCCTTCATGACATTAGAAATCTGGCAATTTTTTCATAACCTACTTCCTTGTCTGGCATGACATTAAACATTCATTAAGTGAGATTATTATAATCCCAGACATATTTAGCAACTTAGATACATCAACAACTAACATTATTTTCTCACTGAAAGATAATGAACAAACCAACAAACAAAAGCACAATATCTATTTTTGCACCAGGGACCCTGGTTACATAACATCTTTTTTTTTTCAAACTGCAGGTCATCTCTTCTTAGCTCAGAAATATTGGAAAATGCCTTTTCTCTCTCTGCAGCCTTCTGGTTCATAAAACAGATATAAGACTATCTACTTCAAAAAGCAGTCAGAAAAATCACTGATGCAATGTATAAATTGTGTTTTGTGTTATTAAATAGAATATGAATGAGATGATATGTCAAAAGAAAATTATTTCAACAAATATAAAACAGATGAGTAAAGAGGAATAATGGGAGAAAAAGCCACAGCTTTGTGAGGGACATTGAATCCGGAACATTCAAAAACAGAGAATCAAGTTTGTGTGGTGAAGACCAGAAAATGCTCAGAGAGTTACCCTGCTCAGAAAAGCCAAAATAAAATTGCTTACTAAATAAATGTTTTCATTTCATAAATGTAGTTCTTCCTGAAAACATCTGTCTTTGTGGAAAACTAAAGTATATGTCTCTCTGATCTGTCTGTCACAAACTTCTATTCAAATTTCCCTTCGATTAGTCATTTTCAAAAATCAATTACTAATCACCACTTTTTTTCCTACTGTGTGGATTGGAGGCTTAAACATTGATTCTGAAATGAATGATGAAACAACCATAAAGATGGAACTTCTGAAGGTGATTAAAACTGATAATACGAAGGGGAAATGTGGAGCATATTATGAGATCTATAAAAGAAAGGACAGGAGAATGAAAGGAAAAAGTGGGAACACTTGACACCACACACTGTTGCATCCCGGAGTGATATGTGATTGTTTTTCTATTGTCAAGTGGCACAAGAAGAAACTAAAAAGAGAACCTGTATAAACCAGTCTAAAAACCACACATGCCTTGAGGTGGAAGAAGGGGAAATTTGTGTTTTCAGCAGTTGCTGGAAAACAGGTAAAAGTATTAAAACTGTTATTACCATCTATCTCACTGTGCAGACTAAACAAGTTCTTTTCCACTGCTTATTCAGCATGGAAAAATTAATAATTACCTGACATAATGTATGAAGAACTGACTGCTTGCTCAAGCTCTTTGCTCATTATACATTTCTCTCTGACAATAAAAATGTTTTCCATAAATATTTAATAAATTCCCTGTTTTATCAATTATTTTGAAAAAATTAGACATCCTTAGACAATAGGACCCAACTCTATCTCAAGTATCCATCTTCTGCTAGATCTTGAAGATTCACAGTTAGAAAGCAAGGTGCTGACAGCTTTTTTATAACATATGTCAAATGATAAATTCAGTATGCAGAAAATGAGATTTAAAATCTCACTGCCCATTGTTAAAATAATAAAGCATCTCCAGTTCACCTCTTGTGGTATTTAGTAATCATATTTTGAATATACCCCACTAGCTCAATATGAGCAAGAAAGTGATTTTGAGGTGCATTTTTCACTCCCCAAGGATTGACTCATAGGTAAATATGAACAACTTGTCAAGAATAAGTGAAAGAAATATTTAACACTCTCTGTGAATGGCTTTATTTTGAAATCTAAAAAAATAAATTTGATCATATATAAAAACAAAATCGGTGAGTTTATGGAGAGATAAAATATTAACAAATTGTTTGGAAGCTGAGAAAGAGAATGTTCTGGGGCTCGATAAAATATTATCTTTTGTATACCTTCTTATTAATTACTCTGCATTGCTACAAATACCTTCTTGAATTGTACAAGGGAAAGTAAACCATGATTTGCTCAGAAAATTAAAATTCAAATACAAAACTGGAATTCTTACTTACATGGTATAAGATAAAAATGCGTAAGTTTACTTTTCCATGTGGCAAGCATTTTTAGAAGGTCTTTATTACTAGAAAAGCCTTGATATGATAATTACTGGGGAGAAGCAGCTTCATTATTGGAACTAGATAGAAATTAATAAATTTCCCCCATTATTCTAAGACCCATGCATCTCATTACAATTTTGCCAGTATTGTAGCAATCCAATCTGCTGATTTTTGAAAGATTGTTAGACAGCAATATAAATCACTCTCATCAGATATGACTTTTGCACAAAAGTAACTGTCAACAAGTGTTTTTCTTCTGGCTGTATTTCTCTGAAGCCACTCAACTTCATAAACAAGGTTGGCTACATAGGGTTCTTTTTGTTGTGTTTTGCTGGTAACAGTTTAAGTCTAACTTAGTGTCAAGCTGCGTGAACTTGAGAATTGACCCCTGGGCTTGTGGTTTCATTCAGATTCTTATGATTACCAGTGGAGGTGAGTAACATCATTAGAGTTGGAACAATCTAATGACAGAAAATGAGATGTTGTTCCTTTGTATCACAGCTTGTCAGGGGTGAACACTGCTCTCTTCTTTTATACAGAACTTTATACCAGAAATAAAGGCACGTTTCAGTGAGTGCTTTGCTGGCAGCCCCTATGGTGCCAACTAGGTGAAAGATAAGGAAATAAGGAAAACCCATGCCGATAATATGTACTCAATATTATCACTCTCATCAGATATGACTTTTACACAAAAGTAACTGTCAACAAGTGTTTTTCTTCTGGCTGTATTTCTCTGAAGCCACTCAACTTCATAAACAAGGTTGGCTACATAGGGTTCTTTTTGTTGTGTTTTGCTGGTAACAGTTTAAGTCTGTTAACGATCATGTTTTTACACATCAGTTGAGCAAATTTAAATTATAAAAGGAAAACTTGACATTCAAGGCAGATTCAAGATAACAAAACATTTCATGAGTATGTATTTTTAATTGCTTACCTATGTACACTAAATTTTGGTCATGTCCAGTGTACATGACCTTTCCCCAGACCCTCCAAATGTTCTCATACAATATAGACAAAATAGGCATGAAGAAAGTTTTGATCAAATGTACTCATGGCAACACTTCACTAATATAATCACTGTACATGTTGAGCATAAAAGTCATATCTTTTTTTAAGTGCTGTAATAGACGAATAACTATTAGTTTTCAATCACAGACTACGAAATAAATGATTGTGTAAATACCTGAAATTCCAGGTATTAAATAAGGAGCACAATAGACAATTTAGTGTGAACTTATATAATAATAGTAATAATAATAACAATAATAATAATAATAGCATGTAATAGAGTAAATACTTGTGAGTTATTATTTATGGATAATTTACATTGGTATAGTATTTGGATATTGATACAAGTTCAAATTATATAAACACCTAGACAAAGTTATTCTGTCAGATTGTATACATGCATGTTTCTACCTCTGTTTAGGATGTTGTATACTGATACAACTTTTAGGACATATTTTCATATTACATTATAGATTATTCTTAACTCTGATCAAGATACTTATACATTGTTTACATTTTGAGGTCATTGTCCTCATTTGATGGTGTGGGACCATGGTCTATATTCTGTCAATTAAAATTTAAATAAATGCTGATTGCCCAGTAGCCAGGCAGGAAGTATAGGCAGGACAACCAGACAGGAAGTAGAGGTGGGTTAAGGAGAATAGGAGAATACTGGGAAGAAGGAAACCCATTCCTCTGCAGTTGGGAGCCCGCCACAGAAGAAGCAAGATGTGACTGCCTCGCTGAAAATGTACTGAGCCTGGTTATTTCCTGAATTGAGCTAACTTCTACAACAGAGTTCTAATGGAATGCCATGGTCAACATGAAATTCAGTGGGTGCCATCACCTGTACCTGCATGGGAGAAAACATCAATCTCTGGTTTGTTTTATTGTTCCTTTGGTAAGTCTGTCACTTCACATAGACATTGTATATTGGATTTGAGCAGCCAGTGAGCACCTGGGATCTACAAGTAACTGCAAGGATGTTACAGATGTAGCTGGCCTTTTCTTGGGTTCTGGACATCTGAGTTCATATTCTTATTCTTTTGCAGAAAACCCTAACCCAGAACCATCTCTAAGGCATTTAAATTCTCACGGTATATTAGAAAAGCTGTGATTAAGACAAAAACAACTCTCAATAATTATGAGAATTTCAATACCATGCCAATGTCTAGCTACTTCCATAAGTTATTAGGTGATAAACATTCAGATAAAACTTCTTCAGGGCATCTTTTAATTTCAATATTTGTGACATACAAAAATAATATCTATGTGGTAGTTTGAATGCATTTCTCCCCCATAAGCTTATAGGAAGTGGCACTATTAGGAGGTATGGCCTTGTTGGAGGAAGTGTGGATTTGTTGGAGGAGGCTGGAGGACACAGGCCTTTAAACCAGACCTTGTGGCTGGAGGGCACACCTTTAATCTGGGCCACAACTTCTGTTGGAAGTGTGTCTCTGTGGGGGGAGACTTTGAGGTCTTTTTCTCAAACTTCACTCAGTGTGACAGTCGGTTGATTTCCTGTTGCCTGCAAGATGCAGCTGTCTCACCACTTCTGCCTGCATGTTGCCATATTCCCTGTCATAATGAATTGATTGAACCTCTGAATTTGTAAGTGAGCCCCTCAATTAATTTTTTTCTTTATGAGACTTGCTGTGGTCATGGTGTCTCTTCATAGCAATAAAAATCCAAACTAAGACAACCTACTACAGAATGTTAATTTTAAATTAAATTAATTTCAATATAAGTGTTTTCTAAATAAACACTTTCAAGAATGCATTGCTATTATTACAAAATGTTAGGAAAAACATTAGTCTGAATTCAGTAATTTAAAGTACTCTTTCTGAAAAGTCCTAGTTACATTGGGACTTTTTCATGCATTATTGAACTTAGAAAAAGTAAGAGAATTCCCCATAGATCCAAGAATAAACAGCTATTTGAAAAGAAGTGACAAGTGAATAGGGAAGGCAATGCTGCTTTGAAAATGAAGGCCAGTAATAGGACCCCAGGGCTTTGCTGGTTCACAAATATAGACGTGAAAGAGAATAAGCCTTGGGACAATGAGAAACGGAAAGCTGGATATATGATGATCACACAGCTGAGAGTCCAGAGAGATTACATCCTCATTAGAAAGTTATCATGGATAATGTTGATCAGTTAACAAAAGATTCTGCCTATGAATCCTTAAGCTTGGAAGAACTCAGGGTAAATAAAGTGATGCTAGTTACAGTGATGCTTTGCAGGAAGGCCTAAATCTGCTCTCCTGGGGGTCTGAGATTTGATTGACATAAGATGCTGTCTACTGTGGGAAACTGTAACATCATATACACATAATGAGTATAGATTTAAAATAGAATATGAGAGTTCCAAACACATGGATATTAGGAGTTGACAAAAGATTTATATGGGAGGCTGGAAAGATACCTCGGTGCTTGAAAACATAGGCTGCTTTTCCAGAGTCCTTGAATTCAATTTGCAGCACCTACATGGCACCTCAGAATGGTCTATAACTTTGGTCCCAGGGATTCAAAGCTCTTTTCAGGTACCAGGTACACACATACACACTCAGGCCAAATATCACATAAAGTATAAACACAGGTTTTCTTAAATAATAAATTTTTATTTCAGAATTAATTACATATATATACATATATATGAGCGTATTATTTGTGTGTGTGAGTGTGTGTGTGTGTGTGTGTGTGTGTGTATTTATAATCTCATGACTGTTGGCAGACTTGTGATGTGATTTGGCTTTGTATAACTTATAAGGTATGAACTTAGGTTCTTACTTAATTCTAGATGTGGTAATAGACCTGGGATTTTCACCAAAAAGGGCAACATGACTATCATCATATGATTGCCTGCTTTTCCGGTATGGTTACCAATGTTAGAACACAGTATGAGACTCAGAGATTGACACAACCATGATCTTTGAACTAGGCAGCGATTGCTTAGTAGAAACCATAAGAACTGGTCATCACAAGAATAGGCATATTTTTGACTCTTAAGTTTTGGGTTGTGTCTTCCCATCATGTGCCTCCATTTTTACAGCATATTCTTTGTATAATAAATATATTGCTCTACCAATCACATTGATTATTCTTTCTAAGAGAAGATCAGAGCTTATTATTTCAGTTTTTCTCAATTATTCGGTTAAAACTGTCATCAGTGAAGTGTTTTATCAAACACTTCTCCCGAAGGTACTCAGGATGCTGAGGCAGGAGGGTCATGCGTTTGAAACAAACATGGTCTGCATAGGGTTATCCAGTCTCAAAAACTAAAATGAATTTCATTTTTCTTAAAAGATAAATACAATCTCATTCTGTAAATGTACTACATTTCCATTTCCCATTAATTTGTGGATGGACAATGAGTCTATTTCTATTTCCTGGCTCTTGCAAATAGAGCAGCAACAAACATGGAAGAACAAGTGTCTCTGTTATAAGACACATGGAGTTCTTTGAAATATGCCAGACAAGTTTACATATATATATATATATATATATATGTGATTTTTATAATGGTTATACCATTTTCTTCCTACCAGTAGTGAATAAACCTTCCCTTTGTGCAATCCACATCAACCTGAACTGTTATGGGTTTCTTTTTATTTTATTTTTGTTTTTGTTCTGACTGGCCAAGGGTAGATCCCGAGGAAGCAATGGATTGTCCAGCTGGTAATTTTTAACAGCACTGGAATGGAAAAAGGGCTAATCTCTGACATCAACAGAATTAAACCCTTTTTGCATCTCTGGATTTTTAGGATATTCTGAATAAAAGGGTTAAGGGAATCAGCACAGATTTTTTAAAGATATACTATCTAGTGATTTTCAACTTTAATCTGAAGGTTTACAGCTTCAGAGTAGGTGCTGAGGAATAAGCCCAGCCAGATCTTTTGCGTATACTACTAGAACTTCACTAAATGAGCCATCTTTCACACAACAATATTCTGTGCATCTAATCAAAGTCTCCTCACACTCTATCAAAGGACTGGTCTTTTGCATTGTACATTTCCGTATCTCTGCCCTGTTTCTTACTGGTATCAAATGACAGCAAGTGTATGAGTTCTTGTATAAATCAATGGCCATTATTCCCTAATCACTGAGTGACCTACTATGAAATAATTCATTTGACAGTCCACCTTTCATTAAGACTGAACATACCAAGGGGCAAATGTCATGTTCAAAGGGAAGCATGTTACAGAAGTCTATGCCAAGACAGTTTCTGAGATTTCATCTTCTAAGTCAGTCCCTGTTTGGGAGTGTAAAGAGGAGAATTGTATCTATAAAACTACAGTATGTAAGGTGTTGCTAAGGTGTAGAACCACAGCCCTCCCACACATCTATGTTGTTTTCCTAACCCTCACAATGGTGGATTTGTTTGAATATTGGAGGTTTTGCAGTGGTAATTAATTTCAAATGAGTTCATTCAAGGTTTGGGGGACTAACTTAGACAGTATCTCTCCTGATAATACAAAGGATATTTGGAGATTGAGATACATAGTTATGAGGAAATAATATGTAGTAAATGAGATTAATAAGATCTGTTTTTCACAGAGAGAAGCCAAGAATAGATTTTTTTTTCCACCACAACTCTCAGAAGGAACTATTTCCATGGGTTTTTTGATCTTAGGCCTTTAGTGTCAAGGGCTAGGAGACAACAAATTTCTGATACTCAGACCAACCAGTGTGTGGTACTTTGTCACAACAGTGAGAGGAAGCTAATATAGAGGGTAAATATAAATTATAGTGAAGAGTGGGGACTACAGTCCGCTGCCAATCTGAACCTTGATCTAGACTGCTGCAGGAAGAAAGGTATGAACCAGGATAGAGCCATGGTTTTAGCTGAGGGGAGCTCCAAAATAAGGCTTAGTAATGAGGTCTCAGTATAAATAAATAAATAAATAAATAAATAAATAAATAAATAAGGCTTAGTAATGAGGTCTCAATATAGCTGCAATATTGCTAATATTGCAGTAGTCTTAGCAAGGCTGACTTAGGCTGCAGTACCACCGATATCAGATATTCACAGGGATGGTACTTATTACTATAATTCTTCATCCTCCTTTTATATTCCTATCTACTACAAAATTTTATTAGATTTGGCTATCATTTTTCTATTGTTACTTGGATTTTTATCTATTGTGGGAGGTCCTTCTGTCTATGTGTTGCTTTTATTAGTTAGTGAATAAAAACTCTGCTTTCAGCCAATGACTTAGCAGAGTATAACCAGGTTAGAAGAAATAGAGAGAGTGGGCAGAGTCAAGAAGAAGCCATGTGGCTCTGTCAGAGACAGAACCCGGGATTTAGCCTATAAGTCACAGTCATGTGGTGATTCACAGATCAATAGAAATGGGTTAAATTAAGATGTAAGAGTTAGCCAATAAGAAGCTAGAGCTAATGGGCAAAGTAGTGATTTAATTAATAGAATTTGTTTGGTTATTTTGGGGCTGAGCATCTGGGAACAAACAAGTGGCCTCTTATAACAACCTATACTATTATATATTTGTACATCTGAATTCTGATGCATAGTCAAAAAGGATCGATATATTTCTAGGTGACAGAGAAATTCACGCATTTATTTTAATACTTTCAGTCCAGTAAAACCTACTTTAGAGTTACAATTAGATGCATTTGACATTTTTAGAGCTCTACTCTGAGAAGTACAGATTCAATGCTGATTTTAAAGTTTCTTTATTTTATTTTATTTTTTTAAATTTATTTATTTATTAAGGATTTCTGACTCCTCTTCACAACTGCTTCCATTTCCCTCCCCCTCCCCCGATCAAGTCCCCCTCCCTCATCTGCTCGAAGTGCAATCAGTGTTCCCTGACCTGTGGGAAGCTTCTATAACTATTAGTCGCAAAGTTAATCATTCCCACAGTGATTTGATATAACCACTTTACACTGTACTAAACTTTTATATCAGCATTGTCTAGAGGAGGGTTTTTATTATGTTTTATTGGATTTTTCTAGTCACCTAAAAAGCTGTACACTTTATCTTAATATTGCTTTTTGATTAGAAAGTTTAATTAAAATATCATTACATAACATTCTTTCTTTGCTTTCCTTCAACATCAGCCTTAAACTTCTCCAATGTACCTCCTTCTTCATTCTCCTGCAAATCAATTGCCTCAGTTTTTATGATTATTCTTGCATGCAAATACACATATGCATACATGAAAATGCATAAATATATAAATATAGCACATAAGTGTTGCTTGTGTGTCTATGATTGCAGGATAAACTTCTTTATATTGCATTAAGGGACTCATAACTGGGTGAGCTTAATCATGACTCTGTCTCTTCCCCTCATATTTTTGCTGACCATCCTATCATCTCTTACAGGAATTTCATAGGTAAACTGTCATCTATGTACATAATAGGACATTTTTCTTTTATAAGTAAGGCTTATGCCTCTATATTTTTGTCAGATTTTATTTTCAATATACTTAGTATAAAATTCAAACTTGTACCAATAAGACTCATTTCCCTTATCCTTTAACTTAAGGGCAGTTTGTTAGTATTTTCTTATTCTTTAAGATTAGGGATTTTATATTTAAGTATCCAATTAATTTTATATCATTTGGTAATTGGAGTAATTGTTTTATTTTTTTGAGTTTGATATTTCTCAGTGAAGATAAAATGATTAATAATTTCATGCAAATTTTTTAAGGCAATGAAAGGCAATTTTTTCTCATTAGATCTATTTATGACATTGATTGTATTAATAGATTTTGCAATTTTATTCTATTGCTGTGATATTGAAATAATTCTTGGCTAATCATTATTTATAAATTTTAATATGCTGTTATCTCTTAGTAAATATCATTTTTAAATATCTGCAGCAGTATTGGCATAAATGAAGTTAATATATGGTAGTTTTTCATGTGGAATCATTATTGTGCTTAAATATTAATGTGCACATACATCATTATAATATCAGTAATATATCTGGAAATGAGAAGCCACTGTTGTATTACAAACATAGTGTGTGTGTGTACATGCACATGTGTGTTTGTGTGTACAAGCAGGTATGTGCTTGTGTGTGCATGTGTGCATGTAAATTATGCAAGTGTATATGTGCATATATATCTCTATATACAGTGATTAACGCTTTGGGAAAAATCAAAGGTGGTTATGAGAAGACAGCATATTCAAGAATTAAATTAAATTGCAGAAAATCAGTCAGAAATGTCCCTGCAATCTTCAAGTATGTGCTATATCTATGTTGGAATGTAAACACCTGATATGGATCTAGTCCAACACAGCACTTCACAGAGGGCTCTCTCAATGTAAACCACACTGGTTACATAGGCAGGCACAGAGAATTTTAAGTCTTTCTATTTTCTTTGCAGTCTTAGCTACCACTGTCATCACTCTGAATGGTAATGTTGCTGCTAAGAATCTTGCATCTACAGACAGAATAAGAGAAATTATGGGAGACAGAGTCAATAATTTACTCTTTACTCTGTCAAATCTCCTATGAGTGACCTAAATTTGTAGGACTAACTCAAGATCTTTCATCTGAGTGGGTATCCCATATCCCACAGTGGAGAATGGGTCCCAGAAGGGAAGAAATGGAAATAGATGGATTGCCATGTTCTCTAAAGGTATTTGGAAGTTTTTCTTTCCCCCATACCTTGTTTATTGGGCACAAGAGTATCACTTGAATTGTCCAGCTTTGGTATCATCATCTAAGCCATATCCTTATTCAGAATAGCCTTTGAAAACTATCTATCTTGCATAAAATGAAGCTATTTAAAATTCTTTCCTGGAGCCAAACATGTAAATTATGTTTCTCTTAGAAAATTGCTCACTTCTTATAGACTTCAGGTTTGTACTGTGCGAATGGTGTTTCTTTCAGATTATTATCAGCTTCTCTATTTTGAGAATTTATTTTCATCTTGATATTTATTCAGTGTGTTTCCCTCCCTTTGGTTTGCTAGCTGTAAGATTATACTTCTGCTTGTTTTATAAATTTCTTGGCTATGCATATTTTGCTTCATTAACCCATCCATTTTTCCACTCCCTGGGGTTTAATTCCATGTGTTGTGCTTTCTTGAATGACACTTGGATTTAAAGTTTGCAGGACTTTATTTCATTTCCAACAAATGATTACCCAAAAATTTTATAATTATTTTTTCTTAAGAATTTTCTAATTTTATTAAACTTTTTTATTAGAGTTGAATTTTAAATTATTTTTATTTCCAGTTTGGGAGAAATCTTATCACTGGTTAACAGATACTTCAAGTTTATGTAGGCAAGTACCACTTAGAAAACTTCTAATTCATAACATAAAATAAAAATTTTAGAAAAAATCTTAAATTTATTTTCTCACACTTCGAAAGATAAAACATCAAATGTCAAGACCAAGATCATTTGTATCTTCTTAAGCATCTGGCCTTGGTTTGTAGTTTTCTTTTTCTTAATCTTAATCATGTTGTCTTACATGGGTTTCTCTCTGTACATATCTGTGTTAGGATTTGTTTTAAGGTTTCTATTGCCGTGAAGAGACACCATGACCATTGCACTCTTAAAAAGGAAAGCATTTCACTGGGACTAGCTCACAGTTCAGAGGTTTAGTTCATTATCATCATGACAACAAGCATAGTAACATGCAGGCAGGCATCATGCTGTAGAAAGAGCTGAGAGTTCTACATGTGAATGTTCAGGCAGCCTTCAAAGAACCGGCTTGAACTTCTGAGACCTCAAAACACACCCCTTAGTGATATACTTCTTCCAACAAAGTCACACTAACTCCAACAAGGCTACACCTTGTAATAGTGGCAATCCCTGTGGACCAAGTAATAGAACACATGAGTCTACAGAGGTCAACCTTATTCAAACTACCATAGTATTTTCTCTTCTTTTTAGAAAAAAAAAAAAACCCACAATGAAATTAAGCCCATTTTGGTAGCCCTGATTTACTGTCAAACAACCTTAAAACTTCATCTCAGTACATGTTGAGTATTAGGGATGTGACCAGGCCAAAGTAATTAGGAGTAGAAGAATGCTACTTGGATGATACCCAGCCCATGGCATTTTAGATTCTTTGCATCAGACTTTTTTTTTTGTTTTAAATCTTGGAAGCATTTCTCAGGAAGCCAGCTCTTAACATGAATTATACACACTGTTTCCTCCTTATTAAATTTAAACAAGCATGAGTTCTCTAGAATACCGTGAAAGAGAGGAACATAAAAAGTAAGGAAACAAACTCGACAAACTAAGTAAATAATGAGAAGTTAGTTTAAAATCATTGTAAACAGTGGGCACAAAATATACGCATGATCTCTGGTGGATACAATTCAGGAAGACTAAGCATAGTCATTAGGAGTTTTGTCTGACCAAGAGCATCATGTTTTTCTTCTCATATTTATTAACTTTTAGGCAGATTTGTTCCTGACTATACAATCTTGATCTTTGTATCTTTGTTTTTAAATATAACCGAGACAATTCCTATGTTAAAAAGAATTCATGGAATCCAGATTCAGGTATCTACAATTGGCAGAGCTATCTGGCATACTTGTACTAATCAATGTCTTCATAACTTTTTTCAAGGTTCCCCCATTAGTTTACTCAAGCATTTTGAGATCCTTAACTTTCTTTCCTTTTGTTTCATTGGAAAGTGAAAGTAAGAAAGAAAAAAGGACAGAAAAAAGTGAAAGAGAAGAGATTCGACTTTTAAAATTAATAATAAAGATACATTTCTGAGAAGTGAAACCCTGAATGATTTTTTTGTGTGATCATAGCAAAAAATTTGACCAAGACTAGTAATAGGAGGTCTTCTGAATAGGCTTTCATATCTGTAGCACATCATTGACCAAAGCACTGTTATGTGCCATCTAACATCACGGTTATTAGTGCAAAATCAATGCAACTAAAAGGAAATAAATTTAAATCTATTTTTAACTCATAAAATTAATAATCCTGTCACCAGCTGTCTTAGTTAAAGTTTCTATTGCTGTAATGAAACACCATGAACAAAGAACAAGATGGAGAAGAAATAGTTTATTTGACTTACACTTTCATATTATTATTCATTATCAAAGGAAGTCAGGACAGGAACTCAAACAGGGCAGGGACCTGGTGGCAGGAGCTGATGCAGTGGCCATGGAGGAAAGCTTGATTACTTTTCCAGTAGCTTGCTCACACTGCTTTCTAATAGAACCCAAGACTACCAGCCCAGGGATGGCACCACCCACAATGGGGTGATCCGTCCCCCATCCATCACTATAAGAAAGTGTTTTACAATTGGTTCTTATAGAGGCAATTTCTCAGTTGAGTTTTCCTCCTTTCAGACAACTCTAGGTTGTATCATGCTGACATAAAACTAACTATTACACCAGCTAAGACAGAGAGGGGGGAGGGAGAGAGAGAAAACACACAAATTAATATCCTCACAAAAGGAAGAGGAGGGATTGCTACGGATACTAAGTACATTCAAAAGAAAATTTGAAAAATATCATATGCTACAAATTGATGTTTCAAAATATCACAGTCTTGATGAAATAGACTAGTTTGATTGAAGAAACAATGTTCCAATACTGTATACAGGAAAACAGGTAACCTGAGTAGGCTTATGTATATAACATATATTGAATTAATAATATCTTTCCAAATAGTATCTGGACCATTGGAATTGACTAATCATTATTTTAATTAAAAGTGTTTTAAATAAAATATAATTCCATTGCTCACTCGTCCCTTTCCTTTTTCCAATTCGTCCCATGCCCCCACCACATATATAAACATATGCATAAATATATACATACTACCTACTGAGTTATTTTACTGTGACATGTATACATATGGTTTCTGGACTGACTATTTTGTATTGAATAACAAATTAGGGGTTTATTTTGGGGGTTAACCAATTTTCCTTTTCAGCACTTGATAGTAGCCTATTGTTCTTTGTTCAGGATTGAAATCCCATGAGATCTCTTCTTTCTGATTTAGCCTGTCTACTAATATTATGGTTTTTCAGGAATTCCTTATGCAGCCATACTGTTGAGGTACCAGGGGTATATCTTTCTTGTCATTTCTAAGAACCCCAATCTCACAGCAGATTCCCAGTTCCTATGCTTTTCCACTCTTTCTACCCACTTTACTGAGTTGTTCCTTGAGCCTTAAATGCAATAGTCATATTGGAATGTGTCCATTTGGATAAAGCTCCTTGTGATCCCAAATCTCTATATCACATGCAATTGTGGTTTTGAGTAATAGTTTTCATCTGTCATAAAGAGAAGCTTCATTTATCCTTGGAAATAAGGATAAGTTTTAGAATATACTTAGGAATTATATTTGTCTAGGCACTTGGTGGTAGTATGTTCTCTTCTAAGATTAGTAACCTTACTAGCCCTAGGTAGTAAGCTAGATTACTATAATATAATTATTAGGTATAATTTTCTTCCATTGTTTGGACCTTAAGTACAGTTAGACAGCTGTCAGTTACCACCAAGTACTGCTATTGCATCTTAAGAGATATCTTGCAGGGATTGACATTGTTATAGTTCAAGGCATCATAGCTAGATAGGATTATCCTTGCTCTACCCACTCTGAGCAGCTTATAGGGTACTTTCTGGCACAATGAGAGCTAGATCACAAAGAGGTAGCTTTCAGGTTAGATCTAACTTCAATCCTCCAAACTGTATGTGGTATCTTGAGCAATAACAAATTACCTCAACCTCTGTGAAAGAAGAAAGATAGTAGGAGCCTACATTGTTTTAAGAATCCCTTGAACTACCCTTACCAACAACTCAAACAGAGGTTTTACATGTGCTATATATTATATTATATAATTAATTGCTATATAAATATAAAATAATAGGACTTCTCAGGGCTCTATCAAATATCTTTGGTGTTATTTGTGCCTCTTCCTTCTCTTTTCTTTTGTGTTGATCTTTTTTAACACTCACTAGAAGAAGTGTCCAGAAGACAGAATTATCAGGATTACTTCCTAACTTACTCTGTGTAGCCATTATTATACACATACCACAACTAGAAAAACGTATTACATATATTTTGGAGATCAAACCTTTGTCAGTTGCAGGGTTGGTGAAGATCTTCTCCCAGTCAGTGGGTTGTCTTTTTGTCTTAGTGACAGTGTCCTTTGCTTTACAGAAGCTTCTCAGCCTCAGGAAGTCCCATTTATTCAATGACGCCCTTAGTGTCTGTGCTGCTGGGGTTATACATAGGAAGTGGTCTCCTGTGCCCATGTGCTGTAGAGTACTTCCCACTTTCTCTTCTATCAGGTTCAGTGTGTTCGGACTGATATTGAGGTCTTTAATCCATTTGGATTTGAGTTTTGTGCATGGTGATAGATATGGATCTATTTTCATTCTTCGACAGATTGACATCCAGTTTTGCCAGCACCATTTGTTGAAGATGCTCTCTTTTTTCCATTGTATACTTTTAGCTCCTTTATCGAAGATCCGGTGTTCATAGGTTTGTGGGTTAATGTCAGGGTCTTCTATTCGATTCCATTGGTCGACTTCTCTGTTTTTATGCCAATACCAAGCTGTTTTCAATATATATAAAGAACTCAAGAAACAAGACTGTAAAAGGCTAATCAACCCAATTATAAAATGGGGCACTGAGCTGAACAGAGAATTCTCAACAGAAGAACTTCAAATGGCCAAAAGACACTTAAGGTCATGCTCAACTTCCTTAGCGATCAGGGAAATGCAAATCAAGACAACTTTAAGATACCACCTTACACCTGTCAGAATGGCTAAAATAAAAAACACCAATGATAGCCTTTGCTGGAGAGGTTGTGGAGAAAGGGGTACACTCACCCATTGCTGGTGGGAATGCAAACTTGTGCAACCACTCTGGAAAGCAGTGTTTCGGTTTCTCAGGAAATTCGGGATCAACCTACCCCTGGATCCAGCAATACCACTCTTGGGAATATACCCAAGAGAGGCCATATCATACAACAAAAGTATATGCTCAACTATGTTCATGGCAGCATTGTTTGTAATAGCCAGAACCTGGAAACAACCTAGATGCCCTTCAACGGAAGAATGGATGAAGAAAGTATGGAATATATACATATTAGAGTATTACTCAGCAGTAAAAAACAAGGACTTCTTGAATTTTGCATACAAATGGATGGAAATAGAAAACACTATCCTGAGTGAGGTAAGCCAGACCCAAAAAGAGGAACATGGGATTTACTCACTCATATTTGGTTTCTAGCCATAAATAAAGGACATTGAGCTTATAATTCATGTTCCTAGAGAAGCTAAATAAGGTGAATCCAAAGACAAACACATAGGCATCCTCAGGAATATTAACCTTCATCAGGCGATGAAAGGAGACAGAGACAGAGACCCACACGGGAGCACCGGACAGAAATCTCAAGGTCCAAATCAGGAGCAGAAGGAGACGGAGCACGAGCAAGGAACTCAGGACCACGAGGGGTGCACCCACACACTAAGACAATGGGGATGTTCTATTGGGATCTCACCAAGGCCAGCTGGCCTAGGTCTGAAAAAGCATGGGATAAATCCGGACTAGCTGAACATAGCAGACAATGAGGAATACTGAGAATTCAAGAACAATTGCAGTGGGTTTTTGACCCTACTGCACGTACTGGCTTTGTGGGAGCCTAGGCAGTTTGAATGCACACCTTACGAGACCTGGAAAGAGGTGGGCAGTCCTTGGGCTTCCCACAGGTCAGGGAACCCTGATTGCTCTTCGAGCAGATGAGGGAGGGGGACTTGATCGGGGGAGGAGGAGGGAAATGGGAAGCGGTTGTGGGGACGAGGCAGAAATCCTTAATAAATAAATAAATTAAAAAAAAGGACAAATGTTAATAAAAATGCATGGATGAAAAAAAAAGAAAAACGTATTACATAAAAACTGAAACTCAACAACTTTCACAAAGTCAGATGTAAAGTCATTAAACTATATTACTAATAGTTTATGCTTTCTCTTCTGAGATTTTTGCCTCATTTCAAAATAAATTTGCTAATATCCACACAGTAAGTTGCTGAGGTTTTCACCAGAAAACATAGAGCTTATTAATTTGAGAACTCATATAAGAACGCTACTGAACTCTCCTCTCTATAAAATACTATGGGGAAAAAAAACAACAGAAGGACAGTAAAGAAAAATTCATAGAAATGGGGCTTGGCGTCTTCTTCAATTTCTTTCTTCAAAGATTTAAAGTTCTTGTCATACAGGTCTTCTACTTTTTGGTTAGAGTTACTCCAAGATATTTTATGCTATTTATGGCTATTGCGAAGGGTAATGTTTCTCTGGCTTTTTTCTCAGCCATTTATCTTCTGAGTAAAGGAGCGATACTGATTTTTTTGAGTTAATCCTGTATCCTGCTACATTACTGAAATTGTTTATGAGTTGTAGAAGTTTCTTGTTAGAATTTTTGGGGTCGCTTATGTAAACTATCATATCATATGCAAATAGTGAGAGTTTTACTTCTTCTTTTCCAATTTGTATCCCCTTGATCTCCTTTTGTTGTCTTATTACTCTAGCTAGAACCTCAAGAACTATGATCACCTTTGTTCATAGCAGCATTGTTTGTCATAACCAGAATTTGGAAACAATTTAAATGCCCCTCAACTAAAGAATGGATAAGGAAAATGTGGTACATTTACACAATGGAGTACTACACAGCAGAAAAAAAAATAATATCTTGAAATTTGCAGACAAGTGGATGGATCTAGAAAACATAATATTGACTGAGGTAACCCACACCAAGAACGAAAAATATCATTTATACTCACTCATAAGTGGCTTTTAGACATAAATCAAAGAAAACCAGCCTACCTTTCACAGTCCCAGAGAACCTAGCCAACAATAAGGACCATAAGAGAGATATACATGGATCTATTCACATGGGATATATAAAAAGACAAGATCTTCTGAGTAATGTGGGAGCATGGGGACCAGGAAAGAGGGTAGAAGGGGAGGGTGTCAGAGAAAAATATATATCTCAATAAAATCAATTTTAAAAAAAAGAAGAGGAAAATGGTGCTGGGGGAGGCAAATATGAGCAGGTCTAATGGCCTATCACAATCTTTAATAACTTTTTCATTTTCTTAAATCTCGGATCTAATTCTGAAAAGATTAATCATTACATATTGGATATATACTCACATCGGAGGTGTTTAAATCTCATTAATTTGCAACAAGTAATATCGTAGCACAATTAATAGAAAACCAGAGACAGAAATTGATATTCAACCTGAAAGTCAGAAAAGCAAAACAGGCAGCCACTAGATTTTACCACTACCTCAGTGTGAAATGGCAATCCTGCCTCCAGGAATCTCAGAATAAGACTGTGTCAGAAAGCTGTCTCCTCCCACCTTAGTTTTATATTCCTCTCTGGGGCTGGGATTAAAGGTGTACACCACTACTGCATGGTTTATACCAAACTGGTGTGGCTACTAGGATTAAAGGTGTGTCACCACTGCCTGGTCTCTAAGGATGAGCAGTGTTGTTGTTTAACTCTCTGAACTTCAGGCAAGTTTTATTTATTAAAATACAAATGAAATATCACCACACAGTATGTACCGTATAAAGGTATATGAAAATAATGTGTTTATTTCAATGTGATATGGAATTAAGATACTTCTTCTTTATATAAATGTGATTCACCTTAGAAAATCTGTGACAGTGAAAGCCTGGAAACAAGTTGACATGCTGGTAAATGCGACAGCTGCAGATGGTGACTGGTAACACAGAGAAATAGAATAAGTGATTTGTCTCACTATTTTTGTTTCATGATGAGTTTCTTTTCTTAGAATGTTGAGCCTATTCTGATAGAAAGCAATTAAAAATGCAAAAGACCTATTAATTCTATTAAAACTGTTTCATCAATTATGTTTGAAATTGTAACTGCTTAAACACTTTTCTCTAACCTTTTTAAAATGTAAGTTGCTGGGTATATTGTTTCATTGAATACTTTGTATTTCTCCAGACTAATATTTTTAAGATTATGATTACCGTAATCCCAGCACTCGGGAGGCAGAGGCAGGCGGATCTCTGTGAGTTCGAGACCAGCCTGGTCTACAAGAGCTAGTTCCAGGACAGGCTCCAAAACCACAGAGAAACCCTGTCTCGAAAAACAAAACAAACAAAACAAAAAACAAAAAAAAAAAAAGATTATGATTACCGGAATCTCCACAAATCTCCAAGAGCATAAATATAAACTATAAGCTGACTAGATGCTCATTATAAACACAAAAATTGTATAGATCTCTGTAAGGTGTTAATTTTGTCATTTTAAACTAAATCATGGCAATAATACATAATATAAGGTGATTCAAGAGTAGGCATGAAGGCATATTTCTTGTAGTATCCTATATAATAATATTTATCATTGTGGAAACTAAAACTAAATGCAAATTTATTTGTATTTGTTTAAAATATCATTTAAAAGACATAATAAGAGGTTTAGAGATGACTAAGTGGCTAAAAGAATTTGCTGCACTTGAGGATCTAATCTTATTTTCTAGGACCCATGTTAGCAATCACACAGCTAAATGTAATTGCACTGCACTTGCAGGGGACCTGGTGCCCTCTTCTGCTTCTGTGCAAGCTGGTGTTTATGGTCATATACCCACACTTAGACAGGCACACAAATTTATACATAATTAAAAATAAATACATCTTCAGAAGATTCACACTATTTTTTACCTTTCATAAGTGTATTTTATAAAAACCTAATATTTAATGATGCTATTTACCTATTTATTTAATTAGCTGTTTTGTTGTTCTTGTTATTTTTTGCTTAATACTCTGGCAGTCTCTCTCCACAATGAATGAATACATCATGAAAGAAACCCTTCTTTTCTGAATGTTACTGAAAACACTAGCATGTAAAGTGTCTATAGCTGTTGGAGAATAGCAGGGATGAGTCAAATGTGCTACACGTTCTGAAAGCATATGAAAGCTGTGGTCCCTGGAGTTAAAAAAAGAGTCTGAAGGAAAGGGAAATGCCATCAACAGAAAAGGGTGAATGGGTAAAAATTGAGAAAAGTGGATTGTGTTCTAAGTATAGTCAATACTATTCAATGTGAATGAGCAGAGAAAATCAAGGCTCATAGGGAGAAGCATGATCCCCACGGAGAAGAACACTGAGATCAAACACACCATAAAAGGTCTAACAAACTTAACATAGAGCCATAGCTTAGCACATAGATTACAAATGTTTGAACACACATTTGTGGAGTAAGTAGGGGTTTGGAACAAAAACTGTGATGAGCAATAAGATGGGATGAGTTGACAGTTTAGACAGAGGAAATGGTGTAGAAAACCCAATACAGAAAGCCTACACTATCAGTGAAACATGCCCTTAGAATAGAGAGCATTTAACTTACACTTTTCTTGATCTAGGTATACTCATAAGCTGTTCAATATCTATACTCTACCTAATAGAATAATGAGTAGAGGATTTATTAGAAAATTAAACATCACTTTGTCTATAGAAACCTGAACATATGCAATTAATCTAAATCTTAGAAATATTTACTCTAAGGTGATATGCAAGATATTCATCAGTATGGCTATAGGATAGGGTCATTTCAGATTCCCTCTCCTCAGTTGCCCAAGGTACTAGCTGGAGTCATCTCCCTGGACACCTGTGAGCCCCTCTAGAGTCAAGTCTCTTGCCAACCCTAAGATGGCTCCCTTAATTAGGATATATACTTCCCTGCTCCCATATTCACCCTTCCTTTATCCCAACCATGTCATTCCCCCAAACTCTCCCCATCCTCCCCTTCTCACTTTTATCACCCTATTTCCCCTTACCCTCATCCCACCTCACCCCCAAGTTCCCAGGTTTTGCCCGGCAATCTTGTCTACTTCCCATATCCAGGCGGATGACTATATGTTTTTCTTTGGGTTCACCTTCTTATTTAGCTTCTCTAGGATCACAAATTATAGGCTCAATGTCCTTTATTTATGGCTAGAAGTCAATTATGAGTGAGTACATCCCATGTTCATCTTTTTGGGTCTGGGTTACCTCATTCAGGATAGTGTTTTCTATTTCCATCCATTTGCATGCAAAATTCATGATGTCATTGTTTTTTACCGCTGAGTAGTACTCTAATACATGGCGATGGATAAAGATAGAGACAGACACCCACATTGGAGAATCTGACTGAGCTCCCAAGGTCCAAATGAGGAGCAGAAGGAGGGAGAACATGAGCAAGGAAGTCAGGACCGAGAAGGGTGCACCCAGCCACTGTGACAGTGGGGCTGATCTATTGGGAGCTCACCAAGGCCAGCTGGACTGGGACTGAATAAGCATGGGATAAAACTCGACTCTCTGAACATGGTGAACAATGAAGGCTGATGAGAAGCCAAGGACAATGGCACTAGGTTTCGATCCTACTGCATGAACTGGCTTTGTGGGAGCCTACCCTGTTTGGATGTTCACCTTCCTAGACCTGGATGGAGAGGGGAGGACCTTGGACTTCCCACAGGGCAGGGAATCCGGACTGCTCTTCAGACTCTAGAGGGAGGGGGAATGGAGTAGGGGGAGGGGGACAGGAGTGGGAGGAGGGGGAGGGAAATGGGAGGAGGGGAGGAGGCAGAAAATTTTTTTCAATAAATAAATAAATAGATAGATTTAAAAAAAAGAAATATTTACTCTAGGAACACTACATAAATGATGAAACAAAGCAAGATTTAAAAATGATGTTATGACCGCTCTTTGGACCTGAGAGGGAGGGGGAAAGGAGTGGGGGGAGGGGGAGAAGGGTGGGAGGAGGGGGAGAAGGGTGGGAGGAGGGGGAGGGAAATGGGAGGCTGGGAGGAGGTGGAAACTTGTTTTTTTCTCCTTTTCTCAATAAATAAAATGATGTTATAGAATGTCCTGTAAAAATATTATTTTGCATCACTTTTCTATCATGTAACTTATGGAAGAGAAAAATTTTACAGAAGTCAATTAAAACTTTGTGTAGTTTTAGTTATTAATCAATCCAGATTACATGGTAACTGTACATGCTGGATAATGCCCCAAACTGTTTTCTAGGGAATTTAGAATTACTTTCTGTACTACCCCATTGTTTTATGACACTACTACGCATTCTCTAACTTTCAGAGAACAATTAAGTAGATACATAAATAAAAGTTTTCAGGCTTAGGAAAATTATATTACAAAAAAAACCCCAGCGTTCTTATTTGAGAAACTTGAGCAGGTTTATATGCAGTTTCACTTAGAAAACAATTAGGTTTCATCATTAAATTATAGCTTCAAGTAAGCAAACAGCAATATTTATTACCAGGTTAGCTTATGCATATGTTTATTTTGATGCATTCCCAGTGTTTAGTTGAAATGATTTTAAGAAAGTGAATAGAAAAAATGATGTACAAGCAAAGACTTCGAGGTGATTGGTGTGAATAAATTAGGTAATCTAAAGAAATTTGAGACCCAAATTAAAGAAAATTGTGGTTAATAATCCACATCAATTATTAATGAGATTCAACCAACATTTGTGGGGAGTCTGAGTTTTGTATTTTGACTTTCTCTAAAGATGCTCATCAAGGATAATAATTTTTGAAATGTTTATAATCTACTGAGGAAAACTGAAAAGTTGAAGTTTTTATCAAATTATGTTACACCAAGAGCGGGTGTTTTAGAGAGATAACCCCCATATTGTAGAAGATAGACAGGGATGTTAAATCTGGAATATCAAGAGTATTATAAAGTGATAAAAGAAAAATGTTAGAAACGTAATACGCTCCACTGTCTCAGTGGGTGGGTGCTCCCCTCGTGGTCCCGACTTCTTTGCTCATGTTCTCCCTCATTCTGCTCCTCATCGGGACCTTGGGAGCTCAGTCCAGTGCTCCAGTGTGGGTCTCTGTCTCTGTCTCCATCCATCACCAGAGGAAGGTTCTATGATGATATGTAAGATATTCGTCAGTATTGCTATAGGATAGGGTCATTTCAGGTTCCCCATCCTCAGCTGCCCAAGGAACTAACTGGGGACCTCGGCTTGGGCTCCTGGGAGCCACTCTAGGTTCAAGTCTCTTGCCAACCCTAAGGTGGCTCCCTTAACTAAGAACCGTGCTTCCGTGCTCCCCCATCCAACCTTCCTTCATTCCAATCCTCCCCCTTCCCCAAGCTCCCTCCATTCTCCTCCTATCCCCCCTCTCTCCCCATCTCCCCTTACCCCCATCCCACCCCACCCCCAAGATCTCAATTTTCTCCCCGGCAATTTTGTCTACTTCCCATAGCCAAGAGGACAACTATATGCTTTTCCTTTGGTTCACCTTCTTACTTAGCTTCTTTGGGATCACCAATTGTAGACTGATCTATTGGAGCTGATCTATTGGGAGCTCACCAAGGCCAGCTGAACTGTGACTGAAAAAGCATGGGATAAAACTGGACTCTCTGAGCATGGCGAACAATGAGGGCTGATGAGAACCCAAGGACAATGGCACGGGGTTTTGAACCTACGTAATGTGCTGGCTTTGTGGGAGCCTAGCCAGTTTGGATGTTCACCTTCCTAGAAATGGACGGAGGGGGGAGGACCTAGGACTTACCACAGGGCAGGGAAATCTGACTGCTCTTTGGGCTGGAGAGGGAGGGGGAGAGGAGTGGGGGGAGGGGGAGAAGGGTGGGAGGAGGGGGAGAAGGGTGGGAAGGGTGGGAGGAGGGGGAGGGAAATGGGAGACTGGGAGGAGGAGGAAATTTGTTTTTTTTTCTTTTCTCAATAAAAAAAATGGAAAAAAAAAGAAACGTAATACGCTAATTGCAAGGAATATTATATGTTTAACAGAAATAGGTATAGCTTCCCCCACCCCAAGTATACCAAAAATATTTTTGTTTATTAAACCCTTTCTTTCATTGTTTTTAAGAAGTTTTTTTTAAAAAAAAACTGCATTCTTTAATTACTCTAACTTTTGACAGGGAGTGTAGCGTTAATACTATAGGCAATGATACCCAACAGTGATTCAGGGGTCTTGATCTCAGTTCTATAAAGTCTATTAAGGAAAGGTATTTCCCTGACTTCAGAGAGATCTATTATTCTAAGTTACAGAAAACATAAAAGAGTTAATTCAGTTGGGACATCAATCACCTGACTAAAGGGCCTTCCCTTAAGAATGTACTGTTAGACCAATAGTTGAGCCAAAGAGATAAGAGGAATAAGTGTCCTTTATCAAAACAATGGGCTTTCCTTTCCCAGAATCTTTCCCGTCGGTGCAGTTGTTCAAGATGCACCATTAGATTTTATCATTTATGCTAACCCTTCTGAGTCATAATTCAAGAATGGGTGGCTTTTCTTTTCTTTCTTTTTTTTTTGTCTTTTTCTTTATGATATTTGCCAAAGTCTGTGTGATTTCTCTGGCATATTGGTTTTTCAGTGCTGTATGACTCTTCTCCCATTTTGTGGCTGCTTGACCTCCAAGCTGGTTTGAAGCAAATGGCATGGCTTACTCTCTCTCTTTTTTTCTTGTTCATTTTAGGGAGAGATGTAGAGATCTATAACTTGTTGCCCTGGAGACTTTCCTTTAAACTCTTATAAAATTGTCCATGAGATTTCTTTTGAGTCCATTCTTTTTTATTTTTATTATTATTATTATTGAAAAAAATTTCTGCCTCCTCTCCACCTCCCATTTTCCTCCCCCTCCCCCACTCCCCCCCCCCCCATCTTCACTGCTTTCCCCCTCCCTCTCCAGTCTGAAGAGCAGTCAGGGTTCCCTGCCCTGTGGGAAGTCCAAGGTTCTCCCCCCTCCATCCAGGTCTAGGAAGGTGAACATCCAAACAGGCGAGGCTCCCACAAAGCCAGTACATGCAGTAGGATCTACTGGGAGCTCACCAAGGCCAGCTGGACAGGGTCTGAAAACGCATGGGATAAAACTGGACTCTCTGAACATGGCGGACAATGAGGGCTGGTGAGAATCCAAGGATAATGTCACGGGGTTTTGAGTCCATTCTTAAATTCTTTTATTATCAAAACTAAGAATATTCAAAAAAGTACACTGATTTTTTCAATAACGCAGATGACTATGTAGGGATTTCCCCAAACTTCTGCTATCAATAGCGTCAATTCACCACTTTATTGTCTTAAAGTTTACTTTCAATTCTATTGAATTTACCAATTTTCTGTTGATATCATTAGCTTTATTCAGTTTCTCAATTTTTTCCTATTCTATGGATAGCATATGACATATTGATTAATACCTAAAAACTGAAATGGTAAACAAATTATGAGCCTACTGATATGCAGGCTTATGAGCTGACATCTGCCATATGCTTTAAAGCACATCAAAACTCATAATTCAATCACAGTTATATCCAATATAAAAAGCAAGCATGGCTTCTCTCCACTAGGTATCCCTGAAAGTTAGATTAACCTAAAGCTTTCTTTTTATGTATTTATTTTCTTTAAGTCAACATATTTAAATGTTTTGGAATTATATGGTAGAATCATTCTGACCTGGAAGAATGGATTATAATTCGCTATAGACTCATATAAAGCTGCATTTTTGTGAGAACATTTAAACATCTAAAACATCTTTCACAACATGGACTCTTGTCAACTTCGTAAATCCTATACATTTTCAGATATGGTGCTGAGGGTCTGTAAGACTGATTCCTTCTGACTTCATTGAAGTTCTGAGGGTGTCAAACCTATACATCTATTTATTTGTCTCTATTTTTTATCTATGTAGATATATTGTTTTAGTTTTTGAATATTTAGATCGTAAGTAAAATATATTATTTTGAAAAGGAAACTGTATTGGTAATGTTTTACTAAAATGTATGTAATTATAACCCATAAAATTTATTGGATCTGTTTAAAGAAGAAAAAAGAGAGGAGAAGGTATTTCTCTATGTTCTCAAAAAATAGACTTTGACAGCAGGAAATTAAATATATTCTGTAATAAAAAAATTCACTGTTATTCTTGCTATGTTTATATAGTTTCGAATATATGTATATTATATTCTAATATATAATATATATGCGTTTTATATATTAGAAGTGGCACTTATGGCTTTGGCAGTTATCAATTGAAAGCCCTTCAGGTCCTTTTATAGTTTCCACAGAGTGAATATACATCTTCATAATGATCATGCCAGCTTAAAAATGGGAAGCCTGCCTAGGCCTTCCTCCTCAAGACCGTGAAAGTCAAGTATTTGTTCATTTTCTGAATTGAAACCATTGAATTTTTTTTTCCAAAAAGATGCTTGTAAATAAGTGTAGAAAAAGTAAAGAAAGCACTTATCAATAATGAGCTGGGACGATTGTGATTAATTTACTGCAGCTCACACAAATTTCAGAAACAGAGTGAGTTCTACTGAGATAATGATCATTTTTAAAAGATTAAATCAATGCCAATCTTGATGGGAAGAAAGTATCATAAGCAATAAAATATTGAACAGTCTCCCGCAAGTCCTAATTCATCTCACAAAGTGTTTGTTGTGCTTGTCCCAAATTGACAAGAGATTAAGGAGTGCTTTTATAAATCAGTCTGATGACAGTTATTGACATTCTTTATGCATGAGCGTGATTGTGCTTTCATCCACTCTGAAAGGGACAAAACTGCAGGAGTATTTTCAATATGTCACTAGAGGCCACTTAACCAGGGGAACCTGTTCAACTTCTTTCATTCGTCTATGTATTGGTCATTATTTTGCATGGTGATTTGCTTTACAACTGACATAGCTCTCTATACAGGTTAAGTTAATTAAAGACATTTCAAGCACATGTAAATCTTTTGTACCCTTCAATTGTAAAATGAAAACAACACAATGTTTTTTTGAAAATTCCACAAGTATCTGGACAAATAAGAGTTTTACTATTCTGAACTGAGTTTTAAAATGCCAATAACAAAAGAATTGCTTAGAAGAGACCTATAAGCAATTGTCTAAAGTGATGAAATGTTTCTAATTTTGTTTTACTGTAAAATGTCAAATATGACCATTGAACTTATGAAATAATTAAATTTATTATCAAATCTAAGTTTCTTTTTTATTAATTATTTGTTTGTTTGTTTGTTTTCTGGTTTGTTCAAGACAAAGTCTCTCTATACAGCCCTGGCTGTCCTAGAACTAACTATGTAGACCAGGCTGGTTTTGAACTCACAGAAATCAGACTGCCTCTGCCACGGCTGGAATTGAAGGTATACACCACCACCACACAACTCAAATCTTGTTTTCAAAGAAAAAATGATTTAAAAATTTCAAAATCAACAAAACTATAAGCTTTCAGGTGAGCTCATCCAAATGACGGAAGAGGATTTTTCAGCTTCATTATCGAATACCTTTTTTATTTAAAAAATAATATATAATTATTTTTTTGTGTGTTAGTATTTGTGTGGGCACATGTATCTGAACCCAAGTGTGGTGATAACAGAACAAGTTTCAGTATTCACTTCTCTTCTCCCCACATATGTTCCATGGATCAAAAAGCTCAGTCTCACCTGCAAGTGCCATCACCTGATAGTGGTCATAGTGTTTACATTGTTATGTAAAGAACAGAATACATCTGTCACATAGAAAAACAATTTGAAATTTTCTTTCTACGTATAACCCATGTAACACTTTACATTATTCATAAGTCATGGTGCATATTATGAATTAGTCTAGGAAAACTGAACAAATTTTGTCCAGCATTTAGTATACTTTAATTTAAAATGTTTTATTGTTTCCTTATGAAGCATGCAAAATTCCTTATATTCTTTGATTGTGTGTATATGAGACTCATATTTCATTATATATATTTTATTTGTACAGTATAATTTGGTTATAAAAATTTAATGAGGATTTTACAGAAAGCACTAACTCTCCAGAAGGACTTTTAGATGCCAAGGTAGTAGAGACAAGCAGAATCAAAATTCAGCTTTTGGGCTCTCATTTTGGTTCTGTTTCTTTTGACTTAAAACTATGGCCCACAATCCTGTTCTACTCTTCACATAGATAAGTCAATCATTCAGGGAAAGTCTGTCTAAACACTACTAATATGAGGTTGGTTAGACTAGATGCACCTAACCTCTTTCATCTCCCTTTGAGACCAAAAACACCCGGAGTAACTAAGGTATTTTATTAGCACAACATTTTTACTCAGATTTCTAGAAGCATCAAGTCTCCACTTTTCCTGCACCTGCAATCACAAGGAACACAGGAATATCACAAGCAGGCCATCCCAAAATGAGACTGCTCTCCCAAGTGGGAGCAGGTATCCCACTGTGAGCTAAATGGCTCTTAGTGCCCCTTCAGCAGAGAAATTTTCTCGTGGGAAGTGGATTGCTGCCCCAAGCTGTGACAGACAACAACCTGACTCAGGATTTATTAGAGCAACTATGTGCTCAAAACTAGAACTGAGATAAGATCAAACAAAGCCATACTTCAGCCAAAACTACTCAGTTCATTGTGCATACCTACTTTATCCTAAAGATCATCTCAGTACCACATCCTCACACACACACACACACACACACACACACACACACACACACCACACACACACAGGCAGGGCTAAGGACGAGTCTTTTTTTTTTTTTGTCATGCCTGCACTGATTCATTTCCCTTCCTGTCCTGTTATTTTAATTATTTTATTTTAGAGAATACAATATAATCACATCATTTCCCTCTTCTCTTTCCTCCTTCCAAACCATCCTATATATTTAGTCCTCCTTTCTCACTTTCAAATTCATAGACTCTTTTTACTGTAATTGTTGTTATATACATATATACACATAGATTCCTAAATACATAGGCACACCCTGCTCAATCTGCATAATGTTATCCATATGTTTTCAGAGCTGATCATTTGGTGTTGTATAATCAATTGGTGTTCTCGTCCCTGGTTAAGAAAATTTCTCTTACTCTCAGAATTCCTTATTTGGCTTTAATTCTTTGTGTAGGGTTGAGACCTCCTCAGATGTCTGTGAAAAAGTAGCCTGGTTAGTATTGGGTCCCCGTTATTGGGCTTGCCTGCCAAAGGAATAAAACCAACCAGACAGATTTATTAAATTGAGATTTAATAAACAGAGCAAAGCAACTCCTGGGTGACTCTTGGAAAGGCAAGAGAGAAATCACATGGTGTCCAGGTCTTAAATACCCTGCAGGTATAGTCTTGGGAAGGAGTTGACCCTTGGCAGGCTTTCTGAGGGCTGGGGTCTGGAATGGGAGGAGTGAGGTCAGAACATCGTTCCAACATAGATAAACTTCAAAATTCTCAAACTTTGACTCCCTGTGGTTTAGGACTGCCATAAAACAATAGGATACTTTTATCTGAGACAAACACATTTATTTATTTCGAATGATGCTGGTCAGCCACAGAGGACCTTGCTCCTGAGAGGCAAGTGAACCTGTACTGAATTCTGCCCTCAGCTGATGCATTGTTTTCATAAGCAAAATAAACCCGTTTAGTATACTAATGTTCATACCCATGTATTTAAAACTATTATATCTGACAAACCTGACCAAAGTAAACAAATTTTTTTAGTAATAACACAAAACCCACACAGGTGACAGCAGACCTGCCTTCTGCTTCTGTCTTTGCCCGTAGCATATCTCCCATGAGGCATTCTTTCTACTGCTGCATTTGCTTTTTAAATGTTCTGTTGCTATTTTAAATGGCTTAAATATACTTTACTTTTGATAATAGTTGGAGAATAAAGGGGAAGATGGAGATGTTCAAAATAAGCCACAATCCATTTCCTCTTAGTTTTTTACATTAGCTTGCTTCATCTCTTAAGAGTTAACAAAGCCACGTTACACAGATTTGATTTGTTCAGATTTCCATCGATAGCTTTTACCATCTGTCTTTTTCTGGCTCTGCGATTCCATCTAGGACATAGTTCTATTTGGTGCTTTTGATTCCTCAGCCTCTTCTTGGCTATGGCAATTTGTCATGTTTCCCTTATTTTGATGACCTCAACACTTTTAAGTGTCACCGGCCAGATATTTTATAGGATGCTCCATTATTGAACTGTATGTAAACTTCTTCTCCTGAAAGAAAAATGCTGGTCCATTCCAGTACAAAAATACAGCAATATCCACACTATTAACCCGAAAGCCCAAGGGGGGGAAAACAACCTTGTTGTCTTGAATAGAATAGAGAATTTTGTTTAGTTTCTTTTCCCTTTTATCTTATAGTCTCTGTTCATTTTAAACGCTGGTCAGGTCATAGCCTTGCTATCACCCTAACGGTGGTTGTTTCATTTCTTTGTAATACAGTTATATTTTCTTGTAACAATCTGAATTTTTTACTGGTACCTTCTGTCTTAGTAAGCCATATTTTAAATTTTTTGTGAACGCTAGCATTAACACATGTGTAAAGTGATATGCTCCATGGCATCTCTCTGACTCTGCCTCCTTCTCCCATGCTATAGGCCAAACCAGTTCTTTATTCATTAACCAATAAAAGCAACACATAGACAGAAGGACCTCCCACACCAATTGGGTTTACATTTTAAATAAAAGTTCCTCATTCATCTGGCATCTGGCACTTTGCACATAGTTCTTTTCTAGTCTGTCAACAATGTGTTCAATAATCAAATATTTGTGTTAATAAACTCTATGTTACCTCGGTTTTAATCATTTGGCCAAAAAAAGACATCATATATTAAATTATATATATATATATATAATTAATTTGAATTTTCCCTAAGAAAATTGTCTAATCGTTTGTAAATTAAGCTATAATGGTGACTGTGTTTTTCATAAATTGTACAATCAAGAAGAAAGCACATGACTAATCTTAAAAAATAATGCATAACATCACTGTAAAAAAACATTTATGTTTGTAACAGATAAAAAGGCAGACAGGCTTTATGATTGTATTAGCAGACTTAGATTACATTTTCTCTAGAAAACAAATATATTACATTATATTTATGGATTCGTCTGACCTCTTAGCCATAAGATCACCCAGTATGTGCATTGCAGTCTCTGAGTCACTGCTCCAGCAAATATTTGAAATGGTCAAAATTTCCAGAATGATTTACATTTTTGCCTAAATTTTACTGAATTCTCTTTTTATGAATGTATCTAAACCATTTAAAACCGTGTTCCACATCACTCGATTACTCATTTCCTTTAAACAGTTCTGCACTAAAACATCTGTAGATATGTTGTCACTGTGTCTTTTTTTATCATCTTATATATGACAGATATTTCATTTGCAGAGTTGCTGTTGAGAATGTAAGGATTGGTCAAAAATACTCTTCAAGAGCCACCTGAACCTGTCATGGTGTTTAGCAGCAATTTTTTGTTGCTGCTGTGGTTTATTTGTTTTACTTTTAGTGATTACATCTCTGGAATTTTTTTTTCTCTGAGAATTCCATACAGGCACATAATGTGTTTTAATCAAGTCAACCCATTCCCTGTTTCCAATTCCTCCCTTACTCTCCCAAGTATTACTTTCCCAATTTCCTAATATATTTTTGTTGTTAAAAGCCCCTGAATTTATTTAGTGTGGCTGGTATGCATTAGTGTTGGGCCCTCTATCACAACGTAGACAGATCATCAGGAGGAGAATGCTTAAAGAAATGACCTTGTTTTGTCTGTAAAACTCTGTTTTCTTGTAGTCATCCCTGTCTCTTACAGTCCTTATGCCCCTCTTTCTCAATGATCTTTAGGAGGAGGGAAAAAGGATACAGATTTGGAATTGAGCACTTCCCAATCTTTATTGTCACTACACTGGCCAATTGTGAGTCTCTGCTAATCACTACTGCAAAAACAAGCTTCTCTGATGAAGGCTGATAGAGATACTAATATATGGGTATCATGATAAGTTATTAGGAATCAATTTAATACTGTGTCTCACTAGCAGAATAATAGCAGTGGTCTCTGTCTTTTAAATCCAAGCAATATAATTGATTGTTTACTTCCACAATATTTGTACCACATAATTCCACCAGTGGATATATCTTGCCAAACATGGTGAGATTAATAATGAGTTTTTTCCCATATTGTGCATAGTGTTTTTTATTGCTATAAAAGATATCAACAACCAGAAAATAATTTTTTTTCTAAGAAGTTTAATTGTATATCTTCTAGTTTAAATATGTTTTTCTTTGGCCTTAATTTAACCACACAAACATTGTTTCAAAAGTATTAAAGATATTCTACCATGGCACACTCACTCCTAAGTAAGACCTCTTCATAGGAATTAAAGCCAGTTACTTTTATGTAAGAGAGTGTATCCTGTTTCATTACTGGTAATCAGGTTGGAAAATGAAAAGAAATACCACAATAAAGATGAGTTTCTGGGACATTAGCTTTGACTACAATATTGGGCAATTTCCTAAATGTCATGAGAGTGACTCGCTGTGCTTCCTAGGTAATGGCTGTGCACCAAGGTAACTCCACCTGAGAAATGAATCCATATAAAGTGAGGTGTTCCTGGGCCTCAAGACTAGAGTGCATGTGATTCCCAGTAGCCTTGAATAGATGGGCATCTGTTACATGTATGAGGCATAAAAACAATATGTAGTACTCTATGATTGATTCCATGTGACCAAAATTGATTTGCTCTATATTTTACCAGGTGAAGTTTATATCCCCTTACACAGACTTTAAGATGAATGTGTAAATTGAGTTAACCAAAAGCTGGTGGTAAGAAAGTTACTGTGTGACTCCCAAATCTGAAGTTAAGCTTCCCACCTTCCACCAGCCCCCCCCCCAAAAAAAAACACTTGCTGCTTGCAATAGAGACCTGTATACACTTGTACATAAATTCCTTGACAATGGATTCTGTGCTGTTGTCTTAAGTAATTTTCCAGTTGGATTGTAAGTCAGACTAAGGCTCAGAATTTGGGTTTATTTACCATTCGTATTCAGCACATAACCCAGGCTTTTTTATATTTACTTAGATTGTGTATTTCATCAGACATTTTGTATTTTCTTTGGGAAAAGAGGAAGAACATGGTGCTCTCAGAGCCCTTCTGATATCTCAAGAGGGTATTTGTGCTCCTACGGCTCAGAAGCAATCAATCCTGTATCATTGCTGTTTACATCCCCAAGCACAGTCCTGTTGATCCAGGCCAGTGTTGTTTTAACCAGCCAGTTTCACAGAAAAAAAGAAAAATAGAAAGAACTCTCCATTCCCTACATTTTATTAGATTTAAAGTGATATTTATTTTCTGAGTTTCTAATACTTATGTGTCTTTTAATTCAGCCAGATTAAGTGTAGAAAAACTGCCAAACTTTTGAACAGTTAATAAATATGAGTTTCTCAAAAATAAGAAAAAAGAAAAAGGAAAAATTAAAACCATAAGCAAAGAAAAACATAAAAGTATGAGAAGTGATATAATTACATCATAATCTAAAACCAAAGAAAAAATTTAAAGAGATAACTTATCTTTATCTTTATTTACTTTATTGTTTTTCTTTCTGATCTTATATATCTTTGTCTGTTTCTCTATCACTGCCATTCCCTCTCGTGTGTGTGTGTTTGTGTGTGTTTATGTATGTGTGTGTATGTGTGTATGTGTATGGTTGTATGAGTATGGGTGTGTGTGTGTGTGTGTGTGTGTGTGTGTGTGTGTGTATTTATGAGTGTAGAGGCAAGAAGTTAGCTGCTGTTGTCACTTCTCAGGAGCCATTTACACCTTTTTGAGATGAGGTCTTTCAAGGCTCTAGAGAATAATAATTTGACTAGGCTAGCGATGCAGTTAGTCCCAGGAAGTCACCTTCCCTCACTTTCCTAGTGGTGATATTATATGTGGAACTACCACACACTTTTTTGTTGGTAGGTGCTGGGAATCCAGCTCAGACCTTATGCATGTACCAGATGAGTGATCTTCTCAGCCCCAAATTAGTTTGACTTTCCAAGGATTAAAAAAATCTTTATTTTCTGGCTATTTTAATAAAATAGTAGGGGTTGGTGAAGAAATAGCAGCTTCAGTATCAACATTTCACCTATGTATCAAAGAAACATGGGACACTAGCTTTGTAGGAATGAAAATGTCTGAGTATCATTTCTATGAGACTGAGTTGCTACCTACTGTGCTAGCAAAGCACCTTGTATCATTTCTAAATCAAGTCCAAGTACGCACTAAATCTAAAAGGCATATTTAATCTGATGATTTCTGACCTAGAAGCTGTTCTTTATTCTATCAGGACAATTTATATTTTTGTCTTATTTTCTTGTGAATTATTTGAGCTAAAATAGCAGCTAATGACACATTAAAACTATTAGTAAGTAGGAGGCAAATAGGCAATGCTTTAGTCATTGGCAGAACCTTGGACTTTGTTTAACTGACCCACAAATTTCCAACATAGTAAAACACAAGCAGGTGACTCTACACCAGAAGAAATAAGATTTTCCAAGACAACATGAAAAGAACAACCACCCGCATCATCAGAGCAGGCGAGGGTACTGGGGAGTCAGTAAGGATGCTCTGAGCATTAGGAATAGAAAGTATTAAAGAAAGGGATCACATTAAATTTATTTTGCAGTTTATTAAGGAAAAAAGAGCACATTAAGTTTTATTTGTAGTAAGTGAAGAATGTACTAGGTCTCAGATTAAAATAAATGTAAATAATTTATTCAAATGATATGCAGAAAAAAATGTTGCAGTCAGAAAGCATATCTAAATGGTTGTGTTTTCCAAATTATTAATAAATTGAATGGAAAAGCCGCTGGTAAAATAAATCAAGAGATGGGTTCACGTGTTTGAATTAGATTGAATTGTGATTTAGACAAAAGGAATATCTTATGTGCAATACTAGTAGTTAGCACTATGTCTGTGTGTGTGTGTGTGTGTGTGTGTGTGATTCTCAAAAACAACACTGATAAAATCTGTATTGATACTTTTGAACCATAAGCTTGTATGCTGTGATTAAATTCATGGATATAGAAGATTTTGCAAAAGACACTCCCAGGAAGAGATGCAGGCTAGACCAAAATCAAATATTTAAATCACAAAGGAAATAAAAAGATTCCAGGAAAATGAACAGTCGGGGAGAAGTGTATGTAGCAGCCACTCAAATCTCAAACACTGAAAGTCTAAGTTCTCCTTCAGAATGAACCACAGAACAGACACACATCACTGTTGATTGAACGATGGTATCAAATGTTTAAACATGCTCGAAGTTTCTAGATAGATAATTGGCAGCAGTATCAGAATAACACTGTAGTCAACAATTTAGCCAATTACTTTAAGGAGGCTGGTGAGCATTGAAGAAACTTGTTATGGAATTTGACTTTAATTCAGAGCTAGCCATTTGGACAAAAAAAAAAAAGCTCTTTCCTGGACCACTTTATGGTATGCTATATAAACTGGACATGTAGAACCCACAGAAAAGTGACTGCTGAACTTATCAAAAGAAGGGATTGTCCTTTAGGTTCCTGCTTCATGAAAGAGACTGCTAGACATTGGGAAGTTGCTTACAATGCCCTTCCTCTTTGCTTAGGTAATATTATATCCTTCTGGGGTCATTGAAGATTTGAAGACAGATACCTATAGTTTTCCTTAGTTATGATAAAATATAAATTAGATATAAAATTTTAAAGTCACAAAGATAGGATACATGGTAGTGTAGTTTCCTTGATTTGCCAAATGTATATGAACTAAATATTGTAACTATAATTCTTGCTTTATAATTTTTGTATATGTAATTTTAATATATTAAAGTTAAAACCTTCCTTTCTATTTAGACAGAAAGGAGAGATAGTGTGGGGTGTCCTTCTGCATATATGTTACTCTTATTGGTTAATGAATAAAGTTGCTTTGGCCAATGGCTTCGTAGAGCAAAGCCAGGCAGGAAATCTTAGCAGAAATATATAGAAAGAGTAGGCAGAGTCAAGGAGAGGCCATGTAGCAGCTGAGGGAGAGAGGCACCAGATCCTTACCAGAAAACCACAGCCTTGTGCCCATAAACAGATTAATGGAAATGGGTTAATTTAAGATGTAAGTGTCAGTTAATAAGAAACCTGAGCTAATATGACAAGTGGTATTGCAATAGAGTTTTTTGTGATTATTCAGTTCTGGGTGGCCGAGAACAAACAAGCAGTCTCTGTCTACAATCAGCTAACAATGCATTTTAACCTTTGTACTTCTTAAATTTTTTATTATATTTATTTCAGACGTATATGTTTCACCACAAGTTGAGCTGTGTGGGGTCAGAAAGAAAATAGCCCCCAAAGGGAGTGGCACTATTAGGAGGTTTGGCTTTGTTGGAGGATGTGTGTCTCTGTGCAGGCAAGATTTAAGGTTTCATATTTGCTTAAGTCACACTCAGTGAGACACTTCACTTCCTGTTACCTACAATATGTAGGATTTTCGGCTCCTTCTCTACTCCATGTCTGCCTGTGTTCCACCATGCTTTCTGCCATGATGACAATGGAGAGAACCACACTTCAAATAAATGATTTTCTTCATTGGAGCTGCCATAGCTATAGTATCTCTTCAAACAATAGAAACCCTAAGAAAAGATGTTTAAAAAAAGAATATTTAATTGTAATAAATCTGAAAAAATCATTTTTTATTTTTTATTGCACTATACATTTTTCTCCACTCCCCTCTTTTTCTCCTTTCTTCCCTTCTACGCTCTCCTATGGCCCCATGCTCCCAATTTACTTAAGAGATCTTGTCTTTTTATCTTTCCTATGTATACCCATGTGTGTCTCATAGGGTTCTCTTTGTTGTCTAGGTTCTCTGGGTTTTTGGACTACAGGATAGTTTTTCTTTGTTCTATGCCTAAAAGCCACTTTTGAATGAGTACGTACTATATTTATTTCTCTTTCTGGGTCTGGGTTACCTCACTCAATATGTTTTTTCTAGATGCATCATTTACATGCAAATTTCAAGATCTCATTAATTTCTACTGCTATGTAGTACTACATTGTATAGATGTACCTCATTTTTTTCCATTCTTCAATTGAGGGACATATATGTTGTGTAGGTTCTGGCTATTGTGAATAATGTTACTATGAACAAAGTTGAGCACATGTCATTGTGGTATGATTGAGCACCTTTTGGGTATATACCCAAAAGAGGTATTGCTGCATATTAAGGTAGATTGCTTCCTAATTTTCTGAGAAATTGCCATACTTATTTCCAGAGTAGCTATACAAATTTGCACTCCCACCAGTAATGCATTCTCTCCAGATTAAGCTGTATTTTTAAAAATATTTTTATTTATTTCTAAACTATATTTATATATAGTTATTTCTAAAACTATACAAGTGAATGAAATTCTACACAGTTCAAGAAGCCATTCATGATTAAAGCTACAGAGTTTCACTGTAATGGCGTAAACGAATGCAGACAGATTGTAAAAATATATATAGCTTTAATGGTGAAATAGACTTACAGAACCACTGTTCCCGCGGAGACCAGGAAAGTAGAAGCAACAGCTGGGAGCATGCTTGCCAAATTTATAGGCAGACATTAGCCCGAGGCGAACACGCCCCCCCAAGGGGCGGGACTTATCCCTACATTTCACATTGGCTTTTTCACTTTCCCTGTTGAGTGTATTTTATACACTTATATTTGCCCAAAATGAAAAATTCAAGAGACTTACAACTACATAAGAAATTAGCTTTATATATTCTTTCAAAATCGTTTTCGTATCTGTCTTAAGTCCTTCCTCATCCCATAATATTTAGTCTTTCTTATTCTCTTTTTCACATACTATATTGTACCCTGCTGTATGTGTGTGTGTGTGTGTGTGTGTGTGTGTGTGTGTGTGTGTGTGTGTGTCTGTCTGTCTGTCTCTCTGTCTGGTCTCTCTGTCTATCTGACTGTCTGTCTCTCTCTGTCTAGAGTCTGCATGTAAAGAACATGTTGTATTTGGGTTTTGTTTATTTTTCCTCTCTAACACTGTGTTTGACATGTAATGAAGACATTCTAAAGAAATGTGTGTGTCTCTCATTCTAAGACTATTAAAACAATGAACCCCAGTGAATTGAAAATTTTGGAATATCCCCAGGAATCTCATGTTTGGAGGAAGAAAAGATTTAGCCAGAATGGGAATTTGTCTTTGCTCTAAGAAGTCCTCAGATCACCTTAGCAAATGAGACCAAAGCCCAAATGATGTCAAATCAATAGTGGGAAGGATAATAACTTGACAGGGACTGATTATATGTGCAAATTATTAGTCCTCTGTTTAAACTCTCTCCCTACTTCTCTCTGTCTCTCTGTCTTTCTGACTTTCTCTCTTTTCTCCCTCCATGTGTGTGTACCTTGAGAATCATAGGTTTATTTTTATCATATTCACATACAATCCCATCATTTGTGAGGGTATAGTAGAAAGAATGCCATGAGTTTAAGGCCAGAATACATTATGTAGTTAGACCCTGCCTCAAAAATGCAAAAGCTTACATGTCTTGTGCCTGTACAAACATATTTGTAAGTAGTAGAGTAGATGGTTCCCCTCAGTGTAAATACATACCCATGGAAATACTGTATATAAATGGATAGGTGTCTACATACAATAAACATTAAACTACATAAATCCCCAGTATGGATTATTGTATTACATCCATTGCATTCATCATAATTTTTAACATTAATTACAAGACACTGTCTATTAATCCTCAATATTGATTATCTTATAGTAATTAAAATATTACTATACATTTATGTTCTTTTGAACTGCATTTTACAGGGGAAAAATAGATTGTTTTGTAGAATTGAAAACCTATTATAAGAAAAAAATTAATTAGGCTGACCTTCTCAAGTCAATATTGTATAACTACAAAACAAAAAATTCATAGTCAGATTCCTAATGAAATATCATTTCAGATTATGAACACAGAAAAGATATCAGTCTTAATAATGTTTTAAATCTTCTTTGATGCATCTATTATCAATATAATTAGGAAACATGTTTTAAACATCATAAATAAATACAGAAAAATTATTAAAATTAAAATTACTTATAGATAGCATGATCAATTAAATAAAAAGCATTACAGACACTAACTTAATAAACATAATAAAAATAAGAATCTTGGTACGCTGAAAGGAAGATCAACATGTTACCAATAGAACAATGCTAAGTAAACTTAAACATAACTTAAATATAAAAGTATATATACATATGTGTGTGTCGTATATATGACAAAGTGTCATAATTGTTAAAATGAATTCAAAATGTCATAAAATGATCATAAACTATAAGGTACTTACTGAAAACACATGTAATTGAATTCAATGATTTTATTGGGGGAAAACCCCTACAAAATTACATAAAAATAAATGTGCTTTTCTTCTGTAATGGTCTCAAAGTAAGAATATTATCTAAGAGATATATTTTATTTAATTTATTTTTATATGACTGTTTATATGTCTGTGCATATGCTTCTTGTTTCCTTTGGAACCCAAGAGATGATGCCAGATTTTCCAGAGGTGAAGTTCCTGGCAGCTGTTAGTTTCCTCATGAATTCTGGGATCCTCTGAAAGAGCAGCAAGTGCTCTTAACCACAGAGACTTCTTTCTGGTCCTGACATTTTTTTTAATCAAACCACAGATAAATACAAGGTTTCCAAACATCAACTCTTCTGACATTTTATAATAAATTTTTCTTTGTTGCAAGCATAAAACACATTTAAAATACTGCCCATATACTCATTGGTTTGTAGTTGTTTATTGTCGACTTGTTTACCAGTCAAGATCTATACCCTTAAAGAAACTGAACTTACCTCTCAGATGCAATCAATTTTTCCTCATTTAGGGTCAGGATCTTGTGAATCCCTTCCTCATCTATGCTAAACTATTGAATGGCTTGGTCCTGTATATGTCTTGTAGAGGACACCACTTGAAACACATGTTATGAGTCCATGAAAGAACTGTCTTGCTCTTACAATCTTTCTTGCTCATCTTTTTCAGTGGTTGCTAAGCTTTGGGAAGAGTATTATAGAGATGCTGCATTTGAGGCTAAGCATATTACTGATTCATTCTCTAAACTTTGATTAGATATATCACTATATTAGTAATCATCTATTGCATACAGTAACTTCTCTGATATCAAATCAAGCTTAAACTAATCTATAGGCAGAAAGAAGCAAATTTAGAGAACAGTTTGCTATGTTGCTATTTAATAAATGAATAGTACAGTAGATTCACCCTGCAACCTCTCCAGGTAGCAGTTCTTGGCTATATTTACAATACCCAGTATGTGTTCCCTTTTGTTAGAAAAACTTTAAAGCAGTGGTTATTCTTATAATGTCTATGTTATTTTTTCATGAGCATATCTTGCTACACTGGTCATAATTACATGTCACAAGGTTCCCAGCTGATAAAACTATTAATGATTTTTTTTCTACCAGTAGCTTGCATAATACATTTCAGTACTCAGAGAGCTAGCCAACAGTGAGGAAATTTGATTCTCCTTGTATTATGATCAATTTTTAAAAATATATACATCAAACAAACCCTATGAGATATTTTCAACATTTTATTCTCTCTCCTACCTATCTAACTCTCTATATATCTATCTATGTATCTATTTATGTATCTATCTGTGTGTGTGTTCACATATATATGCACACACATGAGAATGTTTCACGTGGAAGTAGGAGGTCTATCCAGAAGGTTTCTCAATTACCCTCCCCCTTACATGTTGGAAACAGGGTTACTCACTGGGATTTTTGGTGTGTAGATACAGGTAGACCAGCTGCCCTGGAGGCTCTAGGGATCCATCTGCCTCTACTTCTACAAGTGCTAGGATTCAAGAAGTGTGCTAATGTGCCAGCTTTTTTTAGATGCTGGGGTCTGATGCTTGTGTAACAAACATTACAAACTGGAACATCTAAGTAATCCTGCAGCACCTTCCAATGCATAAAAGACTGCTGGAAGTCATCAAGCAAAAGAACTAATAAACTAACATGAAAATATCAATTAAAATCCTTTAAACAACCATCATGAACCAGGCGTGGTCCAAGTCTGTTGTCCCAGCTCTAGGAAGGCAGAAGTTGAAAGATCATAAATTTGAGGACACCCTGGGCTACATAGATGGAAAAGGTTTCAAAGACAGAAAAAATAATCATGTTAATAATAATAATAAACACTTTAAAACCTCTTTACACATTCAAATTTAACCAAATAAACTTTTATTTCAAAAATAATAGTTAGTCTTTTTTTTTCCTTTGAATGAATTTTCACTAAGAAAGGATGGTTCACAATTGCTAATTGAACTGATTCAGAAGCAAAAGTTGCCTTAGGCATTTAATCTCAAATTAATAGGTACAATGAGCATGGTTTAATCTAGAGGGCTGACAGGCATTGCAGCTGTTTAAGATCATAAAATGGGAAATTTTAGGAGATATAGTTTTGGTTATTCAAGACATTTGATTTTATAGTCCATTGACCTACATACAAAAGATAAAAGGATTATGAAAATAAACTCAAGAGGTTGGGGTATTGAAAAAGAAAATTGGAAACATGTAATCAACTTAAAATGTTTTAAAAATATTTGAAAATTATGTAGAGTAGATGCCAAAGAAGAAGGGACATCTGTCTATTGGAAAACTGTCATTGATACTCATTGACATGAACTTCTTAATGGAAAATTAAAATCAGTTATTCCATTAAATGAACATCTGAAGTTAATGTTTAAAATATCAATTTTTGATGTGAACATGCATTTGAATGCCAGTATATCTATCAGTGATATTGAATGTGAAGAAATCCTTTAAATATTTTCTTGTTAATGTCATGAAGCTGACTTTAAGTATGACAATAAAAAAAGCTCGCTGGAGTTCTGAGTACCTTTTTAAGCAATGTCATTATGTAGGAGTCTTCATTTCCTCCTTACTTTTTCCACTGGTTGCTTACAAGTCTATAATTTTCCTTTTGTCTGAACCAGTCTAAGAATTTCTCAGTGAACATTTAAAACCCATCTAACAAGAGAAATCATGTTAAATACTGGGTATTTTGTATCATCTTTTCAAAAATTCATCTATTTTTTGGAAATTTAAGAATGTGTGAACATTCACCAAATAAGAAGTATGCACTGTACTCCTGGTGTTTGCAAGGTACGTTGCCTACAGCGCTTCAGAACCACTTTACAGGATAAACTTGCTAAAACTTCAATGCGCACGTGTACTCTACAAAATTTCTATGACTCTCTGTACTCTTTTTCATAGAGCTATATTGATTACAAATTTTGAGGAATAAATGACTAACATTTGTGAAAATAAGAGTAATGTATATTTCAAAAGTCCTAAGTACTCATGGCATGGGGATACTAGTTCATGTCTGCCTAGTTCCTTAATATTCTCCCTCTTCTGTCTGCCATTATTGTCTTCCAACAATCACCTATTGAAACTGTGATTATGAATATTCTTATGTAGATGAAACATACATGATACAAAGATAGATAAGCAGATATAGATGCAGATTTATTCTAGATTGGTTAATAGAGAAATGGTAGATGGAGATTAAAGGTTTATTGCTGAACAGATTATTTTCAAATTAATGAGTAAAGAAGAGAAAATCTCACAAATGATAGATATACACACAGATGTTGGATAGATTTTATATAATCATAGATTCATAATAGATAGAAAGATGATAGGCAGATAGATAGATAGATAGATAGATAGATAGATAGATAGATGATAGATAGATAGATAGTAGACAGATAATAATAGGTGTGCATACACTCAAAAGACTTTAACATGTCATGTTTCTAATTTCAGAAAACTCACGCTGTTCTCAGCAGTAAAGTAGATACACACTGAGCCAGCTGCTGTGTTCCAAAGATAGAAACTTTGTCACACAAACTGTGTAACTTATGAAAAATATGTGACTGAATCTTTTAATGTGAATCAGGGTTAGCTGATCCTGAAGGCTATCCAATTAGAACCACCATGAAAGCCAAGCATGCAGAATTCATCATCATATTTAAGAAAGAAAGCGAACATTCAAGTGAACCCTTCCCAAAGGAGAGATAATACTTTGTAGTACTCTAAAGAGGAAAATGTGATAAAAACTTTCATTGGACAATACTTTAAGAGTATATAAAGAAATTATATAAACACTCAAAATTATTATTGCAACCTTAATAAAAGCTCTAATATCCCCTTTTAATGATTATCTTGAGAAACTACAGATAACAAAAATAAAATACATTAGGCACAATCCTAAGCAAGAAATTTAAGGAACAATTTGTTCCAGCAAGTGTTTGATCCCTACTTGCCCTACAAAGAGTCTTGTAAAAGTGCCTCTCCTTGAGAAGTTGGTTATGTGTTATTTATCAGAAAGGAGACTGTCAGCTAGATCATGGACTCATTACACAGTGCATTTTCTTATGTTAGTGATTGCCTGCATATTGTCAATTTGTTCAATATTTTCACTTTGTCTTCAAACAGAAAGAAATTACCACACATGATACTTGCTGTGACTCAGGTAGAATTGGCTCCCCAAATATCTCTGTGCTGGGAACTGGGTCCTCAGTGCAGCAGTGCTGAGACAATGGGAGTCGTCTCAAGTGGTCATCCTAGTGTGAAGTACTCATGAGAATCTTAGCTTGAGTTGGCCTTTGTGAAGGTGGCTTGCTCTGAGGCAAAGCCATTCCAAATGCTTGGCCCATTCTGCATATGGCTGTTTCCCTCTCTGATCCACTACATGTCACAGACAAGAAGATTCTCATGTGCGTGTCACACCGGATTGGACTCCTGCTGCCAAAAGTGTATGCTAAGCAAACCTCTCCAGTATAAAGTACCTAGTCATAACCATCTTACTATTGAAACATAAATATGAAATTATCTATTATGCAAAACTAAATTTATGCTGAATTTTTATTGAAATTCTTCTCTTTATTTTGTGACTGAATAAAAAAGACATATTATAACATAAATTTAAATTCAGACTGGAACCAAAATAGACTGTGGTTGAACATTCTTATTTTTCTAAATACACATTAATTTTCTGTTAGACTACTATACGAATATAGTTTCACCTGGACAAAATATATTTTCTAATTACTGACAGCTTTGACTGTCATACATTTATGCATCTTTAGATGCCTCCTGAAATTTTAGAACTTGATTGAATTACAGTGACAATTTGGAAGTTTTTTCTGGCTCCTATTTATTTATTCTTCTCTTCCTGTTTTTCTATTTAGTCTTGCTAACAATGTTTGACACTCTTCTTTTTTCTTTATAGACTTATTTGATGGAGGAAGGTCATTGGCTAATAAAGGAACTGCCTTGGCCCATTTTATTGGTTAGAGGATAGGTGGGAGGAGTAAACAGAACAGAACGCTGGGAGGAAGAGGAAGTGAGGTCAGACTCCACAGTTCTTCTCTCGGGAGCAGATGCCTGAGAGAGATGCCATGCCCTGCTCCCGGGATGAAGCTCCGACCCAGGATGGACATAGGCTAGAATCTTCCTGGTAAGCGCACCTTGGGGTGCCATACACAGATGATTAGAAATGGGCTATATTAATATGTGAGAATTAGCCTAGAAGAGAATGGGCCAAACAGTGATTAAAAGAATACAGTGTCCATGTAATTATTTCGGGGCATAAGTTAGCCGAGCAGGCGGCTGGGGTGCTGGGGACGCAGCCCCGCCGCCGCCCCTTATTACTACACTTATTCTTGATTGTCTCCAGATGTTTCTCAAGCCAGTAGTCATTAAAGATCAGACTTTATAGTACTACTATTATAGTGAGACCTGGCTGTGTCATTTTTACCTCACATCTTTAGCTGTGCAACTTCATGCCTCTTTTTGGAAGGCTGTGTTCATTCTTTTAACCTTTCAACATCTACGAGCAACAACATAATACCAATATGTTTATTTGATATATATATATATATATATATATATATATATATATATATATATATATACACACACATTTTGGAAGAAGTCAACTGCCAAGCAGTATGATACTTAACCAGCCAATCAGGAGCTTTCATGTGCTAAGCAAATGGCTTCTCATCAAAGTCATAAAGATTGGGTAGTAGAATCACCCTCGAAATGGAAGTAACACTTCTGGCACCCCTAGGATCAGAGCAGTCCTGGCTAGTTTGTTCAGTAAATCTCAAAGGTAAGACAAGCTAGATCTACTAACAAAACAACTAAATTCTTGACTCAATAAAACTATGTAATATAATGCTTTTGAATGAAATGAATTTGGGGTTAATTTGTTAAAAAAAACAATGAGTTGCAAATACTTTATATAGATCCAGTTTTGGTCAATAGCCCTGTCTATATCACTTTGTGTGCAAGGAACATTTATCAAGCTAGCACTGAGGTCACACTATTAATTTATCGAATGTTATAAAATCTTTCACAAGAAGTTCTTTTTAGACTTAAATACTATTTGGAATTGATTTTTTCAATAAATTTTGCTTTAATATTGTTCATGAACAACAAACTAAAGGTTAGCGATCACATGACATGATGTTCATTTCTCAAATACAGTCATGAGTTTCTGATATCCCTTTGCTCAAGTGTTAATGAGATGTAAATTACAAGAAAATAACACATAATCCCTTATCTGAAATTGATGCTCTTGCTAGAGCTTGGGATGATATCTTCTTTTAAACATGAATTACTAAGAAAGCTGTGCATATTCAAAATTTGAATGTAAAGTGTCATTCATGGACTAGAAAGTATAGTGTGCTCAGACCATTACACAGTTCCAAGTGATGCTTCATTAACTGTATTTGTTGGAAAAGAACTATGAACTGGGAACTTGGATGAGTGATACAGATCTGGAGGAGGTGGGAACATTGTCACACAACCAAATTCTCTTTTTTTTTTCAACTTTTATTTATTTATTTTTTATTTTTTATTTTATTTTTTTAAATTTATTTATTTATTAAAGATTTCTGTCTCTTCCCCGCCACCGCCTCCCATTTCCCTCCCCCTCCCCCAATTAAGTCTCCCCCCAGCCCGAAAAGCAATCAGGGTTCCCTGTCCTGTGGGAAGGCCAAGGAACCCCCACTTCCATCCAGGTCTAGCAAGTTGAGCATCCAAACTGCCTAGGCTCCCACAAAGCCAGTGCATGCAGTAGGATAAGAAACTCATTGCCATTGTTTTTGAGTTTTCAGTAGTCCTCATTGTCCGCTATGTTCAGAGAGTCTGGTTTTATCCCAGGCTTTTCCAGACCCAGGCCAGCTGGCCTTGGTGAGTTCCCAAATTCTCTTAATATAAAACTATATAAAACTCTCTGTTCTCCTTCTAGAAATCACAGGATAGTTTGTGTGCTGAGTCTATTTAAATACACACACACACACACACACACAATTTCCAAGTTTTATAAAGTAAGACCCAGTGATTAGTTTTCTTCCCTGGAGAATATCTAGTCATCTACCAGTCAAATTCTCCCTTCTAGTGAGAACTCTAAAGAGCTTATTTCCTAGACTATCATGAGAAGAATTTACTCTAGAAAATTTTACTTTAATATCAATCTTTATTTGTGCACCACTCATCAGTGTAAATTGAAATGTATCCACTACTCATGGGTAAGCATGAAACATAATGACCTATACTGTAATGTTTTCCAGAAGAAGGAAACATTGTTTTTGAAAAGGCTTAGATCCAAGATAAGAACATAATGGTTATACAACTTTTCTTTCCAAATGCTTAATCTCCCTACTGATGTTATCTAATGTTGATGATGGAACTAGGGTTTTACAAGATTCTGTTTGCAAAAAACTTTAGCATGTTTGGAAGATGAGAAGTGTTTGACAAATTTTAGTGAGCAGAGAAAGATATAAATGACACTTAATCTAACAATAAACCTCTGTGGGTCTGTCTGGAGTTCCAATCAGCAGGAAGCTGACATTTGACATTAAAGTTCAGTGCACTGGAGTATTGTTCTAGCCACAGCACACCATCTAAATCACAAAGTCCTGGCAACACATTCCAGACATTAAGCTGTATGCCCCACTATTTTCAGAATGGAAAGGTTTCATTAGTTTATAAAAGGTTTTTCTCTGCTGAGAGAAATTGGAATCTGGCAAAACAATCAACACAAACAGGTCCCCACATTTCCCAGTTGAAAGATTTCACCATAGGCATTAGCATTTGAATTACTTTTGAAAAATTCCACCCATCACTGATTACTACATATATTTTTAATGTGATACTGTAGAGTCATATTTTCATGCCTTTCATCCAATTGTACTTTGTAGAAGACTTTTCAAATATAATGTTCAAAGCATGGTTTATTCTACATTCAATCCTCAAATGTAATTTTTTCTCTTTTGGAAATGTTACAAATAATTGCAGAAAGAATATAATAACCTACTGATGCAAATGATGTCACCTGGGGCTGTTCAAGCTGCTGTCAAAGAGCTTTTTCTCTATCATGATGTCATAGGTTGTAGCAAGGTCAGCCTGGTATATGGTATTTGATTGTGTGTGTGGTTAAACCATTGTTGATAAGGGCAGAAATGCCAATAAGGCAAGATGAGCATCTTCCTCTTATCTGCAGAACATTTACAAAAATGACCTCCTTCATATAATTCCCTACAAATTTTCACAACAAAATGTGTCTTTCGTTAGAGATGTCACACAATAAATACAGAATGCATAGTAATCCGCATTCTTTGCCTGAGAGATATCTCCACATGTGCACAAAGCCACTCTCCAATGAAAAGGTAGCACCTGTCCTCATATCCACTGAAAGACTGTTTCTCCTCTGCTACTTTTACAATAACTCATCATTCTTCTGGTGATCCTGTCACACAGGGCTTCTTCCATTGTCCCAAGGCTTTGTCTCCACCTGAGTTAATAAAAATTGGATAAAAGAATATGTGTTTTTCTAGGCCCCTCTATAAGCATAATATTGCTAAGAAGAACATTTCATGGTGAGTAAAGACAGAAGCTCATTCTCTCTAATTACTGAGAAATAATACATTTTATAACATTGTTACTTGGTGGATTTAAGTTTACATTCTGTGAAACTCTCTTTTGCTTTTTGCTCAAAAAAGAGGTTTTTATTATACATGTATTCTGATTACAATCCTCTCCCTCAACTCTGCCTAGATCCTCCACACCTGCTTTTACATCCAAATCTAAATCCACATTCATGTTCCCCCTCTCTCTTTCATTAGAAAGCAAACAATAATCTAAAAATAATAATACAATAAAAGAAAACAAAAACAAAAAAATCTATGCTAAAACAAACAAAAGGAAGAAAAAGACTCAAAAGCCCAGGAAGCACATGTAGACATAGAGACACACATGTTCACACACAAAATACCATAAAAACACAAAACTGGAAACCATGCCTATAAGATGTGCGGTTTTGTGTGTATGTTTGTGTGTTTAAAAGCACTGACAATGCATCATGAGACAAAGAACCTCCAAAAGTGCCTTTTAGTTCCTTTGTGTTGTTCTTCTACTGCTGGGCATAGGGCCTGCCCTTAAAAACCGTCTAAGTGCCGACATTAAGAAACTGGAGAAATCTCACACTAGTGACTTAAAGCACACCTGAAAAAGAAGCAGACTCACCCCGGAGTAGATAATAGGAAATAATCAAATTGAGGACTGAAGTCAGTAAAATAGAAACAAAGAAAACAAAGAATCATTGAAACAAAGAGTTTGTTCTTTGAGGAAATCAACAAGATAGACAAACCTTTATACAAACTAATTGAAAGGCAGAGAGAGAACATGCAAATTAAGAAAAACAGAAATGAAAAGGGGGTCCTAACAATAGACACTGAGTACATCCAGAGAATCATTAGGTCATACTACAAAAACCTATACTACACAAAATCAGAAAATGTAAAACAAATGAACAATTTTTTAATGTATTTATTTATTAAAGATTTCTGCCTCCTCCCCGCCACCGCCTCCCATTTCCCTCCCCCGATCAAGTCCCCATCCCTCATCAGCTCCCTGACCTGTGGGAAGTCCAAGGACCACCCACCTCCATCCAGGTCTAGTAAGGTGAACATCCAAACTGCCTAGGCTCCCACAAAGCCAGTACGTGCAGTAGGATCAAAAACCCATTGCCATTGTTCTTGAGTTCTCTGTAGTCCTCATTGTCCGCTATGATTAGCAAGTCCGGTTTTATCCTATGCTTTTTCAGACCCAGGCCAGCTGGCCTAAGTGGGTTCCCGATAGAACATCCCCATTGTCTCAGTGTGTGGGTGCACCCCTCCCAGTCCTGAGTTACATGCTCATGCTCTCTCTCCTTCTGCTCCTGATTTGGACCTTGAGATTTCAGTCCGGTGCTCCAATGTGAGTCTCTGTCTCTGTCTCCTTTCATCGCCTGATGAAGGTTAATATTCAGGAGGATGCCTATATGTCTGTTTGGATTCAGTACCACATACCAAAATTAAATTAAGACCAGGTGAACAATTTAAATAAACCTACAACCTGTAAGGAAATAGAAGCAGTACTCAAAAGCCACCCAACCAAAATAGCACTGGGCCGGATATTTTCAGTGTATAATATGTGTTTTTCTAGGCCCCTCTAAAAGCATAACATTGCATAATATGCCATGACTTCAAAGAAGAGCTAATACCTATATTCCTCAAATTCTTCCACTTAATAGAAACAGAAGGAATATTTCCAAACTCTTTTTATGAGGCTATAGTTACCCTAATACCAAAACTACACAAAGACACAACTAAGATAGTGAATTGCAGACCAATTTCTCTCATGAACATTGATGTAAAAATACTCAATAAAATACTGAAAAACCAAATCCAAGAACACATAAAAAAATCATCTACCATGATCAAGTCGGCTTCATACCAGAGATGCAGGGATGGTCGAACATATAAAAATCCATCAATGTAATTCACTATATAAATAAACTGAAAGAAAAAAATATGATCATCTCATTAAATGTAGAAAATGCATTCGACAAAATTCAACACACCTTCAAGATAAAGGTTTTGGAAAGATCGGGGATGCAAGGAATGTATCTAAGCAAAATAAATGCAATATACAGCAAGCTGAAAGCTAACATCAAATTAAATGGAGAGAAACCCAACATGATTCCACTAAAATCAGGAACAAGACCAAGCTTTTCACTCTCTCCATATCTATTCAACATTGTTCTTGAAGTTATAGCTAGAGCAATAAGACAACAAAAGAGATCAAGGATATATAAACTGGAAAGGAAGAAGTCAAACTTGTGCTATTTGCAGATGATATGATAGCATACATAAATGACCACAAAAAGTCTACCAGGAAACTCCTATAGCTGATAGATACCTTCAGTAATGTGGCTCCTCCATCATACATGTACAGAAATACTTCCCATACCAAGAGGATAGATAGATAGATAGAGGAGAGAGAGAAAGAGAGAGAGAGAGAGAGAGAGAGAGAGAGAGAGATTAAACAAACAAAAAGAAAGGAAGGAAAGGAACAGAAGGAAGTAAAGAACGAAGGAAGAAAGGAAGGAAGGAAGGAAGAAGAGGGATACTTTTATGACTGCAAGAGTAAATACCAGACCCATTGGCAATCAATAACCATGAACTCTCCTCTCAGTTGTAGGAAACTTCTCAGCCACTTTCTGTCTCTATGAATTTGCCCTATTGTAGATGTTTTAGTTATATGGTATGTTATAATATATAGTACATTTAACTTCTTGCCTTATGATTTTCATTCATAACATGTTCTGGGTGTAGTTAGAAGCTTAGATAACAGGTACCTCTTGAGTACTTTTACAAAGTACTATTTAGGCACTGCTAGGAAAATATGAGAGTTCCGACTTATTATAAATACTCCAACATTGAGGTTTTTCCAATGCTATAAATATTGTTCATTATAAGATCAAACACTCTAATACCATCACGGCTTTAATACAAAGTCCCAACAAAAAACATCAGCATTTTACATATTGGTTAACTTTTAATTTTACTTATGAAATGTCCATTCAATTATTTGATTATTTTATTTGAATTTTCTCTATATTGATTTCTAAAAGTAAATTATACACATTGAAACAAGAAATATATATTTTTTATTAGGAAGAAACCCAACTTTTATTTAATATTAATGAAATTTTTGTAGGGTCATTTTAATTTTGATCCAGACAGTCATGTGCTCTCATTGCTTATTACTTTTTGTGTACTTTGTCCAAATTGTTGCCTATACAACAAATGTGGGATTTTTTACTTCAAATTTTGTTATTTTGCATCTATATTCAAGGTAATATGTGATCATTCTAGTTTTTTGTTTGGTGTGAGGGAGAAGGTGGGAGTCATGTTGAAACAGCGCATCTAACCATTCCAGTACCATGTGATAAAAAAGACTTTCAACCTCAAGTCAAATTCTCTTAAAACCATCGTTGAAATAGAGTGTATGTGCAGGAGTGGTTCCAAACATCACAGAAATATCTATAGCTTCCTCAAATTCACACTGTCTTAGATTCCATAGCTTTCTAATAGCAATCTCTTGAGACAGCGGAATGTTCCCAATTGTGCCATTTTTTAAAATTCTATTTAAATATTTGCATATTAGAATATGAGTGAAATTCAGGTTACATGGCATTTTCTTGGATATGGAACCTTCTACATGATCAACACATCAAGGGCCACATCATGAAAGAAGTATGACTGTTCCTCCCCCAGTAGTTATAAATTCCCAATTTTCCCTTATCTAGAGGTGGGCTTCATGATCACTTTCCTTCTTCCAGACTCAGAATTGCCCTGCCTCGTGCTTATGCAGATCTCATGCATGCTGTCTTCCATGAACTTGTATGTACACCTGCTGGTCTGTGTCTGGAAAACAGTTTCCTTGTATTTATAAACTCTCTTTTGTCCTTTCAATATTTCCCACTCGTTCTTCCACCATAATCCCTAGACCTTGGGAGGACAGGGTGTGATGCAGATGTCCCGTTTAGGGCTGAGCATCCCTCAGTCTTACTCTCTGTACCTTGACCACTTGTTGCTCTCTGCTTTAATTTGGTGTGGAAGGTCTTTCTGTCTATGTGTTGCTTTTATTGGTAAATCAATAAAGAAATGGTTTGGTCTATAGCATGGGAGAAGGAAGGCATAGTCAGAGAGATGCCATGAAGCCACCGCCAGAGATAGACATGCTGAAACTTTGCTGGTAGGCCATGACCTTGTGGTGTTATACAGAATAATAAAAAATGGGTTAAATTAAGATGTAAGAGGTAGACAATAAGAAGCTAAAGCTAATGTGCCAAGCTGTGATTTAATTAATACAGTTTCTGCGTGATTATTTCAGATCTAAGCTAGTCGGGCAGCCAGGAATCAACAATAGGCCCCTCCTCCAACAAATTGGCCAAACAACTCCAAAATTAATTTGTATCTGCTGTAAAAGAAAGCTTCTACAGTGAGAGTTGAAAGATGAATTCTCTATACTTTTAACAATATGTTATTAGGTTTTGGTTTAATACTATGTCCACTTAGTAGAGTAATAGTAGTTTCTTCTCTAGGGCCTATGACCTGTCTAGTCAAAGGTACTTGGCCCCCTTATCAGTGCCAGTTATGGGTTTTAACTTAGGGAGAACACTTCAATCTAATCAGAAAGTGTTTTTATTACTCTCATAACATTGGTGCCATTATCATACCAATGAAGCATAGCTTGCCAGGTGGTCATAACTGGGTATGGATGAAGACTATTTTTCTTCACTAGTAGCTTGAATAGCAGCTTCCAATACTATGAAAGTTACTTACTAGAAAAGAAATTTCCAGATGATTACCAAATTGATTTCTACATATTCTATAATACATGTTTGTGGAATCTTCAACAATGGGGACTAACCAGCAATCTCTAGAGAACCAATAGTATTGGCAATAGTCTGTAATGTTTGGGAACATTTTGGACTTCATTACCCAACTATTTAAAAATAAGTGACCCATTCCTGGAACTGGAATGCTTATTTGTTAGCCTGGAATGTGTGTGTATGTGTGTGTGTGTGTGCATGTGTGTGTGTGTGTGTGTGTTCATGTGCATGTGTGTGTGTAAGTTTTTACAGTGATACATTCTAATGTGACATCTTCAAATGTCTTTAGTATTGTCAGTTTTACATATCCATTTTGGTTGCATTTTTCCTTGTCGTTTCCAAGTTTAAAGGATTAAGCCAGTATATCAATTCCTAAAATAGAAAGTGATGCTGGGATTTGATTGGTATTCTCTAGAATTAACTATTGATTAAGAGAATTAAAACCTGGGTCCTTCAGTTGTATTCAGTTGTTTTTAATTTGGAAGCATGATCTATTAATTCAGGTTTCCCAAAGAAATAAGACCAATAGGATGAAGTTTATAATTGTATTTGTTTGGTGTGTGTGTGTGTGTGTGTGTGTGTGTGTGTGTGATCATCTTTCATGATTATTCATGGACAAGAGCTGTAATCTACCATATGCAAGCTGGAAGCCCAGGACAGCAGGTGGTACAGTTCTATTCCAAACACTAAGGTCTAAGACCCAGGAGTGTTGATTGTGTAAATCCCAGCCCGGGGCAAGGGAAGAGTGTGCCAGCTCAAGCATTGAAATAGTGAGTAAGTCTCCCTTCCTTTGTGCTGCTCTTTTGTTCTGTCCTTCAACAGCCTGAACTGTGCCTACTTAAGGAAGCAGAGAATCTGCTTTATTCAGTCTACTGCTTATCTCATTCAGAAACACCTTCACAGATATACTCCACAATAATTCTTAATTAAATTTCTAGGCATCCCTCATTATAGTAAAATTGACACATAAAATTAGCCATAACCTTAAGTTCAAACTCTTTACCATAGAAGCCTTACACATCACTTAATAAAAATAATTGCATTTGTCTGATAAAAAGCTACTGACTAGGAAAAAATTTGTCATTTACATACCAGGAAAACTGTGAATCCTGAAAAGCAATGAACTCTCAACTGCACAGAGACTAGAGCAGAAACATTTCTCTGCAAATATTTGTAGTCATGGCTACAAGAATCTGTATTTAAAACCTCACACCAGAACAAAAACATGGTATATTAACATTGCTATGTAAATATTAAATAAAAAAACTAACGACAGATAACTATTTCACCCTTATTAACCACTAGTATTACTTTTCTTTTTAAGTTTTTAAAATATTTTTATTTGTTCTTTGACAATTTCACATATGCACAGAGAATAATTAACTTGATCAAATCCTAACTTCTCCCTTTCAGCTCCTTCTGAATACCCCTCAAAATACCCTCCTGCCACACGTATGCACTCCCTAGGCCAAAACCACATAATTTTTAATTTCTGATATTCTTTGTTTCTTCCTAAATGTATTTGCTTCCACTTTGTGTCATTAATCATGAACTGAAAGATTAATATATCTCCAGTGATGATAAATGCTCTAGATTTCTGTTTTGTGAAACATCTATTTTACATTTGGTTTATTTAGATTAGTTTTGCTGGTAATAGAATCCTAACGTTAATTATTTTCTTCAAATCAAAAATTGTCCTTTCTGAAGAGATGAGTCAAGCTCATAAGACTCAGGAACTTAGACAAACATAGACTGCTCTCCAGGACTCCCCTGACAGCTAAATAAACAATAAATAAATGTCTGGAAAACGATTCCTAGGAGACTTCTATAACTTGTAGGAAACTCCAGTGATAGCATTTTCATGAGTCACCACCCATGGTGGGGTAATGCATCTGTCTGTGGCATGCATAATTTTATAAATAACCTCTCATCCATGGTCCTGTATGTCAGCCCTCATCAACAAATTCATTCATTCATCAAGCAAGGCATGGTTGTCATCATTTCTTCTGTCTATTTTTAGTGTCTTCTCTGGGATGAGTAAACACTCATTCATGTCTCCATAGTAATAGTTGAGTAACACTAGCCAGCAAAACCTTTCCTTCACTGCATTACAGCTATTATTACCTTCCGGCTTCTACCATCTTCTTGAAAAGCCTACCAGCACTGTCAGACACCTTTTTGAAATTAATTGATCTTATGTCCACAACTGTTTTTTTAGGATGCATTTATCCTCTTTTCCATGTTCTTTACATATTCTTAGGAGTAATAAAATGATATTTTATGCCGATTTTAAAATATGAAGTGTGCTACCAGTGGCTTTATTGGCATCAGCCCTAGGGTTATACATTTTTTGCTCTGACCCACACTTTTTGCTTTTTTAAATTCCACGGTTTTTTTATTGCAAAGAAATTCTTTCTAAAATAACTCATAGCTGAGTTTAATTTGTATTGTTTATAAAATAAACATTTATTTTACAGCTACCTAAAATAAAGGGCAATTCACTTTAATCCCATTCGAAAGTAAGCATCGTTAAGGCTGGTTGGACAATTGTATCCATCTCATTTTTGCTCTGGTTTCAACATTTTAAGAAAGAAACCCATAAGTGCATTGAATGCCCTTCTCTCTTCCAAGACTTGCACTTCTAAACACTGTTCAAGGTACACAGTGTAACTTTTGGTGCCTATGCTAATACCTAGCTACCTCAGCCCTCAGTTAAACTTCAGGAGAGAGAGGTGGAAGCCTTGCATTCAGTCCTATCCCAATTCCAAACTGCTACAGCAGCCAGTACAGCTCTCAAAGCTTCACCAGCTTATCTGCCCCAGAGCAGACCCCTTCTGCTAGATGACCCTGAGCCTCAGCCAATGCCTGGCTCTGCAGATGTTCCCCAAGGAGACCAGCTAAGCGAGAAGACATACACAGAAACTCTGCTATGTCCAACTGAAAGGGAACTTTTTGTCTACTGTTTTCTATAATGATTTATTTTGCAATAATTATTTACTCCTAGTTTAAAAGTAAAAATGGAGTTACATCCTTGTTCTATAGGTCAGAAACTATAGGTCAACCAGGCAGTTGCTAAAAATTGTGAACATTTGCAAACAGGAATCCTGTGCAGCTCCCAGAGAACTGAAGATTATTACCATGATGAAACCATGAAATGGGTGATATTTTAGTACTTTAGATATGGGAGGAGAAAGTCCTAGCTTTGAGAAATTATTTTTTTTGAACTTTGACAAAAAATTTTATTTGATCTATTACCCAACAATATACCATTGGGAGGTCTGTAGAATCTATTTACTGTTTTTTTAATTGAAAATTTCCACCTCCTCCCCTCTTCCCACTTCCCTCTCCTCCCCCTACTCCCCCTCCCCCTCCCTTTCCAGTCCAAGGAGCAATCAGGGTTCCCTACCCTATGGGAAGTCCAAGGTCCTCCCTGCTCCCCCCAGGTCCAGGAAGGTGAGCATCCAAACAGACTAGGCTCCCACAAAGCCTGTCCATGCAGTATAATCAAAACCCAGCACCATTGTCCGTGGCTTCTCCGTCAGCCTCCACCATCAGCCACATTCAGAGTCCTGTTTGATCACATGCTCCATCAGTTCCAGTCCAACTGGCCTTCGTGATCTCCCATTAGATCATTCCCACCGTCTAAGTGGATGGACACACCCCTCCCGGTCCTGACTTCCTTGCTCATATTCTCCCTCCTTCTGCTCTTCATAAGGACCTTGGGGGCTCAGTCCAGTGCTCCAATGTGGGTCTCTGTCTCTATCTCCATCCATCGCCAGATGAAGGTTCTATGGTGATATGCAAGATATTCTGAACCCAAAGAATAACATATAGCTATCCTCCTGAATATTGGAAGTGGACAAGATTGCCAGACAGGGGTTAGGAGCATGGGGGTGGGGGTGGGGTGGGGATAAGGGGAGATAGGGGGAGAGAAGAGAGAAGAGGAGGATGGGGAGAGCTTGAGGGAATGGGATGGTTGGGATAGTGGAGGGGTGGATGTGGGAGCAGGGAAGTAGATATCTTAATTAAGGGTGCCATTTTAGGTTTGGCAAGAGACTTGACTCTGGAGGGGTTCCCAGGTGTCCAAGGAGATGTCCCCAGCTTGTTCCTTGGGCAGCAGAGGAGAGGGTGCCTGAACTGGCCTTATTCTATAGCTTTGAGAATTTAGACAAACAGGTATTTGATGCCACCCCATTTATATTAACGAGTCCTTTTTCACTTTCTACTCCTGAAACTACTGAATCCTATATTGCCACCCCACCCTACCTCACCCTACCAGTACCATACACATTGAAACACTCAAGTCAGAATGATCTTCCCTTATTTCTAGGATTTATAATAAAACTAAAGTTTGTGCACAATTATTTGGAAAGGATCTTATACACAGTGAAATGCCTAGTATTCATCATTAGCATCTCAGACCAACAAACAAAACTTCATATTTAAGACTCAAAATTACACAGGAGTTCTGAGCTTGGAATTACAGCAGAGGGAACGACAGTAAGAGAATGAAAGGTACAAGAGCATCCAATCAGGAACAATGCATATCATACACATTTATTCTCTCTCAATGGCTAACTGGGGACAGATGTCAGTGTGTGGCCTCTGTCTGTTTTTTTTTTTTTTTTGGTTAATCTTCAAAAGCACCCCTACAAAGCCCAGGGCCACAGTGTTCAAGTTTCTCTGTGTTATTCAACTTACTCAGTACCAATAGGGTCAATTATCTCTTAGCAGCATCTCCATAGTAATGTAGACCGAATGTGCAATAGATGTTCAAGTGTGTTTCCCATAAATATTTTATAGACATAACTACATAACTAATGATGATATATCACAGAACTTCTCTCTTAAATGAAACTTAATACAGACTAAGATGGATATCACTCAGAAAGATACAGAAGTTTCTAGATGAAATAATGTATTCTTTTAAAGTAATAAAAATATTCCTTCAGAAGTACATTAATCAACTTATTCTGAAATAAATGTTAATAAACTATGGGAGTCCTGGAAAGCCATATGGCAGTTACAAAAACAAGAAGCATGCAATTTCTTATGTTCCTTTTGTCCCTAAATCACTTCCATTTTTATAACCTTTTAATTTTTTGGCCTCCTCAAATGTTTACTAAGTGCCTACTATTAACATAAAAAGAATATAACATCGAGATTGAGTAGGGCCAGTGAGTTCTCCAAATGAAAAATGTTTCCTTTGTGTGGGTTTATAATAATAATGACAATAATAATCACAATGAGCCACTTTTAGTTTGAATTATTCAGCTAATACATTAATGGAAAAAGGGAGGCGTAAATATGAAAGAAAATAAGAAGGGATATGTGGGAGGGTTTAAAGAGAGGGACGGGAAGGGGAAAATATTATTCTATCAAAATTTCAAAAAATAAAATAGTTTCAAATGCTATAGTTCTTTCAGAAAATTGAGAGTTTGATGTGGGAGTGTCATATATCAATCTGTTGATTTCATTGGCTAAGTAATAAACAAACTGCTTGGGCTCATAGCTTAGAACATAGGTGGGTGGAGTAAACAGAACAGAATACTGGGAGGAAGAGGAAGTGAGCTCAGAGACTCGAAAGCTCTCCTCTCAGGAGCAGACACCTCAGGGAGATGCCATACTCCCTGCTCCCGGCAGACACGCCATGAAGCTCCGACCCAGGATGGACTAGGCTAGAATCTTCCCGGTAAGACCGGTTCTCACAGATTATTAGAGATGGGTTGATCGGGATGTGAGAATTAGCCTGTAAGGGCTAGAGCTAAAGGGCCAAGCAGTGCTTAAATGAATACAGTTTGTGTGTTGTTATTTCGGAGCATAAGATAGCCATGTGGGCAGCCGGGGTGCTGGGGATGCAGCCCCGCTGCTCCTATTACTACAAGAGATTTTATAATAAACCAAAAATAGTCTATCATGCATTTTTATTACCACATTTTTCTTTCTTTATCTTCTCTCTCTGTTTTTCCTTTTACCATAAGTCTTCAATCTTCATGGTGTCAAGTATAAAAAAAGAATAGAGAATATTAGATGAATATTATTCTGCCTCCAAAACAAACCATATTCACAATAGTTAGAAAAAATAAATCTTGTATGAATTTTTGTGTTCATGGAATAGGAGAGCAAGGAATTTCTATTGAGTTTCAAAATACCACTTTAATGTTAGAAAACTGATAAAGTAAATCTAAAAACTAAAAACAGTGATAAAATATTTTTCAATGTGGATCCCATAAATATTTTCATGTTATATTTCCCCCTTTTACATTATCATCATCATTATAATTAAGTCTGATTTTTTTTCAATACAATGAAATAATGGAAGCAAAATGAGCCAGCTGTATTCTATGATTAGTTGCATTACTAGCATTACTATAACTGGTAAGCATGATGCTCAAAGTTATTATGGCATGTAAAAGCAGAGGCAAAAGAGTGTAGAATGCATGGTAACATCTGTATGACATTCCAGACAAATTAAAAGAGGAGTGTGGTAATAGATATTCAACCAAGAGTCCAGACAATAAGTTTTCAACAAGGACAGCCTACACAAAACAGACATAGTAGTGGGCTGGGAGAAGTAACATGGAATGTCCTGAGAGAATGCAGGTGATCAATACTATGATAATGCTACTGTGAGTTACACAAGTGGAAGAATTTGTGAAAGTTCGTCAAACCTTGAACATAAGATACATGTATCCCACTGAAGAATTTTTCGGCAGGGTATATATTTATATATCAATTTACAACATACATAAGCACAATAAGACACAGAACAACAGAGAAAACCAAAATTTAACTGTAGACCTTCCAGATATTTTGAGCATAATTTTGTTTAGTGACCTGTTTCATTACTGTGACATGTTCTGAGGCAACATGATGAATTGCCCATGGCATCACCTATCTCCATCCTGATAATAGGATTAAAGATTGTGAGAGAGGTGTATCCTACTCATAGCCACATAAATTTTATGGTAACAGAAGTCTAGAATGAAGATCACATCATTATCCAGCTAGAACCCTCCCCCTGCACTGGATTGATTTTACAAATCAGAGTTTAAAACATTTATTTTACCCACATGGAAAATTAATTTTAGTAAAAACAGTATTTGATGGCATGACCTTGGATAAGAAAAAACAACAGTCTAAATTATTCTGATCATACAGTGTTGCATGATTGTTAATTGATTCAAAAACATACAGTTTAATTGACCACAAAACTTCATATTAATTAAGAAGAAGCAGACTAATCAATAAATGCCTATTTTTTACCTTCAATATTTTTCAGAGTATCTCTCAGAATTACACAGGTATGGTTTAATGTAAATAATCTAATACCAGTCTTTTGGATTTAGTAAAAACCCATAATTATATAACCACTTCTACAGTCAGGTGCAGTTACTCCTGTAATACCATTAAGGTACCCACACTGTCAACTACAACTCTCAGACTCCAGCAACTGCTAATTGAATTTTGTTTCATAGCTATAATTCCCAGAACTGAAATACATTGAATAACAGATGCAACGCTTCAATGTCCCACTTCATTAAATCAGCATCGTTAAGATTAAACTCATGTTTTGCATGTATCTCTAGTCCCTTCATTCCCCTTTTTCAAGTAGCATGATGTTGTCTGCTTATTCTTTTCGCTTGCAATTCAGTAGTTTAGGGATATTTGATTGTGAGAAATTAACAACACAGCGACTCTAATAGCACCACACATGTTTAATGTTCACATGGGTTTTCATGGTTTTTGGTTACACACCTAGGAAAAAGAATCATTCCTAGATTAATGGGAATGTATATCTAACTTTATAAGGAATAGTCAAATTACTTTGTAATGTGTGTCTAGAATTTTGTATTCAATTAGAAAAATATTGACTGCAGTAATTCCTTTTCCTTGACAGAAATTGTTAATATCAATTTGATTTACTTGACTCGTTCTGCGGTGATATCTATATGTATTTTTAGTTTTCATTTCTTAATGACTTCAGACATTCATCACTTTTCAGTCATGTTTTCTTCAATAAAGTGTTGCTATCATTTATCAGTTTTAATTATTAGATCCTTGTAATGAAATTGGTATGATATATATAGACCAATATGTTGGTATACATACATACACAGATGGAAATTAATTTTACATATTTCCTCCCTGTATTACTAATAATTTATATTTTGAAAAAAAGATAGTATGCTTTGAAAATTAAAATAATTAGCTTTGTGTGTGCTCCAAATAACCTTTCTTTTTTTTTCTTATAAGATTATGTTTATTTTCTCTTTAAATAAATCATTCTCTAAGTAAAAGTTACTCTTCATTGTCAAAGTATGATTTGAAATTTTTTTCACTTATGGTTATCTAATTTGTTCCCCATGACTTATTGAAAAAAATCAAGTGTTATTCTCCATTTAATTTATTTAGTAAATATATCAATTTTAATCTTATGTTAGTGCCTCCTCTGCACTCTGCTATGCCATCTATCAATACGTCTTTCCTTTCATTAATATCAAATTATCTTTGCAATCGACAGTTTATGTTAATCTTGAAGCAAAAAATTTTTCTATATGTATGTTTCATAACTTAGCTTTTCCTTAGCACTACACATATTAAACTCCACATAATTCTTATTACCTCCACAAACTCTTATATTTTCAATTACCTGTTTATAGATTAAGACCCTGCTTTTATTTCCCAACTTTCCAGACCCAAATAATCCCACAGAAACTAAATTAATTACAAGACTGTTTGGCTACCATTCAGGCATATTTCTAACAAGCTCTTATATCTTAAATTAACCAATTTCTAATAATCTGTGTATTCCCATGAGACTATGTCTTACCAATAACATTCTGGTGTCTTTCTCCTTCATTAGCTACATGGCATCTGGCTGAATCTACCTTTTTTTTTCTCCCTGCATTCAGTTTAGTTTTCCTGCCTCCCTATATTCTACTCTGCCATAGGGTAAAGCAGCTTCTTTATTAACCAATGGTAATAAAACATATTCAGAGTGTACAGTGGGGAATCCCAATCATCTCCCCTTTCCTGTCTAAATAAAAAGATAGGTTTTAACCTTAACATAGCAAAATTACATACAGCAAAACATGTATCAGTTAAAATATTTCTTTGTGAGTCTAATTATGTATAATTTATCTTTTATCATAACTAAGAAAAATATAACTATTTAGCCTTCAACTTAATCAAAGACCCCAGAAAGATATAATATAACCTATGTAAATAAGAAGTGTATTGTAAGCAACTTCCAAAACCCTAGAATTGACAGAGAAATCTTGCTCCCTGGATAGCCATCCAATGTTCTTCTGTAACATTGGAGCATCCATATTCACCCCACAGGCCCATAGTATCTGGCAGACTTTTCCATGAAACAGGAAATTTGAATCACTGCTTCACCTATATTGGTCATTTGTCAATCATTTTCTTCTGTGTTCTGCAGAATGTCTGACACATTCTTTCATGAAGCAGTAATGCTGAAGGACTATCTCACCTTTCCTTGACAAGTTCAGCAGTCATTTTTCTGTGAGTCCTCCTTTTCTAGTTTATACATCATACCATAAGGCAGTTCAGGCAAGAACAGTTTCTTGGCCAAATGACTAGTCTTGTTACATTGAAGGCAAATCCCATATTGAGTTTCTTCAATGCCCATCAACCTCTCTGAAGCAATTGGTGCTCCCAGAAGTAGACATGTCTCACTGCTGAGTAAAGTCTAAGTTCTTTTTTTAAAAAATATTTATTTATTTATGCAATATTCTTTCTGTGTGTATGCCTGAAGGCCAGAAGAGGGCACCATTACAGATGGTTGTGAGCCACCATGTGGTTGCTGGGAATTGAACTCAGGACCTTGGGAAGAGCAGGCAATGCTCTTAACCGCTGAGCCATCTCTCCAGCCCCAAGTCTAAGTTCTTAAAACATTTTTAATGCCATATTCTGTAGGTCTTTAAAATGTTGAAGAGTATCTAACTGAAATATATCCCTGTATATCTAGAAAACTTAACTAACATGACAACAAGGTTGATTATTACATATGACTATCATTAATCTGTATTTATTTTGTAAGTATATATTATATTTTTAAAATAAACTGTACAAACACAAGATCTTAAACAATGACAGAAATAGATATACACTTAACAAAATTGATCTTAAATTTGTATCAATAAAGCAAGATCCATACCATTGCAAAGTATTTATTTCTCTATCATATTCCTCTTAATTTTATTTTAGAAACTGACTGTGACCATTGATCATTTATAAACAACTATTTTAAAATGAAAATAAATATTTATAAACAATCCTTTTTGGGAATTTGAACACATTTTTCTCCAAACTGCTTCCTGTTGTTTGCTGGGCTAAGTATTTTTAGGGTTCATGGAGACCTTTCAGGGGATCTTGTTCCACCAAACCACATTAGTTTGGAAGGAATCTATAGTTCCCATCCTCTGAGGAACCAAAGCATAGCTTCTTTTCCAAAGTAACATATCCTTAGACTTATATTTTAAAGTCCAGATACCTTTTAGATATATATGTCAGTTTAGCTTAGCAGCCCCAAGAATCACATGTATTGTAAAAAGCCGCTTGTTTGTCCCAGCTGCCCAGAAACAAAATAATCACTCAGAAACCATATTATTTTAAATTACTGCTTAGCCTATTAGCTCTAGCTTCTTATTGGCTAACTCTTGAATCTTAATTTAACCCATCACCTTTAATCTGTGTATCACCATGTGGCAGTAGCTTACTGGCTAAAGTTCTGGAATCTGTCTCTGGTGGCAGTTCCATGACTTCTCTCCCTGACTCTGTCTTCTTCCTCCCAGAACTCCATTTAGTTTTCTCCACATAGCTCTGTTCCTCTACAGCTCTGCCATAGGCCCAAAGCAGTTCCTTTATTAACCAATGAAAGCAACACATAGATAGAAGGACCTCGTGCACCACACATGTCTCTCTGCAGTCAAGAAATTCAAAGATCCAGACTCTGTATTTTCCATTTTTATGTGACTTATTTTTTAACTCTATTACTTTTTAATATTTATTTTATTATATTTTCTGCTTTAATATATGACTGTCTATAATTTTCTATATTACTTTTAATGCCTCTTTAAAGACTTTGTTTTATTTTTTAAATCTATTTCTTCCTATAATTTCCTATTCCCATTTTCTTTTTTTTCTTAAGCCTACATACATTTTTAAACACTATGTGACCTGTTCAGAGGTCTATTTTTTGTATGAATATGTCTTTATTGCTTATCTGTAATCCTTTTCTGATCTGGAGTGTTTTTTAATGGTAAGTGGTCATTGTTAGCAATAATGCTTTGGGTTTTCCTGTGGGCCTTACTTCATCCAATATGGTGGAGGTATATTCATCACCTCTGCATGCCAGTCCCACTGCCCCAGCTCCAGGAACATAATGGGTCTATGTCACCATTAAGCAACTTGTAGACCTCTGCTCACAAACCTCCCCAAAGAGCCAGAGCTGATCATGCTACTAGTATGAACCAGAAAAACCCTTTTCTCTTTTTTTTCCATTTTTATTTATTAAGTTTTAAAAAACATTAACCAATCCAAATTCCCACTCCCTTTCCTTCTCCGATTCCATCCACACACCCTCTCACCCCACCCCCCTCGAAGAGGGGCAAAGCACTTGGCTTTGTGGAAAGTCCAAGGCCATTAATACTACATCTAGGCTAAACAAGGTATATATTCAAAGAGACTAAGATTTGTAAAAGCCAAAACATGCAGTAGCGATAAATCCCAGTGCCAGTGCCAGTGGCCCCTGAGTCTGCCCCAGCCATACAACTGCCAACCACATTCAGAGGGACTATTTTGGTCCTATGCTGTTCCTTCCCTTTTAGCTAGAGTTGATGAGCTCCCATTAGCTCCAGTAAACTGTTTCAGTAGATAAACCCTTCATAGTCTTGACCTCTTTTCTCATATTCTCATTCCTCCCACTCTTCAGTTGGACCTTGGGAGCTCAGTCCAGTGCTCTGATGTGGGTCTCTGCCTCTGTTTCCATCTGTTGTTGGATGAAGGTTCTATGGTGATATTTAAAATAATCATCTTTCTGAGTACAGGGCAAAAACAGTTTGGACACCCTCTTCTCTATTGCTTAGTGTCTTAGTTTGGGTCATTCTTGTGGATTCCTGGGAATTTTTCTAGAGCCAAGTTTCTTGCTAACCCCATAATGGCTCCCTCAATCAAGATATCTCTTTCCTTGCTCTCATATCTGTCCTTCCATCTCGACTATCCCATTCCCTCAAGTTCTCCTCAATCCTCTGCTCTTCTCCTTCTCCCCTTCCTTCTACCTTCCAACCCCATGCTCCCTATTTTGTCAGGTGATCTTGTCTGTTTCCAATTTCTAGGTTCATATATTTTTGTTTTTCTTTGGGTTCACCTTATTACTTAACTTCGCTAGGATCTTGAACTATAGGCTCAATGTTCTTTGTTTATAGGTAGTATTCACTTATGAATGAGTATACACCATATTCATTTTTGGGGTCTGGGTTACCTCACTCAGGATAGTGTTTTCTAATTCCATCAATTTGCATACAAAATTCAAGATGTCATTGCTTTTTACCACTGAGTAGAACTCTAATGTGTAAATGTGCCACACTTTCTTTATCCATTCATCAGTTGAGGGGCATCTAGGTTGTTTCCATGTTCTGGCTATTATGAATAATGCTGCTATGAACATAGTTGAACAATTGCTTTTGTAATATAATTGAGTATCTTTTGGGTATATTCCCAAGAGTGATATTGCTGAGGTAGGCTGATTCCCAATTTTCTTAGAAACTGCCATACTGGTTTCCAAAGTTGTTGTACATGAAGGCTTTTCCTAAAGGAACAGCACCTCTGCTTGTGGCCTGCAAACAGAGCCTATCTAAAAAAATAATGTGGCTACCAAGAAGCTGCACTTGGCTCCTGTTTTTGTGGGTCTAGAAGCCTCCTTGTTTCATTAAACTTTTTTAGGTCTTATGTGGATTCATGCCCCAGATGGTGGATATCATTTCTAGACTGAGACTGCAATAATGTTTTCTGGCTGTCCAGACCTGAATAATCACACAGAAACTATATTAATTGCAAGTATGCTTAGCCAACAGTTAAGGTCTATTTCTATCTAGCTCTTATATCTTAAATTAATGCAATTCTCTTAATCCATGTATTACCATGAGGCTGTGACTTACAGATAAGGTTCTACCATCTTTCTCTTTTGGTAACTACAATGCACCTGCCTGACTCCAACTTCTTTCTCCCTGCATTCAGTCTAGTTTTCATCCCTACATTTATCTGACATGCCATAGGCAAAAGCAGATTCTTTATTAACCATTGGTCATAAAACATATTTATAGCCTATGAAGGGATATTACACATCACCTATTCTGCATTTAGACTGAAATTTGAAAGAGTATTCTATCATTTATTAACTATTCTATTTTGGAATTTGTGTTGTTCTAATCCAAAACATCACCAGAATTGTTACATCCACCCCATTATCAATTAAGCTTTGGTTTGCCTCTGATTTGACAACATATCAATATATGAATTAATTAGCTCACTACTGAGGTAAGTCACATAGCATATCTTGACTATTTTTAAAGTTAATGAAAACAGAACTCTAAATACAGTAGAGCCATTAATTTGGTCTTGTATATGTCTATCTAAGATTCTTTTATCCATATGTGGAAATGGGTAAATGGTAGTAACCATAACCCAATCAAGAAGCAAAAATAAAATGAAATTAAATAATTCAAAACCCTACTTACTCATATATGGTTTATCATTACAACACATTCTATCTCTATGCAGTTTCTCACAAGTAATTAGCAACTAGAATGTCAGTCAATATTCCCATGCTGTGGCCATATTTTCTGTTTCTATTCTGACTCTTTATTTATACCAAGCTGTTTTTCCCTTAAAACTAACTGTTGAGATTTTATCATTGCTTTTAATGTATATTCAATCTAACTCATAAATTCCATTATAGTTTTATGATGAACAAAAAGGTCAATTCCATGACTTTTAAGCATAAAACATGTCATATCTTGAAATTCCAACATTTTTCATCAAATACTTTTTAATTCACATGATTCAAAAATTAATAATTCTGATAGTGCAATAGAACCCATAGAGGAAAATAGCAGACCCAAGGGATTGGAGAAAGTGTCTATCTATGAAGTTACATACACACTTACATAGTACAAAATATTTAGTGTTATTAAACATATTTTCTTTTCTCATACAGAAATGCTCTTTTGAATGTGGATGATATTATCAGTTTAAAAAGATACAAATTGAACATTATGAAATTATAAATAGTTAAGTAGGTATGGGATGTCTTGGAATACATGATAGCTAACATATTTTAGAATGAAATTCAAACTATTATTGGCTATTTGAGTCTGTTGCTGTATATGTTACAGATAACTCATTAACTTTATAGAATAAAATTCCTGTGAAAAAGTCTACTCTACTTTTTTGAAATAAAATCTAATGATTTGTTTCAAACTATGCTATTTTATGAAGTTCCATATATAAATGATGCTGAAAATGCTAAGCCTGACAGTACAGTCTTTAACTGCTTTATTGGCTGACTCAGTCGAACCTAAATTGTAATATCTAAAGAAAGTGCATAAGGATCTAGTGGATCCATTCAAAATGAGTAGTATAACTGGTGCTGAGAGCACTGACATTGTAGAAGGAGCAGCGGGCTATGTCCTGCCACCCAGCTAGCTTTACACCCAATATAATTACACGGAAACTGTATTCATTTAAACACTGCCTGGCCCATAAGTTTCAGCCTCTTATTGGTTAACTCTCACATCTTCATTAACCCATTTCTAATAATCTGTGCAGCACCACGAAGTGGTGCCTTACCAGGAAAGATTCAGCATGTCTGACCTGGCGGCTGGCTCCATGGCATCAGAATCTCTTCCCTTCTTCCCAGCATTCTGTTCTGTCTACTCCACCTATCTAAATTCTGCCATATCAAAAAACCAAGACAGTTTCTTTATTAACCAATGAAAATAACACATAGACAGATGACCCACCTACATCATGACATCCTCAATGACCCTGTTAGATTATAATTGAACAAATAAAATCATTTCAAAAACTGGTGAATTTTGAGATGTGCTAGTTGTCTTGTATCCATAATTGGAAAACAAAATAGTCTCATCACTTTGAAAAGTTTCACCACACCATTTTGTCTTCCCTGGAGCCACTTGGACTTTCTGTTACTCTTTCTACATCAGCACTGTCATATAATGTTAAGAAGAGAGATCAACAATAGACAATTTAGAAATAAAATTATGTTAACTGCATTAAATAAATGGATAAATTAGGATTTCAATTTGTTATAATTATAAGATTAAAGTATTCAATGTAACTGAACCTAGAACATGCTTGTTTTCAGTTCCATGTGTTATTGTTAATTAAATATCTAATAGCATGAAAAAGGCAACACTATAATCCCAGCACTCAGGAACCAGAGGTAGGTGGACCTCTTTGTGTTCAAGTCTGGCCTGATCTACACAGTGAGTCCCAAACCATACAGGGCTACATATAGTGACCCTGTCTCAAAACCAGCAAACAAACAAATAGCCAAGCATAGAATAGCAAGGAATTGAAGGCTACAGGAATGTATTACTTAAAGAAATCCTTCCTTCATTCCTTTTGTCTTAAAAAGTGTGTTAAATCACTCTTAAAATTGATACGGGATGTATTTCTTAGCTTATAGTTTGCTGTGTCCCACAGGATATATTGTAATAGATAAAAGCATTTTGTCACAGATCTGCATAGAGAGGAAGAAATGCCACTAAGAGTTGCCACAGAAATGCCATAGATTCTGCTAAATGCCAAACAATGGGAAGGCAATAATAAAAATAAGAACTATGATCCCAAAGGTAGAAGTCACATCCAGACCAGAAAATTTTGATCTAAATTGTGAAAATCTATGAAGTTCATTTATCCAGAAGCTTCCAGCTTCCCTTTACTATCATCAGTTAAAAAGAAACACAGATATTTCTTCCATTATCCCTGTGAATCTTCCTTCCAGCCATATACTCAAGATATTCTAATTTGGGGGATAATATGCAAACCACATATGAAAAGATAGAATAAAACTACAAAATAAAGAGAATAGATGTCAAAACATCTAGATACCCCTAGAATTAGAGAAATAAGGGACTGTAAGCATAAGGAGAAAGCATGTAGATTATGGCTACACTGAATTCTAATCTCAGCTTTCACAGTTCATGTAGAAGACCAAAAATGTGAGCCTTTTTCCACCTTGACCAAAGGCCAGAGTTGGCACTGAGCTCTTGGATTTGACTTTTTTGATAAGAAAGATTTAGATTTTGGTACAACTAAATACTGTTAAGAAACACTGTAGACCAAGTAAAAAAGTACATTCCTAACTCTGGTGATTCTCCACTTCTTTAGTTAGGAGATACTGTAACCATAGGAGCATGTATATTGTAGAGCATTATCTGCTTGCACATGATTATCTTGTTTTTGGTAAATTCTCTTCACAAAACGTTGGCTCAAAGGTTCAGGATGCAAGAAGTGCTTTCTCCCTTAACCCTTTGCTTACAGAGGTCGGCATTCAGAGACTGGTAAGATCCTCCACACACCCAGGCACCTAAGACATGGGGATGCATGACTGGAATGCACGTACCAAAAACAGGTAAGTCTGGAATACAGAAAAACGTTCACCTTACGCAGATGCAATCTTCCATCTCATTGCAGAAGCACAGGATTTATCAAAATTAATAAAAAGGGGGGCCCAAAAACCAAAGGTCAGAGAACTGGAACTGACCTCTATTCTTTCAAGGTTATTATCTGTTTCTACCTCAAAAAAGGTCCCACCTAGGGTTAGATCAGTGAGTTCTGCTCTCTTAAGGTGATTGTCAACAGATGTGGCTAATATACAGACCTTGTGTTTTAGGAATAAAAAAGTACATCTGTTTCTGCCTCAAGCAAGAGTCTAAGGATCCAACTAAGTCCCTGCTCCCTTAAGGAGATAACAATGTATTTCCACCCAGGGAGTGGTTTGCCTACAGAATGTTTTGGTCTAGGGTGTGAATGTTATTTCTCTTGTTCTAGCTACAAAATGTTTACCTAAGAATATAGCCCACAACCTTCAATTGGTATGTTCATTTCCTTTTATCATATTAATGCAGTTTATTTTTTTATCTTACTCCTACCTTTTATGCTTGAGAGTATTGTAAGCAATTGGAAATTTAACTCAGGTGACTTCAGTACTCACGGGAACTCCCTCCAGGTACTACCCTTTGTTTTCTGTTTTTTATTTTCACTCACCTCTTTGTGCCCTTTACTAACTCTTCTAAAGCCATGCCCCTGCCTAATAAGTGGCATTTTTGTTGAAGCTGGTCTCCATCTGGTTCCAGTAAAGAAACTTGGTGCAAAATATGTTGTTTCTAGTAAGTCCCTCATCCTTATGTGTGAAATGGGGCACACAGTTTAGAGTAAGCAACATACAGTCATTTGTTTGAAATGCATCCATAAACGTTCCTTGGATGCAATGCCAGCTATTCTCTGTACTGTGACAATACTGAGCCATGCAGGCTTCCATTTATGGGAAAGATAGATTTCTCTGAAAGAACATATTAAATAGGATTTATATAAATGAAAAGAAAAAATACAGGTGCTTTTTATTATCAAACTGTAGGAAGTATCTAACCTTACTTTCTACATCTCTTTTTGCTGTCTCTGTGGCACCTACTTTCTCTGTTCTAAAATGAGTATTTGGGACACAAACCAAGGTGTTACGTCATATGGTTTAATCAGGATAAGACAATTATAAGATAAAAGTTTCTTCTGCATTTCTCACTTTATTTTCATTTACTGTCAAAATTTATAAATTTCCTTATGTCTTTATATATCTTCAAGTTTGGCTTTTGAGATAATTTCACAATCACAATACTAAAATAGATGAGAAAATGATTATAGTATGGAATTCATTTAATTGAGTTTTTGGCCAAAATGGTCTTATGGGAGGCCCCCCTCCAAATAATCCAGGCCTATACCTTGCTCTCCAAAAGCTTATGGTAAGGTATTATTGTTGACAACAACACTCACACAACTTATTGAACATGAAGAAGTTGAGCTTGTGCCTGCCTAGAGCTGAGGGGGTCCATACCCACAAAGATAAGAATGAAAACCCAGTGAAGATCAACCTGGATCAACCTGGATCAGATTTCAGGGAGTTTATAACAGGCAGGTTATTCCCATCTATGTAAGCCCAATATAGTTTGAAAAAAGTTTCCTGGTGGAAATGCAATCCTTTTTGCCCAAGGAAGCATAATTACATTGAAAGTCAACCCAAAGTACATGTCATTTCTTCTAAGAAGATGGGTTCTAGAGAAAGGCAACCTGTACTAAGTTAAGGGCCTTAGGGTATGGCCTGGTCTCAGTCATAAGATAGCACAGAGGTAATTTAGGCTATTATCCACCGCTGGTCCTCTGGAGCTGGTTGTGGGAGCCTGGGAGAGTCTATAGCTATCACAGTCATTTAAATTACTAGCAATCTCTGGTCTTGGTTATAGGACCTTCTTGTGGCCTGGCCCAACAGATAACACAGATCACCAGGCAGTTAATTCCTGTGAGATAATGGTCCTTTATCCTGTCACTTGTATTATTTTAATAGAATGCTGATGGGACAGTAGTGAGGCGGGAAGTATAGGTGGGGCAACCAAGCAGAAAGTAGAGGTAGGGCAATGAGAACCAGAGAATTTTGGGAAGAGGAAAGTTCCATCTGCAGTCATCACCCAGACACAGAGCAATGAAGATATGACTGCCTAGTTGATAAAGGTACCAAACCATTCTTAGGGGTAGATATCATGCCCAGAGTAGGTGACAAACAAAAGACAAGCTCAATGATATTTTTGAAGGTTCATTGTTTCATAGTCAGGATTTTTTTGTTTGCTTTTTAACCTTGCAGTACCTTTATGTTATATATTAAGGCTTCTGGTTTGTGTTTTTATAGACTTTCTGTATTTTTGTATGTGGGAACAGGTATATCTCAGCGTCTGGATATGTTTCCTATGATTTTTATTAGGCTCTGTTTGTTGTTTGTATGTTCTGTCCTTTCTGTTTTTATTTAATTTTATTTTAATTTTTAGATGCCAATTTATTTTCTAATAAAAGGAAGAAAGAAGGATAAGGAGTAGATTTGGATGGGAAGGAATGTGGGGAGGATCTTTTGAAGGAGTTAGGTGAAGGGGCAATGTAATCAGATTGTTTTCATGAAAAAATATTTTCAATAAAAAAATAAAGTGGTAAAGAAGACATCTTATTTTCCAATCAAGCAGATTTTTTAAAATTTCTATAAACAACAAGAGTGGCAGAGTTGCCAATGTCAGAGTGGTGTTCTTTGTGCTTCTATGCTGAGATTGTGTGTATTTTGGACAAGAACAGAATTTTCTGGTAAATGAAAATGCAAAATGAAGCTATCTGTGTCTCATCAGGACATAACATAAGCATCAAAATAATTTATCTTCTTCTGGAAGGCAGAGAGAATTTTACACATAGTCTAAATTGAGCCAAAATCATAAGTAACACAATGGATGTCAAGTGCATTCATCTATACTAAGATATATAGATGTAAAAATAATCTAGTTTCAATAACAAATATTGTTTTCCTGAAAAACAAATAAGAACAGAGAACATAAACAATTTCATTCAAGGTCATTGAATACAACATTTTAAGGGTATAATAAAAAATGCAACATCAAGTTGCAACGAGAGTTTTGAACTTTTTGACTCTAGAAACTGTGGGAAGAGACTTCAAACAGGAGTGCAAGGTAACAACAGCACAGATAAATCAATCACAGGAGTTACTTTATTTCTCAGAATCCATGCTTCTGCAAATCAACAAACCTATAGAATGTTGTTTTTAACCTCTTGTACAGCTTCCATATACTTTCGAACCATGAGTGAAGAATTTCTAAAAATCATTAGTATATAAAATGTTAAACAATTACAAACATATTTTGAGAAGAAAAACATATAAACTACTAAATCACTGAAGCGAGTCTAAAGCAAATAAATAAATAAATATAAAGCAAATAGCACTGTGGAAACGTTTCTGAACAAAACATCTTTGAATGGTGAATTATAGAATCATAAACAGGAGAATAAGATGCTACATGTTTATACACATGTGTCTTTCTGCATTATTTTATAAAGAACTGCTAATATTTTCTCTTTAGACCTACAGAATAGTTGAACCACTATGTCTTTTGACTTTAAATGGTTTCAGTAAATTTTGAGACAAGGGTTAAAATTGATTTTAATGCTTGCTTTACCAATCTAGCAATAGTTGAGGAAGAGAGTAAAAATGCATACAAATTAGATTATTTTGCAAATTGGTAACATCTTCAGTATTATCTTCCCTTCCTTAATGACTTTAAATGAGAAAAACTAATGACTATGTTAGCATATTTTCTGCTCAGTTGGAGACACCAATAGATGGGTTCTTTGCATACATTTGGAGAGATATAACAGTTAAATATCATTAGTACCAAATTCAAAATAATATTTCAATGAAAATAAACAGCTTTAAAGAATTTTCAAATGTATTTCACAACATTTTAAATAAATTTATGTGGTACTTATAAAGCAATAAACCATGCTGAAAGAAAAACTAATTATTAAAATGCATAATTTTCTTATGAACTAAAATGATTTTTTTAAAAATTATGTTTCAAAGTTAATTATACTCAAATGAGATCTATTATGCCTTTTATTATACAAATGTTTATTCAGTGGGTTCATGTCATAAAGTCTTTAATATTACTTTAGTACACGATTTTTTTCTATCTATTTTTTTGCTTTATTTTACAGGGTTCTTTTTAGATAGAAGACAGGAATCAGGACTAGTGGTGTTAATGCTTGTTAGCAACTTATACAGATCAATTCTCAACTGAGAGACATGACAAGAACAATTAAGAGAAATTTATAGAATATAATACCAGCAAGCAATCGTGAAGGACTAGAACTGGAATGCATAGATAGATAAATGTTCTCTCTGTCTCTCTCTTTGTATTTCTGTCTATCTGTTTGTATGTCTGTCTCTCTCTCTCCCTACCTCTTTGACCAGAAGTTCTTAACGTTAACCCCAGTTTCAGAGGCCATTAGATATCAACATGAGCTGCATAAGACCCTTCATCAAAACAACCAATTTAGGCAGATGAAAAGATAACTTAGTGGGTAAAGCATTTGCTATACAAGAACAAGGACCTAAGTTCAAATTCCTAAAACCCATGTAAAGCAAGGTGTGGTATGGTAACAAACATCTCTAGTCCTAAGAAAATCCTATAGTGACATGGGAGACAGAATCAGAAGAATCCATGTTGATCATGGGTCAGAGAGTCTGATATCTGCAGTAGGAAACAACAACAAACCCATGCCTCAAATATAGTGGAAGATTAAAGCCAATATCTGAAGATGTCTTTTGACCACCACATGTGCCTGCATTTGTGCACACATTCATGTACATATCACATGCACACACATATACATACAAACATGCATCATAAAACATGAAAGAAAAAATTCAGTTGAAAACAAAAATTTTTTTAAAAGATACTCAAATTGTGGGTTTAAGTGTGTCTTCTCACTAAGGATTATTGAGTCCCAAAACGTCAGAAATGTTTTTATTTGTGTCTTTTTAGAGATAATTAACATAAAATTAGATTATTAGAATGGACCTTATTCAGGTAAGACTGATGGCCTCAGGAATGAGTGTTGCGTAATATTATTTTAAAGTGTGTTACATTTATGTTCTGTAACATTTGTTTAATGATGTAATGATGTATTGCTTTTGTTTATGTTGCATTTGGTTAACTCTGTGAAGCTGTGTTACTTTGCCTGTCTAAAACACCTGATGGTCTAATAAAGAACTGAACGGCCAATAGTGAGGCAGGTGAAAGGATAGGTGGGACTAATAGATAGAAAGTATAATTAATAGAAATCTGGAAGAGAGAGGCTGCTCAGTCTCTTCCTACCCAACTATCAGCCAATCAGCATTTTACTGACAATAAAAACAGTACATATTTATGGTATACAAAGATTGTTCCACAGTATCAGACCCCATAAGCATATATACTCCATAATTACCAAAAGAAAATATTTTGGAATTACCTCAGCACATTAATTCTCCTTTATCTGTGGAGATTTTCAACTGAGGTTACAACTAATTATCACTTTCTTCTTTTTAAGCACTTCATTCTTTTTCAAACTGGTACTAATTTTTATCTGAACTTTTGTTAAAAATAATTGGTTTATATACATGGTTGAGATTTCTATTTCCTAACATTGGATAATGTATAGAATAAAAAAACATGATCAAAATTATACCATCAGAAAATTATGTGTTTAAAATGGATATTATTATATACAGATGAAAATGGCCAAAATCTACATTTACAAAAGCAGCCATTTGTGAAGATATGCAGCATCAGAATCTCCCATTCACTAGGGAAATGAATACAACAGCATAGACAATTTTGAAGGCAGTTTAAATAAGTGCCTACCTTCCATCCAAAAATTACTCTTTTTATTTATCTACAAAATTTAAAACCTTAAATTACACAAAAATTATGTTTTATACATATAAAGTTCTGTTAGTAATTGAAAAACGTCTTAGAATAAATTAGATCATTCTTATGCAAATGGATAAATAATGTGTGCTGCTTTCAAAAACTTTTATTTGACAAAAATATAATTAAAATATTAACCTATGTATAATCAAGTAAGGACACTAAAAGTTTATAAATAAATAAAAAACACCAGTGTTTCGTGACAACATTTTTGTATGTTCTGGAGAAAGAAAAATTTTGGAAGCTATAAAAGTAATCGAAATTGCCAGGTATCATATTAAACAGAAAGCTAACTAGGAAAAGCTAAGACTCTGTTAGCTAAACTCTTCTGTAAGAGCACCTGTCATCATACATTGGCCAACACTCTAAGTCAACACTAATGCAAACTATGACATTTGAGTCATGTGCTGATGTAGGTTTAGTGATGTAGGCTATGCAACTATACTGCATAATTTTAACTGTCACCTTAATACAACCTACAATCACCTAGAAAGAGAGTTTCATTGAGTAGTTGGATATATCAGGTCAGATTGTGTGCATGTTTGTGGGGGTTGTCTTGATTCATAATCATCAGGAAGATCCAGATAAATAGTAACAGCAGGGTCCTAAGGTGGAGGCTACTAAACAGTATAGGTGAGGAGACAATCAGCTCAGAGTAAATGAACAGGATCCAAGTATCCATTCTTTCCCTGCTCTTGACTATTAATGTAATGCAATTAGTTGCTTGAGTTTTCTGGATTGATTTCCCATCAGTGATGGATTTTTTACATGGAATTTTAAGTAAAATAAGCCCCTTTCCCCTCAATTTTTTTTATCAGAGCATCTATGACAACAACAAATATGTAATAGGATAACTCTAATGAGGCTACAAATAATGGGAAAGGCAAAATGTGTGGGGATAGTACATATATTTATTCACTGTACTGGTAAAATAAAACTGCTCCCAAATGTAAAACTTAATCCAAAATATATGAAGCTTATCATTTTTATTATCTATCTAGTTACATTAACATTGAAGAATGTATTGTGGATTATGGAAAGAGAAGTCATAAAGACTACTTGAAATACTAGAGAAAGGAGAGCAATATGTATGTCTTGAAAGTTATGGAAAACAAAACTCTCTTTTCCAAAGTAGCATATTCTTAGACTCAAATCTTGAAGTCAAGATACCCTTAAAATATATATTTTGGTTTAGCTTAGCAACCCCACAAGGAAATGTCTCTCTGCTATTAGCTGATTAACAGTCAAAAATTTAAAGAAAACCCTATAATATGCATTATCCAGACTCTGTGTATTTTCCATTTTCACATGGCTTATTTTTTATTCTATTAATTTTTAATATTTTTTATCATTACACTTTAATCTATGACTGCCTGTACTTTGTTATTTTACTTTTACTGTTTCTTTTAAGATTTTGGTTTATTTTTTAAACTGTTTCTTCTTATAAATATTTTTACCCATTTTCCCATCTTTCCCAAGCCTACATACATTTTTTTTAAACACACTGTGTCTGGTTTAGGGCTCTTTTATGTCTGAATCTGTCCTATTGTGTATTTGAAATCCTTTCTGACCAGGAACACTTTTTAGAAGGGTAAGCAGTGTGCTCACAATGGCCCTGAATGATGCCTTTCCCTATCTCAGCCTTTCAATAAGGCAGAGGTACATTTACTGCAGCTCTGGGACTGCTGGGTGGGAGGTATACTCACTACCTCAACTCTTTTTTTTTTTTTTTTGGTCTGAGTAAAAGCCATGCAGCAGCATACTGCACAACCTAGAAGTATCTCCGTGTATGGCAGCAGAATTCTGCCATGTTTTCTTGCCTCTGCATGCTTAGGAGACCCAATCTGGCTGCTTTCCCAGGCAAGGGTGCTAGGGGTAGGCACATTCTCATTTACTTTCCTCCTGAACCCAAAGGGACATTCACGCACCTGAAGTGGGTGACAGTCCATATGGGATAGCCCCAAACATTTAGGCACAGAGACTGCTTTCATTATACAGCTGCCCAGACCAAAATAAACACAGAGAATTTATACTAAGTACAATACTGTTGGACTCAAGCATATTCCTAGCTAGTTCTTACATCTTCCATTAACCCATTTCTCTTGGTCTATGTATTGCCACAAGGCTGTGGCTTACAGGTAAGGTTCTGGCATCTTTCTTCTTTTGCAGTTACATGGGGTCTGCTTGACTCTACGTTCTTTCTCCCTGCATTCAGGTTAGTTTTCCTGCCTAACTTTATACTACTTTACAATAGATCAAAGCAGCTTCTTTATTAATGAATCAAAATAAAACATATTCATAACATACAGAGAGAATCCCTCATCAGCTATTCTAAATGAACTGTATAAAGACAATTATTATAGCAACTGGATGGGTAAACTGAAGTGAAACACCATGTGGTGTCTGGAGAGTGAGGCCACATCTTGAAAAAATGGGTACTTAGATCCTGATTTTGAAGTTTACCCTAGAGTCTTGCAAAGTCAAGTTCTTCTGCTGGCTTTAGCTCACTTTTTTTTTGGTTTACAGCAGATATTTCCTATGTTTAAATATTAAATCAGTGACCTTTGACATTAAAATGAAACTGGCAATGCAATTTACCATCAAGCAAAAGATGTTCACATAATTTGGACAATCAAGTCAATTATCAATATTTACCAAAATCGACTAAATGAAAATCATAACCCACCAAACAGAACTGTATTTTCAAGCCTTCAAAGTGTATATTTTATTTTATTTTTTTTTATTGAGCTGTATATTTTTCTCTGCTCCCCTCCCTCCCTCTCCTCTCTTCTTGTACCCTCTTCCATGGCCCCTATGCTCCCAATTTACTGAGGAGATCTTGTCTTTGTAAGGCCAACATACACAAAAGAAATTATATAGATGAAGAGACTTTCTGATTTATTTTTATATTTTTGAGATTAAATCTACATCATTTCTCCTTTATCCTTTCCCTCCCTCCAAAGCCTCTCATTTATCTTTTTTGCTCTCATTTAAATACTGGACCTTCCTGAAATTTTATTGTTGTTATATTTTGTCTTTGTGTGTATGTGTGTATTCCTAAAACTTTTTCATTTAAGAAATACTTTTTTACTAGAAATTAGATAGGAAAACCTGGAGAAATTGGGAGAAAGATTTGAGAAAGTGGTCAAAACCTCAGCCTCTGTTAACTAGAATTCTCCCCCTGAAAGTACTTTTAGCTGTTTTTTTTGATAAATCATAATCTCTCATTCATAAAGAAAACACATTGCTATTGGTTTAAGGCCTATTGTCTGATATCTTCTGTAGTAGAAGAAAGACAGAAAACAGAAAAGAGGAGAAGAAAGATGAAGAGAAGGAAGATAGGGAAGTAGGGAGAAATCATTTTGGAGCTAGAAAGTAATTTAGTGGTAAGAAGTACTTAGTGCACATGAGGCTTTGAATCCAAATGAGAGAGAGAGAGGGATAGAGAGAAAGAACAGAAGTTTACATTACAAAGTTAAATTTAGAGTGGTAGTAATATATTTATCACTCTGTTATCTTTCCAGTTTTACAACCTGTGTCACAGAGAAACCATATCCTTGGTATACTTACCTGATTTTGGGGGAAAGTCCTTTAAAGAATTTGAGGAACAAAATTACTTGATGTTCATAAATGAAATATAGAAACATTGATATCCATAGGAAGAAATGAACAATGAGGTCAAAGAAAAAAAAACCTAAGCATTTTATGACTAATTAGAAATTAGCTGCATATGAAAATAAATTATTTTGTAATTTCCTCTGGTCCCCTTTATGACCCAATTTAATATTTTTTAATATTTATTTATTTATTTATTTATTTATTATGTATACAATATTCTGTCTGTGTCTATGCCTGCAGGCCAGAAGAGGGCACCAGACCCCATTACAGATGGTTGTGAGCCACCATGTGGTTGCTGGGAATTGAACTCAGGATCTTTGGAAGAGCAGGCAATGCTCTTAACCTCTGAGCCATCTCTCCAGCCCCCCAATTAAATATTTTTAATTGAAGATTTTCTTCATTTCCTGAAAATCATGTTTTGGAAAGTGAATGAATAATCCTGCAGGGACTAAAAGATAAGCACCATGGAAACCAGGGAACCCTGCACTAATCTACGCCTTTGGCTTTATACACATACACTTCCAAACTTCCTGAACTCTTCCGGTATCTCCCATGTTATAATTTCTTTTATCCTAGGAAATTTACCTCACCTGCACTTTTCCTTTTATTGATCTCTCAGAATAAGCTATTAAATACAAAATCAAAGAGAGCAATGGAAACCTCTGTATTGTGGGAGGTTGCTTGTTCATTTCCAAACTGCCAAGACTCCCAAAATAACCACTCAGAAACTATATTATTTAACTCACTGTGTGGCCTATTAGTTCTAGCTTCTTATTGGCTAGCTTTTACATCCTAAAGTAACCCATCTCCATTAATCTGCTCATTTCCATGTGGCTCTGGCTTACTGCATAAAGTTACCCCCAGCAACTGTTTCTGGCAGGGCTACATTGTGTCTCTTGACTCCACTTTCTTTCTCCAAGCAATCAATTTGTTTTCCCCACTTAGCTCTGTTCTACCCTGCTATAGGTTCAAAGCAGTATTTTTACTCATTAACCAATAAAATCATGTATACAGAAGTACTTCCCATCATCTCCCCTTTTCTGTTTAAATAAAAAGGAATGTTTTAACTTTAAAATTGTAAAATTACATATAAAACAGGTATCAAAAAAGAATTACAGTTATAATATTTATATCTACTTTATCTTTCATCATAATTAAGGAAAATTATAACTAATATAACTATAATTCTCTATTCTTCTTCTCCAGCAAAGACTCTAAAAGGATAAAATATTACATAAGTAAACAGGAAGTACATTGTAATCAACTTCCAAAACTCTAGAATTGACAGAGACATCTTACTGCCTGGACAGTCATTCAAAGTTCTTCTGTATCAGTGGAGGATCCATCTTCAGGCTACAGCCCCATATTATACAGCAGAATTTTCCACAAAGCAGGAAATTTGAAGATCTGTTCTGCCTTGTAATAGCAAAGTTCATCAGTTGCTTTCTTAAGTATGAGAAGAATGTCTCACAGACTCTTTCATGTAGCAGGTCCCCAGAAGGACCATCTCATCTTTAAGCAAGGTCAGCAGTCATTTCTCTGTGGGTCCAGTTCATATAGCATAGCATCAAGCAGTCTTTGCAAAAATAGCTAACAAACTCCATAAGGAACCTCTTTGATAATCATCTTCCTCTTGAAGTAACTCCTCTTGAAGTAATCAGTGCTGCCAGGAACAGATGTTTCTCATTGCCATAAAAGGTCCTAAGTTCTTAAACATTTTAAATGCCATATTCTGAAGGTCTGTGAAAGATACTGAAATATATCTGTACATATCTAGAAAACCTAACTAATATGATTACAAGCTTAACTATTATAGATGATTAACCTATATTTCTTAATTATACATTACAATTTTAAATGAACTGCACAATCATAATTCCTTAATCAAGAGCATAAATATGCATATAATAAAACTGACCTAATATTTGTATCAGTAGACTAAGATCTATACCAATGCAAAGTATCCATATTTATAGCATATCCCCGTAAATATAAATAAACATATATAAACAATCATTTAGGGAATTTGGGCATAGTTCTCTCCGAACTGCTTCCTGCTTTTTGTTGGGTGAAGTAATTTTTTTGGGGGTGTTCACAGTGACCTTTCAGGGGATCTTGATTCATAAAATCACATTAGTCTGAAAAGAATCCATAGGATTTCATCTTCTGTGAAAACAAAAGAACCTCTTTTCCAAAGCAACATATCCTTAGACTTATATTTTGAAGTCAAGATACCTTTAAGATATGTACATTGGTTTAGCTTAGCACCTGTACAATGAAATGTCTCTCTATACTTAGATCCTTCACAGTCAAAAATTCAAAGAAAACACAATAATATACATAATACAGACTCTCTGTGCATATTCCACTTTTACTGTGCTTGTCTTTTTTTATTCTATTATGTTTTAATATTTATTTTATTATCTTTACTCCTTTAATATATGATTGTCTGTACTCTTTCTCTTTCAAGTCATTGCTTTATTTTATTTTAATAAGCCATTTACTTCCTTTTATAACTCTCTATACTCTTTTTCTTCTTTTTCTTAAGCCCACATAATTTTTAAAACAGTGTCTCATTTAGAGGTCTTTTATGGCTAAATCTGTCTTATTATGTATCTGAAATCCTTTTCTGTCCAGGAAAGCTCCTTAAAATGCCAAACAGCAACTAAGGCTGCTTTGTCTTTTGGCTCTGCCCAGTCCATCGTGGCTGAGACATGTTCATTGTTGCTGAGCGCCATACACGTTGCCCCATTTTCAAGCAAACAAGCAGGTCTATGTTGCAATTAAGCAAGTTGTAGCACTCTGCTCACAGACCCCATTTAAATGCCTGGTCACCTGAAAGAGTTAGGGTTTATGCTGGCAGCATGGCTCAGGAAGCCACCACTTTAAAACCACATGTTTTTTCGACCGCTGAATCAGAAAGACATCTCTTAAAGAACTCATTTCTCTGTTTGCCACCAGCAAACAGAGCAAGAAGCTGTGTTAAACTCTGCTTTTTTGTGTCTAGAATTCCTTTTCAAGCTTTCTCGGGTTTTTACATGCAGTTAACTGGCACACATTGAAGTCCCAGTTTGTTCTGGGAAGCTGCTTGTTCATTTCCCGGCTGCCCAGACTCCCGAAATAACCACTCAGAAACTATATATTATTTAAACTACTGCTTGTCCTATTAGTTCTAGCTTCTTATTGACTAGCTCTTACCACCTAAACTAACCCATCTGCACTAATTTGTGTATTGCTAAGTAGCTGTGGCTTACCACCAGATAAGTTCCATCCCCAGGATCTGTCTCTGGCAGGGCTACATGGTGTCTCTTGATACTACTTTCTTTCTCCCAACGTTCAGTTTAGTTTTCCCTGCTTAGCTCTGTTCTGCCCTGCTATAGGCTCAAAGCAGTTTCTTTATTCATTAACCAATAAAAGTACATATACAGAAGGACTCTGCCTACCAATATCCTGAATGGGTTGCTGAAATTTTTAGTTCACCCCCTTCTTCTGAGTCAAGTTCCTCCCAGCATAGTTCTTTCTTCACAGCTCAGGAGGATTTAATCGAATAGAGGCAAGTGCAGTGCGAACGCTCACCAATCCTTTTTAGTAGGCTTCTATGACAAAGCCAAGTCACTGGGTCCCTCATAAAACAATCAGCAGAGCAACCTCATCTCCATGCCCAAAACTATCCTGGATATTGTGGGAACAGGGTGTTCACTGTGACGCTTACCTTCTGATTTTGGCTCATTTGCCTCTGTTTCAAAATCAGTTTTATGTTATAAAGAGTTTAATGATATTGTAGAAAATCTGAACGAGAATATCAACAAATCCTTTACAAAACAAAAGTTTGCTTTTGCCATTCATAAAATTAGTTGAATTACTTCTTATTAATTATATTTTCAAAATTAGATTGAAAACCTAGAAAGTTAATCTAAGACATTAAAATTTTTGTTTTGTATTTTTATCTTTTAATAAGGTAGACTCTTAAAGTGAAAAAAAATATAGAAAAGATGAAAGTGCAAACCTATTTCTTACCCATATTAAAAACACACATCAAAGTATTTCCAGAAACAACTCCTCTCATTTCCCTATTCACTCTGAATATTATTTATTCTGAATATTTATTATTTCTGAATAAAGTCACTTGTGAACTTCTATCTTATCAGGGTTATTTTGATTATTGGAGAAGTCATATAACACATATCTCACTGTGACTGTCACTTTAAGTTATGCTTTTGTTATTCATGCTTACTGTTAGGTTCCGCTAACTCATTTGTCTTTTTGCTATATAATGTTCCCATGTATCAAGATACCACATTGTGTTTATCCATTACACCATTGATGGCACTTGAAGTGTTTGGAAAATTGAACTTTCATGAAAAATGATGCTAGAAACATTATTAATGTCATCTCATGCAAATAATAGCCTCACAGAAATGGAGGAAATATCATATTTAATAGCTACTACTGTCAAGGAAAGGAACACCTGAATATAAGAAAATCTTGAAGAGTGGATAGAATTTTTCAAGCTGAAGTAATAAGAAAGGATGTTCAATAATGACTAATCAAAAAGAAGATGTGAATTACACCTGTAATGAGATACTGCTTTGCACTGCTCAGAATGATAGAAGACAGAAAATCATGTCAAACTTGTTTAAGGATGCCGCAAACATCACAGATGGTCTGTGAGTTGGTGCAACAGCTAACTTACAGGTGATTTCTTAATAGAAATGGAAATGAAAAATGCACTCTATATTCAAGCAAATTATCAAATGAGATTAATTTTCATAATCTATTCAGCAAGAAGTTACAGAAATATATTCATAATGCTGATATTCATTCTGTAGGATATTTCAGCTGTTTGTAAAATTCTGCATGACTATAATTTCAGTCTGTCACAAATGTTATAAGTTGATCTTCTACCTTGAAATGTATGTTGAAAAGCTATGTTATTCATGATGCGTCTTTCCCAGTTAATCCATCTGTTCTCCTTAACTGAACATTTCATTTTCAATAATGTTAGAATCTCAATCTTCCCAACTTCCCTCCAAGTTAATATCTATAAGTATAAATGAATAGTTATTTTTAAAGAAAATATAAAATGTCTGTTAATGTGTGTGAACATACTTGGCCTTTGTAACACAGAAATACAGATTAGAGTCACAGTACAGTCATGCTGAGAGGAACTATACATTGTAGTGCCTTTTTTGGAAAGTATGTGGGAAAGCTGGTGGTTAGAAAGTGTGCCCTCTCCTTACTTCCTTTCCTTCATTTTAGAACTGTCTTTGCAGCAAAAGGATGAGGTGTCCTCAAAAGAAATTGCAACAGGGAGGCATCCAAGACTACAAATCAAATACTGTGAAATTCTAGTAGGAGAAAATCAGTGGAACAAAGTAAGTGTTAAATGAAGCAAAGAGGCCAAGAGGTCAAGTTAAAAAAAAAATCTGAATGTGATACTCATCCCATGGCAAGCTCTAGGAACTGTCAGGCAAAGTAAGTGACTACTGAACTGACCCCAGAAACAAAGAAGGTTTCTACAACCCACACAGCTAGGCAGAGTCTCTCCCTTCTTTGAACATCTATTCTCTGAAGTCAGAAAAACAATTGCTAAAGAAACAAAACTCTTCCCCATCTTTCAAGATGGTGGGTGAAAAAGCCACAACAAAGAAGCCTGCAGCCAAGAAGGCTGGTGATGCGGCTGCCGCTGGTATCCCTGCCACTGACACAGCCAAAAAGTGACCCCAAGGCTAAAAAGCCCAAGAATTGTAAGCCTCATTGCAGCTGAAATCCTGTACTGGTTAAGGAATTGACAGGTACTCACCAATCTGTTATGTATTTCAGAAAGGCCTTGTACAAAAGGAAACACTCAGCTACCTAAACCAAGGTTGAAAAGAAGAAGAAAAAGGAGAAGGTCCTTGCTACTGTCACAAAACCAGTTGGTGGGGACAAAAAAAAATGGTTATACCTGGGTGGTTAAGCTTCAAAAAATGCCCAGGTGTTGTCCTACCAAAAATGTGTCTCGGTAGCTGCTGAGCCAGGGCAAAAAGCCCTTCATCACCACTTGAGATGGTTTCATGCCAGCATCATTCCTAGGACCATCCTAGTGAACCTCACTGGATGCCACAGGGGAAAGAGAGTGGTTTTTCTGAGGCAGCTGGGCAGTGGTTTACTGTTTTGATACTGTTTTGCTCCTCTGAGAAGAACACACCAGAAGTTTGTCATCGCCATCTCTACAAAGTTTATATCAGCAAAATTAAAATCCCCAAACACCTGACTGATGATTAGTTCAAGAAGAAGCAGTCGCGCAAGCCCAAGCACCAGGAAGGTGAGATCTTCAACACAGAGAAGGAGAAATACAAAATTACAGAGCAGCACAAAACTGATCAGAAAATTGTGGACTCACAAAATTTGCCAAAGATCAAAGCAGCTCCCCAGTTCCAGGGCTCCCTGCAGTCTCGGTTCTCTCTGACAAATGGAATGTATCCTCATCAACTTGTTTTCTAAATTGCTGAAAACCTAATTAAACAGCTTCATATGCTAAAACAAAACAACAACAACAACAAAAAAAAATCTGGGACTCCCACAGCCAGGTTGATTTCCCATACAATGTAGACAAACCCATTTTACTAGGTTTATTAACTTTTGCTCAAAACTAGTTTAACCTTTCAAAGCACACACTCATCACACAAAATATGCACACATGCATGTGCACATGTGCGCGTGCACACACATACACACGTGCTACAGGTAGGTGGGTATTAATTAAAAGACATGTCTGAGTAGGTTTAAGACGGCTATGTCCTATTGAATTCCAACCTTCTGCCATTTAATGAGCTCAAAAGTGAGGAGAAAATAAAATGATCAGTGGTCACCTGGAGCTCCAGGGAAGACATAAACGAGTGGAGCATAAAGAGTTTTGGGGACTATGCATAATACTGGGTCCTAGCTTAATTTCTGTTACAGTGGGTAAAATATCCAAATGGAAAGTAACCTCAATGAAAAAGAAATTATTTTGGCTGACAACTTCAGGTTACAGGTCATCCGTACTTTCTGTCCCAATTGCACATTTGTTGAAGCTCAGAATATATAACATAAAGTGTGGATGTCACTGAAAACTATAGAATGTAACTAATCATAATGTGCTATTGCGAGGTCACTGATTAGAATTCATACAGAGTCCTGTCTGTGGAATCTTTAAATGTGTTGGGGTAGAAAGTGTGTCAGTACCCACTGTATGTCCTTCTAATTATTGTTGTAAATGTAAAGATGCCCTAAAAACATTAAATTTCTAATTAGGCCATTTCCAGGAAATCAATTCCTAGTGATTCAGTTTATCAAGCAAATGCATCATTTATTTAAAAAATTATCAAACAAATGAGGAAAACTAATGACAAAATTGTAAATAATGGGCCTAAACAAGGGAAACTTCCCCTCCTATAAACACAAATTATTTAATATTAGAAGAAAATAAACCAACAAAATCTATTTAAAATGTTCCTCAAATAATTTGTTCTAGATTTCTAATTTTGTCTTTTTCAGTTTCATCCATTTATATGTGGAATTTCAGCCATTCCCATGCCCTTGTCTGATCACCCATCCTTTCCCACTGACAGACTTCTCTGAAAGTGCTGCTCCAACTTTCATGTCTTCTCTCTGGATCTGGTCCTCTGGGTTTAATTAGAGTGGCTTGCATGAGTATAGGAGGGAGGTTGTTTAATGGAGCATGGGCAAATCGTCAGTTTATACACTGATGAAGACAACAACCCCTCCCCCAACAGCATTCATTGTCATAGAACTTCTGAGAGGCATAGGGCATCATGGGTCCCTCCCTGTCTCTGATTTAATGTTGAGGGGTCTAATCTTGCTTGGGTCTTGCACAATCTAACTGATTGTGGTAAAGTCTCACAATTGTGAAGCTGAGGCAGGATGATTGCTATTGGTTTTGGGCCAGCCTAGGCTAAACAGGTATGCCAGGGATAGTGACAGGCCCTATTGCCAAGAACCTAGCAAAAATACTATGTTTGGAGAAAATAATTTAATATGAAAACAACAAATGGCAAGAAGACAAAAAGCAAAGGAGACAAATATGTCTGTAAGCCAACTCACAGCTGAAAGCATTTGCTGCCCACCTCATACTGCCCATCACCTGCTCTCGCCAGCCTGCTCCCTCCTCCATTAATGTCAGGCTTAACCATATTTTGCAAATGGTTTTGGAAGACAGAATGTTAACAGAATAAGATATGCTCAAATATAAAAATGAATCCTTGTATCACTCTTCATGCTGCCATGAAAAAGATAGGTCCCATGTAACTAACTGGTCACATAATTATCACAGACCCACCAGGAGCTGTGTGGAAGAAAGCCATGGTGAAAACCAAATACTTATTATATGTAAGCCACGTTTCTGATGCATTACTAACACTTTAGAATTCCTAATTGCTAGAAGAATGAATTTATCTCTCTGGGAATGAATTTGAGACAATTATATTACATTTCTATACCATCACTTATTCAGAGAAATAAAATGTTTTTGATATTTAGGACTACTTTGCCTAGATGCTTCTTTGCATCATCCTCTAAGGAAAAATTAATAGTGTACACACACACACACACACACACACACACACAAATATAAAGTCATTCTTTTTAATAAGTCCATGTGGTTTTAGTGCTAAAAGATCTTTGATCTTAATAGATTTTATAATATTGTCAAGTTTTAGTCCCACTTAAATGAATATCCATAGATGTGATTTCTCATGTGTATGTCAAAAACTTCTGACTGGCCAGTTCTCAATTCAGTAAATGCAATACTTCTTATTTCTAGCCACTGTTTTGTCTCATGCCATTTATTTTCTTGGCAATATCCACAGATAATTTAATGAACCTGTACACATGTGCATGAAATAATAAAAAAGCTATATAAAAGATAAACAAAAGCAAAATTAGTTTAGATAAATAGCTTACATTTTACTGTGTAAACAGTCAGGCACAACTTGGCTTGGAATCATAATGAAGCAGAGAGATAGTGGTCCCGTTACAAAGAGTCACCTTGAAAGCAGCATGACGTTATAGACAAGCTTTGCCTGTGTTGTAAATGTACGCTGGCACAGGAGGGTAAATGTAAATTGTACATGCATTATAAATACGGAGTGATACAGGAAGATGGATGACTCTAATCCCATGAGCTGCTTTGTTAGTGAAGCCTTCAAAACAGTAAACAACAGAATGTTCAATTTCTGAGCAGGAGAAAATTCACCTTATCTAAACTGTACAAAACAATGAATTATTGAAAGTAAGAATTTGAAATTCATTGTTGCCCAAGAAAGTAGTCAAAGGACATTTCAATGAAAATAAACTGAAAGGCCCAACAACCATTTTCTCTGTTGGAGTTCAGGTGCCTCCTTGAAATTTAGCTTCCATGTTTCTGCACGTACATCCAAGTATCATATCAAAAACACCTAGAAGGTTGAGAATAACTCGAATACATACTCAAAAAATTTATCAGATTTCATAGGAATCATAATGTGTCTAGGAAAATAATAGCTACATTGTAGACAATGTGTACTTTAAAGATGTATAGATATCCTCATATTCTACCAGCACATGTGTTTTAAGGTATATAATTCAACTACTGGTAAATGTGAACTTCTTTTTCTCCACATTTTCAGCTATATTTAGGAAAAGGAGAAGTCTCCATTTTTGTCAATATGATAATTTCAAAATACTATATAATTTTTAAATTTATAGTTTCATCATTTGTAATATTGAGCATTTATTTTAGAAAAAAAACATTATAACTTCCTTTTTATTTGAATACTGGGACATGTCTCAAACGACAGAAAAACACAAATGGCAGCAATATTATAACACATTGTATAATAGTTTAAAAGAATGAAATACAGATGCAATACTATGCATAAATTTGCTAAATAAAGAATTCCCAATATTTACACCTCCCTCCACATGAAAGTGTTAACAAGTCTTAAAGAGACATATTCCCAGTGCAAATGATTATTTCCTTTGGTGAAAGAAAATCAAATGTTAAAAGATAAGTCACCTAGGTGTGTGACAGTATGTTAAAGAGGTAGGGTTCATGCAGATTCTTCAGGTCTGTATTAATCAGAAATGTCTAGAGTAACAGAATTTTAGAATGAATCACTATAAAGAGACAGAGGATTTATTAGAATGACTTGCAGGTTGCAATCCAACTAATCTATAGACGACTGGCTGTGAAAGCAAATTCCAAGAGTCCAGTAGTTGCACAGTTCATGGGGCTGGATGTTTCGGCTGGTCTTCAGTATATGCTGGAAACCTGAAGAAATGGATTCTTTTTTTTTTTAAATTTTTGAGACAGGGTTTCTCCGTAGCTTTTTGATTCCTGTCCTGGAAGTAGCCCTTGTAGACCAGGCTGGCCTCGAACTCACAGAGATCCGCCTGCCTCTGCCTCCCGAGTGCTGGGATTAAAGGCATGCACCACCACAGCCCAGCTAAGAAATGGATTCTAATGCCAGTGAAGGAATAGGCTTGCCAGCAAGAGTAAATAAGAAAAGATCCAAAACTCTCTTCTTCCAAGTCCTTATATAGCTTTCCATATCACTTACCAAATTTGCTATGGTTTTTGACTCTTTAAGAGGCAAGCCGTGCCCACTACCAGTGACCCCTGCCCCCCTCCCTTCCATCTTGGATGACTTACTTTCCCTCTTCGTGTGCATGTCTCCCCATTTCCCCCTTTTCTATCTCTTTCTTCTCTTCCTTCTTCCCCCACACCCTCACTTTTCTCTAAGTAATAAATATTCAGTTCTATTCTATTCTATACGGTGTGTCCATGTGCCTTTTACCTGCTGCCTGCTCATGCCCACCTGCTGCTCGCCATTGTTTACAGTGTGTTTAAAAATATATGTAGGCTTGGGGGAGAAAAGAAAAAGAATAGAGAAAGTCCTTAGGAAAAGAAAGAAATAGCTGGGTGGCAGTGGCACACATCTTTAATCCCAGCACATGCGAAGCAGAGGCAGGCAGATCTCTGTGAGTTCAAGGGCAGCCTGGTCACAGAGTGAGTTCCGGTGCAACCAAAGATACACCGACAAACCCTGTCTCAATAAAAGAAAAAATAAAAATAAAAGAACGAGTATGAAAGTAAGACCATGTAAGGATGGAAAATAAATGGAGTTTGGATACTACAAGCTATTGTGTTGCCTTTGGATTGTTTAACTGCTGAGGAAGACCAAGAGCTGCACAACGACATTTAATGAAAATGCCTTGTCTTCAAAATATAAGTAAAAATAAATGTTACTTTGGAGGAGAGGTTATGTTTTTATTTCCATATGAAATGAGAGGCTGTAGATTCATTCTGGGTTAAGAAATATCAGGTTTGATTGAGGAAGACCCCCTGAACTATCTCCAATAGGAGCAGAAGGCCCAAATGATACAACGCTTCAGAACACCTCTGTTTCAGTTTCTTCTTAGTTCTACATCCAGAACAGTCTCAAGACTTCTGACTGATATGATTCAGCCTCAAAGAACATTCCAAGTCAGGACTTGGCCATAATCCTGAATTTTCTTTTGGTCCTCAGACTCTCATCACCCCCAATCAGCAGGAAGTAGCCTACAAACCTTCACCCACATTTCAGAAAAAAAATGATTATGAATGTTTGTCTTGTTTAAAGTATTGGTTACAAGTTGTTACGTGCTACAAGCTGCAGCATTATACAATCATTTCTCAGCCTTCTTTTCACAAGTGACTTATCAGAACCAAGGGATCTGGTAAAAACTAAACCAAAAGGCAAGACTTTTTGGCGTTACTGATTTGTGAATAAAGTGGCTGTCCTTTGCTATAGATTTTTCTATATATATATATATATTTTGCTGACTCCCTTTCTATTACATATTTAGAAATTAAGTCCCTAGTCAGAACAGTTTCCCACTTCCGGACCTCCATTCATCTTTGCTAGATAAATACATAGATCTGCCTTCTTTATCAACAGACATTTGGTCAGAGTTGAGGGTCCAGGCAAAGAGATATTAAGATATTCACAGATTCCAAGTATATAGAATTACTACCTGCCCAAGCTGATGCTCTGGTTTTACCCCCACAAAACCCATGACTACAATGACTAATAACAGCATAGCCTGGATCTGATAGTTTAGAGGCTTAAATGTCTTCTTTACTTAGAGCAGAAAGTCTAACTCCAGACCTAGGCCCTTAGAAACTACAGTGTCTGATGTTTGTGCTATCTGATCAAGAGCCATCAGCTTCCCCCTGACTGTCTATGTTGGTTGCCTGGTTACCCGGTAGCCTCTATGCTTGCTGGGAGAAAAGAAGTGGCATGCTGATTTAAACAATCTATTTTTTAATTTTATTGAAATTAGTAGAATTAAATTTATTGCCCTGTTCATAATTTTATTGAAAATAAACCTTTCAGACCTTTACTAACCACCTAAAAATATAGTATAGCACACTAACCTTCCCTTCTAGTATTCTCTGATGATTTAATTCCTTTCTGAACTAACTTTCTCCATTAAGGAGTTCAGCACACATGTAATAGCCACTCCCATGGACATGTGTATCTCTGAAAACACTTATCTGATTTTCTATGGGGCACAAGAATTCAGGCCCCGGAACCTGCTAGGGCTGGGGAATTGCTGGTTTTTAAGGGTACATATGACTGGGAACATTTGTAACTGGTAGAAGTAAGAACAATGTAAAACTAACAATAGAATAGAACTAATAACAATGTAGAAAAGGGGAGAAAAAGAAGGAACAATAAGAAATGATAGATTGGAGAAAGAATAAAGAATTTTGATTGATGGGACCTGTTGTGAGTAGACTTCTTTACTCTCAGATTTTTACACCCCCTTAGCTATTTGTGGCTTCTTTAATTGAACCCTGAAAAAAGAGTCATAAAGGCCAGAACCTTTAAGCCTCCCATTAGTTATAAAAAATGGTTGGGAAAAAAAACTAAACAAAGGAGATTAGATTCAGAGTGGTGTAGAAGGTTCTTCTGTTTATGTGTTGCTTTCATTGGTTTAATGAATAAAGAAACTGCCTTGGCCTAGTTGACAGGACAGAACTTAGGTAGGTGGGGCAGACAGAAGTGAAAGCTAGGAGGAAGAAAGCAGAGTCAGGAAGACACCATGGATCCTCCACCTGAGATGAACACCCATTAGAATTTTAATTGGTAAGCTACTACCACATGGCAGATTAATAGAAATGGATTAAATTAAGATGTAAGAATTAGGCAATAAGAAACTAAAACTAATGGGCCAAGCAGTATTTTAATAAGTGCAATTTCTCTGTGATTGTTTTGAGGCTAAGCTAGGTGAGAGGCTGGGACAAACAAGTGGGCCCTCTCTTTGCCACATCAGAGTTCTTGTTTTGAAAAAAAGGAGGGGGGGGAAGTGATGTGGGATAATGCTCTTGTACCCTGTAAAGATTTGTTACTTAATAAAATGCTGATGGACCAGTAGATAGGCAGGGGAATAGGTATATTCAGGAGAATTTTGGGAAGAAAAAAGGCATAGTCTGCAGTCACCAGTCAGACATAGAGGAAGCAAGATGAGAATGCCTCACTGATAAAAGGTACTAAGCCATGTGGCTGACATAGAAAAGAATTATGTGTTAATTTAAGATGTAAAAGCTACTTAATAATAAGTTTGAGCTAATAGTCCAAACAGTTTATAATTAATATAAGTGTTTGTGTGTTTCTTTGGAACTGAACAGCTGTAAAACCAGATGGGATAGAAACTTCTGTTTACATTTTCAGAGGAAGGTGTATCCCAGATTAAATGTGTGTTTTCCTGCCTCAAAATTTAGATTCAAAGCATGCTTTTCCCTAGCTAGAAAGATCTTAATTAAAGCCATATATTCCTTATTCAAATATTCAGATTAGAAGTAGATCTCCCTACTTGAAATTAAGCAAAACATCCTTCACAACTGTGTTCTGCATTTTGGGGTATTAGTTCCAGATGTAATCAAGTTGACAACTAAGAATAGCCATCACAAAGTCATTGAGGGCTAGCACTGAGATGGTAGTTCTCCTTAATTTCTCCAGAAAATTTATCTTAAAAAATGAATGTCTCAGTTGTCATTGATTTGAGTTCAAGAAAAATTTACCTGATTATCAAGCTCAAACTGTCACCCTTGCTATTCTGCCTTGAGGTGATAAAGGCTGGGTGTTCTTATTTCATTTCTGTTGTTATGATATCATGATAAAAAGCAACTTGTCTAAGAAAAGTTTTGTTTTAGCTTCCAATTCTAAGTTGTACCCCATTGTTTTGGAGATACCATACACATAGTAGACTAAAGCAGCCATTCACATCACACCCACATTCATGAACAGAGGGAAATTAAGGCATATATGATTTTTGATCCCTTTCTTGTCTTTAGTTCAATTTCTGCACTCTCTGATAGTTGAGTTCTTTCTCTCCAAGAGATGGTTCTAACCAAACTGGTCTGGGTTTTCTCATATGAGTTAAATTAATTAATACAATCATCCAAAGATCTGACCACAGACTAGCCCAATATAGATAACCCTTCATTGAGATTTTCTTCCCAGGTGAGTCTATGTTCTATTAAATTGACAGATAATGCTAACTATCACACTAGGGGTTGTCTATAATCTCCAAAACAATGTGCTATATAAACCTCTTCTACTTGATAATCAGTCTCTCCCTAGTATTTTTATAATGCTGGCAATACTTTCCAAGTGCAAGTAATAAATTTTCATATTAGAAATAATTTAAATGATAGAAACACATTTTCTGAGAAAAAAAAAGAAATAAAAATCAAAACATATAAATTAGCATGCTTTAATTATCATTGCCATACTTTTATTACTATGTGTTTCATGTTTTCATAACTGATTCACTTTATAAATGTTCAGCTTGCCAAAGAAAATATGTTCAATGAGACAACAAAATAACTTCAGGTAATCAGGCTGACTAAAGTCATTTTATTTTGTGCACATATAAATTATTCCATTGTCTATAACCAACACCTTGTAAAGATAATAGTAAATAGTACCTATACATTAGGCTTCCTTTCTCTAATAAATTTAATGAGCAAACACTTAATATTTATGTTTTAGAATATTGTTATATTAAGTCTATTAAATATGTCCCTATTAGTTCATCAGCTTCATATACTAGTTTTACCAGCAAGAGGGTATATTTCTTTTGCTCAATATTGATAAAAATACTCAAAAATGTTTTTCTCTCCCATTCTGCCTTTAATTTGCAAGACTTTAACAGAGACTAAGTAGCATCAAAGTTCACAATCAATGAAGTCATGTTCATATGACACCTACTGTCTTCCATGCATAGTTTCTAAGCCTCAGTGGTAATACTATTAACTTTTCCCACAAGACTCTATTAGGTTACTATTGCCATTTTCCATTTTACACCTTAAATATTTCTTCTTAAATCATCAAAATGACTAAGAGTAATTAAACAAATGAAAGTTAATGATGGTTAGTAAATGGAATAAGGAAAACACTACTCCTTTGCTGCTGGGAGTGCAAACTTGTACAACCACTATGGAAATCAGTATGGTGGTTCCTCAGGAAGATGGGAATTGATCTAACTTAAGGTCCAGCTACATCACTCTTGGACATATACTCAAAGGACTCTCTGTCCTACCACAGAGGTATTCACACTTGCTCATCCAGGTTCCTTGTTGCTATTTTCAGAAAAGACAGAAATTGGAAACAACCTAGAGGTTCCCCCAATTAAAAAAAATGAATATAAAGTAAATGTGGTACAATGAAGTGTTCTCAGCTGTTAAAAAAAATCACATTGTAGAATATGCAGGCAAATGGATGGAACAAAAAACAAACAAAACAAAAAAAACTTCCTGAGTGAGGTATTCCAGACTCAGAAAGATAAATATGGTCAGTGACTTGTTTAGCCATCAATGAAGATTTCTCCTATAGAAGATGAGAACAAACACAGAGACCATAGTCAGACATTATGCAAAGGGAAAGAGACCTTGAAATACTCAGCCCAAATGGGATGTCTTCATCAAATCCCTCTTTTTGGAACTCAGAAACCCTGACAAAGGTGAAGCAGAACGAGTGCAAAAGTCTAAAGGGGATGGGAGACACCAAGAGAATATGTCTAAATCAATAAGAGGAAAACCCATAAAAACTCAAAGCAACTGAAACAGCATGGGCACGAGCTGCCCCAGTCTGCACCAAATACTCTGCGTATATATATTATGGCTTCCATTTTTGTGTCTTTATGGGGTTCCTGAGTATGTCAGTCTGTGACTCTTGTAGCTTCTCTTATGCTCTTTTCATTCTGTTTGTCTTTTCCAATTTCAATGTGATTGTTTTTTGTTTTATTTTATTTTTTTTAATGTTTTACTGTTATCTCTTAGTAGCATGTTATTTGTTATCTTCTTTCCTTCCTTCCTTTCTTTCTTCCTTTCTTTCTTTTGGTTTTTCAAGACAGGGCTTCTCTGTATATCTCTGACTATCCTGTAACTCACTATGTAGACCAGGCTGACCTCGAACTCCCAGAAATCTGCCTGTCTCTGCCTCCCTGAGTGCTGGGACTATTTGTGTGTACTACCACAGCCTGGCTTGTTATTTAGTTTTTAATGAGAAGCAGAAGGGAATGGATCCAAATGGGAGGGCAAGTGCAGAGAAAATGTGAGGAGTAAAGGAAGAGGAAATTATAGCCAGAATATATTTTGTGAGAGAACAATCTATTTGCAATAAAAGTTATGCACACTGGTACACAGAGAATTTATATAAAACTCTGTTCCAAAGTTTCATGATTAGTTGTAGTACATAATTTCAGTGACTGGATCAAGGAAGCAGAACCTTCGCCCATAAACATGGCACCATCATGTCAAATATCAAAACAAGTGACTCCAACCATAATACATGCTATATACGATTAAGTGTGTTTTCTGCTCCTGGATGGTGTCTTTGTTTTTCTTCCCTAATAGATTCTCCAGAGAACAATTGTTTCTGCTTCTAGGACTTTCTTGAACAATAGTCGGCTGGAGATTTCCCAGCACAGTGGAAAATGGCTGTTCAGTGAGATTCCATCAACCACTAAAGTATGTAATTTGTAGTTCTGAATGGGAGTTTGCAGGAGTTTTAGAGGAGGTAACACATGAAAATAAAATGTTTTGGCTCTTCTCATTCAGAAGAAAGTTGCTCTGCTTCTTTACCTCCAAGAAAAAAAAAAGCACAATCAAAAAGCAAAGAGATTTTCTAACACAAGAGTTGGCTAAAGTCTCCAGTGAGTTTTGTGTTAACAGTTCCCTCATTCCGCTGGAATCATTCCTACTGTCTCATAAATTATTTCAGAAAGATGGAAGTTAATGGCAAAACCCCCTGAAACAGCTGACTACACACATAGTTTCTGCACTACATATTGTTAAATATGAATATTTTAAAGTTTATCGACAACACTATCAGCTCATAGTTTCCAACAGAAAGATGTCTGTGGAGAGGAAGATAATTGGACACATTTGATGATCTTACATTATGTTTATCTTCAGTAACATTAGTCAAAGTTGTATTTATTTATCTCATAACAGCAAGAGAGCTGAGAGAAGAAATGCTGTTCTTGATGACAATGCCTGTTCTTATAAAGCCACAAAACATAGGACAGGAAATTATTCAAAACAGATGTGTATGCACACCGACATTTATTTCTTCATCTAAAAGATTGTCATTTTCTGCTGGAACTGAGCTGTCAAAGAGAAAATATTTTCATTAATACAGAGTGAATTTTTGCAGGCATTTCTTTTCTAATAGGCTCTGCTGTCTCCATTCATTTTGTAATTGTCTTAATGAACCCAGGTTCCTCAAACTGGAGTCTTAAGCTGATTTCAACTCAACATACACAGATAATAATTGATTTACTCCACAGGGAACTGCTTCACGTCCACCACAGAGACCTCACTAATTACAGGGATTCAGCTGTCAATGATCTATATGAACAACTTCTAGTCAGGGTGGCGACAGGTCCAACTTGGTTATATAAAAATCTAGCTACCAGTGAAAATTAAAGAATGGAAATACAGTGAGTATTTTATAGAACTTTCACAATAACACTTGTGGGATTACTGAGAGAGATTCTTGGAAATGACCTTTGAAACACTTGACAATTTGAGTTAGCTAACAGAGCAACCCATGTAGTGTTCAATATCCTGAGTAAATTGCTTTGACTGCCTTAGGTTATGGGGATATCAGTAAAGTCAATATGTTATTCATTTAGGTGGGAAACAAATAACTACAGAGTATACCCCACCTCATCCCATCCATCATTTTGCAACCATAGCAGCAACCCAGTGTCTCTGAAGGTATGGCCAGAGGCTATACATAATAGAAAAGTAACATGGAGATTCTAGTCTTAGCAGTGGGACATCTCTGTATTAATACAAAATATGTTTGGATGCAACAATATTCTAAATATATGGACAGTTGTGTTTACAGTAATAGCTAAATGATATCATCTGAATAAAAATGGAGGATGAAAGATGATTCAAGGACTGCCCAGTATACTAAAAAATTGGTCATGATTTCAGAGACTTTCAGTTTGATAAATCCATTTTTTAAACCTCTATATACTTTAGTTTTTGCAGTTAAAAAAATGAAATTGCCTCTATTCCCATGGTGTGTGGTTAACTTTGAAGACTGAAAAGAATATACACAACAGCTAAGAATTAAATTTATGAAAGTCAGAGAAAAAGATCAGGTAAAATTCTAAATTTCCATATGCTAGCAAAGAATTGTTAGAAATTAAAAATACGAAAAAACAAATTCATTGATAATTACATTTAAAACATATAATACTCATAAACAGATTTAGTCAAATGTAGGTGAACACAGACAATAAAACTAGAAAATACTGTTGAAATTAAAAGAGGCACAAAATAATAGAGAATTTAGCCAGGCTCCTGAAATGGATAACCTTGTATTATTAAAATGTCATTTTCCTTCTATTTCTCTATAGCAACAATGTAACTTCAATCAAAGTTCTAGCAAAAGTTTTGCAGAGGTCAACAAGCTGGCTTCAAATGATACATGAAAAAGGGAGCTACAATATGAAGATTTTTTTAATGTAAGCAAAAGTTAGACAGCATTACACATTGTATGATTAATTAACTGTATGTGTACGGTGTGTGAGTGTCCTAAATTTATTGTTTGGTAATTAGGTTTTTTTTTTAATTTCTTATTCATTTTACATTTCAACCACAGTTTTCCATTCCTTCCTTCCTCCAACCTTCTCCCACCTTGCCCCAAACCTCTCCCATATCCACTCCACAGTAAGGGTAGGCCTGCCATGGGGAGTCAACTAAGCCGGGCACATTAAATTGAGGCAGGACCAAGATCATTCTCCCCACACCAAGGCAGAGCACGGTATTCCACCATATGTAATCAGTTCCAAAAAAGCCAGCTCATGCAGCATAGTTAGATCCTTGCCCCACTGCTAGGGTCCCCACAGATAGACTAAGCTACAGAACGGTTGCTACCATGTAGAGGACCCAGTTAGGTCCCATGCAGGCTCCAAAGCTGTTGGTTATCAGAAGCCTTAAAGGTCTAGCCTCTAAAACTTCCTTTCAGGGTTCAAATTAAAGATGTCACGATAAGCAAAAGGAACTAAAATCTGAAGGTTAATGTGTCTACTCATAACAAGTTCTTTCTATGTCTTTTTATTGTTCTCTCTTTCTTATACTCTATTCTAACTCCTGTTCTGTTATTTCTTAGTTCTAATCCTCTGTCTCAATCCTAATTTCAATTCCAATTCTCTGTGCTAATATTTTTCTTCTTTTTCATTTTCCTATCTCTGCTAGTTACTGGGACACTTTAGCTTCTGTTCTGGCTTCTGTTGACTCTCTTTGTTCTTACCCAGCTATAAAGACCCACAAAACCTTGCAGGCATAGGTAAGCAGACAACCTATGTAAACAGACAAGGGAAGTTTATGACTCATGGTCCATTAGCATTTTTGTCAAATATTAGGGAGCTTCAATGTTAGCAATCATTGAAGCTTGATGATTATCAAAGGCATCAGTGGAGGTTTGTCTTCCTATGGGTGGTGGGTAGATGGTTAATTATTTTTCCTGAGAGTAAAACACACGCAGTAAATCTCCTGAACTAAAGTCATCAGTAAACTCAGGTGAAAGTGAGGAGAGGCCTTAGGAATCTTTTAATGCAAAGTTAGCTTTAGGTCATCACTTTTCTTATGCATAAGTGAGGAAAATACAAAGGCATGCTTACTTTTTCTGTCTATGTAAATAGCTATGAATTAACAGCTTTTAGAATGTAGTAATTCTATGACCTTGGTAATCTGGGAATGTCTTAAACAAAATGCTTTTGCCTGGACCCTAAATGCTGACCAAGTGCCTGTCAATAAAGGTAATGACAGGACGGCATATCTCTTGTTTAAATAAAAGAGAGAAGCAAAAAACCTGGTAGTTGGAAATAGTTTTCTTGCCTATGTCATGGTCTTCACACATAGCTCAAATAGTGCTGAACATCAGGAGACAAATTTGTAACAGAAGGGGAGTCAGTTACAGCAAAAAGCAGCTATTTCATTCACCAGGAAATAATTCCAAAATGTCCTGTATCTTGGTTTAAACATCAGCCAAAGCCCTCTACTCTGATGAGTAACTTTGTGAAAAAAAATGACTGAGTAATTACTGTATAATGTTCCGGCTCATAACAGTTGGTATAGAGTAAGTGAATTCTCATTAGTTCAGCTCAGGTCCACTGTCTCTTTGGATTTTTTCTGTCATGATCTTAACTCCCCACCCAACTTTATCATGTAATTCCCTCCTCCCTCTTTTTGACTAAAAACTTGGGAGTTTGTCCTGGTGCTTGTGAATCTCTACATCTGATTCCATCAGTTTGGTAATTTTTTTAGGCTGGTACCATATTGATTTTGTTACTACGGCTCTACAGGATTTTTTTTGATAATTCTAAAACAATTCTAAATCATGCCTTGAACAGATATAATCAACCATTGGCAGAGGGCAAGATATAGAAGTGATTTTCAGATTTTTGTTAAACCTCTCTTCTGGATTCTTCCATAAGTTTCCAAATGCCTACTGGGCAGTTTTATAATCATTGAACCTATTTTCATACTTTTTAACATCTCCACGTCACCTGTCCCTAGAATGTATGTCATTCCACTGCATCAATGAAGAATGAAACACTTCACATTCCCTTTACTCTATATTTTCCCTTTTATCCCCTAAACACAATGAGGTAGCACATCCCTTTAAGCCACAGGTACCAACATGCCCTAAATGAATTTCTTCTTCCTTCTCTTTCTAGCAATGTCATCTTCAGTTATAAGTTGGGGAAATGCTTAAAACTCACATGTCTACAGCTAAGCAAGTATATGAGCGGCATGGTGAGCACTAATCATTGGAATTTCCTGAATTACTTCCAACGATTAAATCCTAATGATAATTTCTAATGGTTGTGAATATCATAGCATTTATCTTATAAGTCATTAAAGATTTAAAAACCTGCATTTGGGCCAGTGAATCTCTCTGTTACATCCTTGTAAGTCAATTTCTGAACTTCATCCTACTGAGGCTCACGATTAACATCATCATTGAAAAGTCCACCTTGAGGAAGCTGGGAAGATAAATACCTCAGTTTGTAGAAGGTTTCATCAGTATTAATGAAATCCTGGGTTCCATTCCCAGAACCACATAAACTGAATGGGATCATGAACATATGTAATTTCAACACTTTGGAAGTGAGGAAATAACAAGTACAATTCCATCTTTGGCTATATGGGAAGTTCAAAGCAACCTATGTGTCATCAACAAAAAAAAAAGAATAAAATACTCTATTTCAAAAAAAGTAATGGGTCATTGACAAATTAAAAGTTATTCCTTAATGTTGATTACAGAACCAGATTGTTAATGAAAGTCTGGAAGACAATTGGTGCTTGGATGCTGCCCAAATGATCTCTTTCAAGTATATGTGAAGTCTCTTTATTTGGTTTTCTTCTTTTCTAAAAAAAAAAAAAATCCTGTTTATCTTTTATATAATCCACTTATCACCAATCACAAAACATTTTCAAGAACTTTGTGCAAGAATTAAAATGTTTTTTAAAACCCAATACTACAAATCCTAAGTTCTAAAGTGAGGAAAATTGGGTATGTTTTAGACATTTAATGCTAAAAGTCAGAGATTTTAAGAATGCTATTTCTCAGTCTATAATTCTCAATACTAAGGCCTTCAAATAAATATTTGTACCCCCCACACACATTAGACAAGTTGTATTCCCATTTAGAACTATTTTTATGAATTCATAACTTACATCTAGATTTCTTTTAGATAGAGAAAGAGAGAGAGAGAGAGAGAGAGAGAGAGAGAGAGAGATAAAGAGCTTAACACTAACCAGAGAGTGTGGTTTCATAGCAAAGTACTTGCCACCTAAGCAGAAACCAGCCACAGTCAGGCATGGTAGAGTGCCTTTTTGATCTGAGCATTCGAATGGAGAGGTGGGAGACAGAAGAGAGAATGCCTGGAAACTGGGTGGATGGTTAGCATGGAAAAGAAGTTGTGAGACTCTGTCTCAAACACAGTAGTAGGTTAGGGATAACACTCAGAGTTCTATGACCTCTATATACAGGACACACAGACAGAGAGAAAGAGAGAGACAGAGACAGAGAGAGAGAGAGAGAGAGAGAGAGAGAGAGAGAGAGAAATAATAGCTAAATAAGCTTAATGGCTTGGAATGTCATCTTTTAAATAAATAAAAACTCTGACCTAGATGGTGGAGGTAAATGACATAAATTTTATTGGATAGCACTTATCATTCCTGGTAATAAGACTACCTATCTAATCAATTTTCTGTCTATTATGGATGATTAGTTTTTATGGTTACCAAACCTGATAAACCTGAGAGTTTAGAAAGGTACTTCAGTATGAAGATTAAAGTTATTTGTGAAAATTTTCTTTTTTCCCATCAGCCCTGGAGAAGTGAACTTATATCATGATCACCCTCTAAATCTCATGATACCAATAAAGGCTTCTCATATTAAATGATGTACTCCACAGCCACATAGAGTTCTTTGAGAAAATTGTGGGAGAGGTAATATTTTTCTTCCAAATAGCTTTTAGTAGCAGAATACCAACAATGACAAAGCAAAGAAAATCCTGCCATTTATTCTGCAAAAAAAAAAAGGCATCTGCTGCTTCCTTAAAGTTTCTAGTGTAGTATAGTGAGAACCATGCCTAGACATCTCACCTGCTACACCCACAATAATTCCAAAATTCTGTGCATAGTGCTGTGAATAACAGAAAAAAGCAAAACATAATTCCACAGGAATGACTAAATGAAGTGTTTTTATAAATTCCTTCCAAAAACCACAGGTTTGTCTCTTTTATTATGCCTTCCACTCATAAAATAAGAACACTTTGGAAATACTTTACAGATTAATAAACTCCTATAAATAATAAATATATTATTAAGATGCAAAATTAGTTACCGTAAAGTATATCAAAATAACACCTCTACTTTAACAATTTTTTAGCTGATCAACCCAATTATGTGATGTGCCAGTCTCAACACTGTGGAAGCTAAAAGCAAGGTATAATTGGTTTTATTGATTTGTGACCAGTGTTCTCACCTCAGGAAGTTCAACATCTCAATATCGTACTGAAAACACAAGCTAGAAATGTCTATTTTATTAGTTAATATGTCCCTGCCTCATAATATCTAGCAATCTTATTTTCACTTTATTTCACATCCCCTGCAGAGAAACTGAAATTAATTACTCTTCCCAATCCCAAATGATTTCTAGCAGATTATTTTATTTAAGGTGCTATTACAAAATCAGAAAAAGATAATTGTATAAATTTAGTACTATCAAATTCACAGATTTAAAGTCAAACATATTAATTTTTAAACAATCCTTAAATACGTGTATTTAAGGAAACAGAAAGAATATAGTCTTCTACCTTCTAGAATTACAGTCTATTAAAGCTGTCAGCTTAGTTATCATGATAGTACTATAGACATAAAATGCAGGTTTTTTTGCAAACTGACTAAACAAATCAGTAGTGATCTATCCTGATGCAGTGTGGATCCTGGAATCAGTATCTTTGCAGGAAATACCTGGTTGAGATTGAAAACTGCCCATTCCAAGAGACCTGACACCAGAAGTGCCTATCCCCTCTGAGAACAATTTCAGATTATTTCTTAGTCCCTTGTCTTGGGCTAACAGCCTAATCTACATGTGACTGTGCTCTGGGTTTTGTGCCATCTTTTCTAGGAGCTCCAAGAATGCTATGGACAAGTCTCAGACAGACTGAGAATTCCTCTTTCCCCACATGTGGACAAAGCCAGATAGAGAGATGCCAGAGAACCCTGTATTCCTTATGGTAGAGGGCCACTGTTATCATCTCACAGTTACAGCTGTGTGTCACTTGGGTTAACATTTCTTATCTGCTCCTTTTCAACTGCAAAATGGTAAACACTGGCTTTGTGGGAGCCTAGGCAGTTTGGATGCTCACCTTACTAGACCTGGATGGAGGTGGGTGGCCCTTGGACTTACCACAGGACAGGGAACCCTGATTGCTCTTAGGGCTGAGGAGCGAGGGGGACTTGATTGGGGGAGGGGGAGGGAAATGGGAGGCGGTGGCGGGGAGGAGGCAGAAATCTTTAATAAATAAATGAAAAAAATAAGTAACAACAGAAAAAATAAATAAACACTGTAAAGTAAAGTAAAGTAAAAAGTAAAGGCCTCTGCTGCCAAGACTGATGACCCAAGTTGAGGTACCAGAAACCTCAAAATGGAAGTAGAGAAGCAGCTCCCACACGTTTTCCTTGAACTTACATAAGTGTTTCATAACATATAGCTTCCAATAGTAAATAAAGGAATTTAAAAATTAAAACTATAAGCCAGGAGAAAAGGATAGCTAATAGCTCCTACTTTAAGTTTGAGTGTATACGCCAAAATATGCACTTGACAGGAAAAGTGTCTGATAAATAAAACCCAAGAGATTCAAAGCACAAAGGCATAGACAATTTTTGTTTAAAAAATTATCTCCTAAGAGAAGAGAGCCACTGTTTTCCAGCATCTCAACCAAATCATGGTCTCCTTTCAATTGGCTTTGACAGGCAATATGCATACAAGTGTGTGTGTGTGTGTGTGTGTGTGTGTGTGTTTGTGTATTGTTGTTAGAGTTCCTTGTTTCATTGTCATTGCACTCTCCTAGTGGGTTAAACACATTACCTTTATGATATCTGATCTTCCTTGGATATTTATTACTATATCTCAGGTGCTGAAAAGCTATTACTTTATTTTCGCTTTTTGTCCCTTTCATGAAAACTCCTAATTTGTGTATGGCTACATTTTTCTGCCTGGAATAAATGTGTATGGGTTGTATTCTCTTGACATGTATATTGCCATTCATTGTATATATTAAAATAATAAAACATTTAAAGTATGAATAAAATGTAAACCTTCCCAAATTGACCCTTAAAGTTTATAATACAGCATAAATAATTAGTATTATTGTACTTAACATTAAATACATGTTTTCTGATACAATGAGTGGTGTGAGGTGGAAGAGAGAAAATGGTTACGAGTGGGCAATTGATTGGATGGTATGAAATTTGCTGCCTGTATGAGGATAGTACATGGACATGATCATGGAAAGTAATCTGGAAGTGTTCTCAGAATGAAACTCATTGTTACCTAGATTAGTTATTTATTACATTGATTTGGGCATGCTTCAAATTCTTTGTTTATTTTAATTTTTTATTTTAATTTTTTTTCATTTTACATACCAGCCACACTTCCCCCTCCCTCTCCTTCTCCCCCCCTGCCCCCCTTCCTCCACCCAACCCCTTATCCACTTCTCAGAATGGGTGGGACCACAAAGTCCACAAAGTCTGGCATAGGAAGTTGAGGCTGGACCAAGCCCCTCCCCCCACATGGAGGCCCTAGCAAAGTATCCCTCCACAGGGAATAGGCTCCAAAATGCTAGTCCATGCATAATAAGAGCAACAATATATTTCTTTTGAAAAAGTCAACATTTGAGAACGTATAAAGCATGGATAAAATTAATAAGGGGTTAATCATCATGTTGTTGGAATAATTTAGAAAAATCAAGTGATTATTTATGAAAATGTATTTTATACGAAATCAATACTTTTCATAATGTAAGCTATCAACAAAGTAGGTCTAGAAGGATAGAGAATTTTTAAGGAAAAGCTTAAAATCCTTTTATTGTTTGTTTTTGAAGAGTCCTACTTATTTACCCAGTTTGGTTTCAAACTCCATGAACCGTCTGTTTCAACTTCTTGATTGCTAGCTAGTGTACAAATTTGCACCACACCACAACACTCAGATCAACAAATCTTATGTATGAATTTCCCATCACATTTAAGAGTGAAATACTGAATATTTTACATCCAAATTGAAGAGGAAGCTAAAGCAATCACATTTTACCACTCCTTGCTGAGACTATAAAGAAAATTCTAAAAGCAATAAAGCAACCTAGCAATGAAAAAAGTATGAAAACAAAAAGTAATTAAGGAAAATTCTGTTTGCAGATCACACAATTATCTACATAGACAATTATAAGCAATAAATACTGAATAATTAATCTAAAATTGAAACAAAGGCTACAACTAAAAGATAAATACAAAGCCAAGTGCAACACAAGTATTCTTATGTTATAGTATCTAACATTAGGAAACACTTTTAATACTTTAGATTAATATAATCTTAGAAGAAATATTTTAAAGAAAAATTAATAATATCAGGTGGTGGAGGTGGCACACATCTTAAATCCCAGCACTCTAGAGGCCAAGGCAGGGAGATCTCCATGAGCTCAAGGCTAGCCTGGTCTGGAAGAGCTAGTTTCAGGATAGACTAGAAAGTTACAGAGAAACTCTGTCTTAAAAAGGAAAGAAAAATTAATAGAAGATGAAAATAAGTAATAAAAAAATAGGTGAAAAGCCCTAATAAGAGAAATATCTAAGTAATAAGGTAATGTACTATTCTAACAGGAGGACTTTCTATTTTAAGCTGTCATATATAGTTAAAATAATTAATATTTAATATATCAACCAAAATCTCAGCCCAACTTTTCTTTTAATTGGTGTGTCTGTTCTACTTCTTTCAATTTATATGTTATTCTTACAGAACTACAAACCCAAGGAATTTTTGAAATAATCATTATTAAAGAGAAAAGGAGTGGGAGCTAGCTCACTATAGAGCTATAGTAATCCAAATATTATGATATAAAAATGTGAGGACACAGATTAATAGAACTAAGTCTACAATTGGAATCCATATATGAAAAGAAATCGATTTCCCACAAAAACCCTTTGTAACTTTATAAAGGGAAGAATGCTGTTTCAATGAGTGGATTCCCACAACTGTATGCATAAATTAGAAATAATGAACTTCAGATCATGGTTCTGAGAGGACAAATATGTATAATATTTTCATAAGAAAACTATGGAGGAAAGACTTTGCTACCTTAGGGTAAAAAATGACTTCTTAGAAAGCATTGCAACACAGACACACACACACACATATACATACACACTACACATATGCACACCACACACACACACACACACACACACACACACACATCATTGACCATAATTAAAAGCAAGGACAATATGGAATTTATTAAAATTAAAGTGTCTCTTCACCATTAAGAGCAATATTTCCTTTTACACTATTCATATTCATACAATAAAGGGATTTTTTTCTTTAGGGAAAAGAGGGTCATTTGACTTATAATTGTAGGTAATACTCCACTATTACAGGGAAATCAAGGCAGCAACTTGAAAAAGATATTCATATCCCATACCTTCTTTCATGAGAAGAGGTAAGTAAATGTGTGCATGCATTCTTGCTTGTTTGTCTATGCTCAGCTATCTTGTTCCTCTTTACACAACCTAAGACATAAAGCCCAAGGAATGATACTGCTACAGTGGAGATGGCTCTTTCCGTATTAATAAAAGTAATCAAATAATTCCTTATATATGCCAGAGGACAGCCTGAACTTGATACTCCCCTCTGAGGTCACTATAGCCTATACAAGATTGAAAGTTAAAGCTATCCAGTTCAATCACTCCCAGTGGACTACAGACAACTTACATGTTGAAACCTGACAAATTCATGACAAGGATGACTTTAGCCTCTTCCTTGGCCTGGTTCAAAGCAGACGTCCAGCTAAAATGAAAGGGGTGAAAACTGAGAAACGCTAGTTGTGGTGGTTTGAATCCAAGTGGTCCATGAAGCTTTAGTGAATAGTCCTATTAGGATATATGGCCCTGTGAAAGTAGCTGTGACCTTGTTGGAGGAAATGTGTCACGGGGGGGAGGGGGTTAGGGGTTTCAGAAGTTGAAGGCAGGCCCGGTGTTTCTCTCTGCATCCCTTCTGCATGCTGATCCAGATGTTGAACTCTCAGTTACCTCTCCAGCACTTTGTCTGCCAGCATGCCACCTTGATGATAGCTGACTAAATCTTAACTAAAATCCAGCCCCAATTAAATGGATTTTATAATAAGAGTTGTGTGGTCATGGTATCTCTTCACAGCAGTAGACAGCATGACTAATATACTACCAATTTTTAATAAAAATTTATTGCAAAATAGAGGAAAGTTATTCATGATGTTTAGGTTCAAACATTCTGGTTAAATTTTCAGATAAGCAAGCTTTAGGTGAAGATTGAATTTCAAAGCATTTATTTTTTTCATTGACTTTTTTTTGTCAAAATACTGATATTGAAACTGAGAACTTTCTGCATGGTTAGCAAGTACCCTACCATTGAACTACTTCATTGTAGGCAGGGGCAAGGTTTATTGTATATGGTCTTTACTATATACAACTGTCTGTAAAGTCTCTAGAACATTTATCATGAATATATGTTAAACTTACTATTGTAAATAGAGGCGGCAGGGCTGCGTTCCCAGCACCCCGGCCGCCTGCTCGGCTTATGCCCGAAAAAACAACACACAAACTGTATTCAAATAAACACTGCTTGGTCCTTTAGCTCTAGCCCTTACTGGCTAATTCTGATATCCCGATCAACCCATCTCTAATAATCTGTGAGAACCGGTCTTACCGGGAAGATTCTAGCCTAGTCCATCCTGGGTCGGAGCTTCATGGTGTGTGTCTGCCCGGGAGCGGGGCATGGCGTCTCTCCCAGGTGTCTGCTCCCGAGAGGAGAGCTGTAGGACTCTGAGCTCACTTCCTCTTCCTCCCAGTATCCTGTTCTGTTTACTCCTCTCACATATCCTCTAACCAATAAAATGGGCCAAGGCAGTTCCTTTATTAGCCAATGACCTTCCTCCATCAACTTACCAAATGCCTTTTCAGCATCAGCTGAAATAATTACTCTAGCTTTTGTTCTTAATTTATTTTTATTGTGTTTTACATGAGCTGGTTTAGATCTGCTGGATCATCTAGGTCTTTCTGGGATGAAGCCCACTTGGTCATAATATATAATCTTCTGCTTTGTTTGCTTTATTTTCCCTTTTCTTTCTTTTGTGTGTGTCTGTGTGTGTGTGTTGTGAATAAGTACATAAAGATATGTGATGATGAAAGTGTGAAATTTATTGTGAAACCCCATAGTTCCACATGGTTGTTTTACTGTATAAAACTTCACTGAGATGCATAGACTCTGAAACTGGCTAAATTTGCTATGTGATTTTTTTATTTGCAAATCCTTTATTATAAAATTTTCATTTCAGAAAAGGAGGGCTTACTGAACAAACACATACGGGAATTTGGAAAATAAGTTATATTAGGCAGAGATAGAAAAGTTTAAATATCATAAATTCTATATTAATCTCCAGTGGCTGATGAGAAACTGGGAGTAGAGAAAGTTGGAATTTGTCTCACATTGGACAAGGAGATTTATCCTTTATATTTCCAAGGAAGGATAAAGACTGTGTCCAGAAAAGAATCTTGAACTCACAGTAATTCCCTCCAGCTCAGGGCATTATTGCAGAGGATGTAAATAGAAGACTATTAGCCAATAGCAGTCACAGACATGAACTTGCAAAACACAGTATCAACTGCTGCCCAGTCGTGTTTTGAGTTTTGCCTCTTTACATAAACTCTGGCAATAACTCCAATAAGATTCTGAACGGTCAATTATCCTGAGAGGAAATGAACCTAAAATACAAACAGACATCCCACTGCACCCAGAGCCTCAGCTGTTTTCAAAGGCACAGCTAATTATCATCCTTTCTCTGTGTGCTGCATGTTCTATCTCCTTCCTGTGGCTGTATATTCAACTGCTCTGAAAGGACTTCCTGGATTCTTAAGGGATCTGAGCTCCTATTGATGATGTTTTGATGACAATGTGTCCTTCACATTTGTACTTTTTGTCACTTCCACAAATCACTGGATCACTTATGGAATTAACATATTTTCTTCCTTCAATGTGTAGGAGCAGCCTTCCCTCTTCCTGAGGATCCTATTTCACTCACCCTTGCTAGGATAATGACTTTTCTTTACATCTGCTAAGTCCTACTCTTGAAGAGCTCAAAGTTCAGCATTAACCATGACGGACATGATACTGTGTCTTTTAAGCAATCAGATGTGAGCTTTCTCAATTGAGGTTAACCAGAATGCTTGGATCTAGAGAGGTCAGGGGGTGTTTAATTTAGTTTTATTTGGATTATTTGTTTTATGGAAGTGAAGCCACCATTCAGGAGAATATGCAATTGAGGCACTTGCATAGATGATCACTTATGAAGAAATCATTGTTTTGTAGGCATAAAGCTAAATTGTTGTCAAAATGTTAAATGACTTTCTGTACCTTTTAGGACAAAGATACACAAAGGATCTTCAGTGAAGTGCTGGTTAGACTCATCCTGTGATGGAGCTGAAGTATTTGCTTCGATCTGATCTAATTTGCTGGGAGATAGATATATAAGCATGTTAGTATACATGTCAGTTATGGTGAATAGGAAACTGGCTTGTTGGTCATATGTATATCTTTTAACAGTACAATAGCACTTTAATGTATAAAAATTAAAATGGCAATTTCATCTGAGTGTGAGTATTGACTGGAAAGAATCAGAAGAAAACTGTAAAAGTTGCGCATGGTCAGAGTCTTAATGACACAGCAAAATCCATTGCTCTACCCACCTGTGATTTATATATTTAGACATGTTCAATTTTATTCCCAAACAAATGAGTAAAATAAGAATATAAACAAAACTGGCTGGTTGTGGTGCACACCTTTAATCCCAGAATTTAGGAGGCAGAGGCAGGTGAATTTCAGTGAGTTACAGGTCAATCTGGTCTACAAGAACCAGTTCCAGAACAGCCTGGACTGTTACACACAGAAACTCAATCTCAGGAAAAAAGAAGAAAGAAGGGGAGAGAGAGAGAAAGAGAGAGAGGGAGGGAAGAAAAGAGAGAATATAAACAATGTCTGGGAACTTAGCTACAATTCTTCCTTACTAGTCTAGAATCCATATTTCATATACCAAAAAAGTACAAAAATAATGCAAGAGAAAGAAATAATCCTAGTAACTGACATCTGAAATCTCTAAAGTAATTAGAAATATAATCTTTTTTTTTTTTTTTTTTTTTTTTTTTTTTTTTTGGTTTTTCGAGACAGGGTTTCTCTGTGGCTTTGGAGCCTGTCCTGGCACTAGCTCTTGTAGACCAGGCTGGTCTCGAACTCACAGAGATCCGCCTGCCTCTGCCTCCCGAGTGCTGGGATTAAAGGCGTGCGCCACCACCGCCCGGCTAGAAATATAATCTTATGTACAAGGTCCTACCATTTAGGGTTTATTTGCTTCTTTCTTTGTTAAATATTGAATGAAAGTAGTGAAATTCTCCTTGGGGTAGAATCTATTGTTATGTTGATCAACAAAAGCATGTTGAATCTAACATTGTCGCAAAACCAATATTTAAAAGGAATGAGAGACCATTCCTTGAGATATTTTTAAAATATAGCTGTTTATTTTTAATTTTGACTTCAGCTCTCCAGGATCAACTGGCTCTTGTTTAGGGCAGAGACGAGCAGTGGATCTTTGGAGATCTTTCTCATTTTATGAAAAGAACATCCCATTATATAAAGCTAACTCATGAGTGTCTTACAGATTTTGAAAATTATCTGGAAGGACAGTAATATAAATATTAAGGAGTTTGAACAAAGGCATCATACATGGGTGATTACAGGCCGCTGTTAGGACCCATGACATTATTGAATGAAATGTCCCGCAGCAACGGTAGACTATCTTCCTAAGAGTTGTTTGTAAGGAATGTTTCTGACGTCTGTAAACAATAAAGCTATTGCCACTACTGTTGATTGCTTACCAGTGTTCAGTGGTAAAATATTATTACCGAAGACACCTGATGTTTTAGTTACAGGACATAGAGAAATCAGGCTGGAACTGAGCCAGAAACTCCAAACTTGTTGGCAGGCTTTCATCATACCATGAGGCCATATACAGGCTATTAGCAGAGAATTATCACTAACATTCTTCGTTGGAAATAAATCCTGAATGCTACAGTGTCAAAATGTCAGGAACGAGATATCCATTTATACAAAGTTGTATCACCATTATGGGTATAACCATCTGTTTTCTTATTGGACTAAGACATCTGCACAAAATAAACTCATATCTGGTACTATATGCTTATGGCTGGAAGGTCATAGATCCCCAACAGGAAAGGAATTACCATTTTTTCTGCTAAATTTATAATGATGCCCCTATAAAATTACCTTCTAAACATTCATGTTGGAATCTGTCATCGTTGCTTCTGTTTGCTTCAGTATGCTATGGAAAAAAAAACTCCATGTCCCTGCATAAGTGAGCAAGTGTAACTGTAGAGATCCATATTTGGTCAAGACCCTAGGCAGATATTGTTGCTCCCACAGTGGCCATAAATGACAGAGAAAAATTAAACACCTACAAGACCCCTTCCAGTACCCAAGGACCATCACAGAAGAAGAAATAAAAAGAATACAAGAGTCAGAGGAGTAGATAGTGTATGTAATTATCTCCTCTGAATTGAAATTTGCTCATAGAAGAAGGTGAGTTTCTTAAGACTCAGAAACCCATGATATTAACAGGATTCAACAAGTTCAAGAAGTAAGATTCATGAGACTCATTCCTCCAAAGTTGTCAAAAGCAATAAACAGTTGCTGAAGAGAGGGGACTTCACAACCAGCCAAACTGTCTCTAATTTGCACAGTGCATTCCAAGATTTCAGCTTTCCTAAGTTATCACTCATGCTAGGAGTGGATGTTACAGTGATGCAGTTTTCTTTGAGTCATCCATGCTCCTATCACTCATGTGTGGGTAAGTAACTCTAATAAAACCCATTGATACACCAAGTTGAACTTGGATGTAACTTTCTTTTGGCCTGTTTCTGCCCTGGTGCTTAGAATAGACATTTGTTCCTCTGAAAAGGCATGCAGAAAGCTTCTTATAACAAATACACTCAATATGATATATCTAAAAGGAAATGCTAAAAATGTAAATGAAAAATAATGATATATCCTAAAAGTAATAGGAAAGGTAAACATTAAAAAATAACAAAGTCCAAAAATCATGGCTCAATTCTAAGCTTGCTAAAATTGTGAGTGATTCGCAAAACGGCTCCTCAATGCAATATTCAACATGTGGACTGAATGGAGCACAGAAAGGTCAAATAATAAGATTTTAAGACTGGAATACAGGCACAAGCTTGCCCTAAAACATAAAAGGAAAATGTGTATGAAAGTAAACGGGGGGCTGCATTGTCAAGGATTGAGACTGAAAACTTGGGATGGGAAGGCAAATCAAAAACAGCTAACAGAATGCCAAGTGTTTGCATTTGCATCCTACTTGAACTGAGCAGAATTTGAACGTTTAAACTGGGAGGTATATTTTTACCTTATGTCACAGTTTCGTAAATCTTGATTAAGTAAGCTATTCTATTGATATTATTATAATGCTCAATGAGACTCAAAATATTAGTCATCTTCAATCTTTTTCTGCTCCGCATCCTGTGAGTCACCCAGTCTTTCAAGCTAATTCTGAACAATTCAAAGCCTTTTTTCTTTTTTCTTTTTATCATTGTTTCATCCTTGTCTCTTTTTCCTAAGTAGATTTGTAGCCTTTGTTCACCTTCAGGCTCTCCTCTATACAATATACCCTCTTCAGTCAACATTTCCACTTCAAAATCTCTCTCATTTTTCAAAATAACTGTTATCTGTCTATCCATAAGCTAGACAAAATCCAGAGGTGGCAAATCCATGCTCTCCACGGGTCAGACCTGATATTTGCCATAGTCAGTAAACTGTCTTGATTCTGCATAAGTGTTTGCCTGAGAATATTGTTATTATGATTTAGTTGTTTTGTGTTATTTTATGGTAACTAAGGGGAGCCAAAAGTGAAATGTAGATTCCAATTCAGTGTTAGAGAGATGCGTAAGAGAAAAAGACCTATTTTATTTCAGATAATACCCAATATTGACACAGAAGAATTAAAGTACACAGTGTAATATTGTATACAGAATAAAATAAACCATCACCCTACTTTCTAGAAGAGGTTGAATTTAATGAATTAAAATGTCATTTTGAATTTGTTATCTGTGAAACCTTGATAAAACCTTAACATTTCAAATATCCTACTTTTAAAGTTGTAAAAACCAACTGTGCTCTTCACAATGTTTCTGCTCTGAAGTGTTTTCATTTTCAGCTCTCTTTAGGAATTGTTTGGTTCAAACAAAAGGGCAAGAAAAGAACACATCAGAATCCCAAGAATTGCTATGATGTGCGAGGTAACATATTATCTGCAGGCTCTGAGCTCTCCAAGGATAAGCTGTTAAATAATGTCACTACATTATTATTATACTTAGAATATAAATACAGGCTTAGCATCTTGTCAAGATAGCACAACTTTCAAAAGAAGACAAAGTGAGAAATTTCACATGTGCAATTTTAAAGGAAGCAAGCAAGATTAAAAAGATTAAATCAAACAAAAGACTATATTTTATCAACTATTGTATCCCTCATGGAAGTAAATTGCAGGAGAAATATAATTAAATAAGTTCACAGTTTTAGCTTAGTTGCCCATTACCCCATGCAGAAGAGTATTTTGATCATTCCTAATGGCTTTAATTGAAATGAAACTGTATAATTGGCTCATTTACATTTAGATCAGTATCAGTATTTAAAATGAACATTTCTACATTTCTTTAAAGTATAAATAAGTTATATTATTAAACCCTATATTTTTAGCTAATTTAATATTGTGCTTAAAATTTAAAAGAACTGAAATGTTTAATGTTTTACCATTTTGCCCTTAAACCGTTTTTCCAAGTGTATAGTCATCTACTGTAAGTCATTTGAGTTAATACTCAAAGCTAAACAAATGCCTAATTATCCCAAGGCACAGAATACACACTACAATTTTAAAACATCAAAATGAGAAAAGTAATTAGTCCCTTGGGTATAATTAATCTGTCTACGAAGAATTGGGCCAAATTGTAGCTTAGTGCTTTCTATAATTCAGAAGCCAATTATAATTACACTGAAATGCTGTGCTTGGGGCTGTGGACTTTGGCTCTAAAAGTAAGTCACATTTATATATTCCCTATGAACATGGAAGAGCACAGGATACATGGGAAAACAGTCCACTGGCAGAGTTACATTGTCTATTAGCCTTGGGGATGTTTATAATTCCTTTATATACCACATATGGTATGGAGGCTATAGTGTTTAATAAAATGTTTCAAAATATGTTTATTTAGAATACACTTTCATTTTACTTTATCAAGCCCAGAGTTACCAAATAGTAATTTACAGCAATTGACATAAAAATTAGTAATTTTCATGGTGACCTTTAGAAAAAGAGCATGTTGTTACCATCATAAATGGACCACTTCAAGTAAACAAATTTTCATCAAATGACTAATTCAGCAAATTATCGGTTCAATAGGATTTGTTCACTGAATTTATTTACTTTATTAAAGCAATGATTCATGAATTATAAGAATAAAGTAATAGATTTTGAAGGTTTCTACAGAATTTTTGGTCTTTTTGGTAGAGAGCTGAAAATGAAAACACTTCAGAGTAGCTTAAGATGTTCTAATTGTCAAAAGCTAGAAGCTACAGAAAGTTTAAATCTACTTGCAATATATTTTGCATTTTAGAAATCTGTTCTTTTTTACCTGTAGGCTAAATTTAAACATCACTTTGTAGTTTTCGATTTGAGCAAATATATTCTGAATCATTTTTTGAAACATAATTCTGTCTTATGATGTATGTGTCATTTTAAGGATATATTTCCTATTTTTTTTAGTAAATCAATTTTACTTTTCTAGACATATCACATAGAAATAAAAATTATTATTATGTTTATTTCTTATATTACCTATACTTTGGATGCTTAAATAATTCTTAATCAAAGGCTCCCTTCACCATATTGCATGTATATGCTAATGTTTATAATTTGACTTAAAAGAATATTATGGAAATTCAGTTGCCATAGTAATCTTCTAAAATGGTCCTGGCACTAAATACAGGTAAAATGAAGGCATTACATCAAAAGCAAATAAACATTTAAAAAGGAAAGCAGAGAGAATGGAAAGGAAAACAGGCCTTACCCTTTCCCTGAGAGGGATTATTATACTTTTCCCAGAGATAATCAAGACTGCGATTAAAAGTAGTGAAAAAATGAAACTGATGTAGGTGTTTGTTTATATGTATCTAAAAATGCATTCTAAATGTAAACACACATGCAGTCATATGCAGTGTCAAGGGGTTTCTGCTCTCACTATCTGCTTTCATTTCAAAACAAAAAAAAAACAAGAAATTACTGAATTCATTGTTCACTCATTGGCTAGACTCACTGGTTAACGGGAACTGAAGATTCATCTGCCCAGATCACCGAGTTGTTGGGGTGCAGTCACATGTGACTACAGAAAAATGTCATTTAAAATGTTTTAAGAAGCTAGACTTTTCTTGACAGTGAGACAGGTCTGCTTTTGGCAACATCAATTACTTCAAGAGGATGATGGACATCGAAGAGGCTCCTTATGGAGTTTACTGGTCATTTGGGCAAGGAACTGCTCTTACCTGGACTGCTCGATGGTATGCCGCATGAACTGGACATGCAGGAATCACAGAAAAGTGATTGCAGAATTTTGCAAAAGACAGGATGGTACTTCAGAGTTCCTGCTTCACAGAGGAAACTGCCAGACATTCTGCAGAACACAGAAGAAAACATCTGATGAACTTTGCCATTGCAAGGCAGATCAGATCGTCAAATTTCCTGCTCCATGGAAAAGTCTGCCAGATACTATGAGGCCTGTAGACTGAAGATGGATGCCATATGTTACAAAAGAACTTTGGGTGACATCCAGGCAGTGAGATGTTTCTCAGTTCTAAAGTTTTGGAAGCTGCTTGCAGTGCACTTACAGTGCTTAGTGGTGTGGGACAAATGCCTATATTATGTCAATTATATTTTAAATAAATGCTGATTGACCAGTAGCCAGGCAGGAAGTATAGGCAGGACAACCAGACAGAAAGCAGGGGCAGGACAATGAGAACAGAATTCTGGGAAGAGGAAAGCCCATTCCTCTGCAGTGCTGGTCCAGCCACAGAAGAAGCAAGATGTGACTGCCTCGCTACAAAAGGTACTGAGAGCCATGTGGCTAACACAGATAAGAATAATAGGCTAATATACATGGTAAAAGTTAATAAGAAGCCCAAGATACTAGGCCAATCAATTGATAACTAATGTAGACCTGTGTGTGATTTCTTTGACTCTTAACAATTGTGGGGGCTGGGAAGAACAGAAAACTCAGACAACAAAGCTTAGGTATTATATCCTCCTGGGGTCTTTAATGGAGTTGAAGACTAGATATTTATAATTATAGTTTTCCTTAGTTATAATAAAAAATAAATTAGATACCAAACTTTAGACTCACAAAAATAAAATAGATGATAGAATGTTTTCTTTAATATTGGCAGATACAAATAGACTAAATATTGTAAATGTAATTCTTGCTTGATACCTGCCTTGTTATATGTAATTTTAGTATGTTAAAGTTCAAGCCTTCTTTTTTATTTAGACAGAAAAGGGGAGACAATACAGGATGACCTTCTCTATATTTGTTGCTTTTGTTGGTTAATGAATAAAGCTGCTTTGGCCTATGGAGGGGTAGATATAGCCAGCCTGGAAGATTATATTTTTATATATATATATACATATATATATATATATATATATGTATATATATATATATATTTAGCCTGGTGCTAACCATAGAGAAAGAATATATCCTAGAGAGTCCACAATGTTCTGACAATTTGACAAACCACCTTGCAAGACAGACTAAAGCTGAGACGATAACAATAGGCATGTCTACTTCCTAATGCAGATATCTTGCCTCCTATTTAAACCTATATACATCACATTAGGATGTTGATGATAGAGAAGTGTCAGCAAGAGAGGTGAGTTCATTGGTCTTCTTTGTTTTCTTCTTTCCAAGTGGCCACCTGGAAATCTCATTTTGTTCTGCCTTATACTATTAATTAATTTATTTATTTATTTAAGATTTCTGTCTCCTCCCCGTCACCCTTCCCCCCCCCTCCCCAATCAACTCCACCTCTCTCATCATCCCAAAGACCAGTCAGGGTTCCCTGCCCTTTGGGGAGTCCAAGGACCACCCACCTCCTTCCAGGTCTAGTAAGGTGAACATCCAAACAGCCTAGGATCCCACACAGCTAGTACTTGCAGTAGGATCAAAACCCAGTGCCATTGTTCTTGACTTCTCAGCAGTCCTCATTGTCCGCTATGTTCAGCAAGTCCGGTTTTATCCCAGGCTTTTTCAGACCCAGTCCAGGTGGTCTTGGTGAGTTCCCGATAGAACATCCCCATTGTCTCAGTGTGTGGGTGCACCCCTCGCGGTCCTGAGCTCCTTGCTCGTGCTCTCTCTCCTTCTGCTCCTGATTTGGACCATGGGGTTTCAGTCCGGTGCTCCATTGTGGGACTCTGTCTCCTTTCATCGCCTGATGAAGACTAATATCCAGGAGGGTGACTATATGTTTTTCTTTGGATTCACCTTATTTAGCTTCTCTAGGATCACGAATTATAGGCTCAATGTCCTTTATTTATGGCTAGAAACCAACTATGAGTGAGTACATCCCATGTTCCTCTTTTTGGGTCTGGCTTACCTCACTCAGAATAGTGTTTTCTATTTATATTACACCTGACTTCTCTATGGAAACCATGAAAGCCAGAAGGGCCTGTATACTATTAATTAATATAAGTAATTTAAACACTAATGATGAATGACAGAATCTAATTTGGTAAGGGACTCTAACACTTGCTTAAAAAGCTATATCATTTTTTTTCTCACATTAAAGAAAGAAAATAAAGACATAATTGGGAGCATGGGGGTTGGGAGAGAGGAAAGGGTAGAAGGGAAACAGAAGGGGAGAAGGAAAGGGGGAAGAGAACTTGAGGGAACAGAAGAGCCAAAATGGAGGAAGGACTGAGATAGAGAGAGCAAGGAAAGATATTTTGATTGAGGGAGCATTATGGGGCTAGCAAGAAACTTGGCACTAGAGAGATTCCCAAAGAATTCACAAGGAGGACCCCTGATAAGATTCTAGGCAATAGTAGAGAGGATGCCTGAACTGACCTTGCCCTGCAGTCAGATTGAAGATTATCTTAAATGTTACCATACATGTGATCAAATTTTCTAAAACTCTAGAACTAAAAACTCAAACTCTTAGGAGAAATACCTTGATTTTAAAATACTAAGTAAAATCAGATATCCTAGAAATGCTTTTCTTTCATTGTTCTAGAAAATAAATGAATAAAAATGTCCTCTTTCTTTTGAATTGAAATGAGAAAAAAATTGTTGTCTTTACATATATTAAAACAAACAAATAATTCTAGTATTAAAGCAGTCTGTTTTCAATTTAAGAATTAGTAGGGTAAACTAACAGAATAGAACACACATGGTAAAAACAGGTGCAATAATATATATGAATTCATTACCTCCAAAAGATAAAAGCTGTTTTTCTAATGCATTTCTTGAGGTCCACCTGCTCAGTTCCTGGATTCATCTCACAGCTGTATTTCACATAACATCTTGGAGCTGTGCCATTTGTGTGCTCCTGTGTCTCTTCATGTATTTGATCCACTCTGGCCAGAGATTTTTGTTTTTATGTTGTTAAGGCAAAAGTGTTAGTACTGTCTGGAAGCAAATCAATAACTACACATGATTTTTAGATCAAAAATAAAATTCTCAAAGCCCATGATAAAAGGCATAAGCTGACCCTTCCTGTTCTTACACTTAAGCTTGCTGGTGCTCCAGGTATCTTAAGATTGTTTTTTAATGCCTGTCAGTTTAAGGTCTCACACACATACACACACACACACACAGAGAGAGAGAGAGAGAGAGAGAGAGAGAGAGAGAGAGAGAGAGAGAGAGAGAGAGAATTTGTGGAATCTGGACGTTGTAGTGTTGAGCTTTAACGCTTTCTTTATTGGTGGCTGTCTTTAGGCCAATAGAGAAATTGAGAGAAGGAGAGAGAAGAGGAGGAGGAAGAGGAAGAAAAAAATCATAGAAGCAAAAAGAGAAGGCACAGGAATCAGAGATCCACTTGTTTACACACTCAGGAATCTCATAAAAATACTAGCCTGAAAGCTATTATATATCCACAGAGGACCTGGTGCAGATCCATGTAGGCTCTGTGCTTGCTGCTTCAGTCTCTGAACTTATATGTGCCTTGCTTAGTTGATCCAGAAGGTCTTGTTCTTCAGTATACTCCATCCCCTCTGGCTCTTATACTTTTTCTCCCTCATCTTCTGTGGAGTTCCTTGAACTCTGAGGTAAGGGATTTGATGCAGACATCCCATTTAGAGCTGTGTGTTCCAAGGACTCTCTGTCCATGTGATGCCTGGTTGTGAGTCTCTGTAATTGTTCCTATACACTGCAAGAGGAAACTTTTTGAATGATGACTGAATAAGGAACTGATTTTTGAGTATAGTATAATATATTTAAGAGTCTTTTTATTGTTACTTTTTTTAGACATGCAGTAATTAGTTGGTTTTTACACTAGGTCTCTGAGCTATCTAATTTGCTTGAGCATTTATTTAGAACTATTTTGTCAAAATATATTATTAGTGGGCAAAAAGACAAGTCACAAACAAGAAAAAGATATTTAGAGAACCTATAAGCTATAAAGTATCAGAATACTTAATATACAATACCAAAATGCCCATTGAATAATTGAACCAAAGATAAGAACTGGCTATAAATGTAGGCAAGCTGTGCACTAATGGATATAAAAAGGCATCAACACTCTCCATTAAGACTTCCAATGGTAACTTTTGCTCCCTTTGGAGAAACTGAAGAAATATTAGTATCAAGAGTTTTGAAGCTATGAAACATAGGCATTTGGTATCAAAAATCAAATTGGAGCATAATTTGAGCCTATGCTATAAAGATAGTTTGGGCATACTTTAAGACTCATTGATGTACTCTTTGGAAGACACTGTAAAGAACCATTTGTGTAAACACATAAGGAGATATAAATGTATGTAAGCATATATGAATGTTATAGGAAATTATGGTTGTAAAATATGTGATTATAAATATCCCTTAATTGAGTAATAGGTCAAGCAACACTCATGTAATGGAAGTCTGTATAGCTGAGGAAGGAAATGAGCTATTAACATTTAACAACATATAAAAATATATGTCTCATAAATATAATACTGAATATTTTTAAAATGTGAACTATGGACTAAAAATACATACAAATTGCAATGTTGCCCCTATGCAAAAAAATGATTAACAATGAAGAACTCATAGTTTACAAGTTGGGTTTTCTTGGTGGTTTGGAAATGATTTTGTGTCCATAGTATATGGGGCTTTACAAATCCATTGATATAATATTTTAATCATAAACAATAAAAACAAAAATAAGTCTCTGTAAAATCTGGGGCAGTCTGGATAAGATGTTTCATAAATTGCCTTGTATCAGTTTTCTGGCTCTGATAATGTGCTAGGGTCAGGTGTGATACTATTGGGGAAAGTGGGTAAAGAGAATATGCCTAAACCCAGTATTACTACTATAACTTGTGACTCTTTCTTTAAAAATAAAGAGTGAAGCAAAAACTTCCCTATTTTTAAAAAGCCTTTTTAAAAAACTTTGCTATTAATTAGTCCCATCATATATAAAAACCTTAGCCAAGTATTCAGAAATATGTTTCTTCCTTCCAAAGAAGTCAAAGTATCTTTATAAACCACATTCACACACTATCTATTTGGACAAATACTACTTAGTGTTGCCACGCAGCAATCCTTAGCAGCATAAGGCTTTCTTCAGCTGCCACTAAAAGAAAATTACTAGCAGTATGATTTCACATTCCTGAAGGAACTTGAACTCACACACACTCACAGCAGGAAAAGACTCAAACCTGCTGGGTTTTCAAGTGTTCTAATGCAGTGAGAAAGGAAAGAGTAGCCTATAGGAAACATGCATAGGGAACTTGGCTCCAATCATGACCAATTTATTTCTCCTTTCCTATTATGATGTATTTAGTATGTTATCAGTGTTAGGAACTTTTAAAAATGATGAGTCTATACAAACCATGCTTCTATCTATATCCTAAAATCCACAACATTATATATTTACACATATATGCTTTACATGCAATTATAACATATTCATGTATACATTAATGTGTATACTATATATATATATAAAACTGCAGAAAGCCCCTTTTATTTGTTAACTGTGTTGTTGTCTTTCAAATACTCCCCTAAGAGAAAGCATTTAATTAGTATTTCTCCTTATGTTAATAGATTGGATAAGAAACCAATTAGTACTTAGACAATAGAAAGTCTAATTGGCACCAAGCATTCAATGATAAATCTTTGTTACTCCTTTCCTTAGCTATGTACCAGGTAGCAGGTGTGGATCAGATCAACATCTATAAAAGTTTGCTTCCACGGCATTGCTAAAGGTCAAAGCAAAAGAGCCAATCAGGACATTAAGGCATGTGTCAAGTATGATGGACTCTGGTTGTGCTTTGGATGGAATGGCTTGATTGAGAATGAGCTCAATTACACATGGGTTCCCAGGTAATTATTTTATAAAGTGCAAGATAAGTTCAGCACTTAAAGAATTTTACTAAGTCTGTGTGTATGTGTGTATATGGTCTATCTCTCTATGCCTGTGTGTATGTATACCTGTGTGTCTGTGTGTGCATGTGGATTGTGTAGAAACAATAAGCATGGCTAATAATCAAGAATTACAAAAGTGATAATTAAAATTAAAATACCTTGGTATTTTTATTCAAGTCCATAGAGCATGGAAGGTTTTACTTCATTTTTGGTTGTCTTCTAATTCCATCTAAGTGTGCTGGATTTGTCAATGATTTATGAATTATTGCTCATTTACTGAGCATCTGTATGCCAGTGATAGCAAGGGAAGAGTCCTGTTGTAGTTTGAATAAAAATGGTTCCCATGAGCTTATAGGGTATGACACTATTATAAAGGATTAAGAATTGCAGCCTTGTTGGAGTAGGCCTTGTTGGAAAAAGTGTGTCACTTGGGGTGGGCTTTGAGGTTTCAGAAACCCAGTTCACGTCCAGTAGCGCTCTCTCTCTTCCTCAATCTGTGGGTCTGGATGTAGAACTCTCAGATACTCTCCAGCATTATGCTGCCTGTGTGCCAGCATGATGACAATGGACTAAACCTCTGGGCTGTAAGCCAGCCTCCATAAAATGTTTTCCCTTATAAGAGTTGGCATGGTCACTGTGTCTCTTCACACCAATAGAACATTAACCAAAACAAGTCTTCACCTCCTAGGAACAAGTAAGGCCATAAGAAAGAGAACCAAGAAGTTTAAAGTAGTTCTTTCCTCATACCAAAGTCAGTTTTCTTCTAGAGATGGGGAAACACTTACAGATGTCTCTTAAGTGACCTCCTTTGCAGTCTGTCTGGAGTACAGATCTGATGTCGATGTAGACAATCATTTTAACTAAGCAAAGCTGTGTTACAATTGTTTTTGCTACAGAATATCACTTTAGCTATAACTGTGTAAAGATGTTTTACTTTTGCTTATGCTGTATTTGTTCAGTTATGTAAACATGTGTTGCATTTGTTTCACCTTTCCTGCTAAGGCACATGATTGGTCTAATAAAGAGCTGAATGGTCAATAGCTAAGCAAAAAAGCATAGGTGGGGCTGGCAGGCAGAGAGAATAAATCGGCGGAGAAATCTAAGGGAGTGAAAGAGAAGAAAGATGAGAGAGAAGGAAAGAACAAGAGACACACTCGGGGCAAGAAGCCAGGCAGATGCCAGACAGATGCATAGAGAAGCAGTGAAAGTGAGATACACAGAAGAAAGGTTAAAAAAAGATCCCAGATAAAGGTAAACAAAGAGAAACAGGTTGATTTAAGCTGAAAGAGCTAGTCAGAAATGTACCTAAGTTAGTCAGAGCTTTTAAAAGTAATAGTAAGTCTCAGTGTCATGATTTGGGAGCTGGTTGGTGGCCCGAAAGAAAAAAACCTAGTACAGAAATCAGCAAAGGTAATGAATCTATCACACACTAAAATTTAAATAAGTAAAATATGGAGCACTGAGAGCATTAAAATTCCCCTGGTGTCCTGTTTATTTTGGCTTAGCAAATGGATTTATCTGAGATGTTTATGTTTCAGAAATAACCAGCTTCACTATTGTTTGTACAGGTACAGGTTGCACTCGGGAAGCAGAGGGATGAGAGTCTGATTCTCATTTCAAGAAGCTTAACCTCTTCGAACATCAATTTTTATTGGTTTAACAGAAAGAGCAATAGCACTTCACAGAATTAGTTGTGATGTGTCCACACCTTATGGGGAATGGTGTTCTATCATTCACAGTCATGGTCCTGCGTTTTGAGTCAACGCTGCAGGATCCTGCCCACACAACATAGAGAGTTCATTGATCTTGTGATATCTGAAATATCAAAAGCATATAAAATATCTGTGTCTCACTGAAAATGGAAGTTCTCACCAGCTCTTGATAAATCCCCAGCCTACAGCCCAGTATTATATAATGGCTTTGCAACCAGCACCATGATAACTCCTATACTCTCAACAGAAATTAAGAGGGAGGAAGAGAGTTTTGAAGGCTTCACTTCCCAGGGAAGGTGTATGTCATTCTTTGGTACAACTAGCTGACCACAGGCTCTGTATAAGAAGGAGACATGGTGGTGAATAAGTGCCCTACCTTCACACTTACTGCCCTGATAAAATACACTGAAAAAAGCAAGGAAGAAGTGGAAGAGTTCATTTCAGCTCACACTTCCAGGTTATACTTTATCACAGCAGGGAAGCCACAATGACAAAAGCTTTAAGCAGTTAGTCACAGTCACATCTGAAGTTGAAAGGATATATACTCACTTGTTCATGTTGGTTTTTACATTCTTATATAAGTCATGGCCCATTCGGCCCTTGAAAGGTGCTATCAACTTTCAGGGTGGGTCCTCCCACCTCAGTTAATCCTACAGATACACCCATCAGTCAACATAATGTAGATAATCTACCTTTGAAACTCTTCTCATGTGATTCTATGCTATTCTATGCTATATCAAGTTGACAAATCAAACACCACAACTCTATCTCTTGTCAATCTGACAAACATCATTTTCAAACTATAATCTTCTACCCCTTGCCTCTGATGTTTTCTGTGTATGTCATAGTATAAAATATAGTCCAGTTTTAGAAACAAAAAATAGTCTTCACCTTTTTCCTATACAACTGCAAGTTCCAGAGGAAAATGTTCTCTGACTCTCACTGGAAAGCAAATGGCTTGCAGAAAGAAAAGTGAATGCTGGAAAAAGGCAGAGAAGAGAATCAACAGTACTGAGCCTTGTTGCCTTTAAATTTTGCTTGGATATGTTTCAGTATGCTGCCAAGTATTTGGCTAGTGGTTCTATTTTTCTACTTGCAAAGAAGTCACGGGTAGACAAAGAGGAGTTTTTCAGATGGTGGTTTAGAGTAGCTTTCATTTCTCTCAGTGTTTGGTAGCCATGAGTCGTGGTAGAAGACAGTGGAGTTCTTTAGTATTACAGTCTCTGTGCAGCTTTAGATGCCAAGATGCTTGATCCCTAGGCAACAGCTATTAAGACCCTGAAGATGAGGATGTTCTCTGGAACTCTCTGTCAACCAGAATCCAGGAACTCTCTCCTTTAATCCCTTCTTAAAGAGCTCTCCACATAACTTGTTACTCTTTTCCTGCAGCTTCTTCCTGCCCAATTTACTCTGCTTTTTCAGCTGTCCGGTTAGCTCCCAACACAGCTCGGGGGTCACTGCTGGAACAACTGGAGGCACCTGACTCTGTAGAACCGTATTTGGGAGCTGGACCACCCACTTGTGCTCAGGATCACACCGGTTATTTAGGAATCAGACTTGGGATGTGACTAGGATCAGCTGAGCCTGGGTAACCATTGCTAGTAAGACAGGATTCCCAAACCAGCATTATCATCTGTCTTCAGTGGGATCACAGGGTTGTGTCCAGATCTATAGTCATCATTAACACTACTGAAGCATTTGGCTGTTTCTCTCTGTGTGTTACCAGCTTATCCTCACTACTGAGAGTAGAAGCCTTTTATTGGGCCTAATGTGGCAATAGTAGGAGAGGCAGTGTGAGTGTCTCCCAGACCTTGAGAGAACAATAATCAACTTTATATGGAAGAACAAAAAACCCAGGATAGCCAAAACAATTCTATAAAATAAAAGTACTTCCGGAGGCATTACCATCCCTGACTTCAAGCTCTATTACAGAGCTACAGTAATGAAAACTGCTTGGTATTGGCACAAAAACAGAGATATTGACCAATGGAATTGAATCAAAGACCCAGATATTAATCCACAAACCTATGAACACCTGATTTTCAACAAAGGAGCTAAAAGTATACGATGGAAGTAAGAAAGCATCTTTAACAAATTTAATAGAATGCTGGCATAACTGGATGTCAACCTGTAGAAGAATGAAAATAGATCCATATCTATCACCATGCACAAAACTCAAGTCCAAATGGATTAAAGACCTAAATATTAATATGATCACACTGAACCTTATAGAAGAGAAAGTGGGAAGTACTCTACAACACATGGGCACAGGAGACCACTTCCTACGTAGAACCCCAGCAGCACAGACAATAAGAGCAACCATGAATAAATGGAACCTCCTGAAACTGAGAAGCTTCTGTAAATCAAAGGACACTGTCATTAAGACAAAAAGTGTAAGTATTTTAATTCTTGCCTCGCATGCTGTGTTCTATAAAAAAATAAGTGAAAGTAACACTAACAATGTGTAACAAGTTGAGAGGTATAAAAACACATAAAAATTTAGTTTCTATTTGTAGCTATAGAAAAGTATTCACACATAAATAAATTATTTTAATCAATTTTCCATTGTGACATGCAGACACAAATACACACATGCATGCACACACACACACACACACACACACACAGAGCATTTTCTCCAGTTGCATGGTGGAGATCACACAGACATTCTAAATCTGGTTGCATTAGAATGTGGATAGTTTTACTGCATTAAAACTTAGAATAATGGTATGCTAAAATGTCATCAGAGGAAAGGGGAAATAGTTTAAAACAAGTTCTAACTGAATGAGAAAATAATGCAAAGTAATGTATTGGAAGTGAAGTTTCTTTGTGGTAATCCAGTTCACAACTCTGGCTTAAAAGCCACATGCAAATTTTGTAATAACAGACCACAGCTTAATATGAAATAATGGTCCGTCATATAATAACTACACTCACCTTAGTTTTTTCTAACAGTGAGAGAATTTTTCATATTTTTATCAACAGTTTTTTTATATCTGAATTTTCTTAACTGAAAAACTGGGATTAAGAAAGTTGTTGCCTCAGTGTCTGTTTTTGCATCCCCCTTTTCATTTCTGAGAACCAGAGATTACAATCTCAAAACAGTCGAGAAGGAATTTGAAATTGCAAGTTTTCTAAAGTAAATTCTCAAAGCCTAGACATGTTATACATTTTGCTTAATAAACCACTTTTGCTATCTACATTCTGGAAGGTTTACACTGCCAGACATAGTATCAAGAGGTCAAGAGCAGCCTACGAAACTAGGTGGTGTGGGCAGGATGATATAAGTGTTTCCTATATTAGAGAAAATGTAGGATTTATACAGGTATCCATTTGTCATAGTTTTTGACTCTATGCTCTATGACTGCATTCTCATTATCCATTACTGAACTGCTGGGAATTGAGATTGATCCCATTTCCTGGATACCACGTAGAGAGCAGCATTGAACATGGTTGTACAAGAATCTCTGCAGTGTGCTATGAAGTTCTTTGGCCCAAGAATACTAAAGATAGAATATCTTTTGCTTTTGTCTTGTATTTCATTTTGTGCTGTGGGTGCACATTCTACTCCTTCAGCCAATTGCCTTTAAGATAGCTCCCCACTTGGGCATGGTCTCTTAGAGCTTAAAAAGCGGCAGGAACCATGCACTCACTCTCTTGCTTTCGGGTCCCATTTTGGCTGCTAGACTCTGTTCCTGATTGTGCTCAGAGGACTATTGTTTAGGATGGTGATTTGTAAATTTTCCCCTTAAATAAATAACCCTTTTATCATCCTAATTCTGAACTGATGTGGGATTGTTTTACGGCATCAATTTTGCTATTAAAATTTCAGTCTAATTTCCACAGTGGCTGTACTTATTTACATTCTCCAGGTCAGAGTGTGTAGCCACACTTGTTGTCAACAACTTTGAACCACCTAAAACTCTCTGATATTCAGACAAGGTGGAAATATGTTGTATTTGTTAGCAGAGCCTGCTTTTTTGTTTCCCAGCTGCCCAGACTCCTGAAATAATGACATAGAAACATAGATTTCCCAGGAGATCTCATTTATTATATTATTTGTAATACTCTTTGGCCAATAGTTTGAGCATATTACTAGCTAGCTCTTATATTTTTGGTAAACCCATTTATAATAATTTTATATTTTACCACAAGGCTTGTGACCTGCCAGCAAGGTTTCAGCTGTCAGCTCGCATCTTTCCCCTCTGGCAGCTCCATGGCATCTCACTGACTCCACCTTCTTTCTCCCAGCATTCATTCTAGTTTTCTCTGCCTACCTCTGTTCTGCTCTGCTATAGACCCAAAACAGTTTCTTTATTAATCAATGGTATTCACAGCATACAGAGGGGAATCCCATAACAGATATAGGCTCACATTTTTGATCTCCACACTCAACCATTCTGATCCCTATGTTCCCCCCCCCATTCCTCTACTCTACCCTCTATCCCCAGTTTTCCCAGGAGATCTCATTTATTTCCTCTTTCCGGGGAGCATCCATGCATCCTTCTGAGGGTCCTCTTTGTTATTTAGATTTCCGGGGGCTGTAGATTGTAGCCTGTTTATCCTTTGATTTACATTTAATATCCACTTATGAATGAGCACATTGAACAGAAGACTCTGACATAAATCCGCACAGCTATGAACACCTAATTTTTGACAATGAAGTAAAAAAATATTCCATGGAAAAAAGACAACTTCTCCAACAAATGGTGCTGGCATAACTAGATGGGGCATCATGTAAAAGAATCAAAATAGATCTGTATCTACAGCCCTGCACAAAACTTAAGTCCAAGTGGATCAAAGACCTCAATATAAATCCAGTTAAACTGAAGCCAATAAAAAGTGTAAGTAGTCTTGAATTCATTGGCACAGATGACTACTTCCTGAATACAACACCAGTAACACAGACACTGAGATTGGCAATTAATGAAAAACTGTAAGGCAAAGGACACTGTCAGTAAGACAAAACAGCAGCCTACAGAATGGGAAAAGATCTTTACCAACCCATATTTGACAGAGGACTGATATCCAAAGTATATAAAGAACTCAAGAAACTATACATCAAAATATTAAAAAATCTGATTAAAACTTGGGTACCAATTTAAACAGAGAAGTCTCAATAGAGAAACTCAAATGCCTGAGATACATTTAAATAATTGTTCAGCATCTTTAGTAATCAGGCAAATTCAAATAAAAGCAACTCAGAGACTAATGACAACCTATGTTGGAGAGGATGTGGAGTAAGAGGAATACTCCTTCATTGCTGATGGGAGTGCAAACTTGTACAACAACTTTGGAAATCAATATAGTGGTTTCCCAGAAAATTTGAAATCAATCTACCTCGGGACCCAGCAATACCACTCTTGGACATATGCCCAAAGAATCTTCATTCATACCACAAGGACACTTGTTCAGCTATATTTATAGCAGCATAGAGCCAGAACCTGGAAACAATTTAGATGTTCCCCAACTAAAGAATGGATGAAGAAAATGTGGTATATCTACAAAATGGAGTATTATCCAGAAATAAAAACAATGATATCTTGAAATTTGCAGGCAAATGAATTAAACTAGAAAAAAAAATCCATCCTGAGTGAGGTAACCCAGAAACAGAAAGATAAACTCAGTGTAATTTTAATTTATATTTCTTGGGTGGCTAAAAGTGTTGAGCAGTTGTTTTCATTTGCTTTTTTATTTATTTTTAAGACAGGGTTTATCTGTGTAGCACTGGCTGTTTTGGAATTCTCTCTGTATATCAGGCTGGTCTTGAACTACAGAGATTCACCGGTTGCTGCCCTGAGTGCTGAGATTAAAGGTGTGTGCCACTATAGCCCATTTATTCCATTTGTTTTTCCTATTCTGAGTGCTCTATTTTCAGATCAATGACCTAATCTTTTTTTTTCCTTCTTGACAGTTTATTGAATTCTCTGCCTGATAGTGACACAGATTCTCTTCCACTTCATGGTTTTCATCTTCACTTGACTATTTTTTAGTTTCATGATATCCTGAAGCACGATTAAAAAAATCTCAGGGAGATATTATTGTTCATCCTAAAGTCAGAAAAGCCAATGCAGTGAGCCACTGGTTCTTACCTCAGCCTCAGTCTGAAAATGATGATCTTGCCCCCTTCAATCTCAGAGTGAGAATGAGTATAAGAACTGTCTCTTCCTATTTAACAATTCTTTCTTAGTCTGGGATTAAAGGCATACATCACTGGGGTTAAAGGCATGCACCTCCCAGTTTCTATGGCAACTAGTGGGACTACTATGATTAAAGGTGTGTGTTACCACTGCCTGATCTGTAAGGCTGACCAGTGGGGCTGTGTTACTCTTTGTTCTTCAGGCAAGCTTTGTTTATTAAAATACAAATGAAATTCCACTACAATATCCCATCTTTCAATTATTGGTTGTGTTTCCTGTGATACTTCCTGGGGTCCTATTCAGAAAAGTTTGCCTGTGTCTGTATGCTGATGTGTCCTTCATAAATTTCTCCTGGAAGTTCCAGAATATGTGGTCTTGTGCTGATGTCTTTTTTCTATGCAGAGTTGACTTTTGTGTAAGGTGAGAGACTAGGACCTAGTTTCATGCTTCTTCATAGGGATGCCCAGTTTTCCTTGTTTCATTGGTTAAAGAAGTTGACTTTTCTCCAGTCCATATTTTTGACATGTTTTTTCAAAAAATTAGGTTCCTATAGATGCATTGACTTTTATATCTGGACCTTTTATTTTATTCAAAAGATCTATGTGTCTGTTGTTTTACCTGTTTTGTTATATTTTTATTTCCAATGTGATATTTTTCCAGTTTTCTTTTTTTTTAGTTTAGTTTTGCCTTTTTTATGATTGCTCTTTCTATGACTGTTGTTAATGAGAATTGTGTTGAGTTTTTAGATTGCTTTTGTTAAAATGACAATTTTTACAATATTATTCATTTCTGCACATCATGACATGGACAGTCTTTCCATCTTCTAATGTTTTGCCCAGTTATCTTCTTCAGTGTCCTATTGCTGTAAAAGTCTTTGATTTCTTTGATTATTTATATCCCTTATTGAATTCTATTCTCATATCTGGAATTATGTTCCTTATTCATTAAACTGTTTACATTTTCTTGATACTCATTCCAGAATTTATTCATGGCTTCTTTGATTTCTTTTATTTTATTTTGTACTCTTGCATAGTAACTTAAATCATTTTAATGGAGGGTCATCGTAGCATGATTAATGAAAACTCAGAGACAGAAATTGGGGTTCAACCTCAGGTCAGAAAAGTAAAACATCCAGCAAACTGGCTCTTACCTCTACCCCAGTCCAAAATGGTGATCCTGTCTCCAGGAATCTCAGAATGAGACTAAGTCTGAAAGCTGTCTCCTCCCATCTTATATTTCTTTTAAGAGTTTGTTTGAAGGCATGCACCACTGGGATTTAAGATATGTATCACCCTGGTTTTATGGCAAATTAGTGTGGTAACTGGGTTTAAAGGTGTGTGTTACCACTTCCTGGTCTGGGGCTGTTTTACTCTCTGATCTTCAGGGGTTTTTTTTATTTAAAATATAAATTAAATATCACTACAAATCATTACTAGGATTCCTAAATTTTGACGGAGACCTGTAGCCTTATTTGCGTTCTTTTGATGGGCCTTGGATTTCTGGACTTAAACCATGGATGATGACTTTGATATAGATGCCTAGACCACCTTTATTGAAAGGGTATTTGGATCTCTATTGCTTTTACCATTGAATGACAAATTTTGGACAAGTTTGGTAATGCTTGAAGTTTAGTCTTGGGACCATTCAGTACTGATTCTTAATTAGGCTATCATAATTGGTCTTGAATAGTGAGTGCATGGTGCAGCTTCTTACATCATAATCAGACTCTCTGTAGAGTGAGTTGGTTCCTCAGAAGGTAAGGTTAGTGTGCCAGAGGGGTTTTTGAGGTGGGGGCTACCAGTCTTGACACACAGGTGCTCAGAACAGGTCTTTAGATGTTTGTGTTAGAATATTAAGATAAGATATGTAGAACTTCTTTGAAGGCATGAAGTCCTTGGTTTTGGTTCTTAAGTGGAATTTTTGGGGTCACAGAGCAGAGGACAACCTTTGTGATGAGCAGGTCACTGGTGCAAGTTCACAGATGATGGAGTCAAATCTTAAGCAAGTACTTCAAATCTTTATATGTAGAAAACTGTTTTGTAGTAACTGTCGTTCTCAACATAGAAACATTTACTAAACGTCAAGAAAATGTATATATTAATTTATACTCAGATTTGTTCTGAAAATTTGACATTTTTCTTCTTGTTGCACTGGTCCTTCTAGAGAATTTCTTTATTAGTTTTCCTTTTATCTGAATAGACTACATTTATCTGCTTCATCCATAAACAGAGTGGGTTTTCTAAGATGTGAATCCAATGCCTGGTCTCTTTCTTCAGTGCCTCAAAAATCTAGTTGCTTAAGTGTCCCATTAAGTCAGAATTGCTTATAAGAGAAGCAATTCTAACTTTGCAGCTTGATTGGCCATTATTTTGCAACATGAACCAGGTACAATGAACAGCCTATACCTCCAGCTTCTGGACCATGCTGTGCTTCTGCCAGATCACACAGGAAGGGAATCTACCTCATTTTATCCCATTTCCCTCCTAGAAACCAGACAGTGGAGTCCTAAGAGGAAAAAGTCTACAGGCAGGACAAGTAGCCACTGTCATAGCACATGCTAACTAGGTCTGTTTGTCTTCTGGGTGCCCCTTATTTAGGAATGTCCTTCGTACTTTTCAAGCAGCTGCTTCAGTCAGAAAGATATGAAAATAGTGCCTCTTAGTTGACTTTGAGGTTGTCAACTTACCTTGGACCTGTTTCCTCATGACTCAAGAATTTCCCTTCCTACTTTTCAAAGAAGACCTCAAAATTCAGGACAGGCTCTGTTTTCCCAGGCTGCATTAAGATTTTATTAACATTCTTGCCACACTCTGCTGCCTATTGGCTTTTGATAAAGCTATCTTCTGAAGAATGCTTGACATACTTTCTTTCTCTGGGCCGGGTCCTCTCTCCTCTTCTTCTACAGAAATATAATTACTGCTTTTAGATTCACCACAATATTCTCAACTTTCTGATCTTGCATGAGTGACAGCTCTGACATATATTATCTTTCCCCTTTGCTAAATCTGATTTTGAATATAAAACTGAGAGGATCTTCAAATTTCTGTATTAAACTGGCATCATCATCCATTTCCAGTGATATAACATAAGGATTTAATTATATTTCACAATGTCTTTCTATTGTGAAATTTCCTATTAGACATATTGGAGATATGTTCCATAACCCATATATAAACACCTTGCTGGCCCTTTAATATAAACCAGATGACTAAGTCTTTTTTTAAGAGAAATCTACAATTTTGTTATGTTGAAGGATTTCCAATAACCTTAGAGAGAGTGATATTTGTTGAGCATGGAGATAGATGCTTTGTAGTAAAGCATTTCTAATCTTTTGTGTGTTTTTGTATGCATATATATATATGCATAAATATATGCATATATATATTATATATGCATATATATATAAATATATATATATTTGCATGTGTGTGTGCATGAGTACATATGTGAATGTACATGCTTGTGTCTATGCATCTTAAGTCTATGTTATATATCTTCCTCTATTCTTCTCCATATTATTTTAAAAGATAGAATCTCTCATTGAACCCAGAGTTCATTGACTGACTAGACTTTCTGTTCCCAGGAGCCTCTTATTTCTTCTTCCTAGGACTAGGATTGGAGGTGCATTGCACTACACCCAACTTTTTACAGTTTTGCTGAAGAGCCAAACTGAGGTTCTCATGTTTGTATAGTAAATGTTTTACCTACTGAGCCATCCCCCTGTGCACTAGAACTGCACTTGAGAAAATAGTACAAATTTTATGTCTAAGGCATATTATAATAATGGCACAAAATCATGTTAGTTTCACTTTGAATATTATAAATTGGAAAATTGTAATTGGTTAATGAGCTTAGTCATATCCACAAGTCAACAACTACCTGTATATGTGTCTTTTGTGGCAAATATGTCAATTTTGTGAGTTGAGAGTATCTGTAGTATTTTCTAGTCATTTGCATACCTATTTATTTACATGTGAAATCATTGAGCATTTCAATTTCTTTTACTGTGTCTGAACTTTTGCTTTTGCTTGATAAATGATACATTTTTATTGATAGTGTAAACAATGTACTTAGAGGAACAATCATGATTCAAAACTAAAGTCTTTAAGGACTGCCATTCAACCAATTTGTTCAACTTGGATGCATTAATAGTGGTCGTCATTTATCTCAGCAATAGCTCTATTCTGCAATGAAAAAAACTATTTGACTGTCTTTGAGAGTCATTTTTATAAACTGCTACATTAAATGGTATTGGTTGAATAATTTTCAATAATTAATTTTAGGCAAAGTAGTCATTTTGTACACCATCTCTGAACTATAATTATAAGAACATGACATTAGAAGATATTGAAGGTTATTTTCTATTTTAGAATACTCAATCTACTTTTCTATAAAGAAAAAAATAATTCAAGTTGTTTTTAATGTTACTATAATAATTAGAACAATGATTCTTCCATATTATTCAGTTATTAATTGATATTGTTTCCTCATTTACAGTAAGCTTATAGGAACAGTTAACTAAGAGTAAAGAATAACATTAAAAACAAACAAGTTGACCAAATTTCATAAACATTAAAAATATTTTATCATAGCAAATTAGGGTCATATATCTTCCCAACCATTAAAAGTCTATGATACCTAAGTGACTCCTGTCTCCAGGTCTTCTCCAGGACTTATTCTCTGTAGCACATTAATTTTCACTTAAGTGTATTCTATGTAGCACATTAATTTTCACTTAAGTGTATTTTTGGAAATTTACCTAGTAGCAGGTTTCTAGCTAACCTTATAATTGCTCCCTCTATCAAGATATTCCTACAAATCCTCAAGGATGACCCTAGCTAAGAATCTAAGCTATAGTGGAGAGGGTGCTTTTACTACTTTCCCCCTGTAATCAGATTGATGACTTCTTTAACTGTCGTCATAGAGCCTTGATCCAGTAACTGATAGAAGCAGATGCAGAGATCCTCAGTTAAGTACTAGGCCGAACTCCTGGAGTCCAGTTGTAAAGCAGGAGGAGCGATAATATGAGCAAAGGGGTCAAGACCATGTGATGGAGAAACTCACAGAAACAGATGATCTGAACTAGGTGGGAGCTCACTGACTCTAGACTGATAGGTGGGGAACATGCATATGAATGAACTAGGCCCTCTGAATGGGTGACAGTTATGTGGCTTAGACAGTTTGTGGGGCCACTCTCAGTGGAACCACAGACAGCTGACCTGAACTAGTGGAAGCTCATGGATTCTGGACTGAAATCTGGGGAACCTGAATAAGACCTAACTAGGTCATCTGAATGTGGGCGACAGTTGTGTGGCTTGGGCAGTTTGTGGAGCTATCGGAAGTGATGTCAGTATTTATCCGTAGTCCATGAACTGCATTTTTGGAGCCCATTCCCTATGGAGAAATACCTTGCTCAGCCTAGATACAGGGAGGAAGGCCTTCTTTCTGCCTCATGTAGTGTGACAAGATTTGTTGACTTCCAATGGGATACCTCATCCTCTCTGAGGAGTGGACAGGGGGTGGGATGGGACAAACAGGAGGAGGGGAGGACTAGGAAACTGGAATTTGTGTGTAAAATTTAAAAAAAATCTGTTAAAAAATAAAATAAAATAAATTTTACTTAAGTGTAACTTCTACAAGAGAAACAGGAGTTTCTTTTGTTAAGAATCTGCAATCAAAATTTCCATGCTTTCCAATTATCATTAAATCAATCAAACTAATATAGAGTGTTCTATAATTAATACACTGACTGAAAGTATGGTATTTAAATGAATTAATAGCTAATATATTTGGAATTATTTTTATTAAAATTATAAAAATATGTATAACCAGAACAAAATTTTAAATATGGGTGATGAAACTGAACAAAAAGTTTTCAAAAAGAAATACAGAGTACTTTTAAAATATTCAACATCATTAGGTATCTAGGAAATGAAGATTAAAAACCACTTTAAAATTTTGTGTCACCCTAGTCAGAATGACCATCACCTGGAATAAAAAGGACAAATTCTGCCTAGAGTGGGTTCACTGCCTAAACAACAAAATACTTTTGTCATGGACTATTGGTTGGATGGTGCAAAGTATTGAAGCACATAACTATTTGAGTTGTCTTTTGTATCAGGTTAAAGCAATCTTTTGTCTTCTTCCCCATTGCACTGGGGTATAAAAGTGTATGGAAATTTAAAAGCATATGAATTTCAGCATTCACTGAAACTCCCTCATGATACTAGCCTATGCTTCCTTTTATTGTTTTCACTTGCATCTTCATGATCATTACTAAGTTTTCTAATTTCCATGGCCCTCCCTTGTAAGTGGAATACTTGTTGAATCTGGTTTCTGACAGTTGAGTTGGTGGAGGGATAGGCAGAAAAGTAATGAAAGAAATATCCTGATAGAGGAGTCATTATGGGGAAAGGGAGAAACCTGACCCTATAGAAACTTTCAAGAACCCATAAGGATGACCCCAGCTAAGACTTACCAATAGTAGAGAGGGTACCTGAACTGACTTTCCCATGTAATCAGATTGGTGACTACCCTAATTGTAATCATTATCCAGTAACTGATGGAAGCTGATGCAGAGATGCATAGTCAACCACTAGGCTGAGCTCCGAGAGACCACTTGAAGAGAGGGAGCAGGGATTAAATGAGCTAAGGGCATCAAGATCATGACAGAAATATACCCATAGAGTCAGCTGAGCTGAGAATGTGGGAACTCATAGAATCTGGACCAATAGCTAGGGAGTCAGCATGGGACTGACTTAGGCTCTCTGCATCTGGGTGACAGTTGTTTAGCTTGGTCTGTTTGTGGCAGTGGGACCAGGACCTCTCCCAGATGCATGAGCTATCTGGCTCTTTGGAACTAGTTTCTATGGTGACATGCCTTGCCCAACCTTGATGCAAAACTATACTTACTCTGGGTATCCTTCTTGGTTGCCTACTGGAACTAACTGTTTATCATATATCTTGTATAGGGAAATCACAAGAGAAGTTTCTGTAATGATCTGTCCTGTCCTGTCCCTTTAAGAGACAAGGCATGCCTACTCCCTACCTCTTCCAGCCTGAGTCTCATCTTCTCCCCTCTGTTTCTCTCTCTCTCTCTCTCTCTCTCTCTCTCATTCTTTCTCTCTCTCTTTCTCCTTTTCTCCCCTTCTCCTTTTTCCCCTCCATAACCCACTAAATAAATATCCAACCTCACTCTGCATGGTGTGCCTATCCATGTCTCTGTCTCTCACCTGCCGCGTGACTCTCTGCCCAGGACCAGTCACCTTCGGAGACCTGCAGTGTGATCTCTTGGAGTGCCCATCTGTCTCTCCTCATGGGACTGGCTGCCCCATCAAGGTCTCTCACCCACCATGTGGCTCCCTGCCTGGGACTCAGGCCCACTGCAGCCACTCAAGGAACTGTGCCATCACTGCCTGGGACTGGTTGCTCTCAGGACTCTGCCCACTGCTTGCTGCCACTTTGGAAACCTGCAGCATGGTCTCATGGCTGGCTGCCTACTGCCGCCACTTGGGGACCTACAGCATTTCTGCCGCTACAGCCACTTGGGGGTCTGCAGCATTTTACTTAATCCATTACAGTTTCTCTGCTGGCTATGTTTCTGGGTGCTACAAGGTGCTCTCCAGGCTCCGAGAGAAGAAAAGGCATCAGTAATTTTACCCAGTTGTGAACAATGTAATCTAGAAGACTACCAGTCAAGATATGTAATAACTGATCAATAGTAGCAATACTTTTGTGGGAGTATTATATTCTCTGTGAGAGCATTTGAAGCCTAATCTTTAAGTAGGGATTCATACCTGGTACTGTCAACCTGGTCAAAACCCATGATGAGTTCTTAGGCCCTTGGGGCAAACTCACTATTTTTGTTTAGCTACAATGTTGCAACATCATGATATCTTCTAAGCATTTATATTTAAATCCATAGATAAGTGCTACTCTTAGTCTTAACCAGAAAAGCATCTTTTTGAAAAAAAAAATCTGTTAATTCAGACTCTGGGCTTTACAGTGATGAAAATTAGTGATGGTTGGGTGTTTGGTCCTAACCAGAAAACTCGTAATACCATTTTTTTTTTTATTTTTGGGAGAGAGGAGAAACAAAGAATATAAGAACTAGAAGATAATGAGGAGGGTTGTGCCATGGTGACTCTGGGAACTGTAGAACCAATACAATTATGACCTCAGAAGAGCTGTAATGGCTGCAAAGGTCCTTTACAAGACTTTACCCACTAACCCCAGAAATAAACAATTGTGGATTGAAGAGAAGGTTCCAAGTCCCTACCACTCACTCCTTTCTGTACTACTAGCTACTGATGTAATCTGGGGAAGGGGTGGTCATTCTCTTCAATCTATCTAATGCAAAGTCCCCAATTCACAACCATGCAGATTATTCTTTTTAAATACAGTGGAGAGAGGGGAGGGAATGTGTTACTAGGGCTGTGAGGAAGATTAGGGTTTAGAGGAGGTTTATAGTAATCAGCATGTCATTTATAAGTACAAGAAATCATCAAAGAAACTTCAGTAAAAATGCAAGCCCCTTCCCATATATGGAATCTCTTCAAATATTTATATGATTTAAAAAAAGTGTGACATAGAATATAGCTGTTTATAAATACTGAGATTCATTTCTATGAGTCAAAGTCCCACAAAAATTTTTCTATAAGAACCAGATATGCCGGGTGCTGGTGGCGCACGCCTTTAATCCCAGCACTTAGGAGGCAGAGGCAGGTGGATCTCTGTGAGTTCGAGACCAGCCTGGTCTACAAGAGCTAGTTCCAGGACAGGCTCCAAAACCACAGAGAAACCCTGTCTCGAAACGCCCCCCCCCAAAAAAAAACAGATATTAACTATTTGAGTTTTCCTTACTTAGTGACAAAATAAAAGCCTATTGCTACATACATATTTCTTCCTATTATGTGGAAATTCACATAAAACACAGAAAACAAATTTCAAAAATAATTTTTAATTCAAATTGTATTTCTTGGTATAAGAATTGAATTTCATGTCTTTTCTGTTATGAGTTAAATTTGTTTTTCAGAATGCCTCACTCCTTTTGACTTTCTTCAAACATTTAAGAATGTGAAAAAGCAGTATTGTGTTCCTGGCAGCCTGAAGGGTAACTTGAGTTGGATTTCTCTGCTGGACTGCACTTTGCTAACCCTTGTTCTCAAGCAAAGTCAAGAACTCCATTTGAGACAACCTTTTGAAGTGAAACTGAAATTTCAGTAGAAAAATGTGTCAATGGGAGAAAGAATAGTACGTAAGAGAATAGCTACCATACACATTTTCAAGAGTAAATATACACTGTACCTCCCCTGATAAAATAAATTTATTAATGTTAATGACCTGGCAATTCAAACACAAAACAGTTCTTGTTGTGGGGCAGAAAAAATGGCTTAATATTTAATTCCATTATTGTTTAGAAAATATGTGGCAATAGCAAGCCAGAAAAATATAATTAATTTTTCAGAGTATAATGAGGTGCCACTAAGATTCTAGTTCTTGTTTTTTTTAATGCAAAGTGCATGTAAAATATTACCCAAAGGTCTTCAGAATTCCATATCTGTCAAGATTTGTAGCAGTAATTTTGAATTTGGGACAGAATTCATAAAGAAGAAAAATTCAAGTACATATATTACTGTAAGCATATATCATATGGCATTTAATTTACCATCATCATGGTACATTCAGAAAGCTCATATACCACTTTAAATCTTTAAAATATCATGACTTGTAAGTTGCTTCTTTAAGAAAATTATATTGTTCAATTTCTATGCTAGATTGTGCTTCAAGGCATTTCTCAGTAAAATAATGATACATTAATGCATTTAACTATTAAATAATTGATTTTATTTTATTGTATTCATTTACAATAAATTACTTTTTCAGGGTAGGAGATACACAAACAGACTGAGACTAAATTTATCTGCTTCATTCTCTTCCAACATTAAAAATTAAAATCAATTCTTTATTCACATTTAATGATCTCAGAAAGCATAACTGAGTTTTAGTGAAGCAAACACTAATTCAAATGAGTATATTTGTAATCAGTTCACTTCACATAGTTAGCTTTGCTTCACATCAAAATAAATATGCTCTATATGCAATGTTTATCAGCTTTTGAAATTAATTTCCATCATGCTGAGAAGTATCCAGAAAATCAAGCCCAATGGGTAATCACAGGAGAGGCATATCCTGCTTCCTAACAAAGAATGCACTGAAATACCTAAAAACAGTCTCTTGCTGCATGGTACCATTCACAAAAGTTAGCAAATGTCAGCTCCTCCTTAACTATGGCTTTTGCTTCCTGGAGAGCATGGATAATTTCAGAGTACAGTGGACTCCCAACTTCTGCACCACGGAATGAAAGTAGTATTCACAATGCTCTTTTTCCATCAGGTGTCCAAATAAATTAAAACCACTTTAACACACTTTTTAGAAAAAAATCTATTTTAAGAAAATATTAAAGGAAACCACAATAAATATGCTCTCAATGTAAACAGCACTGACATAAGATTAGTACATGCTGCTATTAGCTAACTCTGAATTATATGCTAAGCATGTCCTTACATGATACTGTAAATTGTCTTTAACATTCATAATCATTTCAAGTATTACCATGACCTAATTTTGTAGATAAAGAGCTTAAGGAAAGGCTAAAGGATTTTCTTCCAAGGTCATTTAGATGGCTGATGACCCATACTGAACTTCATACCTGTTCTTATTTGTCCCAGAAGAACCTATTCTTATGTGGTCTTTTAAACTATACTTGCATTCAATGTCCACTAAATTACTAGGTCATAACCATTATTTTCATCAGCCCTTTCACAAATTCATAACTTAAACCAAAGTCGAAGATATGATAGGATCTCAGAGAAGAAATACTAAATGTGTATCTTTGCTCAGAAATTGAATGCTATAGGATTGATGACCCTACTTATCCCATGGTATTTGACAATCAGAACTTTCAGTACCATGTAAAAGTTAAATCCCATGATGAAGAAAATATATAATAAGAATGATGACAGATATTAATAAAACATAAAGAAAACTTACTAAGAAGAGTATCAATAATGTAAATTCTTTTTTTTTCAAGTATTAGGTGTTGATATCAGTGAAGATGGAATAAACTGACTGGATCTCTCAGTGATTCTGAAGGTGTTTGTTTGGAAGAAATCCTAGAAAACTGTTCTTTCCAAGAAGGTATATTCAATTTGAAGAATCATAAATCGAGTATTTGGAGACCCTGTGAACCTTTTTATAAGAAAAATTACTTGGATTCGATGTATTCCAAAATGTATAAGACTATGTCAAATTACATAATTACTTAACACTTCTTGATGTTTGCTGTAACTGTTGGTTCCAACTCTATCCCCTTTCCCTTTACAATTACAAAGACCTTTTTTGCCTCATTGTTCACTATTTCTTGTCTATCGCGGCTAATATTTTCTATAGAGCACTAGAGTTTCATTATTCCACCCTGCTTACTCAATAAATGAGTAAGCATATTTTTAAATGAATATTTAAATGAATATTTTTAAACACACTGCGTTTTAAGGACTGTAGATTCCTGTCCTAAAGGGAGTCAACAATCTGACCAACAGAAAGCAAACAAAAAAGTAAAGATCTAAATTATGCAATATATTAGCAGATCATTACTTGTTGTAAAATACAGGAGAGTGAGGGAGGCAGAAAGTGTTTTGAAGAAATGAATTTACTCAGTATGCTGAAAGTTTTGAAAATATTAAATAATTATTTAATATTTTATACAATGTATGAGCTCCTCCCGTATCTACTCTCTTCACACTCACCTCCTTACTCACCCAACTTTGAGATTTCCTACTTTTCCTCATTGAGTATGATTTGTCTTGCCTTCCTATTCTTAGGAACATGACATGTCCTGGAGTGTGTGCGACCTCCCAGAGATCATGCCACTAATGACAACTGAGTCTCCCTTTTGAGACATTACTAATTCTGAGAGTACCTCTTCTATTGGTAGGACATTGTGCCAACCTCCCCACTCCATACTAGGGTATTGTCTAGTTTGAACTAGGCCTTATGCATGCTGTCACTATCCCTATGAATCCCTATGTGTTACTTTCCTGTGTCTGTTTTCATTTTATTTGTTTTGGTTTTGTTTTTCAAATAGCCCCACAGACAGACCTCAAGTTGACATAAACTTTCTGCCTTTTCTCCCCAGTGCTGAGTTTACACACAGGCTTATAGCACCATATTCAATTTCTACTATGCTGGCAATTGAACTCTGTTCTTCAAGCATGCCAAGGACATTTTACAACTGCGCTTTTATCCAAAATCCCCAAAGTGTATGGAGCTAAATAGAGTGCTCACTATAGACTTCACTAATAAGGTGAGATTCGGACATAACTTGTCCTGGTTGGGTCAAGCCAGAGTCATTTGAGAAGGCCTCTTAACAGAAAAAAATCTTTAATAAGACTGTCCTCCAGGCAAATATTTCAATCATTTTCTTGATTAATGCTCAATGTGGGAGAATCATCCCACTCTGAGCGGCCCCATCCCTCAGTAGGTGGTTCTAAATACATAAAAATACAAACTGAATGAGCCAGGATGTACAAGCTACTGAACAACACTTTCAGGCTCCATGCTGAGTTCCTGCCAAGATATCCCTCAATGATGCAGCATGAGCTGATAGTTGTAAGATAAAATAAACCTTCTTTAAGTTGCTTTTAGCCAAGGGGTTTCTATCACAGCCTTAGAAACCCTGACTAAAACACACCCATAACTCAAAATCAATGCAGAGTGAAGATCAGAACTTCAAGTCCACAAAGTCACAACTGCACACATCCTAGATTTACTCTAAAGTGAACTCACTTAGAGACCATTTTCCTAGAGAGGATCATTTTTTTTTTTTTGCCAGTACATCTTAGCTTCATCCTCTTTCTTTGAAGCTTTCCTATTTCTCTTTTATTTACCTGGAATTCCTGTTTAGTCCTCATTCATACTGAAATTTCCCTTCTCAAATGATGGGTCCTCTAAAAGTTTATGTTAGTTCAGACATCAAGCTAAGCTGCCCTAAAATTATCTTGTAATCATACACATAGGAAAAATTAAGATAGAATTTAGTGAGGACTAGCAAAATGCCTCAGTGGATAAAGGCATTTGCCACCAAATCTGACAATCTGAGTTTAGCCTGGAACCCATTTGATAAAGGAAAAGAACTGATCCACGAGAGTTGCCCCCTGATATACATATGCATGCACACATAAACATATACACCAAAAGTAAATGCATGAAAAAATAAAATATAATTTAACCAAACCAGTAATGCATAGTTAAATTTCCTAAACACAGTTATACCAAAATTCAGTGATCCCTAGCTTATTTTCACATGCACAAGGTCTCAGTACTTGCTACATCTCTAATGATGACCTTGAATTTTTGGCTTCCCTGTCTCCACCTCCTAAGTGCTTACAATAGACAAATGACTTTGCCACCAGCAAGACTTGCACCTCTACCTCTGCATTACGCAGTACTGTGCTTTGAACCTGGGTATTACTGCTTTCTAGGCAAGTGTTCTACTAACTAAGCCACATCTTGAATTACAAATTGGTTATTTCATTAAGATAAAAAATTGAAGGATCTTTTTCAACTATTATTGATGATGAAAAATTAGATGAACATGAAATATAGGATCATATGATATGTAAATACAATTCTTTATTATCAAGGAGTGCTTTATGGAATTATTATAATGAGATAACTAAATTTGAAATAAATGAGAGTCCATAATATTTTGATCATGCTAAATTGTTAGCATATTTGCAGTGACTCTACATTTGCTGATGGACAACCATGTGGTCTAGAGTTAAATTCCATAGTTTTAATGAACAGGAATATATTATAAACACAAAACACTGTCCACATCACAAAGTTCACCAGAGTCTCTCTGCCCTCAATAATCCACTGGTGGATTTTCACAGCCCTTTGTGATCACTAAATGATGAATAATTGTAAATAAATACATCATCATTTTATGCATAGTTTGTTAAAAAACACCCTCAATGGTTTATTCTTGCACCTTCTGGATATCTTTTCTCTATATTTAGGATACCTTGATAGTTTTGGGAATAATTAGTTTTCTTTTAATGTCACAGGACTGTAGCTAAGAATAATTTGGAAACCTCCTCTAGACAGAGTCTCTGCCAAAATGAGTCTTCTTTTAAAAGCATAATTGGGTGTATATGATTGCTATATAAATCATTAAAAATGTTTTAAAACATATATGCTTAATAAGAAGACATTGAAAATTATTTCAACTTTTCTCACAGCAATATGCAAATACGAAAGAAAATGCAGTTATCTTTCCTGTCATATTGGCTATTTTTGGTTTCACAGATTCTAAGAGAGTAGACCAATTTGGAATTTTACACGTTGCTAGAAACAGGTTCAGGAAAACCTGTTATTTTTATCTTTATCAGCAATTATAATTTCCAAACCTCAGTTTGCTGAAATGGAAAGAGAGCCCATGTATCAGCTGCTCTTGTGTTGACTTGACATGAGCTAGAATCATCAGAGAGGAAGGAACCTCAGTGGAGCAAATGCCTCCATGAGATCCAGCTGTAAAGCATTTTCTCAATTAGTGATCAATGGGGAAGGGCCCAGAACTTGTTGGGTGAGACCATCCCCAGGCTAGTGGTCCTGGATGCTAGAGAAAGCAGGTTGAATAAGCCATGGGAAGCAAACCAGTAAGCAGCACCCCTACATGGCACCCACTTCAGCTCCTGCTTCCAGGTTCCAGCCCTATTTGAGTTCCTGTCCTGATCCAGACTTCCTTTGGTGATAAACCACAATGTAGAAGTGTAAACTAAATAAATCCCTTTCTCTCCACCTTGCTTTTTGGTTATGGTGTTTTGTTGCAGCAACAGAAACTTTTAGACAGTCCAAGAAAAATAAAACAAGGTAAATAAGAGATAGCTTCTTCCCAGGGCCAGGTGCCAGTCACTCAGACAGTAGGTTGCATTTATGTTTGACTCTTCCAACTTTTACAGATAACTCCAGTTTAACTCCCATGAGAAAATTTAATGAATGAACTTACTGATCCTCTTCAAGAGACTTTAAACTTAGGAATGTTTTTCTATTAAGAGTTAGTGAATAGGCCTTTAGATTGTCATCACTATAAAAGAATGTGGGCTTTTTTCATCCAATCTCTTTTATACAAGTGCAATCACTATTACTTTTCCACAGCTCAATTTAATGTTGAGTAATTTCCTTTATTTTTCTGCTCCATGGGCCCTAGGTTTGATGGTAATGAATGGATCTTATCAAGTAATGACATTGATTTCAAATATCTTTTTCTCAGTGACTCAGGGCCTCCCACTCAAATCAATGATTTCCCAAGATTAACTTGGGAATTGAAGTTTGTAGAATAAGATCTTAGAGTTGTCATTTTAATGAACTATGAATACAGTTAGACTCTTCAAATTATTATTTTTACTTTTTATTGTGCTTTGTAAGCATAAATATGGACTCCATACACCATAGTTAAAATATGTGATTTTGCTTTTTATAAAAAGAATTCAGGACACTTCTTAAGGTAAACAAGCTTTGTGTTGTTCTCTCGCTCATAGAAGCTAGGTGTCTGTGTGGCAGGAATAACAGTTCTACTACGCACCTCTGTTGTAAATGAATGTGGCTCGTGTTCTGTTTAACAAAAATAAATTGTAGCAGTAGCCATGTTCTTAAGTTTTGTAATTAGGATTGCAGATGTACTTTTGTTGATACATGTATCAAAGATTTTGTTTGATTTGTTAATGAAGAAACTAGTAAAATTTTATGACTGTTCTTGTCTTGGTCATTATTAAGGGCTTGCCTCTATTTCTCCATACCTATTTCCTTCAATGAATGTAAAGCTTTGACTGATTGATTCATGACCCATTTTTTGAGTGCAAATTGACCCCATAATCTGTATCTTTTCCTTTAAATTATAAGCAATTTGCCTACCTGATTTTGAGTCTTGATTCCTCAAAACATATAATTGATTTCTCTCATGTAGCACATAGAAACTTTCCATTCCCACGGCTATATTAAATACTGAAGCTATTATTTTAGCAAGCCCTGCAATTTAGATCTGTAATAGCTACCTCCCACAAGAAAAGGTCATTCATATTTGCATTTTTCTAGTTATATTCCCTTCTGCTCTCCCATCATTGCTGGCTGAGCATCTATTTACCTCTGCTAGGACAAAGACAGGAACTAACAACGCTGTTAAGGCATAGATAGCCCAAGATTCAGGCTCACTTTTCTGAGATACGTACTGTCCTGGGAAGTCACTCACTAGTCACGTGTCTTTAGTGTATTACTGAGGTAAAACCTGAATGTTTACCATTGTTAAAGATAAACTATGCCAAACTTATGACTCAACTTAAACTTTTGTTATTTTTGTCTAAACAACTCAAAAATTCCTCAAAACTTCTGATTTGGCTTAAGCTAATATGGACTAAATTTCTTCTCATGTTTAAAAACTGAATTCATTAAATTGGGATTAAAGGAAAAATATTGAAGCGAAATATGTGATTATTATATCCACATGGAAAAATAAGCAGTGAAATAAAACAAGACACACCTCCCAGCCCTGCTCCCTTTTTATAATTAACAAGGGTTCAAGAAATATATAGAGGAGAAACACACCTTCAAAAGGCATAAGATATTTTATTGAAGGCATGATCCTGCCAATATTTTGTATGTTGTAAATATCCTATAGTATCTAGCCACTACTTACATCCCAGTTCATTTCACAACCAAGTTCCTGCCTCCTCCTTTGGGGATATGTTAAGGTTATAAACATGTAACCAATTTCCTACTTTGATGTCTTTTCAATGATCTCTACCAAACTCTCCACCTAGCAGGGTTTCATTCTAACTATTGATTTAAATATAATACCCTGCTCAGCCTTAACCCCTCTGATGAGTTAATGGGGGTGTGGTGAGGGGGAAGACAGAGAATGTGAGGAAGTGGGAGGAAAGGAAGGAGTGGGAACTGGGATTGGTATGTGAAAAGATTGGTTTTATTTTTTTTAAAAAAAGAAAGTAAATAAGTATAAAAATACAAAAGAAACACTAAGATATATGTAATCTTCCAAGAGGCATTCTGACATAAGTAATAAATTCTGACATCGCAGCTAGTTATGCTTTCTTAATATTCAATTTTTCTTCACTACACAGGTATAATTGTGAGCATTCATATTACCATTTTATACGTACACAGCCAAATTGGGTTTACTCAATAGTTAAAAAAAAAGTAATTTATTGTAAGACGAAAACCAAATAAAGGTTTTAATTCAAGGTTATTGGATCCAGTAGTAAATTAAGATTGTAGATGGCTGCCAATAAATTTATATCCCATTGGGTATGTTTTAAATAAATAGATACTTTTCAGTGAGTTAAGAAAAGGTCCAAATAAGAAGCAGAAGGAGGGAGAACATTAGCAAGGAAGTCAGGACCTCGAGGGGTGCGCCCACCCACTGAGACAGTGGGGCTGATCTAATGGGAGCTCACCAAAATCTGCTGGACTGGGACTGATGGATCATGTGATCAAATCAGACTCTCTGAATGTGGTGGACAAGGAGGGCTGACTGAGAAGCCAAGGACAATGGCACTGGGTTTTGATCCTACTGCATGTACTGGCTTTGTGAGAGCCTAGTCTGTTTGGATGCTCACCTTCTTAGACCTGGATGGGGGGGGGGGGGACCTTGGACTTCACACAGGGCAGGGAACCTTGACTGCTCTTTGGGATGGAAAGGGAGGGGGAGGGGTGGGAGGAGGGGGAAAGAAATGGAAGGAGGGAAGGAGGTGGAAATTTTTAATGAAAAATAAATAAATAAGGGGTCCGAATCCTCAGGGCAACCAAGCGATGGGGAGTTCCTTTGTTTCTATAGCCTGCCTGCACCAAGCAAGGTAGGCGCTTTGTTTAAGAGCTACCCAACCAGCATGGAGACCTGATCTCTCGACGCCAGGAGAGCCAACATTGGGGTGAGTTTATGACCCCCGCGGCGCCTGCCCGGGACAGGGAACTCAGAAGTTCCTCAAACCCTTATCCTTCTTGGGCTCTCTGCTGGGCCTCTACTCCCTGCATACTGCCTCTTTCTTCCTATCCCACCCAGCTTGCATCCAGAACCCTCCCCACTTTGGACCCCTGTCCTCTTTGGGCACATAACATCACCCAGCCCAGCCTGTCTGGGCACTGGGTCCAAATCCTCAGGGTAACCAAGCGGGCGGGAGTTCCTTTGTTTCTATAGCCTGCCTGCACCAAGCAAGGTAGGCGCTTTGTCTACGAGCTACCCAACCAGCACGGAGACCTGATCTCTTGACGCCAGGAGAGCCAACATTGGGGTGAGTTTCTGACCCTGCGGTGCCTGCCCGGGACAGGGAACTCAGAAGTTCCTCAAACCCCTATTCTTCTTGGGCTCTATGCAGGGCATCTACTCCCTGCATACTGCCTCTTTCTTCCTATCCCACCCAGCTTGCACCCAGAACCCTCCCCACTTCGGCCCCCCTGCCCTCTTTGGGCACAAAACATCACCCAGCTAAGCCTGTCTGGGCGCAGGGTCCGAATCCTCAGGGCAACCAAGTAGGCAGGAGTTCCTTTGTTTAAATAGCCTGACTGCACCAAGCAAGGTAGGCGCTTTGTTTACGAGCTACCCAACCAGCACGGAGACCTGATCTGGGTGCCAGGAGAGCCAGCATTGGGGAGAGCCATCATTGGGCATGGAGATCTGATCTCGGCACCAGAAGAGCCGTTACTGGAGAGAGCCATCACTGGGAAGGTACATCAGTAGGCAAGGAGACCTGATCCGGTTAAAGAAGATCCATAGGGGAGCATTTGGAGGAAGAGATGGGCAGACGCCAATGCAAGAATTGACCCAACAATCTGAAAAGCAACATGAAGCCACCAGAAACAAGCGACCTCACAACGGGAGGACATGAACACCTTAATCAAAAAGAAGTAGAAAAGATTGATTTCATGAAAGTGATTGACACCCTTAAACAGCATGTAAAGAACGCCCTTATAGAAATGGATGAGAATTATAACAGAAAGTTTGAAGAATTGAGTAAATCAGTGAATGATACCCTAGAAAACCAAGGAAAAACAATCAAACAGATAATGGAAACAGTTCAAGACTTGAAAACTGAAATGGAGGCAAAGAAGAAAACACAAACAGAGGGCCGGCTGGTCATGGAAAATTTAAGTAAACAAACAGAGTCTACAGAAACAAGCATAACCAACAGAATACAAGAGTTAGAAGAAAGAATCTCAGATTCTGAAGATAACATAGAGAAAATAAACACACTGATCAAAGAAAACAGCAAGTCCAACAAACTCTCATCACAAAACATTCAGGAAATATGGGACACAATAAAAAGACCAAACCTAAGAATAATAGTAGAAGAAGGAGAAGAAGTGCAGCTCAATGGTCCAGAAAATATATTTAATAAAATTATAGAAGAAAACTTTCCCAACCTAAAGAAAGATATACCTATGAAGGTTCAAGAAGCATACAGAACACCGAATAGGCTGGATCAAAAAAAAAAAATCCCCTCGTCATATAATAAAATACAAATACATATAATCAAAATGCAAAGCATAGAGAATAAGGAAAGAATATTAAGAGCTGCAAAAGAAAAAGGCCAAGTCACATATAAAGGTAAACCTATCAGACTTACACCTGACTTCTCCATGGAAACCATGAAAGCCAGAAGGTCCTGGATAGATGTACTGCAGAAACTGAGAGACCATGGATGCAAGCCCAGACTACAATACCCAGCCAAGCTTTTGTTCACTATAAATGCAGAAAATAAAATTTTCCAGGATAAAAACAAATTTAAACAATACGCAGCCACAAATCCAGCCTTACAGAAAGTAATAGAAGGAAAATCACTAACCAAGGAGTCTAACAATGACGACAATAACTCAGACATCTAGAGACCCTTCAACAACACAACTCAAAGAAGGGAAACACACAAACTCTACAAATAAAAAAGTGACCGGAGTTAAAAACCACTGGTCATTAATATCACCTAATGTCAATGGACTCAACTCACCTATAAAAAGGCACAGGCTAAGAGATTGGATAAGAAAACAGGATCCAACATTCTGCTGTTTACAAGAAACACACCTCAACCACAAAGACAGGCACCTACTCAGAGTAAAGGGCTGGGAAAAGGCTTATCAAGCAAATGGACCTATGAAACAAGCAGGTGTGGCCATAGTAATCTCTAACAAAGTTGACTTCTAACTTAATCAGAAGAGATGGAGAGAGGCATTTTATACTCACAACAGGAACAGTTCATCAGGATGAAGTCTCAATCCTGAACATCTATGCCCCTAATATAAAAACACCCACGTACATAAAAGAAACATTGCTAAAACTCAAGGCAGCCATCAAACCGCACACACTAATAGTAGGAGATTTCAACACTCCTCTCTCACAAATGGACAGGTCAATCAGACAGAAACCTAACACAGAAATAAGAGAATTAATGGAGGTAATGAAGCAAATGTAATTAAGAGACATCTATAGAACATTCCACCCAATAGGAAAGAATATACCTTCTTCTCTGCAGCTCATGGAACCTTCTCGAAAATGGACCACATAGTCGGTAACAAAGCAAACATCCACAGTTACAAAAAAATATTAGTAACCACCTGTGTCTTATCAGATCACCATGGATTAAAGTTAGAATTCAACAACAATGCTACAAAAGCCTACAAATTCATGGAAACTGAACAGTCAACTACTGAACCATACCTGGATTAAGGAAGAAATAAAGAAAGAAATTAAAGTCTTCCTGGAATTCAATGAAAATAAAGAAACAACATACTCAAATTTATGGGACACTATGGAAGCAGTCTTAAGAGGAAAGTTCATAGCACTAAGTGCCCACTTAAAGAAAACAGAGAAAGCTCACATTGGAGACTTAACAGTCCACATGAAAGCTTTAGAAAAAAAAGAAGCAGACTCACCTAGAAGGAGTAGAAGACTGGAAATAATCAAACTGAGGGCTGAAATCATCAAAATAGAAACACAGAAAACAATCCAAAGAATCAATGAATCAAAAAGCTGGTTTTTGGAGAAAATCAACAAGATTGACAAACCCCTATCCAAACTAATCAAACGGCAGAGAGAGAATTTGCAAATTAATAAGATCAGAAATGAAAAGTGGGACATAACCACAGACACAGAGGAAATTCAGAGAATCATTAGATCTTACTACAAAAGCCTGTATGCCACAAAAATGGAAAATGTAAAAGAAATGGACACTTTTTTTAGATAAATACCATATAACAAAGTTAAACCAGGACCAGGTGGACAATCTAAATAGACCTGTTCGTCGCGAAGAATTAGAAGTGGTTATCAAAAACCTCCCTACCAAAAAAAGCCCAGGACCAGACGGTTTCAATGCAGAATTCTACCAGAACTTCCAAGAAGACCTAATACCTATACTTCTTAATGTATTTCACAATATAGAAACAGAAGAGGCATTGCCAAATTCCTTTTATGAAGCTACAGTTACCCTGATACCAAAACCACACAAAGACCCAACCAAGAATGAGAATTATAGGCCAATCTCACTCATGAACATCAACGCAAAAATCCTCAACAAAATACTGGCAAACCGAATCCAAGAACACATTAGAAAAATTATCCATTATGATCAAGGAGGCATCATCCCAGAGATGCAGGGCTGGTTCAACATACAAAAATCTATCAATGTAATCCATCATATAAATAAACTGAAAGAAAAAAACCATTTGATAATTTCATTAGATGCTGAAAAAGCATTTGACAAAATTCAACATCCCCTTATGATTAGGGATACAGGGGTCATACATACCTAAATATAATAAAAGCTATATACAGCAAGCCGACAGCTAACATCAAATTAAACGGAGAGAAACTCAAAGCCATCCCACTAAAATCAGGAACATGACAAGGCTGTCCACTTTCACCATACCTCTTCAATATAGTGCTTAAAGTTCTAGCAATGGCAATAAGACAACATAAGGGAATCAAGGGGATTCGAATTGGAAAGGAAGAAGTGAAACTTTCGTTATTTGCAGATGATATGATAGTGTACATAAGTGACCCCCAAAACTCCACCAAAGAACTTTTACAGCTGATAAACACCTTTAGTAATGTGGCAGGATACAAGATCAACTCCAAAAAATCAGTCGCCTTCTTATACACAAAGGATATGGATGCAGACAGGGAAATCAGAGAAGCTTCACCTTTCACGATAGCCACAAACAGCATAAAATATCTTGGGGTAACTCTAACCAAGGAAGTGAAAGATATATTTGACAAGAACTTTAAGGCATTGAAGAAAGAAATTGAGGAGGATACCAGAAAATGGAAGGACACCCCTTGCTCTTGGATTGGGAGGATCAACAGAGTAAAAATGGCAATTCTACCAAAGGCAATTTATAGATTCAATGCAATCCCCATCCAGGTCCCATCAAAATTCTCCACAGATCTTGAGAGGACAATAATCAACTTTATATGGAAAAACAAAAAACCCAGGATAGCCAAAACAATCCTATACAATAAAGGATCTTCTGGAGGCATTACCATCCCTGACTTCAAACTCTATTACAAAGCTACAGTGATGAAAACAGTGTGGTACTGGCATAAAACAGAGAAGTCGACCAATGGAGTCATATAGAAGACCCGAATTTTAAACCACAAACCAATGAACACCTCATTTTCGATAAAGGAGCTAAAAGTATACAATGGAAGAAAGAAAGCATCTTCACCAAATGGTGCTGGCATAACTGGACATCAACCTGTAGAAGAATGAAAATAGACCCATATCTATCACCATGCACAAAACTCAAGTCCAAATGGATTAAAGACCTCAATATCAGTCCAAACACATTGAACCTGATAGAAGAGAAAGTGGGAAGTACCCTACAACAGATGGGCACAGGAGATCGCTTACTATGTATAACCCCAGCGGCACAGACATTAAGGGCAACATTGAATAAATGGGACCTACTAAAACTGAGAAGCTTCTGTAAAGCAAAGGACACTGTCACTAAGACAAAAAGGCAACCTACTGACTGGGAAAAGATCTTCACCAACCCTGCAACAGACAAAGGTCTGATCTCCAAAATATAGAGAGAACTCAGGAAACTAGACTTTAAAATGCTAATTAACCCAATTAAAAAATGGGGCACTGAACTGAGTAGAGAATTCTCAACAGAAGAAGTTCAAATGGCCAAAAGACACTTAAGGTCATGCTCAACCTCCTTAGCATTCAGGGAAATGCAAATCAAAACAACTTTGAGATATCATCTTACACCTGTCAGAATGGCTAAAATCAAAAACTCCAATGATAGCCTTTGCTGAAGAGGCTGTGGAGGAAGGGGTACCCTCATTCATTGCTGGTAGGAATGCAATCTTGTGCCACCACTTTGGAAATCTGTGTTTCGGTTTCTCAGGAAATTCGGGATCAACCTACCCCTGGACCCAGCAATACCACTCCTGGGAATATACCCAAGCGATGCCTTATCATATGACCATATGACAAGAGCATTTGTTCAACTATGTTCACAGCAGTATTATTTGTAATAGCCAGAACCTGGAAACAACTTAGATGCCCTTCAATGGAAGAATGGATGAAGAAAGTGTGGAATATCTACTCATTAGAGTACTACGCTTCGATAAAAAACAATGACTTCTCGAATTTTGCATGCAAATGGATGGAAATAGAAAACACTATCCTGAGTGAGGTAACCCAGACCCAAAAAGATGAACATGGGATGTACTCACTCCTAATTGATTTCTAGCCATAAATAAGGGTCACAGAGACTACAATTGGTGAACCTAAAGAAGCTAAATAAGAAGGTGAACCCAAGGAAAAACATATAGTTATCCTCTTGGCTATGGGAAGTAGACAAAATTGCCGGGGAGAAAATTGGGATCTTGGGGGTGGGGTGGGATGAGGGTAAGGGGAGATGGGGAGAGAAAAGTGAGATGGGAAGGAGAGGGGGAACTTGGGGAAACAGGATGATTGGGATAAAGGAAGGTTGGCCAGGGGAGCACGGAAACACAATTCTTAGTTAAGGGAGCCACCTTAGGGTTGGCAAGAGACTTGAACCTAGAGTGGCTCCCAGGGGCCCAAGGCGATGTCCCCATTTAGTTCCTTGGGCAGCTGAGGATAGGGAACCTGATATGACCCTATCCTATAGCAATACTGACGAATATCTTGCATATCACCATAGAACCTTCATCTGGTGATGGATGGAGATAGAGACAGAGACCACACTGGAGCACTGGACTGAGCTCCCAAGGTCCCAATGAGGAGCAGAAGGAGGGAGAACATGAGCAAAGAAGTCGGGACCACGAGGGGTGCACCCACCCACTGAGACAGTGGGGCTGATCTATTGGGAGCTCACCAAGGCCAGCTGGACTGTGACCGAAAGCATGGGTTAAAACTGGACTCTCTGAACATGGCGAACAATGAGGGCTGATGAGAAGCCAAGGACAATGGCACGGGGTTTTGATCCTACTTAATGTGCTGGCTTTGTGGCAGCCTAGCCAGTTTGGATGTTCACCTTTCTAGACATGGACGGAGGGGAAGGACCTTGGACTTTCCACAGGGCAGGGTACCCTGACTGCTCTTTGGACTGGAGAGGGAGGGGGAGAGTAGTAGGGGGAGGGGGAGAAGGGTGGGAGGATTGGGAGGGAAATGGGAGGCTGGGAGGAGGCGGAAACTTGTTTTTTTTTCCTTTTCTCAATAAAAAAATAATATTAAAAAAAATTTTAAAAAATTAAAAAAATAAAATAAATAAATAAATAAATGGGAATAAAAGACTAAACCAACATTTCTAAAATCCTCTAGTATACCTAGATTCACATTTCAGTGGATAACACTGGATCATAGGTTAGTATTTGACTAGTCACAGACAGAGATAGGGTTTATCTTCCTACAATTAAGGAACCAGGTGCTTATCCTGGAATTTTTGCCAAAGAAAGGAAAGCAGTTTGATAGTCAGGTTTAGATTGAACACAGCTTCAGATAAACAGAAGTTTAACTGAATTTACTTAAGTTCTCATTCTGTAAAGTCATAAGGGCAGCTTTTGCTAATTTAAACTGAATTTTGACCAGCAAGATGGCTGAGCCAGCAAACATCCCCTTAGCCAAGTCTTACGACCTGAATTTGATCACCAGGACCCACATGATGGAAGGAAAGGATCAACTCCTACAAGTCGTGTCCTGACCTCCCCATTTCTCCAAAGGAACACATTCGCACATTCAAGAAAGAACTTTCAACAATAATTTCAGTTTAGTAAGTAATTGGGAACATTAGAAGATAATTGTAAGAGGTATAATTGGAAAAGATAATGTGAGTCCATATAGTATACAAGATAATACACCATAAATTCTGCATAGGATTTATGGGACCTCATTATGTCTACGTCACTTAATTATAATGTATGGTGTAGAAGTTCAAGGAGAGAAGTTCAAAGCAAGAAAATCATGTTTGCATCGCTTCTGGTTTGTCTCAGGGGCACGGGAGCATGAAAGCCACTCCATCTGGGGATCCACTTACCAAGTCATGGAGCTCTGCAAGTGGCAAGCCTGTGGTGAATGAGGAAAGGCTGTCAACCTGCCCTTGGTGTCAGCCCTGCTTCTGAGGTCAGAGATAACTTTGTGTCTGAATTTAATGAATCCAGAGTAGTAATTAAAACTAAGCAAAAAGACTTTGCTAACGCCTCTAAAACCACTGACTCATACAGGACTTTCGTCACCAGTGTAAAATGCAGGTGTCTTTGAAAGAATCAGTAGAGGTTAGTCCAAACCCTGATGCAGTGGGAATCAGTGTTTTCAAAATGACAACTAATTAGACAGTTTCACAAATACAAGATGTATGCATGCGCACACACACATTTAGATATGATGAAACATAAACCGAACACTCAATAACATTATTATATAGGGCCCAATCAGCTAGTTCCCCAGTAGTCGAATAAAGGACACTGAATTTTTTAATTATATAGAATAATTAAATTATCGTTTGACTTTTTTGCACTGAGGTTAGATAGGATTTACCTGTTCAGAATCTTATTTAACCCTTCCTGTAGTTTAAGTTCCTCGCCTGTCTAAACGGAGACATTAAGAAAGATGTCTACAGACTGAGGACAGAAAGTAATCGAGGAGTAAGCACAAATATTTCCAGAACTTTTCGATTGCTTTAGGGCTTTGAATTTATTATAGTCTCCAAAGGGCCTCATACTTTAGCAGTCACTCTTTCATAAAACTTTCTGCTTTTCAACTAAAGTAGCCCTATATATCCACACAGTATGATTTATTACTTGTTTATAAGTCTTGGATGTATGTCTCTGAATGCTTACTCAAAGGAAGGGTAACCAAGGAGTAAGAAGTCTACCTGAGACTATTAAACCCTGAGGAAGCAGATAAGCTGATACTAGTCATCTGTGGAGCAACCTGTTCAGAGATGCTCCAGCCTGCCAGTCATAGCTACAAAGTGAAGGAAGAAACCTCTTGGGGGCCCAATGACTTCAACTTGTCAAGGGTTATATAAGTCTAGCTCTGCATCTGATGACTTCAGTTACATAGAACCTCTGAAATAAAATTTGAATTCTGAACCTGGTTAGAAGTGAGCTTTAGTGATAACATGTTGTCATTTTCAACCATTAAGTTATGGGGTGCTTAGTTACTCTGCAGAAATAAATAAAAATAGGACTTTCTCTACCTAAGACAGAAAGAAATTGGGATGTTCCGAGCAGAGGCAGGCCTGTCTTCAGAGGATTGTGCCCCTGCAAATGTGTCATTTTGGAAAGCTAGAAAACTATGAAAGCTTTGGATGTTCAGAGAGCAGTTACTGTCTTTGCATTTACCATAACACCAATCACATTTCCACTGAAATAATTTCCTCAACACATTTGTAGTAGAATATTTTGCTTACTCATGAATGTTCAGGGATTTCTAAACACACAACAAACTTCACTAAAGCAATGAATGAGTAAACCAGTGAACGAATGCTCCAAGGAACTAGGGAAAATAACTCTCTCCTCTACATGTTTCTAAATCTTTCGTTTTGATTCTGCTTTCAATTTTCTAATTTCCATTTCTGTCAGCCTAGTGTGTGGTTTGAAAACTGACTTTCAGTGTGAACAAATAGTGCATGAAAACGAGGATTCTATCATCAATGACTAAGAATTTAAATACAGAGAGAATTTAATATGTTAAATCTGAATGTAGTTACAATGGGAAATGAGAAAAGCCATGAGAGTGCTGATAAAATGTATTACTTTCTTGTGCTCAATCTGAACCCTCTAGAAAATGATCACCTTTTCATTACTAGGATAAAGTGAAATAGTGTGAAAAATCAAAGGGTTTCTTTTTTTTGGACATTTGTAGCAGAATACTTTTAAGTCTTGGTCTCATATTTCAGATAAAGAGAATATTAGTAGTAAGATATCTGATAATATTCAAATTAAATATTCCTATATCTATATCTGCCATCCCAAGAGTCATCTTCATAGCTCATTTAATCTATTTTTTTATTTAAATCATCCATAAAAATACTGGCTTATGTGCAGTTTTAGTTCAGAGCCTTCACTTTATTACCAGAGGTCTTTATTTAAATCCAATACTGAAAACTAATTCCAGTATTGTCCTAAGACTATGACTATCTCTGGATAGCAGTGAGAGAATGTTAAAAACAAAGGTGTGTGAAATGAGCTTCATAGCCGCACAGGTTCTTCTACAGTTTGCCTCCCTATTTCCACATCCCAAGAGCCACCTTGGAGGTGTTCTATATGTAAGTGAAGAAAACACTGGTAAGGTTGTACACTGTTTTAGTTAATAACACCATCCTTCCACAGATGGTACTATGCTTTACATTTAGGTTCTAATACATTCTGATTGTTTCACAGAGAACCTTAAAAGAGATAACAATTTATCAATTGGAAACATAAACAGAAGTAGGCAACTGTCTTTTACAACATAGAGAGTTCCATTTAATCATGGAGTGGGAAATAAATGCTGCAAACAACCAGGAAACATGTTGAGCTATAGACAGAGAAGACATTGGCTTGAAAAAAAGTCATTCTTTCCTTCTGTGTTCACATCATCTTTCTGTTTGTACAAGATACACAGATTTCCTCATCCAAAATGTCTCTTCTTTATAAGGATATGATGCATTGGATTAGTGTCCATCCTAACATCAGCTTTCACTCAATCGCTTTTATTTATAGGTGCAGACACACTCTAATAATTTTGGATAGAATCTCTATGTGAATTTGGCAAGCAATCAACCCATTACAAGTTCTCAAGGACCCTGAAGACTTTTGTATCTCATTTGTCAGGTGGCTTATCAACTCTTGATAGAGGAATTTAAACCACACTCACATACTACCATGTCTTGGGCAACAACTTATTCTCAAGCATTAACTCCCTCCGCACTCATACCACAGATTTACCTATACCCCATTTCACTTATTTTTTCTACCCCCCAAAATATTTTACTTTCCATGGAAGATTTGCTCTTTCCTTGTTCATCATCCACTCTTTGGCCCTCTTATGTGAAAGGGACTCTGATGAGGGATTCTTCTCTGTATGCTATGAATATGTTTTATTACCATTAGTTATTAAAGAAGCTGTTTTGGCCAATGACTTAGTAGAGTAAAGCCAGGAAAGAAATATGAACAGAGATATAGAGAGAATGTGGGCAGGGATTGCTCATTCATTTCCCACTGCCCAGACCCAAATAATCACAAAAAAGCTGTATTAATTAAAATACGACTTGGTCAATGACTAAGGCATATTTCTGGCTAGCTCTTACATCTTGAATTAAGTCTTTTCTATTAATCTGTGTGTTGTCATGTGGCTGTAGCTTGCCAGTAAAGGTTCTAGGCATCTGTCTCCTTCAGCAGCTACATGGAATATTGCTGACTCTGCCTGCTTTCTTGAATTTCTTGCCTGACTTTGCTCTGCTAAGCCATCGGTCAAAACAGCTTTATTCATCAACCAATAAAAGCAACACATATAAAGAAGGACATCCACATCAGGATTTCAGGGACATGTCCTTCTTGTGTGTGGCATCTCTCTACCTAGCCCCTATTGACCTGTTCCCCTTTATCATGCGCAGTAGCAATATCTCTATTCTGACGACTCTTCTGTCTATAGCAAAGCACCCAGGCAGAGCTTTCTTCACTGTCTGCACTCCCTCTTCCAACCCACATTAGCTTGTGTGTGTTTTAAGAGCATCTGTCACAATTTCTCACCTGACACCTCATTCACAAAGATCATCAGTGACACTTCATGAGTAATATTAGTCAATTTTTCAGTGACATCATCTTATTGGATCAACTGATGATATTTAATGATGTTGATGACTTTTACCCCTATCTTCGCTAAGATTCATTTGGGCGTGTGTATGTGTGTGCGTGCATATGCATGCAATCATACGTGTAGTCAAGCACACATGAAATATGCATGAGATGTCAGAGGACAGCCTAGTGTACTGCTCCATCTTGACAGAATCCATCTCTTTTTGAAACAAAGTTTGTCACTGGCCTGAAAGTTACCAAGTAAGCTGGTTTGACTAGTGATCAAAATTCAGTATCAACTTTTCTCTTTTCCACCTTGCACTGACATCACAAGCATGCTACCATGACAGACTTTTAAAAAACTGATTTGGGAGGAGAAAACCCTGATCCACATACTTGAGAAGCAAGCTTATCACAAACTGAGCTACCTGCTGAGACCTACTTTAGAATTTTACTTATTTATTTATTTTATATCATTATCACAGTTTCCCCTCTCTCCACTTCTCACATTCCCTCCCCTAATTTCCCATCTGCCTTTCCCTCTATCCATTCCTCCATTTCTGTTCAGAAAATGACAGGCTTCCCATGGATATCAAGATACAACATATCAGGTTGCAGTAAAACAAGGCATGCCCCCTCTATTAAGGCTGTGCAAGGCAACCTGTATGAGAAATAGAGTCCCAAAAGTCAGCAAAAAGTCAAATATATTTCCTACTTCCACTGTTAGAACATATTTCCTAGTCCCACAAAAAGACAAAGCTACAGAACTGTCACATATATGAAGAGGGCCTAGGTCAGTCCTATGCAGAATCTCTAGTTATCTGTTCAAACTCTGACAGCTCCTGTGAGCCCAGGTTAGTTGATTCTGTAATTTATCTTCTGATATCATTGACCCCTCTGATTCTTACAATTATTCCTCCTTTCTTCAGCAGAATTCCCCAAACTGAGTCTAATATTTGGCTATGGGTCTCTGCATCTGCTTCCATCAGTTGCTAGATGAAACCTCTCTGATGACAATTTTTCTAGGCACCAAATCATGAGTATAGCAGAATATTCTTAGGCATCATTACATTGACTCCTTTTCTCTGGTTATATTTGGTTATATGCTAGCTCTCTGGGCCATCCTGCTTCTGGGTTCTAGTTCTCCAGGCAGTATCAAGTGTAGTCTTAGCCATGGTCATGTTTGTAGATTCCTGGGAGTTTCTCGATACTCACAAATATTATAAAATATCTTGATGTACCTCTAATCAATCAAATGAAAGACCTGTATGACAAAACCTTCAAGTCTCTGAGGAAAGAAATTGGAAAAGATATCAGAAGATAGAGAGCTTTCCCATGCTCATGGATCAGTAGGATTAATATAGATGCTGCTGGAACCTTACTGGTAGGCCACAGCCTTGTCGTGATATATAGATTAATATAAATGGCTTAATTTAAGATTAAAGTGTTAGCTAGAAATATGCTTGAGTCATCAGCCTAACAGAATTGTAGTTAATATAGTTTCTGTGCAGTTATTTGGGCCTGGCCAGCTGGAAATAATCGAGGAGTCACTGTTTACAAATCCAAACACAATTCTATATAAAACTTAGAGAATAACACTCAACTACATATGGAAAAACAAAAACCCCAGTGTAGCTAAAACAATCCTATACAATAAAATAACTTCCAGAGGTATCTCCATCACTATTTCAAACTCTAATACAAAGCTATAGTAATAAAACTTTATTATATTGGCATAAAAACAGGCAGGTAGATCAATGGAATCAGATCAAAAATCCAGAAGTAAATCAACATTCCAATAGATACCTGATTTTTGACAAAGAAGTTAAAATTATTCAAGGGAAAAAAAGAAAAAATCTTCAACAAATTATGCTGGTCTAACTTGATATTGGCATGTAGAAGAATACAAATAGATCCATATTCATCACCATGCACAAAACTCAAGTCCAGGTAGATCAAAGACCTCAACATCATTCCAGATACACTGAATCAATAAAAGAGAATGTAGGAAATAGTCTTGAACATATTGGCCCAGGAGACAACTCCTGATATAACACCAATAGCCATACACTAAGAATGACAATAAATGGGAACTCGTGAAACTAAAAAAGCTTCTGTAAGGCAAAGGACACCATCAACAGGACAAAACAATAGTCTACAGAATGGGAAAAGATTGTCGCCTACTCCACATATGACAGAGGACTGATTTCCAAAATACAAAAAGAACTCAAACAACTAGATATCAAAAAACAATTCAATTAAAAATAGCATACAGATATAAACAGAATTCTCAACAAAAGAATCTCAAATGGATGAGTAACACTTAAATGTTAAGCATCCTCATCTATAACATAAATACAAATCAAAATGACTCTGAGATCCCATCTTACATCTTTCAGAATGGCTAAGATCAAAAACACAAGTGACAGCTCATGCTGGAGAGGATGTGGAGGAAGGTGAACATTCCTTCATTGCTAGTGGGAACGCAAACTTACACGGTCACATTTTAAGTCAATATTGTGGTTTCTCAGGGGTGCACCCACACACGAAGACAATGGGGATGTTCTATCGGGAACTCACCAAGGCCAGCTGGCCTGGGTCTGAAAAAGCATGGGATTAAACCGGATTTGCTGAACATAGTGGACAATGAGGACTACTGAGAACTCAGGAACAATGGCAATGGGTTTTTGATCCTACTGTACGTACTGGCTTTGGGGGAGCCTAGGCAGTTTGGATGCTCACCTTACTAGACCTGGAGGGAGGTGGGTGGTCCTTGGACTTCCCACAGCTCAGGGAACCCTGATTGCTCTTCCGGCTGATGAGGGAGGGGGACTTGATCGGGGAAGGGGGAGGGAAATGGGAGGCGGTGGCGGAGAGGAGGCAGAAATCTTTAATAAATAAATAAATTATAAAAAAATATTGTGGTTTCTCAGAAAATTGGGAACCAATCTACCTCAAGACCCAGCAATACCACTCTTGAGTATATACTCAAAGAATGCTCCATCCTGCCACAAGAACACTTGCTCAACTGTGTTAATAGCAGTTTTATTCATAATAGCCAGAACCTGGAAACAATCTAGATGTCTCTTAACCAAAGATTGGATAAAACAAATGTGGTACATTTACACAAATCTATTACCCAGCTATTTAAAAATTGACATTGTGGAATTTGCAGACAAATGTTGGAACTAGAAAAAAATCATCCTGAGTGAGGTAACCCAGACTTAGAAAGACAAACATGGTATGTACTCAGTAGCAAGTATATATTAGCTGTAAAGGATAACCATGCTACAATCCACAGATTCAGAGAGGCTAGGTAAAAGGGAGGGCCTCTGGGAAGGGGAAATAGCAGATATCTCATGGGTGGACTAGGGATGGGTAGAAATGTGAACATGGGGGATTGAGTGAGGGGATAGAGGGGGGAAAGCTCTGAAAGAGAAGATGAAGTAAGAGCCATTGGTGGCTAAGGTAGAAACCTGGTACAAAGTGAATTCACATTTTAGAACTTTTATTTATTCCCCATTCACCACTGTTGATACCTTAGTGGTGCGTAATGGCTTGAATACCCAGACATCTGACACAGACTTCACATAATCTAACTGCTGATGTGTGCTGCAGGTATGACATAGAGGATTTTCAAAACCAAGTTGTTTCATTTCAACTGTTGTCATACCCAAGATACCATTAATTTTAGAACCTAAGCCACCAGGTGTATGAGAAATTCTTCAGAACTCTGGAAGGGTTAATATTGGAGAAAAGGAAAATAATAGAAGAAAACAGAAATAAGTTTAATTTAAGAGATATCAAATCCTACTCTGAAGATTTAGGTCACAGAATTTCAACAAATGTGTGGTATAGGAAGGAGGAAAATTAACAAGGAAAGTAATTCTCTTAGAACTGATGACCAATAGATATCTTTCATATAGGCATACATGTGTGTACTTGTATCTATATGTTTACATGGTTTTCTTCATCATTTCATTTTATATTTTTATATTCAAGAATTATCTACACACTTATTTCTCACTGTTCATCATTTATGTTATGAGCCAAAGAATAAGTAAAATAAAAAATTGAGAATATTTATTACCAGTTTTCTTCTTGAGGAGAAGGAATGTACTTCCTGTGAGATGATGTCACTTTTTTTGCAAAGATCACAGTCCCTGTCACAAAGTCTTGTCTGATTTAGTCTCTATACCACTTCCTGCAGTCACTTCTCCTCTCCTTGACATTTCAGGTTTCAGAGGAATTACCACCCTCCTTGGTACGAACCCAAGGACATTGTGCTGTTCAACATAATTCTCTTACATACTCCTAACACCTCATAAATAGTCCTCTATTTAAATCTGCTCAAATAATCCCAATTTGTAGATGCCATCTGTTTCTCTCTGTGACACTGATTGATATAGGAAGCCTTTGAAAGTTTTATGAAAGCCAGAATTTTTTCTTTAAAAATAAAATGAAACACAAACACAAATTCATAATTCTCTATTCATTGACCTCAACAAGGTTATGAGTTCACATGTACACAAAGGCTTTAGATAACATTTTGCAACTGCAAACAGAGAAACTGTTTTGTCCAGCTTATTTTAACAAACAATGAAATTAATATCAAGTCCCAGATAGTATCAGCTAACCTAAGAATCATGCAAAATACAGCTTCCTTCTTAGTGTCTGTTGGGTACACCATTGTTCCCAGGAAAACCAAGAGATAAGATGTAATTCTCCCAATTCTTTTGGTCTTGGCTAATGGTTTTTGTCCCTTTCCAGCTACTAAAAACTCCATTTACAGTTGGAAAGCTCTTTAAACATGGTTTTCTAAAGACCATTTAGAATCTTTTGATAATTGTAAATTTGTTTCAATAGATTCTATTTTCATAAAAAGTCATTCTTACTTTTCTCAACTTCTGTTTTTAGAATACATATTCATCACTTGATATTATCTCTTCTCATCCATGCACCAGAGGTAATATTAATGGCAGCACAGTGTGAGAGAAAGCAGAGGCTTTAAGCTGATCAGAAGCTGGGAGAATGCAGGAAAGTGTTTTTGAGACAGCATCAGGCTGGAGCGTGTCTTTGCCTTGCCACTCACTGTGATTGTGAAAGGGATATGCCGTTGTTAACACTGCTCCTTGAAGAAGATACGGCACCTTAGTGTCATTAGTAGATATGATCTTTTCTCAAGTGTGAGAATAAATGCTAAGGCAGCTAGCTAATGACATGTGCCGTGATGGTCCTTATCCAGGGGGCAGCCTGAAGGAAAACTGTCAAGTGAATGTATTTTATTCTTTGCAATAACATTTTTGGAGATCTAAGAGATTCTTTATTTTTTTAGTTCTACCTTGTAAGAAATACATTTTTTGGCCAAGTTTCAATAAAAATAATTTTTATTTAATCTCATCCCATCAGCTGGTATCACTGGGTAAAACATAATACATTGATCACGAACAAATGCATTGGCATTTTTATAAATGTTTTAAAGACAAACATCCTCAGTATACACAGAACAAAATGATTAGAACCCTAAAGAAATACAATTCTAAATAATGATACCTACTGCATGCCTGCCACAATTTTTTTTTTCATCAGAATTATCTCTGTTTCTACAATCCTCTTAGAGATTAGAAAGTCGTCCCTGGATTCCTCATCTACCACCCCCCCCCCCGCCGCCAATTTACCACACATCTCAAGTTAGTTTTAATAATGTAACTAGAATATGTTTGAAACCAATAAGGGAAATTTAAACAGATTACTTTACTAGAAATCTCCAAATTAGAAAATAAAAACTGTACTCTAAATATTAAGAAAATAATTGCAATTAAATAGATTAGATATAAATGCACTTTATTATGTAATCTACAAAATTGAAGGCTGGCAAGCATCTACCTCTTCCATAAATATGCAAAGCAGTCAGTGTATTATATTTAATCTTAGTCAAAAAATCTTAGTCAAAAAATGCAATATGTCAGTATTCTAAAAGAAAAAAAAATTAAGAACATAATTAATAATTATTAAAGATTTAATAGTTAAATACGTGCTACAGATTGGATCCTATGTGCCAAATGTTAGAAGATCCATAGTTATTGATGTGGTTGTGTTGGTAAGTAGTGGAAACTTTATGAGCTAAGGTTTCATGGAGGTTCAGTGGACTAATGGTGTTGTATTCTTGGAAGGCATAGGAAGACTTCAGAGACCCTTTTCTTATTTTACTATGCCTGAGTACCCTCTGTGACTTATGGGATGACTCACAGAGCCCCTAAACAAGAGGGCCAACCAATCACAGAATAAAACCTCAAAAACCATGAGCTGAAGTCAACTTCCTAGGAATTTTTAAAATAATAGAAAGTTAATGAACACAATCAGATGCTAACCTAGGTCAAGCAGGAGAAAATAAATATCTGGCCTCACACCCAACCTGAAAGAGTGTCCCCGAACAGCTTGTTCTCAGAAAAATATAGATGGAAATTGACTAGAATAACTATGGAGTAACATAACTTATTACAACAGATGAAGACTGAACCAATTGCTCTAAGATCAGAAAAAAATATAGTAGAGGAATATTCCAAAAGAAAGATACACAGAACTATTCTTCCTTTTTTAAAAACCTTCTAAGAATATATATTTTATAATGAGAAATATTTGCTGTACTCTAACAAATTTACATTTCATCTTTATCACTATATTCACTGGCGGATATTTTTCTGAATTACAACTCTATAGGTTTAACTAAGAAATATGACTAACTACTATGTGCCATATAATCACCAGTAAATTTAGTTTTACTATAATTAAGAAAAATTTCTAAAAGTTCAGTTAAATTACTCAATATACAGAAACATTAAGGTGTCATTAGTTAGCTAGATCTAGACTTGAAATTTAAAATGAAAGTGTTATTTATTCTGTTGTTCTTCTCTATGTAATTTATTCTCTTATTTCAATACAAATCATTTCTTGGGCATTTTCTGATGAAAATTTTTAGTATCACGGAGATAAAATCATAGATTAGATTGAATTTTATTCTCAAGATGCTGTGTGGCACAAATACTCATTTCCTCATTAACTCTAATACACTTTCTCCATGGAGTTATGTAAGACATTGAAGGAGAATATAGGGACCATATTCAGTGTATTCCCTTATATCGTGATTTTCAGGGTAAATGAGCAGTTGTAAGCAACCAGTTATGTTCAAATATCTATTTTTCAAGTGTGGTGGTGAACAAAGAAAGAATAATGAATAGAACATCAAGAGAGCAGTTATTGCCTCAGTCCCCTCCAGTTATGTCCTCCTGGAACACACTGTTGGATAGTCCTGTGCTTGTTTTGAGCATAATATGTTAAGAGTCAAATATGGTATAAATACTCAGTATGGCATAGCATCAAGGGAGTGAATAATAGATGCTATCGTTGTTTACAGAAATATATTTCTGCTTTCCCCTGAAGCTCAGAAGTAATTTTCACATAAATACGAAAATAAACATTAAGAAAACATTGCAAGACTAGGAATTTATTCCTCACATAGTACTGGAAAAATGGCCTTGTGGTTTCTAAAAGTTATTTGCCAAATTCTATGTATTTTAAAAGCAAAGACAGAAAGGCTACCTCGGCAAGCCGAAGCCTAGAGGATCCTACTTACGGCACATGGAGGCTTAGACTACAACGTGAAGTGAACAATCTGACTCAAAAAAGAAAGCATTAGCATATTATGTGTTTAATGACTGCGGCAGGGGAACTGGATGTGATCATTCAGAACTGTAAAAACAGGTCTCACGAGGCTGAAGCAGCAGGATTGAATTTGAGGACAGACCCTGAATCAAGAAAATGGTAAAGGAAAAGAACATTTTCTATGATTTACAAATTGATATTAAGTGACTTTTACTTTTCTTTACATCTTATAAATTTTTAAAAGAAGTCATACAGCTTTTGGATTCCCTTCCTAAAGACGTTTCAAAGCCCTGATATTTCTTCTTTTGCTATATGGCTTCATATCTTAAAAGACATTGATATATAGGTTCGGTGAATCAAATTAATCATAACCAAATCACTACGAGCTAAAAAGTCAGGATTGAATAAGTCTTTCTTTCTTTATAGGTTTTAGTCACATAGCAAACAGTATAAAACAAAGCATGGTTGAAATGAAGTAAAAATTAATAGAAATATAAATTTTATTGAGGAATTAACATTAGTGATAATCAAGAAGTTATAAGAGAAAGATACAAAAATCCATGCACTGGATTAAAATAACAGGACAATATACCTTCTTCTGATAATCTTTCAGAAATGGAAAGACATTTCATATCCTGGCATAGAATCTGATAGATATATAAAACCATTGACAACTTCATCACCATCAGTTTGTCTGTCTGCTTTATGGAAATGTTTGATGATTCAATAAAAGAATAAGTAAAATAGGATAATACTGAAACTTTAAGGCAAGAAAATTGGGGGTTAGATTTTAAAAGTTCCACTGTATTTCCCTAAAAATCAAGAAGGAATTCTAGGTGAAATTGATGAAAAAGGGGACATGTGATACTTATTTCATGAAAAAAACATGATGGTATGTGTTGGATTTTGATTGCTTTTACAAAATACCCGAGAAAACAGACTTTTTTTAAACAAGGAAAGTTTGTTTTGGGTCATGTTTTCAGTTCATGGGCAACTATTCATTGGTCCTGGGCCTCTACCATGGAAGCACCAAATCATGGGTAGAATACAAGATGGAGAAAAGCTATTTACCTCATTGCAAACTTTGACAATGTGCTGAGGAAATGGAGAGTTGAATGCCAACTTAAGCAGAATTGCTCATCATGACACAGTCTTTGGAACATGGACTTCCAATGCTTAGTGATAAATCTTCTAATGATTAATTCAGGAATATTGAAAAGTAGATTAGGGTGAGGAGGCTTAAAATAAACTACTTATTAATATACTACTGATAGGTTTCTTCAGCTACCCAAAATAATTCAGAATGGTTGGGTTAAAGAAGTTAATAGTAACCTATAAACAAGTGAAGATGAAAGATAAACATTGTACATGCAGTTAGTTAAGAAATGCAAAATATACAGCAGTGGAAAGAACACCAAGAATAAAGAGTATTTCAATATACTGAGCACATTTTAAACATAAACATTATGTTTTTAATCTTGACAAATTACTATAACTCAAAATAACACAATTTGCATCAAAAAGGAATATAACATTACTAGTTCCTTGTTGAATAGGGAGCTGCTGGTGTGTGATTCATGATGCTATGTAGGATTTTACAACGTTGTGCTATCCACAAAATTTGGCCTAGTTTTTATTCTTTGATGATGTAGAGACTGGGTTTATTTCTGTAAAAGGATTCATCAGACATTGTCTGCTGAAAATTCGTTCACATTTTAGACTCTAATGACCTGCGCTTCTGTACTTCAGCCACCCTCAGTGACACATTTAAAATCACAAAGCCAGTTATGGGCACAATCATCTGTCCTTGTACAAAGTCATCATAAACAGTCTCCCCAAGATTGCTTTTCAACCAATTTGGTGTCTGCTTTCTTTATGGCTATTCTTTTTCTGTTATGCTGACATATGCTTTATGATTTCAAGCACACACTTTCATCATCATGTTTTTGTCCATGTGTCTTGCTGATTTGCACAAAGTTTCCCAGGACTTGAATCACAATAACTTTTCCTCTATACTAACAGCACAAGGCACAGAAGTTAAGCAAATGCTTTGACCAATAAGTACTATGACAAATTTACAATGTCAATTTAAACAGATAACTTTAATTCCATATATAACATATTACAACTAATGAGTGTACATATGCATATGCTTTCTAGGTCTCTCTTATTCACCTTCTATGATGATTAATCTCAGTTTTGAATTTTAAAAGACCTAAAGTCACCTAGTACATGATCCTGTTAAGAGTGATGAGAAGACCTATCCATCATTAATGGTTCCATTCCCTTTCGGTATCCTAGAGATAGAGAAAGTGAGCTGAGAACAGATTGTGGTGTCTTCTGCTTCCTGACTGTGAATAGAAACTGATGAACTACCTCAAATTCTTACTGCTAGGATTTCCCTGCCTTGACATCCTGTACCCTAATTCTAATTATGTAGTAGTGAATAGACCTGATACTAACTGTCACTGAAACCTGGAACTTAGTGGCGTGTCATTCACTTTCAGTACAACACTTAGAAAAATGCCATGTAGGAAAAGGGCATTATGCCCCGTGTTCTTGACAAAAGAAAAGACTCTGGCTAATAAGGATATTATCCTTAAAGCAGAAAGTAGACTTGAGTTCCAGACAATATCATTGGATCAAGAGTACGATGGTGAGAGTTACCAAGCTAGACCGTTTTAAAATTAGCATTTATGAGCCAAGAGAAACAAAGTATGGACAAAACACAATAACAAATTCTATCACTTTGTATATTAATTTTAAAATAAATGAAAATAACCTTTTCTAAAAACCATTATTGGATAGCGGTGAGGAGAAAAAAAGGTCTTGCGACAGAGGCTCACAGCTATGCCTGTAGAAACCAGTGAAAATGCAGGATCTCTTCATATTGCTAAAATGTCTGAAAACAGTTCCTGATTAGTTAGAATTTGCCACAGACAGCACTGTGAGTAAGAAAATCCGAGAAAACTCATGAAAGCTTGTATTTAATGAGAGTAAAATAAAGGGATTATGAATATTCCTTAAATGCATTTGTATTTCTATGGTCTATATTTGCAAATATTTCAAAATAACTATGAATAAAAGGAAAATACTCTGAAAAAAAAAAGAAAAATGCCATGTGTGTATATTCTGAATCGTGTACTCATGTCTTCAGTGGCCTAAAGGAAAAGTTATCAGCATCATTCACAAATGATGGACCAAGGAGTGTAATGTTATAAGGATAATTAGAATGTAGTTAAGAATTATATTGATTTAGTAAAGTGACAGTTGTAGGTTCTCCTTCAAGATCCATCACTTCCCTGGGCCTGGCTAGGTTTCTCAAACCAGGCAAGCATCCAAGGGAGGAAAGCAATTGATAGCCCTACCTATATTTGACAACTATGACAGACTACAAGAGCCAGTATGGCTCAATATCCCCAAGGCTACAGGAGTTGCACACATACCTTGGTGATTACAAATAGCCCTCTCATTGGATTTAGAGTCCATTCAACAAAAGAAAAATCACATCTGGTTCTGTTTTTCCACAAAGACCCACTCAACAGATTATCCAGTACTAGATGATCAATACTGAAATAATTTACATATTGGTAACATACTGTGAAAGTTCTATTTGTATATTTATAAATTGTCAACAAGATACAAATTACATGTCAACAAGTGTAAAACTTACAAGGGTAGGACATGGGGATTAGAAAAATAAGTGAAGAGAACAAAGACATGAGCAAAAATAATATAACAGTAATAGGATAGTACTCGGAGAGAGGTCCAGTGAATACTGAAAACCCCTGCGTTTAATTTCTATTTGCTTAAATACCCTGACCCCAAAAGGTAGGAATAAGATTTTTTAAAAAATGCATTCACATGATACAAGGAAAGGACAGGTTCATTGAAGCTTACACTTTTAGTTAAACATTCTGTTGCCAGAACAAGACAAGTAATGCTCATACCCTAGACTCAAACATTTTGTAGGCAAACCACTCCCTGGGTGAAATCCTTTGTTATTTTCCTAAGGGAGTAGAAAGTTAGTTGAATCCTTAGACTTTTACTTAAGGTAGAGACAGATCTACCTCTCAAAACCTGAAATACCAGGTCTGTATATTAGCCACAACTAACAATAACCTTGATAGAACCGAACTCTCTGATCTAAATCAAGGTAAAACATTTGTTTGAGGTAGAAATAGACAATAACCTCGAAGGAAAAGAGGTTACAACTCAAACTATTAGTCAAAATAGAATAGGCTAACATTTTTGGGCCTTCACAAGAAGTGTGTGTGTGTGTGTGTGTGTGTGTGTGTAAGAGAAAGACACACACACACACACACACACAGAGAGAGAGAGAGAGAGAGAGAGAGAGAGAGAGAGAGAGAGAGAGAAGAGGGAGCAAAAAAAAATAGAGGACATTAATTTAAGAGAGAGCACAGAGAGGTACATGCAATGGGTTAAATGGAGGAAAAGGAAGGATGAGAATTATTTAGTTATATTCTAATTTCAAAAACAATTTTAGGAGAAAAAAATGAGTTATTAACTCTACCCTATCTTTGCAGAGACCCTGCCCTGTCAGTACAAAGTCTTTCTCTTGAGACTTTATACCCTGGCAAACTCTGCATCAACTGTAAACATATTTACATTTTTTTCTTTCTGTTCATTATTTTATTCAGACACACAATTTTGGTGAATCGAGCAGATACATAACAACAATAATGTAGATGAATAGTTTAAGCATGAATACAAACTTTAATTTACAAAAAAATAATGTGTAAAATTATGAATCAATTTAAGGTATCCCTGACTCAAGTTTAAAGACAGAAAAACTTGATGCTAGCAGATATTTTGTTACTGAGTTTAGGAAAACACACTGCAAGTCACTTTTCCTTATTGGCCAACATTGATAAATATCTTTTTGCTATTAAAAAACTATTAATTGTGTAATCTTGCTATCGTCTAATCTGGCTCATTTTTCACCATGTTTCCTCTCTTGAATTTGTCTCCACATGCCAGAACTACAACGTTATTATATATCCATTCTACCAGAACCACTGTATCCGAGATCACCTATGACCTGCTGACAAGTCATGAGCTTTCCTTTCTTTCATCACTTTATGGCTTTGCTTTTGACCCCTGTTTCATCTTCTCCTTGACCTGATGCCTTCAGATAGTCTCTCAAAGGATTTTTGCTTTAAAATTTTTCTTTCGATTTTTATTGAAAATAGATACTTCTCTCATGCACTACATCCCCAACAGAGTTTCCCCTCTCTCTACTCCTGTTAGGCCCCCCTCACTTCTTTTCTCTAGATTCATTCCTCCCTCCGTTTCCACTTCAGAAAAGAACAGGGCAGTTTGAAGCATTGTTTTGATCTCCGTTTCAGTGTGTATACTGTTTCAACTGCATCTGACCATGAACATAGTTGGTCCTATCCTTTTATCATTCAAGCTCATAGCCAACTCTGTTCTGATTTTCTTCATGGAGAAACCTTTAAATTGTTGTAATAAGCAATGCTTATGGTCATGAACTAATATAAAATTCATCTTTCCCAAATCTCAGAGAAGATTAGATGACCTTCCTGGCTAACCCAATGATTTCTCCCTTCACACTTCTTCATTAATCATATGTATTGTACCTTTTCAATCATGTGTATACTTTAGCTAGCAGAAATATTACATAATATTTTAATCAGAAATTGTATTTTTTTTCCTCTCTGAAGAGAGCTTATGAATATTGTCAGTTTTTCCCCAGAAAACAATGGGTACTAGAGTATTTCAATATTGATAATCTTAATCACTATTACTTCAATGGTTTCTCCAGATTCTTTTGACAAAACCTAACTTCTATAATAAAATATTTACCCATTTATATTGTCAGCTCCCCAAAAAGTGGACAAGCATTTCTTTCCAAAACACTTTTCCTTAGCATACAAAATCCAGTCATGTGGGTCTCCATACATTTCATTAAATGTTATACATTCCTTTAATTTGCAGTGCTTAAACCAGAAAGCAACTAAAAATTCTTGACATATGAATGAATAAACACTGCAGTAAACTCACAGTATGCACTATTACCTATAAACAAATCACTGTTACCCACAACATAGATGACCTCATTATGCATGTCAGAAGTCAGAAGCAAGGGAACGCTCAAGTATGCTAATTTCAGAGTCACCACAATTTCCCTTATGGAGTCCAAAGAAGTTGTCTGTAATTAGTGGGAAGATGACCAAAGTACCTTTTCTTAGATAATAAAAATATTCTACATCTTGACTGCATGTGCGAGCTATTCACATATACTTGTTAAAGAGTGCATTTAAAATAAACATAAATCATATCTCAACTTAGAAAATATAAAAACAACATAAAAAGCATAACAAAATAGCTACTATTTGCTGTGTAATATGATTACAGCATGTGTTCTGTGCTAAAAGTATCACTATTGTCTTATGGGTAGAATGCCATGTAGATTACCTTTAGTCTGTTCATATCCTATGGGAACTTGAATGAGTATGGCTAAGACAAATAAATTAAAATGTGTGGAACAATCTAGAAAATGGGAGTGTCATAGGATGGACTCCTGTGTGGTCACAATACAAATCTCCTGCATATTCTATACCAAAATATGCATAATATAACTGCAATAATACTCGGATACTGCTTGTAGGTTTTATATCTTATCATATAAGTTCAGCCTTGTGTCAGCCAGTAAAAACTGGAGATGTACTTTTATCCGTAACAGTGAAATGGAAAGATGGCTAAAACTAAAGAGGTCAGAACACCTAACCCGATTTTACTAGTCTTTATGAAAAGCTCAAAAAATAACCTCCTGAGGCTGAGAATGCCTTTTTCTCTAGAAATGAAGAAAGCACCATAAAAGAACACTTACTGGTTCATAAAATTCTAATGAATGTATTATTACCAAGTTTCACAATATTAACAGAGAGACGATGGAAGAAGAAATGAAATACATGAAAGCAAATTGAAAGCAATCATCAAAAATGCTTGAAATAAGAGCCCTAAAATTCACAGGTAAAACAATTGAAGTTATACTACAGCCCAAATGATTGCTATAACAGCTGACATAAATTAAGGTGAGATTTCATTTTCCTATTTCCCCACGTATAAAAGACCGCTAACCTAAGTATACTTAAAATTCTTGTCATCTGTCAACTGTCTGGTAATTTCAAATATGTAAAACACTAAAGCAGTTATGTGACATAGTAAGTCAATAAGATTCTGGTTAATTTGATTCAATGTTGCATTCTTGATCATTTTTCATCTAGCCTCTAAAGCGAACATAAAGCATTCATTTTTATCTATGGTGCTAATTATCAGAAGTCACTTGTGGTTAGATCTCTCTTGTAATTATTTTACTTCTATAAAATCAAAGTAAAAGCCAAATAAGATTTCCATTGCTTATATGATGGATATCAACCATAAACCACAGCTGTCTCTAATTAGACCCTCAGGTAGGCCACTAACCAATAGGATCATCCCTTTTCCCACATCAACATCTTAAGAGAGGGGCAATCATTTCTCCTTATTATTTTATGGTTATTCATTCTGTCCATGCAGTAAAATACGTTTCTAAAGAACCCAATAGCTGCGCTATTTCTGTAATTAATTATCTCGGTGAAATTAAAGCTTATTCATTAGGAAAATCAAGATGAGCTTTTCAAGTTAATGGGTTCTTCTCAGAGCAGATGAAAGTTTAGAGAAACTATGAACACCAAGTACAATTTCCACATTTCCCCCCCTCATCCACACCATGTCTCTTTTGGCCAAGATTTGTATTAGTATGGTGAATTTGTCACATCTAATGATTTAACTCTGATTACTCAAAGTTCACCATCACATTAGACTTTGCTCTGAGCTACAGAGCTCTATGGATTAATACAAAGACATCGTGCATGGTGGGCCTCGCAGAAGTACCAGGGAAAACAGCTTTGCCTCCCTAAAATTCTGAGCTCTGCCTTTATCCACACTCATACCTCCCTTATTCATTTCACTCCCATGTGGTTCTTCCCCCATAATAGGTGAGATCATGGACTGTGTAGCTTTTTCAAGTTGGCATTTTTTTCACACAGAAATAAGCACGTTAAGTGTCTTCTTATCTTTCTGTGGATTGAAAGCCTTTTGTTTTCATCACAGAAAACAATCCATTATGGCAGTATCACAGCTTATTTGTTCATGTATTAAAAGATATCAGTGTTTCTTCAGTTGGGATTCAGAAAGCAGTATAGGTAAGTGCAATTGTTTGATGCAGTGATAGCTTTAAATTAAAGGAGAGTTGGAATGTATTTTCACTATGGAGATAGAATTGCTACCTAAATCTCAGAAGACTAACAGAGACAGCTAGTCCTTTCTATAAAAATAGATTCTTAGTTTTATGTTTTCTTCCAAAGTATTGACCCTAGTTTATTCAGAATGAGATCTGACTCTCAGTGAGACTGGGGTTTGCCGTGTGGAAGTTTTAGCAGTTATTACTATATGAAACCATGTACTAATTCTGGGACAATGTATGAAACAATACACATTAAAAGTTTAATGATACAAAGAAAATTTCTAATAATCCTGACAACACAAAATTTAGATATTTTGTATATGCAATGGCTGCATAATAGAGTCATGAGATTTTTGAGAGAATGTAACATGAATGAGGCCCGGCCCTGCTTGTTTGTGTTTTCTGTCCTGCCCAATAACCCCAGCTGTTTAGTCCCAGAGAAAAATAACACATAAGTCTCTATAAGTTATAAAGCTGATTGGCCCATTAGCTCTAGCCTCTCATTGGATAACTCTCACATCTTGATTAACCTATTTTTCTTATCTATGTTAGCCATGTGGCTTAGTACCTTTTTTCAGTGGGGCAGATCACATACTGCTGCTTCAGTGGTCTGGGCAGGAATGGGGGGAATCAACTTCCTCCTTCCCAGCATTCTCCTGTTCTCATTACATCATTTCTACTTCCTGTCTGGTTTTCCCTCCTATATTTCCTGCCTGGCCAATCAGCGTTTATTTAAAACATGATTGACAGAATACAGACAATTCTACCACACCAAGAGTTTTGAAAATTAACCAAGCTCAGGTTCTATCCTTGTAATTAATTCAGAATATCGAGAGGTGAAGTGATCCATAAAACATACAATAAGAAATATCTTAAAATTCCCACAAATAATCAAACTCAACACAACATAACAATGAGAACCAACTGTTCAGAGGAGGCAGGCTATATAGCACATCTTTATTCTCCTTGTTAAAACAAAATGCAAATTAACTAAAATGTAATGTTTGTACATTAGGTAAAGAAGATTAATGTAATGATATTATTAGGGCATGGTGGTACAGGCTGTTAATCACACCATATTAGTCACACTCAGGAGGCAGAAGTGGATAAATCTATGAGTTCAAGGCTATTCTGATCTAAAAAAGTGGTTTCCAGGACACCCAGAACTACAAGAGAAATTCTGTCTCAATAATGCAAAGGAGGAAGTGAAGGAAAAGAAGAACAAGGACGAGGAAGTGATATTACCCAGTATTTAGACATCTCTGTGAAATGGAAAAGCTTATATTTGTGGTGAAAGCCACAGATATATTACAATTTAGAAAACAAGGATTGACATTTGGTCTGAGAAGATGTCATAGTAAGTGTGAGCACCTGCCTGTCAAGGACGGAGTTCCCCCATTCAAATCCACAGCACTTGCCGGGCAGTGGTGGCGCATGCCTTTAATCCCAGCACTTGGGAAGCAGAGACAGGCGGATCTCTGTGAGTTCGAGGCCAGCCTGGTCTACAAGAGCTAGTTCCAGGACAGGCTCCAAAGCCACAGAGAAACCCTGTCTCAAAAAACCAATATATATATATATATATATATATATATATATATATATATATATATATCCACAGCACTCATATAAGATGATGGACATGCCAGAAACCCCAGCATTTGAGAGAAAAGATAGGTAAAGCCACAGTTTCCCTGCTCCTACACTCTAACTGGGATAGTGAACCTAAGATTCTGCTTCAGGGAGAGACTCATTCTAGGGCTATAAAGGGGAAGTCAATAGAGTAGGACACCTACAGTCACTCTGTGACCTCTACGTGTTTTTTAAGAGATACATGTCCATTTATACTCAAGTACATTCACTGAAAACACACATAAACCTACACACACACACACACACACACACACACACACACACCACCTTATACCTTCCTCCCTCCAAGGAAAGCTGGTATTAATCAAAATCCTAAATATGCCCAAAATCTTTGAAGCACTAATTTAACTCTGTGCCCTAAAGTAACATAGAGGGACTGAAATGAAAATTTTTGAAATTTACTTTGATATTGCAAAATTCCAAACCATATAAAGTAGCAAAAAAGAATCCCACCTATATAGCAGCTATTAAAAACTAATAGAAATTGTAAAATAATGGCTTGGAAACATTTCCAGTGTTTGCAAAATGGATAGTTATAGGAAGGCCAAAGAGTAAATAACTAACCAAGGAGATATAAATATGGGGAAAAAACAAACATAACAACCTAAAAAGAGCAGCTGTCTTAATCTTAATTTTCTTTCTTCTTAGTGTACTTTATTAGGCTGAGTAGGAATTATAGATAAAGCATTAGCATTGTTTTAAATAATGAACAACCATATATAATCCAATTTATCATGATTTTTAATAATAATTTTTATTCTATGAAATTATGGCCTAATGACATCATGCATTTTTCCCTTTTATCCCTTCAATCCTTCCTATGCTCTCTCTCTCTCTCTCTCTCTCTCTCTCTCACTCTCTCTCTCTCACTCACTCACTCTCTCTCTCTCTCTCCAACTCATGACATCTTTTTCTTTAACTGTTTTTACGTGTATGTTTGTTTGTGTGAGAGAGAAAGATTATATATAATATATATACATATACAAATACATAACATATACAAATATGTTAATAGTTTTCATAAAAATTTTCCCATATGGGCTTAAAATTCTTCTGCCAAGAGCTACAGACTATCTAACTAAAAAAAAAAAAATAATAATAATAATAACAACAACAGAAAAGAATACCAGATATGAGAAGCCCAGTTTGAATTGTTGGTCAAGATTGCCCAAGACACTTTCAAAATATTATAGGCTATTGCTACTACCCCTGGTTGCTTTCCACTTGAGGAAAGCAAACCCATTCTGCTGAAAACGCCATTCACTTGGGATACAGAACCCAGGGTAGCCAAGGTGGATTCAACCTGATAGCCTCCTACCTTAGGAATAACTTTCGTGGTACAGAAGACTCCCTACAAGCTTCCAAAAGAGGGGAGCAATCAATTTTGTGTATTTTTTGTTTGTTCATTTAAAAAAAAAGTTTATAAATTTTGCATCTGTCTCAGTATAATAAAAGGTATATCAAATGCATGCTCCTTGTTTTCTCTGGCATCTTTGTCTTCCGAGACTAATAAGTGAGCCTCTAAAGTTTCACAGCAGACCCTTAGATCCTGAACAACCTGTCAGTCACTTAAATTGCTGATTAATTTTGGCTTGGCACCAGATCAAGCGCTTGATGAAATAATCAGTCATCTGTGCCTGCTCTAAGAAATTAGCGCTCGCATCTATTTATCAAAATGTCAAAGAGAGTCGTTAACCCTTCAGTGCTGTCCTGAGCTGCATACACCAACATGTCTCAACATTAATGGGCAACGTTCTCCAGTCAGGAAGAAGCCCAGTTCTCAGCCTGACTCCTTTGCAAACTCCCTTGTGTATTTTTCATTAGAAAAACAATAGAGTTTGAAATCGAATACTGAGGTGACCTGTTTTGCACTAGTTCATATTGAAGTCAAAATATACACTATTTTTCCTCTTTAGAAAAATATCTTTAGACACTACGTTGTTGCTTGGTAGCTGAGTATGTATATGCCCGTTGCTTCAACCCCAGGTACTGAACACAGCACCAAAAACAATGATAGTCACTTTTTAAATGACTGGAATCATACAGTGGAAATCAGGGTGACATTCTAATAATTGGGAAAAAAAGGAGTTGGATAGAATACTCATTGTGAGTAGGTGCTGAGCATAAACGGAACACACTAAAATCAAGCCAATTTAATATTTATGCATTAGTGTTTATTGAGATTAGTGTGTGCACAAAATTTTATCTCTGGAATTATAAAGAAAACCACTGACAGAAATACATGGAATTGGCAGACACAAATTACAGTCAATCACTGTCAAGCATCAAGATATTATCACTTGGAAGAAGTGATGTCATTCTCAGGTAGATGCTGTTGTTCAGAGTTTCAACAGACACACAGTTACTGCTGGCATGCATGGCCACCTCCCCAAGAATAATTCTACCACTACAAAACCAGTAAAAATTTTACTATTCCCTCAATTTTATTACTTGTGTCTGAAAAATATATCTCATAACAGTTTGCATACATACCATAAAACACAGATATGCAGGTATAATTATAAGTAATTACTTTTAGAGTATATAGTATATGCTTCTATACAGAGTAAATGAAAATAAAATTCAATTGAGAAATCAATCACTACTTTCATGATTCTGAATGTATCCGTCCAAGAAGTAAAAGAGGAACACTCACTTCTAACTTTTATACATTTTTAATGAAGATTAATGGGTGAGAGTTGAAAAGAATAAATATAGTATGATAAAATTCCAGCAAGGAAGAATAATAAATAAAATTGGCTCTATTTGCATTTTTAAGTATCTGTTATGTCTCAGATCTAGATCCCCAAAGTACAAGTTACCTGTTTTTATTGGATTTACTAACATTATGTATTATTAAATTTTCAGATGTTTTCTGTGTATTGTTTTAGACTTGTTGCAATATTTGATGTGTATATTCTCATATCCTGATCCTGATTATTTTATTTATTATATTTATTTTATTAATTTGAATTGTTTGAAGTTTTCCATAGATTCCTACTGTTCAGTTTCAAATTATTGAGGAGCTCTAGGTGTATATATCTTATTAAAATTAAATTTTAATACAATTCATAGTGGTTAGAAAAGATATTTTGCATAACTTACACCTTTTGAAAAGTATCGAGATTGATTTGATGATCCATTTACAAAACAGAATGTATTTCTCTCTAACAACTGCTCCTGCGTCAGAACAGCAGCTGCTAGGTTCTGCTAGGTGAGAGGACATGATTCAGAAGAACAAAGAAGCAAAGCTAAATCTGTTCCATTTCCTTCATGCATGAGCTTATCCATAGCTGAAGTAGCAATAGTAATATTCATGGCCAGCATAGTGAGATGTATGAGTAGCCCATGAACACATGAGTGAGCATGCTAGAGAAACCAAAGCAATGCCAGGTCACACAGCCTTGGCTTTGCTATGTGCGAGTCAAGTGAGAAATTCAAGGGGGCCTGTGGGCCTACGTAGGAGAAGCTTGTACCACGGTAATAGCACTCCTTTACTCTCCTGAGAGGCTTAGGATTGATATATTAGAAAAACAACATCAAGTGGGAGCATCTTTTGGAAATCAAATGAGATTAAATCAACTGTCAAGCTATCTGTGAGTCATACAGGACACTGAGCAATCCAATACAACCTTCTTGAACTTTTCAGCATAGGCATGTCATAGTAAAGAACTAAGGAAAAAGTTTGTAGGCTAAGTGAACTCTACTAAATATACATACATGTGTGTGTACATATATATGTATGTATGTATGTATTATTTTGAGTGGATGGAGTGTGTGTGCGCACATGTGCATGACTGTGTGTATTCACGCATGAGCGCACATACTCCCATGCACACACAATGCATGAAAATTGAAGGTACATTATCTTCTCTGGAAAGCTATATTTCAAAGGCTTTTCTTATTATATATACTAAATCAGTTTGTTTCTTCTTTCAGAAAAAATAAAACTTTTGATATTCAGTAAAGAATGAGGCTGTATACCCACTACCCAAATCAGCCAGCTTGGTGAGCAGCGGAGCAGAGGGACCCACACCTGAAGGTCTCTGGCGTGAAGGTTACAGAAACATCATCATTTATTTATTGTTATTTACTATGCTCCTGTTGGGTGGAGGTGGTCGGTGCCTGTGCACATGGAGGCTAAAAGAGGGAGTTAGATCCCTGAGAGCTTGGTCTTGTGGTTGGTGCTGGGATCTGAACTCTGGTCCTCATGATGTGCAGCAAGTTCTTTTAATCATTGAATTATCTCTCCAGTCCCTCATTTTTCTTTTCAAGTCATGTCTAAATAGAATTTTTGGGCAAACACCTAGCATTCAGCATGGTCCCTTTAAGCAAGTGTGCTTAAAAGTCTGAATTCACAAGGCAATAGCTCTGAGTGTGGTGGGGGGGGGGGGTAGTGACATCTAATTATAATATTAAATGACGTTCCATGGTGATGGCATACTTGCTAAATACTCTAAACCAACTTCAGCAACTGTAGTTATGAACTACTATTTATCTTGTCACCACCTATTGTAACATAATTCTGGGGGAGATTTTGAGACAAGAAGATGGCAGCATAAATTCCTCCACACTCCATCGGTGAATGAAAGAAATAAAGAGAAATAAAAAAGAAATTTCTCTATTTATTGTGTGTGTGTGAGAGAGAAGACAGACAGACAGACAGACAGACAGAGATGAGACAGAGAGACAGAGACAGAGAGAGAGAGAGAGAGAGAGAGAGAGAGAGAGAGAGAGACGAGATGAGACGAGACAGAGAGAAACAGATACAGAGAGAGACAGAGACAGAAAACTCCAATGAAGAACTTCTGAACTTCCTAGAAGTCTTGGGGGTCTCAAATCAGTGGCGAAGCATGGGGATTCAAAAGAACAGTATGAAAATGGACACAATGCTTCACTGCAACAGATGCGAAGAAAATAGTATTCTTGTGAAAATGCAGAGCCTGTGACATAGTAACAAAATGCATTAATCGTTGTTGTCAGTCATTTTACTTTCACTTGGAGTAAGACACGATTCCTTTCATCTAACTTGAGTCTATGCTTTTCCCTCCATAACTACATGTCCTCAACTATACCCACGAGGTTTTTTGTGCTACATTTTGGCCACTGGCTGGAGTACAGAAAAATCATTAGCCTTTTTCTTTCTCTTTCTTACATATTGATCTTAACAATTAGCTCTCAGGTAACTACAGGCGACGAGGTGCTGATATTCTGCATTTTTTTCATTATTCTGAGTCTTTTTCTGTGCTTGATAAACCAAAACAAACTTTACTGCTAATAAAACACTCATCAATAAATTTTCCTTTTTAATTTAAGGCCTCTGTGACTTACTGAAAACAAGATGTTAACTAATTTTTTAATAAAAGAAGCAAATGTTAACTATTGGCTTAAAATGCTATCTTCTTTTGTTATCAACAGAAATAATATTAAAACTAGAGCCAAATACAACAACTTCATGAAAATAGTTCTTGTTGATTTCTTCATAATACAGAAGATAATTATCGTAGGGAATAGGATATTTTGCTTGGTAAACAATAATTTTTGATTTCCACAACCTCAATAATGGGCTGATGGTTGTTCAAGTAAAATATTCTTTCTTTCAAAAAATATCAATAATTGGATGACTAAACTCATTAATTTCTTTTTTCAATTTGAATCCAACACATGCTCTCTGAAATTCAATTTGAATGCAACACAAACTCAGAAATCTGAAATTATTATTGTACATTAGCTTTCTTTTGTAATGCTGGCTTTTCTTCACTTTTATTTATTTTTCCAATGATGGATGATTATGTACTTGGACACATACACATTAGCTATAGATAAAGTATAAATACCTAATTATAAATATACCTGCTTTTTTATATTAAATCTTCAGGTACATTATGTGAAGACTAACTTTAATTTAAGTGAAAACAGCCTCTATATGCAAACATGCTGATTTCACTCAAATCTTCTCACCTGAAATTTATTCACATAAATAAAATACCTCTAACCTAAATAAAATACCTCCCAAACAACAACAGCTCTCTCCCATAAATCATTTCACCTTCTGTGTCTTAATTTTAATACTAACAGGCTTAGATGACTCCTAAAATTGAAGTCTTATTTTCCATTCTGAATCATACCGTAGGTAAGATTCAATATCATTACCTCACTCAACCCTCAGGATAGGTAATATGCCAAAATGAACACGCATAGTGCTACATCACCTTGAGTTTATGGGCAATACAAGGGCAGGGTTAGCAGAGGAATGAAGAAATGAGCATTTGCAACAGGACTGAATGAAACTGGACAATTCACCACAGTGGAGATTAGTAGGACTCGGGTTTGCACAGGTCACCACAGTGAAGGTTAGAGGGCTGACAGCTGCACAACTTTACCCAGAATTGGAAAGAAATGAAAATAGAAAAATTACAATAAAAAACCAATATCCAGGAATTCCTTATTGGACAGTTACGGAATGTCTCTATTTTGCATTAATTTTTTTTATAAATTGGGGAGTGTTTGTTATTTATTTCATGTTTGAGTGCTCTATTGACTTTATGCTGGCAGAAAACATCAGATCCCACTATAGATGGTTGTGAGCCACCATGCAGTTGTTGGGAATTGAACATAAGACCTCTAGGAGAGCAGCCAGTGCTCTTAAATACTGAGCCATCATTCCAGCTCTGCATTAAACTCTTAATCATTTAGTCATTTAAGTCACCAATGCATCATGTGTTGTCTAATCCTCGGTACTAAAGATTTCCCTAACTGGATTCATGCATCCCTCTGAATAATCCCAGACATCTTCAGCAGCATCTATAAATCATTGCCAGGTCCTCAAAATCCTGACAGTAAGTGATTTCTCTTGCTCAGTTACCACCTCACTTTTATTTTCCATCACAAAACAGTACTTTACTGGTTGGGGGCACCTCAAATGTCAGTAAATAATGTCCACTGGCCAACTATAACTTTGAAGTGCATGGTTGCTTTCCATAGGTTAATAATCCACCTACTGGAATGTTACCAATGTATTCTTCCTCATCAAAAACTCGTATAGTGGCTAAATTTCTAGTGAAGTTGACTATTGACCCCTACTAAAGTCATAAAAAGAATGACCAAGGGCTACAGTCATACCAGGTGTATGAAGCAGCTAAAGAAGAGTGCGTGTCTTCCATGATTTTCCCACAGACATAAGGGGAGAAAGGCAATTACCTGTGAATGAATGATAGATAGGGTCTGTCCTGTGGCAGGAGACTACTGGTAGCCTTCTTTGTTAGAAACCATGCTAGAATAGCTTAGAAAGAAAACTAGAATAGATATTCATTTGCTAATATAAAGCAGTGTACTTGAACCTGGGAAGCAAGTATGCTAACTCTAGAATTTCACCAATCCCTTATCTCCTCTAAGTACAATTCCTAGATTCATCCCAAGTCCTGTTGTCCTGTCCTACTACCTTCCTCCCCCTCCTCATCCCCATCTCCAATGGATCACACAGATATACTTCTCTGATCGATCTCTCTCTCTCTCTCTCTCTCTCTCTCTCTCTCTCTCTCTCTCTCACACACACACACACACACACACACACACTAAGACACTTTGCTCTATCCCAGCCACCAAGTCCAGCAGGCACTCCCTAAGAACCCACAGGTCAGGGAAGTATGTAGGCTAACTGAAACTATTTCTCTCTCCCTGAAATTTTCAAGTCTAGTCCCTTACTCTCATTCCCAGATCTGTATTAGTCTTTCTGTTGTGGATTCTCCTCATTCTCTGTACCTATAACCAGGGACTAAACAGATCCAGGTGGAGCACCCTGTTTCTTCTCTTCTGTGGACTCTCTCGACTTCCTTCCTAGTCCCTCTCTATTCCTAAGTGTTAGCCCTTAATACCCTAGAAACACATTTTACTTGGAACCCCAGTGATTACACCTAGTAGGATCCCAGAAGAACCTCTAGCCAGCCTACCCTCAGCCATCACATTCTCTTAAGAATCAGAGAGGGAAATAGAAGTCAAGAAAAAAAAGCATTCAACCAACAAAGACAAGATTATGCATCCGCAACTTGAATTACAATCTTCCAAAACCCAGATGCCAGCATAAAACACAATTAGCAACAGCCAGAACAATATGTCTCCTCTAACAAGTAGGCCCTGATCATTGGTACACAGCTAAAGTACAAGAAAAAGGCTTTAAAATGGCCTTTGTGAATATGATAGATGTCCTTAAAGAGAAAATTAATAAATCTCTTAAATTTAAACTGTTGAAGACATGATAGATGAAATGGATATATAGGTTAAAAAAGAATGCCAATTTTAAAAAATATGGCACAAAATATTCAGCTAACCTGAGACACTATGAAAACATAAAATTGAATAATAATAGAAATAGAAGAATAAACCCATTTAAGAGCCACAGAAAATATTTACAACAAAATTCTAAAAGAAAATTTCCATAACCTGACGAAAGAGATACTATGGGGGTATAAAAAGCACACACAACATCAAAAAGATTGAACCAAGAAATAAAGCACTCATGGCACACAATAATCAAAGCACTAAACATACAAAATAAAGAAATAATATTAATAGCTACAAGGGGGAAAGACCAAGTAATATATAAATATATAAAATATATATATATAAAATATAAAGTAATATTATATATTAGAATAACATCTGCTTTCTCAGTGGAGACTCTGGAAGACAGAAGAGCTTAAAAAGAAGTTCTACAGACTCCAAGAGAACATAGATGCAAGCCTGGACTAGTATACCCAGCAAAAATTTCAATCAAAATAGATAGAGGAAATAAAAGATTCTATGATAAAACCAAATTTAAACAATATCTATCTAGAAATACAGCTCTACATAGTGTACAAAAAGGAAATTTCCAACCTAAAAAGTTTAGTTACAACCAAGAAAACACAATAAATCATCCCAGACCTGTGCATCAAAAGAAAAGAAACACACCACACACCACACACACACACACACACACACACACACACACACACACACACACACTAATGGTTTCAATTCCCTAAATAAAAAGACACAGACTAAAAGAATAAATGTGAAAAACATGCATCTGCTGTTGCACGAAACACATCAGGGACACACATCACTTCGGAGCAAAAGGATGGAAAAAGATAATTCTATGTAAATGAACCTAAAAAGCAAATTTTGATAGGGATTTTAATATCTGACAAAATAGACCAAACCAAAATTAATCAAAGGAGATAGGGAAGAACACTATATTCTCATCAGATGAAAAATACACCAAAAGGACATTGCACACACTGATAGTGAGAGACTTCAATACTCCACTTTCACCAATAGTCAGGTCATCCAGACAAAACATTAGACAGAGAATTCCTGGAGCAAACTGATATTATAAACTAAATGGACCTAACAGATATTTGTGAAATGTTTCACCCAAACACAATAGAATATACTTTTTTTGCACCTAATAGATTGTTCTTCACAATTGATCACATACTCAGACACAAAGGTGGTGTAGGAGGTCTTTCTGTCTATGTGTTGCTTTCATTGGTTAAATAAAGAAGCTACCTTGGCCTTTTGATAGGGAAGAACTTAGGTAGGCTAGGAGGACAGAATTCAGTTCTGGGAGGAAGAAGGCAGTGAGAGAGTACTACCATGGAGCTACCAGAGTCAGACATGCTGAATATTTCCCAGTAAGTCACAAACTCATGGAGATACACAGATTGGTGGAAAAGGGTTAAATGAGGATGTGAGATTGGCCAAGAAGAGGTTAGAGATAATGGGCCAGGTAGTGTTTAAATGAATACAGTTTCTGTGTGGTTATTTCAGGTGTAAGCTAGTTGGGTGGGAAAGAACAAAAAGCCCAAGCTCCTTGTAACACAAAGGAAGTCTCAATAGACACAAGAACATTGAAATGACATCATATTACCTATCTTACCACATGAGTTAAAGCAGGATATTAGCAGCAGAATGCGTATAAACTAACAGAAACTCACAACACATTACTGAATGAAAAATGGGTCAAGACAGTAATAAAAAAAGAGACCAAAAACTTTCTCTTACTGAGTAAAAACTATCCAAAACATACCCAAACTTATTGGACACATTGAAGGCAGTTCTAAGAGGCAAGTTAATAGCACTAAGTAACTACATTAAACAATTGGACAGATCTGACACTATTAACTTAATAGTACACCTGGAAGTTCTAGAAACAAGAAGAAATCACATCCAAAAGTAGTGGATGGCAAGAAATAATTAAACTCAGGGTTGAAATCAGTAAAATAGAAACAACCATACAACAACACAACAATACAAAAAAATCAATGAAACAAATTGTTAGTTTTTTTGAGAAAAATCAATAAAATTAACAAATTTTTATACAAAATAACTAAATGGCAGAAGAAACCCAAATTAACAAAAGAACATAACAAGAGACACCAAAGAAAACCAGAAAACCATAAGGTTTTAAGTACCTATACTCCACCAAATTGGAACATCTAAAGAAATGGGTAATTTTCTCAATAGGTACCACTTACCAAAGTTCAATCAAGATCAGATAAGCAATTTAAACAGACCAATATTAAGTAGTGAAATACAAGCAATGTTTCCCAGTCAAAAAAAGCCAAGCATTCATGCAGAATTCTACCAGAATTTCAAAGAAGAGTTAATGCCAATATTCCTCAGATTATTCCACAAAATATAAACAGATGGATTATTACCCAATTAATTTTACAAGATCCCAGTTACCTGGATACCCAATCAACATAAAGACCCAACAAAAAAATTACAAACCATGGTTCTAAACCAATCCAACAACTTAATGAAAAGATCATCCACAATGATCAAGTAGGCTTCATCCCAGAGGTGCAGGAATGTTTCAACATACATCAATTAGTAAGTGTACTATACATAAGAAACATACTGAAAGACAAAAACCATATGATCATCTCATTAGATTCAGAAAAAGCCTTTGGCAAAATCAAACAACCATTCATGATAAAAGTCCTGGAGAGAGTAAGGATACACAGGACAAATGTTAACACAATGAATGCAATTTATAGCAAACACAAAGTCAACATCAGCTTAAATGGAGAGAAACTCAAAGCAATTCCACTAAAATCAGGAAGAAGACAAGTTTGTCCACTCTTTCCATATCCATGCACTATTGTCCAGAAACTCTTAGAACAATAAGACACTGATGATGTGAATATAAATTGAAAAGGTAAAAATCAAAGTATCTTTAGTAGCAGATTATATGATAGTATACATACGTAACCCTAAAAATTCCATCAGAAAACTGCTGTAAAGTGATAAACACTTCTAAGAAAATAGTGTAAATCAAGATTAACTAAAAACAGAAATTCACTAACCAATAACCAAATAAACTGAGAAAGAATTAGGGAAACATCACCTATAAGAATAGCCCAAATAATTTAAAATCCCTTGGGGTAATATAAGAAAGCATAGCTTTTATGATGAAAATATTAAAATACTGAAGAAAAAAATGAAAAAGATATTAGAAAATGGAAAGATCACCCATGTTCATGAATTGATAATTTAATGTAGTATAAATGGCCATCAAACCAAAAGGAACTAAATGTTTAAAATGTTTTTGTTTTATACAAAGCTACCTTCTTTACGTTTCTATATTTTGAAATATCAGATCTTTAGGTATTCTTAGCAATATTTAGTATGCAGTTTGTTAAAAGTGGCTAAAATATGTAAACTTTTCACATGCTTTGACATCATTTTCCTAAGACGTAGTTTAATCAATAATAATAGTGTTATACATATTCATGCATTATTTATACATATTTTTCTATGAAAAATGGAAGACTATAATTTTTTTCTCTTAAATGTGCTAAGGATTGTTCTAGGCCTTTGGGGCAATCATGAAAGTTTTCTAAAACTGAGCTATTCTCTTTACCATGACATTTTCTTTTAATAAACTGTGTACACATTAGAAAAAGGTGTATATTAGTTAAGAAACCACAATCTATAAAAATATACAAAAGAATATATTTTATATCTCTAATGTTGGAATACTTTCCTTTATTGAGTATATCTATATATATATATATAACTTCTTTTGCATACTAGATATTAGCTCTCTGACCTACAAAACTCTAGCATTATATTATGAAACAAAATAATATTTTGTTTCTGAAAATTAGTATCTCCAATCTCTCTAAGAAGAAATCAAAGAAAAATAATCAAAGCAATAGAATTATCACCAGTAAGAAGTGAAAATGAAATACATTGTTTGGCCTTCCTTTTCTATAAATTTATACAGAATTCCTAGATTCCAGGATCAGAAAGATCTTTTTCTCTGCTAAGGTCATGCAGGTGAGCCAACCACACCTCTTAATTACCCCCTTCTGTAACTAAATTATGACCCACACATGCATCTAAAGTATAAAATTCTAGGAATCAAGGGGGTTTTGTTGCTTTTTTTTTGTTAGGAGCACTAAGAATATAATCACTCCTTTTTGGAAGACATCATATGTTACTTTGTAGAAAGATAATTACAAAAATTATCACTTAGCTTCTTCCAAGAGCTGCCTGATACCTTAATACACCATGAAGTGAAAATTTTTTAATTGTCACTATTTTAAAGGGTGATAATTTAAGTAGCTACCTAGAGAAATCACATGGGCTCCTCAGTTGGCAAGACGTGATATCAGTGTATACCTGAAGAAGAATACAGAGGTTGTCATGGCAACACTGAAATTTGGAGGACTGCTGTTCAAATGGCTCAATACCTGGAATGTGAGCCTGATAATTTCAGCTCGCTGGCCTAGTGCAGGCAAGTTTGGGCTGTGTGTATGATGCCACAATCTATTGTTCTCAGAAAAACCCTTTGAACATTTCCAAAATATTACTGTCTAGTCAATATCAAGATTTTTTATATTTTATTTGTTTATTTGTTTATTGTTTTTTATTGGTGTGTGTGTTCCAGTGAACTTGTGTGTGTGACTCTGTGTGACAGCCTGCAAGTAGATATTTGAGAACAACTTATGGGAATAGTTTTCTTCTTCCATCACGTGTGTCCCAGGTATAAAAACCAGATCTTCAAGTTTGACTACAGGCATTTTTACTCATGAGCTTATGACATTGATTGCTGAGATTACTTAAAATCTGATTTCACTGGATAAGGAGAAAAGACCAATTTCTTTAGTCATTGGTACATCAACACCATAACTAAAGAGATATTAATTATGGTCTAAAAGAATGCATACGTATAAAGGCATGCAAAGTTTATAAGACAAATATCTAAGTTGTCTTTTTTCCTAAACAAAGGGAGAGTAAAATATTTTAATGTAACTCAATTAACATGGCAACATTTAGGTACCTTGATCAATAACTTCTCTGAAAGTGCTTTGTAAGAGGTTTCTAAACCATTTGAGGTACAGCTCATACAGCACTTTCACATCAACTTTCCTCTCAAAGCATCTTGAAGACACTAAGCTCTTTATGTTTATTTGGAATTTGTACTACTTGATCTACCTACAGAATCTCAGAAAATAAAGTCTTCAAATGCTTTCATGCCAACAGATTTTATGCTCTACAAAATAATTCCCAGAACCGCACTTAATAATTTTGGTCCAGGATGGACCTAGTCCCAGAGATTTCAAATGAAGCTGGAAAATTCCTGCCACCTAGTGACTTTCTAAGATATGTAACTTTTGAATGACCAATGGCATATTAGTTCCATTATTCTGTAACTTTTTTTAGACCCAACATCATACAGAAAAGGGTTGGGTAAGTATATTTAGAGATGTTACCCGCTTCTAATACACTGCTACATATTTCTGAAAAGGATTGAATGAATTGAAATTCCTGCAGTACCCCTGAAGGCTGAAAAGACAAAGCATTTTGACCTCTCTTGTGGAACCAAATAAGTTGGTACAATGTTTGAAGATCATGATTTTTAATACAGTGGGTAGTATATTTAGATTCAATATATTTCATGGATAAAACAATAGAAGTTAATCAAAGTTCTGCCATTTTGTTATTTAAAAATCTATTGCAAAATTTAAAGCTATTTAATCTAATGTTTTATCTAGCACAAAGCAAAGAATTCATAGTTTATTTTTCTTTATTTTCATACATATTACCTTAGTTAGGGTTTCGATTACTGTGAAGAACACCATGACCATAAAAACTTTTATATAGAAAAACATTAAATTGGAGCTGACTTACACTTTCAGAATTTAGATCCATTATTGTCATGGAGGGAAGCTTGGTGACACACAGGCAGTCATGGTGATGGAGAAGGAGGTAAGAGTTCTGCATCTTGACCCACAAGCAGCAGAAACTAACTGTGTTCCGCATTAGGCCTGATTTGAGCATCTGAGACCTCAAAGCCTGTGCCCCAGTCAGAGGCAAACTTCCTCTAACAATGCCACACCTACTCCAACAAGGTCACACTTACTAATAATGTTACTCTTTATGAGCCTATGGGAGCCATTTTCTTTCAAAACCACCAAACCTACATTTGCATTCATGCTTCCTATAGAACAGTAAAATTGATATCAGTAGTATCATTGTACGCTTCAGGGACAGAGGCAAATATATTTGCCTCACTGCAAAAGAGAAGGAGAAAGTTTGTTAGAGCCAGAAATACTGGACAGCAGTATCCCACCGTGCATGGCTAGACATATCCAATGGGCATGAAAAAGAAGGGTGCTTGTTTATAACAATGTCAACAAATAGTAAAATATTCAAGATCCTCTTCTTTTTCAAGCCACTGTTTTTATAACACAGTCTTTGATTTCATTCTTCCATGCTTTCCTTAGACACACACAGACATATTCTCCCCTATTAACAGATGAGGCATTACAGCACTGACAATTTGTGTGAGGCTGCACAGAGGTGTGCAGAACCATGTTTTCCTGATTCCAGAAGTGGGATGACTGTAAGGAATGTAAGCAGGAAATCTATGAATGGTTTTAACTGCAGTCACTTAAATCTCTCCTTTCCGACGAACACCTTCATGTTCATTAAATATTTTTATTAAGTTAAAAATAATCAAGCAGTAAACTTTTGCAGTGCTTTTAACTAGTTTCACAGAATAACAAAGAACATGTGTTACCATCTAAAGGAAATTCAGTAACTGTGAACTAGGATTGTATACTATTTTAGAATCTGAACATGACTCCCAATGTTTCTTTCAGACATTTATCTCACACCCCTGGCAACGAGTACAATGGGAGAGACAAATACCTAGTGTACTGGTAAGTGGATTTTAATAACCGAGGTGTCTATTAGGCAGTGCCCTCTATAATACCGCTAACTGACAATCTGAATAAAGTAAAACCTCCTGGGAGATGAGCTGAAGAAATTCCTGTAAGTGATTATCTTAATTATTCTACTTGATGAGGGAATACCCATCTTAAATGTGGGAGGAACATGAACTGTATACATGGAGAAAGCAAACTGAACACAAGCATGTATGTATATATTGAACTGTGTTTCTGATTGTGGATGCAACCCTCCCCCTGTAGAATCTGTTGCTATGATTTCTCAGTTATATTGGACTGTACCCGGGAACTGTGAGCTAAAATCTACTCTTTCTCCCTTACGTAGCTTCTGTCAGGGTATGTTTTCACAGCCACAAGATAAGCTACTAAGACACTCTGTCTTAAAAATTAGTAACCTAAGATCCATCTTAGGCCTGTATCATGATAAAGCATGAAATTTACACCAGCTGACATCATGAAGTTTTTAGGAATTGAAATGTTTTAAATGGGATTTTGATATATGTGTGTGTTGATTAAATCTATCCCTTATCTCTACCCTCAATTTCTCCCCATTGTAGAAAGGAAGCAGAAGCCACTATTTAGTTCCCAGCTGCTCAGACCTGACATAAATACAAACTATATTATTCAATTCACTGCTTGGCCCTTTACCTCTAGCTTCTTATTAGATAATTCTTATACTAATTTAACCCATTTATATTAATCTGTATATGTGGCTGTGGTTTACCAGGTAAAGTTCCCAGCGGCTGTCTCTGGTGGCTCCATGGCTTCCTTCTTTCTACTGGCATTCAGTTCCATCTTCCCCATCTACCTACATTCCGCTCTGCTATTGGTCCAAAGCAGATTCTTTATTTATTAATGGTAATCACAGCATATAGAGGGAAATCCCACATCACTCCCATTACATTTTTGTTTTGTTGTTGTTGTTACTTTTTTAATTGATTTTTGTTGAGCTCTCCATTTTTCTCTGCTCCCCTCCCTGCCTCTAGTGTCTACCTAATGCTACCTGGGAGTGTCTGGGTAGGGCACCTATCTACTCTTGAATTGGTAGCCTCTTAGAGGCAACACCCATAGAGCAAGCTCTCTCTCCTCTAGCAGCTGTCAGTTGCTAATATCCTCTCAGCAATCAGGAGGACTTCATGAACCCTTGACCCATCCATGCTGGAATTTGTTCTAACATCATGTTATATAAATCTTGTGCCGGCACTCACAGCTGCTGTGAATCTATGCGGCAATGGTCCTGTCATCTCCGGCAAATCATTCACTGCAGAAACCCATTCTGACTCTTACAATCTTTGCAGTCTCTTTTCAGCAGTGATTCCTGAGCCTTGCAGGGAAAAAGCATGATATAAATGTACCATATCGATTCGAGCAATCCACAGTCTCTTATTCTCTACATCTCAACCTGGGTGAATTTTGTGTGAGCTATCAGCTGTTATAAAATGAATATTAAAAATGAATCTTTTTTGATTAGAGTTGAGAGATGTACAAGTCTATGGGTATAAAGATAAGGACTTAGAGAGAAGTTTAATACAGTGTTCATTTAGCAGAATTAATTGTGCTAGATTCTCAAAAAAAAAAATAGTGCTAGATTCTCCTGCCAATCTCGTGACTGACACTGCTACAGGCTTTTATCCCAGTTAGCAGCACCAAGTGTGAGTTCAGTCTTTGGAGAGGACTTTATAAATCCAATTAGAAAGTGGTCGGTTACTCCCATGACATTTATGTCACTATCGCACCCATTGGCATCCCACAAAAGGCCAGTTGTATCAGAGCTCACAGGGTTCACACTGAGCAAAAGGAATGACTGCTTTACAGCTCCAGGAGCCTGCATGCTACACCATCCAGCCCTGGGGATGGTAACTAGTAGGGCTGAACCTTCCAAGTCGAGATCCACTTACGTCTCCCCTCCCTAGGAGTCAAATGTCTCTTTTGTTCTGCAGTGGGATAAAGTGCTGATGAGCACACAAGAACAGTGGCAACAAAATGTGATGTTGAACGTGGGACATTATGGAACTTCACTGAAAACAACCCCAAAAGAGGCAAATTTTTCCTTCTGGCACTGAGCTATATGCTTGATATTTTATGGTATCTAGCTGATGCATTGTCCCCGCGTTATAGGATAATTCCACCCAAACTTCTTTTATATGTGAATAGGTCTATATTTCAAGAAGCTTCTATAGTAGATTTCCAAGTTGTCTTCAGAATTCTTCTGTATTAATATCTCTTGCCGTATTGCTTTTCCTGTGGTCCACTATCATCCACCAGTTTAAATCTTCCTGTTCTGAAGGTAGTTTTCTTTACAGCTGAATAGTACTCCATTGTGTCCATGCATTGCCTTCATCCATTCAAGCAAAGTATAAGTAGGCTTTTTCCATTTCCTGGTTATTGTGAATAGAGCAGGTAATGAACAGGGAGAAGCAAATATCTTTGTAGCGAGATACACAGTCCTTTGTGTGTACACCCAGGAATTGCATAACTGGATGATATGACAGATCTATTTCATGTTTCCTAAGGGAAATCTGTACTGAATTCATTGCATAGTGACTGGACAGTTTAAAATCGAGCAGCAGTGAGCAAGTGGTCCCCTTCATCTACATTCACACCAGCGTTTCTTGTCAGTGTTTAAAATTTTAGTCATTCTGACTGAAGTAAGATGAAATCTGAAGGTGGTTTTAATTTAAACCTTTTGGTAACTAACAAAGCTGAACATTTAAAAAGCATTTCTCAACCATTTGTATTTGTTCTCTAAAGAACTATTTAGCTCAAGCCCAATTTTTATTTGGGATATTTGTTTTCTTGAAGTTTTATTTGTTATTTTTATTTTTTGTATACTCTAAATGTAACCCTTTACCAGATGTGTATGAGGTAAGTGTTTTTCCCATTATAAAGACTGCTGCTTCTCTCAAATGGCAGTGCCCAGTGCTACAAAGAAGCAGTGTGGTTCATGAAGTCCCATTTGCCCGTTTATTTGATCTAATGCTTCTGCTACCAGGGCCCTATTCATAAAGTCCTCTGTTGTGACTATATGTTGTTTTTTATTGTCTGTATTCTTTGCTCTCTGAGGGTGCACCACCTAGCTCTCAAATAAATCACACATGGAGGCGTATTCTTTCTTATAATTGCCAAGCTTTAGCCCGACTTGTTTCTAGCCAGCTTTTCACAACTTAAAATATTTCATCTACCTTTTGCCTTTGGACTTTTTCCTTTTCTTACTTTTGTACATCTTACTTTCGCTCTTACTCTATGGCTGCTGTGTTGCAGGGTGGCTTGTCTCTCTTATTCTCTCTCCTTGATCTCACATCTCTCTTTTTTCTTCTCCTTTTCTCCTTGCCTGCCACCCCACCTATCCTTTCTCTTGCCTTGCTATTGGCCATTCAGCTCTTTATTAGACATATTAGGTGTTTTAGACAGGCAAAGAAACACAGCTTCACGGAGTTAAACAAACAAAACATAAAATAATGCCACACATCTTTACATCTTTAAACAAACGTTCCACCAAATAAAAAATGTGACATATCTTAAAATAATATTCCACATCACTATATAGTAAAGATGAAATTTGCTTCATAGCTTTTATTCTATCAGAGTTAGAATAGTAGATCTTATGTTGAGGTTCTTGATCAATTTGGAATTTTGTTTTGTTCGGGGTAAGATGCAATAATCACTTTTCATTCTGTTACATATCTGTATCTAGTTTGATAAACACCGTTATTGAAGATTTTTAAGATTTAAAAGGTATATTCCTATAAGAAAATAGTAATGTATATAAACTGTTTAAGAATTTTTGTTCATAGAATATAGAGGTTGCAACATTTGAAGTAACATTTTATGCATACTTTATTTCTTATAAGAAATTTCTATAATTTTGGGGAAAAGAATCCAAAATGTTAAATTGATAGGTACCAGTCTGAGTAAATTTATTTATTTTATTCCTGAATTTCTCACTAATTATTTTTCATAGCAAAGTTCTATTTCTCTTATTATCAGATATATGTTTTTAATTTTTGTGTGTATATGTGTATACGCATGGATGTGTGTTTGTGTGTGTGTATGTGTGCGTGTGTCTGTGTGTGTGGTAAATTACACCTCTTCTACCCTTCCTCATGTTGGTTCTTAAGACTAAATTCAAGTCTCCAGCCTTGGTCCTAGGCATTGTTACCCTAAACTGTCTTGTCAGCTCTCAGATATATCCTTTCAAATGAAGAAACAAGCAGAATAAATGGGGAAAAAGTGAAGGAATGGATAAGAAGGATAGAAGTGGTGTGTAGCCTCTTTATGGGGAGTTCACCTTTTATCCATGAGAAGGAATCTATTATTTAGGGGTTGGCAAGTGTGTAATTCAAAGTAACATTTCCTAGTTTTTTAACTAAAATATAAAATTCTATTTTCCTATATCTCTACTTCATAGAAATGTAATTCAATGTTTCTTTATATGCAATGTAAAATGCATTCATAACTGCTTGATATTTACAAAACAACCTATTTAAGAGTATTTGAATTCACAAATAGGGTTTGGATAGATTGCGAATTAAAGAGGAGATGCCTTAGGTTGTTTAATGAAAAATGAGAACATGTTTTGCCAATAAAATAAAGGAGACTATGAATTAATTTCTGGGGAATGATCCAAACAGTTCTGAAGCCAGAAGCAGTATATTCATATTCAGAAATGATTCTATAGGTAGCCTCAGCAAGAAAGGCAAGGATAAGCTTAAAACAAGGACACAGGGAAGCAATGGGAGATATTCTGGGAAAAATGCTTTGGATGTTGTCTATGATTAGGTTCTCAAATAGGTCGTCATTTTCCCCTTTTCTCCACTATACCAGTTCCCCAAAGACTCATGTGCTATCATTTTCTCCTTTTGACACATTTTCTTTTACAGCTGTCATATTTATTTCTTTTTAATATCAAAACACAAGATAATTGTCTCTATTTGCTTACTCTAGTCCTATCTTTTAGTATTCATTTCCCATCCCATTAACAATACTGTTTCTGGCACCAAGCAATCTTCATTCTAAATGCCAAATCTGAGAGTCAACTCTCAGTTTCATTTACTGCACAATCCCTTAATACAAGGAGTTGCTTTCTCATGCCCTCTGCATAGTTTCTCACCTCGGTTTCTGAGACACCACATGTGTTTGATCTAGTTCCATCCTCTCTGACTTTATATCCCACTTTCTCAGCTAGCCCATTCTCCATCTCCTTCAATTATTTACATCCTATTAAATGCCACTAAAGAGAAGGGGAAATGGACCAGTGGGTAATATCTTTCCTTGTGATTTAAGCTTGAGGACCTGAATTCAGGTGCCTGGTACCCATATAAAAAGCCAGCTATTACAGTGTGTCTCTCACTCCAGAATTTATAATCAAGACAAGCAGTATGCCTGAGCTGACTGGCCAGCTACATAGTCGGTCAGTTAGCTCGGGCTTCAGTGGCAGAGCCTAGCTCAGAAAATAAGGTGAAGAATAATCAAGGAAGACAGTGAATATCAACCTGTGGTCTCTACTTACATGTGTCCATGTGTGTGTGTACTGGTGTAGTACACACACACACACACACACACACACACACACAAACTATTGATGTGACACAGTCCTTCAGCTAAGCCCAGTCATCTTTCACTGCCAACTCTTTAGCCAACTCCTTGTCATGTACAATAACACTTCTCTTGGTGAACCTCAACCATCTTTCCCCTGATTGGTAGTTTCTCGACTGCTTTCATTCCTTCCACGTCTTATCACATGACATTCTTTGGGACTGAAAGAATTAATTAATATTAGTTAATTATAAGGTTTCTTTGACAAAGTTATCAAATAGATTCTCTTACTTTTAAGCAAAACAAAAATGGAAACTCCAAAAGTGCACAATAGCTTAAACACATTTTTAATAACACTCATTTTTCTATTGCTGTGATAAGACACCGTAGCCAACCCAATTTATTTTTCTAAAGGTTATTTAATTTAGTTCTCTGATTCTAGAGGTGGGAGTCCATGACAATTAGGCAAGGCATCAGTCAGACAGGAAGGCAGAAAGCAAGACAGGCAGGCATGGTATCATAACAGAAGCTGAGGGCTCATAACTCAATGCACTTGTATGAAGCAGAGAGAGCTAACAGAGCATGATTTGGACTTCTGAAACCTCAAAGTCCAGCCCTCAGTGATACACATCCTCCACGTCTCTTAATCTCTCCCAAATAGTTCCAATACCTGGGATCAAGCTTTCAAATGCAAGAGCCTATGGTCTCCTCTCATTCAAAGCACCACAGCACACTGTGTGCCTTGTCTATAGTTTCCTGAGTCTGATATCACTCTGCCCACATCTTTCACTTCTGAGACATAATTTTTCCTTTTCATGTTCTCTTCCTGTTCTTTCATACTAAATGGATTCCCTCCCAGGCCCTTCAAGAATCCTCAAGCAAATCTTTCACAGCTGAGTCTTTCCCAAGCTACAACTCCTTTGCCTCTGTCTGTCTCCGCTCACTTTATTTCTCTGTGTTGCTTTTATCAGCACTAGATCCACCACTTACTTATCAATTCTGTCCCCCGTTATGAATTAAGCTGCATGGCGGTAATAAACTTTTTGGGTTTTCTCATTTTGTATTTGCAGAAATGTCAGGACTACCCAGTGTAGAGACTGATAAATATTTGTGGAAAGGAAAGAACATGAAACCTGGCATATACTTTTAGCATTAAAAAAAAGATTATGAAAAATAAAAGATCCAAGCTAGACTAAATAAAGGAGTATTTTAAAGAATTCTTTCTAATACAATAAATTTTAATATTTGAACTTTATATTTCTATGATTCTAAATTCAAGAGAGAAAATTATTCTAACATAAGCCTCCTCATTCTTTCTCTCAATTTAGGGTGTCATTCTTAATGTTTTGTACTGTTTTGTTTTTACTTCATTTTCTAAAATACATAAAGGTTTGAAATGCAGAATAATATAATTCCTTTATACAAATCTTTTTATTATGTTAAACCCTTTGTATTAAAACATGAGTGAGTTTCACACAGCTTTACACATAGTAATTGTCTTCTCAGAGAACAAACCCACAGTCCTCAATGACATTAGTTAATGACCTTAGGAAGAACATATCATATCATTAAATTATCCCCTAATGGAAATGAGAAAAGACACTTTTGCAATTTTTTGATTGTTTTATATTATAATCAGGACAACCATAATTATAGCTCTACTCTCAAAATTTTCGGTGTCTCACAGAATTTTAGTTAACTAATTTTTAACATTGAAGAGGCACTCTTGGCTACGCCAAGCAAATTATGAAGAGTCAACACGTAAATGTGGTACTCATCAAAATTGTCCTGTGACTCTTGATTCTTGCTAGATTTTAAGAATTTCTGTGTCATGCAGTGCATCAAGGACTTGGATTCTTAGTATTTAAGCATGAATGTGGAACTATACAAGGAAGTCACAATTTTCACACATTCTAGTAAATGTATTTACTTTGATACTATTGCTTTCAAAATGGGTGTAAAAACATTTAAAATCTTCCCCTGTAGGGCATTCTTTTACTTTTAGTTTTTGAAGATAGCCAAATATTGCTATTTATTACTGGATAGCAAATCATACTAGAACTGAGGTTTAAAACAAAACTTTTTATATGTCTGTAGCTCAAATTTGTTAATTATACTTTAATTGAATTTTCTCAAGCCAATATACAACTAATGAATTTTTACAGAGTCTCTTCAAAGTATATATGATATTTTATTCTTTTTTTTGTTTTTTTTTTTTTTTTTGTTTTTCGAGACAGGATTTCTCTGTAGCTTTGGTGCCCATCCCGGAACTAGCTCTTGTAGACCAGGCTGGCCTTGAACTCCCAGAGATCCCTGCCTCTTCCTCCCGGCTTTGTTATTTTATTCTTATGCATGCTCTTCCTTATCCCACATCCCTATATGTAATATCCATCCTGGTGCATCAGAAGATGCTCACTGAAAGATACAATGATTTTTAAAGCAAAGGATAACGGAACAATCCACAGCTTCAGAGAAGCTAGGTGAAAAGGAGCACCCTAAGAGGGATTCAAAGATCGCCCTGGAAAGGAGAATTTAACTTTGCTGTCTATCTTTTCTCTGTTCTTAAATAATTATTCATCATCTATTGGGTAAACGGGGGCAGGGAGGGATCAGTAGAGAGGAGGGGATAGGATATGAAAACACAAGGAAATTAGATGGTCAAATTAGGGAAGAGATGAAATAGGAGAGCAAGGAAAGATATCTTGATAGAGGGACTCATTACGGGGTTATGAAGAAACCTGATTCTAGGGGAAATTCGCCAGAATCCACAAGAATGACCCCAGTTAAGACTCTTAGCATTAGTGGAGAGGTTACCTGAACTGACCTTCTTCTGTAACTAGATTGGTGAATATTCCAACTGTCTTTATCCAGTAACTAACTGTTGGACTCAGATGTAGAGATTCACAAACAAGCACTAGGCCAAGCTCTGGGAATCCAGTCAATAAGAGGGAGGAGGGAATATATGAGCAAGGGAGGTCAAGATCATGATGAGGAAACATACAGAGATAGCCTGAACCAAACTCGTGGGAACTCATGAACTCTAGACCAACAGCTAAGAAGCCTCAATGAGACTGAACTAGATCCTCTGCATGTGAGAGACAATTGTGTAGACTGTTCTATACAAGGGACCCCTGGCTATGGGACTAGGGTCTATCCCTGGTACATGAACTAAGCTTGGTGGAGCTCATCCGCTATGGTGATTTGCCATGCTCAGCCTTAATTTAGGGAAGGAGGGGCTTGGTCTTATCTCACCTTAATATTCCAGTTTTTGTTGACTCCCCATGAGAGGCCTTACCCTTTGGGAGTAGTGGATAGAGGTGTGCTGGGTGGGGAGGCACGAGGGTGGGGCAGTGAGATCAGGAGTGGGAGGGAGAAATGTGGTTTTAATATAAATCAAAATTTTAAATATATATATGTATATATATATACACATATATGTATATATATATTCCTGGTTTGCCAGCAGAATTATTGATTAACAAATAAAAACTTTAATACCAAATAAAAGGAAAATGTATTTGAATCAATAGAAGAATAAAATACAGGGTTTTATTTCCAGGCATAGTTTTGTGGGTTTATAGCATAAACTGTAACATTCTAAATTGATGAGTTTGTATCATTAGTTTTTCTGTTATTTGTATGATAGTGAAGGTTCTGTGAGCAAGAATACCATTCAATTTAATAAGTAATATTACATTCTTCTACTTGAATACTATTCATTGGCACCTGAAGGAGTAAGTCACAAACAATCCCACACCAGTTTGGAATTATGACCAATAGAGAAGCTATTTATTTAAAGGGGAAAAACTTACAGATCACCGTCCCAGACAACAGCCCTCTGATCAATCAGGAAGGGAGCCTAGTTGCCTAAGAGGAGCCGGAAGCCAGAGAGAGAGAGCAAAAGAAAGTGGCCGCTTTTTTAAAGGGAGAGAGACCACGCCCCAGTGGGCTGGTATCTCAGCAGCTATTGGCTGAAGGAGCGGAAGGAAACTATGGAAAAGAAGCCACAAATTGCAAGATACAATTTCAAATGACTAGAATCTGATAATTATTCTGTTTTATTGTACATATGGATTGCTAATGAAACACGAGTAGTGGGATCACTAAATTGTTGGATGAGTTTGTTATAGAAAAAGAAATCAATGTGGTGTCCTTGTAGAAAAATAAGTTCATTGACATGAAAATTAAAGATGGTCACATTTACCTCTAGGGTGTGTTGTAATCCACTTTGCTGTGCTACAACAGAATATATGGTGTTAAATATTTTATAATGAAAAGGATTTGTACAGTGTATCTTTTGAGTTTCACATTTCAATATTGGATAACTCCATCCCTTCAGCATCTGGCAAGTGCCCTCTTGAGTGTATCACAGCATGTTAGATTATTTCTATCATTAAGAAAAAGGAAAAAATACAGTTGCATAGTGAAGGAGGAAGCAAGAAACTAGAGAGGAGTAATGATTTATCTTTTATAAATAATAACCTTTTTTTAGTGAGATAATAATCCACTTCCGTGAGTCTTACCCTCGCCCCTGCCCACACAAATCAACATTAATTCCTTCATGAATGTGGACATGAGCAAATGAGTTTCTACTGGGCCCCTTCAGTTCAAAGAGCCCACAAACCTTTGAAAATTGTTATATTAAGGAAGATGACTTCAGCATGACTATTAAGAGACAGGTTAAAACCAAACTCAAGCCATAAAACATTTCAAAATCTATGGTGATGTTTAAAACATCATCTATTTTGTCAATGATTCCACAGACTGGCAATTTGGCTAGGTGAATTAGGGCAGGCTGATTGTGTTTGGGCTCACTTACAGGGCTGTGACTAGCTGCCAGGTCACCTGGAGGCTGTTGTTCTAACGGGGCTTCAGTATATGCCTGTCCACCTGCCTCTTGTTTCTGCCTCTGTGTGTGTGTGTGTGTGTGTGTGTGTGAGAGAGAGAGAGAGAGAGAGAGAGAGAGAGAGAGAGAGACCACATGAGCATGCCTTTATTGACCAACTGAGTGAGTATGATCTTATTTCTCATTTTCCAAGTATCAATATAACTGCTAAAACTTTCTCATGTTTACTCTTACCCTGAAGAAATTTCTTTGTACTTTGTGACTATTGAATTAAAATTGTTTTAAAGCGTAATTTAAAGTGTATAGAGTTCATAAGGGATAAAGTTGTACCCTGGTTATGATGGAGGAGGGTCATCTTTCTATCTGTTGTTTCATTGGTTAAGTAATAAAGAAACTGCTTGGCCTCTGATAGGACAGAAAATTAGGTAGGCGGAGTAGACAGACCAGAATGCTGGGAGAAGGAAGCTGAGTCAGAGGGTCGCCATGATTCTCCCACCAGACACAGATGCAGGTTAAGATCTTCCCTGGTAAGCCACCTCATGGGCTACACAGATTATTAGAAATGGGTTAGATCAATATGTAAGAGCTAGCCAATAAGAGGCTGAAACTAATGGGCCAAGCAGTGTTTAAAAGAATACAGTTTCCGTGTAATTATTTCGGGTAAAGCTAGCCATGTGAGCAGATGGGTGCCAGGAACGTAGCCAGCCGCTCCTATTACAACATGGTTATGTTTGTATAGACAAGGTTTAATTCCACATTTTACAGTAGTTTACCACAAAAGGTAAATGAATGAAATAAACAAGAAGAATAATTCAGTCACCTGTTTATTTTATTCTAACATTAAGCCTAAGGCAAAATTCTTTAATCATCTAACCTACTAACACATGTCTGCCTAGCCACACTGCACAAGTTTTAAATCATTCTGTTTGATTTCTCGTCTTGCTCTTTTGAAGAATTTTTAGCTGTTATTTTAACCTTTTTTAAAATGGCCTTTGTTTTGAAGTTACCACCTGTGTGTCCCTGCTGTTACCTGAGCTGACTTTTATAAAGCTTGGCAGGGATCTGCTCTCTGTCTTTAATAAAGGCTACAGACTGTGCCTCTGTCTTCTTCAGTGAGCAAAGGGAACTTTTACACACTTCCATCTGGGCTTCAAATGAAGTGAACAGTGCACATAAACAAACAATCATCATTATTTGGCCATCCCCAAGAAATTGGGGGTTGCTTGTAGTCATGCTGACCACACATAATAGAACTTAGATTCAAATTCAAATTTGTCTCCTCTAAAAAGATTTCTGCTACTTTTATTTTACACTTGATTTAAAAATTGTGAAGAGAGATGACTGAATTTGCTACCTCATTGGTCATGAAGTAAGAGATAAAAGTGAGGCATTTTAGTCCCCTGCCCCATTCTTTCTCATTCTCCATGCCTGGTTATTGTCCAATAATCCTGATTTATCTGAGCAACAAGTATTCATCAGTGTCTTTTTTGTCATCCATGGTAACTTAGTTCTCCTCTTTAGCAATTATTCTTTTACTAATTATTACAATAGAATTGTAATTAGTCTCTCTTTCCATAATTGTTCTGAATTTTAGAGTAGCACTAATATTTTCATTTCAGTATTTCATATATATCAACCATGTTCTTAAGGAGTTGATTGGAATTTTCAATTAACTTTTACTATTGGACTTAAAATGAGAAAATATTATAAGAACATCACAAAACTGTAGAATATATGGTGAATAGCAATTTGAAAATATTTACTCACCCAAACTAATAAAAGCATAAATTAAAAAAAGGTTTTCTTTTCTAAACTCAGGAACAGGTGTTTCAATTAAAATATAAACAGCATATTATAAAATGTATTGGTAGGATGGACACCATCCCAGGTATTTAACTCTGATTATGTAAATTCACCTGCTGTCGAGGCAAGATAACTGTTTATTTCCATTTATATTATAACATTTACAGACTGGCATTATTTGTGAAGTTTTGTGTACTATGTACCCAACACAAGAATATTTATTCGTGGCTCTTATACACAGATGTATGGCTTTTAAGCCAAGGAAGAACATTTTTAAAGGGAAGAAATTTCTCTAGGAGAATGGATTAATACTAGTTAATACTTATGAGTATTTGTTATATTCTGGAATGAACACTAAAAGCTTAGTACTGCATCTCATTTAATCCTCAAAATAACTTGCAAAGGAGCTGTTCAAGTCCCCAGTTAACAGACAAAGATGTAGAGCTTAGTTAGGCTAATTGTCCTTCAGCAAGAGAAAGGGAGAGTGGGGTTTAAAAGGAAATTAAGTGCTTTCCAACTCTCCTGCAGAAAACAGGAGGAGGTTACAACTCCTGTGATAGAAAGTCAGATTGTACAGGCTGGAGAAGTGACTTGGAGCTTAACCATGCAATACTTCTCCTGTAAAGGGTCCTAAATTTTGTTCTGGGCACCCACATTGGGCAGGTTATGACTGCCTATAACTTTAGTTTAAAGAGACTCACTGCCCTCTTCCAGGTTCCTTGAGCAGAAGCACTTACAATACATATCCTCTGCCCTCACTAGTACACACCCATGCAAACACATATGCATATATATAATTAAAAATGAAAAATATGTGCTAAAAGACTATTACACCATGGAAGCAACTGCTGCGTTTCAAAGGAAGAATTTAGCCTCTGGAATATTTGCTGAAGTCAGTCCTGCCTTCTCCCTCATGTGGTCCAGTTGTAAGTGATAATCAAGATCTGAAAGCTAGAGGCTAATTCCCACCCATAGTTATTGCAACAATCCTGCCTAAATACACTGAGCAGGTGTTTGAGTACAAAACTAATCTGTTCTATAATTCTCCATCATTGCCTGTATATTGTCATAAATTTAATAAAGAATACCTTCAGTTTGGTTTAGCTTAAATTTAAATGAAGTACTTAAAGGGGATCAAATTATAAGCTCACTGTCTGTCCTCAAGTCATAAGTATGGATATAGCACATCTAAACTCTTTTTTTTTTACATGGCTGAGAACAAGGTATGTGTAGAAGTGTCTACAGTAATAGAAATACCCCAGTCCCACAGGATAGATCCACAAAACACTCTTGTGCCTAAGGATCAGGGAACATTGCAAAAGAGGGAATGGAAAGCACGTAATAGTCAGATGATCAGAGAGTCTGATAGGAGATGATGTCCTCCTAATAATGTCAGAAGCTATACCCAACCACCAACACGACTGCATAGACTGAGATAATAAACACTGACAACAATAGACATGACAAAATGATTGGGAAAAGCCTGTGAAATGTCCACCCTACACAGAGAACTGTAGGCAAATAAGGAATGCTGAGAATGGGAGTAATAGTCTTCCTCAGGGAAGCACACACCTATTGGTTATCCAGCATCAAATGATCATCCCTGAAAATATACATACAAATAACTCTTTTCAGATTGAGCGGATGATACTTAGGAATCCATAATTGAAAATACATATAAGTATATAAATGCAATAAATATTAATAAAAAAGAGGCCATAGGTTTGAAAGAGAACAAGGAGGGATATGTGTGAGGGGAGGTGACCCTGCCAGTCTGGTCTGGACTTGTAGCCATCAGGGTGACATCACTCTTAACTATCACTTTCCTAACTCATAAGGAAAACCTGGTGCTATGATTTGCCTTTTCATTCTTCCAGTTGAACAGTTGTGGTATGACTTTTGCCTAGATTTTGGCTTTGAACTGTGTTCTTCATAGTAAATAAAGCTTTTTATTGTATATTGAGAGGAATACAGCTTTAACCCTTTCATGCCACCTACAATCATAAATGTTCACCAAGTTTTTGCTATTTCTCAAGACCTTGTGTACCAAAGATGAAAATACACAGTGTATTTTGATGCCTTAGCAGTGCAGACAAGGATTGTTGTGCTTCTAATGTGGTTTGACAGTGTCTGTGCAGAGTTCATTGATTAGAAATTTGTCCCTCAATGGGGGTGGTACTTGGAAGAAGGAAGTAGTGTGTAAATTTTAAGAGATAAGGCCTGATAGAAGCTACCAGGTCAATAGGGAGCCACCAGTGGTTAGAGTTAAGTAGTTCTTATGAGATTCTGGAGGGTTCCATAAAAGTTAGGGAGCTTAATCCCTGCCTTCTCTCTGGAAATCCATTCTCCCACATAAAAGCTCCCTCTTCCATGAATTTCTGTCATGATCCACTGCTATGAGCTCGTCACAAGAGATGAGCCAATGCCAGTGTCATGTTATTTAACTTTTAGAACTTGGGTTAAATAATCCAGGTTGTAATGTATTCAGCTTTATGTGTTTCATATATTAGCAGAAGTTGGATTAGTTACGACAAGGATAAAAATAGAAGGCAATAGTTAGCCCTATAATTCTGATACTATAAAGCAGATGTTATAATGAGGAAGATGTTATGAGGAAGATGTCATAATGAGGAAGAAAATAATAGGAGTGATCCTGATGAAAGCTTTGACAGACAAAGATAGATAGATAGATGATAGATAGAAGATAGATAGATAGATAGATAGATAGATAGATAGATAATAAAGTAAAACAAAAATTCCAAAGAGTTGGAATAGAATGTTCCCTGGAGATAGGCAATGCTAACTATGACACCTTCACACTAAAGGACTAGATAGAAATCAACACATATAAGACACAACTGCCAAGGTTTATGATTTACCATAAGGATATAAAAGCTATGATTGTAGCTACACCAAATATTGCCTCTGCCCACTATAAAGGAGAAGGTGCAATAGCTCCAAAACAAAGGCAAGCTGATGTTGAAATTTGTGAGCATATTCCTCTCAACCCAACTCAAACAGCAAAGAACAAGAAAACATACACAGCGTTGCTCCTGTGATAAATTTGATTGACAAGTTTGGTTCTTGGAATTTTTGGAATTTGTGATTCAGTTTGAATGATGTGATTTCTTCTCAAACAACAAAGAAGAGTTTAAAAAACCAAAGAGCCAAAAATCAAACAAACAATGTCTTAGGCATTTACATATCATTTCCAAGGAATGGTATTGCTGTGTTTTTCTCTTGAATTTTTGGAAAATTACTTTATCAATATTATCAATTTGTGGCAATATACTTTTTAAATATATAAGCAATATTTTTTCTAGTGAAAACATTTTTTGCTCGAGTTCACCAATTCCACTGAAATAGTTTAATAGACCGTATATGACATGTTTGCTTGTTTATAACAATGAGCCCTATTGGTCAACTTTTTACAAGAGTGAAGTGAGGACAGAACTATTTTGTAGAGTAGTCATATAGCAAGAGTTATGTTACAATATAGACTACTGTTTTCCATGCATCCATCTCCCTCTTTCACCTTCACAAGAAAGATCTCATTTCTCTCACATGATAGTCCTGTCTACCACCCACACGTACACCTGAGTCTCTGTATTTGAGTCTCTGTATTTCTGTCTACTCCAGAAATGGTCTTCTCAGCCATCTTTGCAGCTGACCTTTGTTCTAGTGAAAGATTATTTTGTTTTCTCTGGGGCACCATGGACTGTTTAGAAAAGTGCCAAGAAATTCTGTCTGACATCTGAAGGTGTTCCAGTGTTTTTAGTATTGTTGATGGAAAGTACATCCACTTTAAAGCACATTTACCACTTGTGTGTTATCTTATCTCATTTTCAGTAGTGATTGTGTGTACCTTTCTTTTTCAATTGTAAGAGATTTCCTTTTTGTTTCTAGTGATGGAAATTTGTACTCAGGTTGTCATACATACTAGACAAGTGTTTTTAACACTGGGCTATTTACTGATAGAGACTCATTAGAACAGATACCTACACCAAAATGCATAGTAATTCATTGAAAAATTATAGGCAGTTGGCTCATGATAACTATTTTTAAAATATATTTTTGTAACTGATAAATTTTAAATAAAGTATATAACTTACTTGTGTTCAGTTGAGAATAAACAGTGATATTACATTTGATAATTGTTTACATTTTGCCTTTGTTAAGTAACATGACGCTCTCAGAGAGATTTATGAATGCCAGATATTTATTATTGAAATTAATTGCAATCATAAAACACAGTTTTTGGCTTACAAATGACACAGTTCATATTTTAATTAGACTTTGCAAGATATTTATTGTATACATGAAGAAAGTAATAATAATTGGAAAAATACTAGCCTGTAATTTAACCATCTCGAATCAGCATCATAGTATTTAGTTAGACTCCTTATCACAACTGAGCTAGAAGTGACTTTAAATAATTACTTCCTACAAAATATGCTGTATCTTCCCCAAATTGTATTATTGGGCAAAATACCAAACTTTTTTATTCAAAGGTATGGTAGTATACCTACCTCATTTTTATTCTTAAATCTTTCAGCAAAGTATAAACTCTGCAAGGACATAAATCATGTTCATTTGTCTCTCTTTTCATCCTGGTTTCCTGGGGCAACATTGGAAACCTGCTAAGGACATGAAGAATATCTGTTGAGTGCATTTATTGCTTCTTAGGGGTAAAGTTACTTTTGCTCTGTGTTGTCACTGAGTGATGGTTTCTTGTGGAGATGAGGAAAAGGTCTTATTTTTGATTTCCTAAAAAAGAAATGTAATGGTATTCATTTTTTGTAACTTTATCCTAAAGACATTTATTATCATATACATTTTATATTTATTTTAATCACTTTTCACTTGTAAGTTTGTATGAAGAATCTTCCACTTTGTTCTTTACTGATTGACAGATAATATTTGAATACAAATTACAGTTATAACCCAATTAATTTAATGAGTAAACACTCAGAACTGTGTTAACAATTTCATATCCTAAGGACATTAGTATTAATATAATTAAAGAGGTACAAGTTTGGTATCAGAATTTCTTTAGTGTTCATTTTACTTATCGTTGACAGAGTCATGAGTCACATTCTCACATTGTGTGTGGGTGTGTAACTCATAAAAGCAGGTTTCTACATGGTTTGGTACATGGTTTTCTTCAAACTTTCTTTGTGTTAATTATCCCTTTACCAATAAAACAGTACTTTGAGGGCCATCAAAATGGTTCAAACTTCAAAGGGCACTTTCCACTAAGCCTAGTTACCTGGGTTCCCCAGACCCACATGGTAGAAGAAAACACAGAGTCCTGTAAATTGTTTCTGACTCCCAACATGTGTGTGCACAGTGCACACACACACACACACATCAAAGAGTAAATAAAGAAGTGGAGAAATAACAAATGCAAAACTCATTGAATCTACTTTGTCATTTACAATAATGCATTGATACTGTGTCGTTGACAGGTAAATGAATAGTAGAAATCATTTTATCATTCCTTTAATTGGTTTTCTTCATGTAATTTAATTAGCAAAACTAACAGATGACACTATAGACGTTTGGACATTTGTCATGGATGTATTTGAAGAAGCTTTGGATTTGATATCAAATCAAGCAAAGAGACTTGATGGAAAAGTTCATGGGCCTAGGGCACAGATCAGTGATCCAGTGTTCTGCCTCTGTGAGTGTTCAGGAATGGGATGAAACAAATTCAGGTTCTCCTCCTGTCCTGGGGACATCTTTAGAATATTCTGGGGGGCGGGGAGGGGAAAAAAATAGAATACCCTGGGAGCAGGACTTTGTGCTTCAGAACAATGAGTTCCTGGGGCGACGTCATTGGCACACATACATACATTTTCACCCTTGCTGGGAATAGCCTGGGGCCTCATTTTTTCTGCAAATCAATTACTTACCTTGGCCTCCTACCCTGAGTGAAATGATCTTATTTTCCCATCCAGGAAAATAAAATTCTACAGGTAATTTACTGATGTGTTAATTACCATTTCCAGCAAAGAGCTAAGGAACACTGCGGCTTCTCAAACTGCTCCTGCTTTGAACATGTATTTATGTTTGTGAAAACTCTGAAGCATAAAATGCTATTAGCCTTTAGTATGGTTGCTAAAAAAGATAAGCAATACGCTCATAGTTGTTTTGTAATTAGTCAGCTATGCTTGAGTAAAAACATGCTACAATGCCATATCTATTTATGTTATAGAATTTACATATATGTATTTATTTGAACACAGAAGAAATGTAAAAATATTTAAAGATGTATGCATTAATTCAAAAAATTCAAAAAAAAGAATTTCTCCACCTGGACCACATTGAGTATTGAACATAGGGTTTCATCTTCATTGATCTCTATCACTAGATACAATCTGAGCACCACCTGATTTTTTTTTTATTCTTTGTTTCTTTATCTGAGATCACAAAAAGCTGCTCAGGGCAACCTTAAATTCACTGCTCATCTGACTAGATCTTAACCTCATGAATATCCTGCCTCAACCTTCACAGTACCCAGAGTTACATTCTTGTGCTACAAAGGTCAGCTAAAAGGTTTTTCTATTAACTATCCTTTCTTCTTTTTTTTTTTTCATTTTTTTCCAACTTGGCTTGCTGCTTTCTGAGCATACTGCAGCCATTTCTAACATTTTCCCATTTAGCTTTCTCTTTTGCACTACATATAGCTGAGTGCAATTCATCCTTCAAGGCTTACTTTCCCCTCCCTCTGTGAAATCCATCCTGATTTCCCTGCTGGCTCTGATGTCTCATTTTGTGCCTTGCTCAAGGCTCTCATAATTGTGCATCTCAGCCAGGGCTCTGGATTTTCGCTTTGAGCTACAGTTGATGATTTACTTGGCTTATGCCTTCCCTGGCTCTGGGCTTAGTGGAGAGCAGGAGCTTTGCCTTCCCAGTGTGTTCTCTGTGGGGGACATGGTAAATCACAGAGTTTTCTGTTTGATCTGTTAACCTAAACTCCTTTTTCGCTATTATCAGTCTCAATGTTTTATTTCTAGTTTGCTGACTGTTCCCTGCTACCCACTCATTCAATTTCTGTCTCTTTCATATAGATTTCTATCACAGTTATTGTTCATCCTCATTTTTTCCCAGACAGAAGACAACTTATTGTATGTAATTCCTCCATCTTTATTAACATACTTGGTTTTACTGTTTCTTCCTGAGTATAACCAGAGAGACAAAGTTGTTAAAATATTTTAATACTTTTTCTCTGTACTCCATACATGAGGACCAGCCATCAATTGATTTAGTTGTTTTAACTGTTATTGAGAGCTGCTCGATAAAATACATGTTTTACTGAATACCTCAACTCTGATGCAATTTAGAAAGCTCAAATTTAATGCCAACAAAGAAAATTCATCATCTCCTTTAAACCACTCTTCTTGACACTATTTCTTATATACCAATTAACAGTATCAATAAAATAATAAGTAGAATAAAGAATATGACCTCCACTAAAAATATACATAAGTACAGAAGAAAAAGGCTAATAAAAATATGCCAATATCCAATGTCTTAGTATACATATTTTGGTAATTATAATTGTACTCTCTCTTCTTATTAATGTTTCCCAATAAATTAAAAATGGTTTTTCTGAGTTTTGGTGGGACAGCAGGTTAGGTGATGTATATGGTAAGACAACTAGATGAACTAACTATACACTCAAGCTGAGCTGCTAGAAAGCATGATTCTTAACTAATCAGTCAAGCCCCAGGACGTACTCTCTGGCCAGATGGCACCACTGTTGACTTTAACAATTGAACAAAGCTGGAGAGCAGACACTGAGGTCAGATGGAGTCATCACTAGAGATAGATTAGTGTAGCTTCATTGCTCTGTAAAAATGCACAGTAAATTTGGATCTTCTTATGCAGGGCATTCGAATATGTTTTGAGTCTGATCTGAGCATAGCTAAAGTCCCAGGTATAGCTCGATTAGCCTGTGTTTTTTGCCAAATTTGCAATTGTGACCATATTCCACTATGGGTGAAACTGTGGCGTACCATAGGAGGCTGTTCTTGGAAGGCAGTTACCGAGGGATCTAGGTCATGTGAAACCTCTTAGGAGTGGCCCAGTCAGCTTCATGAGTAGGCTAAGCTATTAGGTTCCACCTCTGTTCGGAGACTACTTTAATGTAGACTAAGCTGCCCCAAGAATTGTGTGCTTGTCATTGAAGGCTCTGACATGTTTCCTTGGTTTCTTTATGACCCCAAGGTAGTCTGGTATTCCCTGTATTTCTCTTGAAGTGAAACAGAAGTGGAATTACTGGGAAATATCTAGAATGTTAGGTAAGTAGTTTATTGACCTCAGATCTCTTAGTCTGGAGAAACTCTTGTGCCCTTGGAACTTTCTGTGTAGGATTGTGCCAACTCGTAGAGGAGAACATGGTTAAAACAAAGGAAATTGTCTCACTCTCTGCTTGAGTTTTGTATTCTGTTCTGTTCACCATATTAGTGCCTCTGGCTTCATGGACGTTTCACAGCGTGGTTTTGTCTGTGGATAGCGACTGGTGGAATTTTCTGTGCAGGATACTAAAGCCTAAACTTCCTCCTCTGACTTAAGATGTTCCCTTTGATGGCAACACTGTTGTGAATATATAACCTGAAACATGAAGCATTGGGGCTTAGTTATTATGAAAATAAAAAAAGAACAGTGGGGCTAATCCAGATGTTCAGATTCTCTAATTCCTTAGGTGCATCATCACACGCCACAGCAGGTGTCTGAACAAAGAGTACATGGCCAACGCAAAACAGACTGCAGAATTCCAGAAGTGTGTGTGTGTGTGTGTGTGTGTGTGTGTGTGTGTGTGTGTATGCTTTTTGTTTCATTTTGTTTTGTTTTGGTATTTTTTATTGAGTTTTGCTTGTTTTGATTTTTGTGGGCATTTGTTTGTTTAAAAAAAGTGAGAGAGCGAGAGAGAAAGATTATAACATTCAGAGGGTAGGGTGGTAGGAGAGGATATGTGAAGATCTGAGGAGAGGGAAAACATGATTAAATTATATTGTATAAGACAGGTACATACATACATAATGTATATGTATTCCACTTAAAAGACAGAAGAGATGACTCAGAAGTTGAGAACATTGGCTGGAAAAAAAAAAGAGTATTCAGTTCTTGTAATGAATTTCTAACCAATGATGTGAACTGACTCTTTAAGGCTTAGTTCATGTTCTACACTACATATAATCTTTGTAAATACATTGGTCTACAGAGCCGTCTTTTTTCCTCAGAACTTAAGAATTTTAGAAATGGACAGAAGCTTAGAGCTTAGACCACACAGGGCAATCACTTGTCCTCATTATAACTTCATGAGAACTGGGGAACAATTCCTTCCCTCTGTAGTAAACACAGCTAGAGCAGATGGTTTGGCAAGTAAAGGTGAGCTAATTGTTGGCTGCCAGCAGCCCCTTGGCCAGGAACAGCTGTACCAAGCACAACAGGCAGGACACAGCTTTTTCTGATCTCATCTTGTCTTCAAACATGATTTCATTTCTCCTTGCCAAATAATGTATATGCACATACAATATACATAGTATTATGCTAATTTCTGAAGCTCAGAAACACAGTTACCTACTTCCTTGGGTGAACCCCAGAATCTACAATAGGCTGTCATCAATGAGTGAAGGATAGTCATATTAGAATCACTAAATGTAAAAATATCATGCTATCAGAGAAAGTGAAATATAAATTGAGAAATGACTAATATCTGAACTAGATGTGAATGAAGATAGAGGGAGGTTAAGTTCATGAGACCAGTGAAATGAGCAATTTTTCCACAAGGTGCTTTTGGAAAAAGAAGAGCTTTTTGGAAATGTTACAAGGCAAAGGAAGAGGAATCAGATTAAGAAAGAAAAACAGTCTACAGAGAAGGACAAGCTGAATATTTCTGGCCTGTAAGATAGGAGGGAGGCTTGCTATTGTAACCAGAGGAAAAAGATCTGCTCCTTGTCACAAACAGAAAGGTTCAGATGCTGTGTCCACATAGTGAGAATTAAAAAGGACAATAAGAGAATATGGAATGGTGACTATGATACAAGCACTAGGCAGAGGCATGAGTATTTATGTCATCTGAGAAGTTTGTGCCACATTTGGAATATTCACAAACAATCTTCAGGCTGAGTCACCTTATTAATTTAATTGATTTGAATAGGTAAATACCATATATATGAAATTAACTCATTTTAATTATTCTTGTAATTTGTGTTTTGTTTTTTTTTAAATCATGGTAATTTTCTAATTTTATCAGTTTACTATTAGAAACACCATGTTTGAAGACAGCTTCTATTATTAACCAAGCTACTAAAAAATTAAACTAGAAACATTTCTTATATATGACCTTAGCCCATTTTCGGAACAACATGTCATAAAACACTGATTCATCAGCACAAAGAGGAACTATTTTAGAAATTTGAAAAATGCTGTGGGATAATGCTCTTGTGCACTGTAAAGACTAGTCACTCATATTGGCTTAATTAAACGCTGATTAGCCAGTAGTCAGGCAGGAAGTATACGCAGAGCAAGCAGAGGAGAATTCTGGGAAGAGAAAATTCCCCAGAGATAAAAACATATGTCAGACTCAGAGGAAGCAAAATGAAAATGCTTTACTGGGAAAAGGTACCAAGCCACGTGGCTAAGCATAGACAAGAATTATGGTTTAATTTAAGTTGTAAGATCTAGTTAATAATAAGCTAATAGGAGCTAATAGCCCAAACAGTTTATACTTAATATAAACCTCTGTGTGTTTCCTTGGGAATGAATGGCTGCAGTACCAGGGCAGGACAGAGACTTCTGTCTAAAGTAGTATTTTTTTATTTAGGAATATATGTGAAAAATTTTATTATTAAGGAATACATAGTTGGGGATGTGAGAAAGATCTATAGAGAAATTAAGGAATTATTTTCTAGCAGGTAATAAATTTGGCTGAGGCACATGGGTCTTTGTAACGGTGTAAATGAATGCAGACAGATTGTAAAAATATATACAGCTTTAATAGGGAAATAGACGTACAGAACCACTGTTCCCACAGAGACCAGGAAAGCAGAAGCATGCTCACCAGATTTATAGGTAAACATTAGCCCGAGGTGAACACGCCTCCTAAGGGGCTGGACTTATCCCTACAGGTCTTTATGCTAAAAAAGTATCAATGTTATTAAGAAAACCCATGTGTTAAATAGATGAGGCAAATATGTTTGTGGGTTGGAAGGCAGCATATTAAATATAGCTGTTCACCCAGAATTTACTTGTAGATTAAATGCAATTGCTTATGAAATTTTCACAGTTTCTATAATCTAGACTAGCATGCTTTGAAACCTATACTGAAATCATTAGACCTTAGGATAGTTTAATTTTTTATTTAAAAAAAAGCAATACTGGCAAAAAAAGAATAATTCTCTTGGAATTACAGACTTACTTAATATACTGCCACAATAATCAAAAGTATATGAAATTGCTAGAGACATGGACACATGGATCAATACAATAAAATAGAAGATGCAAGAAAAGACCTGTACAAATCTTCAACCGACTTTTGGCAAAGGTACAAAAGCAATTCAGTAATGAAAGAAAAGCCTGTTGAAAAAGCAGAATAAGAACAATTACATGCCTCTAAAAAAAAAATAAAAAGGCATTAGCTCATACGTTACTCAAAAATTAGCTCAAAATGATCATGACTTAAATCTGAAATACACTACCAGAAAGAAAGAGACAAAGAAAGAAAGAAAGAAAGAAAGAAAGAAAGAAAGAAAGAAAGAAAGAGGGAGGGAGGGAGGGAGGGAGAAAGGGAGGGAGGGGAGAAAGAAACTGTAAAAGAAAGATATTCAGCGTCTAGGACAAGAAGGATGCTCTTACCTATCTGTCATCAAAAGCAGAATTGTTTGACAGTTTTTGTTTCTGAGACAAAGCTTGCTGTTTAGTCTGGCCTGTAGCTACTGGTTCATGACAACTCTCTTGACTCAGCAATCAATCTTTATAAAAAGAAGAAGGAAGACAGTACTTCATAAAATTTAAAGCTGCAAAACTTTTGCTCCAGGTGATTTTCATCAGCACTCTTTCTATACATTTTCAAAGTTGCTCGGGAGGCAACAAAGATTTCTCTATGTGTCACATAATTAAAAGCATTTTCCCAATGAAAACCTCATCTTCAAGATTTTTCAATTAATATTTCAGAAGTAATTTACATTGTGAGCTATAAAATGATCAAAGACAGCTGCTGAGAAAAAGAATTTTTACAAGCTTTATTGTTATTTCCAGGCAGACAATATTACTCTTTTCCCACCTTTAGCAGGAGTTTTGATAAAGACTACTGCGCAGGCGTACATAGGTCATTCTTGAAAAGAGTGGGATCACATATGGATTTGATGATTTCAATTGATCTCAAGAGTCTCTGGAATCTATGTAACTCATTATCTGAAAACTCCGACTTCTAACAGGTGGGAGTTCAGCAGTCAGCACACAATATCACACTCTGATTTACAGCAGCCTAGGTCACAAGGCATAAATTTATCAAATTGATAAAAAAAAATAAAGAAGCAGAAGAGCCACTGTTAGAAAGTTTTAGTTCTGTGCCTATTTGAAGAAAAACTAGGTTTACAGATATAACCACCAAGTTTAATAAGTTATTACTGCATAATGATCTTGTTTAGCCCTAAAATGGTGCAAACCTTCTCACTTTTATAGCCCTTTGAGATGGTGTGTTAATACAAGAGAATGTGTTTTTATTTAAAGGAAACAAAAAAACTACTTTTTTCTTGTGTTGTTTTTGTTTATTTATTTGTATGTTTGCTTGCTTGCTTATTGGTAGGGGAGGTACTAAGAGCTTCCACAGTAATAGCATCATTCAGGAGCTGATGTTGTTTCGCACATGCCATTAAACTACTCCCTTTATTTTTGAAATTGATGTGGAGACAAAATATATATACTTTGTTGATTCTTTCTTTTAAATTGCTTTCTGAAAGGAAAAATAAAAATAAATTTGTTTGTGACTCTAGACGTACAGAAATAATGCACTTTTCAAGAATCATTAAAACTATACCTAGATTATTAGCATCAGAGTGACAATCTACAGCACCTTATGCTTAGGGGGGAAAAGGGTGATTTTTGCCTTAATTTAGAAAACCAGAATTTTTATTTTTTTTATTTATTTATTAAAGATTTCTGCCTCCTCCCCCCCACCGCCTCCCATTTCCCTCCCCCTCCCCCATCAAGTCCCCTTCCCTCATCAGCCCAAAGAGCAAGCAGGGTTCCCTGCCCTGTGGCAATGGGTTTTTGATCCTACTGCATGTACTGGCTTTGTAGGAGCCTAGGCAGTTTGGATGCTCACCTTACTAGACCTGGATGGTGGTGGGTGGTCCTTGGACTTCCCACAGAAATTTTATTAAAGGCAACATCAACAGAAAATCTAAACATAAATGCCTTTTCTTTTCTTAGCCAATTTAGAGTTGTTTTTAATACTAGAAATCATGGAAGTCACCAATACCAAACAACCAAATTGATTTTTTAAGAGTCCAATTTCATCTTCAGTTACAAAGGAACTGAAAGTATTCTTTCAAAGTCATAATATGCAATGTAGCCTGTTTTGGGGTTTTTTGTTTTCTTTTCTTTTCTTTTCTTTTTTGGACCAACAGCTCCCAAAAAATTACTTGGAGATTTCTTAAGTATGAAAGTATGGCCTTAGCTTAGATTTGTTCCCTAGTAGCTCTTAAGACTTAAATTATTGTATATTATATTAATCTACATTCCATTGCATGGTTTCTATCTCTCTTCCACACTGTATGTCTGACTTCCTCAGTGTCTTACTATAAATCCCCCACCTAACAGATTCTTCCTGAGTTCCTCTCTCACTCCTGAAGTCCCACCTATCCTCTATTGTCTAGCTATTGGCTGTTCATCTCTTTATTAAGCCAATCTTGCTTCCTTAGGCAGATGAGGTAAAGCAGAAACATCTTCACAGTGTACAAAAATGTAACATTTATAATATTAACTCTAACAGACTATACAATTTAGTCAAAAATGGACCATTTCACAATTATAGTGGGACTTCCATATTCCATTCTATCATCAATATTTCCTTTGTTTATAAAATTCCATGCAAGAAAGAAAAGGGGCTCAAAAGAGAGGAAAGCTAAGCCAAAGCCAAACATTAGACAATGTATTCCAAAAAGAAATCTCTGACCTTGAGAACATTTATGCCTGTGTTTATATGCACTATGGCAGCCATACACAGTGAGCCTGCTGACATGTAAGTTTGCCACATGCCCAGTCTCCTTCTTTAGTACCTATTTGTTAATGGCTTGAATTTGGCAGGCAATCTGAGGTCCACACTCTCTTTGATACTCTTGCTACAATGGCTTGTTGTTCACAAATGAGTGGTAATATGGCATTAAAGAAGACAGCAGTCATAAAAGCTAGCACTGAGAGTGCTCTTTAGGCTGACTTTGTGAAGAGGTCTCAGTTGCACTTGTTTGGCCACTGGGTGCTCTGTAAAATCCAGTGATAAACTTTTCTTTTTAACCTTGGTTAAAAATATGATTGGCATGTCTGCACTTCTCTGATACCACTTGTGACTTCACAGAGAGAAAAGGGAGCACATACATTTGATTTCTATAGCAACATCAACCAGCAGGCTACTCATAACAAATATATAAATACCATGCCAAAGGCATCCCAATTCCTAATCCATTTGCAGACAATATGCTGAAACGCGCATGAGCAAGTATTTTTCCTTCAAGTAAATATAAGTTTTCTTGTTATTGGTAAGCCTTAAATGATAAAATGGAAACAAAGAAAGTGCCATAATTGTTATAAATCTGACACAAGAATTAACTATAGCAATTTTCTATTTTTCACCTTAACTCTGTATAATTTAATGTAAGTAATGGTTTCAAGTAAAATAATAATTTGAATAGAGGAAATTAACTGTTTTGAAAAAAAAACAAATTGACACATTCTAAAAAGTTAAAGTGTTGTTAAATTACTAATATTTTAATATTGCTTTGTGACTCTTTAGTCACTATTTTGCTAAGGAAATAATTTCTAGTGTTTTATTGAGAATTTTTGGCATCCATATTTATAAGGAAGATCAGCCTTTAATAATGTTCTCTTGTTGGGTCTTTGGTTTGGGTTTCATGGTAATACTGGATTTGTAAAAATAATTTGGTAGTAGTGTTTTCTTTGATATTATATCAAATAATTTAAGGAGTACAGTGTTAATTCTTCTTTGAAATTCTGATAAATCTCTATTGGGCTTTTTTAGTTGTGAGATTTAACTTTTGCTTCTATTTTGTTGGTCATTATAGTTCTGTTTAAATTAGTCACTTCATGATGATTTGATTTTCATAAATCATATCTACCAAGAAATTCATCCATTTTTGAGGGGCTTCCATTTTGTAGAATATAAGGATATTAAAGTATGCCTTAATGATTCTCCAACTTTTTTCAGTGTCTTGTAGTCTCCCCCATCTCTATTTTTTTTAATAATTTGACTTCTTTTAGTTTCTTTAGCTTTAATTAACTAAATGTTAGTCAATCTTGTTAATCTTTTCAAAGACCCAATTCTTTATTTCCTTTATTCTTTGTATGTTTTTGTTTCTATTTCACTAATTTCAACTCTGATTTTGATTATCCCTTCTCATCTACTGTTTTGGTACATTGTTTGGTCTTATTTTACCAAGACTTTTGGTTTTATCATTATTAATCTGAGATCTCTCACACATTTTGTCTCAGGCACCAGAGTTAAAAAGTTTTCTCTTAGGTCTGTCTTCATCAAGTCCTGTATATTTAGATAAGTTGTATTTTCATTTTCATACAATTTCAGTGAAATTTTAAATTTTACCTTAGATTTCATCATTGAACCAATTGTCATTCAGTACTGTGTTATTTTCTGCTTATGACTTTTTAGTCTCTGTAGCTTCTTTTGTTGTTATATCCAGTTCTAAACCATCATGGTTATAAAGAATGAACAATATGATTTCAACTTTACTATAATCCTTTATATTTACCATATTTGTGTCTTTGCATCCAAATATATTTCAGATTTTAGAGAAAGTTTCATGGGTTTCTGAAAAGAATGTGCATTCTTCAGTGTTTAGATGGAATTTTCTGTAGGTGCCTATTGAGTTAATTTGATTTATAATATCACTTAACTCCAATGGTTTCTATTTAAATTTTGTCCAGATGACCTATTTGTATGAGTGGCTTACTGAAGTCACCCATGTTTCAATGTGTTGCAGGTAATCTGTAGTTTTAGATGTTAGTATTTCTCTTTAGGAAACTGGGTGGTCTGTGTTTGGTGCATGTATTTTAACTATAATTTGATTTGGTTGTTGTTTTATTGAGTATAAAGTGAGCCTCCTTATCTCTTCACACTATTTTTGGTTTGAAGTTTATTTTGTTATATATTAGAATATAACTACTTGATCTTATGTATATTTGCTTGGGATACATTTTCCATCCTTTTACCCTAGGATCCCATTATTGGTAGTGAGTTATGTTTCTTGCTGGCAGAAACAAGATGAATTCTGTTTTACAATCTAGTATGATAATATTGAAAATTTCCTTGGGAACTGAGATCATTCTATTAAGAGTTGAGTTTGAACACTGAATAATAACTTCTGTCTTTTTTTAATTTTGTGGTATATTCTTAGATATCTTTTTTAACTATTATGTGGTTGTTTATTCATTCTCACTGAACACTTGGATGTGTGCAAACAAATTAATTTCAAACACATAAGAAAGATTATCCACCATGAAGCTTCAACATATGCAAATCAATAAATGTAATCTACAATATAAATAAATTATAAAACAAAAACCATATGATCATTTCATTAGAGGCAGAAAAGGGCTTTGACAAATTCTAACATTTCTTAATGATAAATGCCCTGGAGAAACTAGGGGGACAGGGAACATATCTTAACATAATAAAGGTGATATACTATAGTCCCACAGTCAATTTTCTGAGCAGAGAAAATCTTAAAAACATTTTCACTAAAATCAGGAATAAAACAAGGATATCCAAATTTCCCTTTGTTGTTTAAAATAGTTTTTAATGTCTTGACCAGAGAAATAAGACAGGAAAAAGACATAAATGGAATATAAATGGGAAAAAGAAGGCAAAGTATCCTTATGTATAGATGATATTATATATCGCATATGACTCTAAAACGTACACAGGAAAATTTCTACTACTAATAAATACATTTATCAAAGCATTGACACAAATTAACATATAAAAACCAATCATTAATCTTTCTATATACAACTGACAAACATACAAAGATATCATAGAAACAAAAGCATGCACAATAGCCTTAAAAATACTGTGTAATAAATTTAACCAAGCAAGTGAAAGATTTGTATATTGAAAACTTTAAGACATTGAAAAAAGAAATATAAGGAGATGGAAATATTTACTGTGCTAATGGATTGGTAAGACTAATAGCATGAAAATTGCCATTATAACCAAAAGATACTAGAGATTTAATGTAATATCCATCAAAATCCAGTGCAATTCCTCATATAAATTTAAGTAAAATCTTGAAATTCATATGAAAACACAGGATAGACAAAAAAAATCACTACCAATAGACATATTATATTACTACCAATAAGCACATAGTATCACCAATCTGTCTTCAAGTTATATTACAAGGACAGAGTAGTAAGAAAGATCCTGGTAGTGGCAGAAAACAAACACATTGCTCATACAGCAACCTGATTTTGTATTTACTTTGCTAGTAGCTGATTTTTATTATATAAGAAGTAAAAATGTATTTTCACAAATATGTGTTTGTTCCTCAGAGTTCTTTAGGAAATATATCCAGAAATAGGATTTCTGGGTCAATGTGGATATGTTATGCTCTGTAACATACTAATAGTTTTCATCAAATAAGTAAATAAATAATTCTGTATTCCAGGGTGGATTTCCACTACAATGCCTTAACATTATTTCCTGAAAATGTTATCTTTGATATCTTTGATTTGCCCACTCATTATTATTAGGAATAAACACAAATGTTAATTAGCCACTTGCCTTGGATTTTATGATGAGTCTTAGCCAATTATGCAAGGCTTACTTTAGGTTATTTCTTCTCTGCAAAGGAGTTTATATTCACAAATGAAAAAATGCCAGTGGCCTGTTACATTGTGTTTCAAATATACTACAGTTTCTAACTTGGGCATTTTTCTTGTGTGTTCTTTTGTTGATTTTGTCTTATTTTGTTGTTGCTGCTATTACAGAGACCTACAACCAGACCTTATGCAGAGAGTGAGAGACATTGGAGAACTCAGCCCTAAATTGTTGAAGGAGGCAGCTTGTTCATCCAACCCGCCAGGAACCAAAATAACCGCAGAGACACTATATTAATTAAAGCAGTGCTTGGCCCATTAGCTCTAGCTTCTTATTAGCTAGCTCTTACATCTTAATTTAACCAATCTCTATTGATCTGTGTATCACCACGAGGTTGTGGCCTACGAGCAAAATTTCAGCACATCTATCTCCTGCAGCGGATCCATGGCATATCCCTCGCTGCCTTTTTTCTCGGAGCATTCAGTCCAATTTTCCCTCCCGCCTACCTAAGTTCGGCCCTATCAACAGGCTAAGGCAGTTTCTTTATTCATTGACCAATAAAAGCAACACATAAACAGAAGGACTTCCCACGCTAAACGGTTCATCTCCACCAAGTTTTCCCTTCAAGGCCTAGGGAACCCTGCAGAAGAAGAGGCAGAAACCCTGCAAAGAGGCATCAGAGAATTTGGAGCAGCTCTTTTCCTGTTGTTTGTTTTTGTTTGCTGGTTTTCCCAATTCCAATTTGTTAGTTTTCATATATCTTACTATATTTTGCTTTATTTCATTTTATTGTATTTTATTATCCCTTAGATGCCTGTTTGTTTTCTAACAAGAAATTTAAAGGGAGGGAATGGACCTAGATGGAAAAGAATGTGAGGAGGAACTGGGAAAAAGAGAGAAAGTGAAACCATAATCAGAATATATCATGTGGGAAAATACTCTATTTTTAATAAAAGGAAAAGTAAAACTTAAAAAGAAATAAAAAAAAAGGATTTTGGTACTAAGCCCAGTCTACCAGAGGTTCAAAATCCCAGCTCTATTACATGCTGGCTCTAAAAATTTTGAGTGGCTTATTTTCAACAATCTGTACAAAGCATGCAATAGTGGAACCTAAGTGATACACCTGCTATGATGAAAGAATAACTAAATAAATCTACTTTAAATCACTTGGCGAACTAGGAAAATAAAACAGTATTGTATTGCTGTCTTCCATTGTAATTTCCATGTTGCTTGGCTTTATATGTGTCAATGTTGACTTTCCACTTCATCCTCGTCCTCACTAATGATCTACTGAATATCAATCAGTATAATATAATTCTATTCTTGTTCTTGAAAAAAAGAAAGAGTTCTACTGCAATGGTGATATCTAAGACTCATTGCACTCTTTCTGTTAGTTTTGTTTTTATAAGTAATTCCTCACCAAAAATACTAGTTTTCTTTACTTCCAAATCAACAGGATGAAAGGGAGATATAAATGCTAATAAGAATGTACATGTTAAAATAATCTCCAATTCATTTTTATTGAAGCACATTATTGTGTCTTTTGCAATAGCTTTATCTAATCTACAAAACAGAACTCTAAGGCAGACTCTCACAGTGTATAGTCTGTAGACACTTCTATGTAGATGATATTTCTGAGTAGGCTCTTTAAAATGCATTTTAGGTTCCGAGTTGCTAAGGGATGCAAAGTTTACCAAGAGAATATTACATAGAGGATGACTTTGAATAGGAACATTTTGTGATAGAAAATAAGTGGTTCCAAGATGCAGATTTTGTAAAATTGCAGCCAAGTGTGGAACTCAATGGGAAAACTGTGCCATTTTCTGTGGCTGCTGTGTTATAGGAAAAAGAGAACAAATACTGCCAGTAAAGAGAGATGCTAGCAGATTACAGTGTGAAGTAGTGAAGAAGGATTTGGGGATTAGAAAGAAAATGTGAGCATACACAGATAAGCCACCAGCCCACCAATCACATCTCCTTAACATAGGAAGCTACCATGTGCCATTCTGCCTGGCTTTTAATATCAACACTGGGGATCCAAACTCAGGTCTCTACACTTGTGCAACAGACACTCTACTGATTGGTCTATCTTTCTCTCCATCCCTGCCTTGACTTGTTTTAAAGACACTTGTTTGACACATATGACTCATAAAAGTAATTTATACCAGATCAAATAAAGTCATGAAAAAATACATATTGTCAACACTTAAGACCTCTCAAGTACATTTAAATAGCACAATATGACCTTTTGTTCCCAGAAGATTATTCATGTTACTAGAATCTTTCTCTCTGAAGCACAATATGATCTTATCATTTATATCTCCAGATTGAGTATCCTACACCCTTGGAACCAGAAGTGTTTAGATTTGAATTTTTTAAGTTTAGACTATTGTAAGCACATAAGATACATTCAGAGACTAGAATATAAGTAAAACATCCATTTTGTTTAATACATACCTTATACACATAATTTGAGGTGAAGATTGCACAGTATTTTTAGAGCTCCTGTGTTTTTTGACTATACACTTTATAAAAGATCAGGGTGTGGAATTTTCCTTTTGCAGCATCAGTCAGACTTTGGAGCATTTCAATTTAGGGCTTGAATTAGTGATGCTAAGTTTGTATAATATTCATTCACCCTCAGTGAGGTATTTGTGGCATTCCCATCCAGAGCTGACAGACTAGTTTAATGCCCTGTAGACACCAAGATACTGCAAAAAATCACTATTCCAGAACAATAAACAAACAATAAATCTGAATTTGAAAGTGGCTTTATTAAAGACATCATCCTCTGGCAAGTCTGTAGTGTAATGGGAATAACCACAGGCATGAGATCAGAAGTTCTATTTCAGACATGAGTAATCTGAAACCAATTACACTGTCCCCTATGCCCAGGCTCATCTCTGTGAAGCAATGATGTTAACACTTAAACCATATAATTATGATGTTGTATGTGAAATATCTCTGCCTCTTTGACATACCACACGTACTCAGAATTGCAGCTCAACCTAATTCTAAATTTTCATGGTTTTCCAGAATCCTTTATTTAGTTTCTACTCTAATTCAAACCTGAGAATTCATGCCAATGTAGGTATGAATGCATTGCTTCCCCAGGTGTGTGCAGCTTCTATAATGTTCTTCTGTAACACAGGACAGAAAGTTTCTGTATAGAAATCTCTGGCACATATGTATTTGATAGACAACCCACTAAATACCTGGGGAAGTAATTTAATAAATGTCAGTGATCTGAATAAAATTAATAGCAAACACTCTGTGTCAGATGCTATTATATATGCATTACCTGGATTAATTTATTTAATACATACTATAAGCTAACCAAAAGAAGCTATTTATTTTCTCTGTGCCTCAGGCAAAGCAATAAATATAGCAGAATCTGCACTGCTTCAGAACAGTTGCTAAAATAATAAGTAGTCTGATTTTGTGCAGCTGTTCTTTGTGTTGCCAGCTTTAGCTTAGGCATACAGGAGACCACTCCAAATGCAGGCTGTGAAATCCCACAGAATCATCCAGGTGGCTGGTTGCAGAAAGAGGTGCACAACAACCAGAGAAATAAGCTTTGACAAATAAGGAAGAGGTCAGGCTAATCCAGTTCCAATACTGTTAGTCAAAACGACATTTCTGTAAATCACTGGGGATTGTAAATGATAAAGGAAATTTTCTTCTTCAATTTTTACTCTCTTGATTGTGTGCATTCTCTAAATGAAGGACCTTCATTTTTTACACTCATGGAGAGTACAGGCTTTTCTAGAAATCTATCAGAGAGGTGCAAGTGTTAGGGATCTCATCCTAAGATACCAAAGAAAGAGACAGAATAAAGACAGACTTGTGTTGAATACATTCCATGGTTTTGGGTGACATTTTCACCTTGGAAGTGGCTGTGATTCTTTTATCTCTAAGCCTGCAACTATAAATATGTGAAAATGGTTTTAAGCTGTGAGAAATTTTACATGTTATTGAATTATTTCCAAGAATTTATTCACATTTGTTACAATCAGATATTTTGAAACACAATGAAAGAGGTGAAACACACTTCAAATAGAAATGGCACTTGGCAGAATATGTAATGATTATACAATTAAAAAAATTTAAAATACTTACACACTTAAAATTTCTCACTATGGTAATGAAAGAATACTTCTAAAAGCAGATGGTCACATTATACCTTCAGTCAGGAAACAGAAAACAGTAATTTCTGGGGCTCAGATGACTTCCTCCTTTTTAGGTAATACAAGATTCAAACCCAACAAATGGTGCTGACCATTTTAGTGTGGGTCTTCCCTTCTCAATTATCCCACTTACAGTAATTATTCTGAGACATATGCAGAGTTCTGTCTCCTAGGTGATTCTACAGTCTGTGAAATTATATATCAATATTAATCTACACATAATGTGATTCCTGGTTGTCAACTTGATAATATCTAGAATAAACTATAATCCAGAAATGGGGAGGTCACACAAGAGATTTCCTGCTTTGTTTAAAGTGGGTAAATCTACTTCTAGTCCAAACATTTGAGGTACGAAGATATACACCTTTGATCCAGGTCATGAGGCAGAAAGACATAGCTTTAAGGTTGTCTCATACCTTCTGCTGGGAATCTAATAAGGAGAAGAAGAAGAAGAAAACTATTGCTCTTTGTCTTCTTTCTAGCACATCCATTCCTTCCCTGGCATTAAAACCTACTTTTTGGGATTCCAGCATATACAGAAAACAACCAACCTTGTGTGAATGAGCAACTATTAAATTATTGGTTCTTCTATTCACAGCTGGCCATTGTTGAATTAGCTTGACAATAAATTCCATGCATCGATGTATGTGTGATTGGGTGTGTGTGCATGTGCTCGTGTGTGCATGTGTGCATGTGTAAAAAGAGAGAGAAAGAGATAGATTCATTCCTTTAGTTTTGTGACTGTAGAGAACCATGAGTTCTCTAGAGTATATACACTTGTATATGTATATATTTGTACTTAAAATGAAATTTTTAGATAGATAAGTTATTTATACATAATTAATTTTATGTAAATGCTATTAACAAATAACATATAAGAAAAAGATGACCAGTAAAGGAAAGTAAAACATTTTGTGTTTCAGAAACAATAAATTCAAGTTTGAAAAATAAATAACAGGACAGAAAAGGAAAACCAAAGAAGACTTTTAGATATTTCCTAATCAATCAAAAAATGTGAACACCATTCAAAGTTAGTGGTGCTCATACATAAGGAGTTCTTTTGTTGACTGAGATTTCTGTCCCATCCAACCCACAGTCATTCAGTCTCAAAGAAATACACAGAGGTCTGCAACATTAATTATAAACTGGTTGGCCTATTATCTCAGGCTTCTAATTAACTATTTCTTACATTCTTGTCTGTGTTAGCCAACATGGCTTGGTACCTTTGTCAGCAAGGGATTCTCATCTTTCTTCTCTGTGCCTGGGTGACAGAATTCTCCTGTTCTTATCACCCTGCCTAAACTTCCTGCCTGGTTGACCCACCTATACTTCCTGCCTGGCTACTGTCCAATCAGCATTTTATTAAAATATAACTGACAAGGTACAGATCATTGTCCCACAGCAGGATCATTTGAAGGATTTGCTTAAACTCAGCAGTGGACCCCAAATTCTCAATATCTGCATGACTAGCAAATTTCTTAGAATTGTTAAGGCTCTTTAGAAAGTAGCACAGTTCGGGAACTTCTACTCAAATAGGAACCTTTATAAAACTTCAAAGAGGGAAGAGATTCCCATGCAGATAACTCAGTTGTGCTATAGAGTTCATCATGGATACAAAAGGTGGTTATATAAAGGACAACAAGAACTGTCTGCTGCTATGTTTTGACAGTGGAGAAGGAAAAGGCAAGCCAAGAGCTTCTGAAAATTCATGATTACTCTTGAGGTTCTGACCTAAATACCTGGGTGAATGACTGTGACATTTTCTGTAGTAGCAGTTCTTCCATGAACCATGCTCATGCAAAAAATGGCATAGGCACACAATGATTGAGAAACAATTGTGCTCTGTTGAGCACTGAACAACTTTCCCAATGTAGGAAGAAGAGCAGGTAGTAAGGAACACTGAAAACACTGCTTGATAATTTCCCTATCCAATCAATGTCATGTCTCCAAAGAGGGAAGGTATGTGTATTAGCATATCTGTATACAGCATTTCAAACAAAAAGGCAAATTCTGGACATAATAATGCCATACAGTTATGATGAACATGACTTAAAAACACCTTAAGTTATAGGAATAACTTAAGTTTCCAACAAGTCAAACACAGGCGAGGGTATATTTGTCATGCCAGATCACAGCCTAGGTGTGCAAAGGACATGATATGTAGTAGTAGAGGAATGAGTCAAGAATGTACACTAGAAGTCAACTATGGTAGTACATGCCTTCAATTTTATTACTCACAAGGCAGAGACAAGTAGAACACATCTCTATGAGTTCAAGACCAGCCTAATCTACACAATCACTTTCAGGCCTCTCAAGACTGAATGGTAAAAGAGAATCTGTCTTCTAGAAAAAAAGACAAGAAGAGAAGTATAAAAGGACAACTCTAGAAGAACACAGGAGTTTCAGTACGTGTTTAAACCATGACATTGAGGGGAGGAGTGTAATGGATAGTTGTGTGCAGCAGGGTTGGGAACCGACAGATTGTGTTAATTCAACAGCTAGATTTCAACTAGCCACTCTTTATCATCCTGCAGAGCATCTCTTACTCAAGAATTGTCACTGTTCATGGTCAATCAATTTTTACTTCCATATAGATAAGAAAGTTACTTTCTTAAATGTAAAAAGAACTCCATAAACATCTAAACACAAAATGAAAGCTTGAATGGCCTATTATTTAATCTGTGGGCTCTTTTGGTTTTGGTGTTGAGTTTGATCTTATTCCTAATACTTACATATCCCAGGTTGATTTCATGTTTGCTGTGTAGATCAGGATAACCTTAGAATTACAGTCCTAAACTTCTGATCTTCCTTCTTGTGCCTCCCAGGTGTGACATGGGAATGTGACAGATGTATACTACCAATCCATGTTCATTAGTGCTAGAGATCCAACCTACAGCTTGTTCCATACTAAACAAGCACTCTATCAACAGAGCTATAACCCTGGCTCCTAAATATGCTTCTTGAAGCTTTTAATTGGGCTAGTCAAAAATGAAGTAGGTCATGTAGTGTTGGAATCCCTGAAAGCAGGAGGCTAATTAGACTTCACTATGTAACAAATTTGAAGTCAACCTGAGCTGCATATTGTGACCCATCCTCAAAAGAATTTACTAGAAATAACAATTATTCTACTTTGTAGATTTCATAACAACGAAGTTCATTTTTCTTTTCTTTAAAAAGAAACTATCTAACTCTGTATCTGGGAATTGAATAGGACAAAATAGATTCCCCTTTTTTTCCTAAGTCCTCAACTATTTCTTGGAAGAAAAAAATTACTTCTCATTGCTGTTTATGTATTTATTGTTTTTATATTGGTATATATTAATTTAATTTGAGAAGTGGTGCTTCATACCTTTATTCATGGTATGGGGGCAGAGATGAAATAATGCCACTTCTCCAACCAAGACGATACAGAGAGAGGAAGGGACAGGCAACAGAGGGAAGGAGCAAAGGGAAAGAGGAAATTGACCAAAATCATTTATTAAAGTTCCAAGATTTCAGGATGATATGCCCCAGCTGAAAGCCTCTCCACTCATCTTTCAACCTGCTGCTTGCATTGGATGGGTTTATGACATGACACATAATTGAACATGTTTTAGGTCAAATCAGCTTTTTTTCCAAAGGAAATATGAAGAAGTAAGGATAGCATCACACAAACCATAAGAAGAAAGACATTAGCTTTTGTTTCCATTACCAATTTTTACTCTAGCATTCTTTGATATTTTTATCTGAATTTTGAAGCGGTTTCTTTAAAAAGAGAGAAAAATGAATGTCAACCGTTGCTCGGTTTCTATAGTAACGAAATCTAATTTTTGGATTTCTTCCTGAGCTATGATCATGTTGAAAGCAAAGAGGACTCATGGGTCTTACAAAATTTATAAAGTCCTGAACAAATAAGACTGGCATCTTCTGGTGATCGCTTGAAATGTCGCAGAACTGTACCAGTTCTATGTCCCAACCATAAGCCTCTCCCCTCATCTTTCCACCTGCTGCTTGCATCAGACAGGTTTACAACATGACACATGAGTGAGCATGTGGTAGGTCAAATCAGCCTTTTTCTCTGCAGGAAACATGAAGAGGTAACGATATCATCACACAAACATTTGTTCTCGAATGCCAAAAGATAAATTTACTGGAGATGAAAATCTTTCTGCTTCTTTTCAGTAATTTAATGCTTAGACCCAAAACAGTTAAAAACATAAAGGCTTGAAGGATACATTTCAGTATCCTGGCAGAGTTTCTCTCTCCTGAGAAAGAACGAAAAGGGAACAAACTGAGAAGGGTATGGGGGCCCTGGAGTCTTTCTCCCACCCTCTCGCCTGACAGTTTTGAGTTATGAGGTGTTACACAGTAAAACAGAGTTACCGTAAGAGCAGTCCAAATAACTTACAGCAATGAATCACAACACCATCTTCAGGAGATAATTCATGTCACCAGTGAAAGTTCAGTAATATGGATTTTTCTCCAAACACCATATTTAACAGGCAACATCACTGAAAGGTGAATTTAATGGCACAGTGGATTATTTAACAGAATTAAACTGTACTCCAACATGGAATGAAACTGATTAAAATGTATGCAGAGATGATAAAGTCATTTAAATTAAATACTGGATGTGAGTACCAAATAGTAATCAGCCTACAATGTTAAGATGCCAACCAAACCAAAGATTAAAAAGAATGAATAATAACACTATTAGAATTTGTAAATTAAATTCTAAATAAATACAATAGATAGTTACTCTACAACAATACTTTAATACTGCTTCTACATAAGTAATTATTTGAATAAATGAAAGCTCAATTTCTGAGTTAAAACTATCTTTAAATATGAGCTACCATCATTTCATCAATAGCTAATTAATTAAGACAATTATAAAATGTAATACACAAGAAGACTGGTAATATGTCAGTACTGATTCATTTACATATTGCACATTGAGACTCCAAAGACCATGCAAAAGCTTAAGGCAAAGGCCATTTGCCATTGGCCTCGACCTTGCCATCAGTGTGACATTCTGCATTAGTTTGAGCATCCAACTCTGACCCATTGCTAAGTGAGTCCAGTCAGTTTGTCTTAGATGGCTACAGACAACTCTCTGCTTTGGGTAAACTAGTGTTCTGTTCTGTGTTGATTTGAAGTTTTTCCTTCTGAAATTTAAGGATTGATCAGAATGTCCTTGATCCCTTGCCAGTTCAAATAATTTTCTACTCCACAGATTGTCTCAATAAAACAGATAATTGCACTGGCTAGAAGTTTTATGTACAGTCATACATCAAAGGAGAGAATAAGTAGCCAGCAAAATATTACATGCAGTATTGAAAACACTATGTACCCAATTTGTCTCCAAATTGTCTTGTGCACTCACCATTCTCTTCCGTTTCTATTCTAACACCCTTGCTCAGTTCCTCACAGATTTTCCTCATCTGCACTTTTCCAGGCATTAGTGTACAACATATTTCCTATGAGCTTCTTCCTCCCACAAGCCATCCTGCCTGGCTGCCATGTCATATTGATTGCTGGAAGGAAAAGCTCCGATTAAGTCACACCTTTGATCAAAGTCAACAGCTGTCTACACAAAGGGATTGATTTCTCGCTCTCTCTTCATGTCAGCAGCTTGGCCTTGTCTCATGCTAATACTCTACAAAATTCCTACTGATGGACAGGAGGAGATCAAGGTCCAGCCTGAGCCCAGGTCCCTTCCAGACTGTCAAAGACTTCCATTCTCCCATCTCATTCTGTGCAGACACAGTGTAGCACAATGGATTTGCTTGCTTGATTGCTTGCTATTTGTTTTGGTATGCAGAATGAGCACTCCCCAACATCTCTGTTAAGATAACAGCTGCTGCCCCCCTAGAGGTTGGCAGATGTACCAGGCCTTGGACGAAATGCTCAATTACTGCTACACATTGACACCCAAGAGACTTCCAGATTCCACTTGGAGATGAAGAAATTTTTCCGATGTTTTTAACCTGAGGCTTCCCAGATCATGAAGAAAGGAAAACAATTTACTTTTTTAAAAGGAAGAAATAGAGTTGATTAAAACGATCATAAACCACTTGTGAATTTAGATATGATTTTGCTGAATGTCCTAAATATATATATATATTTATATATATATATATGAAAATAATACCCATTATACAACTAAGTGCCCTTCTAAACAAGGAGCAATCATCAATAATTTCTCCTACATACATTCATGTTTATCTTTTTTTTTTTTTTTTTTGGTTTTTCGAGACAGGGTTTCTCTGTGGTTTTGGAGCCTGTCCTGGAACTAGCTCTTGTAGACCAGGCTGGTCTCGCACTCACAGAGATCCGCCTGCCTCTGCCTCCTGAGTGCTGGGATTAAAGGCGTGTGCCACCACCGCCCGGCTTCATGTTTATCTTATTTTAAACATATCCCTATAAATGGCATAATATTGGTATGAGTTACTATAATGTGTACTACTGCAGTAGTCTCTATATTCATGCTTAGTGATTGTGTGTGTGTGCGTGCTCACATGCACACACACACACACACACACACACACACACACACACACACATGCAGGTGATAAATAGGCAACTCTTTTAATAAGAATTAAAAATCACCTAAGAAAAGAATTGATAAAATTGTTAGTTTACAAAAGAGTTAAGTGTTTGTGGACACTGTATGAATAAAAGAGAAGGGATTGATAAGTAAGACATTAGGTTGTTTCATAACTAAAAAAAAAGAAAGAGTGAAAGAACCTAACTTTTCTTAACTGCTTACTCTCAGTTATTCTTTTCTGTCTCTTTTTCACTTATCCTTCTCCCTTGTACTCTTTTTTTCTTATTCAAGCAGGAAAAAAACTTATATTTCAACAGAAGGATGACTATGGCCTCTTAAAAGGTTTCTAAGCTGGGGAGATGAATCAACTGATCAACTACTTGCTGGGTGAATGTGAAGACATGAATTTCAGTCCCCAGAAGCCAATGCCAGGCTAGACAGAAAGGATTTGTAATGCGCTGTGGTGAGATGAGTGGTGAAGACAGCAGAATTCCCTTGGAATCTGTGGTCACAGTGGTGAACAACAGAAACCATGTAACTGACACCTGACATTGTCCTCTGACTGCAAAAAGTTTAGCATGGCATGTACACACACACACACACACACACACACACACACACACACACGCACACACACCACTAAAAAGGTTATGAGGTTTTCTGAGGCCATGAATTTTGTTAAACAACTTGAGATCACCTCTTGTGAACTTATAAACTATTGTTTTCTAAATTTTGTTAATGAACTCAAATTTCTAGTTTTAAGAACATCTCACTTTTGACTGCTTAGCTTTTATAAACCGAGAAGGACGTTTTCTGGGGGAGGGGGGTCAAAAGATATTTTTAAAAACATAACAAGATTCCCCTTCTGGCCTTTAGTTTTCATTAGGGAACTCTGTACTAGAGATACAAATTTTATACATTGTTTCTACTAATGGCCTACACTCACATAATTGTTTTCTCTATTTAGGATAATTGTTGAGTTAATGTAATTGTTTACATGTCTTTTTGTCTGTTGGTCTACTATTAACCTATATCTATGACTTTATAATTGTATTAAAGACTGCAATTTAGAGATTTGTATATATCAGTAAAATCAACAAATAATAAGAGGCTTCAGAATTTAATAAGCAGGCGATTGTGGTTCATTTTGTTCTATGTAAATTTGGACTTCTACTCCTTCTCAAACTGTTGGAGTTGATCTATTGAATTACTTTTAGTGTAATGTTAAATCATCTTTTTTTATCAGTAAATATGTTTCTATGGGCTACCTTAACATGTATGTTTTATGGTGCATTTATGTGATAAAGTTCCTCCAAAATAGTTTGAGGTGCTGAAAAGTTGGCTCAGTAGTTAAAAGAACTTCCTGCTCTCTCAGAGAACCAGAAATCAGTCCTCAATGCCCACAGGGGGTTGCTAGCAACCACTTGTAACTCCAGATGTATAGTGGGAGGCTGCTTGTTTGTTCATGACTGCCCAGACCACTAAGTAATCACACAGAAACTGTATTATTTAAACCACTGCTTGGCTAATCACTTAAGTGTATTTCTGGATAGCTCTAATATCTTAAATTAACCCATTTATATTAATCTGTGTTTTGCCATGTGGCTGTGGCTTACTGGGTAAAGTTCTATCTGGCATCTGTTTCTGGAGAGGTTACATGACGCCACCTTCTTTCTCTCAGCATTCAGTTTAGTTTTCCCTGCCTAGATCTACTCTGCCCTATCACAAGCCATGGCAGCTTCTTTATTCATTAACCAATAAAAGCAACACATATACAGAAGGGTCTCCCACACCACATATCTGATTGCAGTTCTCGTTTCTGTGGTCATGTGCACACACTCATACATATGCACAAACATGCACACAAAAGAATAAAATATAATAATGTAAGTATTTGTTAAAGGACTTTGATTCAAATTGACTTAAAAATAATAAACAGTTACCAGATCTTTCATGACTCTTCAATTAACAACATAAGAAAAATATAAGTAAGTAGCATCCATGTAAGCTTAGCCTAAATTCCTTTAAATAAATAATGCAGCGAAATTTTCAGTGTAGAATCTCCAGATCCAACTGTCCCAACAGGCTAAGCTTGACTACCTGTTCCAATGTGTCAATTAAAGATATCAGTAATGATGAGGAACAAAGAAAGAAAATTTTGTCAATGTAGCCACATTGAAAGGAACAAATTAAAGGGTCCAGTAACCCCAACCCATCACCAGAGCACTGTCAATGGCTCTGAATGTAAAAATTAACAGAAGGAATGCAAATTATTCATGATTAAGCCAAGCTATAAGAGAACTTCATTTATTAGCTCAGTCCTGCATAAATAAGGTAGTCTGAAAAGTTCGTATTAAGTGCAGAGACAATCTGGTTTTTGGGAAATCATTTCTTCTCCCCAAGGAAACTTCCTTCTTGTCCTTATGGATAATTTCATTAAAAGGGTCTGGTTCATGGTGGGGTCTTTGCTGTTCCTGCAGTGCTAAGTGACTCTAAATTTAAGACCATGAGTTATCCTTATGCTTTAAGCATTAAAGTGATGATTAAATAAGTGATTACCATGGAGAGAATAGTATGTAGAGTCAATCTCAGAGTAAAGGAGAAACGCAAAGACTGAAGACAGAGATACTGAGCCTTTACCCTGCCATTGTCTGCCTCGTGATGCTGGATGAGAAGCACATGCATTTTGACAAAAATAATCTTTTACTGACCATTAAAAAAACTTAGGTATTCAATAAATTAACTGTTTCAACAAATAAAAGAACCTGATTAAAAAAAAAAATCTTGAGAATCCCTAGTATGTGTTACTCAGGTTTCCAATATGGTTTCATTGGTTGTCAATAAAACACAAGACTATTTTATTAGAAATTATTTTTCTCAAGTAAAAATCTTGCAAGGAAAGATAAGAGGAATCATCAAGAAAAAAAATTAGAAATATGTAAAAAGTTAGACATACAAGATATATTCCAACGATGTTAAAGGAGAAATTAAAATTTTTAGATGAGAAATGACTTAGCATGATACAATAACATTGGGTTCTAATATAAAAGTTTTTTTTTAAAAAAATGAAGAGAACAGGTGAACATAAAGCTAAAGTATGTCATACAGAGATTTGTCAAAGTTAAAACTGGTACAAAATGGCATAAGTATGGTTAAGTTGTCTATAATTAAAGGTTCAAAAAACCCTATGGCCAAAATTTAGAACCCTGATATAGAACTGAATTCTGAGTCTGTTTACCAACGTAAGACTTTCTTAAAAATTTTATTCTGCCTATGGTAATAATTACTTCCTCAGAAAACTGGCTTAGAGAACAATAATTTTATTTTACCCTTTACTGAAATGTATTAGATTTTATCTAGATATTACCAGCACAAGAACTTAAGTATGTCTTAGTGATGCCTGTTTTCCCATTGAATTGAAGTCTTCATTTGTCACAAAGTCATATATTTAACAATTAAAAAATGCATTATAATGAATTGCTTGTACTTGGAACATTATTGCTATATCAAAATACATTGTTTTAGTGGATCAGGTCTTTTGAGCACCATATATCACAGAGGCTGAAATAATTCAAATTCCATCCATAAAGGGACATCAAATTACACAGCATTAGAAATACATGAAACTTGAAATTTCACAATATTCAAAACTAGAATGGGGTCAGAGAGCCAAACAGCCATGATACCAAGTGTCATGGTTGCTTAATGTCTATATCTTATAGATTCCGGTCACTCTACTGTGTCTTTACATTCACATATCACAAGGTATCTGTTTTAGCCTAAAAAAATCTCAAAGACAAATACAACAGCTGATATGAAGTCTCTGGAGAAGCTGATTCCTAGTCAATAACTGATCTTTCTTCTCATTTCAAATCATAGCATTTAAGAAGACAAATGTAGAGAGAAGAGGGGTACAGTTTGACTCAGTGTGTACAAGCATTTGCTCTTGCAGAAGAACTAGGTTTGTTTCCCAAAGCCCTCACAACCATCTGTAACTCCAGTTCTCAGGGTATCCAAGGGTCTCTTTTGAGAGAGGTTCTTCTTTTGTTTCTACAGAGAATGAGAACATATGGATTCATATCAGGCTAATGTGGTTTGATGGACCAAGATTCACTGAATGATCATCTTGAATACCCCTCAAAAAATTACTTCACCCAATAAACAGCAGGAAGCAGATTGGGGAAGAAGTACGCCCATATTCCCAAATATTGTTTATGAATGTTTGTTTACAATTAAAGGGGGTATACTATATATGTAAATACTTTGCATTGGTATCGATCTTGGTTTATTGATACAAATTTGAGGTCAATTTTGGTATACTATACATATATGTATTTCTGTACTTGATTAAGATACTGTTTTGTGTAGCTCATTTGAAAATGTAATGTATAATTAAGAAATATAGGTTAATCATCTATAATAGTCAAGCTTGTAGTCATGTTAGTTAGATTTTGTAGATGTACAGAGATGTATTTCAGATTAATAGGTATTCTTCAAACCTTTCAAATATAGAATATGGCATTTAAAATATTTTCAGAAGTTCGGATTTTCATGACAGTAAGACACATATGCTCCTGGCAGCACCAACTACTTGAAGAGGAATATGAGCATTAAAGAGGCTCCTAATGAAGTTTGTTAGCCATTTGGGCAAGAAACTGCTCTTGCCTGAACTGCTTGATGAATTGGACATGCAAGACCCACAGTGAAATGATTGCTGAACTTGCCTAAAGATGAAATGGTCCTTCAGGGTTCCTGCTTCAAGAAAGAGTCTGCTAGACATTCTGCAGGACCCAGAAAAAAGTGACTGATGAACTGCCAATATAGACAAAACTGTCTTTGAAATTTCCTGCTTCATGGAAAACTCTGCAGGATACTATGGACCTGTGAGCTGAAGACTGGATGCCCTGGATGCTATAGAAGAACTTTGGGTGACTGTCCAGGTAGCAATGTCTCTGCCAATTCTAGAATTCTGGAAGTTGCTTACAATGCACCTCCTGTTTACTTAGGTAAAATTATATCCTTCTGGAGTCTTTAATGGAGTTGAAGAGTAGATAGTAATAAAATAGCTTTCTTTAGTTATGATAAAAGATAAAATAGATATAAATATTATAACTGTAATTCTTGCATGATAACTGTTCTATATAATTTTACTATGTTAAATTTAAAACCTTTTTTTCTTATTTAAACAGAAAAGGGGAAGTGAAATGGGATTCCCCTCTGTATGCTGTGAGTATCATTGGTTAGTAAAGGAACTGCTTTGGGCCTAGAGCAGAGCTAAAGGTGAACAGAACTAGGCAAGGAAAACTAAGCTTAATGCTGGGAGAAAGGAGGTAGAATCAGAGAGAAGCCATGTAGCTCTGCCAGAGACAGATGCCAGACGGAACTTTACCCAGTAAGGCAATACACAGATGAATATAAATGGGTTAAATTAAGATGCAAAAGTTAGCCAATAAGAAACTAGATCTAGTGGGCCAAGCAGTGATTTAATTAATACAGTTTCTGTGTGATTATTTCTGGGCTAAGCAGCCAGGAACTAACTAGCAGCCTCTTTACAACATATTCCTATGCATACCATAAACATAATCTTTTCAAAGATATCTTAGAATTAATCACAACAGCCCATATTCTCCCAAATTAATGGAGGGAAGGGAAACTGTGGTCTGGGTGTATTGAACACAATGGGAAGAGACAGATGGATAGATAGATAGATAGATAGATAGATAGATAGATAGATAGACAGATAGAGAGACAGGCAGATAGATAATGAATAGATAAACATGATGAATAGAAAGATGATAGATAGATGATAGATAGATAGATAGATAGATAGATAAAAAATTTTGCTTCCAGTTTCTCATTCCATTTCTCACTGTGTCTAGGGACCTCAAGAAAGTTTGTTACAACTCTTCCACTTCTCACTGGTTTTGGCAGTCCTTTCATTAAAAGGGATTGACTGAAAATAACATACATTAAATAATACAGTACAGCTCTGGATAATATACAAGGGAAAGTGCCTTCTCTAATGACAAGTCAATTGTTGTAAATGTAACCCACAGACAGCATAATGCAACAGGCACTTAAACGGTGAAAGCAGAGACTACTTTAGTTTCTCTATAATGCTCATAGAGTGAAGGTTCTGAATAAGAGTTGGCAAGTGACTACAAACTCCATACCTCCATTTTTATGTGTTTTTTCTAGTAGTGATGCCAACAAGAATAAGCCACAACTTTTGATAGATTACTCTTAAATCCAATAAGTAACCACACATGCATTATAAAGAGAACAATGACAATCAATGATTTCTGAGCATTCTATCAGGGAGTATTCATTCACTGAAAGATGCAACAAAGTACAGCCGAACCAATTGCTTTGCATTGCTATAATTACAGCACACATGAGGCTGTTACTATATAGTGATTTCAAAACCACCCTAGCTGACATAGTGGGAGCCTGTATGAAAAATACAAAAGTGGATAAATAAGTCTAAGAATATTTATTGCATTAAATTGATAAAAAAAAAGTGTGTCGCTTGCTTTTTGTCAACTTGAAACAAATCTAGACATGTCTGGGTAAAGAGCGTCTCAATCAAGAAAATGCCTCCATATATGACTAGCCTGTATACAAGTCTATGCGGTGTTGTCTTGATTAACGTTGTGGAAGTGCCCAGGTCACTATGGGTATTGCCATCCCTAGATAAGTGGCACAGTGTTGTAAACGAAATCAAACTGATCAACCCTGTACTCAGCAGGTTCCTAAGTTGAGTCCCAGTCCCAGCTTCCCCCGCTGGTAAGTGTCACCTGAGAAACTTAAGATGAAAATAAAATTCTTTCTTCTTCAAGTTGCTTTCAGTCATGGTGCTTTCCTATATCAAGGAAACTCTAACTAAAACAAAAAGAAAAGCTTTGTGATTCTAATTTTATTTCAGTAAAATTGATCACCCTTTTAAATATGAGAAACTAAATTAACATAGCAAATAGAATTATTAAATTCCACTAATCTACAAAATCCCATAATTTCTGTGTTGCTAAATTATCATGTTGTGTGATAAAAAATTTAGTATCACATATCTTCTTCAAGATATCAAATACAATGAATCTTAATTCAAATTTTTAAATTGTACTTAATTATATTAGTTTGATAAATTATATCAATGGTAGTTATAAATGTGATTGTTATGTATGGAATAATTTTTTGATAAATACTTCAAGCTACCATCAATTTATGACACAAACAAGAAGAGATTCTTTCTTATGGACAGGACTTTTCAATGTATATCTTAAAAACTAAACTGATAGAATCTGCATAAAACAATCCTATGATAGAATTACTTTATTCTGTAAAATCACCACTGAATTAAGATGTATACAGAAGTGTGTGAACTTCAAAAACCTCAGTGTTTTCTAATGAAAGAATAACTTAAAAAGAAAGGGTATTGCGTAAGAGTAGTGAAATCATATCCACTGTAACTATCATGCTACTTTTGTCCAATGATTGCAGGTAGAAAGAGAAAATATTTTTATGAGTTTTTAGCAGAAGTTCAGTTTTGACCAAACAATTAAAATTGCCTTAGCAGGAAATTACATTGATAGCGATACTTAGATTTTAATAATCTAAGGATAAATTAGTAAGAAATATATAGTGGTGTGAAAGAAAATGGCACCCAAAGAGAGTGACACCTTTAGGGGGTGTGATTGTGTTGGGAGGAAGTGTGCCACTAGGGGGCCGGCTTTGAGGTCTCTTTTGCCCATGAATTCCTCAGTGTGACTTCCAGTGGATTTATTTTGCTGCCTTCTGGTCAAGATGTAGCCAGCACCACATCTACCTGCATGCTGCCATGTTCCCTGTCATGATGATAATACACTGAGACTCTGAAACTGTAAGCAAGCCACTTCAATGAAATGGTTTCTTTATAAAAGTTGTTGTGGCCATGGTGTCTATTCACAACAATAAAAACCCTAACTAAGACAGGATGTAATTATAAACTAACTTAAGCAGAAATTTCCTCCACTTGATACACAAAGTGTTCTAAAAAGATTGTAGAACTATGACTTTTGACTTCACATATATGAATTTTCCATACTGATTTTTTAAGTAATCATATTAGTTAAAAATAAGTCACCATGATATTCTAAAGTTGAAGTTAAAAATGAAAAATTAAGCTATTATAAGCACTACAGAGGCATTAACATTTATCTTCGTTTCTCAAGTCATAAATTCTCCTGAAATAAATGGTAAATTCTTGTTCTGTTTGAAGAAATATTCTAAACCACTGAATTCAACTCCATGCATTCATTAGTGCTGGTTTTGGCAAGATGCCAGACAAGAGAACAAGGCTCTAATTTCTAAACATTCTAGAAAGCTTAGTATAGCTTAGGTTGAAATACAAAAGTAAAACAGAAGGCTCAAAAACACCTGAATTCTAGCATCTACTTTTATGTGGTTCTTGCTGATCCCCAAAGATGAATCTGATTAAACAGATAAGCAGAAACTGCACTGCTGGAAATTTGTTACTGGGATAAATTTATGTTTTAAGCTTAGTGATAAGAACATACTAAATTCAGTCTAACATTGAATTTTAATGAGTATAAAATCACATCATTGTTTGGCCAATATTGGCATGCTTTGTAATGAAGAAAATTCATGCAATAAAACCACAAATTTAGGACGATGAATATGTCAAGTGTGTTATGATTGTTCATCACTTTAAGAGACAAGCCCCTCCCTCTCTTGCCATCTTGGCTTTTCTCTCTGTTCCCTTTTCTGCTCCCCCCTTCTTTATTTCTTTATTTTCTTCACTCTCACAAGAGACAGTACTGAGAAAGAAAAGAAAGAACTTGTAGTGCTTGGATGTGGCTCTCTGCATCTGTTTTCGTCAGTTGCTGGAAGAAGGTTCTATGATGCCTATTTAGGTAGTCATATATTTGATTACAAGGGTAGGTCAGTTCAGAACCCTCTTTAAAATTGCTAGGGTCTTAGCTGGGCTCATCCTTGTGGATTCCTGGGAAATTCCCTAGCAGCAGGTTTCTCCCTAGCCCTGTAATGGCTCCCTCTATCTAGATATCACTTTCCTTGCTCTCCCTCTATGTCCATTCCTCAACTCGACCATCCCATTCCCTGATGGTGTCATCTCCCACCTTCTCCCTTTTGCCACTCTCCCTCCCCCACCCCGCCCCCAGTTTTGCCAAAAGAGTTCATCTATTTCCCTTCCCCAGGGTGATCCATGTGTACCTCTTAGGTTCCTCCTTATTACCTGGGTAGATTCTCTGGAACTGTGGATTGTGAAGAGGAGGGTTCACATGAGCAAGGGCGGGTCAAGGTCATGACAGGGAAATCCATGAAGACAGCTGATCCAAACTTGTGAGAGCTCAATGACTCTAGAACAACAGCTGGGGAGTCTGCAGGGACCCAATTAGGCCCTCTGCTTGTGGGATCCCTAGCAGTGGGACAAGGATCTATCCCTGGAGCAGGATCTGGTTTTCTGGAAACCATTCTGTATGGTAGGATGCCTTGCTCAGCCTTGATGCAATTGGGGCTGGGGGGAGGGATTTGTTGGTCATGCCTCAATTGAATGTGCCAGGTCTTGTTTACTCTCCATGATAGACCTACCCTTTCTGAGGAGTGGATTGGGGGTGAGTTGGGAGAAGGTGGGGGAGCAAGAAGAGATGGAGGAGGGAGAACTATGGTTGGTATGTAAAATAAATTAAAAACTGAAAAATAAACAAATAAAAAAGAAATAAGTTGCTTTAATACATGCACATAAGTTAACACCAGGAAATTGTGAAGGTTGTGTTATTCTAGGTCTGCTGTGGTCCAGCATGCATACAACCCTATTAGGGGAGGCAGGTACTGTGCAACTTGGAGTTAGAGACTAACCTGGACTAAGGAAAAAATCTAGCTCCGAGATAATAATAAGGAAACTGATGGGCCAAATCATTATGAATTTGCTTGTACATTGTGCCTAGAATGAAACAATAGAGTATCATATACTAGAAGCAGATTCCTAACACCAAGCAGACAATTAAAAGTTTTAAGTATAGGCTCAAGTTTCCAAGCAATTTTTTTATTATAATAAAAAACAACAATTGAAGTATCCTATTACTTGGATTTCAGAATGGATAATCTAGATAATTTGTTTTTCTGACTTGATATTTGAGATAACTCAAATGACTATGGGTTTCTCATTTCAAATAGTTTCGTTGAGTATCGGTAAATAAATTTAAAAATTCCCAAATGGCTTTAATTTATATAATTCTTCCACCATGAATCATTGGGTTAATTATTATCAATTTGTTACACAAGGGAAGAGTTAGTTCTTAGAAATAAAATCTTCATTAAGGTTTGTTGATATGATTTGAAATTGTCCACTACAGATTAATGCTGAGCTATGGATACAGAAAAATTTCATGTCCAAAAACCTGCTAGGATGTAGCATACTGACAATAAAATAACTTGGCAAAATTTTAGAGAGTAAACTGGTGTGCAATGCTGTAACCATTGCTTATTTCAATAAGCAAGGTTTCCTCTAATGGTCACTAGTGCCACAGTCACAAAAACACTTCTCTTGCTTATTTTCTTTTGTTCCTTTATAACTTTACAAAAATAATTTTCAATCCTGAAGCTGGACCATATTTTGTGACAGCTTTCCTTACTGTTTTGAGCAAGGCTAAGGAAAGCATACTGCAATGTTAAATTATTTGAAGTTAAAGTGTTTATCCATATTCTATTTTAAGTGCTGTCTAGTGATTGAGATAGTTTCTTTCTTAGAAGCATAGAGTTATTTTCTGACTGAGCAATGAAGCTAAAAATAAAATATGAGTACATGGGGATTACACTTGTTCAAACACTATTAATTATTCCAGAACTCCATGGGACTTAATCAATATTTAGCATATGCTCTAACAAGCAAATAGACAAATGAAATGTGTACTGCATTTTTAAAAATTCACCAAGGTTTAGTCTTCTCCATTTTTCATATAGCACACACAAAATGAATAAAGGAATTTGGCAGCAAAATTACAGTTCCACATTTTTATACACAAGATGTAATTTTATAAATGTACTAAGGAAGGTGACTTAAAATTTAATCTATTTTCCTTATTCTGAGAATGATCAAGCTAAACTCAAAGTGCCATTCTCTTTGTTCTTATAAAATAAACTCTATATTTCAGGGAGGAAACTAACATACTTAATCCTCTTTTTCAAAGAATTAACTGAATTCAAAATTCCTGGGAGTCTAAACTATAGAGAGCATACATGCATGCATTGCTTAGAAAGAACAATGCATTCCTAGAAATATGTCATCTGGTGATGTCATCATTGTGGGATATCATATTATGTAGTTATACTAACAATAACAGCTATGATGTTATTTGATGACTTCATCTAATAGGTTAATTATAGTATTTTATCCCTACATTGACTAATATGTCCCCAAATAGAGAATTCTATAAGAATTTAGAAATAAGAGCTTAATTATAAGTACTTCCTTATGTGTTTTGCCTTCTATTAACATTCAAATTTCTTATACATTGCATTGAAATTAGAATGATGCTGCCTTACAAGAAGTAGCACAATGATTCTTATAAAGGACACGGTACTAGCTATCGTACCAAACATTTAAGAAATTTTATTATCATTCCACTAGATGACGGGAGTCAATTTTAACATCAGATAGTACCTTTAGTGAATATTTACTATTATGCCAGGCATTGCCTGACAACCTTACATCACATACAAAACATTATGATGTCACCAATCAATCTTATAGGCATGAGATAATTGTGAGGTTAGGACCTAGTCTCAAGCATATGAAAGGTTAATGTTTTTATTTTCTTCACAGATCCTGTTTTAAGGAGGGTGTTTTAATAGTAAGGAATATCACACATGGTCATCAAAAGTAAGAATATTCACTCTTCTTCTGACTGCTTTGTGCCCTTCACTTGGTATGCTATTGCTCTCTGCACTTCAAAGGTAAACTTGGGGCTAATTTACTTTATTATCATATTTTGGTAATAATAACTATCTCTGTCTTTGCTGGATAGGCTGTATAACTTGTAAATAATACAAGGTTACCTGGCTCACTATTTCAAAATGGAAAGTTTAAGATCACTGACATCTGGAGACATACTTGCCACATCATAAGCAGCAGAAAGAGTCACAAATCAGAGCATGTGGGAACTAGAGAGAAAGGGAAGCTGATGTTCTTTATATAGATGCTGTTCCTGTGTGAATGAGCTCACTCTCATGATTAAGACATTAATGTATCCTATAAGACAGAACCCTCTTTTCTGACTCACCTCTTAGAAGATTATGCCTATTAACACTATTGAAATGGGATTAAGTCTCCAGCACATGAAAACTGAAAGAACATTCAACCTTAGAAAGATTTATGAAATATTCAAATATCCAGGAACAAGCACAAATGCTCTTTAGCCCACAGTGTGGTAGTGACCCAGCAATTCTATGAAAAATCCATTGTATATTGAATATATCAAATTAACAATGCATTTAAGGCCAGGCATGGCTATTTATGTATTTAACACCAGCACTCAAGAGGCAGAACCAAGTGAATCTCTGTGAGTTTAAGGCCAAACTGAACTAAATAGACTACTCTAGGCCAACCAATACTATGTAGCCCGTCCCTACCAAAAAAAATACATTTAATGCATCTACTCTTTCAAACATCCTAGTTTAGACTTACCTACATTAAGCATGTTTAGACTACTTACATTGCACATGATTGTTTTGGCTATCCTGTTTTTTTTTCTGTATAAAGTTGATTATTGTTTTTTTAAGGTCTGTGAAGAATTGTGTTGGGATTTTTATGGGGATTGCATTGAATCTATAGATTGCTTTTGGTAGGATTGCCAGTTTTATTATGTTGATCCTACCTATCCAAGAGCATGGGAGATCTTTTAATTTTCTGGTATCTTCTTCAATTTCTTTCTTCAAAGACATAAAGGTCTTGTTAAATAGGTCTTTCACTTCTTCAGTTAGTGTTACCCCAAGATATTTTATGTTATTTATGGCTATTGTGAAGGGTGATGTTCTCTGATTTCTTTCTCAGCTTCATCATTTGTATATAGAAGGGCTACCAATTTTTTGAGTTGATCTTGTATCCTGCCACATTACTGAACATATTTATCAGCTGTAGGAGATCCCTGATAGAGTTTATGGGGCCCCTTATGTATACTCAAATATCATCTGCAAATAGCAAAAATTTGGCTTCTTCCTTTCCAATATGAAACCCCTTGATCTCCTTTTGTTGTCTTATTGTTCTAGCCAGAACTTCAATAACTATGTTGAATAAATACGGAGACAGTAGACAGTCTTATCTTGTTCCTGATTATAGTGGAATTACCATGTGTTTCTCTCCATTTAATTTGGTTTTGACTGTTAGCTTGCTGTATATTGCTTTTAATATGTTAGATATGTTCATTGCATCCCTGATCTCTCCAAGACCTTTATTATGAAGGAGTGTTGGATTTTGTCAAATGCTTTTTCAGCATCTAATGAGATAATCATATCATAGTTTTTTCTTTCAGTTCATTTATATGGTGGATTATTTTAATAGATTTTTGTAGGTTGACCCATCTCTGTATCTCTGGGATAAAGCCGAATTGATCATGGTGGATGACTTTTTTTTTGATGTGTTCTTGGATTCGTTTTGCCAGTATTTTAGTGTTTTTATTTGTTTTTTTTGCATCTATGTTCATGAGTGAGATTGGTCTGTAATTCTCTTTCTTGGTTGAGTCTTTGTATGATTTTGGTATCAGGGTAACTGTAGCCTCATAAAAGGAATTTGACAATGTTTTTTTCCTGTTTCTATGTGGAACATTTTGAGGAGAATAGGTATTAGCTCTTCTTTGAAGTTCTGATAGAACTATGCATTAAAACCATCTGGTCCTTGGTTGTTTTTATTTTGCTTTGTTTTGTTTTTTTGTCGAGAGGCATTTAATGACTGATTCTATTTCTTTTTAGGTTATAGGTCTATTTAAATTGTTCGCCTTATCTTGATTTAATTTTAGTATGTGATGCCTATCCAGAAAATTGACCATTTCTTTTACATTTTCCCATTTTCTGGAGTACAGGTTTTTGTAGTAAGACCTAATGATTCTCTGGATTTAAAGGAATTTCTGGAGGTATCACCATCCCTGATATCAAGCTCTATTCTAGAGATACAGCAATGAAAAGAGCTTGGTATTGGCATAAAAACAGACAAGCTGATCAATGGAATCGAATCAAAGACGTGGATAATAATCCACACACCTATAAACACCTGATTTTTGACAAAGAAGCTAAATTATACAATGGAAAAAACAAAAGCCTCTTCAAAAATGGCACTGGAATAATTAGATGCCAACATGGAGAAGAGTGCAAATAGACCCATATTTATCCTCATGCACAAAACTCTAGTCCAAATGAATTAAAGATCTCAATATAAATATAACCATTTTGAACCTGAAAGAAGAGAAAGTGGGAAGTACCCTTCAATACATGGGCATAGGAGACCAAAATATAACACCAGTATCATAGACACTGAGAGAAAACCTAAATAAATGGGACCTCCTAAACTGAAAAACTTCCGTAAAGCAAAGGACATAGCCAATAAGATAAAAAGACAGCCTACTGAATGGCAAAATATCTTCTCCAACCCCATATCAAAAAGAGGACTGGTCTCCAAAATATATAAAGAACTCAAGAAATTAGATGTCAAAATTCCAAATAATCCAAGTTTAAAATGGGGTACAGAACTAAACAGAGAATTCTCAACGGAAGAATCTCAAATGACCGAAAGACACTTAAGGAAATATTCAACATCCTTAAACATCAGGGAAATGCAAATCTAAATGACTCTAAAATATCATATTATATAAGTCAAATTAGTTAAGATAAAAAACACCAATTCTAGTTTATGCTGGAGACGATGTGGAGTAAGGGGAATATTCCTCAATTGCTAGTGGAAATGCAAAAATGTATAAGCACTCTGGAAATCAGTATGGTGGTTTCTCAGAAAATTGGGAATCAACCCACCCCAATACACATGAAAACCACTCATAGGCATATACGCAAAGGATGCTCAATCATACTACAAGGACATTTATTCAGCTATGTTCATAGCAGCTATATTCATAATAACCAGAACCTGGAACAACCTAGATACCCCTCAACCAAAGAATGGATAAATAAAATGTGGTACATTTACAGAATGAAGTAGTACTCAGTGGTATAAAAACAATGACATATTGAAATTTGCATGCAAATGAATGGAACTAGAAAAAAAACATCATGAGAGGGATAACCCAGTCCCAGAAAGATGAACATGGTCTATACTCACTCATAAGTGGATACTAGCTGTAAAGCAAAGGATAACGAGCCTATAGACCAATGAACTTAGAGAAGTTAAATAACAAGCTGAACCCTAAGAAAAACATATATAGAACCACCTGAAAAGGAGAAATTGACAAAATTTGGACCATGTGGGGCATGGGAGAAAGGGGGAAGAGAGGGAAGAGGAAGGGAGAAGAGAAGGGAGGAAGAGAACTTGAGGGAATAGGATAGCTGAGATGGGGGAAGGACAGAGATGGAGAGCAAGAAAAGAGAGATATACTGATTGAGGGAGCCACTATGGGTCTGGCAAGAAAGCTGGCCCCAGATAAATTCTCAGGAATCCACAAGGATGACTCTACCTAAGACCCTAAGCAATAGTAGAGAGGGTGACTGAACTGGTCTTTCCCTGTAGTTAGATTGATGAATATCTTAAATGTCACCATAGAACTTTCATCTGGCAACTGATGGAAACAGAGGCAGAGTCCCATAGCAGAGCTCTGAGCTGATCTCCCAAAGTCCAGTTGAAGAGTAGGAGGAATGAAAATATGAGCAAAGAGGTCAAGACCATGATGGGGATACCCACTAAAACAGTTTATCCGAGTTGATGGCAGCTCACCAACTACAGCCGGACAGAGAAGTAACCAACATAGGACCAAACTGAACCCTCTAAATAAGGGTGAGAGTTGTATGGCTGAGGCAGACGGCAGGGCCAGTGGCAGTGGCACCAGGATTTATCCTTGTTGCTCTATTAGCTTTTTGAGAACCCATTTTCTATGAATAGATGCCTTGCTCAGTCTAGATATAGTAGGGAGGGCCTCGGACCTTCCCCAAAGCATTGTACCTTACCATCTCTGAGGAGTTGATGGCAGGGGAAGTGGAGAGAATGGAAGGAAGGGAGGGAGTAAGAAATGGTATAGATATGTAAAATGAAAAAAGTTTATTTTCTTTTTAAAATAAATAAATAGACAAATTAATTAATTAATCCTGGGTGATAGGAAAGCACACTATGACCAGAAAAAAAAAAAAAACATTTACATTGGCCTAAATTGGCCAAAAAATAGTATAATTCCCCAAAAGAGATTTTTATCACATATAATTTATTTTATTCAGTATAATCCCTGTAGATTGTCTTTAACCCTGGGAAATATGGACCTGTAATTGCCTGCCATTGCTGAGCATTGAGACATAGGGTAATATCACCAATTCAGAAAAATCTCAAATTTTAATAAATATTTTCTACATAAGGCATATCACTAGAATGATCATATGGTTTTTTTCTTTCAGTTTATTTATATGCTGGATTACATTGATAGATTTGCGTATGTTGAACCAGCCCTGCATCTCTGGGATGAAGCCTACTTGATCATAATGGATAATTTTTCTTATTTGTTCTTGGATTCGGTTTGCCAGTATTTTACTGAGAATTTTTGCATCGATGTTCATGAGTGAGATAGGCTTGGTGATGTGAGAATCCCCTCTGTGTGCTGGGATTACCATTAATTAAAAAAGAAACTGCTTTGGACCTATAGCAGGGTAGAATTTAGCTAGGAAGGGAAAGCTAGGCTGAATGCTCAGAAGGGCATTCAGAGAGAAGCCATGGAGCCACTGGAGACAGACGCTGGGAATTTTGCCCTGTAAGCCACAGCCTTGTAGCGATACACAGATTAATGGAATGAGTTAAATTAATATGTAAGAAATTAGCCAATAAGAAGCTAGAACTAATGGGGCAAGCAATGATTTAATTAATACAGTTTCTGTGTGACTATTTGGGGGCTAATTGGCTGGGAACCAACAAGCAGCCTCCTTACTACACATTATAAAAAATATACTAATGTAGTAACTTTCCATGTCTATGCCAAAAAAAAAAAGAGAGAGAGAGAGAACTTTTGAAGGGATGGAAAAATGGTTCAGTTGTCAAAATTTCTTGCTTCTCTTGCAGAAGACCTAGTCTTGGTTCCCAGTACTCATATGTGGCTCACAATCTGTAACTGCAGTTCCAGGGAATTCAGTGCCTTCTTGCATCCATAGGCACCAAGCACACATACAGTGCACATATGTGTATGAAGGCGAAAACCTCATACACATAAAATAAAAATGAAACAGCTTAAAGTTTAAATACAGGCAAACTATAATCATACATTTAGAACTATGCCCATTGTTAATATACGTTCTTGTAAAAGGAAGCTAGAGATTTGCATTGCCATCTGTGCAGAAAAACATTGCAGTAAAAGGCTTAGAAAAAACTTGTTGAAATTGTTTCATAAATAAATGTTTTTCATCCTTACAAAATATCTGATTGTTATAATCCAATTGCATTCTCTTGAATTCATAGTTAATGTATGAACATTTCCTTTTAGTTTTAAGGTCATATAATTAAATTAAAGATATATGCATCTGTTTTATACTATTTTATCTATTTCTATGTATATAGACTAAAAGAATAATATCAGACATCTTTCTTATGTGCCTATTATCTTCTTAATATTCTTAATAAGAAATATTCTTCATTGACCAAGGATTCTTAATTCTTGGGATTTGACTGTACAAATTGCAGTGAATGGGCCTGAAATAATTTTGAGATGCTCAACGTTAATGTAAACTTTATGAGCACTGTGTGACTTCATGGTGAATAGATCTGAAACTTGCCTGAAGGTGGAGATCAGCTGTATAAAGTGACAACTGAATGGCAGTGAAGTAGTTGAGCACCCACTTTATGATGTAGTATCTGGTTTTATATTAAAAGTTGTCCACATGGCAGGATTATTTTCCCCCTAAGCCACTAAATATAGTTGCACCTCAATTTCACAACCTATAAAATAAAGAAATCAAGGCCTACTTTACATATGATCTTTTCATGAAGTTAATGAAGGCTAAAGACCAGGTTTCTGGCAATGTATTAAGAGTCTCATTGGATTTGTGAATTGTGTCATCTTTTGAGTAAAGATACCCCACAATTTTAGCATCTTCATAACCTAGAAAATTGGATCCTTCGTTTATTCATTTTAAGAATTTATATGGAAGAAAAATTAAAATTACATCTAAAGCTCTGGCAATACGTTAGAAAACAACAAACATTTGATTAGTATTCATTATCATCCTTATTATCATATGTATAGAAAATCTGCTTTCATTTATTTTTCAATTGCTGTATCCAAATGATTTTTTCATTTCTTCAGTAGTGTGTGTTAGGAATATTTAAAGGGAAGCTTAATGTGCCAGTAGAGTCACCTTGATGTATTTAGAATTCAATTTGGCATGAAGAAACTAAAGAATTAGATATTTGGTGTAGGTTGATGAAAGAAGTAGCTTTGGGATTTCATAAAACAATGTTTATAATCTGTTGAAAAAGATCAAGATGTTTATTCAGAGAAAACTGTGATATCATGCAGAGAAAAGTGCCTGAGATCCCATACACTTGTCAGCTGGCAGATGCAAGAGCAAATGAGATTTCACCAGAATTATACAAATTGTATTACCTACACAGAAGCAACCAAATTGTCAAGAATTTAACTGCTTACAAAAATGGTCATGCAATAGTCTGAGTATTGTTATTGGAATTTGGAGCATAGAATACCTGTTTTACATATACACATTCATATATCAACTTACAATTCATAATAAAAATGTTATCATACTTTCCAAAACTTTATCTTGAACTTAGAAACATTTCTAAAAATTATAATTATGTAAAGAACCATAAATATTGATGGATAATGATAAAACTCCACTTGAGGGGGCTAAAATTGATATATACATATATACTAGTTATAAATAAAATTTACTCATCAGAATGATGTGTTTATTACCAATAATAGGTGTTTGAATATTATCTCTCACCAAATTACTGACTCAGTATGGAAATATTCTCTATGATTTAGAATAAAAAGAATTTAAAGTAAATATGGCACAGTTGCTTATTGCAATGCCTTAAATTCCAGGGAATTTGTAAATCAATGTTAGCAAAAGATATATCTGAGTTATGTGTGTTTAATATAAATGTACATGGTGTAATGCAAAATTTTATTGAGAGAAAACTATTTGTCTTGTTCTTGAGTCAGCTAGGGAATAGTATGCATGTGGAAATTATTTAGTTTGGTTTTGCTCAATAATAATAGCAAAGTCTGTACGGGATGTTCCAAGAGTGAGTTGAATGGCCTCCTATCACAGTGCTATCTCCTGCTTTGCACTATGCCCATTTATCAGGACAGAACTGGTCACCATGTTCTTTGTGTTGCTCTTCAGAGAAGTCATCCTCACAGCAGAAGAGCTGAGAAGGTAGCTGGTTGACCTCTCGGGATAGGACTTCCTCCTGCAGCAGAGCTGGCTGTTGAAATGCTTCCGGAAGCTTTCGCTTAGCAGGTAAAGAGCAAAGGGATTGACACAGGAATTGCTGAAACTCAGAACCCGGGCCACTAAGGTGACTATCATGTGACCAAGGGAAGGGTCGATTTCCTTGTAGTTGAAAGACCTGTACAAGTAAAGGACGTGGTTGGGAAACCAGCAGAAGACAAAGCAGGCCACGAAAACAAGCACAATCTTAGCCAGGCGTTTCCGGGTCTCCATCTGTGAACAGCAGCAGAGAAGCCCTTTGGTCAAACGGAAAGAGAGTCAGTCACAGCCCAAACTCACAGCCCAGGAGCAAGGAACCTTATCAGTGCTTGTGGTGAAACCCAAACACACACATTGTTTCATTCCCTCATCAAGTGATTACTCTAACAGCTGGACCAAGACTATTTTGTTCACCACATTATTTTCTTTTAAAAGTATTTAGCAATTCTATAAGGTCAGATGATAAATTATGCATAGCAATCTTCATGTCAAAGTAGTAATATTAATGAACTCCTTAAGGTATTATCTTTTTACTTAGGGTAGGGCCATGTTAGTAAAAAATGTAAAATATTTTATTTATATTAAATATGCTAAATTGATTAAGCATAGAACACACACAAGTGCATATATTTTCCAAGTATCAGCGTATTTTAAACAAGAAAAAAATGACTTATTAAAATAGAACTTGACTATTTTTCTTATAGTTCTCACTATTTCTTCTCTCTCTCTCTTTCACACACACACACACACACACACACACATATATATAATCAGATAATAATCAAAATTTTCTGGAATTGGAGAGGTGGCTTAGTGGCTAAATCCATATAATCTTAAACCTAATGAACTGAATTCAATACTCAGGGCCCATATGTTAGAAAAGGAGAAATAACTCCAGGAAGCAGTCCTCAAATTCTCATAGACTCACCATGGGCTGAATGTATAAGGATGCACACACATATAAATAGATAGACGATGGATAAATAATAGACATATAGATGGATAGATATAGATGACAGATAGATAGATAGATAGATAGATAGATAAAATGATTTTTAAACTTATGATGTAACTATCAACCCTACTAACATTATTAAACTGGATTATATTTTATGTTTCTTTTTCATAAAATTTATGCTATGCTTACTATTTAAAGAAAGCTTCAGGTTTGTAAGAAATAGAATTCAAAGTCAGACATTTAATATTTTAACTTAAGAATTCTTCTATAAAATATAGAGTACAAATTTAGATCTTATTCCCAATTTGCTTAAATATGTAAGTATAACAATGTGAGTAGGGACACAGTTCATCAGAAGACACTGACAACAGACTTCACGTTTTGTGCGATGGAGACTTTGGTCAGCAGCTAGAGTATTTAAGAAAAAAAGGAAAGTCTGAAAGCTGAAGCTCACATAGCTGAAACTGAGAAATAGAAAGCAGTGGTCCTACTGTTGCATCTTGGTGCCCTACATTAGAAAATGCGACCATTTTCAGAAGTATGAATATGGAGTTTAGAGTTCTCATGGTATCCTGCCTAGATGACACAGCACAGGTGTGAAACTTCCATGGCATTCTTAAACTGGAGACTCAAGTTCTAGAAAGTTGGGCTTTGAGATGATACGTTGGAAAATGTCAAGAATCAGGTACCCAATCATGGTTTATAAATCTCCAAGAGGAAATTTACAAAAATAAGGCAGAACTAGTAGCATTTAAAAAAAAAACTGTGGGTATTCGAAGAATTCAACTTAAAGGAAATCAAAAATCAAAACTCAAACATCCAATTGTGATACAACTTAGATTACAGAACTAGTTAGATTGTGTGTGTGTATGTGTGTCTAGTTATATAAAGTAAAGGACACAATGAACCTGTTGCATAGATTTTTTGCCTCCATGGTTCCAGATATTTAAATAATGAATGATTTGTTTGTTTGAAACATTGGTTCAATATCTGAATCTCTAAAATGAGTGTCGACTCTTCACATTGCTAATTAACGAAGGCTGCTTTGCCCCATGAAAACCTCTGCCAGCTCTTGCTGCCGATTGGTGACTCAAGGCTGCATTCTCTCCATCCTCAACATCTACCACCAACGTCAGTTATCTGAGATTAAGTTTGTTTTCAAATCGGCAACAAGCAGCCATTGCCTCTCTGAAACATGTTCTGGCCCATTAGATGTGCATGTGAATACATATGTGCATATGTACTTGTGTGTAGAAGCCAGAAGCTGACCGTGTATTCCACTATCACTCTCTACTTTGTTTGGGAGGGGTGGTTCTCTCACTGAACCCTTTGTACAGATAGTAGACTAACTGGCCAGCAAGCTCCAGGGAATTTCCTGTCTTCACATTTCCTCCTCTTGTTGTTAGTTATGGCCCATGCCTGACATTTTTACGTGGCTTCAGGGGACCCAAACTCAGTCCTCACACTACTAAGCGGGTTCTTTACCAACATAACTGTCACCAAGAACAGGGACATTAGTTTCTACTGATAACATTCCAACTCTTGTCAGAGGCTCAAATATCTGATAAATGGGATCCGGGTAGATTCCATTTATATGTGACACAAACACATACAAGAAATTCTCCAAGAATCCCTCTGGTAAAGCAAGTGAAAGCCCATAGGCTGTCTTTATATTTCATAAGATTAACAACCCATAAAATAATACACACACACACACACACACACACACACACACACAGATCCTGACCCAACTTACCTGCTTTTTGGTATGTTCATTGTATTCTCCTGGAAGATTGTGTGCACTTTTAATTAAAGTCTTTGCAATATGATAATAATAAATACTTATAATAACAAGTGGTATGAGGAAATAAACAAGAAAAATGAGCACTGAGTGAATCTTTGGATGCAGCTCATCTGTTTGCGGGTAAGGTATGCATGCCGTGAAACTGCTGTTATCCAAGCTACCAATTCGTGCTACTTCCGAAAACACAGCTTCTGGGACAGCCAACAACACAGAGACCACCCAGATGCCCACAGCCTTCACACTGGTCCACAGCACCACGCCAGAAGTCTGCATGTCCATGGGGTTCACGATAGCTCTGTACCTAGAACAAGAGACTCAAGTTACTCTCTAGGAAGAAAGGAGGGAGGGAGGGAAAGAAGAAGAAAATGGAGGATAAAAGAAAAAAAGAGAAAGAAGGGAAGGAGAAAGAGAAGGAGGGGAGAGGGGAATAAATTTCTCTGGAAGTATAAGTACCAATACTTTGTTTTATCCTAGCTGCTTTCTAATGTATGGAAGATACAAACTCCCTGGCATCTCAGTGTCTCCAATTCATTCCAGGCCTTCTTGGCACAGAGCTCAAGCAGAGAGAATATTTTAAAGTAGAATCTCCTAAGCAGTGATGATTGCCTCTTTCACAATGATTTTATCTTCAATCAATGCACAGTACATGTATCATTTTTCAATGAATTTGATAAGCTATTCTATTTTTACATAAATGTGTTCATTTCCAATCTATCATTATAATTGCTAGCTAAGGGAAATAACTGAGTTACAAAGGAATGCAGTTAAATTCTACCTTGATTCTTGTCTCATAACTTCAGACTCTGAGACTCTCCACATTTTTCCTTAACGTTTTCCTAATCAATAAATCTCAGATATGAGTCCAGAGTGGGATTTTTCTCCACAGTACAATTGAAAGAACTGAACATTGAAGAGTATTCTGTTTTTATAGGCCTATTTTATTTTGTTAGACCGTATAGAAGTCTATCCTCTCACCTTTTGTATCTTAGTGGCAATGTGTAGTCATGACAGGTGGGAAAGGACTCATATTTGGAGACAGCCTGCTCAGCCAAGCACCCCACCCTGATGACTATCATACAGACCCGACCTGCTTTCCTGGCTAGCTGCTAACATCTATTCTCTGAGGCAACCTGGCAGGTTGCTCCCATCAATGCTTCTCTTTCTTCCTGTAGTTAGTGGTTTCACTGTGCCTTCACTTACTGAACATAAACAGTGTCTTCTACTGGGTCCTTCTGGAGTTGTTTTTACAATGACCCTTCTCTAAAGACCTAATCACCTCCTAAAGTTTCTAGTACCTGCTACCATTGTTTTGTGGAGGAAGATTTCAGCTTATAAATTTTAGGATGACACAAAACTTACCTTCATATTATAATATGCACTTCAGATCTAGAAACTTAAATGGTATTAATATATATAAACTGTTCATTGTGGTAAGATTCCTAGCAATAGGCCAAAATTCATTTAAGAAAATAAACCTAGCTGGAGAGTAGGGTAAAGATGAGGATGACCTTTTCAGCAGGGATAATTCTTGTCACATTCCGCAAGAAATATATCTCAGGAAATCTTTAGATAATACACAACTGAATGAAAAGACAATATTATAAATTCTATAAACAAAGAAATACACTAGAAAAAACAACAGATGACAAAAGCTGTCAGAACTGTAACATATCTTACAACTGTGAGTGTTTGTTTCTTTGTTTGTTTTTGTTTGTTTGTTTTGTGGGGGAGGAGGGAGTATTAGGGAATGAATCCAACACATCATGCATGTAAAGCAAGCATTATACCACTGAGCTATAGATACAAATCTGAAAAATATTAATGCTGCAAGTATATCTTTGGAAAAACATAAAGTGATAAATAAAGTCCTCTAATGAATATTAAAGTGGGCATGTTTTTTCATGCTTTCTTCAAATATTTACATTAAACATGAGAAAGATATCCCTCAGCATAAAACCTATTTAATTAAACTCAGCAGCATGGCAGATATGTGTAAAATGTTACATTTTCCCTTACAAATAGTCTCAGAGAGATATTCCTAATTGAAAACTGAATTAAAGAATAACCAATCAATAGACAGCCATAGAGAAGTATAATCATCATCCATATATTAAACTTTAGTGGATGATTTCTTCATCAATTTGAATCTCATTTATGATATCTGTAGGTAGTATAAATTTAATGTAATTATAAAATTGAGTTTAATCACAATATAAAATAAAATAGATCTCTTTTTCTTCTTGCAAAAGTAATCAGAACATCTCAAAAATCTTTGTTTCTTTGAGCATGTCTAGTTAAGCTACTGTCTTTTATGTTATTGAACATTATTGTGCAGGAAGAATGCTATAGATTAACAGAAGAAAGGCTATTGCTCATTGATGCGTCACTAGTACACGGTAAAATGTCCAGAGCACACAGTGTGTGCTCAGTAAATGGCTATTTGTCTGAGTATTAAGGACATCATTAATGAAAATCAATCGTGGTAAGTAGAACTGTTAAATAGAAGGTTAGGACAGGATGTGTACAGTAGAGACTCTCTAGTAATGTTCAGTGTGCGTCAAACTTCAGAATCACCTAGAGAAGTGGGGTAGGACAAGAAGGATAAATTAAGTTTGTACAAAGATTGAGTGACAGAGTCCCTAGGATGCATGTTGAGAGATTTTGCCTTTACTTTACTAATATTTTTCAAGTCTGCATATAGATTATGCTTACAAACAATGAGCACTGGGAATCATTGCTCTGGCTTCCTGCAGGATTTCCAGCGCAGTGGGTTCACATGCACAGTGGATTTCTGGGAAGAACAGAAATCCAGTGTTTAAAGAGTCAGATGCCTTCTCTGAAGGTAATAGTCTTGATTTCATATTAGGAAACACAACCTTAGGAGTATAAGTTTTGTGGTATTTTGTCATCCTTCTCCAGGTAAAATCTGTGTATAAAATGGCTGCAATGAGGACCCAGATGCCATAAAATCCAGGCTGGCACATTCGCTCTTCCTTATCATGTGTGTCACAAGTAAACAAAGTCACACAGCCATAACTGAATTGTGAAAATAGTATTGATATTCAAGAATAACACAGTGCATTTTAAGTCAATGATGCTACTTCTAATGAGAAGGAAAATGGAAGTAATCTAGCAGTGATTGAAATCAATTGAGCAAAAGACATAATTTACTTCAGTCACATATGGTATCGCACGCTTTATTTAATATAAATGTAACAAATTAGGCGCAGAGATCATACTGTAACTATGGCTCTGTAAAAAAAACATCACAGCTGGGTTCTTACTATAAAAGGCAACTTTTTATTTGGATGACAACTAGAAAGTTCTCAAAAAATTAATTATCTTTTGTGAAAGTGTGGGTCATCCTATATTTTTTCTTTCATTTCCTGACACTTGTTTTTCCTCCCTTTTTATGCTTGTCATGTTATTGACATTTTTATCTAAGCTTTGTTGATTTTTCCAAATTGAAAACAGCCAGGGTACTCAATGGTCCAAAAGAGGCAATGTGCCAGTCTTTGCTTTATAATGTGAGCATCTTTTTGTCTACATAATTGCTGTGGTGTGTATATGATGCTCCCAGCATGTCCTAAATGCAGGAGAGTCTTCAGTCTTCTGCCTTTGATCAGGGAAAATCTACTTGTTTCCAGACAATAGATTGGAAAACTTGTATGTGAAATAAACTCAATCCCTGAGTATTGCTATTAATGCCATAGTTTTAAAATGAATGCTTTGTGTCAGGTTCACCTATCGTGATGGCTAATCATTGTGTTTTGTTCTAACTAAATTTGCTCCTTTAGAGTCTGATTAAAATAGGTCACCCAAAGAAGAGCAGCCAAGCATAAATGTCAATTTTAGCCTTAAAGTTCAAATAAAACTTTTGAAAAGATAATAAAACTGATGCCAAAAAGACAAAATAAGGTTCATAAATTATTTTAAAAAATTTTTAAATTATTTAAAATTTTAATCACTTTTCCAGTAGTAATTTGAAAGAGTATGCAATATAAACTGAGTATCTACTTGACAACAGCATCAAAAAGACTTTCCACTGAATATTGTCATATTTCCAATATATATTAATTCTCTTATTCCAAATTAGTATAAAGTATATCCAAGCCCCAGAATCTCAGATCCTGAATCATTAATAATTCAATATGCAAATTAATAAGGATAACAAATACCATTCTTATAGCCAAGTTAAATTGTTTAGCTAAATAACTTCAGTCTGTCCTTCATTCCCAAGAGAAAGAGACCACAGCTCCTAATTACAAACATTGCCCCCAGACAACGATCTAGACATTCCCGCCTACATAAAAGACCTGAAAGTCTGATGCAGACAGCCCAGGATAATATTCCTAGCCTCCATTCAGTAAGCCTGGATTTTTCTCCCAGAAATCACAGGAGGACTTCCGTTCTCTGAGCTTCGGGTTCCACACATGGAAAATGACAAAGTTGACCAACTGGTCTGCCAAGTAGAACAATGAATGCTTGCACTGCTAGAGTATATGAAAGCAGACTTGATAATTAAGGCTGTTCCCATAGCATTGTTTTAAGACAATAAAATTTAGCATTATGGGGGAAGGAGATCACTTGATTTCACCAAGAACTAGAAGAACTTAAGGTTTTCCAACAGGAAGATATGACAGCCTATTTTTAAAGAACACTAATAATTCTAATTGTTTTCACTTAGACAAATAATATTTACTTCACATTGTAAATGGTGCACAGACTAAGCAAAGCCGTTTCCACAGTTGAATTTAGTGTTCTAACATGTGAGAATATCACCCTACTGAATCAGGAAAGAGCTTGCTCAAGTTTACACACAGAAAAATATTTTTAAAAGAAATCCAGAAGGCAACTGAACTTTAACTCGTTTATGCTGTAGATCTTCTATGAAGTTCATAGTAAGGTTTCAAAAGTTGTGGGAGAATCTTACTAGCGTGTGCGAGTTTAAAGTATTTAAATGGTTTGTATATGTTTTTAAACTTCGCTTCTCATTGCGTTTTTAACTCGAGATACTAAGCTCCCATTACATACATACGCTTTCTTTTCCCCATCTCCAACCCCAAACTATCTTAACATTTATTCCCTGGATGGAACATCCCAGTTCCCAACCATGCTGGGACCCTGTCCCTGCCCATCACTTTTCCAGTTTATCCCCTTGCTAACTATATATTCTTACCTGTCAGCGCTGAGGGCGGTGAGCGTGAACACAGAAACCCCCACCGAGGTGAGTTGGATGGCGGGGATGAGTTTGCAGCCCAGCTTGCCGAATACCCACTCATCAAAAAAGTAGCGGGAGGCATCCACTGGAACGCAGGTCAGCAGCAGCAGCAGGTCCCCAGCCGCCAGGTTAGAGATGAAGATGTTGGGGACGCTCCTCATGGCGCTGTTGGTGAGGAATATCTTCACCAGCATGATGTTGCCAAGCAAGCCCACCGTAATGATGATTAGGTAGAGGGACGGGATCACACAGCGGATCACCAACTCCGCGGTGGTCCCGTCTGAGCCCGGCAGGAAATCTTTTTCCCACACCTCGGGAACAAGCTCGCTCTCATTCGCCTCCGCGGGCAAGGAGAGGTTGGAAAGAGACCTGGGGGGCATATTCTCTTTTTCCAAGGAACCCGCAGGAGTTTTCATGCACTCGAATGTCTCGAAAAGTGCAATGAGCACGAGGTGGGTTTAACTGATTTGCTTCTAATCCTGGCAAGTTTGTGACTCCTGGGACTGAGCCACCGCGCTGGCCCTCAGAGAAGTCTGCGCGCTGCGCTCCGGAGCTTCTCCCTAGGAGAGGTTCCCTTCACTACTGCAGGTTTGCGATGTAAACTCAAACAAAAAGCAAGGCGGTTGAGGTTTTATTCCTCGTCTTTAAGTCTTAGTTCCCGTTACTATTAACAAGCAGGAGAACAGAGGTCAGTCCCAGTGGGACCAAGAACCCTACCTGCCCCACTGGTCCACCCCAGGACCGGAAGTCATCCAGGAGCTGTCCAGCCGGCAGCAACTGAAACGCTGGCACTAGCGCGGGCCTTTTGTGCTCACCCCACAGCTTTGCTCTTCTCTCTGCCATTCCTGTTGTACTGCTGTGTGGAACTGAAGAGGAGTTGGGTTTTTTGGGGTTTTTTGTATTTTTGTTTTCATTCTGCGTCCCCATATGCATCCATCCTCAACAAACGCCTAGCAGGAGGAGCCCACGCAGGAAGTTTGTGAGCGTCTGAGGATCCAAAATCTGAGCTGGCAAGTCCCCAGTGCTGAAATACTGAATTTATCAAGCCAGCCAGGGACAAAGAATTAAGTCAACGAGAGAACTGCTCTCTGTTCTGTTCTATTATCCTCTGACCACCCCTCACCCCAAATCAGGAAACTCTTTCCCACAGTTGACGTATTTTTAACTTATATTTTACTGGGATATGGCGTGCATAAAATGCACATCAATCAGATGTATGCTTTACTATCAGAACAAACAATCTGGTATAAAGCACCACTATGCCTGCCTTCAACTTAGTCGGTTCTCTCTCGAGGACCACAGTAATAGAACTTTTCAGATTACAATCATTTACCTTCTTCCCTCGTTACATCTGGGGGAGCTATACAAGCTTTGTGAGGAGCACGTGTGTTGTGGTTGCCTTTTATAAACATACAACATAAATAAACAACTGTTACCTATCCATTCTCATGTTCACTAATATTTGGAAGTTTCACAACTATAGCCAGGTATTTGTTTGTTTGTTTGTTTGCTCGCTTGCTTGCTTGCTTGCTTGGTTTGGCTTTTTGAGGCAGGTTTTCTCTGTGAACCAGTCTTGGCTGTCCTGGAATTCACTTTTTTAGACCAGGCTGTCCTCACACTCACAGAGATCTGCCTGCCTCTGCCTCATGAGTGCTGGGATTGAAGACGTGTGCCACCACTGCCTGGCTCACTTTAACTGATTTAAATACCTTTTCTATAAATATTTTGCACATGTAGTGCAAGACAAGTAGCCTGAATTCATCCTCGGAGGCCACATGTGGTGTGGAAGGAGAGAAGCAGCTGGAATGTGCAGTCTCTCATACCTCATGTTCTGGTGCACACACATGCATAAATTCCAGGCTTGAATTTTCTGGTCTCAGAGCTTATGTTAACATGTGGTGAAATTTAGAGTTTTTTGAGGTGGATTACCAATTTGTTGTTCCTTCTTATATTAGTATGATATTCAAACTATATGTATCTCTGGATATATATATATATATATATATATATTCACTCATAAATGTAGACAATTAAAATCCGATATATTCATTTTCTGAAACATGATGTTCTATGTCACTCAGAGTGGTCTTGAGTTCTTGGTTTCAAGTGACTCTCTTGCTTCAGTTTCTCAAGAATATGGAACTCTAGGACCTAACTCTGCATCCACATTGACAGGTTCACAATCTGTAAATAGAAATACAATAGTTTCTAGAATCAATGCCACCACTGGAATTTTACAAAGAAAAGACTGCTCAGGGCCAGTCAGTTGGTTCAATGCATAAAACAGCTGTACTGCGAGACAGGCAGCCTGAGTTCATCCCTGGAGGCCACATATGATGCGGAAGGAGAGAAGCAACTGGAATGTGCAGTCTCTAACTACCTCATGCATGCAACAGCAACCCAACTGTACATTCAGAAACACATAATAATGAGTATAAATTAAATTTTAAAAAGCTGTCCGGATATAAATGGCTCCAAAATTAGACAAATAACACTCTTGTCATTGGGAAATGTATGCCTGGGTTTGAGTGCAAGAAGATAAAATTTAACAGTTATGAGTCTGTCAAGGAGCATCTTTAAAGATTGAGTCATGAGCTGATAAACATGTGCACAAGACCAAAGCCACTTGTCAATTAAGCAGCTTTTCAGACATCACCTCCCACAGAAAACCTCACACCGCAAGGTGGATATTGGAATTGAATCAATTTTCTCTAACTAAAATTTGAGTCTGTGTTGTACTCTTGAATTTCACTGCTTAGTCCATTGCCAAGTTTAGATTGGCTAAGTGGAATTTTCATGTACATTTCCTTGAATAAGTGAATGTTGCTTTTATGTTTGTCCATTTTACTTTTGCAACATAACTATCATAACTTATAAATTGGAGTACTCTAAAAGTTTTATCTTCAAGGTTAAGTTTCTCTTATAGCATTCAATCTCATTATGCAAGGTAAATTTTTAAAGAAATCTATACCCTTGGAAGTCTCAAACTTTCAGGCTCAAAATATCTTATTTTATTGATTTTTATGTTTAGTGTTTTCCCTTGCAATAAAATTGTTTCGCTTCTTTCCTCTAGTTGCTCCCATGTCCCTCTCAGACTGATAGTATTTTTATTTTACTATGTTTTTTTACATATGTGTCTGTGCATGTGTAAATATATCTCACTTGCTGAATCTCTTTTTCTTGTTTGTGTGTACATGGTTTCAAGACTGACCACTCTGTATAGGAAAACCAATGAAGGGGCTCAACCCTGAAAGAGACTAATTTGTTGCCCACAGTTCTACATCTAGGGGTAAGACCCCATGAGATATTTCCCCCTTCCACTAATGTCAGAATGTCTACTGATACTGCCATATTTCTAGTACTGTTTACACAGAATTTTCAGAAAAGAGTGATTCACAGAAGCGTCTCTGATAGTCTGGCTTTACAATCTCTGTGGCCCTTCTTCCTAGATGTTCAATATGCCACAGATGCAGAAGCTGTGATGTTGGTGTATCCCTTGGGACTGTGCTCCCCATGATCTCTGCATTGTGTACAGTTGTGGTTTTCTAAGATGGCTTCCATTTGCTATGAGAAGATTCTTTGATGAGGGCTTGTAGATATGCTTATCTGTGAGTATAATGATAAGATTTATAATACAATAGGGAATTAGCATTGATCTATCAAAATGATGGTAGTAAATTCTTTCCTAAGTTCATGACCTTACTACTCCTGAGAAGCTGGCTAAGTTAGTGTTCAGTATAATTTCTCTCCTATTGAGTGGGCCTTAAATTCAATGAGACAACTGTAGATTGTCAAGACATGTGAGAGCTACTTCTTACACCTATTAATATCTTAACATGCTGGTGATTGTCATGGTTAGTGTATTGAAGCTAGGTGGACTATTTAACTGTTTTCTACTCTTCTCAGCTTACACAGCATTTTCTGGAACCAAGTAAGCTATACCACAAGAAAGAGGTTGTAAGGCTGAATCCAGCTTGGATTCCCTGCATTGTGTATCCTAAATGTATGGTATCTTCAGCAATAAGGACCCACCCTCAACTCTCAACTCTGCAGAGAAACCTAGGGCTTCATTGATAATATATTGTTTTGGAAATCATATGGACTACTCTGACCAACCCATCAAAAGAAGGTTTCTTTGTGCCTGATACTATATTCTTCTATAATTATTATATTATAATGTATGTATATGAGTGCATTTAGAAAGCTAGAGTATTGTATGACCTTCTTCTGATTGTCTATATTTTTCTGTTATGTCTATACTCATAACCATTCAGATAAGAAAACTACATAGTCCAAAAGATGTGTTAGCAAATATCCAAGTCATGGGACTCATAAAAAGAAGACATTTGTATTTAGATGTATTTTTCATTTTTGAATAAATCTCTCTATATATTCACTTACAGGTTAAAATTCAAGGTAAAGGTTATTGTAGACTATATGTCAATAATGACTACTATGAGATTTCACTAAATGATTATAACTATGTAACAACTATTAAAACAGAATTCTAAATAGAATATAAATATTATTTTATTTTCACGAAACAAAAGCAGGCATGTCCCGAAGAAACAAAATGTTTATTTTATTTAATGTAACATCGTCTTCTGAGAATCATATCTCACTAATAGCTATATTCTTTGATGTGAGTACTTATATTTTACATAAGATAATTAAGCAATTGAGGTAAGATGGCTTCCTTAATTCTACAAACAACTCAATAAAACTGCATTCTGAAGCTTATTTATGATTTCACTGCCTGTTAGATCTCTTTGTTCCTAAAAAAAAAACAAATACATGAATAAGACCATTAGAGATGATTCCATGGGTAAACTATTTGCTGTGTAAGATTGGGGACCTGTTGTAGGAATTCCTACTGCCAGTAGCTTTTAAGTTACCTGCCCACTTGGGCATGACCTCTTATACTATAAATGGCAATGTAAAGCGAACATCAGACTGCAGGACTAGGTTGTTGTTCCCAATTCGAGCAGAGACACATGATCTGTGTGAGTCTATCCCTAAATAAATAACCCTTTATTATACTCAATTCTGAGCTAGTGTGGAATGTCTTTTTAGTGTCCATCTTCATCTGGTGCCCGTGTGGATTCAGAACACATGCAAGTGGGTAAAACCTGGGCATAAACACACATCTTTAATACCAGCAGTGGAATGACAGGGACAGGCAGGTACTGGGAACTTTCTGAAGGAATAGTTTAGTGAAAAATGAAATACTCTAGCTTCAATGAGAGACTCTGTCTCAAAAATTGATGGAGAGTGATAAACTTAGAAACTGAAATTATTGTAAGCCTCCACATATTTACACACAAGAGTATAGACACACACACAACGTATACATATAACAAAGAGATGATGAATAAAATTAAAGAGGATTAAAAACTAAAATGCATGAATAAATGCAATTCCCATGTAAGTAAAAGATGTTTTTTTTTCTTTTTCATTTTTCTCTGTTCCCCTCCTTGCCTCTCCCCTCCCTGCTCCAAACCTCCCCCAAGGTCCCCATGCTCCCAATTTACTTAGGAGATCTTGTCTTTTTCTACTTCCCATGTAGATTAGATCTATGTAAGTCTCTCATAGTGCCCACATTGTTGTCTAAGTTCTCTGGGATTGTTGTTTATAGGCTGACTTTCTTTGCTTTATGTTTAAAAATCACCTATGAGTGAGTACATGCAATGCCTATCAAAATCCCAGCAAAATTCTCCAAAGACCTTGAAATATTGGTATTCAACTTCATATGGAAAAGCAAAAAAACCAGGATAGCCCAAACAATCCTGTACAATAAAAGAATGTCAGGCATCACAATCCCTGACTTCAAACTGTACTACAGAACTACAGTACTGCAAACAGCCTGGTATTGGCATAAGAACAGACAGGAGGACCAATGGAACCAAATAGAAAACCCAGATATCAATCCACACATCTTCAAACACTTGATCTTTGATAAAAAAGCAAAAAATATCAAATGGAAAAAAGAAAGCATATTTAACAAGTGGTGCTGGCATAACTGGATATCAACATGTAGAAGAATGAAAATAGACCCATATCTATCACCATGTACAAACTCAAGTCCAAATGGATCAAAGACCTCAACATAAAGCCAGCTACACTGAACCTTATAGAAAACAAAGTGGGAAGTACACTTGAACACATTGGCACAGGGAACCACTTCCTAAATATAACCCCAGAAGTACAGAAACAGGGAGAAACAATTAATAAATGGAACCTCCTAAAAAGATGGGTTTTTAATTGTGAGATATTGAATGCTCATAAAATATACATTATAGATTTTATGTCTCTAATATAAAAAAATAAAGAACCATGCCCTTGTTTCACATTTGTTAATATAATTATTCTGTAAGTGAATTGGCACAATTTGAAATTTATATCACTCTGATACTCTTTATATCTACCAATGTATTTCCTTTCAAAGTATTATGAAGAAGTCAAATGTTATATATATTACAATATTTTACAGATTCACATTTAAGAACATTGAAAACACAAATGTATCTATAATTTTCATTGTATTCAGAGATTAGAGCCCATTGCAATCAATGTTAAGATAACAGGGAAAGCAAATGTATAATGTTTGAGAAACTAGAGAGCAATGCTGAAAATTGCTGAAAAATCCTGAAAGAGCAGTGAAAGTGGTAGATAAGAATTAAAATCAAAGAAAGACAATAGGAAGTTCAGGGACAGTTTTGTCTATAAGAAAACATGTGTTTAAAGGTATGTGGTAATAAATGAACACAGAGAAGTATAGATTACTAGCAAGCCATACTTGGAAAACCAGTTCACATTACAATAATGAGTCTCTACATAATACGAAATATGTTAGAATTCCAGTGAATTAAAATCAATATGGTCTGAGAAAGACAAAAAATAGCTTTAAAGTATGTTTATTTACATTGAGGAGAGAGTTCTTTAAACTTAATCAAATTTATGAAGTAACTATCCAAAAATAATCAGTCAACAACTCATGGAACAATAAGTACTGTAAGTAAGTTTCATTCTTAGCAGTAAGAGTATAAAAAGCCTTTGAGTACTCAAAGCATCTGGCACATTACTCTGCAAAGTATTGTATCCAAAGTTAGAAAAAAATAATGATACATTTGGTAGTTTTAAAAAATGACCCCAAAGGCAGTGGCTCTATTAGGAGGTGTGCACCTGCTGGAGTGGGTGTGGCCTTATTGGAGGAAGTGTGTCACTGTTGGGGTGGGCTTTGAAGTCTCCTTTGCTCAAGCTACTCGCAGTGTCACCACACATTCCCTGTTGCCTTCTGATCAAGATGTAGCCAGCATCATGTCTGCCTGAATTCTGCCATGTCCCGCCATGGTGATAAGAATCTAAACCTCTGAAACTGCAAGCTTCTACCTCAGTGAAATTTTCCTTTATAAGAGTTGCTATGTTCATGGTATCTCTTTACAGCAATAGAAATCCTAAGACAATACACTGTAGGATTTTTTTATCTATCCTTCTGATCAGAAAATGGTTAATAAGGATTGAAACCCAACTCACTGAAATTAAACCAATAATTATACAGGTGATATAATATTAGATGAATAATAAGGAAAATTAATTGTACTCCATTTGGTCAGAAAAGGAAAATGCATTCTAAGGAAAGAATATATATATATATATATATATATATATATTGATTTTAGGAAAACAGTCTATTATGAAAAATAAATTATATATAATTAACAGCAGAAAAACATTGCAAGGGAAAACTCATAATGAATTCGAATTCTAATATGGTAATATTGGTAATATATGATACTTAAAATGAAATGCATACAAAAAATTTAATCAAGTGTTAATGTACCACAGGATATTTAGTTAGACAAATATCACTTAAATGGCATGTCAGAAAGTGGATGAAGAATATACAGAAAAAAATATTACTGAAAAAATATTGCCCCCAGTTTTGTGTATTTATTAAAAGCTAAAATCCCTAATAATATGGGAAACTCAATAAACCACTGATAGAACAAACAAAAACATAGTTATTACTGCATGAACTCTGTAGTTTTTCCACTAAGATCAATAATAAAAGAGAGATGTCCCACCTTTCACCATTTTAGCATTATATTAGATGTCCTCAATAATGCAATAAGCCAAGAAAAAAAATAAGTAAACCGGAAGGGAAGAAATAAACCATTTCTGTTCATGGATGATTTAGAATTTAATGTAGAAAATATAGGATAATGAAAACTGAGAAGAAGAAGAAATGCTTCTAGCAAATAGTAAAAGAATTATGACAGGATTTCAAGACTTAAAATTAATTTACAGATGTCAATTCTTTTCTTATGTACCATTCTTATTATGTGGGTTTTAAATTCAAAACACTAAAGCTTTTGTATTGAGTCTCCAAAATTAAATACATAGATGCAAATATAAGAAAATATATATAATATATGCTTGAGGAAAACTGCAAGAATACAGCAAATAAAATCAGAACTTTAAATAAATAGAAACAACTGTTTATATTCATAGATGGGAAGAATGACATGGTACATCTATTATTGCACCTTGTTCTATAGGTTCAAAACAATCCAATTAATAGCACAGTAAGGTAGTGTGTGGGCATCAACAAAATGACAATAAGGTGTCCATGGATTTCCTGGAGACTAATCATAGTAAAAGCAATATTGGAGGAAAAGAATAAAATCAGAGAATGATGCTACCTGAAGACAAACTACAAATCTATAGTAGTTAAAATAGTGTGATGATGGTGACAGAATGACAAGTCAGTCAGTGGAATAACAGAGAGGTCCCAAAAGTATTCCCCAGAAATAAAAGGGCTGTTCTTTGGCAAAGAACTGATGGGAACTGTAGATAAAACATTAGTAGAATCATTGTTTCTAGGGTTAACAGAATGAAATAACTGTTTTCACTATATCCAGGACAAGCATCAGAATGAGTAGTTGTTTTCTTGAAGAAATCATTATGGAAAATAGTGATTGTTTTCTGTTATTTATAGATTTGTTTTTCTGAAGTTTACAGCCTTTGTATGACTTTGGTCACAAGACAGTCCTGGCACACTGGAGCATCTTGCCTTATTGGGTACTGGGTACTGTAATAATACCCAATAAGGACTAAAGTTGCAGGGGTGTGATGGTGTCCTTCAGAAAACGTGCAGATTATATCAGTGGTTTTGGCTTGAGAAATTTGTTTTACCAATAAAACAATGTTTTTGTCACAATCACACAATTGCACAGCTCTTTGGGGTTCATTTCTTCAAAACTGTTCCTCCCTGCTGCCGGAGAGCCTAAATTGCAATCGGGAGTTACCTTCTTTCTTTGATCATCTTGAACAACACAGGACACCTGACATTTGGCACCCCACGTGGGGGTCGAAGAAAAGAGGATTTGGGCACTCCAGGAGTGGAGGTATTTTTCATTCATGGTCAGTGAGACTCTAGGATTTGGAAGGTACATGGGTAATTGAAATACCCTATCTCGGGAGCAACAATATGTTCAGTTACTAAATACCAAAGCTCTAGAGACAAGTATAAAGAAAGAAAAAGGAAAGGGCATCTCCCCTGTAGAAAAGTGGGAAATGTTTATGTTCAGATTAGTTGGAAACCTACAGAAATGACAGATCTGAAGCAACTTAAAGAAGCAGTAGTGGTATATGAGATTCATTCACCGTATGTAGAGCAGATTTTAAATTACTGGGATACTCAGAATAGAATTATTACAAAAGATTGAAAAAACTAATGACAGCTGTAATTCAGAGTTTTCTGGCTGCAAGATGCCTGTAGGTCCTTCAGCAGAAAGCAGTAACACCTGAGCTCCAAGGATTAAATGGCATGGTGGAGATCTTCTGCACAACATGAATTAGGGTTAGGCTGTCCCAGAACTTACTTTGTTTGTTTGCTTGTTTGGTTTATAATTAAATGTTTTTTTTTTTGGTTTTGTTATGTTTTTCCCTCATAGTGTGAAGAACTCAATATTAAAGGTTCCTTTGTGGAAAATGTACTTTGTTTTTCTCTAATATTGGAAAGAACTTAATATCAATGGTCCCTTCATGGGAGAAAAAAAATTAAAACAAGTCTGACTTCTGGTCCAGAAACTATCACAACCAAGGTATAAAGTACCAAGTCAATGCTGTTTAAATTTCCAGAGGTATTTATTAGCCATTCATTACAAGGAGGATGCTCTCTTTTCTTTATCATCTAATTAAGCTTAAACAGATGGTTAATTTTCATGGTAAATAAACAAAAGGAGCAAAATTTATAATTTTGATCTATGTCATTGCGTATACTATTTTCTGTTTATCATTACTGACAATTTGGCTTTCTGAAAACTCTAGGTTAAATTCTATAAATATGTAAAGCTTGACACAGAGCTTATTAAATAATGAGGCTGCTAAGGCTCATAGAAATAACTTCTTACTGATAAAGAGCCTACAAAAATTATTTTCCTCTAAATAAAGTGCAGTAAAATTGTTTGTTTCATTCTGTTAAAAATGGTTAAAAAGTCACAGTAGCATGCTGTGTGGGATCTATAAGAATAAAAACGGATCCTCTTTATAAGATTTTATAAAAATATTCCATGAAAATTTCCTAAAGTTACTTCTTCAAATTCTATAGAGACTGTTTCTAATGCTTTTATAGATGGCTCTTAAAAAGTACAAAGAGCATGCTTACAAACAAATTCAGCATGCTCCACCAAAAGATTGTACTCACTCTGGGTTAAACAGCTCAAAAGTCCAATCTTGCTGTAATCAATCACTTTTATCAGATTTTCCCAGACATTAAGTATTTTAACTGACTCTTCCGTTTATTTAAAATTTGATAATAGCTTATTTGGATGGACCAAGAAGAATCAGGGTCTTATGGTCATAATAGATAACTCTCGAACCCCAGTTTTCACATCCTCACCCAAAATATATGTCCTTCAGGGATACTGGAGCTCAGCATTAACTTCCCTCATTATAAATTAACACATGATGGACAGAGATGAACTGAGAAATGAAAGCAGTCTAACTTAAGAAATACCAAATATTGCAGAAATTCTGTGAATGTAGAAAGGATACCATGGAAGGAAACATTGGAATTGGGCAGAAGTCTAGTAAGCAAAATGTTAACATGGGTGGGACATGAGTAGTTTGGAAATAAAAATGCAAAAAAAAAAAGAGATAGAAATGAAAAAAAAAAAAAAGACTTACTCCTCCAGCCTCATTTCCTTGCCTAAATACTAGCGGAGAAAAGACCTGTCTAGGAGGAAGAGCCAAGAACTGCTGTGGCTGCTGTTGATAAAAGGCAACACCTAAAAAAATTGTTAGTCCTAATTAACCCTCTTATTATTATTATTTTGGATTAGAATGGATTTTTGTATGATAAAAATTCCTAAGTTTATTAAGGTTTACTTGGGTTGACAGAAATTGACTTAGAGATGTATGTCTAAGATTAACTTTAATCTTATCAAAGTTACTAACTTGTCATAAACTGTTAAAAGATAATTAAGACATATAAGACAATAAACTTAGTTAAATCGATTTTGTTTGGTTGGTTTTATTTTTGGTTTTGTTTTGTTTTTTCTTTTATGCTTGCTCTTAGTCTGATAAAAAAAAGTTCAGACTCTGGCGAGGAAATAGTTTTAAAAGAAAAAAGATCAGGAGAACATGTCCTTTATAAAAGGCATTGTTTTGTACAGCATAAAGACAAATTTTTTTACAATATTCCAAGTTCTATACATAATTAGTAGTAATAAATTCAGCTTAATATCTGAAAATACTACTCTCTGTGCTTTGGACAGTCTCTGCAGTTGGGTATCTAACTCAACTGCAGCTCAGGTATATGTAATGCCTCTCCCTAAGTAGTCAGCTAGGAATACAGCCCCAGGCATGACACATGACACTGGAATCTCTAGCAAAATACGATTGTATCCTGTCTGAAACATAACTTTGTCAAATAGTTCTTTATACATTTCGTTTCTAGGACAGGACTCTTACAACTAAAAAATTATAATGGTCCTGCTTATGCTAACAAATGCTTTTAAAATCTTAATATTAATCATGTAACTGAAACCCCTTACTGTCCACAGGGTCAAGCTATTGTGAATTGACACCAGCAAATACTTAATAGAGAAGTTAAAAAAAAAACTTTAAAAAAGGTGTGTATGAGGCTACACCCACCTACATCCTCACATACTATTTAGCTATGCTAACTTTAAATTTTAATTTTTTTTCCATTTAAAAAAATAATAATTTTTCTGCTACCCAAAAGTATTTGCCCTGTAGGAGACACAACCTAAAATAAGTGCTAAATTAAAATCAAAAGTCTGATGTTCTAACATCAAGGAGAGATTATGTTTGTATCTTTTCAAAAAAAGAACCAAGTCCCAGATGATTCCTGATCTGACACATCCATCAAGGACAACCAGAGACTACCAGACAGATAAAACTTCCAAGACAACAAATCCATCAAAAAGAGGTGCTCCAAGAGGGAGAATAGGCTGGTAACTTGGGGAGACATCAGGACTTAGACATAGACATTTTGTTCACAGCCAAAAATATTTTAAAAAATCTTTATATTTCTTATTCTGGCAATTGTTATGAATGTTTGACTTTGGGGAAATAATTTTTACTGGCTTTTACGGTTTTGGAAGGTACTCTGCAAGATCCTGGGGAGAAAAGTTAGTTTCAGACAGGACTGGACCATAAATGCTACAATACCAACCTGAGAGGCAAGTTGTGCCCATTCTAACAATAATGGCAAGATGGTTGTGGATGTAACCGGCCACTTTTTGATTGGACATGAGGTCTCCAATCCACAAAAAAATATCTAATTTCCAGTATTGCAAACCTGATCAAAAGCTTGTGACTGGGGATATCATAAGCCCCAGTGGCAAATCTACTGGAGTGTCACTAACTGGTCCTATTGTCCAAAGCACTAAGTACTTAATAAATTTGTTTATACCCCTCAAAGTTGTGCTGCTCTCAGATTTGGTCAAGGAAGCTTATTTTTGCTGTGAGTAATGATTAATGCAGACCTATAACTAATCAAAGTAATAAAATAAGTGACTAATTGCTCATTCATAAATGGATTATCTATATCAACCTCCCCCACATCCAAGGTGAAGTGAATACCACAGAAGAGGATATTTAAAGTTTTTAAGAGCTGGAGGATGAGGAGAAGAGCTGTCCAATGATGTCTTCTTGACATGACTATTGGGTAACAGACTTTTCCTCAAAAGAAATAACACATGTCTATACATGCATAAAAGAATTCATGACAAACAAAATTAATGCTTTACTCCAAAATTCAAGTGGGTGAAGCACGACGTTTGTTTGAGGTTGTGAACAACAGGAGTTTGGTTGAAGGGTGACTTTCAGAAGCTGGGATTACTCTCCAACATTGGTGATGACTGATAAAAGTTGCATTCCTGCTTCACAATTTAAAGGGGTTTCTACAGGTTCAAAAGACCTTATTTCAGCTGGTTGACTGTTCAGTCTCCTCCAGATACAACCTGATTTGATCCCATCTATGTAACTCTGAGGAGGGAGGTGCCTATGATCAGTTTTCAATTGTCCCAGATGTGAGACTTCCAAGTCTCCTGAGTCTTTTCCTCCTTTATGGAGAGACTATTTCAATTCAAATAAAATGGCTATGCAAAATGTCATGGCTGATACATGCATTACCTTACAGCAATTATGGTAACCTGCCCTAGACCTTCACAAGATCAAGCTGGTAAAAGTTACAGCAATGGAGAATGGCTCTCATGGTCCTACTCCTGGCTAAAGATCTATTTTCAGATGATGGCTGTTGAGGGAAGAAAAGTTACTTCAGCAATGTGTCCTCTGGTAGGTTCTTCATGCTCCAGTGGATGTCACCACGGCCATTTGCACATTGTACTGATGTCATTCAGGCAAAAGTATAGTGATTTGAATAAGATTTGTCCCTATGGGTTCATAGATTTGAGTGCTTGATCACCAGAAAGTGACACTAATAGAAGGTGTGACATTGTCGTAGTAGGTATGGCCTTATGGAAAGAAGTATGTCACTGGGCAGTGGCTCTCTTTTTTTTAATATTTATTTATTATGTATAATTTATTTATTTATTTATTTATTATGTATACAATATTCTGTCTGTATGCCTGAAGGCCAGAAGAGGGCGCCAGACCTCTTTACAGATGGTTGTGAGCCACCATGTGGTTGCTGGGAATTGAACTCAGGACCTTTGGAAGAGCAGGCAATGCTCTTAACTACTGAGCCATCTCTCCAGCCCCCAGTGGCTCTCTTTTTTTCCGCTACCTGCAGATCCAGATGTAGAACTCTTAGTTTCTCTCCAGCGCCATGTCTGCCTGTGTGCCACCATGCTTCCCATCATGATAATAACAGAATAAACCTCTGAAATTGTAAACAAACTCCAATTAAGTGCTTTCCTTCGTATGAGCTGCTGTGACCATGGTGTCTCTTCACAGCAATAGAACAATGTTAAGACAGAAGGCTATTAATAACGATGATAATGTTTATAAAAGAACATAGGTTGAGTGTAAGATGAATTGTTGAGTCCTGGAAGCAGGTGGCAGGTGATAGAGAGGAGTAAATCAGAATAAAATACCTTACATACATGTAGGACATTTTCACATGGTAAATTAAAACATTACTTACAAAAATTAAAAGGAGATAAACAGATAAAATGCTACATATAAAGATATACAACATCATAATATTTTAAGGTATAGAAAATGGTTTAAATTAATTAATTTATTTATTTAGGATAAACTCATCTTTTCACATTTACATACCAATTCCTGCTCATACTCCCTCCCCTCTTCCCACTCCCTCTACCTCTTCCTAACCCCACATTAACTCCTCAGAGAGGGTAAGGCTTCCCATGGGAAGTCAACAAAGTCTATCACATTGGTTTGAGGCAGGAACAAGGCCTCCCCCACTATATTTAAGCTGAACAAGGTATCCCTCCCACATTCAGAGGGCCTAGTTAGGTCCTATGCTGCTTCCTCCATTGTCAAGCTGAAATCAGTGAGCTCCCATTAGCTCAGGTAAGCAGTTTCAGTGGATAACCCCATTATGGTCTTGACCCTTTTACCAAATTATTTTATAACATAATATTTTAAGTTATAGCAAATCAAAATAATAATGATTTACTCTACACATATATTAGAATGGCTATAATCCAAAAGACTGGTAGCACTAAACACTAATGAGAATTTGGAACAACATGAGGCCTCATTCAAGGATAGTGGAATGCAAAAATATAGAACACAGTTTGGCAGTTACTTGCAAAACTGAACATATTCTTAGCATATGGTCCAAGTCTTGTCTTTGGTACTTATCCAAAGGAGTTGGAAACATAGAGTTTCTGTTTGACCTGACTGCTGTCTTCATGATTTGTAACTGCCATGATTGCCCCAGAATAACCCTACATAGTTTTCAACAAGCCACACTAACAAATTGTTAGAGCTGGATTTTGAGCATAACAACCCAACTACTGATACAAAAGGGCGCCTCATTCCTTTATATTAGTTTACAACACACCATGTACCTACACTCAAGCTAAGGTAACATCAGTTTGGTTCTAACCCAAATACATATGCCTCTTTCTTACCCAAAATGTGAGAACTAAACTGGTTTTACTTGTATCTAGGACCATTCTTCCACCAGTAGTTCTCCCAATAAATTATATTCTATGCAATCCAAGATCAATCTGGCTCTCTTTATTCCCACTTATAGTACTTTTATGTCTATAGTTCTTATAAACTAGAATGCGCATATCCAGAACATATATCCACACAGAAGAACCTACATCAGGCTTATTATTGTAAAATATTGAAAATAATTACGATGTCTTTCTGTAAGTCAGTGGAACAAAAGCAAACAATGATAGATCAAACAATAAATTTTATTCAATGCTGAGAATAAGTCCAAAACTGTAAAAAAAAAAAGAATTCAGAGAAAATGGGTATGTATAACTAAGCAAACTAAGGCGATCTGAAAAGGATACACACCATATTATTCCAAGTATAGGACATTCTTCAAAGGGCAAAGCTACAGACAACAGAGGAAACTGGTGATGACAAATTGTTAGGTGAAAGGAAATCTGAATATGCAAAGTACAAGGAATGTTTGCGTTAGTAAAAGTACTGTGTATGATACCATGATGATAAATGTGTTCAATGCATATAACACATACCACTAAAGGTGTATCCTAGTGTAAAGTGTGGTCTTTGGGTGATTTATAACATTTCAATGTAAGTTCATTAATTGTAACAAATATATCACACTGGTAGAGGATACTGATAAAGTGTAGAGTATTAATGTATCAAGGGGCAGTATATGTGTGGAACCAGTACATCTTTTTAGTTGTGCCTTGTCAACAATCTCTGAATTTCTTAGTCAGTTTGGGCTATGATAACAAAAACCATACACTGGATTATATCTCTGTATTTTCACAAGGTGTTAGAGACTGACAGGATTGTTTGGGCCTCTCTAATACTGGCACTATTCATTCTCTAGTGACCTAATCACCATCTCAAGCCCCTATCTATACTACCTGTAAATTAGGTTTCCACAAATGAATTTTGGAGTCATACAGACATTCAGACAATACAAAATACTTTTTTCTTTTTAAAAAAGGATGTGTAGGTAACTGAAGCCAGAGGATTCATGGGGATCACATACAAACTCAAGTGCTGGAGATGGTATTTGTAGTTTAGGTAGCTGTGGGAAGCCCTCACTACACATAGATAACAGTGCAGTCAAGGTCAGCGAGCGTCTAATGATTGTGTCTTGAGAACCATTTCTTGTGTAACTGCTTCTGAATTTCAAGAAGTTATCACCCAATGGATACAACATATATATTGGATCAAATAAAAAAATTCTACTCCTAGGTTGAAGACAATCTTAATGTAAACAGTATCGGGTGTAAAAACAATATGGCTAATAGAATTTGCCTCGGTGAAGAGATACATTCAGGGAAAGAACAGCTTTTGTGAGAACAAGATACCCCATCATTACACTGTTTTAAAAAGAAGGGAAGTGATAGCAAGCTCCTGGTTCTGATGAATGCTTTTTTTCTCTGAATGGTAATGCTCAGGTGAAGATGCAGTTCATCAGTACACCACTCACAAATAGTATGCATGGTGCCTTAAGTTCAACCCTCAGCACCTCAGACATGTTAATGCTATGTTCATTATCACAAGAACTGGAGGAAGGAAATCCTTCAGACAAATGGTTAGAGTAGACATAGAAGCAGTCTTCTATGATAGCACAGTTAGATTAATACTCCCAACAGCTTCATAGACCTACTATCCCCAGGGGAAAACAGAACTGGTTAGCACCATTAATACACATGAACTTTAATAACTTTTGATAATGTCCATAGTGCAAAAAAAAGGAAGAGGAGGAAGAAGAGGAGACTGCCCAAACTACCTGAAATATCTAAGTAATATCAGAAAAAGCCTGTGACATTTGAGTCTCAACTCACCTCCTCTAGCCCTCATGCCCCCCAGCTAATGTGGTAGCTTCTTTAAGTGACTGAGAAACACAAGACTCCATGCAGTTTCTTTCTGGGAGGATCAGAGTGGCATTGGTTTTCAATTCCCACCTACCTGAGCTCTGGTCTAGGCAAGAGTAGCTGAGCAGCCCAGAGCAATCTTAACCCCCATCTACTACTAACACATTAGAAGTTATGCCCCAGGTGTATCAATCTGTAAATATTTGGGTCCTATCATATTCATCTTCACTCTGATTCACTTGAAGAGAGAGAGGCAAGGTGAAGAAAATTGGACTACCACCTTTGCCCATTGCTCTGCCTGTGAAACAGTGGTGTTACTCAAATAAAACAAGCCATATCCCCTGCTTTCAGAGTGGTTTCCCTTGAGTGTTGAGGAAAAACAAAAACAAAGAAAGAAACAAAAAACCCAAAACAAACAAACAAAAAAACAAAACAAACAAACAAAAAACCAATAGCCCTACCCAAAGAAACTAACATTGGAAGAAAAAAAAAACTTTGGGAATTTTAAGATAAAGACACTATTCAAATCAGTGAATACTATGTTGCCCCATAGCTTCAAGAACAATAAGCTAAATCATAAACCACCTATTCACTTCATGAGATAAAATCAAAGAAACAAGACAGAACAAAGCTAAAATACTGACCTCAAAGTCCATCTTTTGCAAAGAGTTCTGACTTAAATTGAATCAGACTGTGAAGCACTTAATGCCCCAAAGGTACTCTTAAGAACAATAAAGCATCAGCCAGCAATTAGTTGAAACTAACAGCTGAATATGACGTTTACTGAAGCAGAAAGATTAATAAAGAGTTCACAGAGGGGCTGGAGAGATGGCTCAGTGCCCCAGAGTATGTATTCCTCCTATGAGGACTAGAGTTTGGTTTCCAGAACTCAAAACCACCTGTTAGCTCATGACAAGTGGGTCTAATGCCTTTAGTCTCCATAAACACATGAACTCACATGAATATATTCATAAACATACATATAATTTTAAGAATAAAATATAGATTTTGAAGAGTCCAGAGATAAAGAATATCAAAGATACTGTTCAAACCAGTTCATACTAGCTTGACTATCCAGAAACAGAGCTTCCTTTTCTGAGGAGTGATGTCAGAGATTGCATGCTGTGGAGAATAGAGACATCATTCAAACAGTAAAACCTACTTAACAAATACAGACAAGCAAATAGGTTTGAAGGTAGTCAGCCTACAGAATGGATATAATGTATCATCTAAACCATATAGTTTTCAGTGAGAATTCTTATACCTGAAACAAGACATAAATATAGGAAAGAGCAGACAGGAGAGGAGTGAAACATCAAGTGTAACCCATGAAACATTCAAGTTAATTATTTCATAATGATTTTGTCTATACTAGTTGAATATAATGCTCAATATATTTAAATAACTAAACAAGTCATGGTTTAAAAAGAGAAAGAAGGTTTGGGATGTCTCATCCAACATAGGTTGTTGAAAAGGAGGTAATTCTTTCTAAAAGAGAACCCCATGTGAATTCTGGAGTTGAAAGTGAAACAATTAACATATCACATTTATTGCTGTCCTCAGCACTGGGTTTGAACTGGCAAGGTCAGTAAAACTGAAGATAGACTGTAGTGAGTGTATAATCTGGAGACAAGAGAAGGCAAAATAAAAGTGAACGGACTTGGAGAACTTTTGGTATATCATTAAGTATCCTGTCATACACACAATATCACAATAGCAGACAGATTAAAAAAATATAAAATATTCGAAGATATAGTGGATAGGTTTGGCGAAACATATTTAAAACACAGCAAAAAAAAAAACCCATAGCCCCCCAACTGGACAGCACAAAGATAGTATTCCAAGGCATTTCAAGGATATAAAAATATTTAAAGATAAAATACTGAAAGCATCGAAAGAAAAATGATTTGTGAAATACAAAGGAAGAACTGTAGGGTAACAGTTCATTTCTTTTCTCCTAAAAAGATGGAAGTCTCTGTTCCAATGGGATGTTATATCCACAATAATAAATGGAAACCTAACAGACAACAATCTCATAATCAGTCAAGGCATCCTTTTAAAATGAAGGCAAATACATTCAAAGACAAAACCAGCAGTGTATGGTAGCAGTATCACTTGAAGAGAAACACTAAGGACATTTCTTTGATGGTTTCTGCTATCAAAAAAAAGCTTATTCAATAAGGGGTTCAAGCTACACTTAACTATATGTGTAACACTAGGTTTTGAGAATCATATGTAAGAATTATAAGGGTTTAAGGAAGTGGCAAGAGTTGGTTCTCTCTAGAGTACATAACCTCACCATTCACAGGTAGCAGCGTTGCTTTACAGTACCAGGCATGAATCCCTTCTTACTGAGTGGGTCTTAAGTCTAATTAGATGGCTGCTGTATGCCTTCACATATAGGTGCCACCTACCATCCCAAGTGGTACATATACAGCACAAGCCCTTTATTCACCTAAGGTCTCAATGAATATTGGAGAAGAGGGAACAGAGAGATAGTAAGAGATAGAAGATTAGGATACTTGCTACAACATATTAGGGAAGCCACACCCATGAAATGTTAACAATATTGCCACCTAAAAAAGACCTGCACAATGGCACCACCAGTTGTCATCCCTTCATTGAAGTGGGTGTCTTACAAAGCCCCAGCCACAAAATAAAGAGAAATACAGAGTTAATTGTCTGCTGAGAGAGAGTGGAAGAAGCAGTATTCTCCAGAGATGTATCCATTGGTAAGTTATCCAGTGTCAAGCAGTAGTCCTTAAACAAATATGGCTATGAGCAACCCTTAATGGACTCAGCAGGTTGTATTTAAGCATATGCTTGTGTGGGTGGGGTTGGAGGTGTGTGGGGAGAGGTGCAGCAATAATAATAAAGGAGAGATCATAAACTTGAGAGGGAATTCCAAGGATAAAGGATGAGCTGGAGGGGGGACAGTGGAGTGGAAAGAATGTAAATACAGTACTCATTCATGAAATCCTCAAAGCAAAATGAAATGTAAAAGAGGAAATACATCTCTTAAACAATACATTTTAATTATATTTATACTGAGTCATTTTTTTAATATGTAGACCAGGCTAACCTCAAACTCATGATTCTCCTACCTCTGCCTTCTTCAGAAATTCTACTGGTATGCACCACCACAACTACCCTCCTTAATCTTAATAGATAATTTGATTGTCATTGTAGGAAGTTTTTATTTTTATTATATAATTATACACACAATGTAAATTTAAATTAAATAATAATCTGTAACTTGACAAAACTCTCCATATGAATCAAAGTAGTTCTGATCAAATGCATATGATAATACATAAAGTAAACAGTAAGAACATAAAACAAAAATTAAATTGAAATCTTAAAACATATAATAGATTAGTCTCTTGGGACCTGAGAAGGTAAGAAAAAATGGAAGCAGGGATAATGGTGTAAGGTTTCTTTGGGGCAAGACAAAAATGTTTCTAAACTGATTGTAGTGGTGATTGTGATATCCTGTGACCGTAGTAAAGACTATTAAATTGCACTCTTTAAGTGACTGAATGACATAATATATGAACCGTGTACCTCTAAGGTTTCTAAGACACAAACCAGAAGGAAGTGGAGGAGGGAGACAATCTCCCAGACCCTTTAGCTCATCGTGTTTACCTGCAAAACCATTTATAGAAAATCTATTGGACCCTTTAAATTATGGAAGTTTCTAGTGGGGAATTGATTTTATATTAATCTCCTTGAAACTCTGACCCATAAGTTCAGAATAATGCATGACTAACTATGAAACTTACAGAAATAGGAAACACACAAATTGTTTCCCAGTTAACCCCCATAAGAAGCTGATGAGTTACATTGGAGATCTTTCTCTTTGGGAAAATATTTCAATTTACTCCCATAAAACAATTAAAGACATGTCTGTACCAATGCTTATAAAATACTGGTGTCTTGAACTCACTGGGACATGACCTTGGATGTGTGCTGATACGTACAATTAAACCACATTTTTGAGAAGAGATCATTTCTGTTAGAAAGAGGCAAGAAATTCAGCAGTCAATTTTTTATTTAGGACTGTTGATGGAGACTACTCATATGTTTCCTGGCCACCCAGACCCAAATAATCACACAGAAACTATATTACTTACAACACTGTTTAGCCAATGACTTGGGCATATTTCTAGCTAGCTCTTATATCTTAAATTAACCTATTTCTATTCATCTGTGTATTACCATGAGGCTGTGGCTTACCGGAAATGTTCCTGGTACTACTCCTCCTTCAGCAGCTACATGGCATCTCTTTAACTCCACCTTCTCTCCTCTCTCTCTCTCTCTCTCTCTCTCTTTCTCTCTCTCTCTCTCTCCAGATTTCCTGCCTGCCTTTACTCTAGTAAACCATTGGCCCAAACAGCTTTATTCATCAACCAATAAAAGCAACACATATACAGAAGAACACCCCATACCATAGAGCTAAAAAATCAAATTGAATGTTTTTTAATGAGAAAAGTTACTTTGGTTATATAATGAGATTTCTATGTGTTTTTAACTATAAACATTGCTTGTGAAACTTAATCAATTTGTTATTTAAGAATGGGTAATAGTAGGGAACCCATTTAAATAGTTTTATTCAATCACCTGTTTCAAATAGTTACCCCCAAAATGTGAAATGGGAAAATTTATTCAAATCAGAGGATAGAACTGGATGAGACTTATTTCTGTCCAAAGAATACTGAAAATTGAAAAATCTTAGTATAAGAAAAATATCAGTGTTGTTGGAATCCATGTGGAATTGTAACTTCAGATAACACGAACTAATGAGTACTCAATAAATGACTCTCTCCATTTTAAAAAAGACGTCTTTCTGTTGCAATGGATCTCCTCTCTTCAGAATATTGCAGTACCTTTCAGCACAAAGCCAATGCTGTTTTGAAGTTTAATTCTCAAATAGACAGTATAAGCAAATGACCTTAGTCCATTAACATTAACTTGTGTTTACTTTCTTTGATAAGTATACTTGTCACTCTGCATCCAATTTTTGTTGTGAAAGTACACTAGTGTTGAGGGAGAGTCATTTTCCAACTTGAAGCATGTAGCCTAAATAGAAAACCTTCTAGATATGCCTCAAAGATGAGCAAGATCATAATTTCCTTATTATAACTGCCACAGCTCTCATTTGAATCCTACGCAAATATTTAGTGGAATCATCAATATAGTCCAGTTTTCCCCTCTTGCAGTGCATGATTACCAAGTTCACCTCATAGGTTAAAAAAACTAGCCCTTATTTTCAGCAAAATAAAATGATTGCTCTTTTGTTTTCTATAAATATGAAATGGGCAAAAAGAAAAAGCATCATCTTCAAATTTCATATATATCAGGAATTGGACAAATCACTAAAATCCCTTGGTATCTCATAAGCATTCCCCAAACGTGAGACAATGCGACCAATCTGTCTTCTCCCTCGGCATCCTTATTACTGAACTTCATAATTTAGCTGGCAAACAGATTGCTGGCAGCAGCCGTTGACAGTTCAATAGTATGTGTCTCGTTAGCGCCACCTAGTGAGGGCTGGTTTCATTTCCTAACTCTCAGAAGATAGCTGTAAAAGCAAAACAACCAAATCAAAGGAACAAAAGAATGACAGTGGATGGTTCTGTGGCCAGTACATCATTTCATCCACTGTTTCCAAGTACAAGTGTAGCAATCAGAACAGGGGATGTCACATCACAAAAGGAGTTTGTCTGAAATTTCATATATATACATCTGTTTACCATCCTTCTCTAAACCTTGTTTAATTATTGCAAAACAGTATAAAAATTGTAATGAAATATCTCCAAGTGTCTTATTATCCATACTCTTATAGTACAAGCAGAACATCAGTTTGAGAGTCAAACAAAAGCCACATTTTAATTTTTCTTACCTATGATAAACAAGTATAACAATCAACCTTGCCAATTTGAAAGCATAAAAACATATGTAAACACTGAACGGATTGCCATAAACATAAAGGATAAGTGTCTACAATGTTACTATTTCACGCAGAGGCTTTGATACTTGCAAATATAAACATAGCCAAATAAGTGTTATCAAAACCTGTCTCCGCGGCCTGTATGCTCTTGTTCAGCAGAGATCATGATACAATCCTGTGATACAATCCTGCTCCATTCTCTCGCCCATGCCATCCCCGCTAATTCTCCAGAGGTTACTTAGCATGGAAATCTCAATTATGAAATACAAAAAGTTCTCCTCAAAGCCAATATGCGCAGTCACAAAGAATTCTGCAGAGGTTAAAAGACTGATATGAGTTTAGTCCACTGAATATAACCTGCATGGTATTGCCAGAAAAGACAAGAATTTGAATGAACCCCAGTGGGAAAATAAATTGCCTTGTTCCTTGAAGACAGTCTCCGCTGGTTAAGGCCAAGACCTTTCCCTTTAGAACTGTAATCTTCTCTCTCAACACCTTTTCTCTCTTCACTGATTACTACACGGTTTGGACATTTTACTTAGTACTCTGATATTTTATCAAAAATTGTCTCTCAAACAATAGAAATTTTTCTCAATAGAATGACAAATCATACGGTTGTCTTTCTTAAAATCCATCACAACTAACAAACTAAGGTTATTAATGAGAATGCTGCCTCCATCCATCATGTTTACTTCTACCCTCCAGGTTCATTGAGTGATATTTGGATTTCCTAATATTTCAATAACTATACAGAAAAGTGTAATGATCAGACATATGTCCTGTTGATGTTGGCAACGAAAGAAAATGACACAATAGTTGAGAAATTAGAGTCTGAGTGGTAAAAGTGCTAGTATCAGAACCCATTAAGTGCAAAAGCATATCTGAGTCTATAAGTGTATTGAATTATATGCCAAGGATTTCAGAGACTAGAAACAGACTCTTCTTGAGAATAAGAAGCTAAATAAAGGAAATGGTAAGAGTACATACAATTAAATGGCTCACAGAATGTAATCCCCAGAGCTGGGAACCTAAATAAGCATTTTTCTTTTAAGTTGCTTATCTGAAGGGATTTTGTTTTCGTGGCAGAAAGTGAACACAATGTGATCATTACACTTGTATACAAGTACTGCAGTATCACACTGCTAGAGTCCTACTGTCATCTAAAAAATTACATACATCTATTTTTAAATTTTTCATATTTTAAAAGATACATTTTTTTGTCTGTTGTGGGGTTGGTGAAGATTTTTTTCCCATACAGTAGGCTGCCTTTTTCTCTTATTGACTGTTTCCTTTGCTTTACCGAAGCTTCTCAGTTTCAGGAGGTCCCATTTATTTATTGATGTTCTTATTGTGTGTGCTACTGGGGTTATATTTAGGAAGTGTTCTCCTGTGCCCATGCATTAAAGGTTATTTCTCACTTTTTCCTCTATCAGGTTCAGTGTGGTCGGATTTATATTGAGGTTTTTAATCCATTTGGACTTCAGTTTTATGCATGGCAACAGATATGGATCCATTTTATTCTACAGGTTGACATTCAGTTATGCCAGCAAAATTTGTTGAAGATGCTTTCTTTTTTCCAATGTATCTTTTTTGCTTCTTTGTTAAAAATCTTGTGTTCATAGGTGTGTTAATTAATTTCCGGGTCTTCAATTTGATTCCATTGGTCAATGTCTCTGTTTTTATGCCAATACCAAGTTGTTTTCATTACTGTAGCTCTGTAATAGAGCCTGATGTCAGGGATGGTAATGCCTCCGGCAGTTCCTTTGTTGTACAAGATTGTTTTGGTTATCCTGGGTTTCTTGTTTTTCCATATGAAGTTGAGTACCACATCAGACAAAGGACTGATCTCCAAAATATATAAAGAACTCAAGAAATTAGACATTAAAAATCTAAATAACCCAATTAAAAAGTGCTATACTGAACTAAACAGAGAATTTTCAACAGAATTTCAAATAGCCAAAAGATACTTAAGGACATGTTCTTCTTCTTTAGCTATCAGGGAAATGCAAATCAAAACAACTTTGAAATACCATCTTACACAGGTGGAATGGCTAAGATAAAAAACACTAATGATAGCTTATGCTGGAGAGGTTGTAAACAAGTACAACACCCATCCATTACTGGTGGGAATGAAAACTTGATTCCAACCACTTTGGAATCAGTGTGGCGGTTTCTCAGGAAATTGGGAGTCAATCTACGTCAGGATCCAGCAATACCACTCTTGGGCATATACCCAAAAGATGCTCAATCATCCTACAAAAGCATTTGTTCAACTATATTCATAGCAGCATTATTTATAATAGCTGGAAACAACCTAGATGCCCCTCAACTAAAGAATGGATAAAGAAAGTGTGGCACATCTACACAATTGAGTACTACTCAGCAGTAAAAACTAATGACATCTTGAATGTTGCAAGCAAATGGATGAAATTAGAAAACATTATCCTGAGTGACCCAAAATACAAATATGATAGGTACTCACTCATAAGTGGATACTAGTCATAAACAAAGGGCAACAAGCCTATACTTCAGGATTTTAGAAAAACTAAGTAATAAGGTGAACCCAATGAAAAATATATAGACACACCTGGAAATTGGAATCAGACAGAAATTTGGGAGCAGGGTAGTGGGGATAGAGGACGGGAGAAGGGTTTGAGAACATGAGAGAATGGGATGGTAGGATAGATATGAGAGCAAGGAAAGAGATATCTTGATTGAAGGAGCCATTATGGAGTTAGCAAGAAACCTAGCTCTAGAAAAATGCCCAAGAACCCACTGGGGTGAACCCAGCTGAGACCCTAAGCAACAGAGGAGAGGGTGTCTGAAGTAATCCTTACCCTGCAGTCAGACTGATGATTATCTTAAATATCACCATAGAACCTTTGTCCAATAACAGATGGAAACAGAGGCAATGACCACATCGGAGCACTGGACTGAGCTCCCAAGATCCAGTTGAAGAGTAGAAGAACTGAGAGTATGAGCAAGGAATTCAAGACCATGAGGGGGTCATCCACTGAGACAGTTTGCTTGAGCTAATGAATGGGAGCTCACCAACTCCAACTGGACTGGGGGTGAATGCGCATGGAAACAACCAAGCCCCTCTGAAGGGGGTTGACAGCTGGGGCAGACTGAGAGGCCACTGATAGTGATACTAGGATGTGTCTCTACTGCATATACCAGCTTCATGGAATCCTATTCTCCTTGTATGTAAACCTTGCTCAACCTAGATGTAGTAGGGAGGGCCTTGGACTTTCCACAGGGCAGGGTGCATGGCACCCCCTTAGGGTTGAAGGGGGAGGGGGAGGGTCTGTGGAGGGAGAGGGAGGGAACTGGAAGGAGGGGAGGGAGTGGGAATTTGGATTGGTATTTTTTAAGTAATAACAAAAAAGAGAGAAAAATTTTTTTAAAGATACATTTTTTATGATCCATTCATAGTTGTTTGCTCACTACCGTATCGTTGAATTTTTCTGCAATTTGAAATGTTCTGGGTTTTGTCTTCCCAGTTTATTCAACAGTGTCTCGTGCCCCTGTTTTACACTGGGTATTGCCGTATGTTCCAAACACTCAGAAAGAAATATTTGCTTTTAGCTCAAATTATCAAGTGGTCAATAGTCAAGGTGGTCAAGGAAATAGCAATCTACATTTAGTGATTGATTGTTTTACTGCGTGTATGTGCATGCACACCTGTGCATTGCGTGCTTGGATCTGTATATATGTGGATAGTCACATGAAAAGAAGCTCATCGACCTTCTGTGTGGGTTATTGGGACCTAGCTCAGCCCGTCAAGCTTGACATCTTTACCTGCTATGGCACTTTGCTGGTCAGGAAATAACTTTGATAATTCTCTCCACACCCTTAGTCTTACAAAAATATACCTCCCATTCAAACACTCATCTATACAGAAGTACTTATTAAATTTAGTCACAAGCAGCAGGTTTTAGAACATTTGACTCTAAAGGCGTATGTAGTTATTAAAGTCTTGTTTGCACACAGGCAAGGGACTGAAAGTAGTCTCATATTCTGACTCTAGGACTCTAGGAATCAATAGGATCATTCATCTACTGCGAAACAGGCTTCGTAACTTACAAGTTTGATCATGCACCTGAGTTCCTGAAATGGTACTGCTCTACAGAAATCCTCCATGCTATGCCTGAAATGGCATTTGATTCCAAATTGTACCATGTACCAATTCAAAGTAGTTCATTCTATTAGGATCTTACTTTTTCTCAAGGTCTCTCTACATTATTTGAGAACTATGAGAAATTTTTAGAGAAACAACATTAGAACAAATCTTGTTTTTGTTTCTTGCCCTTCACATTTCCATTTAGTTTAGAGTTTTACGTTTTACTCCAACGAATTCAATGGCAATACATAATCTTTCAGCTTACTAGTATCATAAATTTTATCTAAATGGGCTCTGTTGGTTATTATTGTCTTTCAAATAATGGCGCTTAATTAGTTATTAACTTCTACTAGCATCATTATGATTAACATCCTTAGCAACCTGCCTTCTCATAAATAAATAAATCACATATGCATACGAACATTTTATATTGCAGCATTGCAATTAGAAACTTGCTGCACATAAATTCATACACTAAATTGTTCAGATCCCAGACACAGGCACAGATACTAGGATTGGCTTCTACTCGTTTTATGTACCACAACATTTGCTATTATTAATAAATCCGTATAGGATACTTACAGAACCTTTCTTTGCACCTTGAAAAGTATCAATGGCTTATAAATCTGGGAAGACTGTTCACTCTAAAACTGTGAGCGAATATGGGATGCTTTTAAATTTTTAGTTTATATGACTCAGAAATCTCAAATAATTATAGTAAGTAGGATATTAATATAATCATCTCACATATGGCTTCATATCCTATCAGCTCCTGTACATCTACATCAGAAGATTTCTATTAATATTATGAAAAAAAATGAGAACATCCCAGTGCATAATGTGTAGAAATGAGTAGAAAATTTCATGCTAAACTTTCCTTACAAAAGGGGACAAAATATTTTATAAATTGGGTGTCCATAACAGGGAAAGGCGTGAATCAGCCTTCAAAGGCTAAATGTGCCTCAGGTTCATTATTATTCAAAGGAGTGAATTTCCCCTGGAAACATGTCACAAAGGAACAGGGAGCAGCTCTAATCATAGCTCAACAATTTAGTATGAGATTTTTAATTCTAGAATCTGAACTTTATGCACATAAGACTGCTTACGTAAACCAAAGTTCAATTTTAGAAACATTTCATAAATATCAATTAAAGGCATGCATTGTACAAAAGCAATTCAAAATATGATTCCATATTTCCAAATATTAAGCCGTTACAGGGTGTTTAGTTAAACTAGAAGCAATTTTCAAGTTTCCCCACACTAAGCATTTACAATCTCTAATTATGTGCAACATTTTAAAATGACACCAAATCGATGGCATAATGACAACAATTGATGGTAGGCAAGATTTATAATGATGAAAATTGCAATTAAGTCAAATACAAGCACCAACAAAAGAGATGCATTATGTACAGACATTTCAGTTTGACCTGCAGTAAATAATTTTACAACATTGGCCATATATACGCTCTACAGATATTTGATTTGCCAAACAAAGGAGAAAATCATTGAACTTTCACATATTTAAATTTGTATTATTTATCACAAGGAGAAATATGATTTTCTTATCAATAAATCTAAATAGTTCAGTTACGACACCTGAAGCATGATTAAATGAAGCACGATTAATAAAAACTCAGGGTCAGAGATTGGGGTTCAACCCAAAGATCCAAAAAACAAAACTTGACCTCAGTCTGAAATGGTGATCCTGCCTCCAGGAATCACAGAATGAGACTGTCTTTGAGAGTTGTCTCACCCTGTTTTATAATTCTTCTCTAGGGCTGGGATTAAAGGTGTGCACCACACTATTTCTATGGCCACTAATGTGACTACTGGGATTAAAGGTGTGTGTCATTGTGGTTACTGGGATTAAAGGTGTGTGTTTCCATAACCTGGTCTATAAAGTTGACCAGTGGTACTGTTGTTTTACTCTCTTCAGATCTTCAGGCAGTCTTTATTTATTAAAATACAATTGAGATGTCACTAACCTGCAACCACTGCTAACTTTAGATTTCTAAGAAATTCATATACCTCAACCTACCTTGGGATCAAAATTCTTCATTTGACAGTGGTAACTTGGGATTGCTTAAGATGAAAGCCCTCCAAAGCCATGTTTATTTACATGACAGATTGTCTCAGAATGAAAAGCCAAAATGGAAAATTTTCATCTTATGTCCCTTCAGGCTTAAGAAGTCCTAGGTAAAAATGGACTAAGAGTCCACTTTTGAATTACTGGAACTATTCTCGGTGATCAGAGTCCTAGAAGGTGATGTGGATCTGAGAGACTAGAAACAGTACCTCTTCTAGTCAACCTAATTGCTGAACACCTCAGTAGCCTAGATGTTGGCTTATGATTTCGAAACATAATGTCTTCACACATCCCTTCCTCTCTACACTACCTTCAGGGCCCTTCTTCATTTAATAGCTCTGACTCAGCAGACACAATTGTATTCAGGAACATCTGTAATGTAGATATCTTTTGAAGTAAAAGTACGAAACATTCCCAGACTCATTATGGTGGCAGAGTTTGTAGTCAAGGCACAGGAACATGATGACAATAAGGCATCTTAACAATTGTTTAACAACTGATGTTTCGAAGGGAAAGACTGTCAAGTCTCACAGAAAGCTAAACAGACGATGGGTGCATTCCGAATGGAGCATCTCCTCTCATTTGGACATGTACACACGCTTCTCAGGTAATATTTGGATCCCGAGTGTCTCCCAAAGGTTGGATACCCTGTGTGGCACTGGAAGGAAGTGGTAAAACTTTTAATAATTGGGACCTACTGGCAGGTCATCAAAGCAGCATGTCCTTGAAGGAGATTGTGAGACTCCTCCCACCTCCCTCTCAACTTCACCCACAGTGTTTTGTTTTGCTACAGAATTCCTCCAAAATGTGCTGCATCACCAGTCATGCAGAGGCTGGTCATAGGCTGAAATTTATGAACTGTGTTTCACAATAAATATTAAAAACTTATTTTCACAGATATTTATAACAGAAAGGAAAGCTGAGTAATCTGACATGAGGATATGTGTGCAGGATATTTTTTGAAGAATACTCTCAAGAATTGACTGCAGAAGCAAATGGGAAAGACTGGCCAAAGGAAGAAAACACCTCTGATATGGTTGTCACTGGGGTCCTGGTCAATACCAGGGGGAGCTCTAGAGTTGGGATAGTCCTTAAGTATTGCTCTGAACTAGGATTGGAATGGGACTGTATTAGCCTATTACTGGAACAAGTCCCCACTGGGGAAAGAGCTAAACTAGCATAACAATTTCTTGAAAGGTAGGGCTATACTCAGCAAAGGATGTAGCTGTCTGTGTCAGCAACAAGGAATTCCCAGCAGTAGTGAAATGGAGTGGAGGTGGAGAATCTTTAGCATTCACCACACTTGGACCAAATTACCCTCATCACACAGGAGTATTGTATTAGGCTTGGGTTTTTAATTCCTGTTGCCTGCTGCTTGAGAGATGATACAGATGGTGTTGGCCATATAAATATTTCTGGTTTTGCCCAACATAAAGCTAAAGAGTCTAGAATAGGATTCTAGAATAAGGACATAAAATCTTTCAGTTCAGTGTCACATTAGCAAAGGACCAACTTTTAAGTGGTGATCCCAAGAAACCAACAATAATATTTGTTCATCTGGTACTTATGTTCACATATGATACCAAACACTTTCTACAGACTATCTCATTTAATAATAATAGAAGTGCTAGAAGGTACATCATACAAGTTTTCCTATTGCCACCGATGGCATATTCAAAACCAGGAATAAGCACAATATGTAGATTTTGGTATAACCAGGAAATAGTGATATATTTAAATATAGAAGACTTTGACTGTCACGGATGTCAGTTTAACATTCCCTTAGCGGGGGGTTAGTTTTATGTAATACAATGGAAAACATACGAAACACTAACCTGTGCTCGATCTCCAGGACCCACATGGTGGAAAAAGAGAATCATCTTCTGAAAACTGTCCTCTGACCACCATACATATGCTATGGCAATTCATGCCCCACCTCTGTAAAAACAGCAAGTATACTGAAATAAATATATTAAAATTTTAATTTTGAATTAACTGAAGTTCCTATGTATGGTCCTCCAATAAAATTCTCCATTTGAAAAAAAAATAGTACATCCAAGAACAGACGATCAAACACTCAGAACTAGAAACAATTTGGTCATTTAAAATAAACAAATAAATATACAAGTAAACAAATAAGTAGAATTTGAAAAATACCTCTGCACCCTGTCATAATACTGACCATATAGCTCTTAACAATTCCAGGGAGCTCTGTTGAATTCCTCATTTTACTTCTAAGACAAATCTTCTCTATTATAAATATTTTTAAGTTACATTATATTTGTCCAGTGGTCACAAGTCCAGCAATCTTAATTCTTTGGCATACTACTGAGAACCACAAAATGAATCTGAAAGGGTTTCTGTTTAAGGAGAACTATGGAGCTAAGGACTAGATGTTTTGCTTTCAAAACTAGAAAATCACACCAATAACAGCAACCCTCCACTATCATTACTGCAAAAGCTTCAAATTGGGATCTTGGGGGTGGGGTGGGATGGGGGTAAGGGGAGATGGGGAGAGAAAAGTTAGAAGGTTAGGAGGTCGGGCCTTGGGAAAACAGGAGGATTGGGATAAAGGAAGGTTGGACAGGGGAGCACGGAACCACAATTCTTAGTTAAGGGAGCACTTTAGGGTGAGCAAGAGACCTGACCCTAGAGGGGCTCCCAGGTGCCCAAGCCGAGGTCCCCAGTTAGTTCCTTGGGCAGTTGAGGATAGGGAACCTGAAATGACCTTATCCTAGAGCAATACTGACGAATATCTTGCATATCATCATAGAACCTTCATCTGGTGATGGATGGAGATAGAGACAGAGACCCACACTGGAGCACTGGACTGAGCTCCCAAGGTCCCAATGAGGAGCAGAAGGAGGGAGAACATGAGCAAAGAAGTCGGGACCACGAGGGGTGCACCCACCCACTGAGACAGTGGAGCTGATCTATTGGGAGCTCACCAAGACCAGCTGGACTGTGACTGAAAAAGCATGGGATAAAACTGGACTCTCTGAACATGGCGAACAATGAGGGCTGATGAGACGCAAAGGACAATGGCACAGGGGTTTGATCCTACGTAATGTGATGGCTTTGTGAGAGCCTAGCCAGTTTGGATGTTCACCTTCCTAGATATGGACGGAGGTGGGAGGTCCTAGGTCTTACCACAGGGCAGAAAACCCTGACTGCTCTTTGGACTGGAGAGGGAGGGGGAAAGGAATGGGGGGGAGGGGGAGAAGGGTGGGAGGAGGGGGCATAGGGTGGGAGGAGGGGGAGGGAAATGGGAGGCTGGGAGGAGGTGGAAACTTGTTTTTTTTTTTCTCCTTTTCTCAAAAAAAAAAAAAAAAAAAAGAACCCGCAGAGAGAGCATTGCTGAACTTGCCTAAAAGTGAGATGGTCTTTCAGGGTTGCTGCTCATGAAAGAGTCTGCGAGACATTCTGCAGGACGCAAAAGACTCAACTGACTTTGGAATTTCCTGCTTCCTAGAAATGTCTTCTGGATACTATGGGCCTGTAGGCCGAAGATAAATGCCCCAATGGTACAGAGGAACTTTGGGTGACTGTCCAGGCAGCGAGATGTCTCTGTCATTTCTAGAGGTTTGGAAGTCGCTTACTTCTTGTTTACTTAGGTAATATTATATCCTTCTAGAGTCTTTGATGGAGTTGAAGAATGGTTAGTTATAGTTACAGTTTTCCTTTGTTATGGTAAAAGATAAAATAGATCTAAATATTATAATTGTAATTCTTGCTTGATAACTGTTTTGTTATACGTAATTTTACTATGTTAAACTTAAAGCCTTTCTGTTTTGTTTAAACAGAAAAAGGGGAAATGGTGTAGGAGGGTCATCTGTCTATGTGCTACTTTCATCGGTTAATAAAGAAACTGTCTTGGCCTTTTGATAGGCCAGCCCTTAGGTGGGTGGAGTAGACAGAACAGAATTCTGGGAGGAAGAAAGCACAATCAGGCAGACACCATGCTCCTCCTACCCAGGATGAATGCTGGTTAGACTCATGCCTGTAAGCCACAGTCAAGTGGCGATACACATTAATAGAGATGGGTTAATCAAGATGTGAGAGTTAGCCAGTAAGAGGCTAGAGCTAATGGGCCAAGAAGTGTTTAAATGAATACAGTTTCCATGTAATTATTTCAGGTAAAGCAAGCCGGGAGCCGGGCCGCAGCCTGCCTCGCCTTTCACTACAAGAAACCCTAACACAGTCTAGGTATCTCCATGAACTGAGAACGCAGAAGTCTGTTTAGGCAGATGAAAAGGTGCTCGGTTTGCCAAAATGAGTACAATAGAGGTGGAGACTAAAAGAAAGCACTCTAGAAACATGCAGAGATGTCTGCTGGAAGCTTCTACTGAGGACTGATACCATAGACGATAAACTAGACAGAGACTGAGAAAGAACCACCGTAGCTTCTACTCCCACACCCAGGCACAGATACAATAGCACATGCTTACTTTCCTCCACTCAGGATAGCCTCAGGAAGATCACAAACTCAAGGAAGCCCAGGCTACTGAATAGCAATGGCCTTTACCAAAACCAAAGAAAAACATTTGAAACACAAAGAACTAAAAGTGGTTTATATCCTGAGACAGTTTGTGTTCTCAGAATACAGAATACACTCTGTAAATATAGCCATGCACTGAAAACTACATTTGGGTCAATCAAGAGCCATTCATATCACAGTGCCCCCATAAGATGAGATCATCCTATGATATAGTCATGTTAACTAGTACACAGTAAATACACACTACACTGTTTGAACAATGACTAAATTGCACTGACTGTGTATGGATCAGAATGCATCTTGAGTCATGTGTGACTTTTACTTGGGAGAATTTTACTTTAGTTATGATTCTAAATTTTTCTACGCCAAAAGAAAATATAAATCTACCTTTGCAGTGTTTAATCCTTCAAAGTATTCATCAGAATCTAATAAGATAGTAGCATGCCGGAACAATTTACTACCACATTTAAAAGAAGACTATAAAGTTCAACAGCCAACAAAATAAAATTTATAATGCCAGGCAATCAGTTAAAAGTTACCAGGTTTATTAAAAGCTAGAACACATAATTAATATTGAGAAAATCAGTCACCAGAAACAGACCTATAAAGAAAAAACATGAAACAAGAAAATATATTAAACAGCTACTAAAATATATTGTTTGTTTAAGTGAAAAGACAAATACTAGAAAAGAAAGAGAATTCTTTTAAAAGTCCTAAATTCAACTTTTAAGCAGAACTGACACAGGAGTGCTGGTAAGCTTTTGCTTCATGAGCCACATGGTAATTATTTTAACTTCATGGACCACATAATTGCTGTTGGAGCAATTCAGCTCTTATTTTATACCAAAGAGCATCAAAAACAATATATAAATGTGTGGCTATAACAATGCTATAATAAAGCCCCTTTCACAAAGAATATATCAACTATACTGGTGACCTCTTCCTAGAGATAAAATATGTCTGAAATGAAAAATTCCAACCCCTGAGTCTATATGTTAACTATTTAAGATAACACATACTAAGAAAAAAAATAAAGATCAGCTAAGGTCCTTGTTTTCTGTTGCTATGACAGAGTGCAATACTTCCCCTTAGGGGGCTTTATTTCTCACAATTTCTGTTACTTCTGGTTAAACACTATCCAAAGCTGTTTCATGGAAAACTTCAAGGGGAAACATTTTGTAAGTTTAAAACTGAGAAACAGAATCACATAATGCTATCTTTCTTGCCCCGGTTCTTCCTGTTCTGTACATTCATCATCCCTCTGTTGGTGTACCTTATCTGCATATGCTATCATTATTTTAGTCATTTAGTGGCTGTCTATGCAACCAGATTGGTTATTGTGTCAATATCCCAGCACTTATGCTCAGAATAATGTCGCCATGGGCACCTAACACTAAGTCACATGCCTTCATCATTTCCCTCAGCTCATCCTGTCATCTAGATGATGAACTATCCCATGTAAAGAGGAGTGAGTACTCTACAATATTTTGACAGGAAGAATGACTACAAATTCATATTTTTTTCTGTTTGTTTGTTTTTCAAGACAGAGTTTCTCTGTAGTTTTGGAGCCTGTCCTGGAACTAGCTCTTCTAGACCAGGCTGGTCTCAAACTCACAGAAATCCACCTGGCTCTGACTCCTGAGTTCTGAGATTAAAGGCTTGTGCCATCACTGCCCAGCTTCATTCATAGAATTGTATCAGAAGATATAGTATCTAAATAGTATATATATATATACAATATATGATAGATATGAATATATCTAAGCTATATATTCATAGAACCTTTATCTGAAGGTATTGTTGAATTTTCTATTTGGTTAGAAATTATTATGAAAGTCTTACTTTCCCTACATTATAAATTTCTTCATAGACACTGTGTTTAAATACTATATCTAAGAAATACACAGTATGCAAGTGTTGGAACATTGTCCAAGAACGGAGTTGGTGAGAATTCTGAGTGCTTTTGAGAAAGCTCTAGGGAAACAAAAAAAAAAGAGTCTTATGACCTCAGTTTCTTCAAAAGAAGTAATTGTTCTTGAAATATACTTCCGTGTTCCTCCCAGGTGTAGAAGATGGGAGTGGTTTTACATCAGGTTATTCATTAGGCCTGGATATTGTTATTTGTTTATGTGTCTCCATGGAAAACACATTTTTGCTGTGTGAGTCTTGCCTGCTGCATACGGCTTGCCATTGTGATTCTATGTTTTACCCATCTGACTCTTCTTAACCTGTAGTGGCATTTCATTAGTGTTTTTAATAAATAAAGCCTGCCTGAGAATCAGAAAAGTGAAGTAGCCACACTGGCCAGTCTTACAGACCAGACAGTGGTGACAGACGCCTTTAATCCTAGTAGCCACACTAGATTGCCATAGAAACCAGACGGTAGCGGTGCACACTCTTAATCCCAGAACTAGAGAGGATTATAAAATAGGAGGAGACAGCTCTCAGTCACAGTCTCATTCTGAGATTCCTAGAGGCAGGTTTGCCATTTTGTGCCAAGGTGGTGGTAAGAACCAGTGGCTGGCTGTTTTGTTTTTCTGACCTTCAAGTTGAACCCCAAATTCTGTCTCTGAGGTTTTACTAATCATGTTTCATTAACCTTCAGAGTGTAAAATTGTCTATGCTCTGAATAAAGTTTACTACTATTAGAAGAGACTTTAGTCTGCCTCATTTTATCAGCTCCATTCCCCCAGGTCCCACTTTCTCTAGAACGATAAACATATGAGGAATTAGGTTCAGGTACTATCTGTGGTTTCAGAGTTCTGTAGTAGATAAGGTTGACTGATGGACCACAAACTGCATAAATTACAATGCACTTGGCTCACACAGCTACATGCTTGGTAGTCTAAAAGAATGCATCTGGCATCAGACACGGTACTTCATCCTATTCCAAAACATGGTGGAAAACCAAGCAAGTATGCCTGACACAGAAAGAGGAAACTGGACAGAGATTTGTCCTTATTATCCAATCCCACCCTCAAAAGACCTAACCCGCTCCCACTCACACAACAGGCATCCATCCATTTTCAAGGACAGAAGTCTCCATAACTAAATTATCTACTTAAAGTAATTTAAAGTACTGCCCCTTAACACTGTCACTAGTAATAAAATTTCATTGTGAGCTTTGGAGGGTATACTAAACTTGTAGAACTTATCACTGGGACCAAATCAAACAGTTTCTTGTGAATGTAACTGCAGTCCCCAATGGGGGGGGGGGTGATGAAGAGAACAAACAACACATTTAAGGAAGTAATAGTTCATGTTTTATTGGTACTCACTGAAAAACAAATTCACAAATTGATGCTGTTCAATAAGCTCCACACAGATGAGGAAATCCAGGCTTGGCAATTTTAGGGTTTTTCAGTGCAAGCAATGATTCAATATCATGTTTATTGATACAATACTCATGGGGGTTCTGTGGGCCTCCACAAATAATCCACAGTTTTGTCTACTTGGCATAATTTCTGATAAACTGATAGAATGAGGAATCCATCTCCAAAACAGGAGTTAAAATGTTAATTGAGAAACCAAGCACATACCAGACACTGCTCAAGGCAGTAAATCATTTGCTCCTTCAATCATCGCATCTCCATTAAGAGTTGTCTACCCATTTTAAAGATGGAGAAACTGAAACTAAAGACTGAACATAGAAACTTAAATAACAGCAACAGCAGGAAAGAGATATGGTCTCGGGTCTTCTGGATTTATATGCCATGTTCTCCTTGGAGTTCAATCCTACTAATGAGATATCCAAAAAGGAAGAGTCACATGTGTTATGAAGCTAGAAATCAGGCAGTGTAGGAATATTCAAAATACAAATACCCTGAAATGACAGAAAGCAGAGCCTTCTATTCTACTCTTAGAACAAAAAACTGCTGGTACCAAATGAATAACTGCCAATAAATCTCAAAAGTAGAGCAATCATTGCAACTATGGTAATAAATACGTAGACTCATAAAACCACAGAAATGTGAAATTACTTACAGATTGTAGTATCCAGTCCTGCCTTTTTGGAGAAATGGATGTGTACCTCCGAAGGTTAAATCATTTACCCAAAATAACATTGCTGTTATTGACCTTTCAATAACATACCAAATACCATTCTAGAAAATATAAATTATTCATGTAGGAAGACAAACCCAATTGTGGCAGATCAGAGATTTCAGAGAGATATGAATTGGTTAAGGACTGTGATTTATGAATCTAGGCAGCCATCCAGATTGCCTTATCTCAGCTGTCCTTCTGGGAAGCACACTATTGTGACTTCCTAAATTGATCTCTATTCTACCCCATTCAATGGTCATTGGCTATCATGTGCAAAAAAAGGGTAAATTACAGAGACACAATGCAAATACTGAAAGTCAAAAAATGTTAGAGGGAATTTATATTGAGATCATCTCCCCTTGTTTGCTAGAAACAGAATTATACAAGATAGTTCATAACCATACTCTGAAGGATTAAATACAAATCATGCCCCATTTTAAGCAAACCCTAAGCACTGCAATTTTACACACACACACACACACACACACACACACGCATGGACACACACACACAGCTGTCTACACATAGCCATACATTCTTTATTTAAGATTTATTTTTTCTGTATTTGAGTGTTTTGCCTGTAAGTGTATATGTGCACCACATGCAAGCAATACTCATGGTGGTTGTAAGAGTGCATCAGATCCCATAGAGCTTGAGTTGGAGTTCTAGGAACTGAACTACAGTCCTTTGAAAGAGCAGCAAGTTGTTCACCTAGCCATCTCTCCATGCCTGACCCACACAGTCTTCTATCCTTATAAGTTCTTTGAATTCAAGGGTTACCATGTTCCCATACACTCCAAACACCTTGCACTCATTCTTTTATCCTTCTAAGCCTTTGAATTCAAGGACGGCCATATTTCCATACATCCCAAACACCTTATAGACATATCAGCTGAAACTATAAATGTTCAATGTCTATTGAGAGGATAAATAAAATAAAAAATAAAAAGTGCTAAACAAGCACAAGAACACAGAACACTGTGTGGAAAGCAAAACACATAGCAAAGTACTTTTTTATTTTCAGGGATTTTGAACGGTTTGAGAAATAATTGTATTTATTTAAGGTGGACATGAAACATAGTGTTCTCATGTGTGCATATTTTATTAATTATGGTGAAACTTACTATTGTATCTATCCCTGCCTATATCACTGGTGTGTATTAACAATTTATCCTGTTGGAAATGTTTAATTTCAACATTGTTGTCTGTAGCTGCATTGCTAGTAGATCACTTGGCAGAGTGGACACTGTGGCCTGTCACTATACCTTCCCTTTCACATACCCCCACTGGCAGCCACCATACCACTGTCTGTTTCTATATTTGATCACATCAGATTTCATATACAAGAGTGTTTATCATCCTGTGCCCAGTTGAAAGCTTGATTTACGTCATATGGATCCTCCATTATTATCCAGATGGTAGCAAGTGAAAGGGTCTTTCATTCTTTTAAAATCTGAACGTTTTACACGTGTGTTTGTGTGTGTGTGTATGTATGTGTGTGTGTGTTTCTGTGTGTGTGTGTGTGTGTGGTGTGTGTGTGTGTGTGTGTGTGTGTGTGTGTGTGTAGTGGTAGTGGTGGTGGTGGGCCTTAGATTGATACATATCATTTTATTGTGGATAATGCCACAGTGAGCATGGGCACGCAGAGAACCTTGGGAGAAATTAACTTCACTTGTTAGGATGTGTGTTACAGCAGTTCTGTTTTTAAAGGACATTCATACTGTTTTCCATAATGGCTGTGCCAATTTGCATACCCATCGACAGCGAATAGGGGCTCCCTTATATCCATACATTTGCTGACATCATCACCATTCTGAAACGTATGAGGTAATATTTTACCTTGGTTTTGGCTGGCAGTTCCTTGATCATGAAAAGTGCTGGGCACCTTTTCACTTGTCTTTAACCATTTAAGGCATGGTCTAAATAGTTCCTTTGTTCTTTCTTTCATTCAAGTATTTTGGTTATTTGGTTATGCAACCTTGAGTTTTGCATGCTCTTTCTATACTTCAGGTGTTATTCCATTAACAGATACGCAATCTGAGTGCACTTTTCACACTGCAGCTTATGCTCTAGTTTGGCTAATTGACTCTTTTGCAGTAGAAAGAGTTGCACTCTGATATGCTACCACTTTCTGGTTTTGCTTCTATTGCCAGTCTTTAGAGTTACATCTAAAATTCCTACCAAAGAAGTTTTCTTCAGCTACCTTCTGGCAATTTTACAGTTTCATATAAAGACTTAGTCTTTAAGCCCATGTATGTTTGTTTTCATATGTCTAAGATAAGGGCCCAGTCTCTTTCCTGCCATGCATAGGTACCCAAGTTTCTCACTCACAGCAGAGGCTACTGTTACTACATTTAATTTGCTTGGTGTCCATCTGAAAGATTGGCATGTGTAAACCCACCTCCATGTTCTCCATTCTATTCCATTACTTTCTATGTCTTTTTTTTAATGCCAATTCATGTCACTGTTTTGATTATTAATGTTTTGAATACATTTTGAAATCAGGAAGTATGCTTATAGCTGTGTTTCTCTTGCTACAGACTACTTTGGCATTTAGTGGGTTTGGTCAAACAGTTACATAATTGGGTGTTTTTCTTTTTAATCTGACTGAGATTACACAAAATCTGCACACCAATTTGGGTAGTGTGATTATTTCAGTTCTGGGAAGCCAGGAACGAAGGAGCAGCCTCCGCCTATAAATTGGTGGACCAGTGTGAGCTTACTACATCCACATAAAACCTGAGAGAGCTTAATAAGGAATTCTGGACACAAAAGAACAGAGTTTAGCACAGCTTCTTGGTAGCCACATTTTTTTTTCAGATGGGCTCTGTTTGAATATTTGCCTGTCATTGGATATGTAGTTGACAAAATTTTTTCCCTTCTGTAGGCTATTTCTTTGTAAAAATAAAGGTGTGCTTTGTATTGCAGAAGCTTTGTGGTGTCATGAGGCCCCATTTGTTTTTTTATTAATGGTTGATCTAGTGTCTGTACTAGCACTGTTCTGTTCGTAAAGTCTAGATGATGAATTCAAGGCTCTTCCCCAATTTCTCTTCAATCAGCTTCAATTTATCTGGTTTTATGTTGAGTTCTTTGACCCACTTGGAGTTGAGTTTTGTGCAGAGTGGTAAGGATAAATCATGCACTCATCCAGTTTCATCAGCATCATTTGTTGAGGACACTCTTTTTGTGTATTTCTGATTTCTTTATTAAAAAAATCAGGTGTTCATTGCTGTGTGGATTCATATCTGAGTTTTCAATTTGATTCCATTAATCAATGTGTCTGTTTCTGTGCCAATACTATGCTGTTTTTATTACTATAGTTTGGTGATAGAACTTGAAAGTGGAGGTGGTGAGACCTCCAGTAGTTCTTTTATTATTCAGTAATGTTTTAGCTACCCTGAGATTTTTCTTTCCATATGAAGCTGAAAATTATCCTTTCAATATTTGTGAAGACTTGTGTTGGAATTTGATGGGAATTATATTCCCATTCCTACATATCTTATTTTGTCATTACTACATTGTACAGACTAAGCAGGTTATATTTATTTATTCAGGAATATGTGTGTATGTATGCATGTGTATGCATGTAACAGCAATTAAATAAAAAAGAGGCCATGAATTTGAAAAATAGCAAGAGGGGGAAGACATGGCAGAGTTTGGAGGAAGGCAAATGAAGGGGAAATTATATAATTATAATATCAAAATATAGAAGAAGAAATCTGTGTCATTATATGTAATCCTTGTAATATATTTATGACTCCAATCTGCTAATAAATTATTTTTCTTAATTTTATTTATTTCTAACATTTCATTTATTCTTTGACAATCTCTAAAATACCTCTAATGCATATTCATGATGTTCATACACCTATTCTTCTCTTTCTCTGAATCCCCTCCCATTCCCTCTAGAAATTTCTTTCAAACACTTTTCCATTGATCTTTCCTGTGCATATACATCCCCTGAGTTAATTAGGTTTGTTTCACATGCATGGATGTGCGGCTGTTGAGTGGATCAAAGACAACTCACCTGTGGATGCTCCTGAAGGAAGATGATCCCTCTTCCCTAGCAGTTCTTAATTTTGTAAAGCTCCTCCCCTAATGCTAGCATATCATAGGAAGGTGTGATGTCTATGCTAATTAAGGTATCAACATGATAATATTATACACAGCATGTTTGGAGACACTTTTTTCCTTTTTACAAGAGCTTAAATTCAATTGCTACTTGCCCTTCAAAGGTGTGGTAACCTCCATTAAAAATACTAGAGTATGTGATAAACGACAATAGTTACATGATATTTACAAACTTACTTCCAGATGCTAATATATAATACATCTTACCTGTTGTTATTTCTTTCAATCCTTTCTTAGGCTCTACACAAAATTAGAGGCTTTGTCTTTTCTAGGCTAGAGCAGAAAGGGTTAAATGTTTCAGAATCACACAGACATTTCATGACATAAGGGGATCTTTAATTTGTTCACTTACCACACACTGCATAAAGAGGAACACTCACATGATGTTGAAAAACAACAGTTGTCTGGTGGTGTGGGAAGTCCTTCTGTGTATGCTTTGCTTTTATTGGGTAATGAATAAAGAAGCTGCTTTCAGACAATGGCTTACAGAATATAGCCAGGCTGGAAGATACACACACACACACACACACACACACACACACACACACACACATATATATATATATATATATATATATATATATATATATATATAGAGAGAGAGAGAGAGAGAGAGAGAGAGAGGTCATGGAGACGCCAGAGGGAAAAGATGTGATCTGCCTTCTGGAACCTTGCAGGTAGGCCACAGGCCTCATGGTAAAATATAAAATAATAGGAATGGATTAACCAAAGATATAAGAACTAGCTAGCAATACACTTAAGTGATTGGCCAAAAGTGATTTAAATAATATAGTTTCTGTATGATTATTTTCGGGAGTCTGTACAGCCAGGAAACAAACAAGTAGCTCTACAACAAACTGGCACTCCAACTTAGACTAATTAAATCCACATAAAACCTGAGAGGGCTTGGAAAGGAATACTAGACACTAAAAAACAAAGTTTAGCTGCAGATTTTTTCAGATGGGCTCTGCTTCCTGGTGGCATGCTGCAGCTCCTTTAAGAGAGGTCTTCCTGATTCAACAGTAGCAAGAAGAAAAAAAAAACTGCATGGTTTCTAAATAGCATTTTCCTGGTCCATATTTCCAGCACAAACTCTGACTCTTTCAGGAGAACAAACATTTAAATGTGGTTTGTGATGCACATACATATATGCAAGCAGAACATTCATAAACATAAAAAATAAATCATGTTTAAACAATGTAATAGCTAAAGAATTGCTAGTATTGCTTTAAAGAACTAGATCTTGATCAGATTGTATGACTTCTGGTTCCCTGGTTTTCTTCTGGAAGACAATAGTGAAGGAAACCATTTGACTTTTAACACAACTACTGTTTTCCCAATTGAAAGGGGAAGACACTTTTAGCCAAGAGCAGAGTGTAGAGTTATAGGCCATTGAAGAGCTACAAACTATAGTTAGCTGTGGATCTGGGAACCATTTCAGTTAAGCAATAAAGTCACCAACTGGCAATATTTTCCCATGTGAAATTTCAAAATCTTTGTGCAGCAGTGATGGCTATATTCTCTTGCTCTTCCATGCTTGGAGGAGAAGTGTTGATGGCCCTTGGGTCCATTTCATTGTTTTATGTAGCTATTGAATAAAAGAAGACATTTACCTTCGTATCTCAGACTCCAGAACAAGAGGAGTCATAGCTAAGCCATATCCAGCTTACGTCTGCTATTAGACAGGAGGCTTAGCATCCTAGAATAACAGTGAAAACAGTGAGAGAAATTAATATTTATGATAGAATATTCAAAAAAGAATACAAAGTTGAATATAATTTTTCCTTCTTTTTGTACCCATACCTCTGTCACACAACTTCAGATGAAAAGGAGAAGCTATTCGCTCATCCGGGCTATCATGTCTTGTGTTACATAATATAACATTAACAAACATGCACCCTGTAGATGCCTAAGCACTGCCTGACCTGTATTTCTAGGAACCCGCATGCAAAGGAACCCAGATGTTCCCTCAATAAACAACCCTAGCAACTGTCATATGTGTGAGACCGCTCTCCTAAGAAGTGCTCTTACCTGTTGGGTTCACCATCCCTTTGGAAGCTAAGAGTGAATATATAACATTTATTGACCAGGACTTTCCCCTTGTAAGCAAGTACCCACAGCTTGCTTACAGGATGCTATAATTCAAAAATGTATGACATTATATGTATTTAACTAACATTATTTATTATTGCACAAAGATAGAATAAAAAACAAGATTCCTTTCACAGAAATAATTGTAAGAGCTTTTACACTTCTCTTTCTAGGAAGGAATTTAAGTATACCTATACTCTGATTCTGAAGAGATAAGAATATGAGAGTTTTTTTATTTGAGGAATCATTAAGTTGCTCATTTTGGTTGTTCCTATTAACACAGCACTCTTATTCAAGAATGTCACTGCCTTTGCCCATTGGTTACAACTATATATAACATTATCGCTTCTCCACTGTTGGATAAAATAAACAGTTTGACGTTAAGTCTTCAGGATATCACAAGAGAAAGAAAGGTGAGTAAAGGAAATAGATATGATCCATTATTGGCTGTGTGCTATTATTGATCTACAGAGAATAGACCAATACCAATTGGTTTAGGTAGGAGTAGTTATTTCTCTTTCTAGGTCCATGCTGGACCTCAGTATCTATAACAATATCTATTGGATAATGTCTCTACTAAAAGACAAAAGGAAAAGATAGCTATGATTCATGCTAAACCCTAGTCTTATCTTGATTATTGTCCCACATATGAATCCTTAGGAAACCTAATTGCCTCTTTTTATGTCTGTTGCAAGTATTCAGCAAAGAGATACATATCACAACACACTAATAATACTCAGGTTTGGAATAATCACCATACATCCGTGTTTGCAACTTCTTAGACCTCTTAGAAATTAGCAATAATATGTTGTAGAAGTGAATTAGAAAATATCAGTAGTGTTTCCATGTGCTTTATGACATACCAAACAGCAATCCGAAGTACACAGTGTGCCGATTTACGTCTAAGCAACTCTCAAGAGATTGCAGGGCCCCTGAGTGCTCAGGGCATCTGTCTGCTAGCCTGCTTTGCTGACTGACTGGCTGGCTTTGCTGATCTTGCAAGCCAAGGGATTATTAGATTGACCACATGCCCTCTGCTTTTGTTTCTTTGTTTTTTGTTTTATTTGGAGATGGAGACAGGAAAGTTGACTAGGGCTCCAGAGATCTGAGGAAAAACGAAAGAAACAGGAGGAGGGAAGAGAAATTTGCAGAGATAGGTGGTTTCTGTTATACAAGTCAAGAGAGAATGTAAAGCAAACTAACAACATAGTTTAACAATAGCCCACAGGGATGCCAAGATAACATCTTCTGGAAAATGTCTCTAAACTACATCAAGAACTTCTACGAAGGGTGTGTAAGTAACAAACAAGAAATTCAATTGTACAAATTTTTGTCTGTGTATTTTTAACCTCATTGGCATATGTGTTGATGGGCAAATTAACTGTACATTTACAAAGAAAAATAACTTACATAACAACCATGTGCTGTAAAATAGTCTGAATTTAAAATTATAGATAGATTAATCCTGGAGATGCTTTTATCCATTGATGCTTTAAAGTAGCTCACACTCTTAATTCAATATTAAGTATGGAAAGCAAAAAAAAAACCTAAGTAAATACTGTTCTGTCATTTTGATAGTGTTTATCCTAAGAGTAATATTGTATTATAATCTAATCTTCCAATAGGGGCAATCAGACATTGTAAGATTTCTGGTTTTATTTCAAAGAGATTACATGAGGAAGAAATATTCATTGAATTGAAAGCTATTTAAAATGTTTCAAAACTTCCCTGTTTGATTGCCAATAGAGCCTGGTTTGACTACTGCATTCTATAATTGAAGAGTAAAGCAGCACAGAACTCTTGCAGGGTCTACAGTCAATTTGACAATCTAAAGCATCTGTTTTACTTCAAAGCTTCTCAGACCTTAATATTTTAAAGTACTTTTTGATGTGATCATAAAAATATCCTTCAAAATATCCTTTCCAAATGTCCCTTTTCCAATCCAGTTTGTCCCTTCCAAAACCAACAGGTTAAACCTCCAACTGTGGTCGGCCAGTTCCACACCCTCTTCTTCGGCTCTGTGAGGATGTTCTTCCTTGGAGTGCTGGGCTTTGCAGTTTACGGGAACGAGGCTTTGCATTTCAGCTGTGAGCCAGACAAAAGAGAGATAAATCTGTTCTGTTACAATCAGTTCAGGCCAATAACTCCCCAGGTAAGTGTTCCAGTGTGGATGCAAACATTGACTCCCCAGCACATATAGATTTTTTTTTCTCCTATAGTTTTGAGAATTACTCTTTCATTGGCTGAATCTTTGAGAAAATGTAACTTGAGGTCCGTAAAAAGTACATTCAAATTCAGTAATCTGTTATTTATCGGTATATTGAGCATAAAGACATTAAGCAGCTATTACAATCAGATAATTCATCATTATCATTAGTGAGTAGGCAGTGATAGTAAAATATGATCATGTTTTCCAATTGCCATATGTTTAGAGTTCTAAAATCTTAGAAAATAATTGATGTATGTAAACACTACTGCATTTGTTTATTTTCATTTGTTTATTTTCATTTTTATAAAGCATTTATGAAACTTAGAATTTTTAGGTTAGCCCTTTCTGAATCTGTGAATTTTCCATGTGTTTTGGTGACATGTTTATTTAAGTTGACTAAAATAGTTCTGATATACTTTAGGTGTTCTGGGCATTACAACTAGTGGTTGTCCTGCTTCCTGGAGCTATTTTCCACCTTTATGCTGCATGTAAAAGCATCAATCAAGAATGCATTCTTCAAAAGCCCGCGTACACTGTGAATTACATCCTCTCGGTCTTGTTAAGGATCAGCCTGGAGGTGGGGGCATTTTGGCTTCAGATTCACCTCTTTGGCTTCCAGGTGAAGCCTCTATACTTGTGTGATGCTGAATCTCTTGGTAAAAAAATAAATGTTGTAAAATGCATGGTTCCAGAACACTTTGAAAAGACTATTTTTCTCATTGCAATGTACACCTTTACTGTAATCACCATGGTATTGTGTGTTGCTGAGATTTTTGAGATCATATTCAGAAGATCATGCTTCCTATTTAAACAATGACATGGTTGATTGCCTAAAGTCATGCAATAATTCCTATCAATTTTTATGTTTAGTCTTCTCATCAAGTATCTGAATTCCATATGTTCTATAAATTTTGATGTATCTGTAGTTTATGTATAATATAAATAGATAACAAGTTCTAAACTAGGTGTTTTTGAGCAAATATTTCCCGTTTTTATTTTATCACTTATTCTATGACAATGTACACATAAGACTAATGATAATTCATTTTTAAAATAGTGATTTTGAAAGCTTCTCTCATAAACAACATTTTAGGTGAATGCATTATTTTGTGACGAAAGAAACTTCTTACCTCTGCTAGAGACTGGAAATTGATGTTCAGAGTTGTTATGTTATGTTCAGAAGGTCACTCAACCAAACTAGAATCTGGGTCTTCTCTATCCATTAAACTATAGAGTTTAAACTTTAAGGACATAATTATCTTTGCATTTGTGGAAAATATAATTTTAAAAACATTTAAAAATATAATTAATTAAAAGTCACTATATAGCTTTATCACTAACTCTGAGGTAATGAACAACTGAATCTTTAATAGTGAACTTATTTGTTTTCCCAATATATTGTTTTCCAAAAATTTTAATATTAAATGATCATGGAGATAGTTAAATAATAAATTAGAGCTGCTGTAAATAACACTGTGCATGGCTTCCTTGTTTTCTGTTGTGCCTATACAAACCCTGATTTTGTATAACTTCCATATTTAAAGTGTTTACATTAAATTATAATTCCTCAATGATTTTGAAATTATCCCATAGGTAATTTTACAGAAAATCAGTGCATTCTATTTGTCTTTATTTCCAACAACTGTCCTCATTAATGTCATTTAAAAATATTTATGTCCTATTGTTTTATGCTGGTATTTTAGTAAGGAACCATACATAGTCTATCAAATATTGAAATTGTGGATTTTATTAAGCACCATTTAGCCTGTTTGATGTTACAAATTCCATTTTAGGAATTTAAATCTTGTGCCACATAAAAGCATAGAAGAAAATCCAACTTAGTTCCACTCAGCAAATAGCTTCTGAGGACCCATTATTTCATATGTACTACATTGCTAGGTCAAATTTAAAAACAAAACAACTTGGTACCCAAAGTTGTTGGGTGCTGCAGCGATAAGTCAAGAGAGTGGTGACCTGAAATAATGCAAGTAAATTGTAAATAAAATAAAGAATAAGATGATGAGAAAAATGTCTACGTATTTGAGAAATCACTGACAAATTTACATTAATCCATGGACTAAGAAAGAACTGGCATCAGAAGCTAAAAGGTAGTATAAACCAAATAATAATGAAAACAGTTTATTGAAATTTGTTACAAGAATTAAAGACAAGAGAAACTGATAAAATACACAAACCATAAATATTCTTAAATTTATTACATAAATTAAGATGTAAGCCCTTTTCTTGAAGAAAACTCCAGACCCAGCTGGCCTCTCTGGTCAAATTCACCAAATGTTTAAGAAAGAGATACAATTACAAAATTTCTTTAGGAAGAAAGACAAAAGAACCTCCCAGCTTCCTGGGCAATATTGTGTCAGAACAAGTAGAAAATATTCCCATTTTGTATAAAGAGAGTAGCATACCATAATTTTGTTATTGAAATTTCCTAGAAAAAATATATTAGCACACATATTCCAACTATGTATGTATAGATAGAATATGTGCAGGTTGAGTTTATCCTGGGAGTGACAGATCATTCAAACACTTAAAAGACAATTAATGTAGTTGAACTGTATTAAAAGAAGAAATCACATAGTCATCTTAATAAAAGCATTTGATTAAATTTAACAGTCATTTCTAATGAAATAAAAAACCCAAACATTTTACTTAATAAGAACATTATCTGAATTTAATTTTAAAAAAATATAAAGTAGTATTAGGAAATACCCCATAATATTGAAAAGAATGAACAATTCCCCCCATGATTTGGACAAAGAGAAGCATTTCCACTTTTCCTGTTTTGGGCTAAATTTGAATTGTAGTTCACTAAGAGAAAAACAGATAGATAGATAGATAGATAGATAGATATAAATATAGATGTATTCTTGATAATCTCATGAGTAAATTCAATAAAACCAAATAAAAGATACAAGGATTGGAAAAGAACAAATATCAGCTATATAAACAGTACACAGCAAATTCTAAAACATAAAAACCCTAAAATAATAATAAAATGCAAAAACCCCATGCTTTAAAACAGTAAAATATCTAAATTTGCAAAAGTATTTCCATTTATAATATACTGAAAATATCAGGAAACACATTGGAAAAATTCACACAGTATTTGCTAGATAGGTACAATAAAAATAATGCAATAATCCTGAAAGAAATTAAATTAGATAAATAAAACATAACTGTGTTGATAGCCTTAATCACTTAGAACTTTTGGTGATTCACATAGAACTATAAATTCAATATTTTTGTGAATACCTTCAAGTAGAATCTAAATTTTATTGAAAATACAAACAAAAACACATGATAGAATAAATTTCGTAAAAGGAAAAAGTCCTTTATTTAAGTACAATAAGCCATGATGTGGGATTCCCCTCTGTATGCTGTGAATACCACTGGTTAGTAAAGACACTGTCTTAGGCCTGTGCAGAGCAGAATATAGGTAGGTGAGAAAGATAACTGAATGCTGGCGCCTTCTTTGCCAAGGAGAAGCCATGGTGCTGCAGCCAGAGACAAACATGCCAAAACTTTGCCAGTAAGCCACAGCTACGTGGCGATACACAGATTAATGGAGATGGGTTAATTTAAGATATAGGAGTTAGCCATAAATAAGCTTAAGCTATTGACTAAACAGTACTGAAAATAATATAGTTTCTGTGTGGTTATTTCGGGTCTGAGCAGCCAGGAACAAACAAGTGGCTCTCTAACAACAAATTGGTGTACCAATGTGGTCGACTAAATCCACGTAAAACCTGAGAAAGCTATAAAAGGAATTCTAGACGCACACAAAAGAACAAAGTTAAGCACTTTTCTCAGGTGGGCTCTGTTTGCTTCTAGCAAACAGAGGCACAATTCTTTTAAGAGAAGATTTCAGCCATAGCAGCAAAAACCACACGGTTTCAAAACAGGGGCTTCCTAGTTCACCAGCAAGAATGGCTCTGAGTCTTTCAGGAGACCAAGCATTTAAATGGATTTTGTGGGTAGTGTGCTGCAAGTTACTTGGTGGCAGCATGGGCACACTAGTTATCAGAGTTGAGGTGGTAAGGATGGCTCACATCTGGCAGTCTCAGTGGTAGTGAACAGACTTCCACCATGTTGGACTGGGTGGAGAAAGCAGGCAGGGCCATATTTGCCCTAGTAACACTGTCACTTAGGATTTTAAGAAGTGCCTAGCATTTTAAGAAGCTGTTCTGGTCAGAAAAGGATTAAAGATACTTAATAAGGACAGATTCAGACATAAAAGACATCTAAATGAGACACACTGTGTTTATAAAATGTATGTAGGCTTGGGAGAGAGAAGAAAAAGAGTAAAGAGAGAGTAAATGCAATAAAAAGAGTACAGACAGTCATAAATTGAAGGAGGAAAGATAATAAAATAAATATTAAACTTGTAGAAAAAGTAATAGAGTAAGAAAAATAAGCCATGTAAAGATGGAATATACACAGAGAATAAGGACTATGTATATTATTGTGTTTTCTTTGAATTTTTTGACTGGTAAAGAGCTACATTATGAGAGACATTTCATTGTATGAACTCCTAAGTCCAACATAAAGGTATCTTGAATTCAGAATTTGGGTCTAAGGATATGTTGCTTTGGAAAAGAGGTTCTGCTTTTGTTTCCACAGAAGATGAGAACATATGGGTCCGTTCCAGACTAATGTGGTTTGATGCACCAAGAACCCCAAAAGGTCACCATGAACCCCCCAAATTATTCACCCAACAAAAAACAGGAAGCAGACTGGAGAAAACTACATCCCAAATACTGCTTATATATGTTTGTTTACATATATACAGTTAAATATAAATATATATGTTATAGATATGAAAAATTTGCATTGGTATGGATCTCAGTTTATTGTTAACAGATTTAAGATCAATCTGGTTGTATGTATATTTCTGCTCTTGATTAAGGTATTGTGTTTGTACAGCTCATTTTAAAATGTAATGCATAATTAAGAAATATAGGTTAATAGATAATCATACATAATAGTCAAGCTTGTAGTCATGTTAGTTAGGTTTTCTAGATGTACAGAGATGTATTTCAGATGAATAGATATTCTTCAGATCTGTCAAAGACTACAGAATATGGCATTTGATATTGTCTTTTAGAACTTAGGACATTTCATGGCAATTAGACACATCTGCTCCTGGCAGCACCAGTTACTTCAAGAGGAAGATGGGCATCGAAGAGGCTCCTTATGGAGTTTCTTAGCTGTTTGGGCAAGAAACTGCTCTTTCCTGAACTCCTTGATGCTATACCATATGAACTGGACATGCAGGACCCGCAGAGAAATGACTGCTGAAGTTGCCTAAGGTGAGATGATTCTTTGGGGTTCCTGCTTCATGAAAGACTTTGCTAGACATTCTGCAGGACACAGAAAAATGTGACTGGCGAACTTCCAATATAGGCAGAACTCTCTTTGAAATTTCCTGCTTTGTGGGAAAGTCTGCTGGATACTATGGGCCTGTAGAATGAAGACGGATGCCCCATGGTACAGAAGAACTGTGGGTGACTGTCCAGGAAGCAAGATACCTCTGGCAATTCTAGAGTTTTGGAAGCTGTTTACAAGGCACTTCCTGTTAACTTAGGCAATATTATATCCTTCTGGAGTCTTTGATAGAGTTGAAGAATAGATAAATTTATAGCTTTCTTCATTTACGATAAAAGTAGATATAAATGCTGTAACTGTAATTCTTGCTTAATACCTGTTTTGTTTTATGTAATTGTTCTGTGTTAAAGTTAAAACCTTCCTTTTCATTTAAACAGAAAAGGGGAAATTATGTGGGAAGTCCTTCTGTATATGTGTTGCTTTTATTCGTTAGTGAATAAAGAAACTGCCTTGGCATGTTGATAGGGTAGACTAGAACTAGGCCAGAAAAACTATACTGAATTCTTGGAGAAAGAACGCAGAGTCAAAGAAATGCCATGTAGCCACTGCCAGAGACAGATGAACTTTGCCAGTAGGCCATGAGCCTTGTGGAAATTATAAAATAAGGGTTAATTACTACAATTTCTGTGTAGTTATTTCAGGGCTGAGCAGCCAAAAACAAACAAGCAGTCTCCTACAATAAAGCCAAAAAAAAAAAAAAGCAAGCATAAAGCCCTATTCGTAATAGGGGAGGAAGAAAATAGAAAAGGACCCAACTAACCAGAAAAACAGAAAGTAAAACTTAACATGTAAGTAAGTTAGCAAATCCTCCACAACAATCTGAAACACAAATCACCTCAACTCATCTAAAAAATGAGACTAGCTGCCTGTATTAAAAAAAAATAAAATCTAAGCTTTGCAAAGATCACTCAGTAGGTACTGCTCTTCCAGAAAGTTTGACTTTAGCACCAGGCACAGGTATCAGGCAGTATACAACTACCTAAACTCTAATTCTGGGGTCCAAAGCACTTTTCTCACCTCTGTGGTCAAACGCGCGCGCACACACACACACACACACACACAGTCACAAAACAAACACATACATAGACATTTTTCTAAATCTTTAAAATAGAATCTAACAGCTATTTGTTCTAAGAAATGAATCCCTGATAATATCACCTAGAAACTGAGACTGAGCATCAAAGAACCACAATATAACTATTAAGTAAATAGAAACAAACCAGGCTGGTGTAGCTATTCTGATATCTAATTGACTTCAAAACAAAATTAATAAGACCACTACAAAGTGTCCTTACAAGTGACACAATCAATATCATCTAACAAATGTAAATATAGCAAGTATCATTTCAATGGATACTTGGGTCCCTGGTTTCATTAAAGAGTCACGTGCATTACAGGTCAGACACGTTGAGATAATCAGCACCCCAGATATCAATACCCCGTTTTTATCCTCAAAAAAGCCTTTCAAAATAGACATCAACAAAGTAAGTTTACAGTTTAAACTACATCACCGACAAGTTGTATGTATTAGTTATCTACAGAAAATTTTGTCTAATACATACAAAATATACACTCTTCTACTCATCCTATAGAAATTTTTCTATCATAGAATATATTATAGGTCATGAAGCAAGTCTAGAGAGAACTAAAATAATTCATTGTATCTTGTGAGACAATAAAGGAATCAAACTAGAAACCCCAGCAAGAGAAAACACAGAAACAACACACATGTTTAAATACTGAACAGTACACTTGAGAAGGAGCAGCAGATCATCACACAAACCAAGGAAGAAAATTTAAAACAACTAGATCGCAATGAAAATGACAGCACAACTTATCAGAACTCTGGGATATAGAGAAGACAGCTGTTAGCGGGAAATGTAAATCTATAACTGCCTGCACAAGAAAAACAAATCAAGGAGATTGCTTTTTTTTTAAAAAAAAAGAGGTTATTAAAGGCGAAAGATGAAATGCAATTCCTTAAGCATGCTATGGATGCTATTATGGGATGGAGAGGAGGCCCCCCAAAAAATGCTGGTAGAAAGAAAAGGTAAGGCATTATTTAATATGACCTGAGTCAGAAGTGTTGAATAAATCACCAGGACTCCATCTTTACAAGAATTAAAATTGGATAATACTTCCCAAATGTTCCTCATCTTCTGGGAATAATAAACTTAAATAGTATTATTTCATGAAAATATACTACCCAGATCAGAGCAAGTATTCAATTTCCATTAATTTCCATGTATTTAGTTTTCAAGTTTGAAAAGTGTTGGCCATGTAGTCCAATACGTGAACATGCAAATTTTTAATTTAAACAAGTACTTCTCAGGCAAGAATTTAAAGCCTCTAAACCAAGAGCAGTGGCTACTTCCAGTTCCACCTTCCTTGACATACATGTTTGCAGTATCTCTACTGTTTCTAGAAAGGCTGCAATGTGTACTTTTTGGTGAATGTTTATAAAATTTTATTTTGTGATCATTTGTTATATTAAAATTAATAAACCCACCCACCCCAAAAGCTCTGTGAGCTATCAATTAGCATATGGCTGTAATTGCTACTAACTGGGAATCTCTGGATATAAAGTTCAAAGACCGATTTGGCAACTTAGTGAGACAACACACACACACACACACACACACACACACACACAAGATGTAGAGAAAGAATTGGAAGCTGAAGACACAGGAGAGAGGAAGGGAAGAAGAGAGAGAAAAAGAAGGAGGGAGGGAGGGATGTGGTGGTTAATATATACAAAATTAAGATTGGGGAATTGGAAGTTATAGGAAGCATTTTCCTTTCTCCAAATCAATAAACTTTACTTTCTTATTTTACCCTTTCATCTCCTTCCTTTTGTTCCACATCAAAAAAAATTAAAAATTAAAAAAAAAAAATCCAAGTTAAATTTTTAAAAAAGCGCTTCTTTCTCTTACCAGCAGAGAGCGCAGCTGCTGTGTGTAACAACAAAGACTCTCATGACCCGCGTTATAGCTGCCTTGAGCGCGGCAGCTAAGTTTGTCTCTTCCGAGCATCCGTCCCGTCCAGCCGACAAGCCGCTGAGCAACGAAGAGTGGGTGGGATTTGCTCCGCTCGGAGGCGGAAGCGGAAGTGTTTGTGGCCGGCTAGTAGGAAGTGGCGCTTCCGGGAGTGGAGATGGCCGCGCTGGCCCCGCTGCCGCCGTTGCCCGCGCAGTTTAAGAGCATACAGCATCATTTGAGAACGGCTCAGGAGCATGACAAGCGGGACCCCGTGGTGGCCTACTACTGTGAGTCCCTCCGTGGCGCCGCGCTCCGTTCTCGAGGCCCGCCCGTCCCGCCCCGCACCCTGCTTTAGACCTGAGCCTGACCTCTGGCCCGCCCCGGGAAGCCCCACGCACCTTAGCGTCCCCGGGCTCTCCTGCCCGAGTGCCTCGGGAGTGCCTACACCAGCCCTTCAGTAGTCTGCACACTCTCCTCGCTTTCTGTGTCTTCACGAAAGCTGCCAGGGTAGCCGAGCCGTTGAGACGCGGTGAGACGCAGACAGGTGTCCCAGAGATGGGCGGGAAGGTAAACTCATAGGAAACAGAACAAAAAGTGCCGGTTGATTCTGACAGCTTTGGGGTTTACAAACGGCCCAGCGGAGTGTGTCTGCTACTGGAAACTTGAATTGACCTGATCTTGACGTCTGTTTTCCATACGCTGCTTTCCCACCATTAAGACTTTTGTGGTCCTGAAACCTGAGCAGTTTAATAACAGTTTCCCAGTTTGAGGTGTATATACTCTACCGCTGAAGGGAAAACGGGTCTAACTTTGTTCAGGCTTTTGGAGTTGGTGATGCAGGTAGTGCTAGTAGTTTCGTGTACACTATATTTTTAATCTTAGGTTCACATCTTTGTTGCAAGAAATGACTGTACTACTCTGAGCCTCTAAACAACGTTCAGAATAGAGAAACTCAATATGAGTTTCAGTGTCCTCTGTTGTGCACATTGTTAGGAAATCTGGACCCAGTCATCCCTTCCCATCTTTACATTTACCCCATTTCTCAAATGTGCATGGGTGTTGTGTGTCGTCCCCCCTAACCCCCCCCCCCAGCCCCATAGTTACCAAATTCCTCGTGATTTGAGATCTGAATTGTCATCTCTTCTGCAAGCCATAGATGACCATACTTCATCTGGAGTATTATTTTCACCATGCTTGCTCGTTTAACTTCCTCAACCAAGTCTTAATCATCATTCATGCAGCATGTAATTATTGAGTCTCTACCTGGTGCCAGGTGTTCCTAGGTACTGCAAAAAAAAAAAAAGTTCATAGAACTAATGAGAGGTAGAACTAATGAGAGTAGGTTGCTTAATGAGTACTCAGGAACGGGAATAGAAGTACCAGACTAGTGGAGAGGGGATTTCGTTTTTCTTTGTTCAGAGGGTCCTTCACTGAGCTGACAGTTGAAGCCAGTACTTCATGGACATTTGGGGAAGAATATAGCTCTAGACAGAATAAAAGTCTGAAGGCTCAGAGGTAAGTTTAAAAGAGGGGCTAGAGCCAGAGAGAGGCTAGTTCCTGAACAAAGAAGCAATGTCTCTGAACTGGGAAACAGGGCCCTTTGTTCCCCTCTAAGCCAGTCCATGCACCTATCACTATGCACCTCTGTGACTACCTAGGATTGATTCCTTCCTGTATCATTGTGCTCATTCTTGCCCTTTGTTCTAAGCGTGTTCCCGATATCCTTTGTTTAAACATAAAAAGTAAAAAATAATAATAAATATAAAAAAAAGACCTAAGAGGATGTTCCCCATGATAGCCCCCTAAAATTGATCCTTATCACACCACCTTTTAGGTAAACTTGAAGTGAGAGTCCACTCTTGTCCTCACCCCTTCCTGGTAGGGACCTTTTAGCCTGCTGCTGTCTGGTTTTCATGACTGTTTCTGTTTCAGTGGAATCCCTCTCCCTAGAGTCTTGAGTGGGCATTTCTATGACAAAGTCCATTTGACTGTAGTACAATTTTTGTTATAGGACCCGCGTACAAGACAATGCATGATGCCATACAGCGTTTAAGGAATAATAGAAACATACTAATGTACTCACATTTGGTGTTATTAGAGCGTTTCATTTTTTGCTAATTTCATGGCTGTGGATGCCATCTCTTTGAAGTGATATTTGCAATTCTCTGAGTTTTAATGAGGGTCAACATCTATTCATATGCTAATTACGCATGTGGTTTCCTTTTGAACTGCCTTTTTTGTTGTTTGCCCATGCTTCAATTGAACTGTCTTTTCTTAATAATATATATTAATCCTTTGTTGCATGTGTTGCAGGTATATTCTCCAGTGCATGGCCTGGTTTTTCTTCGGGAAGTTCTTTTTCCAAAATGCTTAATATAAATTGTCTATTAGTTTCTAGGGTACATTCTAGTTTTCTAGGCCTTGATTTCTTCTGTGTGCTCACTTGGGATTTGGTTTCTTAAGACTGTAAATGGATTTTTATCAATTATAAAAAATTGCATTGTTGATGCTTCTTTGTTAAGCTATTGTGAAGTATTTATTACATATATGTTATCCTTTTCCTTTTAATTCTCTTCTTTCATTTATCATCTGTGTTATGTTGTGTAACTCCTTAAGACCTGTCTTAACCTCCACATATTCTGTTGCTTAACACATCTATTGAGTTAAGTTCAACTTTTATTTTTTTTATTTCAGGTCAGGATTTTGTTTGTTTTCAAATCTGCCTTGCCATTTTTGGTAGTTTCTTATTACTGAGTTTATCTTTGGACCTTTTAAATTAGATTTGTTGCTCCCCCCCCCCACACACACACACACATACTCTGTATGCTTTAAAATCCAAAAAGCTTTTTTTTTTTGACTTTTCGAAAGCTTTTTATATCAACATGATGGCACAAGTAGAAAATTTCACACTGAGCAACATTTTTTTCTTGCTTCAAGCTATTGAAACATATAAATTTATCTTCCAGGCTAGAGAGATGGCTGCTGGAGAGATGGCTCAGTGGGTGAGATGCTTGCTCAGCACACATGAGAGCTGAGTTCCTTCCGCTCTCCAGCATGGGCATAAGAGGGTCTGATAATGTGAGTCTGAGGAGAAGAGACAGGTGATGCCAGCAGCTTACTGCCAGGCAGCCTGGCCAGTGGGATGAACTGCACATTCAGTGAGAGATCTAAAGCAACAGAGGAAAACAGCCAACCTTGATCCCTGCCTCTATACATGCCTGCACAGGGAAGCAGATAGAGGCACAGAACATTCTCTGCTGTTGTTGCAGTGTACAAAGTATTTATTAAACAAAACTCTATGTCTTTACTTGGATCCAGTCCAAGGTACAGATACCATTGTAGTTAGGAGTTTCGAAGACTATGAAATCCAAACTATATCATGTGTGTTATATTTATTCCTGAGTAGTTCTGTGACTTCCCAAAATAAGTTAATCCTGGACCTAATAGGGACTTTCCTAGTCCTGTATTTTCAAGCTCCCTTAGCTCTATTACATTTCCAGTATGGTTGCTCTTTTGTTTCCTTTCGAAATCAGAAGTGAACGCTGCAACACTGTCTAGATTATCTTTTGTCCCTCCTAGGCAGTATGAAGATGTTTAGTGTCCCGTGCTTAAAATATTTAGCATAGTCACAGCAAAGCAGTAAATTCTCCACAGTGGAAAATCTGTCCTTCAAGAACCAGTCCCATAAGTTCATCTTGTTCTGTTGTTTGTGTTGGGTTTTTTTTCAGATCCACTTACCTCTCTCCTTCCTGAATGCTGAGATCACATGCATCAAAACATTTATTTTTTGAATTAAGCTTTTGTTCTTTTGAAACTGCTCTTGATCCATGAGCAGGTGTAAAAAATAGTACAGAGAAAGCCTGTTGTTCCACAAAATGCCATGTGATGTCATGGCCAGAATATTGAGATTTGTACAGTCCACCAGTGTTTTCTCAGATTTCCAAGTCTTGTGTGCATTTATTCATGTGTTTACACACTTAGTTCTAAACAGTTTTGTCAGTGTAGATTCCTATGTTTACCATGACAGTCAAGACACAGCAGTCTAAGAATCCATTTCAGAGAGCATGGTTGGCCCGTGGACTGTAAGGCAATAGGATGTCCAAACAAGACATGTCTTGGCAATATGCTCGCTTTATTCAAACTTTCTTTATATTGTCAAGCTAATATAAAAGATAATAGAAATCTCCCCAAGTGGTGAACAGTTGTTTTAGGAGATATGCTGCTGCAGGGTTCCAATGGAGAATGCTCTCTTGCAAGAACTCTTCAGAAGCTTGCAGGCTCCACCCACATCCACCAAGACATCCTTCAGGTGTGGCAGGCTGGGGGGATGTCACTGATGAAGGTCCTGGAGGTCCTGGAGAGCATAGACCAACTGCTAGTACTGGCAAATGGGCCCAACAACCACAGTGCTGGAATTTCAGTGGTCACTTTGGCTAGGGCCACACATGAGACCCAAGCCCTCTTGCCAATGGACATCAACACAGAGCTAGAGAAGCCATGTCTCAGGAGCAGTGTGCTCCTGGAGTCCATTCCCAAAGTTCCAATTTTTGTATCATTTAGCTGGCTGGTAGCTTTGTGTTCTCAGGGCTCACAGCTCAAGACTGATTCACTAGCACCCCAGCACCAATTTGGGGTCAGCACATTAACATGCCAGGTCCTGTCTTGTGCTGGGACCCAGTCTGAAGTAGCCTGCCAGGAGCTTGCTTTTGAGGCCTAACTCTTACCGGAGCTGCCCGATAGCAAGCAGTCGTCATATTATTTCAGATTACATAAAATGGTTTCTGCGGCACACAAAAAGGCACATTACATTCATCGTGGTGCCTTTTACGGCACCTACCTTCCTTTCTACACCACCTCACCTCTGTCTCCTAGCAGCCACTAGTCTGTGATTGCTGTGGGAGGTGCCATCACTGGGCTGCTGGTCCTATGTTCTATAAGAAGGCAGGCTGAATAAGCCTAAGGAGCAAGCCTGTAAGTAGCACTCCTCCATGGTCTCTGCTTCAACCTCTGCTGCCAGGTTCCTGCCCTATTTTAGTTCCTGTCCTAACTGCTTTTGATGATGACTAAGATAATCAGTAATAAGTGTTAGTTAAAATGAATACCATTTTTTTAAAATGTGAAGATTAAGTTTAGTGTAGGTAAGTATACTAAAATCATCACCAACATGGCTAAGAGGTTTGGTACAAAGTTTTAGAAGGCATTTTGGGGAAAATGGAAATAAATATAATATACTACATATATATGCATACATACGTATATATAGTTTAGTGGTTCCAGTTTGGAGGAACTTGTGATTAGTAAATTTTCACAAATACTGAAACAGCTTTAATCAGAATTCCATGAAGTATTATGATGTAGATCCTTTTCCTTTTTTTCTTAAATAAAGCCAGAAAATGTGTTAGTCCTACAAACAACAGACACTATGTGAAATATTTTGGACACTGCTATCTGGTCCTGTAGGTAATGCTAAATGCAGGAAGATCTTTCTATTCTCAAGCTTGCTAAGCATCATGACATACATCTGTAACCTAATACTCAGATGACAGAAGCAATAGGATCAAGAGTTCAAAACCAACCTGGGCTACATGAGAACTTGTCTCTGAAAAGAAGTAGTGTTAGGGAAATACCTCATAGTAGAGCACTTGCCTCGCGTGTGTGGGGCCCAGATGCTACTCATTTTGCTATAAATAGAGGTGTAAAAATTTAAAGCACAAACTGTGTGTATGCATATAAATGTATCACATATGAACAAATAAATACCATGAAAATGGTGTCTTTGCTGTTGTGGAATATTTGTACACTATGTGAAGATATATTGCTGTGGTTGGTGTAATAAAGAGCTGAATGGGCCATGGCTAGGCAGAAGAGATTAGGTGGGAATTCCAGCCAGAGAGGTCTGTGAGAAGAAGAAAGGTGGTTTTGCTAGTGAGACATAGGGAAGCAAGCAGGACATACAATATGGAGACAAGGTAACGGGCCTTCGAGCAGAACATAGATTAAAAATATGGGTTAATTTAAGTTATAAGAGCTAGTTGAGCAAAAGCCTAAGCTGAAGTCCAAGCTTTTATAATTAATAATGAGTCTCCATTATTACTCCCCCTTTTCTTTAGTAAAACCAGAAAATATTTGAGTCTCTACTAATGAAAAAATTTTGACACTGCCAGATTTGGTGCTATAGGCTGAACTGAGAAAGATCTCTATTTAAGTTCACTGTAACTAAAAGGGTAAACTTTCCTATTTGACTTTAAAGATTCCTCTAGGGGGTGGCATTGTAAAGCCATAGAACTTTAGTGACCATGGAAACACATTCTTGAGACTTTGTTTATGTGATCATGGAGAGATGAAATAGTTCCTCAGGAAATTGTGAATATACTGAGCTGTTTCAGTAAGATATGTATAATGTAATAGCACATGAAAGCAGAAATGTATAATTAAATACCAAAAATGTTGGCTTTCTGTGCTAATGATGATAAAGTACTGGAAATTAGCATTAAAGATTGTCTATTATTAATTTATTCTTAATCTCACAGAAAAATGGATTTTTAAGTTAGATAAACTTAAACCAATGGGAAGAATTTTGTTAATTTTGTAGTTTCAGAAATTAAATGATATACTGGGACCATAGTTTTGTCTGAATTCTTTTATTATTGTTAGGACACTGTGACACGAGAGGTTAGCAGTAATGCACAGGATGCTCAGTTCCTGCTGTATGCTGTAGAATCCCATTGCTTTTGTTTGTGCACATGTATGGACACCCATATTTTGTTTTATAAATGTGGTCATGTGAATCACTTGAATGCACTCCATTGTTTAAATAAAACTCTTCACTGGGGAAAAAAAACTGAAGCTTGAATGGAGCCTGTGCAACCAAATATCTCCCCTTACCTTTCTTTCATTTCCTTTTTTGTCATCCCAAGTAATTTAAGCCTCTTTGATCAAGTTTGCTTTTCATAAAAGTTACATTTGACTGCTCCGAAGTGAATGCACACATCCACTTTTAATAGCACAGGATTATATATAATAGGTTTTCACAGATGTGTTGTTAAGTTCCTGCCTCTACTAACAATCTTCATTTAGCTGTCATGATTACTTTTGTTTTTCTACCCTGGGCCTTAACAAGTTTTTTGTTGTTGTTGTTGTTGTTGTTGTTTTGCTTTTATTCTTTTAGGAGTGGGTGCTATTGTTTATTAAGACTCAGTTTATTATTGATTCTATTTGGAAACAATGCTGGAAATCATGGAAGGACAATTTTTGTTGTCAGGACTGTTGTAAGTGATAGCAACACTTCCTCCCAGACACTGCATCAACAAATACAAAATCTTTGAGTAAATACTGGTGTTGGGAAGATGGCTCAGTCATAAAGCTCTGCCATACAGACATGACCACCCAATTTTGATTCCCAACACATACATAAAAGCCAGACATGACAGTGTTCCTCTGTAATCCCAGCACTCAGAATGCGGCCACAGATGGATCTCTGGAGCTGGTAGGCTAGCCGGTCTAGCCAATCAGCAAGTTCCAGGTTCAGTTAGAAACCCTGGCTTTAAAACACATGTGGTGGTCAGTGGGGAAGACCCCCACCACATACAATCTCACATAAATTCCCCAAACACACTTTTCCTACTTCTAGAAGCATACAGTATTGTTTTGTCACCTTTGAGAAACATTAGTCAAAATAATGTGCATTTATTTTAGACAGTTTGGAATACATAACCACATGGCTTCCCACTTAAACTCATTACAGGTAACTTTTGCCTGAAGTGACTAAAATGTAAAGTTATGTGCAAATTCACACCTGCTGTCTTCTGTAACTTGCCTCCTGACTTTCTTAGCCTTCAGTTCTTTGAGGGAAAAATGCCTGACTATGCCAAGAATGATAATAATGATGATCCATGATTATATCAGGGATTCTTACCAGATTAAGATCTTATTTTATAATCAAATAGTCACTATGTGAAGAGAATATATAATACATTTTTACCTTGGTAGTTCAGTTGAGTAAAATGGGCATAAAGGAGACAATGGTAGTATAAAAGTGTCCAACATGAAGCTATTTTTATGATATGCTGAAAGCTAGTATGGATAAGTTCAAGTCATTTATGTTGGGCTTATATAATAGAATCTTATATTACTGTGGAAATGATAGTTACATTTATTACAGAAAATACCCACAGCATCCTGTAAAAAAGAAGTATGAAGAATTATATACTCTAGTATATATAATTTGTGGCTGCATATACATAGCACATATAAAATGCTGTGTGTGTGTGCGTGCTGTGAGACCTTGAGTGATAGAAGGTTAGGTGACTAGAGCCAGATTGTGCCTAAGTGATATCCTAACCTGTTACTTGGTTACATGACTTGTTTGCTTCATTTTGTAAAATTTAGTTTATTTTTAAGGATATGTAAATAGTGGACTTTGTTGTGACACTTGCACATATAATGTACTTGATGTCCCCATTACCTTTTTTACCCCTTCTTTCTCATCCCCTTTCTCTTTCACAGTAGTCTCCTTTCTACTTTAATGTCATCTTTCTCATTTCCCCCTGCTTCAACAGATGAGAGAAAATACGGTATTTGCCTTTCACAGTTGACTTGCTTCACTGGCATGATGATAGCCAATTCTGTCCATTTTTCTAATATGGGAGGTTCTTCTGTTTTGGTTAATAAATAAACTGTCTTGGCCTGTTGATAGGACAGAACTTAAGTAGGTGGGCAAGACGGAACTGAATGCTGGGGGAAAGAAGGGTGGAGTCAGAGAGGGACGCTATGGATCCTCCGCCTGAGACAGATGCAGGGTTAGAATCTTTGATGGTAAATCACTACTACATGGCAATATACAAATTAATAGAAACGAGTTAAATTAATATGAGAGTTAGTGAATAAGAAACTAGAGCTAATGAGCCAGGCATTCTTTTAATTAATATAGTTTTTGTGTGTATTTCGGTTCTGTGCAGTGAGGGCAAACAAGCGGCCCCGGGGCCCTCCTCCTACATTTTTCTTCCAATAATATGACTTCATTCTTTGTGTATGGATAAAATTCCATTGTGTGTGTGTGTGTGTGTGTGTGTGTGTGTGTGAGAGAGAGAGAGAGACTGACACACAGACAGACAGACAGACAGACAGACAGACAAACATTGTATCTTCTTGTTGATGATACCTGTTAGTCTTACAACTTGCCTGTAGTGAGTAGTGTCTCAGTACACATGGATATACAGGTATCTCTACAATAAGCTGCCCTTGTTTTTTAAGAGTATACTTGAGAATGGTGTAGGTAGATCACATGGTAATTCTGTTTTCTGAGGAAGGTCCGTCCTGATTTTTATGGTGGATATACTAGTTTACATTCCCACTCAATGTTTGACTATGCCACTCACAAATACCAGCATTTGTTGGTTTTAGGTTTAGCTATTCTGATTGATATAAGATAAAAATCTCAGTGTAGTTTGGATTTACATTTCCATAATGACGAAAAATGTTGGCTTTTTTTTTCTGTATTCATTGGCTCTGGGTTGTTTTGAATAATGCACATTTGTTCATTTATTTCTTGGATTACTCTTTTGTATTTTAATTATCTGTATATCCTGAATATTACTTCCCTGGATATGTAATGGCAAAGATTTTCTCATGCTCTTCAGATTGTCTCTTTCTTGGTAATTGTTTGCTTTGCTGTATAGAATCTTCGTAATTTTATGTAATTACATTTGCCAATTCTTGATATTATCTCTAAGCTGTTTTGGATCCTGTTCCAAAGTCTGTGCCTATACTTACTTCTAATGTGAAGTGTTTCTCCTGGGATTTCAAGTCTTTATTCAAGCACTTGTATCCATTTTCAGTTGATCTTTGAGGGACATAAGATCAAGATTGACACTTGTACACCTGACCATCCATCCAGTTCTCTCAGCATCATTTATCTAAGAGTCTGTCTTTTTTTTAACATGGTTTTAGCATCTTTGAGAATCAGATGGCAGGAAGTATGCACTTTATTAGTAATCTTGAAACAAAAGCAGCATCCGCTTCACAATATTTTGTGGTAAATTAATTTGATTTGACCACTTTTAAATGATTATGAGGGTTCGTGACTCTTGATAAATTTTAATTTTATGTTATTTTTAAGTAATTATTACTCCAATTCACTGGAGTCTTGAAGACAGAATATATTCTTAAGTCTTATATTTTTTTCTCAGATGGCAGCTTTGTCCTTTTAATTGGAGTAAATTATTTGTTTAATGTAATTATTAATGTGCTTGAATATGAGCCTACTTTTTATTATATTTTTTATTTATTTTGCATCTGAATCAGTTTCCCTACCCTCGTCTCCTCCTTTTCATGCCCCCCTCCCCTAACTCTCCTCTGCCCGCCTACCTCTCCTCTGCTTGTCTACCTCTCCTTCAAAAAGGGACAAGCCTCCCATGGGTCTCAACAAAGCATGACATGTCAAGTGGAGGCAAAACTAAGCACCTCCCTTTGTATTCAGCCTGGGTAAGGCAACCTAGTATGGGGAATAGGTTCCCAAAACCCAACTCAAGCATTAGGGACAAGCCCTGATCCCACAGCTAGGAGTCCTGCAGATAGACCAAGCTGTACAACTCTCCTTCATATGTAAAGGGTCTATGTTGGTCCTATCCAGGAATCATAGCTGTTGGTTCAGAGTCTGTGAGCGCCTGTGAGCCCAGGTTCATTGTTTCTATGGGTTCCCTTGTGTTGACCTTGAACACCCTACCTCTTCCTCCATCTCTTCAACAGGATTTCCCAGAGTTTGGCCCAGGGCTTGGCTGTGGATCTCTGCATCTGCTTCTCCCAGTTACTGGATGGAGGTTCTCTAATAACAATTAGGGTAGTCACCAATCTGATTGCAGGAGAAGGCTAGTTCAGACACCCTCTGCATTATTGCTAGGAGTCTTAGCTGGGGTCATCCTTCCAGGATTCCTGGAAGTTTTCCTGGCATCATGTTTTTCCCTTACCCTGGAAATGTCTCCTCCCTCCATCAAGACACCTCTTTCATTACTCTGTCACTCTGTCCTACCCCCAGCCTGCCCAACTGGATGCCTTCATTCTCCCTACCCCTACCATCCCACACCCAGTTTACCCAGGATCTCTTCTATTTCCCCTTCCCAGGGAAATCCTTTCATTTCTCTTGGATATTCTTGCTATCATTTTTGTATTTGCTTTTTCTGGTTTTTGTTTCCTTTTCTGTCTCTTTGGTACATAATTAGGGTACTCTTGGGGGGGGGGGACATTGAGTGATTTTACCTGCAAAGGGCAGAAGAGGGCATTGAATGACTTGAAATGGAAATTACAGAGTTTTGATCTTCCATGTAGGTGCTGGGATTAGAACCTAGATACTCTCAACAGCTGGAGTGCTCTTAACCACTAAGCCATTTCACTAGAGCCTGCTAGAATTTGTTTTTGTTTGTTTGTTTAAGGATTCTATCATTCTTCCAATGTGAGATTAATAGATTTCTATTTATTAGTGATTATTGTAAAGTTTGCATTAAGGCATCAGAATCTGCTGTCATATGATATAAAACTGTACCCATGAAGGATGTATTGTTTTTCCATGTCTTTTGCCTATAGTTGACATGTATGTGTTCATACATATCTCATATTTTCTGTAGTACATTTTTACTTTTTTAACCATTCTGTTTTAATTTTATTAAGTAAGAAACTAATCTCTCATATATTTGACTATATAAATATCATTTTCATCATTTTCCTTCCTTTGTAGCCTCAGCTTTAAATCTGGTGGTGTTGTCTTTTCTCTCCCGGAATTATGTCATTTCTTAACTCAGTTTGATGCTGACATTGTCTCAGCCTCTGCTGTGAGGACACGCGCTTTCATCTCAGGCTTTCTTTTTGAAGGATGCATTTGTGCCTGCTGTACATTGGATATGACAGTTTGTTTTTTCTTCACCCCGTTTTTGACACCTTTCTGGCTGGCTCCTTTCATTTGGGAATCTAGTCACAAGTAAGCTAAACACTTGACATTTTCCTGGACCCCCAGAGGCTGGTTTTAAGTTGTTTGTTTTTCTTCTTTTCTTAAGATTGGTTTTTCCTAGTTTTATTTTGGGTGGTTTCTCTTGCCATTTTTAAGGCTCACTAACCATTTTTTTCTTTTTATATTTATACTGTACCATTACTAATCATATCAAGTGAATTTTTCACTTTGAATAATTATTTCTAGACATTACACTTGAGGCCCTTTGCGTACATTTCTCCTTACTTACTTTTATGTAAATACTTTCATATTTTTCTCCTAGTATTTGGCTTTCATCTGATATTTACATCATTTTATCATTGATTGTTCTGCTTGAATTGTTGGCTTATTGCTTTATGCATCACATTTTTACATCAACATGGTTAGTAATTTTTGCTTGGAATAGAACACTTTGGAAAATTTTATCTGGCCAATATTCAAGGTATTAGTGGTTCAGTGGATCTCTTTGTGCTTTGTTCCTTTGCTTGTTTCTGGCATTATTTGTCGCCATTATTGTTTATATTTCTTTTGGGAAGAACGGATAAAATAGGCTTTGGAGAGTATTCATAAAAGAGCCTTTCTTTAGGAACAGGTTGGTCTAACTGCTAAAGTATGGTTTTGGAGTCTAGTGAATATCCTGGGTAAATAGCCAAGACTCTCCATGTTCTAGTTGGAACATAATTGGGTTTTTTTTTTTTGGTTTTTTTGTTTGTTTGTTTTGTTTTGTTTTTTTGTTTTTGAGACAGGGTTTCTCTAGCTTTTGGAGCCTGTCTGGAACTAGCTCTTGTAGAGGAGGCTGGCCTTGAACTCACAGAGATCCACCTGTCTCTGCCTCCTGAATGCCGGGATTAAAGGCATGCACCACCACTGCACCACCGCCTGGCCATAAATGTATTCTAACACAGTATGTATGCTTGGTAAGGGGTAGACACATAGGCTGTGTGCATTCTTTGGCCTTGTGAAGTTTCCCCACACACATACCCTTACTGGTATTTGACTGACATTAGCTATGTTTGGCCATGCAGAACAATGGCCTACTTTCTCTTAGCTTCCTCCTGGCCAGTACCATAGCCTTCACCTTATAACTCATTCTTTCTGAAGCTAGATAACTAATAAAAATAAATAAATAAATAAGAATTAAAGACAAACTTAATTTTTATTTCCCCAATTCAACCAGAGGACATATTGTCCTGGCTTGGAGCTGTTGTCTTTCCCAAGTTGAGAGTGTGTCTCCATGCAGAATGCTGGTCTGGTTTAACTGTTCCATGCTTGTAGCTTTTCTCTAGATAACATTCAGGAAACTTGCTTCATGTATTTTGTTCAGGGTTTTTGTTCTTTTTTTTCTAGGCTGCTTAGGTAAGCCTTGACATCTCCCAGTTTCACAGGCCAGCCTTGGACCTGACAATCTTTTACCTCAGCCTTATAAGTATCATAGAGTACAGTCCTGCTCCTGCTGGGCCAGCTTATGGCATCATGTTAATAATCAAATGTCCTGTAGTGCCTGCGGTGTGTCAACACAACGCTAGTATCCAGCATGGAAGTGTGAATATTGGCTGATTTGTAGATATTAAAATCCTAGATATATTAATTTATAGGTCAATTTTCATTTAATCTTTTAGGAGGAGTTAAGAGTAACTTTTTCTTAAAAGTAGTTGTAGCTTACAAGGGCTCCAAAATGCTTGTCTGATGAAGGAAGAATGCATACCCTTTAGTAGACATTCATTTATTCTGTCTTCTTGTCTTTGTTTTGTTTTGATTTGATTTGTGGTCAAAGTGTATGTGTATTGGCAGGGGAGGAGATTGTTACTGTTGTTTTACTTTGGAAAGTAGTACAATTATACCTGCTGTAAGAACTGCAATGTAATTCAATGTTCGACTCAGAAGTTGCTTCACAAAGGATAATACTGATGATATAGCAGGTATTTATAACAAACTTAATATAGTGTAGTATTTTCAGTTCTATCTTTTGAAATAAGTTTTGTTTTTAAACATTAATGTATATCATAGTATTTAATGTCATGTTCTTTTGATGTAATAAAACCTTATTCTCTGGTGTGTGTGTGTCTGTGTGTGTCTGTGTGTAAAATTTTGTATTTACATGTTAAACCTTTTTACACTTCTCTTGGATAAGCAAGACCTGTTAGAACATTTATTTTCAGAGTCTGTGGAACTTTGAATAATGCATACCTTCATGATTAGTGAATGTTTGTTTCCCGAATGCCTCACATTAAATTAAAGTTGGTTTGGAAAGTACTTAATCCTTTTGCAAACATACCTCATTACTCATCATCAAATAATATTTATTCATGAAAACAAACAAAAAGAGACCATAAATTTGAAAAAGAGCTAGGATGGAGGTGCACATGGAAGTGGGAAAATGGTGTAATTATATTATAATCTCAAGAAACTAAAATCTATCCATCCCATTCCTAAAAGAAATTCCAATATGAAATATTTTCTTGTTGGCAACTTTAGCTACACATGCATTTCTTCTACCTGTGTTACATATTAATGTTCATATTTCTGTCTCTACAATGAATTGCTTGTGTCAAATAGCTCTTCATGAAACTGATCCTTTTTTCCCTTCCACATGGCTGCAGATATTTTTTAATTTTCATAAAGAGTTTAAGGGTCTTATTTTTATTAGTATTAAAGAATGTATCTTCTATTACACTTTCCAAACTTCAAATTGTAAGCCACATAAGTGTTATTTTATCACCCGCTGTGCCTGAACCTGAATCTACTGCTGTTTCATCCATCAACTGTGGCTCCTCAGTTATTGGCTAACTTCTCAGGCAGTAGCTGGTCAGGACTTCTAAATCCCTCTAGACCTACCTCCTGCTGCCACCACCAAATGTAGGTTTTTTTTTTTGGTTTTTTTTTCTTTTTTTATTGAGAAAAGGAGAAAAAAAAAAAACAAGTTTCCACCTCCTCCCAGCCTCCCATTTCCCTCCCCCTCCTCCCACCCTATGCCCCCTCCTCCCACCCTTCTCCCCCTCCCCCCACTCTTCTCCCCCTCCCTCTCCAGTCCAAAGAGCAGTCAGGGTTTTCTGCCCTGTGGTAAGACCTAGGACCTCCCACCTCCGTCCATATCTAGGAAGGTGAACATCCAAACTGGCTAGGCTCCCACAAAGCCATCACATTATGTAGGATCAAACCCTCGTGCCATTGTTCTTGGGTTCTCATCAGCCCTCATTGTTCGCCATGTTCAGAGAGTCCAGTTTTATCCCATGCTTTTTCAGTCACAGTCCAGCTGGTCTTGGTGAGCTCTCAATAGATCAGCTCCACTGTCTCAGTGGGTGGGTGCATCCCTCGTGGTCCCGACTTCTTTGCTCATGTTCTCCCTCCTTCTGCTCCTCATGTAGTTTTTAACTAAATCTCTATCACTCTATTCACCAGTACAGTCAGAGGCTGGGGTGAAAACCTGCTAGCTCAGAATTGACACCTTTGTACTAGTTATGTGTTGTGAGATACATGATCACACTGTGAACACTGAGTGTGCATTTGCATTAATTAAACAATCAATCTTGGATCAGGAGGTGGAACCAGCAACTAGTTGACAGAAAGTAATCATAGAGAGTCAGAAGGAGGTTGGAAAACAGAGAGATGTGCAGAAAGTAGTAGGGAGCGACTTTGAGTGTGGTGGTCCTTTTTGGTTTAGAGGAGGAAGAGACTCTGAGACACCAATTCAGAATTTGAGAGGATCTAATTGTTAAGTTAAGGATCTTACTATATAACAATGTCTTTACAATGCAGAGTAATATAGATAGATATACACACACACAAATGAAGGGGGCACAGTTTAGGTCATGTCCATAAATATTATTGCATTGTGTTTCTAGTGTTCCTAAAGAATAAGAATCTGGATGATAGTAGTGAAGTATAAACAATGTTATTTTTCCTTCAGAGGAAATAGATACACATTTTTCTGTATATTGTAAATAACAGAAGCTAAATAAGGTCCTTAAATCTCTCACATGACATAAATCATGTATGGTAGCAAGAAAGTGCTGACTTAATTTCCAGTCCTTTCCCTGGAGCTGTTATAGAAGACAAGGTAAGTCTAGGAATCAGCGTCACTCCTTCTCTACCTGGGATTTAACTGTGTCAGATAGTCACTTGTTCTCCAAGTTGGTCTAAATCGCTAACTTGTCCTTGAATGGTGACCCAAGGTAATGTCCGCTGTCCATACTGTGAGAGAAGATTAGAAAAGGCGCACAGAAGTGAAAAATCTTGCCACACATTATCATCTTTTTTTTATAAATTTTTTTAAAGATTTATTTATTTATTGTGTACACAGTGTTCTATCTGCATGTATGCCTGAAGGCCAGAGAGGGCACCAGATCTCATTACAGATGGCTGTGAGTCACCATGTGGTTGCTGGGAATTGAACCCAGGACCTCTGGAAGAGCAGCCAGTGCTCTTAACCTGAGCCATCTCTCCAGCCCCCCACACATTATCATCTTATACTGACCGGTGTCTCCATAGTGATCAGTTAATTAATGTGTGCTAATTTTTGTGTGTATTTGTAGAAGTCCATGTTTTAAAGAGATTAAAATGTGTTTAAAATAAAGCGTGGCATTTGGGGAAAGTACATTTGAAGTTTATTTGAGATTAACAGTCATGACAGTTGCCAGCAGTCTGTGCTGCTTTCATACAAATATAGAGAAAAGGGGTAGTATATATATATATATATATTTGAGTATGTTTTTGCCAGGGGGCTATAATAAAAAGATTTACAGGTAGAAGTATAGTCACATAGGATGTTCACATAGAAAAGTATATTGTAGACTGATATCTGGTTACTGTTCTATTTCTATGAAAAGACACCATGACCAAATAACTTATTTTTTTTATAAAAAAAAAAAGCATTTAATTAGGAGCTTACTTAACATTTTCAGAGGGAGAATCTGTGACTATCGTGGTGGTGGTGGTGACAGCGGTGGTAGCAGCAAATAGGTAGGCATGGTGATGAAACAGTATCTGAGAGCTTGCATCTTATCTGCAAGTTAGAGGCAGAGAGAAAAGTTGGGAATGTTATTGGCTTTTGGAACCTCAGAGCCTGCCCCCAGTGACATACTTCCTCCAATAAGGCCACGACATCTCCAACAAGGCTACACCTCTTAGTCTTCCCAAACAGTCCACCAACTGTGGTACACATCTTAAAATCTTTAAACCTATGAGAAGATTCTTATTCAAGCCACCACAACAGGCATGGTGGCATGGCTGTCTAGCCCCAGCACTTAGAAGGCTGAAGCACAGCAAATGCCTGCAGGCCTAAAGCTAGCATTAGGCTATATAGTGAGTCCCAGGCCAGCCTGAGAGTCAGAGCAATACTCTTATCTCAAAAAGCCAAAAGAAAAATACATTGTACAATTAAATCTGGTTACAGAGATAGCTGAAAGAAGACAGATTATAATTTAAATTGAAAAGGTGCTAAGGAACTGGAAGCCTGGAGTTGTACATATAGTTAAACATTAGAAGAACAGAGTATTGCATTCACGAGTTGTGCTTGATAGACAACTTCAGCTGCACATTAGCTTGTGATGGTAATTCATTTGTGGAACGGCAGAGTGAACAGAACACATAATGCTTTAGAGGTCAGTAAGTTTGTCTCTGTATTTATATTAGATTTAGATTATCTTGTTTATTGCAGAAAAAACGAACTAATGAGCCAAGTAAAATGAGGATTTGCTCACTTGATTAAAATAAAGGCTTGCTAACAGTATACCTGTCAGTGTACATCTCTATGAATTACAGGATCCCAAGCTCAAGGAGTTTCAGAGTTAGCATTGTGAAAGTTGCATATACTCCAGGTGAATACTAGAGTTGAGTTACCAAGTAGTAGTAGTCTAGATGGCAAGGAAAAAATGAAGAAGGTGAGATCCTTCCCTGCCGTTATGGCTGTAAGGAGACTTTGCTGACATCTCTCCCAGCAGTTTCTGGCTCTGTGGTGTTAGTCTCGGTTATTGTACAAGGCCATACTTTTGTTTTGAATGTTGCAAAATATAATCTTTGACTGTACACATGTCTCCATAGCAAAAAGATGGAAAACAGACATATGGGAAAGCACCTAGCATTCTCTGCTACAGTAATATGCATGTAATCAAGAAAGTTCCAGAAGTGTGTGAGACGGCCAAGAATAGACCCTGAGATCCACAGGCCATCGCAGGTGTGATAGCATTGGGTGTCAGAGGGCACGAGCAGCCTGAGAGTTGAGAAGATTTGGGGGAACATTACAAATTAGATAACAGCAGAACTCCTAAAGGTTACTTGTAAGTCTCAAGATAGGTGGACTGTGAGGGAATAAAAATAATTATTATCCTGAGGACTGCAATCCTGATCTCCTGAAGTAATAACAAGTTTGGGTTAGGACAGAGCAGGGGAACCAAGGGAACACTGGTAGTTGATGATTATGAAGCAGTATGGGCTAGAAGGGTCTTTGAATGAGACAGAATTCTGTCTGATCTCAAGTAAAGAACTAAGACTGGGATTATAGTTCATTAGTATTGTGTTAATTTAGCATTAGCCCCTGTTGTAGTCCCTACCTCTTCTTCCCCACCTTCAAGAAAACCAAAAAAAAAAAAATAGTTCTTCAAACCAGTTTTTTACAAAGAAAATCAGTGTAGTAGAATATTTTAATTTTGATAGCTATCCTAATTCAGAAAGTACCAAGATATCTAGGAAATAGGTAATATCATTAGGAAATACAGCGAGATGCTACTTTCAATCCCCAGGTTGACACAAGTTTTTGTTTAATATCAGCTTTTGTGAGTTTAACAGACACAGGCTCTTGCATAGATTATAATTATAGATGTAATTATATAGTGGTACTTTGTGTTAAAGCACACCTTAAAGTAGCTCTCAGAAATGGCACTTGAAATGCTACTTCTTGGTTCCCTCTTACCCAACTTGTGAATACATCCACTAGGAGGTGCCATAACACAAGACCAGTTATAACAGTTGAGAATTGCCCCAGTGTGCATGTGCTGGAAGAACCCATGTGAAAACACTAGTGCTGCTGTCTCCAGGATGTGCTGAGTTTGCAGAAGGGGGCGTTGTGTGTGTGTGTGTGTGTGTGTGTGTGTGTGTGTGTGTGTGTTCATCCCGTAGTCACCACCATAAACATTTCTAGTTCTCGGCAAAGAAAAACTGTTGTGTTAAGGAGGTCTTTGCTTTATTTAGCCTTATTGCAAATGCTTTTATTAGTCTTTAAAGAGGTGTATTTATTTAAAGGAAAGCATACATTGAAATGACTGGAACAGTTCTCCCTATAAATCTTAGCTCAAGCCTCTGTTGGCATCCTTGCCCAAGTTGACTATCAGCACCACTAATCTGGCACATGTTGGGCATTCTTTACATGGGTTGTATTTTGTCTTGTCTTGTCTTGTCTTTTTTACTTTAATGCTTTGACTCACAAGTTAAATTGTACATCCTTTTGACAGCAAAGAAGGCCTTACTTAGAAAAATGTGTTAGCATAGTGGTTCTCTTGCATTGTTTAGGTGAGAATTTTGTGGTAAAATCAAGAATAAATATAATTTTATTTTAAATTTATATACGTTCTGAATTTCTTACTAGGTAAAAATATTTTAAATACTCAGTCTCTTAAAAATTTTAAAGTATAAAAATTCAGCTGCTTCCCATCTCACAAGATAGCATTTAAAAAGCCAGGAAACTAAACCAAAGGTGAAGCCTAGAGTCAAAAAAGCAGTGCTGTTGCGGGTTTCAACAGGGGAAGCATGAGACAACTCTCAAGAATGTGAAACCTTGTCTTGTTTAGAGAACTGACAGATACTCCTCAACTTTCTGGATGTTCTGAAAAGGCGTGTAGGAAAAGACATGCTCAGCTGTTAAGTCCAAGACTGTGAAGAATAAGACTGTCCACAAACCACTTGGGAGGAATAAGAATGGTGTTTCCTTAATTTGCATGCTTAGCAGAATGACTAGGTATACTACTCAAAATATGTTGCAAAGGCTCTTGAGCCTCTGGGAGTTGGGAGGAGCCTGCAATAATCACACACTCTTGGTGTCCAGTCAGCAGTACTTACTTACCTCAAGAGCAACAATCATGGAAGCCCAGACACAAGGACCATGAGATCCATGTCATGGAAAAAGGGAAATACCAGATTATAGAGCAGCTAAGGTTGATCAGAAAATGGTTGTGGACATTTTATCAAAGATTCAAACTGTTCCTCCATCCACTTTTATCCTAACAAATGGAATTTATCCTCATGAATGAATGCTATAAAGTTTATAATCATGGATGTAATTAAATAACTGGTGGATATTTTTAAAATGTATAGAAATTTAAGAGCAACTTATTTTTCTTTTTTGTGTAGGTCGCTTATATGCTATGCAAACTGGAATGAAGATTGATAGTAAAACTCCTGAGTGTCGTAAATTTTTATCAAAGCTAATGGATCAGTTAGAAGCTGTAAGTTAAACAATAATAACTTACTATCTGCCTGTTTTAGATGGCATTTTATTTTGTGTTTTTGTGCATGTGTCTTCTGTCATTTCAGCCCTTCCCCTGGCAACACTTAGCAATATACCTGAAGAAAACTCTTAACACTGTATGCAGGGGAGCTCCAAGTGTAAAGTAGGCTGAGTTATCATTGCATATGCATTATTGTTGACAGCTTTCTGCTCATCCTTTCTTAACTTCGTTCACATGGTCATCTGGCTTACTGACCGAGGAATTCTTAAATGGCTCCTCCTGGAATAAAGTGGGATATTTCATGGAAGGAATCATGAAGGAGGTGGTTCCAGTTGCTTATCCTCTTCATGGCAGGACACTCTCCTCTCCTGGCTGGACAGAGGTGGATAAGAATGTCTCCCTCTTCACTGTGGGGAGCAGGAACGTTATTGTGTGGGTAGATTAACAGAAGGTTGAGTTGTTTGGATTGAGTGTCACTGAATAAAGAATATAATGCGAACCATTACTTGTATTAGTAATCAAGGTCCACTCAGTGATCCTGTGCCCTGCTATCCTGGTGTCATGGTTAGTTTATCTTGTCACTTGGTGCAATCTGAGTCACTAGGAAGAGGGAAATTCAGTTGAAGAATTGCTTTGATCAGATTAGCCTGTTGGCATGTCCATGGTAATTGGTGCAACAGGTCTCAGCCCACTGTGGGTGATGTCATACTAAGGCGGGTTGGCTTGAACTGTCTAAAGAGCTACCTAAAAGCCAGAGAGCAAGCCAATAAGGAATTCATTCACAGTTTCTGCCCTGAGTTCCTGCCATGACTTCCCTTAATGATGGACTGTGACCTGGAAGTATAAACCAAATAAATCCTTCCTTTCCCTTCCTTAGTTTTTGCCACAGCAACAGAAAAGCATACCACCTTGTTTATCTCTCACAGGCAGACAGTGACACAGTCGAGCATCTGCTCTGAGTGTTCCTTTGGTAGTTTGATAGCTGTGTGCTTGCTTCCTGTTTTTTTTTTTTTAATTGGATCACTTGCATTATTTGGCTTAAAGAAACAAAAGTAATACATACTAAAATTTATGTTAACCCAGAACCTTTTAAGGTTTTCATTGTTTTACTTTATTATTCCAAAGTTACTATTCAGATCAAAGGGCTAGATCAACATAGAACTTACAGCCTCCAACAGCGTAGAACTTATAGCCTAGTTGTAATTGGAAGCCATAGATTAAGTGTCCTCTGGGACTGTCACTGTCTAGTTTCTAGTGCTGCTTGCATGGATATAAGGTGAATCAGTGCTGTTGCTTGAGATGCTGCTGTGGAAGATGGACAGTAACTTTCATACATCATGGTGAATGTGTAAAGTTCCACCTGTCACAGACATTCACACAGATTGTGTTTCTTCAGTACTAGTAATAACAGCTAAGATAAAAGCTTTAGACTAAGCAGAACTCAGTTCTTCACAAGGCATGCACTCACAAGTGAGGTAAAGTCAACAATTATGCATGCATATCTCTGTGATACAGTGTTTGCATTGTACTTTAAATCATTCAAATATCTCATGATTTTATGAGATACTTTTGTTTGAGCATAAGATGAAGTGGCCTATTTTCACTAATTTTTAGGACTAAATCTGCTTTACAAATCAGTTTACAGGTTAAACGCAATAAATTGTGTTATATGGGGATTTAGCTGGATTTTTGCTGTTATTTAGAGTAAGGTTAGGCAAAATTACCTTAAATTCCAACATTACATATATCTCTTCTGGATATTAAATTATTCTGTTTTAATTGTCAGTGTTTTTACTTTGACTGACTTTTAGGCAATCCACATTTGTGTGTGTGTGTGTGTGTGTGTGTGTGTGTGTGAGAGAGAGAGAGAGAGACAGAAGAGACAGAGAGATTGTCTGCGTGTGTGAGTGTTCCCCATGTGTGCAGTGTCTACAGAATCCATAAGAGGACATCAGAGCCGGGCGGTGGTGGCGCACGCCTTTAATCCCAGCACTCGGGAGGCAGAGGCAGGGGATCTCTGGGAGTTCGAGGCCAGCCTGGTCTACAAGAGCTAGTTCTGGGACAGGCACCAAAGCTACAGAGAAACCCTGTCTCGAAAAAACAAAAAAAAAAAAAAAAAAGAGGACATCAGATACCCCTGGTACTCAAGTGACAGATTTTTGTAAACCACTGTGTGGGTGCTGGGCACTAAACCCATGTCTTGTGCAAGAGCAACAAGTGCTCCTAACCCTGAACTCTTTTTCTAGCCAGCCTCTAACAAAAGCAATTTTAGTGATATGGTTGCCTAAATCTGATGTTCCTGAAAATATTTTTATTTCAGTTTAATGGTTCTAGACAAGAAAAAGAAACTACTTGAGTTTCAAACTATTTCAAATTACTTTTTGTGTAGTAGAGGGATATGCAAACTGAAAATCTGCGTAATTGTAAACTACATAGACTTGGGCTATTATATGTGTCTAAGTTAAAATAATCTGGTAATGAATTTGTCACCTTATTTCTCTCCTAGTTTGCTGTGAGCTCTCCTTTAAGCACTGTGCTCTAGAGGCACTATTTTAAACACTGTGATACTCATAATTTTATTTTTATATATTTGATACAAACTGAAATAGGTCAAAGTTAAATTTTAAATTATGTGCTTAAGAAGTCTCTAGTTCCATCTTAGATTACTTGTTAGTGGCTGGGTAATAGTTAGGTGGGTTTGATTCTTCACCAGGGTACTTGGCAATGTTGTCTTTTATTTTTGGTTGTTTTCATCTTGAAAGCCCCATTGTACTTTCACGTTTTCATCCTTGTGAGGTAGTTGGGCTTTTGTTTGAGTACAGGTGGCTGGAGTAGAGCTATTTTATAAGATTTGCCTTTAGTTTTTATTGAAATGAAAGTGAAGTAATTTATTTAAAGTAATTACTAGAATTAATTGTTCCTTTTTTTGAGTTAATTGTTCTTAAACAGACCCTTCTCAGAACCCAAAATCATGAGCTATGTGTCTGATTTTTTTTTAGCTTAAGAAACAGCTGGGAGATAATGAAGCTGTTACTCAAGAAATAGTTGGTTGTGCCCATTTGGAGAATTATGCTTTGAAAATGTTCTTGTATGCAGACAATGAGGATCGAGCGGGACGGTTTCACAAGTAAGTGAGGAAGGAATATAAAATTGTTTTTTTTATAAGTTTGGCTACTTTCAGACCAGAATTGTCTAGTTTCCAGTTGAATACTGTGTCGACCTGAGTATTGGTTTCTAAATTTTGGACCTGTAATATAGACTTTATTTCAAGCACTGATTTCAGTGTTGTTAAACATATTTTATAGGCACTGGACTGCATTTCAGTGTTTGTTTAATTTAAATTCGAGCTCCTGTTCTCTTCCAGAAACATGATCAAGTCCTTCTACACTGCGAGCCTTTTAATCGATGTCATAACAGTGTTTGGCGAGCTGACAGATGAGGTGAGTGTGTGCCTGTCTCAACTGAAGAGGAGCAGTGTTGCTTTCTATTGTTTTATGTCTTATTGTTTCTCCAGACCATCATGTATGTCAGAAGTGTGAATGGAAGCAAAAATGGTCATTTTTCCAACTACATTTTGAAAGTCAAATGAAACAACACTTTACACATAGGGTAGGAATGCTTTGAAAGATACTTGATTTATCACTTAAAAAAGAAAAGGAAAAGAAACAAGAAGATAATGTAATTGTAAATACAAATGCTTAAAGAAAAAGAATGGAACAAAAGAAAAGCAGAAATAAAAAATTGTTCGTCAAAATCCTATTAATACCATTATTCACTTGACAAAGATGAAGATGGGGCAGGAGAGACAGCTCAGCAGTTAGGAGTACCAACTGCCCTTCCTAAAGTAAAAGTGTACAAAAGGACATTCATGTCATATACTAAGTCACCAAAAGCCAAGCAGCAATGCTAAGCAAAGTAAGCTTCTCCATTTTACTGTCTATTTTACATGTCTATTACATGAGACATTTCCTAGCAGTCAGGACATTTTACTACATAACAAGATTTTCAAATTATATGAAATACTTTGTACAAAATGTTTAAAAATTTGTAGTTATAGTTGGAGATTTTTAAAACCTACTCAGTCACTGATTTAAAAAAAAAAACACAACACAAAATAAAACCAATAGCTTCAACAATCACTAAACTCATCCAAACAAATACTGGCCCCTGAAATGTTTAGAACAAAGAAAAACCAGATCTTTCAAACTGTGCTTGGTGAAAATGTTAGATGTTGTAACTACTTATGGAAAGAATTGGCAGATTTTATAAAATTAAACACACTCCCACCTTTTCTACCAGCACTTCCTTTTCTGGTACTTACCCAAGAGAAATAAAAACTTATGTCTAGAAAAAGAGCTTACTCATTGGAAATTTATTCATAATAGCAAAATCTGAAAACAACTGAGATGTCTACATCTCAGCAATTGATATGCAAAATTGTGTTATTCAGGGTGATACAGAATTGACATGTGATGTAGCCTAGAATATGGATACATTTTGTAGAAATGCTGGTCAAAAGAAGAGTCAAATGGTATGCTTTGCATGTTTGCCTGTGTATAATAGGTAGCTAATAGAAAAGTTCATCTAATAAAAAAAAAAAACAGGAAAGAGAAGAAAAGTACTTTTAAGGACTTCTTTAGGAGGGCAAGGGAAACGGATTTGGAAAGGGCTATAAAGGAACATTATTAGTTAGAAATATGTATTTTGGGAGGAGTATTATTTAGACAAACATCTGTTTATCAAAATAATAATTAATATGCATAACATTTATACATTACAAATTATATGTCAGCTTTATTGCAAAATTTTCAGTATTGAACTTTTTATAGGCTTATCTGGGGTAAGTTGGCTGTTATGAAGTGGCTTGCTCTACCCTGGGATTGAACAAATGGGTAAAGACAGAAGGAAGCAGGTTTTCACTGTGATAGAAACTAAGTGCAAGAGGAGAGAGAGGAGTATATTGTGTTACAAAATTAGAGGATCTTACTTCATGCTTCTGAATACATTGGTTTATATATACACTTTATGCATATGTGTATATGTTGTTTTATGTACATAATTTGCATGTTTTTGTGAATATGTATTGACAACGTGTATGTAATATGTGTAAAAAGCATATACTGCCTATTTCCTATTTCTCTATGCAAAGACTATCTAAAACAATGAAGTGCCAGTAGCATAGAACACCCTAAGTAACCGATTTGATTCTCACAGCAGTCTTTTATAACAGGAACCAGTACTCTTATAAAAATGACTGAATCATAATTCAGGTCAGGAAAGCACTGCATTAGGTTAGACCTTCTTGTGCAAAAAAAAAAAAAATGCATAGTGTGGTCATAATCAAGAGACACAGGACACACCTTAAAGGGGCCGCATTGTCTTTATAGAGAACAACTTCCTCTGGACATGGTGGTGCACACCTGTGGTTCTGAATGTAGAACATGGAGGAAGGAAGATGTCAAGTTGGAGACCAACCTAAGCTATGTTTAGACCCTATCTCTAAATAAATAAATTATCTATTTAGAATATTTATAAGTAAATAAAGGAATAGAAGGAGAATGGAGAAGAAAAGTGTGGACATCAGTGCAAGTCTGATAACTGTGGACAATAACCTATGTTTTAAAATCATTGGGGCCATATAATAAAATGAGTAAATAATGGAAGAACAGAGAAACTCTTTATAGCATTAAATACTATTAATTATCTCCCTTCAGATTGCTTAATTGCTTCAAAGAGAGAAAGAGTAAAATTATAAGGAAAACACATGGGCCTCTTTAACCAGGTTATGAAACCTGGCATCACTAGTATTGGAGCAAGCCAACATCACCATTATCCTATTCAATATTAAATAGTTTGTAGCAGTGTTGTTCAAAATACATGATGTGGACCAAACATGAAGAAACATCCAACAGATCTAATCAATAAACATTTTATAACTATGCTAGCAGTTTTTATGTCAGGGTCAGGAAAAAGTCTTTATCAGATTGAAAATAAATAGACATGATTACTAAATATGACTAAATAATGCATGCTTCTTAGATTAGATCTTCTGCCTTGGGAGAAGTAACAGCAGAGGAATTACCGGTGCAGCTGACACAATGTTATGCTGTGGAGCAGATAGTACTACTGTGTGTAAATACTCCTGATCTTGATGTCTGTGGTGGAGGAGATTGTCTTCCATCTGAGAAATATGATTGCAAGATATGTGGAATATCTTGACTAAAAAGAATGTGTCTTCTACCTGTATATAATATATACTGTTATTAAAACTTTCCCATAAGTTTAATGAAACTATATTATTATATAGTTAACATCCATATGTTATTTGGAAATCTTAGCTAATTCGAACATACATAACAATGCTATGATAATAGAGTGGATAAATTATGTGGGTTATTTATCATTTAATTATTTTTAAGTAAATTCTGCTCTCTTTAAAATCTGTTTTGTGAGATTATGGTTGCTTTGAAAATTCTGCAACTATAAAACTTTTGTCTAAACCTCTCAGGAATTATATGTGAAAGTAATTAGAAGTACTGCGCAATATAATCATTATTAAAACAATTTTTATAGCTTGTGTCTCAAGTATTTCTCACTATATTTCATTGCTGCTGGTACTATATTGACATCTGTTGCTTATCATACAAACAATAGGTATCATACATATTTTAGGGACCAGAGCACTGTAGGCACTAAGAGATTATTAGTCTTTTGTTATCACTGCTTTAAAAATGTTTTGAAAGCTGTAAATTCCCTCTCAGGAGGTTTTTTTTTTCTTTTTCCACTTCTTTTTATTACTTGGGGATCTTACATATATCTTCAACACTGTCCTCAACCCCAAGTCAGAATGTGTATTCAGGTTTAACAAAAAGCGTTTACTGCTACATTTTAATCATTGTGCTTGAGAAATTGAAGGCAGAAATAAGTAAGCAAGTTGATTTGAGGAAGGCTTCACTGAGAATCAGGCAACAAATCCTTAAAGGCAATAAGGGGGGGAAATCACATAGATAGTCCAGAAAGAGACAATTTTAGATGAAATTCATCATTTTTATCAAGTTCTGTAATGATTCTGGAGCTAATATTAACTGCACATCCACGATTGGGAGGTAGCAAGGGAAATTCTGTGACTGAATGGAAATTAAGAACAGTGAGAATAATAGAAGATACTGAGGAGGGAGAATTCAGAATAATTGTTAAGAATTGTCTTTATTTAAGTTACTATTTTCAGGGTGGTAGACAAGGATTGAATAGGGAAAGTAGACATTACATAGTCAATATGAGAGCTATCGCTTGTTCAGACCTGAATTTTCAGTGGTGGTTATGACGGTAAGTAGTTGGATTCTGACTGTGTTTCTGATAGAAGTAGGTGATAAGAGCATGCCTGGAAGCTTGGTCTTGAGCAGCTGTCAAGAATGGTGTTACAAGCCACTTGTGGTAGCATACTTTAATCATAGCCCTTGGGAGGCAAAGGCCAGAGGATCATGAATTCCAGGCCAACATAGTTTAAGCCTAGCCTCACTAGTGCCTTAGAACTATAGCAAATAACAAAAAAGGGAGAACTGCCATTAAGACACGTCAGAACTGACATGAGAAGAAATAGATTTAGTGTATAGTAGTGGCTTAATGTCAGTTAAACTACAACTCTGAGATCTATGAGATCATTATAAGTTTATTAATTTAGGACTACAAGGAACTTATTCTAAAATGAAAATATTCCGTAATAAAAAAGTTTCCTCCAATCTGATGCTTTTTACTAGGTTTAAAAAAGAGGGGGAAGTGGTACGGGAGAATTGTCTGCATTCTGTCAATCATGGTTCAAATAAACGCTGATTTGCCAGGGGCAGGAAGTAGAGGCAGGAAAACCGGACAGGAAATAGAAATGATGTAATGAGAACAGGAGAATTCTGGGAAGAAGGAAATTGATTCGTCCCATTCCTGCCCAGACCACCAAAGCAGCAGGATGTGAGCTACCCCACTTAAAAAAGGTACTGAGCCACATAGCTAACATAGATCAGAAAAATGAGTTAATCAAGATGTGAGAGTTAGCCAGTGAGAGGCTAGAGCTAATGGGCCAATCACCTTATAATTTATAGAGATCTATGTGTGATTTTTGTTTGGGGCTTAACAGTTGTGGGGACCTAGTGGGAAGACAGAAACCCAAACAAGCAGGCCTGGCCCTTCATGTTAAACTTTCTCAGGTTTTAAGTCGATTTTTAGTTACCCATGTTGGGTGCCAATTTGTTGTGGTAAGGACACTTGTTGGTTCCCTGCTGCTCAGCCCCCCGAAATAATCACACAAAAACTGTATTAATTAAATCATTGCTTGATCAATCACTTATGTGTATTGCTAGCTAGCTCTTACATATAGAATTAAACTATCTCCATTATTTCATATTTTACCACGAGGCTGGTGGCCTTCCAGCAAGGTTTTAGCATGTCCGTCTTTGGAGGTGTCTCCATGGCTTCTCTCTGGCTCTGCCCTTCTTTCTCCCAGCATTCAGTTTTGTTTTCCCTGCCTAGCTAAGTTTTGCCCTGCTATAGGTCCAAAGCAGTTTCTTTATTCCTTAATGGTAATCACAGCATACAGAGGGGAATCCCACATCAAATCTCCCTTCATTATCATGTGCACTTAGGTTGAGAACACCTAACCAGCTATGTGTTTTCATGGCAGTCCAGTCATTATGAGGGTTAGCGTAGGTGACAAACTGAGAACTCAGTGGAAATCTCCATGTCCGTTGCTGACTCTACCAGGTCAAATTTGCCATTGTCAGTGATTTTCATCAGTTCACTTAGAAAACAGGAACTTGGGGCCAGGGACAAAAGTAAAAGCTCCTTTTACAATTCCTGTTTCCCAGAAAGGATGTCTTAATCAGCCAAAAAGAGTGAATGGATTTTACAAATATTGACATCTTGAAATTTTCCTCTTAAAATACTTTGCATCATCAAACATTCTTTCTTTTTACAGCAGCATTCAAATGTCCATTAACTCAAGTTAAAACTGTCAGAAATTTCTGCTACATATTATTCATGTCAAGGTTGTGGAAAATAGGGACTTAAAACAAATTTTTCTTTATTTGCTGTGGGAAAGTTTGTTTCATGTTTACTAATATAAGCCCTTTTTCACTTAAACCAATATTTTCTTAAAACTTTACATACTTAGGAAAGGTGCCCAGGATGGTTTAAACATCTCACAATTGAAACTAGGAGTGAATCTTATACAGTCATAATACGACTCTACCGCAAAACAGACAAGATTAACGTATATAAAGATGCACTTCATTTGTTTGCAGAAGTATCCTCTTTTTATTAGATACATTCTAAATACACATTATGTAACTGACTTTTTAAAGTCTTTTCCCCTTGGTTCGTATATTTCCATCTGAATTAGAAGTTTTGTCATGATCATTGTACCTTACCAAAAACATTACTAAGTAGTGTGCCTGATTTTACTACTAAACTCTCATAACTATTGATAGCTCTGTATCTGTAATGATGAGGTCAATCAACCCTAAGGAAAAAGAATGAAGCAGTAATATCTTACTGCTGTGGTTTGAATCTGGTCTCTACAAATATCCAGGTGTCAGGTGCTTATTTCCTTGGATACATTACATGGAAATGGTTGGACCCTGTGGAAATCTTTCAGGCCATTGAAAACATGCCCACCAAGGATATTGTGGGACCCAGGCCTTTTACTCTTATTTCTTGGTGCTTAAGTGTGTGGTTTCTTCTCCAGCAGAAGATAAGAGCCAAACTTTGGGTGAAAGGCTCACATATAGAGATGGCAGTTACTGGCTGGCCTTCATTTTGGACTGTATGTAATGTTTGTGCTGTCTTCTTCATTCTGTCTCCCTCACAGTTAGCATAGTGCCTGCCTTGAGGAAATGACAAATAATTATTAACTTCCTGCAAGCCAGGGGGGCTATTTGGTGGTAAATATTTGAGCTGAGCCTTGAAAAAGAGGAGACATTTGACCACAAGATGACCATGGTAGAAAAAGGAAAACAGCATGAGGAAATAGCATGCAGGAAATGGCATGGCAGAGACTGAAGCAGAATCATAAATGTGGAAGGTTTTTTTGTTCACTTGGTTCCTTAATGTCTCTGAGTCTTGGAAGAAGTAAAATATGACTTGTGTGTACTTCAAAGTGGTTATGGAGGACCAAATAGGAAAGAGTAGAAAAGTGCTTTATAACCTGGAGAGTGATAAAAAGTTGTTAGCTAAAACTTAAGACTCTGCTTTGGATTTCTCTTATCCAACTCACCCATATTCTTCTTACCCAGAACAGACTGATTTTCTATTTATCTTAACTTTTATTTATTTCTGCCTGTCTGACTGCATAGATCTTTCTTTCTACTTGTCTGATCTTGCCCTTTTCTCCTTTTTTTTCACATCATGTTTGTCTTCAAAGAGCAAACTGAAATACCATTTATACTCCCAGGGATCTCTGAGCATCCTGTTTTTCTTTCTGAATTTATGGTGGTTTGAACAAAAATGGTCCTCAAAGGAAGTAGCACTATTAGAAGGTGATTTCTTTGAAGTAGGTGTGGGACCTTGTTGAAGGAAGTATGACACTGAGGCTTTTAGGTCTCATTTGCTCAAGCTTCCCACAGTGTGACTGTTAATTTCCTGTTGCCTGCAAGATGTAGCACTCTCAGCTCCAGCACCACATCTGTCTGCATGCTGCCATGCTCCCCATCATGATGATAATGGACTGAACCTATGAAACTGTAAGCCAGCCCCCAGTTTAAATGTTTTCCTTTCTAAGAGTTGTTGTGGTCATGTTGTCTCTTCACAGCAATAAAAACCCTAAGAGTATTGAAATACTTAGCACAAGAGACAGGTTTATTTTTTTTTTTTTGCTTGTTGGAGCTGATATAATATATTTCCTGTATGCATAGCTTGATGATTAGCTCCAAGGGAAAGATGGAATGCACAGCTTACTTTACATCTTTTTGATTGCTAATTTAAAGTCTTAATAGCAAATGTTTATTAAACTACAAAATATTCATGGTAACTAATTATATGTAAAATAAGTAATAACTTTAATTTTATAGCTGGAGAGTAGGATATTGAACATTTCCAAATAATATCATTTGTAGATAATGAGATTCAAGTGGACATGTAAACCTGGAGATTCTTAAATTAGATAATTTAGTGTTTGTTTACCATCAGTCCCAGTTCGTATGGGATTTTGAAAAGATAACTCTAATGGAAACTTAGTGCTTTGACATTTTTGCTTTGTTTTGTTTTTATTAAAGACAGTGAAAGAGAGGGAAAAACAGTAATCCATATGCTAATGATATTTCTGGAGGTCAGAAACTGCTAGTCTGGTGTGGTGGCTCATGCTATAATTCCAGTACCTGGGAGGCTGAAGCAAGAGAGTTACCACAAGTTTAAGACCAGCCTGGATTACACAGCACTCACTAGTCTAGACCAACTAGCTTAGCCCTGTTTCAAAAGTCCCCTATCCCCCAAAAAGTTCAATCGTCAAACTTTGGAAATTTCAAATTTTCTCTATAACTGTATAATCAGTTCTATGCAAAACTTCCTAACCTGAATAATGCATTTATAGCCAAGCAACTTACTACACTATTGAAGAACATGATAATTTCTGTGAGCACACATTCATCAGATGGAAGATGTTTTTAAGCTGCTACATTGCACTATAACAAAACCAGATACATGGTACAGAGAGCAGATAGTAGGCTGCCTTTGGTGATGTCAGCGTGTTTATAGGTGAGAAAATGTTTTATAAATATAAGTATGTAACTATAAATTATAGAAAATATTTTTAAGTAAATTACTTAGTTTTAGAATGGATAGGTCAGGAAAACCATTGTGAGAAATTAATATTTGGTGTACCCCATAAGGAATGAGTAGAAGTAAATAAATGAAAGAAAAAGTAGAAACAGCAAGAGCTAGCAGCACATGTGGGCCTGGATATGTTTAGGGATAGAAACTGTGCAGAAAGCTATATAATGAGTAAAGTGGACAGGAAGACTAAGAAGCCTGGGTAGTTATGAACTAAGTAGGAAAGACTTTTATAGCCAAGTGCATGGGGAAGGCACTGAAAAGATTGATATAAATGGGTTTATGTTTTAGAAGATTGATCTGAGCGCTGCATGAGGAAAACACAGAAGAAGGTGATTAAAAACATAGAGACATGTTAGGGGATTAGGGGAATCTTAGAAATGTGGAGATAGAGAACATGATATTTTCTAAAAGCAAAATCAGTTGAATATGATAGAAATGGCCAGAGATAGGATGGGGTACTAAAAATGACTCTCACAGACAACCAGTCTTAAGTGAATGACGTTAATTGGGTAGAGGAGAGGCTAGTTGTATATGTGACTTCATAGTGGAAATAACCACATTATCGGATATTCATCAGAAGCAAATTTGGGCTAGTTACATACATTTAAGATTAATGAAGAAGCCATATAAATCAGTATATAGACAGACAAGTTCAATGACTTCTGTCCTGATGCTTGTAGATATTGCTTAAGTTGTAGAGGGGAGAAAGACAGGCTGCTACAAGTTAACTACTGTACCTGACAGTAATGCTAAAGATGTGTAAAGCTGGGAATGTAGGGAGAGGGCAGTGGAAGAGTTGGGAGAGATGTATTAATGGATCTGCAAGAGTATGTCATCTGAAGGAAATGCAGTCCAGCTCAGACACTGCCAGATAGAGGGAACCCCAGGGTTCCAGAGCCTCTGTTGTTTACAACTGTAGACAAGTTTGCTGATACTGTGGGAAGCAGAAGTGATGTTTTCAAGTCCTCTGAGTCACACTGACTACTCCACCAGTTTGCAGTCTCTGCTAGAATAGGAACCTTCGGGCTATTCTGAGGCTGGATGGAGGTCTAGGTAACAAAAACAGGAAGGAGAACAACAGTCACAAAACAGAACTAACAGTTTCACAAACAGAAATGGTCCAGGACTTAATATACTGCTGTCAGGTTTGTCGAGGGAAGGCTAGACATGTCCACTAGCCTTGCCCAAGAGAAGTAGGTTATTGGTGACGTTAGTGAGAGAAGCTCCTCTTCGCTGAGGTACAGACCCATACCACTAACGAGATGGGTACATTCAAATTGTCTGACTTAGTGTGTGACATGAGTGAACATAGAAGAAATGAAACAAGCACACATCCAGTGAGCTGAACAGTGAAACCATGAAAACTTTTAAGTGTGGACGGTTGCTTGGGAAACTTGTTAAAGAAATGGAACAATGTGCAGCCAAAGCTGAAACCGGGAAATGGGAACCAGGCCTTGGGACTCAAACAGAAGAGAGAGTTCCAGGGTCCTTAGTGCTGGTATTTTCAGCTCACGTTTAGACAACAGGATGATTCCTGCCCCGTCCCCTTGAGAACTGAGGTTATCAGATGGAGCACTTAGCATATGACAACTTAGAAGTTACATTAACCATGTATCACTTTTGTCAGTTTAGCTTTATTGTAATTTCATGGATTTGTGGATATATATATATATATATATATATATATATATATATATACAGAAACGAGTTGTCTGTTATTACTGTCATTTATATTTTACCTTAAAATTCCATTTAACCTTTTTCCTTTTTCTTTAGGAATCCAAGAGTTAGGAATTTTGCTGGCATGACACGCAAACACTTGCCTTGCAGCCTTTGTCTGTGATGTAGTGCTGCAGTGTTCTAATGAGAAGTCCTTCTCTTGGATTCTGCCAGGCCCTGACCACTGGGAGAATCAGCAGTAGAATATAGGGATGGTCAGACTCTTAGAACTATACCACTCAAATAGAGACTTCATCTCAAGAATGTGACTTAGCGCCGGGCGATGGTGGCACACGCCTTTAATCCCAGCACTCGGGAGGCAGAGGTAGGCGGATCTCTGTGAGTTCGAGACCAGCCTGGTCTACAGAGCTAGTTCCAGGACAGGCTCCAAAACTACAGGGAAACCCTGTCTCAAAAAAAAAAAAAAAGAGAATGTGACTTAGCCCGTGTTAGTATTCATATTTTTATGTTACCATGGTCTGATGGTGCTACAAATATATTCCCTTTTAGAATGTGAAACACAGAAAGTATGCAAGGTGGAAGGCAACATATATCCATAACTGCTTAAAGAACGGGGAGACTCCTCAAGCAGGCCCTGTTGGAATAGAAGAAGATAACGGTATGTATCTATTAGTCCTAAGCAGAAATGTTTCAGTAGAATGTTGAGTTTTCAAAAGATTTCAAAGTTTTCAGAAGGTACTAGTAATATTTTTCATCTACAGTAATTATAAAACCAGGAATTTGGACACATTTAAGATTACTGCTTTACATGTGCTGTCTGTCCATGTCAGCTAAATGTCTCCACTGTCACCCTATCTACCTAGACTTCATCGTTACATAGGAAAATACTCACAGGGTGACCTAGAAGTGTGATTATTAATGTTGTGATTTTTGTGTATTTTTTAATTGTTCTGTATTGGCAGGGGATAGGGTTATACTTTACATGACTCCAAAAATTACAGATCATACAAAAGTGGGAAGTGAATTTTTAATTCCATATACTCATCTTCCTAGATCTTACCAAAATTTAGATAGTAAATACTTTAGTGTTGTTTTCTTAATAGAGACTTTTTTTAAAACTTCCAAGCAAATACAAATATGGATGGATGGATGGATGGATGGATGGATGGATGTCACATAAGCCCTAGGAAGAATGCAGTAATCATTAATTGGTGAGATAAAAAATAGCCATGTCCTTACTAAAAGCTAGAGTTATGATTTAATGAATGGCTGTTAGTGCTGTCAATGATGCTGATCAGCTGTAATTCACAGGTGGCTTATGGGAAACGGAAAGCAAATATATTAAATTACTTATATACTTAGCATGAGACCTAGCAATCTAGTTATTTCCCCTAGATCAGGAGTTCTCAATCTGTGGGTCATGGTCCCTATTGGGTCAAATGACCTTTTCATAGGGGTTGCCTAAGAACTATCAGAAAACAGATATTTACATTGCAATTCATAATATGATTGACTGTTGATAGGTCCAGTCATATGCAAGCCCATTATTGGTAGCTGTGGTGCAGTGAGACCATGATTACATTAGCTATGTCATTCTAAGAATTTAGCATTTTCTGGACTTTCTCCGTCATTTTCCTGATGTTACAGTCTTTTCTCTTCCTTTTCATGATGTTCCCTGAGTTTCTAGTGGGTGATATAATGTCCCACTTGGAACTTACTACTCAGCAATAACCTTGAGTCTCTTACATTCACCACCATTCATTGCAAGGTGAACCGACTTTGAGCCAGACTGAGAGCAATTATTTTTGTTTGAATGTCTCTAGTTTCATTTCTATTGCTTTGACCAAAAACAGTTTGAGGTAGTTTTATTAGAAAAGTATTATTTCCGCAAAAGTCCATCATTTAGGAAAATCAGGGTAGGAGCTTCAACAGACTTGAAACCAGAAACCATAGAAGAACAGTGTTTTGTGGGTTGCTTGGAAACTTATACTTTGCTTGCTTTTTTATTTAGCCCAGGGTGCCTTGGTCAGGGAATACTGCTGCCCACAGTGGGTGGGACTCGCCTACATAAAATAATAATCCAGGCAATTCCTGTTAGACATGCTCTCAGACCAGTCTGATCTGAACCAATCCTTCAATTGATACTCTCTTCTTGTGACTCTAGACTAACTAAGACAGATGTAAATATAGATATTTAGAAGGAGGCTTAGTACTGTGACAGTTAAGTTAATCAACAGTAGTAAGTTCTTTCCAGGGCCTGAGATTGCCTGAGCCACAGGTTTTTGGTTGGTTTTCCATTACCAGGCCTGGGTTCTTTGCTGGGAAGCTGACCTCATATCTAGTCAGAGATAAGATGGTTACTCCCCTAACAGTCATGCCATTGTTGTGCCTGTATGTTGGTATTGTAGTTTGTAGGGCTTACAGCCAAGTAAGACCACTGATGCCAGCTACCTGATTTTCACCTTTTAAGAGGTACTATAAAGATTATACTAGCCGGACGGTGGTGGCGCACGCCTTTAATCCCAGCACTCGGGAGGCAGAGGCAGGCGAATCTCTGGGAGTTTGAGGCCAGCCTGGTCTACAAGAGCTAGTTCCAGGACGGGCACCAAAGCTACAGAGAAACCCTGTCTCGAAAAACCAAAAAAAAAAAAAAAAGATTATACAGTTGGAAGGAAACATTCAGCTTAGTTCTACTTCTACTTAGTTCTTAGTTCTACTACCTGACTTGCAGGTACTATAAGATAACCACACGAACTTAAGGATTTGAAGCTAGGACCTACGTAGGAAAAGAACACAATGTTTGTTTTTATGGGACTGAGTTACCTGACTCAGGGTAAGCTTTTTCAGTTTCATCCATTTGCCTATAAAGGTAAGAATTATGCTTTTCTTTACAGGTAAATGAGATTTCATTGTGCATATATACCACATTGTCACTAGCTATCTATCCACCGATGGACATCTAGGCTAATTCTGTTTCCCAGTTATTGTAAAGAGTGCCAGTAAATATAGATGATCAAGTACCTCAGGAGTAGAATGTAAAAGTCCTTTGGGTCTATGCCCAGAACTAGAGTTACTGGCTCATGTAGTAATCTTATTTTTAGCTTTTTGAAGAACCTTTACATTGATTTCTGTGGTGGCTTCACCAATGTGTACTCCAACCAACGATGAATAAAGTTTCCTTTTCCTCCATTTCATCACTATTTTCTTTTAAGTTGTCTTTTTTTATGTATATTTTGATCTTATTTTTTTCTCTTGCCTGAATCCTCTCAGATTTTCACCACTCCCTACCCATCCAAATTCTTATTCTTTCTCTCTCTTTAAAAAAGAAATAAACAAAACACCAAAAGGACAAAAAAAAATACAGAAACAGCACACACACACACACACACACACATATTTTGTATTAGCTAACAATTCCTGTGTTCACTCATTGAAGAAAATTATTTTTCTCTCCAAGCAGGGATCAATTGCAAATAACTTCTTGGATAGGACTGGAACTTTGTACCCACTTCTCTATCTGGCCTGGGGTTTTGTGTACAGGTTTTGTGTGCTGTCACAGTTTCTCTGAGTTCAGATGGTCATCAGTCTTGTTCCTGAAAAATGTTATTTCTTTGGAGTCTTTCCACCTACTCTTCTGTCTGGATTCTTGAGCCTTGAGGGGAAAGATGATAAAGCCATCCCAGTTAGGACTGAGTGCTCTCAAGCTTCTTCCTCTTTGTTACTTACCATCTATTGCAAGACCATGGTTCTCTGATAATGAATGATATACTTATCTCTGGGTATAACAGTATGTCATTACGAGTCATGTTACTGCCATGTTCCCTTTGCAGACTAGAAGTAAATTTTCCTCTAGGGCAGTCTAGTCTCAGATTCTTGACCACCTTAGCAGTGTCAAGAATTGGGTCTGTATATCATGGAGTAGACCTTAGGTTTTAAAAAAAGAAATCCTGGTTAGTTATTTTTGTAACATTGTGCCACTGGCAGCAGTGTCTTTTTTGCAGGCAGGTTGCTATTGTAAGTCACAGGGTTCATAGCTTGAAGATAATGATGATTACTTTTCTCTTCTGATGGCGTGTATAGTACTTTGCAACACCATGTATGCTAATTAGTATAGATGAAGCTTTTAGTTGGGCTCCAGCTCAATTTCTCCATGAATGATAACATGAGTGATGTCTTCAGCAATAGAACTAGCATTGGAAATTCCTGTACTATTTGGACAGAGGATCTATAGGAACACCGTTGGCCAATGACTACAGGATATAGCCCTACCTGTGCTAAAGAAAAAAACCAAGGTTTTACTTGGTGGTGTAACATGCATAGTTAGGGCATTGTTATCACCATTGTATGTTAATTCCTATTAAATTATTTTCATATGTCTACATATACTTAAGCTTCTCAGTAGTATTTTCGTATGGCTTTTCAAAAACCTTTTAGTGTTATTTGTCTCTTCCCATATTCCCTCCTTTACCCTGCCCTCCTATCACCCTCCCCCTTTTAATCCACCTATTCTAGTTTCCTCTTCTATTGCTACCTTCCTAATCTCTTTCGCTAATCTAATTGAAGCATAATATTTAAAAGCTAGCATCCACATATGAGAAAAATGCAATGATTGTTTTTCTGACTATAGATTACCTTTCTCAAGATGATTATTTTAGCTTCATCCATTTACCTGCAAATATCATAATCTCATTTTTCCTAATAGTTGAACAATATTCCATTGTTTTTCTGTACCGCATTTTTGTTACCCATTCATCAGTTCATGGACATCTAGTCTGTTTCTAATTTCTAATTATTATGAATAGAGCAGAATTCTACAATCTGAGCAAGTATCTCTGTACTAAGATGTAGAGTACATTGGGTATATGCTTAAGATTCTTGGGTTTTTTTTTTTTATTTCTTTTTCTTCTTTTGGTTTTTCAAGACAAGGTTTCTCTGTGTTGCTTTGGAGCCTGTCCTGGAACTCTGTAGACCAGGCTGGCCTCGAACTCACCTGCCTCTGACTCCCAAATTCTGGGATTAAAGGTGTGTGCCACCACCGCCTGGCAATGGTCAGCCTTTTGAGGAACCTCCATGCAAATTTCTCTAGTGGCTGTACCAATTCCTGTTCCTCACTTTTTCTTCTATTATATTCAGGATATCTGGTTTTATGTTGAAGTCCTAGATCCATTTGGAGTCAGTCAAATTTTATACAGGATGTAGATATAGATCTATCTTCATTCTTCTACATGCAACTATCCAGCTTACCAGCATCATTTGTAGGAGAAGCTGTATTTTCTCCAGTGTGTATTTTGGGTATTTGGACATACATCTGAATATTCAGTTTAATTCCATTGATCATTGCCCCACCCCCAACATGCTGTTTTATTACTATAGCTTTGTAATGCAACTTGAAATGTGGGTTGAGCATTTGAGACTTCAAAGCCCACCCCTTAGTGACATTCTCCTCCAGCAAAGCCACACCTATTTCAACAAGGTCATTCCTCTTAAAAATGCCAGTCCCTATTGGCATGTTGGGGCCATTTTCTTTGAAACCACCACATTTCACTCCCTGGCCCCCATAGGCTTGTAGCCATATCATAATGCAAATCTACATTTAGTCCAACTTCAGTAGTCCCCATACTCTGTCACAGCACAACTTCGATAGTCCCCATACTCTGTCACAGTGCAACCCTGCTTAAAAGTTCAGTTTCTTCTGAGACTCGAGACAATCTCTTAACTGTAACCACCTGTAAAATCAAAATGAAAAGCAAATTAGATTCAACATACAATGTAGACCTTGCTGGCCTCAAACATAGAGATCTATCTGTTTCTGCCTCCAGAGTACTGGGATTAAAGGTGTGCACCACTACACCTGGCCCTAAGCTTTTCTTTAATTCTGTTTCATAGAATTAAACTTAGCTGATTAGACTCTTACCCTGAACTCTCAACTCCCTGTATTCCATCTAATATCAGGCTTTTCTTTAACCTGTTTATCTCCCTGAACACAGGATTTAACTCTATCCCACTTCCTACTACCCCTTTCTCCTTGAACTGTCCATTTTGTATTTTTCCGTGCTCAGCTTGCTCCTTTCATTGTAGTTCTTCATAAGCGTGAACACTAATAATCACATGACAGAATCAGGACTAGGCTGTTTTAACATTTCCTCTGCCAGTGCCATTAATCAAAAACTCTTCAATTTAGCCTCAGGCAGACATTTTGGACAAGGGCAAAACACCCAAATTTTTAGCTAAAATATCACAAATTTTTAGCTAAAGTAAACTGTGTAGTCCCCCCCCCCCCCCAGTTCAAATCATCCTTAGCACCACTGTCTTCCTTGTCCTTACAAGTATGGCTCATGTAGCCCCTCTTAAATCATTCAGCTGCTTTTCTAATCCAAAGTCCACTTTTCTCCAAACACCTATTATAATATACTCTAAATATCTGAACATAAAATTTCATTTTTAATTTTTATTAATCTTTGAACAACAGTAATAAATAATAGCCTGTACATAGTAAATATTGAATAAAAGACAACTATCTAAAAAACAGTCCATTTTGGACATTTATATTGGCCTATTTTGCCAAAGAAATTGTCCTTATTTTTCACTTGAAGTGTGTTTTAAAGAAATAAATATGTTTAAAGAATGTGTAGACCTGGTTTTTACTGTCCTAAGGAAATGGTATTCATTGTAAGTCAAAAATTTTTTTTTAACCTCCCCTCTAATTTTATTAGTTCATTTCTCCTAATAGAAATTTTTTCTAAATTGGGGGCCAGAAAAAGATTTTTCAATATAATTAACATGATTAGAGTTGTATATTAGGCTAAGAAAAAAGAATATAAGCTGTAGAGAATTGCAGAAGAGGTGAACATTGAAGATATATGCACCTAGTATTATGATCTTAATCCATCTTCATTGCTTAAATAAAATTAAATAGAAATTTGAACAATAAGAATAACAACTTGAGGAACAACATGAGACTGAAAGGCTAACTTTTAACAAAGCAATAAAGTTAACTATGGGGTAGAATACACCAGTCCCAAGAAACTAAGAGAAATTGACACACTGTGGAAAGAGTATAGTCTCTGTAAATAGGCACTGTCACTAGGACAAAAAGACAACCCACTGACTGGGAGAAGATCTTCACCAACCCTGCAACTGACAAAGGTTTGATCTCCAAAATATATAAAGAACTCAAGAAACTAGACCGTAAAAGGCTAATCAACCCAATTATAAAATGGGGCACTGATCTGAACAGAGAATTCTCAACTGAAGAACTTCAAATGGCCAAAAGACACTTAAGGTCATGCTCAACTTCCTTAGCGATCAGGGAAATGCAAATCAAGACAATTGTAAGTCAGAAATTTTTTAAGAAAATAAAAAATTATTTCAGGAAATAGCATGCTTATCAGATGCATTATGTGGAATTGTGTTTGTCATGTGATAGAAGAATAAAGTACTTAGCAATTGTGTTTCAAAATGCCTGCTTCAACTTTGTACGTTCATTATATACAGATGTTGAAGAAAGTGAAGATGTTGGTGCCACCTCTCTGCCCACTCAGCCGCCTCAGCCATCATCTTCAACATATGACCCAAGCAACTTGGCACCAGGCAGCTACAGTGGGATACAGATTCCACCAGGTGCACATGCTCCAGCTAATACACCTGCAGAAGTGCCACACAGCACAGGTATGAATTCAGTACTGTGTCCCCATTTTCATAAAAATTGCATAGTTCTGAAGCTAGAAATAGCTCACTTAGCTTAGTGGGTAAGAGCAAGCTGCACAAACATGAGGACCTTAGTTCAGATCCCAACACACACATAGAAGGTTGACCATGGCCACATACGCATATATAACCCCAATGTTAAAGAGTGTAAAGACAAGGAGATTTCTGGTCTTGCTAGCTTAGCTCCAGATGTTTTTGAGAGACCTTACCCATTCACATACCATGTACACTACATCACACACAGGCATATATAAGCACCATGCACTTATACCACACACTCACACATGCATATGCTCCACACACAATACACATGTACCACACACATACATGCACATATACCACACTCAGGCATATACACAAAAAATGTTTTTAGAAGTAGGAGCAACACTTATATTTGGTCCACATAATGATGTTAATAGAGTTTGAAACATTCTGTTTCACTTTTGTTTTAGTATTTATTACAGTCTAAATTTTTGAGCAATGACAGATGCCTATATGTATTGATTACTGTTTGCTTCTTATTTTGCTAATGATGTTTTCTCTACATTATAGAAATGGCTCTTCCCTTTTTTGTCCTCTTCCCTATCTGTCCTCTCCACTATAGATTTGGACTAGTTCTGCAATACTAGATTCTTTCTCACTGGGTGTGATAGTTAGGATGCTCCCTCTGCCTCTTCGTGGTCTCATTGACAGTGATGATGGGGTAGGTGTCGACACTTACACGTAACAGCAGGCACTCTTCCATTTCCTTGTATCACTGACAAAACATCTACCTTCCTTCCAAATAGAGACTCATTTACAACCAAGATTTAAGCTTTGGTATGGTTTGGGTTTGTATACATTGCCTTTATTATTGATGAAATTGACCGTTGTCTCACTGTCTCTCTTATGTCATCACATAGCATACATAGTTCACCTGGATTCCAAGGCTTTATGGTGTGTGTCATGACATAGCTAGTGCAGCCAATGTAACTTTGTTCTTACATACAGTTCATGAAACAATTTTTAAATGTTTTATAGTCTTTGGAAATATTTCTAATCTAGAGTACCTAAACAAAACTAGCTACCCTAGTGTATCCGCCGTAAGTGAATACAGCTCAAAATGTACCTGAAAGAGTAAACACAGGCATTCTTACAAAATAAGCGTGCCATGCGTTTGGAAGCAGATCACAATGTTTGTTATTTCCCACTAAACTGTAAACTTGCAATAATTCAATTGACATCTACTTCTCTCACCCTATGTTTTTTCTTAGTTAGATGAAATTAGTATCATGCCTACTCCTCACATTTATTTAATTATCAACAGAATCAGAAGCATAGAATTGACTAGTACTTAGCTATAGTGCATAGTAAGCATAGAACTGACTAGTACTTAGCCATAACGCATAGTAAGCACTCTACAAATTAGCTTCTTTTCCTTATTCTTTTCTTGCCTTCTTTCCTTCTCCGTGGAGAGTCAATGAGCATTCAAAATCATTTTGTGAATCAAGACAAATATCATATGTCAGTGTAGCATGTACAGAAAGATGACCTGAAAGGTACTACTGTAGAAACAGATCTGAGGGTGTAGGAGGGAGACCGCTTGTTTGTCCCAGCTGCCCAGAACCAAAATAATCACACAGAAACCATATTAATTAACTCACTGCTTGGCCCATTACCCCTAGCTTCTTATTGGCTGATTCTTACATATTAATTTAACCCATTTCTATTAATCTGTGTATCACCACGTGACTTTGGCTTACTGGGTGAAGTTCCTTCTGGCTCTAACAGGACTACATGGTTTCTACTCCACACTTCTTTCTCCCAGCATTCAGTTTAGTATTTCCTGCCTAGCTAAGTTCTGCCCTGCTATAGTCCAAAGCAGTTTTTTTACTTATTAATGGTAATCACAGCATCCAGAGGAAAATACCCACATGTTGAGGGCAGCACTGTAGTTAAATTACCGTGGGTTCGATACAGATTAACTTTGTGTGAGAAACAGCAAACTATACTTTTGGTAGGAGGACTATTTGATTGACCTATATAAAATTGCTATTTTTGTACAGTGGAAAACTTCAAATCTTGAGAGCTTCGTATGATCCCACTAATAGTATTTATTGTTGGGAATATTCATGACAATAAATATTAGGAGGTGCAATCTAGGAAGTATTCTAGTATGACTAGTATGCACAGTACATTTTAGTCTGGTTAACAAAAGCATGTGATGGCTGTGTGTTCTCTTTCCCTGTCTCCCCATGAATAAATGTTGTATAAATATAGCATTCTATGTATCCTAATTACTCCTTCTCTACCTCCTCTTTCATTCATCAGAGAAAGTAATAAAAGTAAAACTTCTAAGAAACATATTCAGTGAAGAACGAAATTTGAATTCAAGATTCTGACCTCATTTAGTTAGCTAGTTGCTACCTCCTTTCTGTGTCCTTTGTCTGTCATCCTTGGTAGATAAGGATCTAAAATCTTTTCAAATCCAAAGCTGCTTTCTCAATGACATACTTCTATTTAGTTATTAAGTTTAGATGCTGGATCTCCTCTTAACTCCAGGTTCTTTTCTACTACATTTATCCAGTTCATTGCTGTCAAATAAAAGAAAGCAATAACAGTTTTAGTTTATAAACATAACAGATGTTTCCCCTCTTGCCCTCTTGAAGAGTGATTTACCTTCTCCCATGTAATAGGTCCAGGATGCACTTTTATCAAAGGGAAATCCTTCGGATAGCTGAGAAGAATAGTATGTACTCATTTACAAGTTTTAGTTCTTCCACAGAAAAAGCAGTGGGTGCAAGCAGGCCGGAATAATGGTTGTTTGCAGTGTTTGTCTCTGTGCCTAAGCCACATGGGACACTAATAATGTTCACTTTATCTCTCAAAACGAGTGCTTCTTGCAGTCTATGTTATAGAAGGCCTTAGCAGAAAATCAAAATAGATAAATATGATAGAATTATATTATTGCTGCTAACTTTTGGGTGTTTTGTTTTGTTTTGTTTTGTTTTTTGAGACAGTGTCTCACTATGTACCCCTGACTGGCCTGGAGCTCTCTATGTAGATAAGTTGGGCTCTAACTCACATAGATCCTCCTGCTTCTGTCTCAGGAGTACAAGGATTAAAGGTGTTCTCCACCACTCAGCCAGTGCTTGCCTTTTCATTTCTCACCTAACACACTGCAAACCTGAGTTCTGTAAAGAGCTGTGGAGGAAGAAGTTATATTCTTGTGTTCTGTGAGGTGTCATTTACCTGTTGACATCCTGGCCTGTGTTTTTATCTCAGTGCCATTTCCCCTCATGGAGGATGTAACATCTGGTTTCCTACGTTCTTACCTCTTCTTCTCTTAGTCTTTATAGGTCCTTCTCTTTGCTAGGCCTCTGCACCCCACTGCATTTCAAGGCTCTGTTTAAATTTGGGAGTTAATCTTTTTTAGCTTCCTAACCAACTCTCACGTCTCCCTTCCTAAGAGTTTCTGTACCATTTACTCTATAGAACAAGTTAGTTAACTGAAAATGTTGCATTATTCTTGAACACATATGGCTGCCTTCTAATATGCTGGCTAAGCGTAACTCAGAAGTTACATTCTGTCATAATAGTTGCATTTTTTTGAGTGACAGGAAGAAATAAATGCTCAAGCACACTGCTTTCCTCCAGGAGTGGATTTTAAGAGACTTATCTCACTCCACCACATTGCAGTCTAAGTTGTGACCACTGCACAGATTGCCCAGAGGGACCTATCCAAATCCAAACAGACTTAAAACAAAAAGCAGATGAGAGCATCCAGTGACTAAATAGTAACCTAAAAGACATTACCAACCTACCAGGTATTTTTGAGCTTACGTCAACCTATTATTTGGTTTCCACAAAAGGGCAGACCTGCCTCTGCTTCAAGACAGACAGGAAGAGACACATTCAAACTATCCTGCCTCAGGCATGTACAGCTGAACGACTGACCGAAAACTTAGTAAGATGCACACTGTGTGTTAAAATATTCTTTACATGGAATAATCCTGTATAACTAGGCAGTTTATGAATCTTACTGTGTTCTTAATACAGCTTATCACACATAATTATTTGAAAGTTATCGTAGGATGCTGGCCTGAAAGTGTGGCCTTCTGTGAAGGAGTCAGTTGAAAGATTTAATCTATGGAAGAGTATGAGTCACTTGGGAAGGGTTGGTTTTTCCTGCTCAGAGGATGTGGACGGCCATCTCTACTTAAGATATGTCTGCCTTTTTGTTAAATTAGGTTTGACAAACAGCCTCTCAGACCTCCTAGCTTTCTAACAGTCTTTGTTAATTGTTGTTTGAGGCAAAGTCTCACTGTGTAGTCGTGGCTGGTCTGGAACTCACACCTGACTCTGCCTCCCAAATCGTGGGATTAAAGTCATGCACTGCCATACCCAGCTTTCTAAGATTCTTTTTTTTATTATTAACTTTATGTGTGCTTTTAAGTATTTATGGGAAAAATATGTCAAATGTTACTAGCTAAATATACTTTGTTAGCACTCATCAAAATTAAGCAAAAGGTCACTGAATTATTCAGCATAAATTTCCTGTGTCTCCTGGCCCTACCTTGAAAGGTACGTCCACTGTAGTACTGTGTGTGGTAGCAAAAGGTGTAAAAACATGAATTTCTTAATAATGAGTTGTTTTGTAAGTCATGATCCATGCATTGAAAAGAAGCATTGTAAGGCCATTAAAAGGGAAGCAACAATTGTATGTATTAATCTGGCGTTACAGTGTCTAAGCCGTATGAACTCCAAAGCACACAGAGCAGTCTACTTACTATGGAGACCTAATTACTATTTCCAAGACATATGCCATACAGAATTGAATTTTCAGAAATCATGTGGTTTCTGGAGTTAATCAGCTTGTCTTTGTTTACTTTCCCTGCTGATCTAATCATTGTAGTCTTCTGTTATAAAACTTCAGTGCATTTTGCTAATTTTTAGATGAGTAATATGCTATATCTGGAGTACAGTGCTAGTTACTCATTCAGTATGACAGTGTTGACAAGGCTTAACAGGAAGTCAAGCTAATCACTCATTTACCTGGAAGAAGTACCATCTTACAAATATTAACTGGAGAATTGTAGTATTCAATTTCACATGGTTTTAAACTGTACTCTTCTGCCAACTTAAAATAAATCATTATTTTGTCTCACTTTGTCCTCAAGGATACTTAGCAGCTTAAGAGATTAAATGGTGGGAAGGGAGCCTCCTCCTTTAAAGATACATGGCAACAATGTGACCACATAGCCACATACGTATAAGTAATATGATATAGGATGAGCAGGTCACTGTTGCTTGTTTATGAATGTATACATAGATAATATATAACGGCAATTAAAGAAAAGAGGCATTGAATTGAGAGAGAGCAAGGGCATACATAGAAGTGGTTGGCTAGAGGAAAAAGATAGGGGAAAATGGTGTTTATATATTTCAAAGAATTAAAAAGAATTGAAACACTTGTCATGAAAGTTAACACATATTTTCCTGCTCGTTTTCTGTTCCAGTTTGTAATATAAGTTAATTAATCAATTAATCAAATTAATTCATCAGAATGAAGAAAATGTTCAAATAGTGAAATAATTGCCAACTGTTGATTGCTTTCCTAATACTTTATTAGGAGATGAAGCACTTTCTGCATATCTCTGGTTTTCATTCACAGGCGTAACGAGTAATACCGCGCAGCCTAGTCCACAGACTGGTCCGGTCATCGATCCTGACCTGTATACAGCTTCCCAAGGTGAGTCATCCAGCTTTCTGTAGGCTGCATTGTGTTTCTCCTTATTTGGGGTGATGCTTGTAATTGTTCCTTGACTTTACCATATAAGTTTCAGTATAAAGGATACTCAAGTTTTTTTTTTTTCAGTATCTCTGTTCCATTGTCAAGGGAACCAGGATTCTATAAGACCCTCAGAGAAACCCACATCCAAAGACACTCACTCCATTTTCTTTCTTTACTATTTTTTTCTCTTCATTTGTTCTGTAATGGATATAATGACACATGTCTAGCCACAACTACTGTGAAAGCTTATGGTCAATTACATTCCTTCATTTCAAAATCACTATGTGTTGTCATTGTGATTTTCCTAATCTGCACTACATTATTACACTATCCAGAAAGGAAAAAGCTAACAATGATGAAAATCGGCATCACTGTCTGCAGTTCAGTAATTTGATGGCTCATGTTGTGTTGATGTCATCTTCATTTTTCTCACTTCTCTCTATTTTTTTGCCGCTAGTTGGATTTGAGGCAAATATTTATTTCACATTCAGTGTTTAGATCTTATGGTCATGGAAAATCAAAGCATGGTACTAGCATAAACCCAACGCCTATACCAGAGTAACAGAATGGATGTCAGTGAATGGACTTAGATCTTTGCATCTCCAGTTAACCTGTTCTCAACAAAGGGGCCAAAGACAGCCTCTGTAGAAAATGGTGATAAGAAAACTGGGTATCTCTCTGCAGAAGGTTAATGTTATCCCCTTCTAACTCTTGTATAGAAATCAAATTAACATTGCTTAAAGACAAGACCTAACACTTGGAATTACTGGAGGAAAATATAGAGGAAATACTAATTGTTATAATTTTAGCCACTAGCATGCCTGGTACTTCCAGGTTCCAGGGCCACACATGTGCGGACAAGCCTTCAGGCAAAAATACCTAGCCACCTCCGGGACCTTAAAGGGCCCTGTGTGACCCCCGTGCAGCATGGTTGCATGACCTGCGTATGACATGGCTACGTCATCTCATCCCCCTGTGTGCATGTGCTAGGCAGCCTTTAAAATCTAGAGCACCATCTTCAGCCCTCTCTTTCTGCACACTCACTTCACCAGGCCTGTGCGTGTCTCCTCTAATAAACTCCTAAGCGGGTTTGTTCCACGTTTTGTGCTTTCTTCTCGCACCAGATAATTTAACTAATAGACATTGGTGGGCCAGTGATTTTATATGTAGATGACTTCTAAAGGACAGAAAATGAAAGCAAAAGTTGACAAATGGTATTAACTCCAAAGTAAAAGCTGAGCGGTGAAGAGGCAGCCTAGAGAATGGGGGACATATTTTCTAACTAGTCAACTGATGAAAGACTAATATGTGGAATATTTACGTAAATTAAGAACTGTAACCAAAAATAGACCCATTTCAAAATTAGCCAGTTGTTGAGCAGTGGTGGCACACACCTTTAATCCCAGCACCTGGAAGGCAAAGGCAGGCGGATCTCTGAGCTCAAGGCCAGCCTGGTCTACAGAGTGAGTACAAGACAGTCAAAGCTACACAAAGAAACCCTGTCTCAGGGGGGGAAAAAAGGAAAAAAAATTACTACGTGATCTACATAAACACTTGGAAGAAGTTGAAATGACCAACAAATATATAGAAATGTTTAATATCTTTAGCTGACTGTGAAACACAAATCAGAACTACAAAAATACTAATGATAAGGAGATTAAGGACTTTTATACACTATTATAGTATATTAGTTAAGACAGTCATTGTGGATAATAGTCCAGACACCGAAATAGATCTTCTAGCATGTGATCCAGCTGTCCCACTTCCAGGTTCCCAGATTTATATTCAAAGGAAATAAATCCATAAGCTAAAAAAGTAGTGTATCTATATTCATATGCCGCTATTCCCAAGAAGAATCATCCTAGATGATTATCAGCAAATTAGCCAGTAAAGAAAATCTGATATATGTGTCTTGGTTAGGTTTCTCTTGCTGTGTTAAACACCAGGACCAAGTCAAATGGGGAGGAAATGGTTCTTTTCGTACTATACTTATAGCCCATCACTAAGGAAAGTCGGGGAAGGGACCTCGAGGCAGGAACCGAAGCTAAAGCCATAGAGGGCTACTGCTTACTGCATTTCTCCTCAAGGCTTACTCAGCTTGCTTTCTTATAGCAGCAGGACCACTTGGCAACTCAGAATAGCACTACTCACAGTGAGCTTGGCCCTCCCACATCTATCAAGAAAATATACCACAGGCTTGCTTATGGGCCAGTCTGGTTGGAGCATTTTTTAGTTGAACTTTCCTCTTCCATAAAGACTCTGTTGTGTCAAGATGTCATAATACTAGCCAGCACAATATGTAAATATAAGCTGTTGAGCCATGAAGATGAGTGAAATCCTGTGAGTTGCTGCCAAATGAATGGAACCAGTTGAACTATGGAAAGACAAGCACTGTGTTATCTCGTACATAGAAGCTGAACATTCAAGTGGCAGGTGATGGCATGTGAACTAGCACCTGTTAATCAAAGTTTAAATCAAGTAAGAATAAAACAAGGATTAAGTCATTGAAACAGAAAATAAAAACTTAAAAAAGTTGTTCAAAACAGACCACATACCTAAATGCAAAAAGGAAGTTATACCCTTTGATGTTTATCCAAAGTAGAGAACCTGTCCACAACAAAACACTACATTCAAGTGTTGGTACTATCTTTATTCATTTTTTACCAAAACTGAGAAGCAACACGATCTCTATCGTTGGCAAAGGGATAAAGTGTAGAAAACACATATGATACATCATCCTGTGTTAAGTGCACATGAGCTGTCCAATCTTTTAAATGAAGGAAAGGAAAGGAAACTTAGGTGTCTGTTACTAAATGAAAATCCAGTCTGATGTCTCACTTGTTTTACTAGTCCAAAAACTCTGCACTTGTACTTATGTGAGCCCACACTGTCAGGAGCTGGGGCATGTCTCAGTGAAGACAGAGAGTGGAAGGTTTAGATAGCTTAAACTAGAACTACCTGCATGGTGAGTTCGCCATTGCACCTTCTCCCTGATTGGTGACAGAGGTTTCTTCCCACCCGGTCCTGCAGTCGTTCAGTCCCAAAGAAATACACAAAGACCTACATTAATTTTAAACTGATTGGCCTATTAGCTCAGGCTTCTTATTAACTCTTATAACTTATATTAGCCCATAATTATTATCAGTGTTAGCCACGTGGCTTGGTACATTTTTCGGCAAGGCAGTCGCATCTTTCTTCCTCTGTGTCTGGATGACGACTGCACTGACTCCTCCCTCTTACCAGAATTCTCTCGTTCTCATTGCCCCACCTCTGCTTCCTGCCTGGTTACCCCTTAGTAGTGTTTAATTACTATGTGTTTCACAAGCATACCTGTTATGCTAATGTAAATATACTATGTAAATGTAATTATTGATGTGTAAATATTAATGTATATTAGTTATTGTTGTAGCGTATTTGTGACTGCTCCTGAGAGAAAAATTGAAAAACATTTCAAAGTCTAATATTTTTTTACCCTGTATATTATTAGAATATAATAAAAACTTACCTCTTTTTTTTAATCTTAAAATTATGTTATAATATCTGAAAAATATTGAATGTTGTCATTACTTAAAACAATGATACGATCTATCTCGTATTGCTTTTGTTGTTATTGGCATCTTTGGGCAATTACTTTTTATAAAGATTTAGAACTCTGTTTCTGTTTCCTCTGCCTGTGTCCTTTCAAGTCAATAATGGAATATATTCTAATATTAGCCAAAGCCCTAGGTATACTAATTTCTAGAGCTATCTGCATAAATTGGAAAGACCCATCCTGGAAATATTACCAGTTATTCATCCGGTCCTCTGTGTAGGGACTTTGGATAAATGAATCTTGAGAAACGATGCTCTTGTCATTAAGTATTCAGTGATGTCATTTTCCCTCTGAAAATGTCTTGGATGCAGTACTTGACCCACTCCTTACCCCAGGAGCAGAGGCTGGCAGTTGAGCAGCTGTCCTCTGCCTGCTCTGAAGGGCTGGGAGAGATGCCTGGTCAGACATCACTACCTAGGACCATGCGGAGCTTTCTCACCTGTTCCCCTTAGAGAAAACAGCCTTTACTTGGTACAGTAAGACTATCTTTATGATACTAAATATAAGATGAGGTACACTGAAATTAAACTGTATCCTTTCTTGTTTCTTCTACCTTCTCTGTTGAAATTTTATGTGATAATTGTAAATAACCGTAAGTAAGTGACAGATTTTATTTTTAATTAATATTATAAGTTGAGTTCCTATATTTTTATTATGGGTGACATAATTATATTTCTTAAGGAAAGCCTGGTGTGTTACAAAAGTAATTATTTTGTATGGCTTGGTTAAGTTCTTTAAATTGTTGAAAATAAGTCTAACATCTCTATGTGTAGAAATTACATTTTGAATGTGAATCTACATTTCAGTTTTTATTATCTAGGTACTATCTATTACATATAAATTAATGTCTTATGTGATATTAATGATATTAAGCTTTATGTGTCATTTTTCAGTAGTGATATTTCATTTACACTTTATTAATATTGAGATGATTTCATAAAAACTAAAATGTTTGTGCTTTAAAATAGTTTTATTGTTTGTGAGTAAGTTTAGTTTATGAAAAAAGGAATATCAGCTTTGCTGTTATGCACCTTTTCACTTTTTAATGAGCAAGTGATGCGTTAGCAAAACAAAACTAACATTGACGCTGTAAAGATGAAGTTGTTCGGGGCATCAGAGTTTCTTTCCCAACATGTGTAGTGAATACTGGGTCCTTGCCTTTGCATTAAAGTTTACTAAGATGGAAGCAGAGGCTGTCAGGCAGCTGGGCAGTGTTAAGGTGTACTCGAGCTACACAACGTTCTACTCGAAGAGGATGTGTATATCCAAGTAGCCGCGAAGCCAGAGCCTCAGTTATTTTGGAAAAAAAAAAATGTGAAATAATCTAGTAGATATTTTTCAAGGAAAGCATAAACTGAAGTGCACATGACCAAACAGAAATGAAGGTTGGTGTTTTTAAGTTTGACTGATGTGGTCAACAGCAGCTCCACTGCTGCTAACAAACGGTGGTGAACTAGGCCTGAATAGATAGTGTGCGATTGTAAGTTTACTCCTTTGTTCATTTGTGTTACTTTTAAAGCAAGAGAGAAATTCAAGGAAGTTAAAAATTTTCTGTTAAATGAGAATGTCTGATTACTTTAATCTTTTACTAACAATGATTATTTGAAGGCTTAATTGATGTAGCACTCTGCATGTTTGCTGTATGTAAATTTGTAAACACATTATCTTAAAATCTTGAATTTAATTAGTATTTATCTGTTATGAACTATATATAGAATGTGGAGAATTAGTGAGAATACAGGCAGCCTTTTCCTATTTATTGAGTGAATCACTGAGCTGGGAACCACCAGGTGCCTTGTACAGAATAAACACTAAAAATACATAGTGTATCAGTGCTTGCTTTGGAAGATGGTAATATTTGTTAGGATTTACTCTCAACCTACCTACAGTTGCTGCATCTTTAGGAGGTAATGTCCAATTTTGCCATTTCCATCAAAAGTTAAAAAAAAATAAAGACTGTTTAAAAAGAATCTGTGTCTCAGTATAACCTTAACAATAATTAGAGTATGCTGCCTCCTCATTTTCCTGTGTTTCTGCCTTCTAGTCAGGTTACGGTCCTCAACATTTTCCACGTCATGAATGAATGAATGAATGAATGAATATACAAATAAATAAATAAATGCCCATTTGTTTGTTTCTTTGCCAAAGACAAAACACAGTATCTTTTTATCTTATCATAGAAATACATATAGAGACATTAGTAATTTAGATTAAGTGAATAGCATATTTTTATCCAAATTATTTAGTTGGATTCTTCCATATTACTTATATGTAAGAAGAAAACTGCTAGAAATAAATTTTGAAGAGCTATTTTATAATTGCTGTTTTCATGTGTAGTTGCACGTTTTAATGTTAAGATTTGGAGATGGCCTTAAGTATATTTTTACATGAATGAAGCGAAATGTAGCATACTTAGTGCTTAAACCGTGACACTGTTCTGCATGGAGTGTGCTCCCCCTCCTTTTATTGGAGGGTATATTTATACTCTAGCTTCAGGGAGGGCTAAAGGGTTTAGTCTGCTTGTGGTGTTCCATGAAGAGAGCCTCGGCAGTCTAACATAAACACTAAGCTGCTTTTCTTGTTTCATACAACCAGTCATTTCTTGCCCTTAGTTAATTTGCTAAAATGCGAACTTCTTGATGGAAAATTGTGTACATATGAGTTATTTTTATTAGTGTGTATCTGGTTTATATTAGTGGCAAAATGAAGCTTGTTCTTTTTACATAAACATAAATACATTGTTTCATCTTGAGTGTAAAGAGGGACCTGAGAACAGCACAGCGTGATGTCATCTGTGATGTGTCTGAATGTGTTTCTTTTAGGGGATATCCGCCTGACACCAGAGGACTTTGCCCGAGCTCAGAAGTACTGCAAATACGCTGGCAGTGCTCTGCAGTATGAAGATGTGGGTACCGCGGTGCAGAACCTACAGAAGGCTCTCAGGCTGCTGACAACAGGCAGGGAGTGAAGCCTCTGGCGTAGAAGCCATGTGTTTGCAGCCTCCAGAACTAATGTCCATCACACTTTCCTCAGCCTGTCGGGAGCATGGTTGAACAGAAGACTACAGTTCTACTGAGTGCGACAATGACTCCTGTGTGCTTCAGATTCTTGGGGAAGCATTCTTCGGCTGCCTCAGCCAGTTTTCATTGTCCAGTGAGTGGATCCACTTATCTCTGAGCATAGAGAGCTGATCTTAGCATCAAACCCTGCTTCAAAAAAGGAAAATGTCCCTGTAGAAAATCATGTTGGATATAAGCTTTCTTAATTTATATACACTAAAGGAAGTTTTTGAAAAATCTGTAATATTTGGACAAACCATATTATGTTGCTATAATATCCTAAATTAAACGTTTAATAAAGATTGCCAGAATATTCTGGATTGGAGATCCTGGCTTTTTTTCCCCCCTCTTAGGATTTGTAAGCCAAATGTGAACATCCAAAAATGGTAAATGATAACAAATTAAATGTAGCTTATATTCATGTTTAGATAAAACTAGGTTAAAAAAAAAAAGGTCATGGAAGTACAAGGTCTTGGAGAGGTAGAAAAATTATTACTGAAAATGACACTGGCTTCCAGTGACTCCATCCTACCCAGTGGCATGCAAAGGGGGTCACTATCCTTCAGCGGCAGTTGACTCATATATTAGAAGATGAAATGCAAATGGTTGCACATGGGTGCTTTAAAGATGCCCTTCTGCCCTTGTGGAATTGTAGCAGGGGGATAAAGAAGGCCATAGTATGTTCAGTTCTGGGGAATTTAATAAGTTTTATAGGGGTTATGCACCACCTGCAGGTGTGCTCTATGTACATTAATACCAATATTCTTTTATTTTTTTCTATGCACTTCAGAACCAACCATGTTGTGGTTTACATGATAGAAATATCTTTTTTATTAAATGTTTTTAACTAAAAGGTGAATTTAATAAATCCAATTGAATTTGTCTCATGCATTTTACTTATGACATTTGGGTTAGAATTCCTTAGAGTAGGGGACATAGACTCTATCATAGGGGATGGCAAGCAATGATCCGTAGGCTCTGTTAACATAGGGGACACCAGGACATGACCCATAAACTCTGTTAACATTGGAGACAGCAAGCCATGGCCCGTAGCATATATTTAACACAGGCCAGCAGGCCTATAGATTTCACCTGTCATATAGGGTCTTATTTGAATGACACCATATACCATGTCAAGGTGCTTAGCACACAGCATTCTGTACATGGTGATTATTTATTTAGATGCTTTAAAATGATGCAAAATACTAATGATAATTTATTTTCTAAATAATCAGGAAATGTTTTCTTGCTGCTGCTTTGTGCCTGCTGTTGTTCTTTCAAGAGCAAATGGCAGAAAATAAAGTTGGCCTCAGTTTATATTCTAATGGGGAGGAATTGGTCATCTTTAATAAAAGTTATCAGATGTTATATTCAATTAGTTTTTGTCGAGGATGCTTGTAAGAAATGTAGTTCTCAGGTATTTCCTTGTCTGTATCAGTTAGAAACTCCAGCAGAGAGACGCAGCTTTCTGTCCTCCCAGAGATACTTTAGTGACCCTAATGTTTGAGTGGGTTAATCTTGTCCAGTCAAAAAGAATGGAGACAAAGATGAGATCGCCAAAGCAGTACTTCACAAAGGTGCAGGCCCCACAGGGCATCAGTGACATCTGGGCGCTAGTGAGAAAGCTCAGTAACTACATTGAGGGAATTTCTGTGTTAGTAAATCTGTGGAGAAACTGAAGCACAAACTAGGAGACTAGGTGTGTGCCGGTGTGTGCCTGAATTGGTCATTCAGATGGGCCTCAGGATAGAGCAGAAGGGGTATCACACAGCTACATTGGTGTGTGGTTGGTCATGGAGTATATGTGGAAAGAAGACTGGCTAGCTGGATGGAGGCCTAGAGAACACAGGGTTACTATAACAGATTTGGCTCAGAATAAAATGAAAAGCTGCAGGTAGGTTTTGAACAAAACAATGGTCCAGTATGATATTAGCATCCTTTAAAAGTATTATATTACCGTAATGCCTATGAAGAGAGGCTAGGGAAAGAAGGATTGGGAGCTAAGAGGCCAGTTAAGAGTATTGCATTGATTACAGTATGAGAGGTTGGCCTCAGCTACCATAGCCATAGAGAATGTAAGATCCAGTTGTATTAAGTAGGTCCAAGGGATATCCGTAAACTGGGCACAAGGAAGAAGGTGGAAGTCATGATTGACCCAAGTCTCTAACTTGAAATGTAATCTCAGCTAGGAGTATGGTAGAATTTATTTTAGTTAAAGCACAGTGTTCGTAAGTTCTTGTGTCCGTCCCAAATAAAACTGATAACAGTGTTTACCAGTGTGACAGAGAGGGATGAAAAAATAAGATAAATTTCTGTCTACAGTGATTGTCACAAATATCTCACCAAGCCCCTGCTCAGCTGAACCAAAGCCAAGAATGGTTCCCATGGTCAGCCTGACCAAAATAGGCTTTCTGACCTCAAGACTGCACCAAGAAAACATCCCCCCACTTCCACCTCTAGAAATGTTTTGTCTTGAAGTGCTAACCTACTGTGTGTATGACTTGAACTTCTGGAAACGTGAGGCTTCTCTGCCCTCATTAGGAAAAAGATCTTCAGTTCTGAAAGAAAAGAGGACTGGAGAGTGCCAGTTATCTGCATGGCTTCCTCTTCACCCATCCCCTAATCTTTTTTTTTTTTTTTTTTTTTTGCAACTCATTTTGTGCAGCAAAGCAATCATGCCAAAAGCTTCTAGTTTTGGGCCCTAAACAATCCCTTGTCTGTAGAAAATTTGTGTTTTGAAGGAGGACACAGAATTCTAAGATTTGTTTTTAATAGAGAAGATTGTTGTGAGTATGGGCTAAATGCCAGACACCAATTCTGAGTGATTTCCTTCCTCTTGCCACCTGTCCTGAGAGATGGGCCCTATATCATCTCCTTGCAAAGTGACACACTGAAGTCACTTCCAAACTGTCTATTTCAGACAAAGAGTATCCATGTAGGCAAACTACCAGAAATATGAGTGTGTTCCATAGTATGGGAATCTATGGACAGTTTCTATTGGGGGTAGGGAGTAACAGCAGCTAGGTTTTTCTGCCGTCATGAGCCATGTCATCTGGTGAACTAGGTAAGTGAAGAAAACAGATCAAACATGAACTTAAAAGTCCTGTTATACCTTCATGTTTTTCTGGTCTGAAATCCACGACTCCAGGGAAATAGAAGTGGGATTTAAATAAGTGGTTCAGTAGGTTAGTGTGTTGTCTTGAAGGCACACTACCCCACAAGGGAATTTGACAGTTTTATCTCATGTTAATTACTATCACTGCTTCTCCTCTTTACTTTCAACTGGATCAGACTGGGATGTGGGCTTCAATATAAAGCGAACAACAATTCTTGTTACTAGCCATTCCTTTTTATTAAGTTTCCATCCAATAGACCAAGGCTCAGTTCAGATCCAAAGTTTGGAAGGGAAAAAAATGAATGTATAGTACTATCCCATGTCTATCGTCATATAGAAAACTGGGTTCATAGTTGATTGATATTGGTAGAAGATATAAGACGTATATAAGATGTTTAAGTCACTTGTTGAAAACTAAAGTACTTTGAGATCTGCCATCAAAGTCTACCATGGTAACACTGTTGTGGATGTCGGGTACAGGACATAGAGATGCTACATTGGACATTAGGTGCAAGATGTGTTAGTGTTGTGCTAGAGATTGGGAATGGACTGCATTGGGGTTGGGTATGTGGCATGGTAATGTTGCATTGGGGACTGGGTATGCAACTTGGTAATGCTGCATTGTGGTTGGCTATGGGGCATGATAATGCTACATTGGGGGGCTGAGTATGGGACATGGTAAAGCTGCATTGGGGTTGAGTATGAGGCTTGGTAATGCTGCATTTGAAGTTGGGTACTGGGAACAATAATGCATTGGAGGTGATGTGTGCAGCACCGTATTTCTGCCTAAGGAAGTCAGGAAAGATTTCACATAACGGATTGACCTGGAAGCTTGCAGAGAAACAAGGAATAGACAAAGAGAAAGGCTGTGAATAGAGAAGAAGAATGGGAAATTAATTATTTGGTGGTATTATGCAGAGGCCAGGAGTCGGAAATGTTGCAGGAATAGCATTTGCATCTCTTCAAAATTCATCATTGGAAAGCCTAACTACTAGTATAATTATTTGCATATATGGCTCTTAGGAGAATAATTAGTAAGACCCTAATCCTGTGGAGTTGGTGTCCTCATGAGAGGAATGAACAGCAGAGCCCACTCTGCACAAGGACAGAGCAGCTGTATGAGGAAACAGTGCTACTCTTAGCTGCAGCAGTCGCCTGCCTAATTAGTAAACAGAGGAATTTTATTCAGGTCACAACCTTGCCATTTGTATAGGTATAAGGAACGTTCACCATCCCTTGAGAAAGAAAAGGACATTGACTTTCTCTCTTATGCTGGGTGTATATTATTTTCTACAACCAGCAAGGATCCTTTAACAGTAACTTGGAAAAGTTATTATGACTTCTTAGCTGCACAGAAACTGAACATTATTTTTGTTTATCCTTCTGTCACATGACAAGCCTCTTAATTTTTCCAAGCTGTTTACACATGTGTGATCATCAGTAACTCGCCTGTAAACTGGTGCGTGTCTCAAGCATGAATGACTGAAAGAATTATACAGAAATCACCAAATAAAAATGAATGTTCTAAAACCTATGCTCTTTAGTATCACATTATGAGGTAAAATTATAGTGATAATTGCATCTTACAATATACCTGGGCTGGATATGTTCAATGTCAAAGTACTTGCTTAGCATGTACAAGGGTGTGGCTCTAATCCCCAGCTCTGGTAATGTGGGATTCTTCTCTGTACGCTGTGAATACCATTAGTTAATAAACTGGCTTGACCTGATAGGGTAGAACAGAGCTAGGCAGGGGAAACTAAACTGAATGCTGGGAGGAAGAGGTGAGAAACCATGTAGCCCTGCAGGAGACAGACGCCAGAACTTTAGCCAGTAAGCCACAGCCGCGTGGTATTCATAGCATACAAAGGGAAATTCCACATCAGAAACTAGGCCATCATTTAGGTTTTGTTTGCATATCTGTCTTTAAATGGTCAGAAACGTCTAATTGGAATGTTGTGTCTTATGCTTAGCACTTTATAACTTCTTAACCAAAGCCTGGTGATCTGAAGTTGACTAAATAGCCATGACAGCTCAAACATCATTCGTCAGAAATGCCCTTACTTTTGTCAGTCACTTCTCTGGGCAGCATGACAGGAACACGGGAACAAACCATATGTATCTCTGATTTTACCAGATGGAAGTAGGAGAGCAAATAAATTACTCCTTGTTTTTCTATTAGATTACAGTGTTTTTCAACACATTATACTCTCATCTGTGTATTTATTTTCTGGCGTACATAGTGACATTACACTTATGCAAACATATTAACAGGGCACTCTGATTTTCTACTTAGAATACTATGATTTTTTCTCATAAATGATATCAAAATAATGAAGAAAATTATATCAAAGCATAATGAAGAGTCTTGAAACTTTTGTTATAGTTACTTGCAATAAATTTCTCTTTCAAAGCAGCTAGATAGTTTTTCAGATATACTTAAAATCAGAGGATGTTAATTAAAGACCTCTTTTGAGAGGGCTGAGAACTGAAAAGTAAGCTCCACAAGTATATGTGTGTGTTTGTAAGTAACTTTACACATTATGTTTCAAGTCCACGGCTATTTACAACCTTTGCTTCTGTAAAAATAAAATCTACAACTAAGAGAGAAAAAAATCATCATCATACCATCAGACACAAAGTCACATCAAAGAAGCGAAGAAGCCCACTGCAAACAAAAACGATGGTTGGTTTTCTGTTTCCTAAGTATTACGGTAGATATTTTCTAATTGTCCTGCATCTATTGAAATGATTTTGAAAAAAAATCTCCCTCTCCTTGAACTTTTGAGCAGAGGTTGAGCATTTCTTATCTGAGATACTTGGGACCAAATGTGGCTTTCAGAATTTGGTATACCTACCGACTTCACTGGGTGAACATTTCTAACATGAAAAATTCAACCTAAAATGCTCCAAAATATAAAACTTACTGAGGGTTATATAGGTAATCCTACCTAAACATTTGACTTTAGGTATCCTGGCAACAGGGATGTCCAACCTGAATAGTATTTGCATTCCATATTTTCAAACTCTTGGAATGAATGAAGGGATTGTGTTCCTTTGGTTAATTTGATAGATTAACCATGCAATCATTATGAATGAAGCAACTCTTTATCCCTGGTATTTATTTGTTTGCTCTAATATCTTCATCAGGCTTACTTTCTAGCAGTTTTGGCTCTGGCAGAGAAACCTCCCTGCCACACAAATATAGCAAATTTCTGCCTGTTATTACTATGGTTTCAATTTTCCTCAAGGGCATTTATTGACTGACTTCTTGGCATATTATCATTACAATGTTCAAGATTTTTTACTTACTCCCTAGAACTGATGCCAGGATTTAGGTTTTCAGAACGTGCTATGTTTCACGTTACAATGAGAAGTGGTTCAAGGGCCACAGCCTCATCTGAGTTACGTCCGTTGAAGCCCAAGTATTTGCGCTTGAATTTCAGATCTTCCAGCTGTGCTATCCATTTAACTTGGCAAAATCATTTTATATGCGGGAAAGCTAATGCAAAACTAGCATAGGAAGGTCAGAAGGGCAAATCTAAATCTTCCTGTGTTTTGATTCCTCCTGAATCTAAGCTGCATGTTTTAATGCTGTGTATCCTATAAAATGAGCAGGAATCCAATAAGGGAAGTTTGGTGGCTGTTAAAAGTTGGGCAGTGGTGGCACATGCTTTTAATCCCAGCACTCGGGAGGCAGAGGCAGGCGGATCTCTGTGAGGCCAGCCTGGTCTACATGAGCAAGTTCCACAACAGGCTCCAAAGCTACAGAGAAATGTTGTGTTGAAAAAACAAAACAAGAAAAAAAGAAAAAGAATGTAAGAGGAAAATGAAATTATGAGAATTTGAGTTGTGTGAGTTTGTAACTGCAGTAAACTGTTCATTTAGTCCTGAGGCCAAACTTCCTAGTAGAATAGGGTACAATGGGTCACATTGTTCCCAGGGAGGCAGGTGGCAAACTAATCTCCGTGTCCTGGTTAGTTTATGGATCTGTTCAATATATCATTGAATAACTTTCTGAAGGAAAACCCCTTACATTCAACATGGCTTTCCTGTTCACTTACTGCCTTGGCGTAGACTCTCCAGGCTGCCACATCAGAGTGATTAAATAAATGCAATAGGAATAGCCATAGCTCTGGATACGGGGAAGTCTAAGACCAAACAAGCAGCACATTCAGAGTCTCGTAAGGGCCCGTTCTCTTGCTGTATCTTCACATGGAAAGGAAGTAACAAACTTCATGGGGTCTGCTTTGAAAAAGCCCGAATCCTGAAGGCCCCTGCCTCAGTACCTATGCCCTAGGGATCCATTTAATGTACAACCTTGAGAAATATGAAGTTTCAGACCATAACATGATTATAACACACTTTGTCTACATAAATATGAATTCTTTGAGGATCAGATCAGGTAATACTGTATCTGTCTCCATAGTTATATTTTCTCTTACGTCAAGAAAAATGAATATTGCGCTTAGAAACAGGTAAACGGCAAAATGTTCTTATAGGGAGCCTTACCCTCTCTGAGGAGTGGATGGGGAGTGGGGGGAGGTAGATGGGGTGGGAGAAGGGGAGAGAACTGTGATTGGTCTGTAAGGTTTCAATTTCATAATAATAAGAAGAAAGACAAAAGAAAACAACATAAAATAACAAAATATATACATTCAGCTCTATTCTTATTCTTCCCGGAGCTGAGCTGTTTATTCCACTATCGTGCATGCTCTGGCTTCCTTGTGACCTCCACCCTCATCTCCGTCATCTCAGCTGTCAAAGTGAGCACAGGGTTCCCCCGAAGGCAGAGCCTGTGAAGCAGACGGAAGAGTTTGGGACAGGGAGAAAGGTGAAAGACTTAGGCAGGCAGGACTGTAGAGGACAAAAGGCAGTTGCAGTTCAGGCTCCATGATCTCCAAGAAAGGAAATCCTGCTGAGAGGGTGTTGTTCAGTAAGGGTTTAGGGACCTAAAATGCTGCAATAGTTCTTAAGACAATAGTAAGAACTTCACGGTGTTCTTTTCTTTAAAAATCGTGGGCCGGAGAGATGGCTCAGTGGTTAAGAGCACTTGCTGCTCTAGCAGTGGACCTGGGTTTCTTTCCCAGCACCCACATGGTAGATCAGGGGGGTCTGACACCCTCTTCTGGCCTCAGGAACCAGGCCATGCAAGCAGAGCAATACATACATTGAGGTTTTATTTGTATTTATCTTATGTGTAGACAGCCATAAAAAGAAATCCCCAGGACTTTCCCAAATCACCCAGCTTTTTACATTATTGGACTAAATGTAGAAATAGCATATCATTCCAGACAAGGTTTTTGACAACAATAAATGTATATTTTATTACTTTTTCTGCCAGGTTGGTTGCTTGTTTATTTTTTTTTGAGGTAGAGTCATGTTCTTTATCCCAAGCTGGTCTTGATTGTAGAATCTTCCTGTGTGCAACCAGAGGCCTGTGCCACCAAAATGCAAGCAAAGGGGATGAATCTTAACAGCAGTGTGTTTGATATAGTCACAAATGAACTCAGAAAATTCCTGGTGGTTAAGCACTTCCATTATTAAATTACTTGGAGTAGTTCCTTAATCCGGGAAATTTTACTTCAGTCCTTAATGAAGTGTTACAGTGGTGTTGATGCCGATTCACAAATGCTTCCGGATCAAGCGACTTTAGAAATTAATTAATTCAAAACTTGTTTAATAAGGAATGGAACTAATACAGTTATTTGCTGCATATCACAGAGCTGTTGAGGAGGGAGGGAGAGAGGGAGAGAGAGGATAAGGTCATATCCCTGACACATGAACCACCTCGAATGGTGGCACTTCCCTGTAATCCTGACACTATCAGGATATAGAGGCAACAGGGTTAGGAGTTCAAGGCCAGCATATCATTAATATGTAGTCTGAGACCAGCCTGGACTAAATGAGGCACTATTTTAAAAAAAAAATGATAGACAGTCAAGTAAGTCTTAAAATTTGCTGTAGTTGCCAACATATGTATATAAACTCAGTGAGGGTCTTTAATTGCTTAATTTTTTTAATCACTTCATGAATATTCACTATCTTAAAGTGTCCTCAACTATGGAAAATATAAAGGGTATATCAAATATCACTTTTGCTTTCAAATCTTCTGACCTTATTAGGAAAGGAAGAACTCACATAAACAGGTATCTCTCCTTCCCAGACAGTAGAATAAAAAGCAAAGCTTGAAGTCACTGTTGTCCCTTACACATGTTCATGGTAGCAAAAAGCAGGTCTTGGGTGTAATTGGACTTTTCTGGGATAATGAAAATTCACTCACTCGCTGTCAGGAGGACATTGCTGTGGCATCTCTTGATGCAGCCTTTGAGCTCCAGAGCAGAGCCCTACACGGAAGTCTCAGGTCTTAGATGAGGAAAAACAGAAACTGTTAATGTTTTAAATCTTTGCCAGAAGCAGCATTTCCTATAGTCTTCAATAAAACCATCCAAGTGTTATCAGTCACATCCCTGGCTGTCATAATCACATTGCTGTCGTGTAGTCAATGTAGCAATTGCTCCTACAGTCTGATTCTCCTGCCTCCCACTCCCAAGTGCAGGGATGTGAGCCTCGTTGGCTAAACATATGCATTCTAAAAAGCAGAGAACTTTTCCCAGACTTGAGCAAAGTGGACGATGTAAGAGGACTGATCTGCCTTTGTAGACTCTGAAGATGGAAAAGAAAGCAGAGAGCCAAGAAATACGGGTGGCCCCGGGAAGCTGGGAACCACAAGGAAACAGCGTCAATCAGACATCTTCCAAAAAAAAAAAAAAAACCAACCTTGTTGCACTTTAATATTAGCCTCCTGAGATTTCTAGCAGACTCTGGCCTCCAGAACTGTCAGGTAATAAATTGGTGTGATTAATCCACTAAATCTTCAGGACCTTGTTAACAGAGGCAACAGAAAACTAGTACGCTTTTCGTTTTATCATATTCTGAGGAACTTCAAAGTTGTTCAAGCATGTGTTGTTATAAAAAAAAAAAAATTGCCTGGGAGTATCTGAAGCTACAATTAAAAGTAAATTTGTACTAGTCTGATATTAACATAAGGGAATATACAGTGCTAGGTAAAAGCGTGTGTCTGTCTGTCTGTCTGTCTGTCTGTGTGACTGTGTGTCTGTATGTGTATGTATTCACAATTATCCAAATGTTTTGGATAAAGCTTCTGTAGTAAAATCGCATTATTTTCTTTTAAGTCTGACCTTCCACTCTACTTTCTCAATGATTCACATTTTTTTGGCTTCCATCATGTCTGTATTTGGATTACATTTACATGTGTAATCCATTCATGCAGGAATGAGGGCCAAGGGAAGGATGATTGTAACCCTATTAGTCGGCATTATCACTTAATGAGCTTCCAAATGAGCCCCTCGGCTTTTACAGTACTATCCTGGGTAATTGCTGTAGGAGGATGGAAACCCAGTGAAGAAGATGTGTGTCAAGGGACAACATATTCCAGTAGTGACAGGGTTGCTGGACATTTCTTGAATGGAATTCTTCGGGCCGTCCTTATCCTGTTCTGCTCCTGTCACTTTTAAAACATATAGGCATCCTCCTGAATATTAACCTTCAGCAGGCGGTGAAAGGAGACAGAGACAGAGACCCACATTGGAGCACCGGACAGAAATCTCAAGGTCCAAATCAGGAGCAGAAGGCGAGGGAGCACGAGCAAGGAGGACCGCGAGGGGAGCACCCACACACTAAGACAATGGGGATGTTCTATCGGGAACTCACCAAGGCCAGCTGGCCTGGGTCTGAAAAAGCATGGGATAAAACCGGACTTGCTGAACATAGCGGACAATGAGGACTGCTGAGAACTCAAGAACAATGGCACTGGGTTTTGATCCTACTGTACGTACTGGCTTTGTGGGAGCCTAGGCAGTTTAGATGCTCACCTTACTAGACCTGGAAGGAGGTGGGTGGTCCTTGGACTTCCCATAGGGCGGGGAACCCTGATTGCTCTTTGGGCTGACTAGGGAAGGGGACTTGTTTGGGGGAGGGGGAGGGAAATGGGAGGCAGTGGCGGGGAAGAGACAGAAATCTTTAATAAATAAATAAATTAAAAATAAAAAATAAAAAAAAACATTTCTATACTTCTGTTAAGTGTAAATAGCACCTTTTGAAGGATCTGGCTGATTAAAATTAGCAGCCACCCTTGAGTTCTTTAAATTTTCCAGGAATTATTTGGGTAATTTAATACAATTATTATTGTTATGTTTTATAATTATGAAGCTATGTTTTATTTTTAAACCTTTTTATTTCTGTTGAAGTTTGGGTTTTGAATATATAAAACATGTTTGCCTTTCTAATACAACAAAACATAACCCATTTTAAAAATGAGAATATAAGTCAGTCATAGAGAGCTTGCTTGGAATGTGTAAAGCCCTGGGTTCCCTTCCCAGTGCTAAAACAATAAAAGATAAAGAAAGAAAGAAAGAAAGAAAGAAAGAAATTTCATTAGAAATCAAAAAACAAAAATTAAAACTGGCAAGGCAAATACTGTAAATCCAAAGGCTATTGGTCAAGTTGCTTTTGAAACCTCATATAAGGGAATATAGTTTTTCTTTCCAAGGAATCCTAAGGGAAGGCAAACATGGTGCAGTTGTCTGTAGCCAAGTCAAGAATATGCAGCATAAGATAAAGTGTGATATCTGGCCCTTGCACCAAAGAGAATCCCAACAGGAATGTTGCCAGCTTTCCACCAAGAAAAAAAAAAAAAAAACAATTAAGCAGAAAAGTCTCCCTTCCATACTGCAGGAAGTGAAATGTCTTAACGGGCATTGAAAACTAATACTTCTCATTACTTTGGACATGGTCATATTTATTTTTATTAAATTGTACATGAGATACTTTCAGAATGTCACACAGAAAGTTTTTCTTAAGAGAAAAGTGGTGTTTTTATTCAATTTGAAAATCTTCAAAACATTAAGTTGTGTTTCATAGAGTTTTCAAATACTGTTTTGCCAAAGCCATTGCCTATGCCAATACCTATGGGTGGAAATCTCATGCTTCAGATATCACCCCTCAATTAAGATGGCCTGTTTGGTTTTTCTGGCTGTGGATCAGTTTAGATCCTGGAATACGTTCAGCAAGCTTGCTGTCACCAGACTAGCTCTCCAGCTTTTACTGCCTTTCATTTTAACTAAAATACTTGCTGCAAGTATGTGTACTACAGTCGTAAATAATATTTAAAAAAAAAAGAGATTATATTTGTTGGTGACAGAAACAGTTTACAAAAGCAAATGAGTTTTAAATCTCTGTAGACTAATAAAGGATATACAGTCTCAGACTGTTAGAGAAAATCATCAGGAGTTCATCTTTGCAAGGCTAGATTATATTACTAGGATGTACTAGTGCATCACACACCAGCACAAAGGTATCATCAGGATTGTTTCTTCTGAATTTGAATATCCAGAATGGCATATCTGTTTAGAAGGTATCTCTTTTATGAAGGCAATGGACAAAACCAGGTTTCTAGATTGCAGTTCTACAACCACCTAAAGGATTTTTATTATTTCCATGTGATTGAAAGAAGAGGAAAGAGGCTTCCAAAGGGTATCTACATATCCTTAAAACTTTTGTCCAGTAGGGTTGATCATGTCCCCTCAGATTTCATTAAAATCATCACATGCTACAGTTAACTGCAAAGAACATGAGAAACAGTATAGCCATTTTTATAAGCTAGTCAGTCTATGCCTGTCTCATGGGAGCAAGAGTATGAAACAGGATCTCACTATATAACATTGGCTAGCCTGGAATTCATTATCTTTTACATGGCATAACCGTGTGTCTCATTGTCATGAAAAGTCCTAAATTCTCAAAACACTTTAAATGCCATATTCTGTAGTCTTTGAAAGATTTGAAGAACTTAAATAACATGACTACAAACTTGACTATTATAGATGACTCTCTATTAACCTATATTTCTTAATTATACATAACATTAAATTGATTGCAAAAACACAATACCTTAATCAAGAGCAGAAATACACATATAACAAAATTGACCTTAAATGTATATGAATAAACCAAGATCCATACCAATGTAAATCTCTATAGCATACTCCTCTTTAAATATAAGCGTAGTTCTCTCCAAACTGCTTCCTGCTTTTTGTTGGGTGAAGTAATTTTGGGGGTGTTCATGGCTACTTTTCAGGGAGTCTTTCTACATCAAGGCACATTAGTCTGGAATTAATCCACAGGTTTTTATCTTCTGTGGAAATAAAAAAAGAACCTCTTTTCCACAGAAAAATATCCTTAGACTCAAATTTTGAAGACAAAATATTTTTAAAGTATATTGTTGATTACTTAGCTCCTTCACAGTCAAAAAATTCAAAGAAAACACAATAATATACATAATACAGACTCTCTGTGAATTTTCCATTTTTATGTGGCTTATTTTTCTTTATTCTGTTTAATCTGTGATTGACTGTACTCTATCTCTTTAAAGACTTTACCTTTTAGAAAAAATATTTACTTCTTTATATAACTGTCTATATTTCTTTTCTTTTCTTTCCCAAGCCTTCATATATTTATCCAACACTATGACTCATTTAGAGGTCTTTTATGTCTGAGTTAGTCTTTATTGTGTATCTGCAATTATTTTCTGACCAGGAGTGAATCTTAAAATGCTAAGCCCTTCTTTTAAACTTAAGCTGTGGCATTACTAGGGTATATACGGCACTTCCTGCTTGCTCTGCACAGTCCAACATGGTGGAGCTGTTTGCTGCCTCTGAGAGCCATGCTCACAGCCCCATTTTTAGGCAGATGGCCAGCCTATGTTGCCATTAAGCAAAATGTAGCATGTTGCTCACAAACCCCATTTAAATGCTTGGTCTCCTGAAAGAGTCAGAGATCGTGCTGGCAGCACTGCCCAGAAAGCCAACATTTCAAAATGGCATGACTTTTTTTCTGCTACCACTGAGTCAGGAAAACCTCTCTTAAAGCAACTGCAGCACACTTCCAGCAATCAGCAAGCAGCTATGTTAAACTCTGTATTTTTGTGTCTAGAATTCCTTTTCAAGCTCTCTCAGGTTTTAAGTGTATTTAATCAACCACGTTGGTGCCAATTTGTTGAAGGAAGCTACTTGTTGGTTCCCAGCTGCTCAGACCTGAAATAATCACACCAAAAATATATTATTTAAATCACTGCTTGGCCTATTAGCTTTAGCTTTTTATTGGCTAACTTTTACATCTTATTTTAACCCATCTCCATTCGTCTGTGTATCACCACATGGCAGTGGCTTACCGGTAAAGTTCCAGCATTTGTGTCCAGCAGGCCTACATGGATTTTCTCTAACTCTGCTTTCCTTTCCCCCAACATTCAGTTTAGTTATCCCCGCCTAGCTCTGCTCTATCCTATCACAGGCCCCAAACAGCTCCTTTATTAACCAATGGTATTCACAGCATACAGAGGGGAATCCCACATCACTAATGTGTTTTCAATTTTAATTTTAATTTGTTAAGGACTATTTCATGATCTATCGTACAATCTATCCTAGAGAATGTCCCATGTGCTGGTGAGGAGAATGTGTATCCTGAAGTCATTTGCTAAAATGTTGTGTAAATATTTGTAAACCCATTTGTTCTACACCACAATTTAATTCTATTTCTTTGTCAGTTTTCTTCTAGGTAACCTCTCATTACTAAAAGTAGAATATTAAATATCTTTAATTTTATTGTATTATAATCTACTTTTCTTTCCATTCTCCAGAAATGTTTCATATATTAGATATTAGGGATCCTATGTATAAGTATTATTTCTTCTTGTTGATAGGTCCCCCAATCATTATATAATGACTTCTGTCTTGCTTTTCTATCCCTGTAATAAAACATCATAAAAAAAGTGTTCAATTTGGTTTACAGTTTAAAAGGGCTAGAATCCATGATGGCTGAGCAGAATGAACAGTTGAAAGCTAAAATCTTGACCCACAACCATGAGAAAGAGAGAGAAATGGGAGGGGGAGTGGAGAGAGGGAGAGAGAGAGAGAGAGAGAGAGAGAGAGAGAGAGAGTTGTAATAGGAGCGGCGGGGCTACATTCTTGGCATCCGACCGCCCGCATGGCTAGCTTTATACCCGAAATAATTACACGGAAACTGTATTCTTTTAAACACTGCCTGGCCCATTAGTTCTAGCCTCTTATTGGCTAGCTCTTACATATTGATCTAACCCATTTCTAATAATCTGTGTAGCCCACAAGGTAGCTTACCAGGGAAAATCTTAACCTGCATCTGTGTCCGGCAGGAGAATCATGGCAACTCCTTGACTCAGCTTCTTTGTCCCAGCATTCTGTTCTGTTTACTCCACCCACCTAAGGGTTGGCCTATCAAATGGGCCTAGGCAGTTTCTTTATTAATTAACCAATGAAAGCAACAGATTAGAAAGAAATCACTCCCACATCATTTCCCCTTTTTCTGTTTAAACAAAAAAGAAGGCTTTCATTTTAACATAGTAAAATTACATATAGCAAAACAGTTATCAAGTAAGAATTACAGTTACAATATTTATATCTACTTTATCTTTTATTGTAACTAAGGAAAACTATAACTATCCATTCTTCAACTCCATCAAAGACTCCAGAAGGATATAATACTACCTAAGTAAACAAGAAATAAGAAAACTCTAGAAATGACAGAGATATCTTGCAGCCTGAACAGTCACCCAAAGTTCCTCTGTACTGTTGGGGCATTCATCTTTGGCCTACAGGCCCATAGTTTCCAGAGATATTTCCATGAAGCAGGAAATTTCAAAGACAGTTTAGTCACTTTCTGCTGTGTCTTGCAGTATGTCTCACAGACTCCTTCATGAATCAGGAACCCCGAAAGACCATCTCACCTTTAGGCAAGTTTAGCAGTCCTTTCTCTGCGGGTTCTTTGTGTCCAGTTTATGCAACAGTCCAGGCAAGAGCAGTTTCTTGCCTAAGTGGCTATCAAACTTCATAAGGATCCTCTTCGATGCCCATCTTTCTCTTGAAGTAGCTGGTGCTGCTAGGAGCAGACATGTCTCATTGTTATGAAAAGCCCTAAGTTATTAAAACATTTAAAATGCCCATTCTGTAGTCTTTGAAAGATATGAAGAATGCCTGTCTGAAATATATCTATGCATATCCAGAAAATCTAACTAACATGACTACAAGCTTGACTATTATCGATGATTATTTATTAGCAACCTATATTTCCTATTATACATTACATTTTGAATGAACTACACAATCACAATACCTTAATGAAGATCAGAAATACATATACATATAACAAAATTGACCTTAAAAATCTATACCAATGCAAATTCAACAAGAGAGAGAGAAAACATTGGAAATCAGACCAGTCTTGAATCCTCAAAGTTTGTCCCCAGTAACACAGGTCCTCCAACAATGTCACACTTCCTAATCCTTCCCAAACAGTTTCACCAACTGTGGACCAAGTATTCACATATGTGAGCCTATGGGGCCCATTCTCATTTCAAACACTGCAATGACTTTTTTGTCTCTTTTTGTTGCTGTTGATGTAACACCTATTTTATTTGAGAATGGCTACTCCTATATTCTTATAGATTCCATTTTAACAGAGCATCTTATCCCTTTATTTTTAGTCTTTATGAGGCCTTAGAGGTGAGATAAATTTCTTGTAAGCAACATGTATATGAATTATATTTTTTAAAATTAATGCAATTTCTCACAGCCTTTTTTTTTGTGGCAGCACAGGGTTGAAACTATGTAGCATACACAGGACCATAGTTCACGATCCTTATTCTTAGTTTTCTGTTTGCTGGAATTACACATGTGCAGTGCTATGCCTGGTCCACTACATATCTTTTGATTGGAGAGTGAATCCACTGACATCAAGGTATGTATTGATAGATAAAAATTTACATTAACCATTTTGTAACTTGTTTTCAGTTTTATCATGTTTCCTTTTTTTCTTAGTCTCTCATAGCCTGACTTGTGGTTACTTAATGAACCCTAAGAGCAGTTTTAAAAAGATTTTTCTTGGTGGTAACCAGGAAGTTAAGATAATGATCTTCTGAAATAAGAACATTAAAATTCTCATAAAGGCAAGAAAGAAAACCAAAAGGAAACAGAAAATATATTCATGAAGTACTAATACTCACATTTCCTTTCCTCCTTGTCCCATTTAATTTTTCTATATTGTTTAACCACCAAACTACTTGGATAGTCAGTATTATTTTAATTATTTGTATTTTTAGTCTTCATATAAAAGAAGTGAATGGCTTCTATGGCATATCCTTAACATGACACCATTCTGAATTCATCTGCATAGCTAATACCAGTGGTCTTCTTATTCATTAACATCTCGGTTTTTTCAACACAAAGCATTCCCTTTCACAGTGTTAGTATAAACGTTCTGTTGGACTTGATAGACCATGCTTTGTTGACTCCCATGGGAGGCCACCCTTCTGAATAGAAACAAGAGGAGTGGATGGGGAGTAGAAGGGAGATTGTGGGAGGGAACAGGAAGAGATGAAGGAGGGGAAACTGTGGTAGGTATGTACAATAAAAAAGAGGGTATTTTTAGGAGAAATTCTTTGCTTTCCATATTCCAATCTTCCCCACTTTTAATGCTAGACATTGAAGTATTGCATTGCATACTTAAACATACTTGATTTAACAATAGCTTGTAAATAGAAATCCTTTTATTTTGGACTTGAAGTTATCTGAACAACTGCTTAAGAGATGTTTCACGAGTATTTGTGATGTTTTTACCACCACTTACAGTAAAATTAACACTGTAATAGAAAATTAAGATTGATAGAGTATTTGCATAGCAAGGCTTTCCTTTTTCAGTGATAAATTGATAATGGCTGGTTTTGTCATTAGCAATGGCAAAGCAATGCTGAGCAATGCTACCATCAGGAAAAAGTTTCAGGATTCTGCATGATATATCAGACACAGGAAACTACGATTGATGAACTAATTCTGACCTAGCCCCAATTTTCTTCAATAAAGCTTTGTTGAAACATTTTCACCAATGTATAGTCTGTTGTACTTTTAGACTACAATGTGAGCAGCTGTATAGTCAGGACAGTGACAGAATCATCCGTAAGGGCTAAGAGAGATACTTTCTACCCCTTTTGAGAAAAATATTTCTGATTCTTATCATAAAATGGCAAAGACTTTAGCATAGAGAGGCCAATGCTAGGCAGTCCCTGCAATCCTGAGAAACCTTCAGTATGCATTCTGTCAGAACCTATCTGCAGAATCTATGAAGCTAAGAAAAGTGATTGATTTATCTGAAGGTGACTCTGAAGAACAATGAAGAGTTACTTACAGTATCATAAATAATGTGCATCAAATGCCTACCTCCGTTGAGTAGATATACTGATACTTAGTTCAATAGATGGAGCCACGTTATGAGGTTTCATTCATTCAGTCAGTCGGTCATTAGTTCATTTTCTCATTTGGTAAATAAGTTGACATTGAGACAAAGTGAAAGTTGATAGAATAATACTATTGTCATACAATTAGTGAACGTATATCTACAAATGTAGAATCCATTGTACATTGGTACTATTAGCCCTAGACAAATTATTTATTATGATACAAAACAATGAGGGTCTTTTTTTTTTCACTAGAATAAGTGAGTAAATAGGGCTTTCACTGTGTGAAAAAAATCAGAGCATCAGATAGCAATAGAACATAAAGAGCAATAAACTGAATCTTAAGTCACAGAGGAAGCAAACTTTCTGTTGGTAACTTCAACTTCTCCTCTTCCTCTTCTCCCTCTTCCTCTTCCTCCTCCTCTTCTTTCCCCTTCTTCTTTACTATTCTTAACTTCTAAGAAGCTCACCCCTAAGGGGAATCAAACAGTAAGTATACAGAATCTCTGTGTGTTTGTTAAAGAAAAACCCAATGAATGTAGCTTCTAGGAATATCTCATACATCTTATGAATAATGTATTCACATAATGGAATGCCTGCTAGCTGCAGGAAGTATCCTAATAAAAGTCAACAATATCATCTGCAAAATGAGCTGAGAGACCTGATAAATAAATGTAATGTAGAACCCTATGTAGGACAGAAAAAGATGCCTGGTTAAAAATAAAGAAGCTGAGCGAGCAGTAGATCTTAGCAAGTAATAAGACATCAATACTGGCTTCTTTGTTGTGACAAGCATGCTGCACAAACCCAACAGGAACGTGCTGTGCTACGTGACTCTTTTTCCTTCCACTTAATATTATTCTGATACTAATTTTTTTAAATCTGAATTTTCATTTTGGCTCCCAGCATTTTTCTTCTCTTTCCTTCCCTGTTTTTGTTGTGTAATTACAACAGGATATTGTCCTGGGTATGTATAGTCACAAAGCACACAGATTTTAGTAAGTTGCGTTAAATTAATATTAAAATCCAATATCAGAGTTTAGCAGCAAGAACAAATAGTTAAAGAAAAGAGTTTCTGGGACCATCAATATAAAGGAGTTGGAACAACCTTGGGATGTCCAAAGAAATCCTCGAGCACTCTGACATAGAACCCTATAAATGTTATTTTCCTATACTGCAGCAGACCATGTCACAAACATCAGCCCAAAGAGTTTCTCATATTTCCACACATCACCTTAAGTCTACTCTAGTCTTCCCAATTCAAACACTACACCACTTACCTGGTTAAGAAACTACCTTTTGAATACCTGCTCAGCTCCTTTTCATCTTCTCCTTCCCATTTGTTTTATTAGATGTAATCTGATGCCTCAAGTACTTTATGTGCCCAGTCACATGGAGGGAAATTACAATATAGTCGGCCACCCTCCCCTTCCTAAGGTGTATTTGATGTGATCCAGGTTTGCCCACAGGTCACTAGTCCTGACATGGGACTTGCATTATGAGGCATAGCTGGACATATCCTGGTCCCTCAGCATCCACATTTCCAGTGCTGATATCTTGACAAGTCCCCTCACCCATCTTCTGCATCTTGGTCTCTGGCCTTTTCCAGTTCTCTCACACTTCCACAGCATGTCCAGGAAGGATATGCAGAAAGTTTTCTATTACTTGCACTACATACATAAGGACTAGAAATGAAGAATGCAATTTCAGACCACATGCCTTACTCACTCTCTTCTTAGTTTTGGTAAAACTGTTAGGTTCCCTGCCATATTCCAAAGGGGCCATTTTCTCCAAGAATTATGCTGAGTGAAGTCTTCTTGGAAGGGAAAAAGAAACAAATCATTGGGCTTTGGTATTATTCTAAACTGATTGGGGATTCCTACCTTTATGCTCATCACTAATCTGTCTCTTTTTGTCACTTTTCATGGGTGGCAATAGAGTGTGGATTAGACCTTCCAATTGGCTCTGTTCTTGGTGTATTTAGTTAAATAGTGGTGACATGCTCTCTTAATCTTTTTTACCCTCATCCAATCAGGTTTGTATGTGCGCATGTGAGCACTCGCACACCTGCTCTATATGCATTTGTGGGCTATGCTTTCCCATGATGCTCGTGTAGAAACCACAGAACAATGTTGGGTGCCTTCTTCAAATCACTCTTGACCTTATGTTTTGAGATGTGTCTCATGGAACCTTGAGCTTACTGATTCCCTAGACTGATTAGCTAGGAAACTCCAGGAATCCTTCTATCTCTACCCTCACGATATTGGAATTACAGGTACATGCCATCAGCACCCAGGTTTTTACATGGGTGCCAGGAATCCAGAGTGAGATTGTCATACTTGCACGGCAAGCATTTTAATAACCAAGTCACCTCTCCAGTCTCCTCCTCAATAACTTTTATTTCCTTTTCCTTCCTAGTGGAAACTTCTGCAGTAACCGTTTCTATCTAGATCAATGTCGAAACTTTATTATGGCAATCTGTATATGATTCAAGATTCAAAGCTGAGATTTGCAATTTTGATAAAACCTCTTTATAGCTCCCTTTAGTCAAGTATCTTCCAAATGGAAAATAAACCACTATTTCAGACTAGTAATATAACACAGACTCCAAGAATTCCTATTTTGAGATTTAAATTAAAGTATTGATTTCTAATGTCTAGGTGATGTCTGCCCTCTGCTGCCCTTGGGCAATATGATTAGGCTCAGTTCTAGGTTTTAAGGCAACAGGACTCTAGGGACAAAACTCAGTCACTCATGGGGAAAAATACAATAGACCACACTTAAAGTATTAACCCTAAGTATGCCTGTACCTCTGCTTGGCTCAGATTCCATCAATGAAGCCATGGCCACTGAGGACTGTAGCATTTTCCTGACTTCTTTCTCTGCCTTTCTGTCAATGAAATACCAAGTATGACCAATTCTCTCACTGTGATATTTATACCATATGTACTTCCTTCCAACTGTCATTCATTCACCTTCCCAACCCCTGTTCATTTACTGTCCCAACAACTCCCACTCATTCACCCCTACACCCTACCTTGATAACTTCTGCAAATTCCCACCATGCTTCACTACATGAAGCTTCTCCTCCCTGAGTTTCTATTCGACATTCTTTGCCTTAATTGAATACATGAACTTTGGGATGATGTAACCCTGAAACACATGCAGAGTCTTTCCATGGGCTCTGACTGCTGTGTCGGTTATTATTGTAATCAACAGTACAAAATGTTTCTCATTGCCCATGGTGACATATGGAATTCCAGGACAACCTTGCCTCAGGTATGATGATTAACAATGACTTCAACCTGCTGGGATCTAGATTCGCCGAGGAAACAATTTTCTAGGTATTCTTGTGAGGGATTATTTCATCCGAGTTGGGACACTAACTCTGAATATGGATGACATTCCATGGGCTAAGATCTAGTACAGAATAAAAAGGAGAACCCTGTCTGAGCGAAAGCATCCATCACTCTTCGGTTCCTGCCTGCTAATGCAAGGTTTCCAACTTTTTCAAACTCATTGTCATTGTTTCCCCACTAGGTCGACTGTACCCTTAAACCATGAGCTCAAATAAGCCATTCTTCTCTTAAGTTGCTTTTTCCAGGAAATTTTATCATCGCAACAACAATAACAAAAAAAAATGAAGCTAATGCAGTGGATGAGCCCCAGAGCATGCGGCAGAGAAAAAAAATGATTATAAAAACCTCTGTGGATACTGAAGCACAGAGATGCAAGTAATTAGAACAGGGCAGGGCTTCTAGAGAGATGGGGAGAGAAACCTTGGAGATATGGGTCACAGAAGGTCAGTGACTAATTTCTGTGAATAAGTACATATATTTTTATTTCTTCCAGCAAGGTTGTGTATGAGAGGGAAAGTCATGTTTATTCAAACACAAAACTAGACAGTTGAAAGAGCAAAATGAATGGCAACACTAAACACATCTGTATTTTCTGAATGTTTCATTTTTAAGGTTAGTCCCTCCTTATGAATGAAGTTTAGTTATCATAATATTCCCCACCCCATCTGTTGACTAAATATCTGTTAAATTTATATATAGGGGCTCTTAAATATTTTGATATTTTTAAAACCTTACTTTTAACTTTATAGAAGGGCTCTTCTGTACTTATTCTGTGCAAAGAAAGAAAGAAATCAAGAGAGAAGTCCCCTGAGACTTGAAAACAATGTTAGTGGAATAAGATTTAGAACAGCCCACTGGCAAAACTCAAAGGATATAGGTCACTAAAAGATATGGACTTGAGCAAAATGGCAAAGAGCAAACTCACATACCATAATTGTCTCTCTTTTTATCCCCAGTGGAAAGTACCAGGCAGAAGCAGTCTAAGTGAGGAAGGGATAGGTTGGCTTAGTTTCAGAGGTTCAGTCTGTCATGGTCGGGAGGGTGCAACAGAACACAATTCTTCAGTTCCCAGCACCCAAGAAGCAGGAATACTGGTGAGCCTTCTTGCCCTTTCCACTCTGGCAGGCCCTTAGCAGATGGACTGGTGCCACTCAAATTCAGAGCCTCTTCCTCATCCGGCTAATTAGTCCTCTCAGAAAATGCCCTTGCAGATACACCCACAAGGATGCTTTACTAGATGACTCTAAATCATGTCGGGCAGACTGACAGTGAGCACTAACCAACCCATGTAAAACCTAGGACTGCTTCTCTTCAACAAAGAACCTGGAAAGAGACGATGAAGATACTTGATTGTTGGGGGAGGCTGCTTGTTCTTTTTCTGGCCACCCTACTCAAAATAATCACACAGAAACTATATTATTTAAATCACTGTTTGGCCAATCACTTAAGTGTATTGCTAACTAGCTCTTATATCTTAAATTAACCCATTTCTATTTATTTTATTATTTTATATTTTACCATGAGGTTTGTGACTTACTGGAAAGGTTCCAGCTAGTGGCTCACATCTTTTTCCTCTGGTGGCTACATGGCCTCTCTGACTCCACCTACTCTCTATATACCTCTTTCAGTCTGGATTTACTCTGTGAAGCCATTGGCTGAAAGTAGCATTATTCATTAACCAATAAAAGCAAAACATAGACAGAAGGACTTCCCACACCACTTGATTAGGCAAATAAGCTGATTTCATTTTATCTTTCAAAGCAAAAGGCTTTGTGTGGACATACAACATTGACGGACAGGTTGGGAAGAACTCCAGGCCCCACTCTTCAGGTATCTAGGTGCCAAGCTCTTAGCAGGAAGAAATTCAGCCTCATTTTCTTTATCAGTTCCAATTCATATGTAATTAACCCTTAATAAACTTTCTCAGTTGATGCAGCCCAAATACCTGTGGGTTGGAGACTCTTGTCGCATAATTGAACTAACTTCTCAGTGGCCATCAAGTCTTCCCGGGGGCTAAATGATGTCTCCCTGATACAGCTGGTTAAGCCAAATTCTACAAAATTTTACTTTCTGCGTATAGAAATTGTATGGGCTTTCCCTACTGTTATGAACCTTCTGATCCACAAGACTTTTTTAAATATCAAGTATCCAATTATTTCTAGTTCCCTACTGGATTATCAAGACTTGTATAGAACGGCCCAGTATCCAGGCCACTAGGTTGGCTCAAACAACAAGAGTCATAAAGAATTCTGTTAATTGCTTTTCTTTCTTAAAATATTTTTATGAAGTTGGGCATGATGGCAAATGCTTTTAATCCTAGCAGTCCTAGGACAAAGGCAGGAGGATCTCTGTGAATTTAAAGCCAGCCTAGTCTACATATGAAATTTCAGGACAGCCAGAGCTACATTGAGAATCCTTGCCTCGAGACTGAAAAAGATTATCAAGTGCTCAGAAGAGCCTTCCACGTTACTAGTGACAACACTAGTAATCTGAGAAAGGTGAAAGGTCAAGCATTCTGGACAGGTGAATTAATAAACAAAGAGTAAAACAAACAGTGCTTTATACCCAAACCCATGTCTTTTAAGTCTTTCACTACCCATTTCAGTGTACAAAAAAATAGAAACTTAACTCCCAGGGGATGGATGAGCATTCTCTAAACCTTTATGCTACACTTGAATTGCAGCTATTAATAGTGAGATCACGGAAGAGTGAGTAAGACATTCCAACTCGTTAATGTTCTCCCAGATGGTGAATTCACAGCCTGAAGTTCCTGGAGTCACTGCAACTTTCCATTAATAGTGAAGAAAAAGGTCCTTTAAAAAAAATTTCTAGGAAGTGGGGCCTTGAAATACTTTAACCCTAACAGAGGTCAGTTCCGATGTTACTAATTACCCTGCCTCTCTTCCCCTTTTCATCTCTGGTTCTCTGAGCAAGGAGTCGAATACTGTCCTCTATTTCTCCACATCTCTAGGGCTGGATGTGGCTTGGTGGGGATTATGCCAGGGATTCAAAAAGCATAAAAAAATGTAGAAGTCATTACTGCTTCTAATTTTTGGTTTTTTTTTAATTGTATCACTGATCCCTATTTCTCATGCTAATTTTTTATTGAAGTTAGTGGCTTCACCCTGTTCACAATTTCATTCCAGCAATGTTCTCTTCTTGCACATTAATGAGTCATAGAAGTTTCCTTTTATTTAGTTGAAAGCACAAAGAAAACAGTAAAAGGATAAGAGGAGTAGGGGCTGAAGAGATGGTTCAGCAGGTAAAAGGACTTGCTCCACAAATGTGAGTAACTGACTTCAGATCCCCAGAAAACATGTGTGCACGCGCGCACACACACACACACACACACACACACACACACAGACAGACACACACACACATACACACACAAAGTAAAAAGACACGTGTGGCCATGTTTACCCATAACCCCAGTCCTGGGTTGTGTAGGAAGTTGTAGATAAACTGACTGGTTTCTGCTAGCTTCCAGCCTACCTAAAATACAGTGATCGTTAGGTTTAGTGAGAGACTCTTTCTCAATGGAGTAAGGGAGTGAAAGAGGAAGACAACAGACTTCCTCATCTGGTCTCTGTATAGATGCATAGTCAGACATATCCCTTCATATGTAAACAGATATGTGTACATTTATACCCCCAACACACACAAATACACACCACAAGAACGAAGTGGGGAATGTGTTGCTTGTAGAGCAATCCCTGCTCCCCACAACTTCCTTCTCTTTCTTTAGGATACCAGTGAGCTAAGGCAGGATTTTGTGCATCATAGACAAGTGTTTCATCACCTACCTGCACCAAGAACCTCAAGGAAGATATTTAGTTGTTCCTGTACCAAGAAATTACTGATCAGCTACTCTTCTAAAAGGCAGTCACAAACTTTTATTCAACTTTAAATCTGAAATTGTTTTCTCAACACAAGAAATGGTTTTAAAGATAATCCATGTTTAAGCCTACAAAATGTTTAAACTTAAAAATTATTCATCTATTCAGACCATGAGGAATCTCTAGTTCAAACTTAAAAACAAAACAAGACATAAACAAACAAACAAACAAAATGCATTTTTCAGAGTTGCATTGGGAATAGTACTGAGGTGAACTGAGACAGTGACAGACTGGAAGGCAGAACTTCCTAATTTCATTTGTGCTCCCATTCCCAATTAATTGAGCCACAGTGCAACATGAAAGAGGGAGGCAAGCAGATTGGCCACTGTGGAGGCTGAAAGAATCCTACAAAGGAACAGAATGAAAAAGGCTAAGCCCAACCTATTTGTCTTCCATAAGCTACTCACCATAACTCTTAAATATACTCATATAAAACTGCAATGGGACCACCATAAACAATCTAATCATGAAAGTTTTCCAATGGTAAGATATAATTTATTTATGAAAAATAAACCAAAAGAGGCATTTTTTCATGGTGGGAACACTGCAAGCAACTTGAAAGCTGGCAAGAATTACAAGTGTATTCTGAGAACAGTAGACCAGGGTTGGAAACTACCTACAATGCATGATTTCCAAGGCAAATTTAAATTATTATGAGAAGGCAAACAAAAGACAAAGATGGCTTGAGTTCCAATGGTCAGGCTTCCTTGTTTCTATATTGGATTTAGCTATAAAAAAAGAACTGCTCTGTAACATCCTATGCTTTACTGTAGTTAGAAAATCTACAAAATTTACAAGATTTCCTCCATGAGGAGGTATCAGAGAGTCTTCTTCTTCTTCTTCTTCTTCTTCTTCTTCTTCTTCTTCTTCTTCTTCTTCTTCTTCTTCTTCTTCTATACACGATCTCTCACTGACCTGGAACCTACCAAGTGGTCTAGGGTAACTGACTAGCAAATTCTAGGGCTCCTCTTATCTCCATGACCTCAGTGCTAGGATTATAAACTCTTGCCACCATGCCCAGGTGCTTGCTTGTCTGTTTCATTTACATTCATTCCAATATTTAGGCTTGCAAGAGAAGTGCTCTGCCAAATTACCAGTAAGTTATGCTCCCAGTCCAGGAACCTTATTTAAAAAGGAAAGAGTTGCATAGACTTCTTCCTCTTTTTCTATCCACCATGGTTAATATTTCTACATCTTGAAAACCACAGCAACAGGGTTTACAATTGAAGCCATGTGGGGGCAATAAATGCCAGTTCTTTAAGAGAAACAGGTGTTCAAGTTGTGAAATTGATCTGATTGCATTCTAACAGTTCTGGACGTTTCTGTGTCAAACAAGAGCTTATCCTTCTGATCAGTGATGCTACTTGAGAAGAGATGGAAGATACATATGGTACTTACCATATGCTTTGTGCAGGAAGAGAGGTGTGCTAATTTTATATTAACTTGACACAAGATGGGAGTCATTTAGGAAGAAGTCTCAATTGAGAAAATGCTTCTATAAGATCAAACAGTAGACAAGGCTGTAGTGCATTTTCTTAGTGAATAATGAGGGAAGACTCAGCTCATTGTGGATATTGCCTGCTACTCCTGGGCTGGTCTTCCTGGGTGCTATAAAAATGCAGACTGAGTAAGTCACAGATAAAAGCCAATAAGCAGCACTCCTCCATGTCCTTTTCCTCAATTCCTGACTTCAGATTCCTGCCTTAAGTGCCTATCCTGAGTTACTTAGATGATGATGGACTTTGACGTAAGACATAGAAGATGAAGTAAACCCATTTATCCCCAAGTTCCTTTTGTTAATGGTATTTTTCCAAAGCAATAGAAACTCCAACTATGTCAGGAAGTGGAGAGAAAAGTTTTGTATTAATTACTTTTTAATTGATGTGGTAAAATACCACGGCCAAAGAAACATAGAGAAGAAAGAGTTCATTTGGGCTTATAGTTTCAGAGGAATAAGAACCCAATGCCAGAGAAGCATGGTAGCAGAAGCAGGAAGCACTGGGTTTACATCTGAAACCATAAACTCAAAGCAGAAAGGGCATGAGACTTTGAAACCTCAAAGCCAGTCCCCATCCCCAGTAATATACTTTCTCCAACATCGTCATACTTACTGGACTTCTCCAAACTGTGCCACCAGCAGAGAACCAAGTGCTCAAATGCCAGAGTCTATGGGGGACGTTCTCATTCAAACCACCAAAAATTCCAGCGGAGAGATCAGTTCACTTATAATCTGTGTAGTAATAAGGGCGGCGGCTGGGCTGTGTCCCCAGCACCCCGGCTGCCCGCACGGCTAGCTTATGCCCGAAATAACAACACACAAACTGTATTCATTTAAACACTGCTTGGCCGATTCTCTTCTAGGCTAATTCTCACACATTAATTTAGACCATTTCTAATCATCTGTGTATGGCACCCCAAGGTGCGCGTACCAGGAATATTCTAGCCTATGTCCATCCTGGATCGGAGCTTCATCCCGGGAGTGGGGGCATTGCGTCTCTCTCAGGCGTCTGCTCCCGAGAGGAGAGCTGTTGAGACTGAGCTCACTTCCTCTTCCTCCCAGCGTTCTGTTCTGTTTACTCCTCCCACCTATCCTCTAACCAATAAAATGGGCCAAGGCAGTTCCTTTATTAGCCAATGACCTTCCTCCATCATTTCCCCTTTTTCGGTTTAAACAAAAAAAAGGCTTTAACTTTAACATAGCAAAATTACATATAACAAAACAGTTATCAAGTAAAAGTTACAATAATCTTTATCATAACTAAGGAAAACTATAACTATAACTAACTATTCTTAACTCCATCAAAGACTCCAGAAAGATATAATATTACCTAAGTAAACAAGAACTAAGAAACTTCAAACTCTAGAAATGACAAAGACATCTCGCTGCCTGGACAGTCACCCAAAGTTCTTTTGTACCATTGGGGCATCCATCTTCAGCCTTCAGGACCATGGTATCCAGCAGACATTTCCATAAAGCAGGAAAATTCAAAGTCAGTTCAGTCACTATCTGTTGTGTCCTGCAAAATGTCTCAAAGACTCTTTCATGAATCAGGAACCCCGAAAGATCATCTCACCTTTAGGCAAGTTCAGTAGTCCTCTCTCTGCGGGTTCTCTGTGTCCAGTTCATGCAATAGTCCAGGCAAGAGCAGTTTCTTGCCCAAATGGCTATCAAACTCCATAAGGTGCCTCTTCGATGCCCATCTTCCTCTTGAAGTAGATTGGTGCTGCCAGGAGCAGAGTGTCTCATTGTCATGAAAAGTCCTAAGTTATTAAAACATTTAAAATGCCATATTCTATAATCTTTGAAAAATATGAAGAATGCCTATCTAAAATATATCTACGCACATCTAGAAAATATTAACTAAGATGACTACAAACTTGACTATTATTTATGATTATCCATCAACAACCTATATTTCCTAATTGTACATTACATTTTAATAATGAACTACACAATCACAATACCTTAATCAATATCAGAAATACATATACATATAACAAAATTGACCTTAAATCTGTATCAATAAAGCAAAATCAATACTAATGCAAATTATTCATACCTATATCATATCCCCCTTTAAATGTAAAAAAAGTTTATAAACCATATTTGGGAACATGGGCGCAGTTTTTTCTCTCCAAACTGCTTCCTGCTGAACGGGGGCGTGGTTAATTAGGTCTTTCATGGTATAACCTGTGTGCTAGTTTCATCTCAGTTGGCAGTTGAGCGAAGCAATTTTTTGAAGGCGTGCATAGGAACCATTCAGGAGGACGTGGTCCATCATACCAAATCGGAATAGAAGAAATGAACAGCGTCTCATCCTCTGTGAAAACAAAATAAGAAACTCCTTTCCAAAGTATCATATCCTTAGATCCAAATTCTAAATATCTATGTTGGATTAGTTCAGCAGTATTTATAAATAAATATCTTTTAGCAGCTGTTGCTCCTTCCTCAGCATTAAAACGATTCAAAGAGAGCATAATAGCATACAGTATCAAGATTCTCTGTGTATTTTCCATCTTTGTTCGTTTTATTTTAACCTCTATTTTGTTTATTTTTACTTTTAACTTTTTGCTTTTTGAGATAGGTTCTCTGTATCTTTGACCTGAAGTAACTCTGTAGACCAGGCTGTCTTTGTACTCTCAGAGATCCGCCTGTCTCTGCCTCCCAGGCATTGGGATTAAAGGTGTAAGCTACTACACCTTGAACTCACAGAGATCTGTTTGCCTCTGCCTTCTAGGCACTGGGATTAAAGGCGTGTGCTACCACACACAACAACTCTCTACCTTTTTTTTTGTTACTTTAAGAACTTTAAATTTTAGTCTGCATATATTTTTAACACACTTCAAAACATTTAGAAATTTTCTCTGTCTTTGAATCTCTCTTTACTGTTTATCTCTCTTTTTCTGACCACATGAATCTTTAATTTACCAAGCAATCTCAGTAGGACTAAAGGCGTGGCTTTGCCAGCTAGATTCAGTCCATTCCTTAGCTTTCCAGCCTCATGGCAGATATACAGGCTGTAGCCATGTTTACTGCCACAACTGTATGGCATTTCAAGGTCCCTGCCAGCAAGCGAGCTTCAGCAGCTTGTGCTTGCAAACCGCACGAACCGCCTGCGTAAAAGAGTCAGAGTTTGCCCTGGCAGGACAACCCAGAAAGCCAGCATTTTTAAACGGCGCAGCTTTTTTCCTGCTACGCCTGAAAACCGAAAAGCATGCATTCACTTTTCATCAACACCATTTAAGTGTTTCGTGGCAGGACCTCTTAATGAGCTGCAGGCTTTGCAGCTAAAGCTGAGTCAGGAAGCCTCTCTTAGATGAAAGCGCATGCTTGCCTCTAACAAGCAGAGCAGACCCGAGAACACAGCGAGTCTAGTTGCCATCAAACAAATCGTAGCACTTTACTCCAAATGCTCCATTCAAAAGCTCTGTCTCCCGCAGGAGCCAGACAGAGATCACATTGGCGGCACAGCCCCAGGAAGTCGCGCTTTAAAAAGACACAGCGTTTTTTCTGCTACTGTTGCCGAATCAGGAAATCTCTCTACAGCACACCACCAACAAACAGCAAAAATCTGTGTTAAACTCTCTCTCCCTTATTTTTAAGCCTTCTCAGGTTTTTTAAGTGGGTTTAGTCCATCACGTGGGGCGCCAACTGTAGTAATAAGGGCGGCGGCTGGGCTGCGTCCCCAGCACCCCAGCCGCCCGCACGGCTAGCTTATGCCCGAAATAACAACACACAAACTGTATTCCTTTAAACACTGCTTGGCCGATTCTCTTCTAGGCTAATTCTCACATATTAATTTAGCCCATTTCTAATCATCTGTGTATGGCACCCCAAGGTGCGCTTACCAGGAATATTCTAGCCTATGTCCATCCTGGATTGGAGCTTCATCCCGGGAGTGGGGGCATTGCGTCTCTCTCAGGCGTCTGCTCCCGAGAGGAGAGCTGTTGAGACTGAGCTCACTTCCTCTTCCTCCCAGTGTTCTGTTCTGTTTACTCCTCCCACCTATCCTCTAAACAATAAAATGGGCCAAGGCAGTTCCTTTATTAGCCAATGACCTTCCTCCATCAAATCTGGGATTTCTTACCTGAAAATTACAAAAAAAAAAAAACATACCTCATAAATACTAAAAGGATGAAATGAACCATGATGAAGGACCTAAAGGTAAGAACTCTAGGCAACTGTATCAATATACTTCTAAAATTATGACTTTCCAATATACTAAGAATCTCTTCCAGGAATATAAATATGTGAACTGATTCTCTCAGCAACCCTATAAAATGGATACTATTATTTTTCTGTTTTGCAAATAAGAAAATGAGACCAAAAGACTAGTAATATGTACAAAGTTGCACAGTTAATTTTGAGCCCAGGCAATAGGCTATGAGCAGAGGATTAAATCTGAAGGTGATACACCTTATATAATGAGATCTCATTTACATGAACTGTTCAATGTAGTAATAGGAGCGGTGGGCTGCATCCCTGGCACCCGCCTAAAAACACATCTCTGTATGGCGGCAGGAATCCGCCATGCTCTCCCGCCTGCCTAAGCCTGATTTGGCCTCCTGACCAGGTGCAGGCAGGAGCACTGAGCCATCAGCACATCTCAGAGCACTCTCCTTCTGATCCCAAGTGGGAACACAAACATCCAATCCCATAAAAGCCATTGAAATGCTTTAAAGCCAGAGTTTACACTGGCAGCACAGCCCCAAGAAGCTGTGCTTTAAAATGACACAGCATTTTTTCTGCTTCTGTTGCCGAATCAGGAAATCTCTCTACAGCATGCCACCAACAAACAGCAAAAATCTGTGTTAAACTCTCTCTCCCTTATTTTTAAGCCTTCTCAGGTTTTTTAAGTGGGTTTAGTCCATCACGTCTGGGCGCCATTCTGTTGTGTTAAGAGCAGTGGGCTTGAGTCCCCAGCACCCGGCCGCCCCGGCTAGCTTTACCCAAAATAATTACACGGAAACTGTATTCTTTTAAACACTGCTTGGCTCATTTCTATCTAGCCTCTTCTAGGCTAATTCTCACATATTAATTTAGCCCATTTCTAATCATCTGTGTTGTACCCCAAGGTGCGCTTACCAGGAAGATTCTAGCCTACGTCCATCCTGGGTCAGAGTTGAATTGCGTCTGTCTGGGAGAGCGGAGCATGGCGTCTCTGTCTGAGGCGTCTTACCTCACTTCCTCTTCCTCCCAGCATTCTGTTCTGTTTACTCCACCCACCTATGTTCTAAGCTATGAGCTCAAGCAGTTTGTTTATTACTTAACCAATGAAATCAACAGATTGATATATGACACTCCCACATCAGTTCAAAGTCTTGAGTGGGGCACTAATAATATCCTTACATGTTCAAGTGTTTTTGTAAAATCTACAAAACATTCTTAACCAAATGATTTAAGACTATTTTCCCTCCTCATTTTCCAAATTTATTTCTCATTACCCAACTTCAAATCTCTCATATTCACATTGATATTAGAGTTAGAGAAATATTGTCATTTCTAATGTATAGAAAAGAATAGGTTGAGTTGATAGTGCCCTTAGTTTGGGCTTATTGAGATCTAGCCCTGTGGTTTAGAGTCAATCTCCTGCCTGGCCTAGTTATTATTGAAGAGATTGTACAGGATCCCGGAGGTAGGGTCTGGACCCAAACACTTGTCCACTTATAACGCTACATTGCTTTTTCTTACACTTAGCTGTCCATAAACAAGTCATTAATTCCTTGATTTAAAACCTCCAAAAACAATTGATATGATTGTATAAGTCCTACCTTGTTCTTGCAAATAATTCCAGTTCACAGTCACTCCATCTCTTCCATCCCCAGAGCTCTTTAGAAGTGAGCCTTCCTCTTAAGTAACTGCTCAGCATCTCTAGCCAGTAAGGAAATGCAAATCAAAACAACTTTGAGATACCATCTTATACCTGTCAGAATAGCTAACATCAAAAACACTAACTGCAGCTTATGCTGGAGAAGGTGTGGAGTAAGCGGATACAGCTGCTAAAAGACATTTGATTATAAATGCTGATGGATTAATTCATATTTTGAAAATACCTTGACTTCAAAATTTAAGTCAAAAGATATGTTACTTTGGAGAAGAGGTTTTGCTTTTGTTTCCACAGGAAATGAGAGGTTGTGGATTTACTCCGGGTTAAGAAAAATCGGGTTTGATCAAGGAAGAGCCCCTGAAGAATCTCCAATAGGAGCAGATGGTCCAGATGATCCAACATTTTAGAGTACCTCTGTTGGAGTTTCCTCTGAATTCTACACCCAGAACAGCCTCAAGATTTTTGGCTGAGATGATCAAGCCTCACAGGATATTCCTGTCATGACTTGACCATAATTCTAAATTTTCTTTAAGTTCCCATAAGATTATCAGTGCCTTCAGTCACCCTGTAAAACTATGCCCACATTTCCAAAAAATGGATTATGGATATTTTTCTTTGTTTAGAGTATTGGTTACAAGTCATTATGATAATGGTCAGAAAAAAAGCTAGACAAAGAAGATTAGATTCACAGTTCTTGTTTTGAAAAGATAAGGTGTGTGGGGAGTGTTGTAGAACAATGGTTCCACATCTCTAGATGGATCTTGAAAAAAAATTCTGGGTGAGGTAACTCAGACACAAAAAGACAAACACAATATGGGCTCACTCATAAGTGGATATTAGATATAAAGCAAAGAATAATCAGCCTATAGACCACAACCCCAGAGAACACAGGAAACAAGGAGAACACTAAAAGAGACATACATGGATCTCCTCAGGAAAGGGAAGTAGACAAGATCTCCTTAGTAAATTATCAGCATTGGGGGAAGGAGGAGGTTGGGAGAAAAGTGGGGAGGAGAGAAAGGGGAAGGGAGGAGAACATGAGTGACCAGGAAGTTTGAGTTGGGTGAAGCAAGGAAAGAGATACCTTGAATGGGGGAGTCATTATGGGGTTAGCAAGAAACCAGGCACTAGGGAAATTCCCAGGAATTCACAAGGATGATCCCAGCTAAGATTCTAAGCAATAGTGGAGAGGGTATCTTAACTGCCCTTCCCCTGTAATCAGATTGATGACAACCTTTCATCATAGAATCTTCATCAAGATGAAAGCAGATGCAAAGATACACGGCTAAGCACTGGGCTGAATTCCTGAAGTACAGTTGTAGAAAGAGAGTTATTGTAGGAGGCCAGTTGTTTGTTCCCAGCTGCTTAGCCCCAAAATAATCACACAGAAATTATATTATTTGCAATTCTGTTTGGCCAATAGCTTAAGTGTATGTTTGGCTAACTCATATCTTAAATCAACCCATCTCCATTAATCTGTGTATTGCCACAAGGCTGTCACTTACCGGGTAAAGTTCCGGTGTTTGTCTCTGGCGGGGCTACATGGCTTCTCCCCTACTCTGCCACTTTTCTTCCAGCATTCAGTTTAGTTTTCCCCACCTAGCTCTACTCTACCCTATCCCAGGCCTAAGACAGTTTCTTTATTAACCAATGGTATTCACAGCATACAGAGGGTAATCCCACATCAGAGTAGAGTGATATTATGAGTAAAGTTGCCAAGACCATGATGGGGTAACCCACAGAAACAGCTGACCCAAGCAAGCTCACTGACTCTGGACTGACAGTGGGAAAACCTGCATAAGACCAAACTAGGCCCTCTGAATGTGGGTGACAGTTGTGTGGTTTGGGCAGTTTGTGGGGCCACTAGCAATAGAGCCAGTATTTATCCCTAGTGCATGAATTGGCTCTTTGTAGCCCATTTCTTCTGGAGGGATACCTTGCTCAGCTTAGATACAGGAGGGGTGGCTTGATCCTGCCTCAAGTGATGTGACAGACTCTGTTCACTCCCCATTAGACGCCTTACCCTCTCTGAGGAGTAAACGGGGGCTGGGGTGGGGAGGTGGGGGGAGCAGGAGGATGGGAATGAGAGGGAACTGGGATTGGTATGTAAAATAATATTGTTTTAAAAATTAAAAAAGAAAATAAATAAATAAAATCATATCATCTGAAAAAAAAAAAAGGAGTGTACCTTCCTGGGGTGATCAACATAAGGATAATGGGAAGGAGAAGGTAAAAATCACGAGTTGCCAGCAAAATGCAGAGGGAACAGGAGATGAATGTGCCACATGGCAGAGAGTAAATAAGGAACATGGGTTAAATAAGAGGTAGTTAATAATTAGTCTTAGCTATTGGCTGAGCATTTATAATTCATATTTAAATAAGAAAAGCGGTGTGCCTTTCTTTGCTGGACCACACCCTGGGAACATGTATAGGCTCTTATTAATTACTTGCTAAGTAAACACAAAAGTCTGACATGAGTTCAGGTAGCAAATTTCTAATAGACTTCCATGTATATCAATTACAAACTGTTAGTGGACTTTGGCAATTTAAGGATTGTTTAAAATGACTACCTAGACAATAGTACTTTTAATGCTGGAAACCCTAAAGATTATATGTTTTTAAAAAGGAAATGATAGTTACCTGGACCCTCCAAAAGTGCTAAAAATGCATAGGAAATAACCAAAATCTTGAAGCTGAAAGTTTCTAAATTGTCAATAAATAAGATTATTAGCTCATAATTTGAATCTACCATGTTGTAGAAAGCCTGAAACTTCTTTCCATTCTTGGTTTTATGAAATGCATTTTATACAAAAAGGAGGTAAACTGTACATAATAAGTGTTATCATTGAACTATGAAATTTCTCCCTTGGTTTTATGTAGTGAGGGTTCAGTTGCCATCTGATGGACTCTGGGAAATGAATGGAAGCAAGAGCTTTGGGTTTATGGTCAGATTACTCCATTGATAGAATTAAAATCTGAGCAGACTCTTCAGAGATGGTTGAACTGTAGACAATAGGAATTTGTTGAAAGAACTGGCTCCCTGGGGCTGTCCCTGAAGAAGGTATCTTTCCTCTGTCTGTGCTGCCTTTCTGGCTGTTTGTCTGCCACACGGTTGAGCAGTTTTCTCCTTTTAGGCCTTCCCTCCATGATGTTTCTGCCTTGCCCTGGACCTGAAAGTAATAGATCAAATCTACTGTAGACTGGAAACCTCTGAAACCCTGACCTGGATTAGCTAAAAGCTGTCTACACGCACCTAGAGGCTGTCTACTAAATCAACAAGCCTCTGATAAGAGTGGTCAGGAATAAACATTATGTTCAGGTCTCCTTCCAGGAATGTTTGCAGACCACATGGGAGCAGAAATTCTTGGAATTGCAATGCCAGGAAAACCCGTCTTATCTGTCAATACCAGAAAAATTGAGAAACGTTGAAGCTGATTGGCAGAGTTTAATTTTGACATGGGAAGGTTTTATCACTGCATTAGTTTGAAAATAAGACTATTAAATAAAGAAAAGATCAAATTAGAAAGCAGTAGTCAAGTTTCCAATAAAAAAGAAGAGAACATATATCCAGAATCCAACAATATACTTTTGGAGGACATGGGGCCTGCTAGCAGTTTTACTAAAACACAAGTGAAAATAGACAGTGTCTTCAACTCTAAAGAGAATTTGTGACCTAGAAAATCACTGTGATCAGGAAGCAAATAAACGGTCTTTTTATCTCACAGCGTGTAGAGCTAGTGCACCCTGGAGATGATGATTTCATCCTCATCCATTTGTCCTTGTCCACTTGGCTTCTCAGATCCTCAGTAAAGAGGGGCAGCACAGTGCTCCTGGCAAGCATACCACTCAAAAGGGACACCAAGCGCTGCAACTCCCCACAATCCCTGGCCTCTGGTAGCCTCTGAACTCTAGAACATAGCCTTCTCCCCTGACCTTCAGATGGACAGTCCCCTGGGTATGTCCTGGTGCCATTCTCCAGATCCAGAATCTTTGATCTGGGACGGTCCCAGGGGCATTGTACTCCTGCCTGTCTGTAATTCGTCCCCTCAGAGTCTTGGAATAAATGTAATTTGGAGAAAGACTGAGGGACATAATTTTTGTAAATTTTTGCAAACAGTCTAGAGATGTGTGTGTGTGTGTGTGTGTGTGTGTGTGTGTGTGTGTGTGTATGTGTGTGTGTGTGTGTGTGTGGTGCTTGCCAGACAACTGTTTTAAATGTTGTATCATAGCCCCACTCCTGAACTTAAACTTTTAATGAGAAGTCAGCTTTCTATTTATGACTAATGCTTAAAATCCAATAAAATCAACTGTCCCTGTTTACATGAGGAAGATGTGACAGGTCAGACTCAGCATTGCAGATGGTGTACATTCTATGGGCTGTGGATACTGTGACCATAAATAAACAATAGACATTAAAAGCAACTACTATGAAAAAGGGCTCTATAATGTTAATGAGACCTTTTTAAAAAAAAAGAAACAACAGAATGATTTTATGTTTGGTAAATTTGAACCTTTTAATAAAGTAAACAATTTTCTAGAAAAAAACATGAGCTAATTTTATTAAATCAATGTTATATGTCTAAATCTTACTTTATTAACAAGATTAATGTGACAAAAATTTACTTGGTAAATTATGAAAATCCTCTAGTTTGTGACTTTCTTTCTCTGGGAGGACAAGAACAAATGTTACTGATCTCAGGTCGGGCACTGGTGGTAAAGCAAGTAAAGGATCCACTCAATTCTTGGTTGGTGAAGCGTGAAGCGATGAGATCTTTGGGGTTACCAACAGGAACATGGGTAGATCAAAGGGAACTGGTCACTGAAAAGCCATCTAGCATCAGTGAGAACTTAAGAATATCAGTAAAGAACCATAAACAATCTGGAGGCAGCCCCGCCATAGTCTCTCTTACCCAACAATTGTTTACCTCTTAGAAAACCTTGGCTGAATGAGGAGGGATTTCGGTCTTGTAAGTTTCTTGAATCTTTTAAGGTTTTCTTTAGAATTCTTCCTGAATACTAGAGTGATCCCACCAATCCAGAGATAAGAGCCACAGAACACTTCGCCCTTTCCTCTTGATTCTTAGCTCCATTCCTTCTTCCATTCCACTCTTCTTTCAAATTTTCTGAGTTTTGGAGTAGATGATAAAGACTTGCTATAATTTTCTTACATTTATGCCTGAGCATTGGGTCAGTATATCTTAGCTACAGCCTTTTATTTTCAGCAGACAACTGCCAGAATATGAGTCTCCATAGTAACCACTGCCTACTGCCAAAATGCATTCTTCCATAACCCAGACAGACAGTTGCAGTAATCTAAGGCATAAATACAAAAGCTTTAGAAGGCAATTATTTGATAGTCACATCACATTCATTTAACAAAACAATAACAGTGGCCTCCCCACTGATTATATCCCAGTGATAGGTCTTTTCCCAGGCTTATCTTAGAAACATGAGTTTCCTCCTTGGGTTAAAGCTTTTCATTCATTCTGAAAGCCATTGGTTACACCCACAACAACTATGCCACTACTTGGGTGGAATGTTTCTAATGTAGCATACATTATTCATAACTGAGCAGGGCTATTGGTGACAATTCTCCCATGGCAGCTTACACAATGCCTGCTAGCACCACAAAAGCCATTCAGCTGGGAGGAACTTATTGCTTAATCAGTCCCAGCCTGATTTCTTCATGTCCTCCTATCAAATTCAGTGTCTTTAGAAAATACATCTCACCCTCTGGCTCTGGCATGCAAACAGCAGCAGTGGCAAGATACCTTGTGGTTTGCGAATTCTCAAGGGGTCTCCATGGCTAACAACTATTAAAAATGTAACCTACTCCAAGCACTAGAATTTTCCAGTAACCATGTGGGTCTTGATACTGCCTTTTATACCCATGCAGGGTGATTTCACTTAAAAGTTTGATTTCTGTTTTTATTATTCTTCCAGTTGTTATTCCACATCTGTAAGACACGCTGTGGTTAGCACTGTGTAATGAAATCTTTTACAGGAGATGGCCAGCGTTACTGCATGTCTCACTGCCTTCCATTTCAACCAAACACCAATTGACCTTAGATTTAGCTGCCAAGGGAATAATCCCTTTAAAATTACTAAGGTACAAAGTAGCATAAAAATATTCCACCACTTGTATCAACTTCTTCATCAAAAGAGCAATGTTCGGTACAGCTGTCTGAGTGAGGAATACTATGCTCATGTATCCTTCCCTAATTCATAGTCATTTTCTAAGAGCCATCTGGTCTCTTCCTGCATCTGCAGCTACTGATATAGGGACTGTTGAGTAGTTCTTCATTCCAAATAAATGCTACTAGGTGTGCTTGAGGCCCAAATGGGAGATGGGATGTTTTCTCACCTAAAACATGCTCTATTCCAACCACTTCTCAGGGTCTTGTATTCTACTCTAGGATCGTGGCTGCCATCTTTTCATCACCTATACCTGGCTACAGAGAAGGCTCCAAGCTGGTTAAACATCCATCTCTTGTATATTTTCTTCCTGGGAGAAATATGTACAGCATATACCCTGGGTACATAACTGTTCACCTCAAAGACAAGCTTAATCTTTTTGTCTATTTTACTCTGCCTCCCCATTTCTTTGGTTTTGTTCCCATGATGAGCTGCCATTCAGGTTTTAAGACTGACAACTTCCAGGCACCTGCTAGCTTCTAGCACGGCATTTGGCTTTCTTTTAAATGTATCCCACCCACCCCCAACTCTAGATTGATGCAAACCTTGCCACATTTGTTTTGAATGACCAGGACAGACCCTATCATCCGTTTTCTCCATTTTCATCTCTCCCTTAATGCTTTAGCTCGTCACAAAAGCAGTTTATATTCCAGTTTAATCATTCAAATCCACCAGAGCATCTTCTGCCCCATAAAGACTGCATTCCTTGTGGGTCTCAGCAAAGCCTCTAAAGCCACATGCCAGTCCCCAAATATCTGCTGAATCAATATTTTCCTTTACACAGCTTTATTGGTCCTGATGAAGTGAGCACAAAACACCACCTTCTTTCATTCCCAATTCTCTCTGCAATGGTCTATTTTCTTCCAGTTTCTGATACTCATGGAGACCTCATCCAGGAAACACCAAATGTCCCTAATGGCTCCATAAAGAGCAGGTTTCTCTTGTGTTGCCTCGGGTTATGGAGGCTTTGAATTGAGGAGGAATTACTCACCTTCTTGGTTTTCATAGCAACCACACTGATCCCCATATAACCCCTACCGCACGGCCTCTAAGACAGGCTATGGCGGAATCTTCATTTCTTATTTAAAAGTCTTCTCTTGCCAGTCATGGTGGCACATGCCTTCAATCCAAGAGGATGGGAAGGAGAGGCAGGCAGATCTCTGTGAGTTCAAGGTCAGCCTTGTCTACCTAGCAAGTTCCAGGACAGCCAGCATTACACAGAGACCCTTTTTCAAAAATCAAACAAACAAACAAGCCATGCAATTCGAACCACATACTGTTACCCATTGCATCTAATACATGTGCTACTTCCAGGGACTACAATATATTCTCTAGTTGATCATTCATTTGTGGGTCTCCATACCTACCTGGCAAACCCCATTTAGTAAGGAAGTGTGCCACCTCATTCTATTAGGAAATACAAGACCTAAGCCTTCCTTCCAAGGATACACTACTTTCAAACAGATCAGCTTTGATCAAAAGTCATAAACATAACAGGCAACATGGAACAACCACTATAGTGCTTGTACACCATACCAAACCACATAAAGGAAGTGTCTTGTCATTGTTCTATTGCTGTGTAGAGACACTAAGGCCATGGAAACTCTTGTAAAGAAAAGCATTTATTCTGGGGATTGCTTACAGCTTCAGAGACTTAGTTCATTATCATGAACTTCATGTTAGGGAAGATGGTGGCAGGAGACAGGTAGGCTGACAGGTGCTGGAGAAGTAGCCAAGAACTACATTCTTATCCAGAGGAGAGAGAAATATAGTGAAACACTGGGCTTGGGGTGGACTTTTGAAAGCCTAAAGGCCCACTCCTGGTAATCCCCTTCCTCCAACAAGCCTTCTAATCCTGAGTTCCACTCCTATATTCAAATATATGGGATCCATTCTTATTTAAACTACTACAACAAGGTAGCCCCATCTGGATTGCCCCCATAAATGTCCTGCCCTCAGATGTGTTGTATGTCTGCCACTTACAGCAGCATACCTGCAATTGCTCATTTCAAACTCTTTTTTTGTTGTTGTTGTTCTATCTGTCCCCATTTAGGAGTCAATTAGATTTTGTGCTTTTCCCTGGGAAGACACTAACAAACGTATTCACATTGGGCAGGGTAGTAAGAACTGGCCCAATAAATGGGTCTATCCAAGTCTAGCCTTATGAACCAATGAGTTTGTCAGTGTTTTGTACAGAAACGTGACTAGCTCAAAGGCTGTGCCACTGAAGGGGTTGGAACAGCATGGGCAGCCACACAGGAAAGTGGCAGCGCCGGTGATCCCCACATAACTAATAGGCAACTCCGCTAAAGAAAACCCTGTTCCCACTAACTGCTTACTGCTTTTGTGACCTCTTGGTGTGGCCTTGTGGGCATGATAACATTCTCAGCTTCCTGTACCTTGTAAGTTTCATTAGCTTCCTAAATCTTCTGAGATTCCTTCCTCCCTTTAGCCGTGAATGCTTCTGTCTAGAAGAAAGAACTACACAGCATCCTCAAGTGACATGTAACATCTATATGACAAACAATTATTCCTAGCAATCAAAATATGTTAAATTTGCCAACTGATAGAGTGGACAAGGTGGAAGTCGTGGGGAAAGAGCGGAGGAAATCAAGCATTTCAATGCTTTCATGGACATAGGAAGGAACATTAAAAGGAAAATGATAGTGTATTTTGATGTTCTCGTTATACTGGGATGGAAGAAAGACCCAGGAAAACAGAATGTGTTAGAAGTTAACATGACAGGAGACAATGGGCGTGGTGAAAAAACTATTCGGGAAGGCGGGGACAAAGAGGACACACATGACATAAGACAGGAGGTTAAGAAGAGATATGAGAGTCCAAGTGGGAACATAGGGGTGGGGAAAGGAACTAATATAAATATATTTTGTTTGAAAATGCTATTATGAGGTCCAATACTGACTGTCCTAACTTTTAAGTCCGAAGCTACATAAATAAAAGAAAAACAAAGCTACCCCTGAATTTAGTGGGTGCTTGTTTGACTTAGTTGTGAATGAGTATGTAAACAAAAAAACCTAAGTCAGCCACTGTAAAGGAAAAGCACAGTAGAAATCCCCAAATAGGTCTTTATAACATGAAATGAACAAAAACTTCATCAACCTGCAGATCTAATGAGAGGTGGAAAAAGAAATTCAAATACCCTTAAAAATGGAAGGCATAAATTAAGTGTAGCTGCCCCCTCACTAAAATAAACAGACTATATTCCACCCTGTAGTTAAAGAGGAAATATCAAGTATTGTTTTCTATGAAATCTAAAGACACAGGAGAAAAATACAACTATTTTAACACCAACTTTACTTTCAAAAATATCTCCAATATGCCTCACAGTACATCAGGTATATTTTTCTAGCAAAGCACCTAGATATAAAGCATTTTAGCTTTGAATATGAATGTCTGCATTCTGGAAATAAAGAAAATTATGTACTTTTACAGTTTCAAAGTAACAGCTGAAGCCTAGAATTACACACAAAATTTCACACAGAGAGACCCAAATCTAAAAGGGAACAACATAAAGAGTAGAGATAATAATCTTAGTTCACACTGGAAACTCAAATGTCTGACAATTTCAAAATTGAATGCTTTCCTATGACAAAATGTTGTAAATCTGAGAAGCAGTAATGCTAGGAAATGTTTGCAGTGTGGATGGCGAAGCTTTAATACTGATGCCAAGCAGAGGGCTTTCCAAAACCTGAGAGCATTTCCAATACTAGAGTGCAGGAATAAATAAAATCATCGAGACCTTAGTCTGCATGGGAAAGAAGCATTTGGAAAAAATGAGCATTTGAAGAAGTATGCCAAAACAGTCAAAGGTAGCACGTTGTATCCATCAGGCTAATAAAATTTAACAATGAGCGCTAACTCTTAGGCAGTTGGCTGAATGAAAGGAAAGATTACTTTCAGTATTTTCAGTGGAAATGTGAGCTGAGGGTTTCTTGGAAGACTGTCTGGCAAGATCCATCACACTTAGAAACAAACATTAATTTCGCCAGTTTTCTTCAAAAAGTACACCCCAGCAAGGTAGAGGTGCTGCAGTGCCAAAGTCAAAAGTGAGAATTGTTAGTTGTAAATACACCGCGTGGTCAGACATTAGGATAAGCGGAATGTTGAAGACCACAGCAAGGAGTGGCTGAAAGAACTATGTAAAACTTTTTAAGTCTACTGTAGTAGTTCTATTTGGAGGCTTCCAAGGAACCTTGTAATGTTTTCCCAGATTGTACTGTCGCATCAGCACCAGAAATATACAAGGGTAGCGTTTCCTTTCCATCCTCTTCAATACCGTACAAGCATTTTTTATAACAGCCATTCCAAGAACATTGTCTCATCGTGATGGATATTACTCTGATGATTTGTGGTGCTGACCATTTTTCATACACATTTTCCATATGCATTTCACATGCATTTTCCATGTCTAGGACCTTGCACATACTAAACACACATCATTTTCAATGGCATGTTGTTTTCTTAAGACTAAGTTACTGGGAGTTACACCTTTCGGATAGTAATTATAAGCAGAAGTATCATCTACAGATATTATCTCCCATTCCATACATTTTCTTTATGTTCCATTGACCATTTCCTTGGCTATGTAGGAAACTTTAAATGTAATACAATTCTCATTTGTACATTCTTCCTTCTGCAGTGGGGATCGCATATTAAACGTGAAAAAGAGGGAGTGGGGAGAGGAATTCTTCATACTGACGTCATCGATGTTCCTCTGTGCTTTCTTCGGGTGACTTTAGAGCTTCAGTCTTACACTTATCACTGTGGTCTGTTTGAGTTGATTTTGTCTTGTGAGATAAGGGCCAAATGAGTACCTCTGTGGACTACATGGAGTTTCCCAACTCCATTTTACTGCCCTGTCTCTTTGCTTTTCCTTTGGAATATTTGACCGTCAACATGTCAATTAATTTTTAGACTCTCTAATTATGTATTCAAACAATGGAATACTGTTAACCTTAACAAAGAAAAATTCCACATTTGTATGATATAGACAAACCTAGGGGATACTGTTGTAAGTAAAACAGGACAGGAATAGGAAGACAAACATGCGTGATCACCTACATGGAACCCAAATATTTAAAACTCAAGAAAACAGACTAAGAAAGTGTGTCATCAGTCAGGAGCTGGAAAGAATTGAGATGTTGGTCAACCAACGCATGAAGAGTAGTTCTACACCTCTAATAACAACACAGTAATTACATTTAATAACAAAGTATTACACATTGTATTTTTGTTTTGTAAGGGTTTTATTTATTTATTTATTTGCTGTTTTGTTTTATTTTATTTTTTTATTAATTATTTATTAAAGATTTCTGCCTCCTCCCCGCCACCGCCTCCCATTTCCCTCCCCCTCCCCCGGTCAAGTTCCCCTCCCTCGTCAGCCCAAAGAGCAATCAGGGTTCCCTGCCCTGTGTAAAGTCAGAAAACACTATCCTGAGTGAGGTAAGCCAAACCCAAAAAGAGGAACATGGGAAGTACTCACTCATAATTGGTTTCTAGCCATAAATAAAGGACATTGAGCCTATAATTCGTGATCCTAGAGAAGCTAAATAAGAAGGTGAACCCAAAGAAAAACATATAGACATCCTCCTGAATATTAACCTTCATCAGGCGATGAAAGGAGACAGAGACAGAGACCCACATTGGAGCACCAGACAGAAATCTCAAGGTCCAAATCAGGAGCAGATGGAAAGAGAGCATGAGCAAGGAACTCAGGACCGCAAGGGGTGCACCCACACACTGAGACAATGGAGATGTTCTATCGGGAACTAACCGGGTCTGAAAAAGCATGGGATAAAACCGGACTTGCTGAACATAGTGGACAATGAGGACTACTGAGAACTCAAGAACAATGGCAATGGATTTTTGATCCTACTGCACGTACTGGCTTTGTGGGAGCCTAGGCAGTTTGGATGCTCATATTGTACTTTTGATTTGCTATGTAGATCTTATTTTTTCTTACCATACACAGATAAATGCAAGGATTGATGGATGTGTTAGTAATGTCATTATAGACATTATTTTACAATGAATACATACATCAAGTGTTACATTATATACCGAATATATGTACTTTTTATTTGCCATTTCTTGCAGCTAGAAAACCTGCATGAGACATGAAAGCATCCATCTTAGAAAGTGTGGTTACTTTAGAAAAACATTTTAGAGCGTAAACAGAAAGAGGAAAATATTTGTTTAGAAATCTGAAACAAATATAAGCAAAATGTTAATGCTGGTTCCAACACTGACTACAAGGGCACTTAACTATTTCCTATTCTCTTCCTTCTTCCTTATGAAATTAACTGAAAATGTATTTATTTTGAATGACATAACATGCATGATGTACACTGAATGCCCAGTCCTGATTTAAATTATAGGAAGAAACGTAACAGTAGAGTCAACTATTCTGATGGTAGGCATTCCAGCGAAGTGGAAAAATGAAATTTGGGGTTGTGTTCCCACCAGACAGAGAGATAAGCTGGCCATTTTCTTTCAGTAATGCAGTTAAAGTATAGAGTAGACATTCAAGTGACCATTAAATTCATCATTGATTAAATTTCTGCATCCTATTTTCATCCCAAATCTCTACCAGGATATATTTCTCTACACCAGTGTTTCTCAACCTTTGAGTCTCAACTTGTTTGGAGTTGAACAACCATTTCACAGGGATCACATATCAGATATCTTGCATAGCAGATATTTACATTACAGTTCATAACAGTAAGCAAATTGCAGTTATGAAATAGCAACAAAATAATTTTATACTGCGGGTCAGCACAACATGAAGAACTGTATTAAAGGGTCACAGCATTGAGAAGTTCAAATCCAGCCTTTATGGTCAGGCAGGTCGTCTCCTGTTATTCTCCTCTGCTAATTCAGACTGGAGGATATCTTTGCTGACTGCCACCCTGTTCACTTTCTCTAGCAACTTACCATGTCTTATCCTATCTCCAAACACCAGTCCTTTTTGTCTTCAAAGGAAGCTATCAAGGTCTGGGACATACTAGTTCTCGGGTAACAGGAGTATGTTAGTTTTAGACCTCTGAGAAACAGATACTGAAAGAGGATTAGGCACATAAGAGAGAACAAGAGAAATGTTTCACAGGATCGATGGAAGGGACAATGGAGAAGAAGCCCTTGGGCTATAGGACCAGTCTGACTCTTGTGAAGCAAGCCTGGGTAGGGAAAGGCTCTGGGAAAAGCATACAGTTCTCTTAGTCTTTGAAACATAGTTACCCTTTAAGAAAGCTTAGTCACTTTGGCTTTGGATCCTTTATGGTGTTCAGCCATTTGAAGAGTGATTTTGAAGGAACCTTGGGATGAACACAGAGGGGTGGGGTACGTGTAAAACCCAAAGGTCCTCCAACAGCAAGATCTGAGATCATTTTTATATCTGCCATGGGGAAAGAATTTATAAATGTTCCTTTAGTGTTCCTTGCCTTGGTAACAAATGGACATTTTCTAGTGTTCTTTGGGAATGAAACTCTGCTTTTGTTTACCCTTGTGCCTCCCAGGCCTTTCCTTGTCTTGGCATACGTAAGAAATGATAATATATCAGCAGTGTTCTGCAGTAATCAGGAGGGGCTGTTGACGACTTAGGACCCAAGCTACGAAGAGGAATGATGAAAGCAGACTCAAGGCTCTTCACCCATTTTCATCATTTGGTAAAGTCAGGATCTAATGCATTTGTTACTTTAGGAATAGTTTATTGGTTTGTCTACAAAGTTATTTCATATCCAGCTGAACACTACAATCACATGAAGCATTTCTTAATTATTGCTTTGGCCCCCAGTCAGACAATTCAAAATTTTCACTGTGGACTTTCCATATTGGTATTGAGATTTACATTAGTCAGGGTTCTCTAGTTCTGTAGAATGAATCTCAATGTATTAGTCAAAGTTCTCCAGAGTAACAGGACTTATAGATCTCTCTTTATTTATAGGAAGGGGATTTATGAGAATGAATTACAGGCTGTGGTTCAGTCAATCTAACAATGACTGCCTATGAATGGAAGGTCTGAGACTCCAGAAGTTGTTCAGTCCTTGAGGCTGTATGTCTCAGCTGCACATCAGCTGGAATCCTAAAGAAGTGGCTTCTAGTACCAGTGAAGATATGGACTTGCTAGGAAGGGTGAGGGCAAATAGGCAAAGTAACAGAGAGAGAGAGAGAGAGAGAGAGAGAGAGAGAGAGAGAGAATTTCCTTCTTCCGTGTCCTTTAAGTAGGCTGCCAGCAGAAGGTGTGGTCCAGATCAAAGGTAGATTTTCCCACATCAAAAGATCTGGATTATAGATTTATCTTCCCACCTCAAAGAAGATCCAGATTAGAAGTGGTTCTTCCCATTTCAAATGATTTAATTAAAAAAAAATACCCCTCACAGGTGTGCCCAGTAATTTGGGCTTTAGCAAGTTCCAGATACAGTCAAGTTGAGAACTTAGAATCACCATTCCACTTCTTATGTACCAAGTGGACAGTTAGAGTTCTGGTGTCCACTATAATGGTAGGAAAATGGGAAAGAGCACATAGATAGGTCTTTAAAACTCAACTTTCATCTCGTTAGAGGTAGCTCCACCAAGGATGCGGTTATAATGATGAATATGAGAAGAGTCCTAGCCTTCACTACCCTTTCTTCCTATTTTGCTTGTTTATATAGGCTATGTATGGTATATCCAGGCTTGGTTCCATAATGGGACCACTGCAGCTGACTTATACCTAGTATTTAAGGATGAGTTTATGTGGAATAATATAGACCCAGAGTGGTTACCAAATTTCTGAGAACATCTTGTAGTATTATAAGTTTACATTACACCTTGGAAATTGTCAAACAATAAAAACTGTGTCTTATAAAACCACCTAATTTAATGGTCTTTCTATTCTGTCGATTTCTAAATTCAAATTCTAATTTTTAAATGTCTCCTACTTACTATTTTCTTTGTAGTTTTATTAAAAGTTTTACTATTATATTTACTTATTTACTAATCATTTTTGCTATTTGATAATTTCATGCAGACATACAACATATTCTGGCTACTCTCACATCCATCTTCTCCTTAAAAACATTTTTACATACAATATAATTTGAGATGTCTCCAATTCCTCCCCTATCTTCCCTACCTACCCAATTTTGTTATCTTTTCTCCTTCTAAATAATACAAAAAACAAAGATCAAAACAAACAAAAACCAAATAAGGAGAAAACAAAAACAAAGTTCACAGTAAAACATGCAGTATGTTTTGTGTTGGCCAGCTACCCTTGAGCATGGGGAGATCGGGAATGAAACTAATTTACCCGGTGACTCCACTAACACAAACTGATTTTTGCTTTCCCAGAAGAGGTCAATTATAAATAACTTCTTGATTAGCAGTGGGACTTAGTGTCTCCACTTCAACTTCTCTGTGCTGGAATTTTGTGTGGTTTGAACTTGTGCAGGTCTTGACCCCATCCTCTATTATCTCCCTCCAACCCCTGTCAGTTCTCCCCCTTCCCTATGCTCCCCTCTCCTATATTCATGTCTTTCTTATGGTCTTAAATTTTCAGTTTATTTGTGCCAAGTAATTCTTGGCCTATTATATTATAATATGGTGTGGTTTTAATAGTTATTTCCCATGAGGTGGAATTGAATTAGTGTCTCTCATTTGCTTTGTGATTTATCAATTCATTAAGGGTTCCTGATTCAATATTCCTTATTAACAAGGCTGGGACACTTCCAGAAGAAAAAAATTCCCATTATCTACAATGTGCTTTTTTAGGGGCACTGTTTTACAGGAAAAGGAAATGTGAGCTTAATTATTTCCTTCAATTAACAGTTCTCAACACAATCAGTTCTGTAGCATCCTCTCTATTGGAACCATGCTTGGTGGTATCTTCACATTACTAGAGCTTGTGGACATGTGTATGTTCTGAAGTGTCTCCATCCACTGCAGTTATCTTTGTGGATTTCCAGCTTTGTGGAATCCCCTTGACACAATTCTCATCCTTGATAGGTTCATTGCCAACTAGTAGGGTACATGTTCCAAGTCCATCTTGTACATTGCTCCCCTCGGAACTTTCAGTCACTCTAAGTTACAATTCTTTTACTGAGAAGTATTATTTAAAACTAATAATCTGGGCTGTGAGGTGTTAATTTACTACTGTTTATTTCTAGCATTTTCAGTGACTAGAAACACAGAATATAAATTAATTCTGATAAGTCCAGTGAAAATTCAGAACTGTATTATTCTCAAATACTCAACTACCTTATGTTTACAGGGGTTTTTCACTTTTCTCCACTACCAAAAGTTCTTTTCCAAGACACTGTCGATACACTGTTAATATAAACATTAACTAATTATTTTTCTCATTTAGCCCACTATTACATATAATTATTGTAAACAAACTAAAATACTTAATAGGCTCCTTTTGTCTCTCTGTGCTCACTAGAACTATATTAACCACTGTATTTCTAACTTATTTCAATATAATCTAGTTGATATTATTGTACCACCAATTGATACATTTTAAAAATTACTTTTGACATAGAAAGTTTTAATCTTATTTTGTGATCATGTTGAATAACATACATATATAGTTCTAAAAGCCAACCCACAAGTAGATAATATAATCAAAGAAATCTAGCTCCTATCTGCATCCTGTGTTTTCCAGTCAATTTAGTATTAATGATGTAAAGTAATTAATTAAGATTTATTCTTCCATTGTTCTCTTAAAAATATTAGGCATGCCTTCAGGAACACATATTCTCTTATAATAAACAATAGCATTCTAGCTTTCATTAGTCTACTTTGTTTTTTGTACGTACATAGGCTAGAAATATCATCCATTTCCTTTTATGTTTATGTAATAACTCCATTGTGTTTTTTTTTGGCACAGTTCTTTTGATACAACTGGTATTTCTAGTCTTCTCCTGGAAGAATGACTCTGAAAGAAACACATGTTTTTCTTGTACCATGGACAGTGTGATGCCCTAATGCTGAATCATGAAATTGCCCATTTCGAGACTGTGGCATTGTCAAAATCCCCTACACACCAATTATTTCACTCCCACAGGAGAATGAAAGAGTAAATATTGACACAGCCTTTCTAGCCACCCCTATTGCTAGTGTGATGTCCAGTGTATCTCTGTACAACTTTTAATATCCACATCTCTTATTAAAGCATCTTGTTTATCTTTTTATGTTTCTATCTTTCTCTTGAATGACCTGTCGGTTTCACTTACCCAGTATTTTTCAGAGTCTCTCTTCCTTATTTTTCTATAAGGAGGATGTATTTTTAAACCTTCCTTTCTTGCATAAATGAAACAGCATAGGTTAAAAAGACCTGATTATACCTCGGCTAATGGTGATAAATGATGCCCACAACATATTTACCAATGCAGTTGTAGATCTCCATTGGACCACCTTCTCAACATTAATGAAATAATACATACGTATTTTAATACAGTAGCATGTGCAGTTGGCTGAAGTCCTGGAGGAGAGAAGGTCTTTGATTATTCTTCACTTAAGAGATCCGAGATGCAAAATTCCTGTTCATTCTCTTCAAATTTTCAGTATTATTGAAAGTTGCACATTTGATCTCCTGAATACAGATACTTGCTAGCTGAAAATTATACCTTGAAGGTGCCACTTTCAAACCGTTTTCCAAATCACGATGGAGATAGAATATTATAACTTGATTATAACATACTTACTAGATATAAGCGATTTGGGTGCATTTATGTATGCTGTTGTTACCTTTATATCAATGCAAAAACATTAGAGATAAATGTGCTTTATACTTTGTGTTCAACTGTAAAATTAAAAATTTCAAATTGAAACTTAAGTTTCCTTTTATGAATGTTACTGTTTAAGGTCAGTTTGAAATAGCATAATAGAATTCCAAACCTTCCACAGAGATAACTAAATAGTGAGGTGACTCAACTATTCAAACCTATTATAACCACCTCGAAATTTCTACCTGAATTTAGGCAGACTTTGGCTTTCACCTCTTCCATTGGTCACCGTCATATGAAGTGTGGTGTAGGAGGTTCTTTTGTCTTTGCGTTGCTTTCATTGGTTGAATAAAAAACTGCCTTGGCCTTTTGATAGGGAAGAACTTAGGTAGGTGGAGTAGACAAAACTGACTGCTTGGAAAAAGGGTGGGCAGAGAGCCGCCATGGAGCTGCTAAGTCAGACATGCTGAATCTTTCCCGGTAAGCCACAACCTCGTGGTGACATACAGATTATTAGAAATGGGTTAAATCAAGATGAGAGAGTTAGCCAATAAGAGACTAGAACTAATGGGCCAGGTAGTATTTAATTAAATACAGTTTCTGTGTGATTATTTCAGGCGTAAGCTAGCTGGGTGGCTGGGAAAAAAAGCAGGCCCTCTCTCCTACACAAAGTGTCCTGTAATTTTTGGATATACTACTACAGAGACTTCATTGGTGCTGCTATAACAAACTGATCCACCCAAGCGTCCTTGGGCCGTTAACGTTGGCCTGAATGTTGGCTTCTCTGAGACCAATTGCTTAGAGACATTGTTTAGAGGGTAGATTGCAAGGTTAGCTTCACCACCTACATCACCAAGGATCTCTGAGTGCTTGAAAGAAGTGCTGGAAGTGACTTATCACCCTTTCCCTTTCAGGGGTAGGAAATGACATCTTTGAATCCTATGCCACCAGCTGTGATTTGAGAACATTGGTCAGAACAACTCATCAATGTTCATGCTATGTTGATAACTGAAGGGCACATTCTTGCTAAGAGTTGTTACCATGTCCTGGGAATAAAATGCACCAAGGGAAGATTCAGTGGCTGTGACTAGCATCCCTGATGCTCAAAAAGCTGAAGTAGAACTATCACTTAAAGTATGAGAGCAGCTTGGTCAACATAATAAGATGTTATTTCAGTGCAACAACGACCAAGTAGAAAAATAAAATTAAACTGAACACACACACACACACACACACACACACACACCTGAAAGGAAATCCAGTTCTACATCTTTCCTTACCACTCTGTGGGTGGCAGGAAAAAACAGGAGGGTTGAACAAACTGTTTTATAGGGAATGTTTATGCAACCCTACTGCAGATTGTATCTTACTCACTTGAATGGAAAAGAGAAATATTAAGTAGAAAAAAATATGCATGTAAGAGCTGTATTTCCCAGATTACCTGCACACTTTGGCAGCCAGCTGTACACACATGATTGCACCTTAGCTGCAGGCACACGCAGATCACAAAGTGCTCTACATTCTTGCACAGCATTCAGCTCATTACAACTACATTGTGATGCCACTAAGTGAAGCAGGCCTCTGCAGACAAAAGAGTAGGTGCATGAAGTAACATACCTTCAGAATGGCTTCTCCTTTATTTTCAGCTAAAACTTTATGAAGCATACTGACCATGCCCAGAAGCACTCCTGCCCATTCACTTACGACTTTAAATTTAGCATACATTGGAATAGACCAATATTGATAGGGATTTAGGCTATCAGAGTAGATCCCCCATCCTTCCTTGGAGGAGGGCATTGTTTTGGCAAGGACTCAGAGCTCTCTTTGCTAATTAAATGATAAATCTTTCACCACTCTCTTCTCTTTGCTGTGCTTATTTTAGATCTGCACTAAGCAAGTTGTGAACCTGTTGCATTCAGTCACATAAAAACTAAAGAGGAATTACAAAAATCATGAGATGACCACATCTGAGTCAGTTTCTTTCAAAAGAGAGGTGTAAGATTGCCCAGGATGCTACAGTGTCTGCAAAGGGAACTACATAGAGTCACCTTTAAATGTGTATAGAAAACTAGATGGCTCACAGACATCCAAAACTTTAGATATTTATAGAAAGCGTGAAATTTAATTTCTTAGGCCTTTAATCAGGTCTAAAAATTAATGTAATGACACTTCCCCTTTTTTTAAGGGTGTGGCTTATATGCATTATGAGAACGCTAACACGTAAGCAAACACAGGGAAATTAGTAAGACTGTGGAGACCCTCAAGAGCTTGTGGAGTAACAGCCAAAGAATAGACTGAATCAAGTAAAAAGTGGAGTTAACAGAAGCATGTGGCTACAGCTACAGGCCATCATTACAGAAACTGAAGTAAAAGCTTATAAATTATTATTTAATTTCATAAAAATTGATGAAGTGTCTATTGTACTAGGAGCCAGGATACAGAACTAAGCAAAACTAAGCAAAATCCCTCCCATTCATAGTCCATGTCCTAGAATAGCGGTTCTCAACCTGTGAGTCATGACTTCTTTTTCAAGCCTCTATTTCTAAAATATATGTACATTATGATTCACAACAGTAGCAGAATTACAGCTATGAAGTGTCAAGGAATACAATTTTATGGTTGGCAGTCACTGTAACATGATGAACTGTATTAAAGGGTCACAGCTTAGGAAGGTTGAGAACCACTGTTCTAGAAGATTCTATGTACTTGTCAAAATTAGAAAGTAGTTACCTCATGACATGGTGCAGCTGTGTTTAGTGTTTTGAGGCACCTTTATCATGATCAGACCAAGTCACATGTCTGGCAGCAGTGGACCAGGGTGCCTTCCTCCCACGGCCTCTGAGCACTTGTCAGCATCTTCATTTGTGATGATAGCCATCCTAATAAATGTGTGGTTTGTCTTTTGTTATTTCAATTTGCATTTCCAAGATGATGACTGTCAAGTGTGTTGAAGTTTTATTTTATTTCCAATCTTGAGAAATGTATAAAGAATGAAATAGCATCTGACTATCCCAATTTAAAAATTCGCAGTGAATTTGTTTTGTTTTTGTTTTATGTTTGTTTGTTTTTATCCCTGAGGATTGAACCCTGAGCCTTGCTTATAGAAGGCAAGGTGCATGTTCTACTGCTGAGTTACCACTCAGCTTATGGTGTTGTTGAAAAGCATAAAACAGAACAAACAGCTTTATAAAGCAAATTTACGTCTTCATTACTATTTTCCCCTCTCATTTTCAAGAGGCATTTTGTCAGTTCTGTGCTTTCACAGAACCCATCCCCAATCCTAACATGTGGAATTTCTTCTTCAATTAAATAACCATACACAAATGAGCAGGATGAATTTTGTCTCCCACACATTCTTGAGAAACTTCCTCTGGGCTCTCCTAAACCTCACTCATACCAAGGTGGGCTACACTGAAGGCCATACCCTTGTTCAATAGTTAGTGGAGTAATAAGCTAGGGGTCTTGTTGGACAACAATAACAAAGAGCTACAGGAACTATGAAAGACAAGTCAGAAGTTTGCCCTGGAGGTCTCTAATCGAAGATTTCTTCTTCTAGGAAGCACCAGTTTCTGCCAGTTCCTAATGTGCACAGAACTAGAAAGCACTTCTCTTTTCGTCTATTCTTCATCAAAGAAAAACCACATGGGCCTGTGAAGTTGTTAGTTAACCTAGAGGAACTCATGTGCGTTAGAGAAAGACCAGGAAACCCAATGCCCATACAAACGAACCAAGTCATCCCATGAAACTGTCCCGCTAGACACTTGGACCATAGTTAAGGGACTCCACAATTTCTATTTTGACTGCTGCTGCTGTTGCAGTGGCATCAGAAGCTAAGTTCACCCCTCTCCCCCACACCTCCATGTTATCAAGCCCCATCCTCTAGATTCACAGCCAGTGTCTCTGTACTTCACTGTAAAATGCAAGGAGGGTCAACACGGATGTTACACATCACCAAGCCCGTGGGGAAAAGGACGGGGCACAGCGAAGTTAGGCTGCCTGTCTTTAGCACGGCCCTTCCGTTCAGTACCGCGTTCAAGTCAGAGCGAGACTAAAAGCTCCTGAGAGCTGTACAGCAACTACTCAAGGGAGGAGAATCAAATAATGGAATAAGTGCTACATGTTAGTTTGATTTTTCTCATTAAGCTTAATAACAACTGTGTATATCATTTTTTATAAATAATAGTTTACAGATGAGCAAATGAAAGCTCAGAAACATGCGTTGTGTCTTGTTTGGTAATAAGTGGAAAAGCAGAATCCGCATCTAAGTGGACCTGGGGTCAAAGAATACGTATGCATGTTTCTTTTTCAGGGGCTTTTGTTACTTGTTTGTAAAAGTATCTGTTTGATATTGGACAAGGTGTGTTTAAAAGCTGATTCCTAAGGCTGGTCAGATGGATCAGTGTATAAAACATTTTCCAGAAAAGTGTGAGGACCTGAGTTCAAATCCCCAGAAGCCACATAATCTGTAATCTCCGTGCTCCTATGGTGAAATAGTAGGGAGAAGAGGAGAAGCCCCAAAAAGCTTGCAGACCAGCCAGCCTGACTGAGCAAACCAGAAGTAGCAAACCAGGTGGGAGGCAAGATTGATATATGACTTCCACATGAACAGTCTCTTTCTCTGTCTCTCTCTGTCTCTCTCTCTGTCTCTCTCTCTGTCTCTCTCTCTCTCTCTCTCTCACACACACACACACACACACACACGTACATACATACCATTGAAAATAACATCTTATTTCATTTATTTTTTGAGTCATCTCTTCATTTCACCCAGGGGGTCCTGGGCAATATGACTCAGGTCTGCAGCCTTGGCATCAAGTACCTTTACCCAGTGAATCACTTCTCTGGTCCCTGATTATTTTTTAAAGCAGGCTTTGTTACTTTCCAGTAAGTGATTATAGAGTAAATATTCTCAACTCTACCATGGAGATAACAGGAACACCTACTCATGGGATCAGTGTTAGGATGAATAAAATACAATGCCTGCAAATCAGGGCACTGGGATCATCATAGCAGGGTGATTCTAGCTGAATCAGTGCATGCATTGGGAGGGTGGGGGGCAAAGCATTGCTATTTAACTGTTCATGGACAAGCATACTCATTCTGATTTTAAAAATATGAGCCCCATATTACTCCTCTGTTTGAAAGATCACAATTTCCCTATGGATAGTTCTTTCTCTTCTGACAAACACAGCCTTCTTCATAAATAACAGAACTGCATAGACTCAGTTGAATCTTAGCCATACCAAACAATGACACAAAATGTACATTTGTCAATGGTGATGACAGCCCTTGAATCACTCTATTCCATGGTGAGTTTGTTTGATCCTTCTCTTCTACAGTCGGGGTATCCAAAACAAAATCTTTTAGGATATTTCTGGGCCAGAGAGATGGTTTTTGGGGAGTTAAGAACACTCACTGTTCCTGGGTTCAGTATTCAGCCTTCATTTCAGATGGCTCACAAACATCTGAACTTCAATTCTAGAACCTCCTCCCTCTCTCTCTTGTGGCTTCTGCACACATGTAGTGCATATACATATACCAAGCACACAAAACAGATAAAAAGTAATTAAATCATTCAAAAATTTAAAATATATTTCTGAAAACAAACAACAACAAAACATGATTCCATTCTGAAAGCTAAAGCATATAAAGAATTCAATTTTAAACCAGGATAGAACTTTTGACGAATTGTGAAGCAAGCTGCATCCTTTTTAAAGCATTTTGGTAAGCTTGATGGATTTGCATGTACTTTCATTTAGCTTTCAATGACATTTCAAAGTTCATCACCAGAAATGTCTTTCTTGGTGAGAAACCAAGGCACAGGCTTTGGTAATTCTATTCAATCTTTATAGTTATGGGGAAGTGTGAAGATTTACGAGATCTTTGGACATGGTAACATAACATTGTTTTCTAAAAAGTTCAGACTCAAGAATCATGCAATTGAATTACAGAAAGAAAAATCTAAGTAATTATGATTCTGTGTTAGGCTATGTCCGTAGCTAGCTTGGGGTCCACATGTCCGCAGCAATTACTTAGACTTACCTTCTGGGGATTTCCACTCTAGTCAAACTGAAATTATTCTGGAATTTCAAGACCCAGTCTTTAAAAATCAAAGCTAATGCCTTCCACCAACCAAATATGTTTAGAATTTTAGATGAGAAAGCATGGGCATAAGAAATTAATAGGTGGGTAGGGAAGGTGGCTCAGAGGTAAATTGCTTATTGTGCAAACATGGGGACTGATTGTGGACCTGCAGAACCTACAGCAAAACTAGGTATAGCTTCATGAGTCTTCAGTCCCCATATTGGTGAGTACAGACAGGTAGGTCCCAGGAGCTTTATGGTTGTGTCGTCTAACCCAAAACCATGAGCCCCAGATCCAGTGTGCAGTCTTATCTAAATGTAACAACAACAGTAATAATAAATAAGTTGAAGGGGCTTGAGAGATGGCTCAGTGGTTACTAGTGTGTACTGCTCTTCCAAAGGCCCCACATTCTGCTCCCAGGACCCATGTCAGGAAACTCAAAACTGATGTGATTCCACTTCCAGGGGAACTTGCACTCATTTACACATATTCACACAGATGTACATGTGTACATAATTAAAAAGGAGAAAAAAAAAACAAATCCAAAACCACAGCAAAATTAGGGAGTGATTTAAGAAAACACCAGATCTCTGGTTTCCGTGTGAATCTGCATGTACAAGTATAACTTCACATACAAATGTATACATGCATACACACACACACACACACACACACACACACAAACATACATACCTGGATGGGTGATTTTTTCACATACATCAGACAAGACCTGGGCTTTCATATCCTTTTGTCTTAATTTAATTAAGTGATTAGATAAGATAACCTAGAAATTTAAAGGCAAAATGGTATTACATCACAGCAACAGAGTTCACTGGAAAGGAAGACTAAGTAAGAGCATAGACCCAGTGGACAAGGGCTGTTTTTTTTACTGTAACTCAGGATGTATCTGAGGTGACATAACAAAATGAAGTAATGTTCTAACCAAGTGTAAAGATTGAAGCTTGGAATCTATTATTGATTTTATATAGTTTACTCACTAAGGCACTAGGGAAAGTCAAAAGACTGCCCACAAACTGCTTGCTTATACTTGATCTAAACTTTAATTTGTTATCGCAATATATATGAGATAATGTAATACACTCTCCCTCCTAACCTCTTCTCCCATACTTTTCTGTGTGTATATAGTCATATACGCATTCACATACACACATCCTTATATAAATCATGCGTGATACACATTTCACTTTTTAAAATATACTAGCCCATGTTCTGGAAGACTCCAAAAAAAACCTGATAGATTAGTTAGAATTTTTCTGTCACAAGCAATGTAAATAGGTTCTGGACCATACATAGGGAAAGTGGGCTTTTGTAGATTGCTAATGACTCCAGAGTTGAAGGGGAAGCCCTGGACCCTAGCAAAGAAAGTTCAGGAAGTTGTTAACTCTGGAGACTTTTTTGGCAATAAAAGGTTCCATTGACTTCATCAAAGAGCTATCAGGACTAAAGAGTATGAATTCCAACTGTCTTTTCTGACTTTAGAGTCATGATCCCAGCAGAGAAAGCTGACTCGTGTGTCTTTAGCTTTGTGTTTACCTCCTGATGGGCTGAGGGAAGGCAGTTTGCTTTTTGCTCTGTCAAGACTGCACAAAGGGAAGATGGAGGCTGTCTTAGTTACTATCCTATAGCTATGATAAGACATCATAGCAAAGACAACTTACAGAAGGATTTATGGGGTTGGGGGTGCTTACAGTTTCAGAAGGTTAGTCCATGACCATTGTGGATGGCGAAGAACATGGCAGCAGGCCTGCAGGGATGGTGTTGAATCAGTAGCTGAGAGTTCCTCTTGGTGGGAACCTGTTTCACAAGTTTCTGAGGAAGGTTGACTTTTATCAGTACCTTCCTTGTGGAATCTCAGAGGCAGGAAAATGGCAACTCAGACCCTTTAAAGTGGAGACATGGATCATGACTTTTCAGTTTTCTAGTAGAAGTATATTGTACCAAATCTTCGTCCTTATTTTAAAAACATGTGCATTATTCTGCTTCCTTCAGGAATTTGCTGTTACAACTTAGCTGAGTGTTTTTCATCCTTTCTCCAGTCAATTTCTGCTGATGCGGTTCATAGTTCAACCAAACCTGAATGCGGTCTTAAGGCGCCATTAAAGGGCTTTCTTTGCTACATAGAAACTCACTGCCCAACACAAGTCTTTTCATAATGTTATCTCCAGACATGCACGCTGTGCTTTCCACAGTGTTTTCTCAAGTCGCTCTGGTTCCTATGGTAACCACTGCGTTGTCCTGACCACCCACCAGTTCCTCTTTTTCAGGCAGAATACATGTTTCAACCTGCATTGCTGATCAAAACTCCTACCTCCGGGAGAGGAAACTGGATACTTTTGCATTTTTTAACTGACCATTATGCATAGACATTTCAATGGAAGCAGAGAAACAAGGGCTCCAATGAGTCCAGGTGCCCAATGGTTAAGTTTCCTGTAAACAGGAAAAAGTAGAAGAAAAAGACACCCGGTAAAACATCACCGATCGAGGGAGGGATCTGCAGGGCATATCCTTAAGCTCAGAGACAGGGCAGAAACATTTTAAAATTCTGGGCATCCTCAAAATATTCTGCTCTCTGAACCAAGAAGCTGAAATAGAGGAATCTTCATTACGTCTTGGCAATGACATGTGTTATTTAAGGTTCCCAGTTTATAGTACTCAGATCTCACAACTCAGACATCAAGGGATTGCAATTTACCATCTAAACACCTAGGAGATCCACAAATAAGGCTTTCTCTTGGTAGCATTTCTTAGTGAGCAACCGTGTCCAGTTTTTCTAAATCCACACCCTCTAATAGTTTCCTTCAGTTCCATCCTGGTTCTGATATGTTGCACGACAATGAGGTATTTTTTGATGTTTTGAACACCAATCTCCTGAAAGACCACATACCAGTGACCTTGTATTTGAATTCGGCCAGAGGTTGGGAATGATGTCACATCCACAGGCAGAACTAATTAGATGTTGCCAAAGGCCTTTTAAAAATCTCCTTTATAAATCTTCTGAAGTCGCCAAATTCCCTAGATATTTACCAATTTTTCTCTCAATGCCTCTTACTACAAATACCCAAAGAAGACAGCTGTAATCATCCTAGCTAGGATTATTATTGCTGTGATGAAATACTATGACCAAAAGCAAGCTGGGGAGGATTTATTTGGCTTATACTTCCACATCATTGCAGGAAAGTCAGGACAGGAATTCAAACAGGACAGGAACCTGGAGGCAGGAGCTGATGCAGAGGCCGTGGAGGGGTGCTGCTTAGTTGCTTGCTCCTTGTGGCTTGCTCAGCTTGGGTAGACCCTAGACCACCAGCCTATGGATAGCACCACCTACAGTGATCTGGCCCCTGGCCCCATCAATCACTAATTAAGAAAATGCTCTACTGGCTTGGCTATATCCCAGTCCTGTGGAGACATTTTCTCAAGTGAGGGTCCCTTCTCTCAGATGACTCTGACCTGTGTCAAGTTGACATAAAGTTAGCCAGCTCGGGGGTGAAAGGGTTTAAGGAGGTTAGGTCTGATAAATTTAATTAATGAAAAAAGAGGCCATGAGTTTGAAAGAGAGCAAAGAGGGGTATATGATGGCATTGGAGGAAAGAAAGCAAAGAAGAAAAATGATATAATTAATTATGATCTTGAAAAAAAGAAATAAAGAAAGAGAGAGAAAGGAAGGAAAGAAAGAAGGGAGGAAGAAAGAACTAAAAATTAAAAAAAAAAAATAACTACCTTAATGCCACTTTCTTCCTAGAGTGTTTCAATGTGGCCCAGTCAGCTGCAAGGACAATGTCTTCCTATTTTCCACCCTAGTAAGACTTCAAATTAACGTTATAATAGTTCCAAATGCTACTTTGCATGTGATAATTTTTTAAAACAACTTTTAGATTTTTCTTTGTGTATAATTATGTTTTACATTTTTTTTCTGGTATTGTTTTTTTCTACCAGTTCCGAAGAAGGATTTCTCAATGTGAGGGAAGCCATTTACGGAGCAGTGGATTCTGGAACAAAGAGGTGAGATCGGAGAACAAAGTCCATTCTGGAAACAAATGATTCAAGCTTAGAGAACATCTGAGCCGCCTTTGGCTGTAGGAAAAGAGTGCTGTAAACCAGAGAGTAGCCCCAGCTAAGCAAATAATCCATGAACAGCATGCGTGTGGTTTGAATAACAACAATAAGAATCATGTTTGCATAGGAAAGGTCTTTATCCTCACTGCAAGCCAGGGATTCCGTGTTGATGTCAGGATTTGGTTAATCTCTAGTTCAAACACACACAAACACACACACACCATACCATACCATACCACACCACATCACAGACTTTCTTTTTCAAATACAGGCATGTTATCTAAAGCTAAAAATCAGGAAAACAAAAACAAACAAACAAATAAACCAAAAACAACAGAAAAACAACCCAAGCCTTCACTAAAGAACAGTTCTAGAGAACGCTGAGAATATCAATCTCAGGAAGGGGCTGATTACTCACTACACTGCAATATAAAAAAATAGAATAGAATAAAATGCCTTTTTGGTCCCTTTTAACAAAAGAATGCCTGCAATGTCTTTAGCATCTCATGTGGTTCATCTAACTCCAAACCTGAGAAAATTTATTTCCTGCTTCTGCCTCAGAATCCAAGTTCCCTGAATTTTACTTAGACAGAGTCCAAAACATTCCTTTAGACTTAGGAGCTTGAGAAATCCAAAGCGAGTCAAAGCAGAAAAGGCACGCCACAGACCTGCCTTCTGTACAGTAGGCTTTGTCCTTCCTTTTCCCTCCCTCACCTTCGAGCTCCGTCTCAGACAGGACCATTTTATCTCTCTATTTAATTGCACATGAACTGCTAAAGCGCGTGGAACTGTCGTTATGAGGATCATTAATCTACAGTTTTGTTGTCTGTAGTGTTTGTGGTTTGTTGCTTGCTGATAATTGTACTAGGGTGAATTAGCTTTGTAAAGGGAGTTGGGAAATCATTTCCTTCCCCTGGTTTTCAGGTAGAATTTATGTAGGATTAACATTATTTTAAAATGTTTGACAGAATGTACCCGTGAAGCCACATAAGCCAACAAGGATTTTTCCTTTCCGAAAACATCTTGTTATAGCGACATCATTTCTAGTTATTGTCAACTATTCAGATTTCCTGTTACTTCAAAAATCACTTTTGCCATCCCCCTTTGGCTTTATATTTATTTATTTATTTATTTATTTATTATTATTATTTTTTTTTTTTTTTGGTTTTTTGAGACAGGGTTTCTCTGTGGTTTTGGAGCCTGTCCTGGAACTAGCTCTTGTAGACCAGGCTGGTCTCGAACTCACAGAGATCCATCTGCCTCTGCCTCCCAAGTGCTGGGATTAAAGGCGTGCGCCACCACCGCCCGGCTATTTTATTTTTTAATTTTTTCATTTTGCTTTTGTTTTGTTTGGGACAGGATTTTACTACGTAGATTAGCTTCATCTAGAACTCATTGAGAGAAACCTTACTCTGCTTCCCAACTCCTGGGCTGGGTTTAAAGGTATGTGTCACCACACAGGACTTCAGTAGTTGTTTTTGTTATTTTTTTTTTTGCTAGTTAGTTTGTTTTGACCTTTGGTGGTTTTAAAAAACTGTGTACATTTGCTCTGACAGTGGAAGATTTTCTGTCATATTCCCTTTTGATATCTTCACTGATCTCTATCTTTTTGTTCCTTTTGTTCTGTTTAGATGGGAATTAATTTTAGTTTTTTTATGCCCTTAGTAAGAACCAGACACAGTCAATTCTGGCTTTTTGCAAGTGTTGAATGGTGGTACACACCCTTAGACCTAGCACTTGAGAGGCAGAGGCAAGCAGATCTCTGTGAGTTCGAGGCCAGTCTGACGTACAAAACAAGTTCAGGGACAGACAAGACTTTTACCAGAGAAACCCTGCTTGGGATAATCAAGAAATAAATAAATAAAAATAAAAGGATTGAATACCATAAGTTTCTCATGCACAAATTTCATTGCACAAATTTTCATATAAAATAAGTTCATTATCAATCGTCTCAAAATATTTTTAAATGATCTTTTTTTTGACTAATGAGTTACTTAAAATCATGTTATTTAGCTTCCAAATACTTGGGTAATTTCCAGATAGGTTTCTGTTTTAAATTTAAGGTTAACATTTTGTATGATTTCAATGCTTTTTATTTTTAAAAACAGTGTTGTGGCCTGACAGCTCTATTGTCCCTCCACACAAGTTCGAAAAGATTGTTCCTGAGGCCACTCTGCAGCATCTTCAACACGTGTCAACTGATCGCACTTTTCAAACTCTTCACACCTTTCATGATGTTATTTTCTCTATCAAATACTAAGAGGGATATAAAAAAATCTTAAAAGGCTTCAATTGTTACTACATCTTTTAATTCTGTTAATTTGGGGAGTTTGTCTTCAGGGAGATGTATATATAAAATTGTTTTTGTATTAACATATATATAGTTTTGAAATACTTTATGTTTTTCTGTAGGATTTCCAATACTGATAGCTTTTAAATTTTTAAAAAATTACATTAATGTGATTTGGTGTGTGTGTGTGTGTGTGTGTGTGTGTGTGTGTGTGTTTTAATTACAAATGTGTTTTGCTTTGTCTGATGCAATTTGACCCTTGCACCTCTCTTGGTCTCTGAAAACTGTTCCACCCTCTGCTGTGCCCCTGGGTTAAAGCACATAATGTCATGTTTTGACGTTGTATCACTCAGCATCTCCTCATGTAAGCGGAGTTCACATGTTTCAGGATTGTCCAGTCAACTCCAAACTGGTACTTCCAAACAGCAACACATTAATTTCTATATTTGGGCTCGCTGTTTACTTTGAAGAACTCAGTGTTTGGCCAGTATTGTCCAAGAACTCCGCATTCTCTCTTGCAGTGGTTGTGAGCACCCTGTATTCAGCACCTCTCTTACGTCTCAACATGATAAGCATTTCGATGCTACCATCAAATGGAGGATCTTTTCAGCCCTTCCATCTTAAAATTAGTAAAGAAATAAGCTGACCTTCTAAGAAAGAAAGTGAGAGGAAGAAAGTGAGTGGAATAAATTAATTCATTTGATAGCAGGCACTTATTGGTGATTATCTAAAAAGAATAAGAGACTATGATGGAAATTAATTCTAGTCCTTTTATTAGCAGTAATAATCACTATAATTTCTTTAACATCTCTCTCTGCCAGACCGCATAGTTAGCAGGTGCTTTAGATATATCACCACTTTCAATAATAGTAAAAAAAGGAAATTTTGCTTAACTCCGCAAAAACTGATTGTTAAATAAATAAATATAGATAAAAGCAAATAAGTAAATACATAATAAATAAATAAATAAATAAATAAAGTGAATGGCTTTAAAATGAGCACACAGAACCAGTATTTCATTCGCAGATCATTATGTTGTCTTAGATAAAACATCACCAAATACCGCTTACAAGTTCTGTATGCTTTATAACTCAGGACATTTTAGTTTGCTAATAACTATAAATTAAAATTCCCAATGTATTTCTCAATCTATCTCCAAAAGCTAAGCACAAAAGAGCACAATTAAAAACAATGCTTATTCTTTACAGTGGTCCACTAAAAGGAAGCATCTCCTTGAAGAGACAATAGCAGTACCGTGTATATTGGGAGAACAAATTTAGTCCTGCAATCTGGCTTTGTGCTGTGTCAGCATGAGGAGACTGACCTCCTCATAAGGCCTACCAGCAGCGGAACAATGGTCCCCTTGAGATCTCCTGGGATCAGTTCCTTATCCAGCAATGGCCTCGGTTATAACAGTAGAACTCTGTTGAGTGTAGCTGATCTGGGAAAGTGTAATTTATGATTCATATTCACTCAGGGAAACCATAAAAACACAACTACATGTTCACAGATATGACCATTATTAATCCTGGCAACAGCTTTCACTTAACTCAATGACATATGAAAACAGTACAATTCCATAAGCTGGAAAGGGATTTTAGATTTTTACAGTCAACTTTAGTAAATTTCACACCATGTGCTGTGTGCATGCTAACAAAGTAAAACAAAAATTGATTTGCAATAAGAATATTTTTCTTGATGCTGGTCATATTTCTAGAGGGTGATAAGAAATTGATAGCAATGCTTATTAATACAGCATAATTTAATTAACAAAAGTCGGTGTGGGCACAGTTTAATTTCATAGTAAAAGATACCGTTTTAATGATACACATTCCAAAAACCATTTCATTGGGTTGGTTCAGCATGGTTTAGAAACAGCTGCTCATGTCCAAATCCATTAGCACTTTTTTCATGTAAAAATTTTTGTTACTGAGATCATTAGTGTTTCCCATGTGAGACTCACAGGAAGATTGCTTTATTTGCTCAAAGGCTGTATATAAAATACACGCGCCACACACACACACATGACAGGGTTTCTCTGTGTAGCCCTAGCTGTCCTGAATGTCCTAGAACTTTCTCTGTAGACCAGACTGGTCTCAAACTCACAGAGATTCTCCTGACTCTCCCTCCCATGTACTGGGATTAAAGGATAAAGGCATGCCCCATGGCCGGAGGACAGGTTAATGATATGTTATATTTTGAAACAACTTTTAGTTATAAATTTAATGACAGGCACCCCTACTTGTCTCGTCTTACACTATACACCTTAGAAACATAACTGTTCATTATGTGTCACATTTAAGTACGCTATAAAGCCAAAGCTTTCATTAGGAATAAGGTGTTGTTTTTAATTCTGTAGAATTCTACCTTTCTTTTTCATCTACCATGTAGCATTACAATCACCCCAATAATTTTTTATTTTTGCTCAAATATTTAATGCTAGCAAATGAAAATGCACAGTAAGGATAAGAGATGGGAGTTTGGGTCTTTTCTGTGTTCTTTCATTCTTTCAGAATATATGTATATGTGTGTGTAATAATCTTCAAAAGTTGTATCTCATAGAACCTTTAAAGACGATTAAAGTCTAATATAAGTTATAATACAGATGAACTAATGAAATTACCAGACATAAACAGCCAATCATTGTATAATTTCAGAATATGAGCTTCAGGAACAGATAAAGGAGTGGGGATAGAAAACAGAATATACATCACGAGGGGTTGGAAGAGAGAAAGCAAAGTTTTATTATTGAAGGAGTTTACAATTTTAGTTTGGTTGATTAATAGGTTCAGGAGATGGATAATGGTACTGTCTGATATCAATGTGAACACCATTAGAATTAACACTTAAAATGGTTAATATAAATAGCCTTATGCTATTTGTATTTTACTATAATAAAAAGGGGAGCAAAATGCCAATATATGATTTTAACTGTTATTTGAAAAGATATTTTGAAATGCTTCACTAAAAACAAAAACTATAAAATAATTGTGTGCTACATAGGCAGCTAATAAACAAAAAGAGAAATCATAAATAAGACTTGCATGATTTCTCCTAAAATATGAAGGCAGTTTGTATAGAACCCAGAACACGTAGGCTATGAAGATGGAGGTAAGATGTACCGAACACCCACTTCATCTGGCTCTGTGTTTGTTTGGTGAATGTGGAAACTTGACCAACTAACTCTATTGTCTCCTTAGAGATTGCAGCACACATCCAAATCCAAGTAGTATATCCTTACTCCAGTGTGGGTCGGCCAAACCATGAAAATTTGAGATGATGAAATCTTTTATACCACAATTTTAGGAATGCAAACTACCAACCATTTCCGTGGTGAGGATATAAAGACCCAAAACAAAATTACAAAATTCAGCGATGACTTAGTAAGTAATTTTGCCTGTTTATTCTGTTAATGAGCTTTTGCTTTCTTCACTCAGGGGATCTGAGGTGTTTTTCTGTTTGTTCGTTTGTTTGTTTTTCTTCCTATAGAAAACCCGATTCATTTTTGAAATTGCTAAAGATCATTCCTATTATTTTTAAACTTCTGCCTTGCCCCATATTTTACTAACATTATGAAAACACAACAATCAACAAGGCAGAGTAGCCTTTATTCCAGCCTACACATGTGGAGCTAGACCTGGTGGGGAGAACCTTCACTGGAGGCCACTTAGTGAATACCACAACTTGTGTTACATCTGTGCTCCTGTAACTCTCAAGTGATGCCTTCCTTATAGGGTCCTCAGTTCTCCTGGAGTCCAAAATTCTTCACTCATTCTACTAGTTCCATGTCTCAGAACCTCTTGATTTCTTACTTTTTGAGACATCTATTACATTTCATAAGCAGCTACTTTTTGTGAACCAATTCAAGCAAAATTGATTCCACATAGCTTTTCCTAACCATTCTCATCTCTCACTTAAAAGTCAAGTCTCATGTTTTCAATCACATTTCTTGGCCTGGGATTGTGCTTTCTGTTTCCAATTGTTCTGTCCCTGGCAGACAATTTAAACAATAAAATTAGCTTCTTCAAGACTAGCAGAGAGAAGATATGATTAAAACCCTTATTAAAGAAATTAAAATGATCAAATTCTGGCCACAGCATGACAAATGGCAAATGGATAATCAAAGATCTAGTTAGAAGTTAAGTGGGCATGAACCTTTAGGAAAGAGACGTTCAAAAATTTTTAACATGCAAATCATCAAAATTTTTCTAAATTTCCATGGTGTAATTTTTTTCTGAGAAAAAGAAAGAAAAAAGAAAAAGAAGTGGGGATTTTGTCTTTCTTTTTAAATTTTTATGCTTATGTGTTTGTGTAAGTGTATGATTGCCCTTATATTAGTCAGAAGAGCAAGCCAGATCCCCTAGAGATGGAATTACAGGAAGTTGCGGACTTCCTGAATAGAGTACAGGGAAATAAAATGGGGTCCTCTACATGAGCAGTAGTACTCCTAGCCTGAGTCATCTCTAGCGCAAAGACATTAATTTTTCAATTTTGTCATTTGTTTTTTTTTTAAGCCAACAAAGACTATGTAGACTCATGATGTGGGATGTCCTTCTGTATATGTGTTGCTTTTATTGGTTGATGAATAAAGCTGTTTCAGTCAATGAATTAGCAGAGTAAATTCAGGCAGAAATTCTGAAGAGAGATATAAAAGATTTGAGGAAGTGCTATGTATCTGCTGAAGGAGGCAGACGTCATGTAGTTGCCCAAGAAGCAAGAGGTAACAAACCACGAGCCTTGTGGTAAAACATAAAATAATAGAAATGGCTTAATGTAAGATATAAGAACTAGCTAGGAAAAAATTCAGTGTGGTTATTCAAGTCTGAGTGCCTGGAAAACCAACGAGCAGTCTCTGGCTATAAAATGACACCAACACGGACAACTACATCCACATAAAACCTAAGGGAGCTTGGGGAGAAATTCTAGACACAAAAAAACAGAGTTTGGCTTCTTGGTAGCAGCATTTTCTCAGGTGGGCTCTGTTTGCTAGAGGTATGACTCCTTTTAGAGACGGCTTCCTGACTCAGCATTAACAGCAAAAACTGCATGGCTTCTTTAAGAGATAACTTTCTGGTTCACGCTGGCAACACTAGCTCTGGCTGTTTGGGGAGGTCCTGTCTTAAATGGGGTTTGTGAACAGCATGCTACTTGTTGCTTAGTGAAAACATAGACCTGCTGCCTCCCTGGAGCTGGGGTGGTGAGCAGGGCTCACAGAGACAGTGAACATACCTCCACCATGTTGGACTGGGTAAATAGGCAGAGCTGTGGAATTGTTCTTAACTATGCCCACTTAGTATTTTTTTAAAGGCACTCCCTGTCAGAAAATGATTGCAGATACACAATAAAAACAGATTCAGACACAAATAAACCTCAGAATGCGTCATAGTATGTTTTAAAAATGTACATAGGCTTGGGAGAGAGAAGAAAAAAGAGTATAGAGAGTTATAAAAAGATATAAAGTTTTAAAAATAAAACAAAGTCTTTAAAGAAATAGTAAAAGTAATATAAAAAAGTATAGACACTCATAGATTAAAGGAGTAAAGAAAAATAAGCCACTCAAAGATGGAATATACAGAGAGTTTGGATTATGTATATTATTGTGTTTTCTTTGAATTTCTTGACTGCAAAGAGACATTTGATTTTGTGGGCTGCTAAGGTAAACCAACATAAAGGTATTTCAACTTCAAAATTTGACTCTAAGGATATGTTACTTTAGAAAAGAGGTTCTGCTTTTGTTTCCACAGAAGATGGGAACCTGTGGATTTCTTCCAAGCTAATGTGGTTTGATGGAACAAGACCCTCCAAAGTCTCCATAACCCCTAAAAATACTTCACCCAAAAAACAGTAGAAAGCAGTTTGGAGAAAACTATGCTCAAATTCCCAAAATGATTGTTTATAAATGTTTGTTTTTATTTAAAGGGGTATGTGATATAGAAATGAATACTCAGCATTGTTTTGCATTTTTTGATACAAATTTAAGGTCAATTTTGTTATACGTATATTTCTACTCTTGCTTAAGGTATTATGTTTATATAGCTCATTTAAAAATGTAATACATAATTAAAAATTGCAGATTAATAGTCATTTATAATAGTCTAACTTGTAGTCATATTATTTAAGTTTCTAGATATACAGAGATAAATTTCAGTTAGATAGTTAATCTTTAACACTTCAAAGGCCTACAGAAAATGGAATTTAAAAGGCTTTAAGAGTCAGGCAGTGGTGGCACATGCTTTTAATCCCAGTACTTGGGAGGCAGAGGCAAGTGGATCTCTGTGAGTTTGCGGACAGCCTGGTCTATAAGAGCTCGGTCCAGGACCGGCCCCAAAAGCTGCAGAGAAACCTTGTCTCAAAAATAAAAGGTTTTAAGAACTTGTATTTTTTTTTTTTTTGACAGTGAGACCTGTCTACTTCTGGTAGCATCAATTACTTCAGAGAGGTTGATAGGCATTGAAGAATCTCATTATGGAATTTGCTTTCAATGTGACAAGGTTAGGCATTTGTTTAAGAAACGGGTCTTGCCTTGGCTGCTTGATGGTGTGCTATATGAACTGGACTTGTAGGACCCACAGAAAAGTGCCTACTGTACTTTCCAAAAGACAGGATGGTCCTTCAGTGTTTCTGCTTCACAGAAGAAAGTGTCAGACATTCTTCAGTATATAGAAGAAAGCAACTGATGGACTTTGCCACTGTAAGGCAAAACAGATCTTTAAATTTATTGCTTCATAAAAATGTCTGCCAGATACTATGGGCCTGTAGGCTGAAGATGGATGCTCCAAAGTTACAGCAGAACTTTGGGTGACTATCCAGGTAGTGAGATGTCTCTGTCAATTCTAGAGTTTTGGAAATTGCTTATAGTTCATTTCCTGTTTACTTAGGTAATATTATATACTTCTGGAGTCTTTGATGGAGTTGAAGAATAGATGGTTATAATTATAGCTTTCCTTAGTTATGATAAAAGATAAAATAGATATAAAACTTTGGACTTACAAAGATAGGATAGATGATAGAGTATTTTTCTTAATTTGCCAAACAGTAAATGAACTAAATAATATAACTATAATTCTTGCTTGTTAACTGTTTTGTATATGTAATTTTACTATGTTAAAATTAAAATCTTTCTTTTTATTTAGACAGAAAAGGGGAGAATATATGGGATGTTCTTCTCTATATATGTTGCTTTTATTGGTTAATGAATAAAGCTATTTTGGCCAAGGTTTAGCAGAATAAAGCCTGGCAGTAAATCTGAACACACACACACACACACACACACACACACACACACACACACACACAGAGAGAGAGAGAGAGAGAGAGAGAGAGAGAGAGAGAGAGAGAGAGAGAGAGAAGGCAGATTCATGGAGATGCCATTTAGATGCAAAAGGAGACAGATGCCAGAACCTTACCTAGTAAGCCATAGCCTTGTTGTGATACACAAAATAAGAAAAATGGGTTAAATTACGATTAAAGAGATAGCTAGTAATATGCCTGAGTCATTGGTCAAACAATGTTGTGATTAATATAATTTCTGTATGATTATTTAGGTGTGGATGGCTGGGAAACAAGGAAGCAGTCTCCACTTACAAACTCAGAATATTGGTGAGTTTTTTTTTTCTCTAAATGCTAATAGAATTTTATAAACTATATACATTTTTGTGATATTTGCAAGGATTTTAGAAGTATGAGCAATTCACCAGCTTTTTATTTATTTTATATTTTATGACAGAAAACTTGGCATAACACTTGCTTATTTCAGGACCATTTAGCAGCATTACAGTGAGATGTAATAGAAGAGGGCTGTGGTGATGCAGCCCTGTAATGTCAACTCTTGGGAAGCTGAAGAAGAAGTCCAAAAAAAGACAGACATGGTAATATATGTCCTCTGTTGGGATATCTCCTCCATCCTGTCTTTCTACCCCAGAGTCTTCACACTTTGTATCTTTCTTGGAAGAGCAAAATGTGTCTAATGTTTCATCGGTTGTTTTTCCATGTTAGAGCTAAGTTTACTGTAAAAATTGATTATAGCAAATTGTCTATCTTCTTTCATGTACATTTGTACATTGAAAAATAATAATTGCTTATATTTGTGGGGTATAATGATATATATATATATATATATATACATACCTACTGAAGACCATTGCATCAAGAAAATTACAATATCCATCATCTTGTGAACTTCCTTTTCCTTTTTGGTAGGAACAAACATTAAATTCCTTTTGTAATTTGTGTATTTGTATATGTGCATGCAAGTGTTTGTGTATGAAGGCCATAGGTCAATCTTAGTGGTATTCCTTAGGAGATCTCCACCTAATTTTTATGACTGAGTCTCTCATTGGCACCTGGAACTTGACAACTAGGGTAGTCTTGCTGGCTTACAAGCCCCAGAGACCCCTTCTCTCTCTGTCTCCCAAGAACTGAGTTCACAACTACGCACCACTCTGCCTGCCTTTTCACACAAACACTGGATACTGAAGCCTAGGTTCTCAGGTTAGGATGCCTCCACAACCATGCTCTGCTTTGAAATAACCTTGAAAGAAACAAATATTATTATTATGACTGTCACGTTGTACAACAGCCCTCAAAAACATAATAATAATCCTAACAGATTCCTCCTGATTATCTCAAACTCATGAGTATTGATGGGTGTCTCCTCTCTTCATCACATCTGGCTCCGCTTCACCCTGGGGTGAGAGTTTTGTGAGTTTGACTGTTTATAGCCTTTTTGTATATGTGGATTATATACTTTTCTAAAGGAAGAGAAAAGAATCTTAACAGCACTGAATTTGGAAGACATTGTGTAATAGGATATTATCCCAGCTCATTATCTTATGCTACTCTGTCATGGTTTCTGGTTCCATCATGCCACCCCCTCTTCTGTTGGAGTTACTCGGGAACTCTCTGTGTCCATATCTAAGTGTCCTCTGGCCTTACCTTGTATTGCTATCAATGTTAAGTCCTCCTTCCTTCCTGAAATGTCTTCTACTGTCCAACTCCTGCTTTCCTATGACTTCACTAGGCCTTCCTTCTCAGTCTCCTGTGCCACCTCATCCCTTGTGAGCACCTATTTGTTCCATAACACAGCCTCAATGCCTTTATCTTCTCTATCTGTGCCTGTAGATAGAGTATGACTCATTCTTGGCACATGAAATGTCACCTGTATGTTGATGATTCCTTTTAAGCTCCAGACAGATGTGCCAATGATCGCTGTGACATCTTCAGGCAACCTACTTTCGGCACATCCTCAGTCTTCCAAATTTCTCTTCCTGCTGTGTGAACTTTCAGCTTATCTATGGAGCTGTTCTAATCTAGAACACGAGTGTTCTTCTTGGTCCCTCTCTTTCCTTCAGGCTCCTGAATACAAATCATCATGAATCTGATCATCTACCTGTACAATTCATCTTGAATTACCATCCATCATTACCATCCACCAAGATTACAGTAGCACCTACCCAAGTGATCATTTTGTTTATTAGTCTGGGCTTTCCTGAGAAACAGGACCAATAGAATAGAGAGAGAGGAGAATGGGAGGGAGAGATCAAGAGTAAGGAGCAATAGCAAGAAAGCTGGGGGTGGATATGGAGTTTTAAGTGAAAGAGTTAGAGGAATGTAGGGAGAGTGGGGAAGTATTTGTATTGGTTCATGAGTCTTTGGAGTCTGTCTGGAAGGCTGGAGACACAGAAGAGCCATGTTTCAATTGGCCTCTGAAGGTGTCTGTCATAAATGTAGGGAGATCTGGTCTTGTAGATTCCTCTGTCACTCATGGCACTTCACATAGTGACACATATACACCCACACACCTTGCATTCAGTTGATTAGAGGAGAGTCCGTTTAATAGAGGACAATCTGTTGTAAATCCACTGATTTAAGTGTTAATCTAATAAAAAAAAATACCTTATTAAAAACACCCAGAAAAATGTCTGGCCAAATAACTGGGTCATCTGTGAATCTATTAAACTGACAGGTAAAATAACTGTCACATCATTTCTTAATTATTGACCTTTTCTAATCTATCCTCAACTTAATACTCAATGGTCAAACCCCTAATAAATCCCTTTGTAGTATACCACAGCACTGTAAATAAAATTTACAGTGTTTTCCTTCCTTATGTATTTTCTGTAAGTAACAAGGAATGCATGACCCTAAGTTGAAACCCAAAGAATTTTGCTTCGTGCAGAGATCTAACCTCCTTTCCCACTCTATTTTCTGTAGGCATTTCATTAAATTACAACCCTTCATTCTCAAAATGCATTTTTTCTCTTATTTTAAACATTGGCTACTTAGTTTAGTCTAACTAATTCTGCCGGTCCCTAATACATTCCTTTTTAAAAAAGTAATAGAAAATGTGTGCCAGTATCTCTAAACCTAAAGTTGACTCATTCACATCTATAAATATACTTTGAGCTGCACTGTTCTAAATAAAATGGCACAGAATTTTTTGCATTAAAGAGTAATCTATTCTTTTAAATTTTATTAATTTCTCCAGGTGGGGAAAAGTATCTCTGATATTAAATTCTTTACCAGGAAGTTTCAAACAGAAGACATTTGCATTGGTTTCACAGTTGTAGATTCAACTGTAATATTGCCTGTCTCCTGTGGGAAATTTGATCTCTTCTTCCTCTTTTTGTTGTCATTATCCCCATTCATCTGACACATACTTCCTATTTCCTGGGTTTCTAAAGAACTATTTCATTTTAATTAAAAAAAACTTGCATAAAATCAAGTCAACAAAGCCAAACATGATATAAACTGCTATTCATGCCCATGCATGTCCTTTGTTGAATATTATCCTATTTCAGTGGTATATCACTTGCTCAATACATCAGAAATAATGAAAGTACTGTTTTCATATAAAATAAATACTTTAAATTATTTCAATACCTTTGGTAATTGATTATATGTTGCTTTATTCTTTTTTATATTTTTGCTTAATTTATTCACTACATCATAGTTCTTGCATGAGATACAAACAGTTTAATTATATCCTGATAACGCACAAGCCCAAATCTTAGTGACAAATGGCATCCAATCATGTGTGACTTGAACAGTTTTCTCTGCCAGCTGGCTCGCGTACCTGTTACATATACCCTCCATTCTGACATCCAAGTGGATGGCATCTTCACCATTTACAATACTGCCATATTTTAAGACAGAAGCAAAAGAAGAGAATGAGTTGCACTCTTCAAAGTTCTGGCCTACAGTGATGTGTGAATGATCGCATTCTTTTTGCTAAAGCAACTAACCGTCATGTCGAAGCAGTCAAAGAAGAAGAAAAAAAAGAAGACACATTCTGCCATTTGCAGAGAAGAGATAACAAACTCCAACTCCCCCTGGGAAAATGTCCCTCATAATTCGCACAGTTATAATATTTGAATAGGAAAGGTCTGTGTGTGATTCCATATATGGTTAGGAATCTGCTAACTCTACCTTGTTTACGTGATGTCAGGCGTAAAAGGTTCTCATACCTGCCCTCCAGGGATAGACTAGAAAAAACCATGACTCCTTGATTCACCTTTCCTCCTCAAACATCGCTGACCTCATAGTTTGTGATAGTTAATCTTCACTGTCAACTTGACTGAATTTAGAATTTCCATGGAGACACAGCTCTGGGTGCGTCAATGACGCTGTTTCCAGAAAGCTTTTACTGAGGAGGGAAGCCCCACCCTGACTATGGGTAGCATGTGGGCTAGGGCCCTTGTGAAGTAGAAGGAGAAAGACAAGCTGTACATCAGCATTCATTGTTCTTTGCTTCCTGCTGGCTGATGTAATCTAACCAACTGCCTCATATTCCTGTTGCTATGGCTTCTCTCCCATAATGTATTACGTCCCTTCTTGCATAGCATGTTAACAAACACCATCTTCCCTTATGTCACTTCTTGCCGGGTATTTGCTCGGAGCGACAGGAACACTAACAGGCATTTCCAATGGCGTCACATTATTTATTGTCCTACCTGCACTCACAGCAGCTCTTTACCTTCTTCTTTTGCAAAGCTCTCCTCTAACAACATCCATCCTGATTAACCCCTGTAACATTCCTTGACTATGTGACTTCCTTAACTTAATAAAAGCCTAGATATAAATATCTGAACATAAATATGCTTGGTTCAGTGATTACCATAGCATTAAGGCAAACTCCTATCCTTAGCTTAAAAAACTTCCACCTTCTAATACCATCAACCTCTAAAACCCCTGACTGCAACCTGAGTATTTGCTAAGTTTCTGGGAAAATATTTTCCTATTTTTCATTTTCTCCGCCACTGTGGCTAAAGTTGCTTTGGTGTTCCTAATTTTTACTGTCGATCTAAAAATCTCAGTTCACTATGAAAGTCCATTCTGTAAACAACCAATCAGGGACTTGACATTGATTTCAGACAAACCATCAGAATGAAATGTTTGCTCAGTTAACAGTTACCTAAACACCTATTAAGTTTAGGTAGTATGTAGTTGCATATGTTAGACTGATAGAGATCCTGGACTTAATATGTTTAACTTGAGATTCTGGGTTTTCTTGCTAAATCCATTCCTCACTAAATATTACAGATTTGCCAAGTTGCACGAATCTAAACCACGAATTGTTTCCTTTCTTTTATATTTGATATGTGATTTTGAGAAATGCCTTCAAAATACCCTGCATTAAACCACTTCCATTTCTACATCCCTGTTTAATAGCATCCATTGGTGTCTCTTATCTGGATTGCGCAATGGCCATGTAAGAAATCTCCCTGCTCCCAATTTTTGAACTACTTTATGTCTGTCTCTCATAAATGTAATATTGTTCTTGCCTATTCAAAGTCACGAAAAGACTTCTACAGGGGAGAAAATAAAACCTTCCATTTCCTTTATAAGTTCTGTGACTCAGTTCCCTTAATTAAACTTTAATAATAAAGGTTAATGAAAACAACAATCTGTGCCTCAGGACTTACTTGTTCATGCAATGAGAACATGCACAGAGGGACACTCCAAAGCATAAAATTTGGGACTTATATACTATCTCAGAAAGGGTCATACATTTGTTCAGAGTTGAAAAGCAAAGGAAAAAAATGTTTGAGTTCTTAGAGACAGTGAATTGTGGGAAGGCAAATGTCGTCAGAAAAACTGATGGAAACACAACTATTGTGGTGAAATTTGTGCAGGTGTATATCAAGATGCTTGCTCTGTCTCCAGTGGAAAGAGCTGTTTTGCTCCTCCCGATATAAGGGAAGAAAGAAGGAAAAATGTGTGTAAAAAATTATGATCTGCCACTGGGTAAATAGATGGAGGACAAAGAATTATTTTTGTGTTTGCTGCTTCCTAATTGTGTTTGCTTCAATGTAATCTTTATGCAAGGTTGGCATTTGGGGGCAGCATATTCCCATCCTCTTTGCTAACTGCTTTTGCAATAAACCTGCTGACTGATCTATTGGGCACAAGTTTGTTCCCTGGCTCTTTCCACTCTTAAATCTCATTTACTCTTTCCCCCTCAGGCTAGTTTTCCACTTCATTCTCCCTGTTTGAAACATTGTTACTCCACATAATGATGTCTCTTCCCAACTAATTCACGTGTCATTGTTAATGACATCAACTGGAGAAATCGTTTCCCCAAACATTTCATTTCAGCTGTCATTCTTATTTTTCTCCAACCTACATTTCTCACCTAACTCTAAAGACTAGACTTGCCACATATATTATGACAACCTTAACATAATATATAAGTTGTTCTTTTCTTTTTAATAGGAAAAATGAATCATGGAAACAAAAACCAAAAAATAAAAATAAAAAATAAAACACCATGCTGTTTTTGGAATATTTGAAGACTGAGAAATGAATGAGAATTATCAGGTATGCACAAAGAAGAAGGGACACCTCCTGATCCCAGGCTCATGTTCTGGCTGGATAAATAAAAGTTTACATAATAGATCTAAAGGATATAAAATAGAACTCTTTGGTTTATGTAATTGCCTGTGATAATTTGGGGATTCATTTGTGAAGATGTAGGACAAGATAGAATAACAAGGAACTGAAGATGTGTGGTCTCCAACATTGATTAACTACAGCTAATTAGTGATCAGCATCACCTAGATGGCAGCTTCTCTTGGTACCTCAATGGGCCAACACTGTTATTTGACCTAAATAAAAAAATAGCACTACTAAATTTTTATGTAACAAAGTAACTGCAAAATGCTGCTAGAGTTGATGGAAGAATCAATTTTCATACTGATTGCTCCAAACTGATATGTTAGGTCAAATAAAGCAAAACAAAACAGGTTAGGCTCCTTGTATAGGGATTCAGATAATTTACACAATTCCCTGAGATTTCTGACAGTTACATCAAAACACTTGGAGCTATAGTGATGAACGGACACAAAGTTAAAGTGTTATTAAAGACATTCAGCACATAGCCTACTCTTCCTTCTGTGCCTCTACTAATTAGTTTTAAATGCAGACCTATTACTGTATCAGGTTAATCTATGTAAATTGATTATTAATTGAAATGAGAAGGCCCAGCCCATTGTGGGCAGCACCATTCCTTATATAGGTGATCCTGAACCATATAAAAAAGCCAAAGGAGAATAAATCTCATGGCCATGCATAAAGCAGAATCTTCCACAGAACTTCACTCATCCTATCATTCTGTACTTCTTTGGCTGTGAAGTAAGTTCCTCATTCAGGGATAATGCAGTTTATAATAGTAAGCTGTCTACAAGGTCCTGCCTTGAGTTCCTTCACTGATGGACTATGTCCTGGAAATGTAAGGCATTGTCTCTTTAAGCTACTCTTGCCTAGAGTGTTTTACAACAATAGAAAAGAATGTGCAACAGGTATATTGACTCATTTTTAACTTTAATTTTCTATTTTCAAATTGGGAGTACTAATTGTTTACAGAAAATTTGATTTTTGTGAATTTATAAATTTTCTGAGAGATTAACTCCCCTCACACACGTATTTTCGCTTTTTCTTTTTCATCAGTCAGTATTATAGCTGGTGCATACAAAAAGGAGAAAGGAAAGAAGGAAAGAGGAAAGAAGGAAGGAAGAAGGAAAGAGTAGGAAAGAAGAAAAGAAGGAAGGAATAAGAAAAGAAGGAAGGAAGGAAAGAAGAAAGAAGGAGTGATTGAAGAGACAGTTTGTAAGATTTGAGATCTGAGTGGCTCCTAAGAGTCTTGAAACTGATTTCCTGCCTCAAAGAGAGATTTCACTGATGAGTGAAGATTTTTGAGGTGCTAGGCTGATAAAGACGGCGGTTGGCCATCAGGGAATTAAGAAAAAACTTGAATTGCCTCACTGGTCCAATTACTAGGGACTGGTCAGGTTGATATCTGTTGTTGTAAGATATTAAGATGTGTTACATTTATTTATGCTGTGGAATATTTGTTTAATGATGCAAGGATGTGTTGCATTCTTTTATGTTGCATTCACTTACTTAACTCTGTGAAGCTGTGTTACTTTGCCTGTCTAAAACACCTGATTGGTCTAAAAATGAGCTGAACAGCAAGGCAGGAAAGGAGATAGGTGGAGCTGGCAAGCAGAAAGAATAAGTAGGAGGAGAAATATGGGAGGAGAAGATCTAGGAGCAATAGAAAGAGGAAGATTCCAGGGGCCAGCCCCTCAGCTACACAACAAGCCATGAAGTAAGATGTAATATATGATATATGATAAAGATAAAAGCTCAGACACAAAAAGAAGATGAGCTAATTTAAGTTAAGAAAAGCTAGCTAGAAACAAGCCAAGCTAAGTCTGGGCATTCATAAAAAGAAAAAAACATCCATGTATGTGATCTATTTGACAGATGGGTAGCAGGTCTGTGATGGCCAAAAGAGCAAAGAGCCAAAAATGGAAAACAGAAAAAGAAAACAACAAACAACAATCCATGGACAGGCGAGTTAATTATTAGCTTTTTTCTTTCTTCCTTACTGAAGAAAGAAAGAAATTTGGTGAGAAGGGATGAGATAATTATTATAGAAGAATAGGAGATCCAGGAATTTCCAGTTGTGTTTTAATATTTGCAAGTTATGATACATCTTTTGAAAAATTTAACTTAAAAATTGTTTATAGATATAATGACTATTTCTGCTACATTTTTACATCTGTTCTCAAAAAGTCGACTGGATCTGAGATTTATATATAAGAGTTGTACCCAGTACAGGGGATATAAGAATCCTATAGTTCTGGTGAATAAACCACTTTGAATATGTAGTGCTGATGTCAGTTTACTTGGAGACAGGGAAGAGAAAATCAGACATGTAGTGAAAAGCCAGGCATTAAATAGTTAAAATAAAATCCAGTGCTATGAACACTAAGTCTAGGAAGGCTGAACGTGGAAATGATCACTGCCCTCAGATATCTGAAAGACTCATTGTGAAAGGCAAGGCAGAATGTCCTGGCTGTGAATGGATGTTCAAGGCAGGAATGTTTAAGTCCGTCAATAGAAGAAGGAAGTTTCGCACAGCCAAGTGTTCATCATCATGAAGGCTTTGCACAGATGTCCAAAATTCCTTTTGTCTGGAATGCCATCAGAAGATTCCTGAAGGCAGAGGAGTGTACTCCTGGCACTTTCCGTTTGAGGATGATATGATATGTGGAGCAGGCAGTGCAAGTGATATCACCAAATTCCGGGAAATCCCTGAGTGTTCTGTGTCCTTAGCTTATTGAATCTGACTGAAGCATGCTCACTAGTTGCCCGTATTTTCTAAATCAGGATAAACCGCAGACTTCACAGTGATGGCAAACTGTCCAGTCGAGTTTTAACTCAGGCCTACTGCTTTAAGATTGTACTTTGCACCACACACTGTTTCCCTCACAGACTCTTCCAGCAATAAAGAACAAATCCTTTTTGTGAGAAAGGATTTCAAAATATACAGATAATCCTAACGTACTGGCCAATGGCCAGGAAAGGCACACTGGAATATTTTACCCGTGACTCACATTTTTGTTTTCTGTAGAAACTTAAGACATGAATCATGTAGCTCACACAATAGCCACTTATCTATTTCCTCGAATCATTTCACCTGGTTTTGTTTAATGTGGCGATTAATTTTATATGTTAGCTTGATTTGGTCAGGTGCTTAGATATTTGGTCAGATATTATTTTGGTTGTGCCTTGAGGATGAGATTAACATTTAAATCAGTTTTCTTTGCATGGCATCATCTAGATTTATCTGTTTTCCAAACGGAAGATTTTCCTTATTTTACCTATTGTGGTATGTGTGTGTATATGTGAACGTATGTACGCATATGAGTGTGTGTTACATTTTCCTTATTGTTGTGGTGTGAATGGAAATGGCCCCCATATGTCACATGGGGAGAGTTGCTATTGAGAGGCGTGGCTTCGTCGGGAGTAGGGGTAGTCTTGTTGGGGAAAGTGTGTCACAGGGGTGACCTTTGGATTTCCAGAGCATCAAGCCAGGGCCAGTGTCTTTTTCTCTCTTCCTGCTGCCTGTGGATCAGGATATAGAACTCTTAGCTCATTCTCCAGTACCATGTTTGCCAGCATGCTACCATGTTTCCTGCCCTAATGATGATGGACTAAACTTCTGAATGTGTAAATAAGCCCCAATGAAATGATTTCTTTTATGAGTTTCCATGGTCATGGTGTCTCTTTGTAGCAATAGAAACCCTAACTAAGCCAATAATCCATTTATCTTTTGAAGGACAAAGGCGAATGGCATGCAGTTTAATTACATGGAGAACATAACATAGACACTCAAAGAAGTAGAGTAGGATGATGGTTGTCAAAGGTTAGGGATCAGTGAAATGGGGAGCTGTCAATCAAAGGGAACAACATTTCAGTCAGTAGGAATTCCTTCTTCTACCCACACGGAGGATCTGAGGCTGGCCTCAAACTCATTCCATCCTCTTGTCTCAACCTCACACGTGCCGCAGCTCCCATCAGAGTGTTGCTACCTCCACAGCAATAACGACACTATTGCATAAGTCCGCATATCCTGTCTGGAAGGTTGGGCACCCATCAGCAGACATACATGATTGGAGGAGGAATCAGGATGCACTACCACTAACTAACTCCAGAAACACTGCCTCGAATTGCTGATTTGATACTGGTCAGTTAAAGGAGTGGGGAGGCAAAGCTTTTAGTGGTGACTCCCTGAGGCTAAACTAAAGGGGTCACAGAACAAAACAAAAAAGCCTCGAATCTGGCAATGGAAAAAGGACTAGGGTCAATAGGAACGAGAAGGAGAAAAAAGAAGGGAAGAGAATAAGCACTGTCAAAGAGTAAGCAAAATGGAATTCTACGATGGAACACCTCCATGGAAGCGCTTCTCAGTGGCCCCTTTCTTTCCCTGTGAAGCTTTCAGAAGATAATGCAGCTTTAATTCCTGTTTTGATTACAATCTGTGGTAGACACAGAGCTAAGCTGCACCCAGATTCTAGACCCACAAAACTGCGAAATTAAGCTGTTTTGAAAAGTTCTGCATGGAACATTAAATATATCCTTCGGACAGATCTGGTGACACAGAGGCAGATTTGAACTGAGAATCTGTGCGCCTGACTCTCAAAGTCTGGGTCTTTTCTAAACAGTTTGTGCCGACTTTGCCTCCCTGGGTCTCATTGCCCCGCCTGTCTTTCCGAAAGGGTCTCCGATTTTCTTAAACGGAGCAGTTCAAGTCTCTATTAATTCTACCGCCTTTTTTTTTCATTAAAATAAATACTGATAAAAATCACAAGAACACACACTGGCCCAGAAGTAGTCTGGCTTGCTGGCGGCCTTCCAGCTTCCTCTTTCTTTGCCTGTAACTGTCTGTCCTCAAATCCTGTTTTACCTCTTTTCCCCCTACCTACCCTTCTCTCCAGCTAACCAATGAACGTTACTCTGCTTTTATGACATTTGTATGTGTTCCCACACAATGCAAGCAGGACTATTCGCCTCTGAATGTGTATCCAAGTCTGGAAAGGCCATCTCTGACATTCAGTGAATTTACTCTGGCGATGCACAGTGTGAAGGGATTCTCTGGTCTTCTGACTTGACATTACCTAGTGAGTAGCAGGATTTGCATTGGTAAATTAATCCTGCTCAAAAAGAAAAGTTAAAAAAAAAAAAGCAAGCAAATCGCCCCAAGCATACCAAACCCTCCTCTGCTCCCATCCCCTCTCTTTACTTTTCTTCCCCCCCCCCCCTTTTTCCTTTTTCTTTCTTTTAAGGTTAGGGGACACGGAAGGGGGAAGGAGAGAGCTAAGAAGAGAAAAGTAAGGGGAGGCCAGGGGTGCTTGGCTGCAAGCAGAGCAGAAGCCCGCTTGTGCTCCTGTAATCCGAGCTCCTCTTCTTCACCCAGGCTCTGAGGGGTTCGGCGCTCTCAGCAGGCTGGTGACCTCGGGGTCATCTGGGTCCCCTCCACGGAGCTGAGGTTGGCCGTGTGCCAGTCTCCCAACCCCACCGCCCGCGCCGGTCCCGCCCCGCGTGGCGACTTCTCCCTTTCCCTCTGCCCTCGGGTGGCCGGCCCAGGGTGGGGCAAGTGAGCTTTCAGGACTGTCCTCTGCCTTCGGATCGCCTGGAGCCAGGGCCACCGCGGAGAGGCAGCGCGGAGCCGCACCTGAGCCCCGGGGTAAACGGAGGCTGACCAGAGCCTCGCCACAGGCTCTGGACTCTGCGGGTCGCACCGTTCCAGCTCGGCAGGCTTGAATCGCCGTCCACCCGGCTCGACTCCCCGGAGCCCTTGGCCCCAAGTATTGGGAAAGTTCTGCGCCGGGCGGAACCTGCCGCCGTCGGCCGCGCCCCTACGCGCGGAACCCGCGCTCTTGAACTCCGCCGCGCGCGCCCGGGGTCCACCTTGCGCCGCCCCGCGCGCAGGCGAGGAGCAGCTGCCGGGAAACCCTATGAACTCTCCAGAAAGGGCGTGACGAAGGGTCCTGCGGGGCGCGGTCCCGGCCGTCCCGGTCCCCACTTCGGTGGAGCTCGCAGGCAGTAGAGAGCAGAGAGGTGAAGGAGAAGGATGAGCGTGTAGCCTCTGGGGACCTCTGCGCAGTAATGCCAGCATGTAAGTCGCCTCCCAGCTCGGACCCCTTTGCACCTCCGTCTATGTCCGCTTTCTCCCCCTCAGCTCAGCGGTTCCTTGAAAGGTACCAACTGCGGGAACTGAAGCTTCAGGGTGCTTCTCCAGGCACCAGGGACTGGATATTAGCAAATGCGGCTGGTGTGTGTGTGTGTGTGGCTTGTTTGGTTTCTCCCTTTCTCCCCTAAAGAGAGGTAAACTTCACTCTTCACTTCGAGGCCTTGTAAAGCAGCAGCAGAAGGGCAGGGCTTCAAGTTTGGGGAGAACGTGGTTTTTGGTTCAAATTAAACAAGAACTAACCGACGGTGCAGCTGCTTGCACAGCCCTGGCTCTACGGAGCCAGCGCTCCCTGGATCAACACCTGGGGCCTGGGAAGGTACTGCTGAGCGGGGCAGATGTTGGCTTTGCGCTGTCACCTTTGCTTGTAGAAGTCCTTCTGAGATCTCTATGATATTTAAATGACTTTTTCCTCATTGCGACCTCTCCAGCCCTGGATCTTTTTCTTTGGAAATCTCAGAAAAGTTGTCTCAATGTACTACGTAGATAAAAAAAAGTAATTAAGGGACGTGATAAGGGCTTCCTGTAAAATTACAAGTAGGAGGCATGGGGGAGAGGGTGAGATAGTCTGGAAAAGCTACCCCAAGTTTTGCTTGGATGGAATTGCCACCCAAGCTGTGAAGTGCTCCGAGGCACCCTAGGAAAGAGCGGCCATGCGCACTGCCTGGCCTTCCAAACTGGACAATGGTTCTCACAAGGGCCACACTTATCTTTGCGGCCAACTTAGCGGTTATTTTGTTTGTTCTCATGGTGTGTAATTTTACCCTCTGCCGTTTTATTTATTTTTGGGCAGACACCTGACAGACTTTTTACCCACTTCCACTAACTTGTTCAGGAGTTACAGAAATTGATACTTCCCTCGTTCCACCACTCCGTCCTTACTTATTTCCACTTCTATTTCCTTTTCCAAGTTAGCACTCAGCCAGGGTCTTGGGTCTTTTTGCCCTCTTCGTTGCTGTGTCTCGCTCGGCAACCCCAAACACATTAAAAGGTGGGCGATGCAACAGAGCACGCCAGCTTCACCCTCCACGCTGCAGCTCTGATCTTGGCACTGTGCCCTGTAATAAATATCACTTATTTTTGCTAAAACTCCATGTGAAGAAATGCCACACCTGTGAGTTTTATAGAGTTGCTTATGGCAGTGGAATAGGCAAATGGATACTTTGTAAGCATTTCTTTTGGGATACAGCCAGCCATCTACCATAAGAGTCGTTCCCCTACGCAGGCAACAGGTTTGAAACGACTGTTAAGTTCGTTTCCAACTTCAGTTTTCCTGAAAACATACCCCAGTTCTTCACAGGAGATATTTAGGCAGTTTTCTTTCAGCCTCCCTGGACATCTAGAGTTCATGGAATTAAAAGCAACACACACACACACACACACACACACACGGCCATGTAAGGCATGCACGCGCATGCGTGTGCGTGCACACACGTTCTCTCATTTTCTCTCTCTCTCTCTCTCTCTCTCTCTCTCTCTCTTTCACATACACACACACACACACACACACACACACACACACACACACACACACGTGCGCGACCGCACGCGAATACGATTACCTAAAAGTTGTGAAACTCATCAACAGGTAATGTAAATTTTTCTTGATAATGCAATTAAATTAGTTAATCCATTTGAATTCGGTGTGAGTAAATTTATGACTTCTCAGGGTAGAATCACGAATAAGCAGTCATCAAAGGCTTTTAAGATTGATTTAAATTTCTTTACCAAATTCTTTTGATGGATTTTTTTTTCTGTGTCTTTCAAGAGCATTATGCATATTTTCTGGTTTGAGATGTTTTAATCCATTTTGGCTGATGGACAAGTTAGAAAACATGGAGATAGGGCCAATCTACCCAAGGTAAATATTCCTATTATTTTATTGAAAATATTGAAATGGTAAATTAAACTATATTTTCAAATTTTAATTGCAGTAAGTAAAAATACACAGGCTTCTTGAATGTCTTGGTCACATCTTCCTTGTGGAGAACAACTTTATATATTGCTACACTCAGATTTTGGAATTATAGACTTTATGAATATATTTAGGAGTTGCACCAACTGCATGTTTTGCATGCTCCAAAAAATTAAGTAGATTTTGCAAGGCTGGCTTTTATTGGTCTCACAGTGCATGAAACTACTGTTCCATTTATGGCTTATATAAGTTACATGTCATTGTGCCTGTCCGATGTGAATGGTGAATGAGGCTATTGTCTGTTTGCTTATGGGAAATATTGGAAGTTCAGGGTTGTTACTGGCTGACTGAAGTGTCACTCGGATTTCTGGAAATAATGATTTGAGAGAAATCTCATTTATATATTAGAAAATAAACCGATGATAATGTCTTCCGACACAGTCATGCTTCTAACTGTTCACATGTCATATAGAATTTACATTTCTGATGAAAGGAGTAGAAGTTTCTAGAGACTATCTAGTACTTAGACTAAATAAAAAGTGTGTGTAGTGTTTGTGACCAGACGTATATTTCCATGTTTATTCCTAGTTGGATGACAACATTACCTCATCCATGCTAGTTGACATCAAGAGGCATACTGCTTGGTGGAAATGATAATGTTTAAAGGATGCATGAACTCAAACTAAGAATTCCAATTTAATGAGTAGGGCTACCTGGAATCATCTTACCTCCCTTTTACTCAGAGGGCAATTCTTAGGAATGTCTTTCTTGATTATTTAAAAGATGGCAGACAAAATGAAAGCTTACATGTTTGTGATAAAATTGGTTAAAAAACACAATCAGAAAGAAAAATATTTATACTATAATTGAAAAGTATGTATATGACTTAGTCCTGCCAATCCAAATAAAGGAAATCCAAGAGAGACACTTCTGTCAACTGACAGAGATCAAAGCAATGGCACTCACCAGCAGGGGTCACGGCGCGGACTTGCCCCAGTGGATAATGGGAGTAATTTAATTTTTAAAAAGATAATTGTAAGCCTACAAGAAGTTTCAAACAGAAAATACAAAATAGGCTGGAGAGATGGCCCAGCCCTGAGGGACCTTAATGCTCTTGAGAGGTCAGGAGTTCAGTTCCTAGTCCTCAGTTAGATGGGCAACTCATAATCACCTATAATTGCAGCTCTAGGGATCCAGCACCCTCTTCTGGCCTCCAAAGGCATCTACACACAGGTGCTTACACACATAAACACATACATACACACATATAAAATATAAAGCAAATCTCTAAAAATGCAAAGAACAACTGAATATCCTTTTTCAATATTCGTATATTCTAAATGCTAGCCTTATTTGTTTGATCCTTCCATTTGGACCCCCCCCCCCAAGTCTGTCTTTCTAGAATCTTCTGAAACTTAGCCTGTATCAAGGCTTAGAGGTTTTACTTTTTATGAAAAATTAAAGATAAATGCAGATACTGCTATAGTTGTAAACAATTTAATACGACAATATCACATATATCCTTTGGCTAAGTTTTCATTAAGAACATTTTACACAACTATGGAGCAGAATGAAAATAGGATGTTGATAAATTACAGCTCTCCCTCACTCTCTCTCTCTTTCCCCCAGTTTATCTAGTGCCTATTTGTGCATGCACTCATGTGTTTGCACCTCTGCGTACCTCTCTCTCTCTCTCTCTCTCTCTCTCTCTCTCTCTCTCTCTCTGTGTGTGTGTGTGTGTGTGTGTGTAGGATACATTTGTCTAAGTTTTCACGTTGGCTTTATGCTATGAATCAGTCATGCATATCCTTGTTCAAATGAGACAAGCTTTGTGAAGACCTGAAGAGTAAGTGAGATTTTTGTAGAGGGGGAATCCAACCTTATGAAAGGGTCTTAGTTCAGTAATAGAATAGCACACTCTTTTTTTTCTTAGTCTTGGGACTATGACCTTTCACTGAAAGAAGAAACGCTGTTATGAGCAGGCTCAAATATGCTAAATCACTGTTCATTTTATCCTGCTAGATCTCAAGGTGTTCTCTGCCACTTCCAAACCTTTTTATGAAAAGATTTGTCATAGACACATAGTAAAAATATGGCCAAGGAATTTAATTCTGACTATTGATATTAGTAGAACTAACATCCTGACAATTTCTGTATTAATTTCAAAATGTCTTCACTAGCGTCACTTAAAATTGTGTCTTTGTGTGAAACACTGAAAGTAGCAGTAAATGGTAGATTTTGAAAATCTTTTGCTCAGTTTAAAGTCATGCCTGCTAGTGCTTATTCATCTAGCTGAAATGATTCCTGTGAAATGTTTTTGTTCTCCAAAACTTTTGGAAATGGGGCTCAAGTGTATTGTATTTTGTAGCCTATTGTTTTGGTGTAGGATAGCAGCAGAGGTAGGACACAAAGGGTTTGGATCTTACTACTGATTCTGAAAGCTGGGCAAATAGTTTAATCTTTAATTTTCTTACCTGAGGGATAATAAGTTTATTTGCAGAATGAAAAGGATTCTCTTCAAATTATATAAGGCTATGACTCTACGTTCCTTTAACACATGTTTCTTGGGGCCTGGAGAGATGACTCCATTGTTAAGAGCACTTGCTGCTTTTCCAGAGAACCAGAGTCCAATCCCATCATCCACATCACATGGCTCACAACCACCTATAACCCCAGTTCCAGGGCATCCAACACACACCCTCTTCTGACCTCCATGGGTGCCCATATGGACCTGGCATATACACACAAAGACAGAAACCCATAAAAATAAAAGTAAATCTTGAAAAAAAAAGTTTCTGTTCTTGTTCAAATTCTTAGACCTCAATGAAGCCTGTACCAAGTTGAAGTTCCTGTTTAGAACCTTAGTAACCCTGCTTGGGATTTTCCATTCTTCTGAGAAAGTTGTTTAAATTTCAGGGATGTATCTTTGCTAAGTGATCCCCTGAAAAGAACCATAGTGCTTTCCTTCCCCTGTTCTAAATTTATTTGTTTCTGTTCTTCAGTAAACAGTAAAGTAGATGAAAGTTGGCTTGTCACATGGTTTATGTTATGTTACAAGTGTTTTCTCTGTCCTGGCTCCTTTTGTGTCTAAAGTGAGGGAGTCCTGGAATGTGTCAAGCCCTGGTCTTCATTTGCAGCTATTGCTTGATAGGATTGCAGGCAGCTTTGGTAAAAACAGTTCAAGGATCAGAGTCCTTTATGAATTTCACAGAAGAAACTGAGGTTCAACAAAATGAAAAAGAACACACAGAGCTGACTACCACCAGCCTTTCTAAGAGTTATGACACCCTTTTAGCCTCTTACTCTATGTGTCATAGAGAGATTCTCCTCCATCAATATATGAGCAATGTTCCCTCTCATAGCCAGCATGAATAAGTATATTCATAAAGGATATAGAATCCCTAAATGTGAGAGCCCTTTATAATAAAGGAGAATTTGCGTGGAAAATAAACAGTGCTTGGTATCTAGGCTAAGGAATGTGCTTCTGTTTGAGAGAATATATGAATTTAAGAGAGGGAACATTGCTCATATATTGATGGAGGAGAATCTCTCTATGACACAGAGTAAGAAGCTAAAAGGGTCACATAACTCGTAGAAAGGCTGGTGGTAGTCAGCTCTGTGTGTTCCTTTTCATATTGTTGAACCTCAGTTTCTTCTGTAAAATTCATAAGCTGAACATCATCTTTTGGACTTCTGGTTCTCTAAACATCTTTGAATTTGTAATTGTTCTTTTGTTTTAGAAGCACAGCCGATTCATCCCCAGAATGAATGAGAAACACCTCATTCTTGCAACATCCATAGGAAACAGGCCCGTTCTTCCAAATAAGTGCCCTTTCTCTGGGACAGACTACATAGTTTGTGGAATCCCCTACTGACAGAGCTAGAGGTAACAGTTCTTTCTAGGCTGTAGTAGCTCACTTACAGAAGAGTGACAAGGCTCATCGTTTTAAGTATCCCCCCTCAAAGTGATCATCCCCCAAATCAAACAGTCAACAGAGGAACCTTAATAAGCCCTTGCCAATCCAGAGTCCATAGCAATTAGTATTAGTGTTTTTATTGACTCAAACCTGTTCCTCTTAATCGGTAACGACTTTTACCTTCAAATATATTGGATGACAATATCTGAAAACATGTTTTGCCTACAAAAAAAAATTCCTCTTCAGGTCTTACTCTTGTCTTAGTTTAGAAATTCCAAATGTACAGCTAGCTACCTGTAGCTGGAACTTGTAGAATGTGGAGTAAGTACAAGATTGTGATGTGAACTTCAGGCACTACGTAAAATGTATTCTTTCATAGCCAGCATGAATAAGTATATTCAGGTGATGCTTGAGGTGGCTCTAGGGTCCCTTGATGGATGTTGGCATAGATAAATGGGGCCTATCATTTGCTATTGTTTAAGTGTCTTCCTTTTCTTATCCACTGGGTAGAACAAACACTGCCATTAGCATGCCTGGCTCGACAGTAATTATAATAACAGCTGTTATTTACGGAATGCTTGGGAGATATCAGGTACTGATTTTTGAAGACATCATCTTATTTTGAAGGTATTCATCAGTGGGTCTGTGGTCTAGGTGCCCTGCTGTTCTTTACAAGTGACACACAGATACAAGAGGTCACATAAAATTTTGGGATTGCATAGGTCTTAGATAGCAAACCCAGACCTCTTTTACTGTAACCCATGTTTCCTTTCATACAACTTACAAAAAAAAATGATTCTAAATGTATTCTTAAGGCAAGTATGGGAATCCTTTCATGTAGGTTCTCTCACCTGAGTGCTTCCTTGACTTCTCATTCAGTGTTACACACTTGACCCATGAAAGCAAATTTTAGGGATTTAAAAAGTATCTTGTCCTTCTAGAAGTCAAATTACTCTCTGGTAGTAATTGCAACGTGGTGTCTCTTTGGGTATTTGAAGCCCTGGTGATTTATTCCCGTTGCTTCCGTGCTTACCTGCCTGCCTGCCTGCCGTTGCCTCTCTCAGTATCAGTTCTTCTATGGACCCTTGAACAAACAGCGTTTATTCTTACTGCATCCTCCCCAGCTTTCCTCTTTTAATGATGCTGACTCAGTGGAATCTGTTGTGAGCTGTGATAGCACGGAACCTTTCTTTAGTAAATACATCTTTCAATTTAGATATAACTGACCGTGTGATCTATCATGATGGGCTGCCAACCAGGTAAAGGCTTTTGACTCTAAGTCTCATGACCCAGGTGTTTGACCCCTGGAACCCTCAAGATGGAAGGTAAAACTAGCTCCCAGAAGTTGCCCTCTGATGTCTACTTGCACATGTGTACAGGCATACACAAACACACAATAAATCAGTGTCATTTAAAATAGAGAATGAAAACATTGATACACAAAGATGGAATGTTTTCACCTGCATCTAACATTACTTAGTAGTTTCTGAAATACTTGATGATTACTAACCATTTGACAACACTGAGAGATATTGTTACGTATAATGGGTTCAATTTTTTTTTCCTGGAAAGTTAATACTTCAGTGTTTCATTTTAGGGAAAGAAGAGAAATTTAATTTTATTTTTAATATTACCCTTTGACAAGAGAAGTTCTCATAGGAAAACATATTCTTAAGATCTAAAATAACACCCACCCCACAAAAGATCTAAAACAATACAGGGAGGAATAATATAATTATCTATAAGATGTACATACATATTTGCTGCTGTTGCAGAGGTCAAAGCTGAAATAGTTTTATTTTCTTAAAGAATTCTGCCTTATTTTTAGAATAATTTGAATATTTGCACATCTTCATTAAATTGCCTTCTGTACATATTCTTGTAAGGAGTGTGTGGTGACACTCTTTTCTGAAAATATCCCTTACATTATAAGAAACAGGAACTTATGCTGGACCAGAGTTAATTATATACCTTGAGGTCACTCAAGACTTAGGACTGCTATCCTACTGTATACGTGCCCTGTTTATTTAACCTGCCTTTAAGAGAACAATGTAAAACTAACCTTACTTGTCTTGGATTTCCCTTGTAATTAGCTTTCACAACCTAAGCCAATGCATAGCTAAAATCTTAAATTATGTTCCTCCAGGCCCAAGCCCAGAACAATGTATGTACATCATTTGCTGAAATCCACAAATTCCAGAACTTGAAAGCAGCATCCTAAATCTAGCATAAAAGTTAAAAGCCACTATGCATGGATATTGGTTGATAATGGTTTTTGTTGTCTTGGTCAGTTGGAGCCTATGACTTAATTCATTTTAAAACTCTATTTAAGATTTATGTAAAGTATCCCATTCATTCCCTGTATGATGCTACCTATGATGATCAGTAGGGACAGACACCAATCATACTTGGACACATCAAAAACACAGGCACAACACACACACACACACACACACACACACACACACACACAGATACGCACAAAGACAGATACAGACAGACACGGGGACAGGAAATACAGATTGATAGGATAGTTTTTAGACAGCTTCAGATTCTGACTCATGCAAGAGACAGGCAGGAGACAGAAGATACAGGTATTGTTAAATAGAGAATTCAAACTTGGACCTGGACAAGTGTACAGGTAACAGATAAAATGGATGAACTTACTATGTATGTATGTGAGCATAAGGGTATGTGTGTACTTGTTCATACATGTGTGTGCAGATGCCTGTGGAAGCCAGAGGTCAGCATCCTGTGTCCTTCATTACTATTCACCTCTTTTTTTTTTTTTTTGGATCTGTAACTGACCTTGAAGCTCCCTCAGTGGGCCAGTCCTTCAGGTCAATGTTCTTCTGTCTCTATGTCTTCAGCACTGGGATAATAGGCACTGGTTGACATATATATATATATATATATATGAGTGGTGGAGATCTGAACTCAGTTCCCTAGGCTTGCCTAGCAAGCACTTTACTAACTCCTCAGCCCCTGGATGTCTTTCTCTTTTGCTTGAAGGGGATGATTTGGTCTTCACTGTCATTCAAGTCTCTTCTGAGGACATGGCCAAGAACAATTTGCTTCCCATTCCTGGGGCTCTGGGTTCTATCTCTTATATATTAAGTTCCTGATTAGAAAAACAAGACTAAAAAGTTCTGCCTGCTGGTAACTGAAGGGTATCTGCCCTGACTGTGACTTTTGTCATTACCTGCAGGATGGTTGATACACAGGGGATAAGGTGCTGCCGTTGGAGGTGGAAGCTGAGGACCCTTCTGCTCCCATTTGCTTTATGGATTATGTGTGTCCCCTGCTCAGGTAAGACTCTAGTCAGAACCAGACTAGCAATGATTTCACTCTGTTTTTTGGAAAGGTGCAGCTTATTGAAATGACCTTAATGTTCATCGTTTCCATTCCCCTCCACCTCATTTCCATGCTTCTGGGCTTTGCTTGGGTCTCTGGTCTCCATCTTATCCCTGTTCTCTGTGAATTCTATCACTGCCATCATTGTTTTTGTTTCCTGATGAGTTTTTTTGTTGTTTTTTAAATCTTAGCCATCTTCCTTCTCATTATATTTGTTTATTTAGCCCACAGTGAGTGACGAGTTAACCACATAATGGACAGGGAGAAAACACTGGCTGTTTCTTCTGTTGAATAAATATACTGCACTTGTTTCCCCTTCCAAGTTTTCATATCGTCATTTAAGAAAAATGCAAACTTTGCCATTTTTACCAATCCTGAGTTGATTAACTGCTTTCAATATGGACTTTGTAATTTTCAATGATGGAATTTGCCATGATGCTTTTTAGCTCACAGTTTATTTAGGCTATTTATTTATTTATTTATCTGGTATGGAAAAAATGATTTTATTTGCAGTTTTTAAAAATAATTAAAACATTTATTTTCTTATAATTGAAGTTTTTCCTAATCTTTGAAATAGGATTCTCTGGTTGTTGAAGATAATTTTCTACAAATTGTTGCATTAGTAAACCACCTAGACTATGCCATGTGACTAATGTTTTAAAGGAAAATCATGTTATTGGGTATACTGTTATAAATGATATATTTAAGGCACCTTTGAAGTAGATTATTCACCAAAATTGCTTACTCATGAACCAACACACTCAACTTCTTCTCAGTATATAAAGGCTGTTTTCCAAGTAACCATGTGTTTTTAAGCCTTTTCATCTACTTGTTTGGAAAATCCCTGGCATTTTTTTTTTAAATTTTCAAAACAGAACTGATTTTTGGGTGCATTCTTGCGTGTGTTCGCTAGAATATCTGTGTAAAGTCAGTCTTTCTCTTCCTTAGTCATCGCCAAAAGAAAGCACATTTAAAGGGATCTGAAAGTAAGACAGAGATGGAATTTCTGTGATGTATAGTGCTGAACTATTTCTTAACCTTCAAAGTGGTTTTTCAAGAACCAGTTGGATGATGTAAGATAAATTATGAGGTGAAAATTAGTTGAGGTCTGTTTACTTTCGTTTCTGTGAGGTCATGCGTTTGTAAACTTTCAACATTTCTGCAAACCAGCGTACCTCAAATTGGGCTTTTGTATTTTACATGTCATAGTTTTAACTGACGTATACACATTCCTGAAGCTTGGTCTCTTGAATAAGTAAAAGGAAACATATACTTTGAAGTAAATTGAAATAAGTCATCCAGGCTGGCTGGGCTGGGATGAGAAAAGCCTAGAGGGTACAGGCTGTTTGGAGGCACCCACATCTGAAACAAGCAATCTGAAGTTTATTCGAAGTTCTTCTATGACTGCAAGTATCTATTCTTTTATCAAGTATCTCTATTGACTTGCTCCCAGAGTGCATCAAATACGGTTTCTTTGCATGGAGGGTTTTGTGTTTGCTTTTCTCTACCCTTCTCTCTCGTAATGTGCCACAACTTCACACACAAATGCCTGAACTCCCCACAGGCTTTAGAGGTTATTAGAGACATTTGGATATAAAATTCCTGCCTTTTGTACTAACTCAGCAGTGGTGTGCCTTAAAAGGAATTCAGAGACATTTAAAATGATTCAGATTACAACTTTAGAGAAACTTAGTTTTCAATCTTGCCATTCGCAGAAGTCAGCTTCACACTGTATTTAAAGAGAATATTTAGTGCTTAACTCTAATGTTCCCTATGTGCACATTCCAGCCTTCCTGCCTTTGCTTATGACTAGATCATCTCAGGTTCAGGGTTGTTTATAATGGCAGCTTGATGCTAATGTTTCCTAAATCCTCATCTTCAGTCCGTAATCCTAGAGCCACTTGTGTGGTTGTTGATGGCTTCTCCTTAGATTTAGAATACCTCTCAGATTTCACATAGATGATTTCCAGTCCCCCCACAAAGTTCCATGTCTATTTCCTTGTCAGCCTCTACAATATACCACACTACCCTAAGTTCTCTCAACGCTCTGTTTCTTAGACACACATCTATTCTTTGACTTCACCTTCTTTCCTCAGTCCCCATGTTCTAAGAATATACCTGCTTCTTTTTATGCTCTTGTCTGTGTAAATGTTCCTCTTTCACCGTGGTTCTCAACCTTCCTTGATGCGGGGTTCCCCTCTGTATGCTGTGAATATCATTGGTTAATAAAGAAGCTGTCTTGGGCCTGCACAGGCAGAATACAGAGAGCTAGGCCTGGGGGAGGGGAACTAAACTGAAGCTGGAAGAAAGATGGCGGAGCCAAGGAGATGCCACTTAGCAGCCACAAGGGGCAGAAGAGCCAGAACCTTACTGGTAAGCCACAGCCATGTGGCAATACATAGTTTAATCAAAATGGGTTAAATTAATATGTAAGAGCTAGCCAATAAAAAAGCTAGAGCTAATAGGCTGAGCAGTGATTTAATTAATAAAATTTCTGTGTGGTTATTTTGAGTCTGGGCAGCCGGGAACGAACAAGCAGGCTCCTACAATACTTCCTCATGCTCCAAACTTTTAATGTAGTTCCTCATGTTGTGGTTACCCCCAAACCATAAAATTATTTCATTGCTACTTTATAGCTGTAATTTTACTACTGTTAGGAACTGTAATGTAAATATCTGTATTTTTCAATAGGCTTAGGTGATATTTATAAAAGGGTCATTGGACCCACCAATGGGTTTGTGGTCCACAGGATGGGAGCCACTGCTCTATCAGATGATACCTTCCCAACTCAAAATTCAGAGTATCCCCATTCTCATTCTTCTCTATTACTCTTAATAATAATATATTCCTATTGGAATCTTTTCATTGCAAATGTTTCTCTGGTTTGATTGTAATAGCGAGGGTGGATGATTGACAGATCTTTTTAGACTATTAAAAGTGACAGTTTAGATGATTAATGTTAAACTCTTGTAGTTTATTTCTAGTGACTATATAACAGAAAGGCGATGTCAAGAGTCCTAGTAGGTAGGTTAGTAATGTGTTTTCATGGAAAAAGTAATTATTGAAAGTAATATATGAAAAGCAACTCATTCTCTCTTGACTAGTGATGAATGTAACTTTGATAAGAACTGCGACATAACTGGTAGCACATAAATGAAAATTCAAACAACAAATGAATTTTTTACATACTAGCTTACCAACATTTAAAATATTTGACAATATCCAGCAAAATTGAAGGTGTTGAGAAAACAACATCATTAGTACCTTTCCATAAAAGTGACTGAAAAATATGTTATAAAACTAGAGAAGGTATATGCTATCTTTGGATGCCGCTTCTACATGTAGATGTTTGTCCTATAAAAAAAAATAAGAAGCATGTGTGAATATATGTGTTAGTGGGCTAATTTAATAACATACAATTGAAAAATGCTAATTGTTCATCAGCAAGGAAATGGTTATATGAATTATTTTAACATTCATACAATGAAATACTGCATAGCTTTTTAAAACAATGAGGCAAAACTATGCATATTTGCTTACTATGATGGCTTGTCTAAGATAAAAATGGGTAATTAGAAATCAGATTATAGAGGAATATGAAATTATCCCACATTCTAATGGGTCCCATTATAGAACTGAAGCATTTTATATCTGTATGCTTGTATGACTTCATAAACATAATCAAACATGAAGCAAAGTACACCAAGCTTTCAAAATGAGTACTCTCCTGGGGAAAGGAAAAGACAGTGATAATTTATATACTTGTGCATTAAAAGATAATTAAGCCTTTTTTGTATGTGGTAGGAGAAAGGCATATAGGAAGCAAAGGCTACCTTGTGAGAATCTGCCCTCGCCTTCCACTGTGTGGGTCTTGGGGGTAGAATGCATGTTACTAGGCTTGACCAAATGCCTTTACTCTGGAAAGCATCTCACTGTCTCAGATTTGACTTTACAGTGAGCTTGCATAATTATTCAATTTGAAGAAAACTTAATGAATTTTGGTTGTTTTACATTTTTTAAAGAGCCACACAAAAATGGGTCAGAGTGACTGCTTCAGACCATGACTAATCTCCCGAGTTACTTAACTGTTACTCTTTCTTCACTTGAAGATTCTTAGAAATGCTCCAGATAATGACTTCTCTTTATGCATGATGCTCTATGACTCTGAAGATAAATAATGATACAAGAGCAGGCAGAAATTATGGCTTCAAGTAGAATACGGAACAAACAGCTATAAGCCAATGAATTCCTAAGCAACCAAAAGCCAGTTTCCACACAGATAGACTTAGTCATGAGCACTGAGGAAGGCCCCTCCCTCCTCCCCTGAAAACCAGTGGCATCAGCAGGTTGGTGTCTGACACCCAAGAAACCTCATCTACAGAAAGGAGAAGTAATTATGAAAGTAAATTCGGCCCCAAATTCTGGGTACTTTCTGTCCAAGTGTGAAACATAGTTCTATCAGGCAGATGATCAGACAAATGGCAAAATGTGTGCTTTCTGTTATTGCTTGAGTGTTAATGTTTTCATGATCACAGAATGAGCGAGTGCAATCTAGTATCTATTGCAGTGAAGTCTGCGTTTATAGGAAAATGATACTGTACATATTTTAAGATTTGATCCAAAATGTCCAGAGAAATAATCTTTATGAATCTGTCAAAATCAAAGCCATTTTAGTCTTAACGTATACGTAGAGTGACAAAATGCTTTTGCAGGCACTGATACGTATGTTGAAGTGCACACATGTTTCAGCAAGGTGCTCTGATTTTCTCTTAGACCAAAGCACTAAAAGGACCATTTTCCCACGCCAGACCTCAGGTGAAAAGAGCCGGTGTGATTGGACAAATAAAGCCTAGAAAGTGGAGTCTGATGAAATCAAAAAGGAAACCCTACCGAAAAGATTGCAAAGTCATTTACTTCAAAATGCAATGGGTGTGACTTATTTCTTACCGTGGTGTCAGTTCCAAGTGGATAACCAGTATTATGCAGTCTCCAATGAGACCAACACCACATAGATGGTGTGATGCAGAAAGTAATATTGACATCACATCCCCCCTTCCCTGCTCAGGCCAGGCCTACCTCATTACAGGTGTCATCCTTTAGAAAGAATTTATACCCAGAACTATCTGGACTAGAGAAGTCAGGGCATGGGTGTATTGCCAGACATTTAAGAAATATTTCAGGGCTTTCTCTCTGCCTATAGTAAGCTCTGAGCCATATCTTGTGTGTGGCAGGGGTTGCACATGCAACTGTGGATGCCTTTCTTATAATGAAAAAATTGTGTGTGTGTGTGTGTGTGTGTGTGTGTGTGTGTGTGTATCAGTACTGATTTATTTTTAAGCAAAAAGCTTATTGACTTAAAAGAAAATGAAGCATGAGGGGTGGCTTGTGGTCAAGTGTTTGCTGCAAGGGCAGGAAGACTTGAGTTTGGATTCCCAGTACTCAGGGAAAAGCTGAATATGGAGGTGCCTGTTCATAATCCCAGTGCTGGGAAGGCAGACAGAGGATGATTCCCTGGAGCCTTCTGGTTACTCAGTCTATCCACACTGGTGAGCTCCGGGTTTAGTGGGTGACACTTTGTCAAAAAGTAAGATGGACAATAATTGAGTAAGGCACTAGACATCAACCTCTGGCTTCTACCAACATGTGCACATGCTTGCGCACACACACACACACACACACACACACACACACACACACACACACACCCCGGAATGATGCTCTGGGATAGTAAAGTTGATAGGAATAAAAAGGTGGTCTAGATATTGAAAAGTGGTCCTTTGGAATGTTTCTGGTGGTTAGGCTATAGGAGAAAAGTAGTCACTTGGAAGACATTTATCCTTAAGAGCAAATCTCAACCCAGACAGACGCTGCTGGAAGTCACATATAACTCTCTTAACAATTGGTTACCAAGAAAATAAAACAAGCTGTCAATCTTATTCCCTATCATCACTTGGCACAGAATGGAAACTCCCACTGGGAGGAGCCAGTGCTAGAAGTCTTGAGCCCGGCTTTGGCTCCCTCACCAGCTATAAAGAGTGTGAGTTAGGCAGATGGTGTTTTCTGTATGAAGATATATAATTGTTTTACTTCAGAACTTTCTCGAATGTGTCATTTTGCTCCATTTTACTGTATCGTTTTGTAAGATGAATTAGTCCTAGAGATGGACAGACAGTTAACTTTCTTGCACAAAATATACTTGACAAACTCTAGACTTTGCTTTTGACACTGTCCTCATTGAAGGCTGTAATACCATGGCTCTCAGGAAATAAAGAATGTGGAAAAGAGTAAATGGAAAGGAACCACATGGAGAGAAAACACAGTCCAGGTTTAAAAAGCAAATACAGCTTAACGGAAGAACGTTGGTGGTTAAGTGAGAAAATATACTCAACCCACGGTGGGTGATGAAGTCACATCCATACCCGTTGCCCCCGTTGAACTATAGCAGTTCAATGCCTGGAAAGAAAACAAGGCTTTTGCTTGCTCCGTGGGTTTTCCTGTCATCAGCTCAGGCTAGCTTTAACTTTCTTCTAAAGCACACACTCCAGGAGCAATAAACTAGCACAAAAGGAGCTACGACATGTAGTGACTTTGTGGTTGAAGCTAATTTTCTTGCTTAAAAAAAAATCAAAAGAACTCTATAAAGATATTTTCAATCATTTCTAGGATTTTTTTCTTAAGAAGATGGTTCAACTTAATATTTACATAATATTTACCTCAAAATATCTTTATTTGAAGTCATTTCCAAATCAATTTGACCCAAACTTGTGGTTTAGAAATAATCTGTTTAAAAATAATTAATTTTTTTTCTACAAAAATGAAACTACTGTGAATCTATAACAGTGCACACTCAAACACGTTCTACTTCAAGACTCATGCCCCTGGTTTAGAAAAACAGAGGGCATTTGCTCTAAAAGCTAATGAAGAGCAAGAGTCGGCCATTTAAATAACCAGGCATTTCCATTAACTAGACGTTATTCTTGGTTTGAGACATGGCAAAGAATAGAAAAAGGCTCATAATATGTGCAACTCCCCTTTTAGAAGATTTTTTCCTGATTAGAACTTTTAAGTCTACCATTTATCTAAAATACAGACCCAGAAAAGGGAAAGTACTTCAAACAGGAATCTACATTATCCCCCACTTTTGTGTGCATCTTCAGTTTCTTCTGTCCTTTCCTTTTATTTGCTTATCTCTTAACTGTATGTCCATAAATTGTGTATATCATGCACCTTTGATGCTGGCCTCTGCTGAGGATGAGTAATGGTTTTGATGAATTGGAGCCTTACTGAACACAATTAAAGATGAAAAATGATGTTTCTCTGATCAAGGGAGTACCACTGGCTAGGTCTTTAGAGACAATGTACCCTTGTGTTATACCTCTATTCCCTTGAATTCTCCTAGTCAGGTTGTGTATGATCTCTGGATGGCTGTACAGAAGTTTTAGCTTGCTATTCAGACTCCAAATCTCATCATTTCTTGACAATAGTGACTTGAAAATCTATTGGTTGGGAGAAGGTCATGACCACAAAATTTCTGTTTCAATATCAGTAAAATCTTAACATTTCAACCAAAACTGGTCATGGAATTTTTATCTAGCGGGCTCTTTGATTTTCATTTTTATAAGACCTGACGTCACAGCTCATTCCTTCTCATTTCTGACATGTAATAAATACTGGCATGTTAGAGAGGCCCCCTTCTTCTGGAGCTAGGTCTGAAGAAACAATGCTTTGGAGGTTAAGTCATTGCTTCTATTCTAAGTTGGTGTTCATATGCAGATGTAACACTATGCAGATGCTTCCACCGCTGGGGATGTGTCCTGTAAACCTTCTCAAAAGGAACTGAATTGCTTTCTAAGCTGCTATATTGAGATTTTTGGATTTCTCCTAGCAAGATAAAACTTGGTTTGTCTAAAAGTTAGGTATACTATATCAGAGTCTCCTCCTTCCTTCATTCTTATTAAAGTTTTAGAGGTAATATTGATATTCATAAACGTTAAAATCTAGGTATTGTATCAAAATACCATCATGCTTTAGATTACCTTCCTATCCTTCCTCCTTTCTTATCTCCCTTCTTTTTTCTTTCCAAGACTCTTTTCTTAGCTCTACAGAGCGAAATCATAACCTTTTTAGTGAGACTGACAGGAGATATAATAGTAGGATGTAGTCTGACATTAGATTTACTAAAATTGTAAATATGACATCAATTGATGACAGTAAACATCTCAGAAAAGTTTTCAGAGGGGGGAGGGTAATAAAAAATGGCCTTCCAGTATGGGCTATGGATGAAATATATAAAAATTGTATGCCTTCATCATTGAGCATTCTAACAGATTTTTTTTCAATTAAAATGACTGACTGACTGATGACTAACTAAAACTGATGCCCTGAGAGTGTACTGTATCCACCAAGTGTCAACTTGACCTTCACTGATAGCCGAAAGTATGAATCACAGGAATGGGTGTGACAGTGGAAAAAGGTGCATCCAGACGGGAGAATGGGCTGGTGCAAATGTAAATGCCTTGAAAAGGGTTTTCTAGAAACAGAAGAAAGAGCCGCAAAAATAAGACTTTGTAGGTAAGCATAACTAATGATGTTGAGGAGAAAAATGGCCTTCAAGGAATAAATGTTTTCAAAGGTAAAACTGTTGGATATTATGTCAGTGTGAACTACATGATCAGACATCAAGAAGTCTGTTGACGTATTCAAGCTGATGAGAGAGAATAATTGTTTCACAAATCAGTCTCAGGTCTACCTAGATTCCATTGAACTTGAGCAATCACTGACATAGGGTAAAACACGGATTTTGACATGGAAATATGTAACAATGTTCTTTACAAACTCAAAGACCTTCTCAGTGGACAGGAGCTTCATTCCCTTTGAACTGCAGGCAGAAGAATATCATTAATTAACATGATAAATGTCTATGAGTTATTCTGCTCCTGGTGCTGACAAAATCAGACAGAGGTGGTTTCATAGTGGTGATATTGAGTAATTTCTGTTTTATTTCATGTCTTCTGGCTAGATATTCCAGATATCACAGGCTCAAAAGTAGACTTTACACCCCATCTCTGCAATACTAGCAGTCTTGAGAACCTAAAGCAGAATTACTAGGTCTAGGTCAGTTTGGGCTAAAGCATATTGCTGCCTAAATCATTTTTTAGTTTTTAAAAAGATTCCATTTTGGTTTATTTAGTAAATGAATAGGATGTGTTTTATTTAGTAAATGAATATGAGAATTGAAATTCTCCAGTAAGTTGAGAAAGGATTTTGTGAGTTCATTTGCTGTGTTATATTCTGATCTTTTAAAAAATAATTAAAAATAATTTTTTGAGGTTGTTATATAATTACACCATTTCCTCCGTACCTTTCCTCCATATTAGCCCTTCTATGTACCAGTCCCCTTGCTCTCTTTCAAATTCATAACCTCTTTTTCTTTAATTGTTTATATATATATACATACACACATATATATGCATATATTTATAAGAGCCTTCTCAATCTTTTAATTGCGTATATATACATTTTCAAAGATGACCATTTGGTATTTGATAACCAATTGGCATGCTCTACACTGGGGAAGACTCTTTCTCCAGCTCCCAGCACCCCTTAGTTGATTTTAATACTTTGTGTAGGGTTGAGGCCTCGTGAGCCTTCCCCCATTCATGTTAGCCTGTCTATTGGTATTCAGGTAATGTTTAGACAGCCAAACTGGTGAGGTTTCATGACTGTAGCTTCTGGAATATTATTCAGCTGTTAAAACAATAAAATCATGAAATTTGCAGGCAAATGGATGGAATCAGCAAAGATCGTATTGAGTGAGATGACTCAGACCTAGAAAGACACATGTTGCATGTGCTCTCTCATCTGAGGCTCCCAGCTCTAAACCTTCGGATGTGAGTACATAGCCTGGAGTAACTACAGGAACCAGGAAAGGAAACTGGAATCATTTGGGGCAGGGGGCAAGAGAGAGGGGATCTGAGGGCGAAATGGGGAGGGGCTCTAATTAGGGAGGGGAAGCCTTCATACTGAATAAAAGATGGAGGGTTAAACAGCAGTAAAGATGTCTGAAAAAACTGTAAGAAACCCAGCTGTTAACTGTCTACCTAAATATACCTATAACGCATGGATGTTGGTGCATGCTCATTTATGTTTTTAAATGAAAAATTACCATAAGCCATAGCCCATCTAACAACAACAAGCACCATGCCAAAAATTATTTTTTTTAAGTCAATGGTCAGAGTTGTCAAGGAGACTACCAAAGCCTTACAGATGATTGTTTCTTCCCTTGGTTGCCCTCAGAAGTGGAAGGTAAGTCCCTATTGCTGAAGACACCATGAACTTTAGACATAGTGTAAGAGAGGCCCACAAGCTGGATATTTTGATCTTCCTATAAGCATACATACTAATGTTGTATCACATTTTCAAACACAGAAAATTTCATGATATTATCCTAGCTTTTTGAAAGTGTTTGGAAGTAAGCTGCTAAGGATGACACCACATATGAGTTGTCATCACAAAACTGGTTCTAACACCTTCCCACTGAGAAAATTAAAAAGGTTTTAATTATCATATTTAATTTTCACTATTAAGGATCCAAATATCCCTATCCTTTTCAACCATGATGGGAAAAAGGTGATATAAAATTATGAATTGTCTTATTTTCAAAACAATAGCCAGTTATAAATAATTGAATAAATAAGAAATGAAACAAGATAACAGTCCATGTTTTTAACAATTCAACAATTTCTTTCTTTTTGTACAGAACTTTGTTTTCAATAGTAAATATTAATTTCATAAAAATGTAATATCAGTGCAAATTTTTGTTCTTTCTTATAATTTGAGGCATATATGAGTAATGCTTGATTTCACATATATGTATACAATGTATATTTATCTTGCTTACCTAAGCAAATACTAGTAGTTAATATTTTGTGTAAGAAATTTGATTTGAATAGGGATAATCTTGCTTTTAAAGCTTGGAGTATCAATTTATTTTTACAAGATTGGCTAAGGTCAAAAATACCAAAAGTTACTCTTTTTCATGAGGATGTGTGAGAGGAGAGCAATTTTGATGCTTTGCATGTACAAATGTGAAACAGTATGATCAAAGGAACAGAATGGAATTGTTTCTTCTATGTTAAACACACACACACACACACACACTATGCTATCTCTGATTAATTAGCTAAATGAACCAAAAACACTGTTCACAAAAGACAACTTTACAAGGGTTTCATAACACCTTATTTTATATTATGTCCCCAAGCTTAAAACTATTCAAATTCCCATCATCTTGTAAATGTATAAACAGATTTTATTATTCTCATAAAATCCAGTGTTACTGAGCACGAGTGAAGTGACCTATGGAGACCCGTGGCCATGTGAGCTGTGAATCTTTCAGACATGTTGAAGAAAGGAAGGGACATAGAGTACAAACCCTGTGATTCCATTCCACGGAGTGCAGTGATAAAATCAGGAAATCACAGCCTGTACAGAGCAACCAACTGGAAGGGGACAGTAAGATAGGCTGAGTGGACAGAAAGCTCCAAATGGTGGTAACTGTCTAACAATATGGGAAAATAAATATTATTATCAAACAGTATACTTAAATTTGTAATTCCACCATTTGTTATGCATATATATGTTATATGTGGTATGTATATATATATGTGTGTGTGTGTGCTATATATGTAAGATACACATATATGTGATATATATATATATATTTATATGAATCTTGTACTTCAACTTAAGAAATCTCATTAAGTAGATTGAAAAACGTATTTGAAATTGGTTTAGTATATAGGAATTCCATTATCCTAAGAATCTAAGAATTATCTGTATTTTACTGGCTCAAACAGTTTCTAAAATACCGGGGTTTTTTCTCCTGTTTTTTTGAGATAGGGTTTCTGTCTAGCTTTGGAGCCTGTTCTGGAACTAGCTCTGTAGACCAGGCTGCCCTTGAACTCACAGAGATCCACCTGCTTCTGCCTCCCGAGTGCTGGGATTAAAGGCACGCGTCACCACCACCAGGCTAAAACACTGTTTCGTTGCTGTTTGACAGAGCATATGCAGCATTACTGTGTTTGTGCTGGTGAGGTTCATCCACATATGCATTGAAAATGGATAGTTATCGGGGTAGGGACCAGCAATGCCTGCAAAGGCCAGTGACTGTCAGTGGAAGTCCAAGTGGCCACATCACCCTGTTTGGAGTCCCCTTCCTTCAGAGTTTCCTTTTTTGATTTACCAAGATAATTTAATAATCAGCATATCTCTTGTATTAGTTATCTTTTCATATTCATAGAGTAGATTTTACCTTTTAGTAGGCCTAACGTGAGGCTGAGAGGTATTTTCCGTTTGTCAAATTAATTAAAATCAAAGATTAAAAGGGAGTGGTCCATGAACACTCCCTCTGCTTATTATTGTATATATTTTTTATCTTACTTTTGACCTGTTTTTTTTTTCTGTAGTAAGTAGCTTTTCACTTGTTTACTATAAGTCATTAATCTTTATTTTTGAAAAACCATGATCTTTGCAAAACCTCCACAAATGCCATTGTAAAGTAGATTAATTACTCAACAAATATAAGGCATGAACCAGAATGTAAATTCCAGTCAAACACTTGAGATTTCTGCGTCTAGAGTGGACTCAGCACCTGGTGAGTGGTTACTGAGGGGTTGTTTGTTCTTCCGTGGTTACTGGCTAGAGCCATGACTTGTTAAGTAGAGAGTTGAAAGGATCAATCAAGATGGTCTACTTTCTGAAGAACACCTGCTATGCGCATCTCATTGCTAAAGGTCATTATTTCATTATGACGAGTGTAAGGAAAATGGAGCTATTGATGGAAGCCAAATAATGGGACTTACGATCATCAGCTCTTAATATCTATGTCCCAAATGATCCACAGATTGTTAAAGAAAAGACCAAGAGCATGTGAACTTGAAAGGCATTGCGTGAATGGTGCAAGGATGTACTGTACCTAATGCAAGAAATCCCCAAAGTGAAAACAGTATAATTTTGAACTTCAATAAGTATTTTTGAAAAGATGGAACTCAACTTTTATATCTTATAGTTTGCTCATATTTATGAGTTTCATACATGCTTAAAAGTAAGTTTATTCAGCCAATATCTTGCTATTAGGATCTGTGACAATAGCTTAGTTTCATTGACTATCTACTGAGCAGGAAAATGATCCTCATAGAACTGTATGAATGTTATGAGGTATGAACGACCCAGTGGTACCTTCGAACCTAATCTATGTGATGAGAGAACAGGGAAATTGATGTGTCTTTCATGTTTCAAAACCACAGCTATTTATTTGTACTTCAACAGCACCTTGACAGAAAACTGGAGAAGATAGGGTGCTTAGCCCATGGACTTATTTTCTCTCAAGAATCAGTTTTATTTGTTTTTCCTACCACTAAAAACAGTAAAAATGTCTTTTTTTTTTTACTTTTATTGTTCATGATACAAGGGAAAAGACAATACTAATTACTTAACTATGGCTGAAATCAGGAGTGTTTGAACCTAAAATGCAAGCTTGCATTTGTTTCCCAGTCATTTGGAGAGCCAGGTCATTTTTGCTGTGGATAGACAGACCTCATTAGACCTCAGGGCTTCCTGTTGTTGTCTAAATCATATTCGTGAGTCATCATTGGCAATTTTTAATTTTCAGCTCATTTATGAAAAAGATGGACTTTAAAAATCATTATTTCATGAGCCTTAGCATGAGTTATTCAAGGTCATATTATCAGTATTTAATTTAAGTCTTCATCAATAAATGTCATCCTTATATTTTTCTTAGCTATTAAAGTAATCTTTCACTGAATTACATATTTCTTTACCGTCACATTTTCATGGCTCATATTTCCATAATATGAAGTACAACTAGTAAAAGTTTAAAAACAGGTAAAATCTATCAGTCACACAATCCATATTCAGTACATTTTATAGAGAAAGGCGTGAGAAGATATCAGTCAATCACCTGTGCATGGTTGGGAGTTACTGGAATAGCAATCTAAGCTCTTCAAATTAAACTTTCTCCTACCTCGCAAGTCGTTCATATCACAGTCATTTTCTTTTCACACAGAATCAACATTTCAAAGATTATCTCTGACACCTTCTTGGCAGCAACTGTGTGAAATCTAGCCTGCTGATGTGGTGGCTAACAACTTTTGTTTATCTTCTTTGTTTTTGTTATTATTTTTTTTTTAGATGAACTTCATTGTAGTGCAGGCCCTTGGGGCTGCCTGTCTTGCCTTTCATGAAGGCAGAGATTGATGGCACTGGCAATCTAGCAAGAAACCACTTTCATACAATGATTTCTTAAAGTGTGATTTGCCTGGGAATATTGACATTTTTAATTTCTGAATTAAGGAAGGCCCTTCCTGACTAGTGCTCGAAGTTCTTTTCTGTCATGGTTTATTAAGTAATATTTTCAAAAGCATTTTTATTGCTTATATATAATGTAGGGCATGAAGGAATTGGGAAACATTTTTCTCTTTGACATTCCATATGCATTCCTGTTTTCATACTATGTTTTTCACTCTTTTCTGCTTTTTTGTGGAACCTCATAAAATCCTTTTTTATTTTAAGAAGTTCTTTCAAATAATCCTCAGCAGACGATATGCAAAACAAGGCTAGACATGTAAGTAGAGGCTTTTTTCTTAATGTCTACCCAGCAACCCATGCTATAGCATTTTAAAATTATAAAAAGAGAAGTAAAGTATTTTTAAAAATCTCTATTCCCTTCCATATCACTTTTGGAATGTCATGCAATTTTGTACTTTTGAGTGTGTATGGACATATTATAACTTATAATTATTAATATGTTTATATTTTCTTCTATTTTTGTTACTGGGCCTAAAAGTACCAGGTGTGTCTTTATTTTTATCTTCTTCATAAAACAAAGAAAGTCCATCTTCTGTGCGAAGAGTGAATGAAAGCACAGGAGGGAAGTGAAGGGAGGCATTTGTAAGTAGGGCTAGCCCTCCTATCCATAGACTTGTGAGCAAACACAGCAAGATCCACCTGCATTTTGGTTATACTGGGAGCAAAATTGCTTGACTTATTCAGCAGGCTGTGAATTTTCGAGACTTATCACAATAAGTGATAATTAGAGTTTCACTCATTTTGTATCTCCGTTTATCTATGCATTTGTCATTTATTATCCAGATGGAATTGTTTTTTGAGTCCCAGTGGGTATCAATCTGTAGATGCTCCACTTTGTTATATAAAATGATATAGTACTTGCACAGAAATTAAAACCTCCCCACATCCATTAGAGCATATCTAAGTTACTTATGATACTTAATGGTGATGTTATTGCTATGTAAGAAGTTATGGCATATTGTTTAGGGAGTAATGACCAGAACAAAGTGTACAATTTTGTTTCTTGAATATTTTTGCTCTGTGATTATTAAGGAACAGCTACACGTAAAATCTATTAACCTTAAGAAAAATTTCTCAAGCAGTTGGTCATATCAGAATGCTGGAGTTGGAGACAACATGTCTAAAAATGGTCATGAAGCTCACTTCCAGTATTTCCCTGGCTGAGCAATCTCTGAGGCACTATGTCCTTTGCCCCTGGCTCTAAGGAACTTCTCTCCCCTATTCCTAGGAGGTCAAAGGTACTGGGACCATCACCCAGCCCTACCTTTCACCTTCCAAGAGGATGAACGTTTAGCAGAATCTTGAGTTGAACCTCCATGAGAGCAAGGCAGAGCTGGGACTTAGGACTGTTATTAATTTTTTAACTATGTTATGAGTTGGCCTAGGGTTATAAATGAATTTTATATTATTTCCATGGGGGAAATGATTTTAAAGTCCAAATAACAAACTTGAAACAAATTTTTTGAAACATGATGAATTAATATATTTTAGTTGAGTTTTAAGCTTATCAAAGACCAGCTACATGAAAATTCCTTGCCCCATTCTTTAAATAAGACGAAAATATCCTTTTCTTTATTTATGTCATCATTTAGACACACTATATGCTAATCTTTCAATTTTTATTTATTAGACTTCTTCCCACTCAAGCACTTTTAGAATTGAAATATCACTTATCTATCTTCTAATTAGTTAACTTTTTAGTTTTTATAGCTATAACTTCATAGACTATTCATATAGGAAGATGTTATTATATCTTTTGATTAGTTACTGGAAGGTACGCATAAAAATAATAGAAACCAAGGCTTTACCTATGAATGGTGTTCATAATACTTTAATACTGTGAACTGCAGAAAAACAAAGTAACAGCTAAATTCCACTAATACAGAAAAATTTTATGAACAATGGGAAAATAACTACAAGTATTACTGGGTGAGTTTGTGTGTTAACTTGATACAAGCTGGAGTCCTCAGAGAGCAAGGAGCCTCATTTGAGGAAATGTCTCCATGAGATCCATCCAACTGTAAGGCATTTTCTCAATTAGTGATCTATGGGGGAGGGCCCAGCCCATGGTGGATGCAGCCATCCCTGGGCTGGTAGTACTGGGTTCTAGAAGAAAGCAGGCTGAACAAGTCCTGCAATGCAAGTCAGTAAGCAGTTCCCCTGCATGGTCTCTGCATCAGCTCCTGCTTCCAAGATCCTGCACTATTTGGGTTCCTGTCCTGACTTCCTTCAGTGATGGACAGCAATGTGGAAGTGCAAGCCAATTAAATCCCTGCCCCGCAACTTGCTTTTTTTGTTTCGTCGCAGCAATAGAACAATTGTAAGGAAGAACCCTATCTAAGACAAATTGTAAGGTAGAAACACACAGATTTGCAATAAGATATCAATCCTAACTACTGGATATATCTATGTTTGCAAAATAGACATGTATCTAAATGAAGGGAATGTGACATACAGACATTAAAATAGAAACAAGGGGACTAACAATACTGGCTCTATTAATTTTTTCAAAACGTACTATTAAAACAACTCTACTCAAGTTTTCTACAAGTTCCTTCTGGAGCACTGTTATGGGACAGTTTGCAACAGTGTGTTCAGGATGTGCATTAGAGGAGAGACTAAAGGTGAAAACGCTGCATCATCATTAACAGTGTAAGAGAAGGTGCTTGGCAGAGGAAGCCCATCACCACCTGGGCTTCATGTGGGGAACAGAACAGGAGGGAGAAGAACCCAGGATCTGCAAACAGGCCAGAGGAGTACGCTCTGCCACTGTCACGTTAAGGCTCAGCTGCCTCATGAGGCTGCCCCCTCTTGTCCTTGCAAATGGTTCCTCTCCTTAACTATTTCCATGACCCTCCACACATTGTCACCCATTCTTTGCCCTTGCTCTCCGCAACCCACCCTGTCGTTCAGCTCAACTGGTGAACTGGGTGTTTTTGAGTCTAACTCGAAAAGCCATGAGTTTCTCTCTCACGCTGCTGGGTTTTACAGCCTTGTGGGCCCCATTGTCTCTCAAATGCCAATAAAATAGTCGTCTTGCTTTTTTCTAAACCACTTTTAAATTTCATTGTTAAGAATAATAAGAGCCCACAAATGGGAACCCCAATACCCAGCAACAAGGATGAACTAAACCCATATTATTTTCCTCTGCGTCCTGCCTAGTAAGAAACTGTTCTTACCCAGTGACTCCTACTAGTGTTGTTTCCCGTTCTCATCTTTGTTGCAAGTCGTAAATTTTCAAAGCCGCATGGAGAAACAGATGGGCACTAAAACACAGTTCGAATTTTAGAAAGACAATCACCATATCTCATGGTGCCTAATTATTTACAGTATCATAATTTCTGAGGCTTGGGACTGTTTTTTGCCTTTGACTATGGTTCGAGATGGGTGTCACACTGAAAGCGCCTGCTCCCTCAGCACACAGAACAAAGTTGTTTTGTTCCTCTGTGCCCCCTGACTGTTCACTGAGCTCTTAAATTAATGGTGCAAGAACAAACTCATTCTATGAGACTGAGGTCATCTGTTATCAGAACTGTTATTAGGTGGAGACAGACCTCATGTCTGAAGTGATCACATCTGCAGAGGGGGCCATACAGTGGAGCTGGGGAGGGGAGAGCTCAGTGTGTGTGCACAGATGCAAGGAAGGGTGGCTCCTCTGGCTGGGGACCCTTTGTGAACTTCCGCATTTGCACGTGTATTCGCATACTCTTGACGTGTAAGGTTTTTCACGTCAAGAATCTTCCAAAGACAAATTGACATAGATCATTCTTTCAGAAACTGATAACATCCAGAAAAATCCTACTCCATCATTTAGTGATTCAGTACCAAATCCTGAGTATTGTGAAAGTATTACTTCTCAGCTTGGTCTGATTATGAAAAGCAAGGATCCCGTCTTTAATATTTTCGGGGGGTTATTAACTTTGTTGCTCGCAGCTGTAACGCATCTGTCAGTGGGATGGTTACGATTTTTCTCAAAATACTTTATTGTTTAAAGCCTCATAAAAATAAAAGGCAAAGCATATAGTGCATGATTTCATGACAGATAGAAACGAAAAAGAGGAATTTTAAAAAATAATGTTTTGAGCTCTAGAAGGAACTGGAAATATGACAGCAGAAATGGTTTTGTGAACTAAAAAAAAAAAAAATCCCCGATTCAAATTTAGCGAAAGGAGATGACTTCCCACAGTAGGGAGTGCTGTTTCTGTCTGAAAACCAGGTTTCACTTATTGCTGACAATGTGTTAAACGTCTGCAGCTGAGTTCTGTTTCTCAGTTTAGCTTGAATGTAAATTATTAGACACTTAAAGGGAACTTCTCTGTAATTGTCATAAATGCAGACTTCTTTATATCCTCTCCCTGATTTTCTCTGCAGAGGATTAAATGACACTGAATTCAAAAGTCTGGTTTCTGTAAAAGGTTAAGTTTTGATGACTAGCTTCTCACTGTCCCTTCCATTTCTTCCTATGACTATTCAGGGAATAGTTGAGTTTAAAAACCTCATGGTAATGATCGCTAAATAAAACTAATAGAGAACTTAATTGTCTTCAACCTGTATTTTAAGGTTGAATCAAATGTGATCAGTGCTATCAATGCTACTTTGTCTTTCATATTATTTTTGAGTGTGTAGGATCAGGTTTATTTCACCAACTGCTCAGGAGATTATTACAAACACCCACCACATAGAGAAGGGAATTAATTCTCTCCTCTCTCTCTCTCTCTCTCTCTCTCTCTCTCTCTCTCCTTTACCCTTCCTTTTTTCTTCCTTCCTTCCTTCCTTCCTTCCTCCCTCCCTCCCTCCCTCCCTCTCTCTCTCTCCCTCCTTCCTTCCCTTCTTTGTTTCGTTTTTTAATAAATGAGGATAGATTGAATTAGGAACAGTTGAGTGATAGACAGCCGTGTGCAGTAAAAGCAGAATGCAGATTTTCTGATTTCTAGACCTGTATCATCATTCTTTCATTTTTTTAAAACACAGCTTCTCAGGGAACCTGCAGCTATCAAGCCAAGGCTGTGAAATACTGCCTGACCTCACGTGATTATTATTTATTCCACTTGGATAACTAAAATGAGGGATGTGGTTTTTAAACTTAATTTTAACCCGGTAATTGTGCTCAATGCAATTACTCCACCATGCCTCACTTATAAGAATTTCCAAAGAAATATTCTTTACTAGTTGTACCATTCCCCTCTTTAATTGTTTTGGTTGTTGCTGTTGTTGTTGTTGGCGGTGGTGGTGGTGTGTGTGTCCATGTGCTTTTACCCACTGAGCCATCTCCCCAGCCCATGTAACAGAGGTTCGGAAAGTGTGATTTGATCTTGAGACTAATGGGACAATACCATGGGAGAACATTGTGCAAATACAAATTTGGGAACTCCATCCTAGACCTACGAAATGGAAATTTAGAAGCTGACCCTCTTGGTGTGCCTTTACCAGCCCTCTATGCAATCTGCATCTAAGCTTAAGGTCAGAGGGCCACTGTTTTCAAATCTTAGTCACTGCAATTAGAATTTAGGCCAATGTGGCTTAATTCCCACCCTCCCTTTGCTGAGTAATTAAGGAGTTAACCCAGCATTTACGATACCTCAGTTATTTATGTCTGCACCCCCTCCTTGACTACGTGAAATAGTACTGTACATTACTTAGGAGGTGGTCTCCAGAGACTACCTGTGAGTTGGAACACTGGTTTTATTACTTGTAGGTTGCATGCACTTAGGAAAGTTGCTGTTCTGAAATGAGAGCTCCAAACTCGTCAGATCGCCGAGAACTAAATCAATCTACCCAAGTTTTCAGGGGAGTCTGACTCCAAAGGGAGCACCTAGGCCACGTCATGACTGTTATCATCGGTCATCACAATGGTTGGCATAGTGAATAAGTACATACTCTTTAGGAAGATGTTTTAAGTTTTAATCAAGGACTTTGAAAATGATCTCTTTGGAGAACAACCAGTTTAGAAGACTTTGCAGTTGGAGTATGTAATGACCATATCCCATTAGCGGGCTCCATTCATTCTGAATGCTTATTTTGTGTTAATAAAATTATTGTTAATAACTAAAGGCAGGCATAGGGAGTATGTTGTTCTGGGTAACTTATTTGAAAATGACATTCACTTTTTCTCTAAAACGTTCACATTTCAAAGCGAAGGAAATAGATTACTGAAGTGTCCGATCATCTTCATAACTTCTTTTTTATCTACTCTTGTCAGTCTACTGCCGTATCACTATCCTTCCTGACAAAAAAGAAATTCAGCAAGGTGAGTTTAGTATACATCATCTAACATTGAATTCTCTTCTTGTAAAAAAAAAAAAGCCTTCATTGTTTGCCTGTGAGCAGCCTGAGGAAGCATGTGGATGGCCAATTGCCTTTTGCACTACGACTTCTTTTTTCATTTAAGCACAAGTACTCCGGTACCGATCATTAGGCATCCCCAGCTACTCCTCAAGATTGCAGGCTCCTCAGGAGCTGGCCAGAGTGCAGGGGCATTGCAACAAGCGTGGATGCCACCTGTAGCAGGAGCTTCACTTTAATCCACATCCCAGAGCTCACAGAAGCATGCTCATTTTGTCTGTCCCAGGCTCCGGCTAGGGAAAAGTGCCCTTCTGGGAGAGTCTTGCTGTTTGCCCCTGCAATCATTTGAAAAGCAGAACAATAAGGAGGTTATAAATGAGACTGGGAAAACATTCTTTCTCCAGGATGGCTTTCTTAGCCAAAAGGGCTTATGCAAGCTGGTGTGGGAGGGAGCATGGCAATGTCGTCCCTTACTCATGAAAACAATATTCAGGAAAGGGCTTTCCCTAACCTTTCGTGTAATACACCGGGTCACCAGATCCTTTCTGTCTGCTCTTCAGTCATGAAACAGATGGCGTGTTCAAGTGTTGTTGCTTGGCCTTTCCCTCCACATAAAGAAATAGAATATGGATATGAAGAGCTCAGTTTTGATTTATCAAAATCTCATAGTTGTGAGTGCATTTAGGGGCTTGCACACTGACCATGTATTATATGCCTTTTGATTGTGAATTTGATATACTGAGAAGGAGGAAGTTATAATACATTCTTTTCCTTTTCAATCTGCAACTTTAAAGCATATTTCCAGCTTGAAAAGACATTTTCAATTTATTACACATTGGAGGAGCTGAACCACAGTCCAACCATTTTATTAGGGTGGAAAGTCCTTGCCCATGTAAAGGATGTTCGAACATTGCTTTAAAAATGCTTCTTAAAGGTCTGTTTACAGAAGTAGATGCATTCGATGGTTTTGCTGTGTGGGCTCAAAAGTAGAACTTTTCTTTGCCTGGGATTTGGAGTAAGGGCAGATATAACTGTGAGTAACATATTCTGTTGAACATAGCAGAATATTCAATAAAAAAAAGGGGGCAATAAAAATGAAACTATCAAACTAGTGTTTTCAATTGTCTTGGTCTCCCTATCTAAGGTCTAACCTTTGCCATCCCTCTGGTCTCGGTTGGAGGGACAGATACACTGGCTCGGCTTTTTCTTCCCTTCTACCCCTTCCCCTCCTTCCTTGACTCTTAAGGCCCCTTTAAGAGCAGGCAGTTCAAAGACCAGGCCCAGTGAAAAGCACTGTGTCTTTTGAGGCCCAGTGAAACATGTCCCGCAGCCTGTGGGGCATTGTGTGAGACTTTCTGTGACCTCATCGTGCCGAGTCAGAAATGAAAAGGGACCCTTCTGTTCTGTGTTTGCCTGACTTGTGCAGTCAGCACCCTGTGTGAGCAAAAGACAGTGAGACTCCAGCAATGACAGGCCCTCTGAAAAGATGCAAAAAGTCTTTCGAGAAATGCTGTCAACTTGTCCTCATGTTTTATCCTTGGAGGAAAATAAGGCCTGAAACTCAGTCTTATTTACTGGATGTGGTTATAGATTTTTAAAAAGGAAAAACTGAAAGTAACAGTATTGACTGTTAGTTAATGGAGCAGAATAATAGGGGGAAGTAATTGCCCCTCCCCCCGTTGGGTAAACTGCTTTTTTATTTTTAGTATACTTGTGACTAAGTAGAGAAATATGCATAACCACCTCTTTCCCTCCCCCTATTAACTAATCATCTTTATTCACAGCTTGTGGAATTTGGCACGTTTTGTGGTTAACTTTTTTTTTTTGTCTAATTGTTGCATCATATTTTTAATGAGATGTGAAAAAAAGGCTCCCTTCAAATAGCTAACTGCATTTTTATAAATCAGCAGGACTGGGAAATTCAGAACCCCATGAGAAGATAATTAAATATAAAGTTTTAGGATAACATGTCAAATCTAAAATGTAAATTTTGGTGTTTTAGGAAAAGAAAGGGCATGAATAAATATGGGTAGTAATATACAATTCTTCTGAAAACAAATGGACCAGAATTAGGTATCAATGATTGTCCATTAATGATTATGAAAATAGTCCTATCTATAACGTATTTAGGTGTTGAGAAAGGTTTAAATAGCAAACTTCAACAGCGGGGGCTGTTCTGGCCAACATAGTCAGGAGTGCATAGACAGTACTAGAAATATTAGTGACATTACTTCTAATTCAATTTACAGATATTTAATTATATATAATTATTAGATGCCATTACATGGGAACTGGCATTCTTTTATTTTTAATGAAAGGAAAAATTACAAACTATTGACTTAGTGACCTTAATTGGCTCTCTGTTCTCCACTAAACCAGAACACTTTTGACCAGGATATGTGTTTGTGCTTTTGTGAAGGAAGCCTGGGTTAGCAGGGTTGACATTCTGCTGGCACACATAATGAACCATCTCATTCCAAGACTTTCTCTAGGAAACAACTTCCTTTCCTTATAAATCTTGCTGTGGTCCTTGGATGTTGTGTAGACAGAAAACATTATTATTTACTGAGAACCAGGAATGGTTGCTTTTGCAAATGGCAGAAGATGGTTTTTGGATTATATTCCTTGATTTTTATCTTTGGGGCTCTAAATGAGTGTGAATATCCTTGAGCCTCTCTTCTGTGAGAGAAAACAGTAAAGAGCTGAAGCATCACGGCAGGTATAGCAGCCCAGAGGAGCCTATGAAACTCCTGGAGGATGATTTTGGTCCTGGGGCTTAGAGAGGTAAGCATGTGGCAGTGTCCAGGGTGTTGTGGAAGTATGTTAGAAGTCTTGCTACACTAGGCAACTGAGTGCAAATGAAGCATGGCATTTAGTTCCTGACTGACAGTATTTCTGTTTCACAAGCTAGACATCACAGATTGCCACCAGTGTCTACCATGCTGTAGAAGAACATGATCCTGTCATGCCCTATCAAATTTCAGAATAAAGAAAATACATGACACAAGATGTTGTGGAATAGAATAATACTTTAATTATGTAAAGGTGTGTTACATTGCTGCATTTGTTTAATTATGTAAAGGTGTGTGTGTGTGTTTACCTTACCTGCCTAAAGCAATTGATTAGTCTAATAAAAAGCTGAATGGTCAATAGATAGGGGAGGGTAAGGCGGGATTGGTGGGCAGAGAGAATAAATAGTTGGAGGAATCTAGGCTTGAAAGAGAGGAGAGAGAGAACAAGGGAGAAGGAGAGGGAGATGTCGGTGGCCTTCAAGTCAGACACAGAGGAGGACATACAGAAAGAAAGATGAAAAGCCCAAGGCAAAATGTAAATGAAGAGAAATGGGTTAATTTAAGTTAGAAAAGCTAGCCAGAAACAAACCTAAACTAAGGCCGAACACTGAAAGCTAATAATAAGTCTTCGTGTTTTGATTAGGGAGTGAGTTGGTGGCCCAAAAGAAAGCCCGTAGCAACAAGATTTGACAAAGATCATGGTAAACTGTTTTCATTCTTGAATGTGTAAATTGGTCAGTGCTCCATTGAGCAGACTCCTCACCCAGATAACAAGTTTAGGAAGAATGGAAGACTCAGATGAATGTAGAAAGGGCACTGTGCTGACTCATTTGTCTCAGTTCCTTGCCGTGTGTGTGTGTGTGTGTGTGTGTGTGTGTGTGTGTCCTGTCACAGCTCTAAGTTCCCAATAATGTTACTGTCCCCTAGTTGTTACGCTTCAGATGATGAGTCTGGCTGACCTTGGCTCTCAGCTACTTTGCCCTCTTACACTAGCGTGCACATCTATCACTCACCTCTCCCACTGTTCTGCTACAGCCTCTGGGACATGAGAACTATTAGTTAATGGCCCCATTTTTTGAGAATGGTGCCAATAATATATCAGTTATACGACAGAACGTATGAAACAATATACTTGATGTTTAGGGACATATCGTTTGCTATTGTTGAGAGATGAGGAAATGGCCGGTTTGCCTGGCATGGGGGAAATTGAAAAACTTGTCGAGTTGAAGAAATTGAGAAGTTCATTGGTTTGTCCATCATCCTATTAGAACTCAGTGTCAGAAATGACCTTTACTGGAAGCCTTCTGTCCTGATTCTGGGTCTGTCAGTTCACTCTGTCCTTCCTCTGAGTTCAAACGCACCTGGAGATTTTTAAATGGCTCAAATACTGGTGTTTATTGAAAGTGAACAGGTATAATATATATCATGGTTTGTGGGAAATAAATGTTTCTAATAACTGGTTCCAATGAGATTGTCAGTTTGTTCTGTAGAAATTTTAGACTGCTTCTGTGAATCATAATATATAACAGCTGAACATGAAATTTAAAAGTAGCAAGGCGAATAAAAAAAATAGCATACCTATATAAAAATAAAATAATTTTGGTGTTATAAAAAGTAAAAAATATTTCATGTTAAAAGCAGAACAATCAAAACAAAGTATTTAGTGATAAGGACAAAATGATAAAGAAAAAAGAATAGGGCCTTTAATCCTAGCGCTCTGAAGGCAGAAGCAGGCGGATCTCTGTGAGTTCCAGGCCAGCCTGGGCTACAGAGTGAGCTCCAGGACAAGCTCCAAAACTATGGAGAAACCCTGTCTTGAAAAAACAAAAAACAAAACAAAAACAAAAAAAAAACAAACAAAAAAAACAGAATAGAAAGCAAAACGATTATTCAACATCACCAGATATAGTAGCTGGACCACTCAGACAACCTACTCTGTAGCTTCTGTGGATGAGCACTATCGTGGGTCTGAAACTTGACAAGGCGGAGAAGATCAGGTGTTTGTAGACCTGTGCCTGGGGGTAACAAGGCAAGGTTAACAGGAAGTATGTCTTGGCCCAGGGAAAGGCAAAGCTGCAGGCAATGGAATTTCCTGTTCTCCTAGCTGTCTCTCCCTAACCACAGCATCAGGTAATGGCTCAAAAATCCTGTGGCTGGACTGTCACTGAGGGGCTCTAACATGAGGTCACAGTTTGAATCAGAAGGACCTGAAAGTCCCCTGCCAAGATTCATGGTTCTATTGTTGTTTTGGTTACACCTTATTTTTCTTTCATATTAAAACTCCCACAGATTTTCATAAATATCTCTCAATACACACTGGGGAAGACTTGAGCTTAGCAAATATGGTTAACCATGATAATCTTTGGGAAAAGGAAGGAGATCAAATTCAAGGTGACCTATTTTAGAAGGGAAAATGAAGTATGAGATTCTTCTGAAAGTGTTGCTGTGAAAAGTGACGACAACCATAAATCTCAGAAGAATGAATGAAAAGTTGGCAATGGGCACAAGCTCATATAGGAATCTCTCTGTTGGAATTTGTGTAATCTTAGGAAGTGGAAAAAAAAGTTTATACAGAATGCAGTAATTTAAAAAAATCATGAATAAAGAAACTCCAAAAGGCTAAGGCCGTGACTTTGCAGATAAAGTACTTACTCTGTAAATGTTACAAGTAAAGCTCAGAGCCCCAGAAACCACATTTAAAAAAGACTAGTGGACTCGGCAGCCTTCCTGTCATCCCACAGGAGGCAAAGGGCATAATGAGGAAGTAAATGAGATAAGGGACAGATTGGGAGGGACGAGAATAAAGCATCTAGATGAGCAAAAGTAAGGCCTGTCTCGTGAGTGCTAAGAGTCAGACTGCACAGGAGGAGCCATAAGAAAAGTTTGAGAATTAGAAAGAGAAAGATTCAACATCTGAAAGTCAGAGCAGGCTTCCAGGAAATGAGAAAGAGAAGGAAGGAGAGTTTTGGAAACTTCAGCGGCAAGGAAGCCTGTCTCAACCATTAGCGGCTCCCAATGCAGAGCTGGTAAATGACCCAGTTATCGGGCATCTGAGGCATGGATTCAGGAATTGTGTGGCAAATGGAACTGAAGTCAAGAAAACTGTTGAAGCTGCAAAGGCAAAGCATATGGAGAAAAAGAAAAGAGACATCTGACCTGGAGGATGGGCAGCAGGAGAAGAGAGGGGTAAAGAAGGAAGAGGTAACTCAGAGACGGTGAGAACAAACTGTGATGGATAAAGGAGAAACCAAGAGATGGGATTTCGGAGAAGCCAGCAAAGGTGGGAATGAGAAACAGAAGAGTTGAAGTTAACAATGTCCCAAGATGTCCATTTCTAAAAAGCATGCCAACCCAAGAGCTTCAAACACAGGTGAAAATACTATTTGGTAAACATGGAAGAACATACCATAGCAAGAGAAGAAATTAGGAGATGTTTTCCAAGGGACTTTGTATGAGCCTTCATTTTTCCCTGCTGGATGATTGTGGTGTTTCTCTCTGCCCAGATGAAAACTATTCCTCACTGCATGGCAGTTCATGCTTCTGTCAAGGATAGACTTTAACTAGGGATCGTTATATGGTCTTGGACAAAGCTTCATTAAAGAAGAGAGAAGTATATGATGGGCATTATATGGACAGAACTTTCATTTATGTCTGAAATGCTGTCTTGTGTAGAATAGCCTTCTTCCATATGACTTTGGAACTGTTTTTCAAATACACAAATAAGGTCCTGATCGATTAGTGTGTAAATATTTGGTCCTTATTGTTTGCTGCCCGGGATTTTGAAGGTAACTGAAATAAATTGGTTCAAATAGTTCATTTTTTAAAACAACAGTCCCTATATATGCTTCATCACACATACAAAGCAAAGACCTTAGCAAATGAGCCACTTCCCCAGCTCTGCTAGTAGATTTTACAAGAATTTCATACTCTATCTTTTGAAGGCTGAATTAAAACAAGCAACCATTTTTTCAGTTTTAATCTTATAGGGATTGTGTGAGTGAATGTTGTAGTTTGACTTAAACAGGAAGTCCAAAACAAATTAGGTAAACACAGGTGGGGGATGTTAGGGGAGACACTAATAGCAAACCTTGTGAAGGGAGCTCTTTTAGTCCTGGGGTTGGGGGATGGGGAAAGGGCCTTGGGTGCTTGAATGAAAAGCCATTTGTGAACAGTACAGCCTGTCTAACCTCTTTTAAGGATGCATCTGCCCACCAAGGTGGGGGGGGGGATTATGCTTTCCAGTGCATTCCAGTACATTCCAGTACATTCTAGGGCATTCCAGTGTGTTCCAGTTTATTTCTTCAAATCCGTCTGCCAATACCGTTTTATGAATTGTTGCTGTCAGAACTCTGTGGGGCCTGGGACTAGGCCCAGCTATGTAAGGAAACATAATAACTATGTACTTACTTTAAATTTCTTTTCTGTCTAAAACTTAGTAAAGAAGAATAGGTCCTGACAGGGACCCTTACAGACATAGTCAATAATTCATATTTAATCACACCATATATAAATATGATCCTGGTAGCCTGGTGTGGTGGTACATGACCTTAATTCCAGCACAAAGGAGGAAGAAGCAGGCAGATCTCTATGAGTTCAAGGTCAGCCTAGTCTACAAAGTGAATTCCAGGACAGTCGGGGCTACACAGAGAAACCCTGTCATAAAAAAAAAAAAATAACAAAACAAAACCAAAATAACAAAAACAACTAAATCTAATCCTGAATTTATGTGTATTTCTATTGAAAATGAACAAATAATCCCAGCAAAAACATTTTATATTTGATAATTATATGAAGATAAAAATGAAAATTTGAGTTTAATAATTTAAGGTTATTTCTTAAACTATGTTCAGATTATTTTCATTTTTAATTCAACATTGTCTTTTTTAAAATGAGAGGATTCATTATATTCCATAAATTTGGCCATTTAAATCAAATACTTCATGATTAAATAGTGTTTAGTAGCCTGACATTATATATCATTAAACTTACTTTATTTATTTATTTATTTTTTGGTTTTTTTCGAGACAGGGTTTCTCTGCGGCTTTGGAGCCTGTCCTAGAACTAGCTCTGTAGACCAGGCTGGTCTCTAACTCACAGAGATCCGCCTGCCTCTGCCTCCCGAGTGCTGGGATTAAAGGCGCGCGCCACCACCGCCCGGCTAAACTTACTTTATTTTTAAGTTGTGTGCGTATATGTGCCTGTGTGTTGTATGTGTATGGTACATGTTCACGTGTGTGCAGGTATGCATTCCTATGTATGGGTGTGGAGTTCAGAGAAAGACATCAAGTGTCCTGCTCTATAGTTGTAGGCCTTATTTCCTTAAGACAGGGTCTCTCACTGAATCTGGAGCTAGGCTTGCATGATGCGATTCACAGCAATCCTCTTGTCTCTACTCCTCCATAGTGTTGGAATTACAGGCATTCATGACTATAACAATTTTTTTCACATAGATTTTAGGGATTTGAACTTAAATACTCATTCTTGTGACATTCATGGTCTTAGCCATTGAGGTACCTCCTCAGCATCAAATTTATTTAGATATAAAATTCTATGTCAAAATTTATTTTACCTGATTTTTAAATGCTGTATTAATCAATAAAATTTTAATGAAGTAATTACCATGTTGTAAGTAGTTATAAAGTAGTTTTATTAGTAACTTTTTTGTTCTTGTGACCCAATACCTCACAAGCAACTTAAGGGAGAAGAATTTAATTTTAGTTGGCAATTTGAAGAGATATTTTCCATCATGTTGGGGAGTTAGGGTAACAGGAGGCCCAGGGGTGGCAAGAGCAAGAGGCAACTACTTGATCTTTGAACAAATGAGGATGTAATGACAGGATAAAAAGGGCAGTCCGTAAACCTCATGACCCCCAGTTTGGCTTACACCTCCAAAGTTTCAAAGATTCCCAAAAAAGACTTACCAGCTGAAGACCAAGCATTCAGAACACCTGAGCCTGTGGGGATACTTTACATCCCAACAGCAGCTGTAGGCAACATTGCTACATCCATGATTCAGACATCTGAGACTAAGGGTTACTTTACATAGGAACTCCAGCAGTATGTAAAATTGTTATACCCATGATTTTGTTACCCTCTAAAAGAAATAAAGTACACTGTGATTTTTTTTACCTCTTTCTCCTATATAATTGTGAATTTAAAGTTACGTCATCTATAGAAACACACACTCATCTATTTTTCCCATGTTCCACCACCAGTCCTCAACCCCCACACTTAAAATAATGAAAACATAAACCTAGTTTTCTTTCAGCAGCTAACAAATTGCTCTAATATTTACCTCATTTCTTCCTCTACCCCAACAATATGTTCCACGCTTTTCATGGTATAATTGATACTGTGCTAATAATCTAAACTAATGGCAGAATGTTCTATTTTTATATCCCTAAATTATCCCCTCCAGGGTAGTCATTAATTCTTAATTTATGTTATCCAGCCACAGCACAAGTCCACATTTCAGCATATATGGTGCATATGTGTGTGTCTGTTTGTGTATATGAATGTTTCTCTTTTGAAATTGGGTTTTGCTATGTTTTTCAGGCTCTCCTTAAACTAATAACTACCTCCTGTCTCATCCTTCCCGGTTCTGGGGTTACAAGCATGCCCAATATGAGATATTAATTTTATTTACTATTTATATGAATTTTGAGTTTTGGAGGGAGAATGTAGCAGCTCAGTAGTTGGATGTTCTTACAAGCATGAGTGTCTGGTTCCACTCCCAGCACTGTCAATTAGTGATATTATTTACATTTTAAAATAAGGTTGCTTTTAAGAACCCAGTGTCCTCCTATGCACAAGATCTTCTAATCATTCACTCTCTCATGAAATACCACTGAAGCAGGTACACATAAGACATGGCCAGACAGAGACTCCCACTTAAATTACAGACCGTCCATTAGCTTTTAGAGCATGTCAACATTGCAAATGCCTGCAAAGAAACTGAAGACTTGAAGACAGTAAAAATTGGCATGATGGACACTGAAATTAGGATTTTTCTTAGGAATTGCCAAGCATCCTTCAGTCAGGGTGGATGTTGTAGCTTTCCAGAAACAACATAAAAATTAAAATCCCTCCTCTCCTTCCCATTGCCAAGAATGAGAGCAGATAAGAATCTGGCCATTACTTGCTCTCTACTGTATGAGCAACAGAATTTCTTTTGTGGATTGTCACTAGCAATCCGTGCTGTTGAACACAATTCCTTCATGGTAGCAAGGGCTAGACAGACACAGTGCTCTTACTCTTGGCATGGATAAGCAGGTCTTTCCAGATTATCCACATTTCTAGAATGCTCTTAGTTCAGAGATCATTTGTGTTCAGAAGAACAATCTAAAATCAAATGGATTGCATCAAGTATTATTTGCAATTTTCTACATTTAATACCAGGTGGCTGTGTCTGGATTTCATTTCATCATGGAAACCTTAGAAACCATGTGATTTTTTTTTTGTTTTACCCCCTTCTGTTCTAGTGGATTGCTTTTCAACATAGTAGGCTGAGTATTCCCTTCTTTGTTTGCTCGTTGCACATCTGTATGGCAGGTGTGGTTGGCATTGGGAATTCAGGTTTCTTCTCCAAAAAACACAAATGTCTTCAAATATGAGATGTAGATGGCTGTGCTGAATGAAGCTCTTAGTTTACCCTGCTAACAAAAATAAACAAAAATACTGGATATTAACCCGAGCTTTTGCACACAACTGGACCAGGCTGTCTCCCCTGTAAGTCACTCCACTTCTGTGGAATGAAGAACATTAGAAGTGCGAGTTAGGTTAACAAGGGCTGGTGTGCTGACACACCAACAACTGTAAATTATTTTGCAGAGAAAACAACATGACATGCAGATGTATTCACCGGAAGAACTCTGTTCACAGCAATTTATTTGTTGCCAAATGTTTACTAAATATTAAATACAAATATTCCTGATCATTAATACTTTGTATTTATTCAAGTACCAGTATTTACGTTTAATTTAACAGGCTTATTATAGTGATAAAGTGAGGAAGAATTGATCCAAATTTTGATATAAACAGTTTCGGAACATATAATTGTGTGTGTGTGTGTATTGTGTAAATTCATCTCAATTATGTCCTTATTCCATAATTAAGATGAAATGTAAGAAGAGATGAGGCATGATTAATAAATGCTTAGAATCAGAAATTGTGGTTCAACCTAAAGAACCGAAAAGCATAACAGCCAATCATTGACTCTTACCTCGACCTCAGTCTGAAATGGCGATCCTGCCTTCAGGAATCTCAGAATGAGATTGTGTATTGACCGTTTCCTCCCATTTTATAATCTTCTCTAGGACTGGGATTAAAGGTGTGTACTAATATGATTAAAGGTATGCACCGCCCAGTTTCTATGGCAACTAGTATGGCTACTAGGATTAAAGGTGCGTGTCATTATGGCTACTGGGATTAAAGGTGTGTGTTACCATAACCTGGTATATAAGGCTGATTAGTGTTGGCAGAGGTTGCTTGTTTGTTCCAGGCTGCTCAGCCCCAAATCACTCAGAAACCATATTATTTGCAATACTATTTGGCCAATAGTTTATACTTATTTCTAGCTCACTCTTATCTCTTAAATTAACCCATTTCTATTGTTTTATATTTTATCATGAGCTCATGGCCTACTGGCAAGGTTTCAGCTGGCAAGTTGCATCTTTCTCCTCTGGCGGCTCCATGGCATCTCATCCACTCTGCCTTTTTTCTCCCAGCATTCAGTTTAGTTTTCCCAGACCTGTGGGATTGTTTTACTTTCAGATCTTCAGGCAGTCTTTATTTATTAAAATACAATTGAAATGACACTGCAGAGTGATCTCCATTCTCTTTATTCTGAAGCTCTATAAATGGCATACTCTTTTGTTTTTATTTATCATTTCCCTTATTTTTGAGTCTATAATGTAATAACATAATTTCCAACTCCACCTTTATACTCCTCATTGCTCTTTCAAATTGCAGCCTCTTCAAGTATAATAAGATAAATCTTTAACTCTTAATTAGTGAAGCTATTGGACTTCAGCAAGTAGGTAATTTCCATTAACTTGTGTCTAACTCTGCAGTCTGGGGTTCTGTAATTAGCCAAGGTCTCTGAGGACAGACTCATAGTGAATTAGAGGACCGCTTACTACATCAATTCCACTGGCTACCTTGGGCTTTAAGACACTGTAGGATCGCTTAGATTATGACATTTTAATATGTATGGGGAATGATAGTCTCAGTGTATGTAGAAATTTGCCAGGAAAGCACATCTCTAAAAATTAAAAAGAAGCTGGGGTGGGAATGGCTTATTCCTTTAACGCCAGTACTCAGGAGACAGAGGCTGATAGATTTCTGTTAGTCTAAAGCCAGCATGGTCTATGTTGAAAGTCCAGTAAAGCCAGAGGTACATAATAGAAAGTCCCTGTCTCAAAAAAAAAAATTAAATTAAAAAGAGAGCTGATGTAAAGTCAGGCGTTTGCTGCTGAAACCTGAGTACCTGGGCTTGGTACTCAGGACACATCTAATGAAGAAGGAGATGACTAACTCTACAAGTTTTTTTCTGCTTCCACATAGATGAAGCGTGTATGTATGGGTGTGCATGTGCATACGCACGCACACACACACACACACACACACACACACACACTAAAATGAGCTTCAAATATTAAAAAAAATGTAATAAAATAGTAGCCTTCTTGTTATAGACTATTGAGCAAAAACAACTCTCTAAAAGGTGAAAGACAGAGCCTTGAGTTAACTTCAGTTTTCAAAGTTTGTGGCGGTGGTGTTTCCATAGCAACGGGGACGCTACACTGTGTAAGACAAAAGTATCAAGAGCTAGACTCATGGAGTCTGAATCCTTGTTCCACATCTTCTGAATTGTGACGTGGAAATTAATTCTTCCATACTTTGGATTTATTAATCCAAATACAGCTGTTTAGTAGGGTTGTTATACACTTTGATGGGAAACCATAGTATTGGTTTGCGGCTCGTTTAGAAATATTTTCCTGAATATTTCTGAAGTGAGCAGGATCCCATCTGTAATTTTGCTACTGAATGATCATGTAACCTTGGGCAGGTTGGACCTCCCCCTCCAGTGCCTGCTAAATTTAACACAAAGATGGCTGCCTATATGCTTTCTAGTTCTATTCCAATGAGAATTCTGTAACTCTATGAGCATTTTAGCAAATGAATAAAAAATTTTAGAAATTGACCAATTGAAAACCTGGCTTGTTGAAATTTGCCCGCCCCCCCCCCCCCACTGCACAGGCACACTTGGTTTTATAAATGTAAAAATTAGAATCTGGAACCCCTTTTAGTCCCAAGGTCACTATTTAAAGTTAGTCTAGGAAATACTTTTTTCTGGAGTCACTTTTCTTGAGATGCACATAGTTCTAGATTCTAAGGAAGAGCCTGCATGCAGAGGAGGAATGGAGAGGAGGGGAATGCTAGCACAGGAGGGGGAGTGTCAGGGCCATGTGACCCCTGGAGAGAGACAGCCTAACCAAGTGGAAAAATCTCTCCAGGAGGCTGGAGAACAGAAGGGAGAGGAAGAGGAGGAGAAGCCAAGTTTATCTCCGGGATGCGTTCCAAGGAGGTCCATTTCCACAGTGCTCTTCTAGACCACACTTTCTGTGTGGCACAGCTAGGATTTTTCCTCAAGTTGGGAATTTTAATAGCCCACACTAACGAGGAAGTGCAGATTACTTTCCTTGTCTTTTTGTTCCTTCAAATAAAGTGTGTGTGTGAACTGTGTGTATATGTGTGCTGTATATGCATTTGAATGTATATATTATTTTTAAATAATTTTTGGATGTGTTTACCATTAACTTAAGCATTTATTTTTGAGGCCGTGAATTTGCTCAGCATTTCTGACATATTGCCACCTAATAAAACCATGAATGGTAGCCATGACACTGCTTTACTCAGCTCGATATTCAGAAGCCGCATGCTGACGACCCTGTTCTTTCCAGTGCAATCTTGCAATAATCTCTTTACGACTTTGCAAATCCTTTAAGAAAGTTTAAAATGATCCGAACTCCATAACAAAGTCAGTCACACAATTGAGAAGTAAATGAAAATATGCACATCTGACATAAATTATTATCTTTCAACATTGTTTTAAGGGATTAAGTAGTGGAATTTTGTTTGTTTCAGAAACACACTTGGGTAGGTAAAGTTTCTGCTGCTAATACAGCTGACATTCCTCACACTGCATTAATTTTATCTATATTGCAATATAAACTTAGGCACATATATTACATTATTTATTTTTAACTGTATAAAATATCAGTTTAGCTCTATAAAACATAGGATATCTCTATATGATATGCTGTCTATTTCTGACAAAAATATTCATTTTTCATTTATTCTACTTCTTTTACTCTGTCACCTAAATGAGTGCCTTTGCATTTTCATTGTCATCAACAATGTAACCAAAACAACTTGGATACCTTAGCAAAATAAGGACACGGAAGGAAGAAATTAACATATGTTTAAGGACTATTATCAGAGGGTATGAACCAGCTTGAAGCTTAAATAATAAATTCTATCTCATTAGCGTGACATCCAGAAAAACAAATTACATAAATTTGTTTTAATAAAAATGAGACTTGATATCAATATTTCCAAATAAAGACTTATACTTATTTCTTGTTACATTGGTTTTCAGATGAAAGATGGAAATATTCACAGCATTTGGAGATGCATATTTTACTATATGCTTCTAAGTTCAATTTCCTTCTGAGATTATGAATTTACAAATTTTTTAAATTATAGATTTTAAAATTAGAATAATAGGGAAACGTTATTAATATTACAATTAACATTGGAAAGGAGAAATAATCAAGTAATTCTAAAATACATTTAGTTTTATGCATAATAGCATTAGTGCTCCCACAGTTTTTTTCACGGACAAATCTAAAGCCAGGGAAATGTGTAGTTCACTTGTTTCAGTAATGTACTTACTAAAAGTCAAAACTTAAGAAAAATGGTCTAACGAAAGGAAATAAAATTTAAAAGCGGGGCAATATCGTTATATATGCCTCAGCACTGAAAGACGAAGATCCATGGTACCCTGCAGTGTTTAGTTTGGTGCAGTCCATCAATTCCTGACATTCACAACATGGGATTTCTGTTCCTAGAGCTTGTCCAAATGCCTCATGAAATGTAGGAGAGAAAATTCTGCTGAATGATAGTTACAGTTCCTACTGGATTTTCTTTTGGCTGAAAAACTGGACCAGTGCTCGGAGAGACATAAGAGAGATCCAGCTCACATGCTTTATATAATTTATTATTCTAGATTTATTGCTCTGTGAAAAAAAGTTATTCAGTAAGTGGTGTCACTGGTTGTTTTGTTTCCAAAGTATCAGTGATAAGAAATATTATGTGAGCCCCAAATGGTAAACGTAGTAAATTCTTGGGAAACCCTGTTTAGTGGGTGTTAGGATGCACGTAGGATTTTCTTCTCACTATAATTTTGTAATAGTCAGAAGGACAATTTCACTTATTTAGTCTGCACATGTTACTGTTTTAACAAACTTACCATGGGACTCTGAATTATGTCTACTCTGTTTTCAATCCACCCAGGCAAAATCTTAAATAATTTTGATGTGACTGTTTCTTTGAATGCATTCAAAATCATTAATAACTGGATTTTTAAAAACATATTTTTAAAATAAAATAGTACCAAAGAACAATTATAACACTCTGAATGGGGCTGGATCAGCAGTTAAGAGCACTTGCAAAAGACCTAGGTTTGGTTCCCAGCACCCACAAACCATCCATACCTCCAGTTACAGAGGACCTGAAGCGCTTTTCTGGGTTCTTCAGGCACTAAGCACGCACGTGATGCATGTGCATTCAGGCAAAACGGCGAGATGAGAGAGAGAGAGAGAGAGAGAGAGAGAGAGAGAGAGAGAGAGAGAGAGAGGAAAAATAAAGTGCTCTGGTTGTTAAGACTTAGGAACTTTAAACTTTTTTTATTATGATGGTTTCTTTAGATGTCTAATATTATGTGAAGTAGCATGTACTTCAGCCTTCAACTGATCTATTAAAGTAATTTAATGTTTTAAACAGTAAATCATAATTCCTACTTCCATTCTGTTTGAAGAAATAATTCATAGGATGAGAGTTTAAGGAAAGAGTCTTAGAGTACTTGTACAGGAATCATGTTTTAAACAGTGATGTTCAAGGTGCATCTGATTGTAGTTACGAGCTGACTTTGCAGCAGATTCTGTGATGATTATGAGGATGTTTAAAAGTCTCCTTATCTGTAGGGATGTCAGGAAATGAGCTGATTCTACCCATTCTTCCACTACTTGCAAACCCTGAAAGCTAGAACATGGGAAGGACATAGTGTGAATGTAAAGAACTGAGAATCCAGTCTGTCCAAAAAAGTTCAAGATTATGGGTCATTCAATAATAGATATTTAAAGCAGCATTGATTATTAAGGTCATGGAATATGGGGAATATTCATTTTGTATTTTTAAAGTTTCACACCACAGGAGTTTTCAACACAGTAGCAAAGGAATAAGATATATACCAGAGACTCACTGAGGAGTTAATATTTTTAATATCAAAATGTAACTAACTGCCAGGCTTGGCCAGATGGCTCAGGCTGTAAAATCAGAGGGCTGACTCTTGCTAGTCAGTTTAGCAGGGTGCCATGTAGGACCTCTTCTTCTTCTTCTTCTTCTTCTTCTTCTTCTTCTTCTTCTTCTTCTTCTTCTTCTTCTTCTCCTTCTCCTTCTCCTTCTCCTCCTCCTCCTCCTCCTCCTCCTCCTCCTCTTCCTCCTTCTCCTCCTCCTTCTTTTCTCTCTCTTTCCCTTTCCCCCTCCCTCCTCTCTCTCCCTTCTCTTTCTCTCCCTCCCTCTTTTTCTCTCAGTCACTTACACACACACACACACACACAAAAAAAAAAACCCTGTCTTCTATCTTTAATTATCTTTATTTTCAGTTAGGAAATAACTTAGTGGAAAACATGAGAAAGTTGAAAATAGTATCTTGATATCTTTGGCAGGCCAAGAAAAGTCTGCTCTATTCATACTTACTGCTTGATGACTATAAACATTGTATAGATAATGGAAACACCGGAGAAAAGTTTAGTTTGCAAATATAAAATTAAACACTATATTAAGGAACTAGCCTTTTGGTTTAAAAGTGTGATCCACAACACGATCAGCTTTGAGCTCAAAAATAGGTCTTTTGGTTTACATATCAGATAAATGCCCCAGCTTTTAGTGGGTGTTTCTGACATCCACAAAGAACGGAAACAGAATATCATAAACATTCGTTCTTCCATCTTCCAACAGTGTGTTCTGGACTATGCTCTGAGATAGTTTATTTTGTGCAGTGTAAATGTATGATCAAGTCATTTCATCAACTAAAAATATATTTCCTGACTTCAGCAAGGGTGAGGCTAAAATACAACAAATTTAAAAAGAAAAAAAGTTTCCCCTCTACATAGGTAATGTTGACTATTTCAACAATTAAACATGTAAGTACTATCCAGACTTTAATTGAGAGCAAAATGGCTTATTACATTCATCTATTAAATTAGTTAGATTTAGACTTAAAGGAAGTTGTGTTTAGAAAAAGACATTAGTCAATGCCTTTGGTGAGGGGCTTTGAGTCCTAAAGGTTATTCTGGGTCTATTTTCCTTCTGGTTTGTAGTCAAATGAAAGGCTGTATGATCTTGGGACAACTGCCCATGTCCAAGTGGAGCAGCATAATGGAGAGATGCTGAGTAAACTCTTCCTCCAGAGACCTTGTTGTAGACTAGTCCTCCTTTCTGTTAAATTACAAGGTGGTGAGAATGACATCATTCAATAAATGTAGATTCAGCTAGACTAAACTTCGTGTGTGACATTATGTATGTATCTGATTATGAATTCTCGGGGTGAAGCATTTTACCCGTCATTTTTCTTGAAGAAACAATAACAAATGCAGTATAATCCCTGTGGTCACAGGCCCAACGTTTGAGGAGAGCAATGGTGAACAAGCAAACGTTTAGTCACAAGCCAAGGAAAGTCCAGAAACCTTGTAGATCTGATATGCAGTCTTATTAGTGGTCTCTCCTCCATGTCAGCATCTACTCCAGTTAATCAAGATCCTCGTCCATGCTCTTTCAGGTTGTTAAGTATATTTGCTGTTACCTGTGTTTCCAGCACTATAATGAGGCTTCCACCTCTACTCAGGAAACCAAGTTTTAATGGGCCAGTTGATACTAAGTAATGAAGTACAATAACACTATAGAGGAACCAGGAGTAACAGACCATCCCATTTATGGAGGAAACCGAATGGCAGTCAAGACGAACCAATCTTTAATACTGATCAACCAAGTGAGCTTTCAGAATCCACCAGGTGAAAGGCTTGATCTTCTCAGTGGTCCATAAAATCTGGACCATTGCTTTCTGCTGCTTTACAGATCGTGGGTGGAAATGACTAGTAAATTCACTGAGTCTTGACTTTTACTGGGCTCAGTGTGCTTATCCATGTTCTATCTGAAAACGGTCAAGTCTTAACCTTCCCAGGAAGATTTTCTTCTAAGACAGCTCTCCCTTGCTGTCAGTGCAGATTAGTTAACTTTTAGTAATCAAAGCACAATGCGATACCTGTGTTCCTGGGGAAATCTTCATCATGGCTCCCAAGTGCTGACAAATTTCTATTTGAATAAAGTAGCTAAATATTCTCCTGAATCCTATGTTAGCTTTTTATACTCTGGCCCAAACTGCCATGTTTTTTCTGGCCAACAGATTTAAAATATAAACATAAAGGTTTATTTTTCATAAATATATTTTGAGTTTGACCTTCAAGGGGAACATTTTAAGTGTTGTAATCAATGAGGTTTCAGGTACCTTTTTACAGAGGGCTACTGTGATTATGTTTTTTGTGGTTGGGTTTTTCTGAACCCATTAGCTACATGGTAATGGAGTGGTGGAATTAAGGTTTTGAGAATCATCACAGTCCCCGCTTACCAGAAATTCAATAAAAAACAAACACGAGTGATAGATTGATGCTCTAGGCACAGTATATTTTTAAAATGGGATTTGGTAAACCCTGCAGAGGATACATCAAAAGGACATGCGAATTCAACTTTGATCAATTGAGCCTTCTTATAATTGAACTGGACATAACATGTTCAAAGATCTGATATGCAAGTCAGTATTTCTGCACAAGCATGAGATAAGTTATTCTTTGCAGGGTTGGGGGTTGATGCCGTTTATGTTTAGATTAGACTAAAAAGGAAGGCAAGCAACCATCATTTTCTAGTTTCCCATACATTATTAGACCAGACCTTTCCTCATTTATATATAGCACTGTTGGAACAGTATCTGCTTCCTCATTATGAATACAAAGCATAGTTGTAGCTCCCTGTATGTGTCTTAAAAGATGTATTTTTGGATCATGATCAAAACAATATTTGATTATGAAATATTTTGTTGATATACTTTTCAGAAAAAAATGGTATCCTAAAATTCAGTCTTGATAAATATGTAGGCAACTTTATTTCTTTGTAAGTAATATTTGCATTGCTTATTTATGTAACAAATACATGAGTGAAGTCATTTAAGGAAGGAATGGTTTGTTTTGCCTCCTAGTCCTAGAGTATAGTCTGTGGTGGGGAAATCATGGAGGCAGGAAGTCCAGAAAGCTGGTCATATGATCTATATGGCCAAGAAGCAGAGGGAGATGAATGCATGCATTCAGCTCATTCTCCTTTTCATTCACTCATTCACTATGGAACCTTAGCCCATGGAATGGTGCCACCCAACACTTAAGGTGGATCTTCTTACCTCAGTTAAGTGACTCTAGATAGTCCTGCTTAGGCGTGTTCAGAGGTTTGTCTCCTTGGAGGGTTCTAAATCCCATAAAGTTGACACTGAGTGTCAATTATCACAGTATTCTACAATAAATTAATGAATTTAATCATAAATGAATTAATGATTAAATTAATATACAAAGTCTATGTTCCAAATCATTGAACAAACATCCTGAATTTTTTGTTGTAAGCATGGATTAAGGTTTGTTAAAAAAAAGTATATATAGCTATTGATATGTTTTAAATAGAAGAATTTCTTAGTCTGAGGAAAACCATTGGGCATACAGAGAGTTCTAAAATGAAGAGAGCTAAACTTTGTGTCAAAGTTATATGGCTATCCTAGTCTAAAACCTTTTAAAAGGTGTGAGCCAGGCTATAAGTAATGACTGGAATCAGAGCTCACATCTCTGGTTCTCAAGTTGCTCTCTCCTGTCCACTACTGTAGTTTGAGCAGAGTTCTTTCATGATCATCCCTGGTGTCTCCTGTTTCAGTTAAATATAGGACCCAAATAATAAGAGATTACGAGTTAAAATTTCAGGAATGCCAGACTTCAAGATGGAGGTTTGCCAGCTAAGAATTTTGGACCAACTCCTTGGACAAGGGGACTGGGCCTTGAACACCCTGCTTTGTTCAGTCTCTGGGTGGGATGTGCTCCTGGGAGAAAATATTCTTTAAGTGTGGTGCTTCTTATTTTGTTGGGTGTCTTCCAAAGGATACTAAACCATGAGCTATCAGTCTCAGAAGATCTGGAATCCTGATCTGGCCGGTGCGCCTGTGTGCCCACTGCCTGGATTAATGGAATGTGTGCTCTATGCCCACAGCCGACTAATTCACTCTGTGCAGGGCATCACTAGCTCACATAGCAATCACAGCAAAAGCTCCTGCTCTAAGAGGAGGCAGAGTTAGACTTGTAGAAAATCATATTACAAGTCCAAAGCTCACGATGCTCTTCCTAGAAGCTGTTTTGGAATAAGAGATGGAGTGACGGATGATCTCAACTCTAAGGGTCTTGGAATCATTGAATTCTGGAGAAAGTTTGACTGTTGAAGTGTTATCATTGTTAGTGCTGAGACCACCAATACTACCTCCACCAGAGAGTGATTTAGTGCTTAATACTAACTAAACCACATGAGATGTCATCCCTGACTTTAGGGTACGGACTAGACTAAATAAGCAAAATAACTCATTGCAAACCCCATTTTCTCATTAACACCTCCCACTGCATATGGAGGCTATAATAATTTAATTTACTCTGGCATGATTACTTATTAGACACTCTAAGGTCTATTTTCTCTGTTTTCATTCAGTACAAATAAGAATATTAGACCTTACATTGACCTTCCTCGGAACACAGTAACCTTATTTGTGATTTTTATTTCCATTAGTACTTCTCCTTAGGCAGGTCAGTAGATTATCTCTGGACCTTAACCTTCTTACCTGTGAAGTTGAGATGAAAGGTCCATGATACAGCTTCATACCCCAACAATAACAGACAAGTGTTAGGTAAGCTATGGTTCCTAGGGAAGAAATATCAACCCACATGACATCGTTTCATTTAAACTGGATGTGTGTGTATTCTTACATGTAGTATATATGACGTTAGGTAAATATAAGATGATATGATTGCCTAGGTCCTTTTCAAGCATATTTACGGTTATTCATTCACCTCCCTCTCTCTCCCTCTGTATTGTCCTAACCCGCTCCCCAGTTAAAGTCCCTGTCCTTTTTATTTGTCTTTCTTCCTATCACTCTTGCTCATCTCTTTATACAAGGCATGAGAAACTTCTCTTTTGTGTGGTTGGTCAGGGCAATCCAAGAGACTCTCAAAATAATATAGGTTATTTCTGCTGCTTTTGGTTGTCTGCCAGAATCAGAAGGCAAGTCACTATTCCTGAAGACATTGCGTACTTTGGATGTAGCCCTCGGAGAATTCGAGCTGGCTCTGATCTGAGAGCCTCTTTTCTAGGAACTAGCTCTCATAGGGCCAGAAGGTGCTGTGTAGACTGCCAAAGAAGTCAATTGAAGAAACCAATCAATAGTCTTACCTATGATGCCTGTGAACCTCAGTAATGACCAAAATGGCTAGCTATTGAGAAGAAGTAATAATGGCACTCTTATATTGGATGTAACCAGTGAATGTCTGATTGGACTGAAGGCCCACTCAATAGAAGGAAATTTATGCCTGATACTGTAAAATTTACAGTGTAAAGCTAGCCAACTCTCTGTGGTTAATGGGTCTGTGGCTAGTGAGGTCATGGATCCTGAAGAACAACCTACTACTTTCCTACTTTCATAACTAAATTATAAACACTTATTTATTCTGATACCAGAGAAGTGTATCTCTCATCCCTCATCAAAGAGGCTTATTTTTGCAACAGAGACCATTACATAAAGTCACTACTGGTCAACAAGCAGAGGAACACTGAATATGGTGTCCAGGTCCAAAATATCCACAACACAACTCCTATACGTAAGATTCAGGGAACATCACAGAAGAGGGGAGGAAAGATTTTAAGAGCCAAGAAGCCTGCTGCAAGATTTTGTGTTCTAGATTTGCCAGGGATGTTGCACCCATGCAATCTTAACAATTTGTCTACCCAAGTAAAACCTGAACAATGACAATATCAGTTGACATGCCAATGTGGGTGAGGGAAATCTCAGAGACCCCACCCCTAGATGAAGAGCTATAGACAGTCTTAATCAGAGTGGAAATTTCCCTTCTCCAAGGATGAGCTCCGTAGTTGGTTATTCAATACCAACTGGTCATCCATGAAAACATACACATATAAGCAAAATTAAATGGACTCTGTGTGTTGTATACGTAGCAATAATAATTAAAGAAAAAGAAACATAATTTGAGAATGGGTGGCAAGGGCTATGGGAAAAGTTAAACAGAGGACAGAAAACAGTGAAATTATATAATATTTTAAATAAAAATAAAATAAACAGACTAGCTGTTGCTGATGGTAGAGGTCTAAGTGGTTCAAGATAAAACAATGTTAGTAGCCAGCCTTAAATTAGGGGCCCTTCTCTGCTGGGGAGATTCACAGCATTACACCCATGGCTTCCTGTCTTTCCCACAGTAAATCCTTCTTCTCCTTGATATTTATAGAGTGTGCCTCTGTAAATATATGTTCTGAGAATGCATAAGTTTCTATAATGGGATAGGTGCACATTACATAAAAGCAAATATAGTGTCCACCGTGGATGGAATTCAACTTAACTATTATGACCAGCAGAAGGAGGATATTCTCAACTTCATTATTTCTTCTATCAAATACAAAATCCCAACTTATCTCAAAGACATCTTCCAATATATATCTATCAACTGCAGAAACATGTGGATGAAATGTATATTTTGATAATTTTTCTCAATTGCTGCACATTTGAAAGTCAGGTAGAATGCCAAGGACTGGATGTTTAAAATTAACCAAGTGTTCAAGGCACCTCAGTACACCCTGAAAGCATACAAGTTCCTTTAAAAGAATTCTTTTAAAACCTGACTTCTTTCTATGAGATTTTCGTCTTCAATCAGGGAATAAAATAACCAAGAAAGAAATAAATTAGGTGAAGCATGCCAAAAAAAGCTGTGCTAAATTTCAGAGAGAGTGTGGCACCGTGCTTAGATAATCTCTATTTTCCTTTTCCCTCCTCCCTCATACAAGAAACCTCCAGGCTTTCCCTGTGGGACAAGGAAATCTGAAACTGTTCTGCCATGATCCAGTGTCACAGTGTGAACTCGGGATAACACCACTGCTATCTCTTAGATAGCTACTTGCTGTTTATTCTTTTTCCTCTACTTCTGTTTTGATTGGCTAAAACCCAGAGAAGCAAAAGGAAAGTAGACAGCAAAGGGTTCCCACCTAATCTATGCCCAAGATTTATTTTTTTTTAATCTCCTATGTTCTTACTGTCAATGACTAAAAAAGATCACAAGTAAAATGCAATATTGTACTCAACCATAATGCAAGTCTAATGACATATGACAAAATTCACTCATCTTACAATGATTTAATAATGATTTACATAAAAAGTCTTATTGGGTAAGATTTTCCGGCTTTCCCCTAAAACTCTATGTCAGATCCCCTGATATTTGTTATCATCTTTTACTTATTATTTTTAACTTCTGGCCTCTTTTAATCTACCACTGATCTGTCTATGAGTATTTCCTGGATATAGTACCTATCAGAGTAAGATTTGTTAGGTTCTTCTATTAAGATATTATTAGTGGTAAAAATTGCCTTTATTAATAGTCTTGTTTCAAGAGAATGATAGAGTTTAAGATATTCTTTCAAGCCAAGGGTTACCCGTAGGAGAGGGTGTGCACTTTTTATTTGGCTTTTAACATCACTAGAACTTGTACAAAAATCCGTGCTTTGAATTGAAAGGCAGTACCTAAAACTGACATCACTCACGGAGCACATGGGTAGAGGGAGATAGGGCATAGTACTGCCTTTGTCTCTAGCTCCAGCAGCTCGAATCTAATGGTTGAATAATGTGCTTCGGAGGACAGTGGTGTCTTTCACTGAAACACTGAGCGGGAAGTTCCAGGCAGGCAGTGGGCTCTTTCCACTCAAGTGCCAGAGACGTTCCATGCTGGAAGCAGCTGTGGAGATGTTGGAGCTGGGGCAACATAGAAGCAGTTCAGAGAGACGTTTAGACTGGTGGACGTGAGCTACAGGTGTTTAATATGTACTCTCCTCCGAGCAGATGTTTAAATATAGAAGATTGAAATGATGAGGTGAGATGCCCCCGAAGTTGGCGCCCTGCATAGTCTCCTGTACAAAGGGATTTTTTGTGGACCTGAAATATGATTGATTAAATACAAAGGGCAAATGAAAGCCTAGCATGTTAAAGGCCTCAGGTTGGATATCTAGGCGCGCGCGCGCACACAAACACACACACACACACACACACACACACGACAAGGAGGGAGTGAAAAAAAATGAGAAAATCATATTGACTTCCTTGGGTAGAGAGTGAACTTATTATTTTAACACATAACTTTCAGAAAGACCTGTCATGTCAATACCTATTTATTTTCATTATTAGTGGAGAATCCATGCCTCAGGTTCTTTATCTTTTCTTGTGAAGATTTGATGGCTGAGTATCCTTGCCATCAAAGGTGTCATAAACCCCCTGCCCCAGGAAACAATATATGTGCCTCAATTTGGGAAACTAAATTGCCTTTGCTTGAAATTTCCTTTTATTCATACTCTAAGACAGAGCTCCCTACATTATGCATAAACACCTCAAGTACATAATTATGATGTGTAATTCCAGGAAACAGTGGGGCCCATTCTCATCTGCTTACCATCATGGAGAATGGGAAGACTGGATTGTGTTACAGTCTGTCCCCACCCAGAAGCTCCTACCAGCCAGCGCTCCCCTACTTGATGTTCCAAGAGGACCATGAAAGGAATCTATTAATATTTTTCTTTCTGCAAACACCCCCACAAACCTAAATGGTAATGCAGAGCACAGAGGTGATTTGGCTGAAATTGTAAATTCACCTCCTCTGGCAGAAAGGGAAACAGATGCCTGTAGCTGGGCCCTCCTACACTCGCTCCTAGCAACAGTGAGGTTTGCCTCCACCCGGACGGCCCAGGCTCTGATGAGCTTCTGCTTTTAGGCCTGGGCCTCAATTGGAAACACGCTAGGCTGTTTGCTAGGTCGACCACCCAGCCCACCCACTTTTGGTGGTTTGGCTTCTGTCCTGTTTGCCTGCAGGTGTGACCTTACCCTTCTAGGATGAGTCTCCCGACCATTTTCCTTAAGTTTAAAAATACAACTGGCTCAGAGAAGACAGTAAGCAAGTAGATTTTTATACACTCCTGGAAACTTACAATTATAAACGTCCATGACCTGTATGAACTTTTTCAAGCGTGTTTTTGCTGCAGACCTGGCATTGATGTGGAGGAGCCTGGGGCACAGGGAAAGCAGTCAAAATGCAGGCAAGTTTAGTGGGTTGCCTCTGTGTCTGTGACCTGCCAGGAGCTGGGTTAGCACCCCCATCACCTGGCCCCCAACCTGTAATTAGATAACCATTTCAGCCATGGTGTAGCAGACCCAAATCCAGCCTGCTTCTTAATAGGCATGTTAAGCCCATGAAAGTCATAAACCATTTTCTTTGTAAAGTGTACTGGTTGGCATGGAGAACACACTAACTTAGCTATATTAAGTAGAAAGGAGCTGATTTTTTTCCTGATGTAACCACACTTTAAATCTTCATGATCTGTCATGGCTTGTTCTATAATTCCAAGCCAGCAATATTCAAAATAGCACAATAAGTACTGTTAGCAAGATGTGGAAAATTTCTTGAGCAGCAGCGATGTACTCCAGGAGCCAGGATGCTTGTTTGCCATTAGCTTCACTTGTATTCAACCTGTATTGGCTGTCCCTTCGGGACTTGGTCTTAGGGTTTCAAGTAGACAGATGAACATAAATAGGCTGGGTCCCATGAACCCTCAAAAAGCCCCTCTTGCCTCCTGACCTTCTAAACTGTGTGTCATGATTCTGTTCCTTAGGGAAATGCCAGATATCCTTGTAATTCTTCTGCAATGTTCTCTCCTGCAACGAAAGAGCTGGGGCTCTGTTGTGCATGAAGACTGAACCTATAACCCATACCAGGGTTTTAAAATTCTTTTTTTGAGGTTTGGAAACCAAGTCTTCTGTGGCTGCTTACTGTTAGAAGAAGGTTAATGGAAAAGACAAAATCAGAGGTTCTGTGATGTGCTGGTAATATGGCCGACTCCCACAGTCCGCATAGATGGTTTCAAGTTGACTCAGTCTGCCTTCGCTCATCTGATGGACAGTAATCGTTCACTAAATGCTGTTTATTGTTATATTAATTTCTCTGCCTCTCTTGTGTTGTGTCTCATGACAGTATGGTAGGGGATTCCATGACTGTGGTCTGATTTTAAAGACCGGGCCTTCAAAGGGTTTTTTTTTTTTTTTGATCCAGAGAAAAGCTGGGGAGTTTCCAGCTCAGCTTTCTGATTGCATTTGTCCTCCACACTATGATTTTTCACAGTGATGGAAAATATTTAGTATCAGCTAGGCCCTGTGATATAGTTAGAAGAAAGTCCGAAGAAACTTTCAGAAATCCAATTTGAGACTTTGCAGGAAATTTTTAAATCATCTTTTTCACTCTTTTGCATATATACATATATATATATATATATATACATGTATGTATGTGTGTGTGTGTGTGATGTTGGAAGTCCTTCTGTATATGTTTTGCTTTTATTGGTTAATGAATAAAGAAACTGCTTTGGATCTATAGCATGCAGAACAAATCTAGGCGGAGAAAACTAAACTAAATGCTTGCGAGAAAGAAGGCAGGGTCAGGAGACAAATAGCTGCCAGAGGGGAAAGAAGGAAGCCACCAGCCAGAACCTTGCTGGTAGGCCATGAGCCTCATTGTAAAATATAAAATAATAGAAATGGGTTAAGAGATAAGAAATAAGAGTGAGCTAGAAATATGTATAAGCTAATAGGTCAAGCAGTGTTGTAATTAATAAAGGTTCTTTGTGATTATTTCAGTTCTGGGCAGCCAGGAACAGACAAGCAGCCTTCATACGTATATATGGAAAATTTATATTGTTCAGTATTTTTAAAGTAATTGATTCTGTCAATGCACACAAACAAATGGATAGCATAGTTAAACAAGAATTCCTCGTGTATCGAATGGTCATACTGAACAAAAATCCTACTTAAAGGTCTGTATTATAGGATCTTTACACCAGATTTCCCTATTGCTAAGAAGTTTGCAAAAAGAAATAGTCCATAATGAGACGAAGCATTTCAATTGTGCCTGCAGTTTGCTTTCCTCCAAACCTTCGCTGTTTAAAGTGATTCCATTTATGTGCACAAACTGGAGTGGCTTTTTATAATTATGGCCTCAAATTAAAGGCTCAAGTGGAAAACTTGAGCTAACTTCCAGCCCTATCCTACCAGCTCCCGTCCTCACATACGCCCTCCCACCTTATTGGGAAGGTAAATTTGCAAACCCCAAATTTGCCCTAGCTGTTAATTTCAGGTTCATCACCTGCACCGCATTACATGGAACCAATAGGAAGTAATAACAGTCACCAGCTCTTAAAGTTTGTGTTGCCCACACCTCCCCTCTGACCACACTCTGTTGACTGCATGTGAATGTCTAAAAGAAGACTAACCATAATGAACTCAAGCACCCAGAAAACTGAATGGATGGATGGGTGGGTGGGTGAATGCTAGGAATGACGATAGCTAACAAATTGTGCTATAAAATGACAGCCACAATGGAAGGATCTCTAAAATGCTACAGTTGAGCAGCCGTTGCAGGCCAAGAGTAGTTCCAAGGTGGACAACCCACTAGCTAACGAGTTGGTAACGGGCTATGTGGCCAATAATGACATCATTGTCTTCCTGGTTTAAGAGCGGCAATTAACTTTCATGAAACGAGGAGTGCAAGTTATGGTGGTGTGATTTGGCAGTGTTTTCTCAGGTAAGCCAGTTTGGCCCTGCAGTGCTGCCCGGATAATGCACATGGAAAGCCTCTCTCTGTGAGGTAGTCAGGTGAGATGGACATTGGGTGAGCGTCTCCCATCATTTCTCCAGTCTCTCTTTGTGGGTAACAGGACACATAGGCATTAAGTACAGCCGACCTTTGATGAACACTTAAATGTCGCTTTACTGTCCCTTAGTGGCCAGGTTTTGCTTTGGTGAGTTGAGTTTTTGTGAAACTAGTGTGCCCTGCCACTGAGACCACCATATTCTTTTTAAAACAGATTTTCAGGGTAGCTGACTCCTTGTCCTCTGTCAAGTCCTCAGAATAAGGGGGCAGTGAACATCAAAGGCATTTAGTTCCCTGGTAGGACTGTGTTCATATAACTATGGGAAAATGTAAACAATTGTTGCGAAACAAAACTCTGAGGATTTTACTTTCCCATAATTAAACTCTTTTTATTTTATTTTATTTTTTAGTGATTTTGTTGGCTTGTAAAAATCCTACAAACTCCACTTCTATTTATTTTTTTGTTGTTGTTTATTCTCACTGTTTCTCCCCACTTTACACATTGTATTCAGCTGAACTAACTTTTTCTGTTCTTGGAGCAATCCAGCTTCCTTACGCACAGATGGTTATCCTTACTAACCAAACTGACCAGAACTTTTCTGCTTCTCCTGCCTTACTCTATACTTGGTCCACTTCCAAAAATACATGTTTATGCCTCAGGTTTTTGTTTATCCATTAGATATATTTCCCTCCATCCCTTAATTCTTTCCTCTCTTTCCTCCTTTTTCTCTAGTTCCTCTTTCTCATTTTTACTCATCTTTTTCTTTCTCTTTTCTTAAATGCTGGGGATTAAATCTAGGGTCTTACAAGTGCTAGTGAAATGGTCTGCCCCTGGTTCACATCACAAGCCCTGTGGCACCATTTCTTTCTTTTTAAATTACATTATTTTATGTGTATAGGTGTTTGCCTATATGTTTGTCTGTGTACCATGTGTTCCATAATAGCCAGATCCCCCATGTGGGTATGGGAATTGAACCCAGCTCCTCTGGATAAGAGGCCAGTACTTATAATTACTGAGCCATCTCTCCACCCCTCCTGAATATAGCACCACCTCTACAAAGTTCAAACATAGGCTATTGCCTTCAGTGACTTGTTCAGTTAAAATAATAGCACTATCTAGTATCAATATATTCCAATAGTTTCTATAACCCACGTAGTAAAAAAAAATGCTATCTTATATGTTATTATACCTTTTGAACCTGGGACTTTGCAGACACATAGAGGTTTCAGAAGTATTCATTGAATAAGTTGATGTAGGGAATGGAATTATGACCTTGGCAGAAATGACATGCTGGTTATTCACTTGTTGAACCCAAGCATTTTAGAGCAAGAGATGAAAAACTCTCAAATTTATATTTTGCATTTTGATAAGTCTTTCTGGTGGTCATATGGATGGTGAGTTCAAGGTGGCAAGAGTATTAAGTAACTCTGAGACTAGCTACAGAGACTAATCCCAGAGAGAAAAGATAAGAGGCTTAAACTTCATGGTAATAGAAGAAAATTAGATGAAGGGGGTGGATTTACTAAGCAAAGAAAATAAATGATAACGTGTGAAATGTGGGGAACGGAAGCGAGAAGGGATACACTGAGTTCTAGCCTGGATGGCTGTCACGCTACGAACAGTATCAGAGGAGACGCAAACAAATTAGTGGTGGAATGGTGTTCGGATTGTTGAACCTGTGAGATAGCTAAGTAAAGCTATCCAGCAGACATTTGCAAGCAGGGGCAAGGGTGAGGATGTATGCTGCTGGCACCGGAACATTGTGGAGTCTTTGCTCATGTATGATCATGCAGGGAGAACGAGTAGAGAGAAAGAGCTGGGCGGGGAGGGGTGCTTGACAGGATGGTGGCTGCAATGGCATTGAATGTCTGCAGTTAAAGAGTGTCAGCCTCTCGGGTCTACGTCACTGTCATCTGTGTTCTCTATGTCCACCCCCTCGTCCCCACCCCACTGCCCTTTCTTGGCCAGCCTGTTGACTTCATTCTCTGACAAAATAAATGACCTGTCTCTCTATCTCCCACTTCTCAGAAAGAAAATCTAACTGAGGAAGTCTGGGATTTGGTTCCCATCAGGTCAGGGTCCACCCCGGGGGCAAGCTGTGCAAATATGGTAATAAGGGCTCCAGAGGAAACAGACACTTTCAGAAGCAACCTTGTGCCTGGAGATTGTCAACAATCTGGTCCAGTGGACAGAGCCCTGCCCCAAAGGAAGGAGCCGAGCCATGGGCTTAGCTGATCCGTTAGAGTCCCTCTTTCCAGAATTTGAAGCAAGAGATGTAGCTCATTTATTCATGTGTGTGATGAAATGACAATGTCCTGTCCACGTGAACAAAGAAGGAGTTAGTAGCAGACACTCCCAATTAATGAGAGGAGCTGTTCTGTCGTCTCTGATGAAACCTTGTTATGTCTACCTTCACCTCTTTCCTTTGATCCAGCTTTAGGGATATTTTTGCTGTTTCCTTTTTCCTTTTCAGTTTTATTTTTGAGAGTATATCTACAACGTTTCTTTCTTTCCATTTCTCCCTCCAAACCCTCCCATACACATGCCCCTACTCTCCTTCAAATTCATAGCCTCTTTTTTCTTAATTGTGTGTGTATATAATATATACATATATATATAATATATATTAAACATACCCTAAATATACCAGTTCAATCCATATAATTTTACTTACATGTCTGTTTGTTTTCTGGGCTGACTATTTGCCTCTGGAGAACCAGTTGGTGTGTTCTTCCCTGGGGAAGTTACCTCTCCTGTTCCCAGCTTTCATCAGTTGCCTGTAGTTCTTTGTGTAGCATTGAGGGCTCATGGGCTTTTCTCCATCCCGTTTGTCATGTCCATTGGTGTCATCCTTGTTCAGCTCACAGTCACATTGTTGAGACTTTATGGGTGCAGCTTCTGACATTACTAAGAGACAATCTTGCAGCAAACTCCCTGATACCCTGGCTCATACAATCTTTCCATATCTCTTCTACAGTGTTCCCTGAACCTTAGGTGTGGAAGTGTTTTGTAGATTTCTGTTGTTTCATAGCAAGTCTCGTGTTATTGTTCAAAGGAACATGTTTTAGAATTGCTTGGAAATCTTAATCTAAAAGTTTTGTTTGGGCAGTTCTTAGCGTCAGAGATGATGCTACTGCTGACGGCCTGAGGGCTATACTCTTGATAACAAGAGCAGTAAGATGAAGCATAGTAAAGGAAGGCTGTGGGGCTGAGAAGGTAGGAGGAGATAGTAGGTGAAGAGACTCATGAGAGACACAAGACTGGAAGCTTCGATATGAAGAATCATCATGAATGTAAGCAGTCTCTTCAGCAGTACTTTAGAAGCTTATTAATTATCTGGTAGAAGGTTCTTGACTTGATTAATCCAGAGTTGTGTGTTTGTAGGCTATGAATATAAGTGGGGGAATATGCTAGTCAAGAAGTAGATTGTGTAATATAACACTCAGTTCATGTTGCTTCAAGTTATCTATCTAATGAGAGACAGGGCAGATTCAGCCTTTACTTGAGGGAGAAGAGATGTCCATGAAAGTAAACGTTGAGTGTGTGTGTGTGTGTGTGTGTGTGTGTGTGTGTATACTCACTTGTTTGTGTGCCTCTTCCTCTTTGAGGAATCCCAGTGTGTATCTACAGAACAAGATGACTCTCGTAAGATTTATAACAGTTCACTTGCTTAATGAAACATTGCCTTTTGCTGTTGAGTATGGAATGTTCTTTTGACAAGGGGATTAACGAAAGACAAGTTTGGAAGTTGAAACATGAGCAATGTTACAGAAGACCAAGATGTGTTTGAGGGTGGGGTGCATGGGAATATATTTAGAAGCTGAAAACATTAGCAAGCTGAAGGCTGCTCCATCGTAGAACTTTCAGTCCCACGTCTTGTTAGCTTTCTCCTTGTGTCAAACCTAACTGAACCTATCCAAGTAAATGATTTCCTCTTGAACTCATGCTTGAATCATTGTGATAACTTCCTATGAATGCTGCTTTGGAGGTTGAATAATCACAAGAGGAAATGAAACAATCATCTGGTTAGCTTTGGGGGGACGGGTGTCCTCAGGGTTTAGGAGGGAAGCGGTGTTGTCACATGGGAAGCTCCAGAAGAACGTGAGAATGGCCAGTGTCAGCCTGGTGAGCCAGAGACCCTCCCCAGTATGGGAATGCTCTCTCCAAAAGCAGAACTTCAGGAGAGTGGTGAGGGCAAGCTGCATTCCTTGCCAAGTCTGTCACATTAACACAATCCCAGATGTCACAGCCAGATTGCCTTCATGTTCCTTCCCATCCTGAAAACGTGCCTAGTCGTCAGAAATGAATTAAATGGTTGCCCTGATGAAGCTGTCCATTCTGAATGTTATCAACATGCAGGCCATGTCTGCATCTAGAATGTTATTTACATGTCACTGATGTGACTTCCATCTGGCAGCTGTTGACTTGAACTGGCAGAAACACGTGACTATCCTAACCCTTCAAGGATGAAACTGGCACTAGAATTCCCAACTGTTGGCTTTTAGGGTTGGTCTTTGGAAGCAGCCAGAGCTACTAGATATTTTAAACCTACAAAACAACACATGAGCTCTTTTTCCTTACAGCTTGATATATCACCACATATATTGCAAACAGTGGCTGAAAGTTATGAATGAAGCAAGCAACTAAAGTTGCATTTTGCTGGACATGATTTTTATGAGCCACCTGCTCAGACCAATAGCTCTAGCTATCTGAGAATTCAAATAAAAGCATCTAAGTGTATTCATTTTGTTTGCTTTCTTATTGCTGCTTTTAAAATAGGGTCTCATGGAGCAAAGGATGTTCTGGACATTTCTACATAACCAAGGCTGGCCTTGAACTCTGGACTCTTCTGCCTCTGCCTCTCAAATGCTGGGATCACAGGTGTTTCTGACACCTGGGTTTTGTTTACTGTTTAGCACAGGATAGAAAAATTAGATTTTAAAAATCAACTACGGATTATTTCTCATTTGTCTTATTTAACAATTGGGATCAGAAGTTCCCCTTGAGGAAAAATTTAAAGAACATGTGCCTTGGATTTCACAGAAAGAAAGATAAAAAAAATTCTGAAATTTAAGAAAGAAACTATTAAGATACTGTTCATTGGGACTGGGGAGATGGCTTGGGGTTAAAAACAACTGAAGCTCTCGTAGAGTGCCAGGATTTAATTCTCAGCACCAATACAGTTTCAACAACCATCTGGAACTGCAGTTCCAGGGGCTCCAATACCCTCCTCTGTCTTCCACAGGCACAAGACACATACATGGTGCACATATGTACATGTAAGCAAAGCATTCACACAGAAATAAAGTAAATAAATTTAATGAAAATTGCTTATTTAGTCAGTAAGTCTTTCCTCAAGTGCTATTTGAGGAGAGTTTTGGCACACAGGTTTCCTGATGATGGTTTAAGACTAACTGAAGAATAAGCTTTCATAAGGTACTGTCCAGTTAGTGCTAGGCATTTATTTAGGCGCGTGTGCATGCGCGCGCACACACACACACAAAGAGCTAAGTGTGGGCTTTGGTTTGTTATTGTTAACATTACCTGAAAACATTTTTTCTTTTATTAACCAGAGTGAAGAACACAGTGCTATATATGTCTTTGAGAACACAGTAAGCTGGAGACTTTTACTTGGGTAGATTTTTTAAGGAGACATTTTAACTGTGGTTTTACCAAAGACCCACTCAGTGGCTACTTAAGTAGCCAGCTTGTTAGGAAGACTTTTCTATAAGACTTATGTATAAGAGAATATATTAATTTCTTGTATATACATGTGTGTAGATGGTGTGTGTGTGTGAGTGTGCGTGTGTGTGTTAGAGAGAGAGAAAGAGAGAGAGAGAGAGAGAGAGAGAGAGAGAGAGAGAGAGAGGGGTATGCTTGTGGGTGCATATGTATATAGGAGTACATTCATTGCTGCGTATGTTTAGGACAGAAGTTGATGCTGGGAGTTTTATTACTTCCCAAACTTAGAACATCTTTCACTGAAAATGAATCTTGTTATTTCAGGAAGACTCACTAGCCAATGTACCTCCATGACCTACCTGTCTCTAGAGTTCTAGCATATGAAGTTATCGATATATGTGACTGTACCCAGATTAACATGAATGCTGAGGATCTGAACTAACATCTTCATGATTGCAAAGCAAGTGCTTTTTACACATTGAGCTATCTCTCCAGTCACAAATTAATTTTTTAATGGAATAATTCACAGCAGAGGAATAAACTAACATTTGATAACTCCATGGTCAAATCAAAAGCAATATATTATAAAACTTCTAACATTTCAAGTTTATACTTAAATTATGCAATGACACTACTTGTTGGAACTTTTCCATTAATAACTTAATCTCCTTTTTCCACTTTGCCCTGTTTTCATTGTGCTCATCTGTTTTCCACAAAATCTTTTAAGCTCATATTTTTTATAATTGGTTTGAATTTTGATTGTGCTGCACATTAGAGCTGTAACTCTGAGAACATTACATAATCTCTTTAAGTGGTATTTGTTTCAACCAAAGGTGGAAGTGGGCATAGCTTCCGTGGTTGTTATGATGTTGATTAAGAAAATATATAGCAAAAACCATTCATAGTGACGTGATTTTTGACTTTGATGATTATATTGCTATTGTTACTGATGGGATATTCCATCCATTGAGATAATGGCTTTGCAATAGCATTATCTGGGGATGCTGTCTGGCCACTGGAGGTGGGTCATGTGGAAGGATGGTTTAAAGTAATTTTAATTTTCTTTACTGCTATGTTATTTGTCTCTTTTCCAAATGACTTTCCGAGGGCTAAAGAGAGTCTACCAAGGGGGGTGCTATTTTAGCTGTTGTAAATTATGCATAGATTTTGAGTTGTAGTAATGTTTTGATACTCAACACTTAAATGTTAGTACCACATGCCTTACACAAGTCCCAAGATGCTTGACTATTAACCCGTGTCACCCTCCTGACAACCTTGGGAGTGGTATTAGTTCTTTATTACCTGTGGTTCAAAAGAGGAGAAACTGAGGCACAAACTTGGGTCAGGGGCAAACAGCACGGTTCAGTGGACAAAAATGCTTTTTACACAAACCAGGACCAGAGTTCAATTCCCAGATCCCACAGGGGAAGGAAAGTGGAAGCTGTCCTATGTCCTTTTCAGGCTTACTGTGACATGCACACATAGACACACATAGATACCCACATACACACAGACTTACACACACACATGTACAAACACACACCACAAATATTTCTTAAAATTAGGTCAATATATGTAAACAGTTTTAAAGTCAAACTTTAATTCTTCAAACTCTCCAATCAGCTTTTAGGGAAGAATTTGATGAGTGAATGCAGGAAGTGTGGCATCTAACTTGGGTCTTAGATATCAGGAAATGTATCTCATCTTAGATAAATAATGCCCCTGTCTGAATATGCTCTAGTAGCATAGAACTTGGTAGAGTTTTTTTGTTGTTGCTTGCATGTTAAATTCTTTTTCTCCTTCTTCTCCTTCTTTTCATCCTCCTTCTTCTTCTCCTCTTCTTTTTTTTTTTTTTTTTTGCTTTTCTTTTTTAAAACTCTAGTGTCTATTACTATGTATAAAGTATAGGTTAGGATGACTTCTTTCTTTTCTGAGCCCAAGATTCAGTGTAAGAAATTCAACTTGTCTGAGAGGCCCAGTCATCTTAGTCATAGTTATGCATGAATTAACTATAAGAAAGAGTCCCTAACCCTATCCAGAGACGTGCCACAGCCCACGTTCTTCACCCATTTTTCAAGCATGCATTTCTTTTGACTTGGGTTTATACACTGTGTGTAGTCATTCTTTAATTTGGACGTATTTCTGTTCATTTAAACTGTTCTTTCATGTCTTTACAAACTTGATGTCTCATGTGTCAGGAACACCCTGGAGTATTTCCAAAAGACTAGCTAACTTACCAAGTAAGTAGCCTTTGTTTGTTGAGTTTATAGACTTATGGGAGAAGACAGACAGTGAGCAAATAATCCCACAAGGAAAGTAACACGACCTCCCCTGGTAGTGCTACAAAGACAGGCATGGAACATGATGCTCTCGGGAGAGATAAGAGAAGGTTCAGACAGACACTTGACAATCATAGTTTGTTTTCTCTTTTCTATCTTGGACCATGCCCAAGCTGTCAGAGACTCAGAAAGAATAGAGGAAGGGTTAGACCTACCGGATGGGGAACACAGTTTACAAAACTGCACAACACAAGCTAACCCCTGGGAATAGCAGCAGGGAAAACCTGACTTGGGCAGGATAACACCTCTCAGGCTTTGAGTGCATCACTGAATCATAGAAGAATAAATGACACGTGTAATAGCTGCCCCTGGAAGCGGTTTACACTGTAGAATTAAGGTGTTATTATTTAAAGCTTCATGTGTTGGTTTTCTAGTAATTCATTTAGAATGTTGTGTGAACAAGATTGTTAGCCTTATTTCTACAATTTTTTTGGGGGGGGGGGTTCGAGACAGGGTTTCTCTGTGGCTTTGGAGACTGTCCTGGAACTAGCTCTGTAGACCAGGCTGGTCTCAAACTCACAGAGATCTGCCTGCCTCTGCCTCCCAAGTGCTGGGATTAAAGGTGTGCACCACCATCGCCCGGCTCTACAAATATTTTTAAAGCATGAATATTAACTAAAGAAACAGTTGTAGATGAGGACTCAGGGGACCTTGTTTTCTCATTCCAGCTGGTAGCCAGGCTATAGTTCAGAATACCAGAAAAGATCTTCAATATTCCAGACTCTCTTACATGCATACATTCACTCATGTAACAGACTGTGAGCTCCCCCGGCACATTGAGAAAATAGTGGTGTGCAAAGGAGACCGTGCCTTTGGCCTGTACAACTGACAGTTCAACATCAGACAAAATATTCCTTGACAATGGTCCTTCTTTTTGCTGTGTCCTTTGGCTAAATTGCTTGTCTCGTAGAAGGCGTATGACAAGTGCCCTAACTTCAGTAAGATATCTGTTAAAATGCCACCTTTGGAGAACTGCACAATGTCTCCTTTATCACATTTTTCCTTTGTTTTACTCTGCTTCCCAATTTTTGTCACCATTTGTCTCTGTTGTGTTTCCTTTGACTCTGGTGAAATGCCCTGACCAAAAGCTACTTGTGGAGAATGGGTTTATGCTGCTAACAGTTCCAGGCTACCGTCCATCATTGCAGGGATGTCATAGTAGCAAGGGCTTGAGACAACTGATCACATTGTGTCCATAGTGAAGATGTGGAGAGGCATGGATTAGTTGACACATGCTTGTCCTCAGCTCCTTCTATTTTTCCATATAGTTCAGTGCGTCCTGTCTAGGGAATGGAGCCACCCACATTGGATAGTCCTTCAACCTCAATTTACATAATAAGACAATATCTGAAGCAAGCCCACAGACTCTCTTGGTCTAGACAGGCCTGTGCTGGGAGTGTATTCCTGGGTGATTCTGGATTGTGTCAATCTGAAAATTAAAACTTTCACACCACTTTTCGATATTCTTTAGATCTAACCATGAAATGTTAATCTTTCATGTAAAGACTGTCAGTCTTGATTTTTGGTATTCTGTATAGAACAATTTTTAGCATGTACTAGGCAATAAATATTTGCTGAATGTGTGAGTAAACGAGATGATCACATAAGTGATAATCACCAACCACAATAAGCAAAATTAACAGTGATAAGAGTTTTTTTGATTTTGAAAGGTAAACTACTAAAAGATAACCTGTCTAATTTTTTATGCTTCTTTTGTTCTGCTTTATATTTCAACATTTATTTCCCAAGAGTTCCTCTTTATATATTTCCATATATTATATATTTATATATTCTCTCTCTCTCTCTACATATATATATATATATATATATATATATTTAATATTGAGTACTACCTGCATGGTTTCATACCCCTTGTCCCCAGAAGTGTCTCTCTAAGGTAGCTATTCCTAGCATACCTGGCAAACTTGAGTGAGATCTCCCAAAGGCTCCTTAGTCTTCGTATACTCTTTGGAATCATCTGCCATGTGTGGTACCTGCAGAGCCCCTAGCATGAGGGAGTTCCTCTACCCTTCGCTGGGTTCTCAGAATTTCAAACTTTGCTCTCTGAAATTTTGTATTTGTCTTTATTTTTTGGAATACTCTCGGCATTTCTTTTCCTCCCTGAGATGCTTTCACTTCCTCTTGATTTTCATGAGTTTTTTTTAATGTTTACTGTTTGATTACCCCCAGTAAAAGGTATCCTTGTTTTATTATTCAAAATCTGATCCCAGCCCTTCTCTCTCTCTTGTTTCTAACCAACAGTGTGGGGATGTAGCAACTGCAGGATTGTCCTATCCAATCCTTCCGGAACCTTTGCTTCTCCATGCTACCCTAACGACTACCCTAACACCCAGTCTTGCTCGTGGACCCTCCGAGCCCCTACTGGCTACATCATTCAGATAACGTTTAATGACTTCGACATTGAAGAAGCTCCCAATTGCATCTATGACTCACTATCCCTTGATAATGGAGAGAGCCTGACAAAATTTTGTGGAGCAACTGCCAAAGGCTTGTCATTTAACTCAACTGTGAATGAGATGCATGTGTCTTTTTCAAGTGACTTTAGCATCCAGAAGAAAGGTTTCAACGCCAGCTACATCAGAGGTATGTAAACCACGGATGGTGCCAAGCTTCTGCTTCCATTTAGCATGTGCTGTGGTAAAGACCAAGCTGGAGGACAGACACTCTCATGTGAATGTGAATAGTCAGGGTCAGAACTTAAGGGTGAGAACCTATTAATAGACCCTGAGAATCCTCAGCAGCAAACTAGAACTACTAGATCCAAATGCTGGTTTCAGAAGAGCTGAATTCTGTATCGTCGGTCTGCAGAACACTTTTATTTTCATTTTTTGTTTGTTTGCTTGTTTTTTTGTTTTTTGTTTTGTTTTGGTTTGGTTTGGTTTGGTTTGGATTCTTGAGACAGGGTTTCTCTATAGCTTTGGAGCCTGTCCTGGAACTAGCTCTTGAAGACCAAGTTGACCTTGAACGCACAGAGACCCATCTGCCTCTGCCTCCTGAGTGCTGGGATTAAAGGCACGCACCACTACCGCCCCCAGCTTCATTTTTTTTTTTAAAGTCAGTTCTTACTTTATAGCCATGTCTGGCCTGGAACTTGCTAAAGAGAACAGGCTGGCTTCAAAGTCACAGAGACATGCTAGCTTTTTCCTTTCAGGCATGGCACATGCCAGCACAGTGTAAAATAAAAATAAAATAAAATAAAAAACGGGGGTTTTCTAGTAATAATGAAAATCTGTAATTCTAACGCCTCCCCACAAGAAATCATGAACATACCCATTTAGAAATGATTTTAGTTTGGCTATATAAGATACTTCCCTTAAAATAATTTTACTATTGGACAAACAAAACTAGTGCATAAGGGAAAGAGGAGGGCACAGACATTCTGACGGGATGAGATTTGTTTGGAAGTGTTTAAGAGGGTTAACAGGCAACTATTAGTGCAAGTAGAGCTAGGTTGTGTTCAGAAAGTATTGTAAAACATAGTGTATTTCAAGTACCTTACTCAGTCTAGATATAGTAGAAAGTGCCTGGGACCTCCTCCAAAGCAATGTGCCTTACTCTCTCTGAGGAGTGGATAGGGTGTGGTGTGGAGGGGTTGGGAGGAGGGGAGGAAGTGGGAACTGGGATTGGTATGTAAAATGAAAAAAGACAGTTTGTTTTCTTTTTTAAAAAACAAAAATTTTAAAAATCCATAATATTCAAACAAAATCATCTTGAAGCTAGGTCTTTCTAATTCAGGAATTTTGTTTTTTGATTATTAATGTTTTGAACAGAGTTAAAAAATACAAACAGGGCTGTCGCTCGTTTCATTGTGAAATGAAATCATAATTAAAGATGAACTGGGTGGGATTGCATATAGTTGTTTTTGATGTAGGAGCATTGGTGAAAGGTTGGTGATAAAAGACAGGCAGAGAGGGGGATGGGAAAGGCTCACAGATTAAGTAAAAAGTTAATTAGAAGGAAGCGGTATAGAACCGAGAGACACTAGACGTTTTGCATCTCGGCTCATATTCTGGAATTATGTTATGACTCTATGTTTTTTGTTTTCCTAGTTGCTGTGTCCTTACGGAATCAAAAGGTCATTTTGCCCCAGACATTAGATGCTTACCAGGTATCAGTGGCAAAAAGTGTCTCCATTCCTGAGCTCAGTGCTTTCACGCTCTGCTTTGAAGCTTCCAAAGTTGGTAGTGAAGATGATGACTGGATAGCTTTCTCTTACTCAGACGAGTCCCTCACACAGCTTCTCAGTTTCGAGAAGGCCAACAATGGTTACTTCCTCTCCATTTCTGACTCGAGATGCTTGCTGAACAGTGCATTGCCCTTGAAGGAAAATGAAGACATCTTCACAGAAAACTTCGAGCAGCTCTGTCTTGTGTGGAATAATACTTGGGGCTCCGTGGGTGTAAATTTCAAGAAAAGCTATGAAACAGTTCCATGTGATTCCACCATGAGTGCAGTTATACCTGGGGATGGGGCATTGCTGCTGGGCTCCGACAGAGATGGAATTGCCTCTCTAAAGGGCAGCATCTATAACTTTCGACTCTGGAATTTCACAATGGATTCAAAGGTCCTCACCAACCTCAGCTGTAGTGTGCCCGGGAATGTTGTGGACTGGCACAATGACTTCTGGAGCATCTCAACCCAGGCTCTCAAAGCTGAGAACAACCTGAGCTGTGGTAAGTCTGTGCACACTTAACCTGCTTCATGTCTTTAGCGTTGTTCGCTGAATCTGTTCGTCATTAAGAAATGATGCATACATATGTGTACCTAGAACCACCGCTAAGATCTCTTAGCTTTAAACCATGACCAGTTCAGCCCTTTACAGGGTGTATTTGATGATGAACCATGTTTACTCAGTCAAAGTGGGCTTGCCATTCTTAAGTATTCCCTGGGTCACAAAACATCACATTATTAATTTATCGTTAGCGAAATGTTCAAAATGATTGGCCCACTCTTAAAACTTTAGCACTAGATTTGAACCCCAAGAAATTCACAAGTTGTACATTTTACTCACCAAAATGTTCCCATAATGCACTGGCCTTTTTCATTCTGGAGCAGAATTTCTATGGTATTACCTAAATAGACAGTCACTTATTCAGCCTGAGCCAAATATCCAGCTGTCCTTGTATGGTAATTTTTGATTAATCTAGAATTACTGCATTTATTTTAACACATCACTATTTGCTTGACAGCAAACATTTGTTGTTCATTTCCAATAGTGTTGTAATATGAGCAGCGGGGCTGCATCCCCTGCACCCAGCCGCCCGCATGGCTAGCTTATGCCCAGAAATAATTACACGGAAACTGTATTCTTTTAAACACCGCCTGGCCCATTAGTTCCAGCCTCTTATTGGCTAGCTCTTACATATTGATCTAACCCATTTCTAATAATCTGTGTAGCCCACGAGGTGGCTTACCAGGGAAGATCTTAACCTGCTGCTGTGTCGGGTGGGAGAATCATGGCGACTCCCTGACTTGGCTTCTTTCTCCCAGCATTCTGTTCTGTCTACTTTGCCTACCTAATTTTCTGTCCTATGAGGGGCAAGGCAGTTCCTTTATTAGTTAACCAATGAAACCAACAGATAAGATACAAGACCCACCTCCATCACAATACTCTTTTCTTCTAGGTTGTGTATTAGGAGGCTTTAATTGTGACATCACTGGAAATAGCTGAATTCAAGTTATTATGGAAAATGATTATATGTAACAGAAAGTGTATTGAAATAGACTTCTATTCAGTATTCTTTATAACATAGAAGTTAATTCTAAAAGTCATATTTTATTATAGAACTGATTTAAACATCTACAGAAAATGGTTCTGTTATTGATTTAAATATCATAGCATGAATTCTTAGGTGCTGGTAGCATACATCTTATTAAAGAGAGAGCTATTATTCAAAAGAATTCATATATGATATTAGAAAAAAATCCTTTGGACTAAGCTTTGGCAAAGTGGAAGGACTATCTTTGTAAATAACATTTCCTAGGAGCGCAGCTATGTTTATAGATTTATATACTTTAAGTCACTGTGATTACGCTAACAGGGCCAAATTGTTCGATACTGACAGATATGACATGGCGCATTGTCTTTAAATATTTGCTGTCAATTCCTCTAAGTCCAATCATCCTAAAATATTTCCTGTTGATCTTCATGAGCAAGTTTACTGAGCCGGAAACTAGCACAAAGATCCCTAAGAATTGTTGAGACCCGCACTGTGAGCAGCAGTGGGAAAGGCATCCAGCTGTAGGAAAGCAAGTCCCTGTGCGCCCTTACACTTGGGAGGAGCAGATAGATTGATATGTGCTCTTCGCCTGCACTCGTTAAACATTGTGAGTTTCCGTGGTGACATTATTTCTAACATCGAAAGATTAGATTTCCAGTAAAATGAACAATTCAATTGTTTGGGCAAACACAAATACCTGGTTGGTATCTCTGCGTGGATTACACCGCCAGAGGTGAGCTGTGCTTGTTCCTGTTGAAGAGGCTTAGAGTTCTTCTCAGCCTTCATCACCTTTATATCCTCCCTCCTGGTTTGTTTCTTCCTCTTCAGGCTTACGTTCTCACCCTGGCTGCCACTTAAGCGTGCAGATCCCAATTTAGACCATTCCTTTTGCTTTAAATAGGGAAGAAAATGAAGAGTAGAAAAACACATCAGTTTGCTAACACACATCATTAATTCATACCTAGGAACCTCAGCTTTTAACAAATATTTAATTAATTAATACATTTTTTTTTTTTTTGGTTTTTCAAGACAGGGTTTTCCAGCAGCTATGGAGACAGTCCTAGAACTTGCTCTATAAACCAGGCTGGCCTCGAGCTCACAGAGATGTTGAAATAGGAGCAGCGGGGCTGTGTCCCGTCACCCAGCCGCCCGCACGGCTAGCTTTATACCCAAAATAATTACACGGAAACTGTATTCTTTTACTCACCGCTTGGCCCATTATATCTAGCCTTTTCTCGGCTAACTCTCGCACCTAGACTAGCCCATTTTTAATAATGTGGGTAGCCCACGAGGTGGCTTACCAGAGAAAGATCTTAACCTGCGTCTGCCTGGAGTGGGAGAATCATGGCGACTCTCTGATTTAGCTTCTTTCTCCCAGCATTCTGTTCTGTTTTCTCCACCTACCTAAGGGTTGGCCTATCAAATGGGTCTAGGCAGTTTCTTTATTAATAAGAAATCACTCCCACATCACAGAGATATGCCTGCCCTTGCCTCCCCAGTGCTGGGATTAAAGGAATGTTTCACCACTGCCCAGCAATTAATACCGTTTATAATTGACAAAATTGTTATGTATTCATGTTGCATGATGTTGCCTCTATACATGCAAAGTGGCTAGTTCAACTTACAACATCATACTCTGTCATTTCTTCGTAGTGAAAAGATTTTAAGTCTTCACCATATCCCTTTTAGTGTTTTGCATCCGAGGAACGGATCTCAGAGACTGGTTATACCATCAGCAGGTTCTAAGCAGTTTTAAACACACATTACATCACTTTCAACTACAACCCTCATGCAGAATAGTAGATCCTCTAAACTGTTCACTCCTGAGCTTCTTACCTTCTGCTGGTAAAGGCCATTCTGCCTACTTCTGCTCTCCAGGCCCTGTGAATCACCGATCTATTCTGTTTCTATGATTTCAACCTCTTGGGCTTCCACACATAAGCGAGATCATGTATTCCTTCCATTTTCTTAAACACCACCTTTGAGCTTCTCTTCTTAAGATTACCAGAATGTATCAAATGCAGGCTCACATATCAACAAGTCATCTGTAAGTCTGCAAAATGATTCAATCGTAAGAGCAGTGCAGTCTTAGACTCAATGCGTTTGAGCCTCGTTAACTTTATAGCTGTCTTTTTAACACCACAGGGTGACCTATTCCCTGCCCCCCTCCCCTGACCATTTGTGCTCAGATGGCTTGCCGTGCCTGTCAGTTAGATTGGTGGGAGAAGGAATTTCCTGCTACTTAATCATCAGCCTGGGGCTGAAGAAGACAAGTCACTTATGAACGGACGGGAAATACCTGTACAAAGATTGTATCTCGGCCGCATCGGTTGAGCAAAACTTCAATAACCAAGAAAAATAAAGTGTGTTCTATTAATATTTTAACCTCCTCCTCCCCCCTGAAAATATTGTGGTTTGCTGCCTATGGTCATCATAATTCCACACGTTTTCAATGAGTACAGTAACCAATGGGAAAGTGCAGGCTCATTCCTTGCATTCCAGGAGACTGGCAATGTCTGCCAAGTATTGACTATTCTAGTATCCACTTGTGGAAGGAAATGAATACATTTTCCATCTGTGTGTTGCTGGATAAATTACATAAAGGGAAAGTAAGGGGGTTAGACAGCACAGATTACATTTAATGTTTAAGTATGCTGTCACTTTTCTCACATAGTAAATATAAAACCAATGTCATCAGTAACTGTTTCAATAATTTTATAGTCACACTGTTTTGGTTTTTCTGTATTTTTTTAATATTTGGAGACTACCTCCGAATTAAGAATTTTTTTTTTCCGGCTAATTCATCTTTTTTTAAATGAAGTCAATCTGGTCGGTTCTTTACCATTACAAATGCAGTAGCATTGATAGTGGGTTTTGTTTTTTTTTTTAACATTATAGCATCTTTATTTTTCCTAGAACAAATTTCAAGCATATCCAGTTTTATGACCCTCAGGAACATGTCATTTCCTTTGCTGACCCTTTAATTATAGGCACAAGTATTTGCCTGGGTTGTGATTACATTTAAGACATTGGCTAATGCCCATCCATGTTCACAAAGAACAGACAGTACTTTCTGTCTAGTTTTATTTACTTAACTGATTGCTACTCTTTCCTGAGGAGTGGTACTCAATGAACAGCTGAAGTTCAAGCAAGTTACATTTATTTATCTAGCATTTCTAAAGACTTTCATCTCTTAGTAATTGTGGATGACTAAGATAGAGATAAGACACAAGTTCCAAAGTACCCAACTTGGTTGTTGCTTTTTTTCTAAGATTTATTAATTTTTCTCTGGACTTTAGGGCTCTCTAAAATTTTACTCCTGATCACAAAGGCCCCATTACTCTCTAAATACCATTCTTTTTATAATTATCTACTTAATAAACTACAGTCCTGGCTTTCACAGCTCTGAAATTCAATTGCTGGTCCTTAGTTTCATGCACAACAAATGACTGCATTAATCATTGTTAAATTATTAGATCATTTTTAATAGAAAGTATAATCGCTTTATAATGACATCCTATTATTTGTAGAGGGTGTTCAAACTCATGAGCCTATGTGATCTTCAGAAATAATTTTAAATACAAAGTAATGATAAATGTCATAAAAGAAAACTGAAAAGGTGACTCAGAGGACCTGAGTTTGAATTTTGACACAAACTCAAAAACCCTATAATCCCAGCAGTAAAGAGGCAGGGACAGGAAGGTCACACTAACCAAGCAATGTAGTGAGACCCAGGTTGAATGAGGGACTCCAAATCAAAAGATAAAGGAGAAAGCGGTCCAGGAAGATACCGGGCATCAACTAAGTGACCTTTATACACACATGCACATAGTTGTACAAACATACATATACATGAACATACATAACACAGTACAAAAAAGGGAAATGTTTTTAAAAATCATAAAATAAGTTTATAATACATTTACTTACGGAAAATTATGAAATTCATCTTAGTAACACCAATAGAGAGAAACTTGGAGAGGATTATATTTTTCCAAATCATTTTTAACTTGCTGTACTATTTTTGTAAGTATTAATTTAGGCTGTGAGATACGCTGCTGGCTACACATCAGTGAGTGCTAACATGACCTGCACAAAGGGAGTGACTCCTGTCAGGATCCTTCCTGGCTGGGAGAACAGCGGAAAGAGGAGCCTGGAGCCCTTGATGGTATTTTGTTTCATTTTCAATTGTCACTTTTTTCTGTTTTGAGACAAGATCCCTAACTGATTTGTTCTGAAGGTCCCTATGGATCCCTATGATGGGTTCTGTCTCTCTTCCTCCCAAGTGCTGAGATACATGCTGCCATACCAGCTTCATGCAGTGGGACTGGAAGTCAAGGCTTCATGGGTTGGGCCTTGTCTTGCAGTCTCCTGATTGAACTGTAAACCCAGTCCTAATGATTCATTTGTAAGATTTTTTTTTAAAAAAACAATAAAATGTGACTCTAAATTTTGCTGTTAGGTAATAAGCTTTATATACCCTTAGGAGACTCAAAAGCCAGACCCATGCAGAGATCACATAACACCACTGATGACTGAGAGGTCATTGTCCCAAGAGACCAGTTTGCTTCTGTCACAGTCTCCCAGCTGTAAATTTGTAAACCTACCACACTGGGTAACAAAATGCAAATGAGTAGAAATGTTATGTTTGTGTATATTTTGGGTATTTACTCAGTTATTTGAGATGGTGTCTTGCTTTGTTCACCAGACTAGCCTAGAACTCCTGGGCTCAAGTCATCCTCCTGCCTCAATCTTCTGAGTAGTAAACCTACAATGGCATTTCCCCATACCCAGCACTGTTTACTTTTTGTATTTCATGTATTTGTTTACATAGTCTAAGGTATTTGTAATATGAGATTTCCTTTACCATTGTTATTACCTTCTAATTAAATTGTGGCACTTGCTTTTATGCCATTTGCATGTAAAAATATTTCATATGTAATTTCTAGTGCTCTTGAGATACAATGGTATCTATCTATTCAGTATTTATACAACACTGGTAATTTGATAAACTTGACCTTCCCTTAGAAAGAACAACTAATTAAAATATTCAGAAGCAAATGTTTATAATTTCTTCTGAAAGGAAGCCACAGATTGAAATGTATACAATGACTCTGATAAAACGGTCAAGATCTTGTTCTAAATCATGGTCCCTCACCTGATGTTTCCCCTTATTCCCACCTCTGAGTTCCTAGATACACTAGGGTGGAAATGTAGTTAGCCTAGAAACTTCTTTCCCACAACATTGTCCCTTATCTCTCTTTGTCTTGGAGAGATACCATATCAGTTTCTGAAGCCTCTCAGGAGCCCTGGACTGCCAGCATTTTGTGTAATCTGAGAACTACGGGAACCTCATCCAAGGGTCTCCACTGTGCCCTGTCACAATGGTTGAGATTTCTCCAGTCACATGAGTCTGATAGGCTTGTTAGTTTTCAGAAGTCCTTGCTAAAAGTGCCTGTAAAAGTCTGAAAAAAAAAAAAATGGACTTGCACAAGGGGCACCAAACTCTGAAGATAAGTTCCCCCTCTATCTCTGCCCTCCCTCCACTTTGCCACATCACATGCCTTTCCCAGGGCACACACTTGCTTAGGTTTTCAGTCTTCAAAACTCCCCCTTCCTATCTCTGCTTCCTTGCACAGCCAGGCTTCCTCCTGCCACATTCACTCTCCAAAAGCCGCAGTCTGAGTTTCATTGTTCCCACGAGACTAACACTGATTCCTGTCCAGAGAAGTTAGAGGCCTTTTCAGACTTTATCTCTTCAACCTTTCAATTCCACTCATTGGCGCCACACCCTCCATTCAACTTTCCTTACTTAAATTCTGTGAAGCCACCTTGTTCAAGGGCTGCTTTTATCCCCCCCCCCCCAAATCTCTGCATTGGAAACTTAAATATAGCAATAGCTAAAGTTTAATCTGTTCTCTTCTTGAACTCATACTCGGGTGAACACAGTCTCATTGGTACCTTTTGTTGACTGGTCCCCTTACAGAAAGACAGCTTCTCACGTGTGAACTACAGACGTCCTACAGGCAGATGGCATTCCTTGCCAGACATAGCAGAAGATAATCCATGATCTTTCTGTTTCCTTTCTCCATTTGTGATGTCATCATGCCTACTTTCTCAAGTTGGAAACCAGCAAAGTTTTCTCCCTCCTTCCCTTTCTCTTTTCAATTAGTCACTGAATCTTACATAATCTATCTTCATATTCTTTGTGTCCTTCTCTCTCTTTCAGTCTATCTTCTTGAGACATGTGATATAAAACCTGAATGTTTAATATTGCTTTACCTTCTTGCGTCTTCCCACATCAAAATTGCTATTTTCAAACCACAGTCTGTAGTCTTACCAAGCACCCCTTCGTTTATTCCAATTGCTTTTTTAAAAAAAAAAGAGTTTAGGCTAAATTTAGCAGTCATTCATGCTGGGATTAATTCATTCATAATTTGCTTAGTGAAGCTTAAGCATGCACCTACTGTATGGGATCCGGGATTGGGAGAAAGACTTAACGGCCTTAGTGTTCCAGCCCTTTGTAGTCTAGAAGTCCTTGCACATGCTGCGCTGGCATCTATCTGATCATTCCCACAGTTTTCAGTAATTACTCTAATACAGTAGTGCCAAGAGTGTGCACTCCCTGCTCTCTCCAGTACCACATAGGCACATGTTTGGGAAATCCTGTGGCCTCAGAGCTCTTGCCTCCTCAGTACCTGTAATGCTGTGTTTCCTGTTCATTCTTCTCACCAAGCTGATGACACAGCTTCCTGTTGGCCACCACCATGGTTGACACTCTTCCCTAGGTACCTTGGCGTATGTTACAGTGAGGCTAGCTTCTGATGGTGTCTCTGAGAAAGTCGGCGTAGTGGCAGGAATTTTTCCTCCACATGTCATCAACTGTAGGTAAAGTGTCTTTGTTGCAGGAATCCATGAGGTAGTTCTTACCAGCAAATATCATATCATAGACCTGCCTGAAGGGCTGGTCCTTTCTGATGTACTGGAATTCTTTCCATGAGCCAGGAGCTTGCGGCATCTGAAAAGAAGGAAATTATACATCCCTAGATGCTATTAAGCTAAATGTTTTCTGTTTGTGTCTACTGCTTACCTAATTAAACACACTTTGTGAGCTCGTGCACCTGCTCTGCCTTCACATTGTTTTCCCATGGGAAAGTTGGACAAATGTTTAAACATTTGAATGAATTCACTACTACATAAACGTTTTTCAAATTTAGATATATAGTATATCTGTATGATGTATGTATAATGTATAGCTTTGAGTTAATTATTTCTTTAAACAAATGCCCTATTTTGCAATAAGTTAAGCCCATTGTTATTCCATGAAGATTTAGATCAACAGAGAGCATCTGAGTTTCATAGTTCATTATTCAAAAAGGCACCAAAGGTTTTTACACAAACTTAAAGGGACAGTTGTGCTTCTTTCCTTTCATGTTTAAATGACTGAAAATTAGAGCTCAAGATTTTGAGGGCAACGGCAATTCTTCAGTTGTGCATTTGAGGAAATTAAGGTAACCTTATAAGACCTTTCATGTTGGAACACTGTTGGTTGACTCTCTGAGGACAGTTTCTGCCTTACCAATTACATGATTCATAATATTGACTCTTTGGATAATATCAGCAAATCACAAGTTAAATTTGGATATGTGTCTGTGTTGACCTAGGTTCCTACCTGATCCCTCTGCCCGCAGCTGAGCTGACGAACTGTTCGGATCTGGGGACTCTCTGTCAAGGTAGGAAGTCGATGTCATCTTCCTAAACCTTTTTTTGTGTTTTATGCTTGCTGTTTAGGGATGATGTTGTCGGTGCTTTGGTCTGTAATTTAATTTTCACCTGAAAACACAGAAACAGCAAAACAGGATATCTGGATGTGGTGTGCACCAATAATGTTGTCAGGACATAATGGCCACATTGGCTGTATTTCCATAAAACGCAGGGTTTTTCTAAATGTGAATGGTTATATATTGCTTGAATGGATTGGTTTCATTTCTCCCCACTTTTCTTCTCAAGATTATTGCAAGTGTCTTGGATATGCAGTTGTGCAGTATCTTGAAGAGGTGCTCATATCCATAAATTGATAGAAAATCTTATACTGAATATTGAGATAAGATTTAAAGATAAAACCAGTGGGTCAATTTGTGTTATGTTGTATAACTTGAATCTTTAGATAAAAATTGTTGAAGTAATCTAGTGTTAATATTACTATGTTATTTTGATTGGTGATTATATTGGAGATAGAATTGTTTTACGTACAAAGTAGTTGTATGCTATTAATATAGTTACATATGTATGCAATATATAACAAAAATAGATTGCTTAAACTTATCATTACTCTTTCTAATTTTTGTGAGCAGTTTTTATCCATTGTCATGCTAAATTTCTCTATAAAAAGTAGCATCTTCTATGCTTCACATTAGAATCGTGGGTATGCCTTCCCATAGAAGGTGGCTTTGTTAAAAAGGATCATGGCACAGAGGCGACAGACTCAAAGTAAGATCATGCAAGTAGAATTTAGGCTCTTTGCAGTCTGAGGGTCAGCCAGGCAGGGCAAGGAGGAAACGCACTATTTTTGGATTTCCCTTCTAAGATAACGTGAATATTATTACCAATCAATTCCTCAAGAAAATGACATTGTTTTCCCCCATGAACTCCATGAAGTTACGAAATAGTTTTGTAAAAACATAGCAGAAGACCTTTGATCCCAAGGTTTTGAAAATTCATTAATTTTTTATTATTTTAATATAAGAATCTAAAGAACTCATTCTGTTGGACCAAAGGTCCAGAAGCTCAGCATTCTCCTCAGGTAGTCCCCGTTTTTTCCTTAATGAACACAAATATTTTCATGATGCATTTGCATTAGGGTGAGCACAATTATTCCGAGTTTTGATTTACAGAAAGGAAAATTGTTCCCATTCTTAAGTTTTTATTTTATTCTGGAATGGAAAATCATTGTCACTGCACGCATTTTTGCATCAAGGAGTTCAGCATTTTCTCTGGTGCCTTTGGAAGGTGATTCTCTGGATCATCTCTTCACTGTTTTATGCTTACGTAACAATTAAAATGATATAATAGATAGTCATTGTATACATGATTATGCTCCGACACAAATACATCCATAAGATAAACCAAAGGACAGCTGTGTGCTTGGTTAATTTTCTTCTTACAGAGACATACCATCTCCAAGAAAGAAGCTGTCGAAGCAATACAAAAGGATTTCTTTTTTGTGCATTTTCAAGTAACAGACAAACAGCTTAGCCATAGGACTTATGAAATGCCTCCCTTTAAGGGTTGTCCTTATGAAATATTTCCCACCCACTAGTGTTTGTGACGTTTCTAGGGCCTCCAAATGATTGGATTAGTCCATGCACATCATCCCCTTGTTTTTCTTTTTCATTATCTTTTCAAGGAGGGATACTTTTTATTTTGCTATTTTATTTCCCTTGTCTCTGTGCATCAGTCCAGACTTGACTTAGTTTAGATAACTGCTAAGGTGTAAAATTATGCAGATTGCCTGCTTTTAACTTTCTTTCAGTGGTCTCTGGGAACTAGTTTCTAGAAAGAGTAATTTCCCATGGGCTTACCAGCCTCTCAATTGCACATGTAGGTATAGAATCCAACTGTGTTTTCTCCAGTCCCTCTGTGTCAGCTCTGAGCCTTTGTGCAATGTAGCACCAAAGCCATGCAAACTGATTCTTAATGTACCATAGAAAGTCTTGCTTTGTTTTATGCACTGTAAGCTTTTAGTCTACTGTATTAGTAGCATGAAATGGTTTCAATTCTCTTGTGCATTTTCTTATAGTAGCTGTAGATTGCTTGTCCATATTAACTGTTTTATGCTCCTTTTAAAATTGCATCTTTCTCATCTTTATTGCCAGCTACTGTAAACCCTCCTAGTACTACACCACCCACTGTCACCACTAATATCCCTGTTACTAACAGAACCCATAAACCAAAGAATGGTAAGACTCATTTGGTAAGATCCTGTGTGTGGTATGTCTACAGTATGTAAAATTGTATTCTGAGAGTGGAAAGACAGATTGTTGCAGCAATGTTGTATGATTGGCAACACTTGGTTCATTAGCACATCCAAAGACTAGTAAAACAAACATCACTGTGTCTTGAGTCCCCGCTGAACCGGTAGAGCCGAGTACTTCTTTTCTTCACTATGAGCTATTTTCTTTCAGAGAAGATTTTAAGGAAAAGATATTTAATCGAAAGGAATTAATTTTCACTATAATACACTCGAGGATGGGAAAGGGGTGCTTTGCTTTTTATAGTGTTTTGTCAAATTAAGACACCTGAGGAACTTTCTGTTTGTTTGAGAACTAGGATTTCTCAGTGCACTGCAAAGGGTACCACCTGAGGAAACAGGTTTCTAAAGGATGCTATGATGTGTCAGAAACCTGATTCTTGGCATTTAAGGTTTTGTGGAAGTCAGCTCTGTGCTTACACTGTGAGATTTGTATTAGTGGCCATGGTAATGGTTAGTACCTTTTTATCACTTCTTGAAGAACGCTGGTGAGGATGGGTTATCAGTCAAGTTACGAATCAGTTTGGGGGTGGTTTTGCTGTCCTGGGACTTAAATCCAGTGTTCCATATATCAAGCAAGTGCCCTAACTCTGAGTTCCCCTGAGAGCCCCTATTTTTGAATGATAAAATTTCAAGTAATTCCAGCATTTCCTGCTATTTTTTCTTTTTATGTTTTTCTATTAGTAGTAATCATAATGTCCAACTGTGGTAGCTATATCTTGTAAGAAGCCAGTAGAGAGAAAGTCAGATGGACCAATTCTTTATCTAATTCTGTCTCATATATGGGTCACATTTTGTTTGCTATTTGGAGTTAGTGATTTCAGAGTCTTATAATAAAGACACATTCCAATCAAGTGATTGCCCCATTGCTTTCAACAAAGTAATATTCTCAAATATGAGATACTAGAGGCAAAAAAGGTTTTATAAAATCCAGTCCTGTAGCTTGTAAGTTCAAAACATCTGTAATGTATCACCAGAAACCCCAAACCCAGGGAAAAATAAACCCATATAGTTTACTCTTATTCTTATAGCTTTAGATATTTCATGAACTTCCTTTGTAAGGACATTCACATTAGAAGTATGGAAAATTTCACATGAAACATGGATATACATTTTGTGACGGTTATAAGGACATCAATTCCAGGAAATGTTTGTGGTTATTCTGCTCGTTTTATACCACAGATATTTATGATTCCGGCACCTCCTCCTCCCCCACAGCAAGCAGCAGCAGTATTAGGTTCCAGTGCATACTTCACATGGACTCCTGCCATCAGATGGGAATATTACAATTCTAACTAAGTATTTCCCTCTTTGTATGAGCACACAAAGAGCCTCTGTGGCGCTCTCCCTTCAGAACTGGCATGTCCTCTGCTGCCCAAGAACATTGACATGGGTACTTCAGAGCCCATAACTTGGTGGACTGGAGCTGTATCCGCTGATTCATGCGGGGCCTAACACTTTTGAAGGGAGCCTTGTTCAGGCCGTTCATCTCTGCGTCATAACTTTCATTGGAGTTTCAACAAAGCAGGCAAATATTACAGTCCATTAAAATGGCTTATCTCGACCACATTAATAAAGAAGAAGCTAATTCAGATGACTGTTGTGATTAACATATAATTTTAGCCATTCAATATTATGTCACCGTGTGGCAAAAATCATCTCAAACTTTTGTGCTCCAATTATTTTTTTTATCATCCTAGCAATTTTTACCAAGTACTCTAGCCATGTGCTCTTTATTCAATGGCTGACTCCTTCTTTATCTGTACTTACATGGGATTTCACTATTATATAAAGAAACCATAACTACAGAAATAAAAACTTGAAATAAGTGCAGTGCCACAGTGTTCCACAATTATTTCTTCTATTCTACTGGATTTCTGAGGCCTCACCGTCTGAGCCTTTCATTATCTTTTCTAAAAAGTAAGTAACAAAGTACCGCAAACAAAAAATTCAAATAAGGTTTTTCCTTCTGTTCAAATTTAAAATGACTGAGATTTTTTTTTCACTATAATAAAATCACAGTTATGTTATGTCGTGGGGTCTCCAATGTCATTCACATGCTACCAGCAACTTCTTACTCTTTGAGAAGTTGGTACAGTAAACATTCTCAGGTTAGCATCTGATTTATTAGTAAATCCTATCTTTCCATTGTCAGGAAGATTGGGACAACTGCCAAGTCTATTATCTCCCTTATCCAGTTCTCTTTACTCTGGGCTACCAGAATTTTACTGAGTTTATCAATAATAATTTACCAGTGTTTTAAGAGAGAGAGCTAGATCGCTTGATGATCAGATATTCTGCCTTGTTTTAGCAACCAAATTGGTTCTGATTGTTGTGACATGATCTTATTTTTCTTTCCAAATCTCTTTACCTCACATTACATACCATGAGTGCCATTTTTCAGACACCATCTCACAGGTATTTCAGGATGTCATAGATGTCTAGGTGTTCCCACAAATAATGAATCTTTGCCCAATCTCCTTGTCCTTCTCCCAAGTGCTCTTGGAATAAGGATTATTTCCATTCTTAATGATATTGTCTGTGCTTGCATCAACACCAACCCTACTAACTAGTGAACTTCGATGATCTAGGCACATGCAGCCCAACTGAGTACTAGCTTTGTTGGTCCTCATTATTGTGGAAATCTTGTTCACAAGTGCAAGTTGCAGTGTTCCTTCCAATTTCTCATGTGTTTAGCTAGTCAAATAACAAATTCGCTTGCAGGACCTTTGTGTGGGTCCAGCAGTCATTGTAGATTTATATGCCAGATGTCTTAAAGAAACGGGACATGCAAGGGCAGGCAGGTTGCCATTCATAGTATAAATGCAGCTGACTTAATTGGTTCTTTGACAGTTTGGAGGAAGAATGTGAAATCTAAACAGCATGTGAGTCAGATTTTAATTTGTCTTTTCAAATAAATACATTCAATTTCATCACCTCAATCCTATGTTTCACAACTTTGGAGATGATTTTTGTATTCCTCAAGGAACTTGGATAGTGAACTGGAGACCTACAGTATGAAATACTGCCTAATACCATATCTCCAATAGCTCTCTGAAGTTTTATATGGCTGGAAGAGGTACTTGGCAGGAAATTAAATATATACATACTTATTTAGTTAGCTTACTCCTCATTAAGTTTATCAGAGGGTATTCTGGTCTATATGAAATTGTTAGAACAATACCTTTTGAAGTCATGGGGATACATGAAGATTTGTGGATGGTCATGATACAAGAATATCATTTTCTGTCTATAGGCAATGACTTGCTGCTCTGATAACAAGAGGAGCCTAGACATTTCCCTAGTAACAATGTTTAAGCAAATTAATTTCTCAATAAAAAATCCCTCTCAACAGTCCACCAGTAGACATTCATTTTTTATTCCTTTGGTTCCTGTCCTGAGAATCACATAATTACCCATAAAATTACCCAAAAATTTTTAAATAAGTAACAAGCAGGCCCCATTAAGTTTTAACTAAGTTGATAATTCTGTGGTTTCTGAGCAGAGACTAATTCTTCATAACACACAAAAAAACCTTAGTATGAGATACTAGTTTATTTGAGAACGTAATCTAGTTACAACTTTCATAAATAGTGCTAAAAAGTACTAAGGTCGTCTGATGCTGAATGTCTCATTTTCTGAAAACAATGAACTGAAGGAAAAAGTGGGGACAGGAAACCTTTAAAATTGAAAGAAACTGGGCTAAATATTTGGATGTTTCCATAAAATTTCAGAAATGTCAGTAGTTAAACTATTTACATTTTTACCATTTTGTAGTATGTTCAACCTAAGAAAAAAAATGGCTTATATTTAGTGCTCCATCTAGTGGTAGCTTTTAGAAACACTCCAAGCCTCCCTGGCTTCCTAGACTAACCCAGGATACTGGGACATTGCACTCTGCAACTTGAATTTCCTCTAAGCACTCAGCAGGTCCATGATTTCATGTGAGGAGTCCTGTTGTGTAGGATATGTTTTTTAAAAAAAAAAAACAAAAGTTATTGCCATCTCTTTTACATGAGTCTAAATAGTTTCCACTCAGAACATGTTTTAAAGAAATAAAAAATTGAAGATCATTAAAACAATAGTTTTAGACACTGAAATAACTTCTCTGTATAAACTAAGCTCTCTGGTCTTTGAACATATTTTTTGCATATCTGTATTACTATATAAGGTAGAAATTCCTGCTATTTCACATGGGACTTACAGAACTATTATTTGCATTTCTGGTACAGCTGGGACTTTCCAAAGACATGTTTTTATATATAGTTTAGCACTGACTGACTCCCCCAAATTTGCATTGAATGTACTCCTTAGCATTGTTTAATTGTATATTTCTAGATAGCTTATGTTTTGTACTTAAGGCTTACCAAAAAGTATGCGCAAATGTGGCTCACACTAATAGATATCTGTTTTCCCCGTCACTTTAACTTCAATTTTAAAAGGGTGGTTTTCTTTCGTTGGTTACCTTGAGTCATGTCCTGTGTGGTGCACAGTTAGCTCCTGTGTGGTACCCAGTTACTCAAACAAAACCTTTGAGGACATAAAGACTCAACTACTTAAAAGAGCCACTAAGATGAAAAACCAGAACCTTCGTTTGGAGTATGGCTTTCTTCATAAAGCTCGTTCCACCACTTAAAATCCTGCCTGTCAATATTAGCCTTCCTCCTCTCTATTTTGGTAGAGGGGCTATACTTAGAAACTTAAATGAGAGAAGTTTGGTCAGATTTTGCCTAATACTTCAGGAAGTGAGTGCTTCTCTGAGGAGAACAAAGCAGGGAGGGAGGAAAGGACCACTGAAGAGGAGGCATGTGTGTGCCTGTTTATTTCCAGTATCAATCTTGCCAAGGATTCGAATCACTTAGTGTTTCACATTCCCAAACTACCATTTTTAGCCACAAACAAAAAAGTGTATTTTCTTATTAACTAAAACCAACTTCATATGGAAAACTCACTTTATCATCTTTAGGTACCAGAAATCTATAGAATTAAAAACTAGCTTGCAAGTATTACAATGGTCATAGCCAAGTGATGACTTAGTAGCAATGAAAATATCTATGAGTAAACTAATCAATAACTCCTTCTAAGCAGTTGTAAGAGTAATTTTAGCATCAAACTTATCCCCAAACACCCTGTGCCCGTGTGTTTAAACGTATGTGAAGTGATGTGATTGTGAATTTGCATTGTTTGTTCCAAGTGTAAAAAATAATTAAATTTTAATCCTATTTCCAATGTGCAGACGGAATAATGTATAGAATATCTGTTGTGATTCACAATGACCTTAATCACCCGGAAGTAAAAGTACAGAGCAAGGTAGCAGAGTGGGTAAGTGAACTGATTTCCTTGATTCTGGCTTTAAAACTTCAGCTTCTTTATTGATGGTAAAGATAATGAATGAAACTGAAGATTCTATAATGGCACAAGTGATGCTCATTATAAATATATGAACAGGGTGCTAGAGAAGAGGACCAGTGGCTAACAGTGTGTGGTTGCTCTTGAAGACCATCCAGCTTCAGTTCCCAGCATCCACATCTGGTGCCTCACAACTACCTGCAATTCCAGCTCCAGGGGAGCTGCCCACTTTTGGTCTTCTTGGGAACTATACTTGAATGTGCTTACCCCCCATATAGACACATTTACATACACATAATTAGAAATAAAATTAAAAAGTATATGACTAGATAGAAACAAGGCTTTCTGTTTATGTTCATGAAGAGAGATAGTCTCCTTGGATTGGAACAGGAATTATGTGCTCAGTGATGAGACAGGAAGAAAACTGTGGAGAAGGGATGCCTTTTTGAAAACCATTTTCTTTCCACACTCCTCTTTTTTATTGCTCTTATGGGCAGAATGATTAATAAATATGAAATTATTTCTTTGCATTCTCTAGCCATGGCTGGTGTTACTAATCACGGAATGAGCACTAACTGGTGGGCTTGCATTAGATAGGGTGCAATTTGACATTTGCATCTTGCAATTTTCCTCCCAACATCATTGTCATCAGAAGCTAAAATTCATTAGCTCCTTTTCATTTGAGAGGCATGTTCCCAAAGTGGATGTTTGAAAACATCACACCCCAACACCCGTTACAAGGATCATCTAACCTGAAAACTCAAAATCTCACAGATCTCTTGAGTATTTGAGTTAAGGATGATAAACTAAGAAGTCCATGCAAATATTCCAGATCTGGGAAAATAATCAGAAATCTGAAAGACTTTGGCTCTAAGTACCAAACTTAGATAAAGCATCCACATCCTAAGAACACAGAAAATAGTTGTCATTATTTTTCCAATGTTTTTTTTAAAATTTGCATTGCATTTTAGTAATGTTTACATCAAAACTAAAGATGTGTACGAAATATGACCAAATAAGCCTTGGAAGAGACTTAAAGGTAACAGGATTTCTTGTGGTTACACCATAGAAATTTGCTGTTCATATTCTGACCCATACCATCACTTTTAACCACTTTGGCATCATCCCAATATCATGGGGCTTTATCAAAGATGTATTTTCCTACTTAAACTTTTTCTTATCACTGATGTTCTTATGAGATGGCAATTACCACAAAACATGTTCAATTGCATCTCAGTAATTAATGTAACCAAAGGAAAGTGTTTATCAAGGGGTTGGTAGGCTGTTAGCTAGAGATGAAATGACAGTGTTTATTGGGGTTTGGTAGACTGTTAGCTAGAGAGGAAATGACAGTGTTTCACACCACAGCAGCTTGAGTTCCAGTGTGAGATCTGCTGGTGATTAACAGATGGTTATGAAAAAGCTACTTCATCTCTCCAGACTCTATTTCTTCATAAACAAGAGTGCGGAGTTTGTGTGGGAATGTAGTGTCTTATTCAGTGACTAATGTACGGATGAAAAGACATGGCATTCATTACTTCCTTGGCTTCTCTGGCCCAACAACCAACCCTTCCTTTATCTTTCACCCTTGTGGTTCTGCAGCATTTTCCCAGGGTCTTTTCTTTCCCAGTGACAGCTCATGTTTTGGAAAGGGGACAACCTTGACTCAGAAAAGAATGTTTTTAAGCTTTACTGCAACTCACCCTTTTCCATCGTGTCTTCCAGCTCAATTCAACCCTCCAGAACTGGAACTACACTGTTTATGTGGTTAATATAAGGTAAATGCATTGATTATCTGAGAAATAGAAATATTTAATTTACTGTTTCTTCTCAGACTCTATCTGAGCACCTGTGTGCTTCATAACTGAACCAATATAATATGTGTTCTAATGTAACAAAATTACAAGAAGGTAATCATAGTCAGAAATTGTTTGGCTTTCCTTAGAAGATCACAGTAAGGATGCTTTGGGTATGTCACCATGATGTGGGATTCCCCTCTGTATGTTATGGAATATGTTTTATTACCATATTGGTTAATAAACAACCTACTTTGGCCTATGGAAGGGCAAAATATAGGTAGTTTGGAAAACTAAACTGAATGCAGGGAGAAAGAAGGTAGAGTCAAACAGATGTCATGTAGCCGCCCAAGAAGCAAGATATGAAGTAACAAGCCACAAGCCTCATGGTAAATTATAAAATAATAGAGATGTATTAATTTAAGATGTAAGAGCTATCTAGGAATATACCTGAGCCATTGGCCAAACTATGGTAATAAATATAGTTTTTGTGTGATTATTTGGGTCTGGGTGTCCAGAAAATGAACGCACAGTCTCTGTTTACATCACCACATTTAGAGACCACTTTCTCTACAAAATAAAATATCAACAGTCTTATTGCAACCTTTTTTCAAAATTAGCTTTTATTACTTTTTCTACTTAAAATTTTTACTAAATAATGCCCACACAGGCTCCTGCGATCATGCTTTTATAATTTCATCCTTAAATATCAGAGATGTAAAGGTCCAGGAAAGACATCAAGTTATCGTAAGTCCAGGAGGTAGCTCACTTAACAAACACAATCAGGTTCCTTTTCAGAATGTCTTAGGGTTTGTGGTCTACTAAAATGCACTGTGGATCTTCACGAGAGCACAGATGCAGTTACCCAGCTCTGCAGACTGGGAACCGCAGAACACAGACTTGGGAAGACAGTCTTAGAATATCCATTCTGATGGCTTTTTTCACCTTTCCCAGTTTTGCTGTAGAGGACTGGACATAATGGATGAGAAACTGATCATGGTTACTTGTGTCTGTCTATGACTGGACACAATGAATGGGATTGATAGTTGACACGTATATCTGTCTTTGACTGGATGCACTGGGTGAGCTTCATAACAAACACATGTCTGTCTTTACAGTATTCATCAAAACACAGGCGAGGACAGGATTAAAGTCAAGAGAGACACCCTGGATGATGACAAAAGGTAACACAGAGGAGACCTGGAAAGTGTAGTGTTTTTTCTCCTGCTCATTGCTTTGGCTGTCTGGGGAAAAAAAGTGAAATGATGGTCAGAGAAAGACTTTTGAGTTGCCTAGGATGTTCACATTATTTCTTCAGCATGAATGCAAATCATCTTTTTCTCATATCTGAAACAGAAAGAGAGTAAGTGGGGTTGAAATGTAAATCTAAGGAAAGTCCTAGAGAAGCAGAGCACTTGAGAGGGGTGGGTGAGCAGGGCTAGATTTCTATGTCTTCAAAATCCATCATCCCTTATTCAAAATTCCAAAAAGACCTTCAAAGGGAAGAGTTTAGAGCAAGGGGGAAATCTCAGTGGAGTATTGATAGCACGTGCCTAGGGTTGCTAGGTCCTGGGTTCTAGCCACATACCTGCCTTCCACCCAGGCCCATTGTGAGAAAGGTCATAATTATATGTTATAGCATATAAAAATATAAAGAATATGAACCAGATATTTTTAGTATATACAATCATACTTATTTTTAAAAGTCTCCATTTTTAAATTAATATCAGGATCATGACTTAACACATAGGTGATTAATGGCTATGCCCAGCGTGCACAACCAGCTGGCATATAAGGATCAGATTTTCAAAATGCTGCAGAATGAAAACCCATTAAGTCCTGGAGTGAAAAACAAATACTTGTCTTGGGATTGTATGTTGTATCTCTATAAAATTGTAACAAATCAAGGCTGATAGTTTAGAAACCTTGCGAGGCTTTAATTTACTGACTTGGTATTATGAAAATGTAGCCACTGAGCAATGAAATGGTCCATTGAGCAAAGGTGCTTGCTGCCAAGCCTGTTGACCTGAGTTTGATCCCCAGTACCCACATGGTGGAAGAGAAAGCTGAGTGGGACAGCTTGTCTTCTGACTTCCACAGGTGCTCTATGGAACACACAACACAACACATGCACACCACATACAAACATACACACCATACATACACACACACACACAACACACACACACGCACAAGCACACTCCAAAATATAATTAAAGATTTATTTTTTTATAAAACGGAAAGCACAGCCATGATGCATTGCTACTATGAGAAGATACACATAAAATTGGATTTGAGAGTTGACCAGAGATCTTTATTAATTTCCCTTTCTTTTTAATACTGGAAATATAGAAAACAAATGTCTGGAACTATCAACTTGTCATTTCTACATAAATTCAATAAAGGGGATCACACTGTCTGATTAGGGGAGGTTTTTATTCTGGCATCATTCATTTTCCTTTAAGATCTGAAAAGAGAGTAACTTATTTTAGGATAGCAAGTGACAAGGCTTTTCTCCTCTTCCTAGGAAAATGTCCCTTTCCCACATCTACTACTACATTATGTTGGGACTGCAATAATGGATCCAGCGGTGGCTAGGATCCTCTGCGGGTACTTTACATAGCATTTGGGACAAGAGTAGCTTGAAGTGAGAAAAGTTGTGCCCGTGGGAATTGAGCATCCATCCCATCAGCTTCCTCAAGAGGTTATTCTATCACTGATGGCACTAAAATCAGCCACAGTTGGCATATGCCAGCCACTCAGAACTCTTGTTTGAAAGACATTTAAATAAATAAAATCTCCGTTACCTGGTCTGTCAAACCAGTGAAAAATGTCACCAAAAAATATAGGGAGAATGAACCAATCTAGCTCGTGGGAAAATCCACTTTCTTCATTTTCCTTTGTTATAAATTCTCAGCATTGTCCTTTTTTTATAGCTTCACTCTCTTTTGAAAAACCTATTCTGTCTACTCTTATGTTTACTGACAAGGTTTTGTAGCCTCTCTTGTAGTTTTCCCTCACACCACAATCTATTAGTTTCTCATTCATTCCCCCCCCCCCCCCCGAACTCTCCGTTTCAATTCAGACTTGCAGCTTAAGCAGCTGATAATGCTGCTATGTTTCACTGCCTAAACAGGCAGGGAACCTGAAACCACAGAGGGACTGACTTAAACAAATGATGAACAGCCGACGGCCACAAGGGATAGACCTTGGCCACGGTGGAACCATAGAGTAGTTTCTGTTTTCAGATGGGAAAGAAAAATAACAACGATAAGGCTTGTGAAAATGCAGACTCTTTCTTGAATGGTTAAGTCTGTGTATTAAACATACCCCCAATACATTATGCTGACGCTGTCCTGGGCACGGCTAGGGATGCTCAGGAACCATGGTGGCGCTGCTTTTCTCCCAATGGTCACTGAATCAGAGGACATCTCATCGTATGCCGTTTAGAAAATGGTCCCAAGGGTTCACCGTGCACCGCATGTTGGCATCTATACTTGCCTCATCTGAAAATGTGGCTGATGTATGAGTGTTAAGCAGCGGATCACTTTAGAGGTAAAATGTTCCCAGAGTCAGAGAGGAGAAGAGTACTTTGTCCTTGAGTTGACTGACCGGCTAAATAGGCAAAATCCAGCTACGTCACCTAACCTTAAGTAAAAAATATTTAACCTATTCTTTGTTTTTTATTACCAGAAATGTGCTGTGTCTGTATTTACTTCTATTCTTACTGACTAAATTTTATCAATAGAGTGTGCTGTCCTCTAGACTTTGAGGGCACATGCCTGCTCTTTTGCACGTGACGATCAACCCATCTGGATAATAGCGTGATGTCTGCTGTACTCTTCACTTCTCCTCAAAATAAAGAGGAAATACACATGCAGCATGCTCACATAAAGAAGCAAAGAAAAAAATCTCCTTTACCTGACAAAATGACAGAATGTACCTCTGCCTCAGTACAGAATTGCCTTTAGATTTTACTATTGACAAGAGCTGCAAGCATGGCTTAGCTGTATGTTTTGACAGTGGTCTTAAAATATACATCTATGCTTCCCATAAAGAAATTTTCAGGGTTACACTTTCTAAAACCATTTTACTATCCAAACTGGGTATACTCTAAGTATTTATTTTACATATTTTCACCATATTAAGTACTTGGAAAAACTCCATCTGCGAGACATGCACCACATTTGTAAACAATGACACATACCAGTTTCAAGAGTCCAATATGCAATTCAACCATTTTCTTTGACATTTTAAGTTTTGCCTATAAGTAAATAAAATAGAATTAACTATATTATGTTCCCCTGTTGGTGGATGTTAAAAGTATTATTATATGGCATATGAACTGTAGATACTACTTAAATATTTTTGAAAAAGTGGGGTGTTATGAAAAAATTCTAAAGAATTATGTTGTAGATAATCTATTCCAGATGAGACAGACTGAACATTATAATCTGTACAACAGAGAAAGAAAGGCCAAGATTTCTTAGTTTGTCTTTTTGGCCTTAATCGCTCCTGGCATCCAGGTTCTGTTTCTCCTAGGCAAAAACAAACAGTCAAAAAGCAACCCTAGGAACAATAGTTCTCTCTGACGTCTTTTCTAGGGTGGTGCTGTGGGCTCTTCTAGTCTACAATGCTACCAATAATCCCAACCTGGATGAAGCAAAGATAGAAGAGAAGATTAAATCCAACAATGCATCACTAGATGAAGGCCTGAGGCTCCATGAAGTCAATGTGAATAAGCTGGGTACGTGAGTTCAGTATGTGTGATTTACACATTCAGAGTTAAGCATGCAACAGCCCAAACAGTCTTGTTTGTTACTTGTCTGTGATGGAATTTTAGTGATGGAATTAGTTATATCAGAGATTGTTAAAAAAAATATGTAACATTGCGTAAAAGTCAGCTCAACATCTCTAAATCTAAGGGAGTGAAGGAGGCAGGCAGTTTGTATTTATCCTTTCTCATCCCCAAAGGAGCAAAGTACTGGAATAACCTTGACCATCATTGGCTTCCACTTACAAGATTAAAAAATGCATATATGCATTTACAAGAACTCTCATGAAATAAATTATGAGAGAAGTTCTTTATTATAAAGCCTCTCTTTTTATTGTATTCTTTGCCCATTAATGATGTCATTACCTTCACAGCATTAAACCAGGGATCTTGAAGTTAGAATTAGTTCTCAGCAACACACCTTCCATGTCCTAAGCTTTCAGGAGTCGTATGGCACAAGTTGCACTTTCCCAAGCTCCCATGCTCTTTCATAGCTAGGTGGTGTGCACACCCTCTACTATACCTGCCCACTCACCTTCACCTTTGATGATAGCCACACAGCCACCTCTTCTTTAAGGTCTTTTCTGACATCATCATGCACAATACACATCACCATTGTTGAGCCTCTACTTCGCGTTGCTCAGAGACCTTGTGATTCACATACCTTGGAAGACTATCGTCTTTCATTGAACTTATTTGCATTCCTATGTGAGTCTTCTTTAAGTATTTTGATCTTTAGCATGAGATGGCATCTTATTTTTTTTAATGCTTAGCCCCCAGCACTCGAATACTTGTTGAATGAATGCATGAATCTTTTTTTTTTAATTTCCGCCTCCCTTTTCCCTCCCCCTCCCCCCACTCCTCTCCACCTCCCTCTCCAGTCCAAAGAGCAGTCAGGGTTCCCTGCCCATGGGAAATCCAAGGTCCTCCCCCCTCAATCCAGGTCTAGGAAGGTGAGCATCCAAACAGGCTAGGCTCCCACAAAGCCAGTACATGCAGTAGGATCAAAACCCAGTGCCATTGTCCTTGGCTTCTCATCAGCCCTCATTGTCCGCCATGTCCAGAAAGACCGGTTTTATCCCATGCTTTTTCAGTCCCAGTCCAGCTGGCCTTGGTGAGCTCCCGTTAGATCAGCCCTACCCTCTCAGTGGGTGGGTGCACCCCTCGCAGTCCTGACTTCCTTGCTCATGTTCTGCTTCCTTCTGCTCCTCATTTGGACCTTGGGAGCTCAGTCCAGTGCTTCAATGTGGGTCTCTGAATCTTAATGGAGGTATTTGAAGCACGGTTAATAAAAACTCAGAGAGAGAAACTGGGGTTTAACCTGAAGATCTGAAAATCAAAGCATTGGGTCACTGACTCTTACCTTGACCTCATGACCAGGGGCCTGTTTTGCTCTCAGATCTTCAGGCAAGCTTTATTAAAATACAACTGAAATGCCACTACAGGTATCTTTTATAAGCAAATGTCTAAAACTACATACAAATAAAAGTATTTGCTCTGGTGCTTTTTGTATAAAGTTAGAGTCTGACTAGAGACTTCGGTAGGCATTGGGTCAAAAGATTTTCCTGCTTTCCCTCCGATACATTAAGGAAGCTGAAGTGGGAATGTAGGTGCTCTTCACCACCCCCCCCCCAGAGCATGCAAAGAAACAAGACCACATCCAAGTGTGATGAACCCCCACATCTGTGAGTGCCTGCTCAACTCTGTCTACTGTGTCAACATGCAGAGCTAGAGAGACCCTCAGAGCGGTGGATAAGCATTGAGAAGCCACAGTAGTGCTGATTCCTACTAAATAATATCTGGGGCTTTGCAAAAGTATTCACTTTCTCACAAGCAGGGCTTCTACAAAGGGGAGCAAGAGCTCTCCTTTTATACACAGGCAATCTCTACAAAGAAGCAGTGACAAATGGCAGTCAAGATCTCTCTCACCATACAACCCTGAGGGACCAATCCAATCTGCCGACAGGCTGGACAATCTTAGGACAGCGATCTGTGCATACATGGATATTTAATTTATACCAGTTATTTGCTGATTTGTATGTTGTGTCTCTAGAAGCGACTGTGAAGAAAGGGTTGTGGCACTTGAAAACAAAAGCTTAGAATCTCCCAGATTCAAAGGGTAGACTGGAAAAGTCATTTGAATTTTCACTCGGGACCTACAGGTCCTGACAAGGACCACATCTTTCAGTGCTTTCGCTGCTCTTTCACACTCAGAAAGTTTTAGTGTAGGTGTTGCTGTGGCTTTGATGTTTTCAAATGATAAAGTTTGAATCGTTTTTGCCATTGCAATCAATTAGCTGGACTGTTTTCACTCGAAAAGTGGAGCGGTTTGAGGGCAAGAGCAGAAGGCAAGACAGCTAAGGCTGGCTGGGGGAACTTCCTTGCTTCCCTTTTCTAGTAAGCTTTAGAGACTGTACACTATGAGAACAGCTAGGCTGGGCGGTGATGGCACATGTCTTTAATCCCAAAACTCAGAAGGCAGAAGCAGGTAGATCTCTGTGAGTTTGAAGCCAGTCTGGTCTACAAGAGCTAGTTCTAGGACAGGCTCCAAAGCTACAGAGAAACTTTGTGTTGGGGAAAAAAAAAACAGCTAGAAAATACTCCATAAAATGTGCTTACAACTCAGCAATGAAGCTATTCATTTATGGGCCCCCTCCCCTGTTTTAAACATATTTTGAAAATTTCAGGTCTTTTCTCAGTTCCCATGATGTTTGCTCTCCGAATAAAACTCATACCTTAATGGTTTACGTGAAAGATCATATATATTTCATTATTACATTTCATCCTTTTATTATAAGACGGGTTTGTAAGATGTAATAATTTTTATCTGAAACATGTTTACTTTTCATAATTTTTAAAAATTCTAAATATAAAACACTGGTATTTGAGTAGTATATGTAATAGTTACTGAATTCCCAGGGCTGTCATTGGTTTTCATCCTATACCTTTAACTTCAGAAAATTAAGGACTTGTCTATTTCTGACTCTTACTTTCTCCTAGGTACGTGTAGTGCCGAGGAGGATCCAGAGGGCTTTAGCTGGCCAGCCATCTCTTTACGCTCTTCCTTTCAACAACCATGCCCGAACAAGCCGGGCTCTTACATAACACGGACATGGTAATCTTTTTCATTGACTTGCAAGCTACATGTCCAAGCTTTCTCTGTCTGTCAAAGCAGAACTCATTCACGAGCTGATTTAAGAAGTTGGGAAGCAGTCACACACTCATAGGTGGATAGAGATGAGGAAAGAACAACCCACATGGCTGTTTTCAACTGAGCTGTGAGCTAATTGAGCTCTCTCCAAGAATGAGGAAGTTGGAAACCAAACTGTGGCCCCAGAGCAGAGGAAACTGTGGCCACTGTGGTCTCAGAACAGGCACCTGACCCCCAGAACTTCTTACTCATGTGGGGAAGAGAATTGGCAAAGGGAGAATAAGGCCAGAACCAGGTTGGGCAGCCTGCTGACATAGACTGTCAAGACACAGGATTTCCCTACACATCTAATAAGCCTTCGCTAGACAGTTGGAGGGTCCGCCAAGGCTCCCTGCATGTCTAGTTCTCCACCCTCTGCCTTGGGCCCAGCTAGTTCTTTTGGAAGGAATTCAGGAACAGAAAGTGCCTAAGTGTGCATCCTCCGCATCAAGGGCTGTCGTTGACACTTGGTGGGGAGGCAAGACAAGTGCTGGGAGATTTATGGACTCAAGTTTGAAATGTGGCCCTACCTCTTCCTGGCTCAAGTTCTTGGGAAAATTCCTTGGCTTCTCTAAAATGCATTTCCCTTTTCAAAAACGTGGATTGAAATCTGCTTTCCAGAGTTATGTGAAATTGGAATGTGAGTTTTCCAGTAAAGTACTTAAAGCAGCACTTGACAGTGTACGCGAGGTCAGGACGCAGGATGTAGGCAGGGCTTCCCTTCAAGAGTGCAAGTCCTGACTGATTTTTCAATGAGGATTTTTATCCTCCTTTTTAGTATTCTTTTAAAAGGGAATCTAGCTGGATAGCGAGGCAAATCCCGAAACTTATGAATTGCTTTTGTTGATTGTAATTTCATTGGTGCCATGTACTTAAATGTTATTTTGTTGTCTGGGAATTATCACAGCCTTTCTAATGCCACATCAACCTTCTGGAGCCCTGTTGACGCCTCCAATTGCTCAAGTGAGTGCCATTTGTCTTCCGTTTCCCAAAACAAAGTGAAATGACCTCATGACCATCATCATCATTGACGTTTACATTCTCTGCAGGCATGATGTTCTGCTATGTGATATTACTATAATTTTAAAACTCAGGCAAATGAATCTTTCACATATTTTAGGCAGAAAGTATACTTTTCTGCATTCTAAATTTCAGTCATAGTCATAAACTAGGGAAACAAAAATGATAAGAAAATTATGCAGAGGATTAAAAGTAGTGCGCAAGTTGCTACTTCTTTCAATGTTTTTCATAGTTCGCATTATTATATCAATGCTTTTCATATTTCAGCATTATTATATCAATGCTCTTCATCAAGGAACACTAAACCCTCTGAATCATATTCAAGAAATCTGTATCCTATTTAAGAAATCTGTCACAATGTATAAAGAAACGTTGCCTTATAAATATGGGGGTGGGGTACGCATGGGAATCCCACTTCTTGTTTATATAGAGAATTCACACTGCCTCTTCCCAGAAATGTCTAAAACACCCAGACAAACTTTGTGTTATTTCTTTCCCTCCTTTTAGGACAACCAAATCAAAAGGCCAAGGCTATTTTAGATTTAACTGGTGATGGGCAGAACCTATCCTCAGCCAATATTAGCAACATTGTAGAGGAGGTCAAAAGGATAGTGAGCGAAGAAGAAAATATTGATATAACGCTCGGCTCCACCCTAATGAATATATTTTCTAATATCCTAAGCAGTTCGGATAGTGATTTGCTTGAGTCGTCTTCTGAGTAAGTATAACTAAGAGTTAAGCTTTATTCATGTGTCGTGAGATCATTGCTCCCTCTCTGAACGCTTTGTGCCCAGACTCCATGATTCACAACTCGAGAAGGTGCATGGGTATTTCCCAAGGTCATTTACAAAGTAAACTTTAAAGTTCCCTAATTATTTCAGAAGCATAGTTTACAAAGCTATTAGGGTTTTCATCCGGCCGCATATAAAATAACTCGGCCACTTGCGAATTGACACAATGTTCTGCACATTGTCACAGCTATGTGAGCTTCTCAAATAAACATGTCCAGCTGGGTGTGAATGCACATGCTTTTAATCCCAGCACTCAGAGGCAGAGGCAGGCAGAACTCTGAGACAACAAAGAACTCTGAGGTCTACAAAGCAAGTACCAGGATAGCCAGGGCACTGTGTACAGAGAAATTCTGTCTTGAAAAATAAAACAAAACAAAACAAAAATGCCTAGGGTAGGTAGGAGAACATTACTTTATATTTTATTTTCCACTTGATAGTAGGGTCTTTAATTTCTTCTATTTCCTTTTTTGATTTTTAAAAATTAAATCATACTTTTTCATTTTTTATTGTATTTATTGAGCTATATATTTTTTTCCACTTCCCTCATTCCTTTCTTTAAATAATATTTCTTTGATAAAATATGTTTGTTAAACACATTCTCTAGATTATTTTATCTCTAGCACATTAACTGCAAATAACTTTTGAAGCGTAAATATAATTAATCTTAGCAATTAAAACCAGGAGTCAGGGATCAGGGTACAAACCTGAAGTATCAGAGAAGCAAGGAAGCAGCCACCAATTGCTTCCTACCTCTGCAGCTTCTCAGTCCAGAAGGGCTGAGATCTTGTCTCTGCCCCACCTTATCATATCCTGTCTCCTCTCTGTACAGACCTCCCGACCTCTCTGGTTAACTAGTTGCTAGGTCCGCCCTTTGACTCCAAGCAAACTTTATTTGTTAGAACACAAACCAAATACCACACAGCAACTTTTACAGTGTCTTCTGGCTTCTCAAACAATGTCAGTGGCAAACAAAACTTCTGATGACTTAGTTACTGATTTTGCTTAAGATGTGTTTCTGAGGATGCATCAGTTACTTTGATTCTATGTTCCAGCTGAGAGTCCTGGGGTTTGAGGGTGGTGTTATATCCTATATGCTAAGATCAGAGGACTTAAAGATAATTTGCATTAGTATTTTGTCATCGGGCAAGTACCTAAAGCACAGTGTAATTTAACAATGATGCCATTTTCATTTCTTTAGAGCTTTAAAAACAATTGATGAGCTAGCCTTCAAAATAGACCTGAATAGCACACCACACGTGAATATTGCAACACAGAATTTGGCTCTTGGAGTATCATCCCTGATGCCAGGGACGGATGCACCTTCAAATTTTAGCATTGGTCTTCCAAGCAATAATGAATCCTATTTCCAGGTAACAAACCCATGTTTGTTTTCATTTTGCCTAATTAAAGACACAGAGAACAGTCTTACTGGTTCTTTAATATTAGATTCCTCAAGGAAGTCTTAATCCCAGTAATGGTAGACAGATTTGAACACTGTCTAATATGACATCAGCAGGCACAGAAAAAGCAGAAGTACAGAGGTCCATATGATGGATGGTGCCTTCTAAAAAAGAAGAGGTAGAGCGAAATGTTAGCACGTGGGTAGAGATCACCATATTGGAAGATAAGTCTTACTAAAGAACTTTGGGTTAGAAGAGATGAGGGAGAAGCTGTCTCCTTGCCACTGCTTGTAAAAATGAACTTTAGTGCCGCAGACAAGATGTGCTAAGAGCAATTCTGGGCCTTGCCTTCAGAGCCTCTAAGATGATGTTCTGTGTAGGGTCCTGACATGTCCAGCTTAATCAAGGGCTCAGTTGTTACTGACACTGCTGATCTATGGATCATGTGGTGCAGATCCACAAATACAGAGACTTGGCAGTGGCAGGTGACAGACAAGGCTGAACAAGTCATCTGGGACTCTACTAACCGTCTGGGATATGTTAAAGTCACAGTTCATCCGGTAATTTGCAAGTTTCTACTGTTTCAGGCATTGTTAGCAAGCAGAGCAAACGCAATAAATGCAGCACCATCCCTGACCTGGGTGGGGGCATTAAGGATATTTTTATATTTAAATAGTGCAAGCTCCATTAGTCCCTCGCTCATACTAAGTCCAGGAAGAATTTATGGCCCGAGTTATAGTTTCAAGAAAAGTAGTATATTACAGTATTCATGGTACTGGCTCTTTTTCAGTCTGTAGCCCATAAAGCAATGAGCAGGGTGGTCAATCAAGGCTGAGAGATGCTGTATATTCCTCCATTCAAAGTGTGTCACTCTGCTTGTCTCATTTCAAATGAAGGCTACAATGTCAAAGCAAAACCAAAACAACTAAAAAAACAAAAAACAAAACAACTATCACCCCTTTGCAGAGGTAACTAACCATTGCTGTTAAAAAAGTTAGTCTATGCCCATAATCATTGCTTTATGGTGTGTGAGATGAACAGAGAAAAGATCAAAATTGGACGCCTTCATATCCCACCCTCATAGATGAAGATATTCATTTGTCTCTAGAATTGCCAATGTGCTTTATGATCAAGGTATTCTTGTGTAAACCCCCAATGTGATCTCTGCCTAGTGGCAAGGGATTATCCAGGAATTCCAGATGTTGGCAGAGGTCAAGGGCAGCCCTGGTTCTGGCTGAGGTGGCCCTTTCAGACGTCTCATCTAACACAGTCTGACCATTGCCTTCATGATGACTTTTCCACCGGTGCCTTTGTGTGTGGCAGATGGACTTTGAGAACGGACAAACAGATTCATTGGCATCTGTGATTTTACCTCTGAACTTGCTGGAGAATTTAAGTCAAGAAGATTCCATATTAGTCAGAAGAGCACAGTTTACTTTCTTCAACAAAACTGGACTTTTCCAGGTGAGAACCTATTAATTTTTTTTCCAGTTTCTAATGAAGTTATCTGTGCTCAAAGGTTAAAATGTTCAGATTCTTTTGAATTACACCAGCAGGTACAGAAAAATGAATCTGCTATGTTTTCAAAGATTAAAAAAAATGTAAATGTTCAAATATTTTATTTCAATTAATGTCCCTTTTAACAGTGTTTACTTACTTGGGTTTTAAAAACAAATTGTCAGGCTAAGATTTGTGTTATATAATGTGGAATTGAGTTAGTTATGACACCACTATTTATTATTTGTTAATCCTTTTGTTCTCCAGCTCCCCTCCCCCGCCCAGGTCTCTAGAGTTAAAGCATTCGTGCACCAAAGGAAAGGATTTTTTTTTAACTCAGCAGGAAGCACCTTTTACATAATGAGCGGCATTCTTGGCTTTAATCATTTTTCCCATTAGTATTTCAAATGACCTTTGGCATTCTCATATCCGCAGAGTAGAGTGGCATTGTGCTGAGCACATATTATCATTTTTATTGGCATCAGCTCAGATGCTACATGATCTACTGCCAGAAAGCGCGAGTCACCCTTGGTGGCCTTGAAGAGGACAGCCCCCTTGAGAGCATTTTGCTGGACCCTTTCCTCAGAAGAAGAGTTACCAGTTAAATTCAAGACAGCAGTGTTTGTCTAGCTGTGTGCCCTATGCAGGAGAACATTTTGAGTCTCAGACCCATTGGAGTTTTTCATATATGGTCACCCTATAAATCACTCAGTTATGGAAGAAAATTACTGGAGCTGTTGCCACACTACTGTAATCCCAGCACTTGGGAGACAGGCGAAAAGAGGAGAGGGAGAGAGATAAAAAGACATAGAGATATAGAAAGATAGGTAGATAGATAGATAGATAGATAGATAGATAGATAGATAGATAGATGAACAGGGGATGATTATGGTGAACTGTAATTTCAAAACTTAAAAAACATAATCTACAAATGTTTTAGGATCAGCCTTTGTAAAATATCCACGTATAATACAAATGGAATTTAGACTTTTGTACAAGCTTTGAGTTAGGGACCAGTTTGACTTCTCCATGCTTGATGAGATAGGTGTTGTCTTCAGCAATAGGGCCTTGCCCAGAGTTTCTGGAGAGCAACCAATAGGCTTGACGATAGCCTGTGATGTTTGGAGTTTCCATGGGGCCACTTTGGCTAATGACTCAGTTCATGGCACTGGAAGTTTTTACTCAGTGGCATAAAATGTATAATTGGTGTTTGGTCTTCCCTATTATTTTGTGATTCCATTCATATTTGTATGTATTTTGAGTGTTTATGTTAGTACAATTTTTTGATTTTTAAAAGTAAATTTACAGAAAAGTAAAAAAATAAAATTAAAGGTAAAGACTCTGTTGTATTCTCCCCATATTTTAGAAAAGATAGGAGCATTTTCAATAAGCAATGGTTATCTCCAATGCAAGTCAAATGTGTTGCTAGTAACTAACATACAAATTAGTCAAAAACTATATTTTAGAATTATATTTGAAATGTAAAAGATTTTTATAATAATTTTAGCACAACTGATGTATAAGTTGTGATATAGAGCAACTCATAGTTTAACAAGAAACCCGGCAGCAAGAGAAGTCTAGAGAACTTGTTAGAAAGGCAGGCTAGTGCTCCATGTCATTGGCAAGCACAGATTTGGGGACCCCTCTAGCCACCTGATTTCTGTGCAAAATCTGCATCTGTTGTCAAGTCCACAAGAACAGAAGGCAGGAGTTCTGGGTGGGACTTCAAGCCAATAGAATTACATTGGTAATACCAGGTATAAGCTGGTAAACATGTCAGGCTGTTGGCATAGGTGTGAATGATGAATTGCTTCTTAATTTTTATATTGTAAATAACTTTACCTGTTTTCTAGAGTCAGGAAATGATCTAATTGTTTCACAGCTTTTTATGAGTTTGTGCGATTTACGAGTTCGTATTGTTTCAGTTGTCAATTGGCCGACATCAATCCCAGTGATGGAGAATGGTGTGTGAACATTCCCTTATAACACTAGTTCATGCTGTCCCTGCAATGTATTTATTATAATAAGGGAAATAGCATAGACCCTTCAGGAAAGCCAGCGAATGGAAGTTATAAACAGGATGTTCTAGAGTTGAAGATCTTAAGTGTAAAAGTTGCTGACAGGTTGCTTATTTTGGAGCGCAAAAGTGTGTACTTATGACTAATGCACGCGATTTGTTCATGTCTTTCAAAAGGATGTTGGATCTCAAAGAAAAATCCTAGTGAGTTATGTGATGGCGTGCAGCATTGGAAACATTACTATCCAGAATCTGAAAGATCCAGTTCAAATCAAAATCAAACACACCAGAACTCAGGTAAGAAGATGCCACAGATAGTAGTAGTTGGAGAGTGCACACTGTCTCAGAGAACTGTACAAAATGAAGAGCAACCAACACACTTTATGAGGGGGCAACATCTATCCTCTAGAAGGGAGATGTACTGATCAGGCTAGGGACAGTACTCAGTATTCAGTCAATATCATGATTGACAGCAGCAACCAGTGGGTTGGCCTTACCTGGTACCCAAGAATCAGAAGAGAATGGAAGTGACCAACAGGGATACTGCTCTTAAGACGGGGCTTGATCATCTTCAAATACAGGGATGCAGGCACAAGTTTTGATCGGGAATTGTGATTGTCTCTTTGTGATTTTAAAGTCAGAGATAACGAGCTGGGAAAGCTCACAGGGCAACAATGCACAGACTTGCTCTTTGGGAGATGTGCAGTGGCTTAAGATATGCCAAGTGTTAGCGCTCTTACCTTAGGGCCCTCTCTACCATCCAGTTATGTGCTGCAAGGAGTCGGGAGTTCATACTGTCCCCTGCAGCTCACAAACAAGCTTTCCCACTTCTGTAGAGCTTCCAGGTGATGGTCTCTTAATAGTCAGGCAGGAAGTGCTTAATAGTCAGGCAAGAAGTGAGCAGGCTGATAAGGGCTGAGGACTGGAGTTGAAACATTAAAGATTCACCACAATCATGATGAACCTTCAGAGACCTCCTTGCTCATCTTTGACTGTAAAGGAGAACTTTGGTTTATGACTCCTGGTGAACACAATTAGTAGAACTTACCATTTTTGAAATTGAAATGTAGTTCAATTGTATTTTTGTCAACAGATATACCATCCATCTCTACTAGTTATTTTAATCTTTCCCAATTGAAACTCTGTCCCAATTAATATCAATTTCCTGTTCTTACCTTCCAGAAATCTCTGGCAACCTCTTTTCACACCACTCTCCTGCAGTACTAATTTTATTCTGACAGAAAACCGGACAGTAATTGTCCTTCAGAAATGACTTACATTTTTTAGCGTAAAGCCCCAAGAATCCATCTGTGTTGTAGCAAATGCCTAGCATGCCTGACCTAAAGACTGGTTGATATTCCATGATGGGAATGTAACAGATTTTCTTTATTCATCTATCGATGCTCATTTGGGTTGCTTCTATTTTATGACTATTTTTTGTAAATTACGTAATCTGGCTTTGGGCATACAACTGTCTCTGGAAGCCCTGATTTCAGGCACACAGGAAGGTTTTGAAGACGTTATGAACGTTAAGTTATAAAAATCTTTCCTAGGCAGAAAGATTGATAGGAGATTCAGTGTTTTGAGTGGAACAGAGAGTGAGTTCCCTGCAGAAAAGTGAGTGTAAGTCTTCCTAGGGTCCTAGTAGAGTTTCATGTGACGTCTCCAGGAGAGAAGGTCCATTCAGGCTGGGGTGGTGCTGGCACATCTGGTTGGTCGGTAACTTTGTGAAGCCCGTGATATTCTAGTTCTTTCATTGCATTTCAGTTGTGGCTTTTCAACAGTTTAAAATACGGTTGTGCATGTTTATTCTTATGTTGACACAGGAAGTGTATCGTCCCATCTGCGCCTTCTGGGATCTGAACAAAAATAGTAAGTTGTAAAATACAGTCTGGACTTAATATAGATTAATAGAATTTCAAGTGTTGTCAAGCATTCCCAGTGCCCCCATGCCCATTTTAACCCCAAACTCTAACTTATTAAGGCAGCTAAGCTTCAAACAATATTTTAGATAACTTGGGAAATCAGTTCGTGTTTTTAAAATAACTTTTGTCACTACAAAAAAAATGTATTTGATTCAAAGTTTGAAAGAATCGACCACTTTCATTTCAGGGATATGTACGTTGTGGCATCTGTTTGTAGTACAGTCACTTTCAGTTGAACATAGGCTCAAGCTCATTCCATTACATATCCGGTGAGATGATTCATAAGGCATAAAAATTAAGAGGTGGGTGAAAGAGCCTACTGAGAATAGATAAGCATAGGAAGTATTATAAAGAACACAGCTTACTTAAGGGAAAATGACCTCCAAAATTATATTGAGCAATCTAAACAAGAAGGACCATGTAAGGAATCTACAAATCACCAGGAAGAGAGTGTGGAAATGAATAAGGGGTGTGCAGAAGGAAACTTCATGTGTTCACCCCAAAGGGTCCTCTTCGCTCTGGATCCCTAATGCCACATTGTTACTAAGTGCACTGGGATGCCATACCGGCTGCTTTGCCTATGAGAAATGCAGCCTCGTGGTCTCCTAAACCTCTATCACTTCTTATTACAGACAGATAGTTTAATTGTTGTGCTGTAGTTGGCACCCTTTTTGAGATCCTGATTGACTGTATACTTGCTTAAACATATTATCTCATGCCGAACTTTGTATTTAAATAAATGGACAAATATTATGCCGTAAAGTAAGGTAAGGTATGTTCTAGCCACTTGCCCTTGCCTTCATAATGACGACACTGTGTATATCACAGAATATTTTAAGAAAGCCGATCTCAGATATCTTCCCAAAAAGTCTGATCCCAGGGAGGAAAGGGCTTTTGGTCTTCGGAGAGCTCATTAGCATATAACATTTGAAAAGGAATCTTAGTTTTTATAGATGTTGAATTCAAATTTTAGTAAAAATTCAGCATGAGCATCCTCAGAAACCCCAGGGTATTTCCATGGAACAGAATTTGAAACTCCTGCCTGAATAATCCTAAGATGAAATTCAAGGATTCCAGGAATCTAAATCATTCTACACCATGGTGGCTTCAAGAATGATGCCTGTATTAACGATCAGCTCGTTGAGGCAGAAGAAGGGCTCACCCCTTTCAGAGGACACTGAGCTGTTGTTTCTTCCCCCCAGCAAGTTTTGGAGGCTGGAACACCTCAGGATGTGTTGCGAGCTCGGATTCGAATGCTGGCGAGACCATCTGCCTGTGTAACCACTTCACTCACTTCGGAGTCCTGATGGTGAGGGGACTTTCTTGGCTCATTTTGACACACTATAATTCTAGAAGGCACACTTCTTCTGTGTAAATCTACTTTCTAAAGGTTATATATTTTTCGAACTGTTTCCCAATCATAGCCGTGTGTACCCTAGATCTTGAGTCTTAAAGAAGCATCTGATTGACAGAAGTCATGGATTTACACAAATGACACCATCATACAAAAGATCTCTATCTTATTTTCCTTGTCGCATTAGCAGTGCTGAGAAGTAATTCTAGAACCTAAAAGAATTCTCATGACCCCCTTTAGTTAAGGGAGAAAGTGTTGGTGAGAGAGAGACAAAAGGAAAGAACGATGGAAAAAGAAAGTATTGGGTGTTGCTACCATAAAAAAATTTTTTTAATAGTCAGATCAAAAGTATTCTTCCTTATGTGCTATTTAATACACTTGCTTGCCAGGTGATGTTGTGTCTTGTGCCTACTGATTTCTCCCCTGAAAACGATCATCTTTTCAGACAGCTAGTAGTTTGAGTCAGTAACTTCAGTCCTGCAAAAAAAAAAAAAAAAATGATCACTTGAAGTCTCTCTCACTTTGGGATTTTATATAACTTTTTCTAGTCTTCCTTGCTCTTGTCCTTTAAAAAAAATCTACAGGCCAGTATACTCAACAGTTTGAACAAAAATTTAGAGCAAATTTGTTTTATCCCATTCAATTTTCAAGACTCATCTTACTGCCAAGGGTGTGTTGGAACTCACCCATGGGTCAGTACCCTTCATCTGCTATGCTTGTGTTGTGAAAGAACCTATCCATTATGCAGAACATCTAGACTGTACCACAGCCATTGTTTTGACGAAGTTTCTATGAAGGCATCTACCACACCCGCTCTTTCATAGAAGATTGGGGAAATGGGAATTGAAGTGATACAGGTTTTCCAGTTGGAATCCCAGACAGGAGGTTGTATTTATCTCCTCCCTTAAGTCTTACGGTTTTCTTCCTGTGGGGTCTGGGAGGAAACAGTGAGCAACCATGGGCTGCAGTACTTGGCTGATGAACTACTTGGCCTATGCAAATGACCATTGTCATACAAATTTACAACCCACAAGTTGTGAATTTCCTGACAACTTAGGATACAAATGCTCTGGGCATGAAGAACAAGTCATTGGCAAACGTGATGAATCACAGAATGTAACTTTTTATTGTTCTCAAAATATGTTGTTTCTTCAGGGGATAAAAAAAAAAAACAACAACTGAACTATAGTGTGTTCAGAAATTCATATATCCTCTCATCTTCTCTTTTCTTTAAAAGTGACTAGAGGTGTTCTTCAGAAAATGCTTGTCTTGCATAATAATTAGTCATTCAGATAAATTAGCTTAATTCTCTTAAATATTTCAACAGCGTGCATGTACAATTTGAAAATGATTGTGAGTTTTGTTTCTAATAGATAAATAAATGCTATAAGAACATTGACTTCTCAAAAGTGATTTATATGCAGCCAGATTTTACCTGCATGTTACTCTGATGGCCAGTTTCACTCTGTGTTGATTAATTTTTTGTTATGGATTTATAAATGCACATTGTGTTTTCTGTTGCTGTCTGAGTAAAAGTTTAAGTTTAACTGTGTGGCAATTTGCATTTTAGTGAATGCCTCCAGTATCCTTTTTGGCCTCTTTTGTAAGATTATAAACTGTTGGAAGAAACACTTTCATCCTTTCTGGCAATGTGTCTGCATCTCTTTGGCTCTTCCAAACCACCAACACTTGAGTCATAGCTTTTTCTTCTAGATTTAAAAACTCTTTGTTCACTTGTAGAAGATAGTCTAAATCTTCCCATGACACGTAAACTTACAATTATATCTTTTAATCTATAAATGTGAAAAATGTTTAATGTCCTTTCCTACATTTCTCCATAATAAAAGTGACTTTCCTATTATTTTGCATTATTCTATCTTCACGTTGACTGACTTAGAAGGATAAAATTGTCATGTGATCACTCTCAGAAGGCACCACAGGATATAAGAATTGAGTGAGACTTGCTATCAGTGTATAAAATTACTACATTTTTTTCTTAAATTCTTTATTTAGTCACCATCCATTTGTCTTACCTAGGTGGAAACAGTACTTTGAAGAGTTCATCACCCTTAGTGATCCTTCAGAGCCCCTAATTTCTCTACTCTAGCTGATTCTGCAGTGAGTGTGCCAGATAGGACCTCTTCGGCGTCTAGTGGCACTGACTCAAGCTCTGTCCTGTATGCCATGGGCACATGTCTTTCTTGTATGTTGAGGGACTCCTGGGCTTCTGAGGAATGGGGAGGCTTTTCCTGGCTCAGAGCCCCCAACTCTTCTGGTTTCTGCCACTGTATTTACCAATGTCTCAAGCTACTGTACATGCTTACTGCCTTAGTTGTATCTAGAAGTAACTCCTGTTTGTTCATTTTGCATATTTTCAGATGCACACACATACACACACACACACACACACACACACACAGAGAGAGAGAGAGAGAGAGAGAGAGAGAGAGAGAGAGAGAGAGAGACTGATTTTGTAGGAATGTGGGAAAGTAGCAGTTTTCATGACATTTTATAAAAATTAAAAGAAGTAAACATATAGAAAGAAAACCTTACTTTAGCCATAAGATTGAAATATTTAAATTGTATATTCAGCAAATCTCTTCCTTCATTTTCAAACACCTGCACGTCTGAAGTGAATTTCATCCTGTGCCAGTACAGGTTAGTGGTCTTGCCTAAGGTTTTATTCTGACCTAATCCAGTTAGGAGGTGAAGGAAGGTTTGCCTGCGAGGTCAGAGTTTTCAAGTTCACTACAACATATGGACTTACTGCTTCATGTTTGTCCGCGTTGTTATCTTCCCCTTCTACCCAACTCCTGATGCTCCAAATTAAATCCTTCTAGAACTATAAAGACTGAAGATGCTTCACTCTTAGAAATAGCTTCACATATCAACCCAACCCCCTACATGTTAGGCTTTGAGATGGCCATAGAAACCTCAAGACTACCTATAGCAATCTCTGGCTGTTCCTGGCTGGGCATCTCTCAGCTAGCACACAATCTAGGGCCCTAGGAGTTGTCCATGTTTGCATAGTGGCTTTCATTTTTAATCATGCCCCTATCCTTGCAGAAGCAGGTGTGATTGTTAACATAGACAACTATACCCTCCACCATTTCTGTTGGGGCCTCCAGTGGTTTCACTCTTTGACTTTCATTAGGTTACGAAGAGCTTAGACAAAGACGTACTGATTTAAAACAGGGTGCACTTACTTCCACAATAATGCTTCATTTTTCTTTCTTGGACTGGTCCACAAGAGTTCAGCAAGTGCCTATATCAATTAATGTTGGTGGCCATTGCTGTTTCTAGGCCTTGAGATTGAACCATTCTAGTGTTAACTGTGACGTTTCTAATCACATCAAGCAACACTGTTACGGAAGAGGAATCAGACTTATAGCTGTGTCCCATGTTTTGTTAGGATCTCCCAAGAAGTGCCTCACAAATAGATGGAAGAAACACAAAGGTCCTCACTTTCATCACCTACATTGGGTGTGGAATATCGGCTATTTTCTCAGCAGCAACTCTCCTGACATATGTTGCTTTTGAGTAAGTATATTTCCATCTGCCATGCTCGGTGCTAACAATTGCAAATTCAAGCCTGAAAAAATGCCTCAGCATTAAAACTCTACAGTTTATGATGAATCGTGTTGGTGTCTCGCTTTGAATGTTTCCCATAAGATCATACACCAAGAACTTACCAGGTATAGAATTTTAGTTTATAACTACTACATCTCTATTTGTAAAAATGGATCCAAGTCTGTTCAAGATTATTAACACTTAGGTAAATTAAAATGACATGAAATACTTGCTACATTGTAAAAGGTAAAGATATTTGCTTCATGAATTGTATAAAAGCATTCTTGAAACAGGAAATTTTTTGAAAGGGATCTCTGACTCATTAAAAACCAAGAAACGTCAAACAATTCTAGGGAAATTACATTTTAAATAAAAATGTCAGACTAGAGGGATGGCTCAGCAGTTTAGATTGCTGGCTCCTATGGCAGAAAGACCTGAGTTCAGATTCTACCACATTCCTCAGACTGCTCATGACCATCTGTAACTACAGTTCCAGGGTCTTTAATGCACTTTTCTGGATTTTGCGGGCATTTCCATGAAGGTGCACACACACACACACACACACACACACACAAACATACACACATGAACAAACACATAAATTAGTTGATTCAATATGTACTCCTTGTCACTCTGGAAAAATTCCTAAGTTAAAAAAAAGTTGTGAGTGTGGTAGCTCATGACTTTAATAGCAGCACTCAAAAGGCTCAAACAGAGGAGTTTCCATGAGGTAAAGGACAGCCTGAGCTACGTGCTGAATTGCAAGGCATCCTGGGCTGCAGTAGAAGACCCTGTCTCAAAAACAAATGAACTCTTTAGAAACAAGTTGAGAATTTTGAAAACAGTTTTGAATGGAAAATCACAGTCTTTGTAGCCTGGCAAATACTCATAAAATCTTCACTCCTCCACATGGTGGGTCCATGTCTTGTGTATGGACTTACCAATACCGGGAAAGGTAGGAAACAGGAATTGCCTCCTGTTTTTAAGCATTGGTGTTCAGTGTTGCTCCTTGCATACAATCCTCTTCTCTACCCTTAGGAAACTACGCAGGGATTATCCCTCCAAAATCCTGATGAACCTGAGTTCAGCCCTGCTCTTCCTGAATCTCATCTTCCTCCTGGATGGCTGGATCACTTCCTTCGATGTGGCTGGCCTCTGTACAGCTGTGGCTGCCCTGCTGCACTTCTTCCTCCTGGCCACCTTCACCTGGATGGGGCTAGAAGCCATCCACATGTACATTGCACTTGTGAAAGTGTTTAACACTTACATCCACCGGTATATTCTAAAATTCTGCATCATTGGCTGGGGTAAGCCTCCCCCAGACATGGGTCCTCATGCATTGTACTATAAGAACCAATACGAACCTGCATCAGATTAAAAAAAAAAAAAAACCCTGAAGAAGGGACAGAGGGACATCCTCATTACCCAACACTGCATGTTTCTGAAACCCTCACCAGTATTCACTAAATTCAGGAGTAAAAGGAAAAGCCTTGGCTCCTGGGTCACCACAAACTCATTTCCTGAGCCCAGTGCCAGCCCACCCAGGGCTAAAGAAGCAACTGACAGCCCATTATGCTTCCAAATATAGTTGTCAGCTAAACGCCTAGCCCTACTCATCCCTGTTGTGGGAGCCAGAAAAAGAGCGTAATTTTCATGTGTACAGTCAAGACATTGAAAAAAGCACTGCCTTTAGCTTTTTAGCATGGATCCTTGGTTAGATATCCAAAGGCCATCCATATGAGCCAGTTTCAGAATCATTCTTTCTCTGGGATTTTTGGCATCAAAGTAGGCACTGTAAGGCTCAATCACGTATCTTTTTCAGATAGCAATATTCAAGGCTAAGCCATTCCTTAGTTTTCCACATACTGCCATGAGAAAGACCAAAGGATCTCTTGGGGAATTGAGGAGGCATGAGTTGATTCAGTGAAGTAGATACGGAGTAGTACTACTGATTCTCTGAAGAGGAAAGACATCATACACTTGCTGTTTACCCCTACTTTTCCTCAAGTCTTTGTTTCATATATAAAAAGGATAAAAGCAGCTGCATTCAATCTTATCTTTCAGAACGCAGGTGGCCCAGTGTTTAAACAACCATACTGGTCAGTGCTGCATCCCATAGAATCAGGGTCTCAATCTCCAGCATCACTAGACCCCCCAAAGAAGGCCCAGGCTTCTTATCATTGAAGAGTAGGTTTTTAACTATTGCCACTTAGTGTCATATGTCACACACTGAGGAGAGAATTTTGCTGTTGGTTTGAACCAGGCAACTTGGCCATTCTAAGAAAACTGCATCTCTCTTGTAGAGGGTTTTCTTTTTCTCACTTAACAGTTTCAGTCCTATGAGGCAGTCCCAGAGTCTTCAGAAACTCTCTCAATGCCATGGTCTTTTTATAACAGGTCTGCCAGCCTTGGTGGTGTCAATTATTCTAGCGAGTAGAAAACAAGATGAAGTGTATGGAAAAGAAAGTTATGGCAAAGAGCAGGATGATGAATTGTAAGTAAAACCTGTTTGCGGGGAGACTGTGATGGGATATGCACTTTGTTTCCTGAGGTTTAATATAAGGTAGCATGGTGACAATAATGCTACAGCAGTGACAGTAATGCCCCAATTGTGAGATTCTGTTAAAAGTCCTTCTACCACAGATTAGCATTTCCATGTATAGAGCTGCCTTTCTTCATTTTAATAACACTGTGCTACATGGTCTGGAGAGTGCAGACACCTGAGAAACTCTCTTCCTAACTCATTCAGTTAAGGGGGTTCTGTATTATCTCAACCCAGACATATCGACAGTAGAAGTGACCCAATACCAATATGAGCGTTTGACAGAAAACAGGGAGATCCTGAGTTCCTGGGAAATTTTTTCCTTTACAAGTAGAGGTGATTGAGATTAAGGTCATTATATTGCTTAAGCAATTAATTCTCAAGTGCCTCATTAAGACACTTAATGTGGACCATCAACATTAACTGATTTGAAGAATTACTGATTGCTTAATGAACATTTTTTATTATGTGAGACCCCCAATATGTCATGTCTGTGTGAACTTCAGGGATAGCTAATGCTTCTATACCTAACCAGTTCTCTTCCCTCATGGTCTCCCCTTTGTTTTTCTGAATCAACACAATGGAACCCTAACAAGTTGGACCTGTAACAAGAATCCCAGGATCTTTGTGACACTTTCATGTTTAAAGAAATCCTAGTACCACGGACATGCAGTGTTATTTAGGGGACCCTTATAAAAAATGCTAAATTTTAAACTAAATAAGCTTTAAATGACTGACTGGAAAATCTATCTTCCTCGGGTACATAGGATTTTGAGGCTCTGTTTAAAGTTGTGCCATCACAAAATCTCATTTAGTAAACATTGATTGTATGCTAGAAATCATGTTAAGCTGTAAGGTCTGAGAATGTTCCAGAAAGCATTCACTTCAGTAGCCAGAATGTGGATAATACATTTTAAGATAAATTTAATTTCCTGAAATCATTGAATTCTTAGATTCTTAAAATTTCCCATAGTTTAAAGAAACACTAGAACATCTGCAAATTGTATTGCTTCTCAACTTAACCTTAGTTAGACTTGGCAACACCGAGTAGTTAGAATTTTTCTTCCATCTATTATCGGGTATATTTCTGAAAATCAAGTATATCCTTTTAATGAAGAGGTGTTATAATCTACATATGCCTTACAGTTATGTGCAAGAAATATCTCTACATGAATCTTTTAATTCCATAATATTTGCTGCAACTAGAACAGTAATATAAATAATAATCACTTTGTATCCTAAATTCTCAATTCAGTGTGAAAAAGAAGTATAAATTTTCTAATCATAGATGACAAGGAACTAAAAATATAGGCGACTACTAGCATTGATGTTGTGGCTAAAATCCACCAGGGCCAACTTCTCAGCACCTCTCCTGGCTTCTTTCACATTGGCATAAGTAGACAGCTGTAATACCATGGCTCTCACAAAAATCTCTTAGCAGACTTCTGCTTCCATGTTATTTATTTTTTTTTTTATAATGGTGTCAGCACAGCCACCCCTTGACAGGAAAGGACAGCAAAACTGAGTTCTGAAAATCCCCATTGTTAGACTAAGGACACACAAGAGGAAGAGGGTCATTGTGGTTAGGACCAGCCAAACAAGCATACACTCATACCAATCAGAATTCAACAAGCAACCTCATTTGCTTTTTAATGTTGACTTAAATAAGGAGATTAAGACAGCAAGGATCCAAAACTACCCGAACAAAAAAACCACCTTTGAAAGGATCAAAGCAGAAACTGGAGTCCACGGAAGTGAGCGGACTTTTCAGAGGTGTTTCAGAAAGAACTCTACAAGCTGTGTAAACCAGGTCGAGGAAAGTCACGAGTAAACAGGGCGTGGTGGCCAAACTCTTTTATCAAGTTCTTGTTTCTTTTCCTTTAAGTTGCTGGATTCAGGATCCTGTGGTATTTTATGTGAGCTGTGCCGGGTACTTTGGAATCATGTTCTTCCTGAACGTTGCCATGTTCATTGTGGTCATGGTACAGATCTGTGGGAGGAACGGAAAGAGAAGCAACCGGACCCTGAGAGAAGAGGTTTTAAGGAACCTGCGTAGCGTGGTCAGCCTGACCTTCCTGCTGGGCATGACGTGGGGTTTTGCTTTCTTTGCTTGGGGACCCTTAAATATCCCTTTCATGTACCTCTTCTCCATCTTCAATTCTTTACAAGGTAAGATGAACAGTACCCGAGCAGTGGCTGCTTTCTTATTTTATCATATTTGTGGACAGTTTCCCTTTTGACAGAACAGGTCAATTTTCTATTACTATTGTAGTTGTCGAGCACAGTTTCAGGCACAAATGAACATTCATTCAAAAGCTTTGAATATTCCAGGTAATCTACAGTGCCTGGTAGATAAATATAGCATCATGCAAAGGAGTATGGAGCAGCATGAAGTGTTAGCTGACGACCTAACCAGAAGTTTAAGGGCCCACCGTCAACTTTTGTCTTCTTTCTAGTTCAGGCTGCTACTGCTGCTGCTGCCTTCGTGCAAACTGTGTAGGTTTTCCATTCATGGCACAGCAGTTCACCTCACCCCCTAAGGTCCCCAGGTTTAAAAATGAAATCCAACTCAAATTCAGAAACTTGTCTTTTTATGAGATACAGAAATTAACTCAACCTATCAAACATACAGATGTTCTGCTTTAGAGAACATACATATATACATACACACACCAATGAAAGAGAGAGAGTGACCAAGAGAAATGGTCTCAGTATGTAGTCATAGCTAGTCTAGAACTTTCCATATAGACCAGTGGCCTCTAGCTCACAGAGATCCACCTGCCTCTGCCTACTGTATCTCCATACCTGGCCATGCAATTGTAGTTTTGATTCCATGACACACTGTCTGGTCTCCTCTAAATGGACTTCTGTCAGTTTTTCAGTTACAACTTGAAAAATTTAATAGCTTTCCTTCCTTTGTGGTGCTGAAGATTAAGCCTAGGGCTTCACACATGTCCACCTCTGAACGACTTTCTGAGTCTTTCGATAAAATTCTTGAAGATGCCAGACAATCTCAATTCTTATGACAAAACTCTTTTGCGTATTGAAGCACCATGAGGACAACACATCACAAGAAATTAAACGGCACAGTCCGATATGTCCACCCGCGTGTGTGTGTGTGTGTGTGTGTGTGTGTGTGTGTGTGTGTGTTTCACTGTGCAGTCCCAGCTGGCCTCAAACTCCAAGTCCTACTTCAGTCACCTGAGTGCTAGGATTAGAGGCCTCCAGCATCCCTACCTTCAGAGCCTGGGCTATTTTCAGTGAGAACACTATCAGTTTTACTGAAGCTACTCATACAGTTATGGATGTGCAGAAGAACACCTAAATAAATCCACACAAATCTGAGCTGGGGTAGAAAGCAGTGTTGTACTCCTCAAAATTCTGTCATTTTACTGGGTATTCCCTCTTGCTGTGTCTAAAATGTCTGCACTTTTCTGAAGGAAAGTATGACTCACCGCCCTTAAACTTCTGCTAGTTTTTGAACTGAAACAATTGTCACAAAGTAGATGCGTAGTGACTGTTAAATACATGGATTGCTGGATGAGGGAAAGGAGAGGATCTTCTCCTAGGCATGGCCTAGATCCAATCTGAGATGCCTCTGGCATAAATACTCATTAATTAATTCAGCAAAGATATTCAGGCTCATAACAGGCAAAATATGCAGGCTTGTTATCATGAATATGTAGAATAATAAGTCTCAAGAGTATATCCTTAAGTTGGAAGTTAAATTCATAGTGTATGAATATGTCTAAACAGCGATCCGGCTCAGCAAAGGCAAAATTCCTCCATTTATTCTCTTTTATGATACACTACATAAAAGTGCCCAAGTAAATATTGACAGGAGTGTCCAGTCACATTAGGAATTCCAAGGTTTTATATTTCAGGACTGTACATGAAAGGCACAGTCATCTGCCAGCCCAACCTTGGTTCGCTGTTAGAATTTCCTGGCGTAAACTTCAACAGCTCCAGCTGTCAGTACAGGCCGTTTCTATTCATGAGAATTGGGATGCTTTGATTTTCCTAGCACGGGTCTCCTGATGAGAGGGGAAAATGTCAGCCCTCATCAAGTCAGTGTTCTTCATAAATCACTGACTTTAAGGCTGATTTTTAAATCATACACATTGAGAACAACTTTATCCATGTCCGAGGATATTGAAAACATCCCCTAAACAAGATTTAAATGCAGAGACCTTGATGCTGAAGACATGATTCTATGGACAATTATTTCATCAGCCAGGCCAAATGAAAACTTCCTGGAACAGTATATACATTTTTAATGGCTTTCATTGGTGAGCTAGTTTTTAACTTTAAGATGAGGCTTTTTTGGTAAGAATTTTATGCTTTATTTGAAGCATGTAGAGTCTTGTGGGGTGGTAATCCCATAGTTCAGGAGCAGGAACAGAAAGATACTGACTTCTGGGTCACTCTGAGTTACATAAGGAGGCTCTATTTTTAAAGGGGCAATAGAGTAAGCTTCATGAGGCAATGAAACTGAGAAAATTCTCTTTTTTTTCTGAAATGAAGAACATCAGAAAGGAAGGATGATTTGATTCAACTACTGTCTAAATTCTGTATGATCCCATCCCCTTTGATACTTCTCGAACATATGGAGCATTTTGACTTTCCTAACAAGTTCAACAAGTTAAAAAGTTTCATGCCTGAAACTTGATCCTCCATTTTCTATTTCCAGAAATAGACAACAATATCCATTAGCAGTCAAGTACAACCAGGCCCTCTCATGTACCCAAATGTGAGAACATAATTCATGCATTCCATAGTTCTGCAATCAGAAGGTGCTATGGAGAACACACACAAATAAAGGAGTATCAGTCTGCTCACAGATGTCTGCCACTACTCACATTGTAACATTAAGATACCTGGAGCAACAGAAATCATGTGCCTTTTTGTAGGGCATGAGAGTTAATGAAATACTTCCATCTAACATGTGTGCTTTTACTATCAGCCTCAAAAGTCTGAAAAGCAGGAACTTCAGCAAAGGATATAGTTTTGTTTTTTAAAGGGTAGACTTATAGTAAGAAAGTCAATGACTTTCCCAAGATCAGTTGGGATCTGACAATGAAATATTAATAATATATATGTGACAGTTAGAGAGCACATTAATAGGTGACAGAGTATAAAAGGTATAGTTTTCAATAGAAAGAGAACTAAAGCAAATTCCTTAACTACCCCTCAGTTCATGTCAGTCTCTTCATTTAGGAAGTGAATATCTACCTCCATTTATTAAAAAGCTAGCAAATACACTTTTAATAACTTAATGGGAATTTAATTTGTTATTCAACAGGAACCGTCATTGGTTTCGATCCCACGGGCAGACTGAGACATTAAGTTAGATTTTTGAGATGCACTAAATTAATTGCTGAATTTCCCTTGCCCGGTTGGAGCCTTCTGCAAGTTTTAAGCTATGACACAGCAACACACACAATGCACATGTGTAATTGCTGCCAAGGTAAAGATGGCCCGCCTTTCAACTCCAGACACCCGAACCAACACCAAGTGGGATGCAATGTGACACACTGCAAGGAAATATATTGCTCATCCTTTGACTAGGCATGTCGTGCCACAGAGAAATAATTTTGTAAAGGGAGTCTTTGTAGTATGAAAGGAAAAGCCAAAACACATTTCCAAAACCAGCCAGAAACCCAACTTAACAATAGCTGGCTTTGTTTGAGTGGCAAGCACACCTGGGAAGTGGTCAGTCTTGTGTTTAGAGTCCCTCCAGAGCTTAGAAGCCATCCAGGCTGTTTCACCAAGGGCCACGAATGTAGCGCACACTGCTTCTTCCTTTCCAATAGCTGACTTGATGAATTATTGACTGATTTTTCTATCAAAAGTCTAAAATTTACATTCATGAGCTAAGACCCAGTCACTCAAAGCTATTCACCTGACCCTCCCTCAAACCCCTGAAGTAGTTTTTATGATGATATGTTAAAGTTTACATCTTCCCTCTGTGTTTCAATTGGTTTGTCATTCAGGTTCAGAAAAGGTGAATTTGGGCTTTTTTGCTTTTAGTCCAAATTTGTTGTTTACTTTCTTGGAATGTTTTGTTTTGTTTTTGTTTTTGTTTTTAGGGTTTTTTTTTTGCCTCTAGATACTAAACTGCTCTAAGAGATGAGCAGTCAAAACTATCATCTCCCCTCCATCTGGACTTGCATGAGGCCTTTTGGAACAGTGACAGGTGGCCACTTAACTGACTTCGACTTTACCCCCTTATATCTAGGGAAACTCTTTCTGGCATTTCTTTTTAATTGGACTCAACATCAGAAATAGCTACTCATGTTACATGGACTCCTGAAAGCCATGTTTCTGCCTGCTTGAAGCAAAGGGAATGAATTCTACATGGGAGTCAAATTTCTAACGAAAATATCTTTCCCCCCAAAAATAGATAAATAGCTCCATAAGGATCAAGATTAAAGGCAAGTCATATAATCCACAATGAATATGATGCCAGAATTTAAAAGCCGGGTTTTATTTCTTTTCTAAGGGGCTAAGATTCTGGATTTGATGACAGGATTAGGAACAAGGAACAAAACCTAATCCTTCAGAAGATTTTTTTAGACTGTTTCCTTTCCCCAGAATCAGAGCGCTCACCATCTTCCTGCACTGTTTACATAGCTAGCCCAGGTTATCAAAGGTCATGATAAGGTAGAGTTTATTACATTCTCTACCTTCAGAATCCCCATAGTGAGCCCTGCTTCCCCCACATGTGTTACAGTATTTGTCCTTCTTCAGCCCAGCTGGAAATATTATTAATTTAAAATGGAATAACATTGCCATGTTTACTGGGAATTAAGAAATTTTGAGTTCTTGCATCATAGTGGTGTGTTGGTGTGAAGTGAGTATCTCGTGGAAGACGGAGGCTAAGATGGATGCTAATGAAGGCGTGGAGTGGCAGAAATGAGAGGGAAAGGAGTGGCTTCAAATCTGGTGTGCTCATCTAGCGTGGAGTGGTTTCAAGTAGGCGAATTAAATGAGCAAGGTAGTTTACAAGGTGAAGCAACTGTTGCTAAGGAATCCTGGCTTGGATTCCTTTGAGTGGTAGTCTCTCAGGCTAGGCTTAAATTCACCCAAAAAGACAATGGGTAGCAGTAGGCTCTTGTTTTTTGTTTGTTTGTTTTTTATTGTTGTTTGGTTGGTTTATTGTTTGTTTTATAATAGAAAGGACTCATGAATTTAGCACTTACTAATCAAGATGAAGCAAAAGCTTTAATTTTGAATTCAATCTTTTGGCTGTATGGGCTTCCAAACTCACTGAGATGTCTCTTAGTCATCAGTTCAGTAAAGCTGAAGGGACCAAGAGAAGTGAAACTTCCTCATTACTACTCCAGTCACAGATGAAGCTCTTTGCAGAAAGCTGGGGACCATACGTTTGCTAGGTGGAATGAATTACCTCAAAGGCAGAAACATGGATAGAGGATGGAGGTTGGGTGGGAAATGGAATGGATTCCTTAGAATGCAATGGAAGCCCGATTATGATTGTGAAGCTAACTTCTTCTGGTACCATGATATCTAAGTATATGGGGAAAACCTCAGCATTTAAGAGGGAATACAGAGCTGAGTGGTAGTGGCACACACATTTAATCCTAGTATTCCAGAGACAAAGGCAGAGGCAGGTGAGATCAAAGCCAATCTGATCTACAAAAAGTTAGTTCCAGAACAACGAGGACTGTTACACAGAGAAATCCTGTCTCAAAAGCGAAAGAAAGGAAGGGAAGGGAAGGGAAGGGAAGGGAAGGGAAAAGAAGGGAAGGGGAAGGAAGAAGGGAAGGAAAGGGAAGGGAAGGGAAGGGAAGGGAAGGGAAGGGAAGGGAAGGGAAAGGAAGAAGGGAAGGAAAGGGAAGGGAAGGGAAGGGAAGGGAAGGGAAGGGAAGGGAAGGGAAGGGAAGGGAAGGGAAGGGAAGGGAAGGGAAGAAGGGAAGGAAAGGGAAGGGAAGGGAAGGGAAGGGGGGAGGGAGGGAGGGAGGGAGGGAGGGAGGGAGGGAGGGAGGGAAAGAGAGAGAGAGGGAGAGTAAATACGGGTCAATTTTCTTTCTTAGCCTCCACCTGTTGTTAGCTCTCATGGTTTTATTTTATATACTGTTTCTTAAAAAGGCTTAAAATAAAACGTGGATTCTATCACATTTCTCATGGCTGAACTTTAAAACAAACATTTTTTTCCCTGAAAAATGTTCTGTTATCATATCTATTGTTTGATTAGCTTAAATTTACACGAGAAGCTTAAATTCATTGCTGCAAAGAACAAAGCAACCTATGAGGGGATTTTTATTCTGATTTGGCCTGGAAATGATGTCTCAGGGTGAAAATTTCTTGTTTTTTTTTTTCGATAATAAATATAATGCATTGAAATTTCAATAAAATCCTTACTAATATTTACTCATTTCTCAATATTATTATCTAATTTTGACCACAACTTGTAGTAGAAAATGGAGCTTTTATACAACTATTTTCTATCATATAATTTTAGAGATGTGTCAGAATTTAATCTAAACTTAACTGATGCCTATGTATTTACTATAATCAAAGCTGGTTAAAAATGCAGGGTCAGCTCTTGATACATAATTGTGATGTAGAACAAGGTTACCCAGACTACTTTTTAAATATTTGTTTATTTTTATGTGTATGGTTGTTTTGTCTGCATGTAAGTCTGTGTATCGTGTGTGTGTGTGTTACCCTCAGAGGCCAGAAGACACCAGATCCCCTGGAAATGGAGTCATAGACAGTTGTTAGTCCCTATGTGGATGATGGAATTAAACTGATATTGTCTGTTCATCTCGCTAGTCCTTAACCCTGGTTATACACACACACACACACACACACACACACACACACACACACACTTTTCTACCAAGGTTTCCCCTCCCTCCTCTCCTTCCAGTCCCTTCCCTGGTTGGCCACTCCCACAATTCCACATTTTGTAGTCAGGACAAATTGTAGTTCAAAGGATTTGTGGCTGGGTTGGTGTCCCAATTCCTCCACTGGAAAAGTCTTGCCTGGGTTGAGCAAATAGCCACCAGTTCAGGCTCCACATCCCCCATTGCTAGGAATCTTAGCTAGGGTCACCCTTGTGGATTCCTGGAAATGTAGATTGCACTAGGTTTTTAGCTCTTTAAAAATGTGTCACTGAGTCCGTTTTATCTTTGAACTCATCCTCTTTGACTATGGTCTGCATGAAATTCTTAAAATAATTCATATTTTAGATCCTTAAAAGTTCAAAAAGTCAAATTTACAGCTTAGCTCTTTTCTAGTGTCCTGAAAATCTCATAAACAACTTCTGAAGTTTCTTTTCTCCCGTCCGTTTGACATGTAAAAACACATGTGTTACAAAATACAGAGGGAAGCTAATTGCAGAGGAAGACAGCCAGAGATATTCTGCTAATATCAAGGCTAGAACAGAAATCCAGAGGGCTTCATCCCTGTTGTCATTTATTCTAAAATATAATTCTGAATTGTGTGACATAAAGATTTTGCAAAGTTAACTATACATATTGGACTGTCAAACCTTTCTTGTGCTATCTTTTTGAAACTTTATCTTATTTATTATTGGTGTATGTGTGTATGCTTCAGGGGCACAAACATGCTGTATAGCACACACGTGGAGGTCAGAGAATAGCTTCACAGAGTTGGCGCTCTCTTTCCACCTTTACATGAATTCTGAGGATCAAACTCAGGTCTCTAGCCTTGAGTGTCAAGCACTTTATTCACTGAGCGATCTCTCTTGCCTGCCCGCAATTTTTTAATTATGCAAGCTAGGGTATAGTTGAGTTTGCTTAATGAATACTCCATATTCAAAAGCAACTGATAAGCTTAATTGTCCTTTAACAATACTATAATAATTTTACTTTTATGACACTCTGCAAGATTCTTGGATCCATGAAATTAAGGATCAACCTTATTCTTCCTGAAAATTCCAAATGTCAGATTCAGTGCTTTGAAGATAGTCACTGCACAAATAAACCTTCTAGAAGTCTCCTTTACCTCCCTTCCACTCTAAGCATTTTAAAGATTCCATTGCAGCCTGCTTCTTCTGTAAGGCCCTTCCTCGTTTAGACATATCAACACTGTCACTAGCATAGTATAAAGCAAGGGTTTTACCTCAAAATTCACTGGTGTGTTTTTCAGAAACTTTTGCCTTTAAAGCATTGTCATTATTGTCCTATATCCTTTAATTTGCATGGAACTCAGTCTATTATATTTTTATTTGTTTTGTTTTATAACAAGGTTTCCCAATGTAGCCCAGGCTAGCCTTGAACTTACCCTCTTGATTCAGTCTTCAAAGTTTTGTGTGTACCCCTACTGCACCATTGTCAGCTACTATGCATGCATGGTCTTTATGTTCAGGTGTGAGTGTATATGGTGTACATTTGCACATGCACATGTACATTTGCGCGCACACATACACACACACACACACACACACATTCATGCATCTGTGTAGGCCCACGGTTGACATTGGATGTCTTACCTGATTTCTACCTTATTTGTTGAGGTGGGGTCACTCCTTTGAACCTAAAGATAATCAGAATAGCTAATCTGGCAAGCCAGCTTGCTCTGGGGATCCCATGTCTCCATCATCCTGTCCACTTAGCATTTATGGTGGATATAGGGATCTGAACTCCTGTCTTCATGGTTTTAAAGCAGGTACTTTACCCACTCAGCAATCTCCCCAGTCCATACATAGGTCTTATTTTTGACTCCCTACTTCTAATCACATATCATCCATTAAAATGAGCATATATTCACTTATTGAACACAGACTGAATTCATCTCATTAACCTGGTTGCTATTATTCACTTGTTAAGGAAACATTCATTTATTTGCTATACAATTCCTAGCATCATTCCAGGAACAGCTAGAGCACACGGACCAACAGATGAACAACTCTATTTGGATCTTTGTTGCCCACTGGTAACAGATAATCATAAAAACAAATGGCCATACAAGAAATACAAGACCACCATGTACTGATCAGCGTGCACAATAGAGGAAGAGTAGGGGACTAAATTAAGAATGAATTATAACTTCAGATAGTGGCCTCTCTAGAGAGTTAGTGGGTGATCTGAGGCAGAAGGCTATTACTAAAGATCTGAAGAAAGAGTGGTCAGGATGGTGTTTGGTGAGAACAAGCCTTATTTATACATTGAGAAACAGAAGAGTGTTCACGTGGTTGGGGGTCATAGTCATGACTTCTGTCAATATCTGAAGCTTGAGATGGAGAAGATTCAGCCAAGGCAAGACATCCCACAAGCTGTGTGTGTTGAAATCTTGTGGTGGAGAGATGGGAATGAAGTCAATGATGAAAAGCATTGTTGGATCTTAGGAGTGTAGTTGAGTCATAAGGGATACTGAACAGGCAAAGACAGAGTCCATGGATTCATTCTGAATTTAGACAAGTCTATGTGATATTCTGTAGAAGACTGAACTGCCTACTGCATGCACTAAGATTTCATTACTTAAGATATTTGTCTCTCATTGACTTAGTTCTAAAATAAGAAGAGAATTCCACAGACTTATTATTTATCCTTTAAAATGTGCCATTTGTCTTAAGTATTCACACGTTCTCTTATTATAGGGTTATTTATATTTATCTTCCACTGCGCCATGAAGGAGAATGTTCAAAAACAGTGGAGGCGCCATCTGTGCTGTGGCAGGTTTCGGCTAGCAGACAATTCAGGTAAGGGCACTGGATTAAGTGGGTTTGGAGAAACAGCTGAAACCATGAGCATCCCGCCTTACCTTGTCAGAGCAGCAACCCCCCCCCCCCCCAAGAGGCTACAGTACAGGGTATGTGAGGTTGCCGAGTTGAAATCTTGGAACGTTCTGTATTGGGCCCCATCTTTGAATGCTGTAGGATCCTTGAGAAGTTTAAAAATTGCTCAAGTTTTGACATCTAATTTGACAATTTGGCTGCAGGTTCCACTACAATAGACCCACCTTGCCATGGTATTATGCTCTCGGTTGAATTTTAGGTGAAGAGACTGTTTTCAGAGTACATAACATTTGAAGGAAAATGCCACTAACTTTTTAAACATCTGTATATATTTCTCACCTATAGGATATTGAAGTGGGAGACGAAATACCCTCTGCATGGGGGTCAAAACGAGACAGTTCTCTGTCCCCAGGCTCTTACAATTTCCATGTCAGTATCTCTTAAGTCGCTGCATGTACTGGGAAACTGGCTGCTCTTGATAGATTAGATGACACAGTGATGGGTTTCTGAGACAGCTTGTATTTTCTCTAAGCCTACTAATAGAATCTTCTCCTTCGTTCTTTCAGATTGGAGCAAGACGGCTACCAACATCATCAAGAAGAGCTCCGATAACCTGGGGAAATCTTTATCTTCAAGTTCCATTGGCTCCAACTCAACATACCTCACATCCAAATCAAAATCCAGCTCCACCACCTATTTCAAAAGAAACAGTCACTCATGTGAGTCATCCCTGGCCATGTAAAGCTTTTCCCTGGTTCTTTCCCTCACAAAACTGACTTATGCTAGAGGGTGGCTGTAGATTCCCATGAACTGAACAATCCACCTAGAGACTTCATTCAGCGTCGTTGTAAATTTTAAATTTAAAATAAGGACTGTCAGAAATGTCGCTTTGGTTTGTGTCCTGCTTGTTCAGTGCAGCTACTGTGGCGGCATGTTCCGACCCTAGCATATACCCAAATAATCCTGCCGACAACCGGGAAATAACGGTTTGCAGTACTTGAGGTTGATGGTGAGCTATGTGACAGGTTTAAACTTGTAACTTCAAAGAGAAATGATAGGATGTCTAGTTCTCAATACTAATTAAGCCCTTGACAGACAGCCGTAGTGTCTTGGCACACACTGCATTCCTAAAGAAATACGTTTAAAATGTTTACTCCACTTGGTTATTACCCATGAGCAGTGGTGTGTGGCACTGGACACACTAGTATTTGACATTTTTCTAAAGAAGGGGAATGATAGGTGAAGTGTCTATTCTTGCCCATATTGCAAACACTCGAGTTATAGGTTATTTGCAAGTCTAATCCCTGCCAGTTGTTAGTGGCATGGCTGCCTACTGAGGATGGCTTGGGGTGTGCCGAAAGCGGCCGAAATACCTCAGAAATACATAGTTGGTTTATTTCTTGGAACTGATCTAGATATTCATATGTTTATGGTGTAGATAATTTCTCCTAAGAGAATTCCTTCAACAAAAGTGGAATATTCAGGTAATTTATACTGCTCCTCTTGGATGCATGAATTTGTACAAGGTAATGAGAATGTCTGCATGGACTAAGCTAAGGGCCTTGCTGCACTAGCGCCATGGCTTACTCTTTACAGAACCTCGCAGCTAGCACAATGGTACTCCTGCACTGAGCTGGAATCTGACATTTCCGTAGTGGGCTGTGCCAGCTCTTCTCTGCATGGGGTGTGCAAGGCGTGCCTTCTAAGCAATGTACCATCTGTCCCATGCTCCAGAAGAATGGGTCACATATCGTGTAATATAATGACAGAAAAAAAAAGAAGTACATAATAAACTTGTTGTTATGATGTGAGTTTTTTTTTCTTTTTTTGCTTTTCAATATCTTTTGGATTACTGGGTATGCCATGGTACATTCGTAGAAGTCCTGAATGAGAAATTGGTCGATGGCAAGCTGCTTTGTGGTGATTATTTTGATCTGCTTGAGCCCTTCAGTAGATGTCAAATAATGGTTCGTATCTCTAGCCCCTGATTTTCAGATATGCAATCTAAATCTTTGCTACTCATAATGTGATATTTAGCCAGAAGCCATGGGACACTGTGTGTGAATGTGATGTATTGGATACATAAACACAGAGTTCTACTCTAGTAGAGTATGGAGAGCCATCCAGTGTGATCGTGTATTTGGAATGGAGCCAGTTACAGTCTCTAAAAATACATGCCCTTCGAAACTGTCCAGGAAGAATGGATGCATCCTCAACATTTCTCTAAGGACCTGTGGTTTGATTTAAAAAAAAAAAAAGTCAAGCACAGATTATTTCTTATTTATGCTTAAGAAAAAAAAAATCCTCAACAGAAAACCAGTGGCTAGAGAATCTGGGAACCCAAAGGAAGCACAAAATGAGTCAGCTTGCTGAGAGCTTCATGGGCAGGACCTTATCTGCGGCCCTCCAGGCTTTTTCTAATCAGTGCTAGGACTCGCTTCAGTCACTCTGTCGTTCCATCTGCCCATCTTCCCATGAATCATCTCTCCTTCTCCTTTAGTAGGGGAAGACACCACCCATTTCCCGTTTTAGGCCACTTTTGACTTGGTGTTTGTCCTAAGACAGAACAGTAGTGGAGCAGCAGATACCATGAAGATGACTTTGACTTTGGTCACTTACTGATGTGTTTTACAGATCATTTCACATATGGGGGCCCATTTTACTCAAAACATAAAAGGCTTGTCATAAATACTTCAATTTTGGAGGAAGCTCTGGCTACTGACATCAGTGTTTGGGGGCAGCATTTTCTTGCTGACTATATGACTATAATGAAGCCATGTTTTTCTCTATCATCACTCTGAAGTTTGTACTTTGGTTAATCAGAGGGTAAAACTTTCCCCAAAGTATACCAGGAGTGGGAAGAGAGGTGCTGATTATATTCATAGAAACACAAATGTTTATATAGATAATAAGAGTGGTATGAATTTCAGCTTTCAGAGCATTACCTGAACCAATTTTAAAGTTTCTGAATCTGGAGAAAACTAGAATATACTTATCTAAGACAAAAAAAAATTCTAAACGTTTATTGAGTGGTCCTCAATTGCTATTGATATCTCTGATATTATTGCTTCTGGAATCTTTCCAGTGAGGAGAATTTTGATTTTATAACCATAATGTTTCTGTTCTCTTCCGTTCATCTCACAACCAGCAATCACGAGGAAATGCACTCAGTAGTCTTTCACGTTTACTTAAATTCACATTCATCCTCCAAAACCACTTCAACTAAATTTTGTCAAAAAGTTTTATGGCAGTGTCAAATTTACATATCAAGTAGAGTGTAGTGAGTCTAGATGCATGAGTAAACTCAGAGGTAGCTATATTTTCATTTTTCCCTACTCCATATTATTTGTAAAACATATCTCAGATATCACATCTTTTTTCATGAGTATTTTAATTCAATTTTTAAATCATTTCTGACTTTGGGGCCGTTTGGTGCATATATTTTCGGGAAAAAAAGGTTCAACTCTTTTTATTCATTAACTCTGAAAAACAGCATTTGAGGGAATATTTTGTTGTAACAAGCCATGACAGAAATTACTTGAAAGTAAGTTGATATTCAAGACTATTAAAAGTGCATTTGAAGGGGGATTGTATTTGAGGGCTGCCTATTCCCTAACCTGTCAGGGAGCCCAGGGCACCCACTCCTTAGTGTGCTCATTGAATGTCACGGCTCAGCCTTGTCACTTGCTCATCCTGCAACTGAATCTCTCGTATCCTTTCTTACAGACAGCAGTTCCATGGACAAGTCGTTGTCAAAACTGACCCACGCTGGTGGAGAGCAGACGTCAATCATCCCTGTCCATCAGGTTATTGATAAGGTCAAAGGTTACTGTAATGCTCATTCAGATAACTTCTATAAAAATATTATCCTGTCAGATACATTCAGCCACAGTACAAAGTTTTAATGTATGAGGGGGGGAAAGAATCTGTCTGGAGAACTGTAAACCTTTACAAGCAGAGAAAGCTGTGCCCAACAGAAGGCAGTGTGCTGTTCCCTAGGTAACTGCGGAGCCTTGAGGACTGGATCTTGTTAGAGAAGCTCTTGTGGGATCCAGCATTCATCTTTTCAGAATATTTCTTCTGTGGACAAGCTTCAGTCATCACACTTCAGAACTGAAAGCACGCTGAACACCGCAAGGAGACAGGACTTCTTAGAATGAGTAACTCAATCAAACTCATCAGAATTTGAGGGAAAAGGCATTAAAATCAGAAGATACAAGAGGAAGAAACCCAAGAGTGAATTCTAGTTGAGATCTCATCTACCCCATCGCACCTGGATGTAAGATGCTTGGATGTGCCCTGACTTTCATAAAGACTAAGTAGAAAACACACTAATTAATGTTTGTAGTGATTTGGGATGCTCATGGGTTCTGTTCCAATGCTATTTTCTATGAATATAGCAGCATCTCTTTCTTTTTTTTCAGTGAAATTTTCAACATAAGTAGAAAAGATGTTTAATATTTGACCCATATAATATTAAATGTGATTTTTTTCCTTATGTCAAATATTTAACTTTCGTGAAAATAATTTGCTAAAAGAGTATTTCAGAAATTTGACCTCATTAATATGCTGTATAAATTTCTAGTATCTCAAGTCATAGAGCTTAAGCATCACCATCGTCCCCCACACATGAATCCAGCTGAATGTGCCCTTGGCATAAAGTGGGCCTCCTGAGAGTTAAGAACGAATAGGTTTACCTTCCCTCACACCCTCCCGGGTCCTCCTTCACTCTTCATTGGGCCCACAGGTTCAAGAGAAGAATGAGAATTCCAGTTAAGCACCCTGTGTGCCATGACCTCTCACCACTGAGAGAACACACTTTTGAGACTATGTGAGCCTATCCCTGCTTTAATGATTTTAAGACATTTCAGATCGCATCCACTCAGAGACCTCTGACTTCCCCCAGTGATAATTTTCTTCTAAAGAACAAATGGTGAGACATACAGCTGTCTTGGCTCATCAAAATAACTTAGAAATATGTAGATCTACAACAGCTAGTCTAAAAACTATTTGCACTGAGTCCTGCAATCAGAGTGTCTAAGGAGGGCTGGTGCGATATACTATTCTATGGTGTAATATTTATGGATCAGACTGCAGCATGCAAGTCATGCAAGGCATTCAGCAGCTCACTTAACTCCGAAAGGACCCTAAACAAGGTGTACTTGCTACGGAGGGTATAGGTTGTTCTCAAGTGATGGCATTCTATCCGCCGGCCTCAGTACATGCTTGTGTTAGCCTTGCTCAGGGTTCTCTGCCATGTTGCAGGCTTGGCAGGTCAGTGACACAGGGATGACAAAGAGGGAGAGTCTAGCAGAGTTAGTCAGAGGGTAGAGGCCAGACCTGAACCTCTGTGCAGAAAGCAGGTCGTGCTTGGCTAAGATATATACACACACAGGACCTTGCAGGCTCTGCAACAGCTGAAGGTTCCTCTCCTCTCACCAAGTGTCAATCATGAAGCTGTTTGCCAGGCTGCCAAAGATGATAGAATGTAGTGGTGGGTTGTTGTTGCTGGTCTAACAGCCTGGACTGGCATTGGTGGACGTGAGTGTTGTTAGGCCTGGCTTTCACAGAGGAGGAGGCCCTTTAGGAGGAGTGGATAGTACATCGTAAGGTCACTAAGATTTACTGCCCTAGAGCCAGCCCTTGGCTTGTGGTTTGTATCAACAGGCTGCTCACTGTGCCAGAGGATACATACACAGGGGAAATCTAAGCTTGCTAGTCACGAAATATTCACCTTCTCCCCCAAACTTAGGAAAATCACGATAGATTTTCATTAGGTTTCTACTGTGAGACTTCTGCACAAAGTGCATGTTTCGTTAATAAAAGTTATGACATAGCTTCAAAAATGCCTTTGCTTTTGAGTTTCACTTACAAGTATTCAGATCAGAGAGAAACCTTTTTTTTATTTTTTCATATCTGGCAAGAATGTCAGCTCCACTTGAAAAATGTTTGATGAAGAAGAAACACCAGATGAGAAATAGGTGCAAGTCGATTTCAAAGCCTGAACCAAATTCTACCTTCAGTTCCAAGTATGTGGCTTCATGTGCATTTGGCCCCTTAGAAGACTGGGCAGGAATTCCACTGGAGGGCCAGACTCCGGCCTCCACCCGCCTGTAAGACAGTACCAGTTCCGACTCTGGTTCCTCACTCCCCGCCCTCTCTCTTCCCTGTGCTGCATCAGAGCTTTGGTCTAGGGTCCTGAGACAATCTCCGTTCTTGTCACTGTTTCCTGCGGTGTAAAGATTTTCCTTGTCATTGGCAATGTCTCTCCTGTACATATTTATTTATTTGTGTTCACGTCAGTTTTGTTCAATACATTAGCTTCCTATTGCCCAGTTTTATTGTTTTAATGAACTTCCTAGTAGAGAGACTGTATTTTTTTCTAGAAAAGTTGTGAAACAGGTTTCTGTAGCAGTATCTTTGAATATTATGGAAAGAAGCAACTGTGAGGGCAAACTAGAATTAGCAGTGAGAAACTGCTAATGCTGATTTGCCATTTTAACTGCAATGGAAAATGATTTTTCAAATAAATACTTATGTTGTTCATGTTCCAAATTATTCACTTCCTTTATGAGTGACTGTTTCTATTTCTGACTCTTAAATAGGGAAAAAACAGTTATTTGACAACTGGAAAATAACCTTGCCACCAATAAATCCAATGACATGGGGCGATTTAGCCAAAACACGAGGAATGAATATGCGACGAAGATCCAGATTCTGGGATTAATGTATTCTGACGTTAGAATTTCTCAGGATAACTGATACACAGCCAGGCTGTATGGCAGCATAAACATAATTTAGGCATGATTATTTTGAAGAAAAGACTAAAGCAGAAAAATAAAATGAAAATAAAGAATGGAAAGGAACATCGTAGTGTTATGCAGAATTTGGGGCTTGAGGTATATGTCTCTCATCTACAGTTGCTGTTTTCCTTATGGGAGACGTGGAAACTGGTCCGTTTTAGTTCACTTTACTTGCATGATCAGAACGAAGGCACCCTTTTTCCTTTTTTTTTTTTTTTCTGGTAACTTAGAATCATTCATTTCTGCAGAGCCAAGGCCAATTTGGCTCACGGTGCTCCTCAGCGAAGTGTGTGCCCAGCACTAAGTTGTGAGGCTCTTTGGCAGGTCACTGCAAAACCAGACCTCCTGAGCCAAGGTTTACAACTCCGCGCCAAGTCATGTTAAGAAAACAGGAGTTGCTCAAGGCCCATCTGCAGACCTGGGTGATCAGGTCACTCACTTCTGAAGGCCTGGGTGAGCAACAGTGGAGCGCTCACAGGAAACTCCTGTTTGATTTCCATGCTATTCCATGTTTATAGCAGTTCTGAAGTCTGTATGAGTTGGGCTTTGTAAATGCAGCGCCCTGGCCAGGCTTCGGGGTTCTCAGTTAAATAACATGCCGCTCTTTCAGATCCAGCCTAATCTCTCTCCCTCCCACTCCTGACTAATCTCCTCCCACTACTCCATACTTGTCTCTTCACTTCATCTCCCACCTTTATATATTCCCTCCTTCCTTCCTTTCCAGGAACAGTGGTTTGTGTTACACTTTCCTTTTTCTGTCTCCCTTGAGAAAAAAAGTAAGAATAAAAGTGAAATTTTCAAATTTTTTCATTTATAGTCTACTTTCTGAGAGGCTATAAAGGAAAAAGGAAGATTTAAAGTTTTCTTCCCACAGGCAGACCTTTACCTGCTGAAAAACATGTTGGCAACTTCCAAATTTGGGCAGCTATGAAAAGAGCTACTGTAATTGTCTAATGTCCAAGTTTTTGTGTGGACATATCATTCATATTCTTGGGTAAAACATGAAGCCATGATGGTGGGTCACATGACAAAAGAATGTTTGGCTTATTTAGATTCTGCCATCAGCCCTGCAAAGTTGTGATTGGAGAGTGGCTTAAGATTTTTAAAGTGTGTGTTTGTGTGTGTGCACACGCTCATGCGTGCATGCGTGTGTGTGTGTGTGTGTGTGTGTGTGTGTGTGTGTGTGTGTAATGCCTCTTACGTGCAAGTGCCCATGGTAGTCAGAAGAAGCAGGCTATAGTTGCAGGCACTTGTGAATCAAACTCAGGTTTTCTGCAAGAACAAATTAATTTCTAAACCATCCAGCACCCCGGAGGGTTTTCATTAATTTTAGTTTCTCCACATTGGCAACAGACCATAGCCCTACCTACAGCCTTTGGTTTCTGTTCTGTCATAGGTGTGTGTGTGTGTGTGTGTGTGTGTGTGTGTGTGTGCATCCATGGGTGATGTGGGAGAGTCTTCTGTTTTGTGTTGATTTCATTGGTTAAATAAAGAGACTGCCTTGGCCCTTTAATAGGACAGAAAATTAGGTAGGCCGAGTAGACTGAACAGAATGCTGGGAGAAAGAAGCCGAGTCAGGCAGTCACCATAGCTCTCCTTTCTGAGATGGAAGCAGGCTAGAATCCATCCCAGTAAGCCACAACCTCGTGGTGCTACACAGATTATTAGAAATGGGCTAATCAAGATGTGAGAGCTAGCCAGTAAGAGGCTAGAGCAGTGTTTAAAAGAATACAATTTGTGTGTTATTATTTCCGGGGCTAAGCTAGCCATGTGGGATCCAGGCGGGAACATAGCCTGCCACTCCATACTACACATAGGGTATGGTTACACTTATGTGGAGCTCAGAGGACAACCTCTGGTGTTAGTCCTCAGGCACTATCTTAGTTACTTTTCTCTTTGCTATGATAAAATACCTCAGCAAAAACAACTTGAAAGAGAAAGGGCTTATGTTAGCTTACCATTCCAGAAGGACAAAGTCTATCAGGGAAGATGTGTCAGTCAGCAGGGAACTCATGGTGGCAAGATCAGGCATCTTGCTTTTCATACTGCATCCACACTCAAAGTTAGAACAGGAAGTGGAGCCAAACTATAAAGCATCAAGGCCCGTTGTCAGATATTTTACTCTTATTACTCTTTTGGCTTTGGGGGGGCACACCCAGCTCCCAAATAAATCATACATAAAGGTTTATTTTTAGTTATGAATGTCAGCCTTAGTTTGGCTTGTTTATTGTCAGTTTTTCTTAAATTATCTCTTCTATCTTTGGCCTCGGGGCTTTTATCTTTCTCTATTCCTGTATACCTTTTCTTTCCTTCTTAGTCCATGTCTGGCTGTGTAGCTGGGTGACTGGGTGACTGGGTGGCTGGCCCCTGAGGTCCTTATCCTCCTCTCATTCCCAAATTGCCTTTCTCAGATTTCTCCTCATATTTATCCTCTCTTCCTGCCAGCCTATTTCTCTCTCCTGCCTTGCTATTAGTCATCAGCTCTTTATCAGGTGTTTTAGACAGGCACAGTAACATAGCTTCCCAGAGTTAAACAAATGCAAAATAAACAAAAGTAACACACCTTAAAATAATATTCTCTAACAAAGGCCTGCCACCAGTGGCCTCAAGGTTCCACCCTTTGAAGATCCCACAACCTTCCCCAAGAGCACTGCTAGCTACAGATAGCATGATCAACCTACTATCTGTAGATAGCACGATCTACATGAGGTCTGGGGAACATTTTACAATGAAACCATGGCAGGTACCTTCCACCTTTCTGTTTGAGATAAGATCTCTCATTGGCCTGGAACATCACCATATAGGCCAAGAGAACTCCCAAGGACCCACCTGACTCTACCTCCCATCTCGTCTTTGCTAGGATTGCAGGCATGTGCCGCCATACCCAGCTGTTTATATTGGTTCCGGGGTCCAGATCCAGGTCTCCACACTCCCAAAGCAAGTCCTTTAATAACTGAACCATCTCCACATCTCATAGCTACATTTTTGTGAAGTCTGAATCATGTTGCCAAGTTTGTCTTGGATCCTAACCATGATTTTTTAGGTCTGGTTCTCAATACCATATAATAATGGTTTGAAGATCTCTAAATTTAAATTCTTGAGAATTTGGTGGTTTGTTTGCTTAGAGAACAATGGTCAATTGGAGAACAAAAAAAATACAGTAGTTCTTAGACAGTCTGGGGTGAACTTCTGTTAAATATATGTATTTAAATATAGATATATTATTTAAAATAATATAAGTATAATGAAATGTAAATATATATATTAGATAGATGGTTGCAATTAAATCTCAATTATGTCTCAGCCTAATGTTTGTTTTGGTTTTCTTAATATCTGTCTAGAAGTTTCTGTGCCTGAGAAAGCCACCTTACAGCCTTCAGCTGGTAAGTCTCAATAGGGTTAACCAATTAAATGAGAGGAACTTGAGAAAGCAATGAATACGAGGGCTGTGAGGTTCAGAAAGGCAAAGTGATCCCACATTCTGCTAAAGCCAACAACACGTTCACTATTAAGGGGGTCACACAATGCAGAACAAATATCACAGAGTCATTTTGTACAAAACACCTACTCTGTTAGTGAATGTTCTTTAGTGTGGGATGTCTGTATCTCTTACCCGCTAGGCATCTTAGTTTACCTATGAAATCAAGAAGATAATAACAACACAGGTATGTCCAGCACTGGACGCCTGTGACGATGTTTAATTTCATTATATATTTAAATCCTCACAGTTCCCATCAAAACACAAAATACAACGGCTGAAAGCCTAATACCCAATAAGGCGTTTTAATTTTATTTAATGTGGATTTTCCCAAAGAATACATCTATTCTATACTTCTTCATGTCTAAAATACGTGTCGTCTTTGCACACACGATTTAGTTCCTTAGGCATATTTGCTGTTTTCTAAAGAACGAGTTTGTAGGAAGACTCACTCCAAGATGCAAAGAAGATGATGGTCTAGCAAGCTGCCACTGCCAAGTGAGCGCCAGAGACAAAACTCATTTCATCCCACAGGCTGTAGGTTACAGCAAGGCTCAAAGTCCCCAAGAAAAAGCATAGAGCAGCAAAGATAATAGGCCAGGTAGACACTGTTGGGGAGGGACGCCCCTGGACATGTGAGGACATCTATGGATACCATTTGGCAAGCACACAGCATGGGCCTCACTGCAGGGAGAACTGCTCTTACTTTTTCCTCTGAAGAACTTTAAGCTAGAGACAGCTGTGTGTAAATTCTGGGGCATTGATTTCCATGGAACTGCTTGCCAGAGATCCAAGAAATACTTCAGTGGCCAATGCTATATGCCACTGGGCTTTCAGGACTCAGAACATCTCCTTTTAAGTTGTTTCAAATACGAAATTACAGACATCATGACCACAGGGCCTGGTCTATGGTTGTGCAAGTAAGTGGAGAGGGGTGGGAAAGATGTTTAAACAACCAGGAAATCAGCACATCCAATGGCTTAATATTTAGGGTAAAACTATGCCCTATGGAACAAATGGTTGGCACCTTGACAAGCCCATCTCTAGCTTGTCAAATAAGTCTGAAAGTAAGTCATTTCTTCAAAAATTTTGGTTCATGATGCTAAATGTGTTTACACAACACACAGAGAATCTTTAGAATAGTACTTAGAATCTTTTATTATATTTCTATTAAAAATAAAGGGTTTTTAAATATAACATATTCTGATTACTATTTCCCCTTCCTTATCTCTTCCCAGATATTCCCTACCTCCTGACTCTTCCAACTCCAAGTTGTTTTTCTCTTTTAAGAAAACAAACAGGCCAATAAAAAAGACAAATAAACAAGGCTAAAACAAGATGAACAAGCAAAAAGAAACAAGGAAAGAACACTAGAAATACATACACATGCATGTACACACACACGTGACAGACATACACATCTTCACAGGGACACACACACACACACACAGACACAAAGCCTATAAAAATGCAAAATCAGAAACCATAATATACAAGTAAAAGACCAATAAGGTAAGCAATGTCCCCTAAAAGCAATGTGAGACTAAAAAAGAAAAATCTTCAAAAATAGCTTTGGGTACTCAGAATCTAAAATTGGCACTCTCCTTTCCAGAATATTTCCAAGCAAGTATCTCAAACATGTAAATGAAGAAAACTTTTTACTCGACCTTTGCCACAGTAATGGAGAGGTCAGTAGCAGTTCTGAAGCAGGATTGAGTCTTCTTCTTTAACCCACAAAGCCTCTTAAGGGATGGCTAACATAACTGTGGCTTTTATTTTCCAAATCACTGGTAAATACTTTTGTCTCCATAGATCTTTCCTCTGTCATTTCCTCTATTCGTTGACTCAGTCTGTATTTATTCAACAAAAGCTCTTATAGTTCGAAATGCCTAGCTGTTTGCTTCCCCTCCTCAGTTACATCTTCCCTCACTGTCTGAATCAGATTCTGGACTGATGAGGCCCCATGTGCCAGGACTCACAAGTAAAAGACAGATCTTCCTTCTTCTTTCTGCTCAGACAACTCTTGTTTGGGTCACGTTGACAAAAATCCTAGCAAGGACAGAGTCCAAGAAACGTGGCTTCTTTTTAACAACTGCTGCGTACTGTTCAAGCCTATGACAATGGTCTGCTAGAGCCTGGGTACCCAGCAGAGGACAGTTGCCTGTCCCTCGTGGATAGTAAAGCAGGGCTGAGCCTCAAAGGAGATTGCTGCCTTCACTCTTCTTCTCCTCTGAACTTCAAGCCTGAGGACACCAGGGGGCAGCTGGCACCTCCTGGAAAGGACCATTTGTCCCCTTAATCTAATTTAATATCCCCTAATCTAAGCCAACCTTGGCATCATGTGAAGACCACAGACTTCACATTTCAGTTGTTGAAGTAAATGTGTGAATGTGTGCGTGAGTGTGTATATGTGTATAAGTGTATGCGTGATTGAATGACTATGAATGACAGTATATGTATGCATGTGTGTGTCTATGTGAGTGTGTAAGAGTGAGTGTGTGTATCAAGAGTATGTGTATTAGAGTGTGAGAGTATTATAGGTGTGAGTGAGGTGTATAAGTATGGCTGAGTATATGAGTTCAATTGTGTGTGAAAGTATTTGTGTGAGTCTAAGTATGGATGGAACTGTGTGAGTGTGTGTCCATATATTTATTATATTAGATAATAAAATGTTTAACTGGTTTTGGCTTCAAATAGAATGTGCATGTATAAGTGTGTTTATATAAATATGTGTGTATGTGACTTTGTGAAGATTGATCAGTAGATAGATGATGGATGGGTGGGAGGGTCGGTGGATGGATGGGTGAGTGACTTGGTGGGTGGATGGATGGATGCATGGATGGATGGGTGTGTGACTGGTTGGCTGGCTGGCTGGATGGATGAATGGATGAATGGATGAATGGATGGTGGGTGGCTTGGTGGATGGATGGTTGGATGGATGGATGGATGGATGGATGCATGCATGCATGGATGGATGGATGGATGGATGCATGGATGGATGCATGGATGGATGGGTGTGTGGCTGGTTGGCTGGCTGGCTGGCTAGCTGGATGGATGGATGAATGGATGGATGGATAGTGGGTGGGTTGCTTGGTGGGTGGATGGATGGATGGATAGTGGATGTGTGGCTTGGTAGATGGGTGGATGGATGGTGGGTGGGTGGCTTGCTGGATGGATGGGTGGATGGATGGATGGGTGGGTGGCTTGGTGGATGGGTGGATGGATGGATAGATGGATGATGGATAAATGAGTGGACGGGTGGGTGGATGGATGGATGGAAAGATAGATAAATAGATGATAAGTATAAGCCCCAATCTCTCTCAATGAAAGGAAAGGCAAGGCAGATGAATATCTTGTAAATAGAGGATATATATATATATATAATATTAAAGACAGATGATACGTTTTTCTCAGTAAACTCAGAAGTCATCCCACATAATGTGATAGTTTATACCTGAAATGTTACACAAATGTCCATGTGACAGTTTGATCCTCAGCTGTGGTTCCATAGGAAGATGATAGAAGAAGTTTAAGGAGGCAGGGCTTTATTGGAAGAGGTGGGTCACTGATGCATACTTTTGAAGACTACTGTTTCCTTGCCACCAAGAGGTAAGCTCTGCCACTAACTTTTACTAGAATGTACTGTCTCACTAGAGGTATAAAAGGCACCAGGCTAAACTATCATGAATCAAAACCCTGAAACTGAGCCCCAGATTATCTGTTCATCCTTTGTGTTCCCATCCTCGTGTATTTCACCACGGTTATTAACAGTGATCAATGCATGAAGACAGTGCTTTTTCTTCTTGGTGCCCAGCACTCTATTCATTTCAGTTCCAGAGGAGCCTGTTGGCCTGGGCTTTACTTTGGGAACTTACTTGTGACCCTTTGCAAGCTTTCTCTTACAATATACGTGCTAAAGTATAAACAAGAATAAAACAGTCCAAAGCTTATTCTCCTGATTCCAAATAGGCCAGGAAGCCTTTGCAGCATTTAGTGATCAATGATTAAAGCTAATAAAATGGATTTTCATGGATTACAGCATGATCTTCTAGGGAAAATAAAATCAATAACTAAAATTTCTTCTGATAGAGGGAGTCATAAAAATCCTGCATGAAAAACACACGCAACTTTTGATCACTCTGTCTTTTTTCTTCCCTTTCTTACCAGACCCCATGGTTCCTTGAATCTTTTTATGACAAATAAGGGATAATGGACAAATACAAGGATCAAATATATGCTCAGATTTTATAGAACTTTAACCCATCCCTATCAAACACAAAGAACAAGTTATGGTTAGACAGACTTTACCCCACTCTCAGCTGTTGGCACTCTCAGTCAGCCTTTCAAAGATGGGTGTAGCCAATGTCCAGGTAGATCCTCTACCTGACCTGATGATACCTGTGTCTGTTGCCAAGCTGAGTGCATGGCAGTGGCTGAAGGAAGCCCATCCCACCACAATTACATGGTATTCACATGCACAATATGTTGATTCCATGGCTTCATTTGGACCTAGTCCTGTAGTAGTAGGAGCGGCGGGGCTGTGTCCCCAGCACCCGGCCACTCACATGGCTAGCTCTAGCTTATGCCCCGAAATAATTACACGGAAACTGTATTCTTTTAAACACCGCTTGGCCCATTTCTATCTAGCCTCTTCTAGGCTAGCTCTCGCACCTGGACTAGCCCATTTCTAATATCCGTGTAGCTCACGAGCTGGCTTACCAGGAATGATCTTAACCTGCGTCTGCCTGGAGTGGGAGAATCATGGCGACTCACTGACTCAGCTTCTTTCTCCCAGCATTCTGTTCTGTTTACTCCTCCCACCTATGTTTAACCTATGAGGGCCAAGCAGTTTCTTTATTGCTTAACCAATGAAAACAACAGATTGATATATGACACTCCCACATCATAGACCCATAACTCCTTGAATAAAAAAGTGTTTATGGACATACTTATCCTTAAACAAAAGAATAAATATATTAGAAAATTCAACATAAAACCATAGGGTCTCTAAACAAAAACAAGGATGCTTCAGGGAAAAACCATGCATGGTTTCTACACTCCTTGGTACACAGGAGGCAGAAGCAGGGAAATTGCCACACAGTCAAAGCCAGCCTGAGCGATTCAGTAAGACCCTGTATCAAAAAAAACAAAAACAAAAACAAACAAACAAACAAAAAAAACCACCAACCAACCAACCAACCAGACAAAAACCCTTCAGAATGGGATTTAAAGTGTTTCAAGTGTTTGTCACCCTCTTTAGCTAACCTTTAAGAAAAAGAAAGATACTTGCAGAGGAGTAGCAGAACGTACATGGAAACTTTTCATAAGTCTTACCAATATTCCTCTTCTTCCCATACAAAGTTTTAGATAAGGAACAAGGCAATAGGAGATTCAGGCTTTCATAAAGAATTTTTCAGATGCACTGTGGTCTTTATTATTGTTGTTCAACTTTGCACACTAGGCTTCTAAGATGTTCACTCTATCCTCCTGTTAGTCTCGTGTTTCTGACACTTGAGTGACTTTTCTTCCCCACAGCTGCCTAAGTCACTCCAGTATGCCCTGCCCCCTGCCTTCATGTCTGCCTGCTTTCCTGGCCGTTCCCATGCCATGACCTCTGTTTTTTCAACATTGTCAAGAACACTATCTCAAATTGCTAAATTTTTTCACTTACCTGTGTGTACTCTCTATCCTATCATTCTATAGATAACACATGACTCGATATCCCATTTTAGAATAATTTTTTTTAATCTCTGGGCAGTGAAGAGTTATAAAAAGTCCAGCTCAAAATAACTTATGCAACTTGGAATGTGACTCTGTGGTAGAGCAGCTGTTGAGGATGTGTAAGACCCTGGATTCCATCTGAGTGCTGCGAACAAGCAAAAATCCTGCATTTCATCCCAAGTGTTTACTTTAGTGTCATCGTTCAGTGGCTCTCAACCTGGGCATCAGGACCCCTTTGGGATCGAATGAGTCTTTCACAGGGGTTGCCTAAGACTATCGGAAAGCACAGAAGTTTACATTACAACTCATAACAGTAGCTAAATTAGTTATAAAGTAGCAACGAAAATAATCTTATAGTTGGGGGTCACCACAACATGAACAATGGTATTAAAGGTGTGCAAGCATTAGGAAGGTTGAGAACCACTGGTCGTATTTTTTTTTTCTGAATGTGTTTCATGCACAGGGATTGGCAACATATCTTCAGTGTCTGGAACATTGTTTTAGTGTGTTCTTACTTAGACTGTGTTTACTGAGAGGAAAAGACAAGTAACTGTCATAGTGATTCTGATGACATTTCTTTACTTACAGACTCAGTATGATGATAGCATTTTTGTTTAAAACTTAGGCCATGGAAGAAATATCAAGAAATGGGTGGCAGAGTTGATTAAAAGTGTTCCTGGTGGCAGCCTGATCTCAACCTGCACTTAGCCCTGCACGTAGCTGGGCATTCAGGATTCGTTCATGTATACACACAGGCACTGGGCTTCCTACCCAGCCATAGAAGCAACTGACTCCAGGGTAGAGACTACAGCTCAGACTGAGTAGACAGGTGTACTCCACTAGAAAACCCATTTTCAAGACAAACACAACTGTGGATTACAGAGCCTCGATCCATATTTATGTGTCTTTTATAGAACACTGAGATGACCAACACACTTGAAATTCCTTTCCTCTAAAGTGATCAAGATAGCCTTCCCATCTTTCTCTGGGTCTTCTATTTTTATATGACAAAACAGAATTCGTAATAAGTTCCAGAAACAGTTTCAATTAAAATACTAGTAGATAAATTGTCTACAATTTATGTAAACAATCCTTCTGATGTTTGGACAATTATAAGGCACCTGGGATAATTCAAGAAGCCCCCTGTTGGTATGCAGAAATTGGAAGTAGACGTTTTCAGGTAAAGCTCACAGTACCATTTCATTTCCTCATCTACTGTCACCACAATCCCTTATAAGAACAGCTCTTAGTATGAAAAAAAAAATCTCAAGCAGCACTACACACTACAACATCATGGCATCGAGTACACACAATACAGAAACAAGAACTCCCTGCATCCGAGGCTTGGAACTTGTTCAACCAGCAATAAACTTCTCTATGCAAAGGAAAATCCTGAATGGTTATCTCCTTGTAAAAGAAACTAACTTATGGGTAATGGAGAATAGCTGTGGCGCGAACTTATCTTCAGTGGAGAATAGCTATGGTGCATACTTACCAGAACCGGAAGTATAGAATAGCTGTGGCGCAAACTTATCTGCAGTGGAGAATAGCTATGGTGCATACTTACCAGAACCGGAAGTATAGAATAGCTGTGGCATGAACTTATGGGAAGTGGAGAATAGCTGTGTTGGGAATTTACCGGAAGTGGAGAATAGCTGTGGTGCGAACCTGCTGTTTCAGAACTTTAATTCTTTTTTTTTCTTTTGATTAAAGATAAATCTCTAGGACAGTAAAAATTCCTTCTCTGACGTCTTGGGCTCTGTTTCAGTGCTATGGTAGAGTGCTTGCCCACCATAAGCCAGGCTCATGAAAAGTACCATTGAAGTGCTCCAGCACTGAATCTGCTTGTTCTTATCACACACACACACACACACACACACACACACACACACACTCATGCACGCACGCACACGTGCACGCTTTATGTTTGAATTCAGACACTGTAAGGAATCAGCTTCTAGGCAGATGGACCCCTCACCTTGACAAGCTCAAGGACTAGTGGGAAAAGCAGATATCTTACATTGGTGGTGACATCAACAGATGGGCAGAGCTATAAAATCAAGGGAATTTGAATACAATATCTGCTGGCAATGAGAAATTCATAATCTTGTGACAGCATAACAGTTAGATAAAAACCTTGATTTATTGAAGATATACAATAGTCATTCCTTCCATTGCTGAAACAAATCACCACACAACAAAAGTTTATTCTCTTGAAGTTAGGAATCAGACACCTAAAGTGGATCTTCCGAGAATAAAATCAAGACATAGGCTGCCAGGGTGGATTTAGTCTTTGCCTCTAGCAGTACAGGTTGCTGAGGCCTGGGCAGGGTTGGCTATCTGCTCCCAACCTCCTCCTCAACCCTCACATTTAATATCTCTGATATTTCTCTTTCTATTCCCTGTTCTCAAGGGCACTCACACAGTGACTACCACCTGTTCAATGTAGGACAGCTGTTTCTCAACTAATGGTCGCCTAAAACCATCAAAATACCAGATATTTACATTACAATTCATGATAGTAGCAAAATTACACTTATGGAGTAGCAACAAAAATAATTTTATGGTTGGGGAATCACCTCAGCCTCAGGAACTGTATTAAAGGTGTCAGCATGAGGAAGGTTGAGAACCGCTGCTCTTGCATGAGGCTTCATCTCAAACTGTGATTTAACCACACAGGCACAGGTCCTTAGTGAAGCCAGGACCCTCCTTCACAGACGCCGCACCCTAAACAGGACGGGACTGGGAAATTTCAACACTTCTTGGGTGAGAAAAACAGAAGCACTTGTTGGATTTAATGTTTGTCCGAGCTCCTGCTACCCTCGATGGTTTTTCTAGGTTCATCTATGTCTGAATAAAATCCAATGGATGAATCCAGAAAAACCTCGCTTGTCGGCAGTCTGTCTTAAAACCCTTACGCTATACTTAATGAAGCAAAAACTGACTGGGAAACAAGAAGTAGGGAAGATATCACTTCTAAAGATGTGGCAGTCTAGATAGATGGGGACACATGGGCTTTATTTGTTTCTCCAAAGGTTTAGAGATCTGTGAAACACAGCCTACAGGCTTCCATTCTTGCTGAGGCTGCAAGAGACCACTGGGTGGCGCCCTGCTACCTCCTTCAGCTTCTCTTTCTCCTGGCGAATCATCAGAACACTCAGGCACATTCTCTCTGGTTGGTTGGACTCTCTGGTGAGGGCACAGGCCCCGTCATTTTTCACAGGAAATTAAGAGGATCCCTTTTATAAGACAACGAAATTATCCTATCCTTCCCCTCGCTCCTCTAAACACTGTTAAAGCAATAATAAAAACAAAGAGAATCCATCCATCACCTCAAGGATTATCATTTTCAGGTAGCTAACTGTAAATACTGATGTCGCCAGCAGATGGCACTGTACCACTAGCAATGGGCTAACATCCCTGGAACACCGTGGTCCTTCCATCCTCCGAGGTTAGTAGAGGTAGCCACTGCACAATGTCAGCCTGGCAGCCTTTAATCAAACAGCTGAAAAATATGCTCCGTGCTCCCGGTGAACATGCATGGGCAATGAAGAAAAGAGAAATGTCCAGACTTTGTCTTCAAATTTCATCTTGCCCTTCCCTACTTGATGAAAATCACTTTTCTGAGAGAAAAATGTACTGAAAGGAAGGGAGACAAAACACAATCAAAGCACATTTCTTTTTTTCTTTTTTCTCTTTAAATTGAAAATAGATTCTTCTCTCATTCAATACATCACAACCCCAGTTTCCCCTCCTTCCACTCCTCCCAGGCCCTTCCCCTCCCACTCACCTGCCCTGAATCCATGCCAGCTCTGTCTTGCTTCAGCAAAGAGCAGGCCTCTCAGAGACAGCAACCAAAAATGACAAAAAAAAAAAAATGCGTAAGTCAAGGCAAAAGCCCTCCCACCAAGACTGAACACGACAACTGAACAAGAGGAAACCAGTCACAACAGCAGGCAGAGTCAAAGACACACTTTTGGAGTCCCTCAGAAATACCAAGCTAACTGGCATATGATACATGCAGAGGACGTAGCACAGGCTGCTTCCGTCTCTCTCAGCCCATCTGAGCCTTGCTTAGCTGATTCGGTGAGCCATGTTCTCCTGGTGTCCCCTGTCCTCTCTGACTCCTACATTCTTTCCTGCATATTTTTTTTTTTTTTTTGCTGCTCTTCTTCTGAGAGATTCCCTGAGCTCTGAGGGGAGAGACCCAATGGAGACTTCCAATTTAGATTCTCTCCACATCGTATCTGGCTGTGAGTTTCTGCATCTGCTCCCATCTGCTGACAAAGGAAGTCTCTCTGATGCCATCATCGCCTCTCTGATGCTGGACAAGGCACCAATCATTTCATTGATTTTTTTTTTTCTTTTTAGACCAGTCATGTTTAGTTCTGCCCTAGGTCTCTGAGCTATCTAGTCTCAGGCAATGTTGGGCATGGGCCTCTTGAGGCATGGTCTTCAAGTTAAATAAAGACATTGGTTGGCCACTCCCACAAGTTCTATACCACCATTGCCCCAGCACATCTTGCAGACAGAACTGATTGTAGGTCAAAGGTTTTATGACTGGGTTAATGTCCATGTTTCTCTTTCGGTAGCCTGCAGAATACCTACTCACACCAGAATGTAGGGGTGAAGTCTCCATGCAGGTAGCATCTTGACCTCTTTGCCTTCAGTGAACTGTGTGGATGTTGTACTTTGTAATGGGACCCTGTTGTTAATTTGCAGAGAACAATCTTCTGTCCTAACATCAGTATGGGTTGTTTGGGGATCTCCATGGGACCCCCTTGGACAATAACTCAGTCAAATGCAACCCATGAGGCCACTGAGAGCCTTCTCTGGCTACAAGAGATGGCCAGTTCAGATAAGGTCATCTAGGACTTCCCAATACTAGGAGTCCTCACTAGGGCCACACTCATAGATTCCAGGGAGTCTCCACTGCAATAGGTTTCCACACCACCAATGTTTCCCAATTCCAGCCATGCTGCATGATAATGCTCTAGTATACTGTAAAAAATTGTCACTTGTATTTGTTTAATAAAATGCTGATTGGCAAGTAGCCAGTCAGGAATTATAGGCAGGGCAACAAGACTAGCAGAATTCTGGGAAAAAGAAAGGCAAAGACACAGTCGCAAGCCAGATGCAGAGGAAGCAATCTGGGAATGCCTTACTGAAAAAAAGTACCAAGCCATGTGGCTAAATATAGAAAAGAATTATGGGTAAATTTAAGTTGCAAGAGCTAGTAAGTAATAAGTCTGATTAATAGGTAAAACAGTTTATAATTAATATAAGCCTCTGTCTGTTTATTTGAGACTGAACAGCTGTGGGACCAGGCAGGATAGAAACTTCCATCTACACAGCTGTCTCTCCCTACACTCTCTCTTTCCACCAAACCCCACCCCACATGATTCCTCTGGCTCCCTTCCCCATATGATCCAGTCAAACAGCAAAATATATTCTATTTCTCCTCCTTTAGGAGATCCATGCAGAACCCACTGAGCCATCTTCTTTACCTAACCTACATGGGTCTACATATAGACTGTAGCTTTGTTATCATTTACTTACAAGCTAACATCCACTTATAAATGAATATATACCATATTTATCATTCTGGGTCTGGGTTACTGTAGTAGTAGACGCCATTCTGTAGTAATAGGAGCAGCGGGGCTGTGTCCCCAGCAACCCGGCCGCCTGCTAGCTTATGCCCCAAAATAACAACACACAAATTGTATTCATTTAAACACTGCTTGGCCCATTATATCTAGCCTCTTCTTGACTAACTCTTGCACCTGGACTAGCCCATTTCTAATAATGTGTGTAGCATCCCAAGGTGTGCTTACTGGGAAGATTCTAGCCTACGTCCATCCTGGGTCGGAGCGTCATCGCGTGTTCCTCAGAGAGTAGAGCTACCGCGTCTGCCTGGGAGAGGGGAGCATGGCGTCTCTGAGCTCACTTCCTCTTCCTCCCAGCATTTTGTTCTGTTTACTCCATCCACCTATGTTCTAACCTATCAGGGCAAGCAGTTTCTTCATTTAATTAACCAATGACCTTCCTCCATCAGGTTACCTCACATAGGATGATTTTTTTCTCCAGTTTCATCCATTTGCCTGAAAATTTTATAATGTCATTTTTTTTAAATCAGCTGAGTAATACTCCACTGTGTAAATGTGTCACATTTTTTTATCCATCCTTTGGTTAAGAGACGTGTAGCTTGCTTCTAGTTTCTGGTTATTATCAATAAAGCTGCAGTGAGCATAGTTAAGCAAGTGTCTTTGTGGTAGGATGGAGCATCCTTTGGGTATATACCCAAGAGTGGTATAACTGGTCTTGGGGTAGATCGATTCCCAATATGGAACACCATATTGATTTCCATGCTGGCTGTACAAGTTTGCACTTTCACCAGCAATAGAGGAGTGTTCCCTTTGCTCTACATCCATGCCAGCATGAGCTGTCGCTTGGGGCTAAAACCCATTTCTAAGTAGGGAGTCTTCCAAAGGCAAAATGGCCAGCTCAGCTGCTCATCTAGAGAGGGCTGAATCAGTCATCAGTCGAATGACCTGGCACATGGTACCAAAGGGCCCACAGGGTAATAGGTTGCATTTACTTTCTAGTCCTCATCCTCACACTGACTCTGCAGAATCTTCAGCATATTGTCTGATCTCTCTAGGTCTTTATTCACTTTTATGTAAATATTAAGGCATCAGAATAGGTGAGTTAATGCATTTTTGACAGGGTAAATTTTTCTCCCTTTTAAAAAACGTATTCAGATGCTCAGCACAGTTGAAGAAAATCCTCTCCCCACCTCTCTGTTCCTCTTCCCTCCCCTCCACTCCCTTCTCCTCAAGATCTTCCTTCCTACCCCTTCACCTGATCTCCATCCCCTCAACTTTGTGCTTGCTTTCCCTTCCTCCTTTACAAATCCTTTAGTAATTCCCTTTTGCACTTGAAACAAAACCCACATTCCTAACACTGGTCTTCAAACCCTGCTGATATTCCTTGTTTTCTGTTTCTCTTTAATCTAAACTGGTTGACCACGCTCTAGCCAACCCTTGCCACCTGGCAGCCCTTGGAACAGCCAGAGCCCCTATGCTTGCTTCTTCTTTTCTCAGAACAAGCTGGCTTGCCTGAAAGTCTCTGCTCAAACACTGTTCCCCAGATGGGTCTTCTCTGCTGATCCAACAGCAAACATCAAGAATCTATTATGCTTCATTTTGTAGCACCAAGGTTGGATAGTTTTGACCAGGTCCAAACCTTTGTAAATTCATAGCATGCATGAGAACACAACCTGTCTTCTTCAGTTGCCTACTGTGAATGCAGTAGTTAAACAGTACAAAACCGAAAACATTTGCTAAGAGGTTTATTGATCCCTGGTGGAGCAAATAGTCACGCTTATTTGTTTTATAAAATTAATCACCTCAGCAGGGGTTTGCCTACCTGTTTCTCTGTCTATTGACTCTCTGCTCTGTTTCTCTTTCCTCTGGCTAAGGACCATTCCTGGCCCCTTCTCTTTCCTATTGTGTCTTGTGCAGTTTCTAAGTCTTGGAACAGTTTCTAAGTCTGTTCACATTATGAGTTGCATTGTTTGAAGAAAGAATACTTAGTGGGGAGAAACAGTAGAGTCTAAGTAACAGGGTGTGACCATGAGGTGGGAGGGGAGCCATGAAATACCGGGCCTGAAGGTCAGTTCGGGATTATGTTTTCCCTCAAGTGCAAGAAAGAGTTATTGCCGGCTTTTCAAAGTGAAGCAATTCCATCAGGTATATATCTTGGAGACCAACACTTATTAAAAAGTATTAAAAATTGTTTTAAAAATAACAAATTTTGTTTCCTGTACTTGGATACTTTAGTTTTTACATTCCTCCATTTCAGCATGGTTGTGCCCAGTGCTTACAGAGGCCATAACAGGGTGCGTGCTGTCCCAGAACTGGGGTTTCAAATGGTTGGGAACCACCTTGTGGGTACTTGGAGTTGAACCCAGGTCCTCTAGAAGAGGAGCCAATGTTCTTAACATCGGAGCTGTCTTTCCAGCCCCAAGGAAAGCAGCACTTCTTAAATTGAGGTCCATTACATGAAAACACATGGGGCCAGGGGCAGGTGTGGCATACATACTAGCTTTGAAGTCTCTCTGTGTGGCATAATGGGAAAATCCAATTTTATGCATACAGGCTTGAAGTGGGTCCTAGGTCCAAATGGCCAGTGAATCAAAGGGCAAAGTGCAACTGAAAGGGAAGTGGAAATCGAGGAAGCACCATAATGTTTGTGGTGGTATTTTGTCCTTCCACAGCCCACACACATGCCCACAACCCCAACTTCTGAGAAGAGAAAGGGGCTGGAGATTAATTCAGAGGTGGATGACCAGTTAATTCATCATGCCTATATGGTGGAACTCCCTTAAAGTTCCCCCAAAGAAGGGGCATGGGGTATTTCTGGGCTCTTGAACACATGTAGGGGTTGGAGGGCAGCATACTGGGGACAGGCATATAAGAGCTGTGTGCCTCCTCGTGTTTCGTTCTACATAATTCTTCATCAGGCTGACCATCTTTCTCCTTCACAATACACTGATGAATGTAAGTAGAATGTTTCTCGATTTCTGTGCACTCAGAGCAAATTAATGAACCCGAGGAAGAAGTCCTAGAACCCTAATTTATATGTGGTAGGAGAGAAGGGCAGCAAGTGACTTGAAGTTTGCATGTTGCATGTGAAATTGGGACAGTCTTCAGGGACCGAAATCATGATGGAGTTGAACCATGAGTCACCCAGTTGGTATCAGCAGGGTACTGTGAAATTCCTTGGTGAGGAAACCCATGATTTGGGGAATCAGATATGGCAGCCCACTGGTGTCTACAGCAGAAGAGGTTTTTCCTTTGAGTTATCTATCATATATATGTCTAGTTATCTGTCATCTGCAGAGAAAAAACCCTTGAATAAAAAAGAAATGTGTTCAGATGTTGACACTTGGGAACTGAGTTAAAGTCTTACAGAAAACTTTGATGCAGTTTGTATAAAAAATTAAAATTATTTAAATGATTATGTTAACATAATGAGAATACAGTTTTCATATGGGCATAGTAAAATACTATAATTTTGTGCTCAAACTTTAACATTATTTCATGACAAACAGTGGGTAAATCACAATTACTTTACAGTTAAACTATTAGCAAGGGTCGATGGTATTGCATGCACGCCCACAAGCAGAAATAATCTCAGAAATGTATTATCAGTATTTATTTATTTTTTTCATTCTTCTTTTTTCTTTTTTTTATTATTTAATTTATTTATTAAAGATTTCTGCCTCCTCCCTGCCACCGCCTCCCATTTCCCTCCCCCAATCAAGTCCCCCTCCCTCATCAGCTCGAAGAGCAATCAGGGTTCCCTGACCTGTGGGAAGTCCAAGGACCACCCACCTCCATCCAGGTCTAGTAAGGTGAGCATCCAAACTGCCTAGGCTCCCATAAAGCCAGTACGTGCAGTAGGATCAAAAACCCGTTGCCATTGTTCTTGAGTTCTCAGTAGTCCTCATTGTCTGCTATGTTCAGCAAGTCCGGTTTTATCCCATGCTTTTTCAAACACAGGCCAGCTGGCCTTAGTGGGTTCCCGATAGAACATCCCCATTGTCTCAGAGTGTGGGTGCACCCCTCGCGGTCCTGAGTTCCTTGCTCGTGCTCTCTCTCCTTCTGCTCCTGATTTGGACCTTGAGATTTCAGTCTGGTGCTCTAATGTGGGGCTCTGTCTCTGTCTCCTTTCATCGCCTGATGAAGGTTAATATTCAGGAGGATGCCTATATGTTTGTCTTTGGATTCACCTTCTTAATTAGCTTCTCTGGGATCGTGAATTATAGGCTCAATGTTCTTTATTTATGGCTAGAAACCAAATATGAGTGAGTACATCCCATGTTCCTCTTTTTGGGTCTGGCTTACCTCACTCAGGATAGTGTTTTCTATTTCCATCCATTTGTATGTAAAATTCAAGAAGTCCTTGTTTTTTTCTGCTGAGTAGTGCTCTAATATGTATATATTCCATACTTTCTTCATCCATTCTTCCATTGAAGGGCATCTAGGTTATTATCAGTATTTATATCTGTGCATTATGTTTCCTGTTATCAGTAATTCTTTTATTTAAATGTTTCTATCTTTCTGTGATTCTTTAATCTGCAACTGCTAATTCTAATATTTAGTCCTTGGGTTCCTTTTTTTCCCTAGTCACAGAAAAGAAATAAGGGGACAAGGGGATGAGGAGAGAAGTCAGAAAAATAGAAAACAAGAGGAAGAAAAGGGAAGCAAAGGTGCTAGGGAGAGAGCAAGGAGGAGGGACAGAGAGGGAGTAAAACTCTGGGGTTCTACAGTAGCACCTGATGTAATCTGGAGACCTGTCATATTCCATCTGTCTCAAGGGTAATGTCGCTGTTCTACTTTCCACACTTTCCTGTTTAAGAGTCACTGACATCTAGGGTGGCAGCTAATCTCAAGTTCTGTTATCCCACTACATGAGAACAACCGTCACTCCAAGGACCCAACACAGTATGACACACCTCCAAACAACCAGGATGATGTCCCTGCCGAAAAGAGCACAGCACAGTGGTGGAAAGGTCAAGAATGAATTCAGGCATGTTGCTAGACAGGTAACAAGTCAGTCTGTGCAGATCCCCGTAGTGGTTCTGCCAAGTGAACGGTGTTAATACAATACCCAGAGTACCATGGGCCTCATAGTTTCCTGGCCTAAGGAGATTTTCTCTGCTGAAAAGCACTGAGGAGTTGGAATAAAGTCTTTTCTCCATTATCCTCTCTTCCTGGAACTTAGTCAAAGACACAAGAAGAAGTTTCTTCCTCCACGCCTTGTCTCTAACTCCTGTAGATAGATTTACACCCCACACCTGGTGCTGCTAACACATTAAAGTGCTTTGTGTTGCCATTAACAAAACCCACGTGTGCATGTGGGAGTCGATGTGGGCGAGGGAACTTCATTTGATTTAATTACTTAGTAGAAAGTGAAAGCTCCAAGTACCTGGTCTTAAGGGATCTGTATAATGTATGGTTAAGAAATGTCTGGACACACTCAGTGCTGAGCTCTCCGAGTGGTGCCCCTCCGTGACACCTGCTTGGAAGATGTTTTATAGGCTGCGTAGGTAGGTGAAAGAGATCACTGCATAGCCGCTTTCATTTCACGAACTCATTTGTTGGCTCTTTGGAGTCATGGTTTCAAGAGCACATACCTCATAAAAATTATTTTTGCTGTCATGGCTCACAAGCAAAGTCAGGATCCAACACCTCCTTAGTGTCAGTGCGGCCAAGAACTTAGGGGAAATAACAATTTACCCTTGAGTTAATTAACTGTGTCTGGAAATACTCCATCTAAAAAACCAAATCTACAGCAAACCTGGATGTCTTCAGCATTTCTGAGACAGACCTTAGGGTGTTTGGGAAATTGCAGGGCTTTGGGTTCCCTTGTGTTGGGGAAACTGCAGGCCTTTGGGTTCCCTTCGCCCCTCACTCTAATTGCAGTTCAACTATGTGCCCCTGAGAAAATTCCTCACCCCTGAAAGTCTCCTCTCAACATCTGTGAGATAAGATTAATACCAACTACATTCTAGAGTATTTTTTTTTAAAAAATTAGGAATACAGTGCACAGAACAGTACCACATAGGTACTGAACAATGGCGTTATTACCTCATGTGAGTATGACTTGCCCTTTTCTAAATCTGAGAAGAGTTTTTAATACAATTTCAATCCAATAGAGGAAAATAATTATAAGGAACAAAAGGAAGGAAGGAAGAATGCTAGAGTGGCAAGGTAAAGAGAAAAAGGAGAGCCCCATGCCAGTCTCAAAGGAGAAAATTAATGGTGTGTGTCCATATCTCACTCTGAAGGCCCTAAGTTTCAGAATGATGGTCTACAAACAGGAAAGTATAGATATCTCTGCTGAAGTGCAGATAAATATTTGCCACTCCTCTCCCATTCTGTTCTGTACAGACCCTCAGCAGCTCGAGTCCTGTTTACCTGAATTGGTGGAGGCAATCTTCTTTGCTAAGTCTTCACATTCAAATGTTGGTTTCTTACGGAAACACACACACACATATATGTATATATGTATATATATACATATGTGTGTGTGTGTGTGTGTGTGTGTATCCATAAAAGACACTTTCTCAGCTATCTGTAAATTCCTTATCCCAGTGACTCACACAATTAATCACTGGACACTGAGAAATTTCATCCCAAATTCTCCTCAGAAACCCTTGCCTGCTGCCTCTGAGTAAAAGCATTCCTCAGAGGGACCCTGATATTTTACATTTTATTATTAAAGCAGTGTATGGCATTTTGGTGCTATTGGCATTTGCTTTTGGCTTACAGCCCTGTATTTTGTCTTCTTTTCTGGAAAACATAGAGATTCTTTTTCTATTGTTCTAATTATAAATAATTTCAGGGCACAACAAATCACGAGGAATTGACATGCCTCAGACGAGGTATGACTTGTTCTACATGCTCACCAGTTCAGGCTACAGTCCACCATTGAGTGAGAGTCACAACAGCAGAGGGGTGGAGCCACTGGTCACAGTACATCCACCGTCAATAGCAAAGAGAAATGAATTTGAATTCATAACGTTCACTCACTCACTTGCTTGTGCTCGCCTCAATGACCCCATATGTATGCAGGTCACAATCCAGCCCATGAAATGGTGCTGCCCACATTCAGGCTGACCCTTTCCACCTGAATTAGCCTAACTAGAAATAACCAAACACTGGCATTCCCATAGGCCAATACAACCAAGACAGTTCCACACTGAGACTCTCTTGTCATTGATTCTAGGTTGTGTGAAGATAACAAAGCAACTATTCATATTCACCTCCTAAAAGGGTTATCAACTACTGTAAAGAGCAATATACTGAAACAAGAAAGCTACTTTTTATAACATGTAAAAACTCAGCAAATGCCAGTATAGAATGAAAATTGAGAATATAGATTCAGGGACAAATACTTGAGTCCTAGAGTCATCTCTGAAATAATACTTCTCTATAGGTTGTTAAATATATAAGTGTATAGACATTTAAAAGCATTTATAATAGAGCCTCATACATACAAAGTGCCGTATTCAAATATTGGTTAGTATACACGTTACTTTCTTAATATTGTAACTAAATGTTGTAGGAGCTGCGGACTGCATTCCTGCCGCCCAGCTCCTGGCTGCCAGCTAACTTATGCCCCGAAATAACAACACACAAATTGTATTCTTTTAAACACTGCCTGGCCCATTATGTCTAGCTTCTTCTAGGCTAATTCTCACGTATTAATTTAGCCCATTTCTAATAATCTGTGTAGCACCACTAGGTGGAATTACTGGGAAAGATTCAGCATGTCTGACCTGGCAGCTTGCTTCATCGCATCTGGCTCTGAGAGGAGGTGCATGATTTCTGAGCTCACTTCCTCTTCCTCCCAGCATTTTGTTCTGTTTACTCCGCCTATCTAAATTCTGCCCTATATGATGGGCCAAGGCAGTTTCTTTATTAGCCAATGACCTTCCTCCATCAACTAAATACCTGTCAAGAAGCAACTTAAGTCCAAAGCCACAGAGAAACCCTGTCTCGAAAAACCAAAAAAAAAAAAAAAAAAGAAGCAACTTAAGGGAGAAAGAACTTATTTTGGCTCATAGTTAGAAGGAACATAGTCCTTCTTGATAGCAAAGTAGTAGTAGGTGGCTGGCCACATTTTATTTTATTTTATTTTTTAGCAGAAGCTAAAAGAGAATTACAGCACAGGCTAGGCTTTCTCACTTTCTCCATTTTTCCACATTTAGTTCCCAGCCATTGGGATGATGCTTCCCATGTACAGAATGAGCCCAGATGTGTGTCTCTGAGCTGATAAAAAAGTCCAGTCAAGTAGAAAATTATTAATGAGCACAAGCCCATCACTTGCCAATTTGACACAGAAACACCCATTTTTAAGCATTCCATCACTGGTACTCAAAATCTCACGGCCATTTTATAAATGCAACAATGTACTCAGTTAATTGCCTATAGTCTTAACAATTCCAACAACACTCAAAAGTATAACAAAGTATTCTCTGAGACTCGGGGTAATATCCTAACTGTGAGATCCTGTATATTTTTTTTGGACTTACATATATCTAGCATTCAACGGGACAGATTAAACAATCACATTCCAAAAAAAAAAAAAAAAATGGAGGTATAGGAAAAAATAGTACCAGACTAGAATTAAATCCAGAAACACAAATGTCAAATCTTGTAGCTCCATATCTGGCATTTGGGTTTTCATAACATCATCTGAACTCCAATGATTTTGGGAAACACCAACAATTCAGCTATGTTGTTTGTAAGGCATATGGCCTCTCTCTTAGACAAGCTCTATTCCATAGATATAGCTTTCCTTGACAAATGACCCAGATTTTTGTATCTCAAATATCCTGGACTCTTCATTGCCATATGAGTATTACCTTCAAAACTCACAGCCATGGACTCTGATCCTCCCATTCAAGTAATCTGACCCTATCACAAATTGCTTTGCCTCAGAGGCCTTCTGAGAAACTATGACCCAAACATCCATGAACCCATGGCTGAGAAACCAGCAGCATGTGGATACCATCATGTGTTGCCAAATCAAGATACAACCTGGCCCTCATCTGCCAAACTTCTGGTGACCTTTGTGTGCCTTTTCTGGTAAGTCTTGTGAAATATTTCCACAGTTATCAGTTTTCCATCAAGATACACTGAAAACTATCTTTTCTAGAACTTTCCTTTTACAAAAATTTGCATGGTTATACTCTTAAAGTTCTTGGTAGGGTCTTGCCCTCAAAGTGATTTTCCTATTGTCCCAAGGCAAAGTCCTTGTCTTCCATTTAATGGTACTATCTTTTAATAACTATAGTTCATTTGCATGCATTTGAAAGCAGTGTTAAACTCTCACCATCCTTTCATTATCATAATGCCCATCTTTCAAATTTTTCTGTTTTACTTGCCCCCCTCACATGCACACACATGCACACATACATGCACAGTAAGCCTGGCTAACAGACCAAGCAGTAACCATTCCTCTGCCAAACAAATTAGTCTACTACTTTTGAATTCAACCACACCTGAGTTTTTCAAGATAGAGGTAGATTATTTGCCCAAATGCAATGTAAGTAGACTTTAACAAAGTTTTTGGCAGAGTCCTTGTTTCTCTTTAAAAATTTATGAGTATAATATTTCTGTATGTGACTCTATCAGGATTCTGGCTTCTCAACTCCCACCAGAATGTTCCCCTAAGATCTGCTTTTCAGTACTCTAGGACTTTGCTCTAAACCTTTCCATATCCCTCTTGGCAACCAATTTTCAAAGCATGGCCAAGACTATTTCAGCCAATGGTCTCTTCTTAGAACTGTTTTTCTAAATTGGTTACTACTCTGACTTCTGAACCAAATACTTGACAAAAAATAATGAAGTGAAGCTAGGTTTGTTTTTAGCCCACAGGTTAAGGAGATGGAGACTATTATGCCCAGAAAGTCATGGTAGCAAGTAATGCTGGAGGGAAGTGCCCCTTCCTTGGGATTCTGTTCTCATTAATAAAACAACTTAGGAATGGATTCAAACATAAGTTTGGGCACAATTTTTGTTAAAGTTTAAAATGAAAAGCCTCAGGGAGGCAGGCTGTTAAACTCAGCAGTTGCATTGAAAGGAGAATGGAGAGGAAGTCACACATTTTAGTCAAGCTTGGAGGTTAGCTATATAGCAGAGAAGCAGCCCTGCACCAGGCAGGGAAGCGATAGGTAATAAAAAAGCCCATAGTGCCAGGGAGAGCATACTTAGGCTCTGGACAGCATCTGAAGAAAACAGACAAGAAGAGAAAAGAGGTTAAGCTTGAGTGAGGATTCCAAAATTAGGGCAGATCAGTGAAAACCTCATGGCAGATTGCAGAGAATGTTCTGGGGGCAGGAATGCTGGGGGGAAAGGTATATTTCCTCATTTGAAAAATCTAATAATTCCTCTTACCTCTTTAGCACAGTTTAAAGTGAACCTGCCTTCCTGGTAGGGGTCCCTTATCCATGTGTTCCTAAAATTCCTTCACAGGGTATTAGGTAAGGGGTATCTACCCTTTCTCCTAAAGTCCCAACAACAAACTGGGGTATGATTCCTTCAACGTTCACTCTGGAGAACTAATGATCTTATTGTACTTTATGGCAGAGCAGGAGTGAAAGGTAAATCATAGGGTGTAGGTATTCTTCCCCACCCTAGCTGGCCACACCTGGGAAACTTTTAACCAGCAAGAATGGGGGATTTCCTGGAGTTGCATAGTTGGATTCCAAGATCTAGTCCTTTGCATCCTCCAAACACTCGAGTTTCTTCCCTAGGCCACATGCAATTAAGACAGAGTTGTATGCCACAGGTAGTGGAGATCCGCGGGTACACATGCTGCCCTCTGTCCTTCTATGTATAATTCTAAGCTGTCTAAAAGCCCAGCTCAAATGACCTTTTGCATGAAGGTACAGCTGAATGCCCCAAGACAATGGCTGCTTGGCTTAGGTGACAGTCATTCACTACAACTGGTCATTGGCCTGACCAACTGGAACATTACAGCTCTAATCATGCCAAGGTTTTCATTCTCTTGATGAGAAGGAAATAATTTTCCATTAAGGAAGCAAAGGAAGCCTGGAGTGAATTTGTAGGGATGGATGAAGTCATGAGTGAATATGTATTATCATCATGGTCTTACCAAACGTCCAATGCGCAAGACTCATGGGAATGGAAAAGACTTCCCTGTACAGGTCAGGCTCAAAATGGTAAACCCTTCCTCCAGTCTGCATATGAGTATTTACAAGCAATTGGCAAGTCTATGACAAAACTTGCAACTGCATCTTCCCTCCCCCAGGAAGTTTCCAGCCTGAGACTGCTCACCTACAGACACCGTCTCCATAGACTTTTAAATTCCATCTCTCTGAGATGTAAAAAATAGGCATGGTGAACAGGACGCAACACTTTAATGCTTCAGTGCTAAGCTAACCCAAGGGTAGAAGGTAGACAGTGGCACACTGTGTCAATCATCAGAAGGCACAGAGACAGGAATGTTGTTAATTTTCAGGCTTTCCACCTCTATTTTTTTTCCTTTTTATTTAGTCTGGGTTCCCAACCCATGAGATAGTGTCCCCTGTATTTGGGGTATCTTCTCTCCTAATTGGGTTCTTATTGGAAATGCCCTCATTCCAATGTCATCCATTGAAAGGTATGTCTCTTAGATGTTTCTATATCTATACTCAAATTGAACATTATAATGAATTATTAAAGTTAGGTAAAAGCCACTATGTCTAATACATAAAACTGGAGCAGAATATGTGTGTACCTAATAAGCTTCTGATGCCACAAATGAAAACAATTGGAGATCATTGTTCATCTTCTAAATCTGTATTCTCCATCTCTATCTCTCTCTACTGCATCTCTGCACATGCATGTGTGTGTGTTCACATTTTTTCAGGTCCTATAGTTGTCCACACATTACCTATGCTTGGTTGGGACTGTCATCAGTGGCACAAGAGACCCACAGACATTAAGTGATAGTTCAGGGAACAATTATTGGGATTCACAGACATTTCAGCAACACCCCAAGCCTCACTTTACTCTCTCATTCCTCCAAGATCCACATAACACCTAAAGCAGATGTTTAAATTTTCTATCATAAGGAAGGTTATGGAGGAATTGCCAGATGGTTTTGAAAAACAAATGATCCATCACAGAAAATAGCACCAAAGGTCCAAAGAGGTTTACTACTTTTATGTTTATGAGAATTTTTCCTTTTCCCTGTTTTTAAATTTTTTCTTTTATAAACTTATTACTTCCTCATAAAACTATACATTTATCTTTTATAGAAGCAATAGTCAATAAAATTCTTGTTTGTGTTCTATATTTAGACTGCATCTGAGCAAACTGCTTTACATCTAAGGAAAAAGTTTGTAGACTTTCTTCAAACATGAGAACTCAGATATCTGGGCCTTGGATGGGAGTGCTGAAGCAAGATCTTCACACTTATCCTCTCGTGTGAATTGTTTCTAATTCAATGTCCTACTTCATTTTCCCCTACTCGGTCATCATTTTAGAGACTTGGAAGATTATAGAAATTGCCTTAGTTTTGAGCTGGTCAAACTCAAAAAATACTCTAAAGGCACAATGAATGAGCCCCATGGACAGTCCAGATGTCTTCCAGACACAAGGGCTTGGGCACTACATACATGACTTATGTAACAGAATGGCTAACATAGCTGCCTTCAGTGGCTCATACACCCACCTTTGAGCCTGTTTGCACAATAATGGATGGACATTAGCCAAAAATTTTGGCTTGTCAGCCTTTTCTTAGCTTTCTTGTTCTTTGGACTCTGCTACTCAGTGAATTGTGGTGGTTCCAGCTGACTTCCTCTTGAAAGTGAAGAAAGAGGTCTACTCTTTGAACATGTATACCCATATCTCTAAATTTGGAGGCTCATGCAAACAGGAAGGCAGACCTGAAAATTTCTTCAGTCAAGGAGTAGCAGAAACATCAGACACTGATGAGAAGAGTTGCTGAGGGTGGGGATGTCTGGGTTGGGATCAGCACCAATTTTTCAGTAGTATTGTCACATAGATTCTGGGGTATGATCACCGAGGAACATTTTTAAGATAAGCACATATCAAAAGCCTGAGCATATGCCTGGACAGACACTTATCACCATCAACCTTATTGTGTAAAATTGTTTCAAGAGTTTTCTGCATTAAGGTGGGTTGGGGGAAAGCAAAGCAATGAAAAAAAATGAGACAACAACTAACTTCTGCTTTTGAAAGATTAATGTAAGTACAGGCAGAATAAGGTCTGTAGGCAAAAATATAGCAACATCTGCTCTTTGCCCCCAGTGGAACTTGTATTGTTTGGCTCATGAAGAAATAAATATTATAGGTCCCCACCGGCTAATTAAGAGCATGCACAATACAAGCATTGAACAAACACAGATCAAAGACAGAGCATCTGGCTTTTTGGCAATAGGAGGATATGCAGTCAAAGGCAGTGGGAAATGATTCAGAGAACTACAGAGGAATCAAGCAGGACTGCTCTTTTCCAAGGAAGCAAAGGAAGCAGCTAGCAAGGTCATGATATCATAAGATAGATAGATAGATAGATAGATAGATAGATAGATAGATAGATAGATAGAAACAAATGTGTGCTAAAACCAGTCACTGCAATTTCAATGATTTCGATTTCTATCATGTACCAGATCATATATTAACTGCCATGGTCTCAGAAAGGCATTTATGTTCTTTGCCATCTAGCTTCACCTCTATAAGAAGAAATTTGTTCTAGTTTCTGTAGACACAGGTACTAGAATTTCACATGGATGTAAAGATGTATATGTTTCTTTTTGCATGTGGCTTCTGCTGTTCATGGTAAAGTCTCTGAGGTACACCATGCATTAGTTACTTTGTTGTTGTTACTGTCCCACTTTGTAGCATCCCATGAGAAAAAGGCATAGCAGTTCACTTTTTCCTTCCTCTAGTTGATTGACATTTCAATGTTTCCAGTTTGGTATTTTACAAATGGGAGAGTTTTTAAACAATATTTACTCCTTTCTCTTGGATATGAAAGGAGTATTAAGACAGGGCATGTTTAAATTTAGTACAAGTGGCCATATGATTCTCCAAACATCTGTGCATTTTATTTCTATCATAGTTAAGTTTCTGTCTCTGTGATAAAATACTCTAAAAAAAATATGAAAGAAAGGGTTTATTTTGAATCATAGTTCCAGAGGGACACAGAACATCATGACGGGGAGTAGGGTTAACAAGAACAGGAAACTGGCTGATCACATCTACAGTCAGAAAACAGGGCTGGACTGTAACACTCCAAAGCCTTCCACCAGTGACCCCTATCCTTCAGTGAGGCTCTCCCTTCTTCACGGATCTACACACTTCCCGAACAGTGTTACCAGCTGGGGACCAGGTGTGCAAACACATAAGCCTGGGGTGGGTGACCACTCCACACTGAAATATCCACAACCCGTTGTCAGTGTGAAGGAGCTATGGTCTCCCATATCCTTGTCAACCTCTTAACACCTCTTGACTTTTCAAGATGTGAATGGGTTGGAGGTTAGGGAATACAATTTAATTTCCCTGTATATTGTACTGGAATGAATCTTATTTGGTGAAGTGATTGTAATAGTTTCCTGTTAGTAGGTTAGGTTTGTTCTCACATATAAAAGAGTCACTGGTAATATCGTCTTATAATTGCTATGGGAATACAAAAATACCATGCATTCAAAATTATGATTTCCAATATCTAAGGTACTGGCTAGTTTTATGTAAACTTGACACAAGCTGTAGTCATCAGAGAGGAAGGAGCCTTAACTAAGAAAATGCCTCCTTGAGATCCAATTGTAAGGTATTTCTTAGTGATCAACAGGTAGGGCGCAGCCCACTGTGGGTGATGCCATCCCTGGGTTAGTGGTCCTGGGTTCTATAGAAAGCAGGCTGAGCAAACCAGTAAGTGCACCTTCCATGGCCTCTGTGTTGGCTTCTTCCCTCAGGTTCCTGTCCTACTTAAGTTCCTGTCCTGACTACCTTTGTTAATAAAGGGCAGTATGGAAGTATAATTCAAATAAACTCTTTCCTCTCCAACTTGCTTTTTGGTCATGGTCTGTCATTGCTACAATAAAGACCCTAACTAACACACCTAGCAAATACAACAAATAAGAAATTGTATAATTTATTTCCTAACATTATTATTTTATCTATCCAGGTAATAGGACAACTGTAAGTAAACATGGTTCTGGACTTTTGTAGTTTATAGACGGGCAGGAATTGGAGATACATGTCACCTAGAAACAGACATCCAGATAGATGGGAGGGAGCACTGTCAAGCAGAGATAGTGACAAAAGCCACTGGCTCGGCGATGTTTGCAATTTGCTAAGTACATCTTATGTGCCATTTTCCTTTCAAAGTAACATGTAAGGTAAAGGTACTTGACTCTCCTCTACTATGTCTGCTTCATGAATTATTAAAGGTAAAGCCAACTGTAAAGAAGCTGTAGCTAAGTTTAAAAGACCTTTGGAAATCAGCCCTGAAGTAAAGGGACTGTCATAGCGGCTGACACACAGCTTGGCTTCACACCACTCAATGAACTCAGTTGTAGAAAGCAACACATTTTCAACAAGAGCCAAGGGTGAAGAGCAAAAGAGCTTCTAGAAGTCTGTGGAAGAACAAGAGAATTCAAGTTAACTGCAATTTACTGCGAATAATCCATGGATGTGTCTGCCTACATGTAACTGCCCATCTTTGAAGGCAAAAACCACCCACCTGTGAACTAATGCGCACACTTCATAATCTGTTGGAGGTATAATTAGCAACCAATTAAACACACATATTTAAAATATGTAATTAAAAATTATTGTGAAATATATGCTATTTTAAAGTTTAGAGATGGGCACCCAGCTGTGAACTCATTGCCACAAACAAGATAGTGAACATGCCCCTCCTTATTGAAGTTCCTTTCATTGTCCAAGGCTTTATATCCCCAAATTTGTACTGTGTTTTCCTTCCTGAGCTACCGCTGAATTGGTCTCTGTTGTTCTAGATTTGACTACAGCTGCTCTAATTTTCTGTATAGGTGGCCATCCCTACAGACTTTGGGTCTGGTTTCTTTCCCTCCACACAATGATTCATCAGTGACGGTCAATAGTTCATCCCTGTTTATTGCTGCATAGTTTCTATTTTAAGGAAGAAACCACAGAATATTTATTGAACTGTACTTAAGCATTTGAGTTATTTCTAATTTTTAGATATTATAAATAGGACTGCCACAAGCATTTATATATATCCCTCTGTATGAGTGCATACATTCTTTTCTTATTTTTAAATAGCTAAAGAGGATGGCCAGGTCATGTGGTGTAAGTTTTGGAGGAACAGGCAAACTTTTTCAAAACAATCACACTTCTCACATTCTCAACAGGGAAGGTGAATCCCAGTTCCCCACATCATTGAAAATGCTGGGTATAGACATTTTTATTTCAAACATTCCACTATGTATCTTGAAGTATCCAATTATGTTTATGCTTGTGTTTCCCTAGTGAATAAAGAGAGCTTTCTCAAGTGCTTATTTATGATCCAAGCATATTTGTTGATAAGATGTCTGTTCAATTATTTTGTCCATTTTTTAGATGTTGGGTTTTTAATAAAATATTGAGCTATGAGTGATTCAATACATAATGGATAAAGTCTTTTTAATAACTTCTAAATTTTTCTTTAGTTTTTCATTTCAGTCTCTTAATAGAGTGATTCTATGCATCTGCATGTGTGTAAATGCACATAGCTGTGCTCATGTGTGTGGAGGTAGGAAAGAGGTCAACAGAGTTCAACCTGGGATGCTTTTCTACTTAGGTGACATCACTTTCCTTTCTCCCTCCCCCGCTTCCTCCCTCTCTCCTTCCTTCTTTCCTTCCTTCCTGCCTTTCTTTCTTAAGATAAAGTCTTTCTCTAGGACCTGGGCTCATGCAATAGACTATGCTGGCTAGCCAGAAAGCCCCAGGAATATGCCTGTCTCTTTCTTGCCAATGCTGGGATTATAAAGAGGAACTGCCACGCTTGGCTTTTCACATGGCTGCTAAGAACTGAACTCAGATTCTTACGTTTGGGTGTCAAGCAAATGCTGATAAAGATTACTGATAAAACTATATTCCTAGGCCCTCTTAATTACATCTTTTAAATATGCAATATTTTTTCTTTTTAATATATTTTATTGATTATTTGGAAATTTCATTTAATGCACCACAATTACATCCACTTCCCAGTCTTCCTAGGTCTACCCACAATCCTTGTGACCTCCCCAAAACAAAAGAAGGAAAACAAAAAAAATTACCAAGTCCACTCGATTTGACCATTTTCATGACAGTGCTGTGCTGATTATTGTCACCTTATAGTAAGTCTTGAGATAGCTACAGCAGAGAGACATCAATTTCTTATTTGTCCTCATATTAGCGTTAGATCAGCTTTCTTGCTTACATTTGAATAAGTTTAGAATCCAATTGCAGACATGTGTCAAATAACCTAATAGAATTCTGTTTGGCATTGACTGGAATCTGAAGATCTATTTTGAGAAGAATTGCTATCTTCTCAGTATTGAAAACTAACTCACCTACATGGTTTTTCCTTATATGTACTTAAATTTTTGTTATTTAATTCAGGATTTTTTTTTCAGTTTTTATGGTTCAAGTCTTCGCCCATTTTTACCTGGTTTATCACTAAATTGTTGTTTTGATATGACTTTAAAATTTTCATCTTCTGCTTGTTCATTCGTCTTGTGTACTGATTTTACAACTTGTGTGATTCAAGAATAAGACTTACGGTACACTTTTTGATTCTTTATCAAATAACTTGCTTGTTCCAGTGAAAATCTAATAACTATTAAAATAATCTGCAAACTAATAACAACTCCAAACAAATAAAGTATAAAGAGCAGCAGGTCTACATAGAATGAAAATACAACACCCAAGGAATAGGCTTGTGCGATGTTAAGATGAGTGCATAGCTAGGCATGGCAGTGTGTGCCTGTAATCCCAGTACTCGAGAGGAAGAGACAGGAGGATCAAGAGATGAGGGTCATTCTCACCTCCATACTATGTTTGATGCCAGCCTGGGATAACGTGACACCTTGTCTCAAAGAAACTAAAAATAAAATAAAACAATCAGCGTCTGATGGAGAGGACATGGCTGTGACTCAGCACAGGTAGGAAAGTCGCTGTGGAACTGCACAAATGGAACTTTCTGGAATTTCACCTCTTGATTGCCAGGAAAAGCTTCTGGAGGGGATATTCTTAGCCTAGAGATGTTCCACTAGGAAATGGCCAGTGGGTTTTCCAGGAGCTGTTAATGAGCTGGGTGTTGCTGGCTGGGATACATTGTTGGAGAAGACTGTGGCCGAAGTAGCCATGCCTGAGGAGACTGGGCTGAAAAAGTCACCAAGCTCTTGTTTTCACAGCTACCATGTTTCTCTTTCACATTTGAGCCCATGGTACACAGTTAGGATGGTTACCATGCTCTAACCTACTAATTCGACCATTTTTTTTTTTGATGTATTTTTCTCCTAAGTATGGGCCTCGCTTCCTTGCATGCTCGATGTCTTTTGGTAAATGAGAGATACTAAATTTCACACTGCTGAGTATGGAATAATTGATATGCTCATAAAAGTTCTTGAGCTTTATTCCAAAATATGGCTTAATTACTTGGGAATGCTTCAATCTGTGAATGGCACACTTTTAAAGTGAAAATGGAAGATAGCAGCATCTGCTACGAGGTTAATTATTTCATTAAAGCTAATCAAGAGCTTCTGAACATTTGGCAAAGGCTTTCATGAATGATGAGGTTTCTCAGTCTGACTGCTGGCCTCGGACACTCACTGTCCCTGGCCCCATGTGAGCAGGGGAGACTAGTTCTTTTGAAGCTCTCCCATGAGCCCGTCCTCATGGCTTCTGGTAGTTTCCTTTCATGCATTTGATCAGCATGGTTCTCATCTGGACTCTTAAACCTTCAGATTCATACCTGGTGCTGTGTGCTCTTCCAACCGACACTTTTCTCTGAGAACTAGATGCCCTCTGCTTCTAAGTTCCATCTCCCGGTCTCCGAGGTTCTTCTGCTCTTTTGAGGTTCCTCTCTCCTACACCGCAGCCTGGAAAAACCTTTGTCTTCATCTATTTGGGATTCTATATCAAAGTCACATGAACTGAGTAATTTAAAAGTAATGCAAACTGCACTGGAGAGATGACTCAGTAGACAAGAACACTTGTGGCTCTGCCAGACTACTGACGTTCAGTTTGTATCACCTATGTAAAGTAGCTCACAACTGCCCATAACACAAACTCTAGTGGGTCCAATGGCCTCTTCGGGCTTCTATGTGCAACACAGATAGACAGACAGACAGAGGCAGAGACAGAGAGGGGGGAGGGAAAGAGAGAGAGAGAGATGTGGGATGGCGAAGGGCAGGGGAGATGGAGAGAGAGAGAAAATGAGAAAGCAAGGGGAGAGCAGGGAAGGACATACATATGGACACACACATACACATATAAACAAAATATTTGTAATTTATATTTGTATAATTCTAAAATTATTAGATAAAATATCAGGTATCAGAAGATTTGGTGTTCTGTGAGGGGATTTGCTCTACTTCATTCAGATATCATCTTGTTCCTTTTTGTCTGATTTCCTTGGGTCTTTTTCATGAGGGCACAGATTCCATTCATGAAGACAGAGCTTTCTTGGCATAATCATTTCCTTTAAGTCTCTCCAATCGATACTATTACTTTGGAGATTAAGCTTTAACATACGAATTTTGGGAGATATCATCATCAGACCATAGGTAGTATCCCACTAGACCACAGGCTGAGGTAGTCATAAAATGACTTTATTTATTCTTATGTCTCAAGAATTACTCTCCTAGTTGTCTTTTGTCAAGAGATTTTTAAAAACAAAACAAAACCCATGCTTTCTGTGTAAAGATTTTTTTTTCCTTATTTTTCCAGTGGGTGGATAAGTTAAATCCCTGTTACTCCAATTGTGAAATATGGATTCTTCCATGTGGACATTTTCATAAGAAAATTAAGACTTGACCAGAAGACTTTATATGAGGCTGTTAGTCTCAAACATTTGCCCATACTAGTGAAAAAGCTAAAATTTCCTAGATTTTTAGAAAAGGACATCTTTTACCAACAAATAGCAATTTTATTAAATGAATGAATGTGACTTTTAAATATTTCAATGCATCCTTAAGTTTTGCAGTTCACCTAGCCCACTGGGATTTGGAGAGTATTCAGTGTAGACGAATAAGTGCTATTCATTTGTAATCGTGTGTTCTAATCCCAGTTGTGACACTCATTATCAGTGCAAACAACAAATACACTCAAAATCTCTCCTTAGGTTGGCAACTCTGGTGATTTTTCCATTACTGTAATACTAGGTTGAATATAGTAACACCCAACGTTCCAATGGTGGGACGCAGAGGATCAGGCTGAGTGCGGCACCATCACTCCCCAGCTGCATGTATTTAAGAGAAATCAGACTTTGTGGATTCTTACATTCCTTATGAAAAGTGTGAGAAGATACTAATTACATCACCAAATAGATTGATGTCTGGGCCACTGGGATCACTAACTGAACAAGAAAGATTCCAGACTCTTGACCTCTTAGCCAAAGAACTGAACAAGTGCACACAAATAGCAAAGCAGTAAGGGGTTTTATTTAAAAACCAAGGCTAAAATACAGAGGACACTGCAGGCTGCAGTGTATCTGAACAAGATTTGCCTAAGCACCCTGAGTTATTGCTCGGAGCTTCTCTTTTCCGGGTCCAGGAAGTGGAGAAATTGATAATCAGGGGTGCAATGGTTTTCTGTTTTGATTGATAGACATGGGTCATATACGCCATTCACAGTTCATGTCCTTTCCCATGATGCATTAGATTTTAATCATTCCCATGTCCAATCCTTTCCATGTGTAAGACAGCAAATACTTTTCCTAAAGTTTCTCTCAGAAGACAAAGTTGAACTCACTGTGCATGCATCCCAAGTCAGGTCAGGATAGACTGAGTAGCTGCCTCTATTTCCAGGATATGTTCCAGACTGTTTTGCTGCAAAGGGGAGTCGTTAGGGAGCTATTAGTACTTATTAGGGCAAAGAGACTGGTGGATCTGTTTTGTGAGAGGTGTGTGTGTGTGGGGGGGGTTGCCCCAGGTGTGTGTCCTGGCTTGCAAAGCTATCCCTTATTCTTGCCTGATGCAAAGGGGTCAAGTGACTCTGCTTATGAACATATCTTCTCGGTAGAAAATGTAATGTTTTGTATTTATTTAGTTTTATTTTTATGCATATTGGTGTTTTGTCATGGGTATCAGGTCCCTTGGAACTGGAATTATAGATAGTTGTGAGCTGCTATGTGGGTGCTGGGAATTGAACCTGGGTCTTCTGGAAGAGCAGTCAGTGCTATTAACCCCTGAGCCATCTCTCTAGCCCCAAACCCCAAGGTTAATGTTCTTTGATAAGACATAAAAAAAATATAACACTACATCTAGGATTGGAGACATAACTTACTTAGATGCTGTAACTATGGAAACAAGATGTAGCTATAGGTAACAGATATAAAAGAAATTAAGATTGTACAGAATGAAATGTGATGTACCTTTAAAGATAACTTCTGTCCAAGTCCCCTTCAGCTGGACTTAATGTGTTTATAAGGGTTGCAGGTCAAGCTACACACAACAGCAGAGTGAAAAATAACTGTAACATTTATTGTTAAAAATAACTGTAAAATTGCTGTAACAAGGCAATTTTGTATGTTGTAAAAATTTTGGTGGGCACAAAACTGTCCAGACTTATTCACCCCCAATTTGTGTGTCTGGACATTGTTACTGGTTTCCAATCGAGTATCCTTTTACTCTCCATGAATTTCTGGAACTGGGAGTACCATGCCCGGTGTGGGATCTAGATAGGGACATGACAGGAAAGAGAGCCATTAATAAACTATTGACAAAAACAGCCATAGAGTGTTCATATGTCTAAATCTGTGAAGGGAAAATCACGACACCAGAGAAAATACCCACAATTTCTAAGTACGTGTGCATAATAACAAAAGTTTTTTAGTATTCTTACATATCATTAAAAAGAAATGAAATGTTTTGTTGGGAGAAAGACTGAAACAGATGATCAGATAAACAGTTTTCTAAAGGTTATTGGGATTTCTACATCCATAACTACAGGACCCTGGGTGTTGTTTAATTTGTGCTGTAGTAGTGGGAGACTCATCTTTAACCAGCATCTATTAGCTGCTGTCCATGTAAAGAAGAGAGTGGTAAACATTTTGTACACACTGACTTGTGCATCGCTCATATGATAGGAGGTAGGTTTCCATATTCTGCCTCTGAGATACTTAAGTCAGCATGGTGGTGTATGATTTTAATCCAAGCACTCAGAATCAGAAGCAGGGCATCACTGATCAATAAAGTGAGTACCAAAAGCACTCCATGGTTACATAGTAAAAGCCTGTAACAAAAAGCAGGGTGGGGGAGGGAGGATTTCTTTCTGTTCTAGTCCAAAGGTACACTCTTACCTATCTGCAGAAAAATGGATATAAACAAAATAATAAAAATACCCCATGAAAAACATCTTTTCACTGACTTTTTGAAGATTGGCAGGTACTGTTTTCATGATTGACTATCCTCCCTCCTTTAATTTTCAACAACCTCTCTCATCCTTATTTTTCAGCTGATGCTCTGACCTCCTGTTTCATAAAGCATAGACACAATCATACTGGAACTCTTCTCACTTCCTATCATTAGATCTATACACTGGCCTGGATCTCTCTTCATGCTCTTTTTCTGTTACAGCAGATAACAGTCACTTAGGGCTAGCCCAACAAAGCATCGCAGACTGGATGTCTTAGGAAACAGAAGAGTTTCTTCCCCAATACCTGAGCCTAGAAGTCCAAGGTGAAGTTGTTAGAAAGTCTGTATGATTATTACCCTTCTCTGTGCATTTGTGGTTGGATCTCTCTCTCTCTCTCTCTCTCTCTCTCTCTCTCTCTCTCTCTCTCTCTCTCTTTGGTTTTTTGAGACAGGGTTTCTCTGTAGCTTTGGAGCCTCTCCTGGAACTAGCTCTTAGACCAAGCTGGTCTCGAACTCACAGAGATCTGCCTGCCTCTGCCTCCTGAGTGCTGGGATTAAAGCTTGCACCACAGCTGCCCGGCACTGGATATCTTTTTTAAAAAACAAAGATTTATTTATTTTATGTTTACATGTGAGTGCCTGCAAATGTCTACAGGCACCAGATGCATGGTTGGTGCCCACAGAAACCAAAAAAGGATATTAGTTCCTTTGAACTGCAGTTCTAAGTGGTTGTGAGCCACCATGTGGGAACTGAACCCAGGTTCTCTACAAGGGCAGCGAGTGTCGGGACTCTTAATCTCCAACACTGGCAATATTTTCTTATGATATCATCAGTTACACTGAATTGATGCCTCTCACCCTCATATGGCATAATTTATCGCCTCTTTGAAGAGTCCCATTTTCTAACAGTCACATTCTGAAGTGTTTGTGGTTAAGCCATCAACAGAAGAATCAGGCAATCCTGACCATACAACTCTGCTGGCACCAAAGCATTGAGAATACCATTGTTCTTGTAGAAAGACAACCCCTCAACATATACTCAATCCTGTTTTCTCTTCCCCTTGAGAACTTATTTACCAGAATGATCTCCTGTTCTCCATCACTGGCACTGTGTCCTCTTAGAGGGCAATCCAATTGCTCTCAGAGATCAAGCCCATGTGTGCAGAGTCACGCTCAACAGAGACCGTGTAGCAGTACATGATACCATTACTAACTCAAGATGTTTATATATTTTGCCTTTCCTTAGTTCCTTATCTTACCCCATCTAACACTCAAGAAGTTTTGATTTATTATATTCTACCCCCTTTCCTTTCTGCTGCTACCGATATCACCATAGATGATATAGACACTTTCAGATGAAAGACTACAGCCAAATTCTCCTGGTTCTTCTGCAGCTACTCTTCTCTTAGACTCCCTACCTAATACCCGAGCAAAAGTCTATTTACCTTTTTTTGAGGGGAACTAATAACAAACTCAGAGAAAAATGGAAATACTTCGGTAAATCCTATTTAACTTTACTTAAGTTATCAATTACTAATATTTAACCACATTCATTTTTCTAGTGATAGAGATCAAACCCATACCTATTAGGCAGGCTCGATACCACTGACTTATATCCCAACACTCATGTTTCTGTTCTCTCATGCCTTTCTATAAATACTTCATTTTCAGTTTGCTGAGAACATTGATATCTTTAAAAATTATTCCTGCATATAATGATCAAACTTAGAACTTTAATATATAACAATACTGCACCTATATTTCCTTTTAATTGTCAGTTTCTCAACAATGTTCTTTATAACAACTCTATATCTCTTAATATGGAGTCCATTCTCCAAATTATACATTGCCTTTCATTGAAGTTATTTTAGCTTTTTGTATCTAGAATAATTTCTTTGCCTCTCCTTGTCTTTCATGTTGAGATTTTTAAAAGATCATATATCACTTGTTTTTGAAGAATTTTGATTAGTCTTTTCTCATAATTAGATCCAGATCGTGTATTATTAAGAGAAATAGAATATTTCTGAAATCATATATGTATACTTATCAACACAGTATGTTACCATACAAATACATCATATATGTTACACACACACACACACACACACACACACGTTTCTGTCTGTCTGTCTGTCACATGATCTGGTCATTTCCTCACCATAGTCACATTCATTCTGTCCCAACTAGTCTAGTTTTCCTCACTTCTACTCTTCCTAACCTGAATCCTAACCCTTTTGAAGCCCTAGTAGTGGATTTTCTCATTTGAAACCTCCACATCCCTGTTGAATATTCTCTCTGAACAGCTTATATTAATCCCATTTTCACTACCACATCCAAAGGTTGCTTTCTCTAAAATCACAGTTTCCTAGTTTCCATTGTGATGCTACAGATGTTTGAAATGAAATAAAATTATATTCACGCATCCAGTAAGTTCTCCAAGACCTATCTACCTAGATAGGAAACTTCTTGGGGGAAGAACACTCTTTTCGGTTTTATTCACTTCTTAATTTTTAGCATCTGTGATAATAGAAAGGAAAATACTAGTTATGATGTTGTGTCTCTCCTACTACATGGTTAGCATTTTAATTTCAAATCTGAAACAAGGCTGAAGTATGCATGCGCATGTGGGAAGATTCTTCAGCTATTAGTGTGACCACGCCTGTAGGTGATCCCTGTGAAGTTTTCTTTCCCCCAAAGTCCCTGAGTAAAACAAACAACTTAGACCTCCTTTCAGTACCAGATGGACACTTGTCCATGCTATAAGGTGGACATTTTCTTAACTAATACCAGTTTCATTACTGACAAATGATATCTAACATCTTAATTTCTGCAATCCTATACCTTAGTCATCTGAGGTGAAAAATAAAGGAATGTTTTCCTTCTAGGGTAAAAGGTCTAAGCCCACAGCTAGATTTGAAAAACCTTCCAAAAACCCATCAAACCCTGAGCTTGAAATCCCACCAATGCCTGGATTTGCCCCAAGCTCAGAGCTTGAAATCTCACCAGTCCTCACCCTGGAAAACTCCTCCCCCAAGAAACCCTATATAAGCTTGTCCCCTGCTCAGTTCCCTGCTGCTTCTCACCTGAGCACACCCACTTGTGTGCTCTCAATAAAGCTCTTGTGTGAGTTTCGTTGTGCCGAGTGACTTTGTGGCTATCCGACTGCCAGGATAGCTTTCCCTTGAGCTGTAACACCTGCGCAGAGGAAGCCTCTCCCCTCAGAGTTGCCATATTTCTACTGGGGAAAACTTTCCCTTTGGAGTTGTAACATTTACAATAACTGTAAGCTTATGTACAAAAATTAAAATTAAAGACTGGAACCCCTCCTCTTATGTTCAGCATTGAAACTGAGCCTTCAAGTAACATCTTAGCCAAAATGACATCCCTGGAGACTCAAGTTTAGAAAAGAGATGAGCAACCTCTGTTCATGAGAAAATACACAATTGAGATAATCCTTGAACTAATTACTTAATGTAATACTGCTACTCTCAGACCTTAGAAAATGTCAGGTTTAAAATATGTGGAAATAAAATCATTTAAAAATGTAAATAATTTTACTAAGTTCATAGAAAAAATTTCAATGTCTACATTAAAATATTCATGTGGAGAAAGAGAAATTGAAGGGAAACTCATTGAAAATAGCTGTCAAAACAGATGCATTTAAGGCATTGGTGTAGCTCAGCAGTAGAGAGCTTGCCTAAGTCACATAAAGCCTTAGGTTTGCTCTTCAGTACTCCCTCCCCCCCCTCATTGCACTTTAATTAAGATGATTTCCTAATCTTCCACTTATTTGTTAAAATTGACATCTAACCTCAACAATGCTCTTGGGGTGCTGTCTCATTCTTAAGAACACTTCTCATTCGTAATTGTTGGAAATTGCTACCTTTGAAAGGAACCAAGCATTACCTAAGAATTCTAGGTGTAGCTCTGCAATTCCATATTCTCATTTGGAGGCAAAAAGATGATGTGAGATCAATTTTTAAAAGGAGAATACGAGATGCTAAGTATTCCTTTAAAGCTGTAAACATGTTTTCTGTGTGTGTCTATGTGTGTGTACGTGTGTGTGTGTGTGTGTGTTTATGTGCAAGGGCATGTGTGTTCATGTTTATGTAGAGGACAAAGAAAAACCTTGCCTTTTGTTCTAAGAATATTGCTATCAATATTGTATTTTTGACACAGGGTTTCTTACTAACCTGGAATTTTTACCTGACCTCAGGGATCCTCCTGATTCCACCTTCCCAGTGGTGGAATCACACCAGGCTTTTTTTTTCTCTTGAGTATCAAACTCAGGACCTCCTTCTGTCAGTGTTGTCTGACAAACTTTTCCTGGGAGCAGACAGCATACATGTCTACTCATTCCAGTTAGGACCTATGGCAGACTAAAGGATGGAGAAAAACAAAGTCCAACTTGGTGAACCAGTGAATTGCATTGTGGTAATTTACAGAAACATGGTTGAGGGGTTACATACAGGAGCAGAAATGACTCAAAGACAGCTGCATCATCACCAAAGCGCACCCCAGCAAGGGTGACAGCTCACAAAAGCTGGAAAACCGGGAGCAAAGCACACAGTCTTCAGGCAGCTCAACAAGTTGGAGGGTGTTGTGAGAGCTGTGGGCTGTGTTCCTGCCACCCAGCTCCCAGCCACTGGCTAGCTTTACCCAAAATAACAATGCACAAATTGTATTCTTTTAAACACTGCTTGGCCCATTATATGTAGCCTCTTCTCAGTTAACTCGCGCACCTGGACTAGCCCATTTCTAATAATATGTGTAGCACCCCAAGGTGCGCTTACTGGAAAGATTCTAGCCTACGTCCATCCTGGGTCGGAGCTTCATCGTGTCTGCCCTGGTGATGAGCTCACTTCCTCTTCCTCCCAGCATTCTGTTCTGTTTACTCCACCCACCTATTCTAACCTATCAGGGCCAAACAGTTTCTTTATTTTTTAACCAATGACCTTCCTCCATCAGGAGGGCATTTCTTCCAGGTGCCTCAAGTGGCTCTAAACCTCTTCCAGTTAGCTGGTCTTGTCTCAGGGTCTCCTTTGAAGTTTCTCCCCTCAGAGTCTTATTTGAAGGTCAATTTATTTGAGTCTGGGCAGTCCAGCTCCTTTGGGAGGCTTTACGTCTTTGAGAGGGACAATCCCACTGCTTTTATTGTTTCCTCTGGTAGGGAGGGGTCTTGTGAATCTGGTCAGTTTCAGGGACTTCCTGGTTATTTTGAGTTGCTTACATTCCTGCTTAAGGAATGCCTCTTCAAGATGGGATTTTTCAACCCATTACACAACATACAACAAGCTGTTTATTCACTGAGCTCTATCTGAAGCCTTAGATATGAAGGGACGCTAGCCAGCCTGAGCAGAGCAAACATGGCTCTGGCAGGTCTTGTCCTTCTCTTCCCTTCCCTTTGCCTTGCTAAAAACTGTTGGATTACATTCCTTAAGCTAGCTACCAAGGTCTGTTCCCGTATTTGGCTATTTGCTCCTTCCTAGGTCAACCACCAAGGTCAGCTATCAAAATTTTGAATTCCAGCAATCCAAAGCCCCCTTTTCACTGCCTTAATTAACGTGCCTAATTAAAATTAAATACCATATCCTAACACAAGGTTTTCCCATTTACCTTTTTGAATAGCCATTTTTCTATGGGTCACACAGAAGTCCCCTCCCACCCCAAACACCCTGGAATAAATACCCCTATCCCCCTCCCTTGTTCCCTTTCCCTTCATCCTCTGTCTCCTGTCTTTGTCTCTCATTCCCTGCCCTTTGTCCTTCTGGGGAAAATAAAATCTCCTTTGTGCTGAGATTTTGGTCTTGGGGGTCCTGAGCCGATACAAATTCTTTCAAGATTGTGTGTGTGTGTGTGTGTGTGTGTGAGAGAGAGAGAGAGAGAGAGAGAGAGAGAGAGAGAGAGAGAGTATTTTAACCTCCATTGGCAAAAGAAAGGGAGATTTTTTTTCTTGGTTTCTTACCCAAGCATACAATCATCATTTGCCCAGTGTCTCATATATTATACTATTACGATATTCATCCTGAAATATTAAACATTGACATTTAGAAAACAGTTCAGACCTGCACATAGCATGAGAAACACTATGATAGAGTTATGTGTAAAAGAAAATAACTTGGAATGACTGAGGCTGGAGAGTGAGAGGCCATCATAGAAAAGCCACCATTGAAGTTGAGATCCAGTGAACACGTACAAATTACTTAGGTAGAAATATGAGTGACAGTTTGGGCTGAACTCGTGAGATCAGGGATGTAAGAAAGGAAGGCTGGTGGCCTTGTCAATTAGGCTGAAAGGAGAGAATTAATAGACCGAAAGACATGATAAGTCAGATATTATCCAAGCAGTTGCTTAATGCCCACTAGTAATTCCAGGTCATATCTGAGACACCTGGAGAGTGTGGCATAAAGCAGTTCCTGCTTCAATCCTAATTTGTCATGTTAGATACAAGCAATGGTACAAGATAATCACAAACACTGGGGTTGAGAAAAACAGGAGCCTCACTGATCAGACCAATTGGTGTGCAACTTCTTCACTACTCATTCCTACTGGCAGGACAGATCTCTGTGTGCACATGTGTATCTACTTTTCTGTCTGTTGTATCTTGAATGTTACTCAACAGCTTGATGCTGAAGGTTTGGTTCCCACCCTGGGGGTTATGAGGAGGTAAAACCTCAGTGAAGCAGAAACTAGTGAAAGAAAGGCAAGTCGCTGAGGTTGTATGCTCTCATGAGACATTTCAATTCTTCTTCTTGGACCGTTTAGTTACTTTTATATAAGCATTGAACTCTGCCCCAGTCAAGGTAAAGACATGAATCCATCATCTTTTATCCATGGTCACTCTTATGGTTTGACTATGAAACTGTTTCCAGAGGGTTGTATACTGAATGCTGTTCTTTACCTGCTGGTGCCATTTTTGGACTCTGTGAGAATATTGGAAGATGAAGCAAAGCTAAAGGAAATGGGACCTAAGGAGCATGACTTTGGAGATTATACCTGATTTCCAACGGTTTCCTTATTTTATGCTTCCTGGCCCCTATAAAGTAGGAAGCCTCCTCCCCAACATGCTTCTCTTTGCCATCCTGTTCTGCACTTTCTGTCTATGTGAAGGTGATAACAAGCAATCAGGAACTGAAATCACAGAAACCGAGAGCTAAGATAAATCCTTTTTCCCTACATTTTTCTCTCAGGTGCTTTGTCGTAACAATCCATATGTAACTAATGTGGTCACCAACATGTATCTAAACTAAAATGTGAAGAAATCCCATAATTAGGGCTAAAACCACAGCATTTCTGCTATGTTTATAAGAAGGACTGGGAGGGAGAAAAATCAGAGCAGAAAGGCTTTTACATTTTTAATTTTGCTTAGAAAGGCTGGGGGAAAGTTGGGCCTAATGAAACCATGGCTTCTGAAGAGATTACTGGTTTTAAAAATGAATCCAAGCTCTTTGTATATGGACAATTGAAAAAAAAATGCTTTGAAGGCATCTCGGGGAGTGGCCACACCCTGCCAATTGCAGGTCAGGATCATGAAAGAGTAGCTTCATTAGAAGGAATTTCCTGTGAGGAGAGAATGCTTTCAAGTCGCCTTGTGTACCAGAGATGCCAAGGAGATTGCTTCTCTGTTATTCTTCTTACCGTGGTCAAGCTAAGCTAACCAGTGGCTGTTTCAGTCGTAGTCCAAAGCAAGAAGCTACTGGGCAGGCTGGCAGCAGGCCTTGGCATGGTCCATGTGAAGCCTGTGTAGACGTGCAGAGTTACAAGGCCTCGGAGACTTCTACCCACATTTCAACAGCAGGCCCGGAAGGCCAGGCAGTGTGTAATGGGATTGGAGTCCTTGGAGACAGCTCTTGAGAGGCAATGTGTGAAGCTGTGAAGATGAAGCCTAGGCTGCAGTGGAGGTGCCAGGAACTGGGAAGGGCTGCCAAGAAAAGCTGCAGACCAGACAATGAGTGGAGACACTCCAGGACGAGGACATGTGGTGAGCAAATGGCACGGCTGTCAGGGTGAGGCTGACCCAGCCCATTGTTGCTCATGTCATGACACCACCAGCCCAGCTGTAGGACATGTAGGCACAGGATTGAATGCTTGTCTCCCTGCATCTCCGGCTTAGTATGATGCAATCCTTCTTTACCATGGCCCTGTCCCTTCTTCTTGGAACTGGAATATTTGCTGTGTGCCACTGAATATTGAAGTATGTGATTTGTCATTGTTTTTTATATTATAGGACCTCACAGCAAAGAGTCTCAGGGGAGCCTAAACTTAGACTTTTGAGCAGTGTTAGAATCATTAAGTTTTGGGGATTCCTGGAGCCATCCAAATGCATTTCACATCACAAAGTGGCCATGAGCCTGCCTTTCAGGTGTAATGCTATTTTTTGAAAATGAAACATCTTTCTCAGCCCTGTGTGCTGAGAATCAGTGCATTGTTGGAGATGACATTGAGAGATTGTGGAAGCTCCAGGAGGTGGGGACTTGTTGGAGGAACCAGGTCACTAGGGACTTTGAAGGTTATATCAATTTCCCTGTACCTTCTTCATTCTGATTCTTGCCCCCCATAAAATAAGCAGCTTTCTCTCACATGTGCCCTGATAAATAAGATGTCCTACCTCACCACTGCCGAGACTTAGGCAAGCAGAGGATGGGGTGTAAAAAAATCTTCTCCCAAGTCAAATGCAAAACTTTATCTTGTTCTTTCCTATTTTTAGCCTCAGCGACAATAAACTAAAACAAATATATTTATATTTTTAAAGTAGTTAACACCCATCATGATGCTTCAACTCATCTGTGCATTGTATGGATTCTCCAGCATATTTATTTATAAAGAATCATGTCCAATTTCTTTAGAGAGAAGAATGCCGACTGTGACATTCATTAAAATACTCTCCAAACTCTATTCTCCAAAGTCAAAACAAACAGAGATACTCAAGGAAAGCTACATTTAAGGCTCTGCTATGCTCATAAGTTTGATTTGGTGACCATTTGCCATAGATGTAGCATTGAGATGTACACTTCCAGACATTACATTCCACAGAGATGAGTGCTACCATGCCCATTTCACACAAGAAAAACCAGAGACTCGGGCTGGAGCAGAGGCACTGGGGAAACATCAGTATCCTGTAAGTGGTAGCATAAGAAAATCACCCTGAGAAGCTCCTTCCAAAGCTTTCTTAAATCCCAAAGCTGCATTTCTTCTGCTGGTTTCAATATGACATTCCCCCTTCCGAGGGTAGAAAAAGGTACTGCATCTGAGTCTGCACGGGGTCTCGTAGCTCTTTTGCCTTCTGTTCTTAATGTTCTATCCTGGGATCCCTCTGTAAAGCTTTCCTTTGTACCTACAGCTCTCTGGCTACAGCTGGCATTTGCCGAATGAGCCAGTCATCCAACACATAACTTGCCTCATCTGATAAAATTGCTCTCTCCATCTTATTCCGTGTTTGTGTTTATAGTTAATGTTAACACTTCTGCCACCCCCATTGACGTGCCATTTCTTCCCATCTCTTACTCTACTTTTCAAATTTGATTTTCTACTCATGCCTTCCTCATTGCAAAGCTTTGCATCACAAAATTGGTTTTATCCTCAAGCCCACAACAATGACAAAAGACGGAGGAAATGATCTGAGAACCTTGTCCCCATCAGCTGGCTTCTAGAAAAGTCCCCACAGTTAACCAAATTCCATTCTAGAGCTGTAGAAACCGTGACCATATGAAGTATTAGTAGGTAGAAACCTGCCAGCTACACATCTGTAACAATTTGTCATTTTCCCAGTGGGATCTGAATTATGCATAGCATGCTCTTCATGGGGAAGAATTTTACTATATTCTCTCCTCTCTGATTATGACCAAGAAAATTAGGAAAGGGGAGAAAGTTGCTATTTTGGTGGTGGTGGAGGCTATATTTGGAGAGGAAGCTTGTGTTCTATTGGAGGCTAATTTTGGAGATGATTACAGTGGAAATGCCGGATAGCTAAGTTGGAGGGCATTAAGCACATGAAATTGAAAATGGTTACTTTTACCTATAGGTAATCAAACTCGGAAACACTAACTCCAATCATGGGATAATCCTAAGTGGTCCTTCAAAGATGCTGTAGATGCTGTATTAAGACAGAATAGAGGCAAGGAGGGGAGCAGAGAAAAATGTAGAGCTCAATAAAAAAAAATTTTAAAGGGGAAAAAAGACAGAGTACATTCATCAGCTTTCCCTTTTCTCAGTTAGAAGACTGAGTCTTCTTTTTAACATTATTTTTGCTTTGGAGAAGATTAAATTTTATGAGCAAATAAATGGCCAGAAGCTTCCCACTTGAAGGAGCAGCCACCCGACCGCTGAAGACTTTCAATGTGGGCAGGACATAGATCACGGCACATCCATTTCCTGATCTGGACTGGAAAATAACAAATTCTTGTCACACTTTTATGTGACTTTCAGATGAGGACTCGCACTGTAGGGACAGAATTTTGCTTCAGAGAAGATTAACACTGACGTTGTGTTTTGTGTGTGAGAGATGGAGGGTAAGCTCTCTGCTAGGGTAAGTGATGGAGGACGTGGGCCATGTTGGCATCCTGTTGTCTGTGGGAGTTTATCACGTAGGCAGACAACCTTTCCCACTCCATGAACAACACCTAAAAATTAAAAGTAATACAGTTTCATTTCATAAATGTAGAAAATTTATATAAACAAGATAGAAAGTTTAAAAAGTAGAAAAATGTTAAAAAGCACTCTTGAATCCACATGTCTGGGAAATGGGGATACATTGCTACATAAACCACCAGGAACATTTTAATGCATTGATGCATTTAGTAACTATTGAACACATTATTGGTAAACTTTATTCTTTGTGGCTCTAAGAACTGAGCCCAAGGGCCTCATTCATCTGGGCAAGCCCTTTACCACTGGACTATATCCCTGCCATGGTAAATAATTTATTTAAAAGAATGTTTTATTTACTTTAAGTATATGTATATGGGTGATTTTCCTGGATGTATATCTATGTACCATGTGTGTACCCAGTGCCCACACAGGCAAGAAGAGGGTATCAGATCCCCTAGGACTGGAGTTATAAATGGTTGTGTATTGTAATGGAAGTCACTTGTTTTTCCCCCATCTCCTCAGCCTTGAAATAATCACACAGAAACTGTATTATTTAAATCACTGCTTGATCCATTAGCTCTAGCTTCTTATTTTCTAACTCTTACATCTTAATTTAACCCATCTCCATTAATCTGTGTATATCCATGAGGTTTTGGCTTACCAGCAAAGTTCCAGTGCTTTTGTCTCCAGCAGCAGCTCCATGGCTTCTCTCCGCCTCCGCCTCCTTTCTCCCAGCATTCACTTTAGTTTCCCCACCTACCTAAGTTCTGCCCTAGCAACAGGCCAAGGCTGTTTCTTTATTCACCAATGGTATTCACAGCATACAGAGGGGAATCACTTTTGAAGGTGATGGGAATTAAATCTGTCTCCCCTGGAAGAGCAGTCAGCACTCTTAACAGCTATCTCTCTTGCCCCAGGATATAATTTCTTTAACATAAACATATTCCCTTCCTGTCTATTGCCAGGCCTTCCTTTCCGTAATGGATTCTATCCTTCTGGGACCATGAACTAAAGTTTACTCTTCTTTCCTTCAGCGGCTTTTGCTTTACATTTTTCAAAGCAACAAAGTTATTTTATGTATGATAGATATCAGATACTTGAATGTATGGGTATTTTTTACATCTGTGTGTACATACTGTCTCTATGTACTATATATTCCATTGGTTTGCACATTATATTTTCCTTATCATTCATCCATGGATGGGTTCTTAGATGATTTCATATCCTGGCAATTGTGACTCTTGCTGCCATGAACATCAGAACATAGATATCTCTCTGACATCTTTTGGATTGTATTTATTAAACAGACTACTTGATCATGAAGTAGATTATTTTTAATTACTTGAGTCTTTTTATACCCATGATTGTCATACTAATTAACATCCTATGGACACTGTATAAGTTTCATTTTTCTACATCCTTACAAATGCTTATTTTTATTTTTTATAATCATATTTTTATCAAGTCTGAGGTGACATTTTGTGGTGGTTTTAATTTACATTTCTTTGATTAATGATGGTGCATATTTATTTTGCACATACCTTCGGCTGTTTATATATCTTCTTCTGAGGTATTTCTGCTCAGATCTTTTGTCCATTTTAAATTGGGTTACTTCTTTTCTAATTATTGAACTGAGTACTTTATTTATTTAATTTTTTGGATAGTAACTCTGCACACAATGTAGTTTGCAAGCATTTTATCACATTCTCTATGTATGTTGACTCTTTCATTACTGTTTCTACTGACATTCAAAGGTTTCTCATTTTATTAAATCTCATTTATTCATCTTGACCCTTATCATCTGTACTTTAGAGGTTGTATTTGAATTTCTTTTAAAAATAACTGTCTAATGTTACAAGCTTTTAGTTCTATGTTTGGTTTTCATCAAAAACGTGATTTTACATCTTGTATGCAAGTCTTTGGTTCATTTTAAGTTGATTTTTATATGATGTGCAATGTGATGACTTAATTTCACTTTTTGGAATGTAGATATCATTTATTTAAAAACTATTCTTTATTCACTGTGCATCCTTGGCAATAAATGTCAAACAACCATTTGGCTATAAATATGAGGATTTGTTTCTTGACTACTAATTCTGTTCCAATGAGTTGTCTGACTTTGTCATCCCAGTGCTGTTTGGATGACTATAATTTTATAGCATATTTTAACAATAAGTACTTTAGTACCTCTGTTTTTCTATATTCAATCAAACAAAATTAATTTAAAATAAATTTAGTCAAGGAAGTAAAATAATTTAGAGAAGCCATAGAAGATACAAATAAACAGAAAATATATTGGTGCTGGGGATGGAAAGAATATTTTTTTCTAATGCCCATTTAAGTAAAATGCTCTGTGTATCCAATTAAATCTATCATAATTTTATTAGGGCATTTAACCACAGCAGCAGGAAATGTCACTTAAAATGCATACCATCGTGGAAACCGTAAAATGTAGTGTAGAATTCCCTGTAGGAAGTGACGACAGAGAAAGAAGTCAGGCAGCGGGTGAAATTAAGAGTCTTCAGCTGGGTGTGCATGCCAGTGTTCATGTCTGATGCTGCTCATTGCGCTGTGTTCGTACGAGGTGTTGTCATCACTGCAGCTTCAGGAAGGGAAATGGAGAAAAATCTCTGTACTAATTTTTCAACATTTCTGTAAGCTTAAAATAAGTACAGCGTTAAGTTAAAACAATACTAAAAGTATGTTAATTGGCTTCCTTAGGTTATTTGTGACCTTCCAGGAAAACTTGAACACAAAAGTTGTGTCTGGCGGCACGTACATACAATTTCAGCACTTGTTTCAGGCTCGTCTAGCCTACGCCATGAGAAACTGTCTCAAAGAGAATAAAAAATACTTGAATATTTCACTCATGGAGGTATTACTTGCTGAAATGTCATATATTCTCTACCTGTTCATTAACCATCTGTTAAGGGTATCCATAATTCATTATGTGCCCGTGTGTGTGTGTGTGTGTGTGTGTGTGTGTGTGTGTGTGTGCGTGTATTTGTGTGTATGTGTGTGTATGTGCGTGTGTGCGAGTGCGTATGTGTGTGTGTGTGTGTGTGTGTGTGTATGTATGTGTGTAATCACTTCGGGGCATTCAATTTAATTCAAAACGTTGTATATTGACTACGATATTAAAGTATTTTGATTTGCTGTAGTGTATGTATGTGAAGTTGCATCTATTTGTGTGTATGTGTTTGCACTTCCATGAATGTATGCTTATGTGTGCACTTGTGGAGGTGAGAGATCTATGGCAGATATCTTCCTCAGTCCCTTGACATCTATATTTTTTTAGACAAGTTTTCTCATTGAACCTGGTTTAGTTAGACTGGCTGCCCAGCGAGCTCTAGGTAATCCCACTGCTGATGTTACAGGCTTTCATTCATTGTCCTTTTTGATAACAAGACTGGGGATCCAGACTCAGATTCTAATACTGAGCCAGCATTGAGTTCTGAGCTAAGTTGTTCTTTGTGCTAGATGCGTTTCTAGATTAATGTGTTAATGATTAATCAGGTTTTATACACTTATCCACTGGGAGAGGTGGCTAATGATTTTCCTTTCTGTGATTCCTATTGCTTGGCCCCATTTGTCTCTGTGTCCCAGTTTTCTTCCTTTAACTTATATTTCTTTCACCATTCATTCTTCAAAGACAGATCAGCTGTTGTGGCGTCCTAGTGGATGGCCACTTTTCCAGGATTTCGCAGGGAAAGAAGACAGAGGACCTTTAGCCACAGGCAGAAGGCAACTGGGTAAGCGGCTGGAGCATTCCCCTCAGGACCTTGGAAGGAACCAACACTACTGAAGCATCGAGTTTCAGACTCCTCACCTCTGAACTGCTACAGAATAATTTCCAGTGATTTATGCTATTTGCTTTGGGATGACACCCTAAAACAGAGTACAATCTTGGGGACCAGTGGTCTCCTGGAATGACACCCATACTCATGTTTCTATTTTTAGAGCTGTGTTTCCAATCCTGAGGCCCCTTAACACTGGATTGCATTCCTGCTGCTCTGATGTTGAGCTCCCACTGCATCCCTGGGACTGTAGGGTCTTCTTTCTCCTGAGATACATGTTTTTACATTATTACAATTTTCAGTATTTTAAAATCGTACCCAAGTCTAACTAAGGGGAAAACACATGTATGAAGTCTATGTATCCCATTTCAGACACAGAATGTGGAGTCCCCTTTACAGACACAGTCAGAAAAGCAACATATCACTTTGGTTGTGGACCAAAGTGTCTAGAAAAATACACACCTATTCTGAAAGTTCTTCATGATTGTGGGAGCTGGAATCTTCCCGGTCCATATCCAGATTATCTTGGGTTATCTTTAGTCTGTTTACTCACCATCCATAGGCCACCTCCATGTCTTGCCTAACATCCTTCTATCAGGCAAAGCCTTTTGGAATGTACTATTATCAAACCACCAGCTTCAGTGAACTCCTAAACAAAGAATGAGTAACGTTTGAGATAACATCAACGGATAACATTTAGAGCAGAGTTAACCCACTAATCCATGATCCAATATCCCTGTCTTAGTCATTGCTCATTGCAGTAAAGAGACACCATGACCACGGCAATGCTTACAAGGAAGAACATTAAATCGAGCCTGACTTACAGGTTCAGAGGTTTAGTCCATTATTATCATGGTAGGAAGCATGGCAGTGCACAGAAGGAGCTGAGAGTTCTAGATCTGAATTGGAAGGTAATAGGAAGAAAGACAGGCTTGAGTTTCTGAAAGTTCAAAACCTATCCCCTTTGACACATTTCCTCCAATGCAGCTATTTCAACAAAGTCACAACTTTTAATAATGCCACTCCTTATGATCCTATGGGGACAGTTTCATTCAAAACACCATGATCCCTGTTAATGTATCTGAAATATGCCTTGATTCATAGGCTTCTTTTGTTCTGTAACAGCTTCGTGAAACTGTTTCTGCACACTAATATGCTATATGAGGCTACTGAATCCATGTTTCTGGGCTAGGGTTACTCATGGATGCCTCAAGAATAATCTAAGTCTTATTCTCTGTGAGAGGAAAGCTATGCTATACACACAGTTCTAGCATAAACGTGGTATTTCCAGAACAAGTCAGCTTCACCAGAGCACTCAATATCAGGTACTGGCACGGGCCATCGTGTCCAACTCCTCAGGTAGGTACCAGGGTTCTCTGGGACTCATCTCTCCTTTTGCCTTGGTCAATAGTTCATTGGTTTATTCTGAACTGATAGCTTGACTAACCCATTGTTTTGTTTTCATAAAACTTAAGTATGACATCAGTTTATTTTGCCTGTCTTCAGTGCATCAACCAAAGCATTCATTTATTTGCTGGATGTCCATCTTTAACTCCTACCACATCCTGGTCTGCATTTTTCTATGAAACCTATTGTTTATTGCAACCTGGTTCTTTGAGTTAAAAACTCTGAGTGACTAATAATAAAATGGCTAAAGGTAAGAAAAGCTTGTCCCCACTAGTCCAAGATGATGAATATGTTGGGATTACACCCCAGGATGCTCAATACCATAGCAAGGCTGACCATGTATCCCACCCCAGGATGGAAGCAATTTTACTGACTTAATCAGATGGCACCTACAGAGTGATAACCCACATTCTTGTAAACATTCACGTTAAACGCAAGAGAGTTGGAGATGCTAACTTGAGGTGAAGCCTGAGGGAGTGTTTGCGCCTGATGCTACACACAAAAGTCAACGGCCACACAGAAAAAAAATTAGCTCTTCAGGAGAAAATGGGGAACAAAGGTTCAAGGAGGCCATGTTTTGGAGGAGAAAAGAAAAATTTCACTTGACACTTGGCTGATTTTTTTGGTGGTCAGAATGACTGGCACTGCACACCTCTCCAATTGTTTCCAGACATTCAGCTACCTTCGTTTTGAAGACAGTCCCTCTATCCAGCCCCAAGGAAACATTTGGTTTCCACGAGTGAACTATCTACATTGCTCTCAATACAAGAGTATCAAGAACAACAATCATACAAGAAGGAATTACATACAGATAAGAGTTTTCCAGCATTGCACGGAGAAGCTGACATCTGTCTCCAAACCCATGATGGCAGAAGGTGATTGTTTTCTTGAATCTTTAACTCTTTCTGGATCTATGTAAAAGGCTGAAAGATTTCAAAATGCACTTTGTGCACTAGAAATGATGGCTTGGTGGTTAGGAGCACTCAATGTTCTTCGTAAGGACAGAAGTTTGGTTCCCAGGATCCACATTATGTGACTCACATGTACCTGAAATTCCACCTCCAGGAGATCAAAGAATCCATTGCCCTCTATTGAAGGTGTAAGTCACAAACAATGCCACACCAGTTTGGAATTATGATTAATAGGGTGGTATTTATTTAAAGGGGAAAAAACTTACAGATCACTGTCCCAGGCAACAGCCCTCTATGCAACCAGGAAGGGAGTCTAGTCACCAGCAGAGCAGGAAGTGAAGAGAGAGAGGAGAGGGAAGTGGCAGCTTTTTTAAAGGGAGAGAGACCACGCCCCAATGGGCTGGTATCTCAGCAGATATAGGCTGGAGGAGTGGGAGGACCTCCCGCAACACCTCCCCCTTTTGTTTAAATAAGAGAGTTCTAAACCTACTATGAAATTATATACAATAAGTACAAATATCCTATTCTAACTAGCTTGGTCTTGTATAATAAATAACTTGGCCAAGTCATGAGAGAAAGTAACTACATTTATATAGTCTTCAACCCCATCGAAGATCTGAGAAGGGAAATAATGTTACCTGGGTAATTAGGAAGTTCAGTAAAACAACTTCTAAAACATGCAACAAATCACAGAGATAACTAGCTACTTGGGCAATCACCCAAAGTCACGTTAGCAGCGTTGAAGCAACCAACTTTGGCTAAGGCCTAACATAACTGACACACCATTTTCTAAGGCAAGCAACTTTTCAAAACTATCTAACCCTGTCTTGGCAGGATATGACAGTCCTGTTTTATCCATTGTTGCATGCTCTGTATCTCTGTCAGTGGTTGAGGTATGAGCATTTCTTTGCCCAAAGGCCAGTTCTGCCAAAAAGAAAGGCTCCAGGTGGAGTGTCTTTGGTGCTCAACATTCTCTCAGGAATAGAGTGGTGTTGCCAGGAGCAATTGTGTCTCACTACCACAAAACTCTGAGTTAGATTAAAGGCCATTTTCTACAGCTCTTTGAAGAAGTTGAAGATTATCTATCTATACTGAGTATAATCTCTATATATCTAAAGAACCTGATTAGTCCAATTATAAATGACAAACTTAGATGACTATTAATCTATATAATTCTCAATATCTATCTAACTTAAAGACTAAGAAAATAAATGACTGTGAAACAAATGAGGACAATGACCTCCAAATATAAACAATGTACAAATATACATTGCAGTAGGTAAATATATATCAATACACAAATATTATGTAAGTATCTTAATCAGAGGTAGAAATGTACACTGCAATATGGTAAATATACACAATATATATATATATATATATATCAATACAATATATGTCAATACATAAAAAATGTTTTAAACAGAGGTAGAAACATGCATGCATACAATAGTCAATATAATTTAACTTTGTATCAATATACAAGAATCAATACCAATATATTTGTCTAAAAACAGTAACTCACAATTATAAATCTATTATCCCATCATCCCTCTTTTTTTTTTCAAAATGATCCCTGAGCTTATAAAATTCCTCCCCCAACCCTCAATCATATACTAATTATAATCAACCCCTAAATGATGTCCCTAAACCCAAGGGCAAACTTTACTGGGAGAGGGGACGTCGTCCTCTAGAATTACTTCCAGCTGTCATGGGGGCGACGTTCTTTCTGGGGGATCCTGTGAAAGTAAAATGATGGTTAAATTTCAAGATCAATGTCTTTTAAAATTGCAAATAGTCTCTGAGTATTTTGTGTAGGGCTGGCCAAAATGTTGTATAAGATGTGCACCATTTCAGCTAAGCAAGCTGGAACTGTCTTGTGCAGCTGGTACCCAAAGCAGGTCTTGTAGTAGCGCTATCAGTATCATGACGTCATATCAACCAGTGGAGTTGTTGTTATGGGGTCCCATCTTCTTCCTGGAAACTTCAAATATCACTTCAGGAAAAACTCATTGTTCATTGTGAAAAACTTAAACATTAATCATATAGACATATATGTATATATTCACTGAAAGGCATGATAGATACATTCAATGAAAAGTATGATAGATATGAAGAAAAGCAAAGATGTTTTCTAAACTCATATTTCTTTCTGTCCCATATCATGGCTCTTGACATGAGACAGAAACTCCAGAAACTCGGAGTTTTTCTCTTGCTAACAGGCTTGGAATTGGAGAGGGACTGAGCCAGAGTCCAACTTCAAAACCAGCTTTATAAATTTAGAAATATGGTTTAATATTACTTACACAACCCATTCAATTTTCTTGATATTTCCTATTGGGCAGGTATTTTTCCATCTGTCAGTATCCAAACATCCAGGGTCCCTTGAATTTTTCAAAGATGAGTGTTTTCCTGTGGAGATAGGAACAGAACCCTGCCCCCATTCTATATGTTTTTCTTACCACCTGTATGAATAGCATCATTGTGGATGAGTTGTCATTTCTCCTTTCCAAGAGTTTTCTCCTCTTCAAATCGAAACTTTATTAATTTTGATGGTATCCACAATTTTTCTTCTCCTGTGGAAACAAGAGCAAAACCCCTTCCCCAACGTAGCACATCTCCTGGCTTCCATTGAGAGGTCAGCACATCTTTGAAATAAATCGGTTGATTTAGTTCAGCAGACTTTTCCATTATCCAATGTCTTTTTTTTTTTTTATCTTGGAACATTTTTTTTTTATTGAGAAAAGAAGAAAAAAAACATAAACAAAAAAAAAACAGGTTTCCACCTCCTCCCAGCCTCCCATTTCCCTCCCCCTCCTCCCACTCTTCTCTCCCTCCTCCCACCCTTCTCCCCCTCCCCCCACACCTCTCCCCCTCCCTCTCCAGTTCAAAGAGCAATCCGGGTTCCCTGCCTGTGGTAAGTCCTAGGTCCTCCCCCCTCTGTCCATATCTAGGACGGTGAACATCCAAACTGGCTAGGCTCCCATAAAGCCAGCACATTAAGTAGGATCAAAACTCCGTGCCATTGTCCTTGGTGTCTCATCAGCCCTCATTGTTCGCCATGATCAGAGAGTCCGGTTTTATCCCATGCTTTTTCGGTCACAGTCCAGCTGGCCTTGGTGAGCTCCGCGTAGATCAGCTCCACTGTCTCAGTGGGTGGATGCACGCCTCATGGTCCCGACTTCTTTGCTCATGTTCTCCCTCCTTCTGCTCCTCATTGGGACATTGGGAGCTCAGTCCAGTGCTCCTGTGTGGGTCTCTGTCTCTATCTCTATCCATCACCAGATGAAGATACCACTCTTGGGAATATACCCAAGAGATGCTATTTCATATGACAAAAGCATTTGTTCAACTATGTTCATAGCAGTATTATTTGTAATAGCCAGAACCTGGAAACAACCTAGATGCCCTTCAATGGAAGAATGGATGAAGAAAGTATGGAATATATACTCTCTAGAGTACTACGCTGCGGTAAAAAACAATGACTTCTCGAATTTTGCATGCAAATGGATGGAAATAGAAAACACTATCCTGAGTGAGGTGTCCCAGACCCAAAAAGATGAATATGGGATGTACTCACTCATAATTGGTTTCTAGCCAGAAATAAGGGCCACGGAGTCTACAATAGGGGAACCTAAAGAAGCTAATTAAGAAGGTGAACCCAAGGAAAAACATACAGTTATCCTCTTGGCTAAGGGAAGTAGACCAAATTGCCGGGGAGTAATTGGGATCTTGGGGGTGGGGTGGGATGGGGGTAAGGGGAGATGGGGAGAGAAAAGGTAGAAGGGAAGGAGGGGGGACCTGGGGAAACAGGAGAATTGGGATAAAGGAAAGGTGGATAGGGGAGCACGGAACCACAATTCTTAGTTAAGGGAGCCACTTTAGGGTGGGCAAGAGACTTGACCCTAGAGGGGCTCCCAAGTGCCCAAGATGAGGTTCCCAGTTAGTTCCTTGGGCAGCTGAGGATTGGGAACCTGAAATGACCCTATCCTAGAGCAATACTGACGAATATCTTGCATATTATCCAATGTCTTTCTGCTGCTGTTGTTCCTTTCTCATTAGCGTTAAGAAAATTCAAGGTTAATAAAGCTTTATGTAATCTATTTCTGGGGGTATTTTCGGTTCCTTTCTGTTTGTTCAGCATATCCTTTATAGTACGATTTGATCTTTCTATAACTGCCTGACCTGTAGGATTATTTGGTATACCTGTAATGTGTTTTATATTATAATAATCAAAAAAGCATTTCATTTTCTTAGATACATATGCTGGATCATTATCTGTCTTTATTTGCGCAGGTATACCCATGATGGCCATAACTTCCAATGAATTTTTGATTACTGAATCAGCCTTTTCTGAGCTCAGGGCAGTAGCCCATTGAAAACCTGAATACGTGTCTATGGTATGGTGTACATATTTTAATTTACCAAATTCCATAAAGTGGAACACATCCATCTGCCAGATTTCATTTCTCCTAGTACCCTTTGGGTTACTCCCTGCAGGCAACGGTGTTTGATTATAGAAAGAACAAGTAGGACATCTCTTTATAATGTCCTTTGCTTGTTGCCAAGTGATGGAAAATTCTTTCTTTAGGCTTTTACTATTGACATGATGCTTCTTATGAAATTCTGAGCCTGCAACACACTTCCAATCAATAATTGATCAATCTCAGCGTTTCCTTGGGCTAGAGGACCAGGAAGACCTGTATGGGACCGGATGTGTGTTATGTACATCGGACAAAGCCTGTTCCTGATTATGTCTTGTACCTGGATAAACAATGAAGTCAACTCTGTGTCATCTGGTATAAATTCAGTGGTTTCAATATGCAGGATAACTCTTTCTGCATATTGTGAATCTGTAACTATATTAAGAGGTTCTTTAAAATCCCTTAGCACCATAAGAATGGCATATAATTCTGCCTTATGGACAGAATAATAAGGGCTTTGTTCCACCTTACTCAATTCATCTGACTTGTAACCTGCTTTCCCTGATTTATTTGTATCAGTATAGAACATACAGGCTCCAGTTATTGGAGCATCAAGGACAATTCTAGGAAGAATCCAAGAAGTTCTTTTTATGAGGTTAAGTCTACCACTTTTGGGATAGTTGTTTTTAATTTCTCCAAAAAAATTAGCACAAGCTCTTTGCCATGGTTCATTGTCTTCCCATAACTTTTTTATTTCTTCAGTAGTAAAAGGCACTAAAATTTCTGCTGGGTCTATACCTGCTAGTTGACGAAGCCTCAGCTTACCTTTTATAATTAATTCAGAGACTTTTTCCTCATAAGTTTTTAATTTTTTACTTGGTTTATTAGGTATGAATATCCACTCTAAAATAATATCTTCCCTCTGCATTAGAATTCCTGTATGAGAAATTCTGGAAGGCAATATGACTAGGATGCAGCTAAGATTTGGGTTCACCCTATCCACATGTGCCTCCTGTAATTTTTCCTCAATCATTGTCAGTTCCTTTTCTGCTTCAGCTGTCAGTTTTCTTGGACTAGTCAAATCTTTATCACCATCTAAGGTTTTGTTTAAATGAACTATTAGATCAGGTGTTATCCCAACAGCTGGTCGTAGACTGGAAATGTCTCCTAACAATCTTTGGAAGTCATTAAGAGTCTTTAACCGGTCTCTCCTAATTTGTGCCTTTTGCATTTTAATTTTCTCTAACCCTATTCTGTAACCTAGGTAATTAATAGAATTTCCTCTGTGAATCTTTTCAGAGGCAATTTGTATAAGTAGGCACTGTGAAGGCAAATTTTTCTCTATCCTTTTCTTGTAACGGTATAGTGAACAAACAATCTTTCAAATCAATAACTATAAGAGGCCATCCTTTTGGTAACAGAGAAGGGAAAGAAATTCCAGATTGTAGTGGGCCCATATGTTGAATTACTTTGTTGACAGCTCTTAGATCTGTCACCATTCTCCATTTACCAGATTTCTTTTTTACAACAAACACAGGAGAATTCCAAGGGCTGGTTGATTCTTCAATGTGGTGAGCATCTAGTTGCTCTTGCACCAGCTGTTCCAATGCCTGTAGTTTATCTTCAGTTAGAGGCCACTGTTTGATCCATATTGGCTTCTCAGTTCGCCATTTTAAAGGTAGGGCTCTTGGTGCCTCTAAAAGTTTGGTATTTGCTGTATGTTCTTGTACAGCCTGAATGGCTGGTGACCTTTTTCCATAATACCCCATCATATCCTTCCCAGAATTATGAGTTCCTGGAACTACAGGAATGTTAATCTGGGAATTCCATTGCTGTAGCAGGTCACGGTCCCATAAATTTATGGCAATATTGGCTATATATGGCCTTAGTCTTCCTATTTGCCCTTCGGGCCCTATGCATTCAACTCATTTTGTGCTTTGTTTTACACGAGATAGGGTTCCAATTCCCAGGAAATGAACATCTTCCTCTTGAAGAGGCCAATTCGGATGCCAAGATTCTGGGGTAATGATACTTACATCCTCACCTGTGTCTAATAAGCCTTCAATAAAAGTGCCATTTATACAGACTCTTAGCTTTGGTCTTTGATCATTAATAGAAGTCTGCCAAAATATACATTTACTCTGTCCTACTGGGTTTTTTGACTCATCCTCCACACGTAATTCATCATTTAGACCAGTATTACTTTTTACAGCAGAAATTGGAGCTTTTAACTTTCTTGGTGAGGCACGTTCTCCACTGTGACTGGGAATGACTGGGCCACAGTTGGCTTGGGGGCCTTCGAGAGGCCCCCCAAGGAGTTTCTCAATGATATCGGATTACCCCATCTGTCTGTTGTTGACCTGCATTCATTGGACCAATGCCGGCCTTTACCGCATCTCCTACATATACCTGAAGGCCTAGGTCTCCTATTTTTGTCATTCCCAGAAGAGATATTATTCCTAGAAATTCTTTGCCTGCAATCCCTTTGCAAATGTCCTAATTTACCACAATTAAAACACCTGGCAGTTTGATGTCTCCTCATTGCTTTGGAAATTGCTTCTCCTACCCAAGATTCATCATTATAGCTAAATGTCTCAACATTCATCGTATGCTGAATCCATTCATCCATAGGTGCTGATCTAGAATGTAAAGGCCCAATTGTAGTAATCGGGGCGGCGGAACTGCGTTCCCAACATCCCAGCCGCCTGCTCGGCTAGCTTATGCCCCGAAATAACAACACACAAACTGTATTCATTTAAACACTGCTTGGCCCTTTAGCTCTAGCCCTTACTGGCTAATTCTGATATCCCGATCAACCCATCTCTAATAATCTGTGAAAACCGGTCTTACCGGGAAGATTCTAGCCTAGTCCAGCCTGGGTCGGAGCTTCATGGCGTGTGTCTGCCCGGGAGCGGGGGCATGGTGTCTCTGCTCCAGCGAGCAGAGCTGTCGAGTCTGAGCTCACTTCCTCTTCCTCCCAGCCTTCTGTTCTTTTTACTCCACCTACCTATGTTCTAACCAATAAAATGGGCCAAGGCAGTTTCTTTATTAGCCAATGTCCTTCCTCCATCACCCAATTATCTTGTTGCATTCTATGTTTGCATTCTCAAAAGCTAGAGATTCGAGAAGTATTCGTTTAGCTTCTGAATCTGTTACCCCTATGTCCAGAGCCTTAATTAATCTTTGCAAAAAGTCAATAAAGGGTTCTCTCTGTCCCTGCCTAATTCTGGTATATGATTCAATCCTTTTTGCTGGATCTTGTATCCTATTCCAAGCATTTAAAGCTGCTTGGTGACATAGACACTGTAATTCATCGTCATAAAGAGCTTGGACCTGTGGATCAGCATATTCTCCTGAACCAAGAATTTGATCTTGGGAAACCTCAACACATTTTGCTCTTCCTTGCTGTTCCATATGTTTGGATTCTTCTCTGAAATAAATTCCAAATATCAAGGAAGGTCCATTATCTAAAACTGCAGACACTAACTGATGGAAATCATGGGGCGTAGCTCTAGCATTAGAAGCCCAAGTCGTTACCATTTCCTTTACATATGCATTGTGCAAGCCAAAATTAACAACAGCTTGCTTAATTTCTTTCAGATCATTCATTGCTATTGGCGTCCATCTAGCTTCTCTGACTCCCTTTGAGCCTTTAGAAGTTGACGCTTTGTCAGAATTAAGTATAGGGTATGTCACTAAAACCCTGGGTAAGCAAGTTCTAATAGCTGGTGGTGGCATTGTATCCTGTCCTTGTGCCTCCTTTCTCTGTTCACCAGCTGCAATAATTTCTCCAATCTTTTCAAATCTTTTTATCATTGTCTCTCTTAAATCCTGAATCTCCTGACCTGTATATATTTCCAGTGATTTCACTGAGGCATCAATTTTTTGGTCCCCATTCTGCACCTGTGATTCCAAAGCTTTAATTTTTTCCTTCAAAGATACCATGTCCTCCTTAAACTTTTCTTGTATATCATGTAGATTCCCATCTTGGAGGTACATTCTGTCTGTTACCTTATCAAAACTTTGTGATAAAGTCTGAACGTCAAATTCAACAGCCTGAACCCTTTCAGGTAACTTTCTAATACCCTTGGATATGGAGTCAATTTTGTCTGTCATAGTATCCACTTGTTCAGATAACTTCTGATTTTCAATAATTTTAATCCTGTCAATTAGTTGTTCATTATTAGTTCGTAAAGATTCTATCATTCTTAGGAGTGCCATATTCTTCCTTAATGATAGAATATGGAAAAGAAAACTGAAACCTAGTAACAAGAAAATCAAGGTATCCCCATAATCATATAAACATTGTATGACGTAATCCATTGTATTAGTAAATGTAAATTTACTAATCCATTGTATTAGTGAAAACAAAGCAGTAAAATTTGCGTTAGAAACGAAAACTGCCATATTACCTATTATCCAGCAGGTGGCGCTGTTGCCGAGTCGCGATGAAAACGGGGTCCTGTTTCAGTGCCTTAGTAGATGTTAAAAACTGGAAAATGCAAGTTTCTCAACAAAGTAAATGTAATTAAATCAATTCCAGAGATGGAACCAGAAACCCAGAATCCAGGGGTAGAGAAGAGCAACCTGGAAGCCGCTTATGCCTCCATGTGAGAGAGTCACCCTGAGGGGTTGCAGCTTTCAGCAACCGCGTGCTCTGGTTTGCGCCACTTAAGAGCTGTGCTTGCAAGGGAGATTTAAAAAGGACTCAGAAAAGAGCAAACCACGTGGGCAGAGACTACGCGGGCCTGTGGAGTTTAAATTCCCGTGGGGAGGCCAAGGCTGCTGCTGCAAGGCACGGCTGGCAGCTGAGGAAGGGAGGGATCCCACCAAGCCGAACTCGCGGCCGGCAGCCGAGCGGGGAAAGGAGAGGTTCTAAAACCAAACCAAACGTTGGGCGCCAATGAAGGCGTAAGTCACAAACAATGCCACACCAGTTTGGAATTATGATTAATAGGGTGGTATTTATTTAAAGGGGAAAAAACTTACAGATCACTGTCCCAGGCAACAGCCCTCTATGCAACCAGGAAGGGAGTCTAGTCACCAGCAGAGCAGGAAGTGAAGAGAGAGAGGAGAGGGAAGTGGCCGCTTTTTTAAAGGGAGAGAGACCACGCCCCAATGGGCTGGTATCTCAGCAGCTATAGGCTGGAGGAGTGGGAGGACCTCCCGCAACACTCTACTGGCCTTTGTGGGTACCTGCACTCATTTGTACACACATATGCATGTGCACATGCACACACACGCACAAAAACAAAAAAAAAAACCAATAAGGGATTAATTTTTTTCCACTGCAGTAGTTTTCCAAAAACCGTAAAGTCTAAGGTTCATTTTTCTGAAAAATCCCAAGGTCACCAGTACCCACTGGCCGGAGCTGAGTATGCAGCTCTCATTTTTCACCTTTCCCTGATCATGAAAGGATTGAAGGGTGAAGGGAGATCATTCATGCCAAAGAGCTGCACCTCCTCATTCCCATCTATAGCAAATCACATCTTAAAAAAAAAAAAAAAAAAAAAAGGAAAATCACGAGCCCAAGCCAGCTACCAAACACCTTGTCCCCATCAACACTTCTGGCAGAATCAGCTGCTTTCTGATTTCAATTAACTCTTTCCAAAAAGAAATTATATGTCAGCAAAAGTGGGAGAAATAAGGGAAGCATGTTTATTTGGCAACCAGGAGACTTTTCGTCGGCCAAATAATATGTGAATGAAATAAGCGTTTAAGAGCTTACAGTTTCTTTGTCAATAGAAGCCTAATAAATTAAACTTGGGAATGTTTCCTGCTCTCCCCACAGGAGCCCATCAATCACCTATTCGCTTCATCTCTCACCACCCATCTGAAATAAAGGAGGACAGCTGGCAAGCTCTGGGGGCTTCGTTAAAGCAAGCCATATTATTTGTGAAGAGACAGACTTCTTGCTACAGGAAATTGGAAGTGCTAGCTTAGGTTTGTAAATGTGCAAAAGGAAAGGAATTTTTTTTTTGAAGAAAGAAAGAAAGAAACTCGGTAAAAACAGGAAACCTCTGCCATCTTCAAAGTTGGCGTTTGCTGGCATCATACCCAAGGCTTAAAACAAAAGCCTTAAAGACATGGAAATGAGAGAGTTGAATTAAATATCATGCTCCTGCAGCACTCTTTGATTTGAGTGGCATGTAGTGCCACTTAGGTAGAACAAAGGGTGCTCTCTGAGGACAAAAATCAAAAATCTCTGGCTAGGTGAAGCTCGTAGCAAATCACAAAACTGTTTTTCACAGACATAGAATAGTTCTTTGAACTAAAGAGAAAAACATATCCTAACAACATAGTGGCTGCCTAGGATGCTAGAATCCAGCATCCACAGTTCCTAGTTTGACCCCTCGGGCAACACTGTGGAGCTGACTATACAGACGATAACTGGCAATGCATTGTTGCATGTTATGATGATGGAAATAGGACAGTCATCGATAAGTTGGGAGCCAGTTCACGTTCGGATTCTCCTTGCATCTGAGGAGTATGTTACTTCATTTTCTTCTTTCATACGACAGAGGAAAGTGACCACACCCATTTTTGCTATGACTTCCATATCAAATTGTCCACCTCTGGTTGCCTTAAACAATAGAAGCTAAAATTCAAGATCAAAGGGTCAGCAAGATTGGTTCCTCTGAAGACCTTGAGGGACAATGTCTTTCACACTTCCTATTTTTGTGGTTTGCTTATCTGCCACTTGACCCTAATTTGGGCCTTTACCTTCATTCGTGGTCTCTCTGTGTGTATGCCTGTGCTCACAGTTTTTTGTTATAAGGACATCAGCTATATTGACTGAAAAACCTACTCTTTTTCAAATATGACCTCATCCTTACTAGTTATATCAGCAATAACCCTATCTTCAAATAAATCAACACTTAAAGCTACTGAGAGTACATATTCCAGGGTGTGTGTTTTGGAGGGACACAATCAAACCATACTCAAACAACCAGTCCCTGGAGGTTGCTATAAGAATGAAATGGAGTCTGTTGCTGGAAAAAGAAAAAAGAAAAAAAAACCAAGTGAGATACATAACAAGCATCATTTATATGATCCTTCAATTCCAAATGGCTTTCCAGATGGATCCTTAATTGTGAAATATAGTTAGAACCTTATACTCTGCCATCTCCAGCCCATTTCCCGCTTAGGCATCAGAGTGTGCTTCTAAAGTTCTAACACATTCATGTTTTTGGCCTGCTGACAGTTCCTCAGTGGCTATCCGTGCTGTAGAATGCCTAGTTTTCCTGTGTAGGTTTCACTTTTACCTGAGTCTCCAGGCTGCTCCCCCAGCTTTTCTTTTCAGAGCCTCCCCTCTGACCCAGCTGAGCCAGGCAGTGTTTTCTCCTTCCTCCTCTACTCCCTGGTGATCTCCCTCACTCACCTTTTAGAGTCTGGAATGCAGTCTGCTCAAGGTCCACCTGTGATACACCCTCCTCTTTTATGGATAAGTCCAAAACATCCTTGGTGACATCATCTGTGACATCAGCCTGCAAAGTTGGCTTGTTGTCCTTTTGTGTGCTTCACTGGGTCAGTTACGTCATGATTCTTGTGAGATGGCTGTACTGTGGGCCCTTATTTCAGTTAGCTCAAGGAAGCTTCCCCTTTCTTTTTCAGGAAGTTGCCCTGCAGATGGTGAATTATTTCACAATTTTATCTCTTCAGAGTTTTTCTCAGCATAACCCTTGACTCCCCTTCATGTAAATCAGCGTATTTCTAAAGTAGGCTCTTGTGAAAATAAGGACATTGTTATTTTATTTCTTTCTACTTACTTCCTAGTCCTAGCACATTTTAGTAAAAGTCACACAAATTTTAGTAATGACTAATAATAAATATTTATTAAATAAAGTACCCTTTGAATTTTCTATTAAACTAACCATTTAATTAAATACAAAACACAACAATACAATCACAATCACCAATCCATATTGAATTTTTTATATATTAATTTTCCCTTTATAATAACTGGTCATGAAAACTCAGACTAGCAAGAAGATGAACGAATAAAAATAGGCATAGTAACATTCACTGTTTTTCCAGATGAGTCTATGTCCTCATCACCATGCCTTTATTAGACTGACCTGAATGTATTTTTTTTCACTTATCAACAAACATGGTGGGAGTTCAGTCTTACTTTCAAGTAAGACATTAGGCATACCCCCTCTGTTTCATTGTATATAACCAGTTCCGGTGTTGATGACCTTCAGAAGACAATAGTCTTTTACCTACTGGTTTCTCAACATGAAGAGCCTGATGCTTCCAAATGGTAGCTTTAGCCTTGTCTTCAAACGGATGTTTGTTGTATTCCCTGACAGAAGAATATCCCACTAGGGATCAGGACCTCAAACCCTACAGAGTCTAAACTAGACTCAAATTTCATAAACTCATTTATCAATTGGTGCTAATAGAGGTTATTGTTGCTTCCCTGCTTTGGTTCTCATATAGTTTACCCATTGGGGATATACAGAACCACATACAGGCTATTTATTAGTGTATGTCTTCCATATATCTAGAGGGCTGATGTCCCATTCTTGTTAGGCTATGTCACCCAGCTTTCCTCAACTATGCCTTCTTCAAGGTTTCTGTCGCTCTATTAGTCTGAAGGGTTTTGATTCTGTAGAATACAGTAAGAACACTCACTTACCCACTTTCTGCTGTACAGCTGACCATGTCATTATGGGTAATGACATGCTAATGCTGTCAGACAGTGACATTCTGCTGGCAAGAATGGTAAGCCTGCATAAGAAATGTGGATTAATTCTTTTCAACATCTTCACAGAGTAGAAGATGTTAATACACTCAGCTTCATACCAAGTAAGTGGTTGGTATTAAATGTTAATGCTATTACCAAATGAAGGTGGAAGGTCAAACCACCAGAGATTTGTCTCTGTCATTGGTTGGCTGGATTTTTGTCAGAGTGACTAGAACAATAATTTGAAGCAGGATAATGTGTTGATGGCTCCATGCATGAACTTCATTCTGTCTTCCAGAAATCCAGCACTGTTGTTTGAATGCTGGCCTCTAATTAGCATAGACAATGTCTACTGCCCTATTCTGTCCTGCCTGCTGGGGTTGTTTCTATAGAGAGGATTCTCTTCATAGACTTCATGGAAAAAATTCAAGGATCTTCAACTTCCTTAGATTTCCATATATTCACCCCCAGTTCTGTAACCAGGATCTTCTTAGTCCTGATTCTCTGATCATTCCAAAGCTAAGCCTTTTATTATCTATGGTTCTTTATGTCTTCCCATTTGTCGAGGATGAAGGGACTATGAGAGGAAGGAAGAACTTATGAAGGAGCGAGAGAGGGTGTTTGAGACACTGATCATTTTAAGAGACCACTTGAACAATCAGAATGCCTGGCAGATTAAGAACTGCATATTCCTGCATAATTCATTCTATGAAAGACTCAAAAGATGATTTCATCTTCTTTTTAGCACTTAGTTTCACACTTTAAACATTCAGCAAACACACAATGCTGATATTAGTTCCTTCAAACATGAATTGTTTGACAACCTATAAATCTTTTCCAAAAATCTCAGCAAATTAAAGACATGCAGATAAGAAATGGTTTTCAGAGTGAGGTAGACAGCTCCAAGCAGATGTGAAGGAATTTTAGAAAGAACGGATGCTTTGTTCTCTGTGAGGTGCTAAGTCAGAGAGGAGACGTACAAGAGCAGTCCCCAGATGAGCCAGCCTTTCAGTAACATAGGACACATCTTTTCCCTCCCTATCTGGCTCACATTCTACAAGAAGTAGGATACAATATCGTGCCACATTCTTCCCCAGTACAACCATCCTGAGCAGCAGAGAATTTTCTCTAGGATGGTTCTCCTGGCATTTTCCAGCCTTTGCCAGTGCAAATCAGGGATACACCTCATAAACCAGTGTTTAAAAGCAGCTACTCAATACAGCAGGAATAAACATTTAATTCCCTCTTGGTCATTTATTACTGAACATTCATAATAACTTTTGGTTGAAGGCTTCACAAAAGACAGCACATGTATGAATCCAAATATAATGGCATACTTACAATAATATAAGAAGTACAAATGGAGCTAAAGTAGCAAATATCAGGGACACTTGTCCCAGCATGGGTGGAGAGCTAAGATGGACCCACAGAGCCGACATTCAAGCTGACGTTGAATGTCATGACCTTTCTGATACTGAGATAAAACAGCACAACCAAAAGGCGATTTAAAAAAGAACTTGCTTTAGCTTCCATTTATGGACAAAGATTTCATAGTGGAAGCTATTTTTCTTCACAGACAGGAAGCAGAAAGAAAGAACAGGAAGCAGGGTGAGGCTCTAACCCCCCAGAGCCTGCCCCCAGTGACACTTCCTTCAGTGAGGCTCTGCCTCTTAAAGGTGCCACAAACTTCCCCAATCTACCAACTGGAGACAAAGGGCTCAAATAGAGTCTATGGGGGACATTTCTCATTCAAACTTCTACAGCTACTTGGGAGTAACGTCATTTCCAGAAATGACATAATTCTAGTTTGAAATACTGCCTTTTCTTTCTTGGATTTCTGAAGTGTTGTAAGGAGTTGCTTGTTGTTTCCCAGCTTCTCAGCCCTGAAATAATCACACAGAAACTATATTAATTAAATCACTGCTTGGCCCATTAGCTCTGACTTCTTATCAGCTAGCTCTTACATTTTAATTTAACCCAATTCTAGTGATCTCTGTGTATCACTACGCTGTCTGTGATTTACCAAGTAAAGTTACATCTGGTTCTGGCCAGGCTACATGGCTTCTCTCTGACTTTGCCTCCTTTCTCCCAGCATTCAGTTTAGTTTTCCCTGCCTATCTCTATTCCCTGCACAGTCCCAAGACAGTTTTGTTACTAACCATTGGTATTCACAGCATACAGAGGGAAATCCCACATCACTGAAGTAGCTCCCCAGTGTGTCTTCTTGCTTTCATCTTGCTCTCCAACAGTAAACAATGAAACAAGCAACAACAACAAAAACATGATTATACCTGTCACATAAAAACCCTATTCCTGGTAACAACTTCTATATCTGCCCTTTCTTCTATTACTGTGATCAAACATATTGACCAAGGCAACCTGTAGAGGAAAGAGGTTTTTTAGGCTTATTGTTCCAGAGAGTTAACATGCATGATGGTGGAGCAAAGGCATGGTGACTGGAGAAGGAACTTGAAGGCTTACATCTTCAACCACAAGCACAAAACTGAGAGACAGATGGTGTGAGTCAATGGTCTATATTCTGTCAATTATATTTTAAATAAACACTGATTGGCCAGTAGCCAGGCAGGGAATACGGGTGGAACAACCAAACAAAGTAGAGGCAGGTCAATGAGAACAGGAGAATTCTGGGAAGAAAAAAAGTCCTATTCTGCAGTCCTGTACCAGCCACAGAAGAAGCAAGATGTGACTGCCCTGCCATATAAGATACTGAGCCATGTGGCTAACACAGATAAGAATAATGGGCTAATATAAGTTATAAGAGTTAATAAGAAGCCTGAGCTAATGGGTCAATCAGTGTATAACTAATGTAGACCTCTGTGTGATTTCTTTGGGACTTAAATATTGCGGGAACCCGGCAGGACAGAAACCCTAACAATAGACAGTGATGGAGACATACAAACACACACACACACACAGAGAGAGAGAGAGAGAGAGAGAGAGAGAGAGAGAGAGAGAGAGAACTGGTAATGTTATAAGGTTTCAAGACTTTAAAGCCATCTCCAGTAACAAACTTCTTCCAGCAAGGCCCTATCTCCTAAGCCTCATACCCCACTTTCTGGAGCTGATAAAAGAATATTTGTTAGGTTGTAGAAGGAGGCAGTAACTTGTAACTCTTGCTACAGAAAAGGCTCACTGAGACATGCCAGCCCCACACAACTATCCATTGAGAGAGCAGCAGAGTATCTACCAAGTACAGATGCACATTACATATAGAAAACACAACGTGAAACTCCAGCTTGGTGTGTAGACCTTCCCCGGCCTGAGCCTAAGAAGCAGCCAGTGCTGCTGCTGTTATTGAATTCAACCAACCATGCCATGGACACAAGATAACTCTAGAAAGAGTTCCTCTTATTCCTGCTCTTCATCCAGACCATTTTTCTCACGCACACAGCAGTTAGGGATGAATGTGTTAGGTTTCAGGATATTCTATTCTAGGCCCCTGTTTTTATTTTAAAATGACATATTTATTCAAGTGTTAAGGATTAAAGGTACTTTAGGGAAATCTTTGATATGTTTATTGAACTTTGTACAAATTCTCAGAGCATACTTAGAGTGAGTTTATCTCTTGTGTATCCCTAACAGCCAGGATCTGTTAAGAAGTGTATAGGAACTGTCATACAAAGCCTTGTCAGGGGATCACTTGTGAAGCCAGTGTAGAGACGGCAGTTCAAGGTGTGTGTGTGTGTGTGTGTGTGTGTGTGTGTGTGTGTGTATGCATGCACTCACCCAGGGTGATTTAAGGATAGTAGTTGCTTTTCAGTCTGTAATCCCCCTGCTAAATTCAAAGCATATGCTTAAATTCTAATTTCTTAATATCCACTCTATGTTTGCTGAGCACGAAGTTTGACTCCGCTCAACTTTCTCCAAGTGAAAACTCTCTCAGTTGAGCCATCAATGAAAAACAGATTAAGACATAGATTGCAAATGAGTGCTTGGCACCCTTTTCTGAGAGGAGGTAAAGAGAACACCGCACCCTGGGTCTGTGTTCGCAAGACTTGCCGTCATCAACATGATCCTTCTTCCTCAGCATTTATTTAATAGCACTAAAAGTATGCTGGACTGTGAAATGTGGCCAAGCCCACAGCATGGACATCTCAGGGTCACATCCTTTCCTGGAATATAGTTACTTTTTTTTTGGAAATAAATTACCTACACAGCTATAGATTAAATGTACCTTCCAGAAGAAAATCCCACATCATTACTGAATTGCAATTTCATATTCCCAAGTCTGAAATTTCCATTCTGTCAGAATCACTCAAGTTACCCACAGTTTAAAAGACCAAAATCATTTTACTGTAACTCTGGTTTTTTTTCTCAATACTAGGCCAAGGATAAATGTGGTTACATTGATTTCTCACAAACGAACCTGAAACTCTTGATTTGAAATGAGAAAACCATTGTGTGCAATTATTTTCAGTCTGAGGGATGTTTAATTGGCTCTCTCTCTCTCTCTCTCTCTCTCTCTCTCTCTCTCTCTGTCTATCTTTAGTGCGAAGTGTGTGAACAAAGTGGACGCTCTATTACTCCCTAACTTTACTTTTTGGAGACATGTTTTCTCAGCCTGGAACTCACTATTTCGTCTGCCCAGCAAGCCCCATGGATCCACCTGCCTCCCTCACCCCCAGTTCTGTGGTTAGAGAAGAGTGTTGTTTCACCAGGATTTTTGTTTTCTTTTATAACATGGATGCTAGGGATCTATACTCAAGTCGTCCCTCTACAGACAACTTACCTTTGAGTCATAATCCCCAGCCCAGTCTAGTTGATTTTAAGGAAATATTGTCAGCTCATTTGTGAGAAATCAGACTAGAAATAACTCTTTCATTTCCAATACTATAAAGAGATAGAAGCTTGAGTGGGAAGAACTCTTCCCTTCTTTATTAGCTACACTCATTCCACTCTTGTGTTTCCCTAAAAGAATTAGAAGTGACCAATTCCTTGTTAGTCTTTTTTCTGAGCCCTATATCTAAAGACCCAGGGCACTCGGTGGATAAGCAGGTTAGACTGGTGGTAACCCAAACTTAAGGTTCAAGACAGCAGTGTTTGCTCCTCAGAAGGCAATGTGTTATCAGCCACAGGATTCTACCCTGCACAGCTTTTGGCTTAGAACATAATTGTCACACATTTGTCAACAGATACAGTGAAGACGTCACAAAGAGACAAATGTGCCTGGGCTTCTTGCAGCATTCACAAGTTCCGAGTGCCGGCGGCTGTCTGCACTCCTTTCAGCTCTCCTTCCTCTCTAAGTGTCCCCGGAGCCTGATCACCAGATTTACATCCCAACCCCCTTGCCACCCTTGCTGCTTGGGTCAGCATGTGAAGACTCTGACAGGAGCCTAAGGGGAGCAAGAGAAGTTTGGGTTCTCCTGGTCCTGACCTGTTGCTGCCACACCGAGGCAAGGTTGTTAGAGTTCCTCTTTCACCTCCCAGTTTTGTCTGTTTCCAAGAGGCAGCAGCTCCTGTCAGACAGCCCTCATTTACACCTCCTCCTCCTCCTGAACTTTTCCCTCTCTCTGCATTGTAGGTGAGATTGCACCAGGGGCCTTTATGTCTTGTTTCTTCAGTCTCAAAAATCCTGTTTTGACATTGAGTTCAGTCCAACTGGGACTAGCACTGGTCTACTGCCGTCAACAAACTTCCTCTCCTTTTCCTACACCTCCCCAGAATACAGTGTTGTACCGTACACTCCCTGGAAGCTAACAGAGTTTAGGCATTTAGAGATACAGAAGCTAGCAAGAACTCCCTCCGGTGTACGAAAACAGTAGGTCAACCACAGTAGGCAGGCAATTCATTAATTGCCGAAGCAACCCAAGGTAACACGATACTACTTTAAAACAATTTACTAGTTTTAACCATAGGCATGAGAGATAAAGTTCATTTGTCTATCTATCGCAGCATTTCTTGGAGCGACGTATGATTCTTATTTTCAATTATTAGTTTAAGAAACGTATACATCATTGAGCTTAAAGTTGCAAACTGGCACGAGTATGAATGTTCTGATTTAAATGCATACGGCGGGGAAGTATTGACCATCCTGAGTTTCTGCTCTGAAAGAGTACCAGGGAGCAGTACAGAGGAAGATTCATAGTGATCTTACACAGGGAGTCAAAGGATCAGGCAGGGTGAAGGTATGATATAAAGTTTGAAATTGATGTTTGAGACCCAGAAAATCTGAGTCCAGGTCTGACTCATAATAGCTATGCCACTTTGGGTAAATTAAGGAGATCTGCGAGAGGCGTCTATGAGGTAATGCTGCTGTCTTATGTCTGGATGTGAATTTCTCCCCTCCATTCAACCACTGGTCCAAAACTACTGGGATTCCCAACTCTGCATCCAAATTACTGCAATCCAAGTTCTATGCCTTGAAATAGATAAATGCATAATAGACTTTGACTTTCCTATGATACACTAAATTCCAAATTTCTTGATTATTTAATTATTGAATAGGCTGAAATTGCCTCAAAGTATACTCCCCAAGCTCACCTAAGCATAGAAGATATAAATTCAACATTTACTTTCAATAAGCCTACATATAGACTTCTCATATTGATTTACAATGCAGTGTTTCTTCTACACCAAGTCAAAAATATTCTCTAGTCTTCATGTTTCTGGTGTCGGCTTTTCTTCCGAAATAACTGAAGCAGAATGGGGGTGGATGAAGTATTTTAATCTAGACATAAAGAAGAAGGTTGGGAGATGGAGGCATGCCCAGGAGAAAGGCAAGGCACCTATGAGGATGGGCAGAAATTTCTCCAGAAAGACATACAGAGACTAAGGCATACACCAAGGGTGGATATGGGCTCCCCAATGGGGAATTGTCTAAAGACACCCTATAAAATCCAGCAGTCCTTGAGGCTCTAGAGCCAGGTCCTTAGGCAAGAGCCCTTGCTGATCGTTTAGAGCAGCCGAGTTGAGTTCCCAGCACCCACATCAGGCAGCTCAGAACTGCCTGTAATTCCAGGATATCTGACATTGTTCTCTGGCCTCTGCAGGAACTCTCACTTTTGTGTGTGCGCACTTACAGTCAGCTGAACAATATAAAACTCAAATTTAAAAAAAAATGAACTGAAACTATCTTGATTGCTATTTTTTTTTTGGTGGAAACGCAGAACCCAAAATTTCTCTATATGTATAAATAGCACGGTGCCAAAATTCCAAAATGCTCCAAGATTGTTGGCTATGACAAGGTCCAGGTCTTTGATGTCTTGCCCTAATGACAGTTAGCTCCAATAATGATCCTCAGGAAGGACCTTGGGACATGTCTCTGTTGACTATGCCTTGCCTTGATAGGATATGGCCTATGAACATACTCACGAATGATGGAATTTTAATGTCTTAATTATTTTACTGAGTCAATATGAAATACAGTAGGGCATCATTTAACAGGGAAAATTAAATCTTTCCCATTTTATACCAGGTCAGTCCCTATTGAATCCAGATTGGTAGATTACTCCATAGAAAACTGTTGTAAGTTCACGTGGGTAGTAGTAGAGAAACCGGGAGCAAGTATGCTTGCTAGTGGCAGTTATATGACTAGAGTTAAGGGACTTAGTTCGTACTTTTAATAAGGTGTACTCGTTTACAAACAAAAACTGAGTAAATACAGATATATATAGTACCGTCCTATTTGCAGTCTTATGACATTTGTCACTCAAGTAAATCATGCTCACAACTTACTCCATGAAATTATAATACATGGAAGGAGAGGTCATACTTGGGTCATTAGCTCACAGATCAAGAATTGTCTCTGTTCCCTGATCATGCTCCTAGGCACTTCCACTTAGGCTAACGAAAATTGCTGCTGACTCCTTGGGTGAGAGACCAGATCCAGTCTCAACAACAACAACAACAAAACTCTCTTCAATTTCCTGAATTCTTATAGAACTCTCCATTGTCCTCATCCTACAAACTGTGTCCCATTTTTATGTCTCTCCCTATCTCTCATTATGTGATCAGTTACTGGCCTTGTTTTCTAATTGGTGAAAAGTTCTTTAAAATGTGTATCATCTTTTTTTTTTTTTGAGACAGGGTTTCTCTGTGGTTTTGGAGCCTGTCCTGGAACTAGCTCTTGTAGACCAGGCTGGTCTCGAACTCACAGAGATCCGCCTGCCTCTGCCTCCTGAGTGCTGGGATTAAAGGCGTGAGCCACCACCGCCTGGCCGTGTATCATTTTTTTGCAGATGAAAATTATGCTCTAAGAAGACTGTTCCATTGTTAAGAGGCAATAACTTAGAACAACATTCTGAGAACTGTGAAGAATGACATTCTAGAATGTTCAAGAATACACACCAGCTGCCAGCATGATTATAATGCATGTAACACATTGATAAAATAATATAAAGTTAATATTTATTAAGGTTTTGTATATTCTTATATCTTCTGACTTTTTCTTTTTCTTTTAGTTTTTTGAGATAAGGGTTTCTCTATCTTTGGAGCATGTCCTGCAACTCTGTAGACCAGGCTGGCCTTGAAGTCACAGAGATCTGCCTGTCTCTGCTTCCTGAATGCTGGGATTAAAGGTGTGCACCACCACCACTGGGCTTAATTTTAATTATTTTTATTTTTTCTTATGGATATGAGTATTTTGCTTGCATGTATGTCTGTGTGCTAAGTGTGTGCCTGATGCTCTCAGAGCCGGGAAAGTACCTCCGCTTTCCTGGAATTCTAGTTCAGATGGATGTGAACCATCATGTGGGTGCTGGGAATAGACAGGGCCTTCTAGAAATGCAGTCGGCGCTCTTAACTTCTGAGACATCCCTCCAGCCCATTATCTTCTGAGACATCCTTCCAGCCCATCATCTTCTGAGACATCCCTCCAGCCCATCATCTTCTGAGACATCCCTCCAGCCCATATTCTTAGACATCCCTCCAGCCCATCTTCTGAGACATCCCTCCAGCCCATCTTCTGACATTTTTGACAATGGTTCCTCCCAAGGAACTCTTCAACTCCATCTCATTTCTTTTACCTCTATTATTTGAGGTTCTCTCACTGTCTCAGGATTGTCCCATTATGTTCCCATTCCATCCATGCCCTCATTTCCCCTTTTTCTATTGATTAAATCCCCCCTTCGAAGTTCTGGGAAAGATTGGGAGAATTCCCAAATAGAGTTGTACACCCGCACTGTTTCTGGCCAGCCTCTGATGGCTTCAGCCTGCTATTGCTCTTCCAGCTCCATCCCTGTTTCCACCTTCTAACACTTCCCTGCTCTTCTTGGTTTCTTTCCGACAGGGCTGTGTGATTTCACACCTCACTTAGCACCCTCACACAGAACTGACGCGTGTATAAAGGCTCGTCTCTTCAAGTAGATTAATAAAAGACTGTGATAAAAGTTATTTGTTTTTAATATATCTCTGTGTGAAATTAAACTTGCATTAACATATGTTGCTGTAAAAGTTACTCTGGACTTGTTCAAAGATGCTACATCATTCACCGTCACTGGAAACTGATCCTCGGAGGCCTGATAAGCATTAGACTTTCCAGGGCAGTGATCAGACATGAGACACAGAACCTCAGAGCTGGGGTCTGCTCTGGGACGAGGAGCTGACACTTCAGAGGAGCTGTTTTAATCTAGGAGGTGGTTTTCACCATGTGGATTGTGACTCCTTTGGAGTCAAGTGACTGTTTCACCACCGGTTCCCAAAAGTCACCTTAGACCATCAGAAAACATAGATGTTTACATACAATTCCTAACAGCAGCAGCCTGACAGTTTTGAAGGAGTGACGGAAGTGACTTTATAGGAGGGGTCACCACAACATGAGCAATTGTATGAAAGCAGTCGAAGGCTGAAAAAAACCACTGCTCTAGGAGGAAGGTTTTTGAGATCCCAGGGAAAAGCCACCGAGAACCTCATAACACAAAAAGTAAGCAACCCAAGGTGGTAGAAAGTGTGTGAACCCCATGCAAAAAAATTGTTTTGTAGCTTTTTAAGAGTCTTTAATCATTTTGGGTTGAAGATTTTGAGAAATATCTAACAACTAGTTGTAGAGAAAAAATTAAATCTAATTTAAGTCCATATCTTACCAAGAGATTTTTATATAGCAAGCAAAGAATGTATTTTGTGTATTGGGAGTGAAGACCCGGCAGTGAAAAATGAGAATGGGAAAAACAGACATGGGAAACGGGAGGCGCTGTAAGGCATAGCAACAGACGAGGGGCAGCAGACAGGTAGGTTAAGGGCCAGCAGGAAGAACTCTTAACAGTTACTCATGGGGATGGAGATGAGAGTAAACACAGAGCTTCTTAAAGGTCTGGAAGGGGCAGGCAAGATGCTGGCTCAAGGTTTAAAGTAGGTGTCTGTGCACTATATAATGGACCTCAAGGGTAGGGCTGAACGTTGTAACTAATCTCCAACCATGGATCAATGGCCCCACGGTGTTTGGTCCAGGAAGATGGGTAAACCTGTGAGTAATGAAAAAGGGAACTGGTTTGGGAGCAGGAGGTTGCCCAGATGATTGGCATGACCATGTCCTCTGAGCTGTCATCTTAGGACGTTTAAATGTATGATATGTTAAAGGGCACCAAGTAAGTTAGTTTGCTTATTTGAAGATTGTCTTCTTTCTCTTGCTATATGTAATTTCTGGAATTTCTAGAGGTGCTGACTTATTGGGCACCAAACTTCCTGTCCTCCTCACCTTTCCTGGTAAATTTTTTGTGCCAACTTGAAGGGGCCTTGGAATGTGAAGAAAACAGTAATTCTAGGTATGTTTGGGGTAGCATTTCCCAGAAAGATAATCACTGCTAAGCATTTAAACTGGTAAACTGGGAAAGACAGTGTGGGAATGGGAGTTCTCACTGTGCCTCATCCTATCAGCTGAAGGCCTGAAGAGAGTACGAAGAGAGAGGCAGTATGTATGTGCACTCTGTCCAATGATAGAGTTGGAATAGAGATCCTCCTTTGGTTCTCAGACTTTAACTCAGACCGGAACTCTGTCATTGGTTCTCAGACCTCCCAGTCAAACCATCAATTACACTGAGTGTCTAGCTTGTGGAGGAGAGATTATGGGACTTCTTAGCCTCCACCATCATGCAGGTTAATATCTTATGATAAATATCCATGTACGTAGGTATATAATACATTCTATTATGCATACATACAACAGTGTATGTCATGTATGAATGATGCCTGTATCCTATTTGTTCTTTTTCTCTCAAAGCACATCTTCTGTGTTGTGTTTTCCTTATAAAGAGGTAGCAATGCCTACTCTGGGAACTGTGAACAAAAACAGGGAAAGGCCCAGCAGAAAATGTATGATGCCCTAGTAAGCTTAGACTGGGCCTTTGACACACTAGCCAAATCCCAGAGACCCTTCTTTATACTGTATCTCTATCCTTCCCTTCTCTGTTACCAGGCTAAGCACATGTCTGGTACTCAGTGAACAGTGGGGGACAAATCATTCCCATAAATGATAAAATCGTTCTTATTTGCAAAGTTTGCATGCGGGAACCCATTCGCTGAATATAAGATGTGTGCCTGAGTTGCAAGAATTTAAATGCTATCAACTTCTTCGGAAGGTACAGATTCTCCTTTAAGTCCGCATGCATTATTCATCCATTTTAATTCTGTCCTGTTGACCTAGAATTTCATGGCCCGGCCAGGCTGCTGCATACCAAGCATCTTCGAGGAATAAAGGCCTGTCTGAAACTTCAAATAACACAGAGCCGTCTCTATCTCTATTTCCTGGTGGATTATGTGACGACATATCATAAGCCTTCCATAAACCCAGCTCCCCTCCAGTGGAGGAGATTCATCTGCTGGTGCTACTCTGAGCAAAGAACACATTCCTTCCCTAGAAATGTATGCTTAAATATTTAATAAAGGCATGACTTGAAAAGCTTCAGTTAGCTGTAGAGAAAGAATCTGATGAGCAGGTAAAATCAAACTTCATTTGAGAAGATCAGAAGAACTGAAAAAAAAATGGCTAAAGTGGTGTATGTAACTCTATAGGAAACAAACACTTGAAATTCTCCAACCCTGGAAAAAAAAACCCGACTCACATGGAACGCCTGTCCCATGCAAGAAAGTGAACACAGTGTGGAATATTGAGGAGGTTCCAGTCTGAAGTAAAATCCAGGCTAGGACAGTGCCAACCACTGTCTATAGCCTCGCCTTATAAATCAGCCCTGCCCCTGGGGAAGACAGATGGCTTAGTAGCTAACACAGACATAACCGCAACCGAGCAGACTGAGGCCTGCCAGAAGCCAAGGAACAAGGGCGCCTCAGAGAAAAGATAAATTGAGCTCTCTTTAAACTCCACTGAAACCGTTCCTCTGGCAACTCCAGGTACAGCAGGGGGCACCGGCATCTTCCAGCACACAGGCTACCAGCTGTACAACTTTGGCAAGGCAGCCCATAACCACAACCATGTGATGGTGTGTCATTAACTCAAGCCTTCAAGCCCCAGGGTCCTCCAGACTGGTCGCAGGCATGGCTGGAGCTGCCCTTTGAAGGTGGAGAGCATCGACATTCCAGGGCTGTGTCGGAGCAGGGGCTGTTAGTCAGCTTCCCTCAGCACAGAAAGTACCAGACGTCTTCCTGGCCGACTTATAAATAAATGATGTAGGCGGGGCGCACAGGGTCACTGCTGCCCAGGCTACAGGCAGCACATGCTCTCTGTTTCCAGGAAAGTCAGAATGAAATAACAGAGCGCTGAGAGAGCCCGGAGCTCCTCAACGCCAGGAAGAACCTGTGGAGTCAGAGCAGCCCAGAGGACTAATCTCAGTGGTCTCTTAAAGTGACCCTCTCGTGGACAAGACATTCCTTCTTGTGCGGCTTGTTTTGATTAACGTGTCCTGCACATGTATGACATGTTGCACACCAAGGAAATCTATGTTAGGATGGGTTTTGTAGGGGTATTCTTAAAGTTCAGCACTTTCAGGGACAGCTTAGATCTCAGATGAGACTAAACAATGCCTTAAGATAAATGGTGGATTATCCAAGAGTCCTTCCGAAGACATTTAGGAAGCAATCACGTACAGGCAAGAGCAGACAGACACATTCTGATATTGCCATTCCTGGATCCAGATTTTAAACTTGTTAGTTTAGTCTTCGTCCTATAACAGTCTAAGTTACTATAAGTTGCATAGCTTAGGTAGGAAGCTACTCACCATGATGAGAATGTTTCTCTAAGATGCAGTGGGGAGGAGCTTGATCCCGTCTTAACTTGATATGCCCTGCTTTGTTGATTCCCATGGGAGACCTTGCCCCATTTAATGGAGAGAGCGAGGAGGAGTGGATGGGGATGGGGAAGGAAGGAGAAGAGAGAGGGGAAACTGTGGTTGGTATGTGAAATAAAAAACCTTCAGGTTCTCTACAAACGACTTAATGAAGTGAGTATTCAGACCGGAAAGTTTGTAGACAGTAAGCAGCCTGTAACTACTGTAGCATGTCAGCTTATCAGCTGTGGTGACATGATCCATAGGATCAAACAGAGTGTGTCAAATCTCATGTCCCTTATTATCTGACAGTTTATTGGATACTTGCGCAGTACTTTGGATTAAAAGGTATATGGGATATGGTCCCAGTCCTTAAGCAATTTGCACTCTGAAGACACAACTCCCACGTGATACAGGAAGACACAACTCCCACATGATACAGGAAGACACAACTTCCACATGATACACAAGACACAGCTGCCACATGATACATGAAGACAAAGCTGCCATGTGCTACATGAAGACAAAGCTGCCCCAAGATACATGAAGACACAGCTACCACATGGTACATGAAGATGCAACTGCCATGTGGTACACGAAGACACAGCTGCCATGTGATACATGAAGGACAATTATAAAATGAAGAACATGCTCCTTGAGAAAGGCCTAAAGGAGAGATTGTTAAGAGGAAGCAGCTCCATTGTTTTCTTGAAGGCTATCATGTTAGACCCTGTGGTCTGTGTGTGCGCCCTCCCTGAGTTCATATGCTCATGTTCTAGCCCTCTAACGATGTCATTAGGAGTGGGGTCTGAGGAGAGTGATCAGGTCATTGGAGAGGTGCCCCACAAATGAGGTCAGCATCTTCATAAAGTTCTTTGGGGCAGCACATTTGTTGCTCCTGTGTGAGAACTCCGGAGAAGTGGCAGTTAGAAACCCCTAAGAAGGCCTATGCTAGAACCACCCATGCTGGCGCTTTGCCCTTGAACTTCTCAACCCTGCAGAGCTATGGAGAATAAATTTCTATTGTGCAGAATCTGAACTTCTCCCAGGAACATTCCTGAGCAATACTCTTCTGGAAGGTGTGGTTTGTGTCTACCCCCTCATAACCACGATAAACAACCCGAGTGCTGCTGTCGTAGGAACAACCCTTGACAAAGCTCTGTGGTCTCCTCTCCTCGAGACTCTCTCTGAGGTCAACCTGATTTATTCTCTGGGCTCACCTAGGGTTTATCCTTTGGAGATAATTAAACAGAAAATGTCCAGCTTAATTAGGAGCTTGTGGTTTAGTAATACTCAGTATATGTTTTGGGTGCAATTCCCTGCTTCTCTGAGGTCTCCTTGTGCCTTCAGGGTCAATAAAACTGCTAAAACTCAGAACAATAATGACACTTAGGAGTTTGGAGAATATTTATGTTCACTCATCAATTTGAGGGACATATGAAATATGATATAGGCTTGAATGGTTTCTCAGCAGGTACACACATAGTTCAATATGTTCAGATGCTCGCTAACTAAGTATAAAGTTTGCTCTTGACAAACCCCCAATAGGTTGAAAATATCCTAAGCTGAAATGCATTTAGTATATTATAATATGCACAACCCAGCAAGCATCTTTATTTCGTAAGACAGCACCCCATAGCACATCAAGTGTGCACCCCTCATGATCTGGTGGTTGAGTGGGAACTACAGGTAGCTTTTTCCAAGCATCTTTGGAAAGCATGTTCCACTGCATGTGAAGGAAAATAAAAACAGAAGATACATTATCACTGCAAAGCTGAGAACTCCTAAGTCAAACCTTGAGAAGTGGAATACCATTAATGATTCAGATCAGTGTTTCTCAAATATTGTCAAAGTTCAAAGCTATGAGTGGGCCAAGGCATCCTGGAAATGGCAGGCAGGTAAAAATCTGGAGCTGGGCTGATTGCCTGGTGTCTATATTTGTTTTTTCAGAATGCCATTTTCTCAGTGTGCGTGATTTGAAAAACAAACAAACACGAAGCTCCAATTAAGTGTGTAACAGATTTGACCATTCTGTCCTTGACTTCACTTGGTGTTGGACCCACAGCAAAGCACCAGGCAACTCTTACGATCTAATATCTCCCAGCAACGTGGAACTGAGCATTGAGGTGACTGATTCTGACCGTGTGCAAACCCTGTGTCTTAGTTTACGTTACGGTTGCTGTGATATAATAGGAACAAAAGCAACCGAAGAGAGAAGTGACCTGTCTCACAGTTCCAGTTTAGAGTCTCTCGTGGCAAGGTCGCCACGGTGGCAGTGGCTTCAGAGAACTGGTCATATTTCATCTACCGTTAATAATAAAAATAGCAAATGAATGACTTGCATTGAGTATTCAGGTTGTTTTTTCCGTTTGGGGCAGTGCAGACTCTTCAAACCAGTCAATGACCTTGCCCATGATTAAAAGAGTCTTTTTCCCACACCAGTTAAGATAAGAAAGACAACCCTTAACAGATGTGCTTGAAAGCTTATCTCCTAGGTGCGGTGTTGACAGTCAATGTTAATAATTCCAACCCCCCTCCCCCCATTGTCAACATGACTTCCAAACATAACTCTTTTAACCCATACCCTTCACCCTTTTTCCCACATTCAACTTCATTCAAACTCAGTGCACTAAAAAAATGAAGCTAGATTTTTGGTCAATATATCACAAGAATCAACCCTTAGCCCAGTTCCTGACACAGTCCTTGTTACCCTCTGAAACCTGATGATCTCCACTTTTCCTGACTTTCCTAACATTACTGGTATCAAAGCTCCCCATAGAAAGGCCCACTAATTTCTGCTTCCAGCATTTAAATATTTTTAGACTACGTAGAACTTCTAGCCCCAAGTTCCAAACCCCTTCAACAAACCTGTTCCATAGGACCTTGTGGTCCTTTTTGTGGTCCAGTTTCTGTGGTTCAGTTTTTCATAGTCCAACTTCTTGGTACCAGTTTCTCTCTTAGTTTCTTTTCCTGCATCTATCGCTAACTATTCTGACAAAAACAACATAAGGGAGAAAGGGCTTATTTGGTCACAATCATGGGTGATAGCTCATCATGACACAGAAGTCACAGTAGTAGAACCTTGGGAGCTCTGTTACAGCTTGCTCACAAGTTATGTTTGAGTGTGACAATGGTGAAGACGAACACCTAATTGTGTTTGATAGTGATGGTGGTGACGTCTGAACTTCGCATTCCCATTCATACCCTCAGAGGACAGGGGAAGTAGATAGTCAGCTGTGGTCTATTTATTTCTCTCACATGAGGCTCAAGGCCCACCCACCAAAAGTTGTCCAATTCCAAGGGAAGAGATTGAAAAGAAAATCCTTGCTGCAGACAGACGACTCATAAAGAATGAAATATTTTAAGAGAGTTGATGTAGAAAATGGTCGATTCAGTCAGCTCAGATTTAATGATCCATCCAAAACAAGCTGTCAACATCATCCTAGAGAGGATAACAAGTGCAGGGCATCATTCAATGTACAGGTTTGTCAGTGGTGGTGGCTGTGGCAGTTTCTATGGATCCTGCCTTGATAGCGAATAGAAGCTTCTCCAAAAAGTTAGATGCTGAAGACTACGATTGGCATAGAACCATTGTCACCTCCGTCCCTTATCTGGAGCTTGGATAGTTGGTATGTGTTTCTTAAAGAGTCCAGGGGCATGAGGAGCAAATGGAGAAGCTCAGAAGTGAATTCATTTTGGTTGTTTTGTGCCAGTCTTCAACTCCATCAATTCTTCATTTAAAGATGAGGCGCCACACTCACTTAAATATCAGAGCTAGCAGTGGGCTGCACCTGTTGTGCCTCTGAAATAAAATAAGAGGGATTCTGCACAAGAAGAGCTTCCGGATAATCTTTTATTTATTTATTTATTTATTTATTTATTAAAGATTTCTGTCTCCTCCCTGCCACCGCCTCCCATTTCCCTCCCCCTCCCCCAATCAACTTCCCCCCCTACTTCAGCCCAAAGAGCAATCAGGGTTCCCTGCCCTGTGGGAAGTCCAAGGACCTCCCACTTCCTTCCAGGTCTAGTAAGGTGAACATCCAAACAGCCTAGGCTCCCACAAAGGGAGTACGTGCAGTAGGATCAAACCCATTGCCATTATTCTTGAGTTCTCAGTAGTCCTCATTGTCCGCTATGTTCAGCGAGTCTGGTTTTATCCCATGCTTTGTTAGACCCAGGCCAGCTGGCCTTGATGAGTTCCCGATAGAACATCCCCATTGTCTCAGTGTGTGGGTGCACCCCTCGCGGTCCTGAGTTCCTTGCTCGTGCTCTCTCTCCTTCTGTTCCTGTTTTGGACCGTGGGGTTTCAGTCTGGTGCTCCCATGTGGGTCTCTGTCTCTGTCTCCTTTCCTCGCATGATGAAGGTTAATATCCAGGAGGATTACTATATGTTTTTCTTTGGGTTCACCTTCTTATTTAGCTTCTCTAGGATCACGAATTATAGGCTCAATGTCCTTTATTTATGACTAGAAACCAATTAAGAGTGAGTACATCCCATGTTCCTCTTTTTGGGACCGGATAATCTCAAAACAAAAGAGCAGAGGCAGATGTAGTTTTAACAGGTAAAAGAACAGATGCTTTCAAAATGGAGTGGGTTTGTACATTATTAAGACAAATTTTTTCCTAGGTCTTTAAATATCATAAAATGCAGGAATTTATATATATATATATATATGTGTGTGTGTGTGTGTGTGTGTGTGTGTGTGTGTGTTTGTGTGTGTATTCTTGATAAACATGCATATTCTATGTGCATGTATACATTGTATTAATACTAATAAGGCCAAGGAATTTTTAAGTTTCTAATAAAATTTTTTCTGAGTGTTTCTCTGTTGTGGGATTTCCTTCTGTATGCTGTGATTACTTTACCATAATACAGTTTCTGTGTGATTATTTCAGGGCTAAGCAGCTGGGAACCAACAAGTGACCCCCTCTCTACAACATATCTCAGAAATATTTCTAGAATATAATTCTCTCTCTCTCTCTCTCTCTCCTCCTCCTCCTCCTCCTCCTCCTCCTCCTCTCTCTCCCTCTCTCTCTCTCTCTCTGTCCCTTGTTCACCCCTTCATGTTAGCATGTATGTCTGTGTGTTTATCTGTCTTTCTGTCTGCCTGTCTATAAGTATATTGGCAAAGCAATTGAATTATAGGAATAAACTAACTTCTGTAACATATATACATTCATATGTATATCCATAGATAGTTCTTTTATTCCTAAAAAACAAGGAAGGCTTTTTGGAAAAAGCAATACTTGCAAATTTATTTTTTAAATAATGCAAAAAATAAAAACCTGTCTTACAGTTGCCTGAGTGCTTCAAAGATGGCTAAAATGGGAGTTTAGTAAAATCCTGATAGTGAAATATAGAAATTAGTTGTTTCTTCCTAAGGAGAAGAACTGGTTCAAAGATGAGTTTGACCGGCTGCAGGATGATGTTACCTGTGATGCTTCCCACACCTTCCTCTCATGTGAGGCTCTTGAAAGCAGGCGGAAAAACCACCTTCCCCCAACTGAACGCTAAAAGTAGAAAAGCCAACCATTCTAGACACTTCTCACCCAATTTTCACTTACCACAGGGTGGGAGTATCATGTTTCAAATGGCAAAACATAGGCTGGGGGATCTGATCAATTTGAATTTAAATCATGGATTCACCCCTTACTGCCTTCGGAGCACTCTGAGATGCAAACAAGTTTTCTAAGTCACAGACTCCCACCTCACTGGGTTAGCACAAGCAGTACATAGCATGGCATCCCTTATAGATGACTTATGTACTGAATAGATGTTCACTCTTTTCTCCAAATCTTCCTTCCTTACCTGATGAAGATGAACATGTGTTTACCAACACATCTAAATAGTATACAGGAAAATCTGCAGGACAGTATTAACCATTAAATTAATGCTTTCACAATTGCAGTTGTCTTATTTGGTGTTTGTTTTGATCTTGTAGGACTTATCCCACTTTATAGGTGAGTAAAGTGAAGATCCGAAGTCCACCACAAAGCTCTTCCTCCCAATGGCAGAGACTTCATTTTCTGTTAGAGAGATGCATAAGGCGGTACTTTTTCCATCAACTGCAAGGACACCTGCTATCCCCTCTGAGAGTATCTCAGCCCCAGCCTGAAGATCCCGCTAGGCCCTATCCAGGCTGCTTTTCATGCAGTCTTCCATGCTACACGTTGTCCTACGCTGCACAGATCACAGATGACTTACAGGTATTGTATGGACTTGATACCTAAATCGTTAGTTTTCTTATTTTATGTACTGATAACCCGGGAAGCTTTCCGTGGTCAAACAAGGCTCCATACCACGTGACACTCACCTTTTTAAGTCTCTGTGAATGCCACATGATAGGAAGACGTCATTTGGGGAGCTCTACCACTAACTTCTAAAAGGTGCTCTCCCTTTTGGACAATCCCGTGAGTTCTGAGTGAAAATTGTTTGGTAAGTGAGCTTCGTGCAAGCAGTTAGCATGGAATGGAAGTACATCTAGTTCCTGGCACTATAGTGCCTCATGCATGAGGACCCTAAGGCATGAGTATACATCAAACAGCAATGACACACTGCAAAAAGCTGGAGTTTTGGTTCAACAGTGCTTGAATGCCAGGAGCAAGTGCAGCAGAAGACCTCAGCCAACAGTCTCCAGAGGGGCATCAGGCAGCAGAAAAAGACAATAAAGAAGGGGGACTCCTTCTGTATAAGATCCCTTAGTCCAGAGACATCCGTGACACTCCCCTGATACTTCAGACTGTTTCTGGAATCATGGAAGAAGGAAGCTGTTGGAGTTGGTGACTTCAGAAATTTTGGCAGCTTAAGATGGTTCTGCTGCAAAAGCTTTTTGAACAAACAGAACATTCTAAACTTTCTTTATCTCTCCCCACAAGTCTAATTATCATAGTTTCTGGAATTTCATTCTTTTACAGTTCATTGAAACCACACCACATTACCTCTAAGAAGCCTTCTTCGGTCTTGCTGATGGATATTCATTCCTGATCAACCCTCTGGGCATTGCGGAATAAACATCTGTCCATTAGTCCAATGTGTCCGCTGACCCAGAAGTCCATATTGAGGAGAATGGAGACCCAGGGTGATAAGGAACACCCCCACATCACTCACTTCCACGTTGGGCAAGTAGGACTCTTTCGTCTCAGGCTAAGAAGCCTTCTTCACCCATTATCTCATCACTCTCTTGGTTTTTTATGGATGTGTCAAGTATTGGCTCCTTTGTTCCAAATTCTGGGCATGAAAGCTCTCCGACAAGAGGTATAATTTCTTCCATTTGTTGGATTAGCTTGCATCCCATAAACCCACATATGCAATTGTGGGAAACGAACAGGAAAATGATGTCACCGAGGGGAGGAAGCAAGGTTGCTGTAGACCACAAATCAATACAGAAGCATCAGCTAGTCATTTATGGCCAACCGTTAGTGTTGGGTCTCCAGGTGGAATAGATGAGCCATGGAAAAGACAATGAGTCCTCTCCCTGTCTTTAGATCAACTTACCTTGGCCAGAATTTCTTCATAAGAAAATAAGACATTTTTAAAAGGAAAAAAAAGTGCCTTTTTCTGCTTAATTTTCTCCCAATAATTTCCCTCTGACTCCTCATAGAAATCAGACATGGGCATCTACATGACAGGATAGTCAGTAAAATACCAGTTTATCAAAGATGGTCTGTGTTAACACCCTTCAAAAGCCAGGTGTGGCAGTGTATGCCTGTAATCCTAGTTCTGAGGGAGCAAGAAGATCCCTGGGACTTCCTGGTCAGCCAGTCACGGTGAATCACTGAGCTCCAGTTTCTATGAGAGATATTCTCTCCAAACAACCAAGTGGAGAACAATCAACAAAGGTACCTGATACCACCCTCTGCTTCCACAGACATGTATATCCATGCATGTATGCATGTACACACATATGCACATACACATGAACACATACATACGGTCATATCAGATATAATGTTTATAATGAGTTTTGGGTATTATTCTGACAACAGAACACTCTCAAATTACTGAAATTTGATTACAAAGCCTTCAGATACCAATAATATTTACTGTGTTCCTCAGTTTGGGCTGCCATCACAAACTATCAAAATAAACAGATTGGGTACATTCCTATATAACAGAAGTTTATCACTCATAGTTCTGGAGGCAGTTAAAGGTCAAGTCCTTGGCAGAGTCTGTGCCTGGTGACGACCACTTTGCCCATCTTTTCACTCTAATGTTACATGACAGAGACATAAGAGATCTCTCTGGGGTCTCCCATAAAGATACTAATCCCGCTTTCCAAAATCCCCTGCCTTCGATTCCTTACAGAAGGGGATGCTACCAGATGAACTTTGGGGCATCACATTCAAATCATCCATAGCATATGCTGAGCTGATTTTGCATTGGATGACTCTGGAGTTGACAAAAGAAAGTGGACATGAAATGATAAGAATGGGGTTAGTGGATTTTGTACATGCACGCGGGCGCGCGCACGCGCACACACACACACAGAGAGAGAGAGAGAGAGAGAGAGAGAGAGAGAGAGAGAGAGAGAAATAATGTTCTCATCAGTCCACAGAGACATAGTCATTGTGATCTTTGGTGCAGTTTTACAGTTAGTTATCCTTAGAAAGAATCTTTGGGACAAAGGAGAAGTCACTAGGGGTAACACTTTCCCACGTAAACACATATGCCTTTCTCACAATGTGACTATCACAGCCCTGAAATTCACTTTAAATGCTATTGTGACGAACATTTTAATAATTTAAAAAAGCTGTTGTGCTTGGCAGCACCAAGTGTAACTTGTTGACAAAGAGAGGACTGCAGGGTTTCTAATCAGCTATTTGGATCACAGAGTCATTATGCAGAGATAACCCCCAGGAAACTCAAGAGCCTGAAGGGCAAATCCTGCCATCAAGGATGGAGGGAGAAGCCCCAGGCAACCACCCTTGCACTGAACGGCTCCCTGGGGTTTGGAGGATGGCAGCTTCTTCTGAGGGTCGCTTGAAATTCTTTCCCTGAAAAAAAAAGAAAAGAAAAGAAAGAAGGAAGCCTGAAAGCTGTTGTTTGTCTGGAAGGTCTCTCTTGCTACTCTGTCAATTTAGACATCCCTTTAGAATACTGGGGAGTCTCGCTAATATTGTACATCAATTCTCTAGACTCTTCCCTTTGCTAAAGATCTCTCCTCCGAGATTGTGCTGAAAACTTGTTCTCCAGGTTCCCAGCATCATCACCTAGGCAATATGTTCCAAGCTGGCTTAGACCAAAGGCTTCCTGCACTCAGGGACTCTCCTCAAAAGCAGTGAATGTAACCTGTTCCTAAAACTGTCTCCCATTTGAGGAGCTCAAGGCAAGGCTCCTGTAAGGCTTTGAAAGAGAAAAAGTCAGTCTTGATCTGGAATGGACAGTAGGAATGGCTGCTATCACAGGGTGTGACTTCTTTGGGTCACACATGAAATAATTTCAAAGTTTATGACCAAACCGATCTGGGTTGCAATCTTTGTGGGTTTTGTTGGTTTGTTTTGGGATTTTGTGGTTACTTGGCTTTGGATTTTGGTTGGAAATTACACACCGGCTCCAGGCTTTGTTCCCTTTTCTCACAAAACAGGAATAAGAAATCGTTGTAAATACATTTTTCTGGCATTTTTGCTTTTCCCACAAACACGAATGGCTTCTGTTCTTTGTGTGAAGTTGGCTTTCTTGCTACTGTAAGGACAGCCCACTTTCCCCTCCTTCCTTTCCTCCCAGCTCATAACTAATACATCCACTGAGCTCTTCGTATCAGCCAGCCATGTTCCAGTCTTTCCCACGAGGGTCATCTCTGACATATGTGTGTTCTCTGGGTTGATCTAGTTAAAGAGAAGCCACAGCCTGGGGCTTCTGCTAGGTGATTTGAATGAAGAGCATCCTGCCTGAGGGTCCCCCACAGCTATCTTAGCACACGTGATGTCATCTAAGAGACCAAGCAGAAATGATGAAGAAGGCAGTTCCAAGAGCCCAGAAATGGAGCTGCAGATCTAGCAGTCGTGTTGACTTCTGGATCCCCAGTCACCTCTGCGCTCACTCTAACTCTATATTATCTATTCTTTCCAATAATTAAAAGGGATAAGGAGGTTGACTTTTCTTCCACAGGGAGCACTGTTCATGCCTCAGTGAGACTATCACCCAGGATCCCATGCAGTGAGGGGCTGAACCAGAACCCCCTGAGTCCTTTTCCTTGCACCAGGAAGGGTGCTGCAGAAGGACAAAAAAAAAAAAAATGGCCAAAGGCAAAATGATGCACACTTTAAGTCCTTACACATATTCTCCTTCAGAACATACTCTCGCCTCATCAAGATCTGCAACCAAAAGATTCCCATATTCTTTAAATAGCTTGAGTCTGGTTTCTGCTCATTTCAACCTAAAGAGTTCTGATGAAGTCATGCTTATGTGAAGACAGCTCCTTCAGACAAAAAATATGTCTGTTAAGATGACCAGCACCAGTCTATTGTCCCTGTATTTCAACCCAGGGCTTGCCCAGCTGTGCCCTAAGGAGCTGCATCCAGTTGGAGAACAGGTGAATATCTAGTCACTCTCCCTCGCTCTCTCTTTCTCCCTCCTGTTTTACGAACTGGGATTCTGAGTGAGATGCTGTTTAAGGAAAGAGGCCATTGCTAAGGGTATTTGAAAACAACTGGCTTGTTCTGGAAATGAGACCCAGGGCAGTCTTTCTTCCAAGAACCCCAGATGGACTTTATGCAGGCTTGAAAAAGAAGTGCAGTGTCAGTAGTGACCACCAGATGGCAATCTAGAGACAGCGGAGACCTAGGCAAGGTACTAAAAGTTACTAGAGATTTACCAACAGTAACTAGAGATTTTCCTTTTTAAGTGTGTATTACAAAGGGATGACTGGGACTGGGAGTGTTTGCAGCCTCTGTTATTTATTTTTTTTAATTGTGTTAATAGGAATTAGTCCTCATTGCCTAGGGTGACTGTACATTCAAATATTGTTCTTGCTAGAAAAGTCTGCAGACGTATTCTTCGGCCTTTGCCCTAGTCTTTATGTTTCTTGGCATATTTTAGCCAACTGTCAGTTTATATGCATCTGCGTATTTGTTTGTTTTACTAAAACTATTATCACGGAAAAGGAGATGCAAACATCTCTCTCAGTCTGTACGTGGCTCCTTCCAAATATTTGTCACACCTCGTGTGCTGGCTCAAAGCTCTTTCCTGGATCATTACACACCCTGCATGCCTCTAATAATGAGGAACACATATCTGTCGCTCAGCTTTTCTGACCGAAGATCCAAACATGCCAACGCAAAGGCTTTTCGATTTCCTGTAAATCCAGGCAGCTTTTTTTTCCCCCCTGGATGTTCCTTCCCGGCTTGGAAACCAGAATCCAGCTGGCCTGGTTTCTGCTTAAGTGAATAAAGGCCTGTGTTGAGCAGGCCCCAGTCCCAGGTACCTGGCTCCCCCTGTGTCACAAGGCTTTTTAGCAGAACAAACACTTGATCTCACTCCTGAGGAGAGCACATTGCTGTCTCCTTTTCCCCTGGCTCCCAAGCCTTCCTCAGTCAGTTCCTCACAGCCACCATTGGCTACAGTTCTCCATTGCCTCAGAGTCGTATCTATTCCTGCTACTCCAGAGTCCATCCTATGATCTGGCTTTCTCTCCAAAAGCTTTTTATGTTCCCTCTTCTCAAAATCATTTCCACTTTGCCAAACGATCCTATTTTGAATAACAGTAAGTACATGCTCGAAGTAAATTATTATTCTAAAACTGGCTTCATCAAAATAGGAGCAGATGAAAAAATGTAAATGGGTCTAATTTGAAGGGCCTGCACCAAGGAGGAAAAGCAAGAATCAACCCAACGTCTAGACCGGATCTGTCCAAGACAACCACCTGCTTTGGAACTATTGGGATGGCTGGCTAAACGTACCAAGCTCTGGGCTCAGCATCCCTATTTCTAAGTGGCAATCTGTGAGAGTAGAATAGACACCTGATTTTGAGCATGCTCCCTAGAGCAGTGGTATGTAATGGAACATGATCCTCTGTTGTATGATAGGCCATACCTGATGAACCTCTGATACGGGCTTTTCCCCAGCTGGAAATGTTCTTTCTCTGTGGAGGACAAAAATTATGACTCTTAGCCCTTGATAACTACATCAGTTACTTTTCATGTGGCTGTGGCCAAAAGTCTGACAAGAAACAACTTCAAGGAATGAAAGCTTTTAGGATCACAGGACAGTCTATCAACCCGCTTTCTTTCTGCTCTTTCTCTGACGAGGCAGGACACTCTGTCTCTCTTTCTCTCTCTCCCTCCCTTCCCTTCCCAAAAAACTTCCTTCCCATGCAAGCACTGGCTGAAGGCATGTTTGCCCTCCACCATGGGATCCACCTCGCGCAGGCAATCATTACATAGGCACAGTGGTCAGGAGTGGAAAGGCAGACTATGGCGCCAAGGCAGTAGGACCCCATAGCAGCGCCTTTCTCTTATCCCAGCACACCAGCAGCCGGGAACCTTAGCACTCAGCTGGCTTTCTCCTTTTTCCATTTGTATTCAGTCCAGGTAGGATGCCTGGTATTTGTCTTGCTCTTATAAATTCCTGCCAAGTTACCCCACTCCGAAGATACACCTGTGTTAGCCAGCATAGCTCTCAAACTTGCCACATAGCGCGACTGTAGTCAAAGACACCTGATCAGAACACAGTTATTAGAGTATATAGCAGACGTGAGAAAGTAGGCTTTTTATTTTTAATTTGAGAGGAATGGCAGAGTCTTTGGGGAAAATTTTTATTGGTTGGTTGGTTGGTTGCCTGATTTATTTATAAATCAAATCATCCTCCACTGACTCCAAATCTCAAGGGATGTGGAGCAAAGATATACCTCATTAGTCAGCCATTCTAACTGTTCACATTACAGGTAAGGCAGCCAGGTCTACTCAGGTCTAGAGCTCTGCATATCTTTGAGCCTCTATTAACAGATTTTATTCTTAGATGCTAAGTTTCTTTTCAGTAACATACAGGCTTTGTCCTTAACTAGTCTCTGAGCTTTAGTTATTTCATGAACACTACAGGAAGCCTTTGAAAAAGGCTAGATTGGATGGCCAAGGAGACAGCTATGGGAATAAAGCTTTTGCCTTATAAATATGAGGACCAAGTTCTGTTTCTCTGGGCTCACGTATGTGCCAGACTAGTGTGCTGCCTGAAAGCCCAGTGTTCGGTAGGCAGAGACTAAGGACTCATACCAGACTGGCTAAACTAATCCAATTAGGTGTATATTCACCAAGGGGCTGAGGGACACACCCTACTTCAACTTCTGGCCTTCCAACACAGGCACACATATACAAACATACACACATGCACACACACACACACACACACACACAAATATGTAAAAAGTTGTATTTTAGAGAGGCAAATATTTATCTTTTGATTTTTTCTTTCTTTTTCTGCAGTATTAATCTGAAATCAGCTATATTTTAAGGATCTGGGCTCTGTATCTAACTTTTCATTCTAAACTGGATAGAGTTTATCTCTACCTAGGCAATTCTGACTTCTAAATTACCATATCAGTCCCTAACCCCCAAAGCTGCGTTGCCCTTGAGCATATGAACTGGAGCAAGCAGAGGAGTTGGGCCTCATGGGAAGGCAGAGAAAAAAAGACAAGTTTGCCACCGTGACTCCTAACCAAGCCAGCCAGGTTCTGCTGCAGCCTCTAGTATATGATACAGTCTTCATGAATTTTTCAATTGCAGCTGAACTTACCGCAATCCATTTCATAATGTTTGCAGTGTCACCTTTAAGCTAACCACTTCACTTGGTGATGTGAAACATATTCACAGCATGGTCTTCAAGTGGCCTTCTCTCCTGGGAAAGAGACCCATAAGTCAGCAATACAATGTGTTCAGTGCTACAAAAAAGAGTGGCTTACAAGCAAAGAAAGAACTTTTTTTTTTCGCTCAGAAGGCATCCAGATTTTCCTCCAAAAAATGACTAACATAAAGAGAAAGCAGGCTGGAGAATTTGAGACTGTTAAACGGTGCCTGCCTGAAAATGGGCTACGGGAACAGATTGGGACGAATATCAGGTAGACAAGATGGCAGGTAGCAGGCAGCATTTGGTGGAGAAGGTGTCAAGCGAGGGAGGGTAACTGAAGTTAAAATGCATGAAGACAGAAAAAAGATAAATATCTGATTTAGAGACTAGATTTGCCGCTCATAAAAAAAGATCAGCACAGTGTGCATTTTGTCCTATCTCGTTGAACACTGCATCAAATATTCTATTCTCTTCTGTGCTTTGTCACTGGGAATCTAGAGGCTTGAAACAATGAATTCTGATTCTTCAAAAATAGATTGTAGGGATTACAGTAAGTCAGCAGAAAAAGAGGCATGACACCCTAAAACATCCAATAGATTTTAAGTGTTTACGGGTTTCTTAAAATTGCCGTAGAAACTCTAGACCCATTGTCTTGGCTAAGACCTGGTGGGATGGGGAGAGAATGGTACTGGCATTGTGGCAGGAGGGCAAAAAGTGAGGACAAAATTAACACAGAAAAAGAAAACAGTTTAAACCCATCCCCACCGAGACTGGAATGTTAAAGAGCATGCGCAGAAAGAGTGCCGACTACGTTTGACTTATACAGGTCCGAACTAGAAGGGCATGCAGGGTAAAATGCGGATAAAACATGATGCATTGTCTCTGTCCCATTCCTATCTGCTTCTCTCTGCCCGAGGGACACAAGAACGTGGAAACCCAGGGGGCCCTTGCCTTATTCTGGGGTCCGCTTGTAAGAGCTCCGGTCTTGGCGAAGCCAAGGATAAGGCTAAGCTTTCCATAACGTGCAGGGTGTCTTTAATCCAAAGCAACCCCTCTCAAATGTCAGTGCTCCAGAAGTTGAGGAGGACTAACTCAGAGCCTAGTCAGCAACCTTCTGGGGTTGCTGGATAAATCTGTCGAGCTCTAAACTTCAGAAAGTAAGTTGAGTGTACCGCCCATAAACAATCTGCATCAACGTTAGGAGAAAGGCTGGAGCCAGGCTTTGCGAGTTCTGGACAAGTGGATGAGCGAACTCTTGGCCATTGCCACCCTCAGGCCTCCTCCTGTAAACAAGACTGCTCATCTCTTAGTCAAAAACTCTTTATAGAACCTTTCACATCCCCCTTTAAACTTAGTTCTGTGTTTGCCACAGAAGTATTCTGATTGTGATCTTGCTTCTTACATAACTTAGCAACCACGAGGAAAAGCTGAGTGTCTGCCCCCCACCTTCTGGAAATGTCTTTTATCTGCATTTCTAGCCGGCTACCTTGCCTTCTCCCTTCTGGTCTCTTGAATAGGAGTCCTACCTAGCACTAAATAAAGTTCCCACGCTACCATTTGCTTTCCCAGTGCTGAGAGTCAGCTTCTGCTTTATCAATGGGTGTGAATCCCAGCTGTAGAAGGAAAGACCCCCAGCAACTTCAGTGTGGCCCTTTTTTTTTGAAACTCACAGACTTTACATAGTGAGGTACCATAAGGTGGTAACCTTATGTATTCTCTGCATCCCGCTTTAACCCCAGTACCGAAATGCAAAGCGCCCCCAGAGAACATATTGGATGCACATCCTCGGAAACCAAATGAACAAGATAACGTTTGAACGACAGATGAAATCCCTTAGGTACATTTTATTTATTTAAGCCAAGACTTTTCAGAGTTCAGGCATCTATTTCAAGTTCAGAACCTATGATTAATATCTAAATTGCTGATGAGCTGTGTTCCTGGTCCCGACTATTGCCAAGCAATGGCACATCAGAACATGCTGGAGCGGCAAGATTTGCTTCTAAAGGACTGGGCTTACAAGGCAGGAGAAGGAGGCAGGAAGGAGGAGAGAGGGTGGGGGAGTCTGCGCGGCTGAATGATGAGGAGCCTGTTATTCTCACACTACAAAATCAAAGGCAGGCATCGCTGCTCCCTTCCCACACCTGAGATGTTTGTCACTAAACCACTTCCTTCTCTGAAGTGGGTGGAGACAGTCACTTCTTTGTTCTGAATTCCACATCCTATTCTGTTTTCCAAACCATCTCCTGGCTGCTCTCGGCTCACCATCCCCAGAAGCACCCACTTTCCTGCAGGACTTGCAGTTTGCCAGAAGGGAGATTGCAGGGGAAGGGGAGCGGGCTCTTTCCAAGGGTATAGTAAGACCCGTTGAAATTCAAAGCCTATGTTTCCAAGTTTCTGACTTTCCCCCCAACATGAAAGGCAAATAAAGTAGTGGACATCATGATAAATGCTATTGATCTCATTGATCCATCTTTAAAGCAAGTGTGTGGATGGAGTTGACAACCTGACCTGATGTCAGCGGGAAGCCTACCTGAAAATCACCTCACAGGCCTTCCAGCTACAGAATCGCATGGCAGACTTCACTCATCCTGGGTCCCGAGGATTGGGAGCCTGGCTTTGAGTTTGTGCTTTGTTGAGCTTTAGTTTTCCTTTGCTGTTACAGATGTTTTAGTCATGCTAACCTCAAAGTAAAGGATGATGCAGAAAACCCTTGCTCATTTTGGAAGTGTTGGAAAAAGAGTTAGAAGAAAAACGACTCCTTGAATTCTCCAGGAAATGACATCACCCCGCTCAAGTACACAGCACTGTTCAGAGAGCCCATAGTCAAAGGCACATGCTGTTCTGTGTGCTTGGAACTCACCAGGTTGGAGTTCTGGGAAGGAATCAGTCAATAGGAAGTTAGAGCACCAGGGTTGGGGAAGGCAAGAGAGCAATGAGTGAGTTCTTGAGGGGGTTCCTAACTCATTTCCTTAAACTCATGCATTTCTATTGGCAAAATTATCTCTGTCTGATGCCTTCTCGTTATGTTTTCAGATATTTTTACAAAGTAAAATCTGTTTCTCTTTTTTAGAGTTGACAAAAGAAACTGCCAGTTCTCAGGTTTTCTCAGGTAGGACTGAATATATCCACTACTCGGTGTACATTAACCATAGTTTTAAATAAAGCATATTGATGTAGGTTATATACAAGAGCATGTGAAGAAACTATTAGAGAAAGCACAATGAATTAAAGTCAATTTCCAACCAACTACCTAGCAATCTTCCCTTTGGTGTCTTTAACAGAAGGCCTACCTAACACCAAATAACATTCCTGCAGGACCATCTTATTTTTTATTGCTGAGAGTTGGCTTCTGGTTCATCAGTAGGTGTGAATATGAACATAATTCCATAGATTCTCAGAGAAAAATTGATCTTTGAAAAATAGACAAATAAAAAGTACATATACCTTTTTTTAAGTGGCATTAAAGGAAGCATGACTCCATGGCCACCATGCAAGAAGAAAAAACAAGACAAACAAACAAAAAACCCCACAAAGTTACAAAGGGGGAACATAAGAAAAAGGCAAATTTTTAAAAATTAAAATTTAAAAATGCAAAAAAAAAAACCTGAGAATGTTGGTACACACCTTTAAGCCCCAACTGGGGAGGCAGAGGCAGGAGGATCTTTGTATGTTAAAGGCTTGCCAGATCTACATATGCAGAATTCTACTAATGATTAACTAGTATTCTCTTTCTTCTTTGATTACAGTCTCTCAATATTTTCCACATAGCCCTCTAAGGATGCTTCAAAATGATCCCCAACATTTTACTGTTTATTTAGTTATTGCTACTTGTTTGCAATAGATGCCATGTATTCTGACTTCTTTCTAAATACATTAAGCAAACACTGTCTTAGTGTATGATTTATAGCATGCCTTGTAAATATACGAGATTATAAAATTTATTCTTATGTGTACATGTGTGTGTCTCTATGTGTGCTCAGTGTGTGTGCAGGTACTTTCAGATTTCGGAAGAGGGCATCAGGTCCTCAACAACTATAGCTACAGGCATTGTGAACTGCCATGTAGGTACTGAGAACTGAACCTGGGTCTTCTGCAAGAGCAGCAAGTGCTCTTAACTACTGAACGTTCTCTCCAGCCCCATGAAATTCTAAATCAGTATGATGATTTTATGTCATATCTTCTTATGGATGATCTACATCAGCAATTCAATAAATTAAAAAAATTTTACAACTTTAGTAACATGTTACTCTCAAATAAAACTATCAAAGTCACTGTAAAACAAACAAAGTAAGATGTAAAACTAGAGAAATTCCTTCTGGCTTTGAGAGTCTCTGTTGAGAAATCGGGTGTAATTCTAATAGGTCTGCATTTGTATGTTACTTGGCCTTTGTCCCTTTCAGCTTTTAATATTCTTTATTTGTTCTGTGTTTAGTGTTTTGATTATTATGTGGCAAGGGAACTTCTTTTCTGGTCCAATCTATTTGGTGTTCTGTAAGCTTCTTGTATCTTTATAGGCATGTTCTTCTTTGGGAAAATTTTCTTCTATGATTTTGTTAAAAATATTTTTTGGGCCTTTGAGCTGGGATTATTCTGCTTCTTATATTGCTATTATTCTTAGGTTTTGGTCTTTTTCACAGTTTCTTAGATTTACGGTATATTTTGTGTTAGAATTTTTTTAGATTTAACATTTTCTTTGAATAATGTATATCTTTCTTCTATCATATCTTCTGTGCCTGAGATTCTCTCTTCCATCTCTTATATTCTATTGATGATGCTTTTATCTCTCATGCCTGTTGGCTTACTGTGGGAGTTTGAATGTATTTGGCCCCCATAAACTCATAGGGAGTGTACTACTGGGAGGTGTCACCTTGTTGAGGAAAGCGTGGTGTTTTTTGGAGGAAGCTGGATGATGCGTGCCTTTAATCCAGGCCTTGAGACTGAAGGGCACACCTTTAACTTGGGCTACACATTCTGTTGGAAGTGTGTCACTGTGGGGGTGGGCTTTGAAGTCTTTTTCCCAAGCTTCCCTCAGTGTGACTTCCTGTTGCCTACAAGATGTAGGACACTCAGCTGTTTCTACAGTCTCATGCCTGCCTGCAGGCCACCATGCTCCCTACCATGGTGGACTGGACTTCTGACCTGTATGTGACCCACAATTAAATGTTTCCTTTATGAGCGTTTTCATTATCATGGTGTCTCTTCACAGCAATAGAAACCTAACTAAAACACTTACCTAGAATTCCCACTTCCAGAATTGCCTCGATTTTCATATACTTTATTGTGTCTATTTCCATTTTCAGGTCTTGTACATTTATTTATTTCCTTCAACTGTTTTTTTTCTAGGCTTCTTTAAGAGATATATTAATCTCCTCCAATTTGTGTTTTCCTGGCTTTCATTAAGGGATTTATTCATGTCTTCTCTAAGGACCTCTATCATCTTCATAAAGCTGGATCTAAGGTCATTTTCTTGTGCTTTAGCAATGTTAGAATTTTCAGGGTTTGCTGTAGTAGGATAGCTGGGCTATGGTGGTGACATATTGCCCTGGTTAGTGTTGACTGTGTCTTATACTGGCATCTAGGCATCTGAGTTTGGAGTGATTATAGGTCTAGGTGCTGATTTCTGAGTTTGTCCCTTTTAAACGTGTGCTTCTTTCTTGGTTTCTGCTTCTCCTTTGGTCTTCTGGTCTTTGTGATCTGGATTTCTGGTAACTAGCAGTCAGTATCCATCCAAACTGGAGGCTCGGCTTCCAGCAACAAACAAGGCCTCTGGTCCAGCATGGGTTCTCCTCCTGAATTGGGGGGGGGGGGCACAACACAGGGATAAGGAGGGGAGTGGGGATTGGGGATAGTGTTGGGGGGGGCATGGAGAGAGTGGAGGAAGTCCCAGGGTGGGCCACCTATCTAGAGTTCTGGCAGCCTGTGTGGTCTCTAGTCTAGAAGGGAGCCTCTGCCTGAGTTCACCTATCTGTTCTTCTGACTGGCATGGTCTGCAGCTATTCCTCTGACCTGCATTGCCTGCACCTGAACCACAGTTACCCATTATTTTAAACTTAAGTTGAGCCCTATAAATCCCAATGTCTTATTCGCCCTAATCTCCAGCCCCTTGCAAAGTGACTATATGTGGTGAAAGGGCATTGAAAGTGGTAATTAAGTTAAACATTAAGACGGGTCTTGACACAAGCTGCTCATATCCCTTTAAGGAGAGGAGATTAAGGCGTGAAGGACAGGGAGCTGATGTAAGAAAACACTGAGAGGTCAGCTCTCTCCCTGCCAAGAAGAGGCCTTCAGAAGAAACAAGGTAACACATTAGTGTTGGCCCTTTGGTCTCCATGACAGCGCACCCTAAATGTGGGTGGTACCGGGGTTGGAGACGGAATCGAAAGGAGAAGTCGTTCTCTGCTTCCGGACTCTTGAACTCGGGCTACTACACCCTGCTCTACGTTTCTCCATGTTGTAGAAAACTGTTTTTTTTTTTTTTTTTTTTTTTTTCCAGGCTGTGTCCTCCTCTGGGAGACTCCGTTTTATGCCCCATTTTTAAGGAGAAGGATAAGAGCAGCCGCAGAGCGGAGCCAGAATTGGCATGCTGAGTAAGTAGAAACAGAGGCGGCCGGTGGGTTCGCTGGGGTAAATTAAGACTGTAGGGGGCACGTGGTGCGTTAAAAACGTACCAGGGAAACCAGGTCCAAGAACATATCAGGCAGCTGGCCTGAGGGAGAAGTGTGTGTGTGTGTGTGTGTGTGTGTGTGTGTGTGTGTCCACATTGGCCAGGCTGCTAAAGTAGACAGATTAAATAACAAATTGTTATCATCGAAACCCATAAACCTTGTGAAATTTATTGTTCTTCAATAGTTCCTGACATTTCAGAAAGACACAAATGTGTTTGTCTGTGTACCCAGTATGATGCCCTCATGGCAGATCGTGGGTGCGTTGTGACCAGCCTCCTCCTGCTCCTTACTGTAGCTTTCCTTCCATGACGAACTGTGTCTGCTGGAACCATGAGCCAGATGAACACATCCTTCCTTACGTTTTTTTCAAGCACGACTTTCTTTCTCCCAGACGCAGTGGAGACAGCATTTCCCCGTGCTTGCCGCTTTCTGGAGACTGCTCACATGTCTTAGCTCACGATTCCATCCTCCGTCTTCTACTTCATCACTGCAGAGTCTGGTCCTTTTCACTCTTCCTCCTCCTCCTCTGCTCTTCTGTATGTCTCTGAATCTGGTATCCTACGTAGACATCGAGCCCAGCCACGGAACCTAGCTTAGTCTCTCTCACTACAACACGCTTGTTAGAAACCTGTTTTTTCTTTTTTTAATATTTATTTATTTATCATGTATGCAATATTCTGTCTGTGTGTATGCCTGCAGGCCAGCAGAGGGCACCAGACCCCATTACAGATGGTTTTGAGCCACCATGTGGTTGCTGGGAATTGAACTCAGGACCTTTGGAAGATCAGGCAATGCTCTTAACCTCTGAGCCATCTCTCCAGCCCAGAAACCTGTTTTTCTGCCATCTTCACTTCCCACTGGGATGTCACCTCCCCTGTTCACCTGTTCATAGGATGTGTGTCATTACCCCACCTCCACCTACCAGAGCTCCACAGTCTCAGCTTTGACCTACAAGGCAGATGAATTCTTCAGTCTGCAAACCTACTTCCAACCCTGTCTTTTACAAAACACCTGAACTAGGAATATCACATCTAAAGACTAATTAGAAATCTTCAGCTTAATAGCTTGATACAAAAAATAGCACTTAACATAAGAATAAAGCCTGATCATGGCTAAAATAGATTGCGGTTTTCTATCTTATATAAAAGAGTCAAAAGTAGGAGAGGATGGGAGAATGCAGAAAAGATGGAGAAGATATATACAAGTTTCACTAGATCGTTTTTTTAAAAAAAGATTTATTTATTTATTATGTACAACTTTCTGCCTCCATGTATACCTACACACCAGAGGAGGGCGCCAGATCTCATTACAGATATCTTTGAACCACCATGTGGTTGCTGGGAATTGAACTCAGGACCTCTGGAAGAGCAGACAGTGCTCTTAACCACTGAGCCATCTCTTCAGCCCCTCACTAGATCTTTATAAACAAAAATAGCACGTCCATTCAGCTCCTAAAATCAAAGTTTGTTACATTTAGCAAAATGTGCTGTATATATGAAGGCCTGTTGTGAATAGAATTGCTGTAGAAAAAAAAAAGAACAGAGGTTGCATGCACTTCTGGAAGACATCACAAAAGAGATAAACAAAACCTATAGGCTGAAAATCTGGGATAATAAATTCCAAAGGTGAAAGTCCAAACTGTAGATCCCTGAGAAACAGCACAAATTGCCTCTCAGAAGCTCACAAAACTCAAGAGAAAGCATCCAAGTCAAATTTACTTGGTTTTGAAGATCTGAAAATCCCCAGCTATAAAGCTATGACTACATCATGAATCTGTCCTCTTTGCCCCAAATTGCATTCTTTTATAAGAATGCCTGTTTTCCCTAGCATTCCAAAGGCTCTCTTTTCATTTGCAGACTCTTTGTCTTAGTAATATCATTTGCCTTCATTCGTATCCAGAAGGAATGGATTGTTCATTGAGTAAGCCACAGGGGAAAAAAGGGGGGAAAGTCAAAAGAGAGAGAGAGAGAGAGAGAGAGAGAGAGAGAGAGAAGACAGAGAGACGAGGAGATGAAAAGAAAGAAAGAAAGAAGACAGACAGAAAGGAGAGAAGGAAGGAAGGAAGGAAGGAAGGAAGGAAGGAAGGAAGGAAGGAAGAGGGTCAATGTTTGTAGGTATATATCAGAACTAAAATGGAAAATAGAAGCAGTTTCATGGAGCAATGTGTCCAGGATGACATGAAGGGGAACAGACACCAATTTTGGCCAGGTTAAGAACTTCAAAAATATTTTCAGAGCTATTGGTTAGATTTCCTGTTCTAAAATGAATAGTCATTCCTGTGGTGCTCAATCGCGCTGTTCGGGACGGAGATGTTCAAAGCAATCAGTTTCCCGAACTGTTTGCCAAATTAAAACCATGTTGGTGTCTGACACCTCATTTTTCCAGAAGTTTGGAAATGATATGTAGCGAGAGGAGACTAGTCTCCAAGTTAGAGGGAGTTCACAGCTCTGGAGGGAGCAAATAGAAGCCAATTGCCCCCACCCAGGGAGGAAATGCTTCCCAACACCTACATATTAAAAAAAATAATAAGTTGTGTTTTATGTGTTTAAAACCAAAAGCAGCTTGGAAAACTGTCAGCCAGTACACTACAGCTTCTTTTCTCACAGTGTTTTCTCTGATTTCCCTGGATCTAATTCCTCCCTTCGATATCCAACTCTCTATTTATCCTGAGTCAGAGCACTTATTCCTCTTAATAAAAGCCCTGGAGAAGGACACTTGGCCAGCGTTTCGAGGACCTCCACTGAAATGAGTCAGAGGCATAGAGAAGGCTTTGTACTTTGTTTCAAATTTGACAGAGACCTCTATATGAAACTTTAGAGGGACCGTCCTATGGGTGAGAGATTGAAATATTATGTGAATGCCAATCAATACCCTCTTTTAAACCTACATGGAGACCTAGTGTTAAATGACCAAAACGTAAAGATTATGAACGAGGTATTAAGATAATGATCTGATACATTCATAAAAGAGCCAGGGTGGGTTTTTTTCAGATTAATTTTTGTAATTTGTTTAAATTATGTGTTTGCAGGTATGTGCCCATGAGTGTGGTACCCACAAAGCTGGAGTTACAGACAGTTGTGAGCCCTCTGCTGTGGTGATTGGAACTGAACTCAAGTCCTCTGGAAAAGCACCATGTGCTTAACCATTGAACCATCTGGTCAGCTCCTTCAACTCTCCCCCACCTTTTCTTCTCTTTTTTCATGAGAATGAGTGGCCATTTTATCTCTAAACCTATACTCTCTTTTTGTAGAGTGTCATTATATATACCAGGAATGCCTCGAATTTATGATTCTCCTGTTTTAGCTTTCCCAAGACTAAGCTCACAGGTACGAGTCACTGAATACAGCATGAAAAAAAAATCACTATTTAAAACCGTGGTTTATACGCGCTGTTTATTATCTCACTCTCTTTCTACAGTAAGGCTAGAACGTCCACTGAGAACTGGAGACTCTGCTCCGACGACATGGCAAGCAAATGGCTCCCTCTCAGACATCTGTGTGAAGAAGACTTGGGCAGCTCCCATTCACAGCTCAACAGATTCGGCAGACAAATGAATTCATTATGGTCTCACAATTATGAGTTCAAATGTCTGTATTGCAAAATTTCACTGCTCCTCCTAATCCTTGCTAAACGCTTGACTTGGTTTGTAAGATATAAAACTGGAATGGACAATACTGTTTAAGATGCTCCATATGTTCTCTGATGAGAAGAAAGGATTAAGTTTCTGATTTTGTCTAACTTAGGATGTTTTCTGAATCTTCGCTCTATTTTAAGAATCTAGGTTGAAGTTCAGGAACAAATTCTCTCATCTCTTCCTTTCTTCTCTCCTGCCCACAAAAGTTTAACTTGGGGTGGCAGCACATGGCGTAAGGCGGGTGTGATAAAGCGACATTAAGTCAGGAAAATGATAAGTGAATTCAAAGACTTTACTGAGAACCCAAGAGATGCTTATGTAAACCACACATGGTATTATCTACTACTAAACACAAGCTTTTGCCTCAGTGAGACGCAAAAGCAAGTCCCTCTCAATGTGTAAATATTATTCTAAATGAAGATATTCCTAGAGATTTTCATCTTCTCAGCCACCTAAATATCATTCTTACTCCCTAAATATCATTCTCATCGGTCTACCTGCATCCAGCTTTCCTTCTGCTATGCAAGCCAGGCCAGCATTATCAACTTCACAATAGCAGCCAATCCTCACTAGATTCTGTGTTTCCAACTTTGAACTTTTCACTCTTTTATTTTATAGGTTTTAGAGTCTACTATGTCACTCTTTTTAAAGTATTCATTCTTTTAAAAACAATTATGACATTTCACAGTACCTAGTTGTAGGAGGAGGCCACTTGTTCGCCCCAGCAGCCCAGAACCAAAATAACCACATAGAAACTGTATTAATTAAAACACTGCTTGGCCCATTAGCTCTAGCTTCTTATTGGCTAACTCTTATATTAATTTAACCCACTTCTATTAATCTGTATATCGCCATGTGGCAGTGACTTACCGGCAAAGGTTCAGCACATCTATCTCCTGTATCTCCATGGCATCTCCCTGACTCCACATTTCTTTCTGCCAGCATTCAGTCCAGTCCTTCCCGCCTACCTAAGTTCTGCCCTATCAACAGGCCAACACAGTTTCTTTATTCATTAATGGTAATCATAGCACACATCACCTAGTAAGCAGATGTCAAAGTTTATCATAATTAATGTAACCTTCCATGATCTCAGTTGTCCCCTTTCTCCAAGCTCATCCCTTGACAAGATTTCCACTCACTCCATGTCTTGGGAATAGAACTTCCTGGAATGTTCTATCTATTGATCATTCCATACCTTCTATCACTCCTCCCTTTCCTGTCTTCTGGGTAGCTATTCTTTATCCTTCAGGCTCAGTCAGATATCCTTCTTTTAGAAAGTTCTCTCTGGCCACTAGGTTATGTCAGGCTTCACAGCCCTTGCACCCAGCCTTTTCTTTATACCATTCACCAGATGTTAAAAGGATTGACATTGCATTGTCTTCCCAATCACCTATGAGGTCTTCCACGAACGTAATTTGAAAGTGAAGTATTAACATAGACAATGCTCAATAAATACGTGTTGAGTTAATGTCCACGAGCTCCAAAGACAATTACACTGAAAACAAACATTGCAAAAGTCTAAGGTGCAGTTGTTTGCTGCACTTACACAACTCTGGCCATACTGGTTCTTTGTTCCATCAAGAACAATGAATTCATGGTATACAATGAGATCAGATTCTCATGAAAAAAAAACTGATTAATAATATAATTGTTAAATCCTTTAAATAACCCAATTGTGAAATATATAGAGAAAACAACTCATTAATATTCTACCAAATTTACTAAAGAAGCAAGCAAAAGTGGTCCCTTATCTGCTTCATAATGAATTTTATTGGATCCAAAATATATTTAATGCAGATACCATATAATAAAATATAAACATCTAGATGAACTTATACATTTTATCATAAAAGATTTTTAGAAAAAGTAAAGATTGCAGGAGAGTCAAATGGTCAATTTGACTTGGAAGCTTACCCTCAAGCTTGATGACCTGACTCTAGTCCCTAAGACCTACATGGTGGTAGGATGGAACTGAGTCCCCAAATTTATCCTTTGACCTCTACACATTTGCTATGACATGGACACACATATGTCTGTGAGTTTGGGTTTGTACACACGCATACACAGACACATACACACGCATACACAAAATAAGTGTAATAAGCAAAAATAAACCAAGCATCTTAAAATTTACAGAGGCAAATTTCAACCTCAGAAATTTAGATATGGCCAAAAGAACAGCAAATTAGAAAATTCTAAGTGGAAGAAACTATACTTGATGAAATTCCATGTGGATTTGCTAAATGCCAACATGTGTAAAGTAATCGATGCCACTGGAAACGAGTTTACAAGATTATGTTGTGTGGCCTTTCCTGGGAGAAAGGAACAAACGCCTATTCATCCCAGACAGGACACAAATGGACAGGCTTAGGAATTAATCCCACCAAGTACACATGAGAGAGCCAGTGAGGCTATTGAGCTATTTCAAGGATCCAGGATGACTTAAGGACCCATCACTGCATCAGCCGCATCACCAAAGGACCCATGGCTGAGTCAGCCATATTACCAAAAGGCCCCTCCAGACATGGATGACAGCTCACATAGGTTCTTGCCTTCAACGGTTCACAGGAAGCTGTGCTGCCCAGAAGGCCTCCTCTGTGAAGTAATTACTATCTGATATCGAACACAGGTGAGGGAACTTGTGGATCTTGAGACGTACTGAACTTAATGAACCTCCATCTGCAATGTGAGCTTCTCTGTTTCCTCCAAGAGGGAGTGCTTCAAGTCAAATGGAACAGCTCCAAAGCAGACAAAAGTGGAGAAAAGATAAAAATCCAAAATAGTTTGTTCTTGAGAGAAAGTAGAGCACTTAAGTATGTTAAGTGACTTTTATCTGAATATTTTGACCGGGTATATTATTAAGCATAAATATATTTATACATTTACATGTGGTTAATGTATTAATATCTTTAAAGCAGAGAATAGTATCAGATATGCCAATGGAATAGGATGGAAATCTTTTGTGATGTAAGTCTTGTCCTTTAGGATCAATCTCACAGGCTCATAGGGATGTCAAATGAGAATCAAAGAATTGTTTGGCGAACCCTCTCTACAGTTTTCTGTCACTATTCTGACTCATAAAAGCCTCCGGACATGCTGCTCTGACCCTCTGTGTCCATTTAAGGTGACATCTATAGTCTTAGAATTACAGGTATTCCAAGAAGAAAATCTCCTTTTAGTCAGAAATGGCCATTTGCTTGCTTTCTGTTCTCAGACAAGTCAAATCAATTACAACTCAGATCTCATTACTGACATTTCTGGAAATCCAAATGAAAGGTCACATCCCAAACAACCAAGCTACCATCTATGTGATGAAACCATGGCACGGCACAAGAAAACTGGCAAGACGTCTTCGGTCAGATAGGCAGACTGCAGAATCTGCAGGGGCTGGCAATAAAGTTCACTGAAATTTCAGCAATGAGAAGTGCCTGCTTGCCCGTGAGTGGAGAAAGAATGTTAGCCTAGCTCTGAGAACAACTGGCTTTGTTAACCCACTTGGAATCCCTAATATAGAATGCAGATGACAGACCCCAATTGTCACACAGTGTGACAGAAACACTGAAGCACAAAGCATAGCAATACCAAGATTTCTGTGGTCTATAAAAAGTCAGTTCATGAGAATACATTGGGGGTGGGGGCCAGAAAAACAGAAAGAGCTGTGTTCAATCAGGAGGAAATGGAGACAATTATACTTATGCATTTTTATAGAGAAAGGAAAGAGGCTATTTAGAGCCTTTTGGTAAACATCAGCTCCGAGAAGCACATGACTGTATCTCTCTGAGGATATTGTGAAGTTTCAGAGGGGGAATGAGTCACTAAGAGGAGCCTATTCTGTCGAGAGTGTCCCTAATCAGACACTGGGGCCAAAAGGATGTAGTAGGTTTTCATTCCCTTGTTTACAGATCAAGACCCTGAAATCTAGCTAGGTTGTGTCATGTTTCTTTTTTTTTCCTTTTTTTTGATGAACAAAAACTCATTATCCAAAGTTATCATACCTGATAAAGTTTGTCAGAGAGAAAGAGCAGGAATCTTCAAACAGTCTTCAAGAAAATGATAATGGCAACAATAATGGTTTTCAGTTATTATGTGTCGTGATATACAAGATGCTATGGCATGTGGTGTATTTTCATCACCCCTCTTGTTCCCTCAGTGTTTAATAGTTAAGTCTATTTGTCCATACACTAAATATATAATCGAAGCTCACGAAGCAAGGATGTTTCCCATTCATTCAATACATAAATGCACACATAAATAATTGTGTTTCTGATTACTTGAAAAAAATACAAACCTGGAAGAAATAAGTAGCATGGGGAAAATAGAAGAAAACTCTTTTTAAAGAAAGGTATGGGGTAAGATTTATCTAGGTGACAGCTGATGCTTGAAAAAAGACTAAAAACAATTGAAGAAAAGGTCCAGAAGGATGTTGGGAGTGGGATATTTGAGGCAGAAGAGAAAGTGTAAAATCTCTAGGTCAATGGGCTCTGTGGGGGAAGTATTAGTTTATCTTCCTCAATTGCAAACAAGAATAACACCATCATTCAGACTTGAATCCTTCCCTCAAGAAACTCGTTAAAGCATCCATTCTAATAAAAAGAGGGAGAAGTAAATTGTAACTCAAAAGAGGTCGGTATTTTTCTTTAACTTGGAAAAATAGGATGTGTGGGGGTGGGGAAATGCAGACCAACCCAGAAGCAGCATTTCAGCATAGCTTCAGGAAGGGGGTTCCAGTGGGTTCTTAAGAGTGGAAGCACAGTTTCTTATCAGTAGACAGGAATTTGCAAGGAAAACAGAAGATGGATCTTTGAGGGGAGTACTGAAGAAAAAAGTTCAGTTTAACCAGAAAGAAGCAAAATGAGAGTAAAGAGGAAGACAACAGAAACACTAAGTAAGAGTAACCCAGTTCAAGCCAAGGACTTTGGAGGGCGGACTGGTTAGAGCTGATGACTTGCTGTGGGTGGAGTCTGAGTGTAAGAGCCAGGATGGTTGCCTTGGTAATAGGGGGAAAGGCTAACAGAAATGAGGAACTCAGGGAGAGCAAGTGTGAGGTATGTTGAACACCAGTTCCTAGAAGAGGCTCCTTAAGCATTGGTATGAATCACAATTATACAGTGGGAGGTCCAGGCCTTACCTGAGCAGTTTCTAAATCTCCTCTGTGTTAAAATTCCCATGTCTCACAAATCCCCAGATACTTCTGTTGTTGCTGCAGCAGAGACCACACTTGGTGAAGCACTCTCCTAGCGGGGGTATTTAGCTTGACATGGCACAGATGAAGATTGCCTGGTTAAAGGGGCCAAAAATAAGAGCCATGGGAAAGTGGCAAGATTACTGTGAAAGCCACTGGATGTCTTCTTAGACAGCTGAGCTGACAACTCAAGTCATCTTTGCATTGTCAAACATTTTCTCTACTCCAAGTGCAGACTTCCATCCTAGGATGAAGAACAGATGTTTTCAAGTTATTTCCAAACTGTTCTGGAAGGCACCACCCAATAGAAATATAATGCAAACCACAGTCTATTTTTTTTTATTTTTAACACACTCATTCAACACTAAAGAAAGGGTGGAAGGAAATATAACATTATATGTAACATACATTCAAATGTTAACAGATGTAAGAAATTATTTTAAAGGTGTTTGTATTTAAGACCCATCTCAATTTGGACCTGTGACACTCAACAACCATATAGGGGAACTAGCTACTATATTACATAGAAAAATCTAGAATTAAATAATTGAAACGCACAGGCACTTTATAGACTGGTCTATTTCCACAGCCCTCAGAATTAATTGAAATATTAATTGCAAGGTTAAATTCATCTGGGTCTTAAGAGCAACATTTAAGGAAATGGTATTGAAGTGAGCAAGGTGGCTCAGTGGATAAACAGACTTGTCACTAAACCTGATTATCTAAGTTCCATTCCAGGCACCCACATAGCAGAAGGATAGGGCTAACTCCAGAAGTTGTCCTCTGACCGCCATATGCATGCCGTCATGATGTACACACACACACACACACACACACACACACACACACACACACACACAGAGAGAGAGAGAGAGAGAGAGAGAACAAATAAAAGGACAATAATAAACTAGAAAAGTGCCAAAGCAACCTTAAAAGTTTAATAACAATAAAGGTTATTTAGGTACAATTTGATTTCATTAGCACTATATCAGTTCTGAATATGTCTATGAAAATGTATCTAGGAGAGATTGACATTCATATTAGCAGACTAAGTAAAGAAGATCTACTGTTGTCCAACATGATGTGTGGGTACCATCTATCCATCCAATTCACTAAAGGCTTCAACAGAACAACAACAACAAAAAAAAAACAGAAGAAAGATTCTCATATATAACTTCCCTCTCTTTATATAACTATCTTCCTATATGTCTCCTGTAGTATGAGGAGTGAGCTGCGTCCTGCCTGGCTCCTGGCTGCCCGCCTAGGTTATGCCCAAAATAATCACACGGAAATCTGTATTAATTAAATTACTGCCTGGCCCATTATTTCTAGTCTCTTATTGGCTAACTCTCACATCATGATTCAACCCATTTCTATTAATCTCTGTATCACCATGTGACTGTGGCTTATCGGGAGAGGTTCAGAATGTCTGACCTGGAAGCTGGTTCCATGGCGGCTCTCTCTGCCTGCCTTCTTTCTCCCAGCATCCAGTTCTGTCTTTCCCACCTACCTAAGGGCTGCCCTATCAAAAGTCCAAGGCAGCCTCTTTATTCAACCAATGAAAGCAACACAAATAGAGAAGAACCTCCTATACCAGTCTCCCCTCTCTCTGTCTCCTCTCTTTATCTCTTTCTCTATCTCTATCTTTCTCTCCCTCATAGCTGGAATATCTTCTCCTGCTTTTGGACTCTTGGACATTGTGGACATTGGGATTGTGTTTTCTCCAGTCATGGACTGTAGAACTTGAAACAAAAGCCCTCTGTGTCCTCAGCATCCTCGCGGTCCTCAGGCTCCATTCTCAGGTTCAGAACTGACACTATTGTCCTTGTTCTCCAGATTGTAGACAACATATCAAGGGACCTGTGCCCCACAGCTATGTAGCCATTCCCATACAGAAGCTGTTCTCCTACATATATCTATGTCACTATTGTACTTACATCCTCCACTCTCTTCTCTACATATCAGTTATGTCTTTCTGAAGACTCTTAATTGTCAGGACCAGCTGACTTGTCTGTATGTTCCTGAGAAGGGGAGTGTGGATTGAAGAAAGAAATAGACAGAGAACAGAAGAGAGAGTTGGGAGGGCTTCCAGTGAATGTTGTAACAAAAGGCCCTGAGTTTATTACTCCTAGTCCTTATACACCCCAATCAAAAGGGGAGGACACAAGACTTCCATGGTACAAACAACAAGCAAGTGTAATTACATCTCAAAAACACCTAGTAACCATACCCTAAATCATAAATCCTGACGTCTGGCTTTTGAGGAGCAAATAATCCAGTAGCCACACCTTGGTTCAAACATACTCTTGTTTATCTTTGAGGAACAAGAATAGGTTTGAACTCTCTGACCTTTAGTCGAGACAGAAAAGATCCAAAATTGTGGGCTCTGGCAATTAATGAACTGAACTTGTTTATGCTAAAACAAGAGGGAAGGAGGTTAGTAAGGATAGAATGAAATGTCTGTGACTATAAGGTGAAGGACAAAAATAAATAAGATTAAATTAACTTCTCTTTTCACCAAAATGGAGCAAGCAAACAAAAAAGAGTCCTTTGAGAGTACACAAAATCATGACTTCTATGTAGCAATTATCCGATAAAGACAAAATAAACCTAATGAATTAGACAACATGCAATTGGGAAAGAGTTTTCTGATCATAGTCCAGGAGAGAAAACTCTAATTAAACACAGATACCTATGAACACTGAGACTTTTGGGCTGAAACTCCAGACAGGCCAAGGCAGGGAGAGTTTGCTAGGCAGATGGTGGGGAAAGGCTGTCTGCACGAAGACAGAGATCCCTGGGGCATCCTGATGAGTCTATAGATGAGAACTGTGAGGAAATGGTCTGATGTGTGAGGGAAAAAAGTTTTAGGAAAAGTAATCTGTAGATCTCACACAGAGTGGGAATGGTTGGGTTTTATCCAAGAAGAGGGGAATAAAACTCCATAATTCAAAGGGCAGTGAATAGGGAATACAAAAGACATTGCTTTATAATGGGTCAAAACTGAAACAAAGATGAAGATTAAAGCTACAGCTACCCCCCCATACATACAATAAAGCCCAAAATAACTCTCAGGAGAATGACTATTACCAAATAATTTTATTCTGCTTCAGAGTAAAATTCAAAGATGTTTATAGTAAAATACCTAGCAGGCACCAATGCAAAACTCACAGTGACTTTGACGCCCAGTGAAAATTACTAAATGTATAAAAAATATAACTTGTGATAAAGAGAGATCAATTGAAAAGATCCAGAAATTACAATGTTGAAACTGATAGAAAACATTAACACCGTGATTACACTGAATCTTGCGTTAGTAAGCTCAAGGTGCTGTAACCATAGGTGGATGACGTGCCTTTCATATAATTCTAGAGACAGGGAATTTGGAGAATGACAGGTGGGAGATTCTGTATCAGGCCACCATGCGGGCTTGTAAATGGTTGCTTCCTGGTGCAGTTATGCTATGGGCTCTGGACAGCACTGGCCTCTTTATCCATGTATTAAGGTTATCAGTCCCATCCTATGTGCTCCAACCTCATTACTTCCATCAATTATTTATCTTGTAAAGGGCTCGTCTCAAAGTATCATCACACTTTATATGTTTCAGTAACATATAAAGAGGAAGGGCACAAAAATTTAGTCTGTAGCAATTTTTAAAATTCCATTCATTTGTACACTGTATGTGCCTCCATTTCACACCACTCCTCCCTGTGGATAGTGGCATGAATATATGTATAATTTATATATAATACATAGAATTCTAAGGTTCTGATACAACATTTGCGTAATATAACACATGTGATATAGTATATGAAGTTCTAATATTGAGAAAATACATTTGAAATATTTCACATTTTTCGGACTACCCCGAAGCACAGAGCTGTACTGCTGCTTGCCCTGCTGGAAGGAGAACGTGGGACCTTGGAGCAACCCACAGACTGCAATCACAACAGTCGTGGCCAGTGAGCTACAGGGTTGGAAACATGCCATTACTGAACAGGGCCAGTTCTCAACCTGCCTCTGTCCGAAGCATGGAGCTGCCACTGCCGTAGTTCACTGCTGATTGCACTGTGGGGGAAGGAAAGCAAAATGGTTGAGGGCAGCACAGGACTGCGGCATTGTCCATGGGCTGCAAGCACGAAGATCCTCAGGGTAGCCAGCACTGAGGGCAGGGAGCTGCAAGATCACCCTGACTCTGGGCAACAGCAGGATATCTGAGATAAGTCTTGGCAATGGTCCAGTATTTATCTGAAACCAGAAACCTTGAAGCTGACCACACGACTCATTGGAATGAGTGCATGTAAAGCTGTTTGGGAACAAAAGAAGTATGTGTGGTAAAGAGAGGTGGACCTAGAGACGCTAAGGCGGTGGGGACGGACAGGTGTGGGAGAAGGCTGTGTTGGCCAGGGGAACATGACCTCCCTGACTCTGAGCTATGACAGGATGTCTGTTATTTTCTGGATCGGGCCTTCTCTAAAGATCTTCATTGTCTGTGCTGTCCCCAGAGTCCATGTTGGTCTCCATGGTGAGTGCCACAACCAAGAACATGCTGGTGTCGGTGGTCCATGCTGAAGCCCCTGTCCAGTGTTGATGCCTGTGGTCTGTGTGGTGGCTCTGTGCTGCTGCTGATTGCCATATTGGTGTCTCTGATCTGTGCCACCAACACATACATGTTGATGTCTGTGGCCCATGCTGCCACCTGAGATCATGTTGGTGTTAATGGACCTGCTGTAACCAGGGGATGTATTGATGCCTGTGGCCTGAGTTACCAATCTGCCACCTGAAAGCGTCTATAGCCTATACTATCACTGAGGGCAATGGTGGTGTCAGTGTTCCATCATGCAGCAAGGTGCCATGCTGATGTCCATGGTCTGTACCACCATGGGATCCAAGCCTCATCCTGATGCTGGAGGCCATGTGGATGTGTGTGGTCCATGTGGTCACTAGAAACCATGTGGAAGTCCATGATCCAAGCTGCTGCTGACTGTAAGGGGCAAAACAACAAATTGTTGTTGTTTTGTTTTGTTTTGTTTTGTTTGCCGTGATTGCAGACTCACAGTTGAGAATGAGAGACAGAGGCATCTATGACAACCTCTCCCCCATGCCACCACTCCCATCCCTCAAAAAGAAACAGTCTGGACAGGATGCTGTTAAAGAGAACTCTTAAAAATTGTGGGAAAGATGAAGTGAAGCTCTTCACAGTTGAAATCTTCTGGCTGCGGCTGGGGGTGAGGAAAGACTCTGTTTTCTTTAAGGGATTGGCCACTGAGAGTTTGATCATGCTCCAGGGAATATAGGGGCAATACAAATAGGACTTGGCATATGTTTTTTTCTACTTGGGAGGGATATCACAGGGGTCAGTGGGAGGACCCGGGAGGACTACAATATGACTGTCATGGGATGATACATTATGTGAAATTTCCAAATAATCAATAAAAATATTAGGTTGGAAAAAACTGAATGGCAAAACATATATTACATTTAAAGAAAATGATAAATTTACATTTCCCAGAGGCTCAATGAACTCCAAATATACAGAGAATGAAAACCATTCTATCAATTAATAACAGAAGCAGATTGCTAATGTCTTACTCTGCTTAGTCTGCTAAAAGAAGATATCAAAGTCTGAGAGGTTTAAATAGCTTTAATTTGTTTTCTTTGGAAATCTGAGACTAGTGGAGTCACTGTCTAGTGGGGACACTTTCCTTGAGCAGCAGACAGCCAGTTTCCATGTCTTCATATGGATGGAGCTGCGTGAATAGAGAGTGTTATGTCCTCTTCTTTTCTTTTCCTTTTAAAATAAGTGTTAGCGGTATGTATGCATGTGTATATAGTTGTTCCCATGTGTGGGAGTACACACATACATGTACACATGTGTGTGGAGTGCCAAGGCTGACATCAGGAGTTTTCCTCACTAGCTCTCCACTTTATTTATTGAGGCAGAATCTCTCGGCTAAACACAGGGCGTGGTGATAAAGTTAGGCCAACTAGCCAACTTGCTTCATTGATTTCCTGTTTCCATTTCCCAGGCACTGGAATTACAGACATCAAAAGTTGACCTGGTACTTACAGGAGTTCTGGAGATTTGAACTTCATGTCTCAAGCTTGTGCAGCAAACATTTCAGTCACTGAGCCAAGTACCAAGCCCCACTCTTTCTCTTCTTAGGAGGACAAACAATCCTTTCTCATCAGGGGTTAGGACATTAAGATAAGGTTTGGTGAAGCAAATTTCAGTGTATAAAACCTAAAAGGCAGAAATAATAAAAGCAATTTAAAAGCAGATGGAGAGAAAAGACAAACCTCAAGTAGGAAAAATATGATTAAGGAAGATTGCAAATATCTAATAAGATACAGTGTAAGAAAGGCCTTGGAGCATCACCTTTAACACACCAAAAGAAAAAGCTCTCAACCATTTATGATGACTTTCAACTTTATTGTATTTAAATAAAAAGCAGGCTAAAAATAAATGATAGAAATGCAGGAAAACTTTGACTGTGGAGTGTAAAGAGTTTTGTTTAAAGCAACCTAACATTTATCTCTACTGCTTGATTGCATTAGTTGAAAAATATACTTTTTATTGATGCTCATATAATAATCTAGAATGAAGTGTGATGGTAAATAATCATTGTGAGCTTGAATGGACTGAGGATTAATAGAGCACATCTCCTTGTGAGGGTTTTCTAAGATAATTCAGTATTGAGCTTCTGACCAGATGAATGATTTTATCCATTGGTGTATTAAATATTTAAGGAGATACTGGGAGGTAATGGAATTATGGAAAGTGGAGTCTTGTTGGAGGAAGCCAACCGGTCATTGGGTACATTTCCATGGAAGCTACACTTTGACCTGGCTCCTTCCTCTTGCTCTTCTGTCTGCATCCAGTCTGGGATAGAGTGAAGAAGTAAGTGGTCGCTTTAGAAACTTGGAACTGCAGCATCCTTAGCCATTAAGGAAATGCAAATCAAAATGACTCTGAGATTCCACCTTATACCCTGTCAAAATGATGAAGATCAAAAACACACGTGACAGCTCATGCGGGAGAGGATGTGAAGCAGGCAGAACATTTCTCCATTGCTACTAGGAGTGCAAACTTGTGCAGCCACTTTGGAAATCACTATGATGGTTTTTCAGAAGACTGGAAATTGATCTACCTCAAGACACAGCTGTACCACTCTTGAACATTTACCCAAAGGATGCTCAATCACACCACAAGGATACTTGCTCACCCATGTTCATAACAGCTTTAGTCATAATAGCCATAACCTGGAAATGATCTAGATGTCCCTCAACCAAAGAATGGACACAGCAAAGGTGATGAGTAGTAGGGAGCAGGGCCCTCTGCTCCATCCCACCCGGCTAGCTTACACCCAAAATAATCACACAGAAACTGTATTCATTTAAACACTGTCTGGCCCATTAGCTCTAGCCTCTTATTGGCTAACTCTCACATCTTGATTAACCCATTTCTATTAATCTGTGTTCACCATGTGACTGTGGCTTACCAGCAAGATTCTAACCTGTGTCCGTCTCAGGCCTTCTGAGAGATTCAGGATATCTGCCTGTCTGTCCTTCTCAGCATCCAGTTCTGTCTACTCCGCCTACCTAAGTGCTGCCCTATCAAAAGGCCAAGGCAGTTTATTTATTCAACCAATAAAGCAACACATAGACAGAAAAACCTCCTACACCAGTGATGCATTTACACAATGGAGCATTTCTTAGTTGTTAAAAACAAAGACAGCAGGAAACTCGAAGGCAAATGGATGAAAACTAGAAAAAATTCATCCTGAGTGAGGTAATCCAGATGCAGAAAGACAAACATGGCATGTGGTATGTACTTACTCACAAGTGGTTATTATCCAAAAAGTAAAGGATAACCAGGCTTTAATCCACAGCCTCAGAGAGGCTAAGTAACAAGGAGCACTCAAGGGGGGTACTTGAATCTCCCTGGGAAGGGGAAATAAAAGAGATTTCATGGGTGGGCTAGGGATATGGGAGGATGGGAACATGAGGGATCTGATGGGGGTGTGTGAATGGAGAGAATACTGAAAGGGCCTGCTGGAAAGGGGGCCATTTTAGTATCAGGTAGAGATCTGGTCCAAGGGAAACTCCCAGGAACCTACAAGGATGATTCCAGCTAAGACTCCTAGAAATAGGGGATATGGAACACGAACTGGCCCTCTTCAGTGATCAGTGGAGGGATTGGAGCACCAAACCAGCCACATTATCTTCAACCAAAGTATGTTCCGTCTAGGGAATGTACCGGGGTAAGGGTGACACAGAGATTGTGAGCATGGCTAACCGATGACTGGTACAGCCTGAGACCAAGGCCACAAGAGTGAAGCCTCCTCTCATACTGCCGGAAGCACCAAGACACAGAGGTGGGTGACCCAGAGACCTAGGATAGGAGCAAACACGACTGAAGAAAAAGAATCAATGTGATGATACCTGATGATATTCTCCCATACTCATAGATTGGTGGCTACTACAACAGTCATCAGAGAGGTTTCTTCCAGCAGCTGGTGGGAAACCAGTGCAGAGACCCACAGCCAAACATTAGCTGGAACTCAGGAAATCTTGCTGAAGAGAGAGAGGAAAAATTGAAGGAGCCAAAGGGCATCATGGAAAAAGCCCACAGAATCAACTCACCTGGACTCATAAGAGCTCATAGAGATTGAACTAACAACCAGGAAGTCTGTATGAGACAGACCTGTATGACACAACCCAGTTGTGTAGCTTGGTCCTTTTGTGGGACTCCTAACAATGGGAGCAGGAACTGTTGCTGATTATTTTGATTTTTATTTTGGGATCCTATTCCTCATGCTAGGTTACTTTGCTCAGCCTTAGTACAAGGTGAGGTGCTTAGGCTTACCGCAACTTGATATGCCATGTTTTGTTGTTATCTGTGGGAGGCCTGCCATTTTCTGAATAGAAAGAGAGGAGGAATGGATGGGGGGTTAGGCAGAGAGGAAGTAAAGAAAGGGACTGGAAGGAGAGTAGAAAGGAGAAAATGTGGTTGACATGCAAAGAGAAATAAATTAATATTTAAAAAGAAAATAAGCTGTGAACAGAAATAAATCCTTTCATGTGTAAGTATGGTGTGTGTGTGTGTGTGTGTGTGTGTGTGTGTTTCTGTCAAAACATAATGCCTGACTCACACAGAAAAGAAATATCTACAAAGTTCCAATTCTCTTTCCCACCTTGTTTTGTTATAATTGAAGCAGACATCTCCAGTGCAAACTACGCAATAAAATTTGGCTGCAAAATTGTTTTAATAATTGTCAAAAATCTGGTAGAAGCTGTCTCTCACCACCTGCATTGAAAGAAACAAACATTACAAAATCCTTTTCTAAAAGTTCAGCTATTTTATTTCTTCTCATCCACAGACAAATCTTGCCTGACAGCCCACTCCCACTCTCAGAGGCAAACACAAGAGTATCAGCAACTGGGAGACATGAGCATGCCACGGGTTAATCCTTCCCTTGCACTCTGGTGCAATTCCTTTATTTTTTTTTCATGTTTTGACTTTAATGTAATCAAGATGGTGACTCTCAAAACACCTAATAGAAATGCAGCTTCCAGACTTCTCTTTGCCAGGGCACATAATAGAGTTATAACTCCTTGCGTCTGGAAAAGACCTTTGTTTAAAGCGTTCGTCTGAGGTAAGTGAACCGAAGCCTCTCTGGTGTAAATGAGCTTCAGATGCTCTGTGTGGCGTGCTAACAATGGAAAACACACAACAAGTCAGACCATAGTTTTAATTCTGCCTGTTTAAGCATGTGCATGTGTGTAGTTCCCTTGGTGTGCTGACCTGACGTCAACCAGCCATGAAACAAGACTCTGCTACTTGAGGTTGCAATCGAACTGAGTGATGGTAGCACAGGTATCAGGATTAAAATCCACACATTAATAGTTGTCTAAATGAAACTTTATTTGTGTATATATTCTTAAAAAGCTCTGGTCTCCAAATGCTGGAAAATTATTATTAATTGTGATTCTATTGAGTTTCAATACATTTGGAATAACTAGTGATTTCTAGAGGAAATTGTCTTCTTAGTCACTCAGAGAAACAAAGCCAGTTGTTGGAGGGCTTCCTTCATTTTTCTCTTCTCTGTTATTACTCTAAGGTTGACTTAGGTTTCCAGTGAGGCCCATACAATGCTCACTCCTGAAACTGGATATATTAAGCTTTAGATTCCTCATTCCTTTAACTTCTGGACATGGACCTCCCATATCACTGAGAATTTTCAGCTGATCCCTGTGACGCTGGCCTTTTGACATGATACCAGTACCTGTCACTACACACAGTATCTTAGTCACTACCTACAGATAAGACCAGCTTGTCATCTACAGCCCCTTGGTCTCGATCCAAATTCTGCCACTCAGTTTTCTCTGTATTTTCTGTAAGTGCTCAGAAACTATCCCTTGCCTTTCTGAAGCTTCCTGGAATCTTCTTGTGGGTCCTCTTTCCTAGAAATTTCTTTGGCTTTTGGGGCTGTGACCATGCCCACACAATGCTGGCATCTGATAGTTACATTACAAACAGGAAGAGGAGCACAGCCTTCTCAACTTCCAGAGTCTCAACATGTACTGCCTGAGGTTCATATTGCTCTGTGTCCTTCCTACCTGTTACAGGGCTAGGTGTTGAGATATAGTGATCCCTAAACAGATAAGACAGCATCTCTGTCTTGTCTATCATCATCTAACCTGCCTCCCAGACTAAACTCTCTTCTGTCCTTTATAGAAACAGAGGAAACATCTTTCGAGCTAGGTTTCATTTTTTTCTTGCTCTGTAGTTTATGCCATAACCAAAATGTTTTCTCTTACCTAATTCCTATAGAAAATTAAGGAGTCCAGAACCCAATGTGAATGTCATTAGGCTAAAATCAAGACATTAAGGTCCTCAAAGCATAGAACTCAAAAGAAACCTGTTCTTGCCTTTCCCATATTGTGGGGTCAGCCCATTACCTCACAGCCTCCTTTCCAGTGAAGTCCAGCTTTATAACATGTCCAAACAGCTCCGTGTTCTCATCTTTGGCCGTCCATCTGCCTTCTCAATGTCTCTGTTCTTTTTCCTATTCCTTAGAACACTTATGGTGGCTTAGGGCCTACCTAGACAAGTCAGGATAACCTTCTCATCACCAGATCTTCAACCATATCTATAAAAGTGTTACTACAGATTCTCCATATTGTTATCTGATGCTTTTAGGGGCCATTCAGTCTGTTGAAAGTGCCAGTATAATTAAATGGGAAAGAAAAATCTTTCCAGGAAGTTCTTCTGGAGCCACTGATATGTGTATGGGAAAGACAAGGCATCATACACATTATATGTTAAAATTCATCTGAATTGGATCATAGATTTAATTATAAAAGATAAAACTGTTTTATGCTTGTTAATATCAGTATCTTCTGGGTTTTGATGATCTTTCAAGCAGCTACTTATGTTATTTCACTGAAACGAGCTGAAACTGAATATTCTAATTATCTCAAAACAAAGAACATGAATACAAATTGATGTTTTATAGCATTACTTTTCTTGTTTCCACGAATAAAATATGTAGCAGAATCAATTTAAGGGAATAAAGATTTATTTTGACTCACAGTATGAGAGAACCCAGTCCATCACATTAGGAACGGCATGCTGGTCCAGGAAGTAGAAGCAAATATAGAATGGAAAGAGGGTCTATCTGTACCATAAGTCTCAAGGCAAGCCCTCCCCAAGATCCACCTTCTCCAGCTAGACCCCACCCCATAGAGGTTTTCAAAGAAGGCGGGAAACAAATGCTCAAGAAGATGAATTTGCAAAAGACATTTCATACCCATCTATAGTAACGCCCTCCCTGTTATAAATCAAACACATTCCAGTCTGCAAAATGAATACACAAAAATGAAAAAAATAGTAACTAAATAAATGAGAACATTATTCGTCAGTATTGCTATAGGATAGGGTCATTTCAGGTTCCCTATCCTCAGCTGCCCAAGGAACTAACTGGGGACCTTGGCTTGGGCACCTGGGAGCCCCTCTAGGGTCAAGTCTCTTGCCAACTCTAAGGTGGCTCCCTTAACTAAGAATTGTGCTTCCGTGATCCCCTATCCAACCTTCCTTTATCCCAATCCTCCTTTTTCCCCAAGTTCCCCCCATTCTCCCCTTCTCCCTTTTCTCTTCCCATCTCCCCTTACCCCCATCCCACCCCACCCCCAAGAGCTCAGTTTTCTCCCCGGCCATTTTGTCTACTTCCCATAGCCAAGAGGACAACTATATGTTTTTCCTTTGGTTAACCTTCTTACTTAGCTTCTTTGGGATAACCAATTGTAGACTCCGTGACCCTTGTTTATGGCTAGAAACCAATTATGAGTGAGTACATCCCATATTCATCTTTTTGGGTCTGGGTTACCTCACTCAGGATAGTGTTTTCTATTTCCATCCATTTGCATGCAAAATTCGAGAAGTCATTGTTTTTTACCGCAGCGTAGTACTCTAACGCGTAGATATTCCACACTTTCTTCATCCATTCTTCCATTGAAGGGCATCTAGGTTGTTTCCAGGTTCTGGCTATTACAAATAATACTGCTATGAACATAGTTGAACAAATGCTCTTGTCATATGATCGGGCATCTCTTGGTTAAAAAAATAAATAAATAAATGTGAACATTAAGCAAAGAAACATTTGGGAAGAACTGAGCCAGAAAAGAGTTTAGTGAGCATGATGTGTGTTGAGAATCTCAGTTCAACTCAGTTCCTAAAAGGATGAAAATAAAGCAAAAGCATGCTTGCTTTTATGCCAGGCGGTGGTGGGTGCACACCTTTGGTCCTAGCACTCGGCGGTGGTGGGTGCACACCTTTGGTCCTAGCACTCGGGAGGCAGAGGCAGGCTGATCAATGTGAATTTGAGGTTGGTCTGGTCTTCAAGAACAAGTGCCAGGACAGCTAGGGCTATTACACAGAGAAATCTTGTCTCCAAAAACCAAAATAAATATACAAACAAATAAAAATTAATTATCTTTTCCTAAGAATAAGACCAGGATATATACACTCTCCCAGTATTCAAAAACAGAAAAGTAAACTGGAATGAACATTTCCTTAAATCCATCATTCAGTTAGTTTAATTAAATACTTCCAAGGCTGAAGAGAAGATTCTGTCATTAAGAGCACTTGCTGCCCTTGCAGAGCATGGGGGTTTGGTTCCTAAAACCCACATGATGCCTCACAACTCTCTATAACTCAAATTCCTAGAAGTCCCACTCCTTCTTCCAGCCATTATACATGGGGTGCACATACACACACCCAGGCACACATCCACATACATAAAAATAAATCTTAATTAAAAGCCTGACTTTCAGAACAACATCCCAGCATGCCTCAATATAAGCGGTATAGGCAGATGGACTAAAGCCACGTGTGACGATAGCACAGGCATACAAAGCATTCACCATGTGCTCCCAGGTTTACTAGTAATCAAGTCTGGGGCAAGATAAGTGGGTCCTAACTTTTTTTTAAAAAAGCAGGTCTTAATTAAAACAAACAAACGAACAAACAAAATAAAGTATCATGTCTTAAGTATTGTTGGAAACTAGATTTAAGTTGCCCAAGAGATTTCACTGTGGTAAAAACTTTCATAACCTTTAGTTTATAATGTACATTTTAAATTTCAAATAAAATCATCATTTCTCATATTTCCAAGCTAATTTCCTAGACTAAATTTCCCAGGTACCATTCTAAAATTAAGTTTCTCATCTCATGTAAGAACTAGTATGTTGACAACTGGAAACTACAGTTAATTCAAAGGGACAGTGCATCTGGGTCAAGAACAGTTCGTGACAAGATGAAAAGTGTGTCTTGTGAATGATACCTGGACGATAAATTAAGAGAGAAGGCTGGGAAATGCTCTGACTCCAATGCTTAGACCAGTGGGCAGGCTGCCTTTGCAGAGCAGACGACATTGCCTTTATTCTTTCTGGTGATAACATCCAAGAGTAGGTCACCATTCAAAAGGGAGTCACGAGTTCTTCCATTTATATGAAGAAATATGAATGTAAAATTTATATAAATGTTCATGCTCTTAAATCATTTCACCTGATGGGCTAGGAAAAGCTGAAGGATGCAAACTGCTTCCCAGGTTCAAAAACAAAACAATGTCAGATCTGAGCTGAAGAAACAACCATCAAAGCAAAGAAGAACATGATGACAACAAAATTTTCAAGCCACACACATTATGCCAAAAGGAAAAATGAAATCTGCTCAAAGCAAAAACCAAATAATTCTGTTTGCATCAAGTAAACTCACAGATCCCTCAATTCCATGCCCTGGAGGTTTCACTAGAAGAAAAATGTTTCTTTGCTTTTCTATTTCAGCTACTTCTGGAAACATGGATAAGTCTGTTGACTCTGCCCTCCTGAGTCACTGGCTGCTGAATATCAGGTAACTGCTGTTCTGTCTGACAGTAGAGTTTTCCTGCTCCCCGTTTCCATGTGCACAAACCTTCACTCCTGTACACACGAACATGTCTTTGAGAATGGGACATAAAAAGGAAATTTCACTCTGCATGTATTTTTCTTGTGCACAGTCCCTGAAGGATCTGTAAAACTAATGCAGCAACATTCAAGAAAGAAAAGTCATCTGGGTACTTCCTTATTAGGTGCTCAGAGCTGCTGTTTTCTTAGGTAATATCTGCTAGACTAATTCTTTGCCCGGGCTAGTTTTGCCCTGCTCTGAAATAGTCAATCTGAGGTTAATATGACTTATCTCCTGTCATTATTCCTCACTATTCTCATTTGATCACACAAGGAAAATCCTATCTGCCCTAAAATAATCACCCTTCTTGTCTAGGTGATCTCTTGTTGTTATGGTAACCAATAAGGCCTATCACCTGAGCATGTTTGAAGACTCTATAAAGATCAAACTCTGCAAATGTGAACTCACTTTTAGGTCTTTCCAACTAAGAGCTAGTGGAGCACATACTTTTGGAAAAGAACTCTGGGATAACATTTGAGTTATCCAAATTCTATTAGACTAAAAAAAAAAGAGTCTAACGTCTAATTAAAACCAAAGAGTTTGTTGGACAATGAAGTTATGCGGGGTGGAGGACTAAAGCTATGAATGAGGTCATCTACCCCAGGGAAGAGAGCAGAAATAGACGAAGCTCAGAGAGACAAGTCAAGGCCAAAAATATGGAAAGGGAAAGGGGATGGGTGGTTTCTAAACATTAGACTCACCCTGTAAGTGTTCGGAGAGGAACTAAAGATGTCCCAGGTTCTAAAACCACAGACAAGTTGGTACTCTCCAAGGTCAGTTCAATAAAAAAACAAAAACACTACCCCCCAAAAAAGCAAAACAAAACAAAAACAACAATAAAATGAGTTGGGATGGGGAAAAGGTGTGTTATCTGAGAGCAATCAGTTAAGTTAACAGTATAAATGACATGTATGATGGTAAGCATTGATTAACAATTTGACTGGATCTAGGATCACCTACAAGACCAGCCTCTGGATGTACCCATAAGGGGTTTTCTAGGTAAGATGTACTGAGCTAGGTAGATCTACTTTAACGGTGGATCGATTGTAGCATCCCATAGGCTGCGGTTCTGAACTACCAAAAGATGAGACAGTGAGGTGAGCTCTAGAATTAATTCATCATTCTCTGCTTCCTGTATCCTGTGGACAAAATCAAACAGCCACCTCAAACTCCTACCACCACGACTTCCTTGCTTTCCATGACAAAGTTCAATCCTCCAGTGCTTTTGTTGGGTTATTTTTATCACAGTAATGAGAGAAGCGGGTGAAATGCTATGTTTTGTGTTTCTCTATGAGGTACCCTAAGAGTATGAATACTGAGTCTAGAACAGTCTTTACTTTTTATTGTTCTTAGGCGTATGGCTTGGGGTGACCTTAAGTGGACCAGAGTCAAAGATAGCCTTGTCTCTCTGTGGTACCCTCACTCCACCAGTATGTTGGAGACAGGAACTTTAAGGAGTCTTCAAATATGTTTATATGCATTTTGATAATTATACTCCATTGAGTATTGCATAGCTGTATTTACTTATATTCGTGTCTGAACTCCGCTTCTTTAAAATGATTGATTCTGAAACTAGGATTTCCTAGGCCATTCCCGCTTCTCCCCAATTCTTCCATTGTGTAATGTCACAGTTCATTCACTGATTATGTCCTGTGAGTTCCCCTCACTTTTTCAACTCCCTATCCAACTGAACGAATCACATTAGATACTGAAAAAAAAAATCAGCTGGTTGACTATATCGTGAAATAATGGTCCCAAATCTTAGTTTGTCTCTCGGTAACACACCATTTAAAAACATGTCTCAATAAACTATCGTTTCTCACTACTTTGCTAGAATATTCAGATAAATAAATCAACTATTAAGACATATATCAAAGCACCAAATATTTACACAATATCAGAAATTGGAGAGCTCTTATGAGATGTTTGAAATGATTAAACTGCACTAATTATCTTCTAGCTCTTCCTTTTGGTCTAAAGATGATGTCACCATAGACGCTCTAAGAATGTCTCCCTCATACTGAACAAGAACCAGGCATTATTGACACCTACAAAGGATAGAATTGTAGAGCTCCAAACTTACTAGTGGGAAACGTGAAGAAAGAGGACTTATTCTCTGGAATTTCCTTCTCTGCTCTTCTGCGGCCTGGGGCTCCAGAATTCTCTGGACTGCTCAGACTATGTCTTCTGTATCCAATGTCATAACCAAGAGGTCCAGCACCCTTTTTACTTTAATTAATTTCAGAGAGCATTCTGGCAATGGACTGTTGCATGTCAGACCCTGAGTTGAAATATAGATAGGCATGTGACACGTACAAAAGAATAAGTGACTAAGATTCTTTTTGAAACTTCATTGAGTTGACACTTTAATTTCTATTGGCACCTTAATTTTATCATATGCAATGTGTATTAACAGCAAGGGGAAAAAGTCAGACAATCAGGATGGATAACACTCTCGATATAAGTCCTAATGTAGAAATGAGGGGAGCAGAAAATATTCAGGAAACTGCAAAGCAAGGGAAAGATGCTGTGGTTTGTCATATGGTGGGTGTGCAGTAAGGGAAAGAGGGACAAGAAGGGAATTGAAGACTTTAATAAAGCCATGAATAGCTGTTATTGGAATGACAGAAAGAATAATACAGGTACATTTTACAAGCAACCAGCAGATTTACTTATCCCTGATTCCCGATGTTGTGGAAGAATGAAGAAGAGGTTAGTCCCATAGTGTGATATGATATCTTTTCAGTTAGGTCTCTTTAGCACACTGGACTGGTAATACTAGGTTTGACTAGGCCTGGGCAATTCAAACTAATTAAATCTCAAGCTAAATTAGCCATGGTAACTTATGAAAAGTCAAGCCCTGCCTTTATTACCCCCTCTTTAGACTCTACGTTCTTCTCTAGAATCATCTCAGATCTGCATGTCCATTGGATAATAGCTATTAAATATTTTGCTTATTATCTAAACCAGGCTTTGGATTCTTCAGTGTTTGAGATGAGTGTGTAAGAAAGTGAATAAAACCATGGACCTTCTAGAAGCACCCAGGTTGGGAAAGGAGCTGAGGGTAGTGTCCAAGGGCTCCTATTTTCCCATCAGTGAGAATCCCCACTCTCCCCTTTTGCTGTCATCTGATGTTTGAAATATTAGTTAATATCACCACCCTGGGTTTAAGCATTTTATTTTCATATGTAAAGTGGAAATAAACATATTATCTTGGGGGCTTGTGAAAAGGCTCAGAAGTTATGGGTGCTTACTGCTCTTCCAGAAGACTTAAGTTCAGTTTCTAACACTTATATCTGGCAGCTTACAGTCAGTTGCAACTCTAGTTCCAGGGAATCTAATGCCCTCTTCTGACCTCCATAGGAACCCACACAGGCACAGACACACACACACACACACACACACACACACACACACACACACACACAAATATATATTACACACAAAGATAAAATCTTAAAAAAATAATATTATCAATTTTATAACATTAATTTGTAGATTATATAACAACACATGTGCATGTTATTCCTTATAAGTTACTGGTATAGAAAAATCACAATTTACTATTACTTACTATTATTATAATTAATTATTATTATTGTTAGTCTTCTAACCCAGAACATAACCATGTAGGGGTATAAAAATGGCTCTTACAAAAAGTGGTCTCATTATTGACGCATTTACAAAGTCACAGAAAGCATGACCAAGGTTCTGACTTCAGTGCTGAGTCAAATGCTTTTGCATTCTAGAAAGAGACATCAAGGTGTGACAGCAAGGAATGAGTAGAAGAATTGAGCATCTGTCAGCCATAAAGAATGACTTAGCTCTTTGTCTTTTCTCTGATTTTCTCTGTTCATATTCCGTGGAAATCTCATTTGGTATCAGGATACCAGCTATCATTAAGAAAATTCATCTTTATATAACTCCCCTGAACTCTAGCCATGCAGTTTAGATTAAGAGTAGCATATAGAAAGCCTCAAACAACTTCCCATGTGCAAGGACAAACCAAGTTGAAAGAAAGATGTAAGCTGCCTTTTTTCCCAGTGGGATTTAACCAAGAGCATTTCCTACAGGCAAAGTCGACAAAGACCTCAGGCAGAAGATAAAGAGGGTTGTCAGTCTGTGTTACAGGCAAAGTATAGCACACACCTGTATAATCCTTCACTCTAAGACAAAGGAGTGTCTAAGAGTAAGATATCATGGGATCAATTCAATCTAGTAAAGTTAGCCATACTATATATATTAGCCATGTTTCCTTAGAAGAAAAGAAGTGTTAAAATGTGTGTGTATGTGCATGCACTCCTGTACACATGCACACAGGCAGACAAACAGATGATTTATTACAGTAGCTTACAGACTGTGTGTTGCAAAATATCTGTACCCTATGTGAGGATGTGTTGCTGTGATTGGTGTAATAAAATGATGAGTAGACAATAGCTATGCAGGACAGGACAGACAGGACTTCCAGGCAGAAAGAAAAAAGAAGTCAGAGGGATGAATCTAAGAAAGGGGACATGGAACAAGTTAGACATATGGGATAGATAAAAGGTACTTGAGCCATGAGATAGACTAATAAAAGGTTAATTTAAGTTATAAGAGCTAGTGGGACAAGCCTAAGCTAATTGTCAAGATTTTATAATTAATCAGAAGTCTCCATATCATTATTTGTGAGCTGATGGCCACATAAAAAGCTTTCAACAGCTGTAGTTTGGTCAGCCCAATGATAACTGTCTCCTAAAAAAAAGGCCAAAACCCATAAGCCTGAATATCTCAGCTGCTCATCAGTCTACACTGGTACCCTGAAGAAGTGGTTTCTAATTCTGAGATAAACTTAAAAGCAAGAGTTAAGGCAAGCAGGGGAAAAAACCCAAAGCTTCCTTCTTCTATGACTGTTCATATAGGCAGCAATGAGAAGGTGTGGCCCAGATTTAGGGTGATGCTCTTAACCTCAAATGAACCAGATTTAGGGTGAATCTTCCCACCTTAAATGATGTAACTGTGGTAGTCTGAATGAGCATAGTCCCATGAGTAGAAGCTCATATAATTGAGCACTTTGTCCTGAGTTCATAAACTATTTGGGAAGGGTTAGGAGGCATGGCCTTATGGCAGGAATGTCCCTGGGGCTGAGCTTTGCAATTTCAAAAGACTTGTACCATTCTCAGCGTGTCTCTCTCTGCCTTGTGGTTGTTTCTGAAGATGTGAGTTCTCAGCTACACTCCAATACAATGCCCACCTGCTGACAAGCTCCCCAGCAAGATGGTCATAAACTCTAACCTTCTGAAACCATAAGCCCAAAACAAGCACTTTCTTTAATAACTTTCCTTGATCATGGTGTTTTATCATAGCAATAGAGAAGTGATGAAGAATCCAGGTGTGCTGTGTTGCTTTTAGTTGGTTTTAGATGTAGTTAAGTTGACAGACAAGATTGACCATCATCACAGGAATCACCTTCCTTCAGAAGCAACATGGGAATGCTGGGTAAAGTGACTAAGGGCGGCCGTGGTCCATAAACATAACAACACAGCCTTCTTTCCAAACTCTGTTCTAGTCAGCTGTGGAACAACTGCCTGTTCATTTATTTATTCATTAACTCAACAGAAATTCCAGAATGTTCCCTTCCCGCATTTCAGGTTCTACCAAGTGTTCTTTTTTTTCCCCCTATTTTTTTCAGTAGTAGATAACAGTGTCTTGGTGATGCAGCTCAAAGAGCAGTAATTAACATAAATAGCTATGTGAATCTCTCTGTACCTACCTCATTTTGTTCCATGAGCAGGGCACTAAGAGATTTAATGCCAGAAAATAACCAAAGATGGGCAAAACTGAATCCATTAATATTAGCTATGAAATTATGGGTATGACAACTTATGTAAAGTGAAAACTATTTAAACAAGGCTCTCTTGTTTCCTTGTTCTAAGCTTATAATCATCACCTTTTAAATCTGGAACACCACGCTGGAGCACAGTGAGGTATTGTGACTTAGAAGCGAAGTGAATGGATGAAAACCTAGGCTAAGCCAAGGCAGCTCCTTCCTTTACATGGTGCAACACAATGCCGCTGGAGTTATTTGGTAAAAGGCAGGAACATCAGAGGCAATGGAAGCTTTTGCTGAGGTGTAAAGCTGTTCCCTTTGGCGCTGTGGTATTTTAAATTCTACTTGCTGCTGTGCTGAGAAAATAAAAATTAAAACTTTTCATTAAAGCAAGTTTCACCACTTCAATTTATATTGTTCAGTGAGTTTTAAAGGGGAATACAGCAGCATTTAATTGATCTGCAGAAGCCCTGAAATCATAAAATTCCTGTATTGTAACTTTTACATGCATATGTCTTTTGTGAACTGGCTGGTTTTACTTTTGTTTTGTAATTCCTGAAACTTATCCAGGCTACCACTGCTTTCTGCCTTGAGGTCACTGACATGGAAGGAAGCACCAAACAGAAAAGGGGTTCCCCTCCACATCTTTCCTTTTCCTCCTATGTAATTGTGTTCAGCAGAGATGGTTGATAAGGCAGATAAATACACAGAGCAAAGGATGCTCCATCTCTCCGTGTGTGTGCTGTGTGTAAGAGATGCTCCTCCTCTCCGTGTGTGTGCTGTGTGTAAGAGATGCGCCTTCTCTCCGTGTGTGTGCTGTGTGTAAGAGATGCTCCTTCTCTCCGTATGTGTGCTCTGTGTAAGAGATGTGCCTTCTCTCCGTGTGTGTGCTGTGTGTAAGAGATGCTCCTTCTCTCCGTGTGTGTGCTGTTTGTAAGAGATGCATCAAGCCACTCTGCTGCCCATGGTTCCTCTGATCTACTACACATCAAAAATGTAAAAGTACAATTATTGTGTTTTCCTAGACAGTGAAAACAGAGTAAATCAAGTGTGGGGTTCCAGATAATGGTGCAGTTTGAATAAAGGCCACAAGGCATCCCTGGGTTCTCCCCACAACTTGCTAGATCTTTGAGCAGCTCACTAAATGGTATGATAGTCATTTTCACATATATGACCAGGTCCTCTTTCTACTCAGACATCCTTGAGTCTGCCCTTTCTGAGGCCTTTTTTTTACTCCATCACTGTCAATGTTATTAACAGCATCCCCTCCCCAAAATATTTGCTAGAAACATTATACACAACAGCCAAAAGCCCACCAGTGTAATTGTGAGGACCTATATAATTAATACAGAGTCACGATTGAAGATCTGGGAGATTTCTGTTTAGAATGCAGAATTCCAACTAATTTATTTTTTAAAAAAACCAATTCCATTTTATATTTTTATTTTTTAAAAAAGAAAACAAACTATCTTTTTTTCATTATACATATCAATCCAAGTTCCCACTTCCTCCCCTTTTCCCATTTCTTCCACATACCCTCCCACCCCACCCCCATCCAATTCCAACTAATTTTTAAAAGTCTAAAGAAGTGCCACTACTTCTCTGCATTATGGATGGTCATAATCTCAAGTTTGTCTCTGCTTTACTACATCCTATTCCCTGTGAAATGTCACCTGCAGCTTCAACTTCAAGACTGTAAGTAAGTTAGTGATGTGTGCTTTACACCATCTGGATAAAAGTCAGGAGACACAATCTGAGCTATCAAGTTACCCACTCTAGGTGGCTTGTAGGCCATCTGTGACTTGTCTTTCAAGCCAGATTTCTATCAAGGAAATGGGTAAGTGTGCCTCTTGCAAATCAAATCCTTTCTGTTCACCATTCATGTATATTTGTACAACTCCCACTCATCTAGCATGGGAGAAAACCTAGGGTTGATAAATAATTCATAATCAGGTCCCAAGGAATCGATGAACCAATCCTTCACCAAGGCAATTTGTTTTTTAGAGCTGCAGCTAGAGAATTGTTATATTCTCTCTGTCAGTTTAATTTTGGAGTCTGTGATACTTGAGTTGAGGGCATAGTTTAAATGAGGTAAGGGAACTAGAGAGCTCCTCAACTCATATCCATAAGTCAATGCCCATTCCTCGTCTCTATAAAGCTGACCCAGGATACACATTAGCTCTAACAAGGAGTGTTGCTTTGAGAAAACAGGCAACGCTAACCATTTGTATAATATTTTCAGTATCTGTATAAATCAGCATCCATATTGTTCACAAATATTTGGTGATGCATTTATGACCACGCACTATTACTTTGAATATGTTGATATTGATACACACATGAATAAGTCAACCTATGAACATGTATCCACATGTGTGTTTGTGAATATATACACTAATAAAAATATATGTCTTTATTTAAAGAAAGGGAGAGAGGAGAAGTGATATTTTGACCTTGCATTTTAATTTGGGAGGAACATTTTAGTAATTAAATATATTGGAAAATATTGTTAACTAAAATATAATTTGACCTGATAAGGACTATATGTGCTTATAATTCAAAATAATACACTGTTTTTGAATAAGACATCATCAGTAGACACAAACAAATTAACACATTAACCTAGTAAAACATTCTTGCAATGCCCCAGAAAGCCCAGATGTTGCATATTCTTGACCCCACAGAACATGCTTGCAATGTCTCGACTTCATGTGTCACCTAAAACTAGGGGACATCCCACCTAAAATTCATTTTTAAATTATCTCTTCCACACTGTGCTAGTAAAAATTGTATCTATCTACAGAATTAAACTTGCATGGAAAATTTGCCTTGAAATCTACCATAGAGACATATCGTTATAAGTATTATTAAAAATTCATGCCAAGCAATGGATGAGTGCTTGCCTGATTTAATTACTTGCATTTCATTTCTTCTTGGACAAAGCAATTAAAAAATTCATTGGATTTTCTTCACCATTAACTTAAAACATGTCATTTAGTGAGACTATTGATTGATGTGATGTTCCTTTTCTCTACGGTGGCCTCTGATGTTAAATATCTATTACACATTTCAGTCTGCTTATTGTACAGACGATTTGTTTTTTGCTAACTTATTTGAGTAATCCAGTGTATCTTGAGATAGTCATTTATTAAACCTCCCTCCAAAATCTACTGAGCCTTTACCTATGATGCTAAGAAAACTGAGTCAAAGCACAGCATTCAGACCCTGCCTGCCCTTGCAACAGATCTTGGGAAGACTGGGACACAGTTATCTTTGGAGCCTTCTCCCATCCAATTTGTCCTTATATAGAGCATGACTGAAAAGGATCCGGGATTACTACAGCTCAGATGCACACACACCCCCAACTTTTAAATTTATAGCTAATCTCCAATAGGCTCTTTAATAATGTGAACCAGATATCTTTTTTACATTTCTTATTCTTGGCAATGTTATTGAGAAAATTACTTTTTCGAGCAAAGTCTTTTGCTTTCCCTTAGTTTCATGCTGACATCTTTGTGATGCAGAGATCAAGAGAGGGATATGGCTGGTCATGTACAGAACACAGACTTGGTCCCCAGGCAGATCTGGTTTGGATCCCCTCTGAGCTTCCTCACTGTTTCTAGGGCAATATAATCTCCTGGCTTCAAGTCCTCCTCAAGTAGGCAGGTGCTGAAATTATCTAACCTTGTAATTAATAATATTAGGAATATTAGAATTGTATAATGATGCAACAATACAAAGGAGGCACCATGAAGGTGGCTGTTTGCTTCATTATCATTCTGTGCATAGTTTGGTCCCAAGATGCTTCTCAATTTTGCTTTTATTGAGTTCTGTGAGAAATGTGTGAGTCAGGCTTAGATAATCTGTGTAGAAACACACACACGTGTGTACAATATGTGTATCTTTACTTGATCTTTCTATCATATCTATCTGTGAGATTGGTAAAACAGGACATATTTTGATCATTATGCAACTGAAGATAGTAGTGTAATGCTTAAATAAAGAACCACCTCTCATAACTAAAACTACTAATGGCAAGGGGTTTCTGTCAGACTCTTTTTGTTGGAGGGAGGCCACTTGTTCTTCTCAGCTGCCTGGCTAGCTTAGACCCAAAATAATCACACAGAAACTGTATTAATTAAATCACTGCTTGACCTATTAGCTCTAGCTTCTTATTGGCTAACTCTTACATTAATTTAACCCATTTCTAGTAATCTGTGTATGGCCATGTGGCTGTGGCTTACCAGCTAAAGTTCCAGGGTCTGTCTGACTCTGGCAGAGGCTCCATGACATCTCCCTAATTCCACCTTCTTTCTCAAATGCTATAGGAGAAGCCAGTTTTCTTTATTCATTAACCAATAAAATCAACACACAGACAGAAGGATCTCCCACACCAACTTTTTTTTTTTACATCTTCTTATTTCCTTTAATTCTTGTGTCTTAAATTCCCTATGAGATTGCATTAGGTAGTTCTGACCTGTAAAAGTCAACCATCATTATTACTTGAAAAATGTATTTCTTCCTTTCTGCAAAAGGATAGAGGCTAAGAAATAGCCTGCTTAGATTGGATCAAAAATGATGCTTAAAATGAAAAAGAAAAGGGTAGGATAAGAGAAACTGACAGAGAGGAAACAACTTAAAATCATTTCACTGAGTAGATAGCTCCTGAAATTCTGAATAAATTCCATTTCAGCAGTGAGGCCTCTCTGATGCTTTCCTCACAAAAACCAATCAGCGAACACCAGGATCAGTGCTCAAAACATGAGGAGGATAGGATAGAGGAAGACACTCTCCACTGTACATACATAGGCATGCACATTCCATCATACATGTACATACACACACACACACACACACACACACACACACACACACTCAAAAAGAAAGAAATCCAGAATTTCTTTCTGGATTTAGTTTTAAGTTTAAAGACCCTAGGAACTGATGCCAAGAAAAGTAGGTGTTCTCAGTAAACAGTGCTTAGACAAGCCATTCTGAGATATTCTGAGTTACTGTTTTTCAAAATCATGACTGGGAGCTACATAATTATATTTCACATAAGACACAGCTCCTTTTCTGTCACCCGGGTCCTTTTATATCATTTTGCTACCACCAAGGTGTGCTTTGTAATTGACTTGCTCCCACACTGGGTCTCAGGAAAGGTCAGAGAATCTAGTTGTTCTGGTGTAAATCACTTGCATGACTGTCAGAAGTACCTGGAGCAAACTGGGATGAGCCTGACCAATAGGCAAACGCCATTACAGATCTTCATTATAATCCCTAGCGTATAGTCAGGATTTCTGCTGCTGAAGTCAAACACTGTGAGCTAAAGCCCCGTGTGAAGGAAAGGGCTTTGTCACTTCTACTTCCAGGTCATGGTGCATTACCAAGGGAAGCCAAGGCAGGAACCCGGAAGCAGAAGCTGATGCAGAGGCCAAGAAGGAGTGTTGCTTACTGGCTTGCACCTCATGGCTTACTCAGCCCTACTTTCTTATCTCGGGACCACCAGGCCAGGGATAGAACTGCTCACAGTGAGCTGGGCCCTCCCATATCTATCACCAATCCATAAAATGTACTACAGGCTTGCCTATGGGACAATCTGGTGGGGTCATTTTCTCAATTGAGGTTATTTCTCTCCAAATAACTCTAGCTTGTGTCAAACTGACATAAAGCTATCAACTTATTAAGATAAAATGTGCAGGCATGGTTGCATCCAGAGTGTACACACACACACACACACACACAAACACACACACACACACACACACGCTCGTATAGTTCTGCAATACTGTGAAATGTTGGTTTACCAGTTAAAAAGCATTAACTTCACATTTGATTTTTAAGTATATACCAAGAAATGACATTTGTGACAAGCTGTTTTTTTTTAAGTGAGACAAAGGAAGAGAGCACACATATTGAACATCTTTTGAACGTGTAAAATGATGGAGAAGGGCTCTCCAGGCAGAAGGCATTCAGTCATATGCAGTTCTAGATTTGCAAACATGGCTCCCTGGAAGAGCCTTTCTTAGAAGCGAAAGTCTCATCCTTTGCTTTGAAACTGTCTTCTGACTTCCAAGCACTAGACCAAAGCAATTCCTTGGAATGCGGAACAGCTGGGAGAGGGACATGGAAAAGCATGGCAGTGCGATTATTTCCTTTGACTCCTTGAGCCAAAAATATACTTCTTTTCCTTTTTACCCTCTAAAAATACAATAGTGGGTTTTTTTTTTTGCCTTTCAAGTTATAAAAATGCCAATGGGGTTTATTTCGTTTTTCATCAATCTCTTGGGAAAGCTGGAATGAGAGAAAAATACAGCCCAGTAAACTTTCATTATACGTGTGTATAGTCGGTCCGAGCACAAGATAGGACTTGAAGATATAACTGAAGTATTGACAAACTCCGGATGTGCCTCACAAAGTGTATGTTGGGGTCTCTTATGGCATATGTCTAGGGAAAGATCGCAAAAAATAATGATCATAACCCCAGTGAGAACGTGGGAAGTAAAATTAAGCCTCACATGTTGAGATGTACTCGCCCTCCACCCACTTACGGACATGAAGCTTTAGTGAGTGTTTTGTATCTTCCCAGCCTTTCACATTTTCGTCTCAAGGACTGACATCTATTCACAATGCACTTTTGAAATTATAAAGTCTCGCTGCTAGACAGGATAAAATACTTCATATCAGAATCACTCTCTTCTCATAAAAAATTTAGAAAATAATCCAGAATAAAGAAGGAATGCCATGCAAATGATATAGGTAAGCCAGCACTGTGATAATGCAAGTCATAAAAGCAAATGAGGTGGGTTCTAAAATTTTTCAGGTTTCCTTAGTTCCGAACCATAATACAGAGACAGAGAAGAGGACGGTGGGTAAGAATGCAGAGCTCAGAGTTGAGAAACTACAGACAGCCTAGAACTTAAGAAACAAGTGCCCAGATTGGAAAACAAGGCAGATAAAACAACCCCCAAATATGAGTAGCACTTCCTCTCTCTCTTTTTTTAATTTATTAAAAGTTTTATTAAAAATTTCCACCTCCTTCCATTTCCCTCCCCTTTTCCCCACCACCCTCCCCCTCCATCTCCAGTCCAAAGAGCAGTCAGGATTCCCTGCCCTGTGGGAAGTACAAGGTCCTCCCCTCCTCCATCCAGGTCTAGGAAGGTGAGCATCCAAACAGACTAGACTCCCACAAAGCCAGTACATGCTGTAGGATCAAAACCCAGTGCCATTGTCCTAGGCTTCTCAGTCAGCCCTCTCTGACCACCATGTTTAGAAAGTCCGGTTTGATCACACGCTCTATCAATCCCAGTCCAGCTGGCCTTGGTGAGCTCCCATTAAATAGCCCCACCATCTCAGTGGGTGGGCGCACCCCTCGTGGTCCTGACTTCCCTGCTCATGTTCTCCCTCCTTCTGCTCCTCATTTGGACCTTGGGAGCACAGTCCAGTGCTCCAATGTGGGTCTCTGTCTCTATCTCTATCCATCTCCAGATGAAGGTTCTATGGTGATATGCTAGAATAAGGGGAGATGGGGAGAGAAAAGTGAAAAGGGGAGAATGGGGAGAGCTTGGGGGAAATGGAATGGTTGGGATGAAGGAAGGGTGGATATGGTAGCAGGGAAGTATATATCTTAATTAAGGGAGCCATTTTAGGGTTGGCAAGAGACTTGACTCTGAGGGGTTCCCAGGTGTCCAAGGAGATGTCCCCAGCTAGTTCTTTGGACAGCTGAGGAAGGGGAGCTTGAAATGGCCCTATCCTATAGCCAAACTGATGAGTAGTACTCTCTTGTATCTGCCTAAGGAACACAGGTATTGATGCAAGGTTGTGGGAGGGGGCAGTAACTTCTGTAGAGAAACAAATGGAAAGTCCTATGCAGAGTGATCGGCAGAGCTCAGGCAGGATCCCAGAGCTACTTGGGATCCATCCAGGTGGAGGAGAGGCAAGCATTCCTTACAACACTCAGGACATGAACCCAAAGTCGGTCTAAAATCAGCTCTAGACGAACCAGCTAACAGAGTTTGAGTAATTTTTTTGAATAATTCTTAAAGAGAGGTATCTTCCATATAACTCGCTTACCAAATGAAATGTAACGCTACCTGCAAGAAAATCCAAACTACAAAGACTTTCAGCACTTTGGCCTCGTGAAATCTAACTGAGCATCCTGAGAACTGTGAGAAAGTTTTAATGACACTTGGGTCATTAAAAATATGCTAACAGAACTTTCAAAATAAAAGAAATTAAATCCAGATCAGAAAGGACAGAAAAGCACTTGTAAAATCGATATGTAAATAAAAGAACAGGATATTTACACTTGCTTTTGCATATCTTTAAAAGGTTATAGGCTGTCCATGACAATGCACTGTGAGATTTCTAGCACGCTCAGAAGGACAACAAACACCAGACAGCAATGCCACAGAGAGTGAGTGCAGAAACATAGTAGTGTGACCTACTTATGAAATTACGTGAAATTGCTTGAATGCCAAATGTGAAAAATGAGAGGTACCGACTATAAACTCAAGACTATCCCCCCAAAAGAGAAGTTATTAATTACCCAATAATGGGAATAAAATAGAAGCAATATTCAATCCAAAATGAGAAGAGAGAATGGAATGTATCGAAGAACTCAAGAGTAATATAGGAAACAATTGCCAATGCGAAAGGTTTAAATTCGGGTGTTTAAATAATAATATCAAATGCAAATAGTCATGACTCCCAGCTTCCAGTTAAGGTCTAGAAAACTGAAAATAGCCTCATTCCAGTCTATCAGAAAGAAATTTCAAGATAATCTACAGAATGCAAAATCTTGAAGTCATCACAGAGCGGGGGGGGGCGGGGGGCAAATAACCAAAAGCCAATGCAAGCATTTCCTCCCATGGGCTAGTGTGGAAGGAAAAGATGCTGGAAACCATACACAGCAGGCAATTGAGAGGGAGGTCCCTAAGGTGTTACTAAAGGCCAGAGCTTGTCGGACTAGTGTCAGAACATCGAAGTTCTGAGTGCCAAAGATGCAAAAAATTTTGTGTCCCTCCATCCTATAAGTTTCACTGGGAACTCAGGAGAATGGCAGCGTCAGAGTAGGAGACACTAGCAGGCTCCTGAGGCAGGGTCAGGGATGGGAACATCTGTACCTCATCATCTCTATAGAAAAACCCCTGATGGGCAGAGTTCTCTCTGCCAGACTAAAGGGGCAGAATGCTGCAGCTGCAGCAGGGAGATGGGACCAGATGAAAGTCCCCTGCCTTTAGAGCAGGTAAGAATCTGTTATACAACTACTGAGTGTTTATAACCAGAGCTAGCAAAATTAAGAGTCCCACTCCCAGGATTGGGAATACAGCTGCCCAAATTTCAGACTGCACCAGGAGAACAAAAAACAGCTCTCAAAAGACATCTAAACTTTAATAAGGAACAGATTAGAGCCAATGGAAGGATATAAATAATGAAATGAACTCACATCCACTCAACAGATCCACAAGATAAAAAATGGAATTAAAAGTCCTTAAACCAAAAGCAGGTCAACATGACAGATGGGTGGAAAGAGTAAAGAACAAGCAGAAGATGACGAAACTGCGGGGTGGACTTTAATGAATAGTATCAATTTGGTACATTAAAGATAAATAGTATAAACAGCCCAACTAAAACACTTTAAGGATAAATAGTGTAAACAAACCTATTAAAGTACGGAGATTGGTCCTTTACAAAATGTGATCAAACAGTTCAAGAAACACAGTTGAATGTGAATACACCAGCTAAAAAATTATGGGGAGGGGGAGTAAAATGCATCTTTGTGTGAATATGCTATGCTCACCAACATACATCATATTTGTGGTCAGAAGACAAGCTTTGATAAATTTAAAAGTAATTAAAATCATTTTAAGAGTGTTTTCTATCCTTATAGAATTCAACTACTAATTCGGAGAAATCTATTCAGGTAACCATTTGAAACATGAGAATCCAACAACACATTGTGAAATCACACATACATTAGGTAGAAAGTCACAAGAGAAAGACTTTATTTTCAGTTAAATGTAAATTAGAAGACAATATATAAAAATTCAAGAGACATGGCTGATTCATGCTTAAACAAATTGTTTTAGCATTAAAAATTTATATCACAAAAATATTTGTAAATCAATTATCCAAGCTTAAGCCACATAAAGATAAAAGTAGAAATTAAATTCAGAAATGTTGAGAAAAATGTAAATTATTAATATCAGAAATGAAAATATAGATAGTTCCATAATTATAGATATAAGTAAGACTGTTATTAAGAAGAAACTATGAAAGAATATAAACACATAAATTTAAAATTTTACTTTAAAACATATAAATAAAAAATACTAAATTTCATACAAGAAGGCATAAACAACCTGAGTAGACGATTTAAAATAATTAAATTAATAATTACAAATAATTAAATCCCAAGTTTAAAACACGCCAACAGAAAAAATTCATATCCACTGGAAATTCTAGTATTGAATTCTAATATTTAATAAAGAAATCAGGCATTCCTCTTGTAGCTCATTGTCTCCACCCATTTTATGCTGCTAGCATTATGCATACATCAAAACATTATCAGAAAAATAAACTTGAAACCACTGAACTAGTTCATCTACAATCCTCTAAAAGCTATTGGTTATTCAAGTCTCAGCATTGAATTTTTAAATATGTCAAAGTTGACTGGAAACCTAAGTCCAGGTAAACACTAAAGAAAAAAAAAACCTATGCAACTGGTCATATCAACACACTGAAAAGTGAAAACTATTTGCTTACTTCCAAAAGAGAGGAAATAACATCTTAAAGCTGAACATTTAGTATTGGTTAAAAATAAATTCTTAGCCAACTGATGATCCTAAAAGATTTCTTCCCAAAGCCACAGAGTTGAACCTGGTCAAACCCTGAAGGTCACAAACAAAACAAAAGGAAGTGACTGGGAAAAGCCATTAGTGTGGAAGGGGAAGGGGAGAAAGTAGAGCAGATGGAGCTGAGAGCAGTCAGACCACAATACATACATGTACACATTCTTGGCAAAAGTGAAACTGTTACAGAATAAATTTAATTAATAAAAAAGAAATGTCTTCAATCTGATAAAAGTCATTCCTGAAAACAACCTACAGCTAACCTACAGTGGAAAAACTCATACCTCAGTTACACAACAGGTGCCAACTAAGACACTTATATCAGAAAGACTGTCTAAAATTGCCATCAAACTATGCTTCTAATACTTGAAGCATATATATGAAATGGGTGAAGCTTGATTCTGTTCCTAAAACATCTCATTTTGTAGAACTGCCTATTCCAAAATCCAAAACCTGCTTTAAATCATCTTATGTAAAGGGTATTCAAGCTACACTTACATTTAATATCTTTTATGTGATATCCAATAAGTCAAGAAATAGAAATAAAATGTCCACAGTTGATTGCAATAAGAGGTAATTAAAAGTCTCTAGCCACCTAAAGAGAAGAAAATGGATGTGTGCAGAGGAAATTTCAGAGGATCTACAAAAGTCTCATTGATGAGCTTACCAAGGTCTTGGGATATAAAGGAAGGTCTCATATCCATAAAAGAAACATATTTTTAGATTTTTACTAGAAATAATTACATTTTAAATTTCAAATGTCCTATGTGCGTGATATCACACAAACATGAAATGTGTTTGCTGTGTGCATCAACTGTATAATACAAGACTGCATACAAGTACTGTATGCTGATAACTGCAAAAGGTGATGGTAGATATAACAAGGGGATCTAAACAGGTGGAATAATATACCATGTTATGTATTAAGATGTAGATTTTTCCCTAAAACTTTTGTAAACACAGTTCACTACTTGTCAGACTTTAAATGGGTACCTTAAGGAAGAAATTGAAAAGCCAATTTTAAATTCTATGTAAACCTACAAAGATTGTCCAACAACAATTTCAAAAAGAGTAATTTAGATTGGAAAGTACACAGTGCTGGATTTCAAGACATAGTAAAAAAAAACTGTATAAATTAGTGTAGCATGATACTGGCACATAAGCCAGGAAGGAGTTCAATAAATCAGTATTGACATATAATGCAAAGGAAAAGAACTGACATATAATTCAAAGGAAATGTAAACATAGACTCCTTCACATATGTCAACTGTTCTGTTGAGAAAGATATTAACACACATAAACAGAGGGAACTATTCTATGTTTAACGTAAGGGGTTGGACTCTGAAGAGTAGTAATCAATCTCTACTCTTTCCTCATATCTTACCGATATGCTGCTAAATATACTGAAGACGTATTGTGTTAATTAGTTCTGTGCCAATGTGACAAAACACATGGCAGAAACAGCTGATAGGGGAAGAGATTTATTTCAGCTCCTGGTTTCACAAGGTTTCTAGTCATCATGGGGAAGATAGAGCAAAGTGGTTCATTCTGGGACAGGGTGGGATGAGGGGCAGTGGCTATTCACATCACGATGGAACAGGAAACAAAGAGAAAGGGTGGCCACCAAGGGCCATATAAGAGTCCCACTTTTTAAACCTTCTGTCAGTGAGACCCCACTTTCTAAAGATGCCATAGTCTTATGAAACAGCTTCACCAGCTAGGGAAGAGGCACCCAAAAGAAGAGTGTATGGAGATGCTGCAGATTCAAACCATATCATGTACCTAAACTATAAAACTTTTAGGATAAAACTTAAGTGAAAAATCTCGATATTGGGTAGACAAGCAACTCATTTGTGGAACACAAAAGCAATAAAAAATGAAAAATGAATATATTGCAGCTCTTCAGATTGAAAACTTTTCTTTGAAATATATCATTAAGAAAACAAACAAGCAAATTCCAAGCTAATAATGTCTCTAAACAAAAGACCTTTCTCTTTAAGGAACAAAGAATTCTTTTTTTTTCTTTCTTTTATTTTATTTTTTTTTTTTTTTGGTTTTTCGAGACAGGGTTTCTCTGTGGTTTTGGAGCCTGTCCTGGAACTAGCTCTTGTAGACCAGGCTGATCTCGAACTCACAGAGATCCACCTGCCTCTGCCTCCCGAGTGCTGGGATTAAAGGCGTGCACCACCACCGCCTGGCTACAAAGAATTCTTAAAATGAAGAAATACAACCCGTTTTTTTCTTAATTAGCAGAGTAGTTTAAAACAAACTCACCAAAGGTACATACAAGTGGAGAGTAAGCATGTGAAAATGATCTATCTTATTAGTCACCAGAAAACTATAAAGTAAAACAACAATGGAATATGACTTTACATACACTAGAACACCTAAAATTTTAAAAGAATAAGTTAGCAAATGTTGAGGACATTACAGTTCTTAGACATTCTTTGTGAGTATAAAAGAATGGGACAGTAAATTATTTAGAAAAAAAAATTGGCAGTTTCTTACCAAGTTATATGTACCGTTAACAAGGAAATTGTGTGAAAAGTAGAATATTATTCATAAAAGTTTTGCTTTAAATAATTGGCAAAGAAAACATCAACAAGAGAATGCTTAAAAATGTGTGATGTCATTATTCTCTTGACTATTACTACACAATATAAGAAAGTAGGCTACAAATGCACACAAGAATGTGGGTAGATCTTTAAAACATGCTAAATGAAAGAAACCAGACATGAAGGAGTTCTATATAATTTAATTTGTGTGTTTTAGAACTGAAAAGCATAGTCTGGCATTACAGAAAGTAGGTGGGTGGCTTCCTGGAATCAGGGACCTGAGAAGCATCAAGACTGACTGCCTTGATGTTCAAGGACAGGCACCCATAATGTGCTATACCCTTTTTTTCTGGACAAATGGGAGTATACTGTCTGTAGAGATTTTAAAGGAAAAATAAAACCAACCCAAATAAAGTTGAGGTTTTTTTTAAATCTCTATATATTAAGCAGTCTAAACAATTTAATTGATAAACTTCTCATCAGTGCCAAGCATTGCTCCTCATTCCTCCCTGCCTATTGGTAAGCCAGTGTGTGATGGACTGAACCTTGATTGGGAGATGAAAATAGTGTAGTTTAAATCTTTAAAGAAACTTCTTATTGGTATTCCTATATACCACACAATGCATGTCCCAAGCAAGATTCGTGATGTGTGTTGAGGTGAATAAATAAGATAGTAGTTTCAAGGAAGTTAGTTTTTATTGGAGGATGGGTACTAATCAGAGATTATCAAATGTCATATTATGCTAGAGAAATAAATAAAATATTTGACCAGCAACTATAGAAGTGATGATGTACAAATGTCTAAAGTACTTAGAGACAGAAAACAAAAAGGTTGTACTATGTATAGAGAGAGCAAACAACAAAGATCAAATCTCCACATAGCTCTGGAAAGGAAGGTTCATGTACAAAACTTTCAGTGTCACCCTGCGTGTGACAGCAGAGGCAGTGAGTAACTACAGACTAAAAGATGCAGTGCCAGTTTCCTGAGATATGGTTTTAAAATGTGATTGAAAATATTGAACCAGTGCATTCATGTTGTCCAGTCATATATTTTATGAAAACATAAGGCCACAAACACTTGGAGTAAGAAGAGAACGCCATTGATATCTCAATTGCTTTTCCTTTTGTTGTGATAAGCTATTCTGATGAAAGCGATGTAAAGGAGAAAGGATTTATTCTGACTCACAGTTTGCCATCATGGTCAAGAAGCAAGAGAGTGCTGGGTCCAGGACCCCATGCCCATGGAATAATCCCAACGAATCATGACAGATCCTCTCACATCAACATAGTTAGCCAAGATACAGTCCCTCATGTGTGGCCAGATGCCTGTCACCAAGATAGTTAGTTATAGATTCAATCAAATTGACCAGTAATAGTGACCACATCTGGATGGGAGGTAAGAGAATATATTATAAAGAGAGAGAGCAGTTTGAACAAGCTACAAAGAGCCGGCAAAATGTCTCTAGAAACTGCAGCAGCATGGAGCGGTGTGAGGGTGGAGAAGTGAAGCCTTCCAGAAAGTAGGATGTCGTAAAGATGAATGGCAAAGGAAGGGAGAAGTTGGCTGAGTTGAGATTTAGCAATTTAGAAAGGTATTTTGACCAGCATCTAAATCAACTTGGCTTTCTCTTTGCTCTGATGAAACAAAGAGAAGCTAACTGTGGGAAGGGGGATGTTGTACTGAAATACAGGGGACATGCTAAGGGACAGGAGGAAAACAGCAGGCAAACCATCTGTAGCATGACCATAAAGAGCTGTGATGGTAAAGTTTGCAGAGTTGCGAACACTGAGTTTGCATAGCAATGACAACAGCAAAGTACAGCTGATAGGCACAGATGCTCGAAGCCATACTGCACTGGTCTCCAGGATACCTCAACTCACAAGATCAAACTCCACCGCACTGCCTTGCTTTCCTCTGATAAAATAGCGATAATATTGCCTAGTTGCATGTCATGTTGGTGACAAATTGATTAATACACCGCATATTATGAAAATATTGACTGTTACTGTGTGTACATATCAAATGCATTCTGACTCCTGTACGACTTAAGCCTGTTTTTCTACTATAAACTGTAGAAAGTTCATTGCTGTCCCTTATTGTGAATGAAATCAGCAAGTATCTAGCTAGCACGCATCATGTAAGTGACTTGCTTCCTTCTGAGTGCAGGAAGTCAGGCTGATAATCATCGTGGCTTTCCTGCATCCATCCAACCCTAACTGGAACCACATGGGCATTATAAAATCTCAACCTTGAACTTCCTTCTGACACAGCCAGGGGCTCAAGTTTACTCAAGCGTTTGAACTTCTGTTTGCCTTATGTATGACATGGGAGTATCTCTCTATCAATATTTAAAAGTTAGGGCCAAATGGCCTTATGTATAACGTTAAGGAGTTTCCCGTATCAGCTCATCTTTTGTGCTTTGGCTCCAGCAAAGTTGAAGGAAGTGGATGGATTACAGAAGGACCTGGGGGTCTACTGCCCGCACTTCTCTAATGTTAGCAGAGGCATTGCCGCCCGTCATTAAACATTTGCCTGCTCTCTAGCTCTCCTGGAAGCGTTTACCATGTCTTTCAGACACCGTTCATTAAACATTGCCGCCCGTCATTAAACATTCGCCTGCTCTCTAGCTCTCCTGGAAGCATGTACCATGTCTTTCAGACACCGTTCAGCCAGTGAAGCAGAGCCATTAGGAGATTTATGTCCGTGAGCATGGGGGTAGGGGGTTAGTTATGAGAGCTGGTGAAGTGTTTTCTCCAAGGCTGTTGTCTTCAAGTCTGATGTGAATGGCTGCAATCCCAAGGGCAGACAGTTCCAAAGCAAAGACTTTTGTTCCTACCAGGTATTTGAATATCAGTAGAATTTGTATATTGAAATCCTAACCTCCCTTATGAAAATACTAAGATGTGAGGCCTTTTGGAGATAATTAGGGTGGAGCTCTCACAAGCAGGATTAGCGGGTTACACAATGATCCTGGAGAGCTCATGTTCTTCTTTAATCTTCTTCTGTGTCTCTCTCTCTCTCTGTGTGTGTGTGTGTGTGGTAAACAAGGCCCCTCAGCAGACTTCAAACTTGCCAGTTCTTCCTCTTCCATACTTCCAGAACTGTGAGAGGAAGCCATCACTCGGTGGACCACAGGGTTCTCACAGAAACTTGGTCTAAGACAACCAGCTACAAAGCGAGGGCGAGCGGAGCATAGAACAGGCCTAAACCCATGCTGCTGGTACCAAGTACACAGATAAGAAGATGGCCCACTCTTACTATCTCTAGCACTGGAATGACAGGTCCCTTGTCACAAAAAAAGGCCCTTCCTCAAACTGACAGTGAGCCAGCACGCCAACAGAAGGGAGTGGCAGCTTCAGAACCAGGCAGCCTCCTTCCAAGACTAACTCTCCCGTCTTGAAGCCTAAAAGAGAGAATTCTTTAAAATGGAGCTCAGCCTATCCAAATTGATAGAGTACTAAGTCCTATAATGTACAAACTAATTTAATTGGTGGTAAAGCTTTCTTTTAAACACCTTAGTGGTCTGCATTACGTTTTTAATGTCTGTTTTATTGTTTCTGCCTTACAGAGACTCTCATTTACTTGGTTCTGCTGAAAAGAGCTAGGGTGACTGTACTTGTAGAAAGTGAATGTGTCTTTTCTTGGTTTGGTTATTCCAGGATGGGAGGATCTGAAAGTCTTGTGCATGCTCGGCAAATGTTCCACCAATGAAATACAACCAAAGCCAGAAATCAAACCTTTGCAATCACTCATTGCTGTGGTACAGAAATTATATCCTTCTAAGCTATTTTATATAAAATACTAATGCTGTTATTTGCATGGAAGAATAATCCACAAACTGTGGATAAGCTTTGTACAAATCCTTTGGCAATAAGGTCTTGTTATCTTTCTCTTGGTATAAGATGTGACACACTTGTTAACAATCTGCATAGTTTAATACAGGTTGGCCCCTTCATAGGTCCAACTAGAAATTTGAAATCAGGTAGAGAATTAAGGCTTAATATCTATAGCAACTATTTTTTCCTTGTATAAAAAAACAAAACAGGTGTACTTATGTACTTAGTATTGATGAGCTACATATATGTTTGGTACACATTATTTTACCACACCAGGTAGACAGAAGCAAATGTTCCACCAATGAACTACAAGGTTTACACCATGATGTAAACGTTTTCTGGAGGCTGAGTGCCCATACATCTGTCTTGTGAGCAAATACTGGCACATCAAGGGAGACATAAAGCTCTTTTGCCAGCCTAAATCCCTCCCAATCCAACAGTATCACCTTCTTTGTTCAGGTAGAATAAGAAACAGACTGCCCCAGACCTTGCTAAAAGTAGGCCTTGGCATAAACAAAGGTATTTTATTGCCACACACATTTCTTAATTGATTCTGACTCCTTAACAACCTCATGACTTATTTTCCAGACCTTTGGTCATTCTTTCCCTCCATCTCCTAAAATCTTGGCAGATTCTATCCATATTTCTTAGGTGGGGAAACGAGAAGCTGAATAGAAAACACAGGTATAGCTTTCACAAGCAAAGAATTTGAGAGGATGGGGCAGTGCAACTTGCTTCCTTCATGCAGTGTAGGCACCTTGATACAGCACTCTAGACCAGAAAGCAGGTGCTCTCACTTGTGCCCTAGCCCAGCAACTTACCCGCTCAGAGGGTGAAAGGTGAATACACTCTTTCTTGGGATCCTGCACAGAACCACTACAGGTCTTGCCAGCCTTTTCCTTATGGACCATTTAGAGCATCGGAGAGAAATGTATTATCAGACTGCTGAAACCAAGTATCACAGGCAAGGTGATGTAAACAAACTTCTCAGAGATCTTGGAATCTGGGACATCCAAGAGAAAAGTGTGGTCCTTTCTGTTTCCAGTGAGGACACACTTGGTTGTGTGAACAATGTCTTCAGTCTGTTTCCTGCCAAGGGAGAAAGAGAAATAGGGATAGGAAAAAAGCAAGTGCAACATGTGTGTGTTTGGACTCAGCCCTTTTCTTCCTATTACACAGACCTTTGGCCCTACTGGGGCAGATGACACCTTTATTGATTTTATTTCCCACCCATGTCTGTTGTAGGAGGCCGCTTGTTCATTGCCCAGCTGCCAGACTCCAGAAATAATCACACAGAAACTATATTATTTAAGTCACTGCTTGGCCTATTAGCTCTAACTTCTTATTGGCTAGTGCTTACATCTTAATTTAACCCATGTCTACTAATCTATGTATCGCCACGTGGCTAAGGCTTACCATCAAGGCTCAACACATCTGTCCCTAGCAATAACTTCATGGCTTCTCCTTGACTCTGCATTTTTCCCCAGCATTCAGTTTAGTTCCTTCTATCTTGCCTAGCTCTATTCTGCCCTATCACAGGCCCCAAACAACTTCTTTATTCATTAACCAATAAAAGCAACACATATACAGAAAGACTTCTCACATTTCATGCCTCCTTAGAGCATTTATCTTAGTACAGGCAAAAATAGATGGCAGTGCTTCAACATTACAGTTGGGTAGTGGGGGCACAGTCAATAATTTTCTGGGATACACCCCAAATCCATGCTGCTAATATGTGTTTATTCCATCAACAAAGCTGAACCCTAGTAACTTTTATTTATTCCAGTATCAATCCCAAAGTCTATAGTCTTATATGAATGTTATCTAATTCAGAATATGGGGTAACTCAAGGTATAATTTATTTTGAGGCAAAATTTCTCTTTAGCTATAAAACTTTAAAACTAGTTAAGTTGTGGGCTTTCAAAATATTTGATAGAACAGAAATGGGATGTGTTTTGCCATTCTCAATGAAAGAAAGAGTTTATGCGCCCCGAGCAAGTCCATGACTTAGGAAGGGAAGTTCCTTTGGAGCTTCAAGCTAACATTTCTTTTTGACTTGATGTTCAAAGTCCAAGCCCACTGGGATGGCACTGTCATGGCCATAGCTCTTCCCTTTTTCTGAATTCTGTCCCCTCTCCTATTGGAGATAGCCCAGCTATAGAGGCAAGCTCTAAGGGCAGTACCCACACAGATCCCTACCAGGGTCCCTCCCTCTGAAACTAAAACAACCATCATGTTCCCTGGGCTTGTGGTGGGAGCGATGGTCCTGTCTGTTTCTTAATCAACTCCAAGGTCATTCTTCCTTTCATTGAAGAATAATGCACTTTCACTTCCATGAATCCTGACAGCCTCCCTTTCCTCCATCCTCCAAACTGTCATTGCTTCTGCTCATACACTCCTCTTTAAGCATATGATAGTCAAGTCAAGCCATTGTTCTCTTTAGCACACTTTCCAGTGGGTTTTTGTTTCCTTTGGTTTAGTTTGGTTTTAGATCTGGTTTTTTTTTTCTATTACATATATACTATAAGTTCTGAATCATCAAGCTTTGATTCCTTTTGGTGTAACAAATCCTTTTCCCAGCCTATATAATATAATAGTGTGCGTAGTCAAGAGGAAGAAAGACATATCTCCCAAAACTTTGTTTGGATATCTACTAAGCTATAGTTCCAATTTCAATTCTTGCAAATGCCGCTTCCCACAGAACAGAGCTGAAACAAGACCTTTGCTTCTCTCCAAGTATCAGTATTTCCCCTAGTTTTTAATAGTATGTTCTTCATTTTCACCTGAATGACTCCAGATTGACCTTCAGAATCCATATTCCCACCACCCTGCTGTTCATGAGTATTTACAGATTCCCTTTGAAGGTAGGCAATGGCTCCCCAACTTGTCTTTTTTCATACTGAGAAGAATATGACCCTTACCAATATGATGTGTAACACCCACGTGTCTATATATAGTCTCGTCATGGAAGTCTGTACTTTTTTCATCCAGGACTTTGGGTATACTCCAGATTCTACCCACCACCCACTTCTAAGATCATTTCCACAATGGTAGTTTTTTTTGTTTTGTTTTTTTGTTTTTTGTTTTTTTTTTTTTTACAGCAGCATCCTATGTCTTGGTACCTCAAGAGATGACAGCAATTTCCAAATGCTGGAATCTAATGTCAGTCAGGGAAACCAAAAAGAGGTGGCATAATTCTAGTCCAATTGCCCAAAAACTTGAGATTCAAGAAGGGTTGATGTTTCAGTTCTATTCAAAGACAGAAAAAAAAAAGAAAGCTGGTGTCCCAGCTGAGGGCTGTCAAACAGGTGAGTTCTCATTGGTGAGTCAGACTTTGTGCTTTTCTACATCAAAACTAACGTGATGAGGTTCTGTATTAGAGAAGGCAACCTGTTCTATGCAGTATATTTATCTAGATGCTAATGTCAGCTTGAAATGCCCACATAGACACAGCCAGAATGATGCTTGACCAAATGCCTGGGAACAAAATTTGACCCAGATCATTAGCTATCATCATAGCTGCTGAATTACTTTTGCTTCAGATGATATGATAAAATACCCTGACAAGATAACTTCTTGGAGAAAGGGTCTATTTTAACCAACAGTCCCAGGCTACAATCCTTTATTATCAGGGAAATCACAGTGATAAGAACTTGGAGGAATTGGTCATATCACATCCGTGGACAAAAATGGAGATCAACAACTGTGTCCTTATTGTGCTCACCTGGCTTTCTCCATTTTTATAAAACCCAGGGCTCAAACTCAATGAATATAATAAACACAATCCCTCATAGACATGCCTACTGCCCACCCCACTATAAACCAGTCCTCTTTGGTCTTATCTCCCTGGGTGATTCTAGGTGGTGTCAAGTTGACAATTGAAGCCAACCATCGCAGCTATTTTCCACTTTATTTTCATAATTTGTTTGTAATCATAGGAAAGGCACAACTTTCATTTTCTGTTCAATAATTCCTCCAACAAACAACGTGAGCTACCATAACGTGAAGAATATCATGTCCTACGCACTCTGCAAAATTATACCTACTAGGGGCGGGCCCTTTTTCTTTATATCTAGCACTTTATCAGAGAGAAAGAGAGTTTGTATTTTCCTTCAAGAGACACAAGGTATCTGGGAGATAATTCTGGTATATAGATGATCTATTCTGAGAAATGACTTTAACACTTTAGATTAACAAATGAACTCCTTCAATCATAGATAACAATATTTACATACTTGACATCCAGACCCAGATGACTATACTAGAATCCTATATTACAAAAATAAAATACAAAATAGGCATCTATTTACATACAACCATAGACACATAGGACCATGGTCAGCCCTCACCCTGTCCAAGAAAGGGAATGTTTCCAGAGGCTACAAAATCTGAGCTTCAGAGGCTTGGGAGGTCACCATCAGTCACTGAGTGCTGGAGATGCACCAGTGTCAAACTGATGGGTTATAGATAAGATTTCAGTCAGCCTACTGAATGGAGACAAAATTGCAAATGGTTTTCTTTCCTTTCCTTCTCCTTTTTTTTTTCAGGACAAGATTTCTCTGTGCAGTGCTGGCTGCTCTGTAACTCACATTGAGACAGGTTTCTCTGTGTAGCCTTGGCTATCCTAGAACCCACTTTGTAGATCAGGCTTGCCTTGAACTCAGAGGGCTGCCCATTTCTGCCTCCTGAATGCTGGTATTGAAAGAATGTACCACCACCGCTCAGTTGCACATGCTTTCTTTAAGGATAGCTGCAGAGTGAAGAGTAGTGAGTTACAGAGAAACTATGGTGCTAAATGATCAATTACAGCCCAGAGAAAGTTTTGGGAATTCTTGAAGGTATAGTAAAAACTCAATGATTAATGTTCATTGAGAAGTGAGGAATGGGGGGGGGGAGCCTTTAAGATCCTAACTCCTCTAGGTGTTGGATTTAAAGCACCCTACAATAATGAATAACATCCAGTCATTCAAATTTCAAGAATATTTCATAGCCCAGGTCACCTTCCTAAAGCTGAGTAGGGAGTGATGATGCTAGGAACCTCCGAGACTTTTCATGTGCACTGTTGAGAAATTACACAAATAAATGGCAGTCTCCCCACCCTTGCCATAAAACTCTCACTGAATTCTTTCTCCAATAACAAGACACATTTAAAAATTTAAAATTATTTTTATTTATGTGCATGTGCACCTATTTGTCAGTGTGAACATCATGTTGCAGTTCCTATAGGCGCCAGAAGAGGGCATACGATCCTCAGGACCTGGAGTTGCAGACTGTGTCAGCCACTGTATTGGTGCTGGAAACTGTCCTCTGAGAAAAGAGCAAGTGCTTGTAACCACGGAGCCATCTCTCCAGTCCCTATAGCACACTGTGATATAAGTTATTATATTTTTGTGGGGCAGTGGCCCCACAAAATTTTTTCCAGAGACTCACATGCACATAGGTAAAACTCTCTAAGGAACTGGTGCTTAAGATGCAAAATATGATAAGACATTAAGCAGGATAGGAATAGTGCAGAAACTTTTCCAGCAGGAAAAGCAGCCTGTGCAAAGTCTTTGGTAGGAGAAGGATCAGTGTGAGGGATGCAACAAATCGTAACTAAAGAATCCTCACAATGGACTCTGGTTCCCTATAGCCCAGGAATGGCAAAAATCCTAAACTGGCATAAAGTTTTTGCTAATTGTCTGTGAATTCCACAATGCCTTTGTTTCCCCCATGCCTCTGCCATATTCATTCCCCCATCTCTGTTTCTTGCTTGGAAGTCATTAGTGATGCTTCTCCATTTTTGTTCATCAACTAGAAAGAAGAGGGATGCAACTTCCTGCCCATTTCCCTTCTCATTTGCAGATATAGTTTTGTCAAGGAGTCAAGGTCCCTCTCCATGGCTATTCGTACACAGCTCTGAATGCTCATGGTGCTGACTGATTTCCTGCTGGGTAACAAACCTTTGTGGAATGTAATACATTTAGTGACACATTCTGGTAACAGAGTTAAGGCTGCCTGTGGCAACATTAATGCTTAGTCACTTTATAGCTAGCGCTGTGGGGGGCTGTATTTACTTTGCTTGACACCTAAAATTACAATGGGGTGAGTAACTGTTGGACCAGGAGCATCCACGGGCCTTAGATGCAAGATCTTTTCTTTTAAGCTGTATGCTATTTTTTTTTCTCAGTGATTCTGAATTTCTTTTATCCCAGGATTGAATCCAAGTTTAATCCTATTTTTTCCCCTCCAAGAAAAGGAAATTCAAAAAGTCCACAATGCTCTGTCCCATTAAGGAAAGGAAAGAATGCGCCCAAAGAATGGCACACCACAGGAACCAAACATTGTGTGAAGGACAAAGAGAGTGAAGTTAGAAGTAGGATTGGGTGGTTGAGCAATAAAGGCTAGAGACTATGATATGAATGCATATGCACACACACAAGCATACATACCAAGAGTCACATGCATGCACACGCAGCACACTCACACACTGACGTCCACACACTTACACACATGGCACTTGGAGAGAATCTTCTCTTACAAAGCCCCTCCTTGCTTATTTTCCCTCAACCTCTCAAACTGCTTGCCCAAGACTAGCCAAATGCAAGTCCTGTTCGCCACTCCCCACGGGCTTCAGTAATGATCCCCATCTATCTGAAGGAAGCTAGAGAATAGAACTGAGACACACTCCCTGACTCCTCACATGGATGACTCCTCATGTGACACACTCTTCTTTCACTTGTCCCCTAAACCATAAATTCCTTTCTACAAAAAGACCCATAGAAGCACTTAACCATGATTATGTTCTGAATGTGAGTGTCCCCACCAGACTCATGTGTTTGAACACTTGATCCTCAACTGGTTGTTTTCTTGATCTTTTCTCTTTCTTCTTCTTTTAGTTATTTTTTTTTTCTTTTTTGGAAGACTGTTCCGGGGGTTGTGAAGGGTTTAGAAGATGAATTCTCATTGGAGAGAAAGTGAGTCAAGAAAGCCTTGAGGTCTCATGTGAGCCCAGTTTCTGTCCGGTCTCTGGTTTTTGACCCTAGAGTCGCTGTGGCTATCCATCTCAAACTTCTGCTGCCCTGCATTCTCGGCCATGATCCCCTCACCCTGTATGACGACGCAGGTTCCTCTTCCCTTTAATGGCTTCTTGTCTGGTACTTGTCACGGCAATAAGAAAATCACTGATAGAGAGAAAATGTAACCCTGAACTTCTTGCCAGTTTTGCCTTAAATGCCTTAGAGACCATCATGCCTATGGAGATGATTCTGATTCCAGGCAAGAAGCAGAGGGGAAGAATGGAAAAATTAAGTTTTTACCAGGTGTGAGCATCTTTTTAAGAGAAAAGGAATTTAGGTAAAATATTTTGTCCAGTGGAGACAAAAGAAAAGACACAAATGATGCCTCTGTAACTGGCTCAAAGGGATGGCAGCATCTAGTCAAAGCAGGGATGGGCTTAATGAACACCTGCCTTATGCTTCAGGAACCTCAAACACTTCCACATTTAATCTCACACTCTCAAGGGGTTTGTAAACGTCAGGGCAACTTCTCTCTTGAATCTGGTATCAAAAGATTTTGAAAATTTCTGAACCTGTTCTACTACTGGGCAGGACTAGAGTTGTGGTCACACTTCTGTCTCGGGGCCACAGCTCACTCACCTGCCCCACGGTGTAACTCTTCCTCACAAAATACAGATGACTCTTCATTAGGAAGCTTTCACCAGGGTGAAAGAATTAATGGCATGTTCAACCAGGTGGGTAGCTATGTTTCTGCTGTCATCCAGGCATGTCTACACGCATGCTGTCCTGGGGTTTATATCCTTAGCCTACAGAGTCCTTCCTTGGTGGGAAGAACAGGTCAGACCCATCTGCAGCAGAGAGCTGTCAGATGCAGCTCTCAGTTCCTGCACTCCCCGGCCGAGGAGAAATCGCTGGACCATAGCACCAAAGCGACTTGTGGCCTTTGGGAAATGCTGCTCTTTCACCAAACCAGAAAGATCCTTGTCTGCCTGTTCCTGGCCAGCTAGATAAGGAAAGCCACCAATCGCCTTGCAGACTCATCTGGGTCACTCAGGAAGTTCTTTGGCTCCATCCGTGGTACCCGCGACAACAACAAAAATAGAACGGGTGTTTAAGAACCTTAACACAGGGTTCCCAGATGGCAATCTGGCTTTTCATCTCAGCAAGAGGGAAATGGCAAAGCCAAATTCAAGAACTGAAAAGTCAAGAAAGGCTCTGCTTGGGCGTGCTTCCGCTCAGCACGCTGGCAGCTTAAGGCTGGATCCCCACCTGGCAGCTCCAAGGTGTCTTCTCAGTAAAGCAGCCACAGATTTACTGGAGGGCGTTGAGTGCTTCTCCTCGGTCCCTTGGGCACAAGCAAGGCAAAAATGTCTTGTGGTACAAGGCTGAGGCAAATAAAATTACTTCCAATATTTTTTGGATGGAGCCTGTGAGAGGCCCGAGAAGCACAAGCCAGATTTCACACATATTTAATTTTTAAGATGTAAATAACATTAAGTTTTTCGACACATTCATATTGGCTTTAGCTTCATGTTGTAATTCAAAGTGGTTTATTTTTTTTTTACTTTAAGTGATTCTCAACCCATGATTATTAAAGAGAATGAATTATGCATTTACCTTTTACATTTTTCTACTGTTCATGGATTTTTCGAAGTAGAATATTTAATAGGCAGAAACTTTGTACCATAGTCAGCTATTTCAGTATTAGCCACGAGAATTAACTGGATGAAATCCCTGGCTGTCTCTCCTTGGCACGCCTGCTACAACTTCTAACTAAAGGTGTTCCCACTCCACAAGGCATCTTAAATACTACCTGTGTCTCCGCTATTTTGATAGAAATCTTTAGAGACTTTGGAGTCCGAGAAAACTGAGTTCAAACTATTTACCAACTGTGTGTGTGCACTTCAGTCTCCCCGTGTTTATTAGAGACAATGAGTTCTCCATTACATTATGCTGTAGTGTTCATTCACTCATAAGTGTAATGTGGTGGGGGCTTCAACGACTGGCATTTTGTTTCTGTAAGCACTGGTATGTTTTTCCTCTTCTTATTAATTTATTTTGTCCAAAAAGGTGAATTCTCATTCCTACATTTTACACTGACATCATTGAAATGCCCCTACTATCAAACATCTTCCTTCAGATAGCTCCTCCTTCTCTGATGTGACTTCTCTGACCCCCATGGCTTGGTGACTCTTCCACCTAATTCTGTGTGACCTCTGGCCTATTCTTTTCATGACAGTTGTCATTATGACACTATGCTATTTTTTTTCTCTTTGCCTGACTCTGACGCTTCCAGTTAAAACATCAGCCGGTGGACAGCAAGACACAAATGTTTCTTGAATATGTGTTGAATGGCTATTAGAAAAATGTCCTGTTTCATTTTCATATTGTTTATTGAACTGAAATAAAAATGGCCTTCTGTTTTTGTTATGCCTCAATAAGGGTTTCTATTGCTGTGTAGAGACACTGTGACCATGGCAACTCTTATAAAGAAAACATTTAATTGGGGTGGCTTGCTTATAGTTTCAGAGGTTCAGTCCAGGATGACATGACAACACGCAGGCAGATGTGGTGCTGGAGCTGAGAGTCCTACATCATGCCTCAGAGGCGACAGAAAATCAATAGACTGTCACTCTAAGTGAAACTTGAGAAAAGAAATCTCAAAGCCTGCCCCCACAGTGACACACTTCCTCCAACACATTCATACTTCCTAAGAGTGCCACTCCCTTTGGGGGCCATTTTCTCTCAAACCTCCACAGCTGGTTTAAAACATCTTACCATTTAAATAATTTAATAAAGGTATTCATCTCAAGTTACAATATAATAATTAAAGTCAAGGAGAAACATCATATTTTTAGGAGACTTAAGCTTTTGTTTTGATGGGCTTTTAGCTGTCCATCCTTGAGATCCTTCCATAGAATTCCTTCAGGAGCTGGTAGTAATGCTTCAGAAGAACAGACAACCGTGTCACTTTGAGACCCTCTACTCATTGGAGGGAAGGGTTCAGGTAATTGGAACAGACTTTTCCTACTCTAAAACGTCTCTTGTCATTTCTGTAATGGGAACATCAGTAATATGAAGGCTTCTTTCCCATTCTGTGAGGCAGTGTTACTATCTCTTTCCCCGATTCCATGGGCCCCAGTTAGCAAAACAGAGCTCAGTTCAATTCTCGGGCATTGCATCCACTCTTCAAGCCTTACCCAGTTCCTTGTGAAAGATCAGCCAGGGCTTTGCATGCCTTTTAAGAACATGTTTCTCTCAAGTCCCCAAGGATTCCATTTGTACTCCTTTTTACTCTAGCTGTGTCTTCTGCTACTTCTATTTCTCCTGGTCCTACCTAGGCTGCTACGGTCTCAAAGTTTGGAGTATAACGTTTTCCACTTGATTTCCTCATCTTCATAATGTACTATATTCCGACACCTAGTTCAATGCTTTCATGCAAAGTTAGGGTCTCAGAATAACAGAGTGCAGATATCTTACACTGGCAAGCTTCTCATGGTGTACAATAAGCGACATAGATGTACTATTTGATAGTTTGTTGGGAATATTATGTTAACAGAGACTTTACCTAAAGTAATTCTTATTAGGAACCCAAGTTCAAGCTTGAAATGAATTGCTCAGTCACCACAATTACTGCAATGCGGGTGATTTTGTGAACAACAGGAAGTGTAATTACTGAAAGAGTGATGTCAGCTCTGTCCAGGTCACCTCAAGCACGGAGCTAGTCTTAGCTGGTGGATGAGCTTTAGGTTCCAAGGTGAACTTGAAATCTGAGAGAGCTGCCGAGAGAAGAAACACCTGCTTTTTCGCCCAATAACTCCCATGGATCCCATGGGAGGGAGGCGAGCACCCCAGCCTCCACAAGCACTTGAAGTACTTACTTGAACCTTTGTGCACACACTTACTCCATACCGTCAAAAATTCAGGGAAAGGCCAAATGTGTTAAGGTTGAGCAGTGGACCTGGAACATTCACCGAAAAGAATAAAGAAGTCACTAGAAATGTTTTTTTTTCTTTTGTTTAGGACCCCTCCTGGGTGAATTTGAATTACCCCTTTTCCTTGCAGTGGGAAAACCCTGTAATCAGCTGCTTGGGGAAAAAATGTCCTCTCCACTGCAGAGAAAAGCCTTGGGATGCAGATACTGTCCACTCTCAACAGCAGCACAGGGCAATTTGTTTTCTCCTAGGAGGTGGCTACAAGTTTAAGCCCGAATCCTTGCAGGTAATAGAGAGTTGCTGCTCCCATGGGTCCAATCTTCTTCCTTCCCCGAGATCTCCAAGGATGGCAGCAGATGGTGGAAGATTCGGAGCTGAGCAATTCTCCCTCCCTTTCTCTTTTACTCAAGACCTTATTGACTCTGACCCTAGGTTTGTCTCAGGTGTAACACTAAAAAGATTATGAAGCGCGCTGAAGCCAAACATCACTAGAAGCATCACTAGAAGCTTATCCTGCAGTCACAGTTCCCAAGGCAGGCTCCAGAATCTTCAAATCCAAGCTGCCCTGGGTCTCAGTTAGGGCAGAATGTGAGCACCCACCATCTTCTAGAAAGTGGCTCTCACCATGAGAATTGCCGCACGAATCCCCTTCTGCTATGTAGGAAAACACAGCAACTTGTGCAGATTGACAGACTGACTTCTTTGCTAGAAGGGAAACTAGGAGGCGGGAGGAGGGAGAGGTAGGGGAGGAAGAAGAAAAGGAACAAGAACAAGAAGAAAAGTTTCTGTCAACAAAGAATATCCCTAGACTGGATAATTGAAGAAGTATCCTTTCTGGAGATGTTCCTGTCATCGCCATATTATATATTTATATTTTTGTATATAGAAATACTGTGTATTTATCATATACAAATAATATAATGTATTATAATATTGCATAATATATTATATGTGTATTGCATATAATGTATTATAGTATTACATAATATATTATAAGTGTATTGCATATAATATTTAGTGTATATAAACACTGTTTATATATACTAAATATTATATTTACACTATTTCTGTACCCAGACTGCCTGTCCTGCTAACAAGGGGGGGATTAGTAAACTATTAAAAGAAACTTCAAATAACATAGAGAGAGCTTATTTGTAAGCAAAAAGCAGCATTGAATGATGGTCATTTTCTCAAAATTTCAAGGTAGAGGATATTTCCATTCCTCTCCTAAGCCCTCAGCAAAACCCTCTTCATTTAAGAAACCCCTTCTGGGCTCATCTTTCCATTTGTGGAGGAAACACCAGACTAAGTAAAACAACCATTTGCTGAGCACCCAAGGCTGTAGACACACCAGTAACATAAGCGTCCCCCTCGTTCATTTGAGTCATCTCCCCCAGGGCATTTGTCTTTTGTGCATGGAGATTCTGACAACCTCTTGGCACTTGCATTTTGTCATGTTGTAATGGAGCAAGTTTCTATTCATAATTTTCATGCCAATTACATGCAGTGAATCAGGTCCTTGCTACATAGATGTGTGCTGGGAGCCCTCCCCAGAGCCTCAAGCCACGGACAGCCCTGCTCCCAAGGCTGCCAGTGGCTCCTGACAGTGCCTTCCTCACCTTTTAAATAGCAGATAATTTCATTTTTTTCTCCTACTTGAGCATGAACCAGATCATTTGCATTGTAAATAAAGCCCATTTCTTGTCTTTATTTCCATCATTTTTGATTGCTTTTGGCTGCTTAACTTGGATAATTTAATCGCAAGCCATATGAAAGAGAGCAGAGAGAGATTTTTAAATAAGTTTAGAAGTAAGCACAAAACAAATCTACAGCAGGAGCAGATGGCTACTCCCTCTCTGGTAGCAGAAGCGTTGGAAGTTCTTAGAGCACCTTCTTGGGGTCATGGGGAAAATGCAACAACATCTCTTCAACAAAGTTCTCTAAGGTAAGCTCTTCAACAAAGTCCTCTAAGGTGAGCTTGAGGTTCCATGTGCAGCATCACACTGCAAGAGATTGGTATCGTACTCATGGTAGACTGGTGAGCAGGTTCTCTGCACCTCGGCCCTGTGTGAGGGCCTGCTTCTCCTCTGCTTGTCCTGGAACCCAAATAAAGCCAGAGTAGGGTTCATTTCCTGCCATCATCTGTCTAGGGTGAAGAAAGGAAGAAACATTGTTCATAAGAATTTATCTTTGTGTGATTTGACAGTTTGGAGATAACAGCCTTTCCTTGACATAGTGAGACATGAGACATCACCAAGATCATTCTTCAGCCTAAATTTCTTTAGATAGACTTCATTGTTTCTGGTATGATGCCCACAGTTATTCTTTCTCCAGGGAGTGGTACACAGGCAAAGCTCTCTAGGTTAACAGGACGATCCTGAAGTTTCTTTCGAAGGCTGTCTTTCCTTACCCGCTCCAGGTAGCTTCTTGACAATGCCAATGAGCAGCAGGCACTAAATCCCACGTACCATGTACTGTCTAGAGAAGATGGAAGTCCTCATGCCACCTACGGGTCATGTGGAGACAGTCAGGAGGGCATGCTTGCAGTCTAAGCCAACTCTCTTCACAGTCTGCAAAAGCAGAGCTCTCTTATGGAGAAGCACAGATGGCTGAAGGTAAAGGCTCTTGACAGACCCCGTATCTTAGGGTCACACCCTCTAAGTTTACTCGTGAACTCTGGCACTTAGTGACCAACTAGATCCACTATGCTGTCTCATTCCTTCCCCATTCGGCTGACTGTCTTTCCTTCTGGAACATTTTATTCTTGTATCACCCTGAGTTGGTTGTTCTCTTATTCAGCCTCTTACAATTTGTCTTCTAAACTTTAGTGCCCCTGGAGTTCCATAACCATGCATAGCTAGTTCCCCGAACCTCTCAATTTTTCTTCCATTGCCTAACCATTCCTGAACACTACCCTTGCTAGAGATATTTGCCGCCAGAGAGCTCTTCCAGGACGAGACTCATTGTCTAATGCCTTGTGTAGCCCATGTGTGAGAGATTAAGTCTTTATTTCTCTCTTCTTCTTTTAGACTCTTCCCGTCCTTCTGTCTGGTAAAGTCCTGCCCATCTAAAGCTCACAGCAAGTGTTTTATAGCTCCAAAGACCTCTTCTGTTTAAGCCAATGGTTCTCAACCTTCCTAAAACTGGGGCCCTCTGTGTTCCTCACGCTGTGTCCCCAATCATAAAATTATTTTCATTGCTACTTCATAACTGTAATTGTGCTACTATTATTAACCAGAATTTAAATATTTGTGTTTTCTGATGGTCTTAGGTGACTCCCAGAGGAGTCAAGACCCATAAGTTGAGAACCACTGGCTTAAGCCTTCCAACCTGTGAAAGTTGCTACTGCACATTTGATCATCATGAGTGTGCCATAGGTCACACAAATGTAGAGCTCTAGCTCTTGTTTAAAACCAAAACAAACAAACAATGATGTAAGGTCACATTCCAACTTGTCATGTGATCACTTCTTCTATAGACTTATAAATGCTTGCTGCAATCTCAACTTTTAATAACAAAACCTTCCTAGGATCAAAGAAATTTTTTGTGTGTTGGTGTTTTGTTTTATTTTTTGTTAGCTTGTTTTCTGAGCCAGGGTTTCTTTGTGTGGTGCTAGCTGTCCTACAACTCACTCTATAGACAAAGATGGCCTCAAACTCACAGAGATCCTCCTGTCTCTGACTCCTGTGTGCTGGGATTAAAGGCATGTGCTGCTCCCACCCCTCACTACCCCCACCCAAGGAATCATAGGATATTTTATAGAAGAAATAATTAAATTTCTTCTACTTCTTGTTTATACTTCTTGCAATCGCAATAATTTTAAACTAGTAGGCATTTACTTCTTGCTACCCCTGTGCATCCAGAGTAGGCCAGGAGGGGAGTTTCAATCTTCACCATCTCCTGGGAGTTTGGGCAACTAAAGTCCTTACTGTGGGACAAGTTGCCATGATTGATAATGCAGAGGAAGCAGGGCTAAGCTGGTTGTCATCTAGTGACAAATATCCAACTCATACAGTGACACCGATTGCCTTCCTTCATAGGAATTAGAACCAACCCATTGTCTGCCCAACCACAAGGAAGACAGACAGAAACATCAGTTTTCTATGTGCCAGAGAGAGTCCACGTGATGCTCTGACTTAGCCATGGTCAGTCCCCTCATTATGTTCGGGTGCTTGTGCTCATTCCCATCATAATACAATAGACATAGCTACAAGGTGTGGAAGGCACATGTGTCTTGGAGCCACGCATTGTTGGTATAAAACTCTCTCCTCTGGCTTATTAGCTGAGCCTGTGTAACATGGGAAACTCTTGACCTCTGTGAACCTCCAGTCTCGCAACTGATAGACATTTGCTAAGATCCGAAAAGCTTCAGTGTGCTAAAATGTGAAACGAGCTCACTGCCATGTCTAGCAAGAGAAGGGCACTCTGTGTGTGCTAGCTTCCTCCCTTTTCTTCACTGCCGTACTAACTCGTTATTTTATTTCTTCTTGTCCTTATCATGCTTATGATCATGGATTGGCTCTTGTCTTAGGTTTGTAAAAATTGGCCTTAGCAACGCCTGAGTACAGCCCCATTTGTGCTATAAAACTCTGTAATCCCACCAGCGCTTCCAATGCAGCTGATTCTCCAGGGCTCTATCGTTAAAAACTTCTCTTTTTAACCTTTATAAGATTTTTTCCTCTTAACCTTTATAAGATCAATTTTGTTAAATAATTTGAGGGTTATTCTTCATTCTGTCCTGATTTTAATGTTGTCAGTTTGAAAAGACCATATTCTACCTCATTGTGTAAATATAAACCCTTCCAAGAAAAGGATCCCCTGTTATAAACCTTTATATTACAAGAATACAGGAAACATGTTGTATGTTGTCATATGCACACTATCAGGTGGTTAGCTAGACATATTGGTTTGCTAAGGCTGCTGTAACACCATAACTCAAACGACTGAGGTTTCTAAGCGGTGGCATATATCTGGAAGCCAGCACTTGGTAAGAGGGGTAGGAACATCAGGAGTTAGAGATTCGCAATTGACAACATTAGAAGTTTGAGGCCAGCCTAGGCTACATGCAACCCTATTTTAAAGTACAAAACCGACCAAGAAAAATATCTGTGAAGGAGGGTAGTGTTGTAATAAGAGCGGCGGGCTACATTCCTGGCACCCAGCCGCCCACATGACTAGCTCTAGCTTATGCCCCGAAATAATTACGTGGAAACTGTATTCTTTTAAACACCGCTTGACCCATTATATCTAGCCTTTTCTCAGCTAACTCTCGCACCTGGACTAGCCCATTTCTAATAATATGTGTAGCCCACGAGCTGGCTTACCAGGAATGATTTTAACCTGCGTCTGCCTGGAGTGGGAGAATCATGGCGACTCCCTGACTCAGCTTCTTTCTCCCTGCATTCTGTTCTGTTTTCTCCGCCTACCGAAGGGTTGGCCTATCAAATGGGTCTAGGCAGTTTCTTTATTAATAAGAAATCACTCCCACATCAGGGTAGATTCCTTCTAAGAGGTGTGTTTGAGAATCTGCCCCTGTGTTTCTCTGTGAGAGCCACAAAGTTTGCTGACTTATTTGACCCCTGGATGTTATGAAATCATCCCAAGCAATTCTATTTACAAACTTTCATCTGGAGTGAGTCTGAATACAGGCAAATTCCTGAATCCTTCAGGACTTCAGTGCCTACAAATGTACCTGCAAAGAACATATCTTCCTTCCTACCTCTAAAGCCAGAACTCTGCAAGAATGGACATAGGGGGGGGCTTTATTGGCACCAATTTCATTAAGAATGAATGTCTTCATTCCTAGTTTTGGTCATACCACAAAAGTGTTAGGCCAAGTAAATTCTCAAACACACTATTTGAAATGAAGTTTTTGTTAAACAGTAGATTTGTCTAAATATATCCTGTTGAAAAAGAGGTTAGGCCCTCACTGAACTTCTGCAAATAACTATACTGTCACAAAAAAAGTAAGGAAACCAAATAAAAATACTTGTTTCTGTGTTCTGAGATGTCAGGAAACAATAACATTCAAAGAATGTTTTATATTAAGCCTCAGAAGTATTCCGTATTAAATTGAGAAAGACCTATCAATAGAAAAAAGAAAGGGATTTGGACTTGAGGACTATCTAGTTAAACATGAGACGTTAAAACAATATCAATATTTCAAAGCAAAGAAGCACAATTATTTCCCTTCTTTTCAATCCAAGTTAATAAATGTTTTTCTGCTCAGGCTTCTGCCGGCAGCTGCTTTCATAAAATCAACTTATTCTGGACTGACAGGCGTTCTGGAAATGCTTTGTGGGGGTTGTCTGAGGCATGTCGGTTCCAAAGTCCCCATTGTAAGAACCATGGTTAGGCACAGCAGCTTGTTGGGGCTGCCTTCACAAAGCCCTGCTGACTGGCACTTTAAACAATAGACATTTATTTCCTGACAACCCCCAAGACAGAAAGTCCAAGGTCAAGGAGTCAGCAAGGTAAGTGCCTTCTGCGATCTCACTCTCTGTGTTCTTGCTGTCTCTTTTTGATGTCTGTAGCCTGATCTTTCTTTCAGAATAACAATCACACCACCTCAGGCCTCACAGTGATGGCCTTTCTTTACCACCGTGTCTCCTTAAAGACCTTATTTCCAAACATATTCTGCTGAGCTTAGGCCTTCAAAATACGAATTGGCTGTGGGAATGATAATTCAATTCATAACATTAAGTAAGAATTTCTCTATCCACCCTTCATTAACAACCAAATGTATGGCATCAGTGAAGCGTGAGAGGAAAGTCGGAGCAACTTGCTGTCATTAATTAAGACTGAATAGATGTTAATTCATCAAGTGGTCAGTACCATTGTCATGGAAAAATAGTAAAACTTTCCACTACAGTAAATAAAATGTGTAAGTTTGTTAACTGCATTAGGTTATTATTCCTATTCCATGTAAAAACATATTACAGACTGACAAATTTTTAAGACCGTCTAATCCATCTTGTCAAAATATATAATGTATAAAACATATTTATGAACCAGCAAGATGTCTCAGCAAGTAAATGCATTGGCTGCTAACCCATGACACAATACCCCCTCACTATCCAGAAATACAAAAATAAATAAATATATTTTAACAATTAAAAATAAAACATATGCATGTGTATAAATAGCTTTTTTGATGCACAATACTAGCTTAGAGAAAGCATAGATACTTATTTAACAGTTTTTCCATGAAATGCATACAATGTTGAACTGATTAATAATAACAGAATATACAAATAACACTAATTATTATCATCTTTTATAAAGTAAAAGACAAAGTCTTTATGATTTTTAAAATCTATCTGAACAAGTCTCAAAGGTACATTTAAATATAAAAGCATTTTGAAGTTTTTTTATTTAATTCTTATTAAATAAATTAAATGTGATATTAAGAAAGAATAATTTGATTCAGAACACTGATGCACAAGAATAATGAAGGATAGGGTTAATACTGACCCGGTTTAGATACAATTCAATTAAAGTGACAATATCAAAAGTATTTTAAAATAAACTTTAAGAATAGAGTTAGAAGAAGCCACAACAATCCACGGCTGAGAAACTCTTGTTACTTGTTTAAAAAGACAAGAACATTACAAAGTCGTTAAGAGCCACAGAAAGTAATCTTGCAGACATAATAAAACCCTGCTTTCGAGCAAAATTGCTCAGTGAATACAGAATACCTTTTAAAGATTTTGTTAAAAACAGACAGACTATTCAAAAACTAATCCATCACTGGTAGGTTTTTAAAATGGAGCGCTAATCTTGTTTTGTCAACATACTTCAAGAGGTGAGCACACTGAAACAAAATTCTTCCTCTTCTCATCTGGATAGAGGACAGAGACAGGATTCTCCTCCTCGCCTTGAACTATGGGATGTTGGGTACAACCAATGGAACAATGAATTTTTTTTCAGACGTGGGATAAAAGCAAAAACAGTATGCGTTCCATGAGGCGAGCTCTGCCTCAGATTAGTGCATAGAAATAGTTGAATTCATTGGTTAAATTTTCCAATGAGGATACTTTTGGGCCAACACTTTATTACTTGTGGAGTTCTTCTCAACATTTAGTGAAGAAACAATATTAATTATACATAAACCACACTAGATACCAGAAAGGATTTGCTCTCTCAATCTTTTTATGAGGCCCACCTTAACCAAAAACCAAAGACCAATGCCTCTGTCATAAATTGAAGTAGAGTACCAAGTGGAACATTACAAGTCAAAATGCTTCATGAATATGGAAGAAGCATCCTTATAATTTCAACGAGTTTAGACAAGCAACTCATAAGATCGTTACCATGGTGAAATGTTATTCATTCCAGTGACGCAAGTTTAACAACAGAAAAATCAGTTACTGTATTTTGTCATATTAATAAACTATAAAGTAAAAACACATGCCCTTCTATAAAGACATAAGGAAAATTACTTGACCAAGCTGAATACTCACTAATTACTTTTTTAAATTATAAATCACAAAGTCAGTTTTCTCAATTTAATAAGGACATCTATAGGAATCAATAGTAACATCATGAGAAAATTAAGCACAGGCAACTAAAGAGCAGTCAGTGTGGTCAAGGATACGTGCTCTTACCACCTCCATTCATTTCTGTAATAGAGATACTAAAGAAGGCAAGAAGGCAAGAAAATAAGGCATGAAGGGAGGCAAAATAAGACATGCAAATGAAGAAAAAAGATTCATAGACAATATACTTTCTGGGTCACTGTATGAAGTTGTAATCCACTAAAAAATATTCGAACTAACAACGGGAGTTTAATGAAGATAAATCATAAGTAAATGATATATAGAAATCATTTGCATTTCTCTATAATAGTAATAATTAGACATTGAAACCAACAACATCATTCATAATAACAACATAGAAACTATTCTAACAAAAATTAGGCACAAGACTCACATACCAAAACTACAAAGTACTGCATAAAGAATGTCTGAGACAATCTAGTAAATGGGAATCTGTAAACCTGTAAGAACAAATCTTTTAATTTAGAGAGTATGTAATCTATTAGCACTTGCTGAAAGAAGAATGCATTTAAAATTTACACAAGAAATATATATATTTTCCCAGTCACAACCACATAAGCACACAAAGAATATGCAATATTAATTCTATGTTCTTATCCATAAGTAAAAATAAACATAAAATTTTCTTGTCTATATCTCAAAAGACTCTTTTTCTATGTAATGGAATCAAATGTTTTAATGAAAATTAGACAAACAAAAGACCAGCCATCTCAATGTCTTTGTTGTAGCTCACTTGACCAAAGTAATCCTTTCCTGCTCACCAAAGAGGGATAAGCAGACGATAAGAGATCTCAGAAAAGAGTCAATTATCACTAACCCCAACAGACAATGGGTTATTAGTTCCATACAAGCCATATTCTATGAGCATATTGCTCTCCTGAGAATTCAGTTGAGTCCAGCCCAGTACCCTGGTAACCACAAGTCTCTGAAAGACACAGTAGAAAAGCAGCAAATGTCTTTACAAGTGATTCTCTTCCTTTTATAGTCATAGCCAGTCTGGTGAGCTAATAATTATTAATCACTGCCATGATTCTATAAAAGAGCCTTGATATAAACATGCATCAGTAAGCCAACAGCTGTGTCTAGAAACTAAAGATAAAAACACAGAGGAAGAGGAAAAGAAAAATAGATAAAACAGAGGAAAGGTTCTACTGCTACTATGAATTCACTTGAGGAAGTCCCCCCAAAAAATGTGCCTGGCCTGAAGGACCGCATGACCAGTATTTCTCTTACAACATAGTTTACTGCTTTATTTTATTTGTCTGAGTATTTTGCCTGCATGTATCTGTACCTGGTGCCTATAGAGGCCAGAAGAGGCTGTCAAATCCCCTGAAATTTGAGTTATCGATAGTTGTGAACTGCCATAAAGTGGTAGGAATTGAACCCTGGTCCTGTGGAAGAGCTGCCAGTGTTCTTCCTCACTGAACCATCTTCCCAGCCCCTCTTAAAACATAGTTTATTTAATTGTCTCTGAGTTGATGCAATTCTACTGTGATATTAATACAATAACCTCAAAATCTATTTTTTACAATTTGTATAACTTTGAAAAGATTAAAAGCACGTTCTATTCAGCTGCTTTAATAAAATGCCACCAACTGGGTGACTTACAGAAAAAAAAAAACCCACTCCCTATAGTTCTGGAGGCTAGGAAACTCAAGACTGGGGTTTTTGTACCTTCATTTTCTGGAAAAGACCTATCTATCCACGCAACACTTTTTTGGGGACTCCTTTACAAAGACACTGGTACCTGATCCCTTTCATAATACGTCTTTATGGACTGGTCAATTCTCAAAGACCCTAGTTTCTAATACCACCAATTCCAGGGTTAAGGCATAAACAAATTTAGAAAGTACACAAGGATTTAGATCCAAACAAATTCATTTTACTCATTAATTAAGAATGGCCGATCAGGTGCTAACATAGGTAACATAGGTACTGAGAACACTTTAGGAGTGTGTTTTAGCGAAATAAGTGTGCAATACCCAAAGAAAATTTAAACATCATAATATCCAATAGGCCATAAAACTGTAACCTTTTGATCGCTGACCTTTTTTGTGCCTTTTTAAATATTTTGTTTTTTATAGTATGTCTATATGGGTGGGGATGTGGGTGGGATGTGCACTTGGGACAGTCCCCCCAAAAGGCCAGATCTATCATATGGGGTTAAAAGCAGTTGTGAGCTGCCTGACACGGGCGCTGACAATCAAACATGGATTCTCTGAAAGAACAGTATCCATTTCTCCAGCCCCCTCTTTTAATAGCTCTAAAGAAATCCACAGTGATACAGTATAGGTACTAATCAAAATGAATGGCAAACCAAATTAAGGTACGAAGAAATATCCTCTACAGAACTAAATAATTCCTGGGTGAGACCAAGAGAAAGGATTCAAATGACAACTTCCTTTTCTTCCAACTTTCACATTTTGAACACATTTTCTGAATGGCTTAAAGGTAAGTATTTGGTTTAGGCACGGACTACCCAAAGGGAAATCCTCTCTTTGAAGGAGCGTTCTCCCCCTCCCTACAGTTCCTACACAATGAACTGAAGCCAAGTACCAAGATGCAGATTAAAGAAACAGCTCATGATACAGGTCCATGGACCCACAAGAATCCACTGTGTGTATAGGTAATCCAGCTGGAACTGGTATTTGCTAGAGTGTATTGCTAACTGCCTCTAAAGCTCTCCAGATTTATTTCATCTTTCATTTTTTGTGCATAATTATCTGTTCAGAAGCATCGTTCATTGGAAGCCTAATGAAGTACGACAAATATGTAGAGCTGTTCCTATTGGAGCTTTTGTGGAGACAGGAGGGCTCTCTGGTGTTTGCTCCCATGGCAACCCTTACTTAGTCTTTCACGTTCCTTGCGTTGTTCCACAGAACACCCAAGGCTCTGAAGTGTGTTTAATAATGCACAAACTCAAACCCAGTTACATTAAAAATAATAAAATACTAGCAAAAAATGACATAAGTTTCTGTAATCAATGCATGTTCTTCTCAAAGTTCTTAGATATCGGGACCACAGTTGAAATTAAAACAGGTGTGCAAATTCTCTGTCCCCTCCTCCCAAACACTCACCATTTCTCTCTGCACTAACAACATGTTCCCTTTCTTTGGGCCATGACTTCTCAAATGCTAACGGGTCCTATTTGCTTTTCATTCTATTAGATGTTATTTTTGTTTATCTTTCCAAGGGACCATTCAATGCCCAGCTCTTTCTGTTGGATCACTTTCATGTGAGTTATCTGGTGAATGAAAAGTCCCAAAAAACGGGCCCTCGGGGTCGATAACTCCACATGCTGAAAGATGTTAGAAATGCATTGTGGAAGTTTCCATTTTGCTCATTCACACGTGACTAGAGAGTCATGGGTGTTTTCTAGAGCATCAAGGAGCTCCTTGACAGGTTCCCCTTTGCTCGGTCCCTTCCTGCTCCTAGGTCAGCCTCTGTTTCCTGCTGGGTCTCTGTTCCTAGAGAGGCTCATTTTCATTGTTCTCTTAATGTTCTTGAGCTTAATGGACTGTTTTATGACTTGAATTCAAATAACGGGGCTTTTGTGGAGGAAGAAGGCAAGGGGGCAGGGAGGAGGGGCGGGGAGAAAGAGTGTGGGGGGAAAGGGATACTCCAGCATGGTAGGGTTGCCTTTTACAATCCTACACAGATTTTTCTTCCCTATCAGATAACTTGCTGACCTTATCCTATGCTACAGCTGATTGCAATTACTTCAGTTTGTTAGACCGACCAATTTTAGAAACGTGGACAATGCATATTGCTGCAATCAGATCTGCATTAAAACCCAGAAATGAAGCATACATCAGTTGTTGCCACTGGAGTTGCTATGATGTATTTTTTTCCCTAAAGAAATACCCTCATGTCAGCAGGCCTGAAATAAATCCCTCCAAACTGCTAACATCACTTCTGTGAAAAAGTCTGGTATCTTCTATACAATTAACCTATATTCTCAGGAAACCCAGTTACTTATTTTTCATCACTTTTGTCTTGGTTCTTTCCAGTTCTTCTCCTTTGTGGATTTTATAACTATTTTGTTTAATATTTTCTTGGTTTATTTGTACATTAGAGAATATACGCACATACATATGTAAAGAGGCTAGAAGAAGGTGTCAAATGTCTGTCTCTCTGTTTACTTCTCTGAGGCAGTCTCCTTTCTGAAACTGAGACTGGAGTTTTGTCAACTTGGTTGGAAAGCAGGGAGCCCCAACAACCCCTTTGTCTATGCCACCCTCAGAAGAGACTTTACAGACATTTGTGGGGATGCCCTGTTTTTTATGAGGGCACCGAGATCTGAATTCTGATCCTGATGATTGCTCAGCGAGCCCCCTTAACCACTGTGCCATCTCTCCAGCTCCGTGCTTTATAATTATGGGAAAACGTTTGTATTTGTTGCTTTTCTCATCACTATGACCAAACTGATAAGAAAAAAAAACAGCTTAAGGATATGAGTTATTTTGATTCATAGTTTGAGGACGGAGACCCTTGTAGTAGGGAAAGCATAGCAGAAAGACTGGCTTCAGTTTGGATAGCAGGAACTTGGTGTCTTACTTAGGGTTTCTATTACTGTAAAGAAACACCATGACCACAGCAACTCCTATAAAAGAAAACATGAAATTGAGGCAGGTTTACAGTTTCAGAGGTGTAGTCCACCATGGGGAGAAGCCTAGTAGAGTGCAAGCAGACATGGTGCTAGAGAAACAGCTGACCTTCTACCTCTTGATCCTCAGGCAGCAGGAGGAGACTGTGTGCCGCCAGGGGTGTAGCTTGAACATACAAGACCTCAAAGTCCATCCTTACGTTTGAAGACGTACTTCTTCAAACAAGGCCACACCTATCCTAACAAGGCCACACATCCTAATAGTGCCACTCCCTATGGGCCAAGCATTCAAATGCATGTGTCTTTGGGGGGATGTTCCTATTCAAACTATCACACGTGAGGAAGCTGGTCACATTGTGTTCATACTGAGAGATATATGCGGATACCCAGCCAAGCATCCTCTGGTTGTCACTTGTATTGTCTGTGACTACACTCTTGGGATGATGTCTCTCAAATACTCTCTTCATTTAAACCACTCTAGGAATACCTTCATGGGCATGCCCAGAAATGTGTCACCTGAGTGATTCTAAACCATTCAGGCTGACAACAATTAACCATAATATCATTTACAGGTGCAAAACATATGGGGATGGATAGCGAAGAACTGTGCATTTTTCAGTTTTAGGATCTCAGCCGGGCGGTGGTGGCGCACACCTTTAATCCCAGCACTCGGGAGGCAGAGGCAGGCGGATCTCTGTGAGTTCGAGACCAGCCTGGTCTACAAGAGCTAGTTCCAGGACAGGCTCCAAAACCACAGAGAAACCCTGTCTCGAAAAAAGCAAAAACAAAAAACAAAAAAACAGTTTTAGGATCTCGGTGCTTCTTGTCCACCAATAAACAATTTATATCTCCATCAGCCACCACTCGAAAGAGTACAGTGATTATGTCGCCCCTTAAATCAATGTGATTTGAAGGTTACCAAGTGGCATTTCTGACTTTAGAAATACCATACCCAGAAATTGCCATCATCTCTACAATCATTTATCCTTAGCTGCTGTAATTGGGGTCTGGACACAGGGCGCTTATTTAATGTGCAGGTTTGGGACTGTAGAGATGGATCAGCTGTGAAAGGCTAGGCATTGACTACAATCGAGGACCCATCTGCCATCAACGAATTAGAAGTTGCCAAGCAGAAGCAAAAGATGGGGAGGAGATAGAATGGGAGGGTAGGTCTGCAGAAATAAGGGAGGCTTTGGAGCAACTACTCACTGTCTTAGGGAAGAGATGGCTTAGGGAAAATATTTTGACAAGGCCAGAAACATACATGGGAAACAGGAAGGTCAATCATTTGTCCCTCATGGCGACTCTCAACTCTCTTACCCTGCCTTTTGTTTTTAAGACATGCTTTAGAGTAAGGGGTCACCAAGTTAATAGAAAAGAGAAAAATAACCCCAAAGGAGCAAGGTCATGGAGCATCTTTGCATCAGCATCGAGTCATTATTTCATGACCATACACCTCTCATTTCAGTTCCTTCCAGAAACACTAGGAAGAAAGGGCAGAGAGAGCCTGACGCATAGCTGGGAGCTGGGGGTAGCCTGCAGCCAGCGCTCCTTATTTCATGTCTTTCTCCCTATAGTGTCTGGCTTATGAAAGTGAAATGACCCTGGAGTCTGATTAATCCTGAATGCTTTAGAGACACTGACTTCCAGATGGGCAAATGTGCGGCTTTTAATTCAATTCAGAAAGTCCCTTTCCAATGTCTCCCACATGCTCGCCCTGTGCCCCAGTATTTCACTTTTCCCTGGGCACATATTTCTCAGGCCATTTCTCCCTCAGGAACCTGCCTTTATTCATCTGTCCTTGTCAAATGCCAACGAAGCCGAATGACTCCTGGTTTAAGGGTTAGAATGGAAAGCTATTTCATAGTTTGGTCAGTATTAATTTTTTAACTCTGTAAAACCACACTTGAAATTAATACCCTTGAGTTTGTCATTGAAAACCTCCAATCCACAGGAAACCTGGGGAGGGAGCCCCTAAGGGTACAAGAGGTGCATATCTTCTATCTCATGTTCTCTATAGGAGGTACTCTCATCAAATGCCCCTGCCCTAATGTGAGTACTTTTTCTCCTCCTCCCCTCACTTCCAACATAAAGCAGCATGACTCCATTCATATAAATTACTAGCAGGAATTGCTATATTCAAAGTGATTGATCTGCTTTGTCAATGGCCATTACATTATAACCTCTCACCTCTGTAAGCTCTTAAGTTATTTTCCTTTTAATGTGGTTATTTTATTGGAATCCTCTACATAGATTGTTAGATTTATACTATCATAGAATAGTTTCCATTCATATTTCTAGACCCTGCCAGATATAATCAATGTGATGAATTGAATGGCTGGAGGTATATATGGATAGTTTTGCAATTGCTGATTAGAATCACTTGCAGAAACATATGTAGATATTTTGACTTTTCTGGAATATAGCCGGAGTGGAGGGAGGCGAGACAGGACAGGAAACTTCTAGAAGAGGCAACATTCCCAATGGAAAAGCCAAAGGCAGTGCTATTTAGAGATTTCTCTGCTCGGGATTAGTGACTTGTGCTCTGGAAAATCGCCACACAGATCAAATACTGTTTAGAAACATGAGAGAACAGAAGAGAATTAAGGGACAGACAGAAATATCATGATGAACAAGAAGACCAAATTTCGAATACATTTCATTGGCCAAATTATATGGTGTTGTGCCACAGAATTATAATAATATAATTCAGATATAATTAGAATTATATCTGAAGAGATTATGCACCATACCCAGGGTGGAGTTTTCAGTTACACACTCATAAGGAATAAAGGCCGGCCTCACCTTTAAACAACCTTGCATTTTGAGTTTGTCTACCAACATGGAGAGAGCCTTTTGTGCATGCCACAGAGGGCATCTCTAATGGTGCTTTGAGCTTTTAATTTTGCTTTGTATTGTTTGTTTGTTTTAAGACTCTCAGATAGAGACATGCATAACACTATGTTTTAAATGAAGTAGTCTACACAAATAGCCGAGGATAGTGAACCAACTCTCAACAATTACTAATACTGCACATTATCCACATTTTTTAGTCAATTTTGCAATGACTCTAAAGACTGTATGACTAGTTCATTCCTGTTATTTCCCCATGATCTTTCCTCTGTATGAATCTCTATTGGCATGCTCTGTGCTATATGCAGAAGAAAATCTCCCTCTCAAGAGGTCCAGATTTGGCAGAAGAAAGTTTGCTTCACTTTTCATTGTCAATTTTAGTTTTTTTTTTTAAAAAAAAACCACTTCTCTCATTTTTTTATTTCAAGGACTTTCTATTCCATCTTACACGCTAGCCTACTGTAGATCTATTTAATTAGAATCTTACTAATGGGGAGAAGGCTCAATAAAATTTAGAATACAATGCTATCATACTCATCGTATTTCTTATTATACATTTAGGGGTTAATGAAGGTCTTACTATCATCCAGTAGTAAGAAAAACACTTTAAAATGTGATTCCCACTTCTTTTTCTCTGTAATTTAATTAGAGTGAACTTCTCAAAGCAAATTAGACATACATTGTTTATGCCCAAGTTCAAGAATATTAATCTGTAAATAAATGCATGGGAGCAGTCACACTTCCTCCCTTTCAGATTACAGGAACCTCTACAATATAATACACCCCTTCCTAAAGCCCCTGGGGAGAGGGCAGTGAAGCAAAGTGCATCAAACAAGCCATTTATTCTATGCTGTGCATGGGGGACTGACTATCCCTTTACATCTCTTCAGTTGACTAAAGTGTTGTTAGCAATATAAATCAGCCAATGTGTGTGTGTGTGTGTGTGTGTGTGTGTGTGTGTGTGTGTGTGTGCTGGTCTACAGTTACATAAAATAAAGGACATCATTTCTACCCTTAACCAGTGACCAGTTTAGTTACTAAAACCTATGATGGTCCCTGGCTTTTTGAGACCTACAATGACAAAAGTCATAGACTCCAAAGTTAGTATCTATAGACTCCACTAGCTGTTTAAACCCACTGTTTGCCCTCTAGTTGCCTAAGTTCCAACATTCTTTTTGAAACATCAATGAATTAAACTCTTAACAGAAGCATTCACTTATGAATGAACAAAATATAAAACATTTGTAAGTTTTCAAACACCATCAATGTACTTTAGAAAACTACCGAGTAAATCCTTCAGTTCATATCAGAATATACTGGTTAGTTTTTATTGATACAACCTAGAGTCACCTCGGAAGAGAGAATCTCAACTGAAGAACTTCCTCAATCCCATTGGTCTGTGAGCCTTTGTACTGACTGATGTTTGATGGGTAGGGCGGCCCACTCTGGACAGCTCCTGCCCTAGACAGGTGGTCCTGGGCTATGTAAGAAAGATAACTGAGCATGAACCACTGATCAAGAGGACCAGTAGAATTTCTTCATGGCTTTTGCTTCAATTCCTTCTTCAGCCCCCAACCTAACTTCCTCAATCATTAACTGTGGCCTGAAAATGTAAGCTGAAATAAACCCTTTTCTCCCCAAACCACATTTGTTAGGGTATTATAGCAATAGAAAGCAAAGCAGGACACCAGGATATCACGTCACAATAACTTCTATTTAGGCCTAAGAGACTCTGACGACCCCCTGATTCTGTTATCCATCGAAATCTCTAATGAACATTTAGGAGAGCTCGATATGTGTAAACTATCATTTTAGACATTGATGATACTGTGGTCAACAAGCCTCCACTTTACCCTACCAATACTTCCAGTCAAGGGAGCACTGATCAGCGGAAGGAATTCTTTACACCAGCTGCAGCAAACAGCCAGTGTAGGGAGGAAGATTTTAGCCTTGTTATCTGGGGCTTAGCCAGTAAAGGTAAAGAAATTTAGTTAAGATTTATGAAAAATTTTCAAGAACTTAAAATGATTGGTAAAATCCAATGGTTTAATGATGGTAGTCTCACACTAAACCAAAACAAATGACTCTGAAAAATATTAGGATTCCCTTTTATCAATCTGAGAAATCTATAAGGGCAACATTTTATAATAAGGTAACCAAATAGCAAGACAATGCCCTCAGAAAGAATTATCTCACTAAATTTACAATCTTCTTCTGGCCTTCAAGGCAGCGTTTCTCTAATTTATGTGCTAGTCATTTCTTAACTTCTTCAGTCTCCTTTGACGGTCTTTGACTAATGCGTTAATCTGTTGACTGAAATCCTTGTGAGGAAGGCAGCATTGATCAGAGGCCTGGCCTTAGAGAATACTTATGTGCTGTTAATGGAAGCCACAGTCAGGGCCCTTGAAGGGAACAGTGATTGGCTTCCCCGCCTCCTCCACGGGAGCTGCAGAATGAACACCTGAACTAAGGATTCCCCCTGGATCGGGTGGACCTTTCTAGTTTGTTCTGTGTGAGCCACAGCTGTGTATGAATAGTGCATAACAGATGTTAGATAAGGATGGGAATGTGTCTTTCCCCAGTTGAGAAACTCATTTTAAGGTAGGAAATTTGAACTTACAACCTTGTTGCTTGTTATTCATCAAAACCTTTCATCTCTCTTGCTAAATATTGATAGGTGAGCTATGTCTCCCATACGCACGTGACTGTGGGAAATTTTTTTTGCTAAGTTCATTTAGAAATATTTTATTCCCACATTAGGAGTTTTTCAGCTTTTCTTTAGAAAATAATATAAAGATGGTGTGTCAGCCATATTGTATTCATTTCTACGCTTTATACCAAATCTTCTTTACATGTCTGTGTGCACACCATTTAAATGCAATTGCCAGTGGTAGCCAGAAGAGGGCAACAGATCCCTGGGAACTAGACTTAGAAACAGTTATGAGCCACTATATTGGTGTTGAAAACCAAACCCAAGTCCTCTGTAAAAGAAGCAGGAGTTCTTAACTGCTCTGAACACCAACCTCCCCACACTTTAAACTCTTAGAGATTATTAAATATATATAAAATACTGTTTTTACATTTCTTTCTAGGCCACATGCCTAACACTGAGATTCCCCAGAGGAGGTCCTGATGCCCAACTCTCGACAGTCATGCCAAAGCACCAAGGACTGAGTTGCCTTGGGGAGGGAAGAAGAGAGCTGCCCTCCAAGGCAGAGCTGGCCAGATTCCTACAGACTCATTTCTTCCCCTGAGCTTGGGAAGAAACTGCGTCTCTGCCTACTTGGAAGTCAGAAGGACTCAAGAGATTGAGTCCTAGGAGAGATGGATTGTGGGAGGAAAGAAAATAGGCCCTTCTGGGCTTCACACAAAACACCTTGTGCAAACCTGGGCAAACTCCACTCTTTTCCTGGGCTACCCAGCTGCCCCGGATTAGGACACCTCTTTCAAGAGGATGGAAGAGATGAAAGAGCCACTCGTCGACCTCTGGAGACATAAGGGAGGCAGGTTGATACTAAATGAGTGACATTAAGAAATGCCCTTAATGTCTCTGAAGGCTCTGGCTGGGACGGGTGGGGGGGGGGGGAGCTTCCTCCTTCCGGCACAGTTTTCCCTAACACAGAAGGGGATTGTTAAAGACAAACTCTGCCCAGTTTCTACTTGGAGTCCTGTGAAGCAATTAGCACACTGTGCTGCTCAGTTACAGCCTCTCATGAGAAGACAAAGCAATGTCCTGGAAGCCAATCTTCCCTGCCCCTGAGCAAGGGATGCTCCCAGTACCCGGAAGCCGGACCGTCTGGGGGAGGGTTTCACTATTCATCCCCAGGCATGGCAGGAGTATTCTCTGATGCCCTCCCTATGGCAATGATCTCTCTATTCTCAGCTGGGGGCTGGGGACGTGGAGGGACAAATCCCGAGCAGTAACGTTAGATTTTGTTGACATGTGAAGCCATTCTGGAAAACCTAATGAGCCTTTTGGTTGTGATTTATATCTAGTTGGGAGAGATGACATCTGGATGTCTGATTTATTCTCTAGCAAAATGCTGGCTGAACCTAAAATAAGAAAATAGAGATTTATGTAACAGATTGCAGAGCCTTAATTTAAGAATGACTAGAAACCCAGCAGACACTCCGCAGCGCTGCTGTGCCCGGAATCACATGCTCCAAGTGAATATCGCCTTTCTTAAAGGACCAAGTCACACGGCGAGAATAAAGGCCTTATTTCTCCAAAATTCAACACCACACCTGAATCTCTTCAAGATGACAGGTTTGTAATCCAGATGAATCTTGGCATTTGGTGACATGCTGGCTGCTATTTTTAAAAAGCAAAGAGCTCTTGAAGAATCTAACAGAGAGCCACAGTTTATTCCAATTCTCCTTGGAAGCCCACAAGCTACTTCATAATGTTGTCCAGGCCAAGAGAATCAGAAAAATCTTGGGACTTGAAGAGGAAGAAATCCTATCCCATCTATTAAGAAATCTAAAGTCACTGTCATTATTGTTACCTCTTCAGAGCCCTAAAGTGTTTTTTTCTGGACCCCGTTTCTGTCCTGAGCACAAAAACAAACCCTCTGTCTGGTCTGGGTGGTTCTCTAGATGGTGCCTGCTTTGCCATTTGCTCTTCTTGTCTTGCTTTACACTGAGTCATGTAGTCTCCCTTCTGGCTTCCAGCTGTCCACGAGCTCCGGAACACTCGGAGCAGACAGGCCAGCCCGGCTAGAGAAGGCAGAGGACTCGGCATGAATGGCATGTGCTAGCCTCACTCTGACTCCCTTTGCTGTCTCTTTTCTTGCTCTCTGTCCTGACTCAGCTTCAGATGTTCTGTTATCAGAACATCTAAGTACTAACAGACTAAGTACTAGCTGGCCAGTACATTCACCAAGGAGGCTGGATAAAATTTTTTTCTGAATGAGAGGAGAAAAAAAGGAGAGTGGAGAGAGGGAAAGACACAAAGAGAGAGAGAGTAATGAAAATATAAAGAATGATGAAATAAATAGGGAAAGAGGAGACAGAGGGAGTGAAAGAGAAACCAGACATTGGGAAAAGACCACAGAAAGCAGAAAAGCTCCATTTCTATCTCTTTATGTTCAGCAGGCCAGAAAGGGGAGTTGTCCAACAAAGACTCACAAACCAGGGTGTGTTCATACTTAACTTTTACCTTTAGACAAAATTAAAGCTCTTGCTACTCTTCCTTTTCAGATTTCCTAAGAATGAGGGGATCGCACTGAAGAAGGCTTTCCTGCGGTAGAAAACCGCTGTCTGACCCAACAGGCCTTTGGTGTATGTTTGGGAAGGAGTCATTGCTGTAACACTTGGGGAATGCAGTCTTGTCTCTGGCTGGACTAACCTCAGTAAACCCCCTAGGGCCTTTCCCTGGCTGCAGGGCCATTTTACCTTCTGTGGAGATCTCTAGCAAGGGCTCCAGGGAGCATGGTGGCCTTAGTTCTTTTACATCCTACACTCTGGGTAACACAGACCTTAGGATAAATTACAAAATAAACCACTTCCGTGGTTCCCTCCTCTTGCATTTAGATCTTCACTCAGGAAAAGCTCACTGTCTTGCTGACACTGATAATTTCCTGGCATGGTTCTTGTCCTCTGCCTCTGCATGGAACCCAGCAAAACCAGGATAGAGACTGGGTACTTTATTGCATCCAGAATCAAGTGTTGCTTCTCTTTCTTGGGAAAGAATATAGCAAATGACTTTTTCCATACAGGCCCCCAGCTCCAGCTCTGGTTCTTAAAGCAGAGATGGCATTTGTAGCTAAAGAAACCCAAGGAAGGAGAATTCCTTTGAGAGGGACTGGCACCTTTAAATTTCCTTTCACCTCTCATGTGCCCCAGATTAGGGGAAACAGATTTATAGCTCATCAGACAGCCTGAAATGAAACAAAGAGGCATCGCCCAGAGACTGCAGAGAAGGGAATGTGGGCTCAGTGGGCATGCGTACCCTCCATGTTTTCCAAGGAGCAAAAGGCCTTCACCATATGTACCAGGTGAAGAGAGAAGACGCCCTCCATGGGCAAAGTAGCGAATTTGGTCGTGAAAAGAGCAAAGGAATGGGTGGAAAGCAATCATGTTCAGCTGCTTGAGTCCTACCATTTGGAAGCTGTGTGGTGTGTTCCAGGTTAGTACCTATCCTGTTCTTTGTGTTCTCTGCAAGAGAGGATAGAAACACCTTCCTCATAAAGTATTTATGAGTATCTTAACCTCTCCCACACAGACCTCTCTCCTGTGCAAATGACTCACTAGAATACAGGAAGAGGGTAGGAAATGATGGACTGGGCAAGGGGGAAGTCTCTAAAGATTTCCTCCTTCAGTGTCTAACAACCCACGGGAATACTAGACCAAGTGAGAAGAGACTCTGGTAATAACTGTCCACTCGGCCGATCCCCCCCACTCTTCAGAGCCCTCACAGCCATCCTGTCAAATGCAGGGCTGTGGTCAGATCCCCTGTGTTGGAATCACATCTTTGGAGAGAGGCTGAGCGAGCATATGGCCAAGTACCACAATCCTCTTTGCATTGTAATTATTGCAAGAACCAAGTAGCCAGTGCACGGAAACTTAAGCCCTGTGTCCGTTGATGGCAATGTCGCTCCTGTCATTTTTATTGGTAGTAACATCTTCTGTCCACTTACTAAGAAAGCTTTCAATAAACACACTGCTGGCTGAAAGGTTTCCTCTTTGTTTAGTTTGCTTCATTCCCCAGCAAGTTTTCCAACCCTTCCTGATTCTGTTGGAACATGTGTGAATTTCATTACTCCACAGACTCAGAGTCCTCCTGCCTCACGGCCATTCCAAGGCTGTGCTGAGACACAGGAATCCACTGTCCACATAGAACTGCATCCTTGAAACTGAGAATGAGCATCCTGACCCCCACAGTAAGGCAGAGATCGCAAGGCATATGTGCTTATAAGTGGAATCACCTTCACCCGAGATACCATCTTTATTGTTATGGTTTCTCTCTGTTTCCTCCTGAGCACTGGAAAGATGCACTAGGTGTTTTCTTCTCACTTAGATACCAAAATAAAATCTCTTCCAAACGACTGGTTTCTGAGTTCTGATGCCAGGGTGTGGGAGCCAGCCCCTGAGTCATCCAACTGAAAGCCAAGCTGAGGGGAGGTGGTTTTCATTTCAGGAACTAGGGTTAGCTTCCTGGAGACCAAACACAGCGGCATCAATAAACAGGTAGACAGGAGGTTGTAATAAAAGAGGAATTTAAGCCTCAGTTTCAGTATTAACTAGAGAGGATGCAGTGGTCAAACACAGCCAAAGAATAGGCTGCTTCTCTGCAGAAAGAACATGGTCAAAATTGGAAGCAAAATTAGGATGCTTCTGCTACCACATCACTGACATGGGCGGAAATAGCATCCTCTTAAATGTGCTTTCCTTTTTATGCAAATAGGCCAGGCATTTGCTAATGGGTATTTTTAAGCACTATTTTCTTATATTCATTCTGTAAACACTTAATTTTTAATAGCATTTTTTCTATGCTGGAAATAGAATCCAAGGTCTATTGGATTTTCTTGTATGCTATATCTATATCTATGGTGTGCTAGATGAGGAGTCTATGACTTAGCCACGTGCTAGCCATCCCCTGGAAACATTTCTAAGTACGACCTATATACCAAATGCTGGTATCATGGATAAGAAGACACCAAGGTACCTTGATGCTGTGTAGCCCTATTCCACAAAAATTAGATCTCAAACAAGCAACGCCAAGGGCTCATGAGTGAGCTGTGACTCAGGACAAGAGTCGGAACCTTCTCACCCATCCTCTGTCACTTGCTTGTTGTGTTCGCTTTGAGCAGAGTAAGTGAGCTACTCTGCTCTGCACACAGTGGGGCACAATATGTGGCTTCAGGTCAGCCTTTCTAAGTGTGACGTACTCCCATTCACACTGTGCTGGAAGGCCAAAGAACTAAAGTCTGTCATTCGCTTATTCATCATCATTCCCAGGGTTGAGAACAGTGCCTGAAATAAAAGGGTTCTCAACAAACGCTTATCAAATGACCAAAATCTTTAAGAGTCTACCATTGTGACTGGTATTGTGAAGGAAATAAACAGGGTCCTCTGAAGGAGAAGAGAGGAAGAGTGGGGATGATAAGAAGGATCTCTTTTGTGGAGACCCACAGCCAAACATTAGGTGAACCTCTGGAAAGCCTGTGGAAGATGGGGAGGAAGGATTATGAGAGACAGAGGGACCAACGATACCTCAGGTAAAACACTTAGAGTCAACTGGCATTGGCTCATGGGGGCTCACAGAAACTGAACTGCCAGGCAGAGAACTTGGATGAGCCTGACCTGGGCCCCCTGCACGGTGTTGCAGTTGTGTTGCTTGGTCTTCCTGTGGGAATCCCGGCAGAGGGATCAGGGGCCATTTCTGCCTATGTTGCCTGTCCGTTGGACCCTTTCCTCCTGCTTGGTAGCCTTGTCTAGCCTTAAAAAGAAAGGAGGTGCCTCATCTTGCTGCAACTTTATATACCATGGCTGACACATGGGAGGCCTGCACTTTCCTGAAAAGAAGGGAGAGAGAGTGGACTAGGGGGAGGAACATTTAATGGGAAGAGAAAAGGGAGGGAAGGAAAACTGATGGGTCTTGGAAAAAAATAACTAATTGATTAATGAATAAAAAAGAAGGGTATCTTTGTGAGAAGCTAAGTAGAGAATATTCTAGAGAAAAATAATGAGTCCAAATGCACTCTGTCAGGAGAAGCTTGTATGGTGGTCATTGGTGTCCCTGTGTATCCTGTGATACCACCATTGCCTGCCGGCTGCCTTTGCCTTTCTTCTTTATTTAGTCTATTTCCATACAAGGCAGCATCTGGTTGTTCTCAGTTGGAGCACCTCTGCCCAGAACACCTCCTTTCTGTGGGAGTGGGGAAATGTAGGAGAACAGGAAGTGGTTCCTCAAACACTCCCACTGGCCCAAGGACCTGGCTAGCTGCCACGTGATCGCACCAGGGTTCCCACGCATCTCTCCCTGCTTCAACTCCTCTAGATTTCTTGTTGCTTCCTGAGGACAGCTTGGAATTTCCAGAATTTGTCCTTGTGTTTAAGGGAAGCACTTGGCTTTTGGCTCATAAAACTCACTTCTTGCAAGAGATTCCTATATTGTGTTTCCATTCCTTGAGACCATGACTCTTCTAAAAGGTCTTACTTTCCTGACTTTAGAAACAGTGACATGTTCACAAAGGAGATTTATATTTATATTTTAGTCATACATAAAGCACCCTTCCCTCTGTTTTCTGATTGGGATCATGTGGAGTCTAGTAGCTTTACTTGTGACTAGGAAGACAGGAAGGAACAGAAGCTTTTGGCTCCTCCTGAGAGCTAATTAAAGTGGCCAGGCCACACACATGCCCAACTAGAGGGGGAGACACTTCAGCTTCCGTCAGGCCACTCCCTAATCTGTTCCCTCTCACCATCTGTCTCTTCAGACTTGTGGTTCCCTAGCCATGCTGAGGAAAGAAGTAAGTGACAGCCCTGCCATTCATCAATAACCAGGATGGGATAAAGGAATGAGAGAGGCTCTAAGTATAGGCTCTGACTTCTTGACCACGCTTGTTTGACGTCCAGGGGACAGTCATCAGGTTGGGAAATGCAATCCTTTGGGGACAGATAACATGCTTACATTGCACAATATCTTCTACTGAAACACAACACCAGTTCCCTCTGTCTTCTTCCACACCCTGGAGGATGTTCTTGAGGTTGGGCTTCTAGTACCAGGGGTACCCTTTTGTGCCTCTGGAAGTCTTCCTGGCCTCAGCATCCTTGCCTATAAAAGAAAGCCTTAGGCTTGGTGTATGCTTCAGTCCTGAAACATCCCATGAATCTCTTGAACAAGCACAGACTTGTGGGTGCTTTCCTGGCACTCCCAGAGAGGAATTTACCCTGTTGGGGCTTTGTTTGGAGCATGGTGTTTGGGGTGACTCTATCAGCAGCCCGTATCTAATGCACTTATCTCCCTGGAGCAGGTTCAGATAGTATTTTTTTATTAGATTGTTAAGGGAAATTATGTGTGCACACATGTAGGTAAACCCATATGCACACACCATCGACCCTTGAGTATTGACAGACGGATGTAGTAGAACACGGGACGCACAGCTGTTTAACATCTTACTTACCTGAAATAGCCCAGACTCAGGATAACTAGTGACAATCGGCCCACAGATAGAACTACAGGATAGTCTGATATATCACTTCTCATCTTTCCTCACCGAGGAGCGTGGTCAGACACAGCTGGGCGGCTATTTCCATCATGATTCTGCTTTTTTATCCTCCCGGAACAAGGCAGGACCTTTCCCGTGCTCTGCGCCACTGCACACGTGGCCTTCTCTCAAGACCGATTTGGAGAATTGCTGGTGTCTTCTATGATTTCACAGCATCACACATTAAAGTTCAGAGTCTTCATCCGTCGTCTTTATATAACTCGAGCTATTTCGAGTCCTACTTGAGAATGCACAGACTCAGGCAAACGCAAGACTGTGGAGAGCCTGGCTTGTCTCCAGGGCCGACTCTCCAGTGTGGAATTGCTGCCACTTGCCTGTTACAAAATACCTTCCCTTCCTCTCCACACAGCTATGGTAAGGCTTTCGGAGACCACCCTGACTATTGGACAGAAAAGGACATCTGAACTGAAGATTGCCTGGAGAATTATTCCTGCTGTGTGGAAACCATTACCCCAAGGATGCATCCTGAGTCCCACCAGCCAATGGTCTCAGAAAGACTGCAGCTGGGAGAGCAAAACCATGACCTTTCTGTTCACGGGGCTTTCTTGGTGGCTCGGGTCACTTCTCACTTGTTCCACATTGCATCTCCCTCTCTGGGCTGTGAAGGATTTGTCTTCCTCAGCAGTAAGCGCTCAATGGTTCACTATTTATCAAGAACCAAGGAGGAGGAAGTTCAGCAAATCCTCCTTTTAAAAGTTGGCCCAGACTTATGTAAGTGGGTTGAAAGGAAGAGTAGAAACAGATGATGTTAATTCGTCTCGTCTGCTCAGTACCTGCAGCGCAGCTGCGTTGTTGGTGAGCATTGCGCGTACGTTCTCTTGTGCCGGTACCACGTCCCTCGGCTCTGTCAGTGCACCAGCCTCTTTAAGCTGGGTTTCTTGGAACATACGCATACATTTATATATTCCATCAGTGATTCCTTATTTTCATATGATCAGCCAAAATATACTCATTTTCTGTGAAAGTGAAAGCTACTGCATGTTTCCTAAAGAAAAATGGGGATACATCCCTTAATTTTCTTCAGTGGGTCTCCACGCCCGTTCCTTCAAAATGTGTGACGTCATTCATTTTTCTCACCATCTCCTTTATTTTACTATCATGGGAGTTTAATGTAGACTTTAACATGTGAGGTGTCTGCCTATGGCACATGTAGATCTACATAATCTAACCCAAGGTATTTTTATCAGTGAAAAGGAAAATGTCTTTTATCATGTATGATGTAGAACTAACCTTCTCTGTTCCCTCTGCTTGATGATATTCTTGTTGAGATGCACCATAGGAAACCTAAGAAAACAATAGCCAGCATGCATACTCTGCGGAGGCTCCTCCAGGGAGGCCCCGGGATGATATCTGCCTTCCTGACCCACCTCTGCTTTACAGTACAGATCATCAGTGTTCTGAGATACAGTCGACACTCAGTCAGAGCTAGTAACCCCTACTGCGCTGTGTGGGATGGTCTTGCCTTAGCATCTCCTACCCCTTAGAGTCTTTCCTGGTCCTCTACTTCCTCTGCCTGTAAAGAACAAAATGAGCCTCTTGGGAGATCACCCATTACCTTCTGTTCCCCTCGAGTTTTTCCAGTGGTGTTCCTGAGTGGACTATGGATTGTAGACAGATTGAGAATGAGCCTGTGTCTAGGGACTTTGACATCTCCTAGGTCCACTGAGTGACTTTGCAGTTGTTGATTCTACAATGGAGAAACAAACATATCAATAGCTGAAAGTACAAAATTTTAAACAGTATTTTAGTGTGTGGGTGCACCCCTCGCTGTCCTGAGTTCCTTGCTCGTGCTCTCTCTCCATCTGCTCCTGATTTGGACCTTGAGATTTCAGTCCGGTGCTCCAATGTGGGTCTCTGTCTCCTTTCATCGCCTGATGAAGGTTAATATTCAGGAGGGTGCCTATATGTTTTTCTTTGGGTTCACCTTCTTATTTAGCTTCTCTAGGATCACGAATTATAGGCTCAATGTCCTTTATTTATGAAACCCGACTTGCTGAACATAGCCGACAATGAGGACTACTGAGAACTCAAGAACAATCTCAGTGGGTTTTTGATCCTACTGCACGTACTGGCTTTGTGGGAGCCTAGGCAGTTTGGATGCTCACCTTACTAGACCTGGATGGAGGTGGGTGGTCCTTGGACTTCCCACAGGGCAGGGAACTCTGATTGCTCTTTGGGCTGACGAGGGAGGGGGATTTGATCGGGGGAGGGGGAGGGAAATGGGAGGTGGTGGCGGGGAGAAGGCAGAAATCTTTAATAAATAAATAAATTTAAAAAACAATAACAACAACAAAAAAGTATTTTAATATAATGTTTTAAGAGAGTGCTTATTAAATATCAGAGACTCGATAAATACTGCATTTCAATAATTCAATGAGTCATATATTTTTGATGGGCCAAAGTAATTTTCCCTGCCTAGTTTTTCCCAGATGAGTATTCAATAACAGCAAGAAGACCTCCATCTCTGTTTAGATTAATGGAAAATGTAGCACTCTGACCTGAAAATTGACATTAATTTACACATAACGTGCTTTGGGAAGTGCACAAACTTTCAGCGACTCTTCTGCATCTGAAAGCCCCAAGAATGACATCAAAGTAGTTTTTTTTTTTTTAACACTGTATCACATAAAAAGCAGGAGGTATGCTCTGGCCCCTGCTGTGGGTCTCTCTCCTGCCTGATAGCAGGGAGAATCCCTGTCTCTGTGTCATTCAGGCTGACAGGAAGGCTGCAAAAGAATTTCTCCTTGTCTGAGCCCTCTCCAAGAACACACTCCCTCTCTCCTCTCCCCGCGTTCTCTGCAAAGGAGCGAAACTTAAGAACACAGCAGCCGCCTCAGCCCACTGTTATTTCAAAGTGCAACTCACATGTGAGAGAGGAGCCTGTGGCAAGCCGTACAAGGTATTAAAACTGTGACTCACTGCCAGACAGAGAACAAGTATTCTCTGCACAAACACACACACACACACACACACACACACACACACACACACACACGGTCATAACATGCTATTACTAAAATTTAAATTTAAATTTTTTCAAAACAGACCTGATATGAATGTGCTTAAATGGTAATGTCACAACTTAAACCCAAACAGAAGAGTCTAATTTTCCAGTGAATTCAGGGAAGAACATTAGATAATACTAAATAGCAGTAGCAAAACAGAGATGTTCCCTGAAAAATGATTTAAGTGAGTGATGTCATGGAGTTATGAGAGAAGGGTAGTCTGGCTTTCTTGGCAATGTGATTTTTAAACCAAGTTTGGAAACAATTTTCAAAAAATTATTGTTCCACAAAAATGTATCAGCCATATAATTCAGAAAAGCATTTGCTCTGTGCTTGCTTGTGACAGACCCCGCCTCTCTCTAGTTCATCACTGGAGCTTATGCTGTCAATCAAAGAGAAACCACAGGCTCTGCTTGACAAATTCAGCTCTCACTTCCTGTTTCATAACAAGCTCCCCTTCCTTCTGGGAGCCTGCAATCTGCCTTAGAAGCACATATATATGACAAAATGAAGCAAAAAATCAGGGAGAGAAATTAGGCTTAGGACTAGAAAATACTGCTTTGCCTGCCTTCCTTCCTGTTTTCCTTCCTTCCTTCCTTCCTTCCTTCCTTACTTCCTTCCTTCCAGGAAGATGCTGAAGGTTGGGGAGAGTAAGGAAAGATCAATACACATTTCCATCGAGTCAAAAGAGGTTGAAAAATGAAACATTCATTCAGCCTCTTGCTTGTTTATGTCTGTGGTGCAAATAAATACGTGGCTGTTTGGGAACTGAATTGGTCCCCTTGGATATTGTGAAGTGGAGCTTGGAGGAATAATGAGGACACACTTATTTTAAAGAGCAAAAAGCAGTATAAGACTGTGAGCAAAAATAACAGAGCCCCGGAGTGGATTTTGTACAATGTAGTAGAACAGAGTCTAACTTGCTGATCATCCAGCTGAGAGCAATTCCTAAGGACATCACCCAGAGAGCTATGAAACTTGAAAGGGTAGATGTTTGCATCCTAAGCCAGAGCTCATGATTGACAGCCCACTTACAGAGCACTGGGGGCTTTGGGAAGTGTGCCCACATCCAGCCAAGATCAAACCTTTTAGGATGTAAGTGTATAAGAAGGCATGTGAGCAAGGAATCATAAAACAAAATGGTTAAATAGATTTAATATTAACCATATTCTTTATCCACTTTAAGTAGAGTCATCAATAAAAGTTCTTCAGGGACTTGGGGAGTTAACTTGGTCAGCAAAGGCTTGCTTTGTGTGCATGAGGACCTGAGTTCCACTCCCAGAATGCAGTTTTTTTTTTTTAAAAAAAAATAAGGCATGGTAGTATACACTTGTAACATAACCCCAGTGCTGTCTGGGTCCCTCCTGAGTGCTCCCCAGGCCAGCATAGGCAAATGAACAAGCTCCAAGTAGAAGTGAGACACCTTGCCTCAAGACACAAATGGACACACTGTGGTTGCAGGATATAGAAAACTCAGGCTAGAAGCGAACTGGAAAGCTCTTCCCCTCTAACTAGCTTTCACAATGCCAGACAACGCTATGCAGACTGCTGCAGGGCTCTGGGGGACAGGGGTAGACATCAGCAGGGTAAGCCAGCAGTGAACGCTACAAATTAGAATACCAACCTGCCAGGCAAGATGGTCACACGTGAAATAGCGGTAGGGATGTGATGGGCAAACCAAGCACTTTCTGACTGGATTTGAAGAATGCTCCACAGGAAAGAGTCTTCAACAGTTGGTATTGTGAGCCTGACCAACTTATGCCTGGGCAGACCAAACGCCTATATGTGAAATTACTACTAGTGTTTAACTAAATAGATAAAATGTAAAACTGCCTTCTGAATAGCTAGGTCTATGTTTTTATGGATTTTTCCCTAATAAACCTACTCTTAACCCTAATCAGAGAAGTCTTTCTTTGTACTGAATGGTAGTAAATTTTGAGAATAGTCAAAAATTAGTGCTCAATTTTAAACAAGTCAATTCACAATCCACTCGAGGATCAGAAGACATTGAAGAAAGGATGGAAGGAAAATACAAACTGGAAGGGAGAAGGGCAGTTGATGTGGGAGGTCCTTCTATCTTGGTTAATGAATAAAGAAACTATCTTGGTTAATGAATAAAGAAACTGCCTTGGCCTGTTGATAGGTCAGAACTTACATAGGCAGGGAAATACTAAACTGAATGCTGGGAAAAAGAAGGGCAGAGTTAGAGAGAAACAATAGAGCCATAAGAGACAGACGCGGGGAACTTTAGTCAGTAAGCCACTGTCATGTGGCAATACACAGATTAATAGAAATGGATTAAATTAAGATGTAAGATGAGGGAGAACATGAGCAAAGAAGTCGGGACCACGAGGCGTGCACCCACCCACTGAGACAGTGGAGCTGATCTACGGGGAGCTCACCAAGGCCAGCTGGACTGTGACCGAAAAAGCATGGGATAAAACCAGACTCTCTGAACATGGCGAACAATGAGGGCTGACGAGACACCAAGGACAATGGCACGGGGTTTTGATCCTACTTAATGTGCTGGCTTTGTGGGAGCCTAGCCAGTTTGGATGTTCACCTTCCTAGATATGGACGGAGGGGGGAGGACCTAGGACTTACCACAGGGCAGGGAACCCGGACTGCTCTGTGGACTGGAGAGGGAGGGAGAGAGGAGTGGGGGGAGGGGGAGAAGGGTGGGAGGAGGGGGAGGGAAATGGGAGGCTGGGAGGAGGTGGAAACTTGTTTTTTGTTTATGTTTTTTTTTTTTTGCTTCTTTCCTCAATAAAAAAAAAAGAAGTAAAATTAAAAAAAAAAGATTTAGCCAATAAGAAGTTAAAGCTAATGGGCCAAGCAGTAATTTAATGAATACAGTTTCTGTGTGATTATTTCGGGTCTAAGCTAGCTGGGTGGCCAGGAACCAACAAGCAGCCTCCATTCTTCAACAGGCAGTGAACTCCCATCCTCTAGACAAACACAACAATGTAATCATGAACTTGCAGCATTTACAATTACCTGCACTGAGTCTGCCTAAGACAGGCCAACTCAACTATCGTCACAGATCTGGGACGAGTTTATGGGACCCAATCACTTACTGTTGAACTATTCACAACTGACAGACTCTGGAGGAGCCTAACTTCAGTTGTATACCCCTAATGAATCCAGAGGTCCCAAAAGGTCATTTTGATTCCAAGGCTGCAGAATAATGCTTGTCAAACCCAGAGGGACACAAACAGAATATAGAGACATGAATGTGGGAAAAGAGATGGGAGTAGATAAGGGAGTGGGAGATTACAGAGAAGCATAAGAATATTACGAGAGAGAGAGAGAGAGAGAGAGAGAGAGAGAGAGAGAGAGAACGTGTCATGTGCATACAGGTGCCTGTGGAGACCAGAAAAGGGCATTGGATGTCTATGCCTGGAGGTGAAGTCATAGACAAGAGAAGGCCACCCTACCTGTGCTGGGATCAGAACCCAGAAACTCTGGAAGAGCAGGAAACACTCTTAACTGGTGAGCCATTTTTCCAGCCCTAAGTCGTGCGGTTTTAGCATGAGCTTCTTCAGCCTCAGAGAGACCATGCACCACCTCTGCTGTGTTTTCTGTGGGCATCTTCCCAGACCCCTCTCTGCAGATCACAGCCTGATGAGAACAGGAGAACAAGGCTGTCTCGCTCTTAGTGCCCATTGCAGCTTCTGTTACACAGCAAATTTGGGGTAAATATTTGTGAGATTGGTCAAAGACTAAGCACAAGTGTGCTGGACTATAGTGATTGAGGTATAAGACAATGGCTGGTAGGAGAAGTACTTTGTGCTAACTGGCAGCAGAGGTGAGAGCAAGACATGCAAGATTCAATGTATTAGCGGTGAGTCGAGATGTCAAGAGTCAGCACAACGCTGGGTAGATGAAGCAATCCAAATTTCCAGCATAAAGGGATGAGATAATTGTAGCAATCCCTCAAAACATTGTGTCTGGCTCTGGGGATATGACAAACAAATAATCTAGGGAGTGACTCGTGAGATAGAATCAAGAACCACAAGAGAGCTGAGAACCCAATGTAGATTAAACTTCAAAGGGAGTCTTTGATCTCTTTTAGCTGAGTGGAAGTGTGTGTGTGTGTATGTGTGTGTGTGTGTGTTTTATAAGATAAATGGTCTAGATTCATTATTTTTGCATGTTGATACACATTTTCCAGCACCACTTATGAAAAAGTCCCTCATGTCCACATTTTTCATATTCCCTTTTATTTTAAAGAAATGATCTCATATAGCCAAGGCTGGCCTCAAACTCACAGTGCAGCTGAGGATGATCTTGAACTCCTGATCCTCCTGCCTCTGCTTCTCAAGGACTAGGATTGTGAACATGTACCAGCATGCCCAGACCTCATGGTATATTCTTGGCACTCTTGTCAAATATCCTTCAAGAAAAATTAAAATAGCTCTGCCATATGACCCATTAGTTCCATTTTTGTGATGTCATTTCAATAATATTCACACTGGCCAAAATATATGACCAACCTAAGTAAATGTCCACCAAGGGTTGAATAGAAGAAATGCATTATATACATGTCATGAAATCCCACTAAATGTTGAAAAGAAGAAAATCCTTCCATATGGCACAACCTGGACGAAGCTGGAGGTTATCATACTAAATTAAGTAAGGCTGTCACAGAAGGAAAAATCCTTTATGGATTTATACATACGAGGCATCTAAAACAACCTAACTCATAAATGCAAAGATTCGTGTGGTGGTTGTCAGGGACTGGGGAAGAGGGAAATACAGTTCTGCTCCAAGACAACAGTTAGAGTAGGTGGCTGAAAGACTAGATATCTGTAGCATAGCAAGCTACTGCAGCACACAATGTTGAGCTATAAGCTTAAATTAGTTGAGAGAGTATTGTTCATGTTAAGTTTTCTGAACACAGACACACACACACACACACACACACACACACACACACACACACAAAGGGACCTAAGCAAACTTGTTGACAGTAATGGATCTGAGTGTCACCTGCATGATGGCTCATTGGTCCAAAAGCATGTCAAATGCTCAAAATTTTACTTAACTATATGCAACTATTATTTATCAAATTATATCAAATGAATTTTTAAAAGAAACTATCTTTCTTTACAGTAGATGGAGACTATTACACAAAACCACAGCTGGTCAAAATGCAGAGATCAACTGTTCATGGAGGGATCCGCCTCAACTGTTACAGCTGCACAGTTACCATACCTAAAGGCTCAGGGAACCATGTGGAAGAGGGACAAAGACTACAAGAGCCAGAGGACAGGGAAGTCTGATGTGAAATCCTGTCTCCTAGAAATGGCAGGGAAGCTACACCCGTGAGACCTCAGCGATATGACTGCCTGAACAAAAGCTGAGCAATGACTGTGCTATTGTGGTATGATGAAACCTCCTGGGACCCAACCCTAGACATAGAACCACAGGAAACTAAGGAATGTCGAGACATGAGAATTTGTCTTCCCCAGGGATGAACCCCCCTAATTGGTTATCCAGTACCAAATGGTCATCCCTGAGACCATGCACATGCAAACAACGCTAAATGAATTTAGTAGGTTGTATTTATTTATGAGTGTGTGTGTATGTGTGTCTTAGAGAGAGACAGATAGACAGACATCGTGTACATTTGAATAGCACTAAATGAACTTAGCAGGTTGTTTTTATTTGTGAGTGTGTGTATATGTGTGTGTGAAAGAGAGATAGATAGACATCATGTACATTCAAGCAATACTAAATGAACTTAGCAGGTTGTGTTTATTTATGAGCCTGTGTATATGTGTGTGTGTGTGTGTGTGTGTGTGTGTGTGTGAGAGAGAGAGAGAGAGAGAGAGAGAGAGAGAGAGACATTATGTACATTCAAACAACACTAAATGAACTTAGCAGGTTTTTTATTTGTGAGTGTGTGTTCATGTGTGTGTGAGAGAGTAAGATAGATAGATAGATAGATGATAGATAGATAGATAGATAGATAGATAGATAGAGTGAGAGAGTGCCTGCATGCAAAAATAATCAGAGAAAAAGAGGTCATGCATTTGAAAAGGAGTCTGGGGACAAGGGAGGTGTTAGACAGAGCTGACATGGGAAGGGCTAAAGGGAGGAAAGGAAAAGGGGAAATGGGGAAATGATATAATTATACTTTATTAAATTTTTTATTTAAAAAATTTTAAGGAACAAAATAGATTCAGGGAGACCTGAGAGCAGTCTTCTGACCTGGAGAAGAAGGATTTGGCATTTTATTGCCCATGACTCCAGAGAACAGAAAACAAGGAATAGTTTGTATTGATAGAAGGAAAAGGTCCTGCTAAGTAGAGCTAGTTGGAAGTTAAATGTGGTTATTCAACATTTTCAAATGATGCTGTAAAAAAATAACAAGTAGTGATAAAAAGTAACTTTAAACTATACAGAATATGCATTTTCAAAATAAAATGTTTGTACATTTGCTCTCGACACATGAACATATTTCTGGAAGATGCAGAAACATCCCTTCAGCTGCCAGTGGTGGTTATCTCTGGGATAGTGGTAAAAGTATCTCCAACTTTTCATTTTATATTTCTACTTTTGCCTTCTGAAATTATGACAGTGAAGACAAATTATTTTTCTAATAATAGAAACTGACTTAAAATAAGAGATGATTGCATTCTTGACTGGAACTATTTCAGCAAAGTTGTTGGTAGCTCACAGAGATGCCAGAGAGGAGGCCCTGTTAGAGGAAGGAGTACAGAGACTACCTCCCACAACTGATATTTGTGGTGGTCTAGATGATAATGTGGTAATTCAATGAATAATTAAAGCTTATTTATCAGCAGACTCAGAAATCATCTGTTCCACCTCTTAATGCCAATATTAAAAAGCTATAGACAGTAAATGCATACAGATGCTTGCCTCTGATCAATCCCATCTGTGCCCATTGTCTACATTGGTGTTTTCTCCACTAGCAAACAAGTGACTGTCTTAGGATTTCTATTGTTGTGAAGAGGCACCATGACCATGGAAACTCTTATAAAGAAAAACATTCAATTGAGTCTGGCTTACAGTTCAGAGGTTTAGTCCATTATCTTCATGGTAGTGTGCAGGCAGACGTGATGCTGGAGAAGGAGCTGAGAGTTCTGCATCTTGATCCACGGGCAGCAGAAGCAACTGTGTGCCAAACCGGACATAGCTTAGGCATATGTGAGTCTCAAAATCTACTTCCATAGTGACACACTTCCTCAAACAAGGCCACACCTTCTCCAACAAGGCCATACTCTCAAATAGTGTCACTCCCTATGGGCCAAGGACCCAAATACATGAGTCTATGGAGACTATTCCTAGTCAAACCATACAGAGATGCAACACACTTTAAAACAGCCAGCTCAGTGCTACAGGAAGCCACCTGCATCTGCATCTTTCTCAGTCATGCTACACACTCATGAATTGGGTGTCTGGCCTGTGATGCATACATGTTGGCAAACTGGCAGGCAGAAAAAAAAAGTCCACCAACACATACTCATGCACTGAGTCTCTGGCCTATGACACACACTTATTTAGTAGGCTTCTGGCCCATGATATACTCACCCACTTGGTATATGGATGTCTGGCCTTCATAAACACTCATCCATCAAGTGTTTGGCCCTTCCCTTAGCACTGCAGCCCATTTCTCATGGCAGAGCTCACATCAAGCATCTTTCACAATGAAATGACCCATTGTAGATTTTTAAAAACAAAGTTTAAAATCTCTTTGGACACAAGGTTTTCTTAACTTGAAATTCTCACCTTCATCTACTGGAGGTACACAATACTTTTTCCTTAGCAGAGTGAGCCCTACTCGCATCTATTTGCTTTGTTCTTTCTCTGCTTGGGAAGTTTGGATGTTCTCGCTTGGAGTGATTACATGAACTTCAGTAGAAGTCAAAAGAAGACCCTTAGCTTTAAGAAGAGCCTTAGGTAAATGTCCCAAGGCCAGGGTGTATTCATCATTAACATTCTAAGATGTCAAATTCTACCTAGATGCACTAAGGAGATTTCCTTTACAATACCCAAGGCCTTTCCAACCTTTCTTCTCTGCCCCCATGATTCAGAATTGATTCTAGGCAAGGGTATGAGAAGTACTTCCAGGCCAGTGTCTGTGGTGGAAACTCACACACCCATTTCATAGAGAGCTATCATACAGCCTGCCCTGGGAGGGAGCCAGAGAACAAACAGAAAAATACAACAGCCTGTTTTCCTGCAAATCTTAGATGAAAAAACCAAGATGACCCAAGGAATCACAAGGTAACCGGTGGTGATGAACAACCCTCGATTACAATCAGTTTTTGTTTGTTTGTTTGTTTGCAAATACTTCTTAGGTTCAGAAAACTGAGCTGGTGAACTGAAAGAGCTTAATAAGGAATGAAAAGACCATGACAGAGGAAGCTTCCAGCTGCTGGAAGGGCTGGTGGAACCACACAAGCCTCCTTGAGGACAGACATCACCCTGCATACTACACGAAAAAGTCACCCATAGACCAATGTCCTTCTCCTCTCCTGTGAGTATGATAAAGACACAGAGTGGAAGAACCATCTAGAAACAATAGAAAGGCTGAATGTTCCCAAGGTCTCTGAGTGATCACAGCCATGCTTTGTAAGTTGGAATTGCTCTCATCCACACACAGAAAATTCTGCCCAATTCTCTCACAATTTGCTCCTGAGCTTATCAAGGTAGCTCCTTTCTTAAGCAAGCGTAGCCTGAACTTCCACAGTTGCTGATTTAACCCATCGCTCATCTTTAATCTGCTTCTAGCTCTTCTTTCCCCACCCGATGTCTCTCCTTCCTCAAAGAGAGTAATTAAGAATGACAGATTTTCAGTGTTAACCTGATGACCCAGGAACTACTCTGTATCCTACGCTAGGGGGCGCGGGAGGACAAAAATTCGGAACCATTTGGCTGGGTCATCTCTTCTCCAGACGCGATTTCCCAATGGCATTACTTGGAAGACTAGAGAGTTACTAGAAATTTCCTTCACACTCATGAGCCAGATGTCTCCCAGATCTTGCTTCTTTTCTCAGTCCCCACCCCAAGCCATTGCCTGAGACACGCATGCAGATGACCCTCGGGTCCCTTCATAGTCCTACCCTCTTCACACGTGTTTCGCGTTCAGTAGAGCTGCACTCTTTTTGCGTCCTTGACAGATCGCCAGCCTGCTTTCTTTAGATTTCCAACATTTCAGGTGGCCTCTGCCTTCTAAAATCTACTAAACTCTATTTTTTAAAAAGCACGTCATGTTCATTCTCTTCTTGCTGTGTGGTATGAGGCACTGAGAGTTACTGTGAACTTAACTGGACAGGCGCATGTGTCGTTCCTGTAAGACTCCCCTCGCTCTCTCCTGTGCAACCCAATCCTCCGGTGTGGCTGGGTTTTACCAGGTGCCTGGTCGAGCTTATTTATCAAATCCCCCATGTTTATCGCGTGCAGAGTAGTGTAGCAAAGTAGCGTCCTCCCGTGGCTCCTGCCAAGCGACTCACAGGTAAGTGTTAGAAGCTACTGTGAGGTTTTCAGTATTGCAGTGGGCTTCAGCCTTCTGGAAGTTTTGATTTTAACGAGGGTCTTTATTTCTCATCAGGCTCTCTACTCGGCAACTTTAAAAAAGTGTGATTCTTTGTAACAGTGTGTAATCCCGCCTTTAAACAAATTGGAGCCCACTTCAAAACAGAATTAAAATGATTTCAAAGAATGACAGAAAAACATTTCTTTTGGCAAGGAATGACAGGAAGCCAGAAGGACTAGAGGAGAGCTCCAGTGGAGAGTGTAAGCAGGGAGAGACCTTCTCCATATGCGTGGCCATCAAAAAAGTCTTACGATCCCGTATGTCGGGTGTGCAGGACACAACTCAGTCACTGTTTTGTTTTTGTTGATTTTTTTTCCTAACTTGGCTCCCTCCCTCCTGTCCTCGCTCCATCCCTCCCCATTCCTGTGATACTGAAAAAAACACTTCCTACAACAGAAAAGATATGACAGAGCAAATGCACAAGATGAACAGTGGGAAGACCCGGGGGTGGGCAGCACATACAGCCGGCCTCAAAGGGAGACATGACATTGATTGGCACAAGGTACAGACTGGGTTTCTTCTGCATAAATTTTGAAAGAAATAACGTCTTGAGCTTCTTTTTGTAACAAATGTTGTGTGAACCATTTTATGGCATTGCTGTGTGGAGTAAAATAAGGGTGCCGGGAATGTCTACCAGCAGCGTCTCCACTTCCACTGGACTTCCCCAGAGACATCTCAGCATCACTGGTTTTATTGTTGTTGTTGTTGTTGTTGTTATCATTATTATTTGTGGGTCTTTTTCCTGCACACATGTCTGTTTACCACATGCATCCCTGGTACCCACGGAGGCCAGAAAAGGCCTTTCTATCCCATGAAACTGGAGTTACAGATGGTGGCAAGCTACCACACAGGTGCTGAGAATTGAATCCTTGTCCTATGGGGGAAAAAAAGTCAAGCTCTTGACCATTGATCCATGTCTACATCCCAGCATCTCTGATTTTATTTTCAGCAGACAGTCAAAGCCATTCATCCAGTGAACTTCTCTGCCATCCCTGCTCTATTCCATGATGTAGTTCATTGACGCTGACCACACAGAGAAAGGTCTGATAAGTAATTGCATGCTTTTCATGTACTCAGACCCTGTCCCGCCCTTTACATCTGGCAGACTGCTGGTGCTATTTGCCTTCTTCTCTGGGGCTAGAAAATACTCAGGTTTTCCCCCAAGGGAAGACATTTCCTCCTCATAAGCCCAAAACATAATTTATCTCCCTTCTTCAGCAGTGTAAACCCAATTTAATTGGGTAAATTTTTCATTGCTATAAATATCTGTTGTGCCTGCCAGAAGTCCATTTTCCCCAATGTGGTCATTCCTATTGCTCCACATGAAAACGTAAAGCTTGCAGCTTCATCTAGAGTCCATGTATGACCACGCGGAGAGGAAAGACCATGTCAGCCCAAGCTTTGATCTGGAGAAACAAAAGGAAACAAGTCAGAGGCGTGGGCTAGAGGTGTGCAAAGAGGAGCAGAGATGGGAGACAGCTCAGTAAGTGAAGGGCTTGCCTCGCAACCATGAAGACAGGCATGACTTCTGTCCCTGGAACCAGTGTAAAAAGAACAGTGTGGTGGTATGCTCGTCATCACAGCACTGGGGATGAGGCAGCAGGCAGACACCTGAGGCTCAATAGCATCCAGACTAGGCTATTTGGAGAGTTCCAGACCAGTGTTAGCCTGTCTCAAAAACAATCTGAACTATCCAGAAATGACACCAGAGGAAGACCCCCCCCACACACACACTGAGAAAGAGGAACTCAAGAAAGGGCCACACAGGAGAGAGAAGTATGATCTGGGTTAGCCGGACAATTTAGAGAGTGCCCTGTGTCTAAGCATGGTTGTGATAGCGCTGTCATAAACCACTGGGCGCTGAGCAGTCAAACTCAGTAGAGTGTGACCATTAGGTTAAGGATGCAGAGCAGATTGAATGGTAAAACTTGATGCCTTTTGAAAGGCCTTTCGGTTGCAAGCATCAGAAACGTAGCCAAACAAGCATAATCCATAAGAAAGAAATTACTGTAAAAGATGTCAAATCCTCTTTGGAACCCAGTAGAAGGAAGTATAACAGAAATTATTCAGATCGCATTTCATCTTTCCTATTTGCCTCCGTACTCTGGCTTGTCTTGACTCTTCTTGCAGATGGCCAGGGTTCCACCAAACTTTGTGCCTATGCCAAACACTGATACTAACCTATAGTCATCTTCATTAACGGTAGTTATGAATTCCTAAGAGGAAAATAACACTTACCCAGTGTGAGTCCAAGGGGGACCCTGATGCAATCCATGACCATGGTAGATGGGTTATAGCATGCATGATTACTTGGGGTTCCATTTTGTGGAGAAAGGAATGGTTCGTGGAGAAAGGTGGTGTCATAGGTTTGACAGGAGCTTCAAAAGTTATTTCCATGAATCTACCAAAAGTCTGCGGTTGCATTTTAATCCCAAAGTCAGCCTGAGCTCAGTATAAATGAAAAGAAGTAAATAAACAGAGTTGTTCTTCTAAATAATAGGGCCAGTTTAGGAGATCCTAAATCAGTTTCTCAATCTCTGGGTCACGACCCCTTTGTGTGTTAAATGACCATTTCTCAGGGTCACTGCAGACCATTGGAAAACACAGATATTTACATTGCAATTTCGGACAGTAGCAAAATTGCAGTTATAAAGCAGCAACAAAAATAATCTTACGATCGGGAGTCACCACAAGATAAGGAGCTGTTTTAAAGGGTCACAGCATTAGGAAGGTTGAGGACCACTGTTGTAGAGTGTCAGTCATGGATGGGAATGGCACCAGAAGAAGAGCATCTGTCCAAAGACGCACGGGAAAGATTGTCAAGTTCAATGTGCAGTGCGTAATGTCTGAAGAATCCACAGATTATTCTGGGGAGTGGATGGAGCTGCTCAGCATCCTCCATGTGTGCTAGTGTGGGCTGCTTTATTTAAGACAAGCTGGGTGAGGAACTTTGAAGCAGCTAAGCAAACCCTGCCAGCTCTAGAACCATGGAAGGAAACATTAACGTTCAAGACATTCCCAGAATTATGAATCAATTCACCAAGTACTTACTATGAGCCTACTTTATACTTAATGCTATTGGCCAGAGATCTGAGACTAGAGGGCCACCCTCGACTATTGTAGGAAGTCACTCAGGGGTTGTCAGTTGAATGCCAGGACATGTCCCCAACCTCTTCTCAGCCGCTCTTCTAAAACCCAGAGAAGTACTTTTTCCCTCCTCCACTCTCCTGCCTGCCAGGCTTTCCAGATTTGTTCTGTTTTGCAGTTGCGTCAAAAACCACACTCGATTCCAATCCCCACAGAAGGCATAAATTAACATTTTATTATGTGTGCTTGTTAGGGTCTCTTAAAGTAGACATGCAAATTTCAGGCTCCCACAATAAATTAGGGCATACCCAGATGAGCTGAAAATAAACCAGGTTGCCTGGGTTCAGGCCTTGGAAAGCAGGGCCCTGCAATGCTATCCGAGGACAGATACTCACCTTAACCTCTGTTCTCCAGTTGTTGACCCTGGCCTCTGGCCATTTCCTGCTCTGGTTGGCACTCTGGTCCTCTCTGTGCAGATGCCATTGGCTCATAGCACTCCAGGTGGATGTTTGTTAACAAGGGACAGTTTCACAAGCAGCTGTATGTGAGCCTTTTACAGGTCTCTGGCAAGAAAAGTGTGGGGTGGGGCTGAGCGTCCAGCAAGCAGTTGTACAACTATGTCTGCCTTGGCCTTCCACCTGGATTCCCTATTTCAAGGCTACCCTTTGATCTCTGATTCCTACTAAGTGACTTTAATTTTGCACCTTATAACCTGGAAAACCTTCAGATTAGGAACTTGGGGCTACATAGACCTCAGCCTGTTTTGATGTAGTAAGGGTAGCAGGACCGGTAGATGCCAAAGGATAAGGCAACCTGGCAGGTCACCCACTTGTATAGTTAGCTCCATCAGCATCCCTTCTACAGTGCTGTGTTTTTTGGTTTTGTTTTGGAATATAGAGTGGTTTGGAGGAAAGGCCTGGCAAGAAATCTTTAAGTCATGTTATGGAGGGAGGGGCCTCTAGAAGGAGATCGTGAAGCCCAAATCCTTTCCCTTTTCTCTTTCATATCCTAACCATGAAATAAGTAGCTTGTCCTTAACCACATGGGACCCATACACTGGTTTGTCACATGTCCAAAAAACTGGAGCTAAATAACCATGGGCTGAAACCTCCAATGCTGTAACCCCAGATAAACTCTTCTCTTTATGAGTTAATTACCTCAAGTATTTGTTACTGGAGTGGAAAGCTGGCTAACACAAAAAGAAAAGAAGAAAGGAGAACCTTAGGGAACTGAAGCTGTGTGGCTGTTTCCTCCTAATTAAAACATTTTCTCCTAGAGGAAACCTTTTTTAGACTCAGGTAAGCAAAACTTAGGGAAGATCCTGAAACTTATAGGATTCCTAAAGCCTCTCTTCAGGGTTATAACACTAAGAATTCTGGAGAGAGGAAGTTCTGACCAGCTTGCCATTTCTCATTGTCCCCACTGGGGTAGTGGAGCCTTTGAGTCAATGCTCCTGGAAGAAACCCCTCCGTAGACCTGTAAGTAACCTCAGTAACTTTAGTAACCTCACTGGCTGGCTGAGTCACATTTGAATGGCACCATTGCTTTGGTCTATCATCCTTGTGTTGAGTGAATATACATTTGCTCCCATCTCCCCAGGAAAAGAAGTCACACTATGGCTGACAAACATATGGTCTACAAGCATCTGTGGTTGAAAGGAGATTCTAGATCTAACACAGTGCTCAGATGAGGGGTCTAGTGATTTGGATGCACAGCACTTGAAGGGGATCCTATCAGAACTCTCCTACTATAAAGAGTACCTTGGAAACCACCTTCATGTGGGTCCTAGGTTAAGAGACTGTCGGGATGCCTCCTGCATCCAGGAGTCCTGTCTCCCGGTAAATTTTACATGGCACTCCCCTGAAATGAACAAGTTCCTTTAGCTTGCTCAAGGATAGTCCCATATTCATAGCGACTACTAGGAGGTCTCAGTGCTTAGCTGTCCTGTTGTTGACACATGTTTCTCCTCCTAAGCTCCTTCATAGCCTCTCGCCTCCTCCTTCCGCTTCTCCTCAGCCTTCCTACTTCCTCTCTCTCCTCAGTCAGTTCTTAGCATCTCTTTTTTACCTTCCTGCTCTGTAGAGAGCTGTGTGTGGTTCTTACCTTCCCCCAGTGGCATTTAAAGTGTTTCTTGGTGCAAAACATCCTATTCATTGCCATAGAAACAGGAAACTCGGTGTGGAAGAAAAAATGGGGGGGAAGGAGTCTGACACTCTGTGGCTGTGCAATTCTGTTATTTTGCCCAAATCCATAAACGGCAACACGCTGGGAGATATGCAAACGCTGAGCCACTGTTAGAGCAGGCGAGGGAAAGCGCCTCATGCCTAGGAGACTTGCCACAGGTTTTGAAGCAGGCAAGAATGGGCTACAGAGGATGCTAGTCTTCCCTCAACCCCTCTCAGTGTCCCTGGGTGTAAGATGAAGTTATTACCATCCCCCTTGCATTCTTGCTGGGGTCACAGGAGGGCACATAGTGGGACAGTTTGGTCACCTCCTGTTGCGCTTATCTTTGGCTAGCATAGGCCTGTGTCCTCTGTTCTTGACTGTGAACTCCCTGCTGTAAAACTGAGATGACATTCACAGTCACACCGGTCCTGAAGCAAAATCAATTGGCTTGGATCATTCTTGAGAAGTAGCAAAAAAAAAACACCGACGTTCTGCATCTCCAGGCCAACCTGGAGGGTTCGGAACCTTTTTCAAGCCACTGAATTCAAAGATGACTCTTCAATATTCTTCCAGCACTGCCCTTGTTTGCTGGGCCTCTGAGCACTCCAGTTCCCTGGGGTGCTATTATCCCTAAGCTGAGAATAGGCCTGGGAGCTGTGGAGCACGGCACTCAAGCTAATGTGTTCAGTCTTTGCTGGTCATGGGCTTTCTCAGAGGAGTTCCAGAGTCCAAATTCAGCACTGCTCCTCCTCACCAACCAGGACCACAGATCTGTGTCCCTTATGGGGTAGGTATGTGTCTATTTGGTATCCATCAGTCACAGAGGCAAACCAACAACCAAGCTGTTGACATCTCCACATGCTTGCAAGGTCTTATTGCAAGGACCTTTGAACTCCATTTGCACACCCTTCAATCAAGCCTGAGTTTTACCTACAGCCATCTTTTGAAATCAATTCTCCGTGTCCCCCTACACTAAACCACTCAGTTTAGAAACCAGCTGATAAGAGGAACTTGCCTGGAGTCTACCAACATAGACAGGACAAAAAAAGGTGGTTGGGGGGATGCTGGGCCATGGCTTCTTTCATTCCTCACTAATTCTTGTCTGTCCCCAGTGGTTCTATAGGAAACAGCATGCCCACTTCTCTTAGAAACTGTAAGTAATAAATTTCTCAGTCAATGGTGTTAGCTTCTGCCAGTCATCTACCTAGATGAAAATCCATCTTGCCAGGTCTGTCATATCAGTGGTAGAATATCCTGTCTCCTTATACAGCACAGCTCTGAGAATACTGTCCTGGAGTCATGGTCTCTTGCTGCTAGGGAAGTATCATCTTCTTCTCAAAATAAAGTGACCCTATGTCTCCTTGTGTTCTACAGAGTCCAGCTTTAGCCTGTTGACCTGTGTCTTTGGGAATATTGCCCTCACTCCCTTACGGCAGTTTGGGTTTTAAAAGATAAATTATATGGCCACCCTAAAAGAAAAGACAGAAAAATAACCACCCATTAAATAGATAAATGTCTTTTTAAGAAAAAATCAGAGAGCTATTTATGTCTTAATCATTGCACCTCAAGTCTTCACTTGAGGAAAGGGTCTAAATGAGCGGAGAAGACTTTCCAAAAATGTCCGGGTTTGTCTTCATGTCATATGGAAGGAACTAAGAAGGAAAAACCAGCATGAAGTCTGTATATAAAACTATCATGATGACACTGGTTTGAGGATTTTTGGTTTTGTTTGTTTGCTTTGTGTTTGGGGAGAGTTGAAGATGAGGCCATTAGGACTAAGACATTTTCCGACGGAAGGAAGCACAATGGGTCTACCAGTTGTCCAGTCACCTCCATGTGTCTCAATGTTTGGTATGGAAGAAACTGTCTCATTATTCATATGTGCTGGATACCCTGAGTGCTCTATATAGTATGGATATTCACATCAGCTCCTACCCTAAGTGAACTTATTCTGTAAAGTAACACACTAATAAACATGGGGTGAATTTCAAAAGCTTTAATCATGGGTCATTATAACCCCCATTCAAAGAAGCATTTATCCCAATCCTTGGGTTATAACTGAACTTTGAACAAAGTTATGAGTACACAAGAAAGCAAACTGTGGGACCCTAGTGATGGCTGAAACAGTGGGCCTAGACAATGTTGCTGATGCATATAAAAGAGAAAGGACATAGCCAAGGAAACTATAGCAAAAGACTGGGAGACAATCCAAGGTCAAGGATATACAACTACACATGTGCTACAGACGATCTGATTCTGAATTCCGGTTTGTATATTTGTTTTTCCTGTGAAGAAATTAAGACCCTTGGGCATTGCCAGTAAGAAAAAATGACTAAAACCCAAATAGGGAAAATTGATTATGGCTGCTTCAGATTTTCAACATTTGCCCAGACTGCCTTCCCCATTCCTTAGGTAAGGAGTAGTGATGAAACTCGTCCTTCAGCATGCCAACCTTTGTTCCATGAGGAGAGAATTAGAGCTGTGCTGGAACAGCTCCCTCACCATTCTCTCAGAGCAGTCTGGCAGAGGGTGTTTGCAATCAAGCCTGAGAAGTCTGTGACACACAGCTGCACAGTCTGTGATAGCGCATACGTCAATGAGAACCCACCATTTAGCAATGCGCCACAGCGAGGTTTGGTGTCTCTACATCCTCATCAGATGCTCGGTGGCTTTGGTCTTCTACAGAGTTATAAATAAAAAAGCCAGCTTGAATGATTTGATGAAGTGAAGCTGAGTCAGAAGGAGAAGTCCTGCTCACTTGACCTGACTTACACAATGTGCCTGGTCTTGCTCTCCCCAGATAGAGTGTCTTCCTATAAAGAGAAAACTGGCACCCTGGAATTATTTTTAGAGCCATGGAATGTGAAATGATGTGGGATACTAAAGATGATTCCACTCCCCCACGCCCCCCCCCCCCACACACATTTTCTTCTTAAAGATAAGAAGTACTGGAGTTCAGAGCATTTAATGGAATTAATGGAGTTTGGAATCTTTAATGGAATTCCTCAGCTGGCATTTTTTTTTCTTTTACTTTGAGTTAAACATAGTCAGATTCTACACCTTGGAAAGCAGAGTATGTTGCACTGCTCAGCTATGCACAGGAGTTTCTGTTGTGTGACGTGTACACTTGGATTAGATAAAAGAACAACAGATGTGTTCTGCGTCCCAAAACTATCTAAAGCCTTGAAGAACAGCCCAGAGGAATCCTAAGGCACACGGCCACACCCTCTTCAGTGCCCTCCACGTGTGATCAGCTTCTTATCATCTTACCCGTCATCTCATTTCTCCATGATGCTCCTGGTTATCGAGTCCTGGCAGGTGAGAGTTGCCCTAATAAACTCACTTACAAAACAGTGTTTGTAAAATGCCCACCAAACATTTTTTGAGTGTGAAAAGTCAGGCAATGCCCTATTTTAAATGTTTCATCTTAATAAATCATAGCAACTCCATATATTATGCTCTTCCCATTTTGGGGAGGGGCGATGAGAAAATAGGCCTGTGGTAATATCATCCTCATAAAGATAATGCTGGGTTTGAATCGAGGCCATTTGATTGACGAGCCTATAGTCTTTGGATGGAATGAAGCAAAGTCTCCCTGGATGCTCCCCATACAAATAACAACAAAGGCAGCAATCACTTTCCCAAGAGCACAGTCATTGAGACTGACTTCACTTTGGATTTTCCCCAGGCTTTCTGAAGTATAACTGACAAATAAGAAGTGTGCGTATTCCAAACGTGAAGATGCTTTGTTATACAGATGGATTGTGACATGGTTCTCACCTCAAGTCACTGCCTTCTTCCTCTCAATGTCTCCACTTGCCAGTTAGATTCTAATCATTTCAGATGTGTCTGGCATTTTATTGTCTTGTTGGAGTGTTTGCCTGCTTTTGTGTGTGTTTACCACATGTGTGCCTGCTGCAGGCAGGGGTCAGGGTGTCAGATCCCCTGCAACTGAGTTGCAGATGTTTGTAACTCACCACATGGGTGCTGGGAATCAAAGCTGAGTCCTTTCCAAGGTCAACCCATGCTCTAAACTCCTGAGCCATCTCTGCAGGCCTGATCCTAACACTTTCAAAAGCTACCAAAATGAATCATATCAAATCAAGTGATTCTGACACTGAAGCTGCTTCCACTTTTCCCAGGGGGGAAAAAAGGTCTGAGGTGTTAATTTTGATTATCTTGAGTGAATCGAAAGATACCCAGGGGGATGAGTGGAGCAGACCTCTAGGAATGTTTATGAGCATTGACACGGAAGAAGGTCATAGCTGAATTCGGGTAGCACTATCGCAAAAGCTGGGAACTCAAGTGGGATTAAAGAAGAGGGAGAAGTTTACTGCGGCAAGCATTTTCTCAGTCTATCTGTCTGTCTGTCTCTGTCTCTCTGCCTGCCACCCTCCCCTCACTTTCTGGAAGCCAGCCATAAGGCAAAGGGCCATAATGAACAGACACCTCTGCAACCATGGGCCAAAATAAACCTGTCCTTCCTTTAGAAAACGGTTATAATTTCTGGTTCACACCTCTAGAACCTTCTTTCAGCTGTAACACATTCTTCTTCAACATCATTACTGCTTGACTTCCTCCCTGGAGCTTCTGGCTGACAGATAGCCCCACCCCCAGAGGCAAGCTCCTGGAAACACTACTTGTTACAGTAAACAGCTGGAGAGAGGGGATGATAAACTTGTCCTAAGCTGCTTCAGAGACCTCATCACCCTTTCAACTTCCCTTTCCTCTCCCTGTTGCCACTCTGAACTTTACTTCCCAGTTGTTCACTTCCTCATCGGCAGCACAAGAAGACAAGCTGGAGAAGCCCCAGGCAGATCCCAGAGAACACAAGACAGGGCATTTCATAAGGAAAATTGTTACACCAAGGTCGGACACTCACTGTCATCTCTCAGGCTCTCAAGATAAGGGTGAAATCAACTCTATGTATGCTATAGAAGAAGCCACGGGGCTCCGACCCAATGGCACTACCTGCAGGGGAACTTTGTTCATTGTCTTTAACTTTCATCCTGGAGACTTCTGAGACTGCCTACATATTCTATATCTAGTCAGAGCTACACCATATTGTTTCTAGTGTATTTGCCCTCAGATGACAGGACATAAACACTAATCCTGGCAAACTCATCTTCCCAGAGGGGGCTGCCTATCATCATAAGGCTTCCCTATCTTCTCAGATGTTATCTTAGGAAAGACCCCAATTTCTAGACACTCTCCACTTTGCTTCCATGTGCTTCATCTCTCCACATCCTTGGAATTGTTCACTGTCCTTGGTAATGCTGGGACATTATTTCTTGTGAAATCACGGAAGGGCATGGGATAGCAAGGCCAAGTTCTCTCTCTCCACAACATCTGTTCAAGACCTTCCTGCATTGTTCACCCTAAAGAGTCCTCAAGCTCCTCTCGAAGGGAAGGTGACTGTGCTTCGGAGACATCTGTAGAGGACTTAGGAGTTTGTACGAGGAGTACAAATTGGGCTAGTTTTTTTAAAGTAGGCAGAAGAATGACAGATCGTCCTTCTAGGACAGCTGCTCGTAGTCTAGTTCCTAAAGCCCATGTGGATTTATTACCTCGTTCTTCAAAGAAGCCACTGCAGAGAAGACAAGTTAGAGACCTTAAGTTGTGGAGATGATTTTGGACAAAAGAGATGGAGCTAGTCCAATCACATGAGCCCTCCAAATTACAGAAACTGTCATGCTGAGGTCAGAGAGGTGGGTAATAAGACAACAGTGATGGCTTTGAATGGTGGAGAGACCATGAGCCATGAGCAGAAGAATACATACATCCTTTAGAGCATGAAAGGGAAGAAAGGGGGTTTTCTTTTGGAGCTTCCGGAATAAATCTGTCTTGTGAATACCTTCATTCGCCCCAGAGAGACCTGGAGGACTTCTCCCATCCAAAATTGGAATAGAATGTGTTGGTGGTGTTTTAAGCCAAGACCTTTGTGAGAGTTAACTCTAGCAGAGACAGGAAACTAATCCAGCCCCAGAAGCATAAAGAGACGGAGATCTTGGACTTCTCTGTCAGATTAGAGTAATAATCATCAAATATTCACCTCTAAACTGGCAGGTGCCTCTCAGTCGCCTAGTGCAACAAGAGTTTGTTTTTTGACACAGGATCACATGTGACCCAGGATAACTTTGATTCTACCATGTCACCAAGTATGACTTCAAATTCCTAATCCTCTAGCTGGAATTATAAATGTGTGCCAGCATGCCTGCTCATATCTGCTGTCGGTTGAGACATGGACTGAAGGCAGAGAAATACTACCACCTATGTTTATCTTCAGCACAGGGCCTTTAACACCAATGTCCTTTTGGAGCACAGCGTGAACAAGCACACTGCAGAGTTACTTACACACTGTGTTTTCTAGGGTCTGAAGCCGTGAGCCAGGACTGAGGGTCTTAGACATAGGCTGGAATCTGGAAAATGGCTAATCTCAACTCACTCCAGAGGCCACAGGATCTGTCTGCTGACACTGACTGATCACTCATTGTGTCACCTGAAACTCATGTCATCAAGTTTGCTGAGCAGAGACAACTCGACAGGGTGCCCTTGCAGTTTAAAACTCAGCCTCTCAAGATTTGGTCAAAAGCTGATAAAGCAAACATTAGGGTAACTGATGTTTTTTTTTTTCTTATTTGTAGACTTCATATCTTCTCCCAAACACCAACAGAGTGAACCCCCACCAGCACCCTGTGAGTATAATCTTGAAAAACTGACTTTATATTCTCTCTTATTACTTATAATCTTTAATTCTGAAGATAGAGTTATAAAACTTTAGTAACTAGTATGCAGCAGGAACTGGACGCTGGCTATGTTACTTGATTCCTTAATTAAAGACCACTATTGTTATTAAGTTGGCAGAGAGATGGGGGGTCAGAAACTTTAAAAATTCTCCAAACTCACACAGGGGGCAAAACTCATAGCAAATCTGCCACGCTGTAACCTCACACATTACCGCCTGTGTTCCTACGTGTGAGGAGTGTGCAAAGACAGGAAGAAGAATAAAACAAAATGGGCGAGCAACTGGTGGTCCAGTTCTGGGTCACAAGTTTATGACCTCGCTCCACTTCCAAGCTTCTTCCACTGCTAGCTTCCCTCTCGAGGAAGGATGAATTGGAAAGAAGCAAACCTATTCTTCAATTTAAAATGGAGCGCCTACGAGTGAGTGCCTACGTGTATTTTGACCTGCAGCCCCTTGACCATCTTGGGCATGGCTACATGGCGCAACCATTTGTCACAACTGAGCGTCCTGTTACTTTGGTGGCTTTTCTGCTCCCTAAAATCCACTTTTAAAAAGAGTTTATAATATCTCGGAGACATGGAGATGGGTGTCTCTGAAGTATTAAGGTTGTTAGCTCTCCAGCGGCCTCTCAACTCCACTTCCAGTCTACACGTGGGAAGTACCACTTCTGTCTTCGGCTACAGTGGCTATTGGTGAGTAAGCCCTAACCTTCTTCCTTCACTTTCCCTCCGCCCTGTAACTTTGTGAATTTTCTACTCATTTCAAAGGAGGTCTCAGATTCCCTTGTTTGCTATGCAGATGGCAAGACGCTATGATTTCCTTGTGAATTTCTTCCCAATGCTTAGGTCCCCTCTCAGTGAGCAAAGTACTGTCAGCAAATAGTATACAGTAGGAGTGTTTTGCTGCTACAATAGTGATGAAAGAATTCATGCAATAAAATAATTTTGTGCCAGTTTTATTGAACTCAAGTTTTTCTTTTGAGCAGCAATATTTCTATTTTAGCCAATTTTTCCCACGTGTGTAATCACAAGCACCTCTAAGGTTTTATACCTATGCAGGATATACTACAATGTAATCAGTTTCCAGGCATGTACTGTGTCAATAGATGGAATAAGTAAGAGAAATGGTTTCTCTGTGGTTTGGGGGTTGCGGGGGGGGGGGTGGGGGCTTTCTGGATTATGTTTACAGGACAGGAAGAATCACAGAGACTTTGTACCCAAAGATGGGTCAAAATATAAGAGTAATGGGGTGTGAGAAAAGTAGGTCACCTCCCGTGGAGGCTGCCCCATTGCTAGGAACAAAAGAGAAAGCAATCCATCTGGGATGTGGCCGTGGGGTTTTTGATTTAAGGTTCTAGTTAAAAAGTTTGAAAAACTGCTTCTTATTCCTGTGTTAGGCCCTCACTCCAGGGTTCGTCAGCCACAGGCAACTATCAGCAGGTAGCTGTACTCAAAAAAAAAAAAAATGAAGCTTCCTCTGAAGCATTGAGCAAAACTGGGCTGCTCTAGAGTTGGACAAACACAGAGCAAAGACCAGGGACCAAGACAGCAGAAAACAAAAACAAATGAACAAACCAGCAAACCAGACAAAGCAACAGGAAGCTTCAGAACGATGCAACATCAAGAAAACCAGTTACCTGTAATTTGCCTTAATAACGGCTCATGATATATGGAAAAATAAGCGAAGCAGAGATTAAAAAAAATAACTGGAGGTTCTGCAGGTGCCAGACTGTGTGCAATCAGACTTCACACACATCGAGTTCACAGCAAATGTCTAGGAGCAAACTCTTCCCCCAAGGGAAGCTAAGAGACTTCAATCTATTAGGATGAAAGCAGGATAAATTCTCAATCTTTGTTATTAGCGTACCTAACAACTAGTCTGCTCACAACCTGTCCCCAATCCTTCCTACAAGAAGGGCAACGACTCCTTCCTCCCACAATGCTTCTAGGGAGCTTCTGACCTCCATCTTTTCTTCTCATTCCTTAACTGTCTTCTGCTCTTTTTTGTGATCTTAAAATTCAATTGGGATGTTTTTTTCGGTAGTGAGCTGGTTGGTTTTTATCAACTTGACGCAAGCTCAGTCTCAGCTGAGAAGAGGTAACTCCACTGAGAAAATGCCTCCACAAGACTGGACCTTACACAGACCTATGCGGTATTGCCTTGACTAAGGATGGATGGGAGAGGGTCCAGACCACCGAGAGCTGGGAATCCCTGGCAAGGGGGTCCTGGTTGTATAAGGAAGCAGGATGAGCAAGCCATGTGGAGCAAGCATCCCTCTGCTTCAGTTTTGCCTCCAGCTTCCTGTCTTGAGTTCCTACTGAAATTACCAGGAGGGAAAACGGACCACAAGACACACAACGGACCCCACTTTTAAGAGTTTATTAAGAAGAGGAAAGAAAAAGGTGTTCACGCCTGTTTTGCCTGTGAGAAACTTGGTACCAGAAGAGGACGGTGAGCCGTGGTGTCCAGTTTTTAAAGGCTGTCTAGTGCATGCGCACAGGGGATCACATAATCATGGTGTGCGCAGATCACATGACCATGCTTCACGTGGATCATGGTTGGCTTAAGGGTCCTGGGTGGCTATATAAGTTGCCTGAACACTTGATGAAGCATGTGCGACCATGGAACATGAACGTGCCAGCGCTTGGGGCTGCCAGAGCACTGGCAACTTTGGGTGATGGAAATGATGACACCCACCCTACCTCCCTTCAGGGACTGACTTTGATACAAAGGGTAAGATTAAAGGAACCTTTACTTTCCACATTGCTTTTCATTGTGTTTTATCACAGCAATAGAAACTCTAAGACAGGTGCTTAAGATTTTCCCCAAATCTCCGTGCTTCAAACACTTATCTCAAAGTTATTATGATTCTTCTCTCATTTCCAAGGTTACTAAACATACAAGAATTTCCTCAAACAGACTATTGCCTGGGAAATCTAAAGCTATGTTTTCCTCCAGGTAACTAACTGATCAAAAACTGGCAAAAACCGTGCAGTGATCTCCACAAAGTCGGTGATAGACTTGAGCTTCTGCCCGACCAATTATTAAGAACAATAGAAGATCCAGGGAAAATGCTTAAGAACCTCCATCCTCTATTCAGAGATACTGAAGGATGACGACTCCAGAGGGGCCTGAATTCCAGAGTGCAACACTTAGGATTCACCTCCATGGCAACCTAGGATTTAAATGACCCAGAAGACTATGGCATGAATCCCAAATGGTGCTTTAAAGAAACTTCCACCAGAGAGGCTCAGGATGGAGTCACAGCTCATGCACAAGCAGACTTTAGACTTTCTTGCATGTTTGATCCCTGTTAAGTGTTCAAAGAGATGGAACCATCCTCACAAGAACAATGTGAACTGTCTCTAACCAAGAAATTATAGGCTTAAGGAGATGGCTAAGATAGTAAAATGTTTGCCTTGTAAGTGTCAGGACCTGAGTTTGATCTCTAACATCCATGTAGAGCCAAGTTTGTTAGTCACTGCTTGTAGTTCCTATGCTGGGGGTGGAGGCAAGAGGATCCCTGAGACGCATTGACCAGACAGTCTAGCCTGATCAATGAACTTCCAGCAATGAAGAGATAATATCTAAAACAAACAAGCAAACAATAACAAGGGAGATGGTACCTAAGAAATGACACTTGGGGTTGACTTTTGACATCCATATGCACATACACATGCACCTGTATAAGCACATGCGTGTATGTACGCACACACCACATACACACACACATGCACCACACACATATTTTTATAATTTTGCTGTATGTGTGTTATAGTGCTGTGTAGCAGGCTTTATTTAAGGCTGCCAACCGGCTCCAAAATAATGGCATGGAGATTTATTAGTTACGAATGCTCAGCCTTATATTATGCTTGTCCCCCTTATGTCCCACTAGATCTCATAACTTAATTTAACCCATTTCTCTTCAGCTACATTTTGCCTTGGGACCTTTTTACCTTTCTTTCATTCTGTATGTCCTACCTGTTTCTGACTGGCGGCTGGCCCTAGGTATCTTCCTCTTCTTTTCCCTTGAATGTTCCAAGGAGAGCCAAACTTGTTAATCCTGGCCACCCAGCTATCTTAGCCCCAAAATAACCACACAGAAATTGTATTAATTAAATCACTGCGTGGCCTGTTAGCTCTAACTTCTTATTGGCTAATACTTACATCTTAATTTAACTTATTTCTATTAATCTCTTTATCACCATGTAGCAGTGGCTTGCCAGGTAAAATTCCCAGCATCTGTCTCAGGTGGATCCAGGGAGTCTCTCTATTACTCTGCTTTTCTCCCAGCATGCCATTTAGTTCCCCTCCCACCCGCCTTCCTAAGTTCTGCCCTATCAACAGGCCCAAAGCAGTTTCTTTATTAACCAATAAAAGCAACACAAAGACAGAAGGACCTCCTACACCATTTCCTTTTTTCTGTTTAAACAAAAAGGAAATCTTTACCTTTAACAAAGTAAAATTACATATAACAAAACAGTTACCAAGCAAGAATTATAGTTACAAATATTTATATCTACTTTATCTTTTATAACTAAGGAAAACTATAATTACAACTATAAATTCTTTAATTCCACCAAAGACTCTAGAGGATATAATATTACCTAAGTAAACAGGAAGTGCATTATAAACAACTTCCAAAATTCTAGAATTGACAGAGACATCTCACTGCCTGGACAGTCACCCAAAGTTTTTCTGTACTGTTGGGGCATCCACCTTCAGCCTATAGGCCCATAGTATCCAGCAGACTCTTCCATGAAGCAGGAAATTTCAAAGACAGTTCCACCTGTACTGGCAGTTTTCAGTCATGTTCTTCTGTGTCCTGCAAAATATCTGGCAGACTCTTTCATGAAACGGGAACCCTGAAGGATCATCTTACCTTTAGGTAAGTTCTAAAAAACGGGGGGGGGGGGGGGGGGGTCTGTGGGACAATGGTTTGTACCCTGTCAATTGTATTTTAAATAAGTGCTGATTGGGCAGTAGCCAGGCAGGAAGTATATTCTCAGTGACCAGGAAGGAAGTAGAGGCAGGGAAATGAGAATTCTGAGAAGAAAGTCCTGGTCTGCAGTCAGGATCCAGCCACACTTTTCTTTTCTCTTGAGCCTAGATTACTCCTCCTACTTAATTTTACTACCAACCAGCCCCTCATATCTCTTTTCTACCAGCAATTAACTGTTCAGCTTTTTATTAGACCAATCATGTGCCTTAGGCAGTCAAGGTATAACATCAACACATGTTTGCCTAATTAAGGTGATATTACACTAGAGTACTGTATTGGTTTGCTTTCTATTGCTATAAAAAAAAATCCAAAGCAACTTGGATAGAAAAAGGGTTATTTTATTTCCATTGTTGTCATCAAATCCATAACATGAAGCAAATATGCAAGGGAGGATTCATTTTGATTCATTGACCACAGAGGAGAAGGCATGGTGGCAACAGTTGCTAAAGTTTGTGGCCTTTGAAGCATGTGCTTACCTGGGTGGATCAGGATACAGAGTCAGGACAGAAAAACAAAACAAAAAACGATGGACTATAAACCTTTAAACCCGTTCCCTAGGGACCCACTTCATCCAACTAGGATCTACTTCCTAAAGGTTCCATATCTTCCAGAACAGCCCCATCATCTGGGGACCAATTGTATAAACACATGAATCTGAGATAGACACTTGACATCCAAACTGTAATACTATTCCATTTAGTTAGCATGAGTTGGTGAAAGTATGGTCACTGGGTCCTCCTTTCTCTCTCTCTCTCTCTCTCTCTCTCTCTCTCTCTCTCTCTTTCTCTCTCTCTCTCTCTCTGTGTGAGAGAGAGAGAGAGAGACAGAGACAGACAGAGACAGAGACAGAGAGACAGAGACAGAGAGACAGAGAGAGAGAGAGAGAGAGAGAGAGAGAGAGAAGGGTGCATGCAGGTTGAAACAATGGCAAAGTAATAATTAATATTTCCTGGATCAATAAGGTGTACCATCGATTTAAGGCATTTGCCACCAAGCCTGAATAGCTGTTGATCCCTGGGACCCACAGATAGAAGAAGAGAACTCCCTCCCACAAAGTGTTCCTGACCTACACATGTACAACATGCTACACACACACACACATACACACACGCACTAGTCCTCTGACTTCCATCTGTATACCATGACACATGTACACTCACACACATAAAAATAAATAAGAAAATAAATAAATGGTATAACAATTTTAGAAAGTAATTCCAGGAGTATGGAATCGTGACATCTGGATCTCGTGTGTGGGATGAACAACAGGTGTTTGTTTCTTCATCTGGAAGGCAACATGGCCACCAATGAAAATGAATGGCTGTGACATAGACTAGAACAGCTGTAGCATGGGGAAGATTACTTCAAAAAGATCACAGAGAAACGTACATGAAATTTAAAAAAAAAGTATTGTGTTTAGTGACTTGAGAAGTAAATAAAAAGAATTCCTCTATTCCATCCTGAAAGTATCGAGGCAGTGAACTGCAGCTCTGAACACTCGGATCAGCCAGTGCATCTATGAGAATTCAGTGTTCCCGTTTACTAAACAAGTGGAGTCTTTGTTCTCCGTCTGCTGCATTTGTGCTCTGGGTTCTTGCTTCTCATCAAAATCACCCAGAAGGCACAAATCTTGGAGAACAAGAATGATACTGCATCTAACAACTTGGCTTCCAATCTGAATCCCCAGGAATCGAATTCCCGAGGGGAGGTTTCATCCAAACGAAGCCCCCACAGGCAAAGCTTGTTGAGAGCCAGCTTCAGCGAGCTTTCCGAGCTCCTGCGGCAATGCCCAGAAATACAGGCAAACGTCAAAGGATGCCAGTGAGCCAAATGTGTTTCACAGATATATCCACACTGTGAACGTGCCAGGGAGTGTCTGAAGGTGTCCATGACAACCCAGGCTGCTCCATCACAGACCCCAGGAAGCCCCATCGCTTAAATCTAAAACTGGCCAGAGAGGAGGCTTACATCTCCCCAGAACCCCCAACACTGTTCACAGAGGGAACCCCACGGCGTGCCCTCATTCGGAAGGTCTTTTCCTTTTGTGGGTACTGCAGGAGCTACAGGCAGGGAGCTTCCTGGGATGAACAGAAGGACCGGGTCTGTGCATGTTCACACATCCCTTTTCATTCCCTCTCACTTCAAGAGGCTTCAGCTTATGTTAAAATTTTAGCTCTGATTTCCCAGTCGAGTTTTGAAGCTGGCAATAGTGCATCCGAGTTCAGGTATAATATAGAGCCCCTCGCTGCCTCCCGCTTCCAACCCTCTCTGGCAAGGATACCACTCACACTTCCCCCCTTTCAACACAGACCTGGCATTTTCCATGCTTTCCTCGGCAAATGATGGATCGTGGCTGAGCTAAACATGGAGACAGGGTTACAGACACATTTTGTTCCCGTTAAACGCGCTGTTTCTTGGGGGCTGCTTCTCATCCACTTCCTGGTTTCCTTCTCCTTCAAAACTCGGGGCCTATGAGGGGAGTCAGACAAAGAACAGACCTCATAGACACGATCTAACTTCAAATTCAGGGTGCCTCTGTTTGACTGCTTTCTTCTCTTGGCAGAGAATAAGTCACCCGTCACCGTTGTGATCTGAAATAAATGGGCTCCTTGAAATCAGCCACACCTGTTGTTTGGTGGCCAACTATGGCATTTCTGGAAGACCACTGATTAAAATTCTTCTCTCACTTAATTTTTTGTTTTTTACATTTGAGAATTTCATACATGTATACAAGGAAATATCATCATATCCCTGATGTGGAATTCTCTGTGTGCTGTGATTACCATTAATGAATAAAGAAACTGCATTGGACCTATAGTTGGGCAGAACTTAGATAGGCAGGGAAAACTAAACTGAATGCTGGAAGAAGGTGGGGATCAAAAAGAGAAGCCATGGAGCCACCACGGGAAAGAGACAGACCACTGAAACTTTACTGGTAGGCCCTGACCTCGTGGTGATGCACAGATTACTGGAGATGGGTTAAATTAAGATGTAAGAGTTAGCAAATAAAAAGCTAGAGCTAATGGGCCAAGCAGTGATTTAAATAATATAGTTTCTATGTGATTATTTCGGGGCTGAGCAGCCAGGAACCAACAAGCAGCCTTCTTACTACATATCCCCCCCCCCATTTAAACCCCTGTAAGTCCTCTTATATTCCCTATCCCCACACCACCTTCAACAAGCTGACCACAGTGTTTCCTGACAAATCACAAATATTGACAAAAGGTTGAACACCCAGGCTTTGGAGATGAATACAGCTAGATTATTCTCTGTGTGTGTGTCTTCTGAGTTCTGACCACAGACAAACTGTTTACAGTTGGGGGCAGGGGGAGTGAGCCTCTGTTTCCCAGGCAAGGTGCTCTGTTGCAGCTAGGCTGTTATAAACACAGGAAACCTTGGACTGACGAGGCAACATAGCGGTAGACCGCTTGCCTTGTGTGCACAAGCCCTGGAAAGTGGGGGATGGGAGACAGAGAGAAAGAAGAAGGAGGAGGGAAGGAGGAGAGAGGAAAAGAGGACAGAGGGAAGGAGGAGAGAGGGAAAGAGGACAGAAGGAAGGAGGAGAGAGGGAAGGAGGGAGAGAGGAAGGGAGGGAGTGAAAGGAAGGAAGAGAGAACATACATTTAGTATAGTCCTTGGAGAACACCCACATCATTTGAAATTTGTTCTGTTATTTCCTCATAATTTGATTTGGTTCTCAGATAAAGGCAATGATACTACAAAGTCAATCTTCGCTCGTGGTATCTCATTCAGTGGCTCAGAATATCACTTCGTCCTTTCACAGAGGAGGCTAAGTTTGGCAATTTATTTATGCTAATTTCTACCAGCTTTTTTCCATATGAAGGGAACATCTTCCTTTACGGTTAATAAAAACTACCCAGTGGCATCAAGTTCCAAATATCATCAAATTCAGCTCATCAAAATCATCAAGTAGTGACTTTCTACTCTATCAATGGGTCTTTCTTTTTAGCATTTATTTGCCGTCATATGGTGATACTTATTTTTAAGCAATAAGGTATCACTGTTGGATTTTTATTACTGTTCAAAAGGCTACAAACATGCTTGGCCTCTGAAAAGGGTCTTCATTAAATTTCAACTGGTGTTGTTGATAATGGATGCCTTAACAAAAATATCTAACTCGATCACATTCTAGCTTAGATAATATATGACACAGCTTTACAAATAGCTTAAGAAATTTATAGCAATCTGTTCTATCTCTCCATGTCCTGGATGACTGAGCTATTGTCATGTGACGTATTTCTAAATGTATTATCAGCACAAGAATGGTTATGGGTGTTTTTTGAACCAATCAATTGCTTTTAAACTGATTAAAATGAGAGGGGTTTGCTTTAACTTTGCTGCATATTTTCCACTTTCAATAATTCTTCACAAAGATCTAAATGTGTATTCTGTATATTTTGCTTCTACTTAAAGACTTTCATTGATTTTTTTTTTTTATGTGCTGGTCTGATGACAGTGAATTCTCTTGAGCTTTCCTTGTCAAAAACTTTTCATCTGCTTCCATACCTGAAAGGCATTTTTGTTGGGTAGAGGGTTTTATGCAGATTGATTTTCTCTCATCACTTGACAGAGTCAGTTCCTCATCTTTGGCTTGCACAGCCTCTGACCAGAACCGTGTTGCCATTGAGACAACTGTTTCTCTATCAGTAATATGTGCATTTGTATTTAAATGAAACATAAGCTTTTTTTCTTCAGCACTGGCTTCAACAGTAGGATGCGTTTTGGTGTGGCTGGTTTGGGCTAGTCCAAGTCATGCACATTAAGCTTCTTCCATTTATGGGTTTATGGGGGATTTTGTTTGTTCGTTTGTTTGGTCCATTCTCTCTTTTTGAAAATATGGACACTTGTATTTATAGAAATACAAATACATGCATGCATGTTTCATCTGTTTTAAAATGCAAAAATAATGGGAAAGCTTCCAATAAACTATATGCTAGACATCCAATTATTGCTACCAAATAGGCAATTTTGCATTAAATATAGGGGGAAAAAAGAGCTGTAAGACATTTTGGGGATGCATTTCTCTACCCACTGTCATTCAATGCCTCCTTACACTTTTACTTTTCCAACTATCAAGTGTACTTCATTTTGTTTTGCTAAAATTAACTCCTCCTAAAATATCCTACACACAATATGAAAACAACCAATATTCTCTAAAGCGCACTTTTAAAAGACAGAACTTTATACTCCTTACAAATCAAAATTTGTTTTCCTCTGTCACTGACTGCTTTTTGAAAACCTCAGTTCTCTCCAAGAGAGAACTTCCAGAAATTTCGAAGTTCACTGCAGTTTGTTTAATTTGAGGAGGCCCAGGAATGCAATTGCCCCAGCTGATATTTAACTTCCTGTTCCCCCGAAATGCTTCTCTAAAGGTCTAGAACAGTTTGGATTCTGCCCTTACCGTACAAGTGGGCTTCCATGGGCCTCCAACAATGAAAACGTGTTCACTGAACAATTGATATTGAAGACATGTTGATAGCATTGAATGTAAAAAGTGACTGATTCTAAAAGTCAACAAACTGTCTTAGAGTGTTTTATTGGCATGCATTGCTAATTGGAAGGCTACATCGAAGAGCAGAATAGCTATGCAAACTGAGTACCCCAGATTGTACTTCCAGACTCCCCTGGACTTACACAGACAGGCACAGTCACAGGTACTCTTACACTAGAATTTCGTGTGTGTATCATGAAAATATCTTTAAATAAAGATCACAAAATTTGATTGACAGGAGTCCCAATTCCAAAGGGGTAACTTCATTAATTTCAGGGGCTGACAAGGATTTTGGCAGCAATGAGTGGCAACCGGTTTGAACCTGAGTCAAAGAGTCCTATTGGAGGCTTTAACCAAGACGAGTGCTGTGGGAACAGACGGGACAGGAGGAGTTCAAGGGTCAAACGTCCAAAACTCAAAGGACTTGACAATATATACTCAATGATACCAACATCCCACTGTAAAAAATAAAACAAGAAACAAACGTGAAGATTTCATACACTGGAGATGGGGAGAAAACAGAGCCTTCTGATGGGTTTGTCCTGTCTCCTTCACAGGGTTGTCGTGAGTACCAAAGAAAGGGACTGTGAAAGCTTTGCTTGTTTGCTATATGGTGCTCTTGTGATTTCTATGAACGGAAAGGAGGATAATAATGTATTTATTTAAAGGCTTCTTTTTTCTTTATGAAAGCCCGGGAGAGAAATTAATTTTGCCACATGAAGCAGTCTGACTGCGTATCTCAGCACAGACTGCAGCTGCTGCTGCTCGGTACATTGGACCATACACGGATTATTGTTTCCTGATCAAAAGGGAAATTGGTGGAACCCAGACAGCTCATTTGTCCAGAAATGCAAGTGGGTGATTGAGATCTGGGCTTCCAGTAGTCTCTGCCTCCCTCCACTGGCTCACGGATATGGGAAGACAAGCACCACACTGCGCCCAGTTCCATTACCAACTTCCGCCTTTGCTGTACTGCATGGAGCATGCGTCTTCCAAGGGATGGAGTCCAGCCCAGATTTCCACAATGATGCAGCACTGTCACCAACCCCTGTGAATCATTGTGATTGACATGACAAGGAGGTACAGGTGGCAGCCTTGGCCAGTCAGCCACAGGTCTATCTGATAGAGCTCAGGTGCTGTGCTTCTTATAAGTGGGGAAGCTAATGGTACTTAATTTTTAAATAAATGCATCTTATATATCTAGAACCTGTTAGGAAATTTCCTGTTTTGCCTGGTTTAATTTCAGCATCAAATCACCCTCGGAGTTAATTATGTGGTCTAAATTTCATTTTACGGAAAAGAAAACTGAAACAGAAAGGGATGAAACAAGTCACCCAAATGAAGCAGCTAATATCTGGCATTTTCACCCTGGAAGTGTGCCTTCAGAATTCACGCTTTTGACCGTTAGAGTTTATTGCTTGCCAGCACTGCAGTTCAAGGGTAAAGGCCAGGAAGGACTTAAAACAGATTTGAATCCAAGGTGTGAAAACAGAGTTAAGGAGGTCACAGTGGCTTCCTGAGTCAGGAGAGAAAGGAGAAGAGCAAGCTGTATACTCCTGCCGTGGACTTGAAAACTTGGCATTTAGCAGCACTGAGAGTACATGGCACCTACTCAGCCTTTGCTCGTCTCACTTTATCTGCCGCGTGAGGGTGCAAACTGTGAACACAGCGTGGAGTGGCCAAGAGCTTTATTTACAAAAAGAAAACATACAAGGAATCTTGGAGTAGTCCTTGGCATTAAGGAAGATCACTAGTATTAAGAACTCTCTTCCCAGACAGTTCCTCTGAAGGATGTAGGTTTGGATTTTCTTTCTAGATCATAGGTGGCAGAAAAAAAATACCATCCAGACAGGGAAAGATGTGGCTTGAGGAGGAATTGAGAAGGAAGAACACACTGGAGGAATTGAAAGCCCTCCCCAAGATACAAATGTGTCACCAACAGACTTCCTGGTCATGACCATGAAGTGAACTTCCGGAGTTCCTTCCTTCTTTCTGCTGGGGTTTCTGGCTCCCGTGAAGCAGATTCTCAGAATTTAGACTCCTTAGTAGTCAGTTCCCCTTTCAACAGCCACAGAGCAACAGGATTGCGCAAGGCCTCTGGTGTCCACCTCTCACTGAAGCACACAGAGACGTCATCTCACCAGGGGCAAGCCCTGTTTTGAAAGTCAGCCACCTTGATGGAAACGGAGCTGGAAGGTAGAGTTTCCCGGCACAGCTGAAGCAGTTTAGTGCCTGGAACAAACCCATCAGAATGGATGTGGTTTCAACAACTCACATCACAGGTTGAGGAATTGAGATTTAGAGACATGATTAGCCCTGAGGATAGAGCTCAGTGACAAAAAGATGGGCCTGGCATGTGTTAATCCCCAGGTTCAGTCCCCACTGATGCAAAGAAGAAACGTATACACATACACAAGAAGTACTTGGCAAAGAGTACGTGGCTGGAATTGAACAGAATTGAGACTAGGCAGGTTTCAGGTCCAGGGGTCAGTGTCTTTTACTAGGCTCCTGGGAGTAACAGGACTTCTCTGGTGTCCTTTGGAGGCCTCCATGGCACCTGCATCCTGATTTTAAATACTGTTGCCCATTAAAGGACGCTGGGTGTGTTTTCTCTTCATGAAGGAAAGGATTTGGTACTTGGTGATCAGCGCCGCATTGCAGTCTGATGAGGGGTCCCTCAGCGCTCACGCATGACAATGTCTTCTCCTTCATGGAAAAATAAGTGTAAGGGTTGAGGAGGAGGTTGGACAGAGGAAATGCTGCAATTGCTCAAAGCCATGGCAAAGTCAACCAAGCTTTCCAATTAAAAAAATCCATCTAGAGATTTTTGAAAAACGATAACACATTTGACTTATGTATACAGGCCACAAGCAATGACTGAGGCATGCAGTAAGCACTTGGTAAATACTGGTTGAAGGGCTTGTTTTTATTACTCAATCGATATCTGTCTTGTCTGGGCGAATTATGTAACATTAATTTTTAAAGGAATGTGATTTATAAACCAATTAAATCACATTAGAAGCATCCTGAAGCTTTTGTCCTCTTTTACCTTCAGAGATGTTTGAACATTTTTTATGATAGATCAAAATAATAATCTTACTGACTCAGTGGCCCCTGGAATACTTCAGCAAAGGTGTCATAATTAGAGGAGCTTTTCCGTCTTCTTAGAAGTTGTTAGATAATAACAGACAGTCAGAGAGGCATCAAGGTCTGAGACAACGGTTTTCCCATTTCCTGTCTACTCTGGAATTCTTCACTCAGAAGGAATATTAGTTGGAACCACATGAAAGTCCTGGCCTAGAGATGTGGAATTCTTGCACCTGGGTCTGCACTATTTAACACAAGGAGAGACAAATTCTTGCAAGTGCACCACAGCCTGAGTGATCTCTAGAAAAAGTCATGCACTGAATTTCTGTGGAACATGTAATCTGTTTCTCTTGAGCTCTGAATGAATGAATGAATGAATACCTTGGATTCCCAATACTTTCTTAGTCAAGGACAGAAGGGTGTTCTTTCATTATTTAGCTTTTTAGAACTATTACTACATAAAGTAGATACCTCTTCAGATAAAGGATGCTTTTTAAAGCAAGTTATTTTATCCAACCTTTTTTTTTGCAGTTTTTATTTATTTATTTATTAAAGATTTCTGTCTCTTCCCCGCCACCGCCTCCCATTTCCTTCCCCCTCCCCCAATCAATTCCCCCTCCCTTGTCAGCCCAAAGAGCAATCAGGGTTCCCTGCCCTGTGGGAAGTCCAAGGAACCCCCACCTCCATCCAGGTCTAGTAAGGTGAGCATCCAAACTGCCTAGGCTCCCACAAAGCCAGTATGTGCAGTAGGATCAAAAACCCATGGCCATTGTTCTTGACTTCTCAGCAGTCCTCATTGTCCGCTATGTTCAGCGAGTCCGATTTTATCCCATGCTTTTTCATACCCAGTCCAGCTGGCCTTGGTGAGTTCCCGATAGAACATCCCCATTGTCTCAGTGTGTGGGTGCACCCCTCGCGGTCCTGAGTTCCTTCTGCTCCTGATTTGGACCTTGAGATTTTTGTCCGGTGCTCCAATGTGGGTCTCTGTCTCTGTCTCCTTTCATCGCCTGATGAAGGTTAATATTCAGGAGGATGCCTATATCTTTTTCCTTGGGTTCTTTAATTGAGTTTCCTACCAAAAATCTGTACAGTGTTATACAGTGAGCAAGATCCCCACTGAAAAGAAAGATCATACTGAACTCCCAACATATGTGATAGTGTTTGGAGATAAGATCTTTGAGAAATTATTAGGTGAGATGAGGTCATGAGGTTGGTGCCTTCATGACTGGATATGTGTCCTTTATGGGAAGAGTAGGAGAAACTGGGGCTCTTCTGCCATGAGAGAACACAGTGATGGTGAGTCACCCCCTCAAAGACAGGAAAAGGACCCTCACTAGGGATGGAATATGTAGGCACCTTTACCATAAACCTCCCAGCGTCTAGAACTACAAGAAATAAGTGTTCATTGTGTAAGCTAGTCTATAGTATTATGTGACACCAGACCAGCGAAAAGAACACACATTTCTAGTACACTCAAGTCAGGTAACACTTGACCGTGAGCTGTTGCACCTTCCCTTTCCTTTATTTTCACCACCCCACTGAAAAAATCTTCTGTGAACAAATGCAGATATGTGAAGAGCTCTCAAAAAACTTCCCACAGTCCTTAGAAATTGGCACTAAGGGGATTTTGAGTGTGTGAGTTCAACCCTAGCTAACATTTCAGGTCCATGAGTATAAAAGAAGCAAGGACTGAACAGGAAAGACTTGTACCGAACTGGATTAACTGGGACTTCTTAAATGAGGACAAAACCAGAACACCTGCCAATAGCAAAAGAATATGACCTACGCTCATTGCAACAAATTGCCTAAGAATGATTTGGCAGAATTCCAGGTAACACTTTGCTCACAACCACCACCAGGAAATGGCTAATAAAATACCAAGAAATGAAATGGATCCTAGCTGGAAGTTGCTGCCTCCTCCCCTCAGTGTGGACTCTTTACTATTTTACATTCCTGTATATATACACATACTTACATATATACATATAAATATATATGTATTTATATATACACATATGTATATGTATGTATATTTATATAGAGATCAAAATTGGAATCTTAAAATCCTCACAAATTATATATATATATATATATATATATATATATATATAGAGAGAGAGAGAGAGAGAGAGAGAGAGAGAGAGAGAGGAGATCTGTTTGACAGAATTCCCTTAAAATACATGCTGAAATTCCTTGCCTTATATAATGCCCCAGAAAGTTGGGGAATGAGGAGGGTAGGGCGCAAAGCTGTAATGGGAAAAAAAAATGAGAATGAAATCACATTCCCACAGACTTGGTCATTGTGAAATAATTGTTGTTTCCTTTGCCTGGGCTTCCTCTTCTTATCAGTCACCCCTAATCAGTTTCTCAAATGATAGAAGTTTCAGCATCTTTCCTGCATCCCAAGAACCCTCCCATCTTCTTGGCAAGTTCACTGAAGACCTTAACAGTTCAGGACAGAGAGATCACAGCTATGCAGACTGTCTAGGGAATGTATCAGCTACAGCAGGAGATGTTTTAAATAAATCATATCAGCTGTGTTCCCCATTCATGCCAGGCAGGAAGTGCTGTTTCCACAGGCTCCTGGGCTCCCAGAGATAAGGAAGGTTAGCCATGTTCGAATTTTTCAGACAGTCATTGGAATTTTAATCTAGATATAGACTATGGCAGTCCTCACAGAGCAGAGAGGAAGCTGTCTTTAGTGTTACCATTCATCGGCAATGTCCATCAGGACTGGAGGAACTTGGATAGCTGTGATCCCTTTGTGGATTTGACACTGAGTATTGTGAGTGTGCGTGTAGGTTATGTCCAGTATAGACCCGGCTCCCACTCTCTAGGACTTCATTTGCAGTAGCAGTGTACACTAAATCAAACTGTGTTTTGTATCTGCATAAAAACATAGCAGTGGACAGGGTCTGTTAGAGAATCATATGAGTCATTATCTATCACCTAATAAACTATTGCTCACTTCTCTTTATGTGACTTGAAGCCCATTCCCATCTGGAACCAAGACAGGAGATAAACAATAAGGTAAATAGCGGCGATATGAGTTTTGATGTCTGCATTATGAAAGTTTTGTTAGCTTGCAAATTACTCTGGGGGTGGGGTGAGAAGGTGTACGTGTGTAGGTTGAGGGGTGGAGTGGTAGATATGGGAGTGAGCACCTCCATCGTAAGACGGAAACACGCACAGTTCCAGACAGAATAGCCGCAATCTTGAAGGTACTCAGAAGTAAGAGCAGAAATGAAAGATAAACAAATAAGGCGGGGAATGAGGCCGTCTGTGCAGAAACTGTACCCATTCATGTGGTGGGAAGGAAACATAAAGTCATGAAGCAATTATATTCTTTCGGGACCATATAACCGTTGGAACCATGGGCACAGGAATTGTGCTTTCTCATTTCTTTGGAATGTGCATTGAATGTGTGTTGACGTCAAGGAACGCTTTAAAATGGAGGAAAGGCTGGGTAGCAGTCTAGCTTTTCTACTCGGTTCCCAGAACTCACTCATTAGGGAACACTTTCATTGAACATGTTCGTTGACCACTTGCATTGCACTCATATTTACATCCCAAACACTTTCCTGAGGTCTAGAAGGAGTCTTTGATGGTGATGAAAGAAGACCAAAAGAGACATGGATGCTCAGTATCATAAGTGACTGTGAAATACGGTGCGGAAAGAGAAATTCATGGTGCCAAGGGCATTCATAATATAGCAAAATTGCAGTAAGGAACTGTACTGATGCCCAGTTTTCCTTAAGTTCCATGCTTAGATAAGGCATATTTGTCCAAGTTCTCCAGGGATACATCTCTGGAAGGAGGCAGATGACAAACACCTGGCTCGGGTGACTAAAGACTAAGGAGCCCAAGGACCCAGTGAAAACTCACCTCCCAGTTCTAAACCTTCCGAGAGGAAGAATTCTCTCAGAGTGAGGACCAGGCTTTTCTTGCCAGTTGCTCTGGGCCCATCTCCTCCAGAGACTGTAATCTGCTTTTCCCAGTCCATGGACATTTATCTCATCTAAAAACCCTCACGTTGAATGAGGTCTAAGGAAATTCTGGAGTTCTAACGCTTAGTCAAATCAACACATAAAATTATCTTCCACACAGAGACAGCCATTTTATTAGGAATGTATACGGATGTGTTCAGAGATGAAGAGCCATACTGTAGCTAACTTGAATGGTAGAAATGGGGCAGCTGGGGAGTCTCTCAACAGTAAGTGCATCTGAGTAAAGAGTGTGTGGATGCCCCTCCTCATCTTCACCAGCCTTGTTGACTGTGGGCAGAGACTGCTTGTTCATTTTCTTAGCTGACCAGACTCGAAATAATTGCACAGAAACTATATTATTTGCAATACTGTTTGGCCAATAGCTTAAGCGTATTTTTTGCTAGCTCTTATATCCTAAATTAACACATCTCCATTAATCTGTGCATTGCCACAAGGTTGTGGCCTATCAGCAAAGTTCATTCCAGTGGGCTTTGTCAGGGGTATCCGTCTCCTGCAGTGGCAACATGGCTTTTCTTGACTCTACCTATTCTCTCTCTATATATTTCTTCAAGGCTGGCTATATTCTGTTAAGCCATTGGCCTAAAGCAGCATCTTTATTAGCCAATGGCAATAAAACATATTCATAGCATATAAGGAGAATCCCACATCAGTTTACCTCCTGCTGTGCTCTGTTAAGTGTGCCTCCAAAAGTTTGTGTGTTTGAGACTTGGTTACAAACATGATCGTGTTGGCAGACAAATATTAGGGAGACGGGCCCAGGGCATTAGATTGAGGTACTTCTGAAGAGAGAGTGACTACAGAAAGCAGCTAGCCTGGTCCCTGCTCCTTCCCTTCCTGGTTCAATGGAAGAACATTTGTTCCTACATGTGTTTTGGGGAAATAACAAGTTTCCTCACCAGACTGAACCAGCCGACTCTCCTGATCTTCAATGTTTAAACTACAGAAATTTCACCAGAGAGAGATTCAGGCTGAAGGAACACAGCTTCAGCCATGTTCTCCTTAGACCCTGCTGCATGGTCTCACATGACAAACCACCCCTTTGTTTGCCTGTTAGCTCACTGAAATATACATCTTTACAAGGCCAACCTTCAACCATCCTATTTACTGCTATTCTCCCATATCTAAAATTTTGCCCTGTGCATTTGGCAAGTTCTAATTTTTTTTAAAACAGATAGGTAAAGGTTAATATGTCTATAGGCCCCACTCTTTTGAAATAAAACTACTTAATCTGCTTATTCTTTGTATTTCTTTTGGTTGTATACTTTTGTAGTTTGTAGTAAACATTTCGATGGTCAATGGCATGGTATTGACTATTAGACTCGCCACAGAGTATCAGTACAGGGTAGTAAGGATTACTGACTGATGAAATAAAACTTTTTCCCCAAAGTAATTCTGATGGTCTGAAAATTGAATGATATTGACCTAGTTGATGTAAAAATATTGATAGAAATAGTAGTAAGAAAACCTCTTGGGACTGGGTCTTTGTATTCCACACATCCAGTGCATTATTTAAAGAACAAAAAGAAGGAATCCTAAATGTTTATCGGCTGCAAGAAATAGCCTATCAGTAGTCCAAAGTAGGTCGCCCCAGAGAAAGGACATAAAGAAGACAGATGACGAGTTTGCAAGTTTAACATGTAGAGTAGTGCCAGCTCAGTGGATAAAGAGCTCCTGGCAGAGGAAAGATCCCAAGAGCTCAGAAAAAGTTAAGCAACAGCAGCAATGGCATCTGCCCCCGGGCCATTGCCACCCTCTTATCATTTGTTTAGTTTTGTTTGGGGGGTGGGGTTGATCTTCGGGGGTTTTGCACCTATGTTTCAACTGATGACTCAGACATCCTACCAAGCCATATCTATGGCTCTGCAGAAGATATTCACTCTGCATTTGCTAGGGTGGGAGAATCAAACACAAACCAGGAATTGCTTTTTCCTTTGCTGCAGACATTGTTAGCAGGTTCCAGTCACTTTGGTGCTGAGTGCTTGCCCTTGGCTGTGCTGTGCCTGCCTCCCCTGCAAGTCCTTACCCCAGGCTAGCACTGCTGCAGTCATACGGTGGGAGGTGTTTTCGTAATCTTCACCCGAAGCCTGCTGTCATCCATGGTTGGTCCATCCAGGGGAAGCTGCAGGTCCTCCTCAGATCTCATTCCTTGCACACTTACTACACGTGTAGCCTACTCTTGACTGTGCAATCTTCTATCTGCACAGCCAGTACAGTATGTGCTTTAATACAGCTGAGCTATTCTAGGATTCATTTTAAAACTTAATGTTATCATTGGGTGATGGCCTTGTGAACATACAAATGTATGACTCTTGATTACCCTTTGAATGCAAAAATGAGTTTCACCACTAACTTCACCCAAGCTTGAGACAAAACAGAATTATCAATCCAATCTTTCTTTAAAAACTCATAATATGATTAGTATAGAGTAAAGGTAATCTTTTGTTTGTTTTGCTTTATTTTTCAACACAGAGTCCTTCGCTGTTCTGGAATTCGGTATATAGTCCAGACTAGGCTCAAAGTCTTGACAATCCTCCTGTTTCAGCCTCCCAAGTCCTGGGATTACAGGTGTGAGTCACCATAGACTAAAGTTCACAGTACACAACCCCAAGAGCAGTGACATATGTGTGCAGCTACAGAACTGTCAAAACAGCCAAAACATAAGACAGTGATCCCAACCCACCCCCAAATCCAAAATGCCCTCATGGCGCTGAGATTCAATCTTCCCTTCATCACCACGTCAGACAACATTTGATCAACGCAGTCTTTGTGTATGAAGATGTTGACATTGCTCCATAATTTTATTCTAGTGAAATAAATTAAATCTTCATGAGGATGAATCAAGGGATTAAAATGAAATTTTCTCTGTAGAAGGAGCAAAAAGCAAGGGAACATCGCACCTTTGAATCTACTTCTATCATATATTTTGTTCGTTGTTTTCTCTGAATTATGTTATTAGTATGTAGGAGTCTTAGTGGATAAAATAGATAATGGTATATGACATGGTAGCTAAGCAGAAAAACACTTTAGTACTCATAGCAAACAAATACTTAAATTATTAATCAGCTTATATTAATTTTCTGAAGCAGTAGATAATAATTAAGCCATTCCTCTAATCAGGGATGTGAAAATATACTCAATTAGATCTCAGACTAAATCTAACTGAAGTTCTGGATTATAAAGAACCCATAAGTTGAGCTGCTGAAAGAGCACAAACAGTTAAAGAGCTTTCTGAGAAGCCTGAAGATCCAAGATTGGTTCCCAGGAGAATTGACTCCATCAAGTGGGAACTAACTTTTACCTGTGCATACATGTATGCATACACATACATAAACAAATAAGTTAGCATGTGACAAAATAATTCTAAAATATAATAAGAAATAATAATTATACCAAACAAATTTAAGAAACTGTTAAATATTATTTATCATCTTATTGAATTCTAATAGTAACTCAAAGAAAATGTTTCTAAGGTCATACCCCATGCTTTGGGAGAGGAAATGAAATTTAGGAATACAAAAAGACCTATTCAAGGTCAATCAGAAGTGATGGAGCAGGCATTTGAACCCACACTTCTCAATACTTGCTGACCTGGAACACTATATACATACGTGTGTGTGTGTGTGTGTGTGTGTGTGTGTGTGTGTGTGTAATACAATGCTGTGGGCCAAGCCTCTGGTCTCTGGACCATTTGTTCTAGAACATTCTCTTGCACCATGACCACCAGCTAAGATGTAGCAGAGCTCGGGTTTGAATCCATGTCATCTAGTTCCTGAGCTCTGGTTACCAACACCACACAATGTTCCCTCTAGAGCAGTGGGGCATAACCTTGTTGGGGTTGCACACCAGATATCATGTGTATCAGATATTTACATTACAATTGATAGCAGTAGCAAATTTACAGTTATGAAATAGCAACAAAATAATTTTATGACTGGGAGTCATTCCCACATAAGAAATTGCACTAAAGTGTCACTGCATCAGGAAGGTTGAGATCCACAGATCTAGAGAAAGACATCAGTTTGATTGGTGGTAGCTGCAAAAGGGAGGAAAATGGTTGAGGTGTTCTGTGCCTGCACTTGGTATTCCTGGTCAGATATTGAGTTAAAAGCATGATAAAACCCAATGAGTCCTCATTTTTGTGAGTGCAAAGCTAAACAAAGCAGAACCACAAAATAAAATTTGGAAAAATAATTATTACCTGAAGCCCGTTAGTGGCAGCATAGGCATGAAGTCCAAAGCCAAGTCCTTCCCAAACAAAGAAGCAATGAGGATGCGGTTCATGGGACTTATACACATTCCTAAAGAACAGCATTGCAGAATGAGCACATCTGAGCATGCTGAGCGGAAAGCCATTCTTTGATAAAGAAATATTGGTCTTGGCTCAGCTCAAGATCATAAAGCACATTTCCCTTAAAAAGTTAAAATAACAGACAGGATGCTGTAGGTATATTCTGTTTCCATCAGGAAGTTTTAGCTAAAAAAAAATGAAAACTTTTAATGTCCATTGAATATATATATATATATATATATATATATATATATATATCATCACAAATACAAGAACCAGAGGTTCTCCTTTGAGCAGATGCTCATTGAAAACCCACTAGGCCTGCAATTAAAAAGAAATCACATCCACTAGACTCCAGGGCAATAGCATTATGTGCTCTTCCAAGGTGTACTGACCCCTGGTTGATCAATGTTTGCATCCCGTAAAGACTCTCAAGTACCTCTCTAACTCTGACTCTACTTGTCACCTTGCCAGGTGCATCTCTAGAACCATAGGCCCAAACATCTGTAAGAAGATACCATTCAAAGGGAAAGAGACCAAATGGAAAGATTTGGAAGACACAGCTGTTACATTATCCTATAGTCTTCAAAATTTCTCTCTGTACAGATTGTTGACAGTTTATTTAAAATAACCAAGAAAATAGCAAAGGATGCGTTTCTGAAATTTTGTTGGAAATGAAAAGATTTTAGTAGGTTTAGTTCTAATGTTGAGGCCCAAAATGTTACATGTTTTATGAGGGGGGGGGGGAAGGAGGGAGGGAGGATTGATGGTGTAAATTCGGAAAGAAGGAAATTCACATTCTAAATTGCCATTCCTGCTCATTCTTGCCATCTTTACCCACACAGCGGCATTGTTTACATTGGTGTTTATAGTAACCGGTTGGTTTCAAAATAGTTATTTTAATTTTGAGGTCCTGCTCATGGTTAAGGAATGTGAAAAGGAGGTTTCTGTGGTGATGATTTCATTTTAAACTCAAGGTGCAGCTGATTAATCTCCCTCCCCCCATCCCACCACCAACACAGGGAGATGATTAACACAGGGAGCTAGGCTAGTTATGGGATAAAAACTGTTCATGAGGATTCATTGCTGAATGGTCCTTAGAATTTTTGCTTTTGTTTTGTTATTGTTGTTCAGGAAGGTAAATTTAATTTGACTCACGAAATTTATTTAGACTGGACCAAAATCTTTGAAGAGAAACAAATGATTTCAAAGAGCTATGTAGTTGCCTTTGCCTTGTGAATATGTGACTGTGGGGTTGCTGCTGCTGTCCTGTACGCTAGGAGCTCTTGAGAGAATGGGAGAAGTCATCTCAACAGTGGAACTGAAGCTAAAGGATGGTCAACCTACAGAGTAAAGAGAACATAAAAATTGATGCAGGGCACTTAAAATATAGTAACTTCCACATGCACTTGCCATCCTGCCATGTGACGCATTTGTACCACCTTCCCCTACTGTATGGGTTGCAACCGGAAACCCAGGCTGGCCGTAAGGGTGATGAAGTCCAACTGTCCAGAACCCTAACTTCCAGCTGTGGTCTATGTAAAGAGAATACAAACACTACTTGGTGGGGAGAATCAATTTCACTTTTACTTTCATTCATATTTTCTATATGTATACACATAATACAATGGCAAATTTCCAACATGTCTTCCCAATACATTAACTCAATAGGCATAGGTCTAAACATTGTTTTTGCATTTGTATTCCATACATTAATATAGGGTTTATAACTAAAGTTATGCATACAGCTTGCATAAATTTGCATGGAAATCATGTCTAACTATGCCTATCAGCCATAACTAACTTCAAGTGACAGGAAGAGCTCAAAGTGAGGGAGCCTTTCATCTCAGTCTTAACTTCTAGGCAAAATTTGTCTTATTATGTTTCACATGCCCTGATTTCTCTGAGCATGTGATCCTTCTAGGGGTTTTCCTGGGTTTGCTGTCTTGTTTATGTTATACTCTCACCTGGTAAACACCTTTACACCCTAACAACCTTGTTACACCCCAGCACCTTCTGCTGGATGGGAAGTCCCTATTCCTCCTGACTTACTTCATATCTGTGTTCACTTTACAGCAAGTTCCTTACTAAAGCCTTGCAAGGCTGTCATTGCCACCTCTTGTCCCTATGCCACGTTGTCGGCTTAACAGTATAGCACAAAGCTCAGGGTCACTAAATACTTTTGAATAGGGGACTGAAATAATGAATGGGAACTTCCTTTTTTCCTTGCTTTCAGATACAAATCAACATCAAAGGCATATGTTACACAATGAATGATTCTGGAGTCAGGCCAACCTGGGCTTGAAATTCAGCCCGTCATCCTATACAACCGTTTCTTTTCTTCCAGTACTTTAGTGGTCAGAGAATTGCCAACTATGATAATGTTTGGTATGGACCATCAGCAGTAAATAACAGATGTCATGCCTAAAACAGTAAATACCTTTCTTATGTAGAACACAGAAAAACCAACATGCTCCACTTTCATAGGACTGTCCAGGTATGCATCTGCCTAGGCTCATATTCACATAAAAATAAGGAAACTTTACTGGAGAATGGAGAGCAAAGCTTTCACTAGCCTTTGTTAACCTAAAAGGTTACTGCATGTAATCAGGGAATGAGAAAATGATGATGAATATAACCTGATAGAGCTTCTGAGTACCAAGTGATAGGAATACCAAGTCCTTCCAAAAGTCCCCACCGCACTTGAACTGTCACTTCCTTAGGCACTTGGGTAAGATCATTGCCAGGGTAAGACGTTCAGAGGGGTAGACTTAGAAACTATACACAGTCCTAAAAGCAAATGGTCCCAGCCCTGAAGTTTAAGCTAAATATATTTGGAAACAAATCAAAATTTTAATTTCTCAGTTGTACACATCATACTTCAAGTGCTCAACATCCATGAGTAGCCATGGGGTATTTTTGTGTTTAGAAAGGGCAAATATGGAATGATCTCATCACTATTGAAAGTTTTATTGGTCAGTAATGCTTTCAAAATTAGCTACCTAGGGCTAGAAGATGGCTTAATATGTAAAAGTGCTTGCTCTACAAGTCATGCGACTTCAGCTTGACCCCCAGAACTTATGTGCAAATGGAAAGAAAAAACCTAGTTCAAAAAATTTGTTACCTAGTCTCCATATGCATAGTTTGGCATGCATGCCTCATACACATATCATGCTTACACTTCCACAGTTCAAACAATATCTAACTGCCTTCTTTTTTTTTTTAAGTAACTATGCATGTCAGCTTAATCGAATTGCTTCCTTTAGTTTGTAACTGTTAAGTGAGGGATGAAGAAAGCCCTTAACGTGAGCCTAGTACACACTACATAATTATTATTGAAAATGCTTTGCTAGAGGGTTGTTCTTCATCAAAGTGGTATGGTTCTTAAACACTGTACTTGTAATTGTTGCTATGGATACAAGAAGTTGCCATGAGGATAACAATTTTGAGTATTAGTGCTTAGCACCACCATCAAACCCAATCCATGACAAGACATATTCATAGAACTGCACTTTTAAGGCCTTGATACCTTGTAGTCAGAATAGACTTCCAGGCAGACCCACTAAGTAAGAGGAGAGATGCCCAGGACTTCCTACTTTATAAAGTCCATGGTGCACGTCCTTCTTGGAACTGGACTCTTGCCTGTAACTGAGAAGATTTTAGGAGGCTAAAGATTCCCATCAACTTTTTTTTTTTTTTTTTGGCAGAGCAACTGCTCAGAGCAAAGCGCTCCACACCTTCTGGTGGTGAGCTCAGAAAGCCAGCCCAGCTATCCAAGTAGCCCAAGCTTTTTTCCCATTGGAGAAGTCACACTGGACCGTCTGTGCCACTCTGTCAATAAGGCAAAATGGCTTAGCTTTTTCATGCTTCCTCTGAAAGTAGAGCGGCCAAAGATCATTTCATGAATCCTTGAGTATTTTTATAGAAAAATTTTTACTTCAGAGCACTTTATTCTTTAACATGATTTGTAATGAAATAATAAAATAATGGTATCCTCCAGAGATTGTATGCTTGGGGCCAGAAAAATGGCTCAGATGCTTGCCACCAAGTCTGATGGATCTGCGTTTGATGCCTGGGACCCAGAGTGTGGACGGAGAGGGGGTTCCGTGAGTTCTCCTCTTTCCTCTGACTTCTCCATGTGTGCCATGGCCCCCAAATGAATAAATAAATGAATGTAACAATAAGCGCTGTCCGGAACTATTCTATATTTGTTGAGATGAGTTTCATTCATACCAATCCATATTTATTAAATTTGTGCTTACATAAGGCAGCAAAGCTTTAATTCTATTTGAAGGGAAAAAACAGACTAGTGTCTATCACTGATTCCGAAATAACTTCTAGTCACTTAGGAAATAGAGGACACCTGCTAATTTGGTTCATTTTCATAAGCAATGTCTACCTTTGAAGATGATCCTGGTTTGGGCTAAGTAAGGAATATGCATATGAAGAGGTAAGATGACCCACAGAGAACTTTAGAAAAATCAAAGATTAACTTCTTCTGCTTGTCAGTGTTTAGCTATACTTCAGCAGAAAATAAAATCATTTCTGTCATGTCCTTGAATACTACGACAAAACCAAGCCTGGTATATTAGTGCGTATCTATTAGAGACAGCATGTTTCTCTACAGCCAGCAACCGGTGGGAACATTGGCATGTATGATGGCATACAGCTCGAGAGAAGCAAAGCAAAGGGAAGGATGACACAGCCATGATTGGAAACATTTCTGAACTAATAACCTTGGCTGCCCACCATGAGATGGCCTTCATGTTTGTTGTAACCGTCTGAGCTTATCTGACCCCAGCGACTTCCACTGGAAATAAAGAGGAACAATAACAAGCTGTCTGTTATTTAAGAGCAGATGCGCTCAGAGCTGGAAGGCTGCAGTTTGAGCCTTGCTTCATCAACGAACCCTCTGTTTCTACCTTCACTGCTCTATAGGTTTTTAAAAGATGGTTGGTTTCATTTATATTTTTATTATAAAGCTTCTATTATGCTTCTAAGTAAACAGTTATCAAATCATTATATACTGTTGCCTTTCTCCTTAAAATTATGTATAGATGGATATGTAAATATATACAAATGTATATACACACATAGACATGTGTATTATTCACACACATATACATGTGTATCATTCATACATATATATGTATTTGTACACACATGAGTACAAATGTTTGTGTACATGCATGTAGAGGCCATACATAAGCCTTGAGTGTCATTCCTCAACTGCTGTCCGTCTTCCTTCGGAGAGTCTCTCATTTGGCTGAGAGCTCATCAAGCAGACTAGGCTAGCTATCTTAGGAGTCCCAAGGTTCCATCTTTTTCCTGCTCCCCAGCACCATGATTAGCCACATGTACAACCACAACCAGCTTTTTTTTCTTAACTAAAATTTTAAGGTTTTGACCATTTCATACATGAGCACTGTACTTACATTTAGCATTAGTTCCTTTCCTCCCTTGCTTCCTGACCTTTTCTATAATTTTACATACACATGTATAGTCTGTAATATGTATCTCTCTCTCTCTCTCTCTCTCTCTCTCTCTCTCACACACACACACACACACACACACACACACACACACACACACACGGCTTTGTTGCTCCAGTCTCTCTTCCTTGGCTTTCCAGACACAAAGCATGGACTAGAAAACAAGACTATGTTCTGTTTGCAATCTGGCTCTGGACCACTCTGCCAGATCCCCATGGAACTAACTTCACTTTGCTTACTTTTTATGCACGTACAGTTTCACACATCCTGGGTCACAGCACCTGTGCTTTTCCACAACATGGTTCTCCTGGTGTGCCCCCTATCAGAATACAGACTACAGAAAGCAAGGATCTGTTGTGCTCTGTACTGTAACCCAACGCACAGAATGGTACTCCGTTGTAGGTGATGAAAAAGTAAGTTGAGTTTGTCAACATACTATTTTTAGCCTGTATTTCAAGGCTGTGATGGTCTCTCTCTTCCTACTTGCAAAACTATGGTCCTGACTACAAATCCTGGCTACTCCAAGCCACATCTAGTGTAGTTTCTAATATTAACATTTGCTCATGTATAAATCTCTATACTTACATGATCTTCTGGACAGCAAACTCATCCATTCTAGATGCCCATGATCTTCTTAGCTCATAGTAGGTAAACAAGCAGTGTTTAGCAATGAAAAGTGAACAAAAAAGCAAAGGCCCAGACTCTCCCACCCCTCCTCTCTCTCTCTCTCTCCTCTCTCTCTCTCTCTCTCTCACACACACACACACACACACACAACTTGAGATTTTATCATAAAAACACTAAAACACTAAGAGCTTTTGACCTTTTATGGTCATTTTTATTACTTTTGTTACTAAAAAGAATCTTTTCGTTAAAATCCCCATGATTTGTAGATATGCTATGGTATATGTCTGATGGTTTTTGACTTTAAAAACAGCAGCAAAAGATTTTTCTCGTGGAATTTCATTTGCATATGAGTCTGTGTGCTGAGAGTGAGATGGGGAAATGGTCTGAGACTACTCAGACACTGTGCCTGTTTCCCAGGCTCAAGCTTTGGTTTGGATGATACCATTTCTAGGACCACAGTCTAGAAACTGCCTGCCATCTCTGCGATTCAGACGACCCACTGAAGCCAACAGCTGTCTTGTCTCCTGTTAAAGACTATCTGCAGTTGGCACGCCTCAGCATGGAAAGAACATAGTAACTGAAATCACCGAGTATAGGTTAATAGCATCAAAATCCTCCAGGAAACAAAACCAAAAGATGAAATGTAAAACATACACACACAAGAACTAGACACCTCAAGCATGTAATTGTATATTTATTTCTCTTTTTAAAGAACACTCCTTAATGTAATTCAATATACAAACTTGGTTTCACAGAATTATAATCCACGATATAGCACAAAGATAACCCAGATTGTGTGTGCGCATGCACATACATGTGCGTGTGTGTGCACATGTTGCTGTACCCCTCTCTCTACTCCACTCTTCCAGACCTGCAAAGGCTCTTCCCACCTTCAACACTGATCAAAAGCCGTTCTGAAGGTTATATACAAAAAACTTCCTCCTCCCAAGAGTTGCTTTCTCTTGAAGGCTTCTCTTCTTCATTCCCCCTGAGACAGCCAGGAGTGACACTCTTCCCCTGTACAAAGGGCAAGGCGGCATCCCCTAATGCTGATGTTAACCCTGTAACCATATGGACAGGCTGATGGGAAGAGCTGGGGAGCAGGTCTCCATCCCCTTTCCCCGCTTCCACACCCAACCCTCAAGTCCAAGTGCAATCCCTCCGTGCAGCCTTAGTTCCAGTCACTAACCTGTGCAGCAAGAACCAAGATTTTTAAGCCCAGGTCTTTTCCATGGGCAGCGCACAGCACTGCCTACCAAGCCACCGGGCCGGCCGATAACCAAGCTTTTACACAGTCCCATGTGCTTTGTCATCTGAATTTTTAAAGACACCCTAGCATAGGTCTGTGGCAACCTAGTGTCCAACTGAGTTACACAAAACTGTACCAGTGATGCACTTGTTCATATTTACATGGGGCGGAATGTTTTTTCCCATATTTTTAGATGAGTATATAGATCAACATGTTCACATAAGACCAAATACTTTTAATATTATTTATAACTGATTTATAAAGCTTTGAAAAAACTCACAATAGCACATTGTTTACTTTAATGCTTTACGGTACTATCCATTTAAAATCACAATCAGCACTTAAGTTATTGTCAATCCAGCAAACGAGACAAAAAGAATTTACAAGTTAAGAACCAACTGATACATCCTTTATCTTTTTTTTGTAACTAATGCATAAGTGCAGAATAAGATATTCTAGCTTAAATATCTTGCTTACAATGGACGTTTCTGTTCTAGTTACGCAACAGTAAATCCATGCTTCACATAGAAAAGCAATCCACAACATTAAGAAAAAAATGTACAATTTATGAAACAAAATAAATATTAGTATTACAGAATCAGAGCTGTACATAAAAGCTGTTCAGTTTTTATCATATAAAAATATGTTTTAGTGCAACCTCACATATATATTGATGCTGTTTTGCTTTACACCATTTAGATCCAAGTGTCCAAAAGAGGAAAGAAATTACATTTATTACAAAGCAGATACACAAATTCTAAAATATGTACAAATTACTGCTAAAAAATGCTTATAAGAATATAAGCAAAGTAAAGAAAAGGCACAAACATCTGTACAATCTTAAAAGTACCAGACCCAATAGGTTAATTTCAAATTTTGTTTTGGTCAGGCTCAAGATGACTTGTTAATTTACCTAATTGTCTTCAAAGTAACAAAAGTATTTATAATAGCCAACTACTGTAACTTAGGACAGGCATGCTATCAACTCGGTTACCTCTATTCCTAGAAAAACAAACAAAAAAAGAGGTGGGGGGAGAGATGTGGAAATGAATGCGTCCATGCATCTCAGATCAATGTAGCTGATTCTTTTCTGCCGAAGGTTCATTGCCTTCCTCTGTGCTTAAAGACAATTCCTTGCTGCTGTGAAAGTCTGCCTTCTTCTCATCCACACTGCTCTTGCTGTAAAATGTAGAGTGGGCTATTGCAGTCTGTGATGTACCCAAACTGTCCTTCTCACCATCGTGTAAGTCAGGGTGGGCGGCTGAGGTACAAGGCTGACCTAGCTCAGGCCCGCTAAAGTGTCTGATGCTGACGTGTGCACTTTCCAAGGGTTTCTGCTGGGGCTCCTGCACCCATGTGGGCTGATCGGCCCCAAGCAGAGCTGCCTCTTCTGTGGCAATCCGGAGGGAGGCGATGGCTTTTGTGCAAGTCTGTATGTTTTCTTCCTGTTCCCTCTCTGTGGCATTTAGGCTGTCTTCTGAAGTGCTCTGTTTCATCAATAGCCGTGGGGAGGAGGGTGAATTAGGTAGACCAGATGACTGTAAAACTTGAGGGGTTTGTTTCTCATGCCGCCTGGAAAGGGTGTAGGGATCCTTAGTGAAGGCCTCCCCTGGTGCTCCTTTCTTCTCCTCAGAGCCCTCCATGGGCAGAGGCAATGTGGGTGGAGGATGTAAACCGGAGAGGGCAGGTGGCATGGAGTGAACCATCTGGATCCCACCAACTGGCACCATGGGGATAGGAGCTCGTACTTGCTGCTGAGAGTGGAGTGGAAGATGACTGAAGACAGAGTCAGTAGGACCCTCAGGGAAAAGGCTGGAGCCGTGATGTTCATAAGCACCTTCTTGGTCTCCATGGAGACTGAAGTAAGGAACCTGAGGTAATCCTCTTCTTAGATTCTACACAGGAAAACAGAGCACAGAGTTTGTTCAGATCCAACCATTTTCCATTCTTGGGCTAAAATTCCTCCCTCTTCCCCCCCCCCATCCTTCCTCAGGATGCCCAGCACCTAGGAAGAATTTCTCAAAACTGAATAGATTTCTCAGCTATCTTTGTTCAGTTCTTTAATGAAGGTGCAGGCCTGTGGACAGTGGCTTTTGCTTCTAAACAGCAGGGTGCTAAAGTATCCAGTGAATTTCCCACAAGGCACAAAGTCGCACGTGGGCTATTTTCTTCATAAGAGCAAATGAAAAGAATGGATTTACTAGGAAAACAACTAACAACAATGCAATAAAACAAAAAAAGAAAACCAAACAAACAATAAACAACTAGCAAATACTGATGGGATTGAAATTAAAAGAAGATAATACTATCAACTACTTATGATTTAGGCTGAGCTGAAAGATATTCCTGAGACAAGGTAGAAATGACAAGTTAGCAACAGGCTTGTAGGAAAACCCTTTTTCCCACAAAGGATGGCTGGGCGGTTATGAGAAACCGCAAACCAGTTTTTGTCCTGTGCAATGTCTTGGGCTACAGGAACACATCCCTCCTCAGGAGACGTCACATTGTGGTGAGCATCTATCTAGTGGAAGATATCCCTGCTGTGGAGAGGTCTTACACTAACTACAAGAATGCACACCTACTAAGAAGAGATCTGATAAAGAATGCAGGTTTCTTCAAGTCCTCGTTCAAGGCCAAATCTTACAGAAATGACTGTGTTGAGAAGGAAGCAAGTAGTTGCTAACCATCACATGTGTTTAATAGTTAATCATTTATACTCAATTTTATAGCTGAAAATCAAAGATGCCTCAATTCCTCTGTTGATATTACTTATAACATAAATGTTTTCTTGAAAATTAAGCAAAAGTATTTAGAAACCGGAGCCAGATTTCACGGGTTTAGTCCTGAAATGAAGGTTTAATTTGCTATACTTGTTTTTGTAGCAGAACATAATTCAGATTGCTAGATTATTGTGCTCTAGTAAATATATAAGATCCTCAATTGCTATGATTCATTAATAATGTACTCCACTGTTGGCTTATACGAGAACTCAAGATAGATTAAAAATTTGTTAGGTACAGCGGTAATCTAGGAAAGCAATCTTAAAATCTGTTGTAATTTATCTCAAGGATGCCTCCACTCTCAGATTCAAGGACCGACTCTTACCATTAAAGATTCACCCAGTTCTATTTAGATTTGAGCCTGGCTCAGGAACTATAAATGATGCATACGCCTGCTACCGTGTGCCATGCTTGGAATTGGTTGTGCTCTGGGCTACATCTTATCCAAGCTACAATTTTTTTTTCTATAACACAGATGAAATGGTGCAGTCACCAGCCTTGGGATTGCCAGAACCTCACAAGCTAGGATGGGGGAACATTTCAGGACTCAAGAAGACTCCCCTAGGGGAGCACGGAAGCACAATTCTTAGTTAAGGGAGCCACCTTAGAGTTGGCAAGAGACTTGAACCTAGAGTGGCTCCCAGATGCCCAAGCCAAGGTCCCCAGTTAGTTCCTTGGGCAGCTGAGGATAGGGAACCTGAAATGACCCTATCCTAGAGCAATACTGACGAATATCTTGCATATCATCATAGAACCTTCATCTGGTGATGGATGGAGATAGAGACAGAGACCCACACTGGAGCACTGGACTGAGCTCCCAAGGTCCCAATGAGGAGCAGAAGGAGGGAGAACATGAGCAAAGAAGTTGGGACCACGAAGGGTGCACCCACCGAGACAGTGGAGATGATCTATTGGGAGCTCACCAAGGCCAGCTGGACTGTGACTGAAAAAGCATGGGATAAAACTGGACTCTCTGAGCATGGCGAACAATGAGGGCTGATGAGAAGCCAAGGACAATGGCACGGGGTTTTGAACCTATGTAATGTGCTGGCTTTGTGGGAGCCTAGCCAGTTTGGATGTTCACCTTCCTAGGAATGGACGGAGAGGGGAGGACCTAGGACTTACCACAGGTCAGGGAACCCTGACTGCTCTTTGGACTGGAGAGGGAGGGGGAGAGGAGTGGGGGGAGGGGGAGAAGGGTGGGGGAAGGGGGAGAAGGGTGGGAGGAGGGGGAGGGAAATGGGAGGCTGGGAGGAGGTGGAAACTTGTTTTTTTTTCTCCTTTTCTCAATAAAAAAAAATGGAAAAAAAAAGAAGACTCCCCTAAATGCTGTATACATAGAATTCCTGACCCTCCACTCTGCTTTAAAAAAGAACAAGTCATCAAACACCAGTTAAGGCAGAGGAACCCTAATGCTTGTGGGATTAGGAATTATTTAGAAAGATAATAATCTCCAAAGAAAATGAATTATGTGGAAACCATAGTTATCAGAGATTTAAAGGCTTAAAATAAAAGGCGACTTGGGTATGTTTCCATGTTCCTGTTATGTTTCTGTTTGTTCTTTGTGCCATCCACTGCATATACCTCCTGAGAGTGCAGATCTTATCAGCTGGCCGAGGAAGGGGTCAGCAGAAGACACTAGGAAAGATGTACCATTACACAGATCTACTTGCGATTCCTGACTCTAGGCTGATAACAGAGTGATGGATTAGCTTCTAAAACTAGAAGACATTCTGTGTGTCCTAAATCCAATAAAAGCTTGGCTCTCAATAGATATTTCAGATTCAGACCGTCACTGATCAGAAGTGAAGTGATGACCATAGGACTGGATGAATAAAATGCACAGGCTTTTAAAATTCTATTCTCTACCAGAAGATGTGAGGGTGGAATCTTAGTGCTGCATGCTGCCTTCCCTAAATCTGACCTTAAGTTGAGACTAAGTCAATTATTTCTTGTATCAGAGTGGGCATCAGAGTCTTTCCATACCAGTCCCTGTACTGTGGGGCCTGCATCAATGTTGGCACAATGACAGCAGAATTCTAGAAAAGGGACTACGGTTAGTCATATTCCAGTCTGATGTTTTCATACATTGTTAGATGCCTTCATCTGAGAAAGCAGTCAGGAGAAATACCTGGCAGAGCACACACAGCCAGGTCTATTTTGCTCTGACCAGGAGCACCTTGTTCACACCTCACTGAAAGATGAAAAGTTTCCCTGCTCATCCAAAAGGAATGAGTGCACATCAACAGAACTGGACTGGGTAGCAGGCCAAAGGCTGTGTCAGTGATGAAGTACATGAGCTCTGGGAGATACCCAGCCATTTTAAAAAGAAACAACAAAATAAAATAAACAAGACCCTGCACAAAAACTAGTACAAACTCAGTAACTGATGAAACTAATTTTCTTCCAACTACTCTGTAGTCTCAATTAGAGGGTCAAAATTAGATGAATTCTTTTATTGCTTAATTTCTTTAATTAATTAGTTAATTAATTCCTTAATTCCTTTGCTCGAGTTTAACAGTATATTACATCAATGTCTCTGTTTTCCCGATGTGATTGCCTGAAAGAGTTCCACCACCTCATACAGGCCAGTTATGGGCCATTTGGCCAAATGCTGAATCAAAAGCTTCAAAGATGATGGATCAGGACTGGTTTAGTACACCCTGCCAGCATCACCATGTCTCCATCAGAGGAAGTATTTGATGCTACCCCAGAGGGACTTCCAGCTTCACATCCATGATGCAGTAACTTATGCTACACAAGATACATAGATGTGCAAAGATGTGGTGTCTTTTCTTAACTTGCTAGTGTATTAGGTTGAAATCAGTCATGTCCATACTGCTGAGCATGTCTCTGCAGGATTGCAACATCAGGATAAAACTTTGTACCTGATTTATGAAAAGGGTTGATGAGGATACAGGGAGGAAAGCTGGGAGCTTTCCTGAAGTTCGAGAACGACAGTGTGAGCTTATGATTCAACACAGCCGTAGGCGAAGAGAAGGAGGGAACAGGGCGCAAGGGCAGCAATAGAGAGTTAGGAGTTGGCAGTGGCTTCTATGACTGAGAAAGACCATGCTATATCAGACAGAATTCAGAGCAAAGAGAATACAGACAGAAACAAAGATCCGGAAACTAAAAAGCCTCTTGAAGGAAACAAACCAGAAGCAGGCCTCTGTGCTGCCTGTCTTTTAACAGCCCTCTCCAGATGAAAAGAGACCCCAAGATCTCCTGGGCTTCTCTCAACGGCTTGCTACTAAAACCCTGGTTTCAGGCTGGTCTATGACCACCACTGCTGCCACCTTGGTTTATAGTAAAGGTGAAAAGCAGAAGCCTCAGAATATTCTCGAAGTTCTCTGACTGCTCATTCTCTAGGCCTGCGTTTTCACTTAGCATCTCTACCAGGTGAGAACAGCAACAAACACAGAAGCCTCTGTGCCTTTGACTCCTGAGCTACCCGAGTGACGCACTGCCTTTTTCTCGGCCCTGACCATTTTTCCATTAGCACTCATGTCGGGAAATGTCATGAATATATTTTTACCAAAGCATTTTGGAATTCAAGGACGAGGACTGGATAAGAGTCCTCACCTGCTGAAGAGTGCCTATCACTGACACGGGAGTGTCCTCATGTTTGACTAGGCAGGCGTGCCATCCCCAGGGCTCATGCCTCGAATTAATTAAGCTTAGAAAACATTCCAAAGGCTTCACCTGTTCCCAGCTGGAAGTTCCCTCCTGATCTGATGCAATATTATACCTGGAATAATGCCACAGCCACGTCACCAACACAGTGTGTAATAAAAATATCTTCCTGCTATTTGTATTAATAGGTTCCCTCCTTCTCTCAAGAGACAACCACGTTATAATAAATGCCTTACAATTATGCTACGGTAAATACCAATGTTCTGCAGCTTTGGTGGAAAGAGAGCTCAGGTCATACTTACAGGAGGCCCCAATACAATTGGCTCTGTTTGCAGATACTGTCCCATGGATAATGGTGGGTTATGATATAAAGCCCTTCTGGGAGATGGTGCTCTGATGGCCGTCATATATCTTTTCTCTCTTCTGGGAGAGAGGTCTCTTCTTGCTGCCATGTCTTTTCCAGGAGACAATGGCCTCCTTGGGGACAAATGCCTTCTTGGCGAAGCATCCCCTTGAGACATCTCTCTCCTCAATGCCGCTTCCTTTCTTGGTGACAGATGCCTCATGGGTGACAAATCTCTTCTAGGTGATAAATGTCTTCTCGGTGACAAGTCTCCTTTGGGTATCAGATACCTCTTTGGCGAATTATCGCGACAGGGTGAAGAATCATATCCTGGTGAAGAATGGTGGCTCGAGGGGGAGAAGTCCCTTGGGGAGGAGCTTGGCTCCGAAGACAACATGGCCTCTTCATCCATGCAACTCGGGATGTCTAGCCTGTCTTTGTCTGGTTCAGAGTCCGTACTTTTGCTCTGGAACAGTCTCTGATACTCTGTCATCTGGGTATCTTCGCAAGAGTCACTGGGTGTCATGAGCTGAGTAACCTGAATACTTGGCAGAGTAACCAAATAGCTGATCAATGAAGGATGTCCCAGAGAGTTATCTGGAGGAACTCCATGGGGTACAGCGCCAACGTTGACAGGCAAAGAGGAGAACCTAGGAGGCTGAGGACTGGTGCTTCTTGACCTTGTTTTGGGTGTCAGATCTCCCTGGTCATCAAAGTCATCATCATCTTCATCATCGTCATCGTTGTCATCGCCGTCTTCGCCATCAGATTCCTCAGCATCTGAGAACTGGTGATCAGTTGAAATGCTGGACATGCTATGCTTCTCAGATGTTTTGTGCAAATCTTCCATATTTTCTGAAATAGTCCAATAACAGTGATTAAAATCCCACGTTTGAGGCTAGGAGCTCACGTCTGCCCCAGCACTCATTCCCAAAGCTTCCCTTGGCCCCTTGGTCCTCTGAAACAATCACACCTCTGAGCTACCCCTGGACATTTACTTGCCCCTGCCTATTTGCTTTCATCCCTGAGAAGTCCAGAACAGGATCTCATGCTTTAGACTTCAGATATGTTACACTGGGAAACTCTAAACAAATGGGCGTAGTTAATATTGCTGATAATAAAGGCATCGGCCATCTCTGCTGCTTCAGGTGCCAGTTTGATTTAAGAGGGTTGCCTCAGGAGGTTCGCTGACCTTCAGATTCTCTACTGACTGAGGGTAACCGTGGATATTTTTTCTACTGAGTCTCCTCTAAATAGGAATACTAACACATTAAAATGCTTTCAACTTCCTCCAAAAGCTCCATAACATATAAATCATAACCGCATCCTCCTCACACACACACACAACCCTTCACATTTTTAGATACAACTATGTTCCTAGTAAGGTCTCCCCACCTCTAAATAAGTGACACTTGAAATGTCTTTATTTCTCATTAGTAGTTTCCAGGCGATTCAGTGTGCCATTTCATTTCCTGCAGAGTATTTAAGAAAGTGACAGGCAGTCACTGGGCTATAAAGCCTACCAAAGAGGCTAATCAACTCAGTAAGTCACACACCTGCTTCTTCAGTTTCTGTGTCCTCGACTGATGTCATTGAGACTCCCAGCTCCAGGCATTTCTTCATGTGTGCTTTAGATTTCATGTGTTTCGTTAGGTTTCCTGGGAAACACAAACAAGAAAACAAGAGAATTAACTGGCTCTCAAACGGTGGCGATTGAAGCCAAATATGTGTGATGAACTACCTTGTGTATATACATCTTTCTACACCATAAAACATATCGAAAAGAGATTCAGGGGTCAGCTGAGATGTGCAGAGCCTGTTCTTTCATTTTGATGAAATTAGCCCACCATTTTCTATCATCTTGACAACAGAGTAACCATGTACCAGGATGCATCTGGTTTTCAAGCGCAGGCTCCTAGCAGCCTAGCTGGAAACTCAACCTAATGAAAGCATTTGTTCTCTACTAGAGCTATGCTTTTATTAAATAAATTAATAAATCACAAATATTTTTTCTAAAAATTGCTATCACATTATTATTAATTCGTTGCTTACATAGCTAAGGATTCTATATATTAGTTTAATACCTCCAACAAAATATTTCTACACCTTTATTGCTCTTATCAAAACATCTTATCTTCAATTTTTTAAGGAGCTAAAAAATTTGGGGGCTATAATAATTCTTAAAGATATAAGTTACTTAAATTTATTAAATTTCTGCAAATTCATAAAACTTGTCTGTTTCTTGTTGGGGAATATTATTTTAAGGTGTGTTACTTTTGTTCATGCTATGGGACATTTGTTTAATGATATAAAGATGTGTTGCTTTTGTTGATGCTGCATTTGTTTAACTGTGAAGCTGTGATTCTTTGCCTGTCTAAAACACCTGATGGTCAAATAAAGTACTTAATGTCCAATAGCAAGGCAGTACCAAGTATAGGTGGGGGACTGGCAGTCAGATAGTACAAACAGAAGAAGAAAGGAAGAGAAGGAGCAAGATAGAAGAAAGAGAGGAGGACATCAGGGGTCAGCCACCCAGCCATGGATTGAGAATAAAAGTAAGAAAGATAAAAGCCCAGAGGGAAAAGGTAGATGGGATGATTTAAGTTAAGAAAAGCTGGCGAGAAACAAGCCAAGGCTGGACACTCATAAATAATAATAACAATCTGTTTGTGATTTATTTGGGAGCTAGGTGGTGCGCCCCCAAAGAACACAACGAGCCAAAAAGTACAAAGGGTAAACAACCACAGTTTCTGCTACAGTTTTTGTTTGGATGGTATGCATATGGGTGTAGATGCTAATTATGGCAAGATAATTTACAGCCAGTCCCCTGTATCCATGACTTCTATATCTGTAGACTCACCCAAGGATATTAAAAAATGAAAAGCATATTATCTGTATTGAAAGATTAAACTTCTTTCTTCGGTATTCAATACACAATATGATTTTAAACACTTCCGCAGCAATTACATTGTATAAGGTATCCAAGAAACCCAGAAGGGACAGGGTGCTGAGGGCAACGGGGCGGGAGGGAGTTGCTTTGCTTCAATAGCCTGCCTGCAGCAAGGTAGGCCTTTTGTCAGCGAGGTTCCTGGCCAGCAGGGAACCTGATCCTGTTCTGGGGGACCCATCAGAGTGAACCTTCATCGGGCAATGGATGGAGATAGAGACAGAGACCCACATTGGAGCACTGGACTGAGCTCCCAAGGTCCAAATGAGGAACAGAAGGAGGAAGAACATGAGCAAGGAAGTCAAGACCACGGGGTGGCACCCACCCACTGAGACAGTGGGGCTGATCTAAGGGGAGCTCACCAAGGCCAGCTGAACTGGGACTGAAAAAGCATGGGATAAAACAGGACTCTCTGAACATGGTGGACAATGAGGGCTGCTGAGAAGTCAAGGACAATGGCACTGGGTTTTGATCCTACTGCATGTACTAGCTTTGTGGGAGCCTAGCCTGTTTGGATACTCACCTACCTAGACCTGGATGGAGGGGGGAGGACCTTAGACTGCCCACAGGGCAGGGAACCCTGACTGCTCTTCAGACTGGAGAGGGAGGGGGAGAGGAATGGAGTGTGGGGAGTGGGGGGAAGGGGAGAGAAAAGGGATGCGGGGAGGAGGCAGAAATTTTTAATAAAAAACTTAACTTTATTAAACCTACAAAAAAAAAAAAGAAACCCAGAAATTATTTAAAGTATACAGGAGAATGTGAACTATGTGCCAGTGATACAGGACCTGGTATGGGGGAGTAAGTATCAGTGGGAGGTCCCAGAATCAATCCCTCATAGGCACAAGGCTAACTGTATTTAGTATGCTTCTTCATAGTATACATATTCTTATTTCAGAGAGGAACTCAGTTGGGCTCTAGATCCCCCCCCCCCCCCCATCTAAGGAGGTTTGAAGTTAGGGATTAGAAGTGGAAACAGTCCCGTCTTGGCTTTGATTTGCAGAAGTCACTGGCACTTGAGGTAGCATACGAGAGCAAGGAAGCTGGGACAAGAGAGGACAAGAGAGCGCTGGGAGCTCGGCAGAGGCATGGAGGAGGTCTTCATATACATTTGCGCTCAGAAGAAAGAACTCTGAAAAGCAGGTACTTCAGCAGCAGGTGAGTCCTGCGGGGCTTCCTAGAATGTTTTGCTCACCTCCACAAGACCTCTAACTATACACTTCCAAAGGCTGCCATGGAAATTACATTAATGATCCAATGTACACCATTTCCTGCTGATGGTCCAGGCAATGGTTCAGAGCCAATTTAATCAGCTACCTAGAAATGGATTGTTTCATCATCCAGTTCCATGCACCTCTCCTGACAGCATGCCTGGTGAAGACATAACCTTTGTAATGCCTGGTGGATTTGCAGTGTGTCCTAAAAAAAAAATCACCCTTTTTCTTTTCTTTTCTCAGTAAGCTGGACCATGCTAAGGGAAGGGGGTATTTAAAGAATAGCATGCTTATTTCTTTTGAAATACAAGTGAATATGCTCCCTCTCTCTTCTTGGACTTCAGGTGAGGCATTATGGACACATAAATACTCTCCTAATAAACATCAGATATTTGAAGACACAAAAAATTTACACTTTCATCAAGAAAACACACTTTAAGATTGTGGCTACAACTGAAATAGGTATACATCTCCCTACCGGATTATCGTAATTCTTATCTGCTTTTAACTGTTGACATCAGAGCAGGTTACTTGATTTAAAATTTAAAGTTAAGACTCTGGAAATGAAGAGGGGTTAATGAGGGGCTGTCTACAAGCTACCTTAGATAGACCTGACAACTCAGCGTGAAGATTTTCATCATATCACAGAATAATAGAAATGTAAGAGCAGCAACCAAGAGCGAAACATCTGTGCATAAATCAGCCCACTGAAACGGATATTTGAAAATGATAGAATGTTATTTCAGGACAGGTCCGAGACCAACCGTTAAGGTCTAGGAGTCAGCCTCGTCTCCATGTCGATGAATACACAGCAGAAGCTATCAAATCTCTATACATAATTAATGCAGCTATGGATGGAGGGGGCCCACCAGGGAGTCGGTGAGGCTTTACATTATTTATACTCTTGAAACTGACGATGGCACATATTTTCTTCCCAGTTGCGTTCCTTGCTTAGCCATTGCCTCTCATGTACTGTCTCCCTGCAGAATTTCAATATTGGTGCAAATATTATCTAGCCCACATAAATTTCCCACATGAAGTAATGGCTATCCAGGCACTTCTAAGCCACTTCCTTCAGAGACAACCTGCCTGGCCCTGTGTCTGTAGCTCTTAATTAGTCATCAAAGGAGCCTTCCAGTCTCACATACATCCTTTGATCCTGGGCAGAAAGGAGGAAATAGATCTCAGGGGGTCACATTTTTCACAAACAAAATACTCTTTATTGTCGGTGAAAGTGAGTTAGAAAATAGTATTCAGAATCCTAAGTAGCTAGAAGTTATCCTGAAATGTATCCCCCACCCCCCGCAAAAAAATAAAATACAAAAACAAACAAAAAATGGAGGCAAAAAATCAGGTTTTTACCTTTCGTCTTGAAAGCAAAATTACATAACTTGCATACATAAGGCCGGACATCAGTATGAGTGCGTATGTGTTTTTTGAGCATGCTTGGCTTCTTACAGCGGATCCCACACTCTTCACAAATGTACTTTCCACGTCCACGTCCTCTGACATACACATAATCTTCGTTAGATTTGTACCTATTTGAAGAAGAGGCAATCCCGTGTGATTTTAAACACTCTTAACATGTGATACATCAAGCCAAAAGCTAATCATAGCCTGACTTCAATTTTTATGAGGGTCTTTTCCTTCTTGACTTCTATGAACCCTGGGAAGTTTATACAGCAAATACTTGAGACGATTATATAACAGATTTATCACTGTAAACAAAATGTCACTCCAGATGGAATTACATATTTACAGATGTAGTACACAGATGTTCCGGTAGGTTTACATAAGCCTAAAGAGATACAGACCTCAACCTGTATCTGCATTAGTATAGCCTCCAATCAGGGAACCTTGCTAAAAGCATAGCAACATATTAGAATAATCATCCTTCATGCACAATCTGTTAACATGACATCATCTACAATATACGTGTGCAAGCACTCACTCCTCTACACTTGCTAAAATAAGCACAAGCGAGAATAGAATTCTTCCTTGCCAGCATCCACTCGACTTTTGCAATCCTGGCACATGAGCGTCTCAGAAATTTCATCTTTACACAGGCTGAGCTCACTTCACCAACTGCTGTCTACGGGTTTCACCTGTCCTACCTAGGATCACGAATCTGTACTAACGTGGAGTCTGAATGCTGACTGGTTTCTTGAAGGCACAGTTGCATAATGAAAACGAGAGACTCTGGAATAAAATTAGTATTTGTTTCCTGAAGGTTTGAAGGGGTTATCTGAGGTCATCCACTTCTGTGAAACCGAGTAGATGAAGACTCAGATAGAAGAGAAGAAACCCATCCAAGGTTATGCACTCTTGCTTAGAGAACAACAGCAGTCAGTACACCGTAGGTTTGTACCACACAATCAATGAGAAGTATGATCTCTTACACGGCAGCAAGGCTAGAATTTTAGATCTCATATCATTCTGGGAAGAAAGCATTTCTGAGGGTGCTTTGGGTAGCTTACAACAGTAGGCTAACATGCAAAATTCCTTGTTCCCTTGTTTATTTCCTTAGTGGTATTTAGATCCATAGCTGATTTTCCATTCTAAAAGGCTAGTGAGTATTCCCATCTTGCTCTAGCTAATACCCCCAACAGGTACAAAGCTTTTGAAAAGCTTTCAAATTTTCAGAAAGCTTTTCAAAAAGAAAAATATCCATCAACCTACTGGGAGGCCAATTCTTCTATGGATAATACTTCATCTTAGCATGCTTGACATTTTGGTCAGTACTAACCTCGAGGGAAAATGAAGGTCAACAATTTTGCAAGCCCTTTCTTTTTTCATAAAACACTTAACTTTGGCTTGGTCTTCAAACCTGTTATCTTTTCACATTTGAATTTTATAATAAATCAGAGTAAATCCTCAAGATACAGAAATACCCTTCTCCGTTCAATTTTATTGTCTGTTGCTAAGGCAGTGAAACGCTTAAGGGGACACAGTGATTTTACAGAAAGCCAATATTCTTCAGGGAAGAGTACTCCAGGTTTATCTATAGCCTGTCATCATGGCTGATTAGAAACACATCTTATCCTCTAACGAGAGCTTGTTTTCAGTTTCTTATGATTAACTCACTTCCAAAATGGAATAAAGTAAAATTCTACATAAATCTGTATATGAGCAGAATATATCCAGATAGCCTCTTCACTCTATAATGTTTCTGCAGACCCACAAATCTACCTGATACATAACGGATTTTGGAAAAGAGTAATTTAAAGAAGTACTTATTAGCTATATCTATTAGGTAACCTGGATAATCTGGCAATAATTCTTCTGTGTTGCTGTTACCACTTTGTAATCAACAGTACAAGAGGTGGGAACACACTGTTTGGAATAAAAGCCTGGATACCAGAATTGGGTAGAGAACTGGTTCAGAGATTTAAAAATGATTGGGCAAGGAAAAAAAATGAAATACATGTACAAGCTTTCTGAATCATCAAAACAAAAACACAGCAATGAGAGATTCTCAAACATGCTTCGACTTATGTGCTCCTTTAGTGGAGACAGACTCCCCAAAGCACAAAGTAATCCTGCTTGCTCCTGCAAGCTAGCAGTACACATGCAACTCTCTGAAGAAGGCTGATGCACAAAAGTACGGTGACTGATTCACAGAGACCACGCTGTCTCTCAGGAAAGATAAAATTCCAAGTTCTTCTCATTCGCATAATGAAATGAGGGATGTCAAAATTTACTGAGGCCAAGTTCATTGCATATGTGCAACTGTGGTAAAAAAGACTCAGTGAGTAAATGGGGCAAAAAAGCCAAGGGCAACTCAACTATAATAACTCCAAATTGGTCAAACTATGAGAAAATTTCTGTAGTAAAAACTAACACTATTTTATCCTTCAAATACTATTGGAATGAAAGTATGTTCATGAAACTATGTAATTTATTGGTAGATTGGTGAGATAAGACTAATGGCATGAACCCCAAAATGTAATTAAATGTTTTTTATCTAAAATCATAAATCTAAACTTCTTCCGTGGATTAAATCAAATAATATATTTCTATTGAACCATAAAACTAGCTATTACCTGTACATACTTTCTCTTAATATACACATAAGAAAACCACTGGGCCTTACTACTTGAGTTTCAGTGATTCAGAATGTTTGAAAAGAGGTTGTTATCTACCAATAGAGACAGGGAACATGGGAAACTAAATGCAATGTGATACCTTGACTTGAATCAAGAGCAAAAAAAAAAGGACATGGGGTGGGGTGTGAAGCTCTCAGTATCCCGTGAAAGTCTGCAGTTCAAAGAAATGATTTCTTAGGAATATCCAGAAGTATGCATGATTTCACTAACATCAACACAGAATACAAATATGCCCACGTAGTAATCCAAATGCCCTTAAAATATTAAATAATGAAGGAACTTAAGTGAGACAAAAGGCTGCCAACATAGATTTCATATAAAATTTGAGATGTGAGACACACGCATAGCAGAGCCATGCTCAGTGACGACAAGACCTAGAAGATGGATGCGGTTGCAATCTGTTACCAGCCAGAGTTTATACATTTGACTGCAAACGGAAACTCCCTTTGAGATTCTGCAAGCGTGCCCACTATTTACCATAGGCAAACACTCAGGACCTTCCACACCAACAGGAAACATTTGACATTTGGGTTTTCCTTACCCCCCTTCAAAGATCTTAATTCGGATTGGCTCGGTTTGTTTGGATCCAAGATCTTTATCTCCGTGCATCTCTCCTTTCCCTCTTTCCTTTAAGACATTTCCCACTAATTTCCTTTCCAGTTTGCTGCCAAACAAGAAGGGTGCATCCGGTTTCATCTGCAGGGTCAAAAGAGAACCATTTCACATGCTTTCTCCAGGATACACTGGCCCGTGCAGCCCACACTCCTGTCACCTCAGAAGTGAGTTTCAATTCCATCATGAGAGGCTGTGGGCTGAATGCAGAAAACAAAAGGACACTGGGGGTAAAATCAGAGGGAAGACGGGTTTCCAGATGGTGAATTCAATGTTTGTTTAAATGCAGGGGCACTGGCTGGTTCACACTTCCTCTGCCCAGTGTTGAGAGAGACTTCAAAGACACATTCTACATTTTTGAAATAGCAAGCCAAACAATCCACATTAAGAAGTGGTTTCAAAAATCACTGAAGGCAAAATAATCATGGACATGCATGAGAAACGTATTTTTTAAATCTCTATTTTCCTCATTATTAATTTGGTTTATTCTAAGGTTATTTATATTTAAATTTTTTACGTGTAAGTACTAACTGTTTGGGAGCAAATCAGCCAATAACAATAACTGGGGAAGCCATTTTTGAAAAAGATATGGAGAATATAAACTTTAGCCAAACACACCACTGGATCATGGATGATGGCATTTGCTAATCTGAGCGCTAACACCCTTCACACTTTTTCCTGAATTTTTTCTCAGTATCCATTTTTAATTAGTTCCCCATTTTATAAGCCCCTGAATTCATCATATCTGTGCTATCACTCAGAGGACAGAGGAAAAGTGACCAATGAACCTTAGTCCCAGTGGGAGAATTTTCCATATCTGCGCTGAAGCAGGCATGCCCATCCCCTGAGGCTTTCCTGGGAGCCCACAGAGTTAAGTGCAGGCTATGGCTTCTCCATCTTTAAGTAAGACCAGATCACTTAGTATTCCCTAGTTTATGTGAAGCTTTAGATCTTCCACCCTTCATGGTACAATCTGCCTAGTATTAGACCCACAACACACTGTGTTTTCTGACTCTGGGTCTGTACTTACCTGTGCAAATTGCTTCCAGGCACTGGAGGATGTGAGCTTGCCAGTTCCGGGCCTGTGCATAGCAGCCAGAGTATAAATTTCTGCAGTGATTTTTTGTTTGGATCTCAGAAGGGCCAGCGTGGTCTTGGTGTTCAATCCTGATGGGTTTGGGTTACAGGAACTAATGCACCATGAAGCATAAACTGAGGATTTGAAGGTGGCCTGTTGCACAAAATTGGGTTTTGTATAATTTAAGAAGCACCAACTCACAGTAGTTGTTGTCCGCAGACTAGGGAACTGAAGAATCTGCTGGAAATCTGTCACGTCTGTGAAAAGAAGAGTGGAATTTGCCACGTTTCCTCCAGGGCCAGAGGCCATGTGAACCAGCATGCCGACAGGCAGCTTGCGGGCCTTCCCTTCCTCTTCCTGCTGATTGCCTCCTGCGTGCAGCGAAGAACTCTGAGGGCTCAGGCTCATGTCTGACGCCGTCTCATCGATGTCCAACTCATCCGAGGACTCTCTGCTCTCCGAAGGCCCACTGAACTTCCGCCGTGGAGGTGCCCTGGAACCCGGAAGTATCTCCCTGTTGGGAGGGAAAGGCCCACTGGCAGACGGGTGGTCTTGAGAAGAGGAAGGCGACAGGGAGGAGAAGGAAGATGACCTTGACTGGGAGCCATCCTTGGGCTCCGAAGCACACCCTTGCCTCACTAGCTGGGGTTTCTGGGGGCGGGAGAGGCCCTTCTTGATGTCTGAGTTGGTCAGCTCCACTGCACTGAGCTCTTCCACAATCTGCCCGTACATCTTCTCCTCTTTCACCCGTTTCTGCTGCTTTGTTTCCATGAAGAGCTCCAAACTGCTGGCTGGAGACAGCATCCGCTTGCTGCCTCCGAGAGAGGCTGCGCTGTCCGAGGTGGACGGTAAACACAGGGGGATGGAGGATTCTAAGCCCAGAGGTAAGGTCTGAGGTACTTTCCAAAGAGGGTATTTCTCCAAGCCTGTGTGCTGCCCAAGCACTTGGGCTATGTTCAGTCCTATCCCTTGCATGGCTGCGTTGGTTACCAGTGTTCTTTGGGTCATATTCTCATCAACCTTGCATATGACAATTGCGGGGCTATTCTGTCCGAGTATCTGAGAAATGCTTGTGTACATGACGCTGCCGTAGGATGGGACATGGGTCTGGATGCGAACAGGAACCACCGTTCCCGGGAGAGACTGCAAAGGCCCGGCATTTTCAGAGGCAAAATCTTCTCGAAGAAGCTGTTCAGTGGGCGTTTCAGTGGATTTACTGTTCGGGTCTGACGGAAACTTCGGAGGGAGGTTCTTGGAGTGTAGCCCTGGTGTCGCGGAATAACATGGGTAAGTCTGTTCTTTTGCATGTGCGTAGTCAGCGGATTTTTTTCCAGTGTGTTCTGCTACGTGCTCTAAGGGGTAGCTAGAATGAATGTCAGCTTGGAAAGAAGGCTTGGTGTAGCTGTTCTGAGGGTGAGGAGCAAAGGGATGGGGGAAATGGGCCTGCCACCAGGGAGGCTGCTGAGCTGGCAAATGAACCATACAGACAGTCGGGTACTGAAACTGAAACAAGGCATTCTGGATAGGGGAAAATGGGACCGTGTCTTGGTGTGAAAACAGATGTGGCTGCTCGGCTAAGTGCTTGCTTGCCATGTAGGGGGCTGGTGGCATCAACGGATTTCTCAGAGATTCTTGACTGTCCACGTGCATGATCTGTTGTGGGGCAAGGTGGAGTGGTGGCCCTGAGCTCAGCTGGCCACAAGGGCCGACCACCTGCTTTCCTGTGTCATCCCCCGGGAGAGGCGGAAGCACAGAGGACCATGCAGCCCTGAGGCCAGCGTGCAGTTGCTCCATCTGCTCCTGCTTGACGCTGGGGTCAACACCGGCTTCACCTTGGACAATTTCTGGGGAGCCGCTGAAGGAAGCCTGTCGCACCAGAAAGCATTTCTTCCTCTCCCGGGACGGGGATAAGGTTGACGGAGCTGCTCCCGCCACCGGAGCATGGGACAGATTCCCGTAATCAAATGATTTACTCCGTATCTCTGGGACTTCTGTCGGATGAGGACAAGGCATTTGCTCGGAGGAGCAACGCCGCATTTCTTTCTGGTGGTGATGACCTGGGACAGACAACGAGTATGAACCTGCGGGAACAGTCAAAAACTCAGAATGTTTGCCACTCTCATCCTGCTTAGGGGGTGCCGTGAGCTTAACCGTTTCTTCTCTCTCGAAGGACATAGAGAAGCTGGAACTGTGGGATAAGTTGCTTTCTTGGCTGGGACTTCGAGAAAGGCCGGTGCCTGTGGACTCAAAACTGGACTCCCCTGAGGAATGCTCCATGTCTGCAAGCCGCAAGCGTTTCTTTTTGGGAGGCAACTTCTCAGCAGGGAGTTGGGAAAGGGTCTCACTTCTCTGAGGCCACTGGAATTCCTCCACAGGTTTCTCTGGCTCCTTGGCGGGAGCTTCCTTCTCCTTCTCGGGCTTGTCGGGTTCCTCTGTGACTCTGATTTCGGGAACCTGGATGTTGTGCTGGCGAACAAGCCTTGGCTGTGTATGGTAGGACGGCTGCGGCACCTGCTGGGAAGAGGTTGGCTTGCTTCCACTTTCTGCACCATCCCCTGGAGGAGCCCACTCCGGGCTTACAGGGGCTTCTAAAATCTCACTGTCACATGTCTCAGAAGGTGAGGGGGTCTTGTCCTGCGAACCGGCCACCATTTCTGCTGACTCAGATCTTTCAAAGGAATTGGGCCGGCTCAGCGAGTTTGTGTGCTGAATCACTGAAATCACATTTCCAGGATGCTTCCTGGCCAGGTCTGACATCTTGTCAGGATCAGCAGCTGAGGGAACATCCTCAGACCCAAGAGAAGAACTTCCAGACAGCAGCTGGGGACGAGCTGGGTCAAAACGCTCAGAGTGACCATGAGGAAGGTTCTCGTGGCCAGGCATGGCAAAGCCACCCCTTCCTCCTTCCTGCATCTTGGGGTCATACTCTAAAGACATCATGCTCACAGGGGCGCTTCCCATGCCACCACAGATCATGGGCGCATCCTCCTCATCCCCTACACTCTTCTCTTTCCTGCGTTTTCTGTTCTCGCAAGGAGTCCCAAACATGGTTGTCACTCCCTGCGAGGGCACAGAGGGGTCCATGAAGTAGTCTCCTCCATGCTTCAAAGAACTCAAGCAGGAAATGTCCCGGTAGCTTGGTTTTGGTGTTTCAGGGTCTTCCCACTTCTTATATGGTTTACGGCAGACATCATAGTCATAGCCAACCCTGTCTCCGGGAACTAATTTCTTGTCCTTCACAGATAAGCTGGCAAGGCTCTTGGACATCCGGGCAGAGTGCTCAGACTCCATGTGCCCCTCCTGTACTGACGGCAGCTCGAAGGCTGCTTGTCTTCTGAGCATGCGCTGGGGAGGTATGCCAACCGTGCCGGGATAGAACACATCATCTGACCCTGTCATCCGCTCATCAAACGAGTGACTTCCTCTCAAAGAAGGAGGGATAGTTAAATTAGTTGCCGAGGAAGTTGGCATGGAGTTGCTTCTAATGAGGGGTGAAGAGTCCACGGGGGCCTCTAAGAGAATCGGATTGCTGCCGGGGAAGTTTCCTGGGTAGAGTTTTCCTTCATTCCTGATGGATGACGGGATGGCCTGCGGTTGCCTGCACTCACTGTTGAATTTTGTGGGCTTCAGCATGCTTGCTTGAGTAGGGTCCATTTCTCCTTTGCTGGGGATCAGCTGGGAGACGGGATCTTCAAACATCTTGACCTCCAGCCTGGTGTTCACATGAGGTAATGGTTCCATGATGCCTCTCCGTCCCATGGTGGTGCGCTCCTGACCAGTGGGAGTAACACTGAGCGTATTCCTTGGACTAAGTCGACAGTATTTTCCGAAGATGATTTCTTCATAAGACTTTGCATTGGTGTTGGGCGGGCTTATCTGCTGCTCTGCACTTTCTGAGCGAGAAAAGTATCCCGAGTCAGTGCTTCCTTTGCTGTGCGGGCTCAGAAGGTTGAGGGATGGCTCAGAGTCTTGCCCTTTCTTCTCTGAGAGTCGCAGTGCAAGTTTCTGTTTCACTGTGTGAGAGTCGTCCGCTTTAGCATTTAAAGACGGATTTGGGAGCATGTCAGAGCTCAGATACTGAGAGCTCTCATTAGGTAGCGGGATCCCGCTTTTGGGGATAATCAAAATTGGCACCTTCATCGGACCGCCCAAGGATTCTTCCAAGGACCCATGGTAGCTACCCCTGCTAGCAATATCCAATGGGATGGGAGGGCCGGGGCTCATTTTGTCGGGAGCCTCTGCAAATAAAGAGCTCTCCTCATCCGTGTCCGTACTCTGCTCACCATCCGAATGTATCTCTGCTTCTACGTCAATGAAACCGGCCTCCAGGTCCAACTTAGATACAGATGACTCTGTGAAAGGGACCAACCCAGCCTTAATCGCGTGGGCATGAGACTTCCTGTGCTTGTATAAATTGCTCTTGGTCTTGAAAGAGAAACCACAAGGTATGCATGGATATGGCCGCTCACCGGTGTGTGACCTGATGTGTTTCTTCAGGACGCTTGGTTTGGCACATGCCCTGCTGCAGTACGGACAAATGTATTTGCCGGGCTTTTTGGGTTTGTGCTCCTTCCTGTGAGCATCTTCCGCCTGTTCGATACTTTTCTGGGAGTATTGGCTGTAAGCAGGGTTGAGACTTGAGATCTTCTTTCTAGGATAACCACCTCCATGGCTGTGGATAGGAAAAGGGAATAAGTCCTCAGAGGCAACGGATGGCAAAGGGCCGGGGTAAAGCCAGGGAGGGCCTTCTAGGCTCTGGTGTGGCTTGTTGCTGTGCATGATGCCCTGTGGCAATGAGTGCTGAGGGAAGGAGAGTGAGTGTTGGCATGGGTAAGGGCTCGGACGGTGCGGCGGGTATTGCTTCTCTGTGACTTGATGGACGCCCTCGCCAGGCGAGGCCAGCTTCCCAGAACCAAACAGTTGTGCTGACGCGGCATTTCCGATTTGCTCGGGATCTATTTGTGGCTGCCGCTGTCCTTCCTGACTGCCGAAAGTGCTCATCTTAATAACAGCTGATTGTTCCTGCCTCCATCTACCTGACACACTGTCAGTTTCTCCAGACCTTGAGGTAGCTTTTTGTCCTAGAGCTGTGTCCCCAGTGTCCATTTTTGTTACACAAGGTCTTAAGTGCTACTTTGCCTGGAAGCCAAGCAGACTCATGGAGTGTCTCCAAGGCTGTGCTTTTTAAATCTGGGTTGCTTCCATGGTCTTGGTTGTCTGCAAACTTGTGGATTGTTCCCTCTCTCTGGAACCTTCCACACTCACACTGTAATCGGTGGGCATTGGATGGAAATGTCCTTGAACCAAGCTATAATACAGTTCTCTCCATCCTACAAATGTCCATCTTCAAAAGCAAAGTGCAAAGCTGCAAAGGTTCCTTATGGCATTTGATTTTTTTTTAAAACTAGGATGAAATTAGGGTGCTGAATAGTCCAGGAGAAATTCTGCCCATCAGCTACAGCAAAGATCAACAGCCAGCTTCAGCAAAGTACAATGACCTGGAGGACAAGAAAACAAGTGGTCATGAGAGTCTCCAAATAAGACAGCAATAGCCATGCTAAACCATCAGTCTGAAATTGGATAAACTAAAATGTTTTCCATTCCAATAAATTATTTATAGCTATTGCATTAGTTACCTAATTCAAAGATATTAATTTCAAACCCAGAATTATGTCATAAGCATAAATTTCTTCCATGCCTAATATGCAGACAAGTTTTATAAATTCTCCTTAATTTTGTTTAGAAATTGTATGGGGAGCCTGAATTCAGTGGCAAAGCAACATGCTTCTCAGCATGAGTATGAGAACCTGGGTTCCATCCGCATATACATCCCAAAGCATCTGAGGGTCAGTGTAATGTAAATATTATTTACAATATATGATTTTTAAAGCCTTAATTAGAAACTTGAAAGCTATTTCTAGCCAAGTTTTTGTGGCTTGCATGCAGAAGTGTATTTCATAATTCCATATAGCTTAAAATAAATTATACTCATATATCTGTATTAATATAAAATATAAAAGAAAATAATAAATATAATCAATGTTATGTAATACATGTATAACAAAACATAACTACTTGGGATTTTATATGTTAATACAATACATAAGTACGTTTATAGCGTGAAAACAGCAAACAGCAGAGCTAGATCAAAGATTGATAGAAGATACAAAGATTATCAAAGAACTTTGGTGACACTGTATCAAACTTAACAAAAACAGTCCTAAAACTTTCATAACATGAAAAGCAAAACCAACTTGGAAGACAGTTTAAAAAGGGCCATTTAAAAATGAAGACGTTACCTGAACAGTTTAGAGTTCTCATGGGCATGATTGTCCTGACGCGACCTGTACACAAAACAAACACCATTAGGAAAAACTATGCCTCAAACTACAGCATTATTATACAAACATAATGTTCAATGCACCAAGGATGGGAGTCTCAATGGTATGTGCCTAAATCAACCACAAAGATTATTTTACAGTGTACTCTCCTAGAGCGATAAGCCTTATGCTGGGCCACCAAAGTAGTCATAAGAGTTGAGCCAGTGCTTCCTTTGAGAGATCGTACAAATTTTCTCCAAGTAAATAAGCTATAAAAAGTTATGTGAGGCATATGCCAATATGCTAATTATTTGAAATAGAAATCAAGAAAGTAATCCCATTTGCAATACTTTCAACAACAAAAAAGAATATATTTAACCAAAGAGTTGAAAGATCTCTACCATAGAAATTATAGAACATAGATGAAAGAGACAGAAGAGAATACATTAAAACTTGGAAAGATAATCTAGCTTCATGGTTAGTAATAATCAATATAATTATATAACCATACTACCCAAAATAATCTATAGATTTAATGTAATGCTAATCAAAAACACCACAGACATTCTTCACAGACAAAGAAAAATAAAATTCTAGAATTCACATGGGGACATACATGTGAGGCATTATTCTGCTTTAAAAAGAATGAAAATTTGGGGGCCATCACAACGGCTCAGTTGGAAAAGTGTTTGCCACACAAGTATGAATTTGAGCCCCAGAGTGTTGAGGAGACAGAGACAGGAACATGATTAGCCAATCAGCATTGCCAACTCAGCAAGCTCCAGATTCAGTGAGAGACCCATGCCCCAAAATAAAATAAATGAAGGTAGGAGTGATGGATGAAGACACGTGTTGCTACCCCCACCTAGTCTTCACATGCACATGTGCACTTGAACACACGTGTGTATATTAACACACAAACATGAACATACAGAAGGTGAGATCCCATTGTTTGCAATAACTCATGGAACTGAGGACCATTACAGGATGTGGAATAGCCCAGAGATGGAAAAACATGAACCATATAATCACATCCCTATGTGTAATCTAAAACGCTCTCATGGAAGAAGAGTTGAGAGCAGAGTGGAAGCATCCTAGCTATTCGGAACAGTAAAGGGAGATGGGGCTCACTGGGTATTAAGGAAAGTTAGGAGCAAAAGTTGTACTGTGCTATGATAAAGTTAGGAGAATACAGTTCACAACATGCCATATAATTCAAACTTGAAAAAATGATCTTGAGCTGGATTTAAACATTACAGTATTGCATGGTGACCCTGTAATTAGATGGATTTTGTTTTATATAAGAACTTAAATTTAATTATTAAGGTAACTTTCTATTTCCCAAGACTGATACATATAGCAAAACTTGACCCACTGCTAATTGATGATTGGCCCACTGCTAATTCCTTAGATATCAAAAGTTGAAAATTGGGCTGGGTGGTGGTGGCGCCTGCCTTTAATCCCAGCACTCATGAGGCGGAGGCAGGTAGATCTCTTTTAAGTTTGAGGCCAGCCTGGTATACAGAGCTAGTTGTAGGACAGGTTCCAAAGCTACAGAGAAACCCTGTCTCAAAAACAAACAACAAACCCCCCAAAAAACTTGAAAATTGTGGTTTTTAATTTTTGAATAATTGAATAAATTTGAATATTTAAGATCTGAATATTTAAATGAGCTGCTTACTTCCATAACATTTAAATTACAGAAGTGTGAAGGAGTCCCTCAGACCGGGTGAGGAGGAAGGACCACTTGGTTATTGTGAAGACTTCAAGTGACTCCCAATAAGGAATCCTTAATGTAGTACCCAGTGGATCCTGAGGCTTTGGAGCTAAGTCCCACCAGTCAGGATAAAAACAGAGATGTCTCCATGATAGTCTATGTGGTAGTCCTTATTGAAACAAAACAGCTAAGCTAATGGCTGAGAATCCTTCACTGAAAGTTTACTTGTAAGTAAGTGCTTGTGCACAAAGAATTGTGTCGAAGGACTCTGAAAGCAAGGCTCACAGAGAAAACAGGACCACAAGGAAAAGTACAGGCGTGTACTGACCAAACCTTGCTCAGGTGACAGAAACTGAGTGAAGGAAAACTTACTGCATATGAGTAAGCATATTATAATCCCGTTTTAATAAAAAGAGATTGAAAGTGGGTGATGGTGATGCACATCTTTAATCCCAGCACTAGAGAGGCAGGGGCAGGCAGATCTCTGAGTCCAAGGGTCAGCCTGGTCTGCAGAGTGAGTTACAGGACAGTCACGGCTGCATAGAGAAACCCGGTCTTGAAAAAACAAACAATAGAAAAAGAAAAAGGGAAATAAAAAGAGGTGGAAGATGGACAATTTCATAAAGATGCTACTGTGTGTGTGTATATGTGTGTATGTGTATGTATGTGTGTGTATGTGTGTACATGTGTGTGTATGTGTGTGTATATGTGTGTATGTGTATATGTGTGTGTGTGTACATGTGGAGATCAGAAAACAGCCCCAGTTGTCCATCTGTAGGTGCTGCTCACTTGTCTGTCTGTTCTTTTGAGAGAGGGGCTCTCATTTGCCAAGTGCTCTGGGCTATCTGGCCAAGAAGCCCAAGGTTTGGATTGTCTCTGCTTCAACAGTGTGTGCCCCCATGCCTGCCCTTTCTATGTGATTCTGAGCATCAAACTCAAATTCTCATGGTTGTGCAGCAAGGTCTTTTCCAAATGACCTATCATCTCTCCAGTCCTCCAGCAACTTTTAATAGTAGTGAAATTGTAGAGATGGAGCCAATCATTTATAGCCAGACATTTTAACAGGAAGCTCCTTCCATTAGTAGCTATGGGGCATAATAAACAGATCTTCAAATTGCCTGTATAGAAACTAAGTCACATACATATTAATGTTGATTTGTTGGAAACTTCTGCATTGAATGGAGGTTTGTCTCCTTGCAGTGATTTTCCTAATTTCAAAGAAAACTGATGGCCTCAAAGTATACCAGTGAGAATTTACGTCAATCAGTTCCAGGCAGGACACTAACAAAAGTGCATGGCATTGCCCCTAAACTGGTGAAACTCTGTGCATAATTCAATATTTAAGGTCCCTGTAATATAGCTTATTTGGAACTTTGAGAGGCAAGTACGGCCCTCTAAAGTGGAAGTAGAATTTGCCTGTGATTCATGAGGAAGTATGCACATCCTCAATTGGGATTCAGAGCTTGAGACAATTTCCAATTTACTTTCTAGGTCTAATACCTTATATTTATATTGATATATGACTGCAGTCCCAATGCTCGCACTGCTTGAACATTCCTTGACAAATTCTGAAATTCAAAACACTCAAAAATATGAAACTTTCTGAGCACCAACATGATGCCAAGAGGTAAAAATTTTCATTCCTGGCTTCATGTGATAAGTTGTGCTCAAAGGGAGATACACTAAAAATATTATATAAAATTATCTTCAGGCCACATGCATAATTCATATGTGAAATATAAATTAATTTACACTTGAATTCCCAGAATATATCTCTCTCCATATGTGTAAGTGTGTGTGTGTGTGTGTGTGTGTGTGTGTGTGTGTGTGTGTATTCAAATATTACAGATCTTTAAAAAAAGCTAACACTTGGTACTGGTCCTGAGTACTTCAGGTGAGGACAACTCAGCCTGTGGTGACAAGAGAAGCTGTCACTCACTGTGTATTTGTTCTACACCAGCACAGTTAAAACTCAAAAGATCTCATATGTTTTCTTACTGGGTGTTTATGGCACCTGTGGACTATAGAATGATTACGTCTGCTCCCCTGAGGAGGAAGACATCGGACGCCGGGAACAGGAGCTGAAATCCAACCCAAGCTTGGCTGACCTCTGAGCACCACGTCTCTCACATGCTCTCTCATAAACCTCATCCCAACTTCAAACACTGCATCTTCAATGTTTTTCAAGTGATTTCGTGTAGCTCCCAAGTTTAAATTATTGTCCATATTTGAAACCCTCAAGTTTTGAAGGTTTTAGAAGAAAATATCTGACCTTACAGGTTAGAGATAAGAAAGTAGCCACAAATGTGACTTCTTAGGGGAAATGACCATAATTTAGATAGGGATTTATGTGTAACTTAGGCAGCACCTTATGGGAACACTGGAAATCTTTTAGACAAACTGCTCTCCTTTAGTCTTTGAAGACAATTTCTTTAAGGGAAAACATCCACCTCAGAGGTGAAAATCAGCATTCGCCAGTTCCCATTCTTTGCATGACATACAATATGTAATTCTGTAATTTCAAGTGAAGTAAGGGCAGAATTTTATGAAAAGAAAGACTGTCATGGACTCATGTTTTCATTTGACAGTGAGGGCTTATCTCTCTAAAGGAGACGGCCACCATTCCGTTTTACTGCAAAACAGTTAAAACTATTACACCACTGACTAGATACATACTTTCCGAGGACAAAACACCCAACAACAAAAAAAATAAAACTCCTGTTAAATACTGCACCTCTTCTGAAAATAAGCTTCAAAATGCGGAGGGAAAGTGTCATATACAGCGCAAAAGCAGACTTTCTGGATAAGATCCTTGTCATGCCCTGCTATTTAATCCAGAAACACCATTTTCCAGAACTTCCTTCCTACTTCAGGAAGAGCGGACATCCCAACACAAGGATGCTCTGATCCATGTTCTTCTAAAAGCAAAGTCCATCTTCTTGTTTCAGTGAAATGCTTGAGAAGTTTACTAAGGAGGGGCTCAGAAGAAAGAGTACTTGTTTGGCAAGCGTGAGAACCTGAGTCAGTCCATTTAAAAAGCAAGGCACAGACACACTACAAATGCACACACGCTCACACAGGATGGGGGAGGGAGAGAGAGAGAGAGAGAGAGAGAGAGAGAGAGAGAGAGAGAGAAATCCTGTCCCCTATGAGCCCTTCACCCAGGATTTTAAACAGCTGACATTGTTCTTCGGAGCACTATTTTGGGGTAGCCTTCAATTCACTGCTACTCATGAATCACTGGAACTTTCTGAGACTGGAAAGGTGGAAAAGGGCAAAAAGTACTGGTCCCTCGGGGAATCCCAGGATCACACTGATGAATATTACAGGCAAGGAGGATTTTATGGACTGCTTGTCTTGAGCTGCTTTTCCTTGGACATGAGAATAAAATGTAATAGAAGCAATGCACGTCCCTGGCCACAGACTGCAAATGGCAGAGCTTTTCCTTTACATCCAAGTAGGCCCTGGGTATGCTCAAAAGTTTCTGTGCTGTTCTCCCTCCCTGAAGCCAAGGAAAGTAATTCACTCTAAAAAACCACAAGGCTTTTAAAGTTCAATCCAGCATTTGATAAAGGCATGTCTTCTTATGTTATTCTTAACTGATATTTTCACTAAGAGGTTTAATATTTCAAGATAAATAAATTCTTTAGTTTGTATTCTATTACTAAAATGTATGATTATGTTAATAAATGGGGAAGCATTTTATTATATTAGAGTATGTTAGGGAGGAAAATATAAGAGAGAAAATGCACATCGAATGGATCACTGAGTTCAGGAAAATATTTTTGGACCGAATATTATTTCAAATTACCAAATGTATTATGTATCTTTTAAGATTTTAGTTTAACTTTTTGATATAGATCTGCTTAAAGCCAGGGAGCTCTATAACAACTTAATTAGTTACAGTTAAGATTATTTCCTTATGATCATATACATCCATTTTTCATAATTTCAAAGAGCATGTTGAATGTAAATACCAGTTTTCCCCAATCGGTTAATATGCTAAAAATTCAATAGCAAAGCAATTCTTACATGAAAAGAAAACAGCTAGCTATCATTTTGTTCACTGGGATTTCTTTTTATGGCAACCAAACCCACACAAAGTCATTTTTGGCACCCACCGCCAACAAAGGACTCGCTATTCTAAGTGCAGTCTCACATTCCCATTTAAAATTTCCCCCCAGTGTTTTCAGTGCACTGAGGATAAAATTTTGAGCATATGGGTTTAGAGGTTCCTGTGGATGCTGTACCAGCCAAAAGGTGTCTCTCTGTCAAGGGAGATATGCTCCATCCTGCCAGATACCAGCACTTTTCAGAAGATGGTGACATTCGAAAGGTATCTGTCTTTGTATTGCTGTGGCAGGATGTGTGTGTGTGCGTGTGCGTGCGTGCGTGCGTGCGTGCGTGTGTGTGTGTGTGTGTGTGTGAAGGAACAAGAGCACAAGGAAGAGACACAGCAAGAAATAGAGGGTAGGATAAGCAGCAAGACAGGCTGGTTGGCTCTGCTCAGGATTGGGGGCCTACCCTACCAGGCCGGGAGAAACAATATCTATCTCAGAAAAAAAGTTAACCTTAGGAAATTAATCCTTACTTTAGTGGCAGCAAATGCTAAGTAACATCACTAGATAATCACATCCCATGTAGTGAAATGACAGCGGGCAGCAAGCTCATCCTCTTTGCCGCCAGTATTTTACCTACAAGACATTGCTTAAAATCAAGATGGCATCTTAGTTATTGTTTGCTGTTCTTGTTGTTCTGGAGACCTGGGTGTGACTATATACTTACAAACAAGTATATGGGCTTTCCTGATGCTATGGATCATTAATTAAATATTTTAAGAAATACTTGAACTGGCAGAGGCAGGTAGATCTTTGTGAGTCAGCAGTCAACCTGGTCTATAGAGTGAGTTCCAGGACAGGCTCCGAAGCTATACAGAGAAATACTGTCTCAAAAAACAAAAGAGAAATAAAGGAAGAGAGGGAAGGAAAGGGGGAGGGGGGGAACCACATGGGCTCAGGCATTGTGTTTTTCACCTGATTCAGCTCTCAGAAAGAGGAGGCAGGAAAGTCAGCAGTTCAAGGTTATCCTTTGCTACATAGGGCAGCCTGGGCTACAAGAGAGGAGACAACACACACATACATTGGCTCACAACTACTTAAATGTAGGTGTCCCGCTATCTCCACCACCTGGTATGATACACTGCTGAAACACTGCTCGGGAGAAGCACGGTCAGAAAGAACCAAATGATAGAGGACCTCTCAGAAAACATGGCCAGTGCCAAAGTCCAAATGAACACAATTTCCCATGAGATGATTTCAAGGATGTACTTTCTTGAAAGCTAAATTATGCAAAAATGCTGCCTTTAGTAAAAAAAAAAAATCTCAATAATATCTTTAGTCATCCTTAAGGGGGACCAGTGACCAATTGGAAGAGGGTGCTGTGTATCTTGCGAGACCCCACCAAAGAACTGGGAGAGCTCTGGGAAATTTACATCACTGCGATGTCACTTGGATGTGCTTTGACATGCTTGCAGTCTAAACTGCCATGAAAGAGTATCTGAGAAAACAGAGCCACATTTTCCAAGTGGGCTGCAGGGTGGACATCACGGAAGATGTCATCAAGACACCGGGGACTTATTTTAACTCTAGCATGGCGCCTTTAACATACTATCACAAAATGTTTGTAACTTCGTACTTGTGATTTCACATTTCCAGTGGCCTGTGATCCTATCATATTATGAAAGTTGTTCCTATAAGGATTACTAAGAACTGCACATGGAAATAAACTAGGCCAGAAACAGTACTCTCAGATGAGACTCTCCCAGTTAAGAAGGTTATGACTGAAATGGTTCTATCGTGAAAATCAGAAGAAACAAAAGCTGTACAACATATTTCTTATCTAAATGGAATACACCCATCTGGTCAAGGAAGTCGGTATAGGCATTCCCTGCAGGCCCAAACTGCTCTTTAAGTTACATGTAAAATCGAGAGGCAAAAATAATAAATTTTAGCTATTAACCTGTTATCCTCATATCAATAAACCGCATCACAATCATCTTTGCTTCCCAACTCTCTCCACCGAAGCTCATGCACAACTTCTGGGATGAACAAGAACATTGAAGATGTTGATGCTTACAGTTAGATCAACAGCCATGCTTATTCTTCACCCATAGGAACTGCCTGCCCTCAAGAAATAAAATTTGGGATTATATCTCTCTCAAAAAAAACTACAACAGGCCGGGCGGTGGTAGTGCACACCTTTAATCCCAGCACTCGGGAGGCAGAGGCAGGCGGATCTCTGGGAGTTCGAGGCCAGCCTGGTCTACAAGAGCTAGCTCCAGGACAGGAACCAAAAGCTACAGAGAAACCCTGTCTCAAAAAAAAAAACAAACCCACATTTTAATTTTAAAAAATTCTTTTGTTTTAACACAACATATATCTTTGAATGAATACCGGTATTAAGGGGGAAATACTCATTACAGAGCAGAAGCAATTAAAAAAATACAATTCTATCGTTAAAACTTAATTACTGGGGCTAGGCAGATAGCTCAGTTGACAATGCGCTTGCCTGGCACGCATGAGGACAAGAGTTCCATCCCTAGAACTCAAGTGGCCCATACTTGTAATCCTGGTGCTAGAGAGGCAGAGATGGATAGGTGGATCCCTGCTCACTAGCCAGCCAGCCTGTTATGCTGGATGAATTCCATGTCATGGAGGGACTGTCTCAAAACCTAAGGTGGACAATGCCAAGGAAGGACACCCAAAGCATGTCTCCACATACATGCATGCACCAGCATGCCTGCGCATCTGCACACATATGAGCACTACACACACAAAATCAAATCAAACCAAACTAGAGAGTCCTGGATGTGGAAGGTATGGCACTGGAGACCAGGCTGCCATTCCACTTGCCAGCTTCAGGGAGGCATCAGCTAAACTTCATATTCACAGATAACCTCATAAAAATTCCTTTTTTTTCCAGTGGCTATATTCTGTGCTAAAATTAATTACTGAACTAGGAATCCAACGCCAAGAAAGAAAAAAATCTACAGCCTTCCTAGAGGCTAGTATGTAGTGAAGAAAAGGACTGCATTGTACTTTGAATTAATGTTTATCCAAATCTAATCTAAAGAAATTCAAGGAAGATCAAACTACTTAAGCTGAATACATGAATTAATCATCTGAGATGGTTTGAATCTACACATAAGAGGCTAGCAGAAAAGAAAACACTACTACTATACATCTTGGTGTGGTGTGGCAGGGCAGCCATCCCAGGAGTCAGGAAGCTGGGGCAGGAGGGTTTCTAAATTCTAACAATCTGGGCTACACAGCAAAACACTGTCTTAAAAGAAAATGACTATGATACCCACAGATGGACACTGTATATTTGTTAGTTACGATAATAAGAACAACACTGTCTGCATTGCTGCCAAGATATTTCCAAAACTTTTGCAAATAGAACTAAAGAATCACAAACCAACTGTGAAAATGTGCCTTGTCCCTGGACTACTTCTTACAAGTATTTAAAGTGCTTTCACTCCCTCCTCCCTGACCCCTCAATCACCTTACTGCATCCCTGAGGCAGGACTTCAGGACACCCTGTGCACTTTAAGATATGAATCATTACAAGCAAGCAGGCCCACTTGATTCCTCCAAAGACAAAAAAGGTGCAAAAAATAGCTTCTGCGACTGAAGCAGAAGCCACGTCAGCAAGCAGATGAACGTGGGAGGCTAGATAAAACTCCACTGCAGCAAACAGTGAATTATTAAGCAAATGCTAGATTTATTTTCTGTTTTAACTTGATTCTTCTTGCCTCAAGTCAACCACTGCTAGCACTCCAAATGTCACCTGTCAAGCGCCAGTCTTTGCTAAACGGGAAATTTCATCAAAGACAAAGAACATGGACTGGTAACCATCAGAAGAATAGTGATGATGTCAAAACAACAACAACCACAACAACAACCATCCCCCCAAAAAATCAAAAAGACACCATATTCTATATTGTGATTACATATATACATATATAGTTCAGCAATCCATTATCATCCCTTTAAAAATAAAATTAATTTCTGAGATTATGTGACAATCGCAGAAAGAAAAAAAAACTTGTTCTCTCTCCTATGTAGAATTTAGTCAATAACATTTATGTAAACATACATACATGTGAGTAAAGTATCACATGAAGAAAAGAGAACAAGAAAGGCCTAATACAGGGAGATGAGGAAGGAACTGAATGCAGATGATGAACACAAACTATAAAAGACGGTATAAAACTAAGCGCTTTTCTAGTTCTAATTCTGTCATGAATTTTTTTGGGGGGTTAGGTTGTGAATAAGCACATAAAATATATTCGAGATTAAAAAGTGTAAAATTTAACGGGAAGCTCCTCTGAAAGCCTATTTTAGCTGCATAAAATGTCATGGAGTTATATAGACTTTGGGTCTGGTTAATTACGTTGTGTGATGTTTTTTATTTACTTGCATCCTTTTCTACTAATAAAATTTATTTTTTTAAAGAAAGAGGAAAATAATGTCCCTTGGAAATAGGAGCTTAAGCTAAAGTAAAAAAAAAAAAATGGCACCCTCAGAGCAAAAAGGAGGACAAACATTGAACTGTTTTGCATTCAAAGCAAAATTCATCCAAGATTCATCCAAGACATAAATGGGCCAAGATTCCATAGATACAGCTATTCTTAGGCAACAAGTTTTTGCAGTTCTCACCGAATACCTGAGACTGGCCATCTACTCATCTCTACAGTAAGAGGTAAGAAAGGTACAGAGAACTCAGTTCGAAGTAGATCAGGACAAATTCTGACTCGCTATTCCTGCCAGCCACCTCCACAGACCAAGCAGATTCTGTGAACATCTGCCAAGCTGGGACTGGGAAAACGCTCTCGGTTCTGCCTGCACAGTGGCTCCTGGAAGTGGGACAGACTCCTCTCATATCATGTTCTTATCTCTGAAGTTCCAGATTAGAGATCCTGTTTCACCCAGGTGGAGGATTTCACACTGAGAAGAGGAAAATGGCTTCAACAGATTTACAACTATAGTGACTTAACCTCACTTACTCCATGTTTGGTGTCTCTCTTGAAAATCAACAAACCTTTTTGGTACTGTCACTGATAAGCTTGCCTTTGACCTTGTAGCACCTTCCCAGGCATTACTGTGATTTTAAGCAAAGATTCAAATGATATTAACACAAATGGCATAGAATTGATTGAAGTGATTTTGCCCAGACAGGCAATCAGTTATGGTCCTGCAAGCTAGGCAATTATTTTCACTATTAAAATGAAGACATGGTGAAACTGTCTAGAAAAATTAATTTTTCCATTAATTTTCAGAGAGTTTTTAAAGTTTAGGTTCTTCATCAAAATAAAAGAAAAATATTTCACCAAAATGCTGGTTTACAATGTTTACATTTCATAGAAACCAACAGTTTATGGGTATATTGTTAAGCATTATAATGAAAGAGGGAAGACAGCGGTTTAAAAAAATTCAGGTTATTAGATTCATATGTAATTACCAGATGAAAACAATCATATTTAATAAATATTGAGTTTGTCCAAAAGAGTAATAGTAAATCTTGCTTAAAAATCTCTGGGTCACAGAAACCTTGTCAAGCACCCAGGGCTAGTGATGTCATACATCTTGGAGGAGAGCCTACAACCACCACTTTACTGCACTGGCATAACCTTTAACTACATTCTAAGTACTTGTTGTTATGCCCACAGAGAAGTGTGGTCCTAATCCCCGACCAGGAAACTTCTCAGGGAAATAGATGGACACCACTGCAGAAAACCTCGGCCAATCAAAATGCAGACTTGTGGAGCCTAATCCTAACGGATACATCTAGAAAACAACTCCCACATCTAAGGTTCAGGGAACATCATGGAAGAAGGGCAGAAACATTGTAAGAGCCAGAGCATCAGGAAATTTGCCAGGAGATTGTGTCTTCTAGTAATGCCAGAATCTACACCCATGAAGCCTCGCCAGCATGACGTCTTAAACATGACCTGAACAAGGACAAGACATGGAGGAAACCCCATAAGGCCTGACCTTACATAAGGACTTCAGGCAATGAAGGAATGCCAAGTGCAGGAGAAATAGGCTTCCCCAAGGAAGAGAACACCAATCGGTTATCCAGTATCAAATGACCATCCCTGAAAACACGCCTATGAGTGACACTATACAGACTGGGCAGGTTACACTTAGGAATATATATACATTTATGCATGTAAGAAAAATTAAATAAAATAGGAGGCCATGAATTCGAAAGAGCATGGAGTGCTAATTGCGAGAACTTGAGGGGAGGGAAAGGAGGGAGCAAATGGCATGATTACCTTATAATCTCAAAAATAAAAGAATGAGGAGAAAAATCTCAGGTTCATTTAAAACGTGAGTATAGTTTGACTTAACAATGTACAGGTTGATCACTCTGTTATAAGCGCATTGTTTCCTCCCTCCCTCCCTTGGTCCCTCCCTCTCTACTTTTAATTACTCTTGAATATATTTTTCGATCACTCATCTCTAATGTGTAATAACAACTTAGAAAGCCCATGTATCACCATTTCCATCCGAGTGCTTTCCTGGCCTTTCTAGTCTCAGAAAACACCCGTGGGTTCTTACACATTGCTTTCACTAAGACAGTGAGAGTTTCCTTATAGACAGGTAGAGGGTAGAGAAATGAGTATTTGAAAAATATCCGTTGTTTGTAGGATTGCTTCTTCCCAGGTGATTCTAAAAAAAAATGTAATGTGACTTCAACGAATTTTGTGGGGGGCTAATATTTCATTGATGAGCCTCTCAGGCACATAGAAAGACCTCTATTGATCTTCATTTTGTCCCTCAGGCTAAAAATATGCTAAGTCATCGTTTCAGTGAAAGACTAGAATACACCAGTTATCCTTTAGATAAGAACTCTCCAAAATAAAATCAGCCATCATAACATAAATCCTACGACAAGAGGACATGAGAACATGACTGAGACAGGGCCTCTGTGTCTCAGTGACAGGAACAGTTTGAGCATGGCCTGTCTAACAGAAGGATGCCTGCTCCTTCTCAGCTACAGAATGGAACTGTACTTGAGTTGCGCCAAGTAGAAGATTCAGAAGTGCTGGTGAAAGATGATTGAAGGGCACTAAGGGCGCTGCTCAAGATACATTCCATCAGCCTCACAGGCTACGCTTAGACACATCTTTCTCCTCATGAATAAAAGAGCAAGACTCTTGTGGCTCATTGCTCAACTCTGGAGTGTGAGGAGTGCTAATTTCAGTGTCAAGTGGCTGTGAGTTGCTTGTTCTGGAGATGCACGCACACACACACACTCAAACACACTGACACACCACCAACACACATCAGAACACAAACACATGCACACAGACAAACACACAGTATACCCACATATACACACATAAATACATATATACACACCATACACAGACACATGGACTCATTTCCCACATACACATACCACACACAAACACAGAATATATACACACACACAAACACATGCACACCCCACACACATGCAGAGGCACACACATGAACTCATACACCATACATACATACATGTACCAAACATACACACCCCACACACAAGTACACATACACATGTACCACACATGTACATAAACTCATGCATACACATAAACACACACATGGGGACATACACACAAACTCACATACAATACACACATACTACATACACACACACAAACACATGCACGCGAGCATACATGCACACAATGTTGAACAGGGTACATTAGAAGAGGGACTGTTACAGAGTCATTACAAAAAAAAGGCTTAACAAGTGAACCCCAAATACCTACTCTGCCATTTTGCATAGTGTCCTGGTTATAGAAAAGATCATGTTCATGTGTATGGAAGTACCACACTGTATTCCATAAAAATGTAAAATTATTATTTAGCAATCAAATAAACTTGGGGGTTAGCAATGCCATTCAGTGGCAGAATGCCTGCCCAGAATGTGAAGGAGCCTAGTTTTTTTTTTTAATCTAACACAGGAAAGAAGAAAAGAAGGAAGAGATGAAGGGAGGGAGACAGGTCAATTGATTGGAAATAATCCATGAGTTACTGCTATTCTGGAATAGAGAAAAACTGAATATCAAAGCACTGTGAATTACAAATGTTTTTCTTTTTATGAAGGCAAAAATGTGCATTAGAACTGCCATCTATGACTCTTTCCCTAATGTTTCTGATGATCGTCTCACATTTTCGGGCATTTATTGTTTTGCTAGGATATGTTACTAGGCTGATGAGCATTTAAACATGATTACCTGTCTACAGGGCACAGCTGGATGTCTGTTCGACACTGCTGTCCCCAGGCATCAGCCTACAAGCTGCTGTGCTCTTCTGATGTTGGCATCACCAGCTCTCCCCACAAGTCCATCAGCTCACACACGGTCTACCAAGATCAGAGCTACAGGCTAAGGTTCAACGTATTTGACATCAAGTAAGTCAGATGGAAAGTACATTTGTTTTATGAACAAATAAGTATAAACTCCTGCTATCATTTAGATTTTATGCTTATCCAAAAGTATGTATAGTGTGAATTTCCAAATCATTAAATTTGTCACTCAACTAGGAGGTGAAAAGGAGGAGAGAGGGAAGTCTGTCTTGCTTTGAGAGTCAAGACACACTGTGACGTTCTTGGTCTGGGCCAGTTCTTCAAACTCTAAGTCAGATCTTGTCTTTTTTGTAACTATCCAAACTCTTTATTGTTCAACCATTAATAATCTAGCCTTGTCACATAAACCAACTGGGTACAAAAATGGATCCTAGACAGTAAATGACCTTCACCTTTAAAGGAGAGATGTCGATAATTCATAACTTCAATTCTAAAATTATTGGACACGGAAGATGGCACAAGAAAAAAATCAATGGCCTTTGAATTACTTTCCAGTTTTATTAAAAAATATTTGATGAAAAATTTAATTTTCCCTAAAGGAGTAAAAGTTGGCAAAATTAGATGTCCGCTTAATCAATTCTTACAAATAGTACATTATTTAGTATCCAAAGCAGAAGCAATGATTTAATTAACAGCCAGTTTTCTGCAAGAGCTATTTTATGTCAAGTTGTTGCTGCAACTTCTCTCCCCCAGTCCCATCCCTCTGCTTTCCTTCCTTTTTTTTCCATCTCAACATTCCATTGTTTTGTTTTGGTTTTTTCCACTTTGGAACTGGCTCTCTCTCCTTAAGTTCCCTCATTTAACTCACTCCGTAGACATGGTGGCATTGTCTTGCCATTCCTTTTCCCCCTGGCTTCCTGTTTCTCTGATAATAATGAAAATTACAATAACAAAAACACTTTCAAAGTAAAAGTTTTAATCCAGAAGGTCCCTTTCATGCAGCCACCATAGGTGAGTTTCATAATTCCTTCTACTCAACTTTGCCACAGAGGAGATGAATATGATAAAACCTCACCCCATTGTTGTGGGTTCCCCTGCTGAGTGGTGGAGGTTAGAGTATCTTGGCAAAATGGTAGAGCTAGGCAGATGGTGTTTAGCTTAATTAAATGTCATGTTATCTGACAATGCTTGTACATGCCTCTAATCCAAGTGCTCAAGAGGCTGAGGCAGGAGAATCTGGAGTTGAAGGCTGACCCAGGCTCTACAGTGAAACCCTGTCTCAAATACAAATCACTCTTTCTCATTTTGTAGTACGTTCGCAAATGTTTGTTTGTTGCCCATGTAACTCTCTCTTTCCTACCCCTTAGTGTTGTAGTAGGTAAGCAACTACTTAATTCCAAGTCATCTCAGCATTAACTGTTGAGCTATGTATGTAGAGGAATAGGGATAAGATGAAAGAGGTTTATTTGATGAATATACATCAGTGAGGATTATGATTTAAAGTTATAACTTCAGAGCCTTCTTTTCACAAATTTAGCTATTTGGTTACTGGTGTGTGTGTCTGCCTATCTGTGTGCGTTTGTGTGCATTCATGTGTGCGTGTGTGTGTATGTGTGTGTGTGTGCTTGTGTATGTGTGTGTGAACTGATTTTAATGACACCAAATACGAATCAAGGCCAACATACAGGTGTCGAATCTGTCCTGCCACCAAAGTTTACTCTGCAGGGTGGAGAGGCAGCGCACAAAGAAAAAGTAAAAGCAGTGGAGACTTAAGACAGGTGAAGGGAAACACAGAGATAGTTAGGGGATGCCAGAGGTAAAAAGTACTATAGTAAGCACAGAAGGAAGGCTTGGGAATGACAGGTGACCACAGCACAGGGCAGCCGGCAAGAATAAGGGATGCTGGCTAGCCAGCTAAGGAGTTTCTGGAGGCGATCTCGTCTCTGACTCTGCCTCCTGAAGGCAAGAGGAGATCGCAAACTCTTGCACTACCACATCTGGCTTTTCTGTGGTCTCTGGACTCAGGTCGTTAGGCATAAACAGCAAGTGCTTTTCCTCACTGAGCCATCTCGCAGTACCACATTTACTTTCTCATAAGGGTTCTGGGGACGGAGCTCAGGTTGGCATGCATTTTACTGGTGGAGATGTCTCCCCAGGTCCCAGGAAACTCTTATACAGTCATTTTCAAGGTTTTGTTGTTGTTGTTGTTTGGTTGTTTTTGTTTCAGAATATATGCCAATTTTATCTGTGCTCGTAAATCTAACAATTTGCTAATATATCCAAATTTTGTCATTTATATTTCAATAAAAGTCCCTAGATGATGAACCCAAAGCCATTATCTATATCAGATCTTGGCAATTAAAAATTACACATATATTTTTTTATTTAAGGATGGGGCAATTTCCTTTATATTTTAAGTGTAAAAACTGAGCTATCCTGATTTCAGAAATGTTAGTAGGTTTCAGAAGCATAAACCATTATTTATTATTTGAAATCCAGGCTCCTGGCTTTATTAAATTAACTGTGTACCGTATGCTCAACCACTTCTGAAGCACACTGAGAATCACAAAGCCATTTGTGGAACTGGGGACATGGCTCAGTGGGTAAGAGTGCTGGCTCTCAAAACAGGAGGATGTGAGTTTGACAACCAGGGGAAAAGCCAGGCATGGCTGCAGATGCCTGTAACTCCAGCGTTGGTAGGCAGAGACTGGCAGACCCAGAGAGCTTCCTGGCTAGCCAGTCTAGCATACATGTCATGCTTCTGGTTCAGTTCAAGATCCTGTCTAAAGAAAACTCGGGAGGCAGAGGCAGGCGGATCTCTGTGAGACCAGCCTGGTCTACAAGAGCTAGTTCCAGGACAGGCTCCAAAACCACAGAGAAACCCTGTCTCGAAAACCCAAAAAAAAAAAAAAAAACAAGGCACAGAGAAACCCAGAAAGTTACTTAATGTCCTGCTGCGGCCTCTGCAGGGCACACACATATGCACACAGGCCAACACGGCCATGTGAATGTACCACAGAGCCTACAACAGCGGAGATCAGAGTAGGAAGTTGGTGCACATTTTCACACGAGTGAAGGGATAAATAAATAAATGTGAAAGAAGAGAGGAACTAAGGAATGAGTAACCAAGACCTGGAAACCTGGAAAAAACCTTTTCTTGTTTAGTGCTCAAAAATGGACCTCCTAGACCCTGAGACATGAACATGGAAGAGCAGGAATCTGCTTACAGATATTCACCCACTCAGCTGTCCCAGCAGCACAAGAATTTTATTTTTACTTCAGAATAGACATTCTATTTTCCAGTCTATGTGGTGGCCCTCTCTGAACAGGTAGAAAGCTAACATACAAATGTGCATCCTCTCTGAGGAAGCATCTAGTTTTTTTGAGGCATACTTTTGATCACCAACATCATTTCCACCACGAAATACTTGGTTTTTTATTGTTTCAGCCACATAAAATACACACACATCTCAGTAATGGGAACTATTAGAAGAAACATCCTAAGTACAGTTAGGAACTGTTTCTAGAATTGAATCGATTTGTACCTTATAATCATGTTTGGGCAGCACAGCTATGAAAACTAATTAGTTCCAGGTCTATAAAAAATAATGGAAACTCTCCAAGTAGTTTCCCCCTCCAGAATCCTTAACTATAGGATGTTGATTCTAGAAAGGTTTACAAGTGCAACAGGAAAGATACATGCAAGCAACACAATGCAATAGAAACAAGTCTTATTTTTCCTTCTCTAAGAAACTGCATATGAATAACATAAAATAATATGGTCAAATGATATTATCTCTGAGACATGGTCAAGTTTCCAACTACTGCCAAGTCTCAGCAGGCGGCATTGAAAATGTATTTGACATATTCTTGGACACAGATAACTTATGCTGGCAGATCTGCACCCCAGCCTTCTGCAGTTTACCAGAGAGTTTGGATGAAGATTCTGTCGAGCATGCACAGAGTTAAAAATCAGATTTAGCAGCCAGTACTTTAACCAGATTTGAATCCATTTGATCAAGTCGCAAAGCTGCCCAATCCATTCCCGTGCAAACACTAATGATCCTAAGCGCTGTTACGTTTTTAAACAATGAGGAGTCTGAAAACAAAGCGTCATTTTGATTAATCAGTTGCATATGATTTAAGGCAATCTTGCCTCTCAAGTAAATGTAAACACTACAGGATATGCGCTTTAAATTCCCACTTGGGGTTTAGCCAACAGTAATGATCAGTGCCCAACATGGGCTTCCTGGTGTAATGCTGGTGTTTTTAACACCCACATAACAATATGGCAGGCTGCATTCGTTTCGGCTAGGAGAACAGCCAATGTGTGCAGGTTCTCAATCAGCATCAGTTCACTCAATCTCAGTGGTTCCACATTGACTGATACCATTTTGAATCTCTCATTTTTTCTCATTTATCACTGAAGGAAGAGGAAGTTGCTAAGGACAATCTTAATAAAAATTCTTTGGGGCTGGTGTAAGGTGCTTGTCTAATAGGAATAAAGCTTTGGGTTTGATACTCAACAGTGTAAAAGATTAAATAGCCATAATCAACTCCATTAACTTTTTTTTTTCTGCTCAAGACAGGGTTTCTCTGTGTAACAGCTCTGGCTGTCCTAGAACTTTCTCTGTAAACCAGGTTGGCCTAGAACCCATAGAGCTCTGCCTGTCTCTGACTCCGGATTGCTGGACTAAAGACATCACCACTACCGCCTGGCTTGAAGATACTTTCTTTAAATAAAACAAAAGCAGATAAAAGACAAAAAGAGAGAGGTAGATATTATAGTTCATGTCTAAAAATCCCAGTGATTTGCAGGCTAAGGAAATAAGAACATCAGGAGTTTCAGGCCTGGTTTACATAGTGAGTTCTTCCGAATCTGGGCTATAGAGCAAAATCCTGTTTTAAGAAAAAAAAAAAAAAAAAGAAAAAGTCAAGACTAAACCCCATACATAACAAAAAAGCACACAAAAAGAACAAAAAATTACAGAATTAAGAATTGTATTGCTGGATTTCTAGGCACCTTGCTGTGCTTTTGCCGAGAAACTTAGACAACGCTCCCAGACTAATTTTATTGCAGCATCTGCTCCTTGACTTTTAATATGGATATAAATTACTTCAACAAACAGATTATAATATTTCTTTAGAACTGAACAATACAATATGAAGAAAAGCATATCAGAAATGCCTTCTTGGCTGGGCGGTGGTGGCGCACGCCATTAATCCCAGCACTCGGGAGGCAGAGGCAGGCGGATCTCTGTGAGTTCGAGGCCAGCCTGGTCTACAAGAGCTAGTTCCAGGACAGGAACCAAAAGCTACGGAGAAACCCTGTCTCGAAAAATCAAAAAAAAAAAAAAAGAAATGCCTTCTTTATGCAAAATCTATTACAGCCTCAACTCTAATGCAAAAACACGTGAAGGAACTGAGGCTCAGAACGGACAAGCAGTGGTCAGCCCAATTTCTGGAAGACTACCTACGAGGAGCCTTCCAAGCTTTCTACTTCCCAGAGCAGGACTACGTCCATGGACACAGGTGCCCTGTCTCCTTGCACACGGCCTGTGTGGTCCACAGAAACAGGTGCTCTGTCTCCTCTTCTATGGACCAACCTTGAGTGAAAAACCGTTATCTCTCTGAGCTTGAGTTTCTTAATACGCAAAACAGAGACAATAAAGTTCGTGACCTCACTTTCACACCGTGTTTGTAGCTATGTTGGCAAGTCAACATTGAGATGACATGATAAGGTCGCCTGCTGATATAAGTGGAAAAGGAAGTGAAATCGCTTTAAATGCCAAGTAAATACTGCTGTTGCGGTGGTACTAACAAACATGGTAGTTCTGCTGCCAATGGGTAAAAAAAAAAAAAAAAAAAAAAAGAGGTAGAAAAATTCAAAGGACTAACTACTAAGTTCTGCTTTGTGGAGGGCACCAAGAACGTTATGTAAACACAAAAACCAGTTACAAAGTTTTTATACAATAGGGTAATGGGATTATTTTAGAGCTAATTAAAGCTATAAACCTAATGCTGCGACCCTTTCCTATAAATACAGTTCCTCATCTTGTGGTGATCCCCCCAACCATAAACTTATTTTTGTTGCCACTTCAGAACTGTAATTTTGCGACTGTTATGAATCATAATATAAATATCTGATATGCAGGATATCTGATATTCGATCCCTGTGAAAGGGTTGCGACCCACAGGTTGAGAACCACTGCTGTAAACCTTCCAAATGCATCCATTTGCAAATTTGCTTTCATTACATACTTGTATAGTTAGCACCAAACCCGGTATTTATTTTGGTTAGTTTTTCTTAAGGCATTAGTGAGTAAAACTTCATCTCAACAAGTGGAGGTACCAAGCTGAATTAAAGTATAATTCAATTCTAAATTACTTCATAGCCCCTACATATGCCAAAGACAGTAGTAACTCATCAAAGGCGATGGATCTGAAATATTCTCTTCAAGGTTGAATTCATTAAGATTCTATTTTTGTTTTTTTTTTTTTTTTTTTTTTTGGTTTTTCGAGACAGGGTTTCTCTGTGGTTTTGGAGCCTGTCCTGGAACTAGCTCTTGTAGACCAGGCTGGTCTCGAACTCACAGAGATCCGCCTGCCTCTGCCTCCCGAGTGCTGGGATTAAAGGCGTGCGCCACCACGGCCCGGCTAAATTAGCAAGGATACAACACCCAACCGACACCCACACTGTAAACAAAGGCGCTTCATAAACAACAGTTTCCCCCTCATCTACGAAGTCTTCTGTGAGGCCAAAGCCATGGTAACGTTACACCAGGGGAGGAATATTTGAAATCATCCTCAAGTGGGCTCTTAAGAGCAGCAGCGCTCAGCCGGGCAGTGGTGGCGCACACCTTTAATCCCAGCACTCGGGAGGCAAAGGCAGGCTGATCTCTGTGAGTTCGAGGCCAGCCTGGTCTACAAGAGCTAGTTCCAGGACAGGCTCCAAAGCTACAGAGAAACCTTGTCTCAAAAAACCAAAAAAAAAAAAAAAAAAAGAGCAGCAGCTTTCAAATGTGAAGGGAGATTTTTATCTCACAAAGACTCCGAAATTCTCTCCCATTTGGATCTGTGGGTGAGACGAGGAACTCACGACTCTCTCTCATTGCATCTGATGGCACATCTGCCAGCCAAGAAGAGAGAGCACGGAAGAGGAAACTCCTCCAAAGAAAGTGGACAGGGCTCTTGCCCTCGGCTAGGCGGGATCAGCAACCAACACCACCTTCTCTGCTGATTTGAGCCATCTGGGTCAGAAACTCCATGCTTGCCATCATGGCTACCAAGCAATGCCTAGAACACCTTGCATCCGTAGGATGGTGCTGTCCTCTTCCTAGATCTCATACACAGTCACAGTCGTCTTCTTGGATGGGATTTTCTGCATAGCTCATTTTCTCAAATGCAAACCAATTCTGCTTCTGACTGTTCTGGATCAAGAGTGACCCCACGAAGGCAGTGGACATTGGGATGAAAGTCCAGCTAGGCCTCCATCCTCACACACTATCCACCAACTAGGAGACCCTGGTTAAATGAATGACTCCCCCAACAAGTTTCCTCATCCTAAAATAGTTTTGAAGGTTGTTTTGAGTATTAAATGAGATGCCACATGCAAGTTATTTAGGACAACGCCTATCACTCATAAGACAGCATAAATTATTGTCATTCTTTTTGTTACACTGGCAGGTTAAATTTCTAGAATTAATACCTACAATACAGGTACAAAACTTAAGCTACATGAGTCTAATAATAACATGCATATCCATAGTTGAAATGGATTTCGCATGTATATAAGCCTATGTGAATGTGTTTATATAAACATACAGATTTTTTCTGGTATCAATATAACTTCAATTATGAAAATATTTAGAATATATATTTAGTATGCTTTATCAACTTATTTAATGGACTATCACTATCACAAGAATTTCTGTTGGGGGACCTTTTGTTTTATGACAGGAATAAACTCACTTCTCAACTTGCTGGCAGGCAGCCACTCTTGTCATACTGGGTTTAGCTCAGAAGGGCAACACCGTCCACTGTACCAACCTACACATTCCTTAAGGTCAAAGGGGAATAGGGACCTTATCAACCTTGGGGAGAGTCATTTATCTGCACAGCACTAAAGTACTCAGAGCAAGAAAAACACCCCCAGACATCCTCCACACTATCCCGATATCACCAAATAAAAACTCAGAACTGGCCAGCAGCTTCAGCAAACTATTTGAAGAAGTAAGACCTGCGGAAAAGCTCTCCCACCATTCCAAACATTTCAGTGTCTTCAACAACAGTTGTTCAACTGACGTCAATGAAACCGTGAATGGAGTTCAAGGCAGCAGAGGAGCGAGCTGGTGACATCAGAAAGCAGGGACACCTCTGGGCTGGGATCCAGCCAGTGAGCAAAACCAGTCCCTCTCACAGGAACGAAAAGAATGCTAACTGCAAGGCCACTACAGATACCCAGCATCATGCCGTAGCTGGAGTTTCACCTTACTCCTTATGCACGATGGCCCCACGTACACAAATTTCGTAAGGCCAGAAATTCCAGATGTTTTTCAAATCCAGGTCAAATTGCTAAGGGCTCTTTATTCTCAGATTTTTTGCCTGAGAAGTTCCCCGGATATTAGATTAAGTAGCAAATACTTTCCCTTACTTCAGACTTGGTGTCTGGGTTGCAGTACGGTCGGGTGGCACCACGAAAATACTGAAAACGTCTGCATTTGACTGGTGTGAAAAACCTGTCTTAATTGCTCACCCACATACAAAAAAAAAAGAAAAAAAAACCCTGTAGAATTCAATTCAGGAAGAGCATCACCATGCTCGGCTGCTGAAGTGTGTCTCTATCACTGTAATTTTTAGATACTTCTCAACATTCAATTAACATCTGTGATGTGATATTAGTCATTATTAACACTTATTAAGCACCTCTGCCTCTGCTCGGAGAGGTGCAGAATTCAAGTGTAAAAAGGTGGAACTCGAACTAACAGACGGCCTCTTCCCTTGCTTCATGCTCCCCTCCGAAACACCCGATTCCTTCCAGTATTCAGACTCCTAACGACTTAGCCTCCATTTCTATACCTGCCCCGTATATTCAGAAAATAAAAAGGAAGGCTTCACCACAATGAGTAAATCTATTGGTAAAAGAATTCTTACCAATACAATTTCTAAAAGATTTTTTTTTCTGCTTGATTAGTACCTATTGGGTGTAAATGAGTTTAATCTGTAGAGGGAGTCAAATTTAAAGTCAAGAGAAGAAATCTTAAACATAATTCTTTTAATACCACCATAGTCGGGAAAGAGGATTTTTAAAAAAAAGAGGACGGAGGTTTAGGAAGAGAAAGCTCCCTGAATGCATGGAAATTGTTAACGTCTATGAAAATAACACAAAGGGGTCATTGCTTTTCTAAAACTGGAAACGTCCTTGTTCGCTAGGCCTGCGATATCCCCTCTGGCCATGAATGTCACAGAGCGACCCATCCAGCACCTCTGCTGGCTCCTCCAGGCTGTTCTGATGCTAGTTCATATAAGACAAGAGGGGGCCCTCCCTGGGTCTAACCACGTATGATGCCAGATTGGGGGAATCCAAAAAAAAGTGGCAGCAAGGGAGCCCACAAGACACATTAGTAAGAGGTAGAACAGTAAGAGGTAGAAACTAAGCAAGTTGGAGCAGGCTCAGGATGCTTTATCTCTCATGGTTCTCACTAGAGAAGGTTAGATAAGATCAAGGACCACAGAGAAGGCCAGGGACAGGGAAAGCCAATTCTCTCTCACTCTAGGCCCCCTCCCCCAGTGTTTCTGGGGATGGCGGACACCTCTGAGAGAACACTGATTCTGTTGTGCATATTATATATCCTTAGATAAGCCACTTCATCTGACTGAGCCTCCCCACTTAAAAATGGGTACAATCATCCCTGCCCTGCTGGCCTTGATTCCTGTAAAACTAAATGACTTTTATGCGCCACCTAAAGACGGCTCCATCAACAATGACTCCATCTACAGCGGTGGCCACATCGACTGACCTTGCCTAGCAACATCAGGGAAGTTCTGTTCATGGAAGGACATGCCATGATGTTCATTAAACAAAGTCACCTGACTGTGTACCTCTTCCATACATACCCCACCAAGAAGTGGTACGTGAGTGGATGAGGAAATGGCAATCATGACATCACTGTAAGCTCTGAAGGATGGCTTCATACAACCCTCAGCAGCAGTTTTAGTGATGACTCAATCCAGACCTTTGTGCCTTAAGTTCTTCATTTAAGTCTTGAAGTCTCACGGCTCTGTGAACTTGTCTGGCCTCCATACCATTCTGAGTGGAATCTCTGTCACAGAAGCCTCCCCCAGGGCTCTCTTGTGATTCTACAGGACAGACATTTCCTAGTGCTCCCTAACACCATGACACACTTCGATCACACAGCAGAATGTCAGTGTGAGGCCTGGAAGGCAGAGGTTCTATCTGTATTTGTTAATACGCTACTAGCAGTTGTAGCCAAAGTGGGAGGTGGGGTAGGATACAGAATGCCCTTTTTACAACGGCAGTTTAAAAAGCGTGATTGACAGGTGGCTCTATCCTGGGGGTAATTTGGGGATCAAGTATCCTTCAAACTGAGGGACTTACATTCTACAATAATTCAACCTCCATCAAAGGGTCAAGCTATAGACGGGGGTTGGGAATGGAGGGGAGAATCACTCAGGGAGTGTGTTAGGAGTCAGGGTGTACATTTATCACATGACCTACCCACATTCCAGGGATAAGTGCTTCAGCCACAGGGTTCCTCCAACAGGTGGAGGAGTAGGTGAGCTCAGGAGCTGCAGTCTGTGAGCTCTAGCAGATAGGACATGGGTTTGGCAGCTCGCCAACCAGCCCAGTGCCACACACAAAAGGTTAAAAGGTGCTCGCTGCTGTGTAAGTGCATCTGCTTACCTTAGCGGTCCCTAAGTAATGCTAGGGAAAAAATGTGCCATGCGCAGAAAACATCCCCAGCTCTACGTCTCCTAATTTCACAAAACATTGTTGGCTTCTCTTTTCCTAATCTACTCAAGCTTAGTTCTAAAGATCAAAATTACAGTGCCCCCAAAAAAATACAAAATGCATTATAAGCAAAGTCTAAAGCTTCCAAAACAGCATTATCCCCTAATAAGGGAATTTCCTGGAGAGGGAGCAGTCATGACAAAGACACACTGACTTGCAGTGTTTCAAAAAAAAAAAAAAAGTAGAGAGCAGGATGGATGGAGTCTTCTTATTGTGCAAATGACTTTGTCAATTTACATCTTTTAATATAAAGAGGGCGAGTCCCGCCATGTGTCCAAAGCTGAGCTAGATGCTGCAATCTAGAAACCTTGATTCTGATGTTCTAATACCTATGTCATTTTAAAATTAACGGAGCTAAGAGGCTAATCCAGGACGTGGATGAAAATGACATCTAAAACATTTCGTTGACACAAAATCACTTACAAACAGAAAGGGTGACTGTGCATTCTTCTAAGGGCATTAAAGAAAATGTGCGCATGGAAAGTTCTGTGGTTTCGAAAACATGCCACCATTTGACTAGGTCAAGACTGCAGTGCATTTTATTCCTAATCTGTCAAGGGTCTTTTCTGGGTCCAGAAGGAAACTGGGGGGCTGGCCTATCTCCATCACCTGAACTTACAAGTGATAAAACGCTGTCATTCAGGCTCCAACCCAGAGGATCCCTTTCCTTCAGTGGAATTTGCTTTACCACACAAGCTCTCAAAATAGGTTCATTTCTGCTATTTTTCTGACTATATTTTAAAGAGAAGTTTTGCAGAGGCTGGTGAAATAATTACAGCTGCACAAGCAAGGCATATAATTAGTTGAAGAAGAGGGCTGAGGGGGGAAAGACTTCTCCTACACTATGTGGGTACAAAGACTTAGGGCTCAATTGTGAAACCATTGCTGCTTGCATCTTTTATGGTTGTAGTCAACAACGGGGAAGAAAATAGCCCACAACTATGTATAGACAGACACACACATACACATCCACACACACCCTCGGGACACAGGCAGAAGACATCCTCTCTGGGCTCAAGTAAACACAGATACTTAGACTGAAAATAAGCTTAATAGTGACCCTGACCCCACAGTTGTGCGACCCAATCAGGACAGAACAAAGGGAAAGACCCGGTGCCTTTCTTCCTGCATTAGAGGGCCACGACACCTTCCCAAAGTCACCTCTTAGTACACCTTCCTAGGTATCTTGCTCATGAGAATGCTTCTCCTGATTCCTGAAGGGCAAGAGGAACCCAAATGGTCTCCTTTCCATACAAACTTGTTGAGCTCAGGAAGGTTTCAAGTTCATCACTAGAGGATCCCTCATGTAGGAATACCAAAACTAGGTCACCTGGTTCTCCAATTTCCTTTCATTATGGTATGACGTTGGCAAGCCTGTTTCCAGTGTCACAGTGCACGAAGCTGAGCTCAGAATTTAACTGCACATGGAAGCATAATGCCAATTTATTTTTATCCAACATGCACACATTTTAATTGGAAGAATTTGCTCACAGCCTCAACAGCCATGCCTTTGTAGCAAAGAGCTCAAAGGACGTGTGAATAATTACAAATGAATGCCCCACGTGTGTGGCCTGGTCAGCTCTAAAAATTTCAGAGAACAAAAAAAAAAAATCATGCAGGTGCTGAAACAGGCCAATGGGCTCACAGACACGGAGCTTGTAAGGTACATTGTACAGTGATGTTCACGCTTTCCTGGGCCTAGCCTGATGCCAAGACAAATTTCGGAACACCAAGGTTCACAGCTCTTTCCTTCAGGGGGTTGGAGAAGAAATGGGAGGAACAGTAGCCAGGAGTCAAATGGAGAATGAATATCTGACGTCAAGTGAATCAGGTAAAGGAAAAACTGAACTGGCTCAGTATACTTACTGACTTAAAGGTCCTGGCTCACTTCTGCCTGGGGTAACTAGCAGATGCACACTTCTCTCTAGTGACTTTTGCTTAAGGTACTAAGTAAGAGTAAGACCAAAGCTATTTACTGGAGGTTGAATACTATGCCTAGGCCATCAATGAAGTACAAACTCAGTATTCCAGAGATTGTTCGAGAGAAAGAGAACAGAGTATCAGACTACCCACATGAACTATCTTCGTGTGGAGAAACTCCCATACAGAAGCCCAAATACTTACTTTGAACAGACTTTAACAAGATGAATCCTTCCAGCTAGACTCCACCAGGTCTCCCCGACTAACAATGTTGCCCTTATCCAAAAATAAATAAAAGAAAAACACAGCACACAAAATCCTTTAACAACCTCCGGATAGAAAGCTAGCAAGTGAGGTTATCTGCTTCTTAAGATGAACTCAATGCCAAGTGGACGCCAGAGGAGATGAAATGGACCATAAGCAGGAGGCCAGCAGGTGGACTGGTGAGATCAGCAGATGCCCTTAAAGAGCCCAAGGGGCCAAAAGCACAGGTGCATAACCCTGGGCCACTTCTTCTAGCTGGTCCCTGCACAAAGGGGACAGCCTGTGCTTCTCACCGAGAGCAAGGGAAGCAAGTAGGAAGAACATTTCCTTCTCAAGATACTCCCCACCCCGGCATTCCAGCCAACCTCTGAGAACATCGTGGTTAGGTGCCAGAGCTCCCTCCACCTAACACAGGAATCTTTCCACAAGACCCGCTCTTCATCTCCATGGAAGGAGGGAGCAGATAGGCCATGGGAACCGCCTTCCTCTGTTCTCCTTCGGGGCTTGCCTAGTCAAGCTGAATTCTCCAGGAAGAGGTCTTCCACAGCTCTCTGGGGGATGGAACTTATTCAGAACACATTCTCCGGGGACTGTCTTGTGTATCCAAAGCCTCAAGTTGTATCTGTCAAGACCTTTTCTATGCAGTTCGTTCTCCCATTCAGAAATCACACTGGGTATATATACATAGAGGGAATATTTGCTGTGTTCCAGGAACTAGGGCAGACTCTTTCAGAGATCGCTGTAGGCAATCACCTCCAAAGATAACTAAGAGATAGCATGTGGCCTCAGAACTTGTTCCCAGAGAAGAAACAAACTGACCATTTCCTGAACACATATAACAACAATAGCATGCTTAGCTTTCTGCATACATCCTCTCATTTCGTTATCAAAATACTTCTGGGGGGGGGGGGTGAGTGGTATTGTCCCCAAATTTTAGCTAGGGTTTACAGTGCTTAAATACTATTCTAAGGTCAAATGAGTTGTAAGGACCTGGCACTGAAACGAGTGCCACAAAGTCTCTTAACTTAATCTTAGCAAGAGCTACAAGGACCATTCACAGAGTGAGCATGGGCACTTCTGGCCACCGTACTCAAGGACGGCTCAACAAAGGACACCGATGTTCAATACAGGTCTCAATAGGCAGACTCAGGAAGACTCTAAAAAGCAGAGACTGGAGGGAGACGCTACCCAGGTGGTGGAACAATACATTCATAGCGAAGGGCTGCCAAAAACCAGGCAGAATCAACTTGGCTAAGACATCAGAACCATGGGCTGGAAAGGTCATCTTTGCCTTCATGCTTCGTTTAATCAAATTCACCCTCAGTTTGCATGTCTTCAATACAGTCTACATTCTATTTGCATTGAGGCCCATCAGTGCATACAAAGCAAGATGTCTCATGGACACAGTCCTCATACAGCTGGACTGAAGGGGTCATATGTGTCATATGAAGACAGTCACTTGACAAACTGTGTTTTGGCATTGTTCAAAAAAAGTCCTTTTACATTGAAATGACATGAATTAAGCTTACTCCCTCCCCCCATAAAGATACACTAAATAAGAAGCATATTTCAAATCTATGGCTGGATAACTATGCTCTGATAAATCTAGTATTGTAATTGTATATATTCAACAATAATGTTTTGGGGTGTGTTCTATAATACAGTATTGAGAATTGCTGAAGGACTGTGCATCCAAATCAGGAGGAGATTACACAACAGCCAGGATGTTCACCAGCTGGAAGGCAGATGCAGTTAAGAATATAAATGCTGGGTATAGGGGGATGGGTCACCGGTTAAGAATGTGTACCACTTTAGCAGAAGACCCAGGTTCAGCTCGCAGAACCTATATGAGGCAGCTCACAACTCCCTGTAACTCCAGATTCAAGGGGATCTTAGGCTCTGACTCCCATGGGCAACACATACACACACACACACACTTAAAATAATAAAAATATTCTTAAGGATAGAAGTCCTGACTAACTGCTCCAAGCCCACAGGGGCAAGCCTTGAAAAACTGATCAGAGAAATTCAGGGTAACTTCATAGCATGACTCCAATTCCTAAAACCCATGTCTACCATTTAAGATTCTGTCGTATTTACTGCTTTACTTCCAGTCAGCCTAGTCTTCCCCTTCTACTTCAGTTTCTGCAGCTCCAGAAAAGAAGCTTAAGCATTGTTCTCAAGCACAAACAGACTTTTCCACCCATGTGTCTTTAAGCAGGCCATGGGGCTCTGTTTATTTTCTTCATCATGACCACCATGATATTAAAAACAACATGGACACCAGAGTCAGTTTACATGGCAGCTACTCATGAAATCTGACATATAACGAATGATCTCTTTGTGTATGTGGTCTACCTGGCAGACTGGACAGGTGACTATGATGGATGGATGGATGGATGGATGGATGGATGGATGGATGGTTGGGTGTGTAAACTTTCTGCTGGTAATAACCATCTCACTGTCAATGTGCTGTTGTATCAGAAAACCCTACATTCTGTCTTCTTTTATAAATACAGGAACACAGGTTTTTTTTTTTCCCCCTTTCGTATTAAAAGTAAAAGGCTCATGAAAGCTAAACTATATTTGTCTTTGGATATTCCCTCCCAAAATCTAAGATATCATACAATATATGCTTAAAATATGAAAATTTAGAATGGTAGACGTGGGTTAAGGCACCTACTCTTTAGCTTAATGTATGTAATAACCACAGCCCGAGACTGCACCTGCTGTCAGGGCTGGCTTCTCAAACCAAGTTCTCAGTTACCCTTTTAACAGAGGTAACGAAGGCCATTACCTCTTATTCCCACTGAAGACTCCACTCAGGCACCATCTCTTCCTGATATCATCTGAAAACATCCCCATCTTCATCCTGTACCCTCCATCTCAACATTGAGCCCACCCCATACCACGCCACTGCACTCTCCCTGGGCTTCCCCAAGGTAGATGAGTCACTTCTACTTGCATCAGCAACCTGTCATCCCTAGAAAACAATCCGACAAACACGGGGCTCTCAAAGGGGGTCCTCAGTATTTTATTTTACAGGGCCTTGGCCAACATTCTGAATTTTCTTTTATTCTATCATGTGCAATCATTGGGGAGTAAACAGAAATTCACTGTCAGTCTTGTAGGGGAAAAGAGCCTGGCATAAATTCCAGTCAGACACACTCATGTTGAATCATCAGCTCTGCCACTTACTCAGACTATGAGCTTAAATGTCTTGTCCTCTCTGGGCTGATTCCCTCATGCTCCACCCCCTATGCCATAACCCCTTCCCCCATGCAACAATGCCTATCCTGCAGGGAATTGTGAGGATGAGAATTATGTAAATCAAGAACATAACAGTTTCTGGAAATTGGTTATTGCTATATAGTGGTAGTGATTATAATTACCGTATTACATGGCCAGGTAAAAGTAGATTTTGAGATGAATATTTCAATCACTACATATATAATAGTTTTAGTGCTTTTTAAAACCATCATGAAAGTTATTCAATAACAAAATACAGACGTAGTCTACATATTTGCTGCTGCAATTATTTTCTCATGCTGCTAGTTAGGAATCTGGATGCGGCTGTCATGACGACAGAAAGGAATATACAAAGATACATTGATTTATAGGGAAAAAAAAAGGCAAGCTATGACACGAGAGATACTATTGCACAGCCTGCCGAGTATGATTTCTTCTATGTGGTGTTACAAGGAGACCAAAGAAAGAAAAAAAGAAACAGCAAGGAGGAAACGGGGTGGCCTCTTCTCTCAGCATTAAATATTTAGAGTCGGTCGATGCGAGCACTACCTCTCAGGAATTCTTCTGCCATCCTTCCTCAGCCCTCATACCTCCCTGTCAATGCAAGTGGTACACACACCCTCCTTCAGGAAAAGTCTACACGGACCCAGCCCCCAGCTCTGCCTGTGTAAACAAATGTCATTATCTTTGAAGAGTAAATCAAAACATTCTCTGGAAAACACCTGTTCTCACGAGGTGTGTGTGTGTGTGTGTGTGTGTGTGTGTGTGTGTGTGTGTGTGTGTTGAGAGAGAGAGAGAGAGAGAGAGAGAGAGAGAGAGAGAGATAGGTGGAGGGAGGAAGGGAGGGAGGGAGGGAGGGAGGGAGGGAGGGAGGGAGGGAGCATTCCACCATGGAATGACCTCACTAGCATTGTAAGACAAATCATTAAAAATGCAACGAGCAAGCCCCTCCACTGCAGAAAGGTTAGGGAAATCGAAATAATCACTTAAGAACGATATAAGAAACAAGGCCTCATAGAAATATGGGTAAGTACATGATTTGCTCAAACCATGGCATTTGTATCTTCTACACCCAAGCATTTTGTTCAATAGCTAAAATTTCCTGCATGTTACAAATCCCTGGCCATAGGATGCAACCATGTTGAAGAATGTCAAATTGGGACTAGGAAGAAAGAGTCATTGTTTTTAAGTGTCACAATTCAGAACTGAATATACATCACGTGACTTTTTTTTTAAAAGCTTATAAACGTGGAGGTAGTTTAGAGAAAGAAACAATTCTTATATCAACGGGACAAAAATGTTTCCTAATAGATTCTCTCCATGCCGATTTCACAGATCTCGCTTCCAGGGTTAGGTGTGTATGTTAAGTTCAACCCTATATTGAGACATTTCTAACAGCATCCTGAGTTCTTCAGACTAACAGATAATACATAAATGAGTAAACAAAGCAAAAATAGGCCTTGATTCGCCTCCCAAGAGCATGGAGTAAGAGGAGCCCGACTTACTGTCCTGGCTAGGGACAACAAGAAAGGTAGAAAATTGGAACCAAGTGAGCATGGTCACTGGGAGAAGGGTCATGACACAGGGTGGGGCTCACTTAAGCACACACCTGCAATCTCTATGCGTGGAGGGCTCCTAAGACACAAGCTCAAGAAAACAGTCAAAGTACCAGGAAGAACATTCTACAGAGAAAACTCACCGGACAAGCGACTCAACTGTCAACTGTGTCTATATACACTGACACGAGAAAAGAATGGCCTGAAAATCTTAAGAAAAATGCCAGAGCTCACAGAGGACTAGAAGGATGTCTGCTTCCACCAGCCAGAGCCAAAAAGCTCGAACGCATGAAGCATGTGTTGGATGGGTACTATGAGGGATCCTGCCCTGATCGTGGGAGAAGGGAAACCAGGGGGAAATGCTACCTATGAGAGAAACAAGCTGTTCCTACAAATCTCAACTCTGCCCACAAAAAAGCTGAAGAAGACTTTTAGGAATGCAAAAGTTTTGAGTGTGCAGCCAGGTAAAATTCTGATATCTGACCCCAAATTTTCAATTATGAAAAGAAGTGTGCAAAGAAGATCCACAAAAGAGAAAGAAATTAATCTATTAGAACTGTCTCCAGGAATGACAGAAAGATAGAATCAGCAGCAAAAGATATTAGAATGGTTTCAGTTAGATTCCGTACGGTCAAGAGAGTAAATGTTGAGCCATGTGTGTTGTGTGTAATGATGGGCATGGCAAGTAGTGATGGGAGGGTTTAACAAAGCTCCAAACTGCACTAACAGGAAATCCTTAAAAGCCAAGACAATGAAAGACAGAAAATTAAATATCATAAAAGGTAACAAGTCACAGAAGAAAAGGTTAATGAACTTACACATATAACAGAAACTAACTCAAGAGAACAGTTAAAATACCTGGCCTATTCCAAACCCACAATTTAAGCATCTGTCTTCTGTGGTTTAGATGAGGTTTGAGCGTACCCCCTAAAAGTTCACATGGTGGAACTAGTCCAAGTACAGCCATGTGAGAGAGGACAGAGTCTAGTAGGAGGTCATTGGAGGCTACATTGAAAAGGCTACATTAATACCCTAGGAGAGAGCTGAGTCATCTCACTGTTTTCCAGCAAAGATTCGTATTCTTAATATTTTAAAATCTACTATCTAAATCAACCATCATTCATAGCTCCCATTTTCTGTTTGTGAACATTTGAGATTCCAGAAAATATTGACATTCAGATTTTATTACTATACATGAATATATGTATATGCTACATATTTAATTTTCCTTAAATTTGTCCCTGTAGTAGATAAGATGTAGTATAATATTAAACCACTTAAATCTGATAATTTATAAGCCAGATGATATTTATACCTGAAGAGAAAGGAGAAGGAGCAGATCTGGGGGAGAGGGGAGGTGGTGGGTGGGAGAGACTCAGGGCAGGCTATGGTTTTCCAAAAATTATAGCATAAATTTTATATTAACAAAACCAAAACTGTTACCTGGGCTTATTTCACTACAAGCATTAGTATTCTGTTTTTGAATTGTTATGTATTTTGAATATTTTTATTTAGTTAGTTATCGAGAGAGTGTGTGTGTGCACATGCAGAGGTGTGGTGTGGTCAAAGGTCAATTTGCAAAAATTGGTTCTGTACCCATATGTGGGTCCTAGGAACTGAACAGGTCTTCAGACATGGCAGCCAGTGCCTTTGCCAGCTGATCTGCCTCACTGGCTTCCATCAAAGATTCATCTTTGTAATATTTTAAAATCTACTATCTAAATTAACCATCATTCATAGCTCCCATTTTCTGTTTTTGAACATTTGAGATTCTAGAAAATATTGACATTCAAGATTTTATTACTATACAAGAATATATATATATACATATATCCTATATATTTAATTTTCCTTAAATTTGTCCCTGAAGTAGATAAAATGTAGTATACTGTTACACCTTAAATTTGATAATTTATTAAACAGATGATATTTATATCTGAATGCACCATCACCAATGTTGATGTTTTTGCAATAAGCCCATAGGTTCACCTTTTCTTCCTTTCTACTTTGTTAACTTATGAAGTAGACCCCTGGAAATATAATAATAGTATGACAACATCATCAAACACCTATGATCTATAGTCAGGTAAATGATAGCTATTTTTACGCAGATACAGTTAAGTGAGGACAAATCATTAAGAGTGGAGGTGAGTGGGTGTTTCCATGCACTGGAGGAAAGGATATGGGAGATGAGCAAGAAGTACTGCCTAAGAGGAGGCAACTGGCCATTCCGCCCTGAAGCACCTGTGGAAGTGCACCCAATAGAAACACTGGGTAACAGCAATAGCCGGAAGGCAAAGAGCAGAGAAGTGCCAAGGAACAAAGTGCATTCTGGGAACTAATAAACATGGGCTTTACTGAAGGCTGAGTTGGTGAGGAGGAAGGGTGAGGTGGATGAAGAAGAAGTCATTTATGGTAACAATACTAGCTCTCAGCTCCAGAAGATGGAAAGATGGAAAGTCTGAAATCAAGACGTTGGCATCTGGGAAAGGCAGTCTTACTGCATCCTGCCATTGGTTACAGTGTGTGTAAGTGTGTGTGTGTGTGTGTGTGAGAGAGAGAGAGAGAGAGAGAGAGAGAGAGAGAGAGAGAGAGAAGCACATTCACATCCTGATAAGGTTCCCACTCCCTTGATAATGAGGCCACTTCTGTAATAACAGCAGTAACCTATTCAATATGGCAAAACCCTTATGGTCTCATAACCTGTCAATAGGCCCTGCGCCCAAACACTGTGGAACTGAGGACTCAGTTCGCAACACATACTTCTGGAAGGACACACTCACATCAGAGCGAAACCAAGTCAATGACAGACTCTATTCCAGTGTTTAGAAGTACGATGCATGGAAGGACAAAAGCGAAGGTGGAGAAGGATGATATGATCACACAAAAGAGTTGGGAGAAAGTTATCCAAGGAACAGAAAAGGCCTTGGGACTCAAAGTGTCAACTAAACATTGGTAACTCCTGTTGTATGATTACTTCCTGGAGGAGCTTCTGAGATGGCTCCGCAGGGACAGCCTTTACAGGCAAAGCCTGTGGGTCTGAATTTGATCCCCATGTCCCACAAGGTGGCAGGAGAGAACTGACTCCGGAGAGTTGTCCCCTGACCTCCAAGTTCAGAACTGCGACCCTAACAAGTGGAGAGGTGCTTATTAGTTACACGCATTCCCTCATTTTAGAAAGCTCCGAATTCCAAGGCATTCATCCCCTAATCTCAAATGTTGGCCATACTGGTAATCTCTTGAGCAGAATGCTTAACTCCGCTATCGTCCTCTTAATTGAAGACTAAGGACTGTGTGTTGTACTTCTTCCCCTCTGTCTCATCTAGTAATCCCTTGAGGACTTACTAAAAGCTCAATCTTTCTTGAGTCCCTAGTACATACACTAAGATCTTGCCATCTGCCTTTGACATTAAAGAATATATATATATATATATATATATATATATATATATATCAATTCTGCATCAGTCTGGGATCTCTTTGAGAAGACAAGTAGGCATGCAGATGAAAATGCAAATTATAGCCTTGAAGATCAAGCTGAGTGCCATTGCATTTATAATAGTGCTATACAAGTGCAGTAGAGGGAAGGTTGCTATGAGCTGCTGTTGGGAAAGAAATATTTATGCAGCTGGGAGATGTTAAATTAGGGCTTGAAAATTCTGCCAGGCAGAGATGAGGCTCGGAAACGCCTGAGCACAACGGTTGCGGGTCTCAGGAGAGCCAAGGGTCCATGACAACGATTTAATGAGCGAAATCTCCAATTCTGCTGCTCTCTGCCCTCAACTCAGCCATGTCTAGCCCGTATTTTTTCCTTCCTTGGATTTCCTTAATTAATTTCTTTATTTGCATTGCACAGACACAAGCCTCTGCAATCACATCCCATTTCAATTCCTGACAACCGGATCCACTCACTACTCTCAGCACCTGTAGGGGTTTTCAGCCCCTCGTGAGATGAAGACCCTTCTGTCAGTGTGCTCCTCCTACACGCCACATCTTCCTGTGCTGTATTCATGGTTTTCTAGCATATTAGAACCAACAGCTTCTCTCTACGTCAAAGACGCAGACCATCTAACACCCTCCATTACCTTCTGAATTTTTCTCCCCATATACTAACTTGCCATTTACCCCACATAAATGGGCTCTAAGAACTCCTACAGCCAACTACACATTTTCCTCCTCCGAGACCCTCCTGCTTCAAAGTCACTATTTTTTTGTGCTCAAGAATCTAAATCATAATTTACTGCTTGTAAGCCATTAATCTACAGCAGCAAAGTAGAGAATTTTCTGCCATTAAGTTGTTGGATTACTAAGACAACCTGCTTCTAGATACACTTTTATTGAAATCTTGTTATCGCAATGGCATCAAGGAAGAGGGAAAGAGAAAAATGGAGGGAGAAGAGGGGAAAAGGAATTGTGGGGGTGCATGATGGGGCAGAGACGAGGGGGAATGAGAACAGCTGAGTGACTGCCATCTGCGAACAGAGGGAGTCTTTGTGGAATGTAACTGGAGAGTACTAGTTCAACATTTGAAGGCTTCAACAATCCTGAAGCAAGTAGATCTGTATGACCTTCAAAATATCCTTGCTCTTAGTAAATATAAAGTATGAACCAAAGCTCTGAGGCCTGAGTTTTATCCCAGAAATTTAACAGTGCCTGTTTTTAAAAATCACTTAGTGATTAACCAGCGTGAAAGCTGTAACCAAAATACGTCTTTGGCTTAAAGCACACTGTGATAGTAGTTAGAGATATAGAAAAAGCACTTGGTCCTGGGTGGATGGCTCAGTGTGTAATGTGCTTACTGTACAAGCACAGAGACTCAAATTCAGTCCCCAGAACCCAGGGAAAAACTGGAAAGTGGTGGCAGAGACCAGAGATCTATAGGACTGCTCATCTGTCAGTGTGGCCTTATCGGTACACTCTACGTCCTGTCGAGAAACCTTAACTCAGAAAACCCAGGGTAGATGGCACTGAGGAACGAGACATGAGGTTGCCTTCTGGTCTCCACATGTGTGTGTACCCACAGAGGGACGCACCTACACCCCTCCCTGAGAAAGGCCCTTGACTGGGGGTGTGGCTCAGGGTTGAAAACACACTTTCAGAACTCTATTCTCTTACCACCTTCACTTTCCCTCTATGCTGATGCTTTGCTCCTTCAATGATGACTGGGTGGCTACACGTAGTCCCGACCCCAAGCTAAACACTTCTTCCAGCAAATGCCAACCCTTTCCCAGCAGCACACAGGAAGCCCCCTGGTGTCTTCAGAAAGAAGCTGCGCTTCAAGTTGAGTGTGTTGCACAGAGGTAAATAAAGCTTTACCAGCAATGATAAGAACCATGAACTTCACACTTTTCCTGTGAGTGGTGAGAACCAACAGAACCTAAGAATAAAGAACTATGTCAACCAGCAGAGGAACACCAGGGGCAAAGTGTGTGTGTCATAGAGGAAGTCTACCCTGAGGAACTGCAAAAATGATGCGCAAAGAAATGACATCTAAACTACATCTTAAAGTGAAGATGAAGAGAGCTATAGGTAGATGGAAATGATATACAGAGATGCATAGATAACACAGATAAACACATATAGACAGATGTATTTAATAGAGAGAGAGAGAGAGAGATGCCGAGTCTGGGTCATTTACACAGGTTATAGTGATTGACTTTCTCTACTGCCACCAATTTAGAGATGGTGAAATTGAAGCAGGACAGCTAAGGTGACACATCACAGTGTCAATGAGAGACCCTGTCTCAAAACGGTCGGAAGATGGGCTGGGAATGTGGTTGCCTTCCGGACTCCACACTTAGATGCCCTCATCCACCCATCCATCCACCCACCCCTCCCCAACACATACATCCAACACAAACACAAATAAAAAAAATGTACATGAGAGATTGTGTTTCTTATACAAGGAAATGCATTTCCTATGTCACGGGGAAGATTAATATATTCCATTAATAATGTAATGACTTGAGGAAAAAAAAAACACTCAAGTGACCCTCAGCCGTGTTTCTAACAAGGACAGGATACCAACAGTGAAAGGACCGTTTAAAAAGCTAATTTCCTTTTCATCGTGCCTGTTAAGTGTTTACTTAGTTCACATCCTGTGTGACCCTATGGGAAAATTTTGAACTAATGCCGGGGAAAATCCCATAGGGTTACGCAGGATGTGAACAGGGCCTGGACTGAGCTACCTTGGCTTGAAAAATAAACTCAGACAGGTGGGTTTCACTTTCTGCTTGTCATAAATTCCACATTCTGTCTCCTGAAGTTCACGTTCACAGGGCATCAGCCTCTCTGAGGTGGCAGGTCAACCGAAGGCCAACCTCACTGTTTTTTTGGGTGTTTTTTTTTTTTAAGCAATTTTTTTTTTCTGTTCTACACACAGTACACTTCCGGCACAATGGGCAAACAGTAGTGTCGATCAAAGGCAGCCTGCCAGAGCACCCCTGGAACACCCCTGGAGCACCCCTGCATACCCGCACTGCACACATTTTAGCTACCCCTTTTCCATTTCCTGTGGAGAAGGCATATCATACCACTTCCCCTATAGAAAAAAAAAAAAAGCAGCCCAATTTACTTGCTGATGGAAACACTGTCATACTTTCCACTGGCCAAGCTTGAAACCATTGCTGATTTAACCTTCATTAATTTTTCCACAACAACTTGCAGAAATGTCAGGAAGCAGCTGTACGAAGCCTGATTAATTACCCTTATCATGGCTACTTGGCCAGGCACTTGGGCCCCCTTCCCACTGATATGTGTATGTGTGGAAATATATGTTCGAGCATAAAAGTAAAAGTTAGCCCATTTCCTTTCCCTGCTGTTTGATACGGGTGGTGGGGGATGTCTTCCTCTGGAAAAAAAAAAAAAATTCTAGATGGATCTTCAGTATCTTCCAGCGGCCCAAATCTTTCGGATCTGGAGGCAACCCCGTGAAATTTGGAACGGTAGCCATGAAGGAAAAGATTGCTGCCTGCTGATTACTCTGAGCTATTCAAGCAGATGCTAATGCATTCAAGTCTCAGAGCCACGCTGCATGTGTTAGTGAATCACAGGAGCTAGAATTCACTTCCGAACTAGGAATTAGAAAATCAAATGCCCTTTTTCTACTATTTTTTTTTTAACTTTCTTTCCTCCCTCATCATTTTAGTTTGCACCGTACCATCTGTCTCAGCCTATGAAGAAATGCGCTGTGCATGCTGGGCACAGACACGGGGAACGGCACACCTCACAGCCCCACACGTCAAGCGGGGAGCATCTATCTCTGAGGCAGGTTTGCCTCGCAGCCTGACCATCTGGGGGACTGGTTCTAGCTAGCAAGCTTGGCTTCTCAGCCAGCACTCAGACTTTCCTAGTTGACGAAATGTCAACTAGTGTTCAAGAAGATAAACACTGGCAAACTTATTTTCCCTCTAAAAACACAGCAATGTAGACAGAAATATTCAAAGTGTACCTACTAAGGCAGCCAACTAGGAGGCTTTGATGGCAAAGGCAGAGGCCTTGTCATATCCCTGAAATACACAGACAGTCCAAATCTGACACTTTCCAAGACGATTCGAGTTTGGGCTAAGAACCTGGTTTTCCTGCCCTCATACAGATAGGGAATTAAGCAGAACAGGCTTTGAACCAAATGACAACAGTATCTTCAGAGGCGGCTTTGAGAGATGGGGGAAGGAGTCTTCCTCCTTGAGCTAACTACACTGACAAGCTAAAACATTCAAAGGCCCCCACACTCATTCCCCAAACTAAAGTAAAACGGAGACTGGAAATCCCTGGAGCACAGCACGGAAGTAATATCGAGAAGCAAGCAGCAGCATCCTGGCCAGGTCGTGGGCACTGAGCCAGAATTTCAGCTTTCAATCCCATCCCTCACTCAGTGAACAACTCAGAGCATCAGGTGAGTTACCTAGCCTCTTGATGCCTCCGGTTTCTCAAGTGGTAAGTGGGGATAAAAGCAATGGTGCCCTTAGACGTACTCAGAGCTTAAAGGTGGCACCATGGAGCGAGATGTTAGCCATTAGGTCTCTATTTTCCAGTTCGTAGTTCTAACATAGATTCACCTAAACGTCAGGGAGAAACAATATCAGAAGAGTCCCTGAGTTAGTTGAAGCAAGCCTATCGCATTGTTGAAAAGATTTGTCAATCATAAAGGAAGACGTGCATAGTTTTGAATATGACCATTGAAGTGGAGTCAAATAATCTAGGGCAAATAGATTATTTTCTTGATTCCAATAGGACAAGCCCATGATGCTGGGGCACACTGGGGAAAGCTTGAGTGGAGACTGCCACAGCTCACCCACCAGGTCTAGAAATGGCAGGTGAGACGAAGCCATTAAGACCAGGATAGGTACAATCTTCCTTATACAGTCAAACATTTACTAATGAGGAGAAAGGTGCACGTTCAGTTGGCACGAAAATCAATGGTAGCTGCCAGGAAGCCCAGCAAAGAAAGGACACTTCTTTGAATTCCTCTTCTACAGTATGATTTTAAGTAACTACCAAGTCATAAGGCCTTGATACCTCAGGGTAAAAGAGGAGATTTTGTCTGGTCTTATACATCCCTGTCCTCTTGCCGTGAGGAACCTATTTCTGCTTCCTCCATAGACAAGAGTCACAGAGAGAAATAAAAGCATACCTACCCTCTCCCAACAATGGATTTCTAGAAGAATCTTTTTCAATTTCTATGGACGTGAATAAGAGAGAATTTATTGCTGTAGAAGAGAATTGTTGGCATCGTCAACATGCTGGTGATTGTAGGCTTCGGGAGAGTTTGAGAATGGACACCCGGAAGAGGATCTACTTCCTGTTTCTCTGAGCTCTTCCTATCTGCCTGCCTCCCTAGGAGTTCCACTGTCACAGAGAGGGAAGAGAGAAAGGAGGAAAGGGAGGCAAGGTGTTTCTCAGCAACCTGAGGAAAATCCAGTTATGATTATTTGGTGTGCCTTTACCAGAATGAAGAGCAAAAAGCAAATGAACAATCCCTATCCTGAGTGAATGAATGAATGAATGAATGAATATTCTAGATGCACACAAAAGACCAGTTCTGCTGTCTTCCTCTATCAGATGTTTCTGGATCTTACAAGAGTATAATATTTTTAACTATGCAACAGAAAACACACTGAATTATATTTTTAACTATTATGAAACAGCCACATCGAAATTATAAGCAAAATATATGAACAAGAGATAGTGCAGGTCTAATGCCTGCATAATCTTTACTTGCCATATCATAAAGGCATTTTGTGAAGAGAGAGGACTAGCAGCTGGAAGCAAAGCCATGGACCCTGCTATACCTGCTGCCACAGGTTCTCACTCTAATAAAAACAGAAATGCAAGCATGTGGTTTAGAGACCTGTGATACCTATTTTTTTCTCAACTGAATTCTGTACATCTGTAGGTAAGAGTTCCACCCTAGGTAAATGATAAAGCCATTTATAATTCCACATAGTTACAGTCACTTAGCTGTGTCCCTGTTTCCTCAGCAGAAAACAATCACAAGAAGAAATAAACCCACTCTTCTCCTTCCCAACCACTTCAGGAAAACAACAACAACAAAAACTCATTTCTAGAAATGCCCTTACTTTCTGCTGTGACTGAGAAGGAGGGAGCATTTGCTGACTTGGAAATAAATTGCGGACACGACCAGGCCTCCCCATCATACCAGCAAGTACATATGTAGCTACATTAACCCCAATTAACTACAACGCCCGTTCCAGCCCCCACCTGCTCACACAGGACCTCTGGTCCCCTTGAAAAGTCCCGACCAAGTATTTCTAGGACTCCAGCAAGGGAACCTTCAAGGAGCCCACAGGCAATCTGACAGCCAGTCACAACACCATCTGCGGCTTCCTCCTGCCAGTGCCAGCTCCCTCTAGTGTCCTCAGGAAGGTAGCCCTCTGCCACCTCTGCAGATGGTGCCCACGGCAAGAATGCTAATGCCCAGATGCCCCACAGCCAGCAGAGCCCTGCACCCAGGCAAGACAAGTGCATGCCTTGAGTCTCATGCTTTAAAAGATCCACATCCATAAACACACACACACACAATGTATACAATACACAAAATGTATTGAAAACTATATCGCACCTTTGTCATGAATATCGAGTAGCCCGTAATCCTAAACCATGACTTCAAGAGTTAAGGTTCTTGGGGGGATCTTTTCCCCAATCTCTTTGCACTGATTTAAAAAAACCAAAATACTTGAAATAAATGCCCTGAAGGTTTGCAGGTGGGGCACTCACGAGTGTGTAGGTAGACACCATTCCAAGTGCACAGGTTTAGGCTGCCTAATGCTTGGGTTAAACAAAAGTTATAGTGCCTAGCTGTGGCTGTGAGCACAAGCACAAAAGATTCTTACACAACAATAGACAGCCACACCAAGCATCTCTCTGCTTCCCTTGCTCAGTGCTCTATCTGGCCAGGGGCTCCCCTGCTGCTGCTGAACTACTGCAGCATTCACAACTGCACACGATACTTGATGACTATTTTGCAATTAGGCATTCCTTCTTAGAGTCTGCTATTAGTAAAGATGTTGGCCACAGGAAACATGATGTTAATTATTTATAGTCACATATAAGTCAACACTTCAGACTAAATCTGCACATGGCTTTAGTTCCACCAAAACAGCTTGAGACTTGGTTACACTTAAATATACACATAGTAGTTGTTAGAATAATTTATTAGTGTGTGTGTATCTATCTATCTATGTATGTATATATATGTATATATATGTATATATATATGCTTGAACTGTTAGAATAATTTTGGATCAAAAATGTTTTACTTATTTATTATAATGCAGACTTGTTTTTAATAAATAATTTTGGATATTTGCTAAAACAGCTTTTTGAAATAGCTTACAAAATTTTAAATTCTCATACTTTATTTTCTGAATAAATATAATGATGTTTTGTATAATTTTAACATAATTAAATTTTAGTATTGATTGGTTTTATGTGTGCGTGTGCATACACCTGTAGTGCGTGTGTGTGTGTGTGTGTGTGTGAGCTCATGTGTCCGAAGGCATGCACATTACTGTGGGAGTACAAATGTGTGTGCACCACACTTTTCATTTAAAAATCAGAAGGCCACCTCAGGTATCAAAGTCCCCATTTGCTCTTTGTATGAGACAGATTCTCTGGTTTTCTGCTGATACATAAAGCTAGTTGGCTCTAAAATTTCTGGGAATTCTCCTTCCTGTCTCCCATCTCTTCATGGGAGTGCCGGGATCACAGACATAGGCTAAAGTGCATGGCTTTTATTCATTCATTGAGCCATCGTCCCATAGCCCCATGTTGAGACAGGGCTTTCTGTATCTCAGACTGGCTTCAAACTCACTATGTGACAGAGGATGACCTTGAACTTCTGAGTGTATGGGCCACCATGATTGGCTTATAGGGTGCCAAGAATGGGACCCAGGTTTCCAGACTGCTCACTGAGCTGCATTCCTGGATCTATTTTAAATCTTTTAGGTCACTGGGAATAGACAAAGTGAGAACCTTGGCATATGTATCTTCTTATGTTCAGAAACAGAAAAAGCACCCCCCCACACAAAACCTAAAAAGAGGCATTCTGCTCCAAATTGAAAGCTTCAGACAATGAAAAGTAAACAAGCTTGTCAAGCTGACCCACGTAAAATATATTAACAGGATAGTTCAAATTCTTTAGCTGATGAAGATTTAACTGCTGTTCAAAACAATAAAAAAGGAGCCAGAAAATTACCCCCAACAAATCTCCAACTTGAACAACTAAAAATAAATCCTTAGCAACTTAATGGTTTTTATAGACAAAGATTTCATCGCTGATTTAAAAAAAAATGTCGGGGAGCCTTCACTTGAACTCTTACACTTGATACCCAACAAATCCTGGCAGCTAGGACTTTCTCCCAAGTTATATATTTTTTTTTAAGATCCAATTTCTTTTTCACAAACTATAAAGCTTATTCATACACTTTTCAAAAGATACGTTGCTTTTGATTAAACATTATAACAGCCAATATATGTTTTACTGTAGAAAACTTTGATATTTTATTGTAGTCATGTATGCATTGCCTGTGACCCAAGTTATAAATTTTTAAGACCCAACCTAAGCTTGGCTTGCAATCCTTTCTCCTTTTCCAGCACTGTCAGAAAATGAGTTCCACCCAGGATTTTCCCCGTGTGGCATGTTCACTCGGCTCCAGGCAGATGAAATAAGGAGGCAACACACATGTCCCCTCAACTGTCCCTCCAGGCAGAGGAAGTAAGGAGGCAACACACATGTCCCCTCAACTGTCCCTCCAGGCAGAGGAAGTAAGGAGGCAACACACATGTCCCCTCAACTGTCCCTCCAGGCAGAGGAAGTAAGGAGGCAACACACATGTCCCCTCAACTGTCCCTCCAGGCAGAGGAAGTAAGGAAGCAACACATATGGCCCCCATTGTCCCTCTGGGCCACCTCTGCTTTCTAGCTAAAAACTAAACCACAGCAGATCCTCAATTGGGAATGTGTCCGAAGAGTAAGGATGGATGGAGTCTGTAGCCAGAGTCTGATAAAATTACTTACAGGCAAAATGAAGACTTAGCTGAGCCCCTCTTTCATCTTCGTTCCATCTCTCTTCCGGCACGGCTCCTCTCCATCACCTTCAGACCTATACGTGTGCCCTTCTCAGACTTATTACAATGAGTGTCTAGTGGGGTGAACACCAGTAATGAAGGCCAAGGAGGACATAGCAGGCTTCCAAAAGCATCACTTTATATTTCTGGCCATTGTCCATTACATAAACTCTAAGGACAAATCTTGGATCAAGTATTTTAACAACTTAATGAACACAGTGAATATTTTGAATAGAATTGTCTCTTTTCTATTTCAAAGGCTGGGGGAAAGATGTTTCTTAGTTATCGAGATTGAGGGACTAACTCACAATAATCTGTATTAATGTTTGGTAAAAGGAATATTGACTGTCTTGTCTCAAACACAGAAGGAATTTTAGAGATTTTGAAGATATGTAATAAAACCCACTTTGTGCGAGTGAGTGTGTGCGTGCGTTGTTTTGTTATGTGAAGGGTTCCTATGCTAGAAAATCAAACATATAAATTCTATATCTCCTTATATTATTTTATATAATTAAATAAATAATTCTAAGTGTATCTAATTATGGTCCTTATGGAAATTTTACAGAACACTTTCAGATTCAATTCTCTTAGACATCTTAAGAAAAGGCTACACTAATAATGTTATCATTATTTTAAAAGAATTGAAAATGTGTTCTATAAAAATATTAGCTATTTGCATCTGTTCTGAAGAATAATTCCTGATGCCAAGCTTAAATTGAATTAATTTTTTTCAATTTAAATTTTTCATCAGATTTCTAAAATGTATCAAATCTGTGCATGTAAAATATATCATGAGTAAAGCAGATATAATGAGTTATTATAATTTCAATAAGTATCATATACATACATACATATATACACACATACAACATACATGTGTGTGTGTGTGTGTGTGTGTGTAGTTTTATTTTGTTTTGAGACAAAGTCTCACTGTTTCTCCCTAATTTGTTTGGAAATTACTATGTAGTCCATGCTAGCCTTGAACTCACAGAGATGCCTGTCTCTATCTCCCAAGTATTAGGATTAAAAGAATATGCTACCATGGTTGGCTCAGATACACAAATACATACATACATACATACATATATATATTTAAAATTTTTCACTTCTCTGCATGTGTGCATGATGTGTGTATGTATGTGCATGTGTGTGCATGTGCGTGCAAACTTGCACACGTCTTAAGGAAGCCCGAAGAGAGCAGTGCATTGCGGAAGCTGTAGTGAAAAGCAGTTGTGAGCTATCAAGTCTGGGCTGCATCAGAACTCAGGTTCTCTGGAAGTGCAGGAAGCACTCTTGACTGGCTAGCCATCTCTCCAGCCCCCTTTAGATGTATTTTAAGGTTCTCTTTGCATACTAGTTCATTTCTGAATTCTAAGGGGAAGCGTGAAAGAATGGAGCTTGTACCCTCCACGTTGCGCAGGGTAGAATGGTTCTTGAAAATAAAGCTTCCTCAAAAAAAAATACAAGTTTGGTTTTGTGTATTTGATTTAGAAATGTCTTTTCAACCTCTGAATTTGGCTTCCTAAAAATGTCATTTATTTTTTAACTCTTAGAAGACTCTCTTCACTGCCACATATATATTCAAGGAACTTAGGAATCAAAAGTTGGCCCCCAGACTTTGTGTAGCTGCTTGCAGGATACTCAGAGAAAAGTTGTTAAGTTAAGTAACCAAAGCACTTTATAAGTCTGGTGTCTGTCCTCTGGAAGAGGTTCAGCTCACAACATACCGGTCACCCCAGCACCTGGTTAGTGGAGGCAGGACCATATAGAGTTCAGGGCCATCCTTGGCTACACGATGAGCCTCAAAGCTTCCCTAAGCTACACGAAACCCTACCTCTCCCCACAAAACCCCAAATAAACAAACTAATTAATTAAGTGCACTTACGTTTCTAGATATTCCATAATGCTACATCCATTGACATGCAAGTGTTCAAAGAGAATTCTGCAGTTGGCTGATAATTTCCGACATTTCGAGATCAGATAGAAACGTTCTCTCCATCTCCACCCATCCATTTCCATGTGTTGTTTAGGCCCTTGACAACTCACTTACACTGGTGTGTCTTGCAAAATGAAAAGCAAAAGTAGCTGACCAATCCCTAGCCTGAATGAATGAAGGATCTAGATGTGTATATCGGGCTAGTTTCTCTTTTCTCCAAAGTCATATACGTAAGATGCAAGAAGATACAGAGTTTGAAAAGATAATGGAGGTGCAAATGTATAATATGTAGAAAAATCATATAAAATGAAATTATCTTTTTCTTTCTAGAATTCAAAATTCACATTAATATTTCACCATAGTTAAAAAGGAAACCTTCCAATTCTATATCAGTGTGTTTTTAAAATACTAATATACTTCAAAATTCATAATAAATTAAAATATCTTAGTCACTGTAAAAAACATGTGTTAATATTCACTCACAATAAGACTCTAAGTTTAGCCTTGGCATAATGAAAATTATTGCCACTTGTCCTTATATCGTGAAACACATTTTTATTTGCTTCAGAAACAAAAGAACTAAGGATTAAGAGCAAAGGCCCCTAGCCTCTTGGTTAAATCTGAATTTCTGATTATTTGAAACAGAGATGAACCTGCCAGCCTGCTACACATAACCAAACATTCACGTATCTGTGCTACAGAACAAGTAAGGAGGAGGAAATGAGGGCCTTGTTTCCTCATGTAACATAAACAAGCTAAATAAAAATGACAAATCCTGCAAGACCCAAACTTGTCATTCACAAAAGAAAACTACAAAATGATGAGTGTGAGACAGGGGCAGGATACTAAAAACGCAACTAAACTCTGGGAGTCTGGATTTAAGTCTCCAGTGCCCGCGGGTCCTCAGCTCTGAGCTCTGCCATTGGTTATAGCATCTTTACTGATGCTTCCAGAAATGGGGAAAGAACGCAATCTGTGGGCACACAGACAAGCACAGGGGCCCCATCTGCCCAGGGGGCTTCAGCTAAGACCTCAGCGGGAAGCCAGCACCCTATTAGGCACCTTGTCCACTGTATTCACCAAGAAGGGAGTCCCAAGGCTGCAGGAGTGAAGGCTGGGTCACCAGGGTCTCTTCAGAAGCCTAGCAGGTTCCACGGCTGTTCTTCTGAGACCCAGTTAGAGTTCTCACAGGCTCAACAAAATATGGGGCCCAAAGAAGCAGGAAACAAATCACAGAGGGAATAAGTACCTAATAGTCACCTTATAAATGGACTTTCAGACAAACTCTCTTTCTATAATCTTGGGAAGCCTGCTTATATTGGCTTTTTTCCCCATAAGACACTTTGTTTAAAATTTTGCAAGTCTCTGCCCAACTCAGTTGCATTTCCTAGTCATTAGCCTGGAGAAAAAGGGAACTCGGAAAATGTTCAGTGATTAAAGGTTCCATCAGTAAGTGGACACATGAGTACAGACGTGTTCATATTCTTTGTGCACTTGTGCGTTGCAGAGCTCATGCTTTTTCTGCCATCCTGTCTTTTCTTTAAGTACTTTTCCTATTTCTTCAAAATCGAAGGTTATATCAGTACAAGTTGAATACATCCACATAATTTTAATAATATGGGTAGTTGCATGAAAATTTCTTTGTTGTGCCAGTTGCTCAGAATGATTTCTTTAAAAATATACAGACAGGAAAAACCAAACAAATATATAAATTCTATCCCTCTTACTTGTTGCTTGAATTCCACACCACAACCCTCTCCTTCTTCAGGATATGACACAATGTGCCCTTGTATGTGACTGTGTGGTTTGTCTAGTCATCTGTCCATTAGTATCCCTGAGAACAGGAAAAGAACTAGTAGGTGTGCGCATGCGCGTGTGTACGACCGCGTCTGTGTGTGTCCTCCCACACCCACTTCCCTAGATTGTTCTCCACAGAAATCTCCTTCTACGTGGGCCATGGGCCAAGGAGAGCCCGAGGACTTCCCTGACCTAAGCCAAGGGTGTATAGTGCACTAGGCACCGTCAGCAGGGTGCCCAAGGGACCACGTGGGAAGGAGGAACTGAGGAGGATGCAAGGAGGGGGTGGGGAGCTGGTAGCAGGAAATCCAACACTTTCGGCAGTATTTTGAAATCGGCAGAGACTTCGCAGGACAAACACATTCTCAAGCAATGCCTCTAAGACCAGCCAGAACACAAAGATCTACCCGGGGATTATATAAACTTTACCCAACAAGGAGAAACCACTGAGAAAAAGCTCGGTCCTGCTCGCGGATGTGCTTGATTACATCTTCAAGACAAGAAATAACTTTCAAAATGCTTTTGCCCTCATTTCAACAACTTTCCAAACATGCTTACTTCCACTCTACACTGAAACTTTGTCATGGTTGTTTGGGATCCATGGCGGCACCCACTGGCCCTTTCTTGGATCCAGGCATTGACTACACCCTGAACCTTCACACACTTAGCATAGCCCCTGCTCCCCACCAAGAAAACAGGGCCCTCAGCTCAGGATGTAACTCTCAGGAGGAGCTCTTCTCTCTAGCAAGCTCCTCCTCCCTCTGCTTTCTCACGCTTTCCTGTCTTATTTTCAACTGCATTTCCGACAGCTCGGTACAGTCTACAAACACAGCATCCCCCAGGAGTCCCCAGCTGAGGCATCTAAACATCATGGGATTGGATCATGAGGGCATTGCTCTAACAAACAGACCCAGTAATGGATTCATGATGTAATGGCATTTGGGAGGTAGGAGCAGAGAGGCCTGGTTAGGAGAAGAAGGCAACTGAAGGCTGGGCTTTAAAAAGGTATCTTGTCCCTAGCCTCTGCTTCCGAGTCACCATACGGTAAGCAGTTTTGTTCCATCATAGCCTCACAGTGATGTAGCCAAGTGGCCATGGACTGAAGCCTCTGTGATTGTGAGCCAAAATAAATCATGTTTCCTTTTCATTGGCTTCTTTTAAATACTTGAGACAAACATAAAAAATAGACACGTAACTAAAGCACTTCCAAGTACTGGATTTGAGTTTCAAGGCCAAGTTGTGCATCTTGTTCCAGCCACATTTCCCACCTTTCTGGTACAGAATTGACATTATTCTCACCACCCTTGCTCAGCTCCCACCATTGCACTTAAAGAAGCCTGCTCTGAATTTTAGGGAACGGAGTCCATATGTAAAATCCCCAAATAATAGTCATCTATTTTAGGTAGAATAATTCTCATATTCCACAATACATATTTCAAAACCCAGGATAACGTATGGAGTTTAGCTGGTATTCTGTAATTTGGATTGGTTCCCTGACATTTACTAAAGACACTGAATTGTCTCAGCCTTTAAAGCCCTCCAAGCCCTCAAAGAAAATATCCTGCAAACAGATAATTTACTTACTGTGATCTCTCGGAATTGTCTCCTTACTTGTGTTCTTACACCATCTGAGCTCAGAACTCAGAGAGAACTAGTAGCCTCCTGGCTTATCTACCTCCAGTTGTTCTGATTTTTCTCTTCAATGTTGTCATTAAATAAGACTTAATTAGATCCTCCCCATAAGTCAGTTGTGTGTCTCCTTAGCTTAAAAGTGTGGTAAGATTCCTCCAGTTCTCTCTAAAGCAAAGCATAGGTTATAATTACTGAAAGGCTCTCTCTACTCTTTAGCCGGCCTCCATGTCTCTCCTCTCACATCTTCTCCCCATTCATCAATGCTCTGTCTTAAATACGCCGCTTCCTCCCTATTCTGTGTTTAAAACAATAATATCCATCCCAGGCCTTGCTACAGGTGGGCACAATTCCTCCATTTGACACGATTTTCCCTTTGTTTAAAGTCATCCTTAGGAAATCCTATCTGATCCTCGAGGCTCCCTCCCCCCAACCCAGGACACCCATGAGAGCACGGATGTCACAGAGCATTCTCTTTCGACATTCCTGACTCAGGGCTACAAGCTTCCCTAAATTCAAGTCAGGTAAATACTACTCCTAACTCCGTTCTCCTCTTTATTTCCCAAACACTAACCTGCATGTGGCAGAACTGAATCAACTAGATATTCCCTGAATTTAACAAAACTAAAGTTTTCACAAGTAGCCAAAAAAGCTCAAGTTCTACAAAAAAGGAGGGGGGAGGGGATGAGGGCTCAAGCCAGCAGTGTTGGCGGTTGTGATGACTGGTGTTCTCCAAATTTCCACTTAAAGATGATGACAGAAGCAAGCCATGAATTATTTATTTGCGCACAAATCACTCTGTTAATGGAAATCGTTCATGACTTGAGATCTAAGATACACTGGCTGCCCCTACACTTACCACATGTTCGCTTTCATCATTACTACACAGAGTAATGACAAAAGTAATGGCAGTTACAGGATCATAGGATGCTCGTGAACTAACTTAATCCAGAATAGCTCTTCTAAGCTGAAAACGCACCTCTACGGACGGGAAGAGCAGTGGATTATACCAAACCAGTCAACTCATTGCTACCATCAAACTTAAAAACCTAAGCTTTTCTGGGTGTTAAATACATCACCAACTGAAAGAATAAATTCATTCAAGTACCTGGTATATTTGTCTTTATTTTGGTGCTTAATACTCCCCCCCCCCCCATTTCCCTGAACCAGACTGTCAAGAGACATATGTCACAGAAAAAGAAAAGTATGCGTCTGTGCACCACCTAGGGCTGCAAGGGTCAAACTGTCCCTTCGTTGTGCCACTTCAGCAAGTCATGAAGGGCAGGGGTCATGCTCCTCAGAAGGAAAAGGCAGCTCTGCCCCTGTCTGTCTTGGCTGAAAGAGACACTCAGGCTCATGGGAATACTGAAAAGTAACATGTTCCCATGGAGGTAAATTCTTGGGGAATCTTGGCAAGGGTTAGGGATGAAAAAAAACCTGAACCCCTCCTAAATCTTTGGGACTACTTAATGAGCTGAAAGAACAGCAAGAAGAGGAAGAAGACGCAACTTTTCCTGTGCGTTCTTACTTTTAAAGATGAAGCCTCATGAAAAACGAAAAGAATAAAATACACGGCATTTTGTCTGTTATTATCTCAAATACATAAAATCAAGTTGATCATGCCACTACCCAACCTGGCATCTCTTTTCACTTTCCTTTTATGTGAAAAGTCATTATTTTAACTCGTGGTTCAAAGCCTCCTTCTCCCACCTCCAGAGCATATGCATGAAAATGAGCACTTTGGAAAACACACAGAGTGAGTGAGGCACTGGGGGCGGGGGGGGGGGGGGGGGGAGGTCTCCATCCAATCAGGATTCCCTCACTGCTTCCTATATACTTTTCTTCCAATTATCTGTGCCCTTTCAGTCCTTTGTACTGCCCAGTTATTCCAACTCAGGTCCCCAACAACTGCCCTACCCCCACTTCACAAAGAAGTCAGATGACAAGGCCCACTAGGTACAGCTGGCACCTTTTTCAGTGAAAAACAATCCTGGGCACGGCGCCCTGGGACACACAGGATACAGCAACAGTTACCAGGGGTGGTGAGCTATGCTAGTGTAAAGAGAACCTGAAGGAAGTAAGTAGGGCCGAAGGGCGCCACAGAAGCCCGGGCAATCAAAACCTGGGGTGTGAGGAACTGAGAAGGAAAGGCAAGTGAGAAAGACATCCCTGAGCCTCGGAAGCAAACATCCACTTAAGCCAGCTAGGCAGGGCCTTTGTCTGTGATACGAGTGTGGGAGGAGACAGTAAGGGCAATGCCACTAGGTGACCGCCCTTGAGTGACTTAATGTGAGCGCGCCCTAAGTCCCTAGAGACTGCTTCACCCTCTTACCCTACCCTGCTGTGCTCCTACCAGGGAACACAACTCACAGGAGCCTCCTAAAGGGCCCTCTACTCAAAAACACTCAGCACCTCCCCACCCGGTGCTCCAGGAAGCATCTAGGCCTTCACTCTGCAGTCAGTGCCAGTGCCACAGGGCCATCTTGGCTAGGCTTTTTACCCCTAAACCACTGGTCCCATGTCATTTCGTCTCATGAGTCTTTTCACAGGTAATTGTTTTTGTTGTCATGGTATTTGTTTTACACTGAGCATTTGTATTTTACATTTCAAGAAGGTACTAGACCCAAAGACAGCATAACTCAAGGAAAGAGAAAACCCAGGGTGGAGTTCCACAGAGCAGTCATTCCGAATGGAAGTTATGGAACTTCTCATGGATTTTATACTTCACTATAGAATATATTCATATATACTTAAACATATAGTCTTTGGGTTTGATTTGTCTTGGTGCATGATTTTTCTTATTTGCTACCTTTTTATAATAAAGTTTCAAATGAAAACACTAAAAAGGGCACTAAAAGCTTGGAAATTTGTCGTTATTGACTCTGTTGCAGATATTTAGTAAGATTCAGACCTACTGATCCATATCACTAATGTCATGGAGTCATTCTCTATGTATCAATTTCTCAGACTCTTAACTTGAAGTTTGAAAGGAAATTCACAAATATTTTAATGAAATTCAACAAGTAGTTACGGGATGTCAACTATTTTGCTTGAGCCTTTTTATTTTCTCCCAGGCTGAGAAAGATATTGTTAAAACAAAGATCTACTGTTGCTCTCAAGTGGGGCCTTTAGATACACAGCACAATAAACACACAATTCACATAAATTACTTCACCACAAGGCATGTGTTTGTGTGCTACCAAGCCCGCACGCGCGCACACACACACATACATACACAAAAAAAAAAAAGGTCAAGAAGTTACATGAGAGGAATAGAAGGGCTGAGTGGATTCTGAGACCAGATAAAATAAAACAGAAAGACCGGTAACTATAAAATGAAGATGTTCACCAGACTATGACATCAGCAAAGTTCAGCAATCTTTAGTGTCAACAACAGACAGAGCAGACAGTGCAGCAGGGAAAGTTAACTTATCATTTGGGAATTCATAGATAAGAAATCACCGTGGCATTATGTTCAAACATAAAATGAGAAGCTCTGTGGAGGTGGTTTGGTCCATTATCCACTTTAAGAATTTATAAGAAGCGCTGAAACTGACCAAGAAGCCTGGATCCAAGAACTCATTTTGAATTGGGTAGAGCATTGCTTGACGATGACGAGAGTTTCAGGTTGGGGAGAATGACTGGGTAAACCTTACAGTGTCTTTCATTAGATTGCATCTGTCAGGGGTCTGAAAACTGCACATTCGGATGCCAGGTTGGTGTTCGATCTTCTGGGCTGGCTGGAGAATCCCTAAAATCTGATAATTCTCATAATTTCAATATGGCTTCTCTTTCCTTATATGAATCAGACTAAACAGAATGTACTGACCATATCTGCAAAGCTCCAATATTTGGATAATGTCCATCAACTAGACCCATGCCCTCATGGTGACTGTGACATGCCAGCTGACATTATGTAAATCAGGGTTGTGTTTTGTCTCTGTGATTAATTCACTGGGGCTGTGGCTTTGCCTAAGCCACTATCTGTAGCACCCAGCTCTCCAGCCATAGCCTTCATTTCCTCGCACACAAACTAAAGCATATGGAGCTGTTTTCGCCCAGGTGATAACGCAGGTGAACACTGTTTGCAAATGATTAACTATGACACTGGGTGCTAACACACACAGAAACACGGCACACAGAACCTCAGTTTCACAGAGGCGGGTGGAAGCAACTGATGAGAAGTCCCCCACACAGCCATCATACAGTACAAACCAAAGGAAAGAGGCAGAAATAACTCTACAGAAAAGAACACTGTTAAATCCAAGAGCAGCCTTCCATCGTGGTGTTGAACAGCTATAGAACAGACATGGGCTGAAATGTGTGTTGCTCGTATGACTGTCTTAATGAATGCTGATTGACTAAATAGGTTGACTAAATTGATTTCATAATGAATGAAATGTGTGGCCAAGTGAAATGCTTGAAGAATTCAGGGAAATACTTTTTGAAAACTGGAACCACATAGCTCATAAAATCGAGTAGTAACTCATGGACTCCATATGGGTCTATTATAATGATGAAACAAAGTCAGGCCGCCGGGCGATGGTGGCGCACACCTTTAATCCCAGCACTCGGGAGGCAGAGGCAGGCGGATCTCTGTGAGTTTCAAGACGAGACTGGTCTACAGAGCTAGTTTCAGGACAGGCTCCAAAGCCAGAGAGAAACCCTGTCTCGAAAAACCAAAAAAAAAAAAAAAAAAAAAAAAAAAAAAAAAAAAAAACAGAACAAAGTCAGGTCACTGGAAGTCATGTACTGAGTGATTCTCTTAACATCCAGTGGTCTAGTTTCTCTTGTCAATACTCAAACATGTATGATACCCTCTTCAGTTATAATAAAAAAGAAGGGATTTACAATGAAATGGCTTCCATGCACATGAAAATCTACAAAACTGCCCTGATACAAAAGGAAACAGTTCATTGGCTATACCCCGATAAGACAGGAGCTAATTGCCTGCGACGACAGGAGAAGCCACAGTAAGCCCAGCAGGTTTGATGGATGCCATCCGAGCAGCTGAAAAGTGTCCAAATACAAGAAAGTGTTTTCTTTTATTTTCTGAATTTTTAGAAATCAGAAGGAGAATAAAAAAACATATATGGGCATATCAGAAGAGAAGGGAGCTATGGAAGGTTGAACAATGGGTCTGAAAAAAATCACAAAATATAGCAATTTTGACACACATCAGAAATAGGCATTTTATACTTCTTAATATAAGACTTCAACAATTTATGATTCTAAATATTAATAACTGTAGTAGTTATATAATTCTGGGCAAGCGAACTACTACTTTGAAATCTAATATTCCCAATAAATATGGATTCTTAATTCTTACTTTAAAATGACTGTGAAATTACAGCTAGGACCTTGAGTTATACAGCTTGCTCAATGAAGGCTAAAATGTTTTCTCTTCCCTCTAATGCAAAGACAGCACTTATCAAATTCCTAAATAAATCTACCCATTCAATGAATGACACTTCCACCTGATCATAGATCAGAACCAACGGTTACCAACCCAGGTTTTAGCTAGACATATAATGTTAAGATTGGTCAAAAGCATTACCACCCTGAAGGAAAACAGCAGTGTATAAAAACCAACATTATTATAAAAATAAAATAATTCACATTTCTTATTCTTGACAGGAAGTACCATAAAATGAATATTCTAATGGCTGCAGAATTTCCTTCTTTGAAGTATCTTTCTATATGCCACAAATTTGTGATGGTGAATATTTTATTATTTAGAGGAAAATCCCTTGAGTGAGAGGACATGGTCAAATTTACCACTAAAGTCTATGAGAAGTCACTGACCATATTGTCTGTCCACATTACAAGAAAAACGTAGAGTAGGAAACCCTTCCTAAAACAGCATCTGGATGAACTGAGAAAACAGGCCATCTCTGTGAGGTAGGTCCCTGCTGGTAGGCTAAAGAACCACCAGGCATCACCTAGGAGACCTGGATAGAGGTGGGCGGTCCTTGGGCTTCCCACAGGTCAGGGAACCCTGATTGCTCTTCGAGCAGATGAGGGAGGGGTACTTGATCGGGGGAGGGGGAGGGAAATGGGAAGCGGTTGCGGGGAGGAGGCAGAAATCCTTAATAAATAGATAGATAGATATATAGATAGATAGATAGATAGATAGATAGATAGATAGATAAATAAATGAACCACCAGGCATGGAGTGGACAGAATATAGTTCCTATACAGTCCAAACAGTTCCTGTTCAACTGTTAGCACTAACTACTGTCTTCATGATCATCAATAGTCACTGGCTCCTACTTCTGGTCAACCATATGTTTTATCTTTGGAGAATATTATGGATTAAGTAACACACTTAAGTAACACAAAACAGAAAGTATTTTCAAGGAACTAATGTCCAAGAGGCCCAGGGCTCAAGCAGCAAGGCTATGTCCACTTTCAGTCTCTTCTACGTAGCTGACATTACATTTCACAAGTTGAAACTGAATGTGAGCACTGTGGTGCACACACTGGGAGAAAGAATAAGAGCCAAGCCTGTGAGTAATATTGAAGTTGATGGTTTGGGGTATTAATTTTCATCTTCTGACATACACAGTAACTACTAAACACGATCAAGCTTTGCTTTTGAAACGTTTTAAACATCTCTCTTCCTGATGAGAGTTTCATCCGATTGCCTGATATCTCTTTAAGTATCCAAAACTGTCCCCAAATGGCCTATGTGTGCATAACAATGAGAACTGGTAGTCACAAATGTGTTTTGAATACTGAACCTTACAAGGCAGGAGGAAAAAGATTCCCTGCAGTTTTTAGATCCAAAGTTTCTCCTCTTCTGAATGTCCAGAGGCTACACAAAGAAAGCAAGATCTAAGGCTGAGGCCTCAAGGCAAATCACCTCAGATAAGGCAGCTGCTGGTAGCCAGTCCAGACACTATTATCAGCGAGAGATTACCTTTAGGGACTCACAGCTAAACAAACATAGGTGTTTGGTTTTGTTTGAAACCTCCTCCCTGAGTAATTAGATACTTCCTTCCCTTATTCATCAACATTCACTGAATTTTTAAATGGCTCTGGTTTATTTGAAGAGAAATTAAATAGCAAGGTATTCAATTTTAGCATCATGGAAAACGTGTAAGACTTCAGTAATTCCAATCTTGTGACCTAAATTAGGAAAACAGTTTCCCCCAAAATTCTCTGTTACTATGCAAGGGGTTAATTAAAGCATGAGTTTGCCTGTGTTAAAAAAAAAATTACCAAGCCCTAAAATCAGAATCATTTAGACTTTCTGATGCCAAAAATCTGTTTGAGAGAGCAGGCTTTACTACACTGACATTTTAAGAGTAGCCAAAGTCCTGTTCCCACTAAATTCTGGCAGTCCCTAGAGATCTGGGAACAGCCCAAACACCTCCTGGTTCTCAATTTTCTGTCTCAGGAGCCTCCAGTGCTATCTAGCAGAACATGAAGGTCAACTGAGCAAGTCCTGACTTACATGTCTGATCATGTCACACACAAACTGAAATTTCCATGGCATCAGAATGGCTTAATATGGCAAGATGTGGGATTTCCTTCAAAGTTCATTGTATCTTAGATTTAAGTACAGTAAAATGCAGTTATACACATGCACACGCACACCACACACACACACACACACACACACACTTACACACAGATTTTCCCCAAAGCAAAACAGGATATTCACATATTGATCCAAGATTACAAGAAAATTACCAATAAAATAAAAGGGGTTTAGTAGAATCTGGAGTTAGCATGTGCAAGGAGCGCGGGTTCAATCCTCTGCATCTAACACAATGCAATGCAATATAATAGAATGATTGATAAAAGGAGCAATTTCAAATGGTAAATTTTTCCATTGTTCAAGCCAAATCAGAGAACAAAGACAACAGAAATGACTCAGTGGGTAAGAGTACTTGCTCAGTAAGCGTGAGAGTCTACGTTCAGATCAGAACACCCAAGTAAAAAGTCAGGCATAGCCTTATATTTGCTTATAACTCTAGTGTTGAAGAGGAAGAGCAAGGAGGGCTTCAGGAGCTTGCTGGCTCCAAGTCTAGTCAGTGAGAGGCCCCTCTCAAATGATTAAGGCAGGGAGGCATAGAGCAGAATATATTGACATCCTCACCTAGGTTTTGTATACACAGGCCTGTGTATCTGCATACACATGCACACCACCACATATACATATGCACATACAGCCTACACACACATCACCCATGCACATATACCACACACACACATCATACATATGCATACATCCCCCCACATCACTCACACACACACACACACACACACACACACAGACAGACATATGCATACACCAAACACAATCAAACACACAATTTTAAACCTGAAATAATTCTTAAAGCTGCAGGACAGATTTACAAAGACATTCACTGAAGTCACAGCCCCAAGGTCTAGCACTGATTTTGAGAGCTTCAAACTATTCCTGTCAAAATCTCACCTAACACCCACTTAACATCACACTTTGGTAACTGGAGTGAAACCACAGAAAGCGTGTACATTCACTTACCTATTGGCTGACTGTTGGGAGAAGGTTCCAATCAAATCAATTCACTTAATCTTTCCAGTAGATCTGATTATCATTGTCTTTGACAAAACTCACAGACTTCACCTAAGGAAAACACAAAGAGAAGAGCATTTCAATGGGGAGCTGGAAACTCTCTGTAACCTAACGATACAAAATTCAACTCGAGACTACAAATACGTCTTTTCTGGCACCGTGCGACAGAGTAACAAAAGTATTTGGTAACTGGATTAAATTTTATGATTGGGACAAAATGAATGTTCAAGCATAGAGAGATTAAAGTCACAGAGGGAGATGAAAGAGTTTATTTCCAACCCCGATAGGCACATGGGAACCATTGACCACATAATACAAGGGCATTAAAAATCACATGCAAGCAAGCATTGAGCTCATTCTGGAATAACCCCCATTGATTACTGTAATTGGCTGAACACAATAAAGATGTAGGTTGTACTTCACCAAAGCCATTAAATCTTAGCTACATCAATTTCTGCTTAGGAACAGACACGACCACCTAGACGGGTGACTTATTCGTAAGAGCCATCAACCCATCTTGAAAAGAATTCAGTAGGATGGGTTTCCAGACCATTCCGAGCATGCTGTCTTGTTTCCCCCAACAGCTGTTCACAGCAGTGAAGCCTTATCGACAGCTGATTACAAATATAACCTGCACATTCCACTCGTCTTGCCAGGGCAATGCCGGTCCTGAGGTCCAGAAATCAAATTACTGTCTCAGTTATGGGAGCAGTTCCAAGAGAAAGCGAGCAATAGCTCACCTGGAGAGAAACTAAAATAGACGCCGCAGGACAGATGGGGCACGAGCGCAGATGACAGAAAGTTACACAGCTCCCAGGGAATCCTGAATCGGGTCGCACTGGGATAGATTCAGTATTTCCAAACAAGCCGGTATTTTGAAGTCACAGAACGTAAACACAACCCCACCCTAGTCAACGTTCAAGCCTATATTCCAAAGCCATAATATATACATAGTTTTATTGCGCAGTTTCTCCAGTCTCCAGTCTTGCTCCTCAAGCTAGTGAAATCAATCATTGTTTAGAAGAAACCAGCATGAAATAAATTGTTATCCACTTCTAGTTTTAGAAGATTTTTCACTCCAAAAAAGATTGCTGATAATGGGTAATAAAAACAACAATAGCCACATCCAAGAAGAGCCTATAGTAGTCAAAGAAATATGTGTGAACTTTCAAGAAAATCTATGCCAAGATTCTGGCCTCATAGCTGATCACTGAGTGGTATTCAGGAAGCTCACTTGGGCATAGACTCAAGAGACTTCTTCATTAGCAAAGATAAACAGTCTTTATTATCCTTGCAGAGTTCCTGCCATTAGAATGACAAGACAAATGTCATGTGCTTTGCTTATTAACTTATCCATCCATTTATTTCTGTGGTGTTGGGAATATTACTCAAGGCCTTGCAGTTGCAAAGTAAGATCTCAACCACTGCCCTGCGCCCCCCCCCCCCCGTTCATCCTGTGTAAGTGTGTGCGCACAAGCGCATGTCTCCATATCTCTGTGTGTGCTGGTGTCTTGTGGGTCTGCGTCTGTCTGTGTGTGTGTGTTAATTTTGTTGGATCAATAAATAAATCATCATCTGATGAAGTGCAAGATGGCACAACACAAAGACTGTCTTTGAACACCTAAAGCTGAGAAAATATCTATCTTTCCTTTTTTGTTGTTATCCAAGCTTTTCGAAGGCTTTCAAGTGACAATGGTACCTAGGTTCATGGCACAATTTGTGAATACAGGCCAGGTTGGGTGTATGTAGAGGCTGGCGCATGCTTCTTTCAGTTGGTCACTTTCTAGACTAGACTAGGACTCATCTCCTCATGAGGCAGAACACACTTCAAGATCCCTTCTTCTCATTGTATGTGGCTGTGTGTCGTGTATGCACGTGTGTTTATGGTACCAGTGTCTCCCTTTTGGGCGCCACTGTATATTTTGGGACAGGGACTCTTTCTACACCAGGAACTCACTCACTGGCTAGCCTGACTGGTAGCAAGCCCCCCAAGATCTTCATTTCTCCTTCCTGGCCCTGGGACTGCAGATGTGCTCAGCCACACCTGGCTTTGCGTGTATATAGGTGCCTGAGGATCTGAAGCTGGGTCCTCGTGCTTCTGCACCCAGTACTATACCCATTGAACCATGTTTCCAGCCCTCAAGCTTAACAGTTATTTAATTTTTCTTTTAATTTGTACAACATGAAACTGACCTGGACAAACATTGAAATCTAACATCCCTTTCCAGTCTTATTCGCTTCTTACATAGAATAGGGTTCCCTTAAATGATACAATTTTTGCCTCCTAAGAAGTCTAAAATTTCTGAATACAACCAGTCAGGCCCATCTGTTATCAGGCTCATATGCTAACAGCCTTTTCACCTACACAGATACAAGCAGCTTCTCTCTATCTGTTGTTGGGGATGAGCAGTGATTTCAGATGACTTAAGGACATGTTCAGTGCCTGCAAAGTGCCTCAAAGCCAACAATACTGGGCTTGCGTGGCTGGGGCTAGATGGACGGTTTTCTCTGCTCGTACCCAGGGCCCAAGCTCCGCAAGCTCTTGGGATACTTTCTGGGGCAGGGTAGTGCTTGGCTGCTGAAGTAGCTCCCAACAGCTGGAGTAACCACAAGTCACCCTGTCCTTCCACACCTGGGCTAGCATTGAGCAATCTTTCAACACTCTCCTTTCACTGACAATGAAACCGAGGCTCAGAAGGTCAGTACCTCCCAGGGTCTGCAACCAGAAACAGATTTCCTGGTTTCTTTTGTGCCGTGTCCCCTTTCAAATTGAGGCATCTCACCTTAGAAAAAGCCGACCGAGTATTAACTCTGTTAAAATTGCTTCTTGGTTTAGGATACAACAGAAAGGTGAAGAGAAACGAGTGCCAAGAGAGACCGGACGCCAAACATGGCAAACTTCAGACCATTCCATCACCACTGGCGCCACCTAACAGCCTGGTTAGCACAACCACCCTGCTTAGTTACTTATATTAGCTTTCCTTAGAACTAAATAACAAAATTGTAAATATTTGAATCAGACAGACAGTCCTATTCTATTACACAAACTCAATACGAGTACTGGCATTTACACAGATGCCCTTGAACTGCATAAGCCCTCTTGATTTTTTTACTTACTATTCTGTAATTTTTATTTCCACGTATTCGAGCTGCTCATCTTTCCTAGCCATGTCCTAGTCCACAGGGTCTGAATGAAGTCACTTCTTACATTAGTCTTGTCCCATATGGGGAAAGACTTCACATGCTTTCATGGGTATCACGGGAAATACTATTTTCCTTAAAATATTATCAGAAAAAAATTATTAAATCGAAAAGCAGGAATATTTTATGAACTCATATTTAACCCATATCAAAGCATTTATAATTTCTTATAAAGCAACCAACAATAAATAGGTATCCTACATTTAGCACATGTTCTAACTTTGTACTTGACACACAAAAAGAGGTTTTTTCAATTCAAGTTGTACCTCAGTTTCTTTTTATTATTATTTTAATGGTGACAGCAATTCTACTGCTTAAAATAATTTGTCTTTTATCTTTAATGAAAAAATTAAATAATCATATAAGTTGACCATGTTTAGGTCCTGACTTTACTTTTATAGTTAAGTGGCCTTTTATGTAGTGTGTGTGGGTGTGTGTGTGTGCGTGTGTGCATGCATGTGAATTGTATTATACGGGAGCTGCAGTTATAGGCAGTTGTGAGCCAACTGCTATGGGTGCTGGGAACTGACCCCAGGCCCTCTACAACAGCCAGCACCATCCTCTCAGCTCCTGGTTGCTGGATTATTTTGTATCTTTATCTGGAGTCTATGGAGTTAGTTTCTCGCTTCTGTTTTTATTATCTCAGTCCACACATTGAAGATGGAACGTTGATTCAAACTGTAACATTATGTGGTCGGCACTGAACTATCGATTCTGTGTTGTCGCATGAACACGGCATGCACATTTTGGGCTGCTTCAGGTACTTCTGCGTGTGGTGTGTCTGAGTCTGTAGAAGGACAACGTTCTGCTCCTTGTGATTCTTGTCCTAACAATCTTGAATACACCTGTGTGCTTGCAACGTTCTCAGCTGCTTTAATCCAGGTTATGCAGCCTTCAATCCCTGTATTCTTTACCCCTCATTTCAATCATACTCAGAAACTTCCATTTGGATTGTGGTTAAAATGGCACTTATCATAAATGCAATATTTAGGTGTGATTAATGGAAACGTCATTTTAGGAGTTTAGTTTTCACGTTTCCACGTTAAGCAAGTTCACTGTATTATAAGTTATCTCTGTGTGGATGACACTCCGACTTTCACATCCCATAAATGTTCACATTCTGTTAGCCTCCCCTCCCCCCTTTCCCGTTCCTATTTCACTTGCTAAAAATACATCATGCCTATCCAGCAACTAATTGTGCTAATTCCTTTTAAGTCTTCCAGAATAATATCCCCTGTTTGTGGTTAAACAGGGATTAGGTAGATGATAAGTATTATAAGTCCTATCTTAAATAAAGCAGCTTAATTTTCTTGACAAAACTGAGATCAAACCATACATAAACACTACCACATCCACACAGTACCCCCATCAGCCATTTATTCCCCCATCTGAAGAAGCCTTGAGCTCATTTAAAACAAAAATGAATGCCTCGGACCTCCCAGTGCCAAGTACCTTCCTTCCTCCCCATTCTCCAATGTCTCCTGCCTCTTCTGTCATCTAGGCTTGGATTCAAAGACAGAGGAAAAGAGAGTGCAAGTGACTTGGATACATAATAACATACCAGGCCCCTGTGACACAGGTAGAGGCAGGAGGATCAGGAATTCAAGGTCAGCCTCTGTTGCATTGCAAGTTTGAGACCAATCTGAGCTACATAAGACCTCTTATAATAAAATATTTTGAACTTATTTTTTTGGACTGAAAACAGTCTCCATTTTGTTGTGCATGCTAATTATAACCATATGCCATCGCCCTTGATTTAATGGATACTCAATAGGTACTGGAAAGCAATGTTACATTTCAGATAGTGTAAGTGGTCCATATATCTAGACGCTAGGTTGATGGGCAAGAGAAGGCTAACACACACAAATGAAAGGAGGAAGCATCTCGATTGTCCATGTGAGAATCCTAAGGACCAAGGCTGGTTCTGTGTTTACTTTAGAAGCCACACCGTGTGTTCAGTGGTGTGAAAGTAGAAGAGGCATTTCTCTGCTTTACTGGAGAAAGACAATGCATAGAGAAAGTGGCAGATATTTCATCCGAACTATAGTTCCTCAAAGACTGCAAGATGTCTACAAATTTTCTTCCCTGGAGTTCAAAATAGCAAGCTGAGTGGGCGTGAGCAGTTCAAGGAGAAAGAAAGAGGGGGAGAGGAGGGAAGGGGGGGGGAGGGAGAGGGGGGAGGGAACAAGTAGAAGGAGGAGGAGGAGTTATGGAACAAAGGTAATCATACTGTCTGCTCCTTAGTGCGAAATCTACAAGAGGCCATCTGAAGAGCTGTGTATGATTTGCATGAAACGATAGTTTGAGCCAGAATACAAATAAAGATTATGACTTCACACAGAATCTCTAGTTCATATACTATGTGTGTACATGTATACATGTATGTATGGGGGTAGGAAGGGAGAGAGAGAGAGTGCACACACAAAGACTGGCCCTGGGTCTATACACATCACAGCAGGGAGGTATGGCAGCAGGCAGTCGTAACTGCTGGAGCAGCAACCTGAGAGTTCGCGTCCTAAATCCCAAGTAGGAAGCACAGAAAGCAAGCTTGAAAAGCCTCAAGTCATTATAAAGTCTCAAAGTTTTCCTCCAAGAAACACTTCCTCTACCAAAGCCACGTCTCCTAAACCTTCCCAAACAGAATCACCAACTAAAGATCAAGTATTCAAATTCCAGAACTATGGGGGACATCTCATTCCGACCAGCACACTGTTCTCTTACTCTTCATTTCTCTTTCACCAAAATACAGCCAATTATATTGTTAGGCAGCATATGTGTGTGTCTAAAAATGGCAATGCTATGTAAAATCATACAGTAGGTTCCAACACCAGGGAGTCATTTTAAAAAAGGTTAGATAATTGCGCTTCATTAAAATGAAAATGAAAATTTACCTATATAAAAAAAAAGACTGGCCCTGGGTGTCTTCCTCAATAGCTCTCTCCCTTATTTTGGGGGACAGCGTATGTCTGAACACGGAGCTTGTTACTTTGCTAGACAAGCTGGTCACTTAGCCCCAGAGATCCTCCTGTCTCTGCCTCACCCAATCTTATTTTTTTTAACATGGGTGCTGGGTTCCAGAACTCATCCTCATTCTTGCAAGGCCAGTGCTTTACAGATGGAACGATCTTGCCAGTCCGAAGTGGGACCAGTCATACGTAAAGACTAAAGCCAGCATCAGGGTCACAGGAAAGGCCAGCAGTGCTCCGCAATAGCCAGATACCTTTCTAAGTCACAACAGCGCCTCTGCAGAGAGCTAAAGGTGGTGTGGTCTTGGCAGTGCTTTTTATAACTTTAACAGACACATGGTCAACAGGGGAGTTTGTTAAATTACAATGCCAGTTCTAGATCCTGTAAGTCTGAGGTGAAACTAAAATATAAATCATGTGCTAGTATGAGGGTGCAGCTGGAGAAACAAGATTTTAACTCTCAGCCAGCCGGGTAAGTGTCTGCCTTTCTGCTAGCCATTGCCGGAAGTGATAAAGTCTATGACATGAGACCTGAGCAACAACAACATACACACACACACACACACACACACACACACATCACAGGCATGCAGGGTGGAGAGAGGGCATGCACACATTGTTTCTTAGGAGTGGTGCTGCAGTTGGAGAGACAGCTATTTGGTTAAGAAGTGACTCCTCTTCTAGAGGACCCGGATTCAATTCCCAGCACCCACATGGCAGCTCACAATTGTCTGCAACTCCAGTTCAGGGGACCTGATGCCTATGACAAAAAATAAAATAAAATAAAATAAAAATAAATAAGTGTTTTAAAAAAAGAGTAAGTACTCAATGCTAAAAGGCACAGTGAAGATCCTAAAACTAATAATTGCTGAGAGCAGGGAGCATTCAGTTTAGTCGACAGCAGTTACCAAGGGCTTCAAATATGCTGAAGGTACAGGCCCCAGAGTGGAATGGGAAGTAGGCAGAAAAAAGAGACGGACCTTCAAGGTGAGCAAGAAAGTAGAGTTCAGATAATTACAGTGCACCTGCTTTGAGGTCAAAGATCTCATTGCTGGAGACTTCCAGCAAGAATCCACTTTGAACCTAGGAAAGAGAGACTGCAACTCAAGTTTTTTCAGGTCTACCCAAGGATGGAGAGGACTGGATAGCTTGCCTTCGCCCCATGCAAATCCGCTCCACTAGCAACAGTAACAGTGTTAGGAATGACATTTTGGGTGTAAGCCTGGGAGCACAAAATTATCATTTTGGTATACATATTTATGCACATGTATGTCTCTGGTTAACATTCGTCTTTAATAACAGCTCCAACAGCATTAGGCCACAACTTTGTAACATAATTGATGATTTTCTGTTAGTGTTTGAATATTACTTTTATTGCAAAAAAAAAAAAAGTAAATGCTTCCTATACAGTACTTTGGGACGGCACACACCCACATAACACCCTCAGCTACAGCATCTTCTTCCTGTCCTCCCACCCTGGCTGGCAACAGGAAGAAACATTCCCAGAAGCAAAATGAAATCATTCATGAATTATACCTTTTTTTTTTTAACCTCCTCAGAAACATTTTCCTGCTGGCCCACATAATGTTGGATGTACCGCACAAAGTTGTCAATAGAAAAGCAACAGTGAACTGAAAAGATCTCTATGAAAGCAGAAATTCCATCAAGAGGCCATTGTGAAGACGGTAACATGGGACTGTGGGGATGTAACTGCCACCGGCAAGTGCAGGAGAAGCACTTGGAAAAGAATCAGGACAGGGCACCGTCCCGAGGCCAGGTTACCACTCTACTTCCATTGGCTGTAGAACATACTCCATCACCTTAGTGAGGCACTGAAAACAAACTGGGATGCTCCTGCCGTGTTTCACAGTAATGTCAACTGGCCTGATGCATCCAGCGAAAGGATTAAAACAAACAAAAAAAGCAAAGTGGGTACCTTTTGGCGGGCCTTGCCAAGGTATGCCACTAAGCAAACATGCCTCAACAGAGTTAGTGCAAGAGGTTGATTGGGGGAGGAGGAAGGGAGGAAGTGAATGAGGGAATGGTCATCTAGAAGTGCGGACATGAGAGACGTGGGTGGGAGACAGAGAGAACAGGCCAGAAAAGAGGTAAGAGAGAAGCAAGTGAGGGCCGCTGTGACTGGCACGCACTTTTAAAAGGTGCACCTGTCATAGCTGATGGTGGAAAGGTACCTGGAGGCAGGCCATGATGTCACTGCCTAGGTGTTGAGGCAGGCTGCCGCCGCTGCACGAACTAACCTTAAGTATCCCTGGGACTTGCTTTTCCTACCGAACCTCTGTCACTTCAAGACTTCAAGGCTTGAACACTGTAAGACACCTGTAATCATAACTCTTCTACTAGGTAGAGCCCTGGAACTCCACTTCCTCCAGTGAATTAACTGTCTTCCATCCATAGGTCCATCCCAGATCTGGACGTGCAAGCCCTCACGAACAAGGAGAAAATGTCGTCAGCTTATGAAATCTAAATCAAGTCTAACTTATGAACAGCTTCAGAACATGAAATACAATACGAATAAGATGCCCTGATGAAACCACAAAGCCTTGCCTTCCCCCAAAACTCTCTACTCAGAACCCTTTCTGGTACTCTCCCCTGAGTCATGGGACCAAGACAACTACAACTATTTCATTTCTCCAAACCCACGACAGCAAAAGAGCTCCAAAATTTCACCTGAGGGTACCAAAGAACAAAAACACACAAAACAAAGTAAGTTTTTGTGGGGGAAAAGAAAGTGAAGAGGAAAACAAAAGCAACCATGAAATCTTGGGACTTTATCAACACCCACATAAAGAAGTAAACAGCTGTCCCTAAAAAGGAAACACAGGATTATTTTATACTCCTTGGTTGCCGCCACTGCAATCCTCTGTGTTCACGGGTCTACTTGCTTTTAGAACCGCCAAGGGGGAATCACCAGAAGTCACAGACTTAGATCTGCAGTAGCACAGCTTCTAACTACACCCCTAGAATTGTGGTTCACACAGGGTTCAGCTGAGAAAGACTTCCCCTGCCAGAAGTGATGTCTTCAGGAGTTCAACCACTAGGCCTAGACTAAATGAAGGTCAGTGCAGCCCCCAGAGGAAGCCATTCAACTAGCTGGGTTGGTTCTCCCAGGGAGCCAGGCCTAGAAAACCCTTCAGACTAACAATGGACCTGGCAGAGAGAGCAGCTGTCTTCCCCCACACAGAAGGGCGGGCCCTCCTCCCAAAGGACAGGCAGAGTGCAAACCTGTCTCCAGCAGACACCCAAAGAAGGCACAGCAGAGCAGTCAGGGACAGCCACTTGTGGCTGACACAAAGACAGATTCAGCCTCAGGACTAAGGCTGTGGAAATGTATATTGCAGACAGGACATCCCTCCTGGCACTTGGTGAGTGAAGCCCAGGCCACAGCAACAACAACCTGGCCAGAGGACAGCCTGCACCACACATCAAAGCCAGAGGCGCTGGGAGGCTGGCCAAAGACTCTGGGAGCTGCTGGGGAGTGTACTGCCAGGGACAATAGGCAAAGGGACCTGGTAGAATCTATGAATTCCCAGCACTGGGAAGGTCTTCTCAGAGATCCTGCCCTATCCTGTCAGAGCTGCGATTGAATCTCTTTGAAGAAATTAAAAAAGGGAAAGAATATACATTCTTCCACATTTCTGTCTGAAAGAGCGACACCACAATGCATGCTGAATGCACTCTGGTCCCCATACGCTGCAGCCAAAATCCAAAACAATAGAGCTGAGTGAGATATACCGTGTGTGTGTGTGTGTGTGTGTGTGTGTGTGTGTGTGTTTTCAGTAAAGGGAGTAATCTCAAACATTTAAATGCAAACATCATGTCTGCATTGTTACACCCTCCCAGAAATTTCCCACCAATTCTATTTAATTAGAGTCACATCGAATGTTAATTACATCCTGACAGCACTACGATCTGGCAGGGCACAGCAAACAGTCCCCTTGTAGGTAGCAAGGATTTAAGGTAAGACTACAGACTCTGGCTCACAAGCATGACACAGCTCTTGACGGAGAAGGTTCTGCTGGAGAGACTTAGCCAGTTAAGTCAATAGAAATAGAATCTGCTTCAAACATGTCTTGGGCTCGCATTTTCTTACAGAGAACAAACCAGGGACAGAAACAGACAGAGATCCCCGCCCTGTAGGAAGACCCTGAAAACAGCTCAGCCTGGGTTGTCAAAGGGTTCCAAGCATAGGCATAAAGATCTGGGTTCTGATCTGAGGCAGTCTACATGTATAAAAGCTGGTTTGGGGAGACCTTCTGGCCAGGCTAGGTTTGTCTAATCAGTACCCTCGAGGTTCAGGGAGAGACTCAGACTCAAAAAAAAAAATAAAATAAAATAAAGCGTTGAGTGAGTGAGGAAAATATCCAACGACACTGACCTCTTACCTTCATTACACACGCATACACGCATGCACTCCCTCACCCCACCCACACACAGCCTCTAAGTTACAGAAAAACAAATAAATCTCTTGTGATGTGATGTCTGGAGCTGGTTGCCCTTTAAGGTAAAGCAAACAGCAGAGACATGGGACCCCTGCAGCCCTGAAGTGACTGGCTTCCCTGTAAGAAGCCACCTTGCAGGAATGCTCTTTAGAAGGGACAGAGCTTGTCGGGTCTCTTTTCAAAGGAGATGTATGTGACTTGAGGGCACTCGGTACTAATGGAGCCTGTACATCATGGCTGTATGGCCAGCAGCACATGCTCTATGAAGCCGGCAGTTTGTCAGAGCTCCGCCTGTCATTCCTAATGGCATGCTGGGGGAAGAATAACTTCCAGCTCCTTGCTAATCCGGTGTGGGGATGCCAAGGTAGAGAGCGTGTTTTACTTGATTGCTTAAAAGGAAGACTTATTTTCAGCTTGCAAATCACCGTTCTGGCTCCTTTGCCAGCCCTGATGCCACATTACAATCCTTTCAAAATATCTTTTTCTCGTCAATTTTCACTCATTTTGACATAAGCAAACATTTAAAGGAATTCTGGTGAGCCTCCGAAAGATGAAACTACCAGAGGGAAGAGGTTAAAAATAAAACATAAACAAAACAAAACAAAACAAAAGAGGAGTTCACAAATATTTAGCATTTGAGATGGCTGTTGTTACACCATCTTAACCAGCCAGGACTTAGCAGGACTCTAGAACCAGAGGACACCAAACAATTTTCTTTAAGTCACACTTATGAAGAGGACTTTGAAGAAAAACATAATAAAATGGAAATTTTAGAGCTTCTAACTGATATAGGAGGAACCCTAGCTATTTCTGTAATTATTCCCCAGAGACTGGTGCTGACTATTCTAAAAACAGGATGTGTTGTTTGTTGTCCCTTACAAAAGACAACCAGACCAGTATCAGCCTCAAAAACATTCCAACTACAGATCCATGTAAAGTCTAGTAATAGCCAAAGAGCCAAACGGAATTTTTATTCATGTATTTAAATTATTTTCCCAACGTGAGATGACTGCAGGAAGTGTGTTTCTTGTTTTTATGAATGCCAAAAGGGAAAGACAGTTACATAACTCGGGTCTGCATCATAGCTCTAAAAATTCCAGCCTACCTAGAGCTGAGTCTTCACAGCTAAGGCTTCGAATTTTTAAAATTAGCTTTGATTAATCTGTAGTAACTAGGCACTTGTTCTGTGTAGTTACAACAGGCTACATTCAACCAACCCATAAGGATTGATGACTTTTAATTTTTTTATGAAACCAAAAACATCATTTTAATATCTAACCGCTTAATAGACTTCACTGTCCAATGAAATACAATTTGCTTCCTGTTTCAATCTCTGTAACATTATAACAACTCCAATAGCAATCCTCCCCTAAAGTTACTGTACTGTGAAGAAACCATGGGCACAGAAAGATGAGCCTAATAGCAATAGATTTCAAGACAGTCTCAATGAACACAGGCCACACAGAGAGGGAGTGTCACCTCTGTTTGGACTGGGAATGACCTCCCTAAATGACACTGATGTTTTCCCTACTCCTGTGTCTTCACAAATGGAAGTGTCTTATCTGGCCCCCTCCCCGATCCCGACCCACATGAGAATGTAGGATACATAGAAAGTAAGTTATATCCCAGCTTCTCAAGCAGGTGGTTGGATTCTACCTCCTCCAGCCACTACTTTTACAAATACCTGAGAAAATCGAATGAAAACTGCTTACTGCCACCATCCCGTCATGGATGGTGATTAAAACCAGCTCAAGCAGCAACTGAGCTCTGCTCTATGGAGACAAGAGTAGTCTCGTCTCCTCCGGAATTCTACAGGCTAAATCCAACTAACAAGGCTGGATGATCTTTTTAAATGTAGATAGCACTAGAAAAGGCAGCATTTTGATACCGAAGTATTCTAGTCTCTCTAACTGGTTATTTCTGTGATCTGTTATTCTTTTGCACACCATGCTGCCTCAGCAGAAGGTTGCTAGTGTGGTCTTTAACCTCAAAAATCACATGACTGGAGGAAGTATGCTAAGTGTGGCCCATCAGGTTACAGTAGAGCCCAAGAGGAGGGACTTTTAATACTCATCAGCAGACGGTTGTCAAGGAGACAGGGAGAGCCCCAAATTTGAAGAGGAGATATGTTCAGTCTGGGGACAAACTCAGCTTGAGGTGTCTTCAGAAATATCTTAGATAGAAATGTCCAAGAGGGAACCGTTGCACTTCCAGGTACGGAACGCAAGGAATGTGTGTGTGCGCACACCCACCTGTATCCATGAGCCTAGAGTGATGCTCAGGACAGCGTGCCCTGGAAGACAGGGCACTTCGGAAACCATGGGCAGGAAGAGGCCCAGTGCCTGAAATGTGGTTGAAGTCATAATGAAGGCAGGTGTGTAAAGAGGTTAAAAACAACAGTGTGACCAGGCTACCAGGGCACACAGCCACTGAGACAAACAGAGAAAGAGTGAGGCATGAGAGTCAACTGCAAATGTGCAACAGCTGAAGTCAGTCACGGACTGAAATGTGTCACTGGGTTTCAAAATTAGGAAGCTGCTGTGATAACAAGTTAGGTGGTCAAAATGATGAAGCCATAGAAACAAGTCACGCAGGAGTGGCGAAAGCCTTGGGAGTTGTTTTATCCTTTGCTTTTTTTTCCCCCTCTCTTTTTTTTCAAGATAGAAGAGATTTCAACATTTTTTTCAGTAAAAGAAAAGACCTGAGGGAGGAGAATAACAATGTCCTAACAAGATTTTACAAGATTAAATTTTGGCCAGAGTGAAGAAATAATTATGACTTGATTGTGTTAAAGTAAAACTTCAAATTCTCAACAATTAGCTAACCACTAATATTGATTTATGGACTCGGGGAGCCTTTAATCAAAGGGATAGGCTGTTCTGCCATAAAAGGAATCAGGAAGAAACCAGACAGAACTGTGGAAAGGGTACACAGGAAAGGCTAGGCAGCCACGTGCCTCCGCCAGAAGAACTTTAAATATCAGCAGCAGCATGAACTCCTGCTTTTAAGGCTGTTTTTAAATTAATGCAATAACAACCACTTCCATTGGAAAGTCTAACCAGTGTTTATAATGTTTCAGATAGTATCGGAGACAAAGAGGAGGCCCAAACTGCCCTGCTGAAGGAACTCTTCAAACATGTGTCTCAAGAGGAGGTGAGCCCTAAGCCTGAGTATTGAAGGCACCAGTGAAACACTGACATCTGAAGCAACATGAGAGAAAACACTGGTGGGTGCCTCCCATTTCACACCCAGACAGACTGATGCACTCCGTCCTACCATGTTCTCATTCTGAAAGTCACTTCCTAACAAGGAAGCCATCACATCGAAAGCGTTCAGCAAGAAAAAGTTCCCACCAAAAAACACAAGCGTTACCGTGTGATGGATTGTTTTGTGTGGGTCTAACTGAAAACCTAGTTTTTAATTCATGGGACGAAACATTCAGGGAAGGGTGTGTGTTCCTCTAGACCTGAGAGCCTGACATATGAGGTTGGTGTCTGGGGAGTTTAAAAATAAAAGAAGCACTTTCTTATTTCGTTTACAAGTTAGGAATTTTCTAAGTATTTTGCTGTTAAGTCTTAAGAGATGTCAGTAAAAATAAAATAAAATAAACACAAATCTAGACCAACAAGAAGGAGCAAGGCCTAAAACACATAAGCCCTGGAAACATGTTCTGGCTCCTAGCCAAGAGTAGGGTCCACTTGGCCTTCAGTATGACGCTTTGTATGCAGACTCACACAGATGCTCCAGGCATTACCCGATTTCTTTATAAGCTATAACAAGTCATTTTGGTAGTCCAGATTCTGTTTAGGCCACTCTAGTTTCTACAAAGTAAATGCTTAAAATCGGATCTTACTATTAGAAATGTTTAGTAAAAGACACACATAGAAATAATAATGAAATTTGAACCATCATCAGAGAAAAATCAAAGCAGCCAGCATCTACTGATTCCATTGGGCTTTGTTGTGTGTTTTCTCTTAATCTTTTTATGAGGCAGGTAAAATTACTTCCTATCACCACCTCCCACTCAGGACCTCAGTAGTCTAAGGAACTTGTTCATGGCAGCAGATGAAGTGCTGAAGATGGGTATTTATGTATTTTTTGTTTACTTTTATTCATTTATTCATGTTACAATGTTTATGCATACTTGCAGGAATCTGATCTCTTCTACCATGTGGGTTTCTGGGATTGAACTCAGGTTGTCAGGCTTGGCTGAAAGCCCCTTTACCCCTCTACCCATCCCAAGGGCTCTGAAGAAGAATCTTTTAATCATCTACGATGAACCCACAACTTACCATCTTGAATGGATAGATCCACAGATTGGGAAGTTAAGAAGATCCTTAGGTCCAAGAAAGACAGAACACCTTGCAGTCACACACACCCCATTTTCAAATTCAAGTCTTAAGGACTTCAGTGGCAAAGGGACTCCATGCACCAAGTGTGAAGAGTTAAAGACATGGTATCATTTCTGGCCACTCACAGAGCTGGAGGGACTGCCCTGTGATAAAGGGGGGTGGGGGAGTCTTTTGTCACCAGATTCTACATGGGGATGGGTGCTTTTAGAGCAAAGCTCAGTACTCCACAGTCAACAACAAAATCTTACATATCTCACAACATGGCTTCCCCTGGCTCACTGTCTTAATTTAGTCTAGCTCTAAAAAGCGTTTCTTACCCCAATGTCAGTTAAAAATCGATGTTTGGAAGATTTTCTGTGCCTGTGTTCCTCTAGATGACATTTGGAGAGTGTGTCATGCTCCCTGTCTCTAGAAATGACAATCTATTCCTGTTGTCCTTGAATAAGAGCCATGCTTTTTTTTTTTTAAAGAAAAATCACTACATGCTGCTCTTTTAAATTTTGCAGTAACTTCATTATTGGGAAATGTCTTTAATTTTTCCAAAGAAAAATAGCATTTACTTTCCTTTTAAAAATGTTTCCTGGTAGGTTGCCCACGCTCCAGTGGATGGCAACGTACAACTAAGCAACACTAATTGGACACAGTGAACTTTAAAAAAGTAAAGAAGGGCATGAGCTGGGAGGGGGATGTGGTATCGGAGAGGATCAGGAGAGGGTGGAGGGAAGGATTGAAAGGGATATGATCAAGCACCTTGTCTATAGGTATAAAATTCTCCATGAATAAATAAAAACACCCTTTAAAATATCCATGATGAATATTTTCTTCCCCTCGTTTATCCAACAATTCATTCAGCAAACAAATGTGTGCTACTGTAAGACTGTCCCCTATGAATCTCTGAATTAGCGAAGGGCAGACATTGAAAAGCAACTGTTGCCAGTTAAATCCCTAAGCAGAAGGCACAGGGTGTCTATGAGTCTCTGAGCTTGACAACATGCAAATGGCATGTCCTCCAGAACTCAGGACCGGAAGCTGCATAATCAGAATTATACTTCATTTCTACAACTAACCCATGTCCCAGCACACCCTGAACCCAACCTCAAAATCATCAGTAAGATGTTCTAGAAGTTTCCACTCTCACATTCTATCTGTGGAAAATTCATCTATCTAAAGTGTCCACCTATACAGTTTTGACAACTTTGGAGGGGAAGCAGGAAAGTATGAGGATAAAGAGAATCCTTGAACCTCTTCAGATCCAGGAGCAACAATCCCCTCTGTGCTTAGTCCTAACGTAAAATGGCAAATGTCCCTACCCTGACAAACTGGATATAAGCCTTTGTCATATGACATACAAACACAACTCGGGAGTCTATGCTTCCCTTGTAACTAAACTTTCCTTTAGTCCCACCACAGTCCTGAACAGCATGCAGCTCCTGTATCCTTCCCCTTTAAAACTCACAGGGCCCAGTTAGTTCTTACTGTCTCTGGTGAGCCGGGATCTCAATCCATAGCTGCTATTCCTTTCGTCTCTTGGCAGACGCATGCATTTGGTAAAGACAGCATACCACAGCACGTCCCCAAGAACTCCAAAATATCTCCATGCGTCCTCTATCCCTCATAAGGAAAGCAGGGCACAGCTGTTTCAATTCGTCAGTTCTCTGAGTTTGGGACTGAGAGGGAAGGTTCTGCCCCATGGGAGTGCGAACTCTGACCTCCCTACCCAGAGCATCTCCCTGTAGTGTTACAGAAGGCCTCACTTATAACGGGTGACGGCTAAGCTAGGACAACCCTTCTCTCATCCATCTCTGCTCATCTATCTCTCATCTCCACATCTTATCTGAAAAAAAATCACCTTCTCCAAGTTCACTTTTCCACCTCATATTTGAAGTCTGGATCATGCTTCCCCTCCAGACTAAAGCCACAAATAGTAGTAGGCACTCCAGGCTACCCTCCTAAAGCTTATATAACTGGATTTAGAATTAGCCTAGGGCAATGGAAGAGGAGCACCACAGAGCCTGCCAACCTTCCATGGCACAGTTTCTTGCCACATAGCCAAACTGAGGACTTGAGTCAATAGCACAGAAAACTGTCTTTCCCTATGCGGGCCACAAAAGACCGGGAAGAACTCAAAGAAATAAACAAAGAAGTAAGAATAGCAAGACCCGTTGTCTAGAGGCAGACTGACCTGCCACGGCATTGACGGGAACACTCTCAATGGCTCCTATCTTTGTCAGAGGCAGCAGGGTTGGTACAATTACTGGCAGCAACAGGGGGCAGAAAATGGAAACAGGAGAGAGAGGAGAATTAAGTGAGTCAGAAACAAGGGCCTTCCTTGAGCAGGGAGTCCCGGGAGCTCAGGGCAAGAGGGAGAGGGAATTCCTGCCACAAGCCAGCAGGGGAAATCCCCTGCTTGGGGTTACCACTCACTCTGTCATGGACTAGGGAGACTCACTATTTAGAAATTTAACCCTCTCTGTCCTTGCTTTCCTACTCTGGCCTCCTCAGTTCAGCCTTCGTGCTGTTGATAAAAGGCTGGTTCAGGCTGGCACATATACAGGCCTCTGGTTCCCTGGTAGCCTATGATGGTCTACACAGCAGAAAGTTGGCCTCCCAAGGGACACGGAGCAAAGGCAGGGGCTACTTCTGACTATGGAGATTGGGAGGAAAGCAGGGCTAGGCTGCTGTCATCTAGTGGGCGGAGGGCAGGGATGCTGGGAACTATTTCACAGCGTACAAGCCAGTCTCTCCACCACAAAGAGTACCCAAAAGAAAAGCCAACCAAACCCAAATACTGTTTAGATTTATCAAAGTGTAATGTCCGGTCTTTAATTAAGGACATGAAAATCAAGGCAGCTTAGCTTCTGGATGCTGGCAGGTGGAGTATGCCATCAATCCGGTCTCACCTGGCTCTAAACTGAAGTCTCCTCCGGCAGGTTCTTGGTACTCTTAGGAGCCGAGAACCCCTGCCACAGCTGTCCCTAAGCAGCAGCTGTGTTCCTCATCCAGCGTCAAATGACAAGCAGGAGAAGAGAGCATGTTCTGGCAGGACTGGCTTACAGCCAAGAGGTGTTAAAGCAAGTAAGTCTCCCCTGCAAAGGTTTTCCACAAGCAGCAATGTCTTGCAGGGTGCAGGTTCCAGGAGGGCCCAGGCCCTAGTCCACTTGGACTGACTGACCCAGGCAGGAAATGTCAGCTGTCTCAGACACCCCTATCTCCAGCTAAGCACCATTTTACTGACAACTTCCTCTCCGAGTCTCACCGTCATCAGGATGGCTTCCTTCTGAGAGCTCAAGGGGCAAGGATGTTGCTAGGAAATAGGAGAGAAAAGTGAGCTAGGGAAGCCTCTCCAACCTGGGCTCCTACCATCTGGGTATCTGCAGGACAAGACAGCCACCCGCCTCCTCCACCCCTGCCTGGCCGTGAGCAATCACACCCACTCCCTCAACCCCCAGCAGACAGTGAGTTATCCCTCCAAGGGAATATTTTCTGAACAAGCTAGACAGGCCCAACTTTCACATCGCTCTGAGGTGTATTAGAAATGCTGACCTTATAAAATCCGAGAAGGTCTCTGTCTGTAGAGAAGGGGAGGACTATTCTGTTCACTGCATCTCCTCAAAGAAAGTCACACATGGGAGCCGATGGGCGCCACCAAACTGTGCTTAAGGAGTCTGTGGTCAAACGTATTCACAAATTTCGCACTTTATAACTCTAGAGAGGGAAGTTCAGTAATGACAGAGAGGGACACTTTGAAAATTCTAGGCTAAGAAAAATACTATTTTCTTAAGTGTTCACTCAGAGAACTTTGTAAAAAGAATTGTTTTTAGTTTTAATTATGTATGTGCATTGTGTGTCTGTGGGAGGTTGGTGTGTGTGAGTGCAGGGCCCACAGAGTCCAGAAGAGGGCGCAAGTCCCCTGGAACTGAACTAGAGGTGGTTGTGAGCTGCTCTTCAGAGATTCTGGGGATGGAACTCTAGTCCTAAGGCAGAGGGTCGAGTGCCCCTAAGCCCAGTCATTTCACCAGCTCTGTGGCCTGAGTTTTTATACTGTGTCCTATTCACAGGTGTAGCTTCACTCAACAGGTAACTATTACAACGGGGTTGTGGCAAAGGTACAACCTTTGTTGGGAGTATGAGAAAGGTTTTTATTTAGATTTTAAAATCTGAATATGAAAACGTACAGAAAATGTACCACAGTGGAAGCATGTATAAAGTTAAAGTAACAATAATCCATTTCCCCCTGCCATTTCGGCATTATCATAATGCCTCAGGGCTTTGTTTTCTAGCAGAAGTACCAGATTTAAGCATGCATTTGAAACCTGAGTCTCGATAAAACATGTTGGTTTGCTAGATCTGTTGTTAGCTTTTCCCCCAGCAAGGGCTGATACTTTTAGAACTATCTCTCATCTGTGTCTGAGTGTACTTGACAGCCATCATCTGGTTACCTTTACCACATCCTGGTAAGGGCTAAGTGACATCCATCCACCGTCTTCCCTGCTCACTGAGAAGTTGTGAGGGGTTAAAAAGAAAATGAGACCTTCACACACACACACACACACACACACACACACACACACACACACAGATTCACTTACTGCTCCTTTGACTACCCAGGACTCTGGCCAAGCTTCCTCCAAGGGAAGGAAAACATCTCCCTGGATCAGAATGAAGACAGCCTTGCTGTACAGTACCCTTGTGCTAACCCTAAGAGACAGATGCAAGAGGCTGACTCCTCTCGTTGTAAATAACTCTCCCCTGAGTGACGTGCCACAGAAATCAATAGCAGGGATGACGATGGCCTTTTTTGGAACTGCCCAGGCAGTCAGCTGGAGAGGGGGCATTGCTAAGCCCAGGCACATTGCCTGGATCAAGCACTGAAAACAAGCTTCGCAAGAGTGAAGGGTGAGTAATTTACTTATTAAAGAGACAACTGTAAAGACTGATGCAAACAGACAAGCATAAAGCCTTCACTACACAAACAGAATGCTTGGCTTGGCTTGGCTTGGCAACCAAAACAGCGAAAGGCCATAAGCAGTGAAATCTCGGCTGTAGTACTTCACTTCCCCAAGTCTAATGCCCCCTTTGTCCCTAAGGTGACGCGGAGACACAGAGAATGGTCTGCAGGGAGGGCTCTGGTGGAGATGGGCTTCCCACTAGCAGGGAACCCACAGCAGGAAGTGGAGGGGAAGCCTCAGCACCACCCTAGTCCCCACCCCATCTGACACGAAGCTGCTCTTCCGTGAAAGGCTGCAGAGAAGGTAATGGGGATTTCTCCTTTCGCTTTGGTTCTGAAACCATCTACATGTGTCCCAAGGCCAGAAGTCTAGCCGACCATTGCCTGCATCGCTTTTTCCCATGGTCATTTTTTTTTCTATATTGGCCACAAATGCAGTGATGAGGGAACCTCTGGGACACTGAGGATGATAAATGACTCTCGGTGACCCCAATTTTAACTTTCAACTTATCTGACTGCACCCGGACATGGAAGCCAACAATAACAAGAAGGCGAAAACATTAGTGCGTGAAGCTTGAACTGATGAGCAAAGCAAGGAAAATGATATACTGTCACCCAGTGCTGTACGACGACCTAAAAAAAATAAAATAAAATGAAATCATGATGGCAGAAACTCCATCGCCTCTCCTACAGTCAACCATTCTATGGCTCCCAGGCCTGATTCATCTACAGCTCCTGGAAATAACTATGTGTTGGTCAAATGTTCCTATTTCATATGTTCTCAGGGGCTTTCAGGACCGGGGCAAATTGTTTTCGAAGCACCATCCGGCCATAATGACCAGGTTACCACTGATAATTACGCTCGCCTGTCTATAGGTTTGTCAGCTAAAGAAATCCACAGACGCCCATCATAATGAGCAGAAACCGACCTCTGGCACAGCTGGGCTGACCACATCACATTAGGAAAACAAGCTCTTTGCAATAACCAGTTCTGGGCATCGCTGGTTAAAAAAGACTAGTTTCCTGTTTTTCTCAGACTTCAGAATGTGGGTGTCGCTATTTTTTACCCCACCCACACTTCTTCTCTTTAATTGTTGAAGATTAGATGCTGTAAACACCTAATCATGGGTAGTGTATACATATTGAAACCCTGCTTTAATTTCAGGCAGGGTTGGTCCATTCTGAGGGAGGGCCTCACCTTTGCTGAGACAGGACTCGGGGCTTTGGGATGAACTTCCCTGAGCCTCAGCTACCCCAGAAAGCTGCCCTTGGGCATGGGCTTAAGCTAGGAAGTTGATACAAGCTCCCTGCTAGGTCCTTGTAGCTGATCCCAGCTACAGGTTGGAGGAGAAGAGGACCTGGGGCTTGTTCTTACAGATGGAATTGTACATCAGATTTGCCAAGCGAATCCCACAGTTAGGAGCCTAGTGCCTGTCCAATAGAGTGAACCTAAGATCCCAACCTAGCACCTACCTATAACCACAGAACCATCCTTCTCCCTTACTGGGCAATGCTATTTTTCTTTCTCTGGGGACTTTCAAAGACATGTCTGCTAAGTACAAAAACAGCATGGCTGTTTTTCTGCTTGATCCTACCATTTCAGTCAGGCCCTGTTCTAAAGTCAGTTCCTCCCAGGCCCTCCCCCCAAAACTTATCAACACATGTGCATGTGGGCTCATGGCTATGCATGTGCAACACATATACATGCACACACACACACACACACACACACACACACATTCAGGCATAAACACATGCATGTGCGTACATACATGCTCGTGCAGGCACACACATACGTCCTGCAGGAGGAATGCAACGTGATCTGTGCATCTCTAGAGCCACCGGCACTTTAAGCTGAGCCTTGGTCACAGCAAGAGACGAGTGTTTCCTGAGCATCCAGCCAGGCCTCTGGCCTCCACTCTTATCTGTAACCTGTGTCTCCCCTCCTCGCTCTACGTTCCCACGCATCTCTCTGGAAACCCTCATCCTGCGGTTTGTCTGCATCTGTTTTTCTCATGGACCAAGAGCTCTGAGGGGTTGCGTGCTACTCAGCACATCTGGAATGTTACAGGTGCTCAGTAAACACTGGAAGAAACGGGACAGGGAAGTGATTTCTGACTGACAACTTTGAGGCCAGGAACTACACAGACCCATCAAAAAGAATCTGAAGAGGAAGGAAGAAGACCCTATTAGAAACAGATTTCTCTCTATAATTCCTTTACCAATACTGTGACTTTGGTTCCCTGCAAAAACAGTCTGCGGAGCTTCATTAGCCAAGAATATATGCTCAGTACAAGATACTAAGCATGTCTAGAAACAGACCGAAGAAATAACTGTTCCTTTTTTTCAAAAGAAATAATTGTTTAAGAAATGGTTACAAGTAAAATGTTTATCACTGTATTGCTAAGCAAGAAGTTGGGGTATTATTTTTTTAAAGTCACTGAAGTCAGAGGACTCTACTTTGAGGGAGTGGGGAAGAATGAGAACCTGAGCTTAAATCTGCACAACCTGCAGAAAACGTCAGGCACAATGGTTGTTATTCCCAGAAAGTAGAACTGAAGGAAGTTCATTTATGGGCTGAGTCTAGCCTAATCTATGAACACTGAAGAACACACTAGGGAAACTGAAAAGAGGGTTTTTTTTTTCTCTCTCTTCTAACCTATTTGAAAGGAGAGAGAAAGGGTTCTATCCCTTCCGGCCTCTATTTCTCTAAAGAGTAAAATAGGTAAGAAAATCGGAGTCACGATCACACTTAAAGATACACATGTTGATTCTGTATGGCCCACTCCTGTTAATTACAACAAAGAAGAGAAACACTGAAATGGACCCTTGATGTGAATAAGTAAATATACGGTAATTCCTGTCTGTTTTGGGGATTTTTAAATTACCTGAACACATGCTCACAGTGCTCTATAACCTACCTATTTCTGTACCTTCTATCAGTGGGAGGGAAGCAAGCTTTAATCCGTTACAGTTTCTGAAACTCAACTAAGAGAAACAGACGCTGTCGACCACCATTTCAGAGAAGGCTTGGCTGTGCTATCCAGGAAACCGAAACTCACTGAGACTCCTCTGGCCTACATCAGATAACCGGAACATGCCGTGAAGGAACCACCCACCAATTAGTTACCAATGATGTCAACCAAAGTCAAGTATTTTCAAATGTTCAACCCAACTCCCAGAGGACAGTGACTGGACAGATAATACTTTGTCAATGAGTCTTCCCCGGTCACTACATCAGTTAGAATGGCTTCCCGGACTACTCACAAGACTGACTCATAAAGTACCACTTATGTACATGTGGAAACTTGAGGAAACCAGTTTTATGCATAAAAGGAGAATACCGTATCCCAGTGAACCAGGTATGATACAAAACCACTCCATACACAGGTGGTGGTGGTGGCACACACCTTTAATCCCAGCACTTGGGAGGCAGAGGCAGACAGAATTCTATGAATTTGAGGCCAGCCTGGTCGACAGAGCCAGTTCCAGGATAATGGGGGCTACACAGAGAAACCCTGTCTCAACATATACTCATAATGCTCTAAAGGAAGAAAATAAATAGCCCAAGACCAGTCAAACGTATCACTATTACTCGTAGGCATTAAATCACTGTCTTTCGCCAACAGTTGGGTTTTGCGTTGCTGGGGCTTTCTGTTATTGTTGCTGTTGTGAATGTGAGGATATGCATGTATATATCCAAGCCAGAGATCAACATTATGAGTCATTCCTCGGAAACCATTCCTGCTTTTTTGATTGAGTCTCTCTTTGCAAGTGGGAACTCCCATTTGGCTAGGCTGCCTCACTGGCCAATGAGCCAACAGATTCCAGGGATCCTCCTGTCTCTGGCCTCAACACCAGTATCAGAGGCTCATGCCACCACACCCTGATTTTATGTGGTTGCTGAAAGTCGAACTCGGGTCCCCATGCATACATGGCAGGTACTTTAAATGAGCTATGTCTCCAGCTCCTGTTTCTGTTGGGCTCTGGTCTAACATGTATGCACATTCCTCCTATCCACTGCTACTAAAATGTAACGAAGATGAAATTTTAATAGGTTGAAAAGAAAGAAACCAGATCTGTCCAAGTCCTCAATGGACTGACTGCTCTTAGAACTAGGCTTGTCCCACTAAACCATCTCGTGTCATCTGAGTTCTAAGTTGCCAGCCCCGCACTTGTGGATTATAAATAGACAGCATTTGGTGTGTGGGGCTTCTGCTTAGGAAAGGATTCCATTTCAAAGAGGGCTCCTAAGGAAGAGGGGGGTAAGCAAGCCGACCAGACAGGACGGCAGCCTTGCTGGAGACTAGAGTCCCGTCCACCTGAAAGAACAGATGGCCACACTGGACAGCTGCGGAAAGACGGGACGAGGGCAAGTGAGCACTTGCTCTCTGACATGATTTTGAGCCACCAACAATGAGGAGGCAGTACTTGAATTTTCGCATTGAAACTTAAAATCCTTTTTTCTAAAAAGAATAAAAATAAAAACAGATTCAGAGAGTTAGTGTGAGGGCTAAGACCAGCACTGTCTGCTAAAACCCTGTTATCAGCCGTTGTTGCCGCATCTCTGCAAGCCTGCCTTCTCCTTTCGCGCTGCGGCCATCTCTCAAAGAGCAGAGCCATGGAGCTGGACTAAATTATAAAAGATCAGGGAACAAACGTCACGAATGTGCTGTAGAGGCGAGGGACCAATGCCATCCTCCCTCCGACAGTTTCTACACGTGCACTGACTTCTTTAGACTTCTATTGCTTTTAATTATGTGGATGTGTGTGCATCTGTGCACAAGCGTGCAGGTGCTAGTGCTACCCGAAGGTGTTGGCTTCCCCCGGGACAGGAGGCGGTTGCCAAGTGTCCAACTTGGGCGCTGGGAACAGAACTAAGGTCCTGGCACTAGATCTCTGAGCCATCTCTGCAGCCCCAAGGACAATGGATTTAAGAAGCACGAACAACAGATTTGCTACTACACTGAATGCATGGGCGCATATGTGAACATGTATACAGGATAAGGGCAGATTTGGCTATTTTTTTTCTTACATCTTTTTCACAGTTCTATTTTATCGGACCAAATATAATGGGAAACTGCTTACAAAAGAATTCTTGTACATTTAAATAAACTCGTCATTATAGGAGTCTGCCTTGGGCTGCTTTAGTATACATCCTAAAGACAGCAAACGTTTCCTCTGCCTTGTCCTGACCATGATACGTGAGACTGAATTGTTTTAAAACTTGATGTGTTTTTGGAAATGTCTCCAAATTGCTACTGGCTTTCAATAGTTATCCCGCATTAATAAGCATCACCTCCTGAAAACTCAACAGCTGAGAAGACACAATATCGCAAGACGCAAGGGCAGAGCCCGGCAAATACCAAGTTATGAACGCCATTACAGACTCAGTTGAGATCTCAGAAGTAATGTGGAAATCAAGTAAGCTTAGAAAGTCTTTCACCAAAAAAGGCCAAATTCAATAGTAGCTGTCATGCCCGTTCAAAAAGAAAGAAAAGAAAAGAAACATGAAATTTAACGTCTCACAGTACAGTGCCTCACTGCCACAATCAGTTATTCACTTTTACACGGTGGACGAGTCCAAGTCCTTGCCCCATCTCCATCTCAGAAACAGACTTGAATCTCATACGGAAGAACACACGGGTCTTCCTGCAGAAGGCTTCACATCCCAGGGACAATTCAAGAAATAGCCACAGTCCACAGGTCCCTCAAACATACCTCCAAAACACCCTCATTACTTAAATCTCATCCCAGGGATGTTATGCAGTTTGTCCCAGTGTAGAGAAATGTTTGCCCTGCTACAGAGGAGGGCTGTATCGAGAGGCGATATGTGTGTTAGCAATTTTCAAATTAAACCTGCATGATTTACCTTTGTCCCCTTCCTTGGAAAGGGCCACCCAGTAAGACAGACCAGAGAAAGGGCTGTGGTTGGGGGTGTGAGGGAGGGGGGCTGGAGTGGCAGTGGCTGGGTGTTCCCTCTTCCCTCTTTGCTGGTCTGGCAGAGGGTTTTCCTCTTCTGCCCCCCACCCCCACTTTCAAGTTCTGCAGTCTGGAACTCAAACCTAACTTAATCGCTCTAACATTGTTACCTCCGCCTCCAAAAGCCTACAGTGGAGCTCCACAGCCTCGACATCCTTCCTGCCAATTCTAGGAGGAGCTTAGGACTTGGCTCCTTAAACTGTGGGTTACAACCCCATACTGTGGTGGTGAAAAATTTAGCAACAGAAAAAGGGTTTCTAAAGCTCCATGACCAAAACTGAACTCAAGAACAAACGTGCGGTAGACCCAAGGCTTTTAAGGCAATATTCACCGGTGTGGCGACTCACAGCGTCACCCCAGCCTTGGTTCCAAACACACAGCACACACCCTTTGCACTGGGCTGCCCGAAACACACCGGCTCAGATTTGAGACTATTGTCTACCATGGATTTTAACATTTCTTACTGTATTTACAAAGATTTGTTCTTTTATAAAAACATAATATTGCTATAGAAAACAAAGAATTTTAACACTTCCTACCATTATTCTTCCGCATGGAAGTATCTATCTCATCAGCATTCCGTTGGATTAGATTGCTTTCGAATATTTGATTTTTAAAACTGAGTTTGAGCTGCTGACTTGGGTCAGCAAAAATAATTCTGAATTTTGGCTTGGAGTTAGGATAAAATGTCAAAACATATTTTTTTAAGTGGCCCTAAACATTTTATGCGAGGCAATTATACAAAGCAGAGTTATCAGCATTGACAGGTTATAAAATTAAAATATTTATCACCTCTGAAAAATGTAAACTATGTTCTGTATCTGGTAGTATCAAATATTCAGCTAAGATTTAATTATATATATAAAGGATATATATATACATATATAAACAAATAAACCCATCCATCTCAATATACAAATTTGTTTCTACCTTTAATAATTTATTTTTAATTTATTTATTTATTGGTTTTGTTTGAAACACAGTCTCATATTGCCCAGTCTGCCTCATAAACAATACATAACCCAGATTAGCCTTGAATGCCCAATAGTCTAGCCTCCACTTCCCAAGTGTGGGAATTACAGTTATGCAGCCCCCCACACAGTGATAATAAAATTACATATGTAGTAAATAAATGCTTAATAATAAATTTCTTTATGGTTTATCATCAGTAAAGGTTTAATTTGTGCACCCAATTTGGATGTCTCTATAACTAGGGCTGCAAGTAGAAACTGTTTGGGAAGCCCTGGCCTAGAACACAAATCAGGAGAGCTACCAATGATATAGGTATATAGGTCTTAGTATCACAGCTACTGTTGCCAGTGATATAAGCATATAGGTCCCAAAATCACAGCTACTGTTGCAAATGGTATAGGTATATAGGTCCCAAAATCACAGCTACTGTTGCAAATGGTATAGGTATATAGGTCCCAAAATCACAGCTACTGTTGCAAATGGTATAGGTATATAGGTCCCAATATCACAGCTACTGTTGCCAATGGTATAAGTATATAGGTCCCAATATCACAGCTACTGTTGCCAATGGTATAAGTATATAGGTCCCAATATCACAGCTACTATTGCCAATGGTATAAGTATATAGGTCCCAATATCACAGCTACTATTGCCAATGGTATAAGTATATAGGTCCCAATATCACAGCTACTATTGCCAATGGTATAAGTATATAGGTCCCAATATCACAGCTACTATTGCCAATGGTATAAGTATATAGGTCCCAATATCACAGCTACTATTGCCAATGGTATAAGTATATAGGTCCCAATATCACAGCTACTATTGCCAATGGTATAAGTATATAGGTCCCAATATCACAGCTACTATTGCCAATGGTATAAGTATATAGGTCCCAATATCACAGCTACTATTGCCAATGGTATAAGTATATAGGTCCCAATATCACAGCTACTATTGCCAATGGTATAAGTATATAGGTCCCAATATCACAGCTACGATTGCCAATGGCATAAGTATATAGGTCCCAATATCACAGCTACGATTGCCAATGGCATAGGTATATAGGTCCCAATATCACAGCTACGATTGCCAATGGCATAGGTATATAGGTCCCAATATCACAGCTACGATTGCCAATGGTATAGGTATATAGGTCCCAATATCACAGCTACGATTGCCAATGGTATAGGTATATAGGTCCCAATATCACAGCTACTATTGCCAATGGTATAGGTATATAGGTCCCAATATCACAGCTACTATTGCCAATGGTATAGGTATATAGGTCCCAATATCACAGCTACTATTGCCAATGGTATAAGTATATAGGTCCCAATATCACAGCTACTATTGCCAATGGTATAAGTATATAGGTCCCAATATCACAGCTACTATTGCCAATGGTATAAGTATATAGGTCCCAATATCACAGCTACTATTGCCAATGGTATAAGTATATAGGTCCCAATATCACAGCTAGCCCTTCAGAATGCACTGGACGACAATTAGGCTATGGCTACAGCACTACTACCAACACTCCACTAAGTCACAGGTCAGATTTATGACTTGACAAAGAGGAATAAAGGCTTGTCAAGAAAACTGTTTCCAAGCCAAGGACAGTTATCAGCCTACAGATGGGCAGGAAGGACATGAAGAGTATGCACATGACGATGACCCCGTTCATTTGGTAAATTTTAAGCAGGCGGTACACACATGTGCTATGGCTCACCTCGATTAAACACCCAATTCCCCCCCCCCCCCCCCGTCTACTGCTCCGTGCTTTGCTTTTTAAGATTGCTTGTTTCAGAAGGACGGTTCAGTTCAATGTCTCTCAAAGGAAAATAACAATGAAATACCCTGAAGAGAGAAAGACCACTCTCACGGGTGACGCTGGGCAGAGTCCTTCAGTGTTCTCTTCCCGGAGGCCCTAACCCTGTAGGAGTTAACACAGCCACCTCTTACGCATTGCAGCTACCTCCCAAGTCGTCCGTGCTCACACCGTAAACATTATCTAGATCCATCTGTCTGGGGCTTAGAGCACAAAACTGGAATCTTCAAAAATAGATTCCTTCAACAAGCTTGCTCACAGTCCATTTGTGAATTGTGTTCTTGCTGTCATCGAGTTTTCATTGAGCTCAAATTCAGTTGTCTATTTTTATAGACATATATGTAGTGGGGGTGGGAGGTGGGGGAAGAGAAATGCATCAGGTATAGTACGAGAAACACTGAAAGTAAGAAAAATCTTAATTTCATTTAAAAATGACCAAAAAATAGAGTCATGTCACTAATGAAGCTCAGAAATCATTAAATTGAAATTACCAGAAAAAGGAAAAAAAAATTAAAGATTTTAAAGATTTACTAACTTCTTTTACTGAGCTATGTAATTAAATGCACATGGACACCTCTAACCATTACATCAGGTGACTGACTTCAGGCATCCTATAACTTATGATGGCAATTTAATTGCTTTTTTTAAAGTGCACACTTCAACGATTCATAAACAGGAATAGCGGAGCCCAGTACGCTGAAAACCGGCAAACTAATGAAATCAAGAAGAAGCTCCATGATGGAGACAGAGAATGGGGATCAGACGATCAAACATGGCGGAAGCAGAAAGGCCTTCACGGTCTTCTGTAAATAGGACTCTACTGCCTTATTGGGAAGTATGACACACCTCTGGGCATCTTCAAAACCCTATCCACCCTTATGAGGAGGAAGCCAGGCATCCCCACAGCTACAACTCTGAGCTTTTGCAAGACAATCCCTCCCCCCCCCCCCCTGCCACATCCCACCCTGCAAAGGTGAAGAGTAAAACTGATCGGGAAATCGGGCCTTGGTTCAAATCCTTCCTCTGCCCTTGGCCTTGCCACGGTAACCTCTCCATATTTCCATTCTTTATCTGTAACGTTGTAAGACAAAGATCACATTCACTTTGCCAAGGAGGCGACAGAAGTTAAATTAGACGGAGAGCAGGCACGTTGTAAGTCTGACCTCTGGCTCTGCCCCAAATGAACTGCAACAAAATCTTGGGCAAGGCATATACACTCCTGCGGACTCAAGACTAAGATGGTAATGATGACAGTAAATACCTCAAAAGCCAGCTGGAGAACTAAATAGCTTCATAGTAGTTAGTCCAATAAATATCTAGACAGCATTCCAGGCTCTAAGTGTTCAAGAGAGGAAACTATCTGTCATGGTCACCAGTTCACAGGAACTGCTCAGCCATATGTAATTCCTCCTCCCTCTCCCAGTCCCCAGCCACACAGATATTTTCTTCTGCTATGGAGTCTTCCTGTAAAACGGAAGAAGCACCAATTCCTCCTTCAGTTATTAGTCGTCTGTGTGTATCTCTACATCAGAGACACACACACAATACTTAGGTCTGAGAGGCCAACAGTAGCCCACAAAGCAGCAAGTATTTTGTAGTTAATGACAATGAAGAGAATGACTGGGGCTGGGGCTGTGCTGGCTAGTCTTAGGTCAGTTTAACACAAGCTAGGGTTACCTGAAAGAAAGGAACCTCCACTGAGAAAATGCCTCCGGAAGATCTAGCTCTCAGGTATTTTCTCAAATGGAGGAGAAATCAGCCTGCTGTGGTAGGTACCACCCTTGGGCTAGTAGTCCTAGGTTCTATAAGAAAACTGGCTGAGCAAGCCATGGGAAAGCAAAGCCAGTAAGCAGCATCCCTCCATGGCCTCTGCATCAGTTCCTGCCTCCAGGATCCTGCCTAGTTTGAGTTCCTGTCCTAACTTCCTTCACTGATGCGCAGCAATGTGGAAGTTTAAACCAAATAAACTCTTTTCTCCTCAACTTGCTTTTTGGTTTCAAGGTTGGTTTTTTTTTTTCACAGCAATAGAAACCCTAACTATAAACTGAAGTTTCTGGTCCACCCGGTCTAAGTCTCTGTGTGTTTCTTTGGAACTGAACGACTGTGGGACCGGGTGGGACAGAAACTTCCATTTATACCTAACTAATTCAGAGACTAATGTACCAGGCTGTGTCAAGGGCTTTCTTCTCATCATTACGGCAGCCCTCGGAAAGATCGGACTGAAGCACATAAAGATTTCTCTTAAACCCAACAGTGTTAAGTACAGGAAGAGTAAATGGGGTAGCTATGTCTCCCTAACTGCTTGTAAAATCAATCCCTTTCCCTTGCTTTCTTTATGGAAAACCACATATGAAGCTATGCTGTTGATGGAGGTTTTCAATTCTCCCCAAAAGGAACCCGGAGAAGAAAGACTGAGGAACAAGATCTAAAGAGAAATTATGTGAATTCCAAGGTGAGGATAATCTGACCTTTGTCTGCCAAACCTATAACCTATTCTACTAAGGGTGGTTGGGCTGTTTCTACACTAGTATTAGAACATGTGTGTGAGTATAAATATTATACACAAGTATGCTGTCTATATGGGTCTGTTTATATGAACAGAGATTGGGCACACACACGCATGCACATCCAGAGGTCAAAGGTCAACACAGGGGGTTCCTCCTCCCTCACACTCCATCAGTTTTTGAGTCGGAGTCTTTCAAAGAACCCGTGGCTCATCAATTTTGCTGGTTTTTTTTTTTTTTTGTCTCTGCCTTCTCAGTGCTGGGATCACAGGCATGTGGCACTTTGCCTGGCTTTGTATGTGGGTGCCAGGAATCTGACTTCAGTAAGATATCCATGCCCTATGCAAGAAACAGTTTACCAATTACCTCTCATTATTTCTTATTATTTCTAAATAACCTCCTTTAGAAACATCACTGCTCACTCAACACAGGAGCAAACGTTTCCCTCTTTTATAATGACAGATTTTCATCTATTTTTCTATTGATATATTAGTTAAAAATCAAGGTTCACAGATCAATAGCTTTGCAGAAAGACTGGTGGCCCAAACCAATCCACACTATACATTCACGAAAAGCCTGACAATCACAGATAGTCATCCGGTTTTTTACTATGTCTCAGCGGCATTTATCACTGTGACATCCACAACTGCGTATTTGGACAAACTACATGCAGAACAAGCGTCTGGCTTGAGCTGCCTTCTGCAAGCCAGTTGCTATCAGCACAGATTGACGGTGACAGATATGCTCTGAGACAAAGAACCTGAACCCATTATCTCTTCCCCTTCTTCCACCCAGTTCTCAGGCACTCTGGTCAGCAACAGCTGCAGCTGATATGCTAACTTGCTCAAGAAAGTGGCATAAATATAAAGATTAGATGAAATGAAGCTGTGAATATTAAACATAGCTCTTCTGATAAAGTCTTCCTGAGCCAGTCAGAAAAATCAAACAGAATGTATGGTAGCAGTCACACAGCTACCAGTCACTTCTTTCAGTCATTAATGCCTTAATAGAACAACGTGAGACAATTGTGAGATGCTCTAACCCACAGGCGCTCATCCTCCCTAACTCCGAGACCCTTTAGTGTAATCCCGTATATTGTGCCGACCCGCAAGCAAAAAATTATTTTTCTTGCGACTTCATAACTCTAATTTTCCTACTGTTATGTATCATCATGTAAATATCTGATAAGCAACCCTCAAAGGGGTCACAACCAACAGACTGGGAATCACTGCTCTAGAGTTTTTACAACACTGGAAATTTAGGTAGGATCCCACACGCAAGAATGTAATAGAAGAGATCATATATCATTTTTCCACCAAACAAAAGAAGTTTCCAGAAGTTTCTTGGTTGACCATCTATATAACACAACTTCAGGCCCTAAATTTCACCATTTTATACCTGTAACCTGACACAGCTTTAGAACGGAAAGGAAACACATGCCCATAATCGAAAACCAGAAAGATATCCCTTAGTGATACTGCTGTGTCAGTATTTCCGTTTCAGGGGAGTTACACAACGCTCAAACAATAGTCATCCTACTGCCCTCTGGCTCCTGCAGCCTCGCAGACCAGCTGATGACTGATGAAGGGTCAAGAGGGCAGCAGACTTTGGGTGCACAATATTCAATCCTTTATCAAAGATGGCAAGAGGCCATGTGCTTCAATAACGGAACAAATACTTCCTTTTACCATCTAGCCAGTTCCTTCCTCTGATTGGCCAGAGCTTCAGCTCCTGGGTCACAAGTATGAAAGCATGCTTTATCATTAGCAAAATGTGTTTTAAAGAGCAAACAATTCTCGGGCCAAGAGAGTTGCCTACCTGCCTCCAAAAGTTAATAACCAGGTGCACCTACTTGTCACCGTATGCTAAACTGTCTTCCAAAAAGTCTAGGAATGAATTTCTGAAACTCAACCCTTTGGCACACATTCTCGCTCATCACGACATGGATCCACCCAATAAGGCAATTAAGTTCTTAGGAGACACACAAAGAATATTCTAATCAGATAAATCTTGCAACACATGGCAAACTGCAATCATTTGACATGTTAAAGAAAACAAATTATTTTTATCAACTCATTCAAATCAAGGGGATCTCCACATTTTGAAAGAGAAGAGACAATATAATCAAAATGTTTGGAACTATGGTTAGCTGGAATTCTTTATGGGGATTGGGAGTTGATTACAAAACACTTATTCTCAATCCAAGTTGGGCTTGCTATAATCTTAGGCTTTAATAATTGATAGGTGTATCTCTAAGTCTAACATCTCCTTTTGGTGAGCTTGCCAGGGTCTATTCAAATTTGTAGGCTAGCACAGACAGGTAGATTTAAATACAACGCGGAAGATCTGTGTCAGTAGCTCCCAGTCAGCCATGGTTTCTGTCAAATGCTAAGGCACACTTGACAGTGTCTGGAGACACATCTGATGCTTACTACCAGAGAAGGGCAAGGACTGCTGGCATCTGCTAGCTGACTGACAAGGGATGTTAGATGCATCTTACACTGCGCAAGACTGCTCCCCACAACAAAGAAACATCTGGAATCAAATGTCAACAACGCCAAGGTTGAGAAACCCTGCCCCAGATAACTTACTTCAAAAAAAGCAAACCATTGGCAGTGTCACATCTTCAGGGAAGCTACTACTTCTCTGCAAAAGAAGGCTCATGAAGGCAAGGTTTTTCTTAAAACAACATTACGGATACTCAAAACTGTATAGAGTAAAAACAAATCCGGTTGTTTGACAAGTGTATACATATCAATGATGCACAAATTTCAGAAAGAAATTACTGCAAAACAAGATGTAGGGGAAACGATGCATTCAACTGTACTACCAAAGTCAGTTTAACCTTTACCCTTTGACAAGTATGAAATAATTATCCACATTTAAATTTAAAATGAAGTCTTTTAAAAATTCTAAAGTACTATGCTAGATTTTCTCTGATCAGTTTCCCGCATCTTAACCCACCTGATTTTTGAATATGCTGTATAAGACAATGCATCTTTGTGGTTTGGGAGTGGTTGGGGGTGGTTGCTGTTGTTTCAGTGTCTGGGACAGTAACCAAAGTTGTGTACTCAACTCCGGCCCCAGCCTGAAGCCCAGTTCCTAATGTTCCTCGCTATTTTCAACATAAAGAGCAAAACTTAAAACCATCTTCCTGCCTCCAGGAAATGTAAAACATCCACTTAGCACACAAGTAAAAGACCCAGTTGAGTTGAGCTCAGGCCTCAATGATATGTACATGAGTCATTTGCTCACCAACTTCAAGGTCACTGACACCTTTATCCCAGAAAGCCTTGGGTTAGAAAGGGTCAATCTGCAGTCTTTCATAGCGTATGTTAAACCACTGGGCACAGGCTCATTATATTCACAGCAAAAGGAAAAGACTGACAGGGACTAGGGAGATGGTTCAGGCCATAAAGTGCTTGCCTTGTAAGCTCAAGGACTCAAGTTCACTCAAGTTCAGTCCCCAGGACCCATGGAAAAAGAAAGCCAAGCTTGTGCCTATAAGCTCAGCACTGAGAAGGAACAAGTGATTTCTGCGAGTTACTGGCCAGGCAGCTTAGTTGATTTGATAAATTCCAGATAAAATTGAGGGACCCTAATTAAAAATCAAAACTAAAAACTTAACAAGGTAGAAAGTACGTGAAGAAAAATATCAGAGGCTCTCCTCTGCCTTCACATGCACAAGTGCACATAAGCACCTGCACACACAGCAACATGCACATTTACACACAAACATGCCTGCATACACACACACACACACACACACACACACCAGAAAGGAAAAATATAACACTGACAGTTTGTACCCCAGAACATTGATCTCAAACAGCACTTCACAGAGACTAAACGTAATTTGTCCTAAGAGGTCAGAAGAGTCCTTGACAATCCTCAAACAGCGGTGACCAGGCCAGGCCAAGAATGGCTATTAATTCTGGCTTCATATCTTACAGGAAGAAGGACCAGATCCTCACTCATGTCCACCTTCATCTGCTGAAGCACCACCCCCACCCCCACTCCTGGAGGATCCTGCACCAAGACCACCACATGGCAGAGCAGGATCTGTGAACTGGAGTGAAGGGAACAGTGGCCTGAATCCAGGAGTTCTCCCTTCTTAGCTTTCTTGAACCATGCACAGACCCCCTGCCTGTGAGCCAGTCACTAAGAAGTTCTGGTACACCATCATGTATCTGAAAAGTACGGGTTGTCATGAGGAGTCAATAAATAGATGTAGCCCAAAGCATCGGCTGGGTTTTGTTGTGGTTTTTTGTTTTGTTTTGGCTTTTGCCCTCAGGAGGTTATGCTAAAGCTCACTCTTCTTTCTCTAACTCTCCACAACACCTTCCTTCTCATCAACCTTCTTGCCCGACTTTCCTCTCAAAGACCAGATTCCCACCAGGGCATGGACACACCTGCAATCCTAGCACTGGACCGACAAGAGCAGGAGGACAAAGGAGTTCAAGGTCATCCACAGCTATGTCATGAGGGTAGCCTGGACTACAACAGATCTTGTTTCAAAAGAAAAGAACAGAGAAAGAGAAACAGGCAAATAAACTACTCAGTAAAATCTGAACTAGACTGAGGCACAGTGCTAAAAACACTACAGTAGCAGAGAACAAACATCATGCCCTCTTGCCACCGACATTGAGTACCCGGCGCCTCAAGTGTTACAACAGCCCTCACATAGACCAACCATCTGATCCTAGAGTTTAAAAGCTGAGCTCAGAGAGATTTTACAAACTTTCCCAGTTGTCCCTTGGCTCTAAGGGGACTGAGATGATGACCACGGCATTAAATCCCAGAGCCTACACACTTCATCACCATGAGGAACACCCCATTTTAAAAATAAATGTTACTTCTAAAACCAAACAGAAATCAGTGTCAAGGGAGCCTTCCAATGAGCAGAGACCAAGCACACACATGCACATGCGACACTCATCATCCTCTACCTCCATCACCTGTGGCGCCCCACCTTTTCCCTATCAGGACACTGTTAGCACCAGGGAAATCATTCGCTTGCTGATGCAGCCTTCCTCAGGTTCAAGAAGAAAGCGCCCCCTCCATTGGACAAATATTCACAGCCATCACAGAGAAGGCGGAGGTGAATAGCGGATGTGTTTGTTATGATGACACAGAGCAGTAGGTGAAAACAGGGCTAACAATGGCCATTGGAAAATTCGTTTGTTCCTGATCCCTCCCAGCTCACACAGAGAGTCTTTGCACACCCTATCCCAGACCCACAAGGTAGAGACAACTAACGCTGGCAAATTATCCTCTGACTCCCTCAAACACACATGAACACACTAACTACACATACACACACATGCACACAATTTATTAATTAAAAATATAATTAAAAAATAACAATGAATAAGGACCTTAGTTGCTTGTTTTATAGCTCAAAATGCAATTTTGTATATTGTGAAAGACCAGAAAACATATATTTTATAATTCCAAGCTATTTTGCAAATATTTCTTTTAAGGAAGACAATGGGATGAAATGACAGCTTCTACACAAATACTATCTGCATTTTCGTGTTACAAATCCAAAAAAAAAAATCTCTGTATGGAACATTTATAAAAATCAATCACTAAAATACATATTTATAAAAGCATGAGACATATGCTCCCATTAACACCCTATTTGGCCCTCATCCATATTTATCACTCACCTCCCCATCTCTACCGGCTGGCCCTTGCAGCCAGCCATGGCGCCTCTCTTTGCCTGTGTCTACCAGACACAGAAGAACTTTGCATACAGTTGAAACTCAGGCAAAGTACTGACTGGTTCGCAGATAGAGATTATGCTCTTAGACCATTAGCATATAATAAATTTCAGGGTCTCACTATTCAGCCCTGGCTGGCCTGTAACTTCATATGCAGATCGGACTGGCTTGACCTCTGAGATCTGCCTGCTTCTGCTTCCTGAGTTCTGCAAGGAAAGGCCTGCTGCACTGTGCACCTCCATGCCAGACCTAAACAAAGGCCTTTTACAGCTAGAAGTGAAAGTACACGACCAAGCAACTAAACTGAGTTGGGTCATAACAAAGAACGATCACAAAAAAAAATTAAAAAAAAAAAAAGGGGGGGCTGGAAAGATGGCTCAGAGGTTAAGAGCATTGCCTGCTCTTCCAAAGGTCCTGAGTTCAATTCCCAGCCACCACATGGTGGCTCACAACCATCTGTAATGAGGTCTGGGGCCCTCTTCTGGCCTGCAGGCATACACAGACAGAATATTGTATACTAAATAAATAAATCTTTAAAAAAAAAAAAAAAAGAACGATCACAGATTCAATGGTGGTGCAACAAAATGCTCCCCCCTGAACTCAACAGTCCCCACGTTCAGACCCAGAGTGACTCACAGGGAGAAGTCCTTAGAAGACTGCAGTATCTCCTGAGTAACTGCCACTGTAGGAGAAAACCCCAGGAAGGGGCTGATTGACTGGCTGGACCAGTGCGTGGGAATCAGCTGATGTCTCCCACGCTACAGGTCATTAAAAATGGGGACACAGTGAAGCCAGGAATAACCTCCCTTATCTGCTGTAGTTTGGGAAGCCATTTCTAAGCCAGTGAGTATATAACTTGGGAACAAGTCCGTGGTTAATTATTTACTGATAGCTTAGCAATTAATCTGCTTTTGACCAAATGTTCCCGAACTGGAGGAACAAGGATGTCCGATGTCTAAGACAATGAGGCTTTGAAAGCACTTCCATAAAGCAACAATTTTCTCTGATACTTATGACCCACTCAAAACAAAACAAAGGTTAAGCCAGACAGCAAGAAAAAGGAAAGAGCAGGAGGGAGAGGAAAGGGGAGAAGGAGAAGAGGAGGAGGAGGAGAAAGAGGAGAAATAACAGCAAAATGGACTGTGGGAAGTGACATCACTATAAAACAAGAGTTGATGCATCTTTTTCTGCTTGAGTAAACAGCTGGTATTATTACATCTGGTGGGTGAGAAGCCAGTGAGCTCACAAGGAAGATAATATCAGAGTCCATCCTCATTTAAATGGCATTCAAATCGTTACCTAAAGACAAAAAATGCAAAAGCCCCTACCTGAAGGAAGCGAAGAGATACATAGATAATCTCTTATATCTCCATGTAGATATCCCCTACATGGAGAGGCACAAATTAAATGGTTACCACATCTCTTCAATAGGAGTTAATTAGCCTCTTTGTGACCAAGATTGAAGGTTAAGGTAAGATTTCATAATCAGCGGGTTTCTTAGTGATTCCCACTACACAGTTTTCAATGTATTACCCCAGAGTTTCCCACAGTTTTAGATTAAGTCCCACTTCCCAATCCACTATCCTATATCCCTAGATTCTTGAGGTCCCCAGTCCCAATCTACACAGGTGTTAATTCTCTAGGGGGCTTTAACAAGGTTACAAGAGCAACCATAAGACATACACACCAAGAAATGTCCCTTAGTTCCATAAAAAAAAAAAAGTCTCTTTCACAGAAAGAAATTATGGTGGCAATACTAAGGTATTAGACAACACATGTGTTTTTATATATCAGGGACCCAGCAGAGGACACCACATAAGAACACAGAATAGATTGCCCTGCCAGCAATACCTGGCAGTGAACCTAACACATGGAACCTTCTGGAAAACCTTTACATCAATCCTCTTCAGTGAAGTAATGCTATTCACTTCAAATCCAAGAAAGATAAATACAGCAATAAGTATCTCCTTCACCCCTGTTTTTCTAAAATAGGTGGATGCCCTCGAAATATAGTGAGGCAGAGGATGTGGCTGTAGTGGAGCACTGATCTGGTATGCATAAGACGCTGGGTTTGATTCATAGGACTTCTAGAGCAAAAGAAAACAGAGGTAAAAGAAACAGTGCATTCCGGGATAAGTATTATTTACAAAGACTGTAACTGGGTGCCTTTCGTGCTATCAAATGTTTTTCTTTCTTACATCTGCTTGAAATATTTGAAGAGTTATCTTTGGGAAAAGAAGTATATGGTTACTTCCAACTCGAAGTAAGCATTTTCCAGCCATTCTGGAAGGGGAGAACTATGCCATTTAAGGGCCCTGAATTCGGGCAGATTTCATAGCACTGGATTCCCGTAACTGATCAAACAAGCCTGCGACTCCTCAACTCTTGCTTTTCCTATCCAGACCCAGAGGGACTTTCAGAAAAGTTTTTAAAGGACAACAATAAATCACCATCCACATAAAACGCGTACACGAGGTGTCTTCCACTTCCTGAATGTTTCAGCGCTGACCAGGAACTCTCCTAAGGGTCGAAGAGGAATGAACAGCATCCTTCTGAATCAGAGTTCTGGGGGCCTGCCCAACATCAAAGAGAAAACACAGCTCAGGCTCTCAGGAAGCCCCGAGCTGAGCCCAGGACCTCAGCTGGGAAGTGGAGGACACACTGTACTTACGTCTTCCCACTACACATGGCTCCCCTGCACTCAGGCACTCGCTATTAAAAGCAGCAAGCTGTTCTGAAGATAAGCAGGAAGAGGATATTCAAAGCGTGTAGGCAGGGTATTTTCATAGAGCTTCTCCGCATTCCAAATACCTGAACAGAGCGAACCAAATTAAAAACCCAACTCGAGCTTTGACCCGAGTTAATTGGAGAAACAATGCCTGTCTCTCTCTCCACTCTCCACAAACACATCTCGAAAGAAAACAAATATCCGTAGCAAAAGCTCTCATAGGCTCAGTTACACATTATTTTTAAAAGGCTTTTGTAATTGTATCGCTTTTTTAAATGTATATGGATATTTTGCCTGCATGAAAGTTAGTGTACCACGTGCATGTCTCGTGCCTACAGAGGCCAAAAGAGGACATTGGATCCTCCGGAACTGGAGTTATAGACCATTGTGTGCCACGTGTGGGTGCTGGGAATCGAACCTGGATCCTCTGTAAGAGCAACAAGATCTCTTAACCGCTCAGTCAATTCTCCAGCCACTCCCCTACAAATCTTTATAAAACACTGTATCATAATCTACCTAAATTTCTATTCTCGGTTTTTTTTTCTCCAGTTCAGGCTTCTTAAATATATACCTATTTTGATTGTTGTTTGTGAAGTTTGTTTGTTCCATATCAATAACTACATAGGCAAATGGTCTTAGGATTTTGAAATTCATATTCTGGGTGAAAGCATGGGCTTGTCATCAAACTGGAAAGCAAACACAGCATCCTGGATGCTGACACCCTTGGAGCATGAACTTCTGGAAGGGGTAGGGCTGAGCTACAGCCCATGCGTTAATGCATCTCATGGTGGACTAAAAGAGCTGATCTCAGGAGGAAAGGAGAAACTGAGCAAACTGCTATATTTCTAGCTCTCTGGAGACTGAGGCAGGAGGATGAAAAGTCTGAGGTTAGTCTGACTAACTAAATAGTAAGGTGGAAAGGGAGAGAGAAACAGCTGGGGAATGCAGCCAACAGGAGAGAAAAGGAAAGACACTCAGGAAGGGAGAGCCACAGGCCTGCAAACCTGAATAAACATGGTCCATTTAGAGGGAACTATGGTCAACTGGACAGGTCAGGGACTTGGAGATGAGGTAAGTATTAAAATTGAGAAGGTAGGGCCAATCTGGGGTCACTGAGTTAACCTGTCTACACCTTTGTCTTAGATAAGCGGAGCGGGTATAAGAAGGTGAATGAGTCAACAAGAACCCCTAAGTATCCACTTCCCACGATGCTCTTGGCTGAGTCCTGTGATACAGGCGATAATCCACCATGTCAGGAACCTGAGGAGCTCATACTGGGAAGACACACACACACAAGAGCACATCTGGTCATTCCTATAAAGAAACGGATGAGATAGAAGATGAACCAAATGGTGGGAATGCAATCTAGTTCTGCCACTATGGAAATCAGTATAAAAGTTCTTCCAAAAAATTCGAATATGGACCTACCTGGCTCATATGTACCCTTCCTAAGTATTTGCACAAAGACTCCACGGTGACATAACAGAGATGCTGGCACCTCAGTGTTTACTGCTGTGCTGGTCACAATAGCTAAGCTATGGAACCAACCTTGGTTGATAACAACAGAGAACTGGATTGTGAAAATGGCTTATATATGCACAGGAGAATGTCTCTCAGCCATACATAAAGAACAAAGCCATTTGCAGGAAAATGGACAACTGTGTTAAGCGGATTTAGCAATTTAGCCAATCTCAGGAAAAAAAAAACTATCAAGTTTCCCCCACATGTGATTTCTAGATTATAAATAGATACACAAGATCATATATGCACACACATGGACATATATACACATATACGACATAAAAGCACACTTGAAACTGCAGGAAAACAAATGGCACAACAGGAACTCAAGGTACAATATATCAAGATGAAAAGCCCTCATGGAGCGCTGTGCACAATGGCTATACACAGTGAAAAACTTTAAGGGTGAACTGAGGACAGAGGCGTCTGCTCAAACTTGAGTCACAAACGGCCTGTATAAAATGGCATTTGAGACTTTAAAAAGGAGACGTCGTACCTGAGCGGATGAAAGTGAAGAGCTTTGCATCAAAGGAAAACAGTTCAGTGCAAAGACCAAAGCAGAAACAAACTTAGCAAACTTAGGAACAGAACGAAGCCATACGGTGAGAGCCTAACAGGGTACGGAGCAGTAAAAGGATGGTCCCTGAGAAACACAGATCCATGGCCATGGGGAAGGGTCCGGATTTTATTCAAAGGGTAAACATAGTCTATTGGGGGACTTTTAGCAAAAGAAAAAATAATTGTTATCAATTTTTCCCAAGTTACTTCAGGGAATATAGTCAAGAAAGACAGTTTACACCTTCTGGAACAGACTATGCCTCTAAATAGCGGCTTTGACAGAAGCTGTAGCAGAACAAACTGAAAAGCTCCACCATGCTGCCTATCTTTTGGAAAACGATACAGAAAGATTTACCTTGGGATACAGTAACGGAGTAGACTCAAGAATGAATCAGCTTGGAGATAGCTCTGACAATAAAGTGCTTGTTATTTATATGAAGAACCAAACCTGACCTCAGAACTCACATAAAAAAGCCAGAGCATGGTGGTGCACTGTTGTAATCCTAGTGATGGGAAGACGGAAACAGGAAAATCCTAGGAGCTGGGTGGTCAACCGGCCTAACCTTATTGGTGAGGTCCAGGACAACGGAAGACCCATTCTCAAAAGAGATAGATGGAGCTTCTAACGAGGTTGTCTGTACCAATGAGGTTGTCTGTCCTCCACAGCCATGTGGACATATACACTCAATTCACATAAGCAGGAGTTCGTTCATACACACACACACACACACACACACACACACGGGGGGGGGGATTAAAAAAGGAAAGAATTTGTAGTTATACTCAAATTGTTACTTGAGCATGGGTGGTATGTGTAATTATTCTATGTACTAGAAAGGAGTTTTTAGAATGTATTGTGGGGAGCAGAGCTGACCAGAGAGACATCAACCATTCCCTTTTGTTAACTGTTTATATTCAGCAAGTAGACAGGTTGAGAACTCACAAGAAAATCTATTCATAGAGATAAAACTTTAACAGTGAGCAACTTGAAACCACATGCTTACTTGGCATCTGCTCAGAGAGTTGATCAAACAAGGGGACAGAACCCTAGGCGACTGCAGTGCTTAGGGCAAGGGTAGAAAGGAGAACCAGGAGGCGGGTGAGAGAAAAGTCTCATGAATGTCACAGAAGCTAAGAGAAGGGAGCGTTTATCATGGTGGTCAGCTACTCCAAATGTGTAGAGTTGAAAGGAGAAAACAATGGCCCCGACTTTGGTCAGGATGGATGGCGAGTAAGAAACTGGCGACAGTAATGCCATGCAAATGGGAGGCATTTAGAACAAGGCAAATAAGAAGCCAAGGGAATGGGGACACAGGTCTCTGCCTTCCACCTCCTGTGCCACTTTTAATTCTAAGTTTCCCCCTACACCATGAACAATAAAGACCCCCTTAATAATTCTGTGTGAGAAAGACGAATGCAAGTAGAGAGTTGATGGAGGAAGGTCATTGGTTGAGTAATAAAGAAACTGCTTGGCCCTGATAGGTTAAAACATAGGTGGGTGGAGTAAACAGAACAGAATGCTGGGAGGAAGAGGAAGTGAGCTCAAGGGCCATGCTCCCCTCTCCCGGGCAGATGAGATGAAGCAAGCTGCCAGGTCAGACATGCTGAATCTTTCCCCGTAAGATCAGTGCTACACAGTTTATTAGAGATGGGTTGATCGGGATATCAGAAAATGGGCCAAGCAGTGTTTAAATGAATACAATTTGTGTGTTGTTATTTCGGGTTTAAAGCCAGCCAGGCGACCAGGAGCTGGGGCGGCAGGAACACAGCCCACAGTTCCAACAACAGAGAGTTGCAAAATTGACCAAACAGTAGTGAACAAAATCAATTTGAGCTAGAAGAGAGGTAGATAAGTGTCCGGGTACAAGAGAGCGAGGCCGAATTGGGACGAGAATGATGAAGAGGACACCAAAAAGCTCTGAAGAAGCACCAGGCCAGAGAAAGTCAGAATGGTTTCAAATACCTGAAGCCACCCAGAAAGTGACGGGAGAGAGCGGTGAAATAGAAAGACTACGCACTTCTGAAGGATTCTATCTTGGGCCATGCCACATGAGGTCTCTTTTCAAGAAGGCACAGTGTTATCCACCAAAGTGTCCACTTGGTCTCTTGTTCTCCACCATCATACGTTTTGAGCAGGCTTCTATTAATAATGTCCTGCTCATCTTTCAACTTACGGTGCCATGTCTGCAAAAAGAAGCTCAAAAGGCATACGTCTATTCTTCTCTACAAAGTGTCTGCTTTATTCCATTAATAATGTCATCCATTAGTATTAATGCTAATTAATAATAATTTATCCGCTGGGCCTCGGATTATTAAATTATCGTGACTACCTAGATCAATATTTCTAATGTTACTCTGGTGAATTTTTTCAATTACCTACAAGTTACATGATGTATTGCTAAAATGTTCAAAATTTAAACCCCACTTCAGGAAGATTTCCAGTCAGTAGTATTCGGGATTGACACAATATTGCCTCCCTACAATGCCTGGCTACCACATACAACTTGTATCTCATTTCAAAGAATTGTGACTCATGATACCTTTTGGTACATCAGAGAAAATAAAGAGAAAAACATCTAGTTTGATAGTGGAGACTCTTGGAACCAATCTCCCTATATTTATGGAACCTTCAATTCCCGCACTTGAAAGCATAAGAAATATTCAGAAAGTCATTCCTTAGCCTCCTGGAGACCTGTGCAACTGTTCTAGGTGGAAAGCATCATTCCAAGGGGACAGAAAGGTGTAAGGATGACAGCATGGGTCTGTAAACGTATGAAGACTCTCTACCTCAGCTTTTGTCATTGCAAAGAAATACCTCTTGGTCACGGAAACCTGCCCACCACCAATAGATGTGAGCCATGTATCCAAACCAATGCCAAGATCCGGGGGCAGAAAAATTATTGTAGATGAAGGCAGTGCAGCCCTCTTGAAGTATGTCATGTAATTCCCATGCACATATTCACTTCACTAGAAGAAGTTCTTGATACTCCAATTAATTGTCAGACTTTTTCTTGATCATGTGAACTTCTGAGGCAGTAAATTGCCTCCAAAGAAGCTCTGTCAAAATCCAAATGACTTTAGCTTCCGTGCAATGAGAAGCTGATCGAATGTCTGATAGAAACGGGGCATGTTGTAAGATGATGTTAACACAGATGCATCAATCATTGCACTGCTAACAAATGTTCCTGACTCTAACGTGTGTTTCAAAGTATGGCTCTATACCCTTCCACATGCAACACTTCCCAAAACAGCCTCTGTCTGAGTACCTTGTGTAAAATGTCCATTAATAGCACAACTGAGCATACATTCTGAAACCAGTATTGAGACCTATAGTTCCTCTAGGTGCAATGCCTGATTCCCTGGCGTACCTCCCTGAAGAATTTAGAGAGTGATCCTGGTCATGGCTATAACCCATCCAAACACCAATGCGGACACAGGCAAAAAGCACTCCCCATGTTCCAAACAATGCCAGCAGACACTGAGGATGGCATCAGGGAAGTACACAGTGGTTTCTGTACCTCCCCAGAAGTCCTGGCAGGAAACAGGCTTTTCCTAATCTAGAAGAAAATCAGCTGGGGCAGATGTCTCCGCTGACAGCCCAAGAAGGCAAATTCTATGCAGTGTCAGCAACGGGACCGCAGGGACACAGGGAGCCTTCCCTGCAGTGCTGCTGGAACCAAAGGCGCCACATCTCAGCATCCTAACTCAGAAAGTCTAGCCTCCGAAGGGAGAAAGGGCTTCCAGGCAAGCTGAGTTCACGGTGCGACAAACACCTTAAACTTGACCTCAGAAGACCTGACATCTATTATTGGCTCTGCCTCTCCTGCACGGTGAGGCACTAGCTAGGTAGGTTATTTAACTTATTTAACTTGTCTGATCCTCAATTACAGCAGCTATAAAGTGAGAGGAGAGAGCAATATCTGTCCCATCTACCAGATGGTCTCTGTAAGGATTTAGCAAGACTCTTCGTTGAAAGTGTTTGACAAACTCTAAAGGCCTCTGAAATTGGTGACTTCTAAATCGTTATGAAGAATGCCTTTCTTGTACAGGCAACAAGTAGCTAGAGAAGGCTATGAACCTTCACATTCATCTACTTGAAATGTTATTTCAAGATGATCCTTGCAATGGATTCAGGAACAGCCTGATTTGAATCAATTGAAATATCCAGTAGATTTTTTTTTCATGAAAGAACGCGGATACCCAGCATACGAGATAGGAATAAATTAGAGATATATACTTCACAAGCTGCTGCCAGAAAGCCCCTCATCACCTGACCTCTGGAAGCCTCCACTTTGTCTTCTCGCACCCTCTTCTCCTCTGTCTCTCTGTCTCAGACTCAAAAGTCAGCCTGCTAACACTAGATTCCCTGCCCCCCATGCTTTCCTCTTCCTCACAGCCGCTGCAGCCTCTTTCCTCTCTTGATGAACTCTCAGCTCGTGCCCACCATCCTGGACCAACTGACTTTGGCTATCTCTGCATGGCTGTCGTGGCTGGACACCTCAGCGCACCCTCCTCGGAGTTTCACAAAATCTTGCTTCTCTAAGTGACACTCCTATGCTCCTCTCCAAACTAGGCCAGCCTCGTATCCTTTCTGTTTTCCCAGGTTATGTTGTAATCAGAGCAAGGGCCTTGATCCTTGACTTCCAATGAACTCTGAGAGCAGCGACTATGTCTGGGTCACTGTTCTATCCAGGGATTAGCAGAGAGCACCACCAGTGTAGGGTGACTGCCTAAACCTGAAAGGATTTGAGGGCTCTGAAAACCACCCATCCTATTACAGCCTTCTCCTTGGCTTCCACCCCTCCCCGGCCTCTTTGGAGTCTACTTTCCTTCCCAGTCTTAGGATGGGACATTTCCCAGGATTCCAAGCTCAGCTTTCCTATTCCTTTAGCTTTTTCCAACAGAGATGAGTTCCCACCAACAAACAAGACGAGTATGTCGGAAAGTTTCTGCTCAGTATTCAAAGACACCCAAATCCAGCTCCCTCGCAACCAGAATAGAGTCCCAGAGCTTGCACCAGGCTCTGAGAGGTGAGGCTTTACCCTGGTCCCCAAATAGAGACTACAGAGAAGGAACAAAGATCAGAGAGGAATCCAAGCATCCCAGTGGGGACAGAGGAGCCTCAAGTGGGACGATCAGGCAACCCTTTGCCACAAGAGACAGTCACCAATGTGTCCTACATTGGTGACAAAGAGGCCTCTCTTCTAGGAAGCATGACCGGCCTTTAAAGGCGCAGGTTCTCCAGGGCCCCGGGTGCTTTACAGCGGTAAAGGTGCCCTGTTCTCTCCCTTGGAGGCAGGCTTTCCATGGAAAAGAGAAACTTTGCTTCAGCTACTCATTTCAAATGGGAAAAGCTGGTCTGCACTGGCGAGACCTTGCCCCCAATTCTTCATGTGGCTCTCATGCATTGCCTAAATCTTTACACATATAAGGTACTAGGTCCCCCTTCAAGTCTTCCCTTAGTCGAAAGTCAAGGCAAAGCTCCAATACCATCCCGTGCCCACATCCCCATCTGGACAGAGAAGTCCTTGCTCCACAACCACTTCAGAATTCCATTCTCCTTCATTTCTTGAATCTGCCTTTGGGTCCCAGACATCTGTTTTAGTCAAGTGTGAGATGCTCACCCTTTTTTCCCTCTGCTAGACTGAAGTTTCTTAAGGGCAGACATTTTGCCTTGTGTCTTGTATTTGTGAAATACTCAGATCCTTTCTCGCAACTCACACTATATGTTCCCAGCCGTTCATAGTTTATTCCTCCAGGAAGAAGATAAATTCTTTACTGGACTTGGCCGTGTGACCTTACAAATTACCTACCTCTCCACGCACATAAACTAATCTAAATAACACAGGAAACCAGTTGGGGATCTGGCCTTAGCTACTTCACACAGGAATCAGGCTATGGTTTTATAGGAAATGAGACATTTGTGGGCAATCCGTTATTTAAATATCTATAAATCTCCATGGGAGGAAATTTTAATCAGTTAAGGAAAACAAAGGCCTAGAAAGGGCAAGTTTTGCATAGCATTCTATAGTAAGTGAACTGCAAAGTGAAGGAAGCCACTCGGTCTGAGATGGGGCAGGAATCCCCTCCACACAGGGTGACAGGTGACTCCTTGCAGCTGTCTTAACTTTTGTAAGGCAAGTGAGTAGTGTCATCAAACTTCAGTGGACTTAGAAGAATGTCCTTGGTGGAATTCCCTGAACCCCAGCACCGGCTCTAGAACCCTACTTACAAATCTCAGAACACTTAGATCCAAGGGTATTTTTTCAGCTCCACGCAATTCCTCTTTCTCCAATTGAAGAAAAGAAAAGAGTACAAAATAATATTTCCATTAAGAGTGTACTTGCTCCGTCTACTCCACCTGCCTTGTGTCTCCCCCTCACTCACCTCTAATCCTCTCTGCCCTGTGAAAATATTTCCCCAAAGCCATCCCTGGGCAGGAGTTCCAAACCCCGCCTTGGCTTAAACGATGACATCTTGTTGTAGAAATCTAAGTACTTCCTGGTCTATCCAAACATCAGTCACTGGGGGCCTCTGCCAATCCTTGTCATAGGGTGATTAAGACAATGTACTCGGGGTCATAGACACAGCCTCAACCAATTACCAGCTCCTTACCCTTATCAGGGCCACAGGAGGAGTCTGCCCACTCTTGGTGACATCAGACCCATGAGGTGAGAGAGCTTTTCAGCTCCTCAACCCTCACAGATAAGATCTTATGTGTGGGCCTGCCCCTGAACCATGGTCGACAGAATGGACAATTTCCAATAGAGTTCATCTGTCTACAGTGCCTCCTGGGTCTCATCTGTACAATGACTTGATGTGAAGAGCCAAGAATCCTAAATCACCAAGGAGAACTCACAAAGCAGAAGCATCATATACCAAACAAAATATAACCCCCGACCACCCCACACACATGAGCTCCATCGTAAGTCAGCCTTCCGATTTGTCTGGCACCTCGATTTCCTGACACAGGCATCGCTTTAACTGTAGGTGCCTCTGAGGGGTTTCTGCTTATCCAAATACAATGTAAGAGTCAAATGCCCTTATTTAAGACAGAAAAGTTGTTATATGACCTCCATGTTGAAGGCTGTTATTGGTATCCTCATGGTTCTGTACAAACAACATGACTCTTAGTCAGTGGATTGCTTCTGGGGACGAGGGGCTAGCAGCTGAACACAGAACCTCCCAGTGTTCTTCCCCTGAGCTCCTCCTCCAGCAAGAAGCACACATTAACCAGGAACCCCCATCAGCAGCTCTGACCCAAGCTGCTATATAACCTTATACCCAGACTGATCATCTACAAGCAATAAAAGTATCTCCATAGAAACCAAGTGTACAATGACATCCACTCAGACTGCAGGATCCGCTTTAGCAGAAAGGCCACTTGCAGCCAAGAGCTTGCTCAAACTCAGGTTTGCACATCAAATGCGGATCTTTCTGTCTTACACCTTTAGAGTTTCACAATACTGAAGATTACAGAAATAAACAGACATAGAGAGAGAGAAAGGCAGGCTGGGGTGGGAGGGGAAAGATAGATTTGCATACATAGTTACAAAAATGCCAAAGCAGATTCTATGCTAAGCTCTGCCAAAAAGAGAACAATTACTCTTACCCATCAGCATGTGGCCTCAAAATTACATTCTCTTCTCCAAACTGAGGCAGTCATAAGATCACCAAAACGAGGCGATCCTGCCTGAACTCACACAGCTCTTATGGACTAAGCACAATGCCGTCAAGGGACAAGCAGCTATTTCTCTCCCACACAAATTACAATCTTCTGTGAAATAGATATTTTTAATGAAGAATACATAATCCTCCTCCGTGTTTGGTTCTGCCCTCGCACTCCTCCACATGAAAGACTACAGGGATTTTAAAGAAAGGGCGAACTGGATACCTCCTCATAACATCCCCATAACCCCGAGCGGCGGAGAGTGTAAGTGTCTCAGCTAAGCCCGCCCCCAAACTCTTCTTTGCACATACTGTCATTCTTCAGCAAGCCAGCTGAGCTGCCAGTGGTTCCGAGGGGATACTAAAATGAAATCAACAAACAAGGGGTCTCACCCATGTTTTAATGATCTCCTTTTAAACAGATGCGGTAGGAGAAAGCTTAATTCATTATATCCCCACTGACTCAAAAGGCATAGCTCTGAATTTCAATCTCTCACAAATTTCAAGTGATAAATTGCTTGCTGTGAGTCATGCTGCTTATCCCAGGAGCAAGTTTTCAAAAGGCAAGAAAAGTGTTTTTGTAGGTGAGGTTTGCAGTGGCGCTCATCTCTCTCTCTCCTGCTCCTTCAGTCATTTGAATTGTAAATGTCGCAAACTGAAGTACTATGACTTGACAGGTGATAAGATTTTTACCATGAGGAGAGCGCTCCTTTGCAAGGAAGCGACGAAAATAGTTACAAAATGTCCCATGCCCACTTCCTGGGGCAGAATGAAGCGAAAGCTCTGTGAACACACGTCCGTCCAGGATGGTTTCTTCACCCCACACAGCTTTGTCAGGGTCCCAGAGTCCGGGATTATCTCCCAGTGTGGTTCCCAGGAGGCAAACCATCAAGAAAGTTGTTGCAGTAAGACTGGTAAAGCTACATTAAGAGAAAATGTCCTTATTTGGGAGTGGGAGGATAATAAAATTGGTAAGCAAAATCAGTAATTTCTTTTCATGATGAAAGTCATCCTAAAAAAAAAAAAAAAACCAGAAAACTAATTCTACCTAAATGAGTAAATGTTATAATTGCATTACAGTGAAAGGAGTGTTTTAATTTTGCCTGTCATTTAAAGAAACCAAACTAACGACTAGAAAAATCACCACACAGAGAGCCCCTGACTCACATGTGACCCCCCACCCACCTGCTCAAGCCCCACCTCCCTTCACTCCACAGGAAGTCAGTCATTGCTTCTGCAAACAAGCAGCAGGAGGAAATGATCAAGAGAGCAAGATAAGATAGAGAGGAGCAAAGAAGCGGTGGGAGGCAGATGGACAGACAGATGACAGACAGAGGAACCACTTAGGAGACAGCAGCACATAAAGTTGCTTAGATGCTGGGACCAATCTCTCTGTAGTCATCTTACACACGTGGGAAAGGAAGGAAATGAAAACTAACCATTCTTGTGTGTTAGTTATAATTCATTTCCATACATAGACATACATGCACAGTTCTTTCCATAGCTTCTCAAAATAAGATGCAGGTAAAAAAAAAAAATAGCGCCAGATGGATAGCCAAATATCGTCAGACTAAACACAACACCAAATTCCCATCACTGTGCTGTGCCTCCTGGACATCTTAAATTTTAAATCCTCAATTCTTATTCATGATTTAAAAAAAAATCCAATTGCTCATGGATAAATCGGGTCGATTTGAAAAGCAATCCCTCAACTAATTTAAAAGAACCCCATGCTGCTCTAAGATCCACCCCTGAGTTAACCACCCGCTGCCCACAGCAAGGTTCTAACTATCTACTTTCTCATGTCCCGGATATGCACCTTTCCCCACAGGCAGCCACGGAGGAGGGCTAAAGGACTAGCTGAGCCAGGGCTGCTGCAGTCCACAAAAGGAATTCCCCTCCCTTCCCCTCTTTCTCCCTCCCCTTTCTTCTCTTGTCCCTCCCCCGTCATCACTGGTGAATGATACCCCTCACTACCTGCCTTGATCAACATCGTGAGCCCCTGTCTTCAGGCATGCAGGGAATTTAACAGCCTGGAAATTCTTGTTGTCCATTCGCTGAGGTCACAGATAAAGCTAAACAAGAGCCGTGGTTCCCATCAATCATAAGTCACTCGCTGGTAGAATGTATGGAAGGAGACCTGATGTAAGCGAGTCACCGGAGAAAATACCCACTGATGACGCATATCCAGGCATAAAAATAGTCACAGGGCCCTCAAAGGGATTATTCAACAGCCTACATTTAGACTTTCTTACAACAGACCTGAAGTCAATGTGCCACAGTAAGTGGTTGAGTTTAAGTTCAACAGACACAACCAGGAGTGCTTGCTTTAAAAATGCTCCCACCATAACAGGCTGCTTAGTAAATTTTAGCATAACTTTAAAAGCATCAAACCAGTACCAGCCAGCTAGCTCATAAACAGCCTTCAAAGGACAACTCCTGCTTAGAGCACACCCCAAAACCCTCCTCTCGAGTAGTCCAGAGATACATGGTCTTGGCTGCTTTCTAAATCAATGTTAGAAAAATAATACAAACTGCAGTTGTGCATCTTTTGTCTGTTGAAAACATGTTTTTAAGAAGTACAAAGCCTAATTACAAGGTGCACCGGAGAAGCTGACACTTTGCCCACTGTCTTTGCGGTTATGATTTTTTTCAGAAGTGGTTGGATCATTTATAGAAATAATTACGGTGTGTGTTACATACACCTGCTACATGTGGAATATTACATGCTAATTAAGATTAATAATGCATAAGCACTATCATTGTTCAACAAATGGGTACACAAGTGAAGGAAGATATGCAACTATCTTAACTGAGCAAGCGACGAGATATTAATGGAGACTGAAAGCCTGGGTGGTTAGGTTGGTTTTCTTTTTAATTATTATTTTATGAGGAGGAAAATAACTTTTTACATTTGTCACAATTTTAATATTTTTCAAGTCATCTGTTCTTTTCTCCTCCTACTCAAACATATGCACAGCTTGCTACCCGGCAGAACGGGTCCTTCACAGAATCTGCAGATCAACAAAGACTGGATTTGGGCATATTTTCTAGTTAAATATCTAAAAATGTTCCCGTTCAAGTTTCCTTTAAGCAAATGATCCACCACAGTGAACAATGAAGGAAGCTGTCTAAGACAGAGCCTAAAATTCAGCCTCGGGATTTGAACACCTTGCCTGCTTGCTCTTTGAACACCTTGCCTGCTTGCTCTGCCGCCTTGCTAGCCTTAATTAACAATGCTTTCCTAATCATGGACACATTTCCGTTGCTACCATGCAAATTATCAGCCGCAGAATATGGGTCTGGGATACAGTCCATCTCTGGTACGCAAAGTTACTGACTCTCCTGCCCACGCAACCAGCGAAAAGCTCTTAGCAACAAGGCTGAAACTTTGACAGTGTATTCTGGGATTTTATTTAGAAGAGCCTGACTTCTCTGGAAGAGCTAAGATGACATCTTCCTCTACGGGTAAGTTCTCCACCACTTTCCTCAAGTATGATAACAGGGCTATAAATACAGGTGAAAATTATTTTTAGTTCAAAGATCTCACAGAGGGCTCGAATTTCTCTCCTATGCATACGTGTCAACAGCATGCGGCCTACTTTACAAAACCTAAATGGAAATGTTCACCAGTCGAGGATCTCTGCAGTGTTGAACAAACAGGCCTGCACCTCCATCATTCCATTCATCCACACCGGCGTTCGCGAGCAAACAGCTCACATGTTAGCAATGTATAGGATGTGAGGCCAAGGGGCAAACTGTACAGGGCGGGTCTCATTTCACAAAATTTCAGTGTCTGGTTTTATCTGGAGATATGTGTATCTGTGTGTGTGTGTGCCTGTGTGTGTGGAGATATGTGTATCTGTGTGTGTGTGTGCCTGTGTGTGTATGTTTATATATATACATATATATATACACATACAAACATATACATATATATAATATACAACAAAGATAATTTAAGAAAGAGAAAAAATAATCAGTTGAGACATAGTCCCCTTTATCAAAATGAGAATGTTCCTTAAATTAATGACTCAGAAGCCGAAATAATTTCACTAATTTTACACAGCTCTTGCTTTTTAAATAGCTCAGAGCAAGCCAAAGTGCCCAGGTATCACCAGGTGCCACTGGACTTCACACACCTGACAGCCTCTGGTCATGCTGGTCTATGCCTGGACAGGTCTACCAACGTCAAGTTCGTTGCAAGCCCTTTTACCAATCACATAGACACGGCAACTGTCAATACAGGGAACAAGACTGTGTCCCATAAATTGGCTCCTTCCTCATTCCTGGTTTAAACAATTCCATATCCAATATTAAATTTTTATTCCTGTGAGGAAAGGGAACTTGCTTACTTTAAATCAGACTACACTATCATGATGAGTTTTATATTTCAATTTGCGACATCACTTCCTGCATTAGGTACAACAATTAAGAGCTTAAAGGAAACACTACCGGGGCTAGAGAGATGACTGGGTGGTTAAAAACACCAGTTGCTCATCCAGATGACCCAAATTTGATTCCCAGAACCCACATCGTGGCTCACAACTATCCATAACTCCAGTTCCAAGGGAACTGGTACCTACCTTTTCTGGCCTCCAAGAGTACCAGGAATTCAAGTGATACACAGGCTTACATGTAGACAAAACACTCTTGCACGTAAAATCAATCAATCATTCTTCATCTGGGCTTGGTGGTATATACATTTAATCCCAGTACTCAGGAGGCAGAGGCTGGAGGTTCTCTGTGAGTTCCTGGCCAGGCCAGCCTCATCTACATAATGATCTCCATGCTAGCCTGGTCTACACAACAAGCTCCAAGCCAGCCAGGGATGTAGAGTAAGACTCTGTTTCAACGTAAAAATAAATTAATATATAAATAAATAATAAAAATAAATACATCTTAAAGGCAAACATAGCTTGAATGTTTTAAAAGTTAATGTACAATCAATAAAGCAATCGATTTCATCTTTTGACACATAACCAAAATCACGAGCTCTCTAACCTAAGATCAGGTTATTTAGATACCTGTACTGAACTGGAGGCATGGAGGGAGATGTAAGCCAGCATAGCATAAAAGTAATACAAGATAGGAGAATAAATCCCTTGTTAGCATTAGACCCTCCAGAAGCCATATTTAAGTTCCTCCTGGAATGGTTAGCCTCGCTGGGGTTGATTGATGCTTAGGATATTAGCAGAACGTAGTTCTGGTTGTCTTTGTAGAAGTGTTTCCAGAGAGAGCTAGCTGGTGGGAGGGGTCCACCTTGATGGTGAGTGACGTCATCTAGCAAACGGAGGGTTCATATGGAACAGATGAGAGGACGACCTGGTAGGATTTATTCCCCCAGCCAACTTCCTAGTCGCCATGACGTCAGTGACATTAAGATGCCACACCACACCCTCTGTGTCACGATGAATTGAAACCTCTCTAATTGAGAAAGAAGGAAACCCCTCCTCCTTGAGAAGTATTACTCTGGATATTTATCACCACAAAGGAAGGCTATGATAATCCTCTATATCACTCATGAAAAACCACACGAGGAAGTCTTTTTTACACATGTTAAATATATCAAAAGTGGGAAAATACATTCCAGTTCAATATATCATGCGTAACAGAGGACGGTGAAATATCAATTTGTACTGTAGGGTTAGCTTCCCATCAGTCTCAGGAGCTCAGTGAGACTTTTGTTTTCAAATATTTTTTTTTTTTGTAGCTTTGAAAGTTTCAGTATTTACTAGCTGTTTTTCCTAATGTGACAAATAGGATTACTTACTGAATTTAATTAAGTTACTGTCTTCTTTTCCAACGTGTAATGTACCTAGAAAAGCGTGTATGCATGTGTATGCACACGCACACACACACTTCACCACGTATCTCACTTCCTGTGATAAGGCCAAACACTCACGTACCAAAGGTGAACAGTGAGAGTTACCGTCATCCCAGCCTTAACCCTCAGCTCCCACACGTAATCACCACACCAGTCAATTTTATCAAGTTTCCTTTAGTCTCTATTCTCTCTAACTCCACTGCGGCGACCTCAGTTTTAGCTCTCACTGTTTCTCTTTGGGTAAGCATAGTACTCATCCCTAAGTCCTCCCAAACTGCACCATACAGAAATGAAAAGAACCAAGGGTGGGTTTAACGAATCACAAATCTGTCTATGGCATGACTTCCACTGAAATCTCAAAGTGGCCAGAGATAGCTCAGCAGATAAAGACACTAGCTAGTAACCCTGAGGGCCTGCGGTCAAACTCTAGAACATACATGGTGGAAGGGGAGAACAGACTCGTGAAAGCCGTCTACTGACTTTCTCCACACAGAGGCTACAGAACACGCACACACACAGATACACACACGCACTCACACGCACACGCACACACAATGGCAACTATTTTGTAAAAACCTTTCCACAGCTCTGGGTTGCGGCACATGTAGTCTTGTATCAGGACTCGCTTGTGCTGTTGTAATTATTAACTCTTCTGCCTAAACAGCCTGTTTGCTTTTGAACTTCCTGATATCAAAGGCGACTGTACTCATTAGTTCCCCTCCAGCTCCCAGCAGAGCGCAAACGATGTAGATTGAATGATAGTGTTCGGCACTGACATTATCACTCTTCTCAGAGCAAACTATTACACTGGGTATTCTGGCTGGATTCGTGGCCAACTTGATACAAGATAGAGTTATTGAGAAGAATGAGCCATAATTGAGAAAATGCCTCAGTGAGACTTTCCTGTCAGCAAGTGATGGGACATTTTCTTAATTAGTGGTTCATGTAGGAGGGGCCATCCATAAGCAAGTGGTCCTAAAATGTACAAGAAAACAAGCTGAGCAAACAATTAAGCAGTAGTTGTCCATGGTCCTGCTGCAGTTTCTGCCTCCAGGCTCTGGTCTCTCGTTCCTGCCTTGCCTTCCTTTGATGAGTTGTGATGTATAAGAGAAATAAACCCTTTCCTGCCCAAGTTGCCTTTAGTTACAGGGGTTCTGTCACAGCAACAGAAAGCTAACCATGACATTATGCAATGACGTCACCTCTGGGAATCTTGTGCTCTCATTTAACAAAGAAGGCTGAGGTTAAACCGAGATTGCTAAAGTTTGCCCTGCTGTAGCTTCAGGCACCTATGGAGAATGCACTTAGCACAGGGAAGAGATGATCATGTTTACACTATAAACATGCAGCAGAAGAATTCCCTTCTTCTCCTCCTTCTCCTTCTTCTTTTCAAAACAGGGTCTCTTGGCTGCCCTGGATTTCACAATATACAGTCCAGGTTGGCCTTGAACTCACAGAGAATTGATTGTCTCTGCTTCCCGAGCACTGGGATATTAAAGGCGTGCCTCAAGGTTGCACAGCAACAGAACAATCCTTACTTTCCATGTCCAAATAGATACATTTGTCAGGCATCAGCCTGACCAGCACATGTCTGTACACTGGTGCCATCCAATATACTTGAAAGAGAGCTCAGCATGCCTAGAAAACTGATTTGTACATCCTAATTCATTTAGATCCACACAGTTCATGGCTACCACCCTGACACAAGCGGAGCCCCATTGCGTACCCAGCCTTCTCCCTGGTCACCAAATCAGTCACAATGACAAGCATTCCAGTGTCAGTGGTCCTTAGGGTGTGGATCTTCACTCGCCTGGTCAACACTGCCCATTCTGCTGAAGAAATCAGACTGGGGGGTTGTAGCCCTTGCTCTCTGGGCAAATTTACTCTTTTTTGTTTGCTTGCTTGGTTTTGGTTTTTGAGGCAGGGTTTCTCTGTAGCTTTGGAGCCTATCCTGGAGATATCTCTTGTAGACCAGGCTGGCCTCGAACTCAGAGAGATCCTCCTGCCTCTGCCTCCCGAGCGCTGGGATTAAAGGCGTGTGCCACCACCACCCAGCCGCAAATTTACTCTAAAAGGGGCAGAAAGTACTCTGCGCAGCCTCAGAGGATCACGTGACAGTCCCAGTGCATCACTTTTCAATAAGGTCTCTACACACTGTATCTTTCAGAACTACTGACGTCTCTTACTGTAGGTGACTACATATAACAAACTTGCCCTGTCTACAGTCTAAGGCTGCAAACTCACTAAGGGTCCTGTCCCCTTGCACAATGGAGTGCCATGTTGGGAGTGAAAGACCGGACGTATGAGGAAGGTAAACCAGCCAGCATGACGTGGAGACACAGACTACATCCGCGAGCACACAGAAATCGGGAGGAAACCTCAGCTCTGAGGTTCCCATCTCAGCTCGGCTTTCGGTAGGAAAGTAACATTTGACCTCCCATCTGTCAGGTACTACTACTTTAATTACAGCTTCTGAGTCTTCTCTAATAACGATCAAGTAAAAGAAAGCAGGCATATAAAGATTAATGCAAATGGTATAACTGAGAGTCATAAAAATAATGTTTAACTCTCCAGCCCGTGTTATTATAGAGAACAATGCGCTACAAATAGAACATCATGCATATGTCTTGCCAGTCTGAGTGCATGTCTGTAGCGAAGACTCGAGCTTGAAATAATTACAAGGATGGTTGAACTTCTATGTGTAAACTCCATTAAGAATGGGTCTATTACAGTCATCGCCTGCAGGGCACAGCCTTCAGTCTTTGCCACCAAGGGGAGACAATGTTTAAGTCAGCTCTTAAGTATATGAACTGCCTCCTGAATTACACCAGAGGTACTATATGGACAAGGAATGCCAGCACTAGGCAGTATCTGAACAGTAGTTACAGTTCATTTTTCTTCTACGACTTTCAATCATGAATTACTACCCACTGGATCCACAACATCAGCGTCAGGACAACTCCAAGACGGGCTGAGATTTTCAGGAAAGTGCATTCACAGAGTCAGTCAACAAAGCCATCGGCTCAACTGCCCTAAGTGCTCTTCTCTCTATATTCCGGAAACTTTGGGGGTTTTTGTGTTTCTAAAAGAGAACCTCAGTTTCATTTATTTGCTCCCCTTAAAATTTTAGCCACATATTAGAGAAGGTACCATATGCCTATACCATCACATACATGTGAGCATATGTATAAGTACTAATACATTCAGTTGGAGGCTTTTGAAAGTATTCTCGCCCACGCTCACTTAGCAAATCTTTGTGATACCTTATAAAGCCATGTGCCATGCAGTACAATTCCCATTTATAGGTAAGATTTGGGGCTTGAAGGGATCCTGACTGAATCTGACTGTATTTTCCTGACAGAGAGGAGTGGTGTGTGTAATTGAACTGCGTTTGTAGATCTACTTCTAACCAGCTGGGTGACTTCCCATAAGTCACCTATCCTCTCCGGGCCTCACCCTCCTTCTACATAAGAGGAGAGATGGGGTGACTCACAGATGCCACCTACCAGTTAAAATTCCATCCTTCACGACTAGCTCTTAGGCATCATCCTCGAGACAAGGCCCCAGATGGTAGACACCTAGCTGGGTCTTTGTTTCATACCATGCATGGTAATGTCTCTTATGGCCTCTTCTTGTTGTTCCACAACTGAAAAACTGGACCTAATTTAAGGAGTTCAGTCTGGTTTTTGTTTGTTTGTTTGATCTTTATGGAGCATTAGATCCTACTTATTCTTGGATCCCACAGCTCTGCCCAGTCCAGAAGACCAAGCCTCTATAGAAAGGCCATCAGGAGTAGGCATGTGCAGACAGGTTCTGGGGTCCAGGGACAAGGGTGTGTCCTGGCATGACGTTTTCTTCCTATTCAACCACATTTTCACCTTGGGCAGAGGTGTGCTTGTTTTGATAGGATTCAATCTTTTTCCATTTCTGTTTTCAATGAAATAATACAAGATCCAAGATTATAGCAAAGAGTGGTTCATACCCTCAGGTCCTAGAACAGGGCTCCAATGAACTTAAAGCAATGTAAGGAATCCACTCAGGAAGTCTTCCACACCAAAAGAAGAGTCACGCCCAGAGGAAAACAAGTCTCCTTGAGGGTCCACAAGAGCTGGGGACATCTGATCACACAACCAATGCACAGCACCTCCTCTGTTGGGGCAGAGAATGCTCTCCCTCCACCCCGACAGTGGAAGCTGGACAGAAGCAACCTGACCGCCTGAAGTCTCTAGAGCCTGGCAGTAACCTGAGCTGCTCTGGGTTATTTTTTACTGATGGCTTGCGGTTCTTAAAGGGACTGTGTTCTAAGTTTACATATCTGGACAAGGAATGCCAAATAATGACAAAACAGACGTGATAAGCCTATCTTCATTACAAGCAGTGCAAAGAAACTAAAGAGCCACTCTAAAGTGAATACCCTAATGCCCTCTCAAAGGGGTCAGTCCTACATCTTGTGGGGAAGCTTCCCATTTAAAATGAGAAAGTGCTAAGTGACCAAGAATCCTACTGGCTTAAAATGTAAACAGACGGCAGGCTATGCCCAAGGCTTCATCCTCAGTGCAAGCCAACTACTTAAACAGGAGTAAGGAACAGAGATTAGAATTGGAGACAGTGCCAGAATTGGCTCTACAGTTTTTTAGAAGTATAATTATTACACTGTACAAAAAGCGAAGTTCAGTGAGAGTTCACAACATGCTCAAAAGTTCCATGGCACAGCTGTTATACACACGAACTCACAGCAGCCGTAGCTACCTACACAAGACCTACCCAAGATCAAGTCAGTTAAAAATTCCAGCATGGAATATGGCGGGGCTTCCAAGGCTTCACCCCTACCTGGGGAGCTGGACTGGGTTTGGTTTTGGGGGGGAGGGGTAGTGAGTTGTTTTATTTTATCTTGTCAAGTTGACACACTGCTGAAGGAAGGTCATTGGTTAAAAAAAATAAAGAAACTGCTTGGCTGGCCCTCATAGGTTAGAACACAGGTGGGTGGAGAAAACAGAACAGAATGCTGGGAGGAAGAGGAAGTAAGCTCAGAGACACCATGCTCCCCTCTCTGGGGCAGATGCAATAGCTCTGCTCTCTGAGGCAGACGCGATGAAGCTCTGACCCAGGATGGACGTAGGCTAGAGTCTTCCCGGTAAGACCGGTGCTCACAGATTATTAGAGATGGGTTGATCCGGATATCAGAATTAACCAGTAAGGGCTAGAGCTAAAGGGCCAAGCAGTGTTTAAAAGAATACAGTGTCCGTGTAATTATTTCGGGTAAAGCTAGCCGTGCAGGCGGCCGGGGTGCTGGGGACGCAGCCACGCCACTCCTATTACTACAACACACACTAAAGTTACCTGGTGCAAAGGAACCTAAATTAAGAGATCGCCTCCATAAGGTTGCTCTGTGAATATGGGATGTGTGTATGTTGAGGGGGTGCTAATCTTCTTAATTGGTAGTTGATGTGAAGAAGCCCAGCCCACTGTGGGTGGTGCTACCCCTGGGCACTTGGGCCTGGCTTGAAGAGGAAAGGAATTTGAGCAAAGCCATCAGCAGGGTCCTCCAAGGTCCCTACTTCATTCCCTCTGAGTTCCTTTAGTACCTGCCCTGACTTCCCTCGGAGAAGAACTGTGGCTCATAGCGTAAGAAGAAAAACCTTTTCCTCCCCAAGTTGGCTTCAGACACTGTCTTTGTCACAAGCTAGCTAGGACAGGAGCTGTTGGCAGGTGACAACTGTTGAAGTCACTTTTCTTTAGGAGGTGGCTGTCCTGATACACTGCCCCTGCCTCCAGTGATTAGCGCCACACTTGTAGACATTTGAACAACACAAACTGGGCTTGACGGTTTGTTGATTTGTTTGTTTGTTTGCTTGCTTGTTTAGGGTCTATAAACTTGGGAGGGAGAATCATTGGAAGGGCTGGAGAGAGGGAGGGTGGATATGATTAAGATACCTTGTACACATGCATGAAATGTCCGAAGAAAAAATTTAAAATATTATTTGAAAAGAAAAAAGTTAGGTAACCAATGATGCTGATTCCAAATGCAAATACCCACTGGAAAAAAACAATACCCACCAGACAGTCAGTCCTGTTACCTTTCTCCCCACACCGCTCTACTAACCTGGAAGGAGCAGGAATACTCCAGGAATGAGGGAAATGAGATCAAATCATCAATGCTAAGGATTGTAAACCTCCTGGTGACCTTGCCCGAGCTGGCACTACAGACTGAACTTCAGTGGGAATCACTGGGTACACCGAAGGGCATCCGCTACTTTCAGAGATCTAATGACATCAATACACGTGTAATGTTTTGGACTGGATCCTGGCGTGAAGCCTCCCCGTCAGTGAAGTGCTGTTGGTATCTGGGCTCTCCGTATTCCTACTCAGCAGGTGTGTGATTTGATTTGCCTTTAAATCTGACAATGTGTAATCAGAAGACAACAGCTACTTGTCAGGGAACTTGACAGTGTTGACTCAACTTGGTCAGGCGAGGGACTGACTCTCCTTTGGAGCTGAGAGAACTGGTGCTCAGAGGTGTTGATAAGTTATGCCTAGGTAAGGATAGAGCAGGGGTCTGACTTCCAAGTCTCAGCTGTCAATTCCCTCCTCTCGATTGGGGACTAAATGAAGAAAAGCCTTGAAGAATTCACTATGGCCCCCCAGGCCCCATTCTGTTCCGCACCAGTTAACTGTACCCTTGGTTCTTCCCATTAACCTTTCCCATCTTTATTCTACCTTGCAGCCATGTTTTTTTTCTTTTGAACTAATCTCTGCAGGAAGTTAACCGTCCATTATCAGACTAGAGGCTACTCTGCGGAGAATGAGGTCCCCTGTAATCCTCTTAAAATTACATTATTATAAGTATTCATTGTTGAACCACCAATCTTCAGCAATGCAAACAGAGAGCACAGAAATCGTGCCAAACCGCCCAGGTGCACCGCATCTTATGGTTCATAAAGCATCTTTACAAGTATTTGTTGATTTAACCATCCTGACAACTCAGCAAGATGGTCCTGAGCCTGTCACTCAAGTGAGGAAATCAGCTACATATAAGATCAGTCGTATACAATTCAAATAGTCAGTACTATCCTAGGGTCACCCCTTGAATGTCAGATACTCTGATAGCGTACCTATCTGCCTCCATCCATTTTATTGCCTGTAGCTCTGGACAATGCAGCAGATCATTCTGGTGTCCTACGCTAAGCCCAGTAATGTCAAGATGAGGTGTGATCCCAGCCTCCCCTGCCCTTAATGTCACTATCGTTCACCTGTGATGAGAATCTACTTTCAATTAGCTTCTCAGCTGTTTCTCAGCATAGACCAAATATGATCCAAAGAAAACAGACCAATAGGAAAAGAGTCCAAAGCTTGAGCACTCGGAGAGTAGAAGCCATGTCTCAGGCATGATGACACAGAGCGCATTTTATGCACTGAGGAAGAAATGGCCAGTGATTTTAACTGAATAAAGCTCAAGAGAAATGTAACTTAACTGCACTGAAACTTAACAAAATTATATATATATATATTAAATATATGTTATATATATATATTGATGCCTATTTAAAACTGTATGTGCCTTTAACAGAGGATATGACAACACAAGCTATATTTAAGAATAATATTTATTGAGTACCCACAGTGTTGTTTGAACTATTCCAAGTATTTTACTCTTACTAGTCTATCTCAGGAGTAATTCTCTTCTAGGAGATAAGATTGGCTCCAGCTAGCTTTGCCCAGGGTATCGCTGGTGAGTAGTGGGGTGGTATTCTGAGCGCAAGATGATGGCATTAAGAGTAGAAGTCTGTAACCATTCTCCTACCCGTCCCCATTGCCTGAATATCAGACATTGCCCTCAGACTTCACTAAATAGTCACAATTACCTCAGTAACAAGCTTGACCTTGTAGAAATTGAAGGTGGCCTGGACCACTGACAATTCAATATTCTAGAGTATATAAAACAATCTAGTTTAATTACTTACACCTATCTTATTCCATGACCAAAAGCATAAATGGAGCACATTTTAAAAGTTGTTGGAAAAATTTGAAGTTTACATTTTTATTTCAATAATTATATTTTGACTTTGTAGCCAGTTTGTTTTGCCATGAGCAGTACTTTATTTTATTCCTCCCCCCGTACAATCTTAAACCTTCATATTATTTTTCATTTGTTGGCCTAAATTCATCTTGAGTTCTGCCAGCGTCCACTGAAATTTCCCTTCTGCGATGAAGAACAGTGAAGGGAGATTTCTAAGGTCTTAAGTTCCTAACTCTTCTTTTTACCTTCCGCAATCTTATTCTCTTATCCTTTATCTTTTTTCACTTTCCTTTCTTGTTCTTTAATTTGTTCCTTGGCCAAAATGCCAACAATTGGCCACCAGTACCCAGTCCTATAGCTTTCTTTTGAAACATCACACTCCACAGTACCCAATCCTATAGCTTTCTTTCAAAACACCACACTCCACAGTTGGCTTCTCAAAGTTGTATCTAGGACAAGCCTACAACATTTGCAGGGCCAAGCACCAAGTCTCTGGTTTTCAGACAGTTTTGACCATAACTGTACTAACACGACTTCTGTCTCCAAGCTCGGAGCACAGTGGCCATTCCAGGATTCTGCTCAACTGGTTGTCCCATTTTCCTTAAAAGGCTCAACTTTCCCTCTCATTTTTCCACACATGTCAATAGGTTCACATCAATAGGTGTTTCCTGGCTCCCTGCTCTTCCACTCTCCAGCCTCTCACCCCTCCTACACACAGCTAGTCATTCAAAATCACAACCTTCAAGAGGGCATAGGGCACAGCTGCTATTATATGGTAATCCCAGTTCTTGGCAGGTCCTCAATATTATTTCTCTCATTCAATATTGATGCTTCCAAAAGAAGGAAAGACCAATAGGAAAAGCGACAAATACTTCAATGAGCTCATTATAAAATGGAACATCCAATAGCAAAACAATGTGAGAAAAGGAGTCAACTTCATAAACCAACAGAAAAGAGAAAATCTCCAGGACTACACCAAGGCATGATTGTTAAATGGGCAGAAGCACAACATCAGAGTGGCTCGTTTGGATAGCGCATGCCCTGCTGGAAGGAGAATAAACTGGCACAGCCCTTTTCAAAGATAAGTGGAAGAAGCTGCTACAATTGATACACACAAGTTCTTGATGCAGTAACTCCACCCCCTAGGTTACACCCTATTGACATGTCTTAGATGTTCACAGAAATACCATTCCTTGTGCAATGAACCCAAATTCATGAATAGTAAAATGACTCAATTGCATTCATTCAATGGAACCCAACTCTGTCATGAGAATGAATTGCTGGTACACCAGAAAAATTCATCTCAGCCAGGCGATGGTGGTGTACACCTTTAATCCCAGCACTGGGGAAGCAAAGGCAGGCAGATCTCTGTGAGTTCAAGGCCAGCCTGGTCTACAAGAGTTAGTTCCAGGACAGGTTCCAAAGCTACAGAGAAACCCTGTCTCGGGGGGGGGGGGGGGGGGGGAGAGAGAGAGAATGAAAATTCATCTCATTAACATATATTGAGTGAAATAAGCCACACACACACACACACAAAAGCAGAGCATCTGATCTCATAGTTATAAATCACAAAACAAGCAAAACTAGGGGAGGTAGTGTAAAAAAATCAGGATTTAACTACTTTTGGGTCCTACAGAGACTAAAAGGGGCAAGAAAGTGCCCTCAGAATATTAAGTACATTCTAGATTTTGGTAGCTCTGATGCTCAACTTGTAAAACATTTTACATTCCTTTCTGCCCATGTTTTATTACACACACACACAGACACACACACACACACACACACACACACACACACACACACCACTAGATTTGATTTGTCCAGGTCCTTTCTTTAGAAACTCCTTGGTTTCCATCCCTCTCCTGTGCGGCAGACACCAAGACTCTTGGGCCAAAGGCTAAGTCTCTGTCGTCTTAGACATACAAGCTCTCAACACTGCCAAGTGAATGAGTCTAGCAGAGGTGTGCTCCTGGCCAGTTCTGTTCGCTTTCATTCCCTTGACTGTGAAGTCTGTGTTTTCAACCTCTCTGCTGGCCTCTCGGGCTTGGAATGAACCTGAAGACATCGTGGTAATAACAATCTGCTCTTGGAGGAAGAACTGGCTTTGTGTCCAGAAATCAGTGTCGACTATCGCTTTCACCTCTCCTAAGCAGCCTACAAGTCAATGTCAGCCCCACTTTGCAGAACAGGAAACCAAGGGTGCTAGAGGCAAAGGCACAGACATATCAGCACTCCAGTAAGCAGTTGGGGAAGTAAAGTGGAAAATCAGGTCATTTGGTTGCAAAGCCAGGCCTTTCCAGACTGTAAGACCACAGATTCAGCAAACGTCCAATGTGGGTCTCTGCTTTCCTCAAAGGCTTGCCTGTCCTCCTCATCTTGAGCGGTCTCTCCACTGAGATACCCTGTCACTCAAGCTGTAGTCATGGGGACCACCTCCTTTCTCATGTTCGTCACACGGACTCGGTTACTCAGTGTTGCTTCCAGAGGGTAACAGTGCGCTCCGTGTCTATCACTCTCCACACCGCAGCATTAGTCCAGACCTCAAGTCTTATCTTTGGAGGAAGACTGTCATGGCCTGCATGCTGTGTCTCTTAAATCCAAATTCAGATGCTACCGAATTCCTCTAACTTGTATTCTCATGATGTTACCTTACGAGGTCTACAAAAAATCTTATTCTGAGCACATCTCTCTTCCTTTCCTACAGGATGGAGGTCACATCCATCGTTATGGCAAACCCTGATGGACAGAGTCACAGTCAAGCTCTTCCTCAAGATTCTCCCCTTGTGGATCCATTCCTTCTCCATCCACCCAGCGAGTTAACCACATGTACATGCTGCTCTCCCTGGGCAGTGCCTTGCTGTTTCCCTGTCTCCGTGTTCTACACACCACCTTCCTGGACCTCTAGAATGCCCTTCTCCTGCTAGCTATCAAATTTCACCCATCCTGCAAAATGCAAACCAGGCATTTATGCCCCTGTCAAAGCCTTCAAGCAGAGCAAGGGTATTCCCTTTATGGCACGGTTAGATTTAGTGGATGCTTTGAACCTCATATAGCCTGCTTCATATTGTACTGTGGGTTGTTGTTGTTGCTGCTGTTCTGTTTTGTTTATTTGATTTTGTAGTGTGCAGTTCTCACTTACAGTACATTAAGTCAAGGCAGGTATATATTTTGTCTTTTTTTATGTGTGTTGACCAGTGCAAAACAGTTAACCAAAAATACCTGAACAAATGAATTAAAAAATGAAACCAGTTATATGTGTATAAATAGACTGTTGCAGAAAATTTCTTTTTCGTTTATCCTTAGTTATTAGTAGATGTATTGTATGTGTATACATGTTCATGTATGTATGTACATGTGTCTACACACACGGAGAAGCCATAAGTTGATGTTAGGTGTCTTCCTCTATTGTTCTCCACTTACTTCTTGAGGCCTGGTCTCTCATTGAACCCAGCACTCACAATTCAGCAGGACTAGTTGGCCATGGAACTTCAGGCATATTCCTGCCTCTACCTCCCCAGTACTGGGATTACATGTATATGTATGCCACCATGTCTGCCTTTTCCTTCTTCTTTTCATATGCACGTGCATGTACTATACCTGTCTGTCTGTATGTATGTATGCATGTTGACATGTTCACATGCAAGTATGTGAATGGTTGCAGCTGTGTGTATGTGGAGGTAGGACCTCTCGGGCATACCTCAAGCTCTCCCATAACGCTAGTCTTCTAGGCAGCTGGCTCAGGAAATCCACTGTTTCTGCCTTCCGAGGCACACTCTGCCTTTCCATGGTTCCGGGACCCAAGCTCTGGTCCTTGGACTTGCATGCAGAGCACTTGATCAACTGAGGCCTCGTCGTAGTTTCCAGTAAGTCCAGTGAGACTGTTCACAACAGAAACGACACTAGACCGCGCCACTTCTCTTTGGGAGTCTGCTAGCAAGGACCTTCCCGTGAGATGTGAAAACACCATCTGGCGCTTGCACAAGGATCTTCCGAGCACACTGTCACTCCCTTTCAGCCTCACCTCAGCTCTTTCTACCCCTGGAAGCATCCAAGATTCCGGCCAGATATTAAAGTTGAGGGATGAAATGAGTGAAGACCCACAGGAGGCTGGGAGCAGCGATACATACTTCTAGCACCTGTGATGCTGAGGCAGGGAGATTTCAAATTCCAGTCCAACTTGAGTTAAATAGCATAACTGTCTTACCAAAAAGGAAAAAAAAAATCTGTATAGAATAGGATATTGTTTTTTATTGCTAACATCTGAACCCAGTGGAGATGATAATCAATATTCAAGTTCACGTTTTCCACAGAACAAGAGCAGTCTGAGACTTATGGCAGATTATTCTCACAGCAGCTAAAAGAGCAGAATATTCCTCCTTTATCTCCTGGATTGGGGAAAGTAGAACAAAGGTTGCTCCACCGGAACACAGACAGGGGAGGTGTCATCTACCCTGAAGAAGAAAGGAAGCAAAGGGCAGCTGGGACTTCTGGGGATGGGTGTGGCTGTGAGACCCACTGAGAGGAGAACTGACATCTGAGTTACTTGCAGTCCAGGAGAGCACTGGCAGAACTTCTCACTCCATGAGCACTTGCTCTGCCCTTTCCCACAAAGGAGAAAACCAAACTCAGTGGTCAGCAGCCCCTTTGGGTATAAAGTTGCCATTTAGCAGTGCTCTCTAGAAAGAGGCTGGAAATCGGCAACCCAATGCCCCACCCCCACAGACACCCAAGTAGCAGCATCCTTGCTGATGTTGCTAGAGGGAAGAAGTGCAGCACTCTTGCAGTAGCCTTCCTGAGCTTGGATATTGACCCGGCTTGCAAGTGGAAATGACCCCTGTGGGCATCTGTGGTCTCTTATCAGACCTGATCACCAAGTACGCGCATGCGCGTGCGCACACACACACACACACACACAATATGTGAGCAGGACTTACTTCCTCCCCCACAAACTTCCCCCCAGCACCATGTTATAAATGCGTTGGTGTACACATCCCCTCTGAGAGACTAGAAGCTGCCATGCTCCTAAATCTCTGCAGTGTAGATGGACGCATCATCTGCCGCTCTATGTCTAAAGCAGAGGTCAGCATCACTGTGAGTAGAGACCGTACTTGCACTTCGGATTTGCTCTTGACTTCGTGTTTCTTAACCTCGCAACATCAGCACCACAAAAGCAGCTGGTGAACTGATTCTCGCTTTTCTAGCATCCATATGTCATTTCGCGAGCACATACATGATACATGAGCGTCCCTGCACCTTCTAGTAGAAGGTGTTTATGACCTTATAACATCCAGGGAAGTTTGCGAGAAACGTAAAATATAAATAAACCCATATTTAATAAGTGCGCTGAGATACATATCGAACATCTCACAGCCAGTAGGTGTAATCTCTGGCACGATAAACCTAAATATTATTTATATTGTGATAATTACTTTTTGAATAGGTTTCAAGAATCAAAATCATGTCTAGAATCCATTTTCAAATACATATTCCTCTGCAAGTTCTTTTTGGACCGGGTTTCAAAGCTCAGCGATTATCCTACTGTTTGGACACTAAGTAGCAGAATCTGAAAAAGAAACGGTGTGATTTCCTTACGGAAACAGCATCTCTGCCACCACCCTCCCCCCCCTCCCATTTTAGACTTCACATCTCAGCTTCTGCTAAAACAAGTGCAAAGGAGTTAAAGAAAGCGAGTTTGGGTTTCCTACCTGGACATCAGCTTCTGGTCCTAGTCACACCTCCTCATACTCTCGACTCTCAATTTCTCAGGTAAATTCACCAATCTGCTGACAAGAAGTTTCATATTATAACTTCTCCATTCAGAGTGCACACATTAAAATGTGACTATAAAAATGGCTGAAAAAAAAAGAAATCTCCAGGTTTGAATAATGCGAGGAAAGACATGTAAAGAAAGGAGAAGCAGGATGTAGCTAACACCTGCTGTGCCAAGCTCCGTGGAGGTCCCCGGCGATCAATGAAAAAAACATTTACTTCATAGGACAATCTATGACAACAGGCATGGGGCTGCACACCTTTCCTCAGCACTTAAAAGTCAGAGGCAGAAGGATCTCTGTGAGTTCAAGGCCAGTCTGGATTACGTACAGAGTTCCAGGCCAGCCAAACAGTGAAACCTTGTGTGAAAGAAAGAAGAGAGAGAGAAGGCAAGAAAGAAACAGAAGAAGAGATGGACAGGAAAGGAAACACTTAATGTAAGATACATGGCAATGGCATTGAATGATAACCCAAAGAATAAAACAGACATCCATGAGTCCAGAGTGAAATCAATCAACCAATAAAATGTGTTGATAACTGCCCCACCCGCACCCCTGCACACACTCTTCGAGAGAGAAAGCATAAGTTTTGCCCAGTTAAGAAGAGGCAGGGAGAAAAAATAGTAACTTTATAGTGGAAAAACCTGGCAGCCTCTATCTCAACCAAGTTGGTCAAGGCTGATGTTATAAGAGGGCAGGCATGATAATGTCACATCCCCCTAACAAAATATAGTATCCTATACACAAACTCATAACTTCAGTCTATAAACCACAAAAGAGTCAATCCTATATGAACCAAGTGGGGGGCATCATGGCATACAGTGTGCTATCGTATGCCACACTGTAAACAGGCAAACCAGATTCCTTAACTGTTAATCAACATTGAAATAGACAAGACCCACTCTTTTTCTTTTCTTTCTTTTATTCTTTCTGTTTGTAGGTAGTGTATAAATGTATATGTGTACATGTGTGTGCTCACCCATGCACCTGTGCAAGTCAGAAATCCATATCAGGTATAACCCCCCCTTTTGCTCCCTCCCCTCCCTCTCTCTCTTCCCCCAATTAAACTTTTCCAAGACAGGGTCTTTCAATGAACCTTGAGCTCACTGTTTTAGCTAGAATGGCAGGCCAGGGAGCCTCAGGGATCCATCTGCCCCCACTCTCCCACATCTGGGGTTACAGGTGCATGCTTCTATACTCAGTGGTTACCTCAATGCTAGAGATTTGAACTCACGACCACATGTTTGTGCAGTCATCACTTTACTCACTGAACAACTCCCCAACCTCAGACCAGCCTTTTTTCAATGATGATTTGGTGACTTTGGGCTTTTGTTCTCATAGTAACTTTTCTTCTTTGATCTGAATACCTCCAAAACACTCAAGAATGACATCTTCCACTGTTGTACCCCAGTTTTTTTCTCACCCCCAACAGTATCTATTCTCCTAACTACTAGATACCATGCACCTAAAATTGATGAATCTGGCATCTACTTAAACAGACCCACTCTCTTTCAATGGCTCCACCCTGCCAGCAACCTAGTGGTTCAAGATCTTCTGAGCAACGTAGCTAGAACCTCGTGCTATTTGAAAGCATGCATTCCCATCTTTGTCCCGAGTGACACAAACAAAGTGCACACTACGGGTGGCGGAGTAGAGAATAAATAACAAATATGCATGATCAAACAGGACGCTGGCAATGACAGCAGGAAAAGTTGCATGTGCAACTGCTGAGCAACCAAAGTTCCGCGGGACTTCTAGTGATCCCTTCATGAGAGCAGAAAAGAATCATCGGGTCTTTTCCCAATGTTTCTCTTTTATAATAAATAAGTCGAAGGACTGTGCAATATATCACCCAGACATGTAAGATGTTGGATATTAACCATCATAGCCCAACACATTAAGAATACACATTAAGATGGTATCCACAATTTTTCTTCTCCTATGGAAACAAGAGCAAAACAATAATGTGAAAACCAACTTCTTTCAGGCCAGAGAGCATACTTTCTACAAATCCACCCTTGCTGTTGAATAAGTGTGGGCATTAAGCCACTGCTTCTGCCCTATTCTGTTAATAAAAACAACATTCACAGGCTTAAGAGCTTTCTTGCCAAGAGGGAGTCAAGAAACCTGAAACATAACTTTTAGGTCACGGTGTCAACAAAGAAACTCCATAAAATCATCAGCCCCCTCCCCACCAGGACTGGGGAGTCCAGGGGCTCCTAGCATTCACCCACTGACTTTGATAATCGATTTCCAAACTCACTAGAAGGTGGAAAAACATTATGGTGGAAATTCTTTTGGACTGAGTTTTACTTTTTAAAGTTCTCAAATTTTTAATGTCTTCTCAGAGACTATGATGCTCCCCTCCCAAAGATTCTTCTCTCCACTTTCCTTCCTAAAACAAAATGATGTAGGAAATGCCAACGCTAACACACATCACGCTAACACTAATGCACTTCACAGTAGCAATCTGCAGTCTGGAAAGATTATTCCATAGCAAGGGCCCAAATGTCATCAGCCCATTTCCTATATGTGTAAGGAAGCAGAAAGAATGCCTGCATGCCACTGTACAATGAGAAGAAGGGCGAACTCACTCATGAGAGCTACAAACAAATATGAAAGGTTTCATCAGGATGAGACTAGAATTTCTAGTAGCTTTTAGACTTATAAACTCTACTCTTGTATCTGGAATTCAAGTAGTATTTGATGAGTAGCCCCTAATGACAGGGAAAATGAAATCAATGAAATGGGGACATACATGCCCACTTCTGCTTTTCATGTTTTGAACTAATCACCTTCAATATATTCACCCATCTCCTTTAGAGTTGTTTTCAGAAAACTCAGGAACTACCATTTAACTGGCTGAGAAAAAGATGTCAGTGTCATATTTTCTTTATAATATGTATTTCCCTAGAAATGTGAACAATGCAGGATCTAACTTTAAAAAACTAACCATAAATAAAGCATATGAGAAACACAGAAGACGAATGTGATGTTTCATTCCACACATTATTACACATACACACACACACAAATAATTTCTTATCCGTATGTTAGAGTAGAAATCATAACTTGATATGGATTTCAGCTCATGTATTCTTTCCAAATGAAAATAAGACAAACCAACTGGGTGCATGGCCAGACTCTAATAAGCAGGCCTTTCTTACCCAAGAGAAAAAGAATTGGAGAATTCAGAACTTGAATCTCAAGCTCCCTCTACTAAGTTGGCATCAACTACACCCATAACAGTCTGTGGAAGAGGTTTACTAGCTCCATCCCCAAAATCTGCTCAGCCTAAGTGTTTCAGACATGCTCTCCAACACCCTCGTGCTATGTGTTATCAGTTTAAGTAACCATAGGCAACCCATGCTTTTATATCTATGGATGTCGGTTAACAGTGGGCTGTATGTCACATGCACTGTAAGCAGGACTCCTTTCCTTCATGACTATTAAAAATCAGTTAAGCTGTGTAGTACTCCATTGTGTAAATGGACCACATTTTCCTTATCCATTCTTCGGTCAAGGGGCATTTAGGTTATTTCCAGGTTCTGGCTATGACAAACAATGCTGCTAAGAACATAGTTGAGCACATGTCCCTGTGATACAATTGAGCATCCTTTGGATATATACCCAAAAGTGTTATCGCTGGGTCTTGAGAAAGTTTTTTTTTCCTATTTTTCTGAGAAATTACCATACTTTGCAGGCAAATGGATGAAGCTAGAAAACATTTTGAGTGAGGTAACCCAGACCCAGAAAGACAAATATCACATGTACTCACTCATAAGTGGCTTTTAGACATAAACCAAAGAAAACCAGCCTACAAATCCCAATCGCAGAGAACCTAGACAACAATGAGGACCCTAAGAGAGACGTACATGGATCTAATCTACATGGGAAGTAGAAAAAGACAAGATCTCCTGAGTAAATTGGGAGTATGGGGACCATGGAAGAGAGTTTAAGCGGAGGGTGTAGGCAGGAAGGGGAGCAGAGAAAAAATGTAGCGCTCAATAAAATCAATAAAAAATAGAAAAAAATCAATAAGCTATACATTCTCAATAACCATGTAGGTGGTTTTCTTGTTTGCTTATAATATTCTTAATACAGATCATCCTTCAAAATGAATTCAAGAAAAGCAATCTTCCATTGTTTTCAAAATGTTAGTTCTCCTATAGAAAGACTGGAGGGTATATTGAATTCTCATCATTAAGTCAGAGTTGAGAAACAAAGTCTTCAGCTATCAATAAACTGTATTTATCAGATAACAGGTTATTTTAACAAGATTGTTTAAAAGTCAATTGAACCAATTAAAAACAAACACTGGAGTGCATTATAAATTCCAGAAGCACTTCCATTTACATAATAGAGTCTGAACCTGAGAAGTAGTAGAGCAAATGCTTACCAGCACATGGAAAAAGTAATCCCCAAACATGGGCTGCTTTTAAGCACTAAATAAATACAAAATGTCTATTTCCTAATTTACCAGTCACGTACACCGTAGTTAGAAATGGATATCTATGGTTTGTCTTTTTGAGGCATGACCTCCCTCTATAGCTCAGACTGGTCAGACATTCACCCTCTAGGGTACTGACTACAGCATGCACCCCCACACCTAATGCAAAAACTTCTTGAATAGAGTTTTCATCTACTATCCAAACTCTCTGTCAATAATGCTACATTTAATCTGTAAATATATGATTGAGTAGCATCTCTAGGTAGTAAGATCATGATTATTTTCAAATGAACAGCATAGGCATTCTGTGATTCTGACAGAAGACCAAGTATCCACTTAAATACTAACAACCAGGAACCCATACTGCCATTAGGACTTTTCGCAGAACACTGGAAACACTGATGAGAAGCTAGCCTCCAACAAATTACTCAAATACCAAGCCAACACTCCCAAAACCTGTGAGTAACAGAAAAAATAATAACTAAATACATCATACCAACAGCAGAACTAAGTTCAAAATTAAAAATTATTATTTATAAGCCAGCAAGAGGGCTTAGAGACGAAAGTACTGTCACCTGAGTTTGATCCCCCGACCCATGAAAGAGGAGGAGACAGCCAACTCCTACAAGTTGTCAAGTGGTCCTCTGACCACCTCGCATGTATAATGTGTGTGTGTGCACATCTACGTGCGTGCACACACACACACACACACACACACACATCAGTAAACTGGTGCAATGAAAATAATTTAAAGAACATCTGGCGTAAACAGAGTTCAAAGAGACCTCTTTGAAATTAACTGAGGAGTAAATGAATTAGAAAACAAATATGACTAGTAAAGGAAAGTCACCAGGACTAATAAAGTCACCAGGACTACTAAAGGAAAGTCACCAGAACTAGGCAAGGAAAGTCAGCAGGACTAGGAAAAAAAAAAAAAAAAGTTACCAGCTTTTTTTTTTTTAAATCTGAAGTACAACAATGAGGTGATTTTTTTTTTTTTACTCTGGTACAATGTTGATAAAAATGGGAAAAATACTTGCAAATAATACCAGGATTGTGTATAATTAAACAAATGTTCAGATTATTTCACAAACAGACTTTTGAGAGAAGTAAAATAGTCAGAAAGGAGACTTTTTTTGAAAACTGAACATTGTAGTCAAATTTGTGTGGCCATTAAAACTAAAATATGGAAATCAGCAAAAAAAGTAAATGTTTTCAACAAGACTGAAACTAAGGATTATAGGTAACCATTTCAAATGTACATATAAGGAAATTTTTTAAATCAAATTGCTACAAGGCAGATGTTTTCTATCCCACAATACTGTTGGTGAGATAAGATGTAAACTTGACAAGAACAACTGACCTACAGGAATCTGATAGGTGCCAAAAAAAAAAAAAAAACTCCCAAACGGATCAACATGTAAATTCCATCAACCTGTGACTATTCCATCAGTGACCAGATCTCTAAACCAAACAAAACTCAGATCCACCTGACATGAGACTGAGTATTCCACAGCACAGCCGTCTTCTTAGTCGTTCACCCACACCCAGGTTTTTAAAGTTGGTAGAAGAATGTGATGTTAAAGACTGTTCACTTTATCCCCTCATTTTGCCACATTCATTACTTCCATGGGAGGTCATATACACCACCAAATCACATTGTTTGAATACAAACAGCTCTCAACTTACAAACACCTGACAAAATCCAAAAATAAAACCAGCTGCCACTAACACCATCAGAGGCCTTGCTATTCCCCCTGGGTCATCAGCTGTCATGTAGAAATTGCCAAGAGGTTGACAGAAGAAAGACAGAAGCCAGAAAAGCAGGACCCAGTGACAACACCACACGGAAGAGGTGGCTCACCTCAGTAGTACGTAATAAACCATGAATGGGTGGACAGATGGACGGACGGATGGATGGACATCCATGTTCATCTTCAGAATTCCATCCTTGTTACTTGGCCCTTATCCTGCTCCGGTACAATGTTAACAAACCCCCTTCTTGGGCTCCTGATCCATGAACTGGAACTAAAATTAACTACAAGCCAAAAGTAAAAAACCGTGATCAACACAGGAGAGAACCGAGCCCAGGACCAATCCACAAACAGATGTTTGGGTGGAGAGCAGATGACAGTGACAGGCATACAAGGAAAAAGTTGGAAGCTGGAATATTTACTTAATATCTTAATTATTATACAAGAAAGCAGAGAAATGAGGCCTCTGTGGGAGGCATAAACAAAAGATACAGACTAAGGCGAGAAAGTTGATGCTAGGCCTGGTTTGGTGTGGGTCTTGCATCCTCCCCAAGAGCGCCAGTTTGCTGTGTTACTCAGGCTTTATTTGGAAGGCCATAAAGAATCACTCTGAACCCATCTGAAGTCTGGTCGCATCTCAATTCATTTTACCCTGGTTACTGCTAGTTTACCCTGACTCTCCCAAAATGCTTTGTCACCCTGTCATTTAAAATATCACCCTCAGCTTTCTCTTCCCAAGGAAACTCCATCCTAGCAGCACAAGGTTCAGAGGCAATAAGGCTATTTTAGTTCAATGACCCTGACAGAAGATCCATCAGTATATTCAGTTGTCCAGCCTATCCTATCAACGATTCCTTGGGCAAAACCCTGCCCTTGACATTCAGAAGCACGATGCTGCTCACTCCAGAGACCATCATTCACAGGGAAGGCTGTGTGAGTGGCACTCTGAAAACTTCAGCACTACCCAGGTCTTGCTCAGCCCTGCAAGGGTGATCCTAAATTTTGTCTATAACATTCTGTTTTCAAGGAATGCCATCTTCTGAGTCCACTTTTCCTTAAAAAGATGGCAAGCATACTTCAAGGCCCCTATCTTCCAGAGACGCTCGCCTGCTTCCTTCCTGCAATGATCTTCCTCTATGAACTTGCCCTTCTTTCCTGCCTCCCATTCTGTCTTTAAGCGTACTCAGTTCCTGTGTGGATGCATCACTGACTCTTGCTTGCATCCTCCCTGCCGACCCAAACAACACAGAAGCCGCGCTGCACTTCCTGCATCATGCCTAGCCCAGTGCAGGAATCAGACCAGGTATTTAAGTTGTTCTTAGCTGGGGCTGTGGTTTCTAATCAGAAAGGGAAAGAAGTGATGGAAGAAAGAGGCAAGTTTGAACATGTAGCTTTTGTATAAAATGCAATACAACACGGTGAGACCGAGAGCTGGTTAACTGGGTTCTTCCTCCCTGACGAATTGATTCAAGTCTAATTGGCAGGATGTTACTGGAAGGAAAAAGGCTTCTGCCTATTTCAGGTTTTCACTGGGACCTAATGTATGCCTACAGTAAAAGACTTCTCACCTCTTCCTTCCTCTCTCTGACTAAAATAAATTCTGAGTTCTACAGCCACTTGACAACAGAATTCTGCAGCGAGGTGGAGAGGAACTCATAGCAGGTTAGCCGATTTTACACAACATTAGAAGCGATTTTTCAGCCAGGTGCAGTGACACACACCTGTAGCCCCAGTTACTCAAGAGGCTGAGACAGCGGATCGCTTGAGCCTAAGGGTTCAAGGCCAGCCTTGGTTTTCTTTGCTGTGTGGGGCTTATGTATGGGCTGGCACTACTGTGCATTTTTCTAATTAGTATGTATGCTGAAATATCTACTTCTAATAGATGTACCATTCCCCAGGGAAATCATTATGATCTATTAAAGGATAATTAGCGACGTAAAATATGATCCAACGTTAGCTCTGTAAAAAGAGACCTCTTCAGATCTATATGCAACTAACTATCTGAACATTATTGACGACTTTAAAATAAGCTGTTTTGTGAGCTAAGAATGCTGCATATTGAATAATGACTCAAAATTCTTGAGTGTCAGAACTACATACGTGGGGACTTGCGATCCAAAAACATACATTCTATGTATTTTAAGGTGATTTAAACATGGAAATGGCAAGTGAGAGGAGAGCAACACTAACGAGCAACTAAGAGTGAAACAGGTACCAAACATGTAAATATCCAAGACTGTACGGACTAAAATAGGAAAGTATTTGCCCATCTTTTCAGTCGGCTATGCCTTCAGTTCTGCACATAGATGACCATCTCCAAGTCATGGATTTGTGGCTTGTCCAGCTGTTAATTTCAAGCTACTCTAAGATTCCTATGGAGCAGCTCCCAAGAGTCACAGCTCTCATTGAGCTCTGGAAATACAGCCTCCGATGGAGCCGCAGATCACTGCTAGCTCCTGGGATCAAGCCAAGGCAGCTTCATGCTCTTGCTGGTCCCTTCGTCCTTCAGTCACTCCACATAGTCTACATTTCGGTTCTGCCTTCTAGATTTTTTTTTTGAGACAGAGTTTCTCCATAGCTTTTGGTTCCTGTCCTGGAACTAGCTCTTGTAGACCAGGCTGGCCTCCAACTCACAGAGATCCGCCTGCCTCTGCCTCCTAAGTGCTGGGATTAAAGGCGTGCGCCACCACCGCCCAGCATGGTTCTGCCTTCTAAATGTCTTTTTATTTCCTGGTTTCTTGATGTCTTCTGTCTGACTTTGAGTTTTTACTGTCTGACTGTCGGTGGTTACTTTTGCAACCAATGTACCACCTGCTTCCAGTGGCACTCTTCCTATGTGCTTTCCAGACACTTCCCTAATTGTCTCTGGAGGGTCAGATCGCGAAGCCTGTAATAACTGATTCTGGACAAACAAACTGAGTGAAGGCTCAGGGGCTGCTTTAGACCACTGTGGCTTGAGAAACCATCCATGGTTATCCCGCCCTTTCTGATACCATAGTCTAGTGTTCAGTCGAAACTAGCTGACATGATAATGATTTAAACAGACGATTTGTTTGGGTTTTTTTTTTTTTTTTTTTTTTTTGAGACAGGGTATCATGTATCCCAGGCTGGTTTCAAACTCCCTATCCAGTTAAAAACTGGCCTTGAACTTTTGATCCTCCTGTCTCTACCTCCCGAGTGCTGAGATCAAAGGCATGCAGCAGCATGCCCAGATAAACAAATGTTTCTCCTACAAAATCCCCCACCTCATCTTCTCTTTCCTCCCAGAATAAGAAGAAGAACAGCACCCCCAAGATCTTGCAATCTTTAACAGCAACACTCCTTACCACCAAAAGTCATTCCCAGGTAGAGGCTAGAAGTGGTATCGCAATATACAGATCAAATATACAGTTTCTCAGAGAGCAGCAGTCAAAGCAGCTGTATGCACACTTCCTGGCTCACTCCTTAAAATTCAGGCATCTTGCACCCATCTCAAATCCACTCAATCACCTGTGTTATTGAACCTTCAGACCTAAATCCTAGAAGCACCCCTAGAGACTGTTGGACATAACACAATTGGAAACCTCTGCTTTAAACAGCCATCCAGAGCTTTTGAAAGACGCCGGTCTAAGCCCTGAAATTCCCATGCCCTCTACTTAACTATCACAGTGCAGCCTTCGTGGAAGGCCACTCTCTGCACGCCACTGGATAAAATTAATTCTAGAAAGCTCAAGAAAATAAAGATCAAAGTCAGCCTCTGCCCAGGGAGCTTCCATTATAATGAGTGCAAAACAAAGCACAGACATAAGAGGGGAAAAAAAAAAAGCTTTAAAGCATCTAGAAGCAACACTGCAGAGTATTCCAGGGCATGGTTGGCTACATCCACTCTGGAGGAGTGGGCACAGCCAAAACTTGGCAGAGTACTGTGAGGACCCAGAAAGGAAGTTTCTCAGGCAAAGCTGGCGCAGAATGTGAAGAGGGAGACTTTCAAGCGGGTCTGGAAGGGATGTGGAGATTGCCAGACGACACTGAAGATCGAGGAGAAAATATGTATAGCCATGTGTCTTGGTACCACAGTCAACACAAGGAGAAAAAGAAGTGTGCTGCAGGATTATAAAAAATCTAAGATACTGGCTTAGACCGAACACCCTAAAAAGAAGCTTTATAAATAGACATTATCTTTTGAGGCAGACAGGTAGCACTGTGACACCCCCCCCCCCCCCCGAGTCTACAGCACAGAAACTAAGGACCACTTGAACTCTTAAGCGAGTGTGTCAGTAATTGTAGGTCAGGGATGAAAACTACCTAGTAAGAACTCTTTTCCCAGCCTGATATTTTCCCCAGTAGGAGACTTAATAGTCATTTTTATTCCTTCCAAAGGATAAATCACCCAAAGCCATCCTCTTTCTCCCTTTCTCCATATTAAAAGGCCAAAGGAGAAAGAAAGAGCATGTGAAAGCATGCATCCACACCCACACACCCACGAGTCAGCTTGCCCATCTCTGTGTGTACATGAAGGTTTGCGTGTATGACCTGTGTGCTGATACAAAGGCAGATGATGTCCCTAACAAACTACACATCATAGCTTACTGCACTTGTCATATTTGTTTGTATGAGAGCTTCCATGCTAGCATTTGTAACAAACTATATTGAAAAGTAAAAGCCAATCAAAATCTCTATGACTTATGATCAAGAGAATTATCCAAATCCAAACACTGGCTTAAGTCCTTTGCATATTTTTTCATCTGGCGACGCAGTCCCATATGACAGCCACTAATGCCGTGGGACTTCACATTATAAACTTTATACAGCACCGAATAAAACGTAAAGTGTGGTTCCTCAACTGCGGTAATAATCATGTTCCAAACGCCCTAAAGAGGGCCAGTGGCTCTCATCTCAGGCAGAGCGCATATAGGATATGTCCATCATCACAGAGAGCTGTTTGAAGAGCAATTCTGTGAAGTGGCTTTTATTCTAGAAATACAACTCCAGGGCCAAATATAAACAATCATTTTTGTTTCTATCTAAAGATGCACTTTGCTCCCTTCGGATAAGTCTCCCCCAAACTGCTCTAAGAAAAGCATGTCTTTTCCTCAGCAACTCCCTGTATGTCCTAGCAGTTCTCTGTGCTGCCATTTCCCTCTTCCTCCCATAGGAATGAGCATGGCTTTTCCCTGCTGTAATGGTTCCGGATGACCAGGGAGGCATCCCGAAATGCTGAGTTCTAGCATCATATTATGGAGTCAATAATTATGATTCAGAGCCCATTCTGGGAACAACCTACAAAATAAAAATACAGACGCAAAGGAAATTTCCTAAGTTTTAGACATTGTCACATGATGTAATCCTTCACAAAGACCATATTCAAGAACAGTGAGGCTGTTACCCCTCCCTCTCTCTCTCTCTCTCTCTCTCTCTCTCTCTCTCTCTCTCTCACACACACACACACACACACACACACACACACACACACACAAATTCTCATGTTTTTAATAATACCTCACTTGCTTTCCTTTGCTGTTATAAACATTTTGACCAAATGACAATTTGGGGAGGAAAATGTTTATGTCAACTTAGACTTCTACAACCCAGCCTATCATTGAGGGAAGCCCAGGCAAGGACTCCAGCAGGAACTGAGTCAGGAACTGAAACAGACCACGCGCGGAGGAAGGTTGCTTACTGGCTCACTTCCTCTGGGTCCTTCGACTACTTTTCTTAGCGTCTGAGCCCACAGGCCTACAGAGGGCACCACCCATAGGGCTCTGGGCCTCCAACATTAGTAATTCAGTAACCATCCCACAGACAAGCCCTAGGCCAATGTGAAAGAGAGAATTCCTCAACTGAAGCTTCCTCTTCCCAAAGGACTCTAGTTTGTCAAGCTGACAAAAATCAAAGCCAAACAAGTCAGGTTACAGTTTTGGGCTGGGCTGTGTTCATACCTATCCTGGACCACGAGAAACCTCAACGTTGCAGACTAGAGACACTTAGGTGGCATGGTAAAGTCTGTTATACAAGACAACTGCCTAGGTGGGTTTCCATGTTTAAGAAAGAAGAAATCAAGTCATTTCAGAAGCAAGAATGAAGATATACTTAGTACACGGCATCCAGAAAAGTACTGTCCTCTTATTCATGATACAGCATTGGTCTCTTTCCCTGCAGGGTGGGCAGAACCAATGTTCATGGCGCCCTATGGGTCTTGACATCTTAGCTTAGGGCCAGTTTTCGTTCTGATTCTTCATCAGACAGTTACATCATCTTCAAACCTCAAGTTTGAGGACCCAGAACACAAGACCTTTCACTCCAAGAGCTGCCTCTAGACCACGGAAAGAGAAACTTCCCTTCGTAACATCAATGGGATAGATCCAAAGCACCTGAAATATGAGAAATTATCTGATTTTCAAAGCCAGCAAGGGGAAAACCCCACATCAAGAGCTGCAGGACGGAAAGTATTAAAATGGAAGAGTAAGCTAATCCACAGCACCTCACTCCTGACTGTTTATTCATCCGGGCAGAGCACACTTTCCCGTGCTGAGCTGTGCACACGGGCAGTTTCCCACAAGCCTCAGAAGCTCGCAATACCAACAGAGTCACCTTAGCAATACCTACAGGGTCACCTAAGACCAGAGGGACGGGAGCTGCACAGGAAACGAAACTAAAGCAGCACAGTGACAGCAACGCTGATGACAACTGAGAGACTGGAGATAAAGATTAGGGTGTGAGGGACCTAGTGCAACCTCCAGAGGAAGTGAAACCTAGAACGGGGCTGAAGGCACCTCATTTTCCACAAGAAGTCACCCACTCTTGTCCCATCCCCACCTACACCTGCACCTCTTGCCTTACTCGCGGGTCTTCTTCACTGTGGCCACCATTGGTGGCTCCAAGGACCCAGCCAAGGCCCTCAGCAGCCTCACTCACCTGTGCGATTCCCTCGCCTGCACACAGCACCTGCTCTGTACCCGGAAAGTCAGATTTGAGCCTTTGAATGTTATCTCGTCTTCAATAGATAAGTTTATTTTTTTTTAAATTAAAATATAGCCACATCATTTCCTCCCTTCTCTTTCCTCCCTCCGACTCCTCCCATGCTCTGGTCTTTCTCAGATTCATTTTTCTTTGTAACCGTCACGTATCCACAAGCATAAGCACACAAATACAACCTGCTCAGTCCACTTCGGGCTCTTCGTATGTATATGATTCCAGGGCTGGCCAAGTGATACTGGATAACCGGTCACGGGGCTCACCCCCTAGGAAGGCTACTTCCCCCACTCCTAGAACACTCTCTGGTTGCCTGTAGTCCCCATGTCTGCTTCTCTACTGATGTTGAACGTGTTCGGGTCTTGTTTAGGAAGCCGTACCATTGAGGGATTATGGGTTAAGCTTTCCTGTCATATCTGCGAAATCTCCTAGCACATGTCCGGGTCCTCTGGCTCTTACACCCATAGGAACCACAGAAACCAGGAAAGTAACAAGGGTCTACGGAGTGTGTGTGTGGCGGAATGTTAACTGAGAAGTTGAAGGGAAGTCATACAGAAAGAGAAAGGATGAAAAAATAACATCAAGCATGTTTGAAAACATACTAATTTTTACTAAAATGGCACATAAGATGTATATGAGAGAATGTGTATGTGCGTGTGTGTGTGTGTGTGTGTGGCCTAAATGAAGTTATACCTCTTACGCTGACAATACTCCCACCAAGGGAGTTAATATCTAAAAAAAAACCAATTTCTGGTGTGAAACTTCTCTTTGTATCAGTACCTGTTTCTAAAAGGCTCCTAGAACTGCTCAGTGTTTGCTGTCACAGCACACAGGGGTGTGGAACAGAGGGTTAAGCACTAGGTTCTGGTGTAGCTCCTCGGATGAGAATCTGGACTCCACTGTGGATGGATGTGGACACTCCACAGCCTGCCTAGATTCCTTAAGCCTCCAGTTTTTCATCTGTCCATTATGTTTTTACACCATCAAACACAGGCTGCCCACCTATTCCAAGACAGAAGCATTTTTCTATATGTTAAATTTCCGAAATCAACATGAATCTTACTATCAGCTGCTTCTTCCAACTAACCACAAGCCTTGTGCTTCCTCATTAAAGCAAATAACACCTTTGGTGGTATGTTAGTCCATATGAAATATGGGAGAAACTACATCCTAAGGTTTTAATAAAAATTAAATTTGTAAACGTAGGTAACATATTTAGATTAGCCATCCTTGAATAAGCTGATCAGTTATTATTATTATTAAACTAATGATTGTGAACATGAACACAATTATAAGAGATAATTTTGCTCACATATTGTTCATTAAAATGACATAGGGTACCATGGTAGTATATTCTTATAGTCCTAGTTACTCTTGAGGCCATAGAAGGAAGCTCACTAAAGCCCAAGAGTTTGAGGTCACCCTGGAAAACTCTGCGAGACCTAGTCTCAGATTTTAAAAAAAAAAAAAAATGGTGGTGGGTGCAGAGATGGATGTCAGAAAGCTGAGTGTCTAATCCAAACATCAGGGCTCCCCAGCACCTGGCACACTGCCTGCTACGTAGAAGGTTCCAGAAGCTAACTGAAGACTGGATGAATACTCTCCTTTCCCCAGACCCTCTCTACCTCCACTGCCCAGAAATTTAATTCCTAATCTGCATCCACCAAGGCTCAATTTGAATTTCACCCTCTTGTGAAGGATGAGGAAGAGGAAAAGGAGGGAGGTGGAGGGGAGGAAGAGGAAGAAAAAAGGAAGGACAAATTTTCATTTTATTCTTTTCCCATTTTGCCCTCTTCCTATTGCTATACATTAAGCTAGATCTGAACCTTACTGGGCCAGATAATACTGTCTAGAATGGGAACTGTGTCTCTATTGAAGCTACATGCCACAGAAGGCCTTACATAAGAAGAAATCCTCACACAGCTTAGAGTCCTCCTTATATACACTAATCTTTATCTACTTATATATCACACACACATACACATGCAAACACACACACAAATACACACAGAGGTCTTGAGCACAGAGTCCCCCAGAATGTAACCTTATTTAGAAAACAAGTCACTGCAAATGTCATTAGTGAAGATGATGTCATATTGAAATGAGGTTGCCCGTTAATCCAACATGCCTGGTGTCCTTAGAAGACAGACACACAGAGAGAATGTTATGTGAAGACAGGGGCAGAAATGAGAGTGATGACATGCCAGAACATGCCCATGATCACCAGCTGTCACCAGGAGCTGGGACTGAAAGCTCCTGGCCAGGGTCTTCCTCCAAGTCTTCGGAAGGCGATAGACCTGCTGACAGCCGGACTTCAAATATTCAGACCACAGAAGAAGCCTGTGGGAACCTATTGTTCCAGCCTCCTTGTGTGTGGTACTAGAGCCCAGCAGTCTTAGTAAGCAAACACATATTTCATCTACTTACATACTGCCATGGTGGCTCCCCTGCACGGCTTTTTTCTAGACAGTGTTGCCTAATTTGTCTTATGGCCTCACCTCACATCCAACCTCAAAGCCAGAATACTTCAGGGTCAGCCCGGCACCCTTTCTTATGCCTCTTTCTTCCCATTGGCCACCATCAAGGGGCTGGTGGCCCCCACATTTCAGTCTCAACCCTTTCTGTCTTCTGGACCTACAGATTCAGCCTGGTCATTTGACATTGGATGACTTGCTGACTCGGTCATTCAAAACCAAAGCCAGAAGCCTGTTTTACTTTGCCTTCAGTGAGCCCTATCTCAGTGAATGGCACCTCTACCCCTTCCAATGCAACAATCACATGCCTATAGTACATTCAGGGTGATTTCTCTCTGTTTCCAGCCCACCATCAAGTCCTAGAAGATTCTCCTTTGAGAAGTCACTCTAACTTCTCCTGTCTTTCCACCTTCCTCTACTGTCCCCCTCTACCACTCTAGTTAGGTGATCACAGTAGGTTAATCCAGTGTTGTAATCCAGTCTATATTCAGTATAAAAACACCCCTCATGCCATATGCAAAGAAAATTTCAAAATGTAAATATGATCATTTCCTGCCCATTTTGACAACTTCTATGGCTTTCCATTTATTTTAGGGCAAAGACCAAAATTCTAACATGGGTTTACAAGGTGTGGTGGTTTGAAAGAAAATGACCCCCAAAGGGAGTGGCAGTATTAAGAGGTTTGGCCTTGTTGGAGTAGTTGTAGTCTTGGTGGAGGAAGTGTATCACTGTGGAGGCAGGTTTTGAGGTCTTATATAAGCTCAAGCCAGGCCCAGCGAGACAGGTCACTTCCTGTTGCCTGCAAGCCATGATGTAGGGCACTCGGCTACTTCTCCAGCACCATGTCTGCCTTTCACCAGTAAGCCACACCAGGATGACAATGGACAAAACTTCTAAACATGGAAGCCACCTCAATGAAATATTTTTCGTTTATGAGAGCTGCCATGGTTATGGAGTTTCTTCACAGCATTAGAAACCCTAATTAAGACAGAAGGCCAGGATAGAACCAGTGCAACCAACTTCCCCCAGCTTTCCCTCCCTGGTTCGGGATGCTCTGACCATAGCCATGTTTCTGCATGCCTTTCCCCTGTAATTCCGTCCACCACAGAGCTGGTGGGCAAGCATTTCCCTCAAGCTGTTGCAAGCTCACTGGCCTGAGGTCTCTGTCCTAGCAGAGTATTCACATGCACGCCTGGGCTTCAGCAAGGCTTGTACTAACCGAGATGAGTGTCCCCAGCATGTGTTAAAACCAGAACCGGACTTACCCTGTCCTACTACAAACTCAACTCTTAAATCAGTGCTTGGCACAGAAACGACGCTCGGCAAACACTTGTAAATAAGTTGAGGAAGAGTAAATGAGTGTGTTGAAAGGAGACACTGTGTTCTCATCGACTCCATTGTAATGCAAATTCCCCTTTCAGAAAGATGGATATAGCATGCTTTTAATTTTCCAGGAAGCCCCAACCATAGCACAATGAATATACAATAAATGTTGTTTGCAGTAGCTTTATGTTATTTAACTAGATTCAAGTGTCTTCTCCAATGCAGTATTGATAATACAGTCATCAACAGTTCAGGACAGCTTCAGCTTTAACAGCAGCGAGCAGTGTCCCGGCACTCAGACATTCTGTATCCTCTTTGCAACTCTGCAGGCCTGTGGCTCGTTCAGAATTGTCTCATGCCCATGAGGTCATGCCCAGCTGACCTCTTCAGAATGTGATACCCTGAAGCGCAGCTGTAGAAACAGAAAACTCTCTAACAAGCTTCTTGCTCTCCACTGAACAGCGGAGTGTTCCCTAGACTTTAGGGAACGAACGCATTCATAATAATCAAAACAAATACAAGAGGAAATGAAGGAAAGAGCCTCAAGTTACATAAATGTATTTTCTTACGTACAAGCTATTTTCTAAAAATGGGCGTAAGGGCTCTAATCAATTAAGGTGATTGCATAAATCAACCCAACTGCAAGTTTCTAATGTCTCAGATTAAAACCACTGTCACCGACCATGTAACTGCTAACAGTTCACATCTGTGCACTGCTTCATAGAACATAATGCCCTACACATTACTTTTAAGTTGTCACGTTAGGCTTGTTTGTTTGTTTGTTTTTGATTTAGAGTCTCACTACAGAGCTTTAGCTGTCCTGGTCTCACTGTGTAGACCAGGCTAGCCTTGAACTCACAGAGACCTACTTGCCTCCACCTCGAAGGTGTGTCCCAATACACCCAGCAAGACACTGGGTATCTTGATGAATCCCAGGTTTTCCTATCCATCCTGTCACTCTAGTTTAATGACACTTTCAGTGGTTCACAGTGGCTTTCTTAATTCCGGTGTGTATTCAACCTACGTTTTTTGTTTGTTTGTTTGTTTGTTTGTTTGTTTTGGTTTTTCGAGACAGGGTTTCTCTGTAGCTTTGGTGCCAATCCCAGAACTAGCTCTTGTAGACCAGGCTGGCCTTGAACTCCCAGAGATCCGCCTGCCTCTGCCTCCCGAGTGCTGGGATTAAAGGCGTGCGCCACCACCCCTTTATACACTGTGATAAATAAAACAAACCTCTAAGGGCTGCAAAGACCTATAAGGCAAGTCACCTCAACCTTCTCTTTTAAGGAGACAAAAGTGCAAACAAAAGGAAAAAGGAATAGTAGTAAAGACTTTAAAAACTGCCATTGATGCATGTAAAAATATAAAATCATCTGTATTTTTCCCAAAAAAGTTGCCGTCTTCACCAGGTTTGGAAATTTATATATCCTTGTTCGTGATTCATTAGGGTGTTTTAAAAATTAAAAGCTGAATCTTACTTAGAAGCCACTTCCCAAGCTCAAACTTAAACCAGGAAGTACCTACAAATATCTTCATGCAAATAAAGGTCCACAAAGTCATCTCAAGCACAGGCTATTTCTGCAGATCAAATTGCTCTTTGTGAAACCATGCCCTGGTGCGGCAGGCACCATGAACAGCTCCCCATCATGCCAAGGCCCATTTTACAAATATTCTCTAATTTTGTATATTGCAAAATAAACTCTACGTTCAAATCCATTGAGCTCCGGAAATGAAGACGTAGTGCACATTAACTATGTGAGGCTAGTAAAATGACATTTAAAATATTGGTGACTGTCACTTAGTTTTGTTGGCTGAAAATAAACACACCTGACATGACTGTCCTCTGTTCCTTGCACACTTCACCTTACTACTCACCAATCATATCAATAAACTGTAAATGAATCTACCATTCTACGGGAATGACTGATGCTTAAGTGTAAAGAATCCACGTCGTCAAGGGAGGCAGACGGGTCTGGAATAATCAACTATTCAAATGATGTAACAATAGGCTTAAAAACGCCCTGTTCGGGCTGTGTACACAAAGCTTCCTAAGGACACTGCTAAGACCCAGAACATGAAATAACTTTTTTAAAAGTACTTCTTTAACAGAAAATTGGTTCCGCAACGTCAAGTTATTGTCTATTGTGAAGAAACAACTTTTCTGCAAACTTTTCCCATTTTATATAACAGATAGAGATGGTCAGAGACAAAAAGAAAATGATGAGCATGAAGAATAACGTCCTTTCTGCCTATTCAGATACTCATGTGTCACTTAGTCACCTTGGCATCTCCCATATCCTGGCTTCCAGAGGTCAAGGCGTTAAGGACTGACATTTGCCCAACCCTACATCCCAAGCTGAGTGGGGCTCACATTTTGACTTCCTGGCAACACCAACGGTGGTCTACTCTTGTACCATCCAGACAGCCAGTTGTAGTGCCAGTACCAGCCCCAACAACTAAGACCCCCATGACCAGCACCAAAAGGGATAACTCCCTGAGAGTTGCCCGAACACCAGGAAAGCAATTTCAGTGCATCCCACAGGTCAAGCGGTGTTCTTAAAAGAAGTTGGGTTACTTCTTAAGTGACAGGGGGAAAATGGGCCTTTTAGAAAAAGAAAATGCATTTTCCTTAACAGGAAGACCGTTTGTTTAAACTCGCATTTCCTACTCTTGTTAAAGACAATATTGCTCTCTGTTTGTCTCCCTAACCCAGATAATCCTTCACCACTGACACCGCAGATCCATAAGAAGGCAAGTAATATCATTACAGAAAAAGAAACCTAGTCTTAAATTCAGACTACCTGAGCTTAAAACTCAAATGCTTAGAACCCACAGGCTGTGTGACCTTGGTTAAGAAACTAAACCTCTCTGTCTATAAGATAAGGAGATTAACATCCTTCCTCATATGACAAAGAATTTAACGTATACGATAACTAAACGTAAGGAAAGATTAATAAACACACCAAGTGCCCAACAATTTCCTTCAGTCCTCATGAATTAAAAATCCCAAGGTGTTCTATCCACAGTGACGATGATGACATATGGTCCCATTCATACCGAAAATTACGAGTAAGCAGGGCTATGAACTCATTAGAAACTGGGGGTTGTAGCCTACAATGAAAAAAATAGAGAGGAAAGGACGGTAAAACTTGCTTTGGAAATTCTAGGAGTTTATCCTCTTTCATATACTTCGGTGTCTAAATTAAATGTCTCCCTATAGATACCAAAAGCCAGGGCAAAAATAATCATTCTCAATAAACAGGAAATGACATATTTAAAAAAGAATCAATGCAAGTCATCTCCCAAATATTGAATCCCTTTCAATGTTGACATGGGTTTGAACTCTCCATAGTGTCCTTGTTACGGAGGCTTACAGTTTCCCGCAGGGAACTCTCGGTTCTGATGGTTTCTAGAATAAAATTCTTGGTTAACTTTCTAGCTCTCTGAGTCCACATCTTCATGAAATGGCCTCAGCTAGCATCCCCATGTATCATGGTGTGCCACTTGTCCTTTAGACTCAGCTAACGGCCCATACTCCTGTCCTTGCTCCCCACCATGCTATCCGGGTGTCCAGGATGCTGCAGCCATTTCATGACACCCCCAGGGAAGGGAAGAGGACTCGTCTAGCCTCCTTCATCTCCCTCAGCTTCCCTCCACATTTGCTTTCATTCCATAATATTCTTATTCTTGCATGCAAGTCAATTCATTCACTCAACTGAGATGTAAGATCTCATCTGGGATCCAAAAATACAGTAACTGTCCAGAGGCTATAATCCCCAGACTCCAGAGATGGAAGTTATAGAACCAGGAATTTAACATCAGCATAGGAAGTTTGAAGCCAACCTCATCTACAATGGAACTCTGTATTTAAAAAAAAAAATGCATACATGTTACACACACACACAAAAAAAAAAATCTTTTTATCTAATTTTTTAAAATAATAAGATCCGGAGTGGTCTAACCTTTCCTCACCGTCACTGGGTGCTTTTGAAAGACCAAGGACTTCAACACACTGAATGCTCAGGAGTCTTGTTTAGGAGTTTACCCAGGTGCCTATGCTACAGATCAGGAAACCGAAGCTAAGAGAAATGACATCACCTGATCAAAATCACACAAGGGAAAGCAGCCAGGCAGCATTCAAGCAGAAGCAGGTCAGCTTCTCAACACACAGTGCTGGACAAGCACTCTTTTCCCGCTCTGAATCTGAGTAGGCAGTAGTGCTAGCTCTCGGTAAGAACTATGGAATTTAAATCCCTCAAGTATAGATTAGTACCAGAAAGTCCCATCTATGCATGAGCACATAAATGCATAGTGTTCTCCAGAAAACAAGGGTGTTTCGATTAAAATAATGCCAATATATAACGTATGGCTAGCAACAAATCAATAACTAGTTGTAAAGGTGCTGATGAGTCTCAATGACCAACACCACCAGTGGGGAAAAATAGTTCATCATTTAGTAACCTTTATAAAATTATAAAATTATCGCTGAGGAGAGGAAAGGCAACAAGTTACTTTTAAGGAAGAGGAAATTAGTACAGACATGACCACTCCGACTGCTCCACTCCCAGCTTTCCGTCAGCGGTATCCAACCAACAGGCTGCCATGAGAGCTTCAGGCATGGATTTCCTCTCTAAAATTGTGTTTGTTGCCAAGTGGTGGTGACATATGACTTTTCCCAGCACTCGGGAGGCAGAGGCAAGTGGATCTCTGTGAGTTCGAAGCCAGCCTCGTCTACAGAGAGAGTTTCAGGACAGTCAGCGATCCACAGAGAAACCCTGTCATGAGAAAAAGGAAATGAAAAAAGATTTTGCATATTCAACTTCAGATGCGCTGACACTGAGGAGCCTCACAACACAGATCTCCAATGCCTTCTTTCCAGTTCACTGCACCTGAGCAAAAGAGAAGGAGCAAGACCTCACGATCAAAACCAGCGTTTTCAGGATTGACAAGAATTGACATCTACATGTCTGTCTTACAAGCCAGACATTAATTTTGTCAAGACACCCACAGGACACAGACACCAGCAGGGCATCGAGATCAGCTAGATAATGTGCTGAGCCAATACAACACAAACATACAGAGATCCTTGCTTAAGACTGAAACAGTCAAGGCTAACACAACAGCACTGGATCAAACTGGGGCCCCTTCAGATCCTGGGGTCCAATGTGATCATACAGAGGGCACACAGGAGAAACCTGCCTTGGGAAGCACTCTGTTGGGCAGTGGAAGTACCGCCGGTGACATTAATCCAGGAAAACTTGAATGCAGCATCAGCAGCAATCATGTTAGAGATGAAAAGTCAAACATGCATTAGGCTTAGAGTCTTCACTTCAGATCTCACACTGTTAAGCAGAGCCTAAGGGTTAAGTGCTTCTGAACATTCTTCCCATTCAAGTGGATTGCTTATTACTACCCCGCCCCAATGTCTTCTTTTGTCAATCAATAGAGCAAGGTGATGCAAAAAAAAAAAAAAATGACTCAAACTCGATGAAAAGACTAAAACAGTGAACAGAACGCCGGGCCTGCGGGCTTGCCAAGCATTGTGTGTCTTTCAATATTTCAATTTAATAAACATTTATTGTGCACCTATTATGCTTATATTTCATTTTCTGAAGCTTCAAGTATTGTCTCATCGCTGCTGAGTTTAAAGCACTTGACAAAGAGAATCCTGAAAGCCGGCCAGGAATGTGAACCACATCTGCAATGTGACCAGGACCTTTTCGTCCAATTGCTCCATTCAGCACCTGTGCGTGGAGCCAGACTTCAGGGCGAGGCGCAGCTCTGGGCACTGGAGCTATGGCAAGGACAGAGCAAACTCAGCCCTTGATTACACAGTTAGTTCACTGGGAAAGGTTTACAGTAGACAGCAAATTCTTTGTATAAGTAAATACAGGTGTTTACATCCATCCCTTAAAATATCTTTAAATAAATCTTTTAAAAGTATTTCAAATTATAGTTCTGAGTTCTACTGCAGGATTAAATTTATTTGAGGGCTTCCCTCCAGGAATCCAACTTCCCACGCTGAGAGTTGAAAAGACATTTTTCTACTGTTCTCGTGAGATCTGTAGGGTAGCTCCATGAAGACGTATGATCTTTCCACAGCAAAGAAAATATAACCTCCAAACTAGGTGTATCTAATTTGTATATGAAACAAAGTACATGTATTTGAGCCGCCAAAGTAGATCAAGTGTTAGTTTGGATTAATGTTATAAAATACAAATTTGGTGCCACCCTGAAGTACTTCTCACACAACGGTTTTTCTATGCAACAGTGTGTTAATCTCCTGGTGATTATGAGATTCAATTAATATGTCTGGGATCCTACTTAACACCCTCCAACAAGATGCTGCATAAAAAAACCTGGGGGATTATTGTTAATACAAATCTGGAGTAATTGATCCTTATAAATCTATTACTAAATAAATACTTTCATAATGCTAATGTTATGAATGGACAATGCATTTGGAAGCAATTAAGTCATAGTGAAGAAACAGAGTAGCGTGGATTCAAACATAATGTGACCCCAAAGAGGAGACTGATGTGCACTTATACAGTTTTCATGATGGCCAGTATACCATCTGCCTAATTTCACATAACAAAGAAAATCACTTCCCAAAATTAACATTTCACTCACGCAATACTCTTCAATTCCATGAGACATTTTGATTCTTGCCCTTTGGTTTGCTCTTAAATCTGTTTACCAATTAAAAGTGTATCATGGGTGTAGCTCAGGGGTAGTGAGATTGCCTTACATTATTTAGGCTCTGTGTTTGATAAAGACTGCTAGCAAGTCGTAATGACGTCTAGGCAATGAAGTCAATTCCCCTCAACTACTCCCTGGTTTTCCAGCTCCAAGTTTATTTTACTAAGTAGCCTTCTATATTCTGTCAAAATTCAAAAAGAAAAAAAGGTACCCACCCACCCCCCAAAAAGGCATAATTTCAAGATCCACAGGTCTTATTCAAAAATCTACTCAGACAGCCTTAAAGTCCGTCGCTGTATAAATCAGTTGACAATTCCCCAAGGCTGATGACATCGTATGCTACACATAATCACTGAGGATGCAGGCATAGGTCAGTGGTAAGCTCTACCAGTAGCTTAACGCGAAGAATAAACAGCATTCGTGTTCCCGCAAGACTTTCAGGTTTACTAGAAACTACTACCCAGTATTTTCATCTAACAAAAACTCTTGTCAAGTCTGTGATACAAGAAACCTCGGCAGACCTCCTAGTGAACTTTGGCATTTTGGCTGTGTGGCCAGAAGAACAATCTACCATTACAAAGCCTATTCATGAGTCAAGCACGGAAATTATCACAATGTCTGCTTTAGCTGATGGCTCTTCCCTTTACTGTGCTTGCAAGCACGTGAGACGCAGGCATCCACAGTACGAAATCACAGATCGTGATCTTGATTATCACATAGAAAATGCAATTTTCAAAGATCTTGCCATCATTTCTTATCAAAAAGCCTAGGTTGACTCTGCTTGTTTTCAGTTGTTTTAGATCTACCAGGGAAATGAAAAGTCAACACGAGTTATCGGCAACTTCAAGATAATAAATCCACGGCTGCTGCCGTCTTGTCCTTAAGTTTGCAAAATGGTTTGTGTTTTCCAAAGCAAACTTGACTTTACTTAAATAACAGGTTAAATGACGCCTGAGGCCGATTGCTGGCTAGGCATGTGTCCTGCAGGGTCTCCTGGCGTCATGTTTATGCCTTGTCCTGCCCCTGTCAGTACTTCCACAACAAAGTGAAAAGGTGGCCTTCAGAAGGAGGGTTAAAGAGGAGGTTTCCTGAGGACTTTGCAAAGGAGAATCGGCCCAGGCCCTATGAGATCAGCATTATTCAGCACCCAGGGCCTCCTTTGGGACCCCTCCGGATGCTCGGGGTCCCCAGGCTGGGCACTCCTCGGCCAGTGTTCACCCCGGCTTTCCGCACTGCCAGGCCCTGCAGCCGGAGTCCTTGCGCAACCTGGGTGCTCGCCGTGGGCCCCGAAACTAGGTCTCGGCCGGCTGCCAGTAGCAGCGAGCCCCACTTTCTCCCGGCAGGAAGGGGGGAGGCGGAGAGCATTTCCTGTTGTGCACTGACAGCAGCAGAGACGTCATCGCAGTCAGCTACTTCGGGTGGCCGCCCCGGGGGCCAAAGTTCAGCCGCGAGCAGGGCGGGGGCGCGCAGGCGAGGTTGCGCGCCAAGGCTCCCGCCGCATCCCCGGGTGTGGGATCTACTCTCCAGGTCCAGGCCACTTAAGGCCCTGCCCTCTACAGTGGCTCTCTACTGCCGGGACCATTTCCCCAGAAAGAGGCAAGCATCTTCAGGGCCCCCAAGAACCACTTTCCTGGCTCAGTCCTGATTCAGTTTCCCTGACAGGACTCTCCACTGGGACTCTTTTCTGAAGCATCAAAAGTGGAAACCACTTAAATTGCCTGCTTTCTCCCATACCTCCCACACCCCTCCAATGCCACTTTCTACCTCCAATATGGATTCTTTAAGCAACTGTCACATGGCAGAAAAGAAGACATATTTCGAAACTGCATACCTCCAATGAAGTCAAAGATAAGAAGAAATACTGTTTTCCATTAAACAAAATAAAAACTTTCACTTATTAAGGTTTTAATGCTCTTAACTCATTTTTGAAAAGTCTCCTAAGATCAGTTCAATCTTATATTTATCCTGAATAATAGCAAGAAAATACTTGACCAAAATATTTTAAAGGACAAATGCCTAGTTCATAGCTCTTACGCCACTGACTTGATTGCCTTTATCCTGAAGTTCTAGCCTTCTATTTAGCTTCAAGTCCTAACCATGATAACCCTAGGTAATTCTACAAGTCAGTGGGTTAAGGTTAATAGTGGTTAAAAATAAGACCATAAGGTATTGTATAATCATTATGAAACAAAAACTGAAATAGTTTCATTTCAGTTTGTTAATGAGATAGACTGTTAATTACAAGAAAAATGATGCCTTCTGTTCTCATGGTGAGCCAGGATGATATGCATTAACCACTGTCTCTAAAGTTTCAACTATACAGTGTATCACAGGATAAGACACAAGATAGTTACAGTTTTATACCATATAAACCATGACCTTCAGTAATGGCAATTTCTCAATATAAGTCCTTGGATGGAAATACATCTTCCTCATTGGTACAATATTGACGGGAAGAGGCAGGACACACACAGGAAAGGTATATGGGAATTCTCCAGTCTTCTCAATTTGCTGAGACCCTAAAACTGATCTCATGACACATATTTCAACATATTTAAGATTCTATTATATGATAACATTACTTAAATGTAAACTTCCTTGTAACCTAGGGAAATAGGAAAAAATGAAGAATTGATACAGAAAGCAACATTTTACCTCTTCTGTAGTGCTCACCATCTAGGTCTATTTCTTAATAAAGAAGTCTGTTGTTTTTTGTTTGTTTGTTTGTTTGTTTGTGACCAATTTTTTAGCTAGATGACCTTAAACTTCTGATCCTCTTGCCGCTATCTTTTTAGTGCTGAGATTACAGATATGCACCATGGCAGTACTGGGCTCAAAGCAGGAAAACACTTTAACTGGGCTATGTGTCCAATCCAAGAGCCCTCATTTTTAAAAGGTGACTATTTTTTATGCTAAAGGGGCATAAACATGTAATCTGATAAATGTCAACTGTCATTCCAGTCCTTACTAAGACAATATTGAAGGGAATCTAGGATGCCATTATAGTGTCCCAAATCAATGTGTCTTTATTTACTTACTTATTTATTTATTTGGAGACAGGGTTTCTCTGTGCAACATCCCTAGCTGTCCCAGAACTAGCTCTTGTAGACCAGGCTGGCCTTGAACTGACAGTGATCCTCCTGCCTCTGACTCTCGAGTGCTGGGATTAAAGGCATGTGCTACCACCACCCGGCTGTCAATGTGTCTTTTCTCTCTTGTCTTTTTACCTTAACACCTGAAGAACAAAATCAGTGTATTGGATAATCAGTTTAAACCTACACAATATTAAAATATTCCATTTATGACAGGCGTCGGTGGCCTACACACCTTTAATCCCAGCACTCAGAACGCAGAAGCAGGCAGATCTCTGTATGTTTGAGGCCAGTCTGGTGTACAAAGTGAATTCCAGAACAGTTAAGAGCTGTTACACAGAGAAACCTTGTCTCAGGAGGAAAAAGAAGAAAGAAAGAAAAAAATCTATTTACTTCACACATATTTATACTGTCATCCGGAAATAAGCTCTGAGTACTTAAATGTGCACTCTGTCCGAGTCGGCAGACTTGTGAAGACCTCAGCTCTTCTGCTGTCAATGCTACTGACAAGGAGCACCACGTCCTTGTTCCTCCGGATGCCTCCACTGCTCTACCTCAGGGAGGAGGTAGGCAATGCCCCCTGTGAGTCCCGGAAGGGTGTAAAAAATGATCGCTCCAAATGCCTCATTTCCTCAGCATGGACACAGCAACTAAAAAAAAATCATTTTATTTATGTGTGTGTGTGTTGTCTGCACCACATCCATATAGGTCAGAAAAGGGCTTAGGATCCCCTGGCACTGGGAACTGAACCCAAGGCCTCTGCAAGAGTAACAAGTGCTCTTAAATGCTTAGCCGTGTGTGTGTGTGTGTGTGTGTGTGTGTGTGTGTGTGTGTCTGTGAAAGAGAGAGAGAGAGAGAGAGAGAGAGAGAGAGAGCGCAAACTTTTAAATAACTATGAACTCCCCAACAGTGTCAAAGCATCTTGATCGTAAAGGAGATTACAATGTGTCCAATCCTAGAAGACCTTTAGTGGTTTGTCTTTCCCCTGAGGGACTCCTCACCAGCTAGTTACAATGTGTGTCCCTCTCTCAGTCACTGCTTTATTCAGTAAGTCTACACTAACCATTGCTTTATGAGTGCATATTCTTACTTACTCTTTCAAATGATGTCACTGGTATATAATTAACATACCACAAACTACAAGTGACTGCCCAAATACTGTCTAGGCTCAGTAAAGATTTTATTTAAACCTCACGCTTTCCGGTTTATATTTCATTGTTGATGATGACACTTGGAAAGAACAAAGCAAATGGTTAAAAATTCTCCTATTTTATAATCCTAATTACAGGCTAAATGAAATTAATACTGCTACAAATTTAGCACAGACTAAAGATATAAAAACCAGTATAGCAGCAATAGAATACATCAACTTGTGGATAAACATATAATTGAAAATACAGACCATAATATTAAACTATGAGTTCTTCAGGTTCTCGAAGCTTTTTCATTATGTGAAAAAGAACGAATGAATGAGAGTCTAAAAAGTTATTTACAGTGTTACTTATATAACACTTTATCATTATGTATATATGGTCGTGTGTGTGTGTGTGTGTGTGTGTGTGTGTGTGTGTGTATGTGCTGTGTATGGCTGACTGGGTAGCAATTCAAACAGAAGAACATGTAACTTAGATAGTCCCAAGAACTACAAGTGGTCCAAGGAGCGCTTGCCTCTCCCTTCAGTGACGGCAGGATAAGATGCCATCACCATGCCCTCAGACCTTACATCTCTAGGAAGCTGTTACTGTGTTTTCACACACACACACTGGTGAAACAGTTAGAAAGCATACCCGTGTGTGACAGCACACCTCCTTTGTCAGCAACCAGCTCCATTTCATATTTCAGAACAGTATGTTTTAATTATATTTTATAAATTTTAGTAAAATTTAATTTATAATAGTGCTTGAACATTAGAGTCCTTACATGTACTCAATGACATCTGAAAAGTAACGATACACACACTATTTGCGTTTACACTAACCCCACATAAAGTATATTTCTCCAAAAATTTAAAACACGAAGAAAGTTAAAATATCACAATCTTCATAACCATTAAGAGATCCAAAATCAAAATACCTATTCAGTAAATGAGAACTCTTATTCTAGTAATATGTAATCATTAGCTCTATTATAAGGCTACTCTATCACCTTTCTATATAAATTTGTTCTTTCTATGACATACATTCTGTTTAAACATTGACTTCCCTAGCTATTCACTTTATAGATTAATAAGCAATCTAAGCAGGGAAATTAAAACTTGCTTTCCTGTAGACACTACAGGCAGTGGAGAGTTCAATAGGAATAGTTTTCAAGGCTGTTGCAAAAATGCAAAAATAGCTGAGTATTATACTGTACTATGCAGAGGTTGCACAGCTGAGGCACATGCATGGAAATGCCTGCAATATTCTGTACCCTCGTTTTTAATGAGTAAAGATATTGCAGAAAACATTAGTTTATTCTATCTTAACATGATAATAATTTAAACTAAGCATGTCATTATTACTCCCCAAAGGTAGGAAGTGTAAAGGGGTAGGCGTAAATGGCACTCGAGTGGATAGCAATGGATTCACTGGCCACGCATTGGCTTCACTCTGCCTTTGAGACTGAGGTCATTATCTGAGACATCGCCACTTGTAAGACAGGTAGTACAGAAGAATTAACAGTAAGACTGTGCAGAACCAATGTCTTTATGTGTCATGCTATTTACAAATACAATTGAATTTCTTGCATAGGAACTTCCAAATCCATTTCTTTCCCCTATTTGGTTCACCTTTTTTCAACTGTATTTGCAAAATGATGAGGCTCAACCTCTCACCATGGTATAATGCATCTCTCACTGCCTACGGTTTTGGGTACCTAAACTCAAGTCCTTAAAGAAAATTGTCTTCCAGTGTCTGTTTTCAGCTGGCACACTCCTCCTAGGCATTCAAGCTGTCTTCAAAGCAGAGGCCTTTCTGCAGGCGCTGCTGACACTTCCCTGCACTGTGGTGCTCAGGCCTGTCAAAGTCAGGTCTCTCTCAAGCATCCCTTCTTCCAAGAAACCTCTCCCGCAATCCCCCCTCCCCCAGCATCCTCCACCAAGGGTTATTTTGCACCTTTTTAATGTATCATCTCAGCCTCTCTGGTGGTACTTCACCTGTCTCTTTTTAAAAATAGCTTGCTTTCCACAGTTCTTTTCAGAAGCATGTTAGATTATACAGGTTTTGATGACAGCGGTGAAACATTCTATTTTCTACCACCTTGTATTTATATTGCATTTTATTTTCTCATACATATAATACCAGAATCTTGTTATTACACTTGCTAAAATCTGCTCGAACTGTATGATTCTACAAGGTACCTCTGCACTAGATAAGCTATCTACAAAATGTCAACTAGCATGGCTAGGCCCTTTCTATAAAATATTTTTAAACCAAGTGGACCATCTTCTAAACTTTAGAACTAAAGAGTAAATAGATTTAAGCAACTTAGTTTTGAGGTCTGATTTTTTTTAAAAAAGTTTCAAACATGAATATCCAATCTGGGACAAAATGATGAACACCCAATCCCGTACAAAATAATAAAAATGAAAATATCCCATGAGATTTAGTTGAAAGGAACTATGAATAGTTAGACTGGGAAAAAGAGAGTAAACAAAGTGAACACTATTATCATCTAAATAACTGGAGAAATGTCTGCCAGACAATGGGGAAATTTATTCTGCACTGCCGCTGAGAACTACGCAGAAGTAGGCAGGGCCTCCCAAAGAAAATGGTGTTTAAGTAGAGGCTGAATCCAGGCAGTTCAGGGTGAACTGCCCTGAATTCTTTCTTCCATGGCTGAGGATTAAATAATGGCTTATCTATTTCCTAGAATCACACAAGAGACTTCACATTGCAAAGCACCCTGTTACCAGCTGACAGATCAATACATCGGATCTTATACTTAAGGTATTGATCAGCATCATTTCACACTTGAATGGGCTAAGTCACCACAGCCATACTTCCTACACAATATACCACAGGGAAAGAAGAAAAACATCTTATGAGATGTTCTGCTGCCCCTAAAGGTGCAGCTGGCTCATACACAAACTCTAGGGCACTAGGAACAAAAGCACAGGAACTAACTTCCATGGGCTAAAACACCAAGCCATAGGCACATTCCAGAAGACACTACTCCTCAGCCTTCTCCCTTCTTCCATCTCATTTTCCAGGGGCACTCACACGTCAAATACAAATAATAGTCATTTCCTTTATGCCGTGGCATGGCATATTGTGAAAACTTTGTATGAAACTTAAACCAACCCAGTTGGCTCAAAGGCAATCACAAGTGTTAAGATACACATGGAAACACTGTTTTTATGACTATAAAATGTCATATAATCTTAGTCAACTTCAAAACCACAGTAATTATTATTAGTTTTGAAATGTCCTCTGCTTGTCTTCAACTGTCCCCTCTTGTATCAACCATATGAATAAAAAAAAGGGTGGTCAGGGCAGTTTCTTCGAGACATAAATTCATCCACTAAGGGGTAAAACTTTTCCAGCTGTTAATGACCACTGTCAGGCTTCATTAGGTTTAACACCAGCAAATTCCCCCCAAACACAGCCAAAACACAACTAATGACTTAACAGATTTGGAATTTGTCCATTACAAAAAAAAAAAATCTAGCATCCACATTTCATGTTCATTTATTTGTTACATTCAATACTGATGAGTGCTGTGCTTTTTAAAAGGTCATTGAGAATATTCTGAACCACTTGGCCCATTTTAAAGGCTATACTTGATTAAATTTGGGATCAAGTTCATCATGCATATTACTAAGGTCATTTGAACAAGTAAACAGATTACACATTCAGAAACAATTGCCTTTGGATGAATTTTCCTTCCCTCAGTTTCCCTCATTTTTTTTTTACTTATTTATGTCTTGAATATATATGTAACTAGCTTGATATTTTATTAGCCTTGCCTGATAATGATCTATATCAAGTCAAACCCATCAGGGGACATTATCAGAAGCTAGGAACATTCTGATCATTATCTCTCAGAAAACAAATATTCTGTAATATACTGCAGCAATAATAATCAGCCACCTCAAGAAGGGCCTGCTAACCCTTGTCACAAACATATTGCTGTGTGTTGAGACTTTTTGGGGTTTTTTTTTTCCTCCAGCAACTGAATTATTCTCAAAAGTCAGTGTTGCTTCCCACTCTAAATATAGTCCCTGTGATTCTCTTGTATTGCCCTGCTCCGTTCCCAGGAGGCAGAGCAGAGCTACCAGCAAAGCTTCGCTTTTACAGATGGGAAAAAAAAATATGATAGAGGTACAGTCACTTAGCCTGAGTCATTTTGAAAATCAATAATGAGGCAAGCAATAAAGTGCTGGGGTCAGAGTGTAGAGACATCCATTCTGGTGGCTCTTCCAGCCCTGGTGTGCGGTTTAATGAACACAGCCTCGGAAGAGCAGTGCTGGCATCTGAAATCCTCATTTAATCCCCAAAGTTTTAGACGTCAAGAATAAACTTTGTCACATGGCTAAGGACAAGAAAATAAACCGAATGTTTATAACCTTGTGGTTTTCTTGCTTGCTTAAAGGAATGGAGATTATCCCAGATGTAAAAAGCAAGAGAAGAAAAGCAACCAAGTTTGATCATTGCTCCATGGGCAATTAGAAGCTGAACTCCTCATGACCTGTCTATAAAGTCTTGAGCTGCCCATCAGAACTGACCCAAGGGACCACTGCACAGTGTCCAAGACAGAATTTCACCACCAGCTTTGCAAGACAGGGCACAGTTTCGCTCCAAGTCTACCCTCCTCTATTTTTCCGCTTGGCCTCCATGGCATAAGGGTAAAGGGGGAGAAAAGGAATATACTCCCTCTTTTATTCCATATTTATTCTAGCTGACCCACTAGGAAACAGCACTTCCTCACAGCCTAACCTGTGAGCAAGGACCCCTTCACACAACCCTCTTCCTTAGAGGCTCTTCAACAGAAGATGAGCAAAGAAAATTAACTTCTCACACGGACGCCCTGTTCAATTACAAAGTCCCTTTCTCAGCCCAAGAGGGTGAAAACAGACAGGAGATTTAGATCGTGGCTTCAAGAGGTCTTTGTAACTAGAGAACATAGAATAAAACCCAAAACAGCAACATCCACTCGTGGGAAGCATACAGATGGACTGGCCACTGAGACTGAGTCTAATCAGAACTTGGATCTGTTTAAGGTTCCTTCACATGGCTGTATGCGTATCCCACCTCACAGAGAGATAAAGTTTCTTTCCTAGCCTTCAACGCATGCTTCTGAAGATCCAGCAAATACACTGTCACACACTGTGGTCAGCAGACTTTGGTGGAAGTGGGAGCCAACCTAATCTTCTAGAAACTTTATTCATTGAAATGTTAAAATATAAATTCCAAATATAATCTTTATGACAGCAAACTCACAAATGCATTTTATAATACAATGTGATATGCCATTTGCAAAAGAAAGAAATGGTGTTCCACGTCTATGCCAAAGCCTGATAGCACTGAGTGTTAAAAACTATTTGAATTCCACTTTTTTTTTAAATTTTCTTTTTGCAGTACTAGGGATGAAATCCTGGTTTGGGTGCATGTTCTGCTGTGCCCTTAACCCTGAAAAAATAGGAATAAATAGTGCTATAATATTTATTTATATGTTTACATACATGTCTGTATACATATGTTTAAATCAGTGGGATATTTTAGGAGTGATTGAAGTAATCTCTCATGGTTTCTTTAAATCCCATTTAGGCTAAGACACTCATTATATAAGTAGGAATTATCGAACACCTTGAAAAACATACAGCATAGTAACTGAATTTGCCAGAACATTCCGAAATTCCTCTACTAAAATGCTAACCCCCTAAGGATCAGGCCTTCTCTTTTACTGTTTTGTTCACTGGTGATGCCTCCGTGTCTAGACCACCACCTTTCCCAGACCACCAACCTTGGCTGAATGAAAACATTTTAAAATCAGCAGTCCCCAAAACTGCCCCACGAGCGGACCCAAGACCTCAGGGGGGAACACTATTTCTCCCGGGCTATTGAAACTTAGGCAAAAGTTCAAGTTGGGTAATTCAGGCACCCAAAGCTATTTTTAGCCTGAACCCTTCCCACACCAGAGAATTCAGTTCACTTCACTGGTGCAGCACACTGGCTGAGCGGGCTGAGGAATATCCAAGATCTTAATTGGTGTTTCCATTTGTTAACTGCCGAAGCCTTGTGCATTATGACACTGTTTTCTAAACCGTTTCCATCAAGAGTTTAACGGACCATTTGAAAATAGTTCAGGAACATTTTACTGTCACAACAACTTGAGTTCTTTTGTGTTTTCATTCCCATGCAATCCCTTAAAAAGAATCATAGCCGCCGAGCACCATACACACACTGAGAGCTCACAGGGATCTGAGCACATAGGCCCACAGGAGCTTCACAGTGGCCCTCCAATAGATAGTCCCTCCTTTCATAACCTCAGAGCTGTCAAGTGAGTTTTCAACCACCCACCCCCACCCCCACCCCAGCTGGAATACACCCAGGGCCATTTCACCCTGCTCTGATTTCAAATCGAGGCTCCCGACCCAGAGAATGCCCACTTAAACCCCTGGTAAGTACCTACAGGCTGCTGAGGGAGGCCTGTACTTGGTGATAAAAATAGTTAGCTGGCTTTTTTTTTTTTTTCATTTTTAAAGGACTCTTAACATGAACAACTACACCATGAGTTGACACAGAGCCTTGAGTTCAAGTGCTGCTCCACGGGTGACTCAGTTTCCTCACTTGCAAACACAGAGATAATGACACCAAATCTCTTCAAGGGTGGCCATGAGCTCCCAAGTGGGAAGTGGTTCCTGCTATGGAGCCTGTCATAGGACCAGAGTTCTTTAAGCCCCCAATCCCTTCCTCTTAACTGATTTGCTAGATTGGCCCTGTGCCAATTTTTTTAAAGTGTTTTGTACATTTGGGTAATACCATGATTACAGAATAAAATGACGTTGCAGCCCCCTGTAACAATGCAGTCGAATTTTAGACTGATAAAATATAAGATGAGAGAGGCTGTAAAAGCCATCTGTTCCCATCTCTTCCGTTTCCAAATGAAGTCCAGAGAGCTCGGATGACTAGCTTCTAGGTTGTCACAAAAAGTTCCCTGCAAAGACCAAGCCAAGCCTTCGTCCTCTGCCCCGCACGCCTGCGATCCCTTCCCTGGCTCTCGCCTCCCACTATACAGAGATGGCAACACATGTAATTTTCAGACAATTAAGAGGTATAAAATAACCTCAATTTAATTGCATCCAATTAACAAGGCAAATTAGCGTTTCATATGTACACTATTAAACCAGTTGTCCGGCTTCCAAGAGAAATAAAGCATAGTTTCAAATGAATCTCCCATTTTGGAGTACAAAGCTACTTACAATTTAAATTACCTTCCCAACAATCTTCCTTCTATGGAATTAGACAGAATCTCGATTTTAAAATAAATCTTTTCTGCCACGATCTAGATAAGAATTCCTGGTGTTATCTTGTAACTATCGATATTTTCTCTCTCCCTGAACACATGATTTTCTACCATGTTTATATGTTCGAGGGATGGTGTGAATACTTGCAGAACCTTAAGTTACGACAAATGAGGGTGAGTCCAAATTTACCCAAAGCTTGGTTGCCAAAGTCCCATACCTTTGACATAAGTGAATCTGCCACAATGCAAATAAGATCTTCTTTCTTTTTAGAGAAAACGAAACCACCAAACAAACCTCTGTCGAGTCAAGCTTTGCATTTCCACTTCTCCAACACCATCATGACTTAGATCCAATAGTTACCAACTAAACACCATGTTCTAATGACTTTCCAACGAATCACCAATCCATCCCTTACACATTTCCACCCCACGGTGTAAACGCGCTGTGATTTAACCATGATCACTGTTACACACTGGTGTTCGATGATCAGCTTCCATTACGTCATCGTGAATTATTTTTTAGGGTCAAACTTTGTAGAGCAACTTAAAATAATAGTGATATACCTCACTTACATTGCTGCTCAAACCTGAAATGGCAATGTTTAATCAAATATTTTAATCACTTTATTTACTGCCTGTTAAGGTAACATTAGACGAGAGATTAAAGTCTCACTGTCACACAACAGAGTCCGCCTCCATTCTGAATGGTAGGGCAATCTGACCAACTCCCAGCTACCAAGGCCTTTAGAACCTTTCTAAAACCCACACTTCATAGAATGGTTGCTCTGACCCAACCCTCAAGTGCAACCCAGCTTCCTCCAGACTACTATGGTCCCAGGGGATAGACAGTCAGCTACCTTCCAAAACTCCCCCTGACTCTCCCCCTCCCTGGTACCACTGCTCTGACCCCCACCCCATACCCTATCACAACACACTGCTTATTTTATTCAGCTTTCAAAGCTTTCAATTACAAATCCCTTTTCCTGTGAAGACCTTCAGTTCTTTCCAGTTTAGGAAGCAGGAAGCTTCTAACTCTACTTTGATTTGGAAGCTTTAACTCTACTTTATAATAAAGCGTCTAATAAACCATATGTCTTCTGCAGATTGTAAAACAAGCCTTCAAGTTGGAGATAACTGTCCTGCTGTCTGGTGATGAGTCTGTCGACGGAGTCCAAGCTCGGACTGCCACCTACGTTCTCAATATTCAATAAAGACTGAGATTGATGGTACATTAACAACATGGTATACATGAAAAAGAAGGAGGGAGATCTTCAGAAGCCTCTGTTTCCAGTTCTTTTCCTTCAACGTCATGTAACACTGATCCCAAATCATGTGAAATTGAATCCTGATTTTTGCAGTCATGTAGATAAATTATCTAGAGAATTGTAAGTTTCACCCTTTACTAGTCATTCAGAAATAATAGGTCCAGCTCATTCAGGGCTTCAAAGATTAATTGGTTACTTCAAAGACCTTGTTTTAAGAAAAAAAGAGCACTCTCTGAATTGGTAATTATTCATCAATTGGATCAATGATGCCGGTCAGTTCAGTTTACTAGAGCCCCCAAATAAACATTTTTGAAATTTAAATTCCTTATGATCACAAATATGAGCATACACTGAAGACAGCTCCTTCAGTGACATTCCAAATCCCCAGAGGGTCAGACCAATTGATAACGAAGCTCTATGAAGGAGAGATCTGTGCCACAGCTCCATCCAGTCCTTGGAAATTTGCTTTACTATGACAACTATCCTCTAACATGGCCAGTAGGAAGGACATCACAGGGCCTGATTTGCCAAGAGCAGGCCTCCTTTATGCCTGATTGGGCAATCACTCATGCGGTCACCAGCCTCCCAGGGCTCACCCTCCTCCTCTGGCCTTATCTTGTCATCACTTCTTTCTTGTTATCAGCCCTCCAGCCTCACTGGCTTGCTTCCAGCTCCTGGACACATGCACGTCTCCCAACATCAAGAAAATGACACTTTTCTTTCGACACTTTCCCAGTCACTTTGCTCCCAGACCAGGGTGACATAAACTCCTTTATGTATTTTCCACAGCAAACTAGCACATTATTACACAGATACATTGACCACGTGGCCAGTGTCTATCTACCCACTCCCTTTCTCATTTGATCCAATCATTATATCCTTAGTAGCTAGCATAATGGTCGACCCATCAAAAAAACTACTTACTAAATGACTAGAATATCAGTTGTGATGATAAGACATCTGTGGTGGTATTCGGAAAAGACAGCTAAGATTGTGAGTGACAGGTTTGAAAAGGCAGGGGTGGGGGCTGGTTATTCCTGACCCTGAAGTCAACCATCCAAAAGGGATGAGACGACTCCTGCTTCCTGCCCAGATTCACCCTGAGGGACCAAAGCATCATTTTCATCCTTTCCTCTCCATGTCTACAAGTTTGCCCTCTGCTTTAAGCTAACAGGAAGTTTAAACATATGGATTAACTACGACAATAGATCAACTTGTCGTAGTTGATAACCTCAAATGATGGATCGTGTGAATGTATAAGATTAGCACATCTTTGGTCCAGACCAATAGTAGATGAGACATCAGTTCTGGATCAGCCCTAAGGCAACCACGTAGCCAGGAAAGGCCCATGTCACTCTAACACTGGCTCATCTCGAGAAGCCTAAGTCGCACAGAGCAAAAAACACATCCTCTTTTTGTGAAGTTTTGGAGTTGTGCCACAATAATTAAGTGCTAAAATATTTTTCCAAATGACCTAACGGTGTCTGACACCTTTTGCAAAATACTGATTTTCAAACTCATTCTTCCAGGTTTTTGCCGTAATGAGCACAAAGGGAGCACTGCTCCGTGGTGATAGCAGGAACAAATAAGAAAGTAAAACCATTTCTCAGACATTTCCTTCAGACTACAACTATGTTAAAACAAAATCTCCCTATGTCTCAATACTCTATGTCCACCCCTAGTTTCACAGCAAAGCCCCCATTTAAGTATTTCCTTGGCATCACTGAAGACTTTCAGTGATTAAAGCCAACACTTACCCTGGAAGGTTTGAAACGCCATATGAAACCTGAGCTCCTTAACCTGGGTTAGCAGACTTCCTCTGCTCCACTCTCTGATATCACTCTGAAAGTCAGAGCGCTTACATACCAAAGTTTAGCCAAAACATGAGCTCAGTGGATTCACATGAAAGTTCCTAGACAAGAAGTCTACCGCTGAAATATTCAAGGGCAGGCACACACTAGAGCCACGTCTCCACCCCCGGGATGGATGCAAAGGGCTGATGTAGGAGAAGGCGCTCCCTGTGCTGATGTGAACTAAAATGTGAAAACTGTATTTTCAGCCAGTAAGAGAGTTGCAACCCGTCTGCCCCACAGCTGTGTTTCCCGCTGATCTGAGCCCCTTTCCTCTTATTATAATGGTCACCACAGAAGTTTCAATCACTTCACAACTAATACTGAATTACACTTTCACCAGGCCAAACAACGTTTTGGTACTACGTTAAGAAATGAAAAGAAACACGAAGAGCAGGCTTATTGGTTGTTGTGGCTGAAATGAAGTTTTTCCCACTTAAAAAAAAATGGCAAAGCATAACATAAATTTATCATTTTACTAGAATATGCATAAGGCACTCAACCTGGTTTCTGAATAATGTCACACTGCCAAGAGTTCAGGCCGACACATGCACCACTCTCCTCCAAGGCACGCCTGGATAAATGTTGTCTTCTGTTTTGTTTCATGGCAACAAGAACATTTGTAAGCGCATCCAATAGAAAAGGAGCTGATCAATCAAAACATTCTGCTAGGTAATCTTTCAATGTAGTCAAACAACACCATTCTCTTATGTGATATGTTACCTATAATAAATTCTTCATATGTTGTGATGTCTTACAAAAATGTCTAGTTTAATACTTTTTAGCCCAACAGCCCCCAAGGATCTAACCAGTTAAAATATAAGCTAAATTCTAAATATGAAATAGCCTTAATATATTACCATTCCCCCAACTGTCCCCCAATCAATTTTCACTGATTTAATCTTAAGCAATTTCATATACAATAAGTTACTGCTAATAAAGTCAATCTAAAAAAATGCAACCACTGAACACACCACAGATGATAATATGAAATTTTGTGTTATACCCCATCTATTCTCAAAGCAATCAATGATCTCACACAATTTTCAGAAGATGCAGCATTGTGATATCGCATTTTTTCTGCACAAGAGAAACATAGTGCCTATTTCAAGCCTAGTGGTCCAAGAGATTATGACACTTGAAGTTCACCGTCATTATGTGGATATTGGCAGCTCTCCCTCCCCTCCAGAATAAAAATGCAGTTGTAATCTGGTACCATGATTCCTTAGAGCTCCACCAGAATTTTCTCTTAGCAATGAAAAATGATTTCCAGATTACTCAGATGCAAAGCATTCCTGCTTTGATAAACTTCTACAACCAAAAACTCAAACCCAACAGGCTCATTATACAATCCTCTTGGGTAATTTGTAAAATTTTATATTGGCATGCCTATAAGACATATAAACAATCAGGCATTCGCAAACCTTTAACACATTTATAAATAATAATATAAGGATATACTTAAAATAACTTGGTTTGCTCAAGGACAAATAGCATCACTGTATCAGTACAGGAAATGTGTCTAATAAAGTTCCATGGCCTTTTTTAGGAGGATAGATCACAGCAAATTTAATTAGTATGAATCTTATTAATATTTCAAGTAATTTCTTGGTTTGATCATTCACGCAAAAGAAACAACTGTACTGAAGAGAAAAAAAATCAATAGCCCTTGATGAGGGCTCTGAGTTGGCAAAAAAAAAAAATAGTCCTCCTGTGAATTACTGAAGTCTAGTTTTTGGAGTGGAAGAAAGTACCAATATAGTTTTTAAATAAATTGAGTTATTTTTAAAATGGCAGAAAAGGAAGAAGGAAAAAAATCAGTTCAATTTTTCAATATAATGAAAGTACAGGAAGCAAGTCTCTCTGTGTTCATTTTGGGCCTAAGTAACTGCACAGCATAAGGGTTTTGCAATGTCAGTTGCACAGCTTCCTGTGTGAATTCTAAGCCATTACAGGTGTCCTGGGGTTTCCCGTGTAACCTATTACCTAGAGATTCCTCTGCTTGCCTCTGCGCTAGACCCCTCTGCCCCCAGCCCAAGCACATTACTGCGGGTCTCCTCCAAGCATACCGACCCTCTCTATTCACTGCATCTCTGAGGTGAGAGCGCCCACTTTCCCTTGGCGATGCAAGTCAAAAGCTTTCGCATTCGGAGGACTAGTTCCTGCAGTCCTTTGCACTTAGATGCTTTCAAGTAGGCAGGCCAGTGATGAGCCACTAAAAGAAACCCTCCTTCCCCTCTGTCTCTTCCTCACTGGGAGCCGCATCCCTAAAGCACAACACCCAGAGACCCTTTCCGACCTTCTAGCCCCCACACAGGATGAGCCTGGAGGGTTGGGGTCTCTTTTGCTCCCGTCCTCTGCTGCACTGGGTCTGTTATGTAAGAGGGACAGGACGCGGGAGGCACATGCGTATAAAGCGCACCGATCTGTGATAACAGCTGGGATGGCAGGGCATATCTGGAGTCGTCCCCCCACCAAATACGACAGACACCACACACGCACATCACCCTCCACCACACACACACACACAGAGAGATACACACGCACACACAGAGCTATGTTTTCCTGTCTTAGCCCTACCAGTACCAGACGCACAGAATAGAAAGGAGGGGGACTGGGGGTGAAGGGAGGTGAGAGGTGCGGCAGCAGCAGCACATCTGCTTTGATAGCAGCCAGCAAAGCCGCCGCGGCAGAGAGCCCCTCGTTAACCCCCTTCCTGTGGCTGCACCACGTCATGGAACATTCCCGGAACGGGCCAACGTTCCACCCACTTCAGGGAACAGACATAAAGGCGCAGACCCAGCTCCTCACGGTGCACAGCCCAAACACACATGTTTCTTCCCGATCCCCCAAGCAGAAGCACAAATAAGCATGCAATCCGCCCCCACCCGTCTCCACGCGTCCGGGGCCAGCCGGCGGCGGCTGGAGCCGCTCTGCGGCCGGTGCACCCGCAAGGCGAGGGCGCCTCCGCCTGAACCTTCCATGGAGACAGTCCCCTCCTTCTTCGCTTCCTTCCTTCCTTCCTTCTCTCCTTCCTTCCTTCCTCGCTCCGGAGGAGAAAGGAGTCACCGAAATGCTCACAGCCAGTGCCTCCACGGCTCTCGCTCGGCCGCAGGCCGGCGGTCCGGCCCTTGCCGTCCGCCCGCCCGCCTGCCCGCGCCGCCCCCGGCCCCGCACCGCGCCCCCTCCCCCGCTACCTGACAACGGGCCGCCAGCCGCGGCAGCCGCAGCGGTGGCCGGGCGGTGCGCGCCGGTGCACGTCCCTCATTAGTAACCAGGCACATTCCTGCCTCCAGCGCTCCCGCGCTGCCCCCTCCCCCCCCCAGGACATTACGCAAAGCAGCCTCCCCTCATCTGCATAGATCCTCGGCCAGGGTATTCCCCGCATTTCCCAGCGCGCCCGACCCCCCTCGTCGAGGTCTCCCCCCCCCCATCCCCTCCCCCTCCTCTGACCCTCACCCCTGGGCCACCGGGAAACCGGCCTGGGTCGCGCGCGGCGGAGGGGGCGATGGAGTTGGGCGAAGGCGATTTCAGGGTAAAGTGAAACAAGCTCTATCTCAAGAGCAGGCAGGATAAACCCAGCGCCGAGGCCACTTACCGAGCCGAGGAGGGACCTAGATTCCCGCCGCTCTGCTCTGCCAGCGGCCGGTGCGCCCTCCACGCACCCCCGGGCTGCACCCAGTACCCAAGAGTCGAGGCGTGGAGGGAGGCTGCTACCCAGCCAGGAGACCTTTCAAGTTGCTCGGGCTCCCGGCAAGCTTCAGTGTCCAAGACTCAACTTGGCAAATACTTGTGCCACAGTCACCGAAGATGTCTCTCTCTTTTTCTTTCTTTCTTTTTCTTTTTCTTTTTCTTTTTGCGGAGACCCTCCTCCACCGGGGAGAGACAGCGCACGGCGGCGCCCCGCTCTCCAGCTCTCCACCCCCTCACCTCCAGCCCGCCTCCCGCCGGCCGCCAGTCTCCCGGCCGCGAGCCCCTCGGGTGGCTGTCAGCTCCCGGCAGTCCGGGTGACAGCGGCCGAAGGAGGGCGCGACAAGGCGGGCTGAGTGGGGGGGATCCTCGCAGCCGCGGCGGCCGCTCACCTGTAAAGTCACCGCTGCGCTGGAGGAAGAAGAGGAGGGAGAGAAGGGGAGGAAAGCTCCCTGATGCCCTTGTTCTTGCTGCCGCGGCCGCTCCTCACCCAGGCTGAGCGTGTCTGGTGGGGGGTGTCTGGTAGCATTTCCTTAAGGACAGAGGGAGGGCGGGCGCGGAGGGAGGGAGGAGGGAGGGAGGCGATCCCCACCGCCAGCCCTGGCTCCTCTAGCCTTTATTTATATATTTATTTATTTTCGGACACTGTAAGGAGATGGAGCCGGGGCCCGGGCCGAAGCCGCCAGAAAAGGGCTTGAGCCGCGGGACCCGGGCCGCAGTTTGTCGGCGTGCGGGAGCCGCAGCGGCCGCCTCCCCTCCGGGCTGTGGACGCACCGGGTTATTCCTGGCAGCGCCTCCCCGAACAGAAGTTACTAGGAGGAGTGCGCGGCGAGGGCGGGCGGGGGAGAGGCGCGGGGAGGGAGGGAGGGAGGAAGAGGGAGAGACTCAGCCAGCGACGTCATCGGATCCCCCAGCGCGTCCCTGGGAGGGAGGCTGAACCAGAAAAACCAGTCTGGCGCTGGCCAGTGGGGCGAGGGATGTGCGGGGCGCCCGGCGACCCGGACTGGCCCCGTTGCGGGCGCGCGGGGGAGGAAAGGTCGCCGCTGAGCTCCCCTCGCTAAGAGCCGGGATCTCCCCTGAGAACTGGTATCAGCTTGCCACGCAGAAACACTGGGGCGTCTGGAGCAGTCTGAGAATTTCCTACTAGGGTGTGGAAACCTCCTTCGTGCCCAGCCCCTTCCCACCCCACCCCCCTTCCCACGTACCGGCTCCCTGCCTTCCTAGGGAACGGAATTAGGTGATTAGTGTGGTCCTCATATTTTGCCCCATCTCTCTTCTCTTCCCCGGCCTCTACTCACGATTTTGTTATCAATTGAGAAAAAAACAACAACAACAAAATTATACTGCGGCCCCTGGAACTCTCAAAGTGTTTTACTGGCATTTTCCGTACCCCGGCGGAAGCACGAAGTTTTCATGCGCTCGAAAAGTCCCATTTGCTTTGCCCGGGGTCACTCCCCAGGGTGCCCCGGGTGCACCCTGCTCAGGAAGCCGCCCGCCCTCGCCGGGGTATTCAAATAGGCTGGGGCAGCGGCGCGGGGAGCAGCTGCCGGTTTCCTGGGGGCGCCGCTCGGGGAAAGGGGGCGAGCTGCTGCCACCTCCAGCTGTGCGCTTCTGTTTCCTTGGTAGGGACTGAAATCACACCCAGCCCTGGGAGAGCTGGGCGGGGCGTCGGGGAGGTGGGGAGGGAATCCCAAGCGAGTAGGGGCCGGGACTCTGGCTTCCTCCCCAACCCGGCAACACCCGGGGGACACCGGGGCTCCCTCGGGCCGTTACCCAGCGTGTGTGGACTCGTGTGCACCCTCGGGGGAGGTCCCCAGGAGGTCGCTGCGCCTGAGCGCAGACACAGGCTTCTGGGCGGCGCCGACGCCCGGAGCGTCTTCTCCGGGTGGGCTAGTCGCAGAGCCCGACCGCGCGCCACCCACCCGGGGCACACAAGCAGCTTCGCCCAAGCTGTCGGAACCAAGCGTCCCGGGCTGGCCCGGGCCGTAGCACCCTCTCCCCACCCCCTGTCCGTGCCACCGCCCAGCCTGGGGCGGAGTAAACAAGAGACGCACAAGATTTGACCTGGCGCGACCCGGTTTCTGGCCGGGGTTCCCCAGGAGCAGGTGACTCCGTGGGAGGGGTGGAAATTAGCCTCTGGAATTCGGGCCAGAGAGACTAGAACTGTGGTTCTGCTATTAAGGCCGGTATATCACCAACAACTAAGGGATATTCTCCGTCTCCAGTCTCAGATTTCGCAGTTACCAAACGACAAGACATAGAAAAAAAAAATCGCTAACCTTCTCATTAAAAGTGAAGGGCCGCCTCTGTAATGAGTTGAAGAATAACGCCTTTAGTTTCGTTTTGGTTTTGGTTTTCATTTTGACCTATAAACAGAGTGTTATGAGAGTCCCTGTGTTGTGACAGCATTACTGTGAAGAGCGACTCTACAAAAATGAAATGGCAAATAAAATAAAAATTCTAATCACTTTTTAGAAGAAGAAAAATCTGGAGATAAGGAATAAGATTTACTATGTTTTTTAGATGAGTCTCAATTAAATTCAGGGCCTTCTTCCACTAAGCAGCTTCTTCTTTCATTGTACAAGTTCCTTGATATTCCGCCCCTTTTGTCTTAACTGGAAAGCCTTAATAGGAAAAAGAAATATCCCAACCACCATTTTTCTTTTAAATGTCTGTCTTTAAAATATCCATTTAAAATCCAAGTGTGATCTTCAATTTTTTTTCCACTTTCAAGCCCACCTGCTAAATGTGCCCAGAGCCTATTTTATTTAATTGCTTAATAGGGAAGATTACTCAGTTTCTCTAAGAATCCAATTTCCCTTCAGCAAACACGGCACAGCAGCTGCCCAAGCACTCAGAAACTGAGTAAACAAAGTAGCAGGCAGCAGTTTGCCTCAGTGGAGTGAATGTTACTTGAAAACTTAGCCACTCTTTTAAAGACTAACAAAGTATTCTGAGTCTATTCTGATTATTACAATACTCAGGTACATGGGTAGTTGAAATAAGTATTTTAAAAAGGAAGGTATTATACAAAAAATTGTGAAAATCTGATCTTACCATCAAAAGATTCCTGAAAAGAATGTCTTTAATCAATATTTGACACTTTTGAGGGTTTTTGTTGTTTGTTTGTTTGATTGGTTGGTTGCTTGGGTTTGATTTGGTTTTTCTAAACGAGGTTTCTCTGTGTAGCTGACTGGCCGGGAATGCTTTTTTATAGACCAGGCTGGCCTCAAACTCACAGCTGCCTGTCTCTGCCTCCCAAGAGCTGGATTTAAAGACATGTACCACCCCCACCAGCTAATCTTGGATACTTTTAAAATGATTACGTTGAGTGAAAGTTATCAAGTGTCAAAGACGATAGATTGAACTGAGTTGAATAGATGTTAAAATATATATCAATATGAATATAAACAAACAGGAGACCCCGGTGGGACCAGTGGAAATTAGCCTCGGGAATCCCTAGCACAAGAAGTACCCATGGCTCTGCTTCTAAGGGAAGTATATTACCTATAGCTATGGGATGTCTACTGGAACGGTAGTCACAGTCTTTCAATACATCAGTCATTGCTCTCTGTCTAATATACACAAGGCTTGAGTGGTGCAAGCCACTATGCACAGAGAGAGCAAATCACTGCTAGCCATTCCAGAGCCAGATATCCATGGGACTCTAGTAAAAGGCACCTTGAGGCTCACACCTCTTCCCTGAGTAGGTCTCACCGGCATGGCCTGCTGTTTCAGCTTCTATTGGAATGGTTGCAGCACCTTTGCCTTCCACGCAAACTCCCTTTATAAACCTTATTGTATATCTATAGCACACGCATGCTGTGCACAGTCAGTGGATGTCTGGTTTCTTAGAAGGATGGACAGGATAGTCACAGAAAAACTCCTCCTCCAAGGATAAAGCTGGCATTGGATAGGAAACTGCATGCCACCCCGAGAAAAGCCCCATGGGAAGTGAGGCTTGATAAAGCACAGTGGACTCAGAGGGAACACCTCTATGGAGCACCAGAAACCAGGCAGAACTTCCATTCCATCACTCCCTAAACGCATCCCCTTAGGATGTCCCAGTTTCAAAGGAAAGAAGTTTTCAGCATCTGGATTATGAGATATTAGGAAACTAAAATACTAATAGTTCTGAACACACATTTTTCATCCTGGTGCAAGAAAATGCTTTCCTTCAAAACATATTTATTGAGTGTCTGCCATGTACTGAAGACACTTTGGACACATTGGTGAGCAAATGAAAGAACTGTGAATTCAAGGAGTTTCCTTCTAGGCAGAAGGGGGGAGGGAAAGAATCAGTGTATATAATAAATATGAAAATCAAACTGTATAGGACTTTAAAAGGTAAAGAGATTCAAGAAAAAAAACTTAAATAAAGCATATAGGTGGAGTGAGATAGTCCTGTCACTGTGTCAAACACTAAGAAAGAAACTTACTACCAAGGTTAAAGAAATGATTTGTCCTAGCAGATATCTGGAGGAGCAGTTATCAGGAAAAAGGAAAGACTAACATGAACCTTCCAAACTTGAAATTTGTGTAGACTGCAAGGGGAAAAGGTTTGGTGTGGAGACACTGAGACAACCAGTGAGTAGACTCTAGGCAACTGTAAGGATTCCTCTCGCTGTAGGACAAGGTTGAACAAACAAGTTTTCGGCCACCCAGTTCCCCCCTCTAACTGAATCTGTGTGAACTCCAGACTCTCTGTTTCTTCTTCTTCTTCTTCTTCTTCTTCTTCTTCTTCTTCTTCTTCTTCTTCTTCCTCTTCCTCTTCCTCTTCCTCTTCCTCTTCCTCTTCTTCTTCCTCCCCCTTCTCCTTTTTCTTTTCTTTTTGCCCTTCAGACAGGGTTTCTCTGTGTAGTCTGACTGTCCTGGAACTCACTCTGTAGACCAGGTTGAAACCAGAGAGCCACCTGCCTCTGCTACCTGAGTGCTCAGATTAAAGTTGTGTGAACCACCAGTGCCCAGCCAAAGACTGCATTTTTAACAGTTATAGCAGCTGATTATTTAATGCATTCTAATGCTTAAGACCTACTTCCACAGAGTACAAAGCCTGATCACCAAGAAGACATTGTCCATAAAATGCCTAGAGAATGTAGCCTCAACTTCAGCAAGTTTTAAGGAAATGGGATATATTAGTTACTCTTTTGCCACTGTAGCCAAGAAGCCAGCTGAAGCAACATAAGAGTGGAATGATTTGTGTGCATTCACTCATATATGAATCATAGTTGCTTGGCTCCATGTGCCTGTACAGAATGTCATGGCATTAAGAGCATGTGAAGGAGGAGGCTGTTTATCACGTGTTGGACAGGGAGCAGCAGGAGGAGTATGTTGGTTTGAATCAGAATGGTCCCCAGGGGCTCAAATGTTTGAATACTTGGTCCCCAGTTTGTGGAACTGTTTGGGAAGCTTTAAGGGGTGTGACTCCATCAATCTGTCCCCATGGACTCTCACCCTCTAGAACTCCAAGCCCAATTAAACTCTTTCTTGTATAAGTAGCTTCGGTCACAGGGTATTTGCACAAGAACAAAAAATGTAATTAAGAAAAGAGGAGAGGAATAGGTTTCATGATGTAATCTCCAAAGATCTGATTCCTCCAGCTAGACTCCTGCCTCCTAAGGTAGAAACCACATCCATCAAATAGTTCAGCAATCTGCAGAACCAGTCTTCAATAAGTAAGCCCTATGAGGGCACTTCAGATTTAGAAGAGAACATTCCACCCCTGGGTCCCAAGGTTTATGATCACTTCCTAATGCAAAATTTTTTTATTTATCAAAAAAATAATTCCCAAAGTCTCTAGATGTGGAATATTACTCAAAAGTCCAAATTCAATGTCTCTTCCGACACTCATAGCTAACACTTAGCTGTAATGGCCTCTAAAATGAAGAAGAATATACACTTGAAGATATAGTCAACATTCCCATCCTAAAAAGGAAGAATGGGATAACAGCAAGAAAGGATCGGACCTAAGCAAGACTGACTCCCAGCAGGACAAACACCATGTCCACACACTGGGGCGTGCTGAATGAACTGAGTTCGAAATGCTTTGGCAACCTTGATTCCCCAGACTTCTGGTTTACAAGCAAGTGACTCCTATCTCAAGATGACTCAACTCCCTGCCTGTTCCCTCCCTTGGTAGATAGTTCATGTCCGTGTCCTCTTCAACTCCCTGGGGTTTCCACATGAGTCTTCACCATCAGAGCTTCATATTGCCACCCTCGTGGGGTAAGCCCATCACACACTGCCTGGCCTCTCAAGCTTTCTTTCGAAGTCAGGGTAGAAGCCTCATGATCCCTTAACTCTTTCCTTCTTCCTGTAAGATTGGCTACACATGGATGGACCAAGGTCTGCTGCCAACTTCATCAGTTAAGATCACTTTTGGCCATAGCTGTAGTGGCTTTCGAGTATCTGAGCGACTAAACATAATGAAATGGGTCCAGAGGAAACATCTTCATAGCTGTCCCCAGCCTGGCCTTGTTCAAGCATCTCAGAATTCTCTCTTTACCAGGGAAAATGTTTAAATGAGCTCACTTTTCATATACTTGAGTTAGTCATGGGTGGTATATGGCCAGTTCCTGAGATACCTCAAGTCATCTTTTTTCTATTGTCCCCCTTGCTATATGTGTGTGTACACATGTGTAGTGCGTGTGTGTACGTGTGTTTGCGCATGTGGGGGGTGGGGGCTAGTCTCTTCAGGAACCACATGATGCTTGGCTCAAACTTTATTCTCACTTTTATTCCAAAACTATGCTTTTTAATCTTTCTACTATCATTTTGCTGGTACTTCTCACTATAAACCAGCTAAATGCAGTCAACAATAACCATGTCACAACCTGATGTGGGAGTGTCATATATCAATCTGTTGATTTCATTGGTTAAGCAATAAAGAAACTGCTTGGTCCTCATAGGTTAAAACATAGGTGGGAGGAGTAAACAGAACAGAAGGCTGGGAGAAAGAAGCTGAGTCAGGAGTCGCCATGATTCTCCCACTCCAGACAGACGCAGGTTAAGATCATTCCTGGTAAGCCAGCTCGTGGGCTACAGCAGATTATTAGAAATGGGCTAGTCCAGGTGCGAGAGCTAGCCTAGAAGAGGCTAGATAGAAATGGGCCAAGCGGTGTTTAAAAAAATACAGTTTCTGTGTAATTATTTCTGGTAAAGCTAGCCGTGGGGGCGGCCGGGTGCCGGGGACGCAGCCCCGCCGCTCCTATTTCAACAACAACCTGAGTGCTATGATGGCTTATAATTTTCTTTATCAGATTAACTAGTTTAGTAATTTTACACTTTGCATCACCTAAAGTCTCAAGGCATGAATATCAATAAATTGCTTGCCAGAATGTATCACAAATGTTCTCTTTTCAAATTTCCAACTCACTCCATAGTTCTACCTGAGATTACAAAAAAAGAAAACTGTACTGACTGTAGTTTTACTTGGATTGTTCCTCTGAGCCCTCCACCCCATCCCTGAAACACCCTGTTGGTTCTCCTTGCAACACTTTGGGCTTCTTTAACTGACTTTTCCTAATTTCCAATTTCCCCTACAATCCAGTTCCAACACCTTATGGGCCAAGTGGGTAGGCTTAGCAACAAAGAAATACCCAATTGCCCACTACAAATTTTCTGTATTAGTTATTTTTCTCATCATTATGATAAAATAATGGACAGAACAAACTTAATGGCACAGATTTGGAGCTTGTGGTTTTAGAGGGTTCAGTCCATGGCCACTTGGCTCCACGTGTTTGAACCCATGTTGAGTCAGAACATGGGGCAAGGTCACTCATCCCATGACAAACACAAAGCAGAACCAAGGCACAATGAGAAGGAGTTAGGACAATATGGACTTTTCAAGGACATGCCCCCAGTGACCTACTGTCCCCAACAAGTCCCTACCCTACAGTTCCATCACATCTCAAGTGTGACCTACTGTCCCCAACCAGTCCCTGCCTTACAGTTCCATCACATCTCAATAGAATGTCACCTCATCACATACACTTGCAGGAGCATCTCATTTTCAAACTGCAACACAGGGATTTCATTGTCTCTCATAGCTGGATGTTGGGAGCTCAGCAAGATCCTCAGTGCAAATTGTTCTTCTCCTAGTTAGATCTTTGCCTGTCTCTCAGGAATTTTCATCTCTCTGTTTCCTTTGTCTTCTAGACAAACATTTGGAAGCATGGCAGTAGCATTCCCAGTTTACAGTTGATTGTTTTGGTGGTTAAAGTGGAAGAAGATCTTCCCATGTAGCTTGGGCAGCTCCAGCCATGTCCTTACACGTGAACTAGTCATTAGCCTTGGCTGGGTGATCTAGTTGGTCATGCTTGTACTTGGAAGAGTGAGAAATCCCTCATGGAGAAAGTATCACACAAAGGAGGAGTCACACAGATTTGTCTACTAAATTTCGAATTCTGCCTTGTTGTTTACTTAAATTAAGAAGTTGACCATAATGATGTATCCAATATCGCCAACTGCATAAATTTGGACTACAGGAGAAATTTTAATTAATTAATTAATTATAATTAATTGTTAATTTAATTTATTAATCCTCCTGTAAAATTGAGAAAAATGTGTCTTGGGAATAACCTCAGTTGATGAAGTGCTTGCCTTGCAAGTATGAAGATCTGAGTTCAGTCCCCACAACCCATACGTCAAAACCTGGCACAATGAGATGTACTTGGCCATCCCACTGCTAGGAAGGCAGAGACAGGAGGATACCTAGGGCTTGCAGGCTGTCTAGACTAGACCACTTGTGGGTTCCAGGCAGGAGAGAAACTGTCTCAAAAATAGGTGGACAGAACCTGAGGAGTTACACCCTACATTGCTCTCTAGTTTACACGCGTGAACACATGCCCACACACACCCACACATACATATACACATGATCCCCACTCACAAATAAATTATACACACATGTGCCATTTACTCTGACTAATTTAATGCTCTTAAAAATCAGCAACACTAAAAGGATTGTTCTGATGAACAAATGGAATATAACAGGTGGTCTTAGTAAAAATTTAGAACTGCCTGTCAGTGGATCATCCGTTTTCATCTGTTTTAATTGATATGTGAAGAAAAATAAGTTAAATCGTAATTAGCTTTATGGAGAATACCTAGATCTCGAAGTAAAAGATTTTAAGGGAAAATAGTCTTGTCTTTTAAAATCATTAATAGAACACAGGTCTAAACATCCTAACATACACCATTGGGTTTGTTCAACTAGTAATATCCTTTGCGTGCAAAGTGGAGGGAAGTGATAGTAATGAAGGTCTAATTATCTAGGACCACAGTGTGACTTAAGGCGACATCTGTTAGGATTAAATGATAAGTTGCTTACTCCCATGCCTTCAAAACATAAACAGAAAGCTGATCAGTGGTGGTGCATGCCTTTAATTCCAACACTTGGAAAGCAGAGGCAGGTGGATCTCTAAGTTTAAGCCCAGCCTGGTCTACAAAGTGAGTTCCAGGACAGTCAGGGATACACAGGGAAACCTTGTATTTAAAAAAGAATAGAAAAGGAGGGAGGAGGAGAAGGAGGAGAAAAAAGGAGAAAGAGGAGGAGGAGGAGGAGGAGGAGGAGGAGGAGGAGGAGGAGGAGGAGGAGGAGAAGGAGAAGGAGAAGAAGAAGAAGAAGAAGAAGAAGAAGAAGAAGAAGAAGAAGAAGAAGAAGAAAAGCATATTGACAACCGCGTGTCTTTTAATACTCCAGATTTTCCATAAATGCCCTTCCAAGGCCTGAAACAGCATCTCTTGATAAGCTTAATCAAAAGTCTGTACTGCCCCCTGGGTTAGGATCTGGAAAGCTCCATGGTGAATAAGAGCTTCACATTACACCAGTTTTCATCGAAGTGTGAGAGCCACCCCTTAGTCCACTGAATATGATGAAACTGAGCTGGCTGGCTACCAGGAATCCCCTTCGCTCCTTTTGGTCACATTTTCCTGTGTTCTATTTAATTCTTTATAGCCAATTGGCCCCTTTTTGCCTAAAAGATATTTTTGATGTCTCTTTTTAAAAATTAGGCTTCATCTGTACACAAATAATTACATAGGAGGAAAAATGCCTGTTGAAAGAATTAACCCCAGTGTAGAAAGGGTGGAGAGGCCATGCTCCAGTTCCCTTTCAGTTGCTGTGATGAAACAGGTGGGCCAAAATCAACTCAGGGAAGAAAACTTTCCTTCTAACATACAGTCCATCATGGAGAGATTTCAGGGAAGGAACTCAAGGAGGAACTTGAAGAAACTATGGGAAAAACATTGCTCTCTGGTTTGCTCACTTTCAGGCTGGTTGATAGCTATCATCCTTACATATCCCAGGACCATTTGCCACGGGGTGTTTCCAATCTCAGTGGGCTCGGCCCTTCTGTATCAACAAAATAATCCTCCAACACACATGGCCACAGGCCCATCTGCTCTAGGCATTCCCTCAACTGAGACTCCATTCCCAGGCAATTCTAGGTGGCATTGACAGTTAAAGGTAAATAGGACAGGGGCACAAAGGCACTCTGGATGTGGCCACTCAGGGACAGGAAGGCTGAGGCATGAGCTGGTACAAACAGATTCTTATGATGTTCTGGTCTCGTTTGACATGGACCCTGCCACGATGTGTGACAGACACTGAATATTTCATATTTCACAACCCAAGCCACTGGTGAAACTCGTGTATTACATTCTAGAGAGATTGCATCAGATACCAGCAGGTTTTAGTCTAAGGAAGGCAAATTCCACTACATCTCATTACTTTCTTAAGGACTGGAGAATGAAAGAAAAAAGCAGCAGGAATAAGATTCCATCCAAGGGAACTATGCAAGCTACCCAGGGGGAAAACCAGTCAACCCAGCAAGTCCAATCTAGCTGTAATGCCTACAAATCATAACCATGACCAGCATGGCAAGATGTTTCAAAAGGTATGATGGTGGCACTTATATCCTGGGGGTGACCAAGAGCCGCTGAATTGGAATGTAAGACATGCTAGATAGAAGGGGATTCATGTCAAGCACTTCAAATTTAGGCAACTGCCCATGACTAGTGAGGTTATGGAACCCAGGTGAGTGCCTACTACTGCCAATTGGCCAAACCAGTACAGTTCCTAATGGTGTTCTAAATACTCATGCTTGTGTGTATAAACCCACAGAAAAGTACAGCTCTTATCCTCACCATGGAAACATCTTTCTTTAGGTGACAGAGATCATTATAGAAATCCACGACTTGTCAACATGCAGACAATAACTGAGAGTAGGGGCCTGTCCCCAGTTAACACATTTACAACAGAACCCCCACACCCGACGCTCAGAGACATTTACAGAAGCAGGGAGCAGAAGACTGAATGAATGAGACAGCCAAGATATCTGCTGTGAGATAATATCTTCTGCACACCTCAGGGAAACTGCACCCATGAGCTCTCAACAACATGGTTAGTGGAAAAAAGCAGCAATAATAAAATTAAGTAAATAAAAGCATAAAAGAAGACACGAAGTGGAGGTGGGTAGGCGGGAAGGGTTGGATCTGGGAGGAGCTGAGAGCAAAAGTGGTGTGAAGGAAGGGGGTGAATATAATCAAAATACATTGTGTGAATTTCTCAAAGAATAAAAAAATTTAATTACCATCAAAACTACTAGTGCCCCTCTCTTGAGCATATACCCACAGGATACTTCATCCTACCACAGGAACCATTGCTCCATCATGTTCATTGATGCTTTATTAATAATAGCCAAAAATTAGAAAAAAAAAACCTAGGTGTCCCTTAACAGAAAGATATATAAAGAAAATGTAGCATATTTACACAATGGACTATTACTCACCAGTTAAAACATAAAATCCTGAAATTCTCAGAAAAAAAAATGGATAGAACTAGAAAAAGTCATCCTGAGTGATATAGGTTGATATTAACTGTTAATATTATATGTGGATATTATTCGTGGATATTATATGTGGATATTAACCGTTAAGGCAATGGTAGTCAAGCTATAATATGTAGAAGCACAGAGGTCAAGTATAGAGTAGGACTGAAGGGGGCAGATAGATCTCACTAGGAAAGGGAATTAGAATAGATAGTTATGAAAGGGTAGAAGTGGAGCTGGGACAGGAAGATCAGGGTAGGTGAAGAGCTGGGGGGGATAAGGGAGAAAATATGGGGAGAGACAGCTAAAATAAAGGGCCATTTTGGAGTAGTATGGACACCTAATACAGCAGAAGCTTCCTAAAATACATACATATATGAAAGCAATTTGAATGAAATCGCCAAATAATGAGAGAGACAAAGCCTCTCATCACCAAATGAAGGTTTCAATTCCAGGACTGGATTATATCTAATTGAGTTGTTGGCCAAAGGGGTCCCATGGACTCTCCGAACAACCCAGGCTTGTTGCCCAAACTGTAGGTTGTCTGCTTGTGCCACTCACAAGAGGCCACAGTCAGTTCCAGCCATCAGCCAAAATTATCAAAGATGAAACCAGTTTCTAATCCCTTTCCTTATGCTTTCTTTTTTCTTTTTATCGTACTCATGGAAGGAGTCCTGGAGGATTCCTACAAAGCTGCTGGTCTTAGGTCTATGTTGGGATCCTGAAAATGTAGGTTCTAACGCCAGTAAAGGAATACCTCAGCAACAGGATGGATGACCTCGTTAGTGAGAGCGAGGACAAGCAGGCAAAATGCAAAAGCCTTCGTCTTCCCTGTCCTTTTATGTGGGCTGCCACCAGAAGGAGTGGCCCAGATGAAGGTGAGTCTTCCTGTGTCAAATGGCGCAATCAAGACAACCCCTCCCAGGTACTCCCAGATTTAGGGATTTAGTTGATTCCAGATGTAGTCAAGTCTACAGTCATACCGACCTGAATGTGCCCAATCTCATCTTACGCAGATGTAGTCAAGTTGCCATGCAATACTAGCTATCACAGTTGGTAAGTCCAGTCCTGTAGGATGCCTTTGTTCGGGGCCTGTGGATGGAGAGGGCAGTAATGAGAATCCAGGCTTCATAGGCAGAAGCAAGGTGGCAGTTAAGGATATTGGTTTCAGTTCCGATTCACTCTTTGAACCTCCACTCCTTCATCCAGACAACATGGAGGTTAGGAATCCCCAATTAGGAAATTATAAAATCTGAACTGCTAAGAATAGAAGAAGAGAAGCAGAAAATAATATCCAAGAGAAATGAGAACGCAGGTGAGATAACTTTAATGCCTTCCACATCCTCCAAGTTCTTCTCCAGGCAAAACATGGATGTCCAGTTTCAAAGAAATTGGTACTTATGGAGTGGATGGAAGTAAGTAAAAGTTTGGGGCCCAAGGCAACATAGAAGGAATTCGATATGCTGCATGTTAAGAAATGAGTGTAGCTCATCCATTGCTGGTGGGAATGCAAACTTATGCAACCACTTTGGAAAGCAGTGTGGCGGTTTCTCAGGAAATTCGGGATCAACCTACCCCTGGACCCAGCAATACCACTCCTGGGAATATACCCAAGAGATGCCCTATCATACAACAAAAGTATATGTTCTACTATGTTCATAGCAGCATTGTTTGTAATAGCCAGAACCTGGAAACAACCTAGATGCCCTTCAATGGAAGAATGGATGAAGAAAGTATGGAATATATACATATTAGAGTACTATTCAGCAGTAAAAAACAAGGACTTCTTGAATTTTGCATGCAAATGGACAGAAATAGAAAACACTATCCTGAGTGAGGTAAGCCAGACCCAAAAAGAGAAAATGGGATGTACTCACTCATATTTGGTTTCTAGCCATAAATAAAGGACATTGAGCCTATAATTCATGATCCTAGAGAAGCTAAATAAGAAGGTGAACCCAAAGAAAAACATATAGGCATCCTCCTGAATATTAACCTTCATCAGGCGATGAAAGGAGACAGAGACAGAGACCCACATTGGAGCACTGGACTACAACCCCAATGTCCAAATCAGGAACAGAAGGAGAGAGAGCATGAGCAAGGAACTCAGGACCGCGAGGGATGCACCCACACACTGAGACAATAGGGATGTTCTTTCGGGAACTCACCAAGGCCAGCTGGACTGGGTCTGAAAAAGCATGGGATAAAACTGGACTCGCTGAACATAGCGGACAATGAGGACTACTGAGAAGTAAAGAACAATGGCACTGGGTTTTGATCCTACTGCACATACTGGCTTTGTGGGAGCCTAGGCTGTTTGGATGTTCACCTTACTAGACCTGGAAGGAGATGGGAGGTCCTTGGACTTCCCACAGGGCAGCGAACCTGGTCTGCTCTTCAGGCTGATGAGAGAGGGGGAGTTGATTGCGGGAGGGGGAGGGATATGGGAGGTGGTGGCGGGGAAGAGACAGAAATCTATAATAAATAAATAAATAATAATAATAATAAAATAAAAAAGAAATGAGTGTAGGCAAGTTTTCCTATCCCGACTGCCTGCTCCTAAATAACCAGCAGCCGCTTCCCAAATAACCACTCAGAGTCTGATTGTGGATGCTTGGCCAATAGCTCAGGCTTGCTACTTTCTAAATCCTATGTTTAGATATTTCTTCTCTATGTTTTCCCATGTGACTCATGGCTTGTTACCTCATTTTCTACACATCCTGCTTGTTTGGCAACTGGTTGATGTCTCTCTGACTCCCTGCTTCTTCCCAAAGTCCTGTTTGATTATTCTGCCTAACTTTATCCTGCCTTGCTATAGGCCAATCAACTTCCTTATTATCCAATGAGAGTAATACATATTCACCCTGTACAGAAGGATTATTCTGCAACAGATGAGAGTTGTTTCTCACGACTAGTCTTGGGGAGGGAATGTGTGTTTCTTTTACCAATTAAGCCTTTTATTTTTACTTACTATTTTGGGATTTATGATAACAATGACTTCATCCACATCTAGACTGCCTATTGGTCTAATTTCTGATGAAGCAGAAGCTTTTTTGTGTAGCTTTGAACCTTGATTTAAGAGGGAAGACGGTGTCAAATGGTAATCAGTTGCTACTAAGCATTGTAGCAACGCATGTTCTTGCTAGAAATGGAGTGTTTATTAGGAGAGCAAATTAAAAGCACTGCATCATGCAAAGGAATGCTAGTGCAATTATTATTTTGACCCAGAGGAACATGCCCAGCAAAGGGGGTTGTTAAAGTTGTGCAGATTTAAAGCAACTGAAGAGGGAAAGACACAGTTAGCTATGACAGGGACAAGGGCGATACAACCTGCAGCCATGGGTAAAAGTCTGTGTGCCCATCAAGGTGGATCATGTCCTCAACCTTGCAGAAGCCAGTGTGCCCAAGTTATACATTTTGTATAATAAAGAGAGGAAATCCATGCTCTGTTTAGAAAGATTTCACAAGATTAAAAATGTTTTAAGTAATTTTTAAAACATTTCATACTTGAGTTAAGATTTTATTGCACTTGAAAAATTAACTCACACAGATGAGATTGCTCTTGTCTTCACAAGGTAACTGAGTAATAGGATCATTTATTTTATATCTTTTAAAGGCATATTTTCAATAAATAAACAACTTACTCAGAATGTCATTTCTGCTTGGATTTCTTACATATAAGTGAATATGTCAAAGCTTTTTATTCAAAAAAATTAATATGGTCTATAATGGTGTATACCCTGCTAATGTCCTCTAATTTTATCTTGTTTCTAGTATTTTTCCTCATTGAGAATGTGGAATCCTCAACCAGAAAATGTGTTGATGATACCCTTTTTTAAATAAATACTTTGTATTTTTGTTTTGTTTTGTTTGATACAGGGTCTCACTATGTAACTCTGGCTGTCCCAGAACTCACTATGAGTTGTAGGTAGGCCTACAACTCAGAACTCACAGAGATCTGCCTAACTCTGACTCCTAACTGCTGAGGTTAAAGGTATATGAGACCTTGCCCAGCTAATACTTTGTATTTTAATCTTCCATTCTTGTCACCGTGGTACTGACCCTGAAATGTGTGAACATCCCTCTGTTAATAAGACCTTACCTAAGATACAGTTTGAGCCCACTCAAAGCAGACCCACATAAAAGGAGCAGTATACATCCTTGGGGAGCCAGCTTGTTTTGTTCTTGATGTTCCATCATTCCTTAGCCAACGGCTATTTTCCAACACTCAGAGATTCTCTAGAGACCATTTAGAGATGTTGTATCTGGGCATCTAGTTTGAAAAGCTCCCCAAATATCGTGTGGGTTGATAATCTCTTGACTAATTGGCAAAACAGTTTGTAAATGTCAAACGTTGTCAAACGATAAATGTATAACTAAATTCATGTCTACATATATGTGTTTTCATGTGACCATTACCCTGATGGCAACGATTGAATGTTTTTAACACACCAGACTTTCTCCTAAGCCCTTTCCCCATCAATATACCCCCAAAGTAATCTATAATCTAACTTCTACCTCCATAGATTGACTTTTGAATAAAAAGACATGTAGTTACATATTTACAAGGGCCCACGTACTAGGTATTGTTTAGTGGCTAAAGATAAATGGAAAAACAAGGAAGATAAAAGCACTATGGACCATAGGGAAATGAGAGTAAGTAAATCAGCTTCAGAGGAAAAAAACAAACAAACAGTAAGAACAAAGGAAGTCATCATAGGCAGTAGATGAGTAGGTGAAACAAGAGCAGCTGTGAGTAGGGTGAGCTGCAGAGTTGACATTTGGCCTGAGAACTGACTGGTGAATAACAGGGAGAGAAGCCCTCAGCAAAAGGGAACAGAAAGTGCAAAGGCTCAAGACAGAAACAGCCCAGCACCAGGAGGAACTGAGAGGCCAGTGCGGCTTGCTTGGTAGGGAGAGGAAGGAAAGGTCCTGAGAAGCGACCAAGAGAGTAGGCCTGAAGCTAGAGGTGCAATTGCTGGGTAGACCACTTTCAAAGACTTGGAAAGAAAGACATTGGGATAATCACACACTCACACACACACACACACACACACACACACACACACACACAATTAATTACTTTAAAATAAGCTTTTCTCAGAAACAACCTTTAGCACTTCGATAAACAGAGGCTGCTGGGTATGGCTTACAACTGGGTGGCAGGTCAGGGAGGGAAAGGTTCCAAAGCAGAAGGCTTTCTGAAAACATAATTATACACACTGCATATAACAAAAGGAAAATGACTCTTCAGGTAGCAAGTCCTCCGGAATGTGGGTGCTATTCTTTGCATTTTTCTAGGGCTAATTAGAGAGAGCTGGGAAACATACAATGCTGCCCACAGCCTTGCCAACCCATTGTAGGCACTTCCAATTTCAGATAAATGAAGCCCTTGGTTACCACCTTCAGCTTGTCTTGGAACAGCCATTGTATTATCAGAATAGATGAGCAAAAATCATAGCCTTCTGAATATCTCTAAAGGGTACCTTTCTCTATGGTCAGGTACAAATACAAATCACGTCACTGTGTTAATAAAACAACTCCCAAATTTACTTTGCCCTTAGAATCTTCCATCTTAAAAACTTAATTTCTTTTTTTTCATGCATTATCACACAAAATGTGAGATATTACTGTGCTGTGTGACTTAATTAGAGCATTGACAGTTCCATGAGTATGTCACTATAGAACTCAAATACCTGTATCAGTTTACATCTTTTTAGCAAATACTATGTGTATGTATATTTCTGCTCACATGAATGCATGTAAATCAATTTAACAGTTCTCTGCTAGAAGGTCAGCCAACACCTTTACAACACAAATAAATTTGATAAAAACTGTTTTATCAAACAGATCATAATGCTTTTCTGGAAAAAAAACAACTCAATAAGACAGTGCATGGTTAGAAAAGTAACTTCTAGGGGCCAGAGAAGGATGATTCAAATTAAGAGTATTTGTAGGTCTCTCAGAAGACAAAGTTGTTTAATTCTTACTATCTATGTGACTTGTTTCCTTGTCCTTCTAATGGACATAATAAGATCACCATCTCACAAGATTGTTCCAAAGATAATCTGAATTAAGACATGCAGAAGGACTGGGAAGATGATGGCTCGGAGGGGAACATACTTGGTGTGAGGGCTTGAATTCAATCCCTCTCCACCTCCCAAACCAATTAGAAAGCCAGACGTGGTACCCACTTGTAATCCGAACACTGCGAGAAGGAGTCGGGGAGGTTACCAGACCCCAGTGGCCAGCCAGTCCAGCTGAAAACTAAGCTCTCAATTCATTCCGACACCCTGACTTAGAAAATAAGGTAGTGAAGCAATTGAGGATAAAGTCCTGCTGTCAACCTCTGGCCTCCACACGTGCCCACATCCTTACGTACATGTACATGCACACATACACCCTACACATATGAACACATATACACAAAAGACAAGCAACCTTTTTAGTACAGTGCTGAACACATAGGAAGAACTTAATACTTATTGGCTTGGCGGTAAAAGTGTGGATGGCTCCTTTTCCTAATGCTGGGCTCACTAGCTAGTCAGTTAGAGGAAACTGACTACCATTTCTTCCTTCAAGTAAGTTTCTGAGTTACCAAGACTTTATCCTTTAGGGGCTCTTCAAGACTCAACTCTGTCAGTTTTTGTAGCAAAAAAATACATCAAGATTTCCCTTTGCAGATGTGGTCGTTGCACGATTTTTTTGTTTTCCTTTTGATACTGATATTAATGTAGTAAAAAGCTGGCTGACTCATTTACAGTGACCATTTCTCTCTCTCTCTCTCTCTCTCTCTTTTTAAATTTTATTTTGAGTTCACATGTGTTCACTTCTATCTAAAAATCAAACATGTCCCCCAAATTCTACGAGTGTTACCAAGTTTATAGGCTTACCTGAAGAGATTCCTGTGATCAAAAGTTCAGAGTTACTTTAAATAATGCACGATTTAATCAAGTAGCTCAAACTTGCTAACATTTAATTGGTACAGGGAGAAAAGCTTCGCGTTACTCCAAACTGTGATGTGTGTAGGTCATTTCCTTGTTCTCCCTAAGCTTTTAACAAATGCAAAAATGCCACACACAATTAAATAAGCCTGGCAAGCCAAGCGAACTGGTGAGTGCATTATAAATAGCAACAAAAATTATACTTCAAATGTTAACTGGTTTGTCCTGATTTAATAACGACTTACATCATTTGACAGATGAGATAAGACCTTCACCTTTAGCCTTTTCCTCCAAACGTCTAGCGGTGGAAATGTGTTCTTTACCATCTGGTGTCTTGCTTCTGAAGTGCCTGGGTGATCTTTGCCTCATTTCAAGCAGTCGGGGCTCCTGGGCCAAAAAGTCACTCCCCTCCCCTTGCTGTCTTGATTGGCAGGAAGAAGGCTAAGAACCGGATGAACGATGAAGACTCAGCTCTGGCTCTGCAGAACCTTCTGGGTCAAGGTGGACTCATGGTCTAGTCTGTGCTGCAGACAGATTGCTGCTATCGAAGCGGCTTTTTCTTTTGTACTTCCATCCTTGAGGACACAGTCCCTGCACTTTTTAGGAAAGTGTGAATCTCTGCAGTTGTTTGGCACTCTTTCCAAAATGACAATGATGTTAGCACCTTTCATCTTCAGATACAGTTGAAGAATAAAGCTGAGAGTGGTGTGCAGGGAAGTGGGGAAACAGCATGATTCCTGCGGTTCTTTATTGCTTATTGTGTTATGCTAAGCAAAATGAGCCCCCTACACACAAACACACACACACACACACACACGTACTATGTGAGAGAAGAGAATCAGTAAGTCAATGGACGAAGAGGAAAAACCAAGGGCCAGCCAGAGCACTGCAAATTACAAATGCGAACAGTTTTCTTGGAAGAAACTGGATGGACAGAGCCTCTCTCCCAAGATTTCGTATGTTGAAATCCAAGCCTGGAACTGCTGATGATAGTACTAGATGGTGGAGCCTTGCGGAGATAATAAGACCCGAGTGTGGACTCCTCAGAAATGGGAATATGCTTTTCACAACAGAAGCCTGAGAAAGAACTTGCTGTCTTTCTGCCATATGAGGACACAAGAAGTTAGCCTTCTGCAACCAAAAGAGGAACCTCCCTAGAATCCATCACTACTGGCATCTTGATACTTGATGCCCAACCTCCAGATCTATGAGAAATCAGATGGTTGCTGCTTTTATGCCGCTCGGCTTCTGGTACGGCCTTACAGGAAGCCAGAACTAGGTCAATCAGTATGATTTTAAAGGTGATGTTCAGGGAAAATGGTAGACATAAAATTCAAAAGATGAGCAAGTAACTCTAGAGTATAAAAGTGTCAGTGGTTTAGTAGATTTTAATGGTACAGGAGCAACAGAGGTCCCAATGTCAATGGTCACCTCACTGCTGTATGCATTCATAGAATAATTAAGAATAAACATTTGTTGTAGAATATTGTTTTAAGGTGTGTCACATTTGTTTATGCTGTGGAACATTTGTTTTAATGATGCAAAGTTGTAAAGCATTCTTTTATGCTTCATCTGCTTAACTCTGTGATGCTGTGATTCTTTGCCTGTGTAAAGCACCTGATGGTCCTAATAAAGAGCTGAATGGCCAGTAGTGAGGCAGGAGCAAGGATAGGAGAAAGGGGCTGGGGCAAAGAGAATAAAGACAAGGAGAAATCAGGGATCAGAGAAGGAAGAGGAGGAGAGAGAAGGAACAAGAAAAGAAGAGTCAACTGCCCATCTACACAACAAGCAAAGGAGTAAGAAAAAAAGAAAAGTTAGATAGAAACAGAGAAATGTAAACGCCCAGAGGCAAAAGACAGACGGGATAATTTAAGAAAAGCTGGCTAGAAAGAAAGCAAGCTAAAGCCGGGCATCTATTATGTGTGACTTGTTTGGGAGCTGGGGGGCAAGGCTCCCACAAAAGCCAAAAGTGCAAGGGGTTAAAAACAAACAAGAAATATTTATCAGTGGGAAGGTGGCGCATGGTCATTCAGCCAATAGGAGACCTGAGGGTTTGAAAGATCACTCAGACTCCAAACAGCTTCACTTCCTTCTTAAATTAATCAATTTATTTTACATCCCCTGACCACAGTTTCCCCACCCTCCTCTCCTTTTCAATTCAGAAAAGGGAAGGTGTCCCACAGATATAAAAAACATAGCATATCAAGTTGCAGTAAGACTAAGCACTTTGCTTTGTATTTAGGCTAGGCAGATCAAGTCAGTATGAGAACTAGGGTCCCAAGGCCAGCAAAGGACTCAGAGACAAAGTTTCACTTCTTCATAATTTTCCTCCTTTGGCTGATACTCGTAAGATGACTAAAGACACATGAGTAAACAAGGAAGTACAAATAAATACATTTCAACCATTGACCTGAACCTAGACAGCCAAGGCCCTGTGATGTACAATCATCTTCTCACTCCACATCTCCACGTCTAGCCATCTGCCAGCTACCTAGTCCCTAATGCAGAAAGCTTGGGACCAGTTTCTTAGAGTGCATTGGTAAAAGTTTGTCATTTTAAAATGTCCTCCCGTTTTAACAGATCCTGAAAGGGAATAGGTCCACTGTATAAATCACTAGTGGAATTGTGTGTAGCAAGTGCTTGACACGAAGTATTCCAAACAGTCTGGGGCGATGACTCAGTTGGTGAAGTGCTTGTCACACAAGCACGAGAACCCAGGTTTGGATACCCAGCACTCACGTGAAAAGCTGGGCTGGCACCAACAGACACTTCTATTGCCAGGGCTAGGGCAGGGCAAGATAACAGGACTCCCTGGGTTTGTTGGCCAGAAAGTCTAGGCAAATCAGGGAGTTTCAGTTTCGGTGAGAGAATTTGCCACAAAAACCTAAGGTGGAGGATGCTGGAGAAATGGTTCAGTGGTGGTGAAGATCACTGAGGATCCAGGATCAAGTCCCAACACCCCATGATATCCCACGTGGTAACTCACAACTGTCTCTCTCTTTCTCTTGGTTTATGTTTTGTTATCTCTTCTATTTCTGGACACAGGGTGTAGCCTGTGTAGCCCTGGCTATCCTAGAATTCACTCTGTAGACCTCGAACTCATAGATTGACCAGTCTCTCTACCTCCCTACTGCTGGGATTAAAGACTTAGGCCACCATAGCCTGGCACACAAGTGTCTCTAATTCCAGATCTAGGGGATGTGATGCCCTCTTCTGGCCTCCACAGGTACCAGGCACACAAGTGGTGCAGGCAAAACATCCATACACACAAAATGATCATTAGAAAAAAAAATGTTAAAAAGAAATTAGGTGGATCAGCAATGAGAAGTCACCTGGGTTGACCTCTGATACACACACACACACACACACACACACACACACACCCCCTCATACTCATGAACACCTACATACAAGAAAGGAAGAAGTAGTACAGATAACTTTATCTTCCTGGAACTAACAAATCTGTGAGATGTGACCAGCTGTGTGTTTAAACATGATTGGTTACGTAGGTGTGCAGATGGAGTCAGAGGCAAGCACTCGACAGTGACGTGGCAGAAAGTGTATTTTGTACTCCGCAGACCCAAGTCTAGTTCAGAGTTTATCAGCTTGAGACGAATATGGGTTGGGCATGGTGAGATGGCTCAGAAATCAAGGACATTTACTGCTCTTCCGGAGGACCCAAGTTCAGCTGCCACCACCCACATGGTGGCTCACAACCATCTCCAGCTCCAGTTTCAGAGGGTCTAACTGTCTCTTTTGACTTCCATGGGCAAAACACACATGCACTTAAAATAAATACAAATTTGTTAAAAAAACAAAATATGAATGGTTGGCAGAGCGTTTAAAAGAAACTTTAAAGCCAGATAAAATTGTAAACACATTTACAGGTGTAACTATCTTATCGTAATGTTTCAATAAATAGTATGTCCCTGATTGTCACACAAGTTCACACATTCACAACTACCGGGACAGAGTATCAAATGTTGGTACAGTGTTTGTGTAAAATATTAGTTAAAATTTATTCCCTTTCAAATAATGTGTCTCATAAAATTATATTCTGCATGTTTTATTTTCAACCTTTGATCATTTAAAACTCCATTTTATTTGCAAGAAAAATGTCTATAAATGAAATTAACTGAAAAAGGCAAAGAAACAAGAATATACAATTGATACTAAAAGGGAGAAAGATAAATAAAAAAACCACTAATATGTAAAAACATATAAAAAACACTCAAGTCAGCCTCAAGAGCCCTACTCTCCAACGGCAAATGTTGTTAAACATTGGAACACGTTGCTAAGGGAGATAGGGAATCTCCCTTTCCCAGAAGTCTTTAAAAATAGGCTCACATCTGTTTGGATGGGATCCTGGTGGGAAGATCTGGTTAGGCGTCTCCTTGAGGAACCCTGTCCACTGGGCAGTCTCCCTTCAGACTGTGAACAACACAACTTCAGATCACCTGGAAAACTGAAGACAGCACTGTCACTGTCTTACAAAATCCTTCCCGTCGCTCTTTCTGAAGCTTAGGCAGGTAATGGAATTACTCAGGATATGTAGACAATAATGGACAGCAAAAGCTAAATCTTACCCATTTGCAAAATTTTCCCCAAATATTAAGAAACCAGAAAGGAACCAAGTTTATGTTTTTACAAGAAAGCTGAAAATAAGGCAGTGTAGAAAATCTTTGTGTGTGTGTGTTTCTTTTGAATCACTGTTTCGTATATCTCAGCTTTGAAGGAAGCTGACCTTCTGATACTCCAGCCTCCACATCCAGAGAGCTAGGACTAAAGTTGTGTATCACATCTGGTTGTGTGTGGTGCTGTGGAACCAAACCCAAGGCTCCATGTATCTTAGGAGAGCATCCTGTCAACCCCGCCCAACCCCAAACCCACTCACTTTGTCCTTCATGAAGACAGTCTAAACATGAAGTCCCAAGCCACTGGGGCTTTACACTAGTGTCGTTTTGAAAATGTTGTTTAAAATGAAGGAGAAAAAGAAAAAAAAAGCTAACGAAGTCCGTGGTAGTGAATATCACACCAAATTATGTTTAAAAATTCTAGTACAAGAAAATCACAAATTGAGGGGTGAAACATATTTTATTGATTGTTTGATCTGCATTTTTGTTCTTCATTTTAATATCACATATCAATACTATTTTTCTATTTTTTTATACAAAGTATACAAAGAAAAGAGTAACTTAGTCACAGTCTTTCCTGTGGTAGAGTTTATTTCTCTTTTTTAAAAAAATGTGTTTCTTCCTTTAGGTTTCCAATCTAGTCACAGTTATAGCATTGCATTTTCAGGACTTTTGATAAATGAGGGGAAACCTCTGTCATCTTTCTTTCATACAAGATTGACCAAGCTGCTGAGATTTCAGGCCACTGCAAAATCCTTTTAGGTGTCCTATTTAGGACTGAGCATTCCATAGTCTCTTATTTTCTGCACCCTGACTAGTTATGGATCTCTATGTAACTACCATCTGAAAAAAACCAACAAACCAAAGCTTCTCTCAAGAGGGCTGTCAGACACACTAATCAATGGGTTTCGTGGTAAGTCATTATGAATTGGTTTAATACTGCACTTATTTAGCAGAATAATAGTAGTATGCTTTCCCCCAGGCCTATGACGTATTTCTCCAAAGGTTCTTGGTCCCAACATTGGTACAATTATGGGTTGCAATTTAGGGAGTGAGCCTAAGAGCAAAGCATAAGTAGTTGGTTACTCTGATGACATTCCTGACAGTATTGCATGGCATGTCTTGCCTGTCATTATTGTCACTCACATGGTTCACAACTGAGCAAGAAAATCGGTGATTACTTTTCTCTTCAGCACCTTACAGCATGATACAAGCTAACCAGTAGGGACAAAGCTTCCAGGTGACCGCCTGCTAGATTTCCCTGTGTTTTATAACTCAAGTACATTCAAACATAAGATCTTCCCAGCAAGTTCTGTAGGGGAATCAAGGGCACCGCCGACAAACTGTAATGTTTGGGGGCTCGTCTATGGGACCTCACTGGCCAACAGCTCCAGGAGAGCTGACCCATTTCTGGCATGGGGATTTTTATTTACTAACTTGTGGGGTCCAATTGGGCATCACTGCCTCTTTATAGGGGAACTCCATAAATATTTTTATAAGTGTATATGTATATATTTTAGGAAGCATCAGCAGTAGTAGACTCCATATGAATTTTAAAAATGTTTTTAGAGTTAGTTATCCCTTCCCTACCTTTCCCTTCCTACTTTTCTTCCCAGTTAACCCTTTCTGGTCCATTACCCCCCTCCCCCCAAACCTTTATTCCATTATGTTCTCTCTCTCCTCCCTTGAAATCTCATTCATAGCCCCTTACTAATTCCCTGAATATAAATATTCCAAATAAAACATGCGTATCTGAAAATATAAAGTTAACATCCACAAATGAAAGGAAGCATACAATTATTTTTTGTGGATAAAGTTTACCTCACTCAGAATGGTGTTTCCAGATCCATCCATTTAATGTCAAATTTCATAATTTTATTTATCTTAACAGCTATACGATATTTTACTGTATTAATACACCATATTTCCATTATCCATTCATCAGTTGGTAGGCATCTAAGCTGTTTCCATTTCCTAGGTATTGAGAACAAAACAGCAATAAATGTGGATAAGCAGGGATCTTTATGCTAGGAGCTAGGGTTCTTCGGATATCCTGACATGGCAGACATGAACAGCAACAATCAATAAATAAGATCCCATGGAACTATAAAGCCTCTTTACGACAAAGGACACCATCATTTGAGTGAAGCGGCAGCACACAAACCAGCAACAATTATTTATGAGCTACAAATATGGCAGAGACTTAGTAACTAGAGTGTGCAAAGAACTCAGAAGACTAAGCACCGAGGAAACAAACAACCCAATTAAAACATGGGGCATGGGACTAGACAGAGAGTCCTCAAATGGAATACACATGGTCACGGAACATTTTTAAAAGCTCCTCACCCTCAGCTACCACGGAAATGTAGGTTAAGACTGCTTTGAGATGCCATCTTATCCCAATCTGAGTGGCTAAGATCAGAAATACAAATGACACTCGATGCTGAAATGAATGTAGGGAAAGAGGAAGACTTATTTACGGCCAGTGGGAGTGCAAATTGGTGTAGCCACTAGGATATCAGTGAGTGTGGGGTTCCTCAAAAATGCTAGAAATAGATCTACTACATGAGACGACTCTGTCACTCTTGGGAATATACTCATAGTAAATTTTCATAAGTGTGACTAATTTAAAGTACTCTCCTCCAGCTGATGATATCAGTTAACCAGTTTGTTGTTGACATCGTTGCTGAATATTCTGTTAGCTTCATTTTTATCTATCAGTGTTAGGATTGTATACCAAATTTGTGAGAAGTAAAATAAATATTTCCAGTGAGTTCTTGTGATATACTTAAGTGAATGATCTCAGTAAAGAGTATCCAGTCCATAGCTGTTCCTCTCATGAGTTATTATCTGTTCTACAAGCTGAAAACGCTTCTGTTATAACGGGCATACTCCCGTCAGAAGAATATCTACACAAGTTAGCACAAAGTGTTTATGGCTGATTCACTTTTTGAATAACATTTTAATACTTTGCTCACTTCTCTTCCACGCATTTGGATTTTAGAATTGTGAATCAGTGTGTAGTTCTAAAGTCTTCAGTTGTATCAGCTAAGCCATAGCAAACCATGCTGCTAGCTTTAGGTCCTTGAGAACAACATTCGTGCTAGTGTTTTTAAAAAATGAGGCAGAACTTACAGTTAATAAAATGCACACGGTCATAGCGTTCAGCTTGATGAGTTCTGAACAAGACCTTGTAACCATCCCTGAAAGCAAGGTGGAGCACTGTAGAAAGGTCCACCTACAGAGCACGTTTCCCCAGACACTCCCATTTGTCCAGTTCCTTCTTCATCTGCCCCACATCCTGAGTGGCCACTTTATGATTTCTGTCATGATAAAACATTTTCCCTATTCTTGCAGTAAACAATCACTTGTGTGCATGTTTAGAATGATAGGAGGAACAAACGTGCTGTTGTGTATATTGGTCATTCTCTCTGTTTTATTACTAAATCTAACTGCCTTGTATAAACAGGCTACAATTTGTGTATCCAGTCTTCTATTGATAGGCATTTGTGTTCTTTCTATTTGGGGCTATTATAAACAACACAATTTTGAACATCTTTTGTGTAAATCTCTGTGTGGAGATGTGTATTTATTTCTCTTGGGTAAGTACTTGAAAATATAATTGTCCATCATAGGATAGACACATATTGAAGTGTGTTCAAAGCAAGGTCTTTGCGTTTTAATACCCCATCTATAAGTAAAACACAGAACCAAAGCAGCATCAATTCTTGTATAGTACTGAGAGTGGCCAATGAATTAGAGTTCCACAAAAATCATGTTAGGGGCTGGGACTGTAGCCCAGTGATAGGGCATTTGCTTGGTATAGATGGACAATGTCCATTTAATCTCTCTCTCTCTCTCTCTCTCTCTCTCTCTCTCTCTCTCTCTCTCTCCTTTCTGACCTATCCTGAAGTCCTGAAGAATGCCCTACAAGTCCTACTCGTCCTTGAATGATGTATGGCTACCTCTTCTCCTACAAACCCTTTTTCTAGCCGGCTGCTGTTCTTACCACCTTCACCTGCCCTATCCAGTCCTGAAGCTTGACCTAGTCATCTTCCTCTTTAGAAGACTTTCATACAACCTTCTTCTGACCCCCATCAACCTGAATTCAGTGTTTTGTTTTTGTGTCACCAGAGAAATCTGTATTTCCCCCTAATATTGTTTGATTGTTTGTCTATGTGCTTTACTGGGCTCTCTATAAAATCTTTTTATTTTTATGTATACAAGTGCTTTGCATGCCTGCCAAGGTCAAAAGAGAGCACTGTATCCCTTAGAAGTGGAGTCACAGATGGTTCAAAGAAAGCCTGCAGCTATGTGGGTGCTGCGAATTGAACCTGAGTCCTCTGCAAGAGCAACAAGTGCTCTTAACCACTAAGTCAACAGCCCGCTCTCATTGGACTCTGATACAGGTTTCTCAAAGAATTCTTGACTTTGAGTAGGTACTTAACAAATGTCAGTCAAATCAAAGAGTGATACTTGAGAAGATTTGATATCATTGTTAAAGAATAGGAGAAGTTTCTTTTTATACATCACGTTTCTCAGGTGAAAATAGTCTACTGCAAAACCTGTCTGGAGTTCAGGTTCTGGGCTTATGGCCAGGAGGTGGGGTGGGTCTCCTAGTCTAGTGGCCATGTTTGCAAGCTTGGAATTCAGTGAGAACAGCTGAGGAAAAGATGCCATTTTCAAAACTACTAGAGAGACTGAAAGGAGATCAGTGGAGCACAGGGTGGCTGCGGAGAGACAAAAGAAGGGAGAGCTGTACACACAACTAACTCAAGGGTTTGGTGCATCTGGTCTCGGAACTTCTAGCTCTTCCTCTCTCTCTACAGTGTGATCTCTGGCTAAGTACTTAGCCTTGGGCAGAATCCTCTTATTGGTTCCCTGACCCATAGGATTAATGACGTCACAGGAGCAAAGGTCAAGAGGAGACCACTGATGTTACTCTACATTACCTTCTTTCCCACTGATCAAAGTGGTAACCTGGAGGTTAACAGTGTCTTCAAAGACACAGGGGGAATGATTGCTCCCCGATTCCTGTGTAATTCACCTTTGTGACTTCCACAAGATAACAGAGGGAAGTAGAACACCGAGGATTTCCGTGAACCCCTGGAACCATAACCAAGTGATAGTCTCGATCGTAACCGCCCTGCAGCGACTGATAGCACTCTTCAAACAGATTATCGTGGCCTCTGACACTTGATATGCAGCTATTGATCTGGTGCATGCCTTCTAAGCTCCATTAGGAAGAATGACTCATGCCGAGTTCACCTGGATCGCTGACCAGGCGTTCTTTTCACTTGCTTCCGTTTTATCTTGAGCTTTTTCTCTTCATCCACTTTCATTTTCTTCATCCTTCCATTCCTCTGATCACCCTCCAGGTACTTCCAACTTAGAAAGTTGGCCTATGGCCTAGACCTGGCCAATAAAATCTCACATCTAAAGGGATTCAAAGAGAAACAGAAAAATCCAAGTCATGCTCACTGGGGTTATTTCCAATCAATTATCCTACAGTTCTGATCATGGCTGTGAAATCGAAATTTCTTTTTGGTACTTTTTCTGACTCACTTAGATGTAAGCCAAGAGTTAACTAAAGCTCTTCTTAGCCCTTATGAGAATCTAGCAGAGACTGTGGCCCAACCAAAGAGAGCAGAGCCTTGCACACAGAGTGATTGAATCTCAGTGACCCACTCGGTTTAGAAGACGGATCAGTTCCCCTGGTCCCAGATTCCTGACCTAAGTGCAGTCCTTCCTGTGCCTTCATTTTTTACCACTTTGTGTTCAGTGTCCTTAATTTTCATGAGTTCTAGGATTTTTTAATTGGGTTTTTACTGTTTTCCCTATTTTTAAAGGAAGACAAAAGAACTAGGTTAAACTGGGCTTAGAGAGTTTATGCAGCTTACTATATAGATGTAGCTTTTCTACTTTGCTTCTCTGTTGTATTAAAATCTGGCCAGAAACAACGTGGGGAGGAAAGGGTTTATTTGGCTTCCACATTCACGTCATAGGACATGACTGAGGGAAGCTAAGACAGGAAGCTGCTGACTGGCTTACTCCTCATGGCTTGCTCAGCCTGCTTTCTTATACCGCCCAGGATCATCCACCCAGGGGTGACACACAGCTCAAAGTGAGCTCAGCCATCCCACATCAGGCATTAATAATATTTTTTCAAAAAGAGGTCTACGGACATGCCTGCAGGACAATCTAATAGAAGCAATTCTTCAATGAAGAGTCTTTCTTCACAGCTGACTTGAACTTGTGTCAAATTGACAAAAGTTCCCAGAGCTTACTTCCCTCTTAGTTTGAGAGATAAGGTAAGGAAGGAAGAAGAAATTACAATATACAGTCCTTTAGTTATATTTCATTTAATTAGGGTTCTTAAGTTTTAAAGCACTGTTCTTTTTAAATAAGACTCACAGAAAGAATTTTTTTCAGGGTAGAAAATAAAAACACTGTTATCCAGAACATTCAGCCCTCCCAGGATTTATTGGCAGTTGTTTTGTAGATTTTATTATTATAAATATGAGTAGCTAAGGCATTCTCAAGAAACAAATAGTAGATTTAAGTGCCTTATGAACCAAAGGATGAAGGACCCAGCTGCTATTCTGTGTTTGAAAGCCAGTTTTTCTATACTTGAGCCCAGGACTGCTCTAAAAATCAATAGAGAAGCCTCGTGATACTCAAATGTGTGTTACTTATGAAATCTAGTGGTTTTGGAAAAAATACATGTATGTACTGTATACTTCAAAATAACCAAATAACAGTATTCTTAATGGGAAAAAAATCCCATTTTTTTTCCTGGAACTGTGAATGGAAAACTCAACTGCATACCATTCTGCTTCAAGGACCTGTAATCTTAGACCATTGAAGAGTTCCCCTTTCCAAGGAATGTTTCTCGGTGTGGTTTCTAAACCTCCTGACTCTGTGTAAAACTTCAGCACATCCTGGGAAGCATAGCAGAAACGGCAGTCTTTGCCACTTTTCATGCCTGACGCTGACTTCTTTTGTTTTTAACCAATCCTGTTTGCTTCATTTGAATTTGTAGCAACTGTCAGAGCAAAACAGTTAAATTGGTCTTAGCAGCTCAAGCCTGTAATACCAGCTACTTGGGAAGCAGAGGCAGGAGGAGTTCAAGTCCAAGGCCTGCCTTGGCTATAGTGTGATTTCAAATCTAACCTGAACTGCAAAAGGAAAAACCAATACATGAAAATAAAACATAGAAAGTCTCCAGGGTGATAAGGATTTTCCATTTTGTTTCTTTTCTTCTTTAAAATTACAATACAATTGCATCAGTTCTCCCTTTTATCCCTTACTGCAAAATTCTCTCATTTAACCTTCTTGGCTCTTTTAAATTCATGACTCCCCACCCCTAATTGTTATTAAACACACACACACACACACACACACACACACACACACGTACAACCTGTTCAGCCTGGGCAATGTCACCTGTATGTATGTTTTCAGGGCTGATCATTTGGTACTGGATACCAACTGGTGCCCCCTTCCTTGCAGAAGAGGATCTCTCTCACTCCCAGCATTCATTAGTTGCTTGTAGTTCTTTGTGTGTTGAGGCCTCCTGGGCTCCCCTGCACCCCTTCGCATCCATGTTAGCCTGCCTATTGTTATTGTCCTTGGTCATCTCATGATTAAGCAGTCATGTTGGTGAGACTTCATGGGTGTAGCTTTTGACACTACTAGGAGGCACAATCTCACCGAAAGCTCCCTTTTTTTTCTGGCTCTTAGACTCTTTCCTCCCCGTCTTCTGCCATGTTCCCTGAGCCTTAGGTACAGGACTTGTAATATAGATGTATCAGTTGGGACTGGACTCCAAAAATCTGCATTTTGATCACTTGTAGTTTTCTATAATGGTATCTAATGTGAAGAGGTGTTCCTTCATGCAGACTAAGGACTGCACATATCTGTGGACACAGGATAAATGATATTCAAAGAAACATGAAGGTGAACTTTGCTTTAGACTCAGCCATAGGCACTACATAAGCATGTATCCATCCAAATCTTCAGGATGCCAATGCTCTACTGCATTCCCTTAAAGACAATAGTGGGGCTGGGCATGTAACTCAGTTGCACAAAGCCCTTGGTTCAACCAAAACAACAGCAACAAACAACAACAACAACAGAAACAGAGCATGGTGGGACACGCCTGTTATCCCAGCACTCTAGAAGAAGAGGCAAAAGAATCAGAAGTTCAAGGTTATTCTCGGCTACCTTGTAAGTTCTAAGTCAGCCTGAGCTATGTGAGACCCTATCCCTCTACCCCAAAATATGACAGAAAGCAATAGTTGATCATGTTAATGAAATACCGTAACAGTCTATGTGATGCTCATCATGACAAGATTATCTACCAGTTGCCAGCCTCCCCCTTTCCATATCTCTGAAGTACAGCTTATGTGACTGTGTGGCCCAAGCAGGGACACATATAAGATATAGAAAGCTGTGACCCTGACTGAGTAGGTCACAGTGAGAAGGTGACACTGATGTACAACAGAGGAATCATCTACTTCTCCAAGCCTCCTTTTCTTTCACTGTAATAGACACAGCAATGCCTCTCCCATAGAGATATGTGAAGATCTGAGAGTTCAATGTTATTTTAGCCTTTATCTGTTGGTTGTTTAGTCAACATTTAAAAAAGATGATGCCTCTTCCATGGGACTGGAGAGATGGCTCAGTGCTTAAGGACCCTTGCTGCTCTTTCAGAGAACCTGAGCTCAGTTTCCAGCACCCACATAAGTGGCTCCCTACTGCCTATAACTCCAGTTTTGAGGGACCTGATGCCTCTTCCAGCCTCTGGAGACACCTGCACACATGTGATAGTCACTCACATAGACACATAAATAAAACATAAAAACAAAAAAACCTTAAAACCCTAGAATTCCCCAGTTCTTAACCACCCCCATTTCATGAGAATTATGGAAATATATTCAGAATCCAAGAACTGCCACAGCTATGGTCATAGAAACAAACAAACAAATTCCATGAACAACTGAAGTCAAATTGCCATTGTTTATTCAAATGGAAAAATTAAGAGTGATGAAAAATCCCTGTCCAATAACTGAAGATGTTAGAAGTGATTTCCATGGCAAAACACCTGAAACTTCATTGCTCGTGTTAAGCCCAGATCGTGGAGTCTCCCAAAAACCAACAAGGAGACTGAGTCCTGTATGCAAAGGCAAAGAACCTTTATTCAAGTTTGATCTGGACTCTCTGTGTGTCCAACATATTGGCATGATCAGAGAGCCTCTAGTTCAGTTGGGGTGTTTTTTTTTTTTATCACAGCAGAAATTGTGTTGAGGGATTTAGAAGGTTTAGGACCCCTGCCTGCCTGACATTTATCTGGGGGTGTCCTGGTGAAAAGGGGATGGGTGTGTGCTGGGTTAAGGGACACCAAATGATCCTATCTACAGTGGTTGGAATGGTAAGTATTTCCTTTGGAACATTAGGGACTTTCCCCTTGGATGGTCCATTCCTGGGTAGTGCCTGGGTGGTCTCTGTTGAGTCCGCCATGGCTGAGCCATATACTCTGCTACCATGATTTGTTTAAAATATTTTTAAAAGATTTGTTTATCCATATAGGCATCCTCCTGAATATTAACCTAGAGACCCACATTGGAGCACCGGACTGAAATCTCAAGGTCCAAAGCAGGAGCAGAAGGAGAGAGAGCACGAGCAAGGAACTCACCGACACACTGAGACAATAAGGATGTTCTTTTGGGAACTCACCAAGGCCAGCTGGCCTGGGTCTGAAAAAGCCTGGGATAAAACCGGACTAGCTGAACATAGGGGACAATGAGGAATACTGAGAACTCAAGAACAATAGCCATGGGTTTTTGATCCTACTGCACGCACTGGCTTTGTGGGAGCCTAGGCAGTTTGGATGCTCACCTTACTAGACCTGGATGGAGATGGGTGGTCCTTGGACTTCCCACAGGGCAGGGAACCCTGATTGCTCTTTGGGCTGATGAGGGAGGGAGACTTGATTGGGGCAGGGGGAGGGAAATGGGAGGCAGTGGCGGGGAGGAGGCAGAAATCTTTAATAAATAAATAAAAAAATTTGTTTATCTAATTTATCCCTATGTGTGTTTTCCTTGTGTGTGCCTGGTGTCTATGGAGGTCAGGAGAGGGAGTTGAATCCCCTAGATGTGGAGTTATAGACAGTTGTAACTGTCATGTGGATTCTAGGAACTGAACCCATGTCCTGTGCAAGAGTAATAAGTACTAAGTGCTCTTAGCTTATAAACTATCTCTCTAGACCCTGCCATGTTTCGTGTGGTGTTTTAAAAACACTGGATCCTTCTTCATCTTTATTTTCACCTCAGCCCAGAGTCTTCGGGTGGGATCAGCTCCTTCTTGCTTCTACCCTTGTGGTTTCCTCCCTGAGTTCTTGAAGATGCCAGATAAATCAGCACAAGGATAATTACTGCACCAGCCAACCATAGGAGAATCAAGTCATAAAATGAGAAAATACAAACGTAAGATGTAATTGCCCTTCACCATTTTGCCTCAGTTCTTGGCTATCATCCTAATTCTCTTTACCCTCTTCCTTACATCTTTGTATTTCAAGCAAGTTAATTCGTATTCATTTACAATTAGTGAAATCCCAAGGGATTTATTTTGGGGCCTGGGCCTCACAAAATTTGAGGATGGCATTTTTATTAGCCCTGTGCCTGTTTTCACTCTTTCAACTTTCAATTTACCTCTCCTGATCTTTACAGTTCCTAGACTTTACCCTCATTTCCACAGAAGGGTCATTGCTAAGAGATTAGCAGTCACTCCTGACTGCCATTGTAGGTAGACTCAACCAAAAACACAGATATGTTCACAGGGCATGGGAGGGAAGTGTTTACAGTATCCTTCAGATAGATCAAAACTCAGGAGGACATGAGTATACACACACATGTTCATATACACACACAACAGCAAATGGCACTTCTCAGTCATTAATGAGCAAACACAACCTACACAGGATGCTTGTTTGTTCTGGTCTTAGAACATAGAAAGATTGCAGATGCTACTGCAGCCTATTGACCCTAAGTGTCCAACAATGAGTGGAGAAACTGGAAGGATCTACAAATCAAGGTTCCCAGCCTCTAACTGGCTGCTGTACACAAGACTTCTTAGAATTTGTTTTGGAAGAACAAGCACTCTGTGTCACTTCTACTATTTTAGTCAAATATGTGAGGCGGGAGTGATTCTTTCTGGGGAAAGATGAGTGAATTGCTGCATTCTATCATGGTTGTTAACTTGTGTAGGTGAACAAGCGAATAAATACTTTATTGCTAGAATGAGATAGTCCTATTCATGGTTTGATATTAGCATTTTTTTTACCCCATAAGCCCCAGGAACCAAGTGTTATAAGAATCTAGAATCACACATTCCTTCATCTGGAGAAAGATAGGAAAAGAAAAATATATTGTGTTCTCCAGAACTGTAAGCGAGCAGGGTACTACTAAAATATACGAGGCTAGCCTTGAAGATGTGTTAGCTCTCTGAAGCATGGGTAACTCACTTCTGCCTTTAATGACTACCAGCAGAATTCACAAGTGACAATTACTTCATCCTTTGCATGGGTCAGATTTCCATCACTGGGACAAGGCACCTAAGGTAGAGAAGTTAGTGTGGCTCATGGCTTCAGAGATTTGCATCTATGGTAACTTTGTCTTGCTGCTTTGGGCCTACAAAAATATGCTACTGCAAGAAGGAGAGAGAAAAAACAGACGAGAGAAAAAGAAAGAGAGAGAGGATAAAGAGATGGAGATAGGGTAGAGAGAGTTGGAGTTAATTTTGCCCTTTAAGGGTTTATCTCCAGTGACCTAAGTTCCACCTTCTTCTCACTAGGGCTCACCTCTGCAAGCTCTTTCCACCTCCCAGTAGAGCCATCGGCTGGTAATCAAGACTCTTGGGGGGTACTCAATGTACTCTTACCTCACATATTTTAGACTCTTTGTTTAGTATTTGCATTATGCAGTTGTCAGACAAAGCAGCCCAAGGCAGGTTGACTAGATAGTCCCAAGCAGTTTTTAGTCCAGAGAGATTCTGTAGAACCAACTCAACCATACCAGTGCTAGATTTGTGTCTGCATGCAAATCAGAGTCTGACAGTCTCTAGAGTTGGTTTCATTGGGTTTTTAGAGCCCACACCCAGGATTTGTATGATTTTCCCATGATCTATATACAGGCTCTGAACTTAGACTTGGTTCTATATCTGGTCTGGGAGACCCCTTCCTCAATAGATTTCCTCTCTACTTGCTCAGAATCTGAATAATGAGGGCAGCTCCACTACCTTGAGTTGGTGCGGAGATAGCATATTCAAGAACAGCCAAGGATGAGACTAGCTAGAAATTGGTGAATTGAGTAGAGAAATTGCCTCTGGCGTGAATAATAGTTTGACCCCTGTTTTGGTGCACAGTGAAAAAAAAATACAGGCATCAGGAAAGCAATGGGCCAACTATCAACAAAGGGAGCTGTTTTATTATTGCAAAGGTTTTGATTCATGCACAGATGGATTTAGAAACCTTTTACCAACATGGGTGTACGGAACAGACACTCATGTGTTCTTGTGTTGAGTGTTAATCACTATAAATTTAGGGAGCCCCACAGAACGATTCTCATATTTTAAAAAGACACTCACTTGGAGTATCCACTTGGAGAAACCCTTTAAAGATACTAATTTTTTTAGAGGTTTTTAAAGGGGATGTACGTTCAGCAGAAAGGCTGGAAACATTTATCTTTATTATTAACAAGAGCTCCCACTAAGTCATGTGACAAACAAGCCAGTTTTGTATGCATATTCTAGCTCACAGAAGAACAAGAATTCAAATAACATTTAGTGGGGTTTTTTTTTTGTTTTGTTTTTTGGGTTTTTTTTTTTTTTTTTTTTTTTTGATTTTTCGAGACAGGGTTTCTCCATAGCTTTTGGTTCCTGTCCTGGAACTAGCTCTTGTAGACCAGGCTGGCCTCGAACTCACAGAGATCCACCTGCCTCTGCCTCCCGAGTGCTGGGATTAAAGGCCATTTAGTATAAGTTTAACAAGAAGTTTGTGGAGTCTATATAAAGGAAATCATGATTTTTTTTTAAAAAAAACTGAGATGTCAAAATTTTCTATAACTCAAATCTCATTTTAGCAACAAATACAATTAGTTGTTTTCCTTAAATGACAGGTTGGTTTCAGACATCTAAGTGTATACGTCTGCCCCAAATAATCAAAATTCATCAGTTGTTCTTTCAAGCAAAAATCGTACCCCATAAAATTTGAACTTGTTCAGCCTACAATTCAAAAATTCTTGCAAGTATTTCCTCTAGATAACGATACTTCATTATGCAACACAAGCATTTTGTGCATAGCTTCCAATAAAAAAAGACACGTTAAATATTAAATAGGGCTGCAGTGGTTAGGGGCACTGGCTGCTCTTTCAGAGGAAACACCCCCATGGTGGCTCACAACTGTCTGTAACTCCAGTTCTGGGAAATCAGTCACCCTCTTCTGACTTTTTTTTTTTTTTTACTTTCTTTTCATTTATTCTTTGTGTCTTTCACATTATGCCTTCCTATCCCACCCATCTCCCTCCCCCAAAATAAAACAAGAAAAAAAAGGAAGAAGGGAAAAAAAAATCTCATTCCGGAAGCTGCAGTGTAACCCAGTGAGTCACTTAGTAAACAGCTTTTCCCATGCATTTTTACAATCAGGGGTAGATTGCAAAGCACCACTGGTCTGATTTAAGGAACCTGGCATCTGCTACACCACTGACTCTGGGCGTTCTCTGGGACTCTTCCATTCAGAGGATCTTAGGGTTTTAAAACAATGCAACGAGCAAAAGCTATTTGGCAAACAGGTCTGAAGACATGGAGGCCAGAGAGCAAGGCAAAAGCATCATCCCACGGTAAAGGCCATCATAGCACTACATCCTATCATGATGGGAAGGAATGAGCCAGTGAGTCTCTCCTCCCTGAAAACCACCAAAGTCCCACCTTCACACCCTCATCTCCAAACAACTCTATATGAATTTGGGAATTATAATTCCAGTGCATGAGCTTCTGCACACATCTCCAAACATGGTGTAGAGTTGTAATTTAATCTCCTCCAGGACAGGAACAAGATGCACCCATGCATCTCATTCAAATATATAAATTTATATATTTATATAAATATATATATATAATTTATTTATTTATTAAAGGTTTCTGTCTCCTCCCCGCCACAGCTTTCCATTTCCCTCCCCCTCCCCCAATCAACCCCCCCCCCTCATCAGCCCGAAGAGCAGTCAGGGTTCCCTGCCCTGTGGGGAGTCCAAGGACTACCCACCTCCATCCAGGTCTATTAAGGTGAACAACCAAACAGCCTAGGCTCCCACAAAGCCAGTACGTGCAGTAGGAGTGAGAGTTGGTTGGCCGGTGAAGTCCGGGAGATCTCAAGTGTTAAGGCGAGCACGGGCTGCTTTGTAAAACGTCATCTCAAAGCAAATAAATGGCTTGTTAATTGCAAAATATGGCATCTCTTGCAGTCTATAGTCATTGCTTTGTTGGTGCACTGTTAATCACTATGGGGAGAAAATAACCGCACTTATTCAGGAAGACTGTGTGACACTATATGACTAGAGATTGAGTGTGATCCCTCACTAGTGATCTTAATCCTCAGTCTACACTCAGAAGCCTTCTGTGTTGGCGAAGGAAAACCGATGCCCTGAAAATTACTTACGATGCCAAAAAGGGTTTGGGAACTGTATATCCGTTCACAGGGAACTACTTAAATACACACTGGGAAAATCGTGCTACATATGCACAATGGAATACTCTGAAGGACTGAAAGCAATTTTTGTGGCCCAAATCATTAGCCGCTAAGGAAATGCAAATCAAAATGACAATTTGATACCCTTCAATACCCTCCAGGGTACCTATAATAACAGAACAAGTGGAAAAGGGAAAAACTGGAAACACAAATCATGCAGCTACCATGGAACTGTTTTGATATTCTTCCAAAAGCTCAGCAGAGTTGTCAAGTGAACTTGCAATTCCACTATTAGGCTTATGAAAGCATCTGGGCGCATGAAAGTGTACACATGTGTCTGTAACAGTACCATTCATGTAGCCAAAAAAGGAAGTGGTAAAAATATCCACCAACTAATAAATAGATATTCATTGGGTTATACTAGTATGATAGGACATTATTCAGCTACACATAGGGAATGGAAATATTTTAAAGAATTACAGTTGGAATGGATACTGAGAATATTGAACTAAAATTTAAAAAAAGTGTCAAGTACCAGAAGTCACATGTTATACGATGTCATGAAAACCTACCACACATGAAAATGTACATACACTTGGGTTTGTAGTAGTGCTCTGTGACCATTGGCAATCCTTGACATTCTATGGTAATCCTTGGTATACCCTGGCAATTCTTGGCATTCCCTAGCCATCCTTGGATGCCCAGGCTTGTGGCTGAATTACTCCAGTCCTGCATCTATTTATATCAGCCGGTCTCCTCTGTATCATCTCGTCTCTCACATGCTACTGATACAGGCCCAGTATGATCAAGAATGCTCTCTCTTAATGTCTTTAATCTAAGTTGAAGATCTTTTTTCTGGATAGTCGCACTCAGGCCTCCAGTGGACATGTTTGGTAGCATACCATCTATTATGCTATAGACCCACACTCAAATCTTTTAACAGATAGGTTTGGAAGGTATGAGCTCAAAAGGTGATTATTTCACATGCTTTACTATATTTTAAAATGATCAATTATTATTTTCCTCAGAGCAAACAGGAAATACATTGGTGCTAACTAGTTTACTCAGAGGTTAAATAAAATGGCATTTTCAAACACTGTTTGAAACTGTTTGGTAAAACTTCCTTTGATGCTGTTTTTCAGGGCTACTTGGCAATTTAATTATGAAAATATTTTTATCCTTACACAAAGGTGCATACTTGATAGTGCCTTATTGTAGCATAGTTTGTGATGGCAAAAAATGAGAAAAATAATTATTTCTGAGATCTTTTTGTCCCTTGACAGTTTCCTCATAGACCTAGCATGAAAGCAGACATAAGTCTATATGCTGTAAGCACTGAGAAGGAAGGAACCCGTTTGTTGAAGATCAGTGATGATAAAAAGTCATAATACATTCATTTGCAAGACCAATGCGAAAAGCTAAAAACAATACATGTGATATGATGTCTTTTAAATGAATGTTTTTATGCACACAAGGAAAAGACCAAAACAAACGTATATAAGCAGTAACTAATTTCGAGCGATGGGATTAAAGAATCTTCTTGTGGTTTTTTTTTTTTGGTTTTTTTTTTTCTTTTGCAGTTGTACACTGTAGGACCATTTTACAACGAACATCTATTATTTCTATTATAAAAGGGAAAACAATGAATTTTTTTAAAGAAGAGAGAGAGAGAGAATGAAAAATCCCACAGAGAGTGGCATTGTTCCATGCTGGGTCTTGGGCCAAGATTCTGGCTCTGCTGCACAGCGGTGGACAGGACCTCCCTCAGCTGGAGTCTGTGAATAGCTTGATTGACATTCTCTGCCCAAACTGGGCTTTCATGCATCTGGCATAGCTCAGTTGGGAACCCCCTCGAAATTTCCATGAAGGGGCCTCTTGGCTGTGTGTGTGGTTCTGATCGTTTCTTCATTTTCTGTTCAGCCCCAGAGCCAAGAATGCTCTTGCTATGGAATCAAGCTCCCCTCTTCCCGCTGCTTCCTGGCTCTATGGCCTTCCATAGGATCCCTAAGTCAGGACCAGTTTCTGAGAGATGAGGTTCAGAGGCACACTACATTTCTCCAGCAACACTGCAACGTCACCCATCCCCATAAATGTCAAACTAAACCCTTATCACGTCTATGCCTCTTCTACAACTCTGCCCGCACTCCCTGCTTGTCAATTGCCAGTGGCCCTCAACGGATGCTTTGTCATCCCCTTTGTGACATTTTAGAAATCAACAGAGGATGGGGAGGCAGTTTATCACGATAAGAGACTACTGGCTTTGACTGCGTCCCTATCCTGGTTCCAGCAATGCAGGAGTGCCGAAATGCACAAGAAAGGTTCAGGCACTAGAACAACAACAACAAACTGTTTTGCATCCCATCTAACTTCTCGATATTCTGGAGGTGATTTGTGTCCGTTAAAAAGGTGTTCATATTATTGGAGTCTAGACAGGGCTTCCAATTTCACACAGAAACACTGTCCCTTTCAAACTCCCCTTTCCAGACTACTTTATCACCTCTGATGCAGTTTTCAATCCCAGATGACTGACTGCAGGTTAGACAGGTCTTCCATCTGCCTTTGCCATGGCTAGAAGCTGACTTAGATAATAGATGTGACGCCTTCCCTCTACTGTCGTGTGCTCTAGAATGCTAATTCCTATGCTTTTGCATTATAAAACTCTCGCTAGCCTGCTGGAAATCATTTTCACCTTATTTCTTGTTTTAGTTTGTTTACGCATTGTATTGGTTTTTAAAAAAACGATGTGTAGGTTGATTGTATTAACCATCTTTTTTTTCTTTCAGGCTTATAAAAGACGTATGTTATAAATTATTTGTGATCAAATTGAGGGAATGGCAGGTTGATAAAGAGTCTAGGAAATCATAAATATTTTCACTTGTAGCAAAAATTCTGGAAGGGACATGTCTCATTCAGGGTCATATGCCTTCAGCAGTTATAAGCTTTCCCTTGTGTACTAGTGACAGCGTCAAAAGTGCTAAGTTCTTCACTCTCCCTCTTACTTTAGCGTGGAGAATAACAGCCAACGTCAGTTCCGCTAGAACCAGAGCCAGGAAGGCAACAAGGTCCAGGATAACTCCTATGAAGAAGGGGCTAGTAAGAGAAATAATCCGGCTGTCCTTTTCAGTTTATGAAACCAGGAGGGAAAGAATGTATCATAAGCCTGGAGGAGTGGTAGGAAAGAATCTAGAGATGTAGAGACACTAAGGGGGGACATTGTTGGTAGCTGGCTGACAGCAGAGTGAGCTGGTCATGTGTGGGGAGAAGGCGTGGGAGCCCTTTGGCCACAGCACCACATTGTTTTGTTGGTGGGGCTACGAGATCTGTATGCTTGTAGTGAACACTGGATATTTGTTACGCGGTTTCTTAAAAGAATCATCCAGGCTCTGAGATATAAGGAATAAGACAGGGACTTCCCCTGGTTTCTGTGCTGATGGGCAAGAAGACAGAGGAGGGGGGCACTGATCATCACCCCTAAGTAAATAATTTCTATTTTTTAATACTTTCAGCACTTCTATTTTTGTGTTTATCAAATGCTGTTGGAAAATCTCCGTTCACAGATTCACAAAAATAGCCCCTAAAGAGAAGCTGACAGAACCATCTTCCCGAACAATCAGAGTGAAGAAGTGATTGTTTAGACCTCCTGATGGGCTTCCGGCTATAGGGAGTTCGCAGAAGTAAAAGAGCAACTGTGTAAACAACAAAGGACAGAGTGGATCATATGAAAATATTCATTCTGGTTCAGTTTATTTCAAATCAAAACAGTTTTGAAAGCCCGACTTGTTTGAGGCGATGTGTAAAAATGGATGACCTGTGCCCCAAGAATAATGTCTTGCTTCGTTACAGGGAGGAAGGATCCCTGACAAGAATAATAAAAGTAATTCTAAAGGAGGAAGTTAGAATGAAATAAGAAGATATTCTATACAGGTAAGTGAAAATTTATCAAGACTGAAAATCCTACACCTGGATTGCCTCAGGTGTCTTCCAGAAACTGAATCTAAGGCACACTTTGAGGTAGAAGGTTATGAGTATCTGCCATGTCACCAGATCTGTTATATACATGTCCATGTGTGCACTTGTCCACATGTGTGAACGCACGTGTGCACACAAACACACACACAAACATACATCAACGTACAGTGTGTGCATTTATATGGCACATATTCAGATATCACTGATAAGGATAGATAAATATAGGTATTCATTCATTTGTACGAAATTGTCTTTCTGATTTTATTAGTTTCTTTTCTGATGCTGTGATATAAATACCAAGGCAGCATATAGAAGAAAGAACTGATTTGGGCTTATGGCTTTCCAGGGATAAGAGTCCATTACCATGGGTAAAAGAGTTTAGCCAAGGCTCTGATTCCATCCTAGTTGGGGAGGGGTGGAGCTCCCAGAAGAAATGAGGTCTAAGTTGAGAGTCAGAGTATGGGCTGGCATTATCTGGGGACTAAGAGTGATGGAAGAGTCTGTGTAGCACCTCCTGCAGAGGCAACAACAACCACTAGAAAGGTTTCGAAAGAGTCAGTCTCTTCTTGCATGTAGAATACGTCAGAGCGAGAAGACAAGTAGAGCGAAGCCCACAGAGGCCAGATCCCACCAAGGTCCTTTAAGGCAGTGGTTCTCAACCTTCCCATTGTTGTGACCCTTCAATACAGTTGTGCATGTTGTGACAACCCCCAACCATAAAAATTACTCCGTCGCTACTTTGCAACAGCAATTTTTCTACTGTTATGAATAGTAATGTAAATAGCTGATATGCAGGATATCTGATATGTGACCCCTGTGAAAGGTTCATTTGACCCCCCAAAGGGCTCATGACCCACAGGCTTACAACTGTGGCTTTAAGGGTTTGTACATCATAAAATCAATGAAGTGATGGAAGAAGAGAGCAACATGAACTCTTCAGACCGGATATGCCACAGTGTGCACCTATACTATGGGAGACACAACTTTTCACCCTACAGGAGAGGAGAGACAACTTTTTGACATTAGGACACTATACTGTCATCCACAAGGTTTACATATGAGAACCGTACAAGTGAGGTACCAAAAATGCAACAAAAAAAACCTCATAATGCTTTAAGTAAGTTTATGATTTTGTGTTAGGCTGATTTGTAGCTATTTTGGGTGGCATATGGTCTTTTCACAGTGAGTAAGAAATGCCAACCTATTATGAATAATGCTGTTATGAACACAGTTGAGCAAGTATCCTTGTAATCTATGTACATGCCTGATCTTAATGTAGCATATTATATATGCCACCATGTTTGGTTGATGTCCCTGGGAGGCCTGCTCTTTTCTGAGGCTACATGAAGGGGCATGGATCTGCAGGAGAGGGGAGGTGGGGGGAAAAGATGGGGGAGAGTGGAGTGAGGGGGAACTGTAGCCGGGACATAATATATAAGAGGAGAATTAAAAAAAAAAAAAAGGAAGAAAAGGAATGCCTGCGAGGAAACTAAATTGACCGTATTACTTCAATATGTTCACCTTGCCAGTTTTCGCAAGTGGCCCACTGCCCTTTCCTCCTTCCGGCTTTCCAGATGTTAACTAGTCAAGGTGAATCTGATATGTCATTCCACTTCAAGCAATTCTGATAGCATGTGAGGAAAGAAGGAAAGAAGTGTCGTAGATGAGAAAGTGAGAAGATTGTAAGTCACGAAGACTCTTGAAACAGTGAGAAAATGATAAGCACAAGGTAAGAGACAAGCTTCTTTGGCACTCTCAGAGCGCTACAGAATCTTGTACCAATAGCATGGTCAGCAAATGATTAATAATCAAAGCAGGAAGAAATCATTTTTTAAGAAGAAGAATTAAAGAAGCCATGTGTTTTGAGCCTCTGTCTTGCTTTGTAGCACTAGCTTGCTAAACTCACTAATAGTGCAACCCTCTGCCTTGTGCCTTCCAAGGGCCAAGATTATAGGCATGCATCATTGTGCCTAGCAGAGTCTCCTATGCATTCTATAGCTCCATGGTCTCTTGAGTGTCCTTCCCTTTCAGGAGCCACAGAGCACCACATGCATGCCTCTCTCCCATCACATTTGGCTGTGGAAACTAGGTTGCTCTCCTAGTCACCAGGCCAGCAAGACCTCACTTTACCTTCCTGGAAAGATGAGTTTTTGTACACCTGAACTGGTTGGCCGGTTCCTGAGCTTGAATCCCTTCTGTTGCATATATCATTATTGCCATAGACAAGGTCTTGCGTTGATCCAGCACTGTGTCCACAATTCCTAAAACACCTAATGCTTTATATTTACGCCATCTTTATTCTCTCTGTTTTCAATTTATATTTTCAATTTCTTCCAACCTTGTCTCTTAGGCTTAGTTTATTAAATACCAGCCAATCATGATGGGGAGAGGCTCACATATGCTGTTCTGGGACTATTGAAGAGAAAGGACAGTAGAGAGACTGTAGGACAATGTGACACATAAGAGGGCATGCTAGGCATGAAGGAACATGCCACTAATCTCAGCCCTGAAGAAGCAAAGGTGAGAGGATTGCTACAATCAGTGAGTTCCAGGCAAGCCAGGGTTACCTAGCAAGGCCTAAGGTCAAGATACAATAAAAAAGAAGACAAAAATACCCCTTAATGCTTAATACTAAAAGCTAGATAAACATGAACCAGTTAGCATTGTTCTAAGGCAGAAATTTGGGGATCTTGGCACATCAAAGCAAATACCAGCATGTGTGCTCCTAAAGGTCTCTCTTAAGTTACCAGCACTGGTCATAAGTACACAGAAAAGACAGCATGGGGCAGATTAGAAGAGTTTGGAAAGTAATTGGGAGAAGCATGGCTTAGAGACTTTGCGGCTGTTATAAAGCATAGCAAGAAAGCCGAGTTACTGTCACTTGGCCAGGACCTGGTTTATCTTGCTTATATGAAGTAATAGCTCACAATCTCAATGTTTTTAAATAGCACTAAGCAAATATCTGATTTTTAAGAAAAGTGAGTGAGTCATTTACAGACAGGCACATGGGTGACCTGAAGTAAATCACAGCTCTGAGCCACAAATAAATCTGTATTCTCTACTTTCTCTTTTATGGCTTTCCGCGAGGTTACACATGCTCCCCCACCTCTCACTGTTGACCAGAAAGAGTCTCAAGTAATGGCCCCGTTACCACACAGAATTCTTTTCTATTTAGACAGAAGCATGCATCATTACAGAAGGCTACACAAAGACTAAACACAAAGTACTCTACTTGCTGGGGCGACTTGAAACCGGATTTCACTGCTAGCTTGAAGAAGCAGAAACAAACAACTGAAAAGTGGGTTTCTGAACAATGCAGTAATATTTAAAATGGCATGTAGAATTTTATTATAGCTGTCATTACCTGGTAACCGAGGGAGGGGAAAGATTAGAAGGGCCAATAGGAACTTGCAAGAGGAAGACCCTATTAAAAATAAGTTAGGCAAAGCTAGAGTTTAGGGATTTTTCAAGTACCTGAAACAAAAACAAACAAAACAATAAAGCAAAGAAGTAACTCTAAAAGGGTTTTAGAAAGAGACACCATTTGAAACTAGGTCACCTACGAAAGTGAGAGGTATGTATAAAAAATTTTATCCCACTGATAAACAGTTAAGTGCAGTAATTGCATTAGTATGAGTATGCATGAGGGAAATTTGAACAAACAAGATATGGTAGTCAGCAAAATAACTGATATAATGAATTTACATTGGGAAAGGCCTTGTTCTGAAACATGACTGGGGGTTCCATTCCATGACCCAGTTGTCCCCAGTGTTCTTTGGAGACAGTACATCATGGCAGAAACATGTATCCAAGTAAAACTACTCAATCTCATAATCCAAGAGAAAAGGAAATAGAAAGAGAGACAGGTCCACAGTTCCCTTCTATCTTCTATAGCATGTTCCCCATGACCCTTGAGCTTCCCAATAGACTCCACCTCCTAAGGTTTCACCACCTCTCCAGAGCACCATCTGGGGACTTGTCTTTAACACACAGGCCTTTGTGGACACTCAACAGCCAAGATTCACCACAGTACCACTGGACCTTTTTTGTTGTTGTTGTTGTTGTTGTTGTTGTTTTTGTTTTGTTTTGTTTCTGGTGTTTCGAGACTGGGTTTCTCTGTATCTTTGGAGCTTGTCCTGAAACTAGTTCTTGTAGACCAGGTTGGCCCCTAGCTCACAGAGATCCACCTGTCTCTGCCTCCTGAGTGCTAGGATTAAAGGCATGCACCACCACCACTCAGAACTTGGTTTTAACGAGAAGAAATCATTCTTAATCTCAAATGAATATACAATTAGGGGACAGTAGAGAATGAGCAAAAATTTCAAGAGAAGCCAAAGGGATGAGGAAATCATAAGGAGATGATGGGAGGGATGTAGGAAGAAAACAGGAAATACATTTGGACCTCAGAAACTTCTGAAGTACATTAATGAAGGATAAACTCAATTTCAAAAACCACAAGTAAATGCCAGAACTCTCCCTACTTTAAAAGCTGCATATAATGAATCTTAATCCTCACCTTTTATTACCCTGTCTTCTCCCTTTCTCCCTCTAAACCTCTTTCCAACAAGTCCCCATTTTTACTTTCATGTCTCTTTTTGTCTGTGTGACCCTCTGAGTTTAAGTAGAATTTCATTCAATGACATTGTTTTCTGATGAATGGGAAACTTGTCAGTGTCTACACCACTGCAAGGGAACTCCTACCCCAGTCTTTATTAACTATCAAGAGCCCCTTAGGGAGGTGTAGGTTCTCATGAGCCATTCTCCTTTCTGTGATTTAAGCAGCCACAGTTGAAGTCAGAACATGTTTGCATCATGGACAGACAACATCAGTTAATGAAACCGCCTGCATCAACCGTGTCATGAACAGACAACATCAGTCAGTGGGAACATGCCTGCATCAATCATGTCATGGACAGACGACATCAATCAGTGAGAACATGCCTGAATCAACCTTGTCATGAACAGATGACATCAGCTAGCAACACTCCTCTTCAAACTCTAATTCTCATAATATTTCTACCTTTTCTTCCGTGGTATTGCCTGAGCTTTCATAGAAGGGGGGGTCTGTATGTGAAATGATGTTGCATTTAAGACTGCACCCTCCACAACTACGTATTCCCTTCACTTTGACCTTTGTCAGTCTCTGTATGAGTCTTCATCCGCTGCAAAAGGAATCTTCTTTGATAAGGACTAAGAAATGCACACATAATTCATGGTATAAAGACAAGTGTTTCAAAGGCAATTTGATACCATGTTCGTTTAACAAAACAACAATAGTAGGTTCTCCTCTGGGGATGATGAACCTCCAGCCACGGGTTCTTGGCAAAGCTGTGAGTACCAGGTATGAGTTCCTTCCTGTGGAGCCTTGAATTCAATCAGGAGGTGGTTGGTACCACCACCCTGACAGTCATGCCATTATTGACCAGTAGGCATGCCTTGCCAGGCAGAGGTGGGAAAGGAGACTAATGGAGGAAAGCAGTTAAGTGTGGAGGTGTGTGGGAGAGTAGGAAAGAGAGAGAGAGAGAGATCTGTAGAATAACTCAGACTAAAGGTGTATGATTAAAATGTGTTACTTTTTATTGATTCATAAAGCATGAGTTATAGATCCTTCAAATTCCTTTTTTTCTGTAGTGTGCTGTAAAAGGGATGACCCTTCTTAGCCTAATATGCCCTTGTTATGTCAGCCCTTGCCTCTGGCTATGTAAAGAACAATGAAGAGGAGGAAGAAAAAGGATCCCAGGGCAGGGAGCATGACAGGAAAGAGGCACCAAGTAATGGGAGCAAGGAGGAAAGACGTGCAAGAGGGAATAAATGTTTATCTCTCAATGCAAACCGGACGCTATAAATATATTATCTCATTCGACCTTTAGCATCTCCCCGAGGGACAAAAAACACAGTGAAGAGACAGGGGATGAAGAGACTTTCCCAAGAGCACAGAGCAACCCTGAAGCCGAGGCCAGACTCAGGATCTCCTGTCCCAGTGTTCTCACTAGGAGAAAAAGATTCCATTTCCATGGTAGAAGAAACACTGGAGAAAAATTGAATATGACTCAAAAAATAGAGAAAGCATTCTCGAATGTGGTATTAAAAACATTACACCGAGCCACCAACGGTCAAATTCAAGGTGTCATTGTAGTGTTGCGAGAAGGGAAGGATAATCGGAAAAGCTAACTTTCGCACATGGAATGGAGGGGAGAGATTTGAACAGTAAACTGAGTCATAATCCAAGAACTGTACATAAGCAAGAGGGTGTCATCTTTCCTCTGGCATACAAGTATTGCCAGATTGTGGAAATAGTTCAAACAGTGTATGGAGACCCCCCAGAGAGGGCTCATCACCTCTCCCTTCCCCAGCTCCTTCTCCCAGCCAGCCCTCTTGCAGCCGCTCTGATTTCGGGAAATAAAAACGGCAGGAAATTCAGCATTTGCTCTTGGCAGCAAATCCTTTCTCTTCAAGCCCCTGCCCCTCCCCCTTCCCCGTCCCATTTCCTATTCTATCTGTAGCTCGTGTCCTACACTAGAGCCTTCAAGTCACAGAGCTAGTCGCGATCAGGGTCGAAGTAGCTCCTTCGTGATGATTTCCTTCACGGCCATCGTCTTTAATCCATACAAGACAAATAGATGGGTACAAAAAGCAAACGGCATCTCCCCTGGCCAAAACATTTCTGAAATTGTTTATTTCGCGAGAAATGCATGACAGATGGCGTGAGTGGCGCCGAGGCACTCAGAGCGGAGCGAAGTTTCCTACTGTTCTGTCAGATGTTTTCTCTCTCTGTTCCATCCATTAAATGCTGACTTATTTTTCTTCCCCTAACTTCAGTTTGGCTGTTTAAAAAAAAATAATGCTTTTGGTATTCCTTTATGATTTCATGTTCCTGCTTGAAACCTAGATGTGAAATGTCACCTTTACACAACACAGAATTAGTGGCCGAAGCATCTGATGGTAACTGTCGCAGCATACAGAACATGAATATAGTTAGTGCTCATAAGGCAATGGGTTACCGGCAGTTGAACAAATCATTAAATTTAATGGGTAGATTGGTACATAAATCATGGTAAATTTACTTAGTATTAAGATTCAAGCTATCTGATTGTCTCAGTCAAGGCTTGCATCATGGGTTTGTGACATGATTCTTGCATTATCTTCAGGATGACTCTATGAATACTTTCCTCTTAGCATAGTTCTCTTTTCGTATCTTTTTGTCTGCCCCCCGCCCCCCTTTATGAGTCCCCCGGGAGACACTTTTGGAAAGGAGCAATGGCTTCTAGGAGAGTCTAGTGGAAGTCTAGAGGGTGATGTTTCCAATGGACATTCCAGACAAGTCTCGTGTTTTTTATTATTCTCGCTGAGTCAGATCCTTTGGAGAAGGAGCGACTTCGGGTGCTGATCTATGATAATGATTTATACCCCCATCCGGAAACAAGCATGAAGAACGCTATCCAAACAAAAGACCCTCATTAAGGGAGACATTCTCTTTGCCACAAAACTTTCTTTGCTTAACATTAAAGGAATATTTCCAAGGTTCCACTGGAAATGAATGGAATCTGCTTGGCAATATCCTCAAAGTGGAAAGTACAGAGGCTTCCTTTGCCAGCTCTCCATGCACAGCTGACCAAAGCAGAGAAAAAGGAAAAAGAACCCCAAACTCATCGGCTTTGATTGCCTGATGGAACAGCAAATCAACTTAGAGCATTATTACTTTATTTTTATAGGAGATATTTGCCAAGTAGATTGCCATCTGTAATTGTTTTTTTAAACACAGCATTCGGTAGCATAGTTGGCAAAAACTCTGTCGTCGATAGAGTCCTAATGGTGATGAGAAAGTGAACAGAAACTGAGATATTGAAATCTGGGTAATCTGAAGCAGCTTTGTGTGTGTGTGTGTGTGTGTGTGTGTGTGTGTGTGCGCACACACGTGCGTGCATGCGTATGTCCAAAAAAATTGTGCTGCACAACTTTTCCTTTAGGATTTCTTTGTAGTCAGAATTAAAATATGTGGCATGTTTGAAATGATATTCAAACTTTTTGGAATGACTTATGTGTGTGTGTGTGTGGGCATGGGGGTGGTACCGTGTACACACAGGTACATTTACTTGACCCTGTACGGCACATGTGGAGGCTAAAAGTTGACATCAGATGTCTTCATCTTGACACTTTACCTTATTTTTTGAAAATGGGGCCTCCCACTGAACCTAGAGCTCTCTATTTTGTCTAGACTGGATGGCCAGCAAGCCCCCATGGTCTGCCTGTCTTGTCTTACAGAGTTGTGGCTACTGAAACACACTGTCATACTTTTCCCAGATTCTCATGCATGTGTAGTAGGCATGTTACCCATTGAGCCAGCTGCTCAGACCTCTAGATGAACTTTTGACATTTGGGAAACGAGAGGATTCCAAGGACCAATTTGAGGGTATTGTGTTCGACCACCAGTTCAGTATAGAAACCTGAGGCATGTTATCTCAACTGTGTAGCGTGTGCCAAACTCCTAGCGGAAGAGGTGGCTGTTCTCTTTCCTGAAGCTAGCTCATTACCTCTATGTGTTCATTTCAGAAATATGCACCTACCCCTTGTTTGTCGGTGTTCGCAAAGTTCACACTAGCCTGGACAAGCAATTCCATTTCCAATAGCAACACTAGAGCTATAAGCAAGCATTTCGGGGATTCTGATCCTTTTGTCCCAACATGAGGGTTTATATAAAATTCTGTTGGGACTAAACATTCTCTCGGGAAGGAGGAAGGGTAGGATGGTGATTATCCGTTAAGATGGATTCTGGTCAGATATGTTAATTAGTGTTATGGTTTGTCTCCTCCATTCCATTTTCTATTCCAACCAGATGTTTAGGCCAGGTTGTGAAGAGTCAATAAACTTAAGTGTCTCCCTTTGGATCATGGTGCCTCTAGACTGAAACACACACGTCCTCCCAGGAAAGGCAAAGCCTTCTGCAAGCTGGCTTCTGCCTTGCTGAGTCGGCTCTGCTAGACCCCTCGTTATACTCTAACCACGCTGGTCCTTCCCTTCTGTCTTTAGTCATCTTGTTTTATCTGATATTTGCTCTTGCTGCATGATCCACTAGGAAGCACTCACATTGATCTTCATGACTCAATTCAAACGCTATCAGAGTTGGTCTCCCTTGCCTTCTCAGTTGCCCCATCTATTCATTGTACTTATGCTTTTCTGAATTTTTTTCTTTCTGCTTACTATTCATTTTCTTTCTCCTGTTGCTAAAATGGAAAACGTGGGGGAGGGGGTGCAAAAGTTTTACTTTTCCTTTGCTCTCTGTTTTGTACCCAACACACAGTGGGAGAGTCTTGGAAACCCATTAGATAAATCAATAAAAAGTGGATGTAAAGTTACTGTGCCCCCCAAACACAATTTTGCATCCAGTTTCAACTATCCTCTATCAACAACCCAAATATCGATGATACATAAAGGAATATTAAATGGAACCTTCCAGAAATGAATGAATTGTGTAGTTTAGATGATCTGAGAAAGAAAAGGTAGACTGGGGAGAACTCCATAGAGCAAGCGTAGTTTATTTGAATTGCATGTCCATCATCTTAAAGATAGAAGGTATTCTAAGAGGAACATTTTCAAAAGCCAAGCGATACACCTTTCACTCACCAGAACATGTCAAACTACTCTTTTTTCTTCAAATGAGCAAGGTGTAGAGCCATTCCACTGTTAGAGCCTGGGAGGCAACCCCAACATCTAAGATCATGAAGATTCCACTTATGTGGACTACACACTTAATCTAGTTGCCCCAAGAACCATCTTACTTAATCTACCAGATCCTTCTTCTTCCTCCATTTGTGATGGTCAATACTGCTCTCATTCAGCAGTGTGCTTCGAGGATATTCTGACTTCATCTTAACACAATAAAATGAATGCCATGGAAGGGGCTGGAGATGCTTTAATGGTTAAAAGCACACACTGTTACTCTTCCATAGGAACCAGCACCCATTCTTTCCCCTCTCTCTCTCTCTCTCTCTCTCTCTCTCTCTCTCTCTCTCTGTGTGTGTGTGTGTGTGTGTGTGTGTGCATGCACATGCCTGAATACAAATAAAATAAATGTTGTTATTGTAGAATAGAATTTTTCCTACAATATATTCTGATCATGGTTTCCCTCGCTCAACTTCCCAAGATCCTCCTCACCTTCGCACCCCGGCCATCCACACTCTTTCTTTCTCTATCATCAGATATCAAACAGGCCTCTAAAAATAGGAAAATAAGATGAAAGCCATTAAGAATAGGAAAAACAAACAAATAGTAAGTTACAGTGGGTTTTTTGTTTGTTTTATTTTTAATGTATTGCCATTTAAGGGGCGGTCTTCCCTTTACATGACCTCCTAAACACCTTGCTGGAGGAGTCTCTTAGGAGGTCTTCCTTCCGCCTTGACAGACAGACAGTGCTTCAGAATTTGTGATTCAGAGTTGCTGCTTTAGAGGCCCCTGGTTCTGTACTGAAGATTGGACCACAATTAATATAATCCCTTTTCTCAGGGATTTCCTTTCCAATATTAACTTCAGTGCTGGATTGCTTTGAGGATATAATGAAGTCAATGCTTAGAATAAAGGAAGAATGAATAAATATTAGATACTATCCTCTGTAAACCTCATCTGAAGAAGAGAAACTGTCTTATTTCTTCCAGGTCCCTCCACAACCCAGTGACTTCTACCTGTCACCCTGGACTCTCTTATGAAAACATGACCAAGCCATACATGCCCCTTTTAGCCTCACTTTGAGACCTGTATGGTATTGTCTGCCTTAACAGTGTAGAAATGTGCTACTTTGTGTTAGGGATGTCTTAAAGGGCGTTCCGTGCATACGTTCTACCAGCAGTAACCGAATTTCAACTGTGCTACCTCTTTGCTCACAGATATATGAGCAAATTCGCGTTAGCGGTCATGATGCTCTTACAAACTGGTCCATCTTTCACAAGAAGTGGACCTCCTGTCCACGCTCACCAAAACTCTTTCCTTGCATCTGTTTATTCTTCTGTCTTATGGAAGTAAACCCAGCATAAGGTGAATAGATGTCTATTCCATGTCACCACATGAAAAGTTCACACAACAGAAAGGAATATTGTCAGCACCATTGTACAAGTCAAAACACAGCTGCTTCTGCACCCTGGGTGCAGACTGAACTTGATTCGAAGAACTTCTCCCAAGCTGGTCCTGCTGACCTAGCTGGTCCTAGCTGAGGCGCTGAGGCAGCTGTAGAGGTAGGCCATTAGTAGGCTTCCCCATACCCCAAGTCACAGGCATGGTGGCGGCGCTAACTGGATTCAGTGAATTAAAATCAATAAATAATTATCAAAGGAAGATATGAAGTTGGGAGGGAGATATTTAGGGGGATCATGGGAAAAGCTGGTGGTGAGGAGTGAAGGGCAGTTATAATTAAGATATAGTAGATTCCAGCAGAAAAACGTCAAAGAAACAATAACCTTTAAAGTCTGTCATCTGCATTCCCTGATTTTAGCAGCTAATATATAGTCACTGAACTGGTATGGGTTTCCCTTTTATACAGGTATTAATTTTATTTATTATTATTATTATTTTTTATTATTATTATTATTATTATTATTTGGAGACTGTGTGTACATACACATGCCCACATCATGGCACATGCGAGAAGGTCAGAAGACAACCTTGTGGAGTCCGTTCTCTCTGTCTACCTTTGTTTGGGTTTGGGGGAAGGAATTTAGTTGAGCAGTGTGTGTAGCCAGTGCCTTTATCCACTCACAGAGATACACTTGCCTGTGCCTCCCGAGTGCTGGGATTAAAGGCATATGCCATGACCGCCCAGCTGAATGATACTTTTATGTTGCAGAGTGAATTGACTTCTGCGTTATTGCTCATACTGCTTCTACCACAAGAAGACTTAATATCTACTCTCTTAATGAGTTTCAGGAATGACATACTGCTGCTAACTCTAGCCAATATTTTGTGTAATATATTCTTTGAATGTACTTTTCCTAACTGCAGGTCAGCATCTACTCATTTCCTCTCTCCCAGGCGCATGGAACCTGGTAACCAGTATTATACTTTCTGTTTAATTGTTCCCCTTTCTTTATAAAAGTTCTTTCTGCTCACAATGAACTATGACCTTATACATTATGAATCATAAGACTTGCGAAGCATTTTATTCAGTGACTGTATTATATTTGTGCAAACATTATATAATACTTACATAAATAATACACTGTTGAGACATGAAGCAGTTTATTAATAGGATTAACATTAATAGCCTTATGATTTAATCTGTATGTGCTTGCACAATAGGTGGAATATGCATATAATAAAATTTAAAAGGTTTTTTTGACATATTGCTATATAGCCTCTAGAAAGTTTGCACACACACACACACACACACACACACACACACACAGCCCTGTTTTCCTATTTGTTGAAGTCACTGGAATTACATCAGACCACAGGTAAAAGAGAACTTGGCCATAGACAATTTTAAAAGCATGAGGTCTGTCTCAGGTTACAACAAGGCCAGGGCCACTAGCCAGCTTCTTGGATGGTTACTCAACGGTCTCTTCAGAAAGTCAGTTTTCTCACATTTGGCTCTTACGTTCTGTGTTATAAATGACTGTTTCCACCAGGTTATTATGCTCTGATCACTGGTTCAAAGCGGGAAAAAGTCTCCAAAGTTAGAAAACTTTTGTGTAAAAATGTTACCCAAGGTATCTTCCTGCATTCCCTACTTTGTACTAGCTCTTTCTTACCACATGAAGCCTGGGGTGTGTGTGTGTGGGGGGGGGGGGGGTTAATTCAGCCTCCTATAGGCTTCAGTAGGGAGATTCAGGGTAAGGAAAGTTTTGAATATTTACTTTCTTGCATGTCGCACCCTTGGCAGTCACCATATCTAGCCCCATATTTTTTTTTTTTTTTGGTTTTTCGAGACAGGGTTTCTCTGTGGTTTTGAAGCCTGTCCTGGAACTAGCTCTTGTAGACCAGGCTGGTCTCGAACTCACAGAGATCCGCCTGCCTCTGCCTCCCGAGTGCTGGGATTAAAGGCGTGCGCCACCCCATATTTTTAAATTGGAAGAAGTTATTCTTGACCTCTCTGAGAGGATAGATGTTCTATCAATGTCTTAGGGCTCCTCTGTAAAGGCTAGTTCTTGATTTAATAATCTATTCACATCTGTAAGATCTCAGGAACACTTTCTTTATGCTTTCAGCTACAGTCTAATACTTCCTATTTATTTTCTTGCACAAATTGTTTCAAGTTTGGCCATTCAAGGTCTGTGTGTTGTCCTCTGTGTCTTTTTGGCAAACTCTAATCTTTATTACGTTTACTTGGCATGTCCCTATTTTGTGACACTGTAAGACATTCCAGGCCTGCTCTTTTTAACTCCCACATTTGTCCAAGAGTAAGACCTTTCACCAGGAAGTTGTGGTGGTTCCTTTTAAATCGAGAATAGTATTACAAATGATGGTTTCCACAAGAAAACCACCTTTTAATCACACTGTATTATTTAATCAGATACATATTTTCTTCCATTTTAATCCAAGTCTTACTGCAACTAGAATGTATAAAAACTTCATATACATATGCAAAATATATGAACACAAGGCTGCTCTTTGTGTCTTGCATTCACTAAGACAAAGAATGTTTTCCTTAAACATATAGTTGAATTTTTTAAAAAAGAAATAGGAACAGGGTGGTTCACAGAGTTTTTTTTAAAAAATAGAAATTGCTTTATTATACCAAATGAACAAATAAAAACATCACATTGTTAAACTAAAGTAGCCATTCCAACATTTGCCAAGTCCCAAACTCTGCATGTGTCAATGAAATCATAGACCGATGGTTCTCAACCTGTGGGTGACGACCACTTTGGGGTTGAATGACCCTTTCGTGGGGGTCATGCAAGACCATTGAAAAATGCAGATATTGACAAGATAATTCATAACGGTAGCAGAATTATAGTTTTGAAGTAGCAATGAATTAATTTTATGGTTGGGGTCACCACAACATGAGGAACTGTATTAAAGGGTCACAGCTTTAGGAGAGTTGATAATCACTGACCTTTAGCATAGGCACTCTGAAAAGTATTTTCTTAATGTGCAGAACTGAAAACTTAACCTCTGTGAACCCTAAAGGAAGGTCCAGCTTGCCCAAAACCACTTTATTCTAATTTATCTTCCTCTAGTAAATAGCCTCAAGAATAAGATTCAGAAACATGAATTTTGTATAGAAAAGTATAAGTTCAGCTGAATGTCTGAGGCACTGTGCAATTCCAGTTCTGATGTCAGTCAGGGAACATTGCAGGTGATGGATGGAAAGACTGTAAGAGGCAGAGGATCTGGAAGTTTGCCAAGAGATCATGTCTCCTAGTAATGTCAGAAGCTATACCCATAAAGTCTCACCAATATGACTTCTTACACAATAGTTAAACAAGAACAACAGCAGATATGCTAAAGGGGACAGCAGAGTCTTGTGAATGACAGATAACCAAGAATTGCTGAGAATGGAGAAAGAGTCTGCTGCAAAGACAAGTACACCAGTTAGTTATCCAGTATTGAATGGTTAGCTCTGAAAACATGCATTCAAATTATTACAGACTGAATATGCTATATTTAGGAATACATATATGATACATACATACATACATGCGTGTAATGACAATTATTGAAAAAAGAGGCAATAGATTTGAAAGAACAAAGATATGTATACACACATGCGCAAAGGTTTGGAGGGAAGAAACAGAAGGGAGAAAGTTATAATTACATTGTAACCTTATAAAGAAAAGACAAAAAGAACAAATTGAGAAGTGGGAAGAATTGTACTTAGGTTTGTGCTGGCATTCTAAAAACTGTGCAGTGATGGAAACCATGAGAAGCTGAGCTAAATAAAGAACAAAGATCTAATGTAGTGAGGTGTGGTGGTTTGAATATAAATGGCCCCCATAGTCTCACAGATTTGAATATTTGGTAATTAGATATTGGCACTATTAGCATGTATAGGTCCTTGTTGGGGTAGATATGGCCTTGTTGCAAGTATGTCTCTGGAGGTGGGTTTTGACTTTTCAAATGTTCAAGCCAGCCCCAGTGTCTCTCTCTTCCTGCTGCCTGCCAATTCAGATGTAGACTCTCGACTCCTTCTCCATCACCATATTTGCCTGCATGCCGATTTGCTTCCCACCATGATCATAATGGACTAAACCTCTGAAACTCTAAGCCAGTCCCAATTAAATGTTTTCCTTTGTGAGAGTTCCACAGTCATGGTGTCTCTTCACAATAATATAACATGGACTAAGACACAAGGAATGCATCAATTACTTTGATAATAAAGCCACAGATCTGAGGAGATGGCTCAGTGAGTGAAAACCACCTGTGACCAAACCCGATGACCTACAGTTCCTGGGATGCATTTGGTGAAGGAGGGAGCCCAACTCTTGCAAGTTGTCATCTGACATCTATAAACATGCACATGTATTCCCTCACACATAAATAATTGTTATACACCATGTAAATAAGGTATCCTGTCCAGATAGTAGATTTCTGAAATTAAGAGTTATCAATAAAAATTAGGTAAAGAATAACTATAAAGTGTTAATAAAGCTTAATTAAGAAATAAAATTAATATAGGAAAAACTAGACATGATGCATCAGCAAAGTCATATATAAAATTGTAATACAGATTTTTAGAAACGGGTTTGTTGATCTCCAATCTGATTTTGGCAATTGGGGAAAATATACTTGTACAGGGTTTTGTTTTATTAATTGCTTTAAATTTTTTTTTTCAACAGAAGGACTTACTCTGTAGCCAAGGCTGGCCTGGAATTCACTCTGTAGCCCATATTTGGGTTTGAACTTGCAACAATCATCCTGCCTCATTTTCATAAGTTCTATGGCCACAGGTATGAGATACAATATGCAGCTTCAGGCTTTTTTGTTTTTTGAGTAAAAAATTGTGTAAGTGAGGAAAAATTTAATATTATACAGACAATGATTTTTCTAGATGTTTTTATTTTATTTTAAAATTTACATTCTAATAGTTTTATGTTCAATTTAAAAAATGAAACGAATGGTTTACCTTGACCAAAATTAATAGCCATGGCTTCTATAGGCTTAAACATTCATATCTATTTTTAAATATAGCATGGAATTTAACATGTATTTAAAAGCACAAAACAGTCTCTAAATGTTCTTAGGATTTCTTTCATTCAAAGACCAAGCTGTTCATTGTAGAGCATTTGGGGTGGAGAATGTGGAGAGCTCATGGGGAGACCCAGCAAGGAGAACAGACCCAGGCCCCAGAAGCAGGGTGTAGCCTGCCCTCTAATAAAGTTGGTTGCAGTTCAAATGCCCACCCCCTGAGCTAAACTCTTGAGTATTGACCCCAACAAACTTTAGTTCTCTATATCCTGTGAGTCAAGAACAATGGCAAATCCTGAATGCAACTTCATCTTTTATAAATGGGTCTGCTAGCAAGTGTTTCAGAGTGGCTCTTGATGCATGACTTTTTCAGTATCTTAAGGTCTCCCAGAATGAGACCCAGGAGTCAACAGAAAAGCAACATCTTAGCTGGAGGAATGATGTGGGACTCCCCTCTGTATGCTGCGAATACCATCGGATAATGAAGAAACTGTGTTGGGCATGCAAAGGGAATAGACATAGGTGGGGGAAACTAAATGGCATGCTGGGAGAAAGGAGGCAGAGTCAACAAGAAGCCATATAGCCCCACCAGAGCTCCATGGAACTTTAGCCAGTAAGCCATAGCCATGTGGTGATACACAGATTAATAGAAATGGGTTAAATTAAGATGTAAGAGTTAAAGCCAGGCGGTCGTGGCGCACACCTTTAATCCTAGCACTCAGGAGGCAGAGGCAGGTGGATCTCTGTGAGTTCGAGGCCAGCCTGGTCTACAAGAGCTAGTTCCAGGACAGGAACCAAAAAGCTACAGAGAAACCCTGTCTTGAAAATTCAAAAAAAAAAAAAGATGTAAGAATTAGCCAATACGAAGCTAGAGCTAATGGGCCAAACACTGTTTTAAATAATATAGTTTCTGTGTGATTATTTCAGTTCTGGGTAGCCAGGATGAACAAGCAGCCTAATACAATAAATTGGTGCCAATGTGGCCAGCTAAAATCCACATAAAACCTGACAGGACTTGGAAAGGAATTCTAGATACTAAAAAACTGAATTTAGCCAAATTTATTTTCCCAAATGGGCTTTTCTCTCTGGCAACATGCTGTGTCTCCTTTAAGAGAGGTTTTCCTGATTCAGCGGTAGCAGGAAAAAGCTGTAGTTTTGAAATTCTGGCTTTCTGGGCAGTGCTGCCAGCATGAACTCTGACTCTTTCTTTAGGTCTGGCCATGGAACACTTGAATGGGGTTTGTGGGCCTAGGTGTTTGTATGCCTGCTTGGGAAAGTAGCTGATACCATACCCGTAGCTCAGTGCCCTCTGCCTGGTCAGGTGGCAGGATCAGGACTTCTAGGAGTGCGCAGGCAGGAGAGCATGGCATTGGATAAATGTATGTTGGCTTGGGAGAGAGAAGAAAAAGAGTACAGAGAGTTATAAAAAGAAGTAAATGATTTTTTAAAAAAATAAAGCAAAGTCTTTAAAGAGACAGAGTACAGACAGTCATTGATTAAAGGAGTAAAGATAATAAAGTAAGTATTAAACTTGTATAAAAACAATAGAGTAAAAATGAGCTACATAAAGATGAAAAATTTACAGAGAGACTGGATTATGTATATTATTATGCTTTCTTTGAATTTTTTGACTGTGAAGGAGCTAAGTACAAAAAGACATTTTATTGTATGGGCTACTAAGCTAAACCAACATATATATTTTAAGGGTATATTGATTTCAAAATATGGATCTAAGGATATGTTGCTTTGGAAAAGAGGTTCTTCTTTTGTTTTTACAGAGGATGAGAATCTGTGGATTGCTTCCAGACTAATATGGTTTGATGGACCAAGATGCCTGAAAGGGTGCCATGAATAACCCCCCAAAATTACTTCATCCTACTGCTGACTGAGATGAACCTAGGACACAGGATACACCATAAAAGACCTGGTTAACAGCACTCCCAATCAGCAGGAAGTAGTCTAGAGAACTTTGCTCAAATCCCAAATATTTTTTATAAATGTTTCCTTATATTTAAAGGGAGATACACTATAGAGATTTGCATGGATATGGATCTTGGTTTATTGATACAAATTTAAGGTCAATTTTGTTATATTGTGTGTTTGTGTTTGTGTGTATATATATATATATATATATATATATATGTATTTCTGCTCTTGATTGTATTGTGATTGTGAAGCTCAATTAAAAATGTAATGTAAAATTAAGAAATATAGGTAAATAGAGAGCCATCTATAATAGTCAAGCTTGCAGTCTTGTTAGTTAGATTTTCTAGATGTACAGAGATGTATTTCAGTTAGATAGATATTCTTCAAATCTGTCAGAGACCTTTAGAATATGGCATTTAAAATATTTTAAGAACTTAGGACTTTTCATGACAGTGAGACACATCTTCTCCTGGCAGCACCAATTACTTCAAGAGAAAGATGGGCATTGAAGAAATTCCTTATGTGGTTGGTTAGCCATTTTGGCAAGAAACCATTCTTGTCTAGCTGCCTAAAGAAGGCAAAATAGTTCTTTGGAGTTCCTGCTTCATGAAAAAATCTGCCAGACCTTATGCAGGACACAAAAGAAAGTTACTGACCAACTATCAATATAGACAAAATTGTCTTTGGAATTTCCTGCTTCATGGAAAAGTCTGCCGGATACTATGAGCCAGTAGGCTGAAGGTGGATGTCCCAACAGTACAGAAGAACTTTGTGTGACTGTCCGGGCAGCAAGAAGTCTCTGTCAATTCTAGAGTTTTGAAGTTGCTTACAATACACTTTCTGTTTATTTAAGTAATATTATATCCTTCTGGAGTCTTTGATGGAGTTGAAGAATAGATGGTGATAGTTATAGTTTTCCTTAGTAATGATAAAAGATAAAGTAGATATAAATATTGTAACTCTAATTCTTGCTTGATACCTGTTTTGTTATATATAATTTTACTATGTTAAATTTAAAACCTTTCTTTTTATTTAAACAGAAAAGGGGAGGTGATGTGGGATTCTCCTCTGTATGCTGTGAATACCATTGGTTATTAAAGAAACGGTGTTGGGCCTGAACAGGGAATAGAAGTAGGTGGGGAAAACCAAATGGCATGCTGGGAGAAAGGAGGCATAGTCAGGGAGAAGCCATGTAGCACCACAAAGGCCGAACGGAACTATAGCTGGTAAGTCATAGCCATGTGGTGATATACACATGAATAGAAATGGGTTACATTAAGATGTAAGAGTTAGCCAATAAGAAGTTAGAACTAATGGACTAGGGAGTGTTTTAAATAATATAGTTTCTGTGTGATTATTTTGGTTCTGGGTGGCCAGAATGAACAAGCAGCATAACACAACAAGGGAATGGATTTTAAGGGCAGAGTCTATTTATTGGAGATTTGCCTGGAAGAAAAATAAACTCCCTCTTTTCCAAAGGGAGCAAGTTAGCTTATCTAACAAAAATCCTTAACCAGATTAAAGCAGAAACCAGCACTCTAGAACCAGAGATATCTACTAAGCGTAGAAATAGGGAAAGATCACCTTGTGAGACCCGGTATTGAAGACAGGTGTGACTATGATGTAAGCATAGGAGTCAAAGGTCAATGAGAGACTTTTACCATGAAACAAATGAAAAGCAAAGGTTCTGAGTCTCAGAGAAGATGCTGGAATAAGGCACCAAGGAAGGCTCATTTTGGCAACAGCTTGGTTATCTCAGCAGGAGCCTCTAGTATGAGGTCAGCTTGTCAAAGATTGGTGCCAAATACCAAGGCTTCTGCCTGCAGGAGTCTGCTGCTTAAATATAGCCTGACTCTGGAGAGCAATCGTTCTTGAATACGAGATCATGAGGCCCAGCTGTGAAACTAGGAATTGCAGAGGCTCAAGTAAGTAAAGTGTGGATTAAATTAAATGCCAACTGGCTTCTGAGACAGGAAGAAGGCTTCAGGTAATGACTAAGTATATTCAAATAAAACTGGGATTATAAGACATCAATATCAGGTCATTAGTTGTTAGAAATGTACCATAGGGGGAAAAGATGTTAACAACAGGTGGCACTGGCCAGACTATAGCACTGTGTGTGCACGTGTGCATGTACGTGTGTGCGTGTGTGTGTGTGTGTGTGTGTGTGTGTGTGTGCGTGTGTGTGTGTGCAGGCCAGAAGACAAATTCAGGTGTCATTTCTTAAGTGCTATTCACTACCATCTGGACCTACATAGGCTGACCAGTGAACCCTGGCATTTACCTGTTTCTGACTCCCCTGCCCTGGGATTATAAGCATGTAAAAGTGTGTGTGACTTTTTAAACGTGGGTTCTGGAGCTCAGACTCAGGTCCTCATGTTCAGGTGGTATGTTGGTCAGTTTGGGTCTGCTTGCCACATACTAGAGTTACTTTAGAAGAAGGAGCCATAATTGAGGGAGACCTTCATCAAATAAGCCTGCAGGCATGTCTGGGAGGCATTTTCTTAATAAATGACTTGTGTAGGAGTACTCAGTCTATTGTAAGTGGTGCCACCTCTGAGAAAGGGCTCCATGGGGAACAAGCCAGTAAGCAGTGTTCCTCCATGGTTCCTTCCTTCTGTTCAGTTTCTGCCTCCAGGTTCCTTCCTTGGCTTTTGATGCTTTTCTCTCTGCTTAGCAGCTGCACATGAATCTACTGATATCTTTATATAATTTATTTTATATTTTAAAAAGAAAACAAGCTATCTTTTGGCATTATACATACCAATCCCAGTTTCCACTTCCTCCCCTCCTCTCATTTCCTCCATCATGCCCCACTTGACCTCCCAGAGAGTATAAGGCACATTGCTTTGGGGAAGGTCCAAGACTCTCCCTACTTTATCTAGACTGAGTAATATCCATCCAAAGAGAATGGGTTCCCAAAGAGCCAGTACAAGCAGTAGGGTTAAATCTTGGTGCCCCTGCCAGTGGTCCTTCAGTCTGCTGCAACCATACATCTGTCAGCCACATTCAGAGGGATTAGTTTGGACCTATGCTGGTTTCTTTCCTGTCTAGCTGAAGTTGGTGAGCTCCCATTAGCTCAGGTAAACTGTCTCAGTGGGTATCCCCATCATGGTCTTTACCTCTTTGCTCATATTCTTACTCCTTCCACTCACTCTTCAGTTGGATTTTGGGAGCTCATCCCAGTGCTCCTCTGCAAGTCTCTGCCTCAGTTTCCATCAGTTGCTGGATGGAGGTTCTATGGTGATATTTAAGATAGTCATCAATCTGACTATAGGGTAAGGCCAGTTCAGCCACCCTCTGTTCTATTGCTTAGGGTCTTAGCTGGGGTCATCCTTATGGATTCCTGGGAATTTCACTAGTGCTAGGTTTCTTGCTAGTCCCATAATGGCTGCCTCAATCAAAATATCTCTTTTCTTGCTCTCATCTATGTCCTTCCTCTATCTCAACTATCCCATTTCCTCAAGTTTTCCTCCCCCCTTCTTTTTTCCACTTCCTCTTCTACCCTCTTTTCTCCCCCCATTCCCATGCTCCCAAATTTTGTCAGGTGATCTTGTTTATTTTCCCTTTCAAGGTGGATCTATGTATGTTTTTATTAGAGTTCACCTTGTTACTAAGCTTCTCTAGGATCATGAACTATAGGCTCAATATCCTTTGCTTTACAGCTAGTATTTACTTGTTAGTGAATACATATCATGTTCATCTTTTTGAGTCTGGGTTACCTCACTCATGAACATACATGTTAAAATACTCAACAAAATACCAGCAAATGGAATCCAAGAATATAAAAAAAAATCATTCACCATGATCAAGTTGGCTTCATCCCAGAGATGCGGAGATGGTTCAACATACAAAAATCTATCAATGTAATCCACCATATAAATAAACTGAAAGAAAAAAACCATATGATCATCTCATTAGATGCTGAAAAAGCATTTGACAAAGTCCAACACCTCTTCTTGATAAAGGTCTTGGAGAGATCAGGAATACAAAGAACGTATCTAAACATAATAAAAGCTATTAGAGCAAGCCGACAGCCAACATCAAATTAAATGGCAAGAAACTCAAAGTGATTCCACTAAAATCAGGAACAAGACAAGGCTGTTTACTCTCTCCATATTTATTCAATATAGTTTTTGAGGTTCTAGCTAGAGCAATAAGACAGCAAAAAGAGATCAAGGGGATTCAATTTGGAAAGGAAGAAGTCAAACTTTTGCTATTTGCAGATGATATGATAGTATACAAAAGTATACATAGGTATACAAAAACTCTACCAGGGAACTCCTACAGCTGATAAATACCTTCAGTAATGTGGCAGGATACAAGATCAACTCAAAAAATATCAGTGGCCCAATTCCTAAATATAACACCAGTAACGGAGACAATAAAACAACAATAAATACATGCGACCTCCTGGAACTGGGAAGCTTCTCTAAGGCAAAGGACTCAGTCAATGAGACAAAAAGGCAGCCTATTGAATGAGAAAAGATCTTTACCAACCCCACATAAGACAGCAGACTGATCTACAAACTATTTAAAGAATTCAAGAAATTAGACATCAAAATTCCAAGTAACCCAATTAAAAATGGGTACAGAACAAAAGAGAGAATTCTTAGCAGAAGAATCTCAAATGGCCAAAGACACTTAAGGAAATGTTCAACATCCTTAGCCATCAGGGAATGCAAATAAAAATGACTCTGAGATACCATCTTGCACCAGTCAGAATGGCTAAGATCAAAATACCAACAATAGCTTATGCTGGAGAGGAATGGAGTAAGGGGAACTTTTTTCTATGATTTTGTTGAATATATTTTCTGTGCCTTTGAGCTAGAGTTCTTCTTCTATTCCTGTTATTCTTAGGCTTGGTCTTTTCATGGTGTACCAGATTTCCTGGATATTTTGTGCTAAGAATTTGTTGGATTTAATGTTTTCTTTCACCAATGAATCTATTTCCTCTCTAATATCTTCAATACCTGAGATTCTCTCTTCCATCTCTTGTATTCTGTAGGTTATTCTTACCTTTGTAGTTCCTATTTATTTACCCAGATTTTCCATATCCAGTATTCATCCTGTTTGTATTTTCTTCATTGCCTCTATTTCAGTCTTCAAGTCTTTAACTTTTTTCTTCACCTACTTGACTTTTTTTCTTGGCTTCTTTGGGTTTCTTTGAGAGATTTATTGATTTCTTCCAATTTTGTTTGTTCTTTCCTCCATATCTTTAAGGGAATTTTTAATTTCCTCTATAAATGTGTCCATCATCCTCATAAAGTTACATTTAAAATTATTTCCTTCTGTTTCTTGATCCTATGCAGATTCCCAGCCCCCTGCTATCAGTCCAGCATCAGTGAGCTCTCACTAGCTCAGGCCAGGTGTTTCTGTGGGTTTCCCCATCATGGTCTTGACCCCTTTGCTTATATTATTACTCCTCTCTCTCTCTTAGACTAGTCTCTGGTAGCTCAACCCAGTGCTTCACTGTAGATCTCGATATTTTGGTAGTGATATGGCACTTATGTATATATTCGTAATATATCTAAAAACTGCCTTCTGTTGTGACGAGACAAGAAGAATTGAACCTAGAGTTTTGTGCATGCTAGAAAGCACTCTACCACTGCCCAAAGGTGGCCTATTTGCTTGGATGCTCATCTTAGTCTGTTGAGATTACTTAATGGAAAGATCATAAACCAAGTGACTTATAAACAGCAGAAACTAACTGTTTACCCTTAAAGAGCTGAGAAGGGTAAGATCAATTACCATTGTCCCCTCTGATTCAGAGGGCGTCTTTTCATTGAACTTTCCCTAATGCAAGGAGTGACGGGTCTGTCCCATACATGAGGACACCACCCTAATGACTCAGTCACCTCTTAAAGGCTCTACTTCCTAACATCATAACACTGGGATTTAGGTGTTAACCTAAGAGCCTGGAAGAAGGGACGCAAGTATCTAGGCCACAGCATACTCTTGTTTCAGGAACAATATACTTTTTACTTTCAATATAATAGTATTAACTATTTAAAAAACCCTTTAGGATGTGTACTGGATAATTTTATGTTAACTTGACACAAGCTAGTTATCAGAGGAACCTCAACTGAGAAAAAGCCTCTATAAGATCCAACTGTAAGGCATTTTCTTCATTAGTGATTTAAGGGGAAGGGCCAGGGCATGGTGGGTGGTGCACCTCTGGGTTGGTGTTTCTGGGTTCTATAAGAAAGCAGGCTGGGCAAGCCAGTAAGCAGTACCTCTTCTTCCATGGATTCTGCATCATCTTCTTTTCTCCAGGCTCCAGCCCTGTCTGAGTTCCTGTTCTCTTTCAAGAATGAACTACAGTGCGGATGTGTAAGCCAAATAAATCCTTTCCTCCCCAGGTTTCATTTGCTCATGGTATTTCATCATAGCAACAGTAACCCTACCTAAGACAATGTAGGAAGGCAGAGATAGAAAATGGCAATTCTGAAAATAAAAGCTTATGATGGCTGAAAAGATAATGCTTCCCCTCACTTCTGTCTTTCTTCTCTCCGGTTCACTTCTTCCTCATTCTGTCATTCCTTCTCTTCGCCATTCCAACCTTCTCTCTTTTTTTGGGTGTTTTTACAATACTACTTTTATTTTTTTTTCAGTGACAATTTTTACATGTCCTCGATGTATATTGGTTTTATAGTCTTTTTTTTTTTTGAGGTTGGGTCTCACTAGGTGGCCCAGGCTAGCCATGAACTTACTGCATGACCTTGGCTGAGCTCAAATTAGTGACAGTTGTCTGCCTTAGACTCCCATGTGCTAGGCTTGAAGACAGGAGCTGCCATTCCTGGTTTTTCATTATTTTTATTTTAACAGTTTGGATTAGTTGTGCTCTTCCTTTATATTTTGATATTATTTATCAATTCCTTGTGGCACGGATATGTGTAGGTTTATCTTATTTCATTGTGTTGAAATTTGAAATTTCTATTCAGCAGCTATGAACACTTTATAACTCTTCTTCTTTAACGATCGGCTAGTTCAAGTCCAGCTTCTGATAAGGAAATTGTGGGTCCAAGTATTGAGAGACTGCCCAAGTCAAACTATGCATTTGCATGTTTTAATAAATAGCAAACTGGGCCAAGCAGATCCAGTGACCTGTTCCCAGCCAAGTGCACATTTTACGGCACAGTATTGCCCTCACTCTATAAAGAGTGCCGTGTTCGTAGAGTTACTCTGAAATTCCCCTTCCTAAAAGGAGAAGACTAGTTTGTGCCAATAGCTGTTTGCCTGGACGTTATCATCCATTGTCCCAGCAGGATGTTGTGACTCCTTTTACAGCTTCGCTTTATAACTTCTTTAAAAGGAAATGCTGAACAAAATTCATGACTCTTCTACTTAGATAAAAGATCAGTCAGTTAATAATTAATTAAAAAACCAAATTTTACTACCATATGGATTTTGCCCTATCAAATTCCATTTTCCAACTACATATATGCTCTAAATTTTTAAGTGTAAACAGCAGTGATTTTAAAATTGTCTCTGCAAAGAGCTATGAAGGAAACGAAATCTGTCAGCCTTGAAGGTGACACTAGAAAGATCTACGCTCATGCTCATAGAGAGACATACTTTCTTCCTTAGCTAGTGTGGTTGGTCTCTTCCCAGCAACCTTCTATTGAGGACACTTTTGGTTCTATTGTGAGTGCTTGATGTTCCAAGAGAACCACCCAAGTTTATTCTAATATTCTTTCTTTTCTGTCCAAGTTGATGTTCTGCCACATTACAGCTGTGTTCCTGTGTTTTTAGATGCTTCTACCATCATTTTCTACTTCCTATGCCATCAGCCCCAGTTGACAGCTGGTTTTATCCATCAGCCTCTAGTGTCATCTCACAAGGCCTTTTGTGACAACTACTGGAACCATCATGGTTCATGGAACAATGAAAGTTTAGACAAGACTGAAAACGATTTGATAAAGTAGAGGATTTCTAGGCACGGGTTTCTAAATTTTTTGGTCAGGATCTCTACTTTGCTATGGCTCTTGAGTCTGTTTTGTGACTTGCTGGCTCTCCGATGCCACACACCAGCATTTCAATCCCTGATAAAACCCTTTCTACTTCCCATAAGTCTTTGCTGCAGAAACTTTCAGATACATCAGTGGAGATGCAAGATTAAGAGTCTCTATGAAGCAGGTCTTATTCTGAGACATAAAGCTAATCCAGGTCTTTTTTTTTTCTTCTTTTAGGTGAGATTTTATATATGATCGGGTGACTAGTAATTTTTATAAATATCTTGTGCATTGCCTGGAGTGCTCTTTGTAGATTCTCAAGTGATTTTTTTAAACTGGGTTATTAAAGTCTTTTATAACTATATTTTGTTTAGGTGACAAGTTCTGGAAAGATGCTTTGGTGGGTCATATAATAACCCCTTGGAGATCTGTCTCCTGACCCTTTGAACCTGAACATGGCAAAGGAGAATTAAGATTAGTAATCAACCTGCTTTAAAACAGGGAGTTCACCCCAGATTAGTCATCAGGGCCTAATAGCTTTACTCTCATTATCCCATGGATGAGTAGGTATTCTTGTTCTCAGTGCCAACTTATTGATGATAATGCTGCTTTCACAATCCCCTTAGCGACTGTCCTGTAAATTCAAGCACTTGATATACAATCTCCTACCCCTTTCTTCCCCACCTCCCCTTCTTCTTTTCCATATTCCTCTCTCTGGTTGTGTTATGTACAGACCAGGCTGCAATTGAATTCCTTCTCCTCCAGCCTATCTCCAAAGAGCTGAGACTGTGTGTGTGCTACCACATCCGGCTTATGTGTCAAAGTCTACTCTTGCTCCTTCCCAGTTACTACTAGAGTCTTACTCATTCATCCCTTTCCTTTCTCTTATGGCAGTGATTCACAACCTTCCTCAAGCTATGACTCTTTAATACGGTTCTTTATTTTGTGATGACACCCAGCTGATGTGGGATTCCCCTCTGTACGCTGTGAATATGTTTTATTACCATTGGATAATAAAAACTCTGCTTTGGGCCTGTGGAAGAGCAGAATAAAGCCAGACATGAAATATAAACAGAGATATAAATAGAAAGTAGGAGGAGTAAAGGAGAAGCCATGTAGCTGCTCAAGAAGACAGACACCAGAGAACTTTCCTGGCAAACCACAAGCCTCATGACCATACACAGATTGATAGAAATGGGTGAAATCAAGATTAAAAGCTATCCAATAAGAAGCCTGAGCTAATAGGCAAGCAGTGTTCTACTTAATATAGTTTTTGTGTGATTATTCGGGTATGGGAGGCCTGGAAGAAAAGAGCAGTCTCCACTTACACCCAGCCATAAAATTATTTTTGTTGATACTTCAAAACTGTAATTTTGCCACTATTGTGAATTGTAATATAAATATTTGTGTCTTCTGATGGTTTTAGATGACCCCTGTGAAAAGGCGTTTGACCCCAAAGGGTTTGTAACATACTGGTTGAAAACTGTTGTCTTATGGCACAGATGTTTTACACTTGGTTCTACATATGTGCTAAATTCCATATTATCAAGGATTGTAGAAGACAGAGGGGTCAGCTCACCACAAGAAAACCCACAGAATCAACTAACCTGGCTGGGCTCACAGGGACTCACAGAGACTAAGCTGACAATTAGGGAGCTAGCATGGATCTGACCTAGGTACTCTACATACATGTTATGATTGTGTAGGTTGGTGTTTTTGTGGAATTCTTAACAGTGGGAATGGGGGGTTGTCTCTGATTCTTTGGTCTGCTTTTGGGACCCTTTTCCTCTTACTGGGTTGCCTCGTCCAGCCTTGATACAAGGGGATGCGCCTAGTCTTATTGCAACTTGATATGGCATGTTTGACTGATATCCCTTTTCTGAAGGGGAGCAGATGAAGGATGGATCTGGAGGAGAGGAGTGGTAGTGAAAAGGGACTAGAAGGAGAAGAGGGAGGTGAAACTGGTGAGGAGGTAATACATGAAAGAAGATTAAAATTTTTTAGACAGAATGAAAAATTTGATATTTTGTTACTGCTTTGTCTCCTTGTTTATAGTTATCTCAGAATTTCCCAAACCACTGTTCTTGATGTTCATCTTAATCTCTATACTTACAAGTTTCCATGTTTTCTTTTGGCAGATGAATTCCTCTCCACATTCCAGTTTGTGAAACTCCTAGATAGAGATTGCAATGGCTTTGCTTTTTTCTTTCTGTTTTTCTTCTTTTTAGTGATGTTGGTTGTTTGTCAATGTTTTTTTTTTTTTTTTTTTTTTTTTTTTTTTTTTTTTTTTTTTTTTTAGCAGACACTCATTAACTACTTTATTTTTCTTTCTCACTGACTAATAAAGAACAAACCTGGAAGGAGTTCCAGGACTGTCTTCCCAGAACTGGGCAGCAGAGGCAGGATTAGGTGTTCAAAATAATTCTCAATTACACAGCATGAGGCAAGCCTAAAGTATAGGAGACATTGTTCAACATAGAAATCAACATAACTTGAAAGAAATGAGATGAAACTATCAATGACTTAGAAACATTGGAAAGCAGAAACAAATAGAGATAATAGCAGCAATACAATTAAAGAAAGTATTTTAAACTGATACCAAAAAGTGATTTTTTTTGTTATTTTTTTAAAATTTATTTATTTATAAGTTCACTTTCACCCCGTGAATGTTGGTTTTTATAAGCTAGCTCTTAGTTTTTCTCTCGAGTCTCAAGACAGAGCTACTATGGTTTCTGGCACCTGTTGTTCCTATGAAGAACCCAGATGCCAGCCCTGCTGGTATTATTAGGTCATATGGGTCTCCCTCCAGCAGCTCTGAAGATCATTTCCAGCTCCTCCTTTCGAGTTGCCTGGTTACAGTTTTCCTTATTATTGTCCTACTTGAGAGTTCCTTGAACTTCAAGCAGGAATGACGTGTATTTTAACTTCATAAGAAGATTTCCAGTCTTGGACAATGCTTCTGCCCTATTTCTTCCTCTTTGTCCTCGGAAGCTCTGATACTGTAATAAAACATTTTGCTCATGTTCCTTAGGCTTCCTACACTTATTCCCCCTTTTTTTACTCTGTTTCACTTTGCTTTGCTAGTTTTTAGTGATATGTTTCTAGATTATAAGTCTTGTATTCATTAGTGTTGGATAGTTTGTTTAAAGCTTGGTCAGTAAATTTAATTTGAAATGCTTTACATGGGTTATTTTAAATTTACAGAAAATATTAAAGACTGCTAGGGCAAATCCCCACCATCTTTCATCCAGATTTCCTAGATAATGGTTTTATATCCATCCTTGCATTCTTCCCACAAGGGTTAGATAGACACAGGTATGCATAGACACATACATGTGCAATGTTCTGTGAACAAATCCAGGCAAGCTGTGGCTCGCAAGCCTTATCACTGATCCTTCATGTGTTTTCTTCTTCTTGGGATTTAGTGTGTGTCTTAGCCATGTGCTGAGGCCATCCTCATCTAACGGCTCATTGAGGACTCTAAGAACACTTTTCCCCTCCTGGATGTATCCTTTCCCTTGGCCTTGCTTTGTTCTTGGTCCTGAACTGCAAGCAGACACTTTTCTCAAGGAGAGAAATGTGCTTGACATCATCAGCCCATCAGGAGGAAGTTCTTGCATTTCTTAAATTGAATCTGTCCATGCAGTGCTTATCTCTGAATTTCTCTGATTTCTTCACAGATGGACAGTCCACCTAGGATGTTCTCCTTATTGTCAGTGATCTGGTCAACCACAGCTTACTACATACTTTCTGGAAGGAGAATTTCTGTCTGCTGTCCTTACCAGATTGCTAAGACATGTCTTCTGTTACTTTACAGTTTATTCTTGATCCTAAATGTATTTGTCCACTGTTATTGGAAGCATGTAGTTCTGGGACTGATTTTTTTATGCATTTTTTTTCAGGTTTCATGGACAGTTTATTGTACTGAGTTTAAGAAATATAAGTTAGGCATTGAGAATAGAAGATAACAGCTACAATGACCTCTAATGGAATTAAGGAACTTGTATGGCATCTTCACTGTAGCTCTGAGCATTTGAAATCATAATGTGATATGTCAAGTACATCTGTCTTTTCCATTAAACAGATTCACCAGCTATAACAATGTTTTCTCATTGCACAAGAGTTCTGTATTTCATTTCTGCTTAGTCACTTCATACCAGCTATGTTCTAAGCACAGATTCATCAGTTAAAAAATATGTTTTAGAGCTGTTGGTTAGTAAAATCCCATCAACCGTTGCAAATATTATAGACTATTTTGTATTACTATTGGTTACCCTACAGTACTTGATGGTGGGACAATATTGCTGAAGATCCTACATACTTGAGAACATGGCTAAACTAAGTTGGTGTTTAACCTAGAAATGTTATTCATATTGGCTAGTGTTCATGATGCTGGAGGGTGTTACCCATGCTATTGGGGGAGGAAGTTATTATCAGTATTACCTAGTTGTGAGATACAGCTGGCATGGTACATCCATTAGTTCAATAGTGACATGAAAATTGTGGGGTAATAAACCACTTTCTGGTTTTTTTTTTTTTTTAGTTTTTCGAGACAGGGTTTCTCTATTTAGCTTTGGAGCCTATCCTGGAACTAGCTCTGTAGACCAAGCCGGTCTCAGACTCACAGAGATCCACCTGCCTCTCCCTCCTGAGTGTTGGGATTAAAGGTATGTACAATCACCTCCTGGCAATAAACCACTCTCTTGCTGTTGGTTTTTATTTTACACTTTTTACTCTTTTGGGGGACAGGCACACAGTTCCCAAATAAATACATGGCAGCTTATTATTACTTATAAGTGCCCAGCCTTAGCTTGACTTATTTCTTGCCAGCTTTTTTTAACTTAAAATATCCCATATACCTTTTGTCTCTGTTTTTTTTTTCTTTTCTTACTTCTGTATATCTTACTTTTACTCTTACTCTGTGCTGGCTGGGTGGCTGGCCCTTGACATCCCCCTCTCCTTCCTCCCTTGTTCCTCTTCTTTGTCCTCCTTCTGTTTATTCTCTCTGCCTGCCAGCCCCGCCTATCCTTCCTCCTGCCTTGCTATGGCCCTTTCAGCTCTTTATTACACCATCTTGTATTTTAGACAGGCAAAGAATCACAGCTTCATAGAGTTAAACAAATGCAGCATAAAGAAAAGTAACAGATTACATCATTAAACAACTGCTCCAGAGCATAAACAAATGTAATGCACCTTAATATTCTCCAACACGTTCTAGTTGGATTGAAGACCAGCTACACAGGATATAACTCATGTCTGGCACCATTAATGGAACCAAAAGCCCATAACTAAATAGATCTCAGGCTCTACCAGAGAGCCTACTCTTATTCTTCTATATGGACACAGTGATAAACCAACGCTCCTAAGCATTTACTACTATACCCGTAGACCAATGCATTTGTCCTTCCTCATCAGTGAAGCTGCTATTTGCATTGTATGGAAATCAGCCTAAAGACCCACAACTGGTCAGAGAGAAGAGAATGAGAGACTGTGGAGCGCTCAGCCCTGCACTCAAAATCTATATCATACCCACTCCTCCAAAGGCTCAGAAATGTAAATGGAGACTGCTCTATCGTTTCGAGCCACCCAGACCCAAATGATCACACAGAAACTATAGTAATTACAACACTGTTTGGCCAATAGCTTAGGCATATTTTTAGCTAGCTCTTACATCTTAAATTAATCCATTTCTATTAATCTGTGTATCACCATGAGACCTGTGGCCTACTAGTAAGGTTCTGGCATCTTTTTTCTTCTGCAGCTATATGGCATCTGCCTGACTCTGCCTTCTTTCTCCCTGCATTCAGTTTAGTTTTTCTGCCTAGCTCTATTCTGCCCTGACATAAGCCGTAGTAGCTTCTTTATTAACCAATGGTAATTAAACATATTCACAACATACAGAGGTGAATCCCACATCATCTTCTCTTTCCTGTCTAAAGAAAAGGAAGGTTTTAACTTTAACATGGTAAGATTACATATCTTTGTGAGTCTAATATCTCATATCTAATCTATCTTTTGTCATAACTAAGGAAAACTGTAACTATAACTATTTGTCTTCAATTCCATCAAAGACCCCAGAAGGATATAATATTGCCTAAGTAAACAAGAAGTGCATTGTAAGCAACTTCCAAAACTTTAGAATTGACAGAGACATCTCACTGCCTGGACAGTCACCCAAAGTTTTTTTTTTTTTTTTTAATATAATGTTGGGCATCCATCTTCAGCCTATAGGCCCATAGATTCTGACAGGCCTTTCAGTGAAGCAGGAAATTTGAAGATCTGTTTGGCCTTATACTAGCAAGTTTGGCAATTGCCTTCTTCTGTGTCCTGCAGAATGTCTGGCAGTTTCTTCTGTGAAGCAGGAACCCTGAAAGACACTCTTCACCCAATGTCTCAGACTTATTTCTAGCTAGCTCTTACATCTTAAATTAACCTGTGTATTTCTAATAATCTGTGTATCACTACGAGGCTGTGGCCTATGGTAAGGTTCTGGCATCCTTCCCCTTCATCAGCTACATGGTGCCTCCCTGACTCTGTCTATTTTCTCTATATATCTCTGTTTGAATTTCCCACCTGGCTTTATTCTGCCCTGCCATAGACATATGAACTAACCAAGGCAAGGCTGAAGAACTCACCCTGGTGGTGAGGACAGGGGAGAATTGGTGGACTGACCAACCCTGCAACTACCCAGGTCCAGAACCAGGATTATGAGTTGGCCAACCCCAACATCCACCCCATCCATGATTGACTAGAGTATATGAAGGGACTGGTCCTGCAGACCCAAAGCTGCAGGATGTCCATGACACAGGGCAACAGCAAGATATCCAAGAGCAGTTCCAGTAAGGGCCAAGCATCAATAGTGTAGCAGAAACCAGAGGCCTGGAACCAGGCCAATGACTCTTTGCCACGAACACTCGTAAGTACAGATATATGGACAAGATAAAGGGTTTACCTTGTGACTCACTGTGTCGCATTATTCCATGCGACATTTTCCATGATGAGATTTTTTTATATTATTTTCTTTTTTTCTCTTAAATTTTATTTTATCTTGAGGGCAGGAAGTTGCAAGGGCAAAGGATAGAAACAGAGATGGGGAAATGAATGGGACTGAGATGCATAATGTAAAAGACACAAAAAAATAAATAAAAAGAAAAATAATATTGAAAATTTAAAAATACAAATAAAGAAACAAGAAAGAAGTACCTTTTACTATAGAGTTTAGCTCTAGGTACCATTTGCTTGGATCTATGAATCTGTGCTGCATGAGGGATATAACACTATAATGCTTATATTAGCTTTGTTTCCAGCAGTTTCAAGTTGCCACTGACTTGTATAAGGGAAATGTCTTCTCTCCTCCTCAGAATATGATAACTTATAATTTTCTCCCTATGTCCATTATTTCTGGCCACAAGTGACTCTATAAATGGTAAAAAAAAAATTGGAAGAAGCCTGTTTTAAAATTGTGTCAGGTAAGTGCTCTCATGAAATACTCATAGTATTCTCTTTCAAGGGCTCTACCCCTCTGTGTTCATTTTTACCCCAGGTCCAAGCACACTTTCTCAGCCACCTACATTGCAGTAGAATTGATAATAGTTCCTAGCTGGCTTCTTCCCAGTTTCTTTGGAACTGGGAGACCAATGGAAGACCATGAGTCCTACCAAGATACGCAATGATTTTTTTTCTAAGCTACTTTGAAACTCTAAAATAACTAAATATCTTTCAAAATTTTTTGACATTTACCTAATTTAACTAATGCACTACTCTATGAATGAATGAATATACAATGAAATATTAATTGAAATCCTGTCAGTTTCAACAGAATGGACTTTTCTAAGTAGGAGACAGTATTTTAAATGAACAAAGCCAAATGCTGCATGTTCACACCAATGTGTAGACACTACAAAAGATGACCTTTGAAGAAGAAGGAAGTACAATAGTGATTCTTAGAAGCACACATGGAGGGAGAAAGAGGAAAAGCTTAGGTAGTGACTTCTAACATACAGTCAGGAACAAGGAATATGTTCTAGTTTTCCCTGGCATAGCAAGATTAGTTCACAACAAACCATATGTATTTAATGAAGATCTAGAAGAGAGGAGTGTGCAGAGTCCAAACATGAAATGAGGAAGATGTGAAGTTAAAAATGACTACAACCTATGGTAGTTTGGATGCGAATGTTACCATAGACTCAGATGTCTCAGTACGTGGTCCACAGTTGGTGGTGCTGTTTGGGCAGGTTAAGGAGGTGTGCCATGCTGGAGGAAATGTGTCACCTGGGCAGGCTTTTGACGTTTCAAAACCTTATGCCATTGCCACTTCACTCTCTGCCTTGTGCTTGCAGTTCAGGATGTGAGCTCTTAGATTGCTACTGCCAGTTGCCCCACCATGATGATGGGCTGTAAAGATGGTTTAGAGGTTAAGAGGACTCATCGCTTTTATAGAATACTTGAAATTAAACCCCAGCACCCACATGGTAGCTCAGAACTCTCTGTAACTCCAGTTCTTGGGTACCCGGGACCCTTTTCTGATAATTATGAGCTCCAGTAATGCACAGATATGCACGAAAACTACTCAAGCACATAAATACAACCAAAACAAAGGAAGAAAAGTTGTAACTATTAAAAAGGGAAAGGCATCAAATGACCATCACTCATCCCTGAGTTGGCTAGCATGGCAACACATCTGACTCAGCACTCATGTTGCTTCTAGCCTCATCTTCATGCAGTCATAACCACGTGCCTTTTTCAGCAGTCATCCAAGGCATATGTGGACCAAGCAAAGGAGCCAATATCAGCAAAATCACAACAGTGGATCAGGTTCTCTGGACTAAGCAGAACTCCCATCTAGTTAAGTCAAGACCACTTATGATACAGAATATTTTCTCTTCTGTTGCCTAAACATATTTTCTAGCATCACACCACAGCTTAATTTTTCACAGATGTGACCCTTTTTAGTTCAATTTTTTTGTTTGCTACCACTGTTAGAATAATCATTTTTATTTTATTGTAATGCACCAAAAGAGTTATTCATAGATTATAAATAGTGAGAATATAAGTATTGCTCTCATATATATATGCTTACTACTTATAATCTATGAATATATAATCTCTCTCTATATATATATCCTCACTACTTATAATATATGATTATATATTGATGTGGGATTTCCCTCTGTATGCTGTGATAACCATTGATAAATAAAGGAACTACTTTGGGCTTATAGCAGAGCTATAGGGGAACAGAGCTAGGCTGGAAAAACTAAGCTGAATACTGGGAGAAAGGAGGCAGAGTCAGGAGAAGCCTTGGAGCTTCTGCCAGAGACAGACATGCTGAAACTTTGCTGGTAGGCCACGACCTCATGGTGATGCACAGATTAGTGGAGACAGGTTAAACTGAGATGTAAGAGGTTAGCCAGAACTATGCTTAAGCTATTGGCCATACAGTATTGCAAATAATATGGTTTTCTGTGTGATTATTTTCAGGGCTGAACAGCCAGAAGCAAACTAATGACCTCTTCCAACAATATATGTCATATATATCTCAGTGCTTATAATCTATAAATAGCACTTTTGGTATTTGTTTTTTTTTTATTTTTCGAGACAGGGTTTCTCCGTAGCTTTTGGTTCCTGTCCTGGAACTAGCTCTTGTAGACCAGGCTGGCCTCGAACTCACAGAGATCCGCCTGCCTCTGCCTCCCGAGTGCTGGGATTAAAGGCGTGCGCCACCACCGCCCGGCACTTTTGGTATTTTTATTTACATACTTACATATATATGTAGATAGATAGATAGATAGATAGATAGATAGATAGATAGATGATGGAGGGAGGGAGGGAGGGAGAGAGAGAGAGAGAGAGAGAGAGAGCGAGCGAGCCCAGGAGCATTGACTTCTCTTTTGAAGGGCATATAACATATTTACTATAAGTGGAAAATAATATAAGACAGAGCAAAATATAGTAATATTTTATTTGTGTTTTAATAAATAGAGATTGCCTGAAAATCAGAGTGCAGAGCTAAGGTATTACAGGCCCCAGAGTGGTGGCTCACAACTTTAATCCCAGGACTAGGGAACTGGAGACAGGTGTGATATGGCTGGACAGAGACAGAGGTATACAAGGCAGGAGGAGACATGAGCTCATTGCAATCTGAGGTTTGGTGGAAAACAATGTAGTCTGCAGTCCCATTGAGGACAAGATTGCCCCTCTGTCTGAGCCTTGGGAGAGCTCTCCAGGGGCTTGGCTGTTTCGCTTTTCTGATCTTCAGCTTGAACCCCAATATCTGTCACTGAGCTTTTATCATTCATGCTACAGGCGAATAAAGTTTTATATATAAGAAGGTAGTAATTTAGGGACAGCCAGACAGGAATGTGGTAGTAGTGATGAAGTCAGAAAAATGATGCTGGGTAGAGATAGTGTCGGCCAGTATTATGCAAAGACATTTCACATGCTCTTAAATATCTTTACTTTTCTTTCTTTATTTTAATAATGGAGAGAGGCAGTAAATGACTAGGGATACGTACTATTTTATTTGCACCAAGAGGTTATAAACAACTGTTGTAAAAAACCATTTGAAAGTCATTGCTCTCCAAGTTTTTCATGCAGACTGGGCCAAAGTTGAATCAAAAATTACTCTAAAGTCATCATAAAAGCAGTATGACTCAAAGTGAATTGATTCAGATGTGGATAAAATTGTTCATCAACTTATGATGCTATATACAGCAAAAATTATTGTTTTGGATTGGGCAAGGATGTATCCTCAGACAAACAATACTCCTTGATAGCTACCTAACTGAGGCCTGGATACTGAAGTGAAGGGCATCCCAGTCAGCCCCTCCTGTGCAGATGTTGCAGATATGCTCAAGGGAAGCGATTCCCTGGACATTAGGAGAAGATGCCAACGTTCTGTTTATTGCAAGGTAGCAGTGTTTTCTAGCTGGAAGAGAGCCATGCAAAGTAGGCCCTTTTGCAGAGTTCCAGGCAGAGCTGGCCCCTGGGAACTGGGTAGCATTTCACCAGATGGAGAAGGTGCTATGTATGAGTCATCGCTACCTCAGGGCCATGGAAAAGCAAGTCACTGAGTTTGGATGGAAGCACAAGTATTGTGATGTTATTGGGACACTCGGCTATTTAAAGTGCTGCAATAAATGAAGTCAGAAACTGTGTAGACGGCTAACCCGTGGAAGGTGCTAGCTGATACTCTCAGAGAGTGAGGTTTCCCAAAGGCTGTGGGGAATCATAATGTCAGAGAAGTGATCTGATCTATGTTTTTAGATAGTGGCTAAGAGCCACATGGAGATGCTAAAGTGTTGTCAGGAAAGATAGACACAGGCTGTTCAGTAAGACAGCAGAGGTAGGAATAGAAATAAAAGCCCAATTATGAAAAGTGTCACAGAGGGTGCATAACCAACCCTGACTCTTAATTGGATATTGCAGAAATGCATGGTGGTCTTCCAATATCATTTTTCTCTTCTGTGTATGTTGCCTAGTGCTGTCCTATGAATGTGTCTAGGTGGCTGAAGCAACTGGGCTTATTTTCTCTGCTGTGGAAGCTATAAATACAAACGTAAGGTGCCAGCAGGGATGGTTCCTTCTGAAGGCTGGGAAGAAAGAACCTATTTCAAAGCTTTCTCCTAGCTTTGGAAATAAATCCTTGATATTGGAATCCTTGATTTGCCATCAGTTCAGTCTCTGCTCCTGTCTTCATATGATACTCACTCTGGAGTTTTCTTTCTGTAAGGATGCCAGTCAGGTTGGGTTAGGTGTTCATTCACCCTACTCCAATAGAACACCACCTTAAGTAATTATAGCTGTGAAAATCTTCTTACCAAATTAGGTCACCTTTGGGGGTATCAGCAATTGGAACTTTGACATTGCCCTTTGAGGGACACCAATCAAGGTTCAGTGTTTGCCTTATGATCTCATGGACTCCTGGTTTGGCCTTGGGCCTTTGTCCACTCAGAACAGAGACTTGTGTTCTCATCTAGGGCCACATGAGTGGACGAAGGCTGGTGAGGCCAAGGTGGAAGTTGCATGTTCCTTGGCAAACTTTCCTTAAAGAACAGTATACTACCACACATTTTCCCTTCTGCTTGCATCCCTTGGCCAACATTCATCCTCATGGTCACAGATGAAAAATAAAATGAGCTTCCATCTTGGGCAATCCATTTTTATGTTCCCCTTCTTCTTATATCAGGGAATTGGGTTGTTAATTGTATTCATGTTACTTTTAACTCTTGCAAATGAGGGGGGCTGTTGAGGCTGGAGAAGGATGGCAGGGTTCTGTTGACACCCCAAATCTGAGCTTAAAAAGGAGTGCTCTCTCAAAAGGCTGACCCAGTTGTTCTGAACTGTGGCTTACTGACTGATGCCAGCACATCGGTGCACTTTTACTTTGTCTGGTAGAACACCATGGTTTGACTCATGTTTTGACCCCTCTGAAACTCATGTTGAAATTCAGTTGTCTTTGTGTTATTGTTAGGAGTGGGGATCTTAAGAGGTGGTGTGGTAACTTGAATAAAAATGCCTCCCATAGGCTTAGATGTTTGAAGACTTGCTCCACAATGGTGGCCCTGTTTGGGAATGTTTAGGAGATGTGTTCTTAGTGAATAAAGTCTGTCACTTGGGATAGACTTTAAGAGTTTAATGACTCTCACCTTTCCCAGTATGTCCCCTCTTTTTCAGGCTTGTGGTTCAAGATGTGAGCCCTCAAACTTTTCTCCAGTCACCACGCCTGCTGTCTGCTGCCTTCTGCTTTTGCTCTGCCACCATGGGCTCTTAAACCCTTGGGAACTATAAGCCAAACAAACCTTCCCTTTCGTAGGTTGCCTTGTTCATGGTGTGTCATCCTAGCAACTGAAAAGCAACTAATACAGGTGGTTAGGGCATAACACGGGCTTAATGGCTTTTACATGGAAAAGCATTTGTTACTGCAGAAATGATGCCACATTTCTTCTAAATGGGTTTGCCTGTTCTATCTTTCTACAACATTATGAAAAAGCATGAGATTCTCAACAGAAACTGACTTATTGCTTATGTAATAAAGACGATTACAGAGATGAAGCAGGTGGTGGCAGTCGACCCAGGCTGCAGGCAGCAGGGACCAGCTCAGAGGCAGACGCAGGCGGCAGGGACCGGAGCACAACACCGAGAGCAGATCGCCCCACTACAATTAAATCAAAGAGGTAGGACTTTGGTTGGCGAGGTCCCTGGCAAACGGGGAGCCTGGTCCTGTTCCTGAAGACCCTTCTGAGGGGTGAGAGGGATCTTGGCCCCCGGCAGGAGTGAGGAAACAGAGCGAGGGCATTTTTTAAGAGGAGCCCCTGGCCAGCAGAGAAACCTGATCTGGTATTAAAAGACCGATTAAGTAGGATCAAAACCCCCTGCCATTGTCCTTGGTGTCTCATCAGGCCTCATTGTTCGCCATGTTCAGAGAGTCCGGTTTTATCCCATGCTTTTTCGGTCACAGTCCAGCTGGCCTTGGTGAGCTCCCCGTAGATCAGCTCCACTGTCTCAGTGGGTGGATGCACGCCTCGTGGTCCCGAATTCTTTGCTCATGTTCTCCCTCCTTCTGCTCCTCCTTGGGACCTTGGGAGCTCAGTCCAGTGCTCCTGTGTGGGTCTCTGTCTCCATCTCCATCCATCACCAGATGAAGATTCTATGATGATATGCAAGATATTCGTCAGTATTGCTCTAGGATAGGGTCATTTCAGGTTCCCAATCCTCAGCTGCCCAAGGAACTAACTGGGAACGTCATCTTGGGCACTAGGGAGCCCCTCTAGGGTCAAGTCTCTTGCCCACCCTAAACTGGCTCCCTTAACTAAGAATTGTGGTTCCGTGCTCCCCTATCCACCTTTCCTTTATCCCAATTCTCCTGTTTACTTAATGTGCTGGCTTTGTGGGAGCCTAGCCAGTTTGGATGTTCACCTTCCTAGATATGGACGGAGGGGGGAGGACCTAGGACTTACCACAGGGCAGGGAACCCGGACTGCTCTGTGGACTGGAGAGGAAGGGGGGGAGAGGAGTGGGGGGAGAGGGAGAAGGGTGGGAGGAGGGGGAGAAGGGTGGGAGGAGGGGAAGGGAAATGGGAGGCTGGGAGGAGGTGGAAACTTGTTTTTTTGTTTATGTTTTTTTTCTTCTTTTCGCAATAAAAAAAAAATTAAAAAAAAAAGACCGATTAGATAGCATCGATAGGAGGAGATGGGGAGGCACCAAGGCAAAAATTCACCCAACAATCTGAAAAACAACATGAAAACACCAGAACCCAATGATCTTACAACAGAAAAACTTGAACACCCTAACACAGAAGAAGTGGAAAAAATTGACTTTATGAAAGCAATAGAGTCCCTTAAACAACATGTAAAAAACGTCCTTATAGAAATGGATGAGAAGTATAACAAAAAGTTTGAAGAAATGAGTAAATACGTACATGATACCCTGGGAAACCAAGAAAAAATGACCAAACAGGTAATGGAAACAGTTCAAGAATTGAAAACTGAAATGGAAGCAAGGAAGAAAACACAAACTGAGGACCAGTTGGAAATGGAAAATCTAGGTCAACGAGCAGAGCCTACAGAAACAAGCATAATCAATAGAATACAAGAGATAGAAGAAAGAATCTCAGATTCTGAGGACACCATAGAGAAAATAAATGCACTGATCAAAGAAAACAGCAAAGCCAACAAATTCTCATCACAAAACATTCAGGAAATATGGGACACAATAAAAAGACCAAACCTAAGAATAATAGGAATAGAAGAAGGAGAAGAGTCACAGTTCAAAGGCCCAGAAAATATTTTTTCTATGTCTATCTTCATTTTTTTAAAAAATTTATTTATTTATTTATTTTAAATTTATTTATTTATTAAGGATTTCTGCCTCCTCCCCGCAACCGCTTCCCATTTCTCTCCCCCTCCCCCGATCAAGTCCCCCTCCCTCATCTGCTCAAAGAGCAATCAGGGTTCCCTGAACTGTGGGAAGCCCAAGGACCGCCCACCTCTATCCAGGTCTCCTAAGGTGAGCATCCAAACTGCCTAGGCTCCCCCAAAGCCAGTACGTGCAGTAGGAGCAAAAACTCACTGAGATTGTTCTTGAGTTCTCAGTATTCCTCATTGTCTGCTATGTTCAGCTAGACCGGATTTATCCCATGCTTTTTTAGACCTAGGCCAGCTGGCCTTGGTGAGGTTGTGGAGAAAGGGGTACACTCACCCATTGCTGGTGGGAATGCAAACTTGTGCAACCACTCTGGAAAGCAGTGTTTCGGTTTCTCAGGAAATTCGGGATCAACCTACCACTGGATCCAGCAATACCACTCTTGGGAATATACCCAAGAGAGGTCCTATCATACAACAAAATATATGCTCAACTATGTTCATGGCAGCATTGTTTGTAATAGCTAGAACCTGGAAACAACCTAGATGCCCTTCAACGGAAGAATGGATGAAGAAAGTATGGAATATATACATATTAGAGTATTACTCAGCAGTAAAAAACAAGGACTTCTTGAATTTTGCATACAAATGGATGGAAATAGAAAACACTATCCTGAGTGAGGTAAGCCAGACACAAAAAGAGGAACATGGGATGTACTCACTCATAATTGGTTTCTAGCCATAAATAAAGGATATTGAGCTTATAATTCATGTTTCTAGAGAAGCTAAATAAGAAGGTGAATCCAAAGACAAACACATTGGCATCCTCATGAATATTAACCTTCATCAGGCGATGAAAGAAGACAGAGACAGAGACCCACATTGGAGCTCCGGACAGAAATCTCAAGGTCCAAATCAGGAGCAGAAGGAGACAGAGTATCAGCAAGGAACTCAGGACTATGAGGGGTGCACCCACACACTGAGACAATGGGGAAGTTCTATCAGGAACCCAGAAAATATTTTTAACAAAATTATAGAAGAAAACTTTCCCAACATAAAGAAAGATATTCCTTTGAATATTCAAGAAGCATACAGAACACCAAACAGACTGGATCAAAGAAAAACATCGCTCACCATATAATAATTAAAACACAAAATATACAGGTTAAAGAAAGAATATTAAGAGCTGCAAAGGAAAAAGGCCAAGAAATTTATAAAGGTAAACCAATCAGACTTACACCTGACTTCTCTATGGAAACCATCAAAGCCAGAAGGGCCTAGATAGAGGTACTTCAGAAACTAAGAGACCATGGATGCAAACCCAAACTACTATACCCAGCCAAGCTATTGTTCACTATCAATGGAGAAAACAAGACATTCCAGGATAAGAACAAATTTAAACAATATGTAGCCACAAATCCAGCCCTACAGAAAGTAATAGAAGGAAAATCACAACCCAAGGAATCCAACATTGCCAAGACTGCCTACAATAACTCAGGCATCTAGTGACCCTTCACCAGCACAACTCAAAGAAGGGAGACACACAAACTCTACTACCAAAAACAATAAAAATAACCAGAGTAAACAACCACTGGTCATTAATATCACTTAATATTAATGGTCTCAATTCACCTATAAAAAGGCACAGGCTAAGAGATTGGATACGAAGACAGGATCCAACATTCTACTGTTTGCAAGAAACACATCTCAACCACAAAGACAGGCATCTACTCAGAGTAAAGGGTTGAGAAAAGATCTTTCAAGCAAATGGTTCTAAGAAAAAAAGCAGGTGTGGCCATACTAATTTCTAACAAAACTGACTTCAAACTAAAATAAATCAGAAGAGATCAAGATGGACACTTTATACTCATAACAGGAACAATTCATCAGGCTGACGTCTCAGTCCTGAATATCTATGCCCCTAATATAAAAGCACCCATTTATGTAAAAGAAATATTAATAGAACTCAAGGCAGACATCAAACCACACACACTAGTAGCAGGAGACTTCAACACACCTCTCTCTCCAATGGACAGGTCAATCAGACAGAAACCTAATAGAGAATTAAGAGAATTATTCGCGTTAATGAAGCAAATGGACTTAACAGACATCTGTAGAACACTCCACCCAAATAGGAAAGAATATATCTTTTTCTCTGCAGCTCATGGAACCTTCTCGAAAATTTACCACATACTCGGAAACAATGGAAACCTCCACAGATACAAAAAATTATCAGTGTCCAACTGTGCCTTATCAGATCACCATGGATTAAAGTTAGAAGGCAACAACAATGCTACCCCCAGGAAGCCGACAAACTCATGGAAACTGAATAGTCAATTACTGAACCACACTTGGGTCAAGGAAGAAATTAAGAAAGAAATTAAAGTCTTCCTTAAATTTGAGTAAAAATACTCAAACCTATGGGGCATGATGAAAGCAGTGCTAAGAGGAAAGTTCATAGCACTAAGTGCCCACTTAAAGAAAATGGAGAGCCGGGCAGTGGTGGCACACGCCTTTAAAAATCCCAGCACTCGGGAGGCAGAGGCAGGCGGATCTCTGTGAGTTCGAGGCCAGCCTGGTCTACAAGAGCTAGTTCCAGGACAGGAACCAAAAAGCTATGGAGAAACCCTGTCTCTAAAAATCAAAAAAAAAAAAAAAAGAAAGAAAAGAAAAAAGAAAATGGAGAAAGCATACATTGGGGACTTAACAGCACACCTGAAAACTTTAGAAAAAAAAAAAGAAGCAGACGTGCCCAGGAGGAGTAGAAGACTGGAAATAATCAAACTGAGGGCAGAAATCAACAAAATAGAAACACAGAAAACAGTCCAAAGAATCAATGAAACAAAAAGTTGGTTCTTGGAGAAAATCAACAAGATCGACAAACCCCTATCCAAACTAATTAAACGACAGAGAGAGAACACGCAAATAAATAAGATAAGAAATGAAAAGGGGGACATAACCACAGACATAAAAGAAATTCAGAGAATCATTAGATCTTATTACAAAAGCCTTTATGCCACAAAACTGGAAAATGCAAAAGAAATGGACATTTTTTTTTTTAGATAAGTACCATATACCATATAAGTACCATATACCAAAGCTAAACCAAGACCAGGTGAATGATCTAAATAGACCTGTTAGTTGTGAATAACTAGAAACTGTTATCAAAAATCTCCCTTCCAAAAAAAGCCCAGGACCAGATGGTTTCAATGCAGAATTCTACCAGAACTTCCAAGAAGAGCTAATACCTATACTCCTTAATGTATATCACAATATAGAAATAGAAGAGTCATTGCCAAATTCCTTTTATGAAGCTACAGTTACCCTAATACCAAAACCACACAAAGACCCAACCAAGAAAGAGAACTACAGGCCTATCTCACTCATGAATATTGACGCAAAAATTCTCAATAAAATACTGGCAAACCGAATCCAAAAACACATTAGAAAAATTATCCATTCTCACCAAGGCCAGCTGGCCTAGGTCTGAAAAAGGATGGGATAAATCCGGACTAGCTGATCACAGCGGACAATGAGGAATACTGAGAATTCAAGAACAATTGCAGCGGGTTTTTGATCCTACTGCACGTACTGGCTTTGGGGGAGCCTAGGCAGTTTGAATGCTCACCTTACGAGACCTGGATAGAGGTGGGCAGTCCTTGGGCTTCCCACAGGTCAGGGAACCCTGATTGCTCTTCGAGCAGATGAGGGAGGGGGACTTGATCGGGGGAGGGGGAGGGAAATGGGAAGCGGTTGTGGGGACGAGGCAGAAATCCTTAATAAATAAATAAATTAAAAAAAATAAAAAAAATAAAAGCTCAAAAAAAAAGAAAAAGAAAAATTATCCATTATGATCAAGTAGGCTTCATCCCAGAGATGCAGGGCTAGTTAAACATATGCAAATCTATCAATATAATCTACCATATAAATAAACTGAAAGAAAAAAACCATATGATCATTTCATTAGATGCTGAAAAAGCATTCGACAAAATTCAACACCCCTTTATGGAATAGGTCTTGGAGAGATTAGGGATGCAAGGGTCATACCTAAATATAATAAAAGCTATTTACAGCAAGCTGACAGCTAACATTAAATTAAACAGAGAAAAACTCAAAGCCATCCCACTAAAATCAGGAACACGACAAGGATGTCCACTCCCTCCATATTTCTTCAATATAGTGCTTGAAGTTCTAGCAATAGCAATAAGACAACATAAGGGGATCAAGGGGATTTGTATTGAAAAGGAAAAAGTTAAGCTTTCATTATTTGCAGATGATATGATAGTGTACATAAGCGACCCCCAAAACTCTACCAAAGAACTCCTACAGCTGATAAACACCTTTAGTAATGTGGCAGGATACAAGATCAACTCCAAAAAATCAGTTGCCTTCCTATACACTAAGGATAAGGAAACAGAGAGGGAAATCAGACAAGCATCACCTTTCATGATAGCCACAAATAGCATAAAATATCTTGGGGTAACTCTGACCAAGGAAGTGAAAGATCTGTTTGACAAGAACTTTAAGGCATTGAAGAAAGAAATTGAAGAGGACACCAGAAAATGGAAGGATCTCCCTTGCTCTTGGATTGGGAGGATCAACATAGTAAAAATGGCAATTCTACCAAAAGCAATCTATAGATTCAATGCAATCCCTATCAAAATCCCATCAAAATTCTTCACAGATCTGGAGAAGACAATAATCAACTTTATATGGAAAAACAAAAAACCCAGGATAGCCAAAACAATCTTATACAATAAAGGATCGTCTGGAGGCATTACCATCCCTGACTTCAAACTCTATTACAGAGCTACAGTATTGAAAACAGCTTGGTATTGGCATAAAAACAGAGAAGTCGACCAATGGAATCGAATAGAAGACCCTGACTTTAACCGACAAACCTACAAACACCTGATTTTCGATAAAGAGCTAAAAGTTTACAATGGAAAAAAGAGAGCATCTTCAACAAATTGTGCTGGCAAAACTGAATGTCAATCTGTGGAAGAATGAAAATAGATCCATATCTATCACCTGCACAAAACTCAAGTCCAAGTGGATTAAAGACCTCAATATCAGTCCGAACACACTGAACCTGATAGAAGAGAAAGTGGGAAGTACCCTACAATATGTGGGCACAGGAGACCACTTCCTACGTATAACCCCAGCAGCACAGACATTAAGGGCCTCATTGAATAAATGGGACCTCCTGAGACTGAGAAGCTTCTGTAAAGCAAAGGACACTGTCACTAAGACAAAAAGGCAACCCACTGACTGGGAGAAGATCTTCACCAACCCCGCAACTGACAAAGGTCTGATCTCCAAAATATATAAAGAACTCAAGAAAAAGGATAATCAACCCAATTATAAAATGGGGCACTGGGCTGAACAGAGAACTCTCAAGGGAAGAAGTTCAAATGGCCAAAAGACACTTAAGGTCATGCTCAACTTCCTTAGCAATCAGGGAAATGCAAATCAAGACAACTTTAAGATACCATCTTACACCTGTCAGAATGGCTAAAATAAAAAACACCAAGGATAGCCTTTGCTGGAGAGGTTGTGGAGAAAGGGGTACACTCACCCATTGCTGGTGGGAATGCAAACTTGTGCAACCACTCTGGAAAGCAGTGTTTCGGTTTCTCAAGAAATTCGGGATCAACCTACCCCTGGACCCAGCAATACCACTCTTGGGAATATACCCAAGAGAGGCCTTATCATACAACAAAAGCTTACTATATCCATAGCAACATTGTTTGTAATAGCCAGAATCTGGAAACAACCTAGATGCCCTTCAATGGAAGAATGGATGAAGAAAGTATGGAATATATACATATTAGAGCACTACTCAGCAGTAAAAAACAAGGACTTCTTGAATTTTGCATGCAAATGGATGGAAATAGAAAACACTATCCTGAGTGAGGTAAGCCAGACACAAAAAGAGGAACATGGGATGTACTCACTCATAATTGGTTTCTAGCCATAAATAAAGGATATTGAGCCTTTAATTCGTGATCCTAGAGAAGCTAAACAAGAAGGAGAAACAAAAGAAAACATATAGGCATCCTCCTAAATATTAACCTTCATCAGGTGATGAAAGGAGACAGAGACAGAGACCCACATTGGAGCACCTGACAGAAATCTCAAGGTCCAAATCAGGAGCAGAAGGAGAGAGAGCACGAGCAAGGAACTCAGGACCTCGAGGGGTGCACCCACACACTGAGACAATGGGGATGTTCTATAGGGAACTCACCAAGGCCAGCTGGCCTGGGTCTGAAAAAGCCTTGGATAAAACCGGACTTGCTGAACATAGCAGACAATGAGGACTACTGAGAACTCAAGAGCAATGGCAATGGGTTTTTGATCCTACTGCATGTACTGGCTTTGTGGGAGCCTAGGCTGTTTGGATGCTCACCTTACTAGACCTGGATGGAGGTGGGTGGTCCTTGGACTTCCCACAGGGCAGGGAACCAAAATTGCTCTTCAGGATGATGAGGGAGGGGGCCTTGATTGGGGGAGGGGGAGGGAAATGGGAGGCGGCGTCGGGAAAGAGACAGCAGTCTTTAATAAATAAATAAATAAAAATAAAGATGATTACATATTGTGATACTTGCTTGGTCTCTGAGGAATTTACATTTAAGTCATTGAAATGAGTTTTTGTTTCATTTTGTTTTACGTTTACCTCTTAGTTAAATTTATCTATAAGTGGTCAGGAAAAGGACAAAATATCAACGTGATTTTGTGTGATGTCTTCATGCACATACACTTTGTGTGATCAGGTTAAACATAACTATCTCCTTAAGCACTCATCACTTATTTATGGTGGAGACGTGCAAAATCCTTTTAAGTATTTATTCAACTCTTAGCAGGCTGAAAGGATTCCCTGGCAGGGATGTTTTATTCTTTTATATTACTTAGTTCTGGTCCGAAGTTCTATATATTTTGCTTAATGATATAAAGCTGCAATTTCTGTGATGCTCATGGGCAGGGTATTTAGCTAGCATCACTCTTTTTTAAGATTTACGTTTATTTATTTATTTTCAAGACACTTTTTATTTCACATATCTATTCCCACTCCCTCCAGGTTCCCCCCTTTCCACCCCTTATCTGCTCCTCAGAGAGGGTAAGGCTTCCCATGAGGAGTCAACAAAGCCTACTACATCACTTTGAGGCAGGACCAAGGCCCTCTTCACTATGTCTAGGTTGAGTAAGGTTTTCCTCCAAAGAGAATGGGCTCCAAAATGCCAGTTCAAACACTAGGGATTAATCCTGGTCCAACTGCCAGTGGTTCCACAGACTGCCCCAGCCATGCAGTTGTCACCCACATTCAGAGGACCTCCTTTGATCCTATGTTGGTTCCCCCACTGTCAGTCTGGAATCAATGAGTTCCCCTTAGCTCAGGTCAGCAGTTTCAGTGAGTATTCCCATCATGGTCTTGACTGCTTTGCTCATATTATTGCTCCTCCCTCTCTTCAACTGGACTTTGGGAGCTCAGCTCAGTGTTCCGCTGTGGATCTTGGCATCTACTTCCAACAGTTGCTGGAATGAAGTTTCTATGATGGCAATTAATGTAGTCAACAATCTGATTACAGGGGAAGGCCAGTTCAGGCATCCTCTCCGCTATGGCTTAGGATTTTAGCTGGGGTCATCTTTGTGGATTCCTGGGAATTTCCCTAGTGCCAGGTTTCTCGTTAGGGTCAACTCTTACTCTAGATTGCTTTAGGGGATGTCTTTTATCACCCATTACCATCCACTCAATGAGTTCCTAAAGATGTGTTTTCTCCTAGCAGCATCTCCCTGGAACACATATCTGTTACCATATGACCTTCACCTCACCATGTCTCCAGGGATACTGAGCCTTAAGAGACTCACACTCCAGGCTCCTCTGGATCTGTCTGGCTGCCTCTACCATGGCAGGCAGTATTCAGGAACGCTGCAGAGAGTACTATTTCTGGGAAGGAAACAGTGCAGCCAGCAGATGCCATTTCTGGATCTCCAGTAAGCCATCCAGATGGGTTGCTGCAAGCAGGAAGTCTACCTCCTGAGTCTCAAGGAGAGACTGTCAGATCGCATGGATTAAACGGCAAGTCTCTCTAAAAGACGTGGGCTTGGAGGTGTTGATGTATAGCATTTCCAGTAGAGTGGGAAGCACTGGCCAAGGCAGGGTCAGCACCAGAAGTGAGGGGGCGCTTTCCAATCCCCTGAAAGCTTTCAGTGACTCATCACTTGCCCACACAAAACTGCTTTTTCTAAAGCTTTGCAACGGGCCTCCATGGAGTTCTTTAGAAATCTCCTGCCTTCACAGAGTTCTCTCTAGCAGACAGCCAGTTTGTAGGTCGCAAGTCTACTCTAGCCAGCAATATCAATGCAAGCTAAAGTGCTTGTTAACAGGAGCAAAATCATTTTTGGTGACTGGGAACAATGTACCACTTGTAAGATGTGTAAGGGAGCCAACCAGAGGCCAGCTGTGATAGGAGTCAAACTTAAGGCAGGGTCTGATGTGGCCCCAATATGTAACTGAATCAACCCTAAACTGTGAACCCTGAGAGTGCAAAGCTAATGCATACTGGGAAAATGAAAAACAAAAACAACAAACAAAAACATGGGAATTTTGCAGGTTGTCTCAGGCTCACACTGCTCTGCTCCAGAGACACCGCCATCTAGAGCCGCTGTGCCGATCCCCGTCAACAAAGGGACTTTGAGAATGGCTGTTGGGTGACTTTGACTCCAGCAATCATCATGTTTTTCTGGCACGGTTCCTGAGTTTACACATGCCACTGGCTGATGCTCTCAGGGACCTTCTGGAACTCCCAACGGTGTCATCCTCTTGCCTTGCCTCGGCTGAAGAACTGAGTTTGTTGCTCCCTAAGCACTCTCATGAGAGAGGATTCCCCAGCGAAGCCCACAGTATTTCCTGCCCGGGATTCCCGCTTAGTGGGCTGATATCTATTTACAAATGAGATAACCATAATCTTTATAATAGCATGATATTGTAGGAATGTTGGTGTAAATAAACCGAGCATATTGGAAAGGCAAATCTAGTGTGCCGGTTCTAATTGCTGAACACCTCTCAGCCCACTGGCCTTGCTCCTCTCAGTACCCGTTGCTCATTTGACCCATAGCTGGGGAAGAAACCTCTTACAGCTTAGTAGAAAAAAAACCCCACCTCTTTAATTAAATGCATTTTCCTTTCATTTTGTATTAGGCTTCTTAAAATCACTATATTGAGCTTCAATTGAATGAAAAGAGTACCTTTTATTTTGGCCTACTTCTTTCCCTTCATCTTTTCCAGTTGATCACCAGGCCAAAAGCAGTCTTATTGGCACCTCAATTCATATAAACATGCATGAACAAGTACACATGAGGCCTAAAGAGATGGTTCAGCAGTTAAGAGCTCTTGTTATATAAAATTGGCTTCTAGAAACAGAACAGACACAGCAGTCCCTGCCATTTCCAAAGCTAACAAGTATCATCAGACAATGTGCCTATATGCCAATCTCTCCCTTCAACACACACACACACACACACACACACACACACACACACACACACACACACTGTTGTGTAACAGCTTCTTCTAGGAGATTGAAACATTCCATTCTACGGAAAGCTACTTCAACAAGAAGATAAACAACTCAAAAAAGCTTCAGGAAATCCCTGAAACTGACCAGATTCACTAGGGCCCTCCCTACTGGAGTAAGCACTAAAAGCCTACTACACTAAAAGCCCCACAGTTCCTCTAAGGAGTTGAAGACTCTAAGACCAGATCAGATGCCTGGGAGAGGAGAAACCAGCTGAGCTGCCTGGGAGAAGTTTAGACCAGAGTCACTTAGAGAGGACACTCTCCAACCTTTTGAGCTGCCTTCAGACTATGCAGCATTCTCCAAGTTTCGCAGCTTTTGTGAGCTACCACCCATGTGGGGGTGGTGGTGCAGCTGTCTTTAGTCATTTCTACTCCTGTAATTAATTCCTCAGCCACATTCCTGTAATTAACCCCAATAAGACTCATTCGTTCATATCAAGTTGGACTTTGATGGTATTCCTACTTTGGTCGGTCATGGGGATCCCTATCTGGGCTGAGTAGATGTGTGCGTCTCTCTGTGTAGTGTCTCCTTAGCAAAATTTCTCTCTCTCTCTCTCTCTCTCTCTCTCTCTCTCACACACACACACACACACACACACACACAAATAAAGAGCTTGTGCCAGCTTTTAGAAGTACTTACAGCAGAATATTTGCAATCCTCACCTTGAAAGCTCTACTATAACTAAAAGCTAAAACAGAGTTCTGCAGTCTTCTCTGGGTTCCTGGTTGTTTATTGTGTAAAACTCAGGTGGATGAGGCTGCTTTTCCTCCTTTCACCTCACCAACTGTGCAGCAGAGTGAAAAATGAAGAACGTGACGCTCCGACATTTCTTCCACACAACAAGCCTGGTACTCTCGAAATCCAATGTGAAATCATGGAAGTATAAATAAATAATCTGCTTCCTAGCAGAAGCGGCATGTTGAGTGAGGTTTGAAATCCATGCAACATAGTGTTTGAAAAACTGGAAATATGATGATATTCAGATTACTATCTCACAGAGAAAGCCTATGAACCATGGCTAGGATGTTAAGATACAGACTAAAAATCAAAGAGAGAGAGCCCAGCAACGGTGGTCCCCCCCCAATAATCTCAGCACTCAGGAGGCAGAGGCAGGTGGCTCTCTCTGAGTTTGAGAGAGAGTTCCAAGACAGTCAGGATCATACAGAGAAAATCTGTGTGGTAGTTTGAATGTAATTAGCCCCCTTAATTTCATAGGGAGCGGCACTATTAGCATGTATGGCTTTGTTGGAGTGGGCCTGGCCTGGTTGAAGAAAGTGTGTCACGGTGGATTTGGGCTTTGAGGTTTTCTATGCCCAGGATACTGCCCAGTGTCTCCATCAAGTTCCTGTTGCTTACAAGATGTAGGCGTCTCAGCTACTACAACACCATGTCTGCCTACATGCTGCCGTACTCTTGCTGTGTTGATAACTGAGTGAACCTCTGACACTGTAAGCAAGCCCTAATTACATGTTTTCCTTGAAAGAGTTGCTGTGGCCATGGTGTCTTCTCACAGCAATAGAAAAACCTAATTAGGACAGAAAAAAAATAAAGGCAAGCAGAAAGCCCCTGAATATCTTAAGATACCGATAAGAAACTATGGACAGAAAGTCTTAAGGATTGGAAACTGATGTTCTTTTAAAACGTGATTATAGTCAAGGTTTATGCAAAATGTTTCATTGTTAAAGACATAAAGTCATCTCACATGGTTAGCAAATCAGGATAATAAAAGTAAATCTGTTAATATAAGTTCAAAACACCCCTCTGAAAACAGAGCAACAGAACACATGATGTCATCATATTTATATCCACAGTAAATTTTTAAAATAAAAATACCACTTTATTTATAATTATGAAGGAAGAGAAATCTTATTAACAAGATTCTAAAATCCAAGTAGGAGAGGTGTATCCAACTTTAAAATGGCACTTCACTTTCTAGAAACTTCTTTAAGGTCTTTGTAGGACTGAGGGATTTTCAATAAATTCAATTTTTTCCTTGCAATCATGAACATTCAGCAGGGACACACACAAATAGCCCCGACTTTAGTATGAGAATGAGTTTCTAGGTTGTGAATGAAGGATTTTTTTTATGCTTGTGGCTGCAGTTTCTTTCAGCATAATTATGCCATTTGAAAAGATCTCAGGGCTTTATTCCCTTGTTGGTTGGAAACCTTCAGGAGTGCATGCTGGACTTGCTGGCTTCTCTACCTCTGAGACTATGCTTTCCCCGCCTCCTCATACTCTGACTCAGAGACTATTTGAAGGGGACACCTGTTGTGAATAGATCCACAGGAAATACCTATGTGGCCTTCTCATAACCGGACCCTTTATCTGGTTGGCTGAAACATGATCATGATTTAAGAAAATGAAATAAAATAAAATAACTACGCTGCCCACAGACTGTTGCAACTTCCCTGTGACAACATTTACTGGAAGCCTGAGGGAATCAGCTTTAGATTTACTTTCCTTCCATTGATAGCTGATACTGTAGTATAAGTGGGGAAATTTCGGAGAGCAAAAGGAATTTTAACTCTGAAGGATTTGTCTTAAATCACACATGCGTGGGTGAGATTTACATCCACCGGGTGGTTTGGCTTTTAAAATGGAATGCAGTCTCATAGCAGTAAGGGCAATCATCATAGATTTCTATTTATAAAACTTCTTCTGGTCACTGAAATGGCTCAGCTGGCAAAGGCGCGTGCTGTCAAGCCCCATGATCTGAGTTTGATAGCGGGGATCCACGTTGTGGAATGAGAGAATTCTCACACCAGCTGTTTACTCTGGCCTCCACACTTTTCCTAAGGCACACACACACCAAACATACACACACACACACACACACACACACGAGAAAGCGTGCGTGCATAGTAAAAAGTTTTAAAAGAACTTGTTCAAAGCTCATGTTTAATCTTCTGTTACGTATTGATAAATTAACAAAGCCTCGTGGAATTAATTTATAAGGGCCTTCACAGTCGTAATGCTGATCAACTTTAAACCTTCAGCTGAATCCAAATAGGTGTCACTGGAGGACGGCTGACCCCAGTGGGTGCGGTGGCAGCGAGCGTCTATCTCCCGAGCCAGCAGCCGGGGGATGCTGGCCCTCCTCCCCCTGGACCGCGCTCCCGCACGCAGGCCGGCGGTAGACCTCGAGGACCGCCTAGGGGGCGCCCGGCCCGGGCTGCGAACGCAGCTGCAGAATGACGTAGATGACGCCAGAGATGACACCAGGCCGCCGGCCCGCGTCGGCCTCACTCCCGCCCCGCCCGCGCAGGTCGCCGGTGCGATCGCAGCCGCGTCCGTCCCAGGGGACACGCCCCGCCTCCTGCGCTCCGCCCCTCGCCGCACCGCGCCCCGGTTCCCACGGCGCCGCCGCCGGGCACCGCGAAAGAACCCGCCCGTCCTGCAAGCAGTCCCTCCCGGCCAGGCCGCGCGAACATGGCGCTTGTCCCCTGCCAGGTGCTGCGGGTGGCCATCCTGCTGTCCTATTGCTCCATCCTGTGCAACTACAAAGCCATCGAAATGCCCTCCCATCAGACCTATGGGGGGAGCTGGAAGTTCCTGACCTTCATTGATCTGGTAAGGCCATAGGCTATCCTGTTTCTCCCTCGTCCAGCTGCACCGCCCCTGTCCCCTCCCCGGGGTGTGTGCGTGCGTGTGTGTGTGTGTGTGTGTGTGTGTGTGTGTGTGTGCGCGCGCGCGCGTGTGTGTGTGTGTGTGTGTGTGTGTGTGACTCACACAGGCACCAGCGTGTGTGCGCCACCAACAGTCATGCTGGCTGGGCTCCCATGAAGGCCTGGATGCCCCTCTCACCTTTTACCTGGTAGGTAGGGGAGATAAAAAGATGGGGCATAGCCAAATGGGCACAGGTCTGCTTCTAAGAAGTGACATGGGAAGAGGATAACGCCACCAAAAGCATCTGTCAGCCTTGATCCTGAGTGTCCTCAGGTTTATTCTCCTCGGAAGTGCTTTCCAAAGCCACCTGCCAAGGTAAACTTGCAACACTCGCGTGGGAGTCTGAGTATTGCCTGCTTTCTTGGAACATGGCTTAAAAGCACCGGAACCCCTCCATCGGAGGGAGAGAAAGCACAAAATAAAACCTTTGCACATGCCTTTTCTGCCCATTGTCAACAGTGTGTTTCTGACCTTTCCACTAGAAAACACCAAGAGACCAGTTCATGGCGGGCTCGACCTGACATACTTGGAACTTCCAGTCTTCCACAGTGAAAGTTTGTAGTTTGCATAATCATCTGTCAGCATGTGATATTTGTAAACAGATTCAGGAGACTATAATTACTAGTTTAAAGTTCTCCTACTTGGGTACCCAAAGTACTCTTGCAGATAATCAGAGGGTGGACACAATGCCCAGTCATGACGTGAGGGAGACCTGAAACTTCTTAGTGAAAAGTCACCAAGACAAAGCTAAAAGATCTCCAGACATGGGCAGTGTAGGGAAACAAAAGCCATTTAAAAACCACAGAGAAAAAAAATACAACCAATTCCTGGACTGCTAGGACTATCTGATATTATACAGTTGTCACATCCAGAAGGTTGTCACAGATCTTGTTGACTCTCCATCTTGACAAATTTGAACCTATTTGAAGATCTTTCCAGAGGTGTGGAATGCCGTTAGAAACACAGATAGATGCTGTCAAAAGACCTTCATGTGCACTACATAAGATATACTGCCTTTTCCCCAGCTGTCTCGAGGCACAAGACTGTCCAGTGCTATCTGAATTGAGATTTCAACTCCTTCTTGGAATTGACTTTGCTCTGAATGTATGAATTCCCTACCAGTGTTCCTTTCTTCCTATGTCTGTCCACCTGGGGAGCACATGGTGGGCCTTCGCTCCCAGTTTCTTGTGTCTTTTAGGTAGATAGTTATCAACAGGATTACCTTCCTGAAGGAGCTGATTGGCTAGTCAGTGGAGATTGGCTTTACCAGATGTGTAGGACAGCAGAGACTCACATCGTCAGAGTCAGGCCCCAGCAGTTATGTGCAGAGAATCTTTAGAGCATGCACGAGGCATCATGTCTCTTCTGACAGATGTTTCATGTTTACATCAGTGATGCTCACGTGCTATTAGAAAAAAATCTGTGCATAGATTTTCAGAGTCCTTTAGAGTTAAGGCCTTCTCTCACTCCTGAGTCAGCTCTTCCCTTGAGATGGCCCATTTGATTATCGCCAAAGATTGAACTACAGCTCTCATGAACCCTTTTCTACTGTGCTTTTGCCTTTCATGGCTCTTGTGTGTGGTGAATGGAGACACAGATCTTGGGGTGATCAGGGTAGAAGTTGGGGGTGCTGGTCAACCCAAGACAGGATTTCTGCTTCACACATTGGCCTTGCTTATTATGAGTTAGGAAACAATTTCTCTCTGCTAACCTTCATGTTACTTGAGACAGCAGTAGAGTCAGTTTGATAGGCTGTCATGCCCTTTCTATTTTTGTATTCAATGGTTGGACTCATTTCTTTTTAATAGCACTTAACTATATAGGGTTTTTTTTTTGTAGTCCGGTATTAAACTCAGGTTTAAAACTTCATTTTATATTCATGTTTTAGTCCCTGTTTATCTCGAGCCTTAATCCAGTCACTCAAACTTGTCACCTTCTGTGGCTACTGAGTGTAGTAGAATAATTACACTTAAAAAATAGTTCCTAAGAGAAACCCCATCTGAAATAAAGTCCAAAAAGCATGCAGACTGTGACTCTTCTAGTAGAGGGTCAGTGTCCTTGGGGTACAGCTGTTCAGATAGCCAGCCTGTCTGACCCTTGTGATGGGTTAAAAGAGAGTCACCACTTAATTTTACACGTGTGTGTTTGCATGTGTGTACATGTGTGTCTCTGTGTTTTTACATGCCAGTGAATAAACTTTACTTACTAACATCTTGGGCAATTTTAATGATTCTAGTCCATTTTCAAAGAGGGCAGTCGCTTTTCACAATTTTCATGACAAGGCCCCGTTCTGGCCAGCTTGGGTTGGATGGCAGGTAAGGGCACTCACCCTGACAGCCACAGTTGGGTTCTCGTTCTACCAAGTCAACTTCCTCCATCAGGAGACGGGAAACATGGACTCTAGTATCCAGGTGCAGATGGCTATGTGGGGGTGGCCATGCTGGCCTAATTCAAATCTTCCTTTGCGTAGGAGAGTCATTCTAGTAGATCTAGAGCCTGTGGTCAAACGCTGAAGCATAGCTTATTGCTATCAGTATGCTTAGGTCATTATTGCCCAAGAGATGCTTTTCTTAGTGTGGAAAGACTGTAAGGGAACGAGAGTGTTATTGGAGAATTCAGGTTAGCAAGTGGAAAAAGACCACCTTGATGTGTTAGGGAGAATCATGGGACCCAAAGATTTCCAGTTCTTAAAGCTCAGCATCCATGACTAGGTTAAATTACTGTACAAGAGGGGAATTAAGACCTCAGGTGGAATTTGCACCGCTTAACAACTGAGCTTAATTTTTTTTTCTGGGATATGCAGAATAATTAACTCGGTCCTATGTAGTCATGAACATCCTTAAAAGCAAAATAACCAAACAGGTGAAGATTCAAGACGAGGAAGAGGAAGATGTTACCAATAAGTGAAGGGCAGAGCGGTAATATTATCAGTTGTGAAGATGGTAGAAGGGACCTTCAGGCCAGAAAGGGGCAAGGAACTGGATTTTCCCCTAGCATTTCTGCAGGGTGTACACGTCAGTTGATATCTGAGTTTTACCTCAAGGAAACCTATTTTGAACTTCTGACCTCTGGAGCTATAAAATGCTAAGCTCGCGCAGGTTATGCCACTGCCGTTTTGGTAGCTTGTCCTAGCAGCAATAGAAAAAGAATATTCTTGGCTGTAGAGCCTCTGGTAGAGAAAGCATCCTCATAGCTGAATGCAGCGATTTAGCTGGTCCTTTATGCATTATGTCCTTTATGTCCATTAGACAATTGTTTCATTTTGGATTGTATGCAAACATAGGATCTTAGGTCCTTCATCACATGGAGCATGCGTCTGTGTGACACTGTGCAGTGGGAAATGGTTCAAAGACCAAACAACAAGGAGAAGAGTAGACCTTTCTTTGCTATAAACTATCTCCGAAGCTATTGCTGAACAACTGAGCCAGAAGGGCTACTCTTAATTGTAAATGTGCTGGAAAAAAATTAAACAAACTATTTGGATATTCTCTTAGTGTATTTACTGAGGAATTTTCTTTGCATGATTTGGATTCATGCCTGTATTCACTTGCTGCAAGTTCTTCTTCACCTTGCATAGTAATTTCCCCCAAAGATAATTAAAACAAAGGATTAGAATAGAAGCCGCATACATTAAATTAAACCGTGTTGTATGAGCCCTCCTGGTAGTGCTTGGAGCAATGGGTTGTAAGTAAGTTTCTGAACAAGCGGGGATGATCTCTTTCCGAATAGTTTAGGAGTATTCTTTTCTTCTCCTCCCTTCTTCCAAAACATCAAAGCCAATTTTAAAGTGCTTTGACCCACCCAAATGCGGTTTCGGTGTGTACAGTACAATGTCTAATAATGGAGTCAGAATCTGCTTCCTTGAAAACATGATCTGGATGTGTGTTTCTAAAACTTAACAATGATGTTGAATTCAAGTTCCTAAAAACCAAATGGGGCCTGGTGTTCTCAGGCACTTCTGGCTTTGGTACTTAGTGATCGTTTCTCGGGGCAGTGTTTTCCTCATTGATTTCATACTGACTTTTCATTCACACATTGGCAGAACGTGTTCTGTCATCCCCCATTCCCACAGTGTGAACGGAGATCCGCATGGCCAGCCTTCTCCAGGTGCCACTCTGTAACTCACTTTTGTTTGAATCCTTGTTCCTTGGCTATGACAAAATCCCTCCAAAGAAGGAATTGAAGGAACTAGCAGTTTGACTTGGATTTCCGTGTGTGAGAGAGGGTAGAGTCCGTCATGAAGGGAAAGGCATGTTGGCAAGTACATGTGCATAGTGGGTCTCATGGCTTGGGCATGGTCTCTTAAAGACTATTGGCTGAAGAAGCAGAATGTGCTCCCACAGGACATTCTGATGTCGGGAAGCACAGAATGGAGCTGGACAGCATAACTTTAAGGCTCATCCACACTCATGAAAGAGTTTCCAACTCCTGAAGTTTCTATAGCCTTCCAAACATGATGAATTGGCAGGGACCAGGCACTCAAACCTGTGAGCCTATGGGCAACAATCCACATCCAAACTTCAACACCTTCTCGACCAGACTTTACATCTTTATAAGATCATCCGGTGATGCCTGCCCATATTCTAATTTGATAAATGATGTTCCAGGCTGCACTGTTTTGTCATTTAATGTAGAATGCCTGCATATACTAATTATACATACTTTCAAAATATGCTTAAGGTGCCTTGAACATAGTGAAAACATGCAAAAGATTACAGCTTGAGAATAGAAGAGAAAAACAGGTACTATTACATCAGTGGTGGACCAGTTAGTCCAGTTGAAAAACATACTGGGATAATCTTTGGGGGAGCCAAGATGTCTTATTGTCCCTGGAGTTGAAATAGTGGGAGCTTAGCAACCTACCAGTGGGACGTTTCTTCCAGGCACTGACCCTTGGAAGTTGTTACTCATAACCTCATATTTAGGACACTAGTAATATAACAGCTAATCCCTTTTAACTACCATAATTCAACATTCTTTTGTTTGCTAGCTTTGGGGTTTTTTTTTGTTTGTTTGTTTGTTTGTTTGGATTTTCGAGACAGGGTTTCTCCGTAGCTTTTTGGTTCCTATCCTGGAACTAGCTCTTGTAGACCAGGCTGGACTCAAACTCACAGAGATCTGCCTGCCTCTGCGTCCCTAGTGCTGGGATTAAAAGCACGCACCACCACCGCCGGCACTAGCTTTGTTTTTGAGACAAAGTCTCACTGTGTACCCCTGGCTGGCCTGAAACTCAAAGAAATCTCCCTGCCTCTGCCTTCGCAGTGCTGGGATGAAAGGCATGTGCTCCCACACCCAACTAACTAAATATTCTTAAAGTTGATGTTTTGTATTATGAAAGATCAAGACAAGGTCTTATATTTTATCTGAGTGAATGATCAAGAATTGCTTCACGTTGTTGTTATCATTATCCAATCTATTATGTATTGCAAAAAGAATTTGAGAAAACCATGGAAGGAACAAAATAAGAAAGGCTCTGATATGGAAGGTCTTGGGCATTTCAAAAAGCAGGAGATAATCAAATAGATTTTCCTGAGTATACATATTTTACTTTAGACATGAAAATTTTTGACATTTATGAAAATGTTAAGGCCAGCATACTAAAATGCCCAAGTAACCGCACTTTGCATTTGAGTTAGTCTTATGTTCATTTACATACTTATCAAGTGTCTCCTTGACGGCAGTTCATGGTTTAATGTGAATAGCAAATAAAATATCTCGCCATTCTGTATGTTGTTATGTAACTACAGTGCGCCATTTTGCCAATCAAAGTCACAGATGCCATGTGAAGGCCACTGGTTCATTACTACTTGGTGAACAAAGTTAATAGATTTTTTTTTTAGTTTTTATTCTTTTAGATATTAAACGGAGCATGTGACTGCCTGTTTTTCTGCAGGACAGTCAAACATGAGTGAATACTTGAATGATCCAATAGTCTTTTTTTTTTTTCTAATCTAGGAGAAAAATTAGGAGAACAATTCTTTGCATTTAGTCTCTTCTCCCCGCCCCTTCTCATTTGCAGACTCCTTTTGGATTAGGCACAGAACAGAAGCCTTGTTTGGTCAGGGAGGGCAAATGGTGGCTGATCTATTCACCTAGTCCGTCTATTAGCTGAGAATGGCCTTGAGATTGTAGAGAGTCACGTGAGCAAAGGTTGAGGTCACCCTGTCCCCACCCTTCCCCTTCCCCCATGCCTGGTATAACAGCAAAATTGGTGGCTGCTCTTGACGGTTTTCGTCTCTTTGTCTGTGTTGTGGAAGAGCGAACAATAATACAATTTTCCACATTGAATCAGATGGTCTTGTGAGCCAACCAAGCCTGGAAAAATCTGGCTGCCTGGGGTTCTGTGCTAGCAGGGCTTTCTCTGAGCAGCCTGTGGGAGGCTGTTAGAGGGCTCATTTCTCTCCTGCAGTGCACTGAGTCCCCGTGCAGCAACAAGGCTCTGTTGGGAAGAGACACACCCTTTGACAAGCGCCACTGTGGGGTAGAACTTGTTCTGGGGGATGTGGGGGTGGATGGAGACATGCCAGACTTCTTCTAATGACATGTAGTTATGTTTGTGAGGCTTTTATATCATGAGACCTGTTAACTTCAAAAAGCAGTGCGTAGTCATTATAGAAAATTTGTACATCAGTGAACAAAAATTATTATTTTTTTAATTTAAGAAGTATTAAAAGGGGAAATATTTGGAAAATACAGGAAGCTGTAGGGAGGAAAGTGTTTCCATCTTAATTCTCCCTAATTTCTTTACATTTTAGTGTTTCTAGATGTTTTTGAATATTACTCACAAAAATACACAAAATGTTAAACTGCAGATATGTGTATGCATGTATGCACATATGCACATGTGTGCCAGATAAAAAATATTAGTCATGTTATGTTATTTTTAGATTACAAATGTTACTCAGGTACCAATGTTAGTATTTTAATATTTACTCTGTCAGGCATATGTATATTATTATAAACAGAAGATCAGTATCTGCACATGTTTTTGATAAATTTATTCTTAATCTTCATACATTAAATATACTTTTGTGTAATTTTTCTATGTTTTGACAGATTCATAGGATTTGGTAATTATTATCATGACTATGTAAAACATAGCTTCGTATTTTTTACTCCTTCAGAGCCCAACACGCCCCTGATTTGCTGCAGCCCCAGATTTGCCTTACCGCGCTCCTTATGCTCTTTTCCTGTGTCGTTTATTACCTTTTCCTAGAAACAAAATAAAGGGGTTGGGGGGCTGGAGAGATGGCTCAGTGGTTAAAAGCACTGACTGCTCTTCCAGAGGTCCTGAGTCCAATTCCCAGCAACCACATGGTGGCTCACAGCCATCTATAATGAGATCAGGTGCCCTCTTCTGGCACACAAGCATACATGGACGGAATGTTGTATACATCATAAATAAATAAATCTTTAAAAAAAAATAAAGGGGGTTGCTGTAAGGTTTTGGTTCCATTCTTTTTCAAATGTATTTCCCGCAGTGGATTGCAAATTCATGAACGCTGCCTTGCACTGTTAGTGTGTTCCATGTTGTTAGATGTACCACAGTTTGCCAATTTTATTTACCCTAGTTTTATTAGCTTTGTGTGTGTGTTTCTGTAAGTGTGTGCATGTTCCATGACACATATGTATCGGCTAGTGGATGACTTGTGGTGTTCTCTGATTCTGTCTTTATGTGGCTTCCAGGGACGAGCCTTAGTACACCAAGCTTGCATGCTTAGGTTTCAAGAGCCTTTGCCCTCTGTCCTCTCTCTCAGGCCAGTTTGTCTATTTTTTTTTTTTTTGAACACATGGAATTGCTTTCGAGCCCTGCAAGTTTGCAGTAACAAGGGGGAAATCCTGAGGTTAACACTTGCGTCCCAGTTTTTTATGAACCTAAATTTTCCTTCGTAGTCTATACCCAATTCCTTTATTGATGATTATAAGACAGCCGAATCCTTACAGTAGGCTATACCCAGCTCTCCCCAGTGATGCCATCCTGTACCGGAGAGACTGGTGCTGAAGCATTCAAGGTGTGAAAAAGGTCCATCCTACAGTATGGACCTTGCCCATCCTTACACAGATCCCTCAATGTAGCCTTTGTCTTCCACTGTACCCCTGATCACTGGCAATCTTAAATTTGCCCTCCATAGCCATAATTTAAAAAAAATCATTTTAAGAATGTTATTTAACTAGAACCATATGTTTCTGACTGTTTGGAATTGCCTTATTTGATTCAGAATATTTCTATAGAAGCTCATATTCATTGTTAATATTTCATGCTAATGGATATAACCAAGCTCAGGACTGTTTCTACTCTGGACTATTATAAATAAAGGTGTATGAATATTAATGATCAGGTTTCCATTTGTGATCATGAGCTTTCATTTCTTTCCCATAAATGTGCAAAAAGCTCATTTCTGGACGGTGTGGCGATTGTAATTCTAGGTTTTTGTTCATTTGTTAATTTTATTCTTTTTACTCAATTTGTGAAATCTTCTCCCCCTCTCTCCACCTCTCCCGCTCCTTCTACTTTTCCCTGAGACAAGGGTCTCACTATGTTGCTCTGGCAGTCTGATAACTCACTGTGTAGACCAGGCTGGCCTCAAACTGACAGAGATCTACTTGCCTTTGCCTCCCGAGTGCTGGGTAAAATTTCTTTGGGACTCTGACCTTTTGATTAATATGTTACAGTTTAATGAATTACCACTTTTTTTTCCAGTTTTGTCTTTTTTTGGTTGTATAATTTGGTTCATAATTCTGGTTACCAAGTCTTCTATCACTCATTTTCTTCTCCAGAGCACATCCATTTAGTTTTTGTAAAAATATATGAATATTGTCTTATTTAGGGTTTCTATTGTGATAAAATACCTTGATCAAAAACAACTTGGGTAGGAAAGGGTTTATTTTATCTTACAACTTTCAAGTTATACTCTGGCAATAAGAAAAGTCTGGAAAAGGACTTAGGTAGGAGCCTGGAGGCATGGACTGAAGCAGAGGACACGGAGGAACACTGGCTTGGTCCTCATGGTTTGCCTATACCTTTAAGCCTATTACCTTTTACCATCCAAGACCCAGGAGGGTTGGTACTGGCCACAGTGAGATGGACCAGTCAACATGTACTGGATGGTTTTGTGTCAACTTGACACAAGCTAGAGTCATCAGAGAGGAAGGAGCCTCAGTTGAAGAAATGCCTCCATGAGATCCAGCTGTAAGACATTTTCTCATTCGCCATGGTGGGTGATGCTATCCCTGGGCTGGTGGTCCTGATGCTGTAAGAATGGAGCCTGAGCAAGCCAGGGAAAGCAACTCAGTAAGCAGCACCCATCTGTAGCCTCTGCATCAGTTCCTGTCTCCAGGTTCCAGTTCCTGCTGCTTGAGTTCCTGTTCTGACTTCCTCCAGTGATGGACTATGATCCAGAAGTGTAAGCCAAAGAAACCCTTTCTTCCCCACCTTGATTTTTGGTTAGTGTTTCATTGCAGCAATAGAAACCCTAAGACACTACATCAATCATTAATCAAGGAAATGAACTATAGACTTGCCCACAGGCGATCTGGATGGGGGCATAGACTCATTGCAGCCCCCCTTTCCAGACAACTCAAGCATGGGTCAAATTGACAGTAAACTCATTTGGAATAGATAATGTATGTTTTAGATCTGAAATGGCCATCTGGTTCCTTTTTACACTTGCTGTTGCCTGGAAAGACATTCCTACTTGTCAGCCATTTCAACAGTGTTCACGTTTACCTAAAGAATCGTTCCAGAGAATTGCCTTAAGCTCCTTCCCTTGTTACTCCAATGTCTGAACCAACTTTGATTTGGCTTCTGTTGATTTAAAAATATATGTATGTTTGTGTATGTCTTATATTTCTTAGATTTGTGTGCATCAAGTTTTTTAGTTTAATACCCCCGTCTTGCAAAAAAAATGAGTTGTGTGAGATTCTGGGCCATTTCAAAGTTGTATGGAAATGTTAATTCATTGGTTTCTTGTAGCTGGTATCATCCTGTTTAGGTTGCAGTTTTATATTCTGTCTCATGGAGGTTTTGGTGTCCTTAGAGTTTGCAATGTGCTCTTTGCTTTTGGAGTTTGACAGGATCTCGTACCACTCAGGTTAGCTGGGAGTTGAACACTGACTTCGGAGGCGTTTTCTGTTTTGAAGCCATCACTCTGTGTCTTTGGGTCTTTTCCATTTGTGCCTGGGGCTGATGTCGGTTCTTATGTGCGCTGTGCTGACATTCTTCAGTTTTTCCTTCCAGTCGTGTCTATCATGTGCTCTGTGTCCTGCTTCCCTGTCTTGAAGGATGGCCTCTTCTCGACTTTTACTCTCCCCTGCTGTCGTGCAGTTCACACAACAAGCCTGTGCCTTCACTCTGAAAAAGAAAAGAGTTAAAATACGCCCTCTTTCATAACCTAGTGGGTGCCTATTTTCTTGGGACAAATTCTTTTTTCCACTGTATTATTACAGAGGAAACTTTTTATTGGGGTGGCGAGGGGCTAGAGGCATGGGTACTTTGCTAAAGTAGGGAGAGGGGCAGAGAGGTGGACACCCTATTTCTAGAACACAGAAGTCTTGTAGATTGAGTTCCTGGAGTCAGCCTACCTGCAGTTCACACCTGGGGAACAGAGGAGACTTGTGAGGCCTTGGAGCTCATCCTCTGCTCCTTATTCGTATCCACGTTAACATCCAATCTCCCTGCCATCATGTAGTTTCCAAACTTCTCTGATGGCTGATTTTCATGTTCTGTTCAGTGTTTAGTGATCCCTTGGAATGACAGGTGATAGCAGCTAGTATTTGGACTAGCCCCAGAAGTAGCCTGCATATGGTTTTAATACCGGGCTCCCAAGCAATACTTTGTAAACATTTCCCTGAGCCATTATAGATTTAAGTAAGTGCATATTCTCTCATGTGGGCGTGTCTATTGATTTTCCTAGCAAATGTATGAGTAGATAAATCTTACGCACAGCTGTGATTGTTTTCTTGGGATAAATTCTAAGACACAGAATAGCAATACTGCATCATTAAGAGCATGCCTTAACTTTAGATGACTTTGCAGCCCTTCCAATACCAGAGCAAAGGTTTGTCTACACTCCCATTAGCCCTTCTAGAGCAGAATGTCTACGCTAACGAATGCCAGCAATCACTTGAGGCGCTTTAGCCTCGCAGATTCCTGTCCAGGCGTTGCAAACCTTTCACCACGGATCTCATAAACATAAGTGACTAGCTGTCTTTAACTCCGCGCTTATAAAACCCAGCAGTTAGCTATGTTCGGTTTGGGCTCATAAATGCTCAAGCCAAACATAAATCTTCATGTCCTCATCCTAATTAGTAGAGAAGCAACATGGTCGAAGAGGTTAGAATGGCTTTCTGTGCATGGCCACCATGTGTCTGCTTGTACAGTCTGTTCATCTTCCATTACCGTCGCACTTAGCACGGGCTGGAGTGATTTATGAGGTCCCATTTGCAAAGCCAGCTCTTCAGCATTAGGAGTCTGATGAAAGTTTCTTTCCCTGTCTGTAATATCCTTACATATCATCCCTCTTCTTAAAAAGCACACAAGGAGTGGAGTCAGCTTGGTCGGTAAAGTACTCGATGCACAAGCATGAGGACCTGAGTTTCATCCTCCAGGCCTTGCTGAAAATAGACAGTCATGATGGCGGATGTCATGACGGCAGATATCATGATGGCGGATGTCTGTTATCTCAGCGCAGGAGAGCCAGACATACACCCATAGCTCTCGGCTCCCTGGCTAGCCAATCTAAATTAATCAGTGAGCCCCCCAGGCCAATGAGAGAACTAATCTCAAAAACTAGGTAGATGGCTAATGAAGAATGACATTCAAAGTTGACCTCTGGCCTCCACCTGGTTTATATGTGAGCAGGCACCCCCCCACACACACACGCATGCGTGCTCATACACACACACACACATATACACACACTCACGGTAGATGTCCTTTAAAAAATGCTATGGCATATCCCTTGTTCAAATAGATCACTTCTGTATCTGTGTAGGATTTTTGCAACACTACAAGTAAGTAATCTGTAATAATAAGTGTAGTTAAGGAAATATTCACCTAGGTATACGGAGCATTGAGGTTATAACACAGCATAACCCTTGCATGTTGGAAAGCGGGAGCAGGCCACCACCGCTAGACAATGCAGCAGGAACCTGTGTGTTTATTCACTGTGTAGGCCCCTTCAGGAATTAAGTGAGGAAAGCAAAGGCCCTGTGGTGCTTTGAAGAGAAATGTCCCCCATAGGCTCGGGTATTTGAATATTTGGTCTCCAGCTGGTGGCACTGGAGATTAAGGGACCTTTAGGTGGCAGAGCTTTGCCGGAGGAAGTACATCGCTGGGACTGGGAGTGAACTTTGAAGGTTTATAGCCTCGTCCCCACTTCCTGTTCTTTCTGCTTTTAGTGTGATGACATATATTGCTTGGCTTCCTGTTCCTGCCGTTATGGACTTTATCCCCCAGGAACTGTGTTCTTCCTTAAAATGCTTCGGTCCTGGCATTGTATCCCGGTTACAGAGAAGTTACTAATCTGAGCTTGGCCCTCTGTTCTAGCCTCCGTCCAGTCTCCTGTTGGTGTTCCACACTGGTTAAGCCTGGAGGAAAGTCGGAGATGGGAAGCTTCCTGAGCAGCTCAGTGACATCTCTCAGTCAATAACTGCAGGAAAATGTACTGAACTCAGATCTCCTACCAAGGATAGTTTCAGAGGTCTGGGGCCAACTTGCTGTGTACTCTGAAAGAGCATCTCTGTTTCACAAAGTGTTCCTTTATAGCTGAATGCAAAATGATGATGACAAACATGACCTTTCAGCAATTACGCCACCAATTTATTGGGGGCAATTATATACTTAGTATGAGCCCATTAATATTAGTGATGCTACATGTCAATTGGACTATATAGCGTGAAAGATGAGCCGTTAGCTTCAGGAGTCAGAGTGAGTTTCAGTCCTGGCCTTTCCCGCTATCAACTCTCAGTTCTGAACAAATTAATTCCCTCCTGTAGGACCAAATGGCTCTGTTTCATTTGTTCGTCTCACTTATTAGAGGGGAGTAATATTAATACCCATCAGACAGGATTGTTGTAAGGATTAAATGAAATAATGTCAGCTATTGCTGACACAGGAGATTTGGTCTTTAAACCCCATGACATGAGTTCCCCAAAGATTTCATTTTTGTCCAATACCAGAGAGTCATGCTGATCTGGGTGGTAGGTGGATGCTATGTGTTAACTGTTGATAAGCGGTTTCTTAATGACTTCCATGTCTTTGAAAACTGTATCAAAAAAGAAAAGTGTATCTTTCGATTCAAATATTGTTGTCTACCAGATATGTGCAGCCAACAGACATGGTCAGGTGAGCTGTAATTCAATTGCTTTATTCTTTTTTAAAATTTAAATAACACTTTTTTCATTTACTTTATATATCAGCCAGTTTCCCCTCCCTCCTCTTTCCCTGTCTCCTCCCCTTTTCCATCCACCCTGTCCCCATCCACCTCTGTCCCCATCCACTCCTCCTCCATCTCCATTCAGAAAAGGACGGACCTTCCATGGTTGCTTTATTATTATTTAATGTTTTTGTGGAGACCAACCAGGCATGATCATTTTAAATGTTTTTTTTTGGATATATTGAATTTTTCATATAATATCAAGATTTAACCCTGGACTGAGTTCCCAAGGTCCAGTTGAAGGGTGGAAGGAATGAGAATATGAGCAAAGAGGCTTACAGCTCACAGTGCGGACCAGGCTGTCCTCAGACTCACAGAGATCCTCCTGCTTCTACCTCTTCTTCAATTAAAGTTGTGTACCACCATGCCTGGTGGGGAAAAATAAGTTAAAAAAAATAGTGCCTCCAAATCCCAAAACACAAGTTGAAAGGTACCATTTTAGGAGCTGTAAGTTGTAAGGAAAAGGAGACTTCTTCTGTGGGGATGTTTGTTCCTCATGACCTGATGTCCCTCCTTGGCTTTTTGCTGACCCTCTTATCTGTCTCCCTCCACCATTCCCAGGCCTATATGTTCTTGTTTCCTTACTGTGTTCTGCAGAGGCATAGAGCTCACATTCTAATTTATAAGTACACTCTAGCATAGCTTTAAGCCCCAATTCTTTTCAATGCTCAGTCTTTTCTAACTTGGAAGATCGGTAGTCCTGAACAAAGTCAACTTCTTGAGAGTCCTGCCTTTCCAAGCAGGAGAACCATATTTTAAAAATTCACAGGATTCTTCTTGGTGTGGCTGGACAGCTGTGAGTGCAGATCTCAAGTGGTACACTGCATCCTTCTAGGCAGCTTCCTCTCCTCATAGAATGCTTTTCACCCATTTTTCTCTCAGTCCTAGTATCTTGGGCATCTGTCTCTCCTTTCTCAACCTGTTTTCTTCCCCAGAGACCTACCTTTGATTTGTCATTTATTTAAGGATTCCATACACGAGGACAATGTGTTCGCACCATTCTCACCCTCCTCTCTAATTTCTCCAGTGTCTCCCCAGTTCCTTTTTGAGTTCAGGAACTCCTTATACATATGCGTATGTGTTATGCATGTAAATATTTACGTGTGTGTTTATCCTCATTTATTAGTTAATGTTGCCCTTCTTTGCATGTGTTTAGAGTTGGCCACTTGGGATTGGTGTCTTGTCCTTAGATAAACTAACCAACCTGTCAGCCAGCCAGCCAAACAAACAAAGAGACCTGGTTCTCCCTTCCTCAGCTGTCATTCGCTGCCTGTAGCTCTTTATCTAGGCGTGAGGCCACATTTATTTTTTATTCCACACAAAATTTTCTTGCATCTATATTGGCATGCAGACTAGTGTGATCTTCAAAATTTTCTTGTAGACAGCCGTATTGTTAAGAGCCTATGGCGGCAACATCCTTGTCCTCTCTGGAAGAAACTGTCACACAGCAGACATCTTGGTTCTCTGTCATCTTAAACACAACAAAATAAAACTTGTTTTTATCTTGAATTGCTGAGTGCCACCCAATTTCTCTGGGTGTGTTTTCAGCAAAACTTGAAAGCTAAAATTGGAAGTTCTGGTTTCAGCTTCCTCTTCCCCCATTCTGTTAAAAAAAAAAAAAACGCCATTCCAAGGAATCTGCTCTAATCAAGGCCACTACTGACCACTAAATCAGCTAATACTATGACATTGCTGAGTCCTTATGTAACGTAAACCACCAGAAATGTTTGGTTCAATCTGTCATCTCCCTATCGTTTTGGGTGCCACTGTGGTGCATTCTGATTTATTTCTCCTGGTTGTGTTCTCTTCCCCTTCTTCATCCTCAGTGTTAAATCCGCCAGCAATCATTTCTGGATTCCCTTCCCCCATGTCACATTTTGCATCTTGGCTCTCTAGGTGATGATGGTCCTCCAAAGTGAACCTTGGCGCCTCTGTCTCTTCTAAGCCTCTACTCCCCCATACAACTGCCTTTTAAAATCTATAGTGAAACAGTTCTTGACCTCACTCCCCAAACCACCTCTGCCTCGTTGTTCTTCATCTAAAGGAGTACCACTAGAATCCAAGACTTTGTTGCACAACCCTGTACTTACGGACTAATTGAATTTTCACTAGCTTCTTTATTTTTCCTAGTGGCGATCTTATCTTTAAGACTGCAATAAAATTATAAACACCCCAGCAATAATGTATAGCTCTTAAAGATTTCAGTTCAGTTGGATAGCTACTAGATAATGGAAAATGATCTGTTCATTTTTGGGAAGTGACCCAAGACTATAGAAAAATCTTTATCTATAAGCTGAAGCACATGAATTTTTAAAAAAAATGTCCAGTTATCTTAGAGATATTTTGGTAAAATTTTTTGATTTAAAAAGTTAATTTGATGTTATCATTCAGAAACAACAGCCACATATATATTTTTTTAATTCCACCTTCGGGCACATCTGGTTTTGACTGAATGTGTAGCGATAGATATTAGCAGGTCTCCTTACCCATTCAAGTCCTGTAAAAGCCCCATAAGCAATCCAGCTAGAACTAGTGCAGAGATCAGCATGCTTCTCCCTCTGTGAAGCTAAGCTTGCCATGCTCTTTGTCTCCTGTACTCCTGGGCTTTCTCTCCAGTTGCCTGCACATTGTGGGCAAGAGGCGGACTGGAAAACATTTAATGATAGAATAACTGGATGAAACAGTGTGCAACATGGGCATAAATTATCAAGAAGCTAGATTGACCACCATTGCTGTTTACACACACACACACACACACACACACACACACACACACACCACATGCATACACACCTTTCTTTTCTGGCCAGATGTTTTGCCTTCTATTTGAAATCTTTACCACCCTAAGATTTAATCCTTTTTAAAATAATACGTACCCTAAACTAAATATTGTGTTCCTTGGTTTTGCTTGATTAGGGCTTTCATAAAAATGGTCTCATTATGAAGTCTTTCTTTACCCAAACAGAAATAGCATGTTTCAACAGGGTAAACTTGACAGCACAATGGCCCATTGTGATGCTGTTTACACACTTATGTTTTTTATTGCCTTCAGTACTATGTAATTTGGACTTGCAACTGATTAGCCAATTAGGAGTTGGAAGGAAGAGATGTAAATGTTACCGTCTAACTTGACAGAATGATTTATTAGAAGCGTGTATTTGTGGAATGTCACCTGCTTTGTTGTTTGGGAAGCCTCATGCCAAACCTAAACATGAGTGTCAGTGGCAAACCTGTGTCCAGCTGTTTATGAAAACACAGGCGCAGTTGAATCCCAGTAAAGTACAGGGTGTTTGCTTGCCTGTGGTATCCCGCTGATTTGAGAATACACTTATCTGTTCTGTAGCTTTCAGTGGTATGACAGAAACCTTCTCACACATGGAGGTAACCCCGGCCTCTGCTGCTTCTGCTGTGACCTCCTCCTCATCCTTATCACTGTTTCCTGTCCCTTCCCATGGCCAGTGGGTGTCTGGGCCTCAGTTTGCAAGAAGAGACTTCTCTGCCTTCTTTGAAAACTCTAAACAGTTTTATTTTATGGCCTTGTGTTTGTTTTGATTTCAGAGAAGATAGTTTATATTTTGTATTAATATGATTTACATAGACAGAGCTGACAACTAGCGTTTTAAATGAAACTGAAAATAAGACTTTATTGTTTTAGTCTTTTTTAAATTGAAGATAGATTCTTGTCTCATACACTACATCCCGACCATAGTTTACCGTCTCTCCACTCCTCCCAGCTCCCTACCACCTCCCTTTTACCCCAGATCTACTCTTCTGCCATCTCCCAACAGAGAAGAACAGGCCTCCAAGAGACAACAACCAAACCAGACAAAATAAAATGCAATAAGACAAGGCAAAAGCCCTCACACTGAGGCTGGAAAAGGCAACCTGACAAGAGGAAAAGAGTCCCAAGAGCAGGCACAGAGTCAAAGACACACCGCGCCAAGTTAGGAGTCCCACAGAAACCGCGAGGCTAACAGCTATAACATATATGCAGAGGACCCTGCAGAGGCTGTGCTTTCTGCTTTAGTCTCTGTGAGTCCCCGTGAGCTCTGCTTAGTTGATTCAGCAGGTCATCTTCTCCTGGTTTCCTTCATCCCCTCTGACTCCGACAAATTTTCTGCCGGGTTTTCCACGGATTCCCTGAGGCCCAAGGGGAAGAACCCAAAGGAGACCTCCAACTTAGGCTTTCTCCTCATGTCTGCTCTTCTCGTCTGCTCACATCTGCTGCTGGAGGAAGCCTCTCTGATGATGGTTGGCACAAGACACCAATCTGTTTGGTTGTCTGGCAGTGAAAAGAATTTGACTGTAAGTTTCAGCTAGAAAATTAAAAAAAAAAAGATACTCAAAACTATCTACTTTGAAAAGGGCCCCAAGAATGTTCACATCTATCATTATTGTCTCTATTTTAAAGGGAAGTTATAATGGGCCAGGCATACAGTTCATATTCTACCCAAATGTCAGACCCCAACCCTTGAGAAGTAGCCCTGGAATTTAGTACAGGGAGAAGAGGGCATCGCCAATGAATAAAGCAACCCACTTATCAGCTGTTACTGAGCCCGGTCAACTCACACCAGGAGCTGCACAGTGAAGCTGCAGACATCCCTTCTGCATTTGTCTGCTGAAGGACGTGCATGCATTTGCAAGCATTCTGTTTTAGTGCTCAGAGGCAGTTTATAGCATTGACTGGAGATGTGGTAAATATAGATGTCTCCTAACGTGCTGCTCAGCAACCGTTTCCTGCTTTCTTCTGACCCTGGATCCGCTGAAGGATCCTTACCTGAACTCTTCCCCGAGCCTAAGCTAGGTTTAGGCCACAGACAGAGCTCTTATTGGTGACCTGAAGAAAAGTTCTTCTCCCGTCAGAGCGACTTGCTTCTATTTTCTGCTCTGATTGCAAAGAATGATCAGGTTTCTTGGAGCCATTGCTTCTGACTCTGATGGGAATGGTGGAAAGAGGCTTCTGTTTGAATTTTAATCACACATGGAGGTGCTGCCCTGAGACCCATGCAAAACCAACATGAAGGCAAGGGTTAATCTCAGTCCCTCTCTGAGACTCCTGCTCACTTCCTGCCTAGTGACCCTTTAAGAACTTTTACAGCTGGTCTTTCTGTGGAAACAAAGATAAAACTAAAATTAGAAAGTCTGAAAAATGCCAGCACCTTCACAGGTATAAATAAAGAACTGTAGCCCTCTTTTCATTCTAATATCCTGCAGTGGAGGCATTTTCTCCAAGATGGTGCCTCCTCTCATTCAGAGATTCCATCTGTGTAGGACAGTAGCCACTGTCTCAACTGAGCGGAACACAGGGTACATGATCAAATAGGACTAACATGAGTTTTGAATGGTGAATTCAAGCTTAAGAAAGATAAAGCCAGGACCAGAAAAGAACATGCTGACACATGCTGGATGGTGGCTAGGGTAAGGAACTGAGGCAGAGCCAGGGTAAGGGACTGAGGCAGGGCCAGGGTAAGGGACTGAGGCAGGGCCAGGGTAAGGGACTGAGGCAGGGCCGGGGAAAGGAGTGGATCCTGCATGGCATTGCAGGGGTGGGGGTTGGAGAGTGGGCTCTTCAGGAAGAACATCTGGAGGTGAACAGATCTAACATAAGTGTTCCAAGAACACCATGTAAGGAAGTTCAGAAGTCTGCTGTGTATTGTAACTACAATGCTACTTGCGTCCATCAGCCTCCATATTTGTCTTGGAGGATGATAGCTGGAATGTTTTTACAAGACTGACTATAAACACTGAAAATGCAGCTTTTATTGAAAAAAAAGGTGTCTAGTGGTATCACTGTTTCTCCCACAGTTCCAGAGACAGTGTCTATCAGCAAAGTGCTGCCCGTGAGCCAGTGATGCAAGGGAAGTGGGTCGCTTTGTGGAGGGCAAGTGTCCTAGTTCTGACACCATGACCAAAGCAATGTATAAAACAAAGCATGTGTTTGGGGCTCACAGCTCCAGAGAGTCAGAGTTCATGAACATCAGGGGGAGCATGGCAACAGGCAAGTGGGCATGGTGCTGGAACAATAGCTGAGAACTCATGTCTTGAGACACAACCACAAGGCAGAGGAAGCTAACTGGGAAGAGCATGGACTCTTAAAACTTCAAAGCCCACCCCAGTGGAACATCTCCTTCAACAAGGCCACACCTCCTAATTTGTCCCAAACAGCTCCATCAACTAGGGAGCAAATATTCAAGTATATAGGAGCCATTCTTGTTAATCAACATGGGGACTATTAGGCTTTGGGGGTTAGTCAGGTGACACCTACCTACAGCAACCTTCTCCTCATTGAAGGATATGGCAGAACAAAACAAACTAAAAAACAAAACAAAACAGAAAACACACGAGACAAGAGAAGCAGCAATAACAGACACCACTGACCTGACCCCGAAAGCTCAGCACTTATTTGCTTGAATTTAACCTTCCTTCCAGGAAGTGGGAAAGTAAAGGGACAAGAGCTGAGTGGAGTGACAGATGACATACTTAGACACAGGGAAGAGCCAGAAAATACCAGACTGGAGGAGGGTTTATTCTTTTTTAGTGTCCTGGGCCTGTGAGTTAGAAAGTCATTCCTGCAAGTTTGGAGGTACCTAGAATATTCTTCTATCTCATGATAACTCGGAAACATTACATGGTCCAGTTTCTGTGGTTCCCTATGTTTCATCAGACAGAGGGAACATTCTTCCTTTAAATTCTTGGTCAGCCAAACGGTTGAGAGACAGCACAGTCCTACATGAAGGTCCATCTGAACCTCATTGGCTCTGTCACTGTGGTTTTAGCTTCAGCTGCACAATGTGTTCCAATGACAGCTCAGTGCAGACGGGTTGCACCTCTGCATTGTGTGTAAGGAAAGGGAACATTCAGGGTGCACTGAAGACTGTCCGTGAGAGGGCACAGATGGCCTGGCTGTAGGAGTTTTTCTCTTGTTTGCTTATCATAGAAACAGTTTGCAACAAAGTGTGTGTTAGAGATAGTAGACTTAAATCTATTTACAACATATTCCTTTTTTTTCCCCTCCTCCAAATGGGAAGGTGAAGTTTTTCTTTAAGATGTCTTATTTGCAACGTAGCAAGTAAGAAGAACATCTCATCCATCGTGGTGGTCACGTGTTTGTGGTGTCTGCTTGATAGTGCAGTGGATGAGGCCAAAGGCCTGGCCTTGCTTTTTCTCAGCTCTAATCTCTTGTTTGAGGGACGAACAAGGAAGGAATTTTCACCTCAGAGAATTCCCCCTTCACTTCAGCTGGGATGAGGCTCAGAGTCTGGCTCCGGGTATGAGATTATACTTTTATCTCTAGGTTATTTTATATAAATAAATAAATAAATAAATAAATACATAAATACTTTAATAATATAAATAAATTAATACTTGTCTCCACTGGCTTCAGACAGACATATATATATATATATATATATATATATATATATATATATAAATGTATTCAACTTTCTAAGATTCTTATTGCTAGAAATGCCATTTAAACTCTAAATCTGTAAGGTGTGTTAATGTGAAAGACCAAGATTTATAATTGGCTTTTTATTATTGTGTTCCATTATTCATATGCTTATGTCAAAGTTTCACAGACATACTGACAAGTACTCAAATCTTACAGGAACAGCCCAACAGTGATGACATCGCCACCTCATCAACATGCCAAACATGAAACTGTTCTGTATCTTCTGGGGATTTTTAGTCTGTGTGTGTGTGTGTGTTTGCATATGTATGGGTACTACTCCATGGGAGTAGCATTGGTGAGTGATAGAGACCTGTGTAGTTAGCTGAGTAGATACTGCCAAATGATTTCCCCAAGCAGCTCTAACAATGTCTATACCCCATGGCAGTGTTTAGATGCTCCAGTTACTTTGTATTTTCAGTAATACTTTGTAGCATGGGCTTTTTAAAATTTATTTGAAAGCATTCCAGTTATTATGATTAATCTTCAGTAATAATTTATTGTAATTTTAACTTGCATCTTTCTGATCACTTAAATTGTTAGACATTTTTATTTGCTTCAGGGCTGCTCGAGTAGCCTGTTCTATGAAATGCCTATTGAAATCTTTGTCCATTAAGATAAAGTTGAGTGACCTCCCTTTTAGTTTCTGGTTTGCAGAAAGCTACTTCTTGTTGCTTGAGGTTTCTGTCCCACCAAGTCCTGCAGCAGTTCAGTCCCAAAGAAACATACAGAGGTCTACATTAATTATAAACTGGTTGGCCTATTAGCTCAGGCTTCTTATTAACTTTTGCATCACATATTAACCCATAATTTTTGTCTGTGTTAGCCATCTGGCTTGGTACCTTTTTATCAGTGAGGCATTCTCATCTTGCTTCCTCTGTGTCTTCGTGATGAGTGCAAACTGAATTTTTCTTCTTCCCAGAATTCTCCTGTTCTGGTTTCCCTGCCTATACTTCCTTTTTTTTTTTTTTTTAAATACAAATCACAAATCTTTACAGGGTACAAGACTATTGTCCCACAGCAACTTCTAAGTAAAGGATATGAACCCTTTTCAGATAAATACAGTAATTTATTTCTTCACATCTGTGATTAACCCCCTGTCTGTGTGCTATTGTGCGTGTGGGTGTGCTTACTCGCACGCACATGTATGTTCATGGATGTGTAGGCTGAGGTTAATCTCCAGTGTCATTCCTCAGGTGCCACCATCTTGGTTTTGAGGCAAAGTCTTTCTTTGGCCTATGAATTGCTGTTTTGTTTAGGCCATCTAGAGATGGACCTGATCCTCCCAGAACTGGGATTCCAGGTGTGAGCTATCACACCAGGCTTTTTATAGCAGTTGTGGGTTGGAACCCAGGTCCCCCAAAGTTGCAAAGCAGGTACTTTACCAACTGAGCCATCTCCCTAGTCCTATTTATGCTATCTCTGGATCAACTGAATCAATCTAACTCATTGCTATGGGGATTTTCTTTTCCTTTTAGGTAGTATTTATCTTATTCAAGATCACAAGGGAATTTTCTGATGCCGTCTTACAGAAGTTTTGTCATTTTATGTTTATTTCTGTCCATCCAGTGGTGCTTTTGTATACAGTGTGAGGAAGGAGTCAAGGGTTATTGTGCTCTCCCATGATCATCCTTTGTCTCTGGCAGCTTTGCTGTAAGTCGGTGTACAAACTCTGCTTCCCTGGTCTATTTTTCTATTCTTGCACTGATGCCACATTCTTTATTGACTTTGTCTGTAAACTCAGCCTAGGAGGTCCCATAGTGTTAGTCCTCCAACTTTGTTTATAGAGATTATTTTCATTACTCTTAGCCTTTTTTTGTATCCACTTAATTTTAGATTAAGCTTTCCAGATTTTAAGTAGAGAGCTTAAGCTATTAATTGGCATAACAAAAACCCTTAACCTATAACTTAGGGATCATAGATATTTTTCAATACAGTTCTTTCTAACAACATAGCTTAGTCCTCCATCTCCATGTTTTTCTTTGTGCAGCTCTTGTTTTTTCCAGTAACCGCATTCCTCCTTAGGTGCCTTCCTTTTCCTAACAACCAAAACCTTGCTGTAGGCTCATACACTTAGAGCTTGTTAACAGAGAAACTATTTTGAAGCTGAAGAGAGGAAGTGTTCTTCACCTTGTGGAGGAGGTGTGGGTTTTTTTCTGTTGTTGGTTTGAGGTAGGTGTGAATGCAGAATGTCCTGTCCAGATGGAATCTTGGATATCCTTAAAAGCAGCAGATGTGTGTGGGCAGAATGATAGAGTATATTGAGCATTCGGAATGTCTTGAGTTGTGGCATGTATAGTTGAATGAAGAAACCAGAGCACATTTTAAGTATGTGATACACTTTCATTGATGCTAAAAAAATGACCCTTCTAAAGCAAATGGATTGTAGCCTTTATATCCCTTCCTAAATCATTGATTTACTATTGTCAGCCGGTAGAGCTTAAACATTTTAAAGCTAATGGTTAAACATTGTCATGGTGACTGAGTAAGGAATACAGTGTTTCTGAATTACAGTCAAGTGTACTTTTCATTAAATAAAATCTCTCTAATATGTAACCAATCATACTCAAATGACTTAAAACATTATTTAAGAGATAATGTATTCTGGAGTTGTCCAAGGTTGCTACCTTTTTCATTTCCCATCATGCTTTGGGAATGAATAGTCTTTCCTCATTCCTCACTGACTTCAGACTCTTTGTTCCAATTCTCTTCCCACATTGGCTCCTATCTTGAAGGCCCATTAAACCTGCTCACATGATCAAGGCTCATAGCCCCTCCCTCATGCTTGGAACAAATGCTCATTATTTTTATTTGAGGTTGTTGAAATGTCCCTGTGACAATCTCCTTGCCCATCCTTCATCATCCTGTCTCCTCTCCTGGTCTTTCTGCCCCTCAGGCTCTTCCTCAGACTGTTTTTTAGTGCCCTGTTCATGCCCTCTGGTGTGGGCCTAGCCTTCAGCTACTGAGCCATCTCTCCATCCCACCAGCTCCTTTGGTGTAATGGTTAACGCTCTGAACTCTGAATCCAGCAATCCTGAGTTGTATCTCAGTGGAACCTATTCCTTGAGGAAGAGAAAGGTCAATCATCCTCATCAACTCAGACCATGGGACCCAATATAAAGGGGCTGGCCATGCGGGCCTCAGCATCGCCGGGGCCATGTTTCCCTTTTCATATCCTTTTTGCTGGTGTCCACTTTACATTTTCTGTTTCACACGGCTTTCTTGATGGCCAGCATTCTGTGGATTTGGAGTCTGATCTTATACTGTCTCACTACCCAAATGCCAATGTTCAACTTTCTAATGGATTACTTTATTTCAGATCCCCAAAGACTCAAAACTTAACGCATTACCACAAGGAAATTCCAGTGTGCTCTTCACTTTGGCAACTGGCACGTTTTCCGCTGGACCCATGTGTTGGTCAGTTGCCTGCCTCCATGACAAATACCAGAGGGAAATAACGTAAAAGCAGAGATTGCTCAGCTTTCTTGTGATGCTAGAGGTCTCTGTTCCTTATGATGGAAGAGAGCAGTGCAATGGTTTTTCCGTTCGTGAGAGTCAGGAACAAGGGCAGGGACTGGGGAGTTATGGGCACACGTTTTTCTGCTCCTTGTTTTCATCATCTGAGCCCCCAGCCTGGGGGATGGTGCTGTTTACGTTCAGGGCAGGCTTTCCCAAGTCTTATTTAATCCTGAAATACCAATCCACCAGTGTGCTTCTGCCATTCTGATCCAATCAGGTTGACAGTCAGGATTAACCATGACATTCCACCACCTGGAAGTGGTCTTTTGTTTTCCTTGGTCCTTTTGTTTCCCATGTTCACAGACAACATCATGCCTTAGGATTTCCCTCAGCATCCTTAATGTCTTGCAGCCTGGATCCTCTTCTCCGTGTCAATTACCTTTTCTCTCTTCCCACATAACCTGGTTTGCCTGAACTGCTTCCCATCTGCCCTGTCTGCCTTCAGTATTGTCACCCTCCAGGCCAGCAGCTGTTCTCCGGGGTGTCTCCAGTGTGGTATTTCTCTGTTTAAGCTCAGCAGTAAACCAGTTCTTCCTTTGCCACAAAGACCTTTAATATAGATTTAAATGCCTAGTCATGATACCCCGTCCTGGTGCCTCCAGGCTCGTCTGTTGACACGACCTCCTTCTAATTGCACTCCCTTGCTTTACTCTACCTTTCTTCTTGATTTGCTTTTACCCAGAGTAGGCAAATTCTTATCCCTTATTCTCCTGCCATTCTTCAAGTCTCAGCTTAAATAGGACAGACTGTGGGGGAAACATTTTCCCATCAATCACCCCTACTACTATGTATTATATTGTTACATATATTGCATATATACATATAGGCATAACAATATACATATGTGTATCGCCTTATGCAATATATATTATGTTGTTATATACATTGATCTCACTTTGACATCACTGAAGGCAAGGAACATATCTATCATGTCTGTATCCTTCTCCTACATGGGGGTTTTGTAAGTAGGGACCATGTTAGGCTCTGTGGATGCCAAGATGAACGACTCTGTCTCAGCCCACGAGGCTCCTCCATTTGGAAAATGAAACAGAAGCACCAGCAGGTAATTATTGTGCAGTTTGATGAATTCTGTATGACAGGTGTTTTAAGGACGTGGCAGGCAGAGCGCCTTCTGGGTCAAGTGAGTTTTACTGAAGTGTGTGTGGGCATCCCCAGAGAAATGATGCATGGCAAATAATCCTTAGAGTGAAGATTGTCTCCAGGAATAGCCCTGGCAAGTGTTTAGTCAGTTTTGCCAGCTCATCTCCAGAGAATGTTCACTGGCTCTTTAGATGCAGACAACTGCATGGGAATTAAGTTTTAACAAACAGTAGCTCTGCGTGTAGAGAAATAGCATGTGGTTATTGGAAGAGAGTTGCTCAGAAGTGCATTTTCAGGGTACTTAGTTGAGATTTGACAGAGTAAACATTTGTCCTATGTGCTCACAGGCTCTGTGACAGAATCCCTTGTTTAGTGTCAAAATACTCAGGCTTTGTCTGAGAGTATAATTTCAAAGTATAGTTTGCCTTGTATGTTTTCAGTCTGGTTCTCTCTCAAACACGATGTATTCCGTAAAACGATCCTATGATGTGGGACACTTACAGCTATTTCCCTCTGTCTCCAGCCCAGATGAGTACCCTTTGTGGTTGAGAGCTGTTCTAGGATAGTACATGTATTCTACACAGTTAGGGGGATGGTGAACAGAACCTTCTACAGATCAGAATTCGAGAGACCTTGTTCACCTAGACCAAGGAATTCCAGTCTTTTTGCATGGCTGTCTATGCCAGTAGACCATGAGTGGACTTATTTGTCAGAGTCCCTAAAATTTATGTCTAATTGACCACATATGCATGAAGGGAAAAGCTGTAATTTTTTTTTACCCTTATTTCAGTTTTTGAAGCAGAAATGATCAATACTCTACGCATTGTGAGGATGTTCATTGTATTTGTTTGTTGGGGTTAGTATTCAAGGATGTAGATAGCAGACTCTTTGCTCTACTTTTAGTTTGTGGTGTGTTGAAATGATTCAAAGACTGATGTAGATTCAAGTCAGCATTAAATGGGACCCTGGGTCTCAGGAGTTTCTCAGTGAAAGAGCTCCTGTCTTCATGAGATGTTCATACAGTAAATGTTGAATGGCTCTTTCCCAGAAGACAAAGTGGAGAGGGAAAATTACCTTCTTAAAGGCAGTGGGATTTCTAGTCAGGTAGACTGGACATAGAAAGATAAAGATGATTAGCAAAGAATAAGCCTCCTCAGGATGCTCTGAGTCCCCTATGACAGACAGACATAAAACAAAAAATAAATTAATAATTCCTTTGGTGATATACATTCATAAACTCAAGAGTGGAGAATATGTGGTATAAATCCTTGGTACCTGGTAACTTTAGCCACATTTTATCAATAAGATAATGGAGCTGGGTTTGAAAGGTAAATAATGAATGGGCAAAAATCTAAAAAACATAGGAAGCTGAGGTAAAGTATAGTATAGTATACAAAAATTCCTATCAACCTACTCTTTCCCCCAGTATTCTTTGACATAGTATAAATCTTGGTGTCAGTTCTACTGTAAAATTTAGTTTATTTCTGTTGGAAGAGGCTGCTTGCTTGTTTCCTGGCCACACAAACTCCTGAAAATAATCACAGAGAAACTATATTATTTAAATCACTGCTTGACCAATCACTTAAGCATATTGCTAGCTAGCTCTTATATCTTTCATTAACCCATTTCTATTGTTTTATATTTTACTATGAGGCTCATAGCCTACTGGCAAGGCTCCAGCTAGCAGCTTTATCTTTCTCCTCTGGCAGCTCCATGGTATCTCCTTGGAGACTTCACCTTCTTTCTCCCAACATGCGTTTTAGTTCTCCCACATAGATTTACTCTGTTAAGACATTGGCTGAAAGCAGCTTCTTTATTAACCAATGGTAATAAAACATACTCACAGCATACAGAGGAGAATTCCACATCACCTCCCCTTTTCTGTCTAAATAAAAAGAAAGGTTTCAACTTTAACATAGTAAGATTTCATATAACAAAACAAATTTAATCAAGAATTACAGCTACAATATTTATATCTATTTTATTTTTTATCATAACTAAGGAAAACTATAATTATAATTATCTGTTCTTCAGCTCCATCAAAGACTCCAGAAGGATATATTACCTAAGTTAACAGGAAGTACATTGTAAGCAACTTCCAAAACTCCAGAAATTACAGAGACATATTGCTGCCTAAACTGTCACCCAAAGTTCTTCTGTATCATTGGAACATCCATCTTCAGCCTACATGCCCATAGTATCTAACAGACTTTTTCATGAAGCAGGAAATTTGAAGATCTCTTATACCGTATATTGGCAAAGTTCATCAGTTGCTTTCTTTTGTGTCTTGCAGAATGTCTGGCAGACTCTTTCATTAAGCGGAAATCCCGAAAGACAGCCTCCTTAGGCAAGTTCAGCAGTCATTTTTCTGTGAGTCCTGCAAGTTCAGTCAGACAGTTCAGGCAAGAGCAGTGTCTTGGCCAAATGACTGACAAACTCCATAAGGAGCCCCTTCGTTGCTCATCATTCTCTTGGAGTAGATGAGATTGGTGCTGCCAGGAGAATATGTGTCTCATTCTCATAAAAAGTCCTAAGTTATTAAAACATTTTACATGCCATATTCCGAAGGTCTCTGAAAGATTCAAGGAATACCTGTCCAACTGAAATATATCTCTATATATCTAGAAAATCTAACATTACTATAAGCTTGAATATTGTAGATGACTATCTATTAACCTGTATTTCTTAATTATACATTACATTTTTAATGAGATGCATAAACACAATACCTTAATTAAGGGCATATATATGTATGTATATATGTATATATATAAAAATTGATCTTAAATTGTATCAGTAAACCAAGATGCATACCAGTGCAAAGTATTCAGATCTATAGCATATCCCCTTTAAATGTAAACACATTTATAAACAATATTTGGGAATTTGGGAGTAGTTCTCTCCAAACTGCTTCCTGCTTTTTGTTGGATGAAGTAATTTTGGGGGGTGTTCATGGTGACCTTTGGGGTGTCTTGGTTCATTAAACCACATTAGTATGGATACAATTCATAGGTTCTCATCCACTGTGGAAACAAAAGCAGAACTTCTTTTCAAAGCAACATATCCTTAAACCCAAATTTTGAAGTAAAGATGCCTCTAAAACAATATATGTGTTTTATCTTAGCAGCCTGTACAATGAGATGCCTCTTTTCACTTACCTCCTTCACAGTTGAAAAATTCAAAGAAAACACAATAATATACATAATCCAGACTCTCTGTGTATATTCCATCTTTACATGGCTTATTTTTCTTACTCTGTTAATTTTTGTACATGTTTACTCTGTCTCTTTAAAGACTTTGTTTTATTTTTAAAAAAAAAAACATTTACTTCATTTTATTACTTTCTATTTCTTCTCTCTCCCAAGCCTATGTACATTTGTTAAACACAGTGTGACCCTTTTAGAGGTCTTTTCCTCTGAATCTGTCTTTATTGTGTATATGTAATTATTTTCTGACCAGAAATGCCTCCCCCCTCTTTTTAAAGCTAAACAGGTGTGTCTAGGGCCAAAATGGCCCTGCCTGCTTGCTCCACCCAGTTCAACATGGTGGAGGCATGTTCGCTGCCTCTGAGAGCCATGTCCATTGCCCCATTTTAGGGACACAGTGGGTCTATGTTGCCATTAAGCAAACTGTAGCACTCTACTCACAGACCCCATTTAAATCCTTCGTAGCTGGACCTCCCAAAAGAGTCAGAGCCATTCATGCTGGCAAATCAGGAAGCCCTATTAAAGGAGCCAAGCAGTTTTTGCTGCCACCCCTGAGTCAGGAAGCCTTCTTTTAAAAGAATCGTGACTCTGCTTGGTTCTAGCAAACAGAGCTTACCCGAGAAGATGCTGCTACCAAAAAGCTGTGTTTAACTCTGTTCTTTTGTGTCAAGAATTTCTTTTTAAACTCTCTTGGGCTTTTTTTGTGGATGTAGTTACCCACGTCGGCATGCCAGTCTGTTGGAGGAGGTTGCTTGTTCGTTCCCCGGCTTCACAGACTCCTGAAAATAATCACACAGAAACTATATTATTTAAATCACTGCTTGGCCAATCAATTAAACATATTGCTAGCTACCTCTTATATCTTTGGTAAACCCATTTTATTATTTTATATTTTACCATGAGGTCATGGCCTACTGGAAAGGTACCAGCTGACTGCTCATGTCTTTCTCTTCTGGCAGCTCCATGGCATCTCTTGACGCCACCTTCTCCTAGCATTCAGTTTAGTTTTCTGGCCTAGCTTTCCTCTGTTAAGCCACTGACCAAAAGCAGCTTCTTTATTAACTAATGGCAATAAAACATATTCACGGCATGCAGAGGGGAATTCCACATCATATTTTCTGATTTTCTTAACATTGTTTTTATAATGAAATTTTTGTCTCTGTCCAAGCTGATGCAGCTCACAAGTCAAGATAAATTTCATATTATGTTTTCTGAAATCTTAGAACTCTCACCATTATTTCTTATTGAATTTAAAAGGTAAAATTGTGTTTTATTTCTTGGTGTATAGCTCTTGAATTATTTTCTCTTAGAAATTTCAATATAAATGCTACTTTTAGAGGAATAACTGTCTATTGTATTACTGTCTCCAGAGGATTTTGACATATCTTTCTCTCATTCTCAGCAATAACAATGTGACCTACCCGATTCACAGGGTATATTCAGAATTATTATTATTATTATTACTAATTATATGCATGTTTGGCCGTTGGGTGTTTTCTTTTAGTGTTTAAGCAAACATGTGTATGTTTATGAGAACAGAATGTTATAAAAATAAAAGATGATATTACCTTAATCAAAAATGTATCTGAGCAGAAAAATTCTAGTTTATATAGCTATTTATTCTAAGCAATCAGTTAGTAGTCATTCTTTCATAAACATGCCACAGTTTTATACTAAATTTTTAGAATTTTAAAATCTATAATCTTTTTAAAAATTTCTTTCTTTAGTACTGAGGATTGAAACTAAGACCTTGTTTATGCTAAGCGAGTGCTCTGTTACTGGGTTATATCCTCAACCTTTTAAAAGATTTTCATTTTGAGCTGGTCTCACCAAGGTTGGCCTAAAACCCAGTACCTAGCCAAGGCAAGCCTAAAACTCTACATACTTATGCCTCAGCTATGGTGTGGCTAAGTGGGAACTGTTACTCTGCAATTTAGTTCCAATGTTCTTTATTTATTTATTTATTTATTTATTTATTTATTTATTTATTTAATTATTTTGCCCCAGCATATACAAGAACATAATTGGTATGTGAGATTTACTCCACAGCCTTTCTTCTTCCTGTTTCTCTGAATAGTATTTTGTTCTACTTAGAGACCTATTTGTTGTGGCTATATGTGGGTCTTTTTAATGACAGTAGTCTAACTTTTATTCTGGGACCCCAAGCTCCCATCCAGATGTTCACACCTACCACTCAACTCTCCTGCTTCTTGTCTGTTCCAGGTTTTTCTATGATCCTTCTAAGCTACATGATAATCTCTCATTACTCATTTGAAACCTTTATGCCCCAGTGACTTGCTGGGTTTGTCTTGCAAACCATTACGTCCAGTAGTCTCTAGTGATGACCCTAAAATGAAGGCACTGAACATTACTTTGAAAAAAACTTCAGTTCAGTAGAAACATTTCTGTGTTGTCTCCTTTGCAGGGCCTTTAGCTTGCCCTGGCCACTCTTCTCTCATTCCAAGTCAGGTCTATTCCTGCTCTACTCTGTCGTCTTTACCACTGCTATTAATTCTGTTCTGTAGGAATGTTTAGTGACACTGTGTTCCAGATACTGCACAAAGCCCCAGAGATAGACTACTGAACTAAAACAACATTTTATCCTCATATAACATACAAGAGTCAGACACATATAAAATAGCAACCCTCATGATGATTTCATTACACTTGAATACAGCAACAAAAATTTCAAGGTAGCCTGAGGCTGCATCCTGGTATAGGAAGGGGAAGATGATGACTGGCTTCCCAGCAGAACGTGATTTCTTTGCTCTTTCCAAAGCTTGTTGGATCTTTACTACTGGGCTAATATTCAATTAGTAGTCCCCAGAATAATTTAAAAATGATAACTTTGTTGAGCAGTTAGTAGATATGTGTAGTTATAAATAAGCCAAAAAAGTAAACTTTAAAAAATGGTTCATCTATGTGTGTGCTTTTAACGTCTGCACTGGCAAACTCCAAGTATTCTATGTGAAAGTCAGTATAGTGGGACAGTCACCAATATGTGCTAATAACAGCAGATATTGCCCTAGAAGTTGTCAAACCTCATAAAACTTACCCTGAAACGTTTGCCTAGAAGGTCCTGTTTCCCACGATCTAGGTCAGCATTTAGAGACAGAATTGCCCTAATCAAATTATTCTAGCCACCCAGTTCTCTCCTAGCAGTTCATATATACCTGTATAAATAAAATTGTTATGAGGACTCAATGTTGGAAGGACCCATGTCAATAGTTTTAAAATATTTAAAAGAGGAACTTCTAAGGCTGGGGATTCTTCTATCTATCTATCTATCTATCTATCTATCTATCTATCTATCATCTATCTATCTAAAGATTTTTTTCTTTTTTTGTTTTTCCAGGCAAGGTTTCTTCGTATAGCCCTGGCTGTCCTGGAATTTGCTCTGAAACTCACTTTGTATACTAGACTCGCTTCAAACTCAGAAATCTGTTTACCTTTTCCTCCCCAGTATGGGGATTAAAGGCCTGTTTGCCACCAAGTCCTGCTTAGGAGTTGTTATTTAATTGGCTTCATTAATGCAGTTTTCACACACACTTTCTTTTACCGTATGCAACACAGATCCGGCACAGGTTCTATGTAACTATCTTCTTTTATATCTTCTATCAGTTAAGATTCTATCTGATCCTGACTCAGGTTAAGAGCTTCTCTGATTTATGTTTTAGACTTTGTTGCCCTTTAATGATGTCATTTGGCACCGAAGCCATCTGTGAGATGGTGTCACAGGAAGCGGAACTTGGAGGAAGTGTATTTTATGGTTTTAGAAGTTTTAAGTCACTTTTACAAACATCCCCCCTCAAATGCATCGTTTGTTTCTTTTAATAATAATTGCCCACTATTATTGTGCTTAAACTGAAATATCATATATTTAGCAAATACAGCTACTGCTCTGTTGGAGGTTTGGCCTGTCTGGGCATGTTTTCGTGGACAGCAAAATGTGCACTCATTTAACAGCCTGCATTTCTGTATTCATAGTTTATTTAGTGTTTATACCTTGTGGTCAATCAATAAATACTTGTTTAAGCAATCAATAGTGGTTTTAATTCAGTGCTCAAAAAGGATCCTTTCCAACATTAACAGTTTATATGAAATCTGTAGATTCTGCATTTTTGAGCCGTTCACAGTATCAGAGCAAGACCCTCCCGCTAACTGTGCAAACGGATCAGAACACTGACAGGTTGAGGCTTTCTGTCATGATTTGCTGCAAAGAAGAGAATTGGTGGGAAGCTTCTGGCTGCCCTCTTACTGAGTTTTGTTGAAACGTGGCATGATGTGCCTTTGCCTCTGTGAAGCATATCTGGTTACCGTCTTTAGACGACTATTCGTTTGGTACTTAAACATTGTCACAAATTTTCCCACCAAGCCTTCCCTTCCCAAGCTGCTTATGATACTCCATCATTCCTGGCTGCAAGGCTTATCCTTCTTTGGTTTTATCTAAATGGATTGCTTACCAGGAGTGACGTACGGCTTGTTTCATCGATTTACAGTAATGAGACGGAGTGCTACGAGGTCAATGTCTGTCCGTGGGCAGGGATTCTAAATCGCAGCCTGCAAACCACAAGCTCAATGGTGCAGTTGGTCCATCTCCTCAGGAATGCTGTGGGGAAGGCTTCTTGAAAATGACTGAGCTCCAAGAACATCACTTAATGTCAGTTTTAGAAAACAAGAGGTCCAGCCATTAGTGTGATGGGTCCATGTTGACTTGGTCAAGCTAACCTCCAAGGGTCGGAGAGAATAATTCACCAGCTGGTATAACTGATGGACATAGTCTCAGTGGAAGGGGGAAGTTTTCAAAGAGCACTATGGAATTTAAAGCACATTGATTTCTTTGCAGAGTAGCATTTAAACATGTCACTGGTCACGGACTCCAAGTAACTGATGGCCCACGCCTGTGACTGTGCAATAGCTCCAAGATGTTCAGCTTCTCTAGTGAAGAAGACACTGAACAGAAATGCAGGGGAAAGCACTGCAGAATTCTCTTGTCTGACTCTCCACTGAGTCACTCATCAGGATGCTAGTTGACCTTTGGCCTTCACTCTTGATGCTGTGACAGGAGAAGACCTCATGTGTTACTAAAGCGTCAGATGATGTGGACTGTGGACTCTTCCCAGAGAGAATGGTTAGAGCCCCGCTGGGTGATGGCTCTTGTGTCCTTCCCACATGTTGCTTCACTCTGTCAGTAAAACCGCCTCCCCTCGCCACATAGATACCATATAGGCTGATTTCCAGTAAGAAGTTCATTGCAAGTTTGTTAAGATGAAAAAAAAATAACCATTCCTGTACTGTAGGCCCTTATATGACAAGAAGTTACACTGCTTTACTAAATGGTTTCTTTTTCTGTGAAGGAGAAATATCTGTTTCTTTCAGATACATAATGCATTTTATATATAATATGTGTGTATAATATAATAAACATATATGTGTGTCACACATATTTTTAGACTATAGAAATAAAGAAACTACATATAGCCTACTTGTCTACTCTTCTGTTCTTTGGATTATGGAGAGATCCATCCAATGCCAGGTTATGCCCTTATACTCTCTAATTAGAAGAGCCCAGGTAGGGTTTTTCATTACTTCCTCGTCATTTCCTCCTTAATTAATGCTCTTGTCCTCACACAGAGACTCCTCCAGGCCTTTCTTTATGACACGATAAATCTGGCTCCCTCCTTCCCATCTGTCCTCTCCCCAGTTCTTCATTCTATGACCTGTGTCACTCGGGTTCCTGTTGCTTCCCCTCTGAGTTCCCTCCTTTTCATGTTGTTTCTGTCTACTGTGGCAAACACTAACTTGAAAATAACAGGATCTTCAAGACCACCATGTCACTTTTTGGCCCCGTCTTTTGGCATGACATCACTACCGTATACCACTGTAGATGCCAGCCCAGGAAACCTTACAGTCAAGACAGGTGTATTCTGCTCTTTAAAAATCCTGTAAACAATGATTGCGTTTCTTACTAAATGCACTGCTGCTTCAACTTTGGTGCAGTTTTTGTGTCTTGCTTGAGTTCAGTTCAGTTCAAAATAGGAATTAGGTGATAACAAAACAATATATCTACTATACTTTGAAGCAATTTTTTATTTTGTTTAAGATACTGAAGGTAGTATGTTGGAGTCAAATAAAATGTGTTCTGGACAAAAAAATGTATGGTTAGGAATAAATTCTAAGAGTCTATGGAATTTCTCCCATTGTACAGAATATTGTAAGTATTTAAGGCATAAAGAAAATACTACTAGATTTTTTATTTAAAATTGATCATATGTGTGTAAAAATATGAAAGGAATGTAGGTACTTTTTTATGCTCAAGAAAATGAACCCTCATTCAATAGCAGATCAGTAAGTAAGCTTTGATTTCTGGATAGGAAGAGGAAGTGGAGTAATGATATAGAAGGAATGGGAACTGTAGAGAACATTCTAGAAGAGCAAACCACGAATGACTCCAAACTGTCCTGAGATGGTTTTGTTTTTCTGATCAGTATCTATATTTCTTGGAGTGCTAGGCTGCATCGCACCATTTCATTTCCATTGGGTGAAAAATAATAAGAGCAAGCAGCCTGCTAAGAGCTCACAGCCAGATGGTGTACATCCATGTCATGCTGAGCTGATGGGAGGAAATGCCAGCTCTGCAGGATGGTTGGAGCCAAATGATACTTCAAGGTAACCTGGCTTCAGACTTGTTTATTCATCTCCATGTAGCACTGCATTGTAAATAGTGTAGTGAGTTTTAAATGGGCAGAGTGGCATTTTGAGGCATTAGAAGAATACAGGTACGATGTCTCCAATGGTTTCTGGTAATTGTGGGCATAAAACTCTAAAGTAGTGTCTCAGATTTGGCAAACTGTTTCTTTAAGCACATAGCCAAAAGTCAATCCATTTGTCAAGGAAAGAGAATTTTTCAGAAGTTTTACCAATTATTATTTGATGATGAGAGCTAAAGACAAACTCTTCCTTTTTCTTTAGCTGTGCTGGGTACTGATCCTATGACTGTGTACAAGCCAGGCAAGTGTATTTCTGTTGACAGAGGTTTCTGTCCTGCCCAGTCCTACAGCCATGCAGTTCCAAAGTAACACACAGAGGTCTACATCAATTATAAATTGGTTGGCCTATTATATCAGAATTCTTATTAACTAACTCTAACATCTTACTTTGACCCATAATTCTTATCTGTGTTAGCCATGTGGCTTAATGCCTTTTATCAGTGAGGCATTCTCATCTTGCTTCCTCTGTGTCTGGGTGACAACTGCAGGCTGAGCCTTTCCTCTTCCCAGAATTCTTCTATTCTTATCACCCCGCCTATATTTCCTGCAAGGCTACTGGCCAATCCGCATTTTATTAAACCAATACAAGTGACAAATCTTTACAGGGTATAAGACCATTGTTCTACAGCACGTTCCCTTTCTTTTTCTTTTCAACACAAGAACTCTAAATCTAATCTCCATTGTTTAGATAGATTCTTTTCCAGACCATTATTCATAACAACTTTTAACCAACACTCTAAACAAAAACATCCATAATCCATTTGGGGGCAATGTGGGCATAGTTTTCTAGGCTATTTCCTGCTAATTAGGGGTGTTGACAATCTTAGGGACACCTAAAGAAAATTTAAGATTATTGTCAAGGTCTGACTGGAATATTCTGTGAGCTTTGATCATCTCTGCCAACAGTCTTGAGACTGTTCTGAATGTAGAAGTCAGAGGAAACTCCAACAGAGGTCCTCTGAAATGTTGGATCATTTCAGAAATGAAATGATAGGATCATTCACTCCTATTGGAGATTTTTTTCAGGAGCTTGTTCTTGATGAAACCTGATTTTTCTTAATCTAGAATGAATCCACAGCCCCTCATTTCCTGTGGAAACAAAAACTAAACCTCTTCTCCAATGTAACATATCTTTTGATTTAAATTTTGAAGTCAACACATTTTCAAATTATATCCAGCAGCATTTATAATCAAATGTCTTTTAGTGGCTGTTGTTCCTTCCTCAGCCATCAAACAATTCAAAGACAACACAATAATATACAATATACAGATTTGATGTGTATTTTCCATCTTTATGTAGCTTTATTTTAGACTCTAATTTCTTTTATTTTTAATATTAATTTTTGGTGTTTTGAAACAGGGTTTCTCTGTGTATGTTTGGCTGTCCTGGAACTCACTCTGTAGACCAGGCTGTCCTTGAACTCACAGAGATCTGCCTGCTTCTGCTTCCCAAGTGTTGGGATTAAAGGTGTGTGATACCACACCCACCTAATGTCTTTCTTTTTTTTTTAAAAGACTTTATCCTTTTTCTTTTCCAAGCCTACATATATTTTAAACACTCTGTAAACCATTTATAGTTTTTTTTTGTCTGAATCTATCTTTACTATATATTTCTCTTTTTCTGACATGAGTCTTTAATTTGCTAAGCTATATGGCTATCATTAAAGCTGTGGCTTTGATGACTGGATTTATCCCATTCTTAGCTTTCTGAGAGTCTAGCTTTATGGTGGAGGTACTGGCAGGAACCATGTTTATTGCCACAACTCTATGGAGTTTCAAGGTCTCTGCCACCACCAAGAAGCATGCTGTCAATAGTTCATAAACACCATTTAAGTGTTTTATGGTGTGGTATTTAAAAGAGCTGCAAGATTTTTGCAGCTAAAGCTGAGTCAGGAAGCCTCTCTCTGCAAACAGAGCCCATCTGAGAAAATATTGCTATCAATAAGATGTGCTTAACTCTGTTTGTTTGTGAATTATTTTCCAAGTTCTCTCAGTTTTTATGCAGATATAGTTGTCCATATTGGCACCATTTGTTGACAGAGGTTTCTGTCCTGCCCTCTTCCATGCAGTTCTAGTATAACACACAGAGGCCTACATTAATTATAAAGTAGTTGGCCTATTAGCTTAGGATTCTTATTAACTAACTTTTACATCTTTCATTAACCCATAATTCTTGTCTGTGTTAGCCACGTGACTTGGTACCTTTATCAGTGAGGCATTCTCAATCTTGCTTTCTCTGTATCTGGGTGATGACTGTAGACTGAGCCTTTCTTCTTTCCAGAATTCTCCTGTTCTGGTCACCCCACCTATGCTTCCTGCCGGCCTACTGACCAATCAGTGTTTTCTTAAACCAATACAAGTGACAAATCTTTACAGAGTACAAGACCATTGTCCCACAGTATGTTACCATCAATGTATATTCCCAGTCTGTGTGTTAAAGAAACAGCAGCAGCTCCTGCAAGTTCTTCCTCCTTCTCCTCCTTAAGTTTAGACATCAGGAACAGTTTTGTATTACCACCCTCTCCTCACTGTGAGCTCTTACTTGGGGAGGTGCTCATAGCCGTTCTGGTGAGGTTGAGGTCACTGTATGTAAGCTGGAGAGGGGCAACTGAGAAGATGACAGGGAGGCACAGGGAAGCCACCAAATACTTGTGAGGGGACAGTGTGTTAGGTGACGCATTGCTGAAGGTGAGGATACACTGTTCTGCAAACTGTTGTTTAGAATATGTATTAATTACTGTTGTCATTCCTGGTGACAAAGTGTCTGACAGAGACAGCTTAAGAGAAGAAGTTTTGTGTGTGTGTGTGTGTGTGTGAGATAGAGAGAGAGAGAGAGAGAGAGAGAGAGAGAGAGAGAGAGAGAGAACACGCAACACTGGTGCCAACCCACACTCTCCATTTTGTTCAGTCTAGGCCACCAGCCCATTGTATGGTGGCACCTACATTTAGTGTGAGTCTCCAACCTCAATGAACCTAATTTAGACACTCCCTCACAGTCATGCCCAGAGACTTGTCTCCTAGGTTTTCTGTCTCTGTCAAGTTGTGATACCAGCTACCACATACTATTGCATATCTGTTTTTAGAAATTCTTTCCGTTTTCTTCTCTTCTAGAATGAATTTCTGGTTTTCCACATCTCTTTTGTTTCCTTTTATAGCTTCATAAAAGTATTCTCTTTCCAAGTCATCTATTTGCATAAAAATCCTTTACCTGGCCTCATGTTCATTGGTATCAGTTTTTATGTGATGCAGGTTGAATATGCCTTATTAAAAAAAATGCTTGGAGCTATGAATGTTGTGGAGTTTTTTTTCAAGTTTTTGCAGTGTTTGTATATATACAATATGTATATAGTACCATGACCTGAGGATGGGACTAAGGTCTAACAGAAAATCCATTTTTAAATGTGCCTTGTACATTTAGCTGGAAGGTAATTTTTGTTGTTGTGTTCTTTATAATCTTTTTTTAAAATATTGTTTTTTTAGCATAATTCTTTAGAGATTTCACATCATGTACCCCAATCCTACTCACTTCCCAGGCCCTCTATATCCACTCCTCACCCCATCAGCATGCTTCCCCAATTCATCAAAAACTAAATAAAGCAAACAAACAAGCAAAAAAAAACTTGCTCCTCCATTTTTCCAACAACTCTTTCACTCATCCTAGTGACATGGAGAGCTGCCGTGTGTCACCCAGTAGACCCTTTTGTTAACCACCCTACTGTCAAAATGTTCATTGCAGTGAGTCGTTGGTCTGGTTCAAGGCCTCTGGCACACCATTCTCACTGAATCCTCACTGCAACTCCTCTCAGACATGCTACTGTTGTCCCAAGTCATGGAGATCCTGTGGCTATCAGTTTGCAGGACCAGTCCCTTCCTGCACTCCAGCAGGTCATACATGGGGTAGATGTTAGGGTGTGCCAAACCAAGACCTGGGGTATATATAGGACTGGGTGGTAGCTGAGCTGGTTAGTCTTGGCCACTGGGACTGCCCCCTCAGAGGGACAGAACCAGCTCTCCTAGATTCAATGCTATAGGGGCCATCTCTCCCACACCCATGGTGAGGGGTGGGTCCATCTCTTCTGAGTGGGGGTGGTCAGCTGCTGGAAGGCTTTTTAAAAATACAGTATTCTTGATTGGTTCTTAAAACATAGTTATATATCTCACATGAAGGTTTTTAGAGGGTCTCTTCCCCATGGGGATGCTACAGACTTGCATTTTGACATTAGCCCATCAGATGAAGTCAACATGGTGCCATGTTGACACTCAGGGTTTTCCCATTCTGGATCCTATGGATTTTTGAGTAAGGTATGCTTAATCTGTATAACTAATAGTTATGAAAGTCTTCACATCTGTATGTAAAAAATGACTGATACACTTATAGGAAAATACCAAACATTTTATATTGGCTCATCAATTGAAGGCCCAGAGAGTGCCATTAACTATATCCTAGAGTCTTAAAGGGCAGAATAGTAGCGAATTCATGTGTACTAGGAAACTATGATGGAAGTTTAAACTAGATCTTTTTCCTTGTCCATACCTACAAGGTGAATTTCCTTGTTTCTTGAGCTATATAAAGCAAGTGACTTCCAGATACTTATGCTTCATTGGCACTGAGTCAAATTTCCATTTTCTTTGCCTGGAGAAAAGCGATCCTGTAGGTATTTTCATATGGTGAAGTGCTAAACTTCTTGAGCTCACCCAAACCTGCCATAATTCTCCTGCCCTAAAAACTAGGGGAGTCTTGAGTGAAAAGCAAAGAATTGAAAGATCAGCATAGGATACTAAAAATATGTACTGAAATACAGTAAAAAAAATAATACCATGTCAATATACTCAGTAATCAATGTTGGGAAATGGAATGATGTCAACACACATGGAGCTTTGATATTCCTCTCATACTCTCTTCTTTTCCGGAGGCATCTGAGTTCAGGGTTAATATTTAGCCTTACATATTTGTGTGCATCTTTGTGGGTGTGCACCACATGTGTGTGCCCACAGAGACCAAAAGAACCCTCTGGAACTGACATAGCAGGCAGTTGGGAGTCTCTCGGTGGACGCTGAACTCAGGTCCTCTGTAAGCACAGCTTGTGGCAATACCACACCGTCTCCAGCCCGAGTTCAGTGTTATTAATCCCCATGTGTTTCCTCCTGTTTTACTGCCTGTGCATGTATCCTGATATTTGCATTTCTCACAATTTATTTTAATAGTGTCAAAATATGCTGTTTCTTGTTTCTGTTTTTAGTTTAATATTTTGTTGTCGAGATTGGAAAGTTTTTGTTATGAGATGTGAATTCTGGTGTGTAAATCTGGCACAATTTATTCAGCCTGATATTAAAAAGACATGTAGATGACTCCATCTCTGGTAAAACAATAAAGGCTGAAATCGACTTTCCCCAGTGTGTGTACTGACTCGGAGCAAGGTTTCTGTAGGGCAGTGGGTCTCTACCTTCCTAATGCTGTGGCTCTTTAATATGGTTCCTCACCTTGTGTGATACCCAACCATAAAACTGCTTTCTCTGCTACTTCATAACTGTAACCTTGCTACTATTATGAATGGTGATGTAAATATCTGTGTGTTTCCAGTTCTCTTAGATGACCCTTGTGTAAAGCTTATTTCACCCCCAAAGGGTCACAACCCATAGATTGAGATTCATTGCTTCAGGACATGTCTTTCCTGGTCCGGTCCCCATGGCAAGAGTGCATAGGACTAGGTGTTGTCTATTCTACACAATGTTTGTCCAAACCGTGTTCCCACTGTAAGCTCTGGTTGAGTCAGACATACTTGTATCATGGTTTCGATGAGAAATGCTATCTCATTGTGGCTGTAATTTGAATTCTCCTAGGAATTGGTCCCACAGGGCACTGGATGCTGACTAACAGTCATGGGGAAAATCATTCCCTGGTGTGGTCTCTGATGTGTCACACCCCGCTAGGGCTTCCAGAGAGGTTCAAACATCTTAAATCTTACAATATAAGATGAGAAATTTCCTAAGTAGGGAATTGTTCTCTGAGTCATTTATCTCTGATTACAAGAACATGATGCTGTTTGTCCCCACTTCTGTGTTCTTCACACTTGTAGCAATCTCGGCATCTCCCGCTCTGGCTATTTATAAAACGACAATAGAGTCTAAGCCATGGAAGCTAAAACCAACTTAAATTAAGAGGAAAACTGGAGCATGGCCATGGTCGACTAGTGATAGCAGGGTTTGGGGGAAGCCCCAGAACCTACGCTTCTAACAACATGTGTGCTACAGGGTGAACCCACAGCTGGAACCAGATGTTGTTTTGTGCCCAGTGAGGAGCCATGCACAGAACTTCCACGGACTCTTCCCACTGCCAATGTGGAAATGTTCTTTTCCTTCGAAAGTATTTGTTTGGTTCTACAAAACAAGGAGTATTGTATCCTTTAAAATAAGTCCTCAGTAAATTATTTCTGCTCGAAGAAGTCAGGAAACTTCTGAATCTACCATTTCTTTGGTGGTAAGTAGATACGATCTGACCCCAGGGAATATATTTTCTGTCCTGTAATCCCATTTGTCTACACCCTGGTATGCTGCCTGCACTCAGCATCCCCAACTTTGGCCCTACTTCAGGAGGTTGGCACTATTGGTTTGCACCATTGCAGGGTTCTCACCGTGCCTCGGCCCAGGGAAAGTCAGACTGTTGTAAAGAATTCCATTTGTAGTTGGTTTGTAATACCAGAAACTGTATAGAGACAGTGGTCACAGCATCTCTATGGCACTTGGGAAAGGTTTGATTTCATCAGTACTAAAAATATAAGAACCATTCGGCGTTCACAATGGAAGGTTACTCCATGTCAGAGTGGATCGGTTGATTTCTTTATGACCAGATTTCTATCACTCCTGTAGCAGAAGATTCCCAGTGATGCACAGAGATGGGCTCTCCACACTGAGCTTCTTATTAGCTTGTGCTCCTTCTTTAGAGAGTATAAACAGACTACGTATGTGAGCTTTCAAATAGTGAATATGCTGTTCTGGCAAGTATTCAACAAAACAACAAAAACCTCTGATTTTCATTGTCTGGGTGAGCTTCGTAATGAGGCTCTGGACATGCTCTCTTCATGCGTCACAGCGCAGACACACAGCTGCCTTTGTGCCGGAGCTTCAGTCTCTGCAGCTCTTGCTGACCAGACTGGGTGGTTGTCTCCTTTCAGGTTATCCAGGCGGTCTTCTTCGGCATCTGTGTGCTGACCGATCTCTCCACTCTCCTGACCAGAGACAGCGGGAACCAGGAGCAAGAGCGACAGCTTAGGAAGCTCATCTCCCTCCGGGACTGGACGCTGGCCGTGCTGGCCTTTCCTGTCGGGGTTGTGAGTATGATGCAGGATATACTTAGCGCAGAAGCGGTGTGGGTCCTACTTCAGATCTGGCATGTAGAAATGAGGACTGTCGGGCGGTATTGGTGCATGCCTTTAGTCATCGCATTTGGGAGGCAGAGACAGGGGGATCTCTGTGAGTTTGAGGCCAGCCTGGTCTACAGAGTGAGTTCTAGGATAGCCAAGGCTGCTACACACTACTAAGAACTCTCTCTCAAACACACACACACACACACACACACACACACACACACACACAAACACACAAAAGTTAAAAATGAGGGCTTTGCATAGATGCGCTCTTCCATTACCTGGTACTAGGATGAGAACCCAAGACATTGTGGGCTCATGTACTAGGAACGGAACCTAGGATCTCAAGGGCTCGTGTGACTGAGCTTTATATTGGCCCAGGATTTCTACGTTTGCTTTCTAAGCTGCCAGCGCTACAGACATTTTATTCCCTTGTGGTGCTGGAGACTGGATGTCTGAGGTCACGGAATCCTAGAGTTGGTTTCTTTTGACGCCTGTCTCTTTGGCTTCAAGAAGGCTCTCTTTACACCGTTACATTCTCTCCCCGCTGTGCCAGTCTAGGTTTTGATTCCCTCTCCTTATTCGGAAATCCATGATGTCAACCAGAACTCTCCAGTGGCTGCATTTACCCTCGCCTACTGTCATGTTCTGAGATTCTGGGGAATTAAGACTTCAGCGTATGGGGCCTGAGATATATCAGTTGGTGAACTATTTGCCATGTAAACACGAGGCTTGCACTCACCCCTGTACCCCTGTTAAAAAAAAATAAAAGAAAAACAAAAACCAAATGGGGCGTGGTGATTTGCACTTGTAATCTTATGTGCACACGTGCTTGCACAAACATACACACTACATGGTTCAGTCCCAAACATTTTTTCTTGAGTAGCCTAAAATTAAAATAAGTATCCACTGGGTCAGTTGATTTAGCAATTTGGAGTTAAGAGGAAATCAACATTAGCTAGCACTTCTCTCACCCAACTGCGCCATTCGTTGGTATTACTTAGATAATGCTGCTCGGTGTTTGGGTCTGTCTGGCTCCATTGATTCTGTTTTTAGTTAGCTTCCCTCCATCGCTCAGCTCCCTTCACAAGTCTCTTAATTTTCCATTGTCTGCATACAAACCATGTTTCTTTACAGGCCCCATGAGTACAGCGCCACCATAGACTTAGAACGTATGTGTAGCTGGAAGAATGAGGGACGTTTTGTGTATCTCAGATTGTGAGAGCAAGTTAAAACTACCTTACGTAGCTCAGTTTGAGACCCTTTGTTTGCTCTGTGATTCTGGCAAGAACTAACGGAACTTCCAAGGTCATGGCTAACACATCGACTGTGTCCAAATTCAGCACGAGAGGACTCAGAAAGTTCGTTAAATCCTACTTTTGGCTCTTTTTCATATTGGCCGAGTTAGTGTTGGCAGCGACTTCCATGTTCTTAGTGCAGAGTTGACCATTTCTGTGTGCTGAATTTTGTTTTCATGGATGAAGTAGCCCTGTGTGTGCTCTTGAGAATAACACAAGGACAGAAGAACCTCAGAATCCACTAATAAACCTTCTCGTTCTCCTTTCCTTCTGAGTTCTAAGTGCGTGAGTGCTCAGATGGAAACTGTCCAGCAAACCTCTCAAATCTTATTTAAATGTTTTGCATGATATCTATCTATCTGTCTGTCTATCTATCTGTCTGTCTGTCTGTCTGTCTGTCTGTCCATCTGTCCGTCCGTCCATCTGTCGGTGTCCGTCCGACCGTCCGTCCGACTGTCCGTCCGTCTGTCTGTAGTAAAAGATGCTTAACAGGTCAAGTGATGAAGGATAGTATTTAAAGCAAGAGCTTTTACTATTTTGGCTAGCACAGTACCTCACTGAGCAAACTATCCCAATACTATTTCATGGAGGGGAGCACTGGCCTGATCTGAGCCTCCTAAAGTGGAAGGTGCAGAGGCTAGGCTTTGAACCCTCTAGGGTTTCCAGAGGTGCCCTTGGCTCTGTTACTTGCTTACAGGGTGACTGCCAGCCTTGCAGAGTTGTCCGTACTGCTGTATACCAGCTCCCTCTGTGTCACACTTTCTCTTCATCAGTTGGTTACTGGGAAAGCCATATTTCTGTGCTACATGTCGTAGGCAAAGAACACAAAAGCAGGGTGGTGAATTAGATGACATTTGCCCAGACTGTTCTGAAAAGTTTCTTGGCCAGAGCGTTTCTTGGTCCATGTTCTCTCCCTCTCTTGCTGTCTCTTTCTCTCTCTCTCTCTGTCCCTGAAGGCGTAAGTCACAAACAATGCCACACCAATTCGGGGTTATGATTATTAGGGTGGTATTTATTTAAAGGGGAAAAAACTTACAGATCACTGTCCCAGGCAACAGCCCTCTACGCAACCAGGAAAGGAGTCTAGTCCCAGGCGGAGCAGGAAGTGAAGAGAGAGAGGAGAGGGAAGTGGCCGCTTTTTTAAAGGGAGAGAAACCACGCCCCAATGGGCTGGTACCTCAGCGGTGATAGGCTGGAGGAGTGGGAGGACCTCCCGCAACATGTCCCTCCTCCCCAACTTTCTCTCCTGCTACAACCAAAGTAGAGGGAAAGACCCATATAGCCTATCTAGGATTTGTAGGTTTTATATTGGTGCTTCCTTGGGGAACAAGGTTAATTGTGAGCTGACAGTAATTGCTTTATCTGAGCATGAAGTAATGAAAACATCTTTGGAGACCTTTGGACCATACACAAGGTACCTTTATGGTACCTTTTACCCCCAGGATATATAAAAATAATGAAGTATCCCAATCTCAGCTAATTAAAGTGAACTTTTGTCTCAGTGTGACTGTAACACGGAGAAGCCAGGCAGGGTGGCTTGAGCCAACAGAGCATGTATCATCAATCGCTTTGTTGATTCCCATAAAAAGTCAAGCTGGCTTTGATTGGTGATGCTAATGGCCAGAAACCACCACCACTCCCCAAGCCTTGCAGCTCATTTTGAACCCTCTAGAGGCGGCTCTTACCATGTGAAGTTTGTGTCTCAACCCTGTCACCCTTTTAAAGAAGCCTTACAAATAATTCTGTGACATTATGTGGTCAGGAAGCCCCGAAGCTCCCTAGGAGCAGTTCAGGAAAGAGTGTTTTGTCTCCCATGAGTTTGTTGACTCTCGTGCTGGCAGTTGCTATTATGGCTGAGAAAGTAAGCATATCCCTTTTAACTAAAAAAGAAAATAAAAGAGCATGACGAGTTTGAAAATGCCCCTCCCATAAACCCTAAATGTGTCTCTGACTCCCATCCATGCAGAAGGAACAATTGCATGTTTTCTGTTCATTCAAACCATGCAACCCTATTCATCTGCAGCTGCTGAGTTTGAATAGTACCCATAATCAAATCTTACCACGTCCGTCACCAGTACATCTTTGTTCTGGGGCTGCCTTGGGTTGCTCCAGCCCAGATGCTACCCCAGCCATCCCAAAGTGAGTGGGTTTGTGGAGAGGCCGCGGAGGTTTAGAGCTGTTCTATCCTGAGATGGGCATCTGGAGTGTGAGAGCAAACCCGCATGGGCGTCAATGAGCTCCTCTGGAATTTGTCCTTCTTACCGAATTTAGCCTTGAAGCTGTTTGCCAAGTAACCATTCCTGCTGTTATAATCTGTCTTGTAAACACTTGAAGATTTTACATGAACCAACAAACTGGAGGCTCTCACTTGTGTGGTATCTCTTCCTTAGGAAACACAAGGAAAACTAACTTTAACACCTCAATGCAAACTCTAAGAATGCCTCGCCATTCTCAGGGGTCTTCATCTGTTGACCGATTAGCTAAATCTAAGCTCTCTTGAAAATGGCTTTGAGATATATGCAAATTTGAATTGCTGTACTCCCGAACTTCAGGAAACAAGAAACATTGTTTTTCTTGTTGAATTTTAAATGCAAAGATTGGCTTTGATGGGAAAATGCATATTAGTATTAATGGCGAATTTTCAAAGTTTTGTTGCATGTTATTTATTCCATTGTGTTTATATGCATACACACATATTTGGGGTGCGTGGCATAGCTTGCTTGGAGCTTGTGGATCAGAGGACACCTTGCCAGAGTTGACTCTTTCCTTCTGCTCAGAGTGTTCCATGGATACAACTCAGGTTCTCAGGATAAGGAATAAGTGCCTTTAGGTGGGGAGCCAGCTTGCCAGCACTTAAATGCTAGTTTTTATATATGCTAATGTAACACACAATTGAAATTAATTTGATTCTAGTTGAGAGTACAACTGAAAACAAATGTTTCCCTTTTTTTAAAAATTTACAAGGAAATATTTTTGAAGTTCCTTATTTATTCTGTAAATTCTGGATTTAACTTTAAAATATACTTATCTGCTAAGACTGTATCACATTTTTGTATAAGTACCTAAAATCAAACCCTTTTCTAGTTTCTTTAAGCCTTAGCTGTTACCTTGTTCAATTAAATGATCCTTGGCTTTCTTTCATCTTTGAGATTAAAAATATAGTATCAGCCAAGTAATATTTTGTTGTAAAACCTGGTTTGCAGAAGTGGGTGAAGGTGCTTGCTACCCATCTTGGTAACTTGAGTTGAATTCCTGGGACCAGAGTGGAAGGAGAAAACATTCCAGTAAGCTGTCTTGGGTCTTGTACCATCAATCCATGGTATATGTATGCCCATACATATACATGCCGACGCCACAATAAGTGAAAATATAATTAACCAAAACCCAGTCCATTTTCTGTTGAGGGAATCACATGCTTGCCCCTGCATAAGAATGAGTAATTGAGTTTAATTGCACAGTGACAGTAGGTTTAAAGGGGAAGACCCATTCAAAATCAAGTACGCAAAATCATCCATTACAATCTGTTTCTAGATAGATTTAAGCACAGAATCTCATCACTATAAGAAATTTGAGTATGTCAGGTGTCATTTTTAGGAGATGAGCCTTATTGATTATCCCCATTAGCATGCAGATTAAAACGGACAATATACAGACGTGTATCTATGATATAGAAAAGTAGTTTGAAAGAAGGGAAAAGTATTAGGGGTGGAAGGTTTGGGGAGGTGTCCCAGAAAGATTGATTTGTGAGCTCTGTTTCAAGGGTTGAGTGCTCTTAGCCACTGGGCTAACTCTCCAGCCCCAGCATTTCTTCTTCTGCTCTCTCAGTGCCTCCTATGTTGATTGTACACTTGCTGCCTAAGGTTCCAAGACATAAAAACATACTTGATAAAGCAATCAGGATCACGTCTCTTGCCTGTGTTCTCAAGGCATGAAGAGGAACACAGCTCTGCAGGCACTTATCCAAGGATGTTCTCCATCAGGCAGATGTGTCGTCCCTGACCCACCAGGAATGGATTTGTCTGGAGGACCCACTGGCTAAAACCATTGTATTTCTAGAATGAACTGTGAGGGGATCCAAGAATGATGGTGGGAGAAAAGGAAGTGACACTGTAGTGAGGACGTCAGTTGACCATGGTTTACCCTTAAGGATGGACTCTTGCTGCTAGAACAAGTCTGGGGCTTTTCAGAATCTTTATAAAATTTAAAGTGGAAACGAATAGGATTCTAGGTAATTTACTCTTTGCTTACACTGATACAAAATATAGAGGCAGAAAAGCTAAGAGACCAAGTGTGAATGTTTTGTGTTGTAGTCTATTTTTCCCATTAATTCTCAGTATCATTCTGAGTACATTATCTCAATACACTTTGAGTTTTGACATAAACTATTTAAATTTGACATTTAATGAATTTGTTATGAGAGAAAGTAGATTTCTAGGGCAGTTAGCTAAATGGCTTTTGTTTAATTTCTGAAACTCCCTATAGAACTTGGTTTAGATTACTAACTCAGGACTTCAGACAGCTAAAATCAGTGTGTACAATCTTCCTTTATTCTCCCTGGAACTTGTAGAGGGAGGGGCCACTTGTTGGTCTCCGGCTGCTCAGAGCACTGAAATAATCACACAGAAACAATATTATTTAAATCACTGCTTGGCCCATTAGATCTAGCTTCTTATTGGCTAACCCTTATATACTAATTTAACCCATCTCCATTAATCTGTGTATCATCACGTGGCAGTGGCTTACCGGCAAAGTTCTGTCCAGCATCTGTCTCCAGTGGGGGCTACATGCTTCTCTCTGACTCTGCCTCCTTTCTCCTGGCATTCATCTTAGTTTTCCCTACCTAGCTCTGTTTCCTTATAGCTCTGCTTTAGGCCAAAAGCAGTTCCTTTATTTATCAATGGCAATCACAGCATACAGAGGGGAAAGCCCACATCTCATATTTCTGAGAATAGGATCACCCAGCTTTGCTAAAGGTGCAGTGAGTGATGATTAAACAGACAAATGGAACACTTCATTTTTTTGGTTTCTTCTCTACTTACCTCCTCATTTACCCTGTCCCTTTTATAATTCTTTCCTTTTCTCTGTGTCTTTCCACCTCAATTCTTTCCTTCTTCATATAAAAAGAAGAGTGTTACTCTGGAGGTGTTGTGGAATTACTACAGTTTCTGTGGATGTTTTGAGGTTTCTCTTTACAAGCCATGGCTAGATCAGATTGTCCTGTGTTATATGAGCTGGGTATAAAAGCATTTTTCTCCCCGACAGGAGAATCTTCTGGATCTACCACCAACATGTTAGTTTCATTGTGTCCATGGAATTACCACCTGGGTGATTTGCCTTTTCACCTTCCACAGATAGCCAATCATGGGTAGGACTTTCATTCATCTCTTTTTATATCTCCTGTGCAAGAAACTCAGTGGGCATTAACAGGTGGGAGATGGTGAGGAGAGAGTGTGGCCACAGTTTATACTCAGTGCTACTAAACAAGCAACACTCTTTCCTAAACTAAACCAGCATGATTGCTTCTGAAACTAAACCAGCAGTACTGCCCACTAAATACTTTTAAAGAGACACTTTCCCAGTAGTTACTCTTTAGAGACTGTCTATTTTTCTGTAGGTTGGGTTTATACTTGATTTACACATAGGCATCAACACATGTCCTAGGAATGTGGACTGCAGTGGTGAGGTTTGGTACCGTGTTGGGACAAAGAGAAGACCTTCATCTCAGCGAGTGTTAGAAAGAGCCCTTCAGCCCCACTAAGAAGGGTTGCCTACACTGTCACGTGAGCCTAGAGAGCTTCCCTTCTCCCCAGTGTTTGCCTTACAAATGCATTACAAAATAAGAGGAATGCTTTCACACAAGTGCAGATGATTAGACAGAAAGAGGTATCCACGTCTCTATGTCCAGGGAATTAAATGAGTGAGCAAGTCCCCAGTGAACCCCTGGTAATGTAGGAAGTTTAAATCGATATTGAACCAACAAAAGAAAACAGATTCCAGATGTACTGTTACAGTTAACATTTATGTCTGAATATCTAGAAATGCTTACTGCAGCTTTGCCCCCAACCCTATTACCTTGGGGTTTTAGAGAACACATCACATACCCAGGGGCATTTGCTTCTACTTTTATCCTAGCCTGTAAACAATCAATTCCTCTTGGGCTTCCTGAGGGTTCTCACTACCTCCCTTTCCTTGATGGTATGACCTACCAACGACCTAAGTCCTATCTTCTAACTCCTGTGTGCTCCTTGTGGGCCAGGTACCATGCTAACGAGGGCTTTACTCAGTGAGCTGTTTCCCTCTAGGAGCAGTTAAGGATGAGCTGCCAACATTCTCACCTCATTTCCCAGATGAGATGAGTTGCCTTTGTACAGTTGGCCTGCTTGAGGTCACTTGGCTGGTAAATGATGCTACTGAATCAAACAGGAGTTGAACCTAAGCCTTCACAAAGAGGAGTGCTTGCTCTTAAAAAGTAGTTTATGCATTCAAACCCACCAGAAGTAGACTTCCTTCTCAGTGCTTGTCTTATTGATATTCTCAGTTTCTCATATTAGGTCTGACCCAACCAACATTTCTCATCTGGAGGATGTATCAGAATAAGGAAAGGGAGCCCAAAGAATCCAGACAAAAATTGCTGTTGTTTTCTTTGTCTTTGACAAAAGCCTGTACATGTGCAATGTTGTTGCTCATCCTTGATAGACTGTTTCATGCTAGTGAAACCATGGTTTCACACGACAGTTTGCAAAGTATTTGTTTTGCTAAGAAAGAAAATATTTCCAGCTTTGTCTTCTCATTTCACCAATTGTATATAGACTTAAAGTACCACAGACTTACCCAATGTATTTCTTAAAACTTGTTAAAGCCGGGCGATGGTGGCGCACGCCTTTAATCCCAGCACTTGGGAGGCAGAGGCAGGCAGATCTCTGTGAGTTCGAGACCAGCCTGGTCTACAGAGCTAGTTCCAGGACAGGCTCCAAAGCCACAGGGAAACCCTGTCTCAAAAAACCAAAAAAAAAAAAAAAAAAAAAAAACTTGTTAAAACAAGTTTTTATCTTGTGAATTAGCTACATTATTTTTTTAAAAGGTAGCTAATTATATTTGGTATAATATATAAAAAAATCTTCAGGGTTCTGAAAAGCCACAGTTTGTAGTTGCACAAGTTTAAAAAATATTTTTGGAAAGAATGATATAGTTCATTTTACATGGGCTTATATCCTAACAAATGAATTATATCTAATCAAAAATATTTCATTAGAATTCCAAAAGGCCATTTTGATCTGCTTCATCAAGAACATTTGTCATTAAACTTGCTTTCCTTTGTAAATTTGTAATGTCTTGGTCAATTTTCAACTAGGATCTGAAGTGGTGTTAAGTCACATCAGACAATAATATTTTAGCCTCCTGGGTCACTGTGTTTGTTGTTCAACAAAGAACTCCTGGAAGTAATCTTGATCTGCTTTTTGATTTTAATTTTTAGGGGATTACAGTTAAGCAATTGCCATGAATCTCTGAAGAGACTTTGAACTTTGAAGCAAGTTTGATATTGTTATAGACTATGGAGAAGTTGAGATGAATGCATTTTGCATTATGATATGGCTAAAAGCCTTTGGGGGTCAGAGAGTAGAATGGTGATTTGAAATAAAATAGCCCCAAAGGGAGCTACACTATTTAGAAATATGGCTTGGTTGGAGTAGGCATGGCGTTGTTGGAGTAGGAATGGCCTTGTTCAAGGAAATGTGTCACTGTGGGGGTGGCTTTGACGTCTCTTTGCTTAAGCTTTGCTTGGTGTTATAGACAACTTCCTGTTGCCTGCAAGATGTAGGACTCTCAGCTGTTTCTCTGACACCACATCTGCCTGCATACAGTCATGCTCCCTACCATCATGGTAATGGACTGAACCTCTGAAACTCTAAATGAGCCGTTCGAATTCAATGTTTTCTTTATAAGAGTTGCCAGGGCCATGGTGTCTCTTTACAACAATAGAAAGTCTAACTAAAACACCTTGCTAGGTAGATCAGAAAATTCTCTTGCTGTTGACTAGATGCCCTTGCTGTTTCTGCAAAGCTGTAAGTGCCTAGTTGCTTTTGACTAAGACTACTCACAATTATCATCATCTCCTGTCTCCCCATCTTCCTCAGGAAGGCTAGGCTATTCACCTTTCAGTATTAAAATAACAGTATATTTTCAAATCACTGAGTCTGAGGTCTCATTGACATGTAGTCATCTAATGGTCGATGCTTCTAAAAAAAGGACAATTCAGTTAATCCATTAAGTTTTATTAGATTATATAAATTAGATTTTTCTTAATTTTATTCTCAGATGACAACCTTCAGTTTGTGTTTTATTTAGCTAGACAACTCTCCTATGGACTCAAGGCCTCTCTTTGGATAATCATGTTAATGTAATTGTATATCTAATACTAGACTGTAGTCCCTCTTTACTAAAAATGAAAGAGAAATACAGAAATAGCAGGGGCTTGATTAGCACTTTTACAATGGGCAAGGGTTTACTAAATGCCTTAGAGAACAAGCTGCTTACATCACTGCCAATTGACTGATAGTCGTTCTCAAACATGAAACATGTCCGGTGGGAGCTTTCTAGAGACCAGATTGATTATTTTGTTTACTATCACTTGTCAAAGAAAACAGGATTTCTTTTATTTATCTTGATGCAGAATTAAATTTAAAATGGATCTGACTGTGAATTTATGAAAAGGTTAGATATTGTATCCATAATGGTAAAATGACCACACGATGGGTGTGATGATCTCAGCTGTATGAAACATAAGGCAGTCATTGGAGAGTGAGCCACAGTGCATTTTAGTGGGGATAATCCAGACTCAGACCATAGCAGGAACCATCCACTCAATCTGATATCCTGGGGAATAACTTGCATTTGGGTAAGCAGGAATACGGGCAAGGCAAGGCAAGGCAAGGTTCAGACATAAGTCAGGAGCAGCAGGTAGTACAAGTCAATACTGCTTCTTTATCCTAGAGATAGGGATTTTCTAGAAGGAGGATGCACATGGTCAGATATTCCTCACTGAGATGCTTCAAACTCCACAATATTCTTATGACAAATAAGCTTATTTATAGTAGATTTTCACTACTGGTTCCCATTCAGTTCTCCTCCTTTCTGGCCTCATGTATCATGTCTGATCTAGAGGACCCACTTAGTGATTTTTAAAATATGTGTATGAATGCTCTGCGTCTGTCTTTCTCTCTGTGCACGCATGTGTATGAGTACATGCACAAATGTATGGTGTGTGTGTGTCTGTCTGTCTGTCTGTTCTTTACCCAGAATCAATAGCTGCATTCACTCACCTGAAATTCTTTGTGTTCTTCTCAACTGCAGGGTTTTCTAAAGGACTCAGAATTTGTTCTAAAACTTTCTGGCATTTAGTTCATTCTTGCATTTAGTTCATTCTTGCATCCAATTATTAATCCATCTGAAAGTTTCACTACACTCTATGTACCAGAGAGCATTTACAAGAGCTTAAAAACATTGATGGGTCCTTACAATCTGACTTCAGACTCTGGGTTGGTCACTCATTTATTCTGATGCTGAGAAAGTAATCTAATTTCTCTGAGTCTATTTCTTCATCTATAAAACCAGAAACATAATTGTAGTTATTGATTGAAGTGTTTATCTCAACATAGTTGTGATGCCGAAAGATCCTGCTTGTCAGCTCTCTAAACATATTATAGAGAACACACAACTGTAAGCCAGCCTTACTAAGGCACTGAGAAAGATTCCCTTCATAAAGTGATTTCAGAATTAAAAAAAATATGTATAGTAATGGAGAGAAAGTCAGCGATTGCCAAGTGCAGGGAGGGTGAACAGCACAGGGTTGGTATGGGGGAATTTCTCTGTGGTATAGAAACTCTTTTGTGTTGAGGTCATTGGCAGTGGCCCCACAAATATGAGTACTATGAAAAATGTCATAGTACAATGTACTTTGCCATTCCCTCACACAGAGTGCATGTTAAAATTGCCACAATCTGTACATAGTCTTTAGTTTAGCTTACAGCATACCCCAGCATCTGTCTTCTGCTTTGAAAATGCACCGTGGCCATGGGAGATGTTACCACTAAGGAAAACTAGATAGCTGGACCATTTGGTAGGTCTACTCTTAGGATTTTGAGGAGCCTCTATACTGATAGCTCTAATGGCTGCACTAGTATGAGTTCCCACGAACTGTGAATTAGGGGTCTCTTTCGCCCCCACATCCTTGCCAGTCTTTTCTGTGTTTGTCTTCTTGATGATGGTTCTTTTGACTGCAGTCAGATAATCTCAAAGATTTGTTTTTAATGACTTGGAAGCTTTGGTTAGACGAACCACGAGCACTGAAGCAAAGGGAACAAACGGAGCTTTGGTGATAGGAGCACATGAACAAGTGGAACTCAGCAGGGTGTGAATTTGGGAAGGTGCATGCAGTCAAGGAATGTGGAACTTGGGGAGACTTTCAGGGACTAAAAGGAGACTTTGGGGTCATTTTACAAGGATATTGTTGATTCTGTTCTTCCAGCCAGGAAGAGCTGCAGATAATTTTTTTTAGCTCAGTTCTATAAAGGTAACTGTAAGACCAAGGCAAAACATAGGCTTAAAAGAAAACTAAAGACAGTAATGTAGCTAAGAAGATGCTATGGAAGTTGAGAGTAGTGAGGGCCTGTTAGTGAGTGCGTAAGTAAATTATAGCATATTCAGACAGTTAGATTCTATGATGCATAGATTTTCTCAGGGCTGGAGAGATGTTCAGTCGTTAAAAAGCCTTTGCTGCTCTTGCCAAAGACCAAGGTTTGGTTCTCAGCACCTACGTGGTGGCTCATAACTATCTGTAACTCCAGTTCCAAAGGATGCAGTGTCCTCTTCTGCCACCCAAGGGCACCATACATACACGGTACATATATATACATGCAGGCAAATACTTATGCATATACAATGTAACTATGTCAATCTCAAAAAATAATTTATTTCCAGTTGTATAAGACTAAGTATAAACAAAAATGAGGCACATTTTAATGCATATAAAAAGATTTTGAAATTTATAGCCCAAATTTGACTTGTAGAAGTTGAAATTGCAAAGAATGTTCACTTTCTATACAGTTATTTATGCATACTTACACATTAAAATATTTTAATGCTTAAATATGTGTCTGCTATGTGTCTACATAGATGGCATTGTCTTCACCTGGGTTCTTTATGAACCAATTTCAAAATGATGTATTGACTCTTTTTAATTACTACAATCTGGGGGAAATTCATTTATAAGGAAAAGAAGCTCAGTTTGACTCATTGTTCTGGAGTTGCTGAGTGTAGAGACCTCTTCTAGTGACAGCCTTCACATTGACATGATCCCAGGACAGTATAGATTGTCACAGAGAAGATATAGGGAACCCATGTATATGTGTTTGTTTGCTCTCCCTCTTCTTTCAAAGCCACCAGGATTCAGATTTAAGAGCTCTAACCTAATGAGTGACCTTAACTCAACCTGCTCCTGTTCTAAAGTTCTCACTTCTACCATCATTGGGCTATGTTGCACCCTCGTAATTTTCTTAACATATTATTTTGGAGATTGAAATTCTGTGTGAGATCAGGAGAAAGTTGGAACACATTATAGTCAGAGCACATCACAGAAATCAATTATAGGCAAGGGGATGCTCTGGGAGAGACCTGTTTGGAAGAGAAGGCTGCACTAGGCCGAGAGAGGAGCTGGACCCCATAGTGATGGTAACAGGCAGGCCAAGGGCCCTAGTGCTGGTGTCAGAGTTCTGTGACTGTTAACAACATTTCTAAGAAGGTCAGTTTAAAAGGGAGGAAGGATTTATTCTTGTTAAGAGTTTTGGGAGCTCCTGTGGGCAGTTCACCTTATGTCTAGGCCTGTAGTTAGGTGGAGCATCATGGTGTGGAGCATGCGGTAGAACAGAACTGCTTGCCTCTTGGCATCCAGGAAGCAAAGAAAGAGTGATAAGGAAAGACTGGGAACAAAAATATTTCCTTCAGAGAACATATCCCCTAATGGTTTACTGTCTTCAAGTAGAACCATTGCCTATAATTTCTACTACCTCCCAAATGCCCATTAAGTTGGGAATCCCTAGATGGTTTAGACCATTTCAAGGCTAGAGCCTTCTTAATCTAATCAACTGTCAGTAAGGTTTAGAACTCAGAGCTGCCAGTAACTGATACTGGGTATAGTTAAGTTAGATGTATATGCCCAGACGAGGAGAGCCAGGAGAAACACTACAGCACCCACTGGTTATTGGCATAAGTATACAACCCATTTTCAGATTTTGCAGACTGCATTTAATTACTACATATAGCTTTCACAAATATGAAGATATAGAAGGAAAGGTAATTTCTTAGTTTAAAAATTGGTCTATTAAATTCATTATCTTTTTAAAAGACCTTTACAGTTAGGAATAGAGGGCAACTTATTTACCCTATCCAACAGAACTTTCTCTATCTTGCCTTTTACTAAAAGCGCAACTCCTCTATGGGTTGGACTCCATATACCACCTTGCATGGGTCCAGGGCCTTCTGGTCAATCTCACTGACGACACATAAATTTCTGTTTGATACTATTTGGATATTTTTTACTATTATTTTGTTTTTGTAATTTTTCCTTTTGTTGGCTCTTAATGGGCTGCTTTTGTGCTCAGCCCATACATTTAAAGATGCAGTTTTAATAATTTATTAGGACCTAGTATTTCAAACCAGAAATTAAAAGCAAAATAAACTTCACATGTTCCACAGTTCTTAAGAAGCTAAAGCCCAACTATCTTCACCAAAGAAAACTTTTTCTCATTCTTCTTATGATCTTATTTTTAGTTCTTTATTACTTAAACTGTCTCATCTTGGTTTTATTCTTTTTCAAAAGTGCTGTTTTCTCTTAAATTTCTATATCTGTTCTTTGATCAGTTTTGTCTAATGGAGAACTAATTGATGATATACTGTTATTTTGACATAACTTTTCTGCTTTGAATTTAGTTGCCTTCTCAGCCCAATTCCTCTATATGCTTTTTATTACAGTATCTTTGAACACATCACACACAATTTCTTTCCTAGTGATTACCCATCTTTAGATGGCCTAGTTCTTCTAGGGCAGCTCCTTCACCCCAAAGGCAGGAACTGAGCCAGGGAAGGCAGATTTTTCCTGTTTCCCCCTGACCTCATCCTAGAGAATGCCTCCTTCTACCCACAACTAATTTCTTTCTCCCCGACTCACTTTTATAATTGCCCATGTGTCTGGTGTCATGTAGATTGTTCCTTGTCAGGTGATCATGGGGAGCACCAGTTTTTCTTGTTGTCCTTGCCATACCCACATCTGCTGGTACAGAGAAAACACACTGGCCTGTCCCCATATTTAGCCTCATCATCGATGTCACCTGAAGCCAAACAGGTATCACAGCATCTTCCCAGAATTCTCATGCATATGGACATCATGTTCCCTCATGGAGACCTTTCATGATCGTTAAGGGCTATCACCACGGAGTGCTCTCTGTACTGCAACTCAACCATGAAGAGCCAGGATCTTGCTTTTTCTCTCCAAGTTTCCCCCATGCTCAGCTTTCCTAACAGCGCTCAGGCACTTTCTTAAAGAGTGATGCTTCCATCCATGAGTGTTTTCCACTGTTATGAGTTCTATCTCTATTTCTCAGTTTCATTATGCTTGGTTGACTTCAGGAAAGGCAAAATTGAGCCTTCCTTCTTGTTCTAGAAGTCTGAAGGATTACTGAAGGATGAGCGAAATCTTAAGTGGGTAAAGAAGGGATTTCTCCTAGAGATCTGAGAAGGAAAGCACTGTGAGCACAGCCTGTGGAGAGAGTGTTTTCTTATGCACTGGAGAGAAAAACCCCCACAGAGAGTAGAAAGAAGGAATGTTTGGTCAACAGGAAGAAAACTGATCAATACACTAAAAAGGTATTATCCCTGTGGTTGATGTGAGAGATAGCCCAAATAGAGCAGTTATCATAGTTAGTTTTTTTCCAAAATTTGTATTCCATTCCTGCTGTGTGCCAGTTATGGGGAACAAGCAGCAGATGAGCCTAAGTTCCCATTCTCTGGCACTCCGCTTCCTATAGAGGAGCCATGCTGTGATCAATTGGAGACAACAGAAAACAACAATAGGAGGCTGTCCTCTACCAGGGTGTGTGACAGGAAACGCCAGCATAGTGAAATGTGTGGTGGAAACTCCCTGTAGAGGTGCTATTAAAACTGGACCCTGAGGAATAGGAGATACAGCCATAGCAAATGGGGAGGGGGGGGGGCGGGCAACATTCCTGGCCAAGAGTAGAAAAGGGGGATGATGGTCCCTGAAGCCAGAAAGAACTCAGTGGGTTTTAGGAAGAATCACACTGCTAGTTGGAGTGTAAGAATCAAAAGCTGAAGTTAGAAAGGAAGAAAGGAAACAAACCATGTGGGTGACTTAAGTGTCTGCTTTCAGTCTACCATAACTCACTGGAGATAATTAAGGACCAATGCCAATAAATACAGATAGGTGAGAAAGCTACCAGAAAGCTGGAAGCAGAATGGTGAAACAAATAAAAACCTATAACATCAGCTTATATTTCAGAGACTTTTCTTAGAAAGATGCTGGCTTTAAAATGATTTGATCAGGGTACATAGGATAAAGATAACAGTATTCTTTATAGATTCATAATTTTTCTCCATTTATTGAAAATAGATATCATTCCTTACATAATATATCCTGATTATGGTTCCTTCTCTCTACTACTCACAGCCTTCTGTCGCCGACACCTCTCCTCCCCTCTGGATCTGCTCCCTCCCTTTCTATCTCTCATTAGAAAACAAACAGGCTTCTAAAGAATGATAATAAAATAAAATATAATAAGATAAAACAAAAAAAACCACATTGGAATTAGACAAAACAAAAAAGAGAAAAGAGACCAAGAGAAGGCACAAGAAAAAGAGACTCATTCCTACAACCACTTAGGAATCTCAGAAAACAACAAACTGGAAGCCATAGTATATACACAAAGGACCTGTAGGGTGAGAATAGAAGAAAACATATAAATTAAATTAAAAACATAATGGAAAACTCTGACAGGACATTATGAGACAAAAAAAAACACAAAGATGCCATTGAGGTTTTTTTTTTTTTTTTTTTTTTTGTTAGCCGTATACTGCTGGGTGCGCAGGCTATAGTTTGTTTACCCCGTGAAATTCCCTTGGAGGAAAATGAATTTTCATTGGCACGTGGTTATCAACTGGAGATAGCTTCTGGGTTAGAGATGGGGCATGTGTCCACTTCTCTTTTCAGCTCTAGGACCCCATTTTGTGAAGACCTGTATAGGCCCTGTGCATGTTGCCTCGGTCGCTGTGAGTTTTATGTGTGTCCATCAAGTTGATTTAGAAGGCTTTATTTTCTTGGTGTACTCCATTCCCTCTGGCTCTTATACTCTTTCTGCCTCCTCTTTTGCAGGATTTCTGGAGTCATGAGGGGAGGGATTTGATGGAGACATCCCTTTTGGATCCGAGTGTTCCAAAGTCTCTCACTCTGCATAGTGTCTGGCTGTGGGTGTTTGTATTTGTTCCCATCTGCTGCAGGATGAAGCTTCTCTGATGATTGTGGAGCATGGCATTGACCTATGAGTTCAGTAGAATGTCACTAGCAGTCATTTTATTGCTATATTTTTCTTATATTTTGTTTGTGTTGTTGTTTGGTATTTTTTTTAAAAGTAATATTTGGTTTTACCCTACATTCTTGAGCTATCTAGTCTCAAGTTCCTGGTCACTCAAGCAGAGTCAGATACGGTCTCTATCTTGTGGAGTGGGCATTAAGTCAAATCAGTTACTAGTTGGTCATTCTCACAAACATTGTCCCACCATTGCCCTAGCATATTTTGCAAGTAGGACTCCATTGTATTTCAAAGAATTTGTGGCTAGATTGGTGTTTACATTTCTCTTTTGGTAGTGTGCAGTGTCTCTTCCTGTATCCAGGACATTATAACAAATCAGTTATTGGTTGGTCATTCTCACAAACATTGTCCCACCATTGCCCTAGCATATCTTGCAAGAGGACTCCGTTGTATTTCAAAGAATTTGTGGCTAGATTGGTGTTTACATTTCTCCTTTGGTACTGTGCAGTGTCTCTTTCTGTATCCAGGACATTAGAACATAGTGGGAAGGTCATTTGTCAATCTGTTATTTCATTGGTTAATCAATAAAGAAAACTGCTTGGTCTGATAGGTCAGAAAATTAGGTAGGTGGAGTAGACAGAACAGAATGCTGGGAAGAAGGGAAGTGACCCAGATGCCATGCTGCTCCTCTCCAGGGTAGACACAATGAAGCTCCTTCCCAAGATGGATGTAGGCTAGAATCTTCCCGGTAAGCCAAAGCCACCACCTCATGGTGCTACACACATTAATAGATATGGGTTAATCAAGATGTGAGAGTTAGCCAGTAAGAGGCTAGAGCTAATGGGCCAAGCAGTGTTTAAATAAATAGAGTTTGTGTGTTGTTATTTCGGGGCATAAGCTAGCCAGGCGGCCGGGAGCTGGGCTTCAGGAACACAGCCCACAGCTCCTTCTACATAGGAATGATGGCTCTATGTAGGCACCAACACAATTTCTTTATGTACATTGAGTTGTTCCAGTGTTGTTTTCAGCAGTAGTTTGTAGAGAGCAACCTTTAGTCTTGACAACAGTCTAGGTTATTTGGGAATACCATGGGACCCCTTTGGCCAACAACTCAAATAGATGTAACTCACTGTTGGTATTAGAAGTTTCTTTTGGTGACAAGAAATGGCCAGCTGGCCAGTTTGAGAAGCATAGTGTGTATTTTTAACCTCCTTATCAAAAATCAGGAGTCCGTAGGTGTATAAATGTGTGTCTGTGTCTTCAATTAGATTCTATCAATCAGTGTATATGTTTTTGTGCCAGTACCTTGCTGTTTTATTACTATAGTTCTGTAGTATGACTTGAAATCAGGGATGGTGATACCTCCTGTGGGTTTTTTGTTATTGTTTTATCTATCTTGTGTGTGTGCATATGTGTGTGTTTTCATATGAAACTCAAGATTGTCCTTTCAAGAACTGTGAAGAAAAGTGTTTGAATTTTGATGGTGATTGCATCAAATATGTAGGTTGCTTTTAGTATGATGGTCATTTTTTACTATATTAATCCTATTAATCCATGAGTATAGGAGAACTTTTCATCATCTAATATCTTCTGATGTCTCAAAGTTTTTGTCATATAATCTTTCACTTGCTTGTTTACTGTTATTCCAAGATATTTTATATTATTTGAGGCTATTGTGAAAGGTGATGTTTCCCTGATTTCTTTCTCAGTCCACTTGCCATTTGTATATACAAGGGATACTGATTTTTGTGAGTTAATTTTGTATGCAGCTACTTTTTGAAATTGTTTATTGGCTGTAGGAATTTCCTGGTGGAGTTTTAAGGTCACATATATTATCACATCATCTGCAAATGGAGATACTTAAACTTCTTTCTAATTTGTATGCCCTTGATTTCCTTCAGTCATTTTATTGTAGGGCCAAGACTTCAAGTAGTATTTTGACTAGGTGTGGAGAAACGGCAACCTTGTCATATTCTTGATTTTTAGTGAAATCACTTTGAATTTCTCTCCATTTAAGTTAGTATTAGCTATGAGGTTTATATAAATTACCTTTCTAGTTTTGAGGTAAAGTACTCATATCCCTAATATCTCCAGGACTTTTATCAAGAAATAGTGTTGGTCTGAGTTTTGTCAAATGTGTTTTCTGTCACTTTGTCATTTTCTGTCATTCTGTCAAATGTCTAATTTATTTGGTGAATGTCAATGATTTTTGTGTTTTGAGCAATTCCTGCATCTCTTGGATGAAACCTACTTGGTCATGGTGAATGATCTTTTGTTTTATTCTTGGATTTGTTTTACAAGTAGTTTATTGAGAATTTTTGCATTGATATTCATAAGAAAAAATGGTATGTAATTCTCTTTCTTTGTTGAGTCTTTATGTGGTTTGGATAACAGGTAACTATAACCCCATGAAATGAGTTTGTCAACATTCTTCGTGTTTCTGTTTTGTAAAATGATTTGAGGAGCATTGTCATTAACTCTACTCTTAAAGTTTGATAGAATTTTGCACTAAAACCACTTGTGCTGGGGGTATTAGTATTAGTATTATTTGGAGACTTTTAATCACTGCTTCTATTTCACTAGGAGTTATAGGTCTGTTTAAGTTCATTATTTGATCTTGATTTAACTTTGGTAAGTGGTATGTATTTTTATAAGGAGAGGTGGCCTCTTGTTTGATCTGGCCACCCATCTAGCTTACACCCGAAATAACCACACAGAAACTGTATTCATTAAAACACTGCTTAGCCCATTAACTCTAGTTTCTTATTGGCTAATTCTTACATCCTCACTTAACCCATTACAATTAATCTGTGTATCGCCATGTGACTGTGGTTTACTGGCAAAATTCTAACCAGTGTCTGTCTCAGGCAGAAGATCCATGGCATCTCTCACTCTGCCTTTTTCCCCAACATTTAGTTCTGTCTTTTCTGCCTACCTAAGTTCTGCCCTATCAGGCCTAAAGCGGTTTCTTTATTCATTAGCCAATGAAAGCAACACATGAACAGAAGAACCTCCTACACCAATATATCAAGAAAATTATCCATTTCTTTTAGATTTCCAATTCGGTGTAGTACAGGACTTTAAAGTATTTTCTCATGATTCTTTAGATTTCCTCAGTGTCTATTGTTATATCCCTCTTTTCATTTCTAATTTTGTTAGTTTGTGTATTCTTTCTTCCTTTTAGTTAATTTGGTAAGGGTTTGCCAATCTTACTTGATTCTTTGTTTGCTTGTTTTCATTGATTGCAGCCCTGAGTTTGACTATTTCTTGCTATCTATTCCTTTTGGGTATGATTTCTCTTTTTTTTTTTTTTCTGGAACTTTCAGGTGTGCTGAAACTTACTAGTTTGTTAAGTTGCAGTATTTTTTAACGTCAGCACTCAGTGCTATGAACTTGCCTCTTAGAACCAACTTTATTGTGTCTCTTAAGTTTGGGTATGTTGCATATTAATCTCAATCATTTCTAGCAAGTCTTTAACGACCCATTTAGTAGTAAGTCTTTCAGTATCCATGAGTTTGTAAGCTCTTGTTGTTGATGTTCAGTTTAATCTGAGGTGGTCAGATAGGGTGCAGGGTGCTGTGTCAGTTTTCTCGTATCTGTTGAGACTTGCTTATGTCTGAGTATGTGGTCAGTTTTGGTAAACATTCTATGAGCTGTTGATCAGAAGGTATATTCTTTTGTGTTTAGGTGAAATGTTCTGCAAATATCTGTTAGGTCAATTTGGTTTATAACACCAATTATCTACAGCATTTCTCTGTTTCATTTTTGTCTTGATGACATGTCTCTTGGTGAAGTCTCCAAGTATCAATGCGTGAGAATCAATATATGACTTCAACTGTAGAAACTGTCTAAAGTGAACTAAAGCTGAAGTCTCTGCTCTCTCTCTTAATTTGGTATGAGGAACTTCTTTCAAAGAGATGTAGGCCTTGCATTATGTCTAGTTCTCTTTGGGTGTTAATTTTTAGCAATTGCAAGTGGCACATTAATGCTAGCTGTCACTCAAGTGTTTGATTTTGAATTCTGAAGATCTGTAAAGTAGTCGTGCCTCTTCCACTTTCAGTTCGTGTACAGTATTGTGATCCTGGCTGCTGAGGAGCAGTGTGTGTACTATGTGGGGTAGCTGGCTTTTGGGCCTGGCCAGAGAAGGAGCTTGGTTGCAATAGCAAAATGTTCCTACATCATTTATATTGTCATGGGAAACTATTCGTTTCCTATCCATGCCCTGGTAACAGAGTTCAAAGTTATTTTGGGTTTTGATGACCATACCACCAACAGACTATCAGTGCAGGAAGCCAAGATCGTACCATCTGTGCTGTGTTTGTATCTAAAGACTCACTTGGAAGACTGATTGCTCAGTTATCTGTGCCTCCTGGCCTTCTAATGTGGCACCTAGCAAGGTGACTCACAGTTTCTTCAAAGTCACTGTGAATAACCTGCATAAGTTCCCTCAATGTAGGATGGGGATCGCAACCTTCACTATCAAGAACCACACAGTGCTACCTATCTTGAATGGTCACTTCCTATAAACAGAGAGTGGCTCCCAGTAGTGCTGCGCAAGCAAATGTGTGACAATCAGCTCACTGGGGGAAATTTATACAGTTTGGCAATTTCCATGGTAAAATATATAAACAGCTTTATAAAGACTTAGATGAGGATGTAGCTCAGGAGTAGCATGCTTTCTTGAATCTATAGCACAGCCCCACCATTCTCCAGTCAAAATGATAAAGTTTAGAAATACCTTAATGGGCAAAGATGGTTAAGAATCAGTGCAAGGAAAAAACAAAAAACAGAATAGTCCCATTTGTATAAAACAAGTGAATTCATGATTTTCACTCAGGCTGGCTTTACTAGAAATGTTTACCACTTGGATAAAGAATAAATAACACCATTGTTGCAAAAAGTCCTCTAGAAAACATGGGAAGAAATAATTCCAACTTATTCTTTTGAACCCATTCATTTTCCTCCTACCAAAAATCAGATGATGACACCTTGAGGAAATGAACTTATAGATTAGTATACTTTATGAATAAAGATAAAATAAAACCCTAATATTGAACAAAACATCAGTAAGTGGAATCCAACAACATATGCCTATAACTTAAGATAACCAGCCATGGGTTGTTTGTTTGACATTCAAGATCAATTAATAGGTCACTGAATGACAGAATAAGGAAGAAAATCTTAGGCTAGTTGTCTCAAGGGATGCAACAAAATCATCTAAAATATATTATCACTTACAGTAAATGTGTTTATCTTCCAAGTAAAATTCTATGAAATTTTACTCAACTTGTAAAAAAAAAAATCTAAGAAAAACTGCAGCTAATGTCAAACTTCACTGTTGAGAAATTGAATGTTTTCTCTGCAGCAGAGAAAATGATAAAGGCTTTCACTGTGAATTACTTCTATTCAACTTTGTGCCGAGGACTTAAATAACAGAACAAAAACATGTAGTTCATAAAAGAGTTTTGTTACTTTGGATACACATACACACACACATCCAAAACAATTTTAAAAATAGTTGCTCCTAAAACTAGTAATCAAATTTAGTAAAGGTACACGAAGCAAGGCCACTATTTAAAACTTGTGTTTTTATAAAGTAGCAACAAAGAATACACAAAAATGTAGTAATGTACAGTAGCTTCCAAAAACATCAAATATATATAAAGATTCAGGAAATATTGTGAATATCGGTACATTATTAACTAAAAATACTTCTGAGAGAAATTAAAGACAACCTTAGTACATGGACAACCTGTGCGACGTGTAGGAAATCTCAGTGTAGCCAGAACGTCATTTCTCAAACAGTAACACTGAGTATTCTGACAAGGTATCTGTAAAATTTTAACAACCTGGGATTCTAGCATTTCGAATGGAAATGCAAAGGATTGGAGTTCATCAGGACCACTCTGAAGCAATGAACAGTGCAGGGACATGTAAAAGGAATTTTAATATGGTCCCAGGATTCTGCCCCTTGGTTTGACCTCTGTAATTTCTCCTGTGGAGTTGGAAAAGGGTCTGTAATATGAAGGACTTCCATTCTCATGATTAGATTGTGCTGTTCAGCAGAGTTGAAGGGGTTTCTACCAATCGCTTCACACTAGTTCAACATGGCTCCATGCCTGTGTGTTTACACCTAGCCCAAATCCTTACCCCACAGAAGTAGGCATGGCTTCACCACTCATGATGGGTAATCTCGCTGTCAACTTGATGGCATATATAATCATCTGGCAGGTGGACCCCTTGACCTGCCTGTGAGGTATTATCTTGATTAGGCCAATTGTGGTGGGGAAACCCACCTATGGTGGGGTGGCACCATTCCCTAGCCTGGACTCCTAGACAATATAAAAAGGAGAAAGTAGGCTGAGCATAGACTTTCAAGCTCGTTGCTTTTGTGTTTATTTGAACGTTTTATACATAGGATCAAGGTATCTTGATCATATCTGCCCCCCTACTTCCCCTCTAGCTTTCCCTAGGCCCGTGTAGTAGAGATCTCTCCCAGTTTCATATTCTCCTCCTTGGTCCTGTTAGTGCTGTGTGGCTGGTATTTGCATGGGCGAATCACATATACTAGTTGCCATATCCTCTGAGGGAAAGTGAGTGTCTCTCCCCAAGCTGCCCTCAACTACCAATGGCTACTCAGCCAAAGTTAGTGCCTCCACTGTCCCTCCGCTGACCCAATTGAGAACTTTAACTGATTTGATATTATACAAGTCTTGTGCAGCAAACCAAGCTCCTGTGTGTGTGTGTGTGTGTGTGTTTAAACACTCATATGTCATATGCAGAGGACAGCATTTCATATCATTTCTCTCCATCCTCTTATATACTCTATGTCTCAACTTCCGTGATATTCGCTGCTCCTTGGGGTGGAGGAGCTCTTGACTGTGGAGCAAGTGTGAACATCTGCTTCAAGCTTCTACTGCTACAGTGACCTCACCAGTATGACCACTATGATGAACCATAACCTCCCAGTGTGGCCCAAAACAAATACTTTCATTTCCTGGAGTATTTTATCAGAGCCATGAGAAAAGTAACTAAGAAACCATTATTTAATATAAATTACTTATTATGAATTACTGGACTAGAGAAAGAAGCCTGGGATATATTTGTGAATTAGGGCAGGGATTCCCCTGAATGATGTCACCTGGGTGTGCCCAGAAAGAGATGATGGAGGTTCTGAATAAGAAGCTGTAGGACCTGAGATAACACTCTGACAGGAAGGCAGGAAACACACGGTGGTAGGAGATGGCTCTAAAAGCAGGAACATCCTCAAGATCTTATTAAAATATAGGATCAGATTACTGTAGGGTGAGACCTAGGGCTCACATGTCTGGCAGATTGAATGTGGGTGCTGTTGATTCATGGACCACACTGAATATCCAGACTGCAAAGCATGTGCCTAGGTTTAGGAGTAGCATGGCTGTAGACCTGGTACTACATCCCTGGCACTGAGGCATTAAATCAACCATATTTGGATTCTTTTTTCCACTCAGTTGTTAAATATACACAGAAAGAATGAAGTGAAAATAGAAAAGTTCTGTCTTTCATTGAGAGTCTGGTTTTGAAAATGGTTTTATATAAGGCCTCTCACGTAACTTATTGGCAACTTTCACTCCCCAGGTAGCAGATTCGAAAAGCTGGTTGGTCATGAAAGGATATCCCTGTTCTCACAGCTTCTTCATCTCAGATCTTCTCAGCCATCTAACTTGCAGCAATGTGAAACCCCTGGCATCCTCCCTCTGAATTCTTTCTCATAGACCTCACAGCCCTGGGAAATATCCTGGTTGCTTCTACTAGAAAAACATGTCATCAAGTCTCAGGGGAGCCCTGGTCGCCATCAGAGTCTTCCTTTTCCATGTTCTCAGTGGCCAACATCCTCACACACCATCCACTCCCGGGGCCTCAGATCATCGCCATTCTCGATCAGGCCACACCCTGTTGCAGTAGAGAAGGGGATTCGTTTGCAGCTACTCATTTGTCTTGTGGGCTTTATTTCTCATTTATTCTATCATCCATCTATTTGGACTTCTACCCGCCTCCCTAGATCCCCACCCCACCCATTTTTAAAAGACTTCTTAGTCTTCTCCCATCACTCCCAACCCAGCTATAAATAGGATTCCTTTTCCACTGTTCCTCCCTGCTCCCAGGATCACCTTGTTCTTACAGTCTGGACCTTACATTACCAAACTATCTAGACTACTAATTTGAAGATCATTTGGGGGAGAAATGACCTACTTTTTACTGTTGTTACAGGAATATCTATCTATCTATCTATCTATCTATCTATCTATCTATCTATCTATCTATTTTCCTTAGCATTCTTTATTCATAATAAAGAGGTAATGTAATTGTTTTGCAGATTCTCTTACATTATTTGCAGAATTAATGAGATCAGAACTAATGTTTATTATGGGAGTCCATTCCGTGTATGATATGTCAAATCTTATATACTAGTAAATACCATTAAAGCAAAAATGAAAATATTGGTTTCTCCATTTGCAGCATGAATAAACAAAACAATCTCTATTCCTGTCTACTTTAAGGTGATAATGTTGACAGGTAATGTAATAAAATTTTAAAACAGTAAGCACAGAGAGAGTTCAGTAGTTATGAGCACTGGTTGCTCTTCCAAAGGACCTGGGTTCAATCCCCAGTGCCCACATGGTAGCTCACCACTGCCTGTAACACTAGTTCCAGGAGATCTGACACTTTTACACAGAAATGCTCACAGGCAAAATATCAGTACACATAAAATAGAAAATAAATAAGTCACTTAAAAAGTTCAAAATAACTACCAAATATCTACTTTGTATAATTATTATGAATATCCAATCCATTTGAATCAAAATCATGGATAAGTTAAAAATTACTCATTGTACTTGAAGCGTTAACATAATTTTCCTTGAGCTAAGAATTAATTTTCTATTTTGTTTTACTGTTATACATTTGAAAGCAGATAGTAAAATTATTGTTCATTTAAGCAAGGTGTAAATAACTGTGGGGGATGTCTCTGGTTCTAAAATAATGTACAGAGATTTAGTCACCTTCCGTAATAATTAACCTTCTGTAATAATCTTTACATTTTATAAAATAATAAATATCTGTAAAACCTTAGGTTTCAAAGGAGAAAACTACCCAGATTTTAAAACAAACAGAGTTGGGAAAGAATTTTGGGACCTTTTGATTACTAGTCTTGAGCTACCAAGTATAACCTAAAATCTTATTTAAAGTAGAATTAAAATATTTACTATTTGCATTAAAGGAGCACAGATAAGCTATAACTATAAAATTATAAAAACTGAAACAAAATTATTTATATTCATTCTGCATTGTTTTAAAAATCACTCTCTATACGTCTGTGTGTATAATTTACAAAAAATTATCTGTTAATCTCTCTACGGATGGCTAAGACCATGGGCCTTCCATTGCTTTATTTTAATCTGAACTTTATTTCTCACTGTTCATTTGAAGAATGGTGAAATAATAAATCAACTAAATACTCTCTCTGGATTACCGTGCTGCTATGGGCCCAAAGAAACTTCTGTAATTCAGACAAACTTCAAAGTTAAGTTACTCCAAAGGAATTCAGAATCTTCCTTTTCCCCTTCACCCACTCTACTTCCCAGTGTCTCTGTGCCTTGGCTTAGGCTGTATGCACTAATGCATTTCTCTTAAATGTGACCAAAAGACATGTGGTTGGCAGAGGGTTCAGTGCTGGTACTGGTGAGAAGCAAACACAAAACCACGTGACCTGATCAAGGAAGACAGGCATAGCGTTGTTTGGGATGTGTGCTCTTCCTATTGGGGAATGGGACCTCTTTGCCAATATCCCAAAGTGAATGTATAAACCCCATGGAGAGGGATCAGACTGGCACAATTAGCCCCAAGATGGCGTTCTTCCTAACAACACTTTGTTTCTCTCTCCCTTTCAGGCAGGTTCCTCTGCCTGAAAGAACATAGTTGGAGACCAGAGAGGGGACTTGACAACCCTGTGGTTAACACTAACACTACAGAGTGAAGTGGGAACTGTTTTGCTAGTCAATCATTGATTTGCTTCTGACAGCATAAATTCCAAAACTCTTGGGTTTTTAAAACAAATAACCAACCAGTTATGTGATGTAAAAGATGAACTTGAACCAGATTTCCTTTCCCTTCCAGTTTGTTGTCGCTGTGTTCTGGACCATCTATGCCTATGACAGAGAGATGATATACCCAAAATTGCTGGACAACTTTATCCCAGGGTGGCTGAACCACGGAATGGTAAGTGGATTAAAATAAATAGTTACCTTTGATGAAATGAAAGTCTACTAAAGAACTGTTCACTAATTCGAACTTCATCCCACAGGGACCTAAGTATCAGTGAAATCTTGGACGATTACAGTAACAGAAGAATACTGATAGTAAATAGGATTTCTTTCTGTGGCCTTGAGTCATTGTGTAAACTGTGTGGTTGATGAATCCATTTTTAAGAGGTGCCAGGGGTTTGTTAAATCATACAACGAGCTCATTCCTGGATGAGTATGATTTCTGTGCCATTAGAAGTTTGTCATCCTATCTCAAGGATCCATTTCTACCTATACAACCATGGCGACTAGGTTCCTCCCCCACCTTGCTACAGAGGAACTGTGTTAGAAGTAGCTGTTGCACTTGGGCAGTTTTCCCAGACACATGGCAAGAGTGTTTTATTCCTCGATGACCTGTGATAGACGTTTGAGGAGTTTATGTTTCTTTTAAAACTTAAATTATATATATATATATATATATGTGTGTGTGTGTTGGTGTTTACATATATATAAATTAAAGTATATATATTCATTATCATGTGTGGGTGCTTGCATTAAGTTTATGTGAACCTCATGTATGCAGGAGCCTTTGGAGGCCAGAAGAGGGTGTTGGATACTTGGAACTGGAATTATAGGAAGTTGTAAACCACATAATGTGGGCAATAGGAACCCAACCCAGAGTCTCTATAGGCAGTAAGCACTCCTAACTGCTGAGTCATTTCTCCATCCACCATTGTGGATGTAATTAGCAGTAGACTCGACGGGAGTTTTGCCTGAGATGTTTTCCCTCTTTCCCGCCCAGTTTTCGCTGGCACTTTAGCTGTGGCCCGTTGATCTCTTTTGTTTCCATTCAAACACTTTGGACGGTTCGTTCACCACTTTACAAGGTTTGAGGGTTATATTTTCTAGAAAGAAGTTGCATATCCTCTTTTCAGCTTCTAAAATTGAGCACAGTTTTGTTATTAACGGAAGGTGATTTTTAGAATAATCCCAGGGTGTTCCCATTGGAAAGGGCAACCCATCACAGAAATTATGGGGAAGCAAGAGCTAGAAATCATGAGTCTTAGATTCAGAGTAACAGCTCTTTCTGTGGTTTCTCGTCTGCCCTCAGTGGTGGGACATTTCAAACAAAGCACATGTTCTAACCAATGTTACTGTACAGAGGCGCTCTGATCCATTCTTTCTTATAGGCGACCCATCAAAAGTCGTGTGTCAGACAACTGGAATTTTCTTTGATGAAGTTAGAGCTGTTGAAAAATTAGCCTGTTGATCTAATTTCCTACATAAAAGCTGGGTCTTGTTAGTCTTCGTCATTTCCTGCCCATATCCCCTCATGTTCTCTACTGATAAGAGTCTTACTTAAGAACTTTACTCAGGGTTCTTATTGATATGAAGGGACACCGTGACCATGGCAACTCTACCCGCCCCCTTTTATTGAAAATAGATTTACAATATATCCTGATTACACTTTCTCTTCCTTCTACTCCTCCCAGCTCTTCCCTACCTTCCTTCCCACACAGATCCCATCCACTTTATGACTCTCATTAGAAAAGAACATGCTTTTAAGAAATAATAACAAAATGTAACATATAAAATATAGTAAGTTAAAACAAAAACCATCAAGAGAAAGAAAAAAGCCCAAGAAAAGGAGTAATTGTGTCTCGTTGGCACAGAATTCTAGGTTAGATTAAAGGCTATTTTTACAGCTCTTCGAAGAGGCTGAAGATTATACTATCTATACTAAATATAATCTCTATGTATCTAAAAGACCTGATTAATTCTCAATACCTATCTAACTTGAAGACTAAGAGAATAAACAACTGTGTAATATATGAAGACAAATTATCTTCAACTGTAAACAATGTCATTATATATCAAATGTAAACAATGTTATTAAATAATATCAGAGGTAGAAATGTACATTGTAATATGGTAGATGTATCCATACAATATAGACAAAGTTATAATCATACAAACATAGAGGTAGGAACATTCACATTTAATATTCAGTATATCAATATACAAGAAACAGTACCAATACAATTTTCTAAAAACAGTAATTCACAAATACCAATCATCCCATCAAACCAGTTAATCCCCCCCCCCTTTTTTTTAAGCCCAGCCCATTAGGGGGTGTGTTTGCCTCGGGCTAATGTTTACATATAAATCTGGCAAGCTTGAGCCCCGCTGGTCTCTTTTTTTTGTATTTCCTGCTCATCGCTGGATGGCTGGTGTTGTAAGATATCCCTTCATTAAAATTTGCTGTTTTATATTAAGCTAGCCTGGTTATTATGCAGATTACAGATTGGCCCCCAGACGTGGGCAACTGACACAAAGAATCCACAGAGAGAGGACTGCTGAACTTGCCTAAATGTGAGATGGTCTTTTGGGGTTCCTGAATGCAACCCGCAGCTCCCACAACACCTTCACTCTTTGGCCAAAAATTCAATCGAGTATAACCCAATCTCTGCACTGGAAGCTTTATTTGGCAGCAAGAAATGGCCAGTTGGGACTCTGTGTCTCCCATCATTTGGGCCCATCATTGTAATTGCTTTCAGATATTTCAGGATGATTGCATTTCATTAGATTTCGGTACCGCCCCTCAATGCTTTCCACATTCCCTCCCTCAACCCTATCTTCCCTCCCTCCCTCATCTTATCCTCCCATTCCCATTCTCTAATCCACTTACAAAGGTATTCTATTTCCCCCTCCCAGGGAGATCCATGTGTCCCCCAGTCTTTTCCTTTATAGTTAGCCTCTCTGTGTCTACGAACCATAGATTGGTTATCATTTACTTGTGAGCTATTGTCTACATATGAGTGCATATAAGCCATATTCATCCTTTTTTTGAGTTGGGGTTACCTCACTCAGGATGACTTTTTTTTTTCTAATTCCATCCATTTGCCAAGGCAATTATTGTAGGATAAAGCATTTAATTGGTTGTTTGTTTGCAGTTTCAGAGGCTAAGTCCGTTATCATCATGGTATGGAGCACTGAGGCAAACAGACAGATATGGTGCTGGAGAAGTAGCTAAGATTCCTGTGTCCTTATCAGCAAGCAGCAAGATGGAGGGGCACTGGCCTGGACTTTTGAAACCTCAAAGCCTACCCCCAGTGATACACTTCCTCCAACAAGGCCACACCTTCACCTCCTAATCCTTAAAATCATTTCAAATAGTTGTGTGTCCTGGTGACTAAGTATTTAAATATCTGAGCCCATGGGAGCCGTCCTTATTCAAACCACCACACTTCTGCGCATCCAGAAGGTCAATTATTTATTGTCTTATGAATCATTTCCAAACTCCCCAAGCAAACTTATTTAGCTCTTCTATTTTTTTGTGTTTGCACACACTACCCTATTTCTAATATATATATTAGAAATATATATTATATATACATATATATGTGTGTGCGTTTATGACCATAAAAAATGTTAAGGTCCTTTGCAAAATATCAGCCTTTCAGTTTTAAGCTGTTTACCCAGATGCCTTTTATATGCTAGGATCAACTTGTGCTTGATATATTGAAGAATTAATTGAGTACTGTATGTTTTAACAATTCTCTCCTACTTATATCTCATTGCTTTTGTTTCTTCAGACCTTTGTGTGCTAGGCATTCTACAGGGACTGCATCTGTAATTTTTCACAGTGGCACTATGAACAATTATCTCATTTATAAATGAAGAAACCAAGGCTCAGAAAGCATATACTCTCCCTCAAAAATCACTTAGCTATGGTGATAGCAATGAGATCTGAGCTCATGCCTATTTGGTTTCAAATATATATACTTCTTACTAGTTTGTGTTTTATATGAATATTTAAAGCATTAACTAATTCTTTAAAAATGTTACTCTTTATAGCTTTTACAAGTGTAGGTCAAAAATGCAAAGAAATATTTTGAAGTTTTGTTTCCAATGGTTTAGTGTCGTTCAACTGTTGAAGAAAAACCAGTTGACAATTAACTAGGCATTTTAGGAGAAATATTTTGTTTCATTTGTCATTCTTCAAAACAAGAATATAAACAAAAATGCCATTGCTACTATAAATACTAAACCAAAACACATTTTCACGTCCTCTTAACAGGGAAGGCTTTGGTCATCAGCAAGCATATTCTTATTCAAACATGAAACCAATTTTGTCACAGTATCTCAAATATGAGGAAGAGTGAGAGAAGCTGATGGCTTTATTAGGAAGCCAAAGTGAGTGGATTAGGAAAGGGAGATCCCTGAAGGTAGGGGAATATGGTGCATCTCTGGAATGTTAGGGGATTTTAGTTGGGAACATAGTTACATCTTTACTATCAACCTCACTCTTGTCCTGTTTGGCTTATTATTTGCATCCTTGAACTGCACAGTGTTACCTTTAGACCAGGGAATTATTTATTTCATTTGCAGATCCTTATTCTGAAGTTTTAATGCTTCAAACAAATGGCTTCTTAACCATATGTATAGTCGTTGGAACGAGAACTTGGCTCAGTTTTTCCTCTTAGCTCCCTTGAAAAGCTAATGATTTTTCTTTTGGAAGTGGTAGGGCTACTTAGAAACACAAGAGGAACTGAATGACCCAAAGATTTAGGAAAGAGAAAGGATAAATTAATTAACCTGTCAAATTCTCTGAGGTAATATAAGCTCAGTAGTTTCTTTTGCAGTGAATTTTGTTTCCCAGCAGAGATAAAAGACCATTTCCTTGCATTGTTCTCATTCATGATCTCAGAATTATGGCCAAAGAACTTGTACAAAGTAGCTGAGAAATAGCCTACATTTTCATTCACCTTTCTTTAATTTCATACCTATTTTACTGTAGACATTAATTAAATAAAATATTATGTTGGTTGTTTAGTTTGATGGTTAACTTTTAGAGTCACAAACTTTAATTTTTATAAAAATTGTTATAAGAGGTATGCAATTTAAAAAAATTAATTGTTTTCATTTTTCTTCAAATTTTAAACTCTTAAACATTTTAATATTGTATTTGTAATTTAAAGTGTAGATGCTATTATTTTTTTAAAACTCGTTTGTTAGCTACTTTTCTGTTGCTGTAATAAAATGATCAAGGCAGTTTAAGGAAGAAAAAGTTTCTTTGGGCTTACACTTCCAGAGGGATAGGTGTTCGTCATGGCAGGAGGGATAGCAGTAAGCCACAGGCATAAGCAAGAAGCTGAGAGTTCACATTTTCTAAAACAAGCCAGAACCTGAGAAGGCAAGCAGGAAGTGAGGGGAAACTATAAACTCTGAAAGCTTGCTCCCAATGACCTACTTCCTCCAGCAATGCTCCCTCTCCTGAAGGGTTCACAGTCTTCCCCAAGGGTACCCACAAGTGAGGACTGCATGTGCAAATACGCAAGCTTGTGGAGGACATTTCCCATTCAAACGTGTATATCAGCCAATCACAGATTTCTCTAGTTTGTTTTATGATTATACATCTGAAAATGTAGAAGGATATGATATATCTTTGTTTATTTGCTTAACTAATAACTTTACAGTATTGCCGTGATCGTACTGGCTTTCTAGGCCTAGCTGCTTCTTTTGTCAGTGGGAGGGCTATGTTCCTTGTTGGTGTCCTCAAGGATCTGCCTAACAGGGTTGTGGAAGTCTCAATGGGAGAGGCATAATAAATTTAAGAGGTTCTTATTGGATCTAGTCCTGGAAAACCAGAAAAGCAGAAGCCAAATGGGAGGAACCCAGTCCTAGGGAGTAAGAGAGTTTTCTGTTAGGTCCAATGCTTATGTTAGTTGTAAGGGTAGAGTAGACAAGCAATAGTTGTGATTGGGTTTCATTGTAGTACTAGAACGTCAACATCCTGGTTAAATCAGGAACCAGACGTGACATGGGTGATATACTACCTATTTGTGAGGAATGTCAAAAGACCAGTAAAACACTAATTCAAGAAGGTTATAATAGATTACCATTACCTATTTAAATATTTATAATCAAAAGCACCCCAAGAGTGGAAACTGAGATTGGTATGTAAAATGAGAAAAGATTGTTTAAAAAAAATCATCCCAAGAAAGAATGTACCTTGTTCTTGTGGAATTCACTGAAGAATCCCCAAATATTTTCTGGGGCTCTTGAGTGCAGGGATCACAAAACTGGGATAAAGCTCATAAGTAAATCCTGGCCCTATCTCAAAGAATATCACCAACTCTGGAATTTGAACATAGAGCTTCTGGACATAAAATCAGTCAGCTGACAGACTCTGGACTTTCAGAACCTAAAGTTCACACTTTTTTTATTTTAATTTATGCTAGCGATGGCAAAAGTTAGACAGGATTCCAAATAAAAAGTGTTTTATCTCCTCCTGTTGTATAGAGGAACTGATCCTAGGTTTTATTTGAATGGCAGCAGGGGAAATGGGTCAATAAGTGAATGACAACACCAATTCAACCTCATTGTATAGCTAAGAAGTTGCCCCTGGGCTCTCCAAAATAGCCCCTAAATTTAGTTTATTATAATCAAAAACATAATCTATATATTAGCATATTTTATTTCAGCCACTATTTAACATGAAATAAAAATGTGTTCTGTTCTTGAACCCAGATTTGTATTTATATTCTTAACAACTCCACCCATAGATGACACTGATAAGACATTTTCTAAGCATTAGCATGGAAGGATATTTGATGTACTTGCCATGAATACTCAGAAGAATTACATTTACATTTTTATCTTTTTACCACTGATGATCACAGAAGATGAAGAAGGACATGCAAGCAAATAGATTGGTTTTTGTCTTCGTCACTGTTCTGTTGTTGTGAAGAGACATTATGACCCTATCAGTTTTATGAAAAAAGCATTTAACTGGGGTCTTGCTTATAGATTCAGAGGTTGAGTCCATTATTATCATGGTGGATAGCATGCAGGCAGGTATTGGAGCAGTACCTGAGATCCAATCATGGTCTGTAGGTAGAGAGAGACAGACTCTGGGCTTGACATGGGCTGTTGCAACCTCAAAGCCAACCTTCAGTGACGTACTTCCTCCAACATGGCCATACCTCCCTATCCTTTCAATCCTTTAAAATAACACCATTCTCGGATGACTAAGCATTCAAATATATTGGGCCCATGAGAACCGTTCTTAGTCACACCATCACAGTACCAAAACTATTGAGTTTGGTTGTGGACAGATGTAATTGAGATTTTTGCAAGGCCTTCAACAAGTAGAGACTGAATGCTGTTACAGCCCAGAAAGCATGTCTTGAAAACCTTTGTGCACAGCAGGCTGTTGGGCATTGTGGAGTTACAGAATGAGAAAAACACAGAGGAGGAAAAATGTCAAAGGAGGCAAATGGTGTGTCTGAAGTTGAGACGCGTAAGTAAAAAACTGCTACAACGTCAGAGTAGTCTCAGGAGGGCCATTTTTGCTCTCACAGAGAGGAGCCCACATTTTCTGACCTGCCTGTGGGTTGTGAAAATTGAGCCTGGAACTTTTCTTTCCAGCTAATTACACTTTTCAGGCATTGACAATGGAGCCATGAAAAGCAATACATAAATATTTCAGATCTAGGAAGATTGCAGGCTTTCAGCGGTATTCCGACAAGAAGAACCAGTGATGAGACATGCCTCTGCTGTGGATGACCTAGTTTAATGTTTTAAAATTCCAGGAGAAGATGAAACCATATGGAATGTAGGATATTATTATTATCATCATCATTATTAGAACAGATCCTAAAGCTGGCAAAATCTTTATATTCTAATAATCACAGCAGGAGTGTTCACTCCCCCATGTAATTTATGAAGAAAAAAAAACCATACCCCTTCTCATACTTGATTTGTCATGTTCTGTTATATTTAACTGATCCTCACAAGAGGCATAATTTAGGCAAGTATTTATCCTGTTCAATATTATTTGACATTTAGTACTTATGAAAGGCCTTCTACAGCTGGTTTTCCCAGAAGAGAAGGCATTAAGTGCTACTTGCATTATGGTTGGTTTTGCAAGAACTCAAGATCTGACATTATTTTGGTAGATAACATGACTTATGGAATGTTTTCAGCCTTAGGATTCACAGATTGTGCAATTCACGGTCTATAGCGTCTGTGCCCCCCTCATTCTAGACACTTCATGAAGGGAGTAGCTAGTGGAAAGAGGACCGTTATAAACACTCCAGAGATAAGAGCTGCCTTTTCTCGTTTTTTTTTTGTTTTTGTTTTTTTTTTTTTTTGGCATTCATAAGTAACTAGAAGAGAGCTGAAAATTTTGAGAAATAAAACTTGGAAATGCAAACAGAGGTTGAAAGCTTCTTAGGAGTCCTCCAAGCAAATCAGGCCCTGAAAACTATAGTCATACAGGGAGCTGTAAGACAGATACTTTCTGAGGAGGTTACAAGGGTTCTGTATGCACATTTGGAGCATCATGCTTTGCAGGAATCGCTTCCTCCACTGTGAATTTTTATTCATGACTATCTGTTCTCCCTAGTCCAATCCTCCCCTGTTAGCTTTTGCAGCATCAGATTTTAACATTGGGATTGAATTCTTCTTCTTTTTGAAAAGTCACTTCCCCCTTCATTTAAAATATGAGTAGATCCAGCGGTGGTATTAGTTCAAAACAGCCCAGTAAGTTCTAATCAGGGTTCTTGGGGCTATCAAAACCCAAAGTGTGGTTTACTTAAGGGCCTTTCCCCTTAATCCTTAAATCCAGAGATATTTCGAACTAAATTTAAGTCATCTGTTTTCTATTCATTTGTTGCTGGATCTTCATGTTTTGTGGAGGGGTGGTGGCGGGCAGGAGGCACCAGCTTCCTCCTTCATGCCACAGACAGATCATTCATGAGTCACAACCCAATGTCTTGGCAGAATTCCAAACCCATATCCTTTCCCCAGCCCTTCTTAATTGAAGTGCCAACCTCAGCTAACTTCTCAGTGTATTTGGCAAAGACATTAAAGAGGAAAAAATCCACAGTGGTGTCACAGAACCAGACAATATCAGATCCCAAGATCCTCCAGTGCATATATGTGATACAAAAGTTCCAAAGCCATAGTGAATGATTCATGGCAGCAGCTTCTCACTGGGTGTTTCCAAGGATGGAGATCCAACAGGGAACCATGATCGTGTGACTTTATTTCCTTTGGAAAAGGCCATCACTGGGATCAAAGGCTTTTCTCCAATTCAGATCAGCCAACTGTCTTCACCCATTCTGTAGGATCTGAACACCAGTCCTCTGGGTCCCTCTCATAGGCTCTCTGAACAGGTATCCTTGTCCCCGATAACTTCTGCTTGGCAGGAGCCATTCCCAGTCAGTGCTTCCTAGTTCCTGTGTGGGACATCATGCCCTGGTTTTGAGCGATATAGTAAATATTAAAACCAATTCATTGCATTCACTCTTCTCCTCTAATAGGTCAAACCGTGTTGGAATTAATATAGTTTCTGTGTGGTCCAAGGGAACTCACACCACAACAGGTGAATTCCATTAGTAGGATCTCCCAAATTTACCCTGGTCTCTTCTTATACTCACTGGACCCACTTCAGTTCAAGGTTTCAGTTTCTCAACTGAGCTGTGGCAGCTGGGCCTTCTCTCCTTCAGCTGCATCTTTCTTCCTTCTTGTTCATTTCCTGTCCACTCAGACCCAAATAATCACACAGAAACTATATAATTCCAACACTGTCCAACCTATTACTTCAGGTTTTTTATTAACTAATTCTTACATCTTAAATTAACCCATTTCTATTCATCTTTATATCACTGTGAGACTGTGACCTACCAGTAAATTTCCAGCATGTCCTTCTCCTTCATCAACTACATGGCATCTCTTTGGCTCTGCCTACTCTTTCTTTATATATCTTCCAGCCTAACTATATTCTGCCCTGCCATAGGTGAAAGTAGCTTTATACCTTAACCACTAAGAGCACATATATACAGAAAAACTTCCCACATCATCTCCCCTTTTCATTCTAAATAAAAAGGAAGATTTTAACTTTAACATAGTAAAATTACAGATACAAACAGTTACAAAGCAAGACTTACAGTTACAATTTTTAGTCCATTCACATTTAGGAAATACTCGTTCATCTATCCTCTTGTTGTGTCTGAAGTTTTATATCTAATTTTTTTTTGTCATAACTAAGGAAAACTATAACTATCTGTATTCAACTCTTCAAAGATCCCAGAAGGATATACTATTACATAAGTAAACAGGAAGCATATTGTAAGCAGCTTCCAGAGTTCTAGAATTGACAGAGACATCTTGCTGCCTGGACAGTCACCCAAAGTTTTTCTGTAATGTTGGGGCATCCATCTTCAGTCTACAGGCTCGTAGTATCCAGCAGAGTTTTCCTTGAAGCAGAAAATTTAAAGATCTCTTTTGTCTTGTTATGGCAAAGTTCACCTGATGCTTTCTTCTGTGTCCTGCAGAATGTCTGGCAGACTCTTTCATGAAGCAGAAACCCTGAGAACTGTCTCACCTTTTAGGCAAGTTTAACAGTCATTTTTTTTTGTCAGTTCTGGATATCCAGTTCATACAATATAACATCAAGCAGTTTAGACGAGAGCAGTTTCTTGTCCAAATGGCCAACAAACTCCATCAGGAGCCTCTTCGATGCCCATCCATCCTCTTAAAGTAATTGGTGCTGCCAAAAGCAGACACTGTTTCACTGTTGAGAAAAGTTTAGGTTCTTAAAACCCTTTAAAGGTCATATATTCTGAAAGTTTTTGAAAGATTTGAAGAATTCCTATCCATCTGAAATATATCTCTACACATCTAGAAAACCTAACTATCATGAATACAAGTTTGACTTGTATGACTATCTATTAATCCATATTTTTAATTATACATTACATTTTTAAATGAGCTGTATAAACACAATACCTTAAACAAGGGTAGAAATACATATACACAGTGTATCAAAATAAACCTTAAATTTATATCAATAGATCAAGATCCATACCAATGCTAAGTATACATCTCCATATCATATTTCCCTTTAAATGAAAACAAACATTTATAAACAATAATTTTGGGAATTTAGGCATAGTTTTTCTCCAAATTTTGTCCTTTTTTAAGGCAAAGTATATTTATGGTTCATGGAGACCTTTTGGTGGGTCTTGTTCCATTAAACCACATTAACCTGGATAGAATCCACAGGTTCTCATTTTCAGAGAAAACAAAAGCAGAACCTCTTTTCCAAAGCAACATATCCTTAGACCAAAATTTTGAAGACAAGATACCGTTACATTGGTTTAACTTAGCAGTCCCTAGAATTAAATGTCTCTCTGCAGTCAAAAAAATTCAAAGAAAACATAATAATATGCGTAATCCAGACTCTGTGTATTTTCCATCTTTACATGGCTTATTTTTCTCTATTACTTTTTAATATTTATTTTATTATCTTTACTCCTTTAATCAGTGTCTGTCTGTACTTACTTTTTTATTGTCTATACTTTATTTCTTCTCTCTCCTAAGCCTAGTACATTTTTGAAACACACTGTGTCCCATTTAGAGGTTGATTTCTGTCTGAATCTGTCTTTTTTATGCATCTGTAATCATTTTCTGACCAGGAATGCCTTTTTTAAAAAAAACGCTAAGTGGGCATAGCTAGGACCAATTGTGTGGCCCTGTCTGTTTTGCCCAGTCCAACATTTCAGAGGTATGTTCACCATCTCTCTGAGCCATGCTTACCGCCCTAGCTCCAGGAACCCAGTGGGTCTATGTTACCATTAAGCAATCTGTAGCACACTGCTCACAAACCCAGTTTAAGTGTAGGACCTCCCTAAAGAGCCAGAGTTCATGCTGCCAACACAAACTAGGAAGCCTTCCCTTAAAGAACTTGCACAGTTTTTGCCACTAAAGCTGAGTCAGTAAACCTTTTAAAGGAGCCACACCTCTGCTTACCACCAGCAAACAGAGTCTATCTGAAAAGCTGTGGCTACCAAGAAACTGTGTTTAACTCTGTTCTTTTGTATCTACAATTCCTTCCCAAGCTCTCTCTCGGTTTTTATGTGGATGTAGTTGCCCCCTGTTGGATGCCTTTTGTAATCAAGGAAACTGCTTATTCCTTTCCTAGTCTCTCAGACCTGAATGATCACATCTAAACTATATTAATTCCAACACTGTTTAGCCTCTTAGCTCAAGCTTCTTATTAACTAACTCTTATGTCTTAAATTAACCCATTTCTATTAATCTGTCTATCACCACGGAGCTGTGGCCTACCAGTAAATTTCTGGCGTGTCCGTCTTTGGCAGCTACATGGCACCTCTTTGACTCTGCCTATTCTCTCTATCTCTTCCAGCCTGGCTATATTCTTCCCTGCCATAGGCCAAAGCAGCTTTATTCATTAACCAATAAGAACAACACGTATACAGAAGAACATCCCATATCACCTCTGTTTATCTTTAGTCAGTCCTTTTGGAAGCCTAAACTGCCATTCACAGAAAATGTACATTCCAGTGGCTTCCAGTCAGTTCCTTCACGGGTAGCAACTGTGACTGAAGGGAATCTTGGTCTCCTAAGTCAAGAGGACTCTTAACTGTACCACATGGCTTTATCCACGCATTGTTAGCTTTCCATTTATTTACTCATTTACCTCACACAGAGGCTTTCAGGCCATAAGGGACAACAGTCCCTTATTCCCCCAAATCCTTTCTAAAACCATCTAGAAGTGGTGCACATTCAGTAAATGCTAATGAGGAAATGCTACAGAGGCCCTTCCTGGTCATGCTGTCTCTTCGTACCATGCCTCATTTTGCCTGTATCCATTTTTCAGTATCATATGACCTTTGTATAATACACAACAAAACAATATAGCCATTGTCCTTTCTTATTAGTATTGTCCAAACTTCCAGTAACATTTTTGAGGTTAATTACACTCTACATCAAACTTTTATGTCTTTTATGTGAATCGGATAACATTTAACATCATTGCTGATGTTTTGTTTTTTTGATTTCAAATGTAGAGCCCTTGTGTATATTTCTAGTGGATTCTGTGTTGTCAGAATCAATATAAATAGGCTGGCTTTATGGAGAATCCACAGTATAAAGAATTTGGTAATCACTGCGTGAATATATTGGAGTTTAACAAAATAATACTTTTTGCTTTGTATTTTGGTGCCTATGGTTGCATCATTGAATTGAAGTTGCTTGTAGGGGAGAGGTGCATAAAATAAACAAGAAAATGATTGACATTTTTAGTAGAAAATATAAAGTCCATGGTCACCTTGTCACATGCACGTTTGATACAGAGCGTTGTGTAGTGGCAGAAGGAAAAGCTAAGATACAGTGACAGCTGCTAAACATGATTTTCATATTCAGGTTGGCGACACAGGGAATAACTATGTGTACACATATGCATGCTTCTTTAACCAAGCATACAGAGTGTAGAAACCCGATTCACAGTGTTTGCCCTAGCCACCTTCCTGCCCACTCCCCATGATCATTTGATTCTGACTCTAAATACTCAATTGGTCTCCATCCTTTGGGTATAGAGATATGCTTGTATGATTTTCTTGAGCTCGTTTATTCTCTTCACAGGCTAAGGCTTGGCCTTTAGCTTTTTCCCCTACAATATTGTCAGTAACAGTGGATCCTAGCTACAAGTCTCCTCAGGACTGTTCCAAGGACTGACTCTATACCAGTTCCTGGTGCTTCTGACAATCACCCTACCCACCCTGAGTCTGCCCACATAAGCATCACCATTTCCTTGACTTTCCATGATTTACCTCTTTGCCCCTCAGGTACCTCTGCTACACAGGTCTCGGCTTTCTCTAAATATCTGACATATGGCATATCTGACTCAGTGCCTGGGATATAGTAGCACTCAGGAAATGCTCTCTGATTGAAGGAATGAATGAGTGAATGAGTAGGTGTCCTCACTTTCCCACACTGGTAATCCTACCTGTACTGTTTTCTTCATATGGACATAAGATGGTACTTTATGATTGCCATTTCAATTTCATGCTCCATTAGCTATTCTCTCTGTAATCTCTTCTCAAGCCTTGAGCATCCTTGCTAAACTGATTGACCGACAAGCATCTCCAGTACCAGTGTTTTCTCTTAAGAATAGGATTATGTGTACCAGCCTTCAAGTGGCAATATGACAATCTGTCCAAAGGTGCGATTCTTTCAGGTGTTCAGTGTAAGTTGAGACTGCTCATTCATTTCCCAACTGAATAATCACACAGAAACTTTATTAATTATAACACTGTTTGACCATTGACTCTAGCATATTCCTCTTACAGCTTAAATGAACCCATTCATCTGTGTATAGCCACAAGGCTGTGGTTTACTGGATAGGGTTCCAGCCTGTCCTTCATCAGCTACATGGCATCTCCTTGACTCTGCCTACTCTCTCTTTATCTCTGTTCAGATTTCCCACCTGGCTTTACTCTGTTAAGCTATTGACGAAAACAGTTTCTTTATTAACCAATAGTAATAAAAACACATTCACTGCATACAGAGGGGAATACTGGGAGTGACCCATGCAGCTCCCTGTTTAGCAGTTTGCTTCTTGGAGAGTCTTTTCAGAGCCTTCTAACATCCATAAATTTATCTCATCAATCGTCTTTCGCTGGAACACTGTTAAGGATTTAGTGTCCGATATTAGGACATTGACAAACATCCATTATACTTTTGATAAACAAAAGGGAAATAGATTTTTATTTCCATCTAAGCAAGAACAATAATTTCCTATTGTTCTTTCCATCTTTGGACCCACAGCTAGGGATGAGTGTGTACAACGTGCACTAATTAAGATTTACTTTTACAGAAGAATGAAAATTAGCTCCGATTGATGGAATTGTTTTCCCTTATTTGCCATCTCTCTTGTCCTTATCTTCATTGATCTATGTGGTCTTATAGTAACCTAATTGTCTTACATATCCAGGTACTGGTGTTCGTGGAGCTACTTTATGTATGTGCTCCAACTCTGTTGCTATCACTACACATACAATGTGACTTTCATATTCTTCCTTTAACTGACCCCAAAAGATGCCTACATATTTCTCCAGGATGCACTTCTCATAGTTACCTACTTTTGAGCCATCTGGAAAGAGGGACTGAACCAAGTGACCTCTAGAGTTTTCCCTGGTTTTATTATTCTTATAAAATAGCTTGGTATAAATGACTTATGAGGTTGGTCAAAATAGAGTTCATTATCAAAGTCTTGCATGTCTTAACTGAATTCCATTATGAGGAACTTACAGTGAATTGTGGAAATCATGTAGTATACTATAGGCATGCAAATCCCAGGGCATGATACATAGTAGGCCCTATAAATATAGTTCTATAAAACAAAAATATACATCCTCCCTATAACGTTCTTACTTACCATATAATCAGTAGTGAGTTAATGGGAAACTCTGAAATTCCAAGGAAAATGCTGATAGAAATTTTAAAATTTCAGAAACACTGCATTTTACATACTCTTACATGAGAAGATGACAAAAAATTCTAAAAAGTGTGTATCTGATGTAAGGCATTTGTCCTTGGAGAAAGAATTCACTTCTTTGTTGTGCATATTTAAGCATTTCTCCTCAGTGCACCTATTGGAAAGAGTGCTGCTTAGATTCAAATTTGACTGCTAATCTTCACACATATGGCAAATGCGGACTACTCAGACTGCAGCTATTTCGCTACATTCCATGGTGTCTCGTTTATTTGTTTGATTTGCAGCTATAGCAACTAGATTCCACCATGGTAGGCTTTTGCACAGACCCACAGAATGATCAGCTTGGTGGACTCTTGGCACTCAGCACCACACTCAATTGAAGACATATGCACAGACTCACCACATTTAAAAAAAAAAAAGTTTTTTTTTTTTTTCCACCCTGGGTAGACCTGTACTGTTTGTCTAAAATGCGAAAAGCAACCTTCTGCAGGGATAGCAGGCCATTAAATACATCGCGACCTTCTTCTCCATAACGTTTCAGATCTTTGGCTTTTCTTACCGTACTTTTAAAGCAGACTGCCTCTCCACAGAACGCTTCCTCCTGTGATGACTAGAGCCTTGACTTGGCGCCATGCTGGTGCTATTCCATGCACACAGCTCTGCACAAGAAGAACAGTTGGAAATGACCTTGAACTAGAGTTTTGCCAAGTCAGTGAAATAAGGGCCTTCAAGAAGTACCATTTTCCCAGTGAGCTGGAGAATGTGTGTGGAGCTGTCAGAACCAGTGCTCTGAACTGGGCATGGAATTACGAGATCTTACCATCTCTGTGCCATGATGCTTGCGCTTGGCTTTTGAAGATGCACATTGTAAAATGTTGGAAAACTTAGGTAATGAGGAAAACTGATATCTTACTGTTTTTCCCTTTAGGTAAGTCTCCCCACTTCTCTCAACCATTTGCTGGAGGAAGTAGAGAAGCTCAGTGTGTGTGTGTGTGTGTGTGTGTGTGTGTGTGTGTGTGTGTGTGTTGTTTGTGTGTATGAGGACTTAAAATGAGTGTGACTCTCAAAAGAAAAAAAGAGAAAGATGCAATTAGTGGGCAAGGCAAGTAGGAAGAGGTAGCTCTCCTTCCAGTTGTAAGCTGCTTATGGGTGGGATTTTGATCCATGGGATTTAGGCTCCAGGAAGGGAGCAATTTCTTCTCTCAATGTGTTTACCTGCGCAGTAAACTGTGTTGCTATTGAAACCCATTAGTTGATGGCAACTGTGGTTACTGTCCAGTTGTTTCCCACATTACCAAACACCATCTGCATGGCACACGATGTTACCAGGTTGCACTTCTCATCCCAGCGAGTATGCTGACTCCAAGGAGCAGGATAAAATGAAGCCCCGCTTTAACCTTGTTAGAAGTCCTGGTTCACATGACTCTGCAGATCCCTCCCTCTTCTGTCTCCGCTCCACCTTCTTGGGGGTCTTGCTTATAGACCTGTGTTAAGGCCAAGGTTGTCTGAGGTCTGGCTAGACATAGTGGAAGGGCAGAGGAACACTGCCGAGAGTTGAATGTTCTCATGTCTCATGCAACAGCTCTCAATATTATACAAAATAAGATTATGCACTTCTCTTATAAAAAAGTAACAAAGACCATTCAACTCGCTTTAAAATCTAAAAAGACTAAAGTCACTTGTATTTTTACAGTTATGACAGCTTTCCAAGGACTGTCCTGGTAGGTGTACCTCTGTGTAACAAAGGAGGCACACTGCAAGCAGCTTTCTGGGACATTCTTTGTTACTTCATCTGGGATTTTCTTTTTCAGCAAGTAATTTTATATTTCTGTAAGTTTAAATTGGAGCCCCAGAAATGAAGGCATTTTTCCTTCTAAGCTCAAGTCTTCTGTAGGCATCATGGTTAGTGTTCGCTAAGTAAGTCACACAGCTGAGCTAATCAAAATGACTCCTTGTGGGGGTTTATGCAACTGCTCACTTTATGCAGTAGCATGTTCAAACAGGTGACGCCGCTGAGTGTGGTGCCACACACGTGAACCCCAGCACTTAGAAGGTGACCACTGCATGATAAGGAGCTGAAGGTCATCCTAAGCTTTAGAGAGTCCAGTGCCAGCATAGGCTACATGAGACCATGTCTCACAGAAACAAAATGAGGCCAGCGGGCGGGCAGGCAGGCAGGCAGGCAGGCGGGCAAACAACAGCGCGTTCACAAAACCACAGCCATTATCTTGAGGTCAAGCTGGGTGGCTTTTCCTAAAGTTCTGCTAAGGATAATATGCTAGGCTGTTTCCCACAGTTTGGAGGCTGGAAGTCCAGGTCAGGATACCATCATGGTTAGGACTCAATAAGGGCACCCTGTCTTTTCACTGTGCCTTCAAATGGCTAAAAATGCAAAAGGTTCCCTCAGCCCTTTCATAGGCTACTAATCCCCTTCACTGCCCTCATGACCTAATCGCCTCTACGGGCTGTACCTTCTGCACTGTCTGTCATTTCATGGGTTTGACTTTCAACCTAAAATGTTTGAGAGAAAACAAATGTTTATACTTCTTCAGGAGGGATTAAGTAAAGGGAGACAGAGAACACCCGAAATTCTGGTATTTGATGTCACACACCCTAGGTCAGAAAAGCCAGGAGGCACCATAAAAAGAGAAGGCCCAGGCAGTGAGATTTAATGCCCAGGGTCTGTGCTCAGTTTCCCGATGACCTCATCAATCCCACTGCCTTTCTTTTTCTGTTGGCATTTTCATTATCTCTTTAGTAAATATCTTAGGTGTTCGGGAAGAAGGGAGTTTATTGTTATTCAAAGGAATCAAATAGTACTTCACACTTAGACCATATTCAGAATTTCACTCTTGTAGGTTTTTTAGACTTATGAAGTGATTGATTATACACAAGAACAAACTGTAAAATATTTTGGTTGTGTATGTTATTTGTGTGTGTCTATGTTTCATGGCAGGAACATATGTGAGCAGGTGTATGTAGAGGAAATGCTTAGCATTCCTCAAGCTGTTCTGCTTGGTCTTTGAGATAGGGTCTCATGCTTGCCTTGAAGCTCACCCATAGGCTGTTTGGCTGACAAGCCCTAGGCATCCATCTTTCTCTTCTTCCCCAGCCCTGGGCTACAAACATGCTCCTCTACTATAGGTTGCCTTTCTTTTCTTCATTCCCTGGGTTCTTGGGAACAGACTCAGTCCTCATACCTGCAGCATAAACACCTGACTGGTGGAGCTTCTCCTGAGTCCTTGGAATACTTTATGGAAAGACTTCTTTTGACGTCTTTGCATAGGTCCAAAGTGAATGGAAGCCTCCTTTGCAAGGCCCCAGGCTAAGACATGAGGAATCCTGTTCTAGCAAGGTGATTCCTTGTCCTCTCTTCTTTCATGGCTTATCATTGCGAATCAGCTGAGGTTTCATGCATCTACCAGGAGTGTTGGGGTAGTACTATATCTGTCAGAAATTTTCTGTTTTCTTCATTTGCATTTATACTTATACAGATGGTTGAAAGAAATATGATCCCTACTGAAATCTCATTTCCTTTCAAAGCTGGGTTCATCTGTACTGATCTACACGGCAGGCATCTTTCCTTTTTCTGAGTCCTCAGTGTTGCAATCCTGGTGGCCAGCTCTAGTTGGTCCAGGCATCCCCTTTGTAACATCTCACAGATACTGAAAAGACCTGCACACCATCTGTGGTTTTAAATGTTCCCTTCCTTTCGTGGTTCTGACGCAGGTTTGAGGACCTTTGGATTTATTTGTCTCTGTAGCATCCTTGAAGTTCAAGGGAAGAGACTCATGGGATAAAACAGAGAGAGAGGTAAGTCATCTTGGTGACATCTGGAGCTGAACTGGATGGAAGTGTGGTGGCAAAGAGACACGTGTAAGTGAGGACACCCAGCCACACTCGACTCTAGTGGGTTGGTTAACAATGTGGCTTCTTGGCCTCGGTTTCTACGGGACTAATTGACTGGCACTCTGTCTCGATGTTAGGAAAAATGAATTAATATTACCACTTATTAAAGAGTAGAAGTATACTAATGCGTCAATTGTTATTAATCCTTGAAAATATTTATGGGGTTCAATGGTCTGTAACTAATTAGAGACTGCAGTTAACAGGGGATATGGGTTTCCTCCGAGTTACTTGAAACAAAATATAAATCTTTTATATAACTCTATTTCCCTTAGAAAAGTTTTTTTTTTTAACTTGTCAGAGGGATTTTTAAAGTTTTATTTTCTTTTCTTGGATCCCACTGCTTTTCCATAAATCCTATAAGCAGAATTACAGTGAAGTGACTCATCGTCTGAACGCTGTTTTGGAGGTTCTCCTGCCAGTGCAGCTTAGGCTAGAGGAGATTTGCAAGAAAAGTCTGCTTGGGAAAGCATGGGTGGGAAGAAGAATGAAGGAGAGGTGAGAAGGGGAAAGGAGGGAAGGAAAGAGGAAGGAATCAAGGAAGGGGAAGGCAGGAGAATATTTGTTTTGGATCACATTTGTTTTTAAACTTAGTGGCAATATAAAGGAGAAGGTTTTATTTCAGTGATACGTATTAGGCAGCCTGGAAGTACAAATAAGTTGAGTCTCTGAATTGTGTGTGTGTGTGTGTGTGTGTGTGTGTGTGTGTATACGCATGCGCACACGTACACACTTAGCTTTTAACTCAAAATAGTTTCCCTACAAAAATTTTGTTCGTGTTCTCTCTCCTTCTGCTCCTGATTTGGACCTTGGAGGTGGGAGGTCCTTAGACTCCCCACAGGGCAGGGAACCAGGTCTGCTCTTTGGGATGATGAGAGAGGGGGAGTTGATTGGGGGAGGGGGAGGGATATGGGAGGCGGTGGTGGGGAAGAGACAGAAATCTTTAATAAATAAATAAATTAATTAAAAAAATTGTTATGTAAGTGGTAATTAATTTTCAACGCTGGCTTATCCATTCTTTCCATTCTGTCTAAAGGTGAATGATTTGAGCGTTGGCAGTGCTGAACGGTAGACTGTACAGTTGAAACCTGGTAGACATGAAGAACATCAAAGCAATAAAATCAGTTGTTGGAATCTCTAGAATCTTTCAACTTGAACACTGGCAGTGGAGTGGAAACAGATGTGATCTGGGGAGCCGGCGGCTGTTCAGATCCCTAGTGTGGTTTTTGGAGAATGTCAATCAAGGGAACAGCTGTGCATGACCACCGAAAGTGGCCACTCCAGTGGGTCCTCAACAGCCATGATTCATTTCTTCCTGCTCTACATCTGGATGGGACAAATGCCGTCCGCTAGAACCTAGCCGGGAGATGATACTTGCCGTTCATGCTCTCAGACAAAGCAGGAAGAACTGTTCTCCCTGCGAGGTTTGTGCTCAGGGGGGCAGAAAGGGCTGCCGTCATATGATGATAGTTGTGATTCATCTATCTCTGCGAAAAGTTGTTGCGAGAACATTAGAGTCCACAGCAATTTACAAGGACTTAAGACAACACATCTTAGCTGCTTTTGCTGAGTAGCTGCTCTGAATCAGCTATTCTGTCCCTGTGAGCAGCTCCCGAATGCTTTCATGACACGCCCGACGTACCACAGAGCAGAGTGACATAGGAACAAGTTTTTTATTTTTGCCTAGTCATGCTGAGACAGGAGCAGCTTTCCTGAAAGCAGTATTGTTACAGGGGCATTAGGAAACAGGTGTCACTCAGAGAAGGAGGAGTGGTCATAGTAAGAGCCAGCCTATTCATGGGGATCAGATAGCATGCCTATAGCCTGGGATTATTCCGGGTGCTGATGTGCTTTCTTTTAGGGAGAATGAGAAATGAGTGTTCCAAGGAGGGATGAAGGCCCATGGTGATGTCTTAGCAGCTAAAGTCAGGCATGTTGATAAAATGATTTGAGGAGCAATTTCCATTTATGCTGAGATGAGGGAACTTTAGTCCAGCGTAATTGACAGTGGAGGGAAAGTTAGGGGATGAAGCTGGAAATGGATGAAGAAAAAAAGCAGAGGCTCCCATCTGCCACAGTTCTATGTACCAGAGGTTTAGGATTTATCTTCCAAGAAACATGAGGCTAGTGAAAGTCTTGCATGAGCAAGGTATTTGGATACGTGTGTGTGTGTGTGTGTGTGTGTGCATGTGAGTGTGTGTGTTAGAGAGATGGAACGTGAAAGGGAAGGTGACCCCATATGACAATCTGTGTGTGCGGTGTTGGAAGCAGCACAGAAACATGGCCCTCCTGAAGCTGACCTGTAAAGTGGGGAAGCCCTGGGGTCACCCTGTGTCCTGGCCAGAGAGGTGCAGTACCATCCTACCAGCTTGGAGGGTTATGGGAAAGTTTGAGCAAGTGGAAGATGGTTCGATCTTTTTCCAAGACTTCGTCCTTCAGGATTGAAGGGGAAGAGAGCAGCCAAGGTTGGGGAAGAAAGAGAAGGTAAGCATGGAACCTTGGCCAGTGTCTGCACTAGGGGTGGGTGGCAGAGGAACTGGGGAAGGGAAACTAGGAAGGGGTCTTTGCATGGACTGAGGACTGTGTCTGGAAAAGTAGGAAGGAGAGCATTTCCAGAAAAACTGAGCCGCTAATATTCCTGAGCTACAAAAGTACAGCTGCTTGCAACGCTGCTGAGTGTATAGCTGCTGAGCAAAGGCCAGTGACTGCAAAGGAAGGGATCAGGGAAAAAAGGAGCCTGCACAGACAGAAGGCAGTGTGTGTGTGTGTGTGTGTGTGTGTGTGTGTTTGTGTGTGTGTGTGTGCGCGCGCGCGTGTGCGTGTGAACTCAGAACTGACCAGTTCGGGATTCGGGACTCATTGAAGTCAGAAACTGTGAAAGGAAGTTTTGAATGATCCTTCTCCTTTGAAGTTTTCCAGTCTGCGATTTAGATCTTTAGGAACCTCTAGAAATTGCTAATGATGTGCGGCTGGAGATATACCATTTGTTTTTATGGAGTTTCAAAAAGTGGGAAATGAATGAAACAGGATTGAATTTGGGGAAATGGTTCTCTGGCCCCAAGGTCTGTACAGACACTGGGCAAAGGGTCCAGGTTTTTGTTATTCTTCAAAGTGTATGTTTGCATGTAGGAATCAGGAGAAGCAATTTGAAGTTCCTGGAAGGAGTGTCACCGTGGGCTAAGCATGGAGACGAGATATGCATGCTTTCTCGCCGTTTCTCTGATCCTATTGGCAATTAAAAGGAAAAGAAAAAGGGAGAAAAAAAAAAAACTCCAGGAACATAAAATGTTATTGAGTTTATAGCAGTTGTTATGGTTACCTGCATAGCGTCATTGTTTTATTAATGTGTAATTCCCTTTATTTCTGGAAACATTATTGTGAAGCATAATAATCTGCAGACTCTTTGCAAGTTTCTCCAGTGTGACTCGGAGGCTCTGACAAGGGCTGGGATGAATGCTGTGGTTTCAGGGCCACCAGTGTGCTGCAGTCCCAGTAACGTGGACATTCACTGTTTAGGAAAAGAGAAGTTGAAGGTGATAACTCTTAAAAGTTCAGATGTTCTCCAAACAAAGCATTTCTTTGTCTTTGTCTTTTTTTTTTACTATAGGGAAATACTCTAAGAATTGAACCTTTTTATAATTAAAATAATTTAGTTTTTTGTATATGAAAGCCATTTTTAGAGTAGTAACATACTACTTAGAGAGGAGTATGTTATATTGAGGAGTTTAGGATTGTGTGTTTAGGATTCTTTAACAAGTTGTATTTACTAAATTTATTATTTCCATCATTAGAGGGAATAAAAGAGTATTTCCTTATTTATTTTTATGAATGTGTTTTGCCTGCATGCATGTATGTATGTATACCACATGGACATCTGGTACCCATGGAAGTAAGAAAAGGGAGCTGGATCACCTGGAAGGTGAGATAAGGATGATTGTAAGCTGTAGTGGGTACTAGGAACCAAACCAAGGTGTTCTGCAAGAACAGTAAATGCTCTCAACTGCCGGGACTCTTGTCCTACTCCATAAGAGAGACTTTTAAAAAGTGTAACTCTTGAGCAAGTTTCCTAAGTGTATTTTCCTTCTACTAGAGTTGACTCTGAATAACGTAGTTCATTGAATTGTTTTTCATGCTGACTGCTTATGGTGGCAGAGGTTGCTAATGGCTCTCCCTGTCCTCTGCTCTTTTTCCTGGCCCTTAAGCCAGCTACATTTTCCAGCTGTTAGATGTAACCATGTGACTCATAGGACAGTGGCATGGGATTGGATGTTAAAGTGTTTTGGATCCATGGGTTGTTCATCCCTAATTCAACAAGCTCTTCATTGAAAACATTTGGGGGAAAAAAAAAAAACACATCTGCGCTGGTCATGTTCAGACTTTCCCGTTGTATTTGTATGCGAGTAAACTAGAGATTGAAATATACAGGAATGTACACAAAGAAGTTCTAGGCAAGTACGGTGCCATTTCAAAGGGACTAAGGCATCCTAGATTTTATTGTTCACCAGCTCCAGGAGCCAGCCCCCAAGGAATGACTGTATAATCCTTGCTGGTCTAACCAATAAGAGATTCCCATTTAGACCTCACCAACCTCATTTCCAAATCAAGAGGGTTGCATATTATGTCAACTACTATGACTCAAAAATATGTGCCTCTGATAAGCGTCAGTTTAAAATGGGCGGCATTACTGTAGAGAAGTCCCAAGGTTTTTGTCCACAAGTATCTTCCATAGCTACTTTTACTGTTTTTTAAAAAGCAAACTAGCTTTGCAAGTTCCAAGGTCCCCTAATCAGTGTTCAATGATAAATCTGCTGTTTTATAAGAATTCCTTGATGGCAGATACTGGAAAGTATCTGACTTTCTGACTTAGGTGTACTTGAGCACCAACGGGAGAGAAATTTGCCACTTAATATTTTGTATAGATCACCAGGTATTGTGCAGTTTCATAATATAAACAGCCTTATTTATTTTATATAATTGATATCATAGGAAGATCTACCGTTTTATAGATATTTATTTATTTATTTTCGGTTTTTTGAGACGGGGTTTCTCTGTAGTTTTGAAGCCTGTCCTGGAACTAGCTCTTGTAGACTAGGCTGGCCTCGAACTCACAGAGATCCGCCTGCCTCTGCCTCCCGAGTGCTGTGATTAAAGGCGTGCGCCACCACTGCCTGGACATTTTATATATTTTTGAAATGTCTTATAGATTCAGTATATTTTATATGAAATATATATTTTTATATATTACATGATATTGTCACAGATCTGCACGGAACTTCAAACAGATCGTACCAGAACGCAAACATAGCCAACTTTCTAATCTCACAGCCTTTTAGTGTAAACTCACTGCAAGTCAGCTGACCACTGTGCCCCCAGGACAGAATAACAGCTTGTAGGAACTGGACACATAAGCCAAGTTTGGCATCTGTGATGGCGGGAACAAAAACTCTTGTTCAGCAGTTAGAACCTAATACTCAACGTTGCTGAGTATGACTTTCTGTCTTAGTTCAGATATCAGAACAGCAGTTGCAACAGGCTCAGAATAGCAGCTGTAGCCAGTGTTTCCTCATACGGTTCTAGGGCCAAGCTCTTTCATCTGGCTGCTGTTGGATCCTGAGTTTGTTCTTTATCTGCAAACAAGCCATTTGTAGGGGGCACGAAGAAGGAGAAAGCATACTTTTTTCTGGTTAACGCATGAACCAAAAATTGCACATCATCTTTGCCTATTGCTTGGTTCCACAGGTACGTAATGGGAGGAGGGGAGTCCAGGAAGTGGCGCTTTTGGGTGCCATTAGTTTTGCTTTTGTAGAAGCGGGGGATAAGAAATGAGGTGGGGTGATAACAGCCTTTGACACACCCTCCCCACTCTGTACTGAAGATGCTAAGAAAATTCCAGAACACTTGAAGCAGAAAAAGGAAGGAAAGAATTCAGGGAGGCAAAATAGACAAGATTGGGAACACGCCATTGATGTAAGCTGTGTGCTGGGCAGTAAGCTATTTTTTCTTACTTTATGTATGTCTGAACTATTTCATAATAAAAGTTAAATAAATTCTGTTTCAGAAATAAAAGCAGTCTGTGGCTGTGCCTCGGTGTTCATATGTCCTCAGGGCTGTACCTGGTTAAGTCCTTTCTAAAGTTTCCCGGCTATTGTCTCTCCTGCGTGAATGCATACACTCATAAAATTTATTTTATTTTTTTTCACACAAGAGATTTATTGGGAAAGACACAAGAGGGTGGCTGCCTTTCATAAACTTTATTTTTATATACAGCACTGGTTAGCAGTTTGTTCTGAGTTAATTAAATAAAAATTTCATGAGTGCTGCTTGCGGTAATAAGGCGATGCAAACAGGAGTGTGACAAGGCCCCTTTTCGGCGAAGAAAATCTAATCTAGAAGATAAGACATTCTCTCAGACCTCACTGGAAAGAAACCAACCAGACGGGCTGTGTAAGGGATCACATCAAAATGAAAAGATCAGCAGAAGTTTCTTGGCAAGGATGCTGGTGAACTGTGAGGGAGGAGTAGAGTTGGCCAGAGGCAGGTGGTGTGGAGAAAGGCCTGGGCAGCGACCACCAAGAGAGAAGCTGTGAGCCAGACCATGAGCCGGCCCCTTGCTGAGAGCAGACAGAGGCATGGGGATTTTTAGTGTGCATACCTGGATGTCCCAATTAAAAAGAAAGCAGTAAATAAAGAAGAGGCTTTGCAGGAGGGTTGCTTGTACGGGGACATGCAGCGTTGAGTGAGCTTCTGGTGAGAGTTCAGATGAAATATCCATCTCACCTGTGGTGTTGGGATATCAGGTTCTCATGGGTGGTGGATGGCCGAAGCTGATAGCTGAAGCTGGAAGCCGATGAGGAGTTTGGTACTAAAGAGGTTGGGGCAAGAGTGTTTGCAAAGCCAGCATTGTTAGGAAATGGGAGTCCTGATGATGCCTTCGCTATGAAAATGATGTAACGGTTGCAGTTGACACTACAGATGATATGAGTCACTGATGGGAGAATCTCTGTATTCTCCTCCTCCTCCTCACTGAATTCTTAGAGCATCTTTTGTGGATGTGTGTGTGTGCAGGTGTGCACATCTGTGCCCATGGAGGCCAGAGTGGTGTGTCAGCTGTCCTCTTTCCTTTTCCCCCTCATCCCTTTGAGACAGGGTCTCTCACTGAACTTAGAGCTCGTGCATTTTGGCTACTCTGGCAACCAGCCAAGGCCTGTATTTACCAGTACCGACTGGCAATGCTATCAGGGACTGCCATATAAAGTGCTGCTGTAGGGCTAAGTTCTTCCCTCAACTCTTGGAGCAATTTTAAAGAACATAATTGGCCACTCTTCCTTGGGAGTCTCTCTTTGCAGCCTTCAGTTTTCTTCTAGAGACTGGTCTGATTTCTTCATAGGTCCCTCCTCTATGGAATACTCATAAGCTGAGTGCCTCAAGACAATGGCTGGCTTCTTCCTATGGCCTCCTGGAGGGTCTCTTGCTGGTCCATGGCTTCACCTAAGTCCAGGAAGTTCCTGTGTTTATATCTCACGTAAGTTTTAGCTCTACCTCATGAGCCACTTTTACCCCGCCCCCATTCTCTGTCTGTCTGTCTGTCTCTCTCTCTCTGTCTCTCTGTCTCTCTCTCTCTCTCTCGCTCTCTCTCTCTCTCTCTCTCTCTCTCTCTCTCTTCTTAACTCTCATTCTCTTAATAAGATTGAAACCACCTTACTCAGGTTGGAACTCACCATTGTAGCTCAGGATGGTCTCATACAACAAGCATTCTGCTGTTCTACCACCCTCACCTCGGTGCTGGGATTATAAGTGTGACCCACCATGACTACAAGGACATTTTATGTGTAACATCCAAAGTTGGAATATGGACTCTTGTGTCCCTCCCAAACCTGTCCTCTGTGTCAGCAAATACCACCGCCATCAACTTTCCTACTCAAGCCTTCAAAGTGAATCATTAGTTCACAAAGACTAACTCCATACTGCACTCCACTAGGAAGCCCTGAGCAAATGCTACTGCGTTATGCAATGTTGTTTGCCGAGAATGTTCCCTACTATAGCTGAGTTGTATAGACCCTAAAAACAGAGGTCTCTGATGTGACTTCACTGTTGCCCAGGACTTTCGTATAGGCACCAGTGTGACCTTTTACTTCAAATTTGAGGTTGGCTGCTTATGTTTTTAAAGAATGTTATGGGCTACTTATAGTGAATAGTCAACCACATTTGATGACAGAACTAGTATCAGTGGGCCCCCAAAGTGGAAGGGATCTCAGAAATCTGTCTGAGAGAAGATTTCTTGTTTAGAAATTAATAGTCTGCTGTTATTCTCTGGTGAGGAATAGAAAGTCATTTTCTTCCTAGTCTACCAGGACAGAGGGGAATGCAGTTGAAGCAGGCTTGTGTTTTTCTCTGCACCTTATACAACTGTGTTCTTGGGAAAGACAGTGATTTGGAGGAAATAGAAAGTTCTGGGTCTACCTTGGGGGCTAGCAAAACATTGTATAACAAATTAATGGCGTCTTTCTTTTTCTACATCTTCTCTCACGTCAAACATAACTGTTGTTGCCTGGAAGTTCCTGGGCACCAGGACACTGCCTGAGTGAGCTCATCTAGCCCTTAGAACCTTTAAGTTAATTGTGTTGCCACTTAATTGAGGAGAGAACTGAGGCCCAAGAAGCTAATGAATAGCCCACATATGAAGGTAATGTCAAGCTAGGCTTCAAATTTAGCCTCTTGCACTCTTGTAATACTGTGTTGCAGAGAGAATGCCTTGAAATGTCTTTTCCCCCCTCACTGCTATGTTAGAGAAGGTAGCTTATTTGTCCCGGCTGCCCAGAACCAAAATAACCACACAGAAACTCTATTAATTAAATCACGGCTTGGCCCATTAGCTCTAGCTTCTTATTGGCTAACTCTTACATCTTAACTTAACCCATCTCCATTAATCTGTATATCACCATGATGTTGTGGCCTACCAGCAGAGTTTCACCACATCTATTTCCTGTAGTGTATCCATGGCGCCCCGCTTCTAACTCCGTCCTTCTTTCTCCCAGCATACAGCCTAGCTTTTCCTGCCTACCTAAGTTCTGCCTTGCTATAGGTCCAAAGCAGTTTCTTTATTCATTAATGGTAATCACAGCACATAGAGGGGTCTCCCACATCACTGTTGTTGTGCCATTGATATAAGATGTGTCATCCATTTAATTTCATGACCTTTTTCAGGATTAAAATAAGCACTCCTAGATCTAGTATAGTTAAACCAGGTCTATCTTTGAAAACTCCTACCATTTCTTCTTTGTAATTTCCTTTTACCACATGTGCTGGAGGTGTTCAGCTTCAGGGACAGACTAATTGCAGAAAATGGGTAAATTCTTGGTTATTTACTTTTGAAATTGGGTCTCCCAACTCATGAGGGATTGAAGACTGGGGGTTTTGTTTTACGTACTTTTTAATTATATGGCATTTTTTGAAAGACAAATAAAAGCTCTTTCCTTGAAAGGGAGAGACCGACAACTCCATCAGCAGGAGAGTTGAGAAGCAAACATGATGTTGGGGTTGCCCCCTTGCCAAGGATGGTCTTTTAGCTCCTAGGAGGAGGTTCTGCAGTTTAGAGGCTTTTGTGCCTCCTGTCCATCGCTTCCACTTCTGAGTCTCTGGAGTATGAGTGAGTCTAGCACCAGAATAACTGAGGTAGTTGGTGGCTTTCCTCCTGGGCTCTTGTATGCTAAATCCAATAATTTGACCCCAGGTCTCCCAAATTCTATCAGAAAGGAAGGCCCATACCATAGCTGACTCGTTCTCCAGCAGCCTATACAGAAACCTCACTGACACATTTGTGCTACCTCCCCCTACCTTCATAAACATCAGAAGCGACAAGGAAATCCCACAGACCTAGATCTGGAATTCTGGAACATTCTCCTCAGGAAGGAAACATCACCATAGCAGAGTGAAAAACTTGTTTATGATGGTTTGCGGAGTCCAGGCAGCATAGTTGGGTCTGGATTCACTATGTCCCCAGAGACTGCTCTGGGAGGGGAACAGAGGGCCTAAAGGTTCTGGTGAGAGAACACCATCAACAAGTTTAATGGGTTTTCCTGTGCCAAGGAATGTCATCAGTTAAAGCAGTACGGGTAGAAGTTCAGCAAAGATTAGCAGGAGCAAACGAGCTCAGGGCACTAATGAACCGGTCAGTCTTGCTCCTGCGCTGCCACTATGCACATGGTGCTTCTTAAAATTTAGATCCTCTTCCACAAGAGAGCTAGGGAAGGAAAGAAGGAAAGGGATTGGGAAGAGGGAACTAGAATGTCAAGTTGACTGTGTTTAAGTTGGAATTTGACATAAATAACTGAATGATTGAATTTCCTTTCCTGGCTGTAGTGTTAGAGGCTAAGTGACTGAAAGCCACACAGTTATACAAGTATTTAAATTATACAGCCAGACAGTCTGGCTTTTATATGCATGTTCTAAATGGCCAAGCTGCCCTATACCATTCTTGATACAACTCTGGTTCCCTCTTGTTTCCTACAACCTAGTAGAATGGCTCAAGATCTAAGTTAAATTGCATTGTAGAAATTAAAGTGACAGCGACATCTACCATATGACTATCAGCTCTAATTTTATGATTCAGTAATAATAAACAATTTTAGAGTAGACACGTGAAATGTGGTCCCTTCTCTCCATCTGTCTCACCGCAACATAATCCATATCTTACTGGACTGTGGCAACTGCTTTCAAATTTTCCCATGAAATTCACAGCAATTAATGGACCTTGAAGAGGGGGTGTGGTGTGGGAGGTCATTCTGTCTATATGTTGCTTTCATTGGTTAATAAAGGAACTTCTTTGGGCCTGTAGCAGAGCTGTAGGGGAACAGAGCTAGGTGGAGAAAACTAAATAAAATGCTGGAAGAAAGGAGGCGGAGTCAGGGAGATGCTGTGGAGCTGCAGCCAGAGTCAGGCATGTCAAAACTTTGCCGGTAAGCCACTGCGACATGGCAATACACAGATTAATGGAGATGGGTTAAATTAAGATATAAGAGTTGGCCAATAAGAAGTTAGAGCTAATGGACCAATCATTGTTTTAATTAATATAGTTTCTGTGTAGTTATTTTGGGGCTGGGAAGTGGGGAACCAACAAGCAGCTTCCTCCTATGGGGGTGGTATACACATGCATGCATGGGGAGGAATGCGTGGTGAACTCAATTGTGCAGTGTGTGTTTAACCAGATTATAGGTGTGTACCACTGTGCATGCCTTGGACCTGGTACTAGATATCTGAACTCAGGTCTTCATGCTTGTTCATCAAGTGCTTTACTCATTGAGCACCTTTACATTTTAGAATAAATTTAGTCTGCATATTAGTAGAATTTCATAAGAGACAAAACTCTGTGCTTTGCCATCTCATATAACCAAATATAGAATGAGCATCCTTAGGTGACACCAAAGTGTCATGTCTCTTGAGATATTATAGCACCTTTTGAGACACATAATACTGAGAAGGGACCTCATGGAAGGGAATTTAGTTGAGGATATATGGCTAGATGACATGACGTTTAATGTCCTTCCACTTTTTGAAATTCTACCATTTTAGGAAGATGGCTATGGAAGCCAGATTACTTGGTGTTTAAAGAATGGGAAGTGAGGCCATAGATGCCGTAGACTCCTGTTTCTGGTTGAAATTACCATAGAGGGAAGGAGATTTTTTTTTTTATTATATATCTTGACAGGCTGGAGGGAAGACTTAATACTGGGGATGACTGAACATATTTTTAGGTAAACTAGGAACTATCTGAAAAACAAAAGTTAAAAGTTAGTGAGTATTCTGTTCTAGCATCAGTGTATAGAATACTATATATATACATACTATACTATACTACAGTAATCCTTCCTATAGGAGCAAGATGCATACAGAATATTATATAGATGGTTAAAACCATAGATAGTTGATGTATGTAGAATTCCTCTCTGTATGCTGTGAATACCATTGGTTAATAAAGAAGTTGCCTTGGACTGTTGATAGGGCAGGGTAGAGCTGGGTGGGGAAAACTAAACTGAATGCTGGGAGAAAGGAGGTGGAGTCAAGGAGAAGCCACAGAGCTGCCATATGAGACAGACATGCCGGAATCTTGCCGGCAGGCCATGAGCTTCATGGTAAAATATAAAATAATGGAAATGGATTAAATTAATATGTAATAGCTAGTCAATAAAAAGCTAGAGCTAATAGGCCAAGCAGTGATTTAATTAATACAGTTTCTGTGTGATTATTTCAGGAGTCTAGGCAGCTGGGAAACAAACAAGCGGCCTTCCTACTACAGATTGTAATTATACATAAGTGCATTGTTTCTTCTCTCTGTATTTATACCACCAGGCAATTTAATTCTATAGATGAGGAACTGAAAGAAATAATAACACCCAAATCTAGAGCAGTTGCTGTATTCAGTAAGGAAAGGTGAGTGAATGTGGTCTCTCTCAAAATACCCTTTGTATTTTCTCTGCTCAGGCTTCTTACAATGATATGAGAGCATATGCCATTTTTACATCAGAATTCAGATTTGATAAATGCATACTCAGAATGGCATGCTGTTTAGAACCTGTACATTGTTTCTTCTGAAACTTTAAAGCTTGGACCACTGTTGACTATAAACCCTAAAAGTGTGGGAAGTGAACAGTGGATAAGGTGGGCAATTGTGCCCCCAAAGTTAATAGCTTTAAACAACCATTCTCTCTATGTCGGGATATCTCGGGCATGTGATTGAGTCTGTGCTCTGTGCAGTGACTCTCATGCAGATTTCATCAACATTTTGGGTGTGCTTTGCTAGCACGATCTGGGCCTTTCATTGGCATGGCTAGATATGTACAGCTCTGTTGGCCAGATTTCCTGTCACATGCTTTTGCAGCCCATCGGGGTATTTCACCTTCTTACTGGCAGCTTATAATTCCCAAAGCTATATTCCAAGAGGTCGGGCCAAACTAGGGTGTTTTCGAAGACTTACCTCAGAATCACAGAGCATCACTTTCAGTACAACTCTTCATCCATCAGATCAGCTCAGCTTCAAGGGACAAGGAGCTAGAAGCTGCTTCTCAGTGGGTAGCAGAGCAAAGAATTCATTGCTTTCCTCTACATGTCTTGAAGCTGATAGAAGTTCCTTGCCAGCATGAGGGGGCATGAGAAGGCTAAATTCAGGGTAAAAATAGAGAGTTTACCCCTATTATGGGAAGCATAGCAATGAATTCATAGCTTTTGTTTGTCTATCTCTCGTAGAGATAGTAAAAGATCCTAATGTGTGTGTGTGTGTGTGTGTGTGTGTGTGTGTGTGTGTGTGTTCAAATTCAGAGCAAAGGTATAGACTTTACCTCTAGAATAACGGAAAGATGTGTCTGCCTTGGAGATAAGCAAAGTTCACATGGAGGTTTCAAGGTAGAGAAAACAGAAGATGGAAGGACTTATTCCCAGACCGTTCAAGCCATTCAGGGCTATCCAGAAGGAGTAGGTCATGTAATGAAGGCTCCATGGCTTACCTGTTGTCAATAGGCCACCAAGGGGTCATCATGCAGCATGCCAAACTCTTGGGTAGTTCAGGGTGGTGGAGCATGTAGCGGTGATATCTTGACATCCCTGGAAAATAGCCTGATCTGTGGCATACTTCCGAGAGCTGGCCAGCCGTGGGCTGAGGGCTTGAGTGGTAAAATGGGAAAGCTGCTGTTTTCAGATTATCCAGGTAACCTCTAGCAATCCTTTCCTGAATACAAAACTCAGCCACACAGGGGTGATAGGCTGAAAGTATTCATAGCTGCCCCGACAGCAGATTGTCCTATAGCCGCTCGGTGGAAGGTTGCTCGCAGCTCTGCCTGTTTGTGACCGCTTGATAAAGATCTTTGGAAGCCTGATAATTAGTTCTAAAGGAATGTCTGTCTTTGGCTCTGCAGCTGGCTGTTTGCCTGTTATGTGTTCTGGCGACAGGTGACGGTTGCGCCAATCCATGTTTTCTGTTGTTGACACAAAGCACACACACTGGATCTGGCTCAGAACAGCTGAATCTAGACACTTTGCCAAATCAGGATCACACTTGTACATACAGCACAGATGTGGATTCCTACAGTTGTTTTCGTCTGACAGCATCTGTGCCTGTGGTGTCATTGATTAATGTAATATTGTATTAATGGGCTGTTGCAACACTCTGGGGCCTCCGTGAGGTCTTCCAGCTAACATCAAAGAATTCTGCAAACTGAAGTTTTTAATAAAATACAGATTGTGGGATAAAATAATTACAGCGGTGGTGGTGATGATGATCAGCACCAACCAGGGGATTTGCGGATAGCACAATGCTTGAGGCATCAATGTTGATGGACTTGCCAATAGAAATACAGTGAAATTACTACGTAGGTTTACTCTTCCAAATCATTCGACATCGTCTGCATGTATTTTTTTTTTATTTTATCTCTCTTTAGAGGAGCAAGGCAAAAGGGCAGTGTTTGCCACACTTTTCTTCTCCTTTCGAAGTGTGTACTTACTTCAGTTGTTTGCCCAGTGGTACCATAAAATCCCAGAGGTTAGCAAAGGCTGGTATAGCCACGTGTGCAACATGGCATTGGCTGCTAGCATTAAAGTTGAATTCTTCACTGTCCATTGTACGCGGCTGGCAAGCAGCTCTCTTCCCTGCTGCACGGATGTAATGTTGGCAGGGTCCTTCTACATCTGATTTAAGGCCTAACTACTTTTTTTCCCCCTCTTTCTCGGGGTATTTTTTAATCATTAACTCTATTTTCCCTGTTACAAAACTCTTCAATAATATCTTAAATGCATTCACTGTTGGCAATGGGTTTTTGATCCTACTGCACGTACTGGCTTTGGGGGAGCCTAGGCAGTTTGGATGCTCACCTTACTAGACCTGGATGGAGGTGGGTGGTCCTTGGACTTCCCACACGTCAGGGAACCCTGATTGCTCTTCGAGCTGATGAGGGAGGGGGACTGGATCGGGGGAGGGGGAGGGAAATGGGAGGCGGTGACGGGGAGGAGGCAGAAATCTTTAATAAATAAATAAATAAATTTAAAAAAAAAGAAAAAAAAAGAAAATTTAAGTGAATGAAAACATCCTGGGTAGAAGACACTCAACTTTGTAAACGAAATGGTAACCGGCAGACTGCTCGCAGAAAGGCACAGAGCCAGTGCTCTGTTTTTTTCATAGATTTTTTTTTGGGGGGGGAGGGTTTTCAAACATCTATTTGATAAGAAAAATGTAAGGAAGCCTTTGCTTTTCCCTACAACTCTACCATGCCTCACAGTGACTTACATCTAGAAAATAGAGCTGCTCCTTTTAATCTTCAGAAAGATTTGAATTCCAAAGAAAGCAAAAGACCTGCCTCTCCCCTCAAAAACCCTGCTTAATTAAGAGAAAAAAAAATTAGCAATGAAAGTTCATGAATGAACATTCATATAAATAATTTACAGCTAGCATAATAAGATCATTAAGTTTAAGCATGCAGAACATCATTTTGGGCTCTGCTAATAATGCTAACAGGCATTGTTTAAATGAGTTAGATTACTGATGTTGATCGTGTGCCTTCAGAAGTCCAAGGCGGATTGGTATATAGAATGGAGATACAGAGGAAGGAGCTCTAATGAACTCATATCATCTGTGTCTGGCTGCCACGACCTATGCAAAACCAAGCCAGCCACAACCCTAACATAGAAAGGAGAGAGAGAGAGAGAGGTGCTTGTGAAGTCCCAACATTGAGCTGGGGAGCCCTTTCCAGCTGGCTACTGGGAGAGAGTGAGTGTTCTTCAGGGATGTGACTCCCGATAAGCTGCCCAAGCTCCAGTAGATGGTCCCATGCCCACTCACATGTAGGCATCAGTAAGTGGACTGAGTAGGTTTTAAAAGAACATATGAAATTGGATGGACAAGACAGTAAGACAAGATAGAAAGGAGCTGGAGAGGAGGGGGTAAGGAGTCAAAGTGATCAAAACCCAATATATACATGCATGAAATTTTTAAATAAAATTAACAACAATAGGATGTTGAGCCACTGAGCTGATAAGAGGACAGAGGTGCCTGCTACCAAGTGTAGTGACCTAAGTGTCATCACTGGGACCAACATGATGAATGGAAAGGTGACTATTGAGACCATTCGTCTGATCTCCATGCTTGTTCTGTGTCCCCCCCACCCCCGCCACTAAATGAAATAAAACTTACTTTTCTAAAGAGAAGAGGGTGTATCTCTTGTATTTTTAGCGCTTTTATACTTTGATACATTTGAGCGGGTTCTGTAAAATTCTTGTCAATCAAGGTGGATAGTTAACAATTAGGGTCTCTGTGGTAAGTGGTTGTTTCTCTTTGTGGGTGCAGGGTTCATAGTGTTACCATAATGTAAACCCTGAAGGTATTGGGGTGTGTGTGCGTCACAGCTCTACCTACATCCGTAGGAATTCTGTATTGGGTGTGCTCGGAAGAAACATGGAGGCGATGTTACACCCTCCCAGCTCTCTCTTTTGTGATTTTTTTTTCTTTTCCCTTCTTTGCTCCAGAGATTCCATTGTATGACTCTCCTTTCTTTAAAACCACCATAGAATACCTTCCATGTCCTAATTACACAGTCCTCTTGTGTTTTTCTAGTGTTTGTATTCCCATAGTTGCAAATAAAAAGTATATTTTTAGTTTTAGAATTTTCCTTTCCATTAAAAAAAAATCCCTGAAGATTTGTGGCACCACTGTTATTTCTGTTAATGGCACTGCCTCCATAGCAGCAAGCTGGAGCTTTGGAGGAAAGCGTGTTTACAGAAAGCAACCATCCAAGTGAGTTATAACTTTGTGAAAGGGGTTTCAGTTTAGGTCTCTTGAAACCATTACAACACACACACACACACATACATTTACCCCCTTCTAATTGTAGTTATGTGTTTGATGAAATGAGCTAGACCCTTATATCTAGAAAATGACATTAGTTCTTTGGGTTCTCATAGCAGAAAAACAAAACCCTGGGCTACTCTTGTTCTTGGCCATAGAATACAAAATAAATGAGTGTCTACTGGCATTTAATCCTGAGGGTAAACTCAAGGACGGATTAGTGGGGAGTCAGAGACTGTTTCCAGTTTTTCATAGCTTAGTTGGCTGAACATAGACCAAACATGGATGCACATGTTCATTTAGCTCGGAAGGCTTATTCTCTCAAAATTTGAGTAGATAGAATCTCTGCTTTAAAATATTATGTGTTTTCTTCATTCTGTGGCAAAGTATAAGTGTTCGTATGTCTAATTTGATCAATAGAAAGGGAAAAGAGAATGGTATCTTGAGAGAATATGCTAAGGCATGCACTACAGGGCATTTTGCTCACATGGCTGCTGCGCTGTTCAGGGATGTTCCCCTGTACCTTGTCATCACCCATGTCCTCAGAAATAAATGCCAACATCTTCCTGATGGGCCCAGTCCATAGCCCATTGCACAGGTAAAAGCTACGAAGGAGGTAAAAATCATTTTTTTCTATACTATTTTCAAGCAGCAGCCATTATGAAACCAGATGCAATGCAGCAACGTCTAGCCATAAGTGGCAGCAACAGAAGAGATGGGCTGCTTCCGTCTTCCTGCAGAGAGCTTGCAGTTGCCGGGAAAACTCAGCCAAGAATCCGCAGCAAAATGGATGGCTGCAGATACGTGAGGCAGGGTGTCGCACACACCGGCAGCAGTGTTATATAATCAGGGGCGGCAAGGGTCAATGCCACCAGGTTTTGTTAGACTGTCAACGCTGAATCCTTATGAGACCTTTTCAGCAACAGAAGGCTCTTATTCAGTGAGAAGAGAGGAATAGGATGCTTCGTCTCCATCCAGCAAAGTAGTAGCATCATAAAATCAAGCCTCCACTGCAGACATTAAAATTTAAACTCAGCACCTTCATGCTCACCAAAGGAGCCCCACAGAACCTAGCAGAGCCTGTCCTTCACCTCTCAGATGCCTCTCTGAATGATTTGAGTTTCCCTAGCTATGTTCAAACTTAGTCTTCTTTTCTGGAAAATGATCTCAGGGAGGAAAATCCCCCATTTGTAATTCAGGCAGATTGCAGAGGTGAGCAGAAATCAGGGTGGGGAAGCTCTCCGGGAAGCCGCAGCCGGAGGGAAGCTGTGAGGGAAGGCAGGTTAGGAGAGAACATCGCCATAGTCCTGCACTAACTGCCAGCTCCCAGCTGGCCTCAAGGATCTCTCTCTGCATTGGCAATATTAAATTAATCTGCAAAGTTGAAAGCAACCATTTCGCCTCTGCAGCTCCTCGGTAAAGAAAACAGCTCGTGTTCTCGTCATTTACTGAGCAGCAAATACAGAGTTCTGGTTCATTCACCAGCCTCTATTCTCTGCATATATGAAGTAAGATCCTAAAATCATAGTCCCCTTGTATCATTGTAGGAGACTGATGAATGACACCCCAAAGACCTTGTTGTCTGAACACCCGAACCTTTGAATATATGATATGACAAATGGAGAGGAAAAGTTGCAGGTGTTGCACACCGGTGACAGTAACACTTGACAGGAGAATCGTGAGTTTGAGGCCAGCTTGGGCTTCATAACAAGACCCTGTGTCCAAAAAGAAAAAGTGAATTGTGGGTGAAATATACATTGCTAATTAGCTCTGGATTGTCCAGTAGGCCCTGTGTAATTAGTGTCTACTATGAGAAGAGTAAGTGATGGGCCAGCAATGGTTTTGAAGATGGAAGAATTAGGAATCAAGGGGCCCAGGTTACCTGTAGATGCAGATGCAGGATGTACAAAAAATAAAGTTCTGTTCTAGAACTTTCACAAGAAACACTATACTGAAAACACTCCAGATTCATCCTATTGAAGCCTCTTTGGCTTCAACCTCCAGAATTTTGAGGTCACCAATTGCCATTGCCATTTAAAATTTGTTGCAGCAGTCATAGGAACTAAATGGAACCCTGCAGCTGATCTCCTTCAGAGCACTGTTAAAGATTCCCTCTTCACTAGCCACCTCGACACACTATATTAACATGTTTGAAAGAGTGTGTTCATATGAACACGCACATTTGTATGTGTGGTAAGCAAACTACAACCCTGGCTCACTGAACAGACACCGTCCACCTTTTCTTTCTTTTGGAGACAGGGTCTCTCACTGTCCTTGGTGTCATCCAGTTGGGGAGATGGACTTGCCAGTGAGTCTCCTTTCTCTGCCACTCCAGCACTTGACTGAGCTCTCTCTCCAGGCGGTTCCCTAGCTTCCCCAGTCCTCCTCCTCACAATCAAGGAAGGCAGTGCCTCGCTGTTCTCACCTCTGTATCCCAGGCTCTGGGAACAGAGCTCCTCAGTGCCTTCCTGCTCCTCACAGTCTTCTTCAGTGTCCTGTGAATAATTATGCTCGTGTATGAGTGATTATCGACCCCACTTCCCTCCCTTGGGCTTCCACAAATGCACACACAGGAAAGAAACAAACAAACGGAAAATTAGTGAAAGACCAGGAACCGGAAGGAGTAGGAGATGAAAGTTTCAGAAAATAGCAATTATCAAACAATTAGAAAACAAACTTCCTGTGTGTTTGATAGAGCCTTGTGATGGGGAAGAATGTAAACTGTAACGAGGTGGCTTTTCTCCAGGAAGAGGACTAGTGGTGCCCAACCACAGAAAGTGGTTCAGTTCCTTTTTAGGGTGATTTACCATAGTGCCTCAAGCCACTTTTTATCAGGAGATAATAAAAATGAAATTAACCTGGTGTAATAAATATAAGAAACCGGACAAAACAGAGAAGCTCAGTAGAGCATTTATTGTGAATTTAAATCCATGTGGCAAACACATGCCGTTGTTTTGATTTTCAGTGCTTTTTCCCTATAAATATTAACAAACCTTTTCCATTTCACTTAGGTATCAAAAAAACATCCATTTCTGAATGTCTGGTTGGTGAAAACTATGGCTCTTGATGTTACTTTTCTTTCTTAATTTGGTAGTCTGTGTACAGCTTTCGTCTCTACCTCCTTTGGTCAGGGTCTCACTGTGTAGTCCAGGTTGATTTCAGACTCAGGATCCTCTTCCCTCAGCCTGCTGAGTGTGAGGAGCATGTATTGGTAATTGCAGAGGTGCACCTCTGAGCCTGGCAGATCTTTGCTTTAACCCTATCCTTGCTTTTAGATACTTTTGTCACCTACAAATTCAAAGTGTAGCTCAGTGGTGGGCAATGAATGCAGCTATGATCCCAGTCGATGATAGTAAGGTTGAAAATGTTCTGCCCTTGAGTTCTTTTGTTGTTCCTTTTCCGTGTTTACATATGTAAGTCCCTAGCATGCATTGTAATGATCTATAGCATTCACTTAAATAACAGAATGTACATTTCAACATCCCTGTATGTGTTACTCAATACAATGTAGCTTTTCTACAAATAGTCATCCCCTGCTGTTTGGGATTAATGGCAAAAACAAGTCATTTATGCATGTTTAATACTAGCAGGGTTGTTGTTGTTGTTGTTGTTGGTTTTGTTTTGTTTCTTGGAAGAAGATAGTATTGGTGTCTATTGTGTATGTTCTCTACTGCAGAGTTACTCTTCCAGACCTCCTCTTGTTCATCGTCGGTGTACTGAATCCACTAGTGCAGAAGCAGCAAGGGTAAGGATTTTACTGTCTAGCCAGGAAAAAGACAGAAATGGTCAGTAATAGGCACGGTTTTAAATGCTTTGAAAATGGATTGTGTATCATAGTAAATGAGGGGCAGTTTTTAAACTGAAACTGAGCTTGAGCATCAAAGGGTATCTGGAATGATTTTTCTGAGTTGAAAACTATGAGAATAACACAAAATTAAAATACTGTAAATTCTTGTTGACTTATAGGCCTTAATGAAGGGAAATGAGGGTCTCTATGGCTCCTTGCATAAATGATGGAAGGTGTACTGTAATCAAATCGAGAATTGGAATGATAGAGAAATCAACGTTTTATGTGTATTTGAATGAGTGCCACAGCACTAAACAAAAGAATAATAAAATATATGCTTGATTTTTCCTATGAAGAGACTTTGCCAAATCCTAATAAAATCCTCTTGATGTCATGCCTCAGAAAGCAATAGAAGGGAAATGCTTCGGCGTTTTCTTACACGAATGCCACTAGGGTATGTGACTGCCAAAGCATGCAAATAGGTCTGGCTGAGTTGGATTTACGGGTGACAGGTTGAGTCTGGAATGTTCATTGCTCTTGACATGTCTCAGAAAGAGCCCTGGTCTTGGGCTCAGAAGCCCTCGATGCAAGCTCTGTCCACTGCCCAGCGACTGTGAGAACAGAAGCAAAGCACTCTAGTGTTCTGATGCCCAGGTTACTCTGTCTGGAGGATAAGGCTCCTTAGTGTGACTGTGCGGACTGGATAAATCCCGGGTCTTACTATCAGCTGTAGCTCTTTACTTAGCTATTGGGGGGGGGGGGGGAATAGATCTCATGCAATGGCATATAATGTGTGGTAGTGGTACACTGAAATCTTCCCTGTCTTCCTACCTGCTGTTCCACCTCAACCCTCCCCACTGACCAGAATGAGCCTTCTGAAACACTGATTACACAAGTCTATCCACAAGAGCCTTCAGTGGATGCTCATTAATACCCAGATTAAATGTAAGGTCTTTGTGCTAAGTTTGCTTCTGTCCTGGGAGTGGTCTTCTCCCCTCTCTCCATTACATACCATTGCTGTCTGGGATCCATATATTCATGCTTTCAGTCTCTTCGGGCTTCTATACATGCTGCTTCCTAATATTAAGATATATATGCCTCTTTTTCTCGCTCCACCATCTCCTCCCAACTGTTTCTTCAGCATACAATAGTCTCACACTTTCCTTCCATGTGTTCTCTGTTGGATCAGGATGCATAGCTCAGGGAAAGTTCCTCCCCTATCCCTACACACAGCCATCCCATCTTGACAGGTCATACTCATACATGACCTCTAGAGGACAGAAAATAGAGATGACTACACTGTATGTCTCTCACCCTGTGCGTGGATCATGGTGGCTTCTCAGTGTGTCCTGTTGAAGCAGTTCACTGTTCAGTTGCTGGTTAATATGCACAAGTGGTGAGCACCAGGCAGAAGGAATCATACTTAGAAATTTCTTTAAAGATTTAAAAATTTCTACTCCCAAATGGAAAGGGTATGGGTTACCCATAAATCTTGCTCCTTGTGACATCACAAACCAGAATTTGTAACAAAGTTTGCTGTGGGCCTAATTCAACATCTACTCTCTCCTTTCTCCAGAACAATAGACTCCTATTTTTAGCTGAGTGTGTAGTCATCGAGAATAAAGCGAACCAGCAAACAAAGTCTTTCTGTCTCTCATGCCCTTTTCAGGGAGACACAGCAAATTACTAGGGTGCTGGCAAACAGAATTAAAGGAGGTTTTATGGAATCACCAGGAAGGCCAATTAATGGGGGAGCTGACTCTTGGGGAGAAGGAAAGGACCCCTGAACCATCTTCTTTCCCATCTTGCTTCTAACCCGAATATTAGGTTTGTGACTATAATCCACGTAGCTACTGTGGACCACGGTCACCTAGAGATGAGAACTGTGATAAAAGCAAAATAGTCTTGCCTTTAGTGGCCCGATGTGTCCTATGTCCCTGCCCTCTGTACTTCCTCATATGAAATATAAATACACAGTGTAAGTCAGTGGTCAGCCGTTTTTTCCTGTAAAAAAACAGATACTAAATACTTCAAGCTTTGCAGGCCTCACGGTCTCTGTCCTACCTGTCCACTTTGGTTAGAGTGCAGGAACGGCATAGACGACACAGAGATGAAGGGGTGACTTGTAATTAAAAGGCAAGTGGCAGGCTGGATTTTCCCCACCTGCTATCATTTGTCGATCCCTGCTCTGAGGCACTGTGACCTTGAGTCGCTCTGGTGGACAGGTCGCCTTCCCCAACTCTGGTGAATACGTCTTACTTGTTAAGCTGAAGCTGGATTTAAAATAGAGACACCGGCAGTTTTCTAGCTTCCTTTCTTTTTTCCCCCTTCAGTAGACTTCTTCTTTCTCCCATTCTGTCCCGAGTTCTGACGTGTCTGTGTCAGAGCTCTTTGATTATAAAGACCGGCTGAATCAGGTCCAGGGCTGCTCTGGGTTTCTCGGAGTTCCATTGTGTTCCTTTCGGAGGATTCCTGCAGAATAATGAATGGGGAAGTCATCAGGTGTGTGAACAGGGAAATGGAGGACAAAAGGCTCATCCTGGGAGAACTCGGTGAAAAGCACCCTGCTGAGAGGCCTTAAAACCTGTTTGAATTATATGACCAAACTTTCAGCTGACAGGATGCTCACTTATTACTCTCTTCTCTGTTACCAGGGAGATTGTACAAGTTGAAGTGATGTTTAGCAGCAGGGCAAGATCTGCTCTTGGAGATTCTTTTCAGCAAAGACTTTGTCTGATGTTGTCAGGATGCCTTGGGGTCTCTGGTTTAGCTCATCGATAAAAGCAGAACAATGGAGAGCAGAGCAGGGATTGCAAATGCCAGCTGACACGTGGTGAGAACTAGACCTTGGGATGCAAAGGGACTCTGGGACTGCACCTGCATTTTACTAACATTGGCTAGGGCTTCCTCACCTCTGTCATCTCCAGGTACATGGGAATAGATATAGATATAGATTTCCTGGCACAAAGCTTGAAAGAACTTGTTAGTGGGATACTTGATTGATTGGTTCCCAATACAAAACTTCTACATATTTGGGAGTTGACTAAGCCTTCAGACTCCATTATATCATATAATCCCAGCTTTCTGCTAATTATCTTAATGATGTCCGGAGTCAGTGTCTTCTGCCTGTAGATAGGAACAGTGGTTGACAAGGAAATTCCAGGGAGGGGGATCTGCGGAAACAAGCTCCCAGGGAAATTGAGAATCTAAAATCGATAGTGTAGACTAGGTTGATTGCAGAGATATCTTAACATCCGGAATGTGGTTCCAGTAGCATACAGCACTTGGTACTGGGCCACCTAGTGCAGGACAGCCAAGGTCACCAGATATCAGCTGGCCATCCAGGGCCAGAGTTTGGGATAACAACCACCATAAAAGACAAAGGGGCTACGAAGAACATGCAGCTCAAATCCGACTGCTCTTGGTTAAGGACAGAGGAGAAATCCAGGAGTTTTTAAGTCCCTTTAAGGAAGACAATTTAAAAATGTGGCCTTGAAACAGAAGCATCCAACCCCAAATCACCCAGACCCAAACAACCCTATCACGCGTTTCATCAAGTGTTCACCCAAGTCCCATTCTCAATTGATCTCAGAATCTCCAGGTCTCCTGAGAGAAGCAGAACCAGGTGCTGAGGGAGACTGGGAATACTGGTGCCCCTCCCACACCTTGAGCCTCTCCCCCAACGTGATCCCCTTCCTCCCCGCTTGGGCTCTCTTTCCCTCTTTACCTCATTACCTGGAGAGGAAAGAAGTTGCCACACGTTGGTGGAGATGCCAGGATATCACTTGTTCTTTAATTGCAAACGGTGAATTTTGGCCTGTTACAAGGTATTTGACTGTGTTAGTGGATGTTTGAGTCCTTGCCAGCCTGTTGGTCAGACCCTTTGTAGGTCTGTTTTATTATTTGCTTTCAGTGTGAATCATGTTTAGGTGTTCCCTTAGCTCATTTATGGAGGAGCTCTTGTTTATGTGAAACTCCGAGACCACCATGAGCGGGGCACAGTAAATCTCCAATTCATCACTGTTCATAATAAGCGCCCATCTAAAATAAACTAGTTTACTGAATTAACAAATCATCACTATTCGCTGGCTGCTGAAAAAATATAACAAGAGCAATTTTTCATAAAAAGTTCTCGAGTGTAATTGTCCTTTATCTCCAGCTTTTTCTTTTCTTTCACTTCTGCTGCTGCTTGATTTTCAGGACTTCTCTTCTCACTTCTATTATTACTATTTAAAAGGCAGGAGAGCACAATTATAAGAAAATAAAGAAAAGGGAAACATTACCTACTATTCTACCAGTGTGACCATTTTACTGTTTCCTTCTGGATCCTTCCACGTTCTTTTACTCCTAAGCATTTTGTTAAATTGGCTGCTGGTGATAGACTTTTTAAGTTCAACTCATTATATACATTTTGGTCTCTTAGTGTTTCCACCGATTCCTTTCCTATGGTTGTATAAGATTCCAAAGAGCACAAGTATCAAGTTGTAAATATGAGTTGTTAAAGGATAGAATTCCTACTATATTGAGTTCCTAGTATCCACACATCTTTTATTGAACTGATTTTTTTTTCCTTTTTTAAAATTGATTTTATTGAGCTCTACATTTTTCTCTGCATCCTTCCCTTCCTCTCCACTCCCCTTCAACCCTCTCCCATGGTCCCCCATGCTCCAAATTTACTCAGGAGATCTTGTCTTTTTCTACTTCCATGTAGAAGAGATCCATGTATGTCTCTCTTAGGGTCCTCATTGCTGTCTAGGTTCTCTGGGATTGTGAATTCTAGGCTGGTTTTCTTTGCTTTATGTCACTTATGAGTGAGTACATATGATATTTGTCTTTCTGAATCTGGGTTACCTTGCTCAATATGATGTTTTCTAGATCCATCCATTTGCCTGCAAATTTCAACATGTAATTTTTTTCCTGCTGTGTAGTACTCCATTGTGTTAATGTACCACATTTTCCTTATCCATTCTTTGGTTGAGGGGGCATTGTTTCCAGATGCTGGCTATGACAAACAACGCTGCTGTGAACATAGTTGAGCACATGTCTTTGTGGCACGATTGAGCATCCTTTGGATATATACCCAAAAGTGGTACTGCTGTGCCTTGAGGAAAGTTGTTTCCTAATTTTCTGAGAAATTGCTGTACTGGTACAGGGGCTGTACCAGTTTGCAGTCCCACCAGCCATGCAGGAGTGTTCTCTTACTCCACATCCTCTCCAGCATAAGCTGTCATCAGTGTTTTTGATCTTGGCCATTCTTACAGGTATAAGATGGAATCTCAGAGTTGTTTTGATTTGCATTTCTCTGTTGGCTAAGGGTGTTGATCATTTCCTTAAGTGTCTTTTAACCATTTCCTTAAGTGTCCTTTGTTGAGAGTTGAACTGAATTTTAAAGAAAATAATTTTACCTATTCTAAAACTGTGATTTTAAAGATCCTTATGTATGGAACTTCCCTTATACTTTTGATTATTTAAGATACATTCCCAGAAGTGGGATTACTGGCCACATGGTCTGGCCATGTTTATAGCTCAGTGTGTGTTACCAAACTGTGTTCCAGCAGGACTGTACTGTCCCCTGACACCCTCTGCCATGCATGAAGCTACAGTCTTCACACCCCTACGAGCATTCACGTGAAAGGGAGGAAGCATGGCTTGTTTGACTCTCCCCATTTTGAATGTGTGTATTGCTAGCTGCATCTTCTGGCTCGTGAATTTACTACTTTTGAGAGACTTGAATGAAAGGCACAGAGTACGAATGTGGTACTGTGGCTCACTAGGACGGTCTTCTGTGGGAGTTTGCAGTGTCACCAAAGGACAGTAGCATAGACAACTACAGGCAGCTGATCTGGGAAGTATGGTAGAATGCCCTTTGTAAATGTCAGTATTACTTTTTGTGACCAGATGCACATAGTATATTTTCTCCATTGTTACAATTCTTTTTCCAAATAGGAGAGTTGCTACCATGTGACCCAAATCTCCTGCCTCATTTCTTGTCCCTAAAGCAAGTGTTTAACATATGCCTTTTTAAACTTTGCAGAATTCATTATCTCTTTAACCCTGCTTCTAAAGTCTTAAAATGGGCGGCCCACCTCTAAACTTGAGTCTAAACAAAATATAAACTATTCCTGTATTCCTAGTTATGGATTCCTGTTTGGAGGACCCCGTATCCATTCTCCACATTTAAAAATCATGGCTGCTCTTGCATTCCTAAACTTCTGCTACTTTCTTGCTTCAGATTCTAGAGTGTTCTCTCTCAGCAATTTTCAGCCTTAATTTCCCCTCAAGTGGGGAAAAGCAAGGCAGCATTTTTGTAATCTTTCTATAAACTACTCTTGTTCCTTCAAACCTCTTCTAACTGAAACATCTCCTGGTTCTGATGAAGCTTGTGTGAACTACAATACAACTGGAAACCTGTCTTTTGTTTGCTTATAAAAGTTAATGAGATAGAAGTGGTTCTCGGGAGAACATCAGAGCGCAGGAAGATGTGTCTGTGAAAGACAGTCCATACTGACGAACACAAAGTCGAGCGCTAAGTTCCCTATCTCTCAAGATCAAAATAGACCTTGTTATATCACAAAGCACACGGGGAAGGCAGGAGTCAGGAGATGTGCTTGATTCACGTCAACTCTGGTTACCTAGTGACCCTGAGGAAGCTTGAGGGTCAATTAGTGACTTTCAGTTGTTGGGCATTTTTTTTGTGTGTGTGTTTGTTTGTCTTTTAGCAGCACAACTCAGTGTTCTAGCAAAAAATAAAACACAAAATAGACATCTTTGGAATTCCCTTGGTTGAAATATAACCCAGAGATCTGGAATCCTGCCCTTCTCTCCTCCCCTAACCCTCTGTTCTTCAGGACTTCTAAGGCTGCTCCAAGAAACCTTCAAACATCTAGTCATGATGTGAAAATTGAATCCCATCAGACCAACATTATTTCCAAGTCTAAAACTTGTATGCGTTGCTTATGAAAATATAGTCAGGCTGGGCTTGTGTTGAGCAGGTGAGATAAACAAAGTGGCATGGAGCCCTCCCTGTGTAGCAAGGCCTGGATGTGGATGTCACAGGTTGGAAAAGCAGTGGCCTGTGTCTGGCTTTACTTTACAGGGGACATTATTAAAACATGGAAGCTTTTATAAAGTATGACTAATGACTCATTGGTTCCGCTGTACTGTGGACTTCACTACCAATCATCCCTCCTTACCTGGCCTTCTTTCCCTTAGCCCTTGCCACTAGCTGCATCATGGAATACTCAGTTCCACGCAGGACACACAAATGCAGCAGGGGCCGGGAATTGTGGTCAGCAGGCCTTTACTGCTCTCCTCCAGAGTGTCTCAACGCTGGCCCTGCTCTTACAGGTTTTCATGCATAAAGCCTTCTAAAAAGACATTGTTTCGTCTTGTTCACAGCCTTAGCGACTGTCGATGAATTTAATTCACTCGTTATATTTGAATATTTTCTGAATCCCTCGGCACACCCCGAAGTGTGAATCCACGAAGAACAGAGAGCTTAGCTGCCTTCTCTATCACCTGGCACCTTGAAAAATGCCAAACTCATGGCTGATGCTTTGTAAGTACCTAGAGAGTGAGTCAGCAAAACAGAGAAATAGGTATTATTATCTCTATGGTGCAAGTGAAGAAAATGGGGCATCTAGAGATTGCCTGACAACCCGAAGTCACAGCATCTGTGAATTTAAGAATCTGGATTCAAAGTCATGTTTAAGCTAAGAACAGATCTTGACTGCCGTATGGCCTCTCACGCGCCCGTTCTCAACTGCCATTGATGTCCATATCTACCTGATGGAACATGAATAAATGACTGGACTGCTTTTGTCGTACCAATCACTGCTCGCTCTTGGTGCTCCGAGGCTCCAGGAGCTCTCTTTGATCAGCTGTAAATCCTACTTCCTCTTAGCTTCAGCAAACTCAACATTGGACACCTCTCATTTCCCCTGGCTTCTTTCCTATCTTGAGCCAGTGTTTACAATGTGCTTCCCTCATTTAGTCCTTGTTAGGGGAGTTTTCTTGGGGAATCACAGTGCACAGTGCCACTTCACACCACATGGGGACCCGTGGCAGATCATAAGAATGATTTTCTTCACATCCTACTTGGACAACCGCTCAGCTTTTACTGGGGTTGGATGTAGGTATATGGTGAGGTGCTACTGCCGGGGGCAGGGGTGAGGGGCTACTGCTGGGGATAAGGGTGACTCAAACGAAAAGGCATTGTCGAAAGTCCACCCCAACATGGTAGACACTCACTAAAGCTCTTTAGAGAAAGTTCTTCACATGACTGGCAGCTTAACAATGGGCAGGCTGGAGAAGCCCCTCCCCTGTCCTTTGGTACATCTCCTCCCCCAGCACCTATGTTCTGCTTCTATAGCAATTCAGCTGGCCCTGGTGACGCTCCTAAGCTTCAGCTTTCCTAGATGGGCAGGAGTTTGTTTACATCTAGGGTTTCGGGAGTCTCCCTGTTCCTCCCTGGAGGGAATGTTTCAAATCTGAGGAAATTGCTTTATGGCACTGACCCTGTTTTATCCCTCCGTAACAATGCAGTGGACTCTTTCTAGCGCCCAAGTTGAAGTGAAATGCATGATGGTAGGACCAAATCGCTCTATTATCCCTTGTGATGATATCCTTCACCCACCCCCTACGTGTGCTCTTGTTCTAGTCAATTTTCTGTTGCTATAACCGAATACCTTACTGAGTAATTTATAAATAAGTTGATTAATCTCATCCTTACGGAAGATGAGATGTCCAAGCACATGGCAATCGTGTGGCAGAGGGCATTCCACAGTAGAGCTAGAGTAACAGCTCTGATCTCTGTTCCTCTCATTGCTGGTGCCATCTGAAGGCCTCTTCTAGATTGGTTTCTGTTGTTGTGATGGAAAAGTGACCAAAAGCACCTTGAGGAGAAAAGCAGTTGTTTCAGAATTCAACTCCAGGGTCACAGTCCATCACTGACAGTTGTTCAGGCAGGAGCTCAAGCAGAGGCTGAGGTAGAAACCCAGAAGGGTCATTGCTCACTGGCTTGCTCCTAGACCCACAGTCAGCTACTTTTCCTCTATAGTGCAGACCTGGCTGCCTCAGGATGGTGCTCCCTATGATAGTCTGGATTGTCCTCCATCAGCTGGCAGCCGAGATGCCCCCAGACATGCCCACAGGTGAGTCTGATTGGAGGCGGGTAACAGCTGAAGCTCCCTCCTCTCAGATGTGCCAAGGTGACAACCAAGATTAGCCAGGGCAGTGCCTCAACTCAGTGGGCCTTATCAAGTCCCAATTTTCTTTCGGTGACCTCGCTTCAGAACATAACTTCACCTCCACACGTAACTTTGAGGACTTAGCATCTCACATGTGCTTTGCCAGAGATACGTAAATCCCATGCCATCTCCCTGGATAGTTTTTTGATGAAATGTGGATTTCATTATAATCAGGATTGTATTTCTATACTTTGTAGCCACCTAGTACATTAAAGAGGTCCAGATCATCGCAGTAGAATGCAAATTAGAAGATGCTTAGAAAGGAAGGAAAGGACTCTCAGACCCCTTCTATCAACTCCCTCAGCATTCACAACCAGTTGGGTTATTGATTATCAGGGAACGTGCTTCATAAAGCATACAGTCAGTAGAATTTGGGTTTCAGCTTGAAAACCTATTCATTATTCTTCTAAAGTTTATGTGTGTAAATAAATTTTCTGTTGCTGTGCCCAAATATGTTTATTTATTTATTTATTTTGCATGCACGTGTGTGTGTGTGTGTGTGTGTGTGTGTGTGTGTGTGTGTTCATGCTCACATGCCATACAACCTGTGCAAAGGTCAGAAGACAACTGTGGAACACGGTTCTTCCTTTCCACTGTGGATACCAGGGACAAAGCTCAGGCTGCCAGCCTTTCTGACAAGCACCTTTACCTGCTGAGGCATCTCAGTGGCCCAATTCACAGTTACTCTTGTCTCTGAGAGTTGGGGGTGTTGGTAAGAAAATTGTTGGTCCAGGGTCAGGAGCCTCTGAGTTTTATTACAACTTCGATTCTGTCACTGTCTGCTCTTCTGGTAAATGGCATCGACCTTCCCTGGACCCTAGTTCTGTCGATTGTCAAACGACATGGGTTGTTAAAAATTTCTTCCAATTTGAGACTTGCCGCTTCTGACTTAGCCCTCAGAGAACAATGCCCATATAGAATCCTCCTGACAGAAAAGTATTTGGTCTCCCTTTCTCCTTTCACTGCCAAGGGTAATGAGTCGGTGTGGAAAAAAATATTCTGCTGTGAAAAGGTTCATTCAGCCTTTTCTTCATAGATCAAGTGGTTGGTATTTCTGCTGGCTGCTGAAGTCCATTACAAATCACGGTCTGGAGAAAGCTGCAAAGCAGCTCCCAGCCTCCCTGCTGAATTTGGATACATCCTTGGGTCCCGCTCTGTAGCTCATCCTTAACAACTGACCAAATATTTACTTTGCTCAGTACGGAAAAGGGTAACATTTTCCAAAATATTAAGCTAGGTTGGAGTCAGAACACAGACAATGAGGCAAAAAGTTGGCCCTCTCTTCCAAGTCATGTTGTTGAATCATTTTCCAGAGTGCCACGAGAAGCCCAGCCTTTGTGGGTGCATGTGCTCCATTGTCATTCTGCTGAAGGCAGCAGCGGCCAGCCAGCCTCTGCCTGACTCACACCCTGGAGTGTAAAGCAGTGGCTCAGGGAGTGAGGTCCTGGTTAGAGACAGATGTTCTCAGGGACCATCCTGACCAGTTGAGTCAGAACCTCCTGAGATGTGATTCAGCCATCGAGGCCATCGTCATGACGATCTGGGCAATGAGGTTCAAGTTTGAGAACCTTTGACTCACAGGGGCTTATTGCCGTTCAGCTTATAATATGAAGTAATGACAAGACTTGTAACTCAAGTTCTCGATGAGAAAGTCATTTTTAGCAGTGTAAGTGAATTTTCAGTTCGAGGGCATTGCTATTCATTGATTTATTGGTTTTTCTGAAACTAAACTACAAAACCCAGGCTCACTTAGAACTCAGAGAGAGTCTTCTTAGCGTCCTGGGTGCTGGCATGACAGGCACAAAGCAGCGTATCTGGCCTTGGTATTCCATTTTAAATGTTTTCCCTACTTTGTTCCTCTGTCTTCAATTCCATTTCTATCCTCACTGCACATCCATGACAGCAGCATCTGAGTTGTCCTCATCTGTGCTTGGACAATAAAAGCACTTCATTTTGTCCTAGCCCACCTGGAAGATGCTAGTGATGTTGATAACAGCCCCTTGCATTCTTTACATACCTGATGCTGTATAGCCTAGGATGAAAAAGAGGGCAAAGTGGCATGAGAATGGCTTAGAATGTTCTATTAGTGGTACTTCTAATTACTCAAAGTAAGGACATTGCAATTTCTTGCCAATCAGATTATGAGAAAGTATTCTGGTTGTGAAACTTTATTAAGAAACAAGCTGCTGAGTGTATAAGATGGCTCAGCAGGTAAAGGCAGTTGCCATCAAGCTTGATGAATTGAGTGCTGTCCCCAGGACCCATGTGGAAGGAGAGAACCAACTCCTTCAAGCTGTTCCCTGGTCATGTGATTGCTGTGGCATGCACGCTGTGACATGGTGCATACAAACACACATACGCTAAATAAATAAATGTATTTTTCAGAGTGTGCTACTGCTAGGCATGGTAAGGAACTCCTATGATGAGGGAGTCCCCTCTGTATGCTGTGAATACCATTGGTTAATAAAGAAACTAGCTTGGCCTATAGCAAGGTAGAACTTAGTTAGGCAGGGAAAACTAGGCTGAATGCTGGGAGAAAGAGGGCGGAGTCAGAAAGAAACAATGTAGCCCTGCCAAAGACAGAATCTGGAACCTTGCCAGTAGGCCACGAACCTCGTGGTAAAATATAAAATACTAGAAATGGGTTACTAGTAGATGTAAGAGCTAGCTAGCAATACACTTATGTGATTGGCCAGAAATATAGTTTCTGTGTGATTATTTGGGGTCTGAGCTGCCTGGCGGCCAGGATACAAACAAACAACCTTCTTTACAACTCTCCTATAACTTGAGAATTTGAAAGGTTGAGGCAGGAGGATCATGGGGATTTGGAGCTGATTACATAGTGGGATGATTTCTAAAAAATACTGACTAAAGTGATAAGCCATCATTTTAGTACACGTGTTATTTCTGCCTCAAAGTTCAGATCATTATAGGGAAGATATACCTTCATTCTTACAGACAATTCTTCCTTCCCCTCCCCGGTATCTCCTGCTTGTTCTTCACTGTGTTATGTGTGCCTGGCTGTTGCAGACATCAGAGTAATACCCTTTGTCCCATGGTTCATGTGTGGCAATGCTGTTTGATCCCAGGGTTTCACTTCCCACATCTGTTCATGTAGAAAGCTGAAACATCTCTAACAAAAATGTGACTTTGCTGCTGAGCTCCAGCCAGTGTCTCCAACTGCTTCAATGTCCCTCCAGAGCCTTAGAGACCACACCTCCAACCATGAGGTACCATTTTCATACACCTTTGCTCCTCCCGATGTCCCTACATGCTACAGGTCACAACCACCCACTTAAGTAGAAGCTGATAGAAAGTCCATAGGTTGAGGAAGAGTGTATATCTGGAGTCCTATCTACATTTTACCACCAACCAGCCACATGCCATTATATAACTCGCTTGTCAGAACATCGGCTTCTGGATGTGTAAACTGGTGGATTGTTTTGTAGAGAAAAAGAAGGAATGTATGGGATAACACAAGAATGCATGGTACTGAGGCATAGCTCAGTGGTAGAGCTCTTGCCTCGCATGCTGGGTTCAAGTCTCAATACTGCAATGAAGAAGTAAGTAAGTTAGTAAATAAAATAAACATGCTTCTTTAATATATTATCCAAACCAGCGCACATTGAGGATGAAAGTGCCCAGATTGGTAGTTATTCTGTGGCATACATTTGACCTGTATGAAGGCAAGCAATGGTGCTCGCCCTGAGGATGGTGCTGTGCTATGTGGTGGGTCCTCCGTAAACAGTCTTCCCTTTTCCTTCCCTCCCTGCTCTGATGGTGTTTGTCTCCAGACTTTTTGGATTCTCCTTCTGTGTCAGTCTTCCCGAAGGACCCCGTCTCCACATCCTCAGCACCTGTTCCTGAGACAGCAGGGGTGTGTGTCCACCTGGCTCCTTGTTTCCCTTTTCCTTCTAATGTTTCTATGTACTGTTGTCAGATTGATCTTCTGAAGCTCCATCTCTTAATCCATCGTCTGCCTCTAGATCCCTTGATAATTCTCATGGCCCACTTCAAACAGCTAAAACTTCCCAAGATGACATTTCAGTATTGTCCCTTGGGCTTAATAACTTAATTTAGCCCAATTCCAAGGACTGTTCTTCCTACCATGTTCTTGACAAATGCAACCATTTCCTACCCACCTTGTCTCCTCTGTATCATTGCCTAGATGCTTTCCCTGGTGGTTGGAGTCTTCTCCCTGCCTCCACCTGGTTTTTCTTCTTGCTGAAGTGTATTTTTTCCAAGTCTCCCTTTACCTCCAGATTTTTCTAGCAGTGTTTCCTTCATAGTCGAAGCATTGATACTCCCTCCTTTTTGTTATACTTAATCAGGTTTATGCCTTAGCACATAAAAAAGGGATGCTAGACAGTAAATGTATGGACTTGTGCATATTAAACTGAGATAATCCTAAGTAGTAGGAAGAATTGTTGAATTAATGAATGAAAGATTGAATGAACTGAATGAATGCTACTTCTCTCTTACCAGAAATTGAATACTGTCATTGTTTTCCCAAGTAAGAAGCTTCCTAAAGAATATAACAAGAAGCCGGGCGATGGTGGCGCACGCCTTTAATCCCAGCACTCGGGAGGCAGAGGCAGGTGGATCTCTGTGAGTTTGAGACCAGCCTGGTCTACAAGAGCTAGTTCCAGGACAGGCTCCAAAGCCACAGAGAAACCCTGTCTCGAAAAACCAAAAAAAAAAAAAAAAAAAAAAAAAAAAAAAAAAAAAAAAAAAAAGAATATAACAAGAATTCTTATCTATCTTACTTCTTTACAACATTAAAAGTAAATAAAACAAAATGCCAAAACTATCAATTAATTGGTCTGGAGAAATGATTCAGCAGTAAAGAGAGCAACATAACCTAGCTTTGTTTCCAGCACCCCATCAGACAGCTCAAAATCACCTGTAACCCCAGATCTGAAAGGTTCTGAAGCCTCTGACCTCCACAGGCAACCAATATCGCCACCCCCCCACATACACACAAAGTTAAAAAAAATAAAATAAATATTAAAAAGCAACTCTTAGCCATGGTTTGGAACTATTTATTTAGTGCTAGTAAAAGTTCAGAAACTACACACAACTCTTTCCTACACCTCTACATTGTTATTTGCCTTATTTTCTCCAAAGGAGAAAATTATTTGATAATAGAATGGATCAGTTGTAAATTTTGCATATGCATGTGGTGAAAATTGGGTGTTTTCCTACATATCGGTATTGGAGCACTCTTAAAATTGGTCTTGAGCTGGAAAGACAGCTGAGAGGGTAAAGGTACTCGTGACTCAAATCTGATCATCTGAGTTCAGTTGTAGGCACCCCTGCAAAGGTGAAAGTAGACAACTGAGTTCAGTTGTAAGCACCCCTGTGAAGAAGACAGAAGACAACTGAGTTCAGTTGTAGGCACCCCTGTAAAGAAGACAGTAGACAACTGAGTTCAGTTGTAGGCACCCCTGTGAAGAAGACAGAAGACAACTGAGTTCAGTTGTAGGCACCCCTTTAAAGAAGACAGTAGACAACTGAGTTCAGTTGTAGGCACCCCTGTGAAGAAGACAGTGGACAACTGAGTTCAGTTGTAGGCACCCCTGTAAAGAAGACAGTAGACAACTGAGTTTAGTTGTAGGCACCCCTGTAAAGAAGACAGTAGACAACTGAGTTCAGTTGTAGGCACCCCTGTAAAGAAGACAGTAGACAACTGAGTTCAGTTGTAGGCACCCCTGTAAAGAAGACAGTAGACAACTGAGTTCAGTTGTAGGCACCCTGTGAAGAAGACAGAAGACAACTGAGTTCAGTTTTAGGCACCCCTGTAAAGAAGACAGTAGACAACTGAGTTCAGTTGTAGGCACCCCTGTAAAGAAGACAGTAGACAACTGAATTCAGTTGTAGGCACCCCTGTAAAGAAGACAGTGGACAACTGAATTCAGTTGTAGGCACCCCTGTAAAGAAGACAGAAGACAACTGAGTTCAGTTGTAGGCACCCCTGTAAAGAAGACAGTAGACAACTGAATTCAGTTGTAGGCACCCCTGTAAAGAAGACAGTAGACAACTGAGTTTAGTTGTAGGCACCCCTGTAAAGAAGACAGAAGACAACTGAGTTCAGTTTTAGGCACCCCTGTAAAGAAGACAGTGGACAACTGAGTTCAGTTGTAGGCACCCCTGTAAAGAAGACAGTAGACAACTGAGTTCAGTTTTAGGCACCCCTGTAAAGAAGACAGTAGACAACTGAGTTCAGTTGTAGGCACCCTGTGAAGAAGACAGAAGACAACTGAATTCAGTTTTAGGCACCCCTGTAAAGAAGACAGTAGACAACTGAGTTCAGTTGTAGGCACCCCTGTAAAGAAGACAGTAGACAACTGAGTTCAGTTGTAGGCACCCCTGTAAAGAAGACAGTAGACAACTGAGTTCAGTTGTAGGCACCCTGTGAAGAAGACAGAAGACAACTGAGTTCAGTTTTAGGCACCCCTGTAAAGAAGACAGTAGACAACTGAGTTCAGTTTTAGGCACCCCTGTAAAGAAGACAGTGGACAACTGAATTCAGTTGTAGGCACCCATGTAAAGAAGACAGTGGACAACTGAATTCAGTTGTAGGCACCCCTGTAAAGAAGACAGTGGACAACTGAATTCAGTTGTAGGCACCCCTGTAAAGAAGACAGTGGACAACTGAGTTCAGTTTTAGGCACCCCTGTAAAGAAGACAGTAGACAACTGAGTTCAGTTGTAGGCACCCTGTGAAGAAGACAGAAGAGAACTGACTCGACAGTTATCCTCTGACCTCCATGTATACACCATGGCACATTTGCTGTCCCTCCTACATCACAGTGCACACACACACACACACACACACACACACACACACACAGAGAGAGAGAGAGAGAGAGAGAGAGAGAGAGAGAGAGAGAGAATTTTAGTAATAATAAATGTAATTGTAAAAATAGTAAGTTACTGTCCCCAAACTCCAATGTGAGGTGTAGAGTCCCTTGACGCAAGGCCTGGAGGATAGCTCATCTGGCAAAGTACTTCCCTTGCAGGTATGCAGTCCTCAAAACCCATGTGAAAATGCAGGGCACAGAGGCAGATTTCTAATTCCAGCTCTGGGGAGAGTGGGACAAGAAGAACTCCCTGGGGCTCACATGTTAGTCAGCCTAGCCTACTTGCTCAGTTCCAGACCAATAAGAGAGACTGCCTAAAACACATGGAAGATGGTGCCGGAAGGATGATACCCTGAGGGTTCCTTCTGAATTCCACATGCATGCACACAGTGCACAAGTGCTCATACACACGTAAGAATGTATACACACACACAAAGACATACATGAACATATATGCAAATACACATATGCACAAAGATCATTCGACTCAACTGTTCTTTTCAAGAGAACATATGGGGTTAAGATAGTATATTTTTAATGACGATATTTAGGTTATGTGTGTTAAGTATATGCCTTATGCATGTAGGTACCCACAGAGACCAGAAGAGGGCATCCAATCCCCTGTAGCTGGAGTCATCCAGTATAGATGATGGGAACCAAGCTCTGGTTCTCTGGAAGCTCAGGAAGCACTGTAAACTGCTGAGCCATCTCTCCAGTCCCCCTAAAACTTCAGTTTTATAAATTAAAAGGAAAACATTTTCTATTTTCCCCAAATCTCTTGTAGCAAATAGGATCTGAAAAGAGACAGTTGCGAGTTGCTGTAAATCTTCGCAACACTGCTGAGAGGATTCCTGTCATTATTTTCTGTGTTTTCTTGTTGCAACATTTACCTGCATGTTTGACTTGGGCAATGCTCTGGCATGGTGAAGAGCTGAGTTGCCTTGAAAGGCAGTTCTAGATCCCCTTAGTTCATAACCTTTTCCTTGCATTAAATAATTGTTCAAATAAATTTTTTTACTATTGGGAATATTTTTAAATCACTTCTTTGTCTGCATGGGTTCCTGGAATTAACAAAAATGGGTAGTTTACTTTATTGACTTTCCTCCTAATCAACACAGTTTTGTGACAGTTACATAGAAACTGCTTAATTTGAGTGGCCCTTCAAATATTGCTAGAGTTACTAGCTCATTCACATTGCACCTCGGGCACTATTGAATGTCAAGGTCGGCTGTATCTTTGTTGTCAGCCTTCTCTGGAGAATGATCTTTCAGTTTACTTTCTAAACATGAACCATTGAGTTAGTATTTTTAATAAGGGTAAAATATAGCAAGTTGTATTCAGAAGGCAAGAATTTTAGCCCCATCCAGTCAACCCACCAGTGAGAAAATGATCACTCAGTGCTGGGCCCCCATGGGGTACCAGATGAAGATCTAAAGATACAATGGGAATCTGGCAAGTATGACTTGACCATGCTACATAGTGTTTACTTGAAAGGGGCTGTCAAGGTTGCACCAATACCTCTGTCCCAAGCTCCTTCTTCACCCTTATTCTGCCTGGATGGTACCAGGAGGAAGTTGTTTAAAAATAAAAAGCAAAAACGTGGTATGTATTCTGTAGTTGGGGAGCTGAAGGAATGTGAACTTTGATGTAAGAGACTATAAAATTGAGAAAAAAACAAAGCAAAAGTAAACAAACGAACAAGCAACAACAACAAAAGCAATACCAAACAGGCTCTTTTAGAGCCTAAAACATCACAGTAAAAGCAGGTTTAGGTCATGTCTAAGAGGGCTACCTACGTCTTTGGGCTAAAATCTTTTCACGTGGAGAAACCTCCTAAATGTTTCTGGATTCTTTCCCAAAACCTTAAGGCGGCAGCAGTCTATAACTTTTTGCCTTCATGGGGCCCTAGACTGCCTGGAAGGAACTGGAACCACAGAGCAGACAAGCTGCAGACCACACAGGAGTATCAATCAGCACCCTGCAGCCCATCGTACAACTTAGCTGTCCTTTGAGGCCAACTTCATCTTCCTCTATCATTTGACATCAGTTAATCAATTTTTACCCCTCTGTTTCTGTTTTCTTCTTGCCTAATGAGGAAAGCACTTCAAACCCTGCTGTTTCTCTACCCGCCTCCTCGTTTGTTGTTCGTTTAAGACAGGGTCTCATGTGTCCCAAGTTGACCTTGAAATATTGTTTGGTAACCTAGGATCAACTCTGACCTTCAGACGGGACTGTTCTTGAGTGGGACAGCCAACTCTGACTCCAGTTAGACGAGGACATTTGGCTAGCTAAGACAGTGGCTCTCTGGGGGCTCCATGGCTACAAACTCCAGCAGCAAAGACAATGGAGTGAGTACTCTGGAAATTATGGAGTAGAAGCATCATCCAGCCATGACAGGCCACCAGGAAGGAGAGAACAGCTGAGATCCAGGCTAAGCAGCCATTATGAGAGCTAAAGCGGCTTCATTTGTGCAAATGAAGGCTTCTGAGGAGTTTGAACTTGAGAACCACTGGAATCTCCACACCAAAAACAAAAACAGCTATCGTCCACATCATTACTGGGTCCCAAGTTAGGTCTGGTCTGAAGAGCAGAGAAAAGAGTAACCCTCGCTTGTCTCCCTAGGGAGGTGTGGAGATTCAAATGTGTCCTTTCTCTCTTCAAGGTGTCAGTATGAAGCATCAACAACTCTCTCCCCATTTCAGAGTTCAACGTGTAGTCCCTGTGAAAGCCACATGTTTCTTCTGTAGCCACATGAAACATGGCTTAGAGGCATACCAGCCAAAGACGCTGGTACCGTGACAGAAACACAGACTTGGGGCCAGTGGTGGGGACAAAGTCTGATTTCAGGAGCTCTGCCAAATGTGCCTTTATGGCTCTGTAGGGAACAGAGAAAGAGCTGAGTCCCACATGTAGTTAAAGATGGTTGTCCTCACCGCTCCTGTGTAAAGACCTTCGCTTCCAAATATGGCATTAGATTGAGGAGACTTATATTTTAACTGTCGTGGAACTTCTTACATAAAGTGTTTCTCCACACAGCCTGTGTGTTTCCGCAACTGCTGCATTCCAGGGTGAAAATTCCTGTAAGCCATTCACGCCACCCCACTATCAATTCTCCCCAAGTTTTGTAGTGATACTTCATTTGTGTTTTGATAAATAAAGCTTGCGTGAAGATCAGAGAGTATAACAGCTACACTGGTCAGCCTTACAGACCAAGCAGTGGTGTCACACACCTCTAATCCCAGTAGCCACATTAGTTTGCCGTAGAAGCCAGGCGGTAGTGGTGCACATCTTTAATCTATCACTAGAGAGGATTATAAGACAAGAGGAGACAGCTCTCACACAGTCTGAGGATTCTTGGTGGCAGGATCGCCATTTTAGACTGAGGTACAGGTGAGAGCCAGTGGCTGGCTGTTTTGCTTTGCTGACCTTCAGGTTGAACCCCAGTATCTATCTCTGGGTTTTCATTAATAGTGCTACAGTCTTATTGACGTTTACACACAAACCGAAGTTCAACTCATTGGAAGATGTAGGAAAATATACTTTGTTATACAATGTACATCTTCATATTTGAAAGTTAATGCCTTAAATCTCACTGGACCATAGAAATGATTATCAATGCTACATGCCTCTTAAAACAATTTAAAACCTTGTGTGTATCCTTGTTTGTATGTGCACCTCACGTGTGCAGGTATCCCAAAAGGCCGGAAGAGGGCACTTAAGCCCCTGGAACTGTAAATACAGATGTTTGTGAGTCACATGGCCTATGTGCTGGGAACCTAACCCCAGTTCTCTGGAAAAGCAAGAAGTGTTCTTAACTGCTGAGCTGTCTTCACAGTCCAGTGATGTTCCTTTTGATTATGTGCCTCAAATGGGCTGAGTACCATGGCAATGCGGACTGTCGTTTGTATTTAGTGAATAATACCGTGCTCATGGTCTACTCACCCCATGAAATGATGACAAGGACAGTGCCATTAGTTTTCTTCTTCATGTTTTTTTATAGTTGTGTTAATGTTTAGATGATTCTGTTATTAGACTTTCAGAAAAATTCTCTATGGCTATAATCAAGAGTGAATTTTGCTGCTGTTTATTGTATGATAGCACTTTTTGTACAGCCTTCATATTTCTCAAGGCTTCATCATTTAGAGATAGTAAATAAAAGCACATCAGACTCTACAGGCTATTTCTTGATCTCTCTTCTTTAAAAGTTAATTAAAAATCACGTTCCATGCTCAGAGATTTTTCTTAAGTCATTAATTACAGCTTCTGTCCTCATCATTCTTTCATTTTTGCCAGAAGACTTGCAATCAGTGCCTGAAACTCTTTTAGATTTCAGATGATGTCACCTCTGTGTTTAAAGTCCTCCCATAAATCCCAGTGTCTGTAGTTTTGCCTTGGCTGGAATGACTATTTCTAGTTATGCAGCAAACGAGGTTAGGATCACAGGACAGAATGTTTGGACTGTTTGCATGTTTATTTAATATGTATTGGGAAAAATAGAAATGCATGTTAATGTTTGGCTATATTATATGAGAGAATATATATTTTATATATCATTATATGATAGCATATTAGAAAGAAATCAGGAAAAATATCTTATGTGATATTATTGCTTAGGATGATAGAAAAGTTAAGTGAGTTGATTTAAAATTGACTTCTCAGATATGGGAAAGCCATAAAGGCAAAATTAAACCTTGAGAAGCATTAACAACAGGAGAAGTTTGTCTCCTTAGCTTGTTTGTATTTTCCTGTCTTGCCACCCTTCACTTCGGCCACTTGGGACTATTGGCTCCTCTTTAAATATGTAATTGACTTTTATACTTCCCATTCCTGAATTGAAGTATAGGCTTCCTTGCATCACATATACATGAGCTCAAGAAAGTCACTTAGCCGGGCGATGGTGGCGCACGCCTTTAATCCCAGCACTCGGGAGACAGAGGTAGGCGGATCTCTGTGAGTTCGAGACCAGCCTGGTCTACAGAGCTAGTTCCAGGACAGGCTCCAAAGCCACAGATAAACCCTGTCTCGAAAAACCAAAAAAAAAAAAAAAAGAAAAAAAAAAAAAAAAAGTCACTTAAACATATTGGACTTGTCCAAAACAAAAAGCTAAAACCATTGAAAATAAAGGAATTGCCATCAGCCCCAGCAGAAAGGTCTAGGATGATTACAATGTAATGGTAACTGTGTCTTAATCAAGATAAGAATAAGGGACATTAACACAGCTAGGAAACATTCCTAGAGGGTCCATGCACATGCAAAGTTCGTTCTTATGTGTATATGTATGTATGTTTGTTTTTAAGACACAGTCTCACATATCCCAGGCCATATATAGTCACAGATGACATTGAACTTCTGATCTTTCTGCTACCCAAGTCCTAAGGTCACAGGTTTGCACCACCATGCCCAGCTTATTTAGTTTTGGGGGATCATGTCTAGATGTGGTGCATGCGAGGCAATCATCGTGCCTCTGACTGAGCTTATATCCCCAACCCTTGAAGCTGAGTTTTACAAGATGCAATGTAACCATCTCTCAATCAAAGACAGGAGGGTCTCCCCGCTGAGAATCTGAGCATAACTGTAGGCCAACATCATCCAACAGAAATATAATGCAAGGTAGACTAATCAAAAGTACTCAGGATTGGGTTGAACTTAAATAGCCTATTTTATTTTATTCAACATATGGTGTTATCATTTATTTAGGAGGTGTTGTGGTTTTAGTGTAAAATTATCCCCATATACTCGTGTGTTTGAGTTCTTAGCTGGTGGTGCTGTTTAGTAAATTATAGAACCTTTCCAAAGTAGAGCTTAGCTGGAGGAAGCACATCACTGCCAACTGCCTTTGAGGTTTCACAACCTGGCCCACTTCCTGTTTCCTCTCTGCTTCCTGAATGCTGATGCAATGTGACAAGCACGCTCTGCCACCGTTCCTTTCCCATCATGATGAACTCTATCCTTCTAAAACTATAAACAAAAATAACCCCTTCTCCCATCAGTTGCTTTTATCAGAGAATTTTATTGCAGCAACAGAAAAATAGCAGGTAACCAATATTCATACTCCTTATTTTGTTCTTCTAAATCTGATGTCTATTTCACACCAATTGTCCTTGTTTTATTCATCTAACCATTTCCCAGTGCTCAGTGGCTCACTTGTGTCCGGTACCCACTGGACTTGGTAGCAAATGCTGGATAAAGGTGGGTTCTTTGATATGTGGTTGCTGATAGAGCAGAAGGAAAGGTAATCAAAATCCAGGCTGTGAAGCCCTAGATGCCAAGAGAGCAAAGTTCAGTTTACCTGTGAAGACACTGTGGAGCCTCTGATGTTCTTAAAAATATTTCATATATGTATAATTTGAGGATCTGGGAAGTTGTTCTGGCAACTGTATGAGCATGGGTTGGGGTGGCATGATGCAAAGAGATGCTTCTCAATTGCTGTGCTTCTGCTTAGTAGGGTTTTTATGAACCCTGTTTATTAACAGACATTTCAATTCTTCAGTGATTTTTGAATCATATTCTAGACTTTAATGATAATTAAGGATACAGTGGAGGAATCTTTGGATATGGGCACCATTAAGTACAGGCCATATGGGATCTGGTTCATATTTCCTAGACAGAAAGTCCTCCACTAAGTCTCTCAGCACAGGCAGTGTGTCATCACCAAGTCCATGTGTCAGGCCAGGTGTCCTATACGTGGGAGATACACGATCACATCCCTCTTTGCAAGTATGCTGGATAATATTGTGTTTCCTTTCTGATAACGTTGACTTTCCATCTTTTGGTGAAGTGGCAGATGTCTTGAGTTTGATGATCACACCCTGCTCATTGAGTTCTCTCTCTGTTCTCTCAAGGCCAAAGATAAGCATCCTGGATTTTCTTCTACCTACTTTGCAGGTCTTTTCCTTATACTTTCTGGTCTACCTTTCTGCTGTTTTGCCTCCTAATATTCTTTGAGTTTCACACTTTTTTGTCCAAAGTGTTCCATAGTAATGCATATTTATATATTTATATATACAGTGTGGAGCAGAGGACCCGGAAGTGATGTTCTTGCAGAGTGGCACATTGGCCCTCCTCTTTCCTCTGTCCTCTATGCTCCCAGGCCTCTGCTAGTCTCCCTAAAAAATCATGATGGAAGCCACAAGTGTTACTGTTGGCCTCGCTTCTACTCCTCCATTCTTGTCATCTTTTGGATTTAGACAAGAAACACAAAGTGTAGTCTAGATGATAGTCAGAATTTATGACAGAATAATGTGAGATACTCACACGGGTGAGACCGAACATGACTAAAGGGAGCATTTCAGAGAGAAAAACACTCACAGACTGAGAGTAGGCAACAGACAGAGACATATGAAGGGAATCACAAGCTGAGGTCAAGCGATGGATGTAGCATGAGGGCCTGCTTTATTGAGGTTTCTGTCCTGCCCAGTTCCCACAGCTGGCAAGTCCCAAAGAAAATCACATAGAGGTCTCCATAAGTTGTAAACTGATTGGCCCATTAGCTCAGGGTTCGTATTAGCTTTTTTCACTCATATTAACCCATTATCCTTATCTATGTTAGCCACATGGCCCAGTACCTTTTTCAGTGGGGAAGGTCACATCCTGATTCTTCCATGGTCTGTGCAGGACTGGGGGGAGAGCTTCCTTCTTCCCAGAATACTCCTGTTCTCATTGCCTCACCTCTACTTCCTGTCTGGTTGACCCACCTATACTTCTTGCCTGGCCAACCAGCATTTATTTAAAACATGATTGACAGAATACAAATAATTCTCCCACACCAAATGGAAAGCAAAACCATTTAGCCAACCTATATTCGTAAGTAGGCTTTAATCCCATAAGGTGGACACTGTCATTTTGCTGTGCCCAGTGTGAACAGCAGTTACTCTTCTCTACATATTACTTGGTGAGTAAGATGTTTGGCTGGTCCTTTTGTTTTTCTTTTTAAGAACACAATCAATGGTTTGAGTTTCTGTTGGGAAGCCAACTTTTGACTACTTGACCTCTGTCCATGGTGCTTGAGGGGCACCCAGCTAAAGACCCTCAAGGATATAAATCTGGCTGCCCTAGTGTTGAGAACATTATCTCCATATGGAGGGAACTCTTGGGCTCTGTTTTCACTGGGCCATGAGCCTTTTCTACAGACCGATTTCCTTCCCTTCATCACAGATGCTCCACGAAGAAAAAGGACGTTCATACTGGAGATCTACAGCAGTGCTGTGGGAACCTGTGACTTCTATCACTGACTTTTTTTTCAAAGATAGAGTAGGGTGATTGGCAATATTCCTATGGGTACCCCTAAGGGGGTCTCCCAAAGAAAAGAGAGAATCCTGCAGACTTTCCTCCACCTTGTTCCTGGCATCAAAGCATTTCAGGAGCAAGTTTCAAAGGAGAAGGAAGTGTTCATTGAACTCTGACAAGGATCTGTTGTCCTTAAGTGGAAAATGAACTTTTTGCATGCTAGAGAAATGAGTAGTAATGAAAGAGAAGAGCCCAATCTCCTGGGATTGCCTCGACCGTTCCTCTCCCTTTCCCTCCCCTCTTCTCCCCTCCTCTCTAGAATTTAAATTTCAACACCATTAATGAGTGGAAAAGAAATGTGTAAAATTTGATTTAAAGAATGGCCTTTCGAGAGTGATCGTGAATATCTGTAACATAACATGAGCAAAATCTAGTTAGGAGATGGAAATGGACACCTTTGCTTAAACGGGAGAGGAAAAAGAAGCCACTTCCGCTTTTTAAACAATCCTTAGTCAAACAAGGTAGTAAGCACAGGGTAAAACCTCTAATTTCTATACCTGCATTTTGTGTTTGTCTGTCTGTCTTTCTCTATTCCTAAGTCGCCTCCTTCTGCAGACATGGCATTAATCTCTCAACTAATGTCAGTCCTCTAGAGTGTGTGTCTAACCAGCTGTATCCATTTTCAAAGGTAAGGGCACAGAGATGGAGGTTGTTGTCACATTGGGTTCCAGGGCAAGCAGAACCTAGCAGAACAGAACATCCCTAGTCCATGGCAGTTATCCTTGAGGGCGAAGCCTCACCCAGAAACAGGAGTAATCATCTCCCGAGAACTGCCTTGTCTCCTCAAGCAACATGGATTTCTTCAGACCACTTTGTAGGGCTGAAATCGAGACAGTGGTCAAGGAGACTGGACCTAGGCCAGGACTGCCTAACTGATGCAAACCTCTCATTCCCTGCCCTAGTTCTCCTTAAGCCCAAAGCCCAAGTCAGCATCCAGGAAACAGAACTGGGGTCACTTGATCTGCTCATGTCTCTTCTCTGCTTTTTGACTTCGTGGGTCTATTCAGTTGGTATATTGGGAAGGGTGGCCAAAGGTAATTTGTTGGGGTTTTCCAGATCCGCAGCTTTTGCCCTAAAAGTTTGGGTTACAAGATGATGAAATGAATTATAGTCAGATTATCTTGAGCTATGACATGAGGAGCTGTCCCCCTTAGCATGATGCGCTTCCCTTGGGGAGGACAAGAAACTCAAACTATGACTACAGAGACTTGCTTGTTTACATGTGTTTGTTCATTCGATCTTCCATCCATCTGTTATTATTGAGGGCCCACTAAAAACCTGTGTGCTCAGTATCCATAATTTAAATGTGAGAGTATACAAGCAGCTGAAGCTCTTGGGGCAGAAATAGGCAGGGGCATTTTCCTGCAGGGCAGCCACCTTGTGTTGTGTGTAAGCTGCTTTAGAAACCCAGAAGACAGGCTTTTCCTTCAGGCAGGATTCTGTGAGAACTCCCAGGCAATGTGATTGGTTTTTTTTTTTTCTGAATAAAATTTAGTATTTCCTTTCATTGCTATGGGTCTCTGGGAGGTTTTGTGTTAGAACCATGTTTCTGTAATGATGGAAGAAGAAAACCAACCTGAAATTTGTATAGATAAGTTTTTCATTGTATGCTTTATGCTATAGAACAGTGGCAAAGAAAGGACGTGGGAAATGTGCATATCTGTAGGGCTTCTAACCCAGTGTATGAGAAAGGAAGTCCATCCAATCTGCTTCAAAGTAAAATAGTGCCCTTTCATGCGGAATGTCTTCCTGGCATTGCCATGCTCCCAACTTCCTCTTCTCACTGTTTTCTCCCCTGCTGCATTCATAAGAAAGCAAAAGTCTAGACTCACAAATAAGGCCCATATTGTAAAAAAAATCAAGAAAAGAAACACTAACAAATGTATATAGGTTTTCTATGACACAGGGGTCTCATTAAAAAACTGGGAACCAAGATACAGGTAAACATGTACATTTCTTTTACTAGAGGTGTTGGTGAAAACTGGAGACTAATATGACTACATTAAAAAAAAAAGTGTGATCCCATGGTAATTACGTGTAGGAAGGGATATTTGCTCGGAATCTCAGCGCCTTTCTTCTGGGAAGGGGGACAGGATGTAGTTCTTTAGTGGAGATTTTTCACCTTCTAATAAGGAAGGCCAGAAAATGCTTCCCAGGTTTATGGCCAGCTTTAGAAAAGAGTCTGGCTATGAACCTAGTGACCTTCCCGATTCTTCCGTTTTCCCCCATACCTTTAACATTGAGTATTTTGAAGCTGCATGTCCTGGACACCTTGTAAGTAATTAGCTCAAAAGAAATTTGTTCCACCTGCCTTGGACACTTTGGTTCTTTGATCCTGTAGGCCTGTGTAGGTTCGAAGGCGTGCCAGTTCTCAGGAGTAGAGCACATACGGCTGGTGTCCCTCCTGGTGACCTTCGCAGCCATCTGGGCCTGGAGCTGTGGCCGTCCAGCTCAGCTCAGCAGGACAGGGCCTCTGCCTGCGTGTGCGGATGCCTCATTTGGACTCCATGGCTGTGACTCACGCCATCTGTTGGTAATTTGTCGTTTTTCTGGAGTCAGGATTTTCAGAGGACTCATTCTCTGGCACCCCTAAGTGAGGTGCCCTGATGGCAGATCTCTGACTTGCCTTCTCATCAGCCTGTGGCCAGAGCCCACTGCTAGTGCTGTGTCCAGCTGCTGTGGAAGTAATGATGTTGTCCTTTGCCCTTTGGAGAGCATCCCACTGAGTGCCTACCCCCTTGGAAGCCACTTATAGTCTTTGTAGGACTTGTTTGAAGAACAGCCAAGCTGGCAGCCATGAGGCTCCACTTTCACAACCTCTAACAACAGTAGGCTCCAGTCCTGATCTGACCATCTGCTTAACTTGTCCCCTCTTCAAACAGTAAGCAGAATGAGCCACCAACCCCACCCCTAACCCAATACTTGCTAACTAAACCACACTTGCTTCAGAACAGAACAACCCCAATAGAGGCTGTTCCTGTAGTGGACCACATTCTAATTTCTTGCTTTCACTAGGACAGGCATCTTACCCCCTTGAAGGAGAGATAGTAACTCTCTCTGCTTTTCTATCTAAGGAAATTGGGGCTGCAAACAGTGGAGTAACTTGCTGTGAGCATGTGACTAAGTTACACCTCTATGCCTGTCTCCTGAAAGCAAGAGTTTGACTGTTTGGGATACTGCCTAGCATTAATAATCGCATGCTTTGAGTTTCAGTGTTTTTACTGAACTCTCCCTTCAGGCTTCAATACAGCATCATATGGCCATGAATGATGCTCCTGACTCATCTAGTAAAGGCATTTTAGAGCTCTACTGTGTGCGGTGAATTGTGTGGGGCCCTGAAGGCACAACAGTAAGAATCAGGTCTTGGGAAGCCTTAACTTGTAGATGCATCTTCTCATCAGATCACCCTTCTACAGGTCATGCGACCTGCAAAGCTAAGGTCTCATAACATGCAAGGCTGAGGTGCTGTCACTTGAGTTCATGGCTGGGCAGTAGAGCCCACATTTGGTATGGATACCTTGCCAAAATCATAGATCCTCTCTTTCCCATGCCTTCTGCTGTTATTTAATAAGAACTTCTGAATCACCTTCAGTTCTAAATGACTGCTTTCTACGAAACTTCACATTTGAAGAAAAACGGCAATTTAGACGTGGAGGAAGAGAAAAGACACAAGGCGAAGGGTTCTGCAAAATCGGTGGCATCTACCGGAAAATCTCGCCTGTGGATAGCAGAGAAGATGATGGCCAACAGTTTAAAAACTTCTTTTCTCACTCAAAAATAAGTTAATGGTATTTTCCAGTGTCATTTCAGTTGCTAACAGTGCTGCTAGGGTGTTATTTCTCTCTAGCTTTGACATGCCACCCTTAGTGTGCGAACCATCTATCCTTGTGTCCTTTCTTCTGTGCCCACAGGATGCCCCGTCGGTCCCAGACTTGTTTTTTCATAACTGTTCAAGCAGAAAATCTAAGAAAGAAGGCTTTGCTCCTGCTGTGACATTTGCTTTTGTTTTTCGCTTTGAGAAAGGGAGCCATCCCCAACCAGTCTCCTTTTTAGCTCGCTAGTTAGAACCAGGTCAGATGCCAAGCTCTAAGCCAATGTCAGTCCATCCTTTAGATCTAGGATGGAAGCTGCTGCTCTTTCCTCTGCTGTCCTGGGATTCCCCAGAAGCTGTGAAGTCTGTGTTTAATTTGCAAGGAAGAAAGTGAGCAGCTAATTAATGGAGTCTGTCCTAACTGGGCTCGTATGACATGGATGACAGAAAACAGGAGTCTAAGAAAAGGCACAAGAAACAGATATAGATGCAGACTCATTTGTTTGCACACTCAGGAATCCTATAAAAAGCCCTAAACTGGAAGTCATAATACATTTACAATTGACCAGTGAGATAAAAAGAGAGAAGGAGGAGGACTAGTGAGCGACTATGGCTAACTGTGGCCTCTTAGTCTTGGAATCACCTACTGGAGAAACTGTGATGAGTAAGAACACTCCACACTTCAATACTGAGGCAGATCCTGGATTAAAACTATCACTGTCTACAAAGATTTTATTATAGGGGGAAATGACGCATTAAAAAAAAAGGAAAGAGAACACCAGTGAACACCCACAAGCAGCTTATATTCCATCTTCAATTCAGACCATGTTAAAGTGTGATGAAGAAATACAAACATTCCCCAGAGCAACAGAGAAGAACATCAGTTATCCAAAAGTCTTTATTTCCCTGGACGGCATGATACAGAGATGACAGAGACACATCAACTCCCGGGCAGAGATTTAGGTGTCTATGCTCCCCTACCTGTATGCCTCAGCAAGACACAGTCTACTGAATGTGCACCTTAAAACACCCGAGAAGGACTGGCTAGTTCCGTTCATAGAGTGGAAGAGCAGGTTCCAGGAGGAGCTTAAGCTGCATAAAATTTGAGATGGACAGGACTGGAGAGATGGCTTAGAGATGAAGAGCACTGGCTGCTCTTCCAGGGGTCCTAAGTTCAATTCCCAGCAACCAGATGGTGGTTCACAAGCATCCATAATGATATCTGGTGTCCTCTCCAGGCACACAGGCAGAAAACTATATACATAATAAATAAATAAATCTTTAAAAAAAATCCAGGGAATCCCATCTTCTCTTCTGGCTTCCACAGGTACCAGACATGTATGTGGTCACATATATACCTGTAGGCAAACACTTGGTACACATACGATAAAAATAAAGACAACATTTTTTTTTAAAAAAATGGTTTGAGATGGGCCCTATGGAAGCAGACACTTAGAGATGAAACGGGACAGTCTCATCCAGAGCGACCTCATAATAGGATCAAAGTCATCATTTTTTTAACCAGTCTTAATCTTAAAACCTGTAGGACCCAAAGGGCTGTCCTTACAGCACTCCTCAGAACAGCCTGCGCTCTCTCACTGTGTTAGGACAGAAAGTGACCATGGCTAGAAAATGAGAAGTGAATGCCCAGAGAAGACTGCTTGCTGCTGAGCCCAGGAGCTTCCTTGCCTTAGAAGTGGGTAAGCAGATCCTCGAGAAAGCAGACGAGACCATGTGTTCAAATCCCCGCTTCTTTACCCATGTCCCTTCCTTCTCATTTTCCCATTTCCACAGTCGTATGCTATGCCCAGTAAACTTCCCCCTCAACCCTGAAGTGTGTACCACTGCACCTTTGACATACTCGTGTTCTAGCATAAGGCCTGACACATGACTGTTTAATCATCAATGCTAATCACACATATGTTAAGTACACAAGATGACATGTTGGCCAATAGTGACATCCATGTTGTTTGCACAAGTGATTGTAACTTATCAGTGGTCATCCAGTCTTCATGGATGCGTCTCCTTTCAGGAACCTCTAAAATGTGACAAGAAGTGGGGATTTGGTAGCAGGTTTCCCTATTATTAGATACATCTAATACATAAGAGGGTATGTGGAACTAAACATCTACTTAACCTCACCGGCCATGGACAAAGACGTTGAAGGAACAATGAGCCAACATTTTATGAACATACTCCTGGCTGTGCTAGAAAGTCAGTCAAGCCTCTCTGCTTCCTGTTTCTTATCTGAAAGACAGAAATAAAAACAGTAACTGTCTATACTTATTCATTATAAAGATAAACATAAATTTATGAAGTCCCTCACATATTTATACACACCACACATAGTGAATATCTCACCCTGTGCTGACCCCATAACCCATAAGAGGTAATTATTTTTTTCACACTTTCGGAAGTTTAAAGTTTACAGAATTTAAATGAGAATCTGACTTAGGCCAGCTGGGTAGTAAGTGAGAATATTGAGCTTAAAATATAGGTCTGACCATTTTTGAATATTCATAGATCCATTCCCTGGGAATGTAGTCATGGTATATAAGAATACTACCTGAACATGAGCCGAGCAAGCAAGTCAGGATGAACTATTCCTCCATGGTTCCTGCTGTACTTCCTTGACCCTAAGAAAACAAAGTGACTTCCCACTTCCCCCTCCAGAAAATAGGAACAAATACAGAGACCCACTGTCAGAGACTGTGAACACTCAGCCCTAAATGGAATGTCTCCATCGCCAAATGACTTTCCTTGGGGCTCAGGGAATATTGCAGAAGAGAAGGGAGAAAGAGTGTAAGAGCCAGAGAGGAGAACAAGGCCTCCTAAATCAACATGATCAAAGCTTATATGAACTGAGACCTAGGCAGCAAGCATGGGGCCTGCATAGTCTGTACCAGGTCCTCTGTGTATATATTATGGCTTCCAGTTTAGTGTTTTTATGGTATTTCTTAGGATGCAAATAGATGGGTCTGTGATTTATGTGCCTTATCTTAGGCTCTTTTCCTCCTTATTGTGTGATCTGACTCTAATGTGATAGTTTGGGTTTCATTATATTTTATTTTACTATATGGAGACAGCTCGTTAGTTCCCAGCCACCAGAATTGAATAATCACACAGAAAATTTATTAATTACAAAACTGTTTAGCCAATTAGCTCAGGCTTCTTATTAAGTAACTCTTACATCTCAAATTAACCCATTTCTATTAATCTGTGTATTGCCATTAGGCTGTGGCCTACCAGTAAATGTTCTCAGTGTTTTTCTCTTTCAGCAGCTACATGGTGTCTCCTTGACTTTGTCCCCCCCCCCCTCTCTCTTTCTCTCTCTCTCTCTGTTCTGATTTTTCTGCTGACTTTACTTTGCTAAGCCTCTGTCCCAAATAGTTTTATTCCTTAGAAGACTATTTTATAATGAGAGACACATAAAGGGGGTAGATCTGGATGGAAGGAGAGTTGGGGAGGGGAACTGGAGGGATAGAAAAAGGGGAACCATAATTAGGTTATATTATGTGAGAAAAAAATCTATTTTTAATGAAAGGAAAAGAAAAATTCATTTCTTGTTCCAAAAGTTTACAAAAGAGACCAGGTTTGTTGTTCAGCATAATCATTTATAGCCAGAACAATCTATACGTATTAAATAATAAAATACAGTTGATGTGGGATGTCCTTCTGTATATATGTTGCTTTTATTGGTTGATGAATAAAACTATTTGGACAAAACAAACAGGAGGAAAGAGTCCAAGAAAAGACTCAAGAAACAGAGACACAGCCATTTGCACATCCAGGAATCCCTTAAAACCACTAAACTGGAATCCATAATATGTATGCAAAGGACACTCCTCCTGACCATGGCTCCCTCAGCTTTAGCAAGAAGGATTTGATGGAGACATCCTGGATAGGGCTCAGTATTCTTACTCTCTGCATAATGTCTGACTACGAAGCTCTCTGTTTGTTCTGTCTGCTGCAGGAGGGAGCTTCTCTGATGATGGCTGAACAAGGTACTGATCTGTAAGTTTGGCAGAATGCCATTAGGGGTCATTTTATTGTATCTTGTTTTTGTTTTGAGAGCAGTTGTGTTTGGTTTTACCCTAGGACTCTGGGCTATTTAGTCTCAGGTTCTTGGTTTCCCAAGTGATATCAGGTATGGGTTCCATCTCATGGAGTGGACCTTAAGCCAAATTAGATATTAGTTGGTCACTATCACAAACTTTGTGCCATCATGGCCCTAGCATATCTTACGGACAGGACACCATTCTTGATTAAAAGGTACGAGGCTGCATTGGTGTTTATATTTAGCCTTTCGTAGTGAGCAGAGCACCTTCCTGTACCTAAGACTCTAGAACAAAGGGGTGACAGCCCTTTTGTAGGCACCAGCTTGACTTCTCCATGGTCAATGAGTTGTGTAGGTGTTGTCTTTAGCAATGGAACTTGTCCTCAGTTTGTGGAGAACAACCTATAGTCTTGGCAGCAGCTTGAGTTGTTTGGAGTTTCCATAGGGTCCCTTCGATCAACAACTTAATTAGATGTATGTAGCTCAGTCCTGGTACAGAAAGCTTCATTTGGTGACAAAAGATGGCCTGAAGCTCTGTCTCCTCTATTTTTTGGGCATTTTACTTAGTTTGCCTTTATACACAGACACAAACACACATACACACACACACACACACACACACACGCCTTCATATGTATATATATGGAAGCTTCTACTATATTAAGTCCATACTACCCCTCCAATGACCCTTACTAAAGAGTCTAATCTTGACACGACTACAGAATATGTAGGGCTTTATGAGGAATTACCTGATGTTTTTAACAGACACCACATTCAATAGGCACCCCTTTCTTCCAGGATTATGTAAATATAAAATCATAGATTTGAGCACAAATCCCATCCTTTCTCCTTCTATCTAGACCAATGGTGAACATAATTTTCTAAAATTGGTGGTAGAGCATTTGCTTTGGTTTTTGGTTTGTAGGGTTTTCTTCTGTTTGTCTGTTGTGTTTTATTTTGTTCATCTTTAATCCAGTCAGGTTTGGTTAAGTTTCAACCCATGCCTCTGTAATCTCAACACTCATACTCAGAAGGCTAAGACAAGAGAATGCTTTAACTTTGAGGCCAACCTGGTGTACATAGAAAGTTTTAGGCCAGCCTGAGCTGCATAGTAAGATCCTGTCTCAAAAAAACCATCAAATAAACAAACAAAAGCTATGATCCAACATAAACAAACATTTCAAAATATGTAATGAAAATAATTTCAAAAATGAAAAATAGTCAAGTGGAATTCAAGCCCTACATTGTATATAGTTAAATTCTTCGAGCAGGTTGCTAAAGACATTTCTAAGTGCGATCCGCAATTCCTATGCTTCTCTTTGTGGCTCTGTACGTGTGTCTGGTGCCCTTTCTGCAGCCTGTACTCTCAGCATCTAGTTTCAGTATTCCTCAGAGACTTACTGCTCAGGTAAAAACAGCACATGTTCCCACCGGCTCTCAACGTATGAAAAAATTACTCAGTCTTCTGCAGATTTTCCTTTATGAACATCGGCCTGATGTTTCAAGATGGCCTGCGATCAGACAACAATTAAAACCTGACCCGAATATATTCGACAACAAAAACCCGCAGCTTTTACACCCGATCCTGGGCTAAGCACAAGGAAAACATGAACTTTGAAAGTCTCAAGTGATTATTTGAAGGAGACAGGATCTGGGCGGATTTTAGAAACACCAGTTTCAACACAGACCTTTCCCAGGTCCCTGTATGGAATTTCTTGTGACATGTGCAAGATAGAACCACCCTCGAATTCTGAGGAGCCCTTCCTCACCTCGGCCTGCATTCCCTGCTAAAATCAAGCTTGCTGGTCGGCAACTTTTGCTCCATATACATGCTGTGGTTGGGCCATCTTCATTTTACCACTGCTTGATTGGGTCACGTAAATAGGGCGTAGCACTGTTGTTGCATATTCTGAATATAGCTTTCGTCTTCCACCTCGTTCTCTCTTTGTTTAGTGAGTACTTTTGCATCATCCCCTAGCCTAAGGACTTGCAAATATCAACTTATTTCATCCTCAGGTATAAGCCTAGGAAGCGCCTAATCTGCTCACTATTTTATATGGATGAAGAGACAAATGCACAGACAGAATATTTCACATATCCATAAATATCTGCCCATCTGTCTGTCTATCAATTCATATATCCTTATAACCATATATCTCCATGGGTAGGTTTTGATCCCGTCTACATTTCTGTTCCCCAATAGTAAAGAAGAAAATCAGAAGAAGAACTTAGAGCTAGTGCTCCGTTCTGGCAGAGTCAGGAGGATTCAGCTGCAGTTCGTGTGTTAGTCTCTCCCCCGCCCCACTTTGACCATCTACACCTGAAAAACAATTTAAGGGAGGAGAGATTCAGGCAGACTTATCACTTCAGTAATATCAATTTGTTGTCACTGGGTTGCATTACTTTGAGCCTGAGATGAGATTAAACCTCATGGTGCAGTGGAGGGCGGCTACTTACCTCGTTGTGTGCCGGAAGTTGGGTGGGGGAAAGACCACTTGCATCCTTCCATGTCTCCAGTCATGCCTGCAGTCACCTGTTTCTTCCAAGCATCTTCTACTTCCTAAAGTTTGAACCATCTACCAAAACAACACCAGCAACTGGGTACCACACTTTCAGTGCATCAGCTGCAGGGACTATTTTATATTCAAACTTAACAGTCCAAGAGAGACAAGAGTGCTGGGAGGAGAAAGGAACACAGGTATCCTAGTCTCTCTCTCGTAAGGAAAAACAAACAGGAATGGGTGGGACACAATAAAAAAACAAACCAACAACACAGAATCAAAATTGTATTTTATATCCAACTCATATTCCAGGGCATGAAAATATACGATAATAATGATAATAATAATAAAGTAGCTATGCGTTTTAAATTTGAATTTGAATTCCCATTTATGTACATAACATCATTTCCCTATGACAGTGTGGAGGAGGCAGTACAAGCCTCATTTTGTATGTGAAAAAGTAAAGTTTCAATGAGGTTAAAGAACTTACTCGTGTTCTCATAGCCAGTGATTAACAGAACCTAATTTCACACCCAGCTCTGTCTAACGCCTAATCATGGACTTTTTAACAACCTGTGCTTTTAGACTTAAGGCCCAGACAAATATAAACTAGTTTTTTTTCAATCACAAGAATATAAGATAGTTTATTAGCACGCATTAACTTGCTATAGGACACTATGTTTCAGACAAGCAGTAATATCTTATATCCCTCTGTCAGCGGAATATTGGGCATGTGTCCCTGTTGAGTTTCTTGCTTCTCCTGTCTTTATCTTATTACCTTGTCTCTTGCCTTGGGTCACAGGTGGTGTATGGGAATCAACAGGCTGTTACTGAGCCTCCTGCCTATCTGATGTCCTGGATGGATGACCCACTAGGGTTATTGGATGCCACTAGCAATATTTCCATCCTAGATCTACATAGAGTTCGTGGACTCAAGGAACTGATCCGTGAAACCAGGCTAGAGAGTGTTTTCATTACTCCACAGAGTGTGTATGCTTTCGTTTTCTCTCTTACAGTCATTCGGTTTCCAGCTTCTTTTCAATTCTTAGTAAACAAGACATCGATTAGGAAGAAACATGAGAAGATGGTAATCTCATGGAAAATAGGATTACTATTGTATCTATAGTCACTGTTTGTCTAGCACAATTCAATGAAAAGTTAGTAAGAACCAAGTGATTTGAAAATGGGTCAGCTGGAGTGATATTAGTGCAAAACCAAACAAATCATAAAAATAGAATGGAGGAGTTCCCCCAAAAGAAAGCCCTTGCGTTCTTGGAATTCACAGGGTGCTTCCCCACAATTAAACAGTTGCATGGAATCCTAGCCTTATCTTTCTTAGAATGACCTGGCAACTAATAATAACCAGATAAAGTATTCCTGGTACTTACTAAACCAGGTGATCTCTCCTATTGCATGGTATCTGATCCCAAGTTACCTCGATTTAACTTGTATATTTTATTTGGTGACAGATGGTGATACCATAGATATTGTTGATGTATTGATTGCTATAATCAGTGGAGGAAAAAGGTTTTCAATGATATCTTTAAGAAGAGAAAGAATTCTTAGTTGCTACCTGGCTGTATGGTTCTAAAGGATTGCCTCATGACCACTGAGGGTAGAATAGGAAAAGAAGTCCCCTTTGGTATATATTGGGGGAAAAGTTAAATGAATGAGGATTTTTCTGGACAGAGTTGAAGGGGCAGTGCCAGCATCAATATCTATGACCTATTTTCCAGGCTTTTCCGTTAATTCTATATTCTCATTCACTTTAAAGCAGAAAGCAAACTCCGTTCACGCAACAGGCGTCATTCGATGCACACCATTCTAGGAAGGATGCACATATGGCACTCACACCTCACGTCTTCCCTCCTGCTCCCAACACAGACATAACTAATCAATCACAACACTCTTCTCTGCCAAGCTTGGATTTAAGGGAAAAAAAAAAATCCTTTCACCGCAGTGCTCCAGGAAGGTCCTCTCCAACCATCCCAGGTGGCCCATGAATTGAAATAAGTTTACCTTTTCTGTGTGACCTTGGTAATGCAAAAAAAAAAAACAAAAAAAAACACAACAACAACAACAATAACAAAAAAACTGAACAAATAAACAGAGCCCAAAACAGACCTAGCAACAGTTACTACAATAGAAGGAAGTAAAATGATCAATTTTCTATGTTGAGTGATGTTGTCATACAATAAAGGAATATCAGATTTTTTTTTCCTGAAGGAAAGGGAGAGTGTTTCTAAGAGGAAATGAGACTGGATGAGACTGATAGGACCCTTTTCAGTCAAGGTGAGTGAAACCTGGGCTCTCTAAGTTACACAGCCTGGGAAGGCCTTTCTCAGCCTGAATTTAGTCAGGACCCTGACTGGAGCCGGGGAATAGGTGTGAAGTCAAGAGTGTAACCTCTTTGATTGCCGGAGGTTGTTAACAGCTTTCCTTGTAGAAAACCTAAGTCAGAAGCACATGATTCCCTTGGGGGCCGGGAGGTATTCCCAACGGCTCGATGTTCACAGCACAGTGATGAGTAGCCATTGATAATAGAGAAAGTGCATTAGACAGCTGTGCACTTCAGTGACGTCACCTCTAAGCACAGCTTATACTAATAGCGGTAGAAGAGGCTCAGGGAAGAAGGCTTCTGTCCTCGGTGCTCTATTTTGACATACCACAAACAAAATACTCTGGTCAGCAGGGTGCAGAGTGGAGAGATGATTCAACCCTAAGGTGTCCGGGTGGCCAGTGGGACGGTAGAGACTTCGGGACAGCCCTGGACTGCACACTAGAGTGTTTTATGATATAGCCAATAAACAAGGAGATTTTTGACAAATTATAGAAACTTGCCTTGAGATTTGCAGATTCATAAGTTGTTATTGTGAGAGCTTTTTTTTTACAGCACAGGGCACTTGAACTTACATTCACTTTTCAAAGCAAAGTCATAGTTAAATGATATAGTGAGAAGGAAATGGTAATGTCCAACCTTGAGAGGAGACACGAGTCTGAACAAATTTATAACTTTGCTGTCATTAGCTAATATCTCGCAGTACACCAGCTTATGCCCATGTCATATGGGCGATAGGATAGTCACACCTCCTAAAGTCACTTAAGTCTGAGAGCTAGTCACCAACATATTGAGCATGATTCAAATTAATATCAGAAAAATCTCTGGCGTCTATATGAGACTATTAGCAATCTCTCGCGTGCTTCGTTGGCAGCTCACAACTACCTAGACTCAATGGGAAGGTTTTGTTAACATTATTTCAGTGGGAAATATTGTCCTTATCCACAGTCTAGATTTAAAAGGAAAAGAAAGAAAATCAGGCTGGAGAAATGGCTCAGTGGTTAAGAGCACCAACCGCTCTTCCAGAGGACCCGAGTTCAATTCTCAGCTCCCACATGGCAACTAACAATTGTTTATAACTTAAAGATTGACACCCTCACACAGAGATCATGAAGTCAACATATCAATGCTCATAAAATAGAAATAAGTTATTTAAAAAGAAAAAGGTTTATAAAAAATTGAGAAAGGAAGGATTGACAGATTATCTGTAGTGATTATTTGGAAACAATGAAAATGAAATACATTAACCGCTCACATCTCATACCACATAAATCACATATATGTCGTGTGGAGTTAGCGAGCGTCCTTTCTTGACTGTCCAAGGTGTGTAAGCCACTCCAAGATGAACCAAGTAAAAATTAGTGCCCCAATCACACCTAAGTGGCATGACATTTGAGAGACTATCCTAGTTTGAAATGTTGTCGTGAACATAGTACATTTTCATAAGGATTAAAATTCATTCCAGCAAGGAGGAAAACGAAACTACTTTATAAGAAACTGAAGTAAGTAGAGGGGCTGCAGTGGGGTTGACTGAAAAGGACAAAAGCTGGTACCTGGGGTTGGGGATGGTGATAAGTGTGGTTAGCATGGTCGGCCAAAAAGAGAAGAATCCAGAGACTTGTCATTTCCCTTTAATACTGCAGTGGAATGAACTAAAATGCATTATGGATACAGATTGTGGAACAGGTAGAATTAGATATCTAGAGATGCGCGCATGTGTGTGTGTGTATGTGTGCGTGTGCGTGTGTGTGTGCTTGCACGTGAGTGTAGTGGGGGAAGTTCTTAGCTCAAATAGATTCTAAGAATGCAGCATTTCATGGTGATTTGAATTTTTCTCCCCTGGGGCTTTGCACTAAATGTACTGCATCTTTCATTTTATTGATACCATAATGGAATTTGATACACTCTAATTCAGAAACTAAAATGTTTATTCATTTCATATGTCAGGACAAAATCCAATCAAGAAAAATTATTGCCCCTCTGGAAGCTCCATTTGTACAGAGTGATAATTGCTTCGCGAAGAAATAAACAAATTTGGGATGAGGGTGTTTGCCTTTACCATCAGCCAGCGAAGCAGCTCTTCATCTAGATCCTCCTGAAGTAGATTGAGTTTATACCCTGCAAGGAAAAACACTGAAAAGCCAAGAAAGAGCTCCTGCTCGCTTTCGGTGGTCTGTGAGCTTGTGAGCATCGTCTGCATACTTCAACAGTCGTAGCATGGTTGGTGCAGGCCTCCAGTCAGGTTGTATTATGAAGAAACATAGCTGATCAACTGGAAGAATAAACTTCCAAGATGTAGGGCTTGCGTTTCGGTCACAAGGTTGAGTTGTGGTTGCTGCTTAACAATCTCCTCTTTGTGGGCAAGTTGTTGAAGCCCTCTGCGTCTCCTTCAGGTTTCTCTCCTGAGTTAGCTAGGAATTAAACTCGATGATTCATCTGAGCCATTTCATACAGAAACCAATATACAGTAAGGACTAATGCAAAAATTAATAGTGAATGTTGCTATGTGAAGCACATCAACCAATAGATTTGCCGAGGAACTTACATGTGTCTGATGTGGTCAAACTCAGATGGTCTTCTCAATAACCACGTGAGGAAATCAAATTTTTTTCAACAATTAGCCAGCTGAAATTAAAGGAAAGAGTGTTCACAAAGGGTCATCCTCACATCCAATACCAATCTTTAGTGCAGAATTCCAAACCACTCTGAGTTCCAAAGATCTCTTAGAAGAAAGCTGTGGTGTCCACGGTCGTGGCTCATTAAGAAGAAAGCTACTTCCCATAGCCAAGAGGATAACTATATGTTTTTCCTTGGGTTCACCTTCTTATTTAGCTTCTTTAGGTTCACCAATTGTAGACTCTGTGACCCTTATTTATGGCTAGAAACCAATTATGAGTGAGTACATCCCATGTTCATCTTTTTGGGTCTGGGTTACCTCACTCAGTATAGTGTTTTCTATTTCCATCCATTTGCATGCAAAATCCGCGAAGTCATTGTTTTTTACCGCAGTGTAGTACTCTAATGTGTATATATTCCATACTTTCTTCATCCATTCTTCCATTGAAGGGCATCTAGGTTGTTTCCAGGTTCTGGCTATTACAAATAATACTGCTATGAACATAGTTGAACAAATGCTCTTGTCATATGATAGGGCATCTCTTGGGTATATTCCCAAGACTGGTATGCTGGGGAGAAAATTGGGATCTTGGGGGTGGGATGGAATGGGGGTAAGGGGAGATGGGGAGAGAAAAGGGAGAAGGGGAGGATGGGGGGAACTTGGGGGAAAAGGATGATAGGGATAAAGGAAGGTTGGACAGGGGAGCACGGAAGCACAATTCTTAGTTAAGTGAGCCACCTTAGGATTGGCAAGAGACTTGAACCTAGAGTGGCTCCCAGGAGCCCAAGGCGATGTCCCCAGTTAGTTCCTTGGGTAGCTGAGGATAGGGAACCTGAAATGGCCCTATCCTATAGCAATACTGACGAATATCTTGCATATCACCATAGAACCTTCATGTGGTGATGGATGGAGATAGAGACAGAGACCCACACTGGAGCACTGGACTGAGCTCCCAAGGTCCCAATGAGGAGCAGAAGGAGGGAGAACATGAGCAAAGAAGTCGGGACCACGAGGGGTACACCCACCCACTGAGACAGTGGAGCTGATCTATTGGGAGCTCACCAAGGCCAGCTGGACTGTGACTGAAAAAGCATGGGTTAAAACTGGACTCTCTGAACATGGCGAACAATGAGGGCTGATGAGAAGCCAAGGACAATGGCATGGGGTTTTGATCCTGCTTAATGTTCTGGCTTTGTGGGAGCCTAGCCAGTTTGAATGTTCACCTTCCTAGATATGGACGGAGGGGGGAGGACCTTGGACTTTCCACAGGGCAGGGAACCCTGACTGCTCTTTGGACTGGAGAGGGAGGGGGAGAGGAGTAGGGGGAGGGGGAGAAGGGTGGGAGGAGGGGGAGAGAAATGGGAGCCTGGAGGAGGTGGAAACTTGTTTTTTTTTCCTTTTCTCAATAAAAAAAAAAAAAAGAAGAAGTAGAAAGCTACTGCTAACATCATCCAGCGGATGAAGTATGGGGAGCACAGCCCATCAGAGTCCAGGTGTAGAGCTCACACTTGTCCTTGCTCTGTGGGGTATTGCCAAGTAGGAGGCTCCCATGAATTTTAGGGCTTGGGTTCAGGAGCAGCTCAATAAAACAAGGGACATGACTGACCTTTAGTTTTCAGTTCTTTCTCAAGATGAACTGTTGCTAGCCTTGTTAGCCTTCTAACCACGACGACAAAAATCATTATTTTACCTCATGATCTGAGAGGCTTCAAGCCATAAGCAGCTGGTTCTGCTGCTTTTGAGCCTGCAGGAGAGCAGACGATAGTAGAAGGGAACATTTGGCAAAGCAAAATGCTCACCTCATGGAGACTGGCAAGCAAAAGAAGCGAAAGAAAGAGCCAGACTCCCAATAGCTACTTCAAGCTTGTGCCACTAATGACCTAACTTCCTCACCAAAGGCCCCATGTCCTAGGGAGTTTCTGCCTCATCCCAGTAGATGCCAAGCCTTTAGTGCACACACACACACACCTTTGGGGACCATTTAAGATACAAACAATGGCAGTGGCCCCAAATCCTCATTGTAAGTCACATTACGAAACTGTCTAAAAACTCAGAGACAAACAAAATCAGTTCTAATAGCAGGACATTCCAAGGGCCTGGAGAGCAATACCCAAAGGCAATGGCCTACTTCTCTAAGCCAGGTTGAGTTTTTCTACTAATGTTATTTGCATGTGATAGATGGAGAAATGGAGATACGGAGTGGCCATGAAAGTTTGAGCTAGTGAGTGAAAGCCAAGACCCAAACCCAAGCAGTGTTTCCCAGGGGCATGTAAACATTGCTTTCTGCTGCCTAGGGATTGCACAGATTCTCAGGAAAGCAAACTTCTAAATGGTAGGTCATGGATTTGAGCCTGGGTGGATCTGATCCCTGGGCTCTTGATCTCTTTGTGTTCCTTTCCTGCAAAGGTGTGAATGTCTCTCCAGACATTGTTTATAGACTCCTGCTGCTTCCTAGGTGAGGTTGCTAGAAGCCCCCACTGGCAAAGCAGGCCTTTAGTACTAGCATCTGTCTCAACAGTGAACCTGGAGGGTTTCCTGGGAGTGCCTTAAACAAGTAAGAGTGAATAGATTTCCATTAGACTTGATAATAATATTTTCTGTAGCACCAATATTTCTGTGGGCATGGGGGCGTTCTAGAATATATCAACATCATCTTGCAGGTTTAAAGCCAGATGATATTGATGGTCTTGTGATCAGTTAATTTAAGGATTAAGGAGACAGAGTTAGGGTTGGCATCAGTTTGCACCCGGCACATCTCAGCTGTGTGTATACAGAACGCAGTCCCTAGTTTTGAATGCAGCTACATCTTGGAGGCTTTCTCCAATACCCTGAAATTTAGGGTGTAATAATAGATACCAAGCTACAGCTTGTTTCTTTAAACAGTCTCTCAATTACTTGTCAGGCGCAGATAGCGTTTGGGAGTTTAGTGGGAGGACGTTCACACTCCCCACCACCCTCAGAGACCAGCTTTACCGCTGCAAACAGAGTGGATCATTGATGAAAACCAAAGGGGCGGGCTCCGCCCACCCGCAGAGCTGCCATGCCATGTGTGGGGCCAGCTCATCCCTTGGGCAGGAATGAAGCTCTGTGGGTTAAATACAGCCAAAATAAAGAAAAAAAAAAGCCCTTCATCAAAATCTCCCAATGACTGTCCATGAGGAGGTAGATTTGTTTTGCAGTTCCACAGGAGATTCAGAAGCATGGGGCCCATTCATCACACAGATAAAAAGGTCTGAAACGATGCCCCCATCTAAAACCTTAAGCTTGCTGGAGAAGAGGGACAGCACAAACTATTCTTTAATTGTAGGTCCCAGTCTGGATGGCAGTTCCCTTCTTTTAGGGAAAATGTCGCAGCTGACTTCCACGTATGTTTAGTTTGGGCTTGTAAGAGGGGCTCTTCTGTTACTTAAAGAGGAAAGAACATGTAATTAAATCATGTGAACATATTAAAAGTTGCAGTAAGCGTGCCACAAAGTAATTTGAGTTTTTATCGACCTGTTATGGTTTTTATAGTGTTTTCACATTGGGCGTTAATGGCCGTGGCTGCAAAGCACCCTGAAGTCTCTTCCAGGCGTTCTTGTTCTTTGCTTAGTGCAGGTCAGCTTCTGACTTCCTTGCTCTACTGTCATGGTGGCATGCATAATCAATCAGAATTTATTGACACCAAAGGGGCATGCAGTTCTTCTAGGCTGTGAGAAAGAAACAGCATAGGTTGCTAATGTTAGTACAGATTGGGTAGGTGAGAAAGTAAGAGAAATCATATAGCCAGGTTTCCAGAGAAGTGAAATTCATTGTTGTCAAGGCCAATCCCGGACCCGAGCTGCTTGCAACTGCTTGCTCCGGTCACCCACTTCTCGAGATCCCAGCTCAACTCTTTCATCCCTGTCCTTCTCTGGGTCCAGGATGTGGTGCTGTTGTGAGTATTTCTCCACTGTGTAGTTCTCAAAGCTACTCCTGTCTTGTCACATCTGCTGATCGCCACCCTCTGTGCCTCCTGCTGCGTCCCTGACCCTTGTTAATGCTCTTTGAGTGTCAGAGAGTTAAAGTCTCTAAAGACAAGAATGCATTTGTTGTATGATAGGGCCTCTCTTGGGTATATTCCCAAGAGTGGTATTGCTGGATCCAGGGGTAGGTTGATCCCGAATTTCCTGAGAAACCGAAACACTGCTTTCCAGAGTGGTTGCACAAGTTTGCATTCCCACCAGCAATGGGTGAGTATACCCCTTTCTCCACAACCTCTCCAGCAAAGGCTATCATTGGTGTTTTTGATTTTAGCCATTCTGACAGGTGTAAGATGGTATCTTAAAGTTGTCTTGATTTGCATTTCCCTGATCGCTAAGGAAGTTGAGCATGACCTTAAGTGTCTTTTGGCCATTTGAAGTTCTTCTATTGAGAATTCTCTGTTCAGCTCAGTGCCCCATTTTATAATTGGGTTGATTAGCCTTTTGCGGTCTAGTTTCTTGAGTTCTTTATATATTTTGGAGATCAGACCTTTGTCAGTTGCGGGGTTGGTGAAGATCTTCTCCCAGTCAGTGGGTTGCCTTTTTGTCTTAGTGACAGTGTCCTTTGCTTTAGAGAAGCTTCTCAGCCTCAGGAGGTCCCATTTATTCAATGATGCCCTTAGTGTCTGTGCTGCTGGGGTTATACGTAGGAAGTGGTATATGCTCAACTATGTTCATGGCAGCATTGTGTGTAATAGCCAGAACCTGGAAACAACCTAGATGCCCTTCAACGGAAGAATGGATGAAGAAAGTATGGAATATATACATATTAGAGTATTACTCAGCAGTAAAAAACAAGGACTTCTTGAATTTTGCATACAAATGGATGGAAATAGAAAACACTATCCCGAGTGAGGTAAGCCAGACCCAAAAAGAGGAACATGGGATGTACTCACTCATATTTGGTTTCTAGCCATAAATAAAGGACATTGAGCTTATAATTCATGTTCCTAGAGAAGCTAAATAAGAAGGTGAATCCAAAGACAAACACATAGGCATCCTCATGAATATTAACCTTCATCAGGCGATGAAAGGAGACAGAGACAGAGACCCACACTGGAGCACCGGACAGAAATCTCAAGGTCCAAATCAGGAGCAGAAGGAGACGGAGCACGAGCAAGGAACTCAGGACCATGAGGGGTGCACCCACACACTGAGACAGTGGGGATGTTCTATCGGGAACTCACCAAGTCCAGCTGGCCTAGGTCTGAAAAAGCATGGGATAAATCCGGACTAGCTGAACATAGCGGACAGTGAGGAATACTGAGAACTCAAGAACAATCGCAGTGGGTTTTTGATCCTACTGCACGTACTGGCTTTGGGGGAGCCTAGGCAGTTTGGATGCTCACCTTATGAGACCTGGATAGAAGTGGGCAGTCCTTGGGGTTCCCACAGGTCAGGAAACCCTGAATGCTCTTCAAGCAGATGAGGGAGGGGGACTTGATCGGGGGAGGGGGAGCGAAATGGGAAGCGGTTGCGGGGAGGAGGCAGAAATCCTTAATAAATAAATAAATTAAAAAATAAAAAATAAAAAAAAATTAAAAAAGACAAGAATGCAACTGAGGACACCAGGCATGATCCATAGCTTGCCCTCCAGTGAATTTATAGTACAATAGTCAGGTCTCAACGAAACACTGCCTGTGTGCAGAGGGCAGTGTCAGGTGAAGTACAGGTTTTGCCTCCAGCCGGTGTTGACAGAGAAGGTGGAACTAAACATATACTGCCTGGGAAGCCATGCATTCAAAACCTAGAAAAAGAGAAGCTGTGTGCTTGGCAAGGACCATGGAGCTTCTCAGAAAGCAGCTCTGGTGAGTGAGGCCTGGTGCCACGTGCGGTCCCCAGTATTTGGGAATCTGAGGCAAGTCCAAGCCCAGCCCAGGCAACTTAATGAGACCTGTCTCAAAATGAAAAATAGGAAGCATTTTTAAAGGGCTGAGGAATACAGCTCAGTGGTGGAACGTTTGCCTGATACATACAGTCCTAGGTTTAGTCATCAAAACAAACGTGAATGAGCAAACAGCAAGAGTGGGGCTTCTCAGGGAGAGAAAGAGAGAAAAAAGAGAGGGGAGGGAGTGTCGTGATATTTTGTTTGTGCTGTAACAAATAAAGCTTGCCTAAAGATCCGAGTGCGGAGCTAGCCACATTGGTTAGCCATAGAGGTCAAGCAGTGGTGGCACACACCTTTAATCCCAGCACCAGGAAGGTAGAGACAGGAGTGAAGTGGCTGGGCAGAGAGAGGAATAAATATAAGCGGTGTGATCCCAAGTGCTGGAATCAAAGACATGAGCTCAGTTTCTCTTTTAGACTGATTCCATCTCATATTGCCCAGGGTGGCCTTGAACTCACAGAGATCCATCTGCCTCTGTCTCCCGAGTGCTGGGGATTACAGGTGTGTGCCATCACTTCCTGGCCTCCATGGCTAACAAGTGTGGCTAGCTCGCACTCTGATCTTCAGGCAAGCTTTATTTGTTTTGTTTTTCTGAAAGTTTTTATATATCTTAAGGAGAATGGAGAATGCATCCTTTTTCCCTCAAGCTTTATTTGATACAGCACAAACAAAATATCACCACAAGGAAGGGGGGGCAGAGAAAGAGAGAGGGGTGGGGTTGGAAAAGAAGGGGGGAGGAAATGGAAAGAAGGAGAGGTGAGGGAATGGGAGGCACCAGTGCATTTCTCCAGAGGGAGCTGCACCTCCGCAGCAATGCTGCCTTTGCCCCAGCAAGGTCCTCTGCTTTGAGCCTTCTGCACACAGTTTGGCTTCTCAGGTGCCTTCCTTCATAGCCCTTGTCCCTAGCATCTTCCAATCTTTTCCTTCCTTTCTTTCAGTCCGTGAAAGAATCATATGGTCTTTTCTGTTTTAAATATTGTCACAGCAAGTTCTCTGGTTTGGTCATGATGAAAGTAAAACACCAAACAGGATATTTAATCTCAGGGTATCCTGTGGGTAGTTTACATTGAAACACAAACATTTCTTTTTTTTTTTAAAGCATCTACACATATTAATCTGCAGAACCTGGAATATAATCTGTCTGTGGCAAACGATAGAATTAAGTTGATGATCCTGTAAGGGGAGGGATTATCCTAGATAACCTCAGATGGGGGCTGGGAAAGCAGCCATCCCAAGTGTCTGCTTATGAGAAAGCCGGAGGGAAAGTAGGCATATCCAAAGGAGTTGGCGTCCACAGACCACACTGTTGAGATAGAATTGCCACTATAAGCCAAGATGGCCAGCATCCTCCAGAATCCAGACTGAGCAAGCTTAGATTCTCTCCCTAATTTTGAAGTCTTCTCTTACACCCTAACTATTAGTCTCCTCAAGACCTGGGTGGTAGCAACCCCGCAGTACTCTCTTGTACGATTTCAGCCTTCCGGAAATGCAACAGAATACATTTTTTTTCTCTTAGACACTAACGATTGGGGACTGCTTTGAACTCAGTTCCCGCTGACCAGCTCCTCTTCAAAGGCCTGCTCCCTTCTGTTCGATGAGAAAATACATCTTGAAAGTGACAGGTTCCTACGTTACCTGGGTCTGCCAATGTATGAAGCGATAAGCAAAAGAAGAATAAGGGATTTCTGGTGATTAGTGAGAGACCTGCGGAAAATACTGATGAGAAAACACAGCCACGTGAAGGATGTGAGTTAGAGGCAAGGGCCTTTAACATGCCTGGTCCTCACCAGTCCTGCATGCCACAGAAAGTAGTGCCTAAAATTACCCATGCTTACATGGAACTTTCAGAGTAGATTGGTTTCCGAGGGGGATCATGGGAAATTTAGAACGACTTAAACCATTTAAATGGGAACCTTACTCTAGCATGTAAATAGACCACCAAAAGACCAAACCCCGGACTTCCTATTGGAGACTCTGCCCAGCTGTATCTAAACACAACCTAAAGTGGAAACTATGGGGTGTTTTGCATCCTCCTCCTTTTTCTCCTCCTCATCCTTTTTTTTTCTTCCTTGTTCTTTTCTTGCATTCTTAAGTGTTTACTTTGGTCTGTCCAGTTAACTTTGTCATTATGGTTTGTTTTGCAATTTGAGTTGCATGGATGGGTGGCTGGATGGAAGGATAAGTCTGTACACAGACACAGTTTTAGCTACGTTAAAGAGTTTCTTGTTTTGCCTGCTAAGGAAGCCATCCCTGGAGTCATGTTGCCCTGTGAGGCCCTTCCTGCACTGTAGACAGTGTATTCACGTATAAAGGTCAAGGAGCCGGGAAGTGGGTACCATGGAAAGCTAGGACATATTAATGAAGAAATTCAATATGAATACTACTTTAAATATTATTCCCATCTTCTGCCATACCACCCCAAATGCATCCTATCACATTTGATCTCAGAAGCTAAGCAGGCTCCAGTCTGGTTTAAATTACTCCAGCTGCTGTCTTCTTTTTTCTCTTTTCAAGCCTACAAGTTGAGTTGGGGTCCATTTGTATGGTTATCCCTGCGGCTACTAGTTTATTACACACTCGGAGGACTGACTGACAGGCATCTCAAGCCAAACAATGGATTTGTATTTGCCATCAAGAAATTCCATTTTGATAGATTTAGCCATGTTTCTCGCGCAGTGATTTTTCAATTTCTACTTGAGTTATTGAGCTCTTAATCCAAACAAAATCTTCTGCAGATGCCAAGCAAATAAAAATGAAATGGCTACTGCTGAAAGAAAATAGGACAGAGGGTCCTCTAAGACGAGCTACCAAGATATAATTCCTTGTTACGTCATTAATGTGTAGCAAGTTCTTACCCTGTTTGTTTAGCCCTTTACATATACTAAAATATCAGAAGAAAAAAATATGTTTTCTTTTAAAAAGCAAAATTGTCTGAACCTATCTTCTTTCTTTGACCATAAACCCTTATAAAAATATCAGATGAAAGTTTAGATAATTCTTACTTCCCTTTTTCTATTTAGGACAGTGAAAGGGAGGGACTGTGAATCTTAAAATCGTATGATTGGTTTTGGTAGCATTTTAATCTTTAATCTTATTTTCACCAAAGGCACATAAGTACAGGGACAAAGCCTCTATATTTAAGATATACTGTGACTTGCTCATGAGTGGCTATTTTTAAAATAATCATGTCAATGGCCCTTGTCATTTTTTGTTTGCTTGTTTGTTTTGTTTCTGTTTCTGTTTTTATGACAGGATCCCATGTAGCCCAGGCTGGCCTTAAATTCAAATGTAGCCAAGAATGACCTCAAATTTCTGATTCCTTCACATCTGGAATTTGAGGTTTGAGGAAAGCACCAGGCATGGCTTCTACAGTGTATCTGATTTCTCTTAAAGATTTTTTTTAATGTATGCCTGCATGCATATGTATATACCGTGTGTGTGTGTGTGTGTGTGTGTGTGTGTGTGTGTGTGTGTGTGATGCTTTCACAGCTGGAAGAGGTCTTCAGAGGCCCTGGAACTGGAGAGGTTGGCTTGTGAACTACCATGTGGGTGCTGGGAGTCAAACCCAGGTCTTCTGTGAAAGCAGCAAATGCTCTTTACCACTGAGCCACCTCTCCAGCCTTATACCTGCTTTTAACTTTTAGTTGGGGGGTGGTTAGCTTTACTGTTCTCTTTCTTGCATTTCCAACACCAAAGGCCCAGCAGAAAATAAAGGCAGCATGCTTTCAGTTGTTTGTTCGAGGCCTTGAAGAGCTTGTAAACTGGGTTTTTAGTCCGCTATTCTAACTTACCAACAATTGGACGTTTGTATCCTGAGTTATTAAGGTTTTGAGTACAGTAGTAAGTGTTCTGCAGACATGGAACTATAGCCAAGGCTCCTCTTTTCACACACACGCACACACACACACGCACACGCACGCACACACACGCACACGCACACACACACACAGACACACGCACACACACGCGCACACGCACGCACGCACGCACTCGCACACGCACACACACACGCGCACACACACGCGCACGCACATGCACACGCACGCACACACACACACACGTACACACACACACAAGTCATGATGGCTGGGATAAACTTTCATAACCACTCCATATATTCTGATTCTCATCTGCACCTAGAGGCTTCTGCAGAAGGAGATTATTCTAAAAGTGTGTGCATTCATGAGAGGTTGAGATCCGAGATATTTATCTCAGTCCAGCCTACAAACTAGAGTACTGTGTGTGGTAGCTCTGCTTAGAGTAATTGGAATTGTATAAGTAAAAGAAGAAGGGGAGAAGGGAGAAGCTAGTAACTGCTGACTGACTGTTACAAACAAAGACATGGATTTATGTAATTTTATCTTCACAACAATACCACAAGGGTGATATTATTATTCCCATTTGGTGGATAAAGAAACAAAAAATAAAAAGGAAGAAAAATTATGGTGATGTCCAGGGTCCTATAACTTGACTTAGGAGCATTGGTGGTATTTGAGTTTAGTTTTTCCCAAACACAAAAATGAGATTGAAGCATTTCTCCCGAGATGCCAGAGAATGCGGGCCCTAAGGTTCTCCTTCAGGAGAGAACAGTCTCCCTCCTTACTGGACAGATCTGTAGGGAGAGTGGTGGGTGTAGCTAGATGGATTTACAAAAGCTCACATCCATTCAGGCTTTTCATGTGTTGAAAGCAACTACCAGCACATTGAGAATGAGATCATCAATAAAACTGTTTGTGCTGATTCTGGCAGAATTCAAGTGACCCCAGCATAGAGACACCATATAGCTGTTGCTAGCATTGAAGAACACAGTACCTTCTTTCCTCACCCACGCTCTTTGCTCTTTTGGAAAATTCACTCAACCTTTTTTTTTTGAAGATTGTTCTTTTCTTCAATGCATCTTATCCAGCAGCCCCTCATCACGGGTAGAATTCTTTTCATCGTCTTAGATGGCAGAGAAAACCAAAAAGGGCCACGGGCAAGGTATGGAGCGAGAACTTAGAGGAGTTTGGTGTATCTGAGGCTGCTGTGCTCAATTCATAAAAAGAAACATCAAGTTGACAAGAATCTGGGTATTGCTGGAAGGTCTTAAGTTCTAGACCCGAGAGTTTAGGGGTAATAGAGGCTGACGGGAGCCATTGCACCTTTGTCTTCCATCCCCAGAATCAGCTGGAATAGACTTTAACAGCATCTCTAACTTTATCTGAATAGGACATCAAGAGACTTCTCAGTCCCCGTTTTGCCTTTTTAGGAATATTGGGCACCACTGGCCATGATTTCTCTTTATTCCCTTGAAACCCTTGATGCTGTACCCTGGGTCTTTCCTCTCATCTCTCTGGCCCCTTTCTCCATTCAGTCAGTATTGCAAGCTTATCTCTAGCCACCTGGTCACTAGCATGCAGTTTCTGAAGGTTTGCTGTTACACTTTCAGCCCTGTTCATTGTTTTATTTGTGGTGCTGGGAGTTGAACCCAGAGCCTTTTACATGCTGGGCAGGCACTCCACCATTGAGCTACATGCCCAGTCTGGGTTGTTCTTTTTTTTTAACAGTTTACTATTTTTATTTTTTTTAAGTTTACTATTTTTATTTTTATTTGCATGCACTTGTGTGTCTATTCCTGTATGTAGGTGCCCTTGGAGGCCATTGGATTCCCAAAACTGGAGTTGCAGGTGGTTCTGAGCTGCCTGGCCTAGGGGCTGGAAAGTAACATCCAGTCCCCTAGAAGAGCAGCAAGCACTCTTAGCCTCGGGGCCACCTCTTCAGTGCCTAACCTCTTGTGTTTTCATGAAACTCTTTCTCTGAATCACATGCATACCCAAACCTTCATTTTTTCCCCCGCTCTTGTAAGAAGTGTGTCCCAATCTCTAGACCCTCATGAATCAGATCATAAATGTCTCCTCACTTCTAACATGCTCATAACCCAAATTAGTATCCCTCCCACACTGTTGTACTTCTGGGGTCCCCTGTCTAGGATTACAGGCCGGATTCCCAAAGGGAGGAAACCAAGAATGACTCCATAGGTTTCATTTGAGCAATGGCTCAGATAATGAAGCAAAAGAACAAAAGGATCAATCATGAATTTAGGTTTGGACTTAACTTCATTGGAGCTGTCGAAAGGTTTCTGAACCACAGACTTTGGATTTAGAGACTTGGAGGCCAAATGAACGTTACCGTAAATTTTAAGCTAAAGTTGTATTGCAGGGACAGTCAGGATTGTCTACTTAGTATGACCCCACACACCATCCCACCCTACTACATCAGCCCAGTACACATAGTTATGATGTGTGTTTATTAAATATTTGGAGGATAGATCAGTCTCTGACATGCTTGCCATGCATTCATGAAGACCTGAATTCAGATCCTCGGCACCCATGGTAAACGCTAGACGATATGGTCCTGCATGCTTGTAATCCCTATGCCGGGGGCAGAGATAGGTGACTCTCTGGAACTCATTAACACATCAGCCTAGCTGAATCAGTGATGAGCCCCAAGATCAGTGAGAGATCCTGTCTTAGAAAGTAAGGTGGCAATCCATTGAGAAAGCCACCCATGTGTGCACACAACACGTGTGCACACAACACATATGCACACAAATATCACCCATGCAAATAAACATATTTTTTTAAATACTTGAAATTTTCTTCTTTAAATCTAGTCTCTCTTAAGGTCACCAGGAAATCTTTGGAGTGCTGTGGTCACAAGGAAGAATCCAGCAATTACTAGCTGAAGCAGTAACTTGATGGTAATACAGGCATTCTGTGGTCCCTGCCTGCCAGTCCCTCTCAGGAATGTCTAGTATGCGCAAGCTAGTGTACTGCCAAGTAGACGGCTACTCCTTATCTCAGTTAGGGTTTCCCTTGCTGGGATCAAACACAGTGAGCAAAAGCAACTTGGGAAGGAAAGGGCTTATTTGGCTTACACTTCCACCTCATTGTTCATCATCAAAGGAAGTCAGGACAGGACTAAAACAGGGTAGGATTCTAGAAGCAGGAGCTGATGCAGAGGGCGTGGAGGGATGCTGATTACTGACTTGTTCCCCATGACTTCCTCTGCCTGCTTTCTTGTAGAACCCGGGTTTGCCTACTGATCTTATGGAAGCATTTTCTAATGACTAGCTTGTGTCAGGCTGACAGAAAAAAAAAAGGAAAAAGAAAAACAAAGAAAGAAAGAAAAAAGCCAGCTATCATATTGCTTCTAATCCCAATTTATAGCTGTTCAAACCGAGGCTTATGGAAGTGAAGTGGCTGGCTAAGTTCACAAAGCTAATAAATATAATGTTAAATTCCAACTTGAAACGTACTTCAGGGCCCTTCCGCTGTCCACAACTTCATTGAGTAGTTTATTTTGCTGGGAAGTCCCACAGTGACCTCTTTCCTCCTCTTGCTCATTAACAGCAAGCACCACAACAAAGGGTCCTTCTTGATTTCAACTTTTTTGGCTTCAGAAGGGGGAAATGGAATTTCAATATACAGTCAGTTCAGTTTCAGGTGCGCAGGCGTCAGACTGGGCACCGTTGTGAGAACCTCACTGGAACCCGACTGATGTTCCTGAAGAGCAGAGGCGAAAGAAGCCTGGTAGCCCTGGAGTGTTCTTGTCTTCAAATCACGTGAGGCCGGAGGGGTACAAGATGGATGCAGAATGATGGCGTTGGCCTAAACAAGGAAGAGTAGCTACCATTAAATGTGAGGATTTCGGAGAAAATAAGATAGCTACTGGAAAATACACACAGGTTGCAATCCTAATTTTTCTTACCTCCGCCACCCGGCTTTTAAGTTCTTCAGTGTATAGAGTTGATGTTGTTCAATGGTAGAGCATTTGCTGAGCAGGAACAAGGCCGTGGGTCCCAGATCCAAAACTGTAACCAGTCAGTCAAGAAATGCCTCACCTTACTACTGAGTAACAGCCACTGTCTTGTTAATTACAAAGCAAATGTGTTATGGCTTTTAGTATGTACCATAACCTAATTCACACAGCAGAGTTAAGACCATGAGTGGCTAGCAATGCTTTTTGTTGTTGTTGTTGGAGATTCCTAATTTTAGTAAAAATTGACTTGTAGTGAAGTGGATATGATCTTTTTAAAAATAATCCCAGTTGCATAAATACTATCACTGCTCTCCCTTTCTCAAGATAGTAAAAGAAATAATAAGCAATGTCCAACTTTCCACAAAGAAATTGAATGATTTTGTACTTGGATTTATATAACTAAGAATATAAACGTGTTTAAATGCTGGGAAAATCCTCTCATAGTCTCAGAAACAAAAAAAAAAAAAAACAAAACAAACAAACAAAAAAAAAAAGAAATGCCTCACTTGAAGAAAGGGAATTAGTTTCCAAAAACAGCTGTCCATTCATAGGAAGAACAGAAATCTGCTCAATGACCCCTTTCACCAAAGCTTGTCGTAAGCTAAGGGTCTTTTGGAAGGCCTTTTCTCGCCTTGCTTCTAGTGCAATATATTTAAGTTGGACAATAATCCTTGGACTCTGAGATCAGCAAACAATTGCTAGCGTATGGTCAATTTCTTTTAACGACTGTCTTTCACCAGGTGTGAGTTAGGAGGCCCAGCCTCTGTCGTACCCTGCTTTTGAGAGATCGAGTAGGATGACGTATTCCTAGGGCGACTGCTAAGAGGCCGTCAGCAGCCACTGCAGCTCAGGTGTCTAGTGAAATAAGTAACAGAAGAATTTGCAATAGAGAGCATTTTCCTGATATCACTTTGTACGAGCAGCTGTTTATGAAATCCACTTGCGAATTTAAGCTGTGCCGGGGAAGGTACAATCCAAATAGCATAGGAAATATCAAATATTTTATGCTGTCAAAACACAGTGACGTCATTTTCAAGGTACTGCTTTCTTTTGAAAAGTGAAGTCTCCATCAGCACGGAAGAGGCATGGAAGACGGCTTGCAGCCGGGGAGGCTCCGGCGTACTCACAACCCCTCCTTGTGTTTATGGTAGAGCTGGGAGACAGGAGCTGCCGGATTTATGGCAGCATAGCTTTTCAAGCTGCAGTGAAAAATGGGAACAGAGAGAAAACAAGGGAATTCTGAGAAGCCATTACCTGTACACGAAGGAAGCCAGGAAGCATATTAACTTACGACTTAAAAATGCACGACTTTTAGGAAGTAGGGGAACGGGCTGGAGAGATGACTCAGCCGATAAAGGCTAGGCTCACAACCAAAAATATAACAAGAAGGGGAGCTGCCAGGTGTCTAGAATGGTGGAAGGGATTTTACGTAGGCTCGGAAGAGGTAGAGGAAGTCAAAGTATATCACAACAGAAATGTAAGACTCTTTGTGTGTGTGTGTGTTGTGTGTGAGAACCAGAGTGTCTGTGAGTGTATATGTGTGCGTGCATGCATTTGTGAGTATGTGGGAATGTGTACATATATGTGAGAGTGTGTGTTTGTGTACCTGTGCATGTATGCATGTGCGTGTGAGATCTGTGTTTGTGTGCCTATGCATGTATGCATGTGTGTGAGAGTGTGTGTTTGTGTGCCTATGCATGTATGCATGTGTGTGAGAGTGTGTGTTCGTGTACCTGTGCATGCATGCATGTGTGTGAGAGTGTGTGTTTGTGTGCCTATGCATGTATGCATGTGTGTGAGAGTGTGTGTTTGTGTACCTGTGCATGTATGCATGTGTGTGAGAGTGTGTGTTTGTGTACCTGTGCATGTATGCATGTGCGTGTGAGAGAGTATGTATGAATGTGTACATGTGCATGTATGCATGTGTGTGAGAGTGTGTGCTTGTGTACCCGTGAATGTATGCATGTGCATGGGAGAGAGTATGTGTGAATGTGTACCTGTGCATGCATGCATGTGTGTGTGGCGGTATGGTATGTGGTTGTGTTTGTGGTATGTGGTGCATGTGTTTGTGGAGGTCTGTGTACACCTGGATATGCACACACAGGTCAGCATTTGGTGTCTTCCTCAATTACTCTCCACGTTGTTTTTTTTTTTGTTGTTGTTGTTTGTTTAAGGTAAGGTCTCTCACTGAACCTGGAACTCACTGATTCAGCGAGGCTGGATGCCAGTTAGCCCTAGGGATGCAGCAGTTTCTGCTTCTACCATGCTGGGACCCCAGACACTCTGACAAAGCAGCTTTTTCCATGGGTGCTGGGGTTGTGAAATAGGGTCGTTAATGCTCACACAGCAAGCAGTTTGCCGACTGCGCCAGCCCCAACTCGCTTCTCTTCTTTAGTTTTCAAGGTGTATAATCTAACAAGTAGATATTTTGAACACATGATAATTAATGACTCCATTAGGGTTTCCCAGGGAGCCAGTCAAGGGATCGAAAATGGTTGTGAAGGAACCACAGACAAAAGTCAGGCAATTTTCACTTTTCTGCCTTGCCATTGTGGTCACTTTTTCAGAACGTTTTAAAATAAATAGTTATTATAATCCTTCCTAGTGTTCTTCTCTTGCTGTTACCCGCTCAAACAAATGTGTGCGGCTAGCCTGAAGGATGTGTCACAAGACTAACACCAGAAATAAGCAGGAGGCTAATAATCAAGTTGGCAGCCACAGGAATATGTATTAGGGCACTGGTGTCTCAAGAGATCTGCTTGGAACTTGAAATGACTCTTTGGGCTATGATTGTGTGCAAGGAAGGGGAAATTCGATGCGCATAAGGGCCGTCAGCCCATGCCACAAAGGATGACTGACCTGCGGACAGTTGCCTTGTGGAGGAGAGGCAGCCCATGTGAGCTGCTGCGCTTACCTGTAGACAGCCTCACAGAGGAGAGGCGGCCCATGTGAGCTGCAACATTTTCATTTAATCGTTTCCCTCGTTTGTTCTCCGTGTATCTGATACTGGGTTTTGCTTCTCACCCTAGTTTATTTCGGATTTGAAAATTTCTCCCCTTTGCCCCCGCGTTTACTGATTTTCTCAGTAGATATTCTAAACCCTGCCCCGTCTCTTCATAATTCTCTCTTTTTTAAAAAATGCCCCTTCTTCCTTTCCTTATAGATGTCTATTTTCAACAGTTTTTTTTATTAATTTATCTATAATAATAGTTATACACATAGAATAAAGAGCATTTTAAAAAAATAAAAACAGGGCTAGCGAGATGGCTCAGCAGGTCGAGGTGCTTGCAGCCACACCTGAAACTGGAGTTCAGGTCCTTGGACCCCCATGGTGGAAGGAGAGAACTGAGTCATCCCACAAGCTGCCCTCTGACCTCCACACATGTGGGCACACACCTGTGTGTACACATGTACAAAAAGAAACAGGAAAGATCAATGTTACTAGTTGTTGATATTATAATTGCATTTGTTTTAGACTGTTTTACAAGCAAGACCAGTTAAACTGAATTTGATAACTAATATTCAGTGTCCACATTTTTTAATATCTTGTTGGTCCATGAGGAAATATATCTTAATTTAAAAGCCCTTTGCTCCTTATAGATAATTAATATTATTTTTTCATAATTTTGCTAGTGTGTAAAACAGGGAAATATCTTCGCAGATGCAACTGAGGAAGTCTGTGCCTTATCTCGTGTTTGTTTCTTTAGTGTAGGCGGATTGTTATTTCCTTAGCATAGATTCCCAGAAGTTGCGTGACGGTCCTGGGATGGGATTTAAGGCCTTTCACAATGGGGTACGCGATCTGTCAAGAGAGTGGTTGTGACATTCTCTTTATCCAGTAGCCATAGCCACACGCTTTTCACCTCATTCTTGCCCCAGCGGGTGCGTTTCTTTTCAAAGATGGGTCAGTGGACTCTGCACGTTAGAGCGGTAACTGTTAGCAGGAGAGCGTGTGTTTCTGTGTGCTTGCTCTCTGTTCCTGTTTGTTAGTTCTTTCCCTTTCCATCGGCTGCTACCCCACTCTGCTCGTCTCCAGTCCCTTCCCTGTTCCCTACTGATCCTTCTTCTTCCTGTCAAAGTTATTTTTGTGACTCTCTTTTGTCTGAAGTCCAGTAACTTGTAGGGCGGCAGTGGGATTCAAATTGCATTTTAAGATCATTTTTATGAGTTGTTCCCAGCAGGCGTCTTCAAGGCCCCAAGTTCGCTTTTTGTCCCCCACTGAGAAAAACTGATTGGCAGCTGGTGATGGGCAGGGCGCTGGTGCTTGGCACTAGCAGGAAACCCTGCAGGAGGTGCCCAGAGCCATGGCGGATGAAGTGTGGCCAAGCCAGCACAAGGTGGGGGACCAGATGTCACCCGATTATGTTCCATTGAAATCCAAACAAAGCCCCACATTCAGGATCATTTCCTTGAGACTCCCTGGTTGGAAACTGGAGCCCAGCCAGAATCTCACAACAGCTGGTCTCCCTAGGCTAGGATTTATATGCCTTGTAACAAATGTTACCTGTGTGTTATTGATTGGTTTCTGTGAAGCTATCAAACAGTATTCCAAAGACCCAAAGCATACTGCTCTCTGCTGAAACTCAAAAAGGGCCATCTATCATAGGAGCCACCAGCGTCTCATTATAGGCTTGAGAAGGCTGAACGGAGATGTTTTTCTTCTCCCTTACGCCACCCGTGTTGACCTTGAAGCGGTAGACTGACGCTCGCTGCTTTTCCGTGACAACATGCCTCTTCTAATAGGAGACAGCGCCCACCCTTCAAAAATAAATTATATTATAAAACCAGCTTGCCAGGAAAACCAGGCCATGAGAACTTGTGCTAATGTTTCTAACCCCCAGTTCTTGCTGGGAAGTCTGAATCCTTTCAAATTCACGTTCTCACCGAGGTAGTCTGCATTTTTGATTTTTCCTTTCCCCTGAAAGAGGACAAGCCATGGGCTCAGCAACCTCACATTCTGAGCAAGTGGCAAGGAGAGAAAAGCAAAGCACCACACACACACACACACACACACACACACACACACGGACACACTGTCCCACACACTCTTCCCAAAGATGCTGCGGTTAAAAGTGCTAGGTTTTGGAACCTGAAAACAGAAAGCAGTCTCCTAGGCTAGGAAGACAGTGCTGCTGGGGAAGTGGCTGCCGTGAAAGCAATGGGATCCTGAGTTTGGATCCCAGCACCCATATAAAAGCAGGAGTCAGAGTCACTAGGGAGGAAGGTAGATAGACAGATCTTGAGGCGTGGTGGCTAGGCAGCTAGCTAGCTGAATTGGTGAGCTTCAGGTTCTTTGGAGACCCTGCCTCAAAACATAAGGTGGAGAGTGAGGGCTTCTACAAGTGTGGACCTCTGGCTTCTACATGCAGACACATACACATATGTGTAGTGGGTATTCACTCTGCCTGTGACCTTGGGCTATCTAGCCCGATAGAGGTGGTGCTTCTTGTCTGCCTATGTGACCTCTTATAATCATGGGCAGAGCGAATGCCCACTATATGTACGCACACAAACCTGTTCACACACATGCACATAATTATACAAACATTCTCTCTCTCTCTCTCTCTCTCTCTCTCTCTCTCTCTCTCTTTCACACACACACACACAGACGCACATGGACACACACACACACACACACAATCTATTTAATGACCTATTTTCTAAGTCATAGAATCAGGAAAGTGCTCCTTTTCGTACAGTATTGGGCTTAATGTATTCCTGATGTAAATTCAGGAACTATACTTTATGACTTGGCTTTAAAAATGGATGCCCCTGCTGTCTCCATCACCCGATAACGTCCAAACGCCTCTCCTTGCCTTGTGTCTCTTTCTCCCTCTTGTTGCCTGGCGGTCGTCAACTCAGCCTCTCAGACCTCACAGTGAGATTCTGGAACTAACCCTCTCCATTAGAAACAAACAAAATAAATTGCTCCCATTCCCCCAAAGGAATGTGCTATAGCCTCTTTCTTCTGCAACATGGATGCAATTTAAGTTTGGCAAGGACTGCACACAATTTACTTCACTGGGAGGAGACAAATTGCTGAGAGACCTGCAGTAAGGACCAGGCATCCCTCTGCCCTCCCTGTGAACTTAAAATGACAGAAAGTCACCGGGTCATGCTTTCTGAATCCACGGTGTGTCTGCACAGTCCTCACCCATGCCCTCACGCCACAAAAATGCATTAAGAAGCCACTTGTGTCTGATAATTCTGAGTTGATTTCTTCCTGTCTGTCCCTGAGAGGCCGTGAAGTTCAGCCTTAGAATGCATGTGTAATTTGCTTTCCTGAAGATTAGCTGTCACCAAGCCAGGGGCATCTAAGTGTCATTCAGTAACATTTATTTGCTTCACCCTGACTTAGAACCCTGCTTATCTGTGATACTCCCAAGGTGATGGGCTAAAAGGAAATAAAAATAGGAATATAGCCTAATCCCTCATGTTAAACACAAGGCCCCCAAGATGACCTTATATGTGGGCCTTGAGTATTCTACACACATACACACACACACACACACACACACACACACACACACACACACTTACGTGCAGTGATGAATATGTTAATTGCTTGATTTGGACGATCATTTTACAGATATACATTTATGTGCTTGGTCCCCAGTTGGTGGAACGGTTTTGGGAAGAATTAGCCTTGGTGGAGGAGGTGTGTCATTGGGGTGGGCTTTGAGGTTTCAAAAGCCCCTGCCAGGCCCAGTCTCCATCTCTCTGCCTCCAACGTGCAAGTAAGATAGAAGCTCTTAGCTACTGCTCTAGCACCAGGCCCACCTGCCTGTTGTCCTGTTCCCTGCTGTGATGACCATGGTCCCACCCTCTAAATCTATAAGCATGCTCCCAATTAAATACTTTTTAAGTTTCCTTGGTCATGTTGTCTCCTCATAGCAATAGAAGAGTAACTAAGACAGTGGCAATCACCTGTAATCCCGATACTTGGGAGGTATAGGCAGGAAGAAGGGTTAGGAGTTCAAGAGCATCATAAGATAAATAGCAAATATGAAACAACCTTGGACTACTTTATTCTATCTAAACAAAGAAAGATAAAGAGAGAGAGAGAGAAAGAGAGAGAGGGAGGGAGGAAAGGAGGGGAAGGAAAGAAGGAAGGAAGGAAGGAAGGGAAGAAGGAAGGAAAGAAGGAAGGGAAGAAGGAAGGAAAAAAGGAAGGAAGGCAGGCAGGCAAGCAGGCAGCTAATCTCTCAAGACCAAATTTAAACTCCATATCTTCCAAAGAATTTGTCCGAATTTTTTCCACCACCATTACCATAGCAATTTTTTTCTCCCACACCACAATATATTTTCAGGATTTGTGCTTTTAGATTTCATCTCCCCATCACACAAGAACTATATAAAGATCAGTCAGTCCTGCATCTCGATATAGAATCTAAAGCCCAGCAAAGGGCACGATCCCATTGAGCATCTTGGTGCATCAGGACTAGAGAATTGTAGATTCACAGTGTGTGCCAGTGAACAGTGTCCAATGGTGAACAAAAGAGACATACCCCCTGCCTTTGGGAAACTTGTATTTTTATGGGTGCATAGACAAGAAAATGGCCAGTAACAGAATAAGGTTAATGCTCCTACAGGAAAAGGATAAATAATGTAAGAGTATGCAGAATAAATATCTGGGATGTGACTGATGGCTAGCCAGTGGAGAAAACTTCATATTAAATATAAATATCTTGAATAACAAATTTTAAAAAACAATGTACACATCTATCAAAACATCAAGTTGTATTCAATTTTTCTTTGTCAATTATACTTCAGTGAAGGTGGAAAGACAATCACTGATCAAGGCCAATGCAATCAGGAACTAATTCAAGTGGAGCTCAAAGAACTTAAGCTTAAACCATTCACAAATGAGCCAGAAAAATATTACTCTTCCCAACTTTGTTCTTGCCCCTTTCCTTCCTCCGCCCTCCCTTCCTTTTCCTCCCCTCCCCTCTCTTCATTTCCCCTTCCTTCCCTCCCACTATCTGCATGTGTAAACATGCATGCATAAGGACCTGAAGGATTCCAGGATTCCGCCATCTTTGCACGCATTCTGTAGCCAAGACAGAGAGTCAGATTTCCCATCCTGGTTAGTTAGGGTGTAGAAAGAGTTCTCAGGATCCATATTCCACATCCTGGTTGGGTTAGGATGTAAAAGGGGTTCTCAAGGTCCATGTTCTTCATCCTGGTTGAGTTAGGATGTAAAAGGGATTCTCAGGGTCCACATTTTCCATTTTGGTGAGTTAGGGTGTAAAAGGGGTTCTCGGGGTCCACGTTCCCCATCCTGGTGAATTAGGGTATAAAAGGGGCTCTCAGGGTCCATGTCTTGTCAGAGTCCAGAGCCCTGTCTTCCCCTGATATCAGGAATGTCTAATCACCCCTGTCTCTCCTAGTCATTCTTTCCTTTTGGTCATTTTCATGAATTCATCACAACATCTCTTGAATCAACTACTGCAGGTGTCTTGGATCATGCCATTTGACTCAGCAACTCCACAACCCAGCGTATGCTCCAGAAGATATGCGGACAAGTCCATTGTTACTCTGCCTTTCCTAGGGAGACCTGAATAAACACTGGTTAGCTCCAGAGAGGGCACCAACAACAGGAAAAGAAGAAGAAAGACACTGCTACCTGAGTCCACCTTGGAAAACCATTAGATTTATTAGACTGACTTACAGAGCATGGGCAAGGGTTACTTACAGATGGTCGGGTGACTCAGAAACAGCCACATCGCTGGAAACTCCCCCCAGCATGAGTGATGACCTCATAAAAGTGGCACTGCGGAAGTCCTCCCTCCTGTTCTCCTTCCACCTCCTGAATACTTATTTTAGAACCCCCTAAGATCAGTGTGGGGGGGGTGGTGGCACACAAAAGCTGGAATCTCAGGGGTAGGTCCAGAGACACCCCAACTCCTTCTGTAAGCATCAAGGCCCAGTTACCGTTACTGTGATCGGTTATCACTGTAATATCCTGTTTATTTCATCCCTATAACTAAGGATCCCAGTATGGTGTAGGTCACTACCGTAACCTCTGCTTCACCAAGCTGCTAGTCATATAAGGCCCAGAGGAAACGGCTTTACCCGAACTGTCCCTAAAAGAAGAATGCCCAAGAGCAGATGCAGAAGCGTTCTCGTTCTGAATGTGCAGATCCGCAGATCCGGAAAGAACACCAATGTCGTTAAGGACAGGAACACAGATTCAGGTTGGCCCCAAAAGCATTCCAACGTGGAAATGGTGTCACGATGCTTTTATAGTTACGGAACAAAAGGAAGGCATAAATCAAGGCGCATTTCAAATGCAAGGTGGAGACCCCCCACAAGGGTAAATTACAGTAAAATGGGGAAGTTTCTGCTGTGTGCTGGAGTCGCTACCTAAAAACATTCTTCCTGTTGGGTTGGGGGAGTAAGTTACAGGTTCAGTTAATATATTTCCGAATCTGGTACCTGGTGTCTGCTAGATCAGACACAGGAATAAGCAGTGGAGAGCTGGTAAGGAACTAGATAGCTGGAGATAGTTTAGACCTGGATCGTTAACATTCCAACTCTCCACAGTCTTGAAATCCTGATCAGTCACTCGGCCTAAAAGGGTGTTAAACACAGGTGTGGCTTTCTCTGGGCCGTTCAGCAATGAGAATGAAAGGCTACCATGTTCTCAAGTTTGAGACATTATGACGAGCAAAAGCAAGATGCCCGAGAGTAGCTCCATTCATAAAAATGCCGAGATCACACAAGAATGATTTGCTGTCCTTGAAGTCAGGATATTGGTTAGCTTTGGGGGATTAGCTGTGACATACTGGGGCCTGACGGTGATTGTCTAGGGGCTTTGGCTCTTTCTTGATCCACGTTTTGATTATAAACCTAAGTTGACTTTGTGAACATTCAGTGGCCTTCTGGGTGCTTTCCTGTGGTCTGCTTTTCTTTCTTTTTCTTTTTTTTCTTTTCTTTTTTGTTTTTTTTTCAAGACTGAGTTTCTCTACAGCTTTGGAGCCTATCCTGAAACTAGCTCTTGTAGACCAGGCTGACCTCGAACTTACAAAGATCTGCCTGCCTCTGCCTCCTGAGGGCTAGGATTAGAGGCATGCGCCACCACCGCCCGGCTTTTTCTTTGCGTGTGTTCTGCTCGAACTGGAAAAGGCTGAGGCATGGGTAGAGGCTCGGAAGGCAACCAAGTGCATCACCCAAGATATAGACACTAACTCCTGAGTATTGAGCAGAGTCTTCCTGTGTACTGCTGCAGGGTCTTTACAGATGCCGAGTCAGGGATCCAGAGGCCCAAGCAGGATTCTAAAGCTGTCCTAGATTTGAAGAATGCCGAGTGGCTTTTGCTTTTAAGCCTCTTCCCACCTCCACAGAAAGAACAAAGTCCGTTTGGTCCTTGAGCACCCATTCACCTGGGCTCAGTGTTGTCTGCATAAGCATGTGGGTTGCCTAAGCAAAGCATGTGATGTGTAGGGGCAGAGATGAGGAAAAGGCATCAGAGTTTGGTATACTGTGTCCAGTGTAGCAGAGGAAGCATCCATCCTGAGAGGTCTTTATGGCCTATTGCTTACTATCTACCTGTAACCATTAACACTGCTTTATCTTGAAATCTGTCGTCTCCTTGCAAAACCAAAGTGGAGAGAGAAATTTTTTTTGAGCTGTGACCTAAATGTCTCTTTCCTCCTTGATTTTCCCCTGTCATCTTGGGAGAAACCTTACTGCTTTGTACTCTAAGAAGCCCTTCTGAGAGCCTGATCAAACGCCACAGCACCGTTGTGGGAAAGAGCTAAGTTATAGTGGCATTCCTTACTTAGAACAGTGCTTTCTCTAGGCCCTTTCATTTTGTCTAATAGGTGAGAGATGACCTTGAAGATTAAAACTGAAACCTTCTGCATTCCTTAAGTATTTAGCATGCATATTTGCATTTCTATGAGTATATGGGTATGTCATTTGCATGTATGCATATGTGCTTGTATGCATGTCTTTGACTATGTGAAAGTGTGCTTATACAACTATGTGTGCAATTGTGTGCTTGTGTGCATATGCATGAGGCAAGCTTAGTGAGTATGCGTACATAGGTATATATTTGCTACATGGGTATGCATGAGGTATATGTTATACTTGGGAGTATGTGTGAGTGTGTGTTTGCATCTATTTCTGCAGATGTATGCATGGGTTCTACTTGCATGCATGTACATAGGTGAGTATGGTAGCATGTTTTCACAGGTATTCATAGGTACATGGATGTGTACTTATATGTTTATGGGTAGTACTTCCATGTATGTGAATGAGCATAAATGCGTGTGCAGTATTTTACCCCTTTGCATTGGTGTATGCTTCTGTGTGTGTGTGTGTGTTTGTGTGTGTGTGTGTGTGTGCACATTCTCTGACTATGATGCCATTTGCAAGTACATGTTACTCTCTCAAGACTCACGGCGCTCTGCTTTTAATTATACTCAGAATAATCCAAAACCTTTCTGAACTAATCCTAATCAACTTGGAAGCCACCACACTTGGGCATGAGGCTGTCAAGTGTGAGTGTTTGCAGATGTCAGCACGAGGAAGGCAGGAGTCCAGGAGGACAGATCAAGGCTTAGCGACAGGAAGATGCATGCCAGTGCAGCCTAGCTCCAGAGCGCCAGCACAGCCACGAGAAAAACTCATCGTGACAGCAAATCAATAATCTCTTGGAGACGATCTGTGTCTGAAATATCCTTGATTAATTATGCCAGGGCATGCTTGGCAACAGTCCTTTGCTCCAGATTAACCTGATGCTTTTTGCATGAAGCAGGATTATAACTGGTTCTCCTAAGTTGGATGTGACATTTGAAATCAGGCTTTAAAGGTTTGGGCTATAGATTTTTCTGATGTCTCCATGTCAAACATAGTTGTTCTTATTGCTGATCGTAGATGTTTGCCAATCAATCAAAATAACATTTATTTGATCATAAACAAGGCTAAATTAAAAACATTTGAAATCATTGTACTTGAGGACTTGGTGAAGAGGCACTTTAGATTCTCTGAAAACTTGCTTCAGTGCTGTGACAGAGAGCTGCGATGACATTTTTAAAAAAGCGATGGAAGGATGTTGCTATTAACTCAAAATTAATGCTTCTCTGCATTTTGTGCATATGTAGTTTTTACTTGGTGACTTAGTCCCATCTGACTATGATTTGGAGTAAAATATTTGCCCTCTTTCCTATAATATGCAATTATAAATTTTATCCCTTAAAACCGAATATATTTCTAAAATCACTTATTATATATTGCACTCCGGAACTTATTTTCTTTCTCATGAATTGCAGGTGGGATTCTAATAAAAACTAATGAAAAATAAGACTTGCTTCAGGCTATGAAACTTAGAAATTCCTACAACAAAAGTTGAGCTTACTGTAGTCTCTTAGGTTTAATTTTTTCCTAAAGTACCCCTGTGCCCAGTGTATCAAGGCCACCTTCCCTCAGGCTGATTATAGCACTATGTGCTACATTACTGATGCATTTATATAGTCGCAGTTATGAGTTGATATAAAGTGAACCAGTATCCTCATGTAGATAGACGATAGCAGTGCAAATCAAAACAGGGCCTAATATTTCTAAGGCAAGTTTGGCAATATGGACTTCCATTAGTTAGGATAGAGCAGTTTATCCTAAGATACAGCAGCGTAACTCTGAACTCTCTGTAGATCCGCTGCGCAGAATTTATTCCTCACTCACACAAAGTCTTTAGTGGGCTACTTGACTCTCAGGGCAGTTCCCTTCCAGGTTATAACTCAGAGATTTGGATGGAATCTATCTTGAGGTCTCCTCATCTAAAGTCTCAGAACAGTGTGGCAGAGAAGAGAGAAAACAATCACAGCAGCTTGAAACATATCAATCTGGAAATGTCCATATAACCTCCATCATTTTAAAATCCAGGGTTTAATGTATGTTAGCATGAGAAATGTGAGCCACACTTCAATGGGTAGAAGATGATTGCTTGTAGTACAAGACAAAGAAAAGTCCCCAAATGTCTGGTCAGATCATCGAACCTAAACAAACACATGAAAACCTAAGGTCTTTTAGTGACAGCTCTGTTAGTCCAGAATGCTAAGAAACTGATCTGCAAAGTAGGTTGTATCCCCACTTTGAGGACCTTTGAAGACCATGCTAAGAATCAGCCCATTTGAAAGTAGCAGATGGATGTTCGAGAATGGAGTCAGGTGATCAAAATCATATTCTTAGAGCCAAACCCTGGCGTGGGAGGATGCTAATACATCCGGATGGGTGGATTCTGCTGAGAAAGTAATTTCTGAGAAAATACAGATGTGTGTTGTTCTGTGTTATGTGTGTTGTTAAATGTGCTAGCTTTTCTCTCTCGACAATGCACTTCAGTTTTCATAGTCCCTCCTAAACCTCTCTACTCAGGATCCTGAAGGAAGTATCGTGGTGCTCTTACCACTCAAGCAATACTGTTTCTCTGACCTTCCACCTATACTGTGCCTCATCGCCGTTACTCACCTGTGTTCTGCTTGCTGAGTGTGCCTCCGTGGTGATGTCCTGGGGTTACTCTTGTCCTCCCTCTCAACTTAACGGAAGACTCTGTACACATGAGCTTTGCTTCCCTGTAGGAGCATCAAGAAGATTCTGGTGTCCAGGCAGTCCTGAGCCCCTGGAATCATGCCAACCTGACAAGATAAGGCAACGGTATATGTTCCTTATCTCTGACACTTCATGACAGTGACAGTTATCCTTCCATAGTAATACAATATCTCCCATTGACTGTCACCCCACCATATTTCCTGGGGTCCCACAGATAATATAGAGCATAAGGATTCACAATAGGACTACCTGAATCTGAGTTCAAATCCAGCATCTTTTATTTGGGTAAATCTGAGAAAGTTTCCTAACCTTCCTGTGCTTTATCTTATATGAAATGGTGTTGATTATGGCGGTAATAATAAATATTGCTTAGAGGGTTATGGTGAGATATGACTAGGTTTTAGTCTATGTAAACAGCCCCGGCATGCAGGAAAGGAATTCATGAAATCAATCACTGTTTATTGGCATTGCATAAGCCAGTCTTATCATAGACTCTCATGCTAGCAACTCTAATGAACTATATTTTTCTCCAAGGTGAGAGACTTCATGTTAGTGTTTGGCTAATTAAAAGACATTCCCAGTGACAGCTGACCTGTAAGAACCTCCACCTACTGTGGTCTGAGTTTCCATTTTAAGTACCTGAGATTGTGCTAGGCACCATCAGAATAATATTTACTAAGTGAACAGATGAACGAATGAGTGAACCGAAGGGCGGGAGGAACATGTGTCTCAGTTGAAAACCTGGATGGGCTTAGGGAGTCGGGAGCTCTGGTTAAACCCTGGCTACACAACATGTGAAGTCTGCCCTATCGTGAACAAGTCAATCCCCTGATCCTCTCTTCCACACATAGAGATGAAGGTGAAGATAACCACTGTACAAGAATTTTTTTCTGTGAATTAAATAAGAATAAAGTGGAAATTATCCACTCTAAACTCAGCATACCTTAGCTCAGTAGATGGAAGCTATCCTTATTTTTATAGATACCATATTCATGTACGTCAATTAAAAGTGAGGGAAGTATTATAAACACAGAAGGATAGACAAAGTCTCATTTCCATGTGTTCAAATAGATATTAGCCAAAGTCATAGACCAGCAGGTATTTTTTATCTTTTCCTCATCTGTCCTATACCGCATTTACTATTAAAGTTAAGGAGGGAAGAAAGCAGAAAAGAGACCGAGAGGAAAAGTGAGGTGAGAAACTTAGAAGGAGACCAAGAAAGAGACAAGCCAGAAGGAGCAAGCGGGAGAGGGGCCACCATGGCAAGTAAGTTTCTCCTTGTCCCATCTTCCACTCTACATCAAGCTTGGCCTTTCTATTATTGATATCTAATTGGCTTCCCTTATCTTCATATACTTTAAATCCACAGCAGAAATTTGGACTTATGGTGGAAGAAGAATTTGGCACAATGCATGAAAAAGAAAGCCCCCATAATTCAGCTTCCAGCTGCCTTCGTCGTTCCTTTCACTGGTGCGTTCTGAGGTGATACAGTGGCAATATCCCCTGGGTGCACTGTGCCGTGCCTTCCCATGACTTATTTTTCCTCTTGTCAGGCAGATCCTTCCTTTCCTGTTTTTCTGCATGTCACCCCGAGACCCTTGTAGAAACCCAGCTCAGAGGTGTGCTGTTCTGTGAAATCTTTCCTTGAGCCACCGAATCGGATCACAGGTTTGGTGACCTTGCACCATGTCTCCCATGCCTGGAGCTGGCCACACTCCTCACTGTCTGTCTAAGGGTAGCCGGCAGAGGTGCTAGGCTGTGAGAACTGCAGTGCTAACTGTGGGGTGTTCCCAGAAGCAGTAAAAGCCAGGCCACTGAACACTGCACTGTAACACTTTCTAGTACAGTGTGCACCATTGCTGGCATCCATTAAGGAAAAATTAAATGTTGGTCCATAAGACACTGGCTGCAAATGAGGAGAAAATGTATAACACAGGGGTACCTCCCAATATAGTGCCATAGACCCTCAGCGCCTCATAAAAGCGATCATTAGGAAGATTCAGCAAAGGAATTTACTATCCTTAACTCGCTTTTAAAATTACATGTAAATGTATCTTTTATAACAGCCCCTCTAGTTTGTTGCTGCCCCAGTGTAACTGTTTCCATGATGTAAAAAATATGCATGTCTGGGTTTAATGTGTGACACTGTTTAGTTGATTTGTTCTAGTGATTAAAACCATATCCTAGGAGTTGTTGGGACTGGTGTCAGAGCTGAATGCATCCAAAACTGAGTACTCAGGCTATAAAGGAGTTGGCAAGGGCCTGGAACATTCTGCTGCTAGTGTTAATTCCACCTAAACCCAGTTTTTTACCCTGGGTCATGATTTCTAACCTCGTTTCAAACAGGAGGTTGCTCCTGGGTAAAAAGTCCTTTAATGACGTCACAGCACGCAGAAACAGATGGTCAACATTATGCCACAAAGACACCATCAAAATAGAGTCTACGTCACGTTTACAGGCACTATCAACTAAGACCAGTACCTTCGCACCTAGGAAAGGAAAGCCCAGGACAAAAGGAAGTATCTGGAAAAGAAAAACCATAGTAGCTGAAACTGATAGTTCCTTCCATTGTGAACTCTATAAAGTGTGTCTGTTTGGGGGTGGCACACCTTGACCTGACCATTTAATAGAATTAATAACAACAATTTCAGAATAAAACATTTAATCAGATTTAGACATAAGATTTTAGGTTTGCTACTTCCCGTGGGCACACACAGCTCTTTCCTCAAGAGAATAAGGAAAACCCTATGTGGAGTCAAATAAGAGCAACCACACAGAGAAACATCATTTCAGGTTACCCCAAGTCATGTGTCCAACACGGTGACATTTTGTGATGTTTTTATAGTAACAGAACACAAAGTCATAAATCAAGGTATTTTCTTGGTAGCATGTTTTAGCCTTTGGATTGGTGGACACTAGCCCTTTATATCTTCTGGTTCTCAAAAGAGTGCATTTGATAGTCTCCAGGATCCTAGGGCCGATGCAGAGGTGGGTTATGAAGAGAGCCCAAGATCACTAGACTTTAGACTGGCAACATTTCAGCTCTTCATCATCACAATGTTCTTATAAGTCAGCCAGTCTTGTAGTCTTTAACATGGGTGTGCCTCCCCCACCTCACTCCCGCTCCCATCCCCCACCCCTGCCATGCAACCACACCCTGAGAACTTCAGTTCACACAAATGAACCTGCATCGGTTTGTTTCCAAGCTGCCTGGGGTCTTGATTTCATCTCCCCGAAAGAGGAGATGTGCCTCATTGATTCTTAATTCACAGTGACCCCAGGAGTTTTTCCTGTGCCCGTCCAGCACTGGGCTCTCATTCAGAGTACAGAAGTCAGTGGAACAATGAATCAGCCAGTATCTTGTGGTTTTCCCGCTTTTATGATGTTCCCCTTTCTATCACTTCAAATTAGGTGACTTCATTTCTTAAACCTGGAAGTTCCTTCTTGTTTTATTACCAAATAAAGATTTCTTAATTTAATCCCCTTTTATCATGTCAGTGACCAAGGTGATAAAAAAAAAAATCAAGTTGTATTGTGAGTGCATTTTTTTATGCACTAGAGCAGGGTTTCACGTTGCTTTATTGTTTGCTGGACCTGTAACCCTGATGGACCTCGTTATGGACTCCTTCACCCTGTCCTCTCAGGCAGGTTCAGTCATACATCTGCTCATGCCTCGGTCCGCACCGAGGTACCCAGGTGCACACTGCCATATGCATGCACACCGGGATGTTCCCAAACTTGTGTGCTGCAGGGACTTCTTTCTATTTGTGATCGTCTGTTGTCATAAGGATATAAGAAACCTAGATGCCCTAACATGAAAGAGGAGCACCCCTCCCTGGTAAGTGATGGGCCTATAACTGTGAGAAATCCACGGAGACTGCCCATGCCCTCCAGATGTACAAAGGTGGACACTGGAGTACGTTTTCTCTATTACTGACCAGAGCTTCTTATGCCCCATGGTCCGAAACTGGCCTTCCTTTTAATGAAGAAATAACTTGTCTAGCATCTACGTGGCAAGAGAGAAGTGCTCCCTAATGGGGGTCAGTGGTTTTGTAGAAGAGAATGAGCAGAGCAATGGTGGAGAAGAGTCTCCAAATCTTCTCTGCTTTGAGTGCTTGGGTTGCTGCTATCACTTCTAGGTACCTAAGGTGATCTTGGGTTGTTCTCACATCCACCCATCTCTCTTCTCCGGATTTTTGTGCCACCACATGTAGTTTTGTCCTTCTCTGAGCCAATTATAATATTAAAACTTCCCTTTGTGTATAAGTTTCTGGTTGCCCTCACAAACAGTCATAAGGGTCTGAGAGTCCGTATCCATGTGCAGCATAAACCTGTTTCCTTAACACTATTAAATAACGGTACCTTCTTCCAACATAAGTACCTGGACTTGCTGCTTGCACACCTCTTTTTATTTTTGAAAAAAAAAAACCATCCATTCACAAATAGTCTGGTAGTTCTAGAACTTACCAACAACCTCCTCTCAGGTATCCCAGTGTGCAGACTGTATTTGCATTAAGCAGCGCGGGGTTAGTCTAACAAACTTTGGAGATAATCAACTGAGAGGAGGAAAGGTTTGTTTTGGCTTTTAGTTTTGGAGTTTCAGTCCATAATTAACTGGCCCTGCTGCTCTTGGCAGGGATGCGAGGCAGCGCAAAGCCACTAACTACCTCTTGGCCAAGAAGAGACGCACAGAAAGAAGAGGGACAAGATTCCCGCAGTGTCTTTCCCGTGCACATTCCCTGTGACCTGGATACCTCCCGCCTGATCCCACCTCTTCAGGTTTCTGTCATATTCCAACAGCCTCAAGCTGGGAATCAAGCCTTTAACACATGGCCTTTGGGGGGGGGGGGGGCTTTGAGCTCCTATCTGTAGGCATAGCCCAGGTGTGTGCGATACGGCACAGAGCCCTGGTATTAAATGTAACTAAATCACATAGTGAAAGATGGTTCCCTGTTCATTGTCCTTCTGATCCCATTAGGAAATTCTATTTCTGTTTATATGTCCTTAATGCCCTTCTCATACTTGTTAACATCCCCATCAGCCCTCATAACATCCTCATACTTATTAACATCTTCATCACATGCGAGGCTTCATAATCAAGGTGTCCTGTATGCCAGGCTCTCTTCTGAGTGCTACAGATATCCCAGCAAGCACACTGCAAGCTCTCCATTCCCATTCAGCCATGGTCCTAGTTGAAAATATATCCTGATGCTCATGCCCTTGAGATGGAGAGCTACCTGGGAGTAAATAAGTACCTGGAGCGGGGAGGTCTTATACATATAGATCTAAAGTAAGCATCCTTCTGCTGCTCCCGATTTGACCTTCCAGCTCAGTTACTGCTGGAGCACTCATTACTTACCACTGTTTTTCATTCATAAAACTTTACCTATAAGGCAACACTTCTATTTGGGATAAATACTTGACACTGTGTTATTGATATAAACTATTTATAAATAAGAATAATATGCACCAAAAACATTTGGATGAGACACTCTATATTCTTTTGTGCATGAAAATTGCGAGTGATGAATGTTAGCTTGCTAAAAAAAAAAAATTTCCCTTGGAGTTTGCCACTGCCCCCACACCTTCACATATGCAGCGAGCCACCTGGAGGCTTCTTGTCAGTGGTCGTGTCCCTAATGGAATACATCGCCCCCTTTCTATACAGCAGATGCCAGGGAGGCCATGGGCTATCAGATCTTCCTTTCCTCAAACCACTTCCTGTATGGCATCGGCAGAGCATGCCGTGGCCTTGCCAAGTACAACACCTGGTCATCATCAGGCATGCGAGGTACAAGAAAGGAACTGAGCATATTTGGGCTGGTTGTTTGCACTCCGTTCATAGAAAAGTGGCTCATTTCCTACTCACTTTGGATCAATGAATGAAGAAGTAGAGTTCAGGAATTTCTTCATGAATAACCAGCCCAAACCATAATACTGTTACCTATAACCCACCCAAGCCTTCAAGGTCAACCTTGTGCTCAGAGTAAAAGTACAGTTTCCAGATCTCTGTCTGGGTAACATTTGATGAGACGTGCATTTTGTTTTTTATTCTGTAATATTACGGCTGATATCTCAAACTGTTGGTGAAATTCCCAGTCAGTGTCATCTGAAGTAACTAAATTAAAAGGGAAAAACCAGTAAAATGCATCTCTAAAATGCATTCTATCTCTGCATTAGCACACAGCACCTCTTGTTCATTACAGAACAGAATGTACTGTTTCAAAATAACAACAACAATAGGGAAGATAAACGACGAAATATAAAGCTAGCCGTCTGTGCAGTCATGCACCCTACACCCATGGAATGTCACACTCCTACTACTCGATACTCAGAGATAGATGGTCTGTGGAAGAGCATGCTGAGGCCAGAAATGTCCAGCACTTTAATACTTATTACAAAACCATGTCTTTCTATTTTCTTTACAAATATGAGCCAGAAACTTTCCCAAAAATACTTATCGTGATATCCCCAATGTGTCGTTAAACTGCCAACACTTACCTGCCACCTGATCCCATTGTGCTGAAATGCTAGAGCTTGAAAATCATGACATTTTATTTCCTACCTTTTTCTTGAATATGCAAATAATATAGTAATATCAGTACAACACAAACAATATAGTAAGATCAGAGCACAAACAATATAGTAAGATCAGGACACAAACAATATAGTAAGATCAGGACACAGACAATATAGTAAGATCAGGACACAGACAATATAGTAAGATCAGGACACAGACAATATAATAAGATCAGGACACAGACAATATAGTAAGATCAGGACAAAGACAATATAGTAAGATCAGCACACAAACAATATAGTAAGATCAGCGCCAAACAATATAGTAAGATCAGCGCCAAACACTATAGTAAGATCAGCACACAAACAATATAATAAGATCAACACACAAACAATATAGTAAGATCATATTAAAAATTCTGGAATGTCTTCCCTGGTTTCTTGCTTCAAAGATTTAAGGTTTTCACTGAGAGGTCTTTCACTGTCATTGTTAGTTCACACCTAGATGTTGTTGAGGCTGTTTTACATGGTCCCATTTGCATGACCTTTTTCTCACCTTGCTCGTCATCGGTAAATAGAAAGCTTGCTGGGTTTTGTAAGCTGGGTTTGTATCTGGCCACTGTGATGGGAAGTCCTAGTTACATCAAGAAGCTCTCTCATAGAACTTTAGACATGGTCCCCTGCAAACAAAGATTATTTGACTTCTTCTCCTATTTGTACCCCTTTGCCTTCTTCCTCCTACCTAGCTGCTCTAGCTGGGATGTCAAGCAGTGTGTTAAAAGGGACCAAGGACAGTAATCAGCCCCATCGAGTTTCTGATTTTAGTGAGATTGCTTCAAGTTTTTCTCCGGTTTGGATGATGTGGGATGCTTGTCATACATAGCCTTTATATTGAAACATTCTCTCCATGCCTATTCTATCTAGTACCTTTATCATGAAACACAGTGAATTTGTTAAATGATTAGAAAAATATCTTTGAAAGCGTTTAACAGCCTTAGCAATCAAGAAAAGCAAATCAAAACTACTTTGGGATTTCATCCGACCCCAGTCAGAATGGCTAAGATAAAGAAAACAACTATCTAGAGATGTTGGCGAGGATGTGGGGAAGAGTAACCTTCATTCGCTGTTGGTTGGGAATGCAAGCTGGTTAAACCACTGTGAAAAGCTGTGTGGAGCATTCTCAAAAAGCTAAAAACAGATCTATCATATGCCCGAATTATACCTCGCCTTGGCACATATCTGAAGAACTCAGCATCCTACTACAGAGATCTGTTTGACCATGTTCATTGCTGCTCTGTTCACAATATGCAGGAACTAGAAGCTGACTAAATTTCTGGCAACTGGTGAATGCATAATGAAAATGGGGTACAAATGCACAATAGAATTCTTTTCAGATGTGAAGAAAAATATACTCATCAAGTTTGCCAGTAAATGGGTAGAACTGGGAAGTACTGTATTGAGTGAGGTAACCCGGAGCCAGAAATACAAACTCTATGTTCTCTTATCTGTGGATCCCAGCTCCAAATCTGTAAACTTAAATATATAATCTGGAGCAACTACAGAAGCTGGAAAAGTAGAAAATGGCGGTGGGGATAAGGGGGTTGGAGAAAGAGCTCTAGGAGGGGGTAATAGTAGATCGTAAGTGTTTTGAAGAGGAAAAGAGAAAAAACTCAGACAGGACTTAACTGAATGTAGGAAAGGAAGGATACAGGATGAAGAAAGAGAAATAACAGTAAGGATGTTTAAGAGACAGACCATAGGGAAACACTTTGTATTTATATAAAATACATACAGATGGTGTCAGTGCTTCTGTTATTTTCATTCTGTGTATTTATTTATTTATTTATTTATTCTCCTACAGGTTTTACTTATATGTTGTGGGTTCTAGTTTTGAACTTAAATAGGATTCCCTAGCGTGTGAGCAAGTGTATCTGTATGTGTTTCTTGTGCCTTTTCTTGGATTCTTTTACTTCTGTTTGTTTGTCTTGTCCTATTCCAATTTCCTTTGTTTTATCTTGTTATATTTCATTCTTATCCCTTAGATGCCTGTTTGTTTTCTAACAAGAGACAAGACGGGTGTGGATCCAGATGGGAGGGGAGATGAGGAAGAACCAGGAGAAGCAGAGAAGGGAAAAAGTAACCAGTGAAAAAAAAAATCTATCTTCAATAAAAAGGAAAAATGCAATATTTATACATACATATATATGTATACATACACACACGTGCACACACATACATACAGATAAAGAGGCATATAGAACTTCAACTTTAAACTATTCTTAAACCACAACACAGTGGTAGGCCCGAAACAAAACTGTTTTAACTCTGTACAGAAAGGCTAGCACACACACTGTGACTGCTGGGGCTCGTTGTCACCTTGACAGGATCTAGAGTCACCTGGACATGAGCCTCTGTACATGCCTATGGCATGCGCACGCATGGGGGGGCTATCTTGATTATGCTATTTGGTGTGAGGAGACCCATCTCAATTGTGAGCAGGCAAGGCACCCTGAACTGTATAAAATGGAGAGAGAGCTGAGCATGAAGGTCTTTAACTGTCTCTCTCTCTCTCTCTCTCTCTCTCTCTCTCTCTTTCTCTCTCTCTCTCTGTCTGGCCCCCCTTTTGGTTTTTTGTATGTCTTTTGAAGTTATAAAAATTTCCCATTGTGAATATCAGGTAAAATAAAGATTTAAAACTTTAGGTACAGACACAAGAATACTAATGGAGCAGTTGCTACAGTGCATGTTTTTATATCCATTCTCTCATGGGGGAGCTATGCACGGCTGTCTGTTATGGGTCTTTCCGAGGAATTTACACCATTCGTTCTGTGGAGAGAATTTACTGTAAAGAGGCAATGATAAGGATTAGTCTTCACTGTTCTTTTCCAGCACACGACGGTTTTACCCTTTATATTAATCGAGATGAGGACATCCCACCATCAGTATCCCAGTAGGAGCAGCGGACTCGCCGCCATATGCACCTTCTCCGTGAGCTATATATTATGGTAAGGAGCATGCCTGCTGGGAGTTCGTACTCTATTAGATTCTACGCTGCTAAATATGGGCACATATTGTATTATGGATATAATCACTAACAGATTCACACTGCGTGTCTCATTTGGTCCAAGACCTGGGCTTTGTCTTGTTTCCCCAGATGCTTATATTTTTAGAAATATATGCCAAACCTCACACAGCAGGAATTTGTTGAACAATCCCATGTAAGCAGTGTGCCTTCCAAGGCTACGTTTTTCAACTTGTTTTCAAACTAAATGTTTTTCTTGGACACTAGTTTTATAGCTTAAGGGCTTTTTCTTTTGCTGGGGATTTTGTTTTTGTTGTTGCTTTTGTTGGGGGAGTGGAGGTTGCAACAAACACAAAGCGAAAGCAAATGAACCAACCTCTGTAAGTGAAAATGTCCACTTTTATGGGCCTACTTAAAACCTACTAAAAATGATCTGTTATAAGTAGAATGCATTTAACTTATTTTGTTTTGGATATCGAGGTAAATAAACCGCAAGAGTTGATCATGTGGTCTGTTGGGCACACTCAAGACCCAAGCTTGTGGTGCCAAACTTACCCAATAAGAATTTTTGCTTCATGTTAACTTGTGTTTTTATTATGTTTCAACACTTTGATAACTCATTTATCTAACGATAGAGAATTTTTAAATTTCTTTTTCTAATTCCAAGTCCTCTTTGATATGTTGACACAGAAAAGAGGGGATTCCTCCTCTAAGCTTCTCTACCTCTTGGGACTTTTCTTGTCCTGGGTTCTAGGGTCACCATCCCCTCTTTTAGGCCTGGAGCTCTGGACAACATTCTTACAAATACCTCACGATGGTTTATAATCCTGCTCAAATCCTACACTCTGCTGGAGACATGGTCTCCATGGAACAATTTGCTCCAGCCAGCCTAGAGATCGCGAAGAGAGTAGTCAGTATAAGACTTTACATGCTTCGTATAAACTATGACATAATATCCTAGACCTGAGAAGAAAGAACATTAACCATCAGGAATAGATAATAAGTGCTGGATATAAGTAATATTCAGAGTACAGACCTCAGAATAAGCAGGCAGTAGAGTTCACCCCTTCTGCCTTCAGCCAGACCACCAACTAGATAAAGTCTATTCATGAAGATTTGAGAAGTTTGTTTTCCTAATCACCTACTTCATACATTTTTTTTGTTTCTTTGTTTATTTTCTTTAAATTTCCTATCCAGAATCTGAAGTATTGACTTTCTCTTATTAAAAAAAGTCTAAGAGATTTGTCCCACTGATGACATGTTAACAAATGATGTTGTATCTTAGAAGTGAACGTATGTACTTTGTAAATATGAACTTGGCATTCAAAGATTGTTAACTGTCCAAAGAATCAAATATGGAAGATGCACAGTCATTCTGGGGTGCTGTCTGGAACCGCCTTGGCCTAAACGTCAGCTCTCTTCCCCAACACTCTTCCACAAGCCCATCACTGTGCTGCATGGGCTCATGTGGGGGACAAGGAAGCTCTCTCTGGGGGCTATGGTGTATTTCTGAGGATTTATTCATGTGGTGCAAAATGATCTTGCAGAGCCTGGAGGTTTCAGGAACTATGTTCTTTCTGATGGCTTTTCTTCTGCTGGGTATACAATCAGCCCACGTTCCAAAGAGACGCATGGGAAATACCACACAGTCCTCATTATAGACCCCCAAGATCCCTCGTTAAAATGAAGCATTACTCGTGTGCTCCGTGCCAAGTGAGGCTTGCCAGCCCCATGTATTCCCTCAGCAAACCAGTACTTGTTTAGACATGTACTTGCATTAACCAACAAATTCCCTCAGATTTGTTCTGAGAGAGCTTTCAAAGGAGACTTTTTTTCCCTTTGGTGTTCTGCCCTAGGCATTCGTAGCTCTGCCAAAAGCTAAACAATGCCCCTCGAGTCATGTCACATTGTATAAATCCCAGGGTTTAATTGTTGTCAAAAAGGTACTGGCTTTTGCTCCCTTCCAGACTGTCTCGGAGCCTAACATACCAGTGACACAACGGTGAAAGATTCAGGAAATGAAATCTTCAGATAGCATACCAGTGTTGTGACTGAACATTCCAGAATCTCACGCCAAGATGGGAAAAGCCGTTCCTTATCATGTGCTAATTATAAAATAAGCGGGTCTTCTTTACAATGCTGGGAATGGCAAGTTAACTACACCTCAGGGCTGCCGGCCAGGCTGCCTGGCTACTCTTGTACGCTGGCTCTCCAATCTCCCAAGTCTCCTTTTCCATCTTGTTCTGGTCTCCGTCTGGGTTTGGATAGGATTGTTGAGAAAGTGAGGAAGCCATGCCTTTATTCGCTGGTACCACTGAGTGTGGACATCTCCCAGCCCCATGTGGGTCTTTTCCAAGCTTAGCCTCCTAAGGTCACTCCAGACCCCATAAGCACTTCTGCCTGCCTCCTGAGTTTCCCTCTCAGTCGCTCAAATGTTGGAGGCACAAACATCCTCCTGCCCATCTCTGAGGAGTTCTCAACTCCTTTCTTATACACCTCTCTGCTGCCGTCACCTCCTACACGTGTCTCTGTACCCTTTTGTAAGATGCTGAACATGCAGTAGGGGACCCTTGATCTTCAGCAGAGCCACGGAGATGGACACCATGCTATATGTGTTTATTCAGATACTCTTTTAGTTCCTTCAAATAGCTCTACAGCATAGGCATTTCTTACCCATTTTCAGAGAAGGAATGAAAGCTCACAGAGGATATTTAGCTTGCCTAAGACAAACTACAAGCCTATTGCCACACACTAGTACAAGCCCAGGTACGAGGCTCAGAGTCCACACCATTAACCGTGCCCTCTGCTGCCCCTCCTGGGTGAAGAGTGGTCTGGTGGATGAACGGATTACGGGAGGTTTTGCTTTTCTAAAGAAAACCTCAAGTCTAGGAATGAAGCCCCTTTTCTGGATTGGACCCCACTCCCCTGCCTCGCCTCTTTGGATCCCAGCTTCCTTGGATTGAAATTATGGAAGAGGACAGTATGAATACGCAGGGGTTGAAGAGACCCCGTTCTTTAACGGAGCCCGAGAACAAGGCCGCCCTCAGAGTAGAAACTTCCTGTCTGCTGCAGTCAGTTCTCAGAGGCATCGCGGCAGAGAGCAATAAAAGCGCCTAATGTTTTCTTCTTGAGAGTCTGAGAATCTTAGTCAGGGCCTTCCGTTCTTCCCTGCTCTGTAATTCGCTTTCCTCCTTCACACTGTCTTCACTGTAGAAATCCAAAACAACACTGAGGGACATGAAAATAGCATTTTTATTGTCTCACAGCCCTGATGGTTTTTGACAGATTCCATATTCCAAATCTCATTATCCCAAATGGGTTCATTAAACAACTTCCCAACATAAAAAAAAATAAAGTAAAATCAGAATGCAGTGTGATTTCCCTTTTATGATCCAATCCCAAATGGTTCCAGATCTGAATTCTATGTCCCACCAAACTCATCTCACCACAGAATGCTGGATTATGTCTTGTTTTCTTATTGGCACCTTTCTGTATTTTTCTCAAGCTCTTGCTGAAAACAAACACATTTCTTTTTATATGCATTGTCTTCAAACTCAGAAAAATCTTTTGACAAAAAATTAAAATGTACTCTAAAATATAATATTCTTAGACATGAGGAAAAAATTAGAAAGAAAGTGGAATTTTAGATCACATGAAAGCCCTGTTCAGTAAGCTGCTTCCCCACCAGTTGAGCAAATATGGCCGACATGTAGTTGTTCTTTGATCAGAAGATTGCATTTTTCCCTGATCACCCTGAACAGTTTATTCCACCATAATGGCCTTCCCTGTTAACTTTTATGCCTTTCATAGTATTTGAGTTTATTGGTGGTGGTGGGTTGTTGTTGTTGTTGTTGTTTTGTTTGTTTGTTTGTTTTTTCTGATATTGCAGAACTGGGCCCAAGCTCAAAGATTTGGATTAAAAGTGCCTCCCATTCTGGAGCGAGATGCCTTTCCTGGGGCTTGAGGAGGAAGAGTGGTCAAGGACTCTGCTTCTGCCCCCTTCACCAAACAGCCCACTCTTCACCAGGACTCTCTTTGCCATCTCCCCAACTCTCCGCTCCCAGCCTAGCCAGGAAAGGGGAAGGGTGTCATTGCTAATTGAGTTTGAGTGCTGTGGAGCCTTCTGAGAAGGAAGCACCACCACGCACTCACTTAGGGCAAGCATGAGAGACCCCTGAGAAATGGTGGGGCTGAGGCGGGAATCTGATCTAGGAGCCTTCCTCAGTTGTCCCATAGGAGCCAGGAAGAACATGGCAGGAGAGAGGAGGGATAGCCATGGGACAGCCTGCCTGAACCGGGAGGGACTAGGGCAAATGGAGACAGCAGTTGTTCTTCCAGTCGTCTCCTGCAGATGGGTAAGCTTCATGGGAATCTGGTTTCACAGAGGAAAGCTTGGCACTGAGATGTCTCAGTGGCCCAATGACAAGTGCAGCCTCCAGGCAAGAAATTTTGCAAGAGTGAGCAAGGGAGTGAGTGTGCTGCCACAGTCAGAGGTCAAGGGAGGCAGCCACGTCTCCCTGTGGTCCTCAGTGCCCCTGTCAGGAAGTTAGTCTGGATTTCCATGAGACCAGAAAAATGGCAGGCTGGGACGATGACTCAGTGGGTAAGAAGGGGCATTTGCTTTGTAATTATGAGCACTTGAGTTTGAATTCTCAGCACACATGGGAAAAGCTATGCATAGCCCTGCTTGCCTCAAACCCCAACACTGACAGGCAGAGACAGGTAGCTCCTGAGTTTGCTGGCTAGCCTGTCTCTCCAAAATGATGAGTTTCCGGTTCAGTGAGTGACCTTGTCTCCGGGCAGTAAGGGGTGGAAATTGATAGAGGAAGGAAGACACCTGAAAAATCGCCCTGGCCATGCATGCACCACACACATGTACAACACACACACACACACACACACACACACAGCAACCAGAGAAACTTACATGCTTACATGTGTTGGCCACCATATGACTGGCACTCTATGCAGTAGCTGTCTTTGGCCTCTCTGTTCTCTAAGTATGCTGAGTCACTGAATTCCCTTACCTGTTTCTTCATTCTTCAGAAGTGAGGCTTCATCCTGACGTTGGTATATATATGTCTCAGATACTCTGTTTGTCTCTCTTCTTCCTAGGATCTTGGAGAATCCCTTGATCCTCTCTTGGCCTCATTTTTCCCCTATAAAATGGGAAAAAGCTAAGCATCTGTCTCTCAGAGTTGTGAAGATTAATGAAGACATAGGGACCCACAGGGAAGTTTTGCATTCTCTCTAGGCAAAAAAAAAAAAAAAAAAAAAAAAAAACCCATCCTGGATGCCTACAGAATCTCTTTCTCATCCCCAAACTTTTTTATTTTCATTTTGTGCCCTGTTCTTCTCATGGGTCTTACTCCTCCTTCATGCTGATTGTGTCTCTGCAGCTTATTAGGAATGTGGAAAGCATAAAGCGTTCTTCTGAAATGTTCCTATGGTTCATGTATTAAGTTATTTCCAGCGCTCAGCTCTCCCCTGGGACTTGAGAATGTCATTGCTTTCCCATTATTCCAATCTGCTCATTTTTCACAAGCACTTGCTTGAGAAAGCATTGTTTCCTTATATTCTAACAAGAAACCTCTTTGGACAACCCAGGGTGTCACAGCTGAAAGTGGCTTGCTCAGGGTCCCTCAGAGTGTTCACTGAGGCACAGGTCAGGTGAGTTCTCCCTCTTCCCCAAACATCCGTGTTGGAGTTCTTCAGAGACCAGTGCCAGTTCCTCATTTATTCTCCCCAAGTCAGCCTGTCTCTCCTGTGACCGCAATAACTCCATCCCAGACCATCAGGTCGGAAACTCTCCTAAACTTAGACCGTTATCTACTCATTTAGCAATTACAAAACCACCTCGGGCCATACCTGATCTCCTTATCCCATCCACAAACCCTTATCCCTCTCCCCCAGCGTCATTGCCCACCCGGTATTCATGCCAGAAACACACTGGGCATCCTGAAGTCATCTGGTATTGAGAACAGGCCATCAGTTACCCAGCACTGTACATCCCGGGCATCTTCAGAAGCCTCATGCTTTGCGCTACCAGGCTAACAGTCCCGCCCTTGTCTCTGTAAGTCCTGCTCATTATTCAGGCCCCAGCCTTGGTGTCTTATTTCCCCAGAACACGTTTGGTTCTGCTTCTCTGTGGGGCATTATTGGTGTCTCATTAATTTCTATCTGGGGATTTGAAAACTAGCTAGAGTCGTGGAGTTTTGATTTTGCTTCAATATTTGTCCTCAAAGGCCCCTCCTCTCACTGTCCAGAGTAAAATAAAAAAGATCTGAAGTCTTAAAGAAAATAAAGAGCCTCCTTTTCTACAGGTTTAAGTATTAATAATATTTAGACAGACAACAGTCAGAATGATGTCGAAAATATTCTTACATTAGCTTAATAAGAGAAATTATGATGGTATGTGAGTTTTAAATGAAATCCAGGTATGGAAATGAATATATTACATGTACATTTATCATACCTGTCTTACACTTTGCTCCACAGTAACCACATAAAGTGTCTACAATGTCCCCGCTACCCATTTTTCTAAGATTGAATCTCAGCTTAATTGTCTCTTTTCCCACCTGCCTGATTTGCTTAAATTGCCAACAGAAGCTCATAAACTTCGAGAAGAAACCCCGAAGGCCACACTCTGTGGGAGTGACAGCCCATGCGGGAGGTGATCCAGTTTAAGCACTGGAAATGTTTCAAGTAGAGGAGGATTTTACTTACTGACAGCCTCCCAGCTTCCCTGAGGTGAGCTCCTGGGCTTCTGAGACCATGAGAGACCCTGAAATCTCAGAGCATGTCCTCTGGTGGGCTGCGTGTGAGGGTTTCTGTGTGTCCCGTTACAGTGGCTCCAGGCTTGCCCAGGCTCCCTCCCACCACATGGCACCCATGGCCAGCAATAACCCGGTGGGTGACAGGCACCTCTCTTATAGCACTAAACAGTGTTGGGGGCCCCAAATAAAAACTAACTGAAAATAAAGTTACCAGTTCAGAAGAACAGAAAGTTGTACCGGAATCAAAATGCACTTCCAAGACTCAGTGGAATGTAAAGTGGAAATTAACCAAAAAAAAAAAACCCAAAAAACAACAACAACAACAACATGCAAAACTTGTTCTCCAATCACCGTAAAAACTCGAACTACATACAGTTAAGAGTCTCTCCCTCATAATTTTTAGAGGTAGAAAAGCATTATCATATTAGTTTTATTCTTCCATATTCAGAAATATCTAGATATGATACTATAGAGCAAAGTTCATTAACTTTCTCAAACAAGCATGCACTGACTGCTTTCCCATAAACTAGACAGTAGGTAGATGGGGAAGGTGAACAGTTTGTAGAAGCTTTTACTCTATTCAGAAGATGGTGGTCTTCTGAGGAATACAAGAAAATAAAAAAACAAGGTTTCCTGACCTACCTGGGGGTCATGAAAAGATCAGGTAAATCTTGCCCACAGAAGTAACATATGTGATGCTCCATTGAGGATGAACAAGAATGAGACTTTGCAAGGTCCAGAGAAAGGAAGATGACCTATTGACAAAGGAGAGGAGGTCACCACTGGACAGCCAAAGATGTGGGAGCTAAGAACTATTGACACTTATGTAATTGTAGCAATGTAAATTGAACCCCAGTACTCTCCAGTAATGAAGTGTGTGTGCGTGCGTGTGTGTGTGTGTGCGTGTGTGTGTGTGCATGTGTGTGTGTGTGTATTTACAGGTAAATGTGAGAATGGAGTGGAGTGTGGAACGGTGGGCTGCTTCCCGCCGTCCGGCTCCTGCAAGGCTAGCTTTGCCCGAAATAATTACATGGAAACTGTATTCTTTTAAACACTGCCTGGCCCATTAGTTCCAGCCTCTTATTGGCTAGCTCTTACAGATTGATCTAACCCATTTCTAATAATCTGTGTAGCCCACGAGGTGGCTTACCAGGGAAGATCTTAACCTGTGTCTGTCTGGAGTGGGAGAATCATGGCAACTATCTGACTCGGCTTCTTTCTCCCAGCATTCTGTCTGTCTACTCCACCTACCTAATTTTCTGTCCTATCAGGCCAAGCAGTTTTCTTTATTAGTTAACCAATGAAAGCAACAGATAAGATACAAGGCCCACCTCCATCAGTGGAGATTAGAAGCTAACTTTGGGGTTCTTCTTCAATCAACTCCCCTCCCCCAGTGTCTGAGAGGTTCTCTCACTGGAGCTAGAACTCCTGGAGCCAGCTGGATTGGCTGGCCAGGCAACTCCAGGGGTTCACCTGCCCCAGCCTCCTCCCTAGCTCAGGGATTGCAGAGAATTTCCCCAGGCCCAGATATTTTTGTGTAAATGCTGGAGAGCAAACTCCCGTGTATGCTCAGCAAACACTTTACCAACCAAGCCATCGTCTCAGTTCTTTTTATTTGTTTGTTTGGTTGTTTTGTTTTCTTTTTCTTTTCGGTCTTATGACAATATCCTTCCTTGAGTGGGTTTTCTAGCAGTTGGTAGTTGACTGACTGCATGAGTGGGTGTGTTAGCCCCTTCCTATGTTATCCATTTCTGTCTGGGGTTGATGAAGATCTTTTCCCCTGCTGTAAGCTACCGTTTTGTCTTGTTGTCTGTGTCCTTTGCTTTACAGAAGCTTCTCAGTTTCAGGAGGTCCCATTTATTCATTGTTGCTCTCAGTGTCTGTGCTGCTGGGGTTATATTTAGGAAGTGGTACCCTGTGCCATTGTGTTCAAGTGTGCTCCCACTTTCTCTTCTATGAGGGTTCAGTGTGGCTGGCTTCATGTTGAGGTCTTTGATCCATTTGGATTTGTTTTGCACATGGCAGTAGATATTGATCTATTTTCATTCTTCTACATGTTGACATCCAGTTATTGCAGGCCCTATTCTTTCATCCCGACTCCCCGTTGCTCTAATTTCTTCACAACCTTCTACAGCCTCCTATGCATTTTTCATTTTTTGGCAAGAAAGTTTGTTTTTAAAATTCAGATTTTGTCATGCTAGTCCTACTTAAAACACCCCTAACAGTTTGTTTTACCTAGTTGGAAGTTTTGGGGGGACATTTCCATTTTGTTGCCACTTTTGTTTTTCTTTGCATGATGACGTATCCTTGGGCTGTGAAATTTTCACATGAAAATAGAAAAAGCAAATGTGCAAGTCACCCCTAAAATCTGAGAATGATATACAAAAATCTTACATAAGTTCAAACAATGCATAAATTTGCAGGTACAAATACAAACCATTTTGCAAGAGCATTAAGTGACTTAGCCCCATGGCATCTGGTTGGAAAAACATTGGATAAGAAGTAGATGGAATCCTGTGGTTTAGATGAGCTGATTTCTAAGCTCTGCTAGGAGATTAAAAAAAAAAAAAGGTGACAATTCATTCATAAATTCTTGTCAGTCTCTTGAGAAATCCAAGAATTGTCATGAGGACTCTGTTTGGATCTGTTTATTCCCTAGAGAGACGAGGAGCTCATGAGATGCTGTCAGTGAGCCAAAGAGTTGTCACTTCAGGACAAGTCTCTGTCAGAAACACATGAACCTTGGTTTCCCTTTGCTCCCCACCATATATATGAAATTTTAACCAAAAATCCACTTAAAAGTTTAGAAAATTATTGGACCAACAAGAGGGCTGAAAGGACATGTTTTCAAGCTTGATGACCTGACAGTCACACACGTGAACACATACAGCTTTTGTGACCTGAATAGGACCTCCAAAAGAACAAGAAAAATAAAATTCTGGTATGGACGGGGATGGGGTTCTGGATACCCCACCCCTACCTGAGGAGCTAATTCCAGTTGGTGGCTGCTGAATGAGAGGAAGAGGTAAGCCATTGATAGGTTGCCTATGCTCTAAGGAGTGGGTCTCAGCCTTCCTAGCGCTGCGACCCTTTAATACACTACAGTTCCATATGGCGACCCCAGCCATAAAATTAATTCACTGATGCTTGATGACTGTAAATTTGCTGCTGTTATTTATCATAATGCAAATGTCTGATATGCAGGATATCTGATATGTGACCCCTGTGGAAGAATTTTGACCTCCAACAGGGTTGTGATCCACAGCTTGAGAACCACTGCCCTACTGGAAGATTGCACACACGTGCGTGTGAGCAGCACTAGCTTAACTTAGTGCTCTCTTTTTTCTTTCATGATGAAGTTGAGAAAGAGACAGGAGATATGCTGGGGGATCTAGGAGGGACTGGAGGGAGGGATTATGGGGATGGATAGGCCCAAGACACATTGTATGTGTGTATAAATTTTTCAGAGATTAACTAATATAAATTGAGTTCAATATAATTAAATCATTTCATTAGTTTTCAAGACATCCTCTGATCTCTTAAGTGTGCTAAACATGAGTGTGTGTGCTCATCTACACACACACACACACACACACACAGGCATACACACTAAATGAATAATTGTAATAAAAATCTGAAGAGAAAAAATTAAAAAATAAAAAGAAACCTTTAAACTGAGTACATTATGTAGTCATGCTATTTGCCTTTCAGGATCCAGGTAGATGAGGTTAACACAGATGTTAACCTATCCCATCCCGGAACAAACTTTAAGGAAAAAATAACTCCTTTCTTGTGTACAGCTTCTTCTTTATTTGTATGACAAGAGCAAATGTCCAGGTAGGTCTAGGTTTATCTTTTTTTCATTTTTGAAACTTCCTAGGTTTCGAAAGCCATGTCCTGGCCCGCTTAATGGGCCTCTTGAAGTGCCCTTGTTGTATCCGTTCCGTTATTTCTAGTATCTGCTCATCTCCAGTCTTGATGTGGTGAAGTCTGAGGGAAACCTTATCTCTCTGGAAGATGACCCTGTCCTAGTTTTCCATTGCTGTGGACACAGCATCACCAGGGCAGCCTCTGAAAGGAAGCGTTTGACTGGGGCTTGCTTACAGTCTCAGAGGATGAATCTATGACCATCATGGTGGGGAACGTGGCAGCAGGCAGGCACAGTGCTAGCAGTATCTGAGAGCATACAGTTGATCCACAAGCAGCAGACAGAGAGCTGGGGACAGAACGGTGAGGCAGAGAGAGAGAGGGGAGGGGGGCTGACTAGGACTTTTGAAACCTCAAAGTCCATCCCCAGTGAAACACCTTCTCTGATAAGGCCACAGTTCTTAATCCTTCCCAAATGTTCACCAACTGAGTACCAAGCATTCAAATACGTGAGCCTATGAGGGTCATTCTGATTCAAACCACTACAGATCCTCTATTATTCAGGACACATTTAAAAATCCAGTCTTTCTCTAAATTAAATAATAGTTTCAGCAGAGTTAAATTCATCTTACCAAGTTTACCTTTATACTTAAAACTAGTTCCAATTTCAGATTAATGTTCCTTTATTGTAGGAAATCTTTTTAACCACTCAAAGGATTGAACTTTCTTTTTCATTTCTATTTAGCCCCTGACTCCAGCCGAAAAGATGGTGCAATCCACACGCAGGATCCTGGGTTCAGTCAGATAGTAAACAGGAATGAAGCCCCAGGAGCCTCTAGAGAACTTTTCCCTGCTGAAATAAGCAGACGAGATCTTCTGAGACTCCACACAACATAGCTTCTGCATATTGGTGCCCCTTCATCTCTTAACGCTGTCATATCCACGTGCTTTTTGTCCTTCAGCCACACTTAACTTCTTTCCATTTCTCAGACACGCTGGGCTAAGAGAAACCCAGATAGTTGTTGGCGCATTACTTCAGCTTTCTGTGAGGGTGAATTTGGAAGAGGTTGGCATGTGAATCTACTGATAGATATCAGACTCATCCACAAAGGTGGGCATCACCCAGTCTTCAGAAAGCCTTGTAGTATGGTGTGAGATGGGCAGCCTGCTGTCTCTGCCTGGGTTGAGACGTCTATCTCCTATTCCGCCATCAGAGTTTCTCCTTCTGGAGCCTGTGGACTTGGAAGTTATAATTCTTAAGAGATATGGGCTTAGGTAGAACTATACCACTAGCTTTTCTGGACACTGGCTCCCAGACAGTGGACGTGGGACTTTTCAGATCCTAAATCGGTGTGCCAGTTCCTCCCAAACAAATTACTCTCTGTGGCTTTGGTGAGCCATCTGATAAACATGCCACACTCTTTCTGTGGCTCTGGTGAGCCATCTGATACACAGGCCACGCTCTTTCTGTGGCTCTGGTAAGCCACCTGATACACAGGCCACGCTCTTTCTGTGGCTCTGGTGAGTCATCTGATACACATGCCACGCTCTTTCTGCAGCTCATCTGATACACATGCCACGCTCTTTCTGTGGCACTGGTGAACCATCTGATAAACACGCCATGTTCTTTCTTCCCTGAAGACATCACATGCTTTCCACAATTTTCTTCTCAGCTGTCACTCTGTTCCCAGTCCCACCCCCTGACCTACTTAGCTACCATTCTTACTATCATGTCTTCCAAGAAAACTCCCAGTTTCTCATCTGTCTTAGGTCTGGGTTTTCTCTTCCCATTTGCTTGTTGTATTTGACCCTTAAGTGTCTTCCGTCCTTCCAAACAGCAGTGTTCTGAATGTAAGGACTATGCCTTTTCTGTTTGTTGCTGTAGCCTGGCCTTCTAACACAGTGGTTCTCAGTCTTCCTAATGCTGTAACCCTTTAATACAGTTCCTCGTGTTGTGGTGACCCCCAACCATAAAAATTATTTTGTTGCCATTTCATAGCTGTTATGTTACTACTGCTAGGAATTGTATTGTGATGCAAATATATGATATGCCACCCCCAAAGCAGTTGCGACCCAAAGGTTGAGAACCATATTCTAGCAGAATGTGTCACTTAGAGCCTTTGTTAAATGCAGAGATGAATGAGGAGACAACATAAACTAAGACACTAAGAAGCCAAAGTGTGAGTTCTGAGGGACTGAGTTCTTATCCATAAGTACTATGCAGGCTATAGTACTTAGCTGTCACCCCAGTCTGAAATACCGTATTTTGCTTTTACATTGCTTAATTGTTGGACATCTCTCTTGTTAGAATTTGGGGTGGGGGTGGGGATAGAGGTAGAACTTTAAAAGTATCAAAAACACAAGTTATAAAAAGAGAAGGAACTGATGGAAAAACAGGAGAGAAACAGGGTGATCTCATAACATGGGAAGTTCCTGGCTGAACTTTGGAGAACACAGTGTAAGAGGTTCTGTCTGCCTCCTCTTCAAAGCTCTACATACCAGTGCTGCTAAATGACTTGAAGCTCTATGAACTCACCTCTGAGACACATTATGTTCCTCTCTCCACCTGAACTATTTTTTTCTGGCCCTTCCCATCATTCTTAATCTATCTCTGAGTTTCAGATTAGATATTGCGTACTCCAAGAAATCTTATCTGACATTGTGACTCACCTGTGGTTCCCCATCCAAGGACTCACAACATCTTCAGTGGCATAGCTTTGATCTGCCCACACACCTACCTACACCACAGCCAGCCTGTAATCTTATGCGCAAGAGCTATGGTACTCCCCGCCATAAGCCACATGGCCTGGGGAAATGCCTGCTGTCTGGAAGGCGCTTGCTCAGTCAAAGTCAGTAATAGTGGAACAAAGGGATAGTGTGTACTGTCAAAAGCTTCATCCAGGCAAGCATCACAGTGCACACAGCATTTAGAAGCCCAAGCAGGAAGATTATCATGTCAATGTCAAAAGAAGACCTTGTCTCAAAAAGGTGGGGGGGAGCAACAAATAGATCACTTGAATCCATGAACATTGAAGAAGCTGAGATGCAGGGCAGAAGAGATGGCGGTGCCTTTCCCACACACTGGCAGTTGCATTTCCTCAGAGATGAATTTCTGTGTCTTTAGAAAAGAAGTGAGAACTAGAGTAAGTAATGTTTGTCAAAACATATTTGTCTGTCTGGAAAGTGTTGAGAATGAGTCTTTAGAAATGACTAAATTATCAGCTCTCTCCTTTTCCCTCGTTGTCCATGCCGGGTGTTCCGCTCTCGGTGATAATTTCTACACACACCTGGGAGAAGGAAAGAGGTTGTTTACAGAGCTGCACACTGACAGGGACCTGCACCATAGTAGCCAGGATCTCACATGTGACCCATCGTTAGAAATGGCCAGTGCAGGACTAGGATGGTGGCTCCCTAGGTATAGTGCTTGTTATGCAAGCAGAGGTTAGAATCCCCAGAAGCCACAGAAGGACAGATGTGGAAGTGCATGCATCTGTAATTTCAGCATTTTTATGGGAAGCTAGAAAGTGGAGACAGAAGGATCCCCAAAAGCTTGCACGCCAGATAGTTTGGCAAATAGGACACCCTGTCTCAAAAGGTGGGTGATGAGGACAGACACCCAGTGTTTCCATACTCACATTGTAGCATGAAATTTGAATGAAATGTATGCCCTGGCAACGCTGAAGCATGCATGGGCAGCCAGTATATGGCAGTTTTGTTGAACTTATCCAGATTGGGTTTCATGGTTTAAGTTGATGAGGACTGACCAGGTCTCTTCCTCAAGAGAGCACCAGATCTCATTACAGATGGTTGTGAACCACCATGTGGTTGCTGGGAATTGAACTCAGGATCTTTGGACGAGCAGGCAGTGCTCTTAACTGCTGATCCATCTCTCCAGTGAATAGGTTGTGGTGTGTAATAATAATAATAATAATAATAGTAATAACAGAAATATATCCTAACAGACATCAAAGAGGATGAATACCTTTTACTACTTACTATCAGTTTGCCTGCCCTTCTTAGATGCAAAGACTGGTTGACTCAGTTAAGATTTTGACTGTACACACTTACTTTTTAAAGGTACCAAATTATAGAAAATCCACGTTTTTTTTTAATTGTATACTGAATCAGTAGAGATGTTGTCTAGACTTGAGTAAATGAAATAGCCACAAAGAACATAAAATTAGATTTATAACACTGTCCAGTAAGCCTTTGAGTAGAAGCCCTTTCCTTGGAGGGGTCATCATATAAAAGTAACTGATAGCACAAATAATTAAAGGAACCTGATCTGTTGAATCAAAGCAGGCAATGGTTCTCTTTCTGTTTGCTTTTAATAGTTTATTCCTCAGTATGGCATTCTGTAAAGCAATGATGTAGTTTGTTTTTATGAGACAAATAGCAGGAAATAGTCTTGAATTGGCTCTCGCTTTGCAGTACAAAGTGTGTCTTGAGGAATGGTCCCCTGTGCTGAGCTGATGATGAGCTGAGATTAAAAATGAGATTCCTTCAGATCTCCACATTCAAGGTCTTCATTGATGTTAATCATCGGGGCCCTTGTGAGGGAGCTGCATGGGTGACAGAGACCGGCCCTGTACTGTATGAAGTCTGCGAGCATCAGAGTAACAGGGAGCTCGCCACAGAGGCCATCAGGTAGGTTTCCATGGTAGCAGCCTCCTCTTGTCATCCTGTCTCTAACAGCTCGAAACTGAATGCTCACTGTGCTACTGCTTAATGAAAAGAAAATGGAATATTGGTAGCGCCAGTAGTCATGGCTGGTCTCCAGGTGCTCCACCAAGGTGAGGTAGGTTGTCGGTTAGGGTCTTCTTTTCAAGCAGTGTTCTACTAAGGAGGACTGGTGTCCCTTTGATCTTCTTACATGTTAATGACCTCCAGTCATCTCATATTATTGCTATAGAAATAAGTAGAACTAAGTGAGAAGTAAAACCATTTCATCAAAGCTGCCTCTTACAGTAGACAAGCTTGCCGTTCTAAGACAGAAAGAAATCAATGTAACGTTATGGAAGACATGATAATAGCAAAGAATGAAAACGTTTGAAAGTATGTGTTCATTTTCCCCAAATTCTCAATACCTGGGTTTTCTCATGGTCCTTATTACCTAAAATAAATCCACTGTCTTATCACCTCCCTTTTGATGTAAATTGATGATTTTATCGGTTAGCCACATATTCCGGAGGGACTGTGCAGCCTTCTTATTCTTCAAGAAGTGAACAGTGAAGTCAAATATTACTCAGTCATCAGCCAAAGAGGACTTACCAGAGATAAACATCATCCTGCTACTCAGTCTTTTAAAGCATCACACACTTCGATGAGTGGAGAAATAAAACTCTTAATCTGATTTCATTTCATTTTCCTTCCTGCCTCTCATAGGCTAGGAGACGTGAAAACATGTTTGAACCAGTACCTGTTTCTGCTACTTTCATCATGAAATCCACACAGTTCACGGCATGGTTTTACTTGCAGTTTTAATCTTCAATATAAATGACTTAGGTGGATGCTACATTCATGAAGATATATAAAAGTTCCTGTTGTGTAGAAACTATATCTTTTTAATATTTTAAATATGAAAACTTCAGTAGAATGGAGTATAGAAATTAATAGGTATTTAGGTATAAATGGGGTTGCTAAGGACCCAGGATTGTGGTATCAAAGTAAATCAAAAGCTAAAGGCTTCTAGCTTGAAGTTGTCTGGAAGTTCCCGTGCACCTTTAGGGCAGATGGAACACCTTTAGGGCACTCCCTTGAAGGTCAGTAGAACTAGAAATTCAGGAGACCCATGAACTAACAGACAGTAGCCAACCATTGAGAGGCATGAGATAGGGTGCAGAGACAGAGCGTCCAGAACCACACCTGAGGGAAAGCCAGGCTCAGATTCTGCCACCACCCTCAGAAACCTAACAGTGAGACTAGCCAGTCTTTTAAAAGAAAGAAGTCTTACATTTTTCTGAAGTATGCAAACACCGCTGTTCTCCTATTTAATGGACTACCAAAAATTGTTTTTTTTTTTTCTAATGAGTAGAGAATTAGAATTGTCCTGTGTATAGAGTGCAGTCATGAGTGGAAGTAACCTCCCTCATTCTGAACCACTGCCTTGTGGTCTTCACTTATGATGAGGTAATCTGCTTATTCCACCAGATCAGAGATGGCGAGGACTCAGTCAGGCCCACTGCAACTGCAGTCCTCACCAACAGGACCTCTGGTGGCTGAGTTAGCCCTGTTGTACCAGAGATCCATGCTAGCCAACTACTTTGGCCACAGAACATCAACAGCAGACCTACACAACCACAAAGCCTCAACATGGGTTCTATGGCCCCAGTAGAAAGTTCTAGAATACAGATTCTGCTAAGTGGGCTGCCTAAAGTTCAAAGTGGGTTGGCAAGACAGGCAAAGTTTTTTTTTAACCTTATGAAGCTAGCCAGTAAAGATGGAAAATGATGACTGCATCTTCAAGTGTGCAGACACCAAATTGACAATACAAGAATTGGAAATGTCACACCATTAAAAAAAATCACTGATGAAGGGTCTGGAATCTGTAAACAAGTCTGAAGAATTTAAAATAATTTAAAGAAGTAACTTAAAAGCTCAGAGAAAACAAACTAAAGGATAATAAGAAAGAAATAAAATTTAAAAGTGGCAAAGAAATAAAGATCTTAGATCTAAAACTAAAGAATATAATTACTGAAATGAAGATTTTAATAAAACTTCAGAAGTAGAAAATAAAGGAGAATAGGTCACAGACACAAGTTGTCGTTTCATTATTACCCCAGATCAGAGAAAGAAAAAGAAGAGTGAAGATATGTTCAGGATGGATGGGATTCCAGGAAATGAATTAATATAAGCAATGTGGGAGTTCCAGAAGAGCAAGGGATGGAGGAATAAAGATTACTTAAAGAAAGAGTAGCTGAAAGCTCTCCAAATAGATGCTCAAATTTGTGAACCTAATAAAGCTTATAATTAGAATGAGCTTAAAAGGTCTAAGTCAAGAATCTTTCTAAGTAAACTGCAAAATATCAAAGTCAAAGAGAAAAGTTTGCCAGCAGAAAGGAGGAAATCAAATTGTTGTATACAAGTAATTTCTTTACAAAACGAATAGATTTCTCAACAAAATGATCCATTCAAACTGTTATAAAGAAAGAAAATTCCGTCAAGAATACTTTACCTAGTGAAATTGTCTTTCACAAATGAAGAAACAATAAAAGTCTTCCCCCATAGAGAAAGCAAAGAAGCACCGAGGAGTTCATTACCAGGAGCCAAACTTTACAAATAACAATAAAAGTAGTCATCAAACTGAAACAAACAGTGGCCGGTGACATGAAGCATACGAAGGAGCAAATATCACTAGTGGGAAAGTTGAAAAGTGTTGAGAACATAGCACATGAAGCCATGATCAGATGCACATAAGGAAACAAGGCTCCCATGTCAGTGGCATAAATGGTGTCAGGGGAAGAGCATAACTTTATGTGTGGTTGAAGTAAGCTGCCAACAACTCAAAATGGACAGTTAGAAGAATTTTGAAGCGAGATTATTGATAACCAGGAAAGGAAAGAGCTCATAACAGAAACATAATTACAGAGAGAAAGGAATAAAAGCATGCCACTACAAAAAAAAAAAAATAGAAACCCTCAAACCAAGGTGAGGGACAACAAAAAAGATACGGAAACACGTGAAAGACAAATGAGAAGAAGACAAACAGAACGTAAGAATGCTATTTTACCCATCACTAACTACCTTAAATGCGAATGTATTAAACTCATCAATCAAAATACATATAGTAAGTCTAACTAGATTTTCAAAGAAATAAGATGCAATTTATGTATACAGTTTATGTTGTCTACAAGGAACTTGCCTAAATTTAGGGACACGGGCTGAATATAAAGGGGGTACAAACAGACATGACATGCAAGTAATTACCAAAAAAAAAAAAAAAGACGTAGATGTAGCTGGGTGTGGCAATACGTACCTATAATCTCAACACTGTGAGGAAGAGCAGCAAGACTCTGTGAATTGAAATCAGTATGAGCTGAGACTTTATCTCAAAACTAAAAAAGAGAAGAATTAAGGAACGGGGAGAATAAAGAGAAACTATGTATAAACAGACCTTAAGTCAAACTCTGCTTACAGGAGCCGGAGAGTGCCGTCATATTATAAGGGGATCATCTTGGTGAGGGGATTTAGCATATTATAAATATTGCCTGCCTAATACTCAAGTATCTAAATATGTTAAACAAACATTGCACATCTTTTTTTGTTTGTTTTATTGAGAAAAAGAAAAAAAAAGTTTCCGCCTCCTCCCAGCCTCCCATTTCCCTACCCCTCCTCCCACCCTTCTCTCCCTCCCCCTACTCCTCTCCCCCACCCTCTCCAGTCCAAAGAGCAGTCAGGATTCCCTGCCCTGTGGAAAGTCCAAGGTCCTCCCCCATCCGTCCATGTCTAGGAAGGTGGACATCCAAACTGGCTAGGCTCCCACAAAGCCAGAACATGAAGTAGGATTAAAACCCCGTGCCATTGTCCTTGGTGTCTCATCAGCCCTCATTGTTCGCCATGCTCAGAGAGTCCGGTTTTATCCCATGCATTTTCAGTCATAGTCCAGCTGGCCTTGGTGAGCTCCCAGTAGATCAGCTCCACTGTCTCAGTGGGTGGGTGCACCCCTCGTGGTCCCGACTTCTTTGCTCATGTTCTCCCTCCTTCTGCTCCTCATTGGGACCTTGGGAGCTCAGTCCAGTGCTCCAGTGTGGGTCTCTGTCTCTATCTCCATCTATCGCCAGATGAAGGTTCCCAATGATGGCTCTCCTGGTGCCGAGATAACATTGCACATCTTAAATGGATTGTTCTTTTTTTTTTAATTTATTTATTTATTAAGGATTTCTGCCTCGTCCCCACAACCGCTTCCCATTTCCCTCCCCCTCCCCCGATCAAGTCCCCCCCCTCATCTGCTCGAAGAGCAGTCAGGGTTCTCTGACCTGTGGGAAGCCCAAGGACTGCCCACCTCTATCCAGGTCTCGTAAGGTGAGCATTCAAACTGGATTGTTCTTAAAGGGAACAATTGATAGCAATACAATCACTGTAGACACATCAGTACTTCAATATCAATAGACAGAAGACAGAAAATGAGGAATGTGGGGTCAGACTTGAGCAGCCCTGGAGATCTGTGGACCTCACAAAACCTCCCATCCCATAGCAACGGATCACTTTTTCCTTTTTAAACGCTTGTATTTCTTTTTATTTAACAATGTATTTCTCTTTCAAAAATTTAAACATATTCAAGCCCGACATCCTCCAGTTGCTACCCTTCCACCCCTTTCCACCTGCATTAGTTACGGTTTCTATTGCTGTGGTAAAACACAAGGACCAAAAGTAACTTGTGAAAGAAAGGGTTTCCCTTATATGTCCTGGACGGGAACCTGGAGGGAGGAACTGAAGCTGAGACCATGGAGGGGTGCTGCTTCCTGACCTGCTCCTCACGGCTTGCTCAATCTGCTTTCTACTTGTTTACTTGTTTGTTTATTCTATGTGTCTTTTACATCATGCGTCTCTATCCCATTCACTTCCCGTCCCTTTGCATCCTCCTTCTGCCCCTGCATATCCCCAAATTAAGAGAAAATCTAAGAGAAAAAGGGGGAAATAATGTTTAAAAGGGGGGAAATTTAAAAATCTCATTATGGAAGCTGCACGGTGAGTCACGTCATGCCAGATATGAAGTGGGTACAGCTGTCCCATGCTTGCAACTTCAGGGCTGGCTTTCCCACACCTGCGCTAACAGGGTTAACTCTCCCACTCTTATGACCACAGGGCCAGCTCTCCTACATGTCCCAGACATTGATGGGGGATGCAGCTCTCCCCCACCCAGCCACCACCAGACAAATGAGTAATAGGGATAGCTCTCCTGTGCTCACAACTGTGGTACTGGCTCACCCACACTTATGCTAACAGGGTTGGCTCTATTGTGTTACCCTGCTGAGGTGCATCATATACTTTCTTCTAGCACCCAGCCCCAGGGTGACACCATTCCCAGTGAGCTGGAGCTTCCCACGTCAACCACTAATTGAAAAAATGGACCACAGCCTTGCTCACCGGCCCGTCTAGTCAGCTCATTTTCTGAATTAAGATTCCTTCTCTTTAAAAGACTCCAGCTTGTATCAAACTGACATAAAACTAGACAAGACACCAACCAAATTTGAGATTAATTCTTTTTTCTCATTCTTTCCCCATCGATTCTAGTTTGTGTGTTCTTGGGAGTTGGGCCTGCCCTGATGTGTGATCATCCTATCCTAGGTCACATCATAAAGAAAAATGAGTGTGTTCTCAAAGCAACTGTCAAATGGAACACTCCTCAGCTGCTGGTGCTGTGACTAAAGCACATGCTTAAGGAAAAGCTTGAAGAAAGGACTGAAAGAATTAGGTGTGGCTTTTCTTGAGGGGCAGAGCCAGGCATGAAGAGGGGGCTAAGGGCCACCATGCTGGAGGTGCAGAGTTTCTGCCTTTTGAAATACAAAGCTTTTATAACTTTTGATTGCTTGATTCAGAGTAACAAATAAACATTAAATCAACTTTAGAAAGAAACAGCAGCTTTCTACAGCTATCCTGCACAGTAGTGGGAATGTCACATGTCACATGAGGGCCATGTTGGTCTGAGACTGGGAACGCTGGTTCTGGGTCACGGACCATGTCTAAGTCACAAACTGTTGTGTTCCCATCTCTGATACCACATAGGCTTGTTACGTATCTGTTGGGTGAAAAGGAAAGAAACCGAACGTTTCTCACTGGGAGAAGAAAATGCTGTGACAATTGCAGAGATTGTCCTCACCATACAGCGTGACACTGGGCACTGCTCAAAACAGGAGCTCAAAACAGAGGTCTCCAGAGCAGCATTTCTCAACCTGTGGGTCGTGACCCCTTTGGGGGTCAAACAGCCTTATCACAGGGTCACATATAAGATGTGTATCCTGCATATCAGATATTTGCATTAGGATTTATAACAGTTGCAATATTAGAGTTATGAAGTAGCAACAAAAATAATTTTAAGGTTGGGGGTCACCACCACATGAGGAACTGTACTAAAGGGTCGCAGCTTTAGGAAGGTTGAGAACCACTGATCCAGAGAAAGGAGGGGTGGGGCAGGCAATCAAGAGGACAACTAGGGGTTTTTAATTATCCTAATGAAATGCATTTAGTGTCGCTGAGGATCAGAACAGGAAGCGAAGTTGATCTCAGCAGAAGCGTGGAAAACCATGATATCCGCTGTGGAATTCAGGCAGCCCCTCCCTGCCTCCCAGTCTGAATGTGTGGCTCCTGCAGCAGCCAACCCTGGTGATCACACAGACCGTAATGGTCCGTTGCTGAGACCCCACCCCCCTCCTGAAAGAACACATGTTCCCTCTGGTGTTCAATGTGTCAGCTTGATGTTTGGCACCTGTGTGCTTTGCGAAGTTCCAAGTAATTAAAGTTAAGAAGAACCAGCCATGAGTTTTATTGAGGGAAATTCAGATTGAACTCTCTCCAGGAAAACATCCTTATAAAATCAGGTAGACTGGAGAGAGCGGGACTCGACGGACACGAATCCTTCGCCACCCGTTGAGGCACGCGCCAGGAGATGTGTTAAAGAAGAGCTTTCTGAAGTCGTTTCTTGGCCTGCCTGCGTGGATAAATCACTCCGATATTTGTGATTTAAGATCAGGAAGAAAACACATTCCCTCATGACCTCATGAGAGGAATTCATTCCGAAAGGCTTGCACAATTCGCCTCTTTCCCTGGGGATGGGTGGAGGGACTTGTAACCTAGGAAATATTCTTGTGTGGAGCACAGGAGAATGTTATATACTTCCACATAAGGAGAAACACTGGGAAGGCTTTGCTGTCATTTGTTTGATTTGCCTGGCTATTGAAAAAAATTAAATTAAGTTGGTGGTGCTAATAACTATCTTATCTGCCAATCACATCACTAATTGATTATGTACTTAGTCCTATGTTTCTGCAGTGTTCTCTATTCTCAGTGTTAACTTCTATCTCATTCACGTATTCAGCTCATATTTCTAGGCAGTGTTTAAACTTCTTTAGTAACCTGGAAACAGGATCAAAGACATTCCGTAATGTTCAAGGTGACCCAAAAATACATAAATAAACTAGAAGTTGTCCCAAAGTGTAGAGGGCATAGCTACTCACACAGGACTATGTAATTTGTGAGGCCTAGTGAAAAATAGTAGGAGAGTCCTCTGTAAGAAAATTATTAAGAATTACAAAACGGTGATCATAGATCATTAATTTAAGTCTAGGACCTTCTGAGCACTGAGTCATGTGAGCATGGCACACACACCCAGGAAGCTTTCCCAGGGTCTGTGGGACTAGCCCCATTGAAAGTAATCAAGAAATCTGTAATGAGTATTACACTATGATTCTATCTTAAGGTATTTCCTTGGAAAGTCCGCCTAATGTGCAAAAACAGGCTTCTGCCATTGTATTTGTAAACTAAATGGTATTTCAACACTGCTCAGAGTGACTCTCTCTGCTTGGTGTCTGTCTGTAACTGATGCATTTTCTACCACTACTCAGACCTCCCTTGAGAGAACGTTTGAGCCCACTTTCCCATCTAAGCAAGCATCCATTCACATTATCCAACAGTCCCTACTATCCAGTAGCAAGTCTTGGCAAACTTACCACACCACAATCTCATAACCACACCTACTCATGCCACTACCGTTCACCCCACAAGTGGAGACTCGTGTGTTAAACAAACAGAGGAGTCCACGAACCAAAACACAAAACAACAGCAACAACTGTTGGAAGAGGCTGCTTGTTCATTTCCCGGCTGTCCAGACTCGCAAAATAATCACACAGAAACTGTACTAATTTAAATCACTGCTTGGCCCCTTAGCTCTAACTTCTTATGGGCTAATTCTTACATATTAATTTAACCCAACTCTATTAATCTGAGTCTTGCCATGAGGCAGTGGTTTACCAGGTAAAGTTCCATTTGTCTCTGGCAGGGCTCCATGGCTTCTCTTTGCCTCCTTTCTCCCAGCATTCGCTTTAGTTTTTCCTGCCTAGCTCTGTTCTTCCCTGCTCTGCTGTAGGCTCAAAGCAGTTCTTTATTAATCAATGGTGATCACAGCATACAGAGGGAAAGAATAGATAATAATAATATAGTTTTCCTTAGTTATGATAAAGATAAAATAGATATAACTGGAATTCTTGCTTGATAACTGTTTTATGTAATTTTTCTATGTTAAAGTTAAAACCCTCCTTTTTTATTTGAACAGAAAAGGGGAGGTGATGTGCTGTGATAACCATTAATGAATAAAGAAACTGCTTTGGACCTACAGCAGGACAGAACCTAAACTAGGCGGGGAAAAACTAAACTGAATACTGGGAGGAAGAAGGCCCAAGCCAGAGAGAAGCCAGGTAGCCCTGCCGGAGACAGACGCCAGTACTTTACCCAGTAAGCCACAGACATGTGGTGATACACAGATTAACGGAGATGGGTTAAATTAATATGTAAGAGTTAGCCAATAAGAAGCTAGAGCTAAGGGGCCAAGCAGTGATTTAATTAATACAGTTTCTGTGTGATTATTTCGGGGCTAAGCAGCCAGGAACCAACAAGCGCCTCCTTGCAACAAACAACAATGAAACTTCCAGGGTTTCCAAAATGCAGTAAAACAGGTCCCAGTGAAGTCAGTACTGGGAAGAAAGTCCATGGGACCTTCAGAGTAGCCCTCAAATTGAACATATCTACATCCAGTTCAGTCCACATGTGAGCAGACAGCCAGACTTGCCCGTGAAACATCCTTCAGAAGTATTGGAGAGTTGAGAAACAGTAAGTCAGAGCTGATGTCCACACTCTGCCCTACCCAAACACAGACCACAGCCTGACAAATGTAGTGATTCCCCCCGCTTAAATATGGTGTGACTGCTTAGGAGATAAGTCGCTGCCTTTTCTGAAGGAGTGTTTCATCCTGCAGTGCTCTCCCCTCTCCTCAAAGGAAGCTGTAAAATCTGGTCCTTGACTTTTATAAGACATTCAATCTTGTGTTAAAACTTCACTAAAAGTAATTCATCTTGCATTTTGCAACATCTCTGCATCTCACACATTTTCCATAATGATCATGTGAATTACTTTTATAGTGAGAGGGGGAAAAACTTTATAGAGAGATTTTATGCCTAAATCATCTTTTAGGGTCTAAGCACATTAAAGGCTTTCTGGGGTCCCGTTCCCATCCATCACAGGCTAACATCTGGAGCGGTAGAGGAACCAGCTACCCAAGCTGGGAACTTAACTACTGAGACGTGTATCCCAGCTTCCCCACATCTCAACCTCTCTGGGCCTCAGTGTCCTCAGCTTTAATATGACATAAATATAACACCTCCCCCCCCCCCGACAAGGAGTCCTGTAAAAACACAGAGCCTGTCACTGCCCTTACAAATGTAGTTGGCTGTAAGTTGCCATTGAACATGGGTCTATATCCTGTATATCTTTTAAGCCGCCTAGCTCCTTATCTAAATTTGAATAGTAACCTTGTAATCCTCTTAAATAATCAGGAAAATAAAAAGGTTCCTGGTGGTACAATAGCTATTTGTGTCCATTCTGGATAAATAAGGGTAACAGCCAGAAAAGGAAACATTGACAGGTGGCCCTCACTGTGCTGTCTCAGACTCTTGTCACTGTCCCAGCTCATGACTTTTCTAACAAGGTGATCTTTGCCCATGTGGCTACATAAGCTAGGGAATTTGAGAAGGTCGGTTTGTTTGAACTCTTCATCAAAATGCGATAAGCAGTCAATATTCAAGATAGATTTCAATCACACACACACACACACACACACACACACACACACACACACACTATTGCTTCCATGCTCCTACTGGAAACCGTTTTCCTAGTAACTCTTGCTCCTCAGCTTCTGTGTTGTAGACTCTTTGAGCCACGCCCTGGCTTCGGGAAACTACATTGCCTCTCTGGCTTCCACATCACTAGCCCACATCCACGCTTTCACTGTTTCTCCTCAGTCTCCTTGGTCTGCCGCAGCGTTACCATCTGGGCAGCTCTTTTATGAACCCATTTTCCTGATGCATTCTATACACTCTCACCTGATGGTCACAGTCTGTCCTGATAGCTCCCACTATCATCTTGTTGCCAGTGAGCTTGAGGTCTATGTTGCTACATCAGACCCATGTAACTAACAGCCTTCAGGACAAGTTCGCTTGGATATCATTTGAACATTCAAAGTGAGCGTGTCCAAACAGAACTCCTCATCCCCTGAAGGCAGCTAGGTCAGAGCATTATTTCCTATCTCAGGAAATGGCAGCTCTCCCTACCTGGCTCATCAAGCCAGGAATCTATGATTAATCCTTAACTCATCTCGGTAGCCTCTCAGAATCAGCTCAGTCAATCACCAAGTCCTCTAAATCTGTCTCTGAAATCAGTACTTTTTTATTTTTTAATTTTTTACTATGTATTTTAAAAAGAACACATTTTGTGTTGTGACCTAGCCACCAGGAGTGAGTGTGTGTGTGTGTGTGTGTGTGTGTGTGTGTGTGTGTGTATACTCACGCATGCATTCCCATATGAAACTTCCATTTTCCAAGTCAGTTTTGCTCATCATATGCAAGTCCTTCTGCCTTTTTCTATTCTGTTATCTTGGTTTTGTTTTTAATGTTTGTAACCCATGGTTACTGGCAATTACAACCAGTGCTTCAGGGAACGGAAGGAACACCTGATGCATAGTGTTTGCCCGTGTGTAAACAGAATAACTATGCTTGAATCCAGGCTACCATGTTTTTATTTCCAATAACTGCCACTTCAATCTAGGCCACCACTGGTTTTGGAGAGAATTGGTTTTCAATTCCATCTGCCCACATTTATTTAATCTGCTTCAAAGACTTCTTTCTCTCCACACTCAGTAGTCTAACTTTTGCATGGTTAAAAAGACCACCCACAGTTTGACATCAGCCCCTCCTGTACTCAGTCCCCGGTCTCAGCAAAAATGTTTCCTCCTTGACTCTCTTAGAGTTTTTCCTTTTTCTTGGGTTTTTGGATAGTCCTTTTGGCTAGAAAGTTCGTTCCTCCCATCTTTAATTAGCAAACTCTTCCTCAACCCGTCAACCACTTATTATCCTACCATGTGACAGGCACAGTGGCAAGTGCTACAGTGATAGAGAGGAGTAAAGAGAGATACAGCTTCTCGCTACACACTTTCTACACTTGAACTAACCTGGCAGATCAGGGAAACTTTCCTGAGTAAGTGATGGTTGTCCAATCACCACAGCAGAACTAAGATATCTGGGGATGAATACAGCTAGTCTGTAGGAAGGGTAACTACCAGCATAGGTAGAAAGAGGTGCACACAAAAATCCACATGGCAAGAGGGAACGTGGAAAATCAGGGAACCGGATGAAAATCAGTACGGCTAGAGGTAAAGAGCAGCAAGGGAAAGGAGCAAGATGAGGCCAGACAGACGGGTGCAGGCCAGTGAGAGGCAGGTGTCTATCCTTCTTGCCTATAACAAAAATGAATGGAGGAGCATGGGCATGGGGTAATAATGTGTTCTTATTCTGGTTGAGAAAGCTCACTGTGCCCATGTGACCATAAGAAGAGGACGGGAAAAGAGAAGAAGACACAAACTAGAAAATGTTAGTCTTCTGGGCTGAGAAAATTTTCATACAACTTAAAATGGTGATAGAAATAGAAAAAAATATAATGTATTGCAGAGATGATTGTGGTAACCTTGATCAGACAGGGCAGGGCTTTGTATGGTGAAAGGGGAAAATGTTGACAGGTGTTGGACTTGCAACTGAACCGTTCTCAGAGATGAGGAATCTGGGAGGTCTGGCGAGAAATAGAAATAGCTTTGGCTGCAGATAGACTAAGTTTTAAGTGCACATCAGATGTGCAAAATGAGATGCTGTCAGGGCTGAGAATATTTTCTAGACCATAGAAGAGAACTGGACAGGGATACAAGTTTGTGAAATATCTGTGTATGTGGTAGATGTGAAGCCATGGTCATGACTGAATCAACAGGGAATGTATTACATTGAAAAGGTGGAGGAGTTACAAACTAGCCTCAGGGAAAGTCCAGGGCTGTAGAGTGTTAAAAGTACTTACAGCTCCCTCAGAGAACCTAGGTCCAGTTCCCAGCATGCACTTTGTGACTCACAACCTCTGTAACACCAGTCCAGGGTATCTCTCCTGGCCTCTGAAGGCCCCAGACAAGCACATGGTGCACTTACATGCATGCAGGCCAACCAGGATTGGGCCTACAATAAAGCTATAAAATTCACATTTAATGTAGAGTAATTTAACAGAAGGAAAAGAAAGAGTGGTCAAAGTGGTGGGAGGGGAGGAGAGAAAGGGTGTTCAGGCCAGCCAGCATGCTGTATCGGGACATCAGTAATGAAGCGGGGGAACTGGAGAGATGGGTCAGTAGTCAAGAGCCCTTTTCTATGGGACCTGTGCTCAATTGCAAGCACCCACATGGCAACTCACAGCTCTCTGTAACTCTGCTTTCAAGGGATTTGGTGCCCTCTTCTGGCATCCATAGGCTCTGTACACACATAGTGCACAGACAGACGTTCAGACAAAACCCTCAAAAACATAAAGTAAAATAAAGACCATATGTTTAAGGATAATTAAAGTGTGTTGGCAGAAGAACAATACAAAGTAAGGATGAGGCTGTGAGTATTCACCACGTAAGAGTTTGCCTTGGAGAGGAGAGACAAAGAGCGATGGTTGTGAAATCATTGAAAACATTTTTATTGCACATTGATGAACATCATGTGAACATTTCAGCTATGAAAGAATGGCTTAACAGAAAGCTGAGTATACAAGAGCCTATCCAAGGATGACTAGTTGTACATGAGCAATCCATGTAAAGGCAGGAACTAATCCCGATGCACCCGTGGCGCTCCTATCCCGGCCTTTGTAATTGTTGTGAGCCTTCTCCTTTAACAGCTGAGCCACCGCTCCAACTCCTGAGCTCTGTAATTGTGCCCATCGCTGCAGATGCTCTTGAAATAGCTTAGTTACCCACCAGGCTGGACTCACAAGGACACGCATTACCTCTGCCTCATTTACTGCTGTATCTCTGCAAAGTGCTGAAATGGGTGACATGGATAAGTGTCATTTTTTAAAAAACTTGTAAATTTCAAATAAATTGATTAGAGGTATACTGAATAAAGCAGATAATACAGAAGTTTTATAATACTGGTTAATATGTGCATATGTGTACAAATATTTGTATACACATGAATGCATGCATACATATACCATGGTTGTTAATTTCTGATGATAAAATTTTTAGCATAAGTGCCATTGCTTTAAGCATAGGTATTTGGGCACTTAGATGAGAAAGCTTTAAAAATGAGACAGCAACTGAAAACAACCCAAGAACGAAGACCTCTCCACTCATAGACGAGCAAGGCCATGAGTCATCTTTGCACAGAGACTTTAACTGTGATAATATCAAGGAAACAAATGATGAAATCACAGCCTGTTAGGACAAGTGGGTATATCATTCACACTAATCCAGGTGTAACCCCAAATAACAGGACTTTTGCATCTATACCTGGGTAATTTGATGACCTAACAAGTCAAAAAAAGTCAGAAAGTGGGGAGAAATATGAATATTTAAGACAATATCATGTGCCTTGAGGAAAATAACTCCAGACAACAAAGAAGTAATCAAGCATTGATGGGAGAGGGGCACTTGGGGCCCCTCTCTTAATTGGGGAGCTACTTGCAATTGAAGACTCCTGGGGGCTGGAGAATGCTCTTTCTTCAGTAGTGTAGCCGCTGGTCAGTTCCCCGTGCTCCAGCACAGATCTCCTGCACCCACACTCATGTAAGCAATTCTCATTATTCTCATTCAGGGGAAGAAGGGACATGAAGGTAGAACCAGGGGAAGAACGGGTCCAAAGAAGCTAGAGGGTAATAAGAAAGGGTAGTTAGTGGATTATGAATATGGTTGTAATACATTCTAAACATGTGTGAATTCCTCAAAAAAATAATTAAAATATTTTGAAGGGAAATCAATTGTGTATTTCTTTCCTGACTTTTCTAGGGTTTTTTTGTGGCCTCAGATTTTTTTACTTGTGAAAGGGGGATAAATATCCCTTAAAGGGAACTTTATAAGAATATATATGACATAGCATATCATGTGAAAGCACCATGTACAGCCTAATTTCACAGGATCCAGAGTATAGGGACGAAGCATGGAAACCTTGAGTTGGAATTATCATTTGTCCAAAGTGATGTGGATGTGTTAACCGGTTATGGAATTCTAAAGTTTGAGGAAAGATCCAGTCTGGAGATAAAGATTTAGGATCCATCTAAAGACACATACTATATGGCTGTGGTTGTATCTCTTGGCATTGTATTTTGGTTGCGTGGAGATCACAAGTGCATTACATAGTCTGAGGAGCAGAGCTCAGGCCTGGCATCAGAAGTGATCTTTATGAGCTGCAAATGAAACGCCCAGTCCTCCAAAAGCCAGCAGAGAGCCAGGAGCAGGTATGCAGAGTATAATTAATGTTTATAGTTGAATCGTGCCCCCAGTTTGCCTCATGGAGGAAGCATTTACAGTTAGTCAGGTCACGATGTTGTAATTGATGGGTAAAAATAATTTACTATTTGATGACATTAAGTTGGGGTATGTTTCATATTTTCTACATGGATGCTACTTAGTAGCTGCCACACTACCTCCCTACCTTAGTTAAAACTAGACAAGGGAGATTGACCTCCAGTGATTTATGAACTAACAGAACAGGTTCTATCAAACTCCACACTCTAACAATTTAATTTCTATTAGTCTCCACAAGGGCTTCATCTTAAGGAAAAAATTGTTTTTCCTAACTTTTTTTTAATAGATCTATATTGGCTTGAGTAAGTCAGTGCCATGGAAACAGCCATCTCTAGATGTATACTTACATGTCATAGTTACTATGTCTAGCCCTCAAACTTGTCATCATCTTCAAACAAACACTCTGTTCCTCCTCTGGTCCCCTCGGACCCTTGTGCATTGGTCAGCTTTCCATTGCTGTGAGATTAACAGTCTAAAAGTAGGAAACGGTTGTCCATCACAATTCCAAAGGGTGCAGTCCACGGTCACCTGGCCAGATAGCTCTCATGAGGGAGCAAGCAGAACTAGAAAATTCTCATCTTATGGGGACTGGAAGGAAGAGAGAGGGAAGGGGCCAGGGATGAAGTATACCCTTTAAAAGCTTTCCCAGGGGCTGAAGAGATGGCTCAGCAGTTAAGAGCAATGGCTGCTTTGCCAGTGATCCTGAGTTCAATTTCTAGCACCCACATGGTGGCTCAAAACTTTTGGTAATGAGATCTGGTGCTTTCTTCTGGCCTGCAGGCAAAACACTGTATACATAAAAAAAAAATCTGAGAGAGAGAGAGAGAGGAAGGAGAAGGAGGAGGAAGAGGATGAGGAAGAAGAAGAAGAAGAAGAAGAAGAAGAAGAAGAAGAAGAAGAAGAATCTTGCCCAAACAACCTACTTACTCTAACTAGACTCCACATCTTATAACCTCTTCAACTTTCCAGTAGCCAGTTGATTTAAGAATTGATCAGTGGGTGTGTTCATCCTCTCATTAGATCAGAGTCCACATGATTCGTTCCCTTCCCAGAGGCCTCAGCACAGGATACTGCTGCTTTGAGAACCGAGCCTTCAATCCATGGGCTGAGAGGGAAGCTTTTTGACAGAGATGTAATATGTGGTGATCTCTATTGTGCTTTGTCTCTCAGTTTGCCTACTTTGGTGTCTCATACAGATGGAATCGTCAGAAACTGTCCTGTAATTTGACTTCTTTATTATCATGTTTTCAAGGTTCAGTATGTTGTGGTGTGTACTAAAGTTTTAGTCTTCCTTGTACAAATCAGCATTCCATTGTGTATTATATTCAGCCCTTTGCATATTCATTCATTGTAGTGGCATTTCAATTGTATTTTAATAAATAAAGACTGCCTGAAGATCTGAGAGTAAAACAGTCCCACTGGTCAGCCTTACAGACCAGGTTATGGTAACACACACCTTTAATCCCAGTAGCCACACTAATTGCCATAGAAATCAGGTTAGAGCATGCCTTTAATCCCAGTGATGTATGCCTTTAATCCAAGCCCTAGAGAGGAATATAAGATGGGGGAAGATAGCTCTCAGGGATAGTCTCATTCTGAGATTCTGGGAGACAGGATCGCCATTTCAGACTGAGTTCAAGGTAAGAGCCAGTGGCTGACTGTTTTGCTTTTCAGATCTTCAGGTTGAACCCCAGTTTTTCTCTCTGAGTTTTTATTGATTGTGCTTAAATTCACCTCTGAATGGACATGGGTTGGACCATGGCTGTTCTGAGTGCTAGTGTATTGATGTGTTTCAGTCTCAACTTTTAAATATTCTGGAGATGAAACCAGAAGTCTAAACCACAAAATTTTGAGGCCATAAATGTCCCTTGCATGCTTACAGGCATGTGAATGTGTTTATGTGTGTATGATTTGGGCTTTGTGTGTTTGTATTTCATTCATTTAAAAAGTGAAATTCTTTTAGCAGCACCGCCAGAGTGTTTCACCTCCATGGTCGCTGGGGCTTTACCCACACAGATAATACAAACTGTAGTGAAGTTCCATGGCTTCCCGCCACCACTGAAGCCTTTGTATGGGTGTCTCCACATTTTTTGACACTGAAGTGTAGAAAGTAACCTTTCTTCCCAATGTAATAGTTATTTGTATTTTATTCATTCTCCCAAACTGGTTCTCTTTGGTAAAAGGGCAAACCCCAAATAATCCAGAAAACCACTACCAGCAGCCATGCCAGGGTAGAGGCGGCGAGGCTGGCAAGCAATGCTAGTTGGTGTTGCTGTTCCTGCCGAGCCAGACACGTCCGCCCCAGAAACAGGATGGTTACGAGGAAGCATGCGCAGATGTCCAGAAGGGAAGTGAGTGCAGGATCTGCAGAGCAGAGAAGCAGGAAGCCTGCATCTGCGGGGTGATGGGGTGGCGGCCCCAGAGCACGCAGTTCCTGTCTCTGTCTCACTGAAAGGCGCTGTGGCAAGATACCTGGCATACACTCACTCGGCTTTATTACAGGCTGATTGCCTAACGCTACATTGTTCCATTGTATAAAGAAGAGATTAAAGGGATTGTATAACAGTATTAAATCACCCAGCAGTTTCTAATACCTGACCAAAACCTTTTAAGTGTCATTAAAGACGAGAAGACGCTGCCAGGAAGGAGGAGGCTAGGGAGACGTGTCACTCAGTGCATTGTGGGGTCCTGACAAGGTCCGTGGGACAGAGGAAGGACGTGGCAGAGGAAGGCAGCAGTGTTTGGTACTGACGGGCCCATGGTGACTTCTTGCTTGGAGTAACTGTCTTAGAATTCTACAAGATGTCAACAGGTTGAGGCTGGGCCGTACAGGAGCTCCTTGTCTTGGAGTAACTGTTCTAGAATTCTACAAGATGTTAAGAGGGTGAGGGTGGGCCATGCAGGAGCTCCTTGTTGGTGCGATGGGCTTCCCTTTGTAACACACCAGCTTTGACATCTGCCATGACCGTGACTCCATCTTTGTCTCCTCTCCAATTCCAATGCAGGGTGTGCTGGATACATCATGTCACCGGCATGTGGGTGTACCCTTTCCTGGAACACATTGGCTCAGGAGCCAGGATCATCTTCTTTGGGTCAACAACAATCCTAATGAATTTCCTGTACCTGCTGGGAGAAGTCCTGAACAGCTACATCTGGGATACACAGAGAAGTGAGTATCGCTGAGGGCACATGCACAAGAACAGCGCTGCCTATGAGAGCCTTGGCAGAGGGAGGCTTCTGCGGCAGCCTCCTCTTCAGCCCTCCACCCAGGCTCTCCACGGAAGCTTCATTTTTTTTTATTACAGTATTAATTTAAGAGCTGCTGGCAGTGCTATCTGAAAGGTTTATTTCTCACTTGGTCTTATTAGGTAGTAAAACATCCAAACCTGAAAGATAAAAGAAGCGCGCTCATAAAATTATATAGGAAAAAAATACAGTGTTAACAGGGAAACAAAAGTGAAGCCAGCTATGATTAACAGAATTCTGCCAAAGTGAAAGGGCCCTAAATTAAATAGTAAGTTATTGAAAGAGCCTCATTAAAAGTCACCAGATCTCATTCTTCATGTCATCTTCTCATGGATGCGGTCGTCTCAAAGGAATCTCATGATCGCGAAGCCAGCACTGCAAACGGTCCAGGTGGCCGCCCTTTGCCAGAATGGAAGGTCGCAGAGAGATGCAGTCATTAAAGGCTATATTTCATTGCTGCTAAAGTACCCTTAACCTTTGACTTGATTTCTCTTCTGTTTCTATTTATAGCAAAGCCTCCTTCTTGGCAAGACACACAATCTTATCTAAGCTGTGGCAACCCTGTCCAAAATCTATGTAAGAATACATAACCGCTGGAAGGTGGAAAGGCAAGGACTGGCCATGTAGTGATCTGAACCCTGCATGAAAACACACCCAGAGGCTGGTATGGGGGGTCAGAGAGATCTGGACATCTCCTTGGACACGGTCCGCTATTCTAGAGATGAACTGTAAATGGACTGTGATCCGCCAATGTTGAGCACCTGATTGAAGGCAGTTGCTTTGCAGGAGCTCAGTCCTCTCGTCTAATAAAGTAGTGTTTGCATAGTCGTTGCATCCGATCGCTTTGTGCATGCTTCTTCTGAGACCGTGTGTGTCAGCGCGTCAGCCAATGCTAGGTGGCCCCCTTTTTAATCCATTCTGACCATGGCTTGGAGAACCAGACAGTAATCTTCTCATGACGTTTCCTCCATTCAACAGAAGCAATAATCCTTCTCTTTTAAGCTTAGACTTATTTGGCGCCTAAAAAATGTTCCTGAAATAAAATGCAAGACTGTTTCCTCGCCATCGTCAGAGAATGCCTATAGTTAGGTTTAAACTAAGATGTTTTAAAAAAAAAAAAATTCTGGCTTCCTCTATCCCCTGGATGTGCTCAATTCTGGCAGACATTTGACCATGACTCTGCTACTGCCTTGAGTATATGCCTGAATGGCATAAGATAACTACCCAATCTAGACCAGAGAATGTTGCTTACCAGCAGCATTGAATAAGGAGTTAAAGATGAAGGGTGACACTGAGTTTTCTGAATTGTTTGTGAGGCTTAACTGGTTTCTGTTGTTTTCTTGCATGACATGCATGAAAACCAGTCACCAATTTATAGCTTATTTCTGTTTAGAGATTAATTTTGTCTACAATCATTTAGTGGAGCCCCTGGGAGCTGATGTTTGTGACAAACCAGCATCTTCCCCCTGCTGGCCTTTCCACAACTGTGTGTGTGTGTGTGTGTGTGTGTGTGTGTGTGTGCGCGCGCGCGCCCTCATTTTAATATGTTCATCTGATGCTCATATGCCTCCTCTGCCACTGGTATTACATTTTCATGCAACTGTGCTCCTTTCCCTTTTAATGAGTGTTCTGGGGATCAATCAGAAGTCCTCTTGCTTGCAAGGCAAGTACTTTGATGACTGGTCCATTTCTCTAGTCCTTTATCCTAAATTTACATGCCAAAAATTTCATTCTGTTTATGTAGTGGGATTTTTTTTCATGCACCAACACTTAAAAATTGGAAATTTTCATATTATATTTGGACTTCCTCTCCTTACCAAGTACTTTAAGATCTGGTGACATTGGTCCCACTGTTCCTTCTGCCAACATTGGATTTGAACTGAGTATCAGTTGCCACTTCTTTTAGTCGTCTAACTTCCCCTAATTCTCATCTGGTACTTAAGTCAGTCAGTTTCACAACTGAGTTTAAAACTACAGATTAAAATCAGTGTAGGCGTGCATGGGCACGTGTGTGTGTGTGTGTGTGTGTGTGTGTGTGTGTGTGTGTGTGCACGTGTGTGTGTGTGTGCATGCTCATACACCTGAACATATGCTTGTATACATGCATGTACATGTTGACTACTGTTTACACATACAGTACAATATAAATAAATAAAAGTTCTTGCTACAAATCAGTTACTATAAAATTCCACAGTGAGGAATATGGCATACAAGGTATAAAATACCTCCTGAATTCCTTAATGGTTTTCAATGGCTCAAATTTTCTGGGTTTATTCTACAACTTCAAGATGAAAAAAAAAAAATTGCAGACTATGACAGCTGGAGGTAGGGACGTTCTTGAGATTATTTGAAACCATCCCCCACCGTACAAAGGCAGCTGAGGCCTGTGAGTGACCTTCTCAAATAGTCACTGTTTACACATACAGTACAATATAAATAAATAAAAGTTCTTGCTACAAATCAGTTACTATAAAATTCCACAGTGAGGAATACGGCATACAAGGTATAAAATACCTCCTGAATTCCTTAATGGTTTTCAATGGCTCAAATTTTCTGGGTTTATTCTACAACTTCAAGATGAAAAAAAAAATTGCAGACTATGACAGCTGGAGGTAGGGACGTTCTTGAGATTATTTGAAACCATCCCCCACCGTACAAAGGCAGCTGAGGCCTGTGAGTGACCTTCTCAAATAGTCACCAGCAAAGCCAGTGTCTTCCACCTTCCACTTAAGCTTCAGCCCCTTGTCACTTCTAGTGAACTATCAGAATGTCTCCGTGTTTTAGAAACACAAAACAGACCACCTGCTAGGAAATACAAGCCCTTAAAATAAGTTAAACTAATGGTCAGATATTTGCTCTTTTTTAAATAAAGTGGCTCTGTGAGAGCTGTTTGTTTTGGCACTGATAAAATACCACAAGCTGGATATCTTAAACAATAGGAAGAGAGTGTCTGACATATGGATGCCACAAGTTCAAAAGCAAGATGGTGTCGGGATTGGTTCCTCATGAGATCCTTAAGAGAAAGTCTACCACAGGCCTAGCCTGGGCTGGAAGTTGTTCATCTTTATGCTCAGAGATGTGTCCTATGCATGTGATATGATCTTTCATTTTACCTCTTTTAGAATGACACCAGTCAATACTCACCCTAATGGTTTCATATTAACTTTATGAAGACCTCAACCAATTCAAGTTATTTCTGAGACAATGGAGATTAGGAATTCAACATTACAAATCCGGGACTCTATATAATTCATCCTGTAATAGTCCCTCTGCTATAAATGTCTTTGGCACATGTAAAATATCTTCTCCTCCCTCAACCCAGTATCCCCAAAAAGCCATTCTGACAAAGAAAGAAATAAAAAAAGAAAGGAAGGGAGGGAGGGAGGGAGGGAGGAAGGAAGGGAGGGAGGAAGGAAGGAAGGAAGGAAGGAAGGAGAAGGGAAGGAAGGAAGAAAGGAAGGAAGGAAGGAAGGAGGAGGGGAGGAGAAGGGGGAGGGAGGGAGGGAGGGAGGGAGGGAAGAAAATCTCTTCTGAAGTATGATGTAAACCTACAAACCATCTGTGGGTAGGATATGATCATAATTCATCCCAAAGCAAAATTGTTCTTTGGGTTCATGCTAACCTCTAAGACTAGACAACAAGTTACCTCCTTCTAAAGTATGGTGGCCGAGAATGTACAGTCCCCTTACAAACAGGCAGAAGGGCTCATGACTTGCTAGCAAATCTGAAAGCAAGCAGAGGAAATTTCCTTTAATTTAAAGGCTTGAGAATAATCCTCTTTGGCTAGATGCTGTAGCCCTGAGGCTCACAAGGAGGGGTTGGGCCCTGCCTTCCAACCCCTGGAGAACAGAAGATCCGCCCTCCCCCAAATCCTGGACTGGGATCATGGCATGTGTGGAGGGAGGTGGGGTGGGAGGAGGTGCTCTTGTGTCCTTGGTCCTCCATTTCATGCTGTGGCTGAGCCCTTCATCCAGGATAGTACTTTCATTGGGTATAAAACTCTCAAAAACGATGCTGGTCTCTTCCTGCAACTCAAGGAGACCCACCCACACCTTCAGAGAAGAGGGTCCTTTGGAAGGCTTTCCTGGATGACTGTGGCTCGTTCTGGTTTCTCTGGCGGTGATTGCTTGGATCCATGAGTCAGATGCCTAATTTCTTTAAGGAACAATTGTCTGGCCTCACCCTGAACATTCTCTCACATTTTGAAGTACTGTGGGTCAGGACTTTGGCATAGGATTGTGCTGTTCAACTCATGACACCTGAAGCATGACTGTTCTTCAGCTAAGACTGCTCTAACTCCAGCAACCCTGACTAAGGCTTCTGCTCTCACCAGAGTCGAAATTTGAGACCAGAAACAACAGTGCTCGAGAGTGAAAGACAGAGAAAAGGGCAAAAAGGGTAGGAAAGAGGAGGGAGTTAGACCCAGATCTCATGTGCAGGAATAGGTCCATTCTCGATAAGGCCCATCCAGGTTGCCTGGCCCCTCCCTGGCAGAAGCCCTGGGCTCTCACTTTCTGAGTGCTACTCCCTAATGGAAGCCATCCCCCTGCTTGAGAATATGTGTGGATACCTCCCTCGGGGTCAGTCTTGGCCCTCTGTGTTCCACAGGTATAGCCTGCCTCAACTTTCTGATGGGTTTCTGTCTGTCTGGTTTTTGCCTTGGTTTGGTTTGGTTTGGTTTTTGTGGAACTACGTTCAGTTCTTTTGTTATTAGCTGCGTTATTTTTGCCCTCTTCCCCATGGCTGCAAAACCAATATATGAGGAGCCATTTCTCTTCCAAGTCAGGGAAGCCCAGATCCTCCACCTCTGTCCTCTTTTGAAGAGTCCACCATTGCTGCTGAATCAACTCATCAACAAAATGTTCTAGAGAGAAGAGACCAAAGAGATTTTTTTTAAAAAAGATTTTTCATCCCATCCACTCCCAGCATCTTTACTCTTGTGTAGAGAACACAGGACAGAAGTGGGGACTCGGGAGAGTGCTGTCTGAAGGGAGCCTGCATTGTTAACTGTCTTTGCCTTGGTTACACACCCAACAATGGAGACACAGTGTAGACGCTTCCTTTCAATCAGCTCCTCTCTCCTCGAGCCCTTGTTCCTAGGTGTGATGTTTCCCTCACATGATCCATGGGAAGTATTTTGGAAACTATTTTATATCTCAGCCAGTTCCTTGCCTGCGGAAATCAACCATTAGCGAGGATGCCTGCTCAGAGCATTGACTCACATTGCGTTGCCTATTCTGGACTCTATGAAGCTAGCTAGGAGTGGAAGCTGGTGAAGGAGGGGGTTCCCTCATTATCTCTAGAATAAAGCAACCCTCGGAGGTTGGGCTTTATGGCTGATCACTGTGGGAAACTATATGTTGTTTATTGCTTTTCTGCTAGTCCTGTTTTCAGAGACGTCCTCTAAGTGCACTTATTAACAACGAAGATTAGCTGCGTATCCACCATAAAATAGACACTATCAAACACTAGGGCTATAATTAGTAAAATCTCTGCCCTTAGAGGTCTACACATTTATAAAAGAATACTAACAGGACCAGATAGACAGTATTTCAAATTCCTTTGTTCATTATTGCGATTGAAACAAACACACAAGAAGCATTCAAGAATTTAGGGAAGGGGGATTAGAAAGATGTTTATGTAGAAACAAAAGAAAAAAAAAGGAAGAAGCGGGTAGAATTTCTGCATTTAAGTATAACTTGCAAAAGTAGCCTGAACTATTTCATCTCCAGGAAAACGAACCATCACCAACCATTCACTGCAGACAACAGACAAAGCCTTCCTGATCCAGTAGATACATGTCCTTCAGGAAAAGCCGATCTGGATGGGTTGGCTCCTGCAGGCAGGACTTGAGTTTCAGCACTTATAAACATGGAGCCAGAAGTACAGTCATGGCTACAGTGATTTCTAGCATGCCTGCGGCTCTGGGTTCATGCCCTAGCGTGGGGTAAGGGGCAGGGTTAAGCGTGTGTGTGTGTGTGTGTGTGTGTGTGTGTGTGTGTGTGTGTGTGTTATAAATAAGCAGAAACAGCTCCTGTGGCTAATTAGGACTCCATGAGCTTTTTTTAAAATTAATAAATTTTAAAGAGAACAGCTCTAAGGCGATTAGGAAACCAAAATCCAGGTCTTGAGAATGGACAGGCCTGAAGCAAAAAATAAATGAAGCTGTTTAAATGCATCAGCTGCATGGCTCCTGCTGCTGGCGGCTGGTTACGAAGCTGGAATTTCCTGCTGGAATTTCCATCATGCAAACCAATGAGTCAGGAGGAATCCTGCCCCAGGGTTCTACTCCCAAAAGCAGGAGAACCAGGCTGTCACAGAGATGTCAGGAAAGTGTGGGGAGAGAGGTCACTGAGGGCGTTTCTAGAAATGGTTATAAATTACTTTTCTCCTTAGCTAGGAGAAGGGGGGCGGGGGGAGGTGGACAGAAGTCAGCTAAGGGAGCCAGAGATTCTACGAGCAGCCCCCATCTAGCTCGGCATGTGACGCTCAAATAAAGCTTTTTGTTTTTCTAGGTATGGAAGAAGAGAAAGAGAAGCCTAAGGTAGAATGAGATCCAAGTCTAAAAGGGAAAGCAGGAAGGAGCTACCCTTGAATTCCTTTGGCCCTGGGCACCAGCAGTGAGGAGACAGAACTTCAAAGGGGCCATGGCATCAACCCTGTCTCCCTGACCCTGAGGGAAGACAACTTTTATTTTCAAAAATGTGCAAAATAGGATGCATTGCTTTTGAAAATCACTCACCCTTGTTGTTTGAAGTACTCTCTTCCAAGTTCATTCTTGGCGACATTTTCCCTCTTTTCTAGTTTTAAACTAAAGTTGATCATCGAATCTCCATTTCTGCAATAATAACTCCATTTACTGAGGAAAAATCAACTGTGTTTCTTGTTAAGGAATATAATAAAGTTGCAGGGGGCAGATGTGGATCCAGATATTCATATTTAGTCTTAAATGTGGCTGGAGTAATGACTCTGGGGCACAATATGGACCCAAGAGGAGGCAGGAGAGGTGGTTCCTGTGGTGGCAGCCATAGTTGCCTGGAATGAGCACTGTTAGTAATAAATAGTACCAGTTTAGTTGAAACCCTGAGTGTGCTTGAATCTCCCTATTTAATCTGTCAATAATTCCCATGTGCAAACATTATTGTTAATAAAGATCCACCAACCAAGCTTGATGTCTGCCTGGTCCATCTCAGTGTCAACCACGTGGTTCAAGGGTCTGTGCCTGTTTCTATTGAAGCAGACCTGTTGACTGTACTTCATTCATTCCTGTGACTTTCATATTTTAACAGTGCTATGTTGTCATCATTCTGGAAGGAACACTTTAAAATCTAACTTATAAACTCTTGACCATAATTATTTGAAAGGTAGAAAACAGTGTTATACAAATTATAAAATAATTACCTACTTAGTGTAAATATGTTCATCCTAAAGTAGATCAAGTGATACAAAACCGTTTATTCTATAAATAACTTAATTGGTGATACAACTTAGGAAGTGCTAGAAAATCCACTTCCCCATAGACACCTATGAATGTGTTCTCTCTTGTTTTATCTACAGCCACCTCTTCATAAAGGAGCCTGATTATCCCCATTGACAACTAGAAAGGGCCCGGGACTCCCCAAAGAGAGAATGTTTTTATGAGGCTCCTGGTGATTTATTAATAGATTTCAAGATGTATGATTTAGGACTGAATATGTTCATACATACATTACAGAATGTATATCCAATTTTAAACAGTATTTTATTAAAACTTTCAACCAGAAGGAAAAACTCGGTTAATAACCATACTCATTTAAAAAAAATGTATTTACAAAGACTTTTGATGACTGTTTTGATGACTATTTATTCAGCAGTTATAGGTCTATTTGACCAAAAGCATTTGTTCAACTATGTTCATAGCAGCATTATTTGTAATAGCCAGAACCTGGAAACAACCTAGATGCCCTTCAATGGAAGAATGGATGAAGAAAGTGTGGAATATATACATATTAGAGTACTACTCAGCAGTAAAAAACAATGACTTCGCGGATTTTGCATGCAAATGGATGGAAATAGAAAACAATATCCTGAGTGAGGTATCCCAGACCCAAAAAGATGAACATAGGATGTACTCACTCATAATTGGTTTCTAGCCATAAATAAAGGACATTGAGCATATAATTTGTGATCCTAGAGAAGCTAAATAAGAAGGTGAACCCAAAGAAAAACATATAGTCATCCGCCTGGATATGGGAAGTAGACAAGATTGCAGGGCAAAACCTGGGAACTTGGGGGTGAGGTGGCACGGGGCTAAGGGGAAATGGGGTGAGAAACGTGAGAAGGGGAGAATGGGGGGAGCTTGGGAGAATGGGATGGTTGGGATAAAGGAAGGGTGGACACGGGAGCAGAGAAATATATATCCTAATTAAGGGAGCCACCTTAGGGTTGGCAAGAGACTTAACTCTAGAGGGGCTCGCAGGTGTCCAGGGAGATGTCCCCAGCTAGTACCTTGAGCAACTGAGGAGAGGGAACCTGAAATGATCCTATCCTATAGCCATACTGATGAATATCTTGCATATCACCTCAGAACCTTCATCTGGTGATGGATCGAGACAGAGACAGAGACCCAAATTGGAGCACTGGACTGAGCTCTTAAGATTCAAATGAGGAGCAGAACATGAGCAAGGAAGTCAGGACCATGAGGTGTGCACCCACCCACTGTGACAGTGGAACTGATCTATTGGGAGCTCACCAAGGCCAGCGGGACTGGGACTGAATAAGCATGGGATGAAACCGGACTTTCTGAACGTGGCGGACAATGAAGGCTGATGAGAAGCCAAGGACAATGGCACTAGGTTTCGATCCTAATACATGAACTGGCTTTGTGGGAGCCTAGCCTGTTTGTATGCTCACCTTCCTGGTCCTGGATAGAAGTGGGAGGACCTTGGACTTCCCGCAGGGCAGGGAATCTGGACTGCTCTTCATTCTCTCTTCATTCTCAAGAGGGAGGGGGAATGTAGTAGGAGGGAGGGGGAGAGGGGTAGGAGAGTAGGGGAAGGGGGCGATGTGTGCGAGGAGGAGGAGGGAAATGGGAAATGGGGAGGAGGCAGAAAAAAATAAATAAAATTAAAAAACATATAAAATAATGGGTTTCATTATGACATTTTCCTAAATACATATCATGCACTCTGTTCATATTTGCCCATCCCATTTACATTCCTTTACCTCTCCTCCCTTCATACCTGACATTTTTATATTGGCTTTGCAACAACTTGACAGCTGGGTCCCTGCAGACCCAAGCTAAGAATACATCTCCTAGTATGACTTAGCAGAAATCACATATCCCTGCACAGATACAAGTGATGGAAACATAGAACCCAAATCTTCATGGAGGAGCATCAGTGTGACATGGTAAAAAGAAAATGTGTAATCAGGGCATAGTAGCATCGAGATTTGGACACGGCTGAGCACATCTAAAAAAAGCTGGAAGATAAGTTGGAATTTAATATAATAGATAGTTATGGATGGAGGGGGCTAGAGCAGGAGGATCAAGTGGAGATGGCAAATGAAAAGGGAGATGAGGAAGGGGATACCAGGAAAGGCAGCTAACGTTATGGGCCATTTGAGGGGTAGTATGAAAGCCTATAACAGTGGAAACTTCCATATATATATATGATCTAAATGAAATCACCAAATAATAGAGGAAGCACAGCCCCACCTGGCCATCTCTTGTCACCAGATGAAGCTTCTAGCCCCAGGACCGGGTTACATCTCATTGAGTTGGTGGCCAAAGGAACCCCATGGGAACCCCCAAATGAGCCAGGCCATCACCAAGACTATAGGTTGCTCTCTATAAATTGAAGGCAAAGCTGCATTGCTGAAGACAACTCAATGAACAGAGAGAAGTCGAACTCATGTCTACATGGAGCCCTATGTAGCCTCACATTCTTACGTCCTTGGTACAGGAAGGTGCTCTGCTCTCTATGAACAGCAAAACATTAACCCAACCTTAAGAATGATGTCCTGCCTGCAATATGTGTGAGGGTCATGATGGCAAAAGCTTGTGGGAGTGATCAACTAATAGCGGATTTGGCTGAAGGCCCACTCCGTGAGGTGGAAACCTTACTTGACACTCCTTTGATGACCGGGGTCCCAGGGTAAAACCAAATACTACTGGTCTAAAAACAAAACAAAAAAAATAGCAATAAAATGACTCCTAGCGGCATTCTCCATAGATGAGTGCCTTGCTCAGTCGTCATCAGAGAGGCTTCCTCCTGCAGCAGTTGAGAACAAATAGCAAAGAGCCTCACAGCCAAACATGTACAGAGTGAGAGTCTTTGGTACACTCAGCCCTAACCAGAATATCTCCATCAAATCACTCCTCTCAGGGCTCAGGAAACCCTGCTGAAGAGGAGTGTCCTTTAGTAAGTGGCTGTCTGTTTCTTGTGCCTTTTCTTGCATTTTTCCTTCTGTTTGTTGGTTTTGTGCAATTCTGATCCGTTAGCTTTTGTTTTATCATATCATATATTATTATACTTCGTTATCTCACCGAAGCCTGTTGATTTTATAATGAGAGACAGAAAGGGAATGGGTCCAGATGGGAGGGCAAGTGGAGCTGGGAGGTGTAGAGGGAGGGAAAAACCATAATTAGGATATATTATGTAAGAAAAAATCTATTTTCAAAAGAAAAGAAATAACAAAAATAAAAAGATAAAAAATTTAAGATAATTTAAAAGAGAATTAAACATTAAATTAATATATGATAATTGGCATACAAGATGTAATAGGAAATAGTGGGGAAAGTCCCATTTGCAATAGTAATAACTTTATAATGAAAATTATGAAACAAATGCAAAATAGGATTTTAAAAAGTGGAAACATCTGAGAAATCATAAGTGTGCCAAGCCTCAAGTTGCTTTATAAATTCAGCATGAACTCAATAAAAGTATGAACCATGTTATTTGTTTATTAGTGAAATATGTACACTGGTATTAAGAAATGTCTCAGCGATTAGAAGCATTGGTTGCTTTTTCCAGTGGTCCTGGGTTTGATTATTAGCACCCACATGGTGGCTCACAATTGTCTGAAACAGTCCCATGGGTTCCATCACAGTCTCTGGCCTCTCGAAACATGATCTGCATCATGCAGAGGCATGCGTGCAAGCAACACATCCATGCATAGAAATAAAAATAAAAGTTAAAAAATCACAAGGAAGAATTGTTAAGCCAACTTCTGAGGAGAAAAACAGTAATGAAGTAAAAGAAGACTAATGCAACCAAAGAGTAAGATCCTGCTAACAAAGCAAGGTGGAACTGTCTAGAAATGCACAGATTTGAGGGGAAGCAAAATGGAAACATTGGTAATACAAAAACAAATACATGAAGAAACTTGAAATACAATAAAAGTTTATTTCAAGCCAGTGAGAAAAACATGGATTATTTGACAAGTATCATCAGGCCAACTAGAAAGCCATCTGGATAAAAATAAGTTGAATCCACAAATATTCCTTTAATCTTGGTAAATTTTGAATTGATCAAGAACTTGACATTTAAGATAATGCATTAGAACAATTTTCATAATTTTTCTGAAGTAGAAAAGCCTTTCTTAATTGGGAGTGAACTACAAAACTTTCAAAATAAGATGAACAAATTCTGCCATTTTAAAAGAAAGGAAGAAAGAAAGAAAGAAAGAAAGAAAGAAAGAAATTAAATCCCAGTGCTGTGCCCAGCCTTCATAAGGGAGGTTTATTACTGCACAGATAGTTATTAATACAGAAACACATAAGTGGCCAATGAGCTGAGGATAAGTGCTGAGAGAATACTAGGGACACTGGCTACTATCTTATTCAGCAAGCAACACTTTCTGATTCAGTGGCTAAACTGACACCTACAAAACCAGAGCCCTGTGGACTTTGAGCGCGGAGCTAGACGACCTTACAGTAGGACTCTCGCATTTGTGCATCAAAGCTGCATGTCCTATGGCTTAGATTCGGTTTCATGTGTCCCGTTTTCCCTTAGAGGGTTATTTTAGCTTTGAGAACCAGAGCCCCTGAACCTGAAGGACACGTTTTGTGACATGCACAACCTGTCTCTGCAGGTGTTCTGGATGCACCAAGACACTCCCACCCTGTAACAGGTGCTGCCCTGTAGCAGGTGCTGGCCATCTAAAGGTGCCCAGGAGCAGAGAGCCCTGAGAATGAATCCACCTGCTGTGCTGCAGGGACTGAGAGGAGAACACACATCCAGCTTTGGAGACTCTTGCTTCCTTCAGGCTGTTTGGAAGGATGTTTATACCTTTGTGTGTGAAGACTATCCAAGAAGCCACAATTCAGGAGAGAAAGAGCTTCTAGCTCCTCTCCTGGAAAATAAAAATGAATTATTGATTAATGAGAATTGATTTAAGAAAAAATCGGACCAAAGATGCAGAGCAAGAAAAAGTTATCTAGATTGTACGACTGACTTAACATACCCCTTAAAACAAAACATAGTAAAAAAAAAAGTATTAGGATTACAAAACTAATTCTATAATAAAATTAATTTTCCACAGCCAAATAGCCTTTTCTTAAGAGGCTTTTTAAAGATTTAATAAAACAAAAAGACACATGGAATTCCAGAAGAGTCCATTTCTTGAGAATATCATTTTTGTTTGTTTTTTTATTGTGGGTTTTGTTGTGGGTTTTGTTGCTTCCAGATACAACCACATGTCATTTAGTGAAGGGTATAGGTTCTAAGAAATACCTCCTTCAGCCATTTCTTCACTGTGTATACATCAAAGTGTGCTCTTCCTCAAATGGCATGGTGGTGATCAACTACTAGACATGGCATTCTGACCAATAGAGGTATACTGGAGACAGGTGCCTGAGGCTGTTCCTGACTCAACATGACAGACTGCTTTCTAAGAAAGCTTATTGGTAAGTAAAAAGTGTTTAATCTTCAATAATAATTATAAAACATATACAAAATAATAAACGAGTGGTGGTCACTTGTTATTACTATCAAGTGACACAGGCTGTAGATAACTGGATGAGATACATCATTACAAAATGGACAGGTTGCTTACATGAGCATCATCACAGATGTGAAGAATATACTATAACATAACTGCATTTATGATTTTGCCAAGCAAGAGGAATTTGTTCCTCAATGACAATCTCGCAGAATTGCCTTTGTATATGTGATCCTCCCATGGAGGACCAAAACACCTATGCCATATATAACTATAATTTCCAAATAATAAATTTTGAAAGGCTCAATAGAAGAACAAAGAGGTAACACTGAGGGAGAGTGTCCTGAAAAAGACAAGTACTTTTGTATATTTGTGCTGTTATGATACATTTTATAATGTATTATAAAATGCAGTCATTGAAAGAGTATGGTGTGGGTAAATAATAGAGAGGAAAACCAATAAAAGTAGATAAAAATACAGACACTACCTCTATACATTAAAATGTACTAAATAAATAAAGATGGCATTTTGAATTAATAAGATTATAATAAAATATTCAATAAATGGTGTGGAAATAAGTGAAAAAAACCTATTTTATGAAAAGAAAAAAAGACCCTTAAACCACATGTAGATATACAGAAACTTCAAAAATGATTGTGAGAAAACCAATAGCACAGGCACTAAGATCAAAAATTAATGAATGGAACATCATGAAATTGGAGTGTTTCTGTAAGGCAAAGGAAACTGTCAATAAGATAAAATGTCAGTCTGCAGGACGGGAAGGGATCTTCACCAGCCCAACATGAGACAGAGGGCAGATTTCTGAAATATATAAGGAACTTAAAAAACTAGATGAGAATAAACCTAATAATCCATTAAAATGGGGTGCAGATCTAAACAGAATTCTCATCAAAAGTTCAAGTGGTCGTGAAAGACTTAAGGAGATGTTGACCATCCTTGGCCATGTAGCATTAGGAAATCAAAATGACTCTGAGATTCCATCTTACATCTATCAGAATGACTAAAATAAACACAAGCGAGAGCTTATGTTGGAGAGGATGTGGAGTAAAGGAAACACTCCTCCATTGCTGGTGGGAGGGCAAACTTGTACAGCCACTTTGGAAGTCAGTAAGGTGGTTCCTCAGAAAACCGGGACTCAACCTACCACAAGACCCAGAAATACCACTCTTGCACATATACCCAAAGGATGCTCAATCATGCCAAAGACATTTGCTCAACTATGTTTGTAGCAGCTTTATTTGTCATAGCCAGAACCTGAAAGCAACCTAGATGTACCTCAACTGAAGAATGGATAAAGAAAATGTGGCACATTTACACAATGGATTATTACTCAGCTCTTAAAAACAAGGACACCAGGAAATTTGAAGGCAAATGTATGGAACTAGAAAAAACTCATCCTGAGTGAGGTAACCCAGACGCAGAAAGACAAACATGATATGCACTCACTCACTCATAAGTAGATATTAACTGTAAAGTAAAGAAAAACTATGCTTCAATCCACAAAGCCAGAAAGACTAGGTAACAAGAAGAGCTCATAGGCAGATACCCAGTTCTCCCTGGGAAGAGAAAATAGCAGAGATTTCATGAGTGAACTGAGGGCATGTGGAGATGGGAACATAAGCAATCAGGCTGGAGAGGAATGGAGGGGGAGAAAGCTGAGGGGGGACTGCTGGGGGGAGGGCACTTCAGGGTTGAGTGGAAGCCTGGTGCAGGGGAATCTCCCAGGAGTGTATGGGGAGGACCCCAGGTTAGACTCCTAGCAATAGTGAATAAGTAGCCTGAACTGGTAGTCTCCTGTGTCCATATTGGAGCCTGGCCCAATTGTCATCAGAGAGTGTCATCCAGCAACTGATAGAAGTAGATGCAGAGGCCCACAGACAAACATTCAGTGGACTTTGGGAATCCTGTAGAGGAAGAGGAGAAAGGAGTGTAGGAGCCAGAGGGGTCAAGGACACCACAGGAATACTCACATAATCAGCTAACCTGATCTCATAGGGTCTCACAGAGACTGAACCGACAACTGGGGAACCAGCTTTAAACTGACCTAGGCACTCTGCATATATGTTAGAGTTGTGTAGCTTGGCCCTCTTATGGGGCCCCTAACAGTGATAACAGGGGCTGTCTCCATCTCTTTTATTGACTTTTTGGACTCTACTTCTCATACTTATGCCTTGGTAAACCTTAATACATGAGAAGGTGCTCAGTCTTACTACAACCTGGTATGCCATGTTTTATTGATACTGATAGGAGACCAGCCCTTTCCTAAATGGAGAGAGAAGAGATAGGGATTGGGGCTGGGAGGGGGAGTGGGGGAAAGGGACTTATTGGGGAGGATGAGGGGAGGTGGCAGTCGGGATGTAAAATAAAAAGATGAATAAAAATGATTATGAAAAAGAAAAACATGCATACATACATATATGTACATGTATATAGATACCACACTCTGCACAGCTGCACTAATATGGGGATATAGAGATAAGAATTAAAGGTCAGTTTGATGCTATGCCCACTTAACAGAGTAGTGATAACAGGTTCATCACTGGGGTCTGTGTGCTCCAATCTTAGGTTCTTGGACAGATTTACAGTATGAAGCATGCATTTATTCCATGGAACAGGCATTAATCAGAAAGTATTTGGTTGTCTTTATAACGTTCATGCCACTAATGTATCCATGGACATATCTTGCCACATCAGTCATTATTGTAAATCAAAGGGTTCACAACTGGGAAAGACTGTTGACGACATGCTCACTTCCTACCCCAACAGCTTACCTAGCACCTTCCAGCACGAAAAAAACTATCCATCAGGGAATAACCTTCCTACTCAATGTAGAAGGAGCTGTGGGCAGGCCTGCTTTTCGTCCTGTCCGGCTCCCACACAGCTAGCTTTACACCCGAAATAACAACACACAAATTATATTCATTTAAGCATTGCTTGGCCCATTAGCTCTAGCCTCTTACTGGCTAACTCTCACATCTTGCTTAACTCATTTCTAATAATCTGTGTAGCACCATGAGGTGGTGTCTTACCGGGAAAGATTCAGCATGTCTAACCTGTATCCATCTTGGGCCAGAGCTTCATTGCATCTGGCTCACTTCCCTTCTTCCCAGCATTCTGTTCTGTCTACTCCACCCACCTAAGGGCTGGCCTATCAAATGGGCGAAGGCAGTTTCTTTATTAACCAATGAAAGTAACTCCTCCATCAACTCAATACCAGCTTGATTTCTGCATCCAGTGACCAAAGTATATGTTGTTTTAGGCAATGGGGTGTTACCTCCCAGTTCTGCTGAGCAACCTGAAGCAGAATATAAACAATAGTCTGTATTGTTTTAGACACCCCTGACCAACAATTGAATGACAGATATTCTACACCAGGAACTATGGCTTCTCAGAATATTAGCATCTGCATAGTGCAACCCCAGTTAAATTCTTTTATGTGAATATATGCAGAAGAGAGCAGAAGTAGTCCTGAGTGAATGAGCTAGACAGAGTCTTCTGAAAATGAGAAATTTCTGCATTCATGAACTCATGGCAGCTGTTGGCTTCCCATCAGCATTCACATAGGAGCTCAGACCCCTAGCTGAGGAGTTATTAACAGTTGAGAAAACCCCTAACTGAGGAGCTAGTAATAGTTGATGGCCTCTGAGGGACAATAAGTCAGTTTTCTTTAAGTCATGATAGGTCAACCATGCTCCAGGAGATGGCCCCATACCCATAAATGTATGGGCAATACAAATTTGATTTGGTGGTTTTTATTTTAAAGACAAAAATTAGAGATATGGGGAAATGGGTAGGGGTTGTAATATGAGCGGCGGGGCTGCGTCCCCAGCACCCTGGCCGCCTGCTAGCTTATGCCCGAAATAACAACACACAAACTGTATTCATTTAAACACTGCTTGGCCCATTTCTATCTAGCCTCTTCTAGGCTAACTCTCGCACCTGGACTAGCCCATTTCTAATAATCTGCTGTAGCCCACGAGGTGGCTTACCAGGGAGCTTCTAGCCTATGTCCATCCTGGGTCGGAGCTTCATCGTGTGCGTCTGCCCGGGAGAGAGGAGCATGGCGTCTCTGGAGCAGAGCTGTCGAGTCTGAGCTCACTTCCTCTTCCTCCCAGCATTCTGTTCTGTTTACTCCTCCCACCTATGTTTTCACCTATCAGGGCCAAGCAGTTTCTTTATTGCTTAACCAATGAAATCCACAGATTGATATATGACACTCCCACATCAGGGAGGGTAGATCTGGGAAGAATTAGAGGCAAGAGTGCAGGGCAAAACTACATAGTATATTTTCAAATAATTAATAAAAATGTATTTAAAATACATTTCAATTTAGAATTTCAACTTAGAAGAATTTCACTAGACAAGAATGCTGAGTAAGAAGTGTTTAAATTGCAGTGTTTGAAAGAACAAATCAGAAAATCTAGGGGGGACTTAGCAAGCAATAAATATTGAGACACAACAAAAGTGGTTTAAAACTTGGGAGGGGACTCAAAAATGTTGCATGGTTTAAAAATGTTTGAAACCCATATTACTTCTGTTTACTTGAGTAAATATACTCTGCTAATACTTCCTATTCCCCAAATATGTTCACGTTCTGACACTCATGACTAGCAAAAGAGAACAATAGATGTAATTAAGTCAAGGACCTTAAAATGGAAAGATTATAGCTAAAGGGATGGCTCATTCAGTAAAGTCCTTGCCTGCAAGCAGGGCCCAGGTAATAAACAGCCAAGAGTTGTAGCACATGCTTACATTCTTGGCACTGAGAGGGGCTGTCCCAAAAATAGGGGCTGATATCTAAGAAAGGACCCCTAATCTTGTCACCCAGAACAATGCCAGCAGACTCTAAAACTCACAAGGCAGGGAAGTGAATTATCCATGAGAGTCTCAAAGATAATACCCTCTTAGTGACAGTTTGATTTTCAGCTTCTGACCTCCATTCACAATTTAGGTTACTTACTTTGTTTTAATTTTTTTCCTTTTATTGAACATTGGATTTTTTCTGACATAATATATCCTAATTACTGATGTATTCATAGCAAACAAAGGGAAATCCTACAACAATGAACATGGTTAAGCAAGTATCCCTGTGATAGGATGAAGTATACATTGGGTATATGTCCAAAAGTGGCATAGCTGAATCTTGAAGTATATGGATTCCCATCTTTCTGAGTATCGGCCACACTGATTTCCACAGGGGCTCTATAAGTTTGCATGACCACCAGGAATGGGTGGATGTTCCCCTTACTCCAAACCCTTGTCAATATGAGCTGTCACTTGTTTTCCTGATCAGAGCCATTCAGACAGGTACAAGATAAAATATCAAGGTAGCTTTGATTTGCATTTTCCTGATGGCTAAGGATGCTGAACATTTTGTTAAGTGTTTCTCAGCCATTTGAGTTTCTTATTTTGAGAATTCTGTTTAGAGCCTTATCCCATTTTAAAATTGGGTTATTTGTTTTATTTAACTCAAGTTTTTTGAGTTCTTTACATGTTTTTGATATTAGCCTGGTTTTGAATGTGTAGCTGGTAAAAACATTTTTCCTACAGGCTTCTACTTTGTCCAGATGACGATGTTTTTTTTTTGCCATGCAAAAGATTTTCGGCTACACAAGGTCCCCCTGCTGTTTTTAATAGCAGCACTGGGGAAAGAATGTATTCATATCATTGAAAATGTTTAGTTTTGTGCTAGATTTAAAGTAGTAGTAGTTGCCTCATGATTAAGATCTAAAAATCTGTGTGTCTGCACTTCTTACTCACTGAGTGGCCAGCGCTGTTAGTCATCCACAGGCCAAACTATAGAATTCTCACTGAGAATCATCCTGAAAAGGAAGTTCTGAGGTCAATGAAGAATTTCTCATTTAGCAGCATTTGTCATTCAAGGGCACATGAGTGCTTTTCTGTCCATCCCCCCAGCAAAGTAATGCAAAGTTTTGAGACAGATGACCCTAACTTTGAGAACAATTCAGAGCATTTTAGATTAATGGCAAATGTCTATGCTTGTTAAAAGGAGCTTTGCTAGAGGGAGATATCCTACGATCAGGTCAAGCTTTCATCAAAAAAATATATCTTTAAAATCTTAGTCAAAACAATAATCCTGGAACTTCTCTCAAGAGAATTTTGAAAGTATGTGATGCAAACAACAGTAGAAGTAGTTTTCAGTGCTGTGTTTGGTTTTACATATTTGTACAAGCACATTGTTTGATTAAACAGGCTCAACATAAATATATGTAAGAATGAACTTTATCCACTTTCAAACATCACAAAAATTTGAAGCATCAACTATGCATTTTGACTAGGCCAGAAATATTTCTTCATACCCCTCAGGTTTAGTATTCATCCAATGCCTTTGAAACTCAAGCTAACAAAACTTCCTGTCCCCCTGACTATTCCCTATGCCTAGGAAAGAGGAAGAACTGTCTAAGCTTTCCAAGAATGGAAGGTGGCGAATCCCTTCTCTGACTCCTGGTCCATTACTAAGACTTTGATGGCTTCTGAGAAGAGATGAGGTTGTGACTCCATAAGGACTCACATGGACACAGGCCTCTTCCCTCGTTACCATGGCAACAAGAAATCCTCCCAGAAATCTCCACTTACACAAGTCCCAACTACTTTCCCTAATAGGCCTTCATCATGCCTGGTCAAACCAAGGAACATAGCCTGCATGGGGTCTTTTCTTTCCCCTATAAAACCACTGAATGCTCCATCAGCAACCCTTCTCCCAGCTACAGATCTTTCCCACAGCTTTTTCTGGAAGTGGAGAAGACAGAGGCCAAGAGGAGAGAGTGAGACAAAGGGAAACTTCCTTGAGCCCTGACTCCCAAGCCCTCAACTGAGAGAATCAATGGGAGAGCAAGGCAAAAGGCCTTGGGAATTCTTCATAAATTCTTTATTTAAAAAAAAAATCACATCTGTAGTAGAAGACCGCATGTTGGTTTCCAGCTGCTTAGCCCCAAAATAATCACACAGAAACTGTATTAATTAAATCACTGCTTGGTTCATTAGTTCTAGCTTCTTATTGGCTAACTCTTGCATGTTAATTCAACCCATTTCTATTAATATGTGTATCGCCACATGGCTGAGTTAGAGAGATGCCCTGTAGCCCTGCTGGAGACAGACACTGAAACTTCAGCCAGTAAGGCATAGCCACTACACCTCCAAGAAGCAAGCTTTGTTTTTTGGGTTGCTTTTTTTTCCCATTTAAACCAGCTCCATTTGAAACCAGAATCATAGAATTAATTAAATCACAAATTTGAAGATAGTGTATTGAGAACAAAAATAAAAGTTTTGAGTAAAAGAATTCTGAGAATTAAAGGTAGTAGAATTGAGGGAGGAAGCATAAGAATAAATAAAGTTTAGTATTTCTGAGGAATGCAGCAAGCCATGGTGATTGGTCTCAAAGCAGAATATTGAGACACAGTTCAAAACATGTTGTTTCTGGAGAATTTTGGCTTTCTTCAAAGAAAAAGTAATAGGATATGGGACCAAGACACATACACACACACACAACACACACATTTATAAATAAGCAGAAGAAGTTTTAAAAACAATAATTGTTAGAATTGGTCAACAGCTGTTTAAGACAAGAGCACTGAGGAAAGGGAATTACACTGGTACGCCTTGGATTTCTACCTGGTGGGAAATTTCCAGATTGTAGCACAGATGAACCTGGCAGTAACAATAACTCATGGGGTGATGGCGTTCAGGGAGATCTCGAATCTGTGAAACACAGTTCAAGGGGAGAAGGGGCCCCAAAAATTCACATGGGAACCCATCTAATCTTTAAATACAAGTAAGTTTATTCAGGAATGGGTAAAACTACAATTTTTGACTGTTGAGAGAAAAAAGGCAATTTATTGGTGTTTAAAATAGATGAAAATAGTCTGTCAATCAAAACAAATAACACCCCTTAGCATTCAAATTTCTTCTTCTCTTGAAATTTGTAAAAATAAGCCTCAAATAACAACAACAACAACAATAATAATATGGCCCTTGAGTATTCTATTTTATAAGGACTACCATTACTCTTGATAGTACTGGGTACTCTCATTCATATGGGCCACTGCTACTCTTTACAGCATATTTTTTCCCAATCTATGCCATACCTTTATTTCGTATAAAATTTCCTTGATGCTTTGGAAACAGTCAAGCAAGCTGCATAAAGAATGGGAGAGAAGAAGTGCAAGTTGCTTTTATTTCAATACTAGACAAGATAACTTCACAACAAAAACTTTTGTCCTCAAGACAGAAGATTCTCCCCTTAAGAAGATAATGATCATAAATGCGCCCATACCTTATCACAGCATTTCAAAATGCTGAAGTGAAGAGTGAATGCCTACATGCATGATCCAAGAAACATTACAGATATTAATCACAAAATAAGAATATTATGAACAACTCTGTGTCATTTCAATTTTGACTCTAGCCTCATACAAACAAGGAGAACAACAGAGGAGTGATAACGTCTCCCCGTTGTTCTGTAAACCTAAAAATTAGGCCCTATCTCTGGGTCTGAAGTAAAAGTCACTTCACTTAATACAGACTTAACATTTAAAAAACCCCTTTGGTACCTAGAAGTCAATAAGGCTAGCAGGCTCTCAGAGTTGAGTACATTGAGTTTGTTGTAGGACCTTCATGGACCCTTGCTCTAGACTCTTCAGTCTCTGAATGTATACCTTGCATACTGTGGTGTGGGACAATGGTCTGTATTCTGTCAATTATATTTTAAATAAACGCTGATTGGCCAGTAACCAGGCAGGAAGTATAGGTGAGAAAACCAGACAGAACGTCAATGAGAACAGGTCAATGAGAACAGGAGAATTCTAGGAAGGAGGAAGTCTTATTCTGCAGTCCTGATCCAGCCACAGAACAAGCAAGATGTGACTGCCTCCCCCAAAAAAAGTACCAAGCCATGTGGCTAGCATAGACAAGGATAATGGGCTAAGATAAGTTATAAGAGTTAATAAGAATCCTGAGATAATGGGCCAATCAATTTATAACTAATGTAGACCTCTGTACCATTTTGGGGGGAATTAATGATTGCCGGAACCAGGCAGGACAGAAAACTCAGTCAACAATAGTGGGTCAACCAGATGACCTCACAAGACAAAGAGTTTACCCTTCTGGTGCTGTCCCTTAACCTCATGGCCAGGTTCTTATTCCAGAAGCGAGGTGTGGGAAGCAGATTGCTTACTAAGAACCTTAAGATGATGTGTAGTACTCAGATTGGGAAGCACAGCATTGGCTCTCCAAGATGGTGCTGATATGCAGGCAATAAGTGGCTCTCTTAAGTCAACACAAGGCAACTGAAAGATTCAGGGCTATCCAAAGTTCATTGTCAACCTTGATTTTGAGCCACACAGTTGTTCACGGGCCCCAACTCTTGTCTACCTATATTCTGACTGCAGTGCTACATTCAAACATATTTGACCCTATATATTCTTGCATCTGAAAGCTAGTTTGGTACTGAATCCCAAACTACACTTCACTGACAGTGGCTCTCCCTACTCCTGCAGCCTGTGAGACTGTTACTCTCTTTTGCTTCTGACTTATGTATTTGTGCTTTCCAAGCATAGCTTTAAATTTTGTAGGAAAGATACAGACATCCCTGCAGAAGTTAAACTGCCTTCTTGCCCTATTTCTGGCTCATCCATCTCTCCCTTGTTAGTGTGAGTGTTAGAAGCGGCAACAGTGGGGCCAACATAGAGAGATAACACATTCTACCAATGTACTGTTACAGTCTGAAGCCTTCCACATAAGCGATGGGGATATGACTTAGCAGCTAAGACCATTTGCTGCTCTTCCAGAGGACCTAATTTTGGTTCCCAGTATACAGGACAAGAGTCCTACCACTACCCAGAACTGTAGCTCCAAAGGATTCAGTGCCTTCTTCTAGATCCATTGGCACCAGCATAAAATAAATAAATATTTTTAAAGACAAAGCAAGTTCCATGTGGAGGCTAGAGTGGTGTGAGACAATGGTCTGTATTCTGTCAATTATAATTTAAATAAATGCTGATTGGCCAGTAGCCAGGCAGGAAGTATAGATGGGACAACCAGACAGGAAGTAGAGGTGAGTCAATGAGAACAGGAGAATTCTGGGAAGAAGAAAGCCCATTCCTTTGCAGTCCTGTACCAGCCACAGAAGCAAGATGTGACTGCCTCGCCAAATAAGGTACTGAGCCATGTGGCTTATACAGACAAGAATAATGGAACAATATAAGTTATAAGAGTTAATAAGAAGCCCGAGCTAATGGGCCAATCAGTTTATAGTTAATGTAGACCTCTGTATGATTTCTTTGGGACTTAACAATTGTGGGAAACAGGCAGGACCGAAACCCCGACAACACTAGAGAATTCTAATCAGCAAGTTCAACATAAACAAAAAAGCAAATTATCATTCATGTTTCCTGAAGATTCTGGAAATACCTCCTTCTGAAGCCATCATAACAGAACCTAGTAGCAGCCTTCCATGTGACTCCTTGAAAGCCAGCGTTCCTGGGCAGCAGACAGCGGGAGCCTGGTGAGGACTGATGTGACCGGCAGTAGGGAACTGCAGAAGTGTCAAGATCTTCATGCTTCAGTGCAACTGAGTTCTGACACTGTGAATAAATCACCATTGCTGAGGTTTCTTAAAATGTGAGATTGGAAATGAGCCAGAAGTGACACTCTGGACAATAAAGACCCAGAAGCAACCTAACTAGTTCCTGGACCTAACTAGGAAGAGATGAATCCCACAAAGAGACATTATGTTCATGCATTAGATAATAAACAAACAGAAAGTTCCTTTTCCCTACCTGCATTCCAAATCTTTGCTATGTCCTACATAGGACTATAGTTTTATAGTATGTGGTTTGATTTGTAAGGTGACATTTCTATGTAGCCCAAGCTAATCTCAAACTTTCAATTCTCCTGCTGCTGGCTTTAGTGCTGATATTGCAGGTGTCACCATGCCTTGTTCATGCTTTTCCTCAAATATGCAAATATATTTTTCTATGGTTCATATACTCTAAAAACATTCCTGATAACACTCAAACTAAATACAACATACGATAAAGAAACCTGCATGCTAGCAAATCTCAAGAGCACCCTCCCAGAATTCTTCATAAAACAGAGCAAGGTGAAGCCAGCATCTCCTAAAAAGGATTATATCCCACAAAGAATCATTCATCACCATAGTACAAGGTTTAATAAAATGAGTCAATTTATCATATTGGTTTAATGAAAAAACAAGGCAAATAAATCTCAACTATAGAGAAAAATCATTTGACAAATGGAAGTATCCATTTTGTGCGTAGCAGATGGGTCCTCTGAACAGAAGGGTCTGATCCACATCATCCATCATCCCAGAATAGAAAGGAGAGAGGACCAGCGACATTCTTAGGGTCCCACCACTGGTCCCTGGTGACCCTAGGATTCAACTGTTTTCCTATTTGTCTCTATAGCACGCATTTTTTCTCCACAGTACAGTGTCTCTACATGCAGAAGTGCTGGTTTCATTCTGTGGAACTGTGTTCGGTGCTGTTTAAAATTTTTTTTGAAATGTTATTGCCACTATCAAAAAAAAGAACATTTATTTTGCATATTGAGATGTTCAGGAATATATTTTTGAGACATGAATTCAATATGCAGAGATTATTATTTTCTTTCTGTTAGCAATTCGGGAGTAGATACAGTGTAATAGCATAGAATATTAATCTCTTTGGGGGCCCGCTGTTGAAATAAAAAGGATGTAATAAAAATTACAAACTCAAACAAATAGGCACTAACTCTAACATTTGGTCAGCACAAATCATTAGTATTGCAAAGCCAAGAACTTCCAAAACCAAAAACTCCAGGAGAAAAACAAATATTCTTATTCATAAGAATAAGAATCAATCTTGCCACCTCTCATGCTACTTTTTCATGTTTTTGTTTTTGTATGTGACTTTCAATAGATAAAATAAAAAGATAATTTATTTGTCTCTAGCATAATCTAATTTTCCCCTGTGTTTTGCTTTGATTTTAATGTATCTTCATGCAGATTTTTTGTTTCATACATCAATTGAATTGTGTTTTATTTATATGTTCATGCTGCCATAATTTTAGGCATTGCTGAAATCTACCTTATCCACAAGAGAATAGGTTCTGAGAACCTTGATAGACATCTGATGAACTGGATGGTACATACATATGGAATATATATATATATATATATATATATATATATATCAGTATATATAAAATTTTGTACATATATCTACAATAATAAAATTTAACTTATACATTAGGCACAATAAAAGGTTAGCAGCAATAACTAGTAATGAAGTAGTTTGATTATTACAACATGCTAACAAAAGTTAGGTGAGTGAGGGCTCTCCGTCTTGATAGAGTCAAGAGAAATATTGACATTGCCGGACAACTGTTGGCTGCGTTATAATTCAAACTATAGTACAAGAAAATCTATTTGGAACTAGTCTCATGATAGATTTGAAATAGTTGGGGGCCACACACAATCAGTTTTTTCTTTCTCGTGCCTTCTCCCACTCTCCGTAGGGATCTCCCTCTGTCCTCTCACTAGTTTTCTAGCACACCCATCTCTCAACTCATTATTGTTGTCCTTTTATCACCCTTTTCCCTCTGCTTCTTGGTTCTGTCCACAACACCACTTCTGAAACAATTTTTATTTTCCTCCTTTGAGAGAGTGAGGTTCCCAGGAGGCACTGGGAGCGGTGGGTGTTCCCTGCTGCTGAGAACCTTGACCTCTTTCCTGTAGATAAATGACAGGCAAGAGTGCCAGTGACAAGGACGTGGGTGTGCAGACAGGGTGGTCTTGGGCTCCTGCCAGGCCTCTAGCCAGTCTTGCCGACATTCTAACCTGCTGCCCGCCATGTGGGAATTGAAGTGGAAATGATTTTCACAACTAAATTTCCTGAGGACTGGGAAAGAGCACATTTACTGTTTATGAGGGACCTCAGAGTTCCCCAAGATCCTCCAAAGTCCCCTCCTTTCTCTCACTGCCACAGTCAAGATCTTTTGAGATTGTAAGAAGGGATCATAATTAAGTGCAGGAACCAAGAAAAGGTTGAAAGGCCAGAAAACAAACAGACAGATTGAAAAAAAAATACATTCATTGATGAGTGCTCAAGTTCACCTTGATAAGCTTGACAGGACTCTATTATGTCTGAAACAAAAAGAAACCACCAAAGTTCAGAGAGCACGGTCTATACAGTCCATCAGGTGTAGCTTTGATACAGCTATTATTCACTGACTAGGGGATTCCAATATTGACCCCATCCTGCCTCAGTTTTCCCATCTGGAAATGAGATATCTCCTCTTCAGGATTCATTTCATGGGCTGGCTCTTGTGTGCTTGAGCTGTCCAACAATAAGGATCCAAAAGGTGTAGCTAGCACTCCATTCTCAGCACAGTGTGGCACAGAACACTAACTGGAAATGTCTAAGTTATCTGTTCTCCTTTAGAAACTCACAATTTAAGTGAAAATAAACATAAACATCAAATCATATAATACAGGAAAAGATTAGTGATGTATGTATACATATACACTTATGTGCATTGTGTATAATTTTAGATAAATAATAAACAATATGATTCCTTACGCTTTATTGAGCAATGTTTTGTTAATTGTCCCCTGGTCCTCCTCGTACTACTGTATTGACCTCCATCCCCCCTCCTCTTCAGTTGGAACCCATTCCTCTTTATCCCATTTTCTACTTAATATCAGCCCTATTCTATTCTGTTTCCTTCCCAATCCACCTTTATGCTTTTCTGGTTTCTATAGTTACTCCACATTGGATATTCGCATCTGAGGACTGAGAGCTAGGAACTGCAGATGAGAAAGAACATGTTATGTGTGTCTTTCTATATCTGGGTTACCTCAAGGGACTTAAGCCAACTAGGCCAACAATGCTCCCCAGAAGAGCCAGACCAACAAAACCCCCAGTAAAAGGCCCAAGAAACGTGCTTTGGATGATAGGTAGTCCAAAGGTCTCCCAAAACAATATGGATTATGGATTTAGGCCTTGGTTGCCTCTCCAAGGTTAAGGGTAGGCTCTGATTGCTGAAGACACTATATGTTTAGGACAAAACCTTAGATCATTCAAGCAGAATCTGATCTGAATGCCTCTTTCCTGAGGTCTAACTGACAGAGTTCCAGAAAACACTATGCAAGTTTCCAGTGGAGGAGAACAATTATATGGTCCTACCCAGCTGCAACACCTATTACTCACCTATGAACCCAGCTGAACAACTATGAAGCATGGTAAGATATGATTCAAGGTGCAAAAATGGCACTACGAACCTGGGGCAACCAATAGCTGTCTAATTGCACTTTAGGCCCATTCAACAAGAGGGAGATCATGCTTGATATTGAAAACCTAACCAGCTTCCTGGCTGGTGAGATCATGGACCTTGGAAAAGAATCTACTACCGCCACTTTGCTAGACCAACCTAAGTCATGACTATATTCTAAATCTTATCCTTATTCCCAGAGATAAGTGTAACTACCACCCTTCATCAAAGAAGCTTCCCTTCCCAGAAAATGGGAAGCAGCACAGAAAATCACAGCTAGATATAATACAGAGAGCAATGGTTTGTGGAAGAGTTTAATATCAAATAATGCATCTACAGCACAGCTCCTGTATCTATGACTCAGAGAACATCATGAAAGAGGGGGTGGAAAGAGTGTAAGACACAGAATATCAGGATGTTTGCTGTGAAACAGTCTCTCCTAGAAAGGGCCACATAAACAAGATCAGAACATGGCAATATCAATAGACATGTTAACACTGGAGGGGGAGTCTCTCAAGGGATCCCATCGCTAGACAACTGACCATAGCAGGAAGGAGAATTAACCTCTTCTGGGGGTGGGGTGCCTCCCTGTTGGGTGTCCAACGCAGAGTGCTCAGCCCTGAAACCATATACAAACTAACAACAAAAACAGGCTCAGTAGGGTATTGTTTCTAAACTATGTTTATAGCAAAATAAGGATTTTATCATACCAGTGTGCTGAACACAGTTGTGATGTCAGCTCATCTGTACTTTTTCACGGTTTTTTCTGAAGTTGCTATGATAAAAGTTAACTCAACCAAGTAGGCTAGAATAATATACTGGTCCTAATCCTTTGTTTTGCTTAGTTCCTCATTTCTATAACCACATATCTGACATGAACAATTTAGGGGGGAATAAGTTAATTTGGCTCTCAATTTCAGAGTTTAACCTATCCTGACATATTCCAACATTTCTGGGCATGTGACATAACACGGAACATACTGTAGCATGAACAGCAACTTGGAAGCACTTCTTTGCAGTAGAAAAAGGAGCAACCAGGGCAAAGAGGAGGGCTGTGCAGAGTCTGGGCTTCAAGGACACACCCGTAGTGACCTATTACCTCCAACCAGATCCTACCTTCAATGGTTTCCCAAATGTATAAAATAGTGCCATCAGCTGGGGACCAATCATTGAAAACATGAGCCTTTTATAGATATTTCAGATTCAAACCATAACATTATCCTGAATTTCTGAATTTGTTGTCATGTGGAAAAGGGGAATTAAAACTACAGATAAATAGATAGGAGAGATGGGATGCTTGTGCTGAGTCATCCTGTTGGCCCCTATACAACTACCAAGAGTTTTATGGTGAGAGAGGTCAGGGGGAAAAGAAAGCAAAATTTGGACAATATAGTTAATTGATCAAACAATCTCAAACACAAGCAGTAAGTGTTGAATGAACAAATTAACAAAAGTAAATGTATTTTATCATTAAAATCATTCAGAAGTTGCTATATAGCAAACCTTCAATTTTCTGTCCTCATATAATTACGTTTTGTTTTTTAAAGATATGACTTTATCTGACAAATAAGAACATAAATATTTTCCAGGTCATATCTTTTACACCCCTGGAGGGAAAAGTTTTTCTGAATTGAGACCAAGAAGCATGCTCACTAGTTTATATTTTCTATGCCTATGCACATTTTCATCTCTTTCATATTTCTTCTCCCGGGCATCCAGATGGGGTCTAAGAAAAGCTGAACAAGGATTACACTCCATCTGCTGCTTTTAAAGAATGAATATTGTCATTCTCCAAATTTAGTTGGCGATTTTCAACCCAAATTCCACATTACAGGGTTTAAGAGTTCCGAAGTCACAGACCTGGAGAACCCATCAGGGAACCGTCACAGGTTTCCTGTCATTGAACATTGGGTGACTGAGAAGATGAGGAGTTTGGCATATCTAGCAAGTCCTTGTGAAGTTCCACTGTCATGCATACCCTTCACTTGAGTTCTAACAGGTTGAATCCATGCAAGGTATCATGGAGAAAATCAAGTGATCAGACCCCAAGGTCATTTCAAGTTCTACCCTGTTCATCACTATTTCCATGGGCCTCTGACTGATGGTTGATCTCCTCTCATGCCCTGTAGAACATGTGGCAAATTTAAACACAGAATTCAGAATTCCACATGTGAGGTGGAACTCTTCAATTTTGCTCCAGGAGGAAACACTGGGGAATAGCGAGGTGCTATCATATTTCTGAAGACATTCAAAACAGGTAGATTCTAAAACATGAAGAAATAAAAGCTTTTACCAGAAATAAATAAATAAATCTGTGTAATAGTAACCCTCATTGTCATTACTAATATATTTTAAATCCTCAAACCTTGCACATAGAAGCATGATATAGATGATCTTCTGATATTAATACATCTGCCAATTGCATAGGATTCCCAACGAAGTCTGTAAATTTTGCACTAAAAGGGGCCAGTCCTCATCACCACTGGATGGTAACTTCACCCATCACCCGCCCCACTTATTTTAGATTTTTGTTAATAAGTACTGCCTACATGTATGTATGTGCACCATGTGTGCACATGGTGCCCACAGTAGTCAGAAGGTGACATTGGATTCTCTGGAACTGGAATTAGGAACAGTTGTAAACTACTGGGACAAACCTGGGCCATCTTGCAAGACTAGCAAGTGCTCTTCATGGCTGAGTCATCTCTTCAGCCCCTGCCCCACATCTATTTAGCAGCTAGTTAAGACTAGGGGCTTTCAATTTTCATTATTTTGTTTCTTCTTCTCATGGAAATGGAAACATAATTGTGAATATGTGTTCTAGGGACTTAAAAGGAAACACACTCTTGAAATGCTAAGCATGCCTATAATTATTTAGCATCTGCTGAAATAAAGGCAAGAGTTGTGCCAAACAGAAAGTGTCATTTTTTTAATTATCTTAGACATTGGAGAAGGCAACATTTTGTCAAAAGAAAAAACTAATGCCCCAAGGGGAACAAGCTAAGCACTGTGAGACTTACAAATCAAGGCTAATAGCTGTCTGCATTGCTTGATTTTCTTCTGCCATGATCCGTGTGGGTCCATATTATAGAAAACAGCATCCTATGGAGTTGTTGCTGCGTACATCCTGGTCAAGACCTGAGAGCCCTGGTGACATGGTCTCCACCAGGTGTGCCTTGAATTAAGGAAACAGCAAAGAAAGTATTTACAAATCAGGCTATCAGGGAGATCAATGGGTAGTCTGAAACATGTGTTTGTGATCAGAAGATCTTCCCCATGGAAAACACAGAAGAAAGGAAAGAGACAGAAGAGTTTGGAAATCAGGTCTGAGGAGGAAAAAGCAAAGGGAAGTGATTAGAGCATCAAAAAAATAATTCTTGTCCAAATATAGGTTATTTTCTCAGAATCTCTCCTATCTCTCTCTCTCTCTCTCTCTCTCTCTCTCTCTTTCTCTCTCTCTCTCTCTCTGTGTGTGTGTGTGTGTGTGTGTGTGTGTGTGTGTGTGTGAGAGAGAGCATTATATCAGAGAACGAGTGTGGGATCCCAAATCTGTATTCAAAAGATAGGGAATTTTGTCTCAAATTTTTTTCCTCTCTGGTGATGTGACATAAAGACATGTGTTTTCTTTTTGTTTGTTTGCTTGTTTTTGCTTTAATTTATTTTTATTTCTTTTATTCATTTTACAAACTAACTAGTTCCCCCTCTCTTCCCTTCTCCCACTCCCCCTCACTACCCACCCCCAAATCCATCCTCCCCTCTACTCCTCAGAAAGAATAAGCCCTCCCATGGGGAGTCAACAAAAACTGGCACATTAAGTTGAGGCAGGACCAAGTCCCTCCTCCCTGCATCAAGGCTTAATATGACATCCAACCATTTTAAGTTGATTTCAACAAGCTAGCTCATCCACCAGGGAGATCTTTGTCCCACTGCCAGGGGTCCCACAAACAGAGCAGGCAACAAAATCGTTGCCCACATTCAGAGGGCCTAGTTTGGTCCCATGCAGGCTCCTCAGCTGTGGGTCCAGAGTCCATGAGCTTCCAGGAAGTCTGATCAACTGTATCTGTGGGTTTCCTGTCATGATCTTGAACTCTCCTTGCTCATATAATCCCTCCCCCCTCTCTTTGACTGATGAACTTCCAGAGCTCAGCCTGGTGCTCCTGGGTAAACTGCAGGCTGGAGGGAGAGGGTGGAGTGGAGGAGATGAGAACATGAGGGAACGGTATGGTTGAGTTGGGGGGAACGACAGAGTGGGAGAGCAATAAAAGAGATATCTTGCTAGAGGGAGCCATTATTTGGTTAGGAAGAAACGTGGTCCTTAGGGAAATTCCCAGGAATCCACAAAGATGACCCCAGCAGTAATGAAAAGGATGCCTGAACTGGCTTTCCCCTGTAAACAGTTTGGTGACTACCCTAACTGTCATAGAGACTTTATCCAGTGACTAATGGAAACAGATGCATGTGTTGCTTTTCTGGAACTTTCATAACAGAATTTCCTGGAACTCCTGGATTTAAGAACAGAAATTATTGTCTCAGAGTTTGGGTGACTGGATGTTTAAAAATGTCCCTGGGGTTGACTTCTGAGATCTTTCATGCCTTCTGCCTATATCTTCACATGGTGTCTTAGTTATCTTTATATTGCTGTGAGAAGATACTGTGATCAGGTAACTTATAGAAGAGTGTATTGGAAGCTTACAGTTAAATTCTATGACTGTTATGAAAGGGCATGTAACACCAGGAAGATAGGCAAGGTGCTGGAGCAGGGGATGAGAGCTTACATGTTGATCCACAAGCACAAGGCAAGAGCTCTAACTGGGTATGGAGTAGGCTTTGGAAACCTCAAACTCCACCCCCCAGTAATATATCTCCTCCAACAAGGCCACACTCCCCAATCCTTTCCAAACAGTTCCATGAACAAGGACCAATGATTCACCTGTATGTGCCTATGGAGGGGGTGTTGCCAGAGGCTGCTCGTTCATTCCCTGGCACCTCAGATCCAAATAATCACACAGAAACTATATTATTTGAAATACTGTTTGGCCAATAGCTTAAGCGTGTTTCGCACTAGCTGTTATATTCCAACCTAACCCATCTTCAGTTAATCTGTGCATCACCACAAGGTCATGGCCTACTGGGAAAGTTTTAGCAGGCTCCAGCGGAAGTGTCTGTCTCCAGCAGCAGCTACATGGTTTCTCCGTGACTCTGTCTTCTTTCCTACTCTATCTGCTTGGAATTCTGGCCTTGTTCTCCTCTGCTAAGCCACTGGCCAAAACAGATTTATTCATTAACCAATAAAAGCAACACATATACAGGAGGACTTCCACACCAAGGGGACAGTCTCATTCAAAGCACCACATAAATTTTTCTCCCTGTAGCTTTCTTTTAATTTCCTCTCTCACAAATGTGTCTGTGGTTGTGTGTGAGAAAGAGAGAGAGAAAGAGAGTAGGCATGGGTGCATCTGTGTGTTTTAATGCACGTGTAAGTGTGTTCATATGCAGTGGTGGCCCAAACTTGATTATGGGGGTGTCTTTCTTGGCTACTCTCCATCTTATTTATTGAAGTGGGGGTCTCTCAATTGAACCCACAGTTTAACAATATGACTAATCCAGCAAAACAGTTTGTTCTAGGGGGTCCTGTGGCTCTATGTCTGAGTCCTGGAATTGCCTGGGCATTTATATAAGCTTAAGAGATCTTAAGGTCTGTTTCCACTTTGCATGACAAGCACTTTACCCACTGAACCATCTCCCTAGCCTTAATCTTTGTTTCTTGGCAGTTCTATTGGATTAAGGCTCATCCTAAAGACTCCATTAGTTAATACCTCATTACCCAGCACTCAGAGAGGCAGATCTCTATAAGTCTGAGGCCAGACTTGTCTATAGAGTAAGTTCCAGGACAATAGCTACACAGAGAACCCTGTCTCAAAAACAAACAAACAAACAAAAATAATACCTCATTAAATAGCGTATCTAGAGACTCGGTCATATTTTGAGGTACCAGGTTAAAATTTTAACATATGAATTTTGAGGAAACAATGCAATGTTTCCATAGAACTTAAAACAGTGTTTCATCTTAGAACACTCTGTGATCTTTTCAGGGTTCCCTTTTGGCAAACAAAACTTATAAAGAGAAGTTACTCAAAGTTTTATTGAAATGTATAAATGAGGCGATGCATTTCAAAAATGAAATTTCCATCAGCAAAAAAATTGTCAAACTGTATTTATATGAGTCAATATTTGGCAAAAAGCCAGAAATGGGTTTTAATCACATAAGAAATCCCTATGATGTTAGTAAAAGAACATATTTTTTCAATATGTAGGTGTAGATTAGTATATACAAATATATTTACTTTGTGAAAAAAAAACATACCATTGGGACAAAACACCAAAATGTTAATTACAGCTAAATTTAACTGGTGGAATTACTCAGAGGTAATTTATTTTTCTTATAGGAACTGTCTCTTAAATGAATAGCTTCGATCTATAGGCACTTGTTTATTTGGTTTTTTGCATCAAAATTGTGTTCATTTTCTGCTATAGAGATTTGCATTGGTATGGAACTTGGTTTATTAATACAAATTTAAGGTCAATTTTGTTATACTGTGTATATGTATTTCTGATCTTGATTAAGGTATTGTATTTGTCCAGTTCATTTAAAAATGTTATGCATAATTAAGAAACACAGGTTAATAGATAATCATCTATAATAGTCAAGCTTGTAGTCATGTTAGTTAGGTTTTCTAGATGTACACAGATATATCTTCAGATGGACAGGTATTCTTCAATTCCTTCAAAGACTTCCAGAATATGTTTTAAGAATTTAGGACTTATAACAATGAGATACATCTGTTCCTGACAGCACTAATTACTTCAAGAGGAACATGGGCATCGAAAAAGCTCCTTATGGAGTTTGCTATCATTTGGGCAAGAAACTGCTCTTGCCTGGAAAGCTTGATGCTATGCTGTATGAACTGGACATGCAGGACCCACAGATAAATGACTGCTGAACTTGCCTAAAGACAGTGAGACAGTCTTTTGGGGTTCTTCCTTCATGAAAGAGTCTGCCAGACATTCTGTTGGACACAGAAGAAAGTGACTGACGAACTGCCAATATAGGTGGAACTGTCTTTGAAACTTTCAGCTTCATGGAAAAGTCTGCTGGATACTATGGGCCTGTAGGCTGAATATGGGTGCCCCAATGGTACAGAAGAACTTTGGGTGACTGTCCAGGCAGCTAGATGTCTCTGTCAATTCTAGAGTATTGGAAGTTGCTTAAAAAGCACTTCCTGTTTACTTGGGTAACATTATATCTTTCTGGAGTCTTTGATGGTGTTGAAGAATAGATAGCTATAATTATAGTTTTTCTTAGTTTTGATAAAAGATAAAGTAGATACAAATATTGTAACTATAATTCTTACTTGATACCTGTCTTGTTATATTAATCTTACTATGTTAAAGTTAAAACCTTCCTTTTATTTAAACAGTAAAGGAGAAATGATATGGGAGGTACTTCTGTCTATATATTGCTTTTATTGATTAATGAATAAAGAAACTGGCTTGGCCTGATAGGGCAGAGTAGAGTTAGGTGAAGAAAACTAAACTGAATGCTGGGAGAAAGAAGGTGGAGTAAAAGGAAGCCATGTAGCCCTGCCAGAGACAGAAGCTGAAACCTTACCCAGTAAGCCACAGCTATGTGTCAATACACAGATTAATAGAAATGGGTTAAATCCTAGATGTGAGAGGTAGCTAGCAATACACTTAAGTGATTAGCCAAGCAATGATTTAAATAATATGGCTTTGGGGGGAGGGGTAGAAGGGTGGGAGGAGGGGGAGAAGGGTGGGAGGAGGGGGAGATAAATGGGAGGCTGGGAGGAGGTGGAAACTTGTTTTTTGTTTATGTTTTTTTTTCTTCTTTTCTTAATAAAAAAAATTATTAAAAAAAAAATAATATGGCTTTTGTGAATTATTTTGGGAGTCTGGGCAGCTGGTAAATGAACAAATGGGCCTCTTACAACAATTTTCCATCACTGTGACAAAACACCCAAGACAATCAAGCTAAAAGGAAGAGTTCAGTTTCAAAAGTTTCAGTTCATGGTCACTTGATTCTTTTGGCAAAATAGTAGTGGAAAGTTATGGTATGGGAAGCTAGTCACCTCATTGGTAAGGAAACAGAGACAATGGAAGGACACCAGTCCCAATGCCTTCTTCTTCAAGGTCACATATCCAGGGGACTCACTTGATTTCACTAGCCATAACATCATGAAGGTTCTTCCACCTCCCACTAGTATCATAGGCTAGGAATGTAGCTTTCAACACATGGCTTTTAAGGAACACTTAGGAGCCATAGTAAAGCAAGAATGTCTTAGTGAGGGTTTTATTGCTGTGAAGAGACACCATGAGCATGGCAACTCCTACAAAGGAAAACATTTAATTGGGGCTGGATTACAGATCATAAGTTTAGTCCACTATTGTCATGGCAGGAAGCATGGTGGCATGATGACAGACATAGTATTGAAAAGATAGTTGAGAGTTCTACTTCTTGATTCATAGGTGGCAGGAAGAGAAAATAACACACTTCTTCAACAAAGCCACAGCTACTCCAACACGTCTACATTTCCTAATAGTGTCACTTGCTATGGACTTATGGAGCCATTTTTATTTAAACCATCACAAAGGATAATGTTAAATTTTAGTTTTAAAAATCAAGTACACTATAAGACTCCAGGTTTCCTATTGTTGAAGCTTTGCTGTATGAGCAATGGTCTTCACCTCTTTAATCTTTCTTCTGCCATTCAACACCATGCTTCTAATGCGAGCTCAAGTTTTAGTTGTTTTGTGATATTCCTGCCTTTTTCTACTTTCTACTTTTCTCTATGGTCAGTAAGGACCTATGTCAAGCTCCTCCCTAATTTCTATCTTCTATCTTAATAAAACATTGTTGAATTATTGAATGTCCAGTGATTACATTTTAATGACAATCCTCACACTTTTCATTGTTGAACCTGGTGGTAATGGTCTGCAATGACCTTCTTAGAAAATTCTCCTTTGAAGATAGAAGTCATTTGACTTTCTTTCTCGCCCTTGCTTTCTTTTTCCCCCACTTCTCTCTCTGTCTCTCTCTCTTTCTCCGTAATTATTACTAACTCATCACCAGAAGGCACACCCAGTCTTCAGTATGAACATACAATCAGATAGATCGGCTCATCTTTCTTCATTTCAATGCCTTTCTTGAAAGTTCTCTCCTAAAGCCCCAACTTCCTTCCCTTTCACCTGGACACTAACCTGTCCCTCAGGTCACATCCTGAGTGTCTCATCCCCATTAATCTGGGAATTGTATTTTCTCATCTCCCAAAACAGAGCTCGTGTTTTGTGGACTCTGTCTTCTTTATCAAATTAATTCCTTGTTAATATGAGAAAAGTTTTTTCAAGTTTCCTTAGAAAGAATGAATGAGGAACTGATTTACTTTTGCTCCTCACGTGTGGAAGCATAGCAATGAGTTTTCATATTGACAGTATTTATTCTCTTATCTTCATTTCAAAGAAGAGAAAACTTGTTCTAATGTCTATACAAAGATAAAAGGTTCTCTTTTATCTTCCATATTGATGAGTAGCTGGAAGTACTGCTATATCCAGGTCAACTGAACATGATTTAAAAGAAAACTGCAACAAAACAAATAGTTTCAATGGCCTGTCAAGTGACTTAGGAGGGAGAGCACTTGCTACCAAGCCTGAAGACCTGAGGAGGTCCTCAAGTCCCACCTGGCAGAAGGAAAAAAACTTCTGATTCTTACAAGTTTTCATCTGACTTCCTCACACACACCACGACACCCATTTACCCACACATATAGACACAGGAAATGAATAAAGTTAGTCACAATTTTTAAGTAGTGTTTTGGTCCATTTGCCCTATTGTAACAAAATAACACAGTCTGATGGCTTATAAACTTCTGAGATTTCTTATGATTCTGGCAACCAGAAGTCTAGGACAAAGTTGCCAGCACAGCTGAGTTCTGGTGAGGGCTCTCTCTGAGTTACAGATTGATATCTTGAGATATCTTCACTCGCAGAGGTGTGACATTGAATATTGAAATACATGGATGAGACAAACTCAAGGACAGAGATGAAAATGTGATCCTAAACTGGGTCTCAGAAAAATGTCAATAGAAAGACATCAACATTCGAAAGCAAATCTAAAAACGAATCTGTTCTGTGCATGCTGGCTATGCCTGTGTTAAAGAAAGTCTGTGAGTAATAAAGCAGTGTCAGAGTCTATACAATTCACCAAATGAAGTCATTTATTTAGAAATTAGGGGAACAAAACAAAACAAAAAAGAAATTAGAATGAATGAAGATGTCCTGATGAAACACATCACATTTTGTGCTAACCTAAAAACTTACCTTATTTTTTTTTCAATTTTCAGCTTAGTGTCTGTTCATTACAATATGGTAAATGACGCAATTATAAATCTTCACTCTAAAGCACAATGGAACATGTGTTTTCTCAAGACTTGCTATTGTGGGGTTTGATCCACATGTATTTTACACAAAATATAATAATAAGAACAGCATACAATGATAATTATGGACCTGTCCTTTTTTATAGTTACTTGATCTATTTGGAGTTAGCATGACATGCAGAGCAAAAGTTATGAAGGCAGGCAACCCTGGCTTCTGGTCTTGGTGTTATCACTGCTTGAATGTCCTTGAGTTAATTTTATAAACCATCTATAATCTATTTCCTCTTCCATCGAAGGGGACTGCAGTTTAGAAGATAGTTACGAGATACTGGAGGTCATGTATTGAAATTTACAGTGAACAATACTTAATAGAATGAAAGGTTTAGCTACTTGAAATGGATTGAATGTTTGTGTCGTCCAAACACCAAATCACTCTCAGATTCCCCCCACTCCTCTTTCTGTCTCTGTCTCTATGTCTCTCTGTGTGTCTCTCTCTCTCCTTTATAAAAACAATGTCAACCACAGAGAATTAACTTTATGAAAAACTTGGAGATTGAGAAGCAGAGCAGAGTGCAGTTTGCCCATGCTGACAAAGCAGAGGTGGACCAGCTAAAAGGCTCTGGGTTTGGTATCCCACCAACCTTCCTGCACAGCTCAGTGCTGGAGTAACAGTCTTCAGGTAAATAGTTTGCTTTGGTGTTTATAGATCAGGAAACTATTAAACTAGATCTCATATGCTAGCAAGTACCAGGTAACAGAACTGGGACACAAAACCCAGAAGGAACCTTAAGATATTCTCCATGATAAATAGATTTAAAAAAAAAAAAAAAAAAAAAAACTCCACCAATTCTTGCTGTTAAAGGATGACCAAGTCACCAGGAAGTGAAATAAAACATAGAGCCCAGGTCTCTACAACTCCAGGGAAAATTCTCTCTCAATCCACTATAAATTCAGTCATAAGAACGCTGTCTCCTGATGAGATCTGAATTAGATTGTAAAAAAATCTATATGAAAATCTTGTCCTCTGATGGCTATAGTCTGTGATTTCCCTGGATAGAGATCATTTCTCTCTCCCCATCTTCCCAGTCCAGTGATTCTAACTTTATCTTTCCCTGAAATGCCTCATTGCTCATGAACACTTACCTGTAGGGACTTCTGAATGCAGAACAAATATTTCCTGAGCAGGAAGAGAGGTGGTGGGAACATTGCCCCTTCCTGTGAAGAACTTTAAAGTCATTTTCCCGTGTGGGCAATGAGTGTGTGGTTGTTACAGCTCCCAAAACCTTCATGACAGCCCTTCACATCAGTTCTCTGTCTTTACGGAGGGGCTGCACCTCATATATTTCTGGGATTTTGTTTTAAAATATTAAATATTGGTTATGAAGAGATTCTCGGTCTCAAGATTGCATTCATATATATGTTTTCTTCTGACTTATATGGAAGCAACTCACACATCAGGGGCTCAGCCCTTCGCCCATAGTTTGAAAGCATCAAATCAAAGCCTCATATAGACTGAAAATTATAATACTTAGGGAACAGCATTATAATTGCTCATTTATAGAAAGAGAGCAAATTTAAATAATGGGTCAGTAAGAGAACGTTCTCAGGTCTCTGGAGGAGAGCCCATCACTATTCTAAGGATGCCGCTGCTCTCTTTGGGAAAGGTAGGGGAAAGTGTGGTTGGTTCCACCTTGGAGGAAATTCACCTGCAGATGCTATTATGGGAGTGGCGGGTTGGGCTGGCTTAGTTTCTCACCCGAGTGTGAAAGGATTAGCCCGCATCTGAACTTTGGGGGATGTGGGGGCTCAAGTGTGGGTCAGGCAGAATGACGGAGAATGGTATGCCAGGGGAAGAAGCAGAGTGAACTGAGACGTCAAGACAGGAACGTGAGGCAAAGTCCAACCTACAGCTGAGGCAAGAGTAGCTCTGAGGCATTTCCAGCTTGTTTTACCTGTGAACAGAACTGGAGAGTTTCATTCAGTTTGCGGATAGCCTTCTAAGTGGCTTCCTTATGTCCAGCGTGTCCTTTTCAACCCACCTTCTGCTCTGACGTTTCTCCAGCTTACGACCCTCCCGGTGGGTGATTCCCTTTAGCCCCAATCAATGTGGTACCTGGATTCTAGCATTTCTGAAACAGTCCAGCTAAGAGGAGCCCTGCTCAGGACACACTGAGGCAAAGTTCCTGAAAACCCAGACTGGAAGGAAAAGAGTGCGACCGAGAATTCTTCAGCTTGACTCCTATCTTCCCAGTTAGTAGAATTGACATTTCCCCAGTGTATTGTAAAATATAATAGTGAACATAGGAATTTCTTCTCCAAATAGTTGGAAATGGAGAAGAAACAAGTAGGTCTTCAAGAAACATTGGCTAAATTAAGTTCTTTGAGCACATTTTTTTTAAAATAATTAAACTGCTAAGCACCAACTAAACATGAAGTAAGGGAAACAAATCACATAGTGTCCTTCCACCAAAGTTTCTTGGACAAACCAAAGGTGGCAGGATAGACAATATCCATAAAATACAGCAAAAGACAGAGAAAAGTGAATAAAATCACAGAACATATAGAAAAGACAGCACAGTGAGGTTAGCTTTTACTTAAAGACTTGGAGAGTTTATTTCTAGTTTTGTCTGTGTGTATGTGTGCACACACACATGTGTGTGCATATGTGCCCACAGAAGCCAGAGGTATCAGATGGGTCATGCTGGAGTTACAGGTAATTGTAAACCACCTGAGATGGGTGCTTGTCCCCAAACTTGGGTCCTCTGAAAGAGCAGTGTTTTTGGTAGTATTTCTAATGCTCTGAAGAGACATCATAACCACAGCAACTCTTAAAAAGGAAAACATTTAACTGGATCTGCCTTATAGGTTCAGAGGTTTAGTCCATTATCATCATGGCAGGAAGCACACAGGCAAACATGGTTGCTACATGCTTCTACTTCTAGATTAGCAGGCATTCAGAAGAGAGGGAGACACTAAGTCTGACGAGCATCTGAAACCTCAGAGCCCACCCCCAGTAACACATTCCATCCAACAAGGCCGCACCTACTCCAACAAAGCAACACCTCCTGGTAAAGCCAGTCTCTGTGAGCCTATGGAGGTCGTTTCCATTCAAGCTACCACAGGTAGCATGTGCTTTAGCTGCTGAGCTGTCTCTGTAGCTCAGTGGTTATTTTTAAAGTAAGGTAACAGTCATAGGTTCCAACAGATTAAGATGTAAGAGCATTTAAAAGGCTAAAATATAAAGAATGGCTGGAAGTGGGTTTTATGAAAAATAGAGATCCAGACAAAGAGGGCAGTATAAACTGTAGTAAGGAGCCTGACACCAACCGCTGGAGTGTCCTGAACAAGAAGAAACAGCAGAGTAGAAGGAGAACTGAAAGAAAGAGACAGAGAAACTACTTAGGAAGCTACCATGGGACTTAGTGAAAAGCACTACTCATCCGTGACTCCCCCATCCCCACATCATCCAACAAAAGAGATGGCATCACCTTATGTTTGAATTCTTAGAGATTCCTTTTAGGCTAGTCCTCTCACATGAGTTACAGTCTTAATTAATTGGTGGAATGATCAATGATCTAAACTAGGCACAAACTACGACAGCAGTGTTCCTGGCCCTCTAGATGAATGCTTGGGAAAGGTACATTCACCCGAATGACTTGAATCAATCCTAGTGCGGATATTCACAAAAGTCACCAGGAGCATGGGGGCACACACCTGTAAATCCCATGACTAGGGACGACTGAAAGTTCTGGGCTAGCCTAGGCTACATAGCAAGATCCGGCTTCAAAAATAAATATGTAAAACAAAACCAAAGGTGTTTGGTCTTCAGGAGGAGTGGGGGAATAGGGAGACTGGCCAAACCAATGCAGTCTTCCGCATTTGCTCTGGGATGACATCTCCTGAGTGTTAGACAGTGTTATGAACAAGCATTTGGAAGGCTGCGTTAAGATGAAGCCATTATGTGACTACATAGTCAGGACTGTAATTTACAGTGGGAAAGCCAGCTGTTCCATTGCTTCATGCGACTTTCGGAAATATTTCTGGACACAGAATCACATCTGGACTCTAAAACTGCTGCGTCTTAAACACCACAGAACCGACAGTGATTTGCTCTAGAAAATGATGGACACCGCAGGAGGTCCTGACGGGTATGGAACTCCCGAGGTCAAAATTACAAGTCACAATTTTCAATACAATTGTCTTGTGAACTGTTAGGGAATCATCTTTAAATTTTGATCTCATCTATACTGTATGGAACTTAAAAATGCATGTATTGTAAAATTAATAATTTAAATATAGATCATTTAAAATGCAGATATTTGACAGTTACCCTCCCCCTAAATTAGTTGGATCCTGGGGATAGAACCTTCTTTTAATGCTGGGTTCTCCTCTATGCCTTATCCTAGGATGAACACTGCAGGACTTAGCAGGAAGGCGGGATGTCAGGCAAAAGTCAGGCCAGTGGCCATTGGTATTGCTAATCAATAGAAAAAGACGTAGGTTTATATGAGGTAGGATAGGTCAAGGGCTGGTGAATGTTTATTGCTAACCATGTAGGCTTTGAGGTACAATGTAATTTTGAATATAGAATTGGTGAAAGAGTACATAGTAAATTTAGGGATAGCCTGGATCAGGTTAGACTCTGACTAAAACAAACACTAGAAAAAAAAATCATCCTGAGTGAGGAAACTCAAAGCCAGAAACACAAACGGTTATGTACTCACTCATCAGTGGATATTAGGTGTAAAGCAAAAGATCTCCCCAACCCCTCAATGGCCTCTTCCATCAAAATATCTCTTTCATTGCTCTTCCTTTCCATCCCTCCCCGAACTCAACCAATCCCTCTCGTTCCCAACCCCCATCCCATCCCCTCTCACTCCCCCACCCCTCCACCCCACCTCCAGTTAACCCATGAGATCTATGTCATCTCTCTCTCCTTCCTAGGGCGATCCATGCAGGTCCCTCTTAGAGTCTTCCTTGCTACCTAGCTTCTCTGGGGCTGTGGACTGTAGCCTGGTTTTCTTTTGCTATTGATTTGTTGATTTCCCATGGGAGGCCTTGTCCTTTCTGAGGAGTGGATGAGGGAGGGTTGGGGAAGAAATGGGAAGAGCAGGAGGAGGGGGAGGGAAGGGGAACTGTGGTTGGTATTTAAAATAAATAGAAAATTTAAAATAAAATAATAAAATTCCTGGAAATTTCCCTAGGAATAAAAAAAAAAAAAACAAGAAACAAGTAGAACAGAAAAAAAAAACTAGTGGAGGAAATAGGGCAGGTCATTTACACTGGAGACCCAGAAGGAAGGCAGCAGGAGCAGATCAGTATAGTAAAAAGAAGCACAGAGACCACAGACCAAGTGATGCCAGACGTTAGTTGACTGCAGACAAAGCTGGATGTTTGGCAAATAAGTAACAAGTGGCCTTGAGGTTCTTAATGCCAGTGTACAGACACTCACTGGGGACATCATCTGAGGCCCCAGCAGTTAAAACCCAGCACAGTAAGCATTGGACTCAGAGGAAGCATGGTGGCCTGCAGTCTGGGGCATGAGGTCTCAAGGTTTCCATCTGTAGGGAATGAAGCCTGTGGACTGAGGTTCTTGTCCCTCCCAGTCCCACAGTCGTTCAGTTCCCCCCCCAAAAAAAAACCACATAGAGGTCTACATTAATCATAAACTGATTGGCCTATTAGCTCAGGCTTCTTATTAACTCTTTCTTACATCTAATATTATCCCATTATTCTTGTCTGTGTTAGCCACATGGCTTGGTATCTTTTATCAGTGAGGCAGTCACATCTTGCTTTCTCTCTGTCTGGGTGATAACTGCAGACTGCATCTTTGCTCTTCCCAGTATTCTCCTGTTCTCATTGCCCCACCTCTACCTCCTGCCTGGCTACTGGCCAATCAGTATTTATTAAAAATAATACAAGTGATAGGGTAAAAGACCATTGTCACACAGCAGAAGTCAGCTTAGCTATTAGGTTTCTTGACTCAAACTTTCGCTCTGAAGGTAAGAGAGAATGACACAGACATACACTTTTATAGAACAAATCTATCTAATTGGTGTTCTTTTCAGAACTCAGTGTTTCCCTAAATTCATATCTTGAAGTTCCAATCCCTCATATGGAGGATTAGGAAATGGGTCTTTGGAAAGGTTTTAGGTTTGAGTTAGGTCATGATGGTAGAGGCTCTACTGAGTGAGAGCCTAGTAGGAAGTGTGCCCTCACCAAGAACCTGTTGTAGGAGGCTTCTTGCTCACCCCCGCCACCCAGAACTGAAATAACCACACAGAAATTGTATTAATTAAATCACTGCTTGGCCCATTAGCTCTAGCTTCTTATTGGCTAACTCTTACATCTTAATTTAACCCATTTCTAGTAATCCGTGTTTCACCATGTGGCTGTGGCTTAATGGGTAAAGTTCTGGCATCTGTCTCTGGCAGGGCTTCATGGTTTCTTTTTACTCCTCCTTCCTTCTCCCAGCATTCAGTTTAGTTTTTCCCCACCTAGCTAACAAGTTCTTCCTTGTTATAGGTCCAAAGTGTTTCTTTATTAATCAATGGTAATCGCAGCATACAGAGAATCCCATGTCAAGAATCAACACTTGATCTTATCTTCCCCAGTCTCAAGGACAGTGCTGGGTAGATTTTTACTGCAGAGAACCCAGCCCATAGCACTTTTCATACTAAGCATGTTATGCTTCAGAGAAACTGTTTGGATGGAAACATTTCCATTCTGCCTTCTCCAGTGTTTTTCGGTGTCTTCGTTTCTGGAGAACAGGGCCAAGTGCTTGATGCTACTAAGGGCAAATGATGGTCCATGCCCAGGGTTGTGTCCCATCTATGAGATAAACAGTGGGACTCGCCCTGCTCTACCCCTTCCAGGCACCCAGCACTGAGGGAAATCTTCTTCATTGGTAGAGAGCATACATGGTCTTTGACAGGGTCATGGTCATGGAACTTGCTTTCCCTGGCTCTGTTTCTGGGATTACTGGCCCTCCAGACATAGCATTTTCTCTTCCATCAAACATCTGCTCTGTTGGGCCTCCAAGTGAGAGGGTGGGCACTTGGTGGCTGCCTGACTCGGAAACTGTCCATTATGAGAGCAGATCATCTTGCCTTCCATTAAGTGTGTGATTACAGCCAGATGCTCTGGTGATGGGCACACCATTCCCTATAATAACCATAATTATGAGCCTGGTATGTCTTCAGCTCCACAAACTCTGAACTTCTGAAGTCAGAAGAAATGTGGAAGAATTGCTTATTAGGGGCCGCAATCAAACGGAGGAGGAGAACTTTTTTAAGCAGGGGGGAAATTCCTGCCTGACACGTTGGCTTCTGTGCAGCCTGCTCTGACATCCCGTGGGGTGGCCCTGGAGTTCAGAACGAGCATGACTCTGGCTCCACATTCCTGCTCTCCTTCCTCTACTCCCCTGCTCCTCACCCAGCCCCCCCCCCCTACTTCTTCTTCTTCCTTCTCAGCTGGGAGAGGAAAATAAGCACCCGCCTGCCCACCAATTCACTCCGCCCCGCTGTGAAGGCTTGCCAAGAGGGGTGCCTCTCCTGCCCATTTGGGTGAAGTTCTTGGAATATCCAGGGAGAAGGGGGTTGGAGGGAGCTACTCTTGGCTGCTTGCCACAGTGACTAACAGCCACCTGGCCTGCTGTTCTTGTGGCTCCGTCTATTTGTGGAATACGGGGCTGTTTGGGGTGTATTTGTGTACAAGCGAAGTCCTTACATATAGGAACTCATTTAAAAGTGTTGGAAACCCAGCAATTGAAGAAATGCTATCTGAGTTTGCTTGGCCTGCTGTTACAAAGACCCATACCTTATCCTTAAGGTGGCTTAAGGATAGTTATTTGCTGTTAATCTATCACAGTTCGCGATGACGGCTGGAAGTTCAAGATCCAAGCATCTTGGGGCTAGTTTCTTCTGTAAGGTGTGTGTGGGGGGGGTGAGCTGGGTATTTCCTTCACTCTCCCCATGGTGCCTGCATGTCATTTCCCATCTCCCCATTGTGTTTCTCTATATGGTGTCATTTTTGAGCACCTCAGTCGTATTGAATTAGGGACTCATTCTGCTCCAATACAACCTCATCCTCACTAATTTCCTCTGCTGTAGCCACTCAGTGTTTGAAGAACACCATATTCTGAGATGCTGGGATCAGGCATACATACGGAGGTATGTATGAGGGGTTGGGGAACACAGCTTGATTCTTAATGTATTTTTTGAAAGTCTGTCATGGGTCAGGCACTGTCTGAATTATGACAATGAACTTAAGACCAAATAAGTTTCTGCTTCCCTACAGGCCTCTGAGAGGTATATAGATTATGAAGGAAAACTATAAGATCAATAAGATGATGATTGTGACAATACATTTTTTTCCCTGGGAAGACTATAGATGAACACAGGTAGGAAAAAGTTCCCGTGTACACCCAGAGGAGGCTGCCCCTGAGGGAATAAGGTCTGGAGAACAATAGGTATCCACAAGGGACGGGGTAGGTGGAACAGACAGGAAATGACAGAAAACCCAAGGTGCAGTGGAGCCAGAAACTGGGCCACAGAGAAATGAGGAGGAGTCTCTAGGTTGGAATACAGTCTGTGTCAGTGTGTTCCAGGCAGGAGGGTGAAGAGGAAGAGGAATGAGATACTACTGGGAGAAAAATAATGCAGGCCGCAGAAGCCACTGAGGAGTTAGGAGCCTGGGGTAACTCGGGGAGAACTAAAGAACGACGTGTGAAAAATGAAGTCAAACTGACTCATTAGGAAAACCTCACCGGCTTCTTTGGGGGAGAACAGTGAAGGAAGACAGTTCAAGGGGGAGCTGAGGTCCTAGGAAAAGAACAAGGGAGCTCCGGAGTCTTTGGTCCTCAGACCCCAGCTCAGGGTTCCCAGAGCTCACGTGGCAATTCTCCTCAGACAGCCATGTCCCCAGTCTATGTAAAGTCTCATTTTTCTCCCCCATGTTATTTTGTTGTTTACATACTTACGGCCTTTATCAGATGCCAGGCACTGCTGCATTTAGAACGTTAAGCCATTTATGTGACTTAAGTCTTGACTGCAACTCTCCCTACACTCCCTCTCACGAGCACGCTGAGATTTTATCATCACGTATCATGGAAGGCTTGTTGAATGAGTGTGTAAATAATAGCGAAAATGATGGAGAGATGGAGTTGGGGGTTGTTAACCATGACTTCTAAAACCTTTAACGTGGATAGGAGGGGAGGCTGTCCTCAGAGTCAGGAACCCCAAAAGAGAAAGCATCCCCTTGGGATTGAAGACAGAGAGTCATGGAGATAGAACAGTGACCTGAAGCCGGCTGGTGGGGCACAGCAGGTGTGTGGGCATCTGCCACTTCAGCCACACAGGTTTGTGTCACCCGAGTCCATGGAGAGGAGAAAGGGCATCAACACAAAAGTACTTAGGCTCTATCCCATAACAGATGAATAACTGCTATTAGCTTTGGACTCTCGGCATTTTTATGAGATCTTAGTTCCAAGGCTTTGAGGTTTGGCAGCAGAAACATATTATTCACACACAAAACAACTGCATTAAAATAGCATTAAGCATCTGGCTTAGAGTGACAAGACCTAGGAAACCGAGAGCGATGACGGAGTCTGTCCTGAGTTCACCCCCAACACCAGCCCTGGTGCTGTTCCTCCTTTAAGACACAAAGGTCTCCACTGTGCAGAAGTCACATGCGGGACCAGGACAAAGTTAGAAGAAAGGAGGAGAATTCGGGGTCAGGTCATCACGGTGACTCCATTTCCTTGACCAAGGACTGAGAGATGTCTGTAGTGACTCAAGCCCACAGCACTGGGCTTGACCAGACCCCATGGATCCCAGGGTTATCTTGGTTTAAAAGATACTTCTTTCTCTTAACTAGCAAAGCAACCGAAAAGGCAACTGCGTTCATTTCTAAATTGATCCGAATCACTCTAAAATGCCATCTATTCGTGGGAGTAAATCGGAGATCCATTTCATTTACCCCTCTTCTTACATTGGAGAATGTAAGCTGCCGGTCAATAGCTGAGCTGACAGATAAGAGCAAGAAGACCCAGGCTTTCAAGAATGACCTGGCAATCACTTTCGCAATGGGCGATAAAATAATAACGCTGCAAAGTCTGGCTGGAAATGCATGAAAGGAGAAGGCAGCTGGAAGTTGCAGGTAATGTGGCTGCTCCCTCTGACCTGTCACTCAGCAAAGCAGACAACCTTGCCTCTGTCGTGCTGCTATTTATGTGTCGTGGCTGTAAGTGAATCTGTGACTTTCCACCAGGGCCACTGGTGACAATGGTGACACCTTACCAACCCCACCCTCCACCCCTTACCCTTTAAATAAGATGGTTTGGGGAAGGGAGTGGACAGGCAATAACAAGCTCAGAGTTGACAGGGATCATTGCACTGCCATCAAAACAGTGGTCACAAAGTCAGGGACAGGCCACCCTGGCAGATTTTTTTTTTTTTAAGGTCGAGCTGACTGGAATCTTATTTAACAGTCTTAATGAGCGCATTAGCTGCAACTTAACGCTAAGTCTGAATGAAAAGCACCAGGATTTGACATGTTTCTTGGCAACAGCTTTTGACAAAAACGACGCGTTTGTCTCTAGCTTTGTGCTGGGATTCTTCAGTGGGAAGTCTCTTGCATTAAAACATCCTCTTTGGAGGTTGAGTTTTCAGCCTTTTCCCCCACGTGCTCCTCCCGCATAACCGCATACACTCGCATACCCGCGCGCACACATACACACACACACACACACACACACACACACGTAAATACACCAACCCAGGTGTGAGCTGTCTCAGACCAGATGTTGTCATTGACCTATGTACGGTGATGTCCCCATGGTAGCAGCTGTGAGGCCTCATCGCTCTGTGAGTCCCGCACAGGAGATGGAAGGCAGTCCAGCATCCCACACTCCAGGCACATTTTCTCCTGAGCCCTCATGTTTACTCCCTAAGCTATGGATCCTCAGTGAGGACAAAGCAAGGGCATGCTAAGACAGATATGAGGGCACCGGGGAGGAAGTGGCTGTTGAGAGCGGCCGTTTCCAACCTGCTGGTAGCAACCCTTTCGGGGATCTCATGACCTTTTCACAGGGGTCACTTAAGAACAATAGAAAACACAGATATTTATATCAGGATTCATAACAGAGGCAAAATTATAGTTCTGAAGTAGCAACTAAAATCACTTTATGGTGATGGGTCACCACAACATGAGGAACTGTATTAAAGGGTCGCAGCATTAGGAAGGTTGAGAACCAATGCTCTAGGGGGTTTGGCTGGCCTCTGCTCCATCCTCTTTCCTGTGCTGTGCAGCTCAGCACCCCACAAGTATGGACACAGCAGACTCTAAATCCCTGCTTCATTACATAATCAAAAAGAATGGGTCACCGAGTGAGGCTGATTGCAAAACCTCCAGGTTCAGAGCACCAGGACGTGGGGAGGGGAGCAGCAGCCTGCTAGGAGAGTGTACTGGTGCGTTTTCCTGCATCCGTTGACTGCTACAGTACCTCAGTGTGAGCTTCTGCTGGGAATCACTGGACTCACACAAACGCTTGGTCTCCATAGAATCAGCAGGAATGCGGACAGGCCTTGTTGCCTGGTGTGGGGCCTTGAGGATCCTGGCTGGGCTGGTCCAACCACTGACTTCCTGTCTTGCCAGTTGATGCCTCAACACCATAGCAAAGGCCAAACGGAGCCCATAGACATCTTGTCAAAGTCCTGGGCTTGCTTAGGGCTGTTTAGTTTTGCTCCTCCTGAGACGAGAGAAAGGATGAGCTGACTAAATCTTGCCGCCCTCAGCTACTGTGGTGAAAGGCTCCTCAGGCCCATCCTCAGGTAGCAGGCTGGCACAGACCACCAGGATGGTCATCCAATCCCGGGGTTCACGATAGTATACAGACTGAGCAGGTTATATCTAGGAGTCCATGTGTATATACATGTATGCATGCAATAGCAATGTAAAAAAAAAAACAAGGCTATGAATTTGGAGGAAAGCAGAGAGAGGTATATGGAAGGTTTGTTGGGAGAAAATAGAAGGGAGAAATGTTGGAGCCAAAATCTCAAAAGTGAAAAATAAGGACAACAAATTTGTCTGTTGTAATCTTTTTTGTAAAAGATTCATTTAAATGAGACACGTGTGAAGAACACCTGACAGGAAATATGTCCTTTTGTGTACAGAAAAAGGAAAATGAATTAATGAAAGAAAGGAAGGAGGGAAGGAAGGAAGTGAGGGGGAGAGGAAGGAAGGAAGGAAGGAAGGAAGAAGGAGGGAAAGAGGGAGGGAGGGAAAGAAAGAAAGAAAATAGTGACGATTTGATTCAGGGGGAGAAACATTAGAAAGGGCAATCTAAAGATGTAGAATGACCTGGTAATAGGGAGTCTTATAATTCTAAGTGAAGTATTTGAACTTTATTGATGTATGTAATAGGAAAGCAAGGCAGGAACTAAGATGAAATAAATTTTAAAGGGGATGGATTCGATCCTGGTGGGATTCCCAGGTCTCAGAACACCTGTGATATTCGTTATTGGATAAGCTCTAATCAAAACAAGGTATGTAGCTGGAATTTCTTAAATGGACACACCCAGCTGAGAATTTTGGGGTCTTCCCTTAGACTACTGCCTTTTATATATATAGTTCCTCAAGCATAATGCTGTGCCGTGACTATCCAAATCGTGCGTGTATATTCCATTTCCTAAGCATGTGTGTGGTCATGAATGATGGCCAAGTTTAAGATGCAATGCATTCTCCATATGGCATACAACACTCTCGGTGCTTCTCCTGAAATACCACGTCTGGTGTGTGTGTGCTGCAGACAATCTCCAAAGGAGACGGGGGAATCTCAAATTTTATTCCAATCCAGTCAGACTGAGAGGCCCTGGAACTCTGGAAAGAAACCGCTTGCTTTTTCCATCCCTGTGACAGTACAGAATCCTGGGTACCACGTCCTTTCTTCACAGCCAGGATTTTGATCTCCAGTCTGCGTCACACTCACTTCTGACAAAATGTTGAAAGTAAAATGTATGCTTGCCCGCCCCACCCTTCTTCCTTTTAAAATGCATGGAATTGTCAGTTTTGTTAACAACAAAATCTGTTGGAGATTCTGAGGATGCGTTAACTATCCCGTCATGCCTCGACGTGCAGATGGCAGTCTGAAGGGGCAGGGAGCGTGCTGAATGGTATTTAATGTGTTCGGACCAGGAAGGGGACTGTGAGACCTAGACAGCACAAGGCCAACCAGAGCCTGACTGACTGACACTGCACTGCAATTATTCTCTTCAAAGGTCAGTCTGGAGGCGTTCTGTGCTGCAGCAGAGGCTACCCCCTCCCCATCTTCAGCTGTCTCATAGTGCATGGACAAAAGGTCATGGGGCCAGGAAGGTGGTGCTTAGAGATAATTTGACCTGTCTCATTCTGTCACATCAGTGCTGATGAGAGAGGTCCAGGTAATTTACTTGACTTCTCTTGTCCTGATATCTGATCTTAGTACACACTAGGTCTGGCATCTACCAGTTGGCCATCTGTCACAGGTCCTGCATTTTAAAGTGTTTTAAACAGAAACTCACAGTTCAGAGTGTTAAGCTAGAATATGGGTTTTTGTTTGTTTTGTTGTTTGTTGCAAAGGAGAGGGCCACTTGTTCATCCAAGTCACCCAGCTAGCTTAGACCCGAAATAACCACACAGAAACTGTGTTCATTAAATCACTGCTTGGCCTATTAGCTCTAACATCTTATTGGATAACTCTTACACCTTGATTTAGCCCATTTATATTAATCTATGTATCACCACGTGGCTTACCAGGAAAGACTTGGCATGTCTGATTCTGACAGCTCCATGGTGTCTCTCTCTTTCTCTGCCTTTCTTCCTGCCAGCATTCAGTTCTGTCTTCCCCGTCTACCTAAGTTCTGCCCTATCAACTAGGCCAAGGAAGTTTCTTTATTCATTAACCAATGAAAGCAACACACAAACAGAAGGAACTCCTACACCATTTCCCCTTTTCTGTTTAAACAAAAAGGAAAGCTTTAACTTTAACATAGTAAAATTACATATAACAAAACAGGTATCAAGCAAAAACTACAATTACAATATTGATATCTATTTTACCTTTTTATAACTGAGGAAAACTATAATAATAATAACTATCTATTCTTCAACCCCATCAAAGACTCCAGAAGGATATAATATTACCTAAGTAAACAGGAAGAGCATTGCAAGCAGCTTCCAAAATTAAAAAATTAATAGAGACATCTCGCTGCCTGTACAGTCACCCAAAGTTTTTCTGTAGCATTGGAGTATCCAACTTCAGCCTACAGGCCCATAGTATCCAGCAGATCTTTTTATGAAGCAAGAAATTTTAAAGACAGTTTAGTCATTTTCTTCTGTATCCTGCAGAATGTCTCACAGACTTTTTCATGAAACAGGAACCCTGAAGGATCATTTCACCTTTAGGCATGTTTAGCAATCATTTCTCTGCTGGTTCTGGATGTCCAAGAAAGAGCAGTTTCTTGCCTAAATATTGTTGTTGTGACAGGTAGCCCTGGCTGGCCCAGAACTCACTATGTAGACCAAGCAGGCTTCCAGATAACAGAGATCTGCCTGCCTCTGCTTCCTATGTACTAGAAATTAAAGTCATATATCACCCTGCCTGGCTAAACTAGAGAAATCTTATGTTTTGTTCCAAATGTATAATCTATTAAAAATAACAAGAAAACTCAAGGAAGTGGACAGTTCTTTATGAGGTCACACTAGAATCAGGAGAGGAAGTTATGTTTCTACCCAATTCGGAGCCATCCAAGTAAATCGGTTTCACAGTCACATGCCCCCCTCCCCAAGACTCAGCTACAAATCTGCCAGTGCTCAGGTACTTGGGAAAAAAAATCAGAGGACATTGCCCCTCACTATGCTTGCAGTGTACTGGGATCCCCAATGCTGATTACAATAAGGTCATGCTCTTTGTAGCCATCCTCTGGTTTAAAGTATACTATCCAAAACCCTCCATAAAGCTGCGCAAAATACAGCTAGACATCAGGAAGCTAGCAAAAAAAAAAAAAAAAAAAAAAAGCACCAGTCATACAAACACAGCTTTTACTCCACATGAGAGATGATAGCAGTCCCTGTGGATGTTTGCACTAAGTCTCTGATTGATTTCTGTTTAATAACCTCTGAAAGCTTGTTTGAAGCATTTTCGAGCTCCAAGGGGACTGAGAGTTACAAAGAAATAAAGGGAATCAGCATTCCTAGGGGCTAGGAGCCGCTGGCCGTGGCTAGTCTTAGTGACTATTAGATTGTTATGAATAGATGCCATGATCAAGTCAAAGGCAACTCATAAAAGAAAGCATTTAATTGAGAGCTTGCTTGCAGTTTCAGAGGTTAGCCATGATCATTGTGGCAGAAAACAGACAGGCATGGCACTGGAACAATAGCTAAGAATGTCCCAGCATGTTCCATCCTGATACCCAGGCTGCAGACAGAGATTGAGACCAGACCTGGGCTTTTGAAACCTCAAAACCCATCCAGCAGCGACACATGTCCTCAATAATGCTACCCTACTCCAACAAGGCCACACCTCCTAAATCCTTATAACCCTTTCAAATAGTTGCACTCCCTGACGACCAAGCATTCAATATATGAGCTTATGGGGGCCATTCTCATGGATACCGCCACAGAGCTAAACGAACCGCTAATGCAGTCCAAAAAACAGTATGCAAAAGAAGGCCTTTCGGGCTGGTTAACAAGGCTCCACGACTTGCAAACTCTGTCAAAATCATAATGCCACCACTGAAGTTAAAAGAATTCCTGATTCAATAGGAAGTGCCTTTATCTTGTCCATCATGATTTGTAGAAACTGTGTGTTACATGTTATCAAGATTGGCAAGACTATTCATTAACAGGACCATGGCGGCTAAGACGGCATTGCTCAAGGCTGTCACCCACAGATGAGAATGCACCTGTCCTCAGTGATATCCCAGAAGCTATCCTGTCAGGGAAGATGTGACCGGTGCTCCCTGAGCATCCATCCCCAGAAAGCTCCCCCAGGACTGGCTCCTCACTTTCATTCTAAAGCTGCTAGCACCTGGGGGACTGTTTTAACTTCCATTTTTTTCAATACAGTGTCAATGCTATGAACACTTAACTCACGCTCACATCAGCGACAGCTTCATTTAGACTCTTTCATGTCAAGTGATTCTCTCCCATGTCCTTCCTAAACTCAACATCCCTGAGCCAGCACTCTCAACTTCCTCTCCTAGCAGAGTGATTTGTTTCTACTAGGAATTTTTTTTTTATTATAGACTGTCACTGACCATACTGAGCTTCTGATTGTTGTTAATGTGTCATTACAGTTCTAAAGTTTCTCCTCCTGAAAAGCAGTTTTGATTAAAATAAAAATAAAATAGTATCTGCGGTTCCATGTGGGTGAAAAAATAAAAGTAAAAACAATTTAAAGTAACTTGGAAAGAGTTCGTTTGCTGTTTCTATCATAAACATCTGAAATACAGGAACTGATGAGGAATGGTTTTATTGAGGTCATGGTTCTGGAGACTGAGGATACAAGACCATTGTGCTGACATTTGTTTTGTGTTTGCTCAGGGCTCTGGTACTGCACCTGACTATACCACCCAGGTTTAGGGAAAGTGAAATCATGCTGGCTCAGGTTACTGTCTTCAAGTAAAGCCACCAGTGCTATGATGGGGTCCCACCCTATCATATTCTAATCTTAATTACTTCTAATATCCCCATCTCCAGATGCCACCTACATATGACTACATGGGTTTAGCCAACACATGACTTTTGAGAGGACGTCCAAACCATAGTAGAAGCCAAAAGCATTATTTTTCTTTTTGTTACTTTTCCTTAGTTTTTTGTTTTGTTTTGATTTGAGACAGTGTTTCTCTCTTTGACAGTTCTAGCTGTCCTGGAACTAGCTCTTGTAGACCAGGCTGGCCTCGAACTCACATAGATCCACCTGCCTCTGCCTCCTGAATGCTGGGATTAGAGGTGTGAGCCACTATTGCCCGGCTACTTTTTCTTAGTTTTTCACATGTGCTGTGACTGGTTTCATCACAGCACTTTCATACTTACATGTCATTACTCATCTCCCTTTCCCATCCTCCCAAGTCTCCACCGACTAGTCCTTTCTTCTGCTTTCATACCACATAGATTCAGTTACCCTCTGTCCTGTTTCCCCTTCCTCTGGAAGGATGGTATGAGTGTATGCACATGTGTGTCTGTGAGCACTTGTTTGGAGACCAGAGGTCAATGCTGAATGTCCTCCTTCATCACTCACTGTCTTTTTTTTTTTTTTGAGATAGGGTCTCTCACTGAAGACTGTCTGGTCAGAATGTCCTAGAGATTGTCCTGACACAGCCTCTCTTTTGGTGCATACACTCATGTAACAGACACATATAAGTGTGTATGACTCAGCAGCACAATACCATGTTTTCTTTCATGCGCAGAATGTAAATTTAGATAAGCATGCATTTGTACCAACATGAAAATTGGTAGCCTTTCTACAAACTAATTGTGATCTTGGTGAGAAAAATATCAGTAAAAATGTGTCACCTACGATAGCTTTAGAAATACCTAGGAGTGAATATAGCCAAACGGGTGGAAGACTTCTATGATTAAAAACTTGGAGATTGAACAAGTATTTGATGAAGATTCAAGAAGATGGAGACAACACTCCTGCTTGAGGATTGACAGAATTATTATAAAAACAGGCATCTATGAAATTGATGCATCTGACATCAAAATTACAATTACATTCTTCACAGATCTGGGAACAATCTTAAAATTCATATGGAAACGCAGGAAACCCTGAATGATTAGAAAGTTCTAAGCAGTAAATAGCAATGTTGTATACATTACAACACCTAACCTCAAATTATACTATAGAGCCATAGTAACAAAAATCACACGATACCAACATAAAACAGACATAAACACCAGAGGAAGAGAACAGAGGACTCAGAAATGTGCCACAGCTAAAACACTTAATTTTTTACAAGGATATCAAGAACCTACATTGGACAAAAAGAGTCTTTTAGTAAATAATACTAGAAAAACAGATATCCACATGTAGAAGAATGAAGTTAGAGTCTTCTCTCTAGCCCTGCACAAAAATCACTTCAAAGTGGATCAAAAGCCTTAATGACAGCTTGAAACATAACAGTACAACATACAGGAAACACTTGAAGACATGGGCATAGTCATAGGCATTCTGAAAAGGACTCTCATCACACAGGAAGCAACTTCTAATAATTGACAAGTGATACTACATGAAATTAAAAAGCTTTTGCACAGAAAAACAATTCATTGAAGTTAAAAGGTTATCTACAAAACGAGAAAAAAATCATTGCCAACTAGAACAAGATATTGTGTGTGTGTATCTGTGTGTGTAGGGGGGGTTAATATCTAGAGTAGTGGATGTATTGTAGAAAAAAAAAAACAGAAAAGAAAAAGAAATCTTCCAAATGGGCTAATGAACAGACCTGGCATTCTCCCAAGAAGACATACAAATGGTGAATAAACCTGCAAAAGCATTCAACATTCTTTTTTGTTTTGTTTTGTTTGTTTGTTTTTTTGTTTTTCGAGACAGGGTTTCTCTGTGGTTTTAGAGCCTGTCCTGGAACTAGCTCTTGTAGACCAGGCTGGTCTCGAACTCACAGAGATCCGCCTGCCTCTGCCTCCCAAGTGTTGGAATTAAAGGCGTGCGCCACCACCACCCGGTTCTTAGCCATCAAAGAAATGCAAAGTAAAACTACATCAGATTTTACACAGTAAAACTGTGAAATTACATCATCCTAGTCAGTATAGTCATGCAAAACAAATTAAAGCCAAAACAGACAAAACAACACAAACAACAGAATGGTAACATGTGGAGAAGAAGGAATCTTTATTCCCTGCAGGTAGACACATAAACGAGTGTAAGCCCGTGATCCCACTGCCCACTCCTGATACATTCAAAGGATGCATCCAACACACCACAGAAATAAATGTGCGCACAAGGCTGTTGTCACACTGTTGTGGAATAATCTTTGTGTACACTATGAAGATGTGTCACTCTGATTGGTCTAATAAAAAGCTGGACGGCCAAGAGCCAAGCAGGATTTGGGGGGCAGAGAGAATGCTGGGAAGAAGGAGGACATGCTGGAAGAAGCAGAGCAAGCAGCATGGGCATTAGAAAGTAAAGGTAATTGAGCCACATAAAAGAACGTAGATTAAAAGATATGGGTTCATTTTAGTGATAAGAGCTGCTTAGAAATAAGCCTAGGCCATTGGCTAAGCTATCGTAATTAATAATAAGTCTCTATGTCATTACTGGGGACCTGGCTGTCCTGACGAGAAAGACTCTAACACCACATTATCTACAGTAACTAAGAAATGAAAGCTGCCTAAGTGCCCATCAGCAGATGGATAGATAAAGAAATGTGGTATACATATACGAAGGAATTTTGTTCAACCATAAAGGAAAATGAAACTATGACATTTATTGGAAAATGTTTAGGACTAGAGATCATTGTTTTTTCCCCATTTATGGTCATAAACTTCTTTACTATATTGAGATGTGGTTCTTCTGTTCCTAGTTCCCTTAGACTTTGTGAAAGGATGTTGATCTTTGTTGAAGGTCTTCTCTATTTTTAATGATAATCATGTGACTTCTGTGCTTATATCTAATTTTGTATCACATTAATTAGTTAACATTTGCTGAACTAACTCTGAATCCTGAGATGAAACTAACTTGGTCTTGGGTCATGATTTTAATATGTTCTTAAATTCAATTTGCAAGCATTTTATTGAGAATATTTTAAACATTTATTATGATTATTTATATATATATATATATGTTGGTTATTTAACCATTTCATAGAATGTATTTTGATAACATACTCTCCTCTTTCATTTCTTTCCAGAGACATCCTCTCTTTTCACTCCATATAACGTTGCGTCCTTTTTACAACTCTTAACCCACCAAGACTACCCAAATTTGTATTGCCCAAATAATCTTCAATGTGTAATCTTCCGCAGGAGCATGTCTACTTACCAGGGACCATACACTTAGCGAAAATTAGCTCTCCTTCTTCCAGAAGCTAGAAGATTCCAAAAGCTACATGGTTATGGAAAGGATTCACTATCCCACCCCAACTCTATGCTGGGATTTGGTAGGTCTTGGATTTTCACCGGTATTGTGCATACTGTGAATTCTTATGTGCAGCCAAAGGACACTATTTCTTTATAATTATCCATCGCCTCCAGCTCTTGAAATGTTTCTTCCACAATGATCCCTAAGCCTTGGAAGGAGGAGGTTCAGGGTATAAGTTCCCTTTCAAGCTGAGCATTCTGCAGTCTCTTCTCGTCTGCACCTTGGCCAGTTGTGAGTCTTTTGTATTAATCACCATCTATTGCAAAGAAAAGCTTCTCAGACGAGGGCTGAGAGATGCATTGAGTTTTGGAAACAATGACAAATCATTAGAAGTCATTTTAATACTATATCCATTTGGCAACATAGAACCTATGACATGTTTACCTATGTGTTCTTGGCTAGTAATGGTACCAGGTATGGATTTCATCTTGTGGAGTGGGACTTCAATCCAGTCTAAAAGTGATTATTTACTTCCCTGGTGTTTGTGGCTCTATTGCATTAGTTGGGATGTCTTAGCAGGTAGGTATTATTGTAGCTTGGTGGGGGGTTCATAACTGGGTAATATATCCGATTACCTTTTTCTCCAATTGCATGCTTTGCACCTTGGAGAACTATGAAAGCCATCCAGTAGGGATGAAACTTTCAGGTCAATACCAGATGATTTCTCTATGGTATTATCTGTCTACTTTGATTCACATGTACCTTGAATTTTGTCTGTTTCTTCTAAATTTTTGAGATTTGCAAGCAAAATTTTTCAGATTATTTTTCAATGTACCTTACATTTTACTAAAATATATTACATCCTCTTTTCATCTCTAGATTTGCCAGTTTTGGTCTTCTCTCTCTTTAATTTGGTTAGTTTGGATAGGAAGTTGCCAATATTGTTCATCTTTTCAAATAGCCCTCTTTTATTTGATTGATTTTAAGTACTGTTCTTTTAGTCTCCATTTTATTAATTTCTGCCTTATCTTGTAGTCAACTGTTTTTGCACTTGGATCAAGGATCTCAAAGAAGAAACAGACAATTAGAGCAATTCAAACCTGGACTTACAGAGGAAAAATTAGCAACACAGAGGAAAATGGCAAAATGGTTGAGAAAATCAGTAATATGAATGGAAAAGTCATCTGCATGAAAGAAAAATTTAGAAAGGAAATTGAGATTGTGAAAGAAAAAAAGCACACTAGAAATGTTATAAATGTGGAATGGGGATGATTGACTTGGAGGAGGGATGGAGAGGGATGGAGAGGGAAAGCAATGAAAGAGATATCATGATAGAGGGGGTCGTTATGGGGTTAGGGAGAAACCTGGAGCCAGGGATACATACTTCCAGGAATCCACAAGGGTGACTTCAGTAAAGACTCCTAGCAACAGGGGAGAGGGTACTTGAACTGGCCTTCTCCTGTAATCAGATTGGTGACCACCCTAATTGTCATCATAGACCTTTCATCCAGTAACTGAGGGAAGCACATGCAGTGATCCACAGCCAAGCACTGGGCTAAGCTCTGGGAATCCAGTAGAAGAGAGGGAGAATGAACTATATGAGCAAAGAGGGTCAAGAACACAATGGGAAAACCCACAGAGATAGTGTACCTGAGGTCACAGGAGTCCATGGGCTCTAGACCAACAGCTGGGAATCCTGTACAGGACCAATCTAGGCCCTCTGTGTGTGGATGACAGTTATGCAGCTTGGTCTGTTTGTGGGACCCCTAGCAGTGGGACCAGGATCTGTCCCTGGCACATGAGCTGGCTTATCAGAGCCCATTCCCTATGGCGGGATGCCTTGCTCGGCCTTGATGCAGGGGGAAGGAGCTTGGTCCTGCCTCAACTTGATATGCTAGGCTTTGCTGACTCCTCATCAGAGGCCTTATCCTTTCTGGATAAAGAGTGGAAGGGGTGCAGAAAGGAGGCAGGTGGAAGGAATGCGAAGAGAGAAAAAAGGAGAAACCGTGGGTGGTATGTAAAATAAATAAAAGTTTTTAATTAAAAAAATTCACTCAATCAAATGGAAAGCATCACCAAAAAGATCAGCCAAACAAAGAAAGAATATCCAGCTGAAAGATGCATTTGAAGACATGGTATATTCAAATATCAATCCAGAAAAGAATGAGTATGACCACAAAAACCCAAGAACTCTGAATATATATACAACACCCAACAAAACCACAAGAAACAGCAAGCCCTTCTTGATTATAGTTTTAGGCACAAATAGTGTCAACTCAGAAGTCAAAGGCACAGATTGACTTCCTGAACTGAGAAAAAACTTCAACTATTGTCTCCAAGAAATATGCTTATGTGTTAAAAATAAAAATCCATAAGCTGAAAGTCAAAGGATGGAAGTCACACAATTAAGTTAATAAATAGATGCCCCAACAAGCTTAGAACAAAACTATTATATTATAGCTATTTTCATATCTGAAAGACATCAAACAAAATCTTTTCAGAAGAAATTAAAAAGACCACTACATATTAATAAAGGGACAAATGAATTAGGAAGCTGAAACAATTGTAAACACACACACACACTAATGAGAAGAAATGATCACATGGGTAATAATACAAAATTTCTTCAGGTGACTTATATCCCATTCTCATGTCTAGATAGATCATGCAAACTATCTCCAGTAAAGGAACCTCAAAGTTAAACTACACTACAGAGCCAACAGACAACAGCTATCTGAAGAATATTCTACTCAACAGTCACAAAATACAAATTCTTCTCAGAAGCTCATGGAACATTCTATAAGATATACCACATTAAAGTCCACAAACCAAGTCTCAAAAAAAAAAGAAAGAAACTTTCTTAATGCTTTATCAGTAACAAGAGAAACTACACAAACGTCACACATGCTAGAGATGTAACAATGCACCATTTTTCTTTTCTTTCTTTTGTTGCTTTTGAGTTTTTAAGAAAGAGTCTTGGATATCTTAGGCTGGCCTCACACTTTCTATGTAGTCAGAATTGGCCCTGAACTACTTATCCCCTGCTCCTAAATACTGAGAATACATATGTATGCCATCACACCCAACTTGTACAATACATTGTTAAATGACTAGTGGATCATTAAGAAATTGTGGGTGAAATTTAAAAATTTGTAGACTTAAATAAAAATGAAAGTACAAGATAGCAAAGTCATTGAGGCCTAGCTAACATGGGGCTAAGAACAAAGTTTATGGTTAAGTACTTACACTGAAAACTCAAAATATCTCAAACAAATGACTTAATGATGTACCTAGAAGTTTTCTTTTTTTTTTTAGATTATTTATTTATTACATATACAGTATTCTGCCTGCATGTGTACCTGCACCCCAGAAGAGGGCACCAGATTTCATTATAGGTGGTTGTGAGCCACCATGTGGTTGCTGGGAATTGAACTCAGGACCTCTAGAAGAAGAGTTAGTGCTCTTAACCACTGAGCCATCTCTCCAGCCCTAGAAGTTTTCAAAAACAAGAATGGGAAGCTGGAGAGATGACTCAGCAGTTAAGAGCACTGGTTGCTCTTCCAGAGGTCCTGAGTTCAATTCCTAGCCACCACATGGTGGCTCACAACCATCCGTAATGAGATCTGGTGCTCTCGTCTGGCCTGCAGGCATACATGCAGACAGAACACTGTATACATAATAAATAAATAAATCTTTAAAAAAAAAACCCACAAAAACAAAAAACAAATAAACAAACAAAAAAAAAAAAAACAAGAACAGAGATGTAATTTGTTGTCTGAGGTTTCTGTCCTGCCCGATTTTTGCAGTCATTAAGTTGCAAAGAAATCACACAGAGTTCTACATTAGTTATAAACTGGCTCATTAGCTCAGGCTTCTTGTCAACTCTTGTAACTTATATTAGCCCATTATTCATATCTGTGTTAGCCACATGGCTCAATACCTTTTTCGGTGGGATAGGTCACATCTTGCTTCTTCCATGGCAGGCTCACAACTGCAGTGAAATGGGCTTCCTTCTTCCCAGAATTCTCCTGTTCTCATTGACCTGCCTCTACTTCCTGTCTGGTTGTCCCACCTATACTTCCTGCCTGGCTACTGGCCGATCAGTGTTTATTTAAAACATAATTGACAGAATATAGATAAGTGGCCTGCACCAGTAATTTTTAAAGAAAGATGATAGCTGTTAATGAGTAAGTTGTTTCTCTCACCAAAGTTTCAAAATACTATATAATCCTGGGCACAGTCCAGTCTCATTTTGGAAGCTGTTTGTTAAGAATAGAAAGCTCAACACCAAAATGAAGTCTGTAAAAGTAGCTGCTTCAGACAAGACAGGGAGCTGTGTCTTGGTGTGCTGCCGTGCCCTATAGGAGATGAAGAGCGAGGCAGGAACTGAGCCTGTCATGGGATTGAGAACATGTGTGCCTTTAGAAAGAAATAGGCTCAGGACCTCTGCATTTATGTCTGCCTACAAACAAAAGCAACTCTCCAGGACAGCACAATTAATGTTCTGAAGAGAGCAGAAGAAAAATTTAAATGGCTCCAAATGATTTGTAGTCCACATTTAACTTTTATTTCTGCAGCCAAGCGTGTTGGAATGAACTACTAAGTGAAGTGAAAATTGGAAACAATTAAAAATTCTCCAGCAGAACTTGTCTTTCTTTATCAAGTACTGTTGCTGTTTTCCACCAAGCTTTTTGTAATGTGTATACATTACAGCACAGCAGCCTGACTCTAGACACTCCATCAATCCTGCCACCAAGTAGAAGTGTAGTCAGAAAGGTTGTCTTCATCACTGGCACTCTGGAAACAAGTACGGAACAGTCACTGTTCTTGATGGGAGGTGTGGCTCACTCCCTGATTCGAACATTGAACCTGTCTATTTGTCTCCCCAGACAGTTGCTTTCCTATGAAAACTCTAAAAGTCCATTGACGAACACTGAAGAGAGTACAAGAACCAAGAATGGATGGGAACATTGTGGAAATAAAAAAGAAAGAAAAGGAAAACTAATTTCCAATGATATTTAGCAATCTAAGTACATGTTACTCTGGGGTGTGTATGATTAACCAAGCCAATGATGAGCAAGCAAGCATTGAAAAAAAAAAGTGTAAGCAAAAGACAATTTCAAGTAAGTTACGGTGTTTTGTTTATAATTTCAAAAGAGTTACAATGTTTTCTTTCCAAATTGCACTTCCAATTAAATGGTAAAAGAAGCAGGGGTTTTGTTTTACTTACATTCCTCTCTTAAGACTCATGGAACAAATATCTATCTTCAGTGAAACAGAGAAATAGCCACACACCTCAAGAAAGCTGAATTTTCTAGAAGTTCTAAGGCCTTGGCTAAGTAAGTTGAGTAATAAGGCTTGAGGCCGCATCACAGCTAGGTAAGGTGGCAGTCCTGGATCTTCAATTAAAGAGAAGAGGTCCAGGTACCAGAAAAAAAAGGATGGAAGAACATGGTGCTACAGAGGCCCAGTTCCACAACCCAAGAATGGCAGAGCCAGTCTACTTAAGGCTGTTGTCGGTGCTGCTAATTCCTTTCCCTTCAAACATATCTCCCCTTTATTTGGTGGTAAGATAAATGAACTTTCAGGAAATTCCTTTAAGTTGAAAAAGACAACGTCTTTATAGGTACTTTGTGCTGCAGAGAAAGCAAGAATTAAAGAAACAAACGGCAGCGGGTAGAGGGCTTTGCATCACTAAGGGAAGCAGGCTGCTGCTAGGAAGACTTCTAAAAAGTGACAGCAAAGAAATGTTGATAATGAAGTTTAGAAAAGAGAGAGAAGGGATGAAAGGAAGAAGGGAGAAAGGAAAAACAGAAAGATTCAAACAGCATGCAAGAGAAAGCAAACGTTAAAACTTGTGAATGCCTACATTTGAAATGTTTACTGGTGGGCTGGAGAAATGGCTCAGCGGTTAAGAGCACTGGCTGCTCTTCCAGAGGTACTGAGTTCAATTCCCAGCCACCACATGGTGGCTCACAACCATCTGTACTGAGATCTGGCGCCCTCTGGCGTGTGGGCATACATTGAGGCAGAATGATGTATACATAATAAATAAATAAATCTTTGAAAAAAAAGAAGAAATGTTTAGTGGATCTATTAACTAAACATCTAACAATGTTTACTGATTTTCATCACAATAAAAGTATATGACTTTTTACACATCTGTGCTAACTATAGACATTAATCTTTTATATGCAAGGTATTTCAGAAATGGTTCGCCTTAATTTTCATCAGCATGTCCCAAATGGTTTTGGAGGAAAAGTGTGGGTCACGTGTATGTGCCTCCCTCTAGAAGTCTCCTCTTGAGGTTGGAGAAAGATCCTTAAAAGACATGTGAGTGGCATTTTCTATTGGGGATCAACAGATTTGATATTATGACATTAGACTTTTCTGGCATTTTTGATAGCATCTGCTTAGTCTTCAGGGATAGAGTGACTTTTGAAAATGATGATAGGACCAAGCTCCGCTATGAGGGTTCCTCAACATGGGGTCAGCCAAAGACACAGACAAGGGAAGAAACAAATCTGAGAAATCATAGAAACATAATCCAGGGTCGGACATTTCATGCATGATGGGAAAAAAAATTTTTTAAGAAAGTATCTTTGTTCTAGGAAACTTTGAAGATAATTATTTAGGGGTTATGCTTTGAGTCTTTGAAAGTCCATGGTTGAACGTCACTTGAGCAAGCAATCCTCGGGCATCTACTAGGCACCGTTTGCTGTTCTAGTTGCCAAGTAAATAAAAAAGCACCTTAATTTATCGTGAGCTCAGGGACAGAGAGAAGTGAGAACAATCCTGAATCGCTCATTACTTTAGAGCTGTGTGCTTGTGCGGTTCCTAAGTCTTATAGTTGTTACCTGAAGCAAGGGCTAATCACGCCTGCCAGCTAAGAGCCAGGGCTCTGCAGACCAAGATCCCTTCCCCGTTCTCCCACTTCTCTCTGCATCTAATCTGCCGGCATCAATCCTTGATAACCCATCCATGCACATGATCTGGAACGCATCACTTATGACCTAGCTGCTTTGGGCTCGGAGCAAGAGGGATGATGCATAGGGTTAAGGAAATAGTGGGCTTCCTTCACGGGAGACCAGAGGTTGTTATACACCTGTCTACGACCACACGACGACATGCTGGCTTCTGCGCAAACCCAGTGTCATTCCACAGATTTTGCTACAGGAGGCTGGAGAGGAACATCTGAGTCTGCTTTTCTTGTGAGGAGAGGAGAAGTGCAAGAGTTTGAGTCAAGAGTGGGATTGATGGAGCCCCACAAGCCAGGAGTCGGGTGGGGGTGAGGCAGAAGCCACAGCTGATGCTAAACTACAGGTCCTCACTTTCCACTCAGGACTAGGGTGGTTTCTTATTATTAAAAAAAAAATATTAAAGCTGAAACTGTCACTCCAATTTTTAAAGCCAGAATTGTAATTCCTTCAATATCTTTGCTTAACAGCCACAGCACTTTAGAGAAATCTCTGGCAGGGACAGCATGCTGAAGGGTATTTGAGGAAAGGAACCCTTCATCATCTCCCCGAGGGCTGAAATAACCCAAATGTGAGCATTTGCATCACTCTCGGCCCTATGCAAATCAGAGAGAAGCCTGCTGGGTACCCTTGTTTATTTTGGTAAATGTGTGGGCAGCGAAAGGAAAGGGGCTGTTTAAAACGTATGTGAAACTTTTAGTTTCAAGTTGTTAAGCTCTCCAAGAAGGAACTTAGATTTCTCAGGAATAAAATCAAGCCATACTTAAGAAATATGTGAGGCATAAACATACTTAAACTCTCCACTGAATGTTTTATTTTTACGTATGTAGGGGTTCTGCTGGCACATGTGTGCCACATGTATGGCTCGTACCCAAAGAAGCTAGAAGAGTGTATCTAATCTCCTGAAACCAGAGTTACGGGCAGTTGTGAGCCACTCTATGTGTGCTGGGAACCGAGACTGGTATCTCTGGAAAAGCAGTCAGTTCTCTTAAGTGCTGAACCATCTCTCTTGACTCCACATCTAAACTCTTTTAAGGTCATGTTGCCGGCAGTTTGAACAAAGGATGGGGAACTTTTTCTTCCAAATGGATCTCACCTGAAGGGAGAATATGTGTGCTCCTACATAAAGCATGCTGGCGCTTGGATATCATAATTCTAGATCCTGCTTCTCTTGTCCTTCTAGGCCTGGCCACAGTTTCTGTTCATCTAATCTTGATTCTCCAACCAACCGTGACTTCAGGATAAAGAACTTCTCTGGAGTTTGCCTCCTGTTTCTGAAGTTTCCCTCACTGTATCTGGGTTACTGATGTTTGGTCCCTTTTCCTTCTCTAACACTGAATTCCCATTGATTTAACTAGTCACTGTTAATAAAAAAAAAAAAAAAAAAAAAAAAAATGTGCTTTTGAAACCCAACAGCAGCTTCCTTCAAATTTAGCATCACACAGGGGGTATTAGTTACTTTTCTGTTCTGTGATAAAACACCAAGAACATGCTGGGTAGTGGTGGTGCATGCCTTTAATCTCTGCACTCAGGAGGCAGAAGCAGGCTGATCTCTATGAGTTTGAGGCCAGCCTGGCCTACAGAGTCAGCTCCAGGATGACCAAAGCTATACAGAGAAACCCTGTCTCAAAACTTAAAAAAAAAAAAAAATACACCATACAGAAGGAAATGTATAAAAGGAAAAATCTATTTGGGCTTACAGTTCCAGAGGAATAAGGGTCCACCATGACTGGGGGGCATGACATCAGGCAGCTTGGTGGCTGGAGCAGAATGCTTACATCTTCAGATGAGAGAGAGCAAGAGGAAACAATAGGAGTCTTTAAACTCTCAAAGCCTACTACCTTCAGTTCATACTTCCTCCAACAAAGCCACACCTTCTATACCCAAACAGCATCACCAGCTGAGGACTAAGGGCTCAAAGACAGGAGACAGTGGGGCACATACTCATCCAAAGAACCACTGTAAGGAAGACAAACAAAAGAGAACAGATAATAAACCTTTTTAAAGAACTAAATGGGGCAGGAGAGATAGCCCAGCAGCTGAGAGCACTGGCTGCTCTTCTAGAGGACCATACCAGATTCCTGACTGCTACGTGGTGGCTCCAACTGTCTGTAACTCCAGTTCTAGGGGGTTGGAGGCACTCTTTTGACCTACAGGGATGGCAAGCATACATGTGGTGCATAGACATATATGCAGGCCAACAACTCATACATATAAACTGCAAAAGTATATATTTTAATTTAAAAGAGAGCACTACGAAAAGAAATTGATTCAACCGGATCTACGACTATTGTCAGGTTTCCGCACTTAAAACACCTGGTATTGACCATATGATGAGATGTGGGATAGAGTGAAGTAGTCTTCCCAGTGACAGAGAGTCATCCCTAGAAACGTACATGCAGCAGCATTATGTGGACTCAACAGGTTATATTTAGGAACATTTGTGTATATACACATACATATAAGCATGCAATAATAATTAGTGAAAAAAGAGGCCATGAATTTGAAAGAGAGAAGGGAGGGGCATATGGGAGGCTTAGAAGGAGAAAAGGGTAGAGGGAAATGCTTTTATTAGATTATAATCTCAGGAACACCTGAAGGGTTTATTGTATCCTGAATATGAGGGAATATTGTAACCTAAATATAAAGGTTAAGAATAGGATGTTACAGAATAAAAACATCCAGGAATGTTGCCAGACATGGTGATACATGCCATAAACTCAGCACTCGGGAGGCAGAGGCAAGCAGACCTCTATGAGTTGGGAGGCCAGTCTGGTTTACACAAGTTCCAGGTCAGCTAGGGGTACATAGTGAGACCCTGTGTCAAAAATATGCAAATCCACGATTTTGTTCTGCCATAAATAACTAACTTTTTTTTAAGGCAATAGATAAGAGGAAACTTTCCTGCACAATGGAATTCCAATTAGTAAGTGCAGAAACAATGAGGCAGAAAACCAGTATCTTTAAACTTTCCCCAGCACTAGAGGGGGAAGAAGCGTCAATAAAAGATAGAATTAGAAGGCAGGATGGTCACATGGCTTCAAAATACATGCCCGACAAGCACTGGCCAGTTCAGGGGAAATGCTGTACAACAGAGAAATGCAGCTGAAATCACTTTAACCAAATGATCATGGGCAGTAGCAGTAGAGACTGGACGAGTTAACCCTGGACAAGTCTTCCGAAACAGCAAGAAACTCCTAACGTGACTTCAGAAGCAGTTTACAGAGGCACAGCCCAAATTTATTCATGAAGAAACCTTAGACAAAACTAAATTTAAAAATAAAATGGTTTAAAAAACACAATGAAACAAAACTTGGCCAGTAATTTTCAAAGGAGTCATGGATGACAAAGGAAGACTGAAGGAGCCTTCTGGACTTCAGCGAAAGCCGGAGTGAGCAAAGCAGCCAGGGCGAAGACTGAAGGGGCCCTTCGTGCTCAAGGCCATGCACTGCAGGATTGGTTTTGAAGGAGACCTGACAGGAGCATGTCATTCTGGCTGAGATCCGGGGATTTAGTGGGAAAAGTGGGAAGATTTGCGTAAGGCTTGCTGGCCAGGAAAAAAATTGTATCAATATTAATTTCCTGGTTTTGATCACTGTAGTTATGCAAGGATCTGTTTACTGTTTGTATGACTTTTTTTTACATGAGTAAAACTCATTTAAAATGAAAGTTTCCATTTCTATTTTTAAATTCTTAAAACAACAGCAAGGAGAATAGATTCTTGTTGAAAATCTAGCACAATGGTATGTATGGGGCTATTTGGTAAGTAAGAAAGTCATAATGTACAGGGATGAGATGGGCTTTGAAAGAATCCAGATGCAGGCTCGACTCAGGCCTTCTGTGTTGCAGGCTAGTTCATCTCTATAAGACTCGGTTTCCGTGCCTGTGAAAGAGTGGTCATAATAACACATAATATATAGGATTCATTCTTACTGCCAATATTTACATCTATGTGATGATTATTTATAATAGCTAATATTTGTATGGAACTTATTATAAGCCTAGCCAGCAGAATTGTTAGCAGTTGTCATTGTGATTGTGGTCGACGACCAGCTGATTCCTTATAAACAAACTACCTACTGAGCCGACAGGTCTCTCAAAGCCAGAGAGATAACCCATAAATTATGCTTCTAATATATTGAGGTACCTCAATGTAACTGAATACCACTGGTGGACATCTGAACATACAAAACTCACAAAAGTTGATTATATTTCTTGAAACCTGATTTATAGGCTTCTCGTGAGGCAAGCAGCATCTGGTTTACTTTTCATTTTGGAGTGACAGATCCCTGCCACAGGACAACGGTTTATGTGTTGACTTAAGCCGACTTAGAAAGGGCCACCACTGGGTCATTTAAGCCTGTGGAGACGCTGGCTTAATACTAAGTCTTCACGTTGACCCTTTCAGAAGGGCAAAGAGAAGCCAAACTCCCTGGTTTGCCTTTTCTGAGCAGGACTCTCAACTCCTCAAATGTGATGACATAGATCAAATATTTGAGGTTAAGGATTGCTTGTAGGTTCATGCTTTCTCCTTTAATCCATTTTTTGAGGTAAGTCCAGGATAAATAATGAGCAGGCACAGAAGGGTGAGTGTGGCTAAACACGATCCTGCCTCGGTGCTAAGTCAAACACTGAAATGTCTGGTGTTTCTAGCCCTGCACTCATTTCCTGAGGAGGACGGAAGATCAAGGGTCTTCCATGACGAATAGTCCGTTTGTAAATAAGGAGTGCAAACCATCACAAACATAACAAGCCACTCCGCTGTCTCGTAAATACTTCCAATAACAATTTAAGGTTAAGAACAAAGGCTAAATTCCTGAATAAATCCTTTTATCTTCCAAATCTGATCTAAGGTTTTAGAAACCCTCCCTTCTGGATATTAACCAAAGAGAGTTTCCATCTAGTCCCTGAGAAGCGAAGGTCAAATTGACGCTAATTTTAACCTAAGCAGAGACATTCTCTAATCCCTGAGTCCTTGTTGATCCCTGTGCTCTGATGGTGGATTCCAAAGCACCTCTGTGTGCCTGGAATGGACTTCTAACTGTAGTTAACATCCAGGGGATCAAGCCAGTACCATCTAAATTGTTACCCCCCCCCCCATTGCCACAGCCATCCAACCTCCCGGTTCTGTACTCTAGCCTCAGAAACAGCAGACTTTTAGATTCACCTTCATCTTGGCTTTTAAATTTCAAGACTAGAAGCTTCTTCCAGTGGGTCCCTTGCTTTCCTGATTATCATCTTTTGTCTTTTTGTTTCATTTGTTTGCTTGTTTCAGAGAGGGTCTTGTTATGTATCCCAGGTAGGTCAGAAACTAATTTTTCAGCCCAGCTTGGGCTCCAGTTTGTGGCAATCCTCCTGCTTCAGACTCCCAACAAGACTCTCTACTTGTTTGTTAGTACTGTTTATGTTCGTTGCTCGGTTTCATTTGAGAGAGAAAAGGTTGACTGTGCCTTGTGAGCCACCAAGGTAAGTTTCCTAAGTAAAGAACTCTGCCTTATGTAAATTATGTATATCATAATTAGGGTGTAAATTTTCACTGAATCAGCAAATAGTACTATATTCACTATTTCAGTTAAAGTCCATCTTGAGCAATGCAACAATTTATGTAGTTCCTATAAACTGCACAATAAGTGTGAAAATCTTTGTTATAAACAAAAGGACTAATTACCTCAGATGGTTTTCATAATTCTGTTGCTATTGAGTGTTGTGTTAGGAGCAGCGGGCTGCTTCCCGCCACCCAGCTAGCTTTACCCCGAAAATAATTACATGGAAACTGTATTCTTTTAAACACTGCTTGGCCTATTAGTTCCAGCCTCTTATTGGCTAGCTCTTACATATTAATCTAACCCATTTCAAATAATCTGTGTAGCCCACGAGGTGGCTTACCAGGGAAGATCTTAACCTGCGTCTATCTGGAGTGGGAGAATCATGGCGACTCCTTGACTCAGCTTCTTTCTCCCAGCATTCTGTTCTGTTTACTCCACCTACCTAATTTTATGTCCTATTAAAGGGCCAAGGCAGTCTCTTTATTTAACCAATGAAATTAACACAAGTCAGAAGACTCTTCCCCATCAGTTGAGGATCCCTCACTAATTTCATCCAAGCCTTAGCCCCACCTTTCAATGGGCTGGAGTTGTATACATGACACAAAAATCTGTCCCTGCTCTGCCTTGAGTAGAGTTTCCTTAAGTTATCTGGAGCTGCTTTTTGCAGTTTGTTTCTTACATAATCGTAACACCTGGACTTAATTTGGAACTTTTATTTCTGAAACATTTTCAGATATGGCATATCGCTTGTTAGGCTGATTACACACGCGGAGAAACTACTGGTGAGTCACGTGACCGGGATCCAACCCAGAACTACAATAAGAAGGAAAGCCCTTTAATAGCCATGCTTTTTCTTCTTCGCCATAATCAGGAAGCTTTCCTTTGGGATGCAATTAACTATTGGAATTGTATTTTATTGATCTCCCACACTGTTCAACTTGTGGGCACTCCTGCTGCACGAGGCGAAGGATGTCTCTGAGTTTCTACGAGAGGAAGACAACAGAAGCAGTAGCTGCTTACTGTATATTTGGCTAACAGACATCCGGCGAGTGCCAAGTACAACACACTGAGCCACCTTCAGATGGTAAAAGCATTCAGATTTACACAGCTCTTGCCCTAACTGCGGAAGTGCAGGCCAGTGCTATGCGATACGGGGAAACTAGGACGCGCAGGCGCAGCAACACACTCGAGTGGCCCCAATGTTTATAGCCACCAGGGTACAGAATTGAATTTCTCAGACTCCTTCAACCGTTGTACACTGGCTGAAACTGATCAGCCTTACTTTCCCTCCTCATTCTGCAGGTGGCATCCCTTCTTTTTAAGTTATCACTTCCAAGCAATTCTGCATGTCAGAGGTGATCCCCGACACTGCCTTAGGCGCAGACCACCCTCGAAGATCCTGATAGATCTTTGGCGGTATACTAAGTTTGCTAAATTTGTCCTCCCCTGAAGAAGCAGACAGTTGTCTCCATTATATTGTCAACGGTGCAGGACAGGACGAGACAAACAAGCAGGATACATGGTGGATTTCTTCCTTAGAAATACACTTTGGGCAAGCAGTGTATCTTAATATGCTCAAGTTTATACTATTTTTGCCTCTAGGGTCAACAGCAGTATATAAAGAATTCCAACTTTCTTCAGAATATGTACCATGAAACTAGCCTAATAAAAAAGAATAACAGAATAGCAGGCAAGTTATACAGCAAAACTAGACTAGGACACTCGCAGAAAGGGTGCTTGAAAGATAAATATAACGGCATATGCTCACGGTGCCAGATCTTGGGAGGTTAGACGAAGAAAGATCAAATGTTCAAGGCCGATCTGAAGGAAAGAAAGAGTATGTGATAAAGAGCCTAGACTTCCAATCAACTCAGAATCCTGCCTTTATTGGGTGACGAAAGGCACAGCATTGTAGACTGACTTAAGGGTGCTGCTATCATTTTTATCTCAAAAGAGCAATTTGTGCAGGGTCTCTTTTTCATGTATAGATACTGCTGATATGAATGGATTGGGGAATTGCTGAGATGACTGGAGAAAGAAAAAAGAAAAGAAGCCATCAGATTTTATACACATTACATATCTGAACTACCACATGTAGGAGGTGGCCGAAAGGGTGCAAGATGCAAAACAAAGAAGGGCAGTGACGAAAATTCTGTGTGCCTCTTTCACCAGCATGCTTTTCCCGAGATGGCGCTAAGAGCTCCTCGCAGCGTTCATATCATGCACTATCAAGCGACAGACGCCGTCTCCATTGGTGAAGGTACGAAAGGGAGTGAACAGACTTGCTACCTGGAAAGGAGTTGGAGGAAATGTCAATTTCTAAAACCTTCATTTGGTGCACATAACTAAGAGCTTCTAGTCTGAGGAAGGCAAACCCATCCTTTCAAATCCAGCCCTGCAATTTATAGCTCTTGTCACAAGGTCACCTAACTATGGAAGTCTCAGTTTCTTTATTTGCAAAGTGAAAATATGCTAGAGATTGAAAGAAAAAAATAGTTGAACTGTTCACCATTCTTGGTATTCATTCTTTTTATTATTTATTTTATTGCCTTTAATCATGTATATAATGTGTGTGTGTGTGTGTGTGTGTGTGTGTGTGTGTATGTGTGATGGGGGAGTGTCATATATCAATCTGTTGATTTCATTGGTTAAGCAATAAAGAAACTGCTAGGCCCATTTGATAGGCCCACCCTTAGGTAGGCGGAGTAAACAGAACAGAAGGCTGGGAGAAAGAAGCTGAGTCAGTGAGTTGCCATGATTCTCCCACTCCAGGCAGACGCAGGTTAAGATCATTTCCTGGTAAGCCAGCTCATGGGCTACAGCAGATTATTAGAAATGGGCTAGACCAGGTGCGAGAGCTAGCCTAGAAGAGGCTAGATAGAAATGGGCCAAGCAGTGTTTAAAAGAATACAGTTTCTGTGTAATTATTTCGGGTAAAGCTAGCCGTGTGGGCGGCGGGGTGCTGGGGACGCAGCCCCGCTGCTCTTATTTCAACATGTGTGTGTGTGTGTGTGTGTGTCTGTGTGTATGCAGTTACCTCCAGAGTTCAAGAGGATGGTAGATGTCATAGAGCTGTGATGTGGGATTCCCCTCTGTATGCTGTGAATACCATTGGTTAATAAAGAAACTGCCTTGGCCTGTGATAGGACAAAATAGAACTAGATGGGGAAAACTAAACTGAATGCTGGGAGAGTCAGTGAGGAGCCATGTAGGCCCACCAGAGACAGACACTGGAACTTTACCCGATATACCACAGCCTCGTGGCGATACACAGATTAACGGAGATGGGTTAATTTAAGATATACACTTAAGCTATTGGCCAAACAGTATTGCAAATAATACGGTTTCCGAGTGATTATTTTGGGGCTGAGTAGCTGGGAACAAACAAGCAGCCTTCTACTACAGAGCTAGAGTTACAGATCCAGTGTGGGTAACTGAGATTTGAACTCATGTCCTCTGCAAGAGCAGTGCCTGCTCTAAACTGCTGAGTCCAGCCTTGCCAGTATTCATTCTTCTGCCATGCTACTTTCCAGTTCTTCTCCAAGGAAATTAATGGGAGGTGTATTAAGCAACTAAGCTACTTACACTCTAAGCCTTAGCGATGTGGCTTTGTTTAGCTAATTAGATATTTACAGGTATGTGACAAGGAAAAGGATGGAATGTATCACTAGATTATTCAGAGCTTGAGAGCAGAGCCTATACCTCTGCAGTAGCCTACTGAACATATGGCCACAAGGTTCTATAAGCTTTTTGGTACTCAGTATTGGTGTTATGGTAAATCACTGACATCTGACAGTAGTAACTACTAACTCTGCATCTATATCATAATAAGAGTAATACTGATGTGCTATTTCTTTCAATGAACAATTACACATTATGCAAATGTATGGGAAATTCATCTATTTATCTAAAACAGACAAGTATTCTGAAACATGTCATTTACCAGTTTTTGTGAAGGACCAAGAAGATTCAGTTATATTTTTAATCTAATAGATACCCTGAACTCTGTCTACAAGCAGTTCATTTCCTTCTACAAGATTTACATTAAATATTTTTAATTTATATGTTTAATTAAATATGTTAAATATGTTTAAAAACAAAACTAACCAATATCACACACACACACACACACACACACACACACACATGCATACACCCCACAAAGAATTCAAACCCACAGTCTACCAAGAGAAGCCGGGCCTGGCTTCATGACTAAACCTGAGTTAGAGGATTTTGCTGCAGGGGAGGGATGGGCAGGAAACAATGTTTACCACCATCTTCTTTCCTTGTAGCCTATCTGGGCAATCCTCTTGAGGTGGTTTAATATGATGGGAAATGGGAGCTTTGGAGCCTAAATTCTGGCTCTGCCCCCTCTGTGATCTTGAGCAGGTTAAACTTTGGGACCTGGATTACTTCATTCCTTGAATGAGAATAAAAGCAGGAACCTCCTCGGGTTGCAAGGCTCATATAAAGTTATAGCTGCAAAGCCCGCACAGCTGTGCCTGGCACACAATAAACAGTCAATAAATATCTGTGATCACGAACTACTCCGCAGTGGAGGCTGGGGTCCTGCAGCTCCATTTCGAGCCATGCTAGGTTTTCTGGGCTCCACTCCTGTCTATGGTAGGTAAACCTAAAAGGACTTGGTTCAGACAGATCACCAGCACTGGAGTGGTCACCGTGCTCACTTCAGATTTCAGAGTCCAGTGGAGGAAGAACCTCAGGCAATGGCATAAAAAGAGAAAGGGCCAAGGAGAATTTGGATAAATGTCAAGAATGATGCTTTTGTTTTCATGGATTCTCAGTCATCTCACCCAGCCTCTTAGAAGAAAGAGGAATTCAAAGAGACTTTCAACTTCATGGAATAACTGCCCATTACCACTCAGACAAATCAAATGACCTTCGCCTAGCCAGCCAGGCAAGCGGATAGACCAGTGGCCTTGCTGTTGTGAAATATTTCTCTCACTGATTTAGTGAAACTGATAACTGGAGCTAGAACCAACTCTTAGTGTCGCTGTTCTTCTCAGAAGGGTCGCCACCAAATTATACTTTCTTCTTCATCCTGGTCTTTGCATCTCTTCTCCACTCCCCCCACATACACACATCAAGGAGATGACTGTTCAACCTCTCAGGGCTTTAGCAAGTTCTCTTGTTGTGGTCACCAGATGCTCAAGTAAGTCAAGACATCAATGCCAGTGCCACAGATATTGCCAGTTCTCGTTCTGAATCCTGCTCAGCGGATGCTCCACAGCCCAGCAGAACGAACAATGAGTACCAGATGAAAGCGGGGCCCACATCCCATGCCAACACTATAAAATTCCTGAAATCACTGCCACCTTATAAAAGTTAACAATACAAACTTTCTCCCGTTATCAATTCAATCTGCTGCTCCCACAGGCAAACCTTGGTCCAGAGTTCGGCTCTGCTATTTCCCCTCCCTGGCTCTGTCATAGGCAAAGAGAGCATTTGGGGATCTGGTGGAATCCAGGGGCCTCTGGCAGCTGTGCACTAGGCTGCTTGCCAGTGTAATTAGACTAGAGACTTAACACCGCCAATCACTGATTATTTCAACCCCACGTCTCTTTTCTCTATTCTCTAACACACCTAAGGGTCAAAAGTACACGCGAGACTATCACAGCATCAGCCTTCACCGCCCCCCCCCCCCCAAAATCAGAAGACAAAGCCATTTCTAGTTCATAGCTTAAACACTGATTTCCATCTGATGACAGTTCCCACACTGTCTGTCTGGACAGACTTTCCTAGATCCCAGCACAGGTCATATACCAGATCTCTACTTGAGGGCCAATAGCAGGCCATTGTACAGATTTGGGGGTGTCCAGGTCTTCAGGGGAGCAAATGAAGAGGCATCCACTCCCTTCCACTGAATCCAACCATGGAGATTGTGCCAACTGTCTGAATTCAAGACTCGGGAAGTCAAGCGGGTGAAAGAGAGTATCTTCATCAGTACAGGAATTGTGCCATGTGCTCCTTGCTGAGCTTTGCCCGCACATCTGGGCTTCTAGGCACTATGAAAATGGCAACTTCAAAGCAAAGACTCAAGATGACCTGTGCCGTCAGCTGCCTGCTCCACCGTTGCCAAAAGCCATCAGCACGAAGAGATAACGCCATTGGTATTCAAATTTAAATGTTACAATAATAATAACGCCTATGGCCGCCTTCAGGTCAGTTTATAATAAAAATAACTTCTCAATCCTGGAAAACCTATCCAGTTTCTTTCTCCTTCTCCTTCTCCACTTAATGACTGAAGTTATTATTTCCATGGTGGTCTCCAAAACCACATTTGGTTTCTATGTAGATTGGCATGTCACCTCCAGCAATTTTACTGGCTGAATTTCTCTCTCCAGAGGCTATGATTAAAATATCAATCCAGTTTCTGAACAAAGTTAGCAAAAGAGTTATATAAATACCTAACACGGAAATTCTTCACTAGGGTCCCCCTCTTCTTTTTTTAATTGTCTCATGGGAAAGTTACCAAGGTGGAAACAAACACTGTGCATCTCTGTCCCCCTCTCCTTATTGTCCTTCCCAGTGCCTCAAAGGTGAAAATGTGAGCGAGTAAACACATGTCCCGCATGTAGGTTTCCAATGAGCATAAACGAACTGGAGAACATCTGGAATCTAAGCCATGCTACCTCGGCTGCCCAGCTGTCTGGCGGTGGTGGCCTCTGCAAAAAGGGGGCATTAGGCAGAGAGAAGGCTTGCCCAGTAATCCAAAAGGACAGCAAACTCTGGTAGTGCTAATTCACCCGTTTGTCCTACTGCCTGGAAACCATCCAAAAATGCAAATCCATCACTCAGCAAGCATTTACTGAAGCTGCCTCTGGGCCTAGTATTGGGCTAAATCCTCGCGTTTGAGCAGCTTACAATCTAATTACTGTAATTACAGACCAATTGAGTATTAAACTCTGTGACAGTAAGGAGGAGCTGGAAGCGAATGATCACAGTGGGCTGGGGTATTTGGGAGAGAGCTCATAAAGATTGCAGGCCTGTGAGAAAAATAACACCATAATGCTGAGGTTTCCACCGCTGATAAAGGGGCTTGGGATAAAAGATCACTGGTGGGGTGTTGAGTAAAGTGGAAGGGACCCATCAGGGAAGGTAGATGCTGGCTCTTCTGGTACCCAGCCAGAGTCCCTCTTTACAAAGAAGATGGAAGGAAGTTCAGGGGAGGGGAGTCAGAGAGCCAGCTCAGCAGTTAAGATCCTGTACTGTGCTTACACTGGGGACTCCCAACTGCCTGCAGCTCAGTCTCCAAGAGGACCCAATCTGTGGGCACCTGCACGCAGGTGTACATGCCAACACACAGATAAACACGGACAAATATGAAACTAAAACAAAATTAAAAAGGAAATACAATCTCTCCTGAAACCATTTATACTTTGAATCCATAATGGTGACATTGCTGATATAAAAAAAAAATCAGACATCCATAATTTATTTAGCTTCTCTTATAGAAATACCTCTGAAGGAAACGACTTCCTACCAATGCCAGCACAGGCTGCAGGCAAAGCTGAAGGCATGTTGCTGCGAAGTCAGGATGGGCCATTCTCCAAAGGGCAAAGGGGAAGAGGGAGAAAATGGGTGAGACCCTGGGTAAGGACCAAAATAACCAGCGTCCATCTGCTCATCTGCTCCAAGAATTTCCCATAGCTAACGTGTGAGTTTCGATCTAATTAATTAATGGAAGTAGCAATAGTTTATTTCCCTTTAATTATGAACTTTGCATTCACCAGAATATTTTAAATAAATTATGAGCATTATGTGAGAAAATCCCATCTGAGGAGCGCTGTGTGGAATGGTTTTGGTTTGCTTTTAATTTGTCTAAAAAAAAAAAAAGAAAGAAAAGAAAGCTGAAAAGATTTGACACTATAGTAACTGTCGTTAAAGAGGGCCAATGCTTGAAAACCTTTTGACATAACTCTAAGTAAAAGGCATGTTCTAAACCCAAAAAAAATGATACATTATCGTTTCTCCTTGCTACTCTTTCAAAGCAGTATATAAAGAAACAACATGGTTGAAGCCAAAATAAATATTTCAGTGTCTCCAATCTCACTTCGATATTTATAAACAAACTTTTAAGAAGTCATGGTAACGAGGTAAAGCTGCGCTCTGAGCCACATAACCCAGCTGCAAAATCATGGAACTTGAATGAGCGGTGCGGAGATCCAGCCTCGTCACCTTTCCCACCCTCCTTCAGGAGACAGGAAACGTTTCCAAAGGGCCAGACGCTATTATAGACCCTGTGACCAGAGTTGCCCCTACTGCTGTGTGTGTCCTTGTGGCCCCAAAGCCAGCCCAGACAGAAACAGATGGGAGCTGCTGTGACCCCGGGAAGATTTAGTGCGATTTTATTTTCATCTTACGTTCACAAGCCCCTACATATTAATTATTCAATTGATTTTTTTTTCCCCAACCACTTAGAAATGTAAAAAACCTGTCCAACGGAAGAGTATACAAAAACAGGCACTAGAGGGGATTTGGTCCACGGGCCATCATTGTGGGTTCCTTCTCTAGATTTTAGTTAGCGCTCTCAACTTGTTAAAAGCAAAGTTTATCCTGGCACTTGTGAAAATGGGAAAGACAACTTCATTTGGGATTAGAGCGCTATCAACACTACTGCATTTGTGGTGTGAGACTGCAAGCCCGGAGAGCAAAACAACAGGGACTTTATAACCAGAGAGCAGGAGACACAGGTGCGAGGGGGGAGAGGAAACAAATGTCAGCCTGCAGACTCCTGCTGAAGGTAAGAGATGATCACTTACGCCAGTGGTGGGGGAGAAAAACTGAGCTTCCTCTTGAGAGTGGGGGAAAGGGTCCTCTAAGGAGAGCTCACAGGACCCGACAGTCAATGCGGCCGGTGTTGTGGCCTGTTTAAGAGGTCTTGGAACCTGACCAAAGCCTGGCCAAGGACAGCCTTCGTCAAATCAAAGGTTTCTCGCTAGTTGTCATTGATGGGTGGTGTCCAGCGTGTGAAAGTCAGGTGAGAGAAGATCGCATAAGCCTGTGTTTATTAGCTCAACACACAAAAATGTAGGATCCTAAAAATGTCAAACTTTCACCACAACTCATGCCCGTCTGACCCATAAAAACAACATCACCCATCAGGCCTTTCCTCACTACTCACAATTAGCGCCCTGTGGAGTAAGGAAATAGCTGGCAGTTGTCTGCACGGATGAAGTCAAGGCAGTCTCATTCCTTTGCCAAAAGGCAGGGAAATCAATTGCTGATGTCTCTTTTCCTCAGGCCTACTCGAGGTCAGCTGATGTGGAACAACCAGGCAAGACAGGGTTTGGCTTCCCCAGGGCTTTTTTTTTTTTTTTTTTTTTTTTTTAAACAGGGAATCTACACTGCTTTTTAAAAGAAATGAAAAAGGTTTTTAGAGTTGCAGCTTTTGCTTTTACCTACCCGCCAGTGGTGGGGCTTAAAACATTTTAAGTTAAGATGTCTCTATGGAAACACACACACATACACAACTTATATTTTATGGCCAGGTGATTATCAGCCTAGACTTCAACGTCCTATTGTATTACCATAGGCCATCGGTGATGTCAGCAATACGTTGGACCATTTTCCCACAACCCTATTAGTTATAATGGAATTTATGTAATTATTTCTTTTACTGAAAAAGGAGTCTAGAGTACTTTGCCCTGAGATTTCCTTTTAATTTTCATTGACAGTGTATTGTTTAAAATATCCCTACCAAAAAAAATTTTTTTTATGAATTTTGGGACATACAATGAAGAGGGAAAAATGAAATCAGATAATTTAACAGTTGCTTTTGGATTTACATAATCAATTTTCCTTCCCTCCCTTCCATCAGGGTCAAACATACTTTGTTAAAAAAAAAAGTTACAACTTCTTTTCCCCACAGACTGCTCATTCACCGCAACCAAGCGTGAAAAAACTGAGCACACAGTGAATAAATCAGACATCTTGACCAAGTGACCAAAACTAATGTCACCTGTGGAGTCTGCTGGTCTTTGTGGGCCTCCACATGAGAACACAGCAAACAAAAAGACACCTCTGTTGTCCAGAAGATGGTAGCAATGACAAAACCACAGCTGTGGCGACAGGCACAGGACAGGTATGGGGGAAAAAAAGGGTCAGCGAGGGAGGGAGGTGTGGTTCAGCCAAGAGCAGGAGAGCAAGGCCTGGGCCAGCCCCTGTGGTCCCTGGAGCACCGAGGAAAGAAAACAGTGGCGATGGGAAAGGCAAAGGAAATGTTCTAGGTTGGAAGGAGATGAAAACACAGAGCCCTAGGGTGGGCCCAGGGTTAGAGGGCTGAAGAAAATCCTCTCCAGGGTTTAGCTGAGCCAAGTGACCCAACCGGAACACCAATGCTAGGTGAAAGCATAAGAAAGATAAACTCGAGGGATCTTTAACTACAGAGTGATGATGGCACCAGACCGAGAGCATTTTATGCTTAAAAACTGAAGCGCTTAGGGGTAAAGGACCCTGAGGATGTACGCACAACTGCCACCAAAAGCAACCAAACAAACAAAAGCACTCTGGATGGAGCCCAGTTCAGTGCCTGGAATGCTTGCCTAACAGTCATGAAGCCTTGAAACTGATTTCCTGGCACTCACAAACCTGCCACAGCAGCCATCACCTATAATCCCAGCTCTCTAGTAGAGGCAGAAGGATATGAAATTCAGAGTCATCCTCAGCTGTACAGTGAGTTTGAGGCCAGCCTAGGCTATGAGAGAAACAAAACACAAAGCAGGGAAGGGATTCTTAGAAAAACAAGCAATCTTGCCTACATTTGAGATTGTGTTCTCCATATTTGAAATGTATCACAGGAAGAAAAGTGCCGGTATCTTGACAGGTATGACCTTTCATCAATGACATGCATGACCTTACGTCAGTGATTGAAGCCTGTGACAGCATGACATAACCGCCCATTCTTAAAATTTGCTAGTTTTTTTTTTAAATTTCATTTATTATTTTTTATTTTTGCTGGGTATTCCAGCAGCTTAGATGTAACCATGTCTCCCTAATTCCTCTTCACAGGACAGTGGCTCCACAGCTACCCTGTGCCCTGAGCCTTCCTAACCATCTCAGGCACAAAGAACGACTCTTAGTCTCTCCTGAAGGCACAACCAGTATGGTTCTGTTGGGTGTCAACTTTTGAGCTGCTCTCTTAATATTTTAAGATCTGGCTAAGACTGCTGGAGAGAGACTGTTTCACTAAATATACATCTATAGCTCCTCACCATCACGGGGATATTGCTTTTGAATTGTGCAGATTTGGTGGCTATGACATACTAGCCATACTGCCGGGCAGTGGCAGCGCTGGTTCCTAGTCTACAACAGATCCAAAGTGATCTTTCCCGTAGGAAACTATGCCTGTGTCCAAAAACTCTTTGTCAGTGACTGGAAAGAGAATGTTAAAGGTGGTAAAGGGAAATTAAACCTTTCAGCCCTGCTTAGGAATCAGGAAATGTCACTTCGCCATCTGCTAAAATTGAGAAGGGAGAACATGCTCACGGCTTTACTTTCTGGTATTATCTCTTCGCTTCCTAAGCAGGGCTTGTCTCTGGGATAAAATGCACACACTATTTCTGGCCCTATGCTTTTAGCTTAGTCTTTTTTTTTTTTTTATGAATTTCTCTCTAAATTCAAACTAATCACTTCATTAAAAGCTTACCATAAAGCCATAGCCAGAAAGACCCAGTGGTACTCTATAGAGGAAAGATCCGGGTTGCTTTGCCTACAGGTAATACCCAGAAAATGATATGAAGTCAATAGACGATGTCTGCCCGCAGGAAGGCATAGGAGCCAGAGTGAATTATGGCCAACTGCAAAAAGGAACACACTAGTCAGGGCACTAAAATTTAATGAGAAGACAATTTTTAAAGTAGATAGAACCGAAGAGATGCACAGACCATTATTGTAAATTTAAAATCGTGCGTATTCTTCGCCCATAAAACTTCTGAAATGCCGTTAAAAACACACACGCACAAAACCACGCAATTATAAATCCTCTGAAGCATGTAACTGTGATTAGCTGCTCCCCCCGGCAATATAAAAATACTACCGCCACAATCACATTCCTGCCTGTAATGTAATTCAAAACAAACAAGTCGGAGACAGCGCTCAAATGGCAGAGTCAACAAACACAGCCGCTTTGCATCAAGGGCTCGCGCTGGCACTGTGGCTGGCGCTGGCACAGGCCCTGTGGTGGAACGGCGAGGCCCCCTGTTGGGCAGAGTCGAGCACTGCGCCCTGGGAGGCTCAGAAAAGCCGCACCTGGCAGCGGTGATCCTTCTGGGAGATTTTGTTGTAAGGTCAAATTTTTAGCCACTCAATTTAAATTTTATCAGCTGTGTTTCAAAGAGTAATGGCTTTGTCATTTTGGATTAAATGGATCATCTTACTCAATCCCATAACCATCATTCCTGCATTCTTATTCCAAGTATCATCTTGCTTCCACCTCCCCGGTACTGGGGTCACAGTGTGTACCATTAGCCCAGTGCACCTATCATTCTCCAGCAAGTCACGTCACTTTTCAATTGTCTCTGAGAACACGAGGTCTTGGTTTGGAGACTACATCATCTTTGTTCTGTTCCAGAAAGATACGGATCTTAACAGAATAGTTCTTCTAAGAAACGACTTCACTTTCAGTTTTAGCTTTAAAATTGTTTTAATTGTGTGTGTAAATTGTGTGGAAACGTGTGCACACGTAAGTGTGCCCTTGGAGTCCAGAAGAGAGTATTGGAGCCCCTGGGATTGGAATTACAGGAGGTTGTGAGCTGCCCAGTGTAGGGCTGGGAACTGAACCTGTGTCTTCTGAAAGAGCAGTGTTTATCCTTCACCTCTGCCCTCTGCGCCACCTCTCTAGCACCCACTAGTTAAGACCACTCCTCTTCAAAGAAGGAACGAACACAATTTTATTGTAGCAATATGCTAGGATTCAAACATGACCCTTGGGCACTGCCTTTAAAAGCATCCATTTTATCTAAGTACTTCTAAAAAGTATTCTAGGGTTGGAGAGAAATCTGTCAGTATAATGGCAGAAGGACTGGAGTTCAACCTCCAAAACTTAGGTTTAGAAGAAAGGAGGGAGGGGATGGGAGGGTGTTGTGGTGCACGCCTGTAACTCCTCCACTAGAGGACACAGGAGGAACTCGGTGCATTCCTGCACTAGAGGACACAGGAGGAACCCTGCACATTCCTGCACTAGAGGACACAGGAGGAACTCTGCGCATTCCTGCACTAGAGGACACAGGAGGAACTCTGCGCATTCCTGCACTAGAGGACACAGGAGGAACCCTGCGCATTCCTGGTCAGCCTGCCAGGTATTAACTGAGTAGTAAATTTCAAGCCAGTAAGAAACCTATCCTGAAAGAGAGAAAGAGAGAGAGAGAGAGAGAGAGAGAGAGAGAGAGAGAGGAAGACAGCAGGAAGAGGAGGAGGGTGGCTACATCTGAGGAAAGGAAAGGCACCTGAGATTGTCCTCTGCTTCCATACCCACACAGGAACCCCCAACATGCACGGTCATATGCATATATAAAGTCATATTACAAACTAGCACGAGCCCAGGTCCCATGTCCTATGGGAGTTGTGGGCAGAAGTGGGTCTGAATACACTCAGTAAAAAGCTGAAGGCTTCCTTTCCTTCTTCTTCCTCTGTGGGTCTTGCTCAATCTTCTGAAGACTTGTCTTTTGTTTGTTTGCTTTCTTGTGTGCATGCGCGGTGTCAGTGTGTATGTACTTGTGCTTGGGGGTGCATTGTGGGGTCCTCCTAGATCACTCTTCACTCATTGAGGTGGGATCTCTCATTTGAACACAGAGCTCACCGATAAGGGCTCACCTAACTAGTAGCTTGCTTTGGGATCTGGGAAGCCCAACTCTGCCTTCTAAGCACTGGGGTTACAGGCAGGCCACCAAGCCCACCCAGGAATTTATGGGTGCTGGGGACTGAGGCCTCTTGCTTGCACGGCAAGTACTTTGTCACTCAGCCATCGCCCCAACCCACGAAGAGCTTCATTAAGATGGAGCTGAAGCTGTGGCTGATCTCTGACCTCAAGCCTGGATTCCTCTTCCCCTTCCGGAAACACTCTTTCAGCTTGGGAAGAGCTAATAGCTGTTTACATTTGTCAGACTTTAAGAAGGGCTCATTTGTTCCCTTAACAGAGCAAATGACATGACGAGAGACACCGTTTTCCCACACAGAAACAACAACATATAAACAAGGCCAGCGATGCCAGCAGCTCTCGGTTGAGAATTCTTTGCAGGTCTCCTAAGGGCACATGGCTTTCATCAGAATGTCAGGATTTCTGACAATCCTTTTTCCGAACTTTTGATTTTGGTGCTGAAAAAAAAAAGAGGGAGAAGCAGGAAATGAGGAATGCCAGACTTGGTTCACACCGGGTTGTTTTAAGGTGGGACACTGCACCTGGAGAAAACTGACCATTTGGGTTTTCTTGTTTGTAGAAGGTCTTTAGGAGCTCCACGGCCTCCTCAGCACGGTATCCGGGTATGCACTGAGGAAGGGAGGAACATGAGGTGAGCGTCGGCAGTGACCCAACAGTAATGTATACATGAGCAGACTCCACACACTGCTCATTACTCAGGACAAATACGCAAGGATACACCAGATATATTAGCATGGATAAAGATGTCCATTTCCAAAAGAATGGTTCCCAGCTTTAGTCCCCATGTCTCTCAATCGGTCACTACAGTATGTAGAGACTGCAGAGGGATGCTGTACTCATCACCTGAGATGCTAAACAGGTGCTCATGGAGCGCAAGCTATTTTCACCTGCGATTATTTTCTAGCGTTTCACCAAGCATGGGCTGCTATTCACCTAGGGCAGGTAAACTATTATTGGTGGAACAAATCCAGGCCACAGTTGAGAATGACAAGCTAGCAACCGTTTATACTTTTAAGAGTTTATCATTATCATTACTACTACTACTACTACTACTACTACTACTACTATTATTAAACAAAACACTATATGACAGAGACATGTTTCTCACAAGAGCTAAAAATATTTACTATCCTGTCATTTACAGGAAACACTTTTCAAGTTTTGCTAAGGAGGATTTAAGAAAACTGCTGTGCTGAGTTTGTTTTCACTCTGGGATCTGGGCAGAGGAGACGACAATGTGTGGAAGACCAAAGGAGAAGTGAGAGCTGCAAGGAGCAATGAATGGTGTTCTGAAGACGAAGATGAACTGGACATTATAGAAGCAGCTGGGAAGAGTGGGGGAAGCATGGGCTGTGTGTGTGGACGCAGGCTGAAGGGCTTGGTAGGGCAGGGGAAAGCAATCAAAGGCATTGAGATGGCGCCAAGCGCTCGGGGGTTTTGGCACAAGGCTAGAGAGACTGGAAAGGCTCTAACCCATCCTGCTGAAGTTTATGGAACAATTCAGTCATCCCTCAAAGTGGTGCCCAGCCAAGCACCTGCAGACCTCTCTGGGGCATTGCTGAGAAGGCACAACCCTTCCTGGAGCCTCAGCTGATGCATGGCTGGGATCTTCCCCCATGGTAACAGAAATCTTCTCCCTCTGCTTTCAAAATACGGCCCAGCTCTGGCCTCAGAACATTCCAGACTTCACTGGCCATCTCATTTCCTTTTCCTCTCATCTTTACCATCTCATGCTCTCAAGACTCCACTGTGGCTGCCTCCCAGGCATCACAAGACACTCACTGATGCAAACATGGCCTCCTTCCCACCCCAGCTCTGTGGTCACGTCATGACTGGACACACAAGTTTCATTTAGAATCCTATCCTCCCTTGCTTTCTCAGTCTGCCATGCTAACCACGGCTGCTCAAGGTGTGCGGGGGCTGGTGCCAATGTCCCTCTGAGCCCACCAGGCCCTCTTCTCCAGGGACTGGTAATGCACTGTTTCTCCATCATTGCTGTCCAGTATAATTACGTGGGCAACATCCACGAGCACAGATGCTCCTCTCCACCTTTTTGTTCATCTGATCCAGGGTCTGAGCACAGAGAAATGCAGAACCCTTCCAGGAGATTCCAACATGTGGTCCAAGGAGAAACACGGACAAACACGGAGGTGGGAAAAATAATAAAAACTATGGGTCTAGATAGTAAGATGGTATCCTAAAGTACCAACCAGAGCTGCCCATGTGTGGCTTTTATCAAAAATAATATTCTTATAAAAATAAAAGCTTTGAACAGGAGAGGTAATAAAAATGGATAATGAATAGCCATTTTTAAAAACAATAGTTCCACAGAATTCTCTGTGAAATTTTTTGCTGCTTATAACACAACATTATATGAAAAGAATCCCTAAGTCTGATGTGAGATGCCACCTCCCTTTTGTACCATGAGTTCAGCCAAAGAAAAGGAAGAGAACACAGCATCCAGAAGCCTGGCCTACTAAAGCCTGGCTTTAGCACGTCAAAAGAGCTCCTTAGGACATAATTTGGCATTAAGCTTTGATCCATGCTTTTAAACCATGGGCATTCATTTTCCACTGAGCCAGTACGGCCATATAGATGAACTGTAAATTAAGTTTTCAGGTTGAGAAAGATTGACTGCATCGAGATCCCTGAGAGAGAACTGCTCAAGACTTCATGTCACCAACATTCTTTTTATTTGTGTGTGTGTGTGTGATGTGCACATGTGTGTGTACAGGCTAGCAGGCAAGTAGAGCCCAGAACACAAGTTCAAGTGTCTGCTTACACATTCCACCTTGCTGAGACAGTCTCTCGCTGTTTGTCACCGAGTACAGCAGGCTAGCTGGCCAGGACTCTCCTTACCTCTGCATCCCATCTCGCCACAGGACCCCTGGATTCCAGATACCTGCTTCTGCATCTGGCCTTCAGTGGGATCTGGAAGCCCTAATTCAGGTCCTCATGCTGCATGGCAAACACTTTACCCACTGACTGAGCTGTCTCCTCACCTACATTTTAGAGAATAATGTTCCACCCATGTCTGATCCCCAAGGACACATCTTAGTTTTGTCCAGAACTCTGAGAAATTACTTAGGTCGTTCTCACAGAGGAAGGACCGCACGTACAGAGCCAGCAGTCCATGCACAGTCATATAAGCAGTGCTCGGGCGGCTCCTAGAAACAGCTGGAAAAATGAAGTCACTCTGCAGCCGTCTTTAATAATCAGCCTCATTTACTCCCCATCACTCTGTTACAGCCTCTTCCTGACATGATGTTAAAGGCGTCTGTCCTTAAACACAACAGTAGCTGGAAAACTCAAGGCAGGATGCTTTACCTGACTCGCTCTGTGCAGGATTAGGGCTCTCTAAGTCCTCACCACAGCCTGCAAACACGTGAGATCTTCAAGAATTTACCGAATCTTTTTCTTTTTCGAGTATAAATGCTGTGGGTTTAACCCTCCATCTTGGAGAATGAACCAGTAGAGAGAATTGGGTATGCATCCCGACATGTGGGTTTCTAATGCTCACAGTTGCAACAACAGAGCTTCCAATGGTGTGATAAAGGCTCAGAGGAAAGGAGAATTTCTAACAGCTAAGGACATGTGGGTTCTCTGGTCTTGGGAAGGTCTCAACACTAAAAACATCTAAGATAATGAAATTGCAATGATGATTGGATGGTAATCATGGTATGTTATAAAGTGATGGAATTTGTGCCTAAACAATGTTGGTTGTGAACAGTATCGTGGTTGCTGATGCAGGCCGAGTTCCAGCATCACAGTTACAGAGCTAGTATTCGCTCCAACAGAGAGTCTCTAAGCCCACACAAGGTGCCGGTGAACCCCCTTAGGAGCTAACAGTTCAGGAAGCTGCAGACTGTCCTGAAGGACAGATTCTGGAAATGGAGACGGGACACACATTTTCTTCCAAGAAAAGAACTCAAGCCAGGGCCCCGAGGTTCTGCTGGATGCTGCCATGGCTGTTTGGAATACTAACCATACACAATTGGTAAGCCCACCAGGAGATGAATAAACAGAAGAAAGTGGGTGGAGATAGAGAGGAAGGAGGGGAGGTAGGGAGGGACAAAAAGAGGGCATATGCAGAATCTATTACCTGAAATGGTCTCCCAGTATTGGGTAGATCAGCAGAGGCGATGTTTAGGACGGAACCACAACCACCAAACCGTTCATTCTGACAGCCATAGACAACCAGAGGGATTTATGGTACAGAATTAAAGTCTGTCACAGTATGCAGAATCATGGCAAAGAATAGGCTGATTCTAATTACCTACGAAAACTCCGTCTAGACTTCAAAACAAAGTTCATGGTTTAAAATAGTACAAATCAGTTGTACAAATGAAGAGAAAGGGGTTTTAAGTATTGAGAAATCAAAATCTAGCATTTGTGGGTCAGCAAGACAGCTCAGCTAGTTAAAGCCCTCGCCATGCAAGCATGACAACCTAGGTTGATCCCTGGAACCCACGTAATGGTGGAAGGAGAGAACCAACTCCTCAAGATTCTCACCTTTGCATGCATGCCATGGCATGTGTTTGCCCACATAATAATAATAACAAACATAATTTCAACAAAAGATAAAAACCTGGCTACTGTAAATAGAACAGAAACTAAGTGTTTTTACTTAATATGCAGTTTAGCCAATTTTCTGCTCTTTCCAAAATCACTTTTTCAGAATCATTGTAGAATTAGAAATTTAATTCAAGAATTTCACCTTTTAAAACATGTAGTTTAATCCCTGGAGCCCACTGTAGAAGAGAACAGACTCCTAACGGTAGTCCTCTGATTGCCACACAAATGCCATGGCATGTCCATGCCCCTCATAATAAATAAATAAATTTAATCAAAATGTAAAAAGGTGGATGGTAGCCTGGGGTGGTGGCATGTGCCTACATCCAAGCACTTTGGGGGTGAAGAATCAGCATATTTAGGCCAACCACCACTGTGAATGCCAGGCCAGCCTGGGATACATGACAGCTAGCCTGGGCTATGTGAGACCAGTCTCAAAACAAAAATAACAAGTCAAACCAAAATAATCACCCAAACAAAAGCCAAAGACCCAGTCGCATTGTTCCCTGTTCTTTCTGCAAGGCAGGATGGGGAAAACGGCCTAATAACTCCTCTAATAACTCTGTCAACAACTCCTCTCACACAGAGGCAGTATGCTTTATTGTAGCCAAGAGGCCCTCTACATTGTTTTAAGTGATAAAACTGCACATAATTTTAAAAGCGAGTGAAGACGCACGAATAAAGAGAGCTTGCCTAGCATTCACAAGGCTCTCGGTGGGATAAAATAAATAAACAAACTGTAGAGATGGACTGCAGTCAGCATACACATTGCTCACTCTATGTAAGACACAATCCAGAAACGGAACACTAGTTCACGCATGTCCATGCGTGTACAACAATAACATCCGATGACATTTCCAATCCTTAGTTACTTAATTATTTAAGTAACTTAATTACTTAGTTACTTAAGTTGAACTTAATTTTTTTGTACTTTGTGATAGGTATTTATGACAAAAGCAGGTTGACAGAAAATATTTAAATTACCCATAATCTGTCTTCCAAGGCAAAGCATGCTCCTCAGAATATGTCCTGAGCTCTATCTTAATTTGGACTCATCCTTACACCAGAGTTTAAGTCGGTTCCAAGCATTGCTTTCTGTAGCGGATGGGCTCAATAGTTTTGAGGTTATTGGTACAGAGAAAGAAGAGGTAACTTCACTGTGTAAAAATCCTCCCTTCTGTTTCTGGCTGAACTTTCCAATGTGTTCAGCAACTGTTTCCACACATTAAGAAACGGAGAGCTGGGGAGAAGCATTAACTCCATGATAGAGCATACACTTAGCACGAGCAAGAGCCTGGTTTCAATCCTCACCACTGAAAAGAAAATCAAACAGAGAAAAGAGAAAAGACATGTTATGGATCTGGCCATTTTCTTTCTGACAGGAGAGGTAAAGACAGGAAACTCAGAAGCCAAAGGATACTCATGAGGCGGAGAGCAGCTGCACACATGATACACGGCTCCACGGTGACGAACAGCACGGTGTGTTCAAACACGTCAGCAGGACGATGACTGTGTTGACGGCACCAATCCAGGACCTGATCAATGGCCACCATTTCAGCATGCCGTGTAGCCTTGAAAGAGAGAGAGCTGTATTGATATTGTTCATTTCATAACTGATGTCTTTAAAACAAGCAAAACAGAAATTCAGAGAGCATTCCTATCATTCTGTCTGAACTGGAACATTCATGGTTCCCCAGTTCACATATCCTAGCCACACCAACGGGGATAACTAATCCGAGATAATATACAAACCTTGCTCCGGTTTTAGTGAAATTCCCACGTACCTTGGGGGAAAGTTTTCATTAAAATATCATAGAGAAAATAGGTCTCAAAAAAAGATGTCTATGGTTTCTGAATATTTGAAGGGAAGATTGAAATTTTCATAATCTTGTGCTCTCGTTTCAGACAGATTTTCAACTGAGCTCACTTCAGGGCAGAGCTCACTAGAATATCATCATGTGCACAGCAGGAGATGAGATTTTCTAACACAACTGGCTCCATAAAAACCACAAACCTGAGATCTCAGCTAGTTCGTGGGAGACAGCGTACTACGGGAGAAACCACCCAGCATGTGGAATCAATCACACCGACATTTGAATCCTGACAGGCACGCTCTGTTGGTCTCAAGCTTTGGATCCTCTGTGTCTCGAGTTTACTGTTATCTCTTCTACAGCTCCTAGAGCAATCTGAGTCTCACCAGGCACAATGTGGCTTAATGCTCTCCTCATCCCTTTCTCCCTTATTAAAACAATTTTAGAGCAGGGGTGAAAAGGCGGCTCAAAGATTAAGAGCACTTGCTGCTCTTGCAGAAGACCAGAGTTCAGTTTCTAGCACTCACACTGGGTGGCTCACAACTGTCCCTAATTCCAGTGAGCTCCAACACCCTTTGCTTGCCTCTGAAGGCACCTGCAGAGGCACATGGTACATATACACTCAGGGGCACTCATGTGCATGCACACATGCATACACACACACATTCACACACATTGTCTCATGTACCAGTTTCCTCTGAGATAAAGCCTTCTACTTTAGACATGATTTCCTTAAGACACAGGATGTTCAAGAGCAGTGGTTCTCAACCTTCCTAATGATGCAATCCTTTTTCTCATGTTGTGGTGGACTCCAACCATAAATTACTTTCTTGCTACTTCATAATTGTAATTTTGCTACTATTATAAATCATAATGTAAATGTGTTTTCTGATGGTCTTAGACAACACCTGGGAATGGGTTGTTTGACCCCCAAAGGGGTCGTGACCCACAGGTTCAGAACTACTGTTCTAGGGGCAGGTAAAACACTCTCTCCTGCTGGGAAGCTCCTCAGACTCAGAAAGTAAACAACTCAAAGTCCTGGAAACTATCTAGACAGCCCCTCCCTCCTCAAGAGCACTTCAGCAATGGGGGCTAATAAGAGACACTCAAAGCCAGGCAGTGGTGGCACACGCCTTTAATCTCAGCACTCTGGCGGTAGAGGCAGAGGCAGGCAGATCTCTGTGAGTTCAAGACTTTTAGACCAGCCATACTACCTAGAAGAAGCTCAGAACACCTGAGGCACGTGAAAGACATGCTCTCCCACCTGCCCAGCTGCCTTGAGCTAGAGCATTGTCAGGTTGCTGGCTCTCAGGAGAGCTGTCACAAAGGTTGGGGCAAGCTTTGTGGTGTATCTGTTACAAGTCACTTCTGCTCTTGTAAGTAACCCAAACCAAATTAATAGGTTTGCCAAGCTTTGGTGATGCCCCTACTTTTGGTGAGTTGCTGGTTTCCTATCTGAGGTGAGCATTTGTTCACATGTCCCCAGAGTAGTGTCACCCAATGTGTGCACACACACACAAAAGAAAATAAAGCTTTAAAATAACTTAGTGCAAACTCCTAAACACAGTTAATTAAGTCAAGAAGATGTAGACAAGTTAAACATATAGTAAGTAATGAAACTGAAACAATAATCAAAAGTCTCCCACAAAGAAAAGTCCAGGACTGGGTAGACTCATGGCCAAATTATACCAAACTTTTAAGGAAGACCTAACACCCTTATTCATCAGACTATTCCACAAAATAACAGGGGAAAGAACATTACTGAACTGCCCAATGCCAGTCTCCTCTGATATCAAAACCAGATGAGGGTACCGCAAAGAAAGAAAACTGTAGATCATCCTTCTTGATGAACATAGATGAAAAATTTCTCAATATTCTGACAATCCTAATGCGAGAATGTAGTAGTTTGCACATCACAATCAAGCTGGATTCATTCCAAAGGTGCAAGGTTGATTCAACATATACAAATCGGTAATATACTTTATAAGTATATTATAAAATGCAATATACTTATTAAGTAGTCTTAAAGACACAAATAATTTGACCATCTCAATAGATGCAGAAAAGGAATTAGACAATGTTCAACAGACATTCATGATTTAAAATAAAGTCCTGAAGAAACTAAATCTTATATAATAACTGCCGTATATGGCAAGGCTACAGCCAACAAACTAAATGAGAAAAAAAAAACTTAAAACAAAATCACACCATGAGACAAGAGTGACCACTTTCTTTCCTCTTATTCAAAACCATGTTCAAAGTCTTAACTAGAGCAGTAGGACCAGAGAAAGTGATAAAAGACATCTATATCAAAAGGGAAGAGGTGAAATTCTCTCATTTTTGGATGACATGAGTCTTGTGGATTCCACTAGAAAACCTTTACATCTGACACTTTCAACATAGTGACAGGATAGAAAATCAGCATAGACAAAACCAGCCAATTGTCTATGTATCAATAACAAACTATCCAAGAAAGAAAGCAGGAAAACAAATCTCACCTTCATAATAACTTTTAAAAATATCTGGAAGTAAATCAGATTGAAGAGGTCAAAGACTTCTATACTACAATGAAAACTTTAAAATAATCAAGAAAGAAATTGAATAGAAAATAGCCCACTCATGAGCATGGATTAGCATAATTAATATTGTGAAAATGGCTGTACTACCAAAAACAACCTACAGAGTCCCCTCAAAATTCTAATGGCATTCTCTGCAAAACTATAAAAAAAATCAATTCTAACCTTAATATGGAACCACAAAAGACTCTGAATAGCTGAAGCAAAAAGAACAATTCTGAAGGAATATATTACAATACCTAACCTCAAATTATTCTACAGAGCCATTGTGATAAAATAGTAAGTATTGGTACAAAAACAAACATATAGAAGTAAAGTAGAATAGAGACCCAAAATAAATCCAGATAGCTGTAACCACCTTATATTTGACAAGTATAAAACACATAGTGGAAATAAGATAACCTCCTCAACAAATGGTGCTGAGAAAAATGGATTTCCACATTCACGAATAAAATTAAACCCATTTCTTTCACCCCACACAAAAATCAATGCCAAATTCATCAAAGATATTAATATAAATCTGAAATGCTTTAGCCCCTGGAGGAAAATTGGAAACTAATAGGTATAAGTAAAACTTCCTGAGAACTCCTAAAACTGCCAGCTTTTAGGAGCCACTGCACAGCAAGGAAAACTAAAAGCAGAATGAAGAGAGGGGCTTCAGAGTGGGAGAGAACTTTTGCCAGCTACACCATGCTCTGAAGAGACACCATGACCATGGCAACTCACAGAAGAAGGCATTTAACTGGGGCCTTGCTTATAGTTTCAGAAGGTTAGTCCATCATGGTAGGGAGCATGGCACCAGGCAGGCAGACATAGTGCTGGAGCAACAGCTCAAAGTTACATCCTGATCCACAAGCACAAGGAAGTGGGGGGGGGGGGAGGGTGGAGAGACTAGGTCTGGCCTGGGCTTTTGAAACCTCAAAGCCCACCCTACTAACACACCACCTCCAACAAGGCTGTACCTCCTGATCCCCCCTAAGCAGCTAACCAACTAGGAACCAAGCATTCAAATATTTGACCCTATTAGGGACATTCTTATTAAAAGCACACAGGTGCTTGTATGTGAGGTATGTGAACCCATCTGCATGCATATAGAAGTTAGGAGAGGATGTAGACGTCCCATCTATTACTCTGCGCCCTGTTCCTTTAAGATAGAGTCTCTCACTGAACCGGGCACAGCTGCAGCAATCCTCCATACCTCCATACCTTCCGATATCTTCCGATCCAGCCCTCCCACAGCTCTGGGGATACAGGCACTGATGGCTTCACCTACTTTTTTTATGTGGTTTCTGGGATTGAAATTCAGAGACCTTGTGCTTGCACAGCAAGTAATCTTACCACATTTTCCCAATCCCAAAAGTTTTATTTTACACAAAGTCTCCCAGATTCAGAAAATACTGCATGTTTTCTTTCAAAGATGGAACAAAGATTTAAAATTTCATATATGTATACATGTAAGGGCACAGACCACAAAACCATGAAAGGAAAATAGGAGTTGCTAAGGAAGAGAAAATTGGGGCAGAGGAAAAGGCATGAAAAAGAGGAAGCAGCTGAGTGGTAGTGGTGCCTTTAATCCCAGTGTGCTGAAGGCAGCCGCAGGCTGGTCAAGGCCTGCCTGGTCTACACATTGGAGTTCCAGGACAGCCAGGGCTACACAGAGAAATCCTGTCTTGAACTACAAAAGCAAAACAAACAAACAAAACCCCACAAAACAAAAACAAACAGATCAAAAACAAAACAAAACCAAAACCAAAACCATCCAGAGGGCAACAGACTACCTGTGACAGAAAAGCCAAAGGGGATTAGCTGGCTGTGGAGGAGAGGGACTGGGACTAAGGGCTGGGAGGAGGCCACTGTAGAACACGTATAAAAATCTAAAACAAAACAAAAAACAAACAAAAAAAAACGTATTACTTTGCACAACTAATTTTAAAAGAAAACTAACAAAACAGTCTAAAATAAAAGCAGTTTAATGTAAAGCACCTATGCAATAATTTATAATATCTGACAATAACATTTATCAACAATTGATCCTGATTGCTAACTTTATACAGCTAACTAAATTCTATATATATGATTAAAAAAATTCCGTCTTCAACAAGCACAGCACTGAGCAAGGCTGAAAGAAAGGTGCTCATGTTCCTGTGACCTGGAGCACAGTGAGGAAAGAGTTGGCAGGGACCCACAATGCTGTGGTAGCCAGTGGCGGACAGGAGCTAGCCTAGATGATTACAGAACCAGAAACCTGGGGAAAGAAGGACTTTATAGAAGAGGGTATGGTTCTGGCTGCATACCAAGACAGCAAGAGAACTTAACACCAAAGATTCTTCCAAATGGAGTCTTTAAAGCTCAGATTCACTGAGAGATGGCATCCTCACAGATCTTGATAAAAACCAGTTGAACTGAAATCACCAAATTGCTCTTTTACCGCTAAAGGAACATAAGCTAAGCTATCTTACCGTGCACTGAAAACACACAGGGAAAGAGGATGGGGAATAACAGAGCAGGGTTGATATCACAGCCCAAAGCAGAACTCTGGGCTCCTCACACCAGAGTCCAGGGCCTTCCTATGCTGCATTCAAAGGGCGAGTCTATGAGACATGGCAGTGCAATAACCTTGGTTAATTCCAAAGTGTCTAAAAAGTCAGTCAGTGGGGATTAGGTCATGAGTTCTCGTGTGAAACGCATGGTATCAAACCACACAATACGAAGTAGACACCGTGGCAATTCTGTAAAACAGAACTTGGAGGTAAGTATCAACATAGCCTCTACTGCACCACGTGTGTGATCTGCCTCCGAGGCTTCCATGCTGTCATAACCGCTGTGTGCATCTGGGTTCCTACTTTACATGAGCTTTGCTAAACTTCGAGGTTGTAATGGATGAACTTTAAAAGCCCCAGTGCTGACAGTAGACTGGTCTATGCTGCGGAAGCACAGAAGATCAAAGTTCATGAGAATGGCATTATAGTTATGTTATCCTTCAGTTCACCTGGCACTTTAAATCCGAAAAAATAGCACAGCACTTTCACCTACTTCCATTTCCCACGCACGTCCACAAGGACACATCGATGTGCCACCACGTTTAAGAAGCACTGCTTTAGACCATGGCCTTCCAGTCCGACCTCAAGATGCCAACAAGTCATTGAGGCTGAAAGGCCTGTAGCTGAAGACAGCTCATCCTGAAGACCCTATCCCATTGACTATCCAAAAACATTTTCTCCAATATAATCTTTTCATGCTTCCCTCTAATTTGTACATTGAGGGTCTTTTGTCCTCTCTAGGAAAAAATAAAGAAACTAAAAGGAGTGCATTGCAAGTTAAATGGTTCTCCTTTGAAAAGGTTAATTTTCAGGTTGAATTTGTTACAGTGAATGTGGACTCCTTTCCTCTGTGCTGACACTCTGATGTAACAAAATTCCTTCTTGGGTTTCACTCAAGTCTTAAAGGGAAACATAATGACATAAAAACAAAACAGCTGCCGGGCGATGGTGGCGCACGCCTTTAATCCCAGCACTCGGGAGGCAGAGGTAGGCGGATCTCTGTGAGTTCGAGACCAGCCTGGTCTACAGAGCTAGTTCCAGGACAGGCTCCAAAGCCACAGAGAAACCCTGTCTCGAAAAAAAAAAAAAAAAAAAAAAAAACAAAGAGCTGAGTGCATGTCACACACACCTTTAATCCCAGCACTCAGGAGGCAGAGTCAGGCAGATCTTTGTGAGTTCGAGGCCAGCCTAGTCTACAAGGGCTAGTACCAGGATAGGCACCAAAGCTACAGAGAAAACCTCTCTCAAAAAAGCAAAAGCAAAACAAAACAAGAAACAAACAAATGAAAAACATCTCTTAGCTTTTTGGCTAAGGTCACAAATGTAGAAATAGAAAAAATAGCTTCATTGAACTTTTCTAAATATGTGCTTAAAAAATCATTGGCTATATCACTCTTATAATCAGGAAAATGAACATTTACAAAGGAGAGAGAAAAGATCTAGGGCTGGCAGATGGCTCTGAAGATAAAGTGCTTGTTGGGGAGGAAGAAGGGCCTGAACTCAGACCCCCCCCCCCCTGCAGCCATGTAAACACCCAGACATAGCCACGTACATTCACAGACAACCCCAGTGTAGAAGAAAGGAAACAGGGGTGCAGGAGGGAGCTCCTAGGGTTCACTAACCATCCACCCTAGCTGAACAGATGAGCTCCAGGTGCAGTGAGAGACCCTGTCTCAAAAAGTAAGGTGGAAAGTAATAGAGGAAGGCATCTTGACCTCAACCTGCACACACACACACACACACACACACACACACACACACACACGTACACATAAAGGTGTACGCCTATACTTCCTGCTTGGCCAATCAGCGTTTATTTAAAACATGATTGACAGAATACAGACAATTCTTCCGCACCAATGGGGAGAGACATTGACCCACTGGACACAATTGGTCTCGTCTTGCCAGCTGGCCCCTGCCATGGCTATATTATGTTTTTGCATTGATATTGCTCAACTCACATTTTTTGTTTGATTCACTTCATTTCTTCCCTTGCCCACAATTTCATTGTTATAGACCATAAGGCAGCCAACAGGAACTTCAGTATTTTCAAGTGCTTCTTTGGCCTGAAACACAAAGAGGAAAATCTCAGTGGTGATGTGTTGGGGAATATTATTTTCAGGTGTAACTTTTGTTTACACTGCATTTGTTTAACTCTGTGAAGTTGTGTAACTGTGCCTGTCTAAACACCTGATGGTCTACTAAAGAGCTGAATGGCCAATAGTAAGGCAGGAGTAAGGATAGGCAGGGCTGGCAGGCAGAGAAAACAAAAAGGAGAAATGAGGAAAAAGAGACAAGAAAAAGGAGAGAACACTAGAGGTCAGCCACCCAGTCACTTGGCCAGCCATGGCATAAGAAGGAAAGTAAGGTATACAGAAGTTAGAAAGATAAAAGCCCAGAATCAAAAGGTAAACAGGATAATTTAAGAAAAATGGGCAAAAAGCAAGGCAAGCTAAGGCCGGGCTTTCATAACTAAGAATAAGCCTCCATGTGTGATTTATTTAGGAGCTGGGTGGAGGCCTCCCAAAAAACCAAGAGTAAAACATCCCACAACAGTTATGTGCGGTGCTTGAAAGGCTACACGAAAGAGAAAAAAAGCGAACAGATGCACAGATAATGACAAAGACAAAACACGCCTGCGCTTCCCTTTCTGAGGTCTGGTGTCTTGGTGCTGTGTTCTCTGCTGGGTGTCTATGTTAAGAAGGACTCGGGAATGTCTCCCTTCACAAGCCCTGAGCCTCATTTTCTCTCACTGGTAGCACAGGTAATCAATGGCTTTTGACCGGTGTTCTTAAAATTCCAAAGCCACCCCTTCTCAGACATGAAACGTATAGTTACAAAGAGGTGGGATAATACATAATATATCTAATTTTTTTTTGCTTCTTTAAGAAGAAGAAATGATCCCATGAAGTACCAATATCATAAAAAGGATCGGAGTGGATGTTGTTCTGCCCCACATCTTCTAGAAACATGTGTAAGTTTAGGGATATTTTATATAAACATGGCATACACTTGGAAAATATTCTGGACGTTTCTTTTAAAAACCAATATGAATAAAATCTATGATCCACATTGCACAGAAACACACACAACATACACAGTAAGCTTATGATACTTTAAGAAGCTCTTCGGAGTATACCAATGAGATATCCCTGGCTCTGATCGTGTACCGCGGTTAGAAAAGCTATAACACTGAAGAAAATCGCGTGAGTGGATCCTCTCTATGTACATTTTTACTTTTTTGCAGTTTCCTGTGGTGTAAAATTATTCCAAAAGGAAAAGATAGTAACTATAACTAAATAAGAGTCTAGCAAGCCTATTGAGGGAAGGTCGTACTATTGACTGTTACAGAAGAAAAATAGAAAAATACAGACCAAAAAGGAAGGGGTATCAACTGGGCCAGACCAGTGACAGAAGTAATTTAGATGGAATGGCAGAAAAAGAAAAGCATTGTCTTGAAAAACGATTTCCTGTAGTTCAGATTCTCAGCTTCCAAGTGGACATTTCCCAGTAGCTCTCTTAAGAGGCAACACCATGTCTACACCTTATCCCGAGAGGTTGAAAATTAAGTTATTCTTTTGTTTTGTAAGTGTGGTTTGATCTGGGACTATTTAAACACTTCATAACTATCAATCCCTTTTCGTTTATAATCCTAAAGTGATAGGGACACGGATCTCCATTGTGCAAATGAGGAAACTGAGGCACCGGGAAGTGTCTTGGCCATCTGAGAGATTTGTAATGAAAGTCTAGGAAGTTTGACTTTCCTCCTTACACACTTCACAGATTATTGGAGCAACTGTTAGCATCAGATGCTGGGTTCTCTGCATCACCAGCGACTTCACTGATCAGACACTTCATCCAGTTTGGGGCTTAGAGTTGGTCAAGAGCCAAACGGAGTGGGCAGAGTCAGAGGGAGAAACATGGAGAGTTTGAGACTAAAAACTGTAAGAGGATAAACAGAACATGAAGAACTGGAGCTGCGATGGCAGGAGGAGCTTCAAACACACAGAACAGAACCAAAGACAGGGCCAGGAACATGGTTCAGCAGGTAAAAGGGCTTGCTGTGAATGCCTGATGACCTGAGTTCAATCTCTGGATCCCACAAAGGAAGGAGAAAACTCTGCCCTCTCAAAAGTTGTCCTCTAATCTTTATACATGTGTAACTTGTGCACATACGTGTGCACACACATGCACACGCACATATACAACACACACACACAAACACACACACACACACACACATTAAATTATTTCTTAAACTCCCCAACCAAGTAGAGGAAGTACCTAGGTGGGAGGAAAGAGATAGGGAGAGCCAATAGCCCTGGTCACTGTGTGCCTGACATGGCCCACAGCACTGCTGTCTGGCAGCCTTTCTCTGCCACCAGGTCAAGAGAGGACTGGGCGTCATGGTATCTAGTTCCTCTGGGTCCTCTCTTTTTCCTTCCAGTCAGTTTATCTCCCTAGAAATGATAGGAATGACCTAAAAGAGACAAACAACATTGCTGATAAGGAATGGCCCTTTAGGCCATGCTGAGAGTGGGTGTAATGGCAGTCCAGAGAAAGGGAGCTGAGAATACAAAGTCTGTGCGAGCCGGTTTAGAAGCACTGTCTTCCAATACATTTCCATGAAAGCACGCATACGTTTCCTCTACTGACAAGTTCAAAACTTGTACGAAAGCTGGACATCCATGTCACTCCATCCTATCTCAGACTTTCCAGTGCCCCTCCCACCTCTTCCGGCCACTCCCTTCCTCCCGTCACAAGTGCAAAAGAGTTCAAGCAAAACAGGTCTAATAGTGTAGACAGCTTTGAACTTAAGAAGCTGAACTTCTCTGCGAGAGGCCAAAACTCGGCCACTGAAATGGCCACTTGATCTTCCATAAACTAACAAATTCTCAACTTCAAAACTGAAGAACAAAAGCTCTCTTCTTCCTATCCCAGGTACTGAGAAAGATAACAAAAAAGTGTTAACAATAACAAAAGAGAGAATACATTATTTCATATATGAAAAAAAATGTGTGCTTTTGTCTTCACAAGGACAGAAACACATGAAGGATGCTCACAAAATGTCATCAATGCTATCTCTGAGGTCAGGACTTTAAGAAATTTTTGCATAATTTGTTAAATGTTCTAGACTTTATTATGAATGTGAACTTTTATAAACATTAGAAGGAAAAGTTGGAATATTTTAATTTTGTAAAAGAATAAGGAAAAAGAACATTCCAACATCAATGGCTGAGCTCAGTTTTAAGGCCTTTATAAAGGTGAGAGCAAATCGGTATGTAGATGGCTACACCACCTAGATCCCTGTTACGTACATTTCTTAATGTTCACAGAATGAAAACCTAGCACTAGAAAGACTACACACACACACACACACACACACACACACACACACCTATCCCTGGCCCACATCAATATCGGTAAAGCTTGGAAAAAGATGTAAATACGACCAGAACCCTCCGTAATCAGCAATCCTTAAAGGGATCGAAGAAAGGAAATACAAGAGCAAAGAAAAGTATTGTAAAAAGTAAGCAAGTGATAGGTGAGGATTGTACAGGTATACGTTTTCAAATGACTCTCTACCAGAAACAGCTTCAGCTTCCTTCCATTTTAAATGTTCAAGGGTGTCGGGAGCAAACCACAAAATAATGTGGCTGTGTGGATCTGAAAGTCTGTGTCCATCCATGGAGAGGAAGGTAGGCAGGTAGGTAAAATAGCAGCTAGGGCTACATGTAATATATACGGCACACCAACCGTTCTCTGTATTTTCCCTCAACCCCAATTATTATGAGACAAAGCTAAAGAAAATTTCCCGAGAATAAAACAAGCGGTTGATCTAGATATTTTGAGAGCCGATAGGCAAAGGTGATGAGAAAGCGCGCCAGCCACATTTGCTCAACTACCCGGGTCAGGGTATGGCTGGGAGAAAGTTTGCACCCTCATCATCCACCTGCTGGCTTCCTCACCATCCGCATCGCCTCCTCCATCCACTTTTCGGTCTCCTGTGCCGACACCACGCACGAGCCGTCTGGAGCAGTGGAGGAGTCCACCTTCTCCTCCATGGCGCCGTCAGTCAGAGACCCGGGCCGTGGAGCCGGAGGAGACCTGACAGCAGCGGAACGCGGCGGGCGCGGGCTCTTGCTTCCGGGAAGACAGAAAAGGGCGAGGCACCCGGGAGCTATTTGTGGACGGACCCAGGCGTCCCGGACCTTAGTAAGCGGCGGCTCCGGGAGGACCGAAAGCGCTGCAGCTCCGCTCTAGTCCACGCCCCCTTCCTCCGCTCCGGCGAGAACCTCTGCGCCAAGAAGCGTTTGTGCTTTCAGGAGAGCACCGAGCACCGCCGCCGCGCTCCAGCCGGAGGTCTGGCCCAGGTAGACGAAGACACGGTTTCCTGGTGAGGCAGCCCCTCTCCCCTAGGTAACCCACACACCCAGGGTCTGAAGATGCTGAGATCAATGTGGAATTTTCTGAAACGTCACAAAAAGAAATGCATCTTCCTGGGCACAGTTCTTGGAGGTGAGTGACAGTGTACTTTGGAAGGGGACTTTGGCAGAAAGAAGGGACAGAGGTGGCTTTCCAAACAGGCAGGGCCCACCGATCCTCGTAGAGGGTTTGGCTCAACCGTCAAAGAAGAACCTCTGGGGTTCTTTTCTCTCCTCTCTCTGTGCCCTTTGCCCCTCATCCTGTCCCCCTTCTCTCCCCCCGCCCCCCAACGGGACTTTGGAAACCTACCCCAATGAAGTTTCTTTTCGAAGCTCTATTCTTATACAGATAACATTTACCTTCCTATTATCTTCTGTTGCTTTCCTGTTAGATTTCTTCATTCTTTTTGGCACCAGTACTCTGGCTTTTAACCTTTTGCAGGAGTTTCGAAATATTCTGGGGCAGTTAGCTTAAGCCTGCATTTGGGGTAGTGTTTAAAGCTAACTTGAAAACAGGTGTAACATGCTGCTGTAAGATACCCTAAATAAATGAGGGGGGGTATTTTTGATTCTCCAGTTTCAAAATACAAATTATGCATCAACAAAACGCTTTGGATTGGGTTATTCTTTAGTGCTGTCAAAACTGTCATTGTTGGTCATTGCCTATTTTGCTGATATAGTTGAGTTCACTGACTGAGAAGAGAGTTAGAAACACATAGAATAAACAAAATCTAGATGATGGGCTTGTAGCTTTGTGATAGAGTACTTTCTTCAGCTGACTGCATTAGATCTCAGGCAGTACACACAGACACCACTTTAAATCCCTTGTCTTCGTAAAACACACAGTTCATAATTCTGGGATTTTAATAAGGGAGTAGAAAATCTTTTGAGTTACACAGAAAGGAAACTTGGGAACTTTAAAAGAATTTTTTAAAACTTGAGTTTTAGGAAATGTCATCACTATCCACATATCCTAAAATACTAGGTCACTGATATGGCAATAGTCATGTTCTGCTTGTCTCTGCTTCTCATTGGATAATGACTGATAATCACCTTTGAGAAATACTCCTTCAGCCTCTACTATCTAAGCAATATTTAAATTACACCAATATTACAAAATATATATGTGAAAGATAAAGATGTATGTCTCATAGAAGACATATAAATAGAGATTTTCAAAAATAAATAAATAAATAGAGATTTTTCCTTTGCCGGAGGGGGAAAAAAATGTCTCTCACAATTTTGGAAGGGAGAGCCTACCCCTTAATGGCAGATCGGAAAAATTCATAGAAGTTAAAAAGTATATGAATATGGTAATATATTTTCTTTTGGAGCTCTATGGAGAGCTTTATAATTGCAGATTGAGAGGAAGGAAAAAAGCTGGGTGTGGTGGCACACGCCTTTTATCCTCGCACTTGGAAGCAGAGGCAGGCAGATCTCCTGAGTTGGAGGCCTGGTCTACATAATTGAGTTCTAGAACAGCCAGAGTTTCATAGTGAAACCCTGTCTTGGAAAGAATAAAAAAAGAAAGGAAGGAGAAAATACTTAGAGGCATAATAGAAACACTACAACTTTCTAGCAAAATAGAAAATATTAAAACTTCAGCATATCTAGTTTTGATTTGTAAAGAGATCATATTTTTTCAGTGTCATGAGGAAATGCCTATCTTTATTTCAGTTTAAGAAATGTTTATTAATTGAGTGTACTGCTGGAAATAGTATACAAGTTACAGATTTTTAATCATTAACATTTATTAGAGACCCCACTGTATGTTGAACACTATGCTAAGCTCTTTCCAGCCAATGGAAACTAGAGCAGGATAATTAATTATGCCATTTTTAAAATGTAGAAACGAGAGCACATAGAATTAAGAATCTTGCCAAGGGTTTGAGTTACTACAAGGAAGTAAGACTTCAGCCCCAGGTGTGTTAGAACCCAATGCACATTATTATTCTGTACTTTACCACTCTGCCTTTGTGGGTTCTTTGATCTTTTAAGAACTGAGAAATAAGTGAAAGACTGTGATATTAAAAGACCATGAGAGAGTTAAATACAGAACATATTGATATGTAGCAATATGGAATTGTATACAGTGAGAAAGGATTTCACAAGAGGAGTGGCACAGTTGGACAGACTTGAAAGCTGACTAAGGTGTTATACATGCTCAAAGGTGTTCAGATATTGAGTGATGGAAAAATACAGGCAAGCAGAACTTTGAGTAGCGTGGCTTCAAAAGTTAGAATTTCTATTTTCCTGTATTTTGGATGATAATTGCTTCATGTCTGTCTATGCAGTTTGATCATTTGAGACAGGCCAAGAACAGTGGTTCTCAAACTGTTTGATGAGAAGTCTCCTTTGTACTCTTAGAAACTAAGCCCCTCTCCAAGATACCTAAGTTCTGTATCTATTAACATCAAATATAAGATGGTTTTAAAGTAATTATTAGCCGATTTGTGATAACAATAATAAACATGTTAAATATTAGCATAAGACATCTTCACGGATAAGAATGGTGTTGTTTTACAATTGCAAAACTCCTTATTTAGTTTGGCTTAGCTGCAAAATAAATTTGTGTACCTTCTGTAGTCAGTCATATGTGAAACCACCCATTAATTAGCTTCTAAATTCTCCCCATCAGGAAGAGTGTAGAATGCCAGTGACAGCATTTTAGTATGACAATAGTATTGTGGACCTTAGAGATGCCTAAACCGACTCCAGGGATGTTCAGACCATACTTTGAAAAACATTCTACAAGAGAAAGTGTTAGAGACCAATGGAGCTAAATACATATTTATTGTCTTACTGATTAAAAAAAAAAAGAAGCACAGAACACTGAGCTGTATCTTAAGCCTTGTAATTTTTAACCTCTTTGGATTTTGGTTTTCTTTTTCTTATTTTTTTGTCATTTATTTACTCAACATTTGAATAAGAATAAGGCCTACTCTAACTATACTGGGCTCTGACTGTACAAGGAATAATGCAGCATTTCTGAACTCATGATCTAGTCTGGAAAATAGGGATAGAAATAAGCAAAAGTAGTATGAAGTGTGAAAAGCCTTCCCAACTATGCCACTGTGTATACTGTAGGAGGATTGTGTGTGTGGTTACTTCTCAGATTTTACTATGGATGAAACCATTGAAGGAATTCGGAAAAATATAGAACCCTGCCCTTCAGATTCTAGTTCTTCAGATGTAGTACAGTTCAAGAACGCCTCGTACTAGAGGCATTGAGATGCCACCAGGTGGTACAGCACTGCCTACTATGGACAAATTTGTTAGTCAGCACTGGAGAAAAAAAGGGAAATAGAACCCAAACATCGCAACTTGGGGATCTGCCAAGTTAGAAGTGATACTGGTTAATTATTTTCAGATTGTTATAGAAAATAATTGTGCTGTAGTCATTTTTATCCTGAAAGACAAGACTAAGAGGTGGTTTTAAAACAGATGATTTATACAAAGACTAGCCATGCTTTGCTAGCCATGAAAGGAAATGTCAAAACATTTTCACTTATTTTTTTTGGGCATTTAATAGATATTTTCATTGCTAATAAAGAAGGTTATAGTTACAGAGGAAATCTGAAACTACTTGATTTTACACAGATGTATGCCCAGAGAGAAAAAGTCACCTGCTCCAAATCCCCTCACTTGCTGTCGTTGTCTAGTTCAAGAGTCAGGCTGCCAGTGAAGTATATATAGGCCTGAGTATTATAGCTTAACTCATGATATGTTTTCTTTCATCAATATTTTCTAGAGAAACATCTGAAAAAGTCAATTTGTGGATTTTGTATATGGGATCTTAGTGAGCTAGACCTTGAATAGGAATGAATATCAATGCTGGCTAAAAGAAAACAATGGGTCTATTAAGCTTAATTTCACGTGTGACTTTTCTAGGGATTCCACAGTGAAGACCTCCCAGATGAGTCCCTTAAGAAACCGAAATTTATCTTACAGTTTTGAAAGTTAATAGTCCACTATCAGGGTGTCAGCAGAGGGTGTTCCTTCTGTCATGTGGCCATCTTGTTTCCACGGTCTTCTACAACAGAAGTCTGATTGCCATAAAGCCACAGAGATCCTTTCGGAGCCTTCCATTGCCTTCTCTCTGTGCATATCTCTCTAAATTTCACTTTCTTTACAGGACACTTGGTCATGTTGTTTTGGGGCCCATTGATTTCAGTTTGTATTGACCTCACATTCTAAGGTGCTTCAGCTGTCAATATACTAATCTGGTGCAAAGAGGGAGTGGATAAATTCAACCTTTAGCAAATCATTTCTCTTTTTAGCTTTAGCAGGAGTATACTGCACTTCCCAAGTAAATACAGAATTCCTAAGGTTTTATTTTTTTAAATAAGATTTATTAAGAATATGATGAAAGAGATAGGCCATCTCCCCAAGAAAATACACAGGACAATCAAATTTACCACTGTCCCAGAAAAATTATGATCTATGCAAAGAATGTCACATCAGCAATCAGTTTACAATATAACTTGAGAGATAATAATCATTGCGTATGTAACTTTCAGTAATGTGTTATGGAGATAAGCTACAGGCAATTCATTCAGAACTAGTTGCACTAGAATTGCCTGTTGGAGGGTCACTTTGCTAAATATAAGTCAGTTTCTTCATTCTCTTGGGATTTTAGTGGGGAGAGGGGAATAGGTTCTCACAGAACATCCCAGGCTGCCCTCAAAATGGTGATACCCTTGCTTCAGCTGGAATTATGGGTGTGAGCCACCATGTCTCTCTTATTCTAATGATACTGTGTCTGTCCTGCTGTGATGTTACAGAAGACACAACCATTGAGCAGCTTTTATGAATTTCTCTTCAAGCTTAATTACCATGCCTGTATTTATACACACACTAGCAATAATCGTACACTGTTTCTGTTTAGCACACGATTTTATGGAACCATCTAAGGATATATAGCATCTTAGAGCATCACAACATCTATCTTAGTGAAAATAATTTAGGATGTGTTTGTTTTGCAGTTCCTGATTGTGAGAAACAAATCTAGCTACCTAAGTCATACATACTCCCTTTATTAGATACTGTGAGCTACAAACAGTAGAGATAAATGAGAAATGGTTAGTCCCCTTTACCCTTGATGCCAGATTATAATGAAATCAAGTTCTGGCACAGGCATCTATTAGCAAACAAAGATGAAACAGTAGCACAGCCTGCTCTATAAGCTTGCTGAGTTCTGCTCTGCTTTGGCACTATGGCAAAATCATGTACTTAAAACAAAGGCGACACTATTGTTGCTGTGACTCATTTGACTTGGAAGACATTTCTGGGTTCCAGGTTAAGCCATCCCGGGGGAGAAAGGCCTGCAAATTCATGTTCACAGAAATGGTTCTAAATTATTTCAGCTAATTGTGAGTCTAGAACACCTACTTATGTATTCCATGAAAATCCAGTTCTGCTGTTCATTGAACTACTTAGCAAAATATCTGATGCTAACCGGAGATGGTCAGTTAAACCAGACCATCTGGTATGGGGGATTGCTGGGGAAAATATGTAGATATCCAGGAGAGGGTGGGAAGTAAGAGCAGGTAATGGGGGTAGTGGTGGCTGTGATCTCAATGGATGGTATACATATGTGGAGTTGATCAAATTTTAACAGTAGATGTTCATCATATTCCCAGTTAAGAAAGTCAATGGCCGCTCATCGTACATATAGATAAACATGTACCCATTTATATTGTATCACCTATGCTTACATGTGCTGAAGACTGCAAGATACTGCCGTAGTTTACATTGTTGTGTTATGATGCTGTCCTCCTGCTCTCTTATATTGAGTAATTTTTAGATGATATCAGTTATAGTCTCTTTTTCTCAGTTTTTTCTAATAAATGGGTGGATAAATACATGACTTCCCAACTATATACCTTTCTCTCATTCCTTTAAATCTCTTATTATTGAGACTTTTAAAATTATTTGTTCATTGAAGAAAATATGGAAAATAGAGGAAAGCAAACAAAAGTGAGAAACCACAATTATTACAGTTTACTTTACTTTAGAAGTTAAATCCATGAACTTATCTGTTTCTTTTCCATTATAATACAAACTTCCTGGATGTTCTTTTATCACCTAATAATGTAAGGTAGATATTTCCTCAGTCATTAACTATTTAGCAATGTGGTTTTTAATAGCTACATAAGATACCATTATGTGGACAGATCATAATTTATTTAAATAACTCTCTGTTGCTGGACGTTTAGAATACCTCCAGTTAACTATTAAAGATGCTGCCGGACTTCATAGATTCAGTGCCTTTCTGCTTCTTGTCTGCCAGTCACTTCTCTTGTGGATGGACATAATAAAATACATTTTATACATGTAAAATAAATAAGAAGGTAAAATATGCAGTCTCCTTTCCTTTTTCAATTGTTTAATAAAAGTTTTTTAGGAACTGTAATATTGACCCTAATATAAACCTTATAGTTTAATCAAAAATGCCTAAAAAATTAGTTGGGATTTTTAGTACTCTAATTAATATACTAGTATGTTTTTAATGATTTTAGGAGTATATATCCTGGGAAAATATGGACAGAAAAAAATTAGAGAAATACAAGAAAGAGAAGCTGCAGAATACATTGCCCAAGCTCGGCGACAGTATCATTTTGAAAGTAACCAGAGGACTTGCAACATGACAGGTAAGCAGAGATATAGATATATTTATGTGGAGAAGTGCTTGTTGGTTTGTAATAGTGCACATACTTTCAGATCTCAAGTTATGGGAAAGACAAAGAAAAGATGCCAAATCCTTTTAATTCTATTAACAGAGACATAAAATTTCAATGTGAATTTTTAAAACCAGCACAAATACTCATTTATTCATTTGGCAGATGTTTGTGGTGCCTACCTCTGAGGAAGTAGGCAGTAAAGTAAAATTCCCTGACCTCTAAGGTGTATGTTCTGGTGAAAAGAAGATAAGCACAGCAAATAAATAACCTTGGGTAGTGGTGGATCCAGTAAGGGAAGTAAACTTTGAGGAGTGGGCACCTGTCTGGAAAGTGTTGTCAGGGGCTCATGCCTCTGACCAGATGTTGTGTGTAGAGAAGACTCACAGTATAATAGAGAGAGCAGATGCCCGAGATGAGAACATGCTTGTGACATTGGAGAAACAGCACACAAGCACTGGAATGCATGAGGAATGGATGGGTGCGAGGAAACAGAGCTCCAGAGATAGGCCAGACCCGCATGGCCTCGAAGGCCACAGCAAGGAGTCATAAGTCTGTTACATTTGCAGCAGGACACTACAGGATGTGGGTATTACATAATGGCGTCTGCTCAATCACTTAATTAATGGTAATAATGTAACTACCAGAGCTAGAAACCTCCTGGGAAAATGGCACAATAAAAGCAGCCTGCTCGTATTTGGAGAGAGCAAGAGCATCACACCAGTTAGAAAACGACCAGTTGAAAACTAGGTTCTCAGTTGTATGTCAAGCCCCTGTTCTTTTCCCTATTTAAAGCTCATTTTTTTTTCTCTAACATTTCCTTCAAGAATAACTAATTTAGAAAGAATTTACCAGGCAAGCTAAGTGCTTCTTGTTCAGCTTACATGTAGGACTTTTCTCTAGATTTATAGGGACTTTATTGCTAGCTCACTTTCCTCATTTCATAGATAGAGAAGCTAAGATCAAAAAGAAGAGATAGTTCACAGCCATGTGTGAGTTTTCTATTTGAAGTAATCCTATCTAACCATATGCTTCCATTCTGTGAAACCCTAGTCAGAAGTCTTGTCTGTAATGACAGCTCTCTCATGCACAGCCCAGGATGACAGAGGCTCTAGGGAGGGGCTGAGCTGGCCTAATTTCAGATTTGTATTATCTGTGTTCTGTGAGCTAAGTAGGCATCAGCTCTTTCTATATAAAACCCCAATCTCAAACTTACTTCAGAAATGGTTTGTAAGGGACCGGGTATGTATTGCAGTTGGTGAAAGTGCCCCCATACATGCATGAAGCTCTGAATTGAATTCACATCCTAGCACTTGGGATCCTGAGGCAGGAGGATTGTTTCAAGTTTGAGGACAGCCTCAGCTAGCAAGTTCTAGACCAGTCAGTGCCATATAGCACATCCCTGCTTTAAAAAGAAAAATGAGGAAATCACAAGCTAATGGACTTAAAGTGCTTGGCACATGGGTCCTCAGCAAATTATGACCTCACATCTCATGGAACTAGCTGGTACTGCTAAGGACATTTCCGTGAATTTTTAGAGAATATTAATAGTCTGAGATTATTATGCAATTTTTCATAAAATGATAGAAGGTCACTCCCGGGATCTCAAAATATATCTCAGCTTGACAGGATCCTGAGTCAGATTGGGCCTCCCAGAACCACATGAGATGTGTGAGCAATTTCTTGTGGAAATGCCTATGAAAAATAATAGAGAGGCAGCAGGGTGGTTAAGGGAGATCTCTGACACTTGTGGAAGGGAGGAGTTGTAGGTAAGAAGAGCCCTAAGCTAGGCATGGTGATGCCACTTTTAATCCCAATATTAAAATCCCAGGGAACAGAGGCAAACAGTTCTTTATGGGTTCAAGGACAGCGTGGTCTTTTTAGCCATGTTCCAGGACAGCTATAGTGAGACCAAATCTAAAAAATTAAAAGTGTGAGACTACTCGCCACAGCTTTAAGGAAGCTCAGCTAGTTAACAGGAGCCAACAAGCCCCAGTTCCCTAGTAGGAGTCCCCACCCGAGTACTCATTGCCTAGGAGCAATGCAAACCTACTAATGAATCTGTAGGTTAATTCTGCCGCTCTTAGACGGTGTAGCTGGCACATGCCCATGGCCGTTACAACCCTCAGCAGACTACAGGCAATTAAAATAGCATATCAGGATCACTAGGAGGTAAAATAAACATTCCCTGAAAAACATGACAAACTAACTTCTGGTATTTATCTACAAGGAGGCTACAAATAATGTGATTACATTTTTATCATAGAAATCTTTGGTGATATCCAGAGGCACTAAGGACCTTAGTTTGCATACATGAGAGGTCTTTGCCTTAAGTTTTATAAGATAATGGGATACTTCTGTGCTTTGTCCTTTTGCTCTATTGTTTTTGTGAGTTTAAATTTACACGTGAAATAATGCTTGCTTTTGTTCATAGCTGACATCACTAATAAAAGTTTCAGACTACAAAATATTCTTGTTTTATTTGGACTGTGATAGACAATTTTTTCTGTATGATGAATCAATTTTACAGATACACAATGATCCAGAATATTGAATAAAGATTGGGAATTCTAATGCATCATAAACTTGTAATGAACAAACAGTACACTATGACTTCTAGAAATACTTATTATTTGACTGCAATAATTGGACTATAGTAATGAGTTATGTGATTTGGATAAAGAACTGACCTCTTCTGGCTCTTGCATACACATGATACACAGACATACAATCAGGCACATGCAAATACATATGAGATAAATTAATTTTTCAAAAAATTTTGTTGAAAACAGATGACTGAAGATACAGAGACTTATTCATTTTTCTTACAGGCGGCTAGAGGAGAAAAATTATCAAAAAATTATCAAATTTAATAATCAATATGTAATAGTATATATTTAAATATATAAAATATACATAAATATATAAGTAGATATATATAAAATAATAAATAATAATCAAAGAGACTCTTCAAAGTAGGTTGTTATATCCCATAGTCTTTAAAGTAGTTCCCACAAGCGCCATTCTAATGTGGGATTAGAGCCTTGTTTTTTCTTTGTAAGCTAACATATCTGAAACAAAGGATATGAATATAAAAACCTTGGCTTTGATCACTTTCATCATGCCAGAAGTAAACTTAACATTGAGAATTTTGAAGTATCGAAAAGAAGGAACGGAGCTATCCATAGACCATCATCCAGACATCCCCACTGTTAACAGTTAGGAAAAAATTTCCCTTTCTGTCTTCTGCATGTTCTTGCTGTGGTTATGATAAAGTGTTGTTGTGGTAATGCAAGAAAATGCTTGCTTTATTAGTTTTACATAATTAATTGAAATTCTTTAACCTGGATCGTTCCTCCCATCTCCTGTTAGTTGCCACTATTATCATATAGCTTAAAACATACGAATATCTCAATGAGTGTGTTCACGTCATCTGTGAGTGTCTCTCTTTTCTGTTTGTGTTACAGTGCTGTCCATGCTGCCAACTCTGAGAGAGGCCTTGATGCAGCAACTCAATTCTGAGAGTCTAACAGCCTTGTTGAAAAACAGGTAAAAGCAAGTTATGTTCTTTGCCTTATTGGAATGCAGTCAAAGTTTACAGAATGAAATAAATACTTTTAATAAGTGATTGTTTCCTTACTTTTCAGTTAAAACTTGCATAGGCTCAGTTTAAAAAAATAAATGCTTATATTACTTAATCAATATTTAACTTTATTTTAGCTCTGCCTCATTATACAAATCATATGGGCAATAGTATTATTGTTTTATGTGAATATTTTATATAATTTTTACATTATTCAGCAGATTACTTATTGAGTGTTTATAGAATATAGTCCTGCACGAGAAATGTAAAGCTAATAAAATTATGGTCAATATCGTGCATCTCATAGTGTTAGGAATATAGTAGACTGTTTGGGATAAGGTACATATATTTATAAGTAACTGACAAATTGATATACAAAACATGAATGTGTAATGCTGACAAATTATTATGGCAGTAGAAAGCATTGCCCACATTTATGACCTAGTATGTGGCTTGTGATATACACACAGGCATTAGAAGTTATTAGTTTGAGGAGGCTTCTGGAAAACAAATGGCTGCTTCCTTTGATGAGCAAAATATGGGCAGTGATGATTTCACTAAGCAAATTTTGTGACTGAAGGAGAGGAGGAGGGAGAGAGAGACAGAAGAAGGAGAAAGGAGAGAAGATCGAGACACAGGTGAGGTCCACACCCAGCAGCCTGTACATGTTAAGTACATGCTGACCATTGAGTTACACCCCAAACAAGTAAGTCTTAGTAACGAGGTTAATGTGAACATCTGCTTGGCTGTACTGAGCCTCCATGTAGTCGTGGGGAAGAAGTGCTGTCCAGAGGCTGTGGCCGCCCTGGCGCTAGGTGCCTCCCACACGTGCATGCTCTCAGGCAGTTTTCACAGTGCGCTAGGTGCCTCCCACACGTGCATGCTCTCATGCAGTTTTCACAGTGTGTCTGTGAGGCAGATGTTATCATCTGTGCCTTGCAAACAGAAACTTAATACTCGGACAGGTTGACAACAAACTTGACAAATTTGTTTTCTTGTTTATTTTATAGTACTGGTGAGTGGACCTACAGCCTCACCCATATAAGGCAAACACTTTGTCACTGAACTACAGCCCCAGCTTTCTTTGAAACTGGTATCCAGAGAACACATCCCAAAATAACAATGAAATTATGCTAAAACTTTATATCTGATTAAAATATAATACCAGTGGCAGATGATTTTCATTCTTAGAAGTAACTGAATTTAATATCTGCTTTATAGGTGTAAAATGTGACTTACAAAGTAATCTGTATAATTATACATGAAGGTATATATGGACAAATTAATCTCAAATAAATATCTAGTCACTTCTCACATGGGCACAGTAAAGGACAAAAAGTAGATTTTAATTGCCATAACCTTCAATCTTATTTAGGAAGCAAAGACAAATTAAGTGAATAGGACTTTTTTTAAAAAAAAAAAAAAGATGGATAGATAAGAGTTATGCTAAACGTGGTGATATTCCTCCCCCTTGGCAAGCTTGCTTCCCATAAAGCCCTTCATTCTAAATGCTTAGAAGGATTCTCACTGATTGAGATAAGGCCTCAGTGTACAGCTCAGTGGTAGAGCCTACGCTTAGCATTCTTAAGGCCCTCAACTCAATCTCTAACACCAAAAAGCAGACGAATAAAAATGTAATAAAATACCTCTAAGTTTAAGGTTGAATTGATAGCCAAAAGGGGGAAATGGGTTAAATATAATACAATTCAAAAATGTTAATCCCATGGCAAAAACAAACACTAAAGGAGAATGTAGGAGTTTAGAAAAAGATTGGCTTTGCAAGACAATGTGAAATCTTGACTTAATACACAAGAAAAAGTTTAAAAGGGACTAATAAAATCTACAATTTGATGGTTTTTTTATATTAGAATCTGGTCATCTCTGATTCCATATAAACCTGCCAAGCAAGTTGGTCTTCTTTTTAGACTAGTTTGTTCATAACTGATAAGGGATGAACAAATGACCTGATAGCTTTGTTTCGACAGGTGTGTGGTAAAGAACCACCAATGATAGAGACTCTTACATGCCCTTATCACAAGCAGCAGCATGCTTTAGCACACATTGGCCAAAGTTTTAGGTAGATATTTTAGTAACACTGGAAAGTCGAGTTGTTTTTAACTTGGACTAGATGTCTACTTGAAGAGTCCCTTTGAACAGAAACCACGTAGAAGGTACTTTCCCTGACCTATGCGATTTGAAATCAGGATTTCTTAAAAAGATAATTATGAGTGTGTGCGTGTGTGTGTGTGTGCACATTTTCGTTTTGTTGTTTTGTAATCCTGGGGTCTGAACCAGGAGTGCATGATAGGCAAGGGTTCTTTCTACCACTGAGCTTAAAACTACAGATACAGTCTTAGGGTTATGGCCAATACACAGGCACTACTGGTTGCTCGCTCTGTTCTCAGCCACCAGACTCCCCCAAATGAAATATGGTTCAGGAAGTATGACATCAGTTTGTCATTTTACAGATTGCTGCCACTAAGTCCATCCTGTCTTGTTATATTGGTTCAGCTTCAATTGTAATACTAACTCTGAATTTTTAAGGTTTATTATTTGTGCACACGCACACACACACACACACACACACGCACACGCACTCACACACGTACATACACACAAATCTGAATACTGGTGCTTGTGGAGCCTGGAGACATCTGATGCCGCTGGAGTTACAGGCCACCCAGTGATGAGGGTGCCAAGAACCAAACTTAGGTCCTCAAGAACAGTAGTATTTTTTCTGATCCTCTGAGCCATCTCTCCATTGAAACATAAATTTATGTTCAGATATAACAAGCGTAATTGGCCTGTGTTTTATATCTTTGTGTTCTAGTAAATAATATTTATTATATTTTGTAAAAACATTTATGATAAATTGAAAATAGTAAAAATCCCAATCCTTTAAAACAGGTGCTCTGCAAAACACTGCATTTTACATACATAGCACAGTCACACACTCCGGTGCTATACCGCATTTAAATACTCTGTTATTTTTATTGCATTGTACTTATTTATTTTGTGTGTTGAAGGATAATTTTCAGGAGTTGGCTCTCTCCTTTTACTGTGTTAGTCCTGAAAACAAATTCAAAATCATCAAACTTAGGAGCAGGCACTTAATACCCACTGAACAATTTTGCTGGCCCATAAATATGTTTTTAAACAAATATGCCTTTGTGCTACTATGGACTAATGTCCTGGATATGTTGATATCTTATTTAAGAAAATAAAGTAGCCGGGCGGTGGTGGCGCACGCCTTTAATCCCAGCACTCGGGAGGCAGAGGCAGGCGGATCTCTGTGAGTTCGAGACCAGCCTGGTCTACAGAGCTAGTTCCAGAACAGGCTCCAAAGCCACAGAGAAACCCTGTCTCGAAAAACCAAAAAAAAAAAAAAAAAAAAAAAAGAAAATAAAGTATGTAGTATGTCTGCATTTATTTAAAGAACAATGTATTTATTGAAATGTGTTGAATAATACATACATGCTTATATAAAGCAGTACAGTAGAAGAAAGCATATTTAAATCACCTATGAATGAGAGAGAAATATGATACTCAACATACAAGGTTGTATCAATTTGACTTTATAACCCTGTGTTTTCTGTAATTATAACTATATTTAATTTTTAAGTGATATCAAATATTTATAGTAAAATAAATAACCTGAATGTTTTCTAGTTGATAGTATAACCACAAAGACAGAAACTGTATTAAGTGTCTTTAAATCAGAAATTTAATTAAACGCCCTTAGTGGAATAAATACTCCTGTTACCTAGAACTTAATTACTCTAGCCCCTTTTGAAACACTATTTTAAGACCTCTATTCTTGAACTGATGGTTGAAGCAGATTAATAACTATGTTGTTTTCACTGATTTCTAGTGTGGGCCAAAACAAATGCATATATAAGATGAATAAAATTAAGCTAACATCTTATAAAGTCGACTTTGACTTAAACTATAAGCTTTTGGCATAATTTATCTTTAAATATGTGTGTATAAATAATATATGTTGGCAGAGGTTTCTGTCCCACCTAGTCCCACAGTCATTCAGTCCCAAAGAAACACACAGAGGTCTAAATTAATCATAAACTGCTTGACCTATTAGCTCAGACTTCTTATTAATTTTTAAATCTTAAATTAGCCCAGTATTCTTGTTTATATTAGTCACGTGACTTGGAACTTTTATCAGCGAGCCAGTCTCATCCTGCTTCCTTTGTGTCTGGCTTTCTCTGTGTCAACTTCAGACTGACCCTTTCCTCTTCCCAGAATTCTCCCGTTCTGGTTGCCCCACCTATACTTCCTGCCTGGCTACTGGCCAATCAGCGTTTTATTAAAATACAAGTAACAGATCTTTACAGGATACAAGATCATTGTCCCACAGCACCCACCCCCTTTTTTCAAAACAGTCAACAAATGCCCCTGACGTGGACAACTGAATTCTCTTAAAACCTGAGAGATTTTTGGAAGGAATTCTAAACACAAAAAGAACAGAGTTAAGCATGGCTTCTTGGTAGCAGCATTTTCTCAGGGGGGCTCTATTTACTAAAGGCAAATGCATCTCATTAAAGAGAGGCATCACTTTAGCTGCAGAAACCTTGCAGCCCTTTTAAGTGGCTCTACCACAAACCATTTAAAAAGTGTATATGAATAGCCAACAGCATGCATTTTGGTGGCATCAGGGACCTTGAAACTCCATAAGAGTTGTGGCAATAAACATGGCTCCAGCCAGAACCTCTGCCATGAGGCTAGATTCTCAGAAAGCTAAGGAATGTGATTGATCTAGCCAGCAAAGCCACGGCTTTAATCCTAGCCATATTGCTTAGCAAATTAAAGGCTCATGTGGTCAAAAAAAGAGAAATATAAGGTAAAGATAGATTCAAATGAAAAAGCCTCTAAATGGTTTAGAGTGTGTTTTAAAAATATGTGTAGGCTTGGGAGAGAAAAGAAAAAGGATAAAGTCCTAATATGTATGTATGTATGTATGTATGTAGATAGATAGATAGATAGATAGATAGATAGATAGAACGAACCTGGATGTGGTGGCATATACCTTTAACCCCAGCACTTGGGAGGCAGAAGCAGGCAGATCTCTGTGAGTTCAAGGACAACCTGGTCTACAGAGTGAGTGCCAGGACAGCTAGAGATACACAGAGAAACCTAGTCTCAAAAAGCCAAGTATTAAAAGTAAAAGAAATAGAGTTTAAAATAAAGCCACATAAAGATGAAAAATACACAGAGAGTCTGGATACTATATGTTATTGTGTTATCTTTAAATTGTTTGATTGCTGAGGAAGGAGCAAAAGCTGCAAAAAGACATTTGATTATAAATGCTGCTGGATTAATCCAACATATATATTTTGAAAATTCCTTGGCTTAAAAATTTAAGTCAGAAGGTATATTAGTTTGGAGAAGAGGTTTTGCTTTTTTTGCCACAGGAAATGAGAGGCTATGGATTCCTTCTAGGCTAAGAAAAATCAGATTTGATCAAGAAGACCACCTGAGAAATCTCCAATAGGAGCAGATGGCCCAGATATCTGAGTTCTACATCCAGAACAACCTCAACACTGCTGGCTGAGATTAGCAAAAAAATTTTTAGATTCCTGTAAGATTATCAGTGCCCCCAATCAGCAAGAAGTAGCCTGGAAAACTGTGCCCATTATTCCCCCCCAAAAATGGATTATGGATATTTTTCTTTGTTTGGAATGTTGATTGCAAGTTGTTATTGATAATGGTCAGGAAAAAGCTAAACAATGAGATTGGATTCAGAGTTCTTGCTTTGAATTTTAATAAAAGGGGAGGGGGAAGTCTGTGGAACAATGGTTTTGTACCCTGTAAAGATCTGTTATTTGTATTTTAATAAAACGCTGATTGGCCAGTAGCCAGGCAGGAAGTATAGGCAGGACTACCAGAACAGGAGAATTCTGGGAAGAGAAAAGGCTCATTCTGCAGTCTTCACACAGACACAGAGGAAGCAAAATGAGAATGCCTCACTGATAAAAAATACCAAGGCACGTGACTAACACAGACAAGAATAATGGGTTAATGTATGATATAAAAGTTAGTTAATAAGAAAGCCTGAGCTATTAGGCCAATCAGTTTATGATCAATGTAGACCTCTGTGTGTTTCTTTGGGGCTGAATGACTGTGGGACCGGGTGGGACGGAAACCTCTGTCAACAAATATATACATGTCTAACAGCTTATCCATCAGTTTTCACTTACAATAAAATTCCTGCAAGGGGCTGTTTTGGTTTGTAATTTTTAGAGTTCCAGTCCAGATTAGGCAGATCTGCTGCACTGGGTCTCTGATGGCAGTTGTGGGCCAGCAAGCTGCCACCTAATGACCAAAAATGCAAGAAGAATAATACTCGATGTGCCAGGGTCTCCATATCCCCTGGTAGGCCTGTCTTTAATGACCTAGAACTTCCCTGTAACCTCCAACTCTTAAAGGTTTTTCTACTTTCCAGTTATGTAGCCTGACTGCCAAGCCTTTCATATACAGTCATTGGAGAGGACAGTAAGCCAAGCCATAGCACCAGCTGAGCACCCTGAAAATGGTGAGAAATAATACCTGACCCAGGAGTCATGTAGTCTCTAACATTTCCCACCATGACAAACCAGGACTCTGAAAGAAATGCATAGTTTCAGATCTGCAGCAAGCTTAGAACAACTCAGGACATCTTTTTAAAAAGTAAAGAGTAGTGGGCTCGTGCCAAAAGTCTTAAAAGCCAGCCTAAGTATAGCCCTCCAGTGGTGATTTCAACAGCAAGAGGGAAATAACTTCAGTTTGTTACACATCAAATATGCCTGTCAATTCATGTGTTTATAATGACGCTGCAAAGCAACAAAACAGTGGTACTTACCTTTGAATGATCACAGAATCTACTTGATTATGTGTAACATAAGCAGAGGGAAGAAACTTCCTGGTTTTCTTTACTGTTTGTATATTTCCATGTATGTGCTCAGAGGAAAAGGATTGGAAGAATGTACACTGGTAAAAGTGATTGTTAGCATTGTTTAAAAGAATTGCACTTTTGCTATCTTATGGGCTTTGTTTCTTCAGTATTTGTATGTTGTTTTAATATTTAAAGGGAATATAGCTGTGTAGTTGAAAGTTATATTTGTTTATATTGATTATTATTTTCTGATTTTTTCTTTAGGCCTTCAAACAAGTTAGAAATATGGGAAGACCTAAAGATAATAAGTAAGCCTGCATATTTCTTATAATAGCACATCCTTAAGATATTTATAACAGGAACTTTTTTTTTTTTCGAGACAGCGCTTCTCTGTAGCTTTGGTGCCTGTCCTGGAACTAGCTCTTGTAGACCAGGCTGTCCTCAAACTCACAGAGATCCGCCTGCTTCTGCCTCCTGAGTGCTGGGATTAAAGGTGTGCACCACCACCACCCTGCAACAGGAACTTTTTATGCCATAGTATGTACATGACTCTTCTTTCCCTACCTCATCATATAGTCATGTTTAAATATAAATATTCATAAAGCAGAGAGATCAAAGTCTGTTTCTAAACTATATTAATTGTGTGATGGTGATATTAGTGTGCTGGTTAGGTATTATATTTTTAACGTTGTATTAAAAAATTATCTAACCCAAGTAGTGCCAACTTTACATTGCTATTATATGCAAAATTTCATTAGTGATAAAAATTTGAATCAAAGAACATTCCTAGGCTCTTTTATATGTATGTATCAAAACTTCATACCAGCACGCTCTCCTGATTCTTCATTTCAGCTAATATGTCCACTGAATGATGATGCCTACGTCTTCACCTAGTTGGAAGACAAATCCAACTTCTTAAGTTCCTGTATTTCCTTTCAACTGTTGTCCTTCCTCACATGCCCTGGGAGCAGCCATTTCTACATTTTCGTTCTCCATTTCTTTACTCCTACTCACTCTTTGATACAGCGCCCTGATTTCTGCTCTTGCTCCTACCCGAGCAGTCCTCATAGGCATCAGAAGTAATCTCTGCTGTCCAATCCGCTGGGGCTGTGGACTCACCACACTTCTTGGCACAGTGGACACCTATGTTCCCTTCTCTGTCCTGAACACTGTGTTGTTCCCTTGAGGGCGAAGTCTTCCTGTTTCCCTGTCCTCTCTGATCCTCCAGTTCTTTGCTGGGCCTCTTTTCCTTTACCTGACACTGAGAGCTGGAGTCTTCCGTGCTCAGCCCTCCTTTACCTCAACTCTTTGGACATCTGAGTTCTGAAGACACAGCTTAGTCAGGTCTGATTTTGCCTTGCCCCAACCCTGTGCCCATGCTCGAGATAGGTCCAGGGCCTTGTGAACACTAGGAAGTCAGACCACCAGAGTCACATACGCAAATTTCTTTGCTTTCCTTTCCCAGCTTCTAACCTGCAATTCCTTTTACTAATAAGTACTTATTGGGCAGGACTTCATTTGGGAAATTATACCTAGTCAAGCATAATGACAACAGCCTGAAATCCTAGCACTTAGTAGTCTGAGACAAAAGGACCCTGAGTTCAAGGCCAACCAGGTCTACTTAGTAAGGTCCTGCAGAAAAAAGGTGGGGGGGGGCCCTCTGGGGAGGAGAGTAGGGAGAGGACATAATTATTCTAAACAGGCAACAGGCTTAAAGAGATAAAGTTTTTAAATTGATCTATTTTTGTACTTGCTCCATTTACAAATGTATTTGCTAAAATCAGCTATTTAAAAGTAATCATAGGCTTAGGTCATGATTTTATATTTTTGTTGGTGTTTTAGTAACAATGTCAAAAGATTCCTTTTCTCTCTGAAGGTTTCACAAGAAGTATTGTAGCCGTATATAGCACATGTATGCTGGTCGTTCTTTTGCGAGTCCAGTTAAACATAATTGGTGGATATATTTACCTGGATAATGCAACAGTTGGCAAAAATGGCACTGTAAGTTTACCAGACCTGCCTTTTCTATCTCCTGACTGACTGTTGTCTTGGGAGAGCAGACTTTTTGGCACATTAAAGACTCTTTTCCTATAAAGGCTTAGCTCATTTAACTCTAATTGTGTTCCATGCAGACGGTTCTTGCTCCCCCGGATGTACAGCAACAGTATTTGTCAAGTATTCAACACCTCCTCGGAGACGGTAAGATCACAGTCGGCAGCGTGCATGTTTATGCTGTTGTGGGCGGTGTTAAGGGAACATGGCTCTGCTTTCCCTCCAATAGGCCTGACTGAGCTGGTCACTGTCATCAAGCAGGCTGTACAGAGGATTTTAGGAAGGTAAGCTGTTTCTCCTTTGACTCTTCTGACTTCTCGGCTCTGGTGAGTAAACTGAGGGGGAGAGCTGGTTGTGGTGGCAGTTGCTTCTTCCCGTCCTCAGGAGGCCCAAGCAGGAGGATCCCAGGCTCAGGCTTAGCTGGCAGGTAGAGTTGAGGGCTGGCTGCCTAGACAACGTAATGGCCTCTGTCTTCAAATTTAAACACAAGAAAAAAGTGGGACCCGGGTGGGCTTACGTAGAGCATTTGCTTTGCATGCATGCCTGAGGTCTCACATTCTTTTCTCAGTAGTGCAGAGGAAAGGGGGACAGAAGATAAAACTGACCTAGTGAATTGGGTGAGTCATGAGAGTAAGAAAACATATTTAAAAATCTGCCTACCTCCCCCTTACACTAATAATAAGATCTGTAATTATGGCAGGACTTTCCTTGTGAGATCTGTGCAATAGCTTACTGTGGTTCTATATTGATGGCCCTCACCTGGTGGCTGGCTTCCCAGTCCTTCCCAGTTCAGCAGTTCCGACTAAATGCAGCAAGGTTTCAGATGCCAGCTTATTAAGACAGGAGCGCTGTGAAGGGTGCTGTGGCCTTTTCCTTTTACTTACTCTCCTTCCTCTGTTCTAGTGTTTCTCTTAAACATTCCTTGTCCCTTTTGGACTTGGAGCAAAAACTAAAAGAAATCAGGATTCTTGTGGAGCAGCATAGGTCTCCTTCTTGGACTGATAAAGATGTATCCAGGTCCTCACTGTGCCAATACATGATGCCAGATGAAGAAACGCCATTAGCAGCTCAGGTACTTAATTCATAAGCCATTTCTATGTTTTCTGACTCTTACTCCATATTTTATAAATCCGTTACTCTCTCTTGAAATATAGATTTCTAAGTCTTGTATTTCAGCAATTTAAATAAAGCCTTATCGTTAGAAAAACTATAAATCTGATTTATCGTAGCACTTATAATATTGAGTACTTAGCAGATTTTTATCACATCATAGTTAGGTTTCAAGCACTGTGATGATGTATGCTATGAATCTGAAGGAGAATACAAGTTCATTACACTCGGGGATTGAAGAGACAAGTCAGTATGGCTAGCGAGTTTGTAGAGGAGCAAAGAGAACCTGGAGGAAGATCATACTGGAGACAAGATCATGACGAGCTTTTTGTCTCTAGATAGAAAGACTCTGCTTTAGTTTACAGAATTAAATGTTAATGAAACTAGGGCTACATTCAAGTTTGCTTAAATTCATAGCCTGTTTTTTTTTTATTGTGACAGGTGTGTGTCTCACACATACACACACACACACACACACAGAGTTATGTAACAAAGGAAAAAAGAGGTCATGAATTTCAATAAGAACAAGGCAGAAGGGGTACATGGGAGGAATTAGAAGGAGAAAAAGGGGGAAATATTGAAATTAGTATCTAAAGATGTAAGAAAATAAGAGGCTAGAGAGATGGCTTCACAGTGAAGAAAACTTACCAATATTATAAAAGATCTGAACATGTGTGGATAGTACACAAGCACTTGGAACTTCAGCTCCAGATCTGTCTCCCTTTTCTGGTCTCCTCAAGTACCAGCACGTACATGCACCTGAGCATGGACACACACAATTTAAAATAAAGTGTTTATTTAAAAAAATGAACAGTGACTGTGGGGCAGCAGCCTGAAGAAATCTCTGAGCTCTCAAGCAAGAAGCAAACAAGGCCTGTTATAACACCAACTCTGGCAGGTGTGCTGACAGATGTTATAGATGCTCAGTAAGAAAGTACAAATCCCAAAGCTTTCTGGTTATTTTAAATTAGTTTTCTTTGTTTAAGAGTTTTCCCCTAGGGACTCTAATGGTTATCTTTTTGGGTGCTGAGAGGCTCTAGATTCAAAATTATGCAAGGAAGGGAGGGAGGAAGAAAATGAGAGAAAAATTGTAATCTAGAAAGGGAATCTTAGCCGGCCGATGGTGGCGCACGCCTTTAATCCCAGCACTCGGGAGGCAGAGGCAGGCAGATCTCTGTGAGTTCGAGGCCAGCCTGGTCTACAAAAGGAGTTCCAGGACAGGCTCCAAAGCTACAGAGAAACCCTGTCTCGAAAAACCAAAAAAAAAAAAAAAGAAAGAAAGAAAGAAACTGTAGATAAAAGGGACACACATAGTTTTGATAGAAGAAAAGACAGGGGAGAAAAACCTCACACATCCTAATAGAATTTCTCAATAGTACAAGAAAAGAAAGAGCTTTTGTTTGGTGTGTGTTGACCTGTGTTCCATCTGTGTGTGTAGGTGTGTAAGGCATCCTTGTCGGGGTGTAGGTGAATGCACCCGTGTACAAGCATGTGTAGGCAGTCACTCTGCACCTAACTGCCCTTACTGGTCTTGGAGCTTGACATTTTGGCTAGGGTAGCTGGCCAGCAAGTTCTGAGATCCACTTACGCCTGCTCCTTACTGCTAGACTTATGCACTAGGGAGTCACACCCAGGCCTGCAGGGCAAAGACTCTTATCCACTAAGCCAGTACCCCAGCCCTATTAGTCATTTTTTTTTAAGATTTATTTATTATGTATACAGATTCTGCCTGCATGCATTCCTACCAGAAGAGGGCGCCAGATCTCAATTCATGAGTGCTAGCCATTGCCTGGTTGCTGGAAATTGAACTCGGGACCTCTAGAACAGTCAGTGCTCTTAACCTCTGAGCTATCTCTCCAGTCTGCCCTATTATTAGTCTTACTATCTATTATTTTTCTTTGTCTATAGATGGCTGGAAACATCCAAAACAAACCAAATAAATAAATAAAGCTTTATAAAGAGTACCTCAATTTATGTTTTAAATACTACTTTCATGTTTACATAAACCTTGATAATTTTTTTTAATTTGGCAGTTTTGATTGTTGATAAAGTAGAGACATCCAGATTTCCCAAACCCTTGAATTTTTAATGTGATTACTTCATTCATGATTTGGTAGTATTTGAAACACTGATATCTAGAACTCTTATTTTACAGGCCTATGGGCTTTCTCCGAGAGATATCACCACTATTAAACTTCTCAATGAGACAAGAGACATGTTGGAAAGGTAGAGTACATAGAAATGCATTTGTACTTCCAGTGCAAGTAAGGCCATTCTCCAGTGTTCCCGATCAAATATGCAGTGTAATATTGTGAAAGTTAAAATTGTAGTCTATTCCCTTCCAATCCAGGTGGGATTGCCTGTCTAAACTGGAAGGAAGTTTGCATGTGGCTTACATTTTCATGCAAGCTTGTCATGTACTTGAATTATATCCCCCATGCCTTTCTGCCCTCTCCTCTATCTCCCGTCTCCCCAACCAATAGTTTCATTTGTTCCCCTAGACAGCCTTGCTTCTTCTTTTGTGTAATATGTAAATACATAATTTATGTGTCTACATAAAATATAGGACCCACAAATGAAGAAAATGATGTACATGTCTTTCTAAAACTTGATTACCTACAGGTGCCTCTTTTTCCTCCAAACATTACAATGTGTTTTACATTTTCTGTATTCATTCCCCTGTTGATGAATGCCTAGGTTTGGTTGCATAGCTGAGCCATCTTAAATGATGCTGCAGTAAACACCAGTGTGCAAAAGTACCTCTGATGTGTTGACTTGGACCCGACTGGATAAAAACTCAGGAGTGGCTTTCATAGCTGGAACACAGGATCGGTCTGCTTTAGTATTTGAGGACCTCCATGCTGATGTCTGTAGTGGATGGTTTCATTTGTGTTCTTGCCAACTGATATTTTTAAGATAACATTGTACAAAATACATATTAATATGAAAAATATGTGACAGTTGGCAAATAGTCTCATCATGTCAGGCAAAACAATACAACTGATTGTTACACTGAGTTTGAAAAACTAAGTGATAAATTTAGACAGTTTTTCATGCTATGAAAACCAGATTGTAACTGGAAATGTTCCTGATTCTGAAGAGTAACCACATAGTTATTGAGTTTGTTTTCTTTGTCCGCTGGGAATTTAAAAAGAAATATTTCTTATTTTATCTAGTCCAGATTTTAGTACAGTTTTAAATACCTGTTTAAACAGAGGGTTCAGTCGACTTCTAGACAACATGGCAGAATTTTTTCGGCCCACTGAACAGGACCTGCAACATGGTAACTCCATAAATAGGTAAGATGGCATATAAAACAATATAATATGATCAAATGCTCTTGAAATGTGATGACTTAGATATACTTAAGTTTTCATACCAAATAAAAAGAAATCTTAAATGATAAACTATACCCTGAGTTTTCAGGAAATTAAACTCTTCTAAACCAATGACTCCTTTATTGACATAAGTTTCTTCTGAATTTAATAATGCTTTATCTCCACACCTTTGATACTATAGTATTTACATTGTGAAACTTCCTTTTTATTTAGTCAAAATCCATTTTTAAAAATTGTTTAGAATAAAAAGCTGATAATGTAGCCATTATTGGCCTATATAAATTCATTGGTCTGGTTGTGGTAATAGCCAGGCATTCTTGTAGATTCTTGTTTGGTGAATTGTTTCCATATAGTCATATTTAGCTTATATTTAAACAATCATTTTCAAAAATGCTTATATATATTATATCATTATAGAATTGGGAATACCTAGTTGGCTCAATTATTGTAATTTGTCAATTCTGACTGTTGCTACATAATGGACTCGTGTTGTTGAAAGCTTCATTGTGTCTGTCACTTTGATACAAGGATACTTGGTTTCACATCAGGCTCCTCACTCTTTAAGAGCCTCTGGTTTTACATCACACTTGAAAACAGTGGACTACTAAATCAGTGCTGGTTAATTGTAAATGCACCTACTAAAATTTAAAGAAACAGTAACTGGCATGTAACGTAGATGTGGGGTTTCTAATGGAATTCTTAGCCTAGGCCTAGCAAGGCATTTTTCTTGCCCCGTTCTCAGGGATCTTTCTTTTTTTAAAGATTTATTTATTATATATACAGTGTTCTGCCTCTGTGCTGGAAGAGGGCACCAGATCTCAATACAGATGGTTGTGAGCCACCATGTGGTTGCTGGGAATTGAATTCAGGACCTTCAGAAGACCAGGCAGTGCTCTTAACTTCTGAGCCATTCATTTCTTCAGAGATCCTTCTTTATTGTTCAGAGAAGTATAATTTGTTATTAATGGTGAACATTTGGAGTGCTCATAGTAGTAAGGTTTACTCTCTAAACAACTTAAATCTCACCTTTAAATAAATTCATCTGAGGACTACTCTTATATAATATTTGTAGTCAAGATACTCAAACTAATGAATTTCCAGTGTAGCCTGTACTTAGCAGAGTGCTAGTTACTTCCCAAGTTTAAAGAATTGCAATACTCGGGTCTAGAACTGCAGTAGGTCTAGGCCAGCCAGGCCTTCATAGTAAGACCCTATCTCAAAAAAAAAATCTTTAAAATTGTATTAATTTGTGTGTGCGTGTGTGCGTATGTGTGTGTGTGTGACAGAGGGCCATTTTCAGGAGCTGATTATTTCCTATCATGTGGGTCCTGGGAATCAAATGTGGGTTGTTAGGTTGGCAGCAGGCACCTTTCCTCATGAACTATCTCCCTGACCTTCAGTTCTTGTTCCGTGAATGGCTGTGAAGGCTAGAACTTCTGTACCGTGTTATACAACAGCAGTGACAGATGATGTGATGGAAATGTCTCTAAGACTGTTGAAGCATAAAGTTGGTTATTGATATGAAATAGAAAAGCATGGATGGGAAACATGCAGTATGTGCTAAGTGAGAGAACACAAGGCCACTAAGGGGAGACACAAAATATAGCTGAGAGGTGAAGGTCCAATTCAGTGTAACAAGTGTTGGTTGTACAGGAAAGGGCAGAAAATACCACAGGCTTTCAGAAGGCTGGGTAATCAAGAGCTGATGTGGTTGTAGTGCAGTTTTTGTAATTGTTCAGTGTTTGTGTGTGTGTGTGTGTGTGTAAGAGAGTATATGCCATATGTGTGCCAGTCATTGAGGAGGCCAGACGAGGGCATTGGAACCCCAGAAAATAGAGTTACAAATGGCTGTGCGCTCCCTGATGTGGGTGCTGGAAATCAACCCTGGTTCTCTGCAAGAATAGCCAGTGCTTTTAACCTCTGAGCCATCTCTCCTGCTCCCACCTTAGACAAGTCTTAAAGAAACTTGGGATTTTTCTCTTTTTCAATTGATAAGTAAAAAAAAATTATTTCATTTCTAAAGTCTAGGAAAGCTGAATGCTCAATAACTTCTCACTGATGTCAGAATATAGAATTTTAGTTATACTTCAAAATCATTACTGATTAGGAATAATATTAGGAATGAAAGAAGGGTTAAAGTGTTAGAAAAACTACCACAGTCAGTTATAACATAATGTTAATAAAACAAGGCTTTTGGGATGTCTCTGTGGGTAATGGCACCTGCTGCCAAGTCTGCTGACCCTAGTGCAGTCCTTGTAACTTACTCGGTGTGAAGAAAGAATCGCCTCCGCTGGGTTGTACCCTGACCTTCCCTTGTATACTGTCATGTACACATGCACACACACAGGAACATATGTACACTGAATAAATAAACTATTAATAAAAATATGCTAGCAGGACACAAATCATCTTTACTGTTGTTGAAAAGGCATAGACTAAGAAATTTATTGCATCTTTTTATAAATAAGATTTGATACAATAAAAAATTGAAATCAAAAGCAAATATACTTATTGACTAAACAGGTTGATTTTTATTAAACTCAGAAAGAGCATGACGATCATCTGGGATGTGCAGCATTGAACTTTTGCTCTTTCTGATGAATGTGACAAGGCTAAGAAAAGACCAATCTTGAAGACCAGAGTTTAGGAACACCACTGAATTTTCCTGTATTGTGTTTAAGATAGACAACTAATAAACTGTTAGTTGACTCTTAATTTCCTAAGTTAAGCATAAACTTTCAAAATATAAGATCATTTTTGATGGGAAACTTTATATTCACAAACCCAGGAAGATTAACCAAAGAGGTTAAATTCTTCTCCTAAAATTAATCTACAAATCTAGTCAAAATTCTATTGATACCCCCACTGGAGACTGGAAGACAGTTATTTTGATGGCATTAACCCTGTCAAGTGATGGTAAAGGTGACTGTCAGACAATGGACTGAGACGTCATAGAAATAAAGATATTTCCGCCTGTCAGTCAGCAGAGATCCAGTGTGTGTTGTGGACAGGCATCATGGTGCAGGAGTTCCACACCAGTGAGGCCAGAGCTGTCTGACGGTGGAGACTGCAGACCTTCTGCATGTAATACATGGAAACTCCATGTTAAGACAGACACTTAAATACTAAGAAAACCTGGGCAAGAACTTCAGTGCCAGCTCTAAGAAGCTGGTGACGTTGTAATACCTCATATGGACTGCCATCTAACCATTGAAAACAACAGAGATGAAGATGTTATGAAGAGGACTTATAGCAAAAATATGATTGATAGGGTTTTAAGTTGAAAAATAATAAAAATGTATAAAAGTCACTAGAAGAAAATATCCATGAAGTCAACTAGAGTGATTTTTTTAGATGAGGAAATTATATTTTAGTTTTCATAAATATATTAGTTATATTTATGTAAATATTCTTCGATGTGTGTGCACTTTTATAATTAAAATGTTAAATGCATATGATGTAATTTCAGAAAATAACTGTTGTGATGATGTGGGTTTTTGTTTTTCAGTCTGTCCAGTGTCAGCCTGCCTTTAGCTAAGATAATTCCCATAGTAAATGGACAGATCCATTCAGTTTGCAGTGAAACACCTAGTCATTTTGTACAGGTAAGCAGGAAGCTGTGTTCATGCTGTGGTTGTTTCCAACACAAAAGTATATTCCCTGCTGTGTTAATTTGCTTAAAACAGAAGCTTGCAACCATATTCAGAGTGATAGCACTCTTGCAAGAGTAGCAGTGCTTGACAGTAAACTCATAGCAACACCTTCCCATGCTGCCCAGCTCTAGCTAGACTGCTCTATGGTGCAAATGTTTTGAGGGTTGGTCAAATCTGTGTAGCATTATGCTTTGCATTAACAATGCAGTTCTTCACTGTTTGAAAGAAACTGAAAAAAAATGTGGCAAAGTAAAGTGTTTTCATCTAATAAAATAGTTGTTGATAGTGCTCCAGTAGCCTGTTAATGAAAACATCACAAGGTATGGAAAGTTTTCATCGGACTACTTACAGCTCCATTTTTTTCTTCAAACTTTATTTGGGAAACATTTTATTAAAAGGATGATTTTGAATCTATGTCCTGTTCTCAGTCAGTGACAAACTGGGGACTGTATTGTAAGTTTAGAATGTGTTACGGTTTGCCTCAGCAGCAAAATGCTGCAGTGACGTGCCGTGCAGAGTCTAAGGCCCGCATGCACCTGCCAGTCTGTTAGTGCCATGGCCTCAAACAGTTTAGTGTAGACTTCACCCTCTTGGCACAGTGCAGAGTGCCCACACTTAAGGACTGAGCTTCTTCCTGCCCTGACCAGTCAGGAGCCATTCTTTACATCCAGGTGGCCCTGTTCTGTTCCCTTTAGTCATTCTTCCCACCCAACAGCTGGCCATTCACACTGTAGAAAAAACAGTAAAGAAGGCTGATGGCATGTCACCGAAGTGCAAGCCATCATCTTTGGTATAACCTGGACGCATCCATTTTGGCAAATTCATGAGAAATACAACAGAATATATATAATACTGCAACCACAGCTTTAAGGCCTGAGAAATTTGTACATTACATTTTAATCGGTTATACATTTAAGCCTGTGTAACTGATAAATAATCAAAACGAAACAAAAAGTTCAAGTTTTATTGTCAGCATTTGTAGTCATGATTTTGAATGAGGATCCATGGGCTTCACCAAACTAAAAATGGATCCATCTCAAAAAGGTTGAAGCCTCTTTGAGAATGAGGGATGCAGGCCTTGAGCCTGGCCCGCGTTCTCCTGTGACATGCTCAGCTTCAGATGTTCAGTCCAGCTGCCCTAAGAAACGTCCTTTGAATCCGTGCTTCTTCAGGGTTTATAGAAACGGCTGCAGGAGTCCAAGAGGTTGAGGGGGAAGTTTATTTGATACCTATGGAATTAGAAAACTCAAACCCACACAGGATCTATTGCAAGATTAAAACGTCCCTGAATTTAGGGCACATATCTGTCCTTATGTGCGTGTTCTTGTTGACCCAGGAAGTGTTCAGTTGTGCTGTTGGATTAAGGAGAGCTACAGGGAAATGAAAAAAACCAGCAACAGGAAAATCATTCATGTGACGGTCAAGTCAGATAACTCACTCCCACAGAGGAATGGCCCCAGATCAGTTGGGACAGGTTGATTTTTAAAGAGCACCAGGCACTCAGGTGTAGAAGCAGGTTGGATGTGTAAAAACATGAGTGCTAGTAGCAAGATAGTTCCATATTCACACTAAATCAACAAATTATTAACCATTGGCTTTAGTTGTCTGTTGGGTTTTGTAGGGTAGATTCCATTTAATGGTAATGTGGTTTTTTGTTTATTTTTGTCAGTAGTTCAGGATGCATTCAAACATGTAATTCTCCTGTTAGTCTCCAGAGTCCCGGGAATTTCAGGATGTGTCACTCCCTGCTTGTGTTTTCACTTTTAGTTATGGAAAGGCTCTGCACTTAAGACATTATATATTTTTTCAAGTACACATAAAGATAATGTAAGCACCAGCAGGTGTGCTGCACATCTCTGACCCTAGTGCTCAGGGGCTGAGCAGGATCCCCAATTCAAGGCCAGTCTGGATTGGACAGCAAGACCCTATTTTGAAACCCAAGCAAAACTATCTTAGTATTTGAGTACTGACTTTATTTTACACTTGTTAGAGGTCCGTGGGCGTGTGAGATGCATTGCTCCTGTAGTGCAGAAGCAACCTCAACAAACAAGTGCAGACAGGAACACATGCTTTCTGCCATTTCAGTCCTGTCATTTTAAAGGAGAACACTTACATAGTTTTCAAAATACATTTAAAATAAATTTAGGAGAGTTCTTTCTAAATTAAATGACAAGATGAATGGAAGTTCTAATAACTTCCACTACTGTCATAGGAAATTTTTAAGGGGTCTGGTTTATATTGCATACAGATTCCCCTTTTTCATTTAATACTGATGCAGTTTGAGGCCTGTGGTCCTGTTTAAAGGAAACATGACATTTCAGTTCATTAAAATAAAACGTAACTTCCTCCCACAGCTTTATATTCCCATCAGGAGACTGAGAACCTTTGCCATAAAGCTGACGCGCATGGTTTGTGTATACGTGTTTATATAAAACATACATATCCTACGTAGCCAAGAATCTTGGCAGATTTTGTAGAAATAAGAAACTAAGCAGTATTTCCTATGGTTTAGTTTCCTTCCACTCTTCTCATTCTTAAGTACACAAAGCTTCAAGACAGACTCATTGCTCATAGAAATGAATTGCAGACGTCTTTATGCCTTACAAACTGTACTGTTACTGTTTTTGCTAGGACCTTTTGATGATGGAGCAAGTAAAAGACTTTGCTGCTAATGTGTACGAAGCTTTTAGTACCCCCCAACAACTGGAGAAATGATTGTCTTCCTTTGAGAAAAGCTAGTGCGGGAGTCATCTACATTAAAAAGTACTGAAGTCACCTATACCAGGAGTGACAGTTCGCAACCAAAATGCCTAATAAAGTATGTTCTTAAGCAAAGTTATTTCATAATGAAGTAGATTCATTTGGCACCTTACTGTATCTTTAACTCATCAACAGTCTACTTCATCAAGTGTATCTCACTGGTGCACAGACTACGTCAGGCTCATCCCTGATCTGTTACAACCTGGAAAGCAGATCCAAACCAAATAGATAATTTTATATGTACATGTAATGGAGCGTGGTGTCCTTTCACACATAAAATGAGGGAAAATCTGTCTTGAGAAGTAGATCTAGGATGTGTGAACTCTGAAAATATACTGTTTAACTAATCATGAAGTTTCCTGGAATCTGAAGTAAGTGAGAGCAGGCCGGATTCTCTCCAGTCAGTGATTTGTCTTCACACACCTTGACAGAGGGCTTATCTTCTGGAAATCAGTGGATTTTAAAACCTCTGATCAACTTTTTTCCTTTGCTATTTTTTCTTCACTATTTATTTGCAGCGTTTTCTAAAGCTTTCTTAGCAGCCCTCAAAATCTGCAGGTTCATGTTATGTTCATGTTTACTCACAATTATTAATTATAGAGTTGTTCATTTGTGTATAAATCATTTTAATAACTTTGTATTGATTTTGAGTACAATAACCTGTTGCAATAAACTATTTTAATACAATATAGTTTTGTTCAGTTAATACTTTTCAGCCATTAATTTATTTGTTAGCTGGTAATAAAGAGAGCATGATAGTTTTAAGTTTTAACTAGTATACAGTTGGTGCTTTCTTCTAACTTTTTTTTCCAGAAAAAATGTAAATAAAAGTAAATTATTCCTTGTCTCTAGTATACCTGTGGTTCTTCCTTTAGAGGGGCATGAAGGCAGAACTGACTGCATCAAGTATCAGCAGTGGATTAGCTGAGCCCAGTAATGGACTGTCTGCAGAACAGAGTTGTATGTCCTTCCCACATAATATAACATAGCTGAGCAGGAGATGGTGGAAAATGAATTGTGAAGGGCTTCCTGAAGCCTGACTGAGCTCTATAACAAAACAACCATGTATAAAGATGTCAGAGGGGACACATCTTTAAAATTTGATAAGATATACTGATATTCTCCTTTCTGCATTCTGGAACCTTAGAAATGTGTATGTGGAGTAGGGCATGCATCTCTTCCAGAAATGCCCCGGGTTTGCACCAGGAAAACTTTAAAATTGTGCACAAAATTATCTGGAGTCGTCAGCATCTGAAGAGTCAAGACCATTGAAGAGGTGGCACGGTTTAAAAGAAAGGAAATCAATTTAGCTATGTGTGTAAAGGTAAATGACACTGCAGATTACTAATTTGCTTCTGTTAGTGTTGGAACCTTCTTGTCTAAAACAGTCTGGCTAACTTAGAAAGTAATTTAAAACAGGTTATCATAAACCCTTAGACATTTTAACTTAAAATCCAAACACTGTTAATTAGCAAATATTTCCCCTAGTGTCTCGTCTCACTTTTCAGTACATCTACTGATTATACTTCCCCATATCTTAGTACTATTAGTACTGTTTCACTTACATTAAACAAATAGTGTTTTTTATTATTTTTATCTTTTTGTTTAAAGGCAACACTCGTTCATCTAGCCATCCCAGAGTCAGCTTAGCTGCCAAGGAAGCTGCAGCTCTCCAGTCACCATCTTGCACAGTCAGGATAATAAGATGTTCCACTGGCATAATTCATTTGTATTGCTCTCCTAGGGCTGCTGTAACAAATTATTGTTAATTAGGTTACTTGAAACATCAAAACTTTTTTTTCTCTCACTTCTGGTGTGAAATCTAACACCAAGATATCCCAGGACTATTCCTCTCTGAAGGCTGTGGGGAAAGTCCTTGAGTGCTTTGCTTGCCTCCATTAGATTCTGGTGGTGCCATCCCTTCGTAGAAATACAACCCTAACTCTGTGTTTGTGCCCTTTTCCAAGTTCTAAGGATAGTGTCCATCCTCCATCCAACATGAGCTGCCTTCAAAACTTCATTATATTAATAAAGATTTCATTTCCAAGATCATGTTTTAGAGGTTTGAGAGGGACATTGCAGTTACGTAACTAATCTTTGGTTAATGCACACCACCCACAGGAGAAGTGGAGGGTGTGCCACTCACGGAAAACCTTTGCTTATCCTAGACAACAGTCAGCAGGAAAGAGCATCAGCTAATAGTGTGTTGGCTAAGTGAACTTTAAGTTGTTTCTACTTGTTTCCCCTTTAAGACCTAATAACTATACTTGATATTACACATGTATAAAACTTTGAAAGGCATTTACTTCACTTGGAAATAAGGCTGGAAAATTTTTATCTAGTAGTGTTTTTAACTTAACAAAAGTAAAATGAAGTTTTTCCTAATTCATAACTGAGTACTCTGTCCCTTTAGGACCATTGTGTTGCCTTTGTATGGCACTCATAAGAAAATGAGATAAATTCATATATTTAGTTTGTTAAAGGCAGCATCAGTCCCTATTTTATTCAACCCAGTAATCTAGTTTGGTTTGCCTTCAATATCTAGATAGTAAGCCCCACAAAAAGACCACCAGTCACGTATGCAATCAACAAGAATGTTTAATTTGAGAATAAAAATACCTGCATGCAGGTTTGTCTGGGGGCTGATTGGTGGGTTTAAACACAAAGTTTATAGGTTGCTATAGGATTGGTTGGTGGCTCAGTGGTTAGGGACTTTTCAGCATCAGGGTACGAGAAGCTATTTTTAGCTATCTTGAGCTTCCATAAAGCTGCAGAGCGCTTACTGCTTGGTTATACAAGAGCTGTGGTCTTTCCAAGAACTGCTTGTTCAATTCCAGTAAGCCGAAACTGGCCTGGTCCCTGGCAGGCCTGAAGTCTGTCGTGGCATTGGTTTGGCTCCTTGGCTCTTTCAAAAGAGCTAATGGTGAACAAGTGTTTTATCGTTCAGCTTCCTGACGAGTCCACCTGTGTGAAAGCCAAAGTTTTAAGTTTTAAATGGTATGCCTAAGAGATCCACAAAACGAAATGCCTCTGTTGTGCAAGCCCCCTGCCCAAGGACAGATGGTTCCTGAAATGCTGGAGGCTGTTGTTTACGGGAGATAACAAGCCACTCCCCTAAATAAGTTTGTTGGACCCATCTGCAACCTATGTGCTTGATATGTGGGTGGGATGTTTGGAAGCAGGAAATGATCAGGATATATGCTTGCGGATGATTGGATGTAGGCAGAAAGCATGCAGGCAAGAAGTAGATTGGGATGTATGCTTGCTCCTGATTGGACCTCATAGGAAACACAGGGAATTGTGGGTTACAGGGTTTCTCTGTGTAACAATCCTGGCTGTCCTAGAACTCAAATCTGCCTGCCTCTGCCTCCCAAGTGCTGATATTAAAGGTGTGCACTGCCACAGCCCACCTTGTGGGTTTTGCTGTTTTAAAACCCTGCAAAACATTTCTGGGGGTTATTTCCTGGGAACCTGGGTATGGACCTGGCTAGAACCTATCTACCTGGCTGGTATTTAAATTTGCTTCAAATTTGACTTTAAGATGTGGTAATGGTCTTATTCTTGACTGGTGGGATCTGCTTCACCCTTCTGCCCCCATGTTTTCCCCACGGTGATGGGCTGAACCCTTAAGTGGCTTTTGTTAGGTATTCAAAGCCAGACAAAAAGGTCTACAGAAAACTGTTACTGAGAAGTGTGGTCTTTGATATAAGAAACTTCACCATGTGGTTCATAGACCTTCAGAACTGGTTTGCAGGGGTTTACTGTAGAGTTTGCTTCCTGCTGAACAAACACTAGATATAGGGCATGCATAGTTAGGACTTCGGGAGCCAGTCTACTGGGAATCCAGAAAGTCAGAATGCCAAGACGAGTATAATGACGTCCCAACTCAGAAGGCTTCAGATGGAATGGAAATTCTTAGGAAACAAAGTCCCCCTTTGCTACTTTCTGCTTGGGGCCTGGAAATATAAGTGAAACTGAATTCTAAAGTAATGAAAACTTTGGCAGAGAAAACCTTAAGAGATCGGAACAGCAACTGTGGCAGGTTATTGCTGCTCTGAACTCTATAGTCAGAGTAGAATGGTAAACAAAACTCAGTTTAGTGAGGAATGAGTTTAAAGCTTCAGACAGGGCAGATATGAAGAAATCCACTGCAATTGTTGCGTTTTGTACTATCAAATTGCACCCTCTGTGCTGTTCTCAATATCAGTGTCCTGAGGGCATGGCCCCACCTATCAAGGACTCCAACTTGTGAAAGTACAAGTTAATTTGAAAGGTGACAGCCTAAACTTAGAACAACATTAAAGGGCTTCTCTATAATAAAAAAAACAAACAAAAAAAACATGTTCAGACACCAAGGAAAGAAGAGGCCACCAGAGATGTGGCAGAAAGAAGCCAGACTACTTCTAGAGCAAACAGCAACATCCACACGATTTTTTCAAACATGCCAAATGCAAGTGTTAGGAAGTTATGGGGGCTTGCAGCACAGTTCCAGAAAGCTTCTAAGGTTCTAGGGCCCGGCAGTGTGTGGCAGTATTGGATTTCTTTCAAGAAGACCTTGAAAGGACCATTGAAGACCATTGTTGCAGTTGTAAAAGTGAAGTCTTTCTGGTAATAGAAACCTCAAGATGTTGGTGATGTCAGGTACAAGGGACACCCAGTGAGGAAAGCTACAACTTGGAAGTAGAGTTAGACTGTGAGACAGGCTACAGGGGCTACAGTGATGAAACTCAAGGGAGAGGGATACACAAGGCTGCTGGAGCCATGTGATGATATTAAAATCCTCAGATGCTGAACACAGAGCTTGAAGATTGGGCAGTTCCCAATGCTGGGTTCCAGTTTTACTCTGACCCAATCTTTCCTTACCATACCCCGTTCATCCCTTTTAAAACAGGGATGTTCTCTGCCTTGTACGTTGGAAATCTGTAACTTGGTTTTTGATTATATACTTGTTGCAGAATATTTGTTTAACTATGTAAAGATGTGTTGCTTTTACCTCGCCTGTCTATGGTCTAAGAAAAAGCTGAATGGCCAATGCAAGGGAAGAGGCATGAAGAGTAAGTAGGAAAAATTTAGGATCAAGAAGAAAGAAAAGAAGATGACAGGGAGATGGCAGGGGCTAACAGACAGGAAGAGGCGAGAAAGGAGGACATACAGAATGAAAGAAGGGTAAAAGGCCCCATGGCAAAGTGTAGATCAGTAGAAACAGGTTAAATTGAGTTAAAAGAGCTAGTGAGACAAGCCTAAGCTAAGGCTGAGCATTCATGATTAAAATAAATCTCTCTGTCTTTATTTGAGAGCTGCTTAGCAGCCCAAGGAAAATTCCAACTACACAGAGTAGTTCATAGTTAAACAATATTGCCTTGAGTCTTGGAAGAGGTTTGTCAGCTTTGGATTTTGAACAGTGCTGAAACTGGTAAGACTATGGAAATTTCTAAAATTTGGGCTGAGTGCATTGCATCCTGTATTGTAAGCCATGAACATATGGGGATGTGTAAATTTCCTCAGAGATTGAAACATTCCATCCCTTAGAAAGTTCCTTAGGCAGGAAAGTGAACAACTCATAATAGCTTCAGGAAATTCCTGAAACTGACAGGTTCAAGCTTATACCCAGATTTCAAAACTCACCAATCCCTGGGCTTGCCCAAACTCAGGACTTGAAATCCCACCAATCCCCACCCTGGGAATTTCTACCCTAGAGATCTCTACCCTGAAGAAATGCCTTAGAAGCCTGTCTCCTGCTTAGGTCCCTCCCTGCTCTTCTCACTTGAACAGAGGCAGTCACCCTTCTGTCTTCCCCAATAAATCTCCTACATGAAGTTTGTTGTACGACGTGACTTTGTGGTATTCCTTGGCTCCTGACTGCCAGAATACCTTCCCCTTCAGAGCTGCAATGTTTTCATTTGGGGAAACCTTCCCCTTTAATGGGTTTCCTACATGGGGTAAATAGGCATGTGTTTTGTGTCCTCAAGACAAATTTTATCACACAACAGGGGATGAGGGATGGAATGTCAGGGTTAAAAGTAGTGTATTTGTTTGTCAAGTTACAAGGAGTATATAGTGATGGTTAATTTTCCTTGTCAATCTAACTGGGTTTGGAACCATCTAGAGACATGCTTCTGTACATACCTGTGAGGACATTTACAAAGAGATTCAACTTCAGTAGAAAGACTTACCCTCCATGTAAGTAACACCATTCCATGGTCTGGGTCCAACTAAAAATAAAAAGAGAGAAAAGGAAAAAGCAAGTGTTGCCCAAACTTTCATTTCTCTTCATCCTGACTTGCAGACCCAAGGTGATCAGTTGTCTCATGCCCCTGCTGCATGGTTCCCACCATGATGACTGTTGTATCCTCAAACCACAAGCCAAAAATGAATGCTGCTTTCTCTATATTGTTTTGTAAGGTGTGTAATCACCGCAGTGAGGAAACAGCTAATACATCCACTCATCTGCTAATCGCTTTGTTAGGCATCTTTCTCCTTTCCTTTTCATCTGTATCAGGTAAAGATGAGAAGCCTAAAAATTTAAGCAGTTCACAATTTTTCCCTCTCAAAACACTTTTTCAAATGGATGACTCAACACCTGTAGTAAGATTCTTACAACACTGATTTGGATTTTGGTTTTGTTCCTATTTTTAAATTTAGGTTTGTTTGTTTGTTTGTTTTGTCTAGAATTTGATCATTTAAACCTACACATATGGTTCTCTAGTAAAATGTTGAGATTTAGAACTAATTTTTTTTTGCTAAAAATAAAAAACTGAAATTTTTTTTACATGGCGATTTTGACATAGTTTTGAATAATTGATAGTAGCAGCCAGGTATGGTGGGAAACACCAATATTCCCTGCTACTTGGAGGCTGAGCAGTAAGAATACTTGAGCCCCAAAATTTTGAGTCCAGTCTGGACAACATAGTGAGTCTTGTCTCAAAAGGAAATAAAAACAATACTTGCAAGATCTTCAGCAATGGATAATGTTATGGAATATTAGTTTAAGATGTTTTACATTTGTTCATGCTGCAAAATATTTGTTTAATGATGGAAAGGTGGCTGGGTGATGGTGGTGCACACCTTTAATCCCAGCACTCAGGAGGCAAAGGCAGGTGGATCTCTGTGAAATCAAGGCCAGCCTGGTCTATGGAGTGAGTTCCAGGACTGTTAAGGCAAAGAAACCCTATCTTGAAAAAAACAAAAGAACAATAACAACAAAATGATCCAAAAATGTGTTGCATTGTTTTATGTTTTATTTGTTTAAATCTGTAAAGTGTGTTACTTGCCTACCTAAAACACTTGCTTGGTCTAATAAAGAGCTAAATGGCCAGTACCTAGGCAAGAGAGGGATAGGCAAGGCTGTCAGGCAAAGAGAAAAAATAGAGGCGAGAAGGAGGAGACACCAAGGGCCAGCCACCCGGCCACACGACTAGCCATGGAATAAGAAAGGAAGAAAGATTTATAGAATAGAAAGGTAAACAGCTCAGTTCGCTCTCTGCCTCATACTTGTAGCGGAGGATGTGATCTCCAGCTGCCTTGGCTGCCTGCTGCTATACCTCCGTACCATGATGGCTTCTTATCCCTCCAGCACTGAAAGCCAAAGGAAATATCCCGTCTATAAAATTGCTTTGGTGTGATGAAAATCACAGCAAAAGAAAGGAACTAATAACACCTTCTCAAACTTCAACTAGGTTTGCAACTTAAGTTTAAGCCCTTATTAAAAAATAAACCCAGCCTTCCAGTCTCATTCTGTCTCCAAACTGGGACAATAAATATTAAAATATTAATATATTTTTGATACTAATGCTAAATGTCTAAGCAAAGAGAAGTTTTATCAATAAGAGAGAAGTCTTTACAATGAAACGATAATTACTCAATTTATTGGAAACATACATCCAATCAAATTTATCACATACTGGCCTGCATTATATGAGGATTCAATAACAGAGTGGGTGGGGGGAGATCAAACCCATCCTGAAAGGCTTCAACAAAAGGATGTTATTCTTCTCACAGTCCTGGAAGCCAGAAGTCCAATATCAGGGTGTTGAGAGATCTGGTTTCTTCTATGCTCTTCTTGGCTTGCAGATGGCTGCCTTCTTGCCATCGCTCTACCTGGCTTTCCCGTATTCTAGCATCTTTGCTGTCTCTTTCCCTATAGGGCACCAAGATCCTATGGTATTAGGGCTAGCCTTATGATTCCTATTGTATTAGGGCTAGCCTTCTGACTCAGTTTAATCTTAATCATCTCTTTAAGTGTTCTGTTTCCAAATACAGCCACAGTGGGAGTGTGGATGTTAGGGCTTCAATATAAGAATAGGACTTGGGAAAAATTCAGTCCATGGTATCACCATTTTCTAAGTTCTCTAGAACAGACTTTGTCACCCGGGATTTATAGGAGACATGAATTCAATAATGGAAAACTTCGTAGGAAAGCACAGAAATATTCAAATAGTAACATGAGCTATTTAGGAAGAGAGGGAAAGGAGGCTGCATTGCCTAATGACTTGCTTTTTCTTATCATTTCCACCCTGATTTCTTTAGTGCTATTAAAAACCCTGCCATTTCCTGGGGTTAGAAGTACCTGTGGCATGCGTCTCCCAGCTGCAGGCTAAGTCACATTTGTTAGTGCGAGAGTCCATCCCCATCTACAGGGCATCTGATGAAAACTTAGGTGTGGCAGCTCCACTGTGATCCCATTTGGCTTTGAAGAAGCCCAGGTCAGCGGCTGCCCATGGCCCAGGAGTTCTACCTGTAATTGGAAACACTGACAGTGTACAAGCGTTCCCAAAGATATCACCACGACATTTCTAAGGGGTGACTGAACTTCTAAAGAGGTACTAGACCGAGGTCCATTTTTACCTTCACATGTCATTTTACACCTTACTCCAGTTCCCATGTTACCCTCAGAAGGTAAACGCACATGTACAGAGATTGGGAAAGGAGAATCGAGTGCCGGAGCAGGGGAAATGCTTGAAGAGAGAATGAGAGATAGGAAATAATTGGGAGCCATTTGCCCAGTTCAGGCCTGCCCAGTTCTCACACACACTTTGAAATAAAGACTTCCTTCTCCTGGCCGGACCCTACTGTCAGAGTTCCCAGCGACCTCCAATGGCTGGTAGCACATGAATTCAATCAAAGATACAGTCTTGCTCTTGTTCATAGAAAGTGAATTCACAGAAGCAGTTCTGTACATACTCAAGGCTTATCTGAACCCTTTATCACATGGAACAATACAAAATAAAAGTGCTAAATTTTAATTGTATTAATTAATGCCATTCAAGGCGACGATAAAAAGGGTAGCTGCTGCCATATCCAGGTCTAGAATGTGCTTTAAGACTAGATTTAAAAACTATCTTTCCAAATGTCAACCTCCAGGGTTGGAAAGAAAACCGAGAGGTGATAGAAGGAAAGTCATATGACTCCGTTCAAAGAGATTATCAGCTTCATGAGGGCCCCGAGATCAATCACAGTGCACTCCACTGGGTCTGAGGACAGCCTTAAATGATAGAAGAACCCTAACATCTTACTTTGATTCAGATGTGCTCTTGGTGTGGTGTCCGGGGGGGGGGGGGGGGGAAGCACTCAACGTTTTATGAAAAATTCATTTTCAATGCCTGGCGTGAACTTGAACACCACAGAGTAACTATGAAAAACAATGCCTAATCTACATCATTCGTCGGGGAGGTGTTGTGGTTTGTAAGTTCAGTTTTCTTAGATTTTCAAAAGATTGTGGCTAAACAGTTGCCATTGTTGCACTGTCTAAGCTAATTTTAAAGTAAAATAGGATAAAATTAGGTACAAGAGGATCACATGGAAGTTATGTTCTCCTCTGCATGTTTAAGTCAGCAATTTAAAAGAATCGCGAAGATAAAATTCTTTCTTACCTCTGTTTCCCCCAGACTACCTACAGGTTGGCCAAGAAACAGCTTTCCTGAGATGGGCCACTTAAGAAAAATAGCGTAGACTATTTTTTTCTCTGGTTTAGTTGTGTACCTGGTTAGAAAAAAAAAAAAACAAGCAAGCAAGCAAACAGCATAGTTAATAAGTTATACCCCATGTTTCTCCTTATTTATGGATTATGTCTGGAATTGTTTTACAGATATTTGACAATGTGATCACTAGTAATATAAACATACTTACTTTACCCCCATGGTATATAAAATGTGCCACCCTTTTCCAGGCCACCAATATTAAAAGAAGTTGACTTTTACTCTATTTTATAACAGGGTCTTTTATTTATTTACTTACTTTTGGTTTTTCGAGACAAGGTTACTCTGGGTAACCCTGGCTGTCCTGGAATTCACTCTGTAGACCAGACTAGTTTTGTTTTTTTTTTTCAGACTAGTTTTGAATCTAGAGATCCACCTACCACTGCCTCCCAAGTGCTGGGATTAAAGGCGAGCTTCACCACCGCCCAGAGTAGAGGGTCTTAATCTGTAGCTAAGACTAGCCTTGACTCTTGCCTCGCTTCATCAGTGTTGACATTACAGGCATGCTGCCACACTTGGCTAAATGGAAGTTCTGGGGAGGGGCTACATGAGTTACTACTATTCCTATCCAAACTGCTCACATGGAAGTGAAAATGGAGTACAGAGGGAAGCTAACTGGAGCTGCATGACTTGACTACCACTGACTCAAAGATGCAGGGATATGTAGTCTGCTCTCTATTAGGGATGCTACAGAGAGCCAAACACTATTCTTGTTTTCATGTGACTTAGGCTAGAGTGGAAAAGGCAGTCAATCATACAGTATAAAAGAAAAGAAAACATGACAATTGTAATAAAGGGTGTCTTACTTAGGGTATCTATTGCTGTGAAGAGACACCATGACTACAGAAACTCTTATAAAGGAAACTATTTTAGTTGGGGCTGGACCATAGGTTCAGAGGTTTAGTTCTTTATCATCTTGGCTGCACATGGTGGAATGAAAGCAAACATGGTGCTGGAGAAGGAGCTGAGAGTTCTACATCTTGATCCATTGACAGCAGAACCAACTGTGGTACTAGGCTTAGCTTGAGCATAGGAGACCTCAAAGCCCACCTCCCACAGTAACACACTTCCTCCAACAAGGCCATACCTTCTAATCGTATACTTCCTATGGGGCCATTTTCTTTCAAACCACCACAAAGGGACAGCAGATGGCTTCTTTACCAAGAAAACCACATTTAACCTGAGAGTCATATCATAAATAAGAACAGTAGAAATGATAAGAGGAATTCACTCTAGACAAAGATACAGTCATGTGTTCACCCAATTTCTCACCAAAGTATTTCTAGAAATCTTTAAACAGCTGGGCGATGGTGGCGCACGCCTTTAATCCCAGCACTCAGGAGGCAGAGACAGGAGGATCTCTGTGAGTTCGAGACCAGCCTGGTCTACAAAGCTAGTTCCAGGACAGGCTCCAAAGCCACAGAGAAACCCTGTCTCGAAAAACCAAAAAAAAAAAAAAAATCTCCAGAGTTGTAAGGACATAGTCATGGGAGTACATGGCTTTAATTCCTGTCTAGGTGAGGGTTTCTAATGCTGTGTCAAAACACCACGACCAAAAAAAAAAAAAAAAAATTAACCTGGGGAGGAAAGGGTTTGTTTGGCTTACACTTCCACATAGCTGTTTATCACCAAAGAAAGTCAGGACAGGAACTCAAGCAGGGCAGGAACCTGGAAGCAGGAGCTGATACAGAGGCCATGGAGGATGCTGCTTACTGGCTTGCTCATCTTGCTTTTTTTATAGAACCCAGAACCACCAGCCCAGGGATGGCACCACCCACCATGGACTGGGCCCCATTGATCCCTCTCATATATAAGACATATGAGAAAATGCCTTACAGTGGGATCTCATGGAGGCATTTCCTCAGCTGAGGCTCCTTCCTCTCCAAGGGCTCTAGCTTTTTTTCAAGTTGACACCCAAAATCAGTCAGTACAATACCCGCACTCAGGCAGATCTCTGAGAGTTCCAGACTAGCCAGGACTACATGCAGAAAGACAAGGCCTACTGGTGTTAGAAAAGTAGGCCTCAGCTGCAGCACTGAGCAGAATAGGCAGGGACAATCCCTCTGAGCAGGCAGCCATGGAACCCAAAGAACATGAAGCTCCACACAAGCATGTGGGAAAGCCTTCCAGAGTAAGAAACAAGCACAAAAGCTACAGAGTGTGCTTGGCTTGCAGATACAGCAGCAAGAGTCCAGGGATGGGGGATAGGATGGGGAGGTGGGGGGGGCAGGGAAAGCAGACAGAGCAAGGGCCGGATTGCATAAGGCCAAGGAGACTTCTGTAAACCCTTCTCCCTTGAGACTGGAAGCCTTGGAAGAATTTGGGTATGGAAATACTCTAAGCCAGGCATGACATCAGCCTGAGTTACATCATGAAATGCTGACTAAATAAATAAATCATAAATCCATGGTTTTCTCTGATTGCTCTCTGGAGACTGCATTAAAAGGACCAGGGTGAAGGCCTGGGAGAGGGTTCAGCTATGATAAGTGCTTGCCTCACAAGTGTGAGGGCTTGAGTTTCAACTCCCAGATCCCACATCAAAATCGGAACGCAGAGGTACATCTCTAACGTCAACGATGGCAAGATGAAGACCTGGAAACTCATGGGTCAGCTGGCCGGGTCTCTGTGGTGAAGTTCCAGCCCCGTAAGAAAGAGAAGCCGGCTCAAGCAAAAGATGGGAAGAGTCTGAGGACTGAGACCGAAGGTTGTCCTCTGTTGGAATCATGCGTGCTGTGCGTTTGTGTACATTGTACCCACAAGTACCCACATGCCCTGAACCCCACCCCCAACCACAGGAGTAAGACTAGAAAACAAAGGCTAGGGCAGAAAGAGGATCAGTCAAGACGGCACTAAAATAACCCACGGGTGAGGCAGTGGAGAGCCATGTCAGAACCACCACAGAGGAGACGAGGCCAGAATCTATACACACTTCACAAGTAAAAACAAGAGATCTGGGGCTGGAGAGATGGCTCAGAGGTTAAGAGCATTGTCTGCTCTTCCAAAGGTCCTGAGTTCAATTCCCAGCAACCACATGGTGGCTCACAACCATCTGTAATGGGGTCTGGTGCCCTATTCTGGCCTGCAGGCATACACACAAACAGAATATTGTATACATAATAAATAAACATTTTAAAAAAAAAAACAAGAGATCTGATGATGAATTGGCCGTTGTGGCTGTCAAATGAAAATGGCCCTCATCGGCTCACAGAGCACTATTAAGAGGTGTGTGGCCTAATTGGAGTAGGTATGGCCTTGTTGGAAGAACTAACACAAAAGTCGGTACCAGGGCCTGGGGTGTTGCTGAGATAGCCCGGACCATGCTTTTGTTTGGAGGAATGTGGACTTTGAGACTGGGTTAGAAAAGCAGTTGACCCTGGAAGTGGGGCTCAATGGGTCACACTAGTGAGGAGCATGAGAGACAGTGGGGCTCAGGGTGGTTTGTACTGTAGGACCAAGCTCAAGGTGTTTCTAAGGAGCATTTTAGTACGTGGCCTAGAGACTGTTCTTGTGATAGTTTATGAAGAGCATGGCTTCTCTCTGCCCTGCCTCCTCCCCCTCAAATATCTGCCTGAAGATAAACTTAAGAGTTATGGATTAACAGTTTTGGCAGAAGAGATTTCAAAATAGCCTAGCATTGACTGTGTCATGTGGTTATTCGTGGCCACGCTTATGAAGATCTATATTGAAAAGGAGCAAGCTGAGCAAAAATACAAAATGTACTGTTTGCAAAGAGGGGCCTCAGGAACTTAATGCAGCTAAATCCCGTGTTCAAGGAGATAAAAAGACTCAAGAAAAGCCTGATGCTAGACGGAATGAAGGGAGTGGTGCCCTAAGACAAGACACCCTCCCTCCCAAGCTAAGCTTCCAATTTGTAAAAAAGAATTAAAGAAAACTTAGGGTCCTATAGAGTGGTACAAGCCTTTAATCTCAGCTCTAGGGAGGCAGAGGCAGGCAGATTTCAGAGTTCAAGGCCAGCATGGTCTACAGAGCAAGTTCCAGGACAGCCAAGCTTAAACAGTGAAAGAAACCCTCTCCAACATCTTGAGGTCTCCAAGGCAATCTAGACTTCTCCTTCACAGCTTCACACAATGGCCTCTCCTTAGACCCCCATGCAGTGACGCCCCTGCCACATGCCTGGCCTCAGCATCTTTCATCAGTCGCAGACGGAGAGTCCACAACCCCTTTCTTTTATCCTCGACTCCAAAGCTAGAACCACACGCCAAAGCTGCCAAGTTCTGCTGAGGCTGGAACATGGCCCCTCGTTCAAGTACATTTTCACCTGCTTTCTGTCTCCACAGCTGAGGAAAGCAGCTGAGGACACACATGTGGGCATGGAGGCCCAGAGAGGCCACTGTGTGTAGCGGTGAAGGTGTGTCCTAGATTGCCTTGGAGAGCAATTTGACATCAGACAGCAGATGCAGAGTCTGCAGTTTGCCCTGGTCGTTTTTTGGTCTTGTTTTGGTCCAGTATTTCCTCGCTTGCGTTTGAACAGTAATGTATATCCTATGCTACTAGTTGTTGGAGGTAGTCAAAGCTTTTTGACTTTGAATTTATAGAGAGACTTTGAATTACAGTTAAGAGATGGCCATGAGTCTCAGAAGAGACTGGACTTTCAAACAGAGTTGAGACTGGGATAGAGTATGGATGGGGACTTTTGAAGTTGGACTGAATGTAGCTTTGCATTACGATATGTGTGGCTACAAGCCTACAAGGGTCAGAGAATGGAATGTGGTGGTTTGAATGAAAATAGTTCCTATAAAATCATAGGGAGTGGCACTATTCAAGAGGTGTGGCCTTCTTGGAGGACATGTGTCACTGGTGGTTGGCTTTGAGGTGTCAAATGTTTAAGCCAGGCCCAGTGTCTCTCTCTCTCTTGCTGCTAACCTGTATGTAAAACTCTCAACTACGTCTCCAGCATCATGTATGCCTGCACACCATTGTATCCCACGGTGATAATAACAGACTAAACTTCTGAACCTGTAGGCCAGCCCCAGTTAAATGTTTTCCTTTAGAAGAGTTGCCGTGGTCATGGAGTCTCTTCATAGCCGTAGAAACCCTAACTAAGACATCTGTGGCTATAGAAGGAAGGTGGAGAACTGTCACCAAATGTCAGTTGGGGAACTAAGATAGAGAAATTTGGAAGCCCAAGGACACTTCAAGATTTACTGATTGGGAAGGTTAAGTACAGGAGACTAACAAGGAACAGCCAATGAGTCTGAATCTCTGAGGCAAATCCTGCCGGTAATTTCAGAAACGGAGCACCAGCCACTGGGCCAGGCAAGGGAGAGAGAGCACTGTAGTCTTGACAAAAGCGATCTGAGGAAGAGTGGGATGGAAGTCCAAACTGAGAGAGATCAACAGGAAGAGAATGGAGCTCCAGCTAGAAACAACCACTAAAAACTGTTCTGTAAGCTATTTTATTATGAATGAAAGGAGAGAACTGGAAGGCAGCTGGAGACGAAGGCGAACTTTTAAAGATAAAATAAATAACATGTCTGTATGTGGGCAGGAAAGGAACTAAGAAGGGGAGCCTGGAAATGAGGCGTGGAAATACAAACTGTGCTACGGCCTTGCCTGGAGGATCTGGGATGTGAGGGAGAAAACAGGGCTGGGCTTAAAGCCAAATGTGAGCTAATTTGACATTGTACGTATGTGACCAATAGTTCAGGGGGCAGCCTCAGAAGGGATGGCTGGAGGGAGCTAGAGGCAGGCTTCTGTCAAAGGAGTATAAGAGAGAGAAGGAGGGCTCAGGAGTTAGGATACAGATGATGAATTACCTGAGCGGCAGGCCACACTATACCCTGTAAACAATTCCCCATTCTCTCTTACCCTAGCTCCTGTCTCCATAATTTTGATTACTCTAAGTAGCTCATAAATAATATTTGCCTCTTTGTGACTTGGTCTTTTCACTTGACACAAACTCCTGAAAATTCATCTGCGTTTTAGCATTTCTTTCCTTCCCGAAGCTGAATAACATACAAAAACCTCAGTGTGTGTACACACTTAGCTTGACCATGAATGGACCCCTTTGCTCTTACATGTCAGTTTCTGGAAATATAGTTCTTATGGTACCATTCTTTTGCATATTTACTCAGAAGTGGAACTGCAGGGTAGTGGTGTATTCCTATCTCTAACGTTTTGAGGGGCTGACATATTGTCTACATACTAGCTGTGGTTTTGTGTTCTCACAACACTGTAGTGTACAGGAATTCCAGTCTCTTCAAGATCATCAGCTGTACCTTAAAAAATAGTAGCCCCGAGGTACAGGCCCAAGCAGGCACAGAAAGGCTTCGAAGTACCAGCACTGGGGACATCCTCCCCACCCCATTACTCAGCAGAAGGTGACAGGGAATGTGGGCTCTCATGGCTCTGCCTTGCCATCAGAGGACTTCAGTATCCCAGGCTGGGCCACCCTTTTCACTTGCACTAAATGAACTAACAGACCTTCAGCCTCCAACCTGCCACAGTATAAGCCTAACAAGCGACAGATTGTCTTTGTTCCAGGAGAAGTTAAGCAAGCCCACAGGCTGTTCTGGTCCAACCTTTCTCGCTCCCGCCCCAAGCCAAGGTGTCACCCATAGAGACATCTATAAAAAGAGTTAGGGATTTCGGACTGGACTATTTCAGTTGGTTTCAGGCAATTTCCAAAGGTGGTGAGCCTTGCCATGCCCTTCCTCTTCGGAAAAGCCAGCAACAGTGCAGGGTACTGCCCCAGGCTGTTGGTTAGGCACAGGGGACTTCAAGAAGGGGGAGGGTAAAACAGGGCCTTCCCTGGTGAGTTGTCATGGGGTTAGTGGTAACTCTTGTTTGGAATTATTATTTTTTACAATTTAAATAGAAGCGTCAAAAAAATAGAAGTGTCTATCTGGAAAAAATAAAACAAAAACATAGTAGCTATTCTAAGTCTGGTGGTGGTGGTGCACGCCTTTCATCACAGCACATGAGAGGCAGAGGCAGAGTTCGAGGACAGCCAGGTCTACAGAGCAAGTTCCAGGACAGCCGGGGTTACAGAGAGAAACAAGCCCTGTCTCAAAAGGTAGAATAAGAAGTACCAAGTGCCCCTGCAGAGACACTAGCTGTGGTGGTCAGATTTGTACGCTAGTGGGTGAGCATCAGAAATGATACTCACATTAAGTCCGTTAGGTAAAATGTAAATGAAACTACAACCGGAAATCATCTCACATTCTTTAGAAAAGCTGTTCTTTTGTTTGTTTTTTTTTTTGTTTGTTTTTTTGAGACAGGGCTTTGGCTAATTTTAATTTACTGTTGGCTTTGCCCTTGGTTATACCTTACTTGCTTGCTTACTAACTTCATGGGATTTAATATCTGAAAACTAGAGACTTAAAAAACTTCCTAGTGATTAAACATTAGTCTGTTATACATCAACCACTCAGTGTTCTTTTCTTATCTAAACGTCTTCCAATTTTGTAAGCGTCAATTTAGCTAAACATTGCCCACCATTAGGGGATATCTAGGTAGGATTTAAGCAGAATTTAATAAACATAATGTTCAATGACACTCTTATTCTTATCCCTTCTCTTTGTATTTGAGTCATGGTGGAACATGTGTGGTACAGGTAGCAGCCACTAAGTCTCTCTCTCTCTCTCTCTCTCTCTCTCTCTCTCTCTCTCTCTCTCTCTGTGTGTGTGTGTGTGTGTGTGTGTGTGTGTGTGTGTATAGCTCAGATATTAAGCGCTTTCCTCTATCCAAACAGCACTTGTCAATCAGGAAAACTTACCACACATCTGGAGTGGCAGTGTCATTCTGAGCTCTCCAAGGGTGTGTTTCATAAATAGCCTCCCCGTTGACTTTGAGCCACTCTCCCATCTGCCGTAATCGCTCCTCAAAAATTACAGGGATGATGCCATCTAGTGTGGGACCGATATTCATCAAAAGATTTCCTCCACACGCGACTGTTTGCACAAGTTGCTAAAAGAAAAATAAGTGAAGAACAAATATAGTTTGAGATAGAAAAAATAACTCATCTCCCATGTGTCTATCCATATATATGTGTATGTATATATATATATATTTATGTATATACACACATACATATATATTAAATCACTTCATAGAAACAAACACAGAGAATAATGCCCTGAGTCTGTGACACTACACTACCCCAATCATAAGAAAAAAAATCCTTGTCACATCTCATCATTAAGAACATTCCAGAGTCATAGCCCCCACAACATATTTTACTGTACCTTCACCAATTCTTCAATTGTAAGATAATCACCGATTCCAGCTTCCCGCCTGTAGCCCCAGGAGAACTGATCTATTGTCATGCAGTTCTCCCATTTATGTGGCAAAAGATGTCCGGGATTATAACGGTCGCTGCAAGTATAGTAGCCGCCATGCTGGCAGATGGAACCAGCTCCCCAGCGGTCATTGGTGACTACCGTGTTCCTAACTGGGCTGAAATGAAAAGCAGAGTTTCTCTTCAAGAAAAAAAAAAAAAACACTCTTGAAACAAAGGAAATGTCACGCCAAATAGATCTTCTCCACATCCACTCCCAGCAAATGACCATGAGAAGTCAGAAAGCCTCTGTGTCTGAGGCCGACCACAGCTGTGGTGACTGGAGCCCTGACTCTCACGTTCCAGCTTCCAGGCCTAAAGCAAATTCCTCTGAAGAATGAATTCCTTCACTGTTGTTACAGTGCAGATAACAGGCATATAATCCAGAGTCCAGTGAGGAGGATGCGCAGGAAAGCGCTGTATAGACACTGTATAGAGCACTGTATAGACACTGTATAGAGCGCTGTATAGAGCGCTGTATAGACACTGTATAGAGCTCTGTATAGACACTGTATAGAGCGCTGTACAGAGCGCTGTATAGACACTGTATAGACACTGTATAGAGCTCTGTATAGACACTGTATAGAGCTCTGTATAGACACTGTATAGAGCTCTGTATAGACACTGTATAGAGCGCTGTATAGACACTGTATAGACACTGTATAGAGCATTGTATAGACACTGTATAGAGCGCTGTATAGACACTGTATAGACACTGTATAGAGCTCTGTATAGACACTGTATAGAGCGCTGTATAGACACTGTATAGACACTGTATAGAGCTCTGTATAGACACTGTATAGAGCGCTGTACAGACACTGTATAGACACTGTATAGAGCATTGTATAGACACTGTATAGAGTGCTGTACAGACACTGTATAGAGCGCTGTACAGATACTGTATAGACACTGTATAGAGAACTATATAGACACTGTATAGAGTGCTGTACAGGCACTGTATAGACACTGTATAGAGCGCTATATAGACACTATATAGAGCACTGTATAGACACTGTATAGAGCGCTGTACAGACACTGTATAGACACTGTATAGAGCTCTGTATAGACACTGTATAGAGCGCTGTACAGACACTGTATAGACACTGTATAGAGCACTGTATAGACACTGTACAGAGCTCTGTACAGACACTGTATAGACACTGTATAGAGCGCTATATAGACACTGTATAGAGTACTGTATAGACACTGTATAGAGCGCTGTAAGACACTGTATAGACACTGTATAGAGCGCTATATAGATACTGTATAGAGCACTGTATAGACACTGTATAGAGCGCTATATAGATACTGTATAGAGCACTGTATAGACACTGTATAGAGCGCTGTATAGACACTGTATAGAGTACTGTATAGACACTGTATAGAGTGCTGTACAGACACTGTATAGAGCGCTGTACAGACACTGTATAGAGCGTTGTACAGACAATGTATAGAGCATTGTATAGACACTGTATAGAGTGCTGTATAGACAATGTACAGAGAGCTGTACAGACACTGTATAGACACTGTATAGAGCATTGTATAGACAATGTATAGAGCATTGTATAGACACTGTATGGAGCACTGTATAGCACCCGAGGTTCCCATTCTCGTGCTATGAATGGTAGACTAAGCTCAATCGATACTCCAGACCAGGTTTCTCCCCCAAGACTAAATAGCCTTATACATCCTAGCCTTTCTCTTATGCTTTGTGCCTACTACTGGAAAATCTCTGAAAAATTGAGTGTTGACGTCACGTGAAATATAATCCCCAAATTTCTTTTGTGTGGTGGATCAAGTAGAAAGAACAGGCAGGGCTCCACTCACGGGGCAGTTTGACTCCCAAACAGAAGGGGATGGTCCCAATCATTTCTCAATGATGATGTTTTTTTAATTGATTACAAAACCATTTTGGTTGTATTTGACTCCTGACTTCTTTACTTCTGATTGCTAAAACTGACCGAGCTAATAAACATTGTTTATAATGATTTCTTCCACCTACACCACAAATGTGCACAAAACCACAGAAAAGTAAATGCTTATATATCCTTTAGGGGTGTTGCAGGCAAGTCCATGTGCATAAAAGTGTACAGACCTTTCATTGTACAGCCAGGCTAAGAAGCCAGTACTGTTCCAGTAGTGATCTGGTGCGCCCCCATCTCCATCCGCCCACAGAACGTCGGGCTGGTACTTATTCACCAACTCATAGAGCTCAGGCAACGTCTTAGAAGTGGGAAAGTGCCGCTTCTCGAACACACTGGCCTCATCCTCCAGGAAGAGCGGGTGGAACCATTCAAACAGGGAGTAGTACAGTCCAAAGCGCAAGGCAGTGTTGTTCCTGACGGCCACCTCAAGTTCCTTGATGATGTCCCTCTTCGGCCCCTCATCAACGGCATTCCAGTTCCAGGAATACTTTGAACCCCACAAGGTAAAGCCTGGAAAATGACAGCAGGAAACCCCTGGGAGCATTATCACCTTAACCTTAAGAAATTTCATCCCATGAAACAATTCAAATGGAACACACAATTCACGGCTTCTCCAAATAACCATCCCTTGGCAGACTTTGCAGTCTGTCTGGTACTCATCTAAACAAACAGAGGAGAACATAAATAATGTGGGATTGGTGTTTTCAAAGCAATTTTCAGGGTGCATTGTAAAAGCTCTACACTGTCTCCAGTTCAGAATCTGAGGTTCTTGGGGAACAGCATGGTGTCTGTAGTGGTTTAAGCTACACACTCCTGCCAACTGTTAGCACAACATCTAATGCAATATATATAATCAATAGTAGTGGATGGTCTCTAATAGAGACACACATTATCACAGAACAATCATTTTCACTATTTGGAATGAAGACCCTGTCTCGAAAAAAAAAAAAAACCCTGTGCTCATCTTCCCTCCATTCTATGGTACTAGCTGTCTGGATTCATCATGCTTTCCAACTGAAGTGGGATAGGTGATCCTTAAACTGTAAGCGACACTCAACATCTCTCTACCTGTGATTCTTTAATGTCTCCGCCCCCAAAAAATGCCCTTACATTCCCAAACCATGGTTAGCAGATGTTGTATGTGCTCTGCTTACCTTCGTGATGTTTGGAAGTTAAGACAACATATTTGGCACCAGAGGCCTGGAGAATATCTGCCCAGTGGTTGGCGTTGAAATACTTGGCTGTGAACTGTACTCCAAAATCTTCATATCTGAAACCAGGGGGGTAATTATTGTTCATAAAATCCACAAACTTGGGTCTCTTTTCCTTTTGCCAGTACCACCTGTGAGAGGGAAAGAAAGAGCACACATAAATGCTTGAAGAAATTGCCTGGGCTCACCCCGTGGCGGCTCACCCCCCCAACACACAGATTACTGTTAGGTTCTCTGTCATCTCTTTACCAGTGTGACTTTGCATTGAGGGCAGCTTATGTAAACCAATACTCTCGCCTCGTTCCCCATCTTGTCCTCTGGTTATCCAGCCACTGATTCTCCCAATTCTTCACTTACGTCATGTGACGTAATATTTCCCTTCATACATTAGCTCACTGGAACATAATCAGCTAAGATTTCAAGGCAAGACAACAGGACCTAAAACATAACATGCGTCTACCATATTCATTAACAGAAAACATTTTGGGGAGACGGGGAAAGCAGTTCCATAGGCTGAGCAAACCCACAATCAGCACTGCCTCCCCAAGGTGGGAGAGCAGCTTTGTGTGGCTGGGACTACTCAAGGACTTCACAGACCGCAGCAGCGTGTCCTGTGCCTGGCCCAAAGGCACACACGAACTTCACGAGCATCCATCACAGCGGCCCATGCTGGCTAGTGGATCAGACAGATTCTAGGACTTCCTTCTTTGTTGTTGTTTTTGTTTTATGGGGCAAGGTTTCTCTGTGTAATCCTGACTGTCCTGGAATTAGTTCTGTAGACCAGGCTGGCCTCAAACTCAGAGATCTGCCTGCTTCTGCCTCCCAAGTACAGGGACGAAAGTCGTGAGCCACCTGGCGATTCTGAGAACTATTTTTCTTTATTCTTTTTTTTTCTTTTTGGTTTTTCGAGACAGGGTTTCTCTAATAGCCCTAGCGGCCCGGGAACTAGCTTTTGTAGACCAGGCTGGCCTTGAACTCAGAGAGATCCTGTGCCTCACGAGTGCTGGGATTAAAGGCGTGTGCCACCACCGCCCAACGTTTCTGGGAATTTCTAATGAAGAGAGAAACAGGTTAAAAGAGTTAAGAAGTTTATGCCCATCTACCATCATGTGACTTTGAAGATAAGGTGACGTAATTCACCTCGATTATTACCCCTTTATTTGCTTTGTGGTTTTGTTGCTTTAGCATGCAAAGATCTTAATTTCATACCTGATCCATGAAGCATTTGTTTTAAAAGATTGTATCTTATTTTTAATTACATGGTCGTGAGTCTCCCAGTGCGGGTGCTAAGCACCAAACTCTGGTCCTCTACAAGAGCAGTATGTGACTTTAACCGCTGAGCAATCTCTCCAGCCCCTTTGAAGCATTTTTTTTAATTCTGAGACTGGCACTACCCTATGCACACAGGCACAGCCAGGCCCACCTACAGTGTGCCTAGGAACTCAGGGGAAGCAAATATATTCCATGTCGATACAGGCGAGATACCCTGTCAAGAAACTATCTATTCAACATCTGGAATTACAAATGGACCCACGGCCAAAACAGTGACAAGCAGGCAGCACTCAACGCCAGGTGGACTGGCTACTGACTGCCATTGCCTAGGTGGACACAAAGAACAGGGTGTGTGTTGGGCAGGGGTATGCACTTACCAGAACCATTCACTACCGAAGCTGGGCACGGAGAACACTCCCCAGTGGATGAAGATGCCAAACTTGGCCTGGTCGAACCAGAAGGGCAGAGGGCGGCTGTCCAGAGACTCCCACGTGGGGTCGTAGCGCGGGGGACTCGTGGTCCTGCATTTTGACAGGAGCGGTAGCAGCTGCAGGAGCGGCAGCAGAAGTGCCAGGCGCATGCGCGTCAGCATGGGGGGACCTCTGGGACCCGCGTGTCACCAGGACAGCCCCTGACTTTCTTTGCCACCTTCGGAGGCTGGCGTAGCACTCCTTGGTCTTCCGTCTTCTGCCAAATGTGCTCCGCCCCTGTCACCTGACCAAGACCAGACTGGTCAGATGACTGACTGTTGTGGGCCCCGGGGAGTTGGGCGTGGCTGGGTCTGGTGAATTTTGATTGCCTAAGGACCCCCGAGAAGGTTGCCTCACTCAGGTGCACAACCAAGTAAGTCCGTTACTAGCCAGCCGTGGCATTTTACCGGCCCTGGTTCTGTTTCCTAGCCAGACCTGATCTGCTTAGCCAAGACTCCGGGTGTGTCTGCTGTGAGACAAAAAACCCGGAGGGTGATCTTTGATCCGTGCCTCTGACCTCCCTCCCTCGGGAGGGAGGGGAAAAAATCTTACGGAAACCTCTCAAGAGGTCAGCGCGACCGCCCGGTCCTGATGGCTGCAGAGCTGTCCGAGCTGTGTGCCCCACTGTGGGCTTGGAGCCTGAAACAGGAACCCTGTGGGCTGCCCCTCTTGGCTCAGAACTTTTGAAACAACCCCTAGGGCTCCCAGTCTCTGAATCTGCCTCTGCCTGGCTTGAATTTGCAGATGAAATCCCAAGTTTTGGGTTCAGTCAGTCTGGATTGGGGTCCAGGAACTGGCATTTCTACTCGGAATCTTGATAGTTCTGATTTTGCTGATTGGTGGAACAAACTTTTGTGAGAAACTGCATTAGGAAACAAGGCCACCTGAGTAGAAAGAATCTTTTAAGAAATTTACATCCAAGGAGGGGCCAGAAGCCGGGCGGTGGTGGCGCCCGCCTTTAATCCCAGCACTCGGGAGGCAGAGACAGGAGGATCTCTGTGAGTTCGAGACCAGCCTGGTCTACAGAGCTAGTTCCAGGACAGGCTCCAAAGCCACAGAGAAACCCTGTCTCGAAAAACCAAAAAAAAAAAAAAGAGGGCCTGAGGGCTTGCCTAGCATTGCAGGAAGCCCTGTATTCCATCCCCTGCACATAGTGAAACCGGAGTGGTAGTAACCACGGCAGTATGGAAGGGGGAAACAGGATGAGGGTTCAAGGTCATCTTTGACCACATCGAGAGCTACCTGAGACCCCCTCTCAAAAATGAGGGAGGGAGGAAGAAAGGAAAGAAGGGAGGGCGGGGAATAAGGAGCGAAGAACGATAAATGTCCTAGGTGCAAGTAGGGCGGGGCGGGGTGGGGGTGGGAGAGAAAGGAGAAAGAAAGAACCTGCTTGGAGACGAAGAAAGGAGCCAGACACTTAGAATAATCTCCAAAGCACATCTTCAGGAACTCATAGCCCCAAGCTTTTTAAATGCCTCTGACCTAAAGCCAGAATCTCTGCTGGTGCTTCAGCAAAATCCCTATCCTACTCGGCCCATTTCCAATGTCACCTCTTCCAGGAAGCTTTTTGTCATCCCTCCCATAGCATTCTATTCCCCCTGTGTGCCCCCAGACACCTTATCCTGACCACTAACACAGGCATCCACTGGTAGTTTTAGAGCTGGGTGGCTAAAGCTTGCATTTCTCTCAGGCAGTGAACGTCTTAAGGACATCCAGGGGGACTTGCCTGGTGCCTTGCCTTCAGGAGCTGCAGAGTCTGGCATTGCACAACACTTCGTGTTTTTCTGGAGTTCCTTGGTGGACCGGAGTTCTCCTTACTGAGTAAACAGAGAAGGAAGTGACACCAAGTAGCATTGCTTGTGGTTCCCTCTTCTGCACAGCTGGGAGCAACTGATGCCCCTGTCTCCACAAGCCTGGGGACACCGCTCCCCTCCATGCAATGCTGATGGCTCACCAACACCCCAGCTCCACCAGAAGACACCCCGACAAAACCAGCTTACAGAAAGAAAAGTTTACTTTGACTGAACAGGAAGTGTCTGTTAAGGCAGTAAAGGCCTGGTGTGGCCGGAATAAGGCAGTTGGTGGCATCGCAGCCAAAGCCTGCAAGGGGACAGCAGTGAGCACTGATGCTCAACTCGCTTTCTCCCCTTTCTTTTTCTCCCAGACCTCAACCTATGGTGTGGTGCCACCTACAGTTACTATGGTGTTTTGAATGAGAATGGCCCCCGTGGGCTCATATATTTGAATGCTTGGTCCACGGTTAGTGAAAGTGTTTGGGAAGGATTAGGAGGTGTGGCCTGGCTGAAGGAGATCTGTTGTTGGGGGTGGGCTTTGGCCATGCCACTCCTAGTTAGCTCTCTCTTCCTCTGCCTCACGCTTGTGAATCAGATGTGAACTTTCTGTTTACATCTACCGCTCCAGCGCTATGCCTGCGTGCTGCCTGCTGCCGTGTTTCCCACCGTGGTGGTCTTTGTCTTAGTTAGGGTTGTTACCATGACCAAAAAGCAAGTTGGAAGCAAGGAGCTTATTTGGCTTACCCTTCCATATCACTGTTCGTCATCAAAGGAAGTCAGGACAGGAACTTGAGCAGGGCAGGAATGTGGATGCAGGAGCTTATGCAGAGGCCCTGGAGGAGTGCTGCTTACTGGCTTGCTCAACCTGCTTTCTTTTAAAACCCAGAACCACTAGCCCAGGGATAGCTCCACCCACAATGGACTAGGGGTCATCAATTACTAATTAAGAAAGTGCCTACAACCCAATCGTATGGAGGCATTTCTTTTTTTTTAAATATTTATTTATTTATTATGTTTACAATATTCTGTCTGTATGCCTGAAGGCCAGAAGAGGGTGCCAGACCTCTTTACAGATGGTTGTGAGTCACCATGTGGTTGCTGGGAATTGAACTCAGGACCTTTGGAAGAGCAGGCAATGCTCTTAACCACTGAGCCATCTCTCCAGCCCATGGAGGCATTTCTTAATTGAGGTTTTCTCTTCTCAGATGACTTTTGCTTGTGTCAAGTTGACATAAAACTATCCAACAGAGGGGCTGGAGAGATGGCTCAGTGGTTAAGAGCATTGCCTGCTCTTCCAAAGGTCCTGAGTTCAATTCCCGGCAACCACATGGTGGCTCACAACCATATGTAAAGAGGTCTGGTGCCCTCTTCCGGCCTGCAGACATGCACACAGACAGAATATTGTATACATAATAAATAAGTAAATATTTAAAAAAAAAAAAACTATCCAACAGAGTTATGGACTCAAATCCTCTGGAATTGTGAACCCCCAGTTAAATGCCTTCTTTATAAACTACCTTGGTCATCCTTTATTATGAAGACAGAAAAGTCACTAAGACACCCACCTCTACAAAAGCTGACCCACAGATCTGCTCTGAGGTTTGTCTCTTGGGTGAGTCTACACTCTATCCAATTGAAAATCAGCCTTAACCACTATGATTGAGCTCAAGGAATCTGGTGTGCTATGAACGATCACTGGTCCCAGTTTCACTCCAAAACAATGATAGCTGTTGGAATCTAGTCTTGAAACCCTGTCTTAGTGAGTGTTCTATTGCTATGACATCATGGCCACAACAACTCTTCTAAAGGAAAATGTTTAATTGGGGCTGGCGATCAATTCAGAGGCTTAGTCCATTATCATCATTGCAGGAAACATGGTGGCGTGCAGGTAGACATGGTGCTGGAGAGGGAGCTGAGAGTTCTACAAACAGATGGAACACAACAGCAAAAGAGAGAGAGCGACACTGAGACTTGCTTGGGCTTTAAAGCTTCCTCCACAGCCCCAGTAATACCACTCCCTTTGTGTCTATGGGGACCGTTTTCAATCAATCCACCCCACACCCCAAAACGATCTAATCCCTCAGTGGCTGCTCAGCCCCGAGGTGCCCTCAAACAAAACAACAGACTTCCTGACCACTGCCTGCATCCTACTTTTCTCCTAAGTGAATTTCTGTTCAGTGAGTACAAAACAGCCTTCAGTTTTGTGCCATGTGCCAGGGAAGGCCCCGGAGATATTATTGTGCCTACTGCAGTATGGGAGTTCCAGGTGAACCCCAGGTAACAAAACAGTTCATCTTTTAATAATTATCTTAGCAGGTCTAAGTTACTTATATTTCCATGTAATATTTCAATTTCAGACTGACCATCAGACCTGAGTTCCTGAAATGCCGTTCAGGTCAATTATATCATTTCATATGAATGCAAAGAAATGCTGAGTTAGTGCACACAATCTTATCCTGAAATTACAGTCTACAGGAGATCGTAAAAACCTCACAGCCCCCACTTAGCACCCTGGAAAATTCATGGGAGTCCTAGAATAGCAGGTTGGGATTACAGCCTAAGATCATAAGAAATGTCAAATAGTACTGGAAATGAAAAAGAAGAAAAAAAACTGTACTGGGGGAGGGGTGCTGAATGACAGAAAAAAAATGTAATCTGTGAGATGTTTGGAACATGGTCCCCAGTGGAGAAGCCTACCTATAGTAGAGTACATGCCTTCTTTTGAATGCTAAAGCTTTGCCAAGACATTGTACTTAGGGCCTCTGCTCCCTGAACAGTGGAGACAGGCCACAAGGGTTTCCCTCTGCCAAAGAGGATCAAGAGCTCTGAAAACACCAGGTTTCTGCAGGTATGCATGGCTCATTTAAAAAACCATTGGGGTGCCTTGGACCTCAGTGGGGAGCACACCTAAGGAGTCCTGAGGCGGCCTTGCTTGACAGATGTCACCTTGAGGTGCCAGAGGAATTAAGAATGAGGTCTTTGTCCCCACATCAACAGATCAGTCCCTCCAGGAAGCAGTAAGTGTAGACAGCTGTGAGTGCATCTAAGCGATTGGAGGTGGGTGGGGGAGGGGCAGGTCTCCGTAAACCTTGGTGGCTGCCAAGAGGAAGCAGTCCTGCCGTGGCCATCCTTGGGGATGTCACCATCTGCTGAGGGTGACGCTGGCATTAGAGCGAAGCTCTGGAGGACCCACTCTGGATTTGCGTGCATGAGCTGGATGGCAGCCACCAAGCAGTATCAGAACTGCTCTGAAGAGGACAGCTGACATCAGCACACAGCCTCTATCTCTCTCTCTCTCCTGAAGTGTGGGAGAAAAGCTCCAAGAACCAGCAGAGCCCTGGCCAGCTTTTATTTGGTAAATAACCCAGGTTCTTAAAAGGAAGAGCAAGCGACACGACAGAAAGTGGAGGAAAACCTTCCTTTTCCTGGTCCATGGGAAGGGAAACAAAGACTAGGAGGAATACAAGGAATAAACAAAAGAGACACAACAGGAGATGCACCTAGAACACAGATTGTGAGCAGCCAACCACTGGGTTAGCAGACACTCTGACAGAGACGCCCACCTGAAGTAGACACCATCCCGTCTTTTGAGGGCTAATACTTCGCCAAGCTAGTCTTTGTGCTTAGAGCCCCTACTCCCTGAACAGTAGAACCACAGGGTACAAGAGCATCTGCTCGGCTCTTGTAGATGCCAAAGAGGGCCAAGAAAACACAGATCCTCTTGTAACTGTGAGCTATATTATTACAGCTGTTAGAGAGAAATGGGGAGCTGGAGGGAAAGACATCTTCGTCCTGGTTTCCATGGCAGCTGTAGGCTGATGGGCAAGTTTCAAGAGGTCCGAGTCCCGTCAGACCCAGCACACTTGGCTTTTTAGATTTCCTGGTTTTGATATTTGAGTGACATATACAGGACCCAGAAGTATCTGGAAGCCTGGCAAGAAATCCGGCCTGAGTGGTTCCCTGTGGCAGGCTCTCTTTGCCAAAGACTGGTGTTCGCAGTCACAAGTCAGAGCATGTGGTGCTATTTTGTTTGTGCTGTAACAAATAAAGCTTGCCTGGAAATCAGAGGGCAGAGTCAGCCAGTAGTTAACCATAGAGGCCAGGCAGTGGTGGCACACGTCTTTAATCCTAGCACTTGGGAGGGGGAAAGAGGAAGGGATATGGCTGGGCTGAGAGAGGAAGAGATAAGGCAAGAGACAGGAGCTCAACCCTTTTTATTTTATTTATTTATTTTTGTTGTTGTTGTTTTGTTTTGTTTTTCGAGACCGGGTTTCCCTATAGCTTTTGGAGCCTGTCCTGGAACTAGCTCTTGTAGACCAGGCTGGCCTTGAACTCACAGAGAAGAGAGGTCCTCCTGCCTCTGCCTCCAGAACACTGGGATTAAAGGCATGCGCTGCCACTGCCCGGCCATGCTCAACCATTTTCTGGCTGAGGAGCTGGCAAGGTAAGAGATGGCTGTGGTTTGCTTCTTTGTCTCTGATCTTTCATTTACCCCGATGTCTGGCTCCAGGTTTTATTATTAAGAACAATCAGAATTTGTATTACAAGTGTTGTGCTTTCCTGTCGCTTTAAGGGACAAGCCACGCCCACTTTCATTACCTCTGACCTGCCCGCCGCCATCTTGGGCCCTTCCTTTTCTGCTTCCTTGACGTACGTGCCTTTTATTATAAGGAAGACCTGGGAATGTTATGGTTTTGGTCCCTTTAAGAGACAAGCCACACCCATTCCCCTCCCCATCCGCTGAGGCAGACTGATCTTCAGCTTCCGGCCTGAGCTCGTTCTCTTTCCATCTTCCTCTTGGAGAGGCAGCTTTGCTTCTGCCTCTCTCCCCACTTCTCTCTTCCCCCCTTCTCTGTCTCTTTCTCCTCTTCTCTCTCTCTCTCTCTCTCTCCCTCTCTCTCTGTCCCCCCCTTCAACCTTCCTCCTCCATAACCCCCTGAATAAACATTCAACCTCACCCTGCATGTCGTGTCTATCCATGTTTCTGTCTTCTGCCTGCCCGCCATGTGTCTCCCTGCCTGGGACCAGCCATTGCTCAGGGATCAGCAGCCATCTCTGCCTGGGGCCCACTGCCTGCTGCCACATGGCCTGCCACCACCATTTGGGACCTACAGCATTTCTGCTGCCTACTGCTGCGGGGGATCTTGTAGCATTTTTAAAGAACAACAACAAGAGGACCTCAGCACACTCCAGGCCCTACACAGGCAAGAGTGTACATCACAGAAACTTCAGGCTTCATCTGGGAATAGCTAAAGGGTGAGCTCCCGGCAACCAAGGGGACAGAAGCATTGTACCTCTTCTTCACACCTGGGAAAAGCACAACATGCCTGACCAAAGTGCAGGGCCCGGCAAGGCATCTTCAGTACTGAACAGTTTTGCCAAAAGAAAGACCAAGTATTTGCTAGTGGACTGCTTACCTCTCAGTATTTGTCAAAGTTTAATGCAGACTGGACAATGAAATACGCCACCAAACAAGTGATATATGTATGTAATAGTGTAGGGTACAGCTATGACAAGCTTAATAGAGGCCTGAGTTTCAGGTTACCTGGTTCCAGGAAAGACCACAAACTGAGACCACCCAGGCACTGCCCAGGAACCATCCCAAGTACCTAACATTCCAAAGTAAATTCTTAACGTTCTAACCATTGTAGATAGGACCACCTGATGTCCCTTAGCCCAGCACAAACCCATCCCATTTCACCAGAACACCCCTAGACAAAAGTCAGCCACTCAGGGGACCTGAACCTTAGAAATCCCTCACCCCAACCTCTGCTATGATTAAAAAATCCCACACCAGAGCCGGGTGGTGGTGGTGCATGTGTTTAATTCCAGCACTCAAGAGGCTGAGGCAGGCGGATCTCTGTGAGTTCAAGGCCAGCCTGATCTACAAGAGCTAGTTCCAGGACAGCTAGGACTGTTACACACAGAAACCCTGTTTTCAAAAAACAAACAAAAGAAACCACCTCAACTGAACTCAAGGCTCTCAGATTGTGCAAATGCACTGGACACATGCAGAGTCTAAGTTCAAACTTGAATAAAGACTCTCTTGGCTTTTACATACAGGACTTGGTCTCTGTGGTGGTCTTTTGGGAATAACAATGGCAGAGCAAGGAGTGTGCTGGTTCCCCCAGGCAGAGAGAGGAGTATGCTGTTCCAACAGGCAAGCAGCTCAACTATGAATACAAGAAGACCCACGTTTTCTCTCTCCCACAACAGGGAGCCCCAGGTAGGGGGAAGGGCAGTCTTCACCAACATCACGCGCTTTTGATGGCCCTTGTGATTTAAAAGTACAACACCATCTGTCTGCACCAGTCCAAGCAGAGAAGGGAGTTTCCACAGCCCTGGTTAAGAGTGGGAGGGAAGAGGTCAAGTCTCAGAGGAAGAGAACCGGTGGAGGAATGAGACAAGAGGAACAGAGGGGGTGTATTTATTTCAAAGGAAAAAAAAAAAAAGAACTGAGCATAGGAGAACAGAGCCATAAAACCACAAAAAAAGGTGGCAGGAGAAACAAAGTGTACCAGAACTGGTGTGGAAAAGCAACTGGAAATTAAAAAGGACCAGATCATATGCAAGAGTCATAAGATTCATGAAGGAAGACCAGAAAGGTCGAAAGGATGGGAGAAAAGCAGAGTGAGAAACTCAAGGGTCAGTAGGACAGATAATGCTGAACCCTGAGGCTAGACTAGGTGTCCTCCTGGAGCGAGAGCCTCGCGTGGATGACGCTGGAGCACTCTGAGGGTGACTTGCCAGGGATTGATGTAGGGACTGGGCATGCTGGGGAGCCAGCTGGAAAGAGTAGGCAGATGAGAATGAGACAGGACCTCCGTACGTTCCCGGGACAGCTGAGAGCATTGGAGGGTGGATTGCACATAGATTCTCCGGTGCTAGGATGTCCTTCTCAGTGATTGGTCCACTCTGAGCATAAAGCACTGCCACGGCGACAGCTGTGTCATGTCATATGGAGATATCTCTGCTTCTCCTCTAGAAAAAATGCAGAGCCAGAGGACTGAAGCAGAGGGCAGGTTAAGAACAGCTGGGCACTGCCGTGCCTTGCACTTTGTCCACAAGAGGCTGCCTTTCATAACAGCAAAAGAATAAAAAATATTGGGGTCGTGGGTGCGTAGCTCAATTGGTCAAGTGATTGACTGGTGCGCACCAAGCCCTGAGTTCAATCTTCAGCACCACGTTAACTGAATGTGGTGACTCTATTTGTAATCCAGCACTCAGGAGGTGAAGACTCAAGGAAGGAGCAGAAGTTCAAGGTCATTCTCCGCTAACAAGTAGTTTTGGGGCTAGCCTGGGCTACACAGGAACCTGTCTCCAAAAATGTAAATACACACACACACACACACACACCCTGACTACATTGACAAGTAAATATATTAATATTGCATATCAAAACATTCTTTTTGGTATAAATGTTCTTTTTTTCCCATTCTAATTTTAGAATGAATCAAACCATTTCTATGGGTCTCTTCAAGTCATACAGGCACAGAGCCTAATCAATAAGACAGTCCTGAACAACTAAGAGTCACAAAATAATAAGTTCTAAAAATACACTGAGATTAAATTAAATATTTATATTGATGTGAGGCAGGTTGAGTGCATTGAGATGGCAGTGAGGAATGCAATGACCATAAGAAGTACACAATTCCAGAGAGAGGTGGCTTTTAAGGTGCAGGCCAGCATGTGCTATTTTTGCTTGCAATATGGTAGGCACTATGCCGTGTGATTTTTTTTTCCATTAAATCCCTATAGGATACATTCAAGTTTATAAAGTATCCCAAAAGGTACTTTAACGAAAACATTTAGTGGGTCATAAAGATGGCTCAGTGGCCAAGAGTACTTATTGCGCTTCTGGAAGACTCAGGCTTGGTTCTCAGCACTCATGTGACAGCTCAAAGCCGCAAAACCCCAGTTCCAGAGTGATCCCTTGTTCTCTTTCTCTCCTTTTCTTCCAAGGCACATCATGCACATATAAACATGCAGACAAACATTCATACACATAAAACGGCTGTGGGACAATGGTCTTTTATCCTGTTACTTGTATTATTTTTAATAAAATGCTGATTAGCCAGTTGCCAGGCAGGAAGTATAGGTAGGGCAACCAGGCAGGAAGTAGAGGCAGGGCAACAAGAATTCTGGGAAGAAGGAAGTTTAAGTCTGCAGTCGTGACCCAGCCACAGAGGAAGCAAGGTGTGACTGCCTTGCTGTAAAAGGGTACCAAGCCACGTGGCTAACTCAGACAAGAATTACAGGCTAATGTAAGTTATAAGAATTAGTTAATAAGAAGCCTGAGCTAATGGGCCAATCAGTTTATAAGTAATGTAGACCTCTGTGTAATTTCTTTGGGACTTAATGACTGCGGGAACCAGGCAGGACAGAAACATCAGACAACAGAGATTTTATACTTGATATCTGTTCCTATTGTATATAGTTTTGTATTGGGTTTTGACTACTCTTGTTTAGACAAAAGGGGAAGATTATGGGGAAAGCCTTGTTAACCAAAAATCTTTAAAAAGTGGAACCTAGTTTAGGCGTGGCTTTTCTGGGATGGGGAGATAAAAACCTGTGCACCACCCAGTGATGGAGGAAGGTCATTGGCTAATAAAGGAACTGCCTTGGCCCATTTTATTGGAACTTCCTTGGCCCATTTTATTGGTTGAAAGATAGGTGGGAGGAGTAGGCAGAACAGAACGCTGGGAGGAAGAGGAAGTGAGGTCAGAGTCGCGACAGCTCTGCTCTCAGGAGCAGATGCCTGAGAGAGACGCCATGCCCCGCTCCCGGGATGAAGCTCCGACCCAGGATGGACATAGGCTAGAATCTTCCTGGTAAGCGCACCTTGGGGTGCTACACACAGATGATTAGAATGGGCTAAATTAATATGTGAGAATTAGCCTTGAAGAGAATGGGCCAAGCAGTGATTAAAAGGATACAGTGTCCGTGTAATTATTTCGGGGCATAAGCTAGCCGTGCGGGCGGCTGGGGTGCTGGGGACGCAGCCCCGCCGCCGCCCTTATTACTTCTAAAAAGTGGAACCTAGTTTAGGCGTGGCTTTTCTGGGATGGGGAGATAAAAACCTGTGCACCACCCAGGTGCACTCTCTGTGCCTTTTCCCGCAGGGACATTACTGTGCTTGAATTTCTTGTCTCTGGTTTCATGAGTTTTCCCCTTATAATAAATAAAATATAATTGTTTTATCCTTAACTAGCCTGGTTATTTCAACATAAAACAAAATACATAAAAGAAAAGAAAATCTTTTTAAAAACATGTATGTATGTGGGGGTTGGTGTTTCATGCATCATGACATGCATGTAGAGGTCAGAGGTCAGCAGACAGTTTTCAGAAGTCGGTTTCTTCTTCTGCAATATGAGTTCCAGGGATCAGAAAAGATTGTCAGTCTCAGTGACAAGCACCTTTAATTGCTAAGCCACAATGCCCTCAAAGAATAGTTTTGTTGTCCTTGCTCAGCACATGATGATAGACTACACATAGACTTAAGTCCTCATCAAATAGCCCAGTGCCTGTCTTATTATATGAGGGGAAAAAGCTATATAAATTCTTATGTTGTGGCCGGGTGGCGGTGGTGCACACCTTTAATCCCAGCACTCGGGAGGCAGAGGCAGGCGGATCTCTGTGAGTTCAAGACCAGCATGGTCTACAAGAGCTAGTTCCAGGACAGGAACCAAAAACTTCAATGAAACCCTGTCTCGAAAATCAAAAAAAAAAAAATTTGTGTTGTATGAATTCACTCATTTATTTGGTATTACTTTTTTTGTTTTGATAGGTCAAAATATATATTTTATTTTGATAGGTCAAGATAACCTTTACTTTGTGCAGGACACTGAGCCAGGAAGAGAGAAGAAAGCATGCAAAGGTCTGTCTTTCATATGCCTACTCTCTAGAGGACTGGAAATAAACAGCCTTCTAAATATTATGTTGCAAGCCAGAGTTCATATGGTGACTTTGTAGAATGTTCTCAAAGTTTATGCCATGGGACCCTAATTGAATCTGTGTATCAGAAAGAATTTCCTGAAGAATCAAAGTTTTGATTGAAGCAATAAGGATGGGTAACTAAGTAATGAGTGGAAGTGAGGGTGTTCCAGGTAGGGACCGTCTGGATTAGGTGCCCAGAATGTAAGTCCACTCCTTACGAACCTTTTAAAGTCAAGACAGAAGAGACTCTCGAGGAGGTGCTGGTGTGCAGTAGAGCTGGTGCAGACTTGAACTGGGGAAGAGCCTAAGAGGAGGATGAGTTGATTCAAACCAACGAAATTTCTGTGAATAAGAATGGCATGGAAGACGAAATAAGCCTTTAACAGCTTTTTGAAGAGGAAGGCAGAGGAGCTTAAATTATTTACAGCCCTGAGAGGCTCTGAGAGTGAGACGGTCCTGTCTTGTGGACATTCTGAGAAGTAATAAATTGCTATGACGTTCTCCTCTTATGACCAAAGGCCATGTAAGAGTGAGGCTTATAGATTTGTCTTATGGTGACATGGTGCTGAAAGTAAATTAGTAAGCCTGTTGAAAGGGGTGTCCTGCTTTCCAGACTGGCACCAAGTCATCCTGCCACAAGAGATTCTTCATATACTTTTATACGAATCTCTCGTGGCAGGGTGACTGTGGCCACCTGGGCGACACACAGGGCTGTAGTCAGTCAGGTTTGCACTGAGAGGCCACCATTCTTTGTCTTCATCACACATCCCTTTCTTTCATGGTTGCAGATCCATTCAGAACTCATCGGAAGGAACGTCATGCAGGCTCTCTTGGTGATGCATGTATGAATCCCAGTACTTGATTTGGGATCCTGTGGCAGGGATATTGCACGGCAGCCTGGACGACATGGCAAAACAACAACAAAAACAAAACCTACTTCATCCCATGTCATCCTCTTACCCCAGGACTGCTCAAGGGTTCACGTGTTAAAACGTGAGGCTTCCATGAACATGGGGGGGGGGGGTACCCTAAATATTTGTTTTCCCAACTTCCTCAAGTATGTACTACTTTTATTCTTGAAAAATAAAAAACTAAAACCAAAACACCATGCGGGTATACATCAACATATGAAGCAAAATGGGATTACTGAAATGTAGTGCTCATTATAATATTTAGAATCTAACATAAAATCTTCTTGTTTATCTCAAAAGGCTAGGCCAATGCCTTTTTGATGATAGCTACCAATATAAAGCAGCAGCAGGGGATGATTCCTAGCTGTTACTGTTGAAGATATCGAAAAACAATGGCCACACAAAAAAACACTTAAGATTTCTACAGCTGATTGATTGATTTCCTAATTGCTTTACAAATATGGAAAGCAGGAGGCTAGGAAAAGTAAGACGTGCTCACCATGCAAGACTGCTGAGCCGAGTTTGAATGCCTGGAACCTTTATACAATCTAGGTGTGGTGGCACAGGTCTGTTACCTCAGCATCCCTGTGTAGAATGGGAAACAGTGACCGGGCATCTGCCAGAAACTGGCTGGCTCATAGTATGCAGTGCACAGTGTAAACAGGGAAACCCTGTCCAGGCATAGTAGAAGGTGAGGACTGACACCAAGGTTGTGTGTTGCAAGGGCTGCTTGTTGATTCCCAGCCGCTTAGCCTCAAAATAATCACACAGAAACTGTATTAATTAAAACACTGTTTGGCCCATTAGCTTTAGCTTCTTTTTTTTTAATTATTATTTATTTATTATGTATACAACATTCTGCCTCCATGTATGCCCACCCACCAGAGGAGGGCGCCAGATCTCCTTACAGATGGTTGTGAGCCACCATGTAGTTGCTGGGAATTCAACTCAGGACCTCTGGAAGAGCAGCCAGTGCTCTTAACCACTGAGCCATCTCTCCAGCCCTAGCTTTAGCTTCTTATTGGCTAACTCTTACATATTAATTTAACCCATCTCCATTAATCTGTGTATCGCCACAAGGTTGTGGCCTACCAGCAAAGTTTCAGTGTGTCTGTCTCCAGTGGAGGAGCCATGGCTTCTTCTGACTCTGCCTTTTCTTCCCCCCCAGCATTCAGTTTAGTTCTCTCCCCGCCTCCCGCCCCCCAGCTCTGTTCCCCTATAGCTCTGCTATAGACTCAGTTCTTTTTTAACCAATGATATTCACAGCACACAGAGGGGAATCCCACATCAGTTGTGCTCTAACCTCCACACATGTGCTGTGCAACCACAGCCCTCCTGACTTGTACACAGAAATAGTTTCTAAGATATGCTAAAATAGAATTTTTCCCAAGATTTTTGTTTTGCTTGCTTAGAAAATGCTTATTAAATGTATTCATTCAACGAATACATTTTGGGCAACGAGCATAGGATAATAAGTGTGTCAAGTCCAGAAGACCTAAGGCTGAACTAGAGGATATTCTTGAGCTCTCTGTCAGCCTGGGAGAGATGAGCTAGTATGAAAAGGAAAAGATGAAATATGGAGCGAAGTCACAACTGCAAACAATGCGCAGGGCAGTGAGACGCCAGTGCAGAGAAAACAAACTCGTTTACTGCTTGTTTGGGACTTGCACCGTTCTTCTGCTTGTTTTACATACATAGAGTCCATAACAAGCACCCTGATCTGTTTCCTTACAACACAGTCACAGGCACTGAGCAAATGATAGACTGAGGCACAGAGTTGCAGTAGCTTCTTCACAGGGGGTCCAAGCTATTTTCCAGGGGATGGGTCTCCATGGTCTTCAGTGGTGGTCACATGTGAGGCTCCTGAATGTCAACCTGCTCCTGTCCCTGAGGTCAGGCCTTTTACTTTACACACATGGCCATTTGCAGACATCCAGGGCACTGAGTCATTGCTGGCTCTGGAGGGCATCTGGTTTTTTCCTTCTCAGGGAGTAAGGACAAATGCCAAAAGAAAAACATTCGTCTTCTCTTTGTAAACCCTCAAACACAGATGATCTTATAAAACCCCCTCTAAACACAGCATGGTAGCTCCTCACTAATTCCCCAAAGGAGGTAATTATCCTTGGAGCATCCTGGAGGGCCTATGGCCCTTCCAGGAGGACACATACCTGCAGTAACTCGAACTCTCATGCCCCTCTCAAGGTGCCATGCCTACACTTCTTGAAGTGGGTAGAACTAAGAGAAAGAAGTTAAACAACCAAGAGGCCACACAGTGTGGGTCCACTTATGGCTCATTTTAGAAAGACACAAGATGTAATGACAAAAAGCAGATCAGTGGTTGCCTGGGGCTGTGGGTCGCCAGGGAAGGGAGAGAAGGACAGCAGGACACAGGAAGGATCTGTGGGGCTGATGGCCATTTTCAGTGCTCTCACCAGGGTCGTTTCAAAGCTGTGGCCATCCACCATAATTCACCAAATTTATTTGGAGGCAGATAGACTCTACTGAGTGTAAATTAGATAGATTTGAGTTTTAGAATGAGAAAAGGAGCTATTACCCAAAGGAAAATCAAAGGCCTGTTAAAAAATATATTGCTCACAACACAAAGAGGGCTTTCTAGGTTTCAAGTTAAGTATGTGGGAATGCTAATGTGCTTTCTACATGAGGTTGGACATTTTGTTGTCATTTTTATTACCATATTTGATAGCTAAGAGAATCCTGGCATAATGCATTCTTTAAAAGAAAACACCTTAGAACACGGTATTCCCAAGGTAGTGAGGAATATCTGTATCAAACCAAGAGCCAGCTGCACACTTAATAGTGAAATTCTAGAGGCATTCCTGCTAGAATAAGAAAAAGCTGTGATGTTTATTATCAGCATGTTTTTTTCTGGAACTGCTGTTTCAAAAACAATCAGAGTTTCATTATTAGCAGGGGTAGGAAAAATGAGGTATGATGATCCGCGTCTGTCTGTATTCCCAGCCCTAGGAGATAAAAACAAGAGAATCAAGAGTTCAAGGCCAGCCTTGGTTACAGTGTGAGTTTAAGACTGGGCTAATTGAGATTCAAGCTAAAGAAGAAACAGAAGGAAGAAGAGGAGGAAGAAGAGGAGGAGGAAGGAGAAGACAAAGAAGAAGAAAAACTATTTCTTTTATGTTGCCACTTTAGTTGGTGGTGTGAACCTGGGAAGCAGACTAAAGTCTCATGGAATATTCAACTTTATTGAGGGCATCAGACAACTTATATTCTGAGGGTATTTTGAGGGCTAAGTAGTGTCACATGAGAAAAGCTTGCTTGAGTTCAAGTCATGCCAACAAGATCACGTGGGTTTCAACATAGTCAGAAGGACAACTCACAATTAGAAACATCACCCTGAATAATAGTGGGTAAGATGATAGATAGGTAGTCTGAAATAGAAGCCACTCCTGTCAGTTACACCTGGGAGGGGCACGAAAACGCATTCCAAGAACACCCCATGTTCTGGGGGAATAGAGGTCCCAGGACTTATGTCTTATTTATTTGGAGTTTTCTTAGACAGTCTTGGAAATCTCACACAGCCTCATCCATGGACCCTGTTCTGATACCTTTAACCTCTGTGAACTTGTGAGGGCTAAAGTCACACTTTAAGTTTTAATTACTGTGCTTAAGAGATCTACAAAACAACCTGTAATCCTTTCTTGCCCAAGGACAGATAACTTCCTGGAATGCTGGAGGCTGTTTTTCACATAAGATAAAAATCCAAGTGTTTTCACTTTTGTAAACAGGATTGGTTGCCCCAAAGGCACAGGATGTATTTGATCATAGACTGGAGACACATAGGCAGGAAGTGTGTCAGAATGTGTGCTTGCCCCCTATTGGACAAAGGCGGGAAGTATGGAGCCTTGTGGTTTTACCTTTAATAATCACCTGACTAATGTAATTCACATCCATTCTCTGGGAATCCTGGGAATGGACTGGCCGCTGTGACGTGGGATTCCCCTCTGTATGCGGTGATTACCATTAAGAAACTGCTTTGGACCTACAGCAGAGCAGAACTTAGCTAGGTGGGGAAAACTAAACTGAATGCTGGGAGGAAGAAGGCAGGGTCACAGAGAAGCCATGTAGCCCCTCCAGAGACAGATACCAGAACTTTAGCTGGTAAACCACAGCCAAGTGGTGACACACAGATTAATGGAGATGGGTTAAATTAATATGTAAGAGTTAGCCAATAAGAAGCTAGGACTAATGGGCCAGTGTTTTAAATAATATAGTTTCTGTGTGATTATTTCAGGGCTAGCCTGGAACAAATAAATGACCTCCTCCAACACCGCTGTCTATTGCCCTGGCCAGTATTTAATAAAGCTTATTTCATATTTGGTTCCCAAAAAAACAAAATGATCTTGTTCTTCCCTGGTGGGATTAACACACTATGATTCCAAAAGGCGTCTTAGAGTTCAGCATGAGGTGAGTGACAGGGAAGCTATAGTTTTCCTGTATGCACCACTGTCTCGAAAATGGAAAATATTCCATGGGCCACGGCAGCACAAATGTAAAGTAGAACCCGAGAGGCAGACAACAGAGAAGGAAAATGCATTTTCTACAAATATGGAACAATTATGGTCTTCTTGATCTCTGAAGTGCTCATGTAATCGATAAGGCTAAGATCCCTGCGGACTAACAGAGACCAGTTGTGGCTCTGCAGCTCACCAGCAGGGAGACAATCAGCTGCTCGGCACATAAGAAAATATTCAGACATCAGATCTTATTTTAAATATAACAACAAAACTTACCATTTTTCTCATCAACTTAATTTTTTTTACAAAAAGGATGGCCAGGGGGCAGAGCCTGGCCTATGGTAGCCAGTAGGGAGCAGGGTGGAAGTGTAGTGCACAGTGCATGCCGTCTGGGGAATGCACTTGACTTTTCTGCTCTCCTGAATAAATTTCATAAAAATGAAAGATTATAGAGAGAAGCAAATCAAAGACTTGCTTCTTCTTTGTGTGTTTTCTTGTTTTCTAGAAAGTGTTTTTCTATCGATATTGATTATTTATGATTTATGGTTTCTTTGCATTTTACTATTGAATCTATCTTTTTTATCAGGGTGTCTTGGTGTACATGCCAAAGAAATGTTTAAAAAGACATTTTCTGAATACTTTTGAAATAAGATACACTACAGATTAATTTCCATGGGGTTTTGCTGGTGCCATTATGATGGACTGAGATTTGGACACATCCAGTACCTTTGATCCACACGCTGTTCCGGGGGCCTGGCTTTCTGAGCTCCAGCTTCTGAATGAGGAAGGTGTGAGAGAGTATGTCTTGCACCCAGGAGCCTGGATCTCTGAGAGAGCAGCTTGTAAGCTTTGTGTTTTGGGACAGTTTCCTCCTTCTGTGCCTTAACTCCTCAGCAGTAAGCAAGCACTATGAGATGCCTGTCTTGTTCAGGCTTAGGATTAACTCAGCTGTCCATGTAAACAGCCAGAGTGGTACCCAGAGCATTGGCCACATCACATGACTATTAATCATTATTCATGTGTCAATGCCACGTGACTTTAATATTATGGCTTGTCTTGTTTCGAAAGGTATTGAATAAAACAAATTGTTCTCATTTCTGTTTCCTTTTAAAAATTAAATTTAATGTCAAGTCAAAAAAATCTTCACATAACATCTGTTTCTTTCACCACCATTTACCAGGAAGTCACTGATATTTGTTTTGTAGTTGTTATTTTACATTTATTTGCTTCTACGTGTGTGTGTGTGTGTGTGTGTGTGTGCGCGCGCGCGCGTGCGCTCGCACACACAGGAGGTGGGGAGTGAAGACACATGTATGGAGGTCAGAAGACAACTTGCAGGAGTCAGTTCTCTCCTACTGTGTGGGGCCTGGGGACTGAACTCAGGGCATCAGGCTTGGTGACAAGCGCCTTTACCAGCTGAGCCATCTCACTGAATCGGTATTTGTGTTTCTAAAAATCTAGAGCAATTATGTTAGTTTTTACTTTTATTACTTTTTAAAAAATTTTATATGTATATGTGTTTTGCTTGCATGTATGTCTGTATGCTGTTTGTATGCTTGGTGCCATGGGAGGCCAGAAGAGGATGTCGGATCCACTGGAACTGGAGTTACACACAGTTGTGGGCCCCCTTGTGAGTACGAGGACTCTAACCTAGGTCCTCTGGAAGGACAGTGAGTGGTCTTAACCACTGAGCCATCTCTCCACCTCTAGAATAATTGTTCAAAATGTGATCTGGCTCATGTCACTCACCTGTTTCAAATCCCCTATCCCCTTCTTCTGGTTGGACTAGGAGAGTATATGTATGCAGAAATATCCCAGTTTCACCTGTACCCCAATAATCTCTCATGACACCCAGCCCTACTGGCTCCCCACATGGGTGCCTTACAGCTTGCCATGGACTCCTTCCTCTGTGTTCTGGGTGTGTGTTTGTGACTTTGGGGTTCCAGTCTTTTAAAAGCTTCCCTTGGACCAGTCTGGCTAAGGCCTCCCCTTCTAGGCACTTCCTAGCAAATGGTTCTGCTTGTTTCCTCCTAAGTAGTAACACATGAAAAGCTTCCACGCTTTGCTACAGTTTGTGAATGATTTGTGTGCTTCTCCCTGGGGTTTCACGTTTTGAATCTAATCCTTATTGTCAGGGACCGAGGAGGTGGAAATTTCATCTGACTGTAGTGTTTGCAGAGGAGGCCACTGGGAGGGATTTAGGGTTGGACAGAGCTCTTATGATTGGATGTTGATGGCTTTCTAAGAAAAGGGAGAGAGACCAGAAGAGGCCCACATGCACAGGCAGGCTCCTCATCTCTCACTGTCTGATATCTGCATCAACTCAGGGCTCAGTTATCAAGACCCCTCCCCCCAGACCCATGGATCTTGCACTTCTGAACCATGAGCCAAGAAAACTTTTCATTACAGCTCACTCAGTCCAAACACTAATACCTCAGCTGCCTTTCTTCAGCCTTCTTCTCTGGCACTCCATGCAATCTACTTCCTGCACCGTTGGTTCCCAAAACAGACCTCAACCTGGCGATCAGACCCTGGGGTGCTGCGACTCAGAGGTGCAGTGGATAAGAAGTATATCAAGAAGTCACTTTGGTTCCTGGTTCCTTTGACTCCTTTCTCTGCAGGTGCAGGCTCATATTGGCGGAAGGGACAGGGAGATGCTTGAAGATCATTTCAGCTACTCCTTCTTTGGGAAGTTTGAGCTAAAAAGCAAACAGATCAAATATTGTCAATGCTTAGTGATAAACCCTAACTTAACCTGCTTTGTCAGTTTCTTCTCTCCCCTCCCCCTCCAATTTGAATGCAGCTAGAGATGGAACAAGAGTGTCAAAGGAAAGGTCTGCCTCCCTTCTAGACAGGGGCCAGACCTTTGCTTCCTGTAAGTCACGCAAGAACACCTTCATGTGTTTAAAGATTTCCCATGGGAGTTCAGATTCTCAGGGCAGAGACGTGCAGAACAAAAACAACATACACACTCCAGCTGTTTGTCACTATTAACGACATTAGACTAGACTGTCCCCAGAGGGAAGAAAAGCAACCTAATGGGACTCCCCTCATCCTTTATTTTCTCTCCAGGTATAACTCAACACACAGCAAGTTTCTCTGTTCAGCACACACTTTTGTGGCTATTGACAAATACAGGTGAGTAGTCACCGAGACAATTACACTTTAGAACCCACTTCTAAGCCATTGGCAACTACTAATCTATTTTTCAATCTTTTATTTCCTACAATGTTAATTAAGCCGCATAGTGTTCTAGGAAACCTCAAACCTTAGAGCCTGGCATCTTCTACCCAGGGGAATGCAAGACTCTCCCCAGGATGCAATAGGAGTTCTTACCTTCCTGTTGTTGAGTAGCATTCCTCTGGATGGTCTTAACAGTTTTGCATGGATGCAAACTTTTCTTTCATTTGGATCCATCACTCAAAGTAGTATGGTTGGGTCTAGGGTGTGTCCTAGTTAGATTTTCCTTCCTTCCTTCCTTCCTTCCTTCCTTTAATTTTTACTTTATTATTTATTTATTTGTTGTCAATTTGACACAAGCCAGGATAATCTGGTAGCTTCACTTAGGAAAATGATCTCATTAGATTTGCCCCTGGGCAAGTGTGAGGGGGCATTTTCTTGATTAATTTTCTTCATGGGGGAGGGGGGATGGCTCAGCCTACTGTGTGTGGGTTCTGCCCAATGGGCAGACGGTTCTGTGTAGTAAGGAGGGCAGGCTGAGCAAGCCATGTAGAAATGTGTTTCTTCATGCCTCCAGGTTACTACATTAGATTCTGTCCCTGGCCTCCCTTCACGAAGGACTGTAAGCAGTAGGGTGAAAGAAACCCTTTCCTACCTAAGTTGCCTTTGGTCATTGTGGTGGTGTGAATAGGAACGGTCCCCACAGGCTGATAGAGTTGAATGCTTAGTCACCAGAGAGTGGAATGCTTTAATAGGATGAAAAGGATTAGGAGGTGTGGCCTTGTGGGAGGAAGTGTGTATCACAGAGGTTTCAAAAGTCCATTCTAGGCCCAGTGTCTGTCTCTGTCTCTGTCTCTGTCTCTGTCTCTGTCTCTCTCTCTCTCTCTCTCTCTCTCTCTCTCTCTCTCTCTCTCTTTCTCTCTGCCTAAGGATCTCAGCTGCTTCCCCAGCACCACATCCAACTGTGTGCCACCATGCTCCCTGCCACGATGATAATGAACTAAACCACTGAAGCTGTAAGCAAGCCCCAATGAAAAGCTTTCCTTTATAAGGGTTGCTGTGGTCATGGTGTCTCTTCACTGCAGTAGAACAGTGACTAAGACAGTCATTGTGCTCATCACAGCAATAGAGAGCAAACTAGGTCAGGGCGAAAGGACATTTTTGTCTTGAGGAAACTGCTCCAGGGTTTCCCAGTGTGGCAGGGCCATGTCACATTTCTAACAGCAACAGTTAGAGGGAAAAGCTGAGGAACGCACAGTTCCTAGACAACTCTGGTACCAGGTAGGAATAAGGACCTGCAGTATTAGAGTTTTGCACACGCTAGCCCCCTCCAGCAGGGTCTATCTGGAGGAGTCAGGGCATGGACAGATAGTTCTAGTGGCCCAGATGTCTAGAGCTTGGCATGTGATGCTATTTAAGTCTAATCAAAGCACTGTGTGGCTGGTCCTGGAACAGGTGTCAGGAGCCACTACAGAACTACCTTTAGAAGGAGAGGGAGATTCTCAGTATTCCTCGTTGTCCGCTATGTTCAGCTAGTCCGGATTTATCCCATGCTTTTTCAGACCTAGGCCAGCTGGCCTTGGTGAGTTCCCAATAGAACATCCCCATTGTCTTAGTGTGTGGGTGCACCCCTTGTGGTCCTGAGTTCCTTGCTCGTGCTCCGTCTCCTTCTGCTCCTGATTTGGACCTTGAGATTTCTGTCCAAGAACAATTGCAGTGGGTTTTTGATCCTACTGCACGTACTGGCTTTGTGGGAGCCTAGGCAGTTTGGATGCTCACCTTACGAGACCTGGATAGAGGTGGGCAGTCCTTGGGCTTCCCACAGGTCAGGGAACCCTGATTGCTCTTCGAGCAGATGAGGGAGGGGGACTTGATCGGGGGAGGGGGAGAGAAATGGGAAGCAGTTGCGGGGACGAGGCAGAAATCCTTAATAAATAAATAAATTTAAATATAAAAAAAAAGAAGGAGAGGGAGAGAATCAGAAGCAGCACCGAGTTTGACTAGCAACAGAGAAGTGTCGGCTTCTCTTTCTAGACCTATGAGCTCAGAAAGTCCTTCTTTGGACCAAAGTGTCCTTGGGGTAGCCTTTGAAAATGGAGGACAACATGCAGAATGTCTATTTTTCTATTGTTTTTATTGAGCTGTATATTTTTCTCTGCTCCCCTCCTTTCTTCTTCCTTCCTCTTCTATCTCCTCCCATGATCCCCATGCTCCCAATTTACTTAGGAGATCTTGTCTTTTTCTATGTTCCATGTAGTTTAGATCCATGTATGTCTCTCTTAGGGCCCTCATTGTTGTCTAGGTTTTCTGGGATTGTGAATTGTAGGCTGGTTTTTCTTTGCTTTATGTTTAAAAGCCACTAATGAGTGAGTACATATTATAGTTATCTTTCTGGGTCTGGGTTACCTCATTCAATATGATGTTTTCTAGATCCATCCATTTAGACGCATATTTCAAGATGTTATTTTTTTTTCTGTGTTGTACTTCATTGTATAAATGTACCACATTTTCCTTATCTATTTTTCAGCCGAGAGGCATTTAGGTTGTTTCAACATCCAAAATGTCTTAAGAGAAGTGGACTGAACTTTCATGGGATGATAGTCTTTACATTTGGCACCTGATATACATTTTTCTTCAATCATTAAAGCAATAAAACCAATCAAATATATGTATCTCATGTCAAAATTAAAAAAAAAAGATAGGTTGTCATTTTGCCTAAATCTTTTAGAGACATGGTTTTCAACCTTCCTAATGCTGTGACCCTTTCATACAGTTCCTCATGTTGTGGTCTTCCCCAACCATAAGATTATCTTCACTGCTATTTTACAACTATAATTTTTCTACTGTTATGAATTACAATGTAAATATCTGGTATTTCAGATGGTCTTAAGGGACCCCTGTGAAAGGGTCCCTAGGCCTCACAAAGGGTTGCAAACCAGGTTGGGAAACCCTGCTCTACAGCCTCTTGTTCATAATTCAGCACTTCCTCTCCTATAAGGTTCTGGGTACACTCCCTCTCCTCCCTACTGTTTCCTGCCTCTCCTTGAGCATACCCCATACCCCAAACTTTGATCTGCCACCCTACTCTACTTCTGTGAATTTATTATCAGTTTAGTTTGTTTTTGAGGCAGAGTGTATCTACTCAGGTTAGACTGGAGCTTTCAAAACCCTCCCATCTCAGCCTTCTGGGTGTTATGATTAAGGTGTATGCCACTGCTCCTGGTTCTTTGAGTTTATTTTCATAGTGAGAAGAATGGAAGGGAGGAAGGGAAAGAAAGAAGGACCAAGCTTTTTAGATTTTCGGGCAAGTACCATATGGGGGGAGTGCCACAAAACCCAGATCATCGTTAATCTTAAAATGAACATAAATGATGTTCCTAGAGCTATGATGTCTCAGAACAGAAGAGCCCTGGAGGTTGCCTTCACCATGTGTTCTCTTTCTGCGCTTCCTTTGTGGCATTACACCATCCCAAGGAGCTCAGTTCCTCAACTATCTGTATCACTACCACTTTGTTCTAGGGTGCCTTGGCATCTTAGACAGCTCTTCCTCTAAAAACCCTCCCTTGAGAGTCAAGGCATCTGCTTCTCCTGGGGTCAATGTTCCTTTCATTTATAGCTCAGTGTTGACAGTTACCATGCATTTGCCTGTAATCATTTGTTAATGTCTGTATCCCCAAAGACCTCATAGCTAGATTCACCAAACCCACAGTGGCACTGGGGAAACAAACTGAGAATCATCCCTTATGGAGCTGAAGGCTCGGAGGCAGAAGGGGAGATAGATTAGTGCCCCTGTTAAAGTGTAGTCTTCTGTGAAGGTGACAATGAGAGAAATCCACATGGGTTTGCGGTATGGCTCAGGAGGGGCACTGTGGATGACCTGAAGGTCAGGGACAGCAAAGCTGCTCAGAGGGGGACACATGTCATGAGGGTTAAAGAATAGTGATGGCCAGTTAGACAAAATTAAGAAGATAGGGGAGATGACACTTGAAGTCCAAGAAAATGGGAGTAACAAAGGTATTACTCCCACAACAAAAACAAAACAAAGCACCTAGTCGCATTCAGGAGCTATAGTGAGGTCTGAATGACTTGGAAGCAGAATAGCCAGAGTAACTCCAAGAAAAGAGTTTAGGGCAGCATTCCAGAACACTTGTTAGCATGGCCAAAAAAGTCACCTGTGTGTCGTGAATACTTGTTTTCGAAGAATTTCTTTCTTTTGCTTCATCCTGGGTCTTAACACTAAGCCCTCACATGTGCTAGACACAGGCTGCCTCCCTCAGCTACACTCAAAGCCTTCTTGAAAGAATTTACATGGAGGAGCAAAATACCCTGCGAGCTAGATTAGAAGATTACTCTATGGCTGCGATGGAGGCAGAGTGGAAGAAAGCGGCTGTAGGTGCTGAGAGTTTCCATGAGAGAACACGGAAGATGACGGTGTCAGCTAAAGAGGGGGAGGTACAATAAATAGCAGGAGGAAAGCGAGTCTGAGGATTCCAAATGTCAAGAATGGGCCGAGCAGGTTAACGGCCCAGGAGAGAGAGTTCAGTGTTTGGCGTGTTGACCTCAAACTGTGGAGGAAACATCAAGAATGGAGGCTTGTGGCTGTGGGTGTGGCTCAGTTGGTACAGTGCTTGGCAAGCATACCGAACATCCTGGGTTTGATTCCCAGCCCCACATAGAGCAGCTGTGGTGGCGTATGACTGTAAGCCCAGCTCCCAGTTTGTGGAGGTCAGAGTATCATCCTTGGCTTCATAGGAAGTTAGAGCTCAACCTAGGCTGCCTGAGATTCCGTCTCAAAAAAAGAAGGGGATGGGGGATGGATAAGATGTTAAAATTTTTGCTACACAAGTTTGAGGACCAGAGTTTAGATCCCTGGACCCCACACGAATGCTGGGAGAGCATAGCAGACCATCTATAGTTCCAGCCTTTGGAGGTGGAGATATGCATCCTCAGAGCAGGCTGGCTTGAGACCAGCCATATCAAAGTACTCTGGGTGATGGAGAGATGCTGCTTTGTGAAACGAGGTAGAAAAGTGATCTAGCATTTTTCTCAGCACTATCCCCTGACCTGTATAGGCATTTACACCCATGTATGTGTACATCCATACATGTGTGCCCCCAACTTGTAAACATGAATACATACACAAACACGAATACCACCACCGACCCCCATGCCATGAAAAAAAAAAAAAAAGAAGGAAGAAGAGAAAGAGAAAAGGGAGGAGCAGGAAGAAAGGGGGGAAGGAGAAAAGAAAAGAAAGAAAAAGAAAGGAAGGAAGAAAAAAGGGAAATAAATAAATAAATGAAGGAAGGAAGAAAGAAAGAAAGAAAGAAAGAGAAGAGTTAGCTGCAGGAGGAGGAAAGAACAAAGGAAAAAGGGCCAATAGATCACCGAATGTTGGGATCCTGAGCCAAGGGGGATGTCTGGGATGGACGTGGCTATTTCGGGCTCTTCTCTGCATAGTTCAAAGCCATGGGTAAGATTTCCCAGCAAAGCTTGTCAAAGGCAAGGACTGATGTTAGAACTCTGGGCAGCTCAACCGGAGTGCAGGTGGAACAAAGAGATGCAGGCAAGGATGGGGAGGAAGCTGGACTAGAATGACGCCAGGGGAGATGAGTGTTCTAGAAACCAGAGAGGCAGAGTCCAGAAAGAAGCCAGTGTTCAAGCATGTTGAAACCAGATCAAGTAACAGTGGCACCGACATCTAGGTGCTCTGATTTGATGGCTACCAATGCTGTCTATGCAGTGGAGGAATTAGAAGTCATGACACAGCTAGCAAAGAATGCACAGAAGATAAAGAGCATGAGGACATGGGAGCAGGGGTGTGGAAATGGTATGGGAATGAAGGAGAAATTAAGGGAAGAAGATAGGGCGAGCAGTGTTAGCACAGGGCTTGGCCCATAACAAGTACTCAATGACATTTGTCAAATAAAAGTTGAAGTGATGAATTCTTTGCTAAACAGCTGAATGATGAGTTAGGGAAGACTTCTTGGGTCCTAAAGCATTTGATTAGCTATTTAGCTTAACAAGAGATGACACAGAGGATTAACCAAAGCATGCAGAGGCAGAGCCTAAAGGACCTATGCACACTCATGGAACAAGCAATGGGAGAGAGATGTCATAAGTCCCAGAAGTGGGCAGCTGGAATGCATGTCTCAGAATGAAGATTGGCTTGCAAGTTGGGGACAGAACACCAGAGGAAAACACACATCATCAGAATATAGGACAATCGTTGTAGCAGGAGCAGCAGATGTAGGATACAGCGGATGGCAAACCTAGTGAGAAGCTCCATTGTAACACAAGTTTTCAGGGTTACACCCTCATGGACTAAACTAATTATGATTAGAAACACCCCAAGGCGATTATTGGGGGTAAGTATAAAATCTAAGTGTCCCTGCAACCTATTATTACCCTTCCTGGGATCACAGACTTTTTCTCTCCTGAACCAGACAAAAAAGTGGAGTAAGTTTAGAGCACTATAGATTTAATGTGTGTGTGTGTGTGTGTGTGTGTGTGTGTGAGATAGAGAGAGAGAGAGAGAGAGAGAGAGAGAGAGAGAGAGAGAGAGAGAGACAGTAGAACAGAATAGGCATGAATATGCATGTGGATAACACCCTGGGGGAGTCAGCTCTCTTCTTCCGGTATGTAGGTCATAGGAACCCATCTCAGGGCCTCTAGCTTGCCACAGCACCTTTACCTACCTAGGCATCGCACTGGTAGCGTAGATTCACGGACTCGGTTAGCAGAAAATAATTACGACGAGGCCAGATGACGTCGGCTGACTGTGAAGACGGATCTGAATCTGGACAGTGTTCACAGAGAAGCTGGGACAATCAGGTCCCCCAGCCCCCACTCCACCCAGGACCGCACAGAGTTGCTGGGAGAACAAACCCCTTTTCAGTTGTTGAGGGCGCACTGTGAGTACCATGACCTAGTTGCTAGGCCTTTCGGGCGTCTTTGCGTTTGTCTAGCTTTACTCTCTTAGTTTTTGTTTCTCTTTTACCTTAGACTTGCGTTTCTTTTCTTGTTAAATGAACTATTCCGCACCAAGTGTCTGATGAATCACTTGGTGTGTGTGTGTGTGTGTGTGTGTGTGTGTGTGTGTGTGTGTGTGTGTGTGCTGGCGCGCGCGTGTGTGGTCGTAATGGCTGACTCTGGCCACCCTTCCCCTCTCAGTCTCCTTCTCTTCCTGCTTTTATGGTCCATTTGTGAAGCCCAGAAACACTCCTCCACTGCCAGAAACTTAGAGAGCCACCCAGCTCTGGTTTACAGCTTTTCAGTTCTGGGCCAGCCACTACTTGGGGACCTGACTGTGAAACTGATAAGGCTGGCATTCCAATTAGCAAAATCACTGCTCCCTTTGCTGTCGACTGAGGCACCCACTGCCAGTCATCTCAGCTGCTCTCCCATTGGAAAGCATCGACTCAAACACCACATCTGTGACACTAATTCAGCCCTCAGAAGACCGAGCTTTTAAAACACCGCGACCTTTGCCTGTGACCCAGCACAGACGGAAGCCCAGGAATGTGGGGCTGTGAGAGGCAGAGCTGAGCTTTGACAAGGGCAGGAGGTAGTAGAGGGAGGATCAAAGGAGCAGACTTGACAAGTGACTCCAGCTCTGCCAGGAATCCCCGGGCAAACCCAGTGCCCTTTGGCGCCAGTATCTCGCACCTGTAAATTACAGATGATGGTCACTGGGTCCTGGTCCTATCACAAGCCGTCAGGTGTGTGCACGCGTGTCCTCGCCCCGCCCCGACTGACTGCAAATGGTACTGTTAATGTTAACCCTGAGCTTGCATCTCAGCTCTGCAGCTTAAACTTCACTTCTCTGTGACCGGGCTGGGAGAGCCTTGCTGGGCCAGTGGCTGCAGACCCCAGCCTTCCGGTGGAGGGGCCGCGCCTGGGGGTGGAGCAGCCGGGCAGGTTCCCGGGCACTGAGGGCAGCAGGCTTGGGGGGCCCCGTGTCTGTCACCGGCGGGAGCGAGAGCCGGCTGTAGGCGGCTCCTTCCTGTGCAAACTTTTCTGTGTTCTTCCTCCTCCCGCGCTGCGCACCGCTGCTTGCGGCCGCCTCCCCGCCCTGCCAGCCGGCCGGGGGCTCCACGCGGGGCCGCAGCGGACAGCTCAGCCCTCTGCGCCGGCCCCACCCTGCCTGAGCTCGCTCCTTCCCGGTGCCTAGGGCCGATGGCGGAAGCCGATGGGAGCCCTGAGATGTCCCCGGACCAGCCAGCCGGCCAGGAGGCGGTGGCAGCGGTGGATCTAGACCCCGAGCCCGAGGCTCCCGGCCCGGCCGCTCCTGCCCTGCGCTGGCTACCCGGGGACCCAAGTCCCCGCGGCCGCTCCCAGAGCGACCTGTCGTCCGCCTCGAGCAGGGGCCGCCCGCTCCGGGTCCACATCTCCGGTTCAGGTAAGGGTGGCGCGGGATGGCCTGGGGTGGTCCAGGGAGGGCTAGCCACGGGCAGGTGGCAGTCACTGTGTGGTTATCATTCCTGGAAGCCCGCGGGCAACCGTGGGAGGAGGGGTGCTGAGAGCAAGGGCGAAAGCTGCTGTCTTCACATCGCCACCTCCAGCTGAGCTGCAGAAGCTTGGTGTCCCTCGGTTGAGGGGCAGGCGGCCGGTGGGTGCGCCCAAGTGGGTGCGCCTATCTCCTGCGCGGGTGCAGAGCGGCGCGGTTTACGCGAGTTCCCCTGGACTCGCTCTCCGCTGTGCGGCGCCAGACGGTATCGGTGCTGGCTTTGGTTCTTGGGCTAATTTAGGTCTTGGGCTAACCGGTCTTTGGCATGACTGTGGTCCCTCAGAAGGGTGTGGTTCCCTCACTTCAGGGACTGGCCTTAGTACAGGGCTTGGAAGCTCTGGCAGGCACTCACTCCTGCTTCTGAAATAGAGATTTCTTAGCGGGCTTGCTGGTAAGAGGACCTGGGATTCGCGTTTCCCTGACTGTGAAAACCCATGGAGGTGTTAATGAGACCTTGGCCTGGCTGTGTGTGTATCTACTCTCTGGAAAGTCTAGAGTCAGTATTGCTTTTGCGTTGTGTCCTCGGAGGGCAGGCAGAAACCAGGAACTTCAATGAGGCCTGATGTTGCCCAGGCTGTACTGTGTGATGGAGGACTAATCGCTTAACTTTGTCTCTCAAATCTCAGTGGTTAATGTGGAACTCTGGTGTGGTATATTGTGTGGAGACATGAGGGGGATTAAGTCATAATTTAAATATCCTAAGAACTGGAGAACTTTTGTCTTTTAGTCCAGCCGATGTGTCCAGTTTCCAAGGGTTGTTTTTATAATTCTCAACCTGTGAAGGCTGCACAGGAGTTGGGAAACTAGACAGGGAGGACCTGAGAATGACCAGATTCAAGAAAGTGCTTGCTGAAGCGAACTGCACCCCCACCGCTCCCAGGCACAGAACCCCTGCGCCTTTCCAGTGCTCTGGGGTCATGCATTCCTCGACACCCTCCGCCCAGTTTGTTTATTTGTGTATGTGCACACACAGGCACACCTCGGCGTGCACGGAGAAGTCAGAGGCCAATTTGCACGGCCTTGGTGATGGAATCCAAACCCTCAGGCTTGGTGTCAAGTACCCTTACCCAATGAGTCGTCTCCATGATCTTGAACTCAACCTCATTTCTACCCAAAGCCACGTTCTAGTTTGAAAAGAGCACACTTCTGTGCATCTGGCTCCACTCCAGCTACCCAACTCTGTTGGTCACCGAAACTGACTGTTTTCTTTTCCGGATACGGTCTTTGCTACCCAGCGTGTTCAGGAAGCATTGGCAGTGTTTCTGTTCTGATTTTGAAGATTCCCTTGGAGAAAGTTCAGGTTGTAAGATCTCGTCTTCAGACTCTTCCTCTGAGTTTATTTTGTGGAAAGTGTTGAGTGGAAAAGCATTTTGTCTTCTGCTTTGGGGCCAAACAGAATTGGAGCTGTTGGTGATCTTGATTGATTTCTAAAAAGATTAAAGGATTAACCCTCCCAATGATCCTGAGACAAGTGAATAATAGTTTAGTTGGTGACAGTAGATTAACAAGCATAACTGTGTCTCAAGTTTTTATTTTTAAAGTTTGGAATTAAAGCTGCATGCGGGTGAATAACAGTAAGAACTTTCGATGTGTGTGTACGCACATGCGCCATGTGCCAGTGACAGGAGCATCTATTTATCTTCAGGGAATCTGGTATTCCCCTGTCCTTATAATGGATATGAGGAAGTGGCAGCTTTCAGTGCATTTGTCCCCCACCTCCCAGCATGTTGGTGCTCAGGTAGGAGAGTGAACTTCTTCCAGGAGGCTGTTTTCCCAGCTTTCAGAACTAAGCTTTGGGTTTTGTGGAGATTTGAATGGGTATGGCCTATTGGTTCACATGTTTGAATGCTCGACCCATAAGAAGTTGCCCTATAATTAGGAGGTGTGGCCTTGTTGAAGTGGGTGTGTCCTTGCTGGAGGAAGTGAGTTACTATGGAGGCAGTGTTTGAGGTTTTATATGCTCAAGCTAGGCCTAGTGTGTCAGTCTCCTTATGCTTGCAGATCAAGATGTAGAACTTTTAGCTCCTTGTCTAGCATGTGCTTGACTACACATCACTATATTCCTTGCCATGACAGTAATGAACTAAACCTCTGAAGCTGTAACCCAGCCTCCATTAAATGTTTTCCTTTATAAGAGTTTCTGTGATAGTGGTGTTTCTCTTCACAGCAATAGAAACCCAAACTAAGACAGGTCTCTAAGAACTGTGACCTCACCTTTCTTTGAATCAAGAGGATAAAGAATGAGCCAGTCCCTCATGGATAGGCAGAGCATTTCCCATGACAGCCGCAACCTCTGAACAGGCTGGGATACCCAAGTCAGCTCAGGAGCAGAATAAGAAGATTAATCTCTTTTTGACAACAATCCTTACTTAGCTCTGGTGCTATGGTAGCACAACTTGCAGGCCTTTGCCAGAAACTCTGGGCATGCTCAGAGGCAGTATCTAGAGAAAGGTCCTATGTAGCTGTCCCAGACCCAGCCTTTGCTGCTAAACTTAGTCCCTCCCAGACAGACCTACTTAATCTGAATCTGCATGCTGAAAGATACCCAGGCTTTTTTTCTTTTCCTTCTTTTTTCTTTCCTTTTTCCTTTCTTTTGTTATTTCCTTCTTTCTTTCTTTCTTTTTGCACTTTATAGTCTAAAACGTCTTTCTTTCAGATGCCAAGTTTTCAATCTTAGATCCAATACATAGGATCATTTGGGGAAATGGAAAACAATAATAAAATAGTTCCTGGATGAGTCCATCTCAGGGCTTCTGCTAGAACTGGCATCAGGTGCAGCCTGGGCATCAGGTGACTCTAAAGTGTAGTCAAGCATGAGGCTTGCCTTCCTTTGCCCGGGCAGTATTGGAACACTGTGCCGAGAGTTGGCCTAAACAAGTGGAACCTTGAAGCATGGATGCTTGCTCCCTTCTCTCTTCTTCACCCCTCTACCACACCCTCCAAAGCCTTTTTCTTGCTTCCAATCCCGATTAAGCTATTTATCAAAGAGTTCTTCCTGTATCATCACTTCTAATAATGAGTTAATTCCCTGGTGTTAGTCCCTGCCGTTGGATGAACATCAAGCAGGAAAAAGCTATCTTTGGCAATGCCTTAGAGAGGAAAAAGAAAGAGGGAATTTCTTCTTGGGTTATCTGACAATACCTACTCCAAGACAAAGGACCACATTCTCCTGCCTTCACCCATCATTCCATCTCCTGCCTTAGCTTCTGGTCCTTCCTTGACTCAGCCCCTAAAACTGTCAACTGCTGCAATCAGGGTCATTCAATGTCAATCAGTTTTAAAGGCCTGCTTGGTGCCTGCAGTGTTTGGAGACATTCTAAGAGCTCCTGCTTCCTTCATTGCCCTGGGTTGTTACCAGATTTTAGAACGGAAGATATCTCATAGTTTAGGGGCTTTTATTTGACTTTTGGATTCAGGAGCTAATTTTTCCACATAAAACACTTGTATTTTGTCAGCAAAAGCCATAGTTTCATAATTTAAAACCAATGCAAAATGGGTAAAAGTCCAAATATATTCAAATACGTAGTTTTTAAAAGTCAAACTGGGGTTGCTTTTGCATCTTAAGAGCTTAGACTGATTTTTGTCTTTTTGTTTATTTGGTTTTAAACTCACAGGCCTTTGGGGTTAACCAAAGCTCTGGACTTTTGAAATCTAATGTTTTGGTAAATAAAACCAATTTTTCAAAAGTGGACTCTTGCCCTGAAGTTCTCATTGTACGCACTCAGGGTCTCTCGGTTTTCACACCCATCTTGCCAGTCTTGTTCCTACTCAGAGCTTTGCTGGAGTTGCCTGTTTCTGGTGTGTTTTTCTCCCAGGACTGTGCAATAAGCAGAGGCTGCCAGGGTGTACTCCTGTCGTTAGCATCCAGGATGTCTTGGTTAAGCTTTGTGAGGGAGAGACACCGTTTTGGATCCGTGAGTCAGTCTTGTCCAAAGTATAATGATGGTCTCTAAGCTGGTGGTACTCTAGGTCAGCAACCAAGGCTAGCGCCTGCTAACTTCACATTTGTGTAATTTAGAGCGCAGGGAGTTGGTGTTTGTTAGTTTTTGCCAAGCAGTGGGCATCAGGTCTTATGTTTACTTTCTGTCTTTGCCTGGTCATAGAAAAGTAAGTCTACCTGGCCAGCAATGATAGGCCAATTTGGACAGTGTGAAAACAGACTGGATGCAGCAGATACTGGAAGACCCAAATCTAGCCCTTGTCAGCCTAGGCATCTTGTATAGACATGTGCGTCCATCCTGTCCTCACAGTAGGAAAGGGAAATGCCCTCATCTTTACAGCTAGGCCAGAAAGTATGTCTTCCCTCTTCTCACACAAGCATTGGGGGAGCTCAGGGAGTTCTGCAAGTGGCCTGTTTTTAAAATCCCGCTTCATCTGTGGATAAGCTGGTCCCTCCTCGGTCAGGATGCAATGGACCTGGGTCCAAAGCAAGAAAGCTGTCAGGAATTTAGGCAACCAGTTCCTCTTCCTCTGTCACTTTCTTAAGGCTGGCATGACCTCAGCAGGCCCACAGCTTCTGCTTGCCTCTCTGCTGGCAGGCTTTCTTCCTCTCTAGTTTGAGCTCTTTTCCCGCCCTCATATGGGCTTCCTCACTCCGTTGTAACACACAGCATAGGCATTCTACCCACCCCTGGGACAGCCAGCTCATTCCTTCTGTGAGCTCTCCAGTCAGTGGTTGCGTGGGGAAGAATTCTTTTTTCAGATTCTTAAGAAAGGCCCTACGTTGTGAAGCTTCCTTTTAATGAAAGCCATAGATCACAGGTCCCTCTGGAGCCTCTCTGTGGTTTAGCTCCCCTTGTGAGATGCTCATCCAATCCCAAGCTGGTTTCAGAGCATCCAGGACTCATAGTCGCAATGTGTCCACTTAACAGGAACTACACATGCGTGTTGTCCATCCAGTCATTCAGTCTTTGGTTCAGCTAGTGTTTCTTGACGACACTGGGTGCCGGGTACTATGCTAAGCACAGGGCACACAGCAGCAAGCAGATATGATTCTGCAATCTTGGATGTGAGACTTTTCATCACAAAAGCTCTTCAGAAAGGGTATGGCAGCCAGTGACAATGGTTCTTTAGGGATCGAAGCCCTGCGTCATGAATTACAGGCAATATAGTACCTGCTGGTGATAGTCATTTACAAGGAGTCGTTTACTAGGGAGTCTAGCTGCACGGGTCATCTTGTAGGAGCTCAGAGACTGGTGATGGGCTGGACATTTATTCTAAGCCCTATGTGCTGCAAGAGGTGCTTCAGGCATGGGAGAATACCTTGATGTTTCGTTTATTTATCTAATCAGGTAAAAAAAAAAACTAATGTGTTGAACACACAGGCAGCAGAAATAGCCCTAAGGGACCCATGGTCTAGTCAGGGGAAAGAGGACAATAAGCTAAATGTGGCCCAAAAAGAAAGTATGACCTATGATCAGGGCCTTGTGGTCAGCTGTGAAAATAACTTGGGGGAAAGGAAGGGCTTCCCAGAGACTGTGACAGACCTGTGCACATACACACTCACACACACACACACACACACACACACACACACACACACACACACACGTGCTCTCTCTCTTTCTCTCTCTCTCTTCCTCCCTCCAACCTTCCCTCCCTCTCTGCAGAAAGTAGAACATGGAGCTGGACACATGGAGAAAGGGAGTGTTTAGGAAAAGAAACAATACATGAAAGCCTGAGGCATGACTAGAGTCTGCTTGGTTTTGCTTGATGCCAAAAAAGAAAAAGAAGACTGTAGCAGGGAGGCCAAGGCCAGAGTCCGAGGGGGCTGTGTCTGACCCGTCACTCATGGGAGCAGGCTGCAGGTGGCATTGGCATGGCATTTGAGAGTGTGAGGAAATACATTCTGAGCGTGTTTCTACATGTTCCAGGAGAGGCCCCCACAACGGTGGAGGAACACGGGCAAAGGAGACACAGGATTGTGGTTATCCTCCCTGTGATCTTGGTCGTGTTACTTCCCCTCCCTGCCCTTGACTTCCTTATAGCCGACCTGGAAATGATTAGTAAGAGTAACACCTTGCTTACTACAGGGCTGTGGGGGTGAAAGGTGAGAAAGGAGACCTTGAACTTTAAGGTTCTGGGTAAAGTGTGCCATTTGGCAGACTTCTACTGAAAGTTGCTTAAGGTGCATTAACTGAGGACACGGGCCTCTCGTCTTTCCTGCACTGTGAGACCATCACAAACAGAAGCCAGGCTTTCCCTGTTTCTGAACTCTTGGTGCCTGGGCTAGGATCTCGTACATACGATACATACAAGTGCCTGCTAGATGTCTAAGGCATTGATGATGGATTAACTAGGTCAGTTCTTTTAACATCAAACATCTGTCAAAAAATAACCTAAAGCGCACACACTCGCAAACACACACACATACACACACATGAGGAAGTTGAAGTGTTGATTCCCAAATGCTTTAAAATAAAAAGAACCAAGCAGAGGTTTGTATTTGCTTTTTCAGAGCTTCTCATGAACGAACTAGGTCCTCCAGGGGAGGGGCTCATTGCACAAGACTCTCTGGGCCACAGCCACAGGGGAAAGTTTGTGGAGAGGAAGTGATGGCTCTCTGTCTCACCTGAGGCCAGTGGAGACAGCATCTCAGACACAGGGACTCTGCAGGCTCCTGGGAAAGCTGAGCTGGCACCAGATCCCAGAGTGTGGGCAAGGGGGGTGGGATCAGAAGGCAGCACACTGTGGTTGATGCAGTCTAGATCTGTCTGCCCACACCACAGGCTTCACCTTCACAGCAACCCCGTAGAGATAATAGCCTGGGGTTTCAAAGGTGGAGGAGGACACTTATGTCTTTTGGGTGGCGGGGAAGTATGGGAAGGACACAGACTCACATCTTCCTGACTTCAAAGTGCATACCCTTTTGGCTCAAGTGTACCTGAGTGTCTGCCACTCCCTCAAAGAAATGGCTCGCGGACATCTTGCAAAAAAAAAAAGGGGGGAAAACTGCATCATTCTTGAAAACTCAAAAATACCATGTGAGCAAGAGCGACAAGGTGAATAGCTCTTTTGGATTGAGACGATGGCTCCGTGAATAAAAGTGCTTGCCCTGCAAGGGGGAGAACTGAGGAAACTCCTCGAATCTGTGTAAGAGCTGGACATGGGATGACAACTGATGCCATCTCATCACCTACTTCGAGATGGGAGGTGGAAATCGGAGGATGTCTGGGAGTGTGCAGCCATAGCCTGTCATAAGCAGTGCGATCCAACAAGATTCAGTCACAAACACATAAGGAGAGCACCGACACCAGAGGCTGTTCTCTGATCCACACGTGTCCTTAGCACATGGGTGCTCACATTTGCACACATGAAAACACAACACATGAATGCATATGCATAAATATACACACATATGAATCCAATGCATGAATATACACATGAATACACACGAACACACATACACGAATATACACACTTGAAACACACATGAATGCACATGCATGAATACACACACATGAACACACACACATGAATTTATGTGCATGTACAAACACATGAATACACACAAACACACTTGACAATATACACATGAATACACTTACATGTATATGCACTTGACACACATGAATGCACATGCATGAATACACACAAATACACATTTGGCACACAAACACATACATATACATGAACATACACAAACATACATTTGACACACATGAACACACATACATGAATACATGCAAACACACACTTGACACTCAGATACACACACATACACGAATACATACAAACACACCCTTGACACACAGACACACGCAAATATACACATATACATGAATACATACATACACTTGACACACAAATACATGCAGACACATGAACACACAGGCATGAATACACATCAAAACACACCACACACACACTCAATTAAGAAGTTCTTCTGCCAACACAAGTCTTTCAAGTCCTTAGCCAATTGGCTGTCCACTTTAAGGTGCATGCAACACGTCAAATTCTAGCAATATATGACCTAGTCTTTCAATTGAAAGCGACTGAGGCTTGTAGTTGTGAGCACAGCTCATGTGTAAGAACCATCATAGCCTGTTTCAAAGTTCAAGTGTACTTTCAGTTACGAAGAGGTTCAGAAAAAAAAAAAACAGAAAACACAAAACACCAAGGCAGCCTCGGTGGATGAGTCATGATCTTTGATCGCACTGGGTGAGACGAGCAGGAAGAAGCAGGCTTACTGGCTTGCTTTTGAAACGTGTGTGAGGCTATCTCACTGAGACCAACTAGCTAAAGCTTGACATTTATAAGCCTTACCTTGCAAGTTTCTCAGTGCCTCTGTGGTGTCTTGGAAGAAAAGAAAAGAAAAGAAAATTAACCGTCGCTTATCTGTCCTAACAGGAAGAATCTTTGAGACTTCTGAAAATGCCATTGTGCCCTTTTAGACCTCTGGACTGTGGTCAAGAATGTTGAGGGCCCTGATAGGGTTTGGCTTTGGATCACTGCCTCCTGTACATCATGTGCGGTTGTGAACCAAGTGAATGCGGCCCCGAGCTCCTTTAGTGCTCATGCGTATTTTCACTACCTGAATGTTAGGCTGGTCTTCTTTGAGGGTGTAACTTCTCTTGAATAATCATTTAAGTGGCCTAAACATCAATAATCAAGGTGTTTTAATCTCTTCTTCCTCAACCTACTGGACATCATGGACTCTGAATTTCAATTCTGGAAGACTCAGTTGACAGAAAGGCATGATGATAAAGAATTCAGCTTGATTTAATATCTGAATACTGTCTTTCATAGTTAATATGTCAGAGGAGTCTGTGTTTATTCTAATTATAATATTACCGGTCACAGTAGTATTTGACATCCAATACTGTCCAGCTCACTGTTTTGCCTAAGAAAACTTATGACTGATTAAGTGTGACCTCTTAGTTTCTATATGTGTGCATGTCTGTCTTCTTTTGGAGTGTGTGTGTGTGTGTGTGTGCACGCGCATTCATGTCCATGTGCATGCGTGTGTGTGTGTGTGAAGGTCCACGGTCAATCTTGAGCTTTGTTCCTCCAGTGTCATCCACCCTATTATTTTTTAAACATTGCTTTAAATTTCTTTGAATATAAATATTTGTGTGTGTATGTGAATGTGTGTGTGTGCTGGTCACGGCACATGTATAGAGGTCACAGGACAACTTGTAGGAATCGGTTCTCTCCTTCAACTATGTGGGATCTTGGGGACTGAACTCAGGTCATCAAGTATGGCAGTGAGTGCTTTACCTTCCGGGTCACTTCAATGGCCCTGTCCATCTTAATTTTAAGACTGTCTGTCCTTGGCCAAACCTCTTCCCGTAGGTTAGGTTTGCTGGCCTGTGAGCCCCAGAGACCCACCCATCTTTGCCTACCTCAGTGCCGAGATTCCAAGCACACACCACTGTGCCCAGATTATTTTTTTCATTTGAGTTCTGACTGTAGAGCTCAGGTTGCTGTGTTTGCAAGCCAGACACCCTACCAGCTGAGCTGTCAGCCCAGCCTGACAGCTGCTTTTGTTCTGTTACAAAGGCTATAATTCATCATAGCTCTTTGGATCTGCCTTTGAGAGTCACTGATTACTGCCCCCAAGGAAGAGTTAAGGAGGCATTGCAGAAAGGGCAGGGGGTCATGGCCATGGGGTGGGAATATCTTCCTGTGTCTTGGCAGGACTGTTTCATGTTAGTAACAGTTATTAAGATAGCTAGGTCTGTCACAGCTCTCAGTCCCGCCCCATTCCGAGAGTATGCAAAGATTCAAGAGCGGTTCCTGTGTTGAAGGCCTAGAGACAGGAATTGCTAAGGAGGACACTCCCTTTCCCAATCACCTTGTATTTCTGGATCTCTCCATCTCTCTGTCTCTGTCTCTCTCTCCCAATCCATCTATTTATCCACTCATCCAGTTATTTCAGTGCATGTGAATAGCTGTAATAAAATGCCATAGATATTAAAACAACACAGATTACTTCTCATAGTCCAACAGATTGGGTGTGGCTTGGAACTCAGTTCATTTGATAACAAGTTGTCAGCCAACAACTACCCAAAGTGCTTACCGTAAGTATATAAAAACAGGTAAAAACTTGATCTTCAAATGTTCTAAGATGAAAATATAACCAAGCAGAGGTTCATATTTGCTTTTTCAGAGCTTCTCATGAACTAACTAGGTCCTCCAGGGGAGGGGCCCATTGCACAAGAATCTCTGGGCCACAGCCACAGGGGAAAGTTTGTGGAGAGGAAGTGATGGCTCTCTGTCTCACCTGAGGCCAGTGGAGATGGCATCTCAGACACAGGGACTCTGCAGGCTCCTGGGAAAGCTGAGCTGGCACCAGATCCCAGAGTGTGGGCAAGGGGGTTCAGAAGGCTGCACACTGTGGCTGATGAAGTCTTGATCTGTCTGCCCACACCACAGGCTTCACCTTCACAGAAACCCCGTAGAGATAATAGTCTGGGGTTTCAAAGGTAAATAGGACACCCATGTCCCTTGGGTGGTAAGGAAGTACTGGACCCAGACTCACATCCCCTTGACCTCAAAGTACGTACCTTTTGATCACGTGTGTCTGAGTACATATCTGTCACTCCTCATAGAAACAGCACATGGACACCACATTAAAATGGAGACAATGACACCATAATCAAAAAGTTTTACAAATACCATTATGTAAGCGCCTGCTTCTTGATTGATGGATGGTTGCCTTCTTAATGTGTCATCACATGGCAGAGAGATTGAATATGATTTCCTTTATGGATGCTAAAGCCATTCATTAGTGGGACACACTCCTGACTTCCTCTAACTCCAGTTACCTCTCAAATACCTCACTTCCTGAAACTGTTGCATGAGAGAGCAGAGTTGCAACATTTAGGATTTAAGGGGTTATAGACATTTATTCCATAATACTATCTGCATTATCCATCTACCCATCCATCCCAGAATTTTTGCCTCTGCATACATATGCTCCTATCAAAGCCAAATTTACCTGTCTTCAATTCAAACTAGCAGTGAGACTCACTGGGGATCTTGGATTCCAGTTCTAAATGCAGCCAGAGCCAAATAAGCCAGCTCTCTTGTTACAACCTATGTTTAGATGTGGGGCGTGTGTTGGTGATGTGTCCACATGGTTGTATAGAGGGCAGTTCTTGAATGGCACATGGGAAACCTTCATTGTCTCATGTCCAGAAGGCTGGAGAAGTGAGGAATTCCTGGCTTCCCGGAGGCATAGATGTCGCTAAAAAAAGCCAGACTTTTGTCTAGGTAAAAAAGAAGAAAAAAAGTAGACTAAGAAAACTGGCACAGTGGGGCCAATGGAGGTGTGAGGGTGCAAGCAACAACGCGGTGTCCAATGGGAAGGGTGATAGATGTCATTGGCAGAGGTGCAGATCAGAGCAACCCTTTGGATCATGGGTTATAAGAGTCAAATTCTATGATTTGAGGATCAGAAATATCTCAGAAGAAGCCCAATATTTTCTCTTCTTGAAGGATATGTTCTTCCCGGTAACCCCATCCTAGCCTGTTTGGTACCTTTGGCCATGGCACTATTTACATCCTATTTCCATTTAGAGTAGCTATCAAAGGCCTTTTGCAAGGTCTTCCCATTACTTTAAGAATATCACATGGTGCTTTAAGCCTGTGTCTTTCTCCAAATGGAGTCACATGTCAGTAAGGCTGATTTAGACCTTCGCCCTCTGGGGACCACATCCTCCCATTGGTGACCTGACTTAAGGACCTGTTTAGGCAGTGAGATGGCATTCCTCTGGCTTCATTTGATCGGATGCATCTCAACAAGGACTCACGTTGGCACGTGGTCACATATGGTGACCCAGATCAAGATTTGAGGGCATTCATGGGAAGGACTGCTCCTTGGACAGCTGAGAAACTCCCAGAGGGCTGGCAGCTCAGGACACACTGCGGCCTTGGTCAATGAGAAACTAGCAAGGTCTGCCCAAGTACAGGCACATTCCAGAGAGTGTCTGCAGCGGCCAAGCAACTTCAAGAGAAAGAAGTGTTCTGAACCCTCTGATGGTGGAAAAATCTGCCCTGCATATCAGTCTGTGCATGCAAGTGTCCCCACCCCACCACTCCCTCTGAGGCTCCCTGGCTCCTTGCCTTGCTTCTCCTGTTGAGTGAACCTCTTTGAACAGTCGCTCTTCAAGTCTTCTTCTCCCCAAATCTCTCTTGATGTTCATGCTTCGGGGTGTCACTTATGTTAGCATATTGATGGGGAGGGGGAGGGGCTGTCTCAGTATGATTCAGCTGCCTCTTGTTTCTCACCAAGAGACCTGATGAAGCCTTCAACCATTGGCACCTGGCAGCTCTGGGCTTTCATTGCTTACCTCAACTTGCTGGGGTTGGATTTAGGCTTAAAAAAAAATCTTAACTAGTCTCAGTTGGCCTCAAACTCACTATATAGTCATAGAAGGCGGTGATCCATCTGCCGCCACCTCTGAAGTAAGTGAGATTATAGACACGAGTCACCACACCTGGACTTCAGTGTTTTTTGTTTGTGTTTTGGACGTAGTGTCTTCCTTTGTATTCCTAGCTGGACTTCAACTGGTAATCCTCATGAGTTGACCTTCCAAGTTCTGGGATGATAGCTAGGCGGCATTATGCCCAGCCATCTGCACTGTTAATAGGCAATAGGCTTTAGGCTTACCATGAAGGATGAGAAATGGAGGTCCTACTTAGCCATGTCAGTCTTCTGCTAGACGAGCCTCGGAAGGATGCTTCAGTGTGTCAGCGGGTTACTCCAGTCAGCTCTACCGGAGGTCCCACCTCAAGCTCACATGGGAACTAGTGACAGATACATAAAGCCTTTCTCATACATTGCCATGATTATGAAGCAACTGGAATCTTTTTGAAATGTAACAGGTGGAAATTAAATTTAGGAAGTTTCAAATGGGCATCCGAGCTATGTCTTTTGCTGTGAGCCCATAGGTTACACTTTGAAGGAAACAATACTCTACTGATGGGTTTTAATAAGGATGTGAAACCTCAGCTGTTTTTAAAGAAGGAGTCTTTTCAGCACTAATTCTACTGGGAGAAAAAATTATTTTATTTTTTTCTTGTATTGACACACCACGTCCAACATAGCAGATATCTATGACTCTGAAAGATGAGGAATCTGTCCCCTCCATGAAGTAATCCCCCAGGTTGGTATCTTCCAGTTCAACTCACCACTAACACTGCCCACCTGGGAAGAGTGACTGATCCCATGAATTGAGAGCTTAGTCCCCAAGACTAAATCCCTTCAGATCATGAACCTGGGTACTTAGAACTTTTGGCTGCCCAGAGTTGAGGGTCCACGCCATCCTCCTTGGATTCTATTCGTCCTCCTTACTAGCATGACTTGCTAGACTTGGGGAAACACTATTATTACATCTACAGTTTTTTACAAAGGATATTTCAAGGGCCACAAATGTTTAGCCACATGAAAGATATGTAGGACAAAGTCTCCAAGAGCCCAGGGTGCAGGACCTTCTGTCCCTCTGGAGTAGGAGTGTACCCACTCCTCTGTGGGGATGAATTTTCTTTTTTTTTTTCCTGCAAGCTCCACAGGTTAGTCTATCAGAAGCCTCTTCACTGTGTCCTGTGGGGGTCTATGGTGATTGCATTGCATGTCCAAAGCTGATAGCAGGGAAATCCAGAGAGGTCTGTGTGCTTCAGCATCCCAGTATTCTTCCCTCAAGAGCATGGCATAGTACCCCTTTGCGATGATGAGGGTTTTATGACTTATTATCAGAAAATAGCAGGTTGGAGTATTTCTTTAAGGTTATTCAAGATAGAGTGCTGGGGGAGATTAGTGGTACAGACATTCTAGTTTCTACGAGTTGCCTTTTAAGGAAGGAGGCATAAGCCAGGAACCATGGACCATAGCCCAAACCATAATATTCTGCTAATGTTCCTGTAACTTCTACCCATAATGGCTCCCATGATGCTTCAAAGACTACTTCTGTTTTCCATTTGGCTAACCGAACTATCTAGTATGGGGTAGCAGGTGAAAGCCCTGTAGCTTTAGAAAGTGAGCCTTAGAACTTCCACCTACATCGAACCTTTTGCTTTAAAAATATCCATATGAATTGATTCCTGGGACTAAAAACTGGAGAGCTTTTAGTTCACAGGATTAAAAACCAAGAGAAGATTTTTCAAAAACAAAGATTAAGCAAGATGGTGTCTCCTACCTGCAATACCAAGGGAGTCTGAGACAAGTGATCTACCATGATTTTGAGGCCAGCTTGCTAGTGATACATGTTGTCCCATAAAAAGGCAAAATCCCTGTCTAAAACAAAGATTAAAATCTTTCAAAATTAAAAAAATTAAGTAAAAAATTAAATTTAAAATTAAGATAAACCAAAAACTCAAAACCCAGATTTATCCCTTAAGATGATTGGGTCCCCAATGCATGAAGTGCAAGGGTAGATGCATAAAGTTTTCCAGCCGCATCTCACGGTGCCTGCAACACGTTTGTACACTACAGTTAGGCAATACTGAAGGAGGTTGAGGTTAAGGTTATTGATGCTATACAGCTGGGGCTGAGATAACAGAACTGGAGGAAGGGGAGCCTTGAGAACTGCTGACTTGGTGAGTTGAACATGATAACTTGCTTCTAAGGAAGGCAAAAGTGAGCCATACCTTAGAACCAGAAGTTTGGTGGTAGGAAGAATAGTGAGGATTCTGATGAATGTGCTTTGAGGCTGAAATAAGAAGACAGGTTCCTTTTGTTGACTGTGGTTGTAATGGTTTGAAAGAAAATGCCCCGCCCCCCCATAGTGGGTGTGGTGTGGCTAGTTGGAACAGGTGTGGCCTTGTTGGAGGAAGTGTGTCCCCATGGCACAGCAGGCTTTGAGGTCTCATGTGCTCAAGCTACTCTAGTGTGGACAGACTCCTTCCGCTGCCTGTGGGTCAAGATGTAGCGCTTTCGGCTCCTTCTCCTTTATGATGTCTGCCGGCACACTGCCCTGTCTTGCCATGATGGTACAGGACAAAGCCTCTGAAACTGTAAGCAAGCCCCAACTAAATGTTTTCCTTTGTAAGAGTTGCCATGGTCATGGTGCCACTTCACAACAATCGAAACCCTAAGACAGTGATTGATGTAGCATCACTGGGAATGTCTCAAGCTGATAAATATAGCAAGGGAACAGGCTACATACAACTCCTGGCTGAGCACTTTGGCTTTCTGAGAGTATCAATGATGTAGCAGCTTATTAACATCTTGAATAGCTACATCATCCTAAAGCAGAAATCTAGCTTTTCACGTGAGTGTAGGTTCTCTCTCCTCTCTTTCAGTGCATTGCTTGAGAGTTGACTTTTGTCTTCTCCATGGGCCATATAAAGAATTTTTTAGAAGTGCGGGATTACATTTGGAGTTGTTTGTTGTCACCTGAAACGATGACGTCATAACTAAATGTCTTTAAGCGTGTATGTGTGTGTATTGTAGTAATAGGAGCGGCGGCGGGGCTGCGTCCCCAACACCCCAGCCACCTGCCCGGCTAGCTTATGCCCCGAAATAACAACACACAAACTGTATTCATTTAAACACTGCTTGGCCCATTCTCTTCTAGGCTAATTCTCACATATTAATTTATCCCATTTCTAATAATCTGTGTATGGCACCCCAAGGTGCGCTTACCGGGGAGATTCTAGCCTATGTCCATCCTGAGTCGGAGCTTCATCCCGGGAGCGGGGCATGGCTTCTCTCTGCGGCGTCTGCCCCCGAGAGGAGAGCTGTGGAGTCTGACCTCACTTCCTCTTCCTCCCAGCGTCCTGTTCTGCCTACTCCTCCCACCTATCTTTCAACCAATAAAATGGGCCAAGGCAGTTCCTTTATTAGCCAATGACCTTCCTCCATCAGTGTATGAAAAGGGGAAGCATTTGAATGGATAGTTAATTAGCCCTGTGATCACCTAAGAAAACCTACGGAGCCAACAATAGACACCTTTGATTTACATCTGACAGAATTCCTAGCCAAGTTCTCTACCATGTTTTAAAAAATTGAGTCCTGAGTCTCGAACATGCCAAGCCCACACTTTTCCCCCAGCTGGTAAACTATCCAGCATGCCACAAAATAATGTCACCAGCTCAGAGTCAAGCTTCTGGCGTATGAGACTGAGGGCTTCATTTCACACACAAACAAACCCTAACTTGCAGTAACACAAGATTCTGTCCTGCACTCTACCTGCTTCCAGGGAGTCCTAGGCATGTAACAGGTGTTGGTTTGGAGTGAAAAGCAACCGAGCTTTAGGAAAACCTGCATGATGGCGGTGCTGAGCCAGCAGCACTCACCAAGTGTTTGAGGGCTTGGTCATACTATTGATTTTCTCCAGCTAGGGTTCATTTATTCATTCTCAAAGACTGCTTCAAGAAATTATCTGGATATGACTGTGCAGGTGTGTGTGAATGAGTGTGGGTTCCCACAAAGGTCAAAGATGCCAGTTTCCCTGAAGCAGGCGTTACAGGAGCTTGTGAGAGGCCCTGACCTGAGTGCTGGGAACTTAACTCTGGTCCTTTCTGAGACAATACACACGCCTCGTGGTTGGACCATCTTTCTACCCACTCACAGGAGCTTTTCATGCAAGGAGGTCTCTTGTTTCTTTTGACACTCCCTTTTCCTCAAGACTTGAGTTCTCTGTCTATCAGAGAGCCATCTCTACCACAGGAAGCTCCACAGTGTGTGTAGGGGAGCCCACCCCTAACACTAGGAGTACAATAGTGACCCATGGTACTGAGCTTTAATTGCTTTCTGTTTGTTTTTGTTTTGTTTGTTTTACTGGTGCCCATTACAGTCAAATAATTACCCTTCCATAGAGCCTGGGGCATGGGAACCTGACTGAAGGTTGGGGCTCTTCTAGTGTTGGAGAAGGTAAATTATTTGAGACCCCAAGTTTCTCAGGGCAGCCATTTTTAAGGGTGTTATGGGTCCATTGAGGGATATAGACTTGAGCTGTCAGGCTTTACTCAGTTCTTTATGAGCAGGGGCTGAGGCCCAGCCAAAAGGAGACGCCAAACTGGAGCGGTAATATACAATTGTAATCCCAGCTCCGGAGGCTGAAGTAGGCAGATCATGAGTTCAAGGCCAGCTTGGGCTACATATCAAATTCAAAATCAGCATAAGTCACTAGAGACCATCAAAAACTAAGAGAACAAAGGGGAAAAGAAAGAAAAGCCGGGGGGGGAGGGGGGAGAAGTTTAAAAGTTTGGCTAGAGTTTGTTCAGGCAAAGAGTCATTGTTAGGGAAGAGAGATAATAATTGAAACCAAGAAAGCCAAGGAGGGGAAAGGAGGTGAAGGTGAAAAGATCACCATTAAAGATGGTGAAAGCGGGCCTGGCTGAGAAAGTGACATCAAATGATGTCCCCAGAAAAGTGGGGAGGGGGTTCCTGGGTGTAACCAAGGAGAGAACCTCCCTGCAAAAAGAACAAAGGAGTAGGCCCAGAGGCACGTGCAGATGCCTGTTTCCTCAGCACTGAACAAGGACTGAGGTAAAAAGTGACTAGAGGGTCCTGAGGCCTTTGCGTTCCTGGAATGAGACAGGAAACCAGTGGCTCTGAGCAAAGAGGTGCCAAGCCCTTTGATGAAAAGCCAAGTCTGTGGGCTGGCTCTTTCTCTCAGGGCCGTACCAGCACGAGAGTGAATCCAGAAGTATGTGGGGCGTCCCTCCTTGAGCTAACTAATAGGCAGCAATTAGGAGACTGATTGAAAACACTCATTAACACCATGCGACAGTCGCTAACTCATTTCTTAGCTAATCACCAACACCTTGTCAATGACTAAAACAGCTGCCCCCCACTAATCCAGACCCAGCAAGCTCCAAGTACGTTCCCGCCCCCGCCCCCCCCCCACCATCGGATGCATTCTTAAAAGTTCAGCCAATACAGATACGTATTAGATAAAAAGCATAATTCTGCATTCAGTGACCTCATTCCTAGATAACCCAACTCAAGCTTGTCTTGATACATAGATATTTTTTTTCTTCAAAATTTGGGCACATGCATGCATATTCCTTGGAAGCTATACTTTTTCTTCAAAAGTTTCTTGACTATACCTTCACACCGGTATAGATGATTATCCTCCATTCATTCTCAAAGGGTGTGGGCAGTCTGATCGTCTGTGTGTTTTACACAAGCGCTTCTCTGTTGCAAGCATTCAACCCTCTGTAAACTTGCAGTATTACAATTGCATTGCTCATTTTTTTTTCATGTCACTGTGACAGATACTTGAGAGAATCAATCACTTTAAGGATTTCGGAGGTTTCTGTCCATACTCGTCTAGCTCCGTGTTGCTGGGTGGTGGTGAGGGCAAAGGTCATTGTTGAAGAATGTTGCAGAGCAGAGCCATTCACCTCCCAGCAGCCAGGAAGCAGAGAGGGTGAAGCATGTGTGTGCTGGTGGCTTCCTCCTTCCCATCTTTTCTTCCATCCAGCCTCCCCTCTCTGGTAGGATGCTACCGTTCATATTAAGAGAGCATCTTCTCCCAAAGGTACTGTCCCACAAGCAATGTGTCTCTGGAAACACCCTCACAGATACTTCTAAGAGAGTGATTTATTAGTCTGCCAGGAATATCCCCACTCCATTGAAATTAGACAATTACAGTGGTCAGTGAGAGTTAGGCATACACATCTTCCCGCCTGCATGGACCTAATTCCTTGAGAAGATTCCCAGTTCACAGGCCACCACCAGGTCTCTACATTTGCACTCCCAGCAGAGTGCAATGTATGTTTTCTTGTCGGGACTGGATATCTTAACATCTAAAGCTTCTGTGGAGGTAAACATTATTCCATAAGATGTGGGTAACCATAAGGATGACTCTACTCAGAACCATTGCTATGGTATTTTGAAGCAAAGAAGGAAGCACTGTGTGCCCCCCACCTCCACACTGAAACAAACAAACAAACGAACAAACAAACAAACAAACACCAGCCAGGCTCAACTCTGCCTACAACAATTGTCTTACTTACTCTTCTACTTTGTGATAACCAAGGCAACTTACAGAAGAAAGCTTGTTTGGGGCTCATAGTTGTGGCGGATAGGGGTTCATGAGGGTGGAGGGGAGGCCGCAGATGGCCAGCACAGTAGCTAAGAGCTCACTTCTAGAATCAGCAACAGGAAGAAAAGAATGCATTTGGGATGGTGGGAGACTTTTGAAGACTCCAAGTGCCCTCTCCTCCCCTGCCTCAAGACACAGCTCCTCCAACAAGGACACATCGCCTTCTCCTTCCCAAACAGTTCCACCAACTGGGGACCAGAGAGTCAAACCCATGAGCCTCTGGGGGCCTTTCTGCCACAGCAAGAAAAGAGAATTTGTAGCTAAGAAGTAGGATAGAGTTGGTGGCTAGAAAATCCCTGGGAAGAGCCAGGAAAGACAGGGAGTAGGAAGGGGAGGGAACAGGAAGGATACGAGAGAGAGGCTGGTTAAGCCAACCTAGCTGGTCTACTGAACACAGATGGGGTTGACCAGATGCCATGGGGGAGGAGGAAGAAGCTCCTACCTGACTTAGTGGTGATCTTTGCTCCAACTGTGTGATGAGATGTGAGCCTGCCGCCTGCAGTGAACAACACAGCAATGCTCATTTTTTTTTTTTTTTTTGGAACTGGGCTCAGGCTTGCTCTGTTTTATTGGAGGTTACAGCCCATCAAACGGCCACAGCCAACTAACTTTACCCCTAGGGAAGTCTTGGCTACTAGCCCGTGGTGGCTCAGTGAGGCTCAGCTTCAGGGTAGGACAGCTTCCCTGGACCTGGCACCTTTCTTGCTGTGCAACTTGAGAAATTTCCTCTCAGCTCCTCCTAGTTTCTCAAAGCCTGATGCAAATCTGCGTGTCTTTGGGGTGCCCATTCTGAACCGTCTGGATCTGTAGATCCCAAATTGCAATTTCCAAGTCCCAGATAAGGTACTTCTGCTTCTACAATGTCCATGTTCAAGTTGATTGACAGTTGATGGGTCAAGAGAAGGTTCAGGGGCTGAACGGAAGTTTGGCCAAGTGAAGGATCTTTGTCCCACCCAGCCAGTGAAGGAAGTCAAAAGTTTGTTTCTGTTTTGTATTCCTCTGCTCACCACTGAAGTGGGAATAATTTGGTGGTTAGCCATGTGTGTTCTCGGCCTCTGAGGTCCTTCAGTGCATATATCTTTTCCTTCTCCCTTCTGCGTTCTTTCTTAGCTCTCGGTGTCTAGAGGGTAATAAGTAATCCTTTGGCCTCTGTGTGAGTTGGAAATACTTTCTCATTTTCCATTTTGGTTGCTTTCGCTTTGTTCTTGGTACCTTCTGTTACTCATGCAAGAAATGAGTTTTGATATGTGAACGTGCATGTTTATATACATACACAGAGGATCTATAAGCATGCCATATATGTCTATACTTCACTTTGAAATGGCCTTCACTAAAAAAAAAGTCTGGCTTTGATAATGCTTATCTTTCCTTTCTCGTGTGGGAGGCTTCCTGCCTTGCTTGTCTGCATGCTGAACATGAGCGTGCAGAGCTCAATTTTAACACAGAAAACAGAGCTTTTCAGTTGGGTCATATTACTGTGAACACCTGTGAAACTGAGGCGCTTTTCTTGAGGGTAAGTTAAAATGTAGGCCACCACCTTGCTGGAAGCAAAATTCTGTCACTGGAATTCTGGCTCTTGTGCGGAGCTGGAGGTATCACTTACGTGGAAGCCCGAGCCGTATCATTTCAACACCAGCTGCTTCGAGGTTTCTTTGCCTCCCCCTCGGTGCTCAGCGTTAGCTCTGAAGCAATGACCCTAACTGACTGCTGAAAACTCACAGGGAGAAGAACCCCAGAGCTTTTCAGTCCTTTTAGTCTCTCCATGGTGACTCCCAGTAGAGAGAGTTTACATCTTAACATGTGTCTGTTTTCCCTGTCTTTTTGATTTGCATTCTTGATTTTGGAGCCCCAACAGAGGGGCAAATAAAGTACCCCCTCATATCTCACTATTGTAATGCCGAAATTAACTTAATCGGACAGCGTTGGTCCCGTACCCCAACCATTTGAGTGACTTCTGTTTCCTACCTCATCAAGTGAATTGTCTTATTTTGGTGAAAGGTTTACACCACTACCCACTTCCATCCTCCACCTCCATGCAGAGATAAAATCTAATTATCACCTCAGGATGGTTTTGTGACATATAATCTAATCACAGACACAAAAGATTGTGGGGCACATTGACATCTGGCTTTAAAAAACTATTTTCTCAGGTTCATGCTCCACAATTAAGCTTTTAAAAATTAACTAAAAAAAGAAAGGGGGGGGGGAAGAAAGAAAAAAATGAACCTTTTACTTTCAGTAACTGCCTGCCTGCAGCAGTTGGAGCAACAGTCAAAAGGAGCGGGAAACTCACGATATTTAAGAAATTGCTACAGGAAGGGATCGAATTTGAGGGTTTCCATCAAGTACACAATTACCAGTCTCCCTTGCTTACTCCCCATCCAGCACAGGCTCCTTCAGCGCTGAGGTGGGAGCACGCTAGGCAAGTACTTCTTCACCCAAGCTGTGCCCCAGCCCTGGCATTCTCTAGTTTTGATTAAAATTTTGAGGTAGCAGTTACAGCATGATCATGGTAGATTTTCTTTCTTTTTTTTTAATTTTTTAATTAATTTATTTATTAAAGATTTCTGTCTCTTCCCCGCCACCGCCTCCCATTTCCCTCCCCCTCCCCCAATTAAGTCCCCTCCCTCTCAGCCTGAAAAGCAATCAGGGTTCCCTGTCCTGTGGGAAGTCCAGGGAACCCCCACCTCCATCCAGGTCTAGTAAGTTGAGCATCCAAACTGCCTAGGCTCCCACAAAGCCAGTGCGTGCAGTAGGATCAGAAACCCATTGCCATTGTTCTTGAGTTCTCAGTAGTCCTCATTGTCCGCTATGTTCAGAGAGTCCGGTTTTATCCCAGGCTTTTCCAGACCCAGGCCAGCTGGTCTTGGTGAGTTCCCAGTAGAACATCCCCATTGTCTAAGTGTGTGGGTGCACCCCTCACGGTCCTGAGTTCCTTGCTCGTGCTCTCTCTCCTTCTGCTCCTGATTTGGACCTTGAGATTTCAGTCCTGTGCTCCAATTAGATTTTCTTTCTTTCTTTCTTTTTTTTTAATTTACTTACTGATCTCAAGACGTGAGGGTGTATAGACTTTTGGCCCAGGCATCTCTAGTGCCCCCTGGTGCCAGGCATGAGAAGAGGTACAGGCCAGGGGACAGCTAATGAAGGGAGGTGAACATTTACTCAATGGAAGGAAAGAAGTCAAGGCACCCAGATTTATAGACCAGTAAAAGAACATCAACCGAGGAATAAACTCAGAGTAGGGAAAACACCCTGAATTCTCCGTGGCAAATTGGAGAGGGGACAAGGAAAGAGAGTAAACTATTTTGAGGTAGCATTAACTCCCGTTTGTAGGGACTGTTTATAGAAAAGGCAATACAGCGACCCCTCTAGATATCAGGATAGATTTCCCATCTTGGACTCTTCTAGGGGAGAGGCTGATAACTTTCTAATTGCTCCAAACTTTGAGCCCCTCCACTCAAAGACTAATCAGAGTGGAAACCATGGTTTTGCCACACTAGAGGGTCACCGTAGAACCTTTAGACCGGCTGCCGGGCCATTGCTGTTGGTTCAGTCACTGCTATCAAGGCAGTGTGTTCTTATGTGCCATTTAAGGGCAAACAGCGTACTTAAGAAAGAAATGCCATGCTCCAGTGGATAGAGCCCCACAGCCATGAGTGTATGGGCTGTACCAGTTGGAATCAGTGGGTCACACACACACACACACACACACACACACACACACACAGTTAAATTAAAATTTAAAAAAGAGGACCCAAAGTTGGGAGGGCTGGAGACTGTAGATCTGGGAGGAGTTAGGAGGAGGAGTGGGAAGGGCCAAAAATGTTCAAAACACATTGTATATGCACATGAAATTCTAAAAACATAGTAGATATTACATTTAAAAAGAGAGAAGTAGGTCAGGGACTCATCAAAACAAGGCACAAAGACCTGACTCTGTCCTTCTTCCTCCCTCCTAGAGACCACATTTCTCTTTGAAATAAAAAGGAGGCCAGAATGAAAGGGCCTATCTGGGCCCAGCCTCAGTTAAGCAGAACAAGAGGAACTGAGCTCTCTGTCTAAAAAAAAAAAAATAGTTTGATAAGCTTTTACTTTTGCAGAATATTTTTTTTTCATCTAAGGGGATTAAAGGCTGTCTCTGCATGCGTGAGACCAGAATCTGAACTGCTGGTGAGCGCTCGGATGGCTGGATGCATGATGTTCCCACACCTGCCGCGACAGGAGTTCAGGTGGAGTGAGGACTGAGATTGGCTCACAGGGCACTCTCAGATGTATGGCAGAGCAGGAGACTGGAGGCTGAGCGCCCCAGGAGCGCCACACATCCTTGCTCAGGCGCTGCCTACTACACAGGCATAGTTTCATCCTTCTAAAACATGATAGGGCCTCCACCGGAACAGCCTTGTCACAGGCTCTTACGTTCTCTGTCTCACCTGGCTGCTACCTCGTGCTTCCACCCTGAAATGCAGAGCTCTTTGGTTTTTAGTTTGGAACCTGGAGACAGAGATCAAAGGCGGCACATTTGAGGGGGATGTGAATACCTGAACAGGCAACCCTTAGGCCTAAGGCCGGTGGATAAGCTGGAGCCATGTTCTTGTCATGGAAACCCCTTTGCTTTTCTTGGTCTTTCTACTTGAGGTTCTTCCTCTGGAAAATCCCTCGAAGGATGGATGTGATCATTCAGATTTAAGATAAACTGCTCCTGCTGGGTACCCCAGGCTAAGCATCTTCCCTCCCACTCTTCTTCCCTCCCCCCCACTCTTCTCCCCTCCCCCATCTCGCTTTTTTTCCCTTTCTACCCAGTGTCCCCCATGTCTTTGTTTCCACTCTCTTGAAGCTGAAAGTAAACTAAAGGGAATTAATAGCTTACATGTATGGACTCTTGCTGAATCCAACTGCAAAATAATTTTTATTTGACTTTTGGTCATATTAAAAAATAATATCTATTATTTTTAGGTATGAAATGATATTGGGCTCATGTTCTTCTTAAAGCTATCTCTCCATCTTTTTGCATAGGAAATATTATGTAAGAAAAAGCATATTTTCCCCCTTTGTCTACAAAATGTTCCAATTCCCCCTTCACCCACCCCCCTTTCTTTTAATCCTAGATGTATACCCTACCCACATTATTACACCTAAGGGCTAGGGAGATGGTTCAATGGTTAAATGCACTGGCTGCTCTTCCAGGGGACTCAGGTTTAATTCCCAGCACTCACAAGGCAGGCCATACCTGCCCTTAGTTCCAGTTCCAGGACTTCCAACACACACACACACACACACACACACACACACACACACACGGTATATATATATATATATATATATATATATATATATATATATATATAAAACACCAATGCACGTAAAGTAAAAATAAATGATACGTTTTTAACAAAAGAACCACTTCATCCTAAACCCATGTGCAGATGTGATAGGCTTTGAAGATAAATTGTGATTTATCGTCAGGTCATATAAGGTCTAGTAAGGACCAAATTAAATGTTTTCATATAACTAGGTTAAATTCCACTCTCATAGCCTTTGCTATCCATGACAAAGAGACAGGGAATCCATTCCTTTGCTAATTCACACCCCCCTCCCCTTTTTCTTTTATCACTTTCCAAACATTTTTTGGAGAGGCAGAGAGGAGGAGCGAGTTCTTTTGTGGTGAGAGATCAAGCTGTTTTTCCGTTGTGAGGACTTAGACATCTTCTCTTAAAAAAAAAAAAAAGAAAGAAAGAAAGAAAGAAAGAAAGAAAGAAATCAATCTACCATCCTTTAATCCCATACTGGCCTTTGAGTGTAGGAACATTTATACTCTCAAGACCCTTCTAGAGAATAATAGGTTCCTTGCGGCAAACCTTGGCCCAGTGATCAGGTAGCATGATAATTCATAAATGTTGGAGTAGCTCCTAATGTTGGAGTAGCCAGAAGTCCATTGGGATGGCTTAGGCCTTGTCCCATCCATTTATTCCCTGGGAGGAGGGGAGATCGATGACAGAGGGCAGCAAACAGACCTGGTACAGCTGGCAGTCAGAAGCAGACTCAGTAGTTTTCACCTCACTATGCCCATCCCTGGACCACGGTGGTGATGGAGGAGGATACTGTGAGGTAAGTGATGACCTCACCTTAGTGTTCTGTGAGGCAGCCTGGAGTGGGCTGGAGGTGCCAACTAGAACATGTTCATGATTTTAGAGCCCTCAAGAACTAGACTCATTCCAGTTGCTATGTGAAAAATTCAGAGTTCAGATCTCCTGGGCAAAATTCTCACAGATCGTCCTGAGAAAATACCAGGAGAAAGGAAGGAGAGAGAGCAGCAGACAATTTATGGTTATTTATTGCTTTACAATGCTGTGGTCAGTGGTAACTCTATCTGATATCTATCCCTCCCCCACTCCACTCCAAACCCTTGCCAGGTCTGCAGTGGGAAGAGACAGTGGAGGGAGGAAATGAGCACAGTTCCCTATAAGAAAGGAGCATAATTCATTTGTGGGCACGTTAGGTAACTCCTTCTTTTTCTGCTCTTTCCTTCGCCCTATGAGGACCATTGCTCAATTTGCCAGTTCTTTTCCACTACTTAAAAAAAGGTATGATAAGGGTTGCAATGAAAATGCCAAGATACAGTTCTCCTCCATATGGAAATTGTTTATGATAGCCAGTACTTGATGTGTGTTTACATTTTAATAATGACTATACAGTATTATTTCTTGAAAGACAACTGATTATATTCTGACAGCTACAGTCTGGTGGCTGCGAAAGCATGGAGAAATCGAGCAAAACCATGTGACAAATCTGCCTTTATCGACATCACCCTCTCAGTCTGGGGAGTCAATTTAATCAGCAGGTTAATTCAGCAGAAAGTGAAGTAATTGTTTGATTCTGTATCTATTACCTCTGAGACAGAGTCTTGCTTTGTAGCTCAGCCTTGGATTTGCCTATCCTCCTGTATCTGCTTCCCTAGAACTTAGAACACAGCACCAGAGGCTTGTCCTTAGCTTTATTCATATCTTTAGATGAGGTTATCTAAAACCTAGGTGTCTGAAAGCCAACGAGGAATGGCGGGAGGGCTGAGGAGACAGCTCAGTGGGGAAAGCACTTGTTGCTTCAGGACTTACAGACAGCTAGCTGAGGTACTGCACATTCATAATACCAGAGTTCCTCCTGGGAAGTGGGAGGCAAAGGCAGGAGGCTCCCTAGAAGTTCAGGAGCCAGGTAGGGTGGCCATGAGCAACACCAACAGATCCTGTCTCCCAAACAAGGTAGAAGATGAGGACCAGCATTTGGAGTTAGCCTCAGGTTTCTGCATGTGGGCTACGGCATGCTTGCCCACCTCACATACACACATGCACACACACCACAATTTGAAAAAAAAAATGGACAGAGGTCAAAGTAAGTTTGTGGCAACTGTCTTGAACCTTCTCACTTGGTGTCTGACATTTGCTCATTTCTTCATTTCATCGGCTCTAATTAAGACCTCTCTGTCAAAGATGGGGCAGAGGGTGTTGATATCTAGGTTAGTCTCTATCTAGGCATTTGTTTCTGTCACATAAAAAGGCCATTCCACTGACCTTGAAACCTAATGTAATGGGGGTGTGGCAGGAGAGAGACCTGGCCTAAACTGCATTGGAAAGCGGTCACTCAGAGGAGGTGTGGATACCTGAGCACAGAACAGACAGGAGAGGGAGGGAAGCAGTGTGAGCGCATGGATGAGAAGTCAGAACCCTGGGTCACTGAAATACAAAATGCAAGGTGGCATGTACATGTGCCGTGTGCCTGCCTTCACACAGACTGCCACACATGAGCAAAGGGCATGATGCCAAGAGTTGAAAGGCTTCCAGACTCAGAACCAGGAAGGACTCTGGGGATATCTAAGTGATGAACTGGCCAGACTCCTGCACCTGGCCGCCAGCCCAGTTAATCAGTCTAAGTCCCAGTTACACTTGGCAGCTGCCAGCCTAGGCCAGACCCAGCCCACCTCAAACAGGCAATGACATAGAAGGCCCTGATGAATGTCATTGTTCACCTTGGCATAGTGTGTGTGTGTGTGTGTGTGTGTGTGTGTGTGTGTATGTGTGAGTGTTGATGACCTATCCTGTTTCTGTCAGAAGAGTCTGGTCACTGAACAGTTCCTCACCTAGACCACATCTGAGGGTCCAGGATGTGGTATCTACCTCTTTCTTCCAGTGATGGTCCACCATCATCCATACAACACTCTCTAACTCTCCAAGGTTGTGAGCGTAAAGGCCCTCAGTCCGTCAAACATTAGCAAATGGTTCTTGGGTATGACAAAGATGACAATACACACTTCTTCAGGCTCACTGCTCTACTTCTGTGCCTCATCCACAATGACAGGACCTCATGCCACCCTGGGCACAGTCTCCGTTAGAGAGTAGAGGTATCTTTTAAGACAATGACCAACTAAAAGGATTTTTTTTCCTTCCAGGATTTCTGTATTGGTGACTTTATAACAAATGGAAAAACATAATGTGAAAAATTGTTCTGTTTAATTTGATCTCAGAATGCTACTAGTATATAGCATTTTATTATTGAACACTAACTTTTATTAAAACTCTAGTTAAATTTTAAGAAACATTTTGTATTTCCACTTGGAAACGAAGTCACACAGTGTCAGGCTGCCCCTCAGTCTGCGCATGGTTTCCTTGGAGGTTCTGGTCAGAAGGCAAAATGCGATACAGGGAGCTAAGGCACATGTAGCTCAGAGGGAGGACTGGGAGGAACCTGGGGTTTCTCTTCTCCAGTTGTTCTTGCAAAAGGGCCTAGTTGTACCGATAGATACCCTGAGCCACCACCCTCACCTCCTGCGTGGACACTCCTCCCTGTTCACACGTCCTGTTTCTCCTTTGTTACTAAACATAAAAGTTACTATAATTACCTAATTACACTGAACTTTGTACCTGTTCATTGTTTACATCTCTATATACATGCACATACTCATACATACACACTTACCTCCACACACACAGACACACACACTCAGGATGGAAAGATAAAGTTTAATGATAATAGGGATTTTCTTTATGCTTTTCTTGCCTGTATGCATGCCTGTGCATCACATATGAGGGAGTCATATCCCCAGGACTGGAGTTTCAGTTGGTTGTGAGCCGCCATGTGGGTGCTGGGGTACTGAACCCAGTTCCTTTGCACGAACTTCCATCGGTGCTCTTAATCTCTCGACCATCTTTGGAGCTCCTCAAGGATTTTCCTAGTTTTAACTGTTTCCAGTTCCTAAGGCATCAAGTAGTTCCTTGATAAATAGCTGTTGAATGAATAGCTGAGTGTAGGAGGATGTTGGAGACATCTTGGGATGTTCAATACCAAGCAACAGCAGGTTCTAAGGGCTGTAGCTCAGGCTTTGGCGAAAGGAGCTGCAAGGTTGGACTTGTGGGGCTACTTCAGGCTGAGTGCATGTGAGCTACATGGTCCTCTGCTCTGCTAAGGGTTCTCCCAGTAGTGTACTGGGGGGTACAGGCCCTGTGGGAATTGGACATGGTCTCCACACTCCCTCGGGACAGTAGTAGGGTCACATAGGGGCATCAAATTGTCTTCAAGAAAGTGACTTCTGAGAGGAAGCAAAGGCAGGAAAAGGTTTTGGGGGCTGGGCAAGAGGCCTGCAGGGAGTCAGGGAGAGCTAGGTGTGGCTGAACTTTCAACCACAGGCTCAAGGGTCTGAGGAAATGCAAGTGGCTTTTCGTGTTACCCTTTAAAAGGGTTACGACCTGGTGCTCTGGAGCAGTTTCCCTCCAACTTCTGCCACACCCTGTGCTCCAATCAACCTGCCCATTTCACCTTGTGTCAACCACTTTTCTCATCATTGCAGAAATTGCCAGACAACTTAAAGGAGGAACTGGCCTGTTCTGGTTTATGGTTTGGAAGGAATGCCCCATCATGAAGGGGAAGGCATGGTATGTGAGCTGTTCACATCTGGGCAGATGAGAAACCAGAAAGGCTTTTTCACTCTGCGTGAAGCCATGGTCCATAATGGGATGGCCTCCATCACATTCAGAGTGAGTCCTCCATCAATCACATCAGAGTGAGTCTTCCATCGTCATCAAAACTTTCTGGAATTGCCCCTACAGACAGTAGGTGGCCAGGGAAGAGTGACTGTCACATATGGGGATAGGTGAGATCCCCCACGCTGAGCAGCCCTCTGTGACTTTCCAGGGCATCTTGTTCTGCATTAAATATCTGTTTAGCCTTCTAAATTCAAGTCAGCCGTTACTACTTCATGGACCAGTCTCCTTGACCCTCCGTGATCTTGCAGCCTCAGCAATGCCCCTCTCCAGGCTGTTGGGATGGTCTCTGCGCTCGAGCGCACATCCGAATTCCCTCAGTGAAATAGTTGTGTCTTCAAGTCTGCACAGTGAGCTTCCTGACCTGGCATCTGATCACAAAGGAAGACAATAAAGAACACAGCTAGGATGTCATCCACGGTTTTTCTTCCTCTTCTAAAGGCCAAGGAGTAGCTAGAAAAATACAGTGTGGCTTCAACAATGCCACACTGTAACAGAACATTGTGAGGACATCCAGAGGAATACAAAAGTCTGACACATGCTACAAACACAGATGAACCTTTGGCAACTTGCTAAGTGGAAAGCCAGGCACAAGAACAAGTGTTGTATTCTTAGAGATAGGTAGAGAAGCAGATTCTTAGAGGTTCCTGGAGGCTGGGGAGACAAGAAACTATTGTTTAACAGGTGATTGTATTGGGAAGAAAGAGTTCTGGGAATGGTGGTGTGTGTGTGTGTGTGTGTGTGTGCGCACACACACACACACTTGCAGGCTTTATGTTTCTGAAAATGGTCCAAATAGTCTTAGAGTGTAACTCCAAGGCACAGTGCTGACCTTGCATGTGGGACGGGCTTTGGGTTTGACTCTCCCAACACACACACACACACACACACACACACACACACACCCCACGGAAAATTTTAAAGTAAGCAGACTCCTTGTTTTTTTTTCCTTTCTTTTTTTTTAAAATTGTTTTTATTGAGCTATATATTTTTCTCTGCTCCCCTCCCTGCCTCTCCCCTCCCCTTCAACCCTCTCCTAAGGTTTCCTTGCTCCCAATTTGCTCAGGAGATCTTGTCTTTTTCTACTTCCCATGTAGATTAGATCCATGTATGTCTCTCTTAGGGTCCTCTTTGTTGTCTAGGTTCTCTGGGATTGTGAATTGTAGGCTGGGTTTTCTTTACTTTATGTCTAAAAGCCACTTAGGAGTGAGTACATATGATAATTGTCTTTCTGGGTCTGGATTACCTCACTCAATATGATATTTTCTAGATCTATCCATTTGCGCTTTTTTCCTTTCTTTTATCTCATTTTATTTATTATCATTATTGTGTATGAGAGAGAGAGTATATGTGATGTGTGTGTGAGAGAGAGAGAGTGTGTGGTGTATTTGTGTGTTTTTGTGGAGTCTGCTTGGGAGTGTGTGTGTGTGATGTGTGGAGTGAGAGTGTGTAGTGTGTGTGCAGTGTTGTTTCTGAGTTGTATATGTGGTACTCGTAGTGTTTGTGTGTGGTGTACATGTGTGAGTATATGTGGTGTGTGACTGAGTGACATATGAGTTTATATGTGAATATGTGTGTGTGAGTGTGTGTGTCTATGCGTGAGTGTGTTTATGTGTGGCGTGTGTGTGGTGTGCCTAGGCCACACTATACATGTGAAGGTCAAAGACCAACTTAGAAGACTCTGGACTTTCTCAGAGGCTCCCAGGGACCCTGCTCAGGTCAGCAGTCTTGGCAGCGAGAACCTATACTACCCACTCAGTCACCTTGCTGGTCCTTCTTTTTTTTTTTTTTTTTGAATTTTTGCAGCATTTAGAAATTGGTAAAATTTCATCAAAGTCAGAATCATATTCTCTGGTGCAATCCCATTATCAGTAATTTTCCCCACACATTAAATTATGCTTGTTTTAGTTTATGAAATTTCATTTCTAGTAAGCCAGCTTATTGAAATGGCTTATTGAACTCAAACACAGCTTATTGAAATTAGTCCATTTTCATTTTTAATATATATATTAACTTTATGTTTGCATATACTCGCACAAATAATATTTGAGATAAATAGTTCTAATATGATTACTGTTTTATATATTTTTATTACCCTATATTAGAACCCTCTGATAGAGTCATTTTGCATTTTTAAATCTTGTGTATGTTTATGGGACCTCAAGAGAGGGGAATTTCTGAATAAGTTTTTTTATTCATTTTGTTCTTTAGTTTGGACAAGGCCTCTCTTTATAGCTTAGGCTGACTTGGTACTCACTCTATTGCCTAGGTTGGCCTCAACCTTCCAGCAATCCCCATGTTTCAGCCTCCCAAATCCTGGGATTATGGACCAGAGCCACAGAAGTCTGTATTCAAAACTTCCCCACTCAAAACAGATCAAAACCAAGAGGTAACAGCAGGACTGACAAAGCAATGCATTTGGCTGCACTGCTGATGGGACCACTCCTTGTATGTGGATCGTTTTGGGGTTCATCCCATGGGCAGGTGCCACTGACTGCCAGGATTCCCAGAAGGGCAGCTGCTCAAACTTGGGGGCTTTGACCGCACTTAAGGGGAGAGTCACAAACAATAACAAACCCTGAAAATAATAGCTGCAAACCTAGCACAACAGAGCCCTTCTGTGTGTGGGAGGTGTCATCGGGATTGTATCGACGGGTTTTGTTTTTTTTCACCCAGGCACATGAGTTATGGTCACAGGCAGGATGCTCCCTGCGTCTACAAAGGACTTGTGGCGGAAGGCATCAGTCCCTGTGGCCAGGGTCCTCTTGCAGCTCAGGTCTATAGATGGGGATGGGACATTTTCTGGTTGCCAGTGGTGGTAAGAACAGAATGGAGATCAGTGTTCATCCAGCCATTCTCTCACTCTGCTGCTGTTCAGTGAGCACCTGCTACAGGTAGGCATTGTGCAGGATTGTCAGAAGAGAGCCAAGGCAAACCGAGACCAGGCTCTCTGTCCCCACGGTCCAGGAGGAAGACAGCAAATACCGACTAATCATGCTTAAGTACATGATATGATCACTAGGAAGCGGTGGAGTGTTCTAGAAAAAGCAGGAGGCAGGGCAGCGTAAGAAAGCTTGAGAGCACCAGGGAGATGCAGATGTGAGGAAAATGCCTGTCCTGGCTAGTTTTATGTCAGTTTGACACAGCTAGCGTCACCAGAGAGGCAGGGACCTCAGTTGAGGAAAGGCCTCCATGAGAACCAGCTATAAGGTATTTTCTCTATTAGTGATTGATGGACAAGGAATCTGCCCACTGTGGGTTAAGCCATCTCTGGGCTGGTGGTCCTGGGTGTTATAGGAAAGCAGGCTGAGCAAGCCATGGGGAGCAAGCCAGTAAGTAGCACCCTCCATGACCTCTGCATCAGCTCCTGCCTGCAGGTTTCTTCCCTGTTTGAGTTCCTGTCCTAACTTCCTTCAGTGCTGAACAATGATGTGGACGTGTGAACTTAATAAACTCTTTTGTCCCCAACTTGATTCTTGGTCATCGTGTTTCTTTGCAGCATTAGGAACCCTAACTAACAGTTCCTAAGATGGGGTTGTGTGGTGATGTGTACGGTCTCTGCTCTGAGACCAGAACAATGAGCAAAGTCTGAGAACAAGCAGCCAGCAGAAACAGAAGAACGTTCTAGGAAAAGCAGAAACAGAGGGATCCAGACGTAGGGTATGCTAAGCCTGGCCAGTGTGCTTGCTGCAGGGTGATCTGAGAGAGGTGTGGGACAGAAGGACCTGCAGACTGTCACTTCAGCTCACAGGGTGTTCTGGTGAGCTAGGTGGCCCTACTCAAGATTGTAGAAGGATTTGCTTGGCCACTGTGCAGGATATAAAGAAGTGTGAACCGGGTGGGAATGAGGATCCTGAGGCCATTTCTCTTTTCTCCCCATGCAATACCCAACTTTATTCAGAGCATCAGACAGTTTGCACTCTGAGGGTTAAGAAGAGTCACCTGAGTATAAAATCACAAGGACAAGCTGCACATGGCAGAAACTTGTTTTTCTATAAAAACACATAAGCCAGTAATAGCAGCCAGCTATAATAACCAATCTAAAGTAAACTCACTCCTGTTTGCTACATCTGGGAAGGGTGTGGTCCAAGAACAAGTTGTGTTTTAAGAAACTGAAGTCATGAGACAAGAGTTTTTGTTTTCTTGGAGGTTTTGTTGTTGTTGTTGTTAAAGCTTTATTATGTATACAGTGTTCTGCCTGCGTGTATCCCTGCAGGCCAGGAGAGGGCACCAGATCCTATTACAGGTGGTTGAGAGCCACTATACAGTTTCTGGTACTTGAACTCAAGATTATGCATCAGGGCAGACACAGTGGAGGCTCAGGATACTCGATGCTGATGAGTATGCTGGAAAGGCAACCCAGACATGAAATAATAAAAGGTGAAATTGGCATGGTCTTCAGGGGAGCTATGGTTAGCCTGGCTCCGAAGGGTTAACCCCAAGTTATGAAAGGATATCGTTATCAGCAAGTGAAAGTTTTAGAAGAAGTGGGTTTCGTGTGAAGACTGGCAGTTCACGCTGGGCACATGGAGTGTAAGGCATCAATTGGACATCTGAGGGGAGATGCTGAGTAGAAACAGGGGTGTGTGTTCCCCAAGGCCTCCGTAGCATTGTACACAGACAGTAACAGCGACTCCTCGTCTTACTACGACAGAGATCGAACATTCTGAAACCAGGATGGCAGCTGGCCTACCTTCCTTTGAGAAGCCCCAGGCAGCTTTTCCTTGCTCTTTTTCATCTTTCAAAGCTGTCATAGTCCTCAGCCTGTATTATTTATTAGTTATCTTTATAGGTGCCAAGACAAAATTCCGCAACACAAGCAACTTACAGAGGAGCTGGTTTGGGCTCACAGCTCTAGGGTACAGTCCACCGTCATGGGGAGGGCGTGGCGGCAGGAGCTGGAGGCAGCTGGTCACATTGCACGTGAGTGAGGACTGCTCAGCTCCCTAGGGCATGGTGCTGCCCACCATTATGGTGTGTTTTCCCAACACAATTGACCCAATTAAGATAATTCCTCGCTGGCATGCCTAGAGGCTGATCTACTCTAGATCCTCTTTCGGAGGCGTGTCTGGAGGATCTTCTAGCTGGTTCTGGATTAAGTCACTTGACAGTCAATGTTTAACCACCACAGGGCCACGTCTTTCATATTCAAAGTGTGTTAGTCTGCCTCTGCATCACGACCACTTTCTCCTCACTGACCCTAGCCCTTCCGTTACTCTCAGAAGGAGCCTCCTAACTTCTTGAGGCAACATGGATAATCCAGGATGCTCCTCTCAGCTCAGGATCCCTCAATTATATCTTTAGAGTTGCTGGAGCCTGCAGTACTATAGAGGTAGTACGCCTGTAATTCTAGCACGTAGGAAGTAGAGGCAGAAGGATCAGGAGTTCAAGGCCAGCTTCTGCTACTTGAGCTTCTGTTTTAGTAAAAAGTACTTGAGAGAGAACTTAGTCGCTCTCCTCACTCAGAACAGGGTAGCACTGGACATGGAATCCCGGGATTTCATCTGGTATCATTATCTTATCATCATTTACCTTCTTTTGTCTCCACCCTGCCTCTACCCTGAGTCCTGCAGTTGCAGGTGTCTCTCTCTTTTCCAGATGCAGTTCAAGTTCGGTTGCCAGTAACTCCAGATTCCAGCCATCTTCCTGGGGAATCCCAGAGAAAAGACAGAAGTTCTCTCCTGTGGGGCTCCCACATAAAATCTCACAGAAGGAGCTGTGATGGGCACCGTTAGATTACATGGTTCACTGGTTGGAGACGCTGGTGACCCCTAAGAAAACCAGATGAAACAGGAGAGGTTCCTAGAGAAAGGGGAGGACAATGCTATTTCTAGATGTTGGGAGGAAGGATGTGGATGTGGCAGAAACTGTAGTCACATCACAAACACTTCAGACTTTCATTTTTAAGCTTATTTTTTGTAGCACTGAAAGTAACTCAAAGTAGATAGAATTCTAGAATGTTCCTTCAAGCATCTACTCTCAATGCTTCAATCTCCCCAATTCATGGTCAAAAATTTCTTTTGGGGGGGGGCTCATATTATCTCCTCCCCATTTTAGAATATCACAAAGCAAATTCCAGACATCATATTGATTTTTCTATGAATATTTTAATACATAGTGTTAAGTGAGAAGGGTTCCTCACCAAAAAACAGAAGACAAAACAAAAACCAACCACAGTGCCAATATAGTACTAAAACCTGTAACATGAACCCGTTACAAGTTCAGTGTTCAAATTTACCCGCAGTCTCAGAAATGATTGGACACGATCCAAATAAAGTGATTCATTGGGTCTGGTTCCAAATTTCCTTGTGTAACATGTCCGTGGGTTATCACTCCGAAGATGTTGGCCACTGTCTTCCTTTCTTTTTTGTTGCTATGACAAAATATTCTGACAAAAGCGCCATTCCGGGCTATCGTGGAGCTCTTTTCATTGTAGACCACAATTCCAGGTTGCCGTTCTTCATGGTGGGGGAGCTACAGGCCACAGGAGCTTGAAGCAGCAAGTCATAGCCAGTCAGCAACAGAAACAGAATGAATGTGCGCATGCATATGCTCAGTTGACTTTTATCCGCTTTTACACTGTAGGATTTCCCACATAGGAAACAGTGCCACCCCCAGTGGCCAGGTCCTTCTTCCGTAATTAGCTCACGAAGATCCCCCCCCCTCCCCGAAAGCATCCCGGAAGAGGAATGTGATCTAGACAACCCCTTGTTGAGACTGTCTTCAGATCATTCTAGATTGTGTCGATGTAAGCTTTCAGAGCAGTCAGGGGCTCTGTCCCGTCTGTCTTCACCTCCCCATCGAGGTCACTGTTGCTTCTTTACTGGACAGAGGCTTTGCTCCTGTCACAATGGCACTTTCACGTCTCGAATTCTCCGAGTGCCAATGTCACCAGTCATTCTGAAAGCAGCAGCTGTGGTTTAGGGGTATCTAATTGTAGATACAGAGATCGACAGTACCCAGCACAATCCCGGCTTCCCCCTCGCTCCAGCTTTCCTATCTGGAGTGGAAAAACAGTCACATTTCTTCTCCTAAGTCTTCCCATTCTGCCTTTGGTCCTCAATTTTCAAATGCCAGCTTGCTTCAGATGGGTCTTCCCTCCTCAGGGCGCCTTGGACCTTGCCACAGCTCACATTGTGAGTTGAGGTGTGACCTTCCCTCCTTGTGGTCTCCTGTGTTCAACTTCTGATCTATGAAGTTGTGGCTTGGATACACTAGAGTTCTGAATATTCTTGGAGCGGGGAGTAGAGAGAAATAGATAGGGTCTTTAAAATCCTGATGAGGCACCAGCCCTCCTGTTTAGAAAGGTCCTGGACATCCCCACTGCTCCTCAGCACCACAGGGAAAACTCTGAAATAAGAGGTGTGTATCTCTTTGGATAATTGCAATCATGCAGGGCTTGTGTGTGTGTGTTGTGTTGTATTTGTATATATGCAGGTGTGCACACCCACACATGAGCATGTAAAAGCCGGAGGCCAGTGCCGGATGTACTCCTCGATGACTTTTTATGTGGATTTTTGAGATGACATCTCTCATTGAACTAGGTGACAGCTCAATGTTTCGATGAGGTTGAGGGTCATGGAGGCTCTGGGATCTCCCCATCTCTGTACCTTCAGCACTGCGCTTGTGTTCCTTCAAACCTGGGATTTATATAGGTGCTAGAGATCTGGATTCAAGTCCTCCTCCTGCCATCAAATAAGTGTCGCACCCACCAAGCTGTCTCCCCAACCTGAAAGGTGACTTTTTTTTTCAGGGTTAGGAACTGAAATTCGAGCTCCGCAACTACTAGGTAGGCACTCTACCCATCAATTATAGTCCTAGCTTTCTTTCTGTTCAAATCTTCAACACTTCTGTTGTTGCATTCTTCTCTATATCATGACTTTTAGGATTCAGGGTACCCAAGGACTTTCGTCTCCTTCAGTCTCACAGAAGATCCTGGGTAGTGGATGGAATGTTCAGAGCTGGGATCTGGTTTAAGCCAACCACACAAGCAGGATGGCTCAAACCTTTTTCTCTGTAAAATGGGGTCTAACAAATCAATGATACTCTGGAGCCTTTTTGAGGTCTGAATTAATATCTACTCATATGATTTTGGTGCCTATACCTGGAGGCTGTCGGAACTACGTCGATCAATTTTTGCCTGGATGTTCTAAAGCTCTCAGGGTGGCCTGGAGCCTAGAGATAAAAGACTGAGACCCTGCTGGCTCAGGTTGGCTGAAGCATCCAGCTAGGTAGAGAGCCTTGGTGCAGAGTCATGAGACTACGTTTGTGAAGGAAATCTCTTTCCTTCATACCTCTCTCCTGTGGTACAAGGTGTGAGAATTGCTAGCAGGCAGTACACATGTTAAACACAAACAGCTATGAATACTGGCAGAATTGAACCTTTGATTTCTTGTAAGTTTCTGATATTTTCAGCCAATATTTTTGCATATTTGATACACTTTTTTATTCTTATATTTTAGAATGGATATACCTCAAGCCTAACATGTTCCTTGTACACTGTTAAGAGTCCAGTAGATGTCTCTTAGCCCGAACTCTGGTATAAACAGACAGGAACTGCCAGTGAAAGCATGGTGGTTATTTACACTGATCCAAAGGTCACTGGAGCATCTTCAGAGTGCACACTTCAGAGTTCAGGAATCAGAGCTGCAGAGGTGATCTGATGCTGCCTCTGATCCATTCGATTCTGCGTACACTGCTGCTTTCTCTGCTACATTCAGGCGCGTTTCTCCCTCGAGACTCTTTTCCCCTGGACTTGTGTCCTAATCCTCCCAACCCCATTCTAATAAAAACATCTAGTGCACATCTGTGTCCAAGAGAAAGGATCACACCTCCCGCCTCCCTTGCAGCTTGGTGAGGCAGTGTGATTCATCCTGCCAGTGAACTGGGAAGGAAAGCGCTGTAGCGTTGTGGCACTGTGTGTGCGTGCATGTGTGTCTCTCTCTGTGTGTGTACATGTATGTGCAGGTGGGAACAGAGGCCAGAGAGCACACTGTATCCCCTGGAGCTAGAGTTATAGGTAGTTGTGAGCCACTCATCGTGAGTGCTGAACACCTAGCCAGCATCTTCTGCAAGCACAGTGCGAATGTTCTTAACTACTGAGCCATCTCCCCAGCTCTATGGCTGACATTTTAAAGAGATACTTTGTCCCTGTATCCAGAAGGGAGGTGGCTATTGGTCTGACTGAAGCCACAGGGTGGCCATGGAAGCCTCAGTCAAAAGTGTCTTTGTGTTGCATTCATTCCATACAATGTTGTGATTTGGCTTTCCTTACTTACATGAGGAGTGATGCTCATGCCAGCAACATGGCTGACAAGTGTTGTTCTTATGTGTAGCATCCTGTATTTCACACCAACACCACTCAAGAAAAGAACCTACCGTTAGCTTTGTATTGATGGCTTTTTTTTTTAATAGTCTTACTGTGTTGTCTCAAACTTGGGATGTTCCAGCTCCTGACTGTTTGGCTATGAGGCCTGTGCCACACACATGCTTGAATGTCCTGCTGCAGTACAGCCCCCTGAGTGGGTCCAGGAGAAACAGCCAGCATCTTGTGTACAGCCCCTTCCTGTTCTCCAGGCTCTATGCCTCCTTCTGTTCTCCCTTTATCCATTGCCCCTTGAGATGATAAATTTCCGCGGCAGCCACAGCTGTTCCATCCGTGGAAAGGGATCAGCACAGTCGCAGCTGGAGGGAGGCATCCATGCTAGCAAGGATGCAGCGGGTTTGCCTTTGTTCTAGAAGGGCTCCTACCCGGTCTATAATTCTAACTGCTTTTAGCAGCTTCTAAACCTAAAATTTGGATGCAGGTGATGGCTTTGAAACTGGTACTTCATGCTCATAGAATGATCCTGAGACCTAAAGAGAAAGATTTTGTTGAGTTTAAAAAATTTTTTTTAACTTGCAAAATTACAGTAAGTTAAATATTAACTGTTGAACAATGAGCTTGTGGAGTCTCATGCACCCTTTCCTGGCTTCTCACATGATAACATCTTATTAAACCACAGCACAATTATTGAAACCAGGAAAGGAACATTGATAAAATACCAAGAACTAATCTACAAATCTGAAGCAAATGTATCCAATTAGCTACTAATGGTTTTCACTGATTCCTTCCGGCAGCAGTTGCCATGGTGTTTGCTAAATGACCTTTCAATTTCTATGGTTCCTTTACATGTATGAGCTGGAATTCTATTCTAAGGATGAGCCACCGCTTCTGAGCTATTTGTTCATTCATCCACTAATTTACTTGTATCTGTATGAGCCCATGGATGTCTATTTTATCCTATATATCAAAACCCATCGCTGTTATATGGATGCTTTTGCCCAGATTGCCATGCCCTTGGCTATTGAGAACCCCATGCAAGCTGGCTTCTGTGTCTGGTTGCTATGCCCCGTCCCATTACAGGGCATTTCTTTCAGCTATTGTGAGTCCTGTGCAAGCCGGCTCCTGTGCCCTGTTGCTATGCTCTATCCCATTACAGGACATTTCTTTAATCCTTCAGGTCAGGAGATGCTCCACGCTCATTTATGCTCTCCCTGCCCCTGCCTTGGAATTGGCCATTTTTCACTCACACCCCAATTTCCATACTATTTTAATTGTTAGGCTTATAACACTATTTATAATCTTGGAAAATTAATGTTTCTAATATGGGAGTCTCTGCATAGAAGATATTAGATATTTTTCTACCACTTTTTATATTGATTAATCATTACATATCAGTCCACTAATTTATCTAACTATATTGAGCCCATGCTATTTTATTATATAGAGTAAAAAAAAAAAATGGGAGGCCATGTAATTAGGATTTTTATAGAACAATTCTGTAAATTTTGATTGTGTTTAGTACCTTACTCAAAAAGTGCATCTTCTAGACTTTTGAGTGGTTTTAGGTGCATGTCCTGTTTATAATTCTAACTCTTTTAGCTGTCTCTATACCTAAAATTTAGGTGCAGGTAATGGCTTTGAAATTGATACTTCATGCATAATTATAGAATGTCCCTGAGACCTAAAGGGAAAGATTTTGCTGATTTTCTTTGTAAAAGATATGTTTTTAACTTTTGAAATTACAGTGAGTCTGTGTTCCAGCTCAGATGCACAGGAGTTTTGAAAGGAAAGTTTCTGATAATGGATTGTCGTCCCTAACATGTGATGGGGAGAGTCAACTGAAGGCATAAAGCAAGCAGCTAAAAAAAGTGTTTAGTTAGCCAAGACAAACGCCATCCTGACCTCCACTTTGGTTTTCTGAACCCACAGATTTCTCTCCCCCTTTTGTCTTTTTTTGTCCTTTTAGTTGAGAAGACTTCATCCAGGTTTTCTGTAGCTTGCAACATTCATGTTGAAACATTTCCTATTCAGTTCATCCCGTTGTTTGTGGTTTGTGGGTTTTTGGTTTCTTTGTTTGCTTTCCTGCCTGTATCCCACTTGTTTTTAGTACTTTTCAAAGTTACTTGCATGTCTACTTTCCCTCCCGCCCCTGAGACTGTTGAACTCTCCCCGCCTTACTGAGCTCTGCGTGGAGCTCAGCACCTCCCTTTAGCTGAGCTCAGAGGCCCAGAGCTGGTCTAAGTTGTGAATTTTATTTAATGGACCAGTGTTTGTTTTGTGTTTTTTTGCACAATAAATTTCCACTCTCATGGTAGTTAACTCAAATCACAATTTCTGGGTCAGGAAACTGGTTATGGTCATCTATCTATGAGGATTTCCTTAAGTCCAGAGCAACAGAACAGAGATCTGGGTTCTCACCTAGGGGTTCTGCTGGGAGAAACCTGCTTGGAACCTTCCTGGTCCTGGAGGCAAAGGCTGTAGGTAGAAGAGGTTACACGTGCCAGGGGTTGAGAGACGCAGGACCCATATCTTGCTGGCCACCATTTCAAACTACTTGAAGGTATTACAGCATTCATAGATGGCCATTCATGCCTGATGTTCAACTAGACCTGCTTGAACAACAAGAGAGGACATGAAACAGAGAAAGTTTAGTTAGCGGGCAGTCGGGCATGTGGAATAGGAGAGCAAATCAAAACCCAGCTGCCTAGGGTGGGACTTGGAGATATTGTGGGATAAAAAAAAATGAGGGGACTTCAGGAGAGGAGAAAGAGAATATTTATTATTGTTGTTGTTATTATTTTATGTGTAGCATATGTGTGTTGGGAAAATGTGTGTATGTGGCAATCAAAGGACAACTTTGTAGAGTTCGTTGTCTCCTTCTACATTTACATGGGTTCCAGGAATGAAGCAAAGGTTGTCAGACTTGTGTGGCAAACATTTTTTCCACCAAGCTGTGTCCTAGGCAAGAGCTGACTGAAGACAAGGTGACCCGCGTCATGCATATGTGGATCCAATCCAAACGGCTCAGAAAATGGGGTTAGGGGAAATGCTTCCAGGTGTTGAGGTAAAAAGGTCACCCCTGGGGACATCTGTGCATGCCCAAGGGCAGAGTTGTAGCCCAGGCAAGTGCTCAGCCATGTGGACCCCAAAAGTAGTGACTTGTAACGCCAACCAGAAACAAGTAGCCAAAGCTGCAAAGTTCATCTGTGTTGTGATTTCTAAGCATTACGGGGGCTTTCAGTGTCCTCTTCTCAACCCAGGAAGGAGAATCTCTTACTCCTTTGCAAAGACAGGCAGGGCCTTCGCTGTGTGACAGGGTCACAGGGGGTAGCCTCTTCCAGATGGCACTTTTTTGAATAGAAACGAGCATGGGTTCTAGCCTCATTTAAAATCATTCACTGACCCGGACTCTTCTGGTGACAAAGCTCTTTGGGGGTCTGTTTTCTGCGCACCTTAAAAGTTTAGGTTTAAAGATTGTTCCTTTAGCAGTGTCAGTGGGTTTGTATACCACTCAACATACTAGCACCCAGAATTCAATTAGATTTAAAATTTGCAGCTACATTTATTTTTCTATCTGATTGCTTGCAGTTTCTGTAGGTTGAATTGTTTGGCAGTATTCATAAAATGAGTCTCCAGGATATCTTGAAAATTTCAAAGTGTTTTTAGCTGAAATCAATACCCCCCCACCTCTCCCTCTCCCTCTCCCCCTCCCTCCCTCCCTCCCTCCCTCCCTCCTTCTCTCTCTCTCTCTCTCTCTCTCTCTCTCTCTCTCTCTCTCTCTCTCTCTGTGTGTGTGAGTGTGTGTGATGGTAGAAAAAAAAACCAGCTGAGTTGGTTGAATTGGAAATCTGGGGTGAATGTTTTCAAATGATATAGGACCCCCGCTGTAGTAGTAATCAAGAAAGTCCCAGAAGGCCCTGCACTGGTTGTTCCAGATGCTTATTTCTGTTGTAGCAGCTGAACTCATACTGTTGTGTGTGTGTGTGTGTGTGTGCATTCAAAAAATAACCCAAACACTCTTTAAAACAAGAGCGAAAATAATGGTTCTACCAGTGAGATTTGATCAGAATTTTTATCTATCTAGAATGGTGCAATGTAGCTGCCAGATTCAATTTAACATTTACCTGACAAGCAATTATGGCCCAGTATCCAGTCGGAGTGTTTCTAAGAGCTTAAATTAGGCAAATAGCTAACAGTTTTGAAAACTTTTTCAGCAAATCGATGATTTGACTAACGATATTTCCATATTTTATGAGTTTAACATCGTAACTGATAATGACCTTCCCATTTGTATGTCTAAATAGTCCGAGTGTCATGATTCTGAGCATGACTTGTGATTCAGTGAGAGATACCTTAAAGGTAAGATTTAAAAAATTCCTTTAAAAATAACTTGGTGAAGGACTGCAGAGATGGCTCAGTTGGTAAGACGAATGCTGCACAAGTGTGAAGGCCTGGATTTGATCCCCTAGAATTCGTATTTAAAGACAAGATGTGACAGTGTGCTCCTGGAATGCCGGGGAGGCAGAACGCGGAGGCAGGGGGATCCCTGGAGCTTGCTAACTAGCCAGTCTAAACCAACTGTTGATTCCTGTGTTCAGTGATAGATTCTCTCTGAAGAAAGAGAGAGAAAGAAAATTGGAGAGCGATGAAGGAAGACACAGAATCTTGGTCTCTGACACACACACACACACACACACACACACACACACACACACACACAATTAATAACAATTCTGCTTATTCCTCTCTATCTGTGGCTTTCAAATAGTTTTATCTATTATCAATGATCTTTTAAGCATCAGGTCTGAGATTTCTCAGGAATGTCACATGCTGCCAGAAGTTTGTCCACAGGCTCCCACCTGTTATATGCACCGTGATAGACTGCTTTGAAAGAATGTTTTCAAGACGTTAAAAATGTTTAAAAGTGGAGGGAAGAAAAAACAAACAAACAAAAAAAAAAAACCCTTCCCTGCTGCTGTTTGAATGTTGGGCACAAGATGGCGCAGTGGTTACACCAATAAAATGCAAAGTCTGGAACTTGATGTTGGCAACAGAAACAACAAAGCTTTTGGAGCATTAATTTCTCTCATCAAATACTATAGGCCTTTAGAAGAACTCTTACGTTAATTCTGGTTTTTAACGACTTAGTGTTTATTTATCCTCCAACCTATTAAAACCATGGTTGGACTGTTTTGTTAAATAAAATTTCTTCCCCTCTCGGGATAAACTGTTTTCAGAAGACAATTGATTCTTAAGTACATTAAGTCTTACTAAGTGGACGTTTGTTTTCAATTTAGATGGGGGAGAGTCTATGTTCCAGTCTGTGAACAAATGTTTTTTAAAAAAGTTTTTAGAAACGTTTAGAGTTGCTGTGTTCAGCCAGAACAGCATAATCGCTTTTCTGGAAGGAGATATGTCAGAGAAAGCCAATGTCCTTGGCTAAACCGAATCCCTCTAAATTGATGTCCGGCAGGATTAGTGCAGATGTATATATCCCAAGGCTGCGGTCTTTATCTTGGCTGGGAACGCCGAGCATCTGCGCGCTTGATGTCTTCACGCTGGATTAGTCTTTGTGGGATGGGATTTACAGTCCAAGGCTGCGTTTCTTAATTACCTTTGAGTTATATAACGCCCAGGGGACCGCCAGGACAGGAGGCTGCTGTGTAAGGCTCTGCTCTCGGGGACATTGCCTTGGAAGGTCTTTCTTCTCACGCTTTTTCTAGATGACGTATTTTTTTTTTTTTTTTTTTTTACAAATCATAAGATTTTCTGTTCCTGAAAAAGCGAGTTTGCTAAACATATCCATTGAAAAAAAGAACCTAAACTTACATGTATAATAAAACCTAAAGTTTGTTGAACTTCCCATTGATTAATGTTTATTGAGTATTATGTTGATTACCACATACCTGGTACCAGTTAGAAACTTGTCTCTAACGTTCAGCTTTTCACTTCGAAACCTCTTGCCATGAAAGAGAAAAGACTTGCTGTTTTTAACTTAAGCTAAAACTTACTTGAAAACAAAAATCCTGCGGTAAAGCTTCTATGGGAGATACGTTCTCTTTAAAACTCTATAGCGCACAAGAAAGAAAGCCAAACTTTGGGTCTCAGAGGCATGGCTGTGTCTGCCACAGGACTATCTTTCAGAATTTGTCATTTCCCGCTGTGAGACTGGTAACCTTTTCTTTTTCCTTTCTTTTCTTGTATGAGAAGCTGGAATGTAAAGCTGGGTTTTGATGTTAGAATTCCGACTTTCAGAACTCACCGGCACCATGGCTATACACGCCATACCACACCACACTCGTGCATAGAGTAAAAGCTGTACATTAACAAAGAAGCAGATGATATTCTCATGATCGCATGCCGTTCATTTAGACCCTGGTCTTTGTACTGGTGAACCTTCTGGGGAAGGAAAGATTCCGCTGGCTCTCCTCTGTTGCTGTGTATAGGCACCCCTGTACCAGGAAGAGGGGAAGGGATAAAAAGGCTGGCGACATGGCCCTTCCTGAGGAACTCACAGTTGGGAAATTAGTGTCTTTAAATGAACAGTCTGCTAACATGAAGCCAAGAGAACATAATCTGTTTGTTTATTCTATTTTTTTACTTTATGTATATGAGTGTTGTATGTGGTGTTGTGTGCATATATGTGGTGCAGTCATATGAGTGTTTGGATGTATGTGCCTGTGCACATATATTTAAGGGCCAGAGGAAGACATCGGGCATCTTCTTCTACTGTTCTCAACTGTATTATTGTCTTGAGACAGGGTCTCTCATGGAACCAGATGCTCACCATTTTGGCTAGGTTGACCAGCCAATGAGTTCCCAGGATCTTCCCATCTTTGCCTCCTAACACCGGGGTTACAGGCATAGTAGTTACAGACTGCTACTTTTTACATGTGTGTAGGAGATTTGAAGTCAGGTCCTTACCTTTGCAGTTGATGGTCTTATGCACTGAACCATCTTCCCAACCCCAAGAATATAATCTTAAAATAGTACAGGGAATGGGAAAGGACTCAGGAAATAAGATTCAGGGACTCTTTTTGGGAAGGGAAACTGTAATGGATATTAGAGATTTGCCATACTTTAAATCATAAAAAAAAGGAAAGTAGAAAGATGGCTTAGTTGGCAAGTGCTTCCCATCGAAGTGTGAGGACCTGAGTTCTGCTCACCAGCACCTACAAAAAAGCCCAAAACGGCAGAGTTGGCCTCTAATCCCACGCCTGGAGATGTGCAGACAGGAGGATCCCTGGGGACTCCTGGCTGGTCTTGCTGAATCAGTGAGCTCCAGATTCACAGGGAGGCCCTGTCTTAGTAATAATAATGCCATGGTAATTATAAAGGAGATGATGGTGGTGATGTGATGGGCAATAGAGGCAGACATCCCTAGACAAACTAATCCCCACAAGCTAACATGCATGTGCACATGCACACACCTGCACCCATGCGCACACACATGCACCCCCTACATGCACACACACACATGCACCCCCCACATGCACACACATGCACACCCTGCACACATATACACACACCTGCACCCATGCACACACACATGCACCCCCTACATGCACACACACATGCACCCCTACATGCACACACACATGCACCCCCCACATGCACATACATGCACACCCTGCACACACATACACACACCTGCACCCATGCACACACACATGTACTCCCTACATGCACACACATGCACCCCACACACATGCACCCATGCACACACACACACATGCACCCCCCACATGCACACACATGCACACCCTGCACACATGCATACTAATATTAAGGGGTTAAAAAAAAAACCTCAGTCAGGGAAAGCTGAGCTGAGGAGAAGTATTAAGATGACAGAACCAAGGGAAGTTTTAAGTTTGATTGGCATCACAGGTGAGAGAAATAAAGACGCCAGACAGACACACTGGAACCCTTCTCTGTGAGGCCTCAAACCACAGGCTCTCCATTAAGAACAGCCACCAATCAGAGGAGAACGGCAGACAATGTTTGGGCACCCGAGTGATTGACACAAAACTGTATGTTTCGGTCAGATTAATTTGATCAAAAGGACAGGAGAAGAGAGAGAGGAGAGGAGATGCAGGAGGAGTCATGGAGGACCCATGGCGCTCCCATGTGAAATCACCAGAACCTCAGCTAAAGCTCAAGGGACTATTCAAAATGCAGCCCAGTGAAGTGGGAGGGCAGTGTGCGTATAGACGTTGTTGCCTTCCGTGCCTGAAAGAGCTATGCATTTGCTTTTCTCAATTAACCTAAGTGTGGTCAATGTCCACTGCAGTCAGGCCCTGCGCTCCCCTGCAGGCGGCTGGGAATGGGTATGGCATCCCCAGGTCTGGGGCAGAGAAGCCAGAGCCAAATTTAGCAGTCTGCTTTTCATGGCAAACCTTCCTGTTCTGCCTCTTCCCTTGGATAATCGGGTGCAAGTTGACTCTTTTCTCAGAGAGGAAAGGGGGCCTGGGACTTAGGAGGGGAAATAGCCACCTTTAGGCTTTCTTTGTGGGAAGCGTCTGAGTACAGCGTCACGGAATGATGTCTAGGTTGTCTGTTTCCCGAGATCATAGTCGGTGACAGATGTAGAGTCAGAAATCCAGGCTGGACCCTGAATGCTATCAGTAAGGCTGACTTCCTCCAGGGGGAGAAAGCGTCTCTATCAGTCAGGGTTTGCTAGAGGAACAAAACAATAGAACGAATATGTGTTGATTTTGGGCCCGACAGCGGTGGGAAGAGTGTGCAGGACAGGGCCACACTGCACTTTTCAAAAACTGCCTGAAAAGGACTCTGTGAGGTTCTGACTAAGAAGAGGAAAATTTTCATTCGTAGAGAATAGTTCCCCCTGCAACATCTCATCTCCATTTTCCAATACCTCACTATATAGCCCAAGGCTGGCCTCAAACGTTAGATTCTCCTATCTCAGGATCCCAAATGCTAGGATTATGGCATGTCCTACAACTTATAGTAGAAAGCAAAACCATGAAAGGAAAACCCAGATCTGGCAATAAATAAAATAAATAAACTTCCACAAATGATGCTGTTATGTGTGTGTGTGAAGTTTTTAAACAAGATTTGCATATTTAAATGTACCTGTTCAAAACAGGTCAGTGAGGTAATCATAATTGCTGCCAGAAACATTTTGTTAAACTCCACGGGGGCGGGGGGGGGGAGATGTTCACATTCCTTTGTGACCCGTCCATTCACTACAGTTATCAAGGGCCACAACTGTTTAACGATGCTGGTAAGAACAAAGCGACCGTCGGGGAAGCAGACCAGCATGGATCTCACACAGCAGAGTCTGCAGTGAGGGTGGAAAGAGGCGTTGGAAGAGTGCGATGAAAACATCTAAATTGCCCATAAGTTCAGCAGGATCTCCAGTACGTGTTGTTTAACAGCGAAGGAAATCATGGGAACCCGAGAGGGAAAGGGGGGGCTTTCCCCACAGGTGGTGGGCTGGAGGGAAAGCCCTCCTCGTTGCAAACCAGACGTAGGTGTGTCTATTAATTTTCTTCTGCTGTGTGACAAATGACCCCCAAATGTAACAGCTTAAAAAAAAAACACTTATGGTTTCTGTGGGTCAAGAGTCCAGGAACACTGTAGGTGGGTTCTCAGGCTCAGCTTTGCTCCCAGATTGCAATCAAGGTCTCTGCCAGGACCTCAGTCATTGCTGGCTGGACAGGGAGGCTCCGCTTCCAAGCTCACTCACGTAGTTGTTGGCTGACTGCTGTCCTCTGTGAGTTGTTGGCCTGAGAACCACAGCTCCTCACCAGCAGCTGTTTGGCCACCCTGCTTTTTGCTACGTGGGCCTCTCCATGGGGCAGTGAACAGCGTGGCAGCCAGCTTCTCTCTGGGAGTGGGGAGAAAGGCCAGCAAGGGCAGGCAAGATGGAAGGCATGCACAGCTGGCAATCTCCATGGTGGTACTTGATTACTCTATATGTGTCTGTGTGTGCACATGTGTGCATGTACAAGCGTGTACGTGTGTGGAGGGAAGAGGTGGACGACAAGTGGCTTTCTTCATCACTTACCTACCTTACATTTTTGAGTCTGAATTTCACTAAAGTTGGAGCTCACCGATTTGCCTAGACTAGCAGCACAGGGGGGAGTAGCCATGGAGAGGGAAGGGGGGGGGCCCTGTATGGCAACCGGGTGGGAAGAAAAGGGGCACAGAGGTCTCGATGAGTGGGCAGGAGAAGCTGTGGAGGCTGAATCAGAAAATTAGGAACACAAAAGCTTGTGATGAGGGAGTGACAAGATGCATTCAAGCCATTAAGGTGGTTTTGTCTGTGGAGAAGGGGCCCCACAGTGTGGGGGCTCAAAGAACACGGAGATGTGCATCAGCAAGGATGAGTCACCCACATAAACACCGAGGTGACTCAGAATGAAGGGGGGGATTGATGCTGAAAATGCTGAAGAGCAAGGGAGAGGGTGACAAGGGCTCTAGAGGCCGGGGAGGGAGGGGAGCTACTTCCATCAGTATTGGAGAATAGGTATTCTGCAAAAAAAAAAAAAACCCTCCTGTTATAGAAGTCATACAAATCACAGTATCAGGAATGGCTATCTCCTTTTAAATGGTTTGTGGAAATTTCCAAAAGGGTGAAAGATTCTCCAGGGAACTGGATACCAGGGTGAGTAGCAGACAATGAAGCCATGACCCAAACCTTGGTGTCTGCCACTATCTTCAGGCTTTGGGTAATGTTCTCTGTTTTACATATACCATGGCATGAAGGCCTCTGATGTCCCCTCAGCTAACTCTCTATTGACTATGTAAACACCCCTAATTGGCCCAGATATGTGAAAATGCTTGCAACAAGTCACCCTTACTAAGACCATTGAGGCCACAGTAGATGAACTCAATCTGTCTTGGTTTATTTGTTGGGATACCAAGTGGAAGCATCCTGGGCGTTGCTCTTGGTGCCTCTACCTCATGGTGTCCCATAATTCCCAGACAAAAGTCTAGATTCTCAACAAAAGGTAAAGTCAGACATGAAACCAAACCTGGCATTAAAAGAAACAGGACATGAAATAGTTTGCTTAGTTTGTGAATAGAAAATCACATTCTATAAGAATTTATAATATTAGATCACCTTCCAGCAGACCCGAAAGTAGTGTGTGTGTGTGTGTGTGTGTGTGTGTGTGTACATGAGTTTTTAGTGTCTGCAGGTGCACGTGCCCACGTGGGCATTTGTGGAGGTCAGAGGTCACTTGTGGGTATCTTCTATTGCTCTCCGTTTTATTTTTTGAGATCGGGTCTCTCACTGAACCTGGTGGACTGGCTGGTCAGTGAGCCCCTGGGATCTGCTTGTTTCTGCTGCCCCCTGCCGGGTTCAAAGCTGACAATAAACCTGCTGCCCTGCCGCCAAGGATTTAACTGGTGCTGAGGATGCTCCCTCTGGTCTTCCTGCCTGTTCAGCAAGTACTTTATACACTAAGCCACCTCCTCACTCCAGGAGACTAGAGTTTATATGTCTAGATGACAAGTCCAGCTAACAACTTAGAAGTTGTTCTAATAGTAAATGCTTGAGGAGAGAAATACAGCTCACCGATTTAAACTTCATGCCACGCGTGCACGCACACACGCACACACACTCACACGTTACACAATACCTAGTTAACATGTATGCATTTTTTGTTCTGAATATCAGTTTGAAATAAGCTTCTAAAAAGCGGTCTTATGTTAGACCATCATAGTGTACCTAGAAAGACCTAAGCGAACTCTTTCTGGAAATACAGTCTCTGCTTTAGCTTCATGCCATTCCCACAACATGTTCATCTGAGTATGAGCTCATAAATAAAGACTACAAGCCACAGGAAAAAGGAAACAACAACAACACCCCACCCGAAAGGCCAGAAATAGAAATTCAATTGCCAGGCTCAGATAATCAATATCAAGAGGAAAAATGGATAGCTTGATTTAATGACTACTAGGTAGAAGAGAGTTTGGATACTTAGTATCATTTATTGATACAGATAGATATAGATATATGGATAGATGGCTGCTCTGTGGATATAGATAGATATATGGCTCCTTTACTTTTATTTGCTGATTTTGTTTCTATTCTTAAGGAAATGATCAGCTATAAAGATATAGCGATATTCATCTTAATGTTACCTACAACAAGGAGTAAAACACTTAGACGCAGCCTGTAATCTCTCAGAAGAGGGAAAGAGCAGGGAACTGATAAAGCACGGGCAGTATTGTTCTTATTTATGAAGTTTTATTGTTATGAGAATGTGCTCATGATATAATCTCGGGGCACTGGAGTCAGATAAGAAATTGCCTGTCAAACACGGTGGTGTTGAGCATTTTACTATGTTTTCTATAGCTCTTGTGTTTATATAAGTGTCTGGTATGCACTCCCCCGTGCCTGTGTGCACAGGGGCCTAAGGTCAACTCATGATCCCCACCCTCATTTCTGAGGCCGGGTCTCTCACTCCGCCTCACTGGTGAGAGGGACTGGCCAGCGAGTCCCATGGAGCCTCCTGTTTCTGTGGGTACGGTGCACACATCACATCTGAATTTACATATGTATGAGTATTTCTTCTTGCACGGCAAGCACTTTGCCTACTGAGATGTCTCCTTTGCTCTCACGTTAGTTAGATGAATGGAAGAATTTTATTTCTCTAAAATTCTTTGTAAACATTTGACAATGGTAGAAAAGACTTAGGAAATCTTGACAGGACTTTATTAAAGGATTCAGTTCTTTTAGCAGATTAAAAAAAGCGTCCTCCAAGAATATAAGCATAAAGATACATAAACAATAGCTTTCACAAATAGAATTTAGTTTCAAGTTCTGATGCACTTAAAATATGCAGACAACATTCACATAATTTAATTAGAAAAAAAAAACCTTTCATACTGGGTCCTTCTGTTTTGGATATAAAGGCTTCACAGAGAATTTAGAAGTGAGTTTGGTTTCTTTTCCTGTCATTGAATGCAATTATGTGACAACTCTTCTGGCTGTAATAGCCAGGAAATGGACCACTTAGATACTCATGGCTTCACTCCTGCTAGCACACAGGACCAATAAAGAACATTCCTCCACGATGCTTCCATCTCTGTGAACTGAGAAGATCAAAAAAAATTTTTTTTTTTTTTTTTTTTTTTGCTAAGCAGTGATTTAGTTAATGAAAGCACTTGTCAGATCGCACAGGGCTGTATTACAGAAACGCCTGCTGCCAACAGCCCTCAGGCAGTCGTCTGCACAGAACCATCCACAGCAAGAGAACAAAATGCCATCGCGTTCGCACTTTGGGGGTTGGTGGCAAATTGGCTTACACTCTCTGGATGGATCCTGAGGTTTCAAGGGACTCGATGGTATGCTTCTAGTTTGTGTAATCACAAAAAGCAAGGGCCCTGGCGAGACCTACGCACAGAGCTCTTTAAAGGACAAGGGCCCAGACAGGGACAACAGAACAGTAACATCTATATTCAGTGGAAGGCAGATTATTCTAAATACCGAGAGAACCAAAGTGTTTAGTGCAAACATTTCCCAGCTACTGTTCTCAGCTCAGTTTGGTTGATTCACCTGGGAGTGTACTTGCTTACCACATGGAGGACATAAATCATCACGTATTGGTTGATTGGAAAGTACTTTAGGTGACAGTCCTCAGACCCCGAGACGGTAAGTGTGCAAAATTTATGCAAGGAACCCCAGTGATTCTGAGATGTCTGTGTGGGGAATGTAACTACTTGATCATTCTCTGTGGAATCCTACATCTACCACACAGGACTTCTTAATAAGATAATGGACTAGACATGGGGCTGAGGCTCTTTCATCCATTCCCTGGATGTTGTCCTGAGGAGGCTTACCTCCCTGGTATCTTTTAGCTCTCAGTCCTTCCCACACTAGAGGCCCCTACAATAAAAAAATAAATAAATAGTCTTCCACAATTCTTCAAGTCCTGTAAATTGAGATGATTGATTTTTTTTTTTTTACTTAGTAATGATTTAGTTTAAGACAGAGGTTGTCACACTGCATAGGGCTTTATTGCAGAAATGCCTGCTGCCACCAATGCTCAAATAATCATCCAAGTTACCAAGCAACTCTAACCAATCACGACCTTCCAGGAGAAGTATCCTTTGCTCTTGCTTTTGATATACAAGTTGACTCTTAATCGGAGCCACTCCTGTGGATCGGGCACAGAAAACTAGAGAGCAGACATAAAGAGAGATCAGTTGGAGACGTGTTTTTGTGTAGGACCTCATAGTACCAAAGCATCCTGAGCTTCCCCCATTATGTAGTAAGGGCAAGTCCCAGGTACTCAGGGGGCCACATTTTCAAGGAAAGATCTGGTAGCCTTGGACCCAGAGGAAAAAAGAGGAAGAACGTAAGAAACAGTACCTAACCCAAGTGAGGCATCATGCCTTTACTGTCAGGCATCTATGAGACAATTTTAGGTTGAACTTTTCCAGCCTTGAAGATCTTAGGAGATTAGGGTGATATGTTGTAGTTGACAAAATTTTTCTACAAATATTAGTTTATTACTATTATTTTATTATACTTGTCTCACAAATGAGCAAGTTGGTTCAGGGACTGTGAGACTCAGGAATTACCCTCTTCACGATCATGGTTATGGGGAGGGATTTGTATGGGTTCAGAGGAATATCTGAGAAGGGAACAGAAGATGCTCCTTTGGGACTTGGTCATTTAAACAAAGGAAGCTAGTGACATAGAACTCTAACACAAAAGGAAAGGAAGGTTAGGAGAAAGGGAGGAGAGAATGTGCCTGATCCCAGCCTTCTGGAAATGCCGAAAGCCTGCTTTGTCTTTCCTAGATAAAGAATTTGTCCGTTTTAACTAAACTGGGGAAAATACTTGACTATTTCATTGCTATAGAGACATCCGAGGCAGGACCAGAAGCTGACTTTGAAACTGTGCACAGAGGAGGCTTTCAGAGAAGGATGTAGCTGAGTTGTGACCACATCTGTAGCATGAGTTAGGGAAACCATTTGCAATTCAGCTGAGAAGTCATCCAGGTCTGTTTTGAGAGTAGGATCCCAGCTCCCTGGGCAGAACTGGGAGCTGACCTTCAGTGCTTGGGGGAATGTCATCTTGACCAAGGCTTAAATCTCATTTCAAAGCAGGTACCAGGCAGGACATTGAGAAGGTACCAGGCAGGACAAGGACCACACACCAAAATTAGGAAAGAAGAGTAGCTCTTAGTGTCAGGTTAATGGAGTAGGGGAAGTGGATTTGGGAGGAGTGAGGAAGGTCTCACACTGAAACAGAGTTCACAAGGCCTGGATGCTCAGGGAACACGTACAAGTATAAGGGTGTCATCCTGAGGATACCATGACCTAACAAGACTAAAGAAGACCCTAAAAGAAGCTGCAGGGAGGTGGGGGATAGTCCATAGTTACCCCCGATGAGCCACTTAAAAAGTGTTCAGAAGCATTGGGGAGTGAAGTAACTTAGTGGGAGATCTTATGTCCCAAAGCTCCCAGAAGGACATGGAAGAATGAGAATTCTTAGGTAATTTCTGTTTCAGATTAAATTTGTCCTGGAATCCATGTCATGTTGAATGTTGAAACTGGAAATGGATGGGTCCAGCAGTGGGGGATTTTAAGCTAAGGCCCCCACTAGTACTTTATGTCAAAGACATATTTTTTTGCTTCTTCTGTAAAACAGAACATAAATCTTGGAAATGCATTATCATGTGTTTGGATGAGACCCCGGCCTTCTGCATCATATTAAATGGAAAAGAAGTTTTTATCTGAGCAATTAAGATTTTTGTTATTGTTGAGTCACTTCTTTTCCTGATGGTAATTAGCTAGCAAGTTCAGCTAATTGCTGCTCCTGGTTCACATCATCTGTGTGAAGACAATCATCTAGTTGCCATGAAGGAAAGACATGATGATTATGCTAAAGTTTAAACCAAACTACTTAGCAAAGCGGGGAGAGAGAGAGAGAGAGCAAGCGAGAGTGAGAAAGCGAGACGGGGCCCAAACAAGCTACAATGTGCTCGGTCCTGTTCTCTGTCGTTTGAGTTTTCAGTTTCCTTCTCTAAGAAGCCGTCATGCTTTCATTTTGGGCCGTGAAATATGATACTGATGTCTTAAAAGCATTCATAGACTATGTCAAATCACACGGATCAGTCCACACAACTTGTTTCTGTCCGTAGAATCAAAGGGAGATAGCTGACACAATTGTCCCTAGTTTATATTAATAATGCAAACCGATTTTAATTGATCTCTCCGCACTATCCAAGTGCTTGTGGCAGTAATTTATGAAGCAACAATTGCACCTACAGACTATGTAGTTCTCATGGAAGACCAGATTCAAAGATTAAATATGGAGTTAGTTGAGAATACAAACACTCTTGATAGTACATTTCCGACACAGAACTTGGAGGAACTGAGCTGGAATTGTCCTGGAACCCCTATTCCCTGACGACTAGCTCTCTTAGTATTGGAAGGTACTATGCAAGCTGCCAAGAGAGAAAAGCAATTGATAGCCCTATCCACCTTTAAACTGTACAAACCACAGTGATGACTGGCTCAGCAAGCGTGGGGCCCAAACCTGAACAATATATCTACAGCTACAACAGAGCCCCAACACCTAAGGCTCAGGGAAAACCTTGGAAGAACAGTAGAAAGATTGTAGGACAAGGGGAGCAGGACACCTGCTTCAGACATGGCCAGAAGGCTGCACTTGGGACATTCCAACCATATAACTGCCTAAGTAAGACCTACCTGCATGATGACAGCACCAACTGATAGACCAGTGTGAATGGGGGAGATTTCGCAAGTTCATTCATAGATGAAGAGCTACAGGCAGCCGCTGGCTACCAAGGAGAATTAGTTCTCTTCAGGGATGAGCCCCTGATAGGTTATCCAATCTCAAGTTATTAGCCCTAAATATATACAAATACAGACAAAAAAACAGTAAATGGATTCAGTACCCGTGTGTGTGTGTGTGTGTGTGTGTGTGTGTGTGTGTGTGTGCGTGTCAGAGAGAGGGGGAAAAGGGAGAATCTTATGTAACAATAATTAAAGAAGAGATGAATTTGAGAGGGTGGGGGGCAAGGAAGGAGTTAAAGTGGAGAGAGAAAAGGGTAGAAATGTAAATACAGTATCCAAGTAGGAAATTCTCAAAAATTGACTTAAAAAGATAAGAGGATGTTATAAACAAGCCGATATATCCTTCAAACCAGGAAAGGTATGTGTTCTGGAAGGGAAAAAGTAATTCCAACTTTCTTGAAATGCTGGGAGAAGAATTTTTTTTTTTTAAAAAACTTGTGAAATCTTAGCTATAACTAATCTGAATCCAGGATCAAACTGTCTCACCAGTTAGAAATTGTGACTAATAAGTCTGCCGCGGCATGTCACAGTCTTAGCTGTGGCACTTTGCTGGCCTTACTTTATGTACAACACAGACTGTGTGGCTTACATAGCAGAAATTTATTTCTCTCACAGACCTGAAGTTAGGTTGTTTGTGATAAAAGTGTTGACAGGAGAATTTTCTTCTAAGGTTTCTCTCCCTGGCTTATAGACGTCAGTACCCCCACTACCGCATTATTTCCTTCAAGTGTTCATCCCTAGTGTCTCTTTTTGGATACAAATATGATCACAAGGACATCGGTCAGACTGAATTGGAGCTCACCCTAATAATATCATTTAATTTGGTCATCTCTTTAAGGGCCTTATCTCCAAATGCAGTCACATTCAAGGAATTTAAAAGTATGAATTGGAGGTAGGGGACATAGTTTAGCCCCAAACGATAATCTTTGACAAACTATCCCACATTACTGGAAATAACAAAACACATTCCAGTTCTAAAACCAAGCAAGGATAGTCTGAGAAAGCCACCCAGCAACCATTTTTGATCGCAGAAGTCGATGGAAAATTCCTAAACAAAATGCAAGCTAACCCAACAGTGTGTTTAAAAATGTAATGATCAAGCCAAAGTTGAGTTTATTATAGAATACTGTAGTCATTAGGCCTCTATGCTCGCCAATTAAAATTCGTGGTGGCAGGGCTTTCAGATGCAGTACCAGCGAGAGGTGATTAGACAAAAGACATTTATGTGTGAGTAGATTTGATTTACTCAAGAACTGAAAGTTGGAGTGGCCTTGCATTCATTAAAGCCCACAGGTCCTTTTGAAAAGCGTAGGTTTTACTTTGCTCCTGTTCCTGCATGGGTCTTGCACTCATTAAAACTCTTCATGTGCTACAGATGTCTTTGAAGGACTCACCCCCAAAGCTGAAGGTCCTACATTCATAAAAGCATCCTAGCGCTTCCCACCGGCCCTAATGAGGCCCTGGCTGCATTGTTGAATGGAGAATGGCAGTCTCTGACTTCAGTGTGCTTTTGGAGCAAATGTCTGTCAGCCCGAAGCTGCTTAAGACTGTTATTTTAATATACTAATGGAGTGAGTCTTAGCATTTCACCTCCCCCATGGTATTTACATGCCTTAATATAAAAATCAGTGTTAGGAAGCTAATTACAGAATCCTGGGTTGCGCGGTACATAGGCATTTTCGCGTATAAGTGGATTGCCATTGCAAAAACAGAAAGAAAGCAAGCGACGAAGGCTTTTTAAGCTTAAATATCATTCTTAAATATCTTAAATATCATTCTGAGTTCGATATCTAGCTACTATCCATCTATCATCTAGTAGTGCATTAGTCCGTCAATCTATCACATGCCTGCCTACCTATTTATCCATCTCTCACACAGCATCTCCCTATCATCTACCCATTTATCTAGTCATTCACGCATCCATTCGTCTCTCATCTGTCTACCTGCAGGAACAAACTGTCTTAAACACATGGACGTTTACGAAAGAACAGGCCTTGTGTCCTACTAGCTGAAGTAACTGGGGTTTTGAAAAATGTCAGATTGCTAGCAGAGTCTCTAATGATGTGCTCCTGTCTGCCCCCACACCCCATAGCAACCCTGAGAGTGCTGACTGCCTGTCATTAGGTGGACTCTTTGAGACCATATGCAAAGTATGGTGCCTGCAGGCCCACTACTAAAAAGACATTTCAACATATGTATCTACCGACGATGCACTTGGATATGGAGGTCGATATTTCTCCCTCTTGTTCAAGTGCCTGAGACAGTGTTTTGAACTACCAGCAGATTCGCTCACCTGTTATGTTTATGCTTGTGACACTTCCCGTAGCCCAGTTGCCTGGAGCTCCATGTTCTTGTTTGCAGGCAAGAACAACAGGGTTGATTGTGCCGGCAGGTACTGCTATGTTCCAAGCAGAAATGGAGGTGTGTCTTAAGATGGCAAGGTAGAATCTATGGAGGTGAGCAGTTTGCCAGCTTGATTATAACGTGGACTTATTTCAATGTAGAGGATGTGAACTTCGTTTTACCCACTTGCCTCAAACCATTGCCAGACTGGGGTGACCATCAGGGTGTGATCCCTGGCATTTCCTGTTACTTAGCAAATCTCCGAACCCTGACCCAAACCTGGAGAAAGAGAAACTTAAGGAAAGACAGGAAGCCCACATTCACTGAGAAGTTTACCCAGCATCCTGGTGCAGATCTGCCTTTCGGATGTATCACCAATCCTGCCTCCAGAGGACACTGTTTGTACAGACTAATCCTCAACAGGTTGGTTCCCCGCAGTGGCCACTGTTAGCACTTGCATTTTAGCACTGGTTTGTGGTTTTGTGTTATCCTTAAAAGAGCCCTTCTTCTTTCTAGTCAAGCTGTCTCTGAAGCTGATCTGCCTTCTCCAGAGTTTTCAGATTCAATTTTCAGTTTTCAATTCACATTTTCAAATTTATTGTCTATATCAAACAGGAAAGTGGTTAGTAAGAATCCCCAACTCATGAGATTTATCTTTTAGGGAAGAGGAATTGTGTCTTTATACACACACACACACACAAAACACACACACACATATGCTTATACACACACAACACATGCACACATATATTTTACTTGTGCAGCAAATGGATATGTTCATTGATGATCTGCTAAATGACAGAAGTGTGCAAGATGCTAGGGAAGTCCGTGATGGTCCTTTCCTCTCAGGAAATCATGTAGGTGATATAACCACACAGTTGTACTTTGTGGTATTTAAATTGCTAGCAAAACAGGATCTTGGGGAGGAAAGAGATGTCTAACTTTTCAGAAAGATAAAGGCAGCCAGGTTGAACTTGCAAGGATTGGTTGATTGATTGATAAACAGTATCTACGTGTCTTATAGATTATTGACTCTTCTTCATTCTGCTTCAAGTAGGTTAAAAAAACCTCTCAATTCAGTGCTAATAACAACTTTATTTAGAGGTTACAAATACCCATTCTTTTTATGTCTTTCTGTCTTAGTTACTGGTCTGCTGCTGTGACAAAAATCCCTAGACAAAAGCAGCTTCAGAAAGTTGGCTTATAATTCAAGGTATGGGACACCATGGTGGGAAAGTCAAGACAGCAAGGGCTTGGAGAATTTAATGTTTACCTATTGATCACCCATCTATCAATCATCTACCTGTCCATCACCTCACCCAACATCTGAATGAACAAACTGTCTTAAATACATGAACACTGCATCCACAATCAGGAAGAAGAGGGCAACGAATACTGGTACTCAGCTCTCTGCTTCCTCTTTCTGTAGTCCAGGACCCAAGCTCCGGGAAGTGTGCTGTTCACTTTTAAGCTGGGTCTTTATACCTCCCCGAACCCAATGAAAAGCCCTTCACAAGCTTGCTCAGTAGCTCATCTCCTAAGGGATTTGAGAGCCTTACGAACAATCACACCCTCCATGCACATTCCTTTGTGGAAACAAAATGAGGAGAAACTATAGCTAAACAATGTAATGCAAACCCGATTTTACCCATGGGTCTTCCACTTTTAGCACCATATAAAACCTGCTATTATGGTATAGGTCTGTAGTCCTAGCATGTATGATATGGAGGCAAGACAATTAGGAGTTCAAGATTTTCCTCAGTTTGAAGCCAGCCTAGGCGACATGAGATTCTGCCTCAAAAAACACCAAAGCAGGCCAGGTGGTGGTGCTCGCCTTTAATCCCAGCACTCGGGAGGCAGAGGCAGGCGGATCTCTGTGAGTTTGAGACCCTGGTCTACAACAGCTAGTTCCAGGACAGGCTCCAAGGCTACAAAGAAACCCTGTCTTGAAAAACCACAAAAAAGAACAAAACCTTGTCTTGAAAAACAAAAACAAAAAATAAAATAAAAAATATTTTTTTTTAAATAAAAAACAGCAAAGCAAAAGAGATGTTACAAGTTCTAGTAGAGCAATACTTGTTTTTCCACGTTCTTCTATTTGATAGCATTTCCTTCTCAGGCCATTCCCCTGCACCATCTATGTTACCAGAGACGCCAACATGGCTGTAACATTGCCAAAAGACACTGTCCTTGTCTGTGTTGCTTGCTACATCATAATTGATCAGAACCATTGACATCTATGTTGCCTCCTTGACCATGGTGACATTCATGGCTGATTCCTGACTGCCTCTCCTCTGCTCTGTGCCCAGACTCTGTTGACACTCAGTGAATGTTGATGGGATGAATTCGTGAAACACGATTGTGTTTCTGCCAGCTACCCACCAGGAGCGGCATTCAATTTTAACTCCTTGGGTTTAAACCAATGAAGCCATTCTGGTGAAAATGGAGCAATGCACAGGACCAGGCATAGAATGAACAGTCATCGTCTCCTGAGTAAACACTGGCGCCCCTACAGTCCACAGAGAGGTAGAACCGGAAAGGCCCTAGACTTGGTCATCGTCCAAGGAGTAAGCCTGGGCTTCTGCTTCACTGCTGGCCTTGCCTAGATTGCCCTGGCTGGCACTTGGGCATCCTTTGGAGCTTGCCATTCACTGGTCCGGAGCCAACAGTCGGCTGTGCTCATGTGCACAGAGTCTGGGCCTGAGCTTCCGCAAAACACTTGGCCTCATTTTGTTCTCATTAACCAGGTCAGAATCGCTGGCTGCTGCTGCGGTGCAGGGGAGTGAGTCAGGCCCGTGGGGATGCTTGACATCACAGGTCCTCTCTCCATCTAATCAGTTTGTGTTAGCGCAGCTTCTTTCTATAAACACCTCAGTCGAGGGCAGAGGCTCTGTAACGAAGGTGGTTAAATAATGATTTTTTTGTGAATAACACAGCTTCCTTTTTTTTTTCCGTTACATTTTTCAAATCAGGTTTTCAAAGCCAGACCATTTTAGACTCCTCATAGTAAGGACGGATTTAGAAAAGTTCTTAAGACGTGACGCATTCCAGGCAGAATTTAGGTGGACAGGAACAGCGGCTTTTATTAAGAAGTTCAATTAGATGATAGTCACTAAAATATATATGAACTAAGGTAAGTATGTCAAACGACACACTAGGCTCACTAGGCAGACGGAAAATATGGGTGGCAGGATCCAGAGGCCTGGCTTTAATGCTAAAGGAACTTCTATCCTGGGCATATAGCTAAAATGTAGGCCTGTGGGCCAGGTTTACGTGGCTCTGAGATACTCTTTCAAGTCTGCAGAGTAGAGAGGACCTGGGACATCTCCACAGTCACAAGCCCTCAGCAGAGTGGCCTGGGTTTGCAGGTTAATTATTTAAATGTTTCCAGACTCAAATGACTGATGATCCAACATATTTTTAATTCAGACTTTCAGAGTACACGCTGTAAGATGAGCCTTGATTAAAATAAAAAAAAGAAAGCTTCCTGCCATGCTAGGACCTTTATTTTGATATCCACTTTATATGTTACAGATGTAAATATTCACTCAAATTTCAAGGGAACAGATCCCTAGGATGAATTCTAGTCCTCCTTGGAACCTTTTCAATGACTTGAGGTGCTTTGTTGTTATTGATCTCAAGGAGTGAAAGAGTGCTGTTAGGATAAAGAAACGGAACAATACCCGAATGTTCTACTTAGTTTAGCCACCCTGAGACAAACATGCTGGATGAATCATCCCAGACTGGCGGTACTGTTTTAATATTCATCCTGCAACCTTTTCCTGCTCCTTTCCACTTGACCGAGTGGGTGGGTTAGAGGCAGTCACTCAGGAAAGCGTTTGCTCCTGTTAAGATTCCCGAGTTTTCCTCTGGTGTAGACTATTTTTAATTATAAGCAGTATCAACTGGGGGCTTTTAGAATAGGCCTGTCAAGATCGAAGAGTATTTGAGAATTAGTTAGTTCATAGAGCTGCACCAATGCTAAATGCTCTCTAGCCATGACGCAAATTAAATAATTCAGCTGTCTCAGATGAATTACAGATACTTTCTCGACTAGATGCATCTATCACCATTGAATCTTGGTATTTGGTCCTGTACAACTGGTTATGAAGCTGGGTGCCCTGGCGCTCACCTTTAATCCCAGCACTCAGGAGGCAGAGGCAGGCAGATCTCTCTGTGAGGTCGAGGCCAGCCTGGTCTACAGAGTAAGTTCCAGGAGAGCTAGGGCTGTAACACAGAGAAACCCCTGTCTTGAAAAGCCAAATCCCAAACCAGAAAAGAAAACTAGTTATGGAAATACTTTCCTTGACCCAGAAAGCCAGATCTGTGAGTTTCTTTCCCTTTTTAGCTCTTCATGGCCCCTTTCTGAGTTGGGATGATCATCCTTTCTTGGGGCTGTTTCTTGGTAGTTATTCATGTTGCTGAGACTGCCCTTTGCCTGAGCGGTACTGGGCAAGACTGTCTTACCTGTTGGTGCCCTCGGATTCTGACCACAGCATCATCGACATATGCTTAACACGCCATGTTTCCAAGTGGATAACGTAGCAGGCAGCGAGGTGATGTTTCGGAAATACCAAATCCCTCAACCAAACACCACAGCCTCCAACTGTGTAGCTGTTGTTAGTGCTCATAGATCTAACTGCAGATCGCATGAACTCAATGGGTTGACCCACGATCCTGCCCCCTGCCCTGTGACTGGTGGCAGCCATGCCCTTGCTGTCTCCTCTCTACATTCGTGGATTCTGTGCTCCCAGGGTGCAGGTCAAGCCCACACCATTGTTTGTGAAGCTCTGTAGTTTTCCTTCCTCCTCTTTGAATCTATCTTGTGTATTTCCTCCCTAACGCACCTGTCCCCACACCATGGAAGAGCACTCTCCCTCAGAGTAGATGAGGGACAGGAATTCTTTCCAGGGAGACACTTGCTCACCCTAGCTGCCTAGAAGTCAGAGAAATAGCTCTTTGGTTTTGCTGGCTTGCGTTCTTCTAGGGAACATCAGCCACTTTGCTGTGTTAACTCCCACAATTGCTCTGAAACCTGACACTGGCTTCCCAGTGGGTGGCAAAGACCATGCATTTCCACCAAATGGCTGCCTGTGACTGTTCCCATCAGCCACCATTCAGGACCTCAAATCCCCACTCTCTACCGCCCTGTGCCAAATGCAGGAGCACTGGCTTGTGACAGGAGATACGACACACACGGCATCTTTGCAGTTTAGTTTTGACTTTCACTGGATTCTTGCCTTTCTCTTCAGTTGTATTTTTCCTGGCAAAGAGCCAGATGCAAAAGGGTTAGAGGGAGCCCTCTCCCTCTCCCCCCTCCCGGCAACATTCCTCTCTGTACATATGGTTGCACTTGAGTTCTTGTTAAAAATGTTTTTAAAATGTTTGTCATTGGCCTAAATACTGTTGGTGTTCGCTGCAGAGGCATCCAGGAGCCAGGTTTTGGAATGCCATATGAAGCTAGATTCTGTGAAATCTCCCATGTCTACTATGCTGAAATTCTATATTACTGGAATTCTCCTGGTCTCTCACTACATACTTTTTCATTACCAGCTCAAATCACACTACTTGGCGCCCTGTGCTAATCCCTCCTCCCGTCAGCTATATCTTTTTCCCCAATACGCAGAAAAACAAAAACAAAACAAAAAAACCAAAACTCAGGTGCACCTAGGAAAGCGACTATGAGGAATTGGGCTGCTCTGTGCCTGTTCCTGGAGGAGGGGAATCTTCTTAAAAGTTGGCAGGAGGGGCTGGTGTGATGGACTGGCCAATAACGACACTTTCTGTGCAACACTGGTGACCTCAGGTCATCCGTGTAAAGGTACAAAGAGCACAACTGACCCCACAAAGTTGTCCTCTGGCTTCAAATGCATGCCATGGCACTCACTGGCCTCCCCATGCGTGTGTTTGCACACACACTAGTAATCGCCATCATCATCATCTTCATCATCATCATCATCATCATAGTAATACTAATTTTTAACTTGATGAGATGTTTTTACTAAGACAGGGTAATGTGGTGTGGATTGAATAATAGTTTTCAACATCATGAACTCTAAATCTCTAAATATGCTGTTTTATATGTTAAAGGGGGAGTTAAAGGAAGGTTAACTTAAGGTTAACACTGAATTCAGAAAGTTATCCTGGATTGTTCAGTTGATAGCAATAAAAATACAAGAGTTTATAAGATGGAGACAAGGAAACCAAAAGAGGAGAAGTCCACATGGCCATGGAGGCAACGTTCTGGGTGAAGGGGCTACAACCAAAAGAATGCCCCATCCTCTAGGCTAGAAGGGACATGATTAGTACCCCTGATAAGATCCCAGCCCTGTCAACACCTTGATGATGGCCCATCAAGACTCATTTTATATTTCTACATGAATGAACTGAGGGGTTGGAACAGTGTCTCAGTGGGTAAGAATACTGGCTGCTCTCCCAGAGGACCAGGGTTCAGTTCCCAGTACCTATATGATGGTTCACAGGCATCCCTAAATTTACTTCCAGGAAATCTGATGCCCCTTTATGGCCTCCAAAGGTACCAGGCTTACACATACACCCAGACAAAAATTACTCCTACCCATAAAAATATTTTTAAAAAGAGCGAGTCAAAGTTGCATTAAGCTGGTAACTGTGTAATGTTTTGTTACAGCAGCAACACCAAACTGATACTGATGAAAAGACATTGACAGAAACAATCTGAGAGCAGAGCCACCAACTAGACACAGAAAGCCAGCGGAAGAAGGCTAAGTTTCTCCAAGAACAACCGCCCATCCTGACCCATGTACCTGCTTGTATGTTAGAGCCTGGTGAAACTTTAATGTTAGCCAAAATCTGTCTTGTTCTGCATTTTAGATGCAGACACTCACCTCCTTTTCTTCTATAGCTCCTGAGCATCTTCCTAGGACCACCTTGGTAGTTGCACTGGATCTGACCCGCCTCAGAGACCTTTGCTGGTTGTTTCTCCTGACAAGTCTGTGGAGATGCTGGTATTGGCTCTCACTGTTCACTGTGTCAAGTTAACCGATGTGGGCAGTGAGCACAGAGGCCAAGTTCATTAGCTGAACTGAGTAGCTACTCACTCTGACCTCCATTGAACAGTTAGCCCTTTGGGGACTCAGCACTTGGCTCCAGAGTGTCACTTTTGCTAATAAGGAAATATTTGGGTCACCTCTACTTCCTTCTCCAATGGGTGCCCAGATAAGATAAAATTGCAAGGGTGACAAATATTGATACCCTACTCTATACATTTTGGGCTCTGAGATGTGGGTAGAAACTTCCCTGGACTCTGTAAGAAGCTCAGGGAGAAACAGATGAAAGAATTTTTTTTGAAAGTGAAAGGTAGACTTTAAGAATTTTAAAGATTTTCCTGCTGCTGAAATAACCAAAACAATGGCCCTGCTTGGACCACAATGTAAACCAGGCTGTCCATCACGAGCCTGGTCACTCACTCATTCTAAAAGCAATCAACCCACATTCTGTGATATCCTAGGGACTGTAAGGAAGAATGAGAAGATATCCTGCTTTCGTGGTTCGTAATAGAGGAGAGGCAGCCAATGCGAGTGTAATAAGAAACCACCCCCGCCAACAAACACCTCATCAATAAAGAAACGGTCCTGTTTGAATTTAAGTCCCTCGCAGCCCAGAGTACCTTGTTTGATGAATCCCAGACAGATCCCATGCCAAGAACATTGTTGGTTGCAGGGTGGTGTCAGTGTAGGAATGGCTCTTGATTTACTTCCTCCTACCTCTTCCTGCGATACAGGAACCTGTCTTTATACCAACCTGTCTTTATAGAACCAAGAATCTGGATGGGATCTAAGGGGTTGTAAGTGTGTTCCACTGGCTTGAGCTAAATGCTTTTGGGGGCCAGGCAGCCCATGTGTGTGTCTATAGCCTGAACAAGACAAGGGGCAGTGTGGACTCTGTGCAACTCAGAGCCCATGCCTCACATAAAGCTTTTCCTGTACAGCCTGGCCAAATAACCACATCATGGGCTCACACTTGATTAGACCGGAAGTTGGCAACATTGAATCATTGGTCATTCTTCTTCCCTTCCTTTCTTCCACTATTTTATTAGATGCGGTGACACTGTATTGCCACAGATGATCTCTACCTATCAGACTCAAATGACCCTCTCACCTTGCTTTCCCCAGTGGCTACATGACAAGCACAAGCCAAGGTGCCCTGCTCTTACCTCTTTTTTATCCCCCTACCTATTGGAGAACATTCCTTTAGTGACCATGGGTGGAGCACTGCCCCAGTCAGGTCCCCCACCCAAGGCTACCAACCCTCCATCAGCTGGGGGAAGCTTGTCAGCTCCTTGGTTGACAATGCAAGGATTAGTTTTGTTTGTTAGTTTGATTAGATTAACCAACACTTAAAGCTTTAACGAGGCACCCCTTTGTGTGGGAGTATCTGTGGAAGAGTTTCCTTCCTGGCCTTTTACTGAGGAGGGAAGATCTACCCCAATGAAGGTGGTACAGTCTCATGGGACTGAAGGAGAAAACTGGTCTGAACTCTAGCCTTCTTGTCTCTCTGCTTTCTGAAGTGGGCTGCGCCGAGCTAGCTCACATTCCTGTCGGTATTACTGCCTTCCCTGCCACGATGGACCGGAAGTCACTCAACCGTGAGCCAGAAGAAAACCTTCTTCTGCTAAGCTTCCTGTCGGGGAATTTGGTCACAGTGAAGTGAATACGTGAGGTAGACTCCCTGACTGATGTGAATTCATCGCGGTGGGTTCGCTAACTGTAGCTTGAAGAGAGAACTTTCTTAAGCTGTGGATTTCTGGGGCAGATTTTCAAGACCATGTTTCTTCCCTTATTCACTAATTTGTAAGAGAGGACATCCCCCACACGCAGTGGTCACTGTCCTTTGGGTGTTAGTCTGCCTTTTTGACTGAACAATAGGACCAAGAGCTCTCTTTTTGGGGGCAATTACCCAGCTCACATCAGACAGGAGCCTTCTTTCACACGGCTGTGATGTGGTTGAACTGCTGCCGACCCAATCATTTTTTGAACACTGGCCATAGGGAAAAAAAAGTGCATGTGAAGTTTCTGAAAATGATTTTTAAAAATCCTTAGAGTGACACGTACATCGATCTGGGTAATGGCAAGCGCGCATCATTGTGCTTTGGCTTATAGATTTATGATTTAGACTTCCTTCAGAAACAATCTTAAAATGCTGGTGTCTTCTGGAATTTAGAAAGACGCTCAAATTGGTGCAATGGCCCACCACGGTTGTAGGTGGCCTTTTCTTTCCCACCTTGCCATTTCCCAAATAACCAACACGGAGACTTAACATTAATTATAAACGCGTAGCTGATAGCTTAGGCTTCTTACTAACCGACTCTTGCAACCTAAATCAACCCATACTTCTTATCTACGCTCTGCCACAAGAGCTAAGTACTCATTTTAAAAATAAACTCAGCTTGTCTGAGAATGCAGCTCAATGGTAGAGTGCTTACCTAGCATGCATAAGTCTCTGGGTTGAGATGTATACCTTGGGAAGAAAAAGGGATACATTTTTCAACATGGGACATTCATCTTGCTTCTTTCTGCCTTTCTTGTGACTCCTCTGACTCCGCCCTTCTTCCCGGCACTCTCATTGCCTCACTATCAGTCAGTCAGCAATTTATTAGCAATGAGAGCAACACATTTTCACAGTGAACAGAAAGATTATTCCACAGCACATGGTGATTTTCACACCAAGACCACTGAATGCTATTGAAGACCAAGAGACGTTGATTGTTGTTTTTGTTTTTGCCAAGACATGAAAAATTAGCCTTTACTAGTCAAATTGAGAGAGAAACCAACAGTTTTAAAACAGGTTCTTTTACACGGAACCTAGGAATTCCATCGACTTAGATGTTCTGATAGAATAGAGTTGTTTTTGTTTTGATTTTCCATTCCCGAGATACCATGCATCTACCTAGACACTCGCTGCTGCAGAAGATTGGGCTTTTGGGTCCCAGAGGCCCTTTCTCATCTCTCATTCTTTGGCATTGAGAGGGGACATCCCATGGCTTTTACTATGTGGCAGAGGAGGGTTTTTTTCTAATCAAGATCTCCTCCTGGGTATACACTTGAGCATCTGTCTTCTTCATGCAGTACTAATAATATCCACACTGATGTTAAGTGCCCAAAATGTGCAAGATCAAAAAGTCTGCTAAGTACTCATTTTAAAAATAAACTCAGCTTGTCTGAGAATGCAGCTCAATGGTAGAGTGCTTACCTAGCATGCATAAGTCTCTGGGTTGAGATGTATACCTTGGGAAGAAAAAGACAATAGTCCCATCAACTCATAGATGATTCTATGAAAATTACAAGAGTTATTTAAAAAGGAGCACGAGGAGGCAAAGATTAGACAAAGGAGTAAAAGCTTGAAAATCTTGGGAGATGCCATTAAGAGGAAAACGAGTCTACAACTTTGATCTCTTTGTAGTGGTTTGAAAGACAATGGACCCAAAGGTAGTGGCACTCTTAGAAGGTGAGAAGGTGTGGCCTTGCTTGTCTTGTTGGAGGAAGTATGTCACCATGAAGTGGGGCTTTGAGGTCTCATATATGCTCAAGATACCTTCCAGTGTCTCAGTTCACTTCCTGTTGCCTGCAAGATGTAGGATGCTTGGCTACTTCTCCAGCACTGTGTCTGCTAGCACACCACAAAGCTGTACAATGGTAATAATGGACTAAACATCTGAAAATGTATGCCTCTTCACAGCAATAGAAACAGCAATGCATCTCCCTTCTGAAAAGTATGATTTGGGAACTACAAGGGCACAGAGGAGCCATGAGAAGAGGAGTGTTGAGATAATGCAATGAGTAAATCTAGTGCTTAGACAGCACAGCTGAGATCGGCTACCCCAAGTTAATCTTGGTGCCAGTTTTTCATAGAATGAGAATTCTAACCTAGAGCCAATGACACTCTGTTTCTCTGCTGTAGTGTAGTAAAGACAACATTGTCCTTTTGGGTCCTATCATCCAGAAAACATATACCAAGGAACACAAAGAATAAACCTTAAATAGGGCTTGGGGATGTAGACTCAGTTGGAATACTTGTCTAACATGGAGGATGCCTTGGAATCAATCATTACCACTGCACAAAAAGTAGGCTTGGTGGTTTGGGCCTGTAATCTCAGCACTGAGGAGCTAGAGACAGGAGGATAAAAGGTTCGAAGACATCTTTAGCTACGTAGAAAGATCAAGGCCAATCTGGATACGTAATATCCTGTCTCAAAAACCAAACAAGAGAGATGTAATAAAAATGTCAGTGTAAAACACACAAAGTAGTAAGTTTATGTGGTAATGAGTAGAAGTGGAGTGATGGAAGATTCTTGTATTTCCTGCTAGCTAGGAAAGGCTTCAGCGAAAAAATGACAGCATCAAGGGAGAGAGGGAGAGGAAGAGAGGGAAGAAGGAGGAAGTGATGTCTAGTGACTAAATAGGGAAAGACATGTGTCAGAGAGTTTGCTGACCAGAAGGAAGATATATAGACTTATAGATGGTCATGGCAATAGCTCTGAATGTATGAATGAATGAATGGAGTGAGGACAAAAAAAACCATTTTGGTAGAATTAACTAATGCTACAGATAACCAGTAAATGGGGCACTGCAGTAATTTATCACAGAAATCGTCATGCTCTCTCAATATATATATATGTGAATATATAATTAAAAAGTTACATTGGTATGAATCATGCATATTATGCAGCATAAAAATAAAACACCTTGAAAGCCAAGCTCAAGACAAGATGAACATTTCAAAAGGGCAAGTGCATTGCATGACTAAGACATGCATTTTATTGATAAAAGTTTTTAATTTTTGAATGAGAGCAATAAATAGCATAATGGTTTAAAATCTTGATCTAATGCCTCACAAAAGAGCACGTTCACGAATTGGTTCATAATAAGTTGATTTTTCTTCTTTTTAATGTCAGAGTAGAAAAACACCTCTTTGAAGAAGTGCACCGTTGGCTGGGTCCCGTGAATCCCATGGACCTTTGTGGATAATTCTTGGTGAAAACCCAGCTAGCGAATGGCTTGTTCTCTTTTGTCCACGGTTGTTCAGAAAAGCCAATCAATGCGTGTTGCTTCTTTTGTAATCTTAGTGAATGAACTGAAAAGCCGTGAAAATTCTCCCTTTTAAAGCTTTTCCAACTAGATCACAAAATCTGCATCCTAATTTATGTCAACCCCATGAGTCGAACCCCATGCAGCAAGTTGTGAGTTTGGTAGCTGGTCAGGGTGGAGATGCCAAGGAAATATGTAGGCTAAATATTACTGTTTCTTAATAGCGTATTGTTTGCTTATTTATTCATTTATTTGGGCTGGGGAAGGACTCGGGGCCTCACAGACGTAAGGCAAGCACCCTACCATCAAGCTGCGCCCTCTGCCTGGCTGCTTATCTTTACATAAAAATAAATGTTGGCAGATGTTCTTCGGCGGTCTTTTCCTCACAGCAGTGAATCATTTTGTTCTGCTCTTTGATACACATTCCACCCGTGCTAGAGCAGATTGATGTGTGTGTTGAGGGGTTTAGTTTACATATTTTATTTGTGTGTGTTGGAGGGTAGGTGGCACAAATGCCATGGCCTGCACTTGGAGGTCAGAGCACAGCATTGCACAGTCAGTTTTCTCTTGACCACCTTTCCATGGGTTCCAGGAATCAAGCTCGGGTCATTAGGTTTGCTGGACAAGTGCCTTTAGCCACTGGGTCATTCCTCTGATACCTAGAGACAGCTGTTTAATGCCACCAAGCTATTACCATTCTTTTAGTAGATACTCCAAGTTTTCAAGACAATATAGAACTATAAATTTTCTTAACAAAAAAAAATCTAAAACTATCTATCATGCCCAAACCTAAAGTTATCCAAAACTTATTTGCTTTTGAAACTTTAAACCTTCTCATTTCTCATATTTATACAGTTTTACTTTTGTGTGTGTGCGTGTGTGTACACATATGCGGGTATACATGCACTAACCTCAGTTATTGTTCCTTGGGTCTTATTCACCTTGTTTTGTTCATTTTTTTGTTTATATAAAATTATCACAGCAAGTCAATAATAAACAATACATTTTCTTAGCTTCTTACTGTGTCTTTCTTTAAACAGTACCTTCTCTTTGGTTTTCTCTTCATTTTACTAAGATACTGTACCATCCTATAGTCATTTTTAGTCTTTGCACCAATAACTATGCAATACTTTGATAATTAACAATAGTATGGGTAGGATGGCATCAGGGATTCCCTGAAATTCTTTTCTTCAGGCATCTAAAATGATTCAGGAGGAGTCTATATCGGCCTAAATTCCATGTCTCTTTCTTGTTTCCTATTTATTTATTCATTTTTCATACTTGATTATTTTTATAGATACAATTTATCTCTTGGTGAGCACCCTTATTACCTCTTCTGTAGCGTGGAATTCATAATCAACAGGGAAATCATGTTACTTGTTCATTTTAGTACTAGCTGTAGTAAGATACAGTCATGTACTATATAAGGACACTCTTCCAATTGATGACACCCATATTGCAGAGTGGTCCCCTAGGACTGTAAGGGAGCTGAAGATTGCCCATTATCCCATTTCTATTGTCTCGTCACATTATCGCCATTGTAATGTCCTAGCACAATGCAGGGCTCCTGCGTGCAGTGACACTGCTGTAAATGGAGCCACTATGCTGTCCATCATGTCCTTCATGGAAAAGTATAATCTCTGCAATTGCACTCAGTATGTAATACTTGATGGTGATAAGTGACTATGTCATTGGTTTACGCATCCACTCCACCATAATTTATAGATGTTTTTGTGCATATGCCTTCCACTTACGGAGCATAGTCACTGTAAAGGGAATGCCTTGTTTCTTCTAGAAGCATCTTCATCTATCTAGGGCTTCACATGTCTTTTGACTGAACCAGGGCTGCATCCTATGATTGACTTCCACATTTAAGAGTGTGTAAGCACAGCATGTGACATTTATACAAGGACAAGATTGTCCAATGGCCCATTCCAGACCATGTCCCATTACTAAGTGACATTTGACTATTTCATAATTTGGCTGCTTTATTTATCTCTGGTTCACGTCATTGAATTTTTCCTTTTTTTCCTTGTCTTTCAATTGTTTTATGGTATCAAAGTCACCTCTGTCTTGTCTGTCTGTGGCTCACTCTAGTCAGAATTTCTAAGGACACTTTGGGGTACCTACACTATTTTGAGGGGATAATGTTGATCCAGCACTTATCAACATGAAACTTACTAATTCTTGGTATGGGAAGTCCTTCTGTATATGTGTTGATTTTATTGGTTAATGAATAAAGAACCTGGCTTGGCCTGTGATAGGGCAGAGTAGAGCTAGGCAGGGTGGGGGAGGGGGAAACTAAACCAAATGCTGGGAGAAAGAAGGCAGAGACGTGAGAAGCCATGTAGCTACCAGAGGGGAAAGATATGAGCTGTTAGCTGGAACCTTGACAGTAGGCCATGAGCCTCATAGTAAAATATAGAAATAATGGATGGGTCAATTCTAGATGTAAGAGCTAGCTAGCAATATGCCTAAGCTATTGGCCAATCAGTACTGCAAATAATATCGTTTCTGAGTGATTATTTCGGGTTGGAAAGCCGGAAATGATCAAGCGGCCTCCTACTACTACAAATTCTCAATTTGAGAACTTAGCTTTTCATTGTGGCCTTATGAAGTTGTGGGTTTTTTAACCTCTTCTCTTGAGTCAGTCAAGCATTCTGTTCAGGTGTGGCGTGTGGCTCTGCCTCCTTTCTCACGTGGTGCTCCTGAAAACCCATCAATACTGTGGAGATGCTCCTGTCTCTGCCTCCTGAGTGCTAGGATTAAAGGAGTGTGCCACCACTACCCAGCTTCCTTTTTCTTTTTTTAAGATGGTGTTTCTTGAACCTCATGATGGTACTGAACGCTGTACTCTTGATCTAACTGAGGATAACTCTGAACTCAAGATTCTCCTTCTCTACTTCCTATGTATCAGGATTAAAGGCCTTCAGCACCACACCTTTATGAGATGCTGGGGACCAAACCTAGCACCTTGTGCATGCAAGGCAAACTTTACCAACAGAGATATTTCTCTAGACCCAAGATGTTGGATAAGGGTGGCACTGTGACCCAGTTGATACAATGCTTGCTATATAAGCACAAGTACCTGGGTTTCACCCCCAGAATTCTGAGCATGGTGGCTATGCAGAGAAACATTGTCTTGAAAAAATGAAACAAAAGATCTAACTAGGAAGGAAACTAGTTTGGAAGAAGAAGGGGTTAGCAAGAGTGGGTGGTGGAGGAGACGGCAATGGGGCAAACAATCTAGCTACACTGTATATGTGTATGAAACTGTCAAAGAGACTTTTTTTTTTTTTTTTTTTAAAGATACTATGTGGGAAATGCCACTGATAAACGGAGAGCAATGAATGTGTTAGCAATTGGTTCAGGAATCCCCAAACACACCCTTCAACTTCAGGGAAATCTCCAGAGGAGATTATTCAAGTAACCCAAAACACAGGCACCCCAGCTGCACTGTCTAAAATCCAGACGGCAAAAGTATCAGGCAGATGCCTCATGCTTAAGCCCAGACTCTCCTGGAAAAATTGTGGCAGAACTTTCTTGCATGTATTTTTATTTTTGAGGAATTTTTTTGTCTGCTAATGGGTCAGAAATTTGGGTTAGTCTTAGGAGAGTTATGAACCCTAGAACTTGGCTTATCAAAATTATGTCTTATAGCTGTTTTTGTAAAATCAGTGGCCAAGATACCTTCAGAACGGATTCCCAGCAAAATTTGTTTCTAAAGGAACTGGGAACAATCTTTCTCATGGGACATTGATATTCCAGCACATTTTAAAAATATATATCTTAGGAAAAAATCAGAACGTGAAAAAGTCAAGCAGCAAACCAGAGTGAGCTTCGTTTCCAGGAGCTGTTGGGACAGGACTTGTGGGGAAGAAGGGGCAAGCAACAGAATAACTTGAGCAATTTATTCTCTTAATTTTTCCATGGTAAGGGAGAGTCTGGCTTTGCGAGGAATCCAGTGCATGCACTGAAGTATGGCATTTTGAACCAGAGAGTCAAGAACTTCTCTGCCCCTTGGAAATGTGTCTCTGGCTTTGGCTGTTCACAGCATCCATAAGAACTGCTCTGAATCCCCCCCCCCCCCCGAACTCTAAAATGCAGAATACTGTTGCCCAGGGTACTCCCTGTGACCCCTTCCCCATCCCCCATCTATTAGGAAACTTAAGAACTGATACAAAGAGCTAAGATACAGTTTTTTTTTATTTTATTTTATTTTTTATTGAGAAAGGGAGAAAAAAGAAACAAGTTTCCACCTCCTCCCAGCCTCCCATTTCCCTCCCCCTCCTCCCACCCTACGCCCCCTCCTCCCACCCTTCTCCCCCTCCCCCCACTCCTTTCCCCCTCCCTCTCCAGTCCAAAGAGCAGTCAGGGTTTTCTGCCCTGTGGTAAGATCTAGGTCCTCCCCCCTCCGTCCATATCTAGGAAGGTGAACATCCAAACTGGCTAGGCTCCCACAAAGCCATCACATTACGTAGGATCAAACCCCTGTACCATTGTCCTTTGCGTCTCATCAGCCCTCATTGTTCGCCATGTTCAGAGAGTCCAGTTTTATCCCATGCTTTTTCAGTCACAGTCCAGCTGGTCTTAGTGAGCTCCCAATAGATCAGCTCCACTGTCTCAGTGGGTGGGTGCACCCCTCGTGGTCCCGCTAAGATACAGTTTAAGGGTAAAGCATTTGCTAAATATATGAGCTATATTTAAGCTCCAGAACCACAAGTTTAATCTTGATTAGTGAACCCTGAATAACTTTATAGGAAACCCAGACAAATCTGTGCATGCACGTGGAGCCTAGAAGAGGATCTTGGGTGGCCTCCTTTATCACATTCCACCTGTTCCTTTGAGGCAGGCTCCCTCTCTGAATCTGAGGCGCTTGTTTTCTCAGCTAGGCTGGAAAGCAGCAAGCCACAGCAATCCTCTTGGCGATGTTTCTCAATTGAGCTGGGGTTCAGGAGGGGCTCTGAGATCCAAATTCCGGCCCTCATGATGGCTCTTCCAGTTCTCCTAACCACTGAGCTTTCTCTCCAGCCCCATTAAAAGAGTTTTGTAAAGAAAGATACACTAAAGATGTTCACATTGGTGCTGTCACTGGCCTTTGCAGTTGTTACCTGAATTGAACAAGTTTGGAGTCATAAACATTTTCTGTTTGCTTGGTCCTATAAAATGTGAAATTTGGATTAATTTTTTTTTAAAAAAAAATAACTGTATACATATATTTGTCAATTTGACATGAACTAGAGTCATGCGGGAAGAGAGAGCCGCAGCTGAAGAATTGCCTCTGTTGGGTTGAGTTGTGGGTATATCTTTGGAGGGCTTTCATGATTAGTTTTTGGATGTAAAAGGTCCCATCCCACTGTAGGCAGTGCCAGCTGTGAGCAGGTGGTCTTAGGTTATAAAAGAAAGCAAGCTGGATAAGTCATGGAAGGAAAGGCAGCAAGCCGTGTTCCTCCATGGTCTGTGCTTCAGTTCCTGGCTTCAGGTTCCTGCCTTGGCTTCCTTTGATGATGGAGTGGGACATGGTGCTGTAAGACGGAATAAACCATTTCTTCCCCAGGTTGCTTTTGGTCGGTGGTTGATCACAGCGACAGAACGCAAATGAGGACACGTGGTTACATTGTACTATTGCGTTAGCTCAGTAAATTCTGTAATGATCAATGAGGGTGATTAGCTTGTCTGTCACCTCAGATCATTGTCACTGTGGGTGGGGGAGCTGACAACATTCACGTTCTTTTCTGTTAGATATGTTCAGTACACTATTGGAAACTGTAGTCACCTTCTGTGTTCTAACACCCTGGGGCTTGTCTTCTGTTGCCCAACCTTCTCTCTTCTCCCATTTCCCCTCCTCAGGTATCTGCTAACCACTATCCAGTTGTCTTTATCTATGGTTCTAAGTGGGCGAGATCATGCAACATTTGTCTCTTGTTTCTGGCCTGTTTCACTTTAACAGTTCCTGGATTTGTTCTGTCATCAATGACAGGATTTCATATTCTAATTTTAATGGACAACTAATACCCAGCCACGTATTTACTACCTCACATTGAGGCTCCCCCAGGTTGGTTCCACAGCTTAGGTAAACACGGACATGCAGATGCCTCTTCAATATATTGATTTCGTTGTCTTTATAAACACAAGCAGTACTGTAGTTGTTTGATCATCTGGTGTTCTATTTTTAGTTGTTTTTTTTTTTTAAAAAAAACCCTCCGCATTGTTTTCCATAGCTGGTAATTTACATTTCCATCAAAAGTGTGTAAGAGGCCCAATTTTTCTCTTTATTCCCTTGCCAACATGTTTGCCTTTTGGTACCAGCGATTCTAACTAGAGGGAAGTGATGTCCCGTGGTTTTGACACGGATCTCTCTGATGATGGCAATGGGGATCATTTTGCTCACATATGTGTTGGCCATTTCTTGCCTTGTTTTGCAAATGTCTGTCTATTCACATCTTTCACCTCATTTTAAAATCAGAGTCTTTGAGGGGAATATTTTGCTCTTCAGCTTTTTGGGGGTTCCTTGTGTATTTTGGATGTTAACCCCTGGTCAGATATATAGTTTGCAAATGTTTCCTCCCTTTCTGTATGTTGTCAAACATCTTCTAAACAACCTTCTCCAAACACTCTCTATAAAAGAGAAGGAAACCAGATGGTGAGGGTCGTAACCCTCTTTCTGAAGGTGGGGTAGCATTGAGGGTACTGCGGGCGCAGGTGGTCCAAATTACCTCCAGCTTCAAATGGTGATTGCCAGCAAGCTAGAAACTGTACATCTGGGAGGGTTAATAAAGTCAGGAGCTAAACTCCTATTTAGAAACATAGTAGAGGATATTTGGGCAGATTGGTGCAGTTCCTATGCCACATGGCATCTCTGGGACAATTGAAAGCTCCCAGTGAGAACTTTATACTCACACATTCCTCAGCTAAAGTATACATGTGCTTCTGAATTAAATGGGTGGAAGGAGGGGTTCTCCCTGTGCCTTGAGGACAGTGGACCACGGATTGTACCTTTTCCTTGCTATGTGACCTTTCTAGGTGCTGAGCAAGAAGAGCGAAAAAGGTCATTGGGGTAACAGTGGCTGGAACAGGGCAATGAGATCTTGGGTCCTGCAGACAGCTTATCAGCAGAGCCTGGTTCATGATAGATACTTGCTAACAGTTTCATTATTTCTAGAAGTCTCCCTGTGCGGCTCATCTTGCATTATCTGGAGTGGTTTGGGAGATTAGCAGGGGAGGACAGGAGAAAGTGAGTTTCTTCATGGACTGAAGGGGTCTTGTTGCAAAACAAGTTAAAGTTTTTTGCCACCTATTTTATTTTTACAGTTTTTTTTAGTGCTCTTAAGTTGATAAACTAAATGTATCAAACTACATATAGTTATGAAGCATGGCCTGATGTTGTGACATATCTACATGATGTTATATGCTTAAATCAAGCCAATCAGCATATCTATCACCAAAGGAAATTAGCACCTACCATTTTGGACTCCAAAACTGTCCTGGAGGATTGTGATCCTCCACTGGTCTGAATTGGGTATCAACTGTGTTTCTGAATTCATGCTTTTTTTTTCTTAAAGAAAGGCCATACAAATGCATAGACTATACAAAAGTGGATTGTCCTCAGTATAGTCTGAGTGTATTCATACAGACAGTAACATTAAAATTGCTACAGAAAAACATGCTTGTTCACTCTGAATGAAATAAAGATTTTAAGTAGTATTCAAATGGGTTTGGGACACCGAATGCATTTTAGCATTTAATAAACTTAAACAGAGGTAAGATTTTCCAGAACTTCACGCATTTTTAAATTGCATGTAAGGGCTTGTGGGTCTGATATAAATTGCACCAATGACTATTTATGGGTTGTCCAAGGAACCTGCTCAGCATTTGAAAGTGTATTTCAAATAACCAACAAGACAAGCATCCAGAACACCATCCGTTAGTCTTTTAGAGGTATGGTACAACAAGAAGAGGAACCACAGCTTAAATTTTGGAACCACGAACAAAGATAGCATAATGATATCTGTGTGGGGGATAAGAACTTTCCATTGGTGATGTTCAGCTATGTCTTGCCAAGGCCTCAGACTTAAGCATGTACTTACTCTTTTTCATATTTCTCTGTCAATTCCTCTATGTTTTCCCCCTCAAAAATAGTTAGTTTGCCCTAGATTTTGTGCTGATGACAGTCACATCTTAATCAGGGCACGTTGATGAGGTGTGCAGGCCACAGTGACTTTAGTTTTATGGGAACTAAGCTCTCTTTATTTGAATCCATGGAGTGATAAATCTTTGAAATCATGTGACAGAATTAAAATTAATATGGATAAAAAGTCACTGGGGGACCGGCGACTGCCACAGGGAGATGGTATCCTGAGTGCAGCTTGTAGGTAGTGCCCTGTTTCATAAAGCCTCTCGATGATGGCTCTGTTACTTCCAGAAGTCTCTCTAGCTTGCCCATACTTTTGCTTGCATCATCTGGGATGGTTTGGGAGGTTGGCATGGAAGAGCAGGGCAAGGGGAGGGCAGAATGGCTGAGAAACACAGGAACTTCGAAGGAACTACTTCGGAGTTACTGGTGATACGCCTGAGTGCCGGTGATATGCCTGAGTGCCGTGGTTGGTTTTTCCTCTGAAAGAACCGAACAGCTACAGGAGTGTCTGAACTCACCACAGAAGCACAAGTCACTAAAGGCAGTTGCATTGGTGGACTATGTAAGTGGTTTGTCATTAGGAGTTCCAGTGGAAAAAAATCTGTAATAAGTAGCTCCCTTTTATGATTTAATAAGCATAGGCAATAATAATAATACCAAAGATTGTTGTTTTTGTTTTTTCTTGCTGTGTACCTGACACCCCTACCTCTGCTTCTCAAGTATTGGGGTGACAGGTGTGCATTGTCACACTTGGTTTTATGATGGCCTGGGCTTAGAACTCTGACCTTCAAGCATGCTAAGCAAGCCCTCTGCCACCAGAGCTACACCACCAGCTTTTCCTTTACCCCCCCCCCCCCTTTCAGGACGATCCCACAGAGCCTCATGTAGTGTATATTTCTTGTACTGTCGATCCAATGAGAACACTGTAAATCATCTTCCTATACCTGACAAAATGCAGAAAACAGAACTGTTTGGGCCCTCGGATCTCGTGTGATTGCAGCCACATGGCTCTGGATGAGGTTTCCTCAGGACCCTGCGGCGCTCTGAACTCTCATATCATAAGGCGTCTTGCGTGTCTTTGAAGGTCTTGTTTACACAGCCCAATTACGGAACAGAAGTGCAGTGGCCTTTCAGGTTTTCATCTCTTTTGACCCTCGGGTGCCCACTGCTCGAATAACTGCAGAGAGTAAGATACAGCGCTCTACCCCCGACCCCCTTTGGCAAATGTCCCCTTTGATTCGTGGCACTAGTGAATTCCCTTTATGTTTTGTGCTGAGGGCAGGTGGATAAAAAATTCTGCGCAGGAATATGGAAATTAATTACAATAAAAAAACCACTAAAATTGGACAGCAATGCATTTAAACATTTTATCTGCCTGTCCTTGCCCCCCAACAACAAGCAAACACTTTCTACTCTGAACAGGAAAAGTCATCCTGTCTTTCTGTGATATTAGTTCTAAGGGTTGAAGCCCACTTAGCCTAACCCCCAGAAAGGATCCTCCATTGGAGTATTTTTGGAGATTCCCTGTTACCTTTCGATTATCCGTGCCTTTTCTTGTTCCTGTTGGCTCTGGCATCTTTTGGAAAGCAGTGTGTTTTTGCATAGCATGTGCACTTTTTTTTTCTCCCCCAAACGTGCAGCACATTCAACACTGCAAGCATTTTCTTTCTTTCTTTCTTTTTCTCCTTTGCTTAGAACAGAGGTGGAAACCCCGGGGGACTCAAGTACCCACTTGATAGGCTCAGTCTCTCTTAATCAGCCTGTAATGGAGCTAATGGCTGTTTGTCATCCTTGGAGATATAAATTTCCTGGCGGTGGCTCCTGCAGACAGTGCGTGAAGTGTGCTCTGTGTGCCAGCGAGGGCTGATAATCAGTATAAGGGCAGGGTGCTCCGTTTAGTCAGAAGAGCCAGGGCTTCTGGGCTGCCAGCTGCAGGACTCGCCTCGCCACTCCTGAGACATGGATAAAGCAGGTAGGTCAAATGAGCCTGAATTCTTCCTAGCTGCTGACTTCCCCTGCACCCTATATCCTCTGCAGCATGCATCTTTTCCTAGCTGTCGCTTGCATTCTGGACTTCACTGTTCCAGATTGGGAGGCATGCAGTGTGTTAACCCCGATGGGCCACCAGGAAATCCGTGTTCTCTTTGAAGTTTTAGGAATTGGGGACACAGATTAACATGCCCCGGGTCACCTTTTGGAAGACTGCACTGCTATTCTATTTAGGTTGCAGGAAATGTGGTGTTTGCTCTTTTGTGCTCAGCACAGTGGGTGCAAAAAATGCATATAGTTAATGACAAAACTCTTTGCTAAGGGATGGCAGAAGGTAAAGGGAGTTAATATTAAAGAGCTGGATGAATTTTTGAGAACGTTACACTATTTGCTGTGTAGTAACATAAGAACTGTTTGATGTGATGCTTTTATCCTCCTATTAGAAACCAATGTCAAAAGTATTGCTGTATGTTGTGATATTTTAATCTGAGAATATAGTCATTGGTTATCAATCTTTTCAAACAGCATTTGTTCATACCGCCTTTATACGAGAGCAGCACAAACAGAACGGGGGAAGTATTTTAGACAATTAATTCAAATCTTTACTTCTCAGGGAGTTTTTATTCTTCTTGCTTTGCTGTAGGAACTTTTAGAAGCTACATACTGTGGGATGCTCCCATTTTCTGACGCCCCCCCCCCCCCATCCCCAGCTGCGCTCTGGGTTAGCTTCCCTCTGGAACTCAGTAGGTCAGTCACCTGGTGCTCGGTCGGTCACCTAGTGCTCTGGCTGCATAGAGGTGTCTGCAGCACCCGGAGCCCTGGGAGCTCTCCTGAGAGGATTCACTGTTTAGGATCTATCCTATGCCCCAAGACCACTCCCCCCTTGTGGTAAAGGAGTTTGTTAGGAAATCGGTCAGTTTCAGTCATCTGTGTAGGTAGCCTGGCATGCAGGGGTTTTAAAGGCAGCGTATTCTGTGGTCTTTGATAGAACAGCTGGCCAGGCATGAAACACTCATTACAATCATTCCGGCTTGGACATTTTGAACAAACTTAAGTAAATTAGAGCAGCATACTATAAGGAATGAAAGCCCTAGGGGGAGCAGAAGAAATAAAGGTGTAAGAGAAGGTGTGTGCATGCGTGCGTCTGTGTGTGGTGTGTGGTGTGTGTGTGTGTGTGTGTGTGTGTGTGTGTAGGTGGAGGAAAGCTGGATTCATGCGTATACTTATAGACCCACGCTGCCTAGGACACTATGCTGTAGAGCTTGGCATGAAATTTCCAGAGTCTGCTCTTCTATGACATGGCACATTCCAAAGATCAATCAGAGCTCCTCTGATTACAATAGAAAAGTGAGTAAAAACAAACAAACAAACAAACAAATAAGCCAGCATCCTTAATTTTGCCTCTTTTAAAACTCCAGCCACCCAGAATTAAGTATACTGGCGTCCTGGCAGAATTATCACATTAATTCATTAAATGCCCCTCTTCACTGACTCAAATATTTATTTAAAGACCCCATGTAAGAAAAAATCCAAGGAACAGCATACTGGAGCAGCGTTTTTGGAGGCTTCAACATTGTGAAGGCTGATTATTTCTCTTTTAGCTAACTATAGCTCTGGGTGAATAAGTGTTTAGCAGTTGTATTTGTTTGCATAACTAACAAAATACCCATGCTCTTGACAAGTTTCGGGCGTGGTACTGTGCTCTGGAAAGTGACTCTTAAAACAGAAATTTCTTCATTATTTCCAGTTTTAGAAGTAATCACCAATATAGGTAGGTATGCATGCCTTTCAACAGAATGACAGACTTTCAGTGGCATTATTTGAGAAGTTCAGAAATAATGTTTTCTCATAAGGCCGTATAATTGGCCATCAGTGAACACTTTGTATAGTCATTTTTTTGAATGATGTAAGCGCCAGCCAAGCAGAGGAAAACATAAACATCAATTCCCTACCTATACTCTGAGAAACTTTATTTTCTGTAAGAAAAGCATGTAAGATGTGCTGGTAATAAGCAGCCAGCAACAAAGCCAAAAAAAACTCAGAACTGAGTATCTTTCCCATGATGCCAAGCGGCCCAGTTCACTTGGAGCATTGAAGCTTCTCCAGTTTCATTTAAATAAAACAATATTGTTGAATATTTGCATCTATCTCTAATCAGAAGTGGATTTCAGGGGTGGCTATCTGAACTCTGCTATTCGGAGCTGAACTCCATCATGACAGTGGGCCATCAGTTTCTTCCTGAAGGAGCTACAACCCCTTCCAGCAAGTCCCCTTTCCCCATAGGGACTTGCATAATCCTTAGGCAGAAAGACAACAATGGGGCTTGCACGAGCTAAATGGCTTCGATTCATTTCGATCAATCAGAACACCACATCAGAGATGTTTTCATGTGGTTTCTGTTGTTAAACAAGGAAAAGAGCCACCACAGGGGATTCTGTCCCTTTGGGTGAGGCTTGAGCTTCTCAGAGATGTCGCCTTTGGGATCCAGTCTTCCCTTTAAAGCAGAACTGACATTCCCACCGTCTCAGGGAAGGAGCCATTCCTTCCCCATTACTGCTGGCTTAGGTCTTCCTTTAAAAGCGTTTCCGGGAATAACAATAAAATATTTATCAAACTATGTATACAGACTATGTCAGGATACTCTCAGCAACCCACAATCTTTTTTTAAAACCCCTACTGCTATTTCTTCTCAGAAGTTTCTCCACCTCAGAGGGGTGGCCCTTTATTTACTAACCCATGGCCACAGCTGTAGTCCAAGTCACTGTGCTGGTACATTTCTGTCCCTCTGCTTCTTCTTGCCTCAGTTCCTCAGGATGGTCTCATGAGTGAGACTTGAAAAGAGGTTGAGGCATTGATGATGAGAACTGGATGGTGAATATCCCAAACAAGGTCACCCCACAGCCTACGGGACTAGGTCACTCTATAGTCTATGGGACAAGGTCACTACACAATTTGTGGGACAAGGTCACTCCACAGCCTATGGGACAAGGTCACTCCACTGTCTACAGAACAAGGTCACCCACAGTCTGTGGGACGAGGTCACTCCACAGTCTATGGGACGAGGTCACTCCATAGACTATGGGACGAGGTCACTCCACAGCCTATGGGACAAGGTCATCCACAGTCTACAGAACACGATCACCCACAGTCTGCTGGACAAGATCACTTCACACCTTATGGAACAAGGTCACCCACAGTCTACAGGACAGAGAATTGTAAACTATTATTTCCCATTTTTTTTGGCTCATTTTCCTTGCTTGAAATCAACATATTTTGTTTTCCTCACATGGTATGGATTGTAAAAGGTGCTATGATTTAGACAGGAGGCAGTAGCTACTGAGAGCCCTTGGATTTTTGCCTTCTGTTTCGTAGCTCGAAGAAGGTTGACAACAGAGTCACCAAGAACATCCTTGAAGAAGGATTCTGTCACCTCAGGGACCATGAACAAGTGATAGAAACTTCATATGCTTCCATCCCCCATCCCTAAGAGATAACAATCCCTCTACCCATCTCTTAAGATTGGAATGGAGAGAAAAAGAAAATTCATGCACTGCTTTTGCTCCAATGGCTGTCACATGCTCTTTCGAGTGTCATCGGAACACTGAAGCAGGCTGCCTTGCGAACAGTCTATCTTCTAGCAGTATGTGTTCGGCCTGTGAACAGTATGTGTTCTTATGGCTTAAGCAGAAATGCTAGTGACAGCGTGGTGAAGGAGCAAGGCGAGCAGTCAGGTGGCTGGCCCAGGAGTATAATTGGAAATTGATGTGGGTGGCTCAGTGGGGATGGAGTGGAAGGGCGCATTGGCTATGCATCAGAGCCTGCTGAGTGTGCACGTAGGCAGAGCTTGCCTAGTCAAAGGAGACCTTTGGGGTTTCTAGTTTGAGAATCGAATAGTCTGACACTATGGAACACAGAATGAATTTTAAGGAAAAGGTGGCAAAACCTATTTTGGAACTGTTGAATTAAAAACACCTTCTGTGTTAGCCATAGAAGTTCAAAGTAGGTGGAAAGTTTACACACACACACACACACACACACACACACACACACACACAGAAGGGCGATTCCTTACTAACCATGGATTTGAGATAAAGCTGGGTAGTTGGTTTATTTAGATTTTCCACCTATTTAAATATGTATTTAAAAATGTATATCTTCAGCCCAGTGAACCTACAAACAGCCAATGCCCCTTCCCTGTCCCCCTCCCCCACCAGCCTGTGGCAGATCTCATAGGAGGCTCTTGAGTGGAGAGACTTTCAAAAGCTTCATTTTTTCAATGCAGATGGAAAGAGGACCAGACCCAGGGTGGGAAAATTCCCCTAGGCACTAAAACAATTTGTATAAAGGCCAGGCTGCTCTATAAGAAGATGTAAACACAAAGGCGTTTTATTTTAAGCAGGTTTAAAACTTAAATTTTGAAACAGGAGAAGTGACTTTTAGAAGGCTCTCATAGCAAAGTGTCTGAACTATCAAAGGCACTGTTTCAGAAGATGGGTGGCTGGAGGGGCAAACGCCCCCGTGAGAGTTTACGTGTTTTCAAAGAGACTGCTTCTGCGAGAGTTCGCTTTGTTTGCAGACTTTATTTGGCATAATGTTTACCTTCTTTCTCTAATCTGCTAGTGGAGTTGTGTTGTTGTACTATTATCTATAATTTTGACAGCCACAACACTTTGTAGAGATGCTGCATACATGCTTAAAACACATGTATTTAACATATAGATGTATATCATACACACATATGTACATACTTTTCATATGTGCCCATGTGTGCACTCTTGCCTGGGAGGTTATCAGTCCTGATGTAAGGGACTGTAATAGTTACAGTTATCTTAATAAACCATACAAGCTTAATACAGATTTCTTTGTAATTAAAAAAGAAACGTATTTGTGTTCTCTGAAAGCCTCCTTATATTTATTACTGATCACATTACTCTCCTTCGTGCTCTGTGTCTCCGTGGTGAGGACCACACTCGGGACCCTGGGCTTACAAGTCTAATGCTCCCCCACTGACCTCAGTCCTCAACACGTTATTGTACGTTGTCATTACAGTGAAGCAGATGTTTACCAGTATAATTTATCATAAAGACCACTGTGTTATTCCAGTGTTTTATAATTCTGCAAATGAGTGTTTTTAAGAACACCCAGGATTCATGTAAGAATCCTTTTCTAAGGAAAACTAATGAGTACTTGATAGACCCTACTTCTGCGGGCATTTGTTTGCTGGATGCTTACGTTATTGTAGAAATCAGTGCTCTTTGAAAAGAAGACTTCAAAAAGTGAAAACAGGCTTGTGTTTCAATGCTAAGTGTGCTGAGGATGATGCTGGTTTTCTTCTTAATTGTTCCTCCTAGTTTTCGTTTTAATTGTGGAGTGACTTTGACCTCTTGAGAATAGATTGGTAAGCTTGGCTAAGTGTGCGCAGTGGCAGACGAGACATCTCAAAAAGAAGTCTTCTATTTGTTTTCATGCCATTGGAATTTGTTTTTAATGTTTTTTTTCCCTTGTATTGCAAACACTCATCTTTACAACAGCAAAATAAGCTGCAAATTTTCTATATCCACAGACAAAGTAGAAAGGCTTGTCACATGGTTTCAGTCAAAAGGAACACTTGGAAAAGTTATGGAAAGAAAACCAACAAGAAGGCATTTGAGTGGCAAAGAAGGGAAACAACATAGATAATATGCCATTTTATACTAATTCCGTGAGTCGCTAATTGCTTCCCCTAGATATGCACACTGAGAATTTAATGTTCAGGCAAGTAGGAGAACTGTTGGGTTTAACGGTATCGCACAAGGCATTAGCATGCTCCCAGAATGAGGATATACTTTCTCGCCCGCATTAATTGATACTGGTTGGAAATTCCGAAGATGAACTGCCAATGGCATCAACCACAGAGTTTCCCACGAAGTACCTAGCTATTTGAGGTAGGTTTGCAAACCTGGAAATCGCTGTTCAAATCTCTCTGTTCTCACGTTTGCTCTCCACTTTTACCCTCGGTTTCCTCTCCTGAATTCTTTCTGACTCTCACTTTTCTGAAATAAGTAGTCATTTTTAGTGTCTACAGAATTATTTGTGTCCATAAATACCAATGCTTGATTAGGTAGAGATGGAATGACTGTGTCGTCTATGGTCAAGGTTTGCTTCTTCTTCCTTGTTGTTGGCCTTTGGGGGGCGGGCCATGCCAGTGATGCTTATTGTCACTTTCTGATGATGTAAGGGGAGAGAGGCAGTCAGAACTTCAACGTGCTTTGGACCAGAGTGGAATTTAATTGCAAACATGGACCTTGGAATGAAGCACATCTTTTATTTATCCAAACATAACATTTAAAACGAAGCATTAAACATTGATGAGAAGAAATTTTGTATGTCAAAGGCAATTTCAGAGTTCTATTTTTATACTTCAGGTACCAAGAGTGCTGCAAAAACAAAGGGCAACCATAGTCAACTAAACATTGTACATCTTGAAAGGAAGAAAACAGAGATTTTGTGACCGCTTCTTCTTTTCTCCGTGCCAAGTTCAATATCTTACAAATTACATCATTAATATTTGCAGTCAACCTATTAGTAAATATTATTTGCCTCTGAGTTACATCTGATTAAGCTGGAGTAAGAGCTCACCCACTAGGTGTATGGTTTCTAAGCAAATTCAACTCTTTCACAACAGTCAAGTTCAGCTCAGCATTTTCCTGTTGTCAAGTGTTGAAATAGGAGCGGCGGGCTGCGTCCCCAGCACCCGGCCGCCCCCCACGGCTAGCTTTATTCGAAATAATTACACGGAAACTGCATTCTTTTAAACACCGCTTGGCCCATTTCTATCTAGCCTCTTCTAGGCTAGCTTTCGCACCTGGACTAGCCCATTTCTAATAATCTGCTGTAGCCCACAAGCTGGCTTACCAGGAATGATCTTAACCTGCGTCTGTCTGGAGTATGAGAATCATGGTGACTCACTGACTCAGCTTCTTTCTCCCAGCCTTCTGTTCTGTTTACTCCACCTACCTAAGGGTGGGCCTATCAAATGGGCCTAGCAGTTTCTTTATTGCTTAACCAATGATATCAACAGATTGATATATGACACTCCCACATCAGTCAAGTAGCTTTTAAAACAATGAACCTGGGCCTTTATATCTTCTACGACACTACATATAGAGCCTGGACTAATGTTAATGTATAATATCTGGTGTTTTTAAGATTTAAGTCAAATACATCATTTAATGAATTTGGAACAATTTTTCCAAACAGAAATTCATTTTAAAATACCTGATGCAGAACAGAGATCTGTGTGTATAAGAACTAAGCATAAGCTGACGCAAAAGGATTATAGCCTAGTCTGTGTGACTGGATGCTGTCTCCACAAAAGAAAAAAAAATGTATAGCTACTCAATTCTTCCATAGGCATTCCCCATTCATGACAATTTGTGAAACACAATGGATGTCGTAAACTTCTCTAATGAGGTCTTGCACCATGGCCAAAAATTATACACAATTTTCACTGAAGGGTTTAATAGTGGTAAGGTCATTAATATGAATTGTTTTTATAAAGCGACATGAATAACTTTAGTGATAGAAGTATATGTACACCTTTTTATAAAGTGAATCTTTTGTCTTCTGGAGAATCAAGGCTACACATATCTGACAGGGTTTCAATGCCTTTATGCCGTTAGACGAGGGTCAGACCCAGGCAGGTTTTCCCTCTGCTTCACATAAAGCATCTGCAAAATTATTTTTCCAGGTAGCTCTTTTCCCTCTATCAGACAGTCAGTTCCACTGTATGAAGCTACTCAACAGCCCAACACTACACTTGTAAGTTTCCTCACATAGAGCCCTTTGCTCAAAATATTTAACTTTCTAATTATGTCTAGTGACTAAAATGAAATCTCATGACTGGACTTTAGAGTCATCATTTCCATTCTTAGGCCTGAATCATTCAGTCTCAGCAGTTTTTGCACCCTAATAGGTGTGAAGTTCAAATCCTGCCATTCGTTGCTATTAGTAACAGCCTGTGCTTGGGTTTCTCACCAGGTCTTGTTAGTGTTCCTGTATCTCCTGCTTCCACCGTCTGTTCTATTCTCTGCTTTGTACATGTTAAAAAAATGCGTGTGCCACTGACTTGGGTTCTTGTATTCCTCCCATGCCACCCATCATTCCTGTACCCATATATCCAGGAAGTATTTTCTGGAGCCCACTGTGTGCCAGATAATATGCTAATCAGCGTGGACACAGTAAATGACACAGATTTCCTTCCTGAACCTTCTTTCTGGCAGAAAAAGTAAGGAGTAATTGTAGACAAATGCACCAGAGTTCCATGTTGTGAAGTTCATTAAGAGATACACATTGGGCATCCTTTCTTTGAAATGCTTCGAGTAAGACATATCCACAATTTTGGATTTTCTTTTCCAGATTTTGAAATATTTGCATGTATGTAGTGTGATACTCTGGGAAAGAGTTCCAAGTCTCAACCTTGCATTGGCTTATGGGTTCTCCCTGGGCACCAAGCCTCCAAAGTATTGTTGGGAAGCAGGAAAAGCCTTAAAAGGTAGAGGCCAGTAGAAGATATTTATGTGAGTAGGGCCATGTTTTTAAAGGGGAAACGTGGGCTCTCATATTTTCCCTTTTTCTTCTGTGCTCCTTGGATACCAGGTGAAGATTTTAACTGCAGTGGATATTCCTGACACGATACACTGTGGTAACACAGGTTCAGAGCCATAGGGCCCACTGATCATGGACTCAAACCTCCCAAACTGTGATCCAAAATCAACCTTTTCTCTTTATAGCTTGATTGCCTTGGGCATTTATTATAGTGACTGAAAGTTGATCAACGTACACAGTTTGAGGATAATTTTATATTTTGACTGCAATTCGTCTCATGAGGTCAAGCCTAGCATTTCCACATATACCATCATATTGGTGCTCAACGAGTTTTGAATTTTGAGTTATTTTAATTTCAAATTTTCTAGTTAGGTGTGTCCAATACATATTTAGAGAGAGAATGGGTTCAGTTGAGTATTAGTCTATATGGGGCCACCAGGGAAAGCAAGCACCTGAGAGGTGCTCATACGAGCTGGTATCACAAATTCCCCAGAAGCTAACTGATTGGCGGGTTTGTACAATCAAAATTTAGGTCAGTCTCGGGGACTGATGGAGCCATAAGGAAGGAACTCAGCTGAAGCTGAGCTACTTCAGGAGAATTAGAAAGAGCCAGCAGATTGGGTCTCTGTCCTACCAGCTCTCACGTGCCCTTGAAAGGTTCTAGGTCAAGACATGATGTGACTGTACTTGATGAATTCAAGGCATGTCAATACTTGGAAGAGCAGGAACTGGAGCTCCTATGATAAAATCCACACAGTCAGTTCTTGAGGGAATGGCTTACAGAGGGAGAGCAATAGGAGGCAGAGACTTACTGTTGCCTCAGCCCCCCAGTCCTGCTTCTAACATCTTCCCACTAACCACTAAGGCCCGGGTTTTCTCAGAGCATGTGTGGAATTCAGGAGCATGCACTCCACTTACTAGCAAACTTCTTCCAAACAAAACTACAAAGTCTGAAGGGCAGATGGCACCTCTTAGACATCTTTTGTGTCTTTCAAAGAGTCAGAAGGGTTGTTCTGAACACTAGCCATCTGTAAGAAACGCTTGTAAATGTTTTCTGAAATGCCAACCTCTGTGTTCCATGCTGGACAAATGCCATCAGATTCTGAAAGGTGGGGGAAAGTTCAAAATGTCAGGTTTTGTAGATGAACTGCGCATACGATTATAATAGAACAACCAGCGTGTGAGCCATCGCTGTAGTGTGTTCTCCTTCCTCCTTCTCTCCTTTTTTTCTCCTCCATCTCTAGGCTCCCTGTCCCTTCTCTATTCCCACTCCCTCCCCCTTTCTCACTGCTTTCCTCTCTCCCTACTTGTTTTCTGTGTGTCCCTCTTCTCACCAATAAACAGACAGTCTAACGGAGAATTTGTGCTTAGGACTTAGCCACTTTGTGATGAACCATGAGACTGGGACTGAAAGAAACCTTCAAGGAAATGACAATGGTAGAAGACGAATTGTTTCTAGGTGACAAATAGACCTGGTGAAAGACAGGTGATATAGAGAGCCTGGCTCACCAGCTTCCTGCACCTCTCGTCTTTCTTGTCTTTCAGACAAGTTAAATGTTAAGAGTGAACACCGTAGTAGAAACAATTGCCTGTGAGTCGTTCCGTGGGTGTTCTAACTAATAGGAGATGCTAAACACCACGTATCAAGTGGAATGTTAAAGAAGAGATGCATTAGACACTTCTCCACCACCACCACCCAGAAGTCCTTCTATGATTGGTCATCATTAACTGAGTCTGTACTGAGTGGGTGGGTTAGAGCCAGTTAGACTCTGAGGCTGCATTTCCTGTTCCCTGTAGCTGTGTGACTTACGGTGTTCCGCCTCTTCCTGACAAACACACAGGTCCTTCCCTACCTTATGTATCGGTGAGTGACACACATAGCGCACGCGCACATGTACATGTACCTTAGAATAGATTTCGGGTCAACTTGAAGCAATATTATAGTATAGGGTGGTTGGATACTGGACTGTTCTGGTATGTTGATTGATAAGTGGTGCTTTTTCTTAATAACAAACTCAACATGTATCTTCTAGTGAGAACAATGAAATCAAAAACATCTTTTAAAGTCTGATGTAACAATCCCACACGGTTGAGAAAGTGCACATAGAAGGAGTTTTAACTCTAAATGTTTGGAGGAATGAAGCCTCTAGACTTGGGAGGAGCTTCAGGATTGGGCAGAGGAGGCCTCAGCCCGGACCATGCTTTCTCACACAGGGATAGATGCACTTTATACACCAATTCTGGGTTCTACGTTCCTTCTTCTCGTCCACACCTTCTGTGTCACGCCCACACCTGGTGTCCCTACTTCCTCTAAACAGTGGAGTTCACCTGGACTGGCCATTCACGGCGGCGCACACCAGTAATACTGTTAAGTTATCGGGGAGGTTGAGGTACGAAGTCTGCTGGGGCTACATAGTGAGACCCTACTATAGAGTAAGCAAGTGATTCATTTTGTAGATGAGTTTGTACGCACCCATGGTGAGACCCATACAATGAAAGCACTCCAACAGCATGGGTAGCTCCCGCCTTCTGGGTTAGGATGCTCGGTGGTTGCTGATGCGAAACAACACTGCTATCAGAACCATAAAGCTCATGTGTTGTGTGCAAAGCTGCTCGGCTGGACCCTGCTAGAGGCCCGCAGGAAACTGTAAACATGAAGCAATTTTCACAAGACTGTTGGAGTGGAGTGGAACAAGAACTCACCGCAAGAATTCTGTATGCACTTGTTCCACTTCCTATGGAAAAACGCTCACTAGGTTCTGTCTCATTTACCAAGGCTTCTGGGAAACTCTAGCCACACAACTTGCCTTTAATTTATCACCTGCTACGTTCTGATTCGCATTGCGTAGACTTGGGTGTTATTTTCTTAGTAATGGAAATTTGGCAGACATCCACGTCGAAAAAGCAGCTTCACATTGGGACATTTGTAATCAAGGGATAAAAGGGAACGTTGCTAGCCTCGACCTTTGAGAATGGTCACTGTGGCACACGAGGTGACAATATCTTGGCTTTCCCTTGTGGAGCTTCATCCTTTCGAGGATCCGTTGTGCCCACCCATGGTCCTGTGAACAGACATCGAGGTGGATGAGTCAATCTATTTGCTTAAACTGTAAGCATCTCACAGCACTCATTAACCTACAGGTCACTTTTTTAAAATTAAGGAAGTTCAAAGACATGTGTTTAAATAGCCCAACTGTCACAATGTTTGAAAGAAGCCAGATAGTTGAAAATTAGAGCCAACTTTGTCTTTCAAATCCAGGCTCTGGGGAAACCAGGAGTCCTAGAGCATACATTTAGAACACACATCACCTCTAGCCTCTAAATTTCCTGGCTTATGTCAGTTTTTGTCATTAGCCCTAACGCTCTGTAAACAAACAAAAAAAAATGTCCCTTACACTAACAGATGTGAGCTTTGTCTCTTCCAGGCTCAGGAGAGATTTCCAGGGAACATCAAAACTACAACATCTCCTAATGTAGTTTTGTGTGCCTGGGTTATTTTAAAACAAAACTGAACCCCGCCATCCATGTTTTAATGGAAAGCTGGAAATAATGAAGATTTTTCTTAAATGCTCCACATGCTTCAGCAAAATACCCCTTTCATCTTTGAAAATGATTACAAATATAGCTCCCTTCTCACAGCGCGACAGAAAATCATGTAAACACCTCAACGCTTTGGTTCTGCTCAAGCAGATATGAAATTAAGGCAGGGAACTCCTCCCACCCCGAAGCAGCCTCATGCTCAGCTTAACTGCACATGAAAAACGCAGCAATGACATGTAAACTCCATGTCCAGATCAGCATGTGACCATCTGCCAACCCACAAGGCAGAGCTATGCCCAGCCAGACTCCCACTAACTGTTATACAAAAGAAAACCCAAACACGATTTACCCTTTGGGTTGCAGGCAGTATGTTCTGTTGTGGTGGTTGCTGTTGTTGTTTCTTAAGGGAGATTTATTTGCATTTGTCCTAGCCAGAAAGGTTGTCTCAAGAGAGGACAGGCAAATGGCTTTGGTCATTATGACTGCAAAATGCAACAATTTTAATTTATCATCTTGAGGTCTAAAGAAGGATCTGCAGTCAGGTAAGCAGGGATTGGAGAGTGTCTGTGGTTCATTAATTAGGGGACCACATGTGGGAATGGTATGCATTTATATGGCAGGTAGCTGGATGATAAGGGACTAGTATTTACATAGGGAAAGGTTAAGAGTTGGAAGGGCAGAGAAAGCCTTGTGGTTTTATATGGGAATTGAGCCTAGAGATTCCAGTTACAGAGTAGCAATGAAGAAGTGGACAGGTATTTAGACAGACTATAGGGAAAGGTGAAGTTCAATGCCGCGGTTCGGACAGAGTCAGCAGAAAAGCTGGGGGAAATACCACTGTAGTATTTATTTTGGTGGATTCCATTTGTGTAAGATGGCAAAAAAGAAGACCTAGGAAAAGGGGGTTTTGAAATATAGTTCAGCGGATTAAAGTGATTAACAAATCCAGTGACCCGAGTTCGATTCCTGAAACCACACAGAGGTAGAAGGAGACAACTGACTCCACAAAGTTGTCTACGGACCCCCCACACACATATGCTTTCCCTAAGACACGTGCCTGTGCACAAGCACGTGCACACACACACACACACACACACACACACTCACACACACTCAGATGAACAAAGCCAAGCTCCTAGCACCCATGGCTCTATCTACCTCACCAGCCACCACTTTAATTTCTGTTTGAATTAAAATTATTCTTAAACTGCAAACTCTTCTTATATTTACCCACATCTACTTGCCTTCTCTGCTTAAACATAACCCCAACTTTGGAAAAGTGTGAAATAACCCCAAAACACTAGGCTTAGAGTTCAAAACATGGGACCCTTGGCTGTGCCTCTTCTGATTGAGCTGGCCCAGAGCCGCGCATGCTCCTTCCTGGGCCTTGCTCTCCTCATCTGCAGTAGGTGTTGGTTATGTCAGGCTCTCCTGGTGAAGGTAACATAGCAGCCGACTCATTGGGCTGCCTAACTTCTGGGTCATTCGCAGTATCAACTCCCAGGCACCCCTGAGAGGGTCTAGCAGTCACGTGCCTGCTCTGGTCCCCGTGGGCTTGCTCCAAACCACAGCCCCTCGCGCATTGCCAGCTGTTTTCTCCTCTCTTGCGGTTTGAGAAGTCACACAGTCAAGCCCACGGACTTCTGTCCAAGTTACGACGAGGGCAGACGCCACTAGGGTCAGGGTAGCTTCCCCTGGGTCCGTGTCACAGCTCGGTCTGCTTCCTACTTATTGACATGACGTGCTGAAGCAGGCAGCAAAGGACTGTCTTCTAACGTTAGCTCCTCATCTTGTTTGGAAAACCACAAGGATTCTGTTCACCCCTCTGTATCAAACCAAAACTCAAAGGCCTCGCACAAAATCTCTTGCCTCCTTGGTCCTTCTGTGTCCCCAACAGTCTCACTGCCTCTAGTTGCACAGACCTGGATGCCCACATCCTAGGCCCTTCACCCCATCCCTGTGACTGTCTGTTCCTGGTATTTGGCTTTGTTCCCCAGCCTTCTCATTCTCGTCGCCTACCACTGCTCTCCTCACTTAGCAGGGAACAGCTCAGGGGCTGAGTGGTCCCCCCTGGGTCTTCTGAAGGCTAGCACAGTAGGTAACACAGGGTAAGTACAGAGCGCATGCTGGCCGACTCTCTGCTGCCTGCCACTGTTGCCAGGCTGCAGGATGTTCTATAGAGCACAATAGTGTATTCATACCCTCTCATTACACAGATTTGATACATTTAAGGGGGAAAGGATAGCTGGGAGAAACACAGTGCAAAGATGCAAGAAGCCGTGGGATCCTGTCGGTAAGAGCCTCACTCCTCCAGAAACAGCTCCATTGAATCTTGAAATTTTCTTTTTTCTTTTTCTATTTGACTGGCATTAAAACCAAATTCAGAAGTTTAAAAACTACATTTTGGTAGAGGTTCCATGTGAGAGGAGATAGGATATATAATAATTACAGTCGCGAGGACTTTGGAATTGATAGCTCACGAAAACGGACGAGACTCGAATCTTTAAAATGTTCTGAAGTCGGATTTGCTCTATCAGTGGAATGAGACTTGAGAAACTTCACAAAAAATTGAGAAGTGGAATGAATCCAGCCTTCAATCTGAAGGAGGCGCAGTCTAGTGAAACTCTTTATCTATTTTCTATGAACATTTCAAATGCCTTTCCTCGGAAGGGAGGTTAGCTGTTTTCAAAGTGTCTAATATGTATCAGTACACTTAAATTGTCCCTTGCTCTTGATATGGAGGAGGGAAAAAGTCCTTTAACCATAATACTCAGATGAAAGAAAAAATAATTCTGAATCTTCCACAAAAAATCAGTTAATGTGAATACAGTGTGAAAACTGACTTTATAGATGCAGTTTCTGTTTGCACATTGTAATGTCTACAGAGATCATGTTCCAGTTTCTAGCACTTCTCAATTTTATAGGAACTTTGACTTTATTTTTTTTAACATTATTGCTACTTGTTTTTGTTTTGCTTTGTGAGACAATCTCTCACTGTGTAGCCCAGCCTAGCCTGGAACTCATGACCTTCCCGCCTGAGCCTCCCAAGTGCTGGGATTCTAGATAAGTATAATGACATTTATGAGAAACGTTCATATTTTACTTTCTTTTTGTTTTGTTTTTGCACTCAGTCTACACTATTTTAGAGGTGTCTAAAGAGAAAACAGTGCCATCCCTACTTAGTTATCTGGAGAGCAACACATATTGTTCAGACTTACTATGTACGGCCTAGAATATCCTACATAGTGGCTGTGTCTCACCATGTGTGATATATAGTATGCATAGTCCAACATGTACCCTTGCCGCCCTCCCAGAACAAGAAGCTGGTGGCATGGGTCACATCCTGACACATGGGGTGAATGGTGTGAAGGCCTGGTCCTTCCTCACCCTCCACCCTGCTGCAGCTGGAGCTGTCACTGAACTTACTCCTATAGCATCTGAAATAGATATAAAAACATATCCCTTCTCATGATCAAGATCATGCCATGATGGTTAGCTTGGTGTTCATACGCAGGGTCACCATAGCATGAGCACTTTAGCTACATTTCCTTCTGCATTCCCAAATTCGGATATTCTGGGGGAGCAAAGGGGTAAAAATAAACAACACTGTTGGTCAGGGGGTTTTGGAAAGTGGTTGATTTTGTATTATCCTGAAAGACCTTTGTTCATGTGGGTAAATGCTACCCCATGTTTTTCTGAGTGGAAGCAAATGTTCAGAATGTCTACAAGGAACTCCAGGCCACAGGGGAGGCCCCTGATGTCCTCTGGATCTGGGGAGGTCATACAGAGGGGGTATGAACTCTTGACCAGGGAGGTAAAACTAAGTTTGCCTTTGTGCCCATGTGCTGAGCACTCAGGTAGAAATGGGAGATGGAAAACTACAGTGATACACACAGTGATAATACATTCAGTCATAAACCAGGAATCAAGGAACATGGTAGACAGAGATTTAGGGCTACATTTGAGATCTCCTTTAGGAATATTTGTGTAACTTATCATGTGCATGTTATTAATGATACGGTTATGTGGAACTGAGAATGTAGCTTATTGGTAAAGCAGTTGTCTAGCAGTTAGGAAACACTACACCTGATGTGGGATTTCCCTTTGTACCATTGGTTAATAAAGAAACTGCTTTGGATCTATAGCAGGGCAGAACTCAGGTAGACAGGGAAAGCTAGGCTGAGTGCTGGGAAAAAGAAGGACGGAGTTAAAGAGAAGGCATGTAGCCCCTGCTGGAGACAGATGCTGAGAATTTTACCCAGTAAGCCACAACCATGTGGCAATACACAGATTAATGGAGATGGTTTAATTAAGATATAAGAGTTCATCACTAAGAAGCTAGATCTAATTGGCCAGGCAGTGATTTAAATAATACAGTTTCTGTTTGATTATTTCAGGCCTAAGCGACTGGGAACCAACAAGCGGCTCTCTCCTTATATATACATCATACACATTCCCTCTCTCTGTTTTTTGTCTCTATTTCTTTTTCTTTCTCTCTTCTCTCTCTCTCTCTCTCTCTCTCTCTCTCTCTCTCTCTCTCTCTCTCACACACACACACACACACACACACACACACACGATGATCTTAGTCAAAGTTTAGAAAGTTTCTGTATGATGCCTAGAAGCTTCATTTGATGACTCAGAACCTAATATCTATCCCTAACTGGAAATTTCATTCAGATAACACTTCAAAGGTTATCAAATAGGTCTGTGTGCTCAATCGGTTTTGTCAACTTGACACAAGCTAGGGTCATCTGCAGAGAGGAAAGCTCAACTGAGAAAATGTTACCATCGTCCTGGTCTGTGGGATATTTTCTTGGCTAATGATTGACATGGAAGGGCCCAGCCCACTTGGGCAGTGCCACCTTTGGGCAGGCGGTTCTAGGTGGTATAGTGAAGTGGAATGAGCAAGCCATTAAGTAGTGTTCTTTCTTGGTCTCAGCTCCAGTTCCTGCCTTGAGTTTTTGTCTTGCCTTAATGATGGACTGTTATCAGGATGTGTAGTAATAGGGGCGGCAGGGCTGCGTTCTCAGCACCCCCGGCCGCCTGCCCGGCTAGCTTATGCCCAAAATAAATACACAGACACTGTATTCTTTTAATCACTGCTTGGCCCTTTAGCCCTAGCCCTTACTGGCTAATCCTGTTATCCCGATCAACCCATCTCTAATAATGTGTGAGAACTGGTCTTACCGGGAAGATTCTAGCCTAGTCCATCCTGGGTCGGAGCTTCTTAGCGTGCGTCTGCCCAGGAGCCAGGAGCATGGCGTCTCTCTCTGAGGCGTCTCTCTCTGGCGTCTGCTCCCGAGAGAGCTGTGGAGTCTCTGACCTCACTTCCTCTTCCTCCCAGCGTTCTGATCTGTTTACTCCACCTACCTATGTCCTAACCAATAAAATGGGCCAGGGCAGTTCCTTTATTAGCCAATGACCTTCCTCCATCAAGGATGTGTCAGCCAAATAAATTCCTTCCTTCCCAAGATGCTATGGGTGATGATGGTCTTTATCACAGCAAGAAAACCCCAACTAGGATAGTCTGTGCTATGGTAATGTTATTTTCATCTTGTGTAGAGTATTCCCAATGGATTTCATCCTTCAGGGACACTCCATAATTTTAACATTGCACATGGTTCTGAGTAGTGTGAGGAGATCTCAAGTTGCCCTGTGTTTTCTATCCACCCCTGGACATGAATCATCCCTTTGCCTAATGTATCCACATTGTATATGTTACTCTCCCATTAACCATTTATCTCTATGTGTTACATCAAATGCATCGTGCCAGGTGTGATACACACCTTTAATTCAGCACTTGGGAGGGGGAGCAGAGGCAGAGGACATCTGTGAGTATGAGGCCAGCATGTTCTACATAGCAAGTTCCAGGCCAGCCAGAGCTCATAGTAAGACAATGTCTCAACAAACAAGCAAACAAACAACAAAGCAAGGTGAAAGTGCTATGCTTCTTTTCAAGTAGCTATCGTGTTACTTAAAACTTTGATTACAGTATGTTGTTATAATTGTTCTTTTTTATTAGAATTGTTACTTATTCTTATTGTGCCAGGTTGAGAAACTTTATCATAGGTAGACATGTATAGCAAAAGTCAGAACTGTATAGATTTCTGCGCTCTCTGAGGCTTCAGAGTTCCAATAGGCATCTTGGGATGGATCCCCTGCCGATAAGTAGGGATTACAGTAATGTGAGTTTTCCCCGAATAATTAGTCATCCGAGTGGGCCGGATTCCAAGCCACAGAGATTTGTAAGCACACCGTTGTGGAGTCTTCTATCAGCTCGACATGGTTTCAGGTGAACACGGTCATTTTGGTTTGCTGGAACTCTCTTAAGTTTCATGGTGTTTCAGGTTTCAAGAAATACCCAAAGGTCGTAGAAAAATGCCAAGAATTTCACCTTGTTTTGTGTGACAACAGAATGAAGGCACATAATTACACACCATCCCCACTCCTGCCAAACCGGCCCTGGCCCAGATTTGTTTGAAATTCGGCACAGAACTGCATTGTTATCGGGGAGGATGTTCCTGTGAGATAAGAAAGGCCTGGCAGCTTCTTTGCACAAATCTTCAAACTGTCTCTTCCACTATGACAAAGACTCTAACAGCAAGCAAGTTAACGCATGTTTGCTACTGGAATGCTTCAATATTGAGAGCACACATAGCCCTCGTCCTATGCGGTGTGCACCAATCACCCCACCGGGATTCTACCTGGTGCTGCAAAGAAGCACGGACGGAGAGGACTTGGGAAGTTTTTTGTCCCCGCCCCCAAGAAACTACTTTGAGCAGGTGCACATTAATTGTGGAATGTTATTACCCAAGACGTATCTGGAGCTCCACTTTCAGAGTGGGAAGACCAAAAAGGTTCTCATTTAGTGGCTCATTTACTTTGACATTAGACAAATGTTGCAAAGCATTCTGTCTGTGCTTTTCTAAGGGTATGTCAAGAAGTCAGAGTCACCTCTTGCCTTTTAGGAGCAAACAGACAGGTCTGTTTGCAGATAAAGAGGAGAATTGGCAGTGTTTGTATGTCAGGAATGGAAGGAAGTATGACATAGTGAGATGTGGGGACATCTCCCTAGGGAAGTGACATTGGTCTGGAGTATTTTCAGAATAAAATCAAGTTTGTTAGCGGAAATGTTGAGCCTGGTGGCAGGCTTTTAATTTCAAACTTGAAATGACATTACTTAGTTTGTTAAGCTACCTTATTTAGGTGTTTTGACTCACAACAATTCTGACTAACTCCAGAAAATAAATTGACTTGCAGGACATGAATATTCCTACATTCAATTTCATAAATAGTCATTGAATGCTTAGCCATGGGTAATATGGTATGCCACTGTATTAAGTAGCTTTGGATATTTCAAAATCTTTGCCATTCGGTTTTTTAATTATTAGTTTAAAAAGTTGAGATAAAATGCACCTAATGTAAGATTAGCCATGTTAAAATTCAATAGTGTTTGGAATATTCAGAGTGTTGAACAACCCCTGGCTCTATATGATTGCAAAACACCTTCGATATTTGTTTCAAAACTCTTACTATAAAGTCAGACATATCTCCCACCCCACCGCCCTTGCTAACACCTGTCAGCTCTCTATCTCTAAGGGTTTACCTTTTCTGGCTGTTCCCTATAAATAGAATCGGAAAGTGTGCAGCCTTTGTGCCTAACTTCTTCAGTTTACCAGATTTCAGCATGTGACTGTGCCCTCACAACTTTTTATGGCCGTCTACCTATTGTAAGACCAGTCCACAGCTCAAGTCTCCTTTCACCTGTGGGTTAGGTATTTGATTTGCTTTCACCAGGAGCTATAGTGTGTTAGTGTGATTATAAGCGTTTGCTCTGCGTACATGTGTTTGTTTGAGCACTTGGTTTCAGGTGTGTATAACTAGGTGTAGCATTCTTGGGTCATATATTTTTCTAATTATCCTTAATTTTTAAAGGGTCCACTAGGCTCTTTCCCATATAAACATCATTATTTACTAGTTCAACCAGCGAGGAATAGGGATGATGCTGTTTGCCCACAGCACGGCGCTTGTTATTGTCTCTTTTTTCATAGTAGCCATCCTATGGCTACTCGGTATCTTATTGTGGTCTTGATTTGCTTTCTCCTACAGTCTGACATGGATGGAAGGGTTGCTTTCCATGTACCTTTGGCCATTTTTGTATTTTCTCTCCTCCATCTTTGGCAGCAGTTTTCAAGATGTAATGGCAAGTGTCTTAGAGACAGTAAGGCATGAGAGGGTTTCAGGATTGTTTACTTGTCTTGGCTTCGGCGGTTATGACAACCATTATTACCCTAGTTAAAGGAGGAATATGTGGATGTCTTTTCTGGTTTTGGCATTTGCTATCCTCTGGATAACTGGGGTCTTACAGAAAATTAATCAATTTGAGCCATATCTATGATCTTGATCTTGCCCAGTCTTCATAGCACTATGAGAAGTTGGAGAGTTTGCCTATAAGATAGTTTCTTAAGTTCTTTACTAGTTAAATTTCTCTCTGTTAAATATACATTGAGAAATCATATAGATATATGTGGGGAGAGAGAAGAGTGTGTATTCTCAGATTGAGAGAGAAATGAAACCTAGATCTCAAAGCTCATCTCAACTCTTAAGTCCATGCAAGACCTTTGTTCCGTCATCTCACCAAAAATAAAATTCTTTAAAAAGTTAAAGATTCCCCTTTCAATTTCCATTGGAAGTTGCTACTTATTTTTCTTATAACTCCATAGGATTACAAAGATTAAACATTTTAGGACAGAAAAGATCTAAAGCTTGTTATTTCCCAAAGAAATACAGATGATCCCAGCATGCCTTACAGGACCAATCCTCTACAGTAGGTCTTCTCAAACTGTTTCCATTTGCATTTCCTTCTTGTTTAGGAAATTTTGATGCACCTGCAGGCACATAGATGTACAAAATAACAATCAGAGCCAGATGTGGTGGGACGTACCTTTCATCCCTGAATTTAGGAGGCAGAAACCTGTGGATTTCTCTGTGTGTTCCAGGCTAGCCAAGACTACAAAATGAGACCCTCTCTCAAAATAAATAAATAAATAAATAATATTTAATGTTATTTAAATCAGAATTAAATTTACTTTAAAACAATTCCTTGCTGTGCATAAAACTTTGCCACTCATTGAAGACTAAAACAAATTTGCATGCTAATGAGATCATTGCCATTATACATTTTCCCACGAAGAGTTAAGTCTTGGTTGAATATTTCATACTGCAGCGCATCTTCAACACTTTTTAGAGTTGATCAATATTTTGATTTTATAATCGTCAGCACTGAGAATACTACTTCTCATAAATACATAGTACAAAATGGCAGAAGTATATTTAGAACTACTTCAGAAATTGTTGGAAATTCTGTGCTAATTCTAAGCCAAAATTCATTGAACGGTTTTATATGAAACTCAAACTAACAATTCAAATAATAATTTTTTAAGTAAAGCATTCTAACAATTCAGCACAAGGATATTTAATGCCTACATACGGAGGGATGGCAGTAAAGACATGATCAAAGTCTTTGTTTTCTATAATCAAACCAGTTTGTTTCTACATAAGCAGAATACTTTGTATGTACAGTAAAAACACTGCAACTCAAAATCAGTCGTCTGGAATCTGAGGCAACATGTTTCAGGCTGTGCTCATTGGTATTGTGTGCCACGGTGGCATTGTTCTTAAAGTATCCATGTCGTGTGCTCAAAATCAAGGATTCGGTGAAGTCTTGAAATGCCACATTGATGAACATTGCCAATAACACCTCAGATTTAGAAAGAGTTTGATTATGTATACATTTCCTCATTGTTTGCTTTCTTGTTTATTATTTCACAATCCCCACATTCAGTTGCATGAGTCCATCTGTCAAGGCATACAGTATAAGTAGCTGGGTACCATTTGCTGAAAACTGTATTTTAAAAACGTTGTGATGAACAACTAGCCTCAAGGATAGCCAAGGTTCTGGGAATATGATGACTTCTATCAGGGAAGATTGGTAGTACCCAAATATACATACAAGATAGTGTAAACAAACTAATGTAATGCAAAATCAGACAGTGTAAGGATGTGGTGGGGCTGCTATCTTGGGGAGGGGTGGGCATGCTGAGAAAATGCAGGCAGTTGAAGTATAGGAGGAAGCTGTGTGGCTATCACAGGGAGGGGAGCAAGATGTCAAAGTTCTGACTTATGTTTCAACACAGTTTGTGTCCTACAAAAATTATAATGAAATTTCATAGCCACTGTGGACGTTTGAATAGGAGTCCTTAAGGAATGAGCAGGTTTTATTATTTTTTATGGTTTTTTAATTTTATTGATTTCTATTGAGCTCTACATTTTCTCTGCTCCCTCCCTGCCTCTCCCATCTTCTAAGGTTCCCATGCTCCCAATTTACTCAGGAGATATTGTCTTTTTCTACTTCTCATGTAGATTAGATCTATGTATGTCTCTCTTAGGGTCCTTATTGTTATCTAGGTTCTTTGAGACTGTGGTTTGTAGGCTGGTTTTCTTTGTCTTATGTTTAAAAACCACCTATGAGTGAGTACATGTGATAATTGTCTCTCTGTATCTGGGTTACCTCACTCAAAATGATGTTTTCTAGCTCCATCCATTTTCCTGCAAAATTCAAGATGTTTTTATCTTTTTTTGCTGTGTAGTACTCCATTGTGTAAACGTACCACATTTTCCTTATCTATTCTTCAGTCAAGAGGCATTTAGGTTGTTTCCAGGTTCTGGCTATGACAAACAATGCTGCTATGAACATAGTTGAGCACATGCCCTTGTGGCACAATTGAATATCCTTTAGATATATACCCAAAAGTGGTATTACTGGGTCTTGAGGAAGGTTGTTTCCTAATTTTCTGAGAAATTGCCACACTAATATCCAAAGGGGCTGTACCAGATTGCATTCCCACCAGCAAAGCAGAAGTGTTCCCTTTTCCCCACAACCTCTCCAGCATAAGTTCTCATCAGTGCTTTTGATCTTGGCCATTCTTAACGTGTAAGATAGAATCTCAGAGTTGTTTTGATTTGCATTTCTTATTATTGTACTAAGTATCTTTGAATTTAGCGATTTAAGACAACACAAATGTATTATCGTAGAGCTTTGGAGTTCTGAAATCCCAAATCCGCTGGCGGAGCTGCCCTTTCTGCAGGCTCAGGAGAAACATCCCTTGGGTGTGACCATTCATTCACTCTATGCCAGGAGTACAGAACCTTCTAGTCAGAGACCTCCAATCCAGTCACTCTTCATGCTGATTTGAATGTGAAAGCCCCCTTCCCCAGTGCATATTTCAATGTTTGGTCCTCAGTTGATGGAACTTTCTGGGAAGGACTAGGAGGCATGCCTTTTGTTGGAGATGTGTCATTGGGGGTGGGCTTTGAGGCTTCAAAAGCCCCCTCCTGTCCCAGAGTGTCCGCTGCCTCCCGTTTGAGACAGAGTTGCCTTTGCTCCATCACCAGGGACGTTCACCCTCTGGAGCCACAGGCCAATGAAACGCTTTTTTTTTCTAAAGTTGCCTTGGTCGTCAAGGTGTCTTGTCATGACTGTCTCCCTCCTCCAGCTCTGACGTCCTGTCTCCTCTTCACGGACTCTGGGATTATCTGAGACTGTGGAAATAATCCATGGAATAAACTGCCTTGCCTCAAAATCTTCATTTTAGACGCTGCAAGTCTGAAGCGTCTCTTTAGCCCGTCACAGGTTCTAAGGGTCAGGGTGTGGATGGTGGCGGAGAAGAAGGGGGCTGATTTTCAGGGCACCTTGTTTGAGCAAAGTCTGGTTTCTGAGTTTAAGATACACGCTCACTCAGCGCAGAAGCTGAAGGCAATTGGGGGTGGTATGATTTTTCTAGACAATTCCCATAGCAATGTAAAACTCCCTAGTTCTAGTATCGTTCATATCTCCCTCTTTAGACATCTGCCTAGGGAAAAAAAAATAGAAACGAACCATGTCAGTCTGTCAACAGGGGAAGAGATTTTTTTCACCTAAAAACTAAACATATTTCTAGTACCCAGTTCACATTTTTTTTCATGGATATTTAAAAAAATCGAGTCAATTTTCACCATTTGACTTACTATCAGCCCCACAGTTGGGAATGAATCCTCACAGTACTCAATGAGGAGTTTGGGGCTGTCTTCCTAAGTAACAGGCACCTGTCTATGGTGGAGTAATACTGCCTGTCATCATAATGGAGCCTTCAGAAAAAGCCTGTGAAGGTTGGGGTATGAATTGAAGAAAATCAGTGACAATTGTGTATGCATGACCTAGGGTGAGTGTATCCCACTGCACGGGGGGACTTTAACTTGAAATGTTGTATTGCTGTACGTGAGTGCCATGGTGATGTTTGCGTGTTTGGTGTGCTGCCAAAGGTAGGAAAAATATTTCAGAAAGAAGCAGATTGTAAAGGAGCCCAGAAGAGCTCTATGCTCTTTCACCACAAGAAAGAGAAGCCCCGAGATAATGAGATTCAAACAGAGGGAGCGTTTGGGCTGCAGCTTGTATTCATCTGGAGTGTTCTCTGTGAGGGTATTCATTGCTGGGAACAACCCGTGAAAGGCGCCACGTACAACATGTGGTGTTCCACGCTTCCTAAGTGAGCAGTGTGGTGCTGACTGACCTCTGAGAGGCGGTCAGCAGAGCTTCAGCTCCAATGTATTTTCCTCTTCTAGAAGTTCAAGGTTTTTTGTGTTTTTTTTTTTTTTTTGTACAGAAAAATCTTTGTGGTAAGAGGAAGATGAAAACCTTGGATACACGTCCAAAATAACTTCAGCAAGGGGGTTTAAATTTTGCTTTCTGGAAAGGAGACCATCTTAATAATGTTGGTTGGGCTTCTCTTAAAGAGCAGACCCTCCCAAAGACATCATTAAGAGACGGATTGGGTAGAAGGGGAACAAAAATGATGGAGGCCCTACGAGTCTGTCTTTATTCTACAATCCTTGCTTAGATCATATTTGTTCTGTTGCCAGGGTTATGAATCTGTCTCTAGCGTGGAATGATGCCACGTATACTGGAAAATTGAAATTAATATATGAAAGAATGTTTTGTGAAAGAAATAAGCCAGAACTACTGCTATGGATCAGCCTTAAAAACAAGGAAAAGGGCTGAGGCAATTCACCTCTGAGCTGGACCCCTACCACAAGTCCACCTCAGTCAGACCCTCTCTGTAGCTGAATCTGAGCTGATGCTTGTTCGTGTCCATCCATCCATAAGGAAGAAGATGTGTCCGTATTAGTTACTTTTCTTACTTATGTGACCAAAGAGCTGACAAAAATGTCTTAAGGACAGGAGGGTTTCTTTTGGCTCACAAATTGAAGGTACAGTTTCTCCAGGTGGGGATTGCGATGGCAAGAGCGGCATGTTGCAGCTGTTCACATCACATCTGCAGTCAGGAGAGAGAGAGAGAGAGAGAGAGAGAGAGAGAGAGAGAGAGGTGAAGGCTGCCTCTTGGCTTCCTGTCTCCTTTTTGGGCCTGTGTAGGGCTGTATCTGGAATGATGCGACTCACATTTCGGATTAATCTTTTTGCCTCGGTGACTAAAATGTAGATAATTCTTATAGACACACCTGGAAGTTTGTCCTTTGGGTGGCCCCAGAACCTGCCAAGCTGATAGTATTTAATTCCACAGTACCTTAACTACCAAAATCAATGTTTAAAAAGTTCTTTCTTGTCTCCCGCACTGGTTTGGAGCCAATGCTTCCTTGAAGTCTGCAAAGATTGATTATTTAGGCTGCTTCTATTTGGTGATGAGTGGTGTGTTTTATACTTTGAACTGGATATCTACATTTTACTTAAACAATTATATTTTATTTTTTAAATTACCTGGAATAATATGTACAAATAGAGACAAGTAACATTTTGGGATATTTGGCTTTTAGAAAGTACTAATCAGCTTTAGTTTCCAGAGCAGTTTCAGGCTCATAGCAAGACTGAGCTACAAGCCCTGAGTTCATACTGCAACCTGACATACTTGGCACTCCCCCAAACCAATGTACTTCATGTGTTGAACCTCATCTCCCAAAGACCACAGCTTACATTAAAGCATGCCCTTCAATTGTACTTTTTGAGGTTTGGACAAATCCGGAATGGCATGCGCGCACCGTGATAGCATCATATGACGTCGTAACGGCTGCCCTAAAAATCCTCTATGATCCTCTTACTCATTTCACACTCTTCCCTGACCCTTGATTTGTTTCTATGCTCTTACCTTTTCCAGAGTGTTATAAACATGGAGTCGTAGAGGGTGTCGCCTTCTCAATTTGTCTCTTTTTATTTCGTTATATGTATTTATGTTTCCTTCAGGTTTGTGCATGATCTCGCAGCTCACTTGTTCTTAGCCTTCAGTAGCATTCTATGGTGCAAGTAAATCACAGTCTACTTATTTGTTCACCAGTCAAAGTATTTCTTGGTTGCTTTCACACTGCGGCTGTTATGATTCAAGCTGCTATAATCATGCATACAGGTTTTTGGTTGATATAATTTCAGCTCATTTGGTTGAATAGCTAGTGTCCTAGTTTTCCGTTTACTTCTATTATAAAAAAAGAGATTGCTGAAAACCAACTTGAGGGAGATAGGTTTTACAACATAGTACAGGTTAGATCCATCATCAAGGGAAGTCAGGCCAAGAGCTTAAGGCGGGAAACTGGAGGCAGAAACTGAAGCAGCGACCATGGGGGAGTGCTGCTTACTAGCTTGCTCCCCTCGGTTTGCTCAGTTAGCTTTCTTAGGCAACCCAGGCTACCTGCCTAAGGGTATCACTGCACACAGTGGGCATCGAAACCAATGAGAAACTAAGAAACTGCCTCAAAGATGTGTCCAAAGCACAATCTGATTAAAGCAATTTCTCAGTTGAGATTCCCTCTTCCCAAGTATGTCCCACATTTGTGTCAAGTTGACAAAAGCTGGCTCTGGTGCCAAGGAATGTGATTATTGGATCATATGTTAAGAGTATGTTTGGTTTTATAATAAATTGCCAAATTGTCTTCCAGAATGGACATGCACTTTGTATTCCCAGCAGTCATGAATGGGAGTTCCCGTTGCTCCACATCCCCATCAGCTTTTGGCAGTGTCTGTGTCCTGGCTTTGGGCCATTCTTGCAGATGTGTAGTGGTACCTCATTGTTGTTTTAATTTATAGTTCTCCAGTGAGTTATATAGATGTTGAACAGCTTTTCAGATGCACACATGAAATATCTATATATTCTTTGGTAAAATGCCTTTTATTTAATTTTACAACTGACTTGTTCATTTTCTTTTAAGAGTTCAGTGTATAGTTTGGATAACCAGTGCTTATCAAATATCTTGTCTTCTTCAAGTGTTCTCTTCCAGTCATTGGCTTGTCTAACTATTTTGACATTGTTTTTCACAAGATGCAAGTTTTTAATATTAAAGAAGTCCACCATGAAAATTATTTCATAGGCTGTGTTTTGGTGTCGTATCTAAAAACTCACCAATGCATGGTAGGTCATCCAAATTTTCTCCTGAGTTATCATCTAGGAGCCTTGTAACTTTTGTCCTACCATTTAGATACACGATCTACTATGAGCTACATCATATAAAAATTATTATCTGAGCCAGATCAATCTTTTTGATATTGGTGTCTAGTTACTCTTTCAAAGATGAACTTATTACATTTAATGTGTGCTTGTGTGTTTGTGCATGTGAGGGTGTGTGGGTGGATGTGTACTCCATGTGTGCTACAGTGGATGTGTAGAGGTCAGAGGATAACTTGTGGGAGTCAGTTCTTCCTTTCCACTCCGTGGGTTCCAGTGGGTCCAGTCTAGGTTGTCAGTCTTGGTGGCCAGAACCTTCACCTGCTGAGCCATCTTGCAAGTCCAGATAAACTTTTAAAGATAATAAAATAAAGTTTAAGAAGTAATGGTTTAAATTGGAATACAAAGGGCTGAAGAGCTAGTTCAGCCATTAAGAGCACTTGCTGCTCTCCCAGAGGGCTTGCATAGGGTTCCAAGTGTCCATATTAGGTCACTACGACCACCTGCAACTTCATCTCCAAAGGATCTGACTCCCCCACCCTTTTCTGGCCTCCAAAGACACAAATACACACATATGCATGTATTTAAAGACAATTAATCTTTAAATTGGAAGACATTTTGCTAAGGGAAGTAAGCTATCCACAGAGGAACAATCACTGCATGTTCTCAGTCACAGGTGGGAGTTAAAATGTTGGCTGTAGAAGCGGGAAAAAAATTACAGTGTTTATTAGGGCCTAGGAACAATGTGGGTGGAAAAGGGGATTAGAGAGAGCATGGTTGATGGGTACAATAGAAAAACTAGACGGAGAAACAACTTCCAGTGCCACAGCCCAGTAGAATAACTATAGCTGAATATTTCAATACAATTAATAGAGGTTTGGAAGGTTCCCAACAAAGAAATGATAAATGTATAATGTGATTGACATGCCAATTATTCCGATTTGATCATTACACACTTTATACATGTATTGAGATATCACCCCATACTAATACAATTATTATGTCGAAAATTTAAAAATCTACATTTTTAAAGAAATGGTTCTGAATTAGAAGTAAATATTGTAGCAGCCAAGACAGTATTATGAAGTAACTACAGCACTTAATCCGATCCCATATTGAGAGTGTAAGCGCGTGCAAACATGCATAAGCTTCCTTTGCTCCGTTCCTGCTCCCATAGGTCTTTGATAGAAAAGTAAAATGACCCTGTTTAGAAAATGACCTAGAAAGTCTGCCGTTCTGAGGCCTGCCTTGGTCTTTTGTATGTGTGATAACTCCAGAAACAAACTTGTTTTGCCTGCAGATAATTTTGCAATAACAGTGTGATCGCCGGAATGCTACCTCCTTCAGGGAAGGGCCTGATAGTAGCCTAAGGTCTCCCATAGAAAGTTGCAACCTGAGAATGTACTGTTCTCTTGACTGGCCATAATTAAACAAATGTATTTTCCTGCTGTCTGATCTTGCTAGAGTAAGAACATTTAGTCCTGTTCATTCAGAAAGAGTGGTTTTGCTGAAAAATAAAACTTCCATTTCTTCTTCAGTTTTGATGTGTGGTCTAATGTATTTGAATGTGGTAGTTACATCTAGAACCTGTTTAAAAATCTGGCCCAGTTTTTCAATGGGGGGTCTCGCTGTCTGTCAGCTGTGACTCACAGCCCCCAATCACCTGTGTTCACTGTACTGTAAGTGTTCACCACAAAAGAGTCTAAAGATAGTGAGTCTGGGCCAGTTAGATAATTCATCTCTTGTCTGTTCTGTTGGAGGAGGGGCCTTGGCTTCAGGCCAGAGATGATTAACAGCCGCAGTCTCTGCACAGTGAGGTGTCGGTCTGACAACTGAGCAGCTGGGTGTGTGCAGGGTTATTTGCATGTTGCAAATCTTTGCTCTTTGAAGGTAGCGAGCACGTGGAACCAGTACTGCAACAAATGTAAAAGCTGGACTCATCCTTAAGGGATCGCCTAGCCATCAATTCATAGGTGATTTTGAAGTCAGACATTAGTACCACCCTTTTAAGTCCTGCTCTCATTCATTGAGACAGGAAGGAGTTGTGTAGGAAGCCCAAGACATTGAAGAAATTGCTGTGGACAGACCTGTATCTACTATGAAGAGACTGACCTGGCCTAAGTTCACTGTTATCATGTAAATGATGGAAAAACACATTGGAATTGTGATGGTTATCCTCTCCTCCTTATGGCTATTCACAAACAAAACGTATTGTCTCAATTTCATATAGAGCATTTGTTATAGACTAAGCATAAAAATGAACTCTCCGGGCACGTGCATGTGAACACTCGATTTCCAGCTGCTGGTAGTGATTGGGAGACTGAGGCACATTTAGAGCACGGAACTTAGCTGGAAGAACTAGATCTCTAGAGGGCGGGCCCTGACATTTTATAGCCAGTTCTTGCTCCCTTTCCGATCTCTGTTTTCCATACTCCAAGATGTAATAAGTAGGTAACTTTATGACCTTACCCACATGCCTTGCTCACTGTGATAAATGGTACCCTTCAAACTATGATCCAGAATAAAATATATCCCCCTTTAAATTGTTTCTTTCAAGGATTTTCTCATAATGGTGTGAAAAATAAGTGATAGGTTATATTTTTTTGTTTAAATGCAAATAGAATTATACCTATTATCTAACTTTCCCCCTTAACAGTACCCATTAGATAATTATCCATAGGGATAGGTATGAGTATTTTTCAATATTATTTCATTATTTATACTTACCAACTATATTTAGCTAGTTTATTTTAATTGAGCAAAAGAATGTTGGGGAGGTATGGCTCTCTTTTTTTCTGTAAACCCTATTATCAAAAATATCAAAGCACACATTTTTTGAAATCTCCAGTTATTTAAAATATGCCCAGAGGACAAATTCATACTCTCACAGACAGGATGTGAAAATGTTTTTTTCTTCCTGACATTTAGAAACAGTCAGTGTTCAAATCTTTGTGAATCAGATGGAAAATAATTAAACACTAATAATTATTATTGTTTTAACTTACTTTTGTTTAACCCAGTTCATACGCCTTTCTTTTGGGTGGCCAAACTCTACATTTTTCTTGTCTGTTGCCCATTTTACTCAATATTCTTCTTATTGGCTTGTAAGGACTCTTTACATAGAAGAGCCATGCATGATTCACACACAGAACTTTAAAAAATCCCACTTAACCACCTTTATAAAACATAAAAGTCCTTTTTATAAGGCTTCTGAGATTTTTCTCTCATGTAGAAAAGCTCTTTTTGTTCCTAATTTATTGTTAAAGGTTTAAACCACAAGGTTTCATTTTGTATATATTTCAATATATATGCATATATATTCTTTATATGTAAAAGAAAATGTGTTTTATATAAAGAAGGGGATAAAACCTCCCTTTTTATCTTTGCCAATATACTCCTGCGTATCACTACCATTTCTTGACTCACGAAAATTAATCAGCTTTGTTATAGATTATTTGCTATATATGTCATGGCCAGTGGTCTTTGCAGTGACCTGGAGACAGTTGACTATCAAGAAAAATCTAATTAAATCATTTGATTTACAAATACAAATATTGAAATATGAGATAAGTTATGATTTTGACAAAAATTACACATTAGGTTTTTAAACACTGGTCATGTTGGCTCATTTTGGCCTATATGTATTTACTGGGACATATGTTGTCATGAATGGTGAATTATATATTACTACTTTTTTGAAATTTAACTTTCTTCTTATTTCATTTGAGCTATGTTTACTCAGTTCACACAAATACAAAGATTATTGGCTTCAAAGTCATTAAAACACAAATATCAAATTTTTCTGGCTGTTTTTCTATCTTAGTGCCTCTCCTTGCTTAGGGAAGTATAAACTTCTACTCAAGAGCCTCTCAGAATATTTCTAATTAATTCTATTTTTATCTGTTAACCAGTTTGGGTGGGATTTTTTGTTATTGTTTGTGTGTTCTATTTTGTTGTTTTTGTTTGTTTTGCCAAAACAAAAAGAGAGAAAAGAACATAGGAAACATAACAATGATGATGACATTTTCGAGGACCAGTAACTCATCAACTCCTTGATGGTAATTTTTCGCTTCTGAAACCTTGCCAAACAGAAATATATTTATTTTCTTTGCTGCACAGCAAATAACCACAAACTTGGCAGCTTAAAACAATATTAATTATTTCACAGCTTTCATGAGCCAAGAACCTAAGCACAGCTAACTAGACCCACCTGGAGGTTGAAATCTAAGGGTTAGCAGTGCAGAGTTTAATCTGAAGGTTTGGCTGGGGGAAGGAATTGGTTCCCAGCCCTTTGAGGTTGCTCTTTGCAACATTGGGCTCATGACTGCTGCCTCTTCAAAGCCAGCAAAGAGAGCAATGTGCTATTGCAAACCTTCTATTAAAACAAATCTTCGACAAATCAGCATATATAGCATAACATATATAACATAGCAACACAGCAAGAGATGCTTCTCTCCACACTGTGCACAGAAAGAATGTCATTGGGTGACATCCAGTCGCCGTGGACACATCCTTTTGATTAGGAGCAAGTCATAAGTCTGCTTGCGCGGGTGCGTGTGTGCCTGCGTGCATGTGTGTGTGTGTGTGTGTGTGTGTGTGTAATAGTCATGAGATTTCCTTTTGTGCTTTTCCCAGAGCTTCTATAACAATTTCAAATAATGGCATTTCTGGTAAAGCAAGCAAAGGATTCTAAATGAAATTTTAAATAATATTTTTTGGTAGATGACGGAGTTCTAAATGAAGAGGACACTGTTGGTACACAGTATTTTTTTGTGGCAGAAGAAGATTTAAGTCCCAGTCATTCTGAGCACTTGATACGCACCTACAAATTCAAGGATCACCATTAAAAAGAAATATACTAAAAAGAGAAAAAATACTAAGAATAGTGGTTTGCACAGGGGTGGTGCTGTATAAAGGCTTGTTAAACAATAAATTGCTATATGTCGAAAGTGGGGAGCATGGAGCAGAAATAGCTGTTTTAAAAGTTCCTTTATCAACTTTTCAAGTGATTGACAGCGCTCATTGGAGAGACTGAAACCTGCAAGTTCCCTGTTTAGAATATTTTGTACCATTGGCAAAACCTCAAAAGACTAGATGCCATTTCCATTGTCCTATTCTTGTAAACTAGGATTTGCAAACCAACTAGAAAAATAAGTTAGGCATACCGCGGTATTTGGAGCATACCTAGTGCCTCAAATTTATCAATATGACTATATCGATTTGGGTGGAAAACTTTACAAAATCCATTTGCCTCAATAATGCCAGCAGAGATTTATTGATTTAAATAGATTGAGGAACTAGGAATGGAAAGGTTCTGAATGAGGAGTGTGTTCCTGGGAGGAGGAAACGGACGTGGAGACTGGACAACAGACATGGACAGGACAATTGAGGATGCATCATTGGAACCCATGTAAGGCCTTCAAGGTCATTAAAAACTCTTGAGCAGTTGCTTTGAGTACAAATGGAAGTCACTCAGATGCTATTCTAATGCGTTTCCATAAGAGCTAAGACACAGTAACGGAGGAAAAAGCCTCCTTGGTCTTAGTGTAAATTTATAATAGATGTATGTATAAAACTAATAAAACATGTCCCCAAGCATCTGAGATTAACTCAATGCTAGAAAGAAAATATGATGAAGATTACTATTCCAGTTATAAATTATTTTTTCGTTTATATAAGCATCATATTATTTGCCTAAGAAAAGATATATATGTACTTAAAATATATATTTGCTTAAGAAAAATATTAAATATATATTTTATGACAGAACCTTAAAAGGTAATCGTCTGCAATGCAGGCAGATGTGTTTTACTTTTCTGTTAAAGACGTTGATACTCAGTCCCAGGTCAGCATTTCTCACACATAGAGAAGTCCTGATAGAGTCATGTCCATGATCCATTGCTCTTTCCACTGGCTTAGCAAAAATGGCTTTATTCTATTCTCTTGGCTTCCATGTTCATTTGCACGTCCCTCCCCCAAGCAATGAGTAGTTTGCATAATTTTTATTTGATTTCAAAATTGCAATTTAAATTGTAGCTTCCCCAACAACTATAAATGCCACTACCTCTTTAATAATCATTTTCTCTTTGCTCATTCAGCAAAAAATTTATTCTGTGTAACTTCAGATAACCTCTGTCGAAGGCTGGTAAAGCCAGCTGAATCTGAACAGCTATATCTGACTTTTAAGCAGTGTTCACTCTTCCCCGGAGTAATTTTTGAACCATTATATCTTTCTGATTTTTATAAGCTATCAATGATGTATCTCATGAAATGCAGAAGGATACTGTAAAGTACACCTCTCTTTCCAAGATGGTTTTAAAGATGAGATAAACATGTAAACATGAAACACTGTCAAACTGATGTATGGATACCATGTAGTCTAAAGAAACAATCCTTAAGTTCATGTTTTGAGGATTTTTATTTATGCCAGCGTGGTTACCATGGCTCTAAGTATATTAAACACATGTGAAATTTACTAGAAAATTACCTTTACTAGATGAGTGATAAAGGCTAAAACACAGAGCATGGTCTGATAAATAAAGTAAACCGGGGCCCTCAGAATTCAGCAGAATAGGTTGTGATTGTCAGCAAAAGCCCTGAGGAAAGACAAAAGGAGAAAAACTTGCTGTATGGCTGAAGAGAAGAGGTGGGAGGGGTGTCCACCAGCAGACAGCCAGGATGTAAAGCAGACCCAATGGAACCTGGGAATGAAAACCTGCAGGATGTCAGCAGACTGTGCTTCTATGCATTGAGCTTTGTAATGATCACGCCCAGTCTCTGTTTCCTCTCATTTGCACACTTTAACTAAATACTACTATATCATCAATTTTTTTTTTTTTTTTTTTTTTTGGTTTATCGAGACAGGGTTTCTCTGTGGCTTTGGAGCCTGTCCTGGAACTAGCTCTATAGACCAGGCTGGTCTCAAACTCACAGAGATCCACCTGCCTCTGCCTCCCGAGTGCTGGGATTAAAGGCGTGCGCCACCATCGCCCAGCATTTATATCATCAATTTTAAGATCTTTTAAATGCCAAAGACATTCCTGGGCAGTCGTGGAATAGACGGCATAGTAGTCTTTACAAATGTCCTAACCCCCAGAACCTGTGAATGTGACTGGTTGACGGGGTGGCAGGGACAGGGAGAGTCTTCAGGATCTTGGAATGAAAGTCTTCTGGTTTACTCAGGCAGGCTTTAAATCTTGTTCATAACAGGCAGAAGAACAGAAAATGTATTCACACAAGGCTTGTGACTTAGTCCATTTTACACTCAGATAATGGGATAACCTATGCATTCATGTACTAGGATAACCTGGGCTGGGTAGTTTAAGATGAACACAAATGCATTTCTCACAGTTCTAGAGGCTGGAATGTCCAAAACATTGGTCTGGAAGATAGAAAGGTCTTTTGCTGCATCATAACATGGCAGAAACGATGCGTAGAACAGTGGTTCTCAGCTTCCCCAATGCTGTGACCCTTTAATACAGTTCCTCATGCTGTCGTCACCCCAACCACACAATTATTTTTATTGCTACATTATAGCTGTAATTTTGCTCCCGTTAATCTAAATATCTGTGTTTTCCAATGTCTTAGGTGACCCCCATGAAAGGGTCATTCACTTCCCCCTCCCCCGAGGGTGTCGTGACCCTCACAGGTTGAGATTCACTAGCCTACAGAGAGCAAGTGGTGTTTTGCACTTGGTGATGGCATCAATCCTGCCCATACACAGGGGACCTTCAAAGGTCCACCCCCCAACTGCAGTTGTAGAGTGCTTGTCTAGAGCACATTAGGCCCTAGGTTGAATTCACAGTATGACAAGAACCAGATGTGGGAGCATGTGCCTATAATCCTAGCACCCGGGAAATAGAGACAAGGAGATCAGACATTCAAGGTCATCCCTGGCTATTTGACTGTTCGAGGTCAGCTTCAGCTGCGAGAGAGAGAGAGAGAGAGAGAGAGAGAGAGAGAGAGAGAGAGAGGAGGAGGAGGAGGAGGAGGAGGAGAAGGAGGAGAAGGAGAAGGAGAAGGAGAAGGAGAAGAAGAAGAAGAAGAAGAAGAAGAAGAAGAAGAAGAAGAAGAAGAAGAAGAAGAGGAGGAGGAGGAGGAGGAGGAAGAGGAAGAAGAAGACGGAGGAGGAGGAGGAAGAAGAAGAAAAGGAAGAGGAAGAAGAGAAGGAAGAAAAGAAAGAAAGCAAACAAGAAAGAAAAAAGAAAGGAAAGCAAGAAAAAGAAAAAGAAAATCCCATCTCTTAATATTGTTTGAGTACAGTTAAATATCATCACGGATTTTGGAGGGAACGACCATTCGAGTTATGGCAGTATGTGCAACAGAGTTGACTATGCATGCAATGCCTGCACACTAAGAAATCAGGAGTTACCAGGAAGAAGATGAGGGCAGGAAGGGTCCTCCCCTCGAGCCTTTAGAAGGAGCATAGCATCAGACCTCTGACATCCAGAACTGGGAGTGGACTGCCCTCGTCATCAAAGTTTTCGATATCCACTGTAAACTGTTAACATACACAGCTTAGGCGAAACTTCGTCATGTGCTTTCTGACTGAGAGAATGCCTAGACATCTGTTCATTAGACCAGGGAATAGCCATCGTCCTACTCCCTGTGGTCATGCGCCCTGCAAAGGTGAGGTGCATGTAACCGTTGTAGGGTTGAGTACTTGCTAACGGTCCCTAGGTCGTTGCCTCAATATCTTTTCCATTTTCATATGCTACCCCCAAACCATGGATGAAGTCAGCACCCTGCCCATATACTGGTTTTATTTGGAAACGGGCAGCATTTCAGTGCAGCTGCTGTGCCTCATGATAATTAAAAGGTAGTTCTTTCTTGTCCACAGTGGAAGTGGACTTTTCTAGAAGACTGAAAGCCTCAAAATGTGACAAGTGGGACAGAGCAATGAATAACTGCACAGAAGTGAGTGAGCCTCACAACCAAAACCAACCTTTAGTGGGAGGATTTGAACCTTCCTGTCTTGGGTGTTGTTATGAAACATGTTATAATCCACAGCTCTGGTTTGGCATGGCTTGTTTCATTGTGATATGGATTGATTTGTGTACCTCTGAAAGTTACATGTTGAAGAACTAACCTCTAGAGGTTATGGGTGATGGTTGTACCATTATTTTATCAATATACAATTCATGACCAAATTTATACAAATAATGACATGCTTACACAGATTGCCAGGGGCAGGTTATTTCAGAAATAATACACTCCCTCGCTCTTTGATTAGCCTCAGAAGTACATTGTAATACATATAATCTCAAGGCATGTTTCCTGCTACTTCTATTGAGAGAGAGCGTTTGAGTAGCTCAAGTCAGAGATCACTTTGGATGGATGTGCGTGAGGAGATGGCTCAGCGGGTGAGCAGAACTGTGTCAGAACCTGTGGAGCCCCAATGTGACTGCACAGGACTGTAGCCTCAGTATTGAGAGTCAGACATAGGCAGATCTTAGGCATGGGTCCATCTGCAAGGGTCAGCTTTTGGGTCAAGGAGAGACGCCCAATGTACTGCTCCGGTACATTCAGGTTTACCCAGCAGCACAGGCACCTGTAAATTCATATACATGCAACACACACACACACACACACACACAAAGAGGAGAGTGACATAACACAACAAACAAGTTACTTATAAAAAATAGGCTAGTTTATAGTTATACTTATAAAAATAGGTTAAATATAATTATCTTTGGCATTTAGCTCAGTCTGTCATTTGAATTTTAGTATTTTAGTACATTATAGTAACACTGCATTATGGAATCAAATCACTGGCCCTAACAGTATCTTATCACCTAATTATATCAACTTGTTTTATCACCATCATCCCAAGGGTAAATAACAAACTTTCACTGCATGCTCAAGTTCAGAATGTGGAAATACCAAGTCACTACGTAGTTCGTAAATGTCCCGATCTAGATAATGACATTTAATTTTCACTCCTGCAGACCACTGAGTGTCAAACCTCCAGGTATCTTTTATTTAGCATTTTAGAACGTTAAATGTTTAAATGTGCATTTGGTTTTTATGCAGCAGTTTTGTGTTCTGGTCATGTTTTGATGTGAAATAAAGCACGGGATGGGTGCTTCCTCACGACTCCTTTCACCTTTGACCCCTGTGTGCACCTCAGATCAGGATGCTTGCTGGATAGAAAAGGAGATTAGAGGCAGCATGATTTCTGATAAAAGAATAAATATCTTTAACTATTTCTCATTAACATAAGTATCGGAATCTTAAACAACGTGTAATTTCAGCGAATGCATGTAGAATAGCTAATATAAGCAATTATGCATTGTATTGGTGTTAAAAAAAATCCACTTATTCTTCCAAAGAATGATTTAACTGCAATGCAATTTTCTACGATTGTGTAGTTTAAAGTCTGTTTAAGTATACCGTGTTTGGATTCAAGTGCGTTTTAATGGAATTTATCTGGACTTAAGGGCTTGTTAGGCTCCTTTTGTTTTCTTAGTAATACAGGAAAACATGGTTTGTTTATTTAAATTAGACTCCATTGGAAAGGGCTTTATATCTAACTTTATGTTATAGATGTAGTATTGCCAGAATAAAAGAAAGGCTTGAAAATTGTGAAGGGGCTTGGCAGTATCATAACACACGAGGCAGATTTCTCACTGGAAGCGAAGGCTTTCTTGTCACTCTACGGAAACGATCGTGATAGCATTCGAAATGCTATTCTTTTCTGAATCTTTAGGTACAGGATAATACTTCTATCTAATGGTAATGTCTTTTAAATAAATTGAGAATGGATAATTTAAAGGGAAATATTAACCTTGCTTCCCCATCTGAAGGAGGCTTTCGCTGTACTTTTCAGTACGCATGTTACATCAACATGAACAACGCACGTCTGAAAATTTAAAAGCACTCATAGAAAATATTGTTGAATGTTGTTGAAGTGTATTTCTATGCTTTTAGCGTGCGAATGTCATTCCGTACTAAGATGCTAATTTCAAAATCCGTAGAAGAAGTGGTTGAAAGGCTGACTATCTAGAAATATTTAACAGTACTTTATCATAACAGATGAAAGGCAGGTTTTCTTTTTAAAAAAAGGGGAGGATAAATCCCTATGAAGGAATCAATCATGTCAGAAACAATGGAAGCATTCTTTTTCAAACCTATTCTGTCAAAACACTTTACTCCCATCCCTTATCAGGTGTTCAGTGTTTTCCATGTCTGTGGTCATAGAAGAGGTAGAGAGACAAAGAAACCGAAATGGAGTCCCCTAATAAACAGAAATCTAGAGTTCAGCTCTATTGTTGGAATATCTATATCAGCAATCAATTATGTTGAAGTTATGAAACTGCATCCCACTCTAAACAGAATAACAGTGTCTAACAGTCATTCAGACTCCTAAAGCATATCAACTTTAAAGGAACTGACTTCAGGTAGGCAGAGTAGTAGCTGCTTATAGTCTACCAGGGAGGCCGAAAGAAAAGGATTGATTACTGAGAGTTGAAGGCCCTCCTGAGGCCAGCCCAAGCTACATGGTGAGATCCTGTCTCACAAACAAATGAGCAAAAGGGGGGGGGGGAGAGAACCAAAAATAAACAAATAAGAAGTAAATAGGAGAATTTAGTAGCTCTCAAATCTCTACAGTTCATAGTGTGTGATGGGCCAACAAGAAGTGCTTTCTTTGGCCGATACACACAACCATGTATTTCATTGCAGTGGCATGAGTCTTTGGAAATAGCCTCATCCTTCAGGTCCTAGTGCAAAGAAGGTGTCTTGCTCTGTGTGATTTATCAATGATCTGTTGTCCACTGGCTTGGGTTCATGGACGAGGGATGAGGATAATTAGAATTCCACTTTTCTCAAAACAGCAAGAAAGCCAAGTGCCTTCTGACCCCAGCTTTAAATTTAACTAAAGCGATGGGGAGGATTTGAGACTGCTCAATTTGTTTCCCAAGCAATTCCCTCTTCCAGAACTAAATATCTGAATAGCCTGAGAAAATCTGCGAGAAAAGCCCTGGCGTTCTCTCTCTGGGTCTGAGGTTATTCTCAGAGTGCGAACTGCAATGCTAGGACTTGTTTACCTTTGAAGTCAGAAAGATTGAGGCTTCTTATACTTTGTTATGTTTGTGTTAACACAACAGCCTTGAGATTATGACTATTGTCTGTAGTGTTGTGTCTTAGGTGCCCAGGGTAGGTAAGACTTGCTTACTAGGAATTTCAAGATATGTTCTTGACAAGTTCTAAAGACTATATATTCACCTGATAGTCAACAGTTCATACACAAAACATAGAATTTAGTTGTCAATCAAGCCACCCAGCACTCGATCATAACTAATTTTTGATCAATCATACTGACAATTGGAGATGTTCCAGCAGATTGTATGGCAGTTAGGGGTTATTGGATGTGTATTGTGTGCATGTGTGGTGGTATGTATATGTTGGTAGTAGTTATGTAAGTGTATGCATCTGTGCATACTCATGGGAAGGCCAGAGGTCACTCACAGCCTTTTGCATAGGTGCCAAGTGAGAATCAGAGCTCAGGTCATCAGGGTTGAGTAGCAAGCTCCTACCCACTGAGCCACTTCAGCGGCCCCTCTCTTTAAACATGCACCATTTTCTGTAAGGTGGGCGATATCATTACTTTACAAATGAGGAACCTGGCTTGAACTGAAAATAACCTGACACAAAGTCCTCCTGCTAACTAGTGATCTTTGACTTCTCATTTTTCTAGAAACAAAGCTTGGTGTTGGCAAGTGGTCAATAGAATTAACCAGACTAGCTTTAATATAAAATATTCAGCTTTAATCAGTGGAAGAAAAGGGGAACTTACGAAGCCAGAGTTCCCGTGAAGTACAGGAAAACAAAGAGGGAAAACAAGCGCCCAGGGAAACACACCCCACAAACAAGGTGATTGGTTGAGATTCCCCATCATCTCCCCCTTTTGTCTAAAAAAGACAGAACCAAACCAAATACAGCTATATACAATAAGAACAAATAATAAATATATAAATAACAATATTAAGCAAGAAACATATAACAAATGTTTCATTAAGCATTTTATTTCAAGGAGTCTAAATAATGTAGAGAGTAACTACTATTATCTAATCTTCAATTCCATCAAGGATCTGAAAAGGGAAGTAATATTACTTAAGCAACCAGGAAGTACAAAAGAGAAACTTCCAAAATGTGCAACAAATGACTAGCATGATGGCTTATAGCTGAAATTTCAGGTCCTGGGAAGTTGAGACAGGAGAGCCAAAAATTTAAGGTTATCATGGGCTACATAGTAAGTTTGAGGCCCTCCTGGGCTTTGTGAAACCATGTCATAGAACACATACCCACACACGCACACACACACACACCCCAAACAACAAACAATAGCAAAATGAAATTTCCAATAATGGGAACAGTTCCCATCTATTCACTTACTTGCTTGACTTTCCAGTGACCCAGGCCCAATCTAGCCTAGGGATACAATGTGAAGGTGAAAGACTACATCTCTCTCCTCCTGGGCTTGTATTTGCTTTAGCCAGGTAAATGGTTAGTTTTAGCTATGTGCCATGGAGAAAAAACATACAGGGAAACAGACAAGAGTTACAGGAATTTCACCTTGATGTATAAAAGAAAAGAGATGATCCCTCTGCTCCGGATGTCTTAGCCAACAGGAGTTCTTGACCCAAGTTAGGGAGGAGGAAGTCAAGTACACAGCTGAGCTGAAAGAACAGACAGGGCAAAAGCCCCGAGCCAGGTGTGAACTTCTGCTTGAGGAACACAAGACCAGTGTGGACAGAAAGACTGAGTATGTAGGGGAAATTGAGCCAGGACACCAACCACGACCAACTGAGAAAGGCTTTGTAGCCTAGGATGACGTAAAATGTTTGCTTTTATTTACAGAGATGACGTAAAAGTGGGTGGAGGGTTGGGTTGACTGGGGAGGTGGGGGTCTAACTGCCTCTGACTGTGCAGAGCACAGGCTCTCAGTGGGCCACAGCAAAACTAGGGGAGAGGAGGATATAAGAAGGAGGCTAAGAGAGTTGGTGATCATAGCTGTAGCACTTGGGAGCTATTTCATAAGTTATAGCATTATCTATTCTATGATAGGACTAAAACTCACGAGAGGAGGACTGTGGGAATAGCGTGCTCATTGCGTGCTGTGGTGTCTTCCTGTGTCTACCACTTTCTGTCTGGGGAAAACAGGGACGTTGACAATGGTGGGTGTTGTGAGGTGGAGAAAAACGTTAGAGCCCTGCTTTCATCTGAGGGTGGCTCATTCAGTCACTTTGCCTTATTTATTAATTAATAAGAATATCATAATCGTAACTCCATGCAGATTTCATAGGATTAAATCCAAAGGATGGGGCTAGGAAATAGATCAGATTGTCTCTAAATTGGAAATCGTGGGAGAGAGAAGAATGGGAACAGGGAGGAAATGGGGAAACAAATCTGGCTGAGTTGGGGAGCCCGCTGAGGTGATGGCAGTTGCTAAGCATCGAGGAAAAGCCAATGGAAGTAACATCTCTCCCTGGACCTGTGATCTGATTGGAAAGGATGGAGAGCTGATGGGGACCCAGGGGTGTAGAGGAGGGCATGGTTCAAGCAGGCAGATGGCTCTTCCCATGACTGCTTCTCCTCGGAATGGGTGTCTGTAAGCCCTGAATGTCTGCTAAAGGGTCAGGGAGAGCTTGCCTCCCCTATCCCCCAACTTCCAAAAGGCCTGTGAATGGTCAACTACCAGCTCAAGTCCATGGCCCTTCCTTCTCAGGGGATGATACGCATTTTGTGTGTCCGTGTATAAAAAGTGGGGTTTGTCTCCAGTGATGATGGAATAGATGAGGGGCGTGTGTAGATACTCACAAATCAGAGAAAATTTAAGAAATACTATCATCAAAGATTTGTTTTGCCTTTAAAATATAAGTAAATGTTTTCCATTCTTATTTGCAATAAAAATGGGGTGTTAGGTGGTCTATTTGGGAGCAGGGCAAATTTTTAAGAAAGAACCCCAGGATATTTGACTAAAAATCTTTGAAGACACTATTCAATATCCCCTACACATTAAGTACAGGTTAAGCACAGATGAATTGCGGGTTTTTTCCTTTGTTGTTGTTGTTGTTGTTGTTGTTGTTGTTGTTGATTGTTTGTTTTTGTTTTTATGAATCAGTGTAAAATTCCTAATAAAAATTTCCACAAATTTACTAGAAAAGGGAAGTTTTACTGACTCAACAGTCGTCAAGAGCGTGTGAGCCCTTCTTGCCCTCTGTGCGCTCATTTCTTTCTCAAAGGTTTCTGTACCCCGATATTAGGTCTCTCCGCTGATGCAATAAATCAGATCAGGCTGAATTAAAACCGAGGTTTTAATCTGAGCAAAGTGTTCCTCAATGGTCCCAGGGGAAAGGAGAACCACCAGGAGTAAGCTTTTACATGCCCTGGCCGTGGAGTCTCTGAGGGCAGGCTTTCTCAGGGGTGTGGTCTGGAATGGTAGGGGCCGGGCTAAGTGGAGCTTCCTAATAATCTTTCTAGGCAGCACTTTTAGAGTGAAAATCGTCAGTAACATTGTCAGGCTGTTTTACTTCTCGGTGTATATGGGTTACATAGAGGGGTTTGTGAGTGCACACATGATACCACTCTTGTTTACCCAGTGGATAATTGCCTCCAAACTGGGACAGTTTGATGTAGGTGGGTCATCTGTCTATGTGTTATTTTCATTGGTTAATAAAGAAACTGCCTTGGCCCTTTGATAGGACAGCAGCTTAGATAGGTGGAGTAGACAGAACAGAATGCTGGGAGAAAGAAAGCTGAGTCAAGCAGACGCTATAGCTCTCCTCTCCAAGATGGACGCAGGTTAAGATCTTTCCGGTAAGCCACCACCTCATGGTGCTACACAGATTATTAGAAATGGGTTAACCAAGATGTGAAAGTTAGCCAGTAAGAGGCTAGAGCTAATGGGCCAAGCAGTGTTTAAAAGAATATAGATTCCGTGTAATTATTTTGGGCAAAGCTAGCCGGGTGGCAGGTAGCGGCCCGCCAGTCCACACTACAACAGTTCTCAGTTTTTGTTGTAAAGCTTAGGGTTTGGGGAGCCCAACTGACTCAGAGATTCCTAAAACAGTGGTAGGAGCATGCCTCACACTTCCTTAACAATCTGTGCAGAGCTGAGGAGATTTTACCGGAAGTAGATCATCAATGCTTGCTCACAGGCCGAATAAGGCCTAGTGCCCACTTGGAGATAAACATATCTGGACACACGTACCTGAACATTTTGTGTGTGTGTGTGTGTGTGTGTGTGTGAGAGAGAGAGAGAGAGAGAGAGAGAGAGAGAGAGAGAGAGAAAGAGAGAGAGAGAGGGAGAAAGAGAGAGAGAGAGAGAGAGAGAGAGAGAGAGAGAGAGAGAGGCTACAGTTTTATGAAATATGGTCACCTTCTTTCAGGAGCTACCCTAAGTACCCTATGTGGATAATGAGTACCTAGTTCTGCCTCGAGAACCCTCAGGGCTTCCCCAGATCAAAAGACCTGAAGCTCTTTGACAGATACTAAAACAAACAGCACCAATGTGGTCTCACTCCCCGACAGTTAACTGCCAAACTTGGGGAGTGGGAGGGCTGGACTTCATCTCACAAGCTGTCACCTGGCCTCAGGGACTTTCTTCCCAAAAGCCTCCGACCCAGTGGTCCCAGAAGAGACCTCTGTAATTTGGCACTTCAAAAACAAGGCTAGTCACAGCACTCATCAGGAAACTGACTCATGCTTTGAGGTTCACCTCTGGATTTGGGGAAAACTGCCTCAAAACAGGTGACCTGGTATTTCCACTCCTGCCTAAAGAAGCTGTTCAGGCTCCTTCTGTCCTTAAACTACAACTTTTTTGAATGCCTTGAATGCTTCTCTGAGGATAACAGGGCCTCGGAAGCTGGCAAGAAAAAAAACAAACAAACAAAGCCAGAACACCTGGGTCACTTGTAATGTTTTGAAGACATAGTATGCCAACTGGCTCTCCAGCTCCATGTGGCTTTTGGTTGGAAAGTGTATTTGGATGAAGTATTTTTATGTGAAATAAATGCAACAGAATGGAGACTCTAGAAACACAGTCATAGAATCCTGATTTTAATAAGGCTCTCAAGACAATTCAGTGAAGGAATCATCTTATCAGTAAATAGTACTATGGCAAAAAGAATAAGGTGTGGGGCCTGAGCGTGTAACTCAGAATGTTTAATAAGTATGAGCAAATCCTTGGGTTTCTAGTCCCAGAATTACAATCAATATCAATCAATATTTTTAAATAAAAAGAGTACCCAACTTTATGCCATTAACAAAGTTAACTCGCAATGGAAGGAAACCCAAGTGTAAGAGCTAAAGCTCTTCAAAGAAACTGTGGGTATGAATCTTTATGACCTTGGGCTAGGCAATTGACTCATTAACATGCTCAAAAAACATAACACAAGAACAAACAAAACAGCTAAATGGGAAATGTTGTGCTTTTCTGAAAAATATATACAAATTGCTACTATACATATAAAGAGGTGCTCATTAGCTTTGACCCCCAGAGAATGCAAATCAAGCCTACAATAGTCAGGGGCTAGAGAAATGCTTCACCAGTTAATATAATAGATTAGGTACTGTTTTTTTGCAGGGGACCATAGTTTGTTTTCCAGGATCTGTATCTGGCAGCCCTCAACCACCCCATGACTCCAGCTCCAAAGGACCTGACCTTATGTTGGTAGGTACCTACCCTTATGGCAAACACACACACACACACACACACACACACACACACACACACACAATGTTTCAGCTGCTTTGGAAAAACAGTTTGCAAGTTTCTTTTTTATTTTTGTTGTTGTTTATTGTTTAGCAGGGGTAAGTATAGAGTGTACCATGGTACAAATATGGAGGTCAGAGGGCAACTCCTGTTAAGTCATTTCTCCCCTTCTATCTTCATATGGGTGCCCAGGTCACCAAACTTGCCCCTACTGAGTAAGCCATCTCTCTGGTCCAGTTTCTTAAGCAATGCATCAGAAAGTTACCGTCACATCCATGTATTCGCCAAAAATTGATCTGTGAAATCTATAGCAACATCACTCATAGCAGGCACAAATTTGAATAACACAAATATCTATCAAGCTGATGAATGGAAATATATGATATAGCAAATCCTTACAGCAAATGAATGAAGGACTGATCTGGGGATGCGCCATGAAGTACCACTGAAAACATGCTAAGTGAACTGAACCAGTGAGGAAAGGATGTGTGTATGATTCCATCTACATGAAATATCTGGGATGGGCATATTCCTAGAGAAAGGAAGCCTATTAGTGGTTTCCTAGGGCTGGGGAGACCGTGGAGACATGTGATGGTCTGGGCTCCGGGGTCTCTTGTTGCAGTGATGAAACATGCAATTGAGGGTAGTAATGCTTACACAACTTTCTACATACATGTGAAAGTATTCAATTACATAATTTTAAGTGACTGAGTCATAGGGTTTGTGAACTGTATGTCAACAATACTCCATGGAATTCTTAGTGAAATATGCGCAGAGCCAAATCTATCTACTGAGAAACAGGGTTCTCCCAAAATTGCTTCCCGTAGAATTGCTACATGAAAGAAAAGGGGTGCAGAGAAACAGCAAGTAGACTGTGCCCCTCTAGTTTGTGGTAAAAATTAGAATTCTAACAAAGTCAAAGAGTCTTGTGTAGTCTCACGTAGCACAGACTAGCCTCACACCTACTATGTAGACAAGGATAAGCTTGAACTACAGATATGTTCTTCCTCTCAAGTCCTGGGGTTACAGGTGTTTGCCACCACTTCCAGCATAAATGGAGCCCTTCAATGACAGTGGAACTTAGTGTAAGGTAAGAAACATCAGTAGTGGGAAAGACTCCTGGATAAAGTATGGTTTTGTGTTTTTGTTTCCAAGTGAGGCTGCAGAGGAAACAACAGACACAGAACCCATAGGAGGCATGCCTGATGGGACATGCCTAAAGATATGGGGTAAAGTCGATGGGATGTGCCTTAAGGTAAGGGGTAAAGTCTACTCCTGTCTATATCTGAGAAACAGCGTGGATGGTCACCACTCCATTACCGGCAAAGCCAAACTATCTGGTCAGCATGGTGAAGGATCTCCCAGGTTTCTGGCTATAATAGCTTGTGCTTGATGATTTTTAAATCTGATTGAGAATTCTCTCAGCATCCATGCTAAATGAGGATACAGGTAGCTGAATTTGTAATTGGATGAACTTTGTGCCCAGCCATATTGATGAATAGAGTCATCACACAAGAAGCGATTACATGCCTTTCCGTAGGCTTTAGAGCTACAACTGATTAGCATAACACTTTTAATTATGACAGTCTGAAAGGGCACGTCAATTGGATTTTGCAGTCCTCAGAAAGAGGAGCATAACAGCACTGTTAATTTTAAAACTCAGGTTCAAAACAACCAAAGAATAAAGGCTCGATGGGCCAGAGTGAAATATAAAAAAGTATGTGCATGAACATAAGTTCAAACCAAGTTTGGTACGGTTACGTTTTCTTTAGTACTTTAGAAAAACCGTGGTCAGTTTTACACGCAGTAAAGAAGTGCCTATATTTTGAGAAAATACTTCTGTCTGTTTTGACATCGGCACACATCCATGTCGTCCACACCCCATCAGGACACAAGCTATTTCCACCTGTCAGTAGAGTGATCTGTCCCATTCCAGTCAGTCCTCTCTGAGCTTCCGACATCACAGTTTTGTCCTTAGCCTCTTCAAGTTGCTTCAGAGCCTTCCTTTGGTTGGGTTTATCACCCGATTCCATAGCTTGGCTTCTCTGCCAAGGAGGGAAGATCAGCGTGCTGGGGATTCGCTGATGAGGACCCTTGAAATCAGCAGCCTGGGAAAGGATGGAGGAGGAATAAGAAGGGGTAGAAAGACAGTAGGGTTCGGAGGTGCCTGCCTCCAAACACCACCCACCCCCACTGACTTCACTAGCAGGTTTGATGCTGGATGGTGTGTCAGAACTGCCTCAAGCTATTGTCCGTTGTGGCCCTGCAACCATGAGCAGCAACCATGTGGGCTGCTTCCCAAAGAAGTCTGAGGAATTTTCCCTACCTCCTACTTCAGATAGTGGCTGATAGCTAAGGGATATCGCCAGCAATACTCCTGACAGCTGGGAGAATAAAACCTTTACTTGTGAGGAAGGTTTCAGGCAGCACAGCAGAGCACAGCACACACAGCACAGGGTTTTATGGTTGAGTAGGAATCTACTACTGCATATGTGACAGTTGATTCAATCTGGTGATAGTTCTTTGACCTGTTTCAGATCTAAGCGATTGAAAATTAAAGCCGCAGGTTGCTGAGGAGTAGTGAGCTTGCCTAGCATGCTGACAGCCTGGGTTTGATCGGCAGCCCTAAGAAAACAAACAAACAAACAAACAAAAACAAAAGCAAAACAAACAATCAGAATAAAGTTGTGGGGCACATTGCCCCAGCTACAGGGAAGCCTGCTGCTGTAGGTTGATTGCTTGACGTTGAAACCAGCCTGGGCCATACAACAGGATCTAGGCCCCAAAATAAATGAAGCTATGATGAATATTCTTGAACAGGTCTGTTTATGGGTGCATGTTTTTATTTCTCTTGGACAAGTGACAAATAGAATGTATGAGTCATAGGCTAGGTGCATGTTTATAGAAACTGCCAGATAAATTTACAAATTCCCAATTATTCTATCCTCCTACTTTTGTCTAAGAGTCCTCATTACTGTAGATCCTTAACTACACTTGGATTAGCCAGTCTTTTTGTTTTAGGGAAAACTTTAAAAGTTTGCCACCCAGTTGGAGAGGAATTGCACAAGGTTTAGGGTCCATGTCAGATAGATTTTAAGTCTGTGATGTAATGCAAAACATAGTTTCACATGCATTTCTATGCAACCATCATACACAATCTGTTGACTCCATTATCCTGACAGTGAACTTCTATTTCTTTTTTTTTATTGCTTTTATTGAGCTCTACATTTTTCTCTGCTTCCCTCCCTGCCTCTCCTCTCCCTTTCAACCCTCTCCCAAGATCCCCATACTCCCAATTTACATAGGAGATCTTGTCTTTTTCTACTTCCCATGTAAATTAGATCTGTATGTCTCTCTTTGGGTCCTCATTGTTGTCTAGGTTCGAGCTTCTATTTCTAAATATATTTTAAAATAAGATTCTCAAAGCTCGGGTAGGAACTGAAAACAGACCCTGAAGTTGAACCACTGAAGTTCAAATGCAGGGTTCCCTGGATGAACCTAAGCTACAGTGCTAGGATGCTGTTTCTTAGTGTATTATTGCCAGAGAATGCATTTAGACAATGTGCTTTAATAAAAAAAATATTTTGTTATTTATGTGAGTGTATCTCTATGTATATGCATACATGTGTGTGTACATGTGTGTGTGCATGCATGTGTGTGTGTGTTCCTGGATATCGGAAGAGGGTCTCATACCTAGAACTGGAGTTACAGAGGGCTGTAAGACACCTAATGAGAGTTGGGTGTTGGGAACTAAGTTCCAGTCCCCACCACAAAATTCACTAAGGTGCTCTGAACCATTGACCAGCACTCGAATAATCCTGCTGTGACTAAATGTTGTTACAGTGTTTAGTAGAAGTCTAAGTTTTTAATCCTTGTATATAGATCATATCGATTAATCTTCACCTAACCTAGCCACCTATCTATAGAGAACAATTTATTTCATTGTGGGGGGCAGAATTTAGTCAGTGTTTTATATATGGGATAGTAATTAGGCAAATACGATATTACCACAAATTATGTAGTGTACAAGTGATCTCAAATTCTGAGGCTTAGAATAAAGTATAGTCTAACATTATCTTCTACTTAGATCTTCAGGAAGTCAAGGCAGGGGTCGATCAGGGCTGTGATTGACAGGTGAAGGCTCTGTATCCCAGCTCACTGACTGCGGCAACATTAGTTTCTTACAGAATGACAGACTGAGGACCAGCTCAGTTTTCTGCCAGCTGTGAGCCTGGACGTGCCACACTCTGGATCTCACAATACCTCCATGCTATAGCTTACCAGTATGATAACTTGCCTCTTGCCAGAAGGAAGGTGAGCATCCTCTGGCAAGACAGATATCAGAGTGTTACAAAATACAACCATATGATCACACTTGCACGCATCCGTCTCATAGTGTGCTAGTTAGGGGAAAGCCACAGGCTTTGCCTGCTCACAAAGGATGGTGTCACACTGTGGTGTGGATACCCAAGGGCCCCTACTGTGGAGAAATACTTATTTATCTTAATGAGTCAACGCATAGGTTAACTAAGGGCCTCTGTCAGGTTTGTTAATTTGTGCTGATTGCCAGCTAGTGAGTACCTTTGTTTAGCTTTAGTATACTACATTTCACACTGATCTTTAACAAGGGAAGAGAAGAGAAACTGAACAGAGTTGTAGTGGGGTCTACTGAAAATTTAAATGTGTGGATTTCAGTAGGTGCATATTAAACGTGATTTTAGTAATAGCCAGATCTTAGGTTTTCTCAATCCCTGACCCAAAAAAACTCATGCACTTCTATAAATGATGCTCTCTTGACACCTCGCTTACTGGAAAGCCTCCAGAGAAGCCAGTCCTCTGGCATTTCTTTGGCACCCTCAATTTCCTTTAACCATGGCTTCTGGTACTCACAGATGTAAATGGTATATTGATAAGGATCAATCATTGATTCTTCATTCCTGTATAAAATGCTGGGCACTTAACCATGTTCCTGTCCCGCTGCTATTACAAAAGTAAATGCTTTCTTAACCATTATAATGTCACTCCAAGTGATATTAAATCCAAGGAGCATGATAGATGAAGAGCCACGGTATAAATGCCACTGAGGAGGTTACTATGGAGACACGAAGATAAGGGTCCAGGGGACTTCACCTCTAAGTGGCCTGCCTCTTAGAAAACAAAATAGCAGAGAGGTGGAAGGCAGATACTGACAATCAATTCAAGTAGACAGATAATAAAAACCCGAAGGTGGGGAGTCTTTTAGGAACTTCTAGAAGGTAGAAATAGAAGTTTAACAGTCAGACAGAAATGGGAAGAAAATAAGTCATGAATTGTAAACAATTATAGTGCTGGCAGGCTGCATAATTGTCTCATTCTCCAGATAGCAATATCAGTTTTCAGGTACCAGATATTCCTATATTGACATAAATAATGGAACACAGCTAAAATATTCATAGGGCTTTAGCATAAAATGAAACACTCTAAATGAAGTGAGGTATTATTTCACACAGAAACAAAGTAAAAAATAATCACCTTAAAATCGCAAACCCAACTGGGAAATCTATGGCGTTGGTGGCTGTCTCTTCATTAAATGTAAATATTACATTCAGCACTGGTTCATAGACACAAATCAATGGCTGTGTCCCTGGTTCACAACACTGCCTACACGGCTGTGGAGAAGAAATCAAATAATTTGAAGAAATGGTACAAGCAGTGGACGTCTATGTGGCGTTTGCAATATTTATAGAACAGCAATTTCTGCAGCGTTTTCTCCTGCTAAACAGAAAAAAACAAATAGATTCTCTAGGGTATAACAATAATTTCGCAAGGAAAACTGCCTTCCCGGTGGTTCGCCACCCCCCCCCCTCTATTGGGCCCTTTCCTAACTTAACAGAACTTTTCCTGTATGTTTTCAAAATGGGAGGCCGTCCACTTGGAGAATTTGGGGAATAAAAATTGGATTTTAAAAATGGCACTTTGCTGAGTGCGTTTTGCGTGCCCGCTTTCTAATCGTGTGACTATATAAATTCTCCCCAAATAAATCTTGTTTTGACGAAAGATTAAGTCAGAACACCTGCAGGCTCCAGGGGCACCTCTCTCCCCTCCTGCTCCTCGACTGCTGTCTTTGTCACCTGTTTGGAGACTGTGTCAACTCTCCCTAATTGAGAAGTAATTTGCAGTCTAACTAGAATCTGCTCTATCGTAAAGAGCCTCTGTAATATGCGCACATCTCCCCAGAGGGCTGTTTAACTTGGAGGGATTCTTAGGCTTACATTTGCATTCTCGAAGAATCAGAGCATTTCTTCAGGAATTAAAGTTCTACTCCCTCCCCGCCCACCCCATTTCGAAATTCCTGGAATATGTGAGGAAGGAGCTGTTGAAGTTAAGCCCGCCGAACATAAGAAATTGCTTATTCTGCTCCCTTAAGACATCAATTGGGGTTTTGAAGATACAATTATACTACAAATAAAAAATATGGCAGAGATGTATTCACTCTACAGGGGATAAAAATAAGCAATGCGTAGTTCTTCATCTGTTTTTCATTATTGGATTCCGAGCTATTTAATAAAGTGGTTTAAATAACAACTCAAATTCATCCGCATCCCCCTCCCTCGAAATGCAAAATAATAACTTTTAAATTACCTCCCTAGTAGCAAGGCTTCAGTTCTGCTAACTTCCTGGAAATGCTTTCATCTTAAATTACGTTCACCTGCATCCCAATTACTTTTTCCATCTCTGCTTGTGGGCCATTCTCTAAGGGTATGTTGGGTCACATTCGCTTTCCAGAGGGTTGAATGAAGAGTCCCGACTTTACCAAGCAATGAATCATCCGTCTTGTTAAGCTCTATTTTATTGCTGCTTTTATTTTCCTTATTTCCAGTCTTGCTCCTTTCCCCTTTTCCTTTCCCTCTCTAGGGTCAATAGCGTGATACTTACCTAACTCGATGCGTGATTGAGTCATGTATTTCTGAATAAATCTTCCTTGATTTTTAATAAAGATAAAACTATGCCTAGCATTCTCATCGCCCGATTAGTTTCATTGTACATGTTTTCCAGTATTTTATGATTGTTTGGTCCCAAAGAGAAATTTATAAATTGTAGTTTGATTTCCTGTGTTTTCTTAGTGTGTTGATTTGGGTTTCTAAAAACATGTGAGAAAAAAAAAACCCTCTGTTTCCTTTGTTGGTTTCTATTTTAACTGGACAATACGGATGTTGTTCAGAGGCTGAGGATTATGTAATATGAGTTCTTTTAAATTTATTGAGATTTCTCTTATCTTGCAGAACTTACTCAATAGTATATTTTCTATGTCTATCTGTCTGTGTGCCTATTGGTCTTTCCTTCTTTTTCTTTCAGTACTAAATGTCAAACCAGGCTTTTATATACTCGACAAGTGCTCTATCACTGACTGAGTTTCTGCTTTCTATTTCTTCTGTCCCTGTCTCTAAGGTTGTCTGTTACATATAGTTTGGTCAATTGGACTATCCAGCCCCATAACTATAAAAATGTCCTATTTTCTTAATCTCACGGCATTTTAGTGATGTGCTAAAAACTTCTCCACATTACTGCATACCCAGCCGCTTAGTGATTCCTTTTATTTTGACATATTTCAAGGTTATGATCTCAGAGGCACACAGGTTTATAGTTTGTATAAAAAACACCTTGATGGACCAATCTACCATTATATAGTAGGTCTCTCTGCTCTTTATTATTGTGACTTAAATTTTGATTAATATATTATTAATGCTGATATACCAGTTTTTTTAGTTAGCATTTTTGATGTAGAGATTATGCTGGTTTGAATGAGATCCCCCCTCCCCCATAGGCTTAGGTATTTGAACACTTGGGTCCCATTTGGTGGCACCGTCTGGGGGAGGTTTAGAAGGTGTGACCTTGCTGACAGAAAACTGGAGTTGGACTTTGAGACTTTAAAGCCTGGTGTCACTTTCGGTTCACTCTCTCCGGTTCCCGTTTGTGGTTGAGGATGTGCAGTCTCGGACTACTGATGAGGCTGCCCTGCCTACTGCCTACTGCTATGCCTTCCAACTGTGGTGGACTCTCATCCCCCTGGAACCATAAGCCAAAATGAACTCCTTCATCCTTAAGTTGCTTTTGGGCATGGTGTTTTATCACGGCAACAGAAAGGTAACCAATGCTCTTAGCTTTGCTTTCAACTCTGGTGTTTTGGGCTTGTCGACTATAATTCTCAAACAAAGAGGTTTATTTCTGTTTCTTTCCATCATTTAGTTTCCATGTTTGTATAAAAAAGTCTATTCTGTTTATGGCTATCAAATTTACTAATTTGGACTGAATCATCTTAATATGCATGTGTATTAACCCCCCTTATTGTTCTTAATTTTGGTGAGATTTTCTTTAATTTCTTTTTTTGAGTTTGGAATCCTGTTGCGGTTTTCTTGCTATTTGAAACAGTAATTTTTTTCTAGATAAAGCTAAATGATTTAGTTTATCTGTCTTCCTTTTTTATCAAAATCAGGACTTAAAGATGTTAAAAACTGTCTACCCCTATTTTGAACAGCCTATATTTGATCAAATTCACCACCATTCTATCGCCTTGTGTGCTAATGCTCTTTGCATAGTTCACTTATCTTTGGGCTCATTTCTTTCTTGCTAAGGAATTTCTTTCTTGCTGGAGAGATTAAATAATTTCAATGGTTGGTTGATTTAGCGCACACCTCCTTAAATTGCGAATTGTAACCATATGGGGGGGTCACAAAACTGAATATGGCGGTTGTGAAAAATTTGGCAGTAGTGAAACTTTCCTGGGTGAACAATGACAAAAACTGATACAAAGTCAGATGTGATTGGTAGAAGTGCTTGTTGGCAGGGTTGGAGAGACTGATGCAAGGAGTAAGGGCTCATACAGCTATTATAGAGGACTCCATGCCTCCCAACTCACAGCTGCCTGTAACTCCAGCTCTATGAGGATCAGTGTTCTAGACTCCCCAGGTCCCTTTACCCACATGGAAATAACCACAGTCACACCCCTGGACACACAATTTTTAAAAAAATTAAAAAGTACTTGCCACCGGAACTGAAGACCCGAGTTTGATTTCTGGGACCCACATAATAGGAGGAGGGAAGTCACACCCTCGAGCTACACCTGTATACATGGCATACACATGTGCTTACTCACGCACTCATACACACACACACACACTAATTAAATAAATAATTAAATGTAATCAAAATCAGATGCATACTAAGTCCATGGTAAATTAGAGAAAATGGTAACTTTTTAAAATATTCCTGCCAGCATTTTTCACCTTGGGAGTATCAAATTAGTATATCTTCGGATTGTATTGTGCCGGAATGTTATATTTTAAAAATTACTGTTTGAGTTGTAGACTTGGGTTTCACTTTTTAAAAACAGTTCAATGGATTTTGGCTTGAGGTTCGGGCAAAATTTCCAACAAATTCTGAGCAAACCCTAAATATACGTCTGCCACTTTGTACTATGTATGTATGTAGGCAAAGTATCAATCTAAGTCTTTAGGATTATAAAATCAAAATATTGATCAACTCTGAAGTCTGTTGTAGATGCACTGTGTCCTGCAATACCACATTTAATCAAGATTTAATTCGGCGTGTAAAAATAGGCAAGTATATCCATATCATTCATGTGTAAATTTTCCATCATTAATAAATGCTAAAATTATTTGTATGCCAAGTAACTGTTCTAAAATAAAGTTCTTTTTACTTTTTATTAGCAGCAATTTATAGACCTATTTTATAACTCTTCATATCTGAGGTCATGTAAAAATTTCTAGAGGGGCCGGGTGGTGGTGGCGCACGCCTTTAATCCCAGCACTCAGGAGGCAGAGGCAGGCGGATCTCTGTGAGTTCGAGGCCAGCCTGGTCTACAAGAGCTAGTTCCAGGACAGGAACCAAAAGCTACGGAGAAACCCTGTCTCGAAAAATCAAAAAAAAAAAAAAATTTCTAGAGGGTTCCAGGGTCACAAGTGGAGAGAGTTCAGGAAGTCCTTATTTAGTGAATATGGAATTATTTGGATATAGGATTCTAAGATAATACTGATTTCTCCATAGTACTAATAATAGACACGCTTCTCCTGACTTCTCCATTTATGATGATTAGTTAAAGAGGCAACTGTGTTTCCTACCTACTGTTTGAATTTTCCCTTTAACTCTTCACACTCAGCTTAAGCTGAATTTGTATAGCTATAGGCTGATTTTCTTTTTTCGTGTTGGTTGTACACTATTCATTTCATTTGGATAAACATCTTGAAATCAATGTTCTGAGTTTCCACTTCCAGCCCGTGGCACTCACTTCCTATTCTAGTTTTAATTAGAATGTCGGCTTGATCCTTCCAGTGGGTCAGAAAACACATATTGAATGCTCCTAGCTTCACCCCCACACTTAATCCATAAGGAAGTTTGATTCCACCTTCAAAATGTATCAGGGTCCAGGAGCATCTCACAAATCCCACTGCCGCATCTTGTTCTCAGCCGCCACCATTGGCAGCCGAGCGGAGGATATTTTCACAGTCTCTCTTTTCTCCTCCATTCTCAATTTAGAAGCCACCAGGATATCTCCAGCCATGCTGCCCTGAATGCACCTGATCTCATCAGAAGCCACCATGAGCCTAACATATGTCAGATCACACTATTGCCTCTCTAATTGTCACCGAGTGCCTAGCCTATTTGTAATAAATAGCCTATTTGTAGTAAAAGTCACAGTCTTCCTGCTTAGATAAAAGGCCCTACACAGCAGATAATTCCTTTTTCCTTGGGCATTGAAAAGTTTCTGCACCCCAATAAGCCTCGCCACCAACACAAACTGAATTAGAAAAAAGCCCAGGTTTAACGGGTAAACCACTCCCAGATGCTTTTCTGCCCCCAGAGAGGAAGAAAGACAAAAAAAAAAAAAAAAAAAAAAAAAAAAAAAAAAAAAAAAAAACACGTGTCTGTTTTCTGGGGGAGCAGTTTAAATACCCAGTGGGAATGACCTTGAGCCTCTCTGGTGGAGGAATAGTGTCTGGTGGGCTTTCTGAGATGAGGCAGGGTTTGGAGAGAGATGGGAGAGGGGGAGAGAGTTGGAGCTTCCACAGAACATTAAAGACCCTTTAGATATATGGATGCGAAGGGCTGGAATAGGGCTTCTACCTGAACAGCCATCACTCTGCTTGAACTCACGGGTCCCTTTAGACTCCACAAACATGTAAACCGTGTTCCTATACTGGCTTTATATTAACTATTGGTTTGTTGTTGCTGCTGATTTTAATCCTTGGATCACTCTTCTCCTAGATTGCCACTTGGCTAGGTCTATTCCCTCTTTCACGTTTTTCCATAAGCATCGTCTTATGAAGGAGGGGGACTGTTGTGAATCTTCCACTAGCCCAGGCTCTCTCAATCCCTTCTCTGGGGATTTGAGCACTTTTTATCTTAATATGTCCATTGCTCATTTTTTATCTTTTACTTAGAACACAAGCTCTATGAGTATGTATATATGTGTATATATAATATATAATATATAATATCTCCCTATATTAATCTCCATCTAAGTACTTGGGATATGTGTGTGTTTGTACATACATGTTTATGAAGCAATAAATATAAATAGTGTAGTATAATTGTATTTTCATAATGACATGCAGTTTCAAGTCAAATAATCATTAACTTAAGAATGAATAAGCAAACTGATGTAGGTATATAATGGAACACATTCAGAACAAAAAAGGGAAAATATGAATATATCGGACTGTGTGGACAATTTTTAAATTAAATGAAATAAATCAACTATAAAAAACTGCTGTATATAATTTCATTTATTTGAAATTTCAAGAAATGAATCTATAGGGGTGGTGTACTGCCTTTATAGTCACCATGATAAAATACCCGAGGGAAGCAATGAAGAGAGGAAGATTTCAGTCCATTATCCCAGGGTGGGTCTGATGGGACCAAACCAGCTCATATCTTAGCAACCCAGAGGGAGACGGAGAGGGAGAGAGGGAGGGAGGGAGAGCAGAGAGAGCCTGTGCTAGCATGTATGTCCATGTGGACCTGTCTTGCTCCTTTCCCCCTTTTCTCCCACCCTGACGCCGGCCAATGGCATGATGCCCACAGTCAGAATGAGCTGTCCCATCTCGGTTAATCTTCTTTAGAAGCGCCCTCCCAGAAGCACCCAGGGGTGTGCTGTGCACACCTCTAGGCGCTCCTCTAACTAGTCCAGTTGGCAATTCTCGCTGGCAGTCAAGGCTAGCCATCACAGGTGGATATCAACCCATTGGGTGTCTGATGCTAGGGATAAGCATGTGTGCTGTGAGATAGGGACCAACTTCAGGCTGTACGATGGGACTCGGCTTACGGCGTTACTTATCAGAACCCACGGACTGTTTACTTGATAAAGCGTGCATTTTACAATTTGTAACATAGTCCTCAAAAAGCTGCAGCAGTAAACAAGTGAACATAGTTTAGTCTGATTGCATACGATCAGATTTAATTTTCCTGTGATTTGAGAAGTAGTTTAAATCATGAGGGGGGCATCTTCTCTGAAACGAGGCACCAACTCAGTGTGGGAACTATGCCAACTGAGAAACTAGGTTCGATCCTCCCTGCTCTGTGTTGTTGACACCAGGAGGAACTGGCATCTATCAGGGTAGTCACTGTCAGGGTAGGATGCTGCATCCCCCTCCCTGACACAGTACTCAAGTGGGACCGACCTCAGAGGAGTGTCCCTATCCACTTGTCCTCAAGCCCATGAATTAAAGGCCTTGCTCATAGTAGGTATGCAGTCTTTAGTAGTTCCCTGAAGACATGACTGTCCCATCAAGAAGTCTATAGAAGGACAGAGATACAGTCAGTGACGGACTTGCTATTTTCAGTACCCTATTAACAAACCATGCATGTCTTGCTGGCTAGTTTTATGTTGACTTGACACGGGCTAGAGTTGTCTGTAATAGAAACCCTAACTATATATTCACATACAGATGAGTTTTTGTCTATTGTTGGTATTAAGAAGATAATGTAAGTATTTATCCTGTGTGTATTAAGTGCTCATTGTCCCAAACACCTTGTTAGGGTCTGGGAATGAATACAGTAGTTATTATTATTGGACTTGACATCAAACTATTATTTTCTGTATCCCAAGCAGTAAATTTTGGGGGCATTTTGAAGATTGCTTTCTATAGAGTTTGGTTAGTGAATTAATAAAGATTTTGAATTTTATAGCAGAGTTTCAGATATTCTGGATTGGTCCTTTTTTACATCTAAGGTGTTTTTCCTCCTAAAGTCTTTGGAAAAAGACATTCCAGTCCACCCCTTGAGCGCTTTATTTTCTGAGTAAATCTTCCAAGAGTTGGCTCAGTCAGAAAGTAAGCACACAGAAGCCTCTCCATGCCTCCATGACTAGCTCAGGGAGGGGCCCAGGCGAGGTATTTTGTTAATCGTGTTAGCTTGAGAGAGGAGAAGGAGGGAGGAGACTCCGGAAATAAATCATATAAAAGTATGAGAACAATAGGAAAGAAAAACTTGCCTTACAGGTTGATTTCCTGCTCGGCCTAGCATTCATGGAATGTGATCGCGTCTCTTTTTTCCCAATGCTTGATATAACTGGAAAGTCCAAACTTGTGAGTCTTAGCCTAGATTCTCTTTTCATTATGATAACACTAGCGTTCTCTCAGAATTCTAGAGCTAAAGAAAATGGAGAAGAACCCACTGCCACCTCGAGAGAGTAACATTTTAAGATGTAAACTCAGGTTAAATTTCCAGACTTCAGCCCAAAGTATAAAATCTAGAAAGCCTTCTGTTTGCCTTTAGTGGCCACAACCTCCTAAGGACGCTGCCTTCTGAACAATGTAGCCACGCTCTGAAAGAAACAGAAAGTCGTAAAAACAAAAATAAACAAACAAACAAAACAAATAAAACTGGAATGTTGTCTAATAAAATAAACTCACTTGAAAACCTGAAAATATTTGCTTATTGGTTTTAGTTTCTGGGGTACAAATACTTTTATCACATTAGTAGAATATCTGTGTTAAAGCATTTTTACCACTGGAAAAAGGTGTGCTCCAGCAACTCTTAGAGAGAAGGGAGAAAAGACAGTTCTCTACTTTTTAGGAATTCTCGACAGAGTAAGTACATAGAAAGCAATAATCTAAAATGACCCTTTTGGGCAATCTTTCAGTTTCCCTTGGTTTTTCTAAATAAACATTTGTACCTTGAAAACAGATAATTAAGGGAAAAAAGCTCTCCTTGGAAAGTCACTGAGTTTACATTCTCTCCCCTTCACGTTAGGAAACCTTTGCTACAACTACAATTCCCGTTAGCCGAGGAAAGGCTACTAATTTGTTAAATTTTCACAGTCAAGTCCAAAAATAAGAATGTATGTTAACACACTCTGGAAACTCGTACATGGCCATTTCTGGTTGTTCCCCAGGCCACTGTAGTTCTTGTCACCCATCTAATTGTTTCTGGTGGGGGAGGGGAGCACCCATTTAACTCTTCTTTTCACCATGAGCGCCTACCTCCATGTTCCAGAGTCAGACAATGGCTATGAGCAGATCTGATGGGTCCAAGCAAGACAATAGACCCCGGACTAGGACTCAGGACATCTGAGTTCATCTCTCTCTATGCTTAAAATTCTCCCCCAGTCACCAAATTATATTTCTGCAATTTGGACCTTGACCTCCTAGGAAAGGACTTTTTGATAGTCTAGGTTGGTAAAGGTGAGGTTGACATCTGCTTTCATTTGCCACTGTCCTTTCCATTCGTGACAAGTGCAGTTGTCACTTTGGATACCCCAGATGGCTAAGTTTAATAACGCCCATGGCAGACAAGTCAGGGAAACATGAGTGATGGAGTAAAGTGTTTGAAAACCTCCTATGTACAAGTGCTTGCTCCTAAAAGCGCACTGTCTCCCAAGGGAAATTCTAAGTAAATCCCCTCGATTTCATTTCTTCCTGGAAGTAAATGAATAAGTCACAGTTCTTCTGAGGATGGAAACTATACTGGGCAATGGGGGGGGGGGGAAATCAGTAAATGCTATTCTTCTATTTTCAGGAATATTTAATATAAAGAGCTTCTCGAATCCAGTGGTGGGAGACAAAAATGCTGAAGAAGGTAGCACTTTCTGGTTTAGAGTCAACTTGTTCCATTGTAAGGAATGTGGCAAACCAGGTGGCATCAGTTTTGCAGGTTCATAAATGTCTCTGTGTGGCCCCCCTCCCTCCAAACCAGCACCCAAATCCATTGCTGTGTATCTGCCAGGCTCTCACTCCACAAGAGATCAGTTTAGAAATCCAGAATGGAGTTTGGGGCCAAAGGTACCAATGTTGAGGAAGTGTATGCAGGTGACCTCTTCTGATGGGCACTCATCTTTTCTAGCATTTTAACCAGTTCCCTAGAATGAGTATTCTAGGAGAAATGCCTGTTTTTCTTGTGACATTAAATGTTCCTAGCATCCACTCTAAACCCATGAGAGCAACTCCCGGAACTGTCTGTGTAAGTTCAGTATGGCATTAGTGAGGCGTCTGGGAACAAACTTATCTTAAAATACTTCTGTTCTTGTTACAGTGTCTTACTTGTAGCTCAAGCTGACCTGGAACTTACTGTGTAGCACAGGAAGACCCAGAAATCATGGCAATCCCCTTGCCTCAGCCTTCCAAGTGCTGGGATTTCAAGTGAAGGCTACCATGTCCAGTTTGAAAATACTCTTGTTGTATTTCACTTCCTAATCTTCATGTTTTGACCTCAAAAGGAGACTTGGGATTTGCTATAGACTTCCTCTCTGTGAACTGGCTTAAGTTCTCTGCTAAGACACCAAACCCCAGCAGAAACGCTGGAAGCAGGATGCCCCCATCCTTGTAAAGGAACCTTGGGGCACACTTCCTACAGTTTGGCTGATGTACTTCCAGGGTAATCCAACAGGACTGGGAGAGTTTCTGGGAAAGATGTAACTTGATCACTGGTTATTACAATTCCAGACGAGGCCAAGAATCAACCATCGAATCAGGGTGAAAACAATCTTGAACAGGTAAATGTGGATGTATTAAGCAAATCCTAAAAGAAAACTAGAACCGTAGAGCACTCCTTTCCCCCATAATGCTTGAAATAAGACTTTGTAGATGGGGAAAACAAGCCTCACTCTCGTTTCTCAAAGAGAAGAAATAGTGATAGCAAAAACCATTGTACCACAGTTTGACGTTTATCATCCTAAAACGCTTCTATTATAAACTTTCAATGGGCAGAATTTACCGTGTTCTCCCTGAACAATGACTTCCTTTATCAGCGAAGCTCAGCCAGAAGCAGCATGGTAAGATATCTCTCCTCTTCACTTCCACAGATATTTGGCTTGTTTGCTTCTTAAGGCAATTTAAAGCAAAGAAACCAGAGAGCAGCAAGTCGTAGTTCCCTTTCACCGCTGAGGATGTGTTCTCAGAACACAATGCAGTGTGTGCTTCGGGTACCCCATGATGAGAGATGCTGTTGATGTTACTGTCCTAACTACAACTCACGTTTTCGTTAAGTTTTTCGGTTTCATTTTAAGAATTGGGATTTCCTGAGTGTGGTGCATACTTCAGTAGCAGAGGGCCCGCCTAGCATGCAAACAGCCCCAAGGGTTCAATTCCCAACACCCCCGAATAGTTACAGTTTCTTATTTCTTAAGAGCTTTTTAAGGAAAAGAACTTCCCACCAAAGGAGAGGGGCCACTTACTTGACTGTGATGTTAAACAAGTGTCTTTCAAAAATCAAAACAAGGTCTCACTGAGCTCAGTTATACATGCATTAAGGAAATGTGAATTTTTATGATTAAAATGCTAAAGCAGATGATCTTATAAGGTCTATAATGAACAATATTTTTATATTTCAGAGTTGATTAGGATAAACTAAAAGATGAAAGGTTGCATAAGCAATGTGGCTAAAATATACTTTTTAATGAAATGTATATATTCAGAAAGGGGTATACCATCATAGTTTGCAACTCATAACAGAATATACTCATGTAACTACCCTTCTGTTGGATATAGTACATTTATATATACATATACATTCATGCCTACACACACAGATAGGTATATATACTAAATCTAGATCACTCAGCTTGCTATTCTCTGTAATAGCAAAACTTTTATCTGTATTCATAGTTTTTAGAAACTTGAGACTTAATAGAATATTATAGGGGTGTTAATTCAGCTTTGGGGACATAATAGTTTGTCAAATAAACTACTGTTGTTGTTATAGTTATGTTTTATTATGTGACGTTGTTATGGTTGTGTCTGCCTTTGAGTGTTTCAAACACCTTACTTGACAAGTGATTCTTCTGAGGCGTAGAGGAGGCAAGCGAGCTAGAATTGTAGGTGGTAGAGTCAAGTCTGTATATGCTCAGTTGACGTCACACATAGGTCACTGTGGACATGACTGACTTGTGCTGTCTAACCCAAAGCCATTAATTTTGTTTTGTTTTTATTGCATTTGGTGAAGGGAAGATAATTGTTAACGAGAGGAAAACACTACGCAATGGCCTCTCTAACAGTCTGCAATGCTGCAAACAATATAAGGAAGGAACTAACTTTAAAGAAACAAATTTTCCTAAATTAAGTACCAGTGACAAAGTACTTTAATGTTTTTTTTTCTTCTTCTCAGACCTAGAGGATCATTTGACATTGAACCTTGACAATTAAAGGGAGTATTTTGATAACTCTTCTGCCCCAGGGGGTACAGGCACCCAGCCCCCTGGGGTGCAGCTGGACCAGCAACCCCACCCCCACCCCCCCACACCCCACACCAGCATCCCGGTGTCCTGCTCTCCCCACTCCTCCGCTCCCGGTCGCCCTCGCCCCCCTCTTTTCTCCCGGTGACCCCTGACCCCAGCTAATCTGCATAGAGGAATGACAGGCATCCGCTGGGCTGGATCGGCCTCTGCCAGGGCTGGGCGACCCGCGCGCTCGCGGGGAGAAGGTGCGGGACAGGCGGGCGCGGGCCGCGATGAGCGCGCGGGAGGCCGGCGGCGGCGGCGAGCGGACGGGGGCGCGCAGGAGCGGAGCGGCCCGGTGAGGCGGAGGCGCAGCGGGGCGGTGACCCGCCATGGGCCAGACCTCGGTGTCCGCGCTGTCCCCGCAGCCCGGCAGCGGTGAGTCCCGGGCCAGGCCGGCGCCTTCAGAGCCTGGTCCCAGGCGCAGGCCCCAGCTCTGCGAGGGCGCGCGCCCCGGGCTTTGGTTTGTCTCCAGTTGACTTGAGAGCCAGAAAGTTCCGAGAAGCGCCATTTGCGTGCGCACAAATCTGTTTTGCAAAGGCGAAACTTCGAGAGCAGGAGAAACATTCCCGCGGGCTCCCCCCTTTCCTTAGGCTTGGCTTTCGAACAGACTAGAACGGAATTCTTTCAAGCTTGTCAACTGATTTATGGTTTGTTATTTGGAGCAGAAGTGCGGCTTGCTTTCTCCTTTCCTGGCAGGACGCTGAATATTTAATAACCACCCCAAAATGTGTAATTGGTTCAGATGATACTTGTTTTGTTTATGTTACACACATAAGCCATAGCGTTTAGGGAAGTCTGGAGGAATAAAGTTAGTTTTATGGAAATGCGTGTAATATTTCTGAGTTACAGCACCATGCTTCTCTTAGCCGTTTTCTTTAAAAAATAAGAAAAGAAGGAAGAAAGGAAGGAAGGTAGTAAGCAGGCTGGCGTTGTCCCCGTGTTTAGGAATAAACAATTGTTTGGCGACACATCATGTGATCGGATACGGGAATAAACCTATAAAGTATTATTTAGATATTTTTCCATCAATAGTTTCTGAACCATGACCTCGCAGAGACCATTGAGTGGTCTTGTGGACCCTTTGGTTTTGCAGACATCAACAGGATCTCACGGGAAGGAAATGGCAGGGCGCAGACAGGGAAGGTTTAGAAGGTATTCCAGGATGTTGGAGTCAACGGAGTTGACTGTCTCAGGCCCTCTCCACGGGTTTGCGCAGGTGCTTCAGCTTCGTCCCTTGGAACTTCATAAGCATGGCTGAGGCTTAGGTTAATGCCCCCAAGAATGACCCCTCTGCAAGGGAGAGTAAGATGAATGCGAGAAAGCTTCTGGTTTCCCTTATTAATAATGATACGGCCTCATTGCTCCGGACATCAAATGACTGCTTGTTTATGTGTGTGTGGGGGGGGGGGGGGGGAGGGTTGATAGGGCATGCTGGTTAGAGTCCTCATTATAAGATGATTTGGCCCATATAAAACTGGATTTCTTTTGTCTCATTTAAAGTAGTGTGATAGCTTTCAATTAAAACGAAGATTTTTTTGTTTGTTTGTTTGCCTCTTCACTGGCAAAGACAGAATTAACTCATTATTCCAGTGCAGCTAGTACTCAGGAAGTGCCGTCGTGATTTTAGGTCTTCTGCCACAAGATGCTACTAGAGTGAATTATGGAGAGGCGAAATTTGCCTTTACACAAATCATGGAATATTACTTAAGTGAAGTCTAAGAAGCAACCAAAATCCTAGAATGCGACTATTCTCCCTCCTTACTAGTATAAGAAAAAGAAAAAAGGAAAAAAAGGAAAAGAAATTCTGAGTGCCTTAGCATCTATGCTGTGAGCAGTCGTAGCGAGAGAGGAGGCAGTCTGTTGAAATAAAAAGTTAGGCTTGGTCAGGAAAGGTTTTTTTATAGGGAGCTCTCTTTGCAGGTTCTTGGTTCAGATTCACACAACTTGGTGTAGCTGAAATGACTAACCCAAGCTTTATGAATGGAACTTGTTTTTTTGTGTGTGTGACTTGTCGGGGAATGGCAGTGGTTGTGGTGTGGAAGTGCAGTTGTTTTCTTGTGGTATCCACTGAAGATCTCTGTCAGCAGTACTTCATCTCCCAGTTGTTTCACCAGAACATTCTAAATGACAGCAAACAAAACAACCACAAGACTCAACCAGGTTTTGTCTACTTTCTTCCGCTGTCTGCTCTCTGAGCCTGAGAATGGCAAGCCCTTTTTGCTCTTCCTCAGCTCCTTCCCCGACTTTCCAGGTGAGATGTGAGCTCAGTCATCAATGGTATAAGCTTGTAGTGGCCGCCAGAGACCATAGTGCCCAAAGTAATTCTTAGCATAAATGCGGGGGGGGGCGGGGGGGAGGCAAAATCTGTGGGGGCAAATCTCTAGCACCAGGTTCCGGAGTTCATATTTATCACCTGGTTTGGGGTTTTGTAAGAATGTGCATTGTCACCAGAAATCAGTTTACCCCTCCCTCTTTTTGACTCCAGGCTCTCCTGAGACTTTCAGCTCTGGGCTACATCTGCTTTTGGGGCATCTAGAGGATTATTAATAGCTATTTCTGAGGGTAGGGAATTATAAATATAGTTTGATTGACTTGTAGTTCCCAAGCCATACCATTTTCCCACTGAAAGTGTATGGTTTACTGTTTTTAGTATATTTGGCTTGTGTAACCATCAGCCCCCATTCTCTCACTCTCTTTCCTGCTAATGAACGTGAATCTATTTTCTATGTCTATAGATTTGCTGATCTGGAATGTCTCATGGGAATTGAATCATAGTGTGTGTATTTTCTTAGGGCTGGCTCTTTCAAGTGGGCGTGATGTTTTCACGAGTCAACTGAGCTGTAGCATGTGTATTTCATTTCGCTTTATTGCCAAATAGTCATATTAGCCTTTCATCGTGGTTATTTCTACTTAGCTGGCTACTGTGAGCAGCACTGCTTGAACTTAGGTATGTTTTGATTTCCCTTGAATCTCTAAGTGGAAAGAATTACGGGTCATCTTCTAGGTTTAACCTTTTAAGGGGCTGTGGCCTTCCAGGGCAGCTTGCTGCACACCTTCCCTTTAGCAGTGGGTGAAATTCCAGTTCCTTCACCTTCTTGCCTAACACTTGTTATTGTCCATTTTTGCGTTAGCCATCCTTGTGATACTGGCTTGCAGTTCTCTACTTTCTAAAGGTTCATGTCATGTGCAAATATTTTTCTTCGCCCCTCTGGCCTGCTTCTTTAAGTGAATGATATAATTAGAGTCTCATATTTTAAAAGGCTTGATGATGTCCCATTAACTTTTCTTTTGTTCTTGGTTTGTGATGTTATGTCTAAAACTAAAAACACTGTCTTATGAAAACCGAGAACATTTATGGCTTTGTTTTCTTCTAGGGGTTCTTGAGTTTTCACTCTGATCCTTAGGTCAGTGATAGATCCTGAGTTAATCTTCATGTGCCGTGTAGTGTAGGATTCCAGCTTCATTCTCTGGCTTCTGGATATCTAGTTGTCTCAGTACTACTTTTCCGAAAGGTGATCCCCCCTCCATTGAACTGTTGTGGCTGGGGATATAGCTTAGTGATCAAACACTTATCCAGCATGTTTGAGGCCCCGAGATCTATCTCTAATTCAGGGACGAGAGAGAGGAGGGGGCTGAGAGAGTCAGGTGATGATCTGTTTTGGCATTATTGTAGGAAATCAGTTGACTGTGTACTTTATTTCTGTAACTCTGTTCCATCCAAATGTCTCTTCTTGTGTCAGTACCGCACTGCACTGCTGTAATTTTGTAGGAAACTTTTGAAGCTGAGAAACAGGAACCTTTTCATTTGATTCCTTTTCAAGATTCTTTTGTCTCTTCCATCTCTCTGGTCCTCCTTTGCATATGAAGCTCACAGTCAGCTTGTCAGTTTTCCTGTGAAAGCCGAGATTTTGATAGACATTGTGTTGAGACTGTGACTCGGGCTCAATAATACTGCCATCTTAAAAATGAATGCTAATCTAGTCCAAGCAAACAATGCCTTTTCATTTATTTAGATAGTTTAAATTTTCCTTCGACTGTTTCTATTCAGGTGTGTGCGTGCATGTGCATGCGTGTACATGTGTGTGCTTGCCCACATGCGCATATATGGAGGCTAAAGTACAACCTCAGTCCTCAGTTTTTTGGGAGGTCTGGCAATCCTTTTTTTTTCCCCCCTTTTGAGACAGGATACCTAACTAGTCTGGTGATTGACAAGTAGGCCAGGCTGGCAAGCTGTTGAGCTCCGGAAATTCACTTGTCTCTGCTTCCTTAGTGCTAGGGTCTTACCACTTGGAACTTTTTATGTGGCTTCTGAGGATTGAACTCCAGTCTTCGTGCCTTTGGAGCAAGTACTCCATTGATGGAGTTGTTTCCCATGCCCCTCTTCCCACCGTTCCGTAGGTTTTAGTCCACATTAATTTCTTCTTTTGTTAAATTTATCCTATTTTTTTGTTTCTGATGCTATTATAATGCTTATTCTTATTTAATTTAAAGAATTGCTAGGATTTAGAAATATAAAACTCTATCTTTGTATATATCTTGCACCTCGTTGAACAAACTTATTCCTAATTGTTTTTAGGTTCTCAATACTTTTCTGTACTTAAGTTTATACTATAGATGAGGTCTAGATACAAGTCATAGGTAAAGAGAGACATTTTGCTTTTTTCTTTCTGGTTTGAATGATACTTTTCTTTCCCATTCAATAGAGACTCAGCAGTCCAGTGTCAAAGTGAACATTGTCCTGTTGCTAAGCATGGGGTAGGGGCTAGTAGCTTGAGCCTTTCAGGAATAAGTGGGATGTTACAGACAACTCTGAAACATGGTGACTTTATCAAAAATTTCTCGCTATTCCTAGTTCATAACTGTCTGAGTGTGTTCATCATGAAAATGTTGGGTTTTGTCAACAGCTCTTTCTTTCTCTATGAGGATGTTTGTGTGAATTTTGCTTTTTATTTGTTGTATGTTAATAATACCACATGTGACATTAAGTTGATATTGAGATATTGAACTAACCTTGTCTTCCTGGGATAAATTCATTTGGGAATAGTATATAGTTTCTTTTGTACCTTGCTAGATTTGGTTTGGCAGTGCTTTGTTGAGGACTGGATTCTTTGTTTCTAAGTAGAGTTGAACCAGGCTTGTCTTCCATTAAAGTGGTTCCTGTACTCTGTGGCCCCGTGCCCAGAACAGGGCATGGTACACTGAACACAGGAAGTATTTGTTGGGTACAGAATCAACAAACAATATTCTCAATGATGAGTTTGACGACCTTAAGCCGGTGATTATATGAATGAAAGGTATGTATTGTTTCTTTTTATTATTATTCCTTTCTTTTTAACCTCAAAAATTATGATTGTCAGGCTCCATTGTGTGAAGGGTGGTGTCTTAATCTAATAACCATCTCTTCTCACCCTTTTTTTTTTAACCTCACCCCATCTACATTGTACCATAGACCTGTTCCTAGTAATTCTGTCCCAGCCTTTTAGGTAGAAAGGTCAGGGAATGCCTCATCCCATTTTTAGGAGGCAAGAAAACAGGTTAATAAGGTGTGCAGAGTCATTCTAGACGGTGGTAGAAGCTCTGTCTACCTGTGTTTCTAAGTTTCCAGGTTTAGTTGAGGCTCCTACTTTATCCATTCTTCATAAAGTAGATATATTAAGGAAACAAAAGGAGTTTGTTTCTTTAATGAAAATAACGTGGACAAGGTCAAAATTCAACATGACAAGATGATTTGATATAAGAATGAGTTCAAGTTCCTCCTAGGCTCCCCACCCAGTCCTGCTTTCTAATTATAACCCAGCCTGAACACTGATTTCCATTCCACAGTGTTTTTTTTTATGTTTCTTTATCAAAACAAACAAGGCTTATTGCACTTACTGCTGTCTCCTTTGACTTTTTCATGCACTATGACTTGAAAATTGACCATGCTAATTTCTTTAATCCTGCAAACAAGTGATATTTTTTTATAAAATATATGAAATTCCCTTTTAAAGACCACTGTATTTCTATATTATTGGGGGGGTTCTTTTTTAAGATTTATTTATATATACAGTGTTTAGCCTGCTTGTGTGCTTACACGGCAGATGAGAGCACCAGATGAGAGCACCAGATCTCATTACAGATGGTTGTGAGTCACCATGTGGTTGCTAGGAATTGAACTCAGGACCTCTGGAAGAGCAGCCTGTGTTCTTAACCTCTGAGCCATCTCTCCAGCCCATATTTGGTGGTGGGAAATTCTTTTATGTACATGCACCATTATGAGAAATGTTGAACATCCTTACCCGAGTAATTTGAACAATAGGTATCAGTAAATTCCCCCACAAGAGAATGTCTTGCTCAGCAATATTTTTTTGTGTGTTTTATTGTGACAGCCTTTATCAGACTGTTCCTGTGGAAGGTAACACATTGTAGCTACTCACTGTGAGAATTCTTTCTCTGACCACTCTCACTATCCAGTGTGTCTTTGCCCACATACTTAGTAAGAAATAGAAGTCACTGTTTCTGAGTGGGACAGCCTCCAGGTTGAATGCACGGAACAGCAGATCGGAACTCAGTACCCACTGGGTCTTTATGTAGGTGTTCATATACATTGGTGATACTAGACAACTGAGCTTGCCCACAATGCTCTGCACAGACAGTTTCGGACAGTGTTTTATAAATATCTTTGGGGGGTGGGGGAAATGCTTCTCATTTCAATAGTAAAGTTGAACATTTAAAATTCTTTGCTTCTGAATCACCTCTTTGTAGCTTCAGGGTGTTTTTATGATTTCTTACAGATTTAAGTATGAAGATGATTGATTGACAATGTGCGCTTCTTTGATTTGTTTGTGGTATCTGTCAGTGACTATTTTGAACTGGGAGCTTATTTACAGTATTTTTCATAGAACCGCTTTAAGTTTCATGGACGCAAATTGATAAATTCGTTTCTTCCTTTATGAATAGTGCTTCCTAACAGAGCTTTCCTTTGCTACTTGATCTCTGTGATTTACTCTGATGTACGATGAAAAGATGTGCTCTTGAGAAATTTTTCAGTATCTGGAAGGCTGTCTCCCTTAACAACAAAAATACAAATAGTGTTATCAGCAAACTGAAAGGGAAGTCACAGAATTAAAGTCGATATTTGTATCATGTATGAAAAATCATAACAGTAAGAAAAACAAGTAAAGGACGCAGACTTTTTATTTTCGTTTGGTTCAGTTAGTTTTGGTTTGATTTTTCAGAACAGGGTTTCTCTGTGTAGCCCTGGTTGTCCTGAACCTCACTTTCTAGACTAGGCTGGCCTCGAACTCACAGAGATCCACCTGCCTCTGCCTTCCGAGTGCTGGGATTAAAGCTGTATGTCACCATGCCCAAATGAACAGGCATTAAAAAAAAAATTACCCTGTATCTGAAATTACAATCTCAGTATTGGTCCAAGACCTGTTCTCAACACTGGAATTAGCTCACAGGATCCATATGGGACAACTAACTAGTATTGTGTCTCATTTTATCCACGAGGAAAGCAGAAACACGAAAGTTAAGTCACTGGTCTGTGATATTTATAAGAAGACACTGAAGAGATCAGTTTCCACATGAAATTTTCAGCAATAAATGAAAGAATAAAACAGGGGAGGGGGCGGGGGAATACCATTGGCCATCTAATGGGTTGAGTCAAGATAAAAATGAACAATTATAAGAGAAGGATTGCCTTGTGGTGATTTAAACCAGTACATGCCATCAAGAGAGAAGTCTGAGAATATGTATTTAAAACCTTGCAAGGTGCCTGTGCTCAGACATAGCAGTTATACTTACAGAAGAATAAATTTAAAAAGAGCAAAGAAATTAATTGCTCACTAGGACAATCTGTCAAGGCTCTACCTTGGAAGTAGCAGGAGTCAAATGCTAAGAGATTTATAGAACTGGCTGAGGTATGGTCATGTTAATGAAAAGCCATTTATGGCCTAGAGAGATGGCTCAGTGAGTAAAGGCGTATACTGTCCAAGTACAATGACCTGAGTTTGAGCCCCAGAACCAACATACAGCAAGACCCACCATGTGAATGTGGCTGTCTTCAGTCCTTTATGCTTGTGCTGCGGCACACCCAGGCCTATGCCATGAATGTCCACATGCACATGCAAATACACACACAAGTCATTTTTAAAAGATCCTAAATGCACTTTTAAAATGATGATCATCATGATAAGTACCAAAATATGAAAAGCAATTTTCAAAGTAATCTGATACTTCCTGGTGGTGTTGTGACCTCCATGACCTTTTCTCATTTAGACGTGGCCAAAGCCAAGGTTTCATATCTGCTGATCGCATGGAATGTCAAGGAAATAGAGGCATAAATTGGCTGTATTTTTTCTCCAGATGCTTGGACTCCCAACTTGAAGCTTCAGGCACATTTTTCTTTTGTCTACCAGCTCACAAATAACAACATAGAGACTTATTAATTATGAAAGCTCAGTCTATAGCTTAGGCTTACTCCTAACTAGCTCTTATAACCTAACCCATTTATATTACTCTGTGGCCTAACATGTGGCATTACCTTTCCTCCATTTTGCACCTCCTGTCTCCTCTCTTCTTCGCAGAGTCCTCTATGTCCCCAAAGTCCCACCTAACCTCTTCCTAGCTATTGGCCATTCAGCTTTTTATTATACCAATCACAGCAATACATTTCAAATAACCCATAACGGCAGCTCAATGCTGTTTTGCTATCACTTTTAGTTTTCCTTGCAGATACAGTGATGAGAACATTAGGGGCACAGCAGCCCCTAATGTCTTCCCTGAGGTTTAGCCCTCTTCTTTCTCACTTTGCTTGTTTGTTTTTTAGTTTCTTTCCAGACTATAACTATGTAACTCTAGCTGTCCTGGAATTCACTATGTAGACCAGGCTAGTCTCAAACTCACAGAGATCTGCCTGCCTCTATGTCCTGAGTGCTGGGATTAAAGGCGTGTACCCTCAAGCCTGACATTTCTTTGTCACTTTTAAAGATCAAAAATAGTCAGAATTTGGTCATCACTTGCTCCACATTGGTCCATTGCTCATCAGATCTGGCCTTGGGTGACATCATAAATATCTATAGCTTGAATTTATTTTATCTTTAGCATTCTGAAACCATAATAACCAACAGATAAGTCCAGCTTTAACTTCTTCTTGCCTAATGCAGTAAGGAGATAAACTTACATTGTTGGTTCTGTGATTAAGCCTCTTTAATTCTAATAGAGGGAGGAAAAAAATGCAACATGCTTTCTTTCTTTGGAGTTCTTCAGTGTTAGCAGGCTAACAACTGGAGTCTATTCTTAGGGGGAAAACATTAGCATTTACTAAAGACTCAACTGATGTAAAAGTGATATTGAGGTAAAAAATAGTCTTAAGAAAATAAACACGTCCATTTCTCTTCCATCCCCCATCTGAAGCAGTAGAACAAAAACAAGTAACACTGTGGTCCAGAAGGGAACATGCAAAGAACATTACTTACCAAAGGGCTGCCCTGTCCATTATCACTTACATTTATACTTAAAAACTACCTTTTTGTTTATTTTCATTGCAAGGGGTGGAGTTTTTTTTTTCCTACAAGCTCCTGGCAAGGCTAAGACTGCAGTCCTTAATCCTAAGGAAATTGGGGTTGCCAGAGAAAGAGCTGAGGTGCTATTTTGCTTGAGTATCCTAGAACGCTGTGCTGATATGTGCTTAGTGATAGATCCCTACAAACTAGCTTGTTTTATAAGGGATATTAAAGGGAGAAAAAAGTGACCCTTTATGTCGTCAGCCATTCCTGAACCAGTCGTTTTGTGAAGGGTTATGCTCAGCTGTGGGGAGGAGCCAGAAACCTGCACAGACTTCCCCTACAAGATACTTACTTAATGGAGCTATTCAGAAATGAAAGTGGAAGAGGGGACAGATTGGTAGATTGGGTACAAAAACCAGGCCCAGGGCCACAGCACTGTCTACACAGGCAACGGGAACCACTGAAGATATCTTTTATCCCAACAGAGAAAGTGGTCCAGTGCTGTTGGGCTTGGGGCAGGGGTGCCTGTGACTGCTGCCTATGTAGATTTCAAAAGGACAAACTGAAGGCAGGACCAACAGCAGGCCAAGAATGATCCAGCAAGGTGGATAAGATGCTGAGATGCCTCATCCTGGGGGTAAGCTGGAGAAATGGGGCAGGAGTTGCCCACTTGAAAGTATGGCTTCTCTTACCCCAGATGTATGTAGTATGCGCTGCCTACTTGACAAGTTTGCTTGACGACTTCACGGAAATCCCCAAGGGAGCACACCTAAATGGGAGACTTGATTTTATACTCCAGCCCTTCCCTGGACGTTCTGCATCTCATTAAATCACACAACCAACCACGTGTAGTGTTGAGTCTAGAAAAACACATTCGCAGCCAGTCTCTTTCATTCTGTCTCTCCTGCCGCTGCCGCCCGCCAAGCCCTAGCCTACTACCGTCCAGATAACCGCAGTAGACCATTCTTCTGCAGCTCGTTTGCTGCACAACAGGTAAAGTAAGTTTCAAAAAGCATACTTCATGTCACTGCCCATCTCAAAACGGTCCTGTCTCGCTGTTGTACTTAGGGCCAAATCCAGATTCCTCCACCTGGCCCCCAAGCCTCCACGCAATCCTCCATGATCTCTGCCCCTTCTTGTCTGACCTCCTCTCTCTTGGCCTGGCCCGTTGGCTCCCTTTTGGTGCTGCTGGCTCAGACCTTTTCTATGACTAAAACATGCTTTTGTCCCCCCCCCACCCCCCATGGACCTTTGCAGCCGTGGCCTCCACTGGAGACTCTCATCTACTGGCTTGACGCGTCAGCACCACATTCCAGAATCTTCTCAGAGATCTTCCCTGTATATCCTTTTTTGGATTGGCCCACTTGCACCCTTTCACAGCCATAGGTCTCTTCATTGCACATAACCCTCAGCTGGTCTTGCTGCTGTCTATTTGTTCAATGTTTTCCTTTCTCAGAGCATACACTCCCCATGCTGAAGGATATTCTCTGTCTTACGCAACAGTGTATCTCTGTGTTCTTAGCTACATGCCTGACACAAAATCTCTGTGAGGAGAAAGTGAGTAGCTGTTCTCGCAGGGTCATGTATTCCCAGAGCAGTAGGAACTAGGAATGTACTTAGAAAGCAGCTGAGAAATGAAGAGTGGCTTCCACCCATTCTGCAGGAGGTATCTCCAGCGTCTAAACAACGCCCTTACTTTGCCACTTGACTTGATCCTTCCATTCCACACATCTCCTGACTTCTGCTCGCCTCCCTTCCTTCCCTTCGCCTCCAGTTGCTTTCTATCCTATCCTCCCGCTTTATCATCTTCCTAGCAAGCTTATTTGTGCTTTCGATCAGCCCAGGAGTCCACATAACTTCAAACAAAACAACAAGGAAACAAAACCTAGTGAGAGCCAAGCGTTAGTTGCTTTCCCTGTCCCGTGCAGCTTTTGTTTCCCTCCTGGCGTTTTCATTTGCTATCTCCACGTCCAGTCCTGAGTTATGTAAATCTCTTATCACTGTAGTCAAACACATAGGGGTTTCCTCCAGTTTGCTCTGGAGAGATTTGTTAGTGGGTCTTTGCCTCCTCCATTTGAAGTGGATTTCATCTAATCTTGATGTCCAGCTGTTGCTTCGAGATCTGTTGGCACCAAGCCCTGGAGTTCCTTCCCTTTCCTTCCTCGGCTGATTCTCTTAGATTGCTGGATCCCATGTCACCTCCCCTACATCGTCTTCCTGAATCTATTCCTTTATTTTGGCAGAGCGCACAGGCAGCATCTTGAGGAAGACTCGTGGGACCTATATTTTTTGGGGGGGGGGTTCTCGTATTAGAAAATGCCTTTCCTTTGGCTTCATGCTCGGTTGATAGCTTGGCTGGGACTTTAGGTAGCAAGACAAAAACTTGCTGTAGTCAGCACACACAGCCGCCATCACTCACAATCAGCCACGACCATCGCTTTCCCCTTCTGTAGAAAGACTTCTTTTTCTTCCTAGCAGATCCTGCTTGAACTTCTTTCAAAAGGACCTTTGGGAAGATTGTCACATGAAATCTCAACTCTGACCCAGCTTGTTGCAATGACCTTACAAACAGTTTACGAAAGTTTAAAAGTCTTATGGATAAGTAGAGTAATTTAATAAATGTTTACTGTGCTGACATTTTAAGATTCTCTTTTAAGCTCTGTGTAGGTTTGTTATAATTTCCCTGCACTTTGGGTTGTTCTTTTTTATTTTTATTTTTAGGGTACCATTGACTTTTCAGAGGCCAGGTCCTGACGCTACGTTACACCCTGAGGGGTGACATTTCATAAATTTGCCCGAGCATGAGATCCCCTACTGTGCTCAGTAGAAACACTGGTTTCTAGACTTCGTATGTCAGAATAGCAAACTTAGAGTCTTCCAGGGAGGAATCTCAGCGTGAGATTTCAACAAGCCTTCTGGAGGCTTAAAGTGAGACACACTCTCTGGAAAATAAATTCTAAGTAAGACCACCTGAAAGGTGGCTTCAAGTAAAACTTCTCTTCCCTGATGGTGTCTATGTCTCCCTTCGCATGAGGCAAAAGGGACAGTGTCTAGTATAGAGACTGTTATTATTTAAGCCATGTCCTGTTGAAACTGGTCATAAATCTGTACTATTCATGAACAAATATTCCCACTTGCAGGGACCATTTTGAGTTCTGTCAATAATCTTATTGCCAAAAAAAAAAACCTTCTTTTTCTTCTGTACATTTTGTTAAAATTACAAATAGCCAAGTAACTTATTTCCTACAACGACCAAGTTGAACTAACCATGTTCCATGTGAAGGCAAGGTGGCCGCAATTCCTTATGAAGAGCTGCAGGCACACATTGTTGCCAGCTCAGGATGAGTCCTGGGAGCTCCACCTGAGCTGCTGCACGACGGACCCCATTACCAAGGGAGCCCGCACCAGCGAGCAGGCCGGGCACAGGATGAGAACCGGTGTTTAGTAATGAGTGGGCGGAATTGTGAGGAGGATGTTTAGCAAAATGTATCTCGCAGAGGCTGAGCCCTTTGCCCTGTTCAAAACGTGGGCAGCGTTTTCTGAAAACCCCAAGAGGAAGCAATTATCTATTTAAAAATTCTTTTCATACGTTCCGTTTTAGACAATGTTTGACATTTTCATTTTCACCTCTCCCTGTGCTTCCGGGATCTTTCTGTTCACTTTGGCACCTATTTACCGTGCACTGCTCAGCATGCAGTAAATTCCATTCGCTCTTAATCGGGGCTCTTAAATGCTTTTTCTAAAGAATTTTTCAGCCTCCCAGGAGAAGGCCGTTTGTGTAGTTTAAATTGGGGTGGGGGATAGAATACTGACTGCTTGGGACCTCCTTTTTGGTGCGACTTGGCCTGACACCAGCGGATGGTTGACGTGGTGGAGAGAAGCGCCATGTTGCCTGGGTTAGGATTCCTGCTGTACTAACTCCATCTGTTCAGGGGTTTTGTGCTTTTCAAAATGTCTTCTGCCCCTGTGAAACGGACTTGTGCCGACCTGCCAGGGTGTTTATGGAATTGCTGGGCGAGGACGGAAAGTTGGAATAAACCAGAACGAGTTAACTGAGCCCAGGCCCTGTGTTCCTGTTGGCCCGATGGAGCCACGCTTCATTTTCCTAAGGCTTCTGAGGAGGGATTGTATACATATGTACATGGCTAGTGTTCTGTTCCTTGGAAAATATTTGACTGCGAGTTTTTTTTTTTAAAAGCAAACACGAAAAAAAAAGTAAAATCAAACGAGATTTTTTTTGAAAGAATTTAGAACTGTATACTTTTAAAAACTGAATCCCCTTCAGACATCCAACCACAAAATGTCAGAATACATGTATACCTCATTACACAAACAAAGTTGTTTCAGTTTATAAAGCTGTTTACAGTGTTCATAGAGAAGGCCTTTAAAAGATTTTCTTGTCCCTTCTTTTCAGCGAGCTGAGGAAGAGGTGAGGTTGGAAGCTGTGTCATATTTTTGGTCTACCGTCAACATGTTAATGAATAACCTTACAGTTATCTGCATGTCTAGTATGGTTGCCTTGAGAAAATATTGCAGCCTCAGTTACCTCAACAACAGAAAATTATTTTCACATAATTCTGGACATCTAAAGTCCAAGGCCCACAGTGTCAACAGAATTGGTTTGTTTTGAGGGTCTCCCGCTTTGAGCTTGCAAATGGCGGTCCTGCCTCTGTGGCCTCCTGTGCTCAGTCCTGTGCTCACAGTTCTGCCTAAACTCACTTTTCTTAGAAAGTCAGTCATTTTGGATGATCTCCTTTTATCCCAATTACCCTCTTACAGACCCTGTATTGGAAACTGTCACAGTCTGAGGTACTGGGAGGTAAAGCTTACATGTAGTTACATGTAGGGATTTGAAGGAAAATACAGTTCAGCCCATGACAGTGCCCTGAAAATATGAATGTGGTTATGCTTGTTTGGCAGTGTCCTGCCAAGACATTGGGTCCGTTGACTTATTTCTAGTTTCCCTACTTTCTTTAAAAGAATTATTACATTTGTGTGTGTTTGTGTGTGTGTGTGTGTGTGTGTGTGTGTGAGAGAGAGAGAGAGAGAGAGAGAGAGAGAGAGAGAGAACATATACACATGTACCACAGAAACACAGTAGAAGTCAGAGGCCAGCTTGCATGAGCGGGTCCCGAGGATCGTCTTGAGTACTGAACTCAGGTTGTCAGCCTTGGTAACCAGTGTCTTTACTCACTGAGCCACCTCAACAACCTTGTTTCCTTAATTTTACTCTTTAACATACATAATCTCTTCCTCCTAACCCCTCAATATGTCAGGTATTGTGGAAAGATTTGTACATTATGTGAAGATGTGTTGCTATGATTGGTTTAATAAGAAGCTGATCAGCCAATAGCTAGGCAGGAGAGATGGGTGGGACTTCTGGGCGGAGAGAAAGGAAGCGGAAGAGATGATAGAGGTGCAAGGGGTGACCAAATGGATGCAGAGAAAGCAGGACATGCAAGAAGAGAGGGAAAAGTCCCGGCTTCCGGGCAGCACATAGGCGAATAGAAACGGGTTAAGTTATTGAGCCAATTAGAGACAAGCCTAAGCTAAGACCAAGCTTTCCTCATTAATGAGAAGTCTCGTGTCATCGTTTGGGAGCTGGTGGGTCAGAGAAAGACTTGCTACAGCCATGCACTCTGCAGATACGTATTATGTTAAGAAAGTGCATTGAAGGTGGTTCTCAGCGATGGAAATCAGGTAGTGTCACTCAGAAAATCAAGCCTACCATGTCCAGCTTTGTGGATGCTGAGCATTCAAGGTCAGGTCTTTATGCTTGGAAGGCTGGTGCTTTTGTCACTGATCCTTCTTCCCAGCCTGGATGATTTAATCTGACAGACTTCTCTTAGACTAGGAACTTCCTTGAAGCCTATTAGACCTTGGGATGGCCGAGATGCAAAGCAATCCCCACAGCTCCATGTAGGATCCAGTTATCCTCGACTCTGACTTGAGTCTAGTCCACTAGGTGAGGTGAGCATCAGAGAAGATGCAAAGAAACCCTTACCCAAGCATCTGCGCTTGTTAATTGGATCTCTGTTGGTTTGGCCCTTTTAAGGCCCTTTGCAGATGAGAATGTGCTGAGCGCTCAATCTGAGGAAGGTTAGAAGTCACAGAACATTGGCGTTCTTCCAAGTAAGAACACTTGGCTCCAAGACTCCCTTTCAGAATCCAATCTTAGCATCCCAAAGCTTGCAGACGAAGTCCTACTATATACGGTAGAGAGAACTGAAATCTTAACAATTGCTTGTGGCTTTCCAGTGCTGATACAAACTTGTTTTTATTGCTGGGTATTCCCAGTCTTAGGAACAGAGGGAAGGAAGTGTTCCAGAATTGCGTTAGATCTTAGAAAGTGAAGGGGACAGAGTTAACCAAGGCTGAATTAATGATGGTTTTCTTATCCAGACCAGTCGATAAGTGTTCCTGTAATCAAGAGTCCTTCCAGACTTAGTCCGTGTGTGTCATCCTTACAGGTGGCGATAAAGTGTCTGCTGTTAATGAAACTGTGAAACAAAGTGGAATGCATTTTTCCTTTTAGAGTTTGACGTTAAACATATTTAGAAACAGAGTGAAGCGCAACCTCCTATGTTTGGCAGCTGGAGTAGCACGGTGATAAGCTATAAGCTTTGCAGAAAACCCAAGGCAACAACCGTCTCAGGCTAGATGTAGACCGTTCCCTACTGGATTTTCAGCAGGGCTCACTCATCAAGCGCTCTGCTAACTGAGCAGCCGGTCGTTTGAACAGAATAACTTTCATTTTGCCGTTTTTCTTTTCTTTTTTTTTTTAATCTTCTTAGTGTATTTATTTCAAAAAATGTTAGAAACATCTAAATTTTTTTTTTTCGAGACAGGGTTTCTCTGTGGTTTTGGAGCCTGTCCTGGAACTAGCTCCTTTTTAAAATTTATTTATTTATTAAAGATTTCTGCCTCCTCCCCGCCACCACCTCCCATTTCCCTCCCCCGATCAAGTCCCCCTCCCTCATCAGCCTGAAGAGCAATCAGGGTTCCCTGACCTGTGGGAAGTCCAAGGACCACCTACCTCCATCCAGGTCTAGTAAGGTGAGCATCCAAACTCCCCCCCCCCCACACACACTTGAGTCTAGTCCACTAGGTGAGGTGAGCATCTCCTAGGCTCCCCCCCCCCCACACACACACACGCCAGCAGCGTAACAATAAATTTAACAGCTTCCCAGCTGGTGGGAAGGAGAGCCAGCTCTCTCACTTCTGCAGGTGATGTCAACCTTCTGATGTGGTCCCTTTTTTTAACCAATGGCATTTGTTTCCTGTGTGTGATAGCTGGTCTCCACAGCTCACAGCAGTCATCTGGAGAACACTAGGGAATGCAGGGATCTATTTGGATGGGTGTGTGGGAATCTGTTTTATAGTGTGTTTTTGGTTTCCTGGAGACTTCTACAAGAGGACAGAAAACAAATATCTTTCAAAGAAATTTCGCTGCCATGAATATTCTGGGCCATAACCCATATTCTACTTTTATCCCCTCAAACTTTCATTGGCCCCATTTCTACTTGTTCACATTTATTATTTCTGTGAACTCTCACCGTAGGAAGACTCCAAGAGGTTGAATTACTTGCCTAGGGTTAGCAGCTAGGAAATGAAAGATCAGATGATTCGATTGAAATCTTTCTGGGCCTGTAACCCCATGTTTTTCCTCTGAAGTACTCACAGGTCTGTGTTTGGACTGAGAGTGATTATCTCTTGGTTTTTAAGCATACCAAGGCATACTGGGGTGCCAAATAGCTAAAGGATTAAAGAAGGCAGACCATTCTCTGGCTCCTTTGGAAGCTCTCGCACAGAGCTACGTGGCAGCAGGCTGCCTTTCTCGATAGGAGAGATGGTGACTTCTGCTGAGATTATGTCAAAGTGCTGTGCTGTTGATAGTCAAAAACAGTGACCTTGATGGCATACAGTGTATCATCAGCTGTCCCCCACAGCCCTGAAACAGCTCGCCTTACAGTGTATCATCAGCCGTCCCCCACAGCCCTGAAATAGCTCTGCTGTGGAGATCTACTAGTTCCTCAAGTACTCAGTAATTGAAAATCAAGTATTGACTTGAACCATCCATAATCACCGGAAAATGAAAATTTAATTCTAGGTTAAAATACAGTTTACAGTTTTGTGTTTGGTTTCTTGGTTGTCTGGGAGATGAAGAGTCTCATGTGTGATGCCTAAGAAAGGGGAGAGACAAAGCAAGTCAGATTCCATTCCAGTTTATGTAGATGCTTTGCCTTTGGGTTGGTTGACTTATTTTTCAAGTTAGGAAACTTTTTTTTTCTTGTAGAATTTTATACATGAGTACTATATTTACACAGTTTCCACTCCTCCCTCCCCCCACTCCAACTCTTTATAGGTTCTTTATCATGGAGATCCTGTCCTTTGGGATTTCCCCAGTTAGAAGGAAGGAGGTAAAATGGGAGAATCTGGGCTGTTTCATAAGCATGTTTAGAAAAGCTTGGAACTGTCAATGGGGTGGCTCGGAGTTTGCTCTTGAAGAAACTAATGTTTGCCACTCATCATGATGAGGAAGCAGAGATTTCTTAATAGAAATTCTTCTGGGTGCTCGTCAGTTCTTTGCCTTTGATGAAGTGTCTCCTAATTCCTTCCTGAGCAGCAACTGAGCATTTGTTCACCTGAGGAAATGTGTCAGCCAAGTCTGGACCATTCTTAAGAGCATTTATCATCCTTCCTGCTGTCTCTGATAGTTTTCCAAGCTCAGACATTAGTGTTTGTTATATTATCTTTCAAAATATTTTCAATTCTACAGGAACACATGGTTGGAAATAATTTTCTCTGAGTTAAAAACCTGAAGACCTGCTAAAATAAATCACGATCTAGTTAGGCCAGGCCCTGGGGATTATTTGCAATATTTTCCCCTTATAATTTTCCCCATATTTTTATACATAAACCTTAACCAGAACTTTCTGCAGTATAGGGCTAATATGGAGGACCATAAAAAACCTGTTTGGTTCCTGACCTGACAGAATTTATAATTTAGATGGTAAGAATGCATATTTTTTTTTCTTAATTAGAAGGTGTTCTTGGCCTGGGGAAATGGCTCAGACAATAGAGTGTTCTCTTTGCAAGCATGAGGATCTGAGTTCAAACGCCAGAACCCATGTAACAAAAAGTCAGGAGTGGTGGTACCCACTTGTGATCCAGTTTGTAATCCAGTCCTGGAGAAGTGAAGGTGAGCAGATTTCTGGGTCTCATTGGCCATTCCAGCCTTGCCTAATTGGTGAGCCCCAGCGTGGGAGAGTGGGAGCCCCTATCTTCAAAAATAAAGTGGATGGGTTAGAAGCTATCTCCAACTGACAACTGCTCTCAAGGACAAAGACAAAACAGTACAAATGAACACAAAAATGCGGTTCTCTCCAGTGGAGTCTCACTGGTGTACAGACCACACCCACAGGGCAGGCCCTAGGGCCAGCGGCTGATGGCCAATACAAAGAGAACTTCTTAGTATTTTTTGGAGATGTTTTGTCTCATAATATTTCATCTGAGTATTTGTTTTTTGTTTGGTTGGTTGACTTTTTTTTAACGTTAGTGGTTTTTTGATTAAATATTATGGTCTCTCCTATTATGTTTTTATGGATTGTGTGTGTGTGTGTGTGTGTGTGTGTTGTGTGTTGTGCTTTTCCTTTCTTCTGTTTATTTTGTTTTGTTCCAGTTTGTCTGGTTTTTTATTTACCGGTTTTGTTTTCTAATGAAAGAGAATAAGAAAGGGTAGCGCTGGATGGGTGGAGAGGTGGGGCAGATCTGGGAGAGTTGAGAGATCAGAATATATTGTATAGAAAAATTATTTTCATTAAAAATGAAGTGGATGTCACCCAAGTATTGACATTTGAGGTTGCTCTTCCAGCTTACATATGTGCACATGTATGTGCGTGCACCTTGGCATGAACCTACGCACACATTTTAAAGAATGGGGGTGGCATTTTTTTCTTCTTACTCATTTAATAACAGTTGAAATTATTTATGTGTCTTTTGAATACATCAGTGAATTGCACCCAGCCACTTGTAGGCTTCAGTCACGGTTAGGGTTCCCATTGTTCTCATACACAGAGTGGTTTTCGTCTTGAAATTCTTCATGAACACGCTATGAGAGAAGAACTTTGGAATGAGCCGGTTGCCTGGATAGTGCCAAGATTGGATTCAGAGGCTTTAAGTTTGGGGTTATACCCAAGTGCAGCTGGTACAACTTGTTTCTCGAATGCTCTCTCAACGCATACATCATTTTAAAGAAAGAAACCCAAATGGAACATTTTGCAAAGAGAATACCTTCAATGGTTATACTGGGGAGAAAAATAAACAAAATCGACTGTAAAGGCAGCATTGTTGTAAGATAATCTTAAATTGGTGGGATTGTTTCTCTCTCTCTCTCTCTCTCTCTCTCTCTCTCTCTCAAGAGAACTAAATGTGCAAACTATGGAATGTTAATCCCTTTCTGCTTCTTTTCAATAGCTTCCTGTTTCATTTCAACAGGGTATTTTCCCACCTGTTAGGCACCATGATGAAATTAGGCTAAAGTCCTTGAGTGATTTCACTCCAAATTTTGACTCACAGTTTGGAGACTACTTGTGTCTTGCCTGTCATGGGAACTCTCAGTGGCATCACTGTGTCCCCAGGAGCACTGCCTTCCAACACACTCTAATCCTGTATTGAATGACCACTTGACTGTCAGCACCCTTACTTTCTGACTCTCGGCTCCCCAAGGCAGAGATCCTGTCCTGGTTTCCTCGACAACATCATCCCCTCTCTATAACCGTTTCTTGATAAATGAATTGTGACTAAATGCTTCCATTCTGCAGCCAGTGCCTTCCTCCACATCTTCATCCTTTTGTAGACTTCCTCCTTTCCTGATCAGCCTGAAACCTGGCTTTCCTTGATAACTGCTTCTTAGAAATAACCCTCCCCCAGCGTTTTTTATTATTATTATTTTGTTTATCTTCCAGGCAGCCTGATGTAGTCAGGGTTAGCCTTGACCTCCTGATGTAGCCAGGATGATCTTGACCTTCTAATCTTCTGTGTTCTTCAGAATGCTGGCATTGCTGGTGGATGCCACTGTTCCCGGGTTTTATAGTGCTGGGGATGGAGGCCACGGCTTTGTGAAAACTGGGCTGGCATTTTTCCAGCTGAGCCACATCCCAAGCTGCCCTCACCCCTTACAGTGCTCCTTCCTGGCAGCTCTACACTAAAGGCAGGAGTGACCTCTCACAAGTTCTCCACCATACTGCTCTAGGATGGTGTCTATCTTCATGTGGAGTTAGGTGTATCATCCTTGTGAGTGTTTCTGACCGTGCCTTTGCCACCCTCATCTCCTGACTTTCGGCTCACTCATAGTCACCAGATGAGACTGAGAGTCTGCCTCACCTCTGCAGGTCTTGTTGGACTATATGTGGCTGGGCTGGCATTCTGGCTGATACAGTCCTGTCGCCTGCTTCTATGGACCCTCACTTCCCCATCCCTGTGAATGTACTTCTCCAACCGTGAATGTACTTCAGTGTCCTTCACACGTAATGCATTTCAGCAAACAGCAAACACAGTTTTCCTGGACTTCAATGCCAAGAAAAGTTCAAGGTTTCTTATTGCATAAAGTTTTCTGACTCCCAAAGTAATTGTTTCTCTTAGTTTATCTTCCTCCCTGCACAGCTGCTTTTGTTTGGAAGACTTCACCCCATTCAACTCCAACTTTTTGCCTAGTGTGTCAGTAATGCAGTTCTGACTGTCTCTGGACATCTTCCCCCAAATGTCCTGCCAACACCTGAAGTTCACGGGGTTTAAACATGTCCTAATGGTATTTCCCCCAAGCCCACTCTCCTCTTGACATCTCCCACACTTTGTCAAGGTTGGGGCCATGGAGATCTCAAGGCAGTTCCTCTTCTTCCTCTGCTGCGCCCCTCGGATCCATTCGTCATCTTCAGCCCTTTTCCATTTTCCTCTCCAAGTTCAAATGCCTGGCTTCTTAGGCTGAGCTACAAGTATATAAATCTGGTGCCTGGGGATTCTGCATGACTAATCGACATAAATTCTCTTCTGTGGGCTCTATCTCTCAGCATCCTGTTTTCTCTCTATATGCCTGCAAAGTTCATGTCTGTCTCCAGGAAATAATCTAGAGTGTTCTGTGCGGCCACCTGTTTCTTTGCAGGTACCAACTCTGGGGAATTGGTGAGGCTACCAGATAACAGTTATAGATGATAAATGGTAGATAGATAGATAGATAGATAGATAGATAGATAGATAGATGAATGATAGATAGATAGATGAATGATAGATAGATGAATGATAGATAGATGAATGATAGATAGATAGATAGATAGATAGATAGATAGATAGATAGATAGATAATGATAGATGAATGATAGATAGATAGATAGATAGATAGATAGATAGATAGATGAATGATAGATAGATGAATGATAGATAGATGAATGATAGATAGATAGATAGATAGATAGATAGATAGATAGATAGATAGATGAATGATAGATACATACATACATACATATATACATACATATATTCAGTCACATTTTAAGAGATCTTACCTATTCTTTTGGCTGGTCCATTGATACTTCTGTCCTATTTATCCTCTGTGAGGAATTTTTTTTATGATTTTGTGTGAAGCAAACTTTGGCTATGGACTTTAAAACGATATTATTTCACTAGATTTTATTTATTTATTTACTTACTTATTTGTTTATTAAAGTAATGGGGATTGAACCTTGGTCCTTTTACATACTTGGCAGGCATTCTACCACTGAGCTATATCCCAAACACACGTGCATGCGCTTCTGTAAATGCCATTGCTAGGAGTTTTCATCGCTATGTGTGCACCATATTTTCTGAGATAGAATCTCTGACTGAATCTAGGGATTACCAGTTCTGCTAAGCTCGCTATCAAGGGATCCACCCGTCTTCACCTCTCCGGTGCTGGGATACACATGCTGCCACACCGGGCTCCTGTGTGGGTACTGGCATTCCAAACTCAGACTAACTTGTATGGCAAGCACTTTAGTAGCTGGACCACTTCCCCCAGCTCCTTCCCTAACCCTTTTGTTTATGTTTTATTTTGAGATAGGGTTGCACTAAATTGTCCAGACTGGCATTAAACTCAGTTCGTAGCCCAGAGAGATTTGAACTTGAAGTCTACCTGGCAGCTTCCTGTGTATCTGTGATTTTATGCCCATGCCATCAGGGCTACGTTTTTTTTTCTTTTTAACTTTATAATTTATATGTAAGACCTTTCATTTTCTCCCCTAATATTTCATCCATCTGTATGTGCTCAGCCTAAACAGGGTGGTCATTATCCCCAAACCAATGAGGTGAAATTATGTCTTACTTGGCAGATTGTCCACAAAAAATATGTAGAATTTTTCTTCCTTTTCCCAACCATAGCGACCCTCCAATTCATCCCAGACTCTGGGAGTTGCTGTGGGATATGGTGAGGGCCTGAGGGTAGCAAGGCCGGAGACTGGTTGGTTCCTGTGTTAGTTTTCATCCCTTTCGTTAACTTCTTGTTCCTGCATCACCCCCAAGCCTGTACACACACCACCGTCTCTCTGCTGGTAGAGAGAACCTTCTGCTGACAGTGGTCGCAATGCTTTTCAAAACTTAAAATGCTTTTTGTTTTCATTTAAATTGATTTTTCCATTTGCAAAGTGACCCTTTGCCCACTCAGTCAGAATTTCTTTAATCCCCCAACATGAATGACTTTATTTTATCTGTGAAATATCCTGTCGTGGGTCTGGGGGATGCTGTGCATGTCTGTGAATCAGGATGTCACACAGCTGCACAAACAGACGATCCTACAAGCCTTCGGCCACAAGTTGAAACTCTGGAATTCTCTGTCAATGCTTACAGGCAGATGGAAGTCTTTAGGAGCATTTCCCTTTGGGGATTTAAAAGGAATGGCTGCTCTGTTAGAAAAACAAGTTTAAAATTTGATAGTATTGAACAATTTTTAGAATTAATGTTATGGCAAATGAGAATTCTGTACAGTGAAATGAGTACACTCAGTTGAAAATGAGAATAAAATTGCCCATTAAATTAAAACCACTGTGTCTACAACACATGTGAATGAACTATGGTGGCATGGGGCATTGTGCCAGAGACCGAAACGCGCCTTCCCCCAACTCTCGGGACAAGCACATGGCTGAGGGGAGAAATGAGTTCGGATTCACTCATGAGTTTCATTTCTCTCATGTATTTTTTTTAAAACAACGATCGACTCTTACCCTCAGCCTTCTCCCATTTTATGTATAGGGCCTTCTGGAGAGAAACCACAGCTCTCTTAGCAGCTATGTGGCCATGGACAAATTGCTTGCTTTCCCTGGGCTTCACCTTCCCCCTGTACTGAATGGGACATGAATAGCATCGAGCACTGTGTTTTAATGATGAGCAATGAGCGGTATCCATGCTGAGCTGGTCTTCAGCGTGATTCAGAATAAAGCAATGTGGAGAATCAAGAGAACCATTCATAGTTGGAGAGGCGCCTAGAAGTCACTTAACCCAGTCTCCTAATTTTCAGTGTTGAAAAATTGGGGTCCTTGCTCAAGGTCACGGGGCTGCTGAAGTAGCAGAGTTGGTCTGGGATCCAGATCTCCACTTTCTGGCTTACAGTTCACCATCCTGATTGCGTGACCGGAATCCAGCACAGTAACTGAGATTTATTGGCTGTCCTGGTTGCGCAACGCCTGCTTTGCTTTCTGTCTTATAGTCTACGGCTGCTTTGGAGATACTAGGGGATGCTTCTGCTTCACTGCCTGTGCTTTGATACTCCAGTGCAGATAGCCTGTTGGAGGGGAAAGCCTCCTGACCAGGAATCGGATGACTGAAACTTTACATCTGCCACTTATGTAGAGAAAGTTCAAAATACTCTTGTTTCTCTTTGAACATTTCCTACTTGGTCATCTCACTTGGCCGACGACATGTCCTTATAAGTTATTCATAGTTTTTCCATAGATATGTTTTATGTGTCTATTATGAACCCAGCCCAGCAGTAGCAAGAAGATTCTAATTTGCATTATGTTAAAAGCTCAGCCATCCTTGATTCATCCCCTGCTGGAGATTTGTTCCCATTTTAATTCTCCTCGTCTTTATGACCCCAGGTCACAGTCCTTACTTCCTGAAACATTCTTGGGACACTCAGCTGGAGTTTGTTCTCTCCTATGAGTCTACTTTCGGTTTTTGTTTGCTTGGCCCACTGGCCATGTCTGCTTCCCTGAGCAGAGTGTGAGCTCCTTTAGTGCCAGAAGCTGGCCCCGCTGCCTCTGTGATCTCCCTAGATTTGCAGGTACACGGGCCAGGCTTATGAGAAAGTAACTGAGACTGTCTTATGAGTCCTCCCGGACTAGTTTTAGAGGCAGATGGCTTCGACTTATAATCAAACTCTGCCATCTAACTCTTGTGCTACTTGAGGAGGGCACATTTTTATTACTTACTCAATAAATATTTAGTCTTTATCTTTGTGAATAAAGACATAAAAATATGTGCACACTGAATGCCTGACCCTACTAAATTAGGTTCTCTCTCTGTGTGTGTGTGGTTTTTCGAGACAAGGTTTCTCTGTGCAGCCCTGGCTGTCCTGAAACTCTCTCTGTAGACCACACTGGCCTCGAACTCACAGAGCTCTGCCTGCTTCTGCCTCCTGAGTGCTGGAGTTAAAGGTTTGCATCACTATCAGCTCTTAATATCTGTCTGTAGCTCTTTCATAATTGAATTGCAGAAACGTCTCCCAAGCTGTTGTGGAAATTAGCGCAAATTGGTGCACACAGAGCACTTTGCTGAGCACATGGCTCATAGTAAATGTTCAAGAAATATGAACCACAATGGATTCTTTTATTAATAAAGCACCCAGTAATTTTGACTGTTGGGAGACCAAAAGAACCCAGTGTAGGCCAGTGATAGTCCGTGCTCTCAGACTCTCACGGGGTTGTCCACAGAAGCCCAAGCTGCGGGGTTTCATTTGCTTAATTGTTCAATTCTTCCATAATCACGAGAAGTTCAGGGAAAAGGAGGGTGCTCGGTTACTACAGAATAAACCTTAGTCCTTTCAGTTGACTTTTGAGCCTCAAAACTTTATAATTAAAATAATAGACCAGTGACTTAAAAATGAAGGACAGAGAACCTTTGTATACTGAATATGTCATTCTGTGTATCATCTCTAACTATTCATGCATGCCTGGATGTGTGTGTGTGTGTGTGTGTGTGTGTGTGTGTGTGTGTGTGTTTGTGTGTGTGCATGAATGTTGTGTGTGTGATAAGTTTGCAATATCCCTTGTGCCTGGTCTCCCCATAACTGTGACTAAGTACTTCCTGATGTGGTGTCAACAGAAAACCCATTCTCCCCTCTTTTACCAGATGTTGACTACAGTTTAATTTGAGGAAATCAGATGCTAAAACATGCTGAAATAGCAGGGTGATGATCTTGAAATACCCTCGTATTGCCGAAACCTTGGGAAATGAAAAGTGTTCTTGCGGGGAGAGAAGGATGGATGACTGAAGGATGGTATTTCCCCCCAAGTCACTGGAGCAGAAATCTTCTTTGCACCCCTCCATGCCTCTTAGGACAGAAACAACCCTAAAAATCCAAATCTTTATGTTGATTTACCTCAGTGGCTACTCTGCTATATTTAAAATATGAATTGTCTTTAATAGTTCTGGACTAAGGGCCCAGTGGGTCAGAGTGCTTGATGTTTGAGTTTGAGGACCTGAGTTCAGACCTCCAGCACCACTACAAGAAGGCTTGGTGGTTTGTGCCTGTGCCCCTAGCACTGTGGCTAGCAGAGACCGGAGGATCCCTGAGGCATGTTGGTTGTCAGCGGAGCACCCAGGTTCAGGAAGAGACCCCGCTGCAAGAGAATATCTAGAGAATGATATAGCGGGGCACCCAGTGTGTACCTCTGATTTGCAAGTGGGTACGTGGGTGTGCACACCCTCACACGTTTAAACATACAGACAAGGAGATTTATTTTTTAAAAATAAAAGACTATTTTCTAGATCTGCAGAAAGCTTGGAAAGATAGCAGTATTCTCATATGCTGCTGTATTTATTGTCTCCTGTTCTCGGTATCTTGTGTATGTGATACATTTGTTACCACCAAAGGGCAGACAGTGGGACCTTCTTATAAGATGCCCCTGCGGTTTATTAGAATCCCACCAGGTTTTCCTTGATGTCATTTTGTTTGATCCAGGATCCCATTAAGGGTCCGTGCCATGCCCCTCTTACCGTGTCTTGACGCTGTCATTCAGACACCACTTGTTTTTAATTACCTTGATGGTTTTGAGATGCGGTAGCCAGACATGTCAGTCCCGTCCCTCAGCTTGGCCTTGTCTGATGGTTTCTCATATTGTCACCAGACTGTGGGTGTTGACAATCCAGTTTCATCACATCAATGAAGGATCCTACTGTCAACAACATCTGTGACAGACAACGTTGACCTTGGTTACCTTGGGTGAGGCGGTTGTCAGCCTCTTTATTGTAAAGTTACTCATCCTCCTCTCCACACTTCAACTTTTTAGAAGGATCAGCACTGCTGTAGTGTTTAAGCCGCATCCTGATCGATACGCGCCTGTTAATTATCAGAACTCATTTGTACAGATTTCTTTGTCACAAATTTAGTATTTATTTATATAAATATGGACCCATAGATATTCATTTTATTCTTTGGGTTACAAGTTAGTATTGTATTAATTTTTTTTTTACCCAAATCATTCCACCATTTGCCTTTGAGGATTCTTTGGGTTACCCCCTGTGTCCCTCTGACATCCACTGTTCCGTTTAGAGTTCGTCCTTAATTTCTAGTGCTAGAAAATGCTGAGGATTGTCTATGTTCCAAACCCTAGAACTAACCACTTCTGTTAGGAATACACTTTCTTGTGTTCCCTTTATTGAAGAGCACTATTAGAAACCAAGACAGAATGCAGGGAAATGCCTGGCAGTTTGTATGTCCATGCCGATCATCTATGTATTATCTTCCTATCTTGCAAAACCTGAGTTTACAGAGTTATCTCCAGCTGTCATTGGTGTTGTGTGGAGCATTCTGGATTCCCACTTCTCTGTAGCTTCCACCATCAGCCATTCATTTGCCTACCTGTATAGCATCTCAGGCTACAAATACAGGGGTTTCTAACCCGTGCCCAGATGAGGGTGACGTGTAGTTGATTCTATTTTTCCTTCTCCATTGGTCATCCATCTTACTTCCAAAGAAGGGAAGATAGTTGGCTCCAACTGTGGTTAACAAGGTCAAGGATGTCCACTGGCTACCTATCCATTGTCATCAGTGATTGATGTGGGATTCCCCTCTCTATGCTGTGAATACCATTGGTTAATAAAGAAACTGTCTTAGGCATGTGATAGGGTAGAGTAAAGCTAGGCGGGGAAAAATAAACTGAATGCTGGAAGAAAGGAAGCAGAGTCAAGGAGAATCCACTGAGCCGCCACCAAATACAGACATGCTGAAACCTTGCTGGTAGGTCACGAGCCTCTTGGTAAAATATAAAATAATGGAGATGGGTTAATCCTAGATGTAAGAGCTAGCTAGCAATATGCTTAAGTAGTTGGCCAAGCAGTGATTCTAATTAATACAGTTTCTGTGTGGTTATTTCGGAGCTGAAAATCCAGGAGCAAACAAGCTACCTCCTCCTACAACAAGTGATAGTATGTAATGCTGCTTGTCTGTGACCTTTTTGTCTACTTTGTTCTAAATGTCTGCCCTCATGCATAAGAGGACATACACAAAGCCGTGGCTTCAGTTGAATGGAGGGGCTTCAGTTGAATCTTCCTAACACACTATGCTCATATTTCCTTACTGAATGTTCTATGGCCTTAAAGGTTAGTGGTAGAACTGTAATGAAAACAAAAAAATGGTAGAAATCTACAATAATAACTTTGATATAATCATAATGATTGAACAATCATACATGTGTATAAAAAGGGAAAGATGGCTCAGAAACCATATTTTAAGGAAATAAAAGTTGGTTTGCTTGTTTTGTTTTGCTTTTTAGCTTCCTCAAAGCAAGGGTTTTGCACAATGTGTTTACCACACATGATCTCTGTCTGGTTTTGTTATTATTGGACTTGAGAAAGGCATTCAGTTTCACCTGCAAGTATTTAAAGATATTTAAAGAAAGTTGAGACCGTCGTTCTAAACTAGTTTTTCTCAGGGTGGCTGCCAACTTGTTCAACACCAGGAGGTCTTCCATGGGGCTCTCTTCTAAGTGACCTTTCAGCCACTAGATTTATGAATGGAATACTGTGCCTCCTTTTCCCAGTGACTGAAGTGATTGTACGTGCAGGAAAATAGGTGTCTTACATATCATAAAACATGAAATATTGTTTTTCAAAACCTATAAACTCTCCTATTAACGAGTTGACCTTTTCTAAGAAGCCCTGTCTGTTCTTAGCTCTCAGAGGAAAGAGCACCAAAGTTCATAATTTTAATGTACTAGTAATCTAACTTCATTTATTTTTTTGACCGTTATGGTTACTTTGTACTGAGATTACTTGGGTTCCTGTTTAAATTAAAATAAAATCTGCATGTACGCCTTGAAGTCTTACCAGTTGGCAACATGAAGAAGCTTATTTCACTAGGAAAATACATTGAGCTATACTGTGTAAAATTTCCATATTCAGGAAGTCCAGGACCGCATTTCAGAATGTACCATACTTAAAAATGTAGGTCTATAGTATGAACCCAAAGGTAATGATGAGCAAGAAAGTGGATCACTGTTGCATATGATAGTGTGGCCCCATAATCCCAGCACTTGGGAGGCAAGGCTGACCTACATAGGAACATACGTTTCATAACAAGAGAGAAAGAAAGGAAAACAACATGAAAGTAGATGAAAATTAACATTGAAAACAGAAAAAAGAAACCTTTTTCTTTCTTTTCTGTTGGGCTTAGATAGAAGGCTTTACAGAAAATGTCAAAGGATTTTTGGTGGTAAGTTTACTCAAAAGAAAAAAAAATCAAAGAAATATCAGTGGTCTATTAATTTCCAGGTATCTGGAGAAGTTAATTCTGCCTATACCTCTCCAAAGCCAGTGACAGTACTCTCTGCATCATGGTTTGAGAGAATTACAGTGGCACTTGGCCAACTGTGCCATCAGACAGTCTCTAACAGCAAGGGTGGTTTTCAGTAAGAGTCTACCAGTTCTAAAGCCACAAGGAGATTCATTCAACCAGGGCAATGCAGAAGCACACGTATGCACACATACCCCGATTCTGCAGGTACTGAATCCGCCTTTGGTACTTTAGATAGGATAGTACTGACGGCACAATAAAAAAAGACCACATCATTCTGTGTGCGGTTACTAATTTATCTCTGAGTCATTTTTCACTCAACAACTGTCTCCCTCGCCCAGTGACCACTGTGTCATTAAGGAAATTGCTGCATTTTTTAAAACTTTGTTTATTTTTATTTACAAGCACAAACAGCCTAGAGCATCACTGGCTCATGTAGAAATCACATTTTTCGTGGTGTGTCAAAGAACCAGGTGTGTGGTCTGGGTGATGACGTTCCGTTTCCAGTGCGACAAAGTAAGAACTAGATGTTGACCTGTAGTCATAGAGACGAATTTCAGATGTAAACGTCACTTCCTCTGTTTGCAGTCCTTGTATAGTTTACCATATTCAGCTATTCAAGAATTAACCTTTTCGGTGGGATCTCAGTATAAAGTCTCATGAAGAAGAGAAACCACACCCTTACTTCCTCCTCGGGTTTGTCCTGTAGTTCACAGTAAGCAGGTGAATGGGAGTAGAAGTGAGGTTTTCATTTCTCTACTGGGCTTTTCCTTTAACTCAGTGTCCAGTCTGCCATTCCCATGGCCCTTTCTGTTGTGTTGGGGCTGAAAGTGGCATGAGGGCCACTTGCACAAGCATATAGCCTGTGTTCTGCCTAGCTGGCACCTGTGAGCACATGGAAGAAGAGTTGAAATTACCTACCATATGCATTTGGAAGGAATTCACTCAGTACATAAATGTTGGTAACTATTGGTTGATGTTTTTCACTCAGTGTGAAATTTTCTTGGCTCTTGATATGTCAGGGGATTTTTTTTTCTTTCTTTTTTCTTTTTTTTTTTTTTTTTTTGGTTTTTCGAGACAGGGTTTCTCTGTAGCTTTGGTGCCTGTCCTGGAACTAGCTCTTGTAGACCAGGCTGGCCTCGAACTCTCAGAGATCCGCCTGCCTCTGCCTCCCAAGTGCTGGGATTAAAGGCATGTGCCACCACCGCCCGGCCTCAGGGGATTTAAAAAAAAAAAAACCCAAACTGGAACTTTTTATGTATTATGTCATGAGATTCCACGTCTTATTTAAACCTTCGGCTTCCACTGACTTCACCTAACACTGCCAGCTTGCCACTCTTGCCCAGAGGTGAAAATCCAGGTTCTCTACTTACGTTCTTGTTGACACCCTACGTATGAAGGTCCTCATTAAAATTGGGCAGAGCTAAAATTCCCAGAGGACGGGGGGTTGACAAAGACCCAGTTGCTGGATGGGGTAAACGTCTAGGCTTCACACACAGTCTCCCCTGCCACTATGGGGGATGCTTGTTACCCCCACATAGGCAGAAGGTCTTCCTGCTTTGTCTTCTGTTAGCATGACTCTGGCAGCGGCATCAGGATCCTCTCTGAAGGCTCATGAGAGTGAAAGTCTCGTTCTGCATTCAGCTTTTGCTGGCAGGTATGATCACAGTTTCCTCTGTGGTGCTTGGCCAGAGCAGAACAGTTGTGGTCTAAACTCTTCTGTCTTTTCAGGTTGTCTTTTTTTTTTCATCTGGTGGCTGGAAAGAGGAGCTTTTGTTTGAGGCTCTTTTGGCCTATGCCCACTAGTCTTTCTGTTTTCTTTTCTTTTCTTTTTTTATAGCTATAAGAGTGAGAGATGTGGAAAAAATAGAACCGATGGGTCCCTACATCATGTTGTTTATTGGTTTATTGGAATCTGAGATCATGGGGTGGTCTGCTTTCTCTCTATTTCATGGTCATCTGTTTTCACAAATCTGTAGCATGCAGGGCTGTTGCTGTTTTCCAAGCTGTACTTAACAAGAGGAATAGGAGTCAAAATATCTTCCCTGAAGTAGCAGTGCCTGCTGTTTGATTTTTGTTATTCATTGTCCCTTTCCCAGATATTTTTATTAGAAACTTTTCAAAAACATATGTGGGATAAAAGCATTTCCTCATCCCTTGCGTATTTGTGCATTTTGCTATGTTGGGTGTTTATCCAACTACTCATCCCATCCATCTGTTCATTTATTCTTCATGGATATCAGCACAATTCACCTATAATCACTTCAGCACATATATCAATTAGACTTCACTCTATGAGTTTTCTAAGATTAATTTTACATAAAGGGAAAAGCACAAGAGTAAAGATACGTAAGAATGCAAGTGATGTTGGGGTAAATTCTGTCTCCCCTAGCTCTCCAGCCACTCAGTTCATCCCTACCCATTTCCTTTCTTTCTTCTTTTTTATTTTGCCTATTGTTGAATTTTATAAAACTAGAACTATACAGTGCATTCTCTCTTCTATGTGGCCTTTTCATCTTGGTATTTTCGCAATCCACTCATGATGTTTGTATGAATGGATTTATGCAATGGTTTTAGCAGGAGTAACGGAAAAAGAGTAGGTCTACCCTAGCTCCTGCTAAGGGTAAGTCTTCGCCATACATCTTCTCTTTGTACTTGTTTTTACCCTTCATATTTATTATGAAACTTTCCAAAACTTCAGAGAAGAGGAAAGACTTGAACCTGCATGTGTCTGCCAGCTACATTCAACACTTAACATTTTGTTGCAATTCTGTATTTGTCCAAAAACCTATTTTATAAAGCAAATGAGTGCTGTTTTAGTAAATTTAGTAATACCATAGTTCGTCATTAAGCTGCTTCTAGGATTTGTCATTGGGGTGATGTAAGTCATGATTAACTCCTTCTGTTTAGAACATAGAGTGTAAGGCAACTTCAGGATGCACTTTTCTCCTGAATGAGAAAATCCTAAATGCCTATGTGGATAATATGTTGTTGCACGCCATCCTCATCTTTCCCACATATTTCTTCTTGGTAGCAATAACTGTCAGCTTATTTGAGGCTGAAAACCCATGATAGTGTTAGCATTATAAAAATAGAGTTTAGCTTCTTGGCACCGAGCTTCCTTTTGTAAAGGAGAAACCATGGTTCTCACAGTACCATAACTGTGAAGCCCTTGTTGAGAGTGCCAAAATCGCCTTGGAGGAGCATCCTACTTCTGGGATACTGAGAGTTCTGGACTGATGTGTTGCTGCAGATGGACTCTGCTGTGCTTCACGGGGTTTTATTTGTCTGGTTCTAGCTGTTGTGTCTTTCACCCCTTTTCTGTTTCTCCAAAATGATTACCTACGGGAACTATGACTTATGATTGATTGAGTCCCTGATGGATATCAAGGGAATCCTACCAGCTGCAGAATGGGACAAAACAGACTTTATGTGTGAATCCAAAGAGAACAGTCAAGGTTGCTGTTCATAGTCCAAGAAAAGACAGATAGTGTTGTTTCAAGCGTTCACTGAAGCTTTTCTCTAACTTGATTTTTCTTTATACAGTTGATGGACTAGACAAGGCCTCCATAGCAAACTCGGATGGCCCCCCAACAGGTTCCCAGACGCCTCCCTTCAAGAGAAAGGGGAAACTCTCGACCATTGGGAAAATCTTCAAGCCTTGGAAATGGAGGAAAAAGAAGACCAGTGACAAATTTAGAGAAACATCAGCAGGTATGATTGCTACCCCAGTTGCAAGATGGATAAGCAGTTAACATTGTCAGCCAGTTGACCGTGATGTTTTATTGGTTTTTTTTTTCTGAAAGAATAGAAATTTATATTTGAAATGAAATTATTTCACTTTAAAAAAAATTCAACAGTTCTGGCTGTCCCGAATTTGCTCTGACTTTGGCTTTCGAGTGTAATTGTACATTAGAATGCATTTTGTAAACTCATAAATACTACACGTGACAGAGCAGAGGGAAAGTAAGGGTTGGCGGTGGAGATGGCATCTGTCAGTGTCATGGCATCAAGCACCCTGTTTTGGTTTTGTTTTTTATACATGCAAAGTCATATGCTATCTACTGCTACTAATAGAGAAATATTTGTTGATTAAAACTTTACATTTCTCTGGGCAGTAGTGACATATACCTTTAATCCCAACATTCAGGAGGCAGAGGCAGGCAGATCTCTGTGAGTTCAAGGCCAGTCTGGTCTACAGAACAAGTCAGGACTGGTTCCATAGCTACTGGGAAACCTTGTCTTGAAAAACAAACAAACAAAAAAAAAACCAAAACAACAATAAAAAAACTTTTATTTTTCTTTGAGCAGGCTCTTGTTCAGGCTGTCCTTGAACTCCTAATCCTCCTGACTTCACCTCTTAAGTGTTCAGATTATAGATGTGTAGCACCACACCTGGCTCAGAACTTCTTTTTTAAAAAATATCTTCTTCATTGTGGTTTTCTCCGAAACAGGATTTAAGTGGCTGGATGAAAGGAAGGGTTAATGTAGTTGTTTAACTTTAAATTCCCATCATATTATTTTTAATATGTTTAATTTTAAATTACCATCACATTAGAACAAACCAATAGTCTCTGTCTTAGAAAAGATGATGGGAAATTATTTTGTCATTTACTTTAGGGATTTACTGAACATCTAGAATTCCATTGGGGTGGGTGTGCACAAACCCATCAGAGGGTAAGGCGGGAGAACTCTGAGTCTGGGTTGTATAACAAGACCCTATACCAAAGGAAAAGAATGGATGAAAAACAGACCCTGTATGAGAAAAAATAAATCAATCAAAGGAATGTCATTGCTTGGTGTTAGCATTCAGATCTGTACGGGACTGCCCTTGGGTCCCGACAGGATACATCCTCAGCTGCAGCCACTGAGAGCATCACCTCCTGCGCACATTTGCCACATTCTCCTTTAAAAAGTGACTCTTCCCCGCCTCCAGTCTCGCCCCCTCTCTCTCTTCCTCTTATTCCTCTCCTTCTCTCTTCCTCTCCCTCTCTCTTTCTCTTCCCTCCTCTCTCCTCTCTCTCCTTTTCTCTCTTTCTTCTCTCTCTCCCTCTCTTTCTCTCCTGCCACTCTTGTTCCCAGGGACCAGTCTCTGCTCCCCTCTCTGCCCCTTCTCTCTCCTCTTCCAATAAACTTCCTGTGTGAGCTTGTTGTATGACATTCCCCCTTCATGCGATTTTTTAAATAAATGAAAACACTTGGTACCTTGCACATGGATTTTTGGGGGAAATTGGTTTTCATTCTAAGCTTAATTTAAGCAAATGCTAGGTGTCCATAGAATTTTGTTTAAGGCCAAGTGGCATTTATCTCTTGATATAAGTTCACTTTCTGTATGCTTGCTATCTAAAACAATTCCTTTAAATTCCCCACATGTGCAGGATCATAGGGCAGATCTTATTGGTCTATGTAAAACTACCTTTATGTCTTTGAGCTGTGAAACAGAAAAGAAAATATTAGACACCCACAAGTGTGTGCAACAGGGAAACCCAGGATCCCTAGAGGCAATTGTCTCTGCTTCATGCTCAGGTAGAAAATGTAAGTGTTTGCTGTCTAATAAACAATAATGATGCCTGAGAATTATTCCAGAGTTGCCTTGAAGAAGGGAAGTTGTAAAAGCATGGGGGGTGGGGGGAAGATTGTCAGGAGTTGACATTTGTAGACAGTATGTCCCAGGGTTTATTATTTTTTGTTTCTACTGGTTGATATTTGGAAATATCCACAGTGAAAACAAGTGGGGAAATGATAGAGCCCTGATTGGCAGAAAATGGATGCTGAGATGTCTTTGTGTCTAGGGGCTTCCTGGACTGAACACCAGTGGGAGATGGAGGGCAGTAGGCTGAGAGAGGCTCACTAAGTGATTTCTTTTCCTACCAAATACTAGATGCCCCTGATCAAACTGGTCAGTCTCCGGGCCTCATTTGCTCTGTTAAAATCAGGGAATTAGATGAGCTCAAGTCCAAGGTTCTTTTCTTCCAGATGCTCTTGGTGGACTTCAGGGAGACTCTTGACTTTCTAGTTTCTGGCTAGGCATCTTGTTATCCCTGCTTCTTGGGAGTAGACTGAACCACATTGCCCTTCTGAAGTACCCCCTTTCACGTTTTCCCAAGCCTTACTAGCATCTGGCTCTGCATGTTACCATGGTTACTCAAGATGGGAGTAATTCTCTGGACTATAATATTAAGATGTTGAGAGAAGACAGGCTTCAGTTATCTCTGCTGCCCTTTATGTAGGGCTGAAGCAGCTAATGTCTCTCCTTGGAGAGAACATCTACAGAGAATCTCTTCTTCCTCTTTTCTCATTATTTATCAGAATTACAAAATAGTTTTCACCATACTTGTATGTTTATTTTAAGACTTTCATTTCTGTTGAGGCCTGAAGAAAGTATCCATGAAGCTTAAACAAAAACACCAAAAGGGCTGAAAATATAACTGGGTGGTGGAGTACTTAGGTGGCCTCATACAGGAGGCTGTAAGCTCAGCTCTTAGCACTAAAAATGGGGGAGGGGCTTTTTTGTTTTCACGTTGAAGAAAGATGTAATAGAAAAATGGAAATAACCGAGGAAATGGTTATCTTCTTTTAAAAAGCTATTTCAAATAACGAAACCAGGCTGATTGAACATGATCTAGGCCACAGGAAGTCTTGGCAAGATCTCTCACAGTATCTGGGACTAGGAAAGAAGGTGAATTTCTTCAGAGAAAACTAACTCTGCAGTATGAGTCCCTTCCAGTTCTAGCCTGGCATTTGCTGTGTTCCAAGGTCATGGACAGTGTGTGCCTCCTTTCCCATACTGGGGAGTTATTTAGTTAGCAGCCGGCAGGCTGTAAGATGGACTTCTAATTGCTGTTTCCATTGCGCATGGTAGCAGGTACCCCCAACCTCGGTCTGTTTTAGTGGCCCCGAGTCAGTGATGCTTCAGGATATCCTCGAAAGCTCCAAGAAACATCCTAGCTGTGAGGCCAACTGAGTTTGTACACAGACTTCCAGTTCTTTGCTGTTATTCCCAAGTAGAAATTTACCCATAGCTCTGACTCGTTCCCCAGGCCAGGAGATCACCCTGCTTTTCCATCCATAGTCATGTGTATTTTCATGGCACGGCCCATTCTGAGAATGTGTCATTAGGCTGAGATAGTGTGTGTGCATGTCACAGCACACACACACTGGAATGGCAGAGGTGTCCCATGCTTTCTCCCTGCCAACCCCCTGAACACCATCCCTACATCCATACCTTTTCTACTGTGTCTCATCTTGTAAATGAGGCCTCCCTCCATCTCGCCTAAGCTAAAAATGTCTCCCTTCCCTCCCTTTAGAATTCAGAATATCATTTATGTATTTTTTCTTTTCTAGCTATTTCCCCATATTTTGTTTTAAGGTGAGGGCTGTAAGTATGGGCCTCTGCATCTTTGTTTCTTTGTTGGTTTGTTTCAGCACCGGGGATTCAAACCAGGCCCTCCCAGACAATCACTCTACCACTGAGCAACATCCCTAGCCCTTGGCTGCTGAGGCATTTTGTGTCTCCCCAAGGCTAGACGTGCAGGCTTGCCTGTCTTTCTAAACACAGTTATTCCCCCTGATTGCAGCATCATCTGTTGCCATCCAAACCAAATGTTTTGAAAACAGCCTGCACCTGCTGATTCCATTTTTCTCCCCACGCTCAGCATTCATCTGGAGAGAAGGCACTACTCAGCGCCACAAGGAGACCAGGGAAACGAGGGGAGGGGACGTGTGAAAGCATTGTGCACGTGTGTGTGGCAGCCTGGGCACGAGAAGAAGACCCCATCTCGAAAGACACACACACACACAGCAAACAAGCAAAATAATCAGGGGAGATTTTTCTTTCTTAACTTTTACCCTTAGTTAAAAGTAGACTGTGCTCCTCGATGAAGAAAATCAAGGCTTAATCTCCCCCTGTGTGCTGTTGAGTAATGGCAAAGGCACGCCTGTTGAGATTTTTAGATAATGTCATTGGATGCTGCAGCCTTCTAGGAATCAGACTAACTCAGAGAGAGCCATCTGGCAAAAACTTGTAAGTCGCTGAAAATGCTCTACAGTACCCAACAATAATAATCGCTTTTATTGAATGTTGTTACGTATCACACTCCGGCCCAAAGGACTCCATTCAGATTGGCTCGCTGAGTCATGAGAGTGACCTTATGAAGTTCAAGTGATATGTTACCCACTTCTACCAGCAAGGAAGTCTTGGCCCAGGACAGTCAGCCCCGTGGAAATAGAAATCTGGAAGCAAAAAAGGCCCTGCAGCCCAGCACTGTCAACAGCTTCATTACTTTGTATCCCTGTAAGGTAGCTTCCTGCACAGTTCCGTAAGGATCAGGTCTGGAGAGGTGTCACTAACACACAGGTTTGCCTCTTTGGTTAGCTTTTCCTGTAAGGCGGATTTGGTCCGAGTAAATTACTTTGGTTCTGCTTGGCCGGCCTGATTTCAGCAGTGCATGTTCAGAGGCATGGTTGGCAAGGATCAAAATTATGTTTGGTCCTAGGAAAGCATAATATTCTCTGTAACCATGGAAGCATAACATTGCTGCCTGGGATTATTTTCCATATCTGCAGGAGAGGATGAACGCGAAAGAATTTCTCATAGACGGTGCTTGTTAAGGCCTGCTCTGGCTTTATAAACACCTGGAAGCCTTTGGATTCGGACCCCGCTTATTCCACTAAGAAAGTAGCTGTGCCGCCGTATAGCCCTCGTCTCCACACCATATTAAAAGAGCGAGACAGACTCTGCCCTGCTCCCCAATTAACTGTGGCTGAGCAGAGTTATAGAAACAAGCAGTAAACACACAGCAACCAGGTCCACAGATCACTGCTTACGCCGCGCTCATTGTCCTTGCAAAGAAGGGTCACTGAACGTCTCCAGCCATGACACGCCTCCCTCCGGGAAGGACCACGGTGGCGCTCTCACAGACTTTAGTCCATCGAAGCTCCATTCCCTTCTTTTTAATTACCGTCTTGTAGGAGGTGGAAAGTAAACTCTAGTAAGTATGTAGACTATCGGAAAGTAAATAGAGAAAAATACAACCAAGAGCTGAAAGAGGAGCCAGGCAGTGGTGGTGCATGCCTTTTAATCCTAGCTCTCGGGACGCAGAGGCAGGAGGATCTCTGTGAGTTCAAGGCCAGACTGGTCTACAAAAGCTAGTTCCAGGACAGCTAGGGCTACACAGAGAAACCCTGTCTCTGCGGATAAAGAAAAGAATTGGAAGCGGAATATGAGAGGGAGATCATTAAAATGGAGGGGCCAAGGAGACGTCACTGGCAAGAAAAAAGCCCTTGGGAAATCTTGTTGAGGAATCACGGAAATTTTAGGGATCACACACATCCTTCCATCACCAATGGTGTTAACACGCGATTCTCATTCTCTATACATCACCATCTCCAACAATTTTACAACATAATGCTTGACAGTCGTGCAGCTCCTGGCTGTTACTCATCCGCTACCAGCCTGTGCCTAGGAGATGGATATGGGTTAGGGATAGCCGGGCCTGATGACTCCGGGGTGACTGTCTCCTCTCCGTCGGTGTCGTTCACCTGTTGCACGTGTCGCAGGAACCTGTCCATGGGGTCTCCTCTTCAGTGTGGCCTCTTTCTCTTGTCAACTTGGTGACTGTAGTTTGATGGACACTTTCATCTGTGAACCCTTCTCTTCATCATGCCTCGTTTGCATAATTTTTCTGCTCCTAGATGTCTTTCATTTTTCCCAATTCATAACAAAGGCTTTTCCAACTTCACTCACTTTCCCTATTCATGAGAAGACTACTTATAATGGTAGATTGAATCGTGGGTTGCGGGGAGATGTAGCAGTCATAGCCGAAAGAAGGCTTCAGTGATCTCCAAACTGGGGATAGTTTGGGCCATACCTCTTGGAAGCATTCCCTGTGAATCACCCTTAGACAAGGGGTCTTTCCTTTCTCTGAGCACTGATCTGTGCCAGCCTTGTCAAACCCTTATCCTAGGAAACACATAATATCTTGCTTTGTTCAGAAATGTTTTTTTTCTGCTCTGCCTCTCGGCTGCTGGTACAGGTCAATAGACCTTGAAACTTCAGGAAAATATGTGTACTCCCTGTGGCCATGACAGTCTGTCCCTCTGAGATCTGTAGCATGGGTTTGGGAGCAAAAATGCACAAAGGTTCCTGACAATACTCATGGTCAGTCACCGAGTAGGTAACCAAGGCCTTTTCAAACAGGTCATTCATTGTAGAACTTTTCTTTTGGGGTGTGTGTGTGTGTGTGTGTGTGTGTGTATGTTGCAATTTTAAGAATTTTAATATGTGAATAGTTTTGTTCAACCATTTCCAAAGTTAGGATACATCACTGCCAGCTCACTGCTCCACAACCCAAATCTTCCTCTTGCTGGCTTTTGTAAGTGTGACTGTCCCACTAGACCTTGGCTATGGTAGGTCAGTTCTTCATTGTTCTTCACTCTAGTTTTAAAAAGAACAGCACTAAAGCGTTCTTCACAAAACTTGAAAAAAATAAAATTCACACAGAAGCACAAAAGGCCCTAAATAATGAAAACAGTCCTTAACAGAAATAACAGTGCTAGAAATGTCACAGTACTTGATCTGAAATGGCAATGGAGGGGGCAGAAGAGGTGACTCAGAAGTAAGAGCATACGCTGCTCCCGCAGCTTGCAGAGGATTGCAGTTCGATTTCCAGCACCCACATCAAGTGGCTGGCAACAACCTCTAATTCCTGCATCAAAGGATTTAGTGCTCTTATCTGGCTTCTGCAGGCACATGCACATACCTAAGTGCATGCACACACACACCTGCACATAATTTTAAAAATATTTCCAATTATATACGGCAAGCCAACAGCCAACATCAAACTAAATGGAGAGAAACTCCCAGCGATTCCATTGAAATCAGGAACAAGACAAGGTTGTCCACTCTCTCCTTATCTATTCAATATAGTTCTTGAGGTCCTAGCTAGAGCAATAAGACACCAAAAGGAGATCAAGGGGATACAAATCAGAAAAAGAAGAAGTCAAACTCTCACTGTTTGCTGATGATATGATAGTTTACATAAGCAATCCCAAAAATTCTATCAAAGAACTTCTAAGACTCATAAACACTTTCAGTAATATAGCAGGATACAAGATTAAATTAAAAAAAATCAGTAGCCCTCCTTACACAGATGATAAAAGGGCTGGGAAAGAAATCAGAGAAACAATACCCTTCACAATAGCCACAAATAGCATAAAATATCTCAGAGTAACTCTAACCAAACAAGTGGAAGACTTATATGACTATAACTTTAAATCTTTGAAGAAAGAAATTGAAGAAGACACCAGAAATTGGAAAGATCTCCCATGTTCTTGGGCAGGCAGAATTAACACTGGAAAAATGGCAATCTTACCAAAAGCAATCTACAGATTCAATGCAATGCCCAGCAAAATTCTTCACAGACCTCGAAAGAACAGTATTCAACTTCATATGGAAAAGCAAAAACCCAGGATAGCCAAAACAATCCTGTACAATAAAAGAACTTCTGGAGGCATCACAGTCCCTGACTTCAAATTCTACTACAGAGCTACAGTACGGAAAACAGCCTGGTATTGGCATAAGAACAGACAGGAGGACCAATGGAACCGAATAAAAGACCTGGATATTAATCCACACTTCTTCGAACACCTGATTTTTGACAAAGAAGAAAAAAATATCAAATGGAAAAAAGACATATTTAGCAAATGGTGCTGGCATAAACTGGATATCAACATGTAGAGGAATGAAAATAGACCTATATCTATCACCATGCACAAAATTCAAGTCCAAATGGATCAAAGACCTCAACATAAACCCAGCCACACTGAACCTCATAGAAGAGAAAGTGGAAAGTACCCTTGAATTCATTGACACAGGGAACCACTTCCTAAATATAACCCTAGCAGCACAATTGATAAGTGGGGTTAATAAAACCCCAGAAACAATTAATAAATGGGACCTCCTGAAATTTAAAAGCTTCTGTAAAGCAAAGGACACAGTCAACAAGACAAAATGACAGCCTACAGAATGGGAAAAGATCTTCACTTACCCCACATCAAGGTCTGATTTTCAAAATATACAAAGAACTCAAGAAGTTGGTCACCAAAAGAACACATAATCCAATAAAAAATGGAGTACAGACCTAAACAGAGAACTCTCAACAGAGGAAAGACACTTAAGGAAATGTTCAACATCCTTAGTCATCAGAGAAATGCAAATCAAAACAACTCTGAGACTCCATCTTACACGTCTAAGAATGGCCAAGATCAAAAGCACTGATGAGAACTTATGCTGGAGAGGTTGTGGGGAAAATGGAACACTTCTGCATTGCTGGTGGGAATGCAAGCTGGTACAGCCCCTTTGGATATTAGGAAACAACCTTCCTCAAGACCCAGTATACCACTTTTGGGTATATATCCAAAGGATGCTCAACTGTGCCACAAGGACATGTGCTCAACTATGTTCATAGCAGCTCTGTTTGTCATAGCCAGAACCTGGAAATAACCGAAAAGCCCCTCGACCGAAGAATGGATAAGGAAAATGTGGTACATTTACACAATGGAGTACCAGACAGCAGATAAAATGACTACATCTTGAATTTTGCAGGCAAATGAATGGAGCTAGAAAACATTATTTTGAGTGAGGTAACCCAGACCCAGAAAGAAAATTATCACATGTACTCACTCACAAGTGTTCTTTAAACATAAAGGAAAGAAAACCAGACTAGAAACCACAATCCCAGAGAACTCAGACAACAATGAGGACACTAAGAGAGACATACATAGATCTAATCTACATAAGAAGTAGAAAAACACAAGATCTCCTGAGTAAGTTGGGAGCATGGGAACCTTGGGGAAGGGTTGAAGGGGGAAGGGAGAGGCAGGGAGGGGAGCAGAGAAAAATGTAGAGCTCAATAAAAATAATTTCCAATTATATTACCAAGCAATAATAACAAATACCATGGTGCTGGCACAAAAACATACTCAGACTAAGAAGAGCATAAATAAACCTATACAGTTGCGGCCAGCTAATATTTAACAAGACTGTCACAACATACATTTCAGTGGTTCTGGGGAAACTGGATTTTCATATATGAAGATAAAAAATTAGATGAATATCTGTCATCCTGCACAGAATGGATTAAAGATCTTAATGTAAGATCTGAAATATTGAAGCTGCTATGGAAAAATAGGCAAACACTTCAAGATATACAGGCATAGGTAAGGGTTTCCTGAACATACTCCAATAGCACAGAAAATAATCTCAAGAATTGACAAATGGCACTACAGGAAATAAAGAGGCATCTACACAGCACAGGAACCAGCCACCAGAGTGAAGAAGCAGCCTACAGGATGGGCGGTGGGGGGATGGGGGATCCTTGCCGGCTACATGTCAGCTAGGGATCAATAGCCAGGCTATATAAAAAACAACAAAATCAAACATCCAAAGCACAAATGTTCCAATCGAAAGCTGTGCTAATGAACTAACAGTTCTCAAAAGCCAGAATATAAATGTCCAGTAAATACTTGGAAGATGTTCAACATCCTTAGCCATCAGAGAAACACAAATGAAAACTGCTTTGAGATTCCATCTTACCCAATCAGAATGGCTATCAAGAAAACCAACAACAACAGATGCTAACAAGGATACAGGGAAAGAAGAGCCTTATTCTCTGACGATGAGCATGTAGATCTATATGGCCATTACAGAAAGAAGTATGGGGGTACCTCAAAAACAAACCAATCCATCCGAAAGGAGGACTTCTATGGGACTGAGCCATACCAGTCTTGGGTAAGGGCTCTTAGTTAACACATCACCAAGTCTTGCACATCCACGTTTACAGACGCACTATTCACAGTAGTCAGTAAGTGGACCCAGCCTACCCATTCATCAATGGATAAAGATATGCAGCCCTAGAGAGGAATACCAGACTCAGAAAGACAAACAGTGTGTCTTCTTCCCTATAGGGGAACCTGAATTTTACACATTGTGTGTGTGTGTGTGTGTGTGTGTGTGTGTTTCACAAACTAGGAATTGGTTTGTGGCGAATCTCAATGGATGTCTGAAATACAGAAAGTAATAGAAAGGAAATACATGCAGTAGAAAATTGAAAGGAGGAGACTAACTGAGGGAAGAAATGGAACTAGCTGGGGAGGGAACACGAGAGAGGACAGTGAGGGGAGGGACAAATCAGAACACAGTGTATTAAATATGTGTCCAAACAGACCACGAAGAAACATACTGCTTTGTAAAGTAACCTAAAACGTTGACAAGAAAGCCAAACAAAGCAAAGGACCCTGTCATTCAGTGTTAAGTTAGGAGAGTGACAGCTGTCCTTTGGCACAGCCCCTTAGGAGATTGATCAGTGTGTCCTGCCGTTGGCCGTCTTTGTGTTGATAAGACATATTTCATGGTACAATTCCATTCTGTAATTCACCTGAGGAAGAGCATAGCAGTTGGTTCCAGTTGGGAGTAAGTGTGGCTGAATCTACTATAAAATTCCTGTAAAAGTTCTGTGAACGAGAGTTTCCACTTGTTGATGGTGGGGAAATACGTTCTGTGTTAAGTGTGTTTAACATTAAAACAAATCCCAGACGTTTTTCATTTCTGCCAGCACTTTAAGACAGTTCCAGTTGCTCCATATCATTGTCAGAGTTTGATGCTGTTGTTATTATTTTCTATTTTACTGAAAAATAGTCATATATCACTGGGCGTGACGATGCTCGCCCATGAGCTTGCACACAGGGTGATGATCAGGAGTAGTTAAAGCTGCAAGCCAGCCTGGGCTACAGCCCAGCCTGGGCTACAAAGCAAGATATTGTCACGCATGGATGATCAAATTTACTACGTTAACTATTTTTAAATATATGGTCCAGTCATATCAAGTGGTTTTACACAATAATGAAACCACGTCCCCGACAATTTTGTCTTGCAGAACTGAAGCTCTGCCTATCAATGACGTCTCCTTCTGGCTGCCAGCCTTTGCATTTTCTCTAAGTTGTTATTATTAGTATTTGAAATGAGATCTTACTGCATTGCTCAGGGCCATCTTGAACCCAAGGGCTCAAACCACCCTGTGAGCTTCACTTTAGGTCACAAAAATTGTCTTGTTACGTGTTATTTTGTAAAACTTTATAATTTTATGTCATACATATTTAGGTCAGTTTGGGGGTGGAATAGTCACGTCGGGTGTGAGGTTTGATGTGCATTTCTAGTCCTTTCGCTCCTCTTTGCCAAATGAAACAGTTTTTCCACATTGAATTACTCTTCTGCAACCTCAGTAATCCTCTTTGAGAAAGGTCAGTTCTAGTCTTCTGGCCTGTGTTTACGGTTCAGTTTGTTTTCTCTCAGCTGAGTTTTAAGACTACTTTATATTTGCTAGAGACATTGCCCTGGCCGGGCGTCATTTGGAGATACTCCCTCCAGCCTGCAACCCTCCTTTCCTTTCCTTTTTTTTTTTTTTTTTAAATGGGGCCTTTTGTAGATCTTGAGTTCTTCATTCTGGCGGTGCACTTTTCCTCTCCTCTTTGAGGGCTGTGTTTTAAGTGTCGTGGAGGGGCTGCAAGCAATGCTCTCAGGAAAGGCTCCCCGTCTCCACACTGACTTGCTTTTGCACCTTTGCAAAGTTAATTGGCCACATATGTGGCATCTATTTCTGGACTCGCTGTTCTGTTCTCCTAATCTATGTCTGTTTCATCACAAATACCAGACTTTCTTCGTTACTGTAGCTCTTAAGTCTGAAAATTAGTGACTGTGGTTTCTCTTAACTTCATTCTTCATTTTACAATTATTTTAACTAGTCTACTTTCTTTGCCTTCTCATTTAAATTTTTGAATCAGCTCACTTATATTCTAAAAATGTTCTTGATGGGATTTTTGTTGTTGTTATTGGAATTGCATTAACTGTGTATCACAATTTGGATGTATTTGATTGAGGTCTTTTCTGTGTTGAATCATCTACTCTGTGAACTGCGGAGCCTTTCCATTTAATCAGCTCCTTTATTTCTCTCGTCAGCATTTTGAAGCTTTGAGAACTTCATGTTCAGCTTATAATTATGTGTTTTCTTTTCTTTGGCGATTGCAAATGATATGTATTTTAAATGTTTCTAAATGTCGATGTCCATTGTTTGTTCAAGTCTATAGCTACACAATTGTATCATACTCGCCTTTTGAGGGCTCTGTATGGATAAGCCATCTGTGGATTGAAATGATTATCTTTCTTTCTTCCTTGTCTGTGTGCCTTTTCTTGCCTTCTCCTCCCATAAGCTAACATTTGTGCTCTAATAGGAAGTGAGTAATGAGAAAGGGCATTCGCGCCTGGCTCCCAGCTGTAAGGGGAAAATACTCATTAATTGTGTTTGCTGAAGTCTTACTTTATGTGAACTTTATCAAACTGAGGAGTTCTTCATATTTCCTGGTTTGCTGAGATATTATTGCATACAAATAGATATTGGATTTCTTTTCTTTAATTAAAAAAAGATTGTTTGCATGTAAGTCTGTGCAGTGTGTGTGTGTGTGTGTGTGTGTGTGTGTGTGTGGTGCCTGCAGAGGCCAAAAGAGAGCATCAAATCCCCTGGGACTGGAGTATAGAGAGTTGTGAGCCACAGTAGGGAGCTGGGATCAAACCCAGCCCTTCTAGAAGAGCAACAGCTGCTCTTTACTGAACCATCTCTCTACCCCAATACTGGATTCCTTGAATGCTCTTTCTGCATTAATTAATATGATCACTCATGGGCTTTCTTTTTTAAAATAGTATTGTATTTAGTTACACTGATATCTTTTTAAATATATCAATGATATATTTTAAAATATTGAAATCAGTTTATTTTCATTCCTGGAATATGACTTCACTGAGTTTTATTCTCTCTCTCTCTCTCTCTCTCTCTCCCTCTCTCTCTCTCTCTCTCATTTTTGCCAGATTTTTATTGGGTAACTTTTTAGCTATTGGTGATAGTGATCTCTAGTTTTCTTCTCTTATGTGTGCCACCCTCTGGTTTTGGAGTGACTCTGCTTACATAAAATGAACTGGAGAGTGTCCCTCCCTTCTCCTCCTGGAAGGAGTTTTATGACCCTGGTGCTATTTCTTCTTCTGATGTTTGGTCAAATTCACATGTGAAACCGTCAGACCATGAAGGACGTTAAGTCTGCCTATTCACTTTCTCCATTAGTAAGAGGGCCAGGTATGTGTCCTCCTCCATCTTGGGTGGGCACTGGAAGGCACACTGGTGCTTGCCAATGGGAGCAAAGTGAGGATCTCTCCATGCCGTTCCTCTTGACTGACTTCTTCAACAAGCTCAGTAGCGCCTGCTACCTTCGCAGTGGGATCCGTCTGGATCATTTCTGTTTCTCTCCAGCACCTGGGTTTCTTCCAACAGCCTTGATGAGAGGTGATTCACCCACCACGCAGTTCTCTCATCTAACATTTGCAACAATTTTTAGTCATTTTCAAAAGCTCTGTAATCAGCACCACAATCATTCTTAACATTCCATCACCTTGGAAAGGAATCTTGTTCCCCCTAACATTCCTCCCTCCCTCCCTCCCATCTCCCCAGATCTGCTCTCTGCCTCTTCTTGACATTTCATGTAAATACCTAACAGTAAATGTGCGCTATCTTGGGACTGACGTTGCCCACTTAGCATAATGGCTTCAAGACTATCTTTCTAATAACAGGTACCAGTACTTGGTCTTTTTCCACTGTGGAATGGTTCCCAGTTGTACTGATAGAGCTCATTGCATTCGTTGGGTGATAGACGTAAGTTGTTTCTGCTTTGGGTTATAATGGATAATGCTTAGATGAGCATGTGTATGCAGTTCCTTGTGTAGGTGCATGTTCTCACTTCTCTTGGTTGTTTACCTGTGAAACATAAGCTGAGTCTTACAGCCATTTGCTGTTCAATACGTTGAAGGCTGTTATCCAACTTAGCCGCACCATTTACTCTTCCTCGTATGTTGTGCAACCCGGTTCTTCTACATCTGGCTGACACTTGTTATCAGTCTCGTTTTATCCTTGACATCATGTGAAGTTATTTCCCAACCACACTTAGTTCTTTTTCTTTCTTAAGACACTTTAGAGCAAAAACTGCCTTCCAGCAAAGACTTTTCTTTGAAGTTTTCTTCAAGTCAAGGCCTCACTGTGTATATATAGCTTGAGCTGGTTTTGAATAAGATCCTCTTGCCTATCTGACAAGCGCTTGGATTACAGGCATACACGTCATGCCTGCCTAAGGGCAGGGATTTTCAAGTTCCCTGGCAAAGTTCCTAAGGCTACTAGAATAGTCCTTGGCTTGTGTTAGACATTCAGTAAATGTTTGTGGAATGAATGAACGAAAGCCCTGATCCCATTCCACAAAGAGCGTTTTCAAACGAACCTTTTTGGCTTGGAACATTTAGAGGACAGGAATCATACTTATTTTCAACCCTTCTTTACTTCATATCACAGGGTTGCCCAAGAAAGACTGATGGAACCTGAAAAGGCCATGAGGAGTCAAGTGAATATTTCATGAGCTTAATCGGTAGAATGGGACCTGCTCTACCATTAATGAATAAAAGACTTAAGCATATATGGGTGCTTTGTATGGCAATATAAAAGTAATTGTGGAGACTGGTTGGCCAAAGGGAAGCAAGCTGGGATTTTATTTCAGTTCAATCATTGCTTACCTACCTTGTATGTTATAACTGAGTCTCATCAGGAATGCTGTGGCTCAAAGAGATAATGTATGATAATTTTATCATATATATTTTAAAAACTTTTATATTGTGTTGTAAAAGGAGCGGCAGGCTCCCGGCTAGTTTACACCAGAAATAATTACATGGAAACTGTATTCATTTAAACACTGCTTGGCCCGTTATATCTAGCCTCTTCTTGGCTAACTCCCACATCTTAATTAAGTTATTTCTATTAAATCTGTGTATCACCACCTGACTGTGGCTTACCGGGATGAGTGTAACCTACGTCCGTCTCAGAGGGGAGAGCCATGGCGTCTGCCTGACTCTGCTTTCTTTCTCCCAGCATTCTGTTCGGTCTACTCCACCTATCTAAGCTGCTGTCCTATCAAAAGGCCAAGGCAGTTTCTTTATTTGACCAATGAAAGTAACACATAGACAGAAGACCCTCCTACTCTAATATTGTTTTCATAAAGATAAATGATTTGCTAAGGTAGATTCTTTTCATAGCTAATAGATGTAAAATATATTATACTTACTCTTAGTTGTTAACTTGATGGGATGTAGGGTCATCGTGGAAATAAACCTCTGGCCATTTCTATGAGAGACTTTCTCTGCTGAGGTGGAAAGACTGACCCGAAATGTAGGCAGCACCATTCCACAGGCTAGGGTTCTGAACTGGATAAAAGTGGAGGGGGGGAGCTGAGTACTAGCATTCATTTCTCTTTGCTTCCTGACTGAGAACTCAGCAGGGCAACTGCCTCCAGCTTCCGCTACCAGGCCTCTCCTGTCATGGTGGACTATCCCTCACAGTGAGCAATTCCTTTAGACATTCCCTTTCTCAGTAGGAGTGTTTTGTCCCACTAAGAAGAAGAGTTTTGGATTTAGCATATGAGGGAAAATAAGTATTTATTACTCTTTGGGTTTTTTCCTCCTTGATCCAGCTTTTCTATGCATAGCTAGGTAGGAGGGATTGTCAGAACTTCACCTTTTGTTTGCAGACCACGCATTGTTTTTGACCGCTCTCTTCTAGTGGGAAAACCCACTTATGAGAAAGCGTAATATGTGAGATTCATGAGTATGCATTCATCATCATTGAAACCAGTGGCTTCATAAATAAAGGAACCTTCCTTCCATCACAGGTTTAAAATAGCCAGCTGCACAATGGGCTGGCCAACCCATCAGAGTTTAACTTCTACCTTTTAATGTAAACTATGACCTCTGTTTCTAAACAGAGTAAAGGGGCCTCCCTTGCTTCCTGTGCATCCTGAGGAATAAGATGTTATTTGTTTAATCCAAACAGAGGTTTGGATCTACTCTTGTGGCTGAAGAAAGCTGACAAGTACCTCAAAGACTCAGTCTGTTCTGGTTTGGGGAGAGCAGTTATTTTTGCTCAAGCAAGAGAATTCAGAGAAGCAAAACCTCCCTTCTGGGCATTCTAGGAAGACGGTCACAAAGAAGCCATTGATCCTAGTGCTTTTTCTAAATTCTGATTTTAAGTGACACGCTGGGGAAAAAAAAATGTTCACTAGATTGAAATTTATTGTTGTTAAAGAGAAACTTTCTCTTTCATCACGTTTGTTTCTTAAGCAGTAGGATGGAAGCAGGTAGTGTTCCCATCAACCTCTTCAGTCAAAGGAGGCTTCTGTTGGAGTTTGCACTGCTTTCAGAGGGTGTCTGAATGTAGCCCTTGCTGCAATAGATAGCATCTCAATCTTGTTGGTTTTTGGAGCAGTGCCTCTTCAAGTACTTTGAAAAGTGTAGCAGAGCTCCATTTAGCCAGGTCTGAGGACTCAGATCAGGGGAGTCCATTATTTTCTTTCCTCTGTGTATTATTTCCCATTGTGGTTTTGTTTTGCTTTTTTCATCCTGTGATACAAATCTGGTCCTTATCACTAGGGCTAAGTCCTGGAAAGTGACTGGTTTTTGGCTTACGTATTTTCCTGATTTGTTTCCCATTTGGAATTGGTTGTCTTCTTAATTCTCGTTTCTTTTGTGGTAAGTGAAAAACTGTTACTCATTTGGGCTTCAGACACTTCCTATCCCAAGTTTTCCTTCGACTACTTCCCAAGTTTAGACTGTCTATGGTTTGAACCTGGCTCTTACGCGGGTTTTCTTTTTCCAAAATATAAGGGCTTAGTAATGCTTATAATCGGAGAGAGGCTATGTAAGAAATATAAGGGAACAGAAAACATGATTGGAAAGAAGAATGGACTCAAGAAAATCAGGCAAAAAATTACTATGCATTAGTGTGTTTGAAAAAAGAATTTTTTTTTAAATGCCTTATGTTTCATCTCGGTATTTGTGCAGAGTTCTGTAGTCCAAAAATGTTTTGAAGTTTGATTTTTTTAAATCATAATGGAAATATACATGCATACATGCATATATATGTATCAGCCACTCTCATGTCCAGGTCTGTAGGGTTAAGTGTATGTACATGGTTGTGCAACAGATGTCATGAGATTTTTCAGGAAGTTCAGACTTGTTCCTCTTGGACAAGTACTCTCCATTTTCCTTCCCCTTCCTCCTCTAATTTGTTTTTAATGTTTTGGTTCAGACGAACCAAGCACAGAGCCTGAGCGACAACTGTAGTGACAGATCCGGCATCTTGAATCAGCTGAGCTTTCCAATTCAGCTCAGCACTAAGCGGGCTAAATTAGTGGTACCTCGTAAGATTTGAACATGTCCCCAGGGGGTATTTTGCCACATATGTAGCCTTATGTTTTGGTTTTGAGGCATAAGCTTTTGCTTCCATCCCTCGCTGGAGGCTTTTCTGATGAGGTAGTGTAGAGGAGATGTTGATATCAATAACAATGACAGCTAACCCTCATTTTGACTGTATTCAGTGCTGTTTTTATTTGTTTCCTGTTTGTTGTTTTGCGTGTCGCGGCATGAATGTGGAGGTCAGAGGACAACTTGCAAGGGTCAGTTTCCTTCTGCTGCTCTCCGGGTCCCAGTGGCTGAACTCGGGTTGTCAGACTTAATAGCAAGGCACCTGCCTTTACCACGGAGCCGTCTCCTCACCTGGGCAAGGCTGCTGTAAATGCTTGTAATCTTCCCTATTGTTCCGTGAGATGTGTTATAATTATAATCCTAATTCTATCAATGGATGAGTAATGAGGCACAGAGAATTTAAAGAAGTTGATCTCCATTTCAGTGCTTGTTTATCAAAAATGCATGTTTGAACACTGTCAGTGTGGCTTGAGTCTTCATTCTTCATTCCTCATCCGTGATGCCTTCAGGTTAATAACCATATCAAGCTGATCGTCTCAGTGGGATAAAATAAAAGGGATAGACAAAGGTATTTGAGAGGGAGTGGGAGGTGAAGAAAAATGTAATATCTAGGTGATCCGTGGTTTGTGCCAGTCGGTTTATGTTTTATTCATCCGGTAGGCTCTAATTGTCGTTCCCAGCCCAGGGACACAGCCCTGGGAGAGCGTGGGAGCTTATCTCACCTGCTAATAAATCATAAAGTTTAGATGTAGAGGCAGACTTGCTCATAGGAGGTTAGACTCTGTTTTACGCAGAAGTGTTTTGCCATGCAGAGGTCTATTAAATTCCTTCCTCATCTTGGAGTCTTGCCTGGTTGGATCTGTATAGAAAAGGGGTAAACATTGATTAAGAAATCCCTGCGCTAGCCTTCTAACTTGGGTTGGTTATTCTCAGTACTACCTGAGTTGCATTTTAGTATGTTTTGTTTGTAACTAAGCAGAACAAGCTCCAGAACATATAAAAAACCTCCCTCTGTAAAAGAATAACCTAAGACATTACGTTTTCACACTTCACAGTACAGACTAGATGCTTACTGAATGTGAGTGTCATAATCTGGATAGACTAGTGTGACTCAAATCTCTCTCATATCTAATCTTGCTTGCTATGGAAACTGGTTCTAAAGGAAATAAGACAGCTCACATTGATGAAAGCTCACAAGTCTCCGAAATATGTGAGTCTGTCTGTGCCCTGATCTCAGTAGTGGCATCTGAAGTTCAGGGCTGTGCTCTCTGCTAGTGGATGGCACTGTCAACTGATTGAGAAGAATTATAGCCCTTCAGAGCTGAGTCTCACTTTCCAGTCGTTTCTCTGGACAGTTCTCCCTCACTGGAGGCCAAAACACAATTATCTTGGGGCGTCATCATCTTTATGACAAACACGAGTCCCCATCTTTGGTTCTGAAGGAACGAGAAGCAGAAAACATGCATTTCATTAAGCTTTTCATGAAGCTGAATGAAGCCCAGAGCACGTATGCTGGTGTTTGTGTTTTCCGTGGGCTTGGAGTGGAAGAGGAAAGGACAGCAGCAAGTGGCTCACGTAACACATGATTCTTGGCCTCTCATAACCTTCCTGAGATTGCTAATACTTCCGGGCCCATTTGGAACAGACAGCTCACTCATTGTTTAGGCCTGCACCTCTGTCCCTTGAGAATAAGAAGTGTGGGTGTTAAATTGGTCTACCACAGAGGTTCCCAAACTTGCATCCTGTAGGAATAGCAGTGAATTTTTGGCTTCTTGGGTTGCGCAGGTCTCTCCTCCTGCCTTAGCCTTTTCTATCAGCATTAGCTCTTGAGTTTTACAAATATTTGCACACACTTGTTCAATGAAAAAGGACAATATGCAAAGCCATAGGAAAGGATCGATTAATTTCTGATCCCATTCTCTTATGCCTCATGGATTTCAAGTGTCTTGATGGAAGCCATAAACTAGTAAGTGGTTCAATTTGGACTGGGAGGGGTGGGGAAGGAGTATAGGGGTCAAACCGGGTGGCAAAGACTGTCCTAGTTCCTCGTGGGTGTCTAAAATTTCCTTTACACAAACAAACTGGTCTGTGATTCCTATTACATTGTTGCAACAGGTTTCTTCTTCACATCTGTAGTGGTTTAAAAAAAACCATTTGGAATATTGTCAGAATATTTTCTTTTTGCCATTAGAACTATAGCTAGCCAGACTTTGCACAGTTAAATTTCTGATATTTTATGTGAAGATATCAAATCTTAAATATAATTCTAATGCCTTATCATTCCACAGATATGATATAGCCTATTTTTGGCCTCTATCCAGATATAATCCTAAACTGATAATCTCAAATAATTCTGTGTTGATATTATTTTTGTTGTGAAGGCGTTCCTTCACAGTTTGCTTTTTCTCACTTCGAAACCTCTTTTCAATTCTGATCTTTAATTAACCAGTACTTGAGTTTAGATGTGCCTTGAGGACCTGAGTCATGTCTCCAGAGCCCACAAAGGAATGTCAAATCCTGGGGAAGCAGAGATGAGAGGATTCCTGGGGCTCCCTTGCCAGCCTAGCCTAATTGTAAGCTCCAGGCCAAGGAGAGACTGTCTCAAAGGGCTTAGACGGCATTGCTGAGGATTGCACCTGAGGTTACCGTCTGCCTTCACAAACATATGCACGAAAACGCACACATGCATTTTCAAAAGAAAATTAATTGCTTGTGGAATTAGGATGGGATTCAGTTGGAATGGGGGCAGGGACAAGAAATAAATAGGAATTTAATATAGTTATTATTTATTTATATATTGGGGGAGGAGGAGTTCATGCTATGACGTGCATGTGAAGCTCAGAGGACAACTTGTCAATGCCCTTCTTTGCCATGTGGGTCTGTCTGGTGCACAACAAGGTACCTTGCCAGCTGGACCCTCTCACCAGCCCAAGAGAGCATTTTCACCTTGGCACTTTGTGATTTGAGGTATGATATTGTCATGGTGCCTAAAATGTATCTCCTTACAGCTGATGTTTAGGAGCGCTTCTACCTGATAACTTGAAGGAGAATGAGAAGGTACCACCCACCCTTAGGGAAGCTGAATCTTCTGTAGCCATCACTGCAGACTGGGGAATGTAATAATGGACTTTTTGTTAGGTGCACCTGAGTTCAACCAGATCCTGGCGACAAGACTGGGAAGCATGTTTAGCTTTTCCAAGTCTCAAACGCTCATTTATAGGAGGGAGATAAAAATAGCTGCTTTGCCCATCCTTCTGGGATACTGGGCAGGGGTTAAAAATGTTCTCTAAGTGACAAATAAAATAGATGATTATGATCAAATTTCTTTGGGGGAAATTGGGACACTAATTTCCCAAGAGAAGGAAGGGACATAGATCTCTCCATCTTCCTCTTTCTTAAGGCCTTTCTTCCGAGTTGCAAACTAAGGCAGCAAGAGAGGCCTGCTTAGCTCTTCTTTCATCTCTCCCTCGGAAAGCAGAGAGAGTCTTTGGTCTCTGCTGGAAGGAAATTCAATGTAAGAGTCTTCTGGTTGGGTAGAGATCTGTTCTGTTTCTGAATCATAACAGCTGAAGGAAACAGGGAACTCGTTGATGCCTATGACAGAAAAATCCCAGGAGAATACAGCCTGTAGACCCAATGGATTACTGGTACTTACAAGCTATGTTTGGGAATCTCTTTCTCCCTCTTTGAGTCTACGCTCCTGTTTTGTTTTCAAATTTGATCTCTTTTCTTGTGGAGGCGAAGCAGTTAATCAGCAACTCCAGCATCATAGTAGGCCAGCTGTTCCAGCTCCAGAAGAAAGGTAAAGCCTGTATTTCTTATTGTTCCAACCAGTTTCCCGGGTTTGGATCTTACGTAGCTTGAGTAGGTACCCCTTTCTGAACCAACCACCAGAGTGCCATCGAGCCTAGAGCCCAGGCATGGCAGCATCATAAATGATAGACTATAAAGAGTGGGAGCAGGGTGAGTAATTTCCCAAATGGGAGAAAATTGGCGACAATTTATAAAAGAAATAGAAAAATATGCTAGACATGCCTTCCCTCTCTCATCACCCCTTTCTCCGCCCTGGCCCCAATAAAAGATGTTTAGATTCTTCAATAACTACACTATGCAGTCAGTATGGGTATTTTGGGTATTCCATGGATGAAACATCAGGTGTCCACTAGAATTGTGTGAATACGAACAACACACACACACACACACACACACACATACACACACACACACACACACATACACACACATACACACACACACATACACACACACACACACACACATACACACACACATACACACACACACACACACACGTTTAGCAGTGACTAAGGTACATGTGGTTCTAAAGCATGGACATCATAGTTTTGTTTGTTGAGAAATCTAGATTCTAGGCGTTAGCCTGTGCTCTTTGCTTGGTGTAAGCCATTGCCTCCAAAGGAACCTAAAGAACAGCAGCTATCACACCATCTTGTCGGTGAAAAGACCTAAGCACCAAGAAGTTTGTTGAAAGTATCTGAGGTGGTGAGAGGGCCCTGCACAGGGCGCCCTTTGGAAATGGCTTGAAAACTTGAGGACTGATTTCACCACAGAGAGATTAGGGAACCCATATGGTGTAGAAAGAAGAAACAGTAACTACAGGAATGGCGCTGGAGAGAATAAAGATGCTTAGAAAATGATAGGTAAAGCTGGACCTTAGTTTTGGTGAGGGGAGATGAAGGGGAGGGAGGGAGGGGGAAGCAGGATGAATGTGACTCCTATGGACAGTGGTTGAAGACAGCTCCCATTCCAAGGAGATGAGCCCCTTCTGAGCTCTGAATTTTGAGTGCAGGGGAGGAGTGGCATAATTGGACAAACAAGAAAATATCCAGGCCCCTGTGAGTTTTTAGGTGGGGAGGTTGGATTTCTTACTCTACTTTACATGCTTAAGATGCTTTGGAAGGTTTTTGCGACTGTGTCATTGAATAGCATAGGTAGTTACTTCTTTAAACAGGCTAGCTACTTTCGTCTTCATGAAGGGTCTTTCAGAAAGGAGGCCATTTTCCACCATCCTATTTCCCCTCTCTGTTACTGAAGAGAAGCCAAGCCAAGCCAGCTCTTATAGAAGACTTCCAACACAGGACAAATGCTTTCTGTCTTTCTGTCTCAGGTTTACAGCAAGACCATTCATGACTCAGAACCGAGAAGATAACAAGGCACGGTTATTGGGGTCTCCTGTTTGCACTTCTATTTTCTTCAGTCGTTAAGTGGGGTTAGAATCCAGGATTAGGACCTTCTTTCTCTGCCAACTGGAAACATAAGTGACTTGTTGACACACAGTTCTCTCTCCCATATACTTCCAGAGTAACAGGAAATCTTGGCCAAGTAGCCCCTGAAAGGAGCTGGTGGCCTATGCTCTGGCCTCACTTGAATGCAGACTCCATGTCTGTCACGCCGTGCCCAGAAGGACATCATAAATCATTTATAATTTATAAGGAGCCTGGCCAATCCTGTGCTACACCCTGCAAGCTGCTGGTGTCTGTCCACACACTGTGGGCTCCCTTCTCTACTTCATACAGAGCCTTTTTCACATGATCCATAGGACTAAAGTGGAAAGTTTCCCCCTTAGCCTGGCCCAGCCAAAGCGGAAAGGCTAGAGGAGACAGAACACCCTTGTTTCTTGAGGCTGTGCCATGAGCCTCGCTTGCTTTCTCCTTGACTGGAAAATGAAAAGGGACAGAAAACAAGACTAGGACCAGGAAAAGACTGTTTTCTCTCTAAATCATACTTTCAACAAAATGTACGTATATTTTGAGTGGCAGTAACCAGTGTGTCACCACTGGAAACATAACATCGAGCACAACAGTTTGGTTTTTGTTGAGATGACTGGGGAAAGGGAATGGGCGGGCGCAAGCTGTTCACCAGGGGCTTCAGGTGAGATGACCCTTGATCATAACATGAAGGCCGTGACAGGGTGCACTGAACTAGGGAGTGGAATCCCGATGAAGACAGGGTAGTACTACTGAGCTAAGCAGTCTCTGGGGGGAAGCATCGGGTATGGAAGTCTGTGTAGTTGGACATTCCCAGGATCACGGCAGAGACCCATACTAGGAAGCTGAGATGCTATCCAAAGAGAGATGAGCAGTCCCTGTATGTCCTTGAAAGACCAGTTTTTTAAAAAAAAAATACTGGAAAATAATAGGAGATCTGCAAAATCAGGAAAGTCACAGGTAATGTTTCTTTCACATCCAAGAGAGAATGAGAAGGTGTGCTATTGTGATCAGGGTGGAAATGTCAAAATATTAATTTACCCAGGGCGGAAAGTGACACAGAAATTGTGTATTTGTTTGATCTTGGCGTCGTGAGTCGCTTGTGCTTTTGCAATCAGGATAAAAGAGAGCGCTCGTGGCCCATTTGTTAACTGAACTGGCATCAGTGCTTTTCATGGATAGACTTGGGAACTGTATCCAATATCCTGCCCCCCTCATCTCCTGGCAATGTGTGGTTATGATATAGTTGTGGGACTAACAACCCTATACACACACACACACACACACACACACACACACACTGTATTTTCCTTCTTGTACACATTAGTGTGATCTTCAATCCCCAAGTCCCTGATGTGGTCCTGGGAGCTAGACCTCTGGTGATTTCAGGGGTCTCTCTTGCTCCTGGTGAGCACTGTGGAACAGAGTCTTTCTGCCCTCTGTTCACACGTGGCTTCCTACAGTCCAGTGACAACTAGGGCTTGGGTTTGAGTCACATGCAGAAGTCCCAGGGAGAGAGATCTGGGGGCTACCTGGGAAATTTCTCCTTAAAGATAAGGCTCATGCAGAGCTGAATGGGCCTCAGAGGCATGTATTTTTGCCTCCAATGATTGAAAAACAGGCGAACAAGCATCAAGAACATTCCCATGATGCTCCTGCCCTATGTGGCATGCTGAACTAAAATGACCTCTCAAGTCCGTTCCAATGTAAAACCCCTCAGAGTCCATGAAAAACGTCCAGTGGACCGGCTCCGCAAACACACAGACACTGTATAAACACAAGGCAAATATTTTAAAAGGTGAAGAATAAGATTCTTGTACTTCAGGGAGAGCAGGGCTTGGAATTTTGTGTCCAACAACATACCTTCCATACCCAGCAGCCTGAAGCTTGCCCACATTGGCCCTCACACAGCTATCTACATTATGTGTTTAAAATGCTCTCAGCCAAAGACCAAGCAAACAGCGAATGGTATTTTCCTATCAGGGCCCATTTATGAGGCAGAGAAAAAGAACAGAACTGTTGGTTTTGATTGCTGGTAGGAGCCGGCACGGAGCTTCACGGAATTCATGGGAAGAAATGGGAAGAATTTTTGTTATACAAGGAAGAAAGAAAGGAGACTTGTTTAAGCCAAGGTTTAACTTAGAATTAAACCAACAAAAACTCAAAACTCAGACTAAAGAGTGGACTGGGATCTGCAGTAGAAAAGCCCATGTGTGAGTGAGTTATGTTCTAGTCTCTCAGACGAAGAAAGAAAATTCTTAGTAAAGAATAAAGGTCTTTAAAGATCTACAAAGACAGGAATTTTGGAGTGGCCTTCATTGTTGACACAGAATCCCACAGTATTTGATTTAGTGACCACTGACTGAGTCTTGCCTCTCATTTTATAGATGATAGATTAGAAGCCCAAAACTTGATGTAGGCCACCCAGCATCACTTGACTTGTTGCCAGTGTTCTGGGACCAGTACCCGGGACTCCTGAAAAATCACGTGACATTGAAGGCACTGTTACAGAAGTAGTAGTTGTTGAAAAGTTCTGTTTCCTATTAGCAAGGGGTGGCCGGGCAGAAGGTAGGCGGTGCAAGTGGCTGTGTCTTGGATTGACAGTGAGTTGGGGTGGTTTGATTGTGAAGAATCTGGCGCCTGGTAGTTGCTGCGGCCTTGGGGTGTTAGTCTTTGGACCTCTCTTCTCTCCCTCGAGGAGAGTCTAAACCTACTGACACTTCACTTAAAGAACAGTGCTCTTTAATGAATTCCCAGAAAAGAACTCATCTGTGCCACACCTAGTTAACCTGGTTCACTGCAATCACCAGCCTTTCTGTGAGCTGTGGATACTGGTTTCTGGAATTGAGAGTGGAGACCAGGGCTGGAGATGGGAAGGAAGATGTGTCTCCACTAGAACAATAAATGGGTTCTTTGTCATCTTTTTTTCTTTCTTTTAACCATTCACTCATTCATTCGTTTTCTTCTTTGTTTATATCTCTATTCCAAAAAGCTGACAACTTAGAACAAAGAGCACATATACTATGCATAGAATGAAACTGAGTTCAGGTTGTATAAAGGAGAAAATATGAAATGTCGCTTGTGGTCTGCGTTGTGTCAAGTTTCACTCTGGCTTTTCTAGTAACCAGGATTTAAAAAAGCAGCACACAATTCCTAGTTATAAAGAAAGGGGGAACCCCTGTTTCTTCAAAAGAGGCTAAGTACTGCTATCCTAAGAGCTCTTGCCTTCAGTAGACACTCACAGAAGACATTCGTGTAGTCAACCAAGGTCAATGTCTACCGTTCATCCTCCTCCACCTACTGGGCCCTCAAGTGGGAAGTGCAGCTGGTAGCTACTAGAATTCAGATATGCAGGCTCAGTACCACGGAGGTCCTGCCTTCAGCTCTGAAGCGCCATCCTAAGTGATATCAGAAATACAGATTCCTTCCAAAGAAAGAAAGAATCCGTGTAGAGATTCCCTTCCCTTGACTTGGTTCAAAAAACTGCCCGTTCTTAATTCCCTTCTTCATCCTCCCTAAGGTTTGTCAAGGGATGTACCAGAACCTCTAGAGTGTATGACCGAAGAAAGAAAAATTTACAGAGATCCATTGTGTTAAACTTTTGAGTTGATGGCGTGAAAGGGGAAAAAAAAACAAAATAAATAAACATCAAACAAGAAACCAGTAAACGTTATCCCTTTTTATCAGGATTTAGATAAAATGTTTACAGGAACATTGTGGGTTGTTTATGATTTGGGGCTTTTTGTTTTGTGTTGTATTTGTTTGTTGTTTAGATTTTTTTGGCATTAAGAACTAATTTAGGAGGGCTAGACAGACGTCTCAATGGTTAAGAGCATTACTGCTCTTTCAGAGGACCCAGGTTTAATTCCCATACACACAGTAGCTTACAACTTTTGTCTATAACTCCAGTCCCAGAGGATCCAACACCTTCTTCTGGCTCCTCAGGCATCTGTACACATAAAATAAATAATAATTAAAAAATTAAATTGTAATTTTAAAAAAGAACTAATTTAGGTATGGTGAGATGGCTTAGCAGATGGCTTAAAGACACCTGCCACAACACGTGATGAACTGAATTGAATTCCTGGGACCCATATGGCAGAACTGACTCCCGAAAGTGTCCCCTGACATCTACATATACACGCGTAGCATGTGTGGAGGTATGTGCACATATGCAGTCACAAATTAATGAATTGATTGATTGATGTAATTTTAAAGGCTTTTGAAAAGAACTAACATTAAATCTTGTGAAAATCCCCACACTTATCTGGCTTTCCAGCCTTCTTGCTTCTATTCTTCTCTTTTTACTGTGTGTTTTCATTCTACCAGACACTGTTAAATAAGGATATTGTCATACAAGTCTATATTGTATATTCTTCCTATGCCTGCTACCATCTCCTTTCCCACCAGTCCCTCCTCCTATTAATCCCCTTTTCCCGTCGACAGCCTCACTTCTATACATACACACCTTTTATACACATGCACAGACCGTGTGTGTGTATACATGAACATTATCTATACGTACATGGTCTATGCATGTGTATAAAATCCAGGAATCACTTATGCTGAAAACACAGAGATGAAATCACTTCATATGACTCTCTCCTGTTGCATACCTGGATATCTCACTGCAAAGGCCTGTGTCGGCATGCATTTCAGAAGGCACTATTATCAGAGAAAAAACACCGAGTGGCCTCTGTGCTCCATAGCCGGTATACGGTAAAATGTCTGGGTTCCTTTTCAGACATGATCATCCTGGCCAGATACAGTGACTGGGCCTCAGTCATGCATGGACTCCTTGTGTCCTTACTGTGCTAACAGTACTGTGTAGACAAGTGTTCTCGGTGGGCATAAAACCAAACGGGGCTTTGAATCTTCATGTGGACAGAATAAATGTGCTTAAGTACTTTGAATACTGTTGATAATTTTGCTAAGCAATGACTTGATTCATACTTGTGCTTATTCTTTTTCAGTGTTAGAGAGGAAGATCTCCACCAGACAGAGTAGAGAGGAGCTGATAAGAAGGGGCCTGCTTAAAGAACTGCCTGATCAAGGTGAGAAAATCCATCTTACATTTAAACTAATGGATTCTTCATTCTTTGCTTTGTTATTTTCTTTCGGGATTTAAAGTGACCATGGTCACTGTCAGATAAAGCAGCCAGGAGTGTATGCCCGGAATCTTGCCTCGACCTGGGATGTCTCTGTGGGTGGCCAAGAACCTGAGGTGTTATGGAAACCTGAGGTGTTATGGTGACTTTTCTGGTCAATCCTTCTCCAGAGGTTGCTTTATTAACTTTGTGCTCTTCAGGCTTCAGCGCCAGTAGCTAGAGATACAGGTCACGATGCTTGCCTGCCTCCTTCCCCCGCAACCTCAAGCTTTACTCTTCTAATCAAGTTAAACCCCATCGATTGAGCGAGTTCAGTTTGAGTTTGTTTGCGCCTTGCTTGTTCCTAAACTCTGCCAATAAAAGAGATAGCAGCAGCTTTATCCCTCGCGTTGTCTGAGAGACTCACCCGTGTTCACAGATCAATAAAGCATGACTGAATGACTCAATCTGCCTTCTGCTTTCTCCCAAGAAATCTGTTCCTCTTGTGTTTCTCTTAATCTTCTTGCCTCTCACCTTGTTAAGGACAATTCTCTCCAGGAGTTTTTTGTTTGTTTGTTTCATTTTGTTTTTCTCTTTCCTTCCCTCTTCCCTGTTACCTCTATCCTGTGAAGGAGGGAAGTTGATTAGAAAAGACAAGTATTATGTAGAAATTAAGACTGACCCTCGAAGCAGACACCCGCACTGGTTATTTTGCCAAATAAATAAGTCCATAATATTTTCTTTGCTCCTACCACTGTTAAAACTAAAGGGTATTTTGCTACAATGCTGGTGATTTATCTCATTCTTCTCCTCATTCCCCCAAGTTTCCTCGGGAATTATTATTATTGAGACTTTATGGGAAGAAATGAAATAATATTGATTTGAAATTTAAATAATAATACTTCCCTCTCTATAGCTTGATAGAAGATAGATAGATGATAGATAGATAGATAGATAGATGATAGATGGATGGATAGATAGATAGATAGATAGATAGATAGATAGATAGATAGATAGATAGATAGATCATATATGTTCCTTATAAAGAATATAACAGTTTGGGGCATACATTGTATATTAGTTAAAATGTCATGTTTTTTCCAATACCAGAATAATCCCAGTGTGCAGCTAAGAATTGCATAGCTGCTTCAAAAGGAGTGAGGAAAATCTAAATGGAATAATATTATTTTGATTGAGCAAGCCATCACAATTCTAGAAATTTTCCTTCCATTTCTGACTTGTAAAAATTTTCCCACTCATCTTTGCCAATGACCTTTTTGTATTTTTCAATATGCTATTTCCTTGAAGTTATTTGTTTCCTGCCTCGGAGCTTTAAAAATGAAAAGTGCTCACACTTCCCCTTCCTAGCAGGAGGCATACATGAGGTAGGCATGCCAGAGGTAGGCATGCAGAAGGTAGGCATGCATGCAGGAGGTAGGCTTGCGGGAAGGTAGGCATGCAGGAGGTAGGCATGCGGGAGGTAGGCATGCAGGAGGTAGGCATGCAGGAGGTAGGCATGCAGGAGATAGGCATGCAAGAGGTAGGCATTAAGGAGGTAGACATGCAGGAGGTAGACATGCAGGAGGTAGGCATGCAGAAGGTAGGCATGCATGCAGGAGGTAGGCTTGCGGGAAGGTAGGCACGCAGGAGGTAGGCATGCGAGAGGTAGGCATGCAGGAGGTAGTCATGCAGGAGGTAGGCATGCAGGAGGTAGGCATGCAAGAGGTAGGCATAAAGGAGGTAGACATGCAGGAGGTAGACATGCAGGAGGTAGGCATGCAGAAGGTAGGCATGCAGGAGGTAGGCATGCAGAAGGTAGGCATGCAGGAGGTAGGCATGTAGGAGATAGGCATGCAGGAGGTAGACATGCAGGAGGTAGGCATGCATGCAGGAGGCATGCATGCAGGAGGTAGGCATGCAGGAGGTAGGCATGTAGGAGGTAGGCATGCAGAAGGTAGGCATGCATGCAGGAGGTAGGTATGCGGGGAGGTAGGCATGCAGGAGGTAGGCATGCATGCAGGAGATAGGCATGCTGAATGAGCAACTGAACCCTGTGCAATCAGCTTTATGGAGTGACACATTCATTTGTTCAGTATCCCGTATTTGAAAATGTTTTAAAGAAAGGAAAGGGGAGCTGGAGGGATTGCTCATCAGTTATGAGTGCTTACTGCTCTTGCAGAGGATATGAATTTCGTTCCCAGCACTCTCATTAAAGGCTCACAACTGCCTGTAACTGCATCTCCAAGAACTCTGATGCCCTCTTCTGGTTTTTTTGCATGCAAGTGCACATATCTGCATGTAGATACACACATACACAGAATTGAAAATTAAAAATAAAATCTCATTAAAAAGAAAAGGGGGAAATCATGGTTGAAACTTGTTATTAGAATTGATGGTAGAGCTTACGGGCCAGATGCATTTCCAAACTCGGAGTTTTGGTGGAGACTGCTAGTTGGTTGAATTTTACTTTGTACTTTGGCACAGTTTTCATCTAAAATACCAGAATTGCTAATGGTTGAAAGTGCCCAAGGATGCCCGTTGGAAATCTCCCAGTTTTTAGCCAAACGCTAGAAAAAGTAGTTTTCTATTTTCTCATTTTAGCTGTCACCTTCCCCCAAAACAATTACCTTGAGAATCCTGTCTGAGAGACTGGATGCTGCCGTTCTCTGACAGCCTCCCTCCGTCAGTGAAGACGCACTCATGGCCTCTGTCTCCTTGGTATCACTGAAACTCCTGACAGGGCATGTCAGCGATGAGCTTCGTTCTGTGGCCCAAATAGACCCCTGAAGTCCCTGCAGCTGCCATAGCTGTGACCTCACCCCACCCTGTCCTGTACCCTCCCTCTTGACTGTGATTATTACTTCTTCCAGATTGTGTTTTTCCACACCAAGCTTAGCTTCAATCTGAAAGTTCACCAAATGACCTCTGAGAAGTTCTCACACATGCTCTAATCCACGTTCAGTCCACATGGACGACTTTGCCTTCATCTTTTCTCAAGGCATGCAAGTGTCTCACCTGCTTGCCTGACATCCTCTTTCCATATATTCTAGTGTGATTCCCCCTCCCCCGAAGAATCACTTTTTTTTTTTTTTTTTTTTTGCCATACACGATCTTCTCCGTGTAATGATTTCCCTGCTTTTACTTTGAGCTGGATGTGATTTGGTGAGTTCCCCTTCCTCTGCAGGCACAATCTCTTCTAGTGTTTCTCACCTGTCCCTAGAGCCTAGGCCTGACTCAGCACTATCTTCTCTGACTGGGCTTATATTTTGCTGGCATTGTTTCCTATACCAGGGACTGAGTTTATTTTAATTCCGAGAAAACTTCCTTAGCACAGATTTCTATGAAAGCTTTCAAGATATAGATGCCACTCACTTTAGTATCCTTAGTTGGCTTTATAAACTTCATATTTCCTACGAATCCTCTTTTCTCTGCCACTGTCTTTCCATGCACTGTTTTTATTTCAGGACTCAGTGTAGGTACCGTTCCACGTGACTTTCTTCTGCTGTGCATACTATTGTGGTAATATTCAAGGTTTTCTATAGTTGTTTTTTTTTCCAAATAAGTTTTTTAAAAATAAATTTTTTAACCTAATAAAAATATGATCACTTAAAGTAGCATTAAGTTATTGTTGATATGACTTTAGGACTCTACTAACTATAATCAGAAATCCCAAATAAAATATTTATCTGCATCCTTTTAAAAGTAAGGATTCATGTATAAAGAAGTGAAATTTTTTTGCTGTTCATTTTACAATACTTTTGTTTTGTCAGTGTATTGTTTGTTCCTTATTCCTCTTTTTAAAACGAGTTGCTCCAAGCCCAATGTTTTATCTACTAGTATCGAACTTGTGAAGATTCATTTATAATGGTATTGCCTTGTGTTATTGTCTGTTTTACTTTTCTATAGGAATCAGAATAAAGGTCCTTAGAATCCATATGACTTAGTGACAATTCCATTTCGTTTTCAACATGGCATCATTCCTATTTACTTTATCTATGGAAATGTCATGGTCTTTTTTTCATTTTGACAAAAAGGCCTGTGAATTTTATGAAAAAAAAAACAGTGAAAATTTGAGAAATAATTTTTTTTCAAGACGGGTTTTTCTGTCTAGCTCTAACTGTCCTGAAACTCACATAATAGACCAAGCTAGCCTCACACTTAATGATCAACCTGTCTCTGCCTCCCAAGTGATGGAATTAAAGGCATGAATGAGCCACCACTGCCCAGCTATGATCTCTATTTTTTAATGACTGCCAAGAAATTAATTTTAAAAACTGCATAGAAATGACTCTGTTAATATATTTCTTCAAATTAGTTTGAAATCAAAACTTGGATTCCTTAATTTTTCTTTTTATGGTGGTAGCAGAGTCTCCTAAATATTTCTATGCATGGGAATAATTACTGGGGTAATCTCTCCAAACACCACTGAATTCTGAAAAATCCTTGAATTTTAAACACCTCCAGGACTTACAACAGTCCAGGAGATAAAATTAGTCTTTATGATTCAGAATATGTGCAGAATTCTACTTGAAGCAGTAAATTTTTTAGAATTCTTCTCTAACTTGTTTTCTGATGTGTATTTTTTTAGCTGTAATTAGCTTTTATTCTTTTCATAATGAAGAAAGTTTTTTTAAAAAAATGAAATTAGCCTTAAAGCCATCTTTTCCCTGAAAAAAGGTCACAGTTGATTGCTCTGTAGAGTGTGGATATTTTCTAACATGCCCACAATTAAACGCCACTGTGTAGAACGTGGACACTGTCTCACGTGCTCCTCAGATGCTGGGGCCTGGGACTGGTCCATCATCCCACCCGCTGTCTGTACGTGTAAGTGCATTTCATGTTATTTGTATATTTGCATTCACCTCATGGTTTTGACGTGTTACAATGTTTGTTCCATTTTTCAGATCATTCCTTCATTCAGTTTCTGGATGCAAAAGAAACCCTAACTGTTTCCTTCAACCAAACCTAAACACAAGGACAGAGGAACGCTGCTGGTCTGGGGTACTGTGTGATTTAAGACACTAGGCAGTACCTCGTGTCTTAACATGGCACAGGAATCTCCCTTCATTGTTGCTTTCCCTCGAAACCAAAGATTTTCTACCTCTTGCCTTTTAAAGAAATTTGCTGGGGAAACGTGGTGATTTGGTTCCAGGGGACAGAAACAGGAACCCAGACCCTGCAGTCCTAGTCACCGGGGAAAATGACTTTTGAAGAAAGCCATCAAGTTAGACATCGAGGTGTTTCTTTCCGATTTTAGATGGAGATGTAACAGTTAACTTTGAAAATTCAAACGGGCACATGATACACATCGGAGAGGAATCTACCCAAGAGGAGAATGTAGGGAAACCCGAAGAAGGGGATGGCCCTGTGAGTGAGAAAACACCACCTCGGGAGGAAAAGGCAGAAGATAAGACAGGTAAAATAAAGAGAATCCCCTGTTATCTCCTGGAGCGCAGCCCAGCAGCCCAGTGTAGAGAATTAGAGAGAGCCTGCAGAGAGGAGGAGGCTTGCAAACTGGGAGAAGAGAGGAAAGGAAGCTAGGAAGGAGAGACAGGTGGCCTCCTCGGGTGGACACATCTGTTTGTAACTATGCTATTTGCTTTGTTACAAACACATCTGTCTGTAACTATGCTTTTGTGTTAATAAGGAGAGCTAATTAATGGTACTGACCGCAAGGACTGGACCCTTCAGGCTTTACATTTACCTGGAAGTGACCTTTTCATAACTTTCTCTCAAGGTGGAAGACACAAGCAGTCAGAATGTTGTTTTTCCCTGTATCTGGTCCACGTGAGCTGCTCAACCTCTCTCAATCTAGACTTGCTCTCTGGCAGCAGGAAGTAACTGATGCACCCGTCCACCCCAGTATTTTAAGGGCTAGACATTTCTAAGCTACGCCAAGGAGGAGTTCCCTAAGGAGCCATGATTTCAATGCCACTTCCTCTGCTCTGTGATTTACATGTGTGCTTGGAAGTTTCAGAATATACCATAGGCAATTATGCTGGTTCTCACAGGATTCTCTTTAAAAACTCCCATTTCTTGAGTGTGCTCGGAATCAGATACTGTAAATACATGTCTAATGGGGTCCCCCAGAATGTTCATGAATATGGAATGGCGGATCCATCACAACGCCACACAAGCCTTATACTTACAGAAACCCTGAGCTGATGAAATCTTTGTAACATAGAATATTCATTAGCTTATACAAAACCCAACTTCTCCTCTTTCCAAATCCAAATTTCTCAAAAGAATATGTTGACTCCTTTATTCACTAAACTACTGGAGCCCGGTGTTATGCAGAAGGCTCTGGACCATGCCAGGAACTGAGATAGAGAGGCCCCATCACTCCCAGTTTCCCTGGTTGACTTCACTGAACACTGAAGCTACTTCTTGCTTCAGCCTGCTTCTAGTTTGCTTGCTACATCCTATAGGGAAAGGTTTAGCCAAAAACTTCTGAATAAATTTTTCCATGTGCATAAGAAAGGATCCTCAGGAAACATCTCCAGTATGTTCCCTAATTTCTATAAGGTTTGTCAAATTCCCTTGCATTGGGTAGATATTTTGAGAACTAGAAATTCCTTTAAGTGGATCTCTTCTCTTGATCCAGATCCTCCTGCAGGCAGGAGGAAAAGGAGGCCTTAATTAAGTTCCCTGCTACTAGAAAGTCACCTTTGGAAGACTGAAGCCCTGTGGTCCTTTACATATGCAGTAATCAGCTTTTAAAAGCTTCAATAAGCTATTGGAAATTTAATTTGCTGTCCTCGGAGATTAAGCATAGTTTTTATAGGACCTTCTTTAATTTCTTCCCAAGAAAAAACATCTAGTTAAGTTTATTAACACCAATTATAGGACATTAGCTTATACTTTTAATGATAATATTTCTGAAACATAACAAGAGAGCCAACAGATTATAAGGAGATTCAACGGCAAGGAGTGAGTTTGGTTGGGTAGGGAACAGAAACCTGTTTTTTTTATTTTCTTCCATTCCAACTCTCCTGTCTCAACAACCTGTTAGATGTCTTATCAATCTGTGGTTTGTCCCTAGTCCCTGTGGGTGTCATTGCCACTCAGTGGTTGTCCAGACTAGAAAGGAAAAATGTTTCTCATATCAGCATGATAGAGCATTGCTGACAGTTTTATATTGGTTAAACTGGCAGGCCTTGGTGTTCTGCAGAAAAGATGGCAGATCTGATAGGTCAAGGAATGGCTGAGACAGGGTTTGTTTTCGTATCCCTCCAATTAGTACATTGAGTTCTTTCTAGTCAAGTAAATCCCGTGATAGCATCAGTACACGAGCAGAGGGAGATGCCAGGAGTGCTGGTGTGCCACCATGCGGCTGCTGGAGCTCCCTCTTAGGTAGACAGATTCCACGTGGCTCTGTGCCATGAGCCGAGAGAAGTACTGAGAATGGGAGCCCTTTCCTGAAGCTAAAAAGATTATCACTCATGAGTAATAGCACAGAGAATAAGACTAAATAGAAAGTGCTTATCGATAAAGATATGAATTACTTCTTACTTCTTTAGTCCTATATCTTTTACTTCTAAAAAAAAAAGCCTGATTCACTTTTGACTCTAAGAAAATATTCAAAAGCAAAGCACATGCCAGGTGCTATCCACCACCCTGGCTCTGTAGATGGGTTTGGTTTAGGCTATGAGGGTATTTCTGGGATTCTGAAGGAACCTGATTCTACAGTTGGTTTAGCAACCTTGGGCCTTTTTGGCAACACTAACCTTCTTCCTCAACATCTTCTAGGTTCTTATTCTCCTGCTATTCTTTCTCAGTAGATGTTCTTAGAAATTTGAGACACAAAATCATATCTACACTCTATTCCAATCTAACCACATGAAATCTCCAAGTTTTTCAGCATTGTTTCCATGGTATGATTAGGAAAGGCCTTTGGTGAAGGAACACTGATCAACACTTACTTGTTCCATAAACAGCACTGAAAGACTAGCCTGAGTAAAACTCTAGCAGAGGACACAGAGAGAATAAAGAGTGGCCTCTGTCCAAAAGCAGATCCTTCAAAGAGAACAGGTGGCTCAGAGGCAATAGTCAGGAAGCTCTGAGCAGGCTGCGGTACCAAAGCCAGAGAACTCTCAGCGGAGACCAGAGCTGTTTCCCTGTGCCACATCTTTCCAAACAAAATCCTAGGGGAGATGGGGAGAAGACAGGCAGGTGAGAGAGAGGAGCTGGACCCGAAGTGCATCTCTGACCAGGTGCAGGACACACCTAGTCCTGGATTGCTCTAACACTGGACCTCAGCCCTACACATGAATGAGAGAGCCAAGTGGAGTGGACAGCGTGTTCTCCAGACTCCTATCGGGAAGCCAGAATGAATAGACAGCTCTCATAACATCCCCTTAAAAGGACAATGTTCCATTACTCCACCACCAATTTGCACAAAGCCTTTGAATCGTATGTTCACAGTCAAAATAGAACCTAATTCCTTACCACCCACACACAAGTAAAGAGTGTTTTCTACCGATTGCCAATACTATCAGCCAGTCCCATTCATTGAACAGACGTAACCTTTAAGGCATTGCATTCGATTAGATACAGATTTTCAGATAGAAGACAATTGTAATCCAGTTAGAAAATCCTACTCTTTGTGTCTTCACCTGAGCACACACAACTTACCCCGAGGTTGTAAGTGGTAGGCACTGACAGAGCCCTGTCATGGCAGAGTTGAGAGGCTAGGGAGGAATGCTCCATACTTTCCAAAGAACTGCTCATGCTTGTGTGTGGTGTAGGAATCGGCACTTTCAGCTGTCAGAGAGCTAGTCCACCTTTTCCTCCCAAGCACAAAGTTGGACTGTTTGGGAGTAGTTTATTATTTATGCTAGGGGTGGAGCTTGGGGTCTCACACTGGCTAACTATATGTTCTGCAACACTAAGCATCAAGCAGAAAGACACAAAATGTCCCATTGGGCTCAGAAATATTTAAACAACAATCAAGACCCCAAGTGCCACACCAACCAGCACTCTCTAGAGGATTGTACTTGATCTCCATGCAAGGCCATGTGATAGAAACTGAAGTCACAGAGATATGATAAAGAGTAGTCTTCTGGGGCTTGGGGTGTGGCTCAGTGGGTAAGATATCTGCTACACAAAGAAGAGGATCTGAATTAGGACCCTCAGCATAAAACCAGGTATGGCATTGCACTTCTGTGTTCTAGCATGGGGGGGGGGAGGGTGTGCAAGGATCTCTGGACCCCTGATTCATACCCGCTGGACTGGAGGCAGCACTGTATGTTGAAGGATAAGGTTCTCACCTGACCGGAAAAGCAGAATTACAAATTTGCTCCTCAGAGATGTGAGGTGGCTGGACTGTAAGGCCAGATCCATGCAGAGGTAGAAGAGGTCAATCTGGACAGCCACACTTGGTGAAAGTCAGGGCTAGGGCAAGGACAAGGAAGAACTTTACAACATGAAGGTTTTATTGATGAACTTCTGTAACTGAAATCACTATCTCAGCTAGACACATGGTTTGATTAACAGAGGGTGGGATTTAAAAGGGGGAAGTCCCTCCCTTGATGGTTACTAGGATAAGAAACAAAACAGAAGAAATGGTAACGGCATATGACGTATGTCATGGCCTTCTTGGTCACTAGGAAAGACCTGGTCAGTAAAGGCTGACTAGGGTTGTCACTGTCTTTAGTTTTGATTGTGCTCCATTTTAAAAGAGATACCACTTAGTTCTTTGGACTGGAGCTGTATTCTAATTTATTTCAGTCACGATTGCAAATAACAGAGACGTGGGGATGCAGTCCACTGTCAGTCCCCAGAGCAAAGCCTGCTTCCCCTCCAGCTCTCGTGGGGCCTCCCTTCTTCTGTACAACTTCTGTCTGTAAAATCTCTGCTCTGTCTTTTCGAAACTATTATGGAAGTGTGCCAGATAAGACATAGCCAGCTTTTTTTATCCTGCACTCTGTGCGCCTATAGTCATGGCTCAGATCACTGTAGAAACTGAAGCTGCCATGCCCCGCTGGGAGAACGAGAAAGCACACTGATGTGTGACTGCCAAGCGCGTTGTGTCGAAAGCCCCCAGAGTCTCCCAGAGCGTAGCACATACGTGGTTGTTTTAGGCGCGCTAAGACTTCTGGTTGATGCGGGGTGAAGTTTTAAAGATAACCGGAAGTGCAGTCATTACTGCGGTTGTCGGTCTTGCCTGTGGCAGTGTGTCCGTTGCTTTCATCTGTCACTCTGGAGGGTCCTCCGCTTTTCCTATGTTGGTGATGGTGTTCCGTTTAGCACCCATTGCCCATGTCTTCATACGGCAGCAGCAGAGTGCAGGCTGGAATAAGGGTGTTGGCTAGCGCACAGAGACACTAATCCTTCATGTAACGTCATCGCAGTAAGTTGTGTCGCCTTTTATCAAAGGAGTGATCGATGGGCCCAGAGAACCCTCCCCAGTCTGTCTTTTAGTTTTTGTTTTGCCTCCAAACTTTGCTTCCTCTGATGCAAACACTGCCTGGCTCCCAAATGTCATAAAGCCACCTGTATGTCTCACTCCCGCCATGTCTTGCCCCTTGCTTTCCTATGGTGTGTGTCTGTATCAGTGTGCTCTGTTCACTTTCTCATTTGTAGAGAACCCTGAAATCCACTCTGAAACACCGGCTGCTCCTGCTCTACCTCCTACAGCTCCTCCTAAGCCTAAACCTAAACCTAAACCCAAAAAATCTCCTGTGCCTCCCAAAGGGGCCACTGCTGGGGCCGGCCACAAAGGGGATGAAGTGTCTCCTAATAGAAAAAATGTCAAGGCTCCCAGTAAGCAGGCCCCAACCCCTCCACCCAAGCCAACAAGCCGAAACACTGCCCGGGAGGCTGGTGAGTATGCCCTAGTGCATAATTGGGTAGAGTTCAGCATGTTGGGTTCTGGGATGGGGCTGTAGCTTCTTCCAGGAGTGTGGTTTTTTCTTGTCTCACGGCACAATACCAATGAGTCACAAGAATGTCTCAGAGACTCCCCAGTAGTTATCTCCTAAGAAAAGTTAACGTTGTTGTCTTTGGAGTAACTGTGAACTGTTTGTTAGTCTTGGTTTCCACAATCAATGCATAAGACTCACTCCTTTAGTGTGCCTGGGAATGAGGCTGACCTGATGAACCAGTATCCAGACCTGTCCATGAGAGTTTGTGGTGACCTGTTACTATTCCTCTTTTAAAATACACTAGACTCGCATGTTAAAATGTGACATGGGTGTTTGGCAGCTTTGCCGGATCATAAAGTCTTCACCTTGCAACATCCATAGTCGTCTGTCCTCTGATAAATATGATATGGCAAAGGTTCATATACATGGTCAGCAACATCCCCCTGTTTCCTACTCCACTTAACATCATTTTGATGGATTTGATTTGATGGTCGGTGATACCCCCTCACTACTTCGGCAGACCAACAGGTCAAAGTGTCCTAGTGCATTGTGATTACATGTTGCCATTACAAATCGTGACTGGACATTTGCAACTTCATATGTTTCTCAACCTTACAAGCTTAATGCGAAGTTCCTCTTTCATTGTCTCATGGAATCATGATGCCTGCTATCTATGTCATCTGTCTTTTTTTTTTTTTTTTTTTTTTTTTTTTTTTGGTTTTTCGAGACAGGGTTTCTCTGTGGTTTTGGAGCCTCTCCTGGAACTAGCTCTTGTAGACCAGGCTGGTCTCGAACTCACAGAGATCCTGTCATCTGTCTTTTAACACCACTCAGAATTCCCATGCTCGATGACGCTTCCCCATTCATGTGTGCATACAGTTCTTTTGTATTGTAGCACATCTTATTTCCCTTAACCTCGGCAGCAGCTTTTCAGAAATTAACTGCAAAGACTTGCCTTGGCGTTGATCCTTTTTCTCTTGTAATTTATACTCGTCATACTGAAATTCAAAGACTGGTTTAGTTGGCAGGGTAGCAGCTCTCTGAGTGCAAGTAGACCTCTCCCTGGGTTTCTTTCTTCCGCGCTTTGATCGTTGGTGCACAGGCCTCTTCTAAGCTCTCTGAAGTGAAATGTCCCAGAATGATGAGCCAGCGGCTCCTAAAGGTCATTTCCTTGGGGACTCAGTGGCTTTTCCTATTGGTGCCTATATGTCCCCCACGGCCTTGCGAAGCCTAGCAGTGGTGTGTGAAGTAACACAGGCGCGGAGCTACTCAGTAAGGAGAATTCCCAGACCATCACTTTGTCTTCGGGAATTAAGAGCCTGTCTTGCATACACTTCCTCCCTCGCTCCTTCTCTGGGTGGTGTGAGCTCACTGTAGACTCAGCTGGAAAGAAAGCTGGAAATGAACACAAAGACTGGACACAGAATTCATGACAGATCTTGATATATTTTTTTTTCTTGAAAATTTAACATATGATTTGATGTCTCTAAGAGGATAATGAGCTAGAGAGCTGTCATCTGTCCTTTGTATTAAGGCAAAATGTGCAGGACCCTTCCTATTCCTATGAATGTGACCACTTCTGGGACTGTCACCGAGAAGCAAGGGCTGCATTGAGGTCCCTCGGTTTTCCATTATATTTCTTACATTCTGAAAACAGCCGTCACCTAATTTTCCCTCTGAGCGTAGATGCCTTGGTGAACCACGTTTTAGTCTAGAACATCCTTGGTTTTGCCAGGATTCTGTTCTTCTCATTGTTGCTATTAACAAACATTTTTAACACAGAGGTAAAGCTTCCTTTTTAACGAAGGTTATGCTCAACAAACCCTCTCCTGTCAGAAGAGACTTTAAAAGCAAAGGTTATACTTACCCCTTGTCTGTTTACTATCAACAAAAGGCTGAGGTGTAGGTTTCCAACCTAACAAATAGGGCTTGAATAGTCACTCCAGGCACTGGGAAAAAATATTTTTCTCTAAAATAGGATGACATTAAATACTTTCTGTCAAAAAATAAAAAGTTTCAAAAATATTAAAATTGATACCATTAGAATGGATATGAAGAAGGGATCTATTTAACTTAAGAAAAACACTTGAACATGTTTAAACATAAAATGCCTCGTGTCTTTGTTATTTAAAAATCAATTTAGAATGGGGTTAATTTTTTTTTAGTACGGTTAATGAGTTTAACTTGTAATCAGAGAAAGATTATCAGGTTCATTAAGCCTACAGACAAGCCCGGATTTGGCAAAGGGGAAATCCAGCTGTTGTGTGTGTCTAAGATAGTAATTACCCTAACTAGACTCCTTGTGAGCCTAAATCTTGTCATTAAGTAAGACTGGCTTCTTTACATGTCAAAATTAATGAAGTCATATGTCTCATTGTCTGTTCCTCTGTTTGTTCTTTATTTCAACTTTCTCATTGGCATCAATAAAGTTGCCTCCAGAGGTAAGTCACTGTGATACGTGTGTGCAGAATGGGAAGGCCCTCCCTGGTGCATTAACAAGGCATTTTTTGATAGTTGTGTGAAAGAAACTTTAGCCCCCTCTTAGGAAAGGAAGAATATGTAGCATCGTAATAGAAGTAATATTCAGAGAAAATACAGATTAAAAAGGCCATGAAACTAGTTAATATTCGCATGGGATTTTAAATGGATTTCCTAAGATGACATAAAGAAAAATTAAAATATATACATGTAATTAAAAGAAAAAAAAGAAAGACTACCTAACTTGTTTTCCTGGAAGTTGCTTAGTTGATGTCAGCTCTATCCAGAAGTAAGCAAAGGCCCTGCTCTGGTAGGCCTTTGAAGGCTTGCCTAGAACATTAGAAAGTAAAAGTGACTGGATGGCCAGCGTGGATGGGATTGGAAATTCTGGAAAAGTTGACGTGTGTGTGCTCTCGCAGCTTCTCAGGAGGAAGAAGCAAGAGAATCATTTGAGTCCAGGAGCTCAAACAAACCGGGATGCAGAGGAAGACCCTCTCGAAGGCTAAGCCTGAGGAACCACACAGGCATAGAAACACACACACACACACACACACACACACACACACGTGTGCATGGAGTGACATTCTTCCTTTTCAGATTATTCAGGTTCCATCCATGTAGATATTTTTTTAAAACCACAGCAAACAATTTTTCCTTGTGGTTTGGTGTTTTGAGGGGGGGGTGTCTTTTTCTGCTGTGAATGTCCCCTCTCTGTTTCCCCTCACGACAGCAGGTGGAAGTGTAGGCCAGCAGGACAAACTTCTTTCCCTGGAGTTTTGGGAGCAGTTGCCTTGGAGTTACCACTTGGAAGGTAGTGGGGTAAATGAATTTACTTGTGACCCAGAAAGAGGCTGGCAATATATACCCTACTTCTTCTGAATATGGGCCCTCTCTCCATCCCCAGAAAGAAACAAGAAGGAATGTCATTGGCAAGGTCCCGTGTGTGTCCTATAGTCAGCTTGCCCGTCATATCCATCTCCTTCCTAGGACCAAGGTCTGTAAGAGTAACTCAGAACAAAGGGCAGTTGTCCTGTTAAGCTGTTTCTGGTGAAGATGGAGGAGAGAGACAAGGGCTTCTTGCCCTTTACTTTTCTTGAATGTCACTGTTCCCTCTCTGAGAGGCTGGGAGGAGACAGTAAACAAGACCACTATGATTACTGACCAATTTTCTTAACATTCCTTGACTTGATGCATTTTAAAGGGAGCATTTCAAATGTCATTGACAATTGCAACTTTGTCACTTAAAGAGTGTTTTATTTTTTGATTTTTAATGCAAAACTTTCTCTGTTTTTAGCTGGTTCTTCTCATCTGAAGAAAACAACTGGCTCCAAAGCATCTGCTTCAGCATCTGCTTCCTCCACCTCCTCTCGCTCCAAAGTGTCCAAGGAGTCAGTTGCTAGCAAAACAGGCATAGTGGGGACCACAAGGGGCAAGAAAAAGTTTGGCAAGCAGACGGCAGCGTCCCGACTGTCCTCCGACACCACCACTGCTGAGCCATCTAGTCTTAAAGGGGAGCCCTCAGACGCTGAGCTAGAGAGTCTCAAACAGGAGGCGGCTGCTGGAGCTGAGGAGCAAGCCACAGGCAAATCCAAGGCGACCATCCTTCCACATCCTGTGGCACCACTGCCCTCCCCATCTGCCCTGCCTCTGCCACTTGAGGATCAGGGCATTGTTGCCTTGGACACTGCCATGGTCCTAGTCAGTGATGGACATACCCTGCCCATCTCTGCCGTAGACCCAAGTCAGCTCCTTTGGACTGAAGAGCCGACAAGCAGAACCACTCCGTATTCAAGCGCCGACTTAACTGGCAGCAGAGAACATGCACAATGGTGAGTTGGTACACAGTCTAAGTAGCACAGGCTACTCGAATATTCTCTTGGAATAAAAGAATATAGTCTGCTCCTGTCTGTATTAAACATGCTGAATGTTAGGTGACCACACCCGTGGTCTCACCAGGTAGAATTCCCATAGGCTGTGTGATGACAGCGATGATGCTAACAGATATACTTTGGCCCCGTGTGCCTTCCAAGGATGCTTCGAGCCTCTCTCAACATAGACCATCATTCTTTTTCTTCTACCTAGACATTTTCCTTTTTTTCCCTCTGGTCCTTGTTTTAAACCTATATTATTTGGTCCCAGATCACTCATCCATGCTTGCTTAGCTTCATCTCCCAGTAACAACCTAGCTTTCTTCCCCAGGAAAATTAAGACCAACAGTAAAGAACTCTTTAAAATTCTGGATCTACTCATATCAAGAGTAGAGTGACCCCCTTCCTCGCTAATTCTCCACTAAATCCTAGTTTCTTCTGTGACATCTTCTAATATGTATTAACAGGACTGGTAGTTTATTTAGAAGAGTTTTCCTATACATTCTGTAGAACTAGACAGCATGTCTTACTTACTTCTGTGTCCCTAGCAGCCAGTGTAGAGTGTGACGAGCTGTAGGCCGTCAATGCATACTCACTGAATTGTCATGTGACAGTAAGAACATGTGAGCCAAGGTCAGCTTTTGTCAGTGACGTGCTGAAGGTGAGCGGCCTTGGACGATGGAGTTCATAGAGTCTAAAGAAGGCCCAACAGTGGTCGCATCATCTTAGTTTTGTTCAGGAAGATAACAAAATATAACGGTTAGAACTCAGTCTAATAAAGAACTAGGTCTTGCCCTTTATGGGCTAGTGGCCCATCGCTCTCCAGCTGCCTGGAGCTCATTGGCTCCTTTTCTGATGCCCCTCAAAAAATCCTATAAATATGCTATTGAGGTTGAAATAGTCAAGTTAGACCTCCTGCCCCATAGGTAAGACAAACTAGCAGAGTATATAATAGATGCAATTACCAATCATGCAATTATCATTTCTGTCTAGGAAAGACTCAGATCTAAAGTTGAACCTATTTCATGTTTCTCCTTTTTATCATTTGAAGGAAAATTTAGAGATGATCGATAAATATCAAATTACAAACTATTTGCCTGGCATTTTAGTAAAAGCTAGAAGAGACAGAAAATATTGAGATAAATGATATGTTATCTGTTTGTTTGTATTTTTAAAATTTATTGTTTTTTCCAAGCCAGGTGTGGTCCTGGCTGTCCTGTAACTAGCTCTGTAGACCTGGTGGGGTTAAAGGCGTGCACCACCACCACCCGATTTTGATAGACTATCTTTATTGGTCTGTTTGGTGAAGCTGTCACAGACCACCTGAAAGAGAGTAATTTATAATGAAAGTACATGTATAAGCTCAAAATTCTAGAGGCTCAGAAGTCTAAATCAAACCAGCATTTAATAAGGAAGTTCTTGCTGCAGAAGGTGGCAGGGCCAAGAGAGCAAGACAGCTCACCCTGTCCCAGGAGCCCTTTCTGTAATGGAGTTCCTCTCTTCATTATGGCTTTGCCCTCAGGAGGCCTTGCCTTTCAGTGCTAGTGCATAGAAGATGAAGTTCCCAAGACTTGAATTCCAAGGAACATGTCCACACCCTTAGCCCAGTGTCCTCACTCCTTCCAGCACACAGCACACCTTCCTCTGGTTGTAGTGTTGCTCAGCACTTCAAACTGAACTTTTTCTCTTTCCGGGTGTGATCGGGGGAAGGTTGTTTGTTCTCCGTTGGACAAGGCTGTAAACACCAAAGGCATAATTGTGAGCCAGACAGGCTAGTTCCAAAGAGTCGATTTTAATCAATCAGCATGCTCAGGATATGTGTGTTTAAGACAAGGTTTCAGTTTCAGAAAGTGGATGCTGTATATGGGCCTGTTGTTCACTATGCAAAAAGGAAGGCAGCTTTGGGTAGCTGTAAGTGTTCAGAGAGCCATTCATATCCACCGCCAACCTGACTCTCCTCAGTTCATTTCCATGGTCATTTAGGGACTGTATTAATTACACTAAGCACCACACTTTCTACTAGGACCTTAATGCCTTAGTTACCCCAGGTACATGGAGAATTTTTAAATAAAGAAATAAATGTAAGTTTTCTGTTTCCAGCGATACCCCGAGTAAAGGGAATAAGCTTGGGTCTCTTTGGACGTTGAGGGTGTATATCATATATTTTCCCATCAGCGAGGGTCACTCTCAGAGTTTCTTAGAAGAGCTCGTTTTCTTCTTAGTATATTTTTAAAATGCAAAGAGTGACTTTATAATGCATTCTTCAGGGGTAGTTTGTGTTTGCCCTTGACTTAATGAGCCTGGAAAATGCAGTGTCTCAGATTTTCTCCCAAATTCTCTCTCTTTCAAGTGGAATTTGAGTTAGGGTTTTTGCCTCTCACTCCCTTGCTTTCCTTAGAACTTTTCCTCGGTTATATTTAGTTGCCCAATGTGTGAAAACTCTGTCATAGTATGAAAAGCCTTCTGTTTGGGATACAAATATCAAAACTTGAAATAGGGCTAGTGGTTGTACTTAAAAATGCCCACCTCTCCTCCTATCTCACAGGCTGCTGTTCAGTATGGTTTTTTTTTATTCATTTACAGCTCTATCCATAACACAGGCATCTCTGTAGTGTGGAGCAGAAAAAAATTTCAACCCACTTGAGGTCATATTTAAAAATGACTTGTTGAGTCCCCTCGACAAAAATTTATGTAATGTTCAATGTTGTCCAGTGTTCTCAGGAACCATAAGGGTGGAGGTGTGAGCTGACCAATGCAGATGTGGAGCACAGTTATTATTAACTAATTATAATAACTTCATAATATAACATTTAGTTAGTAGACTAGCGGTCTCAGTCTGGATCCCAGACTGCACTGGCCAGGTTGGGTGGGCTACTTACTTACAGCCTTTCTTGGACCCGTGTTGTAAACTCTCCAACCACCTTGTAGTTTTAAATAGTTATGAGCTGTGAATAACTGCTGCCGAACTCTGCACACTGCAGAATACTATATCAACAGCGAGATCAACATAATTAACACAGTCAATTAGTGACTAACAGGATTGAGTCCTGAAGTACCTTGTTTTGCTATAAGCAGATGCTGTTATTAATTGACAAACCTTTAAACATACTGTAGTTGTCCATAGTGACAGCATCCTCAAAATAGAATCGCTTTCTGCAGCAATCGACTAATAATCTGGACCACGGAAAAGTTTGTCAATAAAAAGACATCTTCACTTCTTTCCAATGGCACTTCATTCTGTGTTGTCTCCAAAAGAGTGAACACAGAATTACCATACGATTCAGCAATCTCCTTCTGTGCTTATAGTCAAGAGAATTGAAATTAGGGAAGGAAATTTGTATACCAGAGTGTGTAGAGTTAATATACAGTAACCAAAAGGCAGTAGCAGCCCCACTGGGCATTGGCTGATGAATGAATAAACGAAGTGTGGCATATGCACACAATGTCATATCATCCAGCCCCCCACAGGAAGAAATTCTGCCGCTGCTAGGACGTAGGCTTCCTTGACATCGCGCTAAGTGAAATAAGTCAAACCATAAGTTTGTATAATTACCTTTACGTGAGCCTTCATAAAACAGTCAGCATCACAGACACAGAGAGTGTAGTGTGTGGGGTTACTAGCTCATGGGGACACAGCTTCATTTTAGAGAGATGAAAAGGTTCTAGAGTTGCATGGTGATAATTATACAGCAACATGAATGTCCTTAATGATACAGAATGGTACCTTTAAAATTGTTAAGATGGGAGATTTTGGGTTATGTTGATGTCACATAATTAAAAATGAGATTTCAGGGTCTAGAGAGACAGCTCGGTAGGCAAAGGACCCTAAGTCAATCCTAGCTCCCATGTAAAAGCAAGGCATAGGGGTGCACGTATGTAGCGCCAGGGTCGGGATAGGAAGGCAGCAGTGTGACAGGCAGAACCCGGGAGTTTGCTGGCCCATCAGTCTAGCTAGGATGCTAAATTCCAGGGTCAATGAGAGATCCTATCTCAAAATTTAAGAGTGATAGAGGAAGGCATTCAAAATTAGTGACCCCCCCCCCACACACACACACAAAGATTTCATATACCCTTTTGAAAACAACTTAGGCTGTTGGGTTCTTTCTAAGTTAAAAAAAAAAAAAAAGGTAGAGTCTTGGAAGTGCCTGGGCCTCTAATCATAGAACCAGCTTTAAATGCCTTTTGTTCTAATGAAGTTTGCCTGTGTGCAACAATCAAAACACGTTCATGTGTGTTGTTGTTTGTCTTGGAGGAGGGTTGAGGTTGGTTTTTAATTTTTTTTTTCTGTGAAAACACCAAATTTGAATTCATCTATTTATATCACAAAGTATTTGGGAGGTCGTCTGTATCTTACAATAATGATTACATTATTTTTGAAATTAAATATTTTTGTCATCCCACGCAACTTCATTAGTCTTTGAAGATGAGTAAGCCTTGTAGAGACTTTTACCCAACTGAACGACAAAGCATCGTTGCCCCTCCCCCAGTATATTGCCCTTCTTTTAAAGCCTTCATCTAAGACTTTGCGTCTTAGGCGTCACTCTAGTCCTGTAAGAGGCGGTCTTGTTCATGAAGAAATGCAAGCACGGAGATGATCAAGGAATTTTATCCTGTTGACATACTGGCTGGAAAGAAAACAGGATTTATTCTAATATTAATAAGAGATGTGTGTTCCTGTATGACACCCTTCTGGGTGCTGGGATGCAGAACTCTCAGAAGCCTGTGTGTCAAAGGCATGGTAGGGGTCAGAAGGCAGACAAATCAGGGATGCTGAGCTCTGCGCTGGGTCACCATGAGAGCAGAGGAATGGGGCGAGCAAGTCAACTGAGTGATCCAGAAACATCCGTGGAGGTCCTGGGGCTTTATGTTTAGACTTGAAGAGCACAAAAGAAGTGTAGGCAGAGCCCAGGAATCTGCCTGTCCCTGCCTCCCCACACTGAGGTTTTAAGCAAGCACTACCACAGCTATATTTTTTGTCATGTGAGCTCTGGGAATTGAAAGCTCAGGTATCCTAGCTTGTGCAGCGAACACTTAGTGAGCTGTTTCTCCAGCAGCCCTAACCCACTACTGTCTCCTCTACTGCCCCGTGATTCATGGATGAATCGGTTCACAAAGTCCAGTTTCACTCTGTTCATTTGCGGGATGTGTTAGAGAACATCTAGTAATACCTTTATGTTCTGCAAATGCAAAATCTAAAACCTCAACAATTAAGTAATGCCCCAGAGAATGTATGTGTTGTGATGTTGGATGACTGTCCCATGTTGCATTTCTCCCTTTCCCAGCATGAAGGATGTTCATGAGGTTAGCATGCTTCTTGTGGTGTCGGTATCCATTAGGATCGCTCTGGACTTCACATTACCCTCTGCTTTACTGCCCTTCATAGCTTTGCAACCAAAGATGAGCTGGGAAAGGCTGGACCTCAGTTGCTGACCCCCGGGCAGGTGGGAGACTCTTCAGAATCCTTCAGTGCCCCGGAGGGTGAGACCCCAAGAGAGTACCAATCCAACGACTCTGACTCAGACGGACCCATCTTGTACACCGATGATGATGAGGAAGAGGATGATGATGATGACGGCAGCGGAGAAAGTAAGAATATTTCCAAGAAGTAGAGCAGCAGGTGGCGTACAGAGAGACACCTACTGTGCAGTGCAAAATCTCCTTAGCCACCGCCCAACACTTTCTTCCCCTCACCTTCTTCTCTCAAATTAAAAATATATTTATCCTAGCTAAAAGTAAAAGCAGTCTTGGAGAATAGCATAATTCCACGAGTTCAATTCCCAGTACTGAAAAAAAAAGTGTGCCCATCCCAAAGTTTAGTTCATGATGACAGATTTTGCCAGAAGAACATACAACATAGGTGTGCCACACCCTTGACAATGAGTTAGACTAAAGATTTGTCTTGATACAAACAGTCTAAGCTTTTTAAGAACAGTGGTTTTTCTCATGAAAGACAAAGGTGCCCATCCCTCCAGGGACCTGCTCTTGAAGAAAGAGTATCAGCCAGGGTGGGGCTTCCTTGGCTTGCTGGAAGTGTTAGACATCTTCACTTATTTTATACTGTGGCTTAAAGAGAGACGGGAGGGGAATGAGTCGAGAATGACAAACGCTTGGTTGGAGTTGAAAATGCTTGCTTGTCCACCGTTGCAAAGACAGAATGCCTCTAGAAAGGAAGAATCCTAGAGATGAATCAAAGCCGTGACTGTGTCTAATTAGATGACTAGAATGTGCTGTTAAAATGTTGTGGTTTTTAGTTTTTGTTTTTTGTTTTTAACTTAGGAGGAGCGTGACTTGGCAGAATTTCACTGTGGGGTTGGATTTACAGATGATTAAAAGTTATCAGTGTATTAATGACTCAGCAGAAATTTGTTAGGTTTCCTCCCCTTAGCACCCACCTGATAGCTACTGCCTGCTGGGGGCTTAAGGATGCCTGGGTGACTGAGGGTTAAAGCATTTGTGTATAGTGTAGGCTCCTTGCCAGCATAAGGCCTGGCTGGGGGAAAGGGGATGACAAGGATTAACTGTACAGAAAAGGAGCGAGGATAAGCTCTTGACTTGAAAAGACAGCAAAAGCCTTGTGCAATCACCGATTTCCATGATCCACCAAATCAGCAGAATAAACCTCCTCGAGCTCCATCCAGATGATGAGGTGCTGTTTCCAAGCGTGTTCATGCTATCTTGGGTTTTTTTTTTTTCCAGAACATTTTTTAAAAAATCCTTTAGTTCTTTTGCAAAACGAATTATCTCCAACTCAAAATCCTCCCCCCCCCCCCCCACACACACACCCTTGAACTGATTAAGCTTCCCCTCTTGCACGCAAGTAAAGAATTTGACTCAGGTCCTGTTAAAGTTCAGCCACGTGTAACCAAAGCCCTGCTAGGTTAAAAACTGATGTACCTGTATCTCTGCCCCTTCCCAATCCTCAGGTGCTTTGGCAAGTAAGATACGGCGAAGGGACACTCTTGCCATCAAACTTGGCAATAGACCATCCAAGAAAGAACTGGAGGACAAAAACATCCTGCAGCGAACATCTGAAGAAGAAAGGCAAGAAATAAGACAGCAGATCGGGACCAACCTGGTCAGGTACTTGCTGGCACATGAGTGCAGAAGTGACTGATTCTCATTGTAATATTAAGGGCGGCGGGGCTGCGTTCCCAGCACCCCGGCCGCCTGCTCGGCTAGCTTATGCCCGAAATAACAACACACAAACTGTATTCACTTAAACACTGCTTGGCCCATTCTCTTCTAGGCTAATTCTCACATAAGCTAGCCATGAGGGCGGATGGGGTGCTGGGGACGCAGCCCCGCCGCTGCCGCCCTAATTACTACATCTCATCATTGTTTCAAAGTCTCCCACCTGCCTGAGGGCTTGGTGAATTCCCCAGGTTCAGGTGCTCCTGGCCCATCCAGTCCTGTAAACTTGATCTCAGTTTGTGAACTACTCAAAGGATTTGCCCTTTGGTCAGTTAGCCAGTAGCTTTGAGATCTCCAGAACGTAGCTCAGGGGTCAACAGACTTTTCCAAAAACTGATCTGTTACGACGTCTTAGGTTTTGATGACTGGCTGGTCTCTGTTGCAGTTAGCCAACTCGGCCATTACATAAAAGAAGATGTTAACAACATAGAAATAAATGAACGTGAAAGCGTTTCAATAAAATGCATTTACCAAAAGGGGCGGCATGGGGGAGACTGACGCACAGTCCACAACTTGACCAGCTACTCTTCTAATCCGGGGGCTTACTGAGATTTATGTGAAAACTATGAGGTTCCACCCTCTGGGCTGTGAGACTGAAGAAGTACCAAGCTGCAGTGGTCTAGCTTTGTCCTGGTCAGATAAGCATAGCCCCCTGTCCAGACGCAGACCGTTAGCTTAGAATGGGTGGGTCATTGGGCATCACTCCTCACACCCTGCTGTTCTCATGTGCTGTAGGTCTTCTGTTTTGACCACAGTGGCTTCAAAAGTCCATTTAACTAAGATTTTTAATAGTGGCTAATTCTTGAAGGAACTGTTTTGGATGCCAGCATAAGCACCCTCGAGTGTCACTATTTTCCACTGGTTTCTCTCACTCTGCACACCCACCCAGGTGTGTCCCTGGGAGAAGGGCACCAGATCAGGATGTGAAGATGGGAGGAAGTTGTTGCCCTTGCTTAGAAACCAGAGCCTTTCGTGATCACTGTAGGAAGGTTGTGCAGGGCTGCTAGGGAGTGTTTGCTGTTCTTCACAAGGGAGAGAATCTCCAAGGCCCTTCTCTGCTAAAAGGGAGACTTTCCGGGGCAGCAGCTGTGGCTCCCAGATGAAGGGAAGGCTCACCTCCCTAAGAAATCCAGGAGGAGGCCTGGGGGTGTGGTGTCCCCAGCTTTTGCAACTCCCACTAAGACTCCAAAAGGAGTCCTGAGCAGTTTGCCAAGGGGCTCCTCACTGGAGGGTTTTCACCTCTACCCTAAGCCTGAACCATTTCCTGCCTCAGGAAAGAGCTAGCAGAAGTCAGAGGAACTTCATGTCAAATTTGTCTTCTTAACAACTAAAAGCAGGGGCCTCTCTGAGGTCTGGGGAGAGGAAGGGACTCTCTGAAAACTGCATTTCCTTAGAACAGAAGCGGGTTAGGATCACTGTTCAGCTATGATGGATTTCTTTTATACCATCCTCACTACACCACATGCATGCGGATACGTGACAAATGTGTTTTATTATTTTATTGCCTTTGTTTATGTTTTGGTGTGAAATTTTTTAATCATAGAAAAACAGTGCATTTAAAATGGTAGCAAAACAGGAGAAACTCCTTAAATGCAAAGAATATTAGTATAGTTTATCATAGTAAAGGATTTTTATAAAGTGAGCCCCATGCCAGGATAATCCCTCACTTGATAAAGCGTTTGTTGTGCAAGCGTGAAGACCTGGGTTCCATCCTCAGCACCCAGGTAAAAATTGTGTTAGCTTAAAAAAGCCTGAGACAAGCCAGAATTAAAGGTTTTTATAAACTATGCTAAATACATTAGTACCTAGAGAAAACCTAAAAGCATTTTTTAAATGAGCAAAGTTTCCCTACTTTTTTCATACTAAATGTCTAGCCATGGTTATTTGTAATGGGGGGAAAAAGCTATAAATTATGGGAACAAAATACTGTTATTATTCCTAGTTATAGACCTAGAAAATTCTGAGAAAAAATGAAACAGCTATATAGTAACTTCTGCAAGCTCAAAAAACCCCTAAGGTTAATTCATGAGCATCAGCAGCGTGGTAATACTGTCATCCTAGTAACACAGGCATTGGCACGGAGCAGAGAGCACAGCAAGTGGGAGACATGGCAGTCACAGCATTTCCAGCAGCCATTGTCAGTAGCCAACCACTTAACAGTTGAGGCTCCAAGCACGCCCTGTCCAGACAACCACGATGGATGGAATGAGTTTAGAATGGAGAGAAAGTAGACATTTGTATCAGTGAGGCACACTCACAAGACAGGCTGATCAGATGTGCCCCTCCTGTAGTGTGTGGAGGAAAGTAGATGCGTTCTATGGAATCGGAGCCTTGATGATTGACAAAAGAAAACCAGACAAATGTGACCCCCTTCTGATGTGAGCTAAAGAAAGATCCAAGCTGATCTGCTGAGATGGAATGAAAAACCCTTGGTAGCACGTTTTGAAGATGCTTGAGGGTTTGTATGATGAACTCACTAGTGAGGGAGGACTAGTCACAGTCAGAGTGTCTGGTCAAGGGTGAAGCCCAGGGGTAGAGGGATTGCTTAGCAAATGTAAGACCCTGGGTTTGATCCTAAGCACTGTAAATTTACAAACTAATGAATAAATGAATGAATGAGATGTGGCCTTATTTAAAACCGAAAAAAAAAAACCAAGGGTAAAAATATATCTAAAACAAGAGAGAAAACATCAACAGCCATCAGTTGATGACACTCACAGAACAGTTCTTAAATTAAAGCCTTTACTACTTGAACTACAAGTACCCAGGAAAATTAAATGTTTACTTTTAACTTAAATTGCACACACTTATTAAACTAGTGAAGCACAATTAAAAATTAAACCCAAGTTTATGGGAAAATAGTATACATTGTTCTTGATATGTATTTTTGAAGCAGTTTAAATAAAATAGTTATAAAGCTATTTCTTTGCATAATAACTCTGTTGACTGAGGTTTCTGTCCTGCCCAGTCCCACAGTCGTTCAGTCCCAAATAAACACACAGAGGCCTACATTGATTATAAACTGATTGGCCTATTAGCTCAGGCTTTTTATTAACTCTTATACCTTATATTTGCTCATAATTCTTGTCCGTGTTAGCCATGTGGCTTGGTACCTTTTTCATCAGTGAGGCCTTCTCATCTTGCTTCCTCTGTGTCTGGATGACAACTGCAGACTGACTCTTTTCTCCTCCCAGAATTCTCTTGTTCTCATTGCCCCACCTCTACTTCCTGTCTGATCACTCTACCTATACTTCCTGACTAGCTACTGGCCAATCAGCATTTATTAAAAATAATACAAGTGACAGGATAAAAGACTATCCTTTAAAAAAAAAAAACGAAAAACTCTGAATCTAATATCCTTTGTTTAGCTTTCATCATGACTATTATCCATACAACTTGTAACCAACACTCTAAACAAAGGCAAACATCCATAATCCATATTTTGGGAATGTGGGTGTAGTTTTCCAGACTACTTCCTGCTGATTGAAAGCACTGATAATTTTACAGGAAGCTAAAGAAAATTTTGAATTATGGTCAAGTCCTAAATGGAATATTCTGTGAGGCTTGATCATCTCAGCCAACAGTCTTGAAACTGTTCTGGATGCAGAACTCAGAGGAAACTCAACAGAGGTCCCCTAAAATTTTGGATCATCTGGACCATCCATTCCTTTTGGAGATTTCTCAGGGGGTCTTCCTTCTCAGGGGGTCTTCCTTAATCAAACCTTATTTTTCTTAATCTAGAATGAATCCACAGCCTCTTGTTTCCTGTGAAAACAAAAGCAAAACCTCTTCTCCAAAGTAACATACCTTTTAACTTAAATTTTGAAGTCAAGGCATTTTCAAAATATATATGTTGGATTAATCCAGCAATATTTTTTTAGCATTAACCCAAGTTTATTAAACCTTACAAACAAATGATTGCCTTTTGTATTTTCCAATGCTTTTTTATTTATAGAAAAAAACTCAGCAGCATTTATAATCAAATGTCTTTTAGCAGCTTTTGCTCCTTCCCCAGTCATCAAGCAATTTAAAGACAACACAATAACATACAGTATTCATACTCTCTGTGTATTTTTCATCTTTACATGGCTTTATTTTAAACTCTATTTCTTTTATTTTTATTTTAAATTTTTTTGCTTTTTGAGACAGTGTTTCTCTGTGTATCTTTGGCTATCCTGGAACTCACAGAGATCTTCCTGCCTCTGTCTCCCAAGTGCTGGGATTAAAGGTATGTGACACCATACCTTGAACTCACAGAGATCCACCTACCTCTGCCTCCCAAGAATTGAGATTAAAGGAGTGTGCCACTACACCCAACTTTCTTTGTTTCTTTTTTATTTTAAGGACTTTATCCTTTTCCTTTTCTCTCTGAAGCCTACATATATTTTTAAATACACTGTAAACCATTTAGAGGTTTTCTTCACCTGAATCTATCTTTACTGTACATCTTTCTTTTTTTGACAACATGAGTCTTTAATTTGCTAAGCAGTATGGCTAGAATTAAACCCATTCCTTAGCTTTCTGAGAGCCTAGCTTCATGGCAGAAGTACTGGCTGGAGCCATGTTTATTGTCACAACTCTGTGGAGTTTCAAGGTCCCTGACACCACCAAGATGCATGCTGTTGGCAATTCATAAACACCATTTAAGTGTTTGCTGGCAGGGCCTCTTAAAAGAGCTGCAAGTTTCACAACTAAAGCTGAGTTAGGAAGCTTCTCTTAAATGAGATGCACTTGCCTCTAGTAAAGAGAGCAAATCCGAGAAATTGCTGCTACCAATGCTATTCATTTTTGTCCAGAATTATTTCCCAAACTCTCTCAGGTTGTAAGTGAATTTAGCTGTTCACGTTGGTGCCATTTGTTGACTGAGGTTTCCGTCCTGCCTGATCTAGCAGTCATTTAGTCCCAAATAAACACACAGAGGCCTACATTAATTATAAATTGATTGGCCTATTAGCTCAGGCTTCTTATTAACTTTTATAACTTACATAACTCCATCTTGTGGAACATATGTAAGAAGGAAAGGATCTATAGTGATTCATTTGAAAGGCTTTTTATAAAGATATGTATTATAAGACTATTTATAGCAATGATAAATTAACCAAGAACAAGCCAAGTAAGTAGACAAAACCTGAACACTGATAAAGAAAGTTTTTTTAAAAAAAACAACCTAGCAGTGTGGTTCCTGTCCTTAGAACATTGGTCTTCTATCCATGTCATTAGGGATTCCTTGGGGATCATGCCCAGTCTTTCACCAGGAAGTGTGAGCATAGATTAGAATGGGTTGAGACATTTCCATTCCAATTCTAACCATAAATCTGGGGTACCAACCGTATCTTTTATGAACTAGTATTCCAATGCCACCCTTAAAATATTTAATATTTTTATAAGTACGTACATGATCTATAGCTTTAAATTTTCAATATAGTAGGGTTTGTTCTTAGTAATATATAAATGTTCTTTTCAGTGAACACAGCAAATCTTATGCCCCTTGTTCAAGCTTAGATAACACAGTTTAAGTCCAATGAGATAAGAGTGGATCTTGACCCCAACATTTGCTCATGTTTTAGTTTAAGCAAGTCCCTTTCTTCATCAGCAAACTGGGAGCCGGCCTTTACTTTGCTGGGTTGTTTGGAGGATTCCCCACACTTTAAGCATCTAGCACAAGGACTAGACATTTAAAAGTAGGAGTGAACGGTAGCCGTGGTTATTCTTATAGTTTTCCGTGCTTTTAACACCAAGGGCAAGAGCTGCTCAGTCTTTATACTGTTCCTTGAGGTTAAAGAACCCAGGGGCTTCTACCCTTGAGGACAGACAACCTTCAAGGTCCCATTTTAATCAACTGTAGGATTCTAGAAAATAGGAAAGGAAAAGAAAGCATTCCAGAGGAAGGATATTCCTTCAGCAAGAGAGAGCTAGCACACTTGAGTGTGACAATCTCTAGTACTCCAGCAGTGCACACACTGTTGCTCCCTGGACCCTTTTGGGGACTCAGTTACTGCCTTAATTTCAAAGCAAACCCAATGAATATCTAACTTCAATGAAAATTTGAGGAGACATTTGAAGGATTACTGGTTTGTTGTGATCCTAACATTTAGAATCGGTTGTGTCTAGTAAATACATATATCTTTATCTTCACTTACACAAATGCAGCCTACATCCTGAGGCAATCTTTCGCTGCAATTAAAAACAAATTGATGATGTAATCAAGACCAAGAACAAAGTTATATGGAATTTCTAAGAGTTCCTGCTCTCATGTAAAGCAGTTAACTACTAATCCTGGCTGAGCCTGGCTTATCTCAACGGCAGAGAAGAAGGGGCCCCCGCATAGCTCAAGATAGCATTGTATGAAATATATTCACTTGCAGGGTTTCCCGTCAAACCCCGAGCAGCACAGATTGAGCAGCTCGTACATTGGCGTGAACTTTGCAACAGCAGCTTATTGGAGGCCCCAGTGCACTGTACGTTAATTAAGTAAGCTATCAGCTAAGCTGCTGTAACATGTCAAGAATATAGGAGTTCAAGCAATGTATGTTGATTTCTCTCTTACCAGGCAGTCTAGAGACAACTGGGCCACCCAGCATGATGGAAATTTCTCCTCTTCTCCCCATAGTCCTAACACTCAGACTCCTTCTGCTTTGCACATTTCTTACAGCCCTGGGGAATCTTATCTGCAAGATCAAAGCTGGCTCATAATACCATGTTCCAGTGCAGCCTGTACTAGAAGGAAAGCAGAGACCACACACTCATCTGTGTTGAGGAGGGGGAAAGCTTATGCTGCTCATGTCCTGTTTCAAGAAGTCAGTCGCATCCTGCACCTAACTAGGGGAGCTATGATCTGTAGCCATATGCCCAGCCAAAAGCCAGATGCCTCTCTTACAAGGATGAGTGGAAGAGAGGTGACAGATGGAAATCTAAGTTGTGCTCAGTAGTCTACAAACAGGAGGGAGATATTTATTTCATAGGCTTAAATTTTATTTTTATTTCCCAAGATAAAAGTCTAACTTTGTTGGTTCACTGTATCTTGCACCAAATGGGCCTTGTTTGTAACTCGTGGTGTGTTCATTTTGTAACCTGTAGTCTATCATTTTGTCATCCTAGGAGACTCAGCCAGAGGCCAACAACTGAAGAATTAGAGCAAAGAAACATCTTAAGACGTGAGTATATGATTCCATACTGCGATCCCTAATGTGATCCATAACAAGGTGCCCTAGAGACAACTCATCCATCAGGAGAGAAACATGATTCACAGCTGACTGGGAAGGCCCGTGTATGTCATATATATTAGTAGATGTTTACGTATTTAAAAAAATAATTTCTTGGTTTTCATATTTCATTTTATAGCTTTAAGCCTGATATCCCCTAAAGTGAAGTCCTGGTCATAGCAATTATTTTTGAGAAAAATTAAATTTATCCCATGTGTTCTTTTGCCGAAATATTAAAGAAAATGCTCTAGTCTACTTTCAAATAACTGCCAAAGAACAAACCCACAAAGAAATCAATCAAACATTCCTATATTGTTATGAATAATACAGTTGGTTGCTAGGTTGAGTAAAAGTTCCAATTTAAAATTATGGTAAGAGGGATTTTTCCAGGCCTTTCACTTGCCTTTGTTGTGATTGCTCCTCTTCTTTCTTGAATTCTTTGTGGTTTCTTGGAACTTAAAGAGGTCTCCACTCATTTCCCACTTGATTTTTCCTTTCCAATTTCTGGCAGCAAAGTGTGAGAAGATCCCACTAGAACCACTGTCTATCCTGCTGTTCTCTCAGGATGGTCACCAGCGCCTGTCAGCTAAAAAGCAGTGCCTAGATATTAACCTAGTTCCAAAGGAGCTTTTTAGTTCATGAAATACCAAAAGATAAGAACGATCAGAACTCCGGGCAGACTATAATAGCAGTAAGCCATTGGCATGGAGGCATCCTTTTCGACCAAGCTGACCGAGTACAGTCAGCCTGCTGGATGACCCCACGCTCTCATAGGAGTTATTTTCTTTTGTGAAAGAAAGATTTTTGTAGCATATTTATAGCAATTTTGCCATAACTGAAGCAACCTAGCAATGAACACTTACCAGTGTAAGCAGGACCAACCACACAGTCTGTGGCATCGCTCCCCTGCTGTGCTTTTTTCTGGCTATTTGTGAGTCTGAGTTGACTAGAACCCACCAAAGTGGCTGCTAATATGAAGAAATGTCACTCTGAAAGACAAAAAGGTTGTAACTACAAAAGGAGGGTGCATTTTTACCTAAGCAACATCTAATGTTGACATGAAAACAAAGCCGTGAAGTTTCGGAAGTATTTTCCATGATGGAGTTCCTAGGACATACTGAGTTAAAGTTCAAACTCAAGGGTAGACTGTGAGGGCCTGCAAGTACAGAGGGTATGTCTTCTTGGGTGTCTGATGAAATACTTGGAAAAGAAGGCCATGCAAGTTCTGGATAATCCTGTCCATTGGGACTGATGTGCCAAGCCACACTGGAGTTTAGTTATTTGAGGAACTCTTTCATGGATCCGGAAATGTATTGCATGTTGATCTTAAGTGCTGTGTTGGCTTCTCTACCCTCTGTTTTCCTGGAGGTTCGGGAAAGAGCGAAGCACCAAAGTCAACTTCAGATTTGGGTCCAGCCCTGTTTTACTTCCTTCTAAGTTCATGTTGATTCTGGAAAGTGGAGGTCCATTTCCAGTCTGGAGCGGCTGATAACTGGCTCCTGATCCCCTGACATGCGCCAAGGGAAGCAGACAGAGCTGGGGCAGAGAGGGGGGGTTCTTTCCACTGAGCAGCACAGGGCCTTAGCCCACAAACACTTCATTCAGCCCCCTTGTTTCTGCACTCCTCCATACTGCCCTCTTTTTTGCTTGTATATTTCATCTCAAGCTTTGGTTCAAAAGCAGCAACAGTATCTAAATGAAGACACCAGAAAACTGTGATACAATATGATTTTTAAGGTCACATAGACCATCTCTTGGGGGCTAGGAAGCTGATTCAAAGCATAAAGTATTCAATAGTTCTCTACTTGAATTGCCCCACCCCTTTGGTAATTATGGCTAAGATAACAGTGAATACCAGTAACTATTTTGTAAGGACATGGAGCAAACTTGATGTCTTAGCATCAGATCCCTTATACCACACACTTGGTTTCTTTCCTATGTTGGTAAAACTGTTTTCTTTAACTACATTCATATTGTATAATGCATAAGCTTTATAATGTGTTTGAATACATATTATATTGTATAATATATCAACTACATTTATATTTTATGATTCAGTTTCAAACCAGTCTCTTAAAATACAGATCATATATAGAGGTATCTCTTCCTGCCTCTGGCTGGCCAGAAAAAGTGATCTATATGGGACAGCTTTTCCATACAGGACCCGAGAAAGGATGCATTGCTCTTGTGGGCACACTGTGAGTGCCAGGCCAGCTGTATTTTCCACTGAGAGAAAGAAAAAAAAAATGACCCAGGTCACTGAATTCTGAATCTTTATCTTCAACAATCAATTGTGAAATTTTTTGAATCTACAAAAACTGAAGAAATTTTACAGAGTGCACCTAACCATGCGTGTTCTACTGTTGACTTTATCATAAATCACCACCCATTGAGTTGTGTTTTTTAACATATATATGACATATATATGCTATTTTTCTATTTCAAAAGGTTATAGATGTATTTTTATTTGTTAAACATACCTGTCTGGGGCCAGTGAGATGGCACAGCAGGTTAAGACTCTGGTAGCAAACCTGACAACTTGAGTTTAATCTCCAGGGCCCACATGAATGGACTCCTACAGGTTTTCCTCTGACCCCTAAAGGTGTGCTGTGGCAGTGTGCTTGTGAACACACACACACACACACACAAACAGAAAATAAATAAATGTTTAAAAAATAAAACAAAACAAAAATCCACCCACGTGGAAACATGTAAAGAGGCAAAAAGATCAACAAAACCACAAAGAACATGTTGGGGGAGACCCAGGTCATTTTCTGCACAGCGAGGGCTCAACCGTGCACCGCTACTCCCGCTGCTGGTTTTGCTCTATTTTCTCCTCTCTCAGCTCATTCACACAATGCTGGAGTCATACTGGCTTGGCAGGCAGGTTTCTGCAGTGCCTGCTGCCTTGAAAGCAGGGGTGTTGATGGAGTATTTACTCAGACACTTCCCTGTGGCTGTCTGAAGTGGCACCCTTCCACTCTGACATAAGACACTGACCCAAAGTTCTGCCCCTTCCTTCACAAAAGCCCTATGGTCCGTCCCAATGCCCCCAACAGTTTACATCACCCAGTAGGGTTAGTCCTCTAATTCGTCAGCAAGTGAAGGAGATGTGTCCTAAATGACCCTCGCTGTGAACACTTCAGTACCAACTTCAGGATTTCTCCTTGCCGGTCCTGCCACTCTGCAAAGACTCAGAGGTGACCCCAGGGCAGCCCCCTCCATCCTTCACCCTCTTTAGAAGAATCACTTCAAACATGGGAAACGCTAAAAGCCAGTTTCCTAGTGTCAGGGAAGAGTTCCCAGATGGTACAGCCCTGTTTACTTAAACTTCCTCATCGGCTCTTTCTTTCTTAAACATCGCTGACTGTCACCTTGTTGTACAACATCCTTAATAGGGTGAAACTAATATTCCCTTTAAAGAAGTGACATTTTACGCAAGTAGAACCTTTGGGCTTTTTTTTTTTTTTTTTTGTCTTTGAAAAATGCCTTTAAGAAATGAAGCATGGGAATTAGCGGGGATGGAGGTTTGGCTTAGCAGTTGAGAGCACTCGCTGCTGTAGCGGAAGACCTGGGTTCAATTCCCATCACTCGCGTGGCAGTTTACAGTTGTCTGCAACTTCAGTTCTAGGACATCCAATGCCCTCCTCTGACCTCTGGGGACACCGAGCACACACGTGGTGTGCAAACATAAATGTAGGCAAAACATTCATAAAACTCAATGAATACATCAAATTTTTTTAAGTAGCTTAAAAAAAGAAAAGAAGTGAAGCATAGTAGACATATAGGAAGACGTGACTAAAATTATGCTTATTAAATTATTATTTCTTTTAATATTATGTCATCACAGCTCTAGCCTTGTATAGCTCTGGTTTTAATCACATTAACAAGAAGTTTGGAATTTGTGTAATATGTATAATAGGCAATCCACAAGATTCATTTAGCTCACATTAAGTAATCGACCCTTTGAGTATACTTTAAGGGTACAGAAAGACATATTTTTGTGAAGCCATAAGCGAAGCTTACAGCTCATTCATAATAAGAAATCTGACTTATAACCAAATCCATCTGATACAGAAACACTCTCTTGTCTTAGAGTGATTTCAGTTTGTCTGTAACAACAAAGGTCATTCTCCTACATATAAATGGAAAGATGTATTTGAGAAGAAAACAGAAAGTTCGGTATGTCCAGAGAAGGAGAAAGATGTATGGAGAATATAAGGTGGTCAGTGAGCAAATGCCTGTAGCAAATACCACTACCTACTGCCTGTAGCTGGTGGTGCACACCTTTAATCCCAGTACTCGGAAGGCAGAGACAGGTGGGTCTCTGTGAGTTCAAGACTAACTTTTTACTCTTAGAACCAGTGCTTAGTGGTGAAAAGTCCATTTAAAATGCTACAGTAAATATATTTTGGAGTTGAGGAATTGATTAGTCAGTAAAGTGCTTGCCCCGTGAGCGTGAGGGCTTAAGTTCTATCCCCAGCACCCACTTCAAAAACTGGATGTGTTAGACGGGCAGTGGTGGGGCACACCTTTAATCCCACGACTTGGGAGGCAGAGGCAGGCGGATCTCTGTGAGTTTTAGGTCAGCCTGGTCTACAAGACAGGCTCCAAAGGTACAGAGAAACCCTGTCTTTAAAAACAAACACAGAAACCAACAACAAACAAAAGTGTGGTGAGGTACAATTACCACCTCAATGCTGGTGAGGCAGAGATAAGTGGATTACTGGGGTTCTCTAGCCAGATTTAACAGACTAATCAGTAAACCTCCGGTCCCAGTGAAAAACACTCTCTTAAAATCCAAGGTAGGTAGAATCGGATGATGACATTCAAGGTCCTCTGATGTATACTACACTAGTGGGGTAGGGAGGGAGGGAGGAAGAGAAAGAGGGGGAGAGAGAGAGAGTAAAAAATAAAACTTTTGTTGGGTGGTAGTAGTACACGCCTTTAATCCCAGTACTCGGAAGGCAGAGACAGGTGGATTTCTGGGAGTTCAAGGCCAGCCAGGGCTACAAGAGCTAGTTCCAAGACAGGCTCCAAAGCTACAGAGAAACCCTGTCTCGAAAAAATAAAATAAAAAATAAGGTAAAATAAAATAAAACCTTTCATAGAAGAGAATTTTTCTGAAGTAGTACAGTCTTTCTTCACTAGACTCTTTAGAATGTAAGTATTTACGTATCTTGCTAGGAAGTAAAATCAATGCCTTACTTAATACAGAAGAGAGACAGGAAACACACAAAAGCTTTCCAAATAGCATCCCATAAATCCTGAAGGCTGCCTATTTCTTTAAAAATTCTGAACTCTTTTTTCAATCCCATCTGTTGGACTGCTTGAAATTGCACTACTTGATGAAGCACTAGAGAAAAAGACGACTTTGGAAAGTTAAAGTCACAAGAAAATAAATAATTTCTACCCGCAGTACAACTTGACCCCGTTCAGAACGGTGGTTTGAAAGCCAAGGCCCAAGGAATGCTTACATTTTGCTTCTATGGAAACATAGGAAGACAGATCAAATATTTTGGTTGGGTTTGAATGGAAGTCAGCAGCTCAGACGTGCATGGGATGGTTCTAATTTGTTCTTTTAACGTGCCTTGGAGTTTTCACATGAAGATCAGATCCAGAAGTAGATATTTTTTTATCTGAATTCTGGTAGTTTATGTTTCTAAGACAATAATATGTGCATGGAACAAAGAATCAGGAAGCAAGAAGACAGTCCACCAGTTCCCTATGGGAGAACGATATCATTGCATGTATGCATAGATATCCCATGCGTATGACTTGTTCTTTCTGCAGAATCCTTTGATAGATTTCTAGCATGATGGCTTGTATAATCAGCATATGCCAGAGCCGGGTAGTTGTTCCTGGTAGACTCTTCTGATTGTACAATCATCTCTAGTAACTATACTTATGCCTAATTAACAGAAAAGAATGAAGAAGAGGAGCAAGAAGCAAAAATGGAACTCAAACGGAGACTCAGCCGGAAGGTGATGACATTTCAATTGCTAATGAGCATGCGTGTTCTGGGATACAGTTTATCTTCGTTAGATACAAACCCACTCTTAACACGTGACTGGGATGTTTAGGAATGAGTGCTTCTATTAGGCCACCATGTGATCCAAGGCATTAAAATGAACAATGCACACAAATTAATTATCTTCTACTTGCGTGCTATGTTCATTTTGAAAAGTTAACAGCTTGTACATTGTAGCTAATGATTATGAAAATAGGTATGTTAAGTGAAAAAAGTTTAAATACAAAAATGAACAAAAAAGATGTCATACACAAATCTTCCATTTAGAGAGCCACCATTAGCATTTCAATATATTTGTATGCCATTAATTAGGTTTAAAAATGCTCACACTCAACATTTTATCTCGGAAATACTAAATAAGTATTTTGTGGCTCTTAATGATTTGTCTCCACTCTGTAGCAAGCCTGGGTGACTAATTTATTGAGTGAATTTGACCACAGTGTTGCCACAATTGACAAATGGCTTATCTTTAGAACCAGGCAATTGTCTCCACTTATTTACAAAAATACAAACCTGATCCCAGGACCACGACTTTGTTTTTTCTTCTCTGCTAAAATTAATTAGCCTTTGGAAAAATTAAGGACGATCAGATTTTATCTTTCATCATAAATCCTTGTAGTCTTTTCTCAGATAACCCTTCCATACCTGGAAGAGAGCGAGCTAACTAAAGTGTGAGTCCATAGCCAGCCGAGAGTGTGGCCTGACTCGGGTTGTTGAGCGCTGGCTGGGGAGCTCACAACAAAGCATTCCGAGATAGGTCTGTCTGGGTGCTTGTGGAAGGACCAAGAGAGTAAAGCAAGGGCACCCCAGGGCTGGCCGGATTAAATATGCGATCAATTTGAATGGGACAGAGGACTTGAGAAGAAATCCCCAAGAACAGACATGTCAGAAAGATTGCAAGAAGGAGTGTCCTCCATGAAGCCTCCTTCATCTGCCAGTCACCTGTCCTGGCTGTGTTGGCCAGCGCAGGACCTGTCCCCATCTCTCCAGGAAGACCGCCCTGTAGCTATACCCTTCTCTGAGCCATTTCTGCAGAGAACACCACATTTCTACATATGCCACACTCACTTGGAGCAGAGACTCATTTTCTAGGAGTTTCATAGGTTTTGTCTTAGTCCGTCAGCCACCACCTTAACCGTCCTTGAACTGTATGTTCACCACTGAGTGTTCCTGTGACAGAGATGACAGGCAAACCTTAATCTTAGTGCCAGGCATGCTATGGGGAGTCGCACAATCCAGACGGTTGCCAAAGGCTGACCTAGCTAGCAGTGATGATTTTCTGGTCTGGAAATGAGGGCACCCTGCTTTCTAGGTCTCGTTACAAATTCCCAAGATGCCATTGCTTTTCTTTTAATACCTGAAAGTGACCTTAACTTTGAAGCCTTCCAGCCAGAAACCTTGCCACCTAGAGACTGTAAACGTGTAACTGATCTCTGCCTTTCCCTCCTAACCTCCTGTAGCTCAGCCTAAGACCTTCTGTGGCAGAGCTACAAGCCCGAAGGATCCTGCGGTTTAATGAGTATGTAGAAGTCACGGATTCTCCGGACTATGACCGCCGCGCCGACAAGCCCTGGGCCAGGTTGACACCTGCCGACAAGGCAAGTATCTCAGTGTCCTTTTGTGCTTCCAAAACCTGTGTGCTCAGCCTCTGCTCAGCCATCCTAGCCCCTTTCTCCCTCTGGAAGTTTAAATACAAGCGTTCGTGTAAAACAATAGCAATACAGTTCTTTCTACTGGGTCTCAGTGAAAGCTGGTCCTAAATTGCTGTGTAACCTGTCTTCATCAAGTGTAGTGGTGGAGGCTTTCTTAATTGTGATAGGAGGCTTTCCTCATCGTGATAACAGTCTTGGATATCAGCTTGACTGCATTGCAAAATACCTAGGAGATCATAAAGCGTGTATGCAGATGTGTTTTGTCAGGCCTTGCCTAGAGGCAGCTAGACTGAGAAGTCTCTGGTCTAAAAACGAATTCATCCCTTGACAGATGCATAGTATTACTGGCCGCTGGTGAAGTGTAGTAGGTAGGACCTGGTTGGCAGCACGAATATTATGGGAATATTGGGAGTTTCTTCTGGTGGTAGCCTTGTCTGCTTCGCTGCTGTCAGGCCGTGTACTGAGAGCTTCTTTTCTCCACTGCACCATCCCTGATAGGCCGACATCTCTGAGACTGTGAGCTAAAATAAATATTCCCTTAAGTTGTTTCCAAGAGAGGTTGCATAGCCCGAGATTAATACCGACCATTTGTTTTTAAGTTTTTCACGTTACCAGTTTACCAGTATCTCTATCAATGAGTTCATAATTTTTTACTCTCAGTGAAACCTGGCATTGAATAAATACCTACCATACCTGTAACTGAGTATTTAATGATACTGTGTAGAGACGCTTCTTAAATAAATGAGGCATTTTGTCAAGCATATACTATGTGCGAAGGACACATTGGAGATGTTTATCAAGAAACTACTAGCAAGGGTGAGGCCCTGAGTTCATGTCCCAGCAGGGCTGAAAAGAAGAGTGGAGGGGCACAGCTAAGAAAGGCATCCCAGGAACATTTTAGAAAAAAAGTGATAAAAGAGTGTAGAAGAAACCACTGAAAGATGTGAAAAGAGAAGACACATCAGCCAGGAGGAGAGCGTTAGAGGGATGACCGTGAGTGTTTAATGCCCAGAAAGAGGCATTTCAGAGGACTGACCGCTGGAAGACAGTAAGGATAAACACAGTCGCCAAGGTCTCAGCTTTGAGGGAAGAAGTTAATCATAAGCCGAAGAAGGGCATCAAAATGGGAGTCTGTCTTTTTAATTTGGAAAAGATTTTTTTTAATTATTTATGTCATTTGTTGGTTTGCTTGTATGTCTGTATGAGGGTGTTTTTGTAATCCGGAACTGGAGTTACAGACAGTTGTAAGCTGCCACATGGGTGCTTAGAATTGAACCAGGGTCCTCTGGAAGAGCAGATCATGCTCTTAACCACTGAGTCATCTCTCTAGTCCAAGGGATCAGGGATGGAAATTTTAACAGTTTTTTACTTGAAGGAAGGATCCAAAAATGAGGGTAAAGATGAAGTCTACATGAGGAAAAGTTTGAGCGAGACACGATCGTTAGAGCAGAAGCCAACATTTAGTAGAAAGCAAGAAAAGGCCGTTGAAGGTGGGATGGTGCTCACAGGCAGGGAGCAGGCACTGAGGAAGGAGGCTGTGGACAAATACCTCCATGTGCAAACACACCATCAAATGTGCACAGGAACTTAGATTCCACTTCTGTGAACTGCTGGGCTTTTGCTTGTCTTCTCCTGGCTTGTTAGATTCCTGCTGATTCATAGGGGTTCTTTGTAGATTCAGGTTTCTTTTTTTATTTGTTTTTTTTTCTTTATTTTTTTTGTTTATTTTTTTTTTAGTTGTTGAAAAAAAATTTCCGCCTCCTCCCCATTTCCCATTTCCCTCCCCCTCCTCCCACACATTGCCCCATCCCCCCACTCCCCCCCTCCTCCTCCCCCCCATTCCATTCCCCCTCCCTCTTGAGAATGAAGAGCAGTCCAGATTCCCTGCCCTGTGGGAAGTCCAAGGTCCTCCCACTTCTATCCAGGTCCAGGAGGGTGAGCATACAAACAGGCTAGGCTCCCACAAAGCCAGTTCATGTATTAGGATCGAAACCTAGTGCCATTATTGTCCTTGGCTTCTCATCAGCCTTCATTGTCTGCCAGCACCATTTGTTGAAGATGTTTTCTTTCTTTCATTGAATACTTTTAGCTCCTTTATCAAAAATCAGGTGTTCATAGGTTTATGGGTTAAAATCCGGGTCTTCTACTCTATTCCATTGATCGACTTCTCTGTTTTTATGCCAATACCAAGCTGTTTTCAATACTGAAGCTCTGTAATAGAGTTTGAAGTCAGGGATGGTAATGCCTCCAGATGTTCCTTTATTGTATAAGATTGCTTTGGCCATCCTGGGTGTATCTCCTCAGTGTAGAAGCAGGAACCATTCCCATGCAGATGGAACTCCTCAGCACTGAAACATGGATGCCTGGTAGTCCAATGACCCGCAGACAAAAGGGCGAACTTGGGGGGCAGGGCTGGGTTGAGTAGAGCACAGGAGACCCTGCAGCACAAGCTGAAGGTCCCCACGATGCCTTTCGGGGGTCCTAGAGGCCTTACCGATAGGCAGGCACTCGCCGCTCTGGGTGGATAGCCTTAGTGTAGGAGCAGGAAACTGTTCCTGAGCAAAGGACCTTGCAAACAGCACAGGCTTGGGGGCAGGGTCGTGTGTAAGAAAGACAGCCCTGCAGAAGGAGCTGGGGGAGGTGGGGTTGTGCTCTCTTCTGGGACAATCCGCCCCTGGATAGCACACACTCACCCATCCAGATGGAACTCCTCAGCACCTAAACAGGGATGCCTGGTAGCCCAATGAGCCGAGGACAAAAGAAAGAACATGTCAGGCAGGGCAGGGTCCAGTGGAGCACAGGAGACCCTACAGCACAAGCTGAAGGTGCCCGGGCTCCCTTGCAGGGGACCTTGAGGCCTGCCCAGTATGCAGGCACTCACCGCTCTGGATGGGTAATCTTAGTGTAGGAGCAGAGAGCTGTTCTTGAGCAAAGGACCTAGCAGCTTGGGGGGGGGGGGCTGGGGGGCTGGTTGGTGTATAAGAAAGACAGCCCTGCAGCAGGAGCTGGGGGAGGGAGGTTTGTGCTCTCTTCCGGGACAATCCGCCCCTGGATAGCACACACTCACCCGTCCAGATGGAACTCCTCAGCACCTAAACAGTGATGCCTGGTAGCCCAATGAGCCAGGGACAAAAGGAAGCTAGATTCGGGTTTCTGTATGGTGAAAATAAGCCCATGCCTGCTTCCGTTTAGGGACATGTCAACTCTGTTTATGGGGCTTGTTGATGGAAGAGAGACGCCTTAATACAGCTGAGTTTAGTCGAACTCTTTCCTTCTGTGTTATGATTTCATTTTTGTCTTTTGAATTTTCCCTGGGCCAGAAGGAAGGCTCAGCAGGTAAATCACTTGCCTTGATAGTCCTCCATCGCTAGGACCTCCGGTGAAAGGAGAGAAGCACCTTCCACGTGTGTTGGACACTCAGGTCCCTGAACTCACACAGTAAATAAAAATGTTTTGAAAGTCTTCCCCTCATGTACGAGCTACATCATTACATGTGTAGAACGAACCACATTTTTGTTATAAAAACTTCGTTATGAAGCTCTATCTTAAGAAATGACTCTTTTCTCTAAAGCTTCTTTTATTCAATGTTACTTTGAACTGTGTGAGAGAAATAAATTACTTCAGACTATCTTATGACTGTGGATTTAGACCGCAAACCAGGTGGGCAGTTGCCTCATAGGTTCAGTTCCTCAGCCTACGTTCCCACCCACCCCACACTGACTCCAGCTCAACATTCCCTTTGTTGTCTTCTGGGGCTCAGGCAGCATAGCTTTGTGTTAGGATATTCCATTTGGTCTCCCCCATCTTCCATGTCCTGCCTGCTTTTGAAAATGACTACTTAGATTCGCCAGATTTAATGCAAGTATCCTCAAGTCAAAGACATTTTCACTGTTTACTTTCCTTTTCTGTTTGTCTCTGTTTGTCTGCCCTCCCCCAGAAGTTTCTACTCTCTTACCAGCCATTCAATAAATTTAAGATAGCTTTTAATGCTTTATCATCTTCACTGTTTTTCAATGGAAGGGTTAATCAAGGCATCTAGCATATCCTATAGCAAGAAATAGATTTATTCCAGTTACTCTCCTTCCAGCTGTGGACTTTCCTCACTCTCCCCTCATTCAGCGTTGACACTGCTGCAGCCACTGTCCCCATGCAGTAAGATACCCTAAGCTTGGTGATGTAGAACAGAGAGTTTCATTATATCTTGTGGATTTCATAGGTCAGGATGTATTCAAGCATCCTTTGGGCAATTCCACTTTCCATGGTTGACTAAGGTCCTCAGCGTCACCTGCTTGGTGACTAGGCTTCTCTGAGAGGTTCAGGACTGATTCTTCAACATGTCTTGTGTCTTGGTTTCCATAGCCCAGAGGTGGAGCTCAGCTGGGCTGCCCACAGAACCACTTACACATTGCCTCTTCGGCGTGAGTCAACAGACCTTTTCCCCGAGCTGGCTTCCCTCACAGCAGGCTCTGTCCCCAGAGAGTCCAGTAAAAGCCACTTGGCCTTCTCTAATCATCCTTAGAAGTCTGTTGTGGGATATTTGTGCATTGTGTCAAGATGTATTTGCTGTGGTTGGTGTAATGAAGAGCTGAACGGCCAACCGCTAGGCAGGAGGTTTAGGCATGACTTCTGAGTCGAGAAAGGAAGAGGAGGAAGAATCTAGTCCCGTGAGAGATGCCAGTAGCAGGGAGAGGAAACAGGAGGTGCAGGATGGAAGACACATGGCAGAACATAGATTAAAATAAATGGGTTAATTTAAGTTATAAGAGCTAGTTAGGTGCAATTAATTTCATAATCAATAAGAAATTTCCATGTCATTATTTGTAATCTGGTGGCCCAAAGGAAAGTCTGACTACAGAAGTTACTCAAGGTGCACATCTGCTTCATCCTGTTGGCTCCAACAAGTCATAAGGCCAGCTCAGACCCAGGGGAATGGGGTAGATAGGTCTACCTCTTGTTATGGGAAGGGGATTGATAACTCTACTTCTTGTTAGGAGAGCAGTGGGGTCATATTGTGTCGACTGAAGGCGGATTGTAGCCATCTTAGAAAAGTACGATTTGCCACATCCATTGCCAGCCACCTGATTATTCAAATGCCAACCTTTATACAGGCCAGATAAACAGTAAAATCCTCGACTATGCAGGAGTGACGGTTGACATGACTAACTACCCTTATATGCAAACTCAGTCTCCATCCATCTAAGAGCCATTCCTTGCCTTTGTCCTATTTGTGGGAGGCAAGAGCTCATCTATCTCCAGCTACCATGGGCAGAGATTTTTTTTTAAAAGAACATTTTGAACTGAGACAAAGAAGGGCTTTTGTCTTGAGATTGTTAAACGTAAGGGAGTTGGGCCTTGCCAGGTTTTCTTCTACAAGCCTGGTTTCTGTTCTGGAGTACTCTAAGGACATGGGAGTCTCACATCTCCCTTGACCATGGCATCTGAGCCCAGGGCAGAGCCAGAGTCCTTCCCGACTTACGGGGGTGGCTCATTTCTCCCGAGGAAATCTCACACATTTATCCTGAGACGTGTTAAGATCTAAAGGACAACATTTTTAGGGCTGTGTTTTTATTGTCTGTGTTCCCTAGGAGAAAACTGTTCTCTTTAAATAAGAATTTGTTTTAGACCAAAAAAAGTATACTTTTAAAAAAGTACAAAATAGGATTGAAACCTAGTGCCATTGTCCTTGGCTTCTCAGCAGCCCTCATTGTCCGCCATGTTCAGAGAGTCCGGTTTTATCCCATGCTTTTTCAGTCCCAGTCCAGCTGGCCTTGGTGAGCTCCCAATAGATCAGTCCCACTGTCACAGTGGGTGGGTGCACCCCTCGTGGTCCTGACTTCCTTGCTCATGTTCTCCCTCCTTCTGCTCCTCATTTGGGCCTTGGGAGCTCAGTCCGGTGCTCCAGTGTGGGTTTCTGTCTCTATCTCCATCCATCGCCAGATGAAGGTTCTATGGTGATATGCAAGATATTCATCAGTATGGCTATAGGATAGGGCCATTTCAGGTTCTCTCTCCTCAGCTGCCCAAGGAACTATCTGGGGACATCTGCCCGGACACCTGGGAGCCCCTCTCTAGCCTGTTTGGATGCTCATCTTCCTAGACCTGGATGGACGGGGGAGGATCTTAGACTTCCCACAGAGCAGGGAACCCTGACTGCTCTTCAGACTGGAGAGGGAGGGGGAGGGAAATGGGAGGTGGAGAGGAGGCGGAAATTTTTTTCAATTAAATATATATATATATATTAGAAAATAGAAAAATGCAAATATTAAACCTGCTGTTTACATGTAGTGTGTTTTATACGTCTGTTTTGTGTAGTATGTGTTACACACCAAGTGGTGTGTGCTTGTTGTCAAATAGCTGAGTATCCAGACTCACGAACAGGAGACATGAACTGGGATTTAGATCAATGCATGGCATTTTCAGAAATGTCTGAAAATACCGTTTTCTCCATAACACTGAGGAAAATTTAGTACTCTCACACCGTTGTTACAATGTGGATATACAAGGACTAGGTAGATGGTTCTGTAGGTACAGTGCTGCCCAGTAAGCCTGGAAACCACAGCCTGAATCCTCGAACCCCTTGTGAGACAGCTGAGTGTGCGGTACATACCCACAACCCCAGCACCAAGGGGCAGAATTAGCTGGCTCCCTGGCATGCCAAACAGACAGTCTAGCTGAAACAGTGAGTGTCGGGTTCACTGAGACCCACTGTTCTAAGAAATATGTGGAGGGTGATTGAGGAAACCTCCTGATGTCAACACTGGGTTTCCTTGAATGTCCAATGAGTGTATGTGGGTGGGTGTGTATAAAGAAATAGGGCCTATATGCTAAAAACATTTTAGGTAAGGATGAAAATAGCATACTAACTGTCATTATAGCAAAAATTATTGATTTTTATTACTTTTGCCTTAAAATGTTTCATAACACCTATTAGTCATATTTTAAATAATGTATTTGATTCATTAAGTTAATTAATATAAAATTAATTAAGTGTGACTTAACTATTGGGTTAGGAATTAGCTTATGAGGGGGCTGGAAAGATAACTCAGCAGTTATGAGCATCAGCTGTTCTTCCAGAGGAACAGGGTTCAATTCCCAGCACCCACGTGGCGGCTCACACCTGTCTGTAACTCTAGTTCCAGAGGATCTGACACCCTCACATGGACATAAACGCAGACAAAACACCAATGATCAGAAAATTAAAACAAAGTGAAAATAGAAAAGATTAAAAAAAAAAAAAGAATTAGGTTATGAGGCCAGCAAGATGGTTCCGTGGGTAAAATGTTTGTCCCAAGCCTGAAAACCTGAGTGTGGTCTCTGGGACACACGTGCTGGGAGATGGTTTCCCTCCAACTGCATCCATACCATGGTACGTGCGACCCCCTACTCAAACACACAGGCATGCACACGTACGCAAAAGCAAATAAATGTAGCTTTAAATTGGTTTTATTCTTTAATTTTTGATCTCTATACTCCACTTGAAAAACCTAGGGAAAGTCAAAATGACTGAAAGCTTGTATTACTTTTTTAAAGAAAATGAAATTCAAATATTATTTAGACTCCGAAAGTAATTTCAGTCTGTGGTTCCACAGCTGGATGGAAATTTAAAATACTCATGAAAGTTTCAGCTTAGAAAATTCTACGGAGCTGCTGAAGAGGTTTGGTCCTGACAAGGGTGCCGTTGTGCAAGCTGTGAAGGGCCTTGTCTCTAAGGGCCAGGGAGGGCATGGGCCGCTGGGTGGGGGAACTGCACGTTGCTGGGAGGTTCTGGCAAGGTGCTCTAAGATGTACTGAGAGGAGGCATAAATATATGTTTTGAGAAAAATTTTAAACAAGATTTCTAGTGAACCAGAATACGGGCTGCTTTCTGATGATATACAAATCTGTCTCGGCTCTTAAAACTCTTAACAATATGGTGGGTACGAGGGCTAGGGAGACAAAAAGTCTTCCCAGGAATGCGCTGTCTAGCAAGATACTCGGGAAGAATGTGATCCCACTTCCCTGTAGAATGTCATCCATTGACTCATGGCATGCACACTTCCCTCCCCATGACATGGGGCTTCATGAGTCAGCCAGCAATCCTCCCTTTGATACTAGCGTTTTAGCACAGAAATAAACAAAAGATATCGACTGGAAACTCTAATTCTTCTCTCGCAACCCACGCTGTCATGTTGGAAATGGCCGCAAGAGCCATGTTTTCAAACAACTGCCTGGTGTTCCTTGCCGAGAGGTGCCCCTGAACTGCCCACAGCTGATCAGATGGGGGATGTACGTGGCTACTCACCACCAGTCAAACTTAAGCTTGGTTTTTGTCGTTTTTGTGTCCTGTGTTTAATTCCCATGATACAAGCCACCACTGTTCATAGGGTCTCAGTGCAAACTCCTGGCATTTGGGGTTGCTATTGCCTGTTTTCTTCGAGATCAATTTCAGCTTAATGGTTTACATAGGGTGGTCCGGTGCAGCACCTCGGGCTCCAATCCCACTGCCTCAGTCTATTTCTTTTATCTTTCAGCAAAACCAGCCCCAGTTACACTTAGATTGAGAATATTTGGCCTAAAATCTGGTCTCATCTGAAAAAAGGAGGTGGGGGGAACAAAGCTGTGTTTATACTGACCCTGTACCTGGTCAATATAAAAGATCTCCTTTTTTCTCCTTCGAACCCCTAAGCACTCTTCCTTCTTACCTAATGGAGTAACTGTTAGACTCCAAAGTAGGTCCTTAGTGAGTAGATTTTGAAAGTGAAGACTGTCCCCATAATCAGGCAAATGCGGACACCCTGCAGGGTTACGCTGATTACCATACTGTTACGTACAACTGACTTTTCACTTCTAAATGCAAGCCAGCACACTCATGGCAATGAGGCAGTTATCTGGATTAGCGAGGCCCCAAAGCCCATTTTATTGGATGTATGTAAGGCTTGTAGGCTTATGAGTGGCTCCATTATAATCATTTAAGCACTTTTGATATCCAGAAGATAATAAGACCCCTCTGGGCTTCTGTTTCATCTTAGAATACTGTTTAGGTTATCAACTGCCTTGTAACAAACCAGCCCAGAGCTACTGGCTTAAATCAGTGATTATAGCGCTTGCAAGTTTCTGGGGGAGGACTTCTGGAATGCATCAACCCAGGGGTTTATTTCAGGCTCACATGGCGTTGGTGAGATGCTGGGCCTTGAAAACCCATTTCCAAAGTAGTTTCTTTGTGAATGTGTGTATGTCCTCTTGCTCCTTGACCTCTGTCTACATGGCATCTCATTTTCTGAAGTCTTTCTTTGTCTTGGGGCGTCTCGTACTACAGCTTGCTCAGGGCAGTCAAATGTGTTTTATGTGGCAGCTGGCTTCCAAGAAGCAAGTGTCACAGAGCCAGGAAGACACTGTCCTTCGACTGGTATCATGGAGCGACAACTTTACTTGTCTTCTTATTCAGCGTCATGATAGGGTTTATACCCAGAGTCAACTCCAAAGAAGCAGACACCAGCCACATCTTAGGAACGCAATGACAAAATGGCCTTGCAGAGAAGATGGGATGCGCCCACGTCTAACTGACTTTCAGGGGAAAGCAGTACGCATGAGGGGATGTGGGCACTAGAGGGTTATAAATTTCATTAATATAAATATTGGGTGGAATGGGGGCACAGTTTGTAGTTGTACTGATTTACAAACTCCATATCCCAAGTGTTTCTCTCTGAATGTTTCTCCTGGATTTTGCCAGACTCTTCAGCTGGTAGCCAGCCCTCTGTCACTAGTGAGTCCTTCATCTTGTTTATGCTTAGCTCTCCTGCAGCAGGGTCCTGTTGCGCTCCATTGAATTGTCTGGAATAAAAATGAAAGAATTGTTAGTCACAGTCCAAATAATATACCTTTTAAAAACTTCACGATATTTTATTGGTAACTCTACAATATTCAGCACATTTTTTTTTTAAACTGAACCTGTCATCAGAACTTTTTTTAAATTGTTTTTACTGAGCTATATACTTTTCTCTACTCCCCTCCGTTTTCCCTCCTCCCCTTTAGTCCTCTCCCATGGTCCCCATGCTCCCAATTTACTCAGGAGATCTTGTCTTTTTCTACTTCCCATGTAGATTAGATCCATGTATGTCTGTCTTAGGGTCCTCTTTGTTGTCTAGCTTCTCTGGGATTGTAAATTGTAGGCTGGTTTTTCTTTGCTTTATGAGTGAGTACATATGATATTTGTCTTTCTGGGTCTGGGCTACCTCACTCAATATGATGTTTTCTAGATCTGTGAATTTGCCTGCAAATTTCAAGATGTCATTATCTTTTTTCTGCTGTATAGTACTCCATTGGGTAAATGTACCACATTTTCCTTATCCATTCTTCAGTTGAGGGTCAGCACATTTTTAAAAAATATATTTTGAACTAATATTCTTAATTGCATCATAAATTTTTATTCCTATTTTCTAGGTGAGTAAATTCTCTAGCTTTCTGTTACTGTTGAAAAAGAACCCCTAGAATAGCTAACCTATAAATATAAAAAAGTTTGATTCATAGTTCTGGATGCAAGAGTTACTTCATTGCTTAGGGCTAAGTAATGTCTAAGTAAGGTCTAAGTAATGGGTGCTTGGAGGTATCATATGGTTGGAGCAGGGAGTACATGGTGAATCAAGTCACTTACATCATGAGTCAAAAGAAGAAAGAGAAGATAGATCATAGTCCCATAATCTCTTCAAGGGCATGCCCCAAATGACCTAGAGACATGTCCCTCACAAAGCCCCACCTCTTAAATGGTCACCCTCCCTCTAATAATACCTCCCTGGACAATGGGCTGTACCACGTGGACTTCAGATAACATCGTCCAAATCACAGTGGTAGGAAAGCTGCAGCTTGAGGGAAAGGTCCTCCGTGAGTATCATACTGCCGTGGGAAATGTAGCCAAGACCAATACCATGTCTTCTGAGCTTAAACAAAGTCTAGCACGGCCTCTGATGAAACCTGTGGAGAGAAGAAAGTTCAAGTGAAAACAGAGATGGGATCCCTGACCCCGTTCATATCGAAACACTTCTTTCCAAGGAGGAGCATTGCTCTAGAACTTCATCAAAGCAACTGTCCAGCTCCTGATGCTAGTGCCGATTGTTACTATAGCCAAAACCGAGTGTCCACATTGTTGTGTCTTGTGAGCCAACTGTGTCACGTGCGACTCAGGTTCACAAACAGGTCTCTGTCTGCTTTGGCACTTCCGAGAGTTAGTAATAAGAATCATGACTGCTGTTTATTGTCCAGGTTCCCCCCAAAGAGACTTCCAGACCTAAAGAATATATCTAAGGAGAGGAGACTGTCTGTGACAACAGGGCTTAATTATTACACTAAAATATACTTGGAAGGAAGTCTGTGAAGTGTAGAGTAATGGTTAATGACAGGAAAGAGCTATGGAGAGGTCTCGGGGCTTTCTACTATCTTTTCCGTTTTTCCGAAGTTCATTGACTTTCATTCGCAAAGTAGATTCTCCTATCTTTCTGTGAAGGGACTTCCTGTGGTTTATGTTGACATTCTGTGTTTATCTGGAGCCAAACCCTTTAGCACAGATGTCAGAAGGGTGCTTTATTCCTACTTTTCCTTTTATATGAAGGAAAGCATTCTTTGTGTAAAAGACATTTATAATCTTCTGTGTTTGAGCTGAATAGTGCAATATACATAGAGTTTAAAAAGATCCTTTTAGTACTTTTTATATGAGTAAAATATCCCTTGTAGGGGGAAAAAAGTCGGAAATAAAAATAAGTCAAAAATTGAAGCTAAACTCATGCATAATCCTGCCACTGTCTGTTAACAGACAGCCAAAGTTAGCATTTGGAGGGGTGTCTCAGCTTTCCAGTCTGCATGCATAAGCATTTTTGTTGTACATGGCATGGATTATGTGTTCCTTAAACAAGGCCGCCTATTTGATGTTTCTCCGACTGGCTTTAAATGCTGTGCTGAATTTTCAGTCATTTGTCTAAACTTTCAACATGAAAAAAATAAATAGCAATTGCCTTCTTAACATCCCTGTGGCTGCAAGTCAAAGCTGCGTTGCTGTGGGCTCCAATGTAAAACTTTCCGAGGAGCAGGGTATGGATTCTCTGAAAAACCTCATGCCTTGCATTTGCCGTGGTCAGAAGAGGGTGGAGGGACATTCTAGACCCTACTGCCGCCCTCCCCACAAAGGACACTCTCAGGGAGTCCATCCTAGCCTCAGTTTGGCTTCCAGCTGACTGTCCCTTTCTCAAAATGCCAGTGACCAAAGGTGTTTATGGGTTAGGAGTAGTTCTAGAATTTGGGATATTTGCAAGGACATAATGAGAAGAAGTAGCTGAAGGATGAGGACTGTGTCCACACACAAAGTTCTCTGATGGGGCCTGGAGTCTAGTTCAGTGGTAGAGTGCTTGCCTAGCATGCATAAGGCCTGGGTTCAGTCTCCAACCCTGCTTTAAAAGAGTTCATTTGTGTTGGTACATACCGCACACACATCTCCTGCAGGTCATTTTACACGTTTTTGCCATGGTTCCACTTTACAACCATCACGGGGGGGGGCAGGTATGGAATTTTCCACTTGTGGCTCACACACCAATACTCAGAAAATTTGGGGTTTTGAAGATCTTCTAATTTTGGCTTTTATGTCAGGGGTGCTCAGACTGTAATGTATTTCATTTATTAAGTCTTAATCTGAGATAAATTAGTAATTCTTTCCCCAAAATGTTATATCATAGAAGATTGTCTGTCTCGTGGATGCTGTGTACGTTGGGAAAATATGGGACCTAAATTCTGTTTCGTTTTCTCCTGTTTAGGCAGCAATAAGAAAAGAACTAAATGAATTCAAAAGCACAGAAATGGAAGTCCATGAGGAGAGCCGACAGTTTACAAGGTGGGTAGACAAGATCGAGTTTTGCAGGGTGAGAATACTCAAGACTGGAAATTTCATGTCGGGTATACCGTGTAGTGATTTCATTTTTAAATGTGGTTTGTCAGAAATTGTCTAATGAAGGTTTCGGCTTCCCTCGCCTCTGTCTTTCTTTGCTCTTTTGATTAACTAGAGTCCTGGTGGCAAATTTAAAGATATGGCTGGACCAGATTATCAATGTCTAGACTTTCCTGATTGGCTCAATTGTGTCGTTTAAGTGCACCTAAACTGATCTCACTGGGAGAAAAGGATTCTACAATGAGGTCTTGATTTTTTCTTTCAGTGAACTGTGAATCATTCTGAAGGACTATATTATGGTTCTCTTTTTAGTTTCTTTTTTGGGGCCAAAAATCAAGTATTGTCATAGCCTGCTCTTAAACTGATATCGGAAGTTCTGTGCTCTGAAGACACCCTGGTAGCAGGCGGTGTGGGAACATATGTGTTACTTATTGCTCACAGGACAAGACCTAGGGCAGAAACTGAATTTTGCAGAAGCTAGATCTTATAATGGGAATCAAGTTTTGATTGGCTCCCCAGATACTGCTGGGATCACCATTAATCTCTGGGATCATGAGCCTGTAAAAAAAGAAGCCTTCCTTTGACTCACAAGCCCAGAGATCCCAGGGCATGTTCAGTTCTTTCTACTGCTTTGGGACCTATAACAAGGCATCATGGTGGTAACACATGGGAACACCACTCCTTCCTGCTGTGACCCAGGAATGAGAATAAGGTAGAGGAACAGGCTTGGGTCCCATTGCCCTCACAGACAAGCCCCCAGCGACTGCAAGGCCCTACCCTTAAGGTTTACAGCATTCCCTGGAGAGCCAAGTTGAGGCCTGGAACTTTAGCACTTGGGCACCTAAGATCCAAATGTTAACAAGTGTAATGCTGTGGTTTGTCTCCCCACTACTCCTTGGTTTTCCAAATGACAGAAACTGTGTGTGTGTGTGGGGGGGGGTGGAATCTGAGTGTTCACATTATCTAATTTCCAGAAGTAACAGCTATTCTATTTAGTTACAATCTCATACATATATTAGCTTTGCTTTATGTAGCAAGCATATTCCTAAAATTTTGCTCAGAAATTAAATTTTTAGAAACCAAATTGAGGGTCTGAGGTGATAGCTCCATGGGTAAAAAGGGGACTCTCCACACAAGCATGAGGGTCTGAGTTTGGATCTGCAGCACCCATGCAAATAGCCTGGCATGGCCATATAAGCCTGTGGGGGCAATGTTGTGGGCGCAGAGACAGGAGGATGTTTGGGGATTGCTGGTTGCCAGGCTATTAGGGGGCTTGTAGGGCAGAGAGATACAGACGCGAGCTCAGGATTCCGTGAGAAATCCCGTCTCCTCTGACCTCAGTATATGTTCGCACATACATGAACACAAACTTATATAGCAACACACACATACACACACACACACACACTCACACACATAAACACACAATTGAAGTAATAGAAAATTCCAGGAAATGAATGCATGAAGAAGACAAGGTTCTCTGTCTTTTAGAATGCAAATACTGATGCCCTACCCTAATTGCATTGTCTCGATGCTGTGATCTAGAGACAGCCTCAGTTGTAGCTGGGTCTTGCCCCCTGAGCTGTAGTGTCTGCACTCATCCCACATGGTCATTCCGATTGGTTTTCCTTGTGTAAAACTTTCCTCTAAGTCATAAGTTCTGATAGCTTCATCTCCATTCAGTGGCCTGAGGTGAGAATAAATTACAGCAGAAAATAAGCAAAGAAAAATGTATTTTGTAATTCTAATTTTGTAGTTTTCATTAGTTAAATTTAATTAAATTTTGTAGTTCTAATTCTCCAGGAAGCATTTCTGCTGGAAGGCCTTCTTTCTGTTGTGTTCTCTAAGCAGATTCACTAAAATTAGCCATGGGGGGGGGGGGATAGGGTATCAGGGCCGTTTCTTTTTTATGTCTTTTGTATACGAAATGATGTATTTTAATTAAGCATTTAAGTAGTGCTAAAGTTTATCAATAAAAATGAATCCTCTACTTATTTTCCACCCTCATCTTTATTCTCCTGGGGAAGAGCTAGCTAAGGGCTTTTAGGCATTTCTTTTTCTGTGCATTTATGAATGTGTCCAAATATAATATAATTGTGTGCACAGACTGTTTATCCACATCCAGCACGTAGAAAGCCAGTCCCTCCCTGTGGTCTCTATGGCGCTCATCTATCTCCATGACTGCGGCGTCCCACAGATAATGTACTTCGCACGACTGAGCAGGTTCTGCTGGTTGTCCATGACACTTCAGCTTTTCACGGTCGACACTAAGTCACTGCCGTCACGGTTATGTCTGTGTGCACATGCCATGACTTCTGTGGTTGCCCCATTGACTGGATTTCCTAGGTGACTGGGTTCATGGGTTTGGTAGCTTTCAGAAGACTCCTCTCTGTTCTCATTTAAAACACTTCGTTTTCTGACTCACAGTTAGAGGATGCTGCACGCTCAGTCACCGTCATCAACAGTTGGTGGGTGACCTCAAGGTTTGTGCTCTCCAGGATAAATTGGAGCATGCTAATTTCCACACTAATCTCCAGATGGTTGGAAAGCTTCACTCATCTTTATTGACCCTTTTTGTTTATTTATTTAACGTTTGTATTCAAACCTTTGTAAATTTTCTTTTGGACTGCCTGCCTTTTTTAGATGGATTAGTAAAATCTGAGATATATTTTGCAACCTGCTGTCAGCCTTTTACATTCTTTCCACGGTCTTTTGTGTAATGTTTGCGTGCTGAAATCTTTCTGTGTTGTTACTCTTTTATTTCATTGGGTTTTTTTTTCCTGTGTGGAAGGGAGCCAAGAATACAAAACCATTGTTTTCAACTGTTTTTACACTTAAGACTTTAAGCCATTGCGCACCTCTTTCTGTGTATGATTCAAAATCACACATGAACTTTGCTTTTGTCAACCAGTGCTCAGCCTTCCCTGTGCCATTTATTGCCCTCTAGATGTGAAGTTCGCTTTGGGCACATCCAGAGGTCTGGGTTCCATATTATGCCCTGGATCTTTGACTGTCCCTGCCTTAGCTAGTGACACTCTTGAACAGAAGGCTTGTAATGTGTTTTTCTATTTGATGGGATTTTTTTTCACCTCCAAAAGCCTATCAATTATTTACTTCTCTGTAGAAATTCAGGCTCACCTTGTGTTTTGTTAAATAATTTGTTGATGTTTTTATTGTTTAAGTAAATGCTAACAGATGAAGGTTAGGTAAGTTTTGAGGTGGTAACATCTCATGCTGAGGAGATGTGCTTAAAAAGATTTTTTTAACGGTATTGATCAACACTCTTTAAACTATCATTTCAGATAAGGAAAAATTAAATATTTATACCACCAAAATAAACATGCCTTGCTCAAGAAGTCTTTAAGAGTTGACAGTAAAGCAAATGTCTACTGCTATTTTTCCATTAATTTACATGACATCATTAGAGTTGTATTCCAGCAGGGAAGTATTTTTGGCTTTGGAGGTATAAAAATCATGCTGTGATTTTCATGTTGGTGTCAGTATTTCTTTGAAGAGGAAAAAGTTCTAATAAACACTACTGTTTCTAGTCAAAATAATGTGAAAATATGGCCATGCATTTCACTTAGAAAAGTACTCCTGTAAAAAAAAAAAAAAAACACAGCACTCTCGGCATTAGCCCCCGCATGGGGCATAAACACGGAATCCTTATCCATCTTTTTTAATTGTAGCCTAGACACATGGCAGCAATTCTTTGTTCTAGTCAGTGCCAGGCTTTATCTTCCATATCAAGCAAGCCTTCCTATCAGACGCTAAGCCTCTGAGACCCACACACGGTCAAGGTAGATCATGTTGAAGACTGCTCTGTTCCCTACCTGTTATCCAGACACAAGCAAACACACAGACACAGACACACACAGAGACACAGACACACACACACGCAGACACACACACAGACAGAAACACAAACACACAAGACACATACAAACACATAGACACACACAGAGACAAAGGCATACACACACAAACACACACTCAGACACACACACAGAGACACAGACACACACACACAAGACACACACACACAAGACACACACAGATACACACACAAACACGCAGACACAAACACAGACAGACACACAAGCCACACGCAAGACACACACAAACACACACGCACACACATGCAAAACATACACACGTCTACGGCCATACCACCCTGAATGCACCCTATCTAGTCTGATCTCAGAAGCTAAGCAGGGTTGGACCTGGTTAGTACTTGGATGGGAGACAGACACACACATATGGCGGTCCAACCATCTCCCTCAGGATCTTTGCAAAAACTCCCCAAAGGCTGGTGATACTGCTTATCTCTGGGGAGGAGGGCTGGTAGCTGGGGCACACACAAGAGAAAGACTTTTTGCCACAGAGGCTTTCAAACCTTTTGAATTTTTGAGACAGGGGAATGTTTTACCAAGTCAACAACAGATACAGGGAAGAGATCCAATTCCTGAGACCCTGTTTTAATAAATAAGGATTCCAGCCTGGTGCTTCATTTTGATTCATGTGCCGGCATTTATATCGTGAATACTTTTAGCACAGCAGGAAAACACTTCTTTGACCGCCATCACAGAATATCTTCTGGTGCGTATGTGTAAGTGTGTGTGCATGCATGCGTTGATGAATTGTGTTGATCTGTTCTCTCCTGCAATCCTCCTGGTTACTCCCTGAGTTTTCTAGAGACGTTTTTGGGATTTGAAGCACAAACTAGGACTTACAACAAGGATGGGGACAAGTGCTCCCACAAGAACTTATCCTCGAGCCTGATAAGGGACCAACTGTGACCTGCATTCTTTAGCATGTTTACCGCTTCTCTGGCTACACTCTGTATTTTCCCCCTTTGTTGCCTACTCGGCTCATTGCTTAAAACCAAAAAGTTGAACATACTTGAATAGCGGTCTGGATGTTGATTATGTAGTCATTACATTCTCGAAAGACACCACTATGACAAACAGAATCCACTCTACTTTTCAAGACAAATGGAATTTCTATGAAAAAACATCTAAATTATGATGGCAAATTACATAAAAAGCCATATTTTGCTTAAAAGTAAAGTATGAAGGGTCACAGTAGTAAGACTTGGGTAATTGGAATTTTCTGGATAGTATTTTTTATTTTGTTTTTCAAGAGAGGGTTTCTCTGTGTAACAGCCCTGACTGCCCTGGAACTTGTTTTGTAGAACAGGCTGGGCTCAAACTCACAGAGATCACCCGTCTCTATCTCCCAAGTGCTGGGATTAAAAGCATGCACCACTACTGCCTGGCTAGTATTTGTTTTCTAAGGATTTTATTGTATTAACTTATATTAGATTTGTAATCAAGAGAGAATACCACTTTTTACAAAGTCAATTTAATTTAGCACAAAATAACATTTTAAGGTGCAGAGTATCTTCACATGTGAATAATTTTATTCATTTATGAAATGTTTGCTTATTAAGTAAGGTGCATTATCATACATTCATTGTGTCATTGAATTGAAGCTTTCAAAGTCAAAACAGATCTAAAGAGATTTTTTTTTTTTGTATCATAACCAGCAGACACACAAGATATTGCCTGAATGCCTACAGTGTGGTGCGTATTTAAAATTCAGGTGCATAAAAAAACCACACTGAGAGTGAGAGCAAAAGTTCTTCATAGTTATTATGCAGTATTCTTAAGGGTCTGTAAAATTTGAGAATTCTCTCAAATTCTAAAATACTTTTCATGTAAAATTACTACATATGAACATACATTTTTTTTTCAAGCAGTGATTTCATTTTTTGTCTTTTGAAGTAGGGATTGATATACATAGATAGGAACCCACTCTTTCGGCCACTAGATAGGGTGTGACTTTTCAAAATGTGACACTGTAGGGGTTGCAGCCTGCACTGCATAAGGCCCACACATGCAGGGACTGTCCTTAGGGCTGCAGCACGCCCTGTGGAGGGCTCACCACAGAAGGGTGAGAGGGCTGTTTGGGTTGTTACTCTTCAGAAGAAAATGTCCATAATTCAAGATCAGACACAACTTTAAAAGAGAGTGAATGAAAAGCTTGTGTCCATAGGGGAGAGGAAATCCGTTTGTTGCTTCACCAACTCGAAGCCTAAAGCCAAAAATGTCATTCTATCGGAGAGGTGAAGTTCTCTGAGATAAAGCTAAACACACCTAGGGAAAACTGCATTTATATTCCGTCTAGCCATTAAATTCTATAGCCAAATTTGAACAGGGGAAGCCTCATTTTGCAGGGTGAAGACATCTTTGACTGATTGAACACTGTAGCAAAATACAAGTTTGTGCCAGGCAGTGGCGGAACATGCCTTTAATCCCCGTACTTAGGAGGCAGAGGCAGGCGGATCTCTGTGAGTTCAAGACCAGTGTGGTCTACAGAGCTAGCTCCAGGATAGTTAGGATTGTTATACAGAGAAACCTTGTCTCGGGAAAAAAAAATAGAAAAACAAAAATACAGGTTTGTGTCTGTTTTTCCAGATCTTGGGGGTTGCTATGAATAGAGGCTGCAGCCATAGCTAGCCACCATACTCTTCTGAGCCAGCTGGAGGAGCTAGTATCATATCACAGTCAACCCAATGGAATTCACTTTCAGCCCAGATTCTTGGGCAGATGCTTTGTATAGGACAGCGAGAAAACCTTAAGTGTTTTCCTGCTGGTTTGGAGAAATTAAAATCAGGGTTCTCTCCAGAAAATGCTGGGCTTTAGAAGAATCCTGATGGGAAGATAAGATGTCCTGTGTCTCTTTTGCCCACACTTGTCCTTTGGATCCAGAACCCGGAAGTATCTGAAGAGAGGGACTTGGCAAAATATTTGGTGCACAAAAGTCATGCAAAATTGGGAACAGGCTAAACAGTCACTAACAAATGAGTTTCTCTGCAGTGCCCAGAAGAAACTGAACCCGAGAGGGAGAGAGGTTGATGGTTTTCTGTGTGAGGGCCACGAAGGGATGAGGTGTTTGTCTTGTTCCCCGAACAGTCTCAGGCAGGCTCTAGTCCCTGTGTGCCACAGCACGGTGTGTTTCTCGGAGGGAGGTGGAGCAGATGGAGCAGATGGATCAGCTGCTCTAACCACTGGTTAAAGCTTGAGGGCACTGCCTCACGTCCCGCTGGAGATGGAGGTCAGGACTTACCCCTGGTCAAAACTGATCAACACTGGCTAAGGTCTGAGTCTATGCATCATTGTCTTGGCTCTGGTCTGTCCTCAAGGTGGTCTGATAAGTTAGAGGAAAAGCGTGTGGAATCTCTTCCCGGAGGCAAGTTTCTCCTCCAGTGGACCCAGGTCCAGTCAGCCTTGCCCTTACCCGGCATGGGATTCCTGGGACAATTCTTGTTCTTTATGGTTTATTTCAGTGGTCTGATAGCATGAGTGCCTCTCTTTGAAATATGTCCTCTCCTGCCTGGGTAGTCACAAGACTATAACACGAACCGTCCACCCTCTTTGAATGAAAGCTCAGCTACCATGTTTTGGCCTATAATACAGGAAAAACGAAAGACTCTAGAGCCAACGCCTCTACTTATCACTTTTCTGTCTTGGACAAGTGACTTCGCTTCCCAGTGTCTCAGTTTCCACAGTAGAACAGTGGAAGTCCGTACTCCATAGTCGCTCTCTGTCCTCCATATAAATGTGTGCCCTATACGCATACAAAAACAATAAATAATAAAATATAAGCCGGGCGGTGGTGGCACATGCCTTTTAATCCCAGCATGCGAGAGGCAGAGGCAGGTGGATCTCTGAATTTGAAGCCAGCCTGGTCTACAAAGTAAGTTCCAGGAAAGCCGGGGCTGTTATATATTGGTTTCTGAGACAGGGTTTCCCATATAAACACGTGTGTGTGTGTGTGTGTGTGTGTGTGTGTGTGTGTGTGTGTGTGTATGAAGATAGGGACTTGTGAAATATTTTATGCACAAAAGTCACGCAAAAGTGGAAACAGACCAAACAGTCACTAACAAATGAGTTTCTCTGCAGTGCCCAGATTCGACTTCCAGCACCCCCATGGCAGTTCAGAGCTGTCTGTAACTCTAGTGTCAGGGAATCGGATGCCTCTGTAGGCACCAGGCGTATCCGTGATGCACAGACATTCACAAAGACAAAACACTCAGACATAAAAATCAGTAAAAATAAATTTAAAAAACTCCAAGTGGTGAAAGTCAGTTTGAAGTCACTGGTAGGGGCTGGTGACAGCCTAATGAAAATGGTCTACTGGCTTTGTTGGGGGTGTTGTTCTAATGGTTGCAGGGAGTGTTTGTCTTACATTGTTTTGTTTTCTGTTTTGTAAGATAGCATCTCGTGTATCCCAGGTTGGCCTGGAATGCCTCATATAACCAAAGATGACTCATATAACCAAAGGTGACATTCCCCTGTCTCTACCACTCAGATAATGGGATTACAGCTGTGTGCCACCATGCCTATCATTAAAATGATAAAATAGTGATTATTGTGTTTGCGTTTCATATCCACAGGCTAGGTATAACCAAATCCATGTAAAACCTGTCTCCCTCTGCATAATGTTGGTTAGAATATGAGCCTTGAGCATGGAGATGGTTTGTCTTCTTTATTCTATGAGCCTGAATAGTAAAGCCGAGATCATTTCCGTAAAATCATGTCTACTTTCCAGCATAATGCACGTAATAGCATTCTGTTACAGCAGCGACTTAACGGTAACTGGCTTGGTGGTATTCAGAACTGCGCCTTACGCGTGTCACCAAATGCAGAATACACGTCTATGCCAGGGGCTCACAGTCTCTGTTTCTTACTGCAGGTTTCATCGTCCATAATGAGGTGCGGGACTGCTCAGAAATATAAACTGATCATCCCTAGCTGAAGTCCTGCTTCCTGAGACCCCGAGATTGCACTGAGATTTGAACGTGGATGTTTCCGTTTCATTGTGGTGAGGGAGGCCTGTGACTCAGCTTTCGTTGTGCATGCTCCTCACCTGGACAGCCCAGACGAGGCCAACAAGCTGAGAACCAGACGCAGCAAGCCTGCCTGCCCAGGATGTGCACTGATGGAAGGGCAGTCTGGTTCTCTCAGCTGCTTTTCCTCGGACAATTTCATCAAAGAAGACAAGCAGAAGACAATCGCCAGTTCGACTACCGGAAAGCCAAATGGTATAGTGTGTGTGGGTTCGCAAAACAAGAGACATTGGAGTTGCTGGTGGTCACCCCAGCAGGGTGGGAGCTAAAAAGAAGGAGAACGGTTTCATTATGTTAATGAAGAAAAGAAGAACGAAGATAAGTATATTTTTGAAGTAGGCATTTGGTAGCTAAGAACTTACGAAGGGATTTGGGAACCTACTCACCCAGTGTGGATTCCTTAAAGACTTGATTCCAGAACATATATTCTTGTTTCGCCAATAAGTTGGTTCTGTGTAATACCATATTTTTTATGTTGTGCCAGTGAACCCAGTTGCCAGAAACAAATCTGTGTGTGCATTAAGTGCGAGAAGCCTCTACCAACTCTTACCAAGCATGCTCGCTCACATTGTGTTGCATGCTTCCAGTGGCCCGCGATCCACGTGACATTTTCTTAGCCTGCTTTCCTAATCAATGAGCCCTCTCCAAGGGTAACAGAGATAAGGTCAGATATAATGTGACTCTGAGAAACCGTTGCAGGCTTTAGAAACAAATCTCCTGATTGTTCCCTGTCTTAATTATCTCCCAAGTCAGAAAAGCATTCATTACCGAAAGAAGATTATAAGGACAATCACGATACCCTTTTGAAAAACTCAGTCCAGAGTTGCAACTTAAGCAACATACAAGTGTGTGTTCCTTGCTCTTAAGTTCTAAAGGGGAATAAATAATAATAAAATGCCAGGTAGTTTTGAATGCTGCATTAAAAGTAAAAAAGTTAGGTTGCTGCTATTAAAAAAAAAAATATCAAGCACATGGATTTAGCAAAAATACCCTAAGGCTTTCAAGAAACACAGAAAATTGCTGGTTTATGTAAAGGAAACTTTACCTTCTGTGCTGATTCTGTGGATCGCATCTATACATACAGTCTTTACTCCCCATGCCAGAGAAGCAGTGAGATACAGTGGAAGACGGTTTCCTGAGAGCCTCTAATCAGTAGTGTTTACATTGAGAAGCTTCCTCCCTTAAATTGCCCTTCTCTGCGGTATCAGGCCAGCACAGAACCCCAGAAGGGCTCACTTGTAAATACTCCCCTAAATTTCATTGTCCCTTAACAATTGTTTTGGGCCACCTGGATTAAAAGCATGCCATATTGTGTTTTCAAAAGAGAAGGCAGAATCTGTATCGCGTCTGCCTTACTCTCCGATCTGAAACGATATCTGTTCTGAACCATTCCTCCTTCAGAATGTGGAAGCCTGTAATTTTCTATCTCTACTGAGAAGTCAGCATTTAATCAGTGGAATAAGTGTAGGTCCCACCACTCTGTGGTATTGGGAAGAACCACTGGAAATTTGATGATTTCATTTCAAAGTAAAAGTGGTTAGCTGCAGTTGGCTTATTATAAGAAGCCGGGAGGATCATTCTGTGAGGTAGCCAGCATTATTGTCCCCTGAACTGCGCTTAGCTGTTGCATTAATAAAATAAGGCTGCCATTTACACTGGTCCATTCCACTAACGGCATAGGACAGGCTTTAATTTTGAAATAGCGTCTGTGTGTGCCACAGTATTTGTCTTGGGCTGAGGGCTCGTTCCTTTGGTTGTTTGCAGTACGCTGCACACTCTCTAGGAGCCCCGAGCTGCCCTCCCAGCCATTGGTTGCTTCATAGTGTCTCAATTCGACCATAAAAATTAACTTCTTTCTCGTTAATTGCACAGTAGTGTTCCTTTATGATATTATCATGTCAGTGTCATGAGAAAAATGCCAAGGCAGATAATGTTTCTTTTTCTATGCGTATAACCTTCGAATATTTTACAACTCCTAACCGCATGTTCTCTGTACATTGTAAATGCAAGACTTGCACACCAGTTTGTCCTTCAAAGTGTGTGTCATAGAAAGTTTCCGTGTGCTTGTTAAAAAGAACAATATTTTTTCCCCATAGTGGTCCGAATTACAGTTTTTCTTTCCACAATGATCTTCGCCCACTACAGAACACAGACTGCCTCTCATGCTGAAGCCCCCAGTTCAATCCCCAGTACCGCACAGATGAAAGCCTGTTTTCTTGACATGATCTGTCACATCTATGAACTACAAATACCTTTCCTCCATACTGACTCATACATTTACAGAAAAATTTTCAAGTTAGAGAGAAGTTTAAAAAGCTAAAAATTAACTACCAGTAGTCTAATATTTAAGTAATTAGAACGACCTGTTAGTTCATTGCAACAATCTATTCATTTTTTAAAAGCCATGGAAATAATTAAAATATCATGAGCCAAGCTGTAGTGCTCAGAGTAAGTCTCTATTTTCGTGGTTAATTTTTAAAGACAGAAAAATGTAAAGGCTGCATAACCTCACTAGCGACCCATCCAGGCATCCCCACAGAAGGCAAAGCAGCCATGTCTCTCTCTCTCTCCCTGCAATTATGCCTCTGCCCTCCGCCAGCGTTTCTGCAGCCCAGCCAGCCCGCCACTGTTCCCTAAGACAATAAATGTGTGCAGAAATCACAGTTATTTCTTGGTGCAGTTGTAATATGGTTCCAGTTTTTCACTAGAGCCTGGAGATGGAGAAACGGAGGAAGTTTTCCTGACTCCTGAGATAGAATGAAAAAAGAAAATTAGCCCATCTCATGGAAGGTCCCAGGCAAGAAAGAACTAGACCAAATATAAAATAAAAAGTGGCCGTTTCTATCTTGGCTTTTCACGGAGGAGAGAAACCCTGTTGGTCTGAAGGTAATGAGAGAACACCAAGTCCCCTTCATTCTGCAGCCGCACAGTCATTTCCAACCAAGGCGATAAAAACAACAGTCCCTTAGTCGGCATTCATCTGGGGCATCTTGGCTGGAGATTTTTTACCCACGTGAAATGCCTTGTGGTTTTGTGTTAGCTGTCCTTTACCTTTATGTTTTTCCCTTCAAACATTTAGCTAAAGTCTGCAATATTCAGAGAACCATCCTGGGTATTTGAACAGCCATTAATTAAAAAGGGAAAAGCAAACAGACCGGGTTCTCTGATTTACCCAGAAAAGCTGCCTTTTTTCGTTTCTTCTTCCCATCCTTATTTGCAAAATGAAGGCAGTCACTTACTTATCTGTCTCTGGTGTCAGGAGGAAATTCTGAAATTTAATTGAAAATAGACTTAAGGAAATAGAAGACTCTAATTGCTCCTCAAAAGTCACCAAATATTGAAAACGAGTTGTGAGCCTTTAAAACCTCTGTTCGATTTGTATCCTATGATTGATTCAGTGACGCGCTGGCATTTTAAAACAAAAAATACAGTAGTTTGTCCCTGGGAGAGAAAGAAATGGGGGTTAGCACATCCACCCCATGGCATCACAGGACAGACAAGCCTACCAAAGACCAAGCCGTAGGCACAGTAGAAAGAGGCCAGTCTGCCACATAGCAGTATGTCTGCATTTGAACAGAACAGTATTTTCTTTTTCTTCATCCCCTGCTCAGGCAGTCCATCCTGTGTTATCTGTGCGTGGTCCTAGCAGCCTAATTTAGAGTAGTAAACTTTCTTTAGCGGTGAGACAGACTTAAGCAAATCGGAGATATATGAACTCAATGTCATTTTCATCAGTGTAGTGAATTTGTTTATGCATTCCTAAATCCTCACTTTATTCGCTCATCATTACCAGTACAAGAAGCTGTGGTTGGATATCATCACTCCTTCCCCCGCATCCGCAGAGTATACAGATTGTCCCTTCACCCCTTAAAATGATGAATTCTTTGTTAGGATTTGCTGTCTACTTACTGGTGATATGTTTCCTTTAACAAAGCAGAATGAACCTTTCGAAGATATGGGCCGGAGAGGACAACAGTGGGAAAAAATAAGCAATGGTCAGATTAATGGGAACAGCTTCCTGAGAGAAAGTGCATGCCTAGGCAACTCAAACCCAAGTTCCAAAGAGGGACTCTAGGTTCCACTACAGAGGCAAGCAACGACCAAAGGGTGGCCGAGGAGAGGACGGCAGAAAAGCCCAAACCACTCTCCTTTTTGCTTTCTGTTTACCTTTTCTAATTGCTAAGCTTAAACACGGTTTCAAAGCTTGAACCACTATTAGCATTTCTAAAAGGCAACTGTAATAGAGACCAACTATTTTTTTTTTTGCTATGATGATATTTTGTTTTCTGTTTTGTTTGTTTGATTTCTTTTTTGTGGACGGCTTCATCCCAAATGAACAAATCTTATTTTTACATATTGTAAGGATTTTGGCAAAGAGATGGAGAGTCGTGTAGCTGCTATTCCTACATAATGCCAATTTTTAGCCGCGTTGGGTTTTAACGCAGGAAAATGCCATTGAGCTTGTTGCTCCTCTGCAGCAGCTGCGCATGAACAAAGAACTGTTGATAGATGGTCCCCAGTGGGGGTGCTGCTGGCATTTGGATCTGGGCAATTCTTTGTCGTGCTGAAATGTACCACATGTTGCAAGATGTTCGGTATCCCAGACTCCTAGCGACTCAACACCAGGATTGTTCCCTGACATTGTAAAAAAAAAAACAAAACAAAAAATAAAAACAAAATAAAAAGCCTTCCCCGTATCTATACACCTGCACAGAAGGGTGCACCCCCCGCACCTGAATACCACTGTCTACTAAGGACACACAGAGGAAAGTGCCTGTCCCCGAATATCATCTCCACTGCCTTGCATGTCTCTTATCCACTTCAAGCTTTCTGCTTAGATGCAGCTTAAATTACTCTGTTCTCTAGGAGAGAGGGTTGCCAGGCAGCGTTGTCCATTACAGTGGGCAGAGTGACCTGACCTGATGCTTGTACGTACTTTGGGGCGCGGGGGGGGGGGGGGTGGGGGGTGGGGGGGGGGGTGGGGGGGGGTTAATATGTGAAGCAAACTTTTGTTCATCGCTTCAGAACTAGACTGCTGGCCACAGCAACACAGTAGTGGCTCTGAACAAAACAGATGGCCTTTGGAAGTCAGAATTAGCTTCTACCTGGTAACACCACGGACCGGCTCGCCTCTCTTCCTATAGACAGCACAGTTAATTCACATGGAAGTTTGGATTCCCTCATGTAAACAAGCCCATATGGTTCGGCTTCTCTAATAAGAGGTGCAAATGGGACATGGTGGCAGAAATGTGGGTTAACTGGATCGCACGCATATTGCTCACGCCACAGAGCCGAGGCTATGCAGAGTAAAGCGAGTTCTCCCCCGGGTGCAGCGCGATCAACCTGCGCTAACCATACGGAAGCATACTCTTTATGCCACTGAAATTTAATAGTCAATATGTCTTGGAAAATATTTAGATGAATTGCAGCTAGCTGCAAGGATGGAATTAATTCCTCCCACTCTAACCTTTTTAATATTAAAATCTAAAGACACTTTGTCTTGAAAGCAGAGCAGCTCAGAGTCAATAAAGGTGGTTATAGCATAAACCTATAGATGGTGCCTAAAAATTCTTATCTTTCTTAATAACAGTATTTTTTAAGAAGAGAATAAATTGAAGGAGTACATGAGGCAGTACGCCACTCCACCCTCAGGTCAATTTTGAGGTTTATTAAAATGCCAATAATATTTGTGCCACTTGCCAGCTCTGGGGTGGGGGGGAAGCTTTTCCCTTTATGGATGTTCTTGATTTGATTTTTGACTGTATCATTACGTTGCGTAGAGAGCATCCGCCATGAGAAATTGCCACTGCAGTGCTAACTAGCATTTGGAAGGAATTAGCAGGAGTTGAGGGTCAAACCACTTTCATCACGTACGCTATAGGCACTTAATCCCTTAGTATTTCTTCTGTGACTTAGATATGTGCCGATGTAGTTAAAGCGTCCTGCACAAAATTGACCCGTGAAATACCTGCTGAAAATTCTCTCTCTCTTTTCCCCCCTGAGTAACAGTGGTTTTTCCATAACGGACTGTCTGTGTTCTCATGTCATTTCAAGCTTTGGTTAATGTGATCGTGACAGTAAACTGTGATCATTTTGAGACTAGCTGGGTCAGTCTCCCGTGCGTGACCCAATCTTTTGCACAGGTGTGCTTTCTGTGGGTGTTAATAACTGGAACTGTACCTGAACAAACACGACAGTTTCTCCTTTCGGTTGTTCTTAATCCGTACTATATTATAGTATGTGAATCTGACAGCTGCAAGTATACACACCGAAACATATGTATTCCACGATTGTAACCTGAAAGACCATGTATTATCTTTTGTATTCCATATTGGTGTTTGTGTTATTTAAAGTGGAAAATTATACTCTATCTGGTAGTATAATATAATAGAATATTTCGCTGTGCACAGTTCCAAGTGCCTTAGAACATTGTTTAGCTTTCCTAAGTATATGTATATGCATATATGTGTGTATAAGTTTGGAAGTGTTACCTCAATAAAATCATTGGGAAATCCTAGTTTTATTCTGTTACCGTCCATCTCATTTTCAGATAGTGTTGGGTTTTTTTTTTATTTTGTATTTCTTTATTTATTTGCTGTGTTTCTAAGACAGGGCCTCCTTTGAGCTCCTAATCCTTCTGTCTCCACCTCCCAAGTGCTAACTTACAGACATGCACCGCCAACTTATCACGCATAGTCTGTTTAAATTAAAAGTTCATGGAGGTCTCATGGGTAAAGTAAGATTCAGATACATTTTATAATTCTCTGGTATTTCAACCCCACCCAATTTTTAACGTATTTTGTATGTGAGGCCTGGTGATTTATGCTTTTAATTTTAAAAACCTACCTAAAGAACTGTTGCTTTTTAAAAAAGACTTAGGGTGTGTATGCACGAGCACACTCAAGTGCTCACATGTGCATGCATGCATGTGGCATGCGTGTGCGCATGCGTGTGTGTGTGTGTGTGTGTGTGTGTGTTAGGATTTTCTAGGGAAATGGAACTGACAATGAATCTGTATTAATAGGGGATTTGGTAGAGTAGTTTAATAGGCTGTGGTCCAGTTAGTACAACAATGGCCGACTCTGAGTGGAAAGGACAAGAATCTGCTAGTCGTTCAGTCCACGAGGCCAGTGTCTCCTCCTGGTCTTTGGTCAGTGTTGGAGGCCAAGAAGAGTGTTCTAATCCAGCGAAGAAATGCTTTCTCAGTAAACTAGATGATCTTGCCAGTGGGAGTGGGGCAGGCAGACAAAAAGCAAAAGTTTCTTCTTCTGGGTCCTTTAATGTAGGCCGACACTAGAAAGTTTTTTCCAGATTTAGGATAGTTCTTCCTTCCTCAGATGATTCAAGAAGAAGCCTCTCACAAGTGGGCCAAGATCAAGCTAATAACCAAGATTAGCCATCATGAATCCATCCCTTGTCAACCTAACACACTACCACATCTGCTTATGTCATTCTTAACTTCCAACTACAAACATAACTGGGTCCTAATTATGGGTAATATAACTATCCAGCAGACAAGTACAAATGCATTATATATTTTGGAATTAGGTGGCAACGTCCCTTGAGTGACATTCTTTTAATGTCTCATCACTTAAATATGATAACCACTGATATTATCTCAGTTGATGTTACATTACGTGATGAAGACAGAGAGGAAGGAAAACACAAAAATCTGCTTAATATGTGTCCATATATGCACAAACACATTCTTCACAAGATATGGCAGAAACACTGGTGTCAATTCCACTCCCTATTTCTGCAACTGGTCATGTGGCCTTAGCTGGCATTTACAAGGTCTCACTCACCATCTGTGTTTCTTACATGCCCAGCAAGCACCTCAGCAGATCTTGGTTCTTTTCCTGAAGAAGTGACTTGTATCTTCATTCCTGAAGGCCTTGACTCTTTATCATCCTGCCTGGATTGGGTTGCAATTTCCCATTGACTTTAATCACAGGACGAGGGAACACCAAGATATTTCAGACAGAATCTTCCTTACCTCCCTCGTAGAGAAGCAATCACATTTCCTCTTGGTTGTCTGGCACAGGTACCCAAAAAAGATCAGAAGAAAAAAAAACAGTGTCAGATTAATAAATGAGGGAACAGTCTTCCTCATTGTGTTTAATCTTTAATGCTCTGTAAGCAAAGAAAGAAACTAGGAGCATGCTATAACCAGAAACGGGATTAGAATATTTCTTCTCATTCTTCAACAGGGCTTAACAAATGCAACTTAGCCTCTCTCAGCTCCAGGACAAGGTTATGGATGAGAGGAAAACTGAAAATGGACCAGAAGACGAAAACCAAAATCATTAAAAAAGACCAATGTAGGAACAGTGCTAAAAACAACCAGAAAAAAGAAAGAAAGAAAGAAAGAAAGAAAGAAAAAAGGAAAAGAAAAAGAAAAAAGTGTGGGATCCTGTTTGTGTTGACCAACTACTGACTGAGCATGGAGCCTGCCCTGGGGAGTAGTTGATACACCCAAGTGTTTTTGTGCTTGTTTCAGTTTGGGTTGGGTTAGGTTTCGTTTTGGGGGTCCTAGTGAGGCTGTGATATTGTTGATTGAACTGAGGGCCCCTGCCTGTAAGGCAAGCACTCTACTGGCGAGTTACTGCTGCCCTAGTTTGGAATTTTTTGTTTTTGAGAGAAAAACAACACGAAGTTGAATGGGACTTGTAAACTTTATCAAGGAATTTGTAGCTCGTCCTCAAGACGAAAGGAGCCTCTTGATCACTTTAATCTCAGGAATAGATTCACCTCAATCATCCCGATCCATGATGAACTAGAAAAAACCACGTGGAAGCATAGTGGCTGTTACTACTGCTACCGTCTGGTGGGAAGGCAAAGATGGCTCCAAACAAGCTATTTACTATCAGAACAAAGACCTGTCAACTAATTCAAAGGGCAGTTATGAGTTGGAAGTATTGCCTGTGGGAAAGGGGGACATGGAAAAGTTATGTCTATACCTGACATGTGTCTGTGTTGTATAAAAAATGGCAATGGTACTTACTGAAGGATAGAACAGCAGAGACATAAGGCTAATATAAGGGTAGGGTTAGGTATAGCGGGGAGGGTGGAAGAGGCTGAGGACATAGAGAAGTGAAGCATTCAGTTTTAACTTGGTGATTCAATTTGTTTGGCTTGCCTTCTGCTGGGACAACACATGTTGATAGATGTACAGGAGTCAACAGGACTCAAGTCTCAAGGTCAGGGGAAGTGTCCAGGCTGAGAATCAGAAAAGTAGTCCGATGGGAGAGTACTTGTTAGGCCTATATATATTCCCTGGTTCTGCCCACAAAACCATGAGCTGGGAGGGGAGGATGTCAGAGAGACAGAGAGGAAGTTGAGAATTATAAATACATGCAATGGAAGATGAAAATAAATAAACCTTTTTAACCAAAAAAAGCATATCTTAAGCCCATGAAGTTATCAACAGAGTCAAAAGTCAATAAACTATTTTCTCATTGCTTAACTTTACCTTGGAATCCACGCCATCATTATTTACACATCATTGGGGATTTCTGATACCTACTTGGTTTTAATTGTATAGGATTTTACTCATTACTTGAACTTTAACTGAAAATGCAAAAACTTTTTGTTCAGGATATTAAATTATAAAGCAAAATTACATTTGAAAATTCCTGATATTGCACAAAATACTATATATATGAATATTATCTCATTGAATCAAACAGTCTACTATTAGGATAAATGGCTTGTTCTTTAATATGGTCACAAATGAAATTAGTTTATATTTAGTTGCTGTATTCTGTGTACATATATATAACATATATATATATATATGAGTTTTATCTGCATTATATAAAAGCTTACGAATAGAAGTGTATTTAATTTTTAAAGACATTAGAAGATTTTTATATATATAATGCGGTGCCCTGAGGATAGATAGACCCAAGTCTAAACACAAAATGTATTTGTTCCATCTTCACATTCTGCAAATTGCCTGAATATCATCTCTTACAACATACTTAGTACACTTCGTCTTTGACAATGACTTCTCACATAACCTCAGGTGTGGAATTTTTCACTTGTGTTTTCATGTAATCATACCTTTCAAGTGTAAGAATTGCTGCATCTCATGACAAATGCCTGTCGTCCCAACACTTGGAGGCAGGAAGATAAGGAGCTACATAGTGAATATGAAACCAGCCTTGGCTGTATGAGACCCCCTCCTCACAAAACACTAGTAAAAGCAACATAAGAATTACACTGCTCACAGTGAGATGACTAGGATGTTCACAATGCAAGCTGTACAAGGAACAGAACAACCGTATGTTAGTATGATATGCATGTATGGAGAGAAGTTGGTGCATGTCTCGGGGTCACCACCATTCTAAGCAGGTACTCTTTGATAAAGGATAGGTGGCATTGCCCATTTCCCTCAATAGAAATGTCTGTAATCTTTTCACCACCATTCTAAGCAGGTTCTCTTTGATAAAGGATAGGTGGCATTGCCCATTTCCCTCAATAGAAATGTCTGTAATCTTTCTCCCATTTCCTGAAAACATAGCATTAGCATTCAGTTCATGAGTTAAATGGATACATGATGCAATTACCTCATAATTTCAAAAAACTTATCTTGTGCAATAATGTATTGTTGCAAGGAGAGGGCCTGCTTGTTCATCCCAGCCACCCGGCTAGCTTAGCCCCGAAATAACCACACAGAAACTGTATTAATTAAATCACTGCTTGGCCCATTATCTCTAGCCTCTTATTGACTAGCTCTCACATCTTAATTTAATCCATTTCTACTAACATGTATATCTCTATGTGGCAGTGGCTTACCGGGAAAGATTATAACTGGCAGCATCCATCTCAGGGAGAGGATCCATGGCTTTTCTTTGACTCTGCTTTCTCCTCCCAGCATTCAGTTCTGTCTCCCTGCCTACCTAAGTTCTGCCCTATCACCAGGCCCACAGCAGTTTTTTTTTCAAATTTATTTATTTATTAAAGATTTCTGTCTCTTCCCAGCCACCGCCTCCCATTTCCCTCCCCCTCCCCTAATTAAGTCCCCCCCCCTCAGCCCGAAAAGCAATCAGGGTTGCTTGTCCTGTGGGAAGTCCAAGGAACCCCCCACCTCCATCCAGGTCTAGTAAGTTGAGCATCCAAACTGCCTAGGCTCCCACAAAGCCAGTACGTGCAGTAGGATCAGAAACCCAGTGCCATTGTTCTTGAGTTCTCAGTAGTCCTCATTGTCCGTTATGTTCAGAGAGTCCGGTTTTATCCCAGGCTTTTCCAGACCCAGGCCAGCTGGTCTTGGTGAGTTCCCAGTAGAACATCCCCATTGTCTCAGTGTGTGGGTGCACCCCTCATGGTCCTGAGTTCCTTGCTCGTGCTCTCTCTCCTTCTGCTCCTGATTTGGACCTTGAGAATTCAGTCCTGTGCTCCAATGTGGGTCTCTGTCTCTGTCTCCTTTCATGGCTTGCTGAAGGTTAATATTCAGGAGGATGCCTATATGTTTTCCTTTGGGTTCTCCTTATTTAGCTTCTCTAGGATCACTAATTATAGGCTCAATGTCCTTGGTTTATGGCTAGAAACCAAATATGAGTGAGTACATCCCATGTTCCTCTTTTTGGGTCTGGCTTACCTCACTCAGGATAGTGTTTTCTATTTCCATCCATTTGTATGCAAAATTCAAGAAGTCCTTGTTTCTTACTGCTGAGTAATACTCTAATATGTATATATTCCATACTTTCTTCATCCATTCTTCCATTGAAGGGCATCTAGGTTGTTTCCAGGTTCTGGCTATGACAAACAATGCTGCTATGAACATAGTAGAGCATATACTTTTGTTGTATGATAAGGCCTCTCTTGGGTATATTCCCAAGAGTGGTATTGCGGGGTCCAGGGGTAAGTTGATCCTGAATTTCCTGAGAAACCGCCACACTGCTTTCCAAAGTGGTTGCACAAGTTTGCATTCCCACCAGCAATGGATGAGTGTACCCCTTTCTCCACAACCTCTCCAATAAAGGCTATCATTGGTTTTTTTGATTTTCGCCATTCTGAGAGGTGTAAGATGGTATCTTAAAGTTGTCTTGATTTGCATTTCCCTGATCGCTAAGGAAGTTGAGCATGACCTTAAGTGTCTTTTGGCCATTTGAAGTTCTTCTGTTGAGAATTCTCTGTTCAGCTCAATGCCCCATTTTATAATTGGGTTGGTTAGCCTTTTACGGTCTAGTTTCTTGAGTTCTTTATATATTTTGGAGATCAGACCTTTGTCAGTTGCGGGGTTGGTGAAGATCTTCTCCCAGTTAGTGGGTTGCCTTTGTGTCTTAGTGACAGTGTCCTTTGCTTTACAGAAGCTTCTCAGTCTCAGGAGGTCCCATTTATTCAATGAGGTCCTTAATGTCTGTGCTGCTGGGGTTGTATGTAAGAAGTGGTCTCCTGTGCCCATGTGTTGTAGAGTACTTCCCACTTTCTCTTCTATCAGGTTTAGTGTGTTCAGACTGATATTGAGGTCTTTAATCCATTTGGACTTGAGTTTTGTGCATGGTGATAGATATGGATCTATTTTCATTCTTCTACAGGTTGACATCCAGTTTTGCCAGCACAATTTGTTGAAGATGCTCTCTTTTTTCCATTGTATACTTTTAGCTCCTTTATCAAAAATCAGGTGTTCATAGGTTTGTGGGTTAATGTCAGGGTCTTCTATTCGATTCCATTGGTCGACTTCTCTGTTTTTATGCCAATACCAAGCTGTTTTCAATACTGTAGCTCTGTAGTAGAGTTTGAAGTCAGGGATGGTAATGCCTCCAGACGCTCCTTTGTTGTATAAGATTGTTTTGGCTATCCTGGGTTTTTTGTTTTTCCATATAAAGTTGATTATTGTCTTTTCCAGATCTGTGAAGAATTTTGATGGGATTTTGATGGGGATTGCATTGAATCTATAGATTGCTTTTGGTAGAATTGCCATTTTTACTATGTTGGTCCTCCCAATCCAGGAGCAAGGAAGATCTTTCCATTTTCTGGTGTCCTCTTCAATTTCTTTCTTCAAAGATTTAAAGTTCTTGTCAAATAGATATTTCACATCCTTGGTCAGAGTTACCCCAAGATATTTTATGCTATTTGTGGCTATCGTGAAAGGTGATGCTTCTCTAATTTCCCTCTCTGTTTCCTTATCCTTAGTGTATAGGAAGGCCACTGATTTTTTGGAGTTGATCTTATATCCTGCCACATTACTAAAGGTGTTTATCAGCTGTAGGAGTTCTTTGGTAGAGTTTTTGGGGTCGCTTATGTATACTATCATATCATCTGCAAATAACGAGAGCTTAACTTCTTCTTTTCCGATACGAATCCCCTTGATCCCTTTATGTTGTCTTATTGCTATTGCTAGAACTTCAAGCACTATATTGAAGAGGTATGGAGAGAGTGGACATCCTTGTCGTGTTCCTGATTTTAGTGGGATGGCATTGAGTTTTTCTCCATTTAATTTAATGTTAGCTGACGGCTTGCTGTAAATAGCTTTTATTATATTTAGGTATGACCCTTGTATCCCTAATCTCTCCAAGACTTTTATCATAAAGGGGTGTTGAATTTTGTCAAATGCTTTTTCAGCATCTAATGAAATGATCATATGGTTTTTTTCTTTCAGTTGATTTATATGCTGGATTACATTGATAGATTTGCGTATGTTGAACCAGCCCTGCATCTCTGGGATGAAGCCTACTTGATCATAATGGATAATTTTTCTAATGTGTTCTTGGATTCTGTTTGCCAGTATTTTATTGAGAATTTTTGCGTCGATATTCATGAGTGAGATAGGCCTGTGGTTTTCTTTCTTGGTTGGGTCTTTGTGTGGTTTTGGTATCAGGGTAACTGTAGCTTCATAAAAGGAATTTGGCAATGACTCTTCTGATTCTATATTGTGAAATACATTAAGGAGTATAGGTATTAGCTCTTCTTGGAAGTTCTGGTAGAATTCTGCATTGAAACCATCTGGTCCTGGGCTTTTTTTGGAAGGTAGATTTTTGATAACGGTTTCTAGTTCTTCGCGACTAACAGGTCTATTTAGATCGTTCACCTGGTTTTGGTTTAGCTTTGGTATGTGGCACTTATCTAAAAACATGTCCATTTCTTTTGCATTTTCTAGTTTTGCGGCATACAGGCTTTTGTAGTAAGATCTAATGAGTCTCTGAATTTCCTCTGTGTCTGTGGTTATGTCCCCCTTTTCATTTCTGATCTTATTTATTTGCGTGTTCTCTCTCTGTCGTTTAATTAGTTTGGATAGGGGTTTGTCGATCTTGTTGATTTTCTCCAAGAACCAACTTTTTGTTTCATTGATTCTTTGGACTGTTTTCTGCGTTTCTATTTTGTTGATTTCCGCCCTCAGTTTGATTATTTCCAGTCTTCTGCTCCTCCTGGGCGTGTCTGCTTCTTTTTTTTCTAAAGCTTTCAGGTGTGCTGTTAAGTCTCCGATGTATGCTTTCTCTGTTTTCTTTAAGTGGGCACTTAGTGCTATGAACTTTCCTCTTAGCACTGCTTTCATAGTGTCCCATAGGTTTGAGTATGTTGTTTCTCTATTTTCATTGAATTCCAGGAAGACTTTAATTTCCTTCTTGACTTCTTCCTTAACCCAGGTGTGGTTCAGTAGTTGACTGTTCAGTTTCCATGAGTTTGTCGGCTTTCTGGAGGTAGGATTGTTGTTGAATTCTAACTTTAATCCGTGGTGATCTGATAAGACGCAGGTGGACACTGATATTTTTTTGTATCTGTGGAGGTTTCCTTTGTTTCCGAGTATGTGGTCAATTTTCGAGAAGGTTCCATGGGCTGCATAGAAGAAGGTATATTCTTTCCTATTTGGGTGGAATGTTCTATAGATGTCTGTTAAGTCCATTTGCTTCATTACCTCCAGTAGTTCTCTTACTTCTCTATTAGGTTTCTGTCTGATTGACCTGTCCATTGCTGAGAGAGGTGTATTGAAGTCTCCTACTACTACTGTGTGTGGTTTGATATCTGCCTTGAGTTTTAGTAATATTTCTTTTACATACATGGGTGCTTTTATATTAGGGGCATAAATATTCAGGATTGAGACATCATCCTCACAAATTGTTCCTGTTATGAGTATAAAGTGTCCATCTCGATCTCTTCTGATTGATTTTAGTTTGAAGTCAGTTTTGTTAGAAATTAATATGGCCACACCTGCTTTTTTCTTAGGACCATTTGCTTGAAAGACCTTTTCCCAACCCTTTACTCTGAGTAGATGCCTGTCTTTGTGGTTGAGATGTGTTTCTTGCAAACAGCAGAATGTTGGATTCTGTTTTCGTATCCAATCTCTTAGCCTGTGCCTTTTTATAGGTGAGTTGAGACCATTAATATTAAGTGATATTAATGACCAGTGGTTGTTCATGCCGGATATTCTTGTTGTTTTTGGAAGTAGAATTTGTGTGTCTCCCTTCTTTGAGTTGTGCTAGTGAAGGGTCGCTAGATGTCTGAGTTATTGTAGGCAGTGTTGGCAATGTTGGATTCCTTGGGTTGCGGTTTTCCTTCTATTACTTTCTGTAGGGCTGGATTTGTGGCTACGTATTGCTTAAATTTGTTCTTATCCTGGAATGTCTTGGTTTCTCCATTTATAGTGAACGAAAGCTTGGCTGGGTATAGTAGTCTGGGCTTGCATCCATGGTCTCTTAGCTTCTGCAGTACTTCTATCCAGGACCTTCTGGCTTTCATTGTTTTCATAGAGAAATCAGGTGTAAGTCTGATCGGTTTACCTTTATAAGTTACTTGGCCTTTTTCCTTTGCAGCTCTTAGTATTCTTTCTTTAACCTGTATATTTTGTGTTTTGATTATTATATGGCGAGGGGATGTTTTCCTTTGATCCAGTCTGTTTGGTGTTCTGTATGCTTCTTGAATATTCAAAGGAATATCTTTCTTTAAGTTGGGAAAGTTTTCTTCCATAATTTTGTTCAAAATATTTTCTGGGCCTTTGAGCTGTGACTCTTCTCCTTCTTCTATTCCTATTATTCTTATATTTGGTCTTTTTATTGTGTCCCATAATTCCTGAATGTTTTGTGATGAGAATTTGTGGGCTTTGCAGTTTTCTTTGATCAGAGCGTTTATTTTCTCTATGGTGTCCTCAGAATCTGAGATTCTTTCTTCTATTTCTTGTATTCTATTGATTATGCTTGTTTCTGTAGGCTGTGCTCGTTGACCTAGATTTTCCATATCCAGCTGGTCCTCAGTTTGTGTTTTCTTCCTTGCTTCCATTTCAGTTTTCAATTCTTGAACTGTTTCCATTACCTGTTTGATCGTTCTTTCTTGGTTTCCCAGGGTATTATGTACGTATTTACTCATTTCTTCAAATTTTTGGTTATACTTCTCATCCATTTCTATAAGGACATTTTTCACATGTTGTTTAAGGGACTCTACTGCTTTCAAAAAGTCAATTTTTTCCACTTCTTCTGTGTTAGGGTGTTGGAGACCTTCTGTTGTAAGATCATTGGGTTCTGGTGTTTTCATGCTGATTTTCAGATTATTGGGTGAATTCTTTCCTTGACGCCTGCCCATCTCCTCCTATCGATGCTATCTAAGGGGTCTGTTAAAACTGGTTCAGGTTTCCCTGCTGGCCAGGGGCTCCTCTTACAAAATGCCCTTGCTCTGTTTCCTGGTTCCTGCCGGGGGGCCAAGATCCCTCTCACCCCTCAGAAGGGTCTTCAAGAATAGGACCGGGCTCCTCCTCTGCCAGGGACCTCCCCAACCGAATGCCTACCTCTTTTGTTTAATTGTAGTGGGGCGATCTGTTCTAGGTGTTTCGCGCGGTCCCTGCAGCCTGCTTCTGCTGCTGAGATGGTTCCCTCCACCAGCAGCCTGTGTCCTCTGCTGCTGCTCTGGTCCCTGCCGGTTCCAGCCTGTCCCAGTTGGTCCCCGCCGGCTGCGCTGGGCGTCCTCCGGCCGCCTTCTGCTGCCCGGCCCGGTGTTCCGGCCGCCTTCCGCCCCCCACAGCAGTTTTTTATTAACCAATAAAAGCAACACAAATACAGAAGGATCTCCTATACCAATGTGTTACTAAGGAAAGGGGAATAATAATGACTTATGAGACACTTATTTCCTAAAACTAATGTCAGTGGAACTGAAACCTACAAAAAAAAAAAAAAACTTCAAAATTCACTGTGACTACAGAAGCACAGTAAAGAAAATTCAGACTGATATTTGCAAGTGTATACATCAATCGAGTGTATAGACTTTGGATTCTAAGGACAGAAGTCAGTGAACGGAAAGTCAAGAAATGTGAAGCGACTATGGCTAAATGGAATTTTAAAGAACACAATTAAGATTCTCAGCAGTGATTATACTTGTAGCCCTAGCTATTTAGATGTTGAGGAAGGAGAAATACTTGAATACAGCAGTTCAGTTCCCCACCTAGACAAACAGTAAGACCTTGTCTCAAAAATAAATAAGCAAGGGAGCAAGCAAATAAATAAATAAATAAACAAGACAATGCTTTCTAGGGCTAGAAGCAAGTAAAATATTTGAAACATAACTATAACAAAGAAGTTGAAAGGTACCAAAGCTGCTAAAAATCGAAAGGAGGGGACCTAGGGTCAGTGTGCAGATCAACTCAGTTCCATAATATGAGCAAAACACATGTCCTGATATATCCCAAATGCTGAAGGTCCTGGTTTTAAAGAAGGCCAGTGTGGGGTACGACAGTCTTGTGACTGGCCCAATAACTCATGTTCATTAAATGTTTACCGTAGACCAGGAACATCACACGCATCTCATTTAACAGCAACCCACAAAGCAATATGTTGAGGTAAGAAAACTGAGTTTCACTTGCAGCAAGCTACACAATGAGAGTGGAGCAGAGACCCCAAAAGGAATTCCATCCAGTACGCCAGTGGCATACTGTGGTCCTCATGTCCTGCGAAAGGAAAATGCATGCTCCGGTGACACATGAAGTCTCTATAGATGAGCATTCTCTTCCCATTTAGAAAATGGAGAGTAGTGTGTTGTGTGGAGGTCACTCGTTCATTCCCGGATACCCTGATTTAAAACAATCACACAGAAGCTATATTATTTGTATGTTTGGCCAATAGTTTCAGTGTATTGCTAGCTAGCTCTTACATCTAGAATTAATCCATTTCCATTTACCACGAGGCTCGTGGCCTACCAGCAAAGTTCCAGCTGGCAGCTTGCATCCTTCTCCTATGGCAGCTACATAGCATCTCCCAAATCTACCTTTTTCACCCAGCATTCAGTTTAGTTTTCCCCACCTAGCTCTACTCTGCCCTATCAAAGGCCAAGCCATAGGTTCGTGGGTTAATGTCAGGGTCTTCTATTCGATTCCATTGGTCGACTTCTCTGTTTTTATGCCAATGCATATTCAGAAGGACTTCACACACCAGTAGTGTGAGTGTCCCTCTTGTTTCTAGGTTATGTACCTGAATTTTATCCATCACAGGTCCAAATGTCTTCCCTTACTCATTGTAGAAGAAATTTATTGCATCACCATTTGCAAATGCTTCCAAATGTTTCTGCTCTGAACTTAATGTAACATTTACCTATTGCTGTAACAAGGCACCAGACTTTGTAGGATCTGAGACCTTAGCACAACTGACTCCATGATAAAAGTAGCTACCATTCAGGCTGTAAAACTCCACACATAGACAGCACTACCAACTAAAACAAAGGTCTAATCCATCAAAGTCCATAGTTATAGAAAGTTTCTAAATGTACTAACCTTGCTTTTTTGGCTTCTGTAGTTCTTCTAGCTAACTCTTCTTGTTAACTGAAGTATGTTAACCCAGAATATGGTTTTTTTTTTTCTTAGAAGCGCAGCCTGAGAAAGACTTGGAGCTACCCTGGAATCCCAAACACATAACCACTGTAGTCAGCGGTCAGCTACTAAAGAGTTTCTTTTGGCTTGAACCCAGGTCCAAGCAGCCTTCTCTGGTGAATACCCTACTGTTGGTGGAGGCCGCTTGTTTATTCCTGGCTTCCCAGACTCAAAATAACCACTCAGAAACTATATTATTTAAATCACTGCTTAGCCAATCACTTAACCGTAATGCTAGCTAGCTCTTATACCTTTGTTTAATCCATTTCCATTATTTTATATTTCACCATGATGTTCGTGGCCTATTGGCAGCTTGCATTTTTCTCCTCTGGAGGCTCCATGACAGCTCTTTGACTCCACCTACTCTCTCTATATATATCTCTTCCAGTCTGGCTATATTCTTTTAAGCCATTGACCAAAATCAGCTTCTTTATTAATCAATAAAAGTAATACATATATAGTAGGACTTTCCACCCCACCTCACAATGGTTGCTTCATTGATAATATGTAAACAGAATCCTTAATATTTGCTAACTTTACAGATATATAAGTAGCATAATTTAATCATTTTAAATTATCATTTATACTCCTTATTGGCCTAGATTATATATTTCTAGTATGTTCCATCCTTGCTTTTATTTTTATGTGTGTCTTTATATAATACGAGCAATGTTCTACATCCAAGAATTACACATTGGAAGATCCAACCAATGATAGATTAAAGAGATCTCTCCTTAAAATTGTGTCTTCAGTGAGCCTATATACTCTCCCTATTTCTGTTTCCCATTTTCTTGTTATTATGTAGTTCAGACTAGCCTGGAACCCACAATCCTGCATCAGCCATGCAACACTTGGGATAAAAGGTATGTGCTGCTGCATCTAGCTCAGACTTCTTTTTTTGTTCTTTATAACAGTAAAACAATTTCCACAGCATTTACCTTGCACCTGGATTGCATTCAGAATTTAATGACATTAGAGATTATTTTGTATGTCTATATGAGGTGTATCAGGACTCAGACACTCTCTGGACCTGTCTGAAAGAATTTCCTACAGGTATAGAGACATAAGGGTTGTATGACAGACTTTTCCTGAACAGACATGAAGAAAATCTGCTCACCCCAGATAGGGAACTGTCAACTGATCAAAGTACTGTTACCATAAATGTCCAAAAAAAGCCACTGAGCTTTATTGGGGTGATTCAAAGGATTTTGGTAGGGGTAACTTACAGGAGCAAAAATGACATGAAAAGAGCATTACCAAAGCCCATCCTAACAAGGGGGTCAGCTCACCTAACCCGGAAAGCTGGAGCTCATTGCCCAGCCTTCAGAGTGTCCTTTAAGTGGCTAGGCTGAACAGAGCTTCTTCCAGGAAGCTGGTCTTTGTTTCTTATATACAGTTCAGCAGGTCCTGGCTTCTTCCTGGCTGCTAGGCTTTTCAGGGAGTGACCCCCAGTTGTCTTTATTGCGTCTATACTCTTGGACATGGAAAGGACCAGTGGAACTGGTCAGTTTCAGGGACTTCCTAGAGGTAGTTTGTGTTCTTTAGTTCCGGTCATAAGCTTCACTGAGAGATGAAATATTTCAGTCTCAGAAGAAACTGTTACACAGCTGTCCTAGTTAGGGTTTCTACTGCTGTGAAGAGACACCATGACCACAGCAACTCTTAGAAAGGAAAACATTTAATTCAGGCTGGCTTACAGTTTCAGAGGTTTAGTTCTTGATTGTCATGGCAGGAAACATGGTGGCATGTAGGCAGGCATGGTGCTGGAGAAGGAGCTGAGAGTTCTGCCTTTTGATCCACAGGCAACAGGAAGTGAACTGTCTGCCACACTAAGCATAGCTTGAGCAAAGGAGATTTCAAAACCCACCTGCACAGGGACACACTGCTTCCTACAAGGCCATAGCTACTCCAGCAAAACCATACCTCTTAATAGTGCCATTCCCTTTGGGGACCACTTTTCTTTCAAACCATCACAACTCTCAATATACAGACACATGCAATGAAGAAAGATCTATAGATTTAAATTCCATGCATTCCCCTCCCAGCTCTTCAGGAATAGCTACTAGCAGTTTTAAGCTTTCTTTCAATTAATTCTTTACTGTCAGATTTTTAGTTGTTTTTCTTTTTCTCTGTTACAAGCAGCACTCCAGTGTACTCTTGGGCACATTTTCTCTTCTTATGAATTAACTACCTCTTTAAGCACTGTTACTGTTGTCAAGCGTGTCATTTATAGCTCCTGAACGTACTGCTTCAGATTCTATTGAGTTTGCCTATCCTGAGTAATAATCCCCCTTTCTTGTGTACTTTGGTTTCCTGCTGCCCTGGAATTCCTGAGTGTGGGGGGTGGAAGAAGTTTTCTAAGTAGGAGAAATACTAAGGGCATAGAACTGAGACTAGCACAATAATCATCCTTTCAATGGGTAAGTTGAAAACAACTCTGCAGAGCCTAGACAAAAACCACAAATTCTGTTTAACAATTTTAAAATAGATGCAGTTAATTACAGAATACCAATAAGAAAGTAAAAGTCTGATGTGGATTTAATATTATTGCCCCCAAATCAGTTGGTGGGCACTTTACTGAAAATAAATGATAAAATGAAATAATAATAATAATAATAATAATAATGTTTTACTGCTAAGATAGCACTCCAACTATCTCTGATCCTGGAAAATCAGTACGTGTTGGCGTTTAGTGATGGGGAGATGATCTTTGAAACAGAATGTGCTGTGGTAACAAAGGATGTCACTGAGCCAGGACCTACCCCTGAGTTCACACTCTGCATTCCTCAGGGACCACCTCTGTGCCCTGGAACACTTTATGTTCCTCAACGTCAAATCATTTTTCATACCTATCGTTTATTTGTATCTGCGCGTGTATGTGACCAGATGCACACGTGCCCCCTCACGTATGTGACAATGATCGTGGGACAGCTTGCAGGAGCCAGTTCTCTCTTTCTAACCTGTGGGTCCTGGGAATGGAACTCAGGCCATCAGGCTGGGAGCGGGGGCAGGCGTTTTGATCTTCTGAGTCATCTCACTTGCCCCAGATACATTTTGAAAGATAATGCTGTATGTATTTCAATTCTGTTGATGAGGATTTAATGAATAAACATACATGAAATGCTTTGAATGGGGCACGCAGTCAAAGCTTCTCCTGTGTAGGGATGGAGCTAGTAGGTTGCCGCAGCCAGGCTCTGGTGACAAAGGAAAGGAGGACTTCCCGGTCAGCAGAGCTGAGCAGGGTGGAGTAATCAATAGATACGGTGACCGCATTTGAACGATGGACACAAGTGTTCTGGTGAGAGAGCTGGAGAGCCCCCCTCCATCCATCTGCATGCTAACAGAAACCCGGAGAACCTTGACTGTTCCATGACCTGGACAGCTGTGTGTGTTTTTTCCCTGTAGGCTAAGACGGATCCTTGAACATTTCCAGGCAATGATAAAGCTGTGAGGGTTATTTCCCCAAAGCGGGAAAATAGGAAAATATGTTGCTCAACCATAGAAACTTGCCATGGCTCTGAGCCACATTGCTTAAATCTTCATATGGACTTTGAACCGATCCCCCTAGTGTGTACTGCTTCTTTCTTTGGAATCTCAACTGTCCTCCTCTCCAACTGGTTTGGCAAATCTGTTTCAAGAATTCCCTTGCCACCCATCTTGGGGCAACTCCAGCCTAGGACTCAGAATGCTAAGCCTTAAGGAACAGTGAGGGGAGGAGAGCCTTTTAGACAGGCAGGAAAGAGTCCATCACACCCAGGTGCTTTGGGGACCTCCAAACAGTTTTACAGGACTGGGATGTGAGGAGGAGTTGGAAAAATAACAGAACGCTAAAATGAGTTGAAATTTCAATCACCGTCCAAGAGTTTGACTTTATTCTAGAGAAGAGACTCAGTGGGTGTTTAAAATGAACAATGTAACAAATTGGGTAATGAAATGGTACATATGGAAATTTAGAAAGTAAAATCAACAAATATGCTGGTTGACTGTCACTGAGAGAACAAAATAAAAAAAAAATGGGTAAGAACATGACCTTCGTAAACTAGCCTGATGGTGGACATTTCTGGGCTTTATTTTGCTACCTTCAGTTTTCTGAATGTCAGATGCGCATCGTTGAGATTAGCTTAGTATTATTTAGTTAGGCTTCATGGGCCCATGGAAGGAAATCAATGTCATAATAAAAGAAAGCCCTTTGCTGTGTGTTTAGGGTTTGCATTAGAGCAATAAATAATAAAATAAGCATATTATTAGTTTTTTAAAGAAAGCAACATGGCTTAGAAACCCAGGCTCTAGGCAGGCTCTTCAACCTTATATTTCAAAATTTCCACCTATTAGTATGTTTACTATGAAGAGTCACTTATTTGATACCATAATTTTTACTACTTACAATGTTGGTGAAAATGTATCTCTCACCTCAAAGAGAAAAGAGTTTATCATTACACCAAATATGAGTCTCACACCCAGGAACACAGATTCAGATTGTCTTGATTAACTATGGGAGTAGACACACAGACTTCTACTAATTGTTTTGTTTTGTTTTGTTGTTCGAGACAGGGTTTCTCTGTAGCTTTGGTGCCTGTCCTGGAACTAACTCTTGTAGACCAGGCTGGCCTCGAACTCCCAGAGATCCGCCTGCCTCTGCCTCCCGAGTGCTGGGGTTAAAGGCATGTGCCACCACCTGCCCGGCTACTAATTTTTTTTTTTTAAGAATCATAAATCTAACTGGCAGTGGTGGTACACACCTTTAATCCCAGCACTTGGGAGGAAGAGACAGACAAATCTCTGTGGGTTCAAGGCCAGTCTGGTCTAAGAAGCCTAGATGCTAGCTCCAGGACAGGCTCCAAAGCTACAGAGAGAAACCCTGTCTCAAAAAACCAAAATAAAAAAGAATTATAAATCTAATCCCAACGCTCAGGAGGCAGAGGCAGGTGGAGCGCTGTGAATTCAAGGCCAGCCTGGTCTACTGAACAAGTTGCAGGACAAGTAGGGATAAACAAAGAAACCCTGTGTTGAAAAAACAAACAACATAAATCAATGCATTTGCCAAATACTTTGCTTGGCAGCACAAGTAGACAGATTCCAGTAGCTCAGAGAAAACTCTGTTGTGGTTGCTGATGCTACCTGAAGGCTTAGCTTTGGGGTTGGTGGAAACAGTAGTCCGTCAGAACACATGCCAAACCTTTCACCGAATAGTCAAGGGGTTGCCAGGTGGGACACAGAGGAGACAGTGAGTGGCTACAAAGGAGACCGAAGATAGGCCAAGCTAATCTGAGTCTGCATCTGCAATATTCTAACTGTCCACAATCAGAAAATTCTAATTAGCCGTTCAGCTTTGTGGAATCTTCCACACAAGCGTAGCATTTTCTTCTGGGAACTATAGTTTGCTGTGAAATGACCATAACTGCACCTTTCCAGCAGTGCCTTAGCATGAGAAATAGTTCATGCAGGTAAAATAGCAGGCCATTAATTCATATATAAACAAATGTTTATTGGCTGCATGTACCAAGAAGCAGATAAAGTAGTAAATAAAGCAGACTGAAATGAAACACATGGTTCCCTTAAGAATCTTGTTTTCCAATAAATAATGATGGGTATCTAGCTTAACAGTATGTTAAATGAAGTATCTACTTTTCTCTTGATAAATGTTGTGGTCCTAACCTAAACCATTTCTGTTATTGTTCTTGTAGGAAAGGAGCATGGCCCCCAAGCATTTAGGATGAAAATATTTTGCCTATAATTATAGAGGCATTCCATCAGAGCCAAGACATTGAAAAAGACACCAGAAGGAAAACACAAATTTAAGAAAACGTTGACTGTTTGAACTTTGAATTATTTCATCACTCTTTTCTCTAGCACCTGATGGAAATCTTCCTAAGAAATTATACTTATAAACCTATTTGCTTAAGCCACCATAAGATATGTGAGCAATAACTTGGGGGATGGAAACGTCATCATACATCCTCTGGTAGGGAACTCACCTAGCTTGCAGGAAGCCCTGGATGGGTTCATTCCTCAGAACAAAACCAGTATAAGCCCAGCTTTGGTGTGGTGGAGATAGGAAATTTAATAATTCAAGGTCATTCTTAACGACACAGCAAGTTAGACTGGAGGCTGGGCTAAACCAGACAATGTCTCAAAAAGAACCACCTTGGGGTTATTAATTTTTATCTTAGAAAATATGCAACCATTAGAGCTTCGGAATGTATTTTATTATGTCATATGCCCCTAATACCAATAGTCTTAGGGACTGTGTTAAAGGTAGGGTTGGAGGTAGTTTGTCAAAAGGTGCAAATTACACCCTGATGATTTCTGATTCTGCTTATTAGAGCTGGGCCTGGTGGCACGTTGCTAGGCAACCTATACCCCTAGTCCAAGATGCCAGGGAATAACTTACAGGCTTCTTATTTCACAGGGTTACTTTGATGTAGAACCCAAGGAATGCCTTCCCCATAGATTGTCTTATTTTAGCCAAAACAAATGGTTCCATGTGAAAGACCCCCAGTGCTGGGGAGACTGTCATCAAGTCTCAGGATAACACGACCCCCCCCACCCCGCAGTAACTCACGAGAGACCGTCCTTGCTGCAATCACAGGAGGCTTTAATGATGAGACGGGAACCAGTGCACTGGGGCTGAGACTCATAACCCACGCAGGGGAAGAGTTCGACTCTGAGTGACCTGGAGAAGGTTTTTATAGGAAGAAACTACAGCCCAGTAATCCAAAAGGGGCAGGGAGGGTGTCACAGAAAATCACGGGAGGCAACTCCCTGCCTCTCAAGATCACTCAAGGTCACAATCAGCTAGTTCCTGAAATACAGTATTCCAAAAAACCTAATGAGAATCACAAGGGGGAAACTCCCTGTTTCTCAAGATTATTCTCAAGATTACAATCTAACTTTATCTTCAGCTAGTTCCTGAAACACAGTTACTGAACTGGCTAAATCCTGGATTTCTTTTTTTTTTTGGGGGGGGGGGGTTTCGAGACAGGGTTTCTCTGTGGCTTTGGAGCCCGTCCTGGAACTAGCTCTGTAGACCAGGCTGGTCTCGAACTCAACAGAGATCTGCCTGCCTCTGCCTCCCAAGTGCTGGGATTAAAGGCATGCACCACCATCGCCCAGCTAAATCCTGGATTTCTGATTCTTCTCTTCCTGCTTAGATTTTTGGCTATTTTCTTCCTGCTGGGGGGGGGGTCTGGAATTATCCAGGTCTTTCACATGCCTTCCTAGCAGTGAGCACTACAATGGATGTGATGTCAATATGAACAGCTTAGAGTACTACAGAGGGTAAACTAATTGAATGCCTTGAAAGTATTATCCACTGGTCATATGGCAAACCTTTTTTCATATTATTTATAGTTGCACTTGACTACAGTTCCTCGAGGCACTGGAGTGTTTGTACCCCTCACCTGCCTTGGCCAGCCTGTTTTTGTGACCTGGAAGCACAGATTTAACACTATGCGTTAAAAGCATTTTTTTTTCTTTTTGGTTTTTTTCAAGACAGGGTTTCGCTGTAGTTTTAGAGCCTGTCCTGGAACTGGCTCTTATAGACCAGGCTGGCCTCAAACTAACAGAGATCCACCTGTCTCTGTCTCCCGAGTGCTGGGATTAAAGGGAGCACTTTATTTAAAAAAAAAAAAAGTTTAATCCCTTAAAAAGAATGACAATTAAGTTCCATTACCTGTCGTTGATTTATCCTAATACCTCAGTGTTCATTCCTCTTACCTGCATATTTTCTTCAAAGATATAGCTGTGTTGATGTCTTTGGCTTCCCATTGGGTATACACTACTGAATAAATGTAGGAGTTTTATGTTTACCGTATGAGTCTTGAAACACTACAGATATTTTGAGTATCAGTCATGATGGCAATTTCTGTATAAAAGAGCCTTAAATGGAACATTGTTTTGAGATCAAACTCACTACCCTCACAAAAGTGGCCACGTCGCAATAAAAACTGTGGCATATTACCAAAAAGAAGCCGGGGAAGTGGCCACTTTCCTTCCATGAACGTGTAGAGTTGGTTTTGTTTTGTTCTCAGCTGGTAATAGGTAAGGCATATCTTCAGTGATGACATTACATTCACCTTCCCAACATTTGGGCCGGAAGTCCGCCCTCAGGTAGCATTCAGATTAGGTGAGCTTACTCCCACCACCAGAACTCCAGCAAAACTCCAGCCAGGGAAGCCCCGCCCACTCTGGGAGTCCAGCTAGCTCCGCCTTCCGGAAGCTCCCGCCATCGTTGAGGCCGACGCGGGCTACGCAACTTCCGGCTGCCGGCCAGCAGCTCCTCGGCGATTGGCCCACGGCCACGCCATTGATGTGACGCGCTGTCCCGGACCTGTGTACCCACGTGTGGCGCGGCCGGGAGACACCGGTGAGCGGCGGATCGGCTTTCGCGGTTCCGGAGAAGTAGTCCCTGCTCCGTCATGGTGAGAAAGCCGCGGGGATCCCGGCGGGAGCCGGCCGGCGGCTTCCGATTACGTCCGGGTTTGCCGTGCCCGGCGGCGGCACGGCTCGGTGTCCCGAGACCGGTCACCTTCGTCACCCTGGGTGCACTTTTTAAAGGAGACGAGATGCCCTCCCTTTTGGCAAAACCCAGGGAGTTTACAGTTCTGACGGCTTAGTTGAACTCAGTCTCTGTGAGTTACTTACAGAAGCTCCGCCCCCTGCTTCCGGGTTCCTCGTAGGTCACTTGGTTGGCCCCTGGATATGAAGACAGTGTTAAAAAGTAAATAAGAATGTATCGAGGAGTAAAGAGTTTAAACATTACTTGTTTGTGCCCTGGTTTTATTTCCTAGTTAGTAGATGAAATGTCTGTCCCCTGTACATTTTCTTATGGCACGCCCCTTGTCTTGTTGGCTCAACTTTTCGGGGACCTTCCCTGAGCACCTATTATAAAGGACTTAAAGCGTTTGCACTTCACCAGGCTTGGTTTTTCCTCACTAAGGTCGTTACCTTGTTGATGTACTTGCTAAGAACGGAGAGTTTCTCTGACTGTCCCACTCCCATGTCTAACAGAGTAGGTGCCCAACCAGTGTTGGCTAGAGAAGGTAAAGTATGGTTTCCTCAGAACACCAAGACTGTTGCCTTAGATATGCAGATTTGGGAAATCTGTTCACTCTCTACATTCTTACTGCAGGAAACTGTGGTTGTGGGGTCGTTCTCTGGGTGGGGATTCTGTTTCATCGTCCTTTCCTGATTATATTGCAGCCTCACAGAAAGAAGAAGCCCTTTATAGAGAAGAAGAAAGCTGTCTCTTTCCACTTGGTCCACAGGAGCCAGAGAGATCCTTTAGCAGCAGATGAGACTGCTCCCCAGAGGGTCCTGTTGCCCACCCAGAAGGTAGGTCTGGCCCTGTAGCCACTAAGTGTTTAGGTGAATGGTAGTTTTGTAGTCCTGATGATGGAACCCAAGGGCCATATGCATGCCCAGCAGGCACTCTACCCCAACTATAGCCTCAGTCCCTATGAGGTTTTAATAATCAGCTGGCATTCTCAGAATTTGGTCCTCTAAGAAATGAACTGCGGCTCAGTTTCCATTCTCTGTGCTGATGTTTGAAATCGTGTATTTATTTTGATTAAGAGGATAAAGCATCTTTGAGATTATTAAATAAAGACATCTCAAAGACTATTAGTAAAGTTCAATAGACCACAGCCTACAGTGCTGTGCCGTATTATTTAGGGTAAGACCATATGTTCAGTCTCTGCTTTCTCTTGGGATTCTGCCGTGTTTCGATAGTCTTCAGTTTGCATTTTTGCTTCCGGGTCGCTCTCTCATCTCTTGAAATACAAAACATCCGAGCTCACGAATTAGCTTTGGAAGTCCAAGGGAAGCCTTGAAAAGGATGACTTATGCTAGTGTACTCTTGTTGAAGATGGATAATGTAAAAATATTGACGGATGCTGGAAACATGGTCCAGTGCTTAAGTGCACGCACTGCTCTTGCAGAGGACCCAGGTTCAGATCCCAGCACCCACATGAAGACTCAGAGCCATCTTTAACAACCCTTCCAGGAGCCTTCTTCTGTCCTCTGAGTGTACCAGGCACATGTACACATGTCGTCGAAACATTCATTTTGAGAGTGTGTTCCATATATTTCTTACCTGGAATTGTACACAATGTCTAGTTGCAGGAACTCTTTTCCTTCTTGCCTTGCCTGGGGGCCTGTGTTTACTGTGTTTACTTCGTCCTTTGAGCCAGGTCCTGCTGCATTGTTCAGCCTTCTCTTGCACTCGTGCATTCAGATGATCTGCCTCTGCCCGACTTGTTTTCAATCCGTTTTTTGAATTTGATGTAGCACTTTGGTTTGAATGCTGTGTAGATTTGGTATTTGTCAAGAATTAGTTGTGTGAGTTGGGCAGTGGTGACACACGCCTTTAATCCTAGCACTTAGGAGGCAGAGGCAGGCTAATCTCAGTGAGTTGGAGGCCAGCCTGGTCTACAGATCAAGTTCCAGGACAGCCAGGTCTGTTTTGCAGAAAAACCTTGTTTTGAAAAACAAAAAAAATAAAAGGAAAAAGAAAAAAAGAATTGTGTGATTTCCTGCCAGCCAGTGTTTGTGTGCTGTTTCCCTCCTGGAAGTCTGTTCTTTGTAAGGATTCTGACCCTGTCCCTGACAGGAAAGCTAATTCCCTCTTGTTATCCAAGGTAAACGATGAAGAAAGGCGAGCAGAACAGAGGAAGTATGGAGTCTTCTTCGATGATGACTATGACTACCTGCAACACCTGAAGGAGCCAACTGGGCCCGCAGAGCTTATTCCCAGCACCACATCCTTCAGACTGTACAACAGTAATGAGAGAGAAGAAACCCCAGCATGTTCAGTATGTAAAGATTCCGTATTGCAGAATAGTACATGGCAGCCTAGAAAGAAATGGCTTAGGTGCCACTGACTTTGCTTTGTAAACATGGGGCTTAAAGCGCTTTAACTTTGAGTGTGTCAGGATTGAGTACAGCCTAGGAGCAGAATGCTTGATCTTAGTTGATTGTCACATGGCAACGGAGTTGGGAGTTACTACAACTTTTAAACATAACCTCCGTAAAAAGGAAAGTGACCAGTATTGGAACTGTTGTTTATTTGATTCTGTGATTACTTTTTTAAGACTTGGAACAAACCCGTAGGTAAATTTAGTAAATCCCTCTTCAGTCCCAAAAATTTAAGAGGAATCACTGTAACCTTTAAAAAGTCTAAGAAATTTATTAGTTGTTTTAACTATGTTTTTCTTTTAAGTAATTTTATTGTTGTTGATTAGGACAAGATATTGAATACTCTGTTCAAAGTAACAGAAAAGCCCAATTCAGACTTGTTTTAAAAATAATAAATGGTTAGTGTGGTGCCACATGCCTGCAGTCCCAGCATCCAGAAGTCAGAGGCAAGAGGATCTTGAGGGCCAGTCTGGTCTACACACTGGGTTCCTAGCCAGCAAGGCTATATAATGAGTTCTTGCTTTAAGTAGATATGTAGACTGTGTCAGTGGTAAGAGCTGTACATGTGTTTATCCTGTGTCATCCTGAGCCAGGTTCTAGTATCATTTCTAAACACAGTAATCTACAGAAATTATGAAATCTGTGAGAAACTCTCCAAAATGGCATGTTTTTGTCACAGGTTGTTTGTTTTAGCTTTTTTCCCCCAAATATTTCAAATCATTGAGTGTAGTACTACCCAGGAAGAACATGTCAACCAGGAGAAGACTTAACACTGGTGTTTTGGATCATAGTGACATAAGTGACAGGCTTATTCATGCTCACTAAATTGAATTGAATTATTATATCATAGGAGCTCGGCTTGATTCTTGTGGTCTCTTGCCAAGTAACAGACATTTGGATACCTTGAGTAGGCCTCAAATAGGCCTTGAGCAAGCCTCGAGTTGGCCTGGATCTTATTGAGCCTTGAAAAATCAGGACCTATTATAAAAGTGCAGGAAAGTTACAGATGGAGAGAAGGGAGGTTAAATTAGGCAGGGTGCAGTGGCACACACCTTTAATAATCCCAGTACTTAGGAACCAGAGGGAGGGATCTCAGAGTTCAAGGCCAGTCTGGTCTGGTTCCAGGACAGCCAGGGCTGTTAAACTGAAACCCTGTCAACAACAGCAACAATAAAATTTAAAAAGAAGGTTGAATTAGGATGTTGCCCAAAGGAAGGGAGTGGAATGGTGCACAAGAGTCGAGAGGGATGTAGGAAGAGAGAGGTGTTTTGTGACCTCCTTTGGAGTTAGGACAACTGGTTCCAAGAGAGGCTGTGCCTTTACTGGACCTTGGGGTGCTATCTCTAGTGTAAAGAGAAAAAGATGCATTTGTTTTGAGACTCCAGGCAGGCAGAGTTGTAATGTGTGGATCAAACCCTGGATGCTCTTCGCGACTGATCTCAGGCATTGACTTCATTTTCTGAGCTTGTGTTTCTCGGTGAAATGTTGATGCTCACAGTTGGGAGAACTAGTGGGACAGTATAGAAGGGTGGTGTGGAGTATTTGAAAGGATCCCTGCTAGGGTGGTGATGAGTGTTGAGAACATGTGCTGGTTCACGGGTTAGAGACAAAGTCCAAGCCAGGTCCTTGGCAGGCTCAGTTGCTTCTTGGGACTCGATTGTCGTCACTCATCTCACTCTTCTAGGCTCGCCAGTAGTCTGTCTTCAGAGTTCTTTGACCTGTGGGTGCCCCACTCCAGTCTGCCCTCTTCTCCACATCTCAGTCACTCCTTTATGTGAGGGCAAGCCGACCACTGAACTCATGTTCAAGACCAAGGGAAGATATATAATTGTGGCCTTCTTGCTGACAGCAGACACTGTGTGAGAGACCTAGCCCACTGACCTTCGGAGCAGATCACTCTCAGCCTGTTACTCCTTAGTCACCACATGAATGACCGGATCCATTCATGAGGACCGAGTGCTGATCTACTGTTAAGGTCCCTAGAGTCTCAACCGTAATGTTTCAGAGTAATGAGCAAGTTGCATTGTTTCCTAGGGAATAAACCACAGAAACCTTATTTCAGGTGTGGTCACAGCCCGAGACTGAGTGGCTATGAATTTGGGAAGGATGCTTTTCAGCCCAGTACAGTGGCTGAGCAGTGTTTTCTCAGGAAGCCTCACAGCTGTGTAATTTCTTTTTTAAGAGCACTGGAATTAAGTTGCCTTCATCAGTGTTTGCATCTGAGTTTGAGGAAGATGTCGGATTGTTAAACAAAGCAGCTCCAGTTTCAGGTGAGTTTAACTTTTTTAAAAACATTTATTTTGTTATTGGTAAACTTCATACATGAGTACCATATTTACATAGCTCCCCCCACCCCACACACTTTCCCCTGCACCCCCCATTCCACTCTCTAAGCTTCATGACTGCTTTAATTCTGTATGCAACTATAGCCTGCTGAGTCCATCTTGTCATGTGTGTGTTTAGGAGTGACTGTTTGGGATTGGGTAACCTATTGAAGGTTGTCCCTGGAGAAGACCAGTTCTCTTCTCTTGGTAGCTAGGGATGGGGGGGTCTCATGAATTTCCTCTGTCCACCTATCTGCATTGGAATGTTGACTGGTGTTCTCTTTGTCTTGTTGAGGTCTTGTTTGGGTGACAATATAGCTAAGATTCCCTGCGTGCAACTCCTATTGTATAGAAGACACTTGTCTTGGACAGACATCTTAGACCTGTGGTTCTTAAAGTTGTTCCACTCCCTTTCTTTGATGTTTCTTGAGCTTTGGGTGAGGGATTGCGTGGCCGATCTACCAGTTGGGTCCGGCCACCCCACAGTCACTTGTCTCCATTTTGACCATTTGTGGCTTTCTGTTGGTCTCTTGTCTACTGCAATGAGGCTTCATTGATGAGGGGTGGGAGCTGCATGTATCTGTGAATATAAGAATGGGTGTTTACAGTGCAGTTGGGAATTACACTGGTTGAGGAACGTGGTAGTAGTAGGTTCTCCTAGGGTCTGTGACCTCAGCAGTCACAGGTAGTTGGCTGGGCTTACAGTAGCAGACATGAGCTGTCTGTCTCCTTTTAAAGTGGGTCTTAAGTCTAATTGGGTGGCTATTGGTTACCCCCAAAATACAAGTACCACTACTGCATTATTGGTTATAGTTTGCTGTGCTGGTCATTGTGCTTGTGGTTCATGGTGGCTCAGCCACTAAAGGCCAAGGCTTACAGCCAAAAGGAAAGAATTTAACTTCTTTAAGTTTTCATTTGAGTAAATTTGTGTTTTGCAAAAAGAAACATAAAGGTATAGGATTTTTCCATCCACAGTAAAGAGTTTATAAACAATCGAGATTAATGTAGAATTTGGATAATAGAACATGAAGAGGGAGTATGGCCAGCAGCATTTTGTATGATGCAACAAGTTCTTAATGTCTTTATAGATATCATTTGAAAAAAAGTGTGGGAACCTTGTAAGGGAGGTTTAATGTTCATGTGCTCTCTTATGAAGATGACAAGGATGATCATTATTCCTTAAATTTTTGAACAGTACCACATGAGTATTTGGAAGAAATCTATTGGAAGATTCACCCAAAATAAATTGAAGAAGTAACTTTTAAAGAAAACTTGCAGTACCACTGCTATAGTAGGCCAAAACAAAGGTCCACAGAGATAGTATTTAGTATTTTTTCCTAAGTTAACCAGTACTTGCCTTAGGACATTCTTTCACTGACTTAATCTTTCAAAGTGGTTGTTGTATAATAATAGTCTTAAGTTAAACCGAAATAAAACATAACCTGAGAGAATTTCTGTCTGTAGAAAAGATACTAAATGGGGTATTACCTTTGGGGCATAGAAGAGTAAATGCAAGGAGCACCATCAGGAAGCTTGGCAAAGCTTTCAAGAGAATAGCAAAGTTGATTTGTTGCTTTTGTGGTTGTTTGTTCAGAAGGGTCCTGTGAACAGTGTCATCATTTGCTTTCTTGTTGTTGGATTTTTTTTTTTTTTTTGAGACAGGGTTTCTCTGTGGCTTTGGAGCCTGTCCTGGAACTCGCTCTGTAGACCAGGCTGGTCTCGAACTCACAGAGATCCGCCTGCTTCTGCCTCCCGAGTGCTGGGATTAAAGGCGTGCGCCACCACCGCCCGGCCATCATTTGCTTTCTTAAGTAGAAGGCAGGTGGAAGGAGGGAGAAGGCTGTGCAGAAAAGATACGCGGGGCCAGACAGGAAACTGACTCCACAAAGCCGAGCGACTGTAAACACCAGGAAGTGTATGCAGTTTAGCATACCAGAGGGGCGTGAAAGGATGAATAAAAAATGCAACTGGAGAACAGGGAGGGGCAGCATAGCAAGCCCCGTTAGCAAAGCAGACCTTGTCAAAGATAGGTTCATGTTATTAAGTAAAATTATATAGCTGAAGTAACCAGCTGGGATTTATTAAAATTTTGTGGTTCAAATTTATGAAAATATAAAAGTCACCAAATACTTGTTTTTTTTAATAAATGAATTTGAAACCTGGATTTATTCTGCAGTTGAAAATTTAGGAGTTTTGCTAAAGAGTTTAATAAAAAAGATTGGTAATGGGAATGCTTTTACTAGTGGATATTGAAGAATGGATGTTTTCATTCTGTCTACCTACACGTACTTAAAGTTTTTTAGTCTTAGTCTTTCATCTGAAGTGTATAAGTAGATCAGATAGTATAAAATAAATATGTACCATGCTTTCTTTGTGCTGGGGGGGGGGTGGGGGGTGGTAGTGGAGGAGTGCAAGGGACCTGAGGTTCCTGTTTTGTTTACTTTGCAGCAGTGGCCTATTGTAGTCCAGGCTGGGGTCAGACTCACAGAGAAGCTGAGGTAGACCTTGAACTCCTGAATGCTAGGGGTAAAGATAGGGGTTTTGCTCAGTTTTCTTTTTTTTTAGGACCTCGCCTGGATTTGGATCCTGACATTGTTGCTGCTCTTGATGATGATTTTGACTTTGATGATCCAGATAACCTCCTTGAAGATGACTTTATTCTTAAGGCAAATAAGCCAACAGGAGAAGAAGGAATGGATCTGCCGTATGTGTGGTGCTTTTGTAGTGGGAGGGTAACCATGGTCTAGTTTTGAGAACATGATCTAAGATATCTGTATTAGAGTGGGAAATAGTTAAATTTGAGACATACTATCAGTAAGTGGAGCTAAAACCCAAATTCCTGATGACTGGTTGCTTTCCTGCTGTGCCAGATGAGTCTAATACCATCTCAAGGGCTGCTTCCTCTGAGCTCTTCAGAAGGAGCTTCTGGGTTTGTATGAGGTTGCTGTGCTCTGATGGTTTTCCAGTTTGGATGGGTGATTTATGGCCTGTTGACTGTAGGGAATCCGAGAGTGCAGATGACCATGAATGGGAAGACATGGACGATGAGGAAGGGAGCGGAGATGACTGTAGCTCTGCAGGCCTGCCGTCAGATGGAGGAGACAGATCTGCCCCCGGGTCACCTCGAGAAGCCATCAGAAACCACCTGTTTTGGGAAGAAGAAACCAAAAGCCGTTTCACGGAGTATTCTATGACCTCCTCAGTCATGAGGAGAAATGAGCAGCTGACTCTGCATGACGAGAGGTTTGAGAAGGTGCGGGCCCTGGGAAATGTCACTGAGTTCTGTCTTCCCCTGCAAAAAGAGAGATTGGAACCAGAGTAAACCTTTCAGGATTAGAAAACGCCTGTTGCATTAAGGTTGATCAGAGCCACACTCTGGTCAGGATTTTGGAAAGAGCTGTGTAGGTCCCAAGGGTTGACTGATAGAACATCTGACATCTCATTCTGAGATTTGAAGTTCTGATTTTGCATCTCACCATATTCTGCAAACTTTTGCTGTTTTGCTAAGAGTTGGCTGGCTTAACATCAACAAAATTCAATTTTTTTAGTTCTTCAGATATAACTAACACTAAATACAAAAAAGTAGAGTGTGACGTATACCAGATTTGACTCCTGGGACAGGCCAACTCCTGGTTTACAGTACTGTGGACCACCTACACAGAGTCTCTTCGCCCATTCTATCCCATGCTTTTTCCCTTCTGACGCCATCTCTAATGTGGTGATCTGTGTATATTATCCACAAGTTTGTGTCAGGTTAGGATAGGATTTCTCCATGGACAAAGAGTCTCAAGTGTACATCCAAGCCCTAAAGTAGTTGTGTCTGGCATGTAGTAGAACTTGAAGCTTTTTACTTAGTAGTCAGCAAGTGAAGAAATGCTTTCAGTGCATGGAATACACAGTTTTGCTACAATACCACAGAAGTGTTTTCCTCTTGCCTGTCAAGAGAAATCCACTGTTAAGTTAACAACATTTTTGCTCATCAGATAGAGCACAACAGTGCTCACAGCATCTGAGCGAGAATGGAGTTTACACAGTAGATTCCCTCACAGCGTCTGCATCACTGAGAGAGACGCAATTTTCGCTGGTGTTCTAATACAAAGATCTATGCATAGCATTTTATTTTCCAATCTGAGTAAAAAGCTTTTTATTATTTTATTTTTCTCTCTGCTGACACAGTAATGATAGTTGTAAGCTTTTAGTATTGTTGAATACTGTGTAGGAGTAAGGTTAATAGAAATACATAAAGATTTAATTTAATTCATGATATATTTTTCATGACATCATTTTTGTTGTTTATATTCAAGTTTTATGAACAATATGATGATGATGAAATTGGAGCTCTGGATAACGCAGAACTGGAAGGTTCCATTCAAGTGGACAGCAATCGGCTGCAGGAAGTTTTGAATGACTACTTTAAGGAGAAGGCGGAGAAGTATGGCAGCTCTTCCTTTAATTACAATCTTTTCCTACCTTCAGATGACTGATGGGGGAGTCAAAGTCTATCACTGATTGACTTGATGGTGGTGCAGTAGCTAAGGTTAAGGCGGGAAATAAAGTACAAACAAACATTGGATTTGGGAAATAACAGCTGCTTCTGGCCTCAGGCTGAAGAATCTTTATAACTTAGAAGTGCCTAGTTTCTTGTTTCTGAAGTGATGGGTGTTCCGAAAAGTGAGTAGTTCTGGCTAATAGATAAGCTTGACCTCGGCTGATTAGCAGAGCTCACAAGTGAAGTATTTGCTCAGTCAGCATCTGTATCAAAGTGCCTCTTATCTCAGAGAAGCTGATGTATTAAAATCTGCTCACAGGTCTTGTTCCATGAAACACTGCAGCATGCAGTTCCCACAGCATGAAAGGGGCCATAGGCTTTAAGTGAATTCTGTGCATACTTTGGAGAGAGAGAGATGAGCAGCTGGTGCTCATCTTAGGGAATCTGCCATCTTCTGTAATGTAGAACCTTCTGCAGATGCAGCTAGATTTGATGTGCCTATCAGCAGAGCGAGTGTGCAAAGCCTCTGGAAGGGTAGAGTGGGAATGTTCCAGGAGCTTGGCAGGCACAGGAATAGGATTTAAAATGGCTCTTGTCTCTGGAGCTCTTTTTAGTGACATGCAATTTAATGTTTTCTTTATCCTGTTTTCATTTTATAAAATGCACAAAAAAAAAACCAGTTGTGTAAAATTGAATACTCTTGAGCCTTTTGAGGATCAAGATCTGCCAACGAATGAGCTCGATGAGTCTGAAAACGAAGAGATGATCACCGTAGTTGTTCAGGAAAAGAAAGAGAAGTGGGATTGCGAGTCCATTTGCAGTAAGTATCTTATTGCCCTGCCAGCTGCCAAAGGTATGAAAACCATTCAGTGCGAATGTGGGAAACAGATAGAATTTAGTAGAAGTTAAACTTTTAGGGAATTTGTGAAAATGCCTTAAAAAGAATATGACTGCTTTGGACTTCCCACCGGGCAGGGAACCCTGACTGCTCTTTGGACTGGAGAGGGAGGGGGAAAGGAGTGGGGGGAGGGGGGAGGGAAATGGGAGGCGGGGAGGAGGTGGAAATTTTTAATAATAAATAAATAAAATGAAAAAAAGAATATGACTGTTCTGCTATTGAGTTGTAAATAATTTCAGAATGGTTTCAGAGAGACTCTAGTGTGATTTTGCACTATAAAAACACCGAGACTAGGAACGTAGTGTGAACTGGATGGTGCTTTTGTTGAAATTACAGTGTGCTTAGGTGTCACATGATCTTTTTCCAGGTTTATACTCCAATTTGTACAACCATCCACAGCTCATCAAATATGAACCAAAGGTAAGGCTGACATTGTTAGTGTACCATTTTCAGGGCTGGAATGGTAGCCCAACAGTTGAGATCACTACCTGCTCCTTCAGAGGACCCAGCTGGGTTCATAGCACACACATCAGGTGGGAACTCCAGCTCCAAAGGATCTGATGCCTCTTCTGGCCCCTGGAGGCCCCCATACATATGGGCCACACTCAAACACATACACACTTGCAAATAAAGGTTGGTCTTTAGTGCCCTTTCTCACAGTAACCCTTTCTGGATGTGTGGCTGGTAGGAGAGCACCAACAGTGCACCACTAGTGAGCAGTTGTGAGTAGGATGGGGAATAACTAGTGCTGCTTTCTCTCCGGCTCAGCCCAAACACATCCACCTGTCTTCAAAAACGGGCATACCTCTCAATGTCTTACCTAAGAAGGGCCTGACGGCAAAGCAGCTGGAACGAATGCAGATGATCAACAACAGTGACCTCCCCAAGGTGTCAACCCAGCCTCGGCCCAAAAATGAAAGCAAAGAAGATAAAAGAGCCAGAAAGCAGGCCATAAAAGAGGAACGGAAGGTAACTACGCCCTCTGATGTGGGGCTTGAGAAGAGCTGCTGGGGGGAACAGGGTCCGTCTGTACAAATGTAACCTGGGATCCTCTTGTACAGGAACGAAGAACTGAAAAGAAAGCTAACAAATTAGCATTCAAACTGGAGAAAAGAAGGCAAGAGAAGGAGCTGCTGAACCTGAAGAACATTGAGGGTCTGAAGCTGTAGGTGAGGAAGAGTCAGTGTGAGTTGTCTTCCTCTTTCAGTGGTCTTCACTCTGCTCCGTAATTAACCAGGGTCTTAAGGGAGGTAAACATGGCCCTGTCATTTTTATATGCAAATAGCTGAGAAAAGAATATTTGTATTTTTATACAAATGAGGTTCTCTTGTCAGCTACCTTGTAAATATGATGTTTTGAGTTTACTATTATAAGCTTATATTCCCTCTGAGATAAATGACTTCATGGAAGTGAAATGTTTGGATAAATTAAAGGAAATGTCTTTATAACGTGCACGGACTCGGTGTGCTCATTTGTTTGTATGGTTGTCAAAGTTGTCCTTTGCAGATGTTCTCAAATATTTCTTTGAAACCTCTCCACGCCTTCTCGGGAATTACATGGTTTAATTTGCCGTCTGTAGAGGAGGGGTCTGGTTAAGCTCAGTTTTGAAATGCTGAGTTTATTCTCAGTGGTGAGAAGACTGTTCCTGAGAAGATTCCACGGGTAAGAGCTGATTTTTCCCGTGTCCACAAAACGACCCTTTCAAAAGGACTGTGACGATGAGCACCACAGTTGTGGTTGGGATTTCCTGCCCTGGAACCAGATGGCTCTTTCCCTCTGGGATTTAGGACCAGCATAGCTGGAGTGATCAGAAATACTTACTTCACTGTAACCTAGAAAGTTTGTCTTCCCAACATTGTTTAATGTTTGGAACCATCCACAGCTTGTTAAAATACATACTCAGAAGTTTCCAGGGTTTGATGAGTTGTTCTTGTTTTGACATCTAGAGACTGATTCAAGGCTTAGGCAATGACTCCATCATAATGTTCATTATTTGGTAAACTGTGACTTCTCACTGACCTTTGCCCATTTGCCCCTGATCGGTGTGGACACTTGATCAGAGTGGAGGACAAAATGGCTGAGGCACAGCCAGCTGTGGCGGGTGAGCTGCGCTTGACGGCTAGGTTTTTTAGAAGTCACATCACCTGGTAGTTAATTAAGTCTTTTCCGAAGCTGATAGGTATCACCTTACTCTAAGTTTTATTAATTAAAATCTTAATTATTGTATTTCTTTTAGAGTTGTGAAAAACTTTACAATTCTATTCTGTTAACACCTAACCAAAAGTAAAAATAAAAGTGTGTACAATTTGTCATTGAGGAAGTGCAGCACACTGAGCATGTGCTGAAATGCCAACCTGCAAAAGCAGAGGTAGTTGGTGTTTTATATGAATACTGGGAATAAAAATCCTAAGTGGATGGGTCTTTTCTCTTGTTGACCATTTCCAAAGAAGTGTCTCCAAACCTTGAAGAGTCTTGGGCACAGGATGTCACTGAGCCCTGCTGGTTCTGTTCCAATTAATCTCTTGTAAATAAGGGAATGCAATTCAGCTGTAAGTCTTGAGAAGCTTGTTGCTGTGGGACTGATTAATTTAGCTTAAAGACTGTAATTCTGTTCTGGAGAAGACTTTAGGGGCGACTTGAATGAATTGCTAGAACTTGTTAGCAAATTTTCCCTACACACACCAGACCTAAAAGCCAACCCCCTCCCCGCACATACACACAAACACATGCCGAAATACTCAGTTTTTAGTCTTCTGTAAACAGTGATGAAAACCGAGCACATGAGCTCAGTGCTGAACGACAGCAGTTGAGAGATAAGGGGGATTTTGCCTTCAAGAACTACTTGGTTGGAGACAGGAGGCACAGATAAGTGCCGATGCCATCACTGTGACAAGCACCACTTGTTACGAGGAGCTGGGTACTCACTGTTCCCCTGAAGTCTTGAGATAAGCCTGCAAGGTTGCTCAGATGTCACCTATGATTTTCATTAAGGAGCACGCCCTCCTCCCGGCACTTCCTCTTCCCAGCCTTGGGCTCTGTGCAGCAACGTACAAGGCTGCTTCTCGGGATCCTTTCTGACTAGAGGAAAGTTGGAGGGCAGAACATTTTGCTTACCACTTTACCTGCTGGCCAAGCTAGTGCCTGGAATTCGGTGAATAGTGTTCGGTGGTATAGGTATGGATGGGTTCAGGGTAAGACACTTAGTATAAGAATGACTTAAATAGTGATAGGTTCGTTCACAAGGGTCAGCAAGGAGAAACAATCCCAAGTAGGCAGGGAGAATTTTTTGTTGTTGTTGTTATTGTATGTGTAGATGCACCCGCCACAGTGCACATGGCAGTCAGGGCGGCTGTGTGGAGCTGGGTTTTTATGTGGGTTCCGGAGTTGAACTCAGTCGATGGCCCTGCCTACTGAGTTTTAGTTTTGTTTGAGCATTGTCCCGAATTGGTTTCAAAGCTTTCTTGTTAGGTACTTTGTTAGTGTTAAAAGCCTGAGTGTCTTCATGGCTGGCGCCATTTGTGCATGCTGTCTTGATGCACTGTAGACAGATGTAGCATCTACAGCCTGCACTGTGACATCACATCACCTTGATGGAGAGCAGCCCTGACCCCTGACCGTGTTTTTTTTTTTTTTTTTTTACCACGTGGTAGGTACACTTTTTAATGGGAAGGGAAAACACACTAGGAAAAGTGAAAGGAAGGGACAAAGGGAAGGGTTAAGAAGGGGAGGGAAGGGGCGAACTCGTGGCTTGTCCTTGCTTTTAACAGAGGATGCAAAGGCTTCTGGGAAATGTGTCCCGCGCTTGCCGTCCAGAGGGATGTTGGGAGTTGTAGTGTTGCAAGGGAACAACATTTCACCCTTTTGGTTTGATTAAAAAAAAATTGGGGGACCTTAAAGGGTAGGGAATGGGGGCGTAGTCCAGTCTCTCATGGCTGCTTCCTGCGTGTTGTTTTTATGTGTTGACAATGGCTTGCTTTAACATGCCTGTTTGATCTAGTTAGAAAGCAGAAAATAAGGAGTCCAGTGCTTTGTAAGTTAGTTGTGAGTTAATAAGTTAGTTATGGTAAAATATGTAATATGCAAACACATACTTGTTGTGCAAATAAGAAACACAGAGCACGGGCGGTGGTGGCGCACGCCTTTAATCCCAGCACTTGGGAGGCAGAGGCAGGCGGATCTCTGTGAGTTCGAGACCAGCCTGGTCTACAAGAGCCAGTTCCAGGACAGGCTCCAAAAACCACAGAGAAACCCTGTCTCGAAAAACCAAAAAAAAAAAAAAAGAAAGAAACACAGAGCCAGGCAGTGGTGGCACACGCCAGTAATCCCAGCCCTTGGGAGGCAGAGGCAGGTGGATCTCAGTGAGTTCGAGGCCAGCCTGGTCTACAAAGCAAGTTCCAGGACAGCCTGGTTGTTGTCTCCCTATTCGTTTATTAACTACCCAGTCAGTTACACTAAGCATTACCCCTTTTTCTTTAAACCACTTATATGATACCCTTTAACACAGCTTCCTTATCTTTGAGCCAACTAGGAGCACAAGTCTACCTCTGAAGGGAACATTTGCAACTCATAGTTGGTGTCTTAGCGGTGACCTAAAGAAACCCTAGATCCGACTTTAGCTTCTAGAGTGTGTGCACCTGTGTGCATGTGTCAGCGAGCAAGGTGCTGAGTGAATCCTGGACGCCTACAGGCGTGTGAGCAGTCATGCTCACAAGCTACACGACTGGCTGGTGTTTCTGTGTCTGAGCTCCACAGGACCTACTCCACCTCTGAGACCGGAGTTCAATTCCCGGAACCCACATAAAGAACCAGCTCTACAAAGAAACTAAAAAAAAATTCTTGATGTCTATCATTCCTACAGCTCGAGAATCTAAAGCCTAATTTCCATCTCTGTCATTTTGACTTTGGAGGATATTTTGCAAATGGAGTCATGTAGAATTTGTAGTAATTTGGCTTTATTTCACTCAGCATTGAAATCCTTATAGGCTGTTGCATGGCTCAATAGTTTTCCTTCTTATTGCTGTGCGGTGCTCCAAGGTATGGGTACTCCACAGTTCATTTAGCCTTTTACCCATTGATGGGCATGTTGTTTGTTTCAAAGCATTCTTTTAAGGTGGTAGCAATCAAATCTTCTGTTTGAATCAGTTCAGAGTGTGACAGTATAGACCTTCAACTTCATGTGTGGTCCAGCTATTGAGACAGACAATCTCCTCATTTCTTATAGACAAGCTTCCAACTTGAATGTTGTTCATAGTGGAGTGGTCCATCCATAGCCACATTTTTAATTATTTTAAAGTCCTTGAACTCATTAAAACGCAGTGATTTAAACTAAAGATTATTGGTCTTCTGGGGGTTTCCAGGCCCTTCATAGATTAACATCATAAACCTGTAGTTGAATTTTTGTCTTAATCTTTGGAGAGACAGAGACTTGGGTCCAAATCTCAGGGTTACCCCTTGCAGTTTTTGGACTGAGTGAAATCACTTAACTTTTTCTCAACAGAGAATAAAAAAATAGCACCAGCCGGGTCTTACAAGTTTGCTATGAAGAGCCTATGAAATAACCTAGGAATGGAGAGAACCAAATAAAAATGACTATATGACTATAACATGAATAAGAACATCGCCTTCAGTAATGTTGGGGGAAAATGACAGTTTTAGAATCAATTCTTTCTTTTAACAAGTCTATTGCGAGGGTGCAGGAAGGGGGATAACTTTACTGAAAACATTGCTTTTAAGACCCAGTGTTGCAGACAGGACGGGGAGTATTCCCGTAGGCCGAGGTGGATGACCTGCGCAGAGAACACAATACCAATTAGCAGACCTGTGAAGAAACTGTTTAAATCAACAATGTCTGTGCAACCTGCCATCTGCTTCCCGTTAAGCAGACTCCCCTTTTTCACATGGCTCCCCTGTCGGTTTCCGTGGCCCTGCTCTCTACTTCTCCTGGCTTATCACCATCATTTTCTTGGCCTTGAGTGGAAGTTTCCCTACGGATCCTCTCTCCACCGCTTTTTCCACTTCTTCCCTGGCAGTGTCCCGCTCTACCTCATTCCTCGGAACCTACATCTGCGTCCCTCACCCTGACCCCTCCCTCATTTCCATCCCGCTGGCTGCACAACTTGGTTGAACTCAATATTTCCAAGACTGGGGTCATTTTTCTTCCTAAGATGGATTCTTTTTTTCAACTCCCTCTTTCTAGCCACAGACCCGCTGTCTTCTCAGGCTTCCTGCCTGTTAACTTAGCACTGTCCCAAGCAGTCATGGTTGTCACCTCCCCATCCTCACCCCTGAAACTAGTCCTGGTGGAGATGCTTCAGTACCTTTTCTCCTTTCTCTCCTGTTTACATCTCCACCCCAGTTTTTAAATTAACATAACCTGTCCATCTTCAGGTGTGTTGTGTAAGTTCTCCACAGTTCTCTGCGGGTTCCCTGAGTCTGTGGAGTAAAAGACATATTTCTATTACAGTATAAAACGCCTATGCTTAGACCTGAAACTTTAAAAAAAAAAAAACTTTGTCCTCAAATTCAAACAAAAAAAAGTACTAAAAAGTGAACTTTTCAGTCCACAATATTTTGCTTTTTAAAGCAACTAATCTTCTTAGAAATGTATCTTTCTATTTTCTGCTGAACCTGTTTATGGGTTCCTTTCAGTATATTTAATAATTTCTTGCAAGATTTGTTAGTCCTGTGGTAGAAACACGAGTTTTGTTTGACATTTTCAAGCAGTACTGAATTATTGGCTTGTTTCTAAGTGCATGTGTGCACATGCGCACACGCTTGCACATGCAATGTGGTAGAGAGGCCAAAGGTTGATGTCATGTGTCTTTTCCTTTCCTTTTCTTTTTCTTTTTTTAAAATTTTATTATTATTATTATTATTATTATTATTATTATTATTATTATTGTTTTTTCAAGACATGGTTTCTCTGTAGCTTTGGAGCCTGTCCTGGAACTAGCTCTTGTAGACCAGGCTGACCTTGAACTCACAGAAATTTGCCTGCCTCTGCCTCCCAAGTGCTGGGGTCAAAGGTGTGCGCCACCACCGCCAGCTTCATGGGTCTTTCTTAATTGTTCTCCATTTTATTTTTGAGATAGGGTCTCTCCCGTGAACCTGAGTCTCTCTGGTTGTCTAGACTGGCTAGTCAGTGAGACCCCAGGATCTGCCCATCTAACTCCCCTCCAGTGCTGGGGTTGAGTTGCAGGTGAGTTGTTGAGTGAGACCCCAGGATCTGCCCATCTAACTCCCCTCCAGTGCTGGGGTTGAGTTGCAGGTGGAGGCCACCATGCTAGCATTCAGTTAGGTCCTGGAGATCCACAATCAGGCACTCACGCTTGCACGGCAAGGACCCTACCCATTGAGCCACCCCTCCACTTTCCTTTGTCTAGGGAAGGCAGGGACCAGTTTTCCTTGAGACATCAATGACAGTCTATCTTCAGCCTAAGCAGAATCTCAAAGATGTCACTATCAGATAATTTGTGACTTTTTGCTGATAGGTTACCTCTGTTCTTATGTCTGATGCACAGCTCTCAGCACCCCATTCCCCTACCAAAGCAAATGATTGCACTCTGTTTGCCTCACGTTTGTGCAGTTGACTCGTTCGGTGAGGTGAGAAGTTTATAGTAGGAAAGAAACACTTGTGGGATGGCGCAGGCTCTTCTGCGGAGGAGGAAGCAGGTGGTGGGAGGGACAACTGTGGAGCTGACAGGCGACCGAGGTCACCTGCAGTCCCTCGTCTTTCCTCAGCCAGGCAAGTCCACGAACCTTAACACAATGTGCTCTCGAATCTCACGCAGATGGCAATCAGAAGCTGTTTCCCTGTGAAGTCTGTGGGAGACGCTTTGCAGCAGATGTCCTGGTAAACATAAAGACGTTTTCTAGATGTGTTTCGTTGGAGTCAAATGAACTGTCAAGTCAGGGAGGAGACAGTGGTGCCAAGATTAAAGACAGATGTGGAGAGGGCTGGGAGGAGAAGTGTAACCTATGGCTGCCAGGCCTGGCGGACACTGAGGCAGGCTGATAATGCCACGTTCAGAAGTGACCCTATTCACCGCACTCTCCTTGAAAGCGTGCCAAATGGAATGGTCTTGGCACAGACAACTCTCTCTTGAGAGATTTTGGCTCTTCTGCCTTTTCTTTAAGCATCAAAAATTCAAATTTCAAGGCCAAAACACCAGGGAAATTAGCTGGTCAGGAGGAATGAGCATTGAATTTCAGGCATCTGGAAACTTGGCTGGGACCTGCAAATTTGCCAGATTTGTCACTAATTCTGACAAGTCCTGCAACCTTCCTGTTTTCTGCCTTGCCACGTACACGGAACGCTCTGATTTCAAGGGGGAGGGGTTATACCATTTGGAGAAATAATGCATGGATACAAGCCTGCTCCAAAATCTAATTTTCCAGATATAAACTAACTGCATGTGTCAAGTTCCCAGGCTTTAAAGCTGAAAAAAACTTTGAATTATTTCAAACTTGAGGGGTGCAGGATACAAAGGTGGGGGGTTCGGTTTCAAACAAATGGTAAACTGTAGTCATGTAAAGAGATAGTCAAAAAAGATAAATTCTTAAAAAGGAATTCTTAAGATGATAATGTAATCATTTGGATTTTTTTTTTTTTAGATGATGGGATATATTGAACTTGCATGATTTAGGGTTTGGATGAAAAGGAACCTCCAAAATGAGGTTGTAGGTTTTGTTTTTCTGTGAAGTTTTAGGAGCAGCATGTCTAGTCCCGTATAAATTATAAATGAGCCCCTGAAGCTACCAGTGGAATAATACAGGTTGTTGCGGCCCAGTGTCTGCCAGTATCTTTCAGCTCGCTGTTACCTTTGCCAGCTGCACCAGGGAGGGGTTGAGACCTGAGGGGCTCCCTCTGGCTGGGGATCACTCAATGTCAAGTAGGCTTTACCTGCTCCTGAGTCTCACCCATAAGCCTGTCTCTATCACGTGACCGATAACCTCTCCTGTAGTTTAACATGGAGGACTTGGAGGAGCACAGATCGTTGTAGAACTTGCATTTTGGGGATCTAGATGAAGTGACTTTGTAGGAGAGGACAGAGATGCGCGTGCTGCGCCCTTCAGGCACTGTGACCAACTGCGTTAGCTGACTTCCGGTTGCTGTGGCACAAACCTCTGATCAAGAGCAATTAAAGGAAGACAGGGCTTTCTTTGGCTTATAGCTCCAGACAGATAAAGTCCATCCTGGCCACAAAAGCTTGGCCTGGTGGGGAATGCGTGGCAACAGGAGCCCCCCCCCCCCCCATCACATTTTACCTAAACAGAGGACGGACTAAATAAACAGGAAATAGGCTGGCCCCTGGTAATAGACTTTGCCCAGCAAAGCTCCACCCTTAAAGGTTCTTCTATAGCATCCTCACACAGTGCCCCCAAATGGGACATTTCTTATTCAAATCGCCATACTATAACTTTATGCAGGGATGCCAGGCAGTTCTGTGTTTTACGGCTTTCCCTTTAGAATTTTGAGCATTTGACTAAAGGCTGGATAAACAAGCATGTAGCCCGATTTTTTTTTATTTTTTATTTTTATTTTTTAGAATTTGAGATATACAATCAAATTTAAAGTAGCACTCTTTAGCTACTGTGTTAACTTTCTTTCACTATCACAAGATACCTGAGATGGTCACATTATAAACAGAAAAGATGACTTTTGTCCCTGTTTTAGACATACCATCTCATAAGAAGTTAGCCTCAGTGCTCTGGTTCTACGGTTGAAGTGGTAAAAACATAAGGGAGGCATGACTTTTTCAAAACGCATAAGCAGGAAGCGAAAGAGAATTAGGAGAGGGGGCCGGAGAACCACAGTTCCTTGGAAGGACACACCCCCTGATGGTCAAAACCCCTCCCAGGACGAACTCTTCTGGTTTTGCTGTCCTGCATTGAGACAGGGTCTCTCTGTGTAGCCCAGGGTGCCTTGAACTCACAACCTTATTCCCTGGGCTTCCCTGGTACTAAAATAGAGGCTTGCACCTCCACTTCCAACTTGGATTTCACCTCTTAAAGGTCCACAAATATAGGAAATAAAGCACCCTTGGCCTTTTCCTAAATACGGTATTGAGCTGTGTCTGACATGGCTGGGGAGAGCAGATGGATTTCCCGTATGGTGGTTTAGAGTTAAAGAAGGGACTAAATTCTACAGCTGCTAGCCCATCACTATCCTGGAGGTTAAATATGTAGTCATGAAAACTTTGTGATCCCTACATTTTCCAAAGCGAATCCCTACCCTTCCTTGTCTAGGAAAGACACGGACCAATATGTAAAAAACTATTCAACAAAAAACGCAAACCCTTCAATTCCTTGAAGCAAAGATTACAGGGAACTGACATTCCCACTGTGATTAAGCCTCCTCAGTCCAAGGTATGCCAACGATTTCTTTACTTCTCAATATAGAAAGTACATTTAAGCTGGTTTCTTGGCTCTCTGATTTCATTTTTTGCTTGATAAGGCAGTGTAATGGAATTTAAATATAATCCACCTTTACTGTTTTCTGTATAATCTTACTTAGATTTCCAAATAAATTTTAGATACTTTCCAGATGTAGTTGAAAGAATCCTGTTTACATTTTCATCAGAGTGCCTGCAAGTCTAGAAAGTGGCCTGGGAAGAAAGTTACCTTTCCCCCCTCTGAGATAAGGTTTCACTGAACAGCTAAGGTTGGCCGTGAACTGACTATGTAGCCCAACTAGCTTTAGGTTCATGATCCTGCAGCCTCAGTTTCCCTAGATCTGTGATTGCGGGTGTGCACCCATACCAGTAAGAAAGTTACAGTTAGGACCAGCAAGTACCTGCCACCAAGCCTGGACACTAGAGCTCAGTCCCCAGGGAACCACATGGTAGAAGAACCGACTCCCAACAGCTAGCCTCTGAAACGGCTCCATGCATATACACATCCACACGCAAAAATAGATCAATAAAATTGTGATTGCCAAACAAAAACTTAAGAAAGTCACCTTCAATCTTGCATCTGTCTTTCTCTAAAGTTCTCTGGCTTTGTTGTTTCTCTGATTTTTATTTTGTGGGGTTTTTTTTGTTTGTTTGTTTGTTTTTTTTTTTTTTTGGTCACTGTTATGACTGTGAACGATACTACTGTAGCTTGTGGACTTTTAAAACTAGCTCTTTGGGGGAAAACTTTTTCTCTACAAAAAAAAAAAAATCTTTCCATATTACAGGATCTCATTTGTTATAAATCAAAACCTAGTGGGTTTTTTTTTGTTTTTGTTTTTGTTTTTGTTTTTTAAATCTGTCGGTTGATATGTAGCCAAGGGTAGTAGATGCTGGTTTGATTTTGTTTCTTACAGGTTCAACCCGTGAGGAAATCTAACTGGAGACAACAGCATGAGGACTTCATCAATGCGATTCGGTCAGCAAAAGAATGCACTGTAGCCATAAAAGAGGGCAGGCCCCTTCCCCCTCCACCCCCTCCAACCATCAACCCAGGTATGTAAATATTTGGCTTGCTTTTGGGGCCACGGTTGACTTTTACCCATATTAAAACGCCAACTATATAAGTAAATATATGCAGCACACATTATTAGCCCTTTCTTCCAGTTCACAGAGCTTGCATGTTCCCTCCTGTCTGCCCCACCATGAGATGTCGTCACACCCGGTAGCGTCAGTACCTACCTAAAGGGCACATCATTTGCGCCGTGGCTGAGGAGCAGGAAGCTGTACACAGTACTACGCTAGTTCCGCAGAGTCAGCAACATACAGCTCCGTGTTTGCGAGTGATCGTCTGACAAAGCTAACTGTCTGAAGTCATGTGATTTAAGTGGCTTCACAGCTTTCTTTATTCCGACCTCTGTATTTTGAAAAGTTTCAGATCTATAAGAAAGAGGAAAGAATAGGACAATAATCATTTCCGTGTCTTCTGAAGTCCAAGGATTGGGGACTGTACTGCCTCTCTGTCTTTCTCTATGTCTCTGTTTTCTGTCTCTGTCCTCGTCTGTCTGTCTCCTCTCTGTCTCTCCCTTTCTCTCTCTCTCTCTCTCTGTGTGTGTGTGTGTGTGTGTGAATGTATATGTGTTATTGGATCATGTAACACACCACACACACACACACACACACACACACACACACGAAGACCAGAGGACAACTTTTAGGAGTTCTTTCTTTCTTTCTACTGTGTGGGCCCTGGAGATGAACCCGGGTTGCCAGACTTGGTGGCAGGCAGGCCCCTTTACCCACTGAACGATCTCAATGGCCCTGGAAGAAGTTTCTAAAAGTGAAGCTGTAGACGGCGATATTTTATCCTTGACATTATCAGCAAATCATCTCTTAAGCAAAACACAGGTTCCTGCTGTCCAAGTTATTTGAAGAATGTTTCTGGGGCCCTCACCACACACCCACTCAGCCAGAATCCAGTCAAGGTTCCAACACTGCTTTCTGTTGTCTTTCTAGACAGTTTTCAGTGTTCTGCGACACCTTTGTCCGATGATTGTAGCTTTCAGAATGCTGCCTGTTGTGGTTTTGTTTGCCTGTTAAGTCATATTGATGTTTAACTTGTCTCTCTGTCTCATCTTTCAACAAGCTGGAGGTTAGCACTAGAGACTCTGTTAAGTTCATTCTAATCTCTTGTCAAATGTCTGATTAGCAAATAACTTTCCTCCTGTTTCGTATTGCCTTTGGACTGTAGTGTATTTAGTTCAAGCACAAAATTTTAAAATTTGAACTGCTTTCTCTTTTGTGGTCTGTTTTTCATATTATTTCACTGCTGAATATAATGCTAACACACCCTGTTTGGGGTTAAGGGTCTCCTGTAGCTCAGACTGGCCTCAAACTTGCTGTGTGGTCAAAAGTGACCTGGTTCTCCTTCCTCCACCTTCATCCCGCATGCTGGGATGATAGGCGAGCACCACACAACAAAGATCCCTGTGTTTCTTATTCTAAAGTTCTAGGGTTTACTGGTAGGTGGTTAGTTTGTTTTGAGTTAGCATTAGTGTGTAATGCAATCTTACTCTTTTGTACATCAACAATCAGTTAGTTTCCTTATCTCTCTTGGTTGAAAAAACCATCCATGAGGGTGATAGCAAGTGAATATGGGAAACATACCTGACATACATCAGGGTTTTCAAGCTGTGGGCTGCAACCCCTTTGGCAAACCTCTATCTCCATAGATATTTACATTGTGATCCATAGCAGTAGCAAAATTACAGTTACGATGTAGGCACGAAAATAAATGTATGGCTGGGGATCATCACACCATGAGACACTGTATTAAAGGGTCACAGTGCCAGGAAGGTTGAGAACCACAGACAGACATGATACAGTCCGTCAAAAATGTTATCATGAAACCCAACACTTTGTACAATGAACATACAACCAAAACAAATAAATAAATAATTTAAAAGGCTATTCTTTCTCCTCTTGAACAGTTATTGTTAATTTAATTAAAAGTTACTTAGGGCCCAGCAAAATAGCTCAGTGTGTAAAGGTGCTTGCCATTAATCTCAATAACCTTTGTTCCATCCCTTGGACTCAACATAGTGAAAGGTGACTTTCACACGCCCCCTATACATACACACACAAATAAGTAAATCTAATCCCCCCCCCAAAAAAATGTTAAAGTCAAGTAACTGCACATTTGAAAGTTTCATCTCTCTATTCTGTGCTACTCATCTGTGTCTGTCCTTATGCCAGTACAGCTCTATTTTGGTTACATAGTATTAAAATAATTTTTAAATCAAAAACTGTGACTGTCACAGATACAAAAAGTTTTTTTTGGCTGTTGGGCTCCTTTGACATTCCATATAAATTTTAGGATTTTTTTTTCCTAATTCTACAAAAAGCATCACTTTAGAGGCTGGAGAGATGGCTTTTCTGATAAGAGTGCTTATTGTTCTTTCAGAGGTCCCAGGTTCAATATCCAGCAGCTACATGGAGGCTCACAACTTTCTGTACCTCCAATTCCAGGAAGCTACAGAACCTCTTCAGGCACCTGCCTTCATGTGGTGCACACACAGAGTGTCTTAGGACACTCCTGTTGTTGTGATAAGACCAAGGCGGTTTAAAGAAGAAAGAGTTTATTGGTGCTTATGGTTTCAGAGAGTTAGAGTCCGTGGCCTTCAAGACAGGGAGCAGGGGGGCAGCAGGGAGGCAGGCCTGGCACTGGAACCAGCCTGGGAGCTTGTATCTTGACCCACAAGCATGAGGCAGAGAGAACTAATTGGGAATGACTTGGGCTTTTGAAACCTCAAAACCCACACCCGGTGACACGACTCCTTCTAACAAGGCCACACCTCCTCTGACAAGGTCACACATTCTAACCCTTCCAAACAGTATCACCAGGAGGACACCAAGCATTCAAATATCTGAACATATGGAGGCCATACTTGTTCAAACCACCACACGAATACACACACACACATGAAAAGCAAACAAACACGTTTTGAATGCCACTTTGAAATTCTAGCAGGGATTTCACTGAACCCATAGATGACTTTGGGTAATACTGTCATTTTAAACAATATTGTTTTCCACTGCATGGGCACAAAAGTGGCTTTGTATTTATGGTTTTTTTCTATTTCTTTCACCAATGTTTTCTGCGCATAAGTCTTTTGCTTTCTCATTTAAATTTATTCATAAGTTTTTTTTATCCTTTTTGATTTTATAGAAAATGGAATTCTTAGCTTTATTTATTATTCATTGTTTGTATAGACAAAATGCAGCTTGGTTTTGTTAGGTATATCAACTACATATCCTGTAACTGTTGAATTTATTCATTAGCTCTAACATTGCTTCTGTGGAATCATTAGCATTCTGTGTCCATGTCATCTGCAAGCAGATAATGCTACTCTCCCCTTATACTTGTATCTCTTTTATTTCCCTTTCATGCATACAGTCTGCCTAGCACTTCCAAGGCTAGTTAGATACCGGGGCAAAAGCGGCTGTTCTCACCTTGTCTCTATTGAGGGCAGCACTGCCGGTAGGGTTTTGGTAACCGTGTAAAGCCAAAAATAATAGCATTCTGACATGCGAAGTGAAATGAATGAAACAAAGGCACAAAGTTGAATGAAAAGAATAAGAATATTTTTCAGGTTTTCATACAAGAATAGATGTGATATCATATGAAGATATATTGGAGGTTGCTATAGGAACCATTAAAAGTATTGTGGTATACCTAGTAAGACTTATATCAGGTATGAAATATGGGGTGGTGGCAGAGAATATGTGAGATAAACACACATAGCAAGATGCAGGTTGGACAAATGCATATATATAGCCTACTACTCCAGATAAAGACGATGCTCCCAAGCTGGATAATAAAGCAAGAGCCAGCAGTATGCTCTTCAGAAGAAACACTTTAAAGACAAAATCTAAAAGCCTGGGGAAAGATTCAAGCAATAATCATAGAACCAGAGTATCTGCCAGCATCAGGCAAAGCAAACTTTAGGGCAAGTGTGAATAGAAACAATGACTCAAAAGTTAGTCATTAAGAAGACCTATATGCATACACTTGGTGCTTCTAAGAATGTAAGATAAGACTTGACTAAACTGGAAAGAGATAAATTCACAGTTCAGTTACATCCAGACATTTTGCCTTTCATATCATAATAACTAATAGACTGAGCCACAGGAAAGTGAGTAGAGCTACAGAAAACGTGAGTAGCGGTATCAACCAGTCTGGCCTCACTGCCATCGAGAGCCGTCAGAGGACAGACAGGCAGAGCGGAATCCACTCTTCCTTCAGCTACACAGGAACATTATATACAGGGCTGTAATGGCAGCTTCAGGACTCTTAATTGAAAACATACAGAATATGTTCTCTGACTACAGTCAAATTAAATTAGAAATTAAAGAAAAAAATTTATCTGGAAAATTTCCGAGTATTTAGCAATAGTGAATGATTTTTAAACAGCCCTTGAATCTAAGAACAAATCTCATGTTGAATTAGAAAATACTTTAAGTGAATGATAATGAAAGCATCAAAGTTATACAATCTTGGCCTATATACTGATAAAGTTTTGCTTTAAAAGTTAAAACACAAGCAAACTAACCCAAATTAAATAAAAGGAAAAAGATAATAAATGTAATTTATTATAGAAACAAAATATTTTAAAAGCATTTGGTCATCTTAAAAGAGCAAAACTGTTTGACAAAGTATAACACTGTACATTTTAAAAACAAAACAGAAAATCTCTCAGCAATTGGAAAATAAGAGGTAATTTCTCCCATAAAGGGAATCTTTGAAAAATGTCTATTTCTCACCACACTCAATGGTGACAAACTGAACACATTCCCTCTTAGCTCAGGGAGGATAAAGCAAGAATGTCCATCCGTTCCACTTCTGTTAAACATGCTGGAAATGGTACCCAGCACAAAAAGACAAAATTCAACGTATAATCATGTAACATACACACATGTAACATATAACATGAAGACTGAACTGTAGAAGTAAGGCTATCTGAATCACAAACTGTCATCACTAAAGAGGAAATACAGAAAACTCTTGAAAGATGCTAGAATTAGAGAAAATTCAGTACATTCTGGACTTCTGTGGTCTATGCAGAAGCAATTAAACATGAAATTAAAAACAACACTTACAATAACATAAACTTGTTAAACACTAGGGATATAGTTGACAAAATTTGTGCAGAAGTGTAAAATAAAAAAAAAAAACCAGTATACTCCTTCGAGGAATCAAAAGGGACCAAAATGAATAGAAAGACTTACCATTTGCATGGCTTAAGAGGCTCAAAAGTGTGTTGTGATGTCAACTCTACCCACATTTCTCTATGGTTTCAATTTAATTCCAATAAAAGTAACTGCAACTTGTCTTTGCCAAGTAGGCGTTGACCAGCCAACTCTGAAAACCAAGTGAAAATTGAAAGGATCTGGAATAGGCAAGCTAGTGGGGGGGGGCATAAAACACAGGACTTATGCTCTCTTATTGTCAAGACTTGCTATAAACACAACATTCGTGGCAATGCGATGTTGGAAGGCCAGTTGAACAGAACACGAAATCTGCTAGAGAATCGCCCCTAAGCATGCTTGGTTTTCTTTTAAAGTACGTTCTGGCTCAACTTGATATAAACCAAATTCATCCAAGAGAAAGGAAAGTCAGTTGAGAGAATGCCACGGTAAGATTGGACAGCAGGCAAGTCTCTAGTGCATTTTTATTGTTTGCTTTTGTTTGAGACAGGATCTCACTATATAGCTTATACGCTTATATGAGTCCTGGAACTCATTATGTAGACCAGGCTGGCCTCGAACCCCTGGAGATCTGCCTGCCTCTGCCTCATGAGTGCTGGGATTAAAGACTCAGGCTACCGTGCCCAACTTGTAGTGCATTTTCTTAGTTAGTGATGAAGGTGGGAGGATCCAGTCCATTGTGGTGGGCCACCACTGAGCCTGTGGTTCTGCATTTTGTAAGAAAGCAGGCTGAGCAAGGCATGAGGAGCAAGCGAATTAGCAGCACCTCTCCAATGGCCTCCCTGTAAGCTCCTGCTGCCAGGTTCCTGCCCTGCTTGAGTTCTTTATCTTTAATGATAAACATTGATGTAGAAGTATAAGCAAAATAACCCCTTTCCTCCCTAATTTGCTGTTTGTTCATAGTGTTGTATCACAGCAATAATAACCCCAAGACAGAATGCCAATCAGAGGGAAGAATAGTTTTATCAAGAAACTTTGCTGGGAAAACTGGATATCGATTTGAAAAATAAAATAAAATCTTATACTTCGTATAACAACTAATTCAAAGTAGATCATTGGCATAAGTATAACAAGCACTAAAATGAGAGAAATAGTAAACAAAACTTGGTCAAGAACGATAACAAGGCTAAAAGAGCTTGGCCAAGTGGGTAGGCTGGCACACGCACGCCTTTGCTAAGGCAGGAAGATTCCAAGTTAGAACCTGGGCTACAAAGTGAGACCCATCTCCAAACAACCCCAGCAAAGGGTCTGGATAAAAACGGCTTTATCATGATTAACAATTGCTATATGAGGCATTGTAAAAAGAATAGAAAGACAATCTAGAGACAGGTAGCAGATACTTAACAATGCATCTGAGGATGGGCTCGTGGTTTCTTGCTTTGTTTTGTTTGGGGGTGTTTTGTTTTTTGCTTTTTCCACTTTTTTTTTTTTTGAGAAGTTTTCTTTCTGTAGAAAAGGCTGTTCTTGAACTCAGTGGTTTGCCTGTCTCTCCTTGAATGCCGGGATTAAAGGCGTGCACCACACGGCCCGGCTGGCTCGTGCTAAGACAATATAAACATTACTTACAATTCACCATAAAAGGACAAGAGATGTCATCAAATACTAAATGACAATTAAGTAAAAATGTACTTAACACTAGTTTCACTCTACAAATTAAGGCCACAATAAAATGCTATGGCTTATTCTTCTAATTTGCTTTATGTTGCCGTGATAAACATGACTACCAAAGCGGAGGGCTCATTACATCGTATAGGTCAAGGGAAGCCAAGGAGGGAGTTAAAGCAGAAACCCTAGAGAAATGCTGCTTAGTTGCTTGCTCCTGATGGCTCATATACAATCCAGGACCACCCAGGGATGGTATCACCCACAGTGGGCCAACCCATGTTAATCCCATATTAATCAAGAAAATACCCTGTAGACTTGCCTACAGGCCAATATGATGGAGGCATTTTCCCCTCTTCCCAGAGGACCCTGACTTCTACCAAGTTGACAAAAGCAAACAAAAACCCAAATCAATCAACTCTTTGTCAACTTGACACACAAATACATTATTATTAAGCCATAATTTTCCTTTCAATTTTATTCTAAGATCTCATGTTTATATCACAATATAAAGCATAATATAACTTTAAAAGTTCAAAGTCTTTTAAAATGTTCAAAGTCTCATAGCCATGGATTCCTGTAAAACCGAAAATAAGTTGCATACTTTATAATTCCAAGGCAGGGAGAGCCAGGGCAGAATTACCATCAGATCAAAGCAAAATGAAGTCTATCGGTGTAAAAAAAAAAAAAAAATCAGTGCCCAACATCTGGAACTCACTCATGATCTTTTGGGCTCCAGAAGGCTTGAATAGTTCCACTTGCCGAGCTCTGCCATCCACAGCGCACAGAGTGAACTTCATAGGAAAGACTGGCTCTACTGCACTCCGACCGCTGTCCTCAGTGGTCATCTCCCGGCCCTGGCATCTTCGTTATGTTGGCGTCTCCATTGCCACCGAGGCTGTGCCTTCACCAGTGGCCTCTCCTGACTGCTCAGTGCCATGTCTTAGCTTCTCTCCGTGAGACCTTCAACCCTGCAGTGTCCGTGCTGTCAGAATAAGAACCGTGTAGGAGATTCTTACCAAGTTCAGCAGCCAGTTTAGGGTGTGGCTTTGGACCCCTCTCGACCCCAGCTTCTGTGTGCTGTCCCTGAGGAAATATTTCTGAGAAGATTTCACCTCAGTGATGTTGGTCTCTTCCTATCACAACTGACTTCTCAACCCGAGTTAACAAGTATCAATTGTCCCAGCAAAGCAAAGGTTTCACTTCAGAGGTGTTGGTCTCTCGCTAATCACAGCTTATTCTTCCCACCTGAGAGGACCAGGAGCCACAGACTCTAAATTCAACCCTGCCACACCTATAGTCCCAATAGTCTGCTTCCCTCTGAATCTTTGTAAGCCAGGCCTCTGTTGTCTCCATTTCTTGTAACTCATATCTTCCAAGCTACCACAGAACAGCCCTTGAAGCCTTTAGCCCTCAAGAGATTTTCTGGCTCAAAGTTCCAAACACTTCCACAATCCTTCCCAAAACAACACCGTTATGATGGCCACAGCAATAGCCCAGTCTCTTGTACCAGTTTGTGTTCTAGTTTGCATTCTATTGCTGTGGGAAAAAATACTGACTAGGGCCAGCTTAGGGATGATAGGGTTTATTTGGCTCATATGTTCCAATCACAGTGAGTCACTGCTGAAAGAAGTAAGGAAAGGAACTCAAGACAGGAATCTGAATTTTTGACTGACAGTCTTGTCTACTTCCAATATCCAGGAGGATAACTACATGTTTTTCTTTGGGTTCACCTTCCTATTTAGCTTCTCTAGGATCATGAATTATAGGCTCAATGTCCTTTATTTATGGCTAGAATCCACTAATGAGTGAGTACATACCATATTCATCTTTTTGGGTCTAGGTTAACTCACTCAGGATAGTATTTTCTATATCCATCCATTTGCATGCAAAATTCAAGATGTCATTGGTTTTTTTTTTTTCCACTGAGTAGTACTCTAATGCGTATATATTCCACACTTTCTTTATCCATTCTTCCATTGAGGGGCATCTAGGTTGTTTCCAGATTCTGGCTATTACAAATAATGCTGCTATGAACATAGTTGAACAAATGCTTTTGTAGTATGATAGGGCATCTCTTGGGTATATTCCCAGTAGTGGTATTGCTAGATCTTGGGGTAGGTTGATCCTGAATTTCCTGAGAAACCACCGCACTGATTTCCGAAGTGGTTGTACAAGTTTGCATTTCCACCAGCAATGGATGAGTGTACCCCTTTCTCCACAACCTATCCAGCAAAGGCTATCATTGGTGTTTTTGATTTTAGCCATTCTGACAGGTGTAAGATGGTATCTCAAAGTTGTTTTTATTTGCATTTCCCTGATCGCTAAGGAGGTTGAGCATGACCTTAAGTGTCTTTTGGCCATTTGAACTTCTTCTGTTGAGAATTCTCTGTTCAGTTCAGTACCCCATTTTTTAATTGTGTTAATTAGCATTTAAAGTCTAATTTCTTGAGTTCTTTATATATTTTGGAGATCATACCATTGTCTGTTGCGGGGTTGGCAAAGATCTTCTCCCAATCAGGGGGTAGGGTGGGGGTAAAAGGAGATGGGGAGAGAGAAGTGAGAAGGGGAGGATGGGGAGAGCTTGGGGGAATGGGACGGTTGGGATGGAGGAAGAGCAGATATGGGAGCAGGGAAATATATATCTTAATTAAGGGAGCCATTTTAGGGTTGGCATGAGACTTGACTCTAGAGGGGTTACCAGGTGTCCAAGGAGATGTTCCCAGCTTGTTCCTTGAGCAGCTGAGGAGAGGGAGCCTGAACTGGCCCTATCCTATAGCCACACTGATGACTATCTTGCATATCAACATAGAACCTTCATCTGGCGATGGATGGAGATAGAGACAGAGACCCACATTGGAGCACTGGACTGAGCTCCCAAGGTCCAAATGTGGAGCAGATGGAGAAAGAACATGAGCAAGGAAGTCAGGACCTCGACAGGTGTGCCCACCCATTGTGACGGTGGGGCTGATCTAATGGGAACTCACCAAGGCCAGCTGCACTGGGATTGATGGAGCATGTGATCAAACCGGACTCTCTGAACGTGGCCGACATGAGGGCTGACTGAGAAGCCAAGGACAATGGCACTGGGTTTTGATCCTACTGCATGTACTGGCTGTGTGGGAGCCTAGTCTGTTTGGATGCTCACCTTCCTAGACCTGGATGGAGTGGGAAGGACCTTGGAGTTCCCACAGGGTAGGGAACCCTGACTGCTCTTTGGACTGGAAAGGCGGGGGGAGGGGAGGAATGGGATGAGGAGAGGAGGTGAAAATTTGTAATAATAATAATAAACCTAAAAACAAACAAACAAAAAGACAGGAATCTGGAGGCAGGAACTGAATAAGATGCCACAAAGGAATGCTGGTTACTGGCTTGATCCTCAAGAATCACTCAGCTTGCTTTCTTTTTATACAACCCAGGACCACAGTGTGTGGGGGGGGGGATGGGGACGGGGCCCTCCCACATCAATCATGACTTAAAACAAAATGACCCATATACTCGCCTACAGGCCAACCTGATAATGGCATTTTCTCAATTGAGGGTTCCTTTTCTCAGATCATTTGTGCCTAACTAGCACAACACTCACATGGATTAACTCAATTGAACCCTGACAATTGGCTAGAAAGCAAAGCACCTAGAAGTCACAAGTGAATGAAAGGATAAAATAGTGCAGTCACTTTTCCCTGCTTCCTGTCGTATGCTTAACCTGCACAGCAATCCTACTTCCAGACGTTTATGCAAAGAGTTAAAATCTACACATAAAAGAGTCTTACAGTCACATTTATTGATAGAAAATAAACGAGAACAACTGAAAATGCCTGTCAACCAGCATGAAGGAAAGAAACCAAGCTGTGAAAAAAGTACAAATAAAATCTCCTCAAGAGGACTAGTATAAACAGAGCAAGATGGATTATCTATTACCAAAACTACAGGAAAACTTGTCTATAGCAACAGGGAAATCTATCAGGGACTTGTCTGAAGCTCCATCAGTAAAAGGGTGTTTGAAATGGGGCATGAGAAATATGGGAGGGGGTAAATGTTCTGTATTTTAATTAGAATGCTTACTCAAATGCATGCCTTTGTCAAGGCTTACAAAACCGCTAACTTAAAATATGTTCATTTTACTATGTAAGTTACTCTTCCAGAAAGTTCCCTTGAAAAAGTCTAAAAACAAGCCATAGTGTAACCATACAATAAATACCTCCCAAAACTCAAATCATTTGAACTACTATACCAGAACATAATCTTACTAATTGCTTTATTTTTTGCTCTATACTAATGAAAATGTAGCTGAAAATAATGCATCATCTTAATATGTTTACTGCAAACAAAATATGTCTACCGTGTAGCGAGAACTAGAGAATGAAACATTTCTTTGTATGTGCATGCGTGTTCACGTGGGTGTGCCGATGCATGTGTGCCCATGGACACACATGTGGGTGTGGAAGCCAGAAAGTAAACTCAGTTGTGCTCTGGAACACCATCTACCTCCTTTAAGACAGCCTTTCGTTGGCCAGAAGCTCACTTATTAGAGAAGACCTTCTGGGCAGTGAGCCCCAGGAATCCTCCTGTCTCCATACCTTCAGTGTTGGGATTACTTTTTTTTTTTTCAATACTTTTATGTGGGTGGGTGGGGGAATCAAATTCAGTCCATTGTACCTACAAGGTAAGTGTTTTACATTCAAAGTCATCCACACAGAACAACGCAAACCTCTTCTGAGAAACAGCTTCATTTGAACACGAGAAGCTGCGTGTTGATGGCTACCTTAGTTATTTAATGACGTGGACCCGTGTCTGCGGTGCTCCATGAGTTTCTTTCCTTACCCAGCAGGCTCTAAAATGACAGGATTATTATTGCTCCAAATATGAATTCCCTTCACAGGTCTCATCACATGCTAGATTAATTTTTTTCCTCTCAGAGTTTTATGCTAAAATACAAATTTTATAATTAAATTTCTTACTATATGCACCTAACAATACTTCACAATAGTGTATTTTCATTGCAATTTGATTATATTGCCTGTGCGAGGATTTTATATTAACCAGAATTCCTAGACTTATGTATTAGAAAATTTATATGCACATACAAGGAGAGTTTTATATATAATGTGAGCTAATATGCCTGAGTTTGCAAGCAATTTCTTTCCACTTGTCAGCATGCGTCCCCATTTTTATGACTCAGTTTTCATGACCTGTATATGTTTATTCTAGTTCTGACTGAATTAACCAAGTCTGCTAATGATTTGAATCTCCAGATCATTGCAACATTTTATAAGAGGGATGCTATATGCTATTTAGGATTGGGATCATTCTGTGGCTCATGAATCAGTGGTTGCTGTTTCACAGGCTGCACAAGGATCTCAGTGTAATCTTGCATTTAAAAATATTCTTTATTCTTCTACTTTAATTTTATGTGAGTCCCAGTCACTATCTTTCCCATAAGAATCCTGTAGTCCAACTTTAAAACTCACCACTCGTGCTAGAAGGATTAGCACGGTAGGCTTTGAAATGATTTTGAAATTATTTTTAATAGAAAGGAATAGGATGGAATGTTTTTTGTGAGCTCATAATTAATAAAGGACGAAGATTACTTAGTTTGCGATTAGGATAGAACACGTAGCTGTGAAAGACCATGTTCAGATGATTGCCACACACAAAAATGCCTTTCCTTTCTCAGAATATTTGAAATTCAGTGTACATGCAAACAGCAAGTCCAAATACTCAACCACAGGACCTTTTCTTACCTGTACAATTCTCCCATGACCAGGCTTCTGGTTCCTTCCAGGGGTCTCAGGGGACCTAGTGTTCCCTTACCAATTGGAAAGTGTGTTCCACTTCGTTATATCAGGGACTTTGCCTGGCAAGGAAATATATTCAAAGGTTGTTGCTTCAGTGGCGGTATGCAGCAAGAAGCTCCCAGTAGGGTGGCAATGACCAGATGGGCGAGTGGAACTCAACAATACCTAGTCAGCATCTTTGACCAACACGAGTAGGATTTATAGGTGCAGCATGTCTACTTTAAGGCTTGGCATCCTACCTGGAAAAAGCGAGAAACAACCACCATGCGGGATGCCCATTTCTAGACGGTTTTTCTACAGGGCCGTGAATGAGTCCTGAACTATCTGGGCATACTGTAGTTTTTAAGCATTTGCCCTCTTGGCTAGCAGCTGGAGGCCCGGGCTTGCTGGACTTGTTTCCATACAGCAGGAACCAGCATTTATAACATTCTCGGAGGTTCCCCCCTTCCCACTGGGACAAACCCTTGTGTGGATTATCTATTAGCTTTCACAAGACCCTGATGAAACAGGTGGTGTAGCTGGGCTGAGGAGATGGGGAACCTATGTAAGTTGGGCAACTTCTCCAAGTTCATACACATAGCACGTGAAGACTTGAGCTCAAGACCAGTCAGACAGGCTCCAGAGCTAAGCTCATTCTTCTTAAGGCTTTCCAGTTGTTTTTTCAAAAAGCCATTTATCACTGTGTGAAGTTTTCTTTTTTTTCTTTCTTTTTTTGTTTCTGCACTCAGATACACAGTTCTCAATTGCAGAGATATTGCATCTCCATCTAAAAAGCAATGTTTGCACGAAAGTAGGCATTGAATGAATGATTAGTATTGCTTTCTTGAATGGAAAATCAGAGGAATGGCGACCAGATCATCCCTGAACACTGATACTTTTTACATTGAAGGGGTATCCATTTTAGGAAGCAGTTTGTTCAAGTAGAAAAAGCTCTTGAAGCTGCTTAGAGATAGGGCTTTAAAAAAAAAATAAAACAGCTTCTCTTTAAAGACATGCCTGTCCACGGAGGAATGTTGACTATTCGATAATGTAAACGTCCATCCTGAGTGTAAGGCTGATGCAGCTCAGACCCTTCCTGAAAGGAAAATCTTTATGTCACTCATATCCCTTAAAGATGCCTAAGTCAAGAACAAAGCTAACGCTAATCCCGGAGTGCTTAGAGAGGCTAGGCACAGATTCAGCTCTGTTTGTGAGAATCTCCATGTTATAAGACAACCTCAGATCTTTCTCGGTTCCCATGTCTTTCACCAGCCAGTTGTATCTGATAAGGGCACATGAAAGAAAATTTGACAAAGTGTTTTACAGAACCACAGACAATCTAGGGTCACCAGAAGCTGCCTGGGGTTTGCCTGGGAAGCTGAAGTCACTGCTAAAGCTACTTTCCCAGCATCCTTCCTTGTTTGGTCTTCAATGTTTGACCCCTGCCAAGTTTTATCCTTTTCTCTTTTTCTAATTTCCCTTCCTGTATATGTTGTTTGTGGCCTCACATAAGTGGGGGGAAAATCTAGCCGTTGCGAAAGACGTGCTTGTTGCTAACAACAGTGCGATGTTGGAGCTCAACTTCATCCCCTAAACCCACATTTAGAAACTAAATAGTATCTCTGTGTAACTCTATAGGTCTCAACAACCTTTGTTTCAAATAGTACCATACCTACCTAGGCTTCTGGGTTATCTATATATTTCCTTACCAGAGAAACTTGCATGCTGGGATTAGGGAGTCTACAGAAAGCTGTAATTTTAGAGTTCCTAAATATAATTAATCTAGTATCTGAAAAAGATACTATTCAAACATTTTAAAGGGTCATTCTTTTTAAATTATTTTTCCATTTTACATACCAACCCCAGTTCCCTCTCCTTCCCCTTCTTCCATTTCCTGCCTCTCCCTTCAATCCCACCCCTCCATCCACTCCTCAGAGGAGGTAAGGCCTCCCTTGAGAAGTCAGCAAAGTCTGGCATACCAAGCTAAGGCAGGACCAAGCCTCTCTCTCCTGTATCAAGGCTGAGCAAGGTATCCCACCATAGGGAATGAACTTCAAAAAATCAGTTCATGCACCTGGGATAAATCCTGATCCCACCGCTGGGGTGCCCGCCCCCCCCCCCCAACAGATCAAACCACATAGCTGTCACCCACATTCAGAGGACCTAGTTCGGTCTTAAAGGGATATTCTTAAGTGAAATCAGTACCTCAGGAGCACTTTTTTCCCCTGTCATGTCTTTATTTAAGTTTCTCCTTTTGGACTAGGCTGTCTCCAACCCGAGTCTGGGACCTTGTTCTTCAGAGCTCACACTCCATCTAATTCATTTCCCACAATTCCATTCCACAGTGGTTTCTGAAATAATGTTAATCGTGGTTTGTCGGTGTATTCTTATCCAGATTATATTCAATGCCCATATTGTATGAGGAGGTTTAATGAGACTGCTGCCCAGCGACACATTAATTTCTGCAAAGATCAGTCCTCCCGACGCGTATTCGATCCAGCCCAAACAGCAGCTAGGCTGGCATCCAGAGCGCAGGTAAATATTTTTCCTCCAGCTGTGGGCTTTGTGTCCTTGCATGCCTGGGGCAAATAGATAGGATCTACCAGGGAATTCAACTATCCATCCTCAGAAGTCCAAGGGTCACTATGACTTGTCTCCATGGGAGTTGTCTACCTCTGGCTGGAAGAACCTTTGGGTGCTGCAGAAAAAAAAATATTTCTGAAATGTTTGAAGCCTTTCAGGATGAAGACTTCAGTATATAAAGAATGTCTCTCTAGAATTATACTAATACCCTGCTTATTCCATGGTGTTTATCAGTCTGACCCACCCAGCAAAGAACTGTGACTCAGTACAACTGGTCTGGGTGGGAGAAATGTTGCCAAGAAGATGCCTGGCTGTATGGGTTCTGATCTCTAGAGGAGAAGGGGACGGGTGAGATACAGATGTCTAGTTTATGGCCCGAGGCAGTAACCTAAACACAGAGTCTCTGATGGGGACTGACAAGCCGCAACAACAAAGACAACAGATTTAGAAGGGTTATGGTTCAAGCCAGCTCAGAGGGGAGGCTGACAGGAGTTGATCAGATAGAAGCTCAGAAATCTGGGAGCAGCCGGGCCTCAGAGCCTGGGAGGGGGAACAAGAACATTTCTGGGAAGCCAGGGAGTCATCTTCCCCACCTTCCTTTCCACCCTTTTCCCACGGCTCTGGCTTCTGGCTTTTTTATTTTTTTTGTAATTGAAACAGAGTTTATCTTTGTTGCCCAAGCTGTCCCGAGACTCACTCTGTAAACCAGGCTCTCCTTGATCTCGGAGATTCTTCCGCCTCTGCTTCCCAGGCACTGGAATTAACGCTGTGTGCCACCATGCCTGGCAGTATTGTTTTCTGTTCCATCATCTATTAGTGGTTTCATGTGTCATCACAGGTAACGTAGACATGACTCAGTAGGGGAAAAGCTGAGTGACATGCAATGGACTTTTAGAATGGTCGCTTGTACAGTTACTGTCCAAGATGAACGGAGGGAAACCAGGAAGGAGACACAGTAGGGGAGTAATCGGGGCTCCCGCAGTGAGGGAATTAATAGGAATAATTAGTGAAGCTGAGAAAATGATTGGCACTGAAACAAAACTGGGCATTAGTGTCTGGGCATCTAGATGATAGTACAGGTCGAAAATCCTTTATCTAAGATGCTGTTTCAGATTGGCTCAGAAATATTCAGAAATGTTTCAGATTTTTGTATCTCTTTTTGCAAAATTAGTCTGTGCATGTACAGTTGAGACATATAGCCTGAAGGTGATTTCTACAAAGTCTCTCATGTGCCCGTGTTTCAACTGCAACCTATCACATGAGGTCATTCGTGAAAATTATCTTTTGCAACGTCATGCTGGTGGTCAAGATGTTTCTGATTTGGGAGCATTTCTAATGACACATCTTTGGGTTAGAGGTGCTCGAAACCTGAAGGAACACAGGAGAGAAGAGACATGGCACATGCGTGTTGGGCAAGTGGTGGATACAGGTTCAGAGGCTTAGCCTGTCCAGCTGAGATAGTGGGGGAAAGAACGCGATGTCAAGAGCAGGGACTCTGCGATCAGCGGCGAGGTTTGGACTTCCCGTTGTGCGGTTATTTGTAGATAATACTTCGAGATTTAGTTTTATCTGTAAACAGTATTAATCATACATAACTGTTGAGTTCTTGGGAGGAAGGCACTGGGTCAGAGTCCTTTGCCTGTCTTCTCTCCACCTACCTCATCCTGCTTCCCCTTTCCCAAAGTCCGTTCCTCTTGCTCGGGTTTGGAATCACAATTTTGAAAGGCCATGGCAGCTTTAGGCTGGAATTCAACCTAAGTGTGGAGAAGTCTGTAAGTCCAGCTCTTCTTCCACCCTGTCCAGGAGTACCAACTACTGGCATTATTACCGGTGGTTCTGTCCAATCCGTGGAGCTTGCCACTGTTCATGGTGCCAAGGAGGGCTGAGGGAACGAGCGAACAGACGTGTTTTTTATTTGTGAAGAAGGCCAGCTGGCTCTCCTGAGCATAGCCAGTGACTTGGCACTATTCCTTGTCTTGTTTTCCAGAGCTTAGTAGCGGCTGGGAGCACAGAGGGGAAAGTGCTGGCTCCCTGAATTCCTTTGCTCACTGTCGAGTCTGTCTGAATGGTAGTGTTTGCTCCTTGAGTGCCAATGCCACCACTCTGGGACCTTGCCTAATAGTGAGCTTGTTCAGAAATGAGACAAGAAGGGAGAGCTTGTTTTAGTCATGCAGGGTTATGAATGGCACAGCCAAACTGTGTTTCCATTTCAAACATAATCAGCTATAGAAATCAGCCATACCCTTAACGAAAGGAGACCAACATTGGCCTCTAAAAATAAACCTTTGGGGGGCTACAGAGAGGGCTTGATGGGAGCATTTGCTGTGAAAGCAAGAGGACCCGAGTTCAAATCCCCAGGACAAAACCCTGTCATGGCCACACATGCTTATAATGCCAGCACTGGGGGCAGAGCCAGGCAGATCCCAGGCACTTACTGGCCAGTCCGATAAACAAAACAGTGAACTTCCAGTTCACTGAAAGACCCTGTCTCACAAAACTAAGGTGGATAACAATAGAAAAAGATATCCAATGTCCTCCTCTGACCTCCACATGCTTGAGTAGACACAAGCACCAACTTGAACATGTACACACACACAGACACACACACACACGCTACACACAAACACTAACAACAGCAGCAACAACAACAATATTTTAGCTGCCTGAGGATGGATGATGGGCCTGATATACTATGACAATAATTCCTGAGCTGGTGAGGAGTTTACTTAAAGAACAAATTATCTTTTTGCCATCTTTTCCTTGGGCCTAGAGGGAGATCCAGTGCAAGTGAAGAGGGGCTCCCCAGGATGCTTTGGTCCTTGTTTGGCTTCCATCTGTGCGGTGTGCAGCTGCTCTGTAGACTAGCGAAGGCCTGGGGGTATTGGAATTCGATGCTGAAACATGTGCTGCCTGTCAATCTCTGCTTTCCTTCTCAGTTCTGGTTAGAAAACAAAGCCATCTTCAAGTGTAAAGAAAAACAAAATATTCCGTAACAATATCCTGACTGACATCAAATGATTTCTTCCGTCCTCACACAACAGATTTCATAGGATGAACAAACCACCACCAACCCTGAGGGCTTCTTTATGAATCAATGTTCCCAAACCAAACTGTGGCTTTTAGCACCAGCAAGTGACCGCAGCCCAGGCTCAGTGAAATGCTGGCTGTGTGTCTCCTTCCTCTGAGTGCCAGAGTCCTGGTGGTAACGCTAACATTCTGCTGGCTACAAGTTTACTTCACCCTTGGTACCCGAGGTTACGGTGTTACATCTCTTTCTACCTGTAGGGTAAGGCCCCAGCAAGTCCCAGAAAACAGCCCACTGTTACGAGTGCTGTGGGAACGCTGCTGCAGAGCAGGGCTGTGGAGATGAAGAACGACGTCATGGCCAGTTCAAGTAAGTCAGAGCAGGCTCTCTCGAGTTGTCCAGTCCTGGGGGTAGAGCCTCCGTCCTGCCGTGGCGATCTGCTGGTTGTCAGTAAACGCTAAAATGGCAGCCAGTGCTGCAGAGGGAAAAATCATGTGGGCTTGTTTGAGGTTGAAACGTGAAGCAAATATGCTATGCGGGAAAGTTTCTTATCAGGATTGCGCCACTCTGACCAAGCGGGAAGTGCGGTTTGGTGACTGCAGCAGGAATCCACAGCTATTGCCCTTTAGTCTGCTAGAACAGAGAAGGCTGAGATGGGACACCACATGTCAGGTGTACAAATGAACAGTTTCTTCAGAGTGGCAGCAGGCATAGCTGTCATTACAGTGCTGGCCTTGTGTCTCCCAGTGATCCTCCACACAGTTTACTCTGCCGCCTGCAGGAAAGGAAACAGGCTGAAAGAGCCTATGTGACCTTGCTAAGACATGTACCAGCCAGAACTGAACGCTGGCTGTGTGTCTCCTTCCTCTGGGTGTGAGAGTCCCCTTGCCGGCTCTAGTCTTTGGCTCCCTTCCGCTAAGGCTGGTAACCAGCAGGTTGGATTAGCGATCTACTGGGCTCTTCACCCCTAGTAAGCTGCACAACAAACAGGATTATCTTCTCTATGCCCAGGACTCATTTTTATAAAGTCAACCTACAAAGAAACCAATTGCCCTATGGCATTTGCATACCTACTTTGTTTTGGTTACTGTCTCTCCCCGTCCTCCCCCCCCCCCCCAATCCTTATGTCCCCCTTCCATCCCCAGGATTCACCACTTCTGTTTGCACTTCATGTTTGTCAACATGAGCCGTTCAGATAGTGTGTATCATTTCCCAGCCACTCTGCCACTTCTGGACAGTGGTCATGGTTCGGAGGTATTAGCCAGTCTCTGCTTGAGTGACGGCACCAAGAAGCTTTGCTGCTTCTTTTGAGTGGCTTATCGCCCAGTTTAAAAACCTAACTGAGGGTCCAGAGAAATGACTCAGTGGATTCCAGTTCAAATCCCTGGTAAAAATCCCGCCTTTAGCCTTAGAGCTGGGGGAAAAGGTGATTAGAAGATTGCTTGGGTTTTCTGGCTGCCACTCCAGCTCTAGATTCAGTGAGAGACCCTGTCTCAAGGGGTAAGGTAGACGGGGATAGAACAAGACGCTGACATCCTCCCCTGAGCTCCACATGCGCGCACCCACACATACAAGTATGCACATACATCATACACAAAATGCCATATGCAGATGCTGCACACACAACACAAACAAAAACCTGAGTCGACATTTTAAAGCTGTCTACACAGCCTTATGAACCCAGGTTTTTAGGGTTTTGTTTCTTTGGCTTTGTTTTGGCCACAATACGATTTGTGTTTTTTTTAATTATTTTTTTTTCATTTTTCCCAAAGTTTACATACACTTACCGTCTTATCAACTTTAATGCATTTAATCAATGGTATTAAATGCATCCATCACATTGCAAGAGAACAACTGCACCATACACCTCGATTCCTTGCCCGGTTCTGAGAATGAAGCCTAGGTCTTTGCACACTCTACCCCTGAGCTGTATCTTACTCCCTCTTGTTTTTCTTTTTAAATTGCATGTATTTAGAGTGTATGCGTGTGCATATGTACATGACATGGTGCTCCTCTGGAGGTCAGAGGACACCTTGGAAGAGCCAGTTCTCTCCTTTTATTGTATGGGTCCCAGGGATCGAACCCAGGCTGTCAGGCTTGACAGCACGTATCTTTCCTTGCCAGCCTTATTTTTACTTTTTATTTTGAGAGACTGACTAAGTGGCCCAGGCTAGGCTTGAACTCATTCTGGAACCCCTTTCATCATGGCAGCCGCTGGGTGTACAGATCTTTCATTCTGTAAAACTGAAAGTGTGTACCCATTACACACAACTCGGCATTATCCTTTCTCTTGGTCTCTTGCAGTCACCGTCTCTATGATCTTGTCTGTTCCAGTTATTCCCACAACTGGGCCGCACTTCTATATTCTCATAACTCTAATATTTCACTTAGTATAATGTCCTCGAGGTCCAGCTATGTTACGGCATATGTCGGAATTGCATTCCCTTTTAAGGCTTACCTTTCCATTGTGCACATGTGTGTTTATGTGTGTATGATTGCTTTACCCACTCATCCACCAGTGTGCAGTGATATGCACCCACAGCTTAACTGCTGTTAGCATGTTCAAGACTCTTCTTTTAGTTCCTTGAGAGAGACTTGACTCTCAACTTCTGGGATAAATGCTCAGAAGCAGAATTGCTGGGTCTTATAGCTGTTCTGTTTTTAAGTTTCTGAACAGTCCCATGATATTTTCTATGCCAGCCATACAGTTTTACATCTCTACATACTAACATTATTAAAAAAGAGATACATTTTCCATGCCTTCACCAAATCTTGTGAGAGCACACACACATACACAGAGTCCTAATGTATGAAGTGATATGCCATTGTTATTTGATGTGTATTTGCTTAATGATTTAGAATGCTAAAAAACTTTTCAATTGCTTATTATTCATTCATGTATTATCTTAGGAGAAACATCTGCTCAAGTCATCCCCATTTTAAATTTGTTCCTGTGTCTGTTTCTTTTGAATCAGTGTGATGACCAAAATGCCAACAGAAACAACTTAAGGGAGGAAGGGATTTTGTAGTTGGTTTTCCTGTTTTTTTTTTTTAACTCTTTAGGGCACTTCTACCCAGCTCCCAAATAAATACATGGAGACTTAGATTTACTTGTGAATGCCTGGCCTTACCTTGTTTGTTTCTAGCCAGTTTTCCTAACTTTAATTATCTCATTTCTATTTATATTATATAATATATATTTATATTATATATAGTTATATTATATATAGTTATATTTATATTATATTTTGCCTCTGGACTTTTTACTTTTCTTTATTCTATATATTCTATATATCTTTCTTTCCTTCTTACTCCATGGTTGGCTATGTGACTGCATGCATGGCTGGACCCTGACATCCTCCTCTCCCTCTCCTTTTTTATTTTTTGTTCCTCCTCTCTTGAGCCTAGATTTCTCCTCCTATTTATTCTCTCTGCCTGTAGCCCTTCCTATCCCTCATCTGCCCACCTATTGACCATTCAGCTCTTTGTTAGATGAATCAGGTGTTTTAGACAGGCAAAGAAGCATAGCTTTATAGAGTTAAGCAAATGCAACACATCTTTGTGTCACTAAACAAATATTCCACAGCATAAATGAACGTAACACATCCTCAACTAGTATTCTACATCAGGATTTGTTTTGGCTCTTGGTTTCAGAGGTATCAAGACATATATTTGAGGGCATGGCGTAGAAGATATAAGTTCATATCATGGTGGCCAGGAAGCAGAGGAAGGGGTGTATTACTCCTATAATTTTCCCCTGTTATGATCTGAGCCCCCAGCCTGGGTAGATGGTGCTTCCCACCTGAAGGGTAGGTCTTTCACCCTAGTCCAACCATCTACAAATGCCCTCAAACACATACCCAGAAGTGTGTTTGACTGACCTCTAAGTAACTCTAAATGCGTTCAAGTCATCAATCAACATTAACCATTAGGCTTGTGTACCTTTCTGCCGCTGTGACAAAACAGCCTGACAAAAGAATACAGGTGGGAAGTGTTTATTTTGCTTCCCGGTACAAGGTTGTAGACAACCGTGACAGCAGCAGCAGCAGGAACGTGAAGAAGCTCGTCCCATTCCCTCCACAGTCAAGAAACAGAGAGCAATGATTTCTTCCCTTCTGCTCACCCTCTTCTTCTTGTATAGCTCAGCTGCCCCAGCATAAGGAACAATGTACTTATAATAGCTGGGCCTTCCCACTTCAATCATCTTACTCAAGATAATGCCCTAGAGGTATACACAAAGGGCCATCTCCCAGGTAGTCTAGGTTTCATAAACTGAAAATTGAGATGAGTCAATCACAAGACCACCTCTTGTCAGCTTGATACCCAAATACAACATCATTTTAAATCATAACCTTTTACTCCTTATCACCAAAGGTCCATGCTCCTCTCATAAATCAATATACAACCCAATTACAAAAGTCTCCATAGTCTAACAACTACAACAGTTTAAAAAGTCCAAAGTCCATCTCACATTTTAAGCTGTGATATCCTGTAAAATTAAAAAGAAGTTGCATAATTCCAACATACAGTGGCACAGAATGAACATCATCATTCCAAAATGGAAGAACTGAGACATAGTGCTAAGTGATTGGGCCAAACTGCCAAAATCTAACAGGGCAAATGCCAAATCCTAAAGCTCCATGTCTGGCATCTGAGACTCAAGATGAAATTTGCTGACATCCAAAATGCTCACTTAGCTTGTTCCGTCCTTCCGACTCTGCCGCATGCATAACACATAGCCTCTCTCTAAAGCCAGACCCACTCCAATCCCGCAGCTTTCCACAGAGACATGCTAGAGAATGTTAAATTAAGTTAAATAATGTAAATAATTAATGTTTAAAAAGTAAATACCTACCCCTGATTTCTATATTTGTTTTTACAAGTTTTGGGTGTCTTTAGCTAATTGCAGAGTAGTTTATTGTTCTTATGATGTTATAAATAGAACTGATTTCATAAATCCCAGTTTAAATTGTTCGTTGCTTTTGTGTAAAAATGGAGTTGGTGTATATTCAGTTTGTATGCTGCTACATTCCTGAATTCACTTATTCTCAATTCTTCTAGACAGTGGTCTGTCAATTTCTTGCCCTTTCTAATGAAGTCATTTATGGTTTCCTGGATTTTTTTTTCATTTTTTTCTAATCCCAAATCCATTTATATCTGCTAGGACCACTATCAGTTATAATTTCTGTTGCCTTTAGACTTAGTCTTCTCTTTTCCATGCTGTAAGTTGCCAAATTAGGTTGTTGATTTAATTTCTTTTTGGTTTAGGGATTTCTTTTTTTTAAATTAATTTATTTATTTAAGGATTTCTGCCTCCTCCCCGCCACCGCTTCCCATTTCCCTCCCCCTCCCCCGATCAAGTCCCCCTCCCTCATCAGCTCGAAGAGCAATCAGGGTTCCCTGACCTGTGGGAAGCCCAAGGACCGCCCACCTCTATCCAGGTCTAGTAAGGTGAACATCCAAACAGCCTAGGCTCCCCCAAAGCCAGTATGTGCAGTAGGATCAAAAACCCACAGCCATTGTTCTTGAGTTCTCAGTATTCCTCATTGTCCGCTATATTCAGCTAGTCCGGTTTTATCCCATGCTTTGGTTTAGGGATTTCTAAGACAAGATCTTGCTATGTAAACCTGACTAGAACTTTCAGTGTGGACCAAATTGACCTCGAACCTGAAGTGGTTCTTCTGCCTCTGTACTGCTGGGATTACAGCTGTGAGGCTGCACACTTGGCTTCTTTCTCATTTTTTTAAAAAACATAAACTTTATAGCTATAAATTTTGCATTACTCTGACTTTGCTGCATCTTATCGGTCTTGGTATGTTGTGTTTTCAGCTTCATCCATTTCTTGCTTGCAATTTGTCTTGTGATTTCTCTCTAAATCAGTGGTTATTTAATATATTTAATAGAATATTTAATTTCCATAAAGTGAGTTTTTCATATTTTATTTCAATTTCTAACTTCATTTTGTTGTGGTAGGAGAGGACACTTGATTTCTATTATCTTTTTTCACTTAGAGATATGTGGTCCGCCATGAGAGATGCTCTGTGTGCACTTGAGAAAACACATATGCTGTAAGATATGTATCTATATGTAGATAGAGATAGATGGAGCTGGTTGTTGTGCTGTGTTGGTCCTCAGTGTCTCACTTATCTCCATCTGTTTGATCTGAATATCATTGAGAGTTGGGAGTTTAAATCTCCAACTACTGTTCTAAAACTGTTTATTTCCTTTTAATTCCTTTACAATGTTTCTTATATTTTGAAGGATGTGGTATTAGGCTAATGGTTATCATATCTCTTTCCTTCATTGAATCTTTTATTAATATAGAATATCCTTCCTTGTCTCTTGTAAATTTTTTGATTTAAAGTCAATTTTATCTGACATTAGTATGACGATTCTTGCTGCTTTTTAATGACCTTTTATATAGTATAATTTTCTGTCCTTTGATTTTCAAGTTATTTGTTTATTTAGATTTAAGATGAGTCCCTTATAGGCATCATTTGGTTGGATCATATGTTGTCTGTTCTGCCGTTATCTAGATCTTGATTGGTGCATTTAATCTACTCATGTAAACTAATCACTGATGAGGGATGGTCTTCATTTTGCTATTTGCTATTAGTCTTTGGGGTTTTGTTTCTTTTTTTGTCTCCTGTATTGCTTTCTTCATTTCTCTTTTGTTGATTTTTATGGTGGAATATTTAATTTCATTTCTTATTTCCTTTTATATATATTTTTATATATTTTATAGCTATGAGTTTTGTGATTACCATAAGAATTACATTGAAAATGTAAAATCATAAGACTCTAATTTGAGTTTATAGGATCTTATCTTCTGTAATGATCAAAGACTCTTGCTCTTTTAACAGCTGTTTCCAGGCGTTTTGATTTTTTTTTTTAACATTTATTTTGCGTACATGCGTCCCAGAAACTGGACTCAGGTCATCGGGCTTGGCTGAAAGTTCCTTTACCCACTAAGTCATCTTGCCAGCCCTGTGCACCCCCTCTTTTCCTTGTTTCTTTGTTGAGACAAGCCCACAGTATGTACTTCCTAGGCAATCCAGGCTGGCTTTAAATTCACCGAGAACTACAGCTTCTGCCTCTTGGTGCTGGGATTAAAGGCACACCACCAGAAACCTATATGGATTGCTGTTATCACACAACTGTGTTTCATAAACTTTATTCCCATAAACAGAAACTAATCATTCTCCTAAATTATGTTGTAAAAAATATTACAAGTTAAAGTTGTATGCTGCAGGCTTTCTTTTAGGTCACCAACCAGCTCCCCAAATCATGATATGGATACTTAATATTAGTTACGAATGCTTGGCTTTGTTGTTTGCTTGCTTCTCACTAGCTCTTATAAGTTTTCCTGCTTCTCTTTATCTATGTTTTGCCTCAGGGCGTTTTATCTTTGTTTCTGTATGTCCTCTTCTGTGTCTGCTGGCTGATGGCTGTCTGCCTGGCTGACCTGGGACGTCTCCCTTTCTTTCTCCCTCATTCTCTCCTCTCTTCTCTTCTCTTCTCTTCTCTTCTCTTCTCTTCTCTTCTCTTCTCTTCTCTTCTCTTCTCTCCCCCTCTCTCCCCCTCTCTCCCCCTCTCTCCCCCTCTCTCCCCCTCTCTCTCCCTCCTGCCTAGCTATTGACCATTCAGCTCTTCATTACACCAATTGGGTGAAACAAATGCAACACATCTTTACATAATTAAACAAATGCAGCAGAAACAAAAGTAACACACCTTCATATCTTCAAGGTAACATTTCACAACACAAACAAATGTAACACATTAAAGTGACATTCCATAACAGCTGTATTAATACCAACTTTTATCGCTGTCCACATAGCTCCCTCTGTTAAATCTTTAGTTCTTTGTATGGTTTTGAGTTACTGTCTAAGTTTCTTTAATGGACTCTGAAGAGTCCCCTTGAGCACCTGTTACAAGACAGGAATAGCAAGTTCTTTTAGCTAGGAATTTCTTAATTTCTCTCTTAGATTTAAAAGGCATTAGATTCTTGGTTGGCAATTTTTTGTTTATTTAGTTGCCTATTTTTTTTTCCAAGATAGGATTTCTCTGTATAACATCCCTGGCTGTCCAGGAACATGCTCTGTAGACCAGGCTGTCCTCGAACTCACAGAGATGGGCCTGGCTCTGCCTCCGGGTATTGGGATTATTAGTGTGTGCCACCAGCATCCAGCTTAGTTGGCTATTTTTTAAGACACTTTGAACATACTGTCTTCTGCCCATTAAAGCTTCGATGGAAACTGCTGGTGGCTTTGTTGGGGCCCCTTGAACATGGTGTGTCACTTCCCTTATGTTGCTTTGAAGATACACTGTCTTCTGGAAGTTTCGTTTTGCCCTAGTTTCTCATCTTTAGAGTTCATCTTGCTTGGAGTTTGTTGTACTTCTTAGTTGTTTATAACTTTGGCTTTTATTAAATTTGGGGAGTTTTCATTTTGTTATTCATCCTCTCTACTCTTTTCTCTTTCCTTTGGATCCAGAATGAATGTTTCCACCCACAACACATATATTTGTTGGCATAATGATTAACCTTGATTGTCAACTTGACTATATTTAGAATTACCATGGAAACACACCCCTGGGAGACCGACAAAAGCATTTTCATAAAGATTTAAGTCAGCAGGGATGAGCCACCCTTAATGTGGGTGACATCATTCCATGGTCTGGTGTCCCAAACACAGTGAAAATAAGGCGGAATCCCAGCATTCACTTCTCAGTACCTTTCACTGAGCAGTTACTAGTTGCGTCACCCTCTAGTGACAGTACCTTCCCCGCCATGATGGAGCGTATCTCTGGGAACTGTGAAGCCAACATAAGCCTTTCCTTTTTTTAGTTGCTTCCGTGAGGGGTTTTTGCCACAACAGCATATCACTAACACAATTGGCTTGATGTATTCCCACAGATCCCTTAAGCACTGTTTCCTGGGCTTCAGTCTTTGTATGGGTATATCCGTGTATGTGTGTGTGTGTGTCTGTCTGTCTGTGTCTGTGTCTGTGTGTGTGTGTGTAGCTAAGAGGATAACCACCCACTTTTCTTGACACTTGGTTTTCCGCTGGCCTGAGCACCCAATAAGGGTGGGCTGGCTGACCAGCAAACTTAAGGCATCTGTCTGATTCTGCCTCCTCGGCACTGGGTTTAACAGTGGATGCAACTGTACCTACCTTTTATTTGGGCTCTAGAGGCTGAGCTCTGTCTTCACGCTTGTACGGCAGACATTTGTCAACCGAGACATTTCACCGAACTCCTTCAGTCTTTTCAGGCCCTGCTCTTCAGACTTGGTCATTTCTCTTGTCCTATTTTCAAATTCTTTCTTCTACCTGATCAACTGTGTCCCTGAATCCTTCGAGTAAAATGTTCATTTTAGTTCTATTTTTCAGTTACAGAATTTATTTTTGGTTTCTGCTCGGAACTCCATCTTTTTGTTGGTGTTTCCATTCTGCTCATACTTCATTTTTTTTCTTGACTTTTTCCAGCATTTCCTTTGGTTCTTTGAGTGCTTAAGGACACTCATTTAAGTTTTTGTCTGCTAGGCCTGTCTAAAACGTCTGTCATTGGGTCGTTTTCGGGGACATTTTCTATTATTTATTTTTCCTTTTGAATGAGGCACACTTCATTATTTCAATGTGTGCCTTGTGGTTTTCTTGTTGGAAACTAGATATGCAGCCACTAAAGAGATGGTTCATGCTTAGGAGCTCTTGTTGCTCGTGCAGAGGACCAGGGTTTGGTTCCCAGCACACACATTGTGACTCACAACCATCTGCAACTCCAGTTCCAGGGGGATCTAGTGCCTTCTTTTGAACTCTGTGAACAACAGACAAATACATGGGAACATGTACCTATATACAGGAAAAACATTCACACACATTAAGTAAATCTCAAAAGAAATTGTTGCTGATTTGTTTTAACTAGTCGTGCAAAAAAAATTGTGTACTGACTATGGAAACTGAACTCTCTTCCTTCCCCAGGGCTTGCCAAGTTTTTAAAAATTAATCAATTATTTAATTGTTTTTTTTAATTTTATGTGCATATTATGTCTGTGTGAGAATGTCAGATCTTGGAGTCACAGATAGTTGTGAACTGCCATAGGGGTTCTGGGAATTGAACCTAGGTCCATCTGCAAGAGTAATCAGTGCTCTTAACCACTGAGCCATCTCTCTAGCCTTGGGTTTACTTGTTGTAATAGGAGCGGTGGGCTACGTTCCTGGCACCCAGCCGCCCGCATGGCTAGCTCTTTCCGAAATAATAACACGGAAACTGTATTCTTTTAAACACTGCCTGGCCCATTAGTTCCAGCCTCTTATTGGCTAGCTCTTACATATTGATCTAACCCATTTCTATAATCTGTGTAGCCCACGAGGTGGCTTACCAGGGAAGATCTTAACCTGCGTCTGTCTGAAGTGGGAGAATCATGGCGACTCACTGACTCGGCTTCTTTCTCCCAGCATTCTGTTCTGTCTACTCCGTCTACCTAATTTTCTATCCTATCAGGCCAAGCAGTTTTCTTTATTAGTTAACCAATGAAAGCAACAGATAAGATACAAGACTCACCTCCATCATTTACTGAATTTTAAAACTTGTGACTGTCTCTGTCTTTGTGCCCTTCATCAGCTCAAGTAGATCCTCTAAAGCAGTGTTTCTCAACCTGTGGGTTAAACAGCCCTTTCAAAGGGGTCCTCTAAGACCATCAGAAAACACAGTTACATTATGATTCATAATAGTAGCAAAATTACAGTTACAAAGTAGTAATGAAATAATTTGATGTTTGGGGCCACCACAACATGAGGAACTGCTTTAAAGGCTCACAGCATTAGGAAGGTTGGGAATTAATGCTCTAGCTTCTTTTCCAACCTTGTGCCTTTCTCTGGGAATGCAGACTCATTTTCCTGCATATATCGTATTTTTGAAATGTCATGTTGCCCATAAGGAAAAAAAATGATAAAAACAAAGGATTCAAAACATTTGCTTTTTAAACCCCATAGAAGCAGCATAGGAGATAAGCACAACAACCAGCACAGGAGATTAAGCCAGCATAGGCCGTTGCATCAGTGGGGGAAGGTGCAATGCTAGAGGCCACCCACCTCTTTGCCTGCACCCTTTGATTAGAAACATCAAAGAGGGGTCAGAACACAGACCCCAGATAATTAGAGAATAGAATCCTTCCTGCCCACCCTGGCTCCCACAAGTTACATGCAGACATGCAGATTGACCCAGGAACATGTGAACTACTGTCTGCTACACTGATGAAGGGGCTGGAAAATCAAATTGCTACTGTTAGAGGGGTTGAAGTTGATAAAATTAACAGCACTTTACCGGTCACGTCTCGCCCTAAAGTCGCACGTTTTTGATAGTCTTCGGAGCTCCACAACAGCTCCTTCTGCAAACAGATGCATCTCAGTCTAGATGGGAGATCCCTGGGGCTTCCCATTCTGCCTTCTCCCTAGAATTCTCACAAGTTTCTACTTTTCTCCTGAGCTGTGAAACTGTAGTCGATGAGCACTCGTTTGTTCCTGGCCGCTCAGATCTGAATAATCCCACAGAAACTATATTAATTACAACACTCCTTGGCCTATTAGCTCAGGATTCTTATTAACTAACTCTTACATCTTAAATTAACCCATTTCCATTATGTATCAGCAGAAAGCTTTGGCTTACTGGTAAGTATCCGGTATCTGTCTTCTTGGGCAGCTACATGGCAACGCCTTGACTCTGCCTACTCTCTCTCTCTATCTCTGTTTGGATTTTCCACCTGACTTTACTCTGGCAAGCCATTGGCCAAAACAGCTTTATTCCTCAACCAATAAAAGCAATACATATACAGAAGGACTTCCCACATCATGAAATAATGTAACAGTAAGGTAGATTTTGCTGTTAAACTGAGAAAAACAAAAGATTCAAGCTGTATTTGTTTAATAAAATTTTACTAGTAAATTTTAAAGTATAAAGACTCGTCTACTAAATTTAAAAAAGAAATATCTATTTCTTTCTTTAAAGAGTGTATAATAATGCTTAAGGAAGTAAAAAAGCGCTGTGTGAATTCTGAGGTTAACTAAACTCATTGGCCGAAACGGAATGTTTCCTAATTCCTCAGGGCTAGATGACATTGTCAGTGTACAAAGTTGAATCTGACTTCAGCACCAGATGTCTGGGACCCTTGCTCTCTCATCTAGTGAATTTAGAAAGAGGGTGGAAACAAAATAAAAAGAAATAGAAAAACAAACGTGAGGTTTACTGTTAAAAACCATCAGAGTTTTCTCCCTTGAATAATTTCTTCAGGACTGTAGCATGAAAAGGCAGGAATGAAAAGGTCCCAAGGGAGAACTCAGAAGTCTTGTGTCCTGGCTCTTGACTAGAACACTCACTATAAGACTCCATTCTCATCCATCAGGTATCAGGGCAGGAAGCCACTAGATCTCTGCAGATGCTATGTTTGTTCTTGCCCGGCCATTGGGAAATTATAACCACTGTGCTGTTACTCCCCCGGGCAGCAGTGTTGACAGGTGGGACCCTGAAGATGTGGTCATCAGAGCTCTGCCCTTGCTGTTACTGTGAGGATGGCTGGGTTTTTGAGCACTGTGCTCTGTGTAAAAGGAAGAGCCTATCCCCTTATCTCTCTTGCTCACATTCACACATAGATGCTGTTTTAGGGTTTCCATTGCTGAAGAGGCACTATGATCATGGTGCCTCTTATAAAGAAAACATTTAATTGGGGTGGCTCACAGTTTCAGAGGTTCAGTTCATGATCATCATGGTGGGGAGCATGATGACAGCAGGCGGACGTGGTGTTGGCTACATCTTGATTAGAAAGCAACAGGAAGTCAACTGAGACACTGGATGGTATCCTGAGCATAGGAAACCTCAAAGCCCACCTCCACAGTGATACGCTTCCTCCAAAAGGCCACACCCACTCCAACAAAGCCACACCTCCTAATAGTGCCACTCCCTATGAGATTATGAAACCAGTATCATTCAAACTACCACAGTTGCCCTCTTCCTATGGATTGTGCAGCAAGGGGCCCTTTGCCTAACGCAGACAATTCACCTTGGACTTCCCGGCCTCCAGAACTATAACAGTTAAATCTCAGTCCAGAGAAACCTGGTTTCAAATATCCTGTTAGAGAAGCACGAAACAAACTAAAACAGAAATTGGTACTGAGAAGCTTGGCTGTTGCTATAACGAAGGAGAAAAATCAAAGACACATTTGTTAAGACACACAGGCAGCTTTCAGGCTGGGTAATGGGTAGAGGCAGAAAGAACTTGAAGAATCAAGCTAAAAAGTCTCTAAATTGTTGTTAATAGTATAGCAAGACTGATTCTGTTAAGGGCTAAAAAGGCAAGAAAAGTAAACAAAGCCTACATAATCTTAGGAATGGTGGTCATGGGCCACATAATAACATGCTGGTCAACAGACTGCATATATAATGATGATCTCATATGTTTCCAGTGGAGCTTGAAAATGAGTATTGGCTAATGATGGCACAGCTTCCATAAGCTTATAATGTAACACACTTTTGATGTGCTGATGGCGATGTTGATCTAAGCGAACCCATCGCCTGATGACTGTATAAAAGCATAGCACATTTGATATGTGTAACACAAAGTGCTTCCTAGTGGTGGCTAGTGACTAAGTTGCTGATTTATGTGTGTATAGAGTACTTTTTAGCATTATTTGAGAGTATGTTCCTATTTACTAAAAATCACTGCATTGCAAAGCAGCTCTGTTATGTTAGCAGTGACTTTATGCATCTCGTGTTCACTACATTCTGGCCAGGTCCAGTTTCTACCTTACCTAGTATCCATTAGTGACTGACTGTCCCCTAGATAGGTTTAGGTTGGTGGAAGTGCTTTCTGTGCTGTTAGCGCAAAAAGGCTGTATACCACACACTCCTCGAAACGTATCTCCATTGTGAAGTGGTGTGTGACTGCCTGCCTATACTTACGTCGTTGTGCTCAAAATGCAGAAATACAGATAAGAGAAGGCCATTCCTCCGAGGTTCCAGAGGGAAAATGAGAAAAGGGTATTAGAATCCTGAGTTTTTACTGCAGCTGCTCAGAGCTTGACAAGGTTTGTTTACGTGCTGCGACTTTGTAGCGGGCAGACTTTAAGAGCAGAATAAGAGGTCTGTCTGAAAGCTAAACTGTGAGGAACTCAAGGTACTGAATGGCTGTCTTTGACCACAGACAGTAAGGAAAGAAAGCAGAAATGATTTAAATGTGTAGTTTATAAATAGAAGGGAAGCAGAAAGGGGGGGATTTGAAACCCCTCAGCCTGGCCATGCAAAGAACAAAAGAGTAGGTGGGGGAGAGACTATGAAGGGTGTGGCCCAGCAACTGTTTGAGCAAGAGATGAATGGATACAAAGAAGACAGACAGCTTCTAATGCTCAAGTCAGCAAATGACCCTGAAGGTGTTGCCGAGAATTTCCAGGCAAGCTAAGACTTCTGAGTATGCTATTTCCAGAGATGTGCCCACAGGATTTTAGCATACACTACCCTGTATCTCAGGATTCCTCTCTCTCTGAATTCTGGTACAGCATCCCTCAGTAGCTTCAGCCATGCTTTAAGGGGGAACTGGGAGTCATGTGACTCCAACCACCACTTTGGAAGGCACAAGCTAAAAACTGTGGCAGTGTCCATCTGGTCGTAGCTCCTTGGGTGAGAGGAATGTAAGAGCGCTGATGCCATCATAGCCTACGAAGACTTCAAGTAATGCCACTGACAGCTTGGGGGGGACCTAGGCAGAAACCTGCCACAGACACAGGCACTGCAGAGTTCAGCCTAAAGCAGTACGTAGTGGAGTTTGGGGAGCAGAGTAGCCCCTGAGACTGCAGGAAAGTATGAATACATATCAGTCACTTTTCTTGTCGCAGAGAAAAAAAAGACAAGGCAAAAGAAACTTAAGGGATAAAAGGAGTCTTTAGGTTGGCAGTTTGAGGATACTCATCCTGGCAGTGATAGCAATATGGTGGCCAGAGTGGCTCTGATTGTGATAGAAGGGGCATGACAAAGCTGGTCACATTTCACCTACAGTCAGGAAACAGAGAGAAATGAATTCTGGTCTTAAACTTGCTTTCTTCTCTTTTCTTTTTTATTCAGTCAGGGACCCTTCGTCTGAGGGATTGGCCACAACCATTCAAGGTGGTCTTCTCTTTCACATAGAGCGTCTAACAATGTCCTCACAGACACACCCAGAGCAGCATCCCCTAGGTGATTCGAATCCAGTCAAATTGACAATGAGGATCACCCATTGCAGGCCATAAGCACAAAGCTGCAGTCTAGGAAACCTGCAGGCAGGAAACTCCAAGCCTTGAGAGTTGCTGGGTAGTCTGAGCATAGCGAAGTCAAATGAATAGGGCTGCCACAAACCTAGGGGACTTAGCCAGAACTTCAGAGTGCCCAGAATGTGAGGCATGATGTCAAGAGATTATTCTGGGGTCTTAAGACTTAACGTTATTTTCTTTCTTGTATTTTTTCCTATTAAGACGAGCCTCTATCCTCAGCCTGTCTCACTGTTGCATTTAGAAGCAAATATCACTTAATTTCACAGGTTCACAGCTAGGGGAAATTTGCCTGATGAGGGAATTGTAACGTAGATGAAATTCCCAACTCTAGATTTCTGAATTAGGGCTGGAATGAGTTAAGACTCACGCTGTTGAAATAGAATGAATTTGTTTTGCATAAGAGGCAATGCTTTGGGTCTGCTAAAGCAGAATGTTATAGTAATAATATGTCCACATGTCCACTAAAGTTCATGCTTTGGAAACTTAATCCCCAGTGCCATTGTATTGAGAGAGAATTCCTGAGGGGCATTTAGAGTGTGAGAGCTCCACCCCCTCCCTCATCTATGTAAGTGTAGTCTCTTAACATTGGGTGTTTTGCCATAGGACGACACTACAAGAAATCTGTCGCCAGATGCAGACACCCTGAGCCCAGATTTCCTAACTACCAGAACTGTACAAAAATAAGTATCTTTATGTTGTGAAATATTTGACTCACTGTATGAAGATGTGTCACTGGCTAAGGCACCTTTTGATTGGTTTAATAAAGAGCAGATGGTCAATAGTTAGCTAGGAGACAATAGGCAGGACTTCCTGGCAGAAAAGGGAACTTGGGATAAATCTAGCTGAGTGAGAGACATGAGCAAGACCCTGAAGAAGTTGGACATATGGTACAGAGGAGTGGTAACTGAGCCACAGGGCAGAACATAGATGAATAGAAACAGGTTAATTTAGTTTATGAGAGTTCGTAGGCAAAAAGCCCAAGCTAAGACCAAATTTTCATAAGTAATAATAAGTCTCCGTGTTGTTATTGGTGAGCTAGTGGCCCAAAGGAAAGTCTGGCTACATCTTTGAGAACAAAGGGACAGGTGCTGGCCACAAAGTCTGAAGACCTGAATTTGGACCCTGGCACCCACATGGTAGACGGAAGAAATCTAACCACAAGCTGTCTTCTGTAGGCAGAGTTTCTCTGTGTCTCAGCAGACGCTTCCAAATAAAAAACAGGAAGATTTAATATTAATTATAAATGTTCCGCTGATAGCTCAGGCTGGCTAATAACTAACTCTTACATTTTACATTAGCCCATATTTATTTTTTTTAATTTTGGTTCCTTTCTAAAGGGTGTTTCCCTGAGTTTGGAACTCCCATACAGTAGCTATTTTCTTCCACCACTTTGAAGACACCCTTCCATGTTGGCTGAGGTTACTCGTTCATTCCCAGCTGCCCAAACCATGAAATAATCACTCAGAAACTATATTATTTGTAATATTGTTTGGCCAATAGCTTAAGCATATTTCTGGCTTACTCTTATATCCTAAACTAACTCATCTCCATGAATGTGTGCATCACAATGAGGTCATGGCATACCGGCAAAGTTTCAGTAGGCTCCAGCACAGACATCTGTCCCTGGCAGCAGATACAAGGCTTCTCTCCAACTCTGCCTTCTTTCTCAGCTTAGTTTTCCCACCTAGCTCTATTCTGCTAAGCCACTGGCTGACACAGATTTATTCATTAACCAATAAAAGCAACACATAGACAGAAAGACTTCCCACACCATTTCCCCCTTTCTGTTTAAATAAAAAGGAAGGTTTTAACTTTAATATAGTAAAATTACAATAACAAAACAGATATCAAACAAGAATTTCAGTTACAATATTTATATCTACTTTATCTTCTATCGTAACTAAGGAAAACTATAATTATAACTATCTATTCTTCAACTCCATCAAAGACTGCAGAAGGATAAAATATTACCTAAGTTAACAGGAAGTACATTGTAAGCAACTTCCAAAACTCTAGAATTGACAGAGACATCTCGCTGCCTGGACAGTCACCCAAAGTTCTTCTGTAACATTGTAGGCACCAATCTTCAGCCCACTGACCCATAGTATCCAGCAGACTTTTCCATGAAGCAGGAAATCTCAAAGACAGTTCATCCTATGTTGGCAGTTTTTCAGTCACTTTCTTCTGTGTCCTGCAGAATGTCTGGCAGACTCTTTCATGAAGCACGAATCCCAAAGGATTATCTCACCTTCTTTAGGCAACTTCAGCAGTCAGTTTTTCTGTGGGTCCTGCAAGTCTAGTCAAGCAGTGAAGGCAGAGTAGTTTCTTGCCCAAATGGTTAACAAGCTCCATGAGGAGACTCTTTGATGATCACCATCCTCTTGTAGTAGATTGGTGCTACCAAGAGCAGATATGTCTCACTGTCATGAAAAGTCCTAAGTTATTAAAACATTTTAAATGTCATATTCTGTAGTCTTTGGAATATCTGAAGAATATCTATCTATCTGAAATACATCTCTGTACATCTAGAAAACCTAACTAAGATGACTACAAGTTTGACTATTATAGATGATTATCTATTAACCTCTATTTCTGAATTCCACATTACATTTTTAAAGATATTACACAAACATAATACCTTAATCAAGATCAGAAATATATATATTTATCAATTTTGTGTTGTATATATATTTAAATGCATGTATATATATATATATACATACATATAACAAAATTGATCATAAATTTGTAAAAATAAACCAAGATCCATACCAATGCAAATCTCTATAGCATATCCCCCTTTAAATGTAAGCACACATTTATAAACAATATTGGGGAATTTGGGTGTAGTTCTCTCCAAACTGCTTCCTGCTTTTTGTTGTGCAAAGCAATTTTGGGGGATGTTCATTGTGACCTTTCAGATGGTCTTGGTCCATCAAACCACACTCGTCTGGATGGAATCCACAGATTCTTGTCTTCTGTGGAAACAAAAGAAGAACCTCTTTTCCAAAGCAACTTATCCTTAGACCCAAATTTTGAAGTCAAGATACCTCTAAAATAAATACATTGGTTTAGCTTAGCAACATGTACAATAAAATGTCTCTCTGTACTTATCTCATTCATAGTGAAAAAATTTAAAGAAAACACAATAATATACATAATGCTGACTCTCTGTGTATACTCCATCTTTATGTGGCTTCTTTTTCTTACTCTATTACTTTTTCCATAAGTTTAATATTATTTTATTATCTTTATTCATTTAACATATGACTGTCTGTAGTATTTTATATTATAACGATACTCTTTTTCCTCTCTCTGTCAAGCCTACGTACATTTATCTAACACTGTGACCCATTCAGAGGTCTTTTTTATCTGAATTTGTCTTTATTGTGTATCTGTAATTATTTTCTGACCAGAAGTGATTTTTGATTTTTATTTTCATTTTTATTTTCTAATGCTAAGTGGGAGTGGCTAGGACATATTTAAATAGAAAGGGGAAAATGGTGTGGGAAGTCTTTCTGTCTATATGTTGCTTTTATTGGTTAATAAAGAAGCTGCTTTTGGCCAGTGGCCTAACAGAGTAAATCCAAGCTGAAAGAGATATATATAGAGAGTAGGCAGAGTCCAGGATAAGCCATGGAGCCATCAGAGGAGAAAGATATAAGCTGCCAGTTGGAACCTTGCCAGTAGGCCACAAGCCACGTGATAAAATATAAAATAATAGAAATGAGTTAACTTAATATATGAATGAGCTAGAAATATATATAACCTAATAGACCAAGCAGTGTTGTAAATAGCATAGTTTCTGTGTGTTTGTTATGGAACTGGGAAGTTCCATGTGTTTGTATTTCCTATCACTAGTTTAAAACATTTAGTTCATGAGTACATTTTATAATTAATTAATTGATTTCTCTTTTTAAAAAAAACCTATCTTTTCTCATTTTACATAACAACCCCAGTTCCCATTCCCTTCTTTCATCCTACTCCCTCAACATTTTCCCCCATCGCACCCCTCCATTCACTCCTCAGAGAAGTTTTCCCATGGGGAGTCAACAAAGTCCAGCACATTGCTTTGTTCAGCTTACAATTTTACAGACTGAAGGTCATGGGCTGGGCCATTGTTGGGACTGATATTCACAGTGGCAGATGTGTGTTTGGGGGCAGGGAAGAGAACCGCTTCACTCCTTCCTAGGGTCATTCCACTAATGACCACTCCCCATTAGGCTCCATCTCTAAAAATCCACTCCTCTTGACATCACCACACTAGGAGCCTTTGGAAACACACCCAAACAATATCCAAACTATAGCAACTTCAAACTCTGGCTTTCACTGCCCAGCTCTCATCAATAAAATATGTACATAGTACCTCCCATGAGTAATGTTCATTCTAAATTCACAAGGGCACAGATACATGAGTGTATCAGCGTTTCTTCTCCTAGAGTCTTATGAGAAAGCACAGGACACACAGAAGTCTCTGATACCAGAGAGCTTGATGTTGCATGAAGGTGACAGACTCTAATGGTTGCTCAAGAGGAGTCACTGTTCAACATCTGTTACTATGTATGGTTGTTCAATAGATCTGTGAAGTCTAGGAACACAGTCAGTCATTATATACATGTGTGTGTGTGTGTGTGTGTATATATATACATATACATATGTGTGTATACATATGTATTGCTGTCCCATAATATGTATGCATACATCATGGAACACCAAAGTCTAAAGTGAATAAATGCAAGAGACCAGCTTTGTCCCTCTATGGCTGAAGTGACCAAAAGATGGGAAATTTGAGAAAGTGGAAGCTTTTCGATTGAGCTAGATAGCAGATGAAGGAATGCTGAAGAAGAAAAAAGACAAACCCGAGAACCCCACGGATGTGGTCTGGAAACACATACTTCCCTTGGCCAAAACACAGGAGCAAGTTAGAGTGTTAACGAGAAATCCCAGTGGAATACAAGGCTGGTACCAGAGCGAGGAAGGCAGCAAGTGCCAGGCAAGGCATCTGAGTCCAGGCCATTGGTGCCACTCTGAGTCCCCTGCCCTCTGCCTGTCAGGCATATCCTTGTGAGCCAGCGGTTGTATTGCCCTGGGAAATTTTTTGTTTCTGGCCTCTTTAAGTTAGCCTGCCAAAAATTTTGTTTGAGAAATAGCAATTTTGAGAATTTTGTAAGAAATTTATGCTTACTGTAAAGGGCATTGAGAAATGGAGGGAAAAGTATAAAGCAAGAGAAATCATTCCGGTTCCTAATGCTCTAACCCCATTGGTAATGCTGACATTTTCCAGCCCCATTTTGTTTCTGTTCCTACCTGGGTTTTCTAGCCTAACACAAATCGTATACTCCCCTATGGTAGAAGAGTTTTTCCAAAAACACAGTATTATATCAGGCACACATGACCTATTTACCAATTTTCCTGAGGGTGAGAAGGTCAATTACTCCTATTTATTTTGTGTTAAGCAACTTTTCCAGTTGTGGTGGTGCACATCTTTAATCCACAGCTCTTGGGAGGCAGAGTGTCTTTGGGATTTCAAGGCTAACAAAGGCTTTATAGTAAGACTCTGTCTCAGAAAGGAATAAATACACCTATAAATAAATAAAGTTCCTTGTTGATGGACAAGAGTCCCCTCCCCCCAATTTCACTGTGTGCTCTTCTAAGTAGTGCAGGGACAAAATTCCCATTTCATCTTTACAATGGTATTAGGATGTTGGTATTGATTCATATTCCTGTTTTGCAGATAAGCAAGTTACAAGAAAGATTAGGCAACTTAGACAAAAGAGCAATACCTCAAACATCAAACCAAAGAAGAAACATCTAATAAGAAGCAATAGAGTTTCCCCCCATACTTAGTGTCCTTGGAAAAACTGGGTCCAAAACTCTACATTTTAATTATTTCAAAAAAAATAAATGACGATTTTTGCCTTCCACGAAGACTATGATATTCAGGTGGGAAATGAGTTTACAGCTTAACAGGTAATGACTAGTAGCTGTTTTCTTAAAGCTGTAGGTTAGAACGATGAATGTCCTGGGGAGGTCCTGCACCAAATTAGTTCCCCAGCACCTCCATGCAGGAACTAAAATCACCATGGAACTGTAGTGGCAAGGTGTAGACTGGTGTTGCTTCATGTAGCTACGAGTAGCACCAACCAGCCCCGATGATGTGGACTCTGTTCTATCTCTGGAGCTACCAGTGGTTTGTGAGAAAGCTGAGCATTTTACCCAGACCACCTTCCTCCTTCTTTCATAACTGAATTGTTCAACAAACATAGTGAGGGGTAGAGAAGCAGTTGCTGGTTCTTTGGCAGAAGTAAATCCTGTATATCATAGGGTAAGATGGACTCCGAAGTCTTGTTTTACTCCTGTACCCTTTGGCTCACCGTGTTTTTATTGCTGGCTCTTCATAAAATACTAAATGGTTAGGACGGAGACCTCTGAGACAGGGGCAGCTCCATTCTTGCAAGAATGAGTTCTATTTCAGATCATACAGTTAAGCATACCTCAGTGTGGAATGCTAACACTCTTTAGACTCCGGCGTCTCCATACCCGACAGTTCTGCCGAGAGTGTGGAACAGGCCCATTGAAACAATAATTCAGTGCAGGGAGAGGGTGCAGTTTTTTGTGCTTCCAGACGGCTTATCAAACCCTTTCCAGAAGAGAGCTGGCAAAGAACTGTGAAGACGTGAAACAACAGGATATATTTTGAAAGCTGGGACAGTATTGTGGAAGGATGTTTTCATGTTATAAAAATGACTGTTCATTGGAGGCTGCAGCCTAAAACTCCCAAATGAACTATAAGGTGGTGGCGAGAAGCACCTGAAATGGTACCTGTTTTCTGTATCTATTTATTTATTTTTAATTTATTAGATTATTTTTGATTTACATAGTAATTATTTTATTTTATGTGCAAAGTGTTTGGCATGTACCTCTGTGCATCGCATGGGTACCTGGTGCCCACGGAGACTGGAAGATGGAATACTTTTGTCCCAGTTATTCCCTAGAGCTAGAGTTTCAGAGAGCTGGGTTCACATGTGGATGGTGGGAAACAAATCCAAGTCCTATGAAAGAGTGGCCAGTGTTCTTAACTGCTGAGCCATCTCTCCAGCCCAATACTTGACACTGTTATAGTCACAGAACAGAAGGAAGTCACAAATCAAGGCATATTTCAATCACATTGGCAGGAAGATGAAGTAGGAAGGCCACAGTCAAGCAGGGAAACTGTCATGCGTCCCAGATACTATTTGAGGACGTTCTTAGTGTTGGGTTGATGGAAGATAGTGGTCTGTTGGCACATTTCAAAGTGATTGTCTGATAGATGAGAGGATGCTAGGTCAGCTTCTGAGGTGGACAATGGATGTCCTTTAAGGGGTCTCAAAATAACTCAAGGATCACTTGGTTTTGTCTGTAGTTTCTTTGAGGACGTTCTTAGTGTTGGGTTGATGGAAGATAGTGGTCTGTTGGCACATTTCAAAGTGATTGTCTGATAGATGAGAAGATGCTAGGTCAGCTTCTGAGGTGGACAATGGATGTCCTTTAAGGGGTCTCAAGATAACTCAAGGATCACTTGGTTTTGTCTGTAGCTTCCTGACTTTCTGTAGTTACAATGTTGTCATCGATCTGTCAGCCTTGGAAACTTATCCTTAATGTAGGCATGACCTTTTCTAGGAACTTCAGTTCACAAAACATGATCCAAAGCTGAGGAGATAGCTCAGCAGTAAGCAGTAAAGAGTACTGGCTTCTCTTCCAGAGAGCCTGGGTTCAATTCTCAGGACCCATATGGCAGCTCACAGCCATCTGTAATTCCAATTCCAGGAGATCTGACACCCTCTTTTGACCCTGTGGGCACTTGATCCATGAACAGGCATGCAGGCAAAACATTCAGACACATAAAATAAAGATAATCTTTAATAAACATATGATCCATTTTAAAGAAATCAATACATTGCTACTTTCACCAGGAATATGTGTCTGGGATAATATAATGCAGATTCTGTGGGTCACAATGTCCTTGACATCTCTGGGTCCCAATTTCCTCAAACATTCAATGAAAACAGAGTCACAAAATCAAATAGTATTAGCTCAGCTACCAGACAGCCCTGTCGCAAGGCATGAGCTGAATACTTCGGGTCTGGGAACATGGTTGAGTCCCAAAGGTCCTAGGCTCTAGTCTGCTCTCTGACAGTTCTTGTCCATCTGGCTTCTGTGCCCTGGCCTTGAGGTCTTTGGAAAGACAATGGCTTAGCCATGGTCCTGGGGTAAGTGTAACTTCACACCCTCAAACCACTGAGTCAAGGAGACAGGCCAGGCCAGTTAGATATCCCACCCCTGCTATGGAGAGCTAGATTCAGGTTGCATGCTGAGTTGCACACGTCGTGACTTTGAACACAGCATAAATAATAAGACACACGCTGCCTGGATGCATGTCTCCAGCTCTCACAGTCCAATTACGAACGGCTAATGCAGCCTGAAGAATGTTGGTTCCTTGTGCTCCCCTTCTCTCTGCAGACTTCTGCAGGGCATCCTGGAGCTGTGTCCAGCTGGGGACAGCCCCTCACCCCTGTCCCATCTCTCCTGTGTTTGGTGTGACCTCATCCCTGCCCTTCCCTATGCTCTGAAGATGCCAGGAAGAGCAGCAGTGGAGGCTGGGGAGGATTATGGGTTTTCTCTAGGAGCTGTCTGATCTCGGCCAACTGTAATCCACAGCCTCTCAGCCTTCTGTGGGTGCCTTCCTTCTGGATGGCCACGTTAACACACGTTAACCTCTGTGTGTTCAGAGGGCAGCATATAGGTTTGAATTAACTTGAACAAACAGCATTTAGGAAGTACGGTCTGCTTGAGGACAACCTGTCCCTGCGCAGCCAGGCCCAGAGGTCCAGGCAGCTGGTACACTCTCTGGAGATAGAGACAGAGACCCACATTGGAGCACCGGACTGAGCTCCCAAGGTCCAAATGAGGAGGAGCAGAAGGAGGGAGAACATGAGCAAGGAAGTCAGGACCACGAGGGGTGCACCCACCCACTGAGACAGTGGGGCTGATCTATTGGGAGCTCACCAAGGCCAGCTGGACTGTGACTGAAAAAGCATGGGATACAACCGGACTCTCTGAACATGGCAGACAATGAGGGCTGATGAGAAGCCAAGGACAATGGCACTGGGTTTTGATCCTACTGCACGTACTGGCTTTGTGGGAGCCTAGGCTGTTTGGATGCTCACCTTCCTAGACCTGGATGGAGGGGGAAGGACTTTGGACTTCCCACAGGGCAAGGAACCCTGACTGCTCTTTGGACTGGACAGGGAGGGGGAGAGGAGTGGGGGAAGGCAGAGAGGAGTGGAGGGGAGGGGGAAGGAAATGGGAGGCTGGGAGGAGGCAGAAATTTTTTCAATATTTATTAGATTTTTAAAAAATACCAATCCAAGTTCCCAGTCTCTCCCCTCCTCCCATTCCCTCCACACACTCTCCCACTTCACCCCCATCTAATTTTCAGAGAAGGTAAGGCACATTGCCTTGTGGAAGGTCCAAGGCCCTCCCTACGACATCTAGGCTAAGCAAGGTATCCATCCAAAGAGAATAGGACCCCAAAAAGCCAGTACATGCAGCAGGAATAAATCCCGGTGCCAGTGCCAGTGGCCCCTCAGTCTGCACCAGCCATGCAACTGTCAACCACATTCAGAGGAACTAATTTGGTACTGTGCTTGTTCCTTCCCCAGTCCGGCTGGAGTTGGTGAGTTCCCATTACCTCAGGCAAACTGTTCCAGCTGATGAACCCATCAAGGTCTTGACCTCCTTGCTCATATTCTCATTCCTTCCATTCTTCAACTGGACTTTGGGAGCTCAGTCCAGTGCTGAGATGTAGGTCTCTGCCTCTGCCTCCATCAATTACTAGATGAAGGTTCTATGGTGATATTTAAGATAACCATCAGTAATCAGTCTGATTACAGGGCAAGTCAAGATCGGGCCCCCCTCTCCTCTATTGCCCAGGGTCCTAGGTGGGGTCATCCATTTAAATTTCTGGGAATTTCTCTAGAGCCAGTTTTCTGCTAACCCTATAATGGCTCCCTCAATCAAGATATCTCTCTCCTTGCTCTCATCTCTGTCCTTCCTCCATCTCGACCATCCCATTCCCTCAAGTTCTCCTCTTCCCTCCTTCTCTTTCCTCTTCTTTTCCTACCCTCCCCTCTTTCCCCACCCCATGCTCCCAACCCTGTCAGTCAGTCCTGTCTGTTTCCAATTTCCAGGTGGGCCTATATAGATTTTTCTTTGGATTCACTTTATTACTTAGCTTCTCTAGGATCATGAACTATAGGCTCAATGTTCTTTATTTATAGCTAGTATCCACTTATGAGTGAGTACATACCATATTCATCTTTTGGGGTCTGGGTTACCTCACTCAGAATAGTGTTTTCTAATTCCATCCATTTGCATGCAAAATGCAAAATGTTATATATATATATATATATATATATATATATATATATATATATATTACTGCTGAGTAGTACTCTAATGGGTAAATGTGGCATATTTTCTTTATCCGTTCTTCGGTTGAGGAGCATCTAGGTTGTTTCCAGGTCCTGGCTATTACAAATAATGCTGCTATGAACATAGTTGAACAAATGGTTTGTAGTATGATTGAGCATCTTTTGGGTATATGCCCAAGAGTGGTATTGTGGGATTCTGAGGTAAGTTGATTCCCAATTTTCGGAGAAACCACCATACTGATTTCCAAAGTGGTTGTAGAAGTTTGCATTCCCACCAGTAATAAATGGATGAGTGGTCCCCTTACTCCCCATCCTTTCCAGCATAAGCTATTATTAGTGCTTTTGATCTTAGCCATTCTGAAAGTGTAAGATGGTATCTCAGAGTTGTTTTGATTTGCATTTCCCAGATAGCTAAGGATGTTGAACATTTCCTTAAGTATCTTTTGGTCATTTGAGATTCTTCTCTTGGGAGTTTTTCTTGGTCTGCTCTGTACTGTCAATGTCTGTCTCAGAAAGCCTCTGAGGTCTCTATGTGCCTGCTCTCTTGGTCTTCTCTCCTGGTTTGCTCTCTTGGTGTTCTCTCTTAATCCCCTCAGTGTTGTGGCAAGCTCTTGGTCCCTCTTAAGTCCCCTCAGTATTGTAGCAAGCTGTGTTTCAGAGTTCCACAGAGGTTGCAGGAGGATAATCTGGTTTGGGGGCAGGGTATGGCTAGTAGTTTGGACAGTGCCTGGATGGGTTTGAGTTTGGGGGGAATCCTAGTCGCAGGAGGAAACTTCCAGCTGGTTGGCTAGAAAAGCTATGGGAGTTGGTGGAGGGGCCCAGGATTTTGTCCCACTTGGGAAGTCCTAGAGAGTGGGGCATCCCACCATGTGGGCTGTTCACTCACCTCTTAAGTCCCTTCAATATTGGAGCAAGCTGTGTTTCAGAGTTCTACTGAAGTTGCAGGAGGATAGGCTAGTTTGGGGGCAGGGTGTGGCTAGTAGTTTGGATAATGGCTGGATGGGTTTGGGTTTGGGGCATCCTAGCCACAGTAAACGCCCTGCCCGTTGGCTAGAAAAGCCAAGGGAGTTGGGGGAGGGGCCCAGGGTTTTGTCCCACTGGGGAGTTCCTTGAGAGTGGGGCGTCCCACCCTGTGGCTGTTCACTCAACTCTTAAGCCCCCTCAGTATTGGAGCATGCTGTGTTTCAGTGTTCCACTGAGGTTGCAGGAGGATAGCTATTTATTTAATTTTTGTTTCAAATTCAAGAATGGGTGAGTCTGTGTCTATAACTACTGAAAAGAAAGCAGGAATAGGGAGCATGAAATTCCGTGGGATGGTGTCACAATTGTTCCTTATTTTGCCCCCCTTGGGAATGTTCCATTTTGACATAATAACTAATCTGTTTATGTTTGCAAAGGTTTAGCTACGAATCCGACTTCTGGAGGAAAACTCAGACAAGGATTTAATAAATCTTCTAAAAAAGATTAACTCCTAGAGGCCAGGTAAGAATGAAGCCAAGTGTATTTCAGTGCAGCTGGTCATGTAGGCTTGTGCAGGCAGGGCTCAGTGAGTAACCACTAAGGGAAGGGGCCTAGAGAAAGCAAGCCATGAAAGGGCCTGTCAAAGCATTCTATTGAAGCCCAAGTCAGCATCAGCCTTGGGTTTTGTTCTTCAGGTACTAACAGCCTTTCTTTTGAAGCAATAGTTCTCTCAGGCCTGGAATGCAACAAGTAAAAAAAAAAAAAAACTGGATGGGTATTGAATACCAGGACCCCACCCATCTCTGCCTCCCTAGCACTGGAATTATCAACACACTTCACCATACCTGGCTTTAAAAGAAAAGAAAACATAGGTTCTGAAGATTAAAACCACATCTTCACACCTGTGAAGCAAGCACTTTATTGAGCTATTTTAGGTCTTGACTGGATTGGAGAGGAAATACTTCTTCTCTTTGACCTGGAAGCTATTGACTTTTCCATTTTTTACAAATATACTTCCCCTTTTAAAAAGGTATCTTGTGCTCACATCCATGACTCCTACATCTCTGTCCTTAATAGTTCTGCTGGGTGTGCATTGAAATTTACTTTGAGAGACAAGGTGTCTCGCGGCATGACGGCTTGCGTAGAGGCTAAGCAATCACATTCCCTGCAACTTCAGAATCTGGACGCCCTAGTTACCTAACATCTTCCATGTGGAGACTGAGGTAATGCTCATGTACTGTTTTCTGTCCTCAGACTGGCTTCCTGTTGCTCTGCAGCCTGGACAGTTGGGCAGCCAGAAACACCTACCACAGAAGGCCAGAAATATCTGTTCTCATCTGGCATCATTAGAACAAGTGATAGACATTTAGATCTCAAGTTTATCTACTCCTTTGATGCTTTTCAAAAGTTATTAAACTTATCAGCCTATATCATAATGTTCGGGTTAAAGATTCAAAGATTTCCTTGAAGTGTCTTTCATTAAAGAACAACGGTGTGTTTTTGTGTTTTTGATATTTGTATCTTTTTGTGAACTAGTCATTGAAGAACTATAGTTATCAGCTGGGAACATCAGGTTTTAATCCACTTCATTCTATGTAAAAACCGTAACATCCCAGTTTTGATATTTGTATCTATTAAGCTATAATTAGTAATTATTTCTACCTTATTTTTAATGTTATAAATTTTTAGATACATTTAAAGTGTATGACATGTATTTAGATTGTATGCATTATGTATATGTACCACATGTATGCCGAGTGCTTGCAGAACTCAGAAGAGAGTGTCAGACCACCTGGAACTGGAATCACAGACATTTGTGGGCAATCATGTGGGTGATGGGAACCAAGTCCAGGTCCTCTCCAAGAGCAGCAAGTGGACCATCTCTTCAGCCACCCCCCATTCTTTACACGCTCCTCTATATACCAGATAGAACTCTTTGGGTTAAGCCAGTCCACCAAATGCTGTCTGCCCCCATATATACATATGTTTGTATGTATGTGTATAATATGTGTGTATGTATATATATTCTCATTATGTACGTAATCTGGGCTCAAGAGTTGTAGAGATTTGACTACCCCTGCCTCCCACATGCTGGGATTGAAGATATGCACCACTCTGTTCAATCCCAGACTGGATTTTTTGGAGTGGAGGGGAAAGGTTGAAGATACTTTGATTCTCTGTGAAAGAAGTCTCTAAGGCAGTGGTTCTCAACCTCCCTAATGTTGTGACCCTTTAATACAGTTCCTCGTGTTGTGGTGACCCCCAACCATAAAATTATTTTTTGCTGCTTCATAACTGTAATTTTGCTACAGTTATGAATTATAATATAAATATCTGTTTTCTGATGGCCTTTGTGTGTCGCCACCCATAGGTTGAGTACCGCAGCCCTAGCGGTTTGTACCTCATATCTTCTAATCCTGAAGCTTCCTATTCATGTTTTTTTATCACAGTTTTGTTTACACAGTTGTGTGTGTGGGGGGGGGGTGAGTCAATTCTTCCTTCTCCTCGACATCTTAAGGGTGAGGAAATATCCTTTTGTAGAGTCCTTTATATTTAGTCCATACTTCTTCATTCACGAACATATTCTTAACCAGGGACTTCAGGAAAATTAAAGTACGTTCTCTGTCAATAGTTTAGCAAAAGAATCCCGGGCTTTTCCCACTGCTGGTGCAGCACACTGAAATGCTCATGATCTGGACCATGGGGACCAAATACCATTGTTTCATGTACAGGAAAATCAAGTATTCTGTGCAACTGACCAAAGACTGCGGTAGACTACTATGTAAAGGTATTTGTGGAAGTGCCTGCGAGCAGACCTTGGCTGAGGTTGGCTATTGTTTGGGGAGACTGCTTTCCCACCCAGAGGAAAGGGGAACTGTGGGAACCAAGATATCCCAGAGCAGTAAATTCCATCCCACGGGGTTATCTCACTGCCTCATTGTCCACTATGGGTCAACTGTGGCTTCCAGACCCTGCTTTCATGGCTGATCCCATAATGTTAACTTCCCCGTTACTGTCACTGGCTTCAACCCAGCCCCACCTTGGGCTTCTTGACAAGACTTCTTCCATATACAAATGAACTCAAGGCTAACCTTTCTTTCACCCCCTCCCACTTAGAGCTAACACACACACATGCACACACATACACACACATGGGGGGGTGACTGTCATATCTAGGGGGTAGAATGTTTTCTGAAGAAATCCCAATTAGCTACGTGAATTTCTCAGAGATACCAGAAATCAACTGTAAACACTACTGTGAAACTGAATCAGGGTTACATGGAAGAGACCACTCTGGTGGCTATTCATCAGAAATAAAACATAGGACACTGTGACACTTTAAGACTCAGTGCCGAACATGTGACCAAAGCTTAAAGACTTTAAGTCATAATTTACTCAAAAGAGGCAAAAGTTCTGATGGGTGCTGATGCTGAAAATTGTGAAGAAGTAATGGCCCAGAGGAGGCGTGAGGGCACCAGGAAGGTTTTCTGTCTCAATGGGGGTCTAGAGCCCATGTTGATGCCGGTGTCGCTAAATGACAAAATTCAAGCCGGAATGTCAGATGCTTAACGTTTATTATATGTAGGATATATATGTCGGGAAATACAGTCTCAAAACGAAATACAGTCTTCGAAGGTTAGGCCTTACACTTTCAAACTCGATTAACAAGGTATCAAGAGGGAGAGATTACAAGTACAGTTACATTGCTAAACGGGTTTTACACTTTCAAAATCGATTAACAAGGTATCAATTGAGAGAGATTACGAGTACAGTTACATTGCAAAACGGGTTTTACACTTTCAAAATCGGTTAACAAGATATCACTTGAGAGAGATTACGAGTACAGTTACATTGCAAAACGGGTTTTACACTTTCAAAATCGATTAACAAGATATCAAGGGAGAAAGATTACAAGTAGAGTTACATTGCAAGACGCAATCCTCTTGGGATACAAACTAGTGACTTAAACTAGTCAACTACAGATACATTTTTCTATTGGCAACTACAAACAATACTTCAGAAGGTCAGCAGCTTGAGTACTATTTTAAGCTAGTCAAGGGAGATTCTTATCTAATACACTTATTTTTCTAATTCCAGTCTATTTTCTTAAATTCCTATGAAGAACACAATGGGCATTCGAGTCAGCAAAACACTTCTGACTGATGCCACAAGGAGTATACCACTTAACTAGGCTACACAGTAATTTTTTTTCTTGTCAGATATAACTGACAACCAGTTTTGTCTTTTAAGATAAATGAAGTCATAACTCACATTGCAACATCACATGAAAAAATATTGAAAACTACACGAAAAATTCACTTTAAAGATCAAGAAATCGATAACTTCACAAGGAACTTTTCCTACAAACTACAAAGTAGGCTACGAGAAGAGGAACTAAACTACATCTAACCCCGAAGGTGGAAAAGTCCCTGAAAAGAAACACACAGCCTAATTCTAAACGCCATACGAAGATTACCCTCTTCTCTTAAAAACATCTTCCGAGGCGGAGAAATCCGCACCTTTCCATCACGTCCCTCCTAGGCGGTACTACACACAAAGGTTCTTAGTTAACATCATTACAACAAAGGCATACAATTAAATTCAACACACTTTATTTTACAAAATAGCAGCTGTCGTTTTGGATCTTGTTTGTGATTATAATATGAGGATATAATATGAGGATAATAATATGATAATAGTACGATACTACTTGCACTTCAACTACAGGATACGCACACGCTCACTAAATTTGGTACAAAGCATGAATACTAAGGATACTATATATTGGCACAATGCATGCAGTGAAGAGTATTCCTTTTCTCAAGCTAGTAATCGCGAATAAACTAAAGCCCCAATCCTGGTTTTCAATCTTCCCCTCAAACTGTTTGATGTTTCAACCTGTAACTGTTGCTTAAAACGCCTTCCTCCTCAAGAATTACGCCTTCTTAAAAATCAGTTTATCTGAAAGCATGATGAAAATGGGGCAGTATAGCAGTGTTAGTGCCAGTCGTGAAAACGTGGGGGATTGGGGGTAAAGGGAGCTGCCCCAGGCTCACAGTGGCCACTGCTATTTGGGCTTCTTGTGGCTGCGGCTGTGGCAGTGGCTGTGGCATTGGCTGCGGCAGCGGCTGAGGCTGCGGCAGTGGCTGTGGCTGTGGCTGCAGCTGTGGTGGCTGCGGCAGTGGCTGCGGCAGTGGTGGAGGCTGCGGCAGTGGCTGAGGCTGCGGCTGCGGCTGCAGCTGCAGTGGTTGTGGCAGTGCCTGTGGCAGTGGCTGTGGCTGCAGCTGCATTGGCTGTGGCTGCAGCTGTATTGGCTGTGGCTGAAGCCCCATTGGCTGTGGCTGAAGCCCCATTGGCTGTGGCTGAAGCCCCATTGGCTGTGGCTGCAGCCCCATTGGCTGTGGCTGCAGCCCCATAGGCTGTGGCTGCAGCTGCAGTGGCTGAAGCTGTGGCTGCAGCTGCATAGGCTGTGGCTGCAGCTGTACCTGCGGCTGCGGTGGCAGCAGCGGTGGTGGAGGCGGCAGCGGTGGTGACGGCTGCTGCGCCAGACAAGTGATAGTGTGGGTCAGTGGTTCCCCCGGCCCGACTGGGATGGCGTTATTCACAAAACCATTCTGGGGGGGAGGAGGGGGGATCTGCCAAAACCCCAACACGGAGGAAATCTCCAGAGAGGCAGGAATCGCTATGTTCACAGCATCAACTATCAGCTCTTTGGGCAGGGTGACTTTCCCAATGCCCTCCTTAGCCATCTCAAAACATGGGCTGAGCTTGAGAGGCGACTGAGGCTCTTGGATAGGCAATTCCTCAAAGTAACCCATGTTGCCAAAGCCTTTGGCCTCTGCTTTAATTGGCAGGCCTGCAAGTGGGGCAAATGAGGTAGAAGGAGGACTGTACTTCGGCTCCTGAAGGGTTTGGGGAGGAGAGGTGGGAACTACCCCAGGGTGCAGAGTGATAAGCTGCTCTGGCATTGGCTGCAGAGGCTGGGTGACCTGTTCTGGGGGAGCAAGCACTAGACCATGAATCTCGGGTGGCAAGCCACCAGCAAGCCCGTTCTGAGGGGGCACTCCTAACTGGAAAGGAGGCATGGTAGCAGCCTTCACCTGGAAGGACGGCGGCGCAACGGTATTAAAGGTGCTCGCACACTCTCCTGCCTGCATACGCTCTTGCTTCAGCTCCTGCGAGTGTGTTTTCTTGGTGTGACGGGTGAGGTGGTCTTTGCGCCCAAAGCGCTGGGCACAGAACTGACACAGGAAGTCCTTGCATCCTGTGTGGACCACCAGGTGGCGACGCACATCCTTGCGGGTGTAGAAGCATCTGTCACAATGGTCGCACTGGTGCTTCTTCTCCCGGGGGGCATGGTGGGCTTTTTCTTCCGCGTGAGACTTGAGGTGGACCAGCAGGACCTCGGTGCTCCCCAGCTGGACGGCGCAGACGCCACAGGTGAGATCTCCGCTGCTAGCGGAATGCAGGGCCAGGTGCCTCTTGTAGCCCAGCATGGTGTGGTACTTCTTGCCACACTCCTCGCAGATGTAGGCGATCTTATTGGGATCGTGGGTCTGGAGATGGTTCTTCAGGTGGTCCTTCCGGTTGAAGGTCTTCTCACAGTGAGTGCACTGGTGGAGCTTCTGGGGTGAGTGTGTGGCCATATGCCTAGAAACAGAAAAGGGGGTGGGGGGAATAGTTTACAATAGAATCGTTTTATGATTGAAGACAAGGAGACAGCACTGTCACGATGTGACTAGCTATTTTTTCAAGGTCTTAGTGACATTTTAACTTATAAACTACTTTGCAGTATTTTCCAAGTGCAGATATTTTATCATTTAAAAAGGCAAGAATTACTAACATTGCTTTGTGCACAGCTCTCCTTCCTCTCTTGATTGAGATTAAAAGTTTAGGTCAGGGGTAAGGTTCTTGGGAGCCTTTTTAAAAATCATATACCTAATCTCGGAGAAAGTATCCAACCGACCTCCATGTTTTCAAAAGTTTGCCATCCTCAAACTTGGGAAAGTTCATTTTAGTAACTAAACACCCAAATGCTGTGCTAGTACTTCCCCTACAACACGACTTTTTGTGAGGATGTGTAGCTCACTGGTTGTGCGCAGGACACTTCATATCCCTGGTGACAGTGGCCCTTTAGCTCCTCATTCTTAGATTGTCTTCATCACAATTTCAATCCAATTGTAACCTTTGAACCAAGGACTTTGGATACAAGAGAATTCCATATATTTACTCTATTTTTGTAATCTCATTAAATCAATCCATTTTTCGGGTATATACATGATTATACATTTCATCCAACGGTCTACCTTGTCTGGCCCATCCCAGATCCACAGCCAACAGTTTAGTGGCCCCAATAAAGAAGACTGGAAGCCAGTTCAAAAACTGCGTTGCTGATCTGAATGTAAACTGTAATTTTCTTTCAAATAAGCAAACCACCACACTTTCCTCCTCATTTTTCTTCTTCTTCTTCTTTTTTTTTTTAAAAAAAAGCAGCCCTACTATGTACAGTGCTAAGAGAAGTTAGTTCCATCCCTGCCGTTCAGGTCACTATTACTTATTCATATAACATGGTGTGCCTTCACTTGACTGCTCTTATTTCATAGTGCAGGAACTGAACGTTTTGGTATGTCCTGTAGTCAGCACAGACATGCCCCCTTTGGACAGCAGGTAGATCGTGCCAAGACTTAGAGGTCTTCAACACACTCATTCACACTAAGACTTCCTTAGAGGTCAGCCTGCCCTGCCAATCAGCTTTTCTAGCCCTTGGCTGTCTCTTCCTAGTAGCTAGCTGTTTACCGTACCAGGACCCACCACTGTCTCTTTCTGGTTAAGTGGTCAGTTATTTTTCTTCAGTCTCTGCTTATAAAATGGGTTGCGATGATGGGAACTGGATGGAATGCTGCCCTATCCCCTTTAAGACAAACCTAAGCATCCTGTTCTCTCACCACTTGCCAGTTCCCTAAAAGAGCGTGGACTCTGGTCAAGGAGCCAGAGGGGCTGAGGCAGGGACAGTGGATAATGTACACTACTTCCTGCTTTGGCCCACTTTCCACCTTGATGGAGCAAGACATTTCTCCTGAACCACCTCTCTGGCCGTGCATAAGGCACCAGTTCCTCTTACCACGGTATTCCTAACTAATTCTACTTATTGGAATAATCTGCCCTCCTGTCTTTTCTTCTCTCCAGGTCTCTCATAGACCCCTGGGGTGGTCCCAGTGACGCCAGAGCTACCCTCTGTGTTAGCGTAAGGGTGCCTACATGTATGCAAAATAAGTGTGATGTTAAATGGGGAGCCCTTAACACGAAATCGGTGCACATGGTAGCCACTCGATACGGTTGTCATGACAACTAGAGAAGGGCCTCCAACAGGAGACATTTGCATTTTAAAAGACAGAAGCATTTCCAGTCTTATTTTAAACATCAGCTCATATAGCATTATCAGTAATAGCGATGGTCTTAAGGTCAGGAGCAGAATTTATCTCTTCCCCTTTCCCGCTTTTAAGTGCCTTCCTCCAGAGGACTCCACGGCGGAATTGCTGCTGCCACTCAGATTGGAAGCCAGGTCGCGAATTCTCTCACCTTTGCGTTACATGTGAGTCGTCAGCGACTGGAAGCTTGAAGGATCATTTCTAGAAGACTAGAGACCAGCAATATGGAGAGAAGTAAGCAGACAGCATTGGATGCAGTCAGTCACACTATGGTCTGATTGCATAGTTTATCTTTCCTGTGGCATTACCAGAATCCATTGCGGGCAGACTATATACCTTGGGTACCACTTACCTTACAGTAGAGAGTACCTACTTGCCACTAGAGAAATAATTCATAATCATATGCCACCTCTCTTCTAGAGGACTCATCTGAAAACCACTGGCTCGGTGTACCGTGGACTCCTCTGAAAGTCTGAAAGGGGCACACGTGCGAAGTCTAGCTACCCAGGTATCATAGTAATCACTGGAGATATGGCTTTAGAGAGTCCCTAAAAGGCTAAAATACACCCACACCCTGCCTTTTATGCTCCTTTGGTGAGAGCCCTGAAGGCCTGAAGAGACACTTAGAGGTCCAGGTAGAACTGCGCACCTTCGGAAAGCCTCTCACCTCATCAATTTATATTTAGAGACGAAGGCTTTGCCACACTCAGCCTGCGTGCACTTGAAGGGTCGCTCCCTGGAGTGTGAATAACTGTGGATGGTGAACTTCTCCAGGGTGAGGAAGGACTTGCCACATGACTGACAGCGGAATGGAGCCATGGCCTTTGCTTTTCACACCTTCTTTTTCAGATGTGCCGAGCAAATGCTCTGCCATCTAAAGCACAGGCAGAAAGAAGGGAGGGGCCCGCTACTGCTGGACTTCAGGAAAGGGTAGAGGCGGCACTGCAACCAAGCAGAGAGAGCCGTGAGGCACAGGAGGGATGCAGGGCAGGAAGGAGATTTTCATCACAATAGCTCCGCGTCCTGAATGGCCGTCTGTGGAGATAAGAGGAACAGTTTTCTCACACTGGCCATTGGAAAACTGTACCCGCCACCACTTTGGAGCCAATGACCCACAATTGGTATGCTTCTTTAAAATGGCTCAAATGGGCCCAGCTCCCCCATCCTCCCTTCTTGCTTCCCGCAGTCCTTCATCTGCCATTCTGGAGCCCCTGTATTCTGACGGCTCCTAATAAGAACTGCTATTTTCATAGACTCCAGGTCATCAATGGTTTCAGCTCAGTGTGAGACTCAGTGAACTGATTCAGCAGGGGGAAAACAAAACAAAACAAAACAAAACACACAAGCCTCGCTCTTTGTACGTACTGTGTTGCCGGTTCCCAATGGCCACCCTTTATTCAAACCACTAAGCTCTTTCCTCTTCATGCCCTGTTAGCATAGAGAAGCTGTTGACAACACCTGTTTAAACTCTCAGAGGATGAGAAGAAATCATTTGTATAGATCTCAGTGAATTTGTTTGTGGACTCACGATGCCCCAGGCCCAACACCAACCAAGTATGAGGCACGAGCCTTGCTGCCTTGAGGTGGGGAAGAGAGAGACAACGTTCCTGTGGGAACAAGACTGAGGACTCTAAGGAGAGCTGGAGCCAGCACTCTAGAGAGCCATTGCACACTCCCTAGTTACCTGCGGGTTAGCCACGGATAGGAAATGGGTGTTTTGCCCCCTTCAGCTTGTCTTGTCCCTAATCCAGATCCTTACCACACTTACAGCCCAGCCAGCACCCCAGAAACCCTGGATCTCCTTTTCCGACCATAAGTTGAGCTGCTTCAAGTGTCTAAGGTAGCACTGTAAGCAACAGAGCAGAGCACTGGGCAACCGAGCAATTTTCAGGGAGGCATGCTAACTTTCTGTGGGTCAATACTTTTAAACGTTTAGGGTTCAGGTTGAAGATCCCGAACCTGAAAAACCGCAGTGTCCCCACATTCCCCCTCGGAACATTTCTGAGTGTCAGTTTCTGCGAGTCCAGGAGGAGAATTTCATACCTGCCTCCTCATGATAAGTCACAGTCAAGATACCAATAACTTGAAAACAATCATAAAACTGCCTCAGGCTATTGTAGAAGGTGGGCATGAAACCGACACGTGACGAAACCCCGGGCTGAGGCTTGAGTCCCACCCACAGGATATCTCGTTCTGTTATACACACTTTTCCAAAAGTCAAACGCCTCTGCTGCACTGAAATGCCTGCTCTCCCAAGTGCTTCTGATAAGGGCTGTACAGCCTGTCCATTAGGCTTATGTTAAATACACGTGAGGCGCTTTTGTGCACAGTCGGCCCTTAGGGCAAGACTTTAAAGCTCAGTTGCCTGTAGCCTCTCAGTTACTGCTCTAAATCTTTAGAGTTGCCATTTATTGTTAAAGATTAATGTCTACTTCCCTCTTAAGGTACCTTCAAATCAAAAACCTAGGTAACATGCAAGCATGCCCTTAGGTGGACCTCAGTGAGTTCAAGGCCAGTCTGGTTTACAGAGTGATTTCCAGGACAGCCAGGACCATCACACAGAGAAACCCTGTCTTGAAAAGCAAGCAAGAAAACAAACAAACAAACAAACAAATAAATAAATGAATGATTTAACTGGGTCCCTGCATTAGCTCTACCCAAAGCCCTCTTTTTCCCACCCCTCATTCCTGCTTAGTATTCTCGTTCATGCTCAAAGCCCTCTTTTGAGTCATCTCCAACAGTCCTAACCACAGATTGATTCTTCTAAGAAATTCCACTGTGTGTGTGTGTGTGTGTGTGTGTGTGTGTAGAAAACCATAGTACTGGGCCAGCTAAAAAAAAAAAAAAAAAAAAAAAAAAAAAAAAAAAAAACCACATTCATTCAGTTGAAATTGCTTGCTGTTCTTTCCAGGTCTTGTTTTTGAAGAGACTAAAACACACACGGATTATGAAGCGTGAACTGCTCCTCCCCTCCCCCCTTCATAGCTAAAATAACACGGAGCACTCATCGCTTTGGAGGCGGGGAGGGCTCTGTCTTCCCCTCACCTTCTTGCCAATTCCAGGTTCATAGGCTGTTTTCAGCTTATCGAAGGGAATTCATTCTCCCCAACCCTTGCTTTAGGAGAGGAACAGTGGGCCCAACATAACTTCCTATGATGGAAGTGTGATACAAACAATGACGACCACACACTACCAACACGCTGCGCGGAAACTGCAGTTGCCGTGTTAGACACCCACAGGCAGCTAGCGGCTACTGTAGGGTGGCGCGGGCGTACTCCTAGATTCTCTGTCAAGACTATACTACTGATTAACCCTTGGGTGTTTTTACAGAAACACAAGAGGGATTTAGAGCAACTATTTGATTAACATGGGGCGGGGGGGCGGCAGGATGAGGTTCCCCAGTTCATACTTCAGCTCTATCCTGAATTCCAGCTTCTTGGTTGATATAATCACATGATACATGCAAATGGTCTATCGGAGACAATCAGCTGAAACAACCTATAATCTTTCCATTTCTGATTGTAACCTGAAAAGAAATCACAATGTATATTGTATTTATAGAATAAGAACCATGTGTCCTAAGCATCGAGCGACATGCGTGATGGAGAAATGATACATGTTGTCTTCCAGTGTATGCACCATCAGTTACTCACCACGTGAGAAGGCAGCATAGAACAGATACGTGTAGAAAGACAAGAAGTGACAAGCAGAACAACCGCCAGCAGTTATGAACCCTGAGTGACCACCTATCAACACGCCCTGAAAACAACAGCAACACAATCTTTCCTCCATTTCTGAAGTTGTCTTTCGACACTTGCCGACAATGTCAGTGCTATTCTCTAGTTACTTCTTCCCTAGGCTGCAAACACCAACCATCATGGACTTCACCCATGCCATGTCCCCCAGGCCTTCAGAGACTGGGCACAATCAGGGATGGTTAGACGTGGCTATGATTTACTTAAGAGTGACGCAGATTTCTCTAACTTAAAGTTCCCCAAACGGAAGAGCTCCTCACAAAACAAAGGCTATCTCCTCGCTTCAAGAACACCTTTCCCTAAACCTTCATCTTGCTGATGTTTAAGTAGGGTTAAACATATGCAGCCTAACGCAAAAGGCAAAACTCATCCTCAAATGCTGAGCTAATGAAGCACACCACGGTGACCACTCCTTAATTCCCTTGGAGCATCCTTAGAGACGCCCAGTTTCATAGTATTGTTATTACACTCAACATCTTTGCATATTGTATATACATGGGGACTGAGGCCACTGTTCTCAGGACCTAATCACAAACTTCCACAAAAAAATCTTTTCACAACAGACAATAAATTCCTCATGACTAAGGATCAAACCTTGACTGCTAGTAAAAAAAGCTAACAAATGTAGATATATACACCATCTCTCAGTCACCTCTCACCTAGTTCATACTAGCTGTATACTGATGATCCTATGCTTAAGTTAAAACCTGATGTACTTAAAATAGACCATCTATTATTCAGCAAACCATCAACAACTACAACAAAGCTGAAGGGGGACCATGGTCCCCCAAGAGAGCCAGTCTCTTCTGTGTCTTGACACCCAGATCTCTTTCCAATATTAAACATACAGCTATTTCAACACCTGTCACCCTGGAAAGATAGTAAGTCTTCCCCCCAAAACATCTCAGGACTTAATTTTTAGTCCCCCTGATTCTAAAAATACTAAGTGAGTGATACAGATCCGCTAGTGTGCCAAAGAAGGCTTGCGCCATCTGCTTCATTCTGCTCATGCTGATTATTTTAGGGATAAGAGAGGATTGGACTGGAATAAGAACATATATATATACATATAGTAACAGCCAGGAAGACTGTAGTCCCTGGGGGCTAGGAGTACTCAACAGTAAAGCAGAAGGTCAGAACACAGATGTAGACCCAGGACTTCCCCAGTACTGAGAAACACAATCAGCTAACGGGGAACAACTGTTTTACAGAATTCTCAAAATAAACCAGGACTTCTGGCTCCTGTTCCCATTGTCCCCAGTAATACAAAGTGAGGCCCATTGCTGAGAGGAAATGAGATTTCCATTTTGGTCTTCCATAGTGGATACTTTAAGTTGGTTGGCTATTTTGGTTTGGTGTGGTGTGGTTTTGAGCGGTCCTACTTAGAGTTTAGTGGGTTCTGATCCAAAATTTCTCTCTCAAATGCCCAAAACTTGGGACGGTTTTTATGTATTCAGATCAATTTTAAAAGGGCTTTTAACAAGGTTGGGTTTTTGTTTGCTTGCTTATCTCCCTTGTATTCACCAATTACGAAGGAGCCAATTGTCAAAACAGGAAGAGAAAAAATATTTTTTTGTATCTGACTTTAGGGTGCTTTTCTCAATTCTTTGAAGGACTGAATAGCAAGTCTTCACTGGCAAATTAAAAATACACCCAGACACATCAGCAGGAGGAGGGAGCCTTGAAACATCCTACCTGTTACTACCTATCTTTTATTCTGTGCACTCATTACATCTGGGGGCAAAGGACACATGTGAAACTCCCAAAGAGGTCATTGCTACTTCACCAGCACTGAGACATGAGGCCCACAGCTAAGTAGCAGGCCTATGAGTTCTCTGAAACGCTATGCAAAATTCACATGCATACTGAAATTTTTATGAGGAAGGGGGTCATCATTTTCTTTACAATTTTAAGGGGTCCTACAGGTTTACAGGGCATTTCCTGAGGTGAAAAATAGGAGGGAATCCTCCTGGGTGCTGCCAACATTCCCCTCAGATGTTTACAATGAACTAACATTTCCTAATTCATGTGCCTGTATTGTGTGCCCATGTCCCATCAAATTAAAATGGAAGGTTCTATGACGTTTCTGGGGAATTTAACAGTAGACAATCTATACAAATTGATTTTAAATGCGGTACAGGCGATAATAGAATAGGTTCTGTCCTGGATGGCAGGCTGCTCACCCATCACAGGGATGCACTTGTTGGCATATTTAAGCGTTCCGTGGATTACACAATGCTCAATAGTAAGATATTATCACTAAGTCCCCGGACATTTGAGTTGACACATCACTTAGAAGACGCTTGCCTGCGATGAACTCATACATTGGCCCCACAAGACCTGCCACCCTGCCATGTCTGCAGACCGTTCTCCCATGGCGGCGCAAAGGCAATCGAGGCCAAAGATCAGGCCACTGGGCTATTTCCTTAATGTGCTACATTCTCTTATAGCAAATGTGTTTTCCGTCCTCTCTGCCGGGCAAACTCCTGCTTCCCCTCTCTCCCAAATAAAATTACTCTGGCCACTCCTGAAGGTCCCCAAGACAAGTACCAGTGAGTCCTCAATGGTCCGACTGTGTTACTGGACACCAGGGCCTGTGTTGATGCTGCTCCTTAGGTATGCATAGCATCCGTCAGTTTTGTTAATGACACACAACTCAAAGATCTAAGAGAAAGTGGCTAGTCTGGGCCAGAGATTTTGAGACCATTTGGGTTTCTACTCTATCTCTAAAGAGAGGCTGCTGACTTGTCCAAGGAGAGAAGAGGCTTTGCTGATACCTTGTGGGCAGAGTACTTAGCTTAGTGGTTGGTAGTATAGAAAGGCTAAAATCTGAAGGAAAAATCCAGCAAAAGTTAGGAGTCAGCCATTCTGGTTCAGGTCTGGGTTTTGTTTTGTTTTTTTTTTTTAAATGTCACCTAATAGGTGCTCAAGCCACCAAGGAGACTGGAAGAACTAAGTGCCAAGCTACGGAGGAGAGAGGGAACACACCCTTTAGCTTCTGGAAAGCAGGTGACACAAGGAGCAAGGCTCATCTAGGTGCCTTTAGAAATGATTCAACTCTCCGCGGGTGGTCTGGGAGCCTGACAGAAAGCTTGTCACTGAGCTAGCAACCTTGACTGTCAATATTTCTCTTCCCTAGGGTAAGCTGATGAAGTATGCTAGCCCTGGGGTATAGAGAAGTTTGTTTTCCCTATGGCAGGCTGCAGCTAGAGCGAGTTTTCCTCTTAGGTATCTATCTATTTAGGGCTGTGGAAGGAGAGCAAAGCAGGCATGTAGGCACATGATGTTCCCAGAGCCCCAAAGACAGTCGCCTCTGCCCATAAATTCTCCGGCTTCCTCCAGGGTAAGACGTTGAGGGCATGGGCTACAGTGAGGAAGAATGAGCAAATGAGAATTAAGTCTCGTTTCCAAAAGCTTAGTAAGATGCATCTAAGGAACTTATGTGCAGTGGAAGGATAAAGGAGACCCAAATGGCTACAACCACCATTACTATTCGTTAGCTTGATCCCAGCAAACTGTAGGCTTTTTACACATGGGATCTCGTTGTTATAGACTGCTCCCTTCTCATACAATAATCCTGGATTTGAATTTATATGCATATGTATATGTCTGCAGGTTAAGAGGCCAGAAAAAGGATCACGAAAAGGAAAGAAGAGATGGGGGGAGGGGCAAAAACAAAAAAAATATAATGGAACACATGTGACATGAGAGGTAGAAGGGGGAGGCTATTGGATGGGGTGTGCAGCGGGCGGGGGTGGGACCAGCAGGACGGAGAAGAGAACGGGAGAGGGGTGGGGAAGGATCAGTAGAACAAAAGTATACATAAAAGTGTCACAATGACTATTTTATATGCTACCTTTAAAAACTAATAAAGTTTTCATTCAATGGGTTGAAGATGTTATCCGCCCACACTAATCAGTGGCTCCGTACACAGGAAGGGAGAGAGGAAGAAGAGCGAACAATGGGTAGAGAGGGCCAGCAAAACCATCTCAGCTGGAATGGGAAGTATACGAACCTCAAAGTGCCACAAAGGAAGGCGCCATACCAACACAGCTGCTTCCGGTGGGCAGAGTGTGGGCTTATCGCCATATACAAGTGCCCTAGAGCACAGGTCTGTGGCCTACCCCACCCCCACCACCAGCCCCCTTCTCTTCCCACACTGTCATGGCCTCCTGAAAACAGGAGAGGAGCTATCTGTGCAGACCCTTGCTCCCCAATGCCCCATCTCACACTGAACTCTTAAGCAGAAGATTCGGGAAGAGAAGAACGAGTGTCTTAATTGAGCTCAACAGACAGGTGCACCCAGAAAGACAAGTGTGGGGTCCAGATGGGCTCTGAAGCTGGGACGGGTCATCTTCGTTTTAAGACTACTCCTTGAAGGAAACTAGGTATCCTGGTGTGAGATAAGGGGTGGAGGGCAAGCCCACCAATCCAGACAAAAGCTTTTGGTATTAGAAGCAGATAGTCTAATGTCAAAGTCAGGATGAGGCTGTTCCTTTGCGACAGCTGAGAACACATGCATCCCCCCGACCCGCTGCGGGCGCCCTCCCTGTAAATCCTTCCGACTGACCTTTAGACCTTTGTGCTTCTCTAGCTGACAGCTGATCTCTTTCCCTGAAACTCTGTATGAAGGGAATGGGGAACCAGAGCTCTAATTAGCAGCATGGCCTATTGTCCCGATAAGGTCATCCTTCAGGGGAGGGAAGAAAAGCCGGGGTCCTTTTTAGGAAGTGAGAGGGTACAGGCTAATATTGAGAAAAACAAAAGCAACCTGAGTTCCACCGGCGAGGGGAAGCCAGATCCATGAGTTAAGAGAATCTGGAAGAGACTTACAATTGACACTGTCCACAGGGGACACTAAAGACTTGGGTGGGTCGTGTAGCCTCAGACAGTGATCTCTTCAGAAAAACAGGAAAAAAACCAAGAGCGTGAACACCCCTGTGCCTATAAGATGGTCTGGAAGATCTGAGGGTATAGTTTTTTGCTGCTTTTGCCAAGTGTTTGCACAGCCTAAGTTCTGATCGCCTCCGTGCAGGCTCTTTATACTTTATGCTAAGTGGCCAAGGGGGAGGTGCTGTACGCTTGTAGCCAGAGGAAGAACAGAATAGGAGAGGGATGGATAGGGAATGGTGGTACCTCAGGGCATGAGGTGAGGGATGGTGCAGTGGAAGAGTCTAGACAGGAGGCCCTTCAGGCATAGGAAAGAGGACTTATCACCCAGGGAACTGGGAGTTCGTGGAGGTCAGAGCCTGGGAGCAGTAGACGGCTTAACCGAGAGGCCAACTGCCATTGCTGCCTCTTGCATGACTATCTGAAAGGAACGGTAAATCCAAGGCCCTACTCAGAAGTCTCCGATGAATCTTTCTCCACACAAGATTGAGTCCAGGACCAAGTCACACCAGACACGCTTTTGACAGGCGCTTTCAAAATGACAGCGCATGCTATTATTTTTAAAAGCTCTCTTCACAGAGGGTTACCCAGAACTCGGAATCTGCAATATGAAAAAGTGAATGTTCTTTATCTGTCAAGCAAACTGTTCATCTAGAAATAAATCTGGACTGTAAAAAGTATTTAATCACCAGATCTTTATAGTTCTCCCTCTTAGATTTTTTTTTTGTTGTTGTTTTTTAAGCTGGTAAACATTTTATTGGGTTTCTGCTTTGAAAGTGGCAAGAAGAGAAGGCAACTTTTCTAAACTTCTGCATGGGTTTCTCTAAAATGGTGGGGGAGAGTGCTTGGGAATGGAGGGGGAGCTTAAAAGGAAAGAAACACTAGCTAGACGGGCCTCCTCTTTTTTTTTTTTTAATCTTGCGTCTTTTTCCTCCCCCATTCATAGCTTTAGGCCCTTTGTTTGTGTAACAGACCATTACAATCATACCCGGTTCGAAGGGGGAGGAATGGGAACTCTCTAAGTAGCTGTCCCAGCAGTCCACATGTGTGGTCCCTCCCCCAGCACAGCCGGCCCCATCTGCCTTTCTGAGCTCCAAGCCTTCGACAGGGCAGGCACCTTGCTCACAATAAGCCCAACTTCCCACTGAGGCATGCATGTTGGCCCTTCCCAGGAGCCTGCAGCCTCCCCTAAGCCTCTCTGCTTTCCCCACTTTGGGCCTTGGCCAGTCCCCTTCAGCCCCTTAAGAGAGCTGTCTCCAGACAAGCTAGCCCTTTTCTTTCTGCAGCCTGCGGGTTCTCTGAATTCTAGGCAGACACATTCCAGATCTCCCTGGCTATCACACACTCTGTCCTCTAAAGTCATGTACATTATAAACAGAAGACGAGAGCCGAGATTCCTCTCCTCTAGCCTCCCCAAACTAATTACAACTCCCTGGGCCTTTGTCCATTCTTGGCAGATAATGCTGACCCTATTGCTATGAATTTCAATTTCTTGGTTAATGAATCAAAATAGTATTTAGTAACTGTTGTCTTTCCAAAGGAAACAAAATATTATTTAAAACAATACTATAGTGTTTCAGTTGAGCTCATAAAGCCTTCCTGCAGTGTTCAGTCCAATTTCTACACAAAGGCCTACCATACAGCCAGAGAGGCAATGGGACTGCGTTTGATACTCAATGAATTGAATTTCCCTGTCCCTGCTAATGAGATACTGGACTGAGAAAGTGCATAGGACATGGTGAAGTGCCTGGAAAGGATTAACCTTCTGTAATGGTACGGATGAGGAGAGTGCAGAGCAGAGGCTACTCTAGCTGTCCTGAGCTAAGTCATGTGCTCTTGGGTTCCCCAGCAAACCATTTGGATGAGCAGAAGAGCCCTTCAGCCCATAACTTTTACCAAAATGGGCTCCCTGGAGAAGCCAAATGCAGCCGACCTCCTCAGGTTTATAACTCGCCTCTTTCACGAGGGAAGAACAACCTGGCAATGTCTTCGGCTCATGGCTCTGTCATCAGAGGTAGCCTAGGGGTTTCTGAGCTGTCAGGATTGTTAGCAGAAGATGCCATGGACATGCTAGGTAGAGCTGGGGCTGCAGACAGGGTAGGAGAACTGCAGAGGATATAAAATGTTGCTATTTCTGTATCACCAGAGCGCCTAAGATGGAGACTATATTGATGGTTTGACAAGAGAAAAGAATCCTAAAGTGTTGTGGGCTTCAAGAGGTAACTTGGGCCTCAGTCGCATCCCTTCATCCCTGAGTTTGCCAAGTGCTTCCAAGTAACTCTGTGTTTTGAGATTGTGTATCCCTGACTGGCTTGGAACTCCCTATATACACCAGGAAGGCTCTGAAATCATGAGGATTCACTTGTTTCTGCCTCTCAAGTGCTGGGATTAAAGGCATGTATGTGTACCACCACATCTGACCCCCAAGCGATTCTTTTCAAACACGTCCAGGCAGAAATAAGTTTTCAACTTTCATACCTGTGTGACCAGGAATGTGAGCTGTTGGGCAGGTATGGAGTCCTCTAGAAGTCTGTCTGAAGACTCGAACCTGGAAGAAGAGACTTTGGACACTGGCAGAGAATGGAGCTAGAACACGCTCCCATGATTCCACCATCTGAAACTGTCATGAGGGCACGTGCCCCATTGCTGTGGTCTAAAGGCTGCTTGTTCCCTATGCCTTCTCAAGCATCTCCAATGATGGGTTTTATTTAAAGCACACCCCTTGTCCTACACACAAATGCATTAGGACTCTGACATTTTCCCCTGCTTTCTGTGAGCAGAGGAAAAAAAAAAAGAACATATGAAATTGCTTACATAAAATATTCAAAACAGCACTTGGAGGAAATGGTGTTTCTTTTAAAACAACAATATTTAAATGCCGTAAAACAGGTATGCAAATCTACGCAGTAACAGAACCTGAAACAAACTATGAATCAGAAGAAAGCAGTAACTGGGCGGCATGCGTTTTCAACAGGAGTTTTATGTAAGCATATAGATTTATCAAATCCGCAGTGTAAAAGGCCGACATCTCTGAATACTCAGTTTAAGTGGGCACTAAACTTGACTATGCGTTAGAATTAGCAGGGAAACCTTTTTTTAAAATAAAAACTAAAAAAATAAAACAACAAATTCCAAGGCTACCTCACAAATCAACAGACTGAACCAGCTTGACTGGGGCCCTGGAAACTGATGTTTCTCCCTAGCTTCAGTAACCTGGTCCTCATACCAATCTTGTGCCACTGAACACTGGCACACACTTAGAAACCCACGTCCCTGTTCATCAGTTGATTCTACCACTTGGCCTCCTTGAACTCAGACTATCCTGCCAAATCGATTTTCTTGGGATAGAGAGGATGCCTCATGATTTTCTTAACCAGGATGAAAACACTTGATTGGGAAAGCTAATTCTAGCCCAGCTAAGGAGTTTATCCCCTTGACTGCCTGTTTTCTTCATTTGATCAAAAAGGCTATGGCTGTTTGTTTCATATGGAAAAAAAATTGTAGCTTTCTTTAGACATTTAAAAAATAATCAAACACAGTTCATGAAAAAAAAATCAAAAACACAAACTGGAAAATGACCATGAATTTGTCTGAATCTGTTGGTTTTCCATCTGGTCCGCATTCTGCTTGTGTAAACAGACTGTGGGCACGGTCCACCTCATTTCAAAATGTTCCATACCACCTGTGGACATTTAATTGGGTGGTCCCCAGAGGCCTGCATTAACTTTTTTTTCCCCAAGAGATTTAAAACACATGAAAGCAGAAGAATGAAATGAGTCTGGATGGCTCCTCATTGAGTCTGCCCATCTCCCCAGCCAACAATACCAATTTACGTATTCAAAGGGCAGGGAACTCGCTTTTGCTGCCCAGGAAGAGGCTTATAGAACATGAGGTACACAAGCCAGGCAGTAGAGTGGCTTGGCTTTATTGTCAAAATATTCAAATGATCACGAAGAGAAAGCCATGCCTTTCTGCATTCAACAATACTTGGCCTCGGCCAGCTTATTCTTCAACTGCACAGTATGAGCAGCAGTGAAAGAGGGGGAACCCTGGCAGGGAGGGGATCAAGCCCCTCAGCCTTTCCCACCTGCCCACCCAGCACTGCCTCCCATACACACACAGAGAGACTGAACAATGGGGTGGAGGAACACAACCTGGAACAGGCCCAACCAGGTCCAGGGGACAATCTTGTGCACCGTGCAGTGTAACATGGCAGAGATGAGACCATCAGGGAAAAAAAAAAATCACCCATCTCGGCTTGACAGAATGCCACTTGCAGACTGTTTTTCAGGTCTTAGATTTCAAAAGCTGAGAAAAAGCGTCTTCAAATGTCAATTTAAAAAAAAAATGAGAGGAAAATGACCCTATAAAATTAAACAACGCTAAGGCAGTGTCCCAGCAGTCTTGAAGAGCAAGAAAAATCACATTTTTCTAAGAAGGGAGTTTGGCATGCAGTAAATAGAATTACATTAATTATTTTAAATGGATTTTGAATGCCACTCATGGGCAAGAGAAATGGAAGGTTCGCCAGCCTAGAGGATATGATTTCCAGAAGGCACCTCTGCCTTCACAGTGTGCCTACACTAGAACGTGCCTTTCTCCAGCTAATGAACTGGGCTCGCTGCTGGCTGAGCCTTCACTGAAACTCAGATTGAACAAAGAGATTTCTTCCAGTTTCAGCTCGCTCCCTTTGAGCTGCTCCTGCCTTGAGTTAAACATATGCTTGAAACTTACTTTTTTTTATTATTTATTTCTAAGGCTCTGAGTGAGGACAATTGGGGAACCTCAGATACTGGAAAGCCCGTTTTAATTTTCAGTAAAATTCCTCTTGCTAAAGGTGTGTAGGGCTGGCTTAGGAATGCCTCTCAGATATGCCTGTTTTCTACTTTCTAAAAAACCATTATCTCTTATGCAACGGGGCCCACTAATTTGGAAGCTTACAGATAAATAAATCTTATCGCAGAGAGAAGGATCACGAATAGTGAAGTTCTATCTTTGAAGAGACCCTAGGGGAGACTGCATTCTCTTCCAAAGATGTTTTTAAAAGATGCTACAGAGGGGCAGGCTGACCAAGGGTCACATGAAATTTTAATAGATTTGGGGACCTCATTATCTGGCCTCTGTTCTCTTATTGTAGATAATCTTTGTATTCCTCATTCCTGAAACTCAAGGTTCCAAATCCTTCCTGAGTTTGGAGGCCTCCCAATTTGCTGTCTTTAATCCTGAACTTTCTTACAAATCCTGAACGGAAGTGTCTCCCTTCCTGCTGTGCTCCTCATGGCTTCCCCTCCAAACCTTCTAGTGGCCCCTGTCCACTGCCTACCAGCTTAGCCGCTGACATCACTGTGTAGTTACAACTGCGAACTCGTGGATGCTCCCCAGGTGATGGACAGGTGTTCAGTACCTCCCAGCCTGAAAGACCCCAGGAGTGAGCTCCTGGACAAATGCAGACGTGCTGGTATGCGAACTCGCCTGACCCTGTAACTGGCCAACAGCTGAACAGGGTGAAGATCAGGTCCCTGCCCTCTAACCTCTTGGCCTCCACAATCAGAAAATCTGCACTCACCTGAGATCCCCCTCCTCCGCCCGTGAACATGCTGCATAGATTGTGTGTGCTGACTGGCCCTCAGATCTCTTTTCTTCTTTCACAATTCCCTACAGTTCAAGTGCCTTTCCTATGGCCAGTAAATCAGCATGGTGGGAAACTTGGAAATTTTATTTTATTTTTTGCCAACAGTGTCCCTTGAAAGCTCAATTTAAACAGGTGGAAGAGTTCCAACCTTTCAGATTTTCTCCCAGCCGAAAGCAGACAGGACCTAAAGTCTGTTTGCTAACATTTAAACCTGTCACGGAAACTAGGCAGGACTTAGAGTAACTCAGGAAGGGAGGAGGGAAAGGGGGGAGGAGGGTGGGGAGGGGGAAACTCTTCTCTCCTTTGCCATGTCGCTCCAGGCCCAGTTTAGAAAGGCAAAGGCAATCAGTCTGTGCAGCAAGGGGGCCCCACCTGGCAGGGCTGGGGTAGGATCCCTGACCAGACTGCTGCCTGCGTGGGAGCATCCGTGCCAGGGAGGGAAACTGACCTCCACTGGGGCTCCAGCCTGCACTCCTGGCCCTGTGGCCGACAGCTGCAAGGCTTCAAGTCACCACCGCTGTGATGTATGGAAGGGCAGAGGTTCAGTTCCTCACCTTCCAGGCGCCATGAAAATCTCTAGGTTCAAGAAAACACGGCCAGTGTAAGCAAGGCAGCTAAAACCAGTCTAGATGGCGTTCTTTAGATCGCCATTCTGGGAGCCAAGGATGGTGGCTTTAAGAATCTCTCTGACCTTGGATGGTGAGATTCATATTTGTGGGTGCCACCTCAGTAAAGAAGCCAAAAATCTTCCTTAGAATTGTGCCTCTCATTGAGACTAGGACCTCTGGGACTGCAAGCAATCTGTCAAAAGCAATCAACAAAGGCCACCTGGGTTTGCAGAGAGAAGCATGGGTGCTGAAGGTTTGGGTGACCTGGGGGAGTCCTTTGTTTTAGTACCCTAAAGCAGATAAAGCAGGAAGATGGGGGGGACAGAGGACTGCTGTTAGATTACGCTCACAGGATTAACTCCTGTGCAAATACTTAGAAAGGGAAAGGCGCAGGGTGTTATTTTAAGGCCTTTATCTTAAGCTCTGAATTGCTAAAAGCAAACAAACAAAGACCAGGGAGAAGTCTGCTTGGAAGAGGCAAGAGGTAGGCCAAAGCAATTGCAGGCTGAGGTCCAGGAAATCGTGTATTTCCTAACCTAGGTATGCTTCCTAGTCACCAAGCTGGGGCAGGGAGTGGTCGGCTGATTTCCCTAAGATGAAAATGAGGAGCGCTAGAACCAAGGTGCTCTGGGAGAGAGGAGATTCTATACCTGATACAAAGGGGAAAAAATACTCAAAACCAGATGGGTTAATTCAAAGGTGCTTGAGGCACTAACGACATGTCTAAGTTCATGGAAAGGGGACAGTGTTGGGCTCTGTAGTCAGTTGTATCCTCCAAGTTCAGTCTATGGCTGGATGTCTGGGTCCTATAGAAGAGGTTTATACAAAGGCCTTGATAAAAACCCGAAGAGTGTTTGGGATAAGCCAAGGTCATCGGCCACAGTGGAATGTTTGGAATGGCAGAACCCCCAGATAGGGTCTAAACCTAAAGGGTCTGTGGACAGTGCGGCACGTGTTATGTCAGATGGCCTGCATAACAGTGACACCACAGACTCGGCTAAGATGGTTCCCTTCTTCTAGGACACCAAGCCCCAGCTCTCTGTATTCTGAGAGCAATAGACGTAAGCTAAACTGTACTCAAGAGAGAACGCAGAGGAAGGGAATGTGGAAGTTAAGACATCGGGCAAGGGAGATAAGTGGGACCACTGTGGCATAGCAGAGTCTAAGCCTCTGTTGGCACTCGCTTGCCCTGCCATAGCCTGTGAAATCCAGAAGGAAGGAAACAAAGAACCAGGTAGTGCCCCCCCCACCCCATAACAAAGGCAGCCACCTAAGGATCCTACCCTCCCATCTGTGGTGCCTAACACCTTGGAGGAACAAATGGGAAGAGTACTAAGGGAAGGACCAGTCCACTGTATTGATCCAGAGAGAAAGTTCCTGTGACTTCTTTGAGACATCCCACCAACCCAATGAGCAAGAACCCGGAAGTCAGGACTACCGAAGGGCCATGTCCACATGTCAGAGAATGAGGGCCACGCTGGCCCCGGTGTTTCTGGACTGGCTCCCCTTCATTCTAAATCGCAACGCTCCTGTCAGGGTGGTTCTTACTAACATGCTAGCCTATTCCTGTCACCTGCCTGTTCGGAATTTCTCAGTGGTTCCATTAGTTTCCGTCAACTGCCACCAACCGAGCCTTCTAACGGGAACCACTGCAAGGTTCTAATCAGCAAAGCAGGAAAGGCTTGTGTTAGAGAAAGAGACCACGCGCTGTAGGTAGAGATTACGCCTTCAGACTCATCGCTTCTATACATTACAACAGGTAAATAACAATTTCCACACAGGGGGAAAACTACCACCACCACCAACAAAATACTGCCCACAGAAAAGAATTACCGGAGCCATTCTGCGTTTTTCTATAAGAGCACTTACGGAGTTTGTACTCTTCCATGAATCATAACCAGCAGCTCTCCTACGCACTGTGAATTCAATAGAAGGGCCAAATGAGAAGCGTTTAGAGAAAACAACATGAAATGGCCCTGATCTTAATGTAGCTCCCATTTACATAGTGATTGTGTGCACGCATTATGAATCACTTTTAATTCCTGCCGCTGAGATAAAAAGGAAGAATTTTACCTTGGTAAATGCTACATAATGGGTCAATTACGTGATTCTCTCAATAAAGTACATTTGTTATGGTGTAAACACACATCATTTCCAGCATTGTTTTAAATACTGACAGGAAAATGTGCTACATGGGCTAATTTTAATAATAGCCAACATGTTCCTCTGAGGAGACTCGCTGCTTTCATTCCTGTTTTAATTGCTAATGGGGAAGGGGAGCAGTTTTAGAGATGTATTTATTTGTCATGCACATGAGTGTTTGCTCAGAACATATGTGAGTGCACAGTTTGCAAGCCTCCTACCCACAGAAGGTAGAAGACAGTCCTGGGTCCCCTGGAACCCGAGTTATGGTGGTTGTAAGCTGCTGGGAACTGAACTCTGGTCCTCTGCAAGAGCAGTAAGCACCCATAACTACTGAGCCTTGGAAAGTAATTTAATGATGTTCTTTAGAGAGCAATTTTTCTTATCTAAAATTGACACGATGGTTTATTTTATTGTATTTCATTCCATGTGGGACACATCTCCAACTTAACACAAGGTTATAGCCCTAAGATTAAAGAAGGAAACAAATGGCAATGTTCGGCTGTAGAACCCAAGACAGAAACAGCAGCAGCCTTGGGGTTGGGTAGGTCCAGGTCTGAACAGTGGCTCTATTCTTAATAGATGCCTTCAAAATAGACAGCTACTATCTCTCAGTTCTGTACGTCACGTATGAAAAGACTCCCCAGTTCTTACGTCGTGTAACAGCACTTGCTGTGATTTTAATTTGGTGTCACATTTAACGACTGAAACCCATTACAAACAGGCCTGAAATGAACTGGTCTCAGAAGCGTCACCACGTCACTCACAAGACGGATGAAGCAGTTCACCTAGGACTTTGGGAGTTTGCTAACATTTCTCTCCAGAGTGTGGTGTTGGGAAGTATGTCAGTTGCAAATAGAGTGGGAGAAAAAAAGAGGCATTTAATACTTCAAATGGACACACCTAAATACCTTTCTACATTAGCTTCTTCCACCTGAGGCATCTGGACGTCAGCCTCCAAGAGCATAGAATTGATTGGGAAGCTATTTATAAAGTAACCTTTAGGAGGGGGGATATGAAATGTGAGCTGGAGTGAGTATATTTACAAAGCCTAGAATTTATTAAGAAAAAAAAAATGGTAGCAGTTTTGTTTTGTTTGAGTTTCTCTGTGTAGCCCTGGCTATCCTGTAACTTCCTCTGTAGACCAGGAGGAAGTCTGCCTCTGCCTCCTGAGTGTTGGGATTAAAGTAGGGCACCACATGAGAATTAAACACATGTTGAGGGGATCCCATTGAAATGTTGACTAGCAATGAAGCTGGAATCGTGGCCATTAATTTGAAACGAGGGCACAAAGCAACTATGAATGGCGGAGAGCGAGAGCTAGAACTCCTGGAATATCCCAAGGACCCTGACAACCATGAATTCCTTCATAGAAACACTGACCTACTTCACAACTCTAGGGACAGAACGCGCACCACGGAGAGTTAGCCCACAGTAGCATTCCCTGCCTGCCAGACAGGGCGGGACTACCCCCCTCACGTCAATGGGTTTCCTCTTCCAGGGGCTTGTGCTCTATCTAGGTGGCTCATCGTCACCATTTCACAACCCAGGAAGCCTGGGGAGAGAGAGATTAAGCAGACTGCATGCGGTTTTTGTGTGGCTCCAGGGGGCGCTGGGATTTGATCCCCTAACTGCGCTCTCTACAGAGAACAGACTAACCGCTAGCTGGAATACGGCAGGGTGACATGTGACAGACACTGTGACCTTTACACCTAGACATCTGCCCACACATGCCATTCCCGTTCCCCCTCAAAGCCTTTGCTGGCTTTTCTATTATGTTTCCGTCTAAGGCTGCTGTCACTCCTGATGTGGCCCCTGCCTCTAGTGTCATCTGGGGCTCCTCTGTCCCCTGCATGGGAAGGTAATATGTCTTCTCTAAGCTGTCATATGTCTGCCCACTCACTCTCCCCTGGGCAGTCTTGAGTCAGCTCTTGTTTTTTTTCCTGAGTTGAAGACCACACAGTAGAAGGAGTTGTGAGAACATTCCAGAAAACATTGGCTGTCAGAGATTTGATTTGAGAAACCCCAGGCCCTGGATAGAAGCTAGAATTGTGGGGGGGGGGGGGGGGATTTGGGAAACTTTTTATTTTTAAAGATCTCCTATCTTCTCGCTGCTTTTCTGTCTCTCCCTACTTAGGTATGATGTCACAGGGATTTACAGAGATGGGGAGGACTGAACAGCCAAGTAATGTGCTTAATGCTTCCTAGCTACAAGTTAATAGTTTTGGAGGTAAGCATCTACCAGGGATCAAGCCATAGTGATACCTGCTTCAGAAGAAATCTGACTTCTCTATCCACCCTCCTGGGCTCAACACATTTATACAACCTGTACCAACTCTTCTTCCCCTATGGGATTCCTATAGCTGCCTCTTCATCCCTACCTGGACTTAAAACAGAAATCCAAATAGATTTCTTTACAATTATCCATAGTATAAAAATAAAACAAACATGAGACTCAAACCCTGTTCAGTGGCTGTGCTGTCCCTCACACCTCCCAAAATTTCCCATTATCACTTTAAGAAGGGATTTCTTTGAAGAATATTAATATCTCTTCCTTCCCTACATCTCAAGTTTGAAAATAAAAAAAGAAATAGTTTGCAACTTGAGAAGAGTTCAGTAGTTGGGTTTGGGTTAGGGTCCTATAAAATCCAAGTGGTTTACAGGATTGGAACTTCCCTCGTTTTTCACTTGGGGGTGGGGGTTTGTTTCCTTTAACAAAGAATGCATAGGGTACAATGGTAGAAGGGCAAGGGAAGCCAGGGGAGGCTTTATTCTATATTATCAGCATATCATAGAATTAAATCATATTCAACACAAGCTCTATCTACCTCAATCACTAAATTTAGTCAAGTGAAAGTCTACAGGACTCTTCATTGATAGGCTTTTCATCTACTTCATGAAAATAACTATACATGACACCAAGACTCTTTAAAAAAAAAAAAAGAATGAAAACAGAAACCGGCCCCTCAAAAGACAATGTCCTATGCTTTTAATGCCTTCTCCTAGAAGGGCTGATTGGCACCCCACAAACTTACTAAGGCAAAAAAAAAAAACAAACAAACAACCAAAAAATCAGTGTTTGATATCTTCCATAATGGAAAGATTTTTTTTTAAAGAGTAATAGCGCTGATCAGGTACAATAGACCAATCAAGTTTTCCTAAAATTTAGTATTTGCAGTTGAAGCCTGGGTAAGTAATTACACTCACAGGGAGCCATCAATCCCTATTCATTCAGTCACATTTAGTGAGCCAAGAGATTTGCGAGGCTTGAAGATATAAAAATGAATACGGCCCAGCTGCTTTACTTCCAGCTAAAAGAATACACCTAAACAAAGAGCTCTGGGGGGATGTGTTAAGTGCTATGATCGAGGTACGCACAAAGGGCTGGGGCCAAAGGAAAAAGCCATAAATTCTTGCTGGGAAATGAAGCAAGCGAGGGGAGACTGCTAAGAAGGGGTGAGATACTTCCTTGCGATAAGCTGGAGAATTTTCTTTCCTCTGTTCTGCAAAGGAAGGTAGTCATTTTAAGACTTAGAAACTATTGTTATTCTGCGCACTATCTTGGGTCCACTATCAGTTTCCCTAACATCTGACACACACTTCCATCTACAACAGTGTAAGACCAGAAAAACTTTCTGATGGGTAATCATTACATTCCCACAATAACCACGCAATATGGGAAGGCAGGAGTCCCCGGCATGAACTTCGAGCTCAAGTTCAAAGATGTTTTGAAACAAACAAATGAACAACAAACTTTGGAGAAGTCGCATGCAATATTCATGCTTCTCCTTAACATAAAAGGAAAGGGCATCACCTGATTATATCACGGCTCACATCTGTCTTTCTGTCTGTGCTTCAGAAAGAGAAGGGGATGTTGAACGGGCGTCTACTTAGCTCCATTCATTATGCAGACCATATTCCTACTTATAACACAGTTGTGACAAAACCTCCATTGTTCATTGCACACTAGCCCCAAACTTGAATCATCCTAATGTAAGCATGAGAAACTCTCGGCTCCTTTGGGGTGAATTTCCAAATTCCTCTGTGTTAAATTGAGGTCTAATTTTCCCTGTGCCTGGTTTTCACAAGAAGGTCCCTTCCACCCCGTGTGCCCCCTTTCAGCTGTCAATAAACAGAGGCAGTGAGTTCCCTACAGCTTTACAAAGCTAGTTGGGCAGAGCCATTCATTCCTTCAGGAAAACAGGGCATTGATTTCAGTGAGTTCCCAGGGAGCAGCGGGAACAAAGAGATCAAAGTCCCACCTCTCTTTCCCTCCAAAGCTTTCATTAGGCCCGGCCCAGACAAACTGCGACAGGTCTCCTTGAGACCAGGAGAGGGCCCGACGGACCACCTCATGGTTCAATGCAAATTCATCCGTTTCCTACATTCCAGTGACAGTCCAGAATGCTACCCATGACAAACCGACACAATCGTCTGGCATAATATACTGCTCGCTAGTTCATCCAAGGTCAGAGGGAGAAAACAAGCGCCAAGGGAAGTCCTAGGTTTCTGGGGCCTGCTGAGCCTCAATGGCCCTCTGACAGTCCATAAATAAACTCTCGCTTTCCCCCTTCTTCCTCCATCCCGTATCTTTGGGAGTGATGATCTCACTTGACGGTCTGAAATTTCTTTCACGCCACTGAACCCAAACTCTCTGGAAACTTTATTTTCAACCCGAGAACTCTAAAGGTGCAGCCCTTATCAATCTATTCCTATATCACAGCAAACCTGTTACACCCAGCAAGCTCTGGTTTGCTCCAACTGAAAACCGTCATTTCTCATTTCTAGGCTTTCCCAAAAGCAGGATCCCCAGGGAAGGCCACGCAGCTCAAAGAGGAGCATAGTTTGTATAAATTCTGTTTGCAAAACAGAAGTGGGAACGGGGACAGAACAGTTACTTTTTCCCCCTTTTGGTCCAGGGAATCACCCGAGCTGGCTCACCAGGTCCTAAATAGCATCTGTGTGTGAAAGAATGTTTGTATTTGAGGGAGTGAAGAGGGCTAGCCAGGGGCAGGGTGACCCGGAGGGAGTCTAAAGGAAAATGTGTTTTCCCAAGGGGGGTTACCTCTATTGAATAAACATAATTAAAAGAGTTTCTAAATTTGCCCTTGAATTCAGAACTGCTCCTTTGACACAGCCTTCACAGAACCCTGTAATGCAATGTGCTCCTTTGACTGTGGTTCAAGCCACATCTGTCGCTCATCCCCAGTCAACACGAGGAGCGATGGGTTACCTTTCGAAGTTCCCAAACTGAATGGAAAGTAAACAACATTGGAATGAAAGACACGGAAAGCCTACTTCTTGATGCAGAACACCCCCCACATGTCCCACCCCAAGCCTCAGGACTATCCTGGGGCTCACCACAGAGTTCCTGAGGCCTCGATTCACTGACTCTTGTCTCTCTTCACCTACGGAAGAGGTACCACAGAGGGTACCGAGCAGCCCTCTGTGAAAGCTTGCCCTTGTTTTCAAAGTTGGACAGAAATTAACTAAGAAAGCCCGGGCAGGCTGACTTAGCACACGCCTCAAGTCTCAGCATGGCACCAGATACTGGGGCTGCTGGGCTACGAGTTCAAGGCCAACTTAGGCTCTTTAAAGAAACCCTGCCTCAGAAAACTGAAAAGTGAGGAGGAAAGAAAGGTGGCTTGTGACGAAGACAAGTGATGTCAAGAATGTTAAAGCTAAATCTGGCCACTGACTCACGTCAGGTTCAGGGGTTACACTAATGCCTCTGCCTTCCCAGCCTTCTGAAATGGAGACAGAAATATCTGTCAAGATATTTTTTAGAAGGTACTGTGAAATTAGCATGCCTCGAGAACTTGCTTCATTCTAGGGAGCTGATCTTATGAACAGCTTCCTATAATTACAGGTCACTCTAACTCAATCGAGGCTCTCTGGAAACCCATTAAGTTCCTCTAAATCAAATTATTTTTCAAAAGTACTCATGAAACGTACTACTTACAGAAAGCCTGTGGCAAAGGTCACATACACTCATCAATTCATTGACCCATCTTTCAGAAGCATTTGCAGAGAAGGCAGATATTACAACTTGATCCGCCTCATAACTGAGACGTTATGAGTCTGCTTTTCAGAGGGGAGAAAATGGGTTCCAGTGAGTGGAGAGACTTGCCCAAATCATACAGTAGCAGGGCGGGAACTTCAAGGGTTCAGACCTCACACTGCTCCCATTATACCATCTACTGGGTACTCTGGTTATAATTATCCACAGAAGTCCTGCGTCCCTAGCTACATTTAATAAGCAATAATGTTACTACCCTCAACACCCTTTTTAGTATCCCACTTTCTGATTTCTGTGGTCTGTCTCTATCTATCTATCTATCTATCTAGCAGTTGCATTATAATAGAGATCCTTTATAAATCCTTATTTCTCATTTAACAAATACCCTTGTGCCATTTTTGAGTTTGTTATAGAAGACTTTCATATGGTAAATGGATTTTTAAAATATCAAATTACTATCACTGCCTGGGGTGCCTTTATTTTCATTATGTTAGCAATATCTTCTGACAGTTCCTAAATCAATATGTTGAATTTTGTTCTAGAGAGTTCTGTTTCACCCATCTTGGGGATATCAGAAAATAGACACCAGTCTCCAAAGTGTTTGTCTTAACTTGCTTACTGGTTAGAATGTTAATTGACATTATGAAGCAAAGGGCAGTATGGTCCTGTAATTCAGGGGTAAATGTGTTAAGATGTTGGAGAGGAGGATTTTTCAAAAGTGGACAAAGAAAGACCAAATACCAACTTACAAAAGCCAACGACTCGGTGTGCAAATCCGGCAGGAAGAACCTGAAAGCAAACAAAAGGTATTTGTGAGCACCACACAGCACTGAGCATGCCCTGGTTAAGGATAATTCTGAGACTGTTGCAGATTCGAGTTAAGTTTTTAAAGACGGTCTGGAATTAGTTTCCCCAGCTTCAAGATTTCACAAAACCACGTATAACATTACAACTCTATTAACACAGTTCAGTCTTTCGAGAGGTCTCCAGTTTCATTGGAGATGTACATTGCCTTCTGTACAGCTCTGCCATAGGCACCAACCATATCACCACCAAGGTTAAGACACAGAGCAGGTCCACCAGCACAAGCGGCTCCCACACGGCTTTTCTACAGCCACAGCCGTAACCACCACCATCAGGCTGCTGTCTGTTTTAACATTAAATATCCATCCACTTATTAAGGAAAAAAATAAAGACATCATTCATACCTAAGAGACCACTACTAAGTAGTATATCGAACCATGATTAATTAAAGAATTCTGTTCTTATGCACTGGAATAAGTTTTAATTCAGAAAACAAATTTTCTTTCTTCTCATTGCTACTACAGGATAAACCACTTATTTCTAAGCCCAAACAGTAAAAGTAGACATGTTCTTTAAATTATCATTCCATATTTCCAGCATATCTCTAACAAGAAACCTTTGGCTCTTTACCATAGGACCATGTAGGGTTGTTTTTACACATTACTTCACTTAATATGCATACTGTTATCACCCCTGTGCGACCAGGGGGAAACGAAGACCTTGAGAAGCTGAATAAGTTTTATATGGCTTAGTTAGCAGTGTTTGGGGGCAGATAATTGGCTTCTAGGCCCAACTATCCCTCAAGAGGATAAATATTAATAACATTAAGATGTGTTGTCACCACAAAACCCCCAATTATTGCTAGACTTCATCATAATAAAGAGAAACTGAATAGGAAAAATGGCCCCAAATAATGACGCCAGTGTTTTGTTCTTTTGTGAGACAAAACACATGTTATATAACCCAAACTGGGCCAGAATTCTCCCTTCTGTTGTTTCGGCCTCCCAAGTGTGTGCCGCATTATCCCAAACAGTAATTTACAAAATAAAAATGAGTCTTTATTCAAACACAAAATGATAGAAAATGGTCAAAGCAAAACAAAAAAGCAAAGACTAGAGCACAAAGGAAGACCCCTATTAGGAAAACGAACCATTCGGCAGCCCTTGAATTGCTAGCCCAGTGATGTCAGGCGGTTACAGACACGTAGTCAGGCTGACCTTTGAGAAAGCGCATTCAGGGAGCAGAGGTGATGATGAGCGGCGACATTTTCAGTCACAGATAAAAAGCCTCGAAATTAGGCTCTTTAGCCAATAGAGACATCAAAAAGCCTAAAGGTAACATCCAGATAATGATAATAATTCAGCTGCATACCTATCAGGACGGAATTTCTGTAGCTTTATTAGCTTAATGACACCGCATTATTACTGAAGATTAGTAGCTATTTTCTCACGCAACCAAACAATGCATTTATGCATAGCTGTGGCAAATTGGCCAATTCAGCAATACTTAAGAGGGACCTATCCAATAAGCCACTGATGTCCTGTCCCAGATACTCGGGCTCCGCTTTGTTTACAAATGTCTCCTTCATGGTCTAGGGTCAGGAGGTGGCCAAGGGATGCGAACTCATTACTAGCATGTGTTAGTGTGCATATTAGCTATACATGAAAACGAGGGGCGATGGGGAGCTTCATTTCCATATGAAGCCACATCATTTTAAGAGATGGGGACAACTCTACCTTACCAACATTCTAATCTATCAGCAACTTTAGAATGCTTATATTTTATTCCATTTGTGGAAGCCATGATGAATTAATGCATTTTAACTAAACTTTCTCTTCCCTCTCAGTTACTCAAACATGATTTCTTCACTGGGGGAACATGAATGCATGCTGAACTCTCTTAACTCTGGTGGCTTGCCCTCGCAGAGACTCCAGAGACTGTCCACCATCATAATGCCTCCCCATACTGTGGTCATTTCACTCATTTCTTCTCTTCCCGCTGCCCTTCCTACTCCCAGTGTTTTACACGTGTCTGCCAGCATCCTTCCCTCATGGCTCCCTGAGAACACAAAAGCTATTGGACAGGGCATCTCGCCCTTTTAACTCTGAAACTGCACGCTTTCCTCCAACCACAGGAGAACGTCTTCCTAAAACCGGAAGCCGATCCCACTGCTCCATCTAAAGTTTTCTCTACTTTACCCCTCCCCCACTTTCCACTGTGACTCATACCCCCACTATACAGCATACTCTGGTGTGTCCCTGCTTTAAAAACAAACATGCCTTGACCCAGCGGTGCCCTCCAGCTCTGACTCAACTTCCATCCTTTCTCAGAGAAACTTCGAGAAAATCCACATTGCCTGGCTTCCTCCTCACTTCTTAACCTTCTTTGAAACACTTTGTCAAAGGATCCATATTAATGCCACCGAGGAATTCTTATCCTTATTTTAAAAATTGGGAGGTGGACGCTTAGGAGACAGCTTGAGGGTCAGAGTGAAAACGCCTCTCCTTGGAGTGACTGGGGAAGCCCAGGGCTGACCCAAAGCATTCTTTCAGGGTACCAGACTGGGGACTTCCTTCCTCTCTGTGCTAACTTATTTATGTAAGCTAATTTGCTTGGCAACCTAAGAAACAGGTGATTTTTATCTCTTTAATGAAATTCGACCATGACTAAAAGGGAGTAAGAATCCTTCCCTGTGTCGCCTTAGTGGAGCAAGCACTTGACCTTGGTCACCTGCATTCCTAACCCTAGATTCCCTGGGTTTGGGGAGGGCTCCTTTCTCTTAGCTGTCCCCCCCCCCCCCCTTAGATGGTGGCGTGATAAGAGAGCCACTGGGAGATCTGTGACCCAGTCCTGACACCTCCAAGAGATAAGAGAATTTAGAGCTGCTGTAAAGTCATTACTGTGCCTCAGGAACTGATTGACCTGTCACAGCAGGGCTGTGACAATTTGCATTGTAAACCTAAGAGGCGATTAGAGTGGTTACCTCCCCTAGCTCTACCCCAAAGCTGAGGTGGCGTTAAGGAGCCTGGGAGTGGCCTATAGGTCACCCCCAGTAGGACTACTACCCTCATTTCTTCCAGGCACAAAGATATGTACTTTCTTAGAACTTCAGAAGGCCTGGGTGGACGCTGGCTCTGCGTCACACCCGTGCTCCCTTCTGGACCTTCCTCAGCTGTACAATCTGTGAGCAGGCACATGCAGCTAGTTCTAGGCTAGAGTAACCAGGTTAACTGCTGGGAAAAGAGTCATCAAACATCCTTTCCTTGCTGTGTACCCAAGAAGACTAAGTATTCCAAGAAGTGTTACAACTATAAGGTGGGTGTATATTAACAGACTTGGGTCTCACTGCCTGGAACAAATCCACGGCAGACATTTGTACGAGCAAAAAGGAAAATTTAACTTTTGAGTAAAGTCACGGAGGACTGTTGCGCAGCTTGCTCCCACAGCATGGCCTTAACGCATCCTGACTGCAGTGAACTTGGTACCAGAAGTAGGTTTCTGCTTTAGCAAAACCCAAAATATACATAACCTTGACTTAGTGGTCAGGAAGCAATGAGGCAGCCGACCTCAAGAGGCAGGAAGACGCTGCTGCATTCTATAGAGTGGTGAGACGTGGCATTACGCCTTTGTCTCCGCCAGGGCAGGACGTACACCTCCTGGCCTAATGACCTTGTTTGTGGCTCTTAGAGAAAAGAGAAAAGAACAAAACATTGGAAGGCCGGGGCTGCTACTGCTTCTCAAAAGGGATTCTGAGAAAATTTAGTCAGAAAAACAAACAAACAAACATACCACCAGTTTCCAAAAAAGGCACTGGAGGTTGAGAAAAGATCATCGTTGAAAGTTCAAGGTCAGCTTTCACTACGTGGTGAGAGCCAGTGAAGAGAGGAAGACTGTAAAGGGCGTAAGGTCAGGAAAATGTTGCCAGATTACATGGCTTCAAGAACACGTGACAGCAAACGGACTGAATAAAAAAGAAGCTTTCTAAGAGAAGCCAGGGAGTCCCAGATGGCTTCTCTGGGGTCTAAGAGGAGCCATAGAAACGAGACAGTAAATCTACGGCATTCAGCTGAAAAGGGAAAAAAAAAAATCAAGGGTGCGTTTATTAATTAGCATACAGGACCGCCTGAAAATACAATACATAAATAAATACACAAGAAACCTTCCAAGTTCGGAAGATTATTGTGCTGCCAAAGACAAAAGCCTCTCAGAGAAGTGTTAAAATGACCCGTTGGCTGGCCCTCACACTTCCACTTGTAGGAAGTGAATAAAAAAATTTTTTTTGGTTAGTCCCCAAGTGAGGCAATTTCTCTAACCCTTGCTTAGTCCAATGTGACTAAGAACAGGAAGATGCTTAAAACAATGACCAAACAGACTCAGAGCCCAGAAAGAAACATTCTGCTTCCTTTGGGGTGTCCGTTTCAAACTTGCTACAAGTCAATCAATGACTCTTTCAAGTATAAACTTATAATAAAAAAAATATCAAAGACTAGGTTTGGATCTGTATTATTCTAATGATTCCAAAGAGGAGTCGGGAGTTTCTAATTTTCCTGTACAGCCCAGATTTCAAAGCCTCACACTGAATGGCATGTGCCTGTGTGCTCCATAGCATCCTCCGGGGCTGTGAATACCTTCCCTGGGCTTTTAAAACGCAATTCTCTAGATTGCAGCTTGAAGTATCTTTTTAGAGTGCAACAAGTTATTACACTAAAAGCATATGATGCGGACACACTTTACAGGAGGCCAGCCCAATGAACAGCTCCGCCTCACACACGCTCTCAAAACCTCAGCCAGGAGCCAAAGTAATGGCGATGCGAAAAATATCGGACATTATGCCTGGGAGACGCACGGCAGGGGCTGAGAGACTGACTGCATCCTAAACACAAAAGCAGCTAACCTCCATTTCAACATCTTACTGCTCTCTCTGGGAATGATTCGGGTACAGATGGAATGGGTCCCCGAGTCCCTCACAGTCCCCATGTCAAAGGGCAACCACAGGTGAGAAGGTATCTAGAGACAACACTGGCCCAGCAGTGACTTAAGTTTGGATGAGGCCAGAAAGGTGGCTCCCTATTCTGTTAGAAAGAGAAAAAATGAGAAGAATGATAACGTCACATACACCCTCCACTAAACACACATGCAGAGAGAGTCCAACCAGAAATTAAATTCTTTAACACCTTGGTCTTGGTCTTTAAACTTCTATAAATGTGAAAAATGTAACTTTATTGTTTCAGTGGCCCTGACTGTGGTGTTCTGAGCAATGTGACTAAAGGAGAAACTAAGCAGAGACAGTGTTTCTGAAAATAACCATTATCATAAGAAACAATGCCACACACACACAAACACAAGCTACAATAAATCTCAAGTTCCTATCTTAACCCTAGAAAATATGAATGATTATATTAAGGAGCAAAATGAGTACAAATATGTTAATTTATGCAATTACAAAAAAACTCTTCTCTTTTTCAAATAATTCTATAATAAAACTGATCCAATAGACGAACACTAACAAGCCTTTTTGGTTCTGTTTGTTTGTTTGAGGCAGGATCTTATGTAGCCCAGGCTAGCCCTGAAGTTTCTCTGTAGCTCAGTATAACATTGAATTTTATGATCCTCTTGCCCCTTCCTCCTGAATGCTGGGATCACAGATGTAAGCCAACACACCCAGCTTAACATTTTTAAGGTTTTTGAAATTATTTTTTAATTTAATTAACATACAATATAGTGCAAAGTTGTGGTTCTTTCTGTTTGTCTGAGCCCACTGAAGAATAGTTAAAATGTATCCATTGGTAACAATAAAAACTAGAAGAGGCATCTGAAGGAAACCAGTGTCGGCTAGTGTGGTCTCAAGGGCAGACTCCAAGAAGCACACTGGCAATGGAGGCAAAGCCACCTCCATGTCGCTTTATTGTCAATTAATTTCTACTCCATAATTTCATTTATTTAATTAATTTGACTATTTTTAGCACCAAGGCACTACAGCATAGACAAGCAAGAGCTGTGAAATCAGACCAACCAGTTTTGCAACTTAGTAACTACATGGTGTTGGGCAAGTTTCTTGATCTCTTCGGCTGAATTTCTTGACAATTGAAAACAGAGACAACACTACTTACCTTGCAAAACCGAGCACGATTATCATGGGTATTTAATAGCGGGAGCTATTTAGCAATAGTGTTTTGTGTACTAAGTACCATGCAGGGCATTTGAACAGAATCTCTAAGAACCTGACCAGCTGGACATGACATTTAGATTTAAAAAGATGGATGGTAAAAGCTAACCATTTAAGAAGAACGCTAGATCACAAATAATAGGGTTCTGATCTAGCTAGAAGGATTACAGCATACTCTCAGAATAGGGCCTAGAAAGTTGCAGTCACAAATTAGTTGAGGTGAACTGATTAAAGATAGGAGAAATAGCAAAGCAAAGAATGTATTCATTGGCCCAGTAGAGCGAATCTTCTGGAACTGGTGAGAGGTGAAGGCTACCTGACCACTGGACTCAGGATAGGAAGAAACATATAGGGGGAGGCCAGTAAGGAAAGCCAGAAGTGAGCAAGGAGGGGTGACTGCCAGGCTAGGAACAAAGAACTTCCTTTTCCCAAGAACTGGAATGCCAGAATGTCTTAGTAAGTGCTCATCCCATGTGAGGGTAGGAAACTTAACAGCAAGGAGGACCACACAGGAAAACAAGGGCCTAAAGTTAGGGGGCTGAGAGGCATGCAAAATATAGGAAGAAGTTAGAAAGGTTATTTTTGTCAATTAAGAAGATTAATGAGTTTGCCTAATTGGTACAGGTAGGTCCATCTCTCAATATTCAAGGTAGTCCTTTCTGACCCCTGAAGTTCTCAAGGACATGGATGCATTCAAACCAGCAAAATGTACTGCCTGGCCTGAAAGTGCTCAAAATATTGTTGGTGAGTAAATATAAAGCAAAACAAATGTTAAACACAGAATTAAGAAAGCCAATGTATGAGTAATGCAATACAAAGAAGACTCACTTTCCCTTTCTGCAGAGCAGGATTTGCCATAATACATGCCAAGTGTCGAATTTGTTCATGCAAAAGCTAGCTCTATCTCTAGCGGATCAAAAGACTCAGATAAAAATCTGAAAGGTTGCCATCTTGGTTGCTAAGCTCTTGTGCAATACTGCTTTGGGACTCGATCATTCATTATGTTCTTTGCTACAAAAAACACTTGCTTTATGACTCATAAGCATCACACTAGAAAGTAGATTAAATCCCAGTCGTAGATATATGTCCAAGGTTTACTTAAGAACATAAGCTGACTTGATGACTAAGCAATGGTTAGCATAAAGTAATCTAACGTGCTAAGAAATCAAAGAAGAAAATGAAATTAATGCTTCCTAGAAGATAGGACCAATTCATAACCCTCACTAAGTACCCACCCAATAGTCTCACCAACCTCTCAGGAGAGATCTCTGTCTTCCATATTTTGTACTAAGCTACAGAGAGGCTAAACAGTTCCCCAAGATTATACTTCACAAAGGGAGAGAACTAGGAGATGAACAGAAACAACTGGGCTTCAAAGTCTAGCAGATTAGAAAATGAACTTAATAAAATCAGTTATCCTTCGTGACTCCACATCTCTGAGCATGGTGGGACACGGCACTCCCGTTTACCTTAGAAGCAAGATAAGAGCATCTACAATCACTATAGCTAATTTTTGCTGTCCTGGCCAGTGAAATAACATAAAGACAATAGAATATCACATGACCATCTTGGTCTCAGATAACACATATGGGTGGTGGGGGGCGCAGAAGGAAGAACAAAATTAGAGAAGCTACAGGACCAGCAAGGGCTTTAAATGTAGAAATGTAGCTTAATTGTAAAATGTGTCTAATAACCACGAGGCCCGTGTTCAAAGCCGAGCACTGAAAAACAAAAATTTACTATAAACTATGTTAAAACAGCCCTATATTAACTCAAGAACCAAAAAATAATCTTTTAATGAAAAGATCATTTAATGAAAACTAGACTTTTTTCAATTAATCTATATAGTGGTTGTTTTCCCACACAGAAAACACGTCATCTTGATCCTGACTTAATGCATATACCAGGATCGAATAGCAATAATTGCAGATCCACTGTGAGAACTCAAAGGACAGGCCTTTGGGAAGAAGCCTCAGGTAAATGAGATTGTGAAATCATTCATGGGCAGGGCTCATAGAAGCACTAGTGCCCCTTTCCCCACCCCCTAAACACCCTGATGGACTGAATGTCATAAAAATAATTCTGCTTATCAAAAAGCACCATTAAATTAGGCTGGAGTGTGTATATGATTCCATGATAGAACACCTTCCCAGCCTGTGCCAGGCCTAGACTTGAGCCTCATCACACACATAGACACACAGAGGTGGGTGGGGTGGGGCAGGAGGGAGGATTAGGCAAATGACAAACTAAACCTCAAAGGCAAAAGTTATTTGTAGACCAGCATGATGTCACAGGCCTTTAGTACTCAGATCTCCATGAGTTCAAGGCCAGCCTGATTTATACAGGGAGACTGAGGCAACCCAGAGCTACACAGTGAGACCTTGTCTCAAAATATAACAACTTGGAAGCATGTACCTGGTAAGTCTCCCGTCCATAAAATATAAATATAAAGCAAACACAAATTTAAAATTGGAAGAAGTGCTTGAACAGGCACTTCGTCATAAAGAAATTGTGATGTCTCAGCATCCAGAGGCAGAGACAGGAGTTCAAGGCCAGCCTGGACTATATTCTAAATTCTAGGCTAGCAAGGGCTATATAGTAAGACCCTGTCTCAAAAAAAAAATGTAAATGCTAATCATTATAAATATTCATGGAAATGCAACAAGCCACATATTCACCTTCTTGAGCTATGCAGATTGTATGTCCCTTTTCATTTGAGTTTTTTTAATAAAAATATTAATATACATAAGATATTTTTGGAGTATGGCCTAAGTCTACACATAAAATGCACTTACTTTAGTTGTTTATTTATTTATTTACTTATTTGTAGTGCTGTATTTGACTACAAATTGTACTTATTTGTAGTGATCTCTGAGCCTCGGGGTGCTGATTTTGCATGTTATTCAGCCCCCTTCAGTTAGGTATCATACATGCTTCATACAAATAGCCTGGAGGCAATTTAATATACTATTTTTATTCATTTGCGCTTGACTGAGACGTCTTATGTGAGGCCAGGTGTGGAATTTCCCACTTGTGGTATATTGATACTCAAAAGCTCAGCAGAAGGAGCAGTTCAGAAAGACGGGGGTTGAAAACGAGGGACATTCAATCTGTACCCAAGAGACATAGCTTAAAGAACATTTGGGGCTGGAGATATGCCTCAGCAGTTAACAGCAAGTACTGCCCTTGTACCAGTCCCCCAGTTCAGTTCCCAGTACCTGCTGGAACTCCAGCTCCAGGAGGGATCCCAGCGTCTCCAGCTTCTGCGGGTACCTGCACTTACCTGTGTGGAACCCGTGCAAACAGGCATACATATGCATAATTGAAATAAAGTGAATTCAATTGAAAAAAAAAAGCAAGAACATTGTAGCAATTCAACTTGTAACAGTCCAATACTGGAAACAACTTGAATGTTAAATGAAAGAGCTAAGGTGTTAGTCATTAATATTGTTGAAGTGGGGCAAATAAACTTCCTGTTAATAGCCAGAAAGTAAATACCTTAGGCTTTCTGGGTCAGATAGTCTGGCATAATAAACAGAGAAACAGGCTTTGGCCATGTTCCAAAAATAGTTGTTATATGAAAATATGTAATGGGCTGGAATTTACTAATAGGGCACCGTTTGCCAGTCCCATATAGGAAGGAAAAATAAACAACTTTATAATACTGTATGAATGGCTCCCCAGAACACAATGTGAGAAAAAAAAAGTACGCCACATTTTCACATTCCCGGTGATTGAAATCAAGAGAGTTGAGTGGGGGGAGGCCGCGCTCCACAGGAAGGAGCGGGATTGAAAAGGCCTTATGACCTCATCTGGAGAGTCACACAGGCATATACATTTGTACATTTCATTGGGCCACACCCTTCGTTTTTGCCTTCTCTACACGTCGTATTTGCAAATAAGATGTAACTCAATTTGGAGAAAAGGGCAAATGGTTTTGTCTAGAATATTGATCTAAAGAAATAATATCTAGAATTCAACGTGGATTAAAACCTTAAAAGCCAGATTCAAAACTTAATACATCTAATTGTGGTTCCTAAAGAACAGGGAAGGGGGGAGTAGGTTCCCAGGGGATAATGAAATCAAGGGCAAAACTTCCCAGGTTTGAAAAAGAAACCTTAGGTGAGAGTGTCAAATGCATGGTCACACGATACATACGTCATCTTGCCCAGAAAGCCTTTGATTACATATTCTTTGTGATCATACCAGGAGCAATTAAGACCATAAAGCGACCCTCAACAGTAAGCAAATCAGTGGTATTGCCACATGTTCTGACTGTGGGGCAAGTTAGAAACCAGGAACCAGAGGGAAATCGCCTAAGCCTTCCACACTGCAGGCAGAGAACACCTCTCAAGACTCTCACAGTGAAAGAAAAAAAAAATACCGTAATGAAAACATGTTTAATCCTTAAAACAGAACCACATACTACATGTCAAGCAACAGGGCATAAAAAGTTGTAATCCTTCCAGATGACAAATGGTTACAGAGCCCAGAGGCAAGCCCAAGCTAATCTATGCATCGCCCATGGCTGAGGGGGTGCAGCAAGCCCCTGGCACAGGGACAGTCGCCTTCCCAGGAGAGAGAGAGAGAGAGAGAGAGAGAGAGAGAGAGAGAGAGAGAAACACAGCTAACCGTGTGCTATCTTCACCACATAAACAAAGCATGCACATCCACACCCACGGATGCATGAGCTTCATAACTGTGGGCAAAATACAACTGTGAACACTTCAGAAATCATTGTGGAATCAAGTTCATTAACAGCCGAGTTTTTCTCGGGGGTGGGGGGGGGGTTGTTGTTTTTTCAATCAAGACACACGCACCACAAAGATAAATGCCTGTTTATTATCTGAAAGTTTCTTCAACCATGACCCGCATCCAGAACATTGTTTCCCAAGAGAAATGTGCTATGGTTGGAATGTGCTGGTCTGTAGCATAGGAATGTGTAACACAATATAATATATAGTTACACGCAAAAATTGAGCACTAGAAATATGGCCTGGAGCCCCTGAATAGCTGAAATGGAAATAAATACCACAGCATGGCAGCATTTTAAAACCCAGAGCAAAGAATTGAAATTTTTTTTGTGCTTTGTTACCTTTTTAGTATTTACATTTCCCCTTAACAAAAGCCTGTTGAGCTTAAATTGCGAAATAAAATATAATTCCAAGCCATAGCAAAGTTACTTTTAAAAATAGCATATTGAATGATTTCAATTTTCTTCTAAGTACTTTAAAAAATATATTAAATTTTTTAAGGCATAGAAACATATGATGAATTTAATGACTAGCAATGTGCCCACCAAAGAAATTATGAAATGCGATGTTAACGCTGTTGCGTTTCCTAGGTAACTCTCCCTGATCAGGACTCTTTATGACGCAGTGGAAAATATGAGATTTCAAGCCCTGGATACAGGCTTCTTCGTTTTCTTTAATATATTGGTGGTGGTGGTGGTTGGGGGGGGGGGGGTTAACATTTAGACCTATGTGTATCATTTAATAGTTTTTAATCCTGAAATGTGGCCACTGGCCAGAAGATGAGGTATATTCTGCTTCCTAAGAGTCGCTAATGTTCCCTCATACCCATTTGCCCCCCCCCCTCAGGAGGTGACCATTAATGACGTTCATAACATTAATTTATATTTTTCCCTTTATGATTTTTAATCTCTGTGCTTTCCTACACAATAGCTTTGCTTGCCAGTTTCTGAATTTCACGTAGATGAAATCATGCAATATTAAGTAACTTGTTTTTATTTGTTTTTCTCCTTCACACTGAGAGGAGTCTGTATGGAAACACAGCACCACCTCATTCGCTCCTGTACCATGTTCCATTTTATGACTGGTACATAATTTATGTTTCCCCATCAGACGGACATGAAGGCATTGTCCAACTTTGTGGCCCTACACAGGAAGCCTTCTTCTGTATGTCCTCTGGTGCATATGAAAATTTATTTAGGGCAGTGGCTTTTAAAGTTTTTTGACCATGACTCATAGTAAAGAATGGCATTAGAACACCATTACACACATATGTGTGTATAAAACTACGGGGGGGGGGGCGAATGGTCATAAAACAAAGACCCTCTGACTTGAGACACATTTTTATGTTTTCTCCGTTTGCAAATTTTCAATTTTTTTAAATCACCCTCTATTTAATTGATTTCAGAACTCATGAATAGGAGCTTCACGTTGGGAACAACGCTGCTCTGTGAAGGATATGTACGGGACCCTGAGGTCGGGGAAATGCAGATGTCAAATGTCGTCAACTCTGAGTCGTGACTTAAATGACCGTTCTCATTTACTAGTATGTAAATTTCCCACTGTTTTAAGAGCAAAAACCGCGACGCAACAGATTTTATCGTTTCATACGTCACTAAAATATTGATCACTTACCATGCGTTAAGTAAGCAGCCAGAGATGCCAACCCCAGACCGAAGGGTTACTACGCAGAGGAAAAAGGAAAATGGGGGGGGGGGCACTTCGGGGAGCAGAACCTTGCCAAGGCTCCAGAGATCTAACAGTAGGGGCCCTGAAGAGCCTTGGAGGGTGGGGTTCGAGAAAGATTCCTAGAAGAAGAACCTAAACTGGGACATTTCTATTTTTAATTTTCACCCAATTCCTAAAACATCAAAGTAGTACATTTGTTACGGGGGGATTCCCAACATTTTCGGACCCCTTTTCAGTATAAAGCGGAAAATCCTTCCTAGTGTCCTTAAAGTTGATGCGGGAACTGGGGAAAAAAAGGACACAAGTTGCACTTTGAATTCTCCCAGGAATTTTTAGGAGTCCGACGTTCTCGAGAAGCTTTAAGAGTACAAGTGAGAACGCAGTTATCGTTAAAGCATCAAAAATACGTGCATTTCCCCAAACGGACACAAATCACTTCTCCCTGACTTTCTTTTTAGCCTTTGGTCGAGTTCGGAGTGTTTTCAGATCTTAAGGACCAAGACTAAGTGCTGCATACCACCCAACGATGGGTGTGAGCGATCGCGGCACTAAGTGCCGTTCGGAGGGATCCGGAGTCTTTCGCGGCATCCCTGACCGCAGTTGGAAAACCCAAGGTAGGAGTTTGTTACTTCGGTACCCGAAGGGTCCGGAACACCGAGGTCCGCGCAGAGCGCGGCAATCCTCCCCGTGGCATTGCTGCGCCACGTCGCCGAAGCGCCCAGATCACCCACACACTTACCCACCGAGGGTAGCTGGACTCAGGCGAGCTGCCCGGCTCTCAGCCTACGCGACCATGGCGGCAACCCGGAGGTGGCCGCACTCCGTTCTCCGATCCGCTTGCCGCGAGCCCCGAGCTCGCGGCCGAGCCTCTCCGAGCGTTCTCTCGCCTGCCAGGCGAGTGAGGCTGGAGAACGCCCCAGCCGTGTCTAAATAAAGGCTCGGGGCGGTCCCCGCCCCATCTGAGTGACAAATAGCAGATGCCGTGGGCTTTGCCGCGCAACACGGCAGCCAAAGGGATCGCTGCACAGACGTGGCTACGGGCGGGGCTGCGAGAGGAGCTGGGCCCCCGGGTGTCACGTGGGAGCAGGAGGCCCGGTTGGGCTCTGGGGGTCTGCGGGGGAGGACAGCCACGCAGCCCGCCACGATGACTCATCGGCTGTGTGCGCAAAGCCAAGGTCGCCCAGGTGCCGCGTTGGCGCAGGTAGCGGCGACTCAGCCCTAAGATCCGTGATGAGGGTTGATTGCGCCCGTACCCTCTGGGATAATCAACCCTCGGCCACATCACAAGCCAGAAACTGGGAATGGGGTGCTGCCGGGGGGGGGGGGGCAGCCAGAGGCCAAAGAAGCTTAAGTTTCTGCGTGATCAGGGGTACCACCGTTGGAGTGGGCTTTGAGGACCAATACCCCAAGTCCTATAGCAGTCCTTCCAGAAACCATACTCTTTCCTGTTGACTAGCGAGAAAACGAGATAGATTGGAAGTAATTTTTGTGACCAGGGGCTCGCATTGTTCACACTTGAACGACATTTGAAACATTTTTCATTCTTTAAGCTTAAAAAGAGCCCAAAGCGAAGTCTCAGCATTTGCTTTCGTCCTGGTAAGGCATAAATACTGAAAAGGGGTCCGTGAATGCTTATGTGGGAAAAGTAAGGAATACAGGCAGTTTCCAGCGCGTTTCAGTTTCACCGGCTCCGAAGCGTTAATCTGTGTGCTTGCTTTCTCCTACCCTCACCCCAGACTCAATTTTCCACCGCTGTTTATATTGCTTTGGGCTCATTAGGAGCGAAATGTGCGGTCTTAACTCTAGATTTAAATGAACTTGACGGTCACCGTAAACCTTTCCTGGATTGCATTTATCTAGTATAGACAGCGGATGGGCGATCTTTTTTCTTAATCCATTTAAAAGTATGTGGCTTCCACGGTACAGAAAAATATGCTTTTCTCTACATGTCGAAAAATAAAAAGGGTGTTTTGAATTCCCACCTTATAAAACCTCACAGAACATGAAAGCAATTTCTTTGCAGATTTTTTAAGCGCGCGGGGGGGGGGGGGGGGGAGGGGGGGAGAGGTCTCATATTGTCCAGGCTGGCCTTGAACTCCTGATCATCTTGCTTCTACCTCCTAAATGCTGGTATTACATGCTTGCAACACTGTGCCCGGCTACCTCACTGTTGAAGAATCTCCCTGCAAAGGCCTGAATCGTGCGTAAGCATCCCTCAGAGAGCCCTCGGTTTTTCTGCTTGACTGCCTGAAGAATTACTTATCAAGGACCAACCGGCCTGCTTCACCCCGCCCCATATATATCACCATCTTTTATTTTTGAATTACATTCTTTAATGAGTTTAATATTCCATCCATGTTATTATATCCGGAGCAGCTTCTGTTTTAGGGCCGAGAGCTGTTTTTGCAGACTATTTTTCCTGTGGATTCCTTATGTTTTAAGGCAAGTACCGGCGAGAGGAAGAGAGCGTATAGAGACAGCTACGACCAGAAATTCAGCTTGCGTAGGAAACTCGACCCTTACCGGTAAAACCTACAGCCCTGCACCAGACCCCTCCTTGGTAGAAACAGTCCCTTCCCATGAACTCCAGCTGGGGTTTTCAGTAGAATGCAACGCTCCAGGAGGTGAACTGAATAGCAGCGTTGCGTTTTCAGTCTCCTGGAGGCTTCACGAGGATGCTACCGACTGCTTTCCAACGGGGAAAGATTTAGTCAGATTTTTTTTTTCAACATATCTCAAAAGGGTGGGAAGACAGGATGGATATAGGCATATTGTGGACACACAATGCTTAAATAAATCTTAACTTTGCTATCTATTCTCAAACCGGACACCATAAAATTGCCACAGGTAAAGCGTAGTCCGTAATTGAAGCGCTCCCTGAAGGCCAAAACAGAAGAACAGAGTTCAAGGACAGCCTGTGCTGAGTAGCGAGACCCTGTTTGGAAAAGGGAAAGGAAAAGAAGACGGCAGAATTTTTTTTTTCCCCCGTGGTTATTTTCCCTGCTGTGTTCTTTCCCTTGGGTGGTCTAATTTGGACGTTTTCCTGAAATATGCTTATATAGAAATCTCTCATTGATCGTAAATCATATGAAACCGTTTTTTCCTATTATGCTATTTTCAGAGTTCTGTTTTTGAATGTGAATGGGTTTCCCTGGTAGCTGTGACAGGGAAGCTTTTCCTCAGAAACACAAGCCCCCCGAAAGGTTTTAGGACAGAGGGCGATAATAAATCTCCACAAGGTCTAAACTAATGAGGAATGATGGCTCTCCCCTAAAGTAGGGAGGAGATGGGGTGCTATACCACACATGCTGGGCTGTGAGGCTGCTGTGCAGCCACTCACTAGCGCCCTCCAATCTGTATATTTTCTTTTAAAGAATGACACATGGTATAACCCTCTCCATTTTGAAACACCACAGACGTCAAAAGTCTCTCTCATGGCGAAACCCACCCAGAGGGGCTGCGCTGCAATCCCCTCAGCAGTCAGAAACCCTGTAATTATTCGTTTTTTTAAAAAAGTACTTCCAAGCATAGCTTCATTCCACAGACTCTTCACGAACTTCTTAAAATGTCTTTATCAGTCAGGCATGGTGGCTCTATGACCCAAGGACTGAGGAGGCAGAAGCAAGAGGCTTAGGTATTCAAGGCATTCAAGGCCTCCCTTGGCTACATAGTGAGAGTTCAAGACCAAACTGGACTACATGAGAAACTAGCAGAAAAAAAAGAATATTTTTCCTTATCAAACAAAAAGTAAGAAGATTGATGCTGAAGTTTATATTGTGTTAAAATGTCCCAGAACCCTTCACTATCAGGGAGTATTCCTTAATGGGGGTAACAGCTATGACAGTTCTAATATTTACCCCATGGAAACTGACAGTTGATACAAACTAGGAACACAGTATCATTTTTCAGTCATGTAGAAAAGACATTGAGCAAAATCTGACATTCATTCTTGAAAACAAAAAGCAGAGCTATAGGAGACCTTCCTTTGCCTGCTAATGGGCGGGCTCATTTCCTATAGTTGTCATGGACCATTACTACAGATGGCTGCTTCAAAACAAGAAACTTATTTTCTCAAAATTCTAGAGAAGTCGGAAATTAAAAAGTGTCAGCAAAGATCGCATGCGCCCTCTGGTGGCCTTTGAGGAGAATCCTTCCTTGCTTCTAGCGGGTTTGGGTACCGGTACTATCCCGTCTCTGCCTCCAATTCAAAGTTGTCTTCTTGACTGGTGTCTCTACTATGACTATCTTATAAAGACTCTTTTCCTTGTATGGTATTTAGGATCCATCTTAATTACTACAACACCGGTTCAGCACCTAATGTTTTCATGTGGAATTGCCTCCAAACTGGACCTCTGGGTTTCATGGTCCTTGCTGTACAAATCCTTAATTTAGAAGGCAAAGCCCCCCTCCACTCTCACTTTATATATATGTAAATCAAATAAAGTAGCAAACGCAGGTCCCAGGGATTAGGACATAAACGTGCATGTATTGGGGGAAGGTATTATCTTTTAATCCTCTGCCCTGGGGGGGGGGGGGGAAATCCAGATCTAATTTGTTGTAGAAATCTGATGGACTGATTATAACTTTATATGGAAAGAAAAGAACACAGAAGAGGAAAACCAACCTTAAAATGTAGGTCTGGGTGTACCTTAAGAAGGAGAGGAAAAGGAAGAAGAGGAGAGGAAGAGATGGAGGAAGAAGCGGGTGGAGGAGGGAAGTAGAGAGGGAGAATGAGAGAGGGAGGAGGAGGAAGATGGAGGAACAATGATAAAAGATGAAGAAGACAAGATGATTGAAAGGCTGGAGCTATCTGGTCTTAAGGCTTTCTTTAAAACCATAAAAACTAAGACTGGAAGGGAGAAGCAACAGAGAAAATTGAAGCAGAATAGAATCCAGACACAGATCTGCATTTATTTCGTTTGAGACAGGGTCCTATGCAGTCCATGCTAGCTAGCCTTGAATTTGACATGTATTGGAGAATGACCCTGAACTCTTTATCCTCTTGCCTCTACCTCCCAAGTGCTGGGACGACAGACAGACATGGCCATCACTCTCAGCTTCAGATCTGTTGATTTTTTCAGCAGGAGTATGATCACCTGAGAAGAGAAATAACAGTGTGCTAACTGGTTGCTCACGGGGGAGGCAAAACCTTCTTTCTGTATTTAAAACAAGAACGTGAAATCAAACCAAATCACAGATCAACATAAAACAATGGCAATATAGAAATTTCAAAACTGCTTTATTCATTGTAATAGCTACTAGCTCAGTTAGCACCTTAACTGCGGCTAGTCCAAACTGAGATGAACCAACCTGTGAAAACTATATTTCAGTTTGCAAGGTCTCTGGATTAAAAACAATATACAATGTCGCATTAATAACTTCATAAGATGACTGGAAAGATGGCTCAGCAAAAAAAAAAAAAAGGCTCTTGACACACAAACTTGATGAGCTACATGCCATCCCGGATGGAAAGAGGGAACGGACTCCACAAAATTGCCCTCTGACCTCCAGATGCATGCCGTGACATTTGTATGTCCCACTACACACAACAAACGCATACTAATACATGTTAAAAATAATTTTGCACTAATCACATGTTGAAATGACAATGCCCTAGAAATATTAGTTTGAACAAAACTTGAGTTTGCTGGAGGAAGCTGTTTTTTTTTTTACTATCTTATTGTGGCTGCTGGAAAAATCTAAGCTGATATGTATGACTCACACTTCTGGCAACTCTTGTCTTGACAAAACCCTGGGACAGGCAGTTAGTTGTTTTGCGGGCAATGATCCATCCTGAAAGAATAAATTGGTAAGTGGATTTGCTAAAAAATAAAATCGTCAGTTCTTCAGAGGGACCGCTTAAAAAGATGAGAACTCAAGCCTCACACTGGGAGAAAATAGCAACGACATGTATCTTGGACATGGGACTTGGGATGTTTGAAGGACTGGCGCAGCTCAGCATACAGTAAGAATGCCATAAAAAATGAGCAAGACTTGTGAAAAGAAGTTGACGGAAAGAGGGCAGCTTCTATCTAGCAGTCACACAAAAGATATTTGAAATTATTTCCCCAGCTGAAATGAAAAGGAAAGCGAAATACTACTATCTGCCGGCTCTTGCAGCAGTCATGACAAAGACCAACAATGCTACAAAGGGGGAGAAAGTGCCTAAAAGGAAACATCCCTAAAAGGAAAAAAAAATGTTGCAGTTTGAAAGCTTCTTTGTTTCTTTTTTTTTTTTCCTTCGGTTGGTTTTTGAGATAGAGTCTCAGTGTATAGCCCAGACTGACTTAGAACTCATGTAATCCAGACTAGCCTCAAACTATGGGTGATGCTTCTGTCTCAGTCTCCCAAATGCTAGGGATACTAGGTGTGGACCTCAATGCTTGGCTGCAATATTATCTTACAGAGCTAAACATTTGTTTGTTTGTTTGTTTGAATAAGCCAGGACTCCTGATTTTATTTAGCCAAGAGAAATGGCACCATGTCTATGGAACTCCTTATACACAAATGTTCAAATTGGTCCCAAACTGAAAACCCAAATGTCAGCAATAAAAACAAGTATGTTGATATTCTGAACAGAATAAAGGAATGCATAAAACAGGGTTCTGTATCCAAGGCATGATATGGGAAAGTAATATACTGCACATGTCTTGGTTTCTCTTACTGTTTCTGTGGTAAATACTCTGACAGGAACAACTTAATTGGGGTGATTTTATTTCCACTCACAGTTCAAGGTCACAATCCCTCATTGCAGGAGCAAACACAGTGGCAGAAGCTTGAAGCAGCTGGTCACATTTGAACCTACAATTTAAAAAAAAGGACAAAGAAATAAATGCATGGCTGCTTGCTGGCTTCTCTGCTCCCCCTTTCCACGTACATAGTCTAGGATCCCATGCCTAAGGAATGGTCCCACCCAAAATGAGTGAGTCTTTCCACATCAGTTAACACAACCATGACTACCCGCCTCATACACACACAGAAAGATGTGCCAGGAGGTCCATGTCGGTAATTTAAATACCTGCCAAGGTGACCAAGTGAACCATCATTCTGTACTATCACATTTTATACATCAAAGCTACAGTGCCAAAATTCAGATCATCTCTCCTCCACTTTCTGTGTACTGAAAAGCAAAATCTGGCTTCCACTACATGTTTCTACCATGGAGATGTTCCCATCACAGTGATGGTTTTTCCATGTATGTGGAACTAAGAAACCATGAAATGAACCCTCATGAACTCATAAACTAAAAAACAAAACAAAACCATTTCTGCTTAAGCAGCTTCTACCAAGTAAGTATTCTGCCACATTGATGAAAAAAAAACGTAACTGTTACATAAAATTAGTTCTGAAGGCCTGGTCACTGCTTTGATTAAATCTTGACTGTGACTGACAAGCCTTTGGAACTGGTTTGGAGGAGGAGGGACGCAGAAAAGTTTGGAGATGTGGACTACAGAAACCCTGAATGGTTGTAGGTAGAGCTCAATGGGCGATTCTCGTGGAACACCCTGTGTTCAGTGCATTCTGAATGTACTGAATTGTAAGCAGGAAAAATGCATAATTAGGGGCTGTTTGTGTCACGTTCCTATAGAAAACTTTGGGTACGTCTAGTCCATGCCTTGAAATATTGTGGGAAGCAAAGTTTAGGGGTTGTGGAATAATTAATTTGGCAGAGAAATTTTCAAGGCAGCATAGGATTGAAGTTTTTTTTTTGTTTTGTTTTGTTTTGGTTTTGTTTTTTGAGACAAGGGTTTCTCTATATAGCTTTTGAACCTGTCCTGGAACGAGCTCTGTAGACCTGGCTGGCCTCAAACTCACAGAGATCCACCTGCCTCTGCCTTTGAGGTCCTGGAATTAAAGGCATGCACCACCACTGCCTGGCTGGATTTAAGCTTTTTTGTTCCTTTATGATTATTGCCAGTTACTTTCAGTCAGGTTTATAGTAAGAATTAGTAGCACAATGTAGAGCAGGAAGACTTGGAAAACTTACAGTTTGGTCAGAAAAGCCCGTGTCCAGTTGGGGCTAAGGAAAGTGTAATTGTTGTGGGGGTTAACACCTTTAAAAAAGCATCCATAGACTTTGCACTGGGGCAATATGAAAGATTGCTCAAGAGTACCAAAGGGATAAGTTGGCTCCATTGAAGACAGTCTCCAGAATTTGAAGAAATTGTTCCATAAATTATTTGAGGAGGTAAACTTGTCATAATGATCATGTGAAGGTCACTTGCAGGAATCTATTCTCTCCTTCCACCATGTGGATTCTTAGGGATAGAATTTAGGTAGTCTAGCTTGGTAGCAAGTACCTTTACCCACTGAGCCATCTGTCTGGCCCAGCCTCCAGAATCTGAAAAGAGTAAAATCATCTGAAAGAAGCTTAGGGAAGTGTCTTCCAGGATTCAGCTTCTCGGGTACTCCCAGAGGCTTGCAGTAGTTCAGAGAGACCCGTAGAGATTCAGAGACACCCATATCGCCATCCTTGTGAAGCTGGTTTTGCAAGCTTGGAGAATGCAAGAATCAAGAGTGACCCTTCTTCTAGAGGCTTCTATCCAGATTTCAAAAGAGCCTGAATAGCTAGGCAGTGTGTAAGAGAATAGGAGTTTCTGCGGGTCAGGTCATCCCTGTCAGAGTGACTTATGAAGCAATAAGGGTGAAGCCTAAGCTGCAGCAGAGACCTCAGGGTATTGATGAGACCAGGGCCATAAAACGTTTACCAAGGAAGCTGCAAAAAATGAAGTCAGCCTAAAAAATAGGCCATGTGAACTGCTCCTCAAGATTATTAAACCTTGCATCACAACACATCATACTCCAGATTCCTGACATGGAGTGATAGTTAATGTTTTCCTTGCTGGGTTTGGGTCCTATTCACCCTTGTTAATGTTTTCCTTTTCCCTTTTAGAATAAGCATGCTTGCTCTGTGGCAATATATGTTGGAAGTATACAAAATCTTCACAACCAAGACTTTGTCTTGAGCTTTAAGAGAGACTGAACTCCAAATTTTGAATAACGTCGGGACTGCAAAACTGTAGGGACTTGGGATGAGTATATTTTGTATTATAGGATGTACACAAGCCCTTCGGGAACCAGAGGGAAAATGCTATGGCTTAAAGTGGTGTGTTCAGGTGTCAAGTTGACAAAAGTGTTTAAGGGTCCTAGATTAATTTTGGTGCTGGAAGCAGATCTTATGATTGTATATATGATGCTGGTATTAGAAGCATCCAGAATGAAAGAATCACGGAGTACCTGAGGATACCATTTATATTTCTCAAAAAGAAAGGAAGGAAGGAAGGGAGAAAGAAAGAAAGAAAGAAAGAAAGAAAGAAAGAAAGAAAGAAAGAAAGAAAGACAGCCTGAGAGGCCAGGCTTGATTAGATTAAGAAACACTAAGGTGATGAGTGAGGTTTACCTCTGTCTGGGTATGTTATGAGGGTTCTCTACTCATCGACAAATTGATAGCCTAATAGATTTATAATGATGGTATTGGAAAATGAGGGGAGGATATAGGATCTGGTTGAAGGAAGTTCATCATTAGCGATATGTTCTTGGGATACTATCTGGTTCCCACCTCCTGCCCTCTAAGAACTAAAGAATAGCCTCTACCTACCACAGGCTCCCATTTCCATGGTACCCGGGTGCTTCCAACCATGAATGGAACCCTGTGAAACCATGAGGCAAGATAAATGTCTCCTCCTTTAAGTTATGCTAGACATTCTTTCATAGCAAAAAGAAGAGCAACTACTACCACCATTGCTTCTTGGTGACACTTGTGGTAAGTCAGTTTGTCAGTTGACCCGTTAAAAAAAAAAACTAGTGGCTGGAGATATGTTCAACCAGTAAGAGGATGGCTATTGACCTGAGTCCAAAATCTTGGACCCACATAACAACTAGCAATCGTGTAATTCCAGCCCCAGGGTATCCAGTGGCCTCTTCTGGCCTCCATGACCATCAAGCACACACATGGCATACAGACATACATGCGGACAAAACAAGCCATACATATAAATAAAAAAAATTAATAAAGGTAGACATTGAAGAATCATGAAAGAACTTCTTAAGGTGATGGAGATGATCCGTATTCGGATTGGTAAGATTATGTAGGTCTGTTTGTCAGATGATACTAAAGGACACACTTAAACTATAAACATCTTCATTACATGTAAATTAATCTTCAACAAAATTCCTAAAATTCTTTTATCGTAGTTTGCATAGGGCAGGGAGAGAATGGGCACCACTTTCAGCCTTCATCCCAGCAGGTTGCATTATAATGTGCCTTCTTTTTCTCTGCAGATTTTTGCATGAATGCTCCCCCTAATATCATCTCACCTGTGGAGTAGATAAAACTCAAGCCCAAGCCTTCCTCTCTCACCCCTAATCCAGGGCTCTTGTGCAACAGTCAGAAGCCACAGGGAGCAAACACACTGTGCCATTTACATCCTGCAAACCAAATTTTGAAACTAAGAACTTGAAAATAATTCTTCTAAGAACGTGAAAATAATCTGTCAGTGGTTCTAGCTAAATATCCAATAAGTGATTAGACTGAATGCTCTTGAACCAAAGTGGGGAGGGTGACATTTTAAATGCCTATTTAAAAAAATAAAAGTATGTGTGGTCCACACTGATCCTGGGGGGTCATGGTGTGTGTGATCTGTGCTGTCCCCCGAGGCCATGTTGATGGCTGTGGCCTTTGCAGCCTCTACCAAGGGTCACGACACTGTCCGTGGTCTGAGCTGCAGCCATGGGCTGTGTTGATGTTCATGGTCTTTCCTTCCAGCTGAGGCCATGATGAGATGCATGGTCTGTACTGCAGCAGAAGGCTGTGAGGCTATCCGGATGTGCGCGGTCTCTGCTCCCTCTAGAGGCCATGTTGACGTCCATGGTCCTTACTGAAGGCCCTGTGGATGCTCATGGTCCCCATCGTCAACGGAAACTATGTGGAAGTCCATGATCCATGTTGCCCCTGACTCTGAAGGATAAACAAGCTTCTTTTGTAGTGGTATCAGTGACTACAGACTCACAGTTGAGAATGCTGAGGGAAAAAATTAAAAAGAAAGCATATATAGCTCTTCAGGATCACGATTTTGGCCAAATCCCGTCTCACTGGGGTTAGCCTGATACTGACCTCTATTTCCAAGTCTCTTATCCTTTTTAATGAAACTTCCAGCTTGACTGACAGAACTTCTCTGCTCTTGTTATTATTAACAATGACCTCCTCGTATCCAAGTATCTCTCAAACCAACCTCTCATGAGAGGAGATATCTCTTCCATAAGCAAAATGATTGTCTGTGTATATCTTCCGCTGACGGACATTTGGGGAGCACAGGAGGGCCACGTGATACTGCTTGGTATTTGGAGTTCTTTTACTGGCAAGTCTTTATCTGGAAAAACATTCTTTTAAGATCTTCTGTGCATGTGCAAGATGCGATCAGATGAGGGTCCCTTAGCCTTATCCCAAGGGCAGTGATGGCTAATCTCGTCAAACCTATTATACGGAGGGTATCTGGAGATTAGTCAAGTACAGCACTGGGTATGTCTGTGAGGACTTTTCTAGAGCAAATTGGATTTTTTCAGCACTGATAGAATCACTGGTTTAATCTACTGAAGAATTCAAAAGTTGAACAAACCATTAAAAAGTGGCTAAACTGTAGACAGAGGGGTCTGGGTGGAGAAAGGAGGTAACTGAAGGGGCAGCGTCAAAGGCTTGTCCTTGCTCCACCCTTCCTGTTATTCCTCTTCTCTGCTCTCTGTCATAGGTGAGCAGTTCCTCCATCTTCTGAAACAATAGACAAAATGAACCTTCCCCCATGAGATTGCTTCCGTCAGATATTTGGTCACAGAAATTACAAATGCAATGAACCAGGTGCTGTGCCAAGAGCTGGGGTACTGGGACTCCCACAAAACAAAGAGGCCAAGAGTGGCCCATCGATTCGAATCATTTCTCTTTTTCATGCACTTTGTACTTCTGTTTTGTTTGAGGCAGGCTCCCTAGTAGATCAGGCTGATTTCAAGCTCACTCTCTAGCTGAGGCTGGTCTTTAACTCCTAATCCTCCTGCCTATTCCCCTGCTGCAGGGGATTTGTTCACACTGTCTTTCTGAGACTGCCAATAAAGTTAAACCACAAATCAGAGGGCAGGGTCCACGTACAGAGTCCACGGTTAACTGGCCAGGATGAACCATAGAGTTTTTGGTGCGCCCAGATTAGGATAGAGAGACACATAAAGGAATAGGGCGTGGCTTAGAAAGATTCAAGGGTCTTTTTGATCTGGGGAGGTGGAGAAGTAGGGTCAAATGCTCATTTCTCCATCACTCTATGGACCTATCAAGTTTCTACCTTAATGACTGACTCCCAAGTTTTTATTGATAAAAAGAATAACTTGGATGAATGTTTCACTCCCTGGGGTGAGGTTCTAGGCATATGCCACTATACCCAGTTTCTCTACTTTTTTTGCATTCATTTCCCTCTTACCTACTCTACATGTTCCCTGACCTAAGTTATAGAAGGTAAATATTCCCTTCTATAGTTTTGTTTTTCTTTAAGTGCTAGGAGTTTAGCCAAAGGCCTCTCACATGCTAAGCAAATACTCTTGTCAATGACCTATAACCCCAGACACAGGATTAAATATAAATTAGATATTTTTTAGTAGGAGATTCAGTGTTTAATATGAAACTAAAAGACGGCATTAAAAATAGAAAGAGAACAATCCCGCTTTTCCTTTTATCAATAAGCAACTGGGATGGGTGAGCAGTGGTTTGAAGTAGAATCAACTGCATTAGTTTTCCTCTCTGTTTCATACAGCCCAACATAAAAATAAAAACAAAAGGCAGCAAGTTGGCAGCGACTGACAACAGACTAACCTCTGAAGCAAACAAATCAAAAGTTTCAGATGTCAAATACTGATATTCATTCTACTTTTCTACCTACTATAATTAAAATTTCGTCAAAAAATTTATTTTCTTTCTTCATTTTTTTTTTTGGTTGTTTTTTGAGATGGTTTCTCTGTGTAAGGGCCCTGGCTGTCCTGAAACTCCCTTTGTAGACCAGGCTGACCTCAAACTCACTAAGATCCTGCCTCTGCTTCCCAAATGCTGGGATTTGAGCCACTACCACCCGGCTCAAAAAAAAAAATCATTTTCAATAGGCAAGACGATAACGAAAAGGGGGAAAGCAATAAGTAATTTTTATAATCTAGGAATAGCAACTCCTTTGTTTATTTGAGTTAGGTATCCAAGAAACCTGGAAGAAGAACCTGAGGCTCCTCCCAGTTCTCCCAGCATCCATCACTGGTACCTGTGGTTCCTCCCAGCTCTCCCAGCATCACTCATTACCTGAGGCTCCTCCCAATTCTCCCAGCATCACTGGTACCTGTGGCTCCTCCCAACATTCCCAGTGGCTCCTCTCAGCTCTCCCAGGATCATTCCTTACATGTGGTACCTTCCAGCTCTCCCAGCATCACTTGGCACCTGTCTGCCAGCACTTCTAACACCACCGGCTACCCTAAACCTCTCCCTCCCAGGAGCTGGGGTTCTGCTTCTCTTTCCCAAGCCTGATCCCCTGATCCCTGTATAATTCAGCCTTTTTTTTTTCTCCTATGCTAGCTTTTTGGCCCAGGCCATCTCTCTCGATTTGTGGCATCTCTCTTGTTTTCCCTCCCCCTCACTCCTCTTCAAGTTTGCCAGCCATGGTCACCTGTGCCTTCTTTCTTCCTTAGATTATAGTAAAAAGTTGGGAGTAGCCATACCCTCTTCTTTTTGTTTCACCTTTCATTCAGTTTGTTTTGTTTTGCTTTTTGTTTTGCAGAGTTTCATGTAACTCCAGACTGGCCTCAAACTTACTGTGCAGCTGTCCTCAGAAATACTGGCATTACAGCTGTCTGCCATATCTGGTTTTATGCAGTGGCAAAGACTGAATCCAAAGCTTTGTGCTTACTAGGCAAATACTCCCAAATGAGCTACGTCCCAAACCCATTATTAGTTGTTTTTCTTTGTGGTTTTGTTTTGTTTTGTTTTGTTTTTGTAGTATGGCAGTCAAACTTCCAGCCCTGCACATGAAGGCTCAAGTACTTTACCACTGAGCTAATAAGTCCTTGGCCTTTCAGCTGCCTGTTCTAACATAAAAGGATACACAGGCTAACCAGACCCTTTTATTCCTCTCCTTCCAAATGCTGCTGAAACAACGACATCCGACGAGAGACGTGCAGCAGCTGAGGGAGTTCAATGGGTTCTAAAAGACAATTTCAATGGCTGGGGAGATGGCTGGGGCGCTGAAAGGCTTGCCTCTCAAGGCCCTTAGTGAAAAGCTAGGCTCCTGGTGGCCATCTGTGAGACAGGACCCAGAGCAGATGGATCCCCAAAAGTTCACAGACCAGCTGGCCTGGTCTGCAGGTTAAGGAGAAACACTGTCTCAGACAATAAATGGGAGGCACCTGAGGAGTTACAAGCTTTGTCCTCTCCTCAGCATGTAGAAACACTCATACAAGTGTGTAAACAAACACAGGAACACACCAAATTAATTCTGAGAAAGGGAAGACTGCTAGGTAAACTCGGGGCTCACGACAGCAGGATTGGGGAGCAAAGTCAAGGTGAGGGATGCTGCAAAGCCACCAGCTAAACCTTCACAGTACAAAGGAAAACAACCCCAGATAAATAGCAAGTTGTCACCTGTACAAACTAAACTGAGAAAAACCCTGCTTAGAGACCCAGAACAAGAGGCCTAAGAGAGCTACCAAACTCTCAAAATGGAATATGAACTACTAGGGTAAGTTGGATACAATACCTGCAGTCTATATAGTCTAACGCCTATGTCCCTACAAAAACCATAAGTACAGTGTTACAAAAAGGGGAAACAGTAATTTTTACTGGGAAGAGACCTACTGGAATCTACCTTGAAAAGAAATTAAAGTTAGTACCATTTCCACTTTGTTATACAGAGCAAGGATAAGAAAAGCATCCATTCCTTGCAAGGAACATAATTACAGCTACAAAAAACATGAAAGCCTTTCTGTGTATGTGGGACTCTACATATCTAAAGGGCATGAAAACAGTGTGTGGAAGAGCTGTCTCTACTCCACACCCACTGTGGCTATACAACAGTCAGAATATAGATATTCAAGCTAAAAGATGGATGGATTCATGTTTCTCTGGTGATGATTGAGAGCTGCACGAATCAGTGATAGAATATATTCTTAAAGATTTAAGCCGGGTGGTGGTGGCACATGCCCTTAATTCCAGTATCCAGGAGGCAAAGGCAAGGATAGTCAGAGCTACACAAAGAAACCCTGTCTCAAAAAAAAAAATAAATAAACAAAAAACATAGGATATATTCAGTTGGAATATTCTTCCATCTTTAACGAGAAGAGTGAGTATTTTGTCAGGTGAATACGCTGGGCATAGAAAAGCAAGCACCGCATGTCCTCACTTATCTGCAGAGCCTGAAAAGACAAACTCATGGGAGTAAAATGATAACCAGGAGCTTATAAGGAATAGGCTGAAGAACCATGGGTCAAAGGTCACATAGTTTTAGTTACATAGGAACAGCTAACAACAAAATAACATGCACTTGATTACTAAGAGGACTGGGAAGGTAGTACAGCGATGGAGGAATTGAGTCGCATGCTAGATGAAGCCCTGCCTTCCATCCTCAGCATCCCACAAATGAAGCACGGCATTGGCCCCCCATAAACACAGCCTCTAGGAAGTGAAGGCAGGAGGATCAGAAGTTTATGGCTACCTTTGTCTACATAATGAGTTCAAGGCTAGTTTGGGATACATGAGAATACCTCAAACAAATAACTAATGTATTAAAATAATGACTTCTAAGCTCTCACAGCAAAGCTATGATAAGTATGAGACAAGATATATAAATAGCTTGATACAGCCATTCGACAGTATATGTGCATACCATGTTTCACCCAACGTATGCAACCCATGTGCCAATTATACAAATGAAATAATGAAAATGAAAATTAATGACTGTTGCTCTAACACTGATTTGAAATATCCCAGTAATACACTTTTTTTAAAAAAAGCATCACCCATAATGCCAAACTAGCAATTAGTATATGCTTTCTAAATCAATATACTGAAAAAGATATATCACATATACAGCATCCTGTAAAAAAAAATTGTCTCAATATCTAAATGATGGAATAATTAGTAAACCAAAATTAAGGTACATAAAAAAATTTTTACTTCAAAAAACATTATTTATAAAGAGAATAAGTCTGAGATTTCAGAGTAAATGAGATTAAAAGCACTAAACTGAGTGTGATACTCAATACCCAAACAACTCCTGGCTTGCTTGTTTTAATGATCTAAAGATGCTAAAATATTGGATAGAACTGAGTGTGCCCTGTACCTTGAATAATGTGGGTTGAGTTTGCTAAGGAGAGTAACTGATCCATAGTTATACAGGAAAATGTCACCATTCCTAGGAGAGACATGCTGAGGAATATAAGGTTAAACAATCATAAATCTAATTTACCTACTCAGCCAGTTCAACAAAATAAATAGACATTATATATTACTGAATATGAAGAGATGAGCAGAGAATTATATTGCACTATTCTCCCGGCTTTTAATTTAGAAAGATTTCAGAATCACAGAAAAGTTATTACAGATGAAGAAAGAAATTCCTCCAGGTCAGATTCAAACATCTAATTATGAGGCTCCTTCATTCAGGCTATTGGGAACTTCTTAGGGACACCCCCCCCCCCCCATAAATGCAGACCACAGTTCCCAACCGAGTTATACTCGGCATTGCCTCCAAATCTTACTGAATTGTTTCTTAAATGCCCCCCCCCATTGTTGCATTGAAACTGCAGTCCCCAGTGTGATGGTGTTTGGAGATAGAGCCAAGGAGGGATGGTGAAGAGAAAGTCAGTACAGGGCCAGAATCTTCCGAAGGAATACCACAGAAACAGCTTCCTCTCGCCTGGCCTCCTCTTCTTCTTTCTTCCTCAAAGACCACCATCTGAAAACCAGGGGACCTCCACCAGACCCCAAATCTAGGCTCCACTATGGCTGCATTCCCAGGCAACAAAACTGTCAGAAATTAGGCTGCTGTTTAACACATCGGCCAGAGCCAGACAGAGACATGTCTGGGATACAAGAGGCTGCTAAGTATAGAAGAGAGAACTTGCCGGAAGCCTCTCCACTGGTAATTTAGTTGAAGTATGCACTACACTCCTCCACAGAACCATTAGGATGACAGGAACATGATGAGAGAGGGCAGGGATGGACACTAAGTGGGTAGGTAATGAGTCACTCGGACGATGAGCTCTGAGTGAGTTCACATGCGATGCTCTGGCTAATTGAAGCCGGAAAAGGATTTCACACTCAGGGTTGAATTAATCATGTCGCAGGATAGGCAGGGCGAGACACTCGAAAAGTTCAGTTTTGTCAGAACTTTTTATAAAAGGGAATTTTAATTGTTGTTCTAAGGTTTTGTTAACTACTTGTCAAAAAGAAATCTTTCGTCTTTACATAATCTACAAGGCACCACACTATTGCACTTGGCCAGCATCTAATATCTTGTACCACTTACTGACTGCAGAGGACATCTTTTCAGGGAAAATAGAACTCTTACATAAAAGTGTGTGTGTGCGTGTGTTTGTGTGAGTGTGTGTGTGTGTGTACATGTTGATGGGGTGGGAGCCAGGGGTATGCTTACTTGTGTGTGGGCATGTGAAAGTTTGGGGTTAATATCTAGTGTCTTCCTCTATGTAGTTTCACCTTTAAAACATGTGTGTGTGTGTGTGTGTGCACACGCGCACACACACACATGCGCACTTGCACGTGCACATAGCCGTGTACTTGCGTGTGGAGCCCCAGTGTCCGTTTCAGGTGGCATTCTTAAAGAGCCATGCACCTTATACCTTATTATTTTAATAAATAAATAAATTGTACTTATTATTAGTGTTCTGTGGGTGCAGGTGCCCTCGTGGACTCATATGCCTTGACGGACCCGTGGAGGTCAGAGGGCAACTTTGTGGAGTTGGTTCTTTCCTTCCACTTTTATGTGGCTTCCAGGAGATTGTCTGGCTTGTGCAGCAAGAACCTTTACCTGATGAACCATCTTGTTAGCCCCTATCTTATGTTTTTAAGGCAGGCTATCTCACTGGCTGAAGCTTACGGATTAGGTTAATTGAACTGACTGATAGGTGAGCCCAGGGGCTGCCTGTCTCCACATGCTGGGAGTGGAATTATGAGCATGTGCTACCAAACCCTGCATTTTACATGAGAACAGAGGCTCAGAGTCAGCACATAGCAAACCTTTTCCAAACTAGGAGGCCTTTTCAAAGACGGTTTTTTAAATCCACATGCCGAAGACAAATCTGCTCAAGATACTTGGCAATCATGTATTTGAATAAAGGCTTGTATTCAGATAGGCAAGAAACACCTAAAACTTTAAGACAGCCCAATCTAAAAAATAGACAAAAAAGATCTAAACAGAATGCAGCAAAGGAGTATAAACAAATGAAGAGATGATCAATATCATTTGCCTTTAGGGAAACACATATTAAAACGACAAGATATCATTTTAGGATGGCTAAAATCCAAAATTCTGACTAGACCGAACACTGCCAAGGATTTAGAGCAAGAACCTATCATTGTAGATGGGGCTGTAAAATGGCCCAGTCATGCTAGAAGGTGACTTGACAGCTGGCTTCAAAGTTAAAATCTTGCCACATTGTCCAGCAATCACACTTCTTGGGATGGAGATATGTATATATGTGTATGTGTGTATAATATATATTTGCTAAGAAACATGCATATACATACAGAAAAAACCTACACATGCATGTTTATAGCTTTCGCCAAAACCTAGGAGCAACCATAGCATTATTGTGCATGTAACTGGATAACTAAAAGGTTTAAAAAGACTGTAGGCTGCAAGTTTCCATTTTCATATTGAAAGGGGAAATATTACATAGGAAAGACATAGAAAATGACTGACCAGGTGAACATGGGACGTGTGCTTAGGACTGCAAAGCTCTTCTGCATGATGATGTCGTCGTGGATACGTAGCTGTATGCACTGGACAAAACCACAGCATCTTACTGTACAAACAGTAAAACCAGGGAGGGACACAAGTCTCAGAGGTCAGCCAGGAGGCCACGGGATCCTGAGGGAGAGTGCTGATGAAAGAACCCAGCTGAACTTCTGCTACTGAGGAATGGGACGGAGCTATCAAAACGGGGGGAGGGAGGTGGAAAAAGTGTGCTGACCTACGGAAGTTGGGAAGTGACTAAGGACAGAAAGCAACTGTGTTTGAAAGAGTCCCCACAGCCTAGTGATAAAGATGTTTCCCACCGCGTATCAGTGGACGGTTCTGAAAGCACCGATTATGCCCGCTAGAAGTAGGTATGGGGACAAAGCTTTCTCATGACTGGGAAGGGAAGTCATAGATAAGCCAGAGCGGGAGCCTGCAGTATGCAGTGTAATATTGAATCAGCCAGAGACTGCCCTGAAGCCATTGTTTGACTTAGGGCAGACACTCATGAGTCTGTAATTATATGGATCTATGTACAGGCATGGGTGACTAGATACACGTATATTTTCTAGCGCTGTCTGCTGATTAGACCTACATGCAATAGCATCAGAGTAGCAACCAGAGGGCTCAACACCTAGATCTCTGCTTCTAATACTGCTCTCCAATAAGATCTCTGCTTCTAATACTGCTCTCCAATTAAATCAACCGGGACCCTTGAAGGAATTGCTGCTTAGGGCTCAGACAGGCGCGTATTATAAGGCTGGAAAGCAAGGGAGTGTCTAAAATGAAACAAGAATGGTGGCGTAGGAATGGGACACAGAAGCCAAGTGAAAAGCCCTCCAAAGGATCAAAACTGGAATCATTCAAACAACCAGATAGCTCATGTAGGATTGAATGGGAACCAAAGTGGATGGTAAATAGCTATTTATATCAGCATGAATGTATGCTGACATAAATATTGAAAAAGGAAAATTCTGAATAATTGATATGGATACCATGCTCTCCAGGAGGTGGATCAGAGCCCCCCCCCCCCCCCAGGCCCATCACTGAGCATGGGACTTTCCTTCCAAAATGCAACACAGAAGCAGAGAACAGGAATGGAGCTGCGTGGTGAGGAACCCAGAGCCCGCCTCGTGCAGGCGACGCATATCACCCGTGGTAAGATAGGCTTAGAGCACACCCTCTCTTTCTTCACGTCTGTGGTCTCCTTCCTAACCGTGAGGAAACCTTCAGAAAACCCAAACCAAATGATTTTATGTAACACAATTAACCATTACTTATTAGACTATCAAAGTCATTAAAAAAGGAAAATACAAGAGACTGTCATAGGCAAGAGGTCCCTAAAGAGGCATCACTAAATACCACAAGGTTTCTTGATGGACTCCCGGGACAGAGGAAGGACAGCAAGAGAAGGTGAACGGGTTCAAATATATGTTGGCATTTTGGTAATAGTAATAGGTCGTTTCTGGCTCATTAATTATAACAACTGTACTATAGCAATATGAGACCTGCCGTGGGAGAGCTTGGTGTTGTTCGTACAGGTACTTCCTGCATTAGCTTTGTAAGCTTAAAATAAATCTAAAGGTATTCTAATATAAAAGTGTGTTAAACACACACACACACGACACATGCACAGGATAGGTGGGAGAGGGGGAGAGAGAGGGAAGGGAGAGAGAGAGAGAGAGAGAGAGAGAGAGAGAGAGAGAGAGAGAACCTGCTTGGGCTTTCCCTGAAAATATCTAAATCAGCCAGAATAGGAACACCACCAGACACAGAGACTAGCAGAAATACCATACAAAGTGAAACTCTGTTTTTGAAGGACTTTCAGTCACTTAGCCCACTCCTTGTGAAGCATCCACTTCTGCCATTCTGCACGTATTGTTCCATATTTACAGGGCCCTAACCTCTCCAGGGATTGTACAAGGTACTGGGAATTCAAATTCCCCAAACAGTGGGTCACAGGCCATCAGTCACTCACAATCAGTGCAGATCACAATCAGCAGTATTTGTCTCATTGAAATGAAAAATAAAAAGGTTTTCTATTGTTCAAAAAATATATACCATAATGCAATTAACATAATAAAGGATTGAGAAGGGGTTTATTTTGTGTATATATTTTATGCACATGTGTTTTACAGATTTTATTATAAAGTAGAGTTACTGCAATAAATTATGGCCCTGGCCTCAAGGACCTTCAGCTTATCAGAGGGGGAAAAGACAAGTAAATCTTAGAAAAAGATTCAGCTATAGTATGATGAACTGGGTAAGGGAATGGGTGGAGGAGAATTACACCAAACCAAACAAAACAAACAAAACCACCTTACACCAAAAATTACTACATTCACCATTTCGCACACTCCTAAATAGTTCATACCACCACATCTCCAAGGACATCCAAGACAAGCATCTAGCCCAATTGCTGCACAAATTTCTTTAAGAGCATCCTAACAAATTTCTGATCATATATTTTTTGAAACCCCTATTCCATGAATTACTGATAAATTCAACTATGCCCAAGACCCTGGTTCTCTCTGTTATTTCAAGTTAGAATAAGTCACATGAGCAGAGGAAACTCATGTTCAATTATGTTTAATGTTTTTGATAGAAAAGTTTCCATCTAAGGGTCCAGAAAGTTGGGGCTAGGGATGGGACTAGCATGCTCGTGGCCCTAGCATCAATGTGCAGTTCTGCTAAATAGCTAAGCAAATGCATTTTGAAGGTGTAATCTGTCCATTTAAGATCTCCAGGTTGAGTCAGTTCTCTTGGTCTCCCCAATGAAAATTAAATGCTTTAATAACATGCACTTTTTGTTTTTATATGTTTGTTTTGTTTGTTTTCTCTCTCTCTCTCTCTCTCTCTCTCTCTCTCTCTCTCTCTCTCTTTGTTGTTGTTGTTATGAGAGATGGTTTCTCTGTAGCTTTGGAACTAGTTCTTGTAGGCCAGGCTGGCCTTGAACTCATAGAGACCTGCCTGCCTCTGCCTCTGCCTCTGCCTCCCAAATGCTGGGATTAAAGGCATATGCCACCACTGCCTGGCTAAAATGAACTTTTAATAAAACATGATCACACATGCAAATCTTTAACAATATAGAGAGTCAAAGTGAGAAAAAAAGTGGGTAAGGTCTGTCTTTTGTTTCTTCTTTGGTTCCTTGGGTACGTAGGGAGGAAGAGAATGCAGCCTGAACAAGTAGGAACCTGGAGGACAGTAATAGTGACTAGGGGAGACGAAAAGACAAAGGTACAAACCTCTCAGAAGTTCAACAGAAAACAGCCAGAGTGACAATGGAACCCAACCCTTACTGATCCCCATACAAACTGGAGAGCCTGGATAAAAGCCACAGCAGTGCCACCAAGGAATTCTGAGACTGCACAGCCGCTGGATTTGTGCAAATGTCAGTGTTCCTCTTCAGAAACAAGGTAAGACATTTAAGACCATCTTTTCGCTGGGAAACAAACACTTTGCTCTGCTGGGGAAAGTTTAATCATTTGATCTAAGAATTTCCATGTCTTCAGGCTTGAACAGCCATGCCCAGGCCCACATGGAATCTGACCCTAAAGAAAGGGTTCTGCTGGCCCCTGCCAGTCACCGCAAAGTAGCACTCATTTTCATATGAGAATAAACAGAGGATACTAAGGGGGAGCAAAGAGTACCAGGAAACCAAGAAATTGAGACTTCCAAAATGCAAAGGGTGGTCCCTTTGAAGTCTCAGTGTGTCAAAGAATTCAAAGGCAGCTCAGGCTGCTCTTCATGAATTTTACTTATTATCATTTTATGCTAGAACTGAAGCGAAGTTCTGCTGTGAGGTTAACTACTTCACTACATACAGTTACTCTATAAGCCATTAACTTTTGAGCTAGTGCTCAGGGGTATTAGAAACATTAGAATAAAATACATTGTATCTTTTTTCTATTTTCCAGTCAGAGCCCTTCAGGATCCCGGTGGGAATGGCCTGTTTTAATTGTGCCAGAAACAGGGGTAAATACATTTGCCAAAACTCGGGCTGTGGTATATGAGTTCGGTTATATTTTACGACAGTTTCTAAACTAACCCAATAAGCCTGTGGGGGCAGGGGCGGTACTATCGAGTGATGGGGGGAGGGGGAGAAAGCTTTAGTGGTTCGAAGCAGGAAAGAAGTATTTAAAGGAGAAATAAACATGGGCGATGGTGGTGCAAGCCTTCAATCCCAGTACTTGGAAGGCAGAAGCTGGCAGATCTCTGTTGAGTTTGAGGCCAGCCTGGTCTACGGAGTGAGTTACAGAACAGACTTCAAAGCTACACAAGTAACCCTGTCTCAAAAAACAAAAAGAAAAAAAAAAGGAATAAAAATTCACTACTACGAGGTACTGTAGGGCACTGTTATAAACCTGAGCCTTAGCTTCTCTACAGTGAAATGAAGAAGAGAGAACATTTGCTGTACTCCCGATATCTGACTACAAAGGAGCTGAAGGAACTCTGGATAAACCGCCTCCAGTCTAGCAGGCATCTCTTTTCCCTCATCTAGATCTGCTGCAGGTGTGGAAAATGCCAAGGACCCAAAGCATGTGGTCCCTATACAACCCTACTTGAGTTTTATTTTCTTTATTAGTGGGGGGAGCACACACTACAGAACACACATGGAAATCAGAGGGCAACTCTGGTACATGCTCTCTCCTGCCACCTTTATTTATATAGGTTCCAGGGATCAAACTCAGGTCACTCACACCTTACCTGCCTTTTGCCCACTAAAGCATATATGCATAATGGGATACCCACAGCACTGTGTGTTTTTCCCCTTCTAAAACAGCACGCGTGTTTTGAAGGTTTATGGCAGAGCCAGGCATAGTTGCACATGTCTCTAATTTTAGAACTTTGGAGGCTGAGGCAAGACAGTCAACAAGTTCAAGGCCAGCCTGAGCTATGTACTGATAGTTCTCAAAGTGGACAGGGTGGGAGGGAGGCCTGGTAGTACATATATGCAACCAACCCCAGTGCTTAGGATATAGAGGCAGAAGTTCAAACCATTCTTGAATACACAGTGAGTTCAAAGCCAGACTAGGTTACATAACATAATTCAATAAACAAAAATAAATCTTTAAATAGGATAATGCCATCATCCAAATACATTTTTTCTCTCCCTGTACCTATAAGAAAGGTCTGGAATGGATAAGGTCTTGGATCTAGACTCAATTTGAACACCTTCTGTATATGTGGGATGTCCTTCTGTATATGTGTTGCTTTTATTGGTTGATGAATGAAGCTGTTTGGGTCAGTGACTTCACAGAATAAAGCCAGAAGGGAAATCAGAACAGAGATAGAGAGAGAGAGGAGTAGGCCAAGACAAAGAAACCCATGTAGCTGTCAAAGGAGAAAGACACGTACTGGTACGCCACAGCCTTATGGTGCTACACAGATGGATAGAAATGGGTTAATTTAAGATGTGAGAGCTAGCTAGAAACACACCTGAGACATCAGCCAAGCAGGCTTATAACTAATATAGGTTCTGTGTGTTTATTTGGGTCTCGGAAGCCAGGAAATGAAAGAGCAGCCTCTGCTTACATCCCATATCGTATAAACATACTGCTACACTATGTTTGAGGAACTTCCTGTAGCTGTTAATCCCACAGATTGTTTAATAACCTATTGTCTGGCTGTCTCACCATGAAGTATTCTTCTCCAATTTTGAAACCTCTATATTATCAAGCACTCCAAATTTACAAAGAACACAAAGCACATCTTTATGGATGAATCTTTTAATACATTTAAAGTTATTCCTGAGGTAAGTAACTGACACAGACTCCAAAGGCACAAGGGAAAAAAAGGATGGATATTAACATGCAACAAAGTTACAAATACCCCCCTACCTACAGTCAAAAGATAAGCACACACCAAGGCAGAGACCAGGATATGCAGTTCAGGATAGAGGACTACTTTTCCTTCATCTACATATCAATGGGAGAAAAGCAGAAACTCAATAAGTAAAAAGAGGATACAAAACCAGACATTCAGAGAAAGCTCTTAAGTCTATGGAAAGACATCTCACGTGGTAAGAGAAACAAAAATCAAAACTATGTGGAGGTTTTTTCACTTATTGGATTGGCAAAGATACAAAGATTTACATTTACACACACACACACACACACAGAGAGAGAGAGAGAGAGAGAGAGAGAGAGAGAGAGAGAGAGAAAGAGAGAGAGAGAGTTGTTTGTCAAGGATTTGGAGAAAGGAACTCCACTGGTGGGAGCATACATTGCCACAACTTTCTGACAATGAGGAAAAGCCTATCATAATCCTACTCTTAAGACTATATCCCTTGGGGACAGAGAGATGATCAGCTGTTTGCCCTCTGGCGAAGGGACTTGGGTTCAGTTTCCAGATACATGGCAGTCACAACTATCTGTAACTCTAGTTCCAAAGGAACAACCACCTTCTTCTGGCATCTAAATACTACACATACAGACATACAGGCAAACACTAATAATTAAATCTTTCTTGTTTGTTGAGACAGGGTTTTTCAATGTAGCCCTGGCTGTCCTAGAATTTGGCTCTGTAGATCATGTGGCCTTGAATTTAGAGATCCCCTTGTCTCTGCCTCCCAAGTGCTAGACTTAAAGGCATGAGCCACCACCACCCAGCTGAAATCTGTAAAAATATATTCTACTATTAATTAGTAGTAGATCATTATCATCAATCATGATGAGAGAAGCATAAATGGCCAATAACTATTTTTAAAGGGTTTAATATTCTTTTTGTTGTTGTTGTTTTGTTTTTTGAGACAGGGTTTCTCTGTGGCTTCGGAGCCTGTCCTGGAACTAGCTCCTGTAGACCAGGCTGGCCTTGAACTCACAGAGATCCACCTACCTCTGCCTCCTGAGTGCTGGGATTAAAGGCCACCACCGCCCAGGTGAGTTTAATATTCTTAAGCATCAGGGAAATGCAAATTAAAACCGATTTGAGATACCACCTCACCTCAGTCAGAATGTCTAGTAACAAATCTGACATCAAAGGTTGAAATGGGAGTGGAGAGAGGGGGACTCTTATTAACTGTGGAGGCACAAATTAATATAACCATTGTGGAAATCAGTTTGGAGATTTCTCAAAATAAATAAATAAATAAAAAGAACCCAGCTATTTCGCTCATGGGCATGCACTCCAAGTGCTCCATGCCCTACCAAAGAGACATCTGTGCTCCCATGTTAATCACTGTTCTGTGAACCATAGCAAGGACATGTAAATGACAGCCTAGGGGTCCGTCAACAGATCAATGGCAAATGGAAATGCAGCCTTATTTTAAATTTAACGTTCGGCTTTAAAACTATCCTGTTTATCACAAAATTTGCAGGAAACTGAATGAACTTAAAATGTATGATGCTAAACGAAGTTACACAGTCTCATAAATGTCCTCGCTCATGTGCGTATCTCCGTCTGTGATACAGAGGGCGCGCATGTAACAGTGTACAGATGGGTAAAGGATAACGAGAAATAAGAAATAGGTGATAGAGGACAGAATGCAGGGAATTGCCATAAAAGGGAATAGAATGCTAACTGGTTTTCCTTCTTAAATTCTGACATAGGTTCTTCAACTTTTGGTGGCAGGTAAGTGCATAAGAATAGAGTTGGTAGTGAAAGGGCAAAGTCCGGTGTGGAGCTGCACAGCTTCAGAACGGCTTTCCTGACTGTACGGAAGTCAGCTGAGATGTATAGACTTTGGGCCTGGTTGATTATGATGTGTGCCTTTTTGTTGTTATTTGAAAGTTCTTCCATGAGGCACATGGAAGTTAAATGACATGCCTGGGAACACAAGCTTGGTAAGTACAAAATCATATTTCAATGTGGTTTAGAACGACTCTAAAGGAAGTCAGGACCATGAGGGGTGCGCCCACCCACTGAGACAGTAGGGCTGATCTAATGGGAGCTCACCAAGGCCAGCTGGACTGGGACTGATGGAGCATGTGACCAAACCGGACTCTCTGAACAAGGCAGACAATGAGGGCTGACTGAGAAGCCAAGGACAATGGCACTGGGTTTTGATTCTACTGCATGTACTGGCTTTGTGGGAGCCTAGTCTGTTTGGATGCTCACCTTCCTAGACCTGGATGGGGGGACGAGGACCTTGGACTTCCCACAGGGTAGGGAACCCTGACTGCTTTTTGGACTGGAGAGGGAGGGGAAGGGGGTGAGGGGAGAGGGAGGAACATGGGAGGAGGTGGAAACTTTTAATAAAAAATTTTTTAAAAGGGTAGGTTTTCTCCTCCATGCCTCCCAGTGTCTGGAGAGGAGGTGCCTGAGACAGCGGGTCCTGTAGGGCAGAAGAGAGGACAGGACTGGGCTTGTAAAGCGTGGCCTTGAGCCTGGAAGAACACGAGGAGCCTTGATAGTCGAGATGGACAGAGAAGGGGCGGCTGTGGGCAGATGAGCAGGAAGCCAGCAGCAGTTGCTGATGTAAAGCCTTGGTTTGGCTTTTTTGTTTTTAATGAGGTAGAATGTCAGGCTTTGTCCCTGAAAGCCAGAGACGTTTGTTCCGAATGTTTATGCGGCTGCCGAGCACAGAACACAGTCAAGGCCAATAAGAAGAAAAGAGGTCCACAATGCCACAGACGCATTCAGCATCCGCATTCTGGAGTGACACGCACATCTCTTACTGAAACGTGAAAACAAATTTCTGAACTAATTATCTTGACTGAAATCAAATAAATTCAATACATCTGTGGTGTAATGCCACCATAAGGTCCTTAATATTAGAGACGAACCTACTCAGCTCCCCTCCCAGAACCTTGCCGGGTATTTTGATCTTTTCTATGCCGCTCTCCTGTGCTCTGCAGGAGAGGAAGACAACAACCGCATCCTCATTTAACGTTAGCTTTGCTTCAAGATTTATAGCCCCATAATTAGATTATAAGTTTATTCTAGGGAGTAATTCTCACATCCATGCCTCTCAAAACTACAGGGAGGACTTAAACACACCTCTATTCTGGCTATCGCAGTAGTTGACATTCTACGCTTGTCTCTGAACGAAATTACTGCAGAAAATGCCCTTATTACATGCTTAGAAAAATGCATTTTTAAATAAATGGAGCTTTAACATTTCTTCCCTTAGCTCACAATGTGAGATAATCAGGTCTTACTTCCAGTGTCAGTCCAACCTCTGACCGAATTCCCATGAATCCCCAATTCTACTTGCCTATATCTATTGAAAACCTCAGGCTTGGCCTAGTGGCCTAGGCCTGCAATCCCAGCTACCTAGAGGCTGAGGAAAGAAGATTATAAGTTCAAGGCCAGCTTGGTCAGCTTATTGAAACCCTTGGTCAAAGTAAAATCATAAATAAATAAAGTGATTAGTAAAAATTTAAATGTATTGATAAAGATTTGAAACTCGTAAGAAAGAAGTTTATTGTCACTGATATACATATCTATGTGTCTATGTGCATGAATGCATGTACCCATGGAGGCCAGAAGAGGACCTCAGGTGCTCCGGAAGGGGAGGTACAGGTGGTTGTGAGCTGTCCAGTGGGCTGTTGGGATCTAATTATAGTCCTCTGTAAAAGTACTGAGAACTGCTAAGCCGTAGGCCCTCTCTCTAGCCCCAGATTTGAAACTCTCAACCTCTTTTTCTTTAGCTCATTTCTCAGGAAATAAGAACTTACCTTTCCAATTTATCAGTCTAATACCTGTCCAAATTGTCAAACTCCAAATTAACCACGTTTTCCTATAGTATACTTAAAACTCCAACCAGTTGTAGTGGTGAACACACTGGAACACAGAGGCAAGGGGATCGCAAGGCTGAAGCCAGTCAGAAGTACACAGTAACACTAAGACTCAATCTAAAAGAGAGAGAGAGAGAGAGAGAGAGAGAGAGAGAGAGAGAGAGAAGCAAGCAAACAGAAAACAATTTAGGGAATTAGGGAATTGTATCTGTCACTATTGTCATGACAAGCAATATCTTCAAACAGAATTCTACTGACAAATAATTATAAATTAGACTTAAAACTATAAACTGAAATCATGTTAAAAAGAGAGAGAGAGACACTATGCAATATGCATGACATTAAAATCTAAATCCAAAGAGATGATTTGGCAGCTAAGAGCACTTGTTAATCTTGCAGAGGATCCAGGATTGAATCCCAACATTCACACGATGACTGGCAACCACCCTTAACACCAGTTCCAGGACACCCTCTTCTGACCACTACAGGTCCCAGGCATATCCATACATGCAGGCAAAACATTCATACATATAAAATAAAATAAATGAATCTAAAAGAAAATCTACACACCTGCAGACCCTTTGAGTCAGGTGTCTAAGAAACTGCCTCAACCAGGAGCTTTATTTCTCCAAATTCCTCCCTCTATTACAGAATAACAAGACAAATATGATAAATTTAAAAATAACAAGACTACTCAGTACAGGAAAATACAATAAGCAGAAACACAGGATGCGGGACTGTCACTGCATGGTCTGTTGTGTTCAGAAGGAAGCCTGCTGGAGCCTAATTCTGAGGTTAAGGAATCTCCACCAGCATTTGCATCTAGTAAGTTCTGTTTCACTGCTTTGAATGTTCTGTATAAACAACACAAACACACACACACACACACTCATAGGACAGTCATTTAACTCTGCTTTTTCCACAAAGTATTTCTTACTTGATGCCTTCTCGAGCAAAGTGTTTCAAATATTTTTGACCAAAGAAAAATATGTTGAACCTAGTGCCACATGTATTCAGGAAATAGGAGTTTTACATGGCATTTGCCCAACAGACATGCTCACATGCCAGTCTGACAGAAGCACTTTCTTATTTAAGGCTCTCTCTTTCCAGAGGACACTAGATTGCGAGGGGGGGGGGAGGGGAATAGTGGAGAATAAATTTAAGGAGTCCTATGAATACCACTTCTTGATCTCTTCAGATTTTTTTCTCTTCCCATAATCCAAAGTTACAGGACTGAGACAATGGGAATGTTCTATCGGGAACTCACCAAGGCCAGCTGGACTGGGTCTGAAAAAGCATGGGATAAAACCGACTCGCTGAACATAGCGGACAATGAGGACTGCTGAGAAGTCAAGAACAATGGCACTGGGTTTTGATCCTACTGCGAGTACTGGCTTTGTGAAAGCCTAGGCTGTTTGGATGCTCACCTTACTAGACCTGGAAGGAGGTGGGAGGTCCTTGGACTCCCCACAGGGCAAGGAACCCTGACTGCTCTTGGGCTGATGAGGGAGGGGAAGTTTACTGAGGGAGGGGGAGGGAAATGGGAGGCCGTGGCAGGGAGGAGACAGAAATCTTTAATAAATAAAAAAAAAAAAGTACCTCCCAATTCCCATGCTTACACTAAAGAAAAAAATAGGTACCATTGTCAAAATCACATGCAAAACAAATTTGTTTATACTAAAATTTCTCCTATGAGCAATGACTTGTAGCTTGGGAGAGATTAATATAAGTTATTAAATCAAAACCATGAAAGTCTCCTGTATGCCTGACAAGTACAGGCAAAGACTGGTGGAGTCTTAAGAGTCCCAGGAAGGAAGACTTGAATGGTAAACTGATGTTGAATCCCCCTCTGTATGCTGTGAATACCATTGGTTACTAAACTGCTTTGAGCCTATAGCAGAGTAGGGCAAAACAGAGATAAGCGGGGAAAACTAAACTGAATGCTGGGAGAAAGAAGGCAGAGTCAAGGAGAAGCTATGGAGCCACTGCCAGAGACAGACATGCCGAAACTTTACTGGTAAGCCACAGCCACTTGGCGATACCCAGATGAATGGAGATGGGCTAGTTTAGAGCTAATTTCTGAGTTAGCCAGAAATATGCTTAAGCTATTGGCCAAACAGTATTGCAAATAATATAGTTTCTGTATGGTTATTTCAGGTCTGAACAGCTGGGAACAAACAAGCAGCCTTCGAGTAAAACAATCAACATGTCCTTAGAACTGTGCAAAGAAGGGGCCATCTTGTCTTCCAGTCAGGATGGCCTGCTCACCAACAGGCGGGGCCCTCAGGCTCCCAAGATATTACCCAGCATCCCTGAAGTCAGAGGACCCCCTCCCTCTCTCCCCTCGTTTGCTTTCCTTGCCTAAAATGCCCAAATTGGCTATATACAGGCCTAGCAGGAACTTCCATCTTTCTGATAAGAATTAATATTCTGAAAATGGGATATGCCTGTATCTTACAAGTGTGTCTACAATCCATAGATCTGCTGAAGTTCCCCTATCACCTGGGGAGAGCCTCTTGTGTCAGCTGAGGCCCCTTAACAAAGGTCACTGTCAAAGTCCTCTTGGCACAGCTCATCTCTAGTTTCTTTCCCTAAGGACCCCAGGGAGTCATGCTGTATACCTTTCCTTTTCCTACCATAGGGGAATATCGCTTACATTTCAATAAACACTGCTTGGGTCACCACCATTAGAGCGCTAGGGCTCTGAAATATTTGGGGGGTTTTATTTTGGAACACTTCTGTGTAAATAAAGAGCAATGCCAGGGAAGGGACCCAAGTTTCAACAAGAAATTCATCATATCTCGTGTAGACGTATTCAGTCCAGAAGGTAACCTTACTCATTATTTCTGGCACACAGCACCTTGTGTGGGACTTGCCACAGAGATCAGGTGTGTCATCGTGTAAACCCTTGACATTTTTTCAAGTTTTGAAGCATTTGACATTTTAGGCTTTTGCCTTAGGGATAATTTAACTTATAGATTCCATCACGTTTACTAGCTGGGACTTTTCATGGTACTTTAGTAGATTAGCTAATGTGTCCAACAAATAGCTACCTCCTGCAGTCATAGATAATCCTTCCCTGACTCTTCCAACACTCACTGGGGATTTGAGGAAACTTGACTCCCTGATATGCCCCCCCCACACACACATTTCTTCTTCTTCTATCTATTTACAACTACCTGTAACTCCACCATCAAGAACCTAATGCTTTCTTCTGAACTCTGTGGGTACCTGGGCTCCCCTGTACATATACTCATGCACAGATACACACAATTTAAGAATAAAAATAAATCTTAAAAAAACATGACTATGAAGCAAGAAAACAGGTACTAAGGATGTTCCTTTGACAAACAAACAAAGAAACATAGGAACTACTAAGCAGGAACTTCTCTCAGGACACTCTTCATTTATGCGTTTCTATATTCTTACTTTTCAATGAAGCGGTTTTTGTTGTTCCTTTCCCTCTCCTAATTGCCCTCCGTTCGAATCTGACCCACAACTGTGAATCTTGTGAAGATTCACGGTCCCTCTTGCTTCTCCAGCGACCCCACTTACGAGAAAGGAGATGAGCCAGAAAACATGACTTCCTGCCCCAGGACCACCAGGCACAGAGGAAAGCTGGGAAGTTGCTGAGAGGGAAAAGGGCTCCTCCTAATATCACAGTGGTGCATTGCCAGACAGTGGGAAGAAGCGTACCTGCTTCCATGTATGACTTCCTTTAAAGCTTTCCCAAGGTCTCTCATCCCTAGAAGGGATTAACATACACCAATGCCCCTAGAAAGGAAAATGTAGTTTCCAAAGACATCAGCAATGGCACGTGGTGAGGTAGCAGGTGACGGCGTGAACGGTAACAGACCTCCATCCTTACGGCTTCAACTCCTTTGAGCTCCGAGGCTAGTCTCGGCTGCCAGAGTAGAATCAGCTGCAGCAGGGCCCAGAAGCACACGGACTGACTTTGGGGGGGATACGTCCCAGTTTTGTTCACACAGCACCGGGCTTCATCAGCCAATATGTCCCAGCAGCGAGTCTTTTTCCGTCTGTCTGCCCACACAGAGCTGTCTGTGGGTCTCACAGATCTCCCACCGGGATCTTCGGAAAGCCTGCCGAGATCAAGGGTGGCGGTCATTCCTGCTCTCAGCCTTGACACAGGCAGGTGCCTCCAAAATTCCAGCCTCTCACCGGTCATCATTGTACCATCCCCACTTCAGAGGGGAGCAGATCCGCATGAGGAGAGATTTGTCCAAGGTCATGGAAAGGCGGTGGTGATTCTAACTTGGGGCTAGGGTGCCCGTGTCTGCTCACCACTTTATACTCTCTTTGCAGGTGTTCGGAAACTGAAGGTCTACGCACATCTAGAAAAGAAGGTTTAGGAAGATAATCTCACCCAGGTGAAGGTAGCTAGGTCTGAGTCACTCGTTTCTAAACCCCCAGCTTCTACCCTCAGTACTGTCTAAATTCTCGCCATTTTTCTTTTTTTTTCTTTATCCTCTTTATATTCCTCTTCCCGCTTTCCTTATGTGTCCCTTTTCTCTACACCACACTGATATTCTTCACGTAACACAGGAACAAACATATCAAAGCAACTTTTAAAAGCATGTGGAAATAATGTATTTAAATATGATTTTTAAAACATTATGTGCAGATGTGTGTGCCTGTGTGAATGTGTGTGCATATGTCCAAGATGGATCTGCAAGGTCAGAACGGGGTGTCAGACTTCCTGAAGCTAGAGTTACAAGCTGACCTGGGTACTGGGAGCCAATCTTGGGTCCTCTGGAAGAACAACCAACCCTCTTAATTGAACCAACTCTCCATCCCCTTATCTAAATATTATTTTCGAGTGCTTCTAAATAGTAAGAATGAAGGGAACATTTTTCACTAAAAATAAAGCCCCTTTCTTGGGTTAGTTTTTAATACATCAAAGATGAGCTGACAGAATGCCTGGTAGAATTTTTAAGTGTCATTATGAAACTAAAAGTCATTTTCATTTAGATGATCCATTTATGATTACACTTGAATTTTATCAGCTGGGGGGGGTGTTTAAAAGAGAAATCTAAACTTTATGTGTAGCTTCTATCGAAGAGGCTTCTCCCTCAGCACGCACGGGTTGCTGTGGACCCCCGCCCCACCTAGCAAACCCCAGGCAGCTGTTCCCCTCCCCTCCCAGGGCCTCAGACCAGCTTGTTCTTTGTGTACCTTTCTCGTCATCGCCATCTGTTTACTGCTATTCTGTGTCCTGCAACCACATTAGGGCTTCTCCACTAGACGGAGCGAGCTAAAGAGGGAAAAAGCCTGAGCATTGTCCTCGTCTTCGGATTCCGGGAAGGCTGGGTACATGAAGGCCCTCGGCACAGGTGCACTAAATGGCAGACCCGAAATTGACATTTAACTGAAAAACATGTGCCTTTCAGGCAGCCTGGCAGTACCGCCCAGCAGGCCACTTAGGTGAAGGCTGGCTCTTGACTTGGCTAATGTAAAAGCAAGCCCTGAGTTCTTAACAAGAGGAAATAGGCACGTTCGCATTTTGCTAAGCCGTCCTTCAGAGCTTGCTTTCCATCCCTGTGAAATGATTTTCCAACAACATCCTTAAAGGTCAAATCACTTGAATACCAGCCCTTCTCTCCCTCCCCTGGGTAGGGCAAGGGTAATTCGCCACGCTCCTCTCAGTTGGCCCAAATATGGCAAAACTTTAGGTCGCACCGCTTTATTCTCATTCTGACACCACCCCCCCCCCCCCCCCCGCCATCTGATATACTATTTTACCTCTAAAACAAATTCTTACGGACCACCTCACGTAGAAAAAAGCAATGTGTTTAAATTATGTTCAAGGCCATAATTCAAGGAACCTGCTCTGTTAGCTCATTAAAACCCTATGGAGATTCTTTCAGCAACTAGCTCCTTGTGATGTGGGCCCAACAACTGACCTAAAAGAAACAAACACTCTTGGTGGTGCCACTGTTTATTCTGCAGAACATAAAGGAATCAGTTCTGGCTACTTTCCCTCAACTAGGCCAAGCAGATGCTCAATACCATAACAAACATGGGAGAAGCCCCCACAGTTGTCACTTCGGTTTTGATGTTCAACAGGAGTGGCTCCTGCCACCCCCACCTCTGCACAGTGGGTAAACGAAACACCCAGGGGATCGCTTTCCCATGCAAAGGTCCTTACACTGAAGCACCTGCACAGAAGCCACACAAGCTTTCGCTCGCCAACCGTGTTGTGCGGCCCGCCCCCACAGCTCTCCCTTTTCTTCCGAAGTGTGCGGGGACTTCCCCGACAGCCCTCGGCCACTTTCTTCCCATCAATTCAGTCCCTTAGGGGACCTGCCAAGCTGGGACTTCGAGATTCTTACTCTTGGTGGGGCGTGGTGGTGGGGTGTCAGAAAGTATCAGGGTCCACACTGCCCCCCGCCCCGCGCCTGGGATCGTGCAACACTGAAAGAGGGGAAGCCGACGGTGGTGGTGGTGGGGTCTCCTGCTACCTGCCGCGTCACCTGCCTCTCCCCGCGGCGGGGACCCGAAGAAATAGAAATCTTGCCGCGCACACAAAGGCGACGGAGCCCACACGCAACCACAGGTGGCTTTGCGCGCGACACGTGACTCCTGCAGCCAACTGAGCGCGTACCATAACTGTGGTCGCTCCGGCATCTCCACGGAGTCCCCATATTTGCAAAAGTTCCCGCACCCAGGGCACGAGAACCCGGAGAAGGGGAAGGGAAGGGGGTTTGGAACAGTCCTGTTTGCCTTAACCCTCCAGGGCTCCCTCCCTATAATCCGCATCCTGGTTGGGGTCTTAGATCACTCAGGCTGTCTGGCTATAGATCCTACTGTGCTCCCGAATAAGTGTATAAATTTTGACCGTTTAACTTTACCCCTTTCTGCCGACGTGGGGGACATCGTGATAGCTGTCCAGGAGCGAATCCATGTGACCTGGGGCCTGGAGCTTAAAAGCTGTAGGGAGAAAGTCTTCAAAACAAACACAAAGTTCTGGGTTGCAGAAGCCATCAGAACCAGGCAGCCCAACCCTCGATGTTCATTAGCTTCCGGCGTTAACAGGCTGCTTTTATCTTCATTAAAGTGGTTGCGAGAATTAAATGAGGTGAGCCTGTGAGAGGCCTTGCAAAGGTGCCTGGCACCTTTGGTGGTTTGTTTATGAGCTCTTGGGTCTCTGCAGCTAGTCAGGTGTTTAAAATGCACAGTGCCCTTTACCTTAAAAGCAAACCTGTGCGCGGCAGACTAGCGAGTCCGAGCTCCCAAAACAAAGGTGCAGAGAAGCCTCAATGGTCTTTCAGAACTCAGTTGCCACCTTACAAGAATCTGGTTTTTGCACGGTCCTAGCTCACCCAGAGTGGTATGTAAATATATACCTATCACATCGTGTAGGGGCAAGAAAAGAAAAGAAGAAGAAATTCCCCGTGAAAGAACAGAGTACCTCAGAAATACCTGTTTCTGAACTTTCGCTGCAAAATTTCCCCAAACGAGAACAACAGAGGCAGGACTGTCCGGTAGGCGAACTCTAGTGGCTGTTCAAATGCCTTCGCGGTACACCTTTGCGCACGGTTGCTCGCTCTGTTAGCCTGTGCTTTTCCCATGAGCTGTTTATCTGCAGCAGTTCAAACGAATAGTTTTACTATCCATCCCCCAAAGATTTAGAAACAAAGGCAAACAACATAAGTGGCAGGAACCCGCTCAGTGCAAGGCACTTTAAGGGCCTTTCCTCGTTGGCTATCCATATCTCTTCGCTGTAGAGAGTCCCTGCTGAATGCTCTATGCATTTTCATTTGTCTAAGTTCACACCAACAGCCAGAATTTGAATCTGGTTTTGCTTTGGTCCTGGGAATTAATTCTCTTTTTTTTTTTATTGCATAAAAAGAAAAGTGTAAACTACTAAAGACAGCAAAACAAACAAAACAACATTAACCCAAGTGGAGGCATTTCCTTAATCCCAGCACTCAGGAGGCAGAGGCAGGTGGATCGCTAGGAGACTGGAAACTAGCCTGGTGGCACGTTCCATTCCAGTTAAAGCTACAGAGTGAGACCGCTTCTCAAAAAAATTATATGTGTGTGTGTGTATATATATATATGTATATATATATACATATATATATGTATATATATATACATATATATATGTATATATATATCAACTCATTTATGTCTTGCAAAACAGGGTGGAAGTAGGGGTGAGGAAGTAAGGGACATCCAGTTCTGGTAGTCACCTTCTCAAATAATTTTCTTTCCCAAGATAACTAAGCATCAGGCCTGGTTTTCTGAATTAAGAGGAAAGAGTCTATCACAGCCCGACCCCACAGAAGGCACAGGAATGGGAAGGATTCATTCGTAAAGAATTGGTGAGATAGTATTCAGCAGAACCTCTTAAGTCACAGCCTTTCAAAGCCCTTAATTCCTGAAAAACGGCAAAATAATGAAAAACTGTCTTCCCTTCCCCCATTTTTTTTTCTTTCTTGGGTAATTGTTAGCTAATAAAACAGTCTAAATAAATTTTAGAAGAGAGCTCAAGGAGAGTGGCCAGAATGAGCAGCAAGAAATGAAAGATCTACAGCAAGGGGGTGGGGGCATGAGAGGCGCCCTTTCTTTTGTCAGCTTCTCAGAGGGAAAAGATTTCCTATTAGTCAGAAACTTGAAAAAGGAATGTACAAGAGCACATTGCATTTTCCTAGCTAAATTGTGGTCTGGAAGCCATAGCTTGATGTTTATTGTGTTGGTGGCGGGAGGGGGTGAGGGACATTTTCTTCTGAAGACAAAAATTGAAGCCTCCATCTGTGCACATCCTAGAGCCTAGCATGTCAGTCCCGCTGAGGCTTTGGACCAGCAGGGGGATGGGAAGTGACTTCTTCAAAAAGGGAAGCCAAGTTCACTACCTCTTTTCCAGCAGTGAAGCATTCATGCAGGAAGTGAACTTTCAAAGTATTTCAAAAGAAAACGCACTAAAGGGGCTGAGAGAGGATCCGCATGTGATTTCCAAGGGCCAGGCAGTATTTCCAGAGAGTCAGAGAAAGGGATGGAAAATCAACTCTGACAGAGGAATAAGAACTGGGCTTAGGGTCTATCCTGGGCAAGCTGACTTCAAGCTCATGTTCCCTTAACTTACCATGGTCAGCCCCATGCAGAGGAATGAGTTAGACCCTTTAGTCTTAATAATGCAGGCTGCAGAATGGAGAGGAAGGGAAGAAGAGGAACTCTGGGTGGCTTCCTGAATGTCCTACTAAGGCTCCTGGGTCTCATGCTGCAGGCAAATTCATTCCTCAACACCAGCCGGAGCACAGAGATGCTGAGTTACTTCCCTGGAAGAACAACTTTCATTTGCAAATGTCACACGTGTGCCAGCAGCATTCCAGATCCTGAGATATTTTAATAGTGTACATGATTGTGCACGGTACACTGATACCTTGCAGACACTACATTACAAACCAGAATATCATCTGTGAAGGAATCACAACAACCAGAGTTGGGAGCTTCTCTCGGTTGCCTCTCAAAAGGCAGTATAAACTGCTGGAGGCTTGGGTCTCATTGTCCACTCAACCCCCAAACCAAAAAACACTGTCTTTGCTCCCTGTTTCTCCTCACATGGAACTTACGATGGAAGCAGATCAGGTTCCAGTGTTTGGAACACACTCTTCCCAAAAATGAGTGAGGACCTAAAGTCTGCAGATAGTCTTCATTCTTAAGTAAACTAATGTCAACGGATCTCTGAATGGCTAGAAAACAAAGATCCCAGTTCCAACTGCATGGTCTGCCATGACACTAGTAATATAATCTATTTAGGTGCTTGGGACATTGTGCTATAACACCAAGGACCACCCCTGCCTAGAGTGGCAGGAAGGGGTTGGAAAGACTATCACATCCTCTGGCTAGCTCAAGACTCAAACTGGGCATTGAAGAGACCAATACAAGAAATTGTTTAAATCCCTCCTTTCTATCTAGTTATATGAACCTTTTATAACATGCTTTTATTTTCCATTTTAGAGTTGCATTTGGGACTCATCTCCAGGAAGTCATCAGCAAGGCCTTCTTTAAAGATCTAATTGCTCAAAAGATACAAAATTCCCTTTCCACATTGCAGCTTCCTGTTCTGCTGTGACCTGTCTTGCTTCCTTTTCTTTTCCTTTATGACGTCTAGTCCCTAGCACCTCTCTCTCCGTTTTCAATCCATCCTCTCCATTCTGGTACCTCTTACTTTTCTCCTTGTCATGAAGGTTAAGATTTTTATCAATTTGGCATAATCTAAAGTCATCTTTAGAAGAGTGAACTTCAAATTGAGAAAATGCATAAATCAGATTAACCTATGGGCAAGGCTAATTATGTCTCTCTCTCTCTCTGTGTCTCTGTCTCTTAAAAGATTTATTTATTATGTATACAACATTCTGCCTCCATGTATGCCAGAAGACAGTACCAGATCTCATTATAGATGGTTGAAAGCCACCATGTGGTTGCTAGGGATTGAACTCGGGACCTCTGGAAGAACAAGCAGTGCTGTTCTTAACCTCTGAGCCATCTCTCCAGCTCCAAGTCCATTCTCTTGATTGATGATTGACGTGGGACCATGGGGTGATGGTTGTATAAGAAAGCAGACTGAACAAGCCACACAGGGAGCAAGTCAGTAAGCAGCGTTCTTCCTTGAACTCTCCGCTTCTGTCCCTGCCTCCAGGTTCCTGCTAGAGGTCTTGCCCTACTTCCCTTAGTGACAGAACTGTAAGATGTAAGATGAATTAAACCCTTCTCTCCCAAAGTTCCTTTTGGTCTTGATGCTTATCACGGCAATGGAAAGCAAACAAGACCATCAATTGTGATAGCTAATCTTGGTTGTCAACTTGATTCAGTTCACTTTCTCCTTTTTATTCAGTCTAAGACCCCAACCCATGGAATTTGTCACTCCTAGTTAGGGTGGGCCTTCTCACCTCAGTTTGCCTAATCCAAATAGTCCACCACAGGCATGCTCAAAGGCTAGCCTAGATAAAGCTTTACCCTTCTCTAGAGACCTAGAGGCTCATCCATTAGGAGTTGGATGGGGTTGGAAAGACTATCACATCCCCTGGCTAGCTCAAGACTCGAACTGGGCATTGAAGAGACCAATACAAGGAATTGTTTAAATCCCTCCTTTCTTTTTAGTTATGTGAACCTTTTATAACATGCTTTTATTTTCCATTTTAGAGTTGCATTTGGGACACATCTAGACCCTGTCAAGTTGACAATATCAACCACCGGAGTAGCTGGGCTGAGGCAGAAGTTGTACAGTCAAGATTGTCTGTGTATACACGTCGTACTGAATAGTTTTATGTCGACTGACACAAATTAGAGTCATCTGAGAGAAGGGAGTCTCAATTAAGAAAATGCTTCCATAAGATTAGACTGTAGGCAAGCCTTCCAGGGTATTTGCTTAATTAGTGATTCCTAGGGAAGGGCTCAGCTCATTGTGAGTGGGGCCTGGGCAGGAGGTAGATCCTGGGTTCTATAAGAAAACAAGCTGAGCGAGCCATGAAGAGCAACCCAGTAAGCAGCATCCTCCATGGCCTCTGCATCAGCGCCTGCTCCAGGTTCCTGCCCTGTTTGAATTCTTGTCCTGACCTCCTCCAGTGATTGTCCAGGATATGCAAGTGTAAGTCAAATAAACCTTTTCCTCTCCAGTTTGTTTGTGGTCATAGTGCTTCATCATAGCAATGGAAATGATAACTAAGATACACCTGCTGAAAAGAAGGGGAAGAGGACTACAAGCAAGCCCAAGAACATCTCATAATCTTTTAAGCACAGCTATTATTAAGAAACTAAAGGAAATCCTACACAAAACATTTTTTTTCAAAGATCTTATCTTTGTGGCAAGGAAATAAGAGGAGCCAGGGAAGTTTATTTCCTGTTATTGTCTGGTCTCTTGATGTTCAAAAATGCCTTTATTCTTTCCTAAACATGATGGTTCCTCATGGCTCAGGCCATTCCCTTCATCTTATCTGTACCTCCTTCCCCCTCATGTTGTTATTAAGAGCATCATAAACCACTGCTAGACATAAAGACTCCAAATCAGTATCCCTGAATGATGCTCACATACCCACATACCTGACATACATCTTCCCCTGTGGTATATCCACTAGCCCCTCTCACACAATAGTCAAAGTGGCACTCACTAACTTACCGTAACCACGTTCAAGCAAGTGTGCTGGCCCACATCTTAGAGCATGCAGAAGGCTGGAGCTGGAAGGTTGTGAACTCAAGACCAGTGACATGAGGCACCCTTCTGTATGCTGTGAATATGTTTTATTACCATTGGTTAATAAAGAAGCTGCTTTGGCCTATGGCAGGAAAGAATATAACTAGGCGGGAAATCCAAACAGAGATACAGAGGAAAAGAAGATAGAGTCAGAAAGACACCAGCAGTCACTGGAGAAGCAAGATGTGAGGGACCAAGTCACGAGCCTCATGGTAAAATATAGAATAATAGAAATGGGTTAGTTTAAGTTGTGAGAGCTAGTTAATAATAAGCCTGAGCTAATAGGCCAAATAGTTTATAATTAATAGTACTATTATAAATAATAGTACGCCTCTGAGTGTTTATTCAGGAGCTGGAGGCAGGAGAGAAACCTGCAGTTACAGACCAGTCCAGACTGCATAGTGACTCTGCTTCAGAATGATAAACACCACCACCACAAAGTTTCTTTTGTGTTTCAATGTTCAGAATTTGAACGACATCCCCATTCTTCTAGACACTTATAATTTGAAAGCTTGGGGCCTTCTCACATCTTCTTTTCTCCAATGCGTCTCCCAAATGCTATTAAAAGTACATTTAGAATAAGCTTGGCTAATTTATTTTTATGATACATGTCTAGTTTTGTCTTGTAATAAAGGATGTGACTATTTTAAAGAAAAATTTGACAAAAATAAATTTGAATAGACATATTCAGATACCTTGATTAACAGCACGATGTCATTATTCGCCCTGTGATAGCTCACTTCTGACAAGGACATGAGAGAAAATACCACTTCCACCTTGAATAATTTAATTTTGTTGGTCTAAAATTGCATACAATTATAATATTTTTACCTACAATAAGAGGATATCAAAATTTTAAAGCAATATGCCAGTCATTTTGAAAAGAAATTTTGTTATGAAAATTTAGACATACATAGAAAGAGTAAAACGAACACCCATAGGACTCCCTTGCAAAGAGTAGAGGGAGGAGCAAGGGAGGGGGAAGGGAGTGGAAGGGGCAATGTTCAGATGTCAGATTATTTTACCTCTCCTTGTCTCACTATGCCACTCAATAGTTTTATGTAATTATAATAGTGTTAAGTAAAAGGGAAACACGGGTCTATCAACACTGCAGACTCATGACAGAGGTGCGTGATACTGCTATGCCATTTCCTCATCGTCAAAGCTGATGGTCACAATAGTATTGCATGATGCTCAGTCCTTACTAATATGTTTTCTCTGTCGTCTCAAAAAATGTATTTTTGCCAGTTTCTTTTGTCATATTTTGGTTGCATTTAGAACCACAGAGATTCCAACCACTGCTTTTGATTTAGCTCTGATGTCCTTTTTAGTCTTTCTGTTTTTCCATAGCCCTGACTTAGAATGAACCAGGCTCCTGAGTCCAAATGTCCTGCAGTTTGCTTTGTCTGTTTACATCCTTCCTAGCCGGTGTAGGTTAGCAATCTGTCCCTCTGTTCTCATGAGTAGTGTGCACTTGTACAAATCATTTTGTGTTTTCTTTTCTTTCTTTTTCTTCTTTGTGATTCATACTCCTTTTTCATTTGTATCAAAACTCAGCCAGAACAACGAGTCCAGGATGACAAAAGCGGATTGAGTCCTTCAATTGTCTGCAATGACTTTGTTTGCAAAATTGATCAAAACAACACTCAAGTGCTGTAAGGTTTGGTTTTGTATTCATTTTCTCTCCCTGTTCTTCAGCCCTGAAAGTGTACTTCTTTCACAATGCTTTCTTTCTCTCTTGTATTTGTTCTTCTTGGTTCTTGATATTTCCATCAAAGTCAATTGCAATGAACTAGTTAGTCACAATCTAGTGTTTTCCCTAAGAGTAGACCAATAACATAATGCAAGATCTAAGGACACATCAAAAGAAAATAATTTTAGAAAATACTCAGGAAACAGTCCTCATTGTCTTAGATAGCTGTATTATTTGATTCAGTAGGCTTGTCTGGAAGAATAGTGCCTTTTTCAGAAATGTATGCATTTAGGACTCGGGAAATGACATAGCCAGTAAAATATTTGCTGCACAAATATAAGACTCATTTAATAAGCCAGGTTTGGCAGTGTATACCTGTAATGCCATTACTGGGGAGGTAGAGTCAGGGGGACCCCTACTTGCTGGTCAGTCAGCCTAGCCAAATTGCCAAGCTCGGGCTGGAGAGATGGCTCAGAGGTTAAGAGCACTGACTGCTCTTCCAGAGGTCCTGAGTTCAATTCCCAGCAACCACATGGTGGTTCACAACCATCTAACCATCTATGATGAGATATAGTGCCCTCTTCTGACATGCAGGTGTACATGCAGACAGATACTGTATACATAATCAATCAATCAATCTTCAAAAATATTTGCCAAGCTCCATGGTCAGTACGACACCTCGTTTCTTAGTTATTTTTCTACTGTGGTGAAGAAACATCGTGACTAAGGCAATTTATAAAAGAAAGCATTTAATTTCTAGCTTGCTTAGCATTTCAGAGGGTTAGTCCATGATGGTCATGGTGGGAAAGAAGGCAGCGTACATGAAGCTGGAATAGCAGCTAAGAGTTTACATCCTGATCCACAGGTTGAAGGCAAGGTTTAGGACCAGGGTGAGGGGACTATGCCTGGTGTGGACTTTTGAAAGCTCAAAATCCAACCTTCATTCCCTGTGGTATGCTTCCTCCAACAAGGCCACGTCTCCAAATCCTTCCTAAAACAAGCTTTCAAACACATAAACCTGTGGGAGCCATTCTCACTCAAACCACCATTTTTTGTCTAAAAAATAAAGTGAAAAGCAACGGAGGAAGACCCTGGGCATTGATGAGGAAGACCCTGGGCATTGATGAGGAAGACCCTGGGCATTGATGAGGAAGACCCTGGGCATTGATGAGGAAGACCCTGGGCATTGATGAGGAAGACCCTGGGCATTGATGAGGAAGACCCTGGGCATTGATCTATGGTCTCCATACACACACCCCCACACATGTGTAAACACATGAACTTGTATACAACATGTACAGCTCTAGTTTGCTTTCTGCCAATGAGATAAACGCCATGACCAAAAGCAATTTGGGGTATGAAAAGGTTTATTTGGCTTACACCTTCTAATCACAGGCCATCATTGAAGGAAACCAGGGCAAGAACCTGGAGACAGAAACTAAAACAGAGGCCATGGAGAAGTGCTGCTTACTGTCTAGCTCCCCAAGGTGTACTCAGTTTGCTTTCTCATACAATCCAGGACTACCTAGCCAGGGGATAGATGGCTCAGTAGTTAAGAGCATTGGCTGCTCTTCCGGAGGGTCAGAGTTTAAATCCAAGCATCCACATGGCACTTAACAACTGCCTATAATTCTAGTCCCAGGGGATCTAAACTCTTCTTCTGGCCTCCATGGGCACTGCACACATAGTACATAGATATGCATGTAGCCAAAATACCTATACACATAAAATAAATAGTAATAAATAATTGCAGGCCTATCTGATGGATGGATTGTCTCAATTGAGGTTCCCTCTTCCCAGGTGACCTTCTTATGTCCATTTGTAGTCAGTCATTTTTGTTGGGACTACAGGCTCCCCAATAATGACACAGAGACTCATTATTAATTACAAAAGTTCAGCCAATAGCTTAGGCTTGTTACTAATTAGCTCTTACAATTTAACCCATTTTAATCAATTACTTTTTGTCTCATGGTTTTATTACCTTTACTCTGACTAGCCATGTTGCTTCCTCTCCATCTGGAAGGTGACTCCCCACATCTTTACCCTTCTTCCCAGTGTGCTCTTTTTTCTGAAAGTCCAGTCTAGTGATTGGCCATGCAACTTTTTATTAAACCAATCAGAATGGCATATCTTCACAATGTACAAAAAGATTATTCCACAATATCCATCTGACAAATAAACAAAAAGACTAATTAGAACAAATACATAAAAAATGTATTGAGTAAAAAGACAAAATGGTAACTCATACATCAAATTATCATTTTTAATTAGGAGTGGTAGACTTTAAAGGTTTTGGATATAACAGGCAATTTAAAAATATCTAGAAGGATTTAGTCTATATCTATGCAGATGGGTTGCACTGGGTAGTGTCTGAGGGAAATATTGGGTTGTATAAATTAAAAACTGGAGCTGTATGAAGTAATATCTTTCCCAAGAATATGTAGATACTGCAGTCAAATGTTATTGCAACTGTGTATAATTTTTCATTAAGGCTGAGATTTTTAATATTTTTTGCAGAATTGAGGATCATTTCCAACTCGCAGACATCTGGGAAAGGATATGCAGCAGTTGTTATTCGTGGTTAGTTTTGACATTCTGGGTATTCATGTGTAATAAGTCCCTCAGCTGTCACCAACACCCATAAGTTAGCCCCTAGTGCTATCCCCAGTACAAAGGAAAGCAGAAACACAGGTTGATCAGATTTCTTTGTAACTCATGTAAACACCAGAGCCAGGCCTGACATTCGGGTAGCTTAGCCTAGAGTCTTACCCACCTCCCTCCCATATTAGCAACGAATACCCAACAAAAAAAGGCAGCTAAAAGAAGCTAAAGGAAGGGCTTTGTTTTGGTCCACACTTCAAGGGTACAGACCTTTGCAGCAGGAAAGTTTTGGTGAAGGGACTCAGGCATGCTGTCACCGTGGCTGCAGTCAGAAAGCAGAAGGAATGCTGATGTTCAGCTCTTTGGACCTTTTTTTTCAGTCTTGGACCCAGCACATGGAATGATAACACCGACATTTAGGGTAGTTCTTCCCACCTCATTAACTCAACCTAGAAACTTCCTCACAGATAACCTGTCTCCTAGGTTATTTATCAGGTTGCCATCAATATTAACCCTCAGAGCTTGTGACTTCCATGCTACATAAAATGTGCAGGGGTATGTGGAAGCAACTCGGAGATTCTCAGGCTGCGGAGCCCAGCACGTTTTTATGGAACGCATGGTGTTTGAATAAGAATGACACCCATGGGTTCATATACATTTGAATGCTTGGTCACCAAGGAGTGGCACTACTGGGAGGTGTGGCCTTGTTGAAGGAAGTATGTGACTGGGGGTGGGCTTTTAAGTTTCAAAAACCTATCCTAAGCCTACAGTCTCTTATTGCTGCCTGCAGATGTAGAACTCTTAGAACTTTTCCAGCACCATGTCTGCCTAGATGCTACCATGTTTCCCACCACGATGATAATGGACTAAACCTCTGGAACTGTAAGCAAGCCCAACTGTAGTGGCATTTCATTTGTATTTTAATAAATAAAGCTTTTCTGAAGATCAGAGAGTAAAACAGCCCCATTGGTCAGCCTTACAGACCAGGCAGTGGTAATATACACCTTTAATCAGTATAGCCACAATAGTTGTTATAGAAACCAGGCAGTGCATGCCTTTAATCACAGTGGGGCATGTCTTTAATCCCAGCCCTAGAGAGGGTTATAGAACAGGAGGAGACAGTTCTCAGTCACAGACTCATTCTGAGGTTTCCTGTCAGGATCACCATTTTCAGACTGAGGTCAAGGTAAGAGCCAGTGATTAGCTGCTTTGCTTTTCAGACTTCAGGTTGAACCCCAATATCAACCCATGAGCTTTTATTAATTGTGCATCACCCACCTAAATACTTTTCTTTGTAAGATTTGTTGTGGCCCTGGTGCCTTTTCACAGCAATAGGACATTAAGACAGAAGAAGTTGGTACCAGAGAGTGGGGTCTTGCTGACCATACTCTTTTTGGAAAACTTTGGGACATTGGACTGTAAAAGCAGTTGGATGTTTTAAGTGAAGCTAAATGGGACACCTAGAAGGAGTCCTGGAAGACAATCGTACTGAGAGAAATGTAGATTATGATGTTTAGAATTTAGAGACTGTTCTTGTGATATTTTTGTAAACAAGGAGGCTGCTTTCTGCCTTTGTCCAAAATAATCTGCCTGAGGTTGAATGAAAGACTTTTAGATTAATGACACTGGCAGAGGAGATTTCAAGAGAACCTAGGATTGACTCTGTGGTTACTAGTGGTCACTCTTATGCAGATTTATAATAAAAAGGAACAAACTAAACAAGGGAAAATAAAAAATGTACAGTTTAAGCAGAAAAGGAGTACCTTCCACAGGAAGTGTAATAGAACTAAGTCTGGGTTCAAGGAAATACAAAGTCTACCGAAAAGCCTGATGCTGAATGAAATAAAGGAAGTGGCTCTCAGGACTCCTCCCATTGCTGGGAATCTTGGAGAGCCACTCTCTAAACAGTAGTGAGTGATTCATCTGGGAAGACTGCGGAAGAGCAATGGAAATCACCTGCCATTGAGAGGCATGAAAGCATTTAGTAGTCTTATCCATTCTGAAAAAAAAAAAAAAAATCACAGCAAGTTCAGCAAGTTGAGACTTTAGGAAAATCAAGGCCAAATCTGGATATAGCCACATTGCCTGTGTCCCATGTCCCCACTCCTTCTAAGAACATTCCTTGTGTGTGTGTGTGTGGTGGTATATGTGTGTGTATTTGTTTTATTTTATTTGAGACAAGGTCTCACTGTGTAGCCTTGGCTAGACTGGAACTTACTATGTAAACTAGTCTGGCCTTGAACTCGCAGAGATCTCCCTGCCTCTGCCTCTCTAGTGCTGGAATTAAAGCTGTGTGTTGCCACAACCAGCAGAGAAAGTTTCAGAGGGTACATCTGAGGGAAATGGCAGACGAAGAACTATCTGTCACATACTCTTTTGTGCCCCATGCTCAACATTTAGCTCACTTCAGAGACTTCCAGAAAGAAAACCCCCTTTTGACTAAGGAGGGGTTGCATTAAAGCTACAGCCAGACTTGTTGAACATCATTTTGCTTTTGTTTATTGTCTGTGTAAGCGTGCGTGTACATGTTAGTGTGTACACATAGAGAATCTGAAGGCTGATATTGGCTGTCTTCTTCAAATACTCCTCCACCTTATTTTTTATTAAAAATTTCACATATGAATATAATGTTTTTATTAAGTCTATCCCCATTCCCTCTCTCCCAATTCTTTTATACCCTACCACCACTTCCCCCAACTTTATCCTCTCTCTCTCTCTCTCTCTCTCTCTCTCCCCTCTCTCACAACCACATCCACTTACTCTCTAACCCACTGAGTCTATTTAGTGCCGTTTGTGTGTGCCCAGGTATAGGATTATCTCCTGAAGCATGGGTAGACTTTCAGGGGCCACATCTGTGAAGAACGCTTACTCTTTCTCCCCAGGCAGCCACCAACTGCCAGTAGCATCTCAGTAAGAAGTAGGTCATCATGGGCCACTCTCCTGTCCATTCTGGGATTTTTTCCTCTTGTACAGGTCTAATGCATACACTCACATGTGAGTTTACGTGTATGACAGGCCTGTCATGTACAGCAAATAATGTTAGGCTCAAATATCAACTACATCTGTCTCTTACAAATTGAAATGTTAATTTTATGTTACTTCATAAGATGATTTGGGTCTGGAGCTTTAAAACGTTTGTTATGGGAAAATTAGATTATAAAATTTAAGAGAGAAAATCTAAAGATACCTACAAATATCTTTTTTATTAAGTGTTCAAGAAATATCTGAGCTACTTTTTGATAAACTAACTTAAAATGTAAAATTAAAAGGTTAGTTTCAGGAATGACCTGTATTGTGAGATATTTCTGCCTTGGTCCATTTGAAATGGGTGTAGATGAGCAAGGATGAGATGAGCCAACTTTTGCTTTGGAAAAGTTTCTAGGTGATAACGTATTTTAACACCTAAATATGTTGCTGGGATTCCCTCTCACTGGTTCTTAGTCTCATTCATGTGGGAATTTGGAAATAGAACTCAGAAGGAAGCTTTCCAAGTCTTTAGTTTGAGAAAAGGTCACAACAAGAATGGAGGACCTGTCATCTGTTGCCTCTGCCAAAACCAAGTAGGAGACAGCAATTAGTGTGTGTGTCGAGGGGTGGTTTTATCAAGTTCAGATTTGGAAAAATGGAGTAGAGATGGAATAGAGACCACCGTGTGCCTCAAAGAAAAACAGTTCCCTTTTCAAAGTGGGAGGTGAGCTCAGGGTCTTCAATGAGGCGATAAATGGAAAATTTGTGGGTCCAAATAGTTTCTTTGTTCTCCCATGGAAGTTCCTTGAAAGACCAGATTGATTTTGACTCTTCTAATGTTTTTCAGGGTCAGCAAGATCCCGAGTTCCTGAAATGAGTAAAATTTCAGCTTGTGTTTTGAGTCAGGGTCTCTCGCTGGCTCTGCTAAGCTGGCTGGCCAGTGAGTCTTAGGCGTTCCTCTGTCTCTACTTGCCCCTCACTAGACCTATAATAACGTGCCGCCACCCCTGGCTTTCTGTACACGGGTGCTGGAAATCAAGCTCTTATGCTTGCAAGTCAAGCACTTTTCCAACTGAGCCACCTTCGCAGCCAACAAAGACATGGATCAAATGTGAACCCACAGAACACAGCCGGGCAAGGTGCTGTTACGACGGTTTGTATTCATTGGCTAGAGCTGTCAGAACAAAGAGCTAGCCTTGTTTTTTAGATTTATTTTATTTTTTATATGTATGCTTTGCCTGCATGTATGTATGTGTACCATATGCATGCCTGACACGCACAGAGGTTAGAAAAAGAGGTTGAAATCTCCTTGAACTGAAAGTACAGATGATTGTGAGCCACTGTGTGGCTGCAGGGAATTGAACCTGGGTCTTCTGCAAAAGCAAGTGCTCTCAACTCTTGAGCTGTTGATCCAGCCAACTAAAAGCTATCTTACACAGCAGAAATCCACTGGCCCAGTTCTGGGTGAAGGCTGACCTCAAGGAGGCAGGAGGGCTGCTTTCCTCCCAGAATCTGCTCCACACCTGGCTTTCAGTTTCTGAGGGGTGGTTGACAATCTTAGGGGTTCTTTGGGTTCTCATTTCAGTGTCTGGCTTCCTGCTCACATGACATTCTTCCTGTGTGAATGTCTGTCTCTAGGCAAATTTCCCTTCTTATAAACATACCAGTCACATTGGATTAGAGCCCATCCTCCTGAACTCATTTTTAATTTGATTACATCTGTGAAGACTCCACTTCTAGATAAGGTAAGGCCACACACTGAGGGGGTACACAACCCAACCACAGAACTATTTTCCTTTCTTCAAATGAATGGTTTTGCTCCTTTGCTCGTTTTTTCTGTTTCCCTCAAATTAGCTGTCCTGTGTTCATCTCTGATGACACAAAACACACGTCTCCATTCTGTCGCTTTATTCCTTTCCTCTGTCCTTCCATTTATACCCAACCCCAGTCCATCCAATTCTAATCAATCTACACAATGATCCAAGGTCAAACTTCTAATAGGATAACTTTGAACAAGAAATCTCCGCACAGAAACCCCCAGCATCCTCAGTATTTCGAGTCTAGGCGTCTTCCGTTGGCATTAGGTTCCTTTTCAGTCAAGCTCCAGGCAGAGTTCCTTGACCAAATCTCCCCTTTTCACCGGCTGCCTCTCAAGTACCGGTTTCTCATCCTCTCCCCTTCTTTTCCCATTTTCCCCCTCTGATTGCCTGAGTGCCACCCTAACATCCTTCTTTCAATGCAGCAAGACCCGCTTCTCTTCAAAGAGCTTTTCACCCCAATTATCACTGCCTCTTCAGAAATCATAAACCGCCATTTCATCTGGGCCGTGCTGGTGACATATCCCAGGATTGTGTAAGTGCTGGGTAAGGATGCTGGTGCCAAGTTAAACCCCAGCCCTCCTCCTTCTCTTCCTCCCCCTCATCTTCCTCCCCACCCGCAAATGTTCCAGTCCTTACAGCAAACAAACACTTCATTTCATCTAACCTAAAATGTCATCGGATGTAGGATGTACCGCTAGTTAATTTATCACCGTTACCAAGGAAACCAATGTTTCCTTTCTGGCTTTTCATCTCATTATTAAAAAAAAGTTTTAAATGGAGTCAGAAGGAAGCTTGAGGACAATTTTATTAAATTTTGAAAGAAAAACAACATGACAGGCAAGCTGAAAATCCCTCAGTTCTCGAGGGGGGAGAGTGGGGCGGGGGGGGGGGGGCTGAGGTGGGGGGAGCGATAGTCATAGCTTCTGAGTTAGGAGCCAGCGGCAGTCAGAGAAACAGCCAGAAAGGCCGGCATGTTGGGGAAAACCGTGAGGACAAACATGGTTAGTATCACGCCTCGGGGCTGAGTTCAGAGGGTACCTGATCCCAGGGCCTGTGTCCTGGGACAAAAGAGTACACCTGGGACACGGTTAGACACAGGAAGAAATGCAGTGTTCCATTTTAAAGAAAGGAAAAGCACTCCCAAGAAAGGAAATGGCTAGTAAGCCAATAAGAAAGCCCCAAAAGCATTAGGCTTAGTTATGTGAGTTATGTGGTACTAAGCCCTCATGTTTGTGTTGCTCGGGTTGCTCTTGGAGTAAAGGATTTTCAGTCTTCTCCAGGATCTTCCCTGTGCTACCCGGGCTCCCGGGTTCCTGGGGGATCTTGCTTCCCTGCACTACAAGGTAGGACCTCTTCCTTCCCACCCGTTCGCCTTTTGATTTCACACATGGCTGTCCTGAGATCTTAGACCGCCAGTGTCCAGGCATAGAGAGCCACATCTCGAGGCTGCAGAGGAGATTAGCAAGGGACACATTGAAACTCGGATGGTGACTACAGCGAAGACAGTCGCGAGCGAGGGATAGAATGTGCAGGCCCCAACACCAGCCCCACGGAGAAAGCAGTGTCTCAACCCTCTCATAAGCTAGTCTTGTTCCATGCGTTATAGACACCTCCACTGGAAGAAGACACAAAGAAAGATTTAATTAGGAAATCCCCTGAGATGTTCACGTCCCAGTGCAGAAACAAAAGTAACATGAAAAGTCCAACATGCCAGCCCCCTGCAAAATCACTAACTCCACAGTAACGTCCCTCCCCCCAGTGAGAATGACCTGGAAGAACTTCCAGACCAATAAATAATTCAAATGAATGATTTTAACTATGTTTAAAGAACTCAAAGATTTGAAGCTACCCCGAGTGAACAAAAATTAAGAGCTGAATGAAATGAAGAAACGGTTTCACCTTCTTATTTAGCTTCTCTAGGAACATGAATTATAAGCTCAATGTCCTTTATTTATGGCTAGAAACCAAATATGAGTGAGTACATCCCATGTTCCTCTTTTTGGGTCTGGCTTACCCCACTCAGGATAGTGTTTTCTATTTCCATCCATTTGTATGCAAAATTCAAGAAGTCCTTGTTTTTTACTGCTGAGTAATACTCTAATATGTATATATTCCATACTTTCTTCATCCATTCTTCCGTTGAAGGGCATCTAGGTTGTTTCCAGGTTCTGGCTATTACAAACAATGCTGCCATGGCCTAGGTCTGAAAAAGCATGGGATAAATCCGGACTAGCTGAACATAGCGGACAATGAGGAATACTGAGAATTCAAGAACAATTGCAGTGGGTTTTTGATCCTACTGCACGTACTGGCTTTGTGGGAGCCTAGGCAGTTTGGATGCTCACCTTACGAGACCTGGATAGAGGTGGGCAGTCCTTGGGCTTCCCACAGGTCAGGGAACCCTGATTGCTCTTCGAGCAGATGAGGGAGGGGGAATTGATCGGGGGAGGGGGAGGGAAATGGGAAGCGATTGTGGGGACGAGGCAGAAATCCTTAATAAATAAATAAATTTAAATAAAAAAAAAGAAATGAAGAAACGGACCCAAGATACAAAAGCAGAAGTCAATGAAGAACTAGAATTACCAAAGGACACTCAAACCAAAGCGATGCTAGCAACAAAAACTCAATAATCCAAATTATAATCTCAGTGGAACGCTTCTCCAATCAGTGAGTCATATGAAAAACAGAGTGTTAGAGCCAGAAGACGAAGTAGAAGCAGTGGATAAAGCAGGAAAGGCCAATGGTAAACATTTTTTTTTAAATTAAAGGAATGGAACATGAGAGAGTTTTGGGATACCAAGAAAGAACTTAACCTATGCATTTATGGGCAGAGAAGAAGAATATTATACCCTGTTGATGGAGCTGCGGGTTGCATTCCACCACCAAGCTCCCACCACCGGCTAGCTTTACCCGAAATAACAACACACAAACTGTATTCTTTTAAACACTGCTTGGCCCATCAGCTCTAGCCCTTACTGGCTAATTCTGATATCCCAATCAACCCGTCTTTAATAAACTGTGTAGCACCAATCTTACCGGGAAAGATTCAGCATGTCTGACCTGGCGGCTTGCTTCATCGTGTCTACCCAGGAGAGGGGAGCATGACGTCTGAACTCACTTCCTCTTCCTCCCAGCATTCTGTTCTGTTTACTCCACCCACCTATTTTTTAACCTATCAGGGCCAAGCAGTTTCTTTATTTTTTAACCAATGACCTTCCTCCATCAATACTCAAAGTGTGGGGAATGCTTGAGTCCCTCCGCTGTGAAAACAGGAGTCCTATCTGTCCTGCATAGTTTTATGTCACTTGACATAAGCTACAGTCATCTAGGACAATGGCTCGGTAAGATCAGGTTATAGCCAAGCCTACAAGGAATTTTCTCAATTAGTGATCAATAGGGAAAGACCCAGCCCATTGTAGATGGAGCCACCCCTGGACTGGAGGTTCTGGGTCCTGTAAAAAAAAAATCAGGCTGAGCAAGCCATGGGAAGCAAGCCAGTAAGCAGCACCCTCCATGGCTTCTGAATTAGCTCCTGCCTCCGGAATGCTACCCTGTTTGAGCTCCTGTCTTGACTTCCTTCAGTGATGAACAGCAATGCTGAAATGTAAGCCTCATAAACCTCTTCCTTCCCAACTCGCTTTTTGGTCATGGTGTTTCATTGCAGCAATAGAAACCCTAACTAAGATACTATGAGATTCCAGGTGACCTAGATGAGCTGTTATTGGCCAGCACAGAAAGGAATGTCTTTACAGACAGCACATCTTGAAGGTTATCCCTTGGGCAAACAATTTCAGGAAAGAGAGACTGTAGGAGAGACATGTGGGCTATGGCTGCTATAATTTCTCATTTCCAAGCTCCCCTCCCTAATCATATGAAGGGTCACAGGTTTTCCCTGGGCAGATCACTTAATTTCCTGGAATGAGAAGCTGCCCCTTGCTGTGGGCACAAATACACACAGGACCATCTATTGAAAACTAGACTCTGGCCTCTTCCCACTTTCTATCTCTTTAGGCTGCTTCCGAGCAAGGAATAGTTCCAATAAAATAATAGATGAAAAAAATTGAAAACTTAGAGAAAGAGATGCCCACCCAGGTAGAGGAGGCCTGCAGAAAAAACAGACAGGACCAGAAAAGAAACTCCCCACAGTGTAGTGTAGTTAAAACATTAAAAGTCCAGACAAAAGAGGGGATATTGAATGCTGAAAAGGAGAAAGGTCAAGTCACTTATGAAGGCTGGTCCATCAGAACAACGGCCAATTATTTGATAGAGACCTTTAAAGCCAGAACTGCCTGGAAAGATGCATCCCAAGTACTGAAGGAGCACAATTGCAAACCTTACAAAGGATGCTGGAGGTAAAACTTAATACTAACTCATGAGAGGTATAAACACGCTCAAGGGGCTACAGGAAATAAGTAAACAACCCTGGAACAGTAAATCAAAGGAGGCCTACAAAAATGCCACAAAATCAACAAAATGACAGGAATCGACACAACTTTGAATAATAACTGAATATCAATAGTCTCAATGCCCCAGTAAATAGTCACAAACTCACAGATTGGTTTAGAAAACAGGAGCCATTTTCTTACTGTCTCCAGGAAACACCTCTTGCCCTCAACAATAGATACCAACTCAGGTTCAAAAGATAGAAAAGGTATTTGAAGCAAATAGAACTCAGAAACAATCGGCATTAATAGCTAATATTTAATTTAAAAAAATAGGAAAGAACCAAAGCTCACAAGAAAAGATAAGAAAAATCACTTCACACTCATTAAAGGAACAATTCACCAAGAAGATATTGTAATTCTGAACATGTATATATTAAACACAGGTGTACCTAATTCCATAGAACAAATACTATTAATCCTAAAACCCCAACACTATAATAGTGGGAGACTTCAGTACCCCTCACTCACTAATAGACAATTTATCAAGACAAAAACTAAACAGAGAAACACTGAGGCTAAATGACATCATAAATCAATTTGACCTAACAGATATCTACAGAACATTTTACCCAACACTAAAGAACTCACTAGACTTGCATGAAAAACAAAAAAGACAACCCAATATACCAAAATCTTGAGGACACAATGAAAGCAGCCCTAAAAGGGAAGCTGTGTTTAAGTGCCTATATTTAAAAGTTTGAGATATCTCAAATTAGTAACTTAATGATACACCTTAATGCCTTGGAAAAGCAATAAGGAAAAATGCAGCAGACAGAAATAACTGTCCCAATACCAAACCAATATTAAAAACACAACAGAAAAAGAAATCACATTTTAAAACATCATTCATTATACCTGTTAGCTTCATTCAAGAGATGTAAATGTTCAACACATGTAAATCAATAAACGTTATCCACATATAAAAAGACCCAAAGGAAAAAAAAAGACCCAAAGGCAAAAATCCCATCATCGTTACAATAGATACAGAAAATACCCTGGACAAATTCAATATCTCTTCATGACAAAAGTCATGGAGAGGCCACAGATGGAAGGAGCAAGCCTCAGTATAATGATGACTATCTGTGACAAGCCTACAGTCAGCATCTTGCTAAATGGAAAAATACTCAAAGCATTTATGCTAACACAGAAACACTCTTGCCTCTTCCCCCTCTCTTATATTCCTCTCTCTGCCCAGCCATATCACTCCTGTCTCCACCTCTCTAGTGCTGGGGTTGAAGGTGTGGGTTCCCAAGGGCTGGGATTACTTTCGTTTGAGCTCTGTTTCTCTTTTAGACAGATTCAGTCTCACATAGCCCAGGGTGACCTTGAGAGAGATCCCTCTACCTCTGTCTCCCAAGACCTGGGATTAAAGATGTGTGCCACCACTCCCTGACCTCTAATTGCCTAGCTCTGCACTCTGACCTTTAGGTAAGCTTTATTTGTTAAAACACAAGCAAAATATCACTACAGATTGGGGTATTGCTGTGATAGGCCTGACCATGATTTTGTTTGGATATATTGGGAGTTTGGGTTAGGAAAGCAGTGGAATGCTTTAAGGAGAAATGCTTAATGGTCTATACTAGTAGGAACATGGAGGACAGTGGTTCTGAGTGTGATTTGATGAACTTTGGGGGGGCGGGGCTACCTCAAGAAGTTACAGAGGAAAAGAATTTTAGTATGTTACCTAGAGATTGTTCTTGTGGTATTTTGGTGAAGACAGTGGCTGCCTTTTGCCCTTGTCAGAAGAATCTGTCTAAGACTAAAGTGAAGATGTTGGATTAATTCCATTGACAGAGGAAAACTCAAAACAGCCTTAGTATGGACTCTCTCCTGGGTTACTAGTGTTCATGCTTATAAAGATTTATAATGAAAAGGAGCAAGCAGAGCAAATTACAAAATGTAAATAAAGAAGAAAAAAGAGCACCAGGAAGTAGACTAGAACTAAATTCTGTGTTCAGGAAATATACAGATTAAAAACTGGAATAAAGGGAGTAGTGACCTCAGGGCAAGATCCCACCCAGCTAAGTTTGTGAAAAGGAACTAAAGAAAAGCTTAGAGCTTGGTGTGTTGGGGCATACCTTTAATCCCAGCACTGGGAAGGCAGAGGCTGGCAGATCTCTGAATTCGAGACCAGCCGGGTCTACAGAGCAAGTTTCAGGACAACCAAATTTAAGAAGTAAAGGCCAGAAAGCAGGGGAAGATGTAATGGGATGGCAGGGTGGTGGAGCATGTTCCAGGCCCAGCAAGCAACAGAAAGAGGCAGCTTTGGCCACATGGTTCTGAGTTTAGAGTTAAGGACTGAAGAAAGGAGTTATGTAATAAAGGTACCAAGGCCAGGCATGTGTCAAGGATGTCCCTGAATGGAGACCTAGTAGAGAAGCCATTGAGTGAAGCTGTTAAAGCCTGGTTGCCTTGGAGACCCCAAGGTCTTAGAGATGTGATATCTACCAAGTAGAGCTGCTAAAAGGGAATGGAAATAGCCCAAGAGAAAGGAGTGTGTTTCATCAACAAAGCAGAACAGAGTTGGAGATGTGAAGAGTATTTCGACATCAGACATGGAGATGCAGAGTTTGGAGTTTACCCAGCTGGTTTTCAGTCTTGCTTTGGTTCAGTATTTTCTTGCTCTGCTCTCTTCCCTGCATTTTGGAATGGTAATGTATATTCTGTGCCATTATATGTTTGAAGTATGTGATCTGCTTTTTTATTTTGATTTTCACAGGTGATTACAATTTAGAGATTGCAGGACTCTTAGAAGAGACTTGCAGCTTTGGACTTTAAAACATTGTTGAGACTGTGATAGACTATGGGGACTTTTAAAGTTGGATTAAATAAATTTTGCATTATGATATTGTTACAAGCTGATAAAGGCCAGGGTCCTGTGTTACTAACCTATTCAAATATTTCTGATTTGTGCCTCAAGGAACTGACCAGAACTTTGTTTTTCTCTCCATATTTTTAAATTTCTGATTGCTCGACATTGTCTCCTAAGAGCTGCTAGTATACCCAGGAACTGTATACATCCAAGTTTCTCCTGTTGCGGGCTTTTGATGAAGTTGTCAGTACCAGGCGTAAAACCTTCCTGGTAGAGCATGTCGTGTGTGTCCTGGAATCAAACTCTGGTCCTTTGGAAGGGCAGTTGGTACTCTCAACAGCCGATTCCTTTCTCCAGCCCCCTACCATGTCATTTTTATGTCTATGGCTCTGTAGTATAATTTGAAATCAAGTAGAGAGATATCTCCAGCAATATTCTATTAGTACAAGGTGGGTTTTTTGTTGTTGTTGTTTTTTGTTGGGTTTTTTGTTTTTTTGTTAGTGGTTCTTTATAAATTTGGAGATCATTCTCTTTGTCATGTCTGTTAAGAGACATGGAATCTTTATAGGAATTGCATTGAGTTTGTAGATTGCTTTTAGCATGATGCCCCCCCCCTTTTATTTTTTACAAGATTCATTCTTCTGTTCAGTGAGCATGGGAATGTCTTCACATCGTCTAGTGTCTTCCTCAAATTCTTTCTTCAGTATATTAAAGTTTTCAGTGTTAAGCTCTTTTGTTTCCTTGGTTGGGTTTATTTATTCTTACGTGTGCTTGCATGTGTGCGTGCATGCGTGTGCACATGTGCATGTGCGTGTAGGAGACTGGGTATTATGAATAGGATTAATTCCCTGGTTTCTTTTTCAGGATGTTTGTCATTGATATATGTCTTAGTTAAGGTTTCCATTGCTTTGAAGACACTATGACCATAGCAACTCTTATAAAGAAGACATTTAATTGAAGGAGCTCACTTACAGTTTTGAAGGTTCAGTCCCTTATCATCATGACAGAGGGCATGGCTGCATGCAGACAGACATGGTGCTCAAGCTAAGAGTGCTACAGGCAACAGGAAATCAACTGAGATGCTGAGCACAGAAAACCTCAAGGCCCACCCTCACAGTGACACACTTCCTCTAACAAGACCACACCCCCTCCAGCAAAGCCATACCTCCTAATAGTGCCGCTCCCTATGAGATTATGGGGGCCAATTCCATTCAAGCTAAAACATTCCACTCTCCTCAGCTGTTGTGAAGTCAATATCTTTCTATTGCAATGTAAACAACCCTAAGTCAGAACAGGAAAGATAATTTCTATGCATACTGCCACGTTCAAGATATGATCCTTGCATGCCAGCGACATACTGCTTCACACTAAATCCTGAGCTATAAACATAAAGAAAATGGTTGCTCCAGTCTAGCTCAAGAAAATTCCCCACCAACTGTGGCCAGTTTCGACAGCCCTCAGTTGAATTCTTTGTATACTCTAATTGCCACGAAAAATAAATTTGCCTAAAGTAGTTTTATCGGGAGAAATTTCTGTAATTATGCCATGTAACAGATACAACTTGGACTTTCATTAACCGTGAATTTGTGATAAGCTTTATCTTTTTTCATAACCATAATCTCTCCTCATAAAAAATTAAGACATGACACCAATTTCAAACATAGATTTAATATTATCTTTGAAACCCAGCTTGCTGTTCTAAAATGATCATTAACAATATCTACATAGAAAGCAAATAGTAATTTGAATTAAACCCTTCTGGGCTTATGTGCAACACCCTGCTAATATTCAAGATTCAGTCACTTGGCAGAAATCTAGAACAGAAAGTACTCACAGTAGGCCAAAGAGTAAAGAAACACTATGCCAGGTTGGTGGGATACTTGATGCTCAAATAAATGTCATATTCACTAAATTCTGAACATGGCAGAAATGACCAACTGATTTGTTGGTTATTAGCATGCTTGGCATCTGAAATTGCATGTTGGCATTCCCACAAATTAAAGGAACTCTAGCCAGCCCGAGCATGGCAAACATAGCTCTGGCAGGCTTTGCCCGTCTCCCCCATTCCCTCTGCCTTGTGAAAATGGTTATATTCCTAAAGCTAGCCCCCAAGATTTCTTACCTTATTTGGCCCATTCCTCCTCTTGAAGCTGACTACCCAAGTTCACTATCAAATTATTGAAGTCCAACAATCAGAAGCCCCCTTTGGCCACCTTAATTACACGTCCGATTAAAATCAAACACCTCATCCTAACATGGTGTTTTCCCTTTATCTTTATAAACTGCCATTTTCCTATGGGCTGCCTCTGTCTCCTCTTTATCCAGGGGCAGTCCTTCGCCCCTCTGGGCAAATATACCTTCCCCCTCCCCCTTGTTCCTCTTCCCTTCTCCCTTCTCCTTTTTCCTGCCTTTGTCTCTCATTCCCTGCTGTTTGTCTGCCTGGGGCAAATAAATCTCCTTTTTGCTGAGAACTTGGTCTTGAGTGTGTTGCACCAACTTCGAGGTCCTTTCAATGTTCATATTCAATGTTCGCATGTGTGTGTGCATATTTGTATACAGGTGGGTGGAGGCTAGAGGGCAACTTTGGGGGTCATTCTTCAGGTAGCATCTACTCTTTAAAAAGTTAATTATTATTTCATGCATGAGTATTTTGCTGGCATGTATATCTGTGCAGCATGTGCACGTGGTACCCAAGGAGGCCAAAAGAAAGTTTCAGATCCACCTGGAATGGGAGTTACAATCTTTATGAGCTATCAGGTGGGTATTGGGAATCGAACCCAGGGCCTCAACAACAGCATAAATGCTCTTAATCTTTCAACATCTTTCCACAAAATACAGAAGCAACGAGATCTCTCTCTCTCTCTCTCTCTCTCTCTCTCTCTCTCTCTCTCTCTCTCGTGTGTGTATGTGTGTGTGTGTGTGTGTTTGTGTTCCTTCTCTCTCTCTTGGGTCTCATGTATTCCAGGCTTCCCTTGAACTTATGTGTAGCAAAAAGTGACTGAATAGCTGACCCTCCTGAGGCATCTACCTCAGCCGCTGGGATTATGGACTTGTGGCACCACACCCGATTTTATGAGCTGCTAGTGACTGATGTACTGCCAACCAAGCTACACCCCTAGCCCATCCCTCAGTGTTTCTACTACAGATGACAAACTCCTGTAGCTTCTTGCTGGGACCACACAATACATGCGTAACATTTAGCACTCAATTTTCCACTAATCTGTTTTATTTCAGAGAGAAAGCAAAACTCTGCTCTCAAACCATAGAATTCTTCATGCACTTATGCCTTAAAAATGCCTGTTTATGTCATAGATTCATGAAAGAATCTAAGAAGGTTTGGGGGCTGAAATAGGTTGAAAATGTGCTGGCTAGCTGGGCATGAGGGTGCATGCTGATAACCTCAGCACACAAGCAGGGAAGGAAGGAGGACCCGGAGTTCAGAGTCATTACTGGCTACACAGAAAGTTCAAGTCCACATGAGACGCTATCAGGAAAAAAAAAGGTAGAAAGGGAGAAAGAGAATGGTATTTATTCCACTATCTTAATTACCTGTGAGGCTTCTTATCACCAAACCCCCAGAATGCCCACAGGACCCCTACGGTAGGAAAGAACCGACTCTTTCAAGTTGTTCTCTGACCTCCATATTCACGCTTTGGCATCAGTGTGCTCACAGTCCACACACGCAGAGAGAGAGAGAGAGAGAGAGAGAGAGAGAGAGAGAGAGAGTTTTATAAAGTTTTCTTTAAAAGAGTTCAAAAAGTCATTTCAAAAAGCAATTGCAAAAACACGAATTGTGACATTTCTTACTTAATCAAAGTATATTTGAGATGTACTTAGCTCGAGGCTATGTAAATATATGATCTCTTTTACATGAGCTCATAAAGTTATTAGAGTGACTGACAGTTCTCACTTTATGATAGGATACATGGCTGACTCCTTCAGAGGTGTCAAAAAAACCAAGCAGCCAACCGTCAAAACAGCCCCCCAAAATCCCATGAAACGACTGCTCTTGCTAAGCTTGGAAGGATGAAAGCTGCTTAGAGCAGATTTTAATGCATTGTGAGTTTCAGTCGGTTCCTTTTTTTTTTTTTTTTTTTTTGGTTTTTTTCGACACAGGTTGTCTCTGTAGCTTTGGAGCCTGTCCTAGATCTCACTCTGTAGACCAGGCTGGATTCGAACTCAGAGATGCACTTGCCTCTGCCTCCCAAATGCTGGGATTAAAGGCGTGAGCCATCACTGCCTGGCTTCATTTGGTCCTTAATAGGTGAAAAGGTCCACAACCGTCTCTGGTTAGGCTTTTCCTTGTGTGCGTGTGAGTGTGTATACATGTGTATGTGAGTACACACTGGTGTGCATGTTTGTGTACACATTGGAGGGCAGGTAGAGGTGGACACTATTTTATTATTATTATTGATGATGATGATGATGATGATGATGATGATGATGATGATGATGACAATGATGATGATGGCAGCCTCTCACTGGACCTAGAGCTTACTGGTTCAGCCAGACAGGTCAGTGGTGAGCCCCAGAGATCATCCTGTCTCTACTTCCCCAGCTCTGGGGCTACAGGTGCACTGTGCTGTGTGAGGTTTTTACATGGTGCTAGTATCCACATTCAGCTTCTTGTGCTTCTGTTAGGGTAGTGCCACCAGAACTCATGGATCAGAACCTGATTCTTTTCTGTGGCTGAGGAAGGTTGTGGTCTATGCAATTCCACGTTTCGTTTCTTCACTCCTCAGTTGGTAGATGTGTGGGTTGTTCCCACTTTTCGGTCACTGTGGCCAATGCTGCATCAGACATCAGTGTGTAATGTCTGTTTAAAGCTTGGTTGTTGTAGGAAGGCTACTTGGCTGCTTGCTCATTTCCCAGCCGCCCAGACCCCCAAAATAACCACACAGAAACTATATTAATTAAATCACTGCTTGGCCAATTACTTAAGTTATTGCTAGCTAATTCTTACATCTAGAATCAACCCATCGCCATAATTTTATATTTTACCATGAGGCTTATGGCCTACTGGCAAACTTTCAGCGTTTCTATCTCAAGCTGTGGCTCCATTGCTTCTCCCTGACTCCACCTCCTTTCTCCCAGCATTCAGTTTAGTTTCCCCCACCTAGCTCTGCTCTACCCTATCACAGGCCCAAAACAACTTCTTTATTAACAAATGGTATTCACAGTATACAGAGGGGAATCCCACATCCTTGGTGTCCTTCCATTTTGGAACATGCCTAGGAAGAGAATTACCAGATCATATGCATTTGGGTTTGAATGTGAAAAGACCCCGATAGTCTCTCTTCCAGGTGTTTCAACACTTGAACCCTGTCTTAATTAGGGTTTCTATTGCTGTGATAAAACATCATGGCCCCAAGCAGCTTGGGGAGGAAAGAGTTAATGTCATTTTACTGCTTATACTCCCATCCACAGAAGTCTAGGTAGGAACCTGGAGATAGGAACTAATTCAGAGGCCATGGGGTGGTGCTGCTTACTGGCTTGTTCTTCATGGCTTGCTCAACCTTTCTTATAGAACCTAGGACCACTGCTGATGGATAGATAACACCACCCTCGATGGACTAGGCCTCCCATACCAAGGAAGAAAACACCTTACAAGCTTGTCTTCAGGCCAGTCTTATGGATACATTTCCTCTGTTGTGGTTCTCTCTTATGGGATAACTTGATCTTGTATCAAGTTGACAAACAAGCAAAACCAACCAGGACAGTCTCCAGCTCTTTGGGAAGGCCATGGAACCTTCCTCTGCCAATGAAGTGTGACCTGTCTGTCTCCTGCTCCTGTTAGCACACCTTCCCTGCCAGGGACTGTGTCCTCTGGAACTGTAAGCCAACATAAACGCTGCTCCCTCGAGCAGCTTTGCTCAGGCTGTTTTAATCCACTGAGAGGAAGGAAACTAAGAAAATGTGCTCATTCTTTGTTTAGCGTTTTGAAAAGCCACCAATTTGATTCACACAGTTCCATAAACAGAATCGTAATTCCTGATGATGGTGACAATAGTTCCTACGTACAAATAAAAGTTTGTAAATGCTCTCAGAAGTGAAGGATTGCTTTAGCAGATGGCTTTATGGAGAGAGGAAATGCTGGGACAAGAGGGGCCCCAGCATATGAAGACATTAATTTTATCTGCAACGTTTCTTTTTAATCTTTGAAAGTAGGGTGCTACACATACACATGTATATAACTTAATATGTATATACTATATATAATATCAATATAAAACTCCATTTTAAAATAAAGTTAGAAATTGACAAGGATAAATGCTTATTGATTTGGAATATGTTATTACATAGAAGGAATATGTTATTACGTAGAAGGAATATGTTATTACTCTTTATATATCTATTTTTTTAGTTGTAGAAAGCATTTTGATTGGTGGAATAGCTCAGAAGTAGTAGCATCCTCACCTTGCATGTTCAAGGTCTTGGTTTGTGTTTCTTGTTTTAAGGACAAAACATTTTGCCCCCATATAAAAATATCAAGGCTGTATAATATCAGTAATATCAGGTAGGAAATGACAGAGCTGACAGAAGCGGATATGAACCAGGGACCAAAACAGATGCCTGCAGGCCAATGAATTGGAAGAGCAGGAGGAGCAGGAGGGTGAGACAGTGAAAACCCATAAGCTCTTTAATGTTGCATACAGCCCCTAAAATTACCTACTGTGTCTTCTCTACTCCTATGCTCTCTCTTTTTTTTTAATTCTACCTCAATTTTTTTTTAACGATGTGAAGACATTTCTGCTTTGAAGGCCACTGTAAAAACATGGGGGAAAGAAGGCTAAGGTTCTTTGAAGCAGCAAGGACAGAGTGATAAGAATGCAGGCTGGGGACAGCTGGGGACAGCTGGGGACAGTGGGCAGGATATGAAGAAAGTAGAGAATAGGCAGGGACGGGAGGCAACCCAGATCAAAGAGACAGCACTTCAAAAGGCCCTTGGCAGTCAAACACTTTGCTATCCATGAGTGAGATTCTTGCCCCAGCATTCTGCCCCACTGGGCAGATTATACCATTTCAGGGTTAAGTGACATGGTGACATGAAGATACACATGTGGAGGGCTTATAAGGAAGGCAGAGAGTGTGGAGATTCTAGAAGAAACATGAGGTGTGGGAGAACAGGCTGATTAAATTCATTGTCACCTTTGTGGTGGAGACCAGCCATTGGCTGTCAGATGGCTGGCTTCTGAAGCTGCCCGGTAAGCATCTCCCAGGCGCGGACTCTGAGAAAGAACTCAGACATCCAAATCCACAGTAACCCTACCTTTTCAGCTTTTATTTTTCTTACTCTCATCCTGGAGAAGAATGTGAATTAGATCCTAAATTGTGGAATGTAATTAATGCCTCATTCCCCCCCACCCCAATATTCTCTTTTAAGATAGATCTCACTGTGTAGATCAGGGTAGCTGGCAATTCACAGAGACCTGCCTCCCTCTGTCTCCTGAGTGCTGGGCATGCACCAGCATATCCTGCTCATTCTAATATTTTTAAGTTGTTAGTCTCTCAGATACAGGAAAAACACATAGGCACTGAGAACAAAGTTACTTCTATTCACAATGGTGCTCACTTCCTCAGAGGGATTACCATCTGAGAAAGGGGCCCTTATCTGTGGGTCTGAGTTCCATCCCACACACTACCACCAAGGCCATCTTCCTGTAGCCTAGGGTGGAATGCATCATTTTTCTGTTCTGAAATCCATTCTTATTTTGGATTTTTGTTTTGTTTTTCAAGACACCATTTCTCTGTGTAGCCCTAGCTGTCCTGGAACTTTCTTTGTAAACCAGGCTGGCCCTGAACTCCCAGATCAGCCTGCCTCTGCTTTCTGAGTGCTGGGATTAAAGACCTGTACCACCACTGCCTGGCCTGAAATTTTTTAATTACCAAGCACTCCCCCCACCTCCCCACCACCCTGAAGAAGAACTGCTAGCAGGTTTTTAAGGAATTGGAATTCGGTCAAGCCCAGCTCTGGAAACCTTTGTCTGTGTAGAGCCTGGATGCTCGAACAATACCCCATGGTAACCTGCTGCTCAGCTGCTTGCTTGCCCAGTGATAGCAGGCAAACAACCCACATGTGCTCGCTTATTGGTTGAATAGCACAGCAGCCTGCTTGGGTTTGCCCAGGAAGATTAACTGAGATCGCACCATGGAAATCTTTGGGAGAGTGAACCATGACAAATACTGGCAAACATGGTTGCTACCATCCAGGACTTAGAACTTGCTTTTCTGGCCTTATTAAAGCAGGGGCCAAAGACTAGGAAACCTTTTAAATCATAGTAAGAAGTTATAAGCCAGGCATGGTAGTGCAGACATGCAACCTCAGAACTCAGAAGGCAAAGGCAGGAGGATCAAAAGTTCAACACTGGCACCTGGGCAATACAAGACTCCGTCTTAGCAAAGGGGGCAGGGGAGTAGGGGTTTTGAGCCTGGCATGGTGGACATGCCTATAATCTTAGGGCACAAAATTATATAGCAAGACCCTGTCTCAAAAATAATAAACACGGCTGGAGAGATGGCTCAGCAGTTAAGAGCATTCATTGCCTGCCCTTCCTTCCAAAGGTCCCGAGTTCGATTCCCGACAACCACATGGTGGCTCACAGCCATCTATAATGAGATCTGGCGCCCTCTTGTGGCCTGCGGGGAAAAATAATAATAATAAAAGTAATAGAACAGTTTTGAAGTGAAATGGGGAAGGCAGATTGGATTTTCTGTCCTCGGATTGTGGTAATACACCCAGAGGTATTACCTCAGGTACCAAAACATCCTCGTTTTGATATATAGAAATCCTGTCTCATTCCCCAATGCCCCTGTCGAGACAGGCGTGGGGTGGCACACACCTTTAATCCCAGTTCTTGGTCATCACAGTTTGAGACCTACTTAGAACACATAGTAAATTCTAGGTCATTGTAGGGTATAGAGTGAGACTCTGTCTCAAAACAACAGAAGAAAAAAAAAATCCTGTTCAATAAACTTTTTCTTTCTTTCCTTCTTTTTTAATTTTTTCTTTTCAAGACAGGCTTTCTCTGTGTAGCTGTGGCTGTCCTGGAATTCAATCTGTAGACCAGGTTGGTTTTGAACTCAGAGATCTGCCTGCCTCTGCCTCCAGAGTGCTGAGATTACCATACCCCACTCAATAAGCCTTTCTAAACAGTGTTCTTCTTTCCTTCTTTGCAGTGTTCAATAATCTCAATAATCTCTACCCAAAAACCCCTAAACTCGTTTTCCTAAATATCTCTCTCTCTCTCTCTCTCTCTCTCCCTCCCTCCCTCCCTCCCTCCCTCTCCCTCTCCCTCTCCCTCCCTAGTTTTGGCTGTTTTGTTCCTTGGGTTCTTGAGACATGGGTTTCCTGAAACACGTTGCTGCTGTGTAATCCAGGCTGGCTTAAATCTGAGAGCTTCTCTTTTCGGCTCTCTGAGCCCTGGAATATCAGTCTAAATCTTTAGCACGCAGCACTGGCTGCTACCACTGGGTCCATGTGGCCAGTTTCTATCTGCTCAAGGGCGGGATCTGCAGCTCATCTGTCCTTGAGAGCATTCATAGTGATCAATAAGAAAGGATGCTGCCGGGTGATCTAATGGAAATTTGCTCAGTGCACTGTAGTTTATCAGTGGTGTCCAAGCTGCAGAAGCCTGGTGACTGACTAGGCAGAGAAACTGGATTGCTGTCTGAAGTCCTCGGGAATCTTTGTTCAGAGTGGGTCACCAAAGTAATGTCTATCCTTTGCTGCCCTCCTGTGTCGGATGCAGGCATTACTCTAGGAATGAAACAGGTTCATCAGGGCTGCGCTTTGGTTTCTGGGATGCACTTTATTGCTCGCATGAGAATTTTCAACACAAAATTAGTTTTCCCGCTGTGAGAGTTGTTGTCGCTCTTTTTGGTTTTGATTTAGCAGATAAGGCGCCTCGTATGTACTCAGACTCCTTGATACAAACAAGCCACTGCGGTTATAACATTTCTACCTTTAAAGTCTGAGGCAATAACCGACGACCCAGGCCAGATGTGGTGGTAGACTCCTTCAGTCCTGGCGCCTGGGAGGCAGAGGCAGGTGGGACCTCTGAGTTCCAAGCCAGCCTGCTCTACAAAGCGAGTTCTAGACCAACCAGGACTACACAGTAAGATCCCATCAAAAAGCAAAACACCACCACCAACAAAAAAAAAAAAAGCCACTAAATTATCTTACTATTATTTTTCTGTGTTAAATCTACTTGAAGGCAAATATGTAGTTGAGATTTGAACCTTTGTTCTATAAAATCTGGTTGGGATCCAGACTTAGTTAATAATGATAATCCAACGTTCTAGTTGGCTTTCTGTTGCTGTGATAAACACTATGAACAAAACAGCATGGGGTTGGAGGGGTGTTTTACCACATAGCTTAGAGTCCACCTTAGAGGAAAATCAAGGCAGGAACTTGGAGGGAATAAGTGAAGCCAAGCCACGGTGATGTTGCTAATTGGCTTTTTCCTCAGGCTTACACTCAGCCGCCTTTCTTTATCTTTCTTTTCAAAAATATTAAAATAGTATTTATTATGAGTATGTATGTTTTGCCTTTGTACATGTGTGTATGCCAGGTGCCCAGGGCAGTCAGTAGAGGACATCAGATCCTCTGGAACAGGCAGTTGTAAGGTGTCATATACATTCTGGGACTCAAACCCAGGTCCTCTGGAAGAGCAGCTAGTGCTCTCAATCACTGAGGCATCTCTCCGACCCTCAGCCACCTTTCTTCTATCTTCCTGCCCAAAAGTGAGTCCTCCATCCACCATAATAGGGAGGCCTCCTATATCAGTCATTAGTCAAGAAAGCATCCTCACCGATTTGCCAACAGGGCAGTCTCATGGAGGCACTTTCTCAGTCAAGGCTCCCTCTCCCTAGTCTGTGTCAAGTTGGCCAAAAACTTATCAGCACAGCTCATCATCATCATCATCATCATCATCCAGGATTAGCTAAAATAATAATAGAGTAATCATAGTACATGTTCAGATAATAATACTATCCAGGCTTAGCTAAGAAGATATAACTCTGAGCAAATTAATCTTCCTGGGTCTCTTCCATGTGTTAAATAAAGATTGTCTAAACTAAACCTTGAAGAGCTCAGTACTAGCTAGGGCTGTTGCGATGGGAAGGTGCGTTCTGTGTTCTGTTTTTTCAGTGTGACCTGGCTTGGTGACAGTGGAGAACGCTTGAAGCACGCAAATCACAATAGATTATCTATTGTAGTCTTATTGTTGTACTTCCTACCCTTCCATACCAAATGTGAAGCCTTTACTGAATACCTTGGAATATGCCAGGCACTGTTCTAGGTGCTTGAACTAAATCAGTTAATAAAACAGACTGAAATCTTCAACTCCATGTCGTTTTCACAATATGAACCCTAACCAGCTTATGGAGCCTTTCTCCAAAGTGCTAAGTCCCTACTCAACCTTTGCAGGGCTGATGTATACAGCCCTTGGTTTAATTTACTGCTTCTCAACGTTCCTAATCCTGTGACCCTTTAATTTAATTTCTCATGTTGTGATGAACCCCAACCAGGAAATTATTTTGTTGCTACTTCATAACTGTAATTTTGCTACTTTTATGAATGGTAATGTAAATGTCTGTGTTTTCTGGTGGTCTTAGGCAACCCCAGTGAAAGGGATATTTGACCCTCTAAAGGGGTCGTGACCCACAGGTTGAGAACCATGGCTCCACTCTGTAGGTGCAGGCTTTGCTTCCTCCTCTCCAGTGCAAGCTGCCATCAGTCTCAGTCTGCTGCCGCCTCCAACCAGAGTTCACTTGAACAGCAATTTGTGTCCCTGGGTCAAGGTTTACGAACCAGTGATTTGCAGCTCGGCTTTTACTCTCCGAGCAAAGTGGGAGAGAGGGGGGCATTAGTGCTGACACTTTAATTGCACGACCACTTACAATCTGATCTCTTTCACTTTACCTGTCGACTCTCTGCCCCCTGATGCAGCAATTTAGTAGCTTTCCCTAGGTGATGGCTCGTTTCACTCACTTCTGAGAAAATGTCTGTCAAATAGCCATGTAACTACTATTTAATCTGCTATCAGTCACTCAGGAGAATCAGTAAAGTGCCTGTAAAAGGCATTTCAGGGGATCTGTAAAGTTAAATTCTTCTCATAATTAAAATGAGTTTATTAACTTCTTCCACAGTTAATATTTGCACAGATTATACAAAAGCAGCATCAGTAGAAGTGATTGGTGTGATTCAAGACAAAGACATCCAGTTACACTAGTAATGGATATATTCTGCCTCACCTGATCAGTAAATGCAGTCAGAACTGTTCCGTTCGCAATTGTCTGTGCTAAAAGGCAGACAATTGGATGTGCCAGCACTCAAGAGGCTGGGGCAGGAGGATAATGAATTTGGCAGGCATTGAGGCCATCCTAGGCTATACACAGCATTTGTGGGGAGAAGATGGGGGGGTTAATAAAACAGTAAAATCAGTAACGTTGTAACATTTTTACCCTTCATGAAACTGCTTGAATGAACAATGTACCCCTTGCTGTCCTCAAAGTAGCTGGCTTTGTCAAGGGAAACACTTGTGCTTGTCTGAGCTGGGAGCGCAATGTCTCCATTTTTTTCCCATGGAGAAAGCAACTCTAGTTTTATTGTTGGTCGTAAACAGAGACTGCTCTGGCATCAATATGTGTCCCACTTTGGGCACCATTATGTAAGCGGAGACTGCTTGTTCATTCCCGGCTGCCCAGACCCAAATAATCACACAGAAACTACATTAATACAGCACTGTTTGGCCAATTAGCTCAGGCTTCTTATTAACTAACTCTTACATCTTAAATTTACCCATTTCTAATAATCTGTGTATCACCACAAGTCTGAGGGCTGCAGATAAAGGTTCTGGTGTCATTCTCCTTTTGATAGCTACATGGCATCTCTGAGTATGCCTACTTTATCTTTGTTCGGATTTCTCACCTGACTTTTACTCTGCTAAAGCACGGGCTGAAATTCATTAGTCAATAAAAACAACACATGTGTAGGACTTCCCACATTAGTTTGTTTCATTATGTTTACTGTGCTGGAGGCCCAAACCTGGGGCCTCAAGCACACTAGGTAAGCACTCTGCTATAGAGCTGCATGTTCAAGTCCTACAGTGTAAATAACTTTCAGACTTGGGTATTTGGCAGATTTGTTCTTGAAATTGAATCAAATGGGTCTGGTACTTCAAGGAAAATTACATATTTACTATCAGTGACATTTCAAGCTTTTGAATCACCAAGAGTTTTGCAGTTTCATTACAATATAATACATTCCTGATGAGATGGGGTGATTAACAATGACTGTGATTTTTTTTTTTCGAGACAGGGTTTCTCTGTAGCTTTGTAGCCTGTCCTGGAACTAGCTCTTGTAGACCAGGCTGGTCTTGAATTCACAGAGATCCACCTGCCTCTGCCTCCCTCCCAAGTGCTGGGATTAAGGGTGTGCGCCACCACTAACCCAGGTGATTTTTTAATGTATGTAAATGTGTTATCATTTGGAAGCCTATTAGACTCAGTGAGCTAATACTGTCCAAGCTACGGATCATAGTCTAATGTCTGGTAGAAAAAGGTAAAGTTCAGAGTTCAAAATGGGTGAATGAATTTTAATGTAACAAAGTTTTACATTTAATGTGACTTAGTTTTATATTCCATATTGTAATTTACATTTTAAAGCTACAAATGTTGAATTGTCCTCTCAACAATATGGACAATTATTTGAAAAGGCTAAACATTCCTTCTGTACTACATGTAATTAAAAAATGAATTTTGGGAGATCGTGAGATGGTTAAGTGGGTAAAGGTATTAACCTCCAGCTCTGGCGATCTGCGATCCTTCTCTGGGATGCACACAGTAAAAGAACACAGTTGATCTCTACACAAACACACAGACACAAAAAAATGTAGTTCTTTTCTTTTAACATAAAGCATTTTGGGGGTTAAAGATGTGGCTCAGTGGTTAGAACATTTACCTACCATGTCTAAGGTTCTGAGTTCTAATCCCAAGTCTATAAAACAAAACAAAAATATAAAGTACGTATCTTAAAAAGCAGTTCAACCAAAACTTTCTACTCCAACAGTCTGAATGTAGAAGCCAATTTGAGAATTCAGCTGACTTTACTAAGGCAAAATAATGAAGATACATGCAAAAGTGTATTTTTAAAACCATTCTTGCCAGGCGATGGTGGTGCCCACCTTTAATCCCAGCACTCAGAAGGCAGAGGCAGGCGGCTCTCTGTGAGTTTGAGACCAGCCTGGTCTACAAAAGCTAGTTCCATGACAGGCTCCAAAGCTACCGAGAAACCCTGTCTCGAAAAACCAGTATGGTCTACAAAGTGAGTTTCAGGACAACCAAGATTACCAAGAGAAGTCCTTTCTAGAAAGAAAGAAAGAAAGAAAGAAAGAAAGAAAGAAAGAAAGAAAGAAAGAAAGGGAGGGAGGGAGGGAGGGAGGGAGGGAGGGAGGGAAAAGAAAGATAAAAAAGAGGGCTGGAGAGGTGCCTCAGCAGCAGTTAAGGCACTGACTGCTCTTTCAGAGGACCGGGGTTCAATTCCCAGCACCCACATGACAACTAATAACTGTCTGTAACTCCAAGATCTCACACCCTCACACAGAAATACAGGCACATAAAATAAAAATAATCAAAAAAGGAAAAAATAATGCACATAAAATAAAAATAATCAAAAAAGGAAAAAATAAGGCATTGTCACTAAAGTGTGTTTTCAAGTTTTTGGCATTCCATCATTTGTGTGTGGTGTGTGTACACACGTGGACCCATGAATACTCGAGCCCAGAAGAGGATGTCCAGCATCTTACCCCATCCTTCTCCTCATGTCTTTGTTTTACTTCTTATTTTTGAGATTATATTACATCATTTCCTCTTCCCTTCCTCCCTCCAAATCCTCCCATACACTCTTGCTCTCTTTCAAATCCGTGGCCACTTTCCCCTTAACTGTTGTTATATACACGAGTGTGTGTGTGTGTGTGAGTGTCCTAAATCCACAAATAAAACCTGCTCAATCTGTAATGTTTCTGCTATGCATGTTTCAGAGCTGACCACTGGTATTAGATAACCATCTGGCATGCTCTTCCCCGAGGAAGACCACTCTTCTTCTCTGTGTTCCTTAGTTGCCTGTAGTTTTGTGTGTAGGGCTGAGGCCTGGCGAGCGCTTTCCCTGCCCACCCCAGCATGTTTACTCTTGTCGGTGTTCAGTTCATCTTTAGGTGGCCATGTTGGTGAGACTCTGTGTGTAGCTTGTGACATCCCTAGGAGACACTCTCACAGCACACTCCCTGATTTTCTGGGACTTAAGAATATTTCTGTCTCCCTCTTCAGAAATGTTCCCTGTGCTTTGGAACCATTTAGAAGGGTGTGTGGGTTGGGGTTGGGTTCCACATTTCTGCAGTTTGATTGGTTGTGCTTTTCTGTAATGGTTTCCATCTGTTGCAAAGAGAAGTTTCTTCCTCTTTTCCTTTTTGTAAGATTTTATTTTATATATGAGAATGCTTTCCTGCGTGTAAGTGCAGCTCTGTGTCTGCTGTGCAGATGCCAGAAATGGTTAGTGGATGCACTGGGAGTGGAATTACAGTTGTGAGCCGCCACATGAGTGCCAAGGATCAAACCAGGATCCTCTGGAAGACCAGTCGGCCCTCTTATCCATTCTGACCTCTCTGCAGCACCCGCTCCTATTTTCTTGAATAGGTCCCTGTCTGAACCTGGAGCTAATCTAGCCACTAGCAAGCCCCAGCTGTCCTTTGCCTCGACTCTCCACAGTGCTGGGTTACATGCTCTGCCTGGGTTATTACACTGGTAGTGGAAATTTGAACTCAGGTCTCGGTGCCTGCACAGCAAGAACTCTTGGCCCCAGAGTTCTCTCTCCTGAAGTCCTTTACTGTTACTTTGTTTGTCTGAAACAGGGTCTCTCTACACAGCCCTGGCTGTCCTGAATTCACTATGTAGACCAGGTTGGCCTTGAACTGGCTCTGCCTCACCATTGTTGGGACTAAAAGGATATCCCATGATCAGCTGTTATTTTTAAAGAAATTATTAAAAGCACAATATTTAGTTTTCTCTTCTGTTAAATGCAACAGTTACAACTCACATACAAACTTCCCATGTCTTAAAAAGTGTAAGGGAAGGCTGGGTGGTGGTGGTGCACACCTTTAATCCCAGCATTTGGGAGGCGGAGGCAGGTGAATCTTTGTGAGTTCCAAGGCCAGCCTGGTCTACAAGAGTCAGTTCCAGGACAGCTGGGGGAAGGGGGGGTAGGATGGTGGGGGTAATGGACTCCCAGGAATGTGACTGGGAATCATTTTTCTAAAACGCCAGATGACACTTTAAGCAAAGGCCTCCCTCAGAAGTATTTGCATTGACCTACTAGCCTCCACTTCTGTTGCTGTCCTGGGGCTCTATTGCTCCTCCCTTTCCGCCATACTGCTGGGGGTGGGGGCGGGCATCGACAGTCGAGGTTTCTCTGTATAGTCCCAGCAGTCCTGAAACTCGACCAGTACACCAGGCTGGCCTTAAACTGGAGATCCCCCAGCCTCTGCCTCCAGAGTGCTGGGATTAAAGGCGTGGGCCACCACACCCAGTGAGTGACTCTAACAGATTTTTTTTTTTTTATGTGATCTTGAACTCGAGAGATTCTCCAGGCTCAGCCTCCTGGGTGCTGGGATTAGAGGCCTGGACCACCACTCCCAGGAACGCATACTGCTTTTCTTGGTGTTCCTTCAGTAAGTCTGACACACCGTTGCTCTTGAGCCCACTGCACTGACAGGCCCTATTAGATGGTAATAACGTCCTGTGTCCTGCATGGCTATTTCTCGATTCTGTAAAATCTCTCAAATGTCATCATCGCAATAACTTAGCAGCCTAAGCATATAAGCATACTATTTAAAACTGGGAATTCCTCAAACTACCCCGATCTCCCTGCATCTTCTAACCCTTAGGTCTATTTTAGCCTGTCTCTCTCCAAACTGGCATAATGTATGTCCCCAAACCTTGGGAAAACGCTGATGAACACTTAATGAGTGAAAAAAAATTCGTTCATCATTTCTGAAGATACACAGACTAACCCCTCCCCCCAAAAAAAAACCAGATGCAACGAGCAACATAATAGGCCAATGACAGCAGACTTTACAAATTGTGGGAACGTATTGAAAAAGTCCAGGTTTGAAAGTTCCTTTGAGACCCGGCACACTGTGGGCCTGAAAAAAATTTTTGAGGTGAGGGGAGTAAATTTTTGAGGTGAGGGAAGTGTGTACGACGGACTTAAGGACTTGGCATTGAACGCTTGAACCCTCGGTCCACAGAACTCCGCCTCCCCCGCCCCGCCATCCCACGCAAGGAACACAGCAATCCACACCGAAAGATAGGACAAGTCCTAAACTTTATATAAATCATAAGAACGACAATCAACTATTGAAAAACAGACTCGAAATGCGCCATCGCTCCGGTGCCGTCTTCTCCCTCGCTCGCCGATTCTAGGCTCGCTCCTCCCGCACCGTCCCCAGGAGTCCCGACAGTCTCTCGGTGACTTTTCGGAACCGTCCACAGGTAAGCAGGTCGGGGGAGGCACACAGGCCAGAACGATCAAGAGTCAGGAACAAGGTGGCTCGGTCCTCTGCCGGCAGCCGGGGAAGACGGGGAAGCGCTCGCCTCAGTTCTCCTCGGGCTTGTCCGCCGGCGGCCCGCTGGGCTGCAGCATCTTCTCCATCAGGTTGAAGCGCACGCGCGCCTTGCTCTCGTTCTCGGCGATGGCGAAGTAGTTGAGGAGGTCGAAGTGACCCATGTAGGAGCAGTACGAGTCCCGGTGCTGGTTGACGAGCCATTCCCACTTGGTGGTGTCGGCGTGGCCCGTGCCGATGTACTTGGACTGCAGGTGCTCCAGCTGGCTGTGGATGGTGTACCGGTCCGTCATCTCGCCGCTTCGCTCGGGGCTTCGAGATCAGGCCGCAGACCAGAAGCTACCGCTCTCGGCGTTCAAACGAGAGACGCCGCCGCCACCGCTACACGGAACCGCTACCAGGGCAGGCGCGGAAGAAAGACGCCGCCGGGACGCGTGCGCAGACTCTCCTGCTAGGCGGAAGCGGAAGTGAATTCTGTTGCGGCATTGGAGTTGCCTAGGAGATACTGGGCCGTCCCCTTACGGAGCCCGCCTACTCGGAGAGCGTTGCATGATGGTCTGTTTAGTGGCACGAAACTCGGGTTACGGTCTAACCCGAGCATTGCATTCTGGGATTTGTAGTCCAAAATTTTTTTTCTTCCCCAGATTATTTACTTGGCTATTGTAGAATGGTGTCCAACGGGTTGGAAGCATCCTCCAACGGCACCAGGCTGCAAAGAAGGGAAAACCCAAGTGGGTTACGGCTACAAGTGACCAGAAAAACTAACTCTTGTCTCAGCTTTGTCCCTTAGGCTCTGGGTACTGGGAAAAGTTCTTTCCACCCCAGATTGCTTGGTGATGAGTTTCAACACTAGTAGTCTCACGTGGTGGCGTCCACATCGAGCGCCAGGCTCTTAACTCCTCACCTCACCTAGGAGCCGAACCCTCCAAGCAAACAACCTCCCTTTAAGGCCACTCGTAAGCATTTCCTCGTAGTATCTCACGACAAGAAATCTCTCCCTTCCTGGCACCTTGTGTTTTCCCGGTTTAGGTTCAACTTGAGGGTTTCGCACCTTCTCGCAAGGGTATAAACTACTTGGAAAAAAAGATAATGTACTTCTTTTATGATATCCTTTTGAGGATATGTTATAGCTTGATGGAGATTGTATTCTCAGAAAAACCAATCTGATGAATGGGCAAAGAACAATCTCAGCCAAAGAGATGGTCAGATGGGAAACAATTTGAAAATACAGTAGTTTGGGGCTATTTTTTGAGACTGGCCCTGAGCTCACAAAGAACCTGCTGCCTTTGCCTCCTGAATGTTGGGATTAGAGTTATGTGCCGCTACATCCAGTGTTTATTCTTCTGTTTAAACTTTGTCATAATAAGCATCTCGCCGGGCAGTAGAGCCCCAAGTCTTTGATCCCAGTGCTCAGGAGGCAGAGACTGGCAGATGAGTGAGTTCCGGGTCAGCTTCTACAGAGCTAGTTACAGGACAGTCAGGGCTGTGCGAGAAACCCTGTCTCAGAAAAAATAAGAATTAAACGACATAATAAGCATCTTATCTCTAAAACATAAAGACTTTATGGCATACTTATGGATTCACCATCTAGCTATACTGTATACCTTGCCTCGTATTATTATTATTTATTATTATTATTATTGTTTGAGATATGATCTCAAATTCTATGCACGTGCTTCAGACTTCCCATAGCATTGAATATTAGTGTGTGTGTGAGAGAGAGCACTCACACGCACATCAATAATGGATATTTCTTCCATACTTTTTCTATACAAAAAATTCTTGGGAAATAGAAGGTGTGCTGGTTTTTTGTGTGTGTGTGTCTCCCCCCACCCCCGAGACAGGGTTTCTCTGTAGCTTTACAGCCTGTCCTGGAACAAGCTCATGTAGACCAGGCTGGCCTCGAACTCACAGAGATCCGCTTGCCTCTGCCTCCCAAATGCTGGGATTAAAGACGTGTACCACCACGGCCTGGCTTTTAGGTGTGCTGGTTTGAAATAAAACGTCCCCCAAAAGGAGTGGCACTATTAGGAGGTGTGGCTTTCTTGGAGTAGGTTGTGGCATTATTAAAGGAAGTGTGTCACTGTAAAGGTAGGCTTTGAGGTCTCACATATGTTCAAGTCACGCCCAATGAGACAGATCACTTCCTGTCTTCTGCATATCAAGAGGTAAAACTCTCAGCTCCTTCTCCAGCACCGTGTCTGCCTGCATGCTGCCGTGTCCCACCATGATGATAATAGACTGAACCTCTGAACGGTAAGCTACCTGAGTGTATGTTTTTCTTTATAAAACTTTTATAAGGGAAAAAGTGGTGTCTCTTCACAGCAGTAGAAACCCCAACTAAGACAGAAGGCTAGAGAAAGCATGATTGGATATTACATTCAACTCATTACTATGTATGCATTCACATGCATAATACAAGAAACTGGACTGGGAGATGGCTCAGTCTACAAAGTTCTTACTCTGCAGGAATGAGAACCTGAATTTGATCCTCAGAATGTACATAAGAAAAACAGGGCTTTAAAAAGAGAAGTAAGGAAGAAAAGCAGGGCTGTGGTGGCATACTTGTATTCCCAGCACTGGGGAGAATGAACGCCTGGTACTCAGTGGCCGGGCACCCTAGCACACTTAGTTGTCTGAGGCCAACGAGAAGCCCCGTTTTAATAAATAAATGGGTGGCACTTGGGAATAACGCTCGATGTCAGCCTCTGCTTCTGCATGCACATTACACACAAACACCTGCAGACATAGAAATAAGATTCGATGCTGTAATAAAAGTTTGTTTGTTTATTTGTGTGTGTGTGCTGTGGAGTGAGAAGGTGCTTGATGAGGGGACACATACCATGGTGTCTGGGTGAAGGTCAGAGGGCATCTTCTGGAGTCAGTTCTCTCCTTCCACCTCCATGTGGGTTCCAGGGGTCCAGCCCAGTTAGTCATGTTTATGCAGCTAGCTCTTTTACCAGCTGAGACTTCTTGCAACACCCTACAATAAATACTTTTGTTCACATAGTTTTATACATGGGAAAAGTTTCTCTACGACATAACCATAAGAGCAACAATGCTCGGACATAGGGATGGGGGTCGTCAAGCTTTGCTAGATGTTGCTAAACTCCTCCTCACAGAAGGGCATAATATTCGGGTAGAATAAGTACTTCTTTTACTTTACACACTTCTCAGTAGTCGGTAATGTTACATGTTTTTAAATTATTTAAATCTGGTGGATGGAAGTTTCATTGTGTCTTTAATTTGCATATCCCTGGATACTATAGAGGCTCAGATGCTTATTGGTCTTTTTATTTCCATTATTATTATTATTATCATCATCATTATTAGAAATGAGGTTTCTCTGTTTAACAGCCCTGCATGTTCTAAAACACTCTGTAAACCAGGCTGGTCTTGAGCTGGCAGAGATCTGCCTGCCTCTGCCTCCCAAGGGCTGAAATTAAAAGTGTGCCCCACCACTGCCTGACTGGCCTGTTGTATTCCTGCTGTGTTCATTGTGGATTCAAATCTTTTGCTTATTTTTCTTTTTATTACTTATTTGTTTTTATTTTATGTGCATTGGTATTTTGTCATGAGTGTTGGGGCCTCTGGAACTAGAACTACAGACAGTTATGAGCTGCCACGTGGGTGCTGGGAATTGAACCTGGGTCCGCTGGAAAAGCAGTCAGTGCTCTTAACCACTGAGCCATCTCTCCAGTCCTGCTCATTTCTTATCAGGACAGAAGAAAAGAAGTATTTCTTTTCTTTTTAATTTTAGGAGCTCTTTATATATTAGGGTTCCAGGCACACAGGTAACATGCAATAACTTTTACTGGTCTGTCACCTTTTCCCCACTTTATGGAAGCTTTTGTTTTAAAGAGGACTAAAATAGTAAAAATTTGTGAGTTTTCCTTTGTGGCTTGTACTTTTTGCATTTATCTTTTATGAAAAAGAAAGGAAGGAAAGAAAAGAAAGAAAAAAGGAAGAAACCAAGGTACTTTACGGACATAGGTGTAACAAAAAGAACTTATTTTCTAAAAGTTTTAAGGTTTTGGTTTTTTGTATTTAGGACTTTAATTCGGCTCTATCTTTTTTTTTAATTTTGTTTTGTATTGTCCTAGAGATCTAATTTTCAATATTCTCCTAAATGGCCATAGTTCATTAAACAGTTTGTTCTCTCCACACCCGTCTTTAGTGGTTCTCAGGTCTGTTCACCAGTCTGTTCCTGAGCAGAAGAGAAGAGGAAAGGAGGGGAGAGGAAGTGGGGAGGAGAGAGGAGGGGAGGGAAAAGGAGAGGAGGGAGGAGAGGAGAGGAGAGGAGAGGAGAGGAGATCCACCTGCCCCTGGCTCCTGACTACCAGGATTAAAGGTGTGCTACCATGCCCAGCTTTTCTCAGTTGGTTTTAGACCTGCATGATGTTCCTGTGGCAGGTGCACCATACCGCACAACCACCTTTTCACTGGTTGACTGTGTGCTGCTTTCAACTCTGCAGTGACTAATACCATACATGGGTATTGTTTTATACACGTTTATTCATAGGGCAAGTTCTTCACAGGGTCGTTGGAACACAATTGTTATGAATCCCATGGCTCACTCTAACCCAGTGATTCTCGGTGACTTTCCACCGTCTTGTGCTGAAGAAATTATGTTCAAACTTTCCTGTGATCAGAAAACCAAGAGTTTAAATAGAATCAACTAAGGACATTCCTTTTAGTGAAAACTTATTTTAAATATTTTTTACTAAGACTTTCAGTATGTACAGCTGTTGCAATAATGCTTGACACAAGGGGGCGCCAAAACAACACTTAAAGCCGACGTACAGCCTACCGGTGAACATTTTTGTTAATTGGACCCCAGGGAGCTTCCCAGCCAGAGCGAGTCATAAAGGTCCACTGAGTGTTTCAAGGAACCAGCTAAGATTCATAATTTAGGAAAAAGAAAAAATGATTTCCTTGTCAACTTCTAAATATTACTTTCGAGTTTTATATTTAGTTAGAATGCATAGGGGTATGGAATGTATGGGGTGTACAAAGGATCTTTCTTGGTGAGTTTTGGTTTGGGTGTGTGTGCGTGCACATGGGGAGGGGCGCACGTGTGTGTTGCTGTGTGTTGAAGAAATGTAGCTTCAAACAGATGAAATCCAGCCTCCGATTTTACCTTTCTGTGGTTAGCTTTTGGTCTCTGTCCTCCTTTCTCAGCCGCTGTGGGTTTAGGGTATTCAGGAAGAGTTGGAACTGTTTGGGAGACTTTGACCCTACATAGACATACACAACAAAGTCAAGTTATCAGTACCTTATTCATACCGCTGTACTGGGGCAGACGTGCCAAGTGCAGCTACTCCATGGCTCCTTTAAGATCTAGTGTGCCGTGCCCTCTCTGGTTTTCAGTAATAATCACAGGCTGGTTCAATTTTTGAAAAGTTTCTCATGGGGGAAGTTTTTGAAAATAACTTTGAAGTGTTATAGACATATGCACTCTGATTGCTACAGTGATGTAGCATTTGGTTTTTTGTTTGTTTGTTTTTCAATGGGAAAATAGGTGTTCAGTTAGAACACCAGCTCACCCCTGCTCTATCTGAGAAGCCCCATTCCTCCCTCCCCCCCTCTCTCCCCAAACCCCACCTGCTCACCAAAAGAAGAAAAGGCACCAAAAAGCCCAGGTCTGGATTCTTTGTGGCTACAGCAGCCTCCTCCCCTGAAGTTGCCAGCCCCTCAAGTCCCTGCCTAAGGTCACCCCTTTGACCATACTTGGGCACAAATCCAGCCTTGTGGCAGACACATCATCACCCTTAGCCTACAACCTATAAAGTCTCCCTTCAGGCCTGGGATCCCTGGCACTAGTGAACTCACCTGGAGTTGTTTTATTCAAATATACCGGGTGTCATACGTTTTCAGTTCTGCTTGATCTGACTTACTGTGCAGGCAGAGAAACTTATGGGGCGGGGAGGGGGTGCCTCTTAATAATAGTGTTTCCACGCGGGCTGTTAAAACAAAATACCATAGACAGAGTGGCTTAATAACAACAAATATTTATTACTCATGGTTCTAGAAACTGGCAAGGCGAAGATACAGACCCCAGTGGACTTATCTGGTGAGACCCGGGTTGCAGATCACAGCTGCCTTTTCCCTATGTTCTCACAAGGTGAGAGGGGTAAGGGAGCTCTCCCAGGCAGCTTTACAAAGACAAAGGCACTAATCCCAATTATAAGGGTTCCACCCTATCGCCAAGGCACTCCCCCAAGCCCTCACTGCCAATACCATCACTTTGGGGTTAGGACTTCAACATACTAACGGATGGAGGCACATAAACATTTAGACCATAGCAAGTAAATTGCTCTTCTTTTTCTGAGGCAAATTGTTTTTGAACACACAGTGGGGAGAAGTTTCTAGTGTAAGAAGGGAGTTTGAAAATTGGGCGGTGGTAGGAGTTTATGTCCCCCACCTCGGGGGACAGAGGCAGAAGAATCAGTAGTTCAAGGCTGTCATCATTTACATGAGTTAGCAGCCCTGTCTCAAAAACGTGTGTGTGTGTGTGTGTGTGTGTGTGTGTGTGTACTCAAACGCATGTGTGTGCATGCAGGGCTTGGTGGTGGAGTGGGATTTGTTCACTTGTACTATAGCAAAGGGAAAAATAAGAGCCATGTTAGAGTAACAAGGAAGGGTGGGAGGCATGGGAGGGCGAGGATTAGGAGAGGCATTCTAGAAGATTCCACTTCACATTTCTTACAGGTAAGGACAAGCCAACAATGGCGGGAATTCTAGAAGAGCATTCCAGACATAGAACAAAAGCCTAGGAGGAATCTCACCATGTCCCCAGAGGCTCTGAGGTATCTGAAGCATCGTGACAGAATGTCCCTAGAAGAGGTTGGAGGTGGCAGCAGAGACCATTTCAGGCTCAGGGATCTAAACCTGCGATCCTGTCCCCTTCCTCCTAAATGTGCCTTTTCCTCTTTGGCACTTACTATTATCATACATGTTTAACACCTGCATAATATGGCTCATTGTTTATCTCCCTAATTAGAATATCTAGCCCAGTAGGACAAGGATTCCTGTGTTTGGTTCAGAACTCAGTGCCCTTTCAATTGTCCTAAGTACTAAATATTTTCAATGCTGTTAATTTCTTGGTTGGAGCTTTAAAAGCCAGAAATGAATTTCAGGGTGGAATGGACTGGCATACTCAGCCATGACTCAACACCACTGGGCCTTTCCCCACCCATTCTGTGGACATTTTTCCTTCACCTTGCATAAATCTCTATGCAAAACAGTTTCAAGTCTCCCCACCTCTAGATCAATGTCTGCTTCAAGGACAACTTATAAAGGCTGGAGAGGGGAGGGATGGACTCAGCATCAATTTCAATGAGTTAACTGCTTAGTAAGAGGAGGAACTGATTCATGGCAAGAGATACAAAACTGTTTCCAGAAAGAGCCCCATCTTGGGCATCTTCAAGCATTGAATTTCCCTTTTTTTTCCATTAAAAACATTTTTCAAGACAAGGTCTCATGTAGCCCCAATTGTATAAATAATGATAATTATGAACTTCCGTCCTCCCGAGGCCTGGGATGACAGGCAAGTGGAGAAATTCCACCTGGAGTCCGGCTGAGAGCTCCCTGTTAGAGATGATTTCTAAAGACTTAGGTATTGGTCAACCTGTGGCTCAGAGAAGATGACTCCACGCACTTCCCTAGCTGACAATGGAAATATTGCCTTTCTTAGTGGGTCAGAAATCGTGTGCTTGGCAACCAGGACCGGCTCCAGGTGTCATCTCTGTTTTCCTGAAATGGGACCTGTGTCTCTCTGCAAGGCTAGATAGAGCAGCTAGCTACTCTGTCCTGAGTGTTTCACATTCAAGGAAAAACTAGGTCCGAGGGAGCAGATGAAGTCACACTGCCAGGATTAACACTTTTACATCAAGTTTGGGAATAATCCATTCATATTGCTGCTGTAGATGCTTGAAGTAGTTAAGAGATAAGTACAGCAGACTATTAAATAGATGTCTTGGGATTGAATCTCTTTAAAAGATGTAATTGGCTTATGATTTCAAGTTGAAAGCATTGAGAACGTGAACAGGATGTGTATGATGTTCTAATATTTAAGAGAAATGGATTCAATAAATTACTAAGTTAGATGTAGATTTATAAGATCCTTTCAGATGCTCTGGAAGGCTTTTCTTATTAGGATTCTGTGCTTGCCTGGTCAACCATTTAAAATGCTAAAAATAAATTAAATATATTAGACCCATTAATGTAGTTTAAAATATTTAAGACTAGAGATAAAAATCAATATAAGAAAGTAATAGTGTTTCTATATTTCAGGACCAAGACCATGAAACAGGCCACATATAAATGCATATTTAATTTGTGAGGAAGACACGGCACTGTGAGAGACAGAAGAGCAATCTTTATAAGCGGTGCTAGAACAAGTGTGCACCATGTACAAAAAAAAGTGAGGTTGGACTTCTAATTCACTCTACACAAAAGTCAATTCCAGGTGGAGATGAGATCGACCACACTGCAAATTATGAAGCTGTCTGATGATTCATGTATGAGAATATTTCCCTGTGATCCCGGACTGGATAATTTCTTAAAGGGGACACATGAAAACCTAGCTATTAAAAACAAGAAGGTGAACTTCATTTTGAACTATAATTTTGTGGAAGCAGGAATCTGCTTATCAACAAATGCCTTGTAACAAATTGTGTGATTTTGACATCAGCATACAAAATGATAGGCTTCACTGTGGCATTTTATACGTTGCCATTTGACCTTACTCATCCCTCCCCTCTACTCCTGTCCCTCTTCTGGCTGTGGCCCTCCTGTTGTCCTCCTTTCTCCCCTTAAAGAGCCCTTCTTTATGCTTTTCTATCACGTGGACTCTGTTACCAGCTCTGCTCTCCCCATTGGCTTCTCGTGCGATCTCTTTCTTTCTTCTATGGGTTCTTTCTCGTTTCATGGCTACACACACACACATACACACACACACACACACACACACATACACACACACACACACACACGCACACACATCTCACCCACACTCACCTTAGTGATCTCCAGTGCCATCCACTTTTCTGTAAACGTTGTCATTTCAGTTTTCTTTTCAGAAAAGATGAAACCTCCCTGTGCATCCCTACCACTTTCTCTTCATCCACTCCTCACCCGATGGCTAGCTAGGCTGCCTCCATTCCTTAGCTGCTGAAATAGTACAACAATAATCATGAATGTGCAAATATCTCCATAGGAAGGAGAACAGACGTGTGGGTCTGTGCTCAGGTGGTATTTCTCCTTTCAATGGGTTGAGAACCTCCACATTGACTTCTTAGTGGTTGTATCAGTTTACATTCCCACCATCAAAGTATTAGGGCTCCCTCTTCTCCACACCCTCACCAACATTGACTGCAGTGGGATGATCGTTTTCTACACTCTCATTGGTTAATAATAAAAGCTGTTTGACCAATAGCCAGGCAGACAGATCTCTATGAGTTTAAGGCCAATATGGGCTACAGAGAGAGTTCCAGGACAGGCTTCAAAGCTATGCAGAGAAACCCTGCCTTAAAAAATTAAACCTAACTTTTTGATTGGACAGAAAAAGGGAGATGCTGTGGGATGATCTTTCTATGCACTGAGACTATGTATTCCTCACATTGGTTAATAATAAAAGCTGCTTGACCTAAATAGCCAAGCAGGATAAGGTTAGGTAGACCAATCAAACTGAAGACTCAGATGAGGAGGGTGGAGTTGAGAGAGATGTTAACCAACTGCTGAATGAGCAGGGCATATAGAAAATGAGGTAACAAGACATGAGCCTTGTGGTAAAATGTAGGTTACTAGAAATTGGTTAATTTAAAGATGTAAGAGTTAGCTATTAATACGTCTGAGCTATTGATTGAGCATTAATAATTATATTAAGCCTTTGAGTGATTATTTAGAAAGAGCTATGGGACAGGAAAGGACAGAGAAACCTCTGTTTACAAGTTACTGTTATTTTTCTTGATAAGCATTTTGACCTCTATAGCACTGTACTAACATAGTGTGTAGACAAACATGCAAACAGCACATCCATACACATAACAGAAAGGAAGGAAGAACGAAGAAAGGAAGGAATGAGAATGAGGGAGAAGGAGAAGAAGGGCCTGGGACAAGATAACCTGAAAAATCCACCCCTACCCCACCCCCAGTTACTTAATCCCTCCAGCCAGATGCTACTTCCTAAATTTTCTGGAGTCTCCCAAAATAGTGATAGCAAGTGGGGCCAAGCATACAAAGCCCAACTGTGGGAGACATTTCATATTCAAACCATAGCAGTGGTATGTAGAACTTGTCTTTCTTTTCTTTCCTCATTTTCTTTCTCTCTCTCCCTCCTGTAAAGTTTTTGTGACCCAACAAACCTCTCTACCAATGCAATATTCCAAATCAGACCAAATCAAGCCAAACAAGAAAAATTCCAGGTTTAATGGATGCCAGCGCTCCCCGGTGGCCCTCAGGGAAAACTCGGAGGAGGAGGGAAAGAAGAACCAAAAAGAGCATGTGTTCATTCTCTGGGGGGGGCAGCATAAATAGCCTGTGGGAGAGGTCTTGACCCTTCCTGGGGAGGGGGTCACCGTTTGGTGGGCTTTCTCAGAGGTGGTGTTTGGACTGCAGCACCTCTCAGGGGAGGGGGCTTGAAATGGAACTTTCCACCAAACATTCCAAAATGGGTGCTTTGGGCTCGGGTGATACTTCCAAGCAAACATCCCAGACTCCTTGGATAAAGGGGTGCCAGGGACTGAAGTGATACTTCCAACCAAACACCTCCCTCCCTCTTCCCTCCCTTCCTCCCTTCCTTTCTTTCTTTTTTTCTTTCTAAGGTTTTTTTGAGACAGGCATTTCTCTGTGTAACTGTCCTGGAACTCTCTCTGTAGACCAATCTGGTCTTGAACTCAAAAATCTGTCTGCCTCTGCCTCCCAAGTGCTAGAATTAAAGGCAGTGCCACCACCACCCAGCCTTTTTAATTTATGTATCTATTTATTTATTTTTAGGTTTATTTATTTATAGAACATAATAGTCTACAGTGTTCTGCTTGCATGTCTGCCTGCACGCCAGAAGAGGGCACTAGATCACATTATAGATGGCTGTGAACCACCATATGGGTGCTGGAAATTGAACTCAGGACCTCTGGAAGAGCAACCAGTGCTCTTAGAGTCTGAGCCATATCTCCAGCCCCTGACTTTCAGTCTTGGCTTTAATTTGCAGATCAGTGTATTAGGATCTTGAATTTTCTTTCCACCTTTAACGAGCAGCATGTAGCAATAGACCCCCAATTATAAGTCCATGGTTGCTGTCTCCCCCACAGTTCTCAAACAGTGAGGTATGCACTGGCTGGTGTATCTCTGTCCAGATGCCATCAAATTCAGCACAGACAAAACTCCCAGCAAGCTCATTCCTACAGCGTGGAGAGGCTGCCAGCCCCAACCAGTGACAAGATCCTCATTGTACCACACTTGTTACCAGTGACTGCGATCTGACCTGAGCGAACAGAATTCAAGTCCTACCCTGTCCTGCCCCTGCTCTGGAAGCATTTGTTTAGGATTACTTCCTGGCCCTGTCATCTTAGGTTGAAACTTCCAGCAGCAAAACTTAAGACAGGACCATTTTGTAGAGACCTGTGTACTCTCAGAACATAAGGCGTGTGGAAAACTTAGGCAGTGCTTCTCAACCTTACCAATGATGCAACCCTTTAATACAGTTCCTCATGTGGTGGTGACCCCCAGTGATAAAATTATTTCCGTTGCTGCTTCATAACCGTAACTTTGCTACAGTTATGAATCATAGAGTAAATATTTTTGGAGATAGAAATTTGTCAAGGGGGTCAAATTTTGCTACTGTTATGAATCAGAGAGTAAATATTTTTGGAGATAGAAGTTTGTCAAGGAGGTCACGACTTATAGATTGAGAACCACTGGCTTAGGATTTACTTAGCAAGGAGGTAGGCTCAGCAGGAGATTCACTTTAACTTGTGACTCCAGTGGCATTTGAATTTGGGGCATAGTGGTGTCTCTTCAATTGGGGACAAGCAGAGACTGGTTGATTGCAACCAGGACTTTTAAAAGCAAAATCAGAGGAGATAGATACTGGGCTCCTTAGTGGGAAGAAGCAATCCTGACTATGGCTGGCCACGAGAACCCTCCTTCTACACAGTTGATATCAACACCTGGTTCACAGATTCTTTTGCAAAGCAAATGAAGCTGGGTGACTGGCAGCTTGAATATAAATGGAATCCACATAATCCAGGATGTCAGGAAATGGAAGCTGTCTAAAGTCTGAAGGGAGGTCATGGGGCTTCTGGGAAATAAGTTTCAACCATCAAGATCTACACATTGACCCATTCATTCATTTAGACAAGTATTTGTGCAAATATCATAGTGTTTATTATGTCTCAAACCTTTGCACACACACACACACACACACACACACACACACACACACACACACCTATGCCTCTGTGGAAAGCAACTCCCCAAAGTGATCCTCCTAAGAGGTAGGTCTTTAGGGAAGAGATCAGACCATGAAAATAGAGCCATCGCAAGTTCAGATCTTACCTCCTGCCTTAACCTCTTGAGTGCTAGGACTGCAAGCAGTGGAATACTAGACCTGGCCTAAAGAACAAATTATCTGTTTTCAGTTGCTTCAGTTCTGGGGATCAAATTCGGGTCCTTCCTCATATCATGTAACAATGTTACACTGAACAACTTCCCCAAAGTTTTTAATTTGCATGTGTGTCTGTGCTTGTGTCTGTACATGTGTGTAAACTGTGTGTGTTCCTATTCATGTGTGCAAAAGAAGGAGTTGTGTTGCGGGATAATTGATCACACTGTGAAACTTCGAGACCATATTAATAAAATTAACTTTGGATCAGGGGGTGGAGGCAGTGACTAGTTGACAGGACTTAACCATAGAAAGGACAGAGGAGGCAGGAATGTGGCTATAGAGACACACAGGAAGGAGTAGGGAAGAGGCTCAGAGATTTGTGGTCTTTTCAGTTTGGGATGAGTGGAGAAAGAGTTTTCTTGCTGGGTCTCTGGCCAAAAAAGTAGGTCAGTTGGTTGCTTCTCTATTTCTCTGAACTAGCAGGTGTTCACCCCAACATTGTCACCCCAACCCACGTCTTTCTTGGTAAATAGAATGATAGAGACTTAGCTAAAACCTATATTTGGCAGTTGCAGCCGAGCCAGAAATCCCTCAGGCTGAAGTCTGAGTGGCTGGATTCTGACTGCAGGCCACAGGGCACAGACAGGAGTTAAACACCAGTGGATGCAGGTGCGCTGCTAAGCTGACAGAATAACATGTGTGTGCCACAGTGTCCATGTGAACATCAGAGGGCCGTCACACACACAACCTCTGACGCTGGTCCACACCTTCCCCTTGTTTGAGACTGGATCTCTTTGCCCTTTTCCTGCTGTGTGCACCAGGCCAGCTGGCCCAAAAGCTTCCACAGATCAGCCATCCCTACTTCCATCTCCCTGTGGGCACAGGAGAGCACTATCCCACTTTTTACATGAGTGCTGGCGATTTGCACTCAGGTCCTTACACTTAGCAACAAGCACTAAGCCATTTCACCCAGCTTCATCAAGGGACCCAATCCAGCCTTTGGTTTGTTCTCTTCCTGACTCAGGCATTTATGGAGCTGGGACTCACCACATCTGGCTCACAAACCTCTTCTATTTTAGGGTTCAGCTGGAGGGATGCACTCCTGAACTCAGGTCCGTGTTCCAATTCTTGCCAAACAACAAACAGACACGTGCATAAGATCATTGTGTGGTCAGCTGAGAAGAAAGAACTGTGGATGCAGAAGTTGGAGAGGGAGTGGCAGAAAGACCGCCTAAGGGACAAGGGACATAACATTACAAAGGGGTTGACAAGAAGCCCTACTTCTCAGGAGGGTGTGCCTTTACAAAGCCTATAATTTCTCCTTACCATTATTTTTTAAGTTTATGGGTGTATGGGTATTTCGCCTGCATGTGTCTGCATGCATACCACTTGAACCTTCTGGTCCTGACTCTGACAGAGGGCAAAAGAGGGTATTGAACCCATGGAAAGTAGAGTTAGAAACACTATGTAAAAACTGGAATCATAGAAACCCCATGGTTCTGGAGGACTCAAACCGGGGTCCTCTGGAAGAGCAGCCAGTGCTCTTAACTGCTGAGCAGCCACCTCTCCAGCTCCAACTGCCAGTAAGTGCTTAGTTGGAAGTTTATTATTTATTTCACACACTGTAGTTATATTTTCCTGTCTGAACTTAATGAAGAGCTAACGAAACTGGCCAATATGTACAAAAGATGAACATAAAAAAAATCGTGGTCATATTTCAGCACACAGGCAATTCCATGTTCAAGTTATTTCCATGACTCCCTGCTATCACAATAAAATTCGCAACAATTGAAACTATTCTCTTTCTTTCTGGTTTTCATGCAGAGCTGAGAGGTTGAAATAGGATGTTAAGTAGCGTAAGTGATGGAGTAAACGTCCCGGCAAGTGTTTGACAGAGATAAGTTTTAACACGCCTGCTCAAAATTGAAAGACTGTCACTCCCGTGTTTGAGCTGGAAAATAGTCATTGCTTACAAGTTGTTCTTTCTGATGCAAATGCGCTTCACCCTTGGTGTGCTAACCCAGACATGCAAACGTTCCCTGTGAATGCATGTGGCTTTAGAACCGTGTGATGGATGATGGCTCGCTGATCACACATTTCGTCTCCTTTAAATGAATGCTGCCACCCACCCCAGAGACCTGACTGGGTTCTGAACCTGAGGCTTCCATACTAATTCCTCTTAGTAAATATGTATGGTGCAAGTTAGCTAAAAATTCAGGGGCCAGACAGTCCCCAGGCTAGACAGGTGAAGGCAGGTGTGCTAAGTGAGGCGCAGAGGAGAATGTGATTGTGGTTGTGAATATGGTGGTTTCCTGGTGCAATCAGAGCAGGGGTGGATTCATTTTAATATATTTGACTAAAGAAAAATTGTTTATGAAATGGCCTAATGTCGAGGTGGCTCTCATCAGGAGGCTACGAAACATAGAAAGATGACCAGGTAACAGGATTTTGACTCTCTGCCACTTGGCTCCTCATTCCAGACCTAAGCCCCTTCCCTCAGAAATGTCTTTAGAGAGAAATGAACGCCTGCGCTGCTTAAGCTGCTGCCAATGGGGTGTCTGTCATTCCTCAACTGACATGCCACACGTTCACAAGCTGTGATAAAGAGGTGTAAAATAAAGGGGACATTTATAAGATGATGTGGGATTCCCCTGTGTATGCTGTGAAAACCATTGGTTAACAAAGCTCTGTCTTGGGCCTGGAAGGGCAGAATAGAGGAGGCAGGGAAAACTAAACTGAATGCTGGGAGAAAGAAAGCTCAATCAGGAGATGCCATGTAGCTGCCGCAGGGAATAGGAGCCAGAACCTTGCATGTAAGCCAGAGCCACATGGCGATACACAGATTAATAGAAATGGGATAAATTAAGATGTAAGAGATAGCCAATAAGAAACTAGAGCTAATAGGCCAAATAGTGATTTAATTAATACAGTGTCTGTGTGGTTATTTCGGGGCTGAGCAGCCAGAAACAAACAAGTGGCCTTCCTACAACAATAAGAGGCCCTCATCACTTAGCATTTAGCTTCTGTTTTTCAACTGAGGAGGAGAGCAAACACCTGACATTAGCTTCTGGTTTCTACATGAATATGAACACATGTGCATCCACACATAAGCACACACAGGACCACATGCAAATAAATGAATATACCACACATCAAATACATGTTTGAATCTATCTCTCTGAGTGTACACTTTCTTTTTCCTTATTTTTAACTACTATTGGTTTTTATTGAGACAGGGTTTCTCTGACTGTCTTGTAACACACTCTGTAGACCATGTTGTTCTCTAACTCAGCAATCCCCCTGCTGCTACCTCTAGAGTGTGGGGATTAAAGACATGTACTACTGTGTCCAGTTCTTTTCTTTTCCTTTTCTTTTTTTCCTCCCCCCACCCCCTCACCTTTCTCTCTGTGCAATCCTGACTGTCCTGGAACTTGCTCTGTAGACCAGGCTGGCCTCAAACTCAAAGATCTTCTTGCTTCTGCCTCTCAAGTGCTGGAATTAAAGGCATGTGGTACCACTGACCAGCTCCTTTTCTTTTTTAAAATTCAATTAACTAAGAAATATTTTAGTGTATGTATATGTGTGTGTGTGTACCTGAGTGTATTTGTGTGTGTACCTGAGTATATGTATGTGCACCACTTATATTCAGGTACCTGTAGGAGGAAGCCGCTTGTTCATCCCGGCAGCCTGGCTAGCTTACACCCAAAATAGTCACACAGAAACTGTATTAATTAAATCACAGCTTGGCCCATTAGCTCTAGCCTCTTATTGGCTAACTCTCACATCTTGATTTAACCCATTTCTATCAATCTGTATATTGCCATGTGGCAGTGGCTTACCAGCAAAGATTCTAACCAGAGTCTGTATCAGGCAGAGGACCCATGGTGTCTCTCTGACTCTGCTTTGTTCCTCCTAGAATTCAGTTCCATCTTCCCCGCCTACCTAAGTTCTGCCCTATCAACAAGCCAGGGCAGTTTCTTTATTCATTAACCAATGAAAGCAGCACATAGATAGAAGGACCCCCCACACCAGGTGCCCATGAATATGAGGCCAGAAGAGGACATCAAACTGGTGGTCACCTGATGACTGTGCTGACAACCAAACCCAGATACTCTTCAAGAGCAACAAGTATTATTAACCATGGAGCCATCCCTCCAGCTCACAATTTAATTGTATTTGTAATTCTTGTATGTATGAAGGAGCCCTCTCTCTCTCCCCATGTGTGTGTGTGTGTGTGTGTGTGTGTGTGTGTGTGTGTATGTGTGTGTGAGAGAGAGAGAGAGAGAGAGAGAGAACATGGCTTGACATGCCACAGCTTGAGTGTGGAGATTAGAGAACAACATGTAGAAGTTATTTCTGTCCTGTTTAGCAAGGTATCTATCTCTTCTTTGTCCCCCTGCACTAAACATCTAGACTAAGGGCGTCTTCTCAGCATCTGGATGATTCTCTTGCTTCTACCCGTCTAGCCCAGAAGTCCTAGGGTTGTCGATGTGTGCTGCCTCATCCTGCTCTTTACACTGATGCTGGCTTAGAACTTAGACTATCAGGTTTACAGGGCAAGCACTCTGACAAGAATCATCCTTTAAGTCCACTCTCCTTTTATCATTACTATTAATTATTATTCATTTCTGTGCATGGGAATTTTGCCTACATGTATGTTCGTGTACCATGTATGTGCTATGCCAAAGGGAGTCAGAAGATTACACCAGATCTCCTAGAACTTGTGAACTGCCATGTAAGTGCCGGGATTTGAACTCGGGTTCTTTGAAGGAGTGGCTAGTACTCTTGCCTGCTAAGCCAACTTTATTCCCCACTCTCTTTTTCAACTTTGCTTTACACTGAATGTTGCTGAAGTTATTTTCTGTGATTTATATCTAGATCTCTGAGAACCCTTCACACAGCTTAGCAATGGATGTGGACTTACATCTCCTGCTGTGGGAGACAGACCAAGGAAGGTGTTGAGCAGGGAAACAAGGTTATCAATGTAAACTACTGCTAACTGTGCCAGGAAAAGGGGCAGAGGGTGCAGATTTTAGTTGACACATCCAGAGGCCACTGTGGCAAGCTCAAGAGGTTTCCTAGTTTGCTCTGTTGTGACAGACACCATAACCTAAATCAACTTGTGGACGAAAGATTTAGTTCACTTCACAGTTGAGAGCCCAACATGCAGGGAAGTCAGGACAGAAACCTGTTTATAGGTACTGAAACAGGGGGCATGGAGGAACACTGCTAGCTGGCTTATTCCCCTTGGCTTGCTTGGCCTTTCTTATACAACACGGGAGAACCACTTTGCCCAGGAGTGGGACTCTCTACAGTGGGCTGGATTAATGACATAATGACATAAATCATTAACCAAGAAAATGCCCCATAGGCTTGCCTTTAGACCAAACTGATGGAGGCATTTTCCTATCTGAAGTTTCTTTTCCCCCAGATGATCCTGACTTATGTCAAGTTGACCAAAAACTAACCAGCACAAGAGGGAACCAGGAATGAAACAGGGCTGTGGGAAGGGTTGAAGAAATATGTGACATCCTTTCCCAGGGATGCCCAGAGCCCTTGCAAGTCTCTGTCTCTGTCCTTCCTTTTCTCCCTCTTTTCCTTCTCTCCCTCCATCCTTTCTACTTCCTCCTATTAGACTGAGTCGCCTTGTGAAATTGCCAACATTCCCATACAGACTGTTTCCCGCTAACAGTTTCTCTACTCTTCATTTCATCATATTGTTGACAGAATTTCAATAAATGAAGCAGATGTGGCCTAGGGATGTAGCTCAGTCAGTCTAATGCTTAACTGACACACATGAAGTTTCCCCAGAACCACGCAGAATGAGAGTAGTGGTACATACCTATAATCCCAGCTCTCAGGAGAGTGGGCAAGAATCCCAACATTGTTCTTAACATTCTTGTCTACACCCCTCCCTCTTCTGCTACACAGATGTTAGCAGATGCAGTCTTCTGCAGGTCCTCTTCAGGAAACCACAGTTTCGGTGGGTCCATCATGCCAAGAAAAAACTACCATATATCCTTTGGCCCTGCCATTCTGATCCTTCTTCCTTGATGCTCCCTGAATCTTGAAGGAGATGATACCGATGTCCCATTTAAAGCTGTACCTATTCTTAGGCTTTTGACCAAGTAAGAATGAGTCTATGTGATTATCACTGCCCACTACAAAACAAAGCATCTCTAATCAAAGCTGACCCTAGCACTAGTCTATGGGTAAAGTCCCGATCACTTAGAAGCTAACTTGATGCACAAATCATGTCCATTTAGCAAACAATAGCTGTAGCTTCTCCCCAAAGGCCTGAGAGCTGCCCAGCCATGAGTCTGTGCACCAGTTCACAGTACCCAACATGAATTCCCTGCTGTGGATTAGGCCTCAGATCCAACCCAAGAGTGGACAGTTATCCCCGGAATGCATTGGCCACTGCTGTATCATTGTGTTCATTTTGTCTGGCTGTTAGCAGGGACCACTCTGAATAAGACTGCTGATGGCAATTCTCCTGCAGTGTCTTCTGGCACTGTGAGGCCTATCCACCAGAGACAAAGCTTCCAGTTTAGCTGTACTGTCTCCTCCGTGTCCTGTGCCTAGAGGTGGTAGTGTCTCCACCATGGAGTCTTCCCGTCTAGTTCTGGTGGGCAACGAACAGCAGTGAAAATTGTCATGCATTATCAATAACTTACATGCATAGTTAGGTGTTCTAAGGTCAAGTGCAGTAATTACTTCTGAGGACATGTCTCTGTAATTGTACTTTCCTTTTAACTTAAAAAAAAACTACAGACTCATAGATAGCTATGCAAATAGTTTAGACTCCGATGTTTCCTTCTCCCCCATGATGGCAACTTATATAACTATACACTATCCAAACAGGAACTTGAGACTGGTAGGTCACTATCATCTAAACTACAGTTACTCACCCCTTCGACATGAACATGAAATTCCAATCCACTATTCCGTGTGCATCTGTGAGACGTCAGTGAACGTCTATTAAATGCACAAAGTGAGGTGAAGCAAACAGGAAGGAAACTGATGCTCTCCGGAACCATAGCAGGAAGTGTTTCTCATCCACGCTGTTCCCAGCAGAAGCGGCTGTGGCCAAGGATATCACAGCTAGTGTCAGAAACCTGGTGCTATCTAGAGGGAGTAGGGAGACCCCTGACTTTAACTCATTTTGCCCATTAGAATTCTGTTAACGCCTACTAAGACTCAGAGCAGCAGGCAGAGTGGCTAAGAATAGATCTGGGATGAGAAAGAACTTCTAAGCCAGTGCCAAGGTTAATGTCTAGTTCAGCCAAACTCTTTCATTTTTGTTAAGAGAGCCTAAAGTCACTACGTTGAAAATTAATCTGACCTGGGTTCATATGTTTCCTTGAAGTCTGTTCTTTGCACCGACATTGAAGCCTGTTCGACACTCACGTGACAGCTACTACTAATTTTCTGGGTTTTTTTCCTCAAAAAGAACAGTGCCATAGAAATGATTGTTTTAGCCAAAAAAAGGTCCAACTTTCAATAAAAGCAGTGTAAAGAAATCTGTCACGTTCTCACGCCGCTATACATGCATTTTCTACGTATTAGTCAACCTCTGAAAGCATTCTGAGTCACCATCACTCAGGACCTGCTACTGGAAATGCAATTCAGCTGTTCCAGGAGGGAAATCAGATAATGGGTTAATTTGTTATGCAAGTAATAGCACAGAGAGACACCCAGCTCAACACAGTCAATGCCCTTTTTCAAAAAATCAGTGGATTTTGACTCAAAGAGTCCAGGCCAAAACAAAACCCTCCTTGAGCACACTGCCGCCTTTCAGGATGATTTAAAATGTCAAGCGTGCATCTGGATATTTAGAGTGGGTTTGGTCTCCTTTCTGCCCCTACACAAGTGTTTGTGCCAACACTGCTCTAGGGCCTTGAGCTAAGCAAGCCCAGGGACTTGTTTGAACTTTGACCTTACACTGAGCATACTCAGTAAAGCACATCTTAAACAGCATGCTTGGGAATGTGTCGGTCCCCAAAAGTGTTCTCCTGTAGAGAATATGTAGGCTTCCTGAGTAAACCTCTGCTTCCTTTGTTCAAGGAGAGCCCTGCTTTCAGAAAACTCCAGGAAGGTTTCCTCACTCTGCTTCTGGCTGTCATCACTGTCTTTGCCCTCACCAAGTGATAAACCCATTGTATTCGGTTACAACTTACCCCTGCTCGGGAGACAAGAATGGCTGTCAGAATAACCCACACTTGAAAGGGTCCTTCCATTTCTGGGTTTGTTATGAGGCTTTTAGAGTCACAGGCACATGGAAGGGATTAGGAGATCTCAAATGATGCCAGTGTGAGAACAGAATGGACAGATATGAGAGAACGTACTGGCAGCAACTATCAGAGCTTGGGGACTCTTCAGGAGACTTCTGTATTCTTGATGTTTTTCCATAACAAATTTTTATTTAAATCCATTCCAGTTCTTTGCTTCATAGGTAGAAAACCCTGTTGAGAGAGACCGTGCACTTGCGACTATGTTAGTGTGGTAGTTAAGACACTGTAGAATTGACAGTTGTTACTATGTCCAGTGAAGTGCTCGCTCACTTCGCCTTCCACACAGCATAGGAATTAAGGAAATAAGGACTGCTTGGGAAAAGGCAAGTTAAAGTCTTGTTTTATAGTGAAAGTTTTTGGTTATGGAAAGCGGAATCAAAAACCAATGATAATGACTTACTTACCTTCTAGGCTCTGCCCTAAGTGGTCTGTCTGCATTAGTTATCATGTTGAGTTCTAGTTCCTACATATGGTGTATCTTACTGTTATAAGTTTCATGTGTTGAACATTTGATTCCCACTGGTGTTCCCACACTTGTTCTTGTTTTGTTTGTTCTGTTTTTTTTTTTTTTAAAGACTTGAACCTTCTTTGAGAGGTAGAGCCTAGCTAGAGGAAGTGGATCATCGGTGGGTGGGCTTTGAGAGTTATTTCCTGGCCTACTTCTGGCCTGGGCCTTTTTGGCTTTCTGCTCTACTCAGATGTGGGCAAACAGTGGCCTCATAGCATGATGGACTGAATCCCCTCAAACCATGAGCTAAAGTCAACTCTCTTGCTCTTTAGTTGTTTCTGTCTAGGATTTGGTCACAGTGGTAATAAAAATAGCCAACACACTACATTTACTTCCCACACATGATGACATTTCTGAAATCAGGATGCCTTTTCCCACTGCCAGCATAGTTCATGTGACAAGCTGTCTTGATGTTTAATTTCTTTTGAGACTGTGCTTTTAAAACTATATATTATTGTGTGAATGGATGGGTATGACCTCCCATGTTGTGGTGTGTGTATAGAGATCAAGAGATAATTTTGTTGAATTGGTTCTTGCCTGCCACCTTTACATGGGTTCCCAGGATCCAGCTCAGGTCACCAGACTTTTGAGGAAAGGGCTGTTCCTTACCCACTGAGCCATCTCACCCGCCTCAGAGGGTGTGAGCTTATTTCAGATAACCGAATATCTAGCCTAAGCCCACTTTAACACAAGTTATATACTAAGGCTCTTTGTCCAGCATGGGTCAAGTGAACTCAAACCTTCCGCAACCCCTGAAGGGAAATTTTTCCTCCTCAAGTTAATACTGAGACACAAGTAGGGTTGTTAGTCGGGATTTTCCTCACCATGACAAAAATACCTGTGATAAACAACTTAAGTAAGGAAGCATTTATTTTTCACATGATTTCAGGGGATTCAGTCCATGGTTGCTCAGGTCTGGTGGGACTTAGAGTTTCATGACGGGAGGGTGGGGGAGCATGCAGCAGAGAAGACCACTCACTTCATGGCAGTTATGAAGTACAGAGGGAGACAGGAATGGCACAGGGTAAGATAAACTCTTAAGCATCCTCTTCTCCCTGCCACAGCCTACTTTCTCCAAACCAAGCTTTATCTCCGTGGTTGAACTGCTTACTTTCCAAGATTCCATTCAAGTTTTAAATCCACCCATGGGTCGAACCTTTGATTCAGTGTTATCATGACCTAACCCTCTCTGTACGCACCCTCGGAGACTCATCTGGAACTGCAATTTCCTAGTCTTCGAGCTGTCTTACAGTTAACCAAGTTGACAGCCGAGTTAATCATCGCATAAGGCTCAGATTGGGACCATATGGTGTTCCCAATTGGAAGATGCCAACAGACGAAACTAGGCATGCCTAGAAGCAGATTTGAGAGAGAATTTCTCCTCCCAATGCCCCCCCCCACTCCAAATGATAAGCATGTTGATCCGTTTTGGAAGTAGCAAGCCCCAAATGTGTGACAGCAAACAGAGCTCTCTTGTAACATTTTTTTCCAACCTCACACACAGATTTCTATTTGTGTGTCACGAGCACATGTGAGCTTCCTTTCCTGATGACTACAACCCCAAAGTAGAGCTTGCTTTTTGTCTGAGGGAAGAGTGATATGATGTTGACATTCCAAACATACCTGAAACATGTCCTGCAGCCAGATTCTGTGTACAGCTGTGACGACATTCAGGGCCAGGATGTGAACGTCAGGTCAGAAGAAATATGGGAGGTCCTTCAGCAAGAGACTCATGACACACAAACTCTACACCTACCACCAAGCACCTGGGGTGACAGTATCAAAGAGTCAGCAGAAAGGGAGTCCCCTAAAGACACAATCCTGAGAGTCTGGGAATCAAAGAGAAATGTTGTTATTGGCTTCATTGGTATTTAGAAAATGCAAAGTTGTCTATTCACTAGTATTTTATATAGTAACGTAACAGTAATAAAATGTAGTTTCAAACTGAAAAGTGGTAAAACAGACAAGTTTCCTCACTATTCTTCCCTGTATCATGGGTTTTATTTTCCTCTCTCCTTTTATCCTCTGCATATAGAAGTCTGTCATCGCCCTTCCATGGAGATTTATTTTCTTAATAGCATAAGCAGTAGAGGAACACCTTGCGATGAAAGATGTACATAGTTAAATAAAATGTATTAATATTCCCGTTTTACAGATTAGGGAACTGAAACAGACAGCGGTCAGTTTAGTTTACTTGGCCAAATCCTCAAAAGTATCAGGCTGTGGTATGGTTCCCCATCAACGGGATTTCCCATAAGCATGAGCTGAGAGAGTCTGAAATGAGCTGCTCACTAGGGATCATTACCCATGGACAGAACTATCGGAAGCAGGATTGGGCAGCGGAAGAAGACAAGCCATGGTCCAGACAAACTAGCACCTCAGTCGACCTGCCAAGGAGAGCTGAAGCTAACAGTGCTTGTTAGAGCATCTTTAAAAGCTGAAGTAGAGCATGATACTGGCTGTCTGGGGATGGGGTCCTTGCAGGGGAGGTGACTCTCTGTGGCTGAATGAGACCGCGAGTGCCAAGTGCCGGAGCTGCCAGCTGATGCGTTTCTAGCGGTCAGACACCAAGTTACCTCCTGGGGGTGGAGAAACGCAAGTGTAATACAACGCCTGTTTAAAGAAAAAAGTTGGATGGATGATTCGACTCAAGAAGTCAGGCTTCAGAGCTCACGCTTTTATGCATATGTGGTTTGTTAACGTTTTTAAAAGCACATGTTAATTATACAAAATAGCGGGTTTCGTTATGAGCCTGTGGAACATGTATATAGTGGCTTTTGATTACATTCGCTCCATCACCCTCTTTTGTTCCCCTGAGCCTCACGCTTGCTAATCCCCTCCATCTTCCCACCAGTCTCTCATCTCACCTGGCTCTCATCTCAACCTAGAAAAGTTCATCAGGGTTACTTCCAAACATAGGGAAGACTGAGAAGTGGCTGCATCATTGAGGAAAATTTCGCTCCTTCCACCAGTAACCACTGACTGTTTCTAAATCTCCAGTTGAGATGGAGCCTTAGGAGTCCCTCTTTTTTCCATGATGGGTTGGTGATGGTCTCAACATTGTGCGAGTTTTGTGTAGGTAACTACAGCTGCTAAGAGTTCAAGAGGGCTGGCAGATCTTTGCTTCCAGCAGGAGCAGACCCTGGTGCGTCTTCAATGCCAGGCCGGAAACAGACACGGAATCAATCTCTCTTCCTCTACGCCACTCTTTTCCAAGTAGCATGGCCGGCATTTCTCACTAGTGTTGATGTTTGCGGAGGTCTAAATGACCTACAAAACTGAGTTTCACTTTGCTATTTCATTAGACTAAACTCTTTTCTTTTAATTTTATTTTCAAGAGAGTTTTAGATTGACTCATCAGTAAATCATGCATCTCTGATTCGAGATGAATATTGCCGAAGAAGAAGCCTCATCATAGTGATAACACAGCATCTCTAAGTGAGTTGTCACTCATGTGAGTGTCCACTGTCCTCAGAGTAAAGAGCCTCACATAGATAACACGTGAAAGGCCAAACTTTCTACCCTTAGAGTAAGGCTTTGTGATTTTATCAAAAAGACATTAAAGCAGATCTGGTTTGGGGCAGGGGATACTCTTAACTTTTAAGGTGTGAGCTTGTTTGGATCTGATAGCTGTTAATCAGTCTGCAGCCATAAGGTGTTTATATCCATGATCATGTTCAGTGACATTAAGTAACTTTATAGTAGAGACAAATTATCTACACAGGGAGCTGTGTGTTTCTCTCCTTTGAGAAGGCCCATTCACTCGTCAAGTTAAAGAGAGGTTATGTGGACCATAGAAGTAATCCCACAGAACATGAGCATGGAAGTCAGGACCACGAGAGGTGCACCCACCCACTGAGACAGTGGGGCTGATCTATTGGGAGCTCACCAAGGCCAGCTGGACTGTGACTGAAAAAGCATGGGATAAAACCGGACTCTCTGAACATGGCGAACAATGAGGGCTGATGAGAAGCCAAGGACAATGGCACGGGGTTTTGTTCCTACTTCATGTTCTGGCTTTGTGGGAGCCTAGCCAGTTTGGATGTTCACCTTCCTAGACCTGGATGGAGTGGGGAGGACCTAGGACTTTCCACAGGGCAGGGAACCCTGACTGCTCTTTGGACTGGAGAGGGAGGGGGAGAGGAGTGGGGGGAGGGGGAGAAGGGTAGGAGGAGGGGGAGGGAAATGGGAGGCTGGGAGGAGGCAGAAATTTTTTTTTCAATAAAAAATTAAAAAAAAAAAAAGAAGTAATCCCACGTGTTTAAATCAGAGCTGGTATCCTACCTGCAGGGTGTTGACTGTGGGCTCTGAACATGGCCAGGGGCTTTTGTTTTGTAAATGTTTCTTTGTGAGTTCGGATGGAGAGTTGTGGGGCAATGTCCTGTTTCTTAACTCATCTTTGTTCATTGCCAACTCGTAGGACACGGAATTTGACGTAATTCGCTGCAGTCACCTGCTTTCAACACACAGCACTAGTGAAGCAAGGCCGGGGGTCCCTTACCACAGCATCCTTTTCAGCCTCCCACACTGAGTAAGGGAAGAAACTGCAGACCCAGGAGAGTGGCCGCCAGCTTCTCCTGGGCAAGAGCCTTATTAGCAAGGCCACACCCCCACTGGAAGAGCCCACCGCTGCCATCTGTGCCTTCACTGCACAGATTTCAATCTGTTTTCTCTCTCTCTCTCTCTCTCTCTCTCTCTCTCTCTCTCTCTCTCTCTCTGTGTGTGTGTGTGTGTGTGTGTGTGTGTGTGTGTGTGTGTGTGATTTAAGTCAGAGTCTCCTAGAGCCTAGTTTGGCCTCAAAGTGACCGTGTTGTTAAGGATAACTTTAAACTTCGGATCATCCTGCTTCTAGCTGCCAAGAGCCAGGATTGACAGGATTATGCTACCACACCCAGTCTTACTGGGTGCTGAAAATAGAATTTGGTGTTTTATGAATGCTAGGGAAGCAGTCTGAGATACCTTCAACTGTTCTACATCCCCAGCCTCCACTCTATTTTCATCTGATCATTTCATCATTAAATCAGTTTCTTATTTAAAACATTTTTGGGGTTTGTGGTGCCAATAGCCGGCTTCTGCATTTTATTTAGAGTCAGAGGAAGGCACCTGCACGGCTGTGGTCCACAAGTTCAGGTGCTCTAAGCCCTCAGCAGAGAAAGGATCTTCTGATCTGAGGAGTGTGGGAAAGGAAAAAGTGAGACAACTAAGTTCACAGAATTGTAACAGCAGGGTGAAAGGGATGAGGGAAAGAAGGAAGAGAAGAAACCAGTGTTCAAAGCCAAAGTCAGGCTTTCTGGTGGAGAGGTGTATCTCCCTTGACCTTCATCTAGATGAGCAGAGGAAGCGAAAGGAAAGTTGTTTTGCTTATTTGTAGAAATGACACCAACTGAGAGTAAATTACTCCCATTCAAAATCCACTTAAGAAAGATCTGACTTCTCTTTGCTGGCTGTAATTCTTGGATCCTTTATCTGTAAGAACATAAACTTCTCTGCTGACCCCAAAGTTTTGGCTTATTCACTACACAGTGTTTGTGCTTTTTTGTTCAGGTTTGAAAGTGTATATTAATTGTGCATGGCAATGGGTTTCATTATGACATTTCCATACAGGCATATAATATGCTTTGATCATATGCCCCCTCACAAACCTACCCATCCTGTTTTGCTTTGATCAGTTCTAAAGAGGATGGCAGTATTGCAAAAAGAAGTTTCCAGAAATGAGCATTGAGCAAGAGTCTCATCAAACCCTTCAGTATCATAGGCAGAGTCACCTCTGTGGAAAAATCCGTTTTTACTACGGGTCAATGAGCACAGATACGCCACAATATCTCTAGGTGAGAATTTAAAACTCATTCTCTCTTACTAAGAACTTTTGTTCCTTTTGTCTGCTGGAGCAAGCAGAACGTGTTCAACTTGTATCTTACAATATGCAAATACACTGAGAAATTTTCATTTTTTGAAGTTTATGTTAAAATAACAAATAAAATAGTATCATTTCCAGAACTGGCAAGGGTGAAATTCAACCAAAAACAACACAGCAAAATCCATAGACTTTGATAACATAACCTTGGAAAACCTGGTAGAAATGGATAAAAAAAAATAACTTACCAAAATTAAATCAAGAAGATTTAATTAAACATATACACAAGCATCGAGACTAAAATACAATAAACTTAGACTACAATAAAAGGTCTAGCCATAAAAAGCAAGAAAAATGTGAGGAAGAAAGAAAGAATGAATGAATCCTAGGACTGGCTTAAGAACTCTATTTCTTTTGCCACCCATTTTCTTCTCCCCAAAGAAAGGGCTTTCATGCCAAATTTAAGGTGGCTAAGTCAGGGAAATGTGTCCAAATAGTATCATAAAACAAGGACACAGTTGGATACTTGGACCTAGAGATCTATCCTATCTAGTAGCCAAATAACTTTCTGCAATAAAAGAAAACTCTAGTCTGCTCTAGTGGGTACCCATGCTGGCGACTACTGGTGAATGATGCTAAGTAAAGTGCTTGCATATGGCCATGGTAAGACATCAGATCTAGAGCAAGATAGGCTGGGATTCCCTGAACACAGGCTGCTTTCCTTAGCCTTGTTTCACTTCTCAACAGTTACCTGTTTTTGGTTTTTGTTTGTTCTCTTCCAAATATCATCATCTACCCTTCAGTGTATCCAATAAAGAGAAATCAAAGATAGGCTACTGAAAGAATTACCGTTCGACTGGTGAGTCTACTTGGGAGGGTAGCTTCAGAAGAAATTAAAGCAGGGACTAAGAGGCACGTGTGTGCAGCCATGTCTTAACATCCCTCTTCTCCTTTTCCTCTTCCTCTTCCTCCTCATCATCACTATCAGTGCTTGGATCCAAGTCCTCAAACTCCAGGCAAGTGCTCTTCGGCTGATCTGTACTCCCTGGCCATAACAACATAATTCATAATAACTAAAGGGTAGAAGCAACCCAATGTATGAAACCCTGAGGAAAATCAGGTGTAGGTGTACAGAGGACTCTTAGTGAGGTTTAAAAGAAATGAAATTTGGATGTATGCTATAGGACTGTGAACATTACAGGCATTATGCTAAGTAGAGTAAACCCATCATAAAAGGACACTTCCACAGCAATAAAATATGATGGTGGTTGCTGAAGCCTGGGAAAGAGAGTAGGAGCTCGTGTTCAATGTACAGTTTTAGTCGGGAAGGTGGAAAAGTTCTAGAGATGCACAGCCTTTGGGGATGACACAAGAGTGTGAATATATTTGATGTCGCTCAGCTGTAAATCTCAACATTGCTGCAGTATAAAGTTTGTGCTGTATATACTTTATCACAGTTATGGTGTGGGAGAATTGTCTGTATTCTGTCAATCATGTTTTAAATAAATGCTGATTGGACAGGCAGGAAGTATAGGTGGGTCAACCAGACAGGAAGTAGAGGTGGGATGATGAGAACAGGAGTATTCTGGGAAGAAGGAAGCTCTTCCCGGAGTCCAGCCCAGACCACTGACGAAGCAACATGTGACAAGCCCCACTGAAAAAGGTACTGAGCCACATGGTGAAAGACCCTCAGAGAGGACCTTCCCTCAGGAGGAGACTCCTGAACCCAAGGAACAATCCGAGACCACTGGCTGCAAAGTGCAAGAGGTTTTTTATTGAGAGTACACAGGTACCTGCGGGCATCAGAGTCTCTTTGGAAGACTTGCATGCCCTCAGGCTGGGCAGGGGGTCTTTTATACGGAAATGGGCGGCAGAAGCATGCATGGTTACAGGGATTCCATTGGTCAGTTCGGATGAGGCGATGGGTTCACTTGGGGACAAGCTCCTTGGGGACATAAAGATATGATAATAGCTGACTTGGCTCTATCTAGGGCACATGTAGTTTTCCCCAGAACTTTTCGTTTCCTTCCTAGGCCTGATGTCTGACCATAGATATCCTGTTTGGCAGCCTAGGAGTACCAACTTTACCTTGAACTTATACTTGTTTGTGTGAAAGCCTTGCAAAATGGCATTACAGCAGCTAAGCTTGGGTCTTTCAATGGCTAACATAGATAAGAACAATGGGTTAATATAAGCTACAAGAGCTAATAAGAAGCCTGAGCTAACGGGCCAATCAATTTATAAGTAATGCAGACTCTCTGTGTGATTTTCTTTGGGACTTGCCAGCTGTGAGGTACCAGGTGGGACAGAAACCCCAACAAGCAGGCCCTCATGTTACACAGTTATAAAATAAAGCCATAGATTTTCTTCAAGGAGTTCTAAAACCATCATGGAACATAACGGAAGTTCACAATGACAGCATGGTGGAGAGGTGCAGAGTTGCCTCCGCCAAAGATTGTAGAGGTGTCCTGTGCAGTTTATACGGCTGGACCTGCTGTCCTTCAGCATCAGTGGGTCCATGAACCCATTAGACACACCAGCCGTATCTCTGACTCCTCTGTCAACTGCCTACTTGACAACTTGACAACCGGAAGGTGTCAAACATAGAATTCTTAGGCTGGAGATGTAGCTCAGTTGGTACAGGGGTTGCCTGGCACACATTGGTACTGGGAATTCACCAGAGACTGCTCAGATATGGGTTTCAAGCAATAGAAAATCTTTATTAGCCAGCTGGGGACTACACTGGGTGTTTGGCATCCCAGTGTAGGACCGGGCCTTTCTCAGGATGAGCTTTTCAACACAAAAATCATGTTCTGGGTTGACATACTTCAGTTAACAACAACAGTTAGCCAAAAGCAGAAACTACAGAAGCCAAAAAGCAAGGTTAGTACATTTAGGGACTTTCCCAGAACCACACACGTAGATGGATTAAGTCTTTATTGTAGTTCTGGCAGGTGGTGCTGTCTGCATGCTGAGTTTATAGCCTGAATGGCACTTCCATCATGGAGTCAGTTTACTGAAGTCTGGAGGCCTGCTAAAATCTGGGGCCCTGTTACATGCATGAAGCTCTGAGATGGATTCCCCACATAGAACCAGGCATGGTGGTACATGCCTGTAATCCCAGCACACCAGGAAACTGCTTCAGAAAGATCAGAAGTTGAGGGTCAGTCTTGCTACACAGGAGGTTTAAGGTCAGTTTGTGCTACATGAGGCTTGTTCTCCAAAAGTGTGTGTGTATGTTTCAGGGGTAATTGTCTGTTGGGGGACAAATTTTATATGGCTTTGTGTGGGCACATGAGTGTGGGTGCGCATAGGTGAAGACAGTGGGTATCTTCCTCCCTGACTTTCTACCTTGTTTTTTCAGTCTCTTGCTAGGCTGTCTGATGACCTGCAGGGATCCATCTGTCTCCACCTCCCATCCTCACCCAACTCCTCCATCCTCTGCTGGGTTTGCAGAAGCAAGCCATGGTGCTCACCTTCTTGCTTGTATGTTGTGGATCCTCATGGTTTCCTGGAAGATAGTTTATTGACTGAGCCATCTCTCGAAAGTCTGCCTCCTCCATCACACACACATACATACACACACACAAACTCACACCAAAATGGACTTTTTACACTCTAGCATTCTCTATTCCCACATTATTACAAATTTACTACGTGCTCTGAGCAAAATTTTGACTCATTTTTGATTCCCTATCTCATACCCAATATCCTTTTACCAGTGAGTCCTCTTCTTGTGATTATGGTCAGAATTTGATGGCTTCTCACTTGCTCCACCAACATGGTTTCCTGGGAGTCAGGATTTTCCCGAGAAACTGAACCAATACCAGATACAGACAGCTGTCCTATACATATGCCTTGTGCATTGTATGGAATTGGCTCATTTATTTATGTAAGTCCCTAGAGATGGAAGACTCAAGAGACTGGAGACCCAGAAGATGCAATCATACAGTTCCACGCTGATCCTGAAGGCAGGAGGAACATAGGAGCCAATAGGGGAGCTCCTGTCTGAGCCTAAATCCAAAACCAAGGGGATTCCAAGGTCTCATTTCAAAGACAGGCAGACAAAGGAATTGACTCTTAGCATTTTTGTTTGATCCAGGCTTTCAGGAGTTGGTGTAAGGACCAGTTGCTTTGGGGAGAGCAATTTGCTTTACTGAAACTACTAATTCAAATTTAATTCCATCTAAAAATTACCTAATGATCATGCCTAGAATAATATCTGGGTACTCTGTGACCCAGTTACGTTGAGACATAAAATTAACTGCCAGTGCTTCCTAATGTATCCACACACTTCTCTTTGACTTTATCTATCCTCAACAGAACCGTGGAGGGTGGAAAAGCCGCGTCATATCACCCGTCGGCTAGAAATTCATCAGTGTGTCACATCTCAGTGGAAGCCGGATTGGGACCATGAAGACCCGCCTGCCTCCTCTCCATCTTTAGCCCACCCTCTGTCACTCTACCCCTTGCACTCCACCTTTGTCGATGGTTCTCCCGGAAGGCAAGTACATTCCAGTTTCAGGAACTTCTTTACATCTTAACATCTGCACTGTCCTGGGTCCCAAAGGTCCTCATCAAAGTACTCACCGATACTGTTTCCTCCCTCAGAACACATAGCACCCATTATCCTTGTTCTCGTTCTTTTTCAGATAATGAGTGCTAGGGATTGTGAGTCACTGGTAAGACACTTGCCTTCCATACTTAAGGCCCTCTGTTTACACACCAGCACAAGTTTAAAACTGTTCTTGGAACAATTTTAGATTTACACACACACACACACACACACACACACACACACACACAACTGATGCTGTCCCATATATTCTGCTCTTGGTTCCCCTTCTATTACAATCTTACATCAGCAGGCAGATTCCTCCTGGCTGATAAGCCAGCCTCCCTATTCATCGAGAACCAATAACCACACTCTAGTCACATTACCCTAGGGATTTTTTTTCATTTCCAAAGATTTATTTCTTTTTACTTTATGTGTATGAATGTGTTGTTCTCATGGACTGTGTGTGGCTGGCACCCACAGAGGCTAGGAGAGGCATTTGGATGCCCTGGAACTGGAGTAAGGGAAGGTTGTGAGCCACCATGTTGGTGTTGCAGGCAGAACTTGGTTCCTCTGCAAGAGCATCAAGTGCAGGGCCAGTTTCTTTGTTTTTGTTTAACTCTATCTCCCACCTCCCTTTCTCAGTCTTCCAGTCCCCTTCTTTTGTGGCAGGTTAATTTTCCCCCTTTGTTTGTGACCTTTCAACAGCTGTGGATAATATTGGTCAGGCATGCGTGGGTGGGTTGCAAGTGGACCTGGACTTGTGGAAGCCAGAGACAACCTCAGGTTCAGTCAGGACATCCTTTACCTCCTTTGAAACCAGGTCTCCGATTGGCGGGGAACTCACCAATGATTCAAGCCTAGCTGGCCCCTCCTTCCCAAAGTTTGGCATGGGTCAGCAGACCCAACATTTTTATGTGGGTTCTGGAAACTCTAACTTAGATCCTCAAGCTAAAGGGCTTTACCCCCGGAGCCACCTCCCAGACCGGCCCGGAGCTAGAGAGATTTATTTAAAGGGACTTCATTTGGGTTGACCTTCATGACAAAACAGGGGTGAAGAGGAGAAAGGCCTTAGGAGGAAAGTTCCATCTCCACCAGCATTTTAAGAGCATGCATCAGTGTTCCTTCTGACCTTGAGCCCTGGATGAAGTGCATGCCAATTCTGTGTGGGGTAAGCTACCTCCCTCCACCCTACTATCCATGCTTGGGTGATAGCCCCTCTACACGGCCCATACTCAGTTTCCACGGCCCAAGCTTCATTTCCAGGAGAATAGAGTTTCTTGAAATTGTTCTGCCTAGGAGATTGTCATTCTGGCCTCGCCATTTGTGGATCTACTTCGTGTTATCTTGTCCCTCCTGTGCTATCTTGTCCCTCAAATTCTTCCGGCTTTGGGCACCCGAGCTCTTTGGTGGTTTCTTAGCGTCGATGCATAAATCATTTGTTGGTCAAGCTGCTTCCCACCTCCTCACCGAACACCCCTTTTCTGTTTCTGAGTTTCCAGTAAGGTGCCAAGAATACTCCTGTGGGTGCCCCCACTGAGAGGAGACGGGAAGGGGCTGGTGAAAGGCGGGGCTCAGTGTCTCAGTGACCGGCAGCCACTGGTTCAGCCATCCCGCCTGTCCTCTCCGGCACAGCTCACCCACGCTCAAAAACGTTTTCTAGCATCCCAGCCTCGGAAATGCTCTGGACTGCAAATGTCATCTGCACCGACAGGGTTTCCCCGGGGGAAGTCCGGCGGATCCTGCCCTGCCCATCTCTCCATTCCAGGGCGCGCGAGGGAAGACAGAGGAAGTTCCCGGGTGATCCACGCCGCCCCTCGCAATATCTAGGGGCGGTTAGGCGGGGAAGGTGGCTCTTGCCTGGGTTCCGGGCGACAGGTGCCGGGGCGGGAAGCGGCGCGGCTAGCGGAGGACGTCCCCGGGGCGGGGCCTGGAGCCCAGCTGTGCGGTCTCAGAGCGGCGGGGGCGGGGCCAGAGGCGTCCAGCTGCGGTCTGGGTGGAGCAGAGCTCGCACCACGGCTGAGAAGCGCAGTCGGAGCAGGCAAGAAGCTCAGGGAGCAGGACGGCCGGGACACGCGGCCCCGGTTTCCTCCGGGCGTCCGGACGCCGGATCACGGTTTGTTTTGTCGCGGTAGTCCGCTTGGCTCCTTAACTTTTTTAGCATCGAGGACGCTGGGCGCAGGGCTTGGCTGGTTTGGGGGTCTTGTTGACCCAGGGCTAGGATGCTAAGCAACAGCAGGTGGGTTTGGGGTGTGGTTCTCTCTGAGCGTCTAGGTACCTTCAGGAGGAGGCTTTGGGTTTCTCACCTAGAGCCGAAATCTTTTTAAATGTTTGAGAATATAATGAACGCTTCATCAGAAGTGCTTCAAAAATTTACGAATGTAGACTGACTTTATAGAGCTACATTTGTTTTCAGTCGCGATGCTGAGTTTTTTATTATTATTATTATTATTATTTTATTCTGCTTTATTGAATGGAGGTGCTCTTTTCGGTTTGGTCTCCACTTTCTCAAACACATCAGCAGGGGCACTTCTCGACTTTAACTTGACAGTATGACTCAGGAGCCAGGAAATACAGAAACATAGTTATCGCCTTGAAACAGCTCCCACAAAAGACCATCCGGAGTTGTGTTTAGGAGGGAGACCTGGTAGCTTTGCTCAGGGAACCACACCACGGAATTCTGTCGGCCTTTTGACTCCACGAACATCAGCTGAGACCCGAGTTTTACTTCCTGTGACTCTCTCACTTGTTCGAGCCATTTCTCAGTAGAGGGAGGAGCTGTTGTTTTTACACGGGCATCCAAAAATGAGTCACGAGGCTGCTCTAATTGAGCGACTTATTAGAAGCCTTTGAAAAGTGGGGTTGGATCACCGGAGTTAGAATACGACCAGGGGATGAGACTGCTGTTGTCAAACTGGGGCAGGCGGTCTAGGGAGTAACTATTCAAGTTCTCGGTTTCCTAAAGCGTCTTGTGGGACAACATGCCAGCCAGGATCACTAGGCTGATCTGAGATAACCCTTAAAATCACGCGCTTTGACACAGAAGTTAAGGAGAAAAGGGATTTTCTTATCCAATAGTCATTTGATTGCCATTTTCACTACTTGGTAGGAACAGGACATATAATGGGGTGATTGTAAGTCACTCTGGAATTAACAATATTTCAGATAGTTTTCTTTTACCAAATTAGCGTTTTAGGAAACATACAGAAGCTTTTGAAGAAGGTAGATGGTTCCTGGAGCCAGCCATTAAGATCAAAGTCTCACAGTGGCTGGATAATAGCTTTTAGAAAGGGACTTCACTGTCTAGAAGCTCAGTAGAGACAGGGATAACTGTCACCCTAGGTGAGCTGAGGTCAGCCCTAGACAGCAGCTACAAGGCTCTGGTCTGTTCTGGCCTCTACATCAAGTTCCATGTATATAGTCATGGACACAGTGCTCTCCCAGCAGCTAGGGCCATAGGTGAACAGATTCTTAGGGAAATTCAGCATCACGGGAGGTGTGCTATGAGAAACCTATACCCAAAGGAGTTACCTCAGTGTGTGTGTGTGTGTGTGTGTGTGTGTGTGTGTCTGTGTGTGTGTGTGTGTGTTGAAATCTTGAGATTCCGAATGTTCTGGATCATTGGTGGGTCAGCAAGGGGAAGTTGGAGGTCCAGTCCCCTGCTTGTCTTTGCACACAGCCTATTTTTCACTCAGCGTGTGATTTAAAGGTACATTAGTGATCCATGACTTTTAAGTGTTTGAATTAACCATGTTCCACGTTACAGAGTAGCTGTGTAAGGGTAAATGCAGTCTGTTTTTAACCCTGGGCAGTTGTGGGTATGCTTAGTAATGTGTCTTTTTAAGAACACCGTGACTAATGAGTGGTTCCTCTCTGTAGACCACTATATCGAAGCAGCTGTCTGCTCATTGGTTTAGATGGCTTTTGCTCCTCATTCTGAGGGTTGACCTCCATGACTTTAGTTACCTGTGTTCTGATATATTAAATAGAAGATTCCAGGAATAGTAATATACTTTGATTTACTTTATTTGAGAAATGGTCTCATTGTGTAGCCCTGGCTGGGCTGGAATTCACTATGTAGACCAAGATGACCTAGGCCTGCTGAGTGTTCATCATAAAAGTGTATGCCACCACACCTGACAGTAAGATACTTCAAGAGAGGGAATGTATTCATGCTGAATTAATCATGCCGTATTAATTGTTCTATTAATTCTTGTTCATCTCTTACTGTGAATAATTTATGAATTTAAACTTTATCTTAAATATGTGTGTACAGGGAGCCGCATAAATAGGAGTCAGGCTTTCGCCAGAGTCTCTTGGGCAGGGTCTGTGAGGATTAAGGTGGACTAAACATCCCAGTCCTCTAAGGCACCTAAATAATAAAGGACAACAGCTAACTTAAAACAACTTTAATTGCTATATTTCATCCCTCCCTTCACAGCACAGAGTCACGTCTTGTATAAGAAAGAAAAGATAAAGCATGGTAGGCATTGCGTTCCTGAGCTTTGGCTTGGGCTTGACGCATGATGGTATGAAGACGCCTTAAACAATGAACCTGATTGTAGATGAGGGTTGTCCAGGAACTGGAGGGGTGGTGTCCCAGCAGAAGGGACAGCAGCAGTGCCAAGCACTGGAACAGTATTCTGTGGTCAGGAAACTCCAGCTTGTTTCCTAGGAGTGGGCTGATGGGAGGGCAGAGAGATGAGAGTGGAAAGACAGGATCACAAAGGTCCGAGTGCCACATGGGCTCCAGGACTTTATCCTGTGGGGGCCTCTGAGGAAAGAAACAGCATCAGACATGTGACTGGAACAAAATGGTGCTGAGGAGATGGCTCAGGCAGCACGGCGCTTGCCACACAAACACCAAGATTTGAGTCTGATCTCCAGCACCCATGTAAGGCAAACCGCTGTCACCTGTGATCTAAGCACTGGGTGAGCAGGGACAGAAGGGTCCCAGGACTTGCCAACCTTCTGGTGTACCTCCATCAATAAGTTCCAGATCCAATGAGAGAGCTTAGGCATCATGTCAACCTCTGACCTTAGGCATGCAGACACATGTGGACCTACACACACGTGAACATGTGCACCCCCCACACACGTGAAGATGTGCACACATATACGTGGATAAACACGAACACATACACACACTCTTAGAACAGATTGGCTGGGAGCTACATGGTCCTTGAGAGATTACTGTAATATTGAGATGAGAGCATGAACAAGACTAGAATAAAGTGGTACTGAGACAGGGAATTGAAGGAAGGCATTGATAGAACTCACATTGTCTTAACATGCAGGATCCCGCTGCCTCTTGAGAGCTGGGCAGTGAGGAAGAGGGGGAAGAGGTAAGAAGATGCCTGTATTCCTCATTAGTGACTGGAATAGGAGCCTTCCACCCAATGGAAGAGCTGGTGTGAGCTGAAGGATGGTGAGGAGCTTAGACATTACTTGGCATGTAAAATTTTACATGCCTTGGGCAAAATTTGGACCAAATAATAACTGGGATTTTATGTCAGTTAGTTTTGTAATCTTGACACAAACTATAGTCATCTGGGAGGAGGGAGCTTCAGCTGAGGAATTTCCCCCATCAGGTTGACCAGCAGGCATATCTGTGGGACATTTTCTTGATTAATAATTGATTTGAAAGGGCCCAGTCCACTGTGGGTAGCACCATTCCTGAGAAGGTGGTCTTGGGTTGTAGTTTAAAAGCAAGCTGAACAAGAAATGGAGAGCAAGCTAATGAGAAGCATTCCTTCATGGTCTCTGCTTCAGTTCCTGCTTTTGGGTTCCTGCCCCAAGCTCCTGTCTACCCATCAGTAATGGGTTATGTCCTAGGACATGTAAGCCAAACAAAGCCTATTAAATTGTTCTTGGTCAGTGTTTTAGCATAGCAACAGAAACCAAACTACGGTCAATGTATTGAGTGCTTTTGTAGTCTAGGCATTATTCTAGGCTCAATAAATAGATTAAGTATTTTATTCCTCACTGGACTCCTGTGATAAGTTCTCTATCTACTACAAGGAAAGATAATGATTGACAGTATTGGAAATTTATCCCAAGCACCTGATCCATAGTTTCTACATGCTGACTTGCTTTCTGAAGAAGCAGATGATTAAATAACTGCTTAGACTTCATACTAAACTCAAATTACCATCATTTTTTTTAATCACAACAATTCTTCCCTGAGCAGGAATAGCTCCAGTCATAATACGAACACTTCCTGGCCTCTGTTTTGCTGTGTAGCATCTTTCTCCTGCTTTCCTTTGAAGAAGTATGTGATCCATCTAGGAATACAACCATGGTTACCATAAATTGCTCCAGTGTGGTGGTCTGAGTGAGAATGTTCGTGTATTTGAATACTTGGTCCCAGTTGGTGGAATTACTTGGAAAGGATTAGAAGGTGTGGCATTATTGGAGAAGGAATGTCACTGAGGATGGGCTTTAAGGGTTCAAAAGCCTGCCTCCTTCCCAGTTCTCTCTCTCTCTCTCTCTCTCTCTCTCTCTCTCTCTCTCTCCCTCACAGTCATCGATCAAATATGGGTTCTCAGCTGCAGTTCCAGCTCCATGCCCGTCTACCTGCTTCCATGCTCCCCACATCTTTATGGAGACTAAGAGCTTCTGAAGAGTCTCAGAGCTCCGGCCTCCAGAACTGTTTCTTAAGCACTGAATATTTATTCAGCTTTTTCTTTTTATCATTATTTTGGTCAGTAGAAAGGCTGGCCAGGGGCCCGGGTGCTAATCAATAGGTTGTGGGTCCCATGGTGAAAGAATCACTAACAAATGCAGTCAGGGACATAAGAACTTCAAATCTCACACTCGTGGCTTGTGATCTGCCTGTGGGTGCCTATTTCATCTTGGTTGGACAATTACTTTCTTGCCCCTAACTTGAAGAACCTCATGCAGTGAGCAGACCCTGGTGTACCCTTATCCTCTTGACATTAACTTGACAGATGATTCAGTTATGGTCTCCTGAGATCCTGTTTTGTACTTGGGCATTTGAGTCGATGCCATTGGTCCTAACACAGGTATTCTCACCAGCAAGCTGCTCCCCACCAAGTCCATCCCCAACTCTACACCATTCTCATTGTTTGATGACCTGATCTCCTCTGACTTGGGTAAATACTTTGGTTTTTGTTCAACACAGTATTGACCATCTTGACTTTGGGTCCTTTAAAGATACAGACACCAAGCTGATGCTGTGCACAAACTTAACCAAACTCACCAAGTCTAAAGCTCTAAAATGTTCCGACATATGAAACTTGGTGCCTTTCAATGTTTTCTTGCTCTGTGAATTAAATATCTTGACACTTGAGATTTATCGGGAAATCGATAGTCACCTGTTGTATGGAGGGCAACTTAGAGCCTTCATAGACAACTCAACCTACCTGTCTCTTTTAAATTTAGATGTCTGTTTAGATTCCTACGGCTGCCTATGGTTCATCAAGTCCCTCTCGCAATAGAAAGTGAAAGATTTGCATTACTATCTCATGTGGGTTTGTCTTGCTTCCTCAATTCTGCTGGGAGTTCCCTAAGAGAGGGTCACTGCTTTGGTTGGCTTTGGCAGGTTTCCTCAGAGACCCCCTCCGGCTCCACCTCTTTTCTAGTCATTCTGTGACTTTTGCTGAAAACAAAAACATCTGTTATCATAAGCATTTGTGGTTCAGTCTCTAAGCTTATGGGTCTTGGAGACTAGTGTATGTCATTCAAGTTCTTTATAAGGCTTACTAACTAGTAACTTTTAGTGTGAATTGGTTTGGGGGTTTGGACTCTCTAGTTGAGACAATGACGTGTCTTTAGCGTTCGCTTAGGGTATTTTCCTTTTCAGTGGGTACCAAGATACTCAGGATAAAAGTCTCCCAATAAAGTATTTCTTTTTGTGTACTGGACTGTTCTACACCTCCCTCTGTTCAAAGATGTGAAGCAATATTCTTTACAGAACTTATTGGTTAATAGTGTGAATTTCAGCTTTTTGGAATAATGGAGGAAGTAGGACATGTTCTGGCTTCAGGGTCAGCTCTGAATGGCAGCAAGCCTGCCTCCTCTCCCAGCTTCCTTCCTCACTTTCTGCTCACACCCTTTGGGCTAGTGACCCACAATGTGATTTTGGATAAAATAGGATAGTTCATGAGATGAATTTTGTACTATCACTACACTGCCCACCTTGTAGCCTCTTTATTTACTATAGCAAACTACATGAAACAATGTCTTGTTGATATTTCATGGCTCTTTATTGTTGACAGAGTTCTTTCATATGGTGTAACAGCCTGGAAGGACAGAAAGGACAAATTATATTATTACTGCTGTCATTGCCTCTCTCTCTCCCCAACACCTATCTAAAACCTTTTGAAAATCCTGAAACAGCCCAGTAAACTTCAGTGTGTAGCCTGAAGGTTTTGAATATCAGAATGAATTGCCTAGGCTATTTCAAAACAAATAAACAACAACAACAAAACCCAAAGAGGTGGAGCAAGAAGGAAGAAGAAGAAAAAGAGGAATGGAAGAAGGAAAGGAGGGAGGAAGAGAGAAAAGGAGGAAGGGAGAGAGAAAGGAAAGGAGAAAGAGAGAGGAAAGAAAGTTCTGTCTTGGCTTTCTCCCATCTCAGATGCAGAGACATCAAATTCCTTGAAAAGCTGTGCTTGAAGGAAGGTCCCCTTATAGGAAATCAGTAACTCTGCAAGGACAGGAAGTTCCAGGAAGGCTTATGCAGAGCAAATGTCAAGGTGCTAGCTGTAAACCTTAGTGACCCTCTAATCGCATGAAAGAGGTAGCTTGGGAAGAAAGATTAAACATTCATAGATGCAAGAAAACACATCGGTTGACTCACAGAAATGGGCAATCATTTTTCTTGGAAGGAGAAGGCACTTGAGAGCATATTGATTTGGAATCAGATCTTTGCAGGAAACAGTAGTCATCTGCAGAATAACCTGGTCAATGGGGGCACTTCACTGTCTTCTTCATTCCGGAGAAGTCTGGCAGTTGTCATTTCTGTGCCCTCTGTGTGTGCTTCAGGCTCCTGCTCAAGTTATCTCTGCCTCAGTTTCCTCTCTGAGTAAGCCATTGGGATTTACCTCCAGCCCTATGTTCTCTAAGAAAACTTCATGTTCTCAGAGTTTGACACTCTCCTCTGAGACACTGCCTGGTCTTCCTCTCTTTATTGTTGAGTTTATTGCCACTGGGAGGTCAAGGACCATCTTTCACCTTTGACTTATAAAAGTGACTGAAAAGAAGCATCCTAGTGACCTTATTTATTTGAGAACCATTTATCAAGGGTCCCCATGTTAGATACTCTAGAGAACATTACAAACACAGCAGTCACGGGCACAGGCACAATCGCCGACCCCATGGAGGTTGCGGGCAAGCAGAACCCAAACAGCAAGAGACTGTGTTGTAAACCCCATGGAGGTTGCGGGCAAGCAGAACCCAAACAGCAAGAGACTGTGTTGTAAACTGCTCAGCAGGGGAAAAAATGGTGAGTATTAGGAAAGAGGAAGCGTGGGGGGTGTAAGTTCATAGACCCAGTCCGAGGTCAGAGAAGAGGTCACATTCTCATGAAACCCAATTCACACCAAAATCGAAGCCAGGAGGGTGGCTTTTGTTACAAGGGTCCCCTTTTCAACAAAGGGAGATCTGCTGATTCTAGATCCAGATTGAGATTCCTTCACATGTGTATGTGGGCATGCTAATGCCCACACATTTGTACCTGTGTATGCGTGTGTGCATGATTGTATGTGTGTGTGTGCACGCGTGCACGTGCTTGTGCATGTGCTGGGAAGGAAATGCTGCTAAAAGAGGAGAAAGTGATTCCTCCATTTGAAGAGTGAAATCAATAGGAAGGAACAGAGAAGGAACTTTCTGGGTGTTTCACGGAATCGGCTCTGGTTAGAAGTTGGTCTTAATATCCCAATGTGTAATATATAGTGGCAAAAATCAAAATCAAACAAACAAAAATAAAGCTCCGAAATCCATTAATTTGTGTGGTAGACTTTTAAAAATCACTTTTAAGAGTATAGGGCTAGCAAAATGGCTCAGTGAGAAAGGGCATTTGTCACCAAGCCTATTAACCTGAGTTTGAAACCCAGGACCCACATGGTGATGAACACTGATACCCACAATCTTCACACAACATAAATAAATAAATGTGGGGCCTGGAGAAAGAGCCCCACAGTCAAAAGCACTTGCTGCTCTTGCAGGGGACCCAGATTTGGTTTCCAGCATCCACATGGCTACCCACAGCACAGCCATTTGTAATTCCAGTTCCAGGGGATCTGACACCCTCTTCTGCACCACTCAGGCACCAGGCATGCACGTGGTATACATACATACATACATACATACATACATACATACATACATGCAGACAAACACTCATGCACATAAAATAAAAATAAATCTCTATATAAATAAATGCAATAGAAATAGCTTTTAAAATAACTTTTTAGAGTCACTATGCTTGGTCTAGGAGTGTCACCCTTGAGGTTTTGTTATAAATGTCCCAAGGGGTGAAGCGCATGCACTCAGAGCTGTGTCGATTCTGAATGCTCATCTGTGAACTTGGCTCCCACACAGAGGAGAGAGGTTGCAATACCTGTGTTGCAATTGGTAACCTCCTCCCAGCTTTGCAGCTCATGATGGCTCCTTCCTTTTTCTTCTCTTCTGGCCAATTGTTGATCTTATTATCCCGCTGACTTATTTTTCCTCTGCTTTTACAAACTTATCTGAGGACAAGAAAAGTGAATTTGTTATTTTTTTATTTATTTACTTTTTTTTAGCTATTAGGATTTAATATTTAAACTGCAAATCATTGTGTATTACTTACTTTTCCGTGGCTGTAATAAAACAACGAGATCAAGGGAAACTTGAGGAGAATTTATTTTGTCCTTGAGTTGCAGAGGGTTAGAGCCCAGGATGGCAGAGAAACTTGGCAGCAAGCAGCAAGTATGGTGGCTGGAACAGGAAGCTGAGAGTTCACAGCTTGAATCTTGAGCACACAACAGAGAGTGTGAATTAGTAGGAGGCAGGGCTTTTTACTCTCAAAACTCTCCCCCAGAGACATACTTCCTCCACCAAGGCGACATCACCTAGGCCTCCCTAAATGGTGGTGCCACCATCTGGGAATCAAGTGTTCAAATACCCAAGACTATGGGGGTCATTTCTCACTCAAATCATCACCACACATTGTTAGTATTATTTTGATCCATAAATCATATTTGTGAATTTGTGTGGTACCTTGTGACATTAAATATACATGTGCAATGTGCATGATTAAATCAAGCTAGCTAATATGCCCAGCATTTTGTTTGCTTACCTCTATGACATAAAGCGTAGACATAAATTTTAAATTTAATTCCTAATTTTTTGAGTGGGTGGAGGCCAGAGGCAGACAGCATGTGTCTTCTACTGTTTATTCTCTACCTTAATTTTAAAATTTATTTCTTATTGTTGGAGAGTTTCATACATAAATATAATATGTTTTATTTTTTTCCAAAAAAATGAAATGCTTTTTAGATGATAAAATGTGCTCCTTAAGAAATCAAATTATAGGCACATCAATTTGTCATCAAAGGTTAACAGCTGAGAGTGAGAATGTTCTACCTAGTCAGCATGTCTTTGTTGATATCGAACTGGACAATTTCTCAAGTTATGAATTGCTCTTAACTGAATTTTGGGAGTGTGGACATTTGTGTATCTGGCTCACTGACAATCACCTTATTCCACACTGCTGTCCTCAGCATAAACAAATGAACATTTTTCATTTTCATTGCTTCAGTTTAGTCTTAGTGCTGAAAGCACAGACAAAGCTTGTATTTTTATTTCTCTCATTTTGAGCTTAGTTGCTAAGTCTAGCTAGCACCTTGTTATTCTCTTCCTGTTGTGCGGAGATTTCCAGTTATATGTCCTTATACTTGGTTTTCTTTCCCTCTGGGATTTCTCCAGACTGTTATCATTATTCTAATGGACAGATAAAGATTTATGATTTTTTTACTGGTATTTCTTTTATTGATTTTGCATTTTTAAATGTGTAATTTCCCGAGACATATTAGAGAGTTTATGGTAAAGCTACAGAGAATTCAGTATGTGTCAGCCAATTATGGCAGCCTGATTAGTTTAAATTCTTATTATTATTCTGATATGCGTGTGATCACTTACCAGTTCTCTGTATGTAAAATTGCAATGTTTTTCATTATTTTACTCTTATCTCTCTGTCTATATTTTTAGATTAAAAAAATGCTATTTGCTTTTATTATTGTTTTATGATGTCATGTTAGCCAAGACCTCCTTTACTTTCTATTACTGTATTTTTAATTTGTATAAAAAGCTTAAGTGTTCATTAGTTGAGGATTATTTGTTTTATTTTGTGTGTGTATCACTATGTGTGTGTTCCTCTGAGCACCTGGAAGCTGAAGATCAAACTCAGGCAGCGTTCCAAAGGTATATTCTATTTGTTTTTTGAAACAGGCCCCCTCACTTGTTTGGAAATCCCTGATTAGCGTGGTTGACTGGCCAGCCAACCCCTGGGTCTACCTGTCTCCGCCTCACCAGAGCCAGGGAACAAATTTGTGCCACCAGGCCTGGTTTTTTGTTTTTGTTTGTTTCTTTGTTTCTATGTCGATTTGGAGAAATGAACTCGTCACTTCACTGACTAAGCCATCACCCCAGCCCTGTGAGAGTTACTTTAGGATCATGGTCTCAACTTTCCCCTATTTCCATGTCATTGTCACTGTAGGCAGGACTTGAATTCACTGTACTCCTGCCTCGGCCTCCCCAGTGTGGAGATCCTGTGTATGCATACCACAGCTGGCCTGGGTAATTTTCATTTTCAGGCTTTTAATTTAAAGCCTTGTGGGAAGCTTGGGTTTATTGCAGTCAAAACTTAACACGTGAAGACTTTCTGATTCGCTCGTAAATGTGTTTAAGGATTTATTCTGGAGTGGAATCTACCCAGAGTCAATGTCAGAAAGAGGCACACTCAACAGGAAAGCAGTTTCTGAATTCTCTCTCTCGTTTCCTTCCTTCCTTCCTTCCTTTTTCTTTTCTTTTTTTTTTCCCGTCTTTTCAAGACAGGGTCTTTCTATAATGCCACTCTGGCTGTCCTGGAACTCTCTACGTACACCAGACCAAACTGGCCTTGAACTCACAGTGACCTTCTAGCCTCACTCACCTGAGATTGGAAGTGAGAGCCACCATGCCTGGCTCTTCTGAAGTCTTCATCCCCCTACACTAGCCCAAAGTCAAAGCATCTGCCTTCTGGTTAGTAATTGCATTGCAGAGGCAGCTTCCCTCTGTCCTTCCCTTTCTTCTCCCTTTTCACTCCCCTTCTCACTCTGACCTCCAGGAAGTTATTGAGTGTACTGTAAGGGCACAGGGAGCTGATGAATAGCTAGAATCCCACCTACAATTTCTTTGTTTTTGTTTTTCCAGTACTAGGGATAAAACCCAGGCCCCTGCACGTGCTAGAAAACCACTCTGTGACTGAAATGTACCCCTGCTGCCTTTCTTGAGATGGGGTCTCATTTACTTCCCAGTCTGCCCTTGAGCTCAGTATTTAGCTCAAGCAGGCCTTGAACTTATGATTAGCTAACCCCTGCAAAAATAGGTAATATTATGTCTATGTCTTTCTTTTCTTTTTTAATTTTTATCAAACTTACATATTTGAGGAAAACCAATTAATTCCATTAAACATGTAATGAAAAAAACCCAGTTCTTCTTTCTCATTTCCACCAAACTCAACCACACCCGACCCCCTGAGGTATGTGTCTTCAATCTCCAAACAGCGTACCTCTATCACAATTTTCTGGGTTTTTTTTTTTTTTCAGTTTTAGACATTGCTAGTGCCCTAGCCCATTTCCCCCCTTCTCTACCAAGACATGCACACCCACCCCCAGTACAACTCTTCATAATTGAAGACTGATCAATATTCAGTGATTAATATTATGAGCACACTAATTGAAGCAGAACCTTGTATTATATCCTGATTATGTTCTGGAACGCACTGTATGGTCTGTTTTCCAGATAGTTAGTTACTCCCCCCCCCCCCTTGTTCTAGTCTCGTTAGCTTGGCTTTCTTTCCAATTATGCAACTCCAGATTGTCTAAATCTCCTCTCAGATGATGATCCCCCTGGAATTCTGATATCATCATCTTCCTGCCCAAGCCCACAGGCTCCTTCCTCATCTGAAAGACAGTTTTTCAGTCAGGTGCCCTGTTGCCAGTTTAAACGTTTCCTCTGTCACCCCACTCCGGGGAGCTCTTGCTGTACAAGCCTGAGGACCTGACTTCAAAGATCGCTGGCACCTACATGGAGAGCCAGGTATGGCAGCTCAGGTCTATGATCCCTACACGGAACAGGCAGAGAAAAGAAACCCCCAGGAGCTTGCTGGTCAGGCAGCCCAGCTGAATCACTCCAGGTTTGGTGAGAGACCTTGTCACAAACAATAAGATGGAAAGTGATGGACACATGGGCACATGGCATGTTATCAGGGCTCAGACTGGCTTACACACGTCATGCATGATTCTTTCACAGCCTCGGAAGTGTGTGGAACTGGAAGAACCACCTTGAGATGCTTGAACATAAAAGCCCATGTGACCATTCTCTTTCTTTCTAGAATTTTCTTAACTTCTCAGGGTTGCCTTCGTCATTCTTCGTTTTATTTAGTTTCACCTGCATAGTTTACGAAAAAAATTTGGTTGGTGGAATGTTCCGCATGGTTTTTCTCAGTGGCTCTGTGGGATGTCCCTATCCAGAAGAAACTTCCCAGAATCCTCTGCTTTACCAGAGAAATGTGCTCCACATCATAGCTCCAGGGTTGGTGCTTCTGAATGCGATTTTGAATATTCATCATTTGTTGGGATAAAAAGAATCTGGAAACAGATATTTTAAGTTTTTATTGTGGGCTATTTTTATAGTCATGACACATTTTTTAAAAAATAAGTTATTTTTTTCTTATTTTATATACATTGCTGCTTTGCCTGTATGTTTGTCTGTGTGAGGGTGTCGGGTCCCCTGGAACAGGAGCTACGAACAGTTGAGCTGCCATGTGGGTGCTGGGAATTGAACCCAAGTCCTCTGGAAGAGCAGTGAGTGTTCTCAACCACTGAGCCATCCCTCCAGCCCCAAAATCTTTATTTTTATATGAGATTATTTTTGTGAGCTTTTTGTGTTTTTATAAATAGTTAAACAGGGAGGAAAGAGAGATTTTTAGAATAGTTAGGAAATAAATTATGTAAAAGCTCAAATAGGGTTGACAGGAAGGCTCCATCAGTAAAGGACCTGCTGTGAAAGTCTGGTGACTGGAATTCAGTCCCTGGAACCGATTTAAAGGTAGGTAGAAGGAAAGAACTGTCACAAGATTGTTTTCTGACCTCAGATATAGCCATATGCGCCATAGTGTACATGTGCCCCTAGAACCCCCATTAAAAATGTTTAAGCTCAAATAGTATAGTAAGTCCTAGGTGTCAAGGTCTCTTTTGGCCATAGATGAAATGGGACATAAGCTGTTAATAGCACACTGGCTGTATTAATAGCACTGTTCACACGTGTGGTTACCAGGTCTGCATTATTTATTTGAGCAGATTAAGGTCCCATGGATCTCAAGAACCGATGAAAGCAGATAGCAAAGACAGAGTGTTTACTCTTTCTTGTGTAAAAGCTCCTCACGGAACATCCCAACGAGTCCTCTCCCAACACTGAGGTAGGCATTCATTCATGGGAGAAGGGAGCTAGCAAGGAGAGGCAACAAAGGCGGGCTTGGATGGCCCCAGTCTCTTAGGAATTGCATCCCTTTCTTGGGAATCCCCCCTGTGTACCTACTGGGACCCTGGAAGCTGAGGAATCCCAGAGGAGGGTCATCAGCGGCACAGGTGGGATCAGAACATGACTTTACGTAACAGCCAGGACTGAACCTTCAATGTCTAGATAGGGGATTCTACGTAGACCCCTGGGTCTGAGGACAATTCTTTTGTCACCTTAACATTCTGAAGGATGAGTCTGGCCTCATCAACTCCTGACAGTTTTTAGAGACTTAGTTAAACTCCCAGTAATTTCAGTTCTTTTTAGTTCGGTGGTGAGAAACCGCTCTGGTTCTGGTTTTGCTGACACTGTGTGGTAGACAGTTGGAAAGTTGGTCTGTACCCGCCGGCTGCTCTTTACTTGGGTAAGTTGAACAGTAGGATTGAGGTACAATCAAAACTACCCACTTCCATTCCAAAGCTGGCTCTTCAGGTTCTCCAGATCTCTTATCAGACTGAACCCTGGCCAAGGTTAAAGCTACCGGGTATTTCTGTGCTGTCCTGTGCAGCATGGGCAACATGAAGCAGTTCCCCGGCTCCTGTGCTGCAAGGGCAGTGTGACTAAAGTTTTCAACAGGAAAGACAGAACTATCCACACATTTGTTAAGAAATGTGTGATTCTTGAAAAGTGAATGCTTCTGCTTTCTATAAAATTTTAGATAATAAATGAATAGAATATCATAAATGTAATGTGCAGTTAAAAATATATACTTTAGGCTATGATCATCAAATATTATGATCATCAAGATAGTTATTTGGAATATTTGCTTATATTTTCATTTCAAATTATAACAGATTTTCATTTGAAATGCATGAGAATTTACTTTCCATAAATTATGATTTTTCTATGATTCCTGTTAGCTTCCAAAACTGGGATTAAAAAAAAAGTACACTTGGGAGGCACAGAGCAACCCAAAGATGGTTGGATCAGTGAGTATCTTAACAATAAAGCACCCCTAGATAGTTATTAGTCATTTCTTATGTTTGTGAGGGTAGCATGAATTGGCCTATATAAACCTTCCACAATTAGCAACCTCTGGATGGACTTCCCTTGGTCGTGTCCAGGCTCAGTCATTCAGCCCCTCTCTTCGCGTGGTCTCCAGTCGCTCTCCAGCTTCCTCACAATGTCCCCGATGGGAAGTGGCGGCAGTCAGAAATTTCATGGATACGTAGATTGTCAGACTTACACAGCAAATCTTTTATCCACGGGGCAATCTCACTTGTCTAAAAATTAAAAGGGACACTTATTTAAATTTTAAAAATTAATTTTAATACTTACACATTTTAAACTAGAATAGAATTACACAACTCTTCTCTTTCTCATCCCCCCAGTACCTTCCCTCAATTCCCACCCATGTCCCCTCCACTCCAAAGCTTATAGTCTTTTTCTTTACTATTGCTACATCTATGTATGCATTTGTGTATGCATAATAGGTATCTGCACAGTATAGAAATAGAACCTGCTGAGTCCACTTTTGGTTGATTGTGCATGTTTTCAGGACTGACCAGTGTGTTGGATAACCAGTAAGGAAGATCATCCCTGGAAGGGGCTAATGCTCCCTCTCTCGGCAGTCAGTAGTTGCCTGTATAGCTCTGTGCTTGGGGATGGTACCCCATGACACTGTCCCCTTTCCGTGCTCATCGATGTTGCCATTGTTCTGGTCTTGTTTGTGCCGCCATATCTAGGAGAGAGTTTCACAGCAAACACTTTTAGCACTTCCTCTATCCCTATCCTTTATAATTCTACTCCCTCTCAATAAAGAATCATTGAACTCTCATAGTGTGCCTTGAATGCACCCTCCGGAAAGGTTAAATATGTTTTTGGCAAATGCACTTTAAAAAAAAAAACCAACCCTATTTGGTTTTTCTTTTCTTTTTTTTAAAATTACCATGAGAACAACAAGAAAGTATTTTAAGCTTATAATCTCTAAAAGATAAAAGAATACTTTCTTGCTAGATGGTGGTGGCACATGCCTTTACTCCCAGCACCCAGAAGGCAGAGGTGGTCCAATCTCAGTTTGCTACACAGTGAGTTCCAGAGAGCAGCCGGGGCTGCACAGAGAAACCTTATCTCAAAAACAAACTAAAACAAAAGGATACCTTCTTCCTTTTTGGTATGCCCGCTTTTAAAATCAAGAAACAGAGCACAGCATCCAGGATTACTCAGTTGAGTGAAATGATTCTTAATGGATTTGAGTCAACTGGTTGGGGGAAGAGCCTGTGTTGTCTTTTAAGGGTGTGTTCTGATGGGTGAGCTTGAAAACAACCAAAAAGCTACTGTGACAGAGTGGAATGTCCTGTTCCCAGCCAGATGACTGTGCTGTGGGGGTGGCTGGGCAGGAGTAAGTGGTTGAGCAAGCTCTATACAGGGCGATCACAGCTGAGCAGGCCGTGACCTCATTAAGTGTGGGTAGGGAGGGCTGTGCCTTCTGCCAGCCAGGCAGTGTACCCCGGTGCGGGCTGCACCCACCAGAGAAGCGGTGCTATAGGAGCTTTTCCCAGGGTCTCCTATGGTCCAGCAAACACCTTTTGATCTGTAACTATTATCTCCTTTAATAATTATTTAAAATTTACTATAAGCCCCAGGCCTAACAGCTGGATATCACAGAAGCTGAAATAAGAGCTTGACCACTATACAAAAGTGACTGTTTATGCTCTCTTGGGGACAAGATCATTTCTGCTTCTTCCATAGTTAGATACAGCAAATACTGTCTAAATGTATTATTAAGTTCATATTGAAAGGAAAACATTAAACTTCCTGAACTTTGAGCATTGTGGTAATTTGAATGCCGTTGACCCCCATAAACTCACAGGGAAGGGCGCTATTAGGAGGTGTGCCTTTGCTGGAGGAAGTGTGTCACTGTCGGGGTGGGCTTTGAGGTTTCCTATGCTCAAGATAACACCAGGGGCTGAGTCCACTTACTGTTGTCTTCTAATCAAGACATAGCCAACGCCATGTCTGCCTACACTCCGCCATGCTCTCTGTCATGATAAGAATGAATGGAACCTCTGAACTGTAAGGCAGCCCCAACTAAATGGTTTCCTTATAAGAGTTGCCATGGTCATATGGTATCTCTTCACAGTGATCGAAACCTTAACAAAGACACACATGAAAGCAGAATGAAGTCTGAAACCTGTGTTTATTAAGTGTAAGTTTAGAAAGGACTGTAAGGTTTGTTTCCCTCCCATCTTTTCCAGTTCACCTCTCTAGCAAACTCCCCGTGATCCAATCTGAACCTCCCTCTGCTCTGCGTTCTGCGTATCCGTGTCTGATTCCCCACACCACAGGTCAAAATACTTGTAACATATTGCTGTGAAGCCAGGAAGGATTTTATTTGTTGGTATTAGGCAACATTTCCTTGTTGTATAAATTGGTTTGTCATACCGAGGTACGACAGTCCAAATGGCTTCTAGGCCTGTCAAGTTTGCTGATCACAGTCTACCAAGGGCAGCTAAGAATGGAGCCCAACGCAAAACCCTCAAACTTACTTAAACAACCATACATTATGGGTTGGTTGGTTTTTTGTTTGTTTGTTTTTACAATTCAGCATGTAGTTCTCCAGTGTGAACTTTGTAGATGGCAGCATTGTATCACAGTGTCAAAAGGCTGAATACCCCTGGCACCAGAAACTCATTTCTTACAAGTTCAGGGGTGCTGTAAATTCAATGTCCGGGTGTTGGCAAGTTTGGAGGTTTGAATGAGATGCCCCCCAATGTCTGGGTCATTTGACCCCTCAGTCCCCAGTTGATGGCACTGTTTGGGAGATTTAGGACGTATGGCCTTGCTGGAGGAAGTATGTCACTAGAGACAGGCTTTGAGAGTTTAAAGACTCACTGCTTTGAGTTTTCTTGCTCTGCTTTGTGTTTGCTGTTCGAGACGTGAGCCCTCAGCTTTCTGCTCCTGCTGCCTTGCCTGTTGCTTCCCCACCATGATGGACTCCATCGCTCCAGAACCGTCAGCCTCGGTAAACTCGCTCTTCTCCAAGTTGTCTTGGTCTGGGTGTTTGTCACAGCCATAGAAAAATGACTAATTTGACAAGGTTTGTTTCTTCTGAGGTTTGTTTCCTTGGCTCACAGATTAACTCTATTTTCTCCTAGCTTTCCTTCGAGTGTGCAAACTTTCTCCCACTGGATTCCTTACCAGCCATATTGAATTAAGATCCATCCCCCAAAGACTTCGTTTTAACTTAATTTCTTCAATAACAGTGCCAAATACAGAGGCACCCTGACATGCTAGGGTCAGGACTTTCACATATGAATTGGGAAGGAGGCACAGTAAAGGTGAAATAATCCACATGCGATAGTTACTGGCAACCACTCTGATTCAGACAGCTAAAAGATCGTTTTGTTTTGTCTTGTTTTGTCTTAAATGAGCCAGATTTTTCATTTATTCATTTCTTGGATTTGAAGTATTCTCCCATGATATCCTTGGCCTGAGCTTCTTTGCCGTAGCCCTTAACCACTGCACAGCTGCAACCAACCACTTTCTGTGGCTTCTCCTCTTGATCCGTTTCACAGAGGCCTGACCATTCGCCTAGTTTCTTGTTGTCACCAACCTTAATCAGCTTGTTTGGGTGCTCACCACAAAGTGTCTCCACCAACCTGACGTACATAGACTCATCACAATTGGATGCAAGCCCAGAGATGGATGTGGTGCCTGTCTAAGGCTTAGCAGTTTCCCCTATGGCATGTGCTAGGCCACTGTGGATAAGGGCACTTTTTATATTCCAATATTGACATCCATTACACCTCCAGCAACAATGCCTTCCTAGGCCATGGTGGTAGAATATGGGTGAAGTCAAATCTTGAATATACTCGTGCCTCTGCCTCCACACATCTGTGTGGCAACGGGGGAAAAGCAAGACAATGAAAAGTTTTAAGCCCTTTTTTATTGGTGGTCAGAACAAAAATCGGCTTGTGCCTCTGAAAAGTCTCTTGGTGCCCAAGCTCAGGCATACAGAGTTTTTAGAGGCCAAAAGCACAAGGACCATAATTTACATCAAGTTAGATGAGTGAGAGTCTAGTGCTGCCTTGAAACATTCGCTTATGAACATAGTAATTATTTTAGACACAACATGCCAATTATTATTTTACTTACAACTTTTCTAGTTATTTGATTTACTTTAATCATTTGGTCAAGGCCTGGAAATCTCAAATGTGTTGACAAGGCAGACATGGCCATTGGGAGAGGTTAGGAGAGAGGGCTGAGAACTGTCTAAGCAAATACAAAAATGGAGTCAGGACAAGATGGCATTATCTTTGTCATTTCAAAGGGGCATAATTTAGACTAAAACAATGAAAATTTTTCTTTTTTTTTTGTTGCTGCAGACTAAGTGTGCATAAGCCTTCTCCCTTATGAGCAGAGTTATAGCTACACATTGTGTTTACAAAAGTTTCCTTAGGGATGAGCAGGGACAGTGATTGTCCTGGCTGTTCTCTGTAGCATCCAGTGTGTCAGTTATGTCGTTATTATCCCCATTCACTGATCTTCCTGAGTCCTCTTTCCTGATAAGACAGAACATGTGTGTGTAGGAGTATGCGTGTGGGGGTATTCTCATGTGTTCGTGTGTGTGCACACACCTGTGCATGCAGATGTTGATGCATATGTGTATGTCTGCATGTATATGCCAGAAGTTAACATTAGATGTCTTCAAAATTTTGTCTCCACCTTATTTTTTGAGTGAAGGTCTCACTGGATTTGGAACTCCGGAGATTCACGTTTCTCTACTGTCCCAGGGCCACGATTACAGATTACCATCACTGAACCCAGATTTTTCACATGAGTGCTGGGGAATTTCAACCCAGGTTCTCATGTTTGGGGGGCAAACTCTCTACCAACTGAACCATATTTAGAAAATAGCAAGATTTTATGGACCAAATTCAATAGTAGGATCTGGGTCCTTATATTTAGCTAATAGAGCCATGCCACCCTTCCGTTTGAATTCTGTTAGGTAATTTATTATTGTACTTCAAGGTGCCACATAATAGTGAAAACCAATATCCATTTTCAATGCCCTTTTGTTAGTGACTGCCTTAACTGTTCATGTGAGAGTGAAGAGATTCTAATAAACTCCTGCCATGCTTGCTTACTCCACCACTAGGCTTCCTGAATTGTTTTCACAACTTGCCAGACTAAAAGTAAGTTCTCAGTTAATCTTCATTTCCTATTCAGTGCCTCTTCATCCTCAGAAGCCAGAAGACAGTGATTATGGAAGAAACCGTCTTTCTGGTAGTGGGGGTGAGAGAGGCCAAGACCCATCCTTTTCTTTTGCTACTGGTTCTGGGCCCGTTCATCTGTATTTGGCCTGGGGACCATTAAGGTGTTCCAGCACTGCCCAACCTTCATGGTCGCAAAGCTTCCACAATAAGAATCTGTGGAATGGGGTACAAATTTGGCTGAGTACTAAATATTACAAGGAGCTCATTCTGGAAGCCCCAGTGAAGGCAGCTGCGGCACTGGGAACCCTCCGGGTGACTTCATGGTCTCCCGAGGTCTGAAATCCACTTGGGTGCCATCACCTCTTCACTTCTCGATGTGCTTTTACCTGTAATTTTATTGCTCAACAGAAGAAGGGTTAAGCAACCCCTCTTCCTTCCCTTCCTCCTTATTGTACTGAGATCTCCCAGGCCACATTAGACGTGCACGTAAAGGAAAGTTAGAAGAAAACCAGCTTTCTGGTAGTTAGATACCATCTTTGGTACTCTCCACCTGAGTGTGAATTAAAGCAGAAGTTACTTTAGCGACTTTATGAGCAGTTTACCAACGTTTATTACGTTGCTCTTTGCCACTGTGAAACACTGGGTGGGCTGAATTGTCTGATTTGTTTTTATCAATTACTATAGTTTCCTCTTTTAGGATGTCATGGCACATATCAACCTACTGACTATAGAGCTGCTGTTGACTCTCTTTTGTGCCTTCATCTATGTTCTGATGTGCCTTCAGTAAAAATGCATATTTCAAATATTTCTGAAGACACTTTCAGAATGGAAACCTCCTGGTACACATACGCATGCGCGCGCGCACACACACACACACACACACACATTGTAGTGTTCCTGATGCTCGCCTGCTGGCAGCTGAGAGAACTTCCAAGTGAGGAGAACTTACCCATCTAGGTCTGTGCTGTGTAGGAAGAGTGGGCAGGAAGGTTCCAGGAAGGCTTTCAGTTAATGCCTGCCAAAGGGCCCGGACACTCCCTCTGTCCTTCCCTTTTCCTTACAGGTTAAGGACTTGGATCTTCAAATGCTTTTAAATCTTTACTGGTTGAGGACCTATGGTGTCAGGTAGTGAGATTCTAAACACAAGTCACTCTGTGAACATTTTGATGCCATCTTCGAGGTGCTTTGGATTCTGCTTTGTTCTTCACGCTGAGAACAATGTGGTCTCTTCCCATAATTCTTTCCAGCTTCAGAGGAGCAGTAGATAGTGTATGACCTGTCTACGGACAGAGTACTAGAAATCTGATATGTGCAACTCTTTCCCTTTGCCAACAGTTCCCTTCCATGATAATGTTTTGCAAGGCTTGGTCAAGATTCAAGGAAAGCATCGATGCTCTATTCTTGTTGTGTCCATCAGAATGTATTCATTTTGTCCACCCACTTCTTGGAGAGTAGAATGCACTGAACACTACCTTAAGCAGATGGATTTGGCTCCCATTCTGTGCTAGTGAGTTAGCGTACTTCCTCAGGGAACACGAAATGTCAATCTAATAGTCACACATAGATTATTACAACTAATTATCAATCTATATGTAGCTCATAAAATTATGGAAAATATAGAACAGCAAACGGAAGTAATAGTGACCGTCATGTTATCCCATGACTCAAGGAAAACACTCTGATGCATCTTCTCAAGTCTAGTTCAAATAGTTGTGGGGGACTGCCTCCGTTTCTCCCAAGTTTCCTTTCCTACCCGAGAGAACTTGTGCTTTCCATCTCCTTAGATGACCTTCTACATTCAGTGACTTACGGAGTAGCCAGTAAGTAGCTCAGCATTTTGTGCCTTGAAGTCACTTCAGAATATCTGCAAATTTAATTTGGTGGTGGAAATATGCATATTTCACAGGCTCTACACATCTTCCCATGTGTCCTTAGAATAAATACCTACTTGAAAAGCTTTCAGTATGTGTTGCTGAGCTGTCCTCATGTGTTCTATCAGTGTTTCCCCTTTCCAGCATTTTCTTTAAAAGTCTTAGAATCCTGTATTACTTTTAAATGTTTCCTGATAACTTGGTGAGAGAAAAAGGAAAGGAAAAAAGAGGCTGGAGAAATGGCTCAGTAATTAAGACCATGTATAGCTCTTGCAGAAGACTGGGTTTCAGTGCCCAGCACTCACACTGGGTGGCTCACAGCTGCATCTAACTCTACCTCCAGGGGATTTGCATCCGGATTCCTCAGACATTGTACTCAAGTGCACATACCCACCCACACATACACACACATAATTAAAAATAATAAAGAAAAATTTAAGAAGAAAAAGTAAAAAACTCACTGATATATTTTGTATTTTTTTTGTTTAATAGTGAATTTTTTATGATTATACATTTGCTATAATATTAGAGTGGAACCTGGTTCAGAAATGATATTTATGGAGACAGATTTATCTAACTTGATTTAAACTTAGTGCTATATGTACATGTATTGAAACATGATATAGTACCCCATTAATATAAACAATCTTATGTTTATATGTTAGTTAAGATTAATTAAAAATAACTAAACTATAGGCATCTTATCCCATTATCTGCTTCATAATTTCTCCCCAAGTCTTTCCTCAGGGTGGATCTTTTTTACTGTCCAGTCAATTATTCTGCAAGGAGAATGACATTCGTTGACACTGAGAAAGCCTGGTATTGACTTTACTTGCCAAAGGACAGAAATGACATTTTAAACAGGATAATGTGTCTTATTAAGAATTACCATTACAGAATAGAATTTCTACTTAGCTTACCTAGATAATGTTTTTGGCAGCGGGGAGGCCATGGCCAGTGCTCACCATTTCTCCGTGGTTACTAATCCAGATGTCCACCCTCCATCAGCACTGCTGTATGGCACTAATTATGTCAACCTGAAAGAAGCCTTTGAGATCAAGTCCTCTGCGTGATTGTGGAGCTCTTGGGAGCTGTGTTTTGTCACAGACTATGTCCTAGGAACAGGCTTTTTCCTAACCAGAAAGCATCATATATAAGGGCAAACTAGCCCCAACTCACATTTTCACTCCACTCAAAATGTGCATACTTCGGGAACATGGTTTTGTCTTAACAACGAATTTGTACCAACCTCGCAAAAGGGGCAAGGTTTCTGTTGCATGATGGATATATGAGACTATGTTATATTATTGTCGTAAGAGTCTATGATTCAAATTTTCTGTATAAATGGTTTTTGATTGTGAAAAATGTCAACAATGCTTACTATTAGAAAATGATATTGAGCCGGGCGATGGTGGCGCACGCCTTTAATCCCAGCACTCGGGAGGCAGAGGCAGGCGGATCTCTGTGAGTTCGAGACCAGCCTGGTCTACAGAGCGAGTTCCAGGACAGGCTCCAAAGCCACAGAGAAACCCTGTCTCAAAAAAAAAAATGATATTGAGAAAAGGAGCTAAGAAATCTGCTTAGAGAAATCTTTTTCTTCCCCTCCAGTGGGGTCTGGCTGTGTTGCTTGGGCTGTGCTTCTGGAACTCATAGGCTCAAGTGTTCATCCTGCCTCAGCCTCCCCAGCAGCTGATCAACAGGTGGACACCGCTGCACCTGACTTTGATGTCCAAATTTTGTTTTGCATCACTTTATTAGAATTGCCTTTATTTGGGTGTTATTTTACTTCACACAGGTTTCGCTTTGCCACTTATTTGTGTGTGTGTGTGTGTGTGTGTGTGTGTGTGTGTGTGTGTGTGTGTGTTCCTGTGTGGGAGGGTGCATGTGCAGGAGTGTGTGCAAGCATGTTGGTGTCTTCCTAGGTCGCTCTCCACCTTATATTTAGAGATAGAATCTCTTTCCGAAGTTAGAGCTCCCTGATTTGTTTCGCCTGACCAGCCGCCAAGCCCTGGAGAGCCCTCTGTGCAATCCCAGTGCTGGGGTTACAGGTGTACACGGCCGCATCCACTGTTTCTATAGGGGCTCAAGATCAAACAGATCCTCTGAGCCATCCACCCAGCACCTATACAGCATTAGTTTTATTTATTTATATATCTGTTTACTTATTTATTCGTTTAAGACAGGGTCTCACTACGTAGCCCTGGCAAGGGATGGAACTTACCATGTAAACCAGGCTAGCCTCAAATTTACAGAGATATACTAGTCTTTGCCTTTGGATCAAAGGTGTGCACCGCCATGCTCACTCATCTCTTTGGTTTTATTTCATGTGTGTGTGTGTCTGTGTCTGTCTGTCTGTCTATCTCTGAGTGCAGTTGATCATGAAGGCCAGGAGAGAGTATTGGATCACCTGAGTTATGGGTAGTTGTGAACCAGCAGACATGAGTGCAGAGAACTGAACTCAGGTCCTCAGCCAGAGCAGAACCTCACCCTTAACCACTGAGTCATCATCGCTCGTGCAGCCTGTGACGTCAAGTGTGCTTTACTTTGTTTTGTTTTGTAACTCTGACTGTCCTAGAACTCACTCTGAAGACCAGGTTGGCCTCAAAACTCAGAGATCTACCTGCCTCTGCTACAAAATACTGGAATTAGAGTTGTAGCCACCGTGCAGACTAAATAAGCCAACTTAACTTTTAAGAGTTGTTCTAAGTACAAGGGAGGGATGTTTAACAGTGACAGGCACAAAATTGAGAAAAATTAGTGTCTGTAGCGAAGCCTAGTACATTGTCTTTATTCAAAAGTTGGCAAACATTTCTGGTCCTCCTTCCCCCTTGTATCTGTGTGTCTAATTCTATTTATTTATTTATTTATTTATTTATTTTCTTCGAGAGAGAGTTTCTCTGTGTAACTGCTCTGGCTGTCCTAGAACTCACTTTGTAGATCCAACTGGCCTGGAACTCAAAGAGTTCCTCTTGCCTCTGCCTCCCGAGTGCTGGGAATAAAGGTGTGCACCACCCCCACCAAGGCTAGTGTGTCTAATTCTTGATGGAGAAACAAGAAACAAGAAAAAAATAATAATTCCCAAAGCAATCTAAACTTTTAAATTAGTGGCTGAGTTGAGGGTGCCTGTGTCTTTGGAGTACATTGTGTAGAGGCTGTGAAATACAGCCAAGAGCCTGAGTCTGAGCCATAGTATGTCTCTACTTGTAGGTGAAATGTCACGGGGGCATTGAGCCCCTTGATGCACCCAGGGAAAAGGAATGAGGAGCACTGAGGTTCCATCCCTCTTAATGAAAAGATTTGACTGCCGCTAGAGGATTCTAACTGCTGTCTCTACTTGTAGGCAAAATGAAGGACCGGCTTGCAGAGCTTCTGGAGTTGTCCAGGAGCTATGACCAGCAATTCCCAGACGGAGACGATGACTTTGACGCTCCCCACGAGGACATCGTGTTCGAGACTGACCACATCCTGAAGTCCTTGTACCAGGTCATCCAGGACATACAGGATGAAAACCAACTGCTGATGGTGGACGTGAAGCGCCTAGGGAGGCAGAACGTCCGCTTCCTCACGTCCATGCGGCGCCTCAGCAGCATCAAGCGCGACACCAACTCCATCGCCAAGGCCATTAAGACCCGGGGCGAGGGCATCCACCAGAAGCTTCGCTCCATGAAGGAGTTGAGCGAGCAGGCAGAGGTCCGGCATGGCTCGCAATCGGCGGTGGCACGCATCTCGCAAGCGCAATACAGCGCGCTGGCCCGCGCCTTCCAGCAGGCCATGTACGAGTACAACCAGGCCGAGATGAAACAGCGCGACAACTGCAAGATCCGCATCCAGCGACAGCTGGAGATCATGGGTAAGGACGTGTCGGGCGAGCAGATCGAGGACATGTTTGAACAGGGCAAGTGGGACGTGTTCTCAGAGAACCTGCTGGCCGATGTGAAGGGCGCGCGGGCTGCGCTCAACGAGATCGAGAGCCGCCACCGCGAGCTGCTGCGACTGGAGGGTCGCATCCGCGACGTGCACGAGCTCTTCCTGCAGATGGCTGTGCTGGTGGAGAAGCAGGCGGACACGCTGAACGTCATCGAGCTCAACGTGCAGAAGACCCTCGACTACACGGGCGAGGCCAAGGCGCAGGTGCGCAAGGCGGTGCAGTACAAGAAGAAGAACCCCTGCAGGACCGTCTGCTGCTTCTGCTGCCCCTGCGTCAACTAGCAGCTGGTTTGGACCTTCACCACCTGTACCCCGAGGGAAATGTGTTCAGGATGCCAGCCAAAGGCATCCCGCACTGGGCCGATGGAGGCGGTCCCAATGCCTGCCGAATTCAGAGCATAAAGAAAGAACGTTGGGGTCAGGAGGCAAGATTTGGGATCTGGCACTTGCCTAGAAAGATGGTTGTTAGTTAGCATCCTATGGTTCGTTAATGCAGGCAGATTACCAATGGAGTTGTGTGGCGTCATTATAAGATACCTAGCACTCAGCATCACAGGGAGGCCCTAATGCCGTTGCTAAGGTCAATGTCACGAAGACTAAAAGAGGAAGTCCAATTACATATACTAATAGTATGAGCACATTATCAAAATTTGTCTTCGTTTATCTTCTCTGGAAAGTTCCTTGGTGCTATTCGATTTGGAGTGACATTCACTTGAGTATTTCTTAGTTCAATTTCGAGTAGCATTGACCTGGGATAAACTGGATTTCATTCACTTCTGATTATTTATTTATTTTGTGTGAGCCTGGCCTGTGTGGAAACCTTCCCTCGGTTCACTTCCGCCACTTATTAAACCACACCGAACATACACTGTTTCCTCATCTCTCTCCCCTTTTGTCCCTTCTACCAGAATATATATGCACATGCATGCAGTACATATATATGTATAGATTCATATATATGAATAATTTTTGAAATATTTTAAGCACCAAATATTGAACAATCACTCAAATCGAACTTTTTTATCACTCACGTTTTATATTTTTCACAGATAACATTTATTTAAAATTTATCATTGTACTGAATTTCATATGATATATGTGTATATGTAAACTAATATCTACTCATTTGTGTACATAATGGCCAATTGGATTAACTTTGCTTTGGGAAGTTTTGTATTTAAATAATAAGAACATTGTTTAGTCAGCGCCAAGTGTTGCTTTGACTGTCATGAGTGTATTTCATCCCTGACTGCATGGCCCACAGTGGGTCAGACTTTATTTTGAACAACTGTATGCTCCCATTCGTGCCGATAAGTGGGAAAAACATGCGACACAATCAGAGGTACTAAAATGACGTTCTTGGGAATAATAATTCATCTTACTATGAACCTTTCCTTGCATGCATTAAAGCAGAGAGACTTAAAGTGAAATCTTTTTTTTTTCAAATAACCATAGCCCACATGACACTATAGCTATCTTTTTTACATATTTACATCATGACCTATTAAAGATAACTTATTTTTTACAACTATTTTTAAAATATGGTTAAATTCCCCCCCCCCCAAACCCCACTTCCCACCCCACCGCTGCTAACTACAATGTGTGCATGGAACTCTTAACAAATGCATTTCCATCAGGGCGCTCCGAGTTACAGAAGTTTTACACTCAACTAGGTGGTAAAACTTTTTCAGGTTTTAGAGATTTGCTTTCACTTCAAAACTCGGAGGTGATGTTCCAGACCATGATCACACACCCTGTATGTCTTCTGAACCGACTTACACGTTCTTAAATACAGGAGTGATTTTAGTTGGGAGTTGTCTATCTTGAGCTCTAAGAAGGTAGTTTTATTTTTACTTGTTTGTTTGTTTGTTTGTTTGTAAGGCAGGGTTTCTCTGTGTAACAACCCTGGCTGACCTTGAACAGCTTTGATACCAGGCTGGCCTTTAACTCACAAAGATCCTCCTGCCTCTGCCTCCTGAGTGCTGGGAGTAAAGGCGTGTGCCACTACTACCCAACAAAGGTAAAGTTTTAAAAGAGAAAAGGAGCAGGAGCGCTTTGGGGCTCGCTGGTCTATTTATGAGCAAGAAAAACTAGCCCTGTGAGTAATTTCACTTTGATAGTTCGATATGAGAACCATACAATCTGAGCCCCGCCTGGTTCTTCTTACACTTGCCCAGTTTCTTTATCAGCTCACTACTGGGATGTGCCCTTTCTCTAAAGAAGAGGGAGAAGTGTCCACATGATGCCCAGGGCCCAAGTTTTTATTGTAGAAAAAAAGAGTCTGTCTATGGGGACTAGCTATTCTCTGCAAGAAGGAACAGTCCATAAATGTAACTTGTTTGAACTCTCGAAGAACTTTTTTTCTCTCTTTCTCCCTTCCTTCCTTCTTTCCTTCCTTCCTTCCTTCCTTCCGTCCTTCTTTTTCTTTTTTCTTCCATTTTTTAGAGCCATTGTGAAAGTAAACAACTTTCTGTGTCTGCATGATTTTTTTTCTGAGACAGAGTTTCACTCTATAGTCCCATCTGGCTTGGTACTCACTATGTAGGCCAGGGTGGTCTTAAACTCACAGAAATATCTTCCTGCCTCTGCCTCCTGAGTGCTGAGAATAAAGTCATGTGCCACTAATCCTGGGTAGAGCACTTTTTTCCTAATTAATCCTAATGATAAAGCAGTTTTCATTGTGATAACTATTCTAATCCTGTTTGCTTCTTGTCGACTGTGCTGTTCCATTCTGTTCTGATATTCTATTCTATTCTGATGGATCTGTTCCATCCTAATATGTTCTAATGGCTCTATTCCATTCTCTTCTTCTCCTATCTCAATATATTCTATTCTATTCTATTCTATTCTATCCTGACAGATCTGTTCCATTTCATTCTACTTCTATTCTATTGTAATCATGTCCACAAGAAATCAGTTAAACACAGTTTGGCAAGGACTTGTCCCTGGGGTTCTTCCCAACACATGAATCACAGACTCCACGAGGAGCTCTCTGGAAAGAGATCAAGGCTGGAGCACAGACCTCAGAGGAAGACATCAGTTACCTCTCCCATATTCTCCATAACACCCCAGCCTGCCCAGGAACTGTCAGTGAAATGCCAGCTTTGCCTTTGGAAAGGGTGTTCAGTCCCTGAGAGATGCTATAACGTTAGTTCCTCCTCCTTGATATTCACTTGGCAGACTCTGAAAGGTGACACTGAACAAGACCTTATGGTGATGCTACAAACCAAACACTAATGCCATTTTGTGCATAAGAGAAGAATATGGCCCACTTAAAGAAAACAGAGAAAGCTCACATTGGAGACTTAACAGCCCAACTGAAAGCTCTAGAAAAAAAAGAAGCAGACTCAACTAGGAGGAGTAGAACACTGGAAATAATCAAACTGAGGGCTGAAATCAACAAAATAGAAACACAGAAAACAATCCAAAGAATCAATGAAACAAAAAGCTGGTTCCTGGAAAAAATCAACAAGATTGACAAACCCCTATCCAAGCTAGTCAAATGGCAGAGAGAGAATTTGCAAATTAATAAGATCAGAAATGAAAAGGGGGACATAACCACAGACACAGAGGAAATTCAGAGAATCATTAGATCTTACTACAAAAGCCTATATGCCACAAAACTGGAAAATGTAAAGGAAATGGACACTTTTTTAGATAAATACCATATAACAAAGTTAAACCAGGACCAGGTGAACAATCTAAATAGACCTGTCAGTTGCGAAGAATTAGAAACGGTTATCAAAAACCTCCCTACCAAAAAAAGCCCAGGATCAGATGGTTTCAATGCAGAATTCTACCAGAACTTCCAAGAAGACCTAATACCTATACTCCTTAATGTATTTCACAATATAGAAACAGAAGAGGCATTGCCAAATTCCTTTTATGAAGCTACAGTTATTCTGATACCAAAACCCCACAAAGACTCAAGCAAGAAGAGAATTATAGGCCAATCTCACTCATGAACATCAACGCAAAAATCCTCAACAAAATACTGGCAAACCGAATCCAAGAACACATTAGAAAAATTATCCATTATGATCAAGTAGGCTTCATCCCAGAGATGCAGGGCTGGTTCAACATACGCAAATCTATCAATGTAATCCACTATATTAATAAACTGAAAGAAAAAACCATATGATCATTTCATTAGATGCTGAAAAAGCATTTGACAAAATTCAACATCCCTTTATGATAAAAGTATTGGAGAGATTAGGGATACAAGGGTCATACCTAAATATAATAAAAGCTATATACAGCAAGCCGAGAGCTAACATCAAATTAAATGGAGATAAACTCAAAGCCATCCCACTAAACTCAGGAACACAACAAGGCTGTCCACTCTCGCCATACCTCTTCAATATAGTGCTTGAAGTTCTAGCAATAGCAATAAGACAACATAAGGGGATCAAGGGGATTCGAATTGGAAAGGAAGAAGTGAAACTTTCGTTATTTGCAGATGATATGATAGTGTACATAAGCGACCCCCAAAACTCCACCAAAGAACTTTTACAGCTGATAAACACATTTAGTAATGTGGCAGGAAACAAGATCAACTCCAAAAAAACAGTCGCCCTCTTATACACAAAGGATATGGAAGCAGAGAGGGAAATCAGAGAAGCTTCACCTTTCACAATAGCCACAAACAGCATAAAATATCTTGGGGTAACTCTAACCAAGGAAGTGAAAAATCTATTTGACAAGAACTTTAAGGCATTGAAGAAAGAAATTGAGGAGGATACCAGAAAATGGAAGGACCTCCCTTGCTCTTGGATTGGGAGGATCAACATAGTAAAAATGGCAATTCTACCAAAAGCAATCTATAGATTCAATGCAATCCCCATCAAAATCCCATCAAAATTCTTCACAGATCTGGAGAAGACAATAATCAACTTTATATGGAAAAACAAAAAAACCCAGGATAGCCAAAACAATCTTATACGATAAAGGATTGTCTGGAGGCATTACCGTCCCTGACTTCAAACTCTATTACAGAGCTACAGTATTGAAAACAGCTTGGTATTGGCATAAAAACAGAGAAGTCGACCAATGGAATCGAATAGAAGACCCTGACATTAACCCACAAACCTATGAACACCTGATTTTCGATAAAGGAGCTAAAAGTATACAATGGAAAAAAAGAGAGCATCTTCAACAAATTGTGCTGGCAAAACTGGATGTCAACCTGTAGAAGAATGAAAATAGATCCATATCTATCGCCATGCACAAAACTGAAGTCCAAATGGATTAAAGACCTCAATATCAGTCCGAACACACTGAACCTGATAGAAGAGATAGTGGGAAGTGCTCTACAGCACATGGGCACAGGAGACCACTTCCTACATATAACCCCAGCAGCACAGACACTAAGGGCATCATTGAATAAATGGGACCTCCTGAGACCGAGAAGCTTCTATAAAGCAAAGGACACTGTCACTAAGACAAAAAGGCAACCCACTTACTGGGAGAAGATCTTCACCAACCCCGCAACAGACAAAGGTCTGATCTCCAAAATATATAGAGAACTCAGGAAACTAGACTTTAAAATGCTAATTAACCCAATTAAAAATTGGGGCACTGAACTGAACAGAGAATTCTCAACAGAAGAAGTTCAAATGGCCAAAAGACACTTAAGGTCATGCTCAACCTCCTTAGCGATCAGGGAAATGCAAATCAAAACAACTTTGAGATATCATTTTACACCTGTCAGAATGGCTAAAATAAAAAACTCCAATGATAGCCTTTGCTGGAGAGGCTGTGGAGGAAGGGGTACCCTCATCCATTGCTGGTGGGAATGCAATCTTGTGCAACCACTTTGGAAATCAGTGTTTCGGTTTCTCAGGAAATTCGGGATCAACCTACCCCTGAACCCTGCAATACTAACTGGGGATATACCCTAGAGATGCCCTATCATATGACAAGAGCATTTGTTCAACTATGTTCATAGCAGTATTATTTGTAATAGCCAGAACCTGGAAACAACCTAGATGCCCTTCAATGGAAGAATGGATGAAAAAAGTATGGAATATATACACATTAGAGTACTACGCTGCGGTAAAAAACAATGACTTCTCGAATTTTGCATGCAAATGGATGGAAATAGAAAACACTATCCTGAGTGAGGTAACCCAGACCCAAAAAGATGAACATGGGATGTACTCACTCATAATTGGTTTCTAGCCATAAATAAGGGTCACTGAGTCTACAATAGGTGAACCTAAAGAAGCTAAGTAAGAAGGTGAACCCAAGGGAAAATATATAGTTATCCTCTTGGCTATGGGAAGTAGACAAAATGGCCGGGGAGAAAATTGGGATCTTGGGGGTGGGGTGGGATGGAGGTAAGGGGAGATGGGGAGAGAAAAGGGAGAAGGGGAGGATGGGGGGAACTTTGGGAAAAAGGATGATTGGGATAAAGGAAGGTTGGATAGGGGAGCACAGAAGCACAATTCTTAGTTAAGGGAGCCATCTTAGGGTTGGCAAGAGACTTGAACCTAGAGTGGCTCCCAGGAGCCCAAGGAGATGTCCCCAGTTAGTTCCTTGGGCAGCTGAGGATAGGGAACCTGAAATGACCCTATCCTATAGCAATACTGACGAATATCTTGCATATCACCATAGAACCTTCATCTGGTGATGGATGGAGATAGAGACAGAGACCCACACTGGAGCACTGGACTGAGCTCCCAAGGTCCCAATGAGGAGCAGAAGGAGGGAGAACATGAGCAAAGAAGTCGGGACCACGAGGGGTGCACCCACCCACTGAGACAGTGGAACTGATCTATTAAGAGCTCACCAAGGACAGCTCGACTGTGACTGAAAAAGCATGGGATAAAACCGGACTCTCTGAACATGGAGAACAATGAGGGCTGATGAGAAGCCAAGGACAATAGCTCAGGGTTTTGATCCTACTTAATGTGCTGGCTTTGTGGGAGCCTAGCCAGTTTGGATATTCACCTTCCTAGATATGGACGGAGGGGGGAGGACCTTGGACTTACCACAGGGCAGGGAACCCTGACTGTTCTTTGGACTGGAGAGGGAAGGGGAGAGGAGTGGAAGGAGGGGGAGAAGGGTGGGAGGAGGGGGAGGGAAATGGGAGGCTGGGAGGAGGCGGAAACTTGTTTTTTTTTTTCCTTTTCTCAATAAAAAAAAATTAAAAAAAAAAAGAGAAGAATATGGTCTCAATGAAACTTCTTAAGAGCTGAAGATGGGCCCGGTGAGATTCTCAGCGGGTAAAAGGACTTACTTACCTCAGAGTTTGGTGACAGGAGCTCCATTCCTAGAGCCCACCTGGAAGGAGAAAACTGACTCCTATAGGGAGTCTACATGTATATTCTCTCCTCTCCTCTCTCTCTCTCTCTCTCTCTCTCTCTCCCTCTCTCTCTTTCTGATAGGACCTTATAATACCGCCCACACCATTCTCACACTCATGATCCTTTGATCTTGGCATCCCGAGTGCTGGTAAACTGTTCTGACATATGCAATGGCTACTTCTCACTAGCTAAGCGCTAAAACTTTTAGATATAGCCAAGCAGACTAACACAACAGGTTACAGGTGAAAACTCCAGAAATGAACAGGAAACTCCCTCATTCGACCTCATTCGGGATGTATTTGTGTACACCATAATATGGGTAAAATGTTTCAAGGGCCAGTCATCCAAATATTCAAACTCAAGTCACAGAAGTTACGTGACTCTTCGAGGTAACAATTTGGAAAGCGTGTGTTGCTTTCTCTGTATAGCAATGTGTAGTAATAAGAGCGGCAGTCTGCGTCCCTGGCACCCGACCACCCGCATGGCTAGCTTTATCCGAAATAATTACACGGAAACTGTATTCTTTTAAACACTGCTTGGCCCATTTCTATCTAGCCTCTTCTCTGCTAACTCTTGCACCTGAACTAGCCCATTTCTAATCATCTGTGTTGCACCCCAAGGTGCGTTTACCGGGAAGATTCTAGCCTACGTCCATCCTGGGTCGGAGCTGAATCGCGTCTGCCTGGGAGAGCGGAGCATGGCGTCTCTGTCTGAGGCGTCTTACCTCACTTCCTCTTCCTCCCAGCATTCTGTTCTGTTTACTCCACCCACCTATGTTCTAAGCTATGAGCCCAAGCAGTTTGTTTATTACTTAACTAATGGAATCAACAGATTGATATATGACACTCCCACATCACCAATGCCATTAGATTTCCTTAAAAGCAATATCTACAATGCCCTGGGTCCAGTCCCCAATATCTTCCCTAAACACCTGGCTTAAGTTTTCATTGTTGTGCTAAAAATTCACAGCCAAAAGGAGCTTGAGAGGAAAGAGTGTTTCAGCTCACAAGGCTCAGGTCACACTCCATCACCGAGGGAAGTCAGGGCAAAAATTCGAGGAAGGAGCTTGGAGGCTAGAAATGAAGCAGAAGCCATGGAGGAGTGTAGCTTGCTATCCTGTCCAGTCGGCTTTCCTATGCCATCGCCCACAGTAGGCTGGACCCTTCTCTATCAAACATCATCAAAAAAATTCCTCCACAGACTTGCCTATGGGCCAATCTAACAAGGCATTTTCTCAGTTGAGCTTCCCTCTTCCCAGATAACTTTATCTTCTGTAAAGTTTTAAAAAGCTAACTGGACTGGAGAGATGGCTCAGCGGGTAGGAGCAGTGGCTGCTTTTCCAGAAGTCCTTAGTTCAACACCCAGCAACCACATGGTGGCTCACAACCATCTACAAAGAGATCTGATGTCTTCTTCTGGCATAAAGCATACATGCACATAGAGCACTCATAAAAAGAAGAAGAAAATGAGTTTTCAAAACTAGCAAAGATAATACCCACAGTTTAAAGCTAAATGTCATATGTAATTATTTTTCAAACTATGTATAAAGTTAATTACTGAAGACTGTATACCTTAAAATTAAAACAGGGTGTATTTGTTGGTTTCTTTGTTCCTGACGAACAAGGAGTAACTTGGTGGAAGAAGGATTTGGGTCAGTCCTAGGGAGCTACAGCTCATCATAGCAAGTGATTCACGGCAGAGCATACTACAGCTGTTCACACAATATCTGCATGAGGAAGTAGCGAGTGATGAAGACTGTGAACAGCAGCTCCCCTCTCCTTTTCCTGCAGCCAATAAAATGGTATCATGTATATTTAGCGTGGATTTTTCCATCTCAATCAATCTAATATAGATAACCCCTCAAAGGTGTGCCCAGAAGTGTGTCTTGTCAACAATTCTAGCTCCTGTCATGTTGACAGTCGAGATTAGCCATCCTATAGAGCAACAGTAGTTTACACATAAACCCCACTGCTCTATTTTCTGCTCTCTCTTTCTTCATTGAAATTTGCAAAGCATTTCCAATTGCAGTGTGCACCCTATCTGTTTGTAGTGAACATGAGAGTTTGGAACAGTTATAATCAGAATCACAAGATGATTTGCTCTTAAAGGAGTGGCAAATCCCTGCAATCAATGAAGCATGGCTGTTGGAAACAGAGTATGAAGAAGACAAGAGGAGGACGCCCCCACACCGTGTTGTTTTCTCTCCCAATACACCTTATGCAATGGACAATTGTCCTTATATAGAAGAAACTTCTGCTAGAAGAGCGTACGTTTTCTGTAATTTGTAACAATATTTGAAGTTATTCATTTGTTTGTATGCATGTAAAGAAAGATACATTGAATAGATGTCGTCAAATGACAGCAACTGCTCATTTTACCTATATTTTAAAAATTAATTTTCTAGTTACCATACAAAATATTGTGGGTTTATTTTTAGTTATTATGCATGATAATGGGATTCGGTGTGGCATTTTCATACATAAATGTCATTTATTTTGTTCTTATTCATCCCTCTTCCCACCTCCACCCATCCTACTCATCTCTTGCTGGGCCCCTCCTCCCTCAAATAGCAGCCCCTCCCACTGCCTTCTGCTATCAGGTCACGGGCATTCCATTGCTGTTTCCTTCCTTCCTCTTCTCTCCACTAAAATATTTTCCTCTTCTCTCTTATTTATTTATGAAATACACACACACACACACACACACACACACACACACATACACACACAAGGAGAGAAAGAGAGATTTTAATCTAGACTCTGTCAGAGAAAGCATGTGGTGTCTGTCTTTCTGAGTCTGGCTTATCTCTGGCTTTTTGGTTGTCTTTTGAGACAGGGTCTCTCTACACAGTTCTGAATGATCTTATGCTCACTACAGAGACCAGGCTGACCTTGAATTCACAAAGATTCTCCTGCTTCTGCCTTCCGAGTTCTGGGAAGAAAGGCATGCATCACCACGCCCGCCTGAGTCTTGCTTATTTCATTTAACATAATGCTCACCAATTTCCCTTAAAATGTCGTAATTTTATTTTTGTTTATGGCTGAATTAAATTCTGTTGTGTGTAGTGTCATACTTATTTATCCATTTATCTACCCGCGCCAGCACGGGCTGGAAACAGGAGTCTTGGAGGAGGGTGTCCACGTTGAATGAATACACAGAGCACAAGGTTGAGGTGGAACAGCCTGCTTTATTCTCTGAATGGGCTGGTTTTATACCATGGCACCAAATGAGGAGGGGACTGAGAAGGGACTGTAGCCTGACCCCGGCAGGGATCAAGGACCGGTCACCATGCACTTAAAATTCCTTCCTTCCCTGCTCCAGGAGCAGAGGGAATTTATTATGTTTTCCTTGCAGATAAGCACCTCAAATGGGGGCAGGGATATCAACTCGGGCCTGCAGTTCCCACACTAACCCAACTCCATCAGGCTTTTTATGTGGACTGAAGACCGGCAGTTGTCTAGGAATCCCCAGGCCTTCAAGACTCCATTGGTACGTCTGAGACAACTGGCCTTGTGGATCAAACGGCTACTGGTGTGAGGCAGCTGTCCTTGAACTGCTCAGACCATATCCTGTAAGCCAGCGTAAGAAATCCCATCTTCATTCTATCAGCCTGTTCCTCTAAAGAACCCTACCTACAACGCTGGGTCCTATGGTCATTCTTTAGTGTCAATTTCTCTAGTTACATTCATATTGATTTCCTTAGTGGCTGCACCAGTTTGCATTGCCACCATCAGTGTACAAAGCATCCCCTACATCCTCGTAAGCATCTGTTGATTTTTGTTTTCTTAATGATTCTGAAATAGAATATCAAAGTGTTTTTAATTTGCATTTCCCTGACAGCAAAGAATATTGAATAATTTTTCAAATTCTCGTTGGCCAGTCATATGTGATGTTTTAAGAACTGTGTACTCATTAGTCTGTTTCTTTACTGTATAAGTAGATATTTTGATATTTAATTTCTACATCTCTGCTAACTTCCTTATGGTGTACAGATAGCAAATATTCTTTTCTCATTCCATAGACCGACTCTTCACTCTATTGATTTTTTAGCTGTTTTTTTTCTATTTATGTACTTTTTAATTCATTGACAGATTCATGCAATGACTTAAGGAATTTTATTCCAGTTCACTCCCTATGGCTCTCTTATTCTCCTCCCACTGAAATCCCCTCTCTTCCCAACTCCTCTCTTACTTACATGTCCTTTATGTGTGTGATCGACTGAGTGTAAACGTGTTACTTGCATGAGCATGGATGGGAGATGATTTACTAGAGTAAGGGCAACTTCTCAGTGGCTACACTTCTTAAGAAAGGAAGGAAGGAAGGAAGGAAGGAAGGAAGGAAGGAAGGAAGGAAGTCCTTTCTCTAGACATTAGCTGCTGCCCCTAAGAAAGGTCTTGGACCTCATGAGCCCTTCCTCCTTTCATGGTAGAATGTTGATGGACTCAGTCTCATAAAAGTCTTGCTCAAGTCATCTCAGCTGCAGTGAGTTTATGGGTGCATCAGCCATGTCTTGTCTAGAAGACACAGTTTTGCAGCAGCCCCCCCCCCCCCCCTCGAGTCCTTATTTTTCCATCGCCACGTCCAGGATCTTCCCTGATCCTTGGACGGGGGTGGGTGTATCATTTTGAATGGGAAATGCCCTCTATAGCCTTAGGCACTTGAACACTTGCTCTCCATTGGTGGTGCTATCTGTAAGGTTTTGGTGGTATGGTCTTGCTAGAGGAAGTAGATAACCAGGGGTGGACTTTCAGACTGAAAATCTTGTAGCACTTCCAGTTCGCTCTCTTCTGCATGTTTGTGGTTGAGAATATGGGTTCTTGGCTTCCTGTTCCAGACCCCAAGTCTTCTGCTTGAGTAAAACATTCCCCACCATCTTAGATTCTTATCCCTCTGTAAGCCAAAATAAACTCATTCTTCTGTAAGTAGGTTCTGGTCATGGTGTTTTGTTACAATAGAAAAGCCAGTAATACAGTTGAATAACGATATAGATGTCCTGTATAGGGCCAGAGTCCACTGTCATTTATTCTCTTTGACCAGTAATGAGTCTCTATATTAATCACTGTCTGAAAGTCAAGGTCTAGGGTGGATAATGCCAATCCCAAAAGCCATAGGTTATTGGATTTCAATCTTGGTGTCAGATGTGAGATACCTCATGAGGAGTTGTTGTCTAGAAAGGCTCCAGAGGCCCCAAAACAACACAGGCTATTGCCACTCTTCTTGGTTGCTCACCAGAACCAGACAGTAATAGACGATTGCTGAATATTTCATTCGGCAGAGCACAGAGAAACCATACAGAAGCTGAGCTTCTTCTCAGCTGTCACAATGAAAACATCCTGCCAGATGCTCTATACAGGCATCTGGGAGGAGAAAAATCAATAGTGGCTTTTCCCAGCTTTGGACCTTACATACTACAATACCACTTGTCAGGCAAGATGTGCCCACTGCTGTAATACAACTGTCACAGGGGTATCCACCTGATTTCTGATTGACTCCGAGGCCCACTTCACAACGGGGAGTCAGGCCTGATACTGTGAATTTGGTCCAAGGCCTACGCATGAGGAATGAGTCTATTAGTTTTGTTTTACTAGGTTGACATTTCAAGTTACCTCTTACCCACTCAGGTTTATAACCATAGACTAGTGCTGTCCTCAACCCTGAGCAAAGAAGCTTTTGTTTGCAGTGACTAGTGGTCAATATAGACTCATGGCTGCCCAAGGTTCTGAGAGCAAGTGACTGACCAGTGCTTGCTCTTAAACGGACAGCTATACCTCCTGCAAGGTTCAGGGGACATCACTGTAAAAGGGAAGGAAACAATTAAGAACCAGAGAGAGGCAGGAGGACTATGAAATGTCATGGTACTTATGAACTCACGGCCGCTAAGACTACCAGCTGAAGACTGAATTGTCAGAGGTCCAATCACAGATGGGGGAGGGACTCACAGGGCTCAGCCCTGTCTTTGGGGGTGTGGTGTCACAACCGCAGTTAATATTTCTGGAGAGGAAGTCATTGAATTCAGCGATGCCACCACAGGTGAGTTAGTGATGTCCCTGTGATAAGCTTCATGCCCATGCTTGTGACCAGTTAAACCCAGTGCATCGCAAAGAGGGAACAAAAAGACCTAAAAGCAGGATAAAGACTGGAGGTGGGGATTAAGAGTGTTGGGGTAGATGTGAGAGTGTGACTTAAATGTAGTGCATGTGTGTGTGTGTGCATGTCTGTGCATGTGCGCACGTGCACATGAAAGTGTGCGATTGTGCATGTGTGTGTGAAACTGTTAAGCATTAAATTAATTTTTTTAAAAGACAGTGAAAGTGAAGATTTAAGGTCAGTCCTGGACCAGCACAATCCCTGGCACAGAGCCCAGGAAGGGCTGCTGTGCCGCAGAGCTTGGGAGAGATAGTTTGGGGAAGGTATGACTCTGGCGACCTGGATAGAAAGAAAGTTGCAAAACCATTTCATATGGAAGGGATTTTTTTTTCATTCTCTTTTATTTCAACCATATAAAAATCTTTTCAAAAAATTTGGTGGGGTGGGGCTAAAGTACAGATTAGTAGTAGTGAGTGTAGTGATATTTCATTTGTATTTTAAATAAATAAAGCTTTCCTGAAGTTCAGAGAGTAAAATAGCCACACTGACAAGGCTTACAATGTAGGCAGTGGTGACACATGCCTTCAATCCCAGTAGCCACACTAGTTTATCATAGGAACTGGGTGGTAGTGGTACATGCCTTAAACCCCAGCACTAGAGAGGAATATAAGATAGGAAAAGACAGCTCTCAGACACAGTCTCATTCTGAGATTCCTGGAGGCAGGATCATCATTTCAGACTTAGGTAGAAGTAAGAACCAGTGGCTGGCTGTTTTGCTTTTCTGATCTTCAAGTTGAACCCCAATTTCTGTCTCTGGGTTTTTACTAATTGTGCTACAAGTATGTGCTTTGCATTCTTAGAAACTTGGATTCCATCAACAATACAGAAAGGGGGGGGGGCACAAATGTATTGACTTAGGTCTAACCTGTTCTATTCCTCTCTAATATGTAATTTAGTTAGATAATTGTAGCTGGAGGTTGCTTGTTCGTATCTGAAGCTCCATAGCTGAACCTCCCAAAAGAGTCAGAGCTGTTCATGCTGGTGAACCAGGAAGCTGCCCCTTTTAAAGAAGAATTGCAATTTTTTTACTCACAAAGCTGAATCAGAAAACTTCTTAAAGGAGCCATGTCTCTGCTTGCTGCCAGCAATCAGAGTAAGAAGCTCTCTCTCTCTCTCTCTCTCTCTCTCTCTCTCTCTCTCTCTCTCTCTCTCTGTGTGTGTGTGTGTGTGTGTGTGTGTGTGTGTGTGTGTGTGTGTATGTCAAATTTCTTCCCAAACTTTCTCAGGTTTTACATGAATTAGCTGGTACATGTTGGCATGCCAACTCCTTCAGCCAGTATCCTTTAAGATATCAGCCCACTTGGTCATACCCTCTTATACTATAAATGCTGATGTTCTTTACTGGCTTCTGGATTTGGTTCCTGTTCCATGTTTGTGCAGAGGACTGTAATCTATGAGTCTACCCCTAAATAAATAACCCTTTATTATACTCAATTCTGACCTAGTGTGAGATTATTTTATAGCTTCCACCATCCTCTGACACCCACATGCATCCCATCTCCATGTCTACTAGGACAAGCCTAAAAGGCCCAAAGGATCTACAGCACAGAAGGTCGCCTACCCCTGCCTGCTTGGCTTGATTTCACCTACTAAGCAGTTTTTTTTTTTTTTTGTCAAAACCCCGCCATGGCAGAGCTATTGCAAGACCGACTGTGCATAGTCACCCCCTCCCCATCCCCCACCACTTTCTCTGCCACGCAGTCACAAGTGCCAGCTTCCGGTTCGTGTTCCCTGTTCATGAGTTCTGGGCTCATGGATGCTCTGGACACTAAAAACTCTCTCCGTGTACAGAATTAATTCAATTGCTATAAATTTGTCAAGCAAAGTTTATTTGTCAGTATCTAACCAGGCGCCAAGGTGTGCTGCTGGTTGTGTCTGAAAGCCATGTGGCTGCAAACGTGACACCTGCTGGCAATTAAAGATTATTGCACCTACAACAATTTACTGAAATCTAATGAAGGTAAGTAAATTAATGAATTTGAAAGTTATACAATTGTTGACCATTTAAGAACCTTTTTTAGTACTATATATGGCATTCAGCAAGGCTTATATGGTTTTTCTGATACACCCATTAATTGGATATTAGGACGTAGGTTTGTTTTTCATATTGTATCCTTTTTTTTTTTTTTTTTGGTTTTTCGAGACAGGGTTTCTCTGTGGCTTTGGAGCCTGTCCTGAAACTAGCTCTGTAGATCAGGCTGGTCTCAAACTCACAGAGATCCACCTGCCTCTGCCTCCCGAGTACTGGGATTAAAGGCGTGAGCCACCATCGCCTGGCTTCATATGGTATCTTTAAGAAAATGGTTTGATAGCAGAGCCACGAATGAGTCACTTTTAGAAATGATACAGTCTTTACAGACTAATAATAAACAGCTAGCTGAAAGTATTAATAATGTTGAAAAGAATAACAATAATTTGACAGACAAAATTCAGTTCATGTCAAAGGGTACTGAGAAAATATCTGAAAAAATTCATACTGTTAAATTTGACAATCAAAATCTGTTAAAAAGTTATGATAGGTTAGCAAATAGAGTATTTTTCCAGGAAGGCAATCTGCACACTATCCAAATAATGTTCAAGGATGAGATGTTATCCTTAAAGGAAAAACTTTATGCCTTAGAATCTCATGTGCAAAATGAGAACCAGAGGTTAGGTGCCTCAATGAAATCACTAGAAATATATATAGGTCATGAGATTCAAGCTTTACAAAAGACAGCAGTAAAAAGATTTGAAATGATTGAGGAAATTATTGGAGCTGATGAGCAGGGAAAGGAGGCACAAGAACAGGAGTTAACATTGCTAGCATATGTCAGAGATGACTTACCTAGTGTTTTAGCTTCCTGTACTGTAATCACCTCTGAAAAAACATCATGTTCTAAATGTCAAAAAGGATCCAAAAAATGTAGATGGATACCTATAGGTATAAGTGATCTAAAAGAAATTAAGTAAGAAGTAGTATCTTATGACTTGCATTCATCATTTTTTAGGGAGATGGTAAAGACATGGACTTCCAGCAATAAGGCTTCAATTAGTTTTAGTGGTCCTGGAAGATGGTCCACAACTACTGTGGAAAGGCTATTAGCTAGAATAGTCTAGGACAATTCTCTATTCTGTCAATTATGTTTTAAATAAACACTGATTAGTCAGTAGCCAGGCAGGAACTATAGGCAGGACAATCAGACAGGAAGTAGAGGCGGGGCAAAAAGAACAGGTGTATTCTGGGAAGAAGGAAGGTCTTCCTGCAGTCCTGTCCAGACGCCAAAGAAGCAGGATGTGACCTGCCCTGCTGAAAAAGGTACTGAGCCATGTGGCTAACATATACTAGAATAATGGGCTAATATAAGTTATAAGAGCTAATATGAAGCCTGAGCTAAGGGACCAGTCAGTTTTAAAGCTTATGTAGACCTTCTGGGTAATTCTTTGGGACCTAATGACTGTGGGAACCGGGCAGGACAGAAACCCCAACAAGCAGTCCCTCATGTTATACTAGAAAAAGAAAATTTTAGAGCAATAGAGAAAAGCAAAAGAACTTGAGGTTTTCCAAGATCAAATTCTTCTTGAGGGCTCTTTTACTGACCCACAGGATTAAGCTTTTTACAGTGAACACATCTTGTCCCTATGCCACACAGTAGCCTTAAATGTTTGGGTCAGGATTCAAGAATCAAGTAAATTAATTAAATCATATACCAGGGTTGAACAGGGCCATAGAGAAACCATTAGTGCCTTTTTACAAAGATTAACTAAAGCTGTACAAATAGGAGGAACAGATCCAGAATCTAGATTAGTACTTATTAAACCTCTGGCTTTGGAAAATGCCATCTTAGAATGCAAAAAGATACTTGGGTCTTTAAAGGTTAGATCAGCACCAATTGATGAATGGATCCTGCATACAATGAACATTGAGACATATGATTATACTACCAAGGCTTGGGTAGGAAAAGCAATTTCCAAAGGTATGAGGAGACATCAAAATGCCAAAAATGTTAATTGTGGTATAATAAGATATCTGAGAATGAATTGGAGAAAAGGAATTCTTAGAAATAATGTCTCTTCTGAGAATGGCAAAAATACAAAGTCTCAATCTTCTGGAATATGTAGGAGGTATGGCAAAGGCCGACATGAATGTAGATTAACAAAAGACAAACAAGGCAAGCTGATACACCATTGGGAAACTCCTTAGAGGGGCCTCTCTCAGACCCCCCAAGTCAAACGCTGTCCAGTCATTCACAGTCACCATGGGGGACAAGCCTTACTAGGAAAATTTAAAAATCCAGCACCTACTGTAAAAAACAATAAAGTTCTGGATGATGAAATAGATTTGGAGGATGAATCAAAAACTACAGTAGGAAATAGGAAACATATATTTTGGTAGACTTCTATAAATGATCAAAGACCAAAACTTAGAGTGCGTATAAATAACATTGTAATTGAGGAATTACTAGACCAAGGTGTGGATGTGACTATCATTACTCCAGAATCTTGGCATCCAAATTAGCCTCTTCAAGAGGCAGTTCTTCAATTCCTAGGAACTAGAATCCTATCTCAAGTGAAACAAATCAGGATGTGGGTTGAATGCATAGGTCCAGAAAGACGAAGGCAGAAGCTGTATGTGACTAATATTGCAGTGAATTTATGGGGTCGTGACTTGTGCAATGGAATACCCAGATTAACATTCCTGAAGTCCCAAAACCTCATGTTTCTGGGAAGGATATTTTAAGGTACTATACACAAAGGTCACCAGCCATTCAGGCTATACAAGAACATGAATCAACTAGCAAACTTTTAGAGGTACCAACAGCCCTACCTTTAAAATGGTTAACTAAGAAACCAATATGGGTTAAACAATGGCCTTTAACAGAAGAAAAACCGCAGACTTTAGAAAAGCTGGTGCAAGAGCAACTAGATGCTCACCATATTGAAGAATCAACCAACCCTTAAAATTCTGTGTGGTATAGAAGGTCCTTCCTTCTATGTGTTGCATGTATTGGTTAATGAATAAAGAAACTGCCTTGGCCTGATAGGGCAGAACTTAGGTAGGTGGGGAAGATGAAACTGAATTCTGGGAGGAAGAAGGCAGTGTTGGAGAGATGCCATGGAACCATGGCCAGAGTCAGACATACTGAATCTTTGCCAGTAAGCCACTGCCATCTGATGATATACAGATTAATAGAAATATGTTTAATCAAGATGTAAGAGTTAGCCAATAAGAGGCCATAGCTAATGGGCCAAGCAGTGATTTAATTAATAGAGTTTCTGTGTGGTTATTTCAGAGCTACGCTAGCCAGGCAGATGGGATAAAAAAGCAGCCTAGTGCTCCCTCCAACACTCCCATATTTGTTGTTAAAAGAAATCTGAAAAATGGAGAATGGTGACAGATCTAACAGCTGTTAACAAGGTAATTCAACCTCTGGGCTCTTCATATTCTGGAATTCCTGTATCTTCTCTATTACTTAAAGGATGGCCTCTTATAGTTATTGATTTAAAAGGTTGTTTCTTCACTATACCTTTATAAAAACAGGACAGAGAACATTTTGCCTTCATCGTGCCTACTTATAATAATTCTCAGCCTACTAAAAGATATCAGTGAACCATCCTCCCACAAAGAATACTAAATAGCCCCACCCTGTGCCAATACTTTGTGAGTCAATCATTGGAAATAATACACAAACAATTTCCTAAATATACAATTTACTGTTACATGGATGACATTTTGCTCTCTGATTCAAATTTAGATACCTTAGAAAGAATGTTTGAAGAAGTAAAGAAAGTTTTGCCTAAATGGGCATTATAAATTGCTCCTGAAAAAATACAAAGAGGAGATTCTGTCAGTCACCTAGATTATAAAGTAGGTTTACAGAAAATTAGAAGACAAAGGGTACAAATTAGGACAGACCAATTTTGGACTCTTCCAGCCTGGTCTACAAGAGCTAGTTCCAGGACAGGAACCAAAAGCTATGGAGAAACTCTGTCTCGAAAATCCAAAAATACAAAATAACAAAAAAAAAAAAAAAACAAATGTTGTTAGGAGACATTTCCAGTTTATGACTGGTTGTTGGGATAACACATGATCTAATAATTCATTTAAACAAACCTTAGATGGTGACAAAAACTTAATTAGTCCTAGGAAATTAACAGGTGAAGTTGAGAAAGAATTAACTGTTATTGAAGAGAAATTGCATAGGCACATGTGAATTGAGGGAATACAAATCTTAATTGCATTCTAGTCATATTGCCTTCCAAAATTTCCCCTACAGAAATTTTAATGCAGAGGAAAGATATTATCTTAGAATGAATCTTTTACCACATAAGCCAAGCACAACATTAAAAAAATGTAGAAAAGGTCTCTGAATTAATTATAAAAGGGAAATTGAGACTTCATCAACTAGCAGGTTCAGACACAGCAGAGATTATAGTGCCTTGCAATAGAATTAACCTTATAAAGAAAACTACTTGGATTTTTCCTTAATTGGTGCAATACATCAATAACTGGAGCCCATATAGTTTGTACTAATGCAAATAAATCAGGAAAGGCAGGTTACAAATCAGAAGATGTAAGTGAGGTGGAACAATGCCCTTATAATTCTGTCCAAAAGTCAGAATTATATGCTATTCTCATGGTACTAATGAATTTTAAAGAACCTCTCGATATAGTTACTGATTTTCAATATGCGGAAAGAATTGTCTTGCATATTGAAAATACTGAATTTATACCAGATGATACAGAATTGACTTCATTATTCATGTCTAAGATATAATCTACAATAGGCTTTTCCTATATACATAACACACATCCGATCCTATATGGGTCTGCAGGTCCTCTAGCACAAGATAATACAGAAAGTGATCAATTATTGATTGGAAATGTGCTGAAGGACTCAGAATTTCATGAAAACATCATGTCAATAGCAAATGCTTAAAGAGAATTTTCTGTTACATGACAATAAGCTAAGGAGATTATTGAGAGATGTCCTACTTACTCTTTCTATATCAAAACACTGCTACCTGCATGGAGTAACCTAAAGGGTACTCAAAGGCATAAAATCTGGCAGATGTATGTGTTTCACTTTGCAGATTTTGAAAATTAAAATATGCACGCCACAACATTGGTACTTCTTCGGGTTTTCAATGGGCAACTGCTTTGAGTTCAGAAAAGGCTGAGTCAGTAATTATGCATTTACTAGAAGTTATGGCCATCATGGGTATACATACACAAATAAAAACAGATAATGGTCCAGCATATGTCTCTATGAAAATTAAACAGTTTTTTGTTTATTATAATATAAAGCATATTACAGGTATACCAAATAATCCCACAGGTCAGGCACTTATAGAAAGATCAAATCAAATATAAGGAATATGTTAAACAAACAGAAAGTGATGAAAAATACCCCCAGAAGTAGATTTTACAATGCTTTGTTAACCTTGTACTTTGTTAATGCTAATGAGAAAGGAAGAACAGCAGCAGAGAGACATTGAATAATAGGAAAAAAAAACTTCTGAATTAAATCAGTGGGTGTATTTCAAGGAAGTGTTGATCTCAAAATGAAAACAAGGCGGTGTTCTACATTGGAGAAGGGTTTTCATTCTTGTTTCTACAGGAGAAGAAAGGCTATGGATACCATCAAGATTAATAATGATTCAGTTTGAAAAAGAGAAACCTCTTGTGACAGAGAAATGGCAACTCATCCACAGAGTTAACAATCATACAGGTGATAAGAAAACCTCATAAGGGTTGGGGCATGGTTCTGTTCTTGTCTTTGCAAGAAAATACTCATATTCAAGAAAATGAGAGACCTTGGACATCTAGATGCCTAAAGAGCCTAAATATGAAAAGATCCAGAAAAAAAAAACACCAAGAAAAGAGAAATCTAACTTACGATGCTGTATCACCTGGTCAGTAAATTTGATTATCTGATCATGTATACATGTCTACTTAAAAATCAAAGATGATTTTTGAGTTGAATAATGGTTATCATTCTCAAAATCCAAACATCTTATTTTAAAAAAAGTCAGAGTGTCTATCTCATGTCAGGAACCATCTGGTATGGAACAGAAACAAGAAAGAATTTAGGAAAAATTTTACTTTTTTTATACCTATTTTTGTCTCTATCATACCTTTTGTTGAATAATATCTATATAAATAATGTTTAAGTTTTCCACAATGAGACAATGAATTTTTGTGCAGTAATCTTTGAAGTTTCCAAGAAGAAGTTTCCACAATAACAACTCCAAGTGGCTGGTATGATGCCATGATATTAATAGTGCTACTTTAAGAGCTTAAACCAAAATATCCAGGAAATATAGGACGCCATGAAAAGGCCAAATCTAAGAATAATAGGTATAGAAGAAAAAAAAGAAGTTCAACTCAAAAGCACAGAAAATATATTTAACAAAATTATATAAGAAAATTTTCCCAACCTATGGAAAGATAAAGCTATGAAAATACAAGAAGCTTACAGAACACCAGATAGACTGGATCCAAATAAAAATTCCTGTCACCACATAATAATCAAAACACTAAACATACAGAGTAAAGAAAGAATATTAAGAGTTGCAAAGGAAAAAGGCCAAGTAACTTAAAAAGGTGGACCTATCAGATTGTATCTGACTTCTCATTGGAAACAATGAAAGCCAGAAGGTCATAGTCAAGCATTATGCAGACATTAAGAGACCACAGATGCCAGCCCAGACTACTATACCCAACAAAACTGTCAATTCTTCAAGACTCAGTAATACCACTTTTATTGGGTATATATCCAAAGGATGCTCAATCATGTCACAAGGACATGTGCTCAACTATGTTCATAGTAGCTTTATTTGTCATAGCCAGAACCTGGAAACAACCTACATGCCCCTCGACCGAAGAATGAATAAGGAAAATGTGGTACATTTACACAATGGAGTACTACACAGCAGAAACAAATAAAGACAGTTTGAATTTTGCAGGAAAATGGATGGAGCTAGAAAACATTATTTTGAGTGAGGCAACCCAGACACAGAAAGACAATTATCAAATGTACTCATTCATAGGTAGTTTTTAAACATAAAGCAAAGAAAACCAGACTACAAACCACAATCCCAGAGAACTTAGACAACAATGAGGATACTAAGAAAGACTTTCATAGATCTAATCTACATGGGAAATAGAAAGTAGAAAAAGACAAGATCTCCTGAGTAAATTGGGAGCATCAGGACCTTGGAGGAGGAAGGTGGGAAGGGAGAGGCAGGAATGGGAGCAGAGAAAAATGTAGAGCTCAATAAAAATTAATTTAAAAAACTAAGATAAATCAACCAAAAAATAGGTAGATTAGTATGAGCTTACTTACACTAATAATAATAGTGAGTAATAGAGTGGATACTTGTAAGTTATTATTTATAGGCAATTTACACTAGTATAGATTCTTGTATATTGATACAAATTATATTGAATATGCTCCTATTTCTGTTTGCAATATTTGTACACCTAGGCAAAGTTATTTTGTCATATTGCATACATGCAAGCTTTTACTTCTGCTTAAGACATTTTGTATGCTGATACAATTTAGGATATATTTGTCATATTGTACTATATATTTCTACCTCTGATCATTGTCCTCATTTGCTGCACAGTTGTTTAAAGATTGTTGAATATTTTAATATGAAGTCTTAGTCTTTACTCTATATAGATATTAAATATTATAGGTTTCTAGTCATCCATGTTTGTCTTACTTATAGTTAGACTAATCAGGTTCTTTAGATACATAGAGATTGTATTCCACATAGGTCGGTAACTTTCAACCACTTCAAAGAACTGTAGACTATGGCATTTAAAAACTTAGGGTTCTTTTGATGTGAGACACAATTGCTTCTGGCAGCACCGATCTATTCCTGAGAAATTGTTGAGTACTGAAGACACTCCACTTGGAGCTTGTTTTCTTCTTGGCTAAACTGGCCTTTGGGCAAGGAACTATCCATGCCTTGACCACTGACAAAATTCACAGTGTCCAGACAGGACAAGCAGGATACAAGAAAAAATATTACCAAACCTTGCCAAGATGGGGCAAGTCAGTTCTGAAAATTTTCCTACCTGTGAAAATGGTTTAGGCCTTAGCCAAAGTTGGTTGTTCCAATGTTGCAGATGAGACTTTGGTTGATTGCTCAGGTTGTCTCTGTCATTTATTGCACATGTTGGAAGTTACTTGATTGTACTTCCTGTCTATTCAAGTAATTATTTCCCTTCTCAGATCTTGAATGGGGTTGAAGACTAGATAGCTAGTCATAGTTACTTCCCTCTCATGACTTGGCTAAGCTATTCAAATACAAGACATAGATTCCTTAGGATAGGATAATTATTGAAATATTTAACTTATGTTTCTTACTTGATATAGTTTATGATGGTTGTAATTCTAATTTTTATACTTAATATTTGCTTTTATTGTATATAGTTTTGTATTAGGCTTAGAACTCTCTTATTTAAACTAAAAGGGGAGGTGCTGTAGGAACTCCTTCAGCTAGTAGCCTTTTAAGATACCAGGCCACTTGAGGGTGGCCTCTTATAAATGCCTAGGTAAAGCACATGCCTGCTCTTCTTCCTGGCCTTTGGATGATTGGATTCCTGTCCTCGTTCATGCAGAGTACTATGATCTGTGAATGTGCCCCTAAGTAAATAGCCCTTTATTATTCTCAATTCTGAAATAGTGTGGGATTATTTTATAGCATCCATCATGAGTTAATTTATGCAAAATGAATAACTGCCTGCTCTCAGTTGTGAACGGCTATGTTTCAGGTCAGTAACTGTAGCCCTTAGTCCTAAAATAACATCAATCACTGAAGATGCATGTGAGAATCACCAGAGAAACCAGTCCGTTCCTGTGTGTATTCCGGCCCCATGCATCCCATATAGACTGCTTAGACCCACAAAGCTTGCTAGTGCCAGAATACCTATCAGGAACCTGCAAGGTGGCCCAGTGGGTAAACACACTTGCTACCAAGCCCAAGTTCAGTTCCCAGAACTCACATGGTAGAAGGAGAGAATCACCTCTCATACACTGATCTCTGACTTTCACATGCTGCCTTCAACACAGGCATGGCACATATACACAGACACACAATGTAATTTTTTCATTTGCAATTCATGCATCTGTGAATTAAATAGTTGCAAGGCCATTGTTAGTCTGCAGGATCTAAAGAGCAAGGAATGGATGTAGGAGGATCCTGAGCTATACCTGCTAATGGGAGAACTCAGCTGGGCTTGGAGGCACAGACAGATGTTTGGGTGGCAGTTGTCTTTCAAGCAGCAATCGGAGAGTCCTCACAAAGAAGAGGGCAATCCAAGGAATGTCACCCCCATTAAAAAGGAGTTATTTAGTCTCCACGTGACAGACCCAGGAATTTTTCTTGCTCTCTCTTGCACATAGGAATGTTTGACTAGTTCATTCTTTGCCTTGCCCTGTGGTTTGCCCTGGTGCAATGCTCCCTTAAATGGACATAGTGACATGGTCTCTTCATAATCTTCAGCCACACTTTGCAATCTGGTTGATGGGGCAGCAGGGGGGGTGAGGGGTAACTTGTCAAACAAGAAATGTCACTTAGTGGTAAGACATGCATTTGGGAGAAGAAAGCCAACTATTAAGGAAATTCAAAAATCCCTTTTTCTACACTTCATCAAAAGGACTTCCTGCACCAGCCATTATCAATGTTTGAGGTAATTGTTCAAGGAGTTCTCTGTTCCAGTGGGAAACCACAGTCTCTGCACTCACAGCTTCCTCTCGGTATGGCATTAAAAATGAACCCGCAGCATGCAGTGCAGGATTTGCAACCCAGACAGACCCCTCCTTTTCTTGTGGCTACCAGTAAAAACAACTTGCAGTGAATATTTTAAAGATAATCCAGTGGTATTAATGAGTTAGTGTCTTAAATAAAAGAAAAGAAAAGGATGAGTGCCATGACCAATGCCTGTCAATCCAACATTTGAGAGACACAGGCAGGAGGATTACCATGAGTTTAAAGTCAACCTGGGCTATGTAGTGAGTTCCAGGTCAGCCTGGGATATGGAGGAGGGAGGGAGGAATGAATCTCATAATAAATATTTACAAGAGGTTGTGAGAAAGAAAAAAGTGGCAGAAAATAGATTACATAGATGATAGATAGATAGATGATAGATAGATAGATAGATTATACACACATATATACATGTATACACACACACATATATATATGTATATATACACATATATATATATATATATATATGCAGTGTAGCTCAATGGCAGAGTGCTTAGAAAAAAGAACAAAAGAAAATAGGTTTTCTTTAAAAAAGCAAGAGAACCCTAGATCATCCTAGATTTACCCCAAGAGGATGAGTCCAAACCTAGAACAAGGGAACTGAAGAACAAAACAGAGAAACAGACATTCCTGGGTGGGGGGGGGGGTCTCTCCACATATTTTTTGAAAACAAAGTGACTAACTAAACCAATAGACAATGTAAAGGCCTGCAGAGCTTTGCAAGCCCCTAAAGTATCAAAGCCATTCTGACCGTCACCTCCTCCCCACCGCACTGCTCTCTGATAGATGAAACAGGAAGGGAACAGGGTGTCAATTCTATTTAGTCTGTTGTTTCCGTATTTACCCTACTTTTTAATTTGGAAGAAAAAAAGCCAATACAAACATGTATTGTTCTCAAAGCATTAAGTCACAAAACCTTAAGTACAAAGTAAATACTGTGGTTCAAACCTCAAAGGAAAAAACCTGCAGATCAGAGGTCTGCCGTGGAGCGATGGAGTAACTGAACTCCTCCTTCAAATTTGCAAAATAAAATAGCAACGGTAAATATGCACACATTCGGGATTATATTAGCAACTCCTGATGGATCAATCCAAGGGAAGAGGCCTCAGAGTGCACAGTGTGTGGGCTTGGCTGGCAGGAGCTGCCGTGGACTAAGCTGCGTATGTACACACGCCTTTTGCAATAATCCGCATCTAGATTAAAGTTACTGAGGAAATGAGAAAGGGACACTTACTTATTGCTCCCCCAGCTCTTGGTAAAACACTTACCTTAGTTCTCTTTCACAACACTGGAAGGAATCGGCCTCCTTATAGAGAGCTTGCCCCCTTGTGGGCATGGAGGCCCTGGATTCCGTGCGTTAGTCCTTCTTGTTCATTTCATGCTTTGCTACTTTTTCCTGACAGTTTCCAAGCCCTGGTAAAGAGAAGACTGACCACGGGTGATCCCACACCTCCTTATCAAAAATAACAGGGAACAGGTCCACTGTCCCAGCATCACACAGGATGCTTTCTGTGTTGTCAGCGCAAGTAGCCAGCTGGTACCCACTCCAGGCCCATTTTCCTGCAAACTGCCCTCGTCTTAATCTTTGTGGTGCAAGAAGGGTTTGAAAGGCCAGGGATGTAGCTTGCTTGGCAGAGTGCTTACTGGGGTACACAAAGGCTCCAGCTGATCTCAACACCACATAAAGCTGGACATGGGTGTATAGGCCTGTAATCCCAGCGCGTGAAAGGTAGACCAGAAGTTCAAGGTCATCCTTGGCTACACTGAGGGGCTACCTGCGGCCCTTTCTCAAAAATAATAACAAAAAAAAAAAAAAAAACCCAAAACCCAGCACTGCCGTTTTGGGGGCCCACTTTGGAAGTAGCATCTTGCGGACTAGAAGCAAGTGGCAAAAAACCTGAGTCACAAAATTTCTGAGGAATGCTGCATTCAGGTTTTTGTTTATTAGCTACCAATCCTTCTGTTTACCCAGTCAGAGTCCATCCTGAGCTGAGCCCAGACTGTCATTCAGGACATTGTCAGCAGCACTGCCATTTTGGGGACCCACTTTGGACCGAACTTATTCTTGTAATAACCCCTGCCAGAAGCAACTGAGTGAAGAAACGGTTTGTATGGTTTAGACGTCGTAGTTCATCACTGAGGGAAGTCAGGGCAGGAACTCACGATTGGAACCTGGAGACAGAAACTGAAACGGAAATCGCGCAGAAGCATTGCTTGCTGGCTTGTTCTCAAGGCTCACTCAGCTTCCTTTTCCTAACAGCCCAGGACCATCGACCTGTTACCACAATGGGCCACTCCTCTCACATGATCATCAATCAAGAAAACTCCCCACACACTTGTCTCCAGGCCAATCTGATGGAGGAAGTTTCCTCAAATGATGCCCTCTCAGCAGATGACTGTAGCTTGTGTCCAAGCTGACAAAAACCCAAACCCAAACCAAAAACTAACCAGCATACTGGAGAACACTACGTTACGTAAAATAAACTAGACTTAGAAATACAAATACACAGCCTTCTCTTTTGTGCAGACTCTAGATTTAAATCTCTCTTTTCTCCCCACCCAGTGTGTGTGTGAGTGTGTGTGTGTGTGTCTGAGAGAGAGAGAGGGAGGGGGGGGAACCATGAGAGAGGAAGAAGAGGTTTTAGGAGAGAGAGAGATAGAAAGAGTGAGAGAGAGAGAGAGAGAGAGAGAGAGAAGAAGAAGAAGAAGAAGAAGAAGAAGAAGAAGAAGAAGAAGAAAGGACAATAAAATACATCTGACATAAAACTGAAGGGGGAACTACTTGGGGGAAGTGGAGGGTCATGGGTCACGAGAGAAGGACCAATGAGAAGAGCAATGTGCTTTATAAAAATGCTACGATGAAATTCTTTGCTTTGCACATTAATTTTAACATCAATTTAAAAATTAAAACAATAAGCTCAGAACCCAGAGTACTTAGCTACACAGAAAAGTAAAAAAAAAAAAAAAAAACACGAAGCCATAGAGTAGCTATTTATCGTTTTTATTAATACTGCGTGTAACTAGAGGAGTCGCGTACCACTGGCAGAGCCAGAGAGTATCACACCAGCAGCGCCACAGATTCAGGAATCCCACGCTGTCCTGCAGCAGCCACCCTGCACTTGGGCATCAAGAACTGTGGACTCCATCCTACCTTATGAGATCATTGTTTCTTAAGCTACCCTGGTGGAAACGCTATTATACAGATCATGACTACACGGAGATCATAGATACACACCACAAAGCCCGAATAATCCTCCCTGCTTCTTCTTGTCCCTTATCCCCAGTATTATATATATATATATATATACATATATATATATGTATATATATATATATGCAAAAACACAGAACTCACTTCAAAGGGAATAAGACAGTTTATTCTGGAGCCAAATCTGAATGGCCATAAACTTGCATTACTTTGAATATCATGTTCCAATGTGGTAAGAGTTGGTGAAGTTTTTTTTTAATTAGAGAACAAAAGACAGTCATAAATCAGACACTTCATAAACACTGATGGGAATAGCAGAGAGACTATTGTTACCACGCATGGAATCTTTGCTCTTTGTTTCAGATGGTATCTGATGCTATTCTTAGCTCTTGGGCTCGTGGAGTCTAGTGGTCCTAGCGCATTTCACAAGGATTCACTCGCGCTCCCAAGGATATTAGGAAGAACGCAGAGGTAGACAATGAGCGGCTATTAAGAGGGCTAAATATAGCCCAGAATAATCAATCATTCAATTAGCCCTGTCTAGTCTTTAATACAGGTGTATTGTTTCTTTCTGTCTCTGGGAGCTTCAGTCCACTATCTCTTTAAAGCATCTATCAGAGAGGTCCTGCGCACCAACAGGATTGGTTGACTTCACATATGCTCAGCTATAGGGAGCAGAGGAAGTGAAGTCCAGAGTGAATGTGTATTTTGACTTGGATGCTGCCATGCCAAAGACTTCAAGGCCTCTGACCCAGGGAACAATTTGGAAAAGCCAAATTACCCATACGGCCGAGGCTCGAAAGAAAGGCAAAGTTGTTTTTCTGAGGTCCGACTGTGTTTATAGCTGACCACTGTGTATAAAAACAAGCAGACAACTCACCTACAGGGACCACCTACCAAGATTAGTTAACCTCTACACCTCTGCTGTACCGAATAAACACACTGACCCCAGCTTCATTGTGTTTGTGTCCGTGTGTCTGTCTTTTCTTCATTCCGTCATTCTCTCCTAGCCAGGGTCCCCAGACCCCCAGCTTTGAAGGATGTAGAGAGCACAGAAGAAGCCACATTCGGGTGGCTCAGGAGGCAGAAGCAGACAGATTTATGTAAACTCATAGTCAAAGACAGAAGTTACCGGCCGGCCCTGTAATGAACAGGGCCTTGGTGGGGAACAAGGTGGGGTGGTCAGTGCAAGGCTCAGCCCCCAGCTACCTGCTAATGGAGAACACCTAGCCTGGGCCCTGGGGTATTGACTGGGTGACGGCCAATGTAAAGCAAATAAACCCCTGCCCCCTAAATTGCCTTCAGTTCAGGGTGTTTTCTCACGACAACAAAAGCGAAAGTAGAAAACGGAACAAGTTAAAGACAAGGAAAGACGGCCCTCTAGGTGAGCCGTATGGGTGGCAGGAACCGGATTGCCGCAAAGGGGTCCGTGCCTGAAGCCACCAGGGGGGGAAATGGGGACTGAGCCGCACTACCCTGCCCGCACAGCCGTCTCCAAAGCCTCCTTCCGCTGCGTCCTGCCCCACGGGCGGGAAAGGAAAGCGGCGCCCAGGTGCAGGGCGCCAGCACCTCCTTCGATTTAGAAAAAACACACCGAAGCTCGCCCTGCGGGCCGGTTCCCACGCCACCCGAGGTCACACGGCCGCTCTGAGCCCAGAAGTTAGCAGTGGGGTTTGTGTGCGGCGCCCGCGCAACTCCACGAGGCCCCCGCCCGCTCGCCCGCCCGCCCGCCGGGTCCCGAGCGCGGCTTCTGAAGTTGCAGTTTCTTCGTTGCCGCCAAGAACTCGGGGCGACAGTGAGCGGCTACGGCGACAGGAAACCCGGGCGGCAGCCACCGAGCCTCGGTAGCTGGGCGGGAAAAGCCGGGAGCGCAACGCAGCCCGCGCGGGAGAAGCCTCAAAGAAAAAAGAAAAAACAGGAAAAAAAGAAAAGGGAGGGGGGGGGGACAAAAAGAAGAAGTTGGTGTAAGCTTTGTAGGAAGAGTAGACGCGATAGTGCACGCCGGCACCAGGATGGCCGAGTGGTTAAGGCGTTGGACTTAAGATCCAATGGACATATGTCTGCGTGGGTTCGAACCCCACTCCTGGTATAGGTGCTATTTTTGTTCTCTTCTCAAAATACCGTTTTTTAACGTCTAGATTTCTTGAAATATTAGAAATCAAATTTCCAATCGGAAGAAATGCAGTTAAAGCCTTAGTAGAGTGCTGCTGTAAGGCTAGTTTTTTCTCCGTGAAGCGACCTAGTCTCCGGGGACCAGCCCACTGCAGGGGACAGAAATCTCGGCTAGCTGACTCTGTCTGGCCGGAGGAGGCCGACAGGGAGACCTGGTACCAAGCAAGTTTTTGCAAAAGTGCTTTTCCAAAGAAGGAAAAAGTAAATTTGCCTCTGCCTTTCTCTGCCTCTGTTCCCACTCTCTTCTTTTGTATTTTCCTTCCTTCTTTTTTCTTTTTTTCGTCTCCAAAATTTAACCTGTTCACACGCAACCCACCCTTCAGTGAACTCCAAGTAGGTACCATTATTCTGAAGACCCAAAATTTGAAATATTTTCGGGGTTTTTTTTTTCCTATTTTTTTTCAAAAGTATTTTTAATACGATCTTAAACAGAATGTGTAGGTGCGGCTCAAGGAACTCTCCAGCCTTTGAGTAAATCGAAAGTGAGTAAATCCCTCAATACAAACATAAAACTTAGGAAGCACTGATCATTTACTTCCATCTGATCTTCAGGCCCCATTCAGTTATTTGGAGTCGTAGAAATAGTCTTTGCATCCAAAGGCTGGTGTTCAGAATGATGTATCTGGTTTTCCAGTCCGAGCTCAGAGCTCTACGGGAAGTGTGATCAGTATATTTAAACAGCGACGCCTACTGGTAAAGTTGAGGTAAATTTATTTGTTTAGATAAACCTGATATTTTTTAATAACTCTGTTTAGGAGGTTAGGGCAGTGTCAACCACAGACAGAAGGTTAACTCCCCACCCCACCTTTGATAAATAATCTTCCTTTAAATAGAATCATTCATCTCTGAGATAACGATTCGTGAGCATTGTTATAATTATTTAAAACCCTTCTCTGACTTCATTGAACTTTGTTTCAATTAAACGTTTGCTTTTCAAACTTTGAAGATGATTATGAAGTTAAAGGGATATATATGTGTATGTAATATATATGTATATATACATATATATGTATGTATGTATGTGTATATATATAATTAAGACACAGATATCATGGTCACTTTGAAGACTTCTCCTACACAAGAAACTTTCTTAATCCTCCCCAGCAGTAAGTTGGCGCTTGGGGACTTTGATTAGCTTCTTTTGTTTTCCACTTTTATCCATTTATTTTATGCCTACTCATGCGTGCCTGAATGTATGTAAGTACATTGCATGGGTGCGTGGTGCCAGCTTAGGAGGCAGCCATGAGTCCCCCGGAACTGAACATATAGTTCATAAAGTGTCACGTGGGCACTAGGAACCAAACCCACGTCCTCTGGATGCAACAAGTGTTCTTAGCTACGGACCTATCTCTTCAACCCCACACAGCCTGTTTCTCATTTTTAGACACAGTTTCAATTAGTCAGTTAGTCAGGCTATGCACCTCATGCATGGGCTTATTCCTCAAACGAAGTAAATTTTAATGACTCAAGCGCTAAAATTTTTATTAGCATATTTATAGCACAAAATGATGTCTTTCATAACAAGTTCAAACATATGTGTCATGTGATTTTTTTGTATTCACTCCTGCCTTGCCCCACCCCACGCCACCCCAACTCGATTCCGTTCCTCTTCCCTTACACTGCTCCTTCCATTCTCGGAACACACACACATGCATATATATTAACACTGGAAATGTGTGTGTGTGTGTGTGTGTGTGTGTATCCATTTCCAATGTAATTCCACATTACATTGGACCCTATGATATCTGTCTTTCTGAACTGTCATATTTCAGTTAGCATGATCTTCAATTTCCTCTTTTTTCATGCAAATGGCACAATTCTGTCCTTGGATGTGGCTGTGTAAAACTCCATTGTGATGTATACTGAATTTTCTATAACCACTCATCCACATTAAATGCCTAAACTGCCCTCGCTCCTTGGTTGTTGTGTGTGTGTTGCATCAGTAAACATATCTGTGCTGGGCGGTGGTGGCACCTCTAATCCTAGCACTTGGGAGGCAAAGGCAGAGACAGGCAGATCTCTTTGAGTTCTAGGCCAGCCTGGTCTACAGAGCTTGTTCCAGGACAGGCTCCAAAGTTACAGAGAAACCCTGTCGAAATAACAATGACAAAACAAACAAACAAAATCCAAAATGTCTGTGCATGCTTCTTTGTGGTTGCTGACTTAGACTTTTTCAGTCAATACCCAGGAGTAGTATACTATATGATAATTCTATTTTTAGGGTTGTGTATGTGTATAACTTCTATTGTTTATTTCCATAGTACCTGTGACTAATTTATATTCCCACCAGTATTGTATTAGGCCTGCCACCTCCATTCTAGTCAGCATTTCTTTAGTGTGTGTGTGTGTGTGTGAAAGAGAGAGAGAGAGAGAGAGAGAGAGAGAGAGAGAGAGAGAGAGAAGGGTCTCTCTATGTCATCCTGACTATTTTGGAACTTAGTATGTAGACCAGGCTAGCCTTGAACTCTGTGATCTGCCTGCCTCTGCTCCTGAGTGCTAGGATAGAAGGCATGGGCCACCATGCCCAGCTTTTGTCTTGTTTGTCTGTGATTTCTTTTTTTTTTTTATTGTGTTGTTGTTTTTTTTTCTTTCTTTTTTTTTATTGAGAAAAGAAAAAAAAAAACAAATTTCCTCCTCCTCCCAGCCTCCCATTTCCCTCCCCCTCCTCCCACCCTTCTCCCCCTCCTCCCACCTTTCCCCCCCTCCCCCCTCTCCTCTCCCCCTCCCTCTCCAGCCCAAAGAGCAGTCAGATTTCCCTGCCCTGTGGTAAGTCCTAGGTCCTCCACCCTCCGTCCATTTCTAGGAAGGTGAACATCCAAACTGGCTAGGCTCCCACAACGCCAGATATCTTAATGGTAGCTGTTCTGACTGGGGTGAAATGAAATCTCAAGCTAGTGTAGTTGTAGAGACACCACCTAAGAGGCAGAGAGCATATATCTATTCATTTCCTATAATTGGACACAAGACCATTGTGAACCAGTAATTTCCATTAACATAAATGCCAGTACTCCTGGAACTTCTATCAGAGTACATGCAAGGGGATGATTGCTGTTCACACCACTGAAAAGAACGGTGCAAACAAATGGGCACAAAGGTACATACCTCTAAACTCAGCACTTGTGGGCAGAGACAGGCAGACCTCTGCACGTTTGAGACCGGCCTGGCCTACAGAGCAAGTTTTAGATCAGCCAGGATTATTAGAAAAAAAAAAAAGGAAGGAAGGAAGAAAGGAAGGAATGAAGGAAGGAGAAAAGGAGGGGAGGAAGGGAGGGAGAGAGGGAAGAAGGAAGAAAGAAAGGAAAAGAAGGTAGACAGACAGACTGAAATAGAATCCTAGGTGCTAGATATCAGTATTACACACAGACTGAAGTTAGCAGAGAGATGTGCGGAGTGACATCCCAGTGTGAGCAGACTGCCCTGGGCAGTGATGGCAGTGATGGCCTGTGACTGGGACACAGGAAATGAGTCAGTCGGGATCAGCACCAGCCTATCAGCCATCTCTGTCCAGGGTCAGCACTGGGTGCTCACCATAGTGAAATGGGCACTGTGCCTAACAGCGTCCCTAGAATGTTATGTGCACTCACGCCCCACCCGCTGAATAAGTGAGTGACCTTAAAGTCCACTGGAAATATTTCACACCTGATTCTGTACATTGTGGCCTTGAGCATCCTCTTTTAGGGTATGTGGTAAGAACATGTCTCGGATGCATTTTACCCAGGTCTGGTAGTCACAGGGACACAAAAAGGACTGCTGTAAAGGAAGATGGTACACTACAGATCCCTGGGACCAGGAGGTCTCATTGCGGAAGTCTCAAGGTCGGGGTTGGGGGGGTGGTGCCGGAAGGTGTGGTTTGCACGGAAAGACGGGAAGCAAGCTGAGGACTGACTGGTTTGGGTAAGGTCAACAGTGTGGTACCCCTAAGAATTAGCAAACTCTAGAAGGGACATTCTGCTCTGTGGGAGAGGCCCCAGATCCCAGAACTTCAGCAATACAAGGAAGAATAAAATGAGGGTTCCCACAGTATGGGTTAGGCTTTCTGCTACTGCATTTGTTCATTTTCCTACATCCTTCTAGACCAGACAGAGCCAAGACTCAGAGCCCAAAGGGTACCCTCATGAGTCATTTCTATCTTGGAAGGTTTTAACAGGTACTTGAGCAATTCAAATCTCAAATTTATCTTTGGAACTAGGCTGTACTTTTGGCCATTTTATTCATTGCTGTCTATAGTGTAGGAAGGTTGGCAGTTATCTGAAGAGGTACTTCTCCCCACCCCCCACCCCCGAGGGTCTCACTCCTTAGCACTGGATAGCATGGAACTCACTGTGTAGACCAGGCTGGCCTGGAACTCAATGGAAATACTTCCTCTGCCTCCGCCTCTGCCTCTGCCTCTGCCTCTCAAGTGCTGGGACTAAAGGCTTGTGCCACCACACCCGACAAAAGGTAACTTTTAAAGTTGCATTTAAACATGGATTATTAAGAAAAATGATGAGGGGCTGGAGAGATGACTCAGGGGTTAGGAAGACTGGCTGCTCTTCCAAAAGACCCAGGTTCAATTCTTAGCACTCACACGGCAGCTCACAACCGTCTGTAACTCCAGTCCCAGGAGATCTGGCACCCTCACACAGACATACATGCAGGCAAAAACACCAATGCACATAAAACTTTAAAAAAGAAAAAGGGAAAAGATGAAGTGGGCCTGGTGGAAGACTGTAAATCTCAGCACTTACGGGCCTGAGTTACACCATGAATTCCAGGCCAACCAGGCTACAGGGAATCACATCTGATTCGGACGAAGGAAAGAAGACAAAAGCGACAACAATGGAAAGAGTTAACATTTGCCTCTTAGGGCTGAGGAAATGGCACTGGATGTAACCGGGCAGTGGTGGCGCACGCCTTTAATCCCAGCACTCAGGAGGCAGAAGCAGGGAGATCTCTGTGAGTTCAAGGCCGGCCAGGTCTACACAAGGGCTAGTTCCAGGACAGACAGGACTGCACTGAGAAATGCTGACTTGAAAACAAAACAAGCAAACAGACAAAGCACTGGATGTTCTTCCAGAGGGCATTTCAATTCCCAGCACTCACTTGGTGGCTCACAGAACCACTTTGATGGTTGATCACAACCACCTACATCTCCAGTTCCTGGGCACCTGACACCTGCGGCCTACACAGGTACCTGCACTCATGTGCACACACCCACATGCAGATATCCATGCCCATACATAATTAAAAACAGTAAAAACCAATTTTTAAGGAAAATTATTTGTCTCAGCTCTCCCTCCTATAGAAGTTCACACAGAAGTCCTGTTTTATCTTCAGTACAGAGGCTGTGCATTATTTTACTGCTATCTCAGCCAGCAACGGTAGCTCAGCAGTTATTGGCCTGTTTATCTAGCAGTGGCCTGGATACTCAGCCTGCAGTCTGGCGAGAATTCTGCTCCCTAAAGGTGGTGTCCCAGTCGCTGCCACTAAAGGCAGCTTTAACAAAATCTCTAACCTAAGTGTGAATAAGACTCGAGATTCAAAGGCTGGGGTGAAAACCTGTGAGCTCCGAGAGGCTGAGTAACAGCCAGCTAATCCCCTCTCCTTGTTGGCATCAGTGGAAGAAGCATGCTTCTGCTTTGACAAAGCAGAAAAACCTGCACCCCTCCAAATCTCACCCTGCTACTTCCTGTGTCTCTCTATCTCTCCTGAATGGCCTCTGAGACTCCATGATTACTTTCTGTCAACTAATGGCTAAGGCATCCTCCTGACCCAGGGTTAATTGTATTTAATTATTGCAAATGCAAACTTGGGGTTCACAGTTTGATTAAATATCCCCCAACACAGAAGCAAGCATGCTTGCAAAATGCACAGGATAGTACATGCCCCGTGAAGCTTGGTTGCTTGCTTGGTTGGTTTAAAACAAGATCTCACCATTTAGCCCAGGATAGCTTCATGTAGTTCATGCTGGTCTTGAGCTCAAGATATTCCTGCACCCCCTTCCCAGTATGGAGGGAAAGGACCAGAGTCAGCACAGGACACAGGAGACCTCAATCCCAGCACAAAGGAGCTTTATTTGCCCTAGAGGGACAGGGGGCAGGGAATAAGAGGTGAAGACAGGAGACAGAGGACAAGGAGAAGGGAAAAGGAACAAGGAAGAGGGAGAAAAGGGGCAAGGAAGGGGGAAGGGATATTCGCCCCACAGGGGGAACAAAGGACTGGCTTCAAATAGACAGACGTGGCCCACAGGCAAATGGTCATTTATAAAGAGAAAGGAGGAACCCTGGGTTAGAATTAGTTGACTTGTTTTGATTGGGCATATTAATTAGGTGAACCAAAGGTGGGCTTATGATTGCTCGACCTTGGTGGTCGGCCTCAGGATGAGGAAGTGGCCGAATAAGGGACCGGACCTTGCGGGCTAGCTTTAGGAATGGAATCTAACAAGTTTTTAGCAAAGTGGAGAACGGTAAAAGGCAAAGTCTCCTCACCCTATTGGTCAATGCTCGGGGCTGTTGGAGCCCTTCAGTGAGATTTCAGCCCTGATGTTCCACGCCCTGCCCAGCCCGAATCTTAACCTCGGATCCATCCGGGTTAGTCAGGACTTTGAATTCACGCTCATTAGCCAGGCTTTTAAGGTCTCCAACTCGTCGTCGACGTCATCGTTGTGCCTCACCCAAAGATCTTTATAGCAACTGATTCTGAGGGGTCGCTCCGGCGCTGCTGTAATGTTTAGCAAGTGCTTGGCGTGTGGAGTGGCCAATAGACCGAGATATCATTGCACTGATGGGTTGACGGATCAGTTTTTATATAATGTCAAGGTTGCTCATAAAATTTGTATCCTGTATTTTCACAACAATCGCCCAGCAACAAAATAAGATTTAATTTCAAAGACAGGGATTTTGGAGGAAGACATAGATTGCATTTTTCTGGTTTCTTTGTTGAATTTCTTGTGTTATTTACCAGCCGTTAAATGCCTAGTTTTCCATCATCTTCTTGTTCAAAGAAGAAATTTTGGGTGTTTACATAATTTCTTGTTTAAAAAAACAGTAATGTTCTGGAATCTAACTTGAAAAGAAAAGAAAAATAAACTCTTGAATTTTCAAATACACAGCGAATGAGTTTATTGTTTTCCCCTGGGTGTCACACCCACTGGTTAGTCACAAATAGCTATATTAAGAATGTTGTTCACATTTTTTAAACACTAGAAATTCTGACCCACCCAGCTCAGTGATTTAAAACTGTAGCCTGACTTTAATATTTTTATTCTATTTAGGAAAAAATAAGAAATTTCTATCACTGAGAAGATTAAAAGTGATATTTTTTCATGTAAAAATGACTACATATAGGTATCATTATCGTATCATAATCATAAAAGTTAACAGTAATATTCTGCTTTCCGGTCTGGCAAGGTAATTTATGTGTACTGCCATTGAAGTCCATTATTACATAGGCTATCTTTTCTACTGTGACTAGGTGACACACTTAGACAGTCCTCTTGGTGCAGGACAAAGAACAGAACGCAAAACTATCCCCTCTTAGCCTGAAATAACAAGTAAGTGGAAAGAGGCCTAATAAGCTCAAATGGCCTCAATAGTCCATGGAATTGAATCAGTCAGCTTCTTTGATTTGGATGTTTTGTCTCCTGTGAGTAATCCTCAGGCCAAAGTTGAGAATGGATGATCCCTGTTCTGGGTGAAGAGAGGTCCCTGGTGTTCCCTTCCTCTCTATATTTCAATCCATAGGCCAGCCTTCGACTGTCCCTGCAACATGGCTACCCAGTCCTTTTGGTTTTGTGTTCTGTGATTTTGTTTGTTTTTGTTTTGAAATGGGATCTTGCTAGCCAGGCTGGCTTTAAACTCTCAATCCTCCTGCTTCAGCCTCTGGTATGATTATGAGTGTGTACCATCATACCCAACTTATCATTAACCCATCTTTTCAAAATGTTTAAGATGTCTCTCTCTCTCTCTCTCTCTCTCTCTCTCTCTCTCTCTCTCTTTTGGGGGGGGGGTTCGATAAATGGTTTCTTTGTGTAGGCCTGGTTGTACTGGAATTAGCTCTGATCAGGATGGCCTTGAACTCACAGAGTTCTGCCCGCCTCTGCCTCCTGAGTCCTGGGATTAAAGGAGTTCCCTACCATCACCCAGCATTTAGGAAAGTCTTACACAGAGAAACTAGCACACTGAAAACCACCACACTCTAGTCCACCTGAGCAACCCTTCATTCAGTTAGTTAGCTTGGGATGTAGCTCAGTTGCCAAGTACTTAGTTAGCATGCATTTAAGCTCTGTGTACTTAGTCTGCATGTATTTAAGCTCTGTGTTTGATCCCCAGCACCAATAAAACTAGGCGTGGTGGGGCTCACTAATAATCCCAACTTTTAAGAGGCGACAAGAAGACCAAGAGTTCAAGAGAGCTTGAAGGTACCCTGAGATCCATGAGACTCCGCCCTGGTCAGGGTGGGGTAGGGAGACAAGGTCCTGTCCTCTTGTGTTAGGCAACTAATAGCAATAATTATTTCCTAATTACTTCACACAGCTCTCCTTGAACTATAGCCATCAGCTTCTCACTGGGAGGACGCCCAGTACACTGGGTTTGGGGGGTGGCGGGAGAAAGGCATATCCAGTCACGTGGATCCAGTCCACTTGCTCTCCTCCTGTGTACCTGATAGAACCCCTCACTCCTGGCTGTTCCTGTGTCTCAAGAAGCCATGAATTCCAATGATCATCCCAATGCTGAATTCTGCTTTCTTCTTCCCTCCGACTTTAGCTATTGTTTTCGTGATTAAGATTCTTCACATTTCCATCATTGGGAGTTGGTTCTCCTGTAACCCAGGCTCGCCTGGAATCTCCTGGTTATGCAGATGAGAGTGATTTGACCTCCTTGTCTGTCTGCTCCCACCCCTCAACTGCTAGGTTTACCAGCATTGCCTCCTCAGCCAGCTCTGCGGATGTCTCAAGTATAGCAAAGCTCCGACTAAAGCTAGTCTTCCCATGTGGAGCGGACACACTGGTTCATACTCTTTGTGAATATGAATATTCGATTTTTAACCTCCTCCAAACTGACTTTTGATGACTGCTTGGTTCACATTTATTTGCTGAGATCACAAACTATCTGCAGATTGCACACTATTAAACTCTTGTCTTATCATAATGATCTTATTTTCCAAGTTTTCTGTCTAATAGGTTATTAATGAACCCACCTAGGTCATCACGCTGAGCTCCCTCCACACCCCGAGACCTGGTAGAATCCTAAAGCTTTGCTCTTTCCACATGGTCTCGAGCTGTTCTCAGAGCCATAGGACCTCTTTCTGATTTTTACATTAGGCCACTTTAATGGCTATTGTCTGGTTTGAATATTGTCTCCCAGGCATTTTCAAGGGCAAGACTGGTTTAATGTGGCTGGGACAAAGAGTGTCCAGTGCCTCAGTTCCTTAATGATAAACATACAACTCCTCTTCCTCATCACCCTAGCTCTCTTTCTCCCATACTTTGTTACCCTGCTCTCACAACTCCCCGCCCCCAACATCTTTTCCCCCAACACCTGCTGACAATGTCTAATTTATCTTAGAGGGTCTCAAATTCAGGCATCCAAAAACAACCTTGAACTTCTTCTGTTCTTGTCCCTGCCTGTCAAGTACTAGGATTACAGCCCATGCTACCATGCTTGTTTTACCGGGTGCTGGGGATCAACCCAGGGCTTCATGGGCGCTACACAAGCATGATATCAACTTACCTAAAGCCCCCCCTCCATAGACAGCCATTTTTTAAATAACATGTTTTCTTTATTTTGCATACCCTCCCACCTTTCCTCCTAGTCCCCCCCCCCCACACACTCCTATCTACCCCTCTCCTCTCACCCACCCACTCCTCCTCCACCTCCATTCAGAAAGGGGCAGGCTTCCCATGGGCCTGAACATCAAGCTCAAGCCCAGCAAGTTTGAGGATAAAGGCTGGCCAGTCAGGGTAAACCCGGCCTGGGGAACAGGTTCCCAAAAGCCAGCTAAGCACCAGGGATAGGTCCCGATCTCACTTCTAGAAGCCTTACAAACAGACCAAGCTATACTACTAGACAGCCATTTTTAATAGTGTCTTGAGCCCCTATCTAGATGGCTTACTGAATTGTCACTTGCTGTAGAGATTAAAACCTAATTCAGGAAGGCAAGCAAGATCTTTAAGAGCAAGTTGTGCCTAATACACAATTATGAAACTAAACTACTTGTAAATAGAATATCGCTATCCCAAATACGGATCTCAGGGCAGCTTTTTAGTTCAAGGGAAGTTTAGAAATTTTTGTTGTTGGGGCTGGAGGGATGGCTCAGCGGTTAAGAGCATTGCCTGCTCTTCCAGAGGTCCTGAGTTCAATTCCCAGGGACTACATGGTGGCTCACAACCATCTGTAATGAGGTCTGGCCTGCTCTCTTCTGGCCTGCAGGCATACATGAACACAGAATATTATATAGATTATAAATGAATAAATATTTTTAAAAAAAGAAATTTTTGTTGTTTTCTTTTTTTAATACCAGTGTTTGTATGATCGGTTGGGTGAGGTTGCGGGGGGAGGGGCAGCTGTTTGCTTTTGAGACAAGATCTTGCCCTGCTTTCAAGCTGACTTCAATCATGGTCCTCCTGTCCCAGCCTCCTGAGTGCTGGGATGATAAGCATGTTGTACCCCACCCATTTTTAATATCTTTAATCTAGGCTGCCAGAAGTTTAGAGGTGTGATCACTTGCGACAACCCTGACAACCTGATAAAGCTTTTTTTTTTTTTTTTTTTTTTTTTTTTTGGATTTTTCGAGACAGTGTTTCTCCGTACCTTTTTGGTTCCTGTTCTGGAACTAGCTCTTCTAGACCAGGCTGGCCTCGAACTCACAGAGATCTACCTGCCTCTGCCTCCCGAGTGCTGGGATTAAAGGCGTGCGCCGCCACCGCCAGGCCCTGATAAAGCATTTTTGCCAGACCAAAAGAGGAAGAGGAGAAACAGGGGGAAGAGGGGGAGCAGCAGCAAGCCAAACCTCTCCGTAAGCAAGCTCAGAAGCAGACCCTTGAAGACCTCTTGCTGGGTAGTGTTGCGTGCAAAGATCACATTCTTGAGCTTGTGGTTGAGTGGGAAGGGCAAGCACAGAGGAAGAAGGGAGATTCTTTCTAAACAAAGGCAGATTTGAGCGGACAAGCAGGGAGAACTCGCCCCACGGAGGCATCTGAACTTGAGAAGGGGAGGCAGTCCTCAAGAGGATACTTGGAGTTGAACAGAGACACTTCTGTTAGGGACAATCGCAAGCTGGCAGCTACTCAGAAAAGCTTGCCTACTGTGACTGCTACTTCTGACTAGTTCTCTGGGCTCCCAGAGACTGTGCCTGGCCTGCCACTTCTAGGGAAAAAGACTTAGGATGTGCCCGAGATGAATGTGCTTTCACATGTCAGTCCTCCACCAAATCCCCCTTACAAAAGTAACATCTTTATCCTCTGTCACCATCCAATAAATATAGACATTTGGTTTTATGGTTTTGAGGTTTGTTTTTTTTTTTTGCCCCCAATAGTTCAGGTAATAACAGTGCCCAGACAGATGACTGTCTCCGCCTCTCCATTTCTTCAATAGAAATCTAAGCACTGCTAGACCAGAAAGTCAAGGAAGAAGCCCACATTGCCCCCATGTTTCCTTTTGGTTCCCAGCGGCCTTGAAAATAGGTCCTGGTCAGTGACCAAGAAGAAGTGTTGCTGGACAGCTTCCAGGGAAATGTCCTCAGAAGATCCTACGCATGTGCTCTTTGCCTGTTCCCACAAACATAGATATGATGGCTGGCGTATTAACATCACATCACACCACGAAGATGGAAGGCACAGGGAAAGTGAGCGAGGAAAAGCGCCTTCCTGAGTCTTTACTAGATCACAGTGACCTTCAGCACCAGTCACCCAAGCCTTCGTGCAGCCACAAAAACAGACATACCTAATAATGTCTTCAGAGATTCTTCTCTTGGAGCTGTTTCTAACTCTACCTGATGGGAATGAAAATTAATATACATTTTAGAATTACTATAAGCAATCCAAAAACTCACTACCTGCCTCCTATGCCCTTCCCTGTCCCCACCGGCACCCCAGGGTTGACCCCAGCCCTGGACTTTGAGCACGCTAAACAGTACTGCTGAGCTACATCCAGCCCTTCGCCTTTCCTTTTTATCACAACCCCTCTCATTCTGCTCTGAAATACTGATGTGCAATTTAAGGGAACGAGCAGATCTTCAATCCAACTGCATGAATATCGACCTTGATGAAATTGCATCAGCCTGAAAATACAGGACATAATACCAGCATTACCACATCAGGCCAAACAGAAAAGAGCCCAGGTGCGTGTTTATTTCTAGGTTTCTTAGGACACCACAGGGACAAAAGTTTGTGAAACTGTAAGATTTAGCCCCAGTAATGCAACCCTATGTTGGGTTTTCCTATTCTCTGCCTTCCTCAAAGATGAAATACGCAAGAGAGAGGCTAGAGAGACAGAGTAAGAGGCAAAAACTTACACGTGGCAATGAAATTTAAAAAATTTAAATTTAAAAAGATACAAGGAGATGAAGATGTAGCTCAGTTGGCAGGGTACTTTCCCAGCATGCATGAAGCCCTGGGTTTGGTCACACACACACAAACACACACACGCTTTTAAAAAAAATAACAAAATATATGTCATAGGAGGTGGAAATAGGATGATCGAAGTATTCTCTTATGATACATAGTAAGTTTGAGGTCAGCACAGATTATGTGAGACCCAATCTCAGAAGATCAAAATAAAGATCATGAGAAAAGGAGGGGCCTCCAAGTGCTACCTCTGTCACAGGAGGGTATTTCTTCCCTTTTTCCCTCCCAAAGCAGGGTCTCCTGGCTGGTCTGTATCTCTCTGTGTAGACCAGACTGCCCTTGAACTCTGAGATCCTCCTGCCTCTGTCTTGTGAGTGCTAAGACTAAAGGTGTGTGCCACTATCACCTGGCTCACACAAGAATATTTCACTCAACTGGCCGCAGAGATCCAACTGTGGTCCCATGTTCCCATAGAATTTTGATGGAGCTAAAAGACTCCCATCACCTATTGTTGTAGCCACAATACAGCACAATGTGCTGCTAATATAAATTAACCTATGAGCTGCCCATCATTCAGAACCATAGGATATCAAGCTGTGCATAGCACCTGGTACTTGCTTCTGATGACATTATGTGTTATGTGTACACTGTTTTTAATTGTTGTTTTAGATTGTGCTTCTCCTAATTTTGCAACTGCCTCATTTTCTCTTATGCTTGATTTAATCTTATTTTGTTTCTATGACTCTAGGAGCAACAGGTTGTATTTAAATATATGAATATATATGTATATACATTGTGTGTGTGTTTGTGTGTGTGTGTGTAATACTCTTTGACTGACAGACAGATAAATGCATGGTAGGGTATAGAATCAGGTTTGGGGACATTCTGTTGTGTAGCAATTTCCTCTGAATTGAAGTGTCCCACTCTGAATAGAAGCTCCTTTAAGACTCAGGAAGTTCTGAACTGAGAGTGGTGGCATATGTACACCTTCAGTCCCAGCAGTCAGGAGGCAAAGGCAGGAGGATCTCTGTGAGTTTGAGACCAACCTGGTCTACAGAGTGAGTTCCAGACTAGCCAGGGCTACAAAGTGAGACCCAGCCACAAATAAAATCAAAAGCTCGTGAGGTTCTGAATGGAGGCTTGTTAAGACTCTGGAGGCCAACAACTCACTAGCTGCAGGAAGAATCCGAAACTGACTAAAGTCACGTGTTCTCCCATTCTGATGTTATATAAACAGTAAGGATTTCCGAGAGAAGAGCCTCCAGCTGTCAGACTGCCTGCAGGCTGTGGAAAGAGCTCTAGCAGTACAGCTTTCCTTTGTCATCACCTTTGGTGGGCTGAGCTATCTTGTGGAGCAGGTATTTTTATGTCTATGCTGTAAATAACCCCTTGCCCATACTCCTATGAGTATCCCCCAAAAACTCATTCGTTCACTAAACTGGACTTTGGTGGTACCATTACTTTGATCTGTTGTCTGTCCCTGAGCTAGAAGTGAGTGGACTAGATGTTTGTTCTTATTTTCCAGGAATCATGTCACACACACATACACACACACACCCGCCACTTCCACTACCACAACAATGCTGGCTGCTTTTAACAAGTCATTTATTTGAAGTTCAGTATACTGACACATACCTGCCATATCAGGATGGGGAAGTGTGAACTGGGAGTATGTGTGGGGGGGGGGGGGGACAGAAGCTCAAGGTCATCCTTGACTACACAGAGAGTTAGAGAGCAAAACAACAACCAACAAAGAAAACTAAGGCATTCATTTGGGCTGGAAAGGTAACTCAGGTGCATAGCACTTGCTTAGCATATACAAGCTCTAGGTTTGATCCCCAGCACCAGGGACTGGTTGGCAAGTTGATCCCTAGTCTTACTCTTGATCTTAGTCAAAATGCCAAGAAATAATTGAATCCCGATCTGTGTGGGAAGAAAGAGAAAGCTGGAAAGTGGCAGTCTTACCAGGGTCCTTGACAGCCATCTAAGGAAGGGACCGCAAATAGCCACCACCAGCTTGAACGCTCACACTGGCCTTGAGGTCATAGTGATTTAAGCACACACTCAGCTGAACTCTTGCCACTTGGAGATAGTCTAGAAAATGGCACAGCCAAAAGTACCTGAGAAACTGACTTGTGCTGTGGAATATTGGTTGAACCAGGCAAAGACGTGTGATATTTGTTCGTGTTACATTTGTTAGCCGTGTAAAGATGTATGTGTTACATTTTCATTAAATAAAATTAACCTGGTCATAGAGAGGCGGGGTTAGCTAACTGGTCAGCAGGAAGAAGCAGGGAGGAGCTTAGTATGGTTTTGTTAGTTGAGATGGTGTGGAATGGAGTTACTTCCAGGACACCAGCAAAGAGAGGAAGTTAGCCACTTGCTATTCTAATTCTCTGAGCTCACAGGTTTTCATCCTAGCCTTTGAATCTGGAGTTTTAGTGAAATGATAGAGATTTAGTTAGAACTACCTTTAGTGACAGCAACAGAGCCATTTGGAAGGAACATAATCCCTCTTAGCACTGGGCTGCTAGTAGTTTGAAGTACAGCCGCAGTAAGGAAGGTAAAACAACAGACCTGCCCTGGAGTCAGATGTGGGGGGTGGTTAGAATCAAGGTGCACTGTAGTAGGGGACTGCTCGTTTATTTCCTGGCCACCCAGACCCAGATAATAACATAGACACTATATTAATTACAACACTGCTTGGCCAATAGCTTAGGCATATTTCTAGCTAACTCTTAACCTATTAAATCAACCTGTTTCTACTGATCTGTATATCACCACATAGCTGTGGTCTGCTGGTAAGGTTCTGTGAGGAGTCTGTCTCCTTTGGCAGCTACATGGCGTCTCTCTGACTCATACTACTTTCTACATCTCTGTTAACATTTCCTACCTGACTTTACTTTGCTGAGTCATTAACCAATAAAAACAACAATACAGAAGGACATCCCACATTAGTGGGCATTTAGAACTTGGAAGACTTATTATCCCCACCCCTCATTCCCATTTATAGTTTATACAATTAGGGCTGGTGAGATGGCTCAGTGGTTAGGAGCAGTGACTGCTCCTCCAGAGGACCTGGGTTCAATTCCTAGCATCCACATGGCAGCTCTCATCTGTCTGTAACTCCACTTTCAGAGAATCTGACATCATTATACCAATGCATATGAAATAAAGTTAAATACAGTTTAAAAAAATAATTTCTACAATTATTTCCTTTTGCCAGAACTTAGTGTTTGTATATTTCTTTAATCACGAATACATCGTTTCTTCTTTTATCTCTTTGCTGGTGCCTGGGTGATCACTTGCTAAATATATTTCACCATTTTATTTACTTCAGGCTAAAGCCCTGGCACCAATACGTTGGCTCCTCCACACCCAACCCCAAGCTGCACATTTCAAAGATAAATCACTGTAATTATTTATTGTCTTGAAAAGGAGCAGGAGATACGCACGTAGAACTAATATGCACCTTTAACCCACTCGAATGACACTTTGGAGAATGGTTGCTGGGAACCCTTAACGCTGGCTTCATATTTCCAGATTCTCCCAACTGGAGGAGATAATTGAGGCTTGTGGAATGAGTTGGGAAATTTTTATTTATTTTTCCGAGAGTCCCATCCCTAGCTATATATTTTTAAAGATTCGTATTGAATTTCAACGGTCAATTCTGAGGGCTGGTTAATTCCTCAAGCCTATCCAAGATGAACAGAAAACTAGAGGTTTGGAATCCATAGAACTTTTTGAGATCAGGCTGTGGAAATTTTTATTATGTTGCTTTGATTTCCTTTTTAGAAGGCTTTTATTTTTCCTGTTTAGCAATTTCCTTAATCATAGCTACAGACAATAATCCTCTTTTCTTCCCTTCACTGAAAAAGAAAAGAAAAATGTGGGTGGAGGATTGTACTAATACATGTTCCCTCTTCCAGTATGAGGCAGAAAAGAGAAGTTTTCTGAATTTTCCCCAGTCAGGTAGATGGATTTAAAAACTGGGTCACATAAGGAGCTTGAGCTGACTTTGTGGACAGAATGGGCAGAAATCCAAGCGCTATTTTCATTCAGGGAATGTGGCAGCCTGGGTGGCGAGGTGGAACACAGCCCTCATTCCCCCACAGTTGCCAAGCTGTGCTTCAGGACAGCACTTATTGCTCTGTGGCAGAAATGTCTTGGTCCGTTTTTGGGGAACATCTAACAGGCTCTTGGGGAAAAGTCTTGGCTCATCAGAATAGTTCATGCTAATCTCGCCACTGCTCTGCTCTTAATTATAACGGTTTCTACTTGCTCTCTATGTAAGAAAATGTGGGTGGAAAATGCTAGGGTCGAACTTAGTCTTTTTTGGTACTTGTTTGTGTGTGTGTGTGTGTGTGTGTGTGTGTGTGTGTGCTCGTACACACATGCACATGCATGCAAGTGCCTGCAGAGGCCAGAAGGCCTCAGAAACCTTGGAACTGCACTTAGAGATGGTTGTGAGCTGTCAGATAGAGTGCTGGGAACTGAACTTTGAAGAGCCACAAGCATTCTTAACCACTGAGCCATCTCTCCAGCCCCTTAAATTATTATCTTATAATCAGCCTTTAGGCAACCAAAACTAATTATAAATAAAACACAAGAAAACAATTTTCAAAATTCTAATTCTCTGAAAAGCAGTTTTCCAATGTTAATTTCTAGAATAATCTGTTTCATCAATCAATGTTCAGTCTCCCCTGCATGGTTCAGAAACCCCCAAACACCCCCAGCCCTGCTGGTTCAGAGAGTCTCCAAACAAAGGAAAGGTGCCAAAAAGCCCAGTTTTGCATTCTTGGTGGCTATTGCAACTTCTTCTCCCAAATTGCCAGCTGCCCAAGTCTTCACCTAAGCACTCGGCTTTTGACCATACAGCCTACAAAATTTCTCTGGCCTTGATCTCTGGGACCTGAGAACCCCTGTAGTTTTGGAGGGTGTCCTGAAACTAGCTCCTGTAGACCAGACTGACCTCAAACTCACAGAGATCTGCCTGTCTCTGCCTTTCCTGGGATTAAAGGCCACCCAACCTGTTGTACTTTTTCAGTCCAGCTTGATTTATCTTGCTTTGTCAGATAAATTTATTATGGTGAGCAGGGATGGAAAACCTATTAATCAAATTTGTGTGAATTTTCAAACTTTTCTAATATTAAATTTAATAAGGATATTAAACTTGTTTTTGCCATTTCTTTCTCCTTTTCCTGTTTTGTTTGTTTGTTTGCTTTGTTTTTTGAGGCAGGACCTTATGTAACCCAGTTTGGCCTGCATCTCCCTTGTCACTGAGACTGGCCTTGAAGTTTTTTTTGGTTTGGTTTGGTTTTTCGAGACAGGGTTTCTCTGTAGCTTTGGAACCTCTCCTGGAACTTGCTCTGCGGTTCAGGCTGGCCTTGCACTCACAGAGGCAGAGACAGAGGCAGGAGGAGCTCTGTGAACTCAAGGTCAACCTGGTCTACTAAGCAAGTTCCAGGACCGTCAAGGATAGACAGAAAAACCCTGTCTTTGAAAGAAATAAATAAATCAAAAATAAAAAAAGAATGACTGGCATTTGGCCCAGGTTCCAAGGGAGGATGACTTTAAATTCTTAGAATTTCACCCAGGGACAGGGATGTCTTTATTGTATGTGATGGGCCTTTGGACTTCTGAGTACCTGCAGAGTGTGCTGGGAAGGCTGATCACATGATTAAAGGGTGGGTTGTTTTGAGCTATAGAGATGCTGATGCAATGAACCAACTTCCAGGGTGAGGAAGAATCTTTGGTGACTGAGCTCAGTTACAAGGCCTGTATCAGTCAGTCCTGCCTGTGTAATGAAGGCCAATGAAAGCTCTGTCACTGCCACTTGAGGCATGGATTGGGGAGGGTTGCCAGTCGGTGAGTATACGGACATGCTGACGTTTGTAAGGAGAGAGTTTTCTCTGTAGTTAAGATTACTAGCTGTACTTTGTTGTGACAAAAAATAGCTGAGATAATTAGCACAAAGAGGAAAACTTTTATTTTGACCCACAATTCTAGGGATTTCAGCTTATCTGTAGCTGGCCTATCTGGTGGAATGAGTGTATTCTACACAGACATTTGGGTTTTTTGCTTTTTTGTTTTTTGTTTTGTGTTTTCGAGACAGGGTTGCTCTGTAGCTTTGGAGCCTGTCCTGGAATTACTCTTGCAGTCAAGGCTGGCCTCGAACTCACAGAAATCCACCTGCCTCTGCCTTCCGACTAAAGAAACATTTATACTCCTGTCTTTGACTATCAGGCTCTTGAAAGAATGGGCCAGAAGAAATTAGAATTTCCTATGGGGCCCTACTGGGTAGGCGATCCTAGATTCTGTAAGAGAGCAGGGTGAGCAAGCCGCGGGGAGTAAGATAGTAAGCAGCACCCTTCCATGTCTTTCCCATCAGCCAGATCCCTGCCCTGCTTGAGTTCCTGTCCTGACTTCCTGTGATGATGAATAGCGCTGTGGAAGTGTAAACTAAACAAGCCTTCCCTTCCCAAGTTGTGTTGGCCATGGTCTTTGATCACAGCAATGATGACCCTTACTAGGACAAGTGCCAGACTCAAGCTCCATCCAAGTCAGGGCAGGGATCTTGTCAATATCCACCTGGAACAAAGGAGTTAAGAAAGGAGATGGGGAGCAGACAGAAAAGCAAAGCCTGGGACGTGGTGTCCAAATACTAAGAACGAGTAGACAAAAGGTCAGTGCATACATATCACAGAACAGAACTGCTCATGTTTAAATAAATATGGTCCACTGTACCCAGAAACAAGGCTTGGGTAGAGAGCCACCAGCTTCTGCTAACATCATCACCAAATCACTAGAAGCAAGTCTTCTGGTGACTAGCCAGGGTGGAATGGAGTCAGTGGGTACTGCAATCATCGTTGCTACATCTGGGTGGATCTAAGGTCAGAAACTTTGTACAAGAGATAAAGAACTTAAGTTCTCCCTGTGGATCACTTCTTAAATAAAATATGCTGGACTCACAATCATCGCAATATGTTTTAGTACTTTGGATCTCTTGATAATGAATTATGAATGAGAAACGCTTCTTAGCACTAGGTTGTCCACAAAAGAGTAAACTGACTGGCTGGCTTCCAAGTGGTCTCCTAAGGTTGTTGCTCCAGAACTCCCTCGGCCCACTGTTTTTTCTGGCTTCCAGGTATGTAAAGACCAAATTGTTATTGTTTTAGAATTCAGCTAAGTAAACCTTAGGGCTCTGAAGTATATAAACCAGAGTGTGTGTTTATTTAAATGTAGTTGTCTGGGACTGAAGAGATGGCTCAGTGATTGATAGAATTCCTGAAGTGTACAGGATTGATAGTTACTCCTGAAGATTTGGGTTCAATGCCGTTCAATGCCCAGCACTCTAGTGGTGGCTCACAACCACCTGTGGTTTTAGTTCCTGGGACTCCAGTGCTTTCTTCTAACCTCTGTGAACACCAGTCATGCCTGTGATACACATACATACATGCAGGCAAAGTAGTTATAAACAAAAAATAAATTTTTTTTTAATCCTTATTGCTTTAAACATTTTTATAAAAATTCTTCTTGTCCTTTATCAGGGTGGCCTTCGGTAGCCTTTTTCATTTATTTATTTATTTGTTTATTTATTTATTTAAGATTTCTGTCTCTTCCCCGCCACCGCCTCCCATTTCCCTCTCCCTTCCCCAATCCCTCGTCAGCCCAAAGAGCAATCAGGGTTCCCTGCCCTGTGGGAAGTCCAAGGACCACCCACCTCCATCCAGGTCTAGTAAGGTTAGCATCCAAACTGCCTAGGCTCCCACAAAGCCAGTACATGCAGTAGGATCAAAAACCCATTGTCATTGTTCTTGAGTTCTCAGTAGTCCTCATTGTCCGCTATGTTCAGCGAGTCCGGTTTTATCCCAGGCTTTTTCAGACCCAGGCCACTCAGCAGTAAAAAACAAGGATTTCTTGAATTTTGCATGCAAATGGATGGAAATAGAAAACACTATCCTGAGTGAGGTAAGCCAGACCCCAAAAAAGGAACATGGGATGTACTCACTCATATTTAGTTTCTAGCCATAAATAAAGGACATTGAGCCTATAATTAGTGATCCTAGAGAAGCTAAATAAGAAGGAGAATCCAAAGAAAAACATATAGGCATCCTCCTGAATATTAACCTTCATCAGGCGATGAAAGGAGACAGAGACAGAGACCTACATTGGAGTACCGGACAGAAATCTCAAGGTCCAAATCAGGAGCAGAAGGAGAGAGAGCATGAGCAAGGAACTCAGGACCGCGAGGGGTGCACCCACACACTGAGACAATGGGGATGTTCTATCGGGAACTCACCAAGGCCAAAAAATAAAATTTTTAAAAAATTGAATACATGTTTATACACATACACACAATGGTAGTATAGCAGACTGGAGAGATAATTCATTCATTAAAAGTGCTTGTTACTCAACCATGAGGAACAAAGTTCGGGTCCAAGCATCCACAAACCAAGCCAGGCATTCTTCACATGCCTATAATTCCAACTCTGAGAAGGAAAGAGTCAGAAGGATCTATGAGACTCATTGACTTCAAGACTAGCTAAGAATACATGAGGGAGGGACCCTGCCTCAAAGAATAGGGGGAGAATGATAGAGGAAGTCTCCTGGCATCCTCTTCTGGGCTCCACATACATGTATAGGACAAATACACAGAAGCAGACACAGAGAAACCCTGCCTCAAAAGAAAGAAAGAAAGAAAGAAAGAGAAAGAAGGAAGGAAAACTGAGACAAAGAAAATATTGAAAAGAACAACAATACAGCTTATATCTTTGTCATATAGGAAAAAATTAAAGATTATATTTTTAACTGAATGAGTTGGCATGGATGTGGCTCAGTGACAGAACTCTTCCCTGGCATTCATGAGGTTATGACTTTGTTCTTCACCTCGGAGAAGAAAAAGGAAAGTTGGAAGAAATCAGTTGGAATATTTGAGCTGGGGATAGGACTCAGGGGTGAAAGACTTGTGAGCATGCTGAGGACCTGTGTTCTAGCATGGCAAAGAGCACACACGCACATACACACACACCACATACACATGCACACACACACACACACATACACACGCACACACACACATGCACGCACGCACACACACACGCCTCACTGTTAATTTAGTTGCTTGGAACCATTCTACCTCTGATGAGTCACTTAAAGCCCTTCTGAGACACAAAAATGGGCTATCAATGCAGGTCATCACTTTTTCAGACAGACTAAACTGTTAAAAATGTCAACATCTTGCCTTAAAATCTGTTTCCAGAACCTTCCTCTCATGAATTCTCATTTATCTCCATGGAACCCAACCAAACACATGTAATCATTCTCGCAACACAAAGTTTCTTTGCTACTTGAAGAGACTTCTTCAGTAAAGACCCTGCCTCTTTAATACCCTGCCTCTTCAGGGACAAGTGCCCCAGATCTGTTCCTCAAGCTAAATTCTTTTATGGCTCCTCTTCTCTGCAGTCCTTCCCATGCTCAGTACTCCAGACTTTTGTTTCATTAGAGCCCCCTGTAAACTATGTGAATTAGTTGAAGTCCAGGCTAAACTTAGCCTGCTTGGTTCAAAATGTCAGCGGGAGATCCAGGAAAGACATAGCTTGACGTGGGTTTGCAGAGATCCCAGGCTTCAGGGTTCCCTGTCTCTCTCATTCGCTAGTTCCATTTCCATTTTCTTACAAGAAGAGTTTGTATTCCAGGCAGGCTTTTCCCTCAGGACAGCAAGATAATGGGAGAACTCTAGCCTTATACCACACACTTTAGGCTAGCAGAAAACACAGGGAATGCTTCCAAAATCCTAGAAAAAGTCTCTGCTACCAACAGACGGTGATGTGCCCACTGACGAGAAATAAAGCCCCAGAAAGACACAGATTTGTGTGGAAAGAGCTGGTGTCCGGAAGGGAAGTAGGCTGGAAAAATGGAACACGGTGATATCCAGACACAATCTTAGTACCTCGGGTGAGCTGTGACCTGGGACACAGCTGTACAGTCACCTTCTTTGTTCTGCCTTCATAACCAAACATGGGATGGAGGGAGAGTGTGGGGGAGAAAGGACAGGACAGAGGGAGGGAGGGAGGGAGGGAGGGAGGGAGGGAGGGAGGAAGGGAGGGAGGAAGGGACATCTCTCCATTCTGAAGCTGCACCAGAAACTGTTATTTCCCTCCGCTTGCAGCTGATGCCTGGTGCAGATGTAGAGAGAATAAAACACTGTTCTTCATCTTCCGGACCATAGCATATAGTGAGGAGGAGGAGGGAGAGGCGGAGGAGGAGGAGGGAGAGGCGGAGGAGGAGTCATTGTCCTAGTATTAGGTACTCTGACAGAAAGCATGGCACAGGATGGAAGCTGGCAGCAACACAGGAAGAAAGTGGAAACTATAATTCAAAATGCAGAGTAGAGGTGTCAAAAAAGATGAACAAAGTTCCCAATTTCGAACTGAATATAGAACTACAGCAATCAAGACAGCGTGGAATTGATATGAGAAGACATACAAATCAATGGGAAAACATCGAGAGCCCAGAAATACACAGTGTATTTATGGCCAATTGATTTTTGAAAAAGGGGCCAAGGTAATTCAATGTGAATTGCCTTTGCAATGAATGGTGCTGGAGCAATTAGATACCCACATGTAGAAATGCGACTTTACATCCTCCCCTCATCCCATGCACAGAAATGAAGACAACGAATGGAGGAGGACATAGAACATGAGTTATCGAATGGTAAATTAGACACCAGCAAAAGTGCTTGTCAGTGACTAGGTATGTAGCTCAGTGGGCAAAGTCCTTGCCTCAAATACAAAACAAAACAACAACAAAAAAAAAACACAAACAAAATCTCTGGGTGCTATCCCTGTGACACGTAATGCATGCTGTAAACTCAGTACTGGAGAGGTGGAGGCAGGAGGATCAGAAGTTCAAGGTTATCCTCAGCGACATATTTGATTTGTCTCAAAAAATAAAAGCAGCAACAACAAAAAAAATTACATTTCGAACTTCAAAAGACAACTATATAGGAAATTTTTAAAAGGCTACAGGACAGGGGAAAATACTTGAAAAGCGTATACAGAACAAATGACTAAAACTTGTGCAAAATAGAGAATTCCAAATGAAGTAGACGACGACTCAGTTTTAGAAATGGACAAAGGGAGGTGAAGATGGGCAAGGCCACCACTTCTTAGGAAAATGAGAATGGAAACCATAATCTGACACCTCTTTGTAACTACTAGAATGGTTATAATAGTACTAATAATCAATAATAACAATGCCGGTGTGGCCAGAGAGATGCTTCAATGGTGAAGAGCAATGGCTGCTTTTCCTGAGGATCAGGGTTTGATTCCTAGCACGACGTGGAAGCACAATGGTTTGTAACTCCAGGTCCAGGGAACCTGATGCCCTCTGGTCTTTGTGTGCAATGCATGCACGTGGTGTGTTAAAAACACATGCAGGCAAAATAGTCACACATATAAAAACAGTTTTTAAAAAGTCAGACCATACTAAACACTGGCAATGGTATGAAATAATGTCATATTTATACATCGATGGTGGGAATTTAAAATGATGCAGCTGGCTGCAAAGAATCTTGCAGTTTCTTTAGACACCAAATAAACAAAAATCTACCTGACGGTAAAGCAATTTCAGCTCCAGAAATCTACAGAGAGGAAATTAAAACCTTGGCTTACAAACAAAGACTCATACACAAATGTTTATTTACATCATTGCTGACAATCATCAAGAAGTTGTAAATGTCTAGTCTTATGTTACATGTCGAATGATGGGCAAATGGGCTTTGTTCATATAATAGAAGAGCATCCTGCATAAAAAGAGCGGGTGAGAAATTCCTAATATGTGAGCCCAGACCATGAGACACACCAGGAGAAAGGAGCCAGCCACAGAGAACTCAAATATTGTTTGATTAAATTTAAACGCAATGCCTGGAAGAGGCCAGTCCATGTGGATGGAAAGTGGAGCAGTAGCTGCCTGGAGCTGCATGCCGGAGAAAGCATGAAGGATCAATTTCTATTGATGGAAATGTCCTAATACTGGATTGTGGACATGTGTACACAGCTCTGTATATTTAGGAACAGCCACTAAATTGGATACTTAAAATGAATGGCTGTTACAGTCTGTAAATGCACCCACCCCCTTCTTAAGAAATATTCACCCCACAGTCACCCAGAGATGAACGAACATTGCCCCGTTTACAATTTTTGGTTCTACCAGCTGAGTTGAAGGACACACTTAGAGGCTAACTTTGTAACTAAAGAAAAGGAAGTTATGACCCAACTACATAGTGCAATTATCAATGGTTTTTATGCCCCACCCCACCCCACATTTTAAAATTAGCAAAACCTTTTTTGGTGGCACGGACCTGTAATCCCAGGTATTGAGGGAACTGAGGGAGAAGAATTGTTAATTCAAGACTTATACTGGCTACAGAATGAGTTCAAAACCATATTGACAATTTTCTCTCACTCTCTCTTCTTTTACTCTCTCTGTCTCTCTCTGTCTCTGTCTTTGTCTCTGTCTCTCTGTCTCTCTGTCTCTCTGTCTCTCTCTCTCTCTCTCACACACACACACACACACACACGAGAGAAAGAGAGAGAGAGAGAGAGAAGAGCTGAGGATAAAGTAGTAGTGGGGGTGGTGCACGCCTTTAGTCCCAACACTTGGGAGGCAGAAGCATGTAGATCTGTGAGTTCAAAGCCAGTCTGTTCTACAGAGTGAGTTCTAGGACAGCCAGGACTACACGGAGAAACTCTGTCTTGGAAAACAAAACAAAAAGTTCAATAATAGAACACTTACTTAGCATCTGCATGGCCAAAATTAATAAATGTATTTTTAAGTCTGAAGAAAACAAAACTCACACTTTCCCAAACTTTTCCTGTGAGCTGTTAGTTAGCTCAGTAGGTAGGGTGCTTGGTATGAAACCCTGGGTTTGATTCTCCAACTGACATCAGCTAAATATGACGGTACATATAGCAAGTCCAATGTACCATGCTTTTTTGGAGGGGTGTGGGGGAGTCAACAACCAGCTCCCAAATCATGACACAGATTTACTAGTTTTGAATACTCAGCCTAGTTTAGGCTTATTTCTGGCTAGTTCTTTTCAACTTAAACTAACCTGTTTCTCTTTATCTACCTTTTGCCTCAGGGCTTATTACCAGTCTTCTGTATATCTATGAATGACTGGTGGTTGCCTGGCTTCCTGCCCTGGGTGTGTCCCCTTTTTCTCCTTGTTCTCTTCTGTCCTCCTCCTTCTTCTCTCAAGTCTAGAGTCATCCTTCTTTTTAGCCTCTCTGCCTGTCAACCCCACCTCCTGTCTAACTATTGACTTTTCCAATTTTTATTAGACAAGTCAGGTGCCTTGGGCAGGCAGGGTGAAACAAAGGCAGCGCATCTTTACACAACTGAACAATTGCAGCAGAAACAAATGTAACACACCTTTATGATGGAGGAGGGGCATCTGTCTATCTGTCACTCTCATTGGTTAATAAGAAACTGCCTTGGCTTTTTGATAGGGCAGGATTTAGATGGGTGGAGTAGACAGAACAGAATGCTGGGAGGAAGAGGGAATTGAGGCAATTGCCATGCCTCTCCTCTCTGGGTCAGATGCCATGGAGCCAGCCGCCAGGTCAGACATGCTAAATCTTTCCCCGGTAAGCCACCACCTCGTGGTGCTACACACATTAATAGAAATGGGTTAATCAAGATATGAGAGTTAGCCAAGAAGAGGCTAGAACTAACGGGCCAGGCAGTGTTTAAAAGAATACCATTTGTATGTTGTTATTTTTGGGTGTAAAGCTAACCGTGTGGGAGCTGGGCAGGATGAAAAGCAGACTGGCCTGCTTGCCTCCTCTCCACACCTTTACACAGCTAAAGTAATAGTCCACAACATAAACAAATGTAACACACCTTTACACAGCTAAAGTAGTAACCCACAACATAAACAAATGTAACATGTCTTTACAGAGTTAAATATTCCACAACAGTCCAGCCCTCTAGGTGTGGAAGCAAGAAGACCATATTCTTAAGATCATCCTTGGCTACACAGGAAACTTGAGGCCAACCTGGGCTACATGAAGCTGTCTCAGGAGGGGAAAGAGTAGTTGAAGATATAACAGCATCAAATGAACCTTCCTTTATAAAAAAGTCTCAGAAAGACTGCAACTGAATAAAAAAAAAATCTTTTTAAATCGATATGTTTGTTGGTGATAATGTCTGTAGCTCTGGTTGTCCTGGAACTTGTTATGTAAACCTGTCTGGCCTTGAATTCACAGAGATCTGTCTGCTGCTGCCTCCTGACCCCTGGGATTGAAGGCATGTGACTCCACGTCTCGTTGATCTACTTGATACTGTTTTTAATTTAAAAATTACATTTACTTATTTGTTTAGGAGGTAAGTGTGCCACGGTACAAGGGTACAGTTCAGAAAACAACTTGCTGGCCCATGGGGGGCAGGGGGTTCTTTTTCACCATGAGGGCCATGGGAATTGAACTCAGGCTTGGCAGCAAGCACCTTGATGACCCATCTCGCTGATCCTCTCAGTCATTTTTATAAAGCATTAGTTAAACCATGTCTATGCCATCTATTCACACATAAGGGAGGGTTGCCAGCAGTGGCTTTTAACCCTTTTATAGTTTACCAGTGAAGAATGGCGCATAGCAGGTAAATTAAGGCACTTCTTCACCCAGTAATTCTACTAGCCACGAGGAGCTGTTTCCAGTGCAGGCGACGGGGGGCAAAAGGAGGGAGTATATCGGAATATCAGAGCCTCACCGTCAACATCCTTTCAGAGTTTTTTTCTGTGAGTCAACTGCAGATGCTGGAAACTGAGTGTTCAGCCTGAGATAGTTACTTCTCAAAGATAGTCCTGGGAGTTCATAGACTGACTTAAGCATAGTCTGTACCTTGTGGAAACTTATCTGCATCTGTACATAAGACAAACAAACAGCCCCGAGATGGAGTTGCTACATTATAGCGGACTCCCTGACTGCCAAGGGCAACCCAAGAAGTCTCTCGCTCTCTTCCCAACCCGTACACTGGAAAGTCTGACTCAGAAAAAGTGTGGAGCGTGTGCCTGCGTACACACCATGTGCTTACTGAAGCCATAGTCACAATGCTTCTAAGCTAGCCGATCTGAATACTCTTTCATTCTGAAAACAATCGGTTCATTCTAACCCAGAATAGTCTTTATTTTTTTTTTATTTATTTATTATGTATACAATATTCTGTCTGTGTGTATGTCTGCAGGCCAGAAGAGGGCACTAGACCTCATTACAGATGGTTGTGAGCCACCATGTGGTTGCTGGGAATTGAACTCAGAACCTTTGGAAGAGCGGGCAATGCTCTTAACCACTGAGCCATCTCTCCAGCCCCCAGAATAGTCTTTAAGAGCGGCAGCCAGGCTCCTTAATCGGAAGACTTTGGGTGTTGCTGCCTTTCTCCCGGGCTAACGAACATCTAAGGCCGGTGAGTCCCTGAACCATTAAACATCTTCAGGCTTGCTCCCACTGCTCCTTGGTTTGCTGTCTTTATCCTAAAGATTTTCCCACAAGCGTGCTTGAGTATTTCTTCTGAATGGACAGATTATTCGTTGGAGCTTGTGTTAAGTTTTTCCAACACCATCTTTTTTTCTAATTATAGAGATTTAAGCCCTTGCTGTGGGAATTTTGAGTTCTTTTCTTGGATGAGAGATAAGTTTTGGCTTTAGATTAGAAGGTCCCAGAATAACCACCATTTAAAAGCCTCCCTGTCTTGACGTTTACAGGGTCTCACTTGACTGAAGCTGTGCTCTAACAACAGAGACTAAGTAAAAGGGGGGGGGGGTGTATGTCCCAGATTTTGTTCAAGGATTTCCCTTACTTCTAATCACTGTTAACCCTAGCCTGGAGAGGTGGCCCAGTAGGTAAGAGAGTGCTTGCGGCACTTCCAGAGGACCTGAGTTCAGTACCTAGCACCTGCACACACACACACACACACACACACACACACAGACACACACACACACACACACACACACACACTTTGATGGCCTGAATAAGAACGACCTTCCTAGTCTCATATATCTGAATGCTTAGTTCCCAGTGGAGCTGTTTGGGAAAGTATCTTAGGGTTTCATTTTTGTGAAGAGACACCATGACCTCAATATCTCTTATAAAGGAAAATACTTAATTGGGGTTGGCTGACAATTCAGTGGTTTAATTCATTATCTTCATGGCAGCAAGCAGGCAGACATGGTTCTGGAGAGGCAGCTGAGAGTTCTACATCTGGATCTTCAGGCAACAGGAAGAGAGAGTGAGATACTGGTCCTGGCTTTATCATCTGAAACCTCAATCCCACATCCAGTGACACACTTCCTCCAACAAGGCCACACCCCTAATAGTGCCACTCCGTAAGAGCCTGTGGAGTCTTTCTCATCCAAACCACCATAAGAGAAGCAGAAGGTGTAGCCTTGTTGGAGGAGGTGCACAGGCTTTGAAGCTCAGAAGTCATTTCCAGTTAGCTCTCTCTGCTCCTGTAGCTCAGATAGAAGTTCTCAGCTGAACTCTCCGGCTTGCTGGTTAAGGACTCAAACCCTCTAGAATTGCAAGCCCCAAATTAACGACTTTCTTATATAAGATGCTTTGGTCAAGGTGGTTTGTCACAGCAAAAGAAAGTTAGCTAAGACACATAAACAAAATTGTCTTCATGAAAATAAATCACCAGGTGGTAGTGGTTCATACCTTTAATCCCAGCACTTGGGAGGCAGGGGCAGGCAGATCTCTGTGAGTTTGAGGCAAACCTGGTTTACACATTCCCCTACTCTGTTTATTCATTTTCCTCTCTCTTAACAAATCTTTGCTGAGCATAGCCAGTGCTCAATGCTGGTATACAACTCTAAATAAGGAAAATCAGGAAATAAAAAGGAGAACTAAGGTTTGCAAGACATGGGGACAGGAACACACACACACACATAGAGTGTACAATGGAGAGAAATAAGAAAGTGGGAAATCATTTGTACCAAAGTAATCAGGGTATCTTTCTAAGGAAAAAGACTAAGTTGAAATTCACACCTACCCCTCCAGCCCAGGCTATAGTATTCTCCATTGTGCCTTGGGAATAGAGTATTTATAATCAGGCAGTTTCTTTTGATGTGGAGCCTGAGTGGTTAACTTCAACCATGAGCTCAACAGAATTTAGAATCACCAGAGTGATCAGCTTCCAGGTGCTGCGGGAAGGTGTATAGCTAACAACTACCCGCCTACTGGGGTGTGGCCTCATAGACTATTTACCTGCATGCAGAAGCGCATCCGGCCCTCTTCCTCTCTGCCTTTCCCCCTGGATGCTGGTTTTGCTGGTTCGGTTTGTTTGGATCTCATCTTTATCCATCGTTCACGCAGAGAACCCTGATGTGTAAGTTTTATCTATTAATAAATACCCGTATATTTCTTAGTTCTGAGATAGTGTGTGATTCCTTTTATTAAGCACCAGATCTCTCCGTGTTCATCCAGGCACTGCGGAAGTCATCTTTGTAGTTAGTTGATGTGCGCACACCCATATGAATCATGGGCAGGACCTGGGCTGTGCCAGTGAAGAAAGAGCACTGAGCACCAGTTATGCCTTCATCTGTTGAAGGAGGCCGCTTGTTGGTTCCCTGGCTGCTTAGTCCCAAAATAATCACACAGAAACTGTATTAATGAAATCACTGCTTGGCCCATTAGCTCTAACTTCTTATTGGCTGACTCTTACATATTAATTTAACCCATTTTTATTAATATGTATATCACCATGTGGTTGTGGCCTACCAGCTAAAGTTCTGTCGTCGCTCTCCAGCGGGGGCTTCATGGCTTCTCTCTGACTCTGCTCTTCTTTCTCCCAGCATTCAGTTTAGTTTTCCCCACCTACCTAAGTTCTGCACTGCTATAGGTTCAAAGCAGCTTCTTTATTCATTAATGGTAATCACAGCATGCAGACGGAAATCCTACATCATTCACCGGTCTGTTCTTGACTGTCCACATAACGAGACCAGCCGTTTCAGCCCCCGATGCTCTGACTTCACCGCCATGATGGACCTTGACTTGGAACTATCGCTGGAATAAAAACTTTTCTCCCTGATGTCACTTTTACCAGAGTATATTTTATCACAGCAACAGAAACAAAACAAGACAGTTATCTTCTTACCAACCCCATCTGACAGTTGTCTAAAAACCAACCTCGACATCACTTTGCCATTCATTCCCTCAGCCAAACGTGAAGGCTGTACTCCAAGGATCTCCAAAGCATCTGCTTCACCTCTTCTGTTGTCTAGATCATCCTGCCTACATCGAACCTGCCGTCACATTTGTGAGCATAGATGATTCATTTGTCCATAGCACCTCAAATTTGGTTGCAACCCTGGCAAATGATGTTTTTATCTCTACCCTTCTTAGCAATAGGCATGCTTCCAATAGTCACCGACTGGATAAAGCCAGGTATTTATAACCGATCTCTTAATGACTGCAGTTGTTCTCTGTATTTTGTAAGCTACTCTAGCCTAGAGGAAAAATGTCCTAAAAAAATAAAAATAACAAAGCAAAAATAAAAAGATTTTTTTTCCCCAGAGTGGTGACACAAGCCTGTAATTCCAGCACATGGGATGCTGAGGCAGGAGAATCAAGAGTCTGAGATCAATTGGACAGCATATCAAAACCTGTCACAAGAACTGAAATGAAAACAAAACCCTGCCACCCCAACTTTTTAATCATCAAGGTAGGTATTTAAGTGATAGTTTCATTTAGTGAATATTTTGAAGATTTTTGGGGGGTTAGGTTTTCCAATTTCTTCAAGTAGTTCGGAGCTGACAGAGAAGATGAGCGACTTCAAAGCTTTATTTAACAGCAACAGCACAGAAAGACTTTTGTTAGGAAAATCATTTGGGGGAATCTACAAGAAATGCTCAGCTTGCCAGAGAATGAGAAAATGAACAATTTAGGAATTTTCTGAAAGCCAGCCTCAACAATAATGTCAACAGCATCAAAACAGCAGAGAAAGAGGATTACACCTGCTTTAAAACACCAGAGGTGGAGATAAAGGCTTTGCAAAGGAATCGGCTCGGTTTGTCTCTCAGTGAACTGAGATGAATAGAAGATAGATTGCTACAGAAAGAAGCCTAGGGCTTTGACCCACGTTCGTTTGCGTGACTTGCTTTTTCTTTATGTGTCACCCTAGCTCACAGACGAGGGGACAGGGACTTGGGTATCCACATATACCCCCATCTCAAGCTACTTAGTGTCCCTATTGTTTAAGAAGGGACCCTGAATTCATTCAGCATTTCTGTTGAATCTACAATCTTTTTGACTGACAAACACAAGCAAACAAACATGAAAACTGCCCTGGCAATAGAGCCAGAATAATGAGGTCATCTTTGGGGTTAATTTACTTACTTAAACATGGTCTCACGAAGTCCAGGCTGGCCTGGAATTCTCAACGGAGGCAAGCCTGGCCTTTAACTCCTGATCCTCCACCCTCTACCCCCCAAGCCCTGGTATGACAGGCATGGATCGCCATACATGGTGGCCAGGAATGTGAGTGAACGCTAACTTCCTGAACTGTGGCGATGTCACTCCTCTTCTCTGGGTCTCCTGTGTGGTTTTAAGGTGGACTAGAATAAAGAGCAAAGTAGTTCTGCAACATTTGGAATACATTTTAAGAGCTGAGGTTGAGTCCCAGACCTGCCTATTGTAAATTGTGGTCTGGCATGAAGATTGCAAGGGGTGGGGGCTAAAGAAAGAGTGAGGCTGCACTGAAGGTTGTGGAAGCTTTGTCAAGCACCTCGCAAACTCTGCTCTAAAGTCACAGGGATGCCCGCACGAAATTAATGGCCGGCCCATAAGCAATGCACTAGCCTTGTGCTACATGAAGTTAAATACTCCGTGCTGAATACACTGCTCGAAGATCCCCTAAAGACTTATCTGAGTTGGCCCCAGGGCTGTAATGATAAAGGGACTAGTACTAAATGTTACTGCTCAGAAGGCACGGTACACTGTTTTCGTTTTATTTGTTTTGGGTTCCTGCAAGCCCTGCATCCATAAGCTTGTGCCTGTCTCAGTTCTTCACATTTCCAGGCTGGTAATATATCAGCTTGGTAGACAGCTTACCTAGTGTGAAGCCCTAAATTTAATCCCCAGAACGTCAGACGGGAGGAGGCACTTAAAATACCTTCATATAGTTTTTGTCCAGGTAAAAGATAGAGAAATGAGGTACAAATAACAGAATGCAAAATATAGAAACTGGATTTGGGTTGGCGTAGATGAAAGTTTTACCTGGAGAGATTTAAATTGCTTCCAAATTTGGTGAGAGTGTAGCTCTCCATGCTGGCACCAAACACTTCTTCAAGTTCTGGTAGCTCTTACTAGCTGGGTGAATTCAGGCAACTCTTGTTAGCCTTGCGAAGGGCCTGTCAACTGAGGCTATTGAGACAAAGCACCATCCACTGGATGGCTGAAACAATGGGGATGTAGTTCTCATAGTGCCAGATTCTGGAAGGCTCAAGATGGAGGTGCTCCTAGTGAGAGGCACCTTAGCTAGTCTGCAGATGGCTGCTGTTTCTATTGTTGTGAAGAGACACCATGACCCCAGCAACTCTTTTAAAGGAAAAGCATTTCATTGGTGTGGCTCACTTACAGTTTTCGGAGGTTAAGTCCATTATCATCGTGGTGGGCGCATGGCGGCATGCAGGCAGACAGTAGCTGAGAGTCCTACTACTTGCAGTCAACAGGAGGTTGGCTGAAACACTGGGGTGGTATCCTGAGCACAGGAAACCTCAAAGCCAGCTAACACAGTGACACACTTCCTCCAACAAAGCCACACCTAATAGTGCACTCCCTCCTGTAACAACTGCCTTCTTGTTGTGTTGGGGTGGAGAATATGAAACTCCCCAGGATAATCTCTCTCCCTGTTTTTGCAGGGCACTAATCCCATCCCCGAGAGCATCAGTATGCCTTCATTTAAACTTCAAATCTCCTACAGGCTCCAAGTTTGATGACCACCACACAGGGGATTAGGACTTCCCCATTTGAGTTTTTGGGGGTAAAACATTCAAATATGTAGCCCAGATTTCAGTTTCTTGTATCACAACTCTTTGTAAGATTTGAGAACAAAATGTTTATTAGCTCATGCCCATAAGAAAACCAGAAGAAAGAGCACTGGCTGGTTTGTGTGTCAACTTGATGCAAGCTAGAATTACCAGGGAGGAAGGAGCCTCAGCTGAGGAAATGCTCCCTGAGATCCTGCTGTAAGGCATTTTCTCATTTAGAGATCAATAGGGGAGGATCCAGCCCCGGGGTGGATGGTGCCATCCTTGGGTTGATAGTCTTGGGCTCTATAAGAAAGCAGCCTGAGCAAGTCATGGAAGCAAGCCAGTAAGCAACTCCCCTCCATGGCCTCTGCATCAGCTCCTGCTTCCAGGATCCTGCCATGTTTGAGTTCCTCTCCTGACTTCCTTCAGTGATGGACAGCAATGTGGAAGTGTAAGTCAAATAAAACCTTTCCTCCCCAACTTGCTTTTGGTCTTGCTGTTTCCTTGCAGTAATAGAAGCCCTAACTAAGGCAGAAAGCATTCAAAAAATGTTAATTACCAGGCACTTTGGAATAGTATCTGAGGGTCGAAAGCTGTCTCTTGATTCCCACGTTAGTGTTTTCAGGGCTATGTTGAGCATGTTCCTGCATGGCAGCCTTGTGACCCTTCACCCTCACCCTTAGGAGGTCAGGCACATTCTCACTATTTTACAGACAAGGAACCCGAGAAGTTAGAAGTGGTGCAGGGTAAGTGGCAGAGCTGAGATGGGGACCAGAGCATGTGGTTTTCAGTGACACATTGCCTTCTGCTGTTTAGACAAGATGTGAAATTAACTATTTAAAAGTGCCAAGAAATAAACCGGAATGGGTCTTTTGCTCCGAGTTCTGAGGTTACCGGAAAGTCTGAGGATGAGCTCTGAAGGAGAAAACCCAGGTCCTGTACCTTTCTTACAGAGTGAAATGGAGAAAACAGGACCTTATCAAGGGACAAAGCTGAGAAAAGAGTCGAAGGTCCAGCTGGCATCCACGAAGTGGCTCAGCAGCTATAAGCCCAGCTTCCTGGGATCCCTGAGACCGACGTGGTGGAAGGAGAGCACCGATCCCTGCTCGTTGTCCTCTGACTTCTCTGTGAAGCATGCACACACCACACCCATAAGTAAAACATAAATAAATGTAACAGAAAATTTAAAAAAAAAAAGAATGCATCATCTTTTTCCTAATGGCCTTCATCTCCCCTTCCTCCCATCTTCCCTTCTTGATGTCTGTCCTGTCTGTAGCTCCAATATTACAAAGACCTATTGCAAACGAAGAAATACAGCTTTTAAAGCACTGACAGGAGGGGGGCATTCTTTTGCAGCTAGAATTCTTTTGTAGGGCACCTGCCCCCAGCTCCTGGGCTTCTGTCCTCTGATTAGTCAAGATTGTTACCATTCTCTCTGGAAGAATTCTGCTATGACTTCTTGACTTCCTCCCTAGATTGTAGGCTTCAGTACTTGCTTAAAGAGAGGGAGTTTAGCTTTAGGAAAACAGATAAACAAACTGGGACTGAGTTTTCTTTGTTTTCTTGTGTGTGTGAGTATGTGTGTATGCAGGTATATGAATATACACTTGTGTATATGTGCATGGTATTTATGTATGCATTCAGGTATGTGCTTGGGCATGTGGAAGCCAAGGATAAACTGCAAGTGCCATTCATCAGAAACTGCCATATATGTAAATATACATACTTACATATATATATATATATATATATATATATATATATATATATATATATATGTATATATATCAACACAGGGTCCTCGCCAAGAACAATTGGTGCTTTTAACTACTGAGCCATCTCTCTGGCCCCAGCTTGATATTTTGATTGTTTTGGTTTTTATTTGCTTTTGTTTTGATACAGGGACTCCTTGTGTAACTTGGCTGGCCTAGAACTTGTTATGTAGACCAGGCAGGCCTTGAACTCATAGAGTTCCCCTTGCCTATGCCAATCAAGGGCTGGGATTAAAAGTGTGCACCACCTTGCCTGGCTTCCTGCCTTGCTTTTATGAGATGTAGTCTCTCACTGAAACCTGGAGCTCACTATTTAATTAGACTAGCCAGGCAGCGAGCATCAGGGACCCTCCTGTCTCTGTACGCACAGTTCTTGGGTGGCAAGCGTGGGCCACCTTGTTCAGATTTTTTTATATCTGTGCTGGGCATTGAACTCAGGAGTACCATAAGCTGCAAAGCCCCATACTGACTAAACTATTTATTTCTCCAGTCACTTGACTTTGAGTTTCTTTTTAAAGAAAAAAATATGGAGATAAAATTTTCTCTTGGTTTCCATATTTTAAAAGTGTATTTCTATTACATTCTTGGAGAAAACATGAAATGGTCTTGGAGTTTCTAAAGAAAGCACCGCACAATCCCTGAGTTATAAAATGGGTATCAGATACAAAAGCCTGACAGGAATCCTTTCCCAGCTTAGCCTGACATGAATGCTGCCACTGAATCTCTGTATGGCTCTCAGGGTAACCACCAGAAAGGTGGAGGTTGAGTCCAGGGAGGTGCCACAGAGAAACCATAAATCATCCAAACAGCCGAAGCAGCCAACATAGTCAGGGCTACTATTGCTATCATGAAACACCATGGCTGAGGCAAGCAGCCAAGGAAAGGGATTGGCTTACACTTCCACATCACTGTTCATCACCACAGGAAGTCAGGGCAGGATCCGGGAGGCAGGAGCTGATGCAGAGGCCACTGAGGGGTGCTGCTTACTAGCTTGCTCATCATGGCTCGCTCAGTCTGCTTTCTTATAGAACCCAGGACCATCAGCCCAAATTCCACTCATATTAGGCTGGGCCCACTGCCATCAATCACTAAAGGGAAAATGCCCTAAACCACCTTCTATGGAGGCATTTTCTCAATTGAGGTTTCCTCCCTTCAGATAACGCTAATGTGCCACCCTGACATAAAATTAGCTGTCTTTGACAGAGAGAAAACCTGTGCCTTCTGGACTCAGAGGTTAGCTTTGGGAATGAAGGCTCTGTCACACCACCCTTCACGTTACTGGTGGAGAAACCACGCTTTAGCCTGTAGTACCTCACTGTTATCAGACGGTGAACCGGGTGAGGCGTGGCTGGGACACAGAGTGTGCCACTTAACGGGAGAGCTCTTGGAGAATCTTCTACTATTGAAAGAATCTGGTAATGTTTTGTAATGATTTGATGAGGATTTACTCATCCTAAGAGTTGTGCAAACATTTTCTCGTGTGTGAGTGTTCCCTTGACTTTACACTTTACCTTTGTTTTGTAAGCTACAATTTTTTTCCTCTTCTGTAATCTGTAGTTTTTCTTTGGAACAGCTTTTCTCATCTACTAATCTTTCTGCTTTAATCTTTTAAAAACGTTTTTAAAGATTTATTTTATGTGTGTATATATGGGCACCACATGCATGTGTGGTACCTGCAGGAGTCGGAAGAAGGCATCAGATCCCCTGGAACTGGAGTTCAGGTGATTGTTAGCTGCTACACTGGTTCTGGAAGTCAGACCTGGGTCCTCTACAAGAGCGGCAAATTTCTAAACCACCGAGCCAGCGCTCTAGTTGAAATTACACGTGAGTGAGAACGGATCACGAGACACATGACAAAACCCACTCTAAGAGTTTATTGAGAGAGAGAGAGAGAAAGGCACCTGCCCAGGCCTGAGAACGTTGGTACAGGAAGAGAGCGTGAAGTGTGCTTGTCTAGCTTTTAAACGCTGTGCACAGGGGCTTACATGGCTACATTAGGCATAGAACACGTGACCACGCTGGCCATAGATCATGTTGGGCTTGAGGGCCCTGGGTGGTTTTTTTTTTTTTTTTTTTTTTTTTTTTTTGGTTTTTCGAGACAGGGTTTCTCTGTGGCTTTGAAGCCTGTCCTGGAACTAGCTCTGTAGACCAGGCTGGTCTCGAACTCACAGAGATCCGCCTGCCTCTGCCTCCCAAGTGCTGGGATTAAAGGCATGCGCCACCATCGCCCGGCCCTGGGTGGGTTTTTAAGTTGCCTGAATGCTTGATGGCTCATGCCTGGCCCTGGAACCCGGAAGTGCCAGCGCTTGGGGTGGCTAGACATTTTGCCAAAGCTCTGGGTAATGGAAATGATAACACTAGTCCCTTTGCTTGATCTTTACCCATTACTTTAAGTTCCATACAGAACTCAATAGGTTATTAAATAGTTTCTTACTGAAAGAATCATAGTAAGAAATGTTTTCTGTTTCTCTTGTCTTTAAAAGTAATTCTTTTAAAAATTATCCCAATCAAAGATTGGTTGACAGTGGTGATCTCGGGGCTAAAGTACTTGCCTTCTCTTCTCTCTTATGTAGCTGACAGGCGTGGCTGACAAGTGATTCACAGTTAAGATGACAGCCCCCCCCCTTTGCATTTAAAAGTTGAGTCTGTCTGATTTTACTACATTCCTGCTTTAAAACACTGTTGGTATAGTTAGCAGTTCAGTAGTTCAAGTAGTTATCTTGAGATAAGAGGTGAACTAGAGAATTTTGCAAACTTACACAAAAACTACCATTCCTTGATGCAGGGAGTGGGATGTCAGCTTTATAACTAATTTGAAGAACAAACGGTACCCTTTTCCCAAAGTGAGGAAATTAAAAATGGGCATGTATTTTATAGACTTTTGTAGCTACAAAGCAGACAAAACTCCCATCTCTTCGAATTTGAAGTTAATACTGTGTTCAAAAGTCTTCCACAGCCAAATTATTAAGCCCGGTTTCCCGGAACTTACTGCATGTCAAAGAAAACAAAAGCTCCTTTCCCACCCTTCCCCCATCCTGAGCAGGAGGCTTGGTAAGTGAACACCAGAGGGAGGGATGCATGCCTTCTTTCCAATCTTTGGTGTGTGGAGAGTCCCTGGGATAGGATGCTGGCTGAGTACTAGTCAGGTTGAGTTCCCACAAAGAAGACAGAGCCGGGTGGGGCAGAATCTGCAGTGTTGTCGGGTTTCCAGATTGCATCTAGATGCTGCAGGGCTGGCTTTAGACCAGATTATGCTCAACTCAGGCTCCGTCTTGGATTGAGAACTGAGTCAGTCCCAGAGCATCCTCCATGATTCTGTACATGCCTTCAGAGGCTATGAAGTTAGACTCTTAGAACCAGACCTTTGGAGACCCAGGGAATCCATCCACCCATTCCACAGCCAGGCTAAGGAAGCTTGCAGGGCTCAGGAATGCATGATATTCATATGGCTGGTCTCTGGTAGAGCCAGGACTTGAATCCAGGGTTTTCCTCCAATCCATTCATACTTAATAAGCTAAGTAGATTGTGCATCAACATATTTGGATATAATTTGAATGTGTATAATGGTGAACTTAGAAAAATAAATGTGTGTGTGCATGTGTGTGTGTTGTAGGATAGAGGTTGCTGACCAATATCTTCCTTAAACCCTCTCTATCTTATTTTTTTGAGATAGGGTCTTTCAGGGAACATGGAGGTTTCCACCAATTTAGCTATAGTAGGTAGCCAGCAAGTCCCCTGCCTCCACCTCCCCATCACTTGGGATTGTAGGCATGATACGGAGTTTACGTGGACACTGGGGATTGAACTTAGGTACTAATGAATGTGTAGCAAGCACTCATCAACTGAACTCTTTAGCCCTACATTTTGGTAGTGGCGCTTGCCTTTAATCCCAGCACTCAGGAGGCAGAGGCAGGCAGGTTTCTGTGAGTTTGAGACTCAGCCTGGTCTACAGAACAAGTTCCAGGACAGATAGGGCTGTTACATAGAGAAACCCTGTCTTGAAAAAAAGGAAAAAGTGTGCTTGTTTAATTATTGTATGCACATTTACCACATCCATATGAAGTAACAGGAATGTGAAAGTCAGAAGACAACTCACGGAAGTCAGTTCTTTCCTTCTACTGTGTCAGTTATTTCTGGCTGGACACTGTGCATCCAATCCTGCTTGGTCTAGATACTGCTGTGGAATTACTCTTTGGTACACTGTGAAATGGGTTGCTTTCATTGTTAATAAAAAGCTGATTGGCTGGACTTTCGGGGCAGGAATTTCAGGGCAGAGTGAATGCTAGGAAGAAGGACGGAGTCTGAGGAGTCAAAAGCCAAACATGAAAGAAGTAACATGAGGAGTTCATAGATGAGGTAAACGAGCCTCGGGGGCAGCACATAGATTCATTTAAGTTAGGAGCTGCCTGGAAGCCGGGCAGTGGTGGTGCACGCCTTTAATCCCAGCACTCAGGAGGCAGAGGCAGGTGGATCTCCGGGAGTTTGAGGCCAGCCTGGTCTACCAGAGCTAGTTCCGGGATGGGCACCAAAGCTACAGAGAAACCCTGTCTCGAAAAACCAAAAAAAAAAAAAAAAAAAAAAAAGAACTGCCTGGAGATAAGTCTAAGCTATCAGCAGAGCATTTATAATTAATATTAAGTTGTTGTGTGGTTATTTTGGCGAGCAACTGGTGGGATGGGAAGGTACAGCTACAAGATACCTTTAGGACCCTTGAAGAACTTTATTGTTTATGCTGGAGTCAAAATACATAAGTAGAAAAGAATTAATACTAAAGATAGCACATAGAGGGATGGATGCAGGAGGATCCAGAGTTCAAAATCAACCTTGACTAAACAAACAAGCAAAAACCAGAATCTAGAGAGCTCAGGGTACTCAGAAAAGTTCCATAGGTCTGATGGTTTAGCTCAGTTGTTAGAGAAATTGTCTAGCATTGCTGAAACCCTGGGTTTAATACCCAGCACTTCTTAAGTCAGGAGCAGGTTCACAGACTTGTATTCTCAGCACTTGGGGTAGAGCAGGAGTATTGGGAATCCAAGGCATCATTAGCTACACATTGAGTTTGAGGCTACTTTGGAATGCATGAAAGCTGGTCTAAAAGAAATTAAAATCCACATTAATAACAGGAAAGGGAAAGCCACGAGGGTGTAGGTGGAGTTTCTCTGTGTACTGCCAGCCACTCCCTGAATAATAACACTTATTAATTATAAATATAATAGACTTATTAATTATAACTGCTCAGCTGATAGCTGAGGCTTGTTTTTAACTAGCTCTTACACATTAAATTAACCCATTTCTATTTACCTATGTGCTGCCCTGAGGCTCATTTACCTCATGTGTGTACCTGTTCTCTTGCTCGTTCCATGTCTCACGGTGTCTCCTCAGACTCCTTCTTTTTCTTCCCAGTGTTCTCCTTGTCTGTCTTCCTGCCTAGCTATAGGCCAGACAGCTCTTTATTAACCGATGAGAGTAGTATGTATTTACAATGCACAAAGGTTGTTCCACAACACCAGGGAACACTATAGAAGAAAGAACAGTGGCTGGAAGGATGTCAACAAACAGAAGTATGGATCCTGTGCCATCTTATTGGAGACAAGTTTTGACAAGAATATCACTTACCAGGGTAGGGACATGGGGATTAGAAAAATAGTAAAGAGAACAAAGACGCGAGTGAAAATAGTAAAGCAGAAAACATAGGATAGTGCCGGGAGTTCCAGTGAATACTGAAATTACATGCGTTTAATTGCCCATAACTTATACCCCAATGCAACAGGGAGATGAAGGAAAAGATTGCTTTAACATGGTACAAAGGACAGCTCGAGCAGTTATTTACTTCAATACTTTGAGACATCCATGTTATTAGCATTTTCTTGTTCAGGCAATGAAACCACCCTAGACCAAGTATCCTGAAGACAACCACTCCCAAGGTCAAACCACATTTTTTTCAAAAGAAGGAACAGAAATATGCTTTGGTCCATTGGTCAGGGTGGAGTGGATTGACCTATATGGGCCATCTTAACGGCAAAGAAAACCCACATGTCGGTTAGGGTGTGTAGTCACACTTGCTGTCAACAGCTTAGAACAAGCTAAAACTCTCTCCCCTTTAGGCAAGGTAGAAATAGGCTCACATTTTTGGGCCTCCACACCATCTCATGATGTAAAGTGTAAAAGTAAGTAGGCTATCACAGAGCGAGAGAATATGACCCAACTCCCATCATAGATTGATGTGGGAGTGTCATATATCAATCTGTTGATTTCATTGGTTAAGCAATAAAGAAACTGCTTGGCCCTGATAGGTTAAAACATAGGTGGGAGGAGTAAACAGAACAGAATGCTGGGAGGAAGAGGAAGTGAGCTCAGAGAGATGCCATGTTCCCTGCTCCCGGGCAGACACGATGAAGCTCTGACCCAGGATGGACATAGGCTAGAATCTTCCCGGTAAGCGCACCTCGGTGCTACACACATGATTGGAAATGGGCTAGTCCAGGTGCGAGAGTTAGCCAAGAAGAGGCTAGATATAATGGGCCAAGCAGTGTTTAAAAGAATACAATTTGTGTGTTGTTATTTTGGGGTATAAGCTAGCCAGGCGGCCGGGGTGCTGGGGACGCAGCCCCACCGCTCATATTACAACAATAGATATTAATCTATTTGTGAGAACTCTGACCATGTAACTACATACCCTTGCTTCACGTAAGAATAAAGTCTCCTGTAGACAGAGTTTTTCTGTGTCTTGGCAGTTGCTTCCAAATAACCATTCAGAGAATATTATTAATTATAAATGCTTGGTTAAGAGCTTAGGCTTATTACTAGCTAACTCTTACACTTAAAATTAACCCATATTTCTTATCTAACCTCCACCACATGGTGGTACCTTCTTTCAACACAGCACATTTATCTTGTTTCTCTCTGCATCTGCTTGCAACTCCCAAGACTCTGCCTTCTTCTTCCCAGCATTCTCTCTGCCCTGAAAATCCTGCCTAGCTATCAGCCAACCAACCTTTTATTAACCATAAGAGCAATACATATTTACCGTGTACAGAAGGATTACTCCACAACAGCCTCCATGTAAGTTTTTGGTGTTTGGTGGGGACAAGCCATAGACATACTGGAGTAGGAACCATGGAAGAATCTGAGGAAACATGATTGCCACAGGAACAGGATGAAGTGATGGACGAGGCAGAGTGAAGGAGTGGAGACTGCCACAATGAAGTTGCTCAGGAGACCATTAGCAGCACTCCCATTCAGAGGTGAAGTGGTACCTTCCTCTTCAATAAGATCTGCTGCTATAAAATGCCCAGAAAAAAAGCAATGTGAAGGAAGGGCTCACAGTTTGAAGGTACAGTCCACCGTGCAGGAAAGTCATGGCAGCAGACACTTGAAGATACAGCTGCTCGCAACACACCCACAAACCAGGAAGCAGGGGGTGATGAACGGATGCTGCTTAGCTCACTTTTTATTCCATCTAGGACCCAGTACATGAAATGTTGCAAGATACATTTTTGGCAGATCTTCCTACTTCAATTAATCCCCCCACAAACGTGCCCAGTGACGAACCCAATCTATGTCATACCTCATAGGAAGCTTGTGGTCTGTAGGTGTTAGTTATCACAGGGTGGAGTTTGAAATGAGACACGCAGGTGTGGAAACATGGACAATAAAAGATTAAAGGACCTTGTGGAAGAATTAGATGCTGGTGGTAGGGATAAGAGGCAAGGAGAATAAGGTGGAGTGAGAAGAATTTGGATGTCAACTAAATGACTTGAATAGAGAGATCAAGAGAGGAAGCCAAGCCTAGAAGGAAATTCACTTTCAGATTCCCTGACATGGAAATATAGTAAGACACCCAAGGAGAAAGAATCCAGCTAAGTGGACCAAGGAACTGTTGAAAACCTTCAAAAAGGGCTTTCAGTTTCATCCGCATTTCCCGACAATCTCGCTAACTCAGCCAGTTGAAATGCAGATGACTAAGCTGATCCCAGTGTCTGATAGACTCTTCATGAGGAAGTCCAAGAGCCCTAGCTCAAAGGCAAATGCCAGTTTCTCTCTCCTTTTTTTCTTCAAAGACATGACCTCACTCCCCTAAACTCTTACCTACTTCAGTTTGGCCTCCAACTGAAATCCTCCTACCTCAGGCTCTTGTGTGCTGGATTCAAAGGAAAAGAACCATTCTGTCTGGCTAATGTCAAGTTTGCTTTTTAATTATGGAAAAAGAATTGGAAGCTTAAGCTTCTTTGAATAGTATAGTCAACTGAAAAAAAATAGGGAAATGTCAAAATATAACCCCCAAATTTAGGATTATTTTACATTTAGAGACTTAGTTCAATCTCTTTCTAAATGTTATTCCTATGAAGTAAACATTTCAAAATAAGTAAAATTTAAAAATGTCTTTTATTATTATTACTATTATTTGTGTATGTGTTTTATTATTGTTACCATTATTATTTGTGTGTGTATGCGTGCACACATATGTAGAAGTCACAGGACAACTTTTTGGAATTGGTTCTTTCCTTTCATCATAGAGGTCCCAAGGATCGAATTCAGGTTCTCAAGTTTGGTGTCAAGCCCCCTTATTCAGTGAGTCATATCTGCTGGTCCTCGCAGCCCTGATTTTATTTTAGTTTTGTTTTTAGAGACAGGGTTTCTCTGTGTAATAGTCCTAGTTGCCCTGAAGCTGACCTTGAACAGGTTGACCTTGAACTCACAGAGCTCTGTCTGCCTCTGCCTCCCAAGTGCTGGGATTAAAGGCCTGTGTTACCCCACTGTCCAATAATTTCCTTCCTTTCTTCCCTCCTTCCTTCCTTCCTTCTTTCCTTCCTTCCTTTTTTGAGACAGTCTTGCCAGTCTGGCCTTGAACTTGTGATCCTCCCACCTCTTCCTTCTAGGTACAGAGATTACAGTGGGTGTTAGCAGCCACTCTTGATTTTATTTTTATTAAAGTGATATAAACACACCATTTAAATAACCCCTAAATTCTAAAGTCTTCAAAAGCCATTGTCTGCCTTCAAATCTCCATTTTCTGCTTCCTTTTCCCAGAGAGGTCTGGGTTTCAAGTTAATTGTTTATATTTTACTTGAATTGAGCTCTGTCCTCAGCCTGATATCTCAGTTTGTAAGATTTTTTATCACTTACTGACCCTTCTATCTCCAAGTCATTTTGGTATAACATATTCCCTCCTCTCCAGTTGAGATACCATCTACAGTCTTCCTGTCAAAAAGATAATTTAAGTTTAGTTTCTCTTTGACTTGTACCAAACTGTCCCTACTACTTCTTCCTGCTCATCATCCTTGCTTGGAGTCACAGCATTTCTGATTCCCTTGGAGTTGAAAGTAAATACTGTTTTGACTTTGGAGGCTTAGTGCTGGTTGAATCATACAGGGAACTGTGGGTACTTTTCCTTCACTTGATGACTTGCAGTTTTACCTTAGCAGGGCATGGTGGCATGTGCTTGTCATTCCAGCACTTTGCAAGCTGAGTCAGGAGGTTCATAAGTTCAAGGCCAGCCTGGGCTACCTAGTAAGATCCTACCAAGAAAAAGGAAAAGGGAAAAAGGGATTGTCTTCCTTCTTCATTTACCTACATTTCTAGCCATATGTTTGCTACTAATGCATATTTATTATGTCATATTTAAATACTTTATTTTTTATTAGCATATATTACCTATATAATAGGAAATTTCATTATAACATTTTCGCACACATATATAATGTATTTTGATCACATTCATATTCATCCCTTTTCCCCTCCCTCTCATCCTCTTTCTTATCCCAGTTGGTCCTTTCTCTACTTTCATGTCTTTATTTATTTACTTACTTTCATGACCCAATGAGTTTAATTAGGGTTGTTTACAGGAGCATGGATGGAGGATGGATGGCTACACACAGAAGAAAAAACACCTTCCCCAAGTAACCATTGCATCTATAGATTGTATATCTTATAGGTGTTTTCATTCATACTGCCATTGCATCCATTTTATCTTTTTTTTTTTAAATTTTAAAAGAACAATTACAGTTGTGTGTGCGTGTGCGTGTGTGTCTCTGTGTGTGTGTATTATAAGCTACAGTATGTGTGTAGAAGTAAGAGGTCATCCTGTGGGAATCAGTGTTCTCCATTTACCATAGGCATCCTGGGATCAAATTCAGGTTATCAGGCTTGGTGGCAAGTGCCTTTACCTGTGAAGCCCTCTCATTTCTCAAATGTCTTCTGGAAGCTTCCAACATTTCTGGATCCAGATAGGCCTCTCCTTGCATCAGTGTGAAAATGCCTCTCTTGCATTGGATCTCATATTATCCTGAGCACGTGTGTTCACTGTTCTGGACTTGTGCCAGCTTCCTGCTCCTGTGCCCGGGGACCATGCCTCTTCCTCCATTATCTGTAACTGTAAGCCCAGATAAACCTTTCTTCCTGAAGTTGCTGTTGGTCATGTTATTCTATCACTGCAACAGAAAATAAGTAACACTCATGGTATCCAGAGATTGAACTTGCCTGGCTTACATAGCAAATATCTCTACCCACTGAACCATCTCACCAGCCTTTTTTTTTTTTTTTTTTGTATCTATGAAACAGAGTCTTGCCATATAGCCCTGGCTGGCCTGGAGCTCATCATGAAGACCAATTTAACCTTGAATCTACATTGATCCTTTTGCCTCTGCCTTCTGAGTGCTGGGATTACAGGCATGCACGACTGTACCTACCAAGAGTCTCCTATTTTTGTTTCATTAATTAAAAAAAAAATTGGCTTTCTGTCCATATATTAATACTCACTTGAACTTGTGATTCTCCTGCCTCAGCCTCCCAAATTTTGATATTGAAGATGTAAACCACTACAGCTGGATAATAATAGTTTCAAGATATTTTTTCTACCTGTTCTTTGTTCCTTTAGGGTTTTTGTTGTTGTTGTTTATATATTTCATTTCAACATTTGTATGAGAAGTTATCCGCAGTTGCTTATTAATTCCCAATTTTCCTTTCATGATTAAGGGCATAAGAATAAGAAGTGAAGCAGGCACCCCCAGAATACGGATGACTTTCATTTTCCTAGGATAGTCTTCCTTAAATCGTTTCTTCTTGTGACAATGATTCACTATAGGACATGTGGCCAGTGATGGTGGTGGATGAACCTGACTGCCTGTAGTCTAGTTATCCTGAGAAAGAAGGAGGCAATGTTAGTGCAGTGGTCTGAAAATGAAAATGGCCCCCAGAGGCTCACAGGGAGTACTATTGGAGGTGTGGCCTTGTTGGAGTAGGTGTGGCCTTACTGGAAGAAGTGTGTCATTGGCGGGTAGACTTCTAGATTTCAGAAGCTCAAGCCAGGCCTGGTAGCTCACTAACTTCCTGCTGCCTCTGGATCAGGATGAAGAGCTCTCAAATACCTCTCCAGTACTACGTCTGCCTGCATGGAATTATGCTTCTGGCCATGATGATAATAGGCGAAACTTCTGAACTGTAAGCTAGCCCCAATGGAACTCCTTCATAGGAGTTGCTGTGGTTATGGTGTCTCTTCATGGCAATAGAACCCTAACTAACTGAGACAGTTATCATGGAGTCCCACACTCACCCTTCTTGGTTTTGGTATAGATCCCTTGCCCTTGACTTGCTTCCCAGGTCCACAGACCCTGTTTTTTTAGAACATTCTTCAGTTGGGTCCTTCAGTTCCCAAACTATGTGGATGGGGCCATGATGTGGGAGTGTCATATATCAATCTGTTGATTTTATTGGTTAAGCAATAAAGAAACTGCTTGGCCCTCATAGGTTAAAACATAGGTGGGAGGAGTAAACAGAACAGAAGGCTGGGAGAAAGAAGCTGAGTCATGAGTCACCATGATTCTCCCACTCCAGGCAGATGCAGGTTAAGATCATTTCTGGTAAGCCAGCTCGTGGGCTACACAGATTACTAAAAATGGGCTAGTCCAGGTGCGAGAGTTAGCCGAGAAAAGGCTAGATATAATGGGCCAAGCAGTGTTTAAAAGAATACAGTTTCCGTGTAATTATTTCGGGGCATAAGCTAGAGCTAGCCATGTGGGCGGCCCGTGCCGGGGATGCAGCCCTGCCACTCATATTTCAACAGGGCCAAGGACTTGAAGGACCTAACTAGTCCTTTTCTCTCAGGTGGTCCTTTCTCCATTGCTCCCCACAACCAGGGTAGAGATGAACTCATGTTTGATGGTTAGTTTTAACAGTTAACTTGACACAACCTAAAATTACCTGGGAAAAGAGTCTCAGTGAGGGATCATCTAGATCAGGTTGTCCTCTGGCCATGTCTTCAGGGAACTGTATCCATTTTAATAGTTATGTGGGAAGACCCAGCACAAAGACCCCGCTTGGTAACTATAGAGAAAACAGGCAGAATACTAAGCATGCATGCATTAATTCCTCTCTCCTCTTAACTGTAGAAGTTACATGGCCAGCTGGCCCTAGCTCCTGCCGGAGTGACTGTTCTGTTGTGATGAACTGTCACTGGATGCCTAAGCCAAATAAACCCTTCCTCTCCTGCTTTTTTGTCAGGAGGTCTTATCATAGCAACAGAAATGAGCCGAGAACATAGATAGCAAATGGGATCAGGAGAATGGAGGACAGTTAGAATCTATTTCAGATCACTCTAGCTAATTGATTCTAAAGGGGGGGGGTGGAAAAATGAATTTTCCCTTCCAGTAATGGCAATGAGAACTCCTTCAGAAGGGCCCGATGGGCCTCACTGGATTGCTAGTCCAGACCATTTTAGCATAGCTACGAGGGCTGAGGATAAGGCCCTCCATCAGCTATTCCTGGCCTATGAATCCGCTCCTAGGCTAGGGAGAGGAGTGATTGACCGCTTCAGAAAATCTGACTGGAACAGAAGAGGCAAGTCATTCCCTATGGCAGTGGTCCTCAAACTGTGGAGTCTCAAACTTATTTGCTTATCAGATATCCTGGATATCAGATATTTACATGGTTGTGGGGCACCACAACAGGAGGAACTGTAATAAAGGGTCACAGCATTAGGAAGGTTGAGAACCACTGCCCCCTAAAAAGGTGTAAATTTCTTCAGAGAGTGGGGAGCTCCGTGGTTAAGTGCTTGCCTGTTTTCAATCCTGATAACCACAAAAGAAGAAAGGAGGTGTGGGGGGGGGGGAGGGGGAGGTTAGAGGCAAGGACAGACAACAACAGCAGATGTCCTTTATAGCTCATCTCTTAAGACTCAGCTCAGGGACCCTCTGAGTACCCCCTCCCCCATCAGGTGTCTTTCTACTGACTCATGTTACATCTTGTCTGGACTGCTACACCACGTTAATCTATAGCCATCTACTTGTGTGTGACCTCTTTGATGGTAAGTGTCCTGACTTAATTCTTATTTGCATACCCAGGCCTTCAGTGTGAGGTGCAGAAATGTCTGCCGTGAGGGAAAGATGATCTAGAAGAGTTAGCAGATCTTGCTATTAAGAGGGGAAGTAGAGGGGGTGGAGGGATGGCTGGGGGTTAAGAGCATACTGGCTGCTCTTTCAGAGGACCCAGGTTCAATTCCCAGCACCCACATGGCAGCTCACAACTGTCTGTAACTTCAGTTCTAGGGTTTCTGACACCCTCACACAGATATGCTGGCAGGTAAAACACCAATGAACTTAAAATAAAAATAGTAAATTATATGGAGAGACCAGCCTGGTGTTGAGGGGGGGGGGCTCAGAGAGGTACCTTCTAAAATGGAAGTTTTAAGTGCTCATACAGCTAAGGCCTGTCATTTATCACTAGTATTGATATGACTCACATCTAGCCTAGCCCTCCGTCAGCTACAGTAAACCTTGTCTCCCGGCCTTCACTTCTGACCTTCTCCCAGTCCTCAATGAACTGTCCCAGCAGAGAGGTCCTAACTTTTCACTCATCAGGCAAGTGGACACCTCCTATTTGCTGTTATTTATCATTATTAATTTATACAGTTGTACTCCCTAGATGGTTCCTGCCGTTACTCATTTTTGTTTTTATGTAGCCCAGGCTGCCCTTTAACTTGCTGTGTAGCCAAGGATGCCTTTGAACTTCTGATCCTCTGGCCTTTACCTCCCAAGTGCTGGGATTAGATTTTAGATGTGTGCCTGTGTCGTGAGGTGTTGGGGCTTTGTGTGTGCTCACTGAACTGTATCCCTAGGTCCAAGACAGAACACCCATATTCAAAACTAATAATAGACCTTTTGAAATGATGATCAATCAAAATTCTTTTTTTCTTTCCTTTTCTTTTTTTGGGGGAGGTTTTGAGACAGGGTTTCTCTGTGTAGCTCTGGCTGTCCTGGAACTCAATCTGTAGATCAGACTTACCTTGAACTCGAACTCAGAGATCTGCTTGCCTCTGTCTCCCAAGTACTGGGATTAAAGGCCTGAGCCACCTATAAATTCTTTTTTTCCCCTGCAGAGCATTTCCTAGGTCCCAAGTGACTGACCTATCTAAGGCCAGCTTTAGGATACAAGAGCTTCCTGTAAAGTTTCTCCAAGAGTTCTGAGCTAAACTTTGGGGTAAGCTGTTTGAAGTTTACAGCTGCGGCCTAGTAGACCTATTCTGAACTTCTGAGGCACAGAGGATGTTCTGAATTTAGAATAGTCTCCAATGGGCATATACTTCAGTTCTTTGGATTATGAAGGAATGTATGTTATTTAGTCCACAAAAGCTTTATATGTTATTATTTTGTTTCCTTAACTTTATTACAAGACTTTTATTTGTAGGTATCTTTAATGTCATATTTCAGCTTGCACAAATATTAGACGTTTAGCCAAAAAACTTCTTACATATTTAGTGAATAGTCCAGCATCTGCTACATGTACAGTTTTGTTTTCCATATTTTAATCTGAAAAAGATAAGGAAAGGTAAATCCCCTAAGCCTTTCCTTTCTCTTCTGTGTGGTTTATTCATATTAAATACTAAGAGGAAAGATGAAGTGATTTCTTGAATTTTAAAAAATACACTGTAGCTGGGCATGGCGGTGCAGGCCTTTAATCCCAACTTGAGTTCAAGGCCAGCCTGGTCTACAGAGTTAAACAATAACAATAACAACCAAACACAATTTCCCTCGAAACACCACAGAGATCCACACAGACACACACGTCTTCCTTCCACCCCTCGGCCACGCACACACACTCTATAGGAGAGCTGGGAAGATGGCTCAGTCGATAAAACACTCGCCTTCAATTTAAGCTCAATCCCTAGACAGACCCGGTTTATTTGTTGCTATTTTTCTCTTTTTCCTTGTCTTTTTCTTGCTTTGCAAAGCCGGGGTGACAGCTGAGACTTGAAGTCCAGGACTTGGGCAGTAGACAGATCCCTAAGGCTTCCTGGTCAGCCACCTCATCTACTCGGTGAGTTCTAGGCCAAAGAGAGACCCTGAATGAAAAAAAAAATGTGTCTGGAGACCAGTGGCCTCCATGCTGACGCATATGAACACAAACACAAATACACGCACACAAATACATCACAGATTTTCTCATATTTCTATTATTCTAAAAACCCTGCATCTATATTTAATCCCTCTTTCTTCTCTCCCTTCCTCTCTCTGTCTCCCTCTTTTGTTGATACTGAAGATTCAGTCTAGAGCCTTACACATGCTAGGCAAATCTTTTCCCACTGAGCAACAGCTCTGATCTATTTCTTTATACGGAGCCTCCTGCTAAGTTGTTCAGGCTGACCTCAAGCTTGCAATCTTCCTGCCTCAGTTTTCCAAATAGTTGGAATTACAGGCATATTTCACTGTGTCCGGTTGCTTTTATGTCTTTGCTTAGGTTTAGGAGAGAACATTTTATTTTTGGCTCTAATATTAGTACACAGTTCCATGCAAATCATGCCCATAGAGTAAATGTATGGTATATACATGTGCATATTTTTTATGTTAGTCTTTACATGTGCTATCATATCATACCTTCTGTCTTCTGTAAAAGACTTCCCTTACTATAGTGACAGCAGTATAAGCATCTTCCCTTCTTAGTGCCCAATGGTAACTACTTTGGGTTAATAGTGGGCTCAAGGGCCATGTTCCTATCATTGTCTCCACATGCCCCGTAGTGACCTTTCCAGCAGCCACTGTGGTCAGAAGGTACTCTTGGCACAGGTCACACTGCCTCTCCAGCACACATTACAGGTGGCTTGCTGGTTGTAGGTACATTAATGGTTACCCACACTCTGGTCCCCACAGTCTCTCAAAATGAAGCTGGTGCTGTCAAGAGCTCACAATGTCTGCTCTTAGGGAAATCTAGGCCTTTGTAGTCACAGTCTCCTACCAGGTATGGTTTCCTTACCTACCAAAGAACAGGACCATCTTGGGAACCTTGGTCACCGTGTCACGCTCTCCCCTCCCCCCCAAAAAACAATGCGGGTTTGCTCAGGTTGTCACTGAAGCTGACCCCTCAAATTTGCTATATAGTTGAAGCTCTGAACTTCTGATCCTCCCAGGTGGGGTCGGACTGTGAGTGTATGCAATGGTCAGTTTTGCGGGGTGCTGGGGATCGAACCTGGGGCTTCTTGCAGGCCTGACAGCCACTATAAACCCAGCTACACTATCAATCTCTTCATTATCTTTTTTTTTTAAAGAAACAGATTTATTTCATTTTTATTAATGTGTGTATGTGCATTTGTGGGAGAGTGCCTGTGAAGGCCAGGAGAGGGGGTTGTATCCCCTAGAGCCAGAGGTTGTGAGCCATCTGATGTGGGTTCTGGGAATCAAACCCAGGTCCTCCGCAAGAGCAGCAAGCAATTTTAACTGCTGAGTCATCTTTCTAGACTATGCCCCAAGCCTCATCATTTTGAAAGTAGGAACATTTTGAAAGTTTCTACCACTGTTACAGTCTGGATATAAAATGTGTAAAGGGTCCATGTGTTGGAGACTCAGTCTTTTATGGATAGATCCACTCTACCCAGTTAGTTAGGACAATTGCTTTCTGAGGTCTTTGACCCAGTGAAGGGATTAAGTCACTTGGTAGACTCATGATTCAATGGAGGCAGGGGCTCCTTGGAAGTGGTAGGTCTTTGCGGGCTGGATCTTGTTCTGGGCCTCTCTGGCTTTCTGCTTTGTGACAACCACAAAGCGTGCAGACTCTGCCATGATCTATGCTCTGCTGCTTTAATGTTCTGCCTAGCCTCAGGCCCAAAGCAATGGATCCAGCTAATCTCAGCCTGAGTCCTCTGAAACCGAGAGCTAACATAAATCTTTCCCGTTTAAGTTGTTTGGGTCAGTTATTTTGTCCCAGCAATGGCAATCTATATATAGCACACTTGATTTGATGTCAAGAACCTTGCATGCATTTGCTTCTGTTTCTGATCTCACCTACTGAATGCTACAGTCTTTCAGGGAACGATCTATGTTGGATTTCTAAGCATCATTCACCCCGGCAGACCCCATACTGATGCTCACTTAAGGAAGAAATGAAGGCAAATGAGAAAGTCATATCTATTTCCAGTTGGTGGTTCGATTCTATTTGGCTTGTGTGAAGAGAACCCTCAGAAGCTGCTAAATCAGAGACTTAAGAAGGAAGACTCTTTCAAGGACTTCCTCCTGTCCCAGCCCACAGTACTTAGAGACCCCAGAGGTTTTCAGCTAGTAATTAACACAAGGCTAGTGAATTATTTTTACTGGCTTATAAATTAATCCATAAGTATTAAGGAAGCAATAAGCCAGCACTCAGCCATTAGGCATGTTTTCCTCTTATAAACAAGCTGAGGACTTTGGCTGCTATTTTTTTCTTTCCCCTCCAAGCTTGATCGTAAAAACAGTCCCAGGAACTCATCAGAATGAAACGTGTGATAAGAAAAAATGCACACATAACACAAGGTTATGTATCCCAAGGTACGTGTTGGCTAACGGGGTAAGTTTGCAACAAGTTCTGCAAACAATGTATGTTTGCTTGGAAAAACAGAAAGAAAGAAAAACAAAACGGTTTGGCAGATGGTGATGCTGGTGAAGCCCCCGTCCAGTAAGTACTAAAGCCCGAAGTCCTGAGTTCGATCCCTAGATCCCACATAAAGGTGTAATGAGAGAACTGTCTCTACAAAGTTGTCCTTTGACTTAAACGGGAGTGTCACTGGGGCCCCACTCCACACATCAAGTGTATGAACACACACACACAAACACACACACACATAAACACACACATAAACACACACAAAACACACGTGCGCACATAGTAAAAATGTAAAGTTAGAACCAACACGAAAATGAATGAAAATATAAGGGTATCAGCATTTAAAACAGTACTAAGAAAGAAAACTGCATAAAATAAATAGACCCTTGCATGTAGATAGAACCCCAGGCTCAATATAACATCAGTAGACTAACATGGGATGAGTTGGCAAACAGGTCGAGATTTATCTTTTTAAAAAAATTGAAAGGCACCCAACTGAGACCCTGTCGGTTAAGGGGGGCGTGACACACATTTTTGGACACTTTGAATAAGGGGCACAGTGCGCTAAGCCTATTCCAGCTACCGGCTCTTAGCACGCACGACTGGTTCCGGATTCCCGCACCGAGCACCGCACCGGGCCAGCGGCTGCGGGCTGGGAGGGCGCTTAGGGCTAGCGCTGATTGACCGGGCGCGCAGTCAGGTGACCCGAGGCGCCACGTTCTGGGAGCCCGGCCCGCGGTGGCTTCCCAGGCAGGGGCAGGGCCCACCGGGGAGCCGCGAGGGACTGATCTCTCCCGGAACAAAGTTGCAGGGCCGGTGGCCGAGGGCACGCGAGCAAGTGACGCGGCGGAGAGCGGGAGGCGGTTCCGACCTGCGGGATCCACGGCTCCGGGGCTGGTCTAGCCCTGCCAGAGAAGCGAGCCCCTTTCCCGGGGTGGCGGGCTGACCAAGCAGCGCCCCACCCTCGCTCTCCAACAAAGGGGCCGGCGGCGGCGGGGGAGGACCGGGAGGAGGAGCCGGAGCCCGAGCCGCGGGCTGCTTTCGCGCACAAAGTTGTGGAGTCGCCCTTCCCCGGAGGAGAGGAGCGGGCAGCGCGGGGCGCGGGATTTCTCCCGCCCAGGGCAGAGGAGGAGCCGCGGGCGCCTTCGGCCGAGCGGGCGACCTCGGCGAGTGGCGCCCCTTTTCTTTCGGGTCATCCTGCAGACGGAAAACTCCAGAGCGTGCCGGCCTCTGCCTAGCGTTTGGACTGTTTTGCTTTTGGCGGAACTACCCGGCAGGAAGATTGCACAAGTCAGGGGGCGTTTCCAATTGGGTGTCAAGTTTTTTTCCTCCCCTCTTTCGGATCTTGTCTGGCTTTCCACGTTTCATTTAAAAAAGAAAAAAGAAAAACTAAAATCTCGCATCGCCCAACGCAAGCTCCCGCACACCCGGCTTCCAGCGACCCGAACACACCCAGAGGAGCCCTTGGGCCTCTGGGACTTGGCGAGCAGGTAAGTCCATGCATTATTGAAGCTCCGGGCTGTGTAATGTGACCGCAGTCCCCGAGGGAACGGGGCGGGGGCTGAGAGGAGGTGGGACCTTTCTGCGGTTCCTCCGCCCGGTCCAGAAATAGAAGCCGTAGCCAACTTCTGCACTTTCCCTGGAAGCTCAGCGGCCCCACTCCTGGGTGGGAGCGAGCTGGGATGAGAAGGTGGGAATCTACTTGTCGCCAGGGTCTCAAATTTCTCGGGCTGGTTCAGTGCTGTCGTCTTGTCCCTTCCTGAGGGGGAGAGGCTGTCGCCTGTTCGTTCATCGCCCCGAGCGGGCGAGCACAGCTAGCGATCTCCAAGAGGGGACGTGGCCTCTTCAGAGAGCCTGTCACACACCTCCGGTCCTGGGGAGGCGGGGCCCGGGTGGTGTCCCGGAGGAGAGGGTGGGGAGGGAGGTTTGCGGTCTGAGGGTTGAGGAGCGCTTCCCTGCCGGCCTCCAGGCTGGGGGCGTGCTCGACCTCTGTGTGGTTGCTGTTCCCGAGGGTGGGGCCCCAGTGTGGCGAGATCACCAGCTCCCTGCCAGCAGCTCTGGAGAGACTGAAGGGAGAAGGGGGTACCTCTTTGGTGCGCAGTCCCGGTCGCCTGCTTTTCCGGACTCTTGGCATCCCTTACTGCAAGTGACAAGGTAATTCATGCCCCCATTAGGCCTGGGTCTGAGACTCTGCTTGCCCAAGGCCACTTACAAAACCAACAAAGAACTAATTGTAGGCTGTGCAACTTTTAGAAGGCACATTGTTCAAAGAGACTTTTCAAGTCCCTGGATTCCGACGGTGTGGCGTTCCAGGGTTATTTTCAAGGGGAGGAAGAAACGTGTGTGACCCCTGAGAGCCAGGGACCCGCCTTTTTTGAACCCTCAAATTAGAGCTTCTGGGTGTAATTCCGGGCTGCACTCTCAGGAGTGTCCCGAGGGAACATCCTTGATCCTCCTAGCCTTCAGGTCACCTGGGTCACCACTATCGAGAGAGGTGGGCTCTCCGGGTGGTGCTTGGAAAAGTGCGCCTTGGTCAGAGTGCAGGAATTCCAGAAGAGACGGGATCTCCTGGATGGCGAAGCAGCAGCAGCAGCATTAGCAGCAGCAGCAGCATCCATTCCGTTGGAACTTGCCCTGGGCCTCTGAAGTCAGGCTGGACCCTCAGGGGCTGGCTGCTGGTGGGCGCTGGAGACTCAGCTTGCAAGAGCTGGTGGAATTCGAAGCTCGTGGGTCCTTCAGCCCGAGGACAAGGCGGTGAGGGGCGAGGGCCGTGCGCACTGAAGCCACCCTCCCTTCGCCCCTCTTCACCAGCATTTATGAGACCTTCGAGATAGCTCTTTAACTCTCCTTTGGGTGTTTATCCAAAATTTATTGCGCCTGTAAACAGCATTAATCACAGTGGTATTAACCTTCCCTGGAGCGCTTCCTAGCGTGAGTGGCAGCTCTTGGCACTCAGCGGTTTCCTTCACAAGTGGGAATGCAAACCTGTCCCTCAGCTTCCCTCTCCACTCTTCCCAGCGTTCCTAGCTTTTGGTTACTAGTGAGCCAATAGTTTTTTTGCGAGATTTAACAGCTTTCCGCCACAGCTGCACCTGGTTGAATATTCCTTAATGGTGACACTGTTTGAATGTTGTATGCTCTTGAACTTTTGCCTCTAAAGCCCCCAGTCCTGGCGTTTTGGTCTAAGTAACAGAAAAGCATCAGCCCGAAGGAGGAGCTGGTACATGTAGCTAGCTGGGTGCGTGGGTTTCGGTGGGGGTAACTTCACCGACTGTCCTTTTGATGGAAGAGGTTGGGCAGCAACTGTGTAGGTAGGTCTCCTAGCACAACCTCACGGTCATTCACTTCTGGTTTCTTCCTTATCTGTGTGGAGTGTGGCTCCTTCCATTCCATAGGTGCGGAAGTGGAAGGAAGCTTTGATTCTGTTCCCACAGCTAATTATCGTAGCATTTTATTTGTGTGTTTTGAGATAGGTCTCATTTACGCGGCCCAGGCTGGCCTTGAACTTGCTTCAGCCTCTGAAGTTGCATGTACCACCACACCTGGCTCACACCTGTGGCAGTTTGGAAGAAAGTATCCTCAAACTTTCTTATTCAAACTGGTGCTCCTGGGACGTTAGTGGCAACAAGAGTTAGTGGCTGTTCAATGTTTAAATGACCTGTTAGTGTCTTTCCTCCTCATTCTTTTCGAGTTCTTTGATCACGTTTTCTGCTGTTTTTCAGTGTAGTGGGGATTTGCATTATCAAGAAGAGAACGTAGGAAAAATGATCCGAAGGAGAATGGCAGAATCAAACATTTTAATGAAGACATATTATTGGTCATGTCCCTTTGTACAAGTTAACTTTTTCTTTAAAAGAAATTGGCAGGGGTGGGGGGCATTTTTTAAAGATGGCTCAGTGGTTAGGAGACAGTCCAGGTTCACTTTCTTATGCCCTTTTCTGGCCACCTTGGGCCCTAGGTACACACATAAGGTAGGCATTCACACATAAATGTTAAGAAATGCATTTTTAAATATTTATTTATTGTAGGTGTGAGAGGGAGCAAGCCCCATCACACACGCAGAGGTCATCAGGCTTAGTGGCAGGTGCCTTTTTAAGGGAGTAGAAAAGTCTTTGGAAAGGCTTAATGTGGAGGTCCCTGGCTATAAAGGGAGAACACTGGACTTGTCTCTCAAAGGAACTGCATTCCAGGAAAGAGAATTTTTCTTAGGCAACTGGAATTTTCCATAATAATTTTTTTACATATTCTCCGAGCAAGATTTTGGGTCTCTAAGATATTAAGATACACATAAAAGCATAGCAAATCTTTCACAGTTTTCTACTTCAAGATAGGAATATAAAAAATTTGTGATTAAAGTTTTCAGGAGAACTTGTTTTTGTTTTGTCTTCTACAGTCTTGTGTAGCCCAGGCTGGCCTCAAACTCTCTGTATATCAGAGGCTGACTTTGAACTCCCGATTCTCCTGCTGGGGTTTCTGGTCCACTCCTGGTAAAAACTGCTTGGCAAATGGCCAGCCTTCCAGTCTTTTTCCCTGGTCACTTTTGACTTTTGTTTGTTTGCTTGTTTTTGTAATTCTGGGGTTCAAACCCAGAACCACGTGCATAAGGTAAGCACTCCATCACTGAATTACATTCTCAGCTCTTTAGCTTATTTTTAATTTTTGGACAGGTAGCTTAGATTAGTTTGGGATTTTCTATGTAGCTCGGGCTAGCCTCTTTCCTCTGTCGCTCTAGAGCTGGGATTAGAGCTGCGAGTCACCACATCCAGGTCTTCACATTCTTCTTTTCTTCTTTCGTTTTTTTGGTTTAGGTTTTTGAGACAGGGATTACCTGTGTAGCCCTGGCTGTCCTGGAACTCGCTTTATAGACCAGGCTGGCCTTGAACTCAGGGATCACCTGGCTTTGCCTCCCCGAGCACTGAGATTAAAGGTATGTGCCACCACCACCCGACTCTGTAAATTCTTAATACTCGTGAAATCATATAAACATTTAAAAAGTTTTTTATTGTCCCATAAAGCCTGGGAGACTGATGAACCGATCCATATATTGAGAGGAAATGGTTCTTAAAGCTTTAACAATTTGCCAGTGTTCTTTTGCTTTAACTCTCATTTTGCTATCATTAATGGACTCGACTGGCTTCCTGACTTGCAGAAAGAGAAGTTATTATGCTACATAATGTTTATATTTATATAACAAAGTAGTACTGTAGGCTACACTGTTCGAATGTTAAATAATAGAACACAATGCTGTTCCACAAATATAAAATTTAAAATAACAGTGTAGTACAATTCACTCTTAGCTGAAAGAATTGAGGCTGGAGAGGTGGCTCATTGGTCCAGAGCACTTCTTACTCTTGCCGAGGCCGCGGGTTCAGTTCCTGGCACCCACGTTGGGGGGCTCACAACTTCCTGTAACTCCATATTTAGGGAACTGGACACTCTCTCTGTCCTTCATGGCCATCTGGCACTTCCAGGTGCACGGACTTACATGCCGGCACTCAGATACACTTAAAATAAAAATAATTTAAAAACAAAGCCACTAAAGAACTGAAGTTGTCCATTCCTACCTAGAAATAAACCCTAGTTCTGACAATTGTTTTTCATTTGTTTGTTTGTGTTTGGGTCCCACTTGGCAGCACAAAGGGACCTAGAACTCACAGGTCCCCTGGAACTGGGGTCAGGTCCTCTGGAAAAGCAGTCAGTGCTCTTAATCACTGAACCATCTCTCTCTTCAGCCCCCTGAAACTCGTTTTAACGTGTGAATTTGTATCCTTTGTTCCAGTGTGAATGCCTTGAGTGTGATATTCCTAACTAGTGACTAATTTAATTGGCACTAAGGCACTCATAAAGGGGCCAGGAAAGAGACGGATGCTGAACTTAAAGCTGAACTCTGCTCCTTTCTGGGCTGTGCAATCCAGGAAACGTGGAGCAGTATGGAGCAGTGCTTGCTAGCATTCTTGATGAGTGAGCGCTACTGCAGGGCAGCTCTTCAGTTCTCTAGGTTCTAAAGATGTTTCTCACTGTCACTGCAGATCAGATTGTTTTATCTGAGTGGCGCCTACCAGCAGCAGAGTCGGTATGATGAACCTTCCAGAATAAAGTCTGTATCAGTGGGCTCTCTGCATTTCTTCATAACTACAATACATACCATCCCTGAAACTTAGATCCATATTTCCAAATGCCTTTTGGCCTTTTCCATTATATGTCTCTGAAGCAACTTAGACTCAGCAAATACAAATGACATTCATTATGTCTTCCTCTTTGTCCAACACCCTCGGTGTTTCCCAACCTAGTGGATGGATAGTCTGTCCACTTCTGGATTGCCCAGTGCCAGCGGAGTCACTCAGCATCCTAGTGTTCTGTGTTCTAATGCCCGGGCTGTTCCCAAGTCTTATTGATTTCTTTATTTAATATCCTGTGTATCCACTCATTATCCCTCCACCTAATCTGTTGAGGCCACAATCACATACTGCCTGTACTATTAGTAATGTTATAACAGAAAGGCTAGCATAATAGATACCCAGTTGCTCTTGCTTTTTTGGATAGTATTGACTTCCTCTTCCTGTGTGTGTCTTTATATATACACACATACATTCAGTGCACATATAGAAATGCATAGGCATTGAAGATATTGTCATACTTCATCATATGTCTCTTACAATGGAAGATAGTCTCCTACCTAACAACACTATTAATTAGTCCTGGGGTTAAGATTGGTATAATAAGAATGCCTAAAATAAACTCTGTAATGTTTTCTTTGAGAATTCTGAATTCAATCCAGGGTTGTATTTGGTGGTTAGGTCTCTTTAGTTTTAGTCTTGTTTAATATACAGAGTTCTTTTTTATGTAGATAGTTTTGGTTTGAGTGACATTGAGTCTCTCTTTCTCTCTCTCTCTCTCTCTATATATATATATACACACACACACACATATATATGTATACACACACATACACACACACACACGTGTGTGTGTGTGTGTTTGGAGGCCAGAGACTGGCATAGTGAGTCTCCTGGTATTTCCATTTTACTTTCTGAGACAGGATGGATCTCTTGCTGAACCTGGGCTCCCTGATTGGCTATGGTCTTCCTGTTTCCAGCTTCTAGTGATGAGATTACTGGCACATGCCACATACCTGCCTTTTTTTATGTGGGGGGTTGAAGTTGGGTCCTCATGCCTTGCAGCAAGTTCTTTACCCATGGGACCATGTTCTTTCCTCCTAGTCCGTTTGTTTTGACCCCTCTCCCCATTTGTCCATGATAAGCCTCATGATTGAGATTTTGGCAGGGTAGGTGCACTGTGTTTCCCATCACACCACCTAATGCCTGTTGAGGCTTTTGTGGTGTTTGCTCACTGGTCAAGGTTGGGATCATTTTCCTCTAACAGAGTAGCACGAAACACATTCCAGACACAGAGAAGAGCTGAAACTTTCCATTCTACCTCTTCTTACTCACACGACCTCAGTTCTCCGACGAGTGCACTGCTCTGACCTGCTGTAGTCCTCACTGGTTCCCACACGTTCCTCTGGCCTACTGACAAGCCGCCACCAATGTCAACAGGCTTATGTCACCGCTCCCATCGTCATCGTCCTCAGACAGGTCTCAAAACCGCCCTAGGAATCTCTGTTCTCACCTCCCTTCTCCACCTATTCGCAGACGGGCTTTCTCTCGCCTGTCTACCGTCCAGAGGCACTGACGTCAGCCCTCCCAGCCCTTGGTGGTGCATCTACTTCATAGGCCAAGCTCTTCCTTTTTCTACTTCCCGTTTTGGCTAATTAACGTCTTCCTCTCCCTGAAGATTCCGCTTAAATGTCATTTCTTCAAGAAAGCCTTCTCAGTGGCCCTGGGCAGGTTGGGTTTGTTCACTTTATGCCTTTATTACTTTATGTTTCTCTTTTGTACCGTTGCCGACTATCAAGGTTGTAATGAAATCATTCATTATATAATGAATTGCTTAGTGTCTGTGAGGCTTAGTGTCTGTTAGGCTCCTCATGGAAGAAGCTGTGTCAACTCCCCATGGCTGGGTCCAGTGCCTCATATGGTAGATGCTCAGTAAGTCTTTACCGGTTACTGTATATAACCTATATTAGAATATATGGGGTTGGGAGATGACTCAGTGGTTAGCACCCATGCAGATGCCTGGCAGATGCAGCACCACTTTTGTGATTCCAGGATGTGGCATGTGGATTCAGGAGATCTCTGGGGTTTACCAAAAGACTCTGCCTTAATGCAAAAGGTGGAGAGCATCATTTGAGGTAGACACCCAACGCCAAGCTCATACATGCGTGCCCATCCCTTTCACATGTGAACACACAGACATATACCAGCAAGGAAAAAAATAGGAAATACATTTATGCATTTCTAGTCAATCCTTTCTCTTTTCCTTTTAGGTATTCATGCCAAGCTGGACCACTATTCGGAGTTGACAGTCTGCAGAAGAAGATTTGGGAAAGCCTTTGGATTACATTGAAACTCAGCCAAGATGGCCAAGTATGGGGACCTTGAAGCCAGGCCTGATGATGGGCAGAACGAATTCAGTGATATCATTAAGTCCAGATCCGGTGAGTGGTGGGAGCTTCCGCTGTGGATCTTTCTGTGGGGAATGTGTGAAAGACAGCGATTTCCTAGCTTGTTTTGCCATGTTCTTGTGAGGCAGACTTCTCCTGACAAGCTTCACGCTGCCCAGTGACCGTCCTTCTGTCAAAGGCCACATCCCATCTCTGCGTGGCCTCTCTTACTTTCTCAGCCTTCTTTTGTTGCCGTGTGTGTGGAGCATTACTGGAGACAGTGCTGCCTGCGGCCCAATGCTGCTCGGTTCTGACGTCAATAGGATGTACAAACATAGTCGGACATTTTCCCTTATTTCCTGACAACAGAGTGGGATCACGTGATCAGAGTAGAGAATGATCACGTGATCAGAGAAGTGAGTACCCTAGTTTCTGGCAGGAAGACCTTGTGGTGGGGTCCATTACCGTATGCCCACCTACCATGCTGCTCTTGGAGGCCAGGGCTGGAATGTGACCTCTTTCCTTTTTTGAAATGTCCACTTCGCAAGGCAGTTTCCCCCACTTGATCAAATCAGCCAGACTAAGACAGACCAATGATTTTCATGTGATCATTTGGATTGGAGGTCTTTGGATGCCACCCTTCCCCCACCCAGCTTATTATTATATAACTGCTGCTTCTCAATTCTGGTTCTTCAAATGAATCAACTGGGGAGTAGTTTTTTTTTTTTCTTTTTACAAATGCAGATGTGTTGGCTCCACTCCAAACCCACTGAATGAAAATTTCTCTATTTTTTTTTAAAAAGCTTCAAACATGATTCTGAGACAGGCTCAAAGGGGAGATTTTTGTTTGTTTGTTTGTTTGTTTAAGCAAGCAGGGCCTTCTGAGTTCTTCAGATTATATAGAACTCTGTTCCTGGCCGTGAACATTGTCCTTTAGTAACTCCATTATCATAAACATTATATCTGGCGTCACTCTTACAACAACAACAGCAACAAATGGAGCTCAAAGATGATTTTTGCAGTGAGAAATGTCCTTGTGCTCTGGCAAGAGCATATTACTGATTTGGAAACTACCAAAATCTGTGCACCGACTGTGATCTCACTAGGAGATGCATTGCCCTTCATGATGCCAGCAGTGCTGGGGTGGGAAAGCGTCTGGATGTTGCAGACTTGGCTGTGATTTTGCAGTGAGGTCTGTAGCTTTAGGAATCTTGGGAAGGTGCCGCTGGCAAGTCCTGTGGTGTATGCACTATGAAGGGTATTCTGAGGAGGTTGTGTTCCCCTAAATTTCATTTCAGGGGTACAGAACTCGTATTTAGAAACATGTACAGTAATGGGAAAGTGGAAGAGAGACAGTCAGGTATCTCTGCATGTCCCATAGTTGTCTATGAATTGTGAAGACGAATGATTCTCAGTTTTGCTCTAACCCAACCTCTGTGACATTAAGACCTTGGATTTGGGGATAGGGAGGTGTCTCCATGGATAAAGCCATTGCCACAGAAGCCTGATGACCTGAGTTCAATCCTCAGAACCCTGGGAAAGAGAGGTAGAAGGAGAGAACTCTCTCCAAGGACCTTGTCCTCTTCGTATGATGTGCACAGTGGTATGTATGTGCACACACATGTACAATAATAATAAATAGACAGATAAAAAAGCCTAGGACATTTATTTATCACTGGTTCTTTGGCTTTGTCCACTAGAGAACAGTTATTAGATACAAAATTTAATTCCTAGAGTATATGCTGAGTGTCCACACTTCCATACTGTTCGTTCAGTTTTAAATGACTGTTTATCAAGGCTAACAAGGCTTATTCATACTGCTGGGGTCTAATTTGTTACGGTGTATCCTTTCTGGTACTAAGGGTTGATTGTGTTAAAAAAATATTATTCATTTGTGTGTGCATGGAGGTAGGGTAGCCATCCATGCCACGGCAGGCCTGTGAAGGCCAGAGGACAACTTTGGGTGTCTGTTTTCCCCTTCCACACTGTCCGTTCAGATCAAACTCAGGTTGGTTGCTTGTTGAGTCTTGCTGACCCAGTGTATTGCTTTTTCAAGAAGGACATATCAATTTGTTGAGTAATTCTGTTTGTAGAGTTTCTTCCTAGGCAGTAGATATAAATGTACATTTCACTTGATTGCAGTACTGTTTATAATAGGAAAAAAAAGGGAAATACCATAAAAATCCAGCTTGGGCATGAGTTGGGTCGTTGTTGCCTAAAGTGTTTAGAAATGATCACCAGCTATAAGGTTGTTACTATTTTCTTTAAAACCCATGTTCTTAGTCAAGTAACTCTGGAAATAGCAGCGAACTTACTGTTTCTTTCCTGGGATCACACAGCTGCGTAGAGTTCACAGAACCCCAGTGGAGATAATCAAGTTAGAACAAATGACTAAAGTAGATATTTTTTCATAAATGGTGATGTTGATGTGTGTGTGTGCACGAGTATGTATACATGTTATAAACATGGAAGATGCCATTGATAATTGATTGTGATACAGGTAGCTATTGATGTGAGAAGTATCTTTTAAAAGATTGCTGGTGGGAGCTGGGTGATGGGCTCAGTGGTTGAGAGCACTTGCTGTGGTTGCAGGGAGGGGACCTGGATTCATTCCCAACATCCTTATAGTGGTGGCTCACAACCATCTGCAACTCCAATCCCAGGGTAGGGGATGCTCTCTTCTAACCCCTGAGGATACCAGGCACACACACAGTGCACATACGTACCCATAGGCAAAGCACTTGTACACATAAAATGAAAAAATAAATAAATTTAAAATAATCTGTTGGCCATGTGGCACCTCCCTGTTATCACATGAGAGGCTGGGACAGGAGGATTTGGGGTTTGAGGCTAGCCTGGGCTACCTTATGATATTTTGCTCCCCCCAAAGAAATAATAAGAACAAAAATGAAGATGTGGAATTCTCTTGGTATTTGGGATAATTCTTTTCTTACTGTCCACATGTGTTTTCCAAAGCTGCTTGATGGGGCTGTATTATTTAGGCTTTGACATTTTTAAAAACCCTAATATTACATGCAGTGTTTTAATGCCAGTGTTATGACTGTGTCCTCTTCCCCCTTTAGTGGCACCTACTTCAAAACACGATGAAAATTTAGCTTCTGCATAGCTGAGATATGAATCACATTCCTTTGGCTGGATTATGTTGCAAAAGCTGGCAGATAAATTTGGATTTGAATGATCCTGTGAGTCATCTTGCTTTCTGGAAGGCACGTTCTCCATTTGTGCCTAGGGCAAATGCTTAGTATACAGTGGTATTATCTCAGGGTACGCCAAAGTTTACAAACTATCAAGAGACTTTTAGAAATCTAGATGAAATAATTGGAGTGCACTATGCAGTGAAACACGTTTGAAGCTCCTTATTGGGTACGTTCCATGCTGTTTTCTTCCTTCCTTCCTTCCTTCCTTCCTTCCTTCCTTCCTTTCTTATTTTCAGTTTTTAAGAAGGTATATTTGCTTGGCACCTGTTGCTTGTATGTAATCTCAGCATTTGGAAGGTAGAGAAAAAAGGATCAGAAGTTCAAGGCCAGCCTTTGCTCAAAAAACAAACAAACAAACAAAACAAACCAAAAACCAAAAAAAAAAAAAAAACCCAAAACCAAAAACCAACCAAAACCAGAAAAAGCTCAAGCGTGGTGGCTCATGCCTGTAATCATACTAATTGGGAGCCAGCCTGGACAGTTTAGTGAAATTTTATTTCAGGGAAATACCCCCACCTCCTACAAAGGAATATTTTCCCATTAGAGAATTAAAAAGCTGAAATAAAATTGAGAATGTTATACATGCACATAATATGTTTTGATCAAATCCACCTCAATCCCATCCCCTGCAATTCCTCACCTCTGCCTACAATTTTCTTCTAATTTCATGAATTCCTAAATTTTCCCATCTCTGTGTGTGTGTTTTATGTTTTGCTTTGGTTTTTGTGGAGACAGAATGTGGTGTCTCCCTTTGTGTCAGCTTGACACAGGCTGCAGTCGTCTGAAAGGAGGGAACCTCAACTGAGAAATGCCTTCATAAATTCCAGCTTTAGGGCGTTTTCTTCATGAGTGATTGATGGGGGAGGGCGCTGCCCCTTGTGAGTGGCGCCATCCCTGAGTTCTATAAGAAAGCAGACTGAACAAACCATGAAGAGCAAGCCAGTAAGCAGCTCCCTTCCATGGCATTTGCGTCAGCTCCTGCCTCCAGGATCCTGTCCTGTTTGAGTTCTTGTCCTGACTTCCTTTAATGATATGGAAGTCCAAGTCAAGTGAACCCTTTCCTCCCCAACTTGCTTTTGGTCATGGTGTTTCATCATAGCAATAGTAACCCTAACTAAGACATAAAGTCTGACTGTGTAACCCTGGCTGGCCTGGAATTTACTACGTAGGTCAGGTTGGCCTCAGACTCACAGATATTCACCTCCTTCTGTCTCCTGAGTGCTGGGATCAAAGGCATGTGCCACCTTACCCACCTTTATTTTTTATTTTTATTTTTGAATTTTCGAGACAGGGTTTCTCCGTAGCTTTTGGTTCCTGTCCTGGAACTAGCTCTTGTAGATCAGGCTGGCCTCGAACCCACAGAGATCCGCCTGTCTCTGCCTCCCCTCCCGAGTGCTGGGATTAAAGGCATGCGCCACCATCGCCCGGCCTGCCATCTTTATGTTTTTAAGTCGGTCTTTGAGCCTATCGTATGACCTATTTTGGTCAGATTCACTACCTTCTCAAACTCCTCCCAAATCTACCCTTCTTTCCCTACCTACCCAAATTTGTGTCCTCGTCCTCCTCTTCCTCCTCCTTCTCTTCTTCTTTTTCTTTTCCTTCTCCTTCTCCTCCTCCTTCTTCTTCAAATGCATTGAATCTAGTTTGTGTTTTTCATATACTCTTGAGTGGTTATCCACCAGGGTGGCTTCGTTGACCCACAGGGATGTGGTGGTCTGAATGACAATGGCCTCTATAGGCTCATATATGTTTGAATACTTGATCCCTAGTTGTTGAAGCTGCTTGTGCCCAGGTCAGCAACACACATCCACTCAGGACTTTACTCACTCCTTACGACTAAGTTATCAAAAGTGAGTCCTGAAATCGCTTAAAGAACAAAAGCCACACATGCTTTGTGATTGCAGGGCATTTGCCTGAGATATGAGCAATGCCTAGAAAGGAACTTGAGGGCTGTGGCTGTGGGTCACTTTGTAGAGCACTGGTCTAGTGTGCAAGAGACCCTGAGTTCCATCCCTGGGAACACATAATCTAGTTGTGGGGCTTCACACCTGTAATCCCAGCGCTCAGAAAGTGGACACAGGAGGATCAGAAGTTCAGGGTATTCCGAAGCTTGTCCGTCTGTACTGCATGAAACCCTGTCCCAAAACCCAGCAAACCAAAGAACCCCCACAAACCCATAAGAAACAAAACAGAAAAAAGGAACAGGACTAGAAAGCATTTGTTATCTACTGGGCGAGGATTTGGAGTTGCTGACAGTCGGCTGCTAAAGCACTTGTAATAATGACAGCCTAATCTATATAAGTTGGAAAGCTTAACAGGTTTATAAAGATTTTAAGACAGTAGACCAAGAATAATTTTTAGGTGAAGTACATTACTGCTGGAGTGTGTGGCTTATGAACATCTCTGGAACATCATGAAATATGAAATAATAGGCTGGACATGGACACAAGTGCACATATGCACGCGCGCGCGCACGCGCACACACACGCACACACACACACACACACACACACACTCCCAGCACTCAGGAGGCAGAGGTTGGAGATCTCTGTGAATTCCAGGCATAGTGAGTTCCAGGTCAGCTAGCACTACAAAATGAGACCCTGTCTCAGAAAACAAAGAGATAATGATAGCAACGTGGTTCTGGTTGCATATAAAATTGAAGACCATCTTGACTGCTGTTGGAGTCAGTCAGTGACGAACACTTATTAAAGTGTGTGCTGATGGAGAAACCAGCACCGTTGTCAGTGTTGAGAGCTTTTCAGAGCTCCTTGAGAAGGGCAGACTCACAGCCTCGGATGGCGTGCCATCGGACCACAGTGAGACTGAAGTACGTGAGACCCTGTTTCCAGACTAAAAGTGTCCGTCGTTAGAGTGTTTGCTGCTCTTCCAGAGGACCCGCCTTTGCTTATCAGCACCCATCTCGGGCGGCTCTCTACTGCCTGTAACTCTAGCTCTAGGTATCTAACACTCTCCTCTGGCCTCAGTGGTACCACTCTGCATACATGTACACATACATATAAGCAAAAAGAATCATTAAACAAAATAAAAAAGCATAAATAAAGAAACTCAAGTGTGACAGCTTTATCATTTTCCTTTACCTCCTGTGATTTTTTTTTTTTAAGACAGGGTCTCACTGTGTAGCCCTTGTTGTCCTGGAGCTCCCTATGTAGACCAGGTTGGTCTAATCACAGCGATCTGCAAGCCTTGCCTCCCAGAGCCTAGGTTCTAAAGGCCTGGCCACTACCTCCTCCGTTCTTATCTTATCCTGGGTTCTAATTGTTAGGGAAATTAGAGTCTGTACTAAGCTGATGCTAATTCCCTCTTTGTATATTTAGCATCTTACCTTACCATACACAGACTGTGAGCAGACGCGATGGTAAGAGGTTTTTGTCTTTACAGTTGGTCTTTCATCAACAGCACTCCAAAGCCACACGGAAGTCATTATTTCAGTAGGACCCACCCAGGTGCTTTGGCACACACCACTTTTCTCTGTCATTGTCTGGTTCCCTGTCATTCTGCTCAAGGCTTAGACATAGCCTTCATTGAGTGACCTTCTCTGTTGACTTTGGGAAGTCCTGGTTGTTTCCTTGCCCCTGCCAAACACCTTTTCTTTCTGTATTTATTCGAGAAGAGGGCTCACTTTCTGCCCTAGTCCACCCTCAACCTCATGATCCTCCCTCCTGTCTCAGCCTCCCAAGTGCTGGGGTGACAGGTGTGCACACCACACCCCGCTGAGTCACCCGGTCCCATATCACTGCATGTGAGGTCTCTGTGTTCTCCTTCTCACTATCTGGTGCTTTGTTGGCATTATGCCCTTGTTGAACTCCGTGTCAGTGGGGAAACCAATACGCCTCTGGCACCAAGCCCATTGCTTGTTCGATTACAGCTGAGTCATAAGTACTTACCCAGTGGAAAGGGTTCCACAGCTTAGAAAGACAGGAGCTGGGATTTGAACTCAGGTTCAGATCGGACTGGCGGAACCCTGAGTCTGAACTCTGAATCGTCTTTTTGTTTAGAAGGCACTTTATCCCGTGGCTGCTTGCAGGGTCATTATTTTGTGCCCAAATCTGTTCCTTTCAGATCTGCCCAGTGTTGACTGTGTGCATATATCCCTTCTGTCTCTTCCTTACTGCCTACTGAGGGTGACCCTGGGCTCAAATCTGGAGCTGCTTTGGTTGGTTCCCTGGTGGCATCGGAGCCCACATAAGAGATAGGACCTGCTGCTCCTTGGCCTGCCTGCGGCTTTAGTTCTCTTCTGTCATTCTCTTCCAGGAGTTGACAAAGGGGAAAATATTGGAGGACAGACAGTCCTTGGGGTGCAAGATGAGAGACTGATACTCTGCTCTGACGTGGATTCTCTTTCTCTCTTTCTCTGATGGCTGTTCAAGGCTTTTAACTGGCTGGCAAAAGAGGTAGGATTTCAGATGCGCTGACATTTGGCACAGGGTAGGCCCTGCCTGAGCTGATGCCCAGGGAGGTAACTGTGCTGTGGGAAGAGCAGTTTGGGATGTGGGGGAGGGCAGAAGAGCTCTTGAAACAAAAAGAAAGCAAATTTCTTTCCTGATGGCTAAACCTTATTACACTGTAGCAAGCTTACTGAAAATGTGCCCTGTGATGTCTGGGGTCCATTCGAGTTGCCCAACAAGGGCCAGTGTGAGGAAAAGGATGAGGTTGGCTTTCTGTGTTAACCTTTCAGAATGCTTTCTTCAGACAACACAGTGACTGAGTTGGATTTAGGTCTGCATTAAAGTGGTTTTTTGTTTGTTTGTTTTTGTCTTTTTAACATTTAAAGTAGTATCTGTGAAGGATTTTTCGCCACAGTTTAAGGGACTATGAGAAACAGTTCATTGCTCTTCTGAAAGTTTTCCTTAGTTGGAATACCTACCCCTGCTTCGAAGGAAGTCTTTCAGCAGGTTTGTTTCTTCCCATGAGCCCTTGGGACTCGTGGTAGGGGACACACAGGGACCCCATTGTAAACTCAAGTCTGTTAGAGGACAGCAATCCTTTTACCGGGCAAAAGTCTTGCCGGTGTTGTCCCCTCATGAGACCGAGGAGGAGGAATCACAAGACTTGTCTGTGCCAATAGGATTTTCATGAATTGGGTCTGTGACTGGGAAAAGCTGTCGTGGAGCTCGGTTCGTGACTGGAAATTGTGAATGGCTGGGAGCTAATCTGACAGGCCGTGTGTTCATTATATTGACAGGACGGAAAACTCAATTTGATTGAACCTTATTTGAACCCAGAGGTTTGAATTAGATGCTGATATGACGACTTTCCTGGGGACAAGGCAACATGCATGATCATGCTGGCAGTTGCAAACACTAGTTAAAGTTTAATCTAAGGCAAGGGAGAATGGGATGCAGGTGTGCTAGATTCCCTCTGCTCATAGACTGTGTGGGGAAACAAGCATTTACTATGCTGTTGTTTTGATATTTATTGTTTTAGGGTGGAACTGCTTAGTGAGAGCTACACTCAATTCGGTAGTTGGAACGTGAGCCCATCTGAGTTCTTGTGTATGTATGTGCAGGTGTGTGCGAATTCATAGGGACCAAAGGCCAACCTCGGGTGCTGTGTCTCGGGGGCTGTCAACATTTTTCTTTGTTTAAGATGATCTCTCCCTGGACTGGAGCTCTGGCTGGCTCCTGGTAGCCTGGCTGGCCATTGAGCTCCAGGGAGCCACCTGTCCCCATTTCCTCACCTCTGGAATTGTAAACATGCAATTGTACCTGGCATGGTTTGGGGCCTGGAGGTGGGGAGCCGCATCCCGAGTCTGGGCAGGCAGAAGGATAGACAGGGAGCATATAGTCTGGCCCCAGCTGAGTGCTGGCTTCGCTGGGTATCCGCTCAGGTTTTTTGGGGTCAAAACTCAGGTCCAAATGCTTTCAAGGCAAGGCATTTAGTGACTGAGCGACAGTATAACGTAGATTAACTCCAGTTGGTGGCTTGCGGACCCAGCCTTCTAAGCTGGTTTCTTTCCTTCTCATCTTTGCTTCCAACGCTTTCAGGTTCACACTTGTTAGTGCCCCCTCGGAGTCCTCTGCTCTTTGTGCTTGTGTCTTTGAATGATCAAATCTCTAAGGTTTGTTTCTGTCCCATGGGCTGCTTTAGCACAGGCTGGCTTGTGTGGCGTGGCTCACGCGTGAGTTGTCCTCTGCTCGAGTGCCAGCTGTGATTCTTGCTCGGTGTGTTTTGCCTCTTACTAGTTTTGCAAACTCAAGTATATATATATATATATATATATATATATATATATATATATATTATCTGTTCTAGTGTATGTGTGTGTGCCCATGTAGATAGAGGTCAGAAGACACTTTGTGGGAATTATTGGTTTTCTCCTCTCACCATGTGTGATCTAGGGATAGAAATCTGGTGATCAGATTTGTGCATGGTAAGGGCCTTTACCGGCTGAGTCATCTTGTTAGCTAGGAAATCTAATTTCATATATGTATATTCTTAATATGTATAAAATATTATATGTATATTTAAATATATTATATAAATGTATTAAATGTATATTTAAATATTAATATACACATGTATATATAAATATACATATGCACACACATATATGCATATATATGAAGTCAGTTCTGTCAAAGTTGTGTAGCTCCATGACACAAGAAAAACAAGAGTAGCCTGCCATGTATGTGTGTGTTCACATGAACTTTCTGTAAATGTGCAGCTGGCTAGGGATCTTTATTTGTCCAGTTCAGTCATTATAACCTAGCTTCTGTTACAAAATCTCTCCCCCCATTTCAAAGAATAATACCCTGATTGGGTGTGGTAGTTCCTGCCTTTTATTCTAGCATTCAGGAGGCAGAGGCAGGTGGCTCTCCTTAAGTTTGAGACCACATAGTGGTCTACATAGTGACTTTCAGGTCATCCAGGGCCACACAGTAAGACTCTGTCTTTACAACAACAACAACAACAACAACAACAACAACAACAACAAAGAGGCAGGACATTTACAGTAGAGGAATCTAGCTAGAAATATAAAAATAGGACCTGGTACTTGGTATATCTTCAGTGATGAAGCCTGGGATGGACAGCCTTGCTTGCTGATCTTTCAGAAGCAGTAGGAATTCTCTGCATATAATTTAAAAGGTTTTGTTTTCTTCCTAAGATTTTGCTCTACAATATTTATGTGAAGAAAATTATAAAGGAAAGATATATTTTTGAGACTGATCTGCCCCGTCAAGGCTGCCCGTGAATCACATTATTTCAAGTTAATTCTGTAATTACATAGATTTATGGTTGTACTTTGATTTTCGAACACTGGGCTTCAAGCTCCAGGCTGTGTGTCAGAGTGGCCCTCCTGGATTCTGACTCAGGATTTTCCACAAGCCTCGAGGGTTTTTCCTTCCTAGCATTTGGCTTAGCCAGTGAAAGGCAGGCTCAGCCTTAAAGTGAGAGTGGCCGGAATTCCAGGGAGCCAGGAGAGTCAAATGCTGTTTACTTTCACTTAGAAACATTTCCTGGTAAATACTTTCAAAAGGTAATGGTTTTCATAATATTGGACTTGAATTTTTTTATTTTTTGATGCCTCATGATTTGGAGTTTGCGCTGTGCTGAGGAGGTAAATCATGGCAAAGTGGGTCACCAGGTGGTGGTGAATGCTGCTTTGCATTCCTGTGGCATTTGGACTAGAACGTCCCACCCAAATACTTAGTGTTAGTGTGTGGTTTCTTCATCTGCTCCTTAGTCACACTTCAGAGTAGTTTGCCTCTTCTTCTGGAAACCTCACAGCCCGCCCTGAACTCCTTCCTTTTGCCCGAGTGCCTGAGCATGGAGTGCTCTGGTCACTTCGTTGTGAAAACTTAATATGGCTTCTTGTTGTTCTTGTTCTTGTTCTTGTTCTTGTTCTTGTTCTTCTTCTTCTTCTTCTTCTTCTTCTTCTTCTTCTTCTTCTTCTCCTCCTCCTCCTCCTCCTCCTCCTCCTCCTCCTCCTCCTCCTCCCCCTCCCCCTCCCCTTTCTCCTCGTCCTCCTTTTCCTCCTTTTTCTTTCTTCTTCTTTTGTTTAGACATGGTCTCACTATTTAATTCTGGTTGTCCTGGAAATTGCTTTGTAGACTAGGTTGGCCTCAGACTCACAGAGGTCCTTCTGCCTCTGCCTTCCAAGGTCTGGGATTTGTGTTGTGCACCTCTGTGCCTGGTTGTTTGGCTGACTGCCTCTTCCACCCCTTCTCCTTTTCTTTTTGAAGGTAGCCTGGGCTCTCCAAAGTACCGAGATGACAGATATACACCAACATGCCTGTTTATATAGGACTGGGAATCTTACCCAGGGCTTCATGTGTGTGAGGCAAGCACTCTACCAAGTACATCTCCAACCCCTTGCTATATCTACTATATCTACTTTCTAAGACATTATTTCCTCGCGTTCATGATCTGTGCAGTGTTCCCGAATTTCTTTATGCTCCTAGAGAAATGCTGTGCATGCATTCCTGCCCTGATTTTTAAAGTCTCAGTAGGTGTTGCTCAGCACTTTCGCTGACCATATCTGCTCCCTTTGAAATGAAGCTGCCTCTCATTCTTTTAAGACCAGTGAATTTTCAAAAAGGGTCTTTTGCATATCAAAGGATGATTAACTCGAATTATAAGGGGACAGGACAGGCAGCTTCAGTGGTTAAGAGCTGTCCTGGGTTTGATGCCTAGCACCCAAATGGAGGCTCACAACCACCTGTAACTCCAGACCTAGGCAAACCAATACCCTCGTCTGGCCTTCATGGGTATGGCATGACCATAGTACACGGATACACATGCAGGCAAAAATATCTATACACATAGGATAAAAATAAAGGAAAAGAGGAGGAGAGGGATGAGGAGTTCAATGGCTCACAACCATGGTAGCATGTTCTATAGGGATTTACAAGAGCATCCCTGTGGCTTTTAATATCCTTATGTGTAGAGAACCCAACATAAACGAAATCAAACCAAACGCCAAATTTCTTGTAGACCCGCTGCAGGAATAACGCTGAGCTGGACTCTTTAACCTCTTTGAACGTTTCAGAAGGAATGTCAGCTCTTCTTTGAGAAGGCAACCATCAAGGGCCTTTAAGATAGTAATTGTCAGGCTGTGGTGATGCACGTTTTTAATCCCAGCCCTAGGGAGGCAGAAGCAGCTGGAACTCTGTGAGTTCAAGGACAGCCAGGGATGTTACACAGAGAAACTCTATCTCGAAAAACTGAAAACAAAACAAACAAACAAAGAATGAATTTTGCCAGGTATTGTTGGCACACGCCTTTAATGCCAGGATTTGGGAGGCGGAGGCGGACCCATCTCTGTGAGTTCGAGGCCAGCATGGTCTACAGGAGCTAGTTCCAGGACAGGTTTTGGCTACACAGAGAAACCCTCTCTCAAAAAACTTAAAAAAATAAGAAAGAAAGAAAGAAAGAAAGAAAGAAAGAAAGAAAATAAAAGAAAAACCAAGATAGTAATTGCTTTGTTTTTGTGTGGAATTCGAGCATGCACCCCAAAATTTAATGGGAGCTGTTTCCTGGGCAGTTTCAGACGGATAAGCCAAAGGGTACCCTGGGTAGGGCCTGAGTGGCTTGCTGCCGATTTGTGCCAGAATAGTGAATTTTCTTCAGACGTCAGCTGCATTGAGAGTGGGTCGCGTTTTAACAATCCATTTAGGAAAAACCATATTTAGATTTACTTAAAACAAGAGACCACAAAATGGAACCGATAAAATCTATCCCAAACAGACTTAAAAGCAAAGTTGGGTTCCGAGTGGTACAAGATCCAGTTGTCAGTGAATTGTTGTCTATGGCCTTGTGTGAAATGATACTGCCTTTGGAAATTTACAATGTAAATATTGAGTCAGAGCCGAGAGGAGGTTGCTGAATTTACTTACTCCAGAAGATCTCCAGCGGTACCCTCCAAGCCTAGCTTACAGTGAGCTCGCAAATCCAGCTCTGCCTGTGTTCTGGTTTTCCTGTCTCTGTGGAGTTTCTGCAACTCTCTAAAGTTCACGGTCCTTTGGGGGGGGGGTGTCGCATATTAGATATCCTGCATCTCAGATATTTACACTATAATTCATAACAATAGCAAAATCACAGTTCTGAAAGTGCAATGAAATTAATTTTATGGCTAGGGATCACCACAACATGAGGAATTGTGTCCAAGGATTGCAGCACTAGGGAGATTGAGAGCCTGGTTTAGAGGATAGCATATGCAGAATGTAGACACAGAAAGACAGCAAAGCTCGTTTTTGCCAATTTGACACAAAGCCAGACATATCTAGGAAAAGGGGATCTCCCTGAGCAAGCCCCGGAGAGCAAGCTAGTGAGCAGCGTCCCTCCACGACACTGCTTCCGTTCCTGCCCTCATGTTTCTGCTTTGAGTTCCTGCCCTGACTACCCTTCATGAAGGAAGCTGAAATAAATCCTCTCCTCCCCGAGTTGCTGTTGGCCATGGTGTTTATCAAAGCTACAGAAAGCCAACTAGAGCTGAAGGGGCTATGTTTTCAAATATGCTGCCACTGCTTAGTGCGATAGCATGGAATGTGCTAGACCCTTAATTATAGAACTTCCATTTCAATACCGCTCATGTAAAACACTCACAGTGGATTATTTTAACTTACATATGCATTTTCAAGACACACAAGCTGTGATAAGTTATGCTTCCTCTCTGACTCTGAATTATTGGGCAGATCCTATCTTGGGACTCCTGGCATCAAAGGCGAGCTGCTCAGAGAGAGGGCAACAGGTATGTGTGCGTACATTCGTGTGCGTGTGCTTGTGTGTGTGCGTGTGCGTGTGCGTGTGTGTGTGTGTATGTGGGCATGCACAAGCCCACAGGTATAGTGAGACCAGAGAAGAACATCTGGTGTCCTCTCTGTCTTTCTCTCTCCTTTATTCTTTGGAGGGAAAGTATCTCTTTGAATATGGAGCTTTGCCAACAGGTAGAAAACTCGAACAATCCTTTTGTCTCTACTCCAAAAGTGCTATAGCTCCAGGTAATCGCACATGGCCACGCTTCGCTTTTTGCATGGGTGTTTGTTAGGATTGAACTCAAATCCTTAGGCAAGCACTCTTACCCACTGAGGTGTCTTCTCAGACCCCCAAGGGCATATATATTTAAAGGAGGCACATACAGTGGTATGCAAACATCTTCCCTCCCTCCCTCCCTCCCTCCCTCCCTCCCTCCTTCCCTCCCTTCCTTCTTTTTTTTGTTGTTTTGTGTTTTTGAGACAGGATTTCTCTGTAGCTTTGGAACCTATCCTGGAACTAGCTCCTGTAGACCAAGCTGGCCTCAAACTCACAGACATCCACCTGCTTCAGCCTCCTGAGTGCTGGGATTAAAGGTGTGTGTCAACAAAGCCTGGTACATCTTGTCTTCTTAACAGCACTTACTTAGTGCTGCCCCTCACCCCCCAGTCCTTGTTGTTGCAGAAGCTTGGCTGTTCTATGAAGACCACCCACGATCCTCTTCGGCCTAACTAGTGGACGTTTTCCTTCTCTCCCACCATTCAGTTTTGAAGTTTCACCCTTCAAATGTTAGGATGTGTCAGAACACATTCGGCCCTCCAGTCCCTGTTCCTGACTCCACTGTTCCCTCTTGCTTCCCCTGTGTGTCTATTTTGACTCCTGTGGCCTTTGAATTTGCTTTCCTCTTTTGATTCTTTGATACCAGCCTTTAGCAGGATTCCTACATACCGTGAGTGCTCAGCAGAGCCATCCGAGGCTCCTCATTGGTTTAAAAACACTAGACCTTCTTGTATGCATATTTTCCATAGTTGTTGCTCAGCGATGGCCGCTGCCCGGCCATCATGGTTAGGGTCTGGGCTCAGAGTTCAGTAAGGCACAGCTTCCCATTTAATGTGTCTTTTGGCTTGTTGGGGGTGAAAAATGAAAATTGGTATCCTCCAAAAAGAACTAGATGATGTGAAAGGTGGCGGGAACATGGAAGGAGAAAGGCCAAGTTCTTGCCTGGGTAAGGGTGAGGCGGGACTGGGTACCAGAGGACCCTAGTAAAGGCGAGTTGGGATGGGCTTGAAGAAGGTATAAGAGGCAGCCACGTGGACAGTGAGCAAAGCACATTCCAGGTGGTCGACAAGGAACAATGTATTTTAAGTCTGTAGCTGGTAGTTCATTATGGCTGGGGTAAGGGGGATGGAAAAGTGGCCATGGGGGCCAATACAGGATTTTGGTTAGGTCCCTATATCACCATGTAGTGTTTGTCTGAGCGGTAATTTGACTGGCAGTCTGAATGATAGATTTAGACAGGCGCAGTACTGGAGGGAAGCAGCAAGCAATTAGAAGTTTTGAAAATGGTTGATGTTACTGGTTGTTTTTTACTCTTTTGACTCTTTTAGGGGCCCTGCCACCCAGCTCCCAAATGAATATGCATGGAGGCTTATGTTTATTTACAGATCTTAGCTTGGCTTGTTTCTTGCCGGCTTCTCCTAAATTATCCTGTCTACCTTTTGTCTCTGGGCTTTTCCCATTTCTCTATTTCTGTATATCTTTTCTTTTTTTCTTACTCCATGTCTGGCTGTGTAGCTGTGTGGCTGGCCCCTTCTTTTCTTGATCGTCTTTTCTTGTTCCTCAACCCTCTCTTCCCAGATTTCTCCTTCTATTTATTCTTTCAGTCTGCCAGCCCTGTCTATCCTTTCTTCTGCCTTGCTATTGGTTGTTCAGCTCTTTATTAGACCAATCAAGTGTTTTAGACAGGGAAAACAATACAGAGTTGTTTTACAGAGTTGAACAAATGCAACAAATGAATGCACCATATTTTTCATCATTAAATATTCATCACATAAACAAATGTAACACATCTTAAAATAATATTTTATAACATGCTGAGGTTAGAGATGATGGATGTTGGCCGTGATTAAGGAGGTGATGGTAAGGGAATGGTTTGAGTATGGTCAGTTGAAAACCACAAGCAGAAGGCCTCAACATACATAAGGCTATAGTATAAATGCCACCTTTATGGAATGAGCTTTATTTTAATTGATCCTAATCAATTAATGGGAAGATCCAAAGTTGATGTTGGGTGTATTCTTTGATCGATCCCTACTTTATTTATCACGGCAGGGTCTCTTGTTGAACCTGAAATCTGCCAATTCTTGCTGGTCCAGTGAGTCAATTCATCTTGGACATCCTCTCTCTCTGTGTCCTGAGTGCCAGGATTACAGGTAGTCATCATGCCTGTCTCTTTTTACATGAACTCTTGGGATCAGATTCTATCCTTCATTTTTGAATATCTGTTTTCTGAAATAGGGTCTTGCTATGTGTCTAGACTGGCTTCAAATTCATGGTCCTCCTGCTTCAACCTCCTGGATGCTGAACTCATGGAATTGTCCACCAGGCCTGGCTTACACATAATTTTAAATTAAATTAAGTTTCAGTGGTATTGTCTTAAGGTTTCTATTGCTGCGATGACCAAAGAGCAAGTTGAGGAGGAAAAGGGTTCATTTGGCTCACACTTCAGCATTGTTGAGGGGAAGGATTTAGGAGGCAGGAGCTGATGCAGAGACCACGGAGGGGAGCTGATTACTGCTTTTCTTCCACTGGCCTGTTCAGCCTGCTTTAGTATAGGACCCAGAAGCACCTGCCCAGGGATGGCACTACCCACCATATGCTGGGCCTTCTCTCAGTGATCACCAAATGAGAGAATGCCTGACAGCTGAATCTCATCAGGGCATTTCCTCAACTGAGGCTCCTTCCTTTCTGATGACTGTAGCTTGTGTCAAGTTGATACACAAAACCAGCCAGGACAGATATTTGTATCCTTTTTTTTTTCTATCTGTATTCCAGAAAACAGGATCAACATTAGGACAAAGCAGATAAATTGAGGAAAGAGTTTACTGATACAACATAGAGCAAGAGTTCTTTTCTTTGTAAAGATAGCAAAGAAAGAACATTAATCTCATTTTAAAGTGAGAATAATCATCTTGGGCAATTGAAAGAAAAATCTGTAGGCAAAAAAAAAAAAAAGCCTGGAAAACTATTTCAGTTCAACTTTAATTGAAGACTAGGGGTGTTTAATGTGACGCTCCTCAGATAATGTCATCCTCTGTTACTAATGTCAGCTTCAGCGGAGACGATGAAGTAAATGCAAATTAAAAATAAATCGAGAGCAGATGTTGAAAAATACCTTTCATTTAGGGAATAATTAAGCAGTGGAAAGGTCACTGGAGTTTAGTCAATAAAGCTGGGATGCGCTGAAGTCATAATTATCCAGCTAACAGATGCCTTCTGTCTGTGGTGCTCTGCTGGGGAACATTCGGGAATGGTAACAGGAGGAGGCTGCTGCTATCTTGTTGGATGGAAAGTTCCATCTTCCAGAGTCTTCTAATCCGTCAGCTAACTTGAATGTCGACTGTGTGAACTGCCATCACAGGGATTGTGGTGCATTAACTTCGAAGCAAAACAGAGAACCCCCTTTCAGAGTTCTTGTAGGCATTACGGCCTGTGTGTTGCAGATACCTATGGCTTTGGTATAGCACCTTTGTCACCTTGATCTTGCTGTGTGTCAGGTGCTTATCCTGTACAGTGTGACAAAGGCAACTCGTAGAAGAAAGAGTTTACTGGGGCTCACAGTTCCAGAGGGTTTGAGTCTCTGACTATGGATCGTGTTGGGGAGCATGACAGCAGATAGGCATGCTACTGCAGCACCAGCTGAACCCTTCTTTTTGGGGGGTGGTGGAGTGGGAGGGCAAGTAGGAGATAACTAATTGGGAATGACCTGGGCTTTAGAAATCTTAAAGCCCTCCTTGAGTGCCACATCTCCATCAACAAGGCCACACCTCCTAATCCTTCCCAAATGGTTCCACCAACTGAGAAGCACATTGATAATATTATTGAGGGAGGTGGATAGTGATGGCTCCCCAGTTAATAGTGTGTAATGCTTTCACAGAAGACCCAAATTCTGTCCCCAGCACCCACATGGGGCGGTTCATAACCATCTGTGACTCCAGGTCTATCTAGGAGATCTGATGTCCTCTACTGGCCTCTGAGAGCAACTACACTTACTGTGTACAAACCCCTTTGCACATACTCCTACGTACATAATTTAAAGAACATTATTGAAGCTTCTTCTAGAATTTTGCATATTTTATTTCTTTCATACTTTCTGAGGTTTTAGATTGACCATAGAATGAGCGTCAGAGAGATGGAAGACCCTGGAAGGTGAGGAGATGAGAGGTTTGCGAGTGTGTTACTGACCTCAGCTTCAGAGGAAGCTGTTTTGCAGATAAAATGTAGTTAATCTTAGGCAGGGGAGATGGCTCACTTAGTATGGCGTTTTAAATGTTTTAATGACTTAGGGTTTTTCATGACAATGAGACACTCTGCTCCTGGCAGCACCAATCTACTTCAAGAAGAAGATGGGTATCGAAGAGGATCCTTATGGAGTTTGATAGCCATTTGGGCAAGAAACTGTTCTTGCCTGGACTATTGCATAAACTGGACACAGAGAACCCACAGAGAGAGGACTACTGAACTTGCCTAAAGGTGAGATGATCTTTCGGGGTTCCTGATTCATGAAAGAGTCTGTGAGACATTCTGCAGGACACAACAGATAGTGACTGAACTGACTTTGAAATGTCCTGCTTCATGGAAATGTCTCTGGATACCATGGGCCTGTAGGCCAAAGATGGATGCCCCAACGGTACAGAGGAACTTTGGGTGACTGTCCAGGCAGAGAGATGTCTCTTGTCATTTCTAGAGTTTTAAAAGTTGCTTTTTTCTTGTTTGCTTAGGTAATATTGTATCTTTCTGGAGTCTTTGATGGAGTTAAGAATAGTTAGTTATAGTTATAGTTTTCCTTAATTATGATAAAGATTGTTGTAATTTTTACTTGATAACTGTTTTGTTATATGTAATTTTGCTATGGTAAGGTTAAAGCCTTCCTTTTTTTTGTTTAAACAGAAAAAGGGGAAGTGATGTGGGAGTGTCATATATCAATCTGCTGATTTCATTGGCTAAGTAATAAACAAACTGCTTGGGCTCATAGCTTAGAACATAGGTGGGTGGAGTAAACAGAACAGAATGCTGGGAGGAAGAGGAAATGAGCTCAGAGACGCCATCCTCTCCTCTCCTGGGCAGACAGATGCGATTCAGCTCCGACCCAGGATGGATGTAGGCTAGAATCTTCCCGGTAAGCGCACCTTGGGGTGCAACACAGATGATTAGAAATGGGCTAAATTAATATATGAGAATTAGCCTAGAAGAAGCTAGATAGAAATGGGCCAAGCAGTGTTTAAAAGAATACAGTTTCCGTGTAATTATTTCAGGTAAAGCTAGCCGTGGGGGCAGCCAGGTGCCGGGGACGCAGCCCGCCGCTCCTATTACTACACTACTTGTAAATCTGGGGAATCAAACTCGGGTTATCAGGCTGGGTGCCATGTGCCTTTAGTCATTGGGCCATCTCTCTGATCGCTGATTATATTCTTCAAGGAGATCTATGATCCATCAAAAAGTTGTTTTAGATAGAAAGACATAAGTTGTAATTAGGGCTCTGTGTTCATGGTACTTCTCTCTTTTCTGATGGAGTCTCGAAAAACCAAACCAAACAAACAAAAAACAAAAATACAATGGCAGTCCGGTACTCAGCCATGAATTCTTTGGCTCATGTCATTGCTGCTAAAGTGCAGGGCTTTACTTTAGCCTGGGTCATGCCAGAGCCAGCCAGATGCTGCGTTGCTCAGGTTAGGTTGAGTAGACACAAAGTTTGAAGGACAGAATTTGTGATATTGTTTGACCCAGTTTTGCATATAATGAATTTTTATTTGTTGACAAATCACTCCCTTTTGCTAAAAGTGGCAAATAATCAGACATAAATTACTAATTAACAGCCTGGTTCAGGCTTTAGTTATTTATGTTTCAATTGATGAAACTTGTACTGTGTCGGGTTCTATAGAGCAGGTATCAAAAATATTTTATTTATTTTTTTTCTGATGTCAAAGGGAATGTCTTCATAAAAATATTGACTTACTCGTCCTATGGTCTTTCACACGGTTTCATTCCTCCCAGTCTCTCATGCCACTGGGGAGGTGAGACAGCATGTCCTTGCGTCTCATTTCATATCTAGACTGGGTCTTCCAGTTGACATGTCCTGGTTATGCAGTATAGCCAAAGCCTGTTGCTGAAACGCCCCTTCCTCCCTTCTCAGTTTTACTCTCTTGCTCATGGAATACCCTGACATCGCAGCATCAGGACAATGCTCCCTGTCAGTGACTTTTATATACCGCCTCACTGCTGCCTTCTGAAAGTTAGTCCTCTTTTACCCATTTCAATATAAACATGCATAATCCTTCAAACAATGTGTTCTCTTCCTGGCCATCTTATATTTCACTCCGATGGTTACATCCTGGTCTTGACCATCATGCACCATATGATTTCATCATCTGAATTTTAAGTATCCCATTTTCTGTTCCCCGCGCCATTGATGTCCATCCGTCTCCGACCACAGCAGCACTGCCAACCCGTTGATCCCACCAGCGCCAACATCCCTCCTCTGCACGCTCCTCCTTGTCTTTTCCGCTCCCTCCCAACTGTGTTAGTCTCCGTGCCTTGTTACACTGAATTCCTCATCTTCCTGGCTGAACTTCCATGCAGTGTAAGGTGCTGCATCACAACACAGAACCCTGGGTCTCTATCCAAATGCCATTCATCATCCCAGTGGGGACGGACCCTGAGGCTGCATGACTAAAATACCTGAACGGCTCTCCCAGGGGCTTATTTCATACTGTCTCCTCAATCATCCACCATTTTCATCCTGGCTCTCAGCTGCTGCGGAGGACTCCATTTGTTCCCACACCATCCCTCTCTCCAATGCTTCATCTGTCCTTAAGCAGGACCAGTCAAAACCCGAGGTTAGCCCGCTTTGTAATGGGGTCTTCATCTCTTTTACTTAGTATTATTCTCTTCTTTACTTCATCCCTCCCATTTCCTCGTCAGTGGATTCCATCAGGATACAAACATAGTTTGATTTCTTCTTCTCTTGATGGACCTTCATCTGGTCCTATCTGTCTTCTGCTATCTCCATCCTTCTCTGCTTCAGAAGTGATTTCTGAAGAGCTTTATGTACCAACTGTTGTAATTCCCATCTTTTCATTCTGTCTTAGAACCACACAGATCATGGGTTACCCCTACCAGGCAACTAAATCACTTGAGATCTCCATGTTGCAAAACCCAGGGGTCCTTTCTCCAGGGGTCATTTCTCAGTTACCATTTTACTTTGTCTCTCAATAGCATCAACTTAGACCCTATTTCTCTCTTTCGCTCATACTATAATTTGAATTGTCCTCTAAATTTCATGTGTAGAAAACTTAAACCATGAATCCATGCATTGACAGTTTTTGAGGTGGGGTCTTTGGAGGTGGCATTGGCATGAGCATTCAGACTTCACAGGTAGATTCTTCCTTGTGTGACTTCATGGATCACCCAGGGATGGAATGTATTTCTGCATTCACAGTGAGCTCTCACTGGCATGCCTGTTCTGTCTCATGATGTAGTGCCCTCCATGGAGGATGGAACAAACAATTACCACACTCTCAGCAGATACCAGTGCCATACTCTTTCATATGGCTTTTGAACTGTGACTTATATAAACCTTTATGCATTGTAAATTGTCCAGTCTCAAGTAATCTAATAACGGAAAATTAATAGGACAGCTCACTAAAGCTAATCTTAACCCTTTTCATAGTAGAAATAGACCATGCCACAGAACTCTATAGTGAGTCTCCATTGTCTGTCTGTATGTCTTCCTTCCTTCCTTCTTCCCTCCCTCCCTCCCTCCCTCCCTCCCTCCCTCCTTCCCTCCCTCCCCCTTCCCTCCTTCCCTCACTCCCTCCCTTCCTTCCTTCTTTCCTAGTGTGTGTCAGGATTTCTCTGTGTAACAGCCCTAGCTGTCCTGGAACTTGATTTGTAGACCAGGCTCGCCTTGAACTCACAGAGATCTGCCTGCTGCTACTTCCCGAGTGCCAAGATCAAAGGTATGCACCATCATGCCCAGCTCCCATTGTATTTCTAATAAAAGCTAAAGACCTTTAGGTGATCTACAGGGCCCCATGATTCTTGGGCTTCACCTGCCCTTCATCTTTTCTGCCCACTGTATAAGCAGGTAGCTCCCAGTTCATGGATTTTTTTTTCCTGTTTGCTCTTCCATCTCCATGACTAACTTTATCTTTGGAGACTTGCTTGTCTGTCTACTCAGTTAAAACCCCAAACCTTCCCTAGTACAGCATCCTCCACCATGGTACTCTGCTTCCTTTGCTCCCCATGCCAGTGGCCATGACGCACTCCAGAAGTGATGCCCCATATGCTGACTGCATTGTGAGAATGCAGACCGTAGCAGGGAAGGTGTCCTGTCAAGTTGGGTCCGAGGTGTGAAGAAGCCCTTACCACCCACTGTATGCTCATAAACACATGTCTAGTGAACACACAAATTGACATTTTTATTCTCTTGAACAAGTATGTAATTCTTGAGACAGGTGAACGCGACAGTATTTTTATATACGGATTGCTTTGCTTTATAGGCGGCTTTGGCTGTGGTTTGCAGATGCCGATGATGGCTCCCCTGATGCTTTTTTCAGCAGCCAGACATGGGCAGAGGGCTGAGTCAGTACACTGGATGGATGCCAGTGGTGGCCAGCCATCCTGCCTTTTCCAACATTGCCCTTTGGTCTAAGATTTGACTCAGTTTTTATTTGGCATAAAGATGCCCGTTTGGCCAGGTATGGTGATGCATGCTTTTTAATTCCAGCATTTGTGAGGCAGAGACAGGTGGTTCTCTGTGAGTTGAAGGCCATCCTAATCTATACAGTGAGTTCTAGGCAAGCCTGTGAGACACTGTTTTTAAAAGGCCAAAAACAGATAAATAAATAAATAGAAATAAGAAACAAAGCCGAAGATGTCTTTTTAGAGAAATGATGGCCATTTTTTCCCTAGCTGACTGAGTCTTTGATCATTTTGAGTCATGTTTTTTTCAGAATGGGAGATCTAGTTTTATTCTTCCCTATAGAGATGTCCAGTTCTACTAGTACCAATTTTTAATTTTCACCACTGTGTGTTTTTGACAGCATTGTCCAGGATGAGGTGAGAGTGGCTGTCGGGTTTGTTCTTGGCCTTTTATTCTGTTCTGATGATCTATGTGTCTGTTTTTCTATCTACATGGCATTGTAGTAGAATTTGAGATGAAGTATTTCAATGCCTAGCCGGGTGGTGGTGGCGCATGCCTTTAATCCCAGCACTTGGGAGGTAGAGACAATTGGGTCTCGGTGAATTTGATGCCAACTTGGTCTACAAGAGCTAGTTCCAGGATAGGCTCCAAAGCTACAGAGAAACTCTGCCTCAAACCCCCCTCGCCCCAAAAAAAGGTATTGTAATGCCTCCAGTACTGTACTTTAAGATTGCTTTGGCTATTTGGGGTCTTATGTGCATCCATATGAATTTTAGGATTGCTTTTTCTATGTAAAGAATGTTTCTATGTAAAGAATGTTATTTAAACTTTGACAGGGATTATATTGTATCTCAAGATAGCTTTCATTAATATAGCCATTTTTTCCAGTATTAATTCTGCCAATTCACTAGCATATTGCCTTGTCTTCTGTTGGTTGAGGCCAGAGAGCAAACTCAGGGGTTGTTCTTAGGGTGCTGTCCTCCTGTGTTTTTGGAGAAAAATCCTCTCACTGGCCAGGATCTCTAGTAGGATAGCTGGCCTTTGAGCTTCAGGGATCTGCCTGTCTCTGCCTTGGTAATATTATTCTTCTGGTATTATGAATGTGTGCTACCATGCCTGGCTTTCCTCCTACTTCTCCCCCTCCTCTTCCCTCATTTCATCCTTCCTCTCTTCTCCTGCCTCCCTCCCTCCCTTCTTTCTTCCTCTCCCCTTCTTTGCCTCCCCTTCTCCCCCCTCTCCTTTTGGTGGTTAAACTAAGGGTCTTAAGCATACAAGGTATATACTTTATTGACTGAGTCATTGCTCTAGCCTTCCTAGGTACTTAAAAAAAATTGTTTTTAAAACATCTGTTTATTTTGTGTGTGTGCAAGTTAGTTACTGGGATATTGAAAAGCTCCTGAACGTGTTGTTTCCATGTTCTGTGGCTTCGCTGTGTTTATCAGCTCTAAGAGTCTCCTGGTGGAGTCTTCAAGTACTGTAAACACTTAAGACGCGCAGTGGAGGATATTATGAGGGAGAGGGGAAACGAGCAAGAAAAGACTTGAAACAATAAAGAAAAGTGGAAAAGGTAGAAGGAAAGTTCAAATAAACAATTGGTTAGATGTAATAGTAAGAAATAAAAACCCAGTAGAAGGAAAGTTCAGATAAACAATCGGTTAGATGTAAGAGTAAGAAATAAAAAACCCAGTATGTTCAAGTAATCATACCACTTCAGCATAGCCTAATGGCCAACAGAACAGGAAGAAGTGTGACAAGACAGAGAAAAAGAAGGGACGAAGGGAAAGACAAAAAGACTGCCCCGAAATAGTATAGACAAAAGTAGTGACTATGTATAGGAGGATAAAAATTAAAAACACAAAATTCTTAAAATATATGTAATAATGTAAAAATACTCCTGAAAGTAGTAAAAAGAAAAGGGCATCCATTACAAAAGTCAAAAAGAAAATTAAAGTTCATAAAAAAGAATGAAGAGCTGGAGCCATTTGCGAGAGTTTGAAAGCTTTGCACTTCCCCCTATGTGTTTAGTTCCTTCATTGTATATTATTAGTGATTATATTTTATAGCAAAACTAAGTTGAACATATACTTTTTTTTTTTTGAAACAGGGTTTCTGTGTGTAACTCTGGCTGTCCTGGAACTTGCTATGTAGACCAGACTAGCCTTGAACTCACAGAGATCCTCCTGCCTCTGCCTTTCAAGTGCTGGGATTAAAGGCGTGAGCCACCATCACCTGGCTAACTGCATACTTTTGACAAACATGAAATGGAAATCACTTCATCAACTTCAAATGCTGAGCCAGGTCCTTGTTTTGTTTTTCAAATGCAGTAGTGGATCCTGGTTCCAGATTGGTGGACTAGAATCTTCCTTGTATGTAAGGATTATTTCCATATCAAGCCCTCATGTGGACTCAGCTCTTTCCTTGTTGAGACTTCCTTTTGCCCTGTCACCTGATGTCATATGTTTCCAAGTAAAGGAAAGACTGAGCCCAGCACTCTAGAATCAAGCATCATGCATATAACACAGACGTACACTAATACGATGAACTAAGGCTAGGTCACCTGGTAAAAGTCACTCTCCTCAGATGCCCCGTGACTTTGTACTCTGAAGACCTCCCTTGAGGGATGCCCCTGAACCAAGTACCACCCCTGGAAAGTCATAGTTCTTGAGCTCTCCAACAACGGATAGTAGGCAGTTGGCTCCAGAGACTGACCCACCTGTGACCTCAGGCTCAGAGCTATCAGACTTCAGAGTTATTCTCAGTTGGTGAGATCTGCTCCTGTCCATGAAGGGTGGAGGCCCTCTCTTCCTAACCATTTCCCTGTTAAAGCCACCGTCCTTCTGGTCTCACCTTATAGCCTGTGCGAATTGGGCCCTCCTGCTCTCTGCAATCGCTTCCTGGGGCCATTCCTCAACCTGGGGCTGCGGGAGAGCAATTTGAATTTCCCTTCCCTGGAATTGCTCCTTGTTCTCAGACCTCCAGGGTAGCTCGGCTTTTAATGATAGGTTCTCTCTGGAGATGGTGTCCAGCAGCTGTGCTGTGGGCCACACAGTGACAAAACGGTATATCTCACCATTGCTGTCGCTGGAGGGATCACTGTCTCACCAATTGGATTTGAGTCTTTTGAGGGCTGACGGCTTGTCCTGGGGAGGTGGGGAGCTTGTCTGTCACCTGGCTCACCTTTTAGGTGGTGCAGCTTGTGCTCCCCTTTCCACTGCTGGGGAGCGTAGTTCAGCTGAGGGTGTGTTCAGCTCTGTCCAGTGTATTCTCACTGCCTTTTCTCGACTTCCTTTGTGAATTCCTGCAGCTTCCCCTCCTCTCTCCTTCTCAGAATAATCCATTTAGCTCTGATTTTCTTCTTTACTTGTAACCACCACGTTGCAAGCAATAACTTCCAAGTTCTCTCAACCCTGTGAACTCAGAAGAACAACACGGTGGCAGGCTCTTCCTTTTGGGGCAGTACGATAGGGACATGCTGGTTGAATGTGTGCTACATATGTGCATGTGTGTGTGTGTGTGCGTGCATGTCTGTGTGTGTCTGTCCTGGTGTTTTCCAAAGCTGGAACAGGATGCTGGGTTCTTCCTCATCTTCTATTGCCTCGAGGCAGGGTCTCTCAGTGAACTCTCAGCTGCATATTTCCTATGCGCGCTAACCACCAAGTCCTTGGGGTCTGTCTGTCTGCCTCACCCTTGAGGTCATAGGGACATGCAGCCATGCCTGGGTTATTAGGAAGTTTGAAAACTGTATTTATTACTTGTGTGTATGTAAGTCTGTGTGTTTGTGCACCCACACGCTTGTGCACACACACACACACACACGCTTTGGTGGAATGCTGTGGTACATTGTGGAGGTCAGAGGACGACTTTATAGAATCGGTTCTCTCACCTTTTTGTAAGTTCTGAGGGTCAGACGTAGGCCCTCAGACTTGCTTCACCACGTGACACGTCCCTCATCCTCTGAGACCTTTTGCCAGCCTGGCCTCTTTGCCTGGCTTTTTATGTGATTTGAACTCAGGACCTCACACTTGCAAAGCAAGGACATTTGCCCACTTAACCTCTAAACTCATGCGTTTATTTCTTAAATATGTCTAAATTTGTCTACACTTGTTTTGTTTTGAGCCGCGATCTTGCCATGTAGTTCACACTGCTCTCCAGCTCAGCGTCTCTGTCCTTTGCCCCCTAGGTGGTTGGATTTTGGCCGTTTCCACTACTCCGGGTCCCTCCTTTTGGTTTTGATCCCTTTAAATTAGGCCATCTAAGAAAGACTAAGTACTTTCGGTTCACTTTATGGACTTTGAATGCTCTGGCTGACTTGCATATGAAATTCTTTTATCTCTTTCTTCTGTTATTTACTTGATACATTTTTCTGGAAGGACTTTTGAAATTAGGAATGTATCTTACAGTGTCTCTCCTCCACTGTTTTTTTTCCCTTTCTTTTTCACTTGATGAAGCATGGTACTTTTTTTTTTTTTGACTGTGATCACTAGAATTGTCTGCTATCACCATATCCCTTGCTAAATTTAACTTAAAAGCAGTTTATTTAGATCATATGCAGATGCACTAAGTAGAGGGATTTTTAAGCCGTGTGACAAAGAAGCTTCAAAATTCAGTGGTTCTGATAATATTATAGTTAATTTTTCTCACCTGGATCTCAGAGTTGGTGGGTGTGGGGTGTAGACAAGGCTGTACTCTGTAGGGTCTCTTGGGTGTTATGGTTCCTTCTTTATTTTATTAAAAAAAATAAGTAACTGACTTATTTTTTGTTTATGTATATGTATGTGTGCCTATGTGAGTTTCTGTGCACCACGTGTGTGCCCAGAAGAGGGGCTTGGATCCTTGGTACTGGAGTTACAGGTGGTTGTGAGCCATCCAACATGGGTGCTGGGAACTGAACTCGACTCCTCCTGAAGAATGGTAAGTACTTTTTTCTTTTTTTTTCTCGAGAGAGGGTTTCTCTGTATAGCCTTGGCTGTCCTGGAACTCTCTCTGTAGACCAGGCTGCTCTGGAACTCAGAGATCTGCCTGCCTCTGCCTCTGCTGGAATTAAAGGCATGCACTAACACTGCTGGCCTTGGGTAAGTGCTCTTGACTGCTGAGCCATCTCTCCAGCCCCATGGCTTTTTCTTGATCTCCAGTGCTTCAACTCTATCCAGTGAAAAGTGAAGAAGGGAAAATTGAAAAGAAAGACGTCGTTTCCCTTTTGAAAGGATACAAGGATTCAGTGGCTGTCTCAACGGTGGTGTCTCAATGACTACAGCTTACTCACGTGGCTTCATTATCTGCAAGCGAAGTTGAGGAATGTGGTGTGTGGTGAGAGAGCCGTGTGCTGAGTTAAAAATGAGGTTGCAGGAGACAGTTGGGTTTTTGATGCTCAGAAAGAAGGGGAGAATGGAAAATAACAAATCTACTTGCATGGCAAGTCAGTGAGCCAATCTTGATGAAAGTACAGTTCATCCTAGTTATGCGTCTGAGCACGGCACAGGAGAGCTGGATCTGGAGTCCAGTTTGTAAGCTTTGAGATTTGCCCTCCCATGGGGCTCAGTTCTATACTGGCAGGGGCTTCGTACCCATCTGTATTTATCTGCTTCAACTTCCATGTTCTCTGTCCTTAACCCACCTGTCAGGCTGGGGTGGTGGTGCATACCTTTGAGTTTACAGAGGCAGGAAGATTTCTGCGAGTGTCAGGTCAGCCAAGTCTACCTAGTAAGCCCTGTCTAAAACAGAGCAAAATGAAACAAACAAGCAAGCAATAGCAGCAACAAAACCTAATAAAAATCAGCCTTGACCCACTTGAAAGCACTGGTGTGGTTCAACCTTGACCAGCAAGCACAGGGCTCATTTGAGCAGAGACTGCGGAGCTCAAGTCCATGCTGTAGAAGGAGATGCGTGGGTTTGTGTGTGTGGACCTGGGTACATGTGCGTCCTGGATTCTGAGATTTTTATGGGGCCAGAAGAGAAAGAAGGGAGTTGAACGAGGGCCTCTAACACACAGGGTTTAGGGCAAGGGTTCTTTCTTGTCTTACAGAGAAAATTATCACGTCAGTTCTCAAATCGAATCACTTTCCTAGTGTTTTCATTTCATTAATATTCATACTTATTTATAGTATGCATGTTATTTATTTATCCATCCAGAGTAGCATAACTTTGAAATTAAATGGAGTGTCATTTTAATAAAGGCACAGGGAGGAAGGGACATGGAAGGAGACTGGCAAATATTCACTTATTTAGCTTAGGGGTTTCAACAGCTTAAGACAAAAACACCAAAACGTTTGAGTGGCCCTTGTGATTCAATGGCAGTCTGCCCAGACCAGAGGGAGCCAGTCCTGGGAGTGAACCCTAGATTCACTCTGAAAAATCTAGAAATGAAAAGCTACTACCTAAGTCCTAAGAGTGTGCCTCAGGGCTCCGGTCTGGGGAGAGCGAGGGAAATCCTGCACCATGTCAGACTTCTGCCTTCCCTCCCTGAGTAGCCTGCTGGTTCTTCCCTCCTATGCCCTCGCAGTAACTGGCTGAAAGTGACTAGGACACACATCCTATTGCAGGCTTGAGCCACTGTTGTACTCAAAGATGACTGTGATTTGCTGACAGCAAGTCTTCGGTGTTGATGGAAGTCTAGCCTGGTAACTCTGCTTGCTTGGCCAGGGAGCTGACACCTCTTGCCACTTGGGGCCATGATATCGACTCTGAATTCCTTTCCAAAACTCTTGAAACTGGGATTAGGGGTGCCCCCTGGGTTTGATCACCGGTACCCTTAATATAACGTCCTTGGAATTAAGTCTATTTTAGAATTGGCTTTTCTCCTCTTTTTCAGACAGCACTTGTGCTCTGTATTTCATAGTGAGTCCTGGGGAAGATTGGGGCCGTCCCTTAAAATTAGGCCTATCACTCGAAATGTATGGGGGCATCTGTTACGGCGACCATTTTCTTAGGCAGTTTTACACGCGTTTCATTTGGAGCATGCCCAGCAGACCCAGAAGGGATATATTTTATTATCATTGTATCCCTTCCCCTTAAACAAAACAAAATCCCCAAACGGGTAAGGAATCTGAGGTTCAGTAGCTTACCCAGCCTCACTTGGGAAAACCATGCTGTTACCTTGCTTTGTGAAATCAATTACGTTTAAATTGACATTCCTTAGTTCTTTTGGTGGCGGTGGCTCACACCTAGGATCTCCCATATACTAGGCAAGTGCCCTAACATTGACACATCTTCCCTGCATTTTGCTGTGTGATCAACAGTTGCTAATTTCCTCACTGGAGACTTTGGAAAGTGAGCACTCTTTGTGGAAAGGCTGCTTCACGTTCGATTGCAGCTGGAAAGGGCCTTCAAATGTCACCATCCATGGTGAGATTGTTTCTGGAGGAAAAATAGGATGGGAAACAGGTCCTTAGCCTCTCTGTCCATCTTCCTTGTTTTGCCTTGTGGCTGCTCTTTGTGGCCACTTCTTGAGGCCTGGCCGTGCATTAGGTCAGGAAGCTGTGGCAGGCTTCAGAGCAGTGTGGGCAGCGCTTGTGAGAATGCAGGCAAGAGGGGACTTGGGTTTTGGACTGGGTGTGGGTGGAAGGGAGGAGGACTTGGACATTGACTGAGATTGTGACACCAGCTAGGACTGGCGAACTCTAAACTTGCATTTCAGTGGTTCTTAATCTGCTCACCCACTTGGCAGTGCTTTGTCTTAGAGAACAGTAGGCCAAGCCATTCCCTTTGGGTGGGCATTTGGACAAGGTTTCCTTGCAGGAGAGACAACACCATAGGCATCCTCACGTCCTCTTACTCACACCTTTGTGCCAGCTGGATCTCAGTCTTGCCTGCCACTGCAGGAAGCCATCCAGCAGGAGCCAGCCTCCTGTGCACGAGTTCAGACAGCGCGGCACCAGCAGGGACCTGCCTGGAAAGAGAGCACTTGTGGATGCCAGAGTCCTCGGGTCACCCAGGGTCTGAAGAACAGCTGTGAGATTGCCGCTGGACAGGTGAGGACGCAGTGGCCCTGTGAGCTCGTAATCATTTCAAAGTGGCTCCATTGCTGGCCTAGTAGGACTCTTCCCTGTGTGCGCCATCCTCTGAATAAAAGACACAGCTAAGGTATTTCAGGATTCATTTTTCTCATGTAGTTCTTCACTTTCTTCTCAGATCCATGAAGAAGCGAGAGAAGGGTGGGGCAGAGAGAAGGGAGGGGACTGGGGAGATGGCTTACTGGGTAATTGCTTTCCATAAAAGCAAGAGTTCTTGAGTTTAAATTTCCAGGACCCTCATAAAAGCTGGGCCCAACCTATGTAATAGCTAATTTTGGTTATCAACTTGAGGGAAGAAAGAATCTCATCTGGGGACTGCCTCCATCAAATTGGCCTGTGTGCGTGTCTGTGTGTGTGTGTGTGGGGGGGCATTTTCTTTCTCCCTCTTTCTTTCTCCCTTATTTCTTTTAGAAACATTTTTTAAAAAAAAATTATGTATTTGGGGGGCTGGAGAGATGGTTCAGCTATTAAGAGCACTGACTGCTCTTCCAGAGGTCCTAAGTTTAATTCCAGGCTACCACATGGTGGTTCACAATCATCTATAATGAGATCTGATGCTCTCTTCTGGCCTGCAGGCATACATGCAGGGAGAACACCGTATACATAACGATAATAAAAAAGATTCATGTATTTTTACTTTATGTGAATGGTATGTGTACATGTATGCAAGTGCACCACCACATGCAGTGTTCTTGGAGGCCAAAAGAGGGCTCTGGATCCCCTGGAACTAAAGTAACTGATGAGTGTGGTCGGCCACATGGGTGCTGAGAACCATACTTGGGTCTTCTGCAAGAACAGCGAGTGTCCTTAACCACTAAGCCATCATTCTAGCTCCTGAGGGCACCACCTTGATTGGTAATTGATATAGAGGACAGTGCCATCCCTTGGTAGGTGAGTGTGGGGTGTATAACAAAGCCAATTGATCAAGTCAGAGGAAGCAAGCCAGTAGGCAGTATTCCGCTATAGTTTTGCTCAGGCTCCTGCCTTGGCTTCTCTGGATGATGGACTATAACCTGTAAGATGGAGAAAACCTTTTTCTCTCGAAGCGACTTTTGGTCATTCTGTTTGTCACAACAACAGAAACTAAACTAAGGCATCCCGTGTGCCTGTAACTCCAGTATCGGAGGGCAGCAGATCCAGCAGGAGGAGCCTGGTAGCTAAAATGGTGAGCCTTAGGTTCAGTGGGACACCCTATCTCAAAAAGTAAGGTTTCGAGAAATGGAGAAGACTTCATTCTGATAGCTTTCTCTGGATGCTGCATACATACAGCATGGGCAAGTGTAGGCATACAGATGTGTACAAATAACACACACACACACACACACACACACACACACACACACACACGGTGAAGGAGGCTGAGAGTGTAGCTTGGTGATGGTACAGCTTTGCCCAGTAGAGCATGCGTGAGGCTCTGAATTCTATCCCCAGCATTGATTTAAAAGAAAAGATCAAAGGGATAAAGAGAAGGAGAAGGAAGAGGAGGAGAAGAAGAAGAGGAGGAGGAGGAGAAAGAGGAAGAAGAAGGAGAAGAAGAACAAGAACAAGAAGAAGATTATTGGTCTATTGGTTCCTCTTTAGATATACTTTGGACCTGGTGGCACTTACTGACCCCATATAGCCGCATCTTAGTGCTCTCCATGTGAGTTGGGCTATGCTATGCATCTATGTTCAAAGAAAGTCTAGGCAATTAGAAGGGTAAGTCTAATAGTCTGTGAGTTTCTTTGTTAGTTGCGTCTTCATTTACATTACTTCCATTGAAAATTAAACACAGTCTGTTAATCTTTTACTTGGGTGATATATGAATCTAGCAGTCCTAGCCAAAGTCATTGCTTCTTATGGGAAGTATCTGGACATATATTAACTTTGAAAACTTCAGCCAGTTATTTACAGCGCATGAGCTAGCAGCGTGGGAACTGATTGATTGCTTGCTGAACTCAGAGCATGGGAGGGAAATTCATTTTAGATGCGGAAAATATTTCCTACAAAGAGCAGAGGGAGGTAGAGAGCTAGGGCAGGAGCTGAGCCTTTGCAGACATGTTGTCTCGTTTACTCCCTTGGTAATTCTGTAGGAGGATGCAGTTGTTTGTGTTTACAGACAAGGGTGTGCCTCAGGTAGTAAGTTTTTCAGGGGTTTGTCACCTCTTCACATTCTAAATGATTTTGAACACAATGCAAAACCCAACAAAAATTCAGAGGAAAGAAATAAGGATCTAATCACCAAGCTAAGGTCAAAGAATATGGTCTACTTAAAATATGAGCGTGCACCCCCTGCTCATGTCTATCACATATAAAAATATGTTTGTGTTTTATATACACAGATATAGTTACACATATATTTGCATATATATGTGATGAACACATGCACATATAGATATATGTGTGTTTACTTTTGAATCTGAATCTCCTGAAGTAGCTATGGCCCAGAACTCACAATGTAGACCAGGTTGGCTTCGAGTGTGTAAAGGCACGCGCCACCACCATATCTGGCTTTACCTAAATCTTGTCTGCTTTATAGATGATATTCTATCTGTTGCCTTGTTAAACTTGGGATATAAATTTGTCTCAACCTGTCCTGTTGAGACAAATAAAGAAAACGATCATTATAAGACTGACGCTGTCCATCAATTTTCCAAACTGCTTGTCAACATGGAAGAGCTTTGTTTTCAGCTCCTGACCCAAAAGATTCCCTTTCCCCTGCACCTCATACATGGGGCAGAGAGTGATGGAGGAAGCTGTTTCTTCAATCCTGATAACAATGGATGTTAGTAGAACTCTCATTTGCAGCACAGAATAAGCAAGATGCTGGCAAATACCATGTTGTTTGTCTTATTTTAAAATTTTTGTTTTTTGGTTTTCTGAGACAAGGTTTCTCTTTGTAACCAAGACTGTTACACTGTGACTGTCCTGGAATCGCTTTTCTGAATTTCACTTTTGGCTTTGGTACTCTGCTTTTCTTACTAAACAAACAAACAAACAAACATACGAACGACAGACCCCCTTGTACTATTCACTGGAAATAGGTGGCAACTGTTTTGAGCTCCCTTGATGCCACCATCATTGGTGAAACGTAGTGTAGTTTTCCCAGGAATCATCTTCCTCCAGATGTCCCTCCTTCCTGTCCCTTACCAAGAAACCAAGTGTTGTTTATTTAATTCCTTTGTGCCCTGTCCTGAGTAAAAGACCAAGACCTAGGAAACATCTTTTGAATTAAAGTAAAATTTCCTCACTACTCTATCTTGCTTGTTCAATTTAAGTGGATTTCATTCTTCTTGTGGTATGGCCAAAAGTGTGCCTGTCCATCGGGCTATTGAGCCATGGGTCTGTCTTTTTCTCTTACACATGCTATTGCTGGCTGCATTAAATGTATTAGGATTTCTGTTGCTGTGAAGAGACAGCATGACCAAAGCAACTCTTATAAAAGGAAACTGTTTAATTGGGGCTGGCTTACAGTTTCAGAGGTTTAGTTCATTATCATCATGGTGGAACATGGTGGCATGTAGGCAGACATGGTGCTGGGGAAGGAGCTGAATGTTCTACATCTTGATTCACAAGCAGCAGGGAGTGTAGCTGGGTGTAGCTTGAGCATATACCACCTCAAAGCCTGCTTCCACAGTGACACACTTCCTCCAACAAGGTCACACCTAATAGTGCCACTCCCTATAGATCAAGAATTTAAGGATATGAGTCTATGGGGATCATTCCTATTCATGCCTGTAGGTGGCTTTTTCTGTTCCACCTACCAGCTCCCTAATCACCACGTGGAGCCCTCTTATTAATTATGAAAACTCAACTGATAGCTTATGCTTGTTTCTAACTAGCTCTTACAACTTAAATTAACATTTCTATTAATGCGCTTTTTGCTTTGTGTCTTTATCACCTTTACTCTGTACTGCCTATGCTGCTTCCCTGCTTCTCCTGTGTTCCACTGGCCACGCTGCCTTCTTCTTCCCAATGTTCTCTCTGCCCCCCAAATCTTGCCAAGCCGCCCAGCTTTTTCTTAAACCAATCAGAGTGACAAATCTTCACATGTACATTAAGGTTATTCCACAAGACAATCCACTATACTGGGGTTCCAGCCTGTTGTATTTGTCAGAGACTCCAGCAGCTATGGATTCAGACTGTGTTCTGAGACATTTGCTTGGTCCTGGTATGTCACTCTATGAGTTGTGTTGTCTGGTGAGCATCCTTCTGCTTCTGGTCTCCATGATCAACTCTGTAAGTCAGGAATCTTGGCATGTTGTTTTAGGGAATTTTATTATGCCATAAGATTTATTTGAAACATTGTGTATAACCACCAAACCTTTTCTGTCCAGCTTATTTAAAATAAAAATTTAAGGATCTGGGTTCGATTCCCATATCCACATAAAAAGCTAGGTGGGGTGGTGCACACTTGTAAACCTAGCTCTGGGGGAGACTGGTGGGGTCCTTGAAGCTTTCTGGTCAGCCATTGTCCACAGCCTGATAGTCAGGCCCCAAATCCCAGGGATAGACCCTGTCTCAGATAACAAGATGGACAACTTCTGAGTCTATGAACTTCCAGACGTCTGTCCTTTAGGTCCCCATCTCAGTTGGGAATAAAGATGTGTGCCACTGCGTCTGGCTTTTGCACATACATTTCGGTGATCTGGCTTCAGTTGGCAGCCTCGCTTTACCACCTGAACCAGCTCTGGGGTCCTCTTCTGGCTGCTCTTTCCACCATTTGCTTTTTACTTTCTTCAGGCTGTTGATGGGGAACAATGGACAGGTTAGGTTATGATGTCATGTTGAGTGAAAGTGGACTTAGCTTTCAGATCGTGGAGTGTTATAAGTAACAATAATCGCGGGACTGTAGGTGGTTATTACTATTAATTATATGATTAATTATAATTGGTTATTTTGCTAGTTGTTATGACGTACATTATAAGTCGGTTAGAATGTGCCCGAGGATCAGGCATCTACACGGTGACATCTGTACGTGATCTCATGCTCTGGGAGGTGAGGGGACAGGTGGGTGAGGAACGGAGAGGGCTTACTCTGTGTAGTTGCTGCTAAATAGGATTATGGAGGGAAATGCTAACTAAGAAAATTAGTGCCTCCCAGTGCTTTCTGCTCCTGCCAGTCTCAGCGAGGTGGAATAGTAGGTGGCTGGGTCCATTTACCTGACTCAATATTTCTGAATCTATTAAGTACTTTTCTGTTTTCTTGATGCCTTCTTTACTGGAATTCTTAAGTGTAGAAAGATGCCTTTCACACTTACGGAGAGGAGTCTGGGAAGGTGCCGACTGACTTTAATAAGCTGACTCTGCTTGAGGCTGGAAACTGCAACTGCCTGGAATCAGCTGCTCGTTCTAATTGCCCCCGGGTCATCATATTAAACATGCTTGCACATGTTTCAGTGTTTGTTTAATTCTTAACCTGAGGTACTGTTACTGTTGAGCTCTGCCGTGGCCCACAAAGGGACGTGTGCCAAAAGGCCCAGTGCCAGCCGGTGGCACTGTTAGAAAGGAGTAGATTATAGGGAGTGAGCCTTAGAGGAAGGATATTAGTTAGGTCAGGAAGGTGGAGAGGCTGCCCTTGTAGGAGATGTTGGGATTCCTTCCTCTCCAATGTTTGCTTCCTGGCCGCCGTGAACTGCTTGGCTTTGGTTCTGCCTGTGTGCTATGCCACGGTGTCCTTTCTCATCACAGGCGTCATGGGATTACAACCAGTAGACTATGAATGGCAACTTCTAAAACAAGAAGCCTAGCCAGATCATTTCTTCATTAAATCATTGCCGGTATACTATTATAACAAGAGATTGCAACCGACACTAGTGGCAAGGGAAAATACTTGGGTGTATAGGAACTGTTAGTGTGCCTTGGAGTAGTGGCGCATGCCTGCAATCCCAGAACTGATTGAGTCCAAGAAAGGAGGGTTGTGAATTAGAAGCTGCTACACAGTATGACCGACTGTGTGTCCAAAGCAGAAGGAAGAAACATCCATCATTTTTTTTTTGTTAACCTCCCTTAGAGATACTAACAAAGAAAATAAAGACCATGACATCCATTTTTATTTCTACTCTTTAGTGTCTTTTTTTGGGGTATATTAAACATAAGTACAAAATGTCTTTTATGGGCTTTCCTGAGTGTCTAAGAGGCTTCATCAAATTGGCTGCCTGTGAACTTCTAGAGTAATTTTGGGAACAACTACAATTTCATGTTGCAAGTCCCTCTTTTCATCCACTTGAGATGTCCCACCCTCAGACAGCCACAGACGTTGTCCCTGGGTTTGTGGAGGCATGCTGGGAGCTAGCTTTAAAGTGCTTTCTGGTCCAAAAATTAGTCTTGGAGAAATTTTTCCCTGTAAGTCTGTGACTGTCGGAAACATGCAAGTCTCCATTTAGCTAAGACAGGAAATAACTTCTTTTTTGAAAAAGTCATAAACAAGCAGTTTTGTGGGTTAGGAGTCATCACAGACAGCCAAGCACCGGCCTTAGAACCTGCCTTGGCTGGTTTCCCCCTCCTCCTCCTCCTCCTCTTGTCGATACAGTTATAGGTTATTTAGTAAATACAGATGAGCTTTGAGTTCGTAGGTTTACATTTTCAGGGATCAATTGTACTAAAATTTTGAAGAAATTTTAATGCAATTTAGGGTTTTATGTACCTAAGGTGACTCTGTGTTGAGGTTCTGAAATACGGCTGTAATTTGGCTGTATCGAAGAACAATGACTAGAGTATACCTTCACATGTGAAACAGAGGAAAAGCAATTCCACATTGCTGTGAAAATTTCTCTTTCTGAGGACTCCTTTCGTAAATATTGCAGTCAAGTTCGCAATTCCCTGTATTCATGAAGGCAGCAGTTGACAGCTAACAGCTGTTGTGATTCATGGCTTTGTCTAGTATATTTGTCTAGGTGTAATTGCATCCCTTAGGATGCTGAAGCAGGAAGATTACCAACAAGAGTGAGGCTGGCCTGGGCTCCAGTGTGAGGCCGTGTGCCAAAAAGGGAAACAAATACACAAAAACAACAACAAAACCTCCAAACAAAGAAAAAAAATCAAACAAACAAAAGAGAAAAGGGCTATCCTTCGGGATCCGAGGTCATGAGAACCATGCCTTTCTTGTTCTCTGTCGTCAATGGAACCCATGCCCAGGCTTGTGGAGATTTTACATCCTTCCCAAGTATAAACTGAAGAAAGCATAACTTAGAGTCATTTGTTTATCACTGTTTTTGTTTTGTTTATGTGTATTCATGTGTGTGTGAGCATGTGTATACATGTGTTCATGTGTGGTATGTGCACTTGCCTTACGAAGGCCAGATATTGACACTGGATACTCTTCCTGAATTACTTTGCTCCTCATTTTTATTTATTTATTTGTGTGCCTCTCCTTGTCTATATGTGCAACATATGAATCAGTGCCATGGTATCCAGAAGAGGGTTTCCATACCCTGGAACTGGAGTTACAGACAGTTGTGAGCCGAATCCAGGTTCTCAGGAAGTGAGCCATCTTTTCAGCAATGTGACTGAGACTTTTAATCTCAAAGCCCACCCTCAGTGGCCTACCTCCTCCATTAGGTCGGCACCACCTAAACCTCCTCAAACATCACTGGGGACAAAGTATTCAAATATTGGAGCCTGTGGGGGACATTGTCATTCAAACCACTCCATTTCTCAACAGTACCACCCAGGGTTCTAAACCTTTAACAGTGGGTTCTTATTGGACTTTCCAGTTGCAAACTTTAACAATAGTATTTAGAAGTGCACACTGTGATGTCAGAAGAGGTGGCTAATGGGAAGGAGGTCAGCCCCTCAGCAAGCCGGGGGCGGGGGGGGGGGGCAGGCTTGGGGTTTTCATTTTTAGTCTAAGTGAACTAAAAACAAACTATAGTTTGGAGAGATGCCCAGTGGGTTAGAGTGCTTGCCTTTCAAACATGAGTACCTAAGTTCAAATATCTGGTGCCAATATGAAAAGCCAGGTATGGCTGCCTTTGTCCTACCATCAAACAACGGAGATAGGCAGATCCTGAGAAGTCTTTGGCAAGCTAGCTTGGCCAAACATATAGAAACACTGACACAAGGGAAAAGGATGGAGAGGAGGATAACAGAGGAAGACACTGATATCCTGCACTGGCCTCCTGCACATGTGCGTGTGCACACTTGCAACCTTACATAGTCATGTGTATGCACTGTGCACACATGACGTGTGTACATACATGCACAATTTCAAAGCAAACTCTAGGTGTTTATTTCTTGTGTAAGAGTTGGGAAATATACAATGAGAAGTTTATTTTGTTTTTTTTTGTTTTTTTTTTCATTTTAATTTTTATTTATTTATTAAAGATTTCTGCCTCCTCCCCGCCACCGCCTCCCATTTCCCTCCCCCTCCCCCATCAAGTCCCCCTCCCTCGTCTGCCCAAAGAGCAATCAGGGTTCCCTGCCCTGTGGGAAGTCCAAGGACCACCCACCTCCATCCAGGTCTAGTAAGGTGAGCATCCAAACTGCTTAGGCTCCCACTCAGGCGGTGAAAGGAGACAGAGATGAGACCCGCATTGGAGCACCGGACTGAAATCTCAAGGTCCAAAACAGGAGCAGATGGAGAGAGAGCATGAGCAAGGAACTCAGGACCGCGAGGGGTGCACCCACACACTGAGACAATGGGGGTGTTCTACTGGGAACTCACCAAGGCCAGCTGGACTGGGTCTGAAAAAGCATGGGATAAAACCGGACTCGCTGAACATAGCGGACAATGAGGACTACTGAGAAGTTTATTTTGAAAATAATTTATTGAGAAAAAGGATTGGGAGTATAGAAAACACAGTATTCTTGTCAGTCACATACAGTTCTGTGAATAATATGATTCCCTATGTTTTTCCCATAGTGTCTTTTACCAATAGCAATATGTTACTGTGATTGTCCTAACATTTTGTATCCCTTCTATGAGACTTGATATATGCAGTGACTTTAGAAATTATTTTTATGGTCACACTGTGCATGTGGTTTTTTTAAATTAAATTTTTATTTATTTTACATACTAATCACAGTTTTCCTTCCCTCCTCTCTTCCCATCTTCCCTGCTCCTGTCTATCCCCCCATCCACTCCTCCATTCAGAAAGGGGCAGGCCTCCCAAGGGAGTAGACTCTCCCTCCATTCCCTCGGCATCTCTGAGCACCCGGACGCCGAGGACCCTTGCTCAGTTCCCCCAAATCTCATCTGCTGTGATGGTGGTCTGCTGGGTTTATCAGTTTACAGATACTCTGATATTGGTACTGGGGTGGGTCTTCATACTTTTCAAAGGCTTTTAAGTTCTGTCTCCAGTGTGAGGCTAGGGTAGAGTTGTGAATATTCTGGAAGATATAGAGACACCTGTATATTAAAACAGGTTGATCACACTAGCCTTGGAGTTTAAGTATTAGAGACAGGGATACTGGGCTTGGAAAAGAGGGAAGAGGATGTAGGGGTCACTTCCCTCCTGTTATTTTCTCTTTGGTCTGAGTGACTGAGGGAGTTGGTAAATGGAATGGGAGGCGCTGAGCGAACCTGTGTTGGCCGAAACCTGTGTTAACCTCATGTTACAGAAACAATGTTCTTCGTGCTCTTTTTGAAACATCACAGATTATGTATCCAGGGCCCGATGTCCACCAAGGAGACCTAGCAAAATCTGATTTTGGGGTGTTCTATGAACCTTTTCTCTGTGAGCCCATACCCTAGATTGTGTCTATGGTTCTCAAACTCCGTCCAGGTCCGGCTTCTGCATTCTCATTAGTGCTCTTATTGACATGCTGTAGGCATTAGCCATCGGCTGATTCCAGCATTTCCTGGTCAGGTGCTGCTGAAGCCTCTGCTGTACCTGGCCGACTTCTGCAGATGTCCACAGAGTCATCACAGTTAATAAGGAAGGGAAAACCCCAGTTGGAAAGCTGGAGTGGAGAAGACGACCTGGGAAGCAAAAGAAATATATGGCGTGCGGGCCTGGCAATCTCCTTTTGAACCTATAGTCTTCATGGCTCAGTGCTGTATTGTTCTTAGGGAATCCTTTTTGCTTCTCAGGGTGAGTGACAATATGGTCAGCCCACTGAAACCAAAATGCAAGTGTTTCTTGGTGCCTCCGGTGTTCATTGCTCAGGATGGTGGTTAGGGTTTTTTTTTTTTTCCTTTTCTTTTCCCTCCACCCACCCCTTTCTTTCCCTTTCAGCATTTTAGCAGTTGTGGGAAGCCAGACAAATGATTTTAAATGCACAAAATAAAAGTCATACACTGTAGAAGCAGCCGATTATATTGACACTCATTTATCGAAATACTTAAAAAGCCCGCACTAAATGGTGTTTGTGCTGGGCTCACACATTTAACTGCACATTCTAATTGTCCTTCCTGTCACGCTTTCCGGGACCAAACAAGTACCTGAGACAGCCATGAGGTGATGTGAAAATTGTGTGTGTGTGTGTGTGTGTGTGTGTGAGAGAGAGAGAGAGAGAGAGAGAGAGAGAGAGAAAGAGACAGAGACAGAGACAGAGACAGACAGAGAGACAGAGAGAGAGAGAGAGAGTGTGTTCTGGGGATCTGGTGGAGGTTATCAGCTGTGGTGGCAAGCATCTTTGCCTACCGAGCTGCCTTCCAGCTCCGTGTATCATTTCTGAGGTGACAACTTCAAAGACAGTGTTGGTCGTATGTTTTGTGATCTTGCTTCATGATGGAAGGAGATGCCAATTCCTGTTAGAAGTTAATGAGAATATCTGATCCTTTCATGTGTCTGAATTCAGGGATCTTCTACCAGGCCATAACCCAGGATAAAGATGACAATACCTAGTCCATGCTAGTTTGTTCAGAGTCTGACCATGGCCCCCTAATGTTATTGAAGACCATTGCAGGAGCAATGACCTTTCAGTGGAGGAGAGTCTTCGCGGAGTGCTCCTTGTCCACTCTACCAGGCCTGAGCAACAGATTGGTGAATCTAACCAGCGTGGTGTCTAGACTCTTCAGTGTGCCCAGTAGTAGAAGAAACTGGTATTAGACTGGCTGCGGAATATACAGAGAGTTGCTTAGTTGCCTAGGTGATAAAATATTCTGCGATGCTGTGAGGACAGATCATGAGTTGTTTGGGATGGGCTGTGGAGGTGAGGGAAAGCTTGCTTAAAGGAATCCTCATGTCTGTCTAGGGTGTCTTCAGGGTGGCTGGGTTTGTGCAGGGCCTGGACTGGCAGAGCCGAGCCATAGGACACCTGCACGAAGCCAGCAATTGTGGATGAAGGATGCCCAGAGCTGTGTGCTGAGATGGGCAGACAGCTGCAGTTGGCGTTTTGCTCTGTAGTATTACTCATCCTGATGGAACAGACATCCTTTACCTTTCAGTTTGAGAGCATGTATTATTTAGTACTTTTGGAGATGGATTCCTAAAAGCTTCAGGGATTCATATGGATTACCAAGGGCTAAAAAATTAATTGCAAAATTTTAAAAAAAAGGGGAGAGAAAGAATGGATTGCAAAAAAATTAACAACCTCTCTTGCAGGAGTTAGAAACTTGGGAAAAAGTGTTTGTATTTTTTCTCAAGTTACTTAATATTTTTGCTCAGTCAGGTTAGTCTTGAATGTACGGGGAAAGCTAAGGTGGCAGGAAGAGAGAGGTGCCGGTGCTTTCTGTTTGCTGAACCATTAGAGCTGTGGTGTTTGTAGAAATGCAAGCTTTGCTGGTCTGGGCAGATAAGGGCTGTCACACGTCTGGGTTTTTAAGGCGACAGGCTCCATGCCTGGCAGAGGCTCTGAGGTGCACACCAGGATTGGGCTCTGCTCAGAGGCAGGAATGTGACCAATCTGGTCGGGGCAGTTGGGGAGGGACTCATCTCTCCTCACTCCCATATACTCTGGCCCTGCTTTTCAATTTGGACTCCATCAAAGCAAGGTCTCCAGCCGAGGGGAATGCATATCTTCCCGACTTCACAGAACATGTACTGCTGGCTTGGGAATTGAAACCACATTTTGAAGCCGGACTGAGCCAAGGAGAAATGGAAGTGACACCCGAGGCCACAGATGGAGAGTCACAGGCAGGTAAAGGAGACTCGCCCAGAACAGTGCAGTTTTCTTGGATTTTTTTTTTTCCACAGACAGTAAACCAAGGCACGATTCAGTCAGACAAAAAGTGGTTTGAAAAATATTGAGGGACAGATTCTAAATGATTTTGGTTTTTGGATGACCGAGCAGTGTTTCAAACAAACATTCCTGTAATGTTGTTTGGAAATGTGTCAGTTTCAGAGGGAGGATTTGACAGTGCCTGTTACTCAAGATGTTTTGGAGCCCTGATTCAGTGTGTCGACCAGACTTCTGTCTTTTGGTCTGCTACTTACTGCCTGTCAGTTTTATGTGTGGAGGGATTAGTCTCGGCGTCTAGTATACTGATGGCAAAAACAAGAAACAAAAAAGTATTTGCATCTTCCTTTGCGTTTGAAAGTTTACCCAGAAGTGTCTGTTGTGTGGAAATCATGTTGGGGTAGGGATCTGACTTCCCGTCTCCCAAACGAAAAATGGGCAAAGGGGCTGAAGCGTGACACTAAGGCTCCACCGAGAACATCTTGAGTAAGCACCCTGTATCCGTTTCACTTGTCCATTTCTCCCCTGGATTGTTTTCTTCCTGAGTTATTTAAGCTCTGCTGGCTCTGTTTTGAGATGGGCTGCTTGGAAACGTAAGCACCGCGGGCTACCTGCTTACCCGCTTAGGACAACCCTGTGCTACCGGTCTGCTAAGAGGCTGGTTAGTGAGGTATGTTAGGTTCTGGAGTGTGGGGACAGCGGAATAAGAAGTAAGTGTTAGAGTGTTAGAACTGAATAAGAAGTAAGTGTTAGAGTGTTAGAACTGAATAAGAAGTAAGTGTTAGAGTGTTCCTCCTTCTGGGGGATCAGGGAATGAATGTTTCCCAAAGAGTGGGATTTTGAGATGGTAAAGAAAAGTCTAGAAGAGAAGAATACCAGACCTGTGGGAAAGTTAGGGGAAGGGCACATCTTCGGTGAAGCGTGTGTGAGCATCAGTCGTCTGGTGAACTGATGGCTTCCGGGTTGTAATGTGTCTGCTCTCTCTGCCTACTGCTCCATCCAGCCACATGAGGGGGGTGGCTGCTTTTGGCTCCATGGTTAGTGCCCTCTGTGGTCTCCCTCCCCTGCCTGATGCGCTTGCTGGTCCTCAGCCATTGGCTGGCTACCTCTTCTCTTTCTGGGATTGGACATTGAACCTCTGTCTTGATTCCGTCCAGCATGGATTCCGTGCTATAATCCACTGCCATCTGCCTGGTGGTTTGCTTCAGGACACCTGCCACCATTGCTAATGGCGTTGTTTATTTTCAGGTCCTGTTGTCTACTCCGTTCTCAGTGCTTTGGAGAGTGCTTGTCCTTAGGATGACAGGTCCTGGGGATGAAAGAGTGAAGAGGTGTCATTCAAGAAATTAAAGCGCTTGTAACAGACCAGACCATTACCTCTGTTTATTTTTTTGAAATCAGAGGTTGTTCTAACTGAGACAATTAGGATTTCTCTTGCCAATTCTTATTTAGAACCTTTGGGTGTGACTTCAGAGGAGTTATTTCAGAGGGAACAATTTGAAAAAGAAAGCTAACTATTAAAAAATTCAAATACCTAGCGAAGAAAGAAATAGAATTTGGAATAGTTGTTATAAACTAAAGGAGAAATTAGCAGTTTCAAAGAAGATTACCTGATGAGTATCTTTAGATACAATCATACTTTATAATATTTTAAAGCTACTTTTCACATATTATTTAGTTTTCTGACGTTTCCTGATGATGTTGACTAGTTGCTCTAATCTGTGCTCTGAGCACTGTGTTCATATAATTAATATCATTACAATTCAACCCACTTAAACACCTTAAATTACATAATCATCAGTGATGTTCTCACACTGATAGGATTCTTTTATCCCAGTAACAGACATCTGTGGGTTCAACTCCACCATCATTTTTCTCCACTAATTCTGTCATTTTTTCTTTTCCTCCCCCTCCTTCCCTCCCTCCCTCCCTCCCTTTCATCTTTTGAGGCCAGCTCTTTCTGTATAGCCCAGACTGAGTTCCCTGTGTTCCTATGCTGGCCTTCGTTTGTGACTTCCCTTGCTCACCATCCCCAAGTACTGTAACTGCACAGCCATGCTACTGCATCCAGCTTTTGTCAGTTTTTATATCTCACCCCGCAGCATCATTTTATCGATGTTTGATTCACATTCATATTTTCCTTACGTGTGTCATACACAGCTCAAGACATTTTTCGTAGCCTGGAATAAGACTGCAGAACAAGAGTTATTTTTGTATGTTCTAAAGTAGAAGGTGGAAAATGTTCTGTCCACTGGCATAGTGAAAGAAGGGAACGCCTAAAAGTAGATTGTTCAATGATTGTGACTTTGTCCCTTGGCATTTTTCTAGTGAGAGTGTCCCTGCCTGGAACTGTTAGCCCAAGGGATGGCCAACTAGCATCTCCAAGGACGATGTGTTTCCAGTCACACCTCTTGCCCTGGGTATCTGATTCCCAACTTTTGCTCTCTTTTTGGAGAAATGGAAAAAACAACAAACAAACAAACAAAAACAAAAACAAAACAAAAAACCAAAAAGCGTCCTAGAAACCTAAACTATTTTTCTTAATTATTTGAGAATTTCATTCAGTCTATTTCTGATCCTATTCCTCATCCCAACCCCTCCCAGGTCCACTCCACTTCCCATCCTCTCCAGCTTCATTGTTCTCCACGAAGACATGCACCTACTGCCTTGGGGTGAGGCTTTGGCTGTCTCTATTTATGAAGAACATTTCCTGCTTGCCTCTTGGTCTCTTTCCCCATTCCCTCACTCATTGGGTAACAATGTATTGGTCTCGTTCCCCATTCCCTCACTCATTAGGTAACAATGTATTGGTCTCGTTCCCCATTCCCTCACTCATTGGGTAACAATGTATTGGTTTCGTTCCCCATTCCCTCACTCATTGGGTAACAATGTATTGCTGTGTAGCATGTGCCAGCAGCTAGGCCTTAGCGATGGTGTATGATGATTTTACGATCAAGTGTGTTTCAAGCGGACGACATGAGAGAAGTCATATTGTGGTCTGCTCAGTGTGGCTGGAGAATAATGATGGTTTTCACTTCTGACATCATCGCCTAATGTTAGGTTTCTGTGCTTGGCTCTTTGCCCTGCCAAGGCTAAAAGTGTTTTGAGACCTTATACTTCCCCAGAACCATGCACCTGTTGCTGACTATTCTGAACGATGAAATCCACAGCCCGGAGTCACTTACTTTTGCTTCCTTTCCCTCCCACCTCTTTCGGACCCAGTCATGGGGTGGGGGTGGGTTGGGGGGATATCAGAGAGTAACTTGGAGAGCAGCTGAACTTACCTGTCCCTCAGAATTGTGTTTTTGATACATTCAGGAGCAGTAATGCAGGCTGTTTTTGTCTTCCTGTCACTGAAAGTCACATCTCAATGGCCTATCAGTGCACGGCATGTGTTTGTGCCAGAGTTCAGAACTGGCGTGAGGTGGCGCTAGCTCTGGCAGCTGCTTGCTACCTGACACCTGGAACCGTGGTGCTCTGTATTTCCTCTTGGCATCAAATGTGTTTTGGCTGTGACCGTGAGGAAAAGGAAGTATTATATAGTATCGTTTACTTTCATGAAAGGAGCTTTGAACTCGCCGGACTTCCTGTGGGTCCAGCCAGTGCCTTTCGAGCCAGGGAACTGCCCTAGAGGGCACACGACCCAGCAGAAGGAAATGATCCCGGGCTGGGCCACAACCTAAGGCAAGCACACTTACGGAATAAGTTTGGGGTTTTCCTTGCTGTCATGAAATGTCAGTTACCTCATCTTCTGAGTGGGAGTTAGATATTTGATACGGCTTTACCTGTAACAGTGCCACGGGCATCAATGGGAGTCAGTGTGAATGAACAGTGAAGGCCAGTGAACTCCCAAAGTGGATACTGACTGAATCACGTGCCAAGGACTGAATACGAACATTTGTTGTTGTGGCTTGTTACTGAATTGGCATCCAACTGGAAGTTATTTGAGCTCAGTATTCCTAATTTAAAAACCAGCCTTGTTATAGTTACCATATTTATACTTCTGTGGCGAGGCAGTCTTACACAGGGATACTGACCAGAGGAGAAGGCTTTTATGACACAGGGTATAGGCGGGCAAGCTTGGGAATGGCTTGCTAACTGTAAGGGCTGCTTCTGGACCCGGAGTGCCTGTCTCTGTTGCTGCCCTCTTTCCAACATTGCTTCTGAGCTCGCTCCTCTGATCCACCTCCCCTTTTGTGCTGAAGAACAGTGTGACTGCAGGCCGGCTTTTCCCTCCTTCCTGCCTTTAGCAGAGCTCATTCCAATCTGCCTCTCTCAGCCCCTGCCTTTCCTTGTTCCTTTGGCATGCTCTGGCCAGCCTAGATCCTTGCAATGGAGACACAGCGGGTGCCATCATTATCACACTTGCCTGGCCTAGGGACCAACTCTTTCAGGGCTGTAGAGTACCGAATAGAGTGATCGCCCTGGAGTCTATCAGTCAGATAGACTGGGCCCACACCACCTGCCTACTGGGAACCTGTTGCTCACCATGCTGACTTGGGGATACTGCAGTGAGATTGACACTTGCCCTTTCCGTCTCTCAGGGGGGAACTTTCTTGTGATGCTTCCACAGGCTGAGGTGATAGTGAAGTGCTCGCTATGGCAGAGTCCCCAGTTGAATTCCCTGAAATCACGTGAAACAAATCTCAGTGTGCAGGCAAGCACTTGTAACCTTGATGCTGGGGAGACAGAGATGGGAGGATCCTTGAGGCTCACTGGCCAGCTAGCCTAGACAAATTAGCCGATAAGAGGCCCTTTCTCAAAAACAAAACAAAAAGAAAGAAAGAAACAAACACCTGGGGAAGGCACTCAAAGATGACCTCTGACATCTACAAGCACGTGTATCCGTGGACATTTACACACACGTGCACATACGCACACACCCTACCTGATGGCAAATGCCTCCAGTTCTTCTCTCGGGGTTGTTCCTCTCTTGTTATGACCTGACTTTTCCACTTTCTCCGCAGTTCTGGCCCTCACTGTCATAAATAGATGCTTATCTCATTTTCAATGGAGAGAGCGCTGACACACGAGAGTCTGAGTGGGTGGCGTGTCCATGTTTGGACGAAGACTGTCTTTGTGTGTTAGCAGCTGCAGGCTGGATCTGCCGATGACTCACTTGTGTGAATCCCTGTATCTTCTGAAGGGAGAGCGCCCTCAGATTTGCAGGAGGACCTTTGCCAAGCAAGGGAAAGAACCAGAGTCCTGTGGTCAGGGTTGAAATGCAGAGAAGCGTCGGATGTACTGTAGGAGATGGTGCCCATGGAAGCCAGTCTGTAAACAGAGATAGGGTTGCCTTTCAGAGGGGACAGCTGACAGCGCGGGCCTCTGAGCCAGACTGCAGTGTTGCACAGGCAATCTGAGATGGTGGCAGTAGTTAGGGACTAGGGAAATCAGTCCCTTCAGCTGCAGAGTCAATGGGAAGACAGGCAGTGACAGGTGATCGTGGAACAGTGTTCTGAGCCACCCTATCTGAACCCATAGGCTGGTAGACACCATTTGGTCATTTTTATAACAATAAAATAAATCTCTTGGACCATCTTCACACCTTATCATAAAGCTCAAACATTCTGGAACTCTCTAGAAATTTGTGAAGTTTTCCTCATAATGCCAACAAATGTAAAAAAGAAAAAGGCACCTACTGTCCCTTACTCCTCAGTCTGCAGGTTGCTTGCAGAGTTCTAAGACATGGAACATGTCTTTCCAGATAAGCAGGTACGTGCCTGGGATCTCAGCACTTGGGAAGCCAAGGCAAGAGGATTTTAACAGATTGACTGACTGTAGCTTAGCCCCCAGAGTGAGACCAAACTGGGATTGAAGGGATAGCTCAGCAGTCAAACGCATGTATGAGCACTCCACGTGCAGAGGACCTGGTTTGGTTCCCAGCACTCATGTGGAACAGCTTACAACTGCCTGTAACCCAGCTCCAGAGGGATCTGGCCTCTGGCTTCTGTGGGCATCTGCACTCAAACACACATACCCCACTACCTACCCATCTCTGGGGGGATAAAACCCAAACAAACAACTAAACTAAATAAGAAAAATATGTAGATAATTCAGAGAAGTCTACTCTCCTTTCCTTTTTTAAAAATACCATTTCCAATTGCCTCTTTCTTTTTCAGTGTTTATATTTTGTTTACCTCTTGCTGTCTTTGTAAGTAACTGTTCTCACCATCCTGAGGAGCCTAGGCAGTGGCCTTCCTTCCTGCCATTAGGGGAGGTGCCTATAGTGGGGGTGGCTTTCACAGTGGCGCCTGCTCTAACCAGCTGGGTTTGTCTCAGGGCTCTGGCAGGCCCATCTTGCTTCTGCAAGGCGGTTACTTCACTTGGCATCCTGCAGCGTGGGTCTCTTTTGCCACAGATCCCTGTAAGCTACTACTTGTCTCTCTGTAGTGGTGGAAATCGTTGTCGCTTATACATGAAAGCAGCACTGGCTATAGCAGCAAACTTGCTCCACACACAGTCGTGCACACCCTGCTGTGGGAGTAGGGAGGGCTTCTGGGGCTTAGAGCCCTGCCCTGGCCCCCAAGGCTCCACAGCTGGATGCTGACTTCCACTCCTCCTCACTGGAAGATGTGATGGAGTTGTTTCTGTCCCTCCGGATACTTCCATGCAGCTTTCATAATCGTGAGAAAAGTTGTCATTTTAACCTCAGACATAACTCTGAGGAATTGTCCCCAAACTTCATTATTCCAAATCAGTGTCCTTGCCATTCAAAAGACAGCACAAGATGGGGGTGTGTTTCTCAGCTTCTGGTGGTTGGGGATAGTTTCTTACCTTTCAAAGTGGGGTGTAGATTTGACTTTCTGTAACTTTTTTTTTTTGCCAATAATATCCTTTAATTCCATCACTATACTAATATGGTAATAAAGGCACTATTTTTTATTTTATTTATATCTCTGATGCTTTGGAAAAATAATCCGATGAGAAATTACTCCGCCCATGAAATACCATCGTTGGCTCTGCTTTTTTTGGGTTTGCTTATTTTTATAAGAGTTTTTCCTGGGGTTAATTTTTTTTTTGTAGCTGAATCACATCGACCATAATATGAACATTCTTATTGCGTGCCATTAACATCGTGTGAAGAATTCTTTTTATGTTGACTTAGGGATTTGCTAATCATCTTTAATGTGATTTAGAGCCAAGATAGAGTTTCATGGTGAGACAAGAAAGAATTAAAGAGATCCTGGAATGTCCTTTGAGTATTTGGAAAAATACTGTTCCTTTTGGATTCTTCATAAATGGATCCAGCTAGACATGAATCAAAAACGTGGGAAAAAATTGCCTCCATAGTGAACATGTAGAGAGATTTTAAAAATGATGTTATTCCTTAGATAAGATGGAATTAGGACTGCTTCCATTCATATTTTGGCTGTTACTTTTAGAATCTAGTGATAGTTTAAAGTCCATCAATGGATGTGTGTCACTATATGTGAATATTGTGGCATCTTCCATAAGGGACTTGCCACACTAGGCTTTGGTATCTGTAGACAGGCCTAGAACCAATCCCTTCCAGATACTCAAGAGAACTGTATCCTAGATAACATCACTCTTATGGAAACATTAAAGGGAAGACGAGAATGTGGCTCACTGATAGAGAGCACTTGTCTAGCATGCTCAAGGCCCCAGATTCCATTCCCAGTACTACATGGGGATGGGGTGGGGGAGATCGTAAATTAGATGTGAGACTCTTCAAGACAGAATAACTCTTTTCCCTGTTTGTATTCCTGGGTGTAAGGGATATAGATTGACAAGTAGAATCAAGGCTACCGTTCAGATTGTGATTGGCTCATAGAGCCAAGACTACGGTACAGATTGTGATTGGCTAGTAGAGCCAAGGATATGGTTCAGATTGTGGGGCATGTGAACCTGGTGGAGACTGGACTCCATCCGTACATAGGAGACTTCTAGGGACATTGGGGCTATGCAGGTGTGAGTACTGTAGAAAGAACTCTCGGGAGCTCCACGGGAGGGAGAAATAGAAGAGAACCTGGACGCTGAGACAGCTTTACAGGTGCATTGCCCCGAGAGACCTGGTAAACAAAAATGTGGGGAGGGTGTGTGGGGGCTGGTGAGGCTGTGGACTACTTTATGGTTACAGGATTATGCTCCTCCATCTGAAGCTATAACATTTTCCTTGTAGTTCCCTTGAAATTAGACCCGAGCTTGACGGGAACTTGTTGGGCTAACTTAACCCAATCTTGTGAGGTTCTTTCAGAATCCTTTCTGGCCCTGCTCACCACACACAAAGCAGGTGTGCTGCCCAGTGAATGCATTTACCGTGAGGCCATAACCTGGCTCTTGCTTCCTTTTGTTCTCCATATAATCTGTGTTTCGTGGTGTGTAATTTTCTCCAATGGGAGGAGCGCGAATTGGCAACCCTTGGGAGAAGGCAGGTGGGGAGAGGGCCTGTGGAACTCTGTTGACAAGTGGCAGATGAAACCTGGAGAGAGGAGCTGCAGAGGGGCCGAATGTCTAGCTAGGAACCCTCAGTTTTTAATGATGACACCAACTCATTAGCAGGAAGATAAACAGAGCTTGGTGTGGTGATCAGACACAGTCATAGAGACGGCTTGCTTTATTGATTCTTCCTTTATATGTGGGAGACCTTTGATTGAATCATGGTCCAAAAACAGGCCAGATGGGGAAATCTGCATCAGCTCTGCAGACTTGTTTGCACAAGTGTGTCAGTGTGAACCCTCTGGTTTCGATCACTATGCCCTAGTTACTTATGTAAGATATTCACATTTTGGGAGGCGGCTTGAAGGGAACATACGAATTTTGTATGCTATTTTTTACAACTTGCTTTTAAAAGTCTAAGATCATTTCAAGACAGAAAGTTTATAAGGATAGGAGGCAAGAATGGTCATCATTGTTTCCAGACAGAATGGCTATAAAGAAGTGCAAAGACCGTTCATATCAGAGATCATCATGCCCGCCACTGCTAAGCAGAGAATGTTGGCAGAGAATTGGTTGTCTTAGGAAACTGGAATTCTGCAAATTCAAGTCAGGTGTTACTTCAGAGTCAGATGGCCACATCCTGCCCAGCCTCCTTCTTTCCCTGGTATGAGAAAAATGACAGGGTAGCCTCGGCTTCAGTGTATGCTGTAACGAAGAGTTGGTGGCCAAGGACAGCGCTGTGCAGAGGCGGTAGGAGACAGGCTAAGCTCCTCCCACTTGGACTCCCTGGTGATGGGGTGTGGTTTGGCACTACCTGTTATCTGCTGGTTTACCAGTCAGGCGTGTGGGTTCATTAGTTTGGACTGACAGTTATAATACGTTGTTCAAAGCCAAGAGGGTTTGTCCATAGCCGGATAAAGAGACTGTGTGCCTTCCATGGCCCATTCAACTTACCTGGCTTGAAGGCGCGCGCGCGCGCGTGTGTGTGTGTGTGTGTGTGTGTGTATGTTCATATTTGTGCATATTTATATAAACACGTCTGTGTTTATGTTTGTGTATTTGTGCATACTTATGTGTGTTTATGTATGTGTTTATGTTTGTATGTGTTTGTGTGTGTGTGATGCTGGGCATCTTTCTTCCACAGAGGATCAATGTTTGAATACCTTTACTTCTCTCTCTCTGCTGTGCCTGCCCATTGTGCTTGAGCTGGTTTGTTCTGGATTCTTTTTTCCACTCCATTCTTGTCCTTTCTTCCTGATGAGAGCAGACTTGATTGGCAGCCAGTTGCTATGAGACCATGATCGGGTTAGTGGTATGTACCACATTTGATTGCAGCTCTCTCAGCATCAGATTGCATAAGAAAGTACATACGCCGGACGGACGCTTTTGATAGAAATGGCCTATTTGATTTCACACGAGCTAGGGATGAGGACACTGTGTAATCTAACAGAAAAACATCTGTGTGGAGCAGGTTCCCACAGCCCTGAAAAGTTTTTAGAAAGGGCCTCCCATGAGAGAGGAGAGAGAACTTTTAGGAGTTCCTTCAGATACCTTTGGTAAACTGATGGTAACTTCTTATTTTCAGAGTCTCAAGGGTTTGGGGCAGCCCCAGCGCTTTGCCTAGAGTGTGCTCCTGCGAAGAAGCTGGTGTCTATAGAAGCCTGCCTTCTATGCTTTGAACTTGGATGACGTTTCCGCTTAGCCCAGTGAGATTGTTTTAGAAATTTCCCACAGTGGAAAGTTCTCTTGGACATACGAAAGTTCAGTGGTCACTTTCAAAGTCAGCCGTGTGCCAAGAAATCACTAAAACAATGGATTACGTAGTGCAGCCTTGGGACATGGAAAATTTTAAAATATGTGTGATTCATATCATTAACACAGGTTGTAAGGCTTGGGATCTTGCATTAGAAAACAAAGAAAAATGACTTTCTTCTTTTTCTTAGAATAACTTTTTCCTTTGGAGAAAAGAATTATTTTTTATTTTCTATTGTGTTTATTTTGCCTGTATGCAAGTATGTACACCTTGTGCATGCATGGTCTGTGGAGGCCAGAAAAGGGTGTTGGCTCCACGGGAACTGGAGTTTTGGAGGCTGTGAACTGCCATGTGGGTGCCAATAACTGAACCTGGTTCCTCTGCGAGCAGCAAGTGCTCTTAGCCACTGAGCCATCTCTCCAGCCCCAAGTTTTAGTTTTGTTTTTTTCTTCAAGTTGTGACCTTGTGGTATTTTCTTTGTTAGGCTTTGTATAGATTAGGTTCTGTTTAGTTTTTATGAGAGAGGATTAAAAAAATTAAATTCTAAAGTAGGCTGTTACAGAAAGAGGTAATTGATATCATGCTACAAAATTTGTTCAGACAGAATAAGGTTGGATGATCAGGCCTTTGATTCAGACTTCCTTTTGAGTAATTATTGTATTTTCCCAGATCAATACTTTCTGTAGGGAAAGTATTGTTACTGTCTCGATCTGAACGTGGCTACCTTTAACATTTGTGGGACGGCTCAGCAGAAAACGGTGCTTGCTTCCAGGCCTGGCCACCTGAGTTCAGGTCTTCCTGTCAACGTTTTCCTGTGACCTCTGCTGGAGATGACTTGGCACATGTCCTTCCCACATAAATAAATGTGATGAAGATCTTTTTGAAGTGTTCTTTCTTTTTGTAAGAGTAACCATACATATTTACGTACCAAAGCCTGCATTTATAGTGTCTACCTGCACTTAAAAAGACAAACTGGAATAAGTGGGAAACCACACAACTATGCCAGTAAGTGCGCTGGGGTTTACTAGTGGGCTGTGGAAAATGGCTCCTGTTGAAAACGGATGCCTGAGGGTCCTCTTTCCGTCCCCATTACGTGAGGAGCATGCTTCAGTTCGTGTCTGTTGCTTTGAGCACTTAGCTCTGTCTGTGGAATAGAGACATCTTGGTTTACTGATGAGTGTAGCGCATATTCATAGCCATCACGGAACCCCTGGTGAGAATGTGAAAGGGTGCAGCCACTTTGGAAAGCTGCATGGCCTTTGTTCAGCATGTTTATTATAAAGTTCCTTTGTGATTCTGCTCCTGGGGATTTATGTGTCCCCAAGAGAAATGAGAATGTGTCCATATAAATAGTTTACGTGTGGATCTTTAGAGCTGAATACAAGTGCAAGCATGGAACCAATCCAGTGTCCTGTGACCTGAGGAACGTGATGTGTCTTATCCGTGCCGCAGAATGTCATGCTGCCTCAAAGGATAACATACTGACCTATGCTGCAATTCGGAATCTTGGGAAAATGCTAGCTAAAAGAAGCCAGACACAGAGGATCCAATCCCGTTGATTTCATTTATAGGAAGTGTCTAGAACCAGCAAAGCTCTGGAGACCAGGAGTAAGTGGTAACCTCAGCCCTGGGCTGGGTGAGGAAGAATGATGACCGCACCATTGATGGTGGGGACGGTTGCACAAATTCTGCAAGCATGCTGACTTCTGTTGACTTGATACTCCGTTCATGATTTCATTTCAGTGAAGTGCTTGCTTATGTTGGCTTTTGACTATTGGCATAATTTGGGCCATTCTGATTTTTACTGTCAGATCCCATTTTATACATTTGGAGAATGAGGCTCAGAAGAGATTTTTTTTTTTTTTTGTTCCCAGACTCACAAGTCTATGGTCTTCTGATCGAGACAGGTTATTTTTAGTTGAACCTCCTGTGGATCCTGACAGGGTTGCATACTCTGTGAAAATCTTCAGACTAAGTACAGTTTCTGTTTCAAAGGAGGGAAGAAAAATAATAGATCAATACTAAGAATGTACTAAGACAGTAGAAACACTTTTATTTCTCCCTTGCATGGGAGTCGATGATGCATATACAAATGACATCAAGAGAATAAGGCAAACATGCAAAACAGAAGTCTGGAGAATGAGTCAAAAAACAGTTACCTCTGACAATTCTTTGTGGTTATTACCCCCACCATAGCTCGCTCTTCCTTCCTTCCTTCCTTCCTTCCTTCCTCCCTCCCTCCCTCCCTCCCTCCCTTCCTCCCTCTCTATCTTCCTTCCTTCCTTCCTCCCTCCCTCCCTTTCTTCTCTCTCTCTCTCTCTCTCTTTCTTTGAGAAAGGGTTTCTCTGGGGTAGCCTTGGCTGTCCTGGAACTCACTCTGTAGACCAGGCTGGCTCACTGGTCTGCTTCTGCCTCCCCAGTGCTGGGATTAAAGGCGTGCTCCACTATTGTCTCATTAGAGCAGTTTCTAAGGAATTAAGAAGAAATTGAGTTTGGTGTCTTATTTCCTGAAGGCATACATGCATGCAAAACTGAAACAGTAACTCCAATTGATTCCTTAAAGTATAGTTAATATGTTACTGAACTTTTCAGCTCTGTTGTCGACCCAGGGTAGACACGTGTGTTTGCATCTTGTGTGTGTCTGTGTGTGTGTGTCTGTGTGAGTGTGTGGTAGTCCATCAAACAAGAAGAAAACTTACTATCTCTCTCGTCGAGCTAAAACATTCAAAGGCCCTTAGCTATCACTATTAAACAAAAACCAAACCAAAACAAAACCCAGCCCAAGAGTACCTCAGGAGTCCTCACTGCTGCAAAGTGTAACTTCCTGTCTGGTACTGAGGCGAGGTGGGGTTAGATTTAGTCAGATCCTCTTGTGTGAAAAATAAAAAGGGCTTTAAAAAAAAATCAACAGGACATCCCAGTGTGCAGTTCGCAGGCGGCTTTTGTGTTGGCTTCCTCCACCATTTCCCTCATCCTCTCAGCCGCTGTGGGTGATGAGCAGCCTGGCAGCCACCACCTTTCGCTGGAAAAAGTGCAGATTGGATTTGCCCGGGCAGGTGTCTCTTCAGGCCTGCAAGAGATCCCCAGGTAAGTTTGTCAGTTGCGTGACACCTGGTGAGGGAGCCTGTGAGAGGGTGTGAGAGGAGGCAGAGCCTCCCTTTCTCTCACCACGAATGATTTGTGAGGCAGGAAGCTGCTGAAAGCAGGGCTTAACTGGTGACAGGCAGAGGTGGCCTGTGCCTCCAGATGCCAGCTCTCCGAGGAGCCTGACCGAGGCCGCAGGCGCTGCATCAAGTGTTTGATTTCTTTGGCCTGAAGCTGCTGAACATCACTGTGTCAAAGGTGTCTCACCGTATTCAAGGCGGCTCATGCGATGTTGGCTGCTTACTCTTGTTTCAATTTTCTTTAGTGCGCATTGGTGTTTTGCCGGCATGTTGCAGACAGATGGGGGCTGCCATGTGAGTGCTGGGAATCGAACCAGTGCTCTTAACCACTGATCCATCTCTCCAGCCCCTGACGGCGGACTCTTTTGCTTTTCGAGACTGGGTTTCCCTAGGCAGCTTTGAGAGAGGCCTGGAACTCACTCTGTAGACCAGGCTGGCCTCCAGTTCAGAGTAGATCCACCAGCCCTTGCCTTCCGAGTGCTGAGATTAAAGGCGTGCGGGGCCACTGCCCAGTTGACTGCTTACTCTTAAAGAGAAAACTTTTCCTCTGTGGCAGAGTCTCATTGGTATCGTTCAGTCTGGCTTTGAACTTTAGGCCTTCCAGCTTCACCTCCCGTGAGGGTGATTTTTGGTTTGCACCGCCACATCTGAGAGTGTGGTGTCACACACTGCCACAGCCCCAGGTCTGTGTAATATTCACTCTACTCTGTTGGCAGAAAAGGCCTGGCTCTAAATCACAGGTGGAGTTCAGAGCTGAGTAGGGGCAGAAGTAAAAGTTACACCGGAGCGGGCTGAGGAAAGGAGGGACTTCTGTTTGCTACAGGCCTGTCTGGAGAAACGCAGAGCTTTGGGAGGAGGCTGGCCTGAGCTTTTTCCTAACTGCAGTCTATTTCCAGAGTGACTTAATCTTTTCACCAGTGATATTCATGTCTTCTTAAGTGGACTCATGAATATACTGGTTACACGGTCTGTCTATGGGAAAAAAATCCAAAAAAAAAAATGTGTTTTGGTGGCTGTGTATTTCCTGAGTCAATGTTTTCACCACCAAAAAGAAAAAAATTCTCAGGTCCTTAGTGTTTTTTTTTTCTTTGCAATTCTTCTCCCCTCTCAATATTCCCCTTTCTAGCAGCATATGAGCAAGAGAATAGGTACATACTGCGAGCATCCTACTAAGATGAAAGGACCAGCTTGTATTTTTCGTAGTGATTAGCTTTCTTGGCAAAGTGTCGTGGGTGTCAGTGTGCTGTGATTCTCCACATGGCTCTCTCTCGCGCGTGGCTATAACTGTAACTATAAGGTCCCAACATAGGATCACGATGCCTTCCAGGGCTGTGACTAACACTCCCTGAACAGATGTAATCATGGCGACATTGTGACCTTTCCCGAATCTCTTTGGACTCTCGTTGGCTCCTCTTTTTCTCTTGCCTGAGCTTTCAGCCTGCTAATCATTGTCTTGCTGCAGAGGGTCCGGCGTGGCCACAGTGGTTGAAATCAGAAACTGGCGAGAAGAAAATTATGGACAAATAGTAAACAAACGAAGTTGTTAGATAACTTTGGAAATTTTTAATATTTTTAATGTTCTCTTGGTTGAACTCTGGTCTATTTATGTAGCATTTTTTCCCTTGGCTCTGGTGACTCTAAAGGCTTTGGAAAAATAGTATTTTTATGTTAGTAAAAATATTTCACGGATGTTATTATCATAGAAATTGGAAACCAATTATGTACCTGATCCCAAATGCTACAGGGGTTCAACATCTCTTCTTTTAAATTGAGCTGGATTTAATCTTGTTTTGTAGTGCAGATTTATTTAGTGATCTTGACAGAAGTAAAGATGGTGATATTAATGCTAAAACTAGCATTTTGGTGGGATGTTAATATTCCAAGGGAAGAAGACCGGAGTTGCAAAGACTATTTGAAGACCATCAGGGACACATAGGTGTTTGTGAATGACCAGACGACATGGCAGAGGTTCCCCTGGTGAGGAAACAACTTTGGGAGAGCCTGCTTATCTTGCCGCCCTTCCTGCTCTCTTATTGGCTGATGAGGCTCCTTGTCTCCACTGACATTTCCTATTTAGATAGATGAATTAGAAGATTCAGAATTCCAGCTGTCCCTTGGGGTCACTGATGTCTTGAGACTTTTTCCAGGGGCTTTGATGTCGTTGGAACGAGACCTTGACTTTGTAACTTTCCTCTCCGGTGGAGCTGTGTGGATTGGCATAGGGGCACAATGTCTTTTGCCCCAACTGAACTGGCAGCTCTACCCTAGATGGACAAGAAGAAGGCATTATCCCCCCAGTACCCCAGTTCCCCACCGTGTGTGGCAGGAAGCAAAAATCCATAGTGCTGTGGAGAGAGCCTGTGAGTTAGTTCCTTGGGGAGGCCGAGGCTTACTTTCCCCTGCATGTTGATGTTCAGGGTGTGGTGTGGGAGACTGCCTGTTGAGGGAGAAACCCAACGACAAGGTCACAGGGAATGGTTGACTCACTGGAATGTTCTAGTGAAGCAAGGTGAATTGGGAGCTTAAGAAATAAGGATTTCATCAGGAGCTGGGTGTGTGTGAGAGAGAGAGAAAGAAAGAGAGGGGGGAGGAGAGAGTGGAGGGAGATTTGGAAACATTGCTAGGCAGTTCTCCTGAGCAGTGGCTCATTCTGGTGCTTGGGTTGTCAGCGTGAAAGTTTTGGGTTCCTCTTGGCTGTTGAGGTCTTTTTTTAAAATTCTTTTCACTCTTTCCTGTATTTAGTTAACATTTAATCATCCTGTACAGGCTCTACTCTGGGAGGTGCTAAGAGTCTACAAATTGCCTAAATGGGGCAAGGGATGAACTCTGGTGCTGGCTAGGAGGGTGGAACTTGGTCATCTCCACACGTATCTGGGCTGCCGGACTTAACCACATCCATGGTCATCTCCATGTATTTGGGCTCCCTGATTTAGGAGGTACTCACTCATCTTGAGGAGCACAGACGTGAGAGCAGAGGGGCTGCCATGATGAGCAGTCTCTGTAACCTTCACGGCTCTAGAGAAAGGAGCCGGTGGTTCTGCAAACCAGGCAACAGCCTATCAGTTACAAAGGCGCAAGAATGCCGGTTAATCTTGGAGAAGAAAGGCAGGGGAGATGTGTTCAAGAAGACACTGGAGCAGCGTGTGTCAACCTGTGGATTGTGACCCCCTTTGCGGGGGAAGAGGGAGGAGTAGTGTTGAACGATCCTTTCTCAGCAGTCACAGCCCAGATTTCCTGATTATCAGATATTTACATGAAGATTCGTAACAGAAAACTTACAATTACGAGGCAGCAACAGAATAATTTTGTGACTGGGGTCACTGCAACATGAGGAACATAGGAAGTCAGAGAACAACAGCACAGTGGCACAGGCCTCTTTGATCCCAGCGTTCAAGAGGCAGAGTCAGAAACAAGTGGGTCTCCGAGTTCCAGGCTAACCTAAGCTACTTAGTAAGACCGTTAGTAAGACCCAGCAAAGGGAAGAGATACTGAGATACTGTTTGGAGTCCTGGACCCCACATACCCCTGCCACGAGCTGTGTGAATCACCGAATCTTGGTGACTAGGTCTCTCAGACAGAATTCCCCAGGGGATGGTGTTTAGGATTTGCATGTTTTATAATAGCACCAGGTAAATAAAAAGAGTAAGTCGTGTGACCGATTAACACTTAAATCGGTTGATAATGGATTTGGCTTGCTGTTTCGTGTCTAGGAATAGGGAATCAAACATATCGCATATGGTACTTACAAAATGTTCAAGCTTAGGTTTTTGTGCCCCATCCTCTTGTGGTGTTTTCTTCCTTGGCATCACCTGAGTGCTGCTTGTGCCGCTGATCCTGCATCTGTTTTGTTTTTTCATGTCACTTCTCTGACCCTTGCCTGGAGGGCACCAGGTGCTTCCTGTTTCCACCATCAGCAAGTTCAGGACTTGTTGGAAAGCGCTGTGATTGTGTGGAAATGTGATAGGATCTGGGTCCGGTAGCCCCCTCATTCCCATCTCAACACTTTGACCTTCATTTCTGCAGCTCAGTGAGCCAGCAACTCTAAGTAGTTTTTTCCCACTGTCCCAGGGCTCACATTGTTTGGTGGAGGAAGATGAGTCATAGCCTAGTTCTACGGTTGGGTGAGGTGACATCCTAGTCTGGGACTGAGGAGCACAGGTCAGGCTCTCTGTGTAAAGCAGAGGAATTGAAACGTGGACTGTGAGCCCAGCGGGGATGAGAGTGGCTGTGCCGGTGGAATCGCTCTCAAGTTGGAGGAGCATTTCATTTCAACAAACTTTTTGCCTCAAATCTAACTTTTAATAACACAATAACTTTTAAGATGTCTTCAAAGCAGTCTTACAGAGTCAGGCTCCTTGAAGCAGAATCAAAATTATACAAAATGGAAAATTATCTTTCTCCCTTTCTCCCCTCCCCACGACCATGGGTAATAACTTTGGTGTTCTACTTAACCTTTTGCTAGGAATCTAACAATGTAAAGCTCTAGGTTCTCACAGGTAAAAATTTCCTTTTCTTACCAGAATTAAAAGCTTTGAGTGTTAGTGGCATGCTGTTACAGCAGAGCTAAGCAACTGGGTGGAGGTGGCAAACACCTTTAATCCCATCAACTGAAAGGCAGAGGCAGGAGAACCTCTGAGTTCGAGGCCAGCCTGATCACCTGCTGTCCAGAGAAACCCTATCTTGAGAAAACAAAAACAAACAAGCAAATAAACAAACTAACAACAACAAGAACAAACCCCAAAGCTAAGCGAAAGTAAACTACAAACAAATAACGGAAGAATACAAAAATCGGGGTCCACATTTCTTGGCTCACTCAGCTACTCGGAGCAAGTGTGCTTTAGTTACTGAACTGCCACCCACAGAGGGTAAGTGAGTATTTGAATTTGCTTTCTCATGAGAATTTCTGGGCATATTGATCGGTTCTCGGGACAAACCTTTCAATCGTCTTTTCCTACGTTGGTGCCCATTTTCTTCTGCTGGCGTCCCTGATTTTGAAACTCTTACTGATTCCAAAAGAAATTTCTAAAGAAAATGGTAACTTTTTGAAAAATTTGCGTTAATTTCAAGTTTTAAGGTGGTTAACCTCTAACTTAAAAGATAGGCATTATTTTGCTGGTCTCTGAGATAGAGGTTTGAGTCTTGGGACTCAGACCCCTCATTTTTTCCTTTCTGTTGGACTGCTGTGGAGACAGCTGTCATCCTAAACCATGCTGAGACTAGTCATTATTTAGGTATCCTTAATATTTTATTACATTTTCCATATGCTGATAATTAATTTCATATGTATAGCAAACCCAGAATTATTTAAGGTCCCCTTTCCATGTATTGTGGAGCCTCTTAGAGTTGGGAGTAGGAGGCTGTGGGGTGTGAGCTGAAATTAAGCCAGTTCTGTTGATACTGACCTCAGTGAAACCAGCAGCTGAAGGGAGGTCTCAGTGGCTAAGGTCACTTGATGCTCTTAAAGAGGACCTAGGTGGCTCTCAGCACCCATATGGTAGCCATCCATAACTCTTGATTCCCAGAGACCCAATGGCTTCTTCTGACCTTTAAAAGCTCCTTCATACTGATACATATACACACACTGAGGCACACACATACATTCACTTAAAATACAATAAATTAATAAAATCTTCATGATGAAGCTTTGAAGGCTCATTTTGTCCTATAAGGGTATGTGCATATGTACGCATCGCCTGTCTTAGCTGAACTGAGGGGAAGTATTATAAGAAATGGTGGCTATTTATGTTAATGGAGTCTTTGAAGCTAATCTAGAAAAAGCTATGTCTGGGTATTAAAGGCGGATGAGACTTTTGTTTAAATCAGGCCCCTTGTGTGTCATCATCCATTAGTCACTGATTTGTCCTGTCCTTCCATCCAGATCCGTGAGGGGTTTTTCACGTCAAAGCACTGAACTCTTAATTTTAGGCTCATTTAACTGGAGATGCTCTGATGGCAGGAAATGCACACCCGGCCAGGACAAGTGGACTGCAGTTGTTTGGAGGATATGATCGTGGCATGGTGCCCAAAGTGTTGTTTGCTGGTTTCAAAGTTCACTTTCATTGCACAGAAAGTACCCCCCCCCCTTTCCATCTGCAGGTTTGCAGGCAAGCAGAGAGGCTGGGCACCTAGCTGCCTATGTCATTCTCCACTGCACGACCTATTTGCTTTCTGGTGCCCGTGTATAAAAAGCTTTATTTAGTCTGCAGGGAGGGTTGTTTCTCCATCTGGAGGAGACCTGTCTCCGTAGTCTCCAAGTCTGATGGATGCTGTTGAACCTTGCTGCTCCGGATACTGTAGGAGGCTGGCTCCAAGGTGCTCGGCAGACAGACACCAAGCACAGATTCGTGCAGCTCGCTTGCACATCACCACTGGAAATACTGCCAGATGGCCATCTGCCTGACCCTCCAAGAAGCAGGCCCTCTTATCGCACCAACACTGATCCTATTCTCTGTGTACAACCAACTCCTTGTTGAGAACTCAATGCCATGGCTGGTCTCCTGGCTTCTGACCTGACCTATTTTCTTGTTGACTTCAGAACTGCATGCCTTCAACTTCTGCTTGGTCTACGGCACTAACCCCTTTTCTAGTGTTTGTAGAGCCTGGATTCTTTTGCCAAGGAGACTTATTGTTCTAGCAGATTCCCTTTCTGAGACTCACCCCTGCAGGGTTGCAGCTGCTAGTCCTCTGAGGCATTTGAATTAGTTAAGATAGTGGTAAATACGTGTAGCCTGCACAATTGTGTATACTTTTAATGTCAGCCCTTGGTAGGGAGACGCAGGAGGACAGCTGCAGGCCAGCCTGGTCTACATAGTGATGCCTAGGCAAGCCAGGGTTACATAATGGGACCCTATTGAAAGTCTGCAAGTGGGAAAGAAAAGTGTGTATTTGTTATCTGAGTCACTAATGTACAAAAGGAAAAGTATAGTCAGGGTGTGTCCGCATGCTGTGCCAGGAAGTAGTGTTGGCCTGGTGTCTTAGGATGAGTAATTCCTAGCCTGTTGGGTGTGCATTGGGAAGGATATAAGTAATAGTTTCTAAGTTTCTACATTTTTTTTCCATCCGCTTATCTGCCTTGTGTTGTGCTGGACCTAGAATTGGAAATAAATAAGTAAACAAACAGACAAATAATGATCTGGTGAACTTGCATTGAGTGCCTGCTGTTTCCTTGGTCTTAAGACTGTTAGTGGAAGTGTTGCAGTGCCTTAAATGTTTTTTGTTTGTGGTTTTGTTGCAGTTTCGAGACAGAATCTCATGCATATAGAATGCTGGGATTGCAAGTAGGTGCATGATGCAGTATCTGCTTCAGGTGGTGATGGGGGTGCTTGCTGGGTAGGCAAGGACTCTTCAAACGGAGCTGAGTCTGTGGCCCTCAATCTGGTTGAAGTTTATTGATTTTACTCCCTGGTAGCCCAAGGTCACAGCGTACACTTTGCAGACAGAGCACAGAGCGTGAGTGATAGGCATTTGTCCTGAATTAGCAGTACAGGAGCATCCTGCAGGGTCATCATCGAGGTGCTGATAGGACCGCACTTCACACTCCAGTGTTGGTTTCGAGATACCCATCAGTCCTGCAGGAAGGTGGTTGATGTGAGTGCTCCTAACACCAACATCCCGACCCTACTGAGATGTGCCAACCAACGGGCAGATTGCAGAGGAGATGGGAAAAAAATGTTGCAGCTCTAAGCAACCTGGTCAAGAGGGCACTGTTTTGCTGTTCAAGTAGGTTAAAATTGGAAAACTAATTAGCATGTGAAAAGGTTCTTAAGCGGAAACGGCTGTGAGTTAAAGGGAGCAGGTTGAAGCTTCTGAGTCGGAACACCCATTCAGCCTGAAAAATCCTGTCTTCTCATTTTGTTCCGCCAAAAGAGGAGAGAGAGAGTAAAAGCGCACCCCCCCCCCCCCCCCACGTCGTTTGCTCGCCTTGCTGTGGCTGGAGTTGAGTGTATCTGCTCTGCTGCCTCCAGCTGCTTGACTGCCACATGGGAGCCAGGTTTGGATAATTGAGAAGTGCTGCCAAGCTTGCATTTCTTTGGTGCCAAGACTGACCTTGAACTCCTGATCCCAGTGCTGGGATGGCGGGTTTATGCCCCCATGCCTCCTTTCTCTAGTGCTGAGGGTTGAACCCAAGGCTGCCTGAACACCAGCTCAGTTACCCCTGCAGCCTGGGTGCTCGGTGTTGGCTGCTTGGATGCCAGTTCATTCTGCTCTTTGGGACAGTTCTCTCTTGCAGTGGTCAAATACACCTCGTCCAAGAATTCTTCCCTGACTTCTAAATATGCGCTTCCCTCTTCTCTAGTCTACAGATTTCTTCTAGGATTAAGTTCACATATTCCTACACATATTTCCCAACACTGCCTTTATAAGAGATGTTAATCTGTGCTGTTGAAAGTTAGACTGTCTCTACCATGTAGGTCTGGGAACATGTTTCTGCTTCTCATTGGTGCATATCTGAGAAGGCTCTGAGTTTGAGTCTGTATGGTTCTTATTGACTTTACTTTGCAGACTCATCCCAGCTTCAGGATTTTTGGCTGCTCGGAAATTTTTTATTTATTTATTTAAACCAATGAACAAGACAGAATTGATTTAGAATTGTGTGGATGCATCCAGGGTACCTACCAGTGGAATACAGACATCTGAATGAAGCCATCTGAGGAATTCCAGCCCACTTAACTTTATTGTTTTGTCTTCTAAATCAGGAGTATGTGAGACTTCAATATGAATACACCATAGCTAGTTCTTGCTTTGAGAAAATTCACTGTAACTCATTATTTGCATTTTAACCCTTAACACCCCCCCCCCCGTTGTTTTATTCACTGCATGTTTTTTGGTGTGGTGCGTACGTGTGTGCATGTGTGTTTATATGGCCAGACATGATATGGAGGCCAGAGGACAGCTTGGGGGATGAGTTCTTCTTTTCTACCGTATAGACTCTGAGCATAGCATTCAGGTTGTTAGGCTTAGTGGCAAACAACTTTAACCAATAAATGAATTGTCAATCTGCATTTTTACCTGTCCTTTAGAATGATTTTATATTTAAATTGTAAAGATGGTTCAGAGAGTGTACCCAATCTACTCTTCTCTGCCTTAGTTAATACCTCAACATTATAGTTGTATTTGTTAAACAAATAAATTGCTATTGATATAACAATAACTTCTTCATGAAGTTATTAACACAAATTCAAAATTTTTTTGAAGAAAGATTGTTGGTTTTAAAAAAAATATAGCTGAGATATGAGATATTATTCATAACACATCAAATTTTGGTTTGAATTCTTTTTGAGTGTGCTCAGATACAGAATTTTTGATTTCTTATTTGTTATAGTTGCAACACATTCACAAAACAAACAGGTAAATACATATGATACATGGATGTCTGTATCTAATATCATCGCCTTCAGACCCCTGGTGAGGAGAATGCTATTTTACAGGCTAACATGGTCTAATCTCTCTGAATTACTCTGTAATAATGAAAAGAATTACTTATCAATACCTTAGGTCTCATAAGACATATATTTGTATATATGTTTTAGTTATTTATAGCCTTCTCAGGCAGAGATTATCATTCAAAATATTAACAGGTATGACACAGCCCTTGACCAATCAGATTGAAGAGCAAATGATCAGAAAAGATGCCAGCTCACAAGTGAATAAATGTCCTACTAACTTTTGTGTGCACTATAAATGTCTCTAGACATTATCATATGTCCCAGTTGGGAGCCCTGATGTAAGGAGGTTATAGCAGCCAGGCTTGCTGACAGTGAGTACTGTATAGATATGTGTTATTGTTGATGTCTTCTTTCATTTCTCTTATTTATTTATGATCAATTTGAAACATACAGCTTAGTGGGACATCAAGAGTTAAGTCACTATGTGTTAAAAATGAGGTTTTAGGCCAATGAAAGGACTCAGTAGATAGAGATATTTGCTATGCCAGCCTGATGATCCGAGTTTGGTCTCTGGAATGGATGGTGGGAGGAGAGAATTGACTCCTGCAAGTTGTCCCCTGACCTTCACTTGTGTGTTCTGATTTGTGCATCCATGTACACAACACACACACACAAACACACACACATGCACAAACGAATGATAAGTGAAAAGCTTAAAAGAAACCTGAGAACTTGTTTAAAAAGATAAACATATGTTTCCGTATTTTTATGCTGAGAGTACATTTTTGGTTTGGGGACTATAGCTGAGTTGGCAGAGGGCTTGTCCAGCATGAGATGAGACCCTGGCTTCAGTCTCCATAAGTCAGGAGTGGTAGCTCCCTTCTGTAATGCAGGATCAGGAACCCGTTGTTATCCTTGGCTACACAGAGCATTTAAATTGGAGGCTGGCCTGTTCTGTATGAGATCCTATCTTTAAAAAAAAAAAAAAAACGAAGAATATGTTTTGAGGGACGCAAACTTTATTAGCGATGCAGACTGTGGTAGAAGGGGTGTATAGATTCCTAGTTCGCTGCTTCTCTGCTGTCCCTCTGCCACCTGTGGAAAGGGAAGAGCATCTAGAGGACAGTAGGTGTGGAATTTGGAGGCCAACCCCTTTCACCCACCCGCTTCCTGCTTTGAGTGATTCCAGCAGCAGGCTTGGAGCCTGTACTTTGGTTCCTGCCAAATCCCCTTCATTTCCCCATGATGATATGTTATTAGCATCTTGATCCCTGCTATTTGTTAAGTTAATCTGCTCTTCGGCTATCAAGTACGATCACTTCTGTGAATTCATTTTGTAATATATACTCTCGGTGGGTGCAACTATGCTGGAGACGGTGGAGCCCAACAATTTAATATCTACAAACAGGGCTTTATATTTTATATCTAGCTTTCCTGTCCGCCTCAGAGTTCTAGAACAGATCCTTCAATGGTTTCAACAGTCTTTCTGTCATGCATTCTAAGGTAGCCATTTTCCTATTAACAGAATGAGTTTTTTGACAGTCCTTAATCCACTGATGCAGAACAATCCATGAGACAAGAGGCTAAAAGTCCCATGCTAGTACCCTTGATCTCAGTGCTTCTGTGGAAATGTGGGTGGCCTTTCTTTAAATTGACTGCATTGCGTTTCTTAGTTAATTCTTATTTTGCTAATATTGGTTGATTATAAAGTTTTTGTGTTGTTGTTGTTTTCTTTTTCTTAATCCCAGGCTGGCCTCAGGCTAGTTGGTTGTTGAAGATGACTTGACTTTTGGATTCTCCTGCCTCTAACTCCCAAGGGTTGGGATTACAGGCCTCCATCACCACATGGTTCTATGTGATTGTTTGGATCCCACCCAACTAAGTTCTCATAGCACTGCCTAAAGAGACCTAGAGAAAAATTTTGCAGTGCTCATTTTTGTTATTATCACTGTCACTGGTTCCTCCCATGATACTAGTTACTTATTTCATATAACTTTTTAGGAACCTAACCTCTGGGATCAGAAGTTTACTTTTAGTATTATTGACATGGATTAAGTGATGTTCAGGGAACTCAGGCAAGGTTTAGTATGTTTGAGAACATTGATTTCAGCCACTATTTAGTTGCTTGTATTCTATGTTGTTTATTTGTATTTTTTAAAGGACTTTTAATTTTTATGTGCATGGGTATTTTGCTTGCATATGCATCTGTGTACTGTATGTCTGCCATGCCAGCAGAGTCTAGCATCTCCTGGGACTGGAGTTACAGAGAGTGGTGAGCTGCCGTGTGGGTACTGAATATTCAACACAGGTCCTCTGAAGAGCTCTTAACCACTGAGCCATTTTGCCAGCAACCCATTTTTTTAAAATATTTTATCTTTGAATTCACACACACACACACACGCACGCACGCACGCACGCACGCATGCACGCACGCACACGCACCTATTGTGTATGGGGATAGGTGTGTGAGTACACTCAGAAGCCAGAAGCCAGAAGCCAGAAGAGGCTGTTGAATACTCTGGAGCTATAGAAGGTGGTGCAATGCTCCATGTAGCTTCAGGGGACCAAATTCAGGTCTTCTGAAAGAGTAGCAAGCCCTCTTAACTACTGAGCTATTGTTCTAGCTTCTCCCTTACACATCTATTTAGTTATTGTAATCTGCACATGCATGTGTTTATGCACACATGCCATATCAGAAGATAACTTGCCAGAGCTAGTTCTCTCTACCCCATAAGTGGGTCCAGGGGATTGATCATAGCACCAGGCTTGATAACAGATCGCTTTTACCCACGGAACCATCTCCCTGGCCCCAGACTTTTTAAATTTTAATTTCTGTCGCTATTTGTCAGTAAAATCTCCTTTCCTATGTCTCTTAGATTCTGCTAATGACCTTTGCCCATCTTGCCACCCCATCTCCTTTTAGTCTCATTGCCTTTGTCACTTTCTCCCTCAGGGAACCATGTCAGGATTGAACATTCTGGTCAGTGTTTCATGGCATTCATTCCAAGTTGACCATTGACAGCAGTCCATGCAGATTCTGTGTTTTTTCCCCCATAGTACTCCCTTGCTTCACATGACAATAGACATTGGCTGTATTCTTAACATGAGCCTCCTCAGGGTTTAGGTATACCATTATAATTGTGTGGGAGAAAATTTCAGTTTTCTGTTCTGAGAAACGTGCCCTTGTATAAACATGGTGGCCTCTTGCTTAAGTACTCCCTTGGAAACTGTGGCCAAGGCTGTTGGTGCCTCACCCTTATGTGGTATTTCTCTATACTGGAACATCCAGCTGCAGGCTATAGCTGTGTATCCTTTGGCAGGATAACCTTGTACCCAGAGCTGTCCGAAAGCTCCAGTTCTCATCAGCCCCTAGACCTTGACCGCCTAAGTGTAGTTGCTCCATCTCTTTGCATTGCCCTTGGTCTGCCTTTGAAGAAGGTGGGTTTTCCATCTGCCCCAGGGTTCCAGATCAATGGTAACTTGCTTGATAATGAATGGTCTTTCATTGTCCAACTTCCCATCTCTGTACTTGCTAGTTTTATGTCAATTTGACACAGGCTAGAGTCATTTGAGAGATAGGAACCTCAACTGAGAAAACCTTTCCCTTAAGTTAGACTGCAGGCCAAACCTGTAGGATATTTTCTTAACTAGTAATTGATGAGGGAGGGCCCAGTCCATTGTGGGTGCCTGGGCTTGGCTCGTGGTCTTGGGTTCTATACAATTCACTCTGAGAAAGCCATGGAGAGCAAACCAGTAAGCAGCATTCCTCCATGGCCTCTGCATCAGCTCCTGCCTCCAGGATCCTGCCCTGTTTGAGTTCCTGCCCTGACTTTCTTCAGTGGTGGACCATGATGTAGAAGTGTGAGCCAGATAAACCCTTTCCTCTTACCTTGCTTTTGGGCATGGTATTTCATTACAGCAAAAGTAACCCTAAATAGAACAATTCCTGTCACATTTTAGTACTTGCTGTATTTTTTGGTACAACCTCTCAGAGAAATGACAAAGACTTGACTCTTTCCCTTAGCATCTGCTTTGGCAAGGAAAACCAAAGTAGCATATTAGGCAACTCATACCATGACCTCAACTGCTGGAAGAAGGAGGGGGAACTTTTCAGAAGATATCCTCCCTGCCCCCGTCAGTCTACAGGGCAGAGTTAAGCCACTGCAGGATGAAATTTAGCGTCATCAATTGATGTGATACCCTGTCCAGTGCCTCACAGCACAGACTGACTTGGGGACCTTGCAGGATTTCAGAAAGATTACAATTTTCACTTGTGGCCTGGCCCACGTTAGAATGTGACTAATATTAGGAAGTGGGGAGGGAAACCCTTATTGTTTTTTCTAATTTTGTCCTTCATTTCCAGCTAATTACTCATGCCTTGGGGGAAAAATTAACTTAGCAGGCAGGACAATATTAGTTTTAATTGTGGGTTCAGTCCAGAGGGCTGTGTTTGAGTGAAAACCATACAGGAGTTGCAGGAGGAACAGATGGTTCTGTTTCTGGCTTCTCAGAGGGGCTTTGCAGGACTGTAAGGAAGGGTGGGGATACTAATCACAGACACAGGGCAGTTCCTGGGATCACATTCATTATGCTACTACTTCCTCACTAATATTTATTTTCTTACTTACGTACTTACTTACTTATGTTTTTTTGAGACAGAGTTTCTCTGTGTAGCCCTGGAGTCCTGGAATTCACTCTGTACACCAGACTGACCTCAAACTCAATGATCTGCCTGCCTCTGCCTCCCAAGTGCTGGGATTAAAGGCCTGTGGCACTATTGCCTGGCCCTCACTAATATATAAAGAAATTAAAAACATAGGCAAAATTCTTACCACTGCCATCACCACCAATAATTGTGAAACCAAAGTCAAACCAGTTGTAAATATTTCTTTTGTTAAAACAACAACAAGAAACCCTGGCTCATTTATGGGGATTTCTACAAAATCATCTTTGGTGAGAGGGAAACCAGCTGTTACGCTTTGCATCTGAAGTGTCCCAGACAGGCCCATCTTTTGAGTATTGCTTTCCAGGTGGTGGTGGGGCTTTGGGAGGTGGTGTAGCTCTTAGGAGGCTGGACATAGCTGGTGAAGGTAGGTTGATAGGTCCGGGCCTCTGAGAGTTCTACAAAACTCTAGCTGTGGCTTTATACTCCACTTCTGGTTGACTGTAATGGCAAGAGCCTCCCTATGTGATCCTGTCACTGTGAAGTCCTTCAATTCTGCCATGATGGGTAGAATTCATCTGAATTGTGAAGTGAGATAAAATTTTCCTCCTTCAAGTTGCTCCTGATAGCTGTACTGACCATAGTTATGTTAAAGGAGCTAATACAATGGCTTTTATTATTAATTTTTAATGACTGACTGAAGTGGGAATGCTGAAGAAGGCCTGGTGTAGACATCTAATGATATCCCTTCATATATAGACAGAACGAGTCTTTCCAGGGAGAGCAGGTGATGGTGGAAAATACAAAATAATCTCACACTAGTTCAGAATTACGTATAATAAAGAGTTATTTATTTAGTGGAGACTCACAGATCACTGTCCTAGATCACAGTTCTCTGCACAAACGGGAAACAGGAACAGAGTCTAGCAGCTGGAAGTGAGAGCCAGAAGCAAAAGAGTAAGCACACACTTTACAACTGCATTTATAATATAAGAGATCAGACCCAAGTGGGCTGGTATCTTAAAGGCTATTGACAAAAGGAGTTCACACAGCACCTTCCCCTTTTGTTTAAATAAAAGACTTTCATCCAAAACCTTTACAAAACTATGTAAACTAAGAACAGATATGAAGTATAAAGTTAGAATTACAACCAGCATAAACAATATTAAGCAAGGAACATATCCTAATGTTTTAACAAACATTCTATCCTAAGGAGTCTAAGTCTTATATTGAAAATGGCTTGGCTAGACCATAAGAGGACAGTAACTATGACTATTTAATCTTCAACCCCATCGAAGGCCTGAGAAGGGAGATAATATTACTTGAGTAGGCAGGAAGTCTTTGTCACCATCTAAGGGTTTGTTTAAATGAACTATTAGATCAAGTGTTATCCCAACAGCCAGTCATAGAGTAATCCCCATTTAGGCAAAACTTTTTTTTCTTCTTCAGACATTCTTTATAAAGTATCTGCATTTGAGTCAGATAACAAAGTGTCATCCATGTAATAGTAAATTATAGACTTAGTAAATTACTTGCATATTATCTCCAATGGCTGATTTACAATGTATTGGCACAGGGTAGGACTACTGAGCATTCCCTGTGGGAGGACGATTCATTGTTATCTCCTAGTAGGCTGAGAATTATTATAAGAAGACACTGTGGAAGCAAATTTTTCTCTGCTGGCCTTGCACAACCTCATAGCCTTCTTTTCTGCTCAGCACCTACTGGAACTGGGAGCTCAAGAAACCCTTCAGCTCACCCTATCCAACATGTAAACTTCCAAGAACATTTGCTATAACATATAGCTGCTCTGTTTTCTCTCTAGCAAAGTATAGAGTGTAATTTCAGAAAAGCCATGGTCACAGGACTGTGCTCAATGACCTTTGCTGAGGTCATCACACAGAGCTCAATGACCCTCACCGGAAGTGAACACATAGCCCTGAGAACATATGGGCTAGTGAAGGTTCACAGTTTCTGAGGGAGAGTTCATTTCATTGTTGAGCATAGACTTCAAAGGCATGAGACACTGCCTGTGCAAAGTACACTTTGGCAAGATGTATTAGGCTGTTCTATACCTTAATAGTTTCAGAACCAAAGCAGAAAACAGTGACATGCTGTGGTGAGAATTAATGGCAGCTCAATGTGGTGATGTGTTAGGGACTTACCATGGGTGACCTTTGAGTTATGATTGTCATTTAGAACTTTAAATAAAAGTGTCTTGAAGATATACTGTGTGCTGAGAAATAGTGTAGATTATTAGTTGCAAGTATCTCTGGTATGTTAATAGCTCATTTTTAAGTTTGATATCTATTTAGTTTGAGATTTGAAGTAGAATTTTATTTAAATGCTGAGGATAGATTCAAGGGCCTTGTGTATTCGAGGGAGGTATTTAAGCACTGAACCAGTCCCTTGAACTATAATTTTTAAAGATATTTTTAGCACTTATCTCTTTTAATTACATTGTTCTTAAAATAACTTATTAATAATCATAATGATTAATGGATACATAGCAGCCCTTATGTATAGAAATAGAGAGTTTAGGCACATGGAACTCAATATCTATGTGATAGAACTATATATATATAAATGCTTTATTAGAAAATTTTAATTATGCATGAGACTCATTATGACATGCCCCTCCATGTCTATAGCATATCTGGATCACGCTCCTCCTATTACCTTCTTTGTACCCTCCTTATTAATTCCCATTCTCTTTGCTGATAGTGCTCCATCTGCTTTAATGTTTGTTCTCTGTCTCTTTCTGTCCCTCTTTATCTGATTCACCCTCATTTGGTGACCTGATGGGGTTCATTAGGGTTATATGAGCACACATAAGTACTGTGGTTGTTAGTTGTGATTGTCCACTTGACACAATGTAGAGTCACTTGGGAAGAGTTGTGCAGGTTAGTTTGGCCTGTGACAGCATTTTGTAATTGGGTTGGTTGAGGTGTGAAGAATGTACCCAGCATTGTTTCATAGACTGGGCCGTCCACTGAAGGAAACAAAGTAAACGAACTGCATTGGCATGCATGTGTTAATTCATTGCTCCTTGCACTTGACTATGGATGTGATATGAGTGATTGGCTCAGGCTTCTGCTGTTGTGACTTTTCAGTGATGATGGACTGTGACCTCCTTGGAACTGGGAGCTCAAGAAACCCTTCTTCCCCTGAATTGTTTTTGACTGAATAGTTTCTCTCAGCAACAGGAAAAGAAATGAATGTAGGCACCTTACCAGTGCCTATATTATCGGAGAACATGTGTCTATCTCCCCAGCAGCCATTACCTGGCTGTAGATCCTCGGGTCCACATAAAGCCTTTCCCCTCCAGGGGAGGACAGGGTGTAGAACTATGTGGTGTTTATTATTATTGTTGTTAATTTTATTATATTCTTTTCTATGCCTTTGGTTAAGAGGTCAAAGAATGACATGGAAGTGATGGCTCAGCTGTTAAAACTTTGCTTACTGCTCTTGCAGAGGGCCTGAGTTCAAGTTCCAGCACTCACTGTGGGTGGCTCACAACTGGCTCTAGTTTACTCAGTCCAATCTGGCTTCTGTGGGCACTTCCACGCTTGTGCACATACCCACACACAGATGCTATTGGAACTCCTTCAGCCTTTAAGATACAAGTCCACTTTGGGCATGGTCTCATGTATGATAAATACAGACTAAAAGGCTGGCTCTCTTGGCTGCTGGATTGGGTTCCAGTTCCCAGAACATACAGAAAACTGCAGATCACTACCCTTACTGTGAGTCTATCCCCAAATAAATAAACCTTTGTTACACTCCATTCTGGGCTATTGTGGAATCTTTTGTTTAACAACAAATTGGTGCCCTATGTGCCCACTTGGCCTGATACAAGATTTGGCTTGGCTGACTCACCTTGGTGACTTGGCACATGTTCACTGCCTCTGTGAGCTATGCTCACCATTCCAGCTCCAGGGACTCAGCTGGTCTGTGTTGCCATTAAACTACAAGTAACATGCTGCTCACAAACCCCATTTAACTGCAGGGCCTTTTAAAAAAGCTCGAGTTAGTGCTGCCAACAAGAACCAGGAAGCTGTCTCTTAAAGAAGCCATGCAGTTTTTGCTGGTAATGCTGAGTAGGAAGCCTCTTAAAGGAGCTTTGCCTCTGCAGGCCACCAGCAAACAGAGCCTATCTGAAAAATTGCAGCTACCAAGAAGCTCCAATTGACTATTGTTTTTGTGAGTCTAGAAGCCCTGCCCTCTTTTACAAAGTTTTCTTAGGCTTTATATTGATGTATGTTGGCCCATGTTGGGCGCCATTTAATAAACAGAGACTGTGCCTTTATTTCTCGGGTGCTCAGCCAAGTCACACAGAAACTATATTAATTATGACACAGTTTGGCCAGTAGCTTAGGCATATTTCTAGCTAGCTCTTACGTCTTCAATTAACCCATTTCTATTAATCTGTGTATCACCACGAGGCAGTGACTTACCAGTGAGCTTCCAGTGTCCTTTTCCATAGTCAGCTACATGGCATCTGCCTGACTCTGCCTACTCTCTCTCTCTATCTCTGTTAGGATTTACTGCCTGGCTATACTCTGTTAAGCCATTGGCCAAAACAGTGTTATTCATCAACCAATAAAAGCAAGACATACATAGAAGGACTTCCCACATCACACAGATATGCATGCACATACATAAAAAGAATAAAATAAAAACAGGGGTAGAGAGATGGCTTGATGATTAAGAACTGTTGCTGCTTTTGCAGAGAGCCAGAATTTGTATCCCAGGACCCACACTGGGCAACTCATAACCACCGGTAACTCCAGTTCCAAGGCACCCAGTGCTCTCTTCAGTCCTCTCTAAGCCCTAGGTTGAATCTTAAGTGGCACATTTGTGTTGCTCCCAAAGAAAAAAGAGGAGACATGGATTGGACGGAAACCAATCCAGGTTGAAGGCCTGAATTGTTAGGATCAGCAGAGGGACCATTGGCTTTGAAGGCAGTGAGCATCATTCAGAGGTGCAGGATTTCAAGGTCAGGGGGATGTAGGTAGGAGAGGGTGGGGTGGCATGGGCTTTATGGCAACACTGTAAGGGAAAGCTAGAGGGCTTCTCTCTTGAGGCTGGTAGTCTGGGCATGATTATCTTGGCTCTGCTGAGTGATTAAAGTGATGGCAAAGCTCACTGCATGGATTTTTAATATTTAAGACTGCTGCCAAAAGCTGAGCTCACCGCTCTTCAGAGTGTGGCCGTGACCAAGGGATGAAATGCCCCCTGGTTGGAACAGCCCCATCAATTTCTAGGCTGGATCTCAGCTAACACCTGCAGAAGGCACAGCGATCTGCTTCTCCCACAGTCTCCTTCTGTCCCCTGGTGAAAGGTAAACAGAGCCTGGGGGGCGGCGGGCCACATTTCCACTTTTCAGGTCTGTACATATGGAGTTGTGCCTGTGTGGATTGTGTGTGGAGATGCTGAGCTGTGTGACTAAGCCTGGTTGGGGCTGGAAGCTCAGGCTATCTGGCAAGACTCCTGCTGCTTTCTGCTTCTACTTGTGTTGCTGTTTTCTAGTCTGTGATTTATATGCATGAATTGGATGAGTGGTTAAGTGACTGAGATCTGCACTTCCCCCATCCTTGTGTGTGTGTGTGTGTGTGTGTGTGTGTGTGGCAGCCATGTCAGTTTCCTCTTGCTGCCAGACATGTCCCATTAGAGTTGATTTTCTTGTTTAATAGTCCATCTGTAATCTTCCCGTTGTGGAGTTCTGTTACGGGTCTCATTGTGCTAAACGATGATACTGATGGGTTATGCCCTCTTGGAAGTGCTAGGGATGAGTCTGTTTCCTTGTCCTGTCTATCCTCAACAGGCTGCTTCATTCCTTGGCTCATGGTCCATGTCCATCTCAAAATCAGCAATGATGGGTCAGGTTTTAATACATCACTGACCTTGATACTGTCCTGCCTTCCTCTTGTGTCTATAGAGACTCTTGTGTTGACATTGGGCATGCTGTGTTAAACCAAGATGATTGCCCCATTCTAAAAATAAATTGATTGACAACCTAAGTTTCACATGCTATTTCGTGTCTTGTCATGTAGTCAAGTGCTGTCACATGGTCTCACCATCAGGACATGGAGGTCTTTTGTGGGGAGACTGGATTTGGTGGCTTCACTGTTTTGTCTACCATAATGGGAACTCCTGATCATCATTTCTTTGTAAGAAGAACATAGACACAATGAGTTTAAATGGAGAGTACTTCCTCATTTTTCTCTTGTCTGGAATTAATGTCACCACGCCATTTTAGCAACCAACTTACAATTGTTACTACTGTTGTTACTATTGTAATGATCTGTCCTGTCCCTTTGAGAGACAAGCCCCGCCCACTTCTTCCTTCTGCAACAAGTGGATCTTCCTTCTACTTCCAGCCTGTGTGCTCTCTGCCCAGTCTCTCTTTGGAAGAGATGGTTGCTACCGTGGCTCCTCCTCTCTCCTCCCCCTCCTCTCTCTCTCTAGCTCTCTCTCTTACTCCCTCTATCTCCCTTTCATTTCCTTCCATAACTCACTAAATCCTCACTCTGCATGGTGTGCCTATTTGTCTCTGTCTCTCACCCACCGCTGCTCCTCGTGAGATCAGCTACCCCACCAACGACCCACCGAGGTCTCTCCCACAAAGGCCTCACACAGTTCTTTGCCTGGAACCTTCTGCTCTTCGTGGCCAGCTACTGCTCCTCAGGGACCTGCAGCTTTTTACTTAAACCCATAACAGCTACTATTATTAATTTTTATAAAACAACAACGCACAGGACTATTCTGTGTGTTTTTGTGTGTTGCTGTAGTAGAAAGACTACTTGTCTGGTGATGGGGGAGGGGAAGGACCAACTCAAGTTGTTTCAACTTTAGGGACAGTAGGATGTTGGACATTTGCACGCATTATAGAGGTGGCTTATCAACTCTACAGAAACAAAGAGAACCAGTCATGGACATCCACTTTCTCCTGAAGCCACGTGCTTTAGTTATCATGACTAAAACTGCTATCAGTAGTTTATCTCAGTGCTATTTGGCACTGACAACATCCAACAGCATTCAAGAGTATTTGGGAAGAAAACAAGAGAACAGCCAAACAGTGGAACATAAATGATCCCAATTTTAGGGGAAGTGCAGAAGTTCAGAGGTTAGATAACAAGGCCTTGAAAAATATTATCTGTGCACTTGATGGGAATTTGGCTTCTGGAAAGAATTTATTAATTTTTTTAAGATTTATTTTATATGTGTGAATGATTGGCCCAAGTGGATACATGTGTAACATATATATTCAGTGCCTGCAAAGGCCAGAAGAAGGCATTGGATCCTCTGGACCAGGAGTTACAAATGGTTGTGAGCTGCCATGTGGGTGCCGGGAACTGAACCCAGGTCCTCTGGAAGAGCAACAAGTGCTCCTACCTGATGAGCCATCTCTCCAGCCTCACACATTCAGTAAATTGTTTTTTTTTATTGTGACTGCAGATAATATATTATGTGTGTTGCAGTTTTCTTCTGACCTAACTACTCAGACAGTTTAATTGCCACAGGAATATTAAAAAAAAAAAATGGTGTCTGTAGGTGGGATGGTTCAGTCAGGAATGGTGGTGCACGCTTGTAATTGGAAGGCAAAGGCATGGGACTGCCGAATTTTTGAGGTCAGCTTGGACTACATACTGAGTATATGGCTCACCAGAGCCATACAGTGAGTCTTTCTCCCTGAAAACAAAACCAAACTCTCCCTGCCAATCAAAACCAAAATAAAATAAAACAGTATGGTTTGTGATTACCATGGAAACTCTGGGAACATCTACAAGTGATGTCACAGGAGATTTTAACTGACACCTTAAGATGAGATCATCTGTGAACAGAGATCTCTTTTGAATATATCTCTAAGACAGGAGTAGTCGCCACGTAAGCCTGCCACTTATTTTTATTAGTTTATAGATATGAATTAAATTCTCTGGATAAAACATTTTTTCTTTGCCCTCCCCTAGCATCATAGACAATGCACTTAGTAAAGAGATGAACTAGTTTAGATTACTTTACTATAAAACTTAGAATACTAATTGTTGTTCTTAATTCCTGTTTGTCCTATGGGGGTAAAGACGGTTACGCTGGGAAAAGACACAGACACGCGGCGGTCCCACGTGGGTACACTTTAATGGGGGGAGGGATACCAAAGGGATAACAAACAGGTAGGGGAAAACGTGCAGACACAATAGGGGAGGCGGAAGGAAGGGGCGAAATCGTGACTTTTCCTTGCTTTTAACGGGGGATGCAAAGGCTTCTGGGAAATGTGTCCCCAGGGGAACGCTGGGAGTTGTAGTGTTGCAAGAGAACAACACTAATATTTAGAATACTTTCTCAGAAAACATATATTCCTGGGAAACTCAGGTTTCTTCGGGTATGTTTTCCCATAGACAGATAGGTGTCCTGGCAACACAATAAAATGCCAGCTTAGGTGGTACCTAACTCTTTTGTTTTCCTATGGATAAATTTCCCCAGCTTCTTTTTTTCCAAGAAGAAAATTTTCTTTAAGAAAATGATTATTTGTTGAGTGAGAGCTAGGACGAAGAGACTAAGAATGTAAAGGTCCCAAATAAAAAGGAATTTGTGTTAATTAGTGATTGTCTTTCATTAGCTAAGAATTGGAAAAGGATTAACTGTCCTTTTGTTTTAATTTCTCACAAAGAGCCACTCTATAGACTTGTTGTGAATCACCATGTGGACCGTTAATAAACCCAATCCTAGGTATTTGTTCCTTTAGCTTTTTTAAAAAATAGTCTTTTAATTAATTTTTTGTGCATATCTGTATGTGTGCATGTTTGTATCTATATGTGCTGGGACATCCATGTGAAGGCCAGAAGCCAACTTCAAAGGCCTTCCTCTGTTGCTCTCACCTTAAGTAATTCTTCTTCTTCTTCTTCTTCTTCTTCTTCTTCTTCTTCTTCTTCTTCTTCTTCTTCTTCCTTCTCCTCCTTCTTCCTCCTCCTCCTCCCACCCCCCCCCCCCCCCCTTCCTCCTCCTCCTTGACAGGGTTTCTCTGTGTAGCAGCCCTAGCTCTGTAGACAAGGCTGGCTTTGAACTCACAGAGATTTTTCTGCCTCCACTTCCCATTGCTGGGATTAAAGGCATACTCCACTGCTGCTGCCGCCCCCCACCAGCGCCACCACCACAGGCTCTCTTATTTCTTTGAGGAAGAGTCTCTCACTGAACCCAGAGCTCACTACTGGGCTAGCTCAGACAGCCTGTGAGCTCTGTGGCTGTGTTTGTCCTCCCAGTGGATTTTATGTCTGTTTTGGGGATTTGAACTTAGGTTTTTCCTGACTAAACCATCTCTGTAGCCCCAGATTTTAAAAATCTTTTATAATATTAAACTAAAGGAGAATTCTACCTTATAACAGAAAAAATGTCATTGTCTCAAAGAACACTGCACCCCAGATGAAACTGATAGTTAATACTAATAAACTTTAAAAAAAAGTAAAAAGCCTCAATAACTTATTCTCTATGGTTAAGGTGGGCTTTTATAGGACTGACTTTTCGACTTACAAAATTTATTTCTATTGTGTTTTAAGGAAAAGGAAGCCCCACATTTAACAAAAGATAAAATCGCTTTGGTTTCAGCCCAAGAATCACTGAGCAGGACCTGGAGAACTTCGGGGACTGCTTTTCTGATTTAGAAGGGTACCCCCATGTTTGCCTTGTGGACTGCTGTTTGGCTTATTTTATTCTTTAGGTTCCTATTTAGCTTTCTATAAAGTGTGAGTTTAGAGGACCTAGTGGCTACAGGGAGGCTTGTGTGTGTTTGTAACATCGCTATTGAAGTGTGCGTTTATATTGCCTACCTTTCCCCCCTTTTAGGTAGGGTCTCAGGGTAGCTCAATGTGTCTAACTTACTGTGTGGTAGAGGGTGACCTTGAACTGCTGATCGTCTTGCCTCTTCCTCCTGATTTCTGGGATTATGAGCCACCACCACTCACTACACTCCAAATCCTCCTGCCTCTGCCTTCACTTGCTAGGATTATAAAAAGCACAGTCACTACACCTACCTCATATTTTAAAAGTATTTAGAAATAAATTGAAATAATTTAATTTTGGGCTGGAGAGATGGCTCAGTGGTTAAGAGCATCGCCTGCTCTTCCAAAGGTCCTGAGTTCAATTCCCAGCAACCACATGGTGGCTCACAACCATCTGTAATGAGGTCTGGTGCCCTCTTCTGGCCTGTAGACATACACTCAGACAGAATATTGCATACATAATAAATAAATAAATATTTAAAAAAAAAGAAATAATTTAATTTTTTCTGCTAAGGAGCACCATAATTGTATATATGAATGAAGTATAAATGTGACATTTCAAATGTATGTATATATCCATCAAATACATATGTATACACATTTCAAATATGTATGTAATTTTAATTACTTTATGCTTTGTATAGCAAGAACATAATTTTACTGTCACACTAAAAGGGCTTGTAGATGACCTTTTCCTTTCAGCCTAGCTGGTGGCTGGAATGAGAAGGAACAAGTGGTCAGCCTGACCCCTGGGCTGCTGAGGTCTTTTTGTTCTCATCCCAGAGAGAGCCTGGGCGGGGCTGGAGGAAGCACACATTTTAAAAAGGCAGCACTGGTTTGGGGGTCGGGGGAGAGTTAGTTGTTGATTAAGAAATCAGCCTCCACCTCCCAGAACACCCACTGTGACTATTTGCAATGTTTGAATCTCAGCAAAAATACCACTTGTATTCTGAGTTCTTTTGTTTCAACAACATAACTCTGCAAAAAAGAAAGTTTCCTACAATTGAAGAGAACAGAGGCTGTGTTGAGGCCAAGTTTGCCTTTTAAGGCTAGATGCACTTTGTTTTAATCTCTTCCTTCTCAAGTGAAAAAGGATGGAGAGAACCGGGTGTTTCTAGGCACAGCTTCAGTGATAATGTTTCTTTCTAAGTAAGGGCTTTTGAATCTTGCTTATTTCTTTAATGCTGTCGCTACAGCATCTAAGAAGCACAATGGCTAGGGCAGTTTTGTAGTTGTCAGTGTCTGGAATCCATGGAGGGTTGCTCCCGACCCCTCCACCTTCCTCTTCAGTGGCTGTTGACATTGCCTATGTGAAGCTGTACGGTATCTGCCTATAACTCTTGTTTCCTTTAAGCTTCCGGGACATCGGCTGTAATATCCAGCACAAATGTAAATGCTTTGCAGATAGCTGTTGAGGGAATAAGGACAAGGAAGGGTGTTTGTACACATTCAGTCCAGATGCAAGTTTTTCTAACCAAAGTGTTGGCCTGTAGCTGGTTGAATCTGTAGATATGGAACCTTTGGATAAGGAGGACTAACCGTGTATTCCATTCATGATGGCGGCAGAGGGCCTGGACTGAGGTGTATGCTACACTCCTCTAGACGGACCATTGCCTCTCTTTCTGCATCTGTGACAGGAAGGCTGCCCAATGGGTACCTCTCAATTGTTTTGAGGATTAAAAGAACATAATACCTCTAGGAACTTTAAAGTGTTAGATGATATAAATCAACATAATTAAAATCTTTCTGGAAAAGTTTAATAATTAAATAGACCTAAGTATTTTATATTGACATTGTGACACTTTAAGTAATGATTCCATTTAATAGATAATTTATAAATTAAATAAATATGTCATTTAAAAATAAAAAAAAACATAATACAAGTGAAAAGACATTACATAGGTGACACACATTTGCACATCATATCTGATTAGAGTCTAGAATGCAATATGTAAAGAACTGTTAGACATCAACAGGCAGAATGCATCACAGTTGGAAAGTGGGCACCGGAATAGCTGTTCTCTAAGGAAGATACACAACTGGCCAGTTAGTCCTCGAAAAGATGATCAGTACCATTAGGGAAATTCAGATCAAAACCACGGTGATTACAGTTTGTACCTTCTCGGATGGATATGATTTAAAAAGCAAACAAAAATGGTGGCGAGTAGGAGTAGACAAGGCTGAAGAAAGCTTACCCTGCCGGTGGAAATGCAGGATGCTCTTGTTTTGCTTCAGTTCCTTAGAGAATGAGGTGTTGAGTTACCTTATAACCCCGCGATTTCCCTCTCAGTTATACACCGAAAGGAGAAGAAAGCCTAAGTCACTGAGAAACTTATACATAGATGCCCAAAACAACTCCCCACCATGGCCAGCAGAGAATCAAGGAAAATTAGCCTGCTGACTGATAAATGAATCAATAAATTATGGGATATAGTTTGGTCTCAATAAGAAAGGAAGCCGTGATGAGGGCTCTGACATGCATGGTTTCTTGAGAATTTCTTCCTGAGTGGAAGAAGCAGGTAAAACTGGCCGCGCATCATCTAATTCTATTGGATGAGATGTCTATAGTAGGTAAGTCCACAGGAGCAGAAAGGAGATTAGTGGGTGGTGGCCCCAGAGGGTAGAAGCTCATGGGTATAAGGGTTTTTTTTTTTTTTTAGGGATAATGAAACATGTCGGACATGAGTGGTAATTATTGCACAACTTTGTGAATGCACAGAAACCCACTGAACTGTGCCTTTTAGATGGATGGATTTTGCAGCGTGTGAATCTTTTTCTTGGTCGACACAGGAAGTGATACCATGGCCATGCTAAGCCCCCTATCCATTAGCTGATTCCACTTCAACGCCTGTCATTTGTGTCTTAAAAAGATAATAGCTTCTAATGTGTTTCTGTGGCTGCCATTTGCTGGTTTTTTTCAAATTACACAAATACGAGCAATTTAACGCTTTTGAGCATTTTCCAGGTCTGCCTTTGTGAGCGAGTCCTGAGACAGAATGCTGCAGAATTATCCTAGGTTGATGCTCCCCTTCCCCCACTTGCTCACCCTGCATCTTCATACTATAAGAGAAAGTACTTCTTGGCAGGTCATATACCATTTATAGATTTTTCTCCTTTTGCTTTCTTGGATTTGACTGATCAGATGGGACACTTAACGCTTGTGATGGAGAAGAAGGAAAATACAAACAAAGCAAGGTTGGGACAGTCCGTGGATTTATCTGTCGTCATGGAAATTATGTTTTCAGTTGAACAAGGAGCTTCCCCTTTGGGAAAGGGGTTATAGTGTGAGACTTGGAGCAGTATGGTGTACTAATAACCACACCTAAACTCTCCTCCATAAAATTCAGGTCAGACATCAAGTCTTGGCTGTCTACATTCGTGACTGTGCTATTTGCTAAAAGTGTTGATGTGTTTTGAACCCTGTGATTCTGTCTGAACTATTAACAGATGCGACTTGGGGGACATTTCATGATTTTAAGTATTAAGAAATGTCTTTGCACATATAAAGTGTAGTGTTAATAAATCATTGTCGGTAAATATGCTGGGAAATGTGCTACCAGTGTGCTGTAGATTCAAATTAATTATGGCCATAACCTCCACTTGGGGGTCTCCTTCCTTAGGCTTAAAGTGTATTCTAGCTTTATTACAACAGTACCAAGATTCCGTCACCGTTTCCTGGTAACTGGGCATCGTGCTGACCGGTGTGAGGGCTTTGTTTCGGTAGGTGACCTTGCTTGTCTTTAATTTCTGTGTATTTGCACAATCCATTGCTTTGCCTGACCACTGGTTCTTCCTATTTTCTTTTGATCTTTGATAGAGCTGTGCTGAGGTAGGAGTCTGTGTCTCAGTAGGGTACCATCCGGTGGCTGGGTCAGGCTGTCCCTGTCAGGTGATGCTTGGGTGTGATTTGCTGGGGGGGGGGACCTCCCCCCTCCCTCCGCAAGGACCTGAAGCAAGGTGCCATGTTTTCTTGCTCTTCCTCTGTGTCTGTAGCCATCTGGGGTGCCTCTCTTCTGGTCAGCACACAAGCTAATCTCTCAAAATCACTACCTTTGGCCTGACAGTTTGATATCATGTTTTCTCCAGGTTAGTTGGCTGTAGCTTTTTTTGCGGGGTTAGAGAAGCTTTAATAGGGAAATTAATATCCAAATTGGGTTTACTTATATGCGACTTACAAATAATTATTGTTTTGATATCCAGTGTCACTCTGCCTTGAATGTTTTGACAATGATGATTGTATCCAAAACACAGCATTTATTTTCTTTGTAGCATTCAGAATTAAGAGGTTTCAGTTGAGACACTGGTGATGCAGACATGGGAAGTTGATGTGCAGATTGCTGCTGTAAATTGCTGTGGTTCAATACTTTTTACCAAGGTTTCACTTTTAGCTGCGTCTGGTTCCACACTGGAGTGGTAGCAGGACTGGGGAGATGAAAGCAGAAAATCAGGAGTTCATGGCTATCAGCCGCATCACAAACTTGAGCCACTCTGGGCTTAGGGAGACCCTGTCTCAAAATCCCAAATAATAAACAAAGAAATTTATTTTTCTGAGGAATTTACCAAAGTAAAAGTGAATTTGGCTTGTAAACTTAAGGACACACACACACACACACACACACTCACACACACGCACACGCGCGCGCACACACACATACATATATATAACTTAAGCTGAGTGTGGTATGCTTGAAGCTCTTGGATCTTGGTGTCTGTGGTCTGGGAAGATGACAGCGTGGGTGGTTTCTGTGACTTTCCATGGTGGGATCTATGCACAGTTTCTCTTCTGGGTAGTTCTGTTTCTCTGGTACTTATGGGGCTACTGCCTGTGTGTGGCCCCCACTACCCACAGCATCTATCCCCAAAGCCAGTCATGTCTGGTTACAGGCAGGCATAATTGTTCCTGCAAACTGGGGAGATGGGGCAGCACTGCCTGGTGCTGTGTTTTGGCTTGCCCTTATTAGTATTTCTTGATTCTCCCACAAACCGGTCGCCGATTTCTTCATCACAGAATAATCTTGCCCTGAATCAGGATCCTCCCTGCGTTTATAAGCACCGGGCTTTGGAATGGCAAATGATGATTCATCAAAACTCTGAAAGCTAGAATAAAATGTTCTTATTTAGATCAATCAGGGGTCGATGTCCTTTTCTAATGGGCTTTCGAACTGCTTTTTCTGGCCTGCTGTTAGGGACTATTTTTATACCTGATTTTCTTGCTTTGAACGTTGCTAGGAGTCAGATGTTTATCTTCGTCAATAATGAAAAAGGATCGAATAGATGGAACGAGAAAGAAAGTCAGCAGGTCATCTTGATGTTGATGGCTTAAAATATTTGGACAAGTATGAAAAGGTAATATGGATAATGGATTCATGCTCTTTTTATTGAAGCATACATATTAGCAGTTGAGATGAAATTTTGGTAAATGTAGTTCATTTACACTTACTGAGCACACTAAATAAGCTACTTCCCTAAGTTTTGATTGACAAACTGTATCAGGAATTACCACTATTAAGGTGTTCAAGTTGGACATTTCTTGGCCTCATAGATTCATTTTAATCAATGTTATCAACCTAAGGTAAGTATCTGAGTACAAGAGAAACAAGAACAGGCTGGAGTCTAGAATCGGCTTTGAGGAAAGGCCTTTGAACGGCATCTGAAATCTTGACTAAAATGTCCAGCGAGGATAAGCATGGGGTGAAGACTAGTGCAGGAGGCAGAGCCACGGGAGAAGATCTCTGGGGCAGAAAAGACTTGGTCCCTCTGGGTGGCAGAAAAGCCAGGGCCTGGAACACGCAGAGAGGAAGGGGTCAATTGATGCACAGCCTTGTAAATTGTGTGATTTTTCCTTTTTGTAAATTTTACTGTCCAGCCAGCTGCTCGTTAGAAAGCCAATCTGAGAGGAACAAGAGTAGACTTTATGAAACAGTAATAGAAGGTTGTTGGCTTTAGGATGGGAGTGAGAAACAGCAGTAGCTTGGGACAATGGATGTCTTAGTTTTGTCCCCTATTGCTGTGATAAGATGAGCATTCCCCCACCCCAGCCCGTGAAAGCCAGAACACAGAGGACGGAATTAAAGTAAAGTATGCTGACACTCATCTCGCCTTGTGCGCTTTTATACAGTTCAAGGTTCCAGACTAGGGAATGGTGCCCCTCACTGTGGATCCTCTGATATCAGTTAATATAATCAAGATAATCCCCTACAGACAAGCCCACAGGCTGACTGAGCTCCACAACCTCGCACTAACCCTGTCTTTACAGGTGATCCCAGATTGTGTCAAGCTGACAATTAAAACTAAGCGTTATAGGGGGTGAAAGAGGAGATGTGTATTGACTGACTGTGCTGAGGGCTAGGGAGATTAGATTGTAATGTTAGACGGAAGCCCTGTCCAGGATCCAGGTCCAGGCATGAAGAACTGAAGTGAAGGTAGAAAGGTGGCTTTGAGATAACGCCCGTTTTGTTAGTGTTGCTACCGTCTAAGCTCTATTTCAGTGGCAATGGCAGGAAGCTGCTTGGTCTGTAGGGATAAAGGAATTTACCTTCGACTCTCTAAAAGACTTCAATTTGCATAAAATAAACTGATAGCAGACACATCAACAGAACACATGCACAAATACATTATCTACACATGCATGGGAGATCAAAATATAAGATGGGAAAAGAGCCCCGAGCGTCCAGGAACTACCAAGAGGAGTAGTGGTGGGGACACACTGTCTTCCTGTGTAGAGGTGGCTCAGCAACTCCCTGTCAAACAGGGGACAGGGTGTGCTAGAATCTCTAGAAGGTGGACATGGACTTGGCCTTCAGCTTCCTGGCCTGTGGTAGGAGTCAGCTCCGGCTGATAGACGTCTACAGAGAGGGTTTGCGACTGTTAAATTCAGGAACTGTTTCTGTCTCATAAAGAGAGTGCAGGCAAAGTTCCAGAGCTTTAGGGAAGAAAGCGGGTGAAATATCACAGACCAAGGCAAGGCTGGGTAGGCTTGGGTTCTTTTCTAATTCAAAGCAGCCATCATCCCAAAACACCCTACCTTGGTACCGTTTTTCTCAGCCTAACAAATCCTTGGGCTGCAAAACAACTTATCTTAAAGAGCAATTCTGTATTAGTATTCTATTCCAGCTAGACAATTTACTCCTGGCTTTATCAGCTTAAATCAAGTATCTGAGTCTAGAGAGATGGCTCAGTGAATAAGAACACTGTCTGCTCTTCCAGAGGACCCAGGCTTGATTTCCAACACCCACATGGTGCCTCACAACTGTTCTTAACTGTTCCAGAGGATCAACGCCCTCTCCTGGCATGCGTAGGTACTGCATACCCGTGGTACACAAACATACATGCAGACAAAATATCTTTACACATAAAATAAAAATAAAATATTTTTAAAAATACAACAACCACAAAAAACCCTTCACAAATATCTGTGATGTCATGCAGGTTTCTGTTCTGGACTTAGACAGTGGCATATGCAAGTCATTTTGTCCTAGGATCTCAGGAAGGCTGCATGCAGCTTGTTGGCCAGGGTTGATATCATCCCAAGGCTCTACCGAGTTTGGAACATCTGCTCCCAAGATGGGTTGTGTGCAAGGCTTCTTCAAGAAGGGTCTGGTTATAGGTTCTTGTAAATTTGGGAGGCCACGGTTTTGCCATTTCTATCTTTTTGAGTCTTCACAATGTGGTTGCTGGCTTTTTCTAGAGCAAGCACAAATAGAAACCTGCAGGTGTCTTTGCCGAGCCCCACACTGTCCCCACAGCTGCCCATACTGTCTTTGTCAAGAGTGAGTCACCTAGTTCACCTCCACCCAGACGTGAGGAATGGAGCTCACTGCCCGCATACTGACCACCAGCCACCTGTGGACATACCTGTGAGCCCCGACATGTGATTTCATAATTTATAAACAGGTTTGAGTAGAGAGTGGAACACTGGCAGTTCACACAGAGATTCTGTGCAAGTGAGAAACCACATGAGGGAGAAGCCCATAACAACAGGATTTTGGGAGAGGAAGCCGAATCTAGAAAGACAAGAGGGTTGTTTCCCAGGCAGGAAGCTGTTGATTGTGTAGAAGACTACTATGTGTCTGTTTGGCTGTCATTTTAAGGAATTTGTTGTAAAGGTGTGGTGACTAACGGCTTTAGTCAGTGGAGACCTGGAGGTAGGGGATTGTGAGTTCCAATCCACCCCGGGATATAGCATCAAGCCTTGTTTCAGACAAAAATAACAACGCAAATTTGTTTTTCGATGAATCAATAAATGAACATGTATGTCCAAAAATGTATAATAAATATACATTTATTATAAAGATGATTATAAAATTAAATGATTGAGAGAAACATTAAGAGTGTACAATAGTTTGGGTCCTGGGCTTCTTCTCTCTAGAGTGGGTTTTCACTTCCACAGAATCTGTGTGTGAGTTCCCAGTGTTTGACTGTCTCATGCCTGTCATCTCAGAACTAAGGGAGGAATGCCCATGAGTTTGAGGCCACCCTGGACTACATAGCCAGTTCCAGTGTAACCTGGACTCCATCTCAAAAGTAAAACAAAACCCCAAAACACAAGCCTACACACACTCACACACACACATGAGAAATAGCTATTGGGAGTACTGGTACATACATTAATTTCCAGGAAACAAAATATGAATGGTGCTTTAAAAATTATATTATTAAAGAACTTATCTATAACGGAAAGCTTGTTCATAATGTATTTTGAAATAAATGCTATATTTACTATCTATCTTCATTTTTGTTAAAAAAAATAGGCAAAAATGTCTGGAAAGCTATGCAAATGCATTAATATTGATTTCTCCTTACAGGGGAGAGAAAACAGTTTGCATTTTCATTTTGTTTGGGTAAATCTTCATAAATACGGCTAGCTGTGTAATACATTTTCAGATAGTTTTGCAAATCCAAATGAAATGATAATACTAATCTTTAAATTTGATTGAGGAAATCTGTAGCATGAAGTTTGGCTCTGGACTGAATTGCTCAGCCAGCTGATGGGTCCATTAGCATTGCTGTTTCATAGGCAGCAGCTCTGTGACATCTCAGGACAGCTTGCTTAACTGCACCCAGACTGAGAAGACGTGATGGGTGCTGCGGTTTCCCTAGAACTGTGTCCATGATCTCATGTCCTAGTGAGGGCAGAGCAGGTGGATAGCTGTAGGTGTGGGAGCCTCGTGCAGGATGAAGGCTGTCCTGCCGTTTGGCCTAGGAGGACAAGTGCCCTCATCACTTCGGGTAACAAGGTGGCAGTTCATGGGGCCTTGAGAACACAGTGGTTGGTCTTCTCAATGACCAGATTCCCACCCAGCTTAAGCCTGGACTTTTATTTGAAGAGAATTCTTCATGGAAAACTGACGTTCACTGCATTTGGGAATCTGCAGTGCCTTGTCCTTCAGCAGATGGTGACAGGTTTTCTTATAACTAACCCTTATGCATATACAGAATAGATTAGCATTTATTCTCAGCCATTGTTGGGGAGGGGATACCCTTTTCTTTTTCTTGTACATAGGAGGAAAATCAGAGCAGATAGGTTTAAAGCATACAGCTTTGTTCATCTTTTTGACAAGGTGTGTCACACATTTGAGATTTGTCATCTACAAAGTTCATGCTTGAGAAGTACACACACACACACACACACACACACACACACACACACACACTCGTACACCAAAAGAGAAAAAAAACTTTTTGCCATGTTATAAGTAGTTTTCAGTTTTGGATGTGGCCCCAAAGTGGACATGCCCGCAGGCTATCAAAACACAGTTTGTGCAGCTGGAGAAATAACGCAGCTCTCGCAGAGGACCTGTGTTCTGTTCCCAGCACCCAGGTAGTGGCTGACAGTCATCTGTAACTCCAGCCCCAAGGGATCCAGTGGCTTTTTCTGACATCCTCGGCTCGAGGCTTGCACGTGGTGCACATACATACAGACAAAACATTTATGTGCCTAAAATAAACCTAAAAAAATTAAGAACAAACAAGCACACATTCCCTGGACCTGGAGAGATGGCTCAGTGGCTAAGAACACTTGTTTTGAAGTCATGAGGACTGAAGGTCAGATCCCAGCACCCATGCACAGCTGTGATTGTAACTTAAGTAGCTCTCTTCTGGGTTCCATGTACATAGAGGTGCATACACACCCATGTATACATGTTTTGCCTACAGTCATATAGAAGCATACAAACATACAACCATACACACAAATAAATGGATCAAAACAAGTCCTTAAAACCCCGGTTTCTAAAGTAGTTAGGAAAATAGGTTCTTTGTTAAAAGATAGTCAAGGTGAAATAAGAACATGTATGAAGTGAACACGTGAGAGATTGACATGCGTATGTGCTTACCAAATGTTAGTTTTAGTATGAGAAGACATGATTGGTGGGTAGAGCTTCCTAGTCAATCCATTCATCTCATTATTTCAACTTTTGTCTTTTGGATATTTCTTCAATCAGTACAAAGGGCACGTGACATGGGCTGTTACAGTTCACTCTTACTAGTCAGTTTAGAGAGGGAGAGTGTTCCCACTTCTTCTTGCACTCTGGAAGGCTTCCCGAATGTCTTCCTTTGAATTGTCCTCAGTGGCATTATGATCAAGTTCAGGAGGAAGTAAGAGAACGTCTGTGGGTTATATAAGAAGGACTTAATTTTTCTCCACTCACCTTCACTATATAGATAGGAAACCCAAGGCTGACTGCTTGCTTAGGGACCTGACTGCTTCTATCTTCTTGGACAAAAGGAGGAAGGCCACCAACAAGATGTTCATTGTCACTCAGTTCTTCCCACTGTGACCAGGGATGTAGTAGTCCTCCTGGGAGTCTACTTCATATTCTTTCTGACTCTGGCTAGAACTTCCAGGTAGCTATCCCTGCTCGCAAGAGCAGGTGGGTGTTGTAACCATTCACCTCGCTGGCAGGCAAAAGCCAAGAGTAATCTTGTGAAAGATCAAAGGAAAGGGCACGTGTGTCCTGAGCAAGATGTGTTATTAAAATAATGAGCAGAAATCTTTTTAAAAAATTACACCGATTGTGGTGTGGTGACTTACCTCGGTATTCCCATTCCCAGAGACTGTGGTAAGAGAATTACTGTGAGTTTGAAGCTAGCCTGGGCTACATAATGAGTTCTAGGTTAGCTTGAACTTCTGAGTTGGATTCTGTTTCAGAAAACAGAAACCAAACTAAGCCAGGCCAAATCAATCACAGGGAAATGGCAATGAAAAATCTTTGTTGCAGGCCCTTTACCCCCGTCCTCTTATTTTGGTGAAATGTCTGTAACATTTACCCTTTTAAGTCTATATATTCACATTGCAATGTGCAACCCTTACCATCGTTTCTTCCAGACTCTTTTAATATTGCAAGCCTTAAATTCTATACTCATTGAACAGTTAACTCCTCTGTCTCTTATCAGCCCCTGGAAACTACCCTTGCACTTTTCACCTCCAGAAATGTGACTCCCCTGATTGTGGATGTACAGCGCAGCTGTGTTTATGTGACGGACGCAGGTTTCTTGCTATGAGCACCTAAGTGTTCATCCCGGTGTAGCATATGCTATAGCACATTCCTTGTCAAGACTGTCACAGCTCTTGTCATGCTAGTCCTATTCATGGGCTTGGTTGTGTGATCCCTTTGCTCTCGTGAATAGTAAGTACCATTGCGGGCCTGAGTGTGTAAAACCCGAGAGTCTGCTTTCATTCAGTTCCTGCGTTTATTTCTTGCACCTTTTGGGCTTGCCATTGCTGTTGTGACTCTGGACTGTGTTATATAACTCAGCCTGCCATGCTCCACCTTTTCCAAGCCCTGTCATCGTGGTGGTTGGTTCGCCTTTATCCATCAGAAGGTGCTAAAACCGATGAATGATAATCCATCCAAAATCTTTTTGTTAGAGTCACTTATTCACGCAAGGAAAAGTTTTCATTGTGAATTTTATTTGAATTGTATTTGATACAATCTATGAGGTCAAGGAAGGAAGGGAATAAAGAGATTGTAGTGTTCCCAGAAGGCATTGGCCATCGCTGGCCTGTGCTACCGAAGGACACAGGTCCTTGGCATTTAATCAGGAAGGAAATGGCAAAGGAGACCGGACATTTCTGCCCTTTGAACAGCTATGTTGCTGTGCGCCTGGATAGCTGACTGAGGGTCTGTGCTCCTGCATACATGGTTGAACAGTGAGAGCGTTTTGAAGGAAACCCCAGACCTAGAGTAATGCTTTTGTTGCTCTTGTTAAAACTGACACAAATTATTTGGCTTCTTTAGTGTAAGAAAATGGTATGAAAATTTGATGGGATTGCTGACTGTAAGAGCACGTATTTCAGAAAGGCAACCTGAACAGGCCTTTCTGGTTTCTTTAGTTTTTTGTTTTTTCGAGACTGGGTTTCTCTGTAGCTTTAGAGCCTGTTCTAGAACTAGTTCTTGTAGACCAGGCTGGCCTTGAACTCACAGAGATCCGCCTGCCTCTGCCTCCCCGAGTGCTGGGATTAAAGGCATGCACCACCACTGGCGGGAGAACAGGTCTTTCTAATCTTCAACTATAAAACAAAGTAGAACTTTTTGATGCTTTAAAGAGGCATGGGGTGGGGCAGGGAAGAGCCATTCCATACTGAAAACAGTTATCAAATTTGCCATTCCCTGTGAGGATACAAACCAGTGATTCTCAACCTTCCTAATGCTGCAATTCTTTAATATAGTTCCTCATGCTGTCATGACCCCCAGCCTTGAAATTATTTTCGTTGCTACTACATAACTGTAATTTTGCTACTGTTATGAATCATAATGTAAATATCTGATAATATATTTCTAATGGTCTTAGACGACCCCTGTGCAAGGGTCATTTGACTACCATAGAGTAAAGAACCGCAGGTTGAGAACCACTAGTATAGACTAAACTTATAATTTTATGGGTTTAACTACTGAGTCACCTCTCCAGCACCTATAATTTTTTTGAAATGTACTTATTTGATTTTTTAAGACAGGGTTTTGTCATTTAGCTCATGCTGGCTTCTAATTTACAGCAATCCTCCCGTCTTTTCTTCCATGTGGTGGGATTACAGCCTTGCCCTGTTTACCTGGTGTTGAGGATTGAACCCAGGGTTTCTCGCATCCTAGGCAAGCACTGTACCAACAGAGGTTAGAGCCCTGGCTGAGAGCTATAATTTGTGACAAGGACATAAAGAATAGTATACAAATGTCAGCACTCTAGGGGAATGACTTGAGTTTGAAGTGGGATGAATGTCTGCCTGCATTGTAGATTTTATCTGGTTCTTGCCCAGTCCTAGCAGAATATGCTTTTCAAGTTTTTAAAAAATATTTTAGTAGCTCCTGTGAATGCTTCTCATCTCATTGTATGCTGCTTCCTTAAAGCCCAGGGCTGTGTTGTACGGGCTGCTTTCTCAGGCAATATCTTTCGTGGGAAGAAATTTGTGTTTTTCCCCTTGACTTTTGAAGGCAGAACAGACTGTTCCTCCCTGACACTTTCTCCTGCTTCTCATAAATGTTTATCTTGGACAAAAGATTGCATTTTAGTGGACTTTCCGTTTTGAAATTTTAATGATTAGAATGACTCCTGTTCACACGCATTGCAAGTGTGGGAGTTTGAGGACAGCTTTGTGGAGCCGACTCTCTCCTTCAACCGTGGTCAGGAGTCCAGGGACAGAACTCAGGCCGTCAGGCTTGCAGAGAAAGTGCTGTCACCCCCCCAAGCCATGCTACCAATCCTTCTTCATGTTTATGGCATTGTGCTTTGGTTTTAAATTGTGACTCAAGCCGGGCGGTGGTGGCGCACGCCTTTAATCCCAGCACTTGGGAGGCAGAGGCAGGCGGATCTCTGTGAGTTCGAGACCAGCCTGGTCTACAAGAGCTAGTTCCAGGACAGTCTCCAAAACCACAGAGAAACCCTGTCTCGAAAAACCAAAAAAAAAAAAAAAAAAATGTGACTCAACTTAAAAACCTTCAAATAGAGAAAAGAAAACAATATATATCATCGGCCACATTTTAAAATTTAAGCATATTTGTAGCAGGTGTCATGTCGTTAAAGTACACGAATAAATGACAAACATGTCTCATTTTCTCTCATAATTGTGTTGTTTATCCCCTGTGCACATCACCATATGGCAGCTGAGGGGTGGTACCAGATCTCCCATGCTCACAGTCTTCAGGAGGTTGACTTGCACCCCTGTCAATAGGGTCAGCTCTATTGTGATGCCCAGACGAGGTTCAGAGCTTTCCCTAGTGCTGTAGCTGGTAAGAAGGAAGGTCAACTCCCTCACCCATTACAGGTGCCAGGGGCAAGGGGAATGGCATCTTCCCCTCTCCCTCACCACCACATGACAGATGAAGGGGGTATGGCCAGCTATCCTACTCTCATTCCCTCAGGGCCAGTTCACCTGTGCCTCTGCCAACGAGGTAAGTGCTACCATATTGCCCAAGTGAGCTGCAGGGTCTACTTTCCTGAATACTGAAACTGGCAAGGGGGGAGGCACAGCTACCCACATGACAGAATAGTGGGGAAAGTTCTCCCAAACTCACGGCTTTGGGTCTGGCCCACCCACACCTTGGCTGACAGGGTTGGCTCTATTGTGCTTCCCAGATGTGGTGCAGGGCCTGCTTTCCCAGAGTGGGAGGATTGCAGCGGTTAAAAAGGAGGGTCTGCTGTGGGATAAGGCCTATGTACACTGTAAATATTTGGCACTCAGATTGGCTTAAGAAAAAGGCTGATTGGCCAGTAGCTAGGCAGGAAGTATAAGTGGGAAACCAGACTAGGAGAATTTTGGGAAGAGGAAAGGCAGAGAGACTCAGTCATCAGCCAGATGCAGAGGAGGCAAGATGAAAATGCCATACTGAGAAAAGGTACCAAGCCACGTGGATAAACATAGATAAGAATTTTGAGTTAATTTAAGTTGTAAGAGCTAGTTAGTAATAAGCCTGAGCTAAGAGGCCATACGGTTTATAATTAGTATAAGCCTCTGTGTGTTTCTTTGGGACTGAACAGCTGCAGGATTGGGTGGGACAGAAACTTCAGAAATACAAGGGTCAACTTCCTCACTAGATGGAGGCAGTAGGGGCAATGAGGGGAGGGCATCTTTCTCTCAAATCCACTACTACACAGGAGATGAGGGAAGCAGTACCAGCTATTCCCCCTCACACCATCAGGACTGGCTCATTGGCACCCCTGTCTGCAGGGTCAACTCTGCTGTCTTCTATGGCATTTCTTGTGTATATATTTTTTACTGTCTTCATCTTCATAAGTGACCTATACCCTATCATTTTATGTGTTAGTATTTGAATTTATTGCAAAAAGTGTTTGTTAAGTGATTTGACCCAATCTTGAGTTTATTGCAAAAATTGTATGTTGAATGTTTGACCCCATTTTGCACATTGTTTTTCTTCTGAGTTGACTTGGGGACATGTGCCTTCCGTAGGTACAGTTATTTTACACCTAGTTACCTCTTCAGACTGAAGTGCAAAGCCCTCTGAAAAAGCAGGTGTAAATACAAACAGGTTAATCTGGTGAGTTCCTGTTTAACAAATAAATGAGATTCCCTTTAAAACAGGATAGGAACATCTCTTGTTTTCTTTCTTCCTTTCTTTTTATTAATTAATTTTATGTGCATTGATGTTGTCTTGGGGTTTCTATTGCTATGAAGAGAAATCATGGCATTATAAAAGAAAACCATTTACTTGGGGTGACATATTTTTAGAGATTTAGTCCATTATCATTGTAGAAGGACATGGAGGCATGCATGCAGACATGGTTCTGGAGAAGGAGTTGAGAATGCTACATCTTACAGGCAGCAGGAAGTGAATTGATTCATTGGGCGTAGTTTGAACATATATGAGACTCCAAAGTTCACCTCCACAGTGACACATTTCCTCCAAAAAGACCATACCCACTCCAGAAAGTTTACACCTCCTAATAGTGCCACTTCTTTTGAGCTCCGTTTTCTTTCAAACCACCACAGATATTTTGCCTGAAAGTTTGTCTATATGAGAGGGTTAAATTCTCTGGAATTGCAGTTGTGAGCTGCCATGTGGGTGCTGGGAATTGAATCCATATCCTCTGGCAAAGCAGCCTGTGCTCTTTACCTCTGAGCCATCTCTCCAGCCCCCTTCTTTTGCTTCCTAATGCATTTTTTTTTTTAGTTTATGCAGTAGCCCTTCTCATTACCTATTGGCATCTAGATTTTTCCTCCCATCTAGATTTGCCTGTAATTATAGATACAAATGGGTTGTCTTAATCTCACCATCCCCCGTTAATGTACACAGGCAGACTGTCAGCTCAGTTTGTGTCTTGCCCACCAACCTCTATATCTTTATAGGACTGATGAAGTCTAGAAATTAAAATAATCGAGTATGAGAATTAGGATCTTCTTAGAAATAGAGTGATATTTTAATTCTTGTCTTTGTAGTCATGCATGTACTCAGTGTTTAAGGGGAAAAAATCTATACTTCAAAGGATTCGATTTCTATTGCTTCTGTCTCCTCCTTTCTTATCCCCTTTCTTCCCAGCCCTGCATGCTTTTAGAAGTTATCATGGATGTTCTGCATCCATTTTTAAAATCAGTTTCACTAAAGCCCCCTGACATCATGGTGTGTGCTTGCACAGCGAAAGCAAATGGCTTATAACGCTCTCGTTTCATCCACTTCCATCCATTAGGACTTGCCTGCAGCCCTTCACTGCTTCACAAATGCATGTTCTGACCACTTCACATGCCTCAATCAGCAATTACTTTCCACACAACAGGACCTGGCTCAAATGCAAACTATCCCTTGAATTATTCTTCAATTCCTTCCTTGCAACATCAAGAAATATCTTTCCTATATATTCCTGAATGTATCTGTAGGTAACATATTACTTAAAATGGCCTATTTTTCAGTACTTGTCTTATCTGCTTTTGTTAGTAATAGCCATACCTTCTTTGTGTATGTGTGTGTGTGCACAGTATAAAAATGCATTTGAAAGCCAGGGGATGACCGTGGGCACCATTCCTCAGGAGCTCTCCAGTTTGTTTTTCTGGGACCTGGAGCTTTCCAACCGGACTGGCCAACTAATCCCAAGGTCCTACCTGCCTCTGCCTCTCTCATGTTGGGATCACAAGTGTGCACCACCATCCTTGGATTTTTTTTTGTCTGTGGATTCTGGGGTGTTGAAGTCAGGTCCTCATGCTTTTTACCACATGTACCTTCCTGGCTGAGCTATCTGTCAAGTCCAAGAACGCTACCTTCTTGAGAGCACTACTAGTACTTGTTTTGAGAATCATGTATAGTAGACACTCAGTGATTGGTTTGAATGAAAACTGTCTCCATAGGCTCATATGTTTGAATGACTGGTCATCACTGAGAGGAACTGTTGGTATGGTGTCAGGGGGTATGGCCTTGTTGGAGCAGGTATGCCTCTAGAGGTGAGTTTGGAAGTTTCTAAAGCCCATGCCAGGCTCAATGCCATTCTCTATGACTGTGGCTCAGGATGTAGCTCTTGGTTACTTCTCCAGCACCTTGCCTTCCATTGTGCCACTAGTCTCCCAACCATGATGACAATGGAGCAAATCTCTGAGACTGTTAGCAAGTCCCCAATGAAATGCTTTCTTTTATGAGTTGCCTTGGCCATGGTGTCTCTTCACGGAAACAGAATAACAAGACATTCAGTCAGTGTCATTGCTTGGCCTTTTGTATAGTGTTTTACATTAACTGCCACTGAGCAAGAGACAAGGCTTTCATTGAGCACTAGAGTTTCTCTTGTTTATTCACTTACTAGAGCAGACGTTCTATAAAATGATCTAAGCCAAAATAATCATTTGCGCTGTTAAATTTTCTTTTACTTTTGGTTGACACAATGAGCTCCAAATGCCTGAAACTGAGGTATAGGAGTTATAGGAGTATCCATCCTCTCAGGGTTAGAATGGAGACAATTATTAGATAGAATAGTGCCATGGACATTGGCATTCACTAAACAGTCAGTATCAGCACTAGGCTCTTTAGCAGTCTGACAGCCTGTTTAGCAGGTGAGATAAGCTGTTTCTCTTAGTCCTTTTGAAGGCTATGAAGGCTTTAACTACAGTAAATGTAAAGATATTCTGGAGTTGAACTGATCTTCCACAGCTCTGACTCCTGGGCACCTGCTTTTGGCTCATCCGGATTCAGATGGTCCTGGGAATAACATACGCATTAGGTTACAAAGTCTTAGGATGAGAACAGGTGTTAGACAGCAGCACACTGTAAAGTATCGAGTATATGTGGAAATAATATTTCATGTGCAGTGGGTTAAATAAAAAATGAACCTTTAAATAGCACATATACTAAAATGAACTTTACTTGGTTTTAAAATGTTGCTAGTAGAGTATGTGTGTCAAGGTAAGTCTGGCGGTACAGGGCTATAATTCCAGCTACTTTTCAAGCTTAGGCTGGAGGATCACATGTTCAAGACCAGCCTAGATTATACTGCGAATCCAAGACCAGCTTTAGCAACTAGTGAGACCCTGTCTCAAAATAAACAGTATGAAAAGAGGGCTGGGGAATATAGGTCACTGGCAGAGTCCTGTCTTGACTACATGATGAGGTCCTATGTTTGAGCCCTAGCATCTCCAAAAGAAGTAAAACAAAACAAAACCCAAAACTCTGTGGTATTACTTGTGTGACATTTCTCTAGACGGCACAGTTTTGGAAATAGGACTTAGGGTCATGTTGCACTCAGCATCAGATAGCTAAAACCCTTTTAGCTAATGATTCATAGGACCCTCATGTATTTAGCTTCTAGACAGAAGGGATTATTTTCTTTTTAATCTGTAGTGTAGAATGCCCAGGAAATATGGCTTGGCCAATTCATGTTCATGGATGAGCATTAAGTTTTTCAGCATGAGAATATTTCTAGCAGTCTAGCTTTATTTGAAGTGACAGTAAGAATGCATTTCTCCCATTCCTCAGCTTCCTTAGCGTTCCCGCTGTTGATAGTGACAGCCGTACAATGACTTCCTTGTAGATTCTGCCCTGGTTGCTGTTATGCTAGATTGGAAGAACTGTCACATCCTGAAGTCTCCCTGGACTGTGCCCTCTGTGGCCATGAACGCTCTCCTGGTGATCTCTGAAGCACGCCTTAGATGCTTTACTTCACTGTGTCCACCTTTCTCTGCTCCCTGCCTGGTTTCTGATGGAATAGCATGCCTCCCACCATTCCCAACTCACACCGTGGTGCCCTGCTGTCAGGCACTCAGTACAAACAAAATTCAGAACACTCCTGTAAGAATCGTTCAATTGCCCAGTGCTCGATTACATCCTGGGTGCGGCTTTGTATTCAGACAGCATTTATCCACCCATCCACCCACCTACCCTTCTACCCCCCCATCCACCCACCCATCATCCATCTGCCCACCCATCCACCCATCTACCCACCCACCCACCCATCCACCTATCCATCCTGGAGAGAGGATTCTGAAGTGAGCTAGTCCCCCTGGAGACATATATCAATGTGATTTTAAATAGAAAACTGAAGTCAGCCTTCTCTTGCCAGAGATTTAAGTGTGATATAGCTGATTAGTTTGACAGGGAGGAATAGTCTTGTCAGTTAGGGAACAGAAGAAGAGTCTCCTCTATTATTTGAATGAGAAAAGAACTGCAACTAGAAATTACATATTTTTGCCTATTCAGATTCATGATAAATATTAGTTGTCAACTTAAAAATGTGGGAATTCCTTGAGAGAGTCTTGGGCAGCAAGATTGCGACTTAACTCATGGACACGTGGTATTGCTTTGCATGCTGAGATCTCCTAATATGTATGATAGACATTATGCAGGGGGCTTGTTCTGGCTGGTTTTGTGTGTCAGCTTGACACTAGCTAGAGTCACCAGAGAGGAAGAAAGGAGCCTCAGTTGAGGAAATGCTTCCGTGAGGTCCAGCTGTAAGGCATTTTCTCAGTTAGTGATCAATGTGGGAGGGCCCAGCCCATGGTGGGTGGTGCCATCTCTGGGATAGTGGTCTTAGGTTCTAAAAGAAAGGAGGCTGAGCAAGCCATGGGAAGCAAGTCAGTAAGCAGCTCCCCTGCATGGCTTCTGTATCAGCTCCTGCTTCCAGGTCCCTGTTCTGTTTGAGTTCCTGTCCTGGTTTCCTTTGGAGATGAACAGCAATATGGAAGTATAAGCTAACTGAACTCTTTCTTCCCCAATTTTATTTTTGGTCACAGTGTTTCATCACAGCAATAGAAACCCAAATTATGACAGGCGTTAAGGCAAAAATCAGAAGAGATGTGGCAGAAGGGCACAGACTTCACTGGTGCTGGTATTGTTGCAGGAGGACCATGGTTGGCGCAGTGTTGTGATTGTGTTGTTAAAAGATTTTGGGCTGGTGGCAGACAAAGTGCCTACTGCTCAGCCTTACAACCTGAGTTCCATCCCAGGAACCTACATGGTGAATGCAGAGAATCTGCTCTGGCACGTCTTTCTGTGACCTTCACACGCCTGTGGTGCATGTGTGCATGGACTCACAAATGTTCGTGTATACACACACACAGGCAAAATAGATAAGTGTAAAACAAATGTAAAAAACAATTTTGCACATCAGCTATATAGAAAAAATATTGCTGTTTACAAACGTAATGAGATATTTGGCTGTTGTAATAGGAGTGGCAGGCCACTTCCCGCTGCCTGGCTCCCAGCTAGCTTTACCCGAAATAATTACATGGAAACTGTATTCTTTTAAACACTGCTTGGCCCATTAGCTCTAGCCTCTTATTGGCTAATTCTCACATCTTGATTAACCAATTTCTAATAATCTGTGTAGCACCAGACTTACCAGGAAGATCCTAACCTGCATCCATCTCGGAGAGGAGAGCTATGGCGACTGCCTGGAGAGGAGAGGCATGGTGTCTGGCTCACTGCCTTCTTCCTCCCAGAATTCTGTTCTGTCAATTCCACCCACCTAAGGGCTGGCCTATCAAAGGCCAAGCAGTTTCTTTATTAATTAATGACCTTCCTCCATCATTTGGCTACTGACAGTATTGTTCTCTTTTTTAAAAAATTTGCTTTTTGGAGACAGAGCCTCCTTTGGTGGTCCAGTCCGGCTTTAAGCTTGTTCCCATTGTGCATATTCCTCCATAGTGGTAGTGACAGGCCTGTACCACCAAGCTCAACTCTGCAAGATTTTGTGAGAGATGCTGAATTTTCGAGAAAGTCTTAGTGTGCGATTGTATCAATTTATGGAGAGTTTAAAGAATCCCTCACAATATGGGGAAAGGAATAACACAAATCAGCTGAAATGAGACTGTTGGGTGATTGCCTGCATCTTGTAAGGAGATATTTTTGTTGTCGACAGCGGAACTCATGCTAAAGGCTGAAGGTAGATCACGTCTGCTTTCCGTGTTAAATTTTTAAAACTTTCATTTGTAGAGTTTCCCTAAATCTAGAATTGTTTGTTGATGAAATCCGTTACTCGAGAGTCCCTGTTTAGTAGGAATAAAGGTGACATGAGAAATCCAATTTTATAGGAATTTTATTTCATGAGGTGATTAAATCTCTCAGCAGTCATAAAACAAAACAAAACTCAGGTTTCTAGGGGTTTCCCTGACAGTGACTCCTCACTGTCACTCAGTCTCCCTGAGTAACTCTTTGCCATTCTATTTTATCACAACTGATTTTAAAGAAAGTTCATTCCTGGGACAGAAATCCAAAGTGAAGCATTTACAACATGCATCCAGTGTGGGCAGCCCACATACAATACTGTTTTCTGTGTTTGGGGCTGTCCCTAGGGCCTCGTGCCTTCCAGCAATTGCTGTTCCCCCAAGGTGAAGCCCTACCCCCAATACTTAAGGCTTGAAGATTTTTTTTCCCTTTGCAAAAATGAACCTCTAGAGAGGTTTAAGGTAATGTCAGGTCCCCATAAATCTTACACATTCTTTCAAGTGAAGCTTAGGAGCTCTGGAAAGTGAGACAGAGAAGCTACCGACTTGGGCTTCTCATTGCTGACTGGACCCCCAGCAAACACTCAGTGTTTCAGCATCTCACATTTTTAGTGTGGATCATTTGAAGGCTACACTTTTAGTTTCAAGGCTTTTTGTTTGCTTCTCCTGGATCTCTGAGTATGGTCAGAGAGTCTCAACTTCCTGTGCTTGGGAGGGGTCTGTTTCCTGTTGGCTTGTTCTTTGTCTATAGACTGATACTATCTTCCAGATGATTAGATGATACTTATTAGTTCCTGTGGTATTTTGATGTCTATTCTTTGAACAAATGAGATGATTTAATTTAGAGAGCCCAGAAATCAGGAGAGTACTAGAAGGCATGTGTGTGTTTTATCATGGTGTGTGAAAGGCCATTGAGGTGGAAAGCCCAGAGAAAGAGCAAGTGGGGCTTTGTGTAGGCTGGCCGGTCTTATTGCTTTTGCAGCTATCCCCACTTTCTGGGATGTGTTAAGTTTGTGCTTGTGAAAGAGGCTTTAATAATAAAGTCAGCCCGAGTTCTAAGGCATCCAGCCAGACATTTCTTATAGTCTGCATTTCTTTTCTGAATGCTGGCATTTGGGGAACTCAGGTAGTGCCAGCCAGTTGGTCCCTATTAAATTGTTTCAGAGTGATGTGTTAGGGGGAACAATGTGCTCCTTTTAATGTTAGTGGTTTTCATGATGGCTTATCTATCTGAATTTATGTATGCATACAATGTGTGTGTGTGCGCGCATGTGTGTGTGTATGCGATTTATGTATTTTTGTGTGCACACGTTTGTGATGCCAGAGTCAATGTTGATTGTCTTCTTCAGGCACTCTCTAGTTTTTGAGAGATGGGGTCTCTCACTTAGTTAATTTTGCTCGATTGTCGGGATAGCTAGGCCCTGGGTTCCCATCTCTGCTTCCCCAGGACTGAGATTACAGGCATACCACCATGCCTGATTTTTCACAGGGGTTCTGAACTTAGTCCTGATTGTTTTGTGGCCAGCACTTTACCTATCAGCTAGCCCCCTAGCTGCTCATTGCAAAGTTCTACAAAGAGACATTTTATTATGCACTTGAGCTGGTGAAGTGAAAACACTTTTAAACCATGCAGACTTTATTGGTCTGGTTGATTTTTTTTTTTTTCCCCACTTTTCTTCCGGATCGCAGCGATAAAATTCTAGGCCAGGCAGCATCAAAAGCTCTTGGATTTGTATGAACATGTCAGGAGTGTTTCAGAAGAGCAAAATATTTAGAAGAATTTGGAAGAGCAGCTGTAAGGAGTTTAACACATTTTTTTCTTCTCCTAACTCAGCCCCGTGCTTTTTCCCCTAATGGAGAAAGGTCACCAATGATGAGATTTGCTAAGACAGCCAAGGCTTTCAGAAGAGAATTCTAAAATTCCTGTGTAATGAAAACAGTGGTTTAAGCTAAGAACCCTGGAAGAATGCATGGTTGAGCAGGTGGATCAGCCCCATGTTGTTCTCACCCCTTCAGTTGGTATGGGATCAATCTAATTAGATGCGAGTTAGGTTGGGTTCTTGAACATTCCTTTTGAGGAATTAAACCAATCGATTGGTTTTATGATGAAGAAAACTATAATAGACTGAAACTGTTCCCAATGTTTTCTAACATTTATTTGTGAGTGTGTGTGTGTGATGTGTATGTAGATGCCTATGAATTCCAGAAGACAGCATTGGATCCCCTGAAGCTGGAGTTATAGTTAGTTGTGAGCTGCCCAGTGTGGTTGCTGGGAATTGAACCTAGGTCGTCTGGAAGAGCAGTAAGTCACATAGGTCCAAGGAATCAAACTCAGACCATGTGACTTGGCAATAAGCTCCTTTACCCATTGAGGCGTCTCCCTGGCTTAGTTTGTGACTATTGCAGGTCTTTTATGTTTTTCTGTGGAAATGGATTTGATTCTGGGTTCCGAGGCTTGCAAGGCAATCACTCTACCACAGACTACATCCCCAGAGAGGAAGGTTCTGTGTAATGTTCTAGGGAGGTGAAGGATAGATGAGAACAGTATAACAGATTTTTTTCATTGTTTCTGAGTCTCTTTTGCTGATGAGGAATTTGGGCCAGGATTATTTAGTAAATTGTGACGTGGAGGGCAGTTATTGCATTAGCAATGGCTCTACATTTGTTTCCTTTAAAAGGCATTTTATTTCACATGTGTGTGTATGCTTGTGTGTGTGCATGCGTGTGTGCATATGTGTGTGGTATTAGTATGTGTATATGTATACAGGTGTCCAAGGAGGCCAAAATCACATGATCCCTTGGAGATGGGCAGTTTTGAGCTGTTCAACATGGGTGTTGTGAATCCATTCCAGTCCTCTGGAAAGACCTATTTCTCATGTTTTACATTTTTCGTCTTCTGACTGAAAAGCTACAGGTTACTTCTTGTTCATTTACTGAATCTTTGTAGATCATGGAGTGCGAGAGGGGTCAACTTATAGGTATATTAAATGCAAATCTTTTCTTACCTGCTCTAATTGTCTTAGGTAATGTCTTAGGGTTTGTATTGCTGTGAAGAAACACCATGACAACTCCTATAAAGGAAACATTTCATTAATTACAATGGCAGCTTACAGTTTCCGAGGTTCAGTCCGTTTTCATCAATGATGGGGAACAGGGCAGTGTGCAGGCACACTTGGTGCTGGAGCTGAGAGCGCTACATCTTGCAGGAAGGAGACTGACTGGCACACTGAGAGAAACTTGAGCAAAAGACCTCAAAGCCCGCCCCCACGATGACACACTTCCTCCAACAAGGCCACACCTCTTAATAGTGCCTCTCTCTTTGGTGGCCATTTTCTTTCAAAGCACCATAGGTAGATAACTAAAAAAGAATGTTTGTACATTTTGGGGGTATTTTTGAGCATCGGGGTCTTATCTTTTATGGCCAAACACTCCATTTCATATCAGGTACTGAGGTATATATAGATGTTGATTTGACTAAATGTTATAGGCTGTGTTAGAAGAAACACTGTTCTACTTTTATAGCTCTTTATGTAAAATTTTATTGTTAATCTTGATTTAATTCTATAATTAATTGATGATATAGAAAGATAAAGAGGTAGGTAATCCTTTATTTGGCCAACCTATGAAGGAAAAACTGTGTCTTATTAGAAACTTTAATTACGCCCCATCACTCACCCATCTGGGTATTGGAACCAGAACCTTGGCTGTGCTGGGCACATTGGCTACCACTGGGCCATATTTCTAGACTTACTACATTTGTGAAAGTTAAAACTTTGAAATATGTTAAGTAACAAAATGTGGTTATATATATGTTAGTGTTTTCCTCATTTTTATTGTTAAGGATTCTTAAATCATGTGAACATTTTGAAAGTAAGAGAAAGTTTATTTCTGGACTTTATTTCTTATAGGCCTAAAGGATAGTGGATACAACAAAAACTTAAAACTAAACCTTCTTTGGAGTCATGGAACAAGTTATTAGGGTTTTTTCTTGTAATTAGGATTTTTAAGTGCCCTAAACACAGATGTCTAAAATTAAATCCTTTTCAGCTAGGCTTATGTCGTTTCCGTTTGCAGGTAGATGTATCCCATATAGCCTTGTACACTGGCTATGCTGTCGGCTCTGTCCTTCTGGGATTTTATGGTAAAGGATGGAACACTGTGTCTGTGTAAGCAAGTCTCCTTGGTTAATGATTCTGTGGCATCGATCAGATAATGTATAAGGCTGAAGTAAGGGCTGATTGCTGTCTTCCTCATTCTTTCTGGGAAGGAGGTCACCTTCCAGTGTCATTAACATCAAGTTTCTTAGAGAGCAGTGTCCTTTGATACTCTTGTTCCCTTTGTGCCTTGCTCTCCAGTTTCCTTTATGGATCTGTAAACTTACACCTTCTTTCTAGAGTTGTTATATTTATCACAGGAACAGCCTTTTAATTATAAATTATGCTTCTGTATTGGTTACTTCTCTACTTCTGTGACAAAACCCCATGACCAAAGCAACTTATAAAGAAAGCATTTAATTTGAGAGTCAGTTCCAGAGGGTTGCAATTCATAACTATCATGGCGGGGACCATGGCAACAGGCTGGCATGGTGCTGGAGCTGTAGTTAAAAACTTATATTCTAATCTCCTAACTGGAAGCAGAGAGAGGTAACTGAGACTAGGCTGGTGTGGGCTTTTGAAACCAAAAGATCGTTTCTCAGTGACACACCTCCTCCAACAAGGCCATACCTCCGAATCCTTCCCAACAGTTTCACTAACTGTGGACTAAGTATTTCAACATATACCCCTTATGACCATTTTCATTCAAATTGCTACATCTTCCATAAGTCAGTAGAATACAAATTTACCAAAAGCTTAGGTATTAGCCAGTTGTCTATATCTATGAAGTAAAGTTAAAGACGCCATGAACAAAAACAACTTGGCTTACATATTCTGGATCACCGTCCATGGAGCCAGAAGTTAAAGTAGGAACTTGGAACCAGGAACTGAACTAAAAGCCATGAGGGAATGCTGCTAACTGGCTTGGCTCAGTTTTTTTTTTTTTTTTATATCCTCCATAACTGGCTGCTGGGGCGGGGGTACTATCCATAGTGGGTTGGGCCTTCCAACATCAATCATTAATGAAGAAACTGCCCTACAGACTTGTGAATAGACCAGTCTGATAGAAGCATTTCCTGTCATTTTCTCTACTGAGGTTCCTCTTTCCAGATAACTGTAGCTTGTTCAAGTTGATAGAAATATCAACCAGAACAGCTTACAGGAGAAAAAGTTTATGTGGCCTCATAGATCTGAGGATTCTAGTTTACAACTGAGTAGTTATACCATTCTTGTGACGATGATACCAGGTGTCTTAGTTACTTTTCTACCACTGTGACAAAGCACTATGACCAAGGCGACTTACGGGAGAAAGTATGTAATCTGAAGCTCACAGTTTCAGAGGGTTCAAGTGTATGGCCATCATAGCAGGAAACGTGGGGTCAGACAACAGACAACAGGCATGGTTTCTCAGCAGTAGCTGAGAACTTCCATCTGACTTATCAGCCCCAAGGCGGGGGCGGGGGGGGGACTAGCTAGAGTGGCATAGATTTTTAATTCCTCAAAGGCTGCCCCTATTGCACACCACCTTTAACAAGGCCACACCCCCAATCCTTCCCAAATCATTCCACCAACTGGGGACCAAGAGTTCAAATTCATTAACCTATGGAAGCCACTCTCATCCAAACCTCCACACCAAGGTTTCCCTGAAAATTTCACTTACCAGCACAACCCCTTACAATACAGTTAATATTTATTTCTACCCGACAGAAAAGGACTTTGAAGCAGATGACCCTGTGATAGCTGGCTCAGAGTCACAGAAGGAGTGGATGGGGATGTGGTTTCTTTGGTCCTTGGGCACTTTGTTTTTGCAGCTGCTGTACCGGGTGGTCTTTTTTGCATACTTCCTTCACTCTGCTCATTTTTAAGGAGTTTGAGGTTCTCCACCTGCTTGAAGTTTGCTTGGCTTGCACAGTGAATTTGGAATGAAAACCAAAGAAGTCGAAAATGTTTTAAAATCCTTCTAGTTTCTCTGCTTGTCAGAATGTTGGTCTCGGGGGCTGGAGAGATGGCTTAGTGGTGAAAAGCACATGCCGCTCTCGCAGAAGTGAGTTCACACAGCACCCACGTGGTGGCCATAATCCCTTGAATCTCCAGCGTCAGAGGATCAGATGCCCTCCTCTGGATTCCTTGGTCATGTGCACTCACCACACATAGACACACACACATGTATCTAAACATAATAAAATTAAATATTAATATATTTATAAAGTTTAAAACCACTATGACTCCATGTTGGTATTTTGGGGGGGGGCAGGGAAAGAATTAGAGAACTGACTAGAAATCTTACCCCTTTTGCTTTTGAAGGGGTAGGACTTCTGAAGAAGGGATGGTTATGAACTCTTAAGTTCATATTGGGTAACTTTTGGGGGGACAGGTTGGGTCTAGCTTTATTGCCTGAAAGGGTTTTTGTTGGTGTTCTGTTTTGTGTGGGTCTGTGGAAGAATTGGGGTCACTCCAGAATGAATTTTGATTCAGCAGCAGCAGCAGCGGGGGACCTGCTTTTTGTGAACTGACTGCCCATTGCTTTGCAAAAGGCCTTTTTAATTTTTACACAATTTACACCGTAGCAAGTTCCAAACCTCTTAACTGGAGTTCCTTGAAGGAACCAAATGCTCAAGAATTCTTAGTCATGAGGCCTCTTGGTTTTCCAGGTCCTCTCATAACATGTTTTATAAGAATCAAACACATCAGAAATAGTATTAGTGACAAAAGGTAGCGTCACAGAAGGCAGATCAAAGCCTAGGTGTTAACACTGCAGAATCCAAGCCAATGTCATGCTCTGTGGGATCGCCCGCTACAGGTTTATTTGTCTTCCAATTCCAGGTTATAGTCCGTTATTGTTGGGGTTCAGGTGGTAGCTTTAAGCAGCTGCACAGATCCACCTTCAAGAGCAAAGAGAGAAGTAACGCTTGAATGTCTGCTGTTCGTTTGCTGTCCCCAACTTTGTGCCGTCTAGTACCCCAGCCTGGATGATACCACACTTCGACCATGCAGTTAGCACAGTCAAGACAATTTTCCACCCCACACACCCACCTGACCCCTCATGGAGACTCTCTTCACGGTGATCCTCGAGTATAGCACACTGATACTTAAAACCAAACACCATGCATGTTAACATGTTTATTGTGTTTGACGATTTACTTAAAATGCATCTGAAATTGTCACATGCATAGTTGTGAAGTAGAGTCTAGATTGTACTACACAAGCTTGGATTTCATAACTGGGTGTGATCTACCTGGGTTTAGAGGGCACAACCTGGTCCCTTGGGTGAGGTAACCGAGTCTCACTTTCCTGTAGACACCAGGCCCATCTGTGGGTTCATTGTCAGCTGCCTCCTTTGCTTCACGCTGTATAAATGTCTATTTTAAGCTCCCCAGGAAGGAGAAGGTTGTATTTATCACATCCTCCAGCCGAATAAACGCTCATCTTTTCTCGTTTTCTCTTTCTCTCCTGTAGATGAACACAATGACGTTCAGAAGAAAACCTTTACCAAATGGATAAACGCTCGATTTTCAAAGGTAACTGAGACTTCGATGGATCTTTTACTGCATTGTTTGTGCCTCCTTCTGACTCATGTCCAGGCAGCTAAAAAAGATGACCAGTTCCCTTAGCATGGTTAACCATTAAACCCAGGCAGCCGTTCTGCCCCATGCAGCGGTGATGGCTTTCTACCTGTGATTGTGGCTAAATCACGTTATCCATTTTCATTTTCCTTCAGAGATCTGCTCTTTCTCAGTGTTTCTAACCTTTGTAGCACAATGCTCAGGATTTCTTCTTCCTTCCTTCCTTCCTTCCTTCCTTGAGTGTAGGTGTTAGAGCATGGTGAAGTGACAGGTGAGAGGTTTCACATTGGTTACAAATGTGGCTAGCCAATAGTTATAGAAGGTTTACTCTCCCTCTCTGCCCCAAGTCTTGTGTGGGAACAGCCTTTGTGTTGATTGATCATGGGACTCTACCATATGAAGCTGAAGAAGAAACATTTCTCTGGTTTGAAAACTTTATTTTAATTGTTTTGCCTACATGTATGTGTGTCGTGTGCATGCTGGCACCCTCAGAGATCAGGAGAGAGCGTCAGGTCCCTTAGGACTAGAGTTACAGACAGTGTGAGCCACACGCAATGTGCATGGGTGCCTGGAACTGATCTCAGTCCTCTGTAAGAGCGGCCAGTGCTCTTATCTGAGGAGCGATCTCTCAGGTCTCTTGAAATATCTTTTAATTAAAAGTAGTATCCAAGTTAGGTGTGGTAGCCCGTGACTTTAGTACTCAGGAGGCAGAGGCAAGTGCATCTCTGAGTTGGAGACCAGCCTGGTCTACAGAGTGAGTTCTAGGACAGCCAGGGCTACACAGAGAACCCCTGTCTCAAACAAACAATCAAATTGTGTTTGAAAACATTTTGTATTTAAAGTTGTAAAGATCAGTTGTGCAGACTCTGGTATTTCTCTGAAGAAAAGTGAGGCTATTTTAAGGTAATTTTAAGTAGTGGTACAATTTAAAAGTTGTTCACATTTCACATGTCAGGTGCAGTGACACACATGTTTGGGGGCTGAGGCAGGAGGATCACTTGGACCGAGGAGTCTGATGTCAGCCTGGGCAGTAACGTGAGACCCCGCATCTTGCAAACAAAGCAATGCATAGCTCCAGATTTATGCATATCTGCAGATTTATGGTTGATCACTTGCCTGCTGCATGTTTTAGGTTTTATAGTTTTTTGTTGAAAGATATTTTATGTTGCCTCTGAATATGTGAAGGATATGAAAACAGACTTTGATAGGCGAGTTTAGAGTGTAGAGTTGGGGTTTAGGGTGATGGCTTAGTTCACAAAGACACCTGCTGTCAATCCTGATGTCTTGAGTTCAATCCCTTGGGACTTACTATCAAGGGAGGGAACAAATTTCACAAAGTTACATCCATGTCCCTCTCTTCCCCCCATACATACTACACGCACACTTGCACGCATGCGCGCACACACATACACGCACACACACTAAATAAATAAATAAATAATTGACATACTATAATGCGTCACTAAGTAGTCAGTGTGTACCTCTGTGGGTGATCGTTTGCAAAACAGTGAGGCATAGTGTCAGGATTCCATATGTTATAAATAAAAACGAGTTTAGAGCGCTTTGGAAGAACAGAAATACCCCATGGTTCATGGTTTCATGTACCACACTGTTCTAAACCACTGGTAGGCATTTTATGGTCAATTTCAGATGGTTGATTCTGTAGTTGCAAGGAACCTATGGTGTGGACTGGACACCATTCACAGTTCCATGTGGGCATGCGCCACGATCTCAGCCCAGTTTTAGCGGCCGAGAATGGGAACCTGGAGGAGCTTCTTCCCTGCAGTCTCCTGAGAGCTCATGGCAGTGGGGAGTGGGGGGGGGGGTCATCCAGCCTGGTTATTACTGAGGTCATGGTCATTTGCTATGATGGAACTAGAGAAGCAGGTGTGGTTTTTAAGCCACTTCGTGTGCTCACAAGGGAAAGAATTCCCGTAGTATTAAATTTTAAAGATCACTTTCAAAGTCTTGGGAGACCTTGGTTGAGGCAACATTTAAAACTGGGTGAATTCCTTCTGCCATACTTTTGAGAATGGGGTTTAGGGAACATTTCAGTGAAGCGCAGAAGAGGGTGCACAATAAAGCGATAGCTGAGGATGAATAAGGGGAGAGTGATGGTCGTTGACAGTTTCAGATTCCCAAATAACATAGATTCTCTCAGGACACCGACAGGTTACCTAATGAAGTTGACATTTAAATATGCACATTTATAAAAAGGTACGGATATCTCTTTACCCCGTGGAACCATGTTACTGTTTTGTAGTATCCAAGGGGACTTTAGTCTCATCTCTTTGTCCTGGGGTGTCCATAGTTCCTCCAGGGGAGCAGAGGTTACTGACAGTGTGCAGCAGGCTGGGTTGTGCTCTCCCAGAATCTGCAAAGTCTTGTCGTGTTTAGAGAAAGGATCAAAAGTGGGATGATCCTGGAAGCTTCCTCTGTAGATTGCTGCCAGCAAGAAGTCAAAGCCTAGAAGGAAACTACGCAAGACACAATGAGGATGTGAATATGAAGAGGGAGAATTTCGGACAGGACCACGGACTTCATCCATGTTGTTTCCCTTCCTTAGCTGGGTTTAATCTGCAGGTGGATAGAGAGGGTGCAGCACTCTTGTAGGTTGCAAGATTTCCATGGATTCCTATGCAGCTTTACTCTGGCTGGGCTGGGAAAGGTTGCATTCCCATTTCTGTGCAGCCTCATTGGGTAATCCTGACGTTAGTCTGTCGGTTAATCTGTCTATCATCTATCTATCTATCTATCTATCTATCTATCTATCTATCTATCTATCCATCTATCACCTATCTATCTATCTATCTATCTATCTATCTTGTGTATGCACACAGAGTCCTATTGAAGAGAATACACTTATTTATTTTTCTTCTTGTTGTGTCCTTTAACAAATATTCCAATGAACTGTGAAATATTATTTTGTGTGTCTGCTGGCTCCTTTCACTCTGGGATCCCATGGTGAGAAATCCAAACAGACATCGATGGCATCTTCTGCCATTTAGGAATTTACTTAAGAACGTCTTGTTGGACGTTACATTCCTGGCCCCCTCCCTATCCAGAGTGTCAATCGGATAACAGGTGCCATCTTGTTTATTCTTACACCTACCTTCATCCTGGATTTGCTCACTCTTCATCCTCACTGACACCTTCCTTTGCTAAGTCATTATTATGTATATTACTTGTCAAAGTTGTAAAACTTGGAAAAATATTAACAGATAACCTTGTTTGGCTTAACCAGCTAGACTGACTCTACCTTCTATTACTTGTTAATTTAATTTCTCCTCCTCCCCTTCTTCCCACTTCTTGGTATTATTATCACCATCATTACTATTATCATCATCATTAGGATTATTTTGAGACAGGGTCTCCTGTATCTCAGGCTGGCCTCACACTTGCTATGTAGGTAAGGATGACCTTGAACTTCAACATACATGGCACTGCACCTCATTTGCGAGGGACTGTGGTTTGGAACTAAATCTTTATGCAAGGTAGGTAGGCAAGAGTCTTATCAATGTAGCCCATCCTCAGTCTGGCATTTTGTTATTTATAAGCTACTTTACAGCTCTATAAATTGTAGAAAATAGATGATACACGTTCTTCTCATCCATAAAGATGAAAATTAGCTGGAAAGAAATTGATTATTACCCGTAGAGCAGTTTATGCATTTTTGCACATATTTTTAATTCTTTTTCTCTGCCTGCAGACTTGGAGCTCTATGAAATCTCTTTTGAACTGATTATGGTGCTGTGTGTTTTCCTCCAGGAAAATATGCTAGGAAAGTCTTTACCCCAGGCCAGCGCTATATTTTGCTTAAGCATTATCACTCCATCTTCTTGGAATATTGTCTTTAAACATGTGGAGCACATTAGCAGCCACGAACTGTTTTCCCTCTGTTCTTTTCCTCTCCTCCTTTCTAGTTTTCCTGAAGCTGACATGATCTCCGAGGCCTGGTTGCCTCTTTTCCTTTTATAGGGTATTCCATTGTTAATTGCACTTTAAAACATTGGAATTGTCTGGATTTAAGATGTGTAGTGTGAAATTTGATCTCTGTTGTCTTTTCAGGCCCTTGGCATTATACGTCCCTACATTTACTCCTAATTTTTTGTGCTTTGCAACTGCCTCCTCATTGTGTTATAGTCACACTGTCTGTGTCTCCAACTTGGTGGCCTCCTATGGCTTTGTGCATGCTTCTTTACCTATCTCGTTCTAGCTCCTGGTCCTCCTTCTTGCCTGAGCTGAAATGTCATAGTACTAAATACCTTTCCTGAGCTCACAGATGTGGGTAGATATGTTCTGTATACTCAAAGTGTTGCCATTTCCGTTAGCTATAATTCAAATAGGTGCACATATCCATTACCAGATAATGCAAAGCTCCATGAAGGACTTGTTTCCTTATCCCCCTCTCTCTGCCTTTCTCTCCTCTTCTCTCCCTCCTTCCTTTTTCCTTCCTATCTTTCTTTCTTTCTCTCTGTCTCTCTCTCCTTTTCTCTGCCTCCTTCTATGCCTTCCCCCTCCTTTCCTTTCTCCCTCTCCCTTCCTCCTTCCTATTTTTCTTTTCTTTTCTTTTTCTTTTTTTTTTGAGACAGAGTTTCTCCATATAGCCCTGGCTGTCCTAGAACACACTATTTAGGCCAGGCTGGCCTCAAACTCACTGAAATTTGCCTGCCTCTGCCACCTGAGTTTCGGGGTTAAAAATGTATGCACCATCATGCCCAGCCTGAGGGATTATTTTTTTTCAATGTGCACAACTTTTTTTTTTCTTTTTCTTTTTCAAGACAGGGTTTCTCTGTGTAACAACTGTGTCTGTCCTGGAACTCTCAGAGATTCACCTGCCTCTGCCTCCCAAGAGCTGGGACTAAAGATGTGCACCCCCATACCTGGATTATCTTTTAACATTTAATGAGCATCCACTGAATATTAATTGGTTTATTAAATAAATGAGTGACAATAACACAGATATATATTTAATATGCCAAAAACCATATATTCAGAAAACAGAGACAGTTCTATTGGAAAGAAAAGAACAACATTATGAATGCAAAATACCTTAAGTTGTATTATTTCATGAAAATAGATACAATAGGTTGAAATTTTTACGTATTTATTTACTAAAAGTGAAAGCCAGGGTTGGAAACCTGGGCTAGAAGTTAAGAGCACTTGCTGCTCTTCCAGAGGTCCCAGGTTTGATCCCCAGAACCACATGGTTACTCAATACCATCTGTAAGTCCAGCTCCATGGGATCCGACCGTAGGCACCACAGCATGTATGGACACACATTTGGCGCGCAGAACACCCCCACACACAAAATAAAAGAAGTAAATCTTAAAAATAAACAAGTCCAGCTATGCAAACTTTCTTTTCAGTTCTTCAACAGCGGAATAATTGTTAAAAAGCCACTTGGCTCTTATACATGCCATTCATTTCTTTTTTGTTCAGTAGAATTCTTCAAAAATTATTCATTTATATATTTTATGTACATGAGAATTTTGTTTGCATGTACATCTGCACAGCAAAAGAGGGCATTGGGTTTCATGAGGCTACAATTATAGACTGTTATGACCTGCCATATAGGTGCTGGAAATTGAACTTAGGACCTCTGGAAGAACGGCCAGTGCTCAGCCATCTCTCCATCCTTCAGTAGACTTCTTCATCTTGACATTTAACTAGTTAATTCATAGCAAATGAAGCAGACTTAAAGCTTAAAGTTGGTTCAGGTGTTTCCTTGGTCAGAGATAAAGGGCTTGATCACATTGAACAATATGGGTCTAAAACTATCTTTTACTAAGAACTACGCATGGCTATACAGACACTAAAAAAAAGTCACTCACCAGAGGACATTCGATCTGTATGTTTTATGTCTGTGTCTGGTGATAGGAAGATGTCTGCCTATATTATATATGTGTATAGCTACAAGTCTTTGTCAATACGCTACTGGGTCTCAATGTTTCAGAGCCTGTGGACCCTGAGAAACAACACTCACTGAGTAGCCATGGTCTGGAGTTGTGAGAGGTGAAGAACCCAGGAGAAAGTGGGTTCTTAAAGGGTTCAGAAACACTTGTTCCTGGGTGTACCATTCCTGTTTTATGATCTCAAGCAAACTGTGAGACAGTTTTAAAAGTAACCATCTTTGGGCTGGGGAAATGGCTCAGAGATTAAAAGCATTGCCCGCTCTTCCAAAGGTCCTGAGTTCAATTCCCAGCAACCACATGGTGGCCTACAACCATCTGTAATGATCTCTGGTGCCCTCTTCACAGAATATTGTATACATAATAAATAAATTTTAAAAAAAAGTAACCATCTTTTACCCTTTGCCCTATTATACCCCCTCAGTCATTATTACCTGTCTCGTATTGTCCAGAAGTATTGTTGCATCAATGGGGAAAATGTACATTATGACTGCTTAGGAATGTTAAAGGAAACCCACGAGGTACCATTTCCTTGTGAAATCTCTGCTCTCTGCCACACTTCCAAATGGAAACAAGTCACATTAGACTGTGTGTGGCTCCGTTTGTAAAATGCAGCCTTTGGGACTCTGGCTTTCGCAGTCTCATTTGCATGTGGGCTCTCCCTAGGGAGGCCACGAAGCTGTTGAGAAATTTGTCCTGACTTTGAGCCTGCATTTTCTTTGGCCCTCTTTCAGAGCTGCTCATCTGGCAGAGCGGTGAGGCTCCTTCATCAGGGTTGTTAGTGGGAGAATGTACAAACTGGAAAATGGAGAACATTATGTGTGTTTCTGCTTTTCTCCTTTTCAAAGACAATTTCCCATAGGTTGCAATTCCAGACTTGAAATGTTTATGGCCTGAACGTGAGGCAGGCTTTGAGGCATTTATCCCGGATATACGTAGACGACGTTGCTGCTCACGTGTGGTCACCGTTCATACGAAGGGACATGGATGTGTGTCTATGTGCTGTGTTCTGCTCTTTGAATCTTGGCAGTCAGTAGTCATATACATAGGAGGCAGAAAAGAAGATGCTTCAGAGTGTGTGGTCATGGCTGGGATCACTGTTTCCCTCTTGTACGTGGGCTATCTTCTGTGAGTCTTGTGAGTACCGCTGCAGGCTTCCTAGAACCTGTTACTTTATACCAACGCAGCTAATTATTTTAAGAGCTCTATATACTTCTTAAAAAGAAATTTCAGTTTTTTACCAATTCTCCAATACCAATGAAAGTAGCAAACATAAAATACACTCGGTATTCATGATCGCCATCTTTAAGATACTTTGGACTGGGAGGTGGTGGCGCAGGCCTTTAATCCGCAGCACGGAATGCAGAGGCAGGTGGATTTCTGTGAGTTTGAGGCCAGCACGGTCCACAAGAGCTAGTTCTAGGGCAGGTTCCAAAGCTACAGAGAAACCCTGTCTCGGGGGTGGGGGTGACAGTGGGGAAGATACTCTGTTAGTGCTGTTTTTCTTCCTTCCTTCCTTCCTCCCTCCCTCCCTCCCTCCCTCCCTCCCTCCCTCCCTCTCTTCATTCCTCCTCTTTCTCTCTCTTTCTGCCTGAATTCTAATTGATTTTTGTAAATTAAAAATTAGGTTTCTTTTATTTAGTGTGTGTCTGTTTGTTTATGTGCTCACATGACGTTGCCTGAGAGTGTGCTGATCAGAAGACATCATGTGGAATCAGTTCTCTCCATTGATCATATGGGTCCTGTGACTGAATACAGGTTGTCAGCCTTGGCGAACATGTCTTTGGATAAAGGCTTTTGAGCTGCTAGCTAGCCCCATTTCTCCGTGTAACAGTCTTAGCTGTCCTGGAACTTGCTTTGTAGCCCTGGCTGACCTTGAACTCACAGAGTTCTACCTGCCTCTGCCTCCCACGTACTGGGATTAAAGGAGTGTGTTATCGCTGCTGGACTCCATTTGATGTTTGTAAAATGTTGTATTCTCATTTATGTATGTGTTCGTTTGTTTGTTAAGGGTGTGCGCCCCCGTCCGCTGGGCCCATATGACATTTTTAAAAACCACATTCTCATTTCTTGGTTTATTGTGTGAGAGCACAGCCTGTCATGTGCCTGTGTGTGTTTGTCCGCGTTCTGGTCACAGAACTCACAATTCCTCAAGAGACTCACTGTTGACTAAGCCTATATTTCTTTTGGATAAGGCCCGCCCCATGTGATGATTACCTGTCATTCACCCTATGACTCTGTATGCCTGTAGACAAGACTCATCTGCCTGGTGCTGTTCTAGAAAATTACAAGTGTCAGGAGGCTGCAGGGGCTAGTTCAGATTTCCAGCTTCTCTAGTAAACAGGAAGTTCTGCCAAACAGCGACTCTTAATTCCTATGTGGTCATGCTGGGCTGGCGTAGGGCCTGGAGCATCTTCTGCTGACTCTTCGTGTGTGAGAGATGCTCACCAGACACGCTTCACTTCATTGTCTCTTACTGGTGTGATAGAGCCCAGTAGACATGTTTCCCTCCATTATATCATCCCATGTGTGATAGCCCATAAGACATTTTCACTTCTTTATCATCATGTATGTTAGAGCCCAGTAGACATGCTTCACATCTACATGAAGCTTTCTCTTAACACCCGGCTCTCCCTCTCCTCTTGTTTGACCATGATTGTTGGCTTCTTTGCTCGCACAGTTTTAAATCTAGTTGCAACCGTGTCCCAGGAGCTAGCATTGATGTTAGGTTCCTCTAATAAAACAGTGAACCTAGCCAGGACTCGTGTTGAGACTGTTCCAAGAAGTACTGGTGGAAGGGCCGTGAGAGTGCGGGCCAGTCCCGGTGGGTTCCGGTGGGTCACTCCAGGCCTTCCAGCACCTGTCATCATGCTGTTTTGCTATTTTCTTTAAAAGAAAAGTGGGAGCCTGGAGAGATGGCTCAGTGCTTAAGAACTCTGACTCCTCGGCCAGAGCCCTCAGTCTTGGTTCCCAGCACTCACAACACAGCTCACAACCAATTCCAGGAGCTATGATGCCCTCATCTGGCCTCTGTGGGTACTGCACATATATGGTTCACAGACCACATCAAGGCAGACACCCATCTGCATAGAGTAAAATAAAAATAATTTTAAAAAGCAAAATGGAACACAACTTTATCTTCTCTCCAAGTTCAAGACTGTTCTTCTGCACCCTTTTCTGCTCATTGGGAAGCAATTAAAAAGGCCTCTTCTGAATGGGGAGGGTGATGTGAACTTGGCCTTTCACCAGGGCTAAGACACAAAGGAGGTATTCACCAAGTATTTGTCTGATTGAATTATTCAGCTGCATGTTCTCTGCCAGAGAAGTTACTGCAAGTCAGTCCTTGCACAGATTTAAATGGTCAAGATGAATCAGTTTTTATTTTTATTAAAAGATGACTTTTGACTTTTCTAGACCTTTTCCCAGAGCCGATGTTTACGGCCCACAGCATAAAAACACCAGGAATGCTTTCCAGTGTGGTGCTGGGAAATGCATGTCTCAGTTTAGTACAGGATAGAGATTTGTCTCATCGCTCTGGGGATTTACTATCTATCTACGTCTACAGCCTCTGTATCTACATTTGCATCTCTCTGTTTCTCATCCCAGGAACTACTCCTCGCTTCCCTGTTATCACAGTTCTGTGCCTGGTAATATTAGTTCGCTCAAATGCTGAGACCATGGAATTGGAGCCAGGTGTTGTGGGATCAAATCCTGGTTCCGTTACACACTTGTTATGCTATCTTTATATCTCACTTTATTCACTTATAAAATGAATATTCCCTTTAGAACACCATTAGAAGGAAAGAATGCATATTAAATGACTGTAGATCTATATCGTTCTCAGAACTTACCTGTGCACACAGTGAGTGTTGGCTACTACTGTCTTAGAACATTTCACTATTCTTCTGCCTGCTTTGTATAGTCTTTACATTAAAATTATGTTTATATTTTTTAGGTGGTTAGGAATGAGCAGAATATTATTTTATAATTTATGGAAATTATATGGAATTTGGATTTCAGTATCCATGAAAATTAGGACAAAGTTGCTATTCCAGTTGGCTCACTCGTTCTTGCATTATGAGTGACTGTTTTCACATTGCAACAGTGAGACCTTTCCTCAAAACAAAACAAAAATGGAAACAAAAGCGAAAAGTTGCCAGAAGGAGAAGTGGTGCTTCCTATGTTCAGGGAAGCTCATTTACATCGTCTTCTAAGGCAGTGGTGTAGTGAGCAGTACGCAGAAGAGCAGGTGAACAGAACACCTGTGTGCAACGGCCAGCGATGAACTAGACTCAGGGAGAAGAGTTGAATGTGTTTCATCTTTTAAATTCTAGGGGTGGGTGGAGACTAGTACCGTTGTTTAAAGACGGATGACATGCTGGCAGAAAACTTGTCTGGCCCTTGGCAGAGGGGTGCTAGTGCTGGGAACTGGACCCAGGGCTCAAGAGCTCAGCAGAGCACAGAAGCGCCTTTTAATTGAGTAGGTCATGTGTAAGTTCGGAACCACGGATTTTGATGGCTTCCGGGTGAGAGTCTAGGCACTTCACTCTGTCCCCGGGGAGCTAGAGCATGACTCTAAATTGGTCTTAATATAGAGGTAAGTGCTGAAAGATCAGAGAAGCAGAGTAGCCAGCCACTAGAGTTATTAACTCTTGAAATGCTCAGATCAGAGCGGCAAGATCCTGTTCCTAGGAATTCTCAGACTGAATGCGGTGAGCGTCTGTCTTTTCCCGTGTTATAATCCTCTCTCCACCCAGCCTTATCCCTTACTGTCTCCACCTCTCTAGTGCTGGGATTAAAGGCATGTGACTCCCAAGTACAGGGATTAAAGGTGTGAGCCACTATTGCCTGACTGTTTCTCTTTTAGACTAGACCAACGTCGCGTAGCCCAGGGTGGCCTTGGACTCGTAGAGATCCGTCTGCTTCTGCCTCCCGAGTGCTGGGATTAAAGGTGTATGCCACCACTGCCTGGCCTTTATGGCTAACTAATGGCTAGCTCCACACTCTGATCTTCAGGCAATCTTTATTTGTTACAGGACAAACAAAATATCACCACAGGGAGCCCTGCCACCCTCCTTGTCTGCCGTCCTGCAGGGATTTGGAGCTCCTTCGTTGAGAACTGACAGTGTACGCTAATAATGTCATCACTGCTTATGCTGTGTGTGAACATCGGGAAAGGGGTACATGCTCACGACATGTTCCATATGGTTTGTCATCAGTGTTAATTTGAAATTGGGAAACAGAAGAGAGAAATTGAGCTGTTGTTGCTGTAAGTCTACATTTAGACTCAGCCTTGCGTGAGTGATTGGCTTCTACAGGGACAGGACTGTCTTCATCTTTTTTCTAACAGAATACTCTAGAGGGGACTTTTTTTAAAAAAAAAACAAAACAAAACAAAACACTATTTTCGATTGCTTCTTTGGGAATTTCACACCATGCACCCCAATCCCGCTCATTTCCCAGCCCTTCCATACCTGCCCTTCAGAGGGAGCCTTTCTTAAACTTGTTGCTAATAAATCAACTGTCTGGATGTGAGGTAGCAAAGAGAGTGTGCCATTAATGCCACCTTTTAGAAGTCTTCATTTGCAATGGAGCATTCATGGCTTCTGGGTGAAACACAGGTGTGCTCTTGTGTCCTATTCTTATGTGATTGTTTTTGAATGGGAAAGGTTCCCACAGGTCATCATTTCTGTGAATTTGGGGTTGAGAAGGTCTTCCATAAGTTCTCTTGGATATTGTTGAAATTTTATGGCTCTTTAGGAAAAAGATTTATTTTTATTTTCTATGTCTGAATGTTTTGCCTGCATATATGCATGTACACTCTGTGTGTGCCTGCTGTTTGAAGAGGCCAGAAACAGGTGTTAGATTCCACAAAACTGGAGTTGTGTATAGTTGTAAGTCACTGTGTAGGTGCTGGGAACTGAACCTGGGTCCTCTGCAAGAGCAACCAGTGTTCTTACATGCAGAGCCATCTCTCCAGCTTCAGCAGTACTTTTTATAGCAATAGACAACAGCTCGTGATATAACTGATAATAAAGATTAATTAACCATTTGAGGTTTTAAGAAACAGTTAAGAGCGTAAAGACCAGGTAACATGGCTCACATCTTTGGCTAGTACATAGCATAGCCTGTTTGTGTATTAGGGCATTAATAGTCATCCATAATTATGTCTGATATGAAGAAAATCCTTGCATTTGCTTATTTTATAAGTCTTTTCATGGTGTTTTGTTGGTATTTTGGAAAGTGGCTTTGAGTTGGTGGAGGTTAGTGGATGAAACTCATCCTGTTTCCTGGACCTTACCTGATTGATGTCTTTGTTCCTTTGCTGCATTAAGACCTGAGCGGGCACCGAGTTCTTTGGTGGCTGGACTGCCCTCTGGGAAGTGAGAGTGGGGTTAGGAGGGGAGCCTTGAGGCCAGGCAGCTAGCAAGGGCTTGTCTGCCCTCTGCTTTGTTGGTAGTAGTTGTACTTCTTCAGCTTTTATTGCTTCTGGAAGGTGGCTTCTGTGTCCTGCTAATCTGCGTTTTCTGTAATCAGCCGAGATAATCTCCATCCCTGTCACAGTGGCAGCCTGGAGAGTGAGCTGAGTTTCAGAGATAGGACCAGCTCATTCACTGTTGCTGTAATGGGCCATACCTTCCCGCTCCAAGCCTATGAGCTTTTAAGACACATGCTAAGAATCCTTACTTGATTGCACACGATAGCTGTTTAAAGACCAGGAGGGAGTCAGTAGGTGGGGTACGGAGGGAATGCAGTGTTTCCCTTCCCCTTTTATCTCAAGCTTAAAGTCTTGCTTCATATGAAAAATGTACTTTTTAAAGTGAGAAGAAAAAGATACAGTTATTGAATATGAAATATCTATGCCTGGCAGGAAGGACTTTTAGTTCTGAATATTTCATATAAAGGAACAACATCATAGAAGACCATTACAGATATATTACATCATGCTTTGCAACTTTTTAGTATATTCTCACATAGCATTATACGTTTTGATATTTAAAAGAATATCTTTAAAAGATGTCTTACGGGAGGTTAGGTAATTGAGCTAGACTCTTCATGTAGTTCTTGGTGAAACTGGGCTTGAAACCGAGGCTTCTGATTTTCTGAACAGAATCCACCTTCTTTTAAAGTCTTCACCCTGCCACAGGAAGGCCAGATCTGTGGACTGGGGTTTCCCTGTGTATTTATCAGGGAGGGATGATACTGCTTGTCTATCTTAAAAGCTCTGTAAGCTTTGACAGCCTAAGTACTGGACTGGGATTGAACAAAGCCAAAAGTATTGTAAGAACATGTGGAAATTCTTTTTGCTTTTATTTTTTTACATTTATATATTTATTAGCATGCACATACACATGAACGCGCACACTCAGGCCATGGTGCACCTGTGGAGTTCACTAGACTGCCTGTGGGAGTTTACTCTTTCCACTATGGGTGTCCTGGGACTTGAACTTGAGCCAACACAGCCAGCAGCAGCAAGTGCATTTGCTTCTTGAACCGTTTCACCAGCCCCAGCACATGGGATTTCTGATTCTGAAGTAACCATTATTTGACTTCTTCTTTATTGCAGAGCGGGAAACCACCCATCAGTGATATGTTCTCAGACCTCAAAGATGGGAGAAAGCTCTTGGATCTTCTAGAAGGCCTCACAGGGACAACACTGGTGAGAGGACACTTCTATTTTTCTCAGACAGAGTCTCATATACTTCAGGCCGGTCTCAGACTAACTGTGTAACTGAGGATGACCTTGAACTTCTGAGGCTCTGTCTCTCCTCCTGAGTACTGAGTTTGCAGGTGTGTGTGCCACCACACCAGGCTTGGGCCCTGCTGAGATTGGAATTCAGGGCTCCGTGCACGCTAGCACCTGAGCTACTCCAGCCTGTAAGAGAGGACATCTTTGAGAATGAGGTTGATGGAACATCTCTAGTCGTTATTGATATCTGAAGACCCACTGTGGGTACTGAGTCGTGAAGGCAAATGGAAAGCAGAACTTATATACAATGCTCCTCTAATTGATGGTTGGATAGAGTGGTGTGTAGCTTTCCTTCAGGTCTCTATTTTCAACAAATATAAAGTTACTACAGATGTTTATTGCCCCGAGACTGCCTGTATTTGGGGACTTAAAATAAAAGGGGGGAACGGATTCATAAAGAGAAGATTATGCTTTCAGATGTGAGAATGTAGAGACAGCCTCATTTAATTGTAATTTAATAAGCAATTAAGAAGTAGTTGTTCCAGTCTCTCTCTCTCTCTCTCTCTCTCTCTCTCTCTCTCTCTCTCTCTTTCTCTCTCTCTCGTGTTCTGCCTGCAAGCCTGAAGAGGGCACCAGATCTCATTACAGATGGTTATGAGCCACCATGTGCTTTCTGGGAATTGAACTCAGGACCTCTGGAAAAGCAGCCAGTGCTCTTAACCGCTGAGCCATCTCTCCAGCCCTCAGACATTATTATTTCTATTCCGGGTTTCAGCATTTTCTCCATGTTTCGTTTTTTTCCTCACAGCTAGATCTGTCACTCTGTGTGTAAGGCTCTCCGTCCCACTGGTGACAGCGTCTCTTATGTCTTCACTAGTGGTGACAGTATTTTACACTTGCGACAGTATTTCTATAAAGTCATAGAGAGACACACCGCTGAAGATGAGATTTTATTCCCTGGCCATAGCCTGAGTATCACATGTTCTGTCTGCCTTCCTGGCAGAGGCTGGGCACCTTCAGGGGAAAGCTGGTGTCTCTCATGAGTGTTCCTGGCCGGAGAGGTGGAAGGAAGAAGCTGCCTAGCTTGTCATACCCTAGGTGTGGACTCTTCTCACGTGACCTTGAGTTTAGACAATATCTCCTTTCTCTGTTGTTCCTCCTTGGTCAGGATAAAGCAGGTAAAACTTCTCTGCTACTTTTATGCCTCCAGAGAAGTTTAAATAGAAGAGGCTTTCTCTGACAGAATTGATTCTCAAATATGTCTGTTTGCCTCTTTGAGTAGTGAGGGCAATATTAAAAACTCCAAATCCCCGCCACGTCCTAAGTCCTTCAAGCCTCTGTCTCACCTGGGACAGGAAACTGCCATGCCTGTTTAGAGGGTCCCTAGGAGATTTCAGTGGGCTCACAGGTTAGTGAGCCAGTATCTCGTCTTGTTAGTGAATTTGCATCCTGTGGTACCCAGACGGGTGACATGGATCCTGTCCTGCTGTTCTGCTTGCATTTTCGTGTCAGACTTTGTCAGCCTCTGAGAGGATGTGGCATCTTACTTGCTTTTCTGTTTCCTTTTCCAGCCAAAGGAGCGTGGTTCCACAAGGGTGCATGCCTTAAATAATGTCAACCGGGTGCTGCAGGTTTTACATCAGAACAACGTAAGCAACCTTTGGGGTTCTCTGCTGCTGGGAGTGGTATTTACTGTGAAGCCTGCTGGCTGCAGTAAGCGCCGGCAGGAGTCAATTCTTTGAAATGTTCCTTTGTGGTAGAAATTCTGAACTTGTTCTCTGAGTGAAGGCTAGGTCAGGTGGCTTTTCTGATGCTCTCATTGATCTGCAGTATAACTAATACACTTTTGAGTTTTTGCATTGATCCTGTTCCTGAAATGAAATTTCTATCCTCATTGATATTGCTGTGCAAATGTCCTAAATCAAAAGCCAGTGTTCTAGGCAGACATTGTCCTCAGAGTTGCTTTCGTTATTTTTATTATTTTGTTCTGACAGGTGGAATTGGTGAATATCGGGGGGACTGATATCGTGGATGGAAATCACAAGCTGACGTTGGGGTTGCTATGGAGCATCATTCTGCACTGGCAGGTGGGGAAAGTCCCAATCACTTCTAAATAGACCTAAAAATGTACTGGTTCTAGTCATTGTCTACAGCAGCCAAATCAAAGTCCCACAGTGCTTGGCTTGAACAGGGCGCATTGATTACCTTGAAATTCTGAGGTCTGTAAGTCCCAGACCCAAGTGTCAGCAAAGCTGATTTCTTCTTTCCCGAAGCTCTGGGAGAGTCTGGTCCTTGTCTATCCTCACTGCTAGTTTGCTGCAAAATCCTTACTGCTAGTTTGCTGCAAAATGGGGTGTGCTGGCTTATGGAAACTTAGTTGCTGTCTTCATGACACAAACCCTGCGTCTTTCCCTTTGTTTTTTGGGGAGGACACCAGTCATGCTGTGTTTAAAGGTCATCCTCCTCCAGCATGACCTTACCTTACGCAGTTCTGTGTGTGGTAGCGCTACTTCCAAATAAGGCCCAGTTTTAGAAGCGGGCCACAGGACTTTAGCGTCTGACTCTCCAGACAGCGCGGTCTAACTTACACCAATTCCCGATGGAAAGTTGTTGGCAGCTTGATCTAGATTTGGGGCAGAGGAGAAAAAGTGTATCTTCTATTTAATTCAGAAAATTGCCTTACATTCAGACATGAAAGAGGTTGGAGGAATAGTCTAAGGAGTTTCCAAATGCCTTTCATTCCGATTCCCCAAATGTCGGCAGACACCTGCTTTACCTTAGCTCACCCTGGCTTTCTCTCTCTCTCTGAATACTTTGTATACCCTTTTCCATGTAAAGCACCAAAGTGTGCTTTCCAAACTTTTGTGTAAAAACATGGCCTTTTTACTAAAATTAACAAACTCTGCTCTATAGTCACAATAGCATTAACATAAAAGTGTAAGGTGTGTAATATTACCGTTTGTTACTATATTATCCCAACATCATTAAAGTCAGGAAGATGATACTGAGATAATAGTTAGGTGTAGGTCTCATGGAGCTTTGGTTAACTGTCTCAGTAGTCTATGCAGGGGAGCGTAGCTCAGCGATGGAACGCTTGCCAGTATTCCTGAGGTCCTAGGTCAATCTCCCACGAGCAGTGGGGTAGATGGATGTAGTGAGATTTCATTTGTGTTTTAATAAGTAAAGCTTGCATGAAGATCAGAGAGTGAAACAACCCCACTGGTCACCCTTACAGACCAGACAGTGGTGACACACACCTTTAATCTCAGTAGTCGCACTAGTTTGCCATAGAAACGGGGTGGTAATGGTGCACGCCCTTAATCTAGAGAGGAATATAAAATGGGAAAAGACAGCTCTCAGACACAGTCTCATTCTGAGATTCCTGGAGGCAGGATCACCATTTCGGACTGAGGTAGAGTAAGAGCCAGTGATTGGCTGTTTTGCTTTTCTGACCTTCAGGTTGGACCCCAGTATCTCTCTCTGGGTTTTTATTAATTGTGCTGCAGATAGAGGGAGGGGAGACAGGGTGATGAACCAGGTAAATAGTGGTTCAAGACCATGAGTGATCCTCATTGGTTTTCTCTCTCTCATCTCTGTAACATGGGGGTATTTTTTGAATCTTTCTTTGCATTTCATGTCATTGAAGTTTTTGGAGAGCTCTGAACTGCTACTTTGTAGAATGTCCCCGGGAGTGACTCTATTGACCAGCAGGTTAGATTCAGGTTGTTCATTGGGTAGAGGTGTTGCAGGAAACATGCTGAGTTTCCTCAGTCACTGTGTCAGGGGCATGTGCTGTCTACTCGCTTTCTCTGGCCATGTTTACTTAGGTTAAGGTAGGACTACTTCCATCCATCCATCCATTCACCCATCCATCCATCCATCCATCCACCCATCCATCCATCCATTCACCTATCCATCCACCCACCAACCATCTATCCATCCATCCATCCATCCATCCATCTGCCCATCAATGGATGAATTATGAACTTCTGTATAGGTTTATCATCTTTTGCTAATATTCATCCTGACATGGCAGTTGTCATAGATTTGGCTCTTTTGGATACCTTACATTGGCTAATGGTCTTTCTGATGAGTCTCCATCTTTCTTTGAGCTCTTCCCTTATATATATTACTTTAGAATAATAATAAAACATTAGTTCTTTAGTATCACACATTAGTATGATTTTTATTGCTCTCAGGAAAATTGCTTAATTCTCTGATTTTGTAGTCAGTCAACACGCTTCTGCTCTTATTTGTGGAGAAAATTAAATTTGTATTTCGTTTTTATGGAAAAGCTCTTGCAAATAAAAGATATTAAAATATGTCTTTTTCATAGCAATGAAAGAAAAGTTCAGTATAATTAAAAAGTGCAAATATTACTTAAGACATGGAACTGGGTGATGTATAGAAAGCCCTACTACCCTAAAAAACACCTAAAATTTATTTTTCCATTCTTTAAAGTAGAAATTGGAAATAAAATAAATGCTAATTACAAGCTCCGTAATATTTTTATTAGTCCAATTTTTGTTTTGTTTTGTTTTTTGTTTGCTTGGTTTTCGAAAGAGGGTTTCTCTGTAGCTTTGGAGCCTGTCCTGGAACTCTCTCTGTAGACCAAGCTGGCTTCAAACTCACAGAGATCTGCCTATCTCTGGCTCCTGAGTGTTGGGATTAAAGGTATGCGCCACCATTGCCAGGCCAAGTCTAATATTCCTTATCCAAGAACTTCACTGAAGGAAATGTTACGTTATAAACAGGTGTGTGTGTGTGTGTCCCACAGGTGAAAGATGTCATGAAAGATGTCATGTCAGACTTGCAGCAGACCAACAGTGAGAAGATCCTGCTGAGCTGGGTGCGACAGACCACCCGGCCCTACAGCCAAGTCAACGTCCTCAACTTCACCACCAGCTGGACCGATGGACTCGCCTTCAACGCTGTGCTCCACCGGCACAAGTGGGATGCCCTTCGGCTTATAAATCTCTGTCTCCTTTGTGTCCCCTCCACTTCTCTTCTCCATAACCGCATCCTCTATCTTGGTACCCTCACGGCTCATGTTCAGTAAAACGTTAAGGAAAAGCAGTATAATAGGAGATCAACCACTGGCTAGTCCTTTAGGACTCCAGGGCTACAGTGCAGGGTTCATGCTTTCTCCTACACATTTATAAATTAAGAAATGTAAGATAATTGACATAGTTCAGTCCCACTCATTTAGCCCTAACCAGTAATATATACAGAGACTTGTGTGTAGCTTTTGTTCTTATAGCAGAAGGAAAACTCTGTTTATTGTGTTACCCGCATTATGAAGAGCTACACCAATTTTCTTATGAAAGCTCATAAGCAAGATTCTAACATGTCAATAAGAATATAATGCAAAAATAAGCAATTACATCCCAGAAGAATAAGCGGCCTGAAATAACTTTCTAATAAGAAATGAAGGCAGTGAATACGTTGCTGTGAAGTGTAGTGGGATAATCACAGTTTGCACTGAAGGTGACAACCTAGGACTGTGCTAGGTGTCTGAGGATGATCTCATATTTCATCCTGAAAGCGTTAAGAGCTGAGGAACAGACAGGCAGTGGTGACACACACCTTCCATCCCATCGCCCAGGAGGCAGAGGCAGGCGGATCTCTGTGAGTTCGAGGCCAGCCTGGCCTACAGAACTAGTTCCAGGACAGGCGGGGAAACACAGAGAAACAAAACAATCAAACCAACAAGATAAACTGAGAAAGCGCTCTCTTGTATAGAATGACCTGGTAACCAGTTGAGCTGATATTGCACATTAACGGGGGTGTGGGACAGTTGTTTAACTGTGTGCTATTATGTGCCTTGCCACACAATACCCTCCAAATAAATTCTGCACGCATTAAAGATTAAATGCAAAAGGCAGGCAAATCATATTATGTTTCGTTGCTATTATGAATTATTAATTTCCTCATTTAATTCCCTGAACGTTCCTGGCTGATATATATACAAATGAAGAACACTTTTCTAAACTTACTTCCTGCATCTTAACAAGTTTGTCTCTGTACACTATAGGCTTGGGTTTCTTTGTTTCATACTTTATTCTGTTTTTCTTTTTTGCTGGTAGGCTGCTAGATTGTGAAATAATCATGGCTAAGTTTAGAATATCCTTGAGATGTGGTATCCTTTCCCCGTGCCCCTCCTCTCTTATTCTTCACTGGCTCTGGCTCTGCACATAGCATTGATTCAAACTAGAGAAAGTGAGAAGAATGATTCGCTCTTGATAACAAAGGCGGTGCTTTTAATATAGTTTCCTGTAAGACTGATGTTTTCTATAACTTGTTTTTTTTTTTTTTTTTTTTTGATATTCTGAACTTGTTATGGGGTTAAAGACCCTTTCCCTCCCTTACTCTTCCTCTGTCTTCTTGAGGATGCTGCCCGGAACTGTTAAGGAACTATTGACTTTGTCTGGTACATTTTGCATTTATTAGTTCATTGGTTCAACAAGTGTGCATAAAGCGGTTTCTTGCACTCAACACAAGGATACAGCAGGAACAAAGCAAGGATCCAGTTCTTTCCAACTGGAGACAGTCATTAATTAAAAAGATAAATGTAAGCTGTAGCTGGGCATGGTGGTGCACCAAGGATCCCAGAACTCGGGTGGTTCCAGGATTGGGGCTTCAGAGTCATCCTCTGCCACATTAGCTATTTTGAGACTATTTTGAGGCCTGTTGAAGACTCTGCCTCAGAAGTGTGTGTGTGTGGCTGTGAACTCTAAGTTGTACAGTGTATAGAAATGGTAGGCCCACTAAAGAAAAATACACTAGGCAAGAGGGAAGAGGCATCCATCTGGTATGTGGGAGGTTGGTGTCTGAGTGACAGAGGAAGCGGGTAGAAATGGGGATGGGGGAGGCCAGTCTGGGGGGGGGGGTCTCAGAGACAAGAATGGTGTACAAAGAAAACAAACGTCTTGTAGCTTTGTCAAGCCAGTGATGCTATTCAAGTTGTGAGACAGGAAGCAAGACAAGATGTAAACAAAACACTAGTTGTTGCTAGGAGGGTGAATGGAAGGGAGTTGATTCCCTTAGCACCTTTGTGGTTAGCATAGCTAAAGAAAGCTTACAGCTGTGGTCTCTGTCTGCTCGCCTTAGTCCCTCTGGGCATGTAGAGGCACCAAGTGGGGTCTGAAACTTACTATGTAAATGAAGCTGTTCTCAAACTTGCTCTGTAGATGAGGCTGGCCTCTAATCTGTGATCCTCTTGTTTTAGCCCCCTGGGTACTGTGCACCTCCAGGCCCAGAATTGTTGTCCTGACTGCAGAACTTAGTCCATTGAAATCACTGGTGGTGCCAATTCATAGATTTAAGCTCATTGACGTCATTACTCCTACCGCTGTGGGGCCATTTTTTCCTTGTCTGTATTGATAGATTTCCTCTATTTGTGGTTTACTATATAGACTCAACTCCTCTAATCACCTTAGAGTCTCTACTTATTATCATCATGTCTGTTAATTACTTTCTGATTTTATGTAGCTTATAAACTTTTGAGACAAAAGATACAATTTAAATGGCACCCATAAATTAAAAACAATTAAAGTTGAGAATGTGATGGATTACGACACCATCTACATCGTTTCTCTTGTCTTTTGCCTTTACTGAATTTCGTTTGTATGGTACTTTCAGACCCGATCTCTTCAGCTGGGAAAGAGTGGTCAAAATGTCCCCAATTGAGAGACTCGAACATGCTTTTAGCAAGGCCCACACTTATCTGGGAATTGAGAAGCTGTTAGACCCTGAAGGTAAGGTTGAGAATGTACTGTTGAACTCGATTCTGCTTTATAATTGAGAAATGATGCTGTTTTTGTTTTTAGAATGTATTATGACAATTAAGATGTAAGCCATTTTGTTGTATTTTTGTGTTTATTTTCTTATTTACCTTTGTGTGTGTGTGTTGTGAGTGAGTGGTGTGCATGTGTGCACCCCTGTGTGTGCCATGTGGCCCAGAGGAAGTCAGATGTGTTTTTCTCCCACTTCCCACCTTGGTCCACCTTATTAGGCTGCCTATCAATAAGTTCCTGGGCTCCAACTCCCACCTCCCATTTTATTGCAGATATTTTTCCTTTTGCACTTAAATGTGCAGCTTCCTTAGGCAGTGGGTTAATTATTTCACTGAATAATAGTTAAGCTGTGTAAAGTAGCATTGAAACACTTTTAGGAATCTGCTTGTTAGACAAACAGTTCAGTGTTGGCTTAGTTTCTTAAAATGCATGTATGTGTGAGCATTTGCATATGGCTGGAAGGCTTTAGGCTTGAATGTTGTATGAATGAGGCCTGTGTCATATTTTAAATGGCAAGTTGTATGGCTTGCCTTTGAGTGTTTTAAGATAGCTTCCCCCTCCTCCATTTTCATCTGAAGGCACAGTCTTACTTATTATTTCTCCCAGGCATCCTTCAAGCTCTTGAGCCCCCTACCTCAACCTCCCAGGAGCTGGGACTGTAGGTTTGCATCCTCATACCGGGCTTCTGGGAGACTGTTTCAAACTGTCTCACAATCTGTGATTCGCAGTAGCAATTTCCTGAGACACAGTGTTGCGGAGTTGATAAACGCGGCATTGTTTCTGGGTACAAGGGCAGTTACATTTTTACCTCACGTAAAGAAGCTCACAGATTCTGCACCTCTGAGTCATCCTTTCTTCCACTTTTAGATGTTGCCGTGCAGCTCCCTGACAAGAAATCCATAATTATGTATTTAACGTCTCTGTTTGAGGTGCTTCCTCAGCAAGTCACGATAGATGCCATCCGGGAGGTGGAGACGCTCCCGCGGAAGTACAAGAAAGAGTGTGACGAGGAAGACATTAATACGCAGGTACTGGTCCATTTGTCTTGGGACTTCTGACTTGCGCGTTTCTTTCCTCCTAGGTACTGGGTAATAGTTTCTTGGCATCCATGCCTTTTATAAGTTTGATTTTTTTTTTTTTTTTTTTTTTAGTGAGCATGCTGTTACACATATGTGTCACTCAGACAAATTGAAAAGGGGAGCACTTTGTTTCCCATGATGAGTTGGAGTCAGGATCTTAGGCTGTACTTTGTTGTAAACCGGCTGCCAAGAGGGTGGGTTTTTAACCACAGTCATAGACCATGGCATTGCTGCCAGGCATGAGAAATGGTTTTTCTCATGTTATCATGGCTGTGTGTGTGTGTGTGTGTGTGTGAAGTATTAATTTTCTTTCTGTTTGGGGACTGTTAATAAAGAACTTTTTTTCCCCCATTTTCTTTTCATAAGGACTCTCAAAATATAAACCTTACTTTCCCTCTTTCTTTCTTTCTTTCTTTCTTTCTTTCTTTCTTTCTTTCTTTTTTGGTTTTTCGAGACAGGGTTTCTCTGTGGCTTTGGAGCCTGTCCTGGAACTAGCTCTGTAGACTAGGCTGGTCTCGAACTCACAGAGATCCGCCTGCCTCTGCCTCCCGAGTGCTGGGATTAAAGGCGTGCGCCACCATCGCCCGGCTCTTTCCCTTTTTCTTAAGAGAGGCAGTCTACATAAGTTACTCATCAAATTTTCCATAAATGGGCTAACAGATGTTTTCATCAGAGTAAAAATGAGGCTTTCCTGAGAAGATATGAATAATGGATTTTTTTTTCTCCCTCCATTATCCTGTCTTGACTCAATCTCTTTGAGATTTTCTCTAAAATACCAGTCTTTGTTCATGAAAGGAAGATTCTTTGTTTGGATTTTGAAATCACACAGTCTAACATTTTAGATCCGAGGTGCACCTAAGAGCTAGGGGGACTGCTCAGTCAGTAAAGTGTTTGCTGCTCACACACGAGGGCCTGAGTTAGGATGCCCCTCATGTACATAATCGTTGGTCCCCTGGTATCCCTGAGATGCTAGGGCTGGGAGGTAGGTACCGGTGGGTCTCTAGAGCTCCTTAGCCAGTCAGCCAAGCTGAATCCATGAGGCCCAGGTTCAACGAGAGACATGGTCTCGATGCTATAAGAGGAGAACACCTGAAGACTATACCTGCTATCAACCTCTGTGCAAACACACATTCCCACACCACAGCAGTCTCCACACACAATGAGAAAGGGAGGTGGGGATTTCAAATTTGTGAGAAGTACATTTTGGAGGAGACAGAATGTGTGTGCCTTCCAGCTTAAATTTCATCCCCTAGTACTTGTATGGGGTTGGTGTCTTGACCTCTCAACCACTGTGGTTAATATTACCCTGTTGGTAAAGACAGTGCATTGAATGAGCACTCAGTAAGCCTGCCTACCTATCATTATTATAGCGTTTCCTTCTGGATTTGTTTTGACATTCTCATTTAGCAAATTCCTTTTTTTTTAAAAGTATTTAATTCTTCGATTATGATAATAATCTTAAACATAGTATCTTTCTCCCACACTTCTGTGAGATGTAGAGAATTTGCTGGTTCTTTTAGATTTCAGATGGAATGTACTAATCATTTTTATTTTTATCCATTTCAAAAATAACATAATTTTTAGAAGAAGGAAAAAAATTACTGAGGAGGAAAAGGGCAGAGACAGGGCCTGATTGTGAATCCAGATTTCTTTTTAGTTTTGACCATGAAGTAATGCAGAAGAGAAACCCTTAAGTTCTGCAAGTGATTCACTCTGGCCTCTGGTCATGTGGACACGTTCTGCTTTAATGATACACCTTACTGGGTCATGGAGATGGTGCTGGGTTTTCCTCTGTTTAGCTTCTTCTGTCATTTCTTTATTGGACTGATTTTGTTACAAAAATAAGACATTTCAATTCTTAGTGTTGAGGCTGTTCTCTTTTTCACAAAGGGAGGGCCGCCAAGATGGCTCAGTGGGTAAAAGTGCTTGTTCCGAAGGGTGATGGGTCTGAGTTAGGTCTCCGGAACTCACATAAAGGTAGAAGGAGACAATCAATGTTATAAAGTTGTTCAGTAACCTCCATATATGTGCACCCACCCACACAATAATATTAAATGAGACACGGGTGTGTGTGTGTTTATTTTATGGTATTTGGATAAAATAATCACTTCTATTTAGGGGGCAAGGTGACATGGTAAGAATTCTAGGAACCATTTTCTGTTTGTCTACAGATAAGCTTGTTAACTCTTTCCTCTCCACGTGTATTTTATTGCTACCTTAGAGGCAATTCCATTAACTGAGGAAACCGAATGGGATCAAATCTTAACTATCTCCCTGTTGACTCGTCTTGCTGTCTGCTGTTCTCTAAGAAACACTGACAGCCGGCCCCCGCTCTGGCTCTACTTTCTGCCAACACGCTGAGTAGCATTAGGTTGTCTGTAGGTAATTCTTGCATCTCTTTAAAAACCTGCCATTTGAAAATCTGTTTTCAAATTAATGGCCACTGAGTATTTGCATGTTGAGCTTGCCTTCTCCCCATCCCCACTACTGCTGCTCTCCTCTCCACCCCATTCCCTGGCCATGGATGCTGGTACCTACACCGAGGACCCTTCATTACCAGCATTCCTAGTTTTGCATGCTTTTATCATTCTCTAGACATTTTCTCCTAAATCGCTTTTAGAAAAATCTTAGAGCTATGATTTCAGGATTTTACATTGAGAGCTTAGCTTATATTTCCTTCTATGTCTTGGCGTCATTTGTCTCTTAGTCAGCGTTTTGACTTACAATGACTGATTCATTTAACTCCTGTAACTCAGTTGAACATATTCATTTGGTTTCTCTAAAACAACTTATTTTGTGCTCCAACTCCAAGTTTTAATGTTAATTTATTACTCCTTATGCTATAATTTGCAGCCAGAGTGGACTTTTCTTTTTTTTTCTTATGTATGTTGAATTCCATGTATGAAGTTCCTTAGTTCCTCAGTTTAAACAGAACCATTAAGAGGAGTCTTCTCTCTTTAATCCATCACGATCCATCCCCATGTGCCCACACTGCCTTTCTCCAGATCTTGCCATCTCAGTATTTCAGTGAACTATGTGAAGAATTTTAAGTTGTGACTTAAGATCTTTGAGAGGACAGTGGAGGATTTCAGGCCTGGCGGTCTGTGGGTGTGACCACATGAGAGGGATCATTCTCTCTGCCGTCTGGGAAATGGATTGGGAGGTAGGACTGTGGGTGCCAAAAGTTAGCAAGCCATTGTCACTCAGAGGAGAGACACACATGTCTGTAGACGTGGAAGGGCTGCATGGGTTTGAGTTGAACTTTGAAGGTAGGACTAACAGATTAAACATGGGTGATGAATGAGAGAGAGAGAGAGAGAGAGAGAGAGAGAGAGAGAGAGAGAGAAACCAAATCTGTCACCCAGCTTTCTGGCTGGAGTACTTGGGTGCATGCAGCCTGGTGGGGGTAAAACTGTGGACTGTTTAACTGTGGATATGGTTTGATGTATCTTCTAGACACTGGGGGTGTCAGAGCTGCTGACGGGTAGAAAGAGTTTTATCTGAAACAGAGTATCTACAGGATATGGATTGTTTTTCTTTTTAAAACCAATAGAAATAAGTGATATCACTCAGTCAAAGTATATGGAGAAAAAGAAGCTTCAGGAGGTCCATCACTTACAGATGGGGAGGGCCACTGAACTGGGAGGGAACCAGTGTTCTGCTTCTGGGAAGGAGAGCTGGAGAAGTCAGGAGGGGTCAGCTCCAGAGGAGACCACTGAGAAGCTTCTGGAAGAAACACGTGATGGCAGTCTCCTTTTGTTCCTGGTTGGTATGTGTTGTTCTGGTATAGCTGTCATGAAAGACGTGTGAATTGGTTAATTGTATGGTCACTCTAAAAGTAAGGCTAAAAATGGATTTGCCAACTTTTCAGTCATCTGGGGGCAAATGTTGAAATGGTGTTGAAACAGAAAGTTAATAAACACTGGTGGTGATGTGTGTGAGCAAGGCTCAGTACCGTTCTCTTCATTCATGTATGTTATGTGTGTGAGCATGGCTCAGTACCGTTCTCTTCGTTCATGCATGTTATGTGTGTGAACATGGCTCAGTACTGTTCTCTTCGTTCATGTATGTTATGTGTGTGAACATGGCTCAGTACTGTTCTCTTCATTCATGTACGAGTAGAAGATTTTATTTAGCAATGTGCTAGAGGATTGAACATGGGATGGTCTGTTCACAAGTTTTAAATAAGTTTGGCTTTGAAGGGGAACCAATGAGCAAGAGGGGCCGTAGGCTTGATGGCCAGATCACAAAGTCCTTAATGAGAAACTTGTTTCGAAAGAGATTGGCAGAAATTTCTTCTACAAGCCTTAATCCCCGAACTGAAAACCCCAAACTAGAGGGCCAAAAAGTGAAACACAAATCCTGTCAGTACCACAGGTTGTTCACTGTTTAACATGCAACATTAAAATGTGGGGTCCTGAAGGAATTTTAATCAGGGGTCAAAGCAGAGTTCCTGGCCGGCTTTTTCTGTAAATTGTAGCCATTGTCCAAGTGTCATGGTCACCCTCGACCCGCAAGGATGACGCGACCACCGGAGCTCTTCTCACTGCAGTTTATTCCAGGACTTTATTCACAGCAATCTATCTCCTTCTCCTTCTCTTTCTCTCTCTTTCCCTCTCTCCTTCCTTCTTTGTTCCTCTCTCTCTCCTCTCTCCTTTTTTCCTCTCCCCCCAGCAAACCTCTCCCAGCCCTTAAGTAGGCACGGGCTGCCTGCCAATCCCGGATTGCCAGGTGGGCACTGCCCATAAGCCCACGCATATGCAAGCAGCTGATAATCATTGCATGATCATAGCATAGGTCAGACTTTAGCCATAGCAGTTGATTATACATCTCCATCAGTTGTGATTCCACGCAGCTCGCTACATCCAAGGGCCAGCATGCTTTCTGTGCTCCATTAATGTTTTCTATTTCATGAAGTCAACTAGTGTCCCTTTATGGGACCACTGGCATTTCCAGCTTCCTGGAGAGCCATTTATTTTCGTCCAGCCATGACTCATGTGGGATGTTTTTCTCCCCCTGACTCTATGTTAGAATTTCCTCAAATGTGGAACTCATGTGTATACTCTATTTTGTATTTCTCGATGTCTTAGTGCGCCAAGTAACCGTCCTCTGATGAATTCATGGCTTTGCTTGCTCAGCTCCTGAGAGCTGTATTGTCTCCTGAGACTCTGGTCCCTGCTTGGTTTTTTTCCAGACAGTGTGAGTGCAGTGAACACCTGTATCTTCATGATTGCTGTGGGTTTGTTTCCACAGAGCGCAGCGCTGGCCGAGGAAGGCCAGAATCCCCGAGCTGAGACCCCCAGCACTGTCACCGAGGTGGACATGGATTTGGACAGCTACCAGCTAGCTCTAGAGGAAGTGCTGACGTGGCTGCTGTCTGCGGAGGACACGTTCCAGGAGCAAGATGACATTTCTGATGATGTTGAAGAAGTCAAAGAACAATTTGCTACCCATGAAGTAAATATCTGTAGAGGAGCGCCAGATCTGTCTGGGGGTAGTGCCTGACTTCAGTGTGGGTGGGGTGACTTCATGATCAGCTTGCTGTTTCCTGAATTCTGCTCTATAAAAAAAGGTCACCGTGTAGTGCCTGTGCTCTTTAAATGGGCTTGGCTAGGAAACCGGAGTAGATGATGAGCAGTTCATGGGAGTCTGATTCCAGACTTCCATCTTAGGTTTTTTAGAACTGCTGATGGATATCATTGCACATCGGTGTTCCTCTTTGAAATGTTTAGCTGTAGCTGAAAACCAAAATGACCAACTGGTATCCCAAATCATTAGGTTTCTGATGCTTCCAGAAAAGCCATTATTTTCATTTATCGTCTGATTTATCCACTGTTATATCCAATGCTCCTGAACAATTTTGTGCAAGGGGAACTGTTTGCTACTTAGAGATACAATAATGATTTTCACTGTATGGGGAATTCTTTTTGGTTAAGCAGGTTTTTGTTTTATCTTGTGTGTGTGTGTGTGTGTGTGTGTGTATATATATATATATATATATATATATATGTATGTTTGTGTGTGATGTTATTTGGCATTTGGGATTGAAATGACTAGAAATGGCAATATTCCATAAGAAGTTTATCTCGTATGTGGATGTGTTGTTTTGATTATTTTTTTTTTTTTTTTGGTTTTTCGAGACAGGGTTTCTCTGTGGTTTTGGAGCCTGTCCTGGAACTAGCTCTTGTAGACCAGCTGGTCTCGAACTCACAGAGATCCGCCTGCCTCTGCCTCCCGAGTGCTGGGATTAAAGGCGTGCGCCACCACCGCCCGGCTTGATTATTTTTTATATGTATGGCTAATCCCTCCTTTATGATATATTAGCAACATAATCAGCATTTATTTAAAAGAGATGACTTACCTGATACAGTCTTTGGCTGGTAAGTTTGATGACCCAAGTTTCATTCCCGAAACTTGGTGCAGAGAAAGAATCACCACTCACAAGTTGTACTGTGATCTGCCCCCTCCCGTCCAAGTGCAGGTGCTCTCGTGCAGGCTGGAGCTCACACAAATAAATAAACAAATGTAAACGTTTTAAAAACAAGCATTGTCTGCAACATTGTTTTCTTTGATCTAGCTTTCTTCTGAGTTCTAGTTGATGCTGACTTCTTATTTTCAGAGCTCAATACAGGCCGTCAGGCTCCTTTGTCTTGGTTGCTTTCTCTATGGCACTGATACCGAGGTACGCACTGTTTATTTTTTATGTTTTTGCGACAAGTGACTCACCACTGCTCACCATGTTCCCTTCTAGACTTTTATGATGGAGCTGACAGCACACCAGAGCAGCGTGGGCAGTGTCCTCCAGGCTGGCAACCAACTGATGACCCAGGGGACTTTGTCGGACGAGGAGGAGTTTGAGATCCAGGAACAGATGACCTTGCTGAACGCGAGATGGGAGGCCCTCCGGGTGGAGAGCATGGAGAGGCAGTCGAGGTGAGTGGAACTCAAGGGACAAGAACCCGACTCCACAGACCGCATTGCACAGTTAAGCTCAAGGGCCCGTCTGTGGGTCTTGTGAAAGCGATCAGGACAGAGCAGGCCTTGCAATGGCCTGACCCCTTTGTATGGGTCCTGTCACTGGAATGTTCATGACTTCTGTGTCCTTCATGACATGTTAGTCAGGACATAGGATAGGAGAAAGCTGGAATGTGGGAGGTGGTGGTGAGAAGGGAGGATATATTTTGCATGGATGATATCACAGTTTTATTTTTGTTATGGTGGTAAAATACCGTGGGGAGAAAGGGCTTATCTTAGCTGACAATTCCAGGTTACGCTCTCATCATTTTGGGGCCATCACAGGGGCAAGAGCTTGAAGTAGGTATTCACGTCATTTCCACCGTCAGGAGCAACAGGAATGACGGCACCCATGCTTAGTGCTCAGCTAGCTTTGTTTAGTCTTCCACAGTCCAGGGCCGCAAGCCCGCTTTCGGACGGGCCTTCCCATATCAGTTCAATCTCCACAGACGCAGCCACAGGCCAACTTCATCTAGACTTCATTGAGACTTTCCCATCAGGTGATTCTAGGCTGCCCCCAGTTGATGGTTCGAACTTACCTCCACAGGTGACCGTTTCTATGCAGTAGCATTAGTATCAGCGAGGAGTTGCTGGGAGGTGACCACAGGGCAGTGTGACGTGAACTTCCCATTCAGTGTTCTGCCACAATCTTATCCCATGGTCAGTTTCACTTTCCACAATGTGTTTCGCATTCCTTTGCCGTTTCCACCAATTTAATAGGCAGGAATTCCTGAGTGTAGAAACAATGATTCTGTTATGAATACAGGGAGCTGTTATTTATGCTCTTGCAGTGCATTTAATGGACTCCAGTTATGACTATAATAAAGGTTTTCCTCCTTAGTTTCTACATTGACGGACTCTTTGCTGCTTGGACAATTAGTTAGACAAGGGTGTGTATTTCTTGCTCCCACTGCCCTGGTGCCTCTGCCAGGGAACAAGGTGGAGGCAATAATGTTCTGTCCCCCTGGCCAGGCTGCACGATGTGCTGATGGGACTGCAGAAGAAGCAGCTGCAGCAGCTCTCGGGCTGGCTAACCCTCACGGAAGAACGCATTCAGAAGATGGAAAGCATCCCACTGGGTGATGACCTGCCGTCCCTGCAAAAGCTGCTTGAAGAACATAAAGTAAATTTGCCCTTGTTTCTTGTCTACCTTGTTGTTTATGAAGGCGGCACTCAGCCTTCCTGGGGCCTGATGGCTTCTCTAAGCGTAGAGTTAGGATGTGTGTGTGTGTGTGTTTTATTCAGGAGCTTATAGTGGTGTTTGTGAGGAGGTGACATTTCAGAGCCAGGTGTGAAAGGGACAGCTCTCTACAGATGTGTTTGTCATTCTTCTGAAAGTGTACGACACTTGTCACGTGTGGAAAGGGTGATTTGGGACTCACAAGGGCGTGAGAACCTGGGTGTGTGGTCATCTATGCAGAGTCTGGGCAGAGAAACACATTGGAAGATGTATCTAGATCTAATCCTGCAAGGAAAGCTGTTGCCTCTTCTCAGAAGGGTGTGGAGGCTGTGTGTGAGGAACCAAAAGGTAGCGGGCAGTGTAACTTGGTCCCAGAGCCAGCCAGTGGTTCAGTTTTCCCAGTGGAAGGAAGGAAAGGAAGAAAGAAACACTCTCCCTGTATGAATTTTATTGATCAGTAAAACATCTGGATAGCTGATTAATAAGATTTTAGGGTTAAGCACCCCAAGAGGCATTTCACAACACTATTGCCAGTTTTAAACAAATTACTCTATACAGATGTCTAATGACTGTCCTTTTCCTGAGGAAGAGGAAAGTGAAGACGTCTATATGTCTGTTCGGTTGCTGTCTTGGGAAGCTAATCAGAACAACTTCTATGATTCGTATAGTCTTTTCCTCATCTCACATCTCACACCTTATAGAGCTAGAGAAAATGACCTCTGATTCTGTATGCTTAAACTCCAAACTCTGGACTTTCCGATTCACTTGTTCTACATTTTTTTTTTTTTTTTTGAGACAGTGTTTCGTTATGTAGCCCTAGCTGACTTGGGACTTTCTATGCAGACCAAGCTGGCCTTGCACTTACAGAGATCCTTCTGCCTCTGTCTCTTGAGTGCTGGGATAATGGGATAACCACATTTGGTTATATTTTTGTCTTTATTTCCAGAATAGACACAAGCTTCCCTTATCGTCGTCCTCCTCTTCTTTTGCTTTTGGGCAGAATTAGGACCAAAGAGGGCACATACATTTGCACACTTGCGACCAGTTTTGATGTTGAACTTTCAGACTCTGGTTCGTTAATGAAATGGAAGGGTGTGTTCAGGCTTTCTTCCGTAGAGCACTTAGAGTAATGACTGGGAATGACAATACAATGCCTCATTAGGTTTCCTTAACTACTGTTGGCAATGAAGAAGAGCAGAAATCATAGTTGAGCTTCTTTTCTTTTCTTCTTCCAGAGTTTGCAAAATGACCTTGAGGCTGAACAGGTGAAGGTCAACTCCTTAACCCACATGGTGGTAATTGTTGATGAGAACAGTGGGGACAGCGCCACAGCTGTGCTGGAAGACCAGTTACAGGTGAGGACACTGGCCAGAAGGACGGCCCTAAAGACGATCTACCCACTTCCTCCTCCTGCACATCCTGCTCTAAACAAGTAGACTCTGCCAATCATCTTTTTGTTGCTGTAATGAAGTTCTTGAAGCAGGCTACTTTATAAGGAAAGAAGTTTACTTAGCTCCCAGTTTTGGAGGCTGCCTGTCCAGACAGCCTGACACATGATCTTCTTTGGCTATTTCAGAATGGAGCAGGAGCATATGTATGTCTGTGCGGTGCCTCTCCCTTCATCTACTAAACCATTAGGAATTAATCACCGTGGGGCCACACTTCATGCCCTGGTTTAACCTAGTTGAAATAAAAACAAAGCAGAAAACCCCCACCAAAGCCTCAAACAGAGCCCGCCCTCAAGCTAAACTTCCACCATCTTGATACTATTCATTCGAGGCCTTGAGAATTACAACTGTTTGAATTGAGGGTGCTGTGGGGGTAAAGATGGGGCACAAACCATGGTACCCGCCTTTGGTTGTACTTCCCAGTTAGGGGGGGGCTCCATGTGATGTGGGTTACAGGCTTGGCCAGGTGTTCCCGCCTTCATTCCAGCCCTTGCAGTGAAGGCATGAGACTATCATTCAGCTGCTTAGTACAGAATATTAAGAAGATCCGAAAGCCCAGGAACTCACTCCAGTGGTCCCCAGGCTTTCCCGTGTGTGAGGCCACTTGAGGAATTTGTGAAGGAGAACAGAGCCTGAGAAATGTGGACTGCGCCTGTAGCACAGTGGTTGAATGTTTGCTGAGCACATGCAGGTCTCAGGATTGGGCTCCACAAAGTGTAACAAATAACAAAATAAAATAAAAATAAAAAAAATAAGCTTCAGCCTTATACCCAATTTGAAAATACATTGCATTCCCACACAAACCCTCAGTGGAGTAGGAACAAGAATTCCACTTGCTTTTTTCTCTGCTCTGAGTAATTTAAACAATTATATTTTATGGAAACTAGTTTTTTTTTTCTCATATATATCCTTAAAAGTATTTTCCATGGCTACTAATGAGAAACCCTGTCTTGAAAAACCAAGGAAAAAGAAGTATTTTTCATAAGTTGGTGCCTTATCACAAGGAGCGATGGCAGTCCTGGCTTTTTTGGGAAACTGTATGACTGTGCCTCCTGGCAGTTCTGATGGAGGCTGGCTTCTCCCTTCCCTAGAAACTGGGTGAGCGCTGGACTGCGGTATGCCGGTGGACGGAAGAACGTTGGAACAAGTTGCAGGAAATCAGCATTCTGTGGCAGGAATTACTGGAAGAACAGGTATGAATGAAACTCCTGACCATCAAGGACAAAACAAAGTGACGAGGAGCCCATCATTTCATTCAGGCTGTGGAACAGCCTTGGGAAGGACATAATGTGAAATAATTTTGCAAATATTTTACTGAAGTTTGCAAATAACTTTAAAATTAAAAAAAATACTTACAAGGATAAGCAAGTTATTTTGACCACTTGTATTACTTGAAGCTTTAAATTGACTGTCTGTTCATTATTGATTGCTGCTTATTTAAGGAATTAATTCATTTGCTTGCCTACAGTTTTGGTTTGCTTGATTATTTATTTGGTCTGTTCCTAGACTCACTGTGTAGCTAAAGATGACCTTGAGTTCCTGATTCTCTTGTCTCCAATCTGTAAATGCTGGGATTAAGGCGTGGTGCACTCTACCTGTTTCCCATGGGGAGTGAAGTCAGGAACTTTTGCATAGTCATACACCCTACCAACTTAACATTGACAGCCCCCTATTTATTATTTTGAAAGTTAAATTTCTCTCAGTATTTTATTTTCATTGATGTTCTTTATTCATTATGATCACGGTATATAGCTCCACAGTAATATTCATTTGATCTCTGTTCATTATTTGTAATGTTTTGTGCTTAGATCCGTACCATTCTTAATTTTTAAATTATAATTATTACTGGGTTTCCATTGTGTGACCCATTTGAATATGTACCAATACAATTCCCAGTATGTAGTGTGTGCTCAGTAAATAATGGGTAAAGGAATACCCTCAATACATTGTGAATATTAAATTATAATTTCTCTCTTACCTCTTAGCAGCATATGGGCTGAAATTAATGAGAAAATATCTTCTAACATTGCCTTTGAATGAACATTCAGTTCAACTGTATTGAAAAACTGTCTGCACAGTTTTTTCTCTTAGAATGGTGGCCCTTTGCCCTCCCTTTAGCATTGCACAAAGGTCTTTATCAAGACAGAATACAAAGAAGTGAAAATTTTCTCCCCAGTGCAAAATACTTGTATAGTAAGAAGCCACTTGTTCATTTCCCAGCTGCCCAGACTTCCGAAATAATCACACAGAAACTATATTATTTAAATCACTGCTTGGCCCATTAGCTCTAGCTTCTTATTGGCTAACTCTTACATATTAATTTAATCCATTTCTATTAATCTGTGTATCGCTACAAGGCTGTGGCTTACCAGGTAAAATTCCCAGCATCTGTCTCTGGTGGCTCCATGGCTTCTCCTGACTCCACCCTGCCTTCTCCCAGCATTCAGTTCAGCTTTCCCTGCCTACCTAAGTTCTGCCTTGCTATAGGTCCAAAGCAGTTTCTTTATTTATTAATGGTAATTACAGCACACAGAGGGGACTCCTACATCACACTTCTATCCAGAAAAAGCAACTCTATTCTCTGCCTGGGAATCAGGAGCCAGATGGGTGAGGTCTCGTGGCTCTCCATATGCAGTGGCTGATATAGTACATTTTAAACACAGTATTGCCCACTTGTCTAAACCTAAGTGATTAATCAGCATGGTAGCCACTGTTATTGTCCTTGCCCCTCCTCTTCCTCCTCCTCTTCTGTCAGTTAAGGATGACATAATGTGTATGCAAGTGTGGCTTGGTTGGTTGTGCTCTTGCCTAGTATATGAAACCTTGGGCAACATCCTTAGTTGTCTATAAATTGGATGTGGTGCATAACTGTCACCCAGTTAGGGTGACAAAGGCAGGAGGACCAGAAATTCGACTTTATATTCAGCTGTGTAGCAAATTTCAGGTGTGTATGGGTTATGAGATCCCATCTCGAAATAGATCCACACCAAAAAAAGAATCACATATTAGACTCGATTCTGCTTTCTGACATGTGGGTGATGCCCTTTAGCAATGTGTACATTCACCTGGAATTTTATGTTCAGGTCAAAGTGTCCCATACAATAGTTAAATATTTTACTTCAGTAATCATTATTGTTGTCAGAAAAAACTTAGTGTGGCCTTTCTGCTACCCTGGTTTGTTTATTGTTTGTTTTTTGTCAACTGGACACAAGCTAGAGTTATTGGGGAAGAAGAATCTCAACTGAGACAATGTGTCCTTCAGATTGGTGTGTAGGCAAGCCTGTGGGGACATTTTCTTGATTGATGTTGGAGGGCCCAGCTCAGTGTGAGTGGTTCCTCCCCTGGGAAAGTGTGCCTGAGCCGTGGCTGAAAGCAGAGCAAACCTGGAGGAGTAGGCAGTCCTCTCGTTCCACCTTTGCTGCCCTGTGTTCCTGTCCAAGACCCTCAAAGACAGGGCCTGTGCTTCCCTAGTTGCTTTTGGTCACAGTGTTTTTTCACAGCCATAGAAAGTCAAAGACATAATTTATTGAAGTCTGGAAATAACTTTGAGATTAAAGAAAGAAAGAAAGTAAAAACCAAGGGATATCAAGTATTTTGACCACTTGTATCCCTTAAAGCTTTAAATCGACCGTCCATCCACTGACTGCTGTTGTGACACTCTTAACTACTCTCTCTCTCTCTCTCTCTCTCTCTCTCTCTCTCTCTCTCTCTCATCTTCACCTTTTGTCCTGTTCCCTGGTTATCTATTTGAGTATCTTATCAACTTTGCTAGAGTGGATCTAGGATTTCATGCATCTTTTATTTCTCTTTCTTTTGGGGGTGTTGTTGCTACTGCACTGCAGAGATAAGGAGTAGCTTGATTAATAAGACAGTTGAGAAAGAATTCATCCCATTTTAAGTCCAGAAGTAACCCCTTTCCCCCGAGCTATATATAAAAACATTTCTATGATAATTACTACATTGGGGGATTGCCTTAATGCAGTCACAGTTGCTCCTTCAGGGTTATCTTGCTATATCACTTAATATCTTCTAAAAGAACGCGCACTTTTGGCCTTGAGTTTCAAGTATTTTTGTTGCTGGCCTTGGGCCATCCTCAGACTTCCTCCTTTAATGGAATTGCTTTTGAACTTTGACAGATTGCATTCTTTTCCTACACTGTGCTGTGGATGATGGTTGATTTAGGGGTAGGGGCTCATGACCCAGCTCAGCCAGTAACTAGCAGGCTGACTTCGAACATGTCACTTGACTTCTGTTCCCTTCTCTAAAATGAGAAGCAGGGATGAGAAAAAGCCCTCTGTACTTCTTCTTGCTTAAAACTAGTCGTACAGGGTGGTGGTGGCAGAAGCAGGTGGATTTCTGTGAGTCTGAGTGAGTTCCAGAGCTACAAACAGAGAAATTCCATCTTGACCGCCCCCCCCCCCCAGGGTGGAATCCCAAATAGCTTAGAGTTATTATATATATATATATATATATATATATATATATATATATATATTTAAAGCTCAGCATATGTGGACTTAGTGTCTTCTATCTACTCACCTTCTTGAGATTTGGGGGTTAGTTACTGTATAGAATAGTGTTTTCCTGCTCCTATAAAATCCCTAGCCAGGTTTCACGTCATACACCTGTGAGTCCCACGTACTCAAGAGGTTGGGATAAGAGGATTTCAAGTTTAAGGCCAGCTCGATAACACTAGCAAGACCTTGTCTAAAACAAACAAACAAACAAAATGAAATCCAAACCAAAAACATCCTAGAGGCTGGGAAATATATAAGGATCAAAAGGCTTATTTTTATTCTTTTATGAGGTCCTACTAAGAACTGAACCTAAAAGTCTATCACTGAGTTACACCTACTGTCCTAAAGGCTTTCTTCATTCCTAGTTTTAGAGGTGGAAACATCAAAGAATACGGTGCTAGCCCTGGTACAAAACCCCTCTCTGTCACATCACAACACTTAGCACGGTGGTGGGAGTAGACACCAAAGGAAGAGTTCATGTGGACCCATAGGAAACCAGAGGTTAGGAAGGGGTCAGCCTTGCTCTTTGATAGCAGTGGTTCTCGGGAACTTACGGAAGCCCCAGAAGTACTTCCTTCCTTCCTTCTGAGAGCAGTACCCTCAGTGACCTCCTACTAGGCTCCACATACCTCTTACTTGATACACTGGTCACCAAAGTCTTCCAGCATAGTAGCCCTTGGAGGACACACAAAATCCCGTCCACACATTGCCAGTCACACTAGGTTTGGACTAATAGCAGGTTTTTCTGTTGTAAGATGTAGGAGGCTAACGCTTTTGCCAGTCATTTGCTCTTTGGACTTGGGTGTTTAAAGTTCTTATTATTCTCAATTAAATGTGATGTCATTAATACAAGTTAGATATTTGGGAACTTGTGTGAACCACCAGATGATCTCCTGTGTATATTTATAACGTTTGTTATTACTTGTAGTGCTTGTTGGAAGCTTGGCTCACGGAAAAGGAAGAAGCTTTGAACAAAGTCCAGACTGGCAACTTCAAAGACCAAAGGGAACTGAGTGTCAGTGTCCGGCGTCTGGCTGTAAGTGTGTCCCTGTCGGTGTCCGTTATAAACCTGTGGTGTCTAGTGTTTTCTAACTAGGTGTTAATACAGTTGAGTGAATACAAGGCTATGCCTCCTTTCCCATTACTATAAGGCTGCTGAACCAAGAGCCATTTATTGTAGCGTAGAGAATGGTACCACAAATCTACCTCTTACTCTTCCCCAGGAAGATAAGCCTTGCTGAGAGACAGTTGTCTGATAAATATTTTACATACTAGATTTTGAAGGAAGACATGGAAATGAAGAGGCAAACATTGGACCAGCTGAGTGAGATTGGCCAGGATGTGGGCCAATTACTCAATAATCCCGAAGCATCTAAGAAGATGAACAGTGACTCAGAGGAACTCACGCAGAGATGGGATTCTTTGGTTCAGAGACTAGAAGACTCTTCAAATCAGGTACCTTGCAATTTGGGTAGTATCTTCCACCATGAAGTAATATCGTACTAATGCAGTACTAATTGACAGTAAAAATGAGGCATTGACATAATATGACTGAACCAGGAAAACATCCTGATAACCAAAAGAAGCCAGTCATGCCCATTGTGGCTCTGTACTTCTGGAATGTGCAGGATAAAGTCTGGCAGGATGAAAGGCACTTATTGGGGTGGGATTGGGGAATGGGATGCTGTGAACAGGTATTAGGTTCTATTTTGGGGTCATTAAGTGGTCTTAGAGTGTAAGTCCAGCCAGAAGAAAAGACAGACAAGGGTATGAGCTACTCAACGACAGTACAAGCTTTTTATTTGGAAAAAAAAAAAAAGCCTGCAGGGTGGTTCTCCAGTTCAGGAACCAGAGTCTGCTTGCAGACTGGGAGGTTAGTTAGTCACATGGCGGAAAGGGGAAAGGGAAAGGACACTAACATGGTTTTCTCTTTTGTCCTGTGCAACTTAGAAAATGTCAATAAACATCTCTTTTGGTCAGCCATTACTGGGGGTCAGCAGTGTGGCCAGAAGTGAGAATTGCCATTATTAAAGCAGAATGGAGGAGTATTACAAGATGGCCTGGCCATGGCTAACATGGAGTTACAGGAATAGCCTCTGAAGTAGACTTTACCCTTTGCTTTTAGGTAGCTCTGGCTTAACCTCAAATCTTTAATCCCTGCCTCTACTTACCAAAGGCTGGGATTACAGGTGTGGGCCACCATAGTTGGCTTGAATTGCACATTTTCACAGGGAGAGTTTTATGTCAATATCTCTCAGTAAAGGCCTTCATATAAACCCAAAGCTTGGTGTGACGTTTCGTTCAGGTGACGCAGGCTGTTGCAAAGCTTGGCATGTCCCAGATCTCTCAGAAGGATCTTTTGGAGACCGTTCACGTCAGAGAACAAGGCTTGACCAAAAAGTCTAAACAGGAGCTGCCCCCTCCTCCGCCGCCAAAGAAGAGGCAGATCCATGTGAACTCGGAGGCCAAGAAAAAGTGAGAGACATCCCAATGTCTGGCTCGTGCGGAAAGTAGCTTGTACTAATCACTAATCAAATGCGAAGTTCGACATGCTCATTATTATGGAGATGCAGTCCTGAGCTCATTTGCTGCCTTTTGAGTCTTTGGAATATTCTGCTTCACAGGACCCAAGCATCTAAATTGCCCCGAGGGATTTTATTCATCCTCTGTTAGATTTGGAGACTGGTGGAATGCAGCAACTCTTCCTTTCTCATCCCCATTCCCATCCCCGCTCCACCCCCTCAGGGTTGTTTGCAGCTCCTCCTTTATTCTTCCTTTCAGATGTTAAAGGATTGACAGTTTGGCTTCTGATAAATTCCTCAGTTTTTGTGAATCTCTTTCCCTTTCTCACTGTTAAAATAGCAGTTCAGGGAAATAATGCATCTTTGGTCTCTCATGCCCCCCTCTTTCCTCCCCATCCTCTCCTTCCTCCAAGAGTTCAGGTTTTCTTTGTCAATTTTTTTATCAGGTTCCTAAATAGATTGTTCCTGTTTAGCTGAAAGACCTCTATTGGGTTGAAATATCGTTTGTTATTGATTCAAAAAGAAAGCTGGAGACGGTTAGAAGAAGGGGAACTCAGCGGCATTCCCTGTCCCTTTGCTGTGCTGTGTCAGGTCCTTTAAGATGTGCTGTGTTCCAGGTCCTGGATCTTATGTGCCTGGTCACAGTGAGCCCTTAACACGGCCTCTAGTTTGTTGTCATGTCCTGCAATGAGATCCCAGGACTCAGGTACATCTTCAGCTATGAGGGGCCTGACTTAGAACGATAAGCTTTTCACAGTCTGTTTTTTGTGTGAGAAAGCAGGATTCACGGTGTACCAGCTGGCTTTCGTTTTGACTCTCAGCCTGTTTTCTGCCTTCTAATGGTGTCTCGTGAAGGACTAGGGCACCTGGAGTTCCAAGCAGCAGCTGTAGACCCCTTGACTTTGGCAATGGCAGCAGGGAAGACGATACCGCTGATGTCAATATTAGCAGCGATCTTCCGGTTCCTCAACCCTCGTTAGCTGCCGGGCGCATCTGGCAGCGCGAGTCTCCAGGGCTGACTTTGGACTAGACAGGGTGGATCGTGGTGTGAGTCTAATTTAAACTTGCCTGTAGTGAAGAGTGAGCCATCCACTGCCAGAAACAAAACACTGTACCCAAGGTGACTTCGACAGCTCATTATCATGTCACAGGACAGGAAGTCCAGAGGTGGTGCAGTGGCGGTAGGAGAATGTGCTGCCTCAGGCCTTCTCCTGCAGTCCCTGCTGTCATTGGCTCTGTGGCTTTCACTCTCAACAGCTTGTATTCTTACCAAGCTGTCCTCGATGTCACTGACCAGGTCCCTTCAGTGCATAAACAACCTTCGGTGTACTTCCTGGAGGTGCAGATGAACTCTGTCCTGTGTCCCTACCCCTTATCCCAATCCATCCAGTTTGCCCAAACGTACAGGGAGGGTGTTGTGAGCAGTGAGCTGTGAGGGGCTGGTCATGACCTTCCAGGTTAGATTGATGCGGGCATTCGTTACTGCGTTAATTCCTTGACAGAGGCCCGAGTCCATGTAGTGCATAGTAGCAGAAAGCAGTGAAATCTTGTAGTGTTTCTATGTCTCAAGCTTGCCTCTGAACGTTCTGTGTGCTGTCTCTGTAGGGTAGTGGAATGCCTCTGTGGAGTCTGGAGGATGCCCACTGGGATTTCTAGTTTGTATTCCTGGAAGATAGGCTTGGTCGGGGCTACTTAGATAATAGCAGGAGCAAAGACAGTTTGTTAAGAAATGGCAGGCACATCCTAGGAGGAGGCCATGGACCACAGCAGAGAGGAAAGATGAAGCCTCGAGGTCTGTGACACATACTGGCACACACGCCTCCATGCGCAGTGCTGCTTCTCGGCAAGCGTGTGGTATCTGCTCCCTGTCAGCCTTGGTTGCGGAGGCTGCTAGTCTTCCTCTGTGCCAACTGGTTTTTCTCCCGTGTGAATATCTCATCGTTAATACAGTTCAGTTTTCTTTTAGTCTCCTGACCAGCCCCTCTTCGACATGGCGCCGCGTGAATATTTGAGGTTAGCTCTCGTATTCATTCCCGTTGTCCTAAAGCCGAGGGTCTCCTTAGCAATTCCTGGTGTGATGTAATTTTGAGACCCTTTCATATATTCAGTCTGCCGTGGAGATGGTGATGAACTTGTGCTGAAGTGAACTCCACAGACAATTGAGAGCCCTAAGTAACCACTTATTCCCAGGCTCAGCTTACAGGGCATTCCTTAAACATGGTAATCTGTTTTCTTAATTTTGATGCAGATAGTAGTCAATTTTATTTATTTATTTTTTTGTGGACTTTTATTTTATTTTTTTAAATCTGCTCAGGAGAGGCATTTCCACCTATCTGGTTATCTGCTACTGGAGTCAGTGTATCTAACTCATTTTAAGGATAGACACTGACTTGGGCTCCAAGGCCATTTTAACTGTATGATCTTTGGGCTTTCTTCTTTTCCGAAAGATTATGTAGTAATCTTAGTAAGAAGACAGAAGGAAGATGTTTGATGACACCTGGGTTCTGGTTGTCTCTTATGTTATACTCAAGTAAAATTTAGGGACCCTCAGGTCTCTGAAGTAAAGGGAGTTTGATAAATGGCCCGGAGCAAATTTTGAATCCCGAAGTAACAAAACTGCTCAGCAAGTAGAAATGGGCACTTTGAAACTAAGAGCCTAAAATGCTCTGTGCGTGTGTGTGTGCGCGTGTGCGTGCGTGTGTGTGTGTGTGTGCGTGTGTGTGTGCGTGCGTGTGCGTGTGTGCGTGTGCGTGCGTGTGCGTGCGTGCGTGTGTGCGTGTGCGTGCGTGCGTGTGTGTGTGTGTGTGCGTGCGCGCGCGCGCGCTCACATGTATGAGTTCCAGAGGTCAGCTGTTTCTGAGGTGTGGTCCACCTGGCTTTCTTGTCAGTGAGCTTCAGGAATTTGGCTGTCTCTGCCTCCCCAGCTTTGGGACTCTAAGCATGCCACCAAGTCTTTTTAAACGTTGGCTCTGGTAATCTAATCAGATCTCTTAGGGCAAGCACTTTGGCTACCGAGCCATCCATCTCCCCCGCCCAAGGCATTTCGTTGTTGCTGTTGTCGTCGTCGGTTTGGTTTTTTTGAGACAGGGTTTCTCTGTGTAGCCCTGACTGTCCTGGAACTCACTCTGTAGACCAGGCTGGCTTCGAACTCACAGAGCTCCACCATTCTCTGCCTCCCAGAGTGCTGGGGTGTAGGGAAGATTGGGGACGGAAGTTTCAGTTGTTTACGTTGCAGCTAGATTGGCTGTCGCTAGAGAAGAAACTGCAAGGCAGGGGAGGTCTGCGGATAAGTGGGTGCACAGTCCAGGGTGGCATTGCTGCTTCTGGTTACTAGCCTGGAACATTTATATATTAACAGGTGGTGGTGCCTGGGGTCAGTTTTAACTTACTTTCAGGAATGTGGAACTAGCCTATTAGTTCTGGCTGGTAGCTATTACTTGGTTAATTCTCTTAACTCTTACCTTCTCCACCCTACACCTTAGCGATTTAGATTAAGATATTGTAGACATGCCTTTTTCATAATCACATATTATACAGAAAACTTACCTTAGTGAAGGGGCAATTATTCAGAATCTACAAGAAACACATTAAGGGATGCTTCCCAGAGTCGTCATCAAATCTGTCTTTTCCTGTTTGTGATATTGATACTCGCTGGGGTGAGGGGACTGGCTATGTGGACTATCTTTGTTTGAATATGTCCCACTTCATTTATTGGTGTGGGCAGTTATTTAAAACTTTTCTGAGCTCTATTGCTTCCACTCTAACAGGAGTGATCAAAAGTGTGTTTTCGCTGGGCGGTTGTGGCACACGCCTTTAATGCCGAGTCCTTGGGAGGCAGAGGCAGGTGGATCTCCATGAGTTCAAGGCCAGCCTAGTCTACAGTGCCAGTTTCAAGACAGCCAGAGCTACACAGAGAGACCCTGTCTTAAAAAACTGGAAAAAAAAAAAAAGAAAAAGTATGTTTTGTTTTCATAGGGTGTTGTGAGCATTCTTTGTGTTAGTGAACTACCTGAAAGGCGTGGCCGAGGGCTGGTCACCTTCCTCTCTGGGCTTTTCACCTGCCTCTGCATCCCTTGTTTAACCTGCTCATTCTTCCTTCTTCGATTGCCACTCTCTTGGGTTCCTTTGGCCTTCTTTGGCAGCCATTTCATTGAAGCCTCTGGTTCTGTCCCAGCGGTGAATAGGACCCTATGAACCGAGTCTTATCAGTTCTGTGCTCAACACCCTTTATTGCTGTTTGTTTAAGTCCCTAATACATCAGCTAGGGCCTTCCAGTAACTGGCACCTGTGATTTTTGGCCTCTTTGCAATTAGCCTTACCTCATAGCTCTCACTGTACCAGACACACCCGTTTGCAGCTTGTAGAATATTTTTACTACCCTTTCCTTTGTCTTCCCTTCGCAGGGAGAGCGTACAACCTCTGTTTTGCCCCGAGACCATCCTGTCCCTGGATGGGTGAGGAGTCAGTCCTCTGAAGTCCTGCAATTAGTACCTAGCAAATTTTTTCTGTTATGACCTGTCACTTTTCATTGCTTCCTGATGGCCTGAAACTTCTTGAAGGCTAAGTTAGGTCGAGCTAACTGCATATTGTATGAAAACAATTTTAGGAAGCTTTGTCATTGTTCTTTTCTGTGACCATCTCATGAAATCTGGTTTTTGTCATCTGCAATAGCTTATAAAGGTACAAATGATTCCCAATTAAGTAAAACAAAACAAAACAAGTTAATTATTACTCTATTAACCCTGTAGTGTGCTCACTTTTAATTGTAAAAGTAAGATACTGTTGTGGTGGCTGCTCTCTTTGGGCAGTGTTTGATAACACATGCCAGTGGGCATTCAGGTTGTCCTTTACTGGGCTGAGGCAACAGTAAAGAAGCCAGTGGCAGAGGCTAACATCTCCATCTTGAACCAGGTTTGATGCTGTAAGTGCCGAGCTGCTGAACTGGATTTCGAAATCAAAGAGTGCCGTTCAGAACACGGAGGTGAAGGAGTATAAGAAGTTGCAGGAGACTTCGGGAATGAAGAAGAAATTGAAGGTAAACATGCTTGGAAAGAAAATAATCCATTGGGCCAATTTTCCTGTTGGCCTAGAGAGGTGGCGGGGTCTAGAAGCTTCCGTGAAATCAATGTAGCTGCAGATGGATTTGAGAGCGTCACACTATACATCAGATTCCCATATGTAGGAAGAATTCTAATTTTTCTTCCTTTTTCCTTCTGAATCATTGAGCTGTACATACAGTCATCATTTCTGCCTTTTCATGTTTAGATCTACATAGTCTGGCACCTAGCTATGTAGGACTTTGTGTGCTGTTCCATAGAAACTTTGCCTTTGTATTCAACAAAGCATTTGGTGTATTTACATTTCCTCAATATATTCTCTTTAAACCAGATAGCTTTTAAAAATAGACTAGAATTCATCATTGGATCCGTGGAGCCATTTAATGGATTAAAAATATCGGGAAAAGGGTTTCTAGAAAGTTACCGAAAACAAAACTTGTATTTATTGCACACCAAACATTACTGAGAGTCTGTGTGAACAAAGTGAGCTCGCACCCTGCTGTGCCTTCCCACCCTTTCACAGCCCCCTCATCCCAGCCTAACAGCTGTGTTAGAGAATTGCAGCTTTCTGTCTTGCTCAGGTACCAGGGAGGGAGTCCAAGGATGGTTGTATCTGCGTTAGACACATATAACTCTCCTCAGTTTGCCCGGTGCACCAACCACCACGTAGCCCCTGCTTAGCTTACGTTTGCGTCTTGTTGGGTGTTTTAAGCAAACTGGAGATGACTTACTTGAAGGTACAAGAGGGTAGAGGCAGGCTATATGCAAGCAGTACACTGTTTTACCTAAAAAGCTTGAGCCGTCTCAGATTTTGGTGTCTGGCATTCTCCGCAGACAGATACTGACAGCCACTGTACTATGATAAAGCATCACTTCTCAAACCAAGAACACTTTCGTGTGGCCTATGAAGCATATTTCCATTACCTTACAATTGCATGTGAAATATGATGTGTTCACACCTGAGTTAGGATTAGACCCTGACCAACTATAATGCCAGCAAATAATACTGAGGATAGAAATCATTTCTTGTTCTCTGGCTTCTCCTTGGTGGCCTCTGTCATAACTACAGTCAAGTTCCTTTGTCCCCCAAACCTTTCTTTTCTTCCCTTTTTCCCCCACCCCCTTTTCATTTTGTTTGAGAAAAGGTCTCACTATATAGTTTTGTCTAGTCCTGTAGACCAGGCTAGCTTTGAACTCACAGAGTTCAGAGGAACTCTTTCCTCTGCCTTTATAGTGTCGAGGTTAAAGGTGTGTGCCCAAGTGAGACCTGATGGTTTTAGTGCCTTTAATCCTAACACTCGGGAGGCAGAGGTAGGTGGATCTCTGAGTTCAAGGTCAGCCTGAACTAGCTCTACAAGAGCTAGTTCTATCTCAAAAAACCAACAAAGCAAAACAAAACAACAAAAATGGTGTGTGCCCAAACCTTTATTCTTATGATATATAATAAACTGTTTATGAGTGATTATCGTAGACCCAAAATACTAATTTTAATGATTTCCTCTTGATAGTTATCTCATAATTACAGAGTATATAATTTATCCTTCTAAAAGAATCTAAAGTGTATAGTCACTGTAATCATTGGTTCTGGAATTTCCTTTTTCAGATTTATTAATTCTCCAAGAGCTAGAGAGTGGCCAGGAATTTCTTAGTTTTTTCATTGTAGTACTTTGTAGGTAAACTTTGAAAATACCTAAAGAAAAGTTAAGAGGGCACTAAACACGAGATTTTAAAATGGTCTCAACAGGCCAGGCGATGGTGGCGCACGCCTTTAATCCTAGCACTCGGGAGGCAGAGGCAGGCGGATCTCTGTGTGAGTTCGAGACCAGCCTGGTCTACAGAGCTAGTTCCAGGACAGGCTCCAAAACCACAGAGAAACCCTGTCTCGAAAAACAAAAAAAACAAAAAAAACAAAAAAAAAAAAAGGTCTCAACATTATATTGAGAGGAAGTTTTCATTATTTTATATTTGGGCTTTATTTCCAGGGATTAGAAAAAGAACAGACAGAAAGAACCCCCCGACTTGACGAGCTAAAGCAAACTGGACAAACCCTTCTGGATCAGATGGGAAAAGGTGAGACCCTGCGGGCTTTTTCCTTTTAGAGTTTTTAGAAGGCTACGCTTAATATTTGCAGTTTAACACATAAAACATTTAATAGAAAAAGCTCAAAAGAAAAAAAAAACTGGTTTTAAATTTTTTTTTTTGATGCAGCAGAACTTCTTAAAAAACCTGAAATCTTATATTGAAGCTTTTTATTAAAAACAGATAAAATTAGAGTCATTCTGCTCCCACATGGGGGCGGTGTCAGAAAACTAGAAACCAGGAAAACCTCAGCAGAGCAATTAAAATCCAACAGTGCACAGGATTTTAAAGCCTCAGCTTCGGGGTTACATACTCTGAATTTATTTTTTATATAGACGAGGAAAAATTTTATGCGGGTAATATCTTAGATATGAAGCTACCTTATGCTGTTCTAGTTTCATTCTGCTGCTGTGACAAATACCGCGTCCCAAAGCAGCTCGGGACAAAGGGGTTTCTTTCCACTTAGCTGTCACACACAGTCCATTGTTGAGGGAGGTCAGGGTGAGAACACAGGCAGGAGCAGAAGCCACGGAGGATGCAGCCTGCTAGCTTCTTGGTGTGTAAAGTCCAGGACCACCTGCCTAGAGAATAGTGTTGCTCATGGTGGACCGGACCTTCCCACATCTTTTAACAATCAAGACAATCCCCCCATAGTGTGTTCCTGGCCAGTATGGTATAGATAATTCCTCAGTTGAGGTTTTCCTTTTAGAAGATACTATGGTGTGTCAAACGGACAGTTAAAGCTAACTAGGACACTCACCAATGTTTAATTTTTGGTCATTGTTACAGGATCACATTATGTACTCTAGAAATATTTTTCTACTTAAATTTGGTGTTATATGTATTTGAAATTTTTGCAAGCATTAAAGACCCCACCCCACATTAAATCTTGCCTAGACATAGAGAAACCTAGAATTAGTATTTGGTTTTGCTATGGCTGTTAAGTTTGGCATATAGGTATTTCCTTGCCGGGGGTGGACCTTCCTTCCCACCTCTTAAGAAAAGAGGTGATAAACTGAGAAAATTAAAGACAGGGGGGTGGAGCCGGGCGGTGGTGGCGCATGCCTTTAATCCCAGCACTCAGGAGGCAGAGGCAGGCGGATCTCTGTGAGTTCTAGGCCAGCCTGGTCTACAAGAGCTAGTGCCAGGACAGGCTCCAAAGCTACAGAGAAACCCTGTCTCGAAAAACTAAAAAACTAAAAAGAAAAAAAAAAAAAAGACAGGGGGATGGGATTTTCACTCCGGTGAAGGTTACATGTTCAGCTACTGTAGTGAGTCCATGCCAAGCCTAGCGCATATGCAAGGGCCGGTCGGACTGGCTGGACTTACTGCAGAACCTCCCTTCTTGAGAACCTTATAGGGAGGGCACCAGCCGCCACATTTCCTGTGCACCTGCTCCTTGTTCTAAAAATACTCACGCTGCCAGTCAGCTGGCGGGGATCTTCGCTCCGTGTGCGTGTAATTCATGGATAAGCACGGGGCGTGTTAGTCTCCTGCAGGCAGCTCTCGCATCTCTTCACATGGGCCAGCAGTGCCTGGCTTCAGCAGGCAGGACCAATAGCGGGCAGTGCCCTCTAGTGTAAAAGCTCTTGCGCAGGCTTCCCACAGTGGGGTTCTTCTACAAGCATAGAGTTGTTATCGCGTGTGTAGGCTAGGAAGTGGGGACTCTTCAGCCCTAGAAAGTGGCTGGCTTTGTACCTTGTCAGTGGGCACAAGTTCTAGGAATTCCTCAGCCTTTGGCAGTGGCCAGTGTTATGGCTTCTGTGCCCGTAGTGGCTGAGACTCTTGGCTCTAAAGACTTGGCAGCTTTCTGGATCTGTTCTGGGGACGACAGCTCGCAGTTTCTTTTCAGGCTTTCTACCACCTTCTATATCTCTCCAGACTCAGCTCTCCACCCTCTCTTGTCTTCGGTTTGCTTCCACCTCTCCTCTTGTGCCTGCCCTGTCTGTTCTTGCACACAGTTCAGTTGCTGCTTGTGGCTTTGTCTGTGGTTGGTGTTGTGAGTCTTCGGACCTGGCTAACTCCACCCTTCCGTGCCTGTCAGTAGAGGCCCTGCCTATTTTGCAGCTGTATATACAGCTGGCTTCTCTGTCATTTTGGCAACTTGTTCTGCCAATTGCGCTGGTCTATCTCTTCTTTAGGTGTCAAGCAGATGACTTCCTTGTTTCTTTTGAGGGTTAGCTTCCCAGGACTGCTCAGTTCTGTGTTTTCTCCCTCCATCCTTCCTTCTTTCCCCCAGTTCCCCCCTCCCCCTTTCCCAACTCCTTCCCTTAACCACACCTCCATACTAGGGGTTGTGAAAAGGGCTTTGCATACACCAGCCAAGTGGTCTACCCTGCTTTTTCTAAAGCTATTTGGTGACCAGTCAGGCCCCTTCCCCTACTACTTCCCTGTTTCAGATCTGACTGCTTTGATCTCACTGGTATCATCTCCACAGTATCTGTTGCTTCTGTCTTCCTGGCACTTGTTCAACCCATCTGTCTGAAAGTTGGCAAAAAAAAAAAAAAAAAAAAAACACTCCGGAGAAGCCTTTTCTTGGGCCTAATGTTGCATGCAACACCAGGGAAAACAGACCAGCTAGCTCACTCAGTGAGCCAAACAGTCCACTCATGCATCCAGAGAAAGGGTATTTGTACCAATCACAGCAAACCCCCAACTTAAAGTTTTTCATTTATACCAAGTGTAATATTGTCCCCAGCATTGCTTTGGGGGCCACTGGGCTCTGGCCTGTTTGGAAATGGTTGCAGTGTTATATTTAGTGTTCGCTGAAGGGTGTACTAACAAAATGTTAATGCAAAGATTGAAGCTCTTGGGCTTGGGTTGGTGCCACACCTTCAGGATCTGGGGTTCTGCTGCAACCATGACTATCATGGACTCTCCTTAGACACTTGTGGGGCTTTCCATGCAGCTTAGGCTGGCGTGAGGGCCGCTGCTTGTCTAGTTTACTGACAGTTCTCTTGCTGACGGCAGCAAGGAGACTCCAGGAGCTTCATTTGGAGAGTTCGGAGCCCCTTCCCTCACATTTGTATTTACAGGAAAGTAAGAAACAGAAGGAATGCTTACAGGAGGAATTTACGAACATCCATTATCAGTTTTAGCAGGGTTTAATAGCACGTTATATGATGTCTAGCTTCTGCCCAGGGAGCTATGAGATCCCTTTGCCTATCTTTGTGAGATTTTGTGTCTGCTTCTGCCTCGGTCAAAGTTAAACAACCACGACACGATGTTGTAGATTGGTTAGACAAAATCTTTAAACCAGTAGTTTTAAATCGTTAACTTTTTCTTTCTCCTTTTGCTTGTATACATGAGTTGTTTTGTTACTACTGCTTTTGGATTAAATTTTTCTTTATGATTTATTTTATTTATGTGTCTGAGTGTTGTCCAGCATGAATGTATTTTCTCCATGTGTGTGCCCAGAACTTACTGAGGCTACCAGAGGGAGATGGGCTCCTTAGATCTTGATTTATAGTCTATTGTGAGCCATCATATGGGTGTTGAAGCCGAGCCTGGGTCCTCTGCAGGACCATTGAATGTTTTTAAACTACCATCCCTCCAAACCCTTATTGTCACTATAATTATTTTGGAAAAGGGTCTCATGTCTCATCACATAGGGGAGATTTCTTCAGCTACCCTAGTGCCGCAGTGATGGTCTCTCATCGGCTTTTAGAGGAACGGTGCTAATTTTCCTCTCAGAAACGTTATTTCCCAGCTGACTTTTCTTTCTGGTTTGATATCACTTGTCCTGACATAAAAATCAAGGGGCTGGGGTGGGGGAGATGGCTCAATGGCTAAAATACTTGCCTTACAAGTGTTAGCCCTGGAGTTTGGATCCCCTGAACCCACCCATACATGCTGTTGTTTAGCAGCCAACCCAGCTCTCTGGAGGCAGAGACAGGGGTCCTTAGATCATGCTGGCTAGCTATACCAACCCAATGGACCAGTTCTGAGCTCAGGACACCTTATTTCAATGTGAAAGATAGAGAGTGATGAAGAAAGACCCTTCTAGAAGCCTTCATGTGAACATGCTTTCATGTGTATGAGCATGTGTGCTTGTGAGTGTTGATGCACACACACACACACACACACACACACACACACACACACACACACGTCTGCCCACACACGTAGGTATATAGCACTCAAACAACTGCCAAAAAACCCAAAGTACCCCAACCAACCAACCAATCAAATAAACAAACAAAAACCAAACCAAAGTAAACCAAACCAAAAGAAAACAAAAGCCCCCAAACTAAACCAGCAGTGGCTGATGTTCCTCTGCTTGCATCTACCAGAAGAGAAGTAGCCACGCTAAAACACAGCTTTCATCACCATCGGTCACACAGTTGTCAAGAAAAATGGTGATTTTTCTAGTCCATGACTCTGTAACAGTGAGACATGCCCAAGGGCTGTGGTGTGGATGCCTCGCTTAGGTTTATTGTTCTGTTCCCAGCTTGATGGCGGAAGTGCACTTCAGCAGCCGACGTGGGTGGTACTTTTATCCACGGCATGCATGTTTGTGTTTCTGACTTCTAGGGGGCGTAGTGTGACACACAGCTTTCTCCACATTGTTGGGGAAACACGAAACGGGAGTGACTTCTTGTTTCCCATGACATTTCCCTTTTAAGCTGCGTTTTCATTGCTGTGGATTTTGATCATATGTGTTTATAAAGAAGACTCATTTACTGCCCTCCTACTCACATCCTGAAGCTGCTGAATCTGTCTTTTCAGTACAGATGTCTGCCAAATAGAAAGATCCCGTTGCCGCTTTCTTATATCTTCTCACTCATTTTAAAAAGCTTTGATGATATTTATAGCACCAGAAAAGATACGGAAAGACCTATTGTTATAGGTAATTTTTAAAAGCCATTTCTAAAACCACTGTGTACCATTCTAAAATTTGAGAAAAAAAATTTGAGAGTTTCAGTGGCTAAAAGGATAGCTCAGTGGCTAAACTGAGTTCCTTTCCTGGAAACCCCATGGCGGAAAGAAAGAACCAATTCCAGCAGATGGGCCTCTGCCCTCCATGGTCATGCCTTGGCATGTGGGTAGCCCAACACAAAATAAGTGGATAAATGTAAAAACTTATGTGCCAGTGGCTCTCATCTTTTGTCACCATAGACTTGAGCCAGCTCTGAGTTTTGCTAGCTGTCTGCTTTATTTTCTAGCTCTGAACAAATTCAGGCGTCTTAGTCTGTTTGCCCGCATCAGATTAGAGGCTATCAGAGTGTTAGGGTGTCACGGATGGAAACATGGATTCTATGGGAGAGGACCTGGCTGTTGCTCTGTGAGATAGTCACGCCACTCTTGAGCAGCTCTTTCAGTGCTTCCTACTCCCCTTAGGTCAGGGGATTAAAGGACATCCAATCATTTATAAGCGGATCATTGCGAGTTTTAGTTCCGTTAGAAGGGACCTAAGGGAATGACCATTGTATGTTGCCGCATCTTTCACTGCGCTAGAGTGTGTAGACCGATTCTAAACAACCTTGGTATTGCTAGATGAAGTGTCTGCTTGATGTACTTGGACTTTTCTGTTTCTGTAGAGGGCCTCTCAACTGAGGAAATAAACGATGTTCTGGAGAGGGTTTCATCAGAGTGGAAGTTGCTATCTCAGCAGCTGGAAGATCTGGGAAGGAAGATCCAGCTCCAGGATGATATAAATGCTTATTTTAAGCAGCTTGATGCCCTCGAAAAGACCATCAAGGCAAAGGAAGAGTGGCTGAGGGACACACCCTTTTCCGAATCACAACAGCAGCCCTTGCCAAGCTTAAAGGATTCCTGCCAGGTAGGGGACCAAATAGCTTTTGGCATAGAGCCTTTTTATGCTGAGTCTCATACGTAAAGAGGAGATGTCATTCAGTGTGTGTGGTGAAAGACGTGTGTGTTTGCACACATGAGTGCCCATCTCTGCTTGTAAAAACCAGAAGACAACAGAGGACGTTAGGGATCCTGCCCTACCACACTCTCCCTTATTCCTCTGAGATGCGGTCTCTCATGAACCTGCTGTCTAGTAAGCTCCAGCTGTCCTCTTCTCCCCTGACACAAGGGTTTGTAACACAAGGCTATACCCACATATTTACACTGGTGCTGGGGATCCAAACTCAGGTCTGCAGGATTGCATAGCAAGTGCTCACACCCACCGAGCTGTCTGTAGCCCAAGGAGCTGTATCTTGTAAAAGGCAAAAGATTTTACAATCAGAGGAGGGAGCAGAGTGTAGGAGAGAATGGATCTTGTATCGTGAGCTCCGTGTTCATTTTCTCTATAGCTTTCTCTGGGGATGTTCATCTTCACGGAGTGAACTGACCGTGTTTTCTCTCCTTTAGAGGGAACTGACAGATCTCCTTGGCCTTCACCCCAGAATTGAGATACTGCGTGCAAGCTGTTCAGCCCTGAAGTCTCAGCCCTCTGTCCCAGGTTTTGTCCAGCAGGGTTTTGATGACCTTCGGAGTCACTACCAGGGCGTGCAGAAGGCTTTAGAGGGATGCCAGCAGCAACTCGAGAACGGTAAACCCCAGCTCTGAGCTGCAGTCACGTCTTCTCTCTGTCTCTGTGCGTCTCTCTGTCTGTCTCTCTCTCACGCTGTGTCCCTGTCTCCCCTCTCACTTTGCGATAATCTAAAAATTACTCCCAATATTTAAGCTCTCCGCGTATCTGCGTTTCTGCATCTGTTTTTTTCCTCTGCACCTGTGCGGCTCGAGGTCTCAGTCCGTCCGACTATTTCCTGAGCTCTCACTTGTTTATAAATAGGCAACATCACATGCCGGAAAATTGTGTCAATTGAATGTAATGACTTCTGGAAGATTTTCATTTTCCTTTTGTGGTGCTGTGGTGACCTCCAGGACCTCGTGCATGCTAGGCGCTTGGTTTGCACTCCTCCCCTTATGGAGATTTTTTGGGAAGAAACAACTTTACTTGGACCTGTTCAGACCAAACAAAAACATCACCAATTTCTATTTGCTCCCAGTGGTTAGGGTTTTTTGCAGCACCGCCCATTCCTTGAAAAAGAAATCTCTTCGCTCTCCCAGAATTTGAGCAAAATCGAAGAAGTTGGAATTGGAAAAATTGGATTAAAATTTTGTTGGGGAAGGATTTGAGAGCTTGTGTATCCTGTTGTGTGTTTCTTCTCTTCAGCGGTTGCATTGGATTGTTCTGGGCTGTGTGTGCTCAGTGCTGTGACTGCCACCTCTACTATATTTCCTGCACACTGTGCACTGACATTAGGAATGCATATGTGTTAGACAAACGTGTCATGGCGCCTTTATGTTAATAGTGTATTCAGACTTCATGCATTGCGCTCATGGAAATCAGTTAGCTTACAGTGTGACATAAATACCAGACAAGACTCCTTTCTCAGCCGACTGGTGCACGCCAGGCTTTCGGTTCAGGACAAGGATCAGTGGCAGGCAGTTTAACTCATGCTGCTAATTGGTTTTACCTCTTGGGGCTTCACATCCACCTCACTTCCTCCTCTGCACAAATGCTGATTGTTTGGGATTTTGACAGAGCCGTGGATGGCTAGGCTGTGCTAGCTGGCTGTTGCCAGCTATCCCTGGTACTTCCTGTTTGTAGGGTTCCCATATAGTTTGTGTATATTCATGGGATTTCAGGAAGGCTGGTGGAGGGATCTGTGCTGCCTTTTATTCTTTGTGTAGCAGTCGGGGAAGGGGAAATTGTGGGAGACAAAAGGAATGTTGTCCCTCAAGCTTCATCAAGACATTTCAGCATGATCAAATGAAGAAAAATGATAGCGAGTTAATATTTCCAACCTCGGCCCCCAGAGGAATGAAGCCACAGCCTGTCTGTTTGAAATGCCAGAGGGATGACCTATTTTATTAACCAACAGGGATTCTTTTCAATTGTAATCGTGGGGTCTAATTTATTATCTATTGGAATCTTTTTATTATACACAAAAGATTAATGCTGCATACAGTAACAGGATTAGGTTCTACGTTGTTTTTCCTGAGTAAGTGTGTTTAACTCATCAGAACTGAAGAGCCAACCTGGACCTATGTACTTGGACACATTGAACACACTTAAAGAGATGCTAAGTGAGTCAGAAAAAAAAGCTCAGACATCTCTGGACTCCCTTAATGATCTCACAATGGTGGAGCAGGCCCTGCAAGAGAAAAAGGTAAGCCGTGTGTGAGAACTCTCTGTCTGATGGTTCTTGGTAGGTGTTTGAAGTGGTTTTTTTTTCAGTGATTAAAAAAATAGCCATTTTTGATTAAGTCTTTACAAATTATTAAAATTTTATTATAAAAGTGGCAGATTTATAATAATGTTTTTGTTCCCTGACGGTGGTGGTGCATGCTTTTAATCCCAGTACTAGGGAGGCAGAGACAGGTGGATCTCTGTAAATTTGAGGCCGGCCTGGACAACAGAGAGAGCTCCAGGACAGTCTCCAAGGCTACAGAGAAACCCTGTCTCAAAAAACCGAAAAATTGTTTACTATTTAATAATAATATTATTGTGAAGGTTGGTGTTACTGAGCCTGGAGGACAATTGTGGAGACTCGGTTCTCTCTTCCACCTTGAGCTCCAGGGAGAAAATTGAGGTCCTCAGCCTTGTGTGTCTTTATCTGTTGAACCATTCTCCAGGCCTAAGAATTTATAATTTGAAGCTTAATTACCCAAAACAATTTATCTGAGGTCCATAAACGATATGGTCTTAAATATTACTAGGGGAAATGTATTTTCTTATAGGTCACATAATATTCTGAAACTGTTCATAATCTGTTAAATACCTTTCCTAACTAAAATGAGGTTGGACTGACTTTTTTTTCTTCTTTTTGAGGCATGGTTTCATTCTATAGTTACCTGGCCTAACTGAATGCAGTCCCCCTGCCTCAGCCTTACTAATGCTGAGGCTGGCAGTTATAAGCGACGATGCTAAGCCTAAATTTGATACTGAGTTTTTTGTTGATTAATTTGCTTTCCTGCTTTTTTCTTAGTGGTGTAAAGTCTCTATAACATTGTAGTTGATAAAAGAGACCAATGCTTGACCTTGGGTTCTTGGCACACTATGTGTTCTGTTCCAGGTGTTTTTTTTTTTAATATACAGAATAAATTATGCCATCCTCACCAAACTCATGAAGAGAAATCCCTGACTTTTCTGATTGACTTTTTTTTATTGTTTTTTGAGTAAGATCCCTTTCCTCCCCATTTTTCACTGTGTGTGCATTGTGTGTTGCGTTGTGTGTATGTGTGTGTGTGTGTGTGTGTGCATCAATATATATATTATCACTACATTTGTGCAAGATGCACATTGGTATATTCTTGTGTACAGTTCTAATCTTGGGAAACTTTTTTAGGCCCTTGAAGAAGTTCTTGAGAATCACAAACCTACATTGCATAAACTTTCAGAAGAAACAAAGATTTTGGAGAAAAATGTGCTTCCTGACGTGGGAAAAAAGTTTAAACAAAAATTTGATGATGTCCAGGGGAGATGGAGTAAAGTAAAGGCCAAGGTTTCCAGAGATTTACATTTGCTTGAGGAAATCATGCCCAGACTCAGAGACTTTGAGGTAAGTCAAGAGGCCAAGAGGAGTTTGAGCTTGTTTCAGGGCACACAGTGATCATCATGTAAACCTGGAATGTCTTCTTTCTGAATAGTTGGCATTTTTTTCTGGTCCCACATTCATTATATGCTCAAGTTGGGATTTACAAGTTGCTTATCAAAGGCATACTTTTAATATGCCGGTAGACACATGCTTTTCTTTTGTTTTGTAAAGAATGCTACTTGGTAGAGGTGAGCTAGACCTTGATGAATACATTGCTTAATAATGATTAAAATAGAGTTTCAGCTTGGCGTTCTACGTGGCATAGGAACCAGCGATCAAAGTATAGCAGTGACTAGTTGGAGTGGAAGAAGTTCACCTAGTAGGTAGCAGAGAACGGAGTAGGGGACATTGGGGGAGGTCTCCATATCCTAGAATGGCCTAAAACTTGCTATATAGTCAAGGATGATCTTGAACTTCTGATCCTTCAGTTTCACCTCTCAAGGGCTGAAGTTACAGTTGTGTGCTACTGAATCTGCTCTTTAAAACAGGGTAGGGATTCAAATCAGGGTCTTATCATGCTAAGGAAGCACTCTGCTTCACAACTTTAGTGTTTCTACTACAAGTGAGTAACTTTTTCAACCTTCTGCTGTGCTCACAGAATGTGTACATTTTCCAGTGGTGTAAATGAGACTTATACTTGTCTGTGACTGCAAAATTTTTGATGATGTTCCCATAGTGACTTATTGATGATTCACAACCAATAGTGATCTCTCCCTCCTCCCCTTAGCTCTAAGCCATGTATTAGTCTAAAGACAGTTTTGGATGTCATAGCCATGGCGTAGGGGTGGGGTAGGCAGGTGACATTGGAGGGGTGGAAGCCAGGATGGATGCAGTTAGCTGTTTTATAGTACACAGGTTGACCCTCATAGAAGCAGAAGCTCTTAGTTCCAAGTGTAAGTGGTTCCAGGTTGATCCATGCTATGTGATCTGTTTCTATACTTTCAAATTTAAATCTTAGCTAGAGTTGGGGGATTTCACGAGTGATGCCTGACAAGTTTGTTTTAGGATCAGTTAAATGTTTGTGCTCTAGTTTCTTTCCTGTGGCTGGGCTAAAACACACTGACTGAAGTAGCTTAGGGGAGAGGGTTGTACTTCTGGTCACAGTCTATTGTTAAGGGCAGGATCTCAAGAAGAAACTTAAAGCAGAAACCATACAGGAACCCGGCTTCCTGGCTTGCTCTTGGAGGTATGCTTACCAGGCTTCTTTTATACAGCCCTAGATCACCTGCCTAGAGAATCACCCTCTTACATCTAAGTCAAATAACCATCATAGCTATTCCTCCCAGACATGCCCACAGGCCAGTTTGATCTGTCCTGTCCCTTAGTCAAGAATCTCTAATGCTTCTCTGTGTCAAGTTGATATTAAAACTAACGAGGATTGTGTGATTTGGAATTTGAAGAGAATAAAATTGCTTCTTAAACACAGAAGAGAGTCTTGGGCTTAGCATAATCCAATTTTAGAATTTATTTCATTGTTGTTGCTAATATTTGTTGGCTGGGTAGTCTTTCCCACCAGGTCCCACACCATTTAGTCTCAAATAAACACATAGAGGCCTACATTAATTATAAACTGGTTGGCCCATTAGCTCAGTCTTCTTTTTAACTCTTATACATTATATTAGCCCATAGTTCTTGTCTGTGTTAGCTTGTTACCTTTTTCAGTGAGGTAGTCCATCTTGCTTGCTCTGTGTCTGCCTTCCTCTGTGGCTGGGTCACAAATGCAGACTGACTTTTTCCTCTTCCCAGAATTCTCGTTGCCCTGCCTCTTCTTTTTGCTTGGTTGCCCTGCCTATACTTCTGGCCTGGCTACTGGCCAATCAACGTTTATTTAAAATACAAGTGACAGGGTACAGACCGTTGTCCCATAGCAAATATTGCAATTATAAGTGTTTTTTAGTGGTCAGTTTGAGATTGTGTTAATGATACTAAGTAGAAATATTAAAGATACTCCCCATCAAATACATGGGTCTCTCTATTCAAATATTTGATATTAGAGTAGCAGAGTTTAATGTCCTATTACTTTTTTTCTTCTTTGGTGGGTTAGCAGTAAGCTTGCTGACAGTTGTTTGTAGTCATTCTTTAATTGTACGACTTTGTTAAGCAAACACATGCATGACTTTAATTCTAAAGACACTAACTTGGTGGCTTCAAAGGAGTTGCTCGTTAATCCTTGTGGGAAGACTTCGAAGTGTCCCCACAGAGTTGCAAGGCAACTGGAGTAAATAGTTGCTCACAGGGCAGCCTTTTCCTTTTCCCATGTCCTGATGGATGTTTTAGTCTTGGAAGCTTCATTCTTTTTTTTTTTTTAAGATTTATTTATTATGTTCCTTCCATATATGCTTGCATGCCAGAAGAGGGCTGTGAGCCACCATGTGGTTGCTGGGAATTGAACTCAGGACCTCTGGAAGAGCAGTCAGTGCTCTTAACCTCTGAGCCATCTCTCAAGCCCCCTCCCCCGCCCCCCTAAGCTTCATTCTTTCAAGCAATGAGCCCCAGCAGCTATTAGGTTTACTGCCAATTTATGGACTTTTTTAGGGATAAAGTAGTGGAATTGTTTGTTCACCTTAATTCAATTAATAAATTAATTTTCTTGAGACTGGGCTTCATTATGTACTGTGGACACTACCATGGATGGTAAAAATCAAAAATTTCTGTTTTTAAAATGAATTTTAAATCATATATATAATACATGAAGATTGCTGTTGGCAGATATCGAACAATATAGAAATACTCACTACCAATAATATTCTTAGTCTCATTTCTATTTCCTGTCCTAGTGACAGCTATATTTACAGTGAATCCATGTAGGATTTTATACACAGTTCATACATACTACTAATTTGAATCTGTATCTTTTTTCCATATTATAGAAATCATTACAGTAGATCCTGGTGAGGAACACTGTCAGATCCAAAAGAAATTCCATTACCCCAAATTCCAAAAGGCAGAAGGGACAGATGTCTATCTGTGGTACCTATTAGCATAGCAAAGTGTGTGCTGGCCTCCAGGCTTGCTCAGCATCACAAGCACCTGCTGTGCACTTCAGAGTCCATGCTAGCATCCTAGCCCTTCTCACCTCCCTCCCTACTCTAAACTTCCTCTAACTCAGGAGCTTCCCTTCAGCCACCACTCATTTTCCTTACAACACTGCTATTTCATCTAGGCTTTTTGTTTGTTTGTTTTGGTTTTGGTCCATTCGTTCTCTTCCTCTCTCTGTTTCCTCCCTCCACTCTTTCACTCAGTCTCCCCTTTTCTAAGGGCCTGGGCCTCTTCTAACCCAAACCAAACTGCTCTTTTGACTCTGCTAAGACACGGATCCTTTGTTTCTGCTGACTTCTGTAGCACACCATAGTCGACTCAGATTCTGGAATCCACCTGCCTCTTCAGCTGCTTGTCTCTCCTCTGACTTCCCAGATACTCTCAGCACCCCCTGGAGCTTAGTGGAATCCTCCTTCTGGATGAGTTCCTGCTTTTGACCCTTTCCCCTCCTTTTCTAATTTCTTCCTCCTCAGTCTCAGAGACTCCATGTCTTACTGCAGAGGGCCTCAGTACAGCTCAGTTAATAGCCATGGATGATACATAGGTTTCTGAGTGCTCACAGATCTTAGCAACTTCTCCCACCAAACAAATGATCCCCAAATCTCCAATCTTTAAACTGTCTCTGCTCCATAAAAACCCTCCTTTAACCGTACCGTGGAGTTGCCCTGTTGCCAGTTTATATGGACTTTCCAATGGCGAATAGAGTGCAAAGCCTAGAGAAAAGCCTTTCACGAATAGAGCACCTCTAGAGGTCGAGTTAATGTTTGCAATCTACTTTTTATTGACATGTTATCTTTCTCTCTTCAGCCCTGAGATGTTTGTAAGAGGAATTCTCTGGCTTGTCATAGTTGCCTCTTATTTTCTTGGCATTTGGTGTTATTTCCCTTGTCTTCACCGCTAATTCCTTTTGTCCAGGCTAAAGACAGTCCGCTATGCTCTTTCAGAATGCTAAAGCACAGATGTGGGCTGAAATTCTTCTGTTCTGCTGTGCTTGACAACAGAAATGGTCATTTATAGTTTTACAAACCGTCATTCCGTTCCCAGCAGCAAGACATTTTTAAAAACACGAAACAGGCATTTTTTTTGTTATTGATTTTACTGATAGGATTTTCTTATGAATCATGAGGACAAAATAAAATCCAAGGGGGCTCGTTTCTCTCAGCTCCTTTTACTCTCTCATCCCCAGCAGTAATATCTTAGCTATTACTGGGACTGTGATATATTTTGTATCATTTCCTGTCTTGTACTCAAGACCCTACAGTGTGGAATTTATCTGGAGCATTCCCAGCCTGTCCCCAAGTGCACACAAAACCTAGTGTGCCTCCTGGGTCTGCGGACACTGCCTGCTGCTCTTCCCTCCATGCGCAGGCCCTGCCACAGCCTCCTGCCCAGCAATTCCTTCACTCATTCATTCCACTTCCTCTTCTCATCTCTCACCTTAGAAATTCATCTTCCCACCGATGCCAGAGACTTCTGCACGGGGTCCAGTCATCTTCACCGGAGTAAAATCTTCATCCTTATCACTTAGTCCCTGCTCCTTCCTGTCTAGCGTGTCTCTGTCCCCAATGTGAGCAACATCAGGCTGGCAGAGTATTATGGGTCCCTAAGGACCACCGTGGACTGCTGCCTTCTTCTAGACATGTCATGCACCTGCTGGCACAATGTGCATGTTGCCTCCCCCTGGCTGATTCTCTAAGAACAAACTTTACTAGTAGTCTTCAGTGTTGCTCAGCGCCAAAGCACAGCCTGAAGATTACTCACACTTCCTGCATTGTACTGTGTCCTCCCATCTGCACCCTGGGGAGCTTTATCAAGCTTCGAACTCTGTGTTGCTCCTTTCTCCCAGAGAATGAGCTCTTTGAAGACAGGACTCTGCCGGGTGCCCAGCAAGTAAGAGGATGCACATGAGGTTATGAATGGCAGGGATCTGAATGAACGGCTCAGTAGGTGTGTCGGACCCACTGCCCCCTCTCCAGTGAGCTTGGACTGTATAGTCTAACACCCACTCATCCCTGATGTCCGCACAGCTGTCTGCTCATTCCTCTTCCTTCATTTGCTCAAACTCACTCAGCAAACCGATGTGTTCTGCCTAAGACAGCAGGAAGTACATGCTGGGGACTCTGCCAGTGAAGAAACAGGCTTTAAAATTATTATTTTGGAAGTATTTCAGAATAAAAATAAGGAAGAATAACATCCGTATTTAGCCCATTTAACTTGCCTAGGGAACATTAACCTGATATAATGATTAAAATATTGACCCAGCCATCATTTTTATTCAGTCTAGCGGCAATTGGATTTAGGTACGGGAGTTTATATAAGCTGATGGGGTGGTTTCATTCTTTGCCCTCATCTCTGTGACACAGCACTGTTTTGACAGTCTTTTGAGCAGGCTTTTGGTGTCTGTTGAAACCCCAGGTAGTGTTTGCTACAGGCTCTGGAATGCCTCAGAACTGAGCAAAGTAGGAAGCCCTTTTCTTTAAATTACTGCACTAATTCTTCTTCCACAGCTGCTTTTCGCTGGTCTTGGGGTAGAAATTAAACAGCAATCAGCAGACATTCCGGCTGGCGGGGGTTGGGGGAGGTGGGGTGGGGGATGGGGGAGAGCAGAGAGAGAGGAATGCCAAGAATGTACTGTTGTCAAGTGTGAGGGGCTGCTGTGTACTGTGGAGTCAATCTCAGGCTCCTGGGCCCAGAGTTTCCAAGCTTTAAAATGCTTCTAGCTCCAGCTTGGGAGAGACAGGGTAAGGTGTGGAGCTGGTTCCTTGACCCCACATTCCTTCTCTGTGACCCTGAACCAGAGTGTTGCCCACACAAGAAGCTTCTGCAGGGATGGTCAGTGTTTGTAAAGTTTTGGCCACCCCAAAGGAGAATCTTTGATGTTTGAGGTTCCTACAGTTTCAACTTTTCCTTGAATAATATTGAATAAAACTGGGAATGAGAAATGGTTACTGTCTTAGGCCAGGACTTATTGTTAATTTTTTTTTGCAGACATTTTTAATTAGAAATTTACTAGTAATATGTATGTGTGTGTTTCTGTGAAAGAGAGACACACGGAGAGAAAAACAGAAAGACAAAGACAGAGAGAATGTGTGTGTGCTCATGAGACTGTGTGTGGAGACCAGACGCTAGGTGATTGTCCATGGATTCTTTTTGAAACAGCTAGTGGTTCTAGCTGGCCAGAAGGTCTCAGGAATCCACCTGTTTCCCCAGCATTTGGAAAACAAGCTCTTCTCCCCATGCTGTGCTTTTTCAGTGGACTCTGCAGATCAAATCCAGGTCCCCATCCTTACCAGGCAAGCACTTTATGAACTCAGTTGTCTCCCAAACTCTATGAGGAACTTAAATTCATTTGTAAGAAGGAAAGTTCCTCAAAGAACTGTGTGCACACGTGTGTGTGTGTGTGTGTGTGTGTGTGTATGTGTGTATTCATGTGTTTGTTCATGGACAGAGGCCAAGAGACCCTTATTCACTGCTGGAGATTAGAAACATAAGTACTTTAGCTGTGTGAGTTTTAAGTGAAGAGGGAAACTGTATTGTTCTTGGAGCTCTTTCCAGTGCTTTGTGACATGCCCTTGGGGCATGGGGATGCTGAGAACAGAGCCCTGTTTCTTATCTGCCCAGATGTCTCTCCAGCCCCACTTTTACTTTTATTAGGATCTATTGATTATACACAATGGGTGTCATGACATTTTTCAGGAAAACAGTGCCACTAGTTTATGAATTTTAATTGGCAAAGTCCTAAAACACAACAAGAAGCCCAATCTAAACCAACCAACTTACCAACCAAGTCAAAACCATGTACCCAATGAAAAATTATATTTCTCTGTCAGATTTCCAAGTAGAAGATAGTTAGGAAGAGCAGCAGGTCGGAGACTGGAAAACCTAAACTTTGAATTATTCTGTTGGATTTTTGTTGGTCTATTTTTCAACTGATATTGAGAACATAATAAAGAAAAATTTAATAGTTATGGTGATCAAGTCCTATAGTTAAATTAACAATCAATTAAGCAATATTTGAGAGGGGAAGGTTATCTTGAGGTAATTACTGAGAATATTGGGGTTTTGGTGAATCTTAATCTTATGGCTGATGTCTCTAAGAACAAACAAGTTTAACACAAAAGAAGCATGGGACGCCGGGCGGTGGTGGCGCACGCCTTTAATCCCAGCACTCAGGAGGCAGAGGCAGGGGCGGATCTCTGTGAGTTCGAGACCAGCCTGGTCTACAAGAGCTAGTTCCAGGACAGGCTCCAAAACCACAGAGAAACCCTGTCTCGAAAAACCAAAAAAAAAAAAAAAAAAAAAAAAGCATGGAACAAAGACACATTGGGAAAAATGAAAAATCCAAACCCATTTTAGGTGGTGTCTTATAAGTTTAGCAGCTGGATGGTCAGTTCCATCTTTATGACTCGTTCCAACTTCATGAGAAAAATAATAGTTAGTTTTGGAGTATTATAGGAATATTAGGTGATTTTTATTGTTTCCAGAGTCTGTGGATCAAAATGGTTTGTGCATTTCCTGGTTATACTGCTCTAGAAAGATGACTAAAGAAGGACTGTATAATCATACCAGGACGAGGGAGACACTTTTGAATTTCATCATTCAAGTTGATTTTATTTCTAGGAGTAAACAAGAAAGAACTGAAGAGAGTTCAAGGAGACATTCCAGAGAAATTTACAAGGCTAACCACTGACTGAAAGGGAGGCCTTGGGGGAAAACGGCTTTCGCTTCAGTATTGAAGTTTAAGTGGGCCTAACATTGTCTTCGATACAGCCATAGCTATGCTATGTGCTCTTTGAAGTCTGCTTTTTCCAGGAAATGTTGGGTTTCTCTTTGTTCTTAGTTTTGAACTGTTGAAAGATCTGAGTAGGCAGTGACTAGTTCTGTTTTCAAGGAAGGAGTCATCTCACAGAAGAATGAAAAGTCGGAGATTATATTTCCTTTATGAGGCTGTGTATATACACCTACTTCAATAGCTAGCTTTAGAGAACAATTGCTCTAGGTTAGGTGAAAACGAAAGATTTCTTTTCAGTTGATTGTAACTAGAATACTATTTTTTTTCTTGTAATTTGAATCTTAGTCCTATATAACCCTTGCCTTTAAACAGAAATAGTTCACCCCAGAGTGTTCTGAGGCTTGTGGAATTATTACTAAGCTGTCATTTTAAAGATTTATTTTTCAAGTTGGGAGACTTAAAAAAGGAAATGAAATAAATGAAAATGATGCTATCGAAGTTTTGAGAGGTTGCATTTTTTATTTTTCCTGATGGCAGTAGATCTTGAGATGCAGTGGGTTGAATGTCACTGAGTAATATCCCCCTCTGTTATTGCATTCGATTCAGGCTGACTCAGAGGTCATTGAGAAGTGGACGGGTGATGTGAAGGAGTTCCTAAGGAAAGAGCAGGCTGCGCAAGGAGACGCGACTGGCCTACAGCGGCAGCTTGACCAATGTGCTGTGAGTTCTGCTGGTCTGGCACTCCTATTCAAATAAATAACATTTTCTTCTTCTTCTTCTTCTTCTTTGTCGTTTGGAGTTATTAAAATTGTAAGAATGGTGCATATGAAGTCTAGATGCAGTGTCCTTTATCATAAAGCTTTTATTTTGGCTTTATAGCCAATAAAAGACAGACAGATAGCTGACATTTTATGGCCGGCTGTGGTTATAGAACTGGTGACGAGAACAAAAGCCAATTGATTTCCTCGGGAGCTGCCCTTCTGTTACAGCGATGATCTTAATGTAGAGATGACGGCGAGTGTGCTGCTGTCCTGGTGCCACCTGACGAGCCTTTATGAGAAGGACGTCTAACAAATGAAATCTGCTAGTCGTATTATATGCCGTTTATGCTTGATGAGGTCATAGGGTGTTTCTAAACCCGTGGTTCTCAGCCTTCCCAATTCTGCCACCCTTTAATCCAGCTCTTCTTGTTGTGGTGATCCCCGGCCATAAAATTATTTCATTGCTACTTCCTAGCTGGGCTAAGTTTGCTACTGTTCTAAATCGTAATGCAAATAGCCTGCTATGCAGGATAGCCGATATGTGACCCCCCAAAGGGATAGCAACCCACAGGTTGAGAACCACTGCTCCAAATTAATTGAAAGTAGTGTTTCCCAATGAAATTCAAGTATTTCTAATCTATCTTTTTTAGCGAGTGGCTGTCTTAAATTTCTGAAAAGAGGTTATCTTTTAAGTGGCTGAGTCTTCTGACTGCCAAGCAATATGACCGTGAAGTAGCTTCAGGATCCGGGCAGATAGATGTGAATCTGATATCTACTTACACGGCAGTAGACTCAACATGGGCTTCTTTCCTATATTTAGACATTTGCAAATGAAATCGAAACGATCGAATCATCTCTCAAAAACATGAGAGAAGTAGAGACTGATCTTCAAAGTTGTCCAGTCACCGGAGTGAAGACTTGGATCCATGGACGAGTAGCGGACTACCAAGCTCAGCTGGAGAAATTCAGCAAAGAGGTGAGCTTTTCGCCTTCACTGTAGCTGGTTTCTCTTGACCAGGGAAAGCAGAATTAAAGATGGTGGTCTAGGACATTTACAGGAAAACATAAAACACACACATAAAGTGTGTGTGAGCGCATATGAATGTACAGACACACAAGTTTATATATCTGTACATATACATAATACGCATATTTATATAATATATAATGTGTACGCATATGTATGTGTGTATGTATATACACATATATATTTGTGTATGTATATACATACACACACATATATATTAAAGTTAAAGAAGAATATTGCTTGTTCAGTGGGATTCAAGACTTTTACTTTTTCTTCTTATTTAAATACAGCTCTACACATTCATTTATAATCCTCGTCTTGCCTTGAGGACGTTTGAGTGTGGTGTCTACTAATTATAGCTATTAATCTTTTAGGCAGCCGATATTCATTCATCAGCTGCAGTTTAGTATTCTGTTAATTAGCGTCTGTGGCCAGGCCTCTTTGGGTGCCTGGGGACACAGCTATGACCAGGCTTTCCTTCCTCTCGAGAAGGTTGCATTCCTGAGAGGCAGGTGAACTATCGGAGAGGGCAGCCAAGAGGTAGGAGAAGGTGGCTATTGTTTCGAATAGGTTGGCCAGAACATGTAGTAGGGGGAGTTTCCAGTCCTAAAGCTCAGCTGTGGTGTGTGTGTGTGTGTGTGTGTGTGTGTGTGTGTGGTGTTTATTGAGGACCCAAGGCCCTGCAGCTTGTGAATGAATGCAGTTAGTGACAGGGAAAGCAGGAATAGCCAAGGTCGGAAGGTGGCGAAACTCACTCAATGGTGCAAGCATGTTGGATTTCATTTTACGAGTGATGTCAGCTAGTTTGAGAGGCTTTTCTAACATTTACTAACTTTGTTATTAATGTGTGTATGAATGTGTGGGTGCATATGCCACGGATGCATGTAGAAGTTAAGAATAACTAGTGGGTACCAGTTCTCTTCTGCCATTGTGTGTGGGTCTAGGTGATTGAACTTAGTTCACCAGGCATGGCTGCAAGTGCCTTTACCTCTGAGCTGTCTCACTGGCCCAAGTTCGAGAGTGTTGAGCAGGGACATGACATGTGGCAGACTTTTTAAGGTCCCTTCCACTTTCAGGTAGATGGTTTGCTTTAGAAAGCTAAGTAGGGAAGCAGGGACAACACCTAAGTCATTGCAGACTCAAAAAAAGGAGAAGTTCCCTTGAGGCATGCCATGTGTGCCCTGTCTTGGAAACAGACAGGGCTTGGCTAGAGGATGATGCATGACGGAAAAGCAATGGTCAAGGGTAGCTCAGAAGATTGACAAAGGGTTAACACTGGGTTGTGGTACTCTCTATTTGAATGTAAGAACTGAGGAGGTGACACTTCTAGGGGCAAGTGATGAGTCAGTCCCGTTTTTGGAAGGATCAAGGCCGAGGAAATTCCACACATGCAAATGGCAATTCTTTTTCTCTTTGTAAAATTTTCGCTTTTTAGTTTTTAGTCCTCTTGGAGCATGGGAACCAGAAGAAAGTGAGTAACAAAAGTTAATAGAGCCAGGGGTGTGTGATGCCTTGGGCCAGGTTAGCCCAGTTGAAAATCAAGTTTTAACTTTGACTAGGTTACCTGAGGAAAGTACATTCCCAGGAGTTGTGGGGACAAAATGTTACTGAACAGTGGAGGAGGGAATGAGAAGTAAGGAAGGGGTTGAATATGACCAGTTTTGAGAGAAATCACTCTCTTCGGGGAATAGAGCCAAAAACATAGGGTGGGACCTGGAGTTGGGGAAGGTGGATAGTTTTGTTTTGTTTTTTAATCACCTAATTGTGAGAAATAGTACAGGGTGCTTTATGCCGAAGAAAACAACTTCCCTTAGAATGTGTGAGGCAAACAATTTGAGTAAGTTGGGAAGTGGGGCCTGCTTACAGCAGTAGGGACTGAGGACTACTTCCAAGGGATGTCTCGGAGACCTCTGCTTACTGCCCCGTGTAAGGAGAGCTTGTCAGTGTTGTGAAGGCACCCAGCAGGTTGTCTCTGCCTTCTCGGACACCTTGCAAAACTAATGGTGGTGTAGATGTAGCTGAGTGAATGACAGTCGTGAAAAAAAGAGGAGAAAACGAGAAATTCAATCATGTTCCTCAGAGCATGCCGGGGCTATTGCATTTTTCTTGATATAATGCTTTTGGACTACCGTTTCTATTGGTAAATCTTATGGTGGCATCACTTGATGGTTTTTTCTTTTCTGTTTTGGTCCAACTTTTTCATTCTGAACATGTTTAAATGTAGAGAAAAATTGAAGTGAGGAATCACCCATGGGCTGATTCTAATATTTGTCAATAGCTAGTGTTATATTACATTTTCTCTTCATCTGTGAAAATGTGCTTTAGATAAGAAGTTGAAATTATCCTATGTTATAGTACAGTCTATTATTACAAAGTCAAAATACCGTTACCAAACTTAAGAAAGTAATCTCTTTATAAAATTACTGAATACACTAGCCAAATCTGTATTTCTGTATCTGCTTCATAATCTGTAAGTGGCTGGGGTTTTGTCTAAGTAAACAGAGGATGTGGTTCTTAAGTGACATTGAGGAACAAGCAACTCTGGCTTCCATCCGTCTATTTATCCCCTATCTCCCTGTATCCATCCGTTCATCCATCTACCCTTCATCCTTCATCATCTCCATCCATCCGTCATCTGTCGTCATTATCTATTACCTGTCATATATATCCACCCATCCATCATCTCTCCCCATTCATCCTCACCCGTTTGCTCACTCATTCATTACAGAAATCTGCTGTGCATTCTATTTGATGTGAAACATGGACAGAAAATTTAGGAGTCTTCAGCAAGGAGTAGCTACATGTTGTACGAAGAGTGACTTAGTTAGATCAGTTCTAGACAATCTATATCAGTCACTAGTAAAAATGTTAAATGTAGTTTTATTGTAGTTAGCAAAAATAGGTATGTCTGGGGCTGGAGAAATAGTTCAGCAGTTAAAAGCACTTCCAGCTCTGGCAGAGGACCCTGGTTCCATTACTAGCACTGTCACGATAGCTGATAACAGTCTGTAACTCTTGATGCCCTCTTCTGGCTTCCGTGGGCACACACATGCCACACAAGTGTACCTACAGGCAAAACACACCTTCATACAGAATAAAAAGAAATAAGTCTAAAAAAAAAAGGCATGCCAAACCAAAAAAAAAAAATACATAGGAATGTGTCGCACCTATGTTATCATGAAAGAAGTTATTACTGTGCTAAACTACAGAGTGTATAGATATGATTTTGAGGGTTTATTTTCAACGTTTCTATGGTCCTATTAAAATGTTAGAACTGATTGCTGTTCAGAGAACACAAAAAACCTTCTGGAAGTGGGCCCAAAGTCTTCTCCATTTATGTGGTTATATTCCACACACACACGCACGCACGCGCGCGCACACACACACACACACACACACACACACTATAGGTCCATAGTTCAACGTTTCTATGGTCCTATTAAAATGTTAGAACTGACTGCTGTTCAGAGAATACAAAAAACATTCTGGAAGTGGGACCAAAGTCTTCTCCATTTATGTGGTTATATTACACACACACACACACACACACACACACACACACACACACTCTATAGGTCCATAGTTTTAGTAAGAACTGCCTAAGTGAGAGTGCTGACCATCCATTGTGGGAGCAGCGCTGCCTGGCTTCTTGATAGAGGGCAGCAGCACGGAGGGGAGGTGGGCCCTGCACAAAAGTTGCCTGTCTATTTTCAGACCTATGCGCCTGTTTGGAGGGAGGGAACAGGAAAGCCACTAACTGTTCCTTAACCCACACTCTTGTTCCTGTCCTGGCTTCTGGTTACTATCACACAGCCCTGGTGAGGTGGCCTCCACAGTGACATGTAATTCGAGCAGGCGGTTGGACATGTCAGGGAGAGGTTGTACTATTCCTGTGCTACGGGATCAGCTCTTCCAGCTGAGTCAGTTTGTGGTTAGTGGGAGGGACTTTGAGAATATTCCCAGACTTCTCTGAGGAAACTCACAAAGTTACTGAACCAGATTCAGCTAAATAGCTATTTTCAAACATATCTTCTACTTTCTTCAAATTTATTTTATGTGCCTTAGTACTTTGTCTGTATGTGTGTTGTGCGTAGAGTGTCAGATCCCCTGGAACTAGAGTTAATGTTACAGACAGTTGTGAGCTGCCATGTGGGTGCGGGGAATTGAACCCACATCCTCTAGAAGAGCAGCCAGTGTTCTTAACTGCTGAGCCATCTCTCTAGCCTGTGTCTTTTTCTTCCTAACCACAGCATTTTATAGGATAATATCTTATGGACACCTTTTATAATAGTTCTCCTCGCTCCCAATTTTCTCTTTATTTTTGAGAGCAGGCTTCTTTCTGTAGACAAGGCTGGCCCCTGATTCACAGAGATGCACCTGCTTCTGCCTCGCAAGTGCTGGGATTAAAAGAATATGCAACCATGCTCAGCTCCACCCTTATTTTAAGATGTGAGGACACAGTGGAAATTTTGCTTCCTGTTTTTCTTTTTTTAGATAATAAACAGTGTTGCAATAAAATCAGCTGGTGTGTATGTTTTTATTGCTTCAGGTTAATTTCCTACATGTGGAATTAAAGGGTCATAAATCAAGCTGGAATGGAAGCAGAAGCCACCTCCCTGCTGCCGAGCTTTCCCTGTGCTGGAAGGTGCTGAGCAGGGTCCCGGGGAGAACAAACACCAGCTGTGAGCCCTGTTTTCAGAGTTCCAGAAGATATTTATTTTCAGGCTCGGTTCACGTCGAAAATCTTGTCTAGAATTTATTGTATTTTCATAATTTCTTACATTCCATAGCATCAGCACAGGATGTCTAAGAAGTTTTACTTGAATATTAAAACATAAAGCTGGAAATTTATTGCAGTGTCTTTAAATATTAAAGTGTAGAACTTGGCAGTTAGTGTGTTAAAATCTATTTACTGAGCACAATGGCTTTTCCTTTCTAGATTGCTATTCAAAAAAGTAAGTTGTCTGATAGTCAGGAAAAAGCCACGAACCTGAAAAAGGACTTGGCCGAGATGCAGGAGTGGATGGCTCAGGCTGAGGAGGAGTACCTGGAGAGGGACTTTGAGTACAAATCCCCGGAAGAACTGGAGAGCGCTGTGGAGGAAATGAAGGTGAGGCCCTCTACCCTGCCCAGTGCCTCTTTATGCTAATCAGCCTGCCCAATGGTACCACACAGAACCACATAGCCCAGTCTACTCACAGTACGATTTTCAATTCAGAAGAATGAGATGAGCAGGAGAGCAGGTGTGGTGATTCCAGTTGGGAAAGGAGGCTGATGCCAATCCACTGGTTCAAATCCACCCCAGAGTTGATGCCATGCGGTCCCTGGGGACAGGCATGCAGGATATAGCCTTAGGGAGCCACACAGGACTTCAGACTATCCAAGAAGGGCTGTGCAGAGAAACTGTAATTTTTCTTTTTTATCATAGTAACACCTAGACTATAAATTTACCATTTTAGTATTTTCTCAGTGTATATTTAGGGATGTTAATTATAGTCACAGGGGCATACAGCTTCTATCACTGTTTCCTGGAAGCATAATTTTTGGTAAGGAACAAAAGAGACTTCTTCAACACTTAGTTGGAGGTCCTCCTGGTTCTACTGCATCTGATTTCAGTCAGTACTGGGTATTCACGAGAACCCCAGAATGCCCTCTGAGCAGGAGGCAGGGCTATAGAGTCAATATTGGGGGCACACGGGAACCCCAAAACATTTTTAGAGCAGGAAGCCGGGGTTATAGAGTCAGTTTCGGGGCCACACTGGAACCTCAGAGTGTCTTTAGAGTAAGAGGCAGGGGGAATACAAAGAAGGTGAGGATAAGTTGAAGTCAGGCTGTGGTTCCAGAAACTTCTGTTCCTGTGGCAGTAGTTGTTCTTATATAATGAAAGAACTGGGCCTCAGTCCCACATTGCCTCCACTACTCTTCCAACAAGACTTACCCTTCTTTTTCCAAAATATCAAGTAACATTGTATATTACCTCACAGCTAACTCACCCGAAAGTCTTATCTAGGGCAACGTTTTCTATGCAGATAATTTTTAAAAAGAGGTTTTATGTGACACTCATGCCTGTTCTCTCTGAGTCAGTACACATAAAAAGAGACTTACTTAAGCTGTGTAAGGCACTGCACTATTTTTTTTAATGTAGCTCTTTTTGATTTTTTTTTATATTTTTAGTATAGGCAATATTTTAAAGGTAGTCTACGATATAAAGCATAACTACCGCGTTTATCTCTTACACGGTTGGAATTGTAGTTTGGTGCTGTTCTTAAAAGTCATTACAGTTAAGAGCTGGGAAAGATGAGATTAAAATCTTTGATTGGGCAGCACTTTGTTTATTTTTATTCTTCAAAACAGCCATTAGGAATTTAAAAGCGACTACACTTAATTATGTTCCCCACACCCCGGGGAAGCTGGAATCCATTAAGCAGTAAAGCCAGCTAAGAGGGACCGCGGAAGGCTGCTGCTGCAGGTGGATTTTCTTGCATATGAGATCAAGCACCTTGAGCACAGAGAGGCAGCTATTTTTGGATCAGGTTGTCCAGTGGAACTTTATCATCTTTGATGTGCTGTTCATTATTGGAAGGATGGATATACCTATGTTCTAGGAGGATAAAGTGTTTTTTTTTTTTAAACAAGAATTTGTGGAACATTTTTAATGGATGCCTGTGCCACAGTATCCTGCCGTTTTTGAGGGTGTTTATTTATTTCAGTTTAATGTGTTCAGACCTCCAGTGGTCAGTTAAAATGAGTTCATTTAGAGCCTTACTCTGAACCCAGAATTTGAAACTCTTTCTTGTCAGTAAACCCTGTTGAAGATAGCTTGCCTGAGAACTCGGGTGCTACCAAATGAAAATGTTGTGGGAACGGGACATGCACATTGGAACCCAGAGGAGTGAGATTTTATATTTAGCATCCTTCCTTCAGAGAAACTCAGGCTGTATCATTTGCTAAATAACGTTCTGCTCAGGCCGATAGAAGAATTTGGGTGTTTTAATTTTGCATCAATTATTATTATTATTTAAGAAGAGAGCCGTGTTTCAAGTTGCCTTTTTCTGGGGACAGAGGGCGAAAGAGGACGTGCTGCAGAAGGAGGTGAGGGTGAAGATTCTGAAGGACAGCATCCAGCTGCTGGCCACCAAGGTGCCCTCTGGTGGCCAGGAGTTGACATCGGAGTTCAACATGGTGCTGGAGAGCTACCAACTTCTCTGTAATAGAATTCGTGGAAAGTGCCACACACTAGAGGTATGAGATTCCCTTCTTCTCATGCAATGCGAATTTCCTTACCTTATAAAAAAAAAAAAGAAAACTCCATTATTTTATCAAACATTGAATTATCCAAGTAATTTTTATGGATGAGGTAGATTAAAAAAGAAGAAAGTTTTTTTTTTTTTAAAAAGGATAACAAGGTCTGTCTCCATTTCTTTTTTAGAGAATTTGTTTGCAATAGCTTATCCCCTTCAGATTTTGATATTTTTATGTATTCACCAGTGTTCTCATGTTATGAAGGGGCTAAAGAGTCCGTTTTAATCCTCAAAATCCCCATTTTATAAGACTCTAGCCTTTCTTTTTAAACCTGGTTAACTACACAGATGGGAATTCAAATTTTTATTTTCAGTAGTGTCTAAAGTTTACTGGAGGGGGAAAAAGAACTTAAATATGTTGATTTTTCTTTGAATTTTTGGTAAATATCTTCCCCCAGTAGATGGAAGATATAGATTGTTCTGTTGGAATATTTTAATGAAGTGGTCTCTCATTTTAATGACTTTTCAAAAAAAAAATCTGGTTGAAAGATTTAAGAAACATTTCTAGTTACTACAGTGTAAATGAAACATAACCCTGAGACTAGTGATTGTGTTGTGGTCATTTCTGCAGGCATGACAATGGCAGTGGAAGAATTTTAACTAACGTTACTCATTCCTTAGTTGTTACCTGTCACCTATGTTACTGAGTGATTGTTTTTGAGGCAGGGTCTTCCCAGGTAGCCCTGGCAGGCCTGGAATTCACTGTGTTGATCAGGCCGACCTTATATTGGCAGTGGTTATTTCTAGTTCTGCCACCCAGGGGCTGGGATTGCAGGTGCCCAGCTTTCATCTATTTTGTGTTTAGATAATTATGGAAATTGAGACCAATTAGTAAGAACGGTACTTGACTAGGGATGAGCCTGCATCCTGGGACTGCTTCTCTGTCGCCTTCCCTTCCTGTAGACCTGAGCAGATTCTTCAGTCTGCTTTCTGCTGGAGGAATGTGGGGGCAACTAAAAACTTTTTTTTTTGAACCAAAAGTCAGCAAATATGGCAGAGACCTCATGTCTGAACTGTGTATCTTTTTGTTTGGTTAAGAGTGGTATTTCTAAAGGATTGAAAACAGCATAAAAACACCTATCTACCCACACGAAAGATGAATCTGTGACAGACCCTGGGTGTCAACCCCTAAAATTCGAAACACCTTTTCTCTGCTTCTCTATAGAAATATTTGCTGAGCCCTGTTCCTCCAAGCAGAGCCTGTATGGGGTATGGATGGGACTGTGTCGGTACCTCTAAAGAGGACAGATTAGAATTCTGTGCTGATGAGGAGTGAACTAGCCAGGTAATGCTGGAGAGCTCACCCTGGTGGCGGAGACAGGGAAAAGCTGGTGGGCTGACCAACCCTGCAATTACCCAGGCCCAGGACCAGGGTTATGTGTTGGCCCACCCCAACATCCTCTATCTGTGCTCTACTGGAGCACGGAGGTGAGAATGGGGGATTGATGCTGTAGACCAAGGGCTTCAGGGTCCCCATGAGGCAGGGCAGCAACGAGATGTCCAGAAAGCATCCCAGTGAGGGCCCAGCATTGATGATGCAGCAGAAACCACAGACCTTGAACCATTTCTTCGCTATGAATGCCTCCATGTAAAAATCTATGGATAAAGAGGTTTATTGTGTGACTCACTGTGTAGCTTCCATGATGAAATTTTTTTTTCTTTTTTTCTCTCTAAAATTTTATTTTATTTTTTGCAGGGGGGGTGGTGGATGGGTGGGATCCAGAAGCATGATGTGAAAGACACAAAGAATAAATAAAAGTTAATAAAAAAAGAATTCTGTGTCAAGTTCTAATCTTAGGTCAGGTAAGTTTCTCTTTTATGGAGCAAGGGGAGAGGAGGTCTTCATGCACGCTTTCCCATCTTCTCCTCCTGCCTGAGAACTCTCAGTAGTGAGGGCACAGAACTGCCTGCCTCGTGTTTTGGCAAAATGGGGCCCTCTTCTTACATGGGTGTATCCTTATTAACTTGGAAAGAAGTACCGAGCCTACAGAGATATCTATGCCCATCAGTTATCTTGGAATTGGAATTGAGTATGTCCCCAAAGACTTAAGTTTCTATAAAAAATATCATGAATGATCTTTATCCTTTGTCTTAAATTTTCATTCATGTATGTATGTATATATGTATCTATCGATCCATTTATTTATTGGGTGGTAGCAGGTACTGGGGATTGAACCCAGGGTCTTTGACTGTCAGGAAAGCACTGTGACCATTGAGCTAGTCTCCAGGTCCTCCCTTATCTTTAAAGTAAAGCAATAGCTTTATGATTTTCACCCCTATTAATTATAGAGGTTTGTTTTTTGACATGTAACTAGGTCCTGGGAATTTATTTGAATGGAAACTGAGACAGCCTCTTTCCCATCCCCCTCTCCCTCCCCCTTAATTGCTCCAGTTTATTGACAGATTTAGTTTTGTTTCATTTATTTGCTGTTCCAGCTTCATCGGTTTCTGAGCCGCTGCGTATTACTCACACTGAAATGGAGTTATTATTGATCGAAGAGATGACATATGGCATGGCTTCTCATTCAGTTTTAATGTTCCCTTCTCGTTCTTTAGGAAGTCTGGTCTTGTTGGGTGGAGCTGCTTCACTACTTGGATCTGGAAACCACTTGGTTGAACACTTTGGAGGAGCGTGTGAGGAGCACAGAGGCCCTGCCCGAGAGGATAGATGCTGTTCACGAAGCTCTGGAGGTTGGCACCTGATGTCTGAGCCACAGTTATTTTCACTGTGATGAGGACAGATGTGTTGTCTGTCTGTCTGTCTGTCTGTCTAACTGCTTATCTGCCTACCTACATCTCTCTCTATTTAATCTATCTATCTATCTATCTATCTATCTATCTATCTATCATCTATCTTTCTGTCTCTATATCTATATCCATGTATGTATGTATGTATGTATCAATCTATTTATATCCATCTATCCATCCCTCTATCTCTCTCTCTCCATATCATCATCCATGTCTGTCTGTCTGTCTGTCTGTCTGTCTCTCTCTCTCACTCTATCTGTATATATCCATCAGTCCTTGTATTTCTATGTATGTATGTATGTATGTATGTATGTATCATCTGTCTATGTGTGGCATACCATAGGATGTGTGTGGAGGTCAGAGAACAACTTGCAAACATTGTTTCTCTCCTACCACTTAGATCCCAGGGATTAAATTCCAGTTGTTAGGCTTGGTGGCAACCTCCTTTTTACCCACCGAGCCATCTCATTAGCCGATGGGCACTCTTTTATCAGCCTTGTAAGGCAGGGGCTGTGTGAATTCATTTTAGACACTGTAATGCTCACTAGTGGGGTCCAGTTTATTTCACCATCCCCTGGACAAAGTGTTTTGTTTCTTCTCAGTTATGAATATGGCATGAATCATGCTTAAAGTGACTTCTAGCTCATTGTCTTCAGATATTAAAGGTAAAGCAGGCTGATATGTATATTTTTGAAGGCAGGGTTCCCACTGTGGGAGCTAGACAGCAAGACAGGGCTTCAGATCCCCGGGACTAAGAAATGTCCCACAGTCTTCCTTGTTCAGCAGTTTCCAGACCATGAGTGCACGCGATACTGTGGAAACTGCTTCTGAAATGAATTACAGTATAACCAGGGAGGTGTGTGTATGAAAAAGAGGGTGAATGTGAATATTCTTGAGCAGAAGCAGTAGGGAAAGTGGAGCAGGAATCAACAGCTGACAGGAAGACAGAGACAGTCCCGGGAACCTCCACTCCTGAGGTGGATGCTCTGCAGGAGGAGAGTTATCAAAGATGGAGGCTATGGAAACCTGGGGACACCCATTAAACAAACCGCAAAGATGCTTTCCTCATAGGAGAGTAAATACACATTCTAGAAACCCAGAGAATGGAGAAAAGGAGAAGCAAGCTCCATGATACACACTCTTAAACATTATATGTATTTCTCCTTTTGTGTCGTTATTACTTTTATGCATGTATATGCAGGCCACTAAACTGGGTCAAAGGGCTCATAGTCCTAACCACTTTGGAAAAAGTTAAGATTTTTTTTTGTTTTTGTTGTTTTTTAATTGACTATTGCATGCAGACAAATCATAACTTCCTATGTTTCCATTTTCTTATCTGCAGAATAGGAGCAATATTAAGTCCATAAGGTTAATTGGATTTATGTCTATAAAACTGTATACATAGAAATACTTAGTCTATTTCTGTATCATGAGGTAGAAAAATGAACGTCTAATTTTGCTAATGTAGTGAATAACACTTGGAATAATTTTATTTGTATAGCATAGTTTTATACACACTGGTAATTTCTCATAAAATTAATAATTATTGTAATTATTTTATGGGATTACATTATCACTTATATTCCTGCAGATTTTCTTTGGTTTTAGTCTTATGATTTTTGCTAATGCTTTGGTGGATAATTCTGTGAATTAGTTATTTCTTTAATTTTTGCTGTTATTTCTTAGGTGGATTTTTAGAAAGTAGAATTACTACGTGTCTTAATATGGCATTTTGCAGTTCTCGATTCACTTAGTAAATGTGTTATAGTGATAATTATTATTATTGCTAAATAACAATTCATTATTATTATTACTATTTATTTACTGTCCCTGTCGCAGTCTCTGGAATCTGTTTTGCGTCACCCAGCGGATAATCGCACCCAGATCCGGGAACTTGGGCAGACTCTGATTGATGGTGGGATACTGGATGATATCATCAGCGAGAAGCTGGAGGCTTTTAACAGCCGATACGAAGATTTGAGTCGCTCGGTGAGAACCAGACATGCGCAGTGTGATTAGGTAGTTACTGCACGTGCCGACCCGCAGAGAGTTCCCCTCTCTTGGAGCTTCCATGCTGGTTACACATTGGTGAGAACCAGACATGCACAGTGTGATTAGGTAGTTACTGCACGTGCTGAGCCGCAGAGAGTTCCCCTCTCTTGGAGCTTCCATGCTGGTTACACATTGGTAGTCTCCAAATTGGTCCCGGGTAGTGAAGGCCTTGGTGTGGTGGGCATTAAAGGAGACAGCCAATATTGATGGGAGCCTGAAAACTTTGAAGTAAGTGTGGTAGAATAGATCTAATATTTATTTGTAGGTCACACACAACTTGATGAATAACAAACAAACACGCAATGCCAGGCCTGGCGTAGTAGTGCATGATTTTAATGCTAGCATTCAAGAGGCAGAGGTAAGCAGATCTCTGAGCTTGATGTCAGCCTGGACTGCATAGGATGTCCTAGACCAACTGGAGGCTACATAGCAACACATTGTCTCAACAAACCTTTGTCAGTGAATGCAGCCCTGTGGGCAAGCGCTTGCCTAGCATGCACAAGGCTCTGGGTTAAATTCCCAATACCCACTCACCCCTGCCAGGTACTTGTTACTATTTCTTTTTGTGAATTATGTTATTTTCTGCTAGAATCGTATTATAGTTCTATTTAAAAATAATGGGGGGAGGGAGGCTGGAGAGATGGCTCAGAGGTTAAGAGCAGCAGCTGCTCTTTCAGAGGTCCTGAATTCAATTCCCAGCAACCACATGGCAGCTCACAACCTTCTATAATGAGATCTGATGCCCTCTTCTGGCTTGCAGACGGAATATTATACATAATAAATAAATCTAAAAAAAAGAATAATAACTCCTATATCTATATCCTAGGAACTATCAGGGTCATCAGAATTTAATAACTTATGAAAACAACTTTGCTTGGCTCATATCCAGGTTGTATCTCAACATGCATGTTCATATCAATGATAAGAGGAGGGGCGTTGTTCTTTTCTTAGAAGGTTGGGGAGATAATTAGATAGCTCTGACAGATTACTGAATAACAACTGCTGAGATTCAGACTATAAGTAGCACTGAGCATAATTCAAAGGTGTGAGGCAATTGGTGGCATGACACACGTGCACCTGTAGAATCTGTTCTCAATTTTAGGAAAAAGTTTTTAGGTATTTATTCTCTTGATAGGCATCCTTACTACATATTATTATTGGTATTATTTTTTGGCTAGGCATTGGTGATTCTTAAAATTGCCTTACATTTCTAACAAATAAAAGCTTTTAAAATAAAGTGTAAGGTTTAATTTAAAATGTTTTATGTATATGTATATGAGTATCTGCATATACGTATGTACACTGTATATGTGTCGGGTGTTTATGGAGTCCAGAAGAAGGTGTCAGATCCACTACAGTTGGAGCTAAAGATGGTTCTTTACGAGGTCAACAGGTACTCTTAACCATTGAGCTGTTCCCCTAAATAGGCATTTTTTCTCTATTTTATATGTCCTATGGGAGATCGTTTTGTATTTGTGTTTTGTGATTGTATGCATTAACAAAAGAAGTAAAAAAAAAATGAGAGATTCGACTGCTGTGTCCACGAGGCGCTGGAAGAACATCCGCACTCTTATTATTGATAGTTATTATTTTTTATAAGAAAAGCTGCAGTCTTGAACCAGTACTTTATTATAATCTTCATGGCCAGAAAGCACAGCCAGCTATTTATATTTGTGCTGAGCAGTTCCAAAGGAAATGTCTCTTCTGTGCAGGCCGAGAGCAAACAGATTTCTTTGGAGAAACAGCTTCAGGTCCTCCGTGAGACCGACCACATGCTTCAGGTGCTGAAGGAGAGCCTGGGGGAGCTGGACAAACAGCTCACCACATACCTGACCGACAGGATCGATGCCTTCCAACTGCCACAGGAAGCTCAGGTATTGCTTTCAAGTCGAGAGCCTTTGTGTTCTGAGAAAGACCCCCAGTATCCGGCTCCTCGCCGGCCAGAGCCAGGACAATGACGAACACTCTCTATGGAACTACCTTTGATTTTGACCTGTTCTTGTTCCCTGAGTGAGAATCTGACACATTTTCTCTTTAACGTTTTATTAGCTGTATGTGAAGGGGTGTTTTGCCTACGTGTTCATGTGTGCACTATGTTCACGTCTAGTGCCCATGGATACCAGAAGAGGGCATTAAATGCCCTGGCACAGGAGTCAAACCTTTGTAAACCGTTGTTTAGGGCTAGGAAATGAACCTATTGGAAGAGCAGACAGTGCTCTTAACAGCTGAGCCATGTCTTCAGCTCCTGCCACACATTTTCTGCATTCGAAAATGGCATACTATTTTTAGCTCTAGAGTTCAGACAGTTTATTCTGTGTAAATCAGATGTGAACATCAGAAATGACATGCAAAGACACACAGTAGCTTACAGTGCCACGGTCTATGTTATTATCATGCACCCCTCCCCAAGCTTATTACAGTGTATCACAAACAGGATTAGGCATTGTATGACTATATTGAACGTAGGTATCATTATTTCTTTCCATAATTTATTGTTGTTGTTGTATAATATCATACTGCCTGCAACTTACTATGTAGCCAAGATTGGTTATAAACTCACAGCAATCCTCCTGCTTCAGCCTTCAGAGTGCTAGGATTGCAAGCATGAACCACTACCCCCTGGCTTCTTTCTGCGCTTTAAAACACTATGCCCTATTTCTTTTCTGTCCTGTTAGAAGATCCAAGCAGAGATCTCAGCCCATGAACTCACGCTGGAGGAGCTGAGAAGGAATCTCCGATCCCAGCCCTCGACCTCCCCTGAGGGCAGGACCGCTAGAGGAGGAAGTCAGGTGGACCTGCTGCAGGTAATGACCAGGCTTTCCCTTTGCTTTTTATATATGGCAGGTATAGAAAAGCAAAACAGAAAGGCTCGACTTCTTGGGTAATTTTGCTCTGTATGATGTGTGTGTATGTGGGGTGTGGGTGAAGTACTAATGGCTCATTGGGTACCTTTGTTCTGTACCATGATGCAGACAATAGGGTGGCAATGGAGTATTAAGGGCTCATTGCACTTCCTCGGCAGCAATAAACTATCAAGTTTTAATAGTTAGGTTGAGGAGAGAGTCTAGCCTACCAGTTGGCTTTGTATAGACCATGCTCTGACCACAGAGGCTGCTGTCTTGGGTAGGATGAAGGACTACTTAGGTGCTTAGTGGGTAGAATGAGATGGACTTCCACTCCTAACTTGTCGTCAATGGTATTTGAGGTTTGTGTTCGTGAATTAGAGTTTCTTGAACAAGTGAGAAAATTAATGGGCTTTCATCCCAGAGACACCATCTCTATCTAGATTCCTATATTTGAGATTGAGATGTTGGGCATTGCCCATCCATGGCACCGAGCAGTTCCTTTACATGATCAGAGCCTTCCTAGTTCCTTTGGGCTTTCCCGGGTGGGCTTGTATTTTGAAAAACCTTCCAGCATTATGTATTTTACCAGTTTCTAATGGGAGAGATCACGAGTATCTTACTCTCATCTCTGCAAACAGAGGAAACTTCGAGAGGTGTCCACAAAATTCCAGCTCTTCCAGAAGCCTGCGAATTTTGAGCAGCGAATGCTTGACTGCAAGCGTGTGTTGGATGGAGTGAAAGCCGAGCTTCACGTCCTGGAGGTGAAGGATGTGGACCCTGATATCATCCAGACCCACCTGGACAAGTGCATGGTGAGCCTGAGGGGCAGCTTGCACGGCCAGAGCTGCTCTTAGGGTTTAGTCCAGAGCTTCTGTTCTTACTCCTGGGTTCAGACGTCGTGGGTGATGGAGAACATAGTCAGAAATAAGAAAAGTGGCTCTCCCAGGACAATTAGAAGATATAAGAGAAATAGGAGGAGGTGAAAGCGATGGTTATGGTCTATACAGATAAAGGCAGTAGATTAAACACATAAATAACATGTATTATAAAAACAAACATGTAAATCACAGCGTGAAGTGAGAAGGACCTCTGCAGGATGCACTGGTAAGCTAAACCTTCCACAGTAAATTTGAAGCCACTAGACATACCACATCTAATGTGGGTAGCAGGAATATTATAGAGTGAAAAAATTGTTCTGCTGGGAAAATGACATTAAAATCAAAGTTTAAACTTAAGAGGGGGGATGAAAGGAATGAGAAATAAGACCTTACTGTTTCATTCTCTGTAGTTTGTTGAACAGAATCTTCTACATGAAGTTAGTGAGAGGATCTGAGCTTAGCCTTACTGTCATGCCTGGCAGTCTTCTGAGAGGAGTTTAGGGGGAGATATTGGGTCTTGTTGAAGCTGTCATTTCTACTGTTTGTTTCTTACATGCATGGAAGAGAACACAGAGAGGACACATTTGAATTCCATGCAAATGTTGTCAGCATCTCTTTGTGTATTGGCATGTGGTGGCAGACATCAATGTCCTGGATATCAGAGATAATGGCTTTGTGTCCTTGAAGTGTTTTGGGTTGGGTGCTGATGTGTGGATAAGCTGCCTGGGCAGACTGGGGATTCAAGGTGACAGGGATGAAGGCAGTTTGGAATGCAACCTGTTGTGGAACTCCCATTTCATAGGACCATGTCCACCTTGGTACTTTAAAGCTTTTGTTATATTTCCAGGGTGTAAATTATACTTGCCATGGTAGATTTCCTTCCTCAGAGAAATAAATGAGTAAGTGTTAGGGATTCCACGTTCTTTCAGGCACACTCCAGGGGCAGCTGTCTTCTAGTCATGGTGTTAGGAATTAAAAGCTTTTCTGTGGGTGCAGGGAATTGAACCAAGGACCTTGTGCTTGGAAAACCTGTGCTTTCCCATTGAACAGTCCGCTAGCCCTACAGTGCCTTTCCTATTGACCTCGGGGTATTTCCCGTAGTTTTTGAGGGAGACGTGTTTATGACAAATACCAGGATTTGTACTCATCATTAATAGACCCATCATGTTTTATGTTTAAACAAAACCAAACTCTATTAATTGCTCTCTTATCTGATTTGAAAAATTGTTGCAACCTTGGCTTCCCTTGACTCAACCTTCAAACCACAGTAGAGAAAGATAATGCCCTTTGATGTCCTTGGTGAGATATTAGCTGCCCAGCTATAGAAGCGATGTTCTTTTTTTTTTTAGTTTTTTTTTTTAGTTTTTCCAGACAGGGTTTCTCTGTGGCTTTGGAGCCTGTCCTGGAACTAACTCTGTAGACCAGGCTGGCCTCGAACTCACAGAGATCCGCCTGCCTCTGCCTCCCGAGTGCTGGGATTAAAGGCGTGCACCACCATCGCCCGGCCAGAAGCGATGTTCTGAAATGATGCCAGTTGCGGAAATTTTCTATTAACAATTTAAAAATTTCCTCTCTTTCAAAGAAACTGTATAAAACATTGAGTGAGGTCAAGCTTGAAGTTGAGACGGTCATCAAAACAGGGAGGCACATTGTCCAGAAGCAGCAGACAGACAACCCGAAAAGCATGGATGAGCAGCTAACGTTCCTGAAGGTTCTCTACAACGACCTGGGTGCACAGGTAAAACATTTCACTCTCTTCCCCGTTTTTATCTCTTGATTTCTCCATCTCTCTCCCTCAATCCCTATCATATTTTTATTCTTTACATGCATATTAAGAGTAAAATTGTTGGTAGTCATATAGATATTTATTTTTAATACTTAATACAGATCAATGTTTCTATTTTCCACGGCTAGTGAAATTCTCTAAGTTATTCTAAGGAAATTCAACAAAGTAGTAGTTTCTGCTTCAATCTTACTTGCCTCTGAATTTCTAAATTGAAAAGTTTACCAAGGCATGTTAATGTCAGGATCTAGTAAGTGTTAAGTGGCAAGTGGTCCTCAGTAGTCTACTGATCTAGTAAATGTTAGGTGGTAGATGGCCCTTATTTTAGTCTACTGAGACTTAAGATCCTCCGCTGAGTGGGTGTTACATTTGGTAGGCCATTCCTCTGAGTACCTGAATTCACTGGGTCCCACAGGAAAATTATCCTCCTCGGTCTTTGAGAATTCACCGCTGCAATTCAGAGTCCAAAGAACACGTGGAAGCCAAACTGACAGTGTTGAAAAACTGGTTTAGATAGCGTTTTGTTTGTTTGTTTTGAGACAGGGTCTCCCTATTATGTAGCTCTGGCTATTCTGGGCCTTGCTCTGTAGACCAGGCTGGCCTGAAACTCACAGAGATCCCCCTGCCTCTGCCTCCCGAGTGATGAGATTAGAGGTGCGTTCCACCATACTCAGCTTGGGTAGTGGTTTAATTCTTCCACAGTGGTTGAACATTAGGCTCAGACTTGGGTTCGGAACACTTTCTGAGGAAGTGGTGCATAAGCTGGGATATGAAAAATAGGTCACAGTAACCTTGGTGAATGCAGGCGAGGATTATAGAGCAGCTTGTCTACATCTTTGGGGGGAGAGACAGAAGGATGTGTGTGTGTGTCTGTGTGCATGCGCATGCGTGTGTGTGGTGTGAGGGTACCAGAGGAATATGGGTGTCTGGCTCTGGCACTTTAGCTTATTGAAATGTTTACCAAGAATGAATGGTTATATAGCCGAGCATGAGAAGGAATGAATACTCAGGTAAACGCTTTACAACCTCCCATGGCCCAATTCCCCATGCAGATTGCCCCTCTTCCTGCATTGATGAGGTTGAGAAAACTGTGTGTTCTTATGAGTTGACCTATGAGTTGTTTTCTTCCTGATATACAAATCTTTGTTAACATTAAGTTTGGTGATCATTGTATAGCTGCTTGGGCAAGTCAAAGTCCGAGAATCATCATGTAGTTCAAGTGTTTATCATTTCAATCTGCATTAAGGTACTATGGATTTAGTGTTACGGATTTGAATTGAAATCCATCAGAAAATATTTCAGTTAAAAAATTTAATAGCCATTTGGGCATAAAAACGTCAAACTGCACCAAAGGAGGGAGAGAAACAGAGTGTGATGCCATGTTACTTTTGAACTAATTTGGTCTCTCTGTCACTTTATATCTTCTTAGAAATGTTCATCTCAAATGTGACATGCTATTCCCCTGCCTGTTATCTGTACATTTGTGCTTATCAAAGTAAGACATACATCAGTTAATTTATATGGTAGTCAGTTGTACCCTTTAAGGTAGGTGAGTTCTCTCAGCTTTCTGGTTTGAGTCATTGCTTTGGTTTGAGAATACCATCATGTTCTTTTAGGGATTAGATTTGTTAAATTAGTGGTGTTGTCTTCTTATTTGGCCTTGACCCCCCTTAAATTTTACCTTCCATGAAAGTGGAGAAAGTATTGCTCATCTCAGAAGCTATTATGGATTTTATCGCGTGACACATTTAAGATTCATTAGCACATTGTGGAATCTACTTGAAGGGGCTAAAGAGGGGTTAGGATGTAGACTGCCTAGCAGGCTCAAAGCCCCAGGCTTAATTTCCAACACCATATAAATGGGGCATGGTGACTATTTTTTCTATAATCCCAGCCCTCAGGAGATGGAGGCAGAAAGATCAGAAGTTTGAGGTCTTCCTATACTGTCGGCCTGGAATACAGAGTCCCCATCTTAAATAAAAGAGACTGATGTTAGTTCAACTCATTTTGCTTTCTGTCAATTAGAAGAACAGAACAATAAGATTCACGGTGTATAGTCATCTGCTTTTTAAGTCATGTGGTTCTTAACAAAGCATGTATTTGGGAAAACGGTGCTTTTCTCCCTCACATGGCTACCTCCCCCTGTGCTTATGCTTTTAAATGGAACCCTTCTTTGAGAGGATGCTAAGCCATTTTCTCATTGAAATTATAATGTGCGCCGATTATTGTTTCCTTGATATTGCTCCAAGGCCTGGGCTAAGTAAGTCCTTTGTGTAAGCATTTCTCTCACTTGGTGCTTAGAACAGTGGGACTGGACTCTGCCTCCTTCAGCGTGGAAGTGAGTGGTAGAGCCTGCCATGCACAGCCCAGGGTTTCCCAACACTTGCTCACTACAGTGTATGGAATTGCAGGACCCAGGTGATGCTGAAGTGATGGAAATAAAACAGTCATGGATGCCTTTGGGTTGACTCTGAGTCAGTTTGCATCCTTTCTGAATTCATTCTCATTCATGTTCATCCTTTCCTTGTTCAATTGTAATTCTTGTTTATCCTTGTTTTACAGTGTTCTTGGCCCCTTGTTCATCCTTGACCCCCTGTTTATTCTTGACCCCCTGTTTGTCCTTGACTTAGTCACCATGTCCTCCCCACCTCCCTTATTCAGGTGACAGAAGGGAAGCAGGACCTGGAAAGAGCCTCTCAGCTGTCCCGGAAGATGAGGAAGGAGGCCGACACCCTCTCCGAATGGCTTTCTGCCACAGAGGCAGAACTGGTGCAGAAGTCCACATCGGAAGGTGTGATTGGTGACCTGGACACAGAGATCTCCTGGGCTAAAGTGAGTTTCCCTTGGGGTGGCAGTTGGTGTCATACCGGTGGCATTTGTTTGGGATAATCTAGGTGGACACTATCTCTACTTCGTATTAACCATAGCTTCAGCTTTTCTTCACAGCTTTCTTTCCTGATTTTCTGTTCTGGGAAGAACATTTTAAATACAATCTGTTTGTTTATTGTCTGTTTCCAGAGATGGTTTCTTTCTGTAGCCTGGGCTGGCCCTGTACAGGATGACTGTAAATGTGCAGTAGTCAAGCTTCCTCAGCTTCTCAATGCCAGGATTACAGTCATGTGCACCTGTGTACTGTGTGTATTTGTGTGTGTGTGTGTGTGTGTGTATGCGTGTGTGCTGTGTGTATTTAGTTCTGAAGTTGAACTCAGATGTCCTTTGCTTTCTTTGGGACAGGCTCTCGTCTTAAACATGAAGCCTGTTGATTTGGCAAGACTGACTTGCCAGCATACTCCTGTCTCTCCTTTCCTGGTGCTGGAATTACAGTCGTGTGCTAGTGTTCCTGGCTTTTCACTTGAATGCCCAGGATCTGAACTCAGGTCCTCATTATTGGTCAACAAGCACTTTACCAACTGAGCTAGCTCCCAGCCTTATTAAACACTTCAGCTTCCAAAAGCATTAATTTCAAATCATCAAGGTTTTTTATACTTTATGTTTAGGTAATATTTGAAAAATTTAAATATTAGAAGTTAAGCACCTTAGCTGAGCATGGTGGTGCATGGCTTAATTCTAGGACTTGGGAAGCAGAGGCAGACATATCTCTGTGAGTTCAAGACCAGCTTGGTATGTACATGGTGAGTTCCAGGTCATCCAGGGCTATGCATACTAAGTTAAACACCTTGAAAATCTAGGACATTTTCCCCCACTATTTATTCAGTCTTTGAATTATATACAATAATTTTATATTAATTAATGACCTTTATAATGCAAAATAACTAATACAGTGATCATAATCACACAATTTAAAGAAAAATCCATACAGTACTTCCCTTGAGCCCTATTTATTTTTGTTTGGAATAAAGAGGTAACTTGCTGCTTCCTGCTTCTGAGCTGGACACAGGATTGAGTGAGGGGGAGGGGACCTCTGTTTTCCTTAGTTTGCTTCATATGAAAGAGACAGGTACGCTTCAGAGCATGCTGCAGATACATGATGGCTGCAGAAACATGTATTACAGAGTCTCTCTGAGTGTCCTCTGTACGTGATTCCGGTCACTCTCTGATGTAACTGAGCAACACGACTTTCCCTTTCCCGAATACTCTGTGGAGAGGACACCTGGGAGGAAGTCAGGCTGTCACACTGGAAAGAATATTCCAGTTTAGAAAATAGCTTCTGGAAATGCTGCCTTTGCTGTGGGTGTGTGAGGGAGGAGGAGTGGAGAGGGGTGGGTGTGGGTTGTGTAAGGGATGAGGAGAGGAGAGAGGGGCGTACAAGGAAAATGAAGAACACTGATGGTCACCAGTGCATTCTGGATGACTGAAAAAAAGAAAGGACCAAACGTGATTTTATTAGATCCATGCTTTTCAAGAAAATATAATCTTCTTTGTTTAGTACACATTGAAAATAATTCTTCTCCACCGTTCCATTCTCTCTCCTCCCTCCAGTCCCTTCCCCTGCCATCCTTTCTTTTTGAGACCGGGTTTCAATAGGCAGCTCAGAGCGGCCTTGGACTCTTGATGCCTCAGCCTCTTGATTGTGAGGATTTCAGGCAAAGGCGATCAGGCCTGGGCCCACTATAATTTCTTTCTTTATTAACTCTATAATAATCACCATCTCACAGTAATCACATACTTTCCTTGGCTTTCTGAATTGCTAGGGTCACAATCTGTACTTTGGACCCAAACTAAAATTGAACAAAAACTATTGTGATGTTGATAAGCTTTTTTTTTATAAGCCTCTGTTTTTCTATTATATATTAGAGACAAGTGTAGAATTTTAGTTATTTTAATTTTTTACCTTGTTTTTCACTCATGGATATTAAATTTACCTCCATCCTTTTTCATTATTACGTACAGCTCTATGAAGAATATACCCATAACTGAATCTTCATACATTTATAATTGTTTCCTGAGTGTATTTTAGTAGCCTAAAAATTCTCAGGCTAAACAGTAAGTCCATTTTAAAATCTTAGACGTGCTGTGAGTCTGTCCTTTAGGGACAAGGACCACTTGTGCATCAGTTCCTTCCTGTTTTTGTTTGGTTTTGAGAGGGCATTTGGCAGCAGCGTGAAAGCTCTTTCTCCAGTTATTTCATTAGAACCTTTTCCATGGCTGTAGCCACCTGTAGTCCTTTTTGAAAGCTATTTTTCCTGTAGGTTTGACCATTTTTTAAAAATCCCCAAATTAGTCTCTTAATTTGGATTTCTTTGTTAGGCTTATTAATGCTTACGGTGTTGTGGAGTATTAAAAAACCCTTTCTTTATCACTATAGTTGACTTTCTGCCCTTTAATTTTCTTAGATAAAGACATAAGTATTTTTCTAAAAAAAAAAAAAAGGAATTATTGGATCTCCATTCCTGTTACCTCTAGTTTCACAAGAGCAGGCTCTACTCTGGAGAGTTCTTCACGATCTTTTGTAGACTCATCTTCCAATCCTTTCATATTTGAGTCCATCTAGAGTTTAATTTGTGGCCTATCACAAGAAAGGCTCTCAGCTTTGTCCCCAATAACTAACCGATGATCCCAGCATCATTCATTGAGTTGTGAGTTTATTTTCTCTAGTCTAACGTGACAGTTAGTAGACTCTGACTGCATTCTGTTGTTCAGTTCTGACCCATTCCCGTCTTCTAGTTCCAAAGCTCTTGAGTGCTGTCATTTGGTTATCCATTTTAATTTTCATTAAAGGGTCCTTGTTGGTCCTGGAGAGATGGCTCAGAGGTTAAGAGCACTGGCTGCTCTTCCAGAGGTCCTGAGTTCAATTCTCAGCGACCACATACCTGGTGGCTCCCAACCATCTATGATGGGGTCTGATGCCCTCTTTTGGCATGCAGACAGAGTACTCATACCTAAAAAAAAAAATACATGAGTAGTAAATAATTAAAAAAAGAAAAAGTAAAGAGCCCCCGTCCTTATGATTTTGTGGTTGATGTACTTTCATGGTAATGGTTCCCAAATTGGTTACAAAAATTTTGTGTTGATTTAGTTCAAATTTATAGGCTTGTTAGATGAGAATTTATGTTTTGGCTTTTGTTTTTTTGTGGCTGGCGATTAATTCTAGATTCTCGTACATGCCATACAAGTGCTCTGCTGGCCATGTTAAATCTTTTCAAAATTTAAAAAAAAAACCAAACATTTGATACTGTTATACATTATGGTGTGTGTGTGTGTTTGTGTGTGTGTGTGTGTGTGTGTGTGCACGCACATATATGTGTGAGTAAATGTGGAATGAAGGCTTCCTTGTGTAATGGGACAGAGGTAGAGATCAAAGAATAACTTCCAGAGTTTAGTTTTCTCTTTTTACCTTTGTGTGTGGTTTCCAGGGATTGAACTTGGTTTTCCAAGCTTGCACAGTAAGTGCCTTTCCCTGCTGAGCCATCTTTCTAGTCCTAGTTGGAGCCTAGGCTGGCCTAGCCCTGGAGCTCCTCCTAGCTTTGCCCAGTTTATCCTCCAGCATGCACCACAATAGGCTTAAATCCTCATTAACATGTTGTCCTATTTTCTCCCAATCCCTGAATTCTTTTACTTTGCCATATATGTTTGATTTTTTTCTTTCTAAACATTGGGCATATATACCCATGTATTTATTATATATTATTTTGTTTTTATTACCATGTAGATGTGCACATTTTCCCTTTTTTACTAATTGCATATGTCTATATACATATATATATATATATATACACACACACATAATGTATGGGTGATATTGAGTTCTCTGTATTAATATTTGATCATCCTTTTTTTCTGGTCTTATGAGTTCTATTTTTTGTTAAATATCATACCTAATGGGGAGTTTGTCTCTTGTGAAATATATGCTCCTTGGGAAATATGTACTCCTGAATTCCCACTTAATCCTTTTACAAATTTGAAGTAGTGAAGATGGAATATACAAATTTCACCACACATTCTCCTCAGTGGAGTGGGAGGAACGTTGGTGTGACATTCTCCTCAGTGGAGTGGGAGGAACGTTGGTGTGGAGCATAACCACCCTCCTTTTCAACGCTGTTTTTTCAGATTTAAGGAATGCATTTATTTTATAACATTTCTAGTTTCTTCACTTGAATATCATGTGCAATATTTAAGATTAAAGGTTAAGTGGCATTTTTATTAGTGAACTGAAGTGGGAATTTTACTCCACAGATTAAATGCTGTTTTCAACGGTCTTTCTTTACTGAAGGAGTGTAGCAAGTCTGAGCTGCACAGAGCGTGCCTGTAGTTGTTCTCCCAACAACTTGGTGGAGGAGAATGTCTGCAGGAAATGTCTGGGTGCCTTTTAGATACATCACTAAGTTCATGACCAAGACAGTGTCTAAGCCTTGGTTCACGTTTAGATTTGTAATTCATGTCCTTTCCGAAATGTGACTTTGCACACAGTGTCCACCTGGGGACTTGAATACCTTGAAATGGTTGCTATAAATGTTGCCGTAAGAAAGTGGACCACTGGGCTGGAGAAATGGCTCAGTGGTTGAAATCTCTTGCTGCTCCCACAGGGGACCAGTGTTTCCTTCTCGGGACCCAACAACAATCTGCCTGTAACTGCAGGTACAGGAGGTCTGATGCCTCTGGCCTGAAGGACACACAAGTACTCAAATGTGTACACACACACACAGATGTAAATAAATATAAAGCTTAAAAGTACTTTTTGAAAAAGAAGCAAGAGTTTCAAAAAAAAGGTGCCTCTGTCCACTGCTTTCAAGAGATTTTGCGTTTTTCACCATACTGCATTTTTATACATGTTCCCTTTCCTGGTAAAATTTCCTTTGTGGGTGGGTGAGTTCTTATCAGCTTTTTCCTACCTAGAGTGTTGCCCGCTTGTGGCGTGAAGCTGAAATCCAAAGCTTGTGTTTCGCTGCTTCTCCTCTGACTTTCTTAACCCGTATTTCCCATCCGAACTTCTTACATTTTTTTTTCAAACTCCCTTATTAACCGTTTTGATTTTCATTATTGTTTGAGAGTTCTCGGTCTGTCAGTATGTTGAGTTTTCTAAGGCATTGCAAGTAATCTAGGAAATCATAGACTCTTATGCTGCTGGAGGAGAAAAGTTAAAACACGCAATGCATGTGTACACACACACACACACACACACACACACACACAGAGACAAAGTTAGGTAAATTTTATGATATTCTGAAAGTCAAGTGGGTTTTTTTTTTTTTACCCCTCCAGAATATTCTGAAGGATCTGGAAAAGAGAAAAGTTGACTTAAACGGCATTACTGAGAGTAGCGCTGCCCTTCAGCAGTTGGTCTCGGGCAGTGAGTCTGTCTTGGAAGAGAATCTCTGTGTGCTCAATGCTGGGTGGAGTCGAGTCCGGACCTGGACCGAGGACTGGTGCAATACTTTGCTGGTATGTTACCAGAACATGTCAGTGGTGATGTCTTCTCTTCGTAGCTATATATAGAGCATATGGCCCCCATTAGAATTCAAAATCTGGTTCCTATGTCTCACGGGTTTGTTTTGCTTTGCTTGTAAATTAACTTTATTATTCTATATTTTATTTTTCTATTGAAAAGGTATCAAGTGGATGAATTTATAATTCCTTTATGAAAGTAAAATTTTCACACTGAATATAGATGCTGTCTTATTTAATATTTTAGTAAATATGCTTTCATTTTAGTTATATCATATATCAGTTGTTATAATAAATGCTATATATCTGTATGCATACATTGTATATGCATTGTATACAGTCTTTATAATGTCTTAGTCATGCACTAGCTCAGAGCATTATGCCAAATGATGGGGCCTATAAAGTTCTTGACTTTTCCCTCAGTGAAGTTGCTTAAAGATTCTATTTCTCACTTATGGAATTGGCATTATTATAATTGCTACCTTGTATTATTTAATGATGATTGAATGACTTTGAACATATAGTGGTATTATAGAGCAATATATTAAACTTCCCATTTAAATTTTTTATGATTATGATTGTTATGACCATTACATTTTCATAGTGTTAGGTGGCCCTCCTCTACCAGTAATAAACATATGGCAGCCCCAATCTCTCAAGTGAGAGTTTTCATTTACAAACTACCGTTTTATTCTGACACATCTGATAGGACTTATCTAGCTTATATAATTCCCTTGTAATAGATAGAGATAGAAAAAAGAATAAATTGTCTGTTGAGCATTTTTTCCAAATCAGTATATGTAGGGCAGAGGAAGTCATGTGCTTAGGTCTTCATTGGTCAGAGGTTTCTTATATTCCAGTCCATGACCTATTACCTATCTGACTTTAGGTCAATTATATAAACTGATACATCACTACATATCCATGTAGAGAAAAGTGCATAGCTAAAGCTGACCATGGAGATGCATACCTGTAATCCTAGCATGTTAGAGACCAAGACAATGCTCTAGCATTCCAGATCAACCTACATAGGAAAGCTGTGTCTCAAAAAACAAACAAACATACAAAAAAACCCAAAACAAAACAAAAAAACCCCCAGCACTCATTCCCTCTCAAAAAAAGTCAGGTCTGGTGGCACAGGTTTGTAATCTCAGGTACTTGGATGGCTGATGCAGGATCACAAGTTGAAAGTCTGCAAACAGTAAATTCAAAGATATCCTAGACACCTTAGTTAGACCCTGTCTCAAAATAAAAAGTAAAAAGAAGAATGGGGATATATTCAATCATGTAGTCTGTGAGGCCCCATGTTCAAGCTCCAGAACTATAAAGCAAAGAAACTCCAAACCAAAACCAAGCCAACTATGTGTAAGAATGTAGCAAATATAGTTGTTCTTTGTTGTATAGAATTGTGGGATACACAGTGTGCTCTTTGGTGGCCTTTCAACTCTCTTCTGAGGTCATCACCTTACTATTTCATTTGATTATGTCAACATTATTTTACTCTTCTGTAGAACCATCAGAATCAGCTGGAGATGTTTGATGGACATGTTGCTCATATCAGTACCTGGCTGTATCAAGCGGAAGCTCTACTGGATGAGATCGAAAAAAAACCAGCAAGCAAACAGGAGGAAATCGTGAAGGTAGACAGCCCCTAGTGTCGCAGGGATGATATGCTGTGGTCTGTTCTCCTGTGCTGTCAGTTGTGTGGGGATTCTCATGCAGTTCACTTCTGAGCATTTGTCATGATGGGAGAAACTCAGATGGCCATGGATTTTCTGTGACTTGCTCTTCATCTGGGTGATGGTCCTGAAATTTCTTCCTAAAACCACGGATATTTATTTTAAATATCTTGAGTCCATAGTAAGCATCACACCCATATTTGTCTTTGACTTTTCTCTTGAAATAATCTCTCTGTCTCTTTCTCTCCTCTTTCTTTTTCCATCAGCGTTTGTTGTCTGAGCTGGATGACGTCAACCTCCAGGTTGAGAATGTTCGTGAACAAGCCATCATCTTGATGAATGCCCGTGGAAGTGCCAGCAGGGAACTCGTAGAACCCAAATTAGCTGAGCTGAACAGAAACTTTGAGAAGGTGTCCCAGCATATCAAAAGTGCCCAAGTGAGTACTTGCACTTTTATAGAATACCATTTTCCCCATGCGTAGGTCATTTTGTGCCAACCTACTAATTTTTATTTTTTATTTTTTTTTTTTGGTTTTTCGAGACAGGGTTTCTCTGTGGCTTTGGAGCCTGTCCTGGAACTAGCTCTGTAGACCAGGCTGGTCTCGAACTCACAGAGATCCGCCTGCCTCTGCCTCCCGAGTGCTGGGATTAAAGGCGTGCACTACCACCGCCCGGCTAAACCTACTAATTTTTAAAGTTAAATGAATTTTAATAACGTTTTGGCAAAGTAATTGGTGTTACTTATGTGTGATTATAAGGAAGTATTGTTTACTAAATAACTCACAAGTGGTTTCAGAGTCAGTTGACAGTTGGGATAGGAATAGAACAGAAATAATGAAGTCAGGTCCCAAGTTAGTATGCTTATCAATCCCTGATCTTGAACTCATCCTTTTAATGTATGTGTTCATAGAAAATACATGTGTGTGTGCGTTAATGTTGACAGATTTAAACACTATAAGTAACTCAGTTTATAGTTAGTAGAAAGACATGCTTCCTGAATTTACTAATTCAAAAAAAGCTGTATCAATTAAATTGAGGGTCAAAACCAAATAACTTTCTACAAAAGAAAGTTGTCTATGCTGTGTATTTTTCCCATTCTTTCTCTTTTCATCCTTATTTTTAGAGGGGAGGAGGAGAAATGTTTTACTATAGAGTTCTTAAGGCTAGGCACAGATTAGGAGCTTTGGAAATGTGATGTAGTTGCCCCCCTTGGTGCCATTTGTAGATGAAAAGTTCTGTCCTGCCTGGTCCCACAGCTATTTAGTTCCAAAGTAACACACAGAGACTTATGCTAATTATAAACTGGTAGGCCTATTAGCTCAGGCTTATTATTAAGTAGGTCTTATAATTTAAATTAATCCATAATTCTTATCTATGTTTAGCCATGTGGCTTGGCACCTTTCTCAGTGCAGTATTTTCATCTTACTTCCTCTGTATCTGGGTGGTGACTACAGATTGAGCCTTTCCTCTTCCCAGAATTCTCGTAATCTGGTTGCCCCACCTATACTTCCTTCCTGGCTACTGGTCAATCAGCACTTTATTAAACCAATATGAGTGACAAATCTTTATAGAGTATAAGAACTTTATCCCATAGCATGATACTAACATAAAAATCTTTATAGCATTTTGTACATGCTCTTTTGAAAGTGATTTTAATAGTAACAATGTGTGATCTGTTATAATTTCCTAAGTTAATTTTATGGATTTCGTGGTTCCTTGGGGAATAGTGTGTTTGTTACAATCATCTTATTTGTCTCTCTTGGCATCAGAGTTTATAATTCATTGAATTGTAGAGGTTGTTCAAGGGCTGTTCCAAAGATTTTCAACATTGGCTGACAGATTTTGTGTCTGTAGTCAGGATGTGAGAATGTTGCTTTCCTCATATTTGACTGTCACTGGGTGTTACTTTTCTTCATTTATTTTTATTAAAATTGTTCTTCTGACTTACCTTTTCCATATAGCCATGAAAATGTGCCATTTGGAAATATAATCTTTTTTGAAGTTTGAGTATCAAAAAATCCAGGGAAGTTCTTCTGAACGTGTAAGGGAGGCATTCTCTAGGGCGTCCTGGCACTGGGTGAGGACTGGCCATCGTTCCTTTATGACTGTGGCAGGGATGGCTTGACTCATGGCCCTGTTTCCTGTAGGGTTTTCTGTTCACTTTGGCATCTGCCATTCTGCACCAAGCAGCCACAGTCAGCTCATACCTCACGCCCCTGGCTCAAGGTTGAAAAATGAGTTATTCTAAGAAGCCCAGATTGTCAAACATCCTTGTTCTATGATGAGTGACATAAACGTCATTTTAGATAAATGCTGGTACCTGCTGTGATCCCCACCTTTCAGGATGAGTTTGGAAAATTAAGTCAACTGTATGCTTCAGAGTCCTCTTTCCCTTCCTAGATGCTGATTGACCAGGACCCTACATCCTATCAATGCTTTGGTCCTGCTGGAACTGTTGAAGCTGCTGGGTCTTTCTCTGACTTGGAAAAATTAGAAAATGATGTAGAAAACATGCTGAAAGTTGTGGAAAAACACTTGGACTCCAGGAATGATGAAGAAAAGGTAGGCTGTTTTCAAACCCTACTTTCCTTTTGCTTTTCCTTCTTTGAATTTGCTTGCTTGACCTGCTACATGTAACTGAAGAAATCCAGATGTGATTTATGAGGGTCATTGTCAAAGCTGTCAAGTGACTTGTGTAATGCTTGAAGTTCACGTACAACCCTGCTTGGTGGCACACTCATCTAATCCCAGCAATTGGGAGGCAGATGCAGGAGGCATAGGAATTCAAGGTCTTTTTTAGGTATATAGCAAGTATGAAGCTATCCTGAACTACCTGAAATCTTAATCTCAAACAAACAACCAACCAAACAAAATCATAATGATGATAATTATAATAATAATCAATCACATTGACTCATGTCTACGCCCTATTTTCTGTCTAAATGTAATCATCTAAGGTGTGATAAACTGGCTTTGGAATATTTTATTTTCAAATATAAAGTATTTAAAGAAAATCACAAGCCGTTGCACCATCTAGGCTGTTGTAGATTGCCCAGACTGCTCTATCTTATCAGCTTAATTCTCACACTGAGCAATGGTGAGTATTGCATCTGTCTGGACACTTTTGCCTTTAGCAAATGGTTGTTTCTTTAAACATTCAGATGGATGAGGAGAGAGCCCAGATTGAGGAAGTTCTGCGAAGAGGGGACCATTTGTTACATGAACCCATGGAGGACAGTAAAAAGGAAAAGATCCGTTTGCAGTTGCTCCTTTTGCATACACGTTACAACAAGATTAAGGTATGATGGAGTGGTCTCTCCAGCCAATAAGTAACTTCACCATTTTCTCCCATCCAGGCCAGTGCTATAATATTTAAAGATACTTTCAAGCAAGTCAGTTAGAAAATTGTATGATTTTTTCCACTTTTTTAATTACTGGCCTTTTTTTGTTTGTTTGTTTTTAAGAGTTGGAGATGGGATATTATTGTTTTGCCCCCTGAAAGAGTTGCATACAAATAATCAGTATGAACAAATTTTAAATGAAGCATCACAATGCAGTCAGTGTAGAAGAAGTAGCACTACAGTAAAGAAAATCCTTTGTTTGCTGTATTTGCCTGTAAATCCGATATATTCAAAAGCTAATGACATATTATGTTGATAGTGCCCAGCAGTCCTCCTCTTTCTAATGTGTTTTACTAGATATGCTGCTATTTTCAGGTAGGGCACTACTCAAAGACGTAGACATGTAAAGCCTTATTTGCAATCATCTCTTTTGGACTTGTGGTCATGCGTGAAACCTGGAAGGTCTCCGTCCTCCAAGAAGTGACTTCCTATTTTATTTCTTTTTTTCTTTTTGGAGTACTGATCATGCTATCAATATTTTAAGCTTTTAAAGATGTGTATCTGGTGTAGTATGCCTTATTGTCTGGAATAGGGTTCGCCGCTCACTGTCTTAAGTGATTTCCTCCCTAGTGGTGTTTTAACTGATGTTGTTCTTCAGGCCTCTGTTCTGTCTGGAATCAATTTTGTTTGATCTCCTTGGTATCAGAGTGGATTCCTGTGCTTTGGCTTGCTGACTGACCATTGGTTGTCTCTGTCTGCATGGCCCTTGTTGTATGACCAAAATGAAGTGGCCATCCATGTCCACCTCTGGCCTTTCTTTCTTAGTCAGTTCAGTTGCAAGGGGTTGCAAACCATCTCGTCTGTCCAGAAGGAGGAGTCTTCAGTACCGTTCTCAGTTACTTTCTTTTTTGTCTTGCCACATAAAGCAGGAATCACAGCCACTAGGCTTCAGGCTGGGGACAATTGCCTGGAAAATGTGTGCCTCACAGCATGAGAACTTCAGTGCCCAGAACCACGTGAAAATGCTGAGCGTGGTGGCACAGCATTCATTTCCAGTGCTGGAGTGGCAGACGGGAGGATCTCAGGGTTTGTTAGCCAGACAGTCTAGCCGAACAGGTGAGCTCTAGGCCATGCGTAGGACCAGTGAAAGACCGTGTCAGCAGGTGGGTGATGTTCCTAAGAATGGCACCTGAGGTTGCCTCTGCCTTACGCACATGCACAGCCACACACGCGTGCATGTACATGCTTAGGTATACAGGTGTACCTGCACATCTAGGAGCACATGCATGCGCATACATATCCATGCATTAAAACAAACACACAAACCCTGCTGGGTGGAATAACACAACATATATATATATATATATATATATATATATATATATATATATGTATGTATATTTCAAGTTGAATTTAGAACCAAGTATTTCCCAGTTGCTTGTTATAAGGTAAGAGAAAAGTGATGACATGTGCAGAGGTCAGAGGACAAGGTTCTGGGTTTGTCCTGTCATCCCGTAGATCGAGAGCATCAAAATCAGGTCACCAGATTTAGTGGCATGTGCCCTTACCCACTGAGCCATCTCCTTATGGTGTTTTTAAATGTGGCTATTGAGATTATTTGGAAAACGTAAACAAATGCACAACAACAACAACAGCAACAAAACAGCAACAGTAGTAGCCACACCCTTGCCTAAGGGTAGTTAAGTCAGAATCTTTCAAGGTTAGATCTAGGAGTGGCACATTTAAGAAATAAAGTTAAAAACAATAATGCTAAAGCCACGCAAGTGTACATGGTATGCTGAAGCTATCTCTCCCATAGTCTCTGCCCTCCCCGTCTCCCCCCTTCTCACTCCCATCATTCCCCATTGTTCCCCCAGAAGTTTCACTTCTATTTTCCTGTCATAGATGCCAATGTGATTTTTCATACTTTTATAATGTCGAGGAACCATCCGGTAGAGAAAACATATAGTATTTGTCTTTCTGACACTGGCTTCATTTGCTTAAAACTCTTAAGTTACATTTTTTTTCTGATGACCATAGAACTTTTAACTTTATGGTTGAAAAAATTCCAGTGTCCATTTTCTTTACCCCTTCCTCTGTGGTTGGGCACCAGTTTTCATTATATTTGGGGTGCTGTGCTGTAGTGAACTCTAACATTCACTCCGAGTTAGCAACCACAGGCACAGAACCTACTTTCTTTTTTTAAAAAAATATGTATTTATTTTTATGTATACAATATTCTTTCTGCATATATGCCTGAAGGCCAGAAGAGGGCACCAGACCTCATTACAGATGGTTGTGAGCCACCATGTGGTTGCTGGGAATTGAATTCAGGACCTTTGGAAGAGCAGGCAATGCTCTTAACCGCTGAGCCATCTCACCAGCTCCAGAACCAACTTTCTTAGGTGCTCTGCTAACTGGCCTTTTCCCATTTGTGAACCAGGATATTGCTATTGTGACATCAGTATGAATTCTTGATGTTGGGTAGATGACTCAGTAGGTGACATGCTTGGGGTATAGGTCTGTGGACCTGTGTGTGGATGCTTTGTGCTCACATGTAGGCTGGGCGAATTTGTCAGCACACCTGTAATTCTGGCACATAGGAGGGCGGGACAAGCGGTCGTCAGAGCAAGCCAGGTAGCTAAACTATTCATGTCAGTCAGTGCCGGGTTCAACTGAGATGCTCTGCCTCAGTGAATAAGGTCTACAGTGACAGAGGAAGACTGTGATCACAGCCTTGGCCCTCTGCTCGTATGCATGCATATGTGTACGCACACACACACACACACACACACACACACACACCAAACACGGACACATACATAAAAAGATGCTATGGATAGGGTCGGTGAGATGATTCAGTTGTTACAGATGCTGCCTGTGCAGTCCTGTCAACATGAAGGCAATTCCTGAAGCCATGGTGGAATGAAAGAGCTGATGCTGAAAGTTGTACTTTGACGCCCACACCTGTTCATGACATTTGTGCGCCCAGTGGCACACACACACACAGACAATAAAAATTGAACTGTATAACAATAGGAAATATATGAATGCTTTATAAAATACAGATATCCTTCATTATAATTCAATTGTATTATATTGTGGGGTTTTGTCTTTTAGTTATTTTAACACATGAATAGCTACATAATGGCTGTAGTTTTTGAGATTTTTTTAAAACTTGTTTTGCCTTCTAAAAGGTCTTTTTCTTTAAGAGAGTTGATGAATAGTAGCTCTGTTCCATTTCAGCTTTTTTCTGCCTTATTGGGTCAATAACAACAAAGTAGAGGATATTATAAAATATTCAGTTCCTCCCTTATCTGTGTGGGCTATATTATGGGATGTGAGCCACCCCATGGAACGTCATCTCATTTCAGAACTCTGCTGCCTGTGCCGTATTGTCTTTTTGTTTCTGTGCCCCAGCAGCCTCTGTATGGCTGTGATGTGTGGTGTATGCATGGGAGTGTGCGTGCAGAGGAGGGGGCGGGGGCGGGGGCGGGGGCGGAGGCGGGGGCGGGGGCGGGGGCGGGGGCAGATGCAGAGGCGGGGGCGGGGGCAGAGGCAGAGGCAGGGGCAGAGGCAGAGGCAGGGGCGGGGGCGGGGGCGGGGGCAGAGGCAGGGGCTGGGACAGAGGCAGAGGCAGAGGCAGAGGCAGAGGCGCAGAGGCAGAGGCAGAGGCGCTGAGGCAGAGAGGCAGAGAGGCAGAGAGGCAGAGAGGCAGAGAGGCAGAGAGGCAGAGAGGCAGAGAGGCAGAGAGGCAGAGGCAGAGGCAGAGGCAGAATCACACAAATGCCTGAGGAGGGCAGTAGATATTTTCCTATATTGTTCCCTTAGTTTTTGAGACAGAGCCTCACTGAATCTGAAGCTCAGGGTTTCACTGGCAGGCTGGCTGCCCAGTGAGCTCCCAGCATCCTCCAGTCTCCTATCCCCAGCCCAGGGTTACAAGCACAGGTTGTGAAAAGATTCAAATTCAAACTCCCACTGAGTCCTCCCTGCACCTAATCCTCCCCACCTTTGTGTTCCTCCCCATGTCTTTTCAGGATCTCTCTCTCTCTCTCTCTCTCTCTCTCTCTCTCTCTCTCTCTCACATAGGGCATTTGCATTTTGATTTATCACACTGGGAGAAAAGTTTATTTGGGGAGTAGAAAACACATTTTGAACTGCTGAGCTACTACAAAAAGTAGAGAGGGACAGGAAACCTCTAAGCAGGGCAGTAGATGAGAGTGTCTTGATGAATGCGTATTCTTTTTGCTTGTTTGGTTTAATCTGGATCTTTAGAATGCTGTTATTGATCTGCCCTGTTTACTGTGAAGTCTCAGGTCACTGTGGCCTTGCAGAATAATAGCCTGTCATGTGACCCAGGAAGCAGACCATGATTCCTGGTCTTGCCATTTGTTAGGGAGGTACAGAGGTGCTTCAGCAGTTTCTAGTGGTAATATCCAGTGACGTGAAATGGGGGAAAAGTCCCGCAGAGAGAAACACTCTCCACCCCAATTGAAGGACTTGTGGAGTATCAGCTGCTGCTGGTCTCTGAGAAGCAGATCTTGTTAATGGCCAGAAAGCTGCAGCAGAAGGATGGCTGTAAGTTCTCAGTGTGCAAATGCATTCATTGGATTGCTTTTTTATCCTTAAAGGTGAGGAAAGGGATACGTGAACCTAATTTTGTGACCTCCTCCCTGCCAGGATGGGCTCTTTTAAATGAAATTTAAAAATTTGCATTTGTATATTTAGCATTGATAAGATATTTAGCATCTTTTTATTTAGAAGATAGTAAAATTATGAGAATAAAACAATCATTATTGACAAATGTAGTTCTGTTGATAGAGTCAGGAAACCCGTAAGCTTGCTCAATCAAACCGGCCTCTGTAGGAATGATGAGAACAGAGACTGATTGGTTCCTAGAAGGCAGGGCCCTCGGATCTTTAATGCTGCTGTGATGTGCAGCCTGGAGTTTTAACTTCTTTTAGAGATCTTGAAAATAATTATAATCCTTCAATGAAAAAGCATGTGTTTGTCTTTGTCACTATTGTCCTTAAATTTACAGAAGAATGCTCTAGTCTACAAATAAAGCATAGCTGTGAAAGCTTTGAGCTGGGCATGTGCCTCAGTTGGGGGAGTGTTGCCTGTGTGAATGAAGGTCCAAGTTCCACCCTCAGTACCACGTACAGTGAGTGGGTGTGATGTTGATGGTATTAGCACTTAGAGGCAGGAGGGTTAGAGTCAAGGTTATCTTTGGCTGTATAGGGAATGAAGACTAGCATGGTGTACCTGAGACCCTATGTCCAAAGAAAAACAATATGTCAGGGAAGACATCTGAATTCATCAGTAGCTACACTGGCCATTTGAGAGTTGTATATCAGATCTGAGTTTGAGGCCAGCCTGGTCCACAGAGTGAATTCCAGGACAGCAAGGGCTACACAGAGAAACCCTGTTTCAAGAAAGCAAAAGAAAGAAAAAAAGAAGTAGGAGATTTATTTGTTAAACTATAGCTATCAAGGAGTAAAGAGGAGCAAGCAGCCCACTGTAGACAGCACTTTATTCTGAGTGGAGGATGCAGGATTTCTACAGTACGGCAAAGGAGGCCTGAGGCCAGCACTTTAGGGTACATTAGTCTACTACGTCAGGTGTCTGTGCCCAGTATTGCTGTTTCAAAGTTACATTGATATCATTTAATTCAGAACCCCCATGGCATTTCTTGTGTTGGTTAATTAATTAATTCATCAATCACTGAAACCCGGTCTCATGTATGCTGTCCTCACTGGCTTTGAACCAAAAGCTCCTCCTATCTCAGCACCACACGGAGGAAGATGATAGGTGTGCGCCACTGTGGCCGTTGAGTATGCTTGGAAAACATGTTTAGCTTCAGTTTTGAACAGTGTGGCCTACAAAGTATTTAATCTAATTGTGATATTGTGGAAGGGTGATGTAAAAAACGATCTTAAGATGGTTTATTTCCTGTAGTTGACAATGGACAACTTATTTGTGTTTTCCTCACAGCTCAGAGAAGCAGTTGTGCTTCCTGCTTGTTAGAGAAACCACGTAGATGCCAGGGGTCATAGATAAAGACGTTAGTTTATCTATGGGGTATGGCAACAAACTGCAGATGGAAGGGGAAATAGAGTTTGTTGAGCTTCTATAGCAGCAACGGTTAAAATAGAAAAAAATACATTTGATGCTATTGTTTCCATTAGCATTTATTAATTTTATATGATAGTGGTTTTGCTATATTTTTATGCATGTATACAATGTGTTTTGATCACATTATCTTATCTACGGTTCTTGAAACTTTGGTTGGATTTCTAGAATGCTTCCATAAACAGTCCTGTAATTTTTTTCTCCTTAGTTTGCTGTTACTTTTCTGGGGAGGTTTTAAGATGCCTGCATTATTTCTTTGATTTTTTTTTTTAACAGACAATCTCTATCCAGCAGAGGAAAACGATTCCACTTTCTTCTGAAATTGTGTCATCGGCCCTCCCTGCGGATTATCTAGTTGAAATTAATAAAATTTTACTCACTATGGATGACATTGAATTATCGCTCAATATTCCTGAGCTGAACACCACTGTATGCGAAGACCTCTCTTTCCAAGAAGACTCTCTGAAGGTAAAAATCTAAGTGCTGAAAGATAGTAGCCATGGTTAATAAATACAATGTAAGGATTCCCTCCGTCCTTTGGTCCTCCCTCCCCTTCTTCCCTCCCCTTTTTCCCCCTTTCCCTCCCCTTTTGGTTTATTAAAGGCAGGGCCTCCTTGGATAGCCCAGGCTGATTTGATGTTCACACCCTTCTCCCTTTGCCTGTTGGGAGCTGGGATTCCAGGCACGAACTGCCATGCTCAGATGCTATTGTACTTACTTAAAATGATCAAAATCCTTGATTGTTCCAAGTCAGTGATACTATGTGTAAATAGTGAAGCTTTACTGTGTTCACTGGAAGGATATAACAATTTTTTTCAATTAAAAAAAATGTGTGCTTGGATTTTTCTGTACGCACAGTTATTTGCAACAACAGAGACCTTATTTTAATCAGATAGAAACTTGATTGTCACTTGTGTCAAATGATGTCAGGTCATCCATATTGATTTAAGATTGGCTAGTTGCCCGGGTGTGGAATTGCGTTATTGATTGCGAGCTCAAGTTTTCAGTCCTTTGAAAGTTTCTTTTCCATATAGTTGATTGCACTTCTGTATAAAATCATAATAAAATATCTGAAGGAACTGGCATATGTGATGGATTTGATAACTCATTTTCTCATTTAAGCTACTGTGATTAGGCATTTAAAACTCTAATTCCAGATTTAAGCCTTTCCTTACTTTCATCGAATGTTCTTAAAGCCTTTCCTACATCCTGTCCACAAGCCAGTTAGAATGTCAGGGAGGGTGCTTCCCCATCCACCAGTGTGATGGTATTCCTCACATTTGGGCTAATATAGATTTTTACATAGAAAATTCCTCAGTTTGCACATGCAACAGTAATTAGCCTCACTATTATCTTAAATGAATACTTTATGTGCAAACCTTTATCTGTGATTCTGGTTTTTTTTTTTGTTACTTTACTGATTTCTGTTTTTATATGATGAAATGTTTGCAGGATATCAAAGATCAGCTGGACAAACTTGGAGAGCAGATTGCAGTTGTTCACGAGAAGCAGCCGGATGTCATCCTCGAAGCGTCTGGTCCTGAAGCCATTCAGATCAGGGACATGCTCAGTCAGCTGAATGCGAAATGGGACAGAGTGAATAGAATGTACAGCGATCAGAAAGGGTAGGTGTGAGTCAAATGGATGTTTACGTAATGTGAGGGCCAGTTCCTGGGTCACTGAAAGTATCCATGTGTGTGTACGTCAGGATCATGGAAACCACTTTCTACATCTTTTCTAATATGACCTGCTTTATAAATAGAGATGAGCTCCATCCTTAAAGAGAAATGTGTCCACAGGCCACAACCATTTAGAACATAATATCTTGATAGTATGGGAGAGTACCTTTAGTTTTAGCATAAGGAAAGTCTCTCTCTTTAATTAAAAGAGATTTTATTAATGTTCCTTTCTCCTGGATGCCACGATTAACGTCAATGAGGAGCAGAGGCAGCTTCAGATAATTGGAATCCATATTCACCAGCTTCAGATAATTGGAATCCATATATCACACCAAGTTTTCTTTCTTTCTTTTTTTGCTCCTTAAAGTCTTCTGCCTAATAGAATGTTTTGGAGCTTTTCTCTTAGTAGCCATTGCACAGGGGCCTGTGAATAGGGCAAAAGAGAAATGGGCAAGATTTCTTTTTGGATTAGTGTGAGATAGCCCGATGAAAAGCACTGTGCAACAGGGAGGTTATCACAGAGTAATCCACTGGAAATATTCAGATGCAAAAACAAGGGATCATATTGTCAGAATATTTTTAGCTCTACAATTCATGTGGCTGTTCAATCATTGAAGAATAGAACTCAGCTTTGTTGCTATGTAGATTTTAAAAACGGCCTCTTCGTATAGTTAGGGAGCATCCTCATGTTCATCCTTATACGTATTTTTTGTTAGACCTGGAATAGTAGTTACTTTGCTCATTGCTGATACAAATACCTAATCAAAGCAACTTAGAGAAGGAAGGTTGTTCTGGCTTATGGATTCAGGGGATTCAGTTTGCATGATAGACTAGTCGTGGCTGCAGGAGGAGTCACATTACATCAGCAATCAGGAAGTGAAGAGAGAAGAGGAAGTGGGGTAGAATAAAACCTCCAAGCCTCCTAAGAGGTATGCACTTCCTCTGTGAGGCTCTGTTTTCTTACAGTTCTACACATCCCAAACTGTACCACCAGCCAGTGATCATGTATTCAAGCACATGGGCCTATGGGCCACATTTCACATTTAAATCATAACACTTGGTTCTTTGTAAAGGGAGACTGCACTTTTGCTCTCCTGCTGCCTGGACCCATTTAGTCACATAGAAACTGTATTAATTACAAGACTGTTTGGCCAATGGCTCAGGTATATTTCTAGATAGCTCTTACATCTTAAATTAAGCCATTTCTATTAGTCTATGTATTGCCATGTGGTCATGGCATTACCTCATTTTGTACATGTATTCTTCCTTGGAGGCTGACTGGCATCTACTTGACTCTGCCTACTCTGTCTCTGCATCTCTATTCAGATTTCCCACCTGGCTTTACTTGGCTAAGCCATTGGCTAAAACAGCTTTATTTGTTAACCAATAAAAGCAACACATATACAGAAGGACATACCACATTAGTTACTAGATAAAGACAGTTAAAAAATGAAAAGATGTTGAATCTCTTTCTGTATTATGACATGAAGTTGGCTACTGTGTCCTGCTGGTCGTATTTATGAACATGCCCTTCCTTTAGAACTCTGGCTAACTTTGACAAGACTATTTCACCAGCATTACAGTGATGGGTAGCATTGCTGTCTTATTTTCTCTTCGTTGTTAGTGAGATTTGAAGATTCTGTACAAGCAGCGTGGCTCATCTTTTAATCCAAGGGATTGCTACTTATTGTTTCAGAATGTTGTGCTTCCTTAAAGATATTATGTATGTTTTTTGTTTGTTTTGGGACTACTTGCAGTCTTTTATATGCCACTTAAACTCCAGTGTGCCTTTTGACATACAACAAGTTTAGTTTTGTAAAATTATATCTGATAGTTTTTTCTTTTGTGATTGCATAAAATTAACCTTTTAAAAAATGTATCCTTTCCTTACATTTTTCGTAAGTGGGTAAGCAATCTTATGTGTTTTGAAAACAATCTTAGTTGCTTGGTTTGAAATTTCCATTTAATGAGCCATCAGAATTAGATTTTGGAATGTATTATGTGTTACGGTCCAGCTCAGTAGCTGTATTCCCCAACTTTAGTATCCTGAGTACTGTCCATACACCTCTACTTTTCAAATGATCCTTGGACAACTCTCTCTCTCTCTCTCTCTCTCTCTCTCGCTCTCTCTCGCTCTCTCTCACTCTCTCGCTGTGTGCGTGTGTTTTGTGTTTTGAGACAAGGCTTCCCTGCCCTGGAGCTCGTTCTGTAGACAAGACTAGCCTTGAATTTGCAGAGCTCCACCTGCCTCTGCCTCCCAAGTGCTGAAATTAAAGGTGTACACCACCACTACCCAACGTCCTTGGACAACTTTTTGACTATATTAAGCACTGACTGGCTCTGTATTGGCTCATTTTTCTTAAACAAATGACCAATTTTTCCCTAAGAACTTTTTATTGCACTTATTGTTTGTTGGTAATAATGTCATAAATTATAATTATGTTATTTTATATCAATTTAGTTCTGCTTCTTATGCTTTATTATGCCATCAATTTTAGTTAAATACCATATTTTCATTTTTAAATTGTAAATATCTTCATCTAACTTAGTAAAATTTCTCTTAAATGTTCTGGAATAATTATTCTTTCATTTGGGTTTGTTCTAACTTTAAATGAAGCCTTCAATCAGTAGTAAAACCACATACTTTTTAGGAGGATAGAATAATTAGTAATGTTTTTATGTTTCATGCTACTTAAATGGTAAGGGTACAAATTTGGGTAGATTAAAATGCCTACAATTAATCAAAAGTGGCTTTGTAAGTCAGAGAAGGCAAAAATCTTTTTAAAAAGCAGAGATAGTGTGCAGAGAGGAGGCAGAGAAATGGCAATGGAGTTTGCACACTGTTTTGCATTTGGCATGAGGCTCAAAAGGTAATTAGTAAATGCAACCTACCTTGAAATGTTTTGTAGAACCAGAAGCTGTGATTTTACTCAATTTAAACTTTAAATGAGATGGTATTGACTGGTATTATTATTATTGATTATTGTTATGATTATTAAAGAAAACCTGTTTCCAGGTAGTTCTGCAAAGCTGGGTAGCTCCTCTGATTCTGTTTCTTGTGCCCCAGTTCTTTAGCCAGGACTGTGGAGGAATGGAGGCAGTTCCACCATGACCTGGAGGACCTCACACAGTGGATATCTGAAGCTGAAGACCTCCTGGTAGATACCTGTGCTCCAGATGGTAGCCTGGACCTGGAGAAAGCCAGGACACACCAGCTCGTGAGTGCTTCCTGTGTCAGGAGGGATGTATGGGAAGGTTGGATGCTTGTTTCCATGTGGTTGCTAAGATATGTTACAGAAGTTGGAAACCAATCTATTGTTTTTTTTCCACATGTGCATACATCACTGTAGTTTTTAATCACTGTCAGTTTTTGGTTCTACTCCTAGTTTCCAGTTTTGAAATTCCAAGAGCTTTGACCACCATACAATTTAGAAAGCTCGATGCATACTCACCTGGGCTTTCTGCCCTTAAACACATAGGCATCCCATTTGTGTTCATACATGTCATTGATAATTGTTTATGAAAGTACACCATCCTCGATGGACAGGGCAAGCCTCTTGGGGACTCAGCCTTGTGAATAGATAGCACAGCATCAAAGTCAGCTCTCCCGACACTAGGTCACTAAAGAGAGTAATGGAACAAGCACCCGTTCAGTCTTCCATTGCCAAAGATGTTTCTTGCTTCACAACATTTTCAAAATGTATCTTCTGTGAACAGTTCATGGGGAGTCCAAGCAGTGCCTCTCACCCCTGCTTGTCAACCGGGTATGCATTTTTCTTGAAAATTGGGGTGACAGATAAGTATTTAGACTTGACTTTAAAGTAGTCTTTTAATCTGTGTCTTTAAAGCTTTTGCAGCCTGAGGCAACATCTAACATCTCAATAAAATGCACATTGAGGATTGTTTCTAGATGGCTGCACATAAAGTTGTATCTGTGCACATGTATCTGTGCACATGTATGTGTAAGTGCATGCATGTGCACATGCGTGTGAGTGCATGTATGTGTGTTACAAGGTTCTTTTACAGACTTATGTGTAACATGATAGGCAGTTCACTTAAATCAAATGTGATTGATGGCTCCTGTTTGGACGTAAACAGATGATATTTCTTTCTTGTTATTAAGGTGTCCTGTGTCAGTATATTTTGCCTGATGACATTCATAAAGATAGTTTCAATTTTCAGATTGCTTTCACTTCCACGTGTCCCTGGAAATGTAATTAACTTGTTTGAAATCGCATTGTCACAAACATAAATAACCCTCCCAGGGATTTGTTTCTGAAGCTCTTAAATTGATGCCGCACTATGGGGTGCATGTAAGGTATCTGGAAAATTTGATTAAGTGGAGGAAATTGATGGTGTGTAATCTGTCATAGGAACTGGAAGAGGGCATCAGCAGCCACCAGCCCAACGTGGTGGCTGTAAACCAAACTGGGGAGGCCATTGTGCACAGACTCCGCCCCTCAGATGCAAGTTTCCTAAAGGATAAACTGGCGGTTTTGAACCAGCGCTGGAGCAGCCTTGTAGCTGAGGTGAAGGATCGGCAGCTCAGGTGATAATTCAGTTCTGAGCAGTTGAGGAGAGGGGGGAAATTTTCATATACATGCTATCTAATATAATACCATGATATAAGTACTGGTGACATTTAAACTTCTGCTGTCCGTGTTCTTTGTGGTTGTTTTTAGGTTGTCTAGAAAAGCTCATTCTTCTGTTCAGATGCCATATGTATAAAACTTTCTTTGGGACTGGGGTGATGGCTCAGTCAATAAAATGCTGGCCATGCAAGCATGGAGCCTAGTTCAGATCTCTGGTACCCATGTGACATGTTGGAATGCTCACTTTCTGTTGCAAAGAGGTTTCTTTGATGAGGGATGAGAATTACACTTACCTAGGGGAGTAAGTATAAATACTGAATGATGCTGGCTTAGCTAAGTGACAACTGTAAGTTAATGTCCAGGTCCATAACTCACCAGCTTTTGGTAGTTGGCCAGGTTTCCAGTACCATTTTGCTGAGCGGGCCTTAAGTCCAGTAAGAGAGCTGTTGGCTTCACAGTTGGATTATATCACTATTGCATGCACCCTTAGAGTTACGTGTGCCGTGCCGGCCACCACAGCACTTCCAATCACTGTCTCCCCTCTACAAAGGAGAGCTATGACGTCAGGCAGTTTTACGAGGACTCAATGAGACAGTATTTGAAAAATATTTGTCTTAAATTTTCATGGTGAACACTTAAAATATCCATTTCTTAGAATAGTTTCTCTTGAACTCATTCTCTTGGTGTGTTCTTTCTGTATATTTATTGCTAATGGTCAATTAATTTAATCAATTTCATCAACGTTCTCTGAGCTGTATGTTTAGCAATGGGGATGTAAGTATCACAAAGAACTCAGACTGAGAAGATCAAGTTTAAAGGGGAAAGACAGTGTGATTAAAGCCAACATCTACATGAAGCTGCTGCCACAGAGACAGGAGCGATGGGCTGTGGAATTTGGCATTGATGAAGAGGGATGCTGACGCTGAATTTCGAGGCATTTGTAACAGTTTCCCATAAATTCTTTCTAGGGTGAGCCTTTGTGGTAGTCAGCCTTCTGCTGCAGTAGAGCTTTACTGAGATGAGTCATCTTCTGAGGAGAGAGGCTTGATTGGCGGTCACAGTTTTGCAGGTGTCAGTCTGTGAGTGTTTAGCCCAATTGCTTTGGCCTCATGGTGAGACATCATGGCAAGGGTGCCCACTAGAGCAGATGACTGCTTCATAGCCAGGAAACAGAAGAGGTGTAAAGAAAATGAGGCTCCTAAGACAGATTCTCCTTCAAGGTCACAAGCTTCATGAACTGAAGACTTCCTACCAGCTCACCAGGTTTTGTTAAATTTCCATCATTGCCCGATAGCCTTACGGGCCATTGGGGGATATCAGAGCTACACTGTGCTAACCAGGAGACATGGGAGGTGTGAGTACCACAGCCATGGCACGGGAGAGATGTGCAGAGGAAGAGGAAACGCTTCTGAACTTAGGTGCTCTGCTCATTCCTGCCACTGCTGGGATAGGAACAGCAGCCGCAGAAATTCCCCCATGATTTTCAGATGGCTATCTGTGGTGTCTGGTAGTCATTCCTCCCCAAAGTAACAAGATAACTTTGACACATAATTTTACTTAGTTTTTGGAAGTGCAATAAACAATACATCCCTTTCTTAGCTTCTGATATTTTCACTAAAGCAGTATTTGTTTTCATGAATTCATGGTAAACTTCACTGCTGTAATCTATTTGTTTTGTGGCCACCTTGGAACTCTAAGAGGTCACTGTCATTGAGCATGACCACACTGATCAGTTTGGCTTTGTATTGAGTGCCTGCAGGTCAATAGTCACACAGTTTTACAGTTTATGGAGCTATTCCTAATCAATTCCTGTCCAGTGTTTGTCCAGGAATTTATAATGTGTTTCTATCCATGGGGACAATAAAGGGTACATTCTATTTAGCTATTTTTCAGATGAAAGTGTTAGGTGACTCAAATCTGTCGTCTTATTGAAATTGCTTGACAATATTAGTTTCTTTTATACTTCTAGTTTGAAAACATGAAAATAGTCATGTTTTCAATTAACTAATTTCAACTAATTCATGGAAACGCTGGAAATTTAATTTTTAATATTTCTGGGATGAAGTATTTTATGTATCTCCAAAGTTGTTAGATGAAATAGTTTAAAACTCATTTTATTATAACTTCAACCATCATCATTAAGTTCTTCAATTTTTTTGAAGCTGTATTCCTCCTTTTTAAAACTAAGTTAATTTTTAAGGAATTTTTATTGTTTTAAAAGTATTTCAATAGTACTAAATATTATACTTTTCCAATATGACTGTTAGATACTTATTAACTAAAATTCTGTTATATCTACTCTATTATTATTTTATGGTTTTTATGGTTAAAAATACAAAAGGTAGCATAGACATGAATTCCCGCTAGGAATTTGTCATTTGTTAAGGTGCTGCATGCAGTTTTGAATCAGCGTCTGACTGTAGTAGCTTTAAAAATAATGACGCCACTAAGCTCCTAACAGCCTTCAAACTCTTTTCTTTTTTTATATCGACAGTCTTATTTGTCACATGGGTTCTGATCGTCCTTGCGTCTTCTGACAGATGGCTGGTGTTCCTGGATGTTATTCTTACACCATTGAAAAGAACTAATTAGGAAGTCAGAGTTCTGCTTCCCTATTCCGCTCACTGCTTCCCTGGCACCCTTTAAGACTCGGGCTGTATTTTCCCTTGATCTCCTTTTCATAACGCATAGTTTCTATTTCTATTAGTGAACCCACCAAGCATATATATGTGTATTTGTCTTACACTTGTAGAAGATTTCAATGCTCAGTTCTTTTCCTCATTCATATTTTTGCTGTCATATGTGTGGAACGGAGTAATACTTGCTGCCGTCGGCGAATAAAATATAAAAGGATGTTTTTCTGTCTCCATGGAGAACTCAGAGAAAATTATGAAGTTTTCCTTATTATTTTATACAGGGACATTTTCATTTTTCCTTAAGTAATACTTTATTATACAGTAATAGCTGGCTTAAAAAATTTCTTATTAGCTTGCCATTTAATATTTTCAGATGACAAGATAAGATTTTCTTTTTCCAGTGTGTCTGAATTTAATTAAGGAAAAAAGATGCTTTAGTCTTATATATAGTCTTTAGTATGGTAGTCGGTATACATGGCAATTAATATTAATTTAAAACATTTAATGTAATTACTTTTTCTGTTTGTTTTATGGGGTCTGGATTTCCAAAACAAATGCATACTGTTCTGCTTAGTGATTTCTGTCAGCATTTTCCATGCCGTTTTCTCGTAGGCTAAAAGGAGAAAGTAAGCAAGTGGCTGGATACAGGAGAAGGCTGGATGAGCTTCTCTGCTGGCTGACAAGGGTGGAGAACTCTGTGCAGAAGAGCTTCTCCATGGACCCAGAGGAGAATCCACAGGGACTAACAGTAAGGAGCGTGTATCTGGATTTCCAGAGGCTTCTGATGCTTTTTTCCCCTTAGGAATACGATAGTTGTGGCTGAAGCGGAAAGGGAAATGAAGCTTTGTCCTTTATGGAAAGTGTGGTGAAAGATTTTTTTTTTTTTTAAACAAGCAGCCATCATTTTGTTCATGCAGAGATCAAGCAGAAGACAAATCACCATGGCCTTACTATTAGGTTCAAAGAGTTAGTAACTTAGAATACAATACAGCTACAAAGTATAGTTTTTAACTTTTAGGTTTAGAAGGAAATTGCTACTTGCTATTTATCACAGTGACTTTTACAGGAAAATTCTGTGTTGTGCAATTAACTCATCCCAACTTGAAGCAGGCTTAGTGGAATCACCCAGCAATCAGATCTTTTTTGTTTTCGTAGGCAATGGAAATTTGTAGCAGTTGCACACCTGCACATGTGCACATGCATGCACACACACTGTATAAAAATATGTGACGATAGATAGATATCACAATACCAACTCTGTGCATACTCATGTCCACAAACATTTGTAGTTTGTGTGCAGAATCGAGACGTTAACAGTAGAACAGTGAGCAGAATCTATGTTCCGGAGGAAATCATGGAACCGGCAAGATGATTCATCAGATAAGACATTCACCTCGGTAGTCTGATGACTTCATTCAATACTTTACCCTTGTAATAAATCTGGATGTGATAGTCTGCCTCTGTAGTATGGCATTCCTACAGCCAGATGCTAGGTAGAGACAAGAGAATTATCCAGAAGCATAAGGGCCAGCTAGCCTGGAGGACTCAGTACAAGAGAAACCCCACTTAAGTAAGGTGGGAGAAGAGAACTGACTTGCAAAACTCACCCTCTGGCCTCCACATGTCTGCATATGCACGCATGCCTGAGCACACGAATACACTTAATACTAACATACTCGCGTGTGCAGGTGCGCATGCGCACACAGACACACTTAAAATATCAACATCAAAAGATCGTGTTTGAATGAGAAAATATATACACACGCATATAAATCTATATTTAAAAGGTATTTACCTATTTTGCGAAGTTTGGCTCATAGAGAAGTATGGTCCAAGTTGCAAAAGAAAGTTAGAAATGATGGGAAATATGGGGCAAACGTTTATTAATTTTTTCCCTCGATGTATGAGAATACCCAATATTTCTACTTTACCTAGAGAGTCAATAATTTTCTTTAAATGTCCTGTTTGTAAAATATTTGAAAGATTTACAAAGGATAGAACAACATGAAGATGGAAAGGTGGCGATCGGAAATGAACCTTAACAATGTAATATATTATTATTCTGGTGAGCATGGACAGCAAATGAATGAAAACAAGAAGGCATGTGATGGGCCTGGAGGGATGGCCCAGCAAGTCAGAGCACTAACTGCTCTTGCAGAGGACCTGAGTTCGATTCCCAGCACCCAAGTCAGGCAGGTTGCTTGCAATTGCCTGTAGCGTTAGCTTCAAGGAATCTGATGCCTTCTTTTAGTCTCTGCATTTCATGTTCATACCTGCCTTCCAGCAATACATCTAATTAGAAATAATAATAAAAGCATGTGTTTGTACACACATATACACGAACCGGCATGATTCTCTGTTTGTGTCCTGGTGGTGAGAGTGTGTTAACACTTTCAGCAAGCTTGCTTTCGATAGAAGAATCCTGAACCCGAAATTTATAGGAATAGTTTCCCAAGAACGTTCTTAGTATACTTCTGTAACCTTCCCTTAGGACCTTCTAACCTGCTGTCTTCTGACGATGCTTTCAGGACTTGGCCCAAGAGATGGACGTTCAAGCTGAAAACCTCAAATGGCTGAACAGAGCAGAACTGGAAGTGCTCTCAGATAAAAATCTGAGTTTGCGCGAAAGAGACGAGCTTTCAGAAGGTTTGAGGAACGTGAACATGACGTGGAACAAGGTGTGCAAGTGGGAATTCTGTAACATTCCTCGTGTCTATTGACTTTAGAATGATGCTTGCTTGTGTGTGTGTGTGTGTCTGTGTGTCTGTGTGTGTGTGCATGAATCAGAGTGAGGGAGGGAGAGAGAGAGAGAGAAGGAATGAGAATGGGAATAACTTTTTTTATGGTTTTTTGAGACAGGGTTTCTTTGTAGCGTTAGAGCCTTAGAGCTAGCTCCTGTAGACCAGGCTGGCCTCAGACTCAAAGAGATCTGCCTGCCTCTGCCACACCTAAGTGCTGGGATTAAAGGTGTGTTCCACCACCACCCGGCTACCCAATATTCAATAAAATCAATATCAGTAAAAGTTGAGGGGACAACTTTTGGAAGTCAATTCTTCTCTCCCACTGTAGGTTCCAGGGATCAAACTCAAGTTGTTAAACTCAGGTTGTCAGCCTTGGTGGCAAGCACCTTTCCCAGCTGAGCCGTCCTGCTGGCCCATATTTATTGGTTTTATGAGTAAAAAATCATTCTCTTGCTGCTGCTCTCAGTATGCAGATACAGGCCCCGTATCCTTGGGTTTATTCAGCTCTTTATATAATTCCATATTTCTGCACTCATCATCACATGTATTCTTAAAGAATGCTTTATATTGTACACTGGATTCTTTGTGTACAATAATATCCTAGGGGATCTGTATATTATGTAGCACATCAAGTTATGAATGTCTTTTGGAACTTGGCAATAAAATGCCAGTAATTGCACTCTGAAAACAAAGACCCAAAAATAGCTTCTTGATGTCGAACATGACTTTCCCACGTCTGTTTATTTTTGGTGATTTTATTCCTTCACTATGTATTTATTATTAGGACCTATTGGAATTTAGTGACATCTGACAAAAATTACACTCAAATGGGAGCTGTTACCTTTTGTGATTACTTTGTTTTGCAGTGGAAATGATGAAATCCTAGGGTTCTTTTTATTTTGACTAGGTACCCACTGTGTTCATGAATGTGGCCTATGTGAGCCATTGAGTGGATGCATCCTGCCCTTGGCTCTCAGTAGCTTTACTCTCTTTTCAATCCTATCAAACTGGAAGTCATGGCAAATGTGTTGGCCTACATCTTTAGTTCTGACATTTGGGTGGCTAAGGCAAGAAAAGGGTATAGTCAAAGCCAGCCTTGGTTGCATAGTAAGATCCTATCTCAAAAAGAAGAGAATCAGAAGAAAGAAGAGGAGGAACTAGGAGAAGGAAGTAGAATTATCCTATATCTAATAATCTATCTCTATCTATCTATCTATCTATCTATCTATCTATCTATCTATCTATCTTATAGGCCCAGTCTCTGTGATTAGGAGTTATTGCCCAGGAGGTCCCTTTGTTATCTGCATCTCTGGCCTGGACCTTTCTGTGTACTCTACACTTGTATGTTCAGTGGCCTGTTCTATGTCTCTGCTTGGGTTATCTAATAGGTGTTGCAAAACTTAAATTGAACTCCTGGTTTCTACTTTACTCATGGACCTTAGGACATAACTCATCCCTCAGTTAATGATATGTCATAATTTTTGCTGAAATCAGAAATGCTGAGTCATTATTACAGCACATAAATTATATATGTCAATTTTATCTCAGTAAACTCAGTAAAGAGACAACTCTTTCCTTTCTTGCTCTCTCTCTCTCTCTGAAGCCACTGTCATCTGCTTCTTCCATGTACTTAATGGATGGATGGATGGATGGTTTGAAGAATAGGTAGATGGCTACATGTGATAAGGTCAATGAGGAGAAAATTTTGATCTCTAGATGTTGATTGGCCATGAATGTCTCTGCACAATTGTTTCAGCTTTCCTTATATTGGGAAAAAAATAGCATTTTTTTTTTTTTGTATTGATACTGACTTGTCCTAAGCAATCATCATCTCTGGAAAAGCTCTCCTCCGGGTCTTTTCTGCTACCCTTCCTCAGCATCATTTCAGCAAAGTAGCCCAAGCTTTGTTAAGATATGTGAGACCGACCCAGTAACTCCCCAGAATGATGTCCGCTAACGATTTTCCGTCTTCCTGGGAGTAAAGCTGATGTCTTACTGTGATTTATAAGGCTACTCATAGGCTGCCTTGCTGTTACCTCTGACTTTATCAGATGCTCTCTTTCTTGCCCTCATCGCCAGACAGATTGGCTCCTGTGTCACTTGCTGAATCCATCTGTATGTATTCAACCAGGGCATTCATTTTTATTGAATGCAGAGTATGTTGGTTGGTATTGGAGAGAAAAGGATATGGCAGTCAGTTTGAGAACACAGTGCTAGACAACACTGAAGCTTCCATTACTGCAGGAATTGAATTAATATAGATTTTAATATTGCCCACTTTGTAGAATTATGGCATGCAAGACAAAGCAATGCTTACTGTGTGGGGAATCTAAAACATGTTAGGAACCCCTATTCTGAAATATTTCATTTATTTGATTCTGTTATATACCTAGTGGGTCTTTGCTACATCCCTAGTTCATGTAAGGAGCCATTTTAAGAATGAGGAACATAGGAAAAATGATATTGCTTATCACCTAGTGGGTTTGTCATGGATAAGACAAAGAAACCAAAAATAAAAGCTTTGAAGCTAGAAATTTATAAGGATACTTAGCACACTTCAGGGTAGCCAAGGAAGGCTTGTGTGGAGATCAGATCTTCTCTAGGCTAACTTATAAAAGATAAGTAAGCACTGCTCAGGTGAGGGGTGAAGGAATGGACTTTGTAGGGGGGGAAACAAAGAAAGTGGGAGGATCTAGAATAAGCACTATGAAGTGCATATGTGTCCTCGAAGGATAGACAGTAGACACCTGAGTGATAACTCTAGATACCAGATCCTGTACATTGACCATGTCTGGTACTCAATGGAATTTGAGCTCTGTCTTGAGAATTCTCCACTTTGAGGGAAAGGGACATCTATTGTTGTTTTTGAAAGATTCCCTAGCTATCCTGCAGGGAAGGATGGAGCCATCCTAAGAATTGATACAGAAAGATCAGGAAGGGTTTCGAGAACTGCTTACGAAGGCCATTTCAGGCAAGATAGAGACTATGAACTGAGAATTGGATGTGTTTGCTCATTTACTTGACAGAGAACTGAATGGAATGATATATTATTGGGGGAAGGGTCCTTAGCCTCTGAAAATTCTGTAGGAAATGAAGAGTGAGATGTCATTTGATGGGTGAACAGAAAACTGAATCTATGAAGGAAAGTTAGAGACATAGGGAGAAAGTCAGACTTATAGATGTGTAGCTAGAGCTTATTCTCCCATCTGCCAGCTCCCGAATAACCACTCCGCGGCTTCATATTAATTCCAAACTGTTTGGCCAATGGCCCAGTCTTATTACTAACTAGCTTTTACCTCTTAAATTAGCCCATTTCTATTAATCTAGGTATTGCCACAATGGTGGTCATGTTGTTACCTCACATCTTGCTTCTCTGATGTCTCTTGGACCCTGCCTTTTTTCTCCCTGTCTCTCTGTTTGAATTCCCCACCCTAGGTATATGCTACCCTGTGATAAATCAAAATGGCTTCTTTATTAATCAATGGTAATAAAAAGTATTCCCAGCGTACAGAGGGGCATCCTACATCACAGATGTTCACAGGAATTTGGTTGCAAGTAGACAGCTTCAGTGGTGCGAATGGGTCACAGTTGAGCATTGGTTGGCATTCTTGAACTTAAAGTCCGGGAAGGTAAGGGCTCCAAAAAGATTACAGTGTACAATGAAGGTGGAGATGCAAGCTTAAATGTTAGCCAAAAGTAAGCTGACTGAGCTATCATTTAGAAGAGTTGCTGTCTTTCGAACATACAATCATCTTTATTTTTTCTCTGTGCTTGACTTGATGCTACAGATATGCAGAGAAGTGCCTAGCATACTGAAGACACGCACCCACGATCCCTGCTCTGCCTCACAGACAAAGATTACTGGTAAGATATCATTTATTCTTTAGGGATTATTTTTATCAGCATGGATTTACAGGATGAGATTACTGTTAGAATAATGCTGGGGGGGGGAAGTTATGCAATTGCTGTTCATAATCCTGAATTCATACTGTTTTGATGCTCAGTGTTGAAGAGATTTTTCATTCCCTGAAACAAGAAATACCAGGATGGTCATGCGTCCAGCTCAATGAAAGAGAGAGGCTAGGTGGAAAATAATAAGTTAATTTAATGGAGAGTTGCAGCAGTCATCAGATATAACTTGTCCCTGATCATGGGGTCATCATGGGGTGGGCTTTTGAAAGCTCCAACTCCCAGGAAATCATGCACTAGCAAACATTATTCCCTTAGATATGGAGAACATTGTGTGTTTTCTCATAATTTCTGCTTCTTTCCTTCTATCTCTGTCCCAAGTAGATCATGTAGCCACTGTCTCTGCTGCCTTGTAGACTCTTCGAACCGTCTTGCTCTCCTTGCCGTCTGTGAGTCTCAGGACAGATTTCAGATGTGATTAACCCTGGCCACCCAGTTCTCTTTGCCAGTTGCTCCCGGAGATTTTCTTACCTTTGTTCCTTGCTTCACACATCTCTCCCCCGCTCTCCCACCAACTCCATGGCCCACCTGCTGCCTCCTACCTGTGGTCAACTTTCCATCTCTTCCTCTTCCACCTCCTCTTTCTCCTTTTTTCTTTTGTCTTCTGAGAATCCAAAACATATGTACTCCCTGATGTCGAGACTTGTGTACGACTCAGGGTGGATTCTGTATTGCTGACTGTCCCCGGCACCTTGCATTAGAAATCCCCGTGGCCCAATTGATTTTCTTGATTCATATCTAAATCCCTTGAACTGACATTTTGCTGATTCAAAAAAAAATATGTAGCTTTAATTCCAGGAACACAAAGAAAAAATTTGCTGCACGGTATGCAGCTGTAAAGCTTTTATCTTTTTAAAAAAGCATCATTATGACAGACGAGCAAGGAAGCTGTATATATGCTTAGCTGTATAAAAGACCGGCAGTAAAACCTCTTTACAGCAGGCTTGTTTTCCTTAGGACAGTCATCCTCGGAACAGATATGTGATCTGAAGCCAATCTCAATGTGACTTTCCTTCTACACAATACTTTTTGCTTTTGAAAAATTCTATAGCTTTCAAATGATGTGTCTGTGTGTGTTTCTGTGTTATGTGTGTGTGGGTAAAGGTGCCTGAAGAGGCCAGCAGGGGCAGGATTCTCTGGAGCTGGAACTACTGGCCATTGTGAATTTTCCCTGGTAGATGCTGAAACTGAGCTTGGCTCTTCTGCAAGAGCAATATGTGCTCTTAACTGCTGATCCATCTCTCCAGCCCCTACTCAATGTTTTAGCTTAGTGGCTGTTTTTTTTTTTTCTAAAATCATACTACAAGTAAAATGAACTGTTTTTAAAAAAATAATTCAAGAACTTCCAGTTCATTGACAGTGTTGTGCAAGCTCCTCCTCTATGCAGCTCCAAAATATTTTCTTTATTCTGAAGTTAGAGTTCTTGGCCCCTGAGCAGCTTCTCAACCCCTTCCCATCAACTCTCAGCCTCTGGTATCCATCAGTGTGCATGCCATTTCCATGGATTGGTCCACCTTGAATATCTCATGTAAATGGAATGACATTAGGTTTCTTTTATTTAGGATAAGAAATTTCAAAATTGTTGGTTATCAATATGCTTAAAAATAGCAATAATAAATCTGTTATGCTTCAACAAAACATAGTTTTAAAATATCAACATCAATTATGTTTGGAAGTAAGATGAAAATTAAGAAATCGACATTGCTCACCTTTTATAATCTCCTAAGCATCTGGTTCTGCAGATGACAGCTAGGTTCTCATTTATGTTTCTGGGTTTGGTCTGTAGTGATGATGTAAACCCTAACCACGGCGATGCGCCATTGTGTGCCTGGCAGAGCAATTAAAGCAAATGAGTGTGGCGGCAGTGGTGGTGGTAGTGGTGGTTTTGGTGATGGTGGTATTACCAGCAGTCAGATATCTTGTAAAAGGCATAAAAAGGCCAGATCTTTTCAACTGTCCATTTCTAGCCTGTGACCTGCCTACTTTGTTGGTCTGCGCCTGCAAAGTATTTTGGTTTAATTTGTACTTTCTCAGTTTTCATGTTGAACTGCTTTTCTTGTTACTCTGTAGTGGGTTATCTGCTGCCTTGTCCAGGACTTCAAAGTGTGAAAAAGTTTTGTTTACTAATTAATTTTGTGTGCATAGCAAATGCCTTCTCTCTTGGTCTTTGAGAGATTTTTTTTTTAAACTTAAATTTAAATTTTATGTGCATTGGTGTTTTTTTCTGCATGTATGTCTGTGTAAGGATGCCAGATCTCCTGGAACTGGAGTTACAGACAGTTGTGAACTGCCTTGTGGGTGCTGGGAATTGGACCTGGGTTCTCTGGAAGAGCAATCAATGCTCTTAACCACTGAACCATCTCTCCGGTTCCCAGAGATTTTTAAAATACCTCTTTGTAGTGCTTGTCTCAGAATTTTAGATCTTTAATAGTATATTAATACTTTTAGTAGCTTTCCCTGTCTTTTGTATGTGTGTGTGTGCGCGCTCACGCATGTGCCAGAATCAAATATATTCTTTTGCATCTTAATTCCTTGATTTCAGTGCAACTGATTTCCCTTTATGCACATGAAGTTAAATTCTGTCTCATCCTTTCCCCATGCTAGCTATCAGGTTGCACCGTTTGATGAACAATAAAGTCTTCAGCACCCTTCTGGAATGTTGTCACTTCCAAGGTCAGGTCTCTTTGTCCTGTGTGCCCTGTGACTCTTTAATCCTGTTCATTCATTGAATTTTTGAGTTTATTATATAGGGAGGTGGTTACCATTGGTCAAAAGTACAACTAAATCGCTGGCAGATCATATTTCCTTGCACAAACATTTCTCTTAAGACTTAGTGTGTGTGTGTGTGTGTGTGTGTGTGTGTGTGTGTATCTTTCTTATGGCACAACTAGACATTTGCATCTATGATTTTGCCAAGCTGCGTACGTACCAGTTAGGGTTTTATTAGAATTGTACTGAATTTGAAGTAGGTTCAGGGTAGATGTAGGTATTATTTTAACTACATCTCATATTGACACTAGAGCAATGTAACTGTTAACTTCTCTTCATTAAGAAACAAAAGCAAGCGATTGGAGAGATGGCTTAGTGGTTAAGAACACTGACTGTTTTTCCAGAGGATCTGGGTTCAATTCCCACCACCTTCATGGCAGCTCACAACTGTCAGTGACCCAGTTCGTTGGGTGTCTGACGGTCTCTTCTAGCTTCTGTGCACATCAGGCACACACATGATGCATAGACATGTATCCAGGTAAAACATATATACACATGTCAAAACATTCATACACATAAACAAAAAACAAAAATCCTAAAACAAAGAGTAAGAGTCATTTATCAAATCTTTGGAGGAGACAAGCAGTTCATACTTGACTTTTGGGAGGCTGTGTAAGATCATGCTGCAGGTAACAGTGCTTCCTATGAAATGTGAGAGCCTAGAAGCCACCCTGGCACCTCCGCACACACAGACAACAATAGTAAATAAAAATAAAAAAGTCTTAAGAGGATTGCCCTCCCCACCATGACCTTGTTTTCATATGATGGCTAAGATTTAAGTGCTTACAAAGCAGGAGTTAGGGAGGAGGGGCAGGAGAGAGGACATACAGACCTCGGAAATAAAATCAAACTAACCAAAAGCCAGGCAATTGCATTGTTTTCATGCGGAGACAAGTGCTTATTTTTTCATCGGAACGGATAAGGAGACAGATTTAAAAACAAACAAGCCTACAGTTACTTAGTATACTACATTTGGTTCAGAAGCATAAAAATACCTTTATTACTAATTAAAATAATGGATGCAGGTGTGCATTTGAGTGCACCAAGATGGAGCCCTGTTGATGCAGATGTAGGGTATTCAGCCAGTTGCTGGCTATGTAAATTCTGTTTGGCCAGGAGATGAAATGTTGTCTGATCCAGTAATTCTACTTTGGGAAATCTCTGCTAAGTTAGAGGATGACAATGTGGAAACACTATACACAAAACGACTTTTCTTTTAGGCCCTTTGTTAAAGTACAGATTCCAGGAGATGTCTACAGATTCAGCTGAATGGAAGCATGTTGAAAAGTCAGTGAACACGTGCATGGATTCTCATATAGGTATTCATGTAATGGTTTGTTAAGAATGAGATAATGCAGCCCAGGTGTGGTACTTGCAGGCCTTTAATTCCAGAAGGCAGAGTAAGGTGGATCTCCGAGTTTGAGGCCAACCTGGTCTACATAATGAATTCCATGCTAGCTAGAGCTAGAGAGAGAGAGAGAGAGAGAGAGAGAGAGAGAGAGAGAGAACGAAATATGCACATGTGATAAATAACATAAATGAAAAAGATCAAGAATAAATTGGCTTTATAATTGAGTAAGATCTCTTGACCCAATGAAATCATGCTTCTAATTTTGTCATGCTTTGTGTGTTTATTTGCTGGTTTGGTTTTGGGTTAGTATTGCTCATATGTGCATGATTGACGGCCTGGAACTCTGTGAGGCTCTATGTTGTATTGGATGTAAGGCTATCAAATAAATACACGTGGTTATTTCAAGCCATGGCATTTCAACATGAAAAACAAGAGCTTCTTAGAGAAACAAAATTCGGCTTAAATACACACACACGCGTATGCATGCCGGTGCTTACGTATCACAGTCATCACATCCTGTTGACCATTTCTGTTTTGTTACATCCTTATTTCAGCTCACCCCAATGTCCAAAAGGTGGTGCTAGTATCATCTGCTTCGGATATGCCTCTGCGAGCCCCAGAGATCTCGGTTCCTGCTGATCTGGATAAAACCATCACAGAGCTGGCCGACTGGCTGGTATTGATCGACCAAATGCTGAAGTCCAACATTGTCACTGTGGGAAACGTGGCAGAGATCAATATGACAGTTTCCCGGATGAAAGTAGGTGCAGAATGGAAAGGCTTGCCAAGGCAATCCCCTCACCTTGGATCTCATTTGTTTATCCTAAATTCTGAGGAAAGGAGATTTAAAATATTCCTTCTCTGCCAGGCCGGGCCAAAGAAAAAACTTTTCTTCTCTTAGCTCATGTTGTTCAAACAGAACTGAGGACTAGGTGTAAAACTCCAATACTGTTGCCATACAGCTGGGCATAGCTTATCTGTAAACTGCTCTTCCATTTAATGCCCAGTATAGTATAGGATAATTTCTAAAAGTATGTTTTTCTTTCTGATTTTATAATAAGTTCATTTACTTCTGACCTTAGAATGTCTTCTGACTATATATATAAGATATATATATATATATATATATCTTCTTAGAAATGAATGTCTTCTAAATATATATATTTTCATTAAGAGAAAAAATACACAGCACATATATATATGTGCATTTTTTTCTCCTAATGAACATTGTCCACCAAGCAGCACCTTGGAAAATTGTTTTTCCATATTTAATATATTATCTTTATAGAGCAACACTGAAAGAAATATTCTAAATAGAAATACACAATAAAATAATAGCTATTCCTAACGTCTACTAAGTGCTTAACGTGGGATGAACATTTTCTTATTTTCGCATGTATTATCTCATAACAACTTGGTGACATCGGCACTGATTTATTCCCATGTTTCCAAGAGCTCCACGTGTCTAAGACTGTGGTTCTCGACATGTGGGTTGCGACCCCTCTATCTTTCACAGTGGTCGCATATCAGATATCTTGTGTATCATTTATTTACATCAAGATTCATCATAGTAGCTAAATGGAAATTATAAAGAAACAACAGTAATAATTTTATGGTTGGGTTGTAACCGCAGCATGAGGAACTGTGTTAAAGAGTTTGCAGCATCAGAAAGTTGCTAACCTTTGCTATAAGAGGTCAAGGAGGTAAGCACATCAAACAGACATGTTTCTCTGGCAAAGAAGTTTCTAGTAAGTGTCACAAGGGTTGTCAGCCACCTGTTAGAGGAGACAGGCTGAGGAGTGGGCAGGATGCTTCAATAGCCATGCGTTGGAGGTGGGCTTTTGAGATAAAATGTGAATGCCGTTGTGCATCGCAGACAGACAACTTGAATTTGATAGGGAACTTTATCAATGTTTTGTGCAAGAGTTTTTTTTTTTTTTCTTGGAAGTGATGCTTTGGAAAAACAACTTAATTCTTTGAGGAGGGGCTCGCAAAGCTGCGTAAAGCCCTGTGGACTCTAAGAGTCTATAAGCAGCTGGCAAGCATCACTCCCCATTTCTTTTTGTTTTCTGAATTGTGGCTGGGAGCCGCTGATAACAATGCTTTGCTTTAGTAGAAGGTGAGGATGGATGGCAGGCAAGAGATGCTTAAATCAAGGAAAAGAGCCCTTTGTGAGGGGCTGAGATGCTGCTGCTTCCAAACAGAGGAAATGGAAAGGAGGAAAGTGGAGTACAAATGAGCGTTTGAGTAACTTAGTTTTGAATTTGTTGTGCTGAGGGAAGGAAGTCGGCAGCCTTCGTAGAATCAAGCCCTGGGATCTAGAAGTGAAGCTTGAGTCATTACTTTGGAAGTGCTTGTCCCTGGAGGAGCAAGTGAGACCTACAGAATTAGTGAGCTCATAGCAAGATGGCTGAGCAAATCCTCTCACTTGCTGTTTGTACTGCGAGCTGTGTTTTCTAATCTTTATGGTATTTATTTGCTCTATAATTAAAATAGACTCTTCCTGGAATTCTGAGTCCCTGTCTTATTTATCAACTAAGACACATAGTCCATGAAGAAGGGGTGGCTCATTTTATAGTTGATTCATTTGCAGTTACTGTAACTATTCCTTTTCTAATATGCCGCCTTCATCTTTATAGGGCAGTGGTTCTCAACCTTCCCAGTGCTGAGATCCTTTAATACAGTTCCTCACGTTGTGGTGACCCCAATCATAAAATTATTTTTTGTTGCTACTTCATAACAGAATAGCTATTTTGCTACTGTAATGAATCATAATATAAATGTTTTTGGAGATAGAGGTTTGCCATAGGGGTCATGAACCACAGGTTGAGAGCTGCTGTTCTGGGGGATCCTTTTGTGTATTCATATCTGATATTGAACAGGGACACAAGGAGTCAGCAGCAATAATCACTAATGTTTTCAGAGCATTTTCAGGGAGCGTGCCTTGATTTAATTTCCTTAGAAGATGTAACTGAGCTAGGGGCAACATGGGAAGGGCGGTTTCCTCTCTTGGTTACTCCGTTGCTTTCTGGAAAATCTGAGATTTGAACTCAAGGCCTGTGACTTCAGATCAAGTACTCTTCCTCTGATGCATTGCCGATACTTGGTTGCCTTTTAGAGAAGAAAACGTCCAACTGCTACCTCCAAACTTGTTTGCAGTTAGGGACTTGCTGTATGATGCCTTAATCCCCCTCCAACTTGTCTCTTGCCAGATCACGAAGGCTGATTTAGAACAGCGCCATCCTCAACTTGATTATGTATTTACATTGGCACAAAATTTGAAAAACAAAGCTTCCAGTTCAGATGTGAGAACAGCAATCACAGAAAAACGTAAGTTTAAAAAACCCATATATTCTATAGACTATCAGCCACTCTCCTTAATGTTCACACACATCTTCAAGATTACTCTGCTGGAGATTGTTATTTGGTAACTGATACTCTTTGTTTAGGAGGAAATAGTTCTCTCTCTTTTCATTTTTTGAAAGCCTCCACATACTTCTCTTCTGAACTCTTATACATATTTTTTTTCTCTTATGTTAATGTTTTTTTTAAAGACATCTGCTGGAACAAAGCTAGCCAAGCTCCTAGTCACACAAATCCATTCTGCCATTTCTCTCCACTCACTGAAGCTAGGTGTCACCATTTCTTCTACACTTCCCTCAGAATTCACTCCGTAGATGCTTTGTGATTGGCTTCATGTGGGGATGCCTTAGTTAACAGGATAATTAAACAACCAATAAAATAAACATATGAAATATTTGCAGAGAAATGTCCCTGTTTGAAATTAGTGGTTGAGTTAAGGTTCTATGTTTGTTTAGCACATAGAACCAAGTCTGGATTCTCAGGAATGGTGTCTGGTGGCCTTCATTTTCTCTTTCCTCTGTCCCTGTGCCCTGCAGATCCCTGCCCACTCTGGATCATGGTTCAAAGCTCCTGGGGCTTCTGCCCATTTCCTTCTATTCACACTTCGTCTGCTTTGTTTCTTTGTTTCCATTTTGGTCCCTTCTCCACTGGAGAAATTACTCAGCAGCTAACTTGTCACCCACTTCGTGTCTCCTGCCCACTCGCCGGTGTTCCCCAGTGGACCCCGTTTCTTCTCTTTCATTCCTGCTCTGTTCCTGGCCCTAAACCCTTTCCAGCAGCCTTCCATTTTGCTTTATGATAATCATCTTATCAGGACTTACTTTAATAGATCTTTTAAAAGGCACAAATTGGACTCAAACTTACCTTTAATTTATAATTATGCTACCTCCACTTCCTGGGCTCTAGGACTGCTGGCTGGCATCACTGTATCAAACTTTCCTAGTGTTTCTGCATGAGCCTAGGATTTTCTGCACGCTAGGCAAGTGCTTTCTTGGCTGATCTAGAGCCTACCTCTCATTATTATTATTATTAATTATTATTATTTCCATCTTCCCTCCCCCACTTATTTCCGTCTCTGATTTCTATCTCCTCCTTCTCTTTCTCCTCATCTCTCCCCCACTTTCCCTCCCTTCCCCATCTAGTCTTCATCATTACTTACTGTATATAAAGAGCCCTTATCAGCTTATGTGTCACTTATAGTAACTTGTGTTCATCGTTTACAATGAATAAAAGAATTTGTTCGATACTTTATCTTGAATTTGTTCAAATTAATGAGCTGTATCAGTAATAGAATTGGCAATAAGTACTTTATGTGAGTTTTTAACCGAAAACTAGAGTATCACCATAGTTTTATCTTCCTGTTCCTTGAGTTAAAACCTTCAGCAATTTCTTTACATCATTAAAACAACGTAACATAAAACGTATCTCACTGGATAATTTTTAAAAATTATAGCTCATTGAGCAGTTTAATAGAGTTTATGACATGAAAGTCCTTTAGCCTTCTGAACAACTCTAAGCCGATAGTATGTACAGCATGGAAATGTGTGCATCAAATGTATGTTGGTACCCGTGGAGGACACAGTGCGGCGCTGGATCTCCTAGAAGGAGTAAGAGGTAGTGTGAGCCTCCATTTGGGTTTTGGGAACCGAACCTGAGTCTTTTGCAGGAGCAGCAACTGCCCAGCCATCACTCCAGCTCCCCAGTTGGAGTCTTGTCTTGTAGTTAAGTTTTTTTCTAGGGCTTGATCTTCTCAGCCCTTGCGGTTGTCTCTTGTCTGGAGCATCACTGCCCCTCGTTTTTTGCCGTCTATGGGCTGATATGTAGAACTTTTATTTATTGATATTTCAGCTTACCATCATGAACTTTCCCTGTAGTGACAAACCAAAAGTTTAAATTTCCGAAAATCTTTCTTTTTTTAGATCCAAGATTTAAAAATAAAAATGAAAAGAAAGGAGAGGATAGAGTAGTATTCTTGGAGAGGGAAAGGAGAGAAGGTAAGGAAAAAAAACACAGAGACAGATACAGAGGAAGCAAGAGTGCTAGAAAGAGGAGAAATAGTAGTGGGGATAGGAAGGTAAAATGCCAGGAAGAAATTTTATGACTGTGAGCTCACAGGTATGCAGAATTTGTAATTTCTTATTCTCAGTGTTTCTGTTGAGCTTGAAAATATAAAAAGAAAGACCTCATGCCCGAGCAGAGCAAATCTAAAAAGTGCTCTTTCCTGAGAGACTCTCCACTGCAGGCAGATGGAGACTGTGCCTCTGTGTTAAGTGTTATCATAGAGCACCATTAGGTATTGCCATTGTCAAACCAAATTATGTGACTACAGAAACTAGGGAACTGTCTTTAATTTTTATTAGTTCGGTAGATATTTTTGTTATTAGATGATTAGCACATTAATATTAATGGTATTCAAATCCCCCCCCCCCAGGAATAGTTTTAGAAAAATGTCTGGATGAGGTGTCACAGGCCTATATCAAGCTACTTAAGATACTGAGGCAGGGGAATTACAAGTTCAAGGCTAGACTAGGAGAAACACACAGGCTCTGACTTACATAGATAAAACAATTTAGAAGATGTAGCCCAGTAGTAAAATTATCATTGTGTGTAAAACACCCTGGGTTGATCCCAGCACTGAAGGAAGGAAAATTGGTGAGCAGGGCCTGGTGGCTTGTGCTAATAATTTCAGCACTCAGGAAGCTGAGTCAGTAGAATCTCAATTTGGAGCCAACATGAGATACAAAGCCATCTATCTATCTATCTATCTATCTATCTATCTATCTATCATCTATCTATCTTCTATCTATCTATTTTTATCTATGTATTTTTGTATAGCATACTACAATGTATAATATGTAGTATATTAAATATATGTATATATAATACATTGTGGTGTGCTATATAAATGTATAATATGTATTATTATACATTGCACATACTTGCTGAGCCATCTTTCCAGCCTGTCTCTTATATGTATGTATGTATGTATGTATGTATGTATGTATCTAGTTGAATAGCATTACTGACTATATAATATATAATAATATATACATAAAATTGTGGCATGCACACTTTAGAGCCCCTTTAAGATGTGTTTATCACGTTGCTGTAATAATTAGGGGCGGCTGCGGGGCTGTGTCCCCAACACCCCAGCCGCCTGCCCGGCTAGCTTATGCCCCGAAATAATTACACGGACACTGTATTCTTTTAAACACTGCTTGGCCCATTCTCTTCTAGGCTAATTCTCACATATTAATTTAGCCCATTTCTAATCATCTGTGTGTAGCACCCCAAGGTGCGCTTACCGGGGAGATTCTAGCCTAGTCCATCCTGGGTCAGAGCTTCATCCCGGGAGAGGGGCATGGCGTCTCTCTCAGGCGTCTGCTCCCGAGAGGAAAGCGGTCGAGTCTCTGAGCTCACTTCCTCTTCCTCCCAGCTTTCTGTTCTGTTTACTCCTCCCACCTATCCTCTAACCAATAAAATGGGCCAGGGCAGTTCCTTTATTAGCCAATGACCTTCCTCCATCACGTTGCCCTCTGTTTCTAGACCTATTCATAACAAACTTAGAACCAGTTATTTTCCTCCCCCTGAAAGTCACTTCTGAGAGTTTCTTTTTCTCCTCCTCCCCAGTGGAAAAGGTGAAGACCCAGTGGGAGAGCACACAGCATGGAGTGGAGCTGAGGAGGCAGCAGCTGGAAGACATGGTGGTGGACAGCCTGCAGTGGGATGACCACAGGGAAGAGACCGAAGAGCTCATGAGAAAATATGAGGCTCGCTTCTACATGCTTCAGCAGGCCCGGCGCGATCCACTGAGCAAACAGGTTTCCGATAATCAAGTAAGATGCATTGGATAATTTTTGGTGGTGTCATTTGTTAAGATTACTTTTCTTATATTGTTAAGAAAATATATGGCCTCCCATATTTTCCCATGTTCTTAGACATACATGTTGAGGTGTATAGTGAAGCTGTCTAAAGATATGGCAAACCGAAGTACGCATTTATGCAATTAGAGTCATAATTAACATTTATAAAGGAAACCCCATTCAATGACTTTTTTTTTTTTGCTTACTCTGGAGATTATTTCATTTGACTGCTTCTGTAGTGTGCAAGTTAGGTCATAAGTGTGGTTTCTCTAATGTCTGTATTTTATCAGTAGCAGCAAGTAGTGATCAATTTTGTGATCAACTTCATTATAGTGTTGAGAAAATTGAACAGTTGTGATTTAAAGCATGTCATTTAAAAATTTCTACTACAATCATTGAACATTTCTTGTGTTGGACGTGTGGTTACACTTTGGTGTAACATTGTATTTTCTCTTCAGATAGCCTGAAATGAATATGTGTGTTTAGGAAGAACATAGTAATCTAAAAAATGCGGAAACAAATTGAAAACCTGCAAGTAATGCTTTAAATCTCTACACAAGAGCATTTCTCATGGGTATAATTTAAAATCCAACTGGCCAACTCTATTAGTTTCTGAATTACTCTATATGCTTATGGTTCTTGTTGATTGTCCCAAAGTAATAGCAAAGCTTTTGTACATATGACTAGAGGAATCCAATTAAAGCACTGTCACCAGTTTTCCCATCCTCATACCCAGAATGCACTTGGCCATCACGTCTTCAATATCCATGCCTACAGATTTTAAACTGAATACAGTTTTTTTTTTGTTCGCTTGCCATTATTCTGTGAACACATTATTATGACAACTAAATTACAAAGCACTGATGTTGTTTTAACAGCCAGTGGGTCTCAACCTTCCTAATGCTGTGACCCTTTAATACAGTTCCTCCAGTTATGGTGACTCCCACAGCCATAGGATTATTTTTGTTGCTGCTTCATAACTGTAATTTTGTTACTGTTATGACTAGTGATGTAAATATCTGATATGCAACCGCCGTGAAAGGGTCATTAGACGCCACCCAAAGGGGTCACAGACCACAGGGTGAGAACCACTGTTTAAAGCAATACGAGTAACTTCCAGGAGATTCGCGGTATACTGGAGGATGGGCACAGGTTTTTGTGCACACGGTATGCCGTTTCATCTAAGGGACGTGTGTAGATTTGGTATCCATAGGGGGGGAGGGTTTGGGAGCAGTCTTTCACACTTACTGTGCACTTGTGCTCTGCTACCCGAGCGAACATGTGCTTATGTTTCTTCTGAAACCTTCAGGTGGATTTTTATTTTTATTTTTACGATTGCTACAAAAAGCATTACAGGAACTTTCAGCTGTCATTTGGATTTCATGGAAGTATCTTGATCTATTGAGAGACTCTTTCCAGGGCTGAGAAACAGTGATGGCGGCTGCTGCCTGTGGTACCCTGAGTGTCTGTAATGACATTTAGGCAAATGCCTAACAAATCTTGATCCATTTGAACTGTTGTCTTTGCAAACACTCAGAGTGATCCAGGTGTAAAAGACAGGGTGATCAAAGGGTAAGAGGCAGAGTGTTTCACGGTTAAGGTACAGAGTGATCCAGGGGCAAGGGACAGAGGATTTCCACCATGGAAATTGCTGACATCTCTCAAAACACATATAAAACTCAGCTTATTCTAATATGATTCATGTTTTCTGAAAATCTGATATACAATAACAACAACATAAAAATTGAAACTGTCAAATGGCTTGAGGAAGACAGAATGAAGTCAAATGGTTCATCTTTTACTATCTGGTTCTTTGTACCTGATTTCTGAGGCAATTTCTCTTTTAAAGATTTATTTTAATTATTTTTAAGTATGTGTATATGTGTGTTAGGGAGAGTGGGCATGCACACATGAGTGTAGGTGGCTGTGGAAGTCAAAAGAGAGTGTCTTCCTCCAGAAGCTGGAGTTCCAAGCAATTTTTAGTTGACCCGTTGTGGGTGCTAGGAACCAAACTTAGGTCTTCAAGAACAGTGCATACTGAGCCAGCTTTCCAACCCCTCCTCAGGCATTACTTTCCTTCCTTCCTTCCTTCCTTCCTTCCTTCCTTCCTTCCTTCCTTCCTCTACTCTAGAATTAGTCTGATTCAATTCAAAATAATAAACTGGAGACTTTGTCCTCTTATTTGCTTTCTTCTTGTGATTTTTGTGTCTAAAATGTGTTAAAACTTCCCAGGAATACCAGTGTTGTTTATTATTAGTTTCTGAGTGACAAGTACTAACAGCTATGCCTCAACTTACACCTTAGCTGTTGCTTCAAGAACTGGGTTCCGGTGATGGTGTCATCATGGCATTTGATAACGTCCTGCAGAAACTTCTGGAAGAATACAGTAGCGATGATACAAGGAATGTGAAAGAAACCACCGAGTACTTGAAAACATCATGGATCAATCTCAAACAAAGGTAACTTGAAAGTCTTGGCAGGAGCATGTGCATTGCTTACTTGAGAATCCAGTTTCCTTGGCTTTCTCATGGAAACAGACTAAATATGCTAATTATTAGAAGTGTATTTTACTATTTTTTTCTACTTTTAAATTATGATGAACAAAGTACACATTATTATACAGTGTGTGTATTTATATACATTCTTAAAATCGTGCAATGCATTTTTCTTTAAATAAACCTTGCTAGTAATTTTTTAAAAATTTCTTATGCCACTTTGTATTATTTAGGATAGATTTTGCAGTTCTCCGGGTATGGAACACAGGTAGTTGTAACTACTTCAGGCTGGTATTAGTATTAATTGCTACTATAATAGCATGTGATATTTTGCTGGGCCATCCTCAGATGAGGAGCAGACACCTCGATTTACCACCTGACCTCTGAAACAATCTAAGTGCAGAGTTTTGGTTAATTTATTGTCTTTTTTCCCCATCCTTGTTGTCTAGGCAGCATGCCTAGAACAACCTGAAACAACACGTGCTTGTAAGAGAGATTCATCTTGTAGGGTGTGGGAAAGCATAAGTAGTAGTTAGCATTTTTTCTGATTGCGTGTTTATGTCCATCATCGGTTAAAAAGTATTAATTTTATACATCATACTGGCAGTGCCTGTATATAAGTGAAATTATGGTTTCCCAAACATCTTTTCTAGGCTATTACGATTTTCTGGAAATAATTTTGATATCAAACTATGCTTATTTTGCAGTGGATGAATTTGATATCAGAATGCTTTGTGATGTAGTTATTTCAATAATTTTTTGGTAACTCAACATGGAAAAACTTTTGTCTCTAGATTTATTTCTCTCTCTCTCTCTCTCTCTCTCTCTCTCTCTCTCTCTCTCTCTCTCTCTGTGTGTGTGTGTGTGTGTGTGTGTGTGTCTGTGTGTGTGTGTGTGTGTGTACTCATGGGTGCTCCTGCATTGGTGTAGAAGTCAGAGCACAATGTAGAGAAGTTGGTTCTCACAATCTACCGCATGTATTCTGAAGATTGAACTCAGGATTTTAGGCTTGGTGCAAAGCACTGAACCCACCTAGTTGGACTTCTAGGTGTCATTTTTAGTTAGATTTTATAGTGGTTCTGCAAACTCTGTGGAGAAGATTATAAAGGAAGAGCATGAGCATGCATGTGTGTTAGGCTCTGATGGGAGAACATGAACATGTGTGTATGTTAGACTATGATGGGAGAGCATGAACGTGTGTGTATGTTAGACTATGATGGGAGAGCATGAACATGTGTGTATGTTAGACTATGATGGGAGAGCATGAACATGTGTGTATGTTAGACTATGATGGGAGAACATGAACATGTGTGTATGTTAGACTACAAGAGGAGAGCATGGGCATGCATGAGTGCTAGACTACAAGGGGAGAGCATGGGCATGCATGTGTGTTAGACTACAAGGCGAGAACACAAACATGCATGTGTGTTTGACTCTGAGGGAGAGCATGGGCGTGCTTGTGTGTTAGACTACAAGGGGAGAGCATGGGCGTGCTTGTGTGTTAGACTACAAGGCGAGAACACGAACATGCATGTGTGTTTGACTCTGAGGGAGAGCATGGGCGTGCTTGTGTGTTAGACTACAAGGGGAGAGCATGGGCATGCATGAGTGCTAGACTACAAGGGGAGAGCATGGGCATGCATGAGTGCTAGACTACAAGGGGAGAGCATGGGCATGCATGTGTGTTAGACTACAAGGCGAGAACACGAACATGCATGTGTGTTTGACTCTGAGGGAGAGCATGGGCGTGCTTGTGTGTTAGACTACAAGGGGAGAGCATGGGCATGCATGTGTGTTAGATATATACTCAGGTTCCAGATAGAGGCCTCGACAAATACACAACTTTGTGAAAAGTTGAAGCTGAATGGCTGTAATCTTGATATGTTTAGCAGCATAGTGTTCTCACACTATGACACATGGTTTGGATGATCTTGTAACTAAGATAGGGAGGAAGGTGAACTGAAAACAGCAGTGAGAGAGATAATTCTTGAAGCTGTTTTATCTGTGAGCAGAAATTTCATGAGTAAGAAACATCTTTGTTTTTATTATCAACAACCTCCCCCTTCACATACACAGAAAAGGTGACCACTCACTTTGGGATGTGCAGTCTGCTTTGTTTAAGGCTTCTCTTGCCTTTACTTTGTAGATACCGTCAGACAACCCACGGCTGCAGTGAAATTAGATGGAGGAGGCGATGAAAAATGAATTTTATTCCAAGGTCATCTTTCCTTCCTCAAAGTGGAGATGGCCGCAGAGCCCCAGTTCTGTTGTAGTTGCAAGGACTGGTTCTGCTTTATTCTTGTTCTATATTATTTTAGAAGGAAGAAATCACTAATGTGTATTTAGACATGATTTAGATAATAATGGTATTTATACTGTTGGGGAAATACAGCAAAACTGTGGCTCAGAGGTTCCTTCCCTAGTGAAGGCTAGGGCTTCTATATTGAAATTCTGTGTGTTTCAAATCTTTATCCTAAATAGACATCTCTCAGGATATATAAACCTTTCCTTACTTTCTCAGGCAAGGTAGAAGGTTATATTAGCCTTCTTTTGGGTTCTTGACATTGTTGCTATAAAGACAGACTGAGAGGTTTCACAGTCACTTTAGGCCAGGGTTTTTGACTTTTAATATTATTTCCCAGAAGATGCTCCCCTACCCTGAAATTTTAATTAATTAATGGATTATTTCGGAGGTAGAGTTTTGCTAACATAGCTGAACTTGCCATGTAGCTCAGGCTATGATCAAACTTTCAGTCTTCCTCATCATCTTTGAACTTTTTATTAACAGCAGAATATACTCTCTGTCTGCCTGCATTTCATACACTTAAGCTTTAGAGTCAGACAGAAAAGGAGTAAGTTTTTCTACCCCTGCTCTGGGGTTAGATCCACTTACCACCTCCTTTGAGAACCGGTGGGCTAACCTCACACTCCCAGGTTCAATGAAGTCAAATGCTGTGTTCAAAGTCATGCAGAACAGACAAATGATACTTGTTAAGACTAAAGGGTGGCAGTGCTACCCATGCTCTTCATTCTGAAGCATGGGTGGAAATCTTAAAGAGTTACCGTCCCTTGTGAGTGTCCTCCATGGTGTTAGTATGTAGATCAGGGTGTCCTTTCATTGTCTTTCCCTGTAGTAAGCACTACACACCAACACCACTCTTCTATAAGTCTCCTACAAGTTTTAAGAGACCGGAAGAGTCTTAATCAGCATTACATTGGCTGTAAATGGAAGCACAGGGATGGTAAACAGTTCCTCAGGGTCACACAGCTCGTTCAACACAGCTGGGATTAGAATTCGGGCCCTTTTGCTTATACAGCCAGGCTTTTTCTTTAGCAAGGGTTTAATTTTTCTTCTTTGTTATCAGAATGTCAGCTATTGGTAGTGAATGCTCGCTCTGTGCCCTGGCTCCTCAGATCTGTCTGTGATTCTATTTACCGCTTCTTATCTGCTCGGTGTGTAGAGAGCAGATGAGATGAAAGATATGAGAGCTTCTGCGGCTGATATAGCAACCTCCGGTTCAGGACCGTGCCACTCTGATGGCCCCGACAGGCTTTTGTTGTCGTTTCCTCTCACTTCACAGCTGTATTCTGAATACATATCATTGTCAGCAGAATTCTGCAGAGGTGAAGGGTGTTGCACTTGCATAGGCAATAATGTTAGTGACTGTAATGTGTGAAGTTTAATCTCAGCTTTCAGTGGCAATGTTTGGTATGAATTGAAATCAACCATCCACACTTAAAGGCCCTCATTCCTTTATCTTCAATGTCAAAATCCCAATAACATAAAGCTGTCCTTTGATGTGTGTGCCTTTCTTTCTTTCTTTTTTCTTTTTTGAGGATATTTCTTATAGTCTTTATGTAGCTCAGTGTGAATGGCTTCCTAGAAGTATTAGTATGTTTGATTGCTTCCTTTAACCTCCCTGAAGATAATCTGTGATATAGATACATTAATTTCTAATGCACAAAAATTCTTAGTTTTTTTTTGCTTTGCTTTTTAATGGCAGTTCTGTAATTCTTTATTGCAAATTTAGATAGTTGAAATGTGTTTGTACAAAGCTAAGTATCCCTTATCTGAAATGCTTGGGACTAGATGTGGTTTGAATTTGGAGACATGTAGGACAGATATAGGAGATGATGCTCAAATCTAAATTTGAAATTTATTGTGTTTTAAATGTTCCTTGTAAGTTGGGGGGTGTAGCATGTGTGAGGTCTTGTATCATTCCAGTACTGTAATTAATTAATAAAACTTCATATGTACCTTGTACTTGTTACCTGAAGGTAATTTGTATAACGTGTTAAGTAGTTTTAAGAAATGAAACAGAATTTTCCACTGTGGCATCATGTTAGTAATCTAAATATATACATATAAGTATGTCTAAATATGTATATATTTAGATTTTAAAGCATTTTAGGATTTGGTTTAGTAATAGTCAATTTTTAGCAAATTATGGAGTGTAGATGCCTAATTTGGGTCTGAATGGTGTTTATCTCTACTTTTAGGCTCTGCATAGATAAAAGTTCTTTTATGTGTGTGTATATACACATACATATATGCATATATATGTGTATATATATTGATGTATATAGGCATGTATATGAATATACATAGAATTATCCATGCTGAAGGATTGTAAATGGAATCAGGTATTGGAACTATGGAATCTCTCCTTGTCCTTACTCCACAAGGTCCTGTTCCCCTCTGCTTATTATAAGGCATTTCCAGGATGGTACAGAAGGAACAGAGAGCCCGGGGTGAGGTATCTGACAGTCCTTGGTTAAAGTCCCACCATATGCATCTGTCATCTGTGAGAACCCTGAGCAAAGCCTATGTCATCTCACTGACTTTCGCTTTCCCTGCCTCTAAAGCAGAGACCATGTCTGATGCATAGGATTACTGTGACATTAAAAGTCACATATAAAAGTTCTCAGTGTCTGGTCTATTCTCCAAAATATGTCGCCTAGACTACTGCCATGCTGCTGTGTCTTTCTTTTTTTTTTTTTTAAAGATTTATTTATTTATTATGTATACAGTGTTCTGTCTGAATGTATACCTGCAGGCCAGAAGAGGGCATCAGATCTCATTACAGATGGTTTTGAGCCACCATGTGGTTGCTGGGAATTGAACTCATGACCTCTGGAAGAGCAGTCAGTGTTCTCAACCGCTGAGCCATCTCTCCAGCCCTGCTGTGTCTTTCTTGCAAGCTCTCACACGTTGTGTGCTTTGTGTGGTTGATGTACAGAAAGTGAAGCCTGTAGCTGCTTGTTTGTCATTCTGAATGGTTTCTACTGATCCCAATGATAAAGTGCTGGATTATCTGCCTTAACGGATGCATTAGTGATACACTCAGTCTTTATTAGCAGATGAAACTTTTCTAAAAATCCAATTATCTTGGTTAGTGAAATCATCATGCTTGCTTAATTTATGTTGTAGTCAAGTGCTTTGTGCTAAAGCACAAATCTAATAATCCTGGGAAGAAAAGGGTAGAAAACTTTAAAGTCTGCTCTTTGATGAGGGAAGCCTTGCATACAGTTCAAACCGATGAGCGGAATAACTTTATGTTCTTCTTTTGAGATGATACTGTCTTTTTCATTAATACATGTGGACTGGATGTAGATTACAAGGATTGGCAGATGTTTTATGAACTCTGAAAATTGAGTCTGTGGGCTGGGGATGTAGCTCTGTTGTTAGAGGGCTTGTCTAGTATGCATAGAGCCCTGGGTTCGATTCTCAAGTACTGCATAAATTGGGTATGATAACCATGACCTGTGATCTTAGTACTCAAGAGATAGGGGCAAAGACATCAGGGAATCAAGAACATCCTCCTTTACACAGGGGGTTTGAGGCAGTCTGGAACATATGAGACTCAGAAATAAAAAGATTGGATTTATTAGACCTCAGGCCACGATCGCTTTCCCAGTGTGTTTTGTTGCATATCCCAAAGCTTCTAATTTACTTCCCTTTCTCAGTTAGTGCTTGCTTATCATCTCTGTATATTAAGTATAAAGGATGCATTCTTCTCAAGCATGGATTGTTCTTTAGCTTGGCCAATACCTTTTAAGAGTGGTCATTTAAAGATATGCTGGGGTTACTGCTTATACCTAACTTTGGTAAGGCTCAACCACTGAGCTCATAAAATGAGCAACTGTCACTCTCAAGTGTAGGTCGCTTTTTTTCCTTCTTGGTTGGTCACCAGTATGAGGTTCAGAAATTTGGATCAATCAACTTGTTTTATCATCTTGGAAGATGACTTCTTTTCTTCTGGTCACATTTAGTTTTCAGTCTGTTTCTTTTATTTATGTCACTAGCATTTAGACAAGTGTAAAAGTTATATTCTTCTGTAACTTTTCTGTCCCATTATTTAATATTCCACGTATTATTTTTCTGCCCTAGAACAGGCAAAGCCTTCATGAACACCATTTGTGGTGCATACTGAGATAGCTCCTATGTTCACTTTCAATCAGACTTCTACATGCAGACATTTTTCTCAGTTCTGTATCAACTACAAGAGTCATTGTCTTTTCCTTCATTTGTGTTTTTATTCCTGCAGTGAATTAATCATTTAATTAAAGAACTATTCATTAGCCTCTAGCTGGCCAGGCTCTATGAGAGTCCCAGAGAAACAACCTTAACTATACTTGTACCTGCCTCCACAAACCTTATATTCTATAAGGGGAACCATGTAGTATGGGAGAAGTTGGAGGGGCAGTAATTATAGGAGGTTGTTTGAGAGTTATATATAACGTCAGTGATGCAGTGTACGGACAGGACTTAGGAAGGTTGGGCAAACATAATAAAGCAAACATCAGAGGCGATATTGAAGCTACTTCTGAGGGTTAAGAAAAGCTGAAGAAAGTTCCAGAATAAATAGCAACTGTAAAAGTCATCAGGCCTGAGATGTGAGGGGAGGCAGGGCAGGGGCCAGATATGAAGTTTGTAAATCACAGGATTTCCATGGCATGCGTGCAATGGGGAGCTCTTGGGGTACCAAGTACGGGAGCGACACTGTTTGTATTGATGAAGATTTAGTCTGTGTGAGTCTCACTTTGAGACTAGTTCACTGGCGTAAAGGGATAATTGTGAAGAGCAGAAAGGAAGTGATTGCTGGGTCTGATTTCGAAATGGGGACAGTGCTGGCTGCTGTGATCCAGCCATGGATACTGTCGGCTCCACCTGTGCGTTGGATATTGCTTTGGTGAATGAGCTTTGTGGTTTGATACAGTGGGAGTAATAAAAGATTGAATTTTATAACAGTTATTGATCCCTGACCTGGGGGACAATGCAGGCTTGGGGAGGAAACCAATATGGAGGTGAGAAAGTGCAAACAATTCATCGAAACATTTTCTGAGACATTTTCTATGAGGAGGGACTACCAGATGGGACAGGAACAGGGAGGAATGGAAGGCGTGGTAATTCTGTGCTCAAGCATCCCAACTTCCATGAAGGTCAGATGAGGGCTTGACCTGAGGGGACTGAGGCACAGGGGAGCTGAATGATTGTATAGTAGGAGCTCTGGGGCTTGATGGAAGATGCCTTTGGAAGGTAGACTGGGACATGTTGGGGAAGATATGGAATGGTAGAGTATCAGTTGATTAATGAAGACAAACGTGAGTAGTGATCTAGTTTAAATAAATAAGTGAGTAAATAAAAAAGTATAGAGAGACACAACTTCTCATGGAAGTGTCTGGGTGCTCTCATATTCATCCTCTCTCTCTCTCTCTCTCTCTCTCTCTCTCTCTCCTCTCTCTCTCTCTCTCCCCCTCTCTCCTCTCTCCTCTCTCCTCTCTCTCTCCCTCTCCCTCCCTCCCCCTCCCTCCCCCTCCCTCTCTCTCTCTCTCTCTCTCTCTCTCTCTCTCTCTCTCTCTCTCTCTCAGATAGCTGCTCTGATGTGTTAACTATGCATCATGAGTTGGAGGCAGTTGGAGGCAGGGGCTCTTCAGCCTCTTAAGTGGTCTAGTATTAATATCTAAGCACACAGTCTCCTCAAGTCCCACGGAATGGATTGTGAAATGCCTTAGGACTCCGTCTCTGTGTAGCATGGACTGGTCACTGGAAGAGCACAGGGCATTTCAGCAATGCTCACTGTTCACGTTGAGAGCTCTTTTTCCCATAGTATGTATTTCAGAAAAAGGTTAACTTTGTTTTCAAGGGAATAAAATCTTAAGAAATCATTTCACTCTAATTTTCCTGCCTGCCACTCAGGATGGTGCTACCATTGTCTACTCAGAAAGAGATAAATTCATTTAAGTCTTATACCACTGCAGAGGTCATCTTTTAAAACATCAAAATTAGCAACACACATCTTTCCTAAACATGCCTGCTGTTTGTAAGAAAGACCCATAGTTGTAAGAATATTCTCTTTGACCAATTATGAGCAATACAAAACCTTCATTGTACAGTATATTATCTTTTATAGCTTAAAAATATCAAATATTGCCTAACATCTTTAGGATGACATTTCCAAAAGCCTGCTATGTGGGTGGCCATATTTTGTTACAAAATGGCTATCGGCTTATGCTATAGACTAGCGCAACAAGTTTTATTACAGATATCATGTGAAAGCTAAGAGTTGATATTTTAGAAAATCCTAGTTCCCTTTAATATAAGCTACCACAAGTGTGTCACCATGGATGTCCTTCCAACTTCTATATGAAGCTTTTTCTGTTTCCTTTGTGTCCTGTAGTCACTTATTCCTTTTGTTTGAAGCATAAAAATATTTTAGCTAAATTCCCCTTTTGTAGACTTCAAATGTTATTTTACATGTTTTCAGCCTATCCTTTTTTTTTTTTGATTTTGTAGGTTTATAGATTTTTAAAAAGTCCCTGCCTTTGTCTTCCAAACAAACATTTCGTAAAGTTGAAACCTTTCTTCTGATCATAATATATTCCTTCCCCTATATCCATCATCAACTCTTTCTCAGGATTTCCTCTACTTCTTTCTGGTCTTATTTTAGACTCAGCAAATTGAGAGTTGGAATTAGGACCTGAGCTTGATTGCCCAGAACCTATGTTTCTTAAAAAAAAAAAAAAAAAAAAAATAGTCAGACATGGTGGTATGTACTTGTAATCCCAGGGCTGGGAGGCAGAGATAGGCAGATCCCTGGGGCTCAGTTGCCAGCCAGGGTAGCTTGCATGGCAAGTTCCAGGCCTCTGACAGACTGTGTCAAAAAAAAAAAAGGTAGATGGTGTCTCAGGAATGACATCAGAGTTTGTCCTTTAGCTTCTGCACACACATGTGCATCTGTGCACACGCACATATGTTCCCTGGACACCCAGATGAATATGAGTTCAGTACCAGAAGTGGTCATAGGAGCCTTGGGATCAATGGATCGATGCTGATGCCTCTCAGACTCCTTGCTGTCTGCACTCTGTTCATGTTTTCACCAGTAACCATCCATGGACAAGCAGAGACTCCTTAATTCTGTGGAATCTGTAGCGAGCATGTGGGCAGCGATGGATGAACTCCTACATTAGCTTTTGCCATCTTTAGCAATGGATGACACAGTTTGAACAGGACCCCCGGAGTGTCTGCAATGGCTCTCTTGCTCATCTGCAGCCCAAGCTCTTCATTTTAGGGATGGAAGAAATAAAGCAAAGATTTTAAATGATTTACCCTAAGCCATGTCCCTGGGAAATGACAGAGGAGGCAAAATTAGGTTCTTCTGAGGGTAGCCTACAAGGCGTATTAAAGGTCATTTCTTAGCTTGTCTGGTTAATTGTGTGTATATATTTCTGAACCTCTAATTTTCATCTTATTTTTCTTATGATGAATCACCCATAGTTTCTTGGAAATGGATAAATGATTTTTATCATACCCAGTATACCACACTAGCATTGGATCTAATTTTAGAAGTAGAAATTTAATAAACTAGGAGGGACTTAACTGAGCTGCATTCTACTAGAAATTTTATATAAATTATATTAACTTCAAAAATCAGAACACAAAGTGACATATGTATGCGAACTGTGATAATTGGTTTTTGGTTACAGGAATCAGGACGGTGCATGCAGTAGGCAAGCGTTCTACCCCCGAGCTTATCCTCCACTGTGATTCATTATAATAACAGAAAATCATTTAGACTTCTATAAGTAGAGTTTAAATTTCAACGTTCTTTGTTACATTTAAAAAGTTTATTTTTATGCGTATGTGTGGTATATGCCTGTGTGTGTGTGTGTGTGTGTGTGTGTGTGTGTGTGTCCCATCTATGTTCTTGTGGAGGCCAGAGGAGAACATCAGAAGTCTTTCTGTCTTGTTCTCTGTCTTATTCCCTTGAGTCAGGGTCTCACAGAACTTTTTGTTTGTTTGTTTTATCTGAAGTTAATATTTATGTTGGTTTTGAATGTGTAATTTTCTTGTTCCTCTTGCTAATTTCTTCTTGCATCTTTTCAGTAGCGCAACAGTGTAATTTTCTACAAAGTTTACCATGTTGAGCAATCTGTCACTTCTAATATCTTTACCTTGAAGGTGTTTCTCTGGCAGCCATGCTTTCTGAGCCTGTTAGTACCCACCACACTGAGTATGTCTATTCTTTTTCTCTCAGTGTGCAATTTCTTTTTTTGGATCTTATGGTTTGGTTTTCCCCTTTTTAGGATTTGTTGAGTTAACACAGCATTTTCAGAGCAATCAGAATGGCCACACACTCTCTTCTCTCTGATCGCTTTTCTCATCATCAAAGAGCCCGTTGGTATTTTCTGGTGTTGGGGAATCTTGTTTCTTTGGTTCTAGAATCTTCCTCCTTCATGAAATGTAAAGTTTTATGTAGTCTATAACTCGAAGTCTCCAGGAAAATGGTGCTTGGGAACAAATCTCAAAGGTGTATTATGGCCAGATGGGTTGCTTGTGAATGTCATAATTCTTTATTAAGGACTCGATGAATGTGGAACTATAGAAACCTACTTCTGCCTGTAGGTTATAGAGTAAGTGGACAGATCAGAAATCTCTGTATATTGTAAAAGTGTAGTGTGATATTTGATCAGAATCTAAGGACCTTTCTAGAACATACGTGATTATTTTCGATATAAAGTGGCTCACTGACCTTTTATAAACCCAGTATGAGGAGACATAAGAAGGAGTAGCCTAGAAGACACAGGCTCTAAACTTTAAAAGATAGGTATGATTTTGTTAATGGAGATGATGGGAAGGACACTTTAATATGGATATAAAATTTTTAGATGATCATACCATCAATAATATTCTAGAAGGAACTGAGACATATTCCATGGACGTAAAGAGAATGTGAGGGAAAAATAGAGGATAAAGTTGGGAAAAGAAATTGTTTATAAATTATAGGGGACATCACATTCCAAGATAGGCAATTTGGGCTTATTTCCTAGACAAATGTGACTGTAGGAACTTTGGGGAGTGAATGATGGTATGATTATGTCGTCCCAGATTATGTCACGTGAGTGGATTCACTGGAGTTTTTGTATCTGGCTTCTTTCACTTAGCAGTGTGTATTTGAGAGCCTGGCCATGTCACTGAACATCGTTTGTCTCGGTGTCTGAGTCATAGTCTATTGCTTGTATAGACCGTTCCTGTTCGGGTTGTTTGTGGTCCTAGGGGATAAGTCATTTGCTTTTACTCTCTTTGAGTTTATCTGCTTTAGAGATTCCCCTGAAGTGGGAAAATCTTTATTTCCCACTTCCGTTTGTGGATTCCTTCTCTTACGTAATGTTTCTGTGGTATGGGTATGTTAGCTTGCTTATTGGGACTTTTTTCTTTTTGATTTTATGATTGAGTAATTGTTCATGTATTGCTGTATGATATTCCATTGATCAGTTCTTCCTTCATAGGATGAGCGGTGATGTTTCCGTATTCTGAATAATGATGTTCTAAACATTTGTGTGTGAGGCTTTGTATGAACATACAGTTCCAGTTTTCCTGGGTCTAAATGAAAAGGACTGAAATTGTTGGTGCCCAATTTTTAAAATTAAGATTTATTTTAGGTTTGTGTGTGTGTGTATCAGTCTGTCATCAGTCTGCCTGTCTGCATAGGGGCCTAGATAGAAATTGTATTGATTGTATCCGTTGGAGTTAGAATTATAGGCACATGTGGACTTGTTACTTGCTGGGATCCAAATTCCCATCCTCATGATTGTACATTAAGTACTACTAATCATGGATTGGTCCATCTTTCCAGCCCAGCACCTATTTAAAAAAACAATTTGTCTGAGAAGCTTTGAGGTATATAATGTTTTAAATGTTGACTATATAAGTATGTGTCTTTTCCAATTTGAGTAACTCCCAGTGCTCTAGTTTTGATGTAGAACTAATGAAACATTCATAAAAGTTTATCTGTCCAGTGTCTTCTAAATATTAATAAATATTAAATTAATGTTACTAAATATTATTATGGTATTAAATATATTAAATCAAATATTATTAAATCAACTTGTATTTACTTGGATTATTAGTAAGTGCCAAAAGTTAATATTGTCTTTGTAGTGTTAGGGATTGTCGCCAGAGCCTTGTAAATATTAGGCAAGTGCTTTATCATTGAGCTGCACACATTAGTTCTTACGTTTATTAAATATTTAAGTATTTAAATCTTAAATATTTCTTTTGATTTGTTCCTTCCCATTTAGTCAGTGATATATGAATATGTATTGATATTGCATTTTAATTGACATCCCTTTTATGGAAGCCCATAGATAAGGTATAAATCTATAAGAGACTATATTACTGTACAAATATGATATATAAAATGTAGGCCTAATTATTTGATGGTATGGGTGTGCTTTGTTAATATTTCTAGGTCTCTGTGTCCATATCTCACAAATCACTTAAGATTTCCTTAAGGATACCCACAGGTGAAGAAACTGCAGAGTTACATTTGATGATTTAAAGGGTGGCAGTTCCTCTGAGGCTAGCTGTTAATTTTGTCTTACATACAGATAATGTGTGATGTTACCTTGTAAGTCACAGAACTGTATCTGCCTCATTGTTTCTTTTAGCATCACTGACAGACAGAGTGCCTTGGAGGCCGAGCTGCGGACAGTGCAGACTTCTCGTAGAGACTTGGAGAACTTGACCAAGTGGCTTCAGGAAGCAGAAACCACAGTGAATGTGTTGTCAGATGCCTCTCAGCGGGAGAATGCTCTTCAGGACAGCATCTTGGCCAGGCAGCTCAGACAGCAGATGCTGGTAAGTGTGTGGGAAGTCACGGGCAACAATCCCCTACTGAATCCGTGTGTCCACCTCTATGGACATTGATTGCTGTTCCAAGGTGAGGCTGTCCACTCATTCAGGTATGGAATCCATGCCATCCTGTGAATAACTGACTTCTTGGGTATGATCTACAGAAAATTTTATACTTAATTTCAGAGTAAAGATTCACCTTGTTTTATGGAAGTATTGATTGTGTATGTAGAGGTAGAGACTCAAGGTTGCTTGGTCTTCTGTCATTTTAAGCCCTTGTACCATTAGTGTTATTGAATACAAAATTATAAGGGCATTTCCCCTTCATCTGAAAGGGGAATTATTATAAGGTATTTTATTATTATTATACTTACAATACATAGATAAAATATTCACTTCATTTGTAATACACTTACTATAAGTACTTGCAGTAGAAATTTCTAATCTCTGTGACTCATTTAGAGACCTTAGGCTCAAAGGCATAATATTTTCTTTATAACCATGATTACATACATAGTCTAAGGTTCAAATCTCATTCTAAGAAATCTGATAATATTAAAGCTTTTCTTTAAAACAAATTTGCATGAAATTTTATGAAGTATGCCAAAATCTCTCTGCGAACTCCAAGTACTGCCACTTCTGTGCTGAGTCTCCTTCCCTTATCTTGGCTATGTGGATTGACCTCTTCTTGTAAATCGCAGATAAACCTTCTCAACTACAACTTAGTTCAAAAGTTCATTCCACGGGGGTGTCTCCTGTGTGCCACAGCTGTAAATTGCATTCCTTCTCTATGCTGGGAATTGTTTGCAAACACATGGACTCCTCATGTTAACTACCGTTTACTGATAGTCCATCCTGATAATGACGGACATGCCTTCCATTGCCATTTCATGCATGATTTTTCCTGCCCTAGTTGGTTGCACAGTTCTTTGGTGATGGAGATGCTGTTCTTGTTTACACAGTGTTCCAGGAATGGATCCTGAGTAAATATGCTTGACTCTGACTTCTACAGTTGAGTTCAGCACTGTTAACCATTTTTGAATCTATTCTTGGGGGATGTTTTTCTTTTGAAACATCTAAAAGATCCTATTGTAATATATTGTCAAATAGGTGGGCCTGGAGGCTCTCTTAGAACCATTATTCTTAAAGTTGTAGTTCTTGCGGGACCCCTAGCAGAGTGTGGGGTTGTTGCTGACTCTCGTGCCTGCTCTTGAAACCCTTTTCTTCCTACCGGGTTGCCCCATCCAGCCTTGCTGTGCGGTTATGTGCCTAGTCTTATTGTAACTCGTTATGCTATGCTCGGTTGATATCCCTGGGAGGCCTGTTCTTCTCTAAAGGAAAATGGTAGAGGAGTTGATCTGAGGATGAGAGGGGGTGGTGGATGCAAGGGAGGAGTGGATGGAGAGGAAACTGCTGATGGGATGTAATATATGGGAAAGGAATAAAGTATTTTCTAAGTTAGAAATAATTGTCATTCAAAGTGTTAAAACACGAGTGCTGGGACTACAATGCCTCTATCCGCACAAATAAAACACACACACACACACACACACACACACTGAAGTTAAAAAAAACCTCCTTTAAAGCAAACCTGTATATAACTTCTACATAAGTTATATATACAAACATATATATATATATATATATATATATATATATATATATATATGTATATACACAAACTTATATATAACTCACCGGTAAGGGTGAAGACTGTTATTGTCTCATAGTGAGATTAATAAGTGTTGGAGCCTGGGAAGACGGGATTAGTGGTCAAAGCATTTGCTACAAAAGGCATAAGGACCCGAGTTTGGATCCCTTGTAATCATGTGAAAGTCCCAGTGGATATAGCCAGATGGTCTCGTGCTGTGTCTGTAGTCCAAGTTGTAGGTAAGAGGGTGGAGACAGGTGGTCCCAGGGGCTCAGTGGCTGGCAAATCTACCCCAAACTCAACTCCAGCTTAAGTAAGAGATCATGTTCCAGAAAATGAACAACAGCGTGTATGAGGAAGACATCTGAGGTCAGCCTGTCACCCACACATTCATGGATGGACAGGTGCACAGACTCATGCACACAAAGGCACCCCCTGCCAGCACCAATAAAGTTTTAAAAAGAAAGGAAAAGCAAATATCAAGGAGAATCATCTGCTTGCCTATTGCTTATTCATTGCACACTGTGTTTGTGGCTTCGTGGTGAGTGCGGCCATGAAAGCAGCGGCATGAAATGTGCTCTTTTGTCTCGTCCTCTGCATCCTCAGAATGCGACCATTAACCTAAGTTACTAAACTCCTTTGAGATCATCTGGGTTTTAGGAGGCATTCGTAGGTACTCAGTGTGGGTAAATCCAGACTATATGGCTTTGACGATTTAAGCAGCTGTAAGTCTGAGCTACACATGTTCACAGATATTTATGTGGTGGCGTTAATTTCAGTGCTATTTAGACGGTGCGCTCCAGTAAGCAACAACGTATGGGGAGGAAAGGAGGTTCCAGATGACTCCTGCTAATGACAACCACCAGCAGAACACAGATCCTTTGCGGAGTCGAATGATGTTTTCTCACACATTTTCTCTTAGGATATATTCTTTTCACCACTCCAGCTCCTCTCAATATTTAATGAATATTCAAGCTATGGGAGAAATAAATTTAAATAGAAATGGTAGGAATCTTTTAAATAAAAATAACTAAGCCGGGGATTACTTGTCGTATGGCAAACGGTGGCAAGCCAAGAGGCTGCCAGCTAAAATATGAAAAGGTACTGTAATCGCCTCTCAGAAATCATTGGATATTGATAAAAGGTCTGTTTGGGTTCGTGTGAAGGAGGCTCTTTGCTAACAGCCGAGCCGGATGTCTCTTTATCTGGAGATAAATGTGCATTTGTCTGTTTTCAGGATGTCTCACATTTACTGGTTTCCACCTTTTGCTCCTCTCCTGGATGCTCTTACTTTACAGCTCCCCGAAATACTTGCGCGGCTTCGTTTTTGATACCTTACAGGTGCATGGTTGCTAGAGACTTAGTGCCTTTGAACTAAGCATTTCTGAAACAAAGGAATTTTATTTTTCCTGTGGTCTTGTATATTATTACTATTTGGGTGAGTGATTTCAAGTGGAAATTGGTTCAGAAATGGAAAGGTGTGTGAAGAAACCAGAGAAGACCTGAAATCATGAAGTAAATTTGCTGGCGTTGAGCTACTGATAGTGGTGAGCCACCTGAGATTTCTGTGTAAGATGTGGTGATTACTTCCGTGTATTTGTGCTGTATCATCAGGGGATGGATAGCTCTATCTCGTCATCTGTCTATCTATCTATCTATCTATCTATCTATCTATCTATCATCTATCTATCATCTATCTATCTATCTATCTATCTATCTATCTATCTATCTATCATCTATCTATCTATCTATCTATCTATCTATCTATCTATCTATCATTTGTCCTGAGATGACATCATATTCACTGTTGATATTTGATTCATGTCTGTGCTAACCAAATGTAAAGCCACAGCTGTGTTCACTGAAGATACAGTATATACCATGTTCAGTTTAAAGATGATCCTGGATATATTTTAATAAAGAAGGGCTTGGGAGCATAATAAGAGATGAAGACTTTCTGGGCCTATGATTTGCAGCATGCAATTTCTGTTAAAGACAGGCTATCATTTGGATTCTTGTATTTATATTTTGGATTTTCTTCTTGGCAGAGGTTTTTCAGCATAAGAAAACTTGCTATTGGGGACTTGAAGGAAAGAGAATCACCTCCAGAGGTGAGCAGTACATGTAGGGCCTTGGGTACCTGGCTATGTATTTTATGTTTAATCTGCTGCTGATGGGCAATATCATACAGGGGATTGAACAAGATAGGGAAGGGTTAAAGTCTCTGAGCTATAGTAATCTAGCTGATAGCAGTGTTAGGAACGAATTTGTACTCACTCTGTGACAGAAACAACACCAGAAGTGATAGTAACTACAGAAACAGCATGGTCATGAGTCTAAGGCCATGTTGGGAAGGGAGTGAAGCCAAGATTGCATGTGGTGATCCAGGGTGAGGTTGGGATCATAGGAGAAGAAGAAGGTGTCAGAACAAATGTGAAGGGATGGCAAGTCCTCTTTTGATTAAACTGCAATGAAATGTTTGAGAAGTATTCAGGAGAAGGGGCCAGATCTGGCTGTTTATTTATTTACTTACCTGTTTATTTATTTATTGCTTTTTTAAAGATAAGCTGTTGTTGATTTTAAAACCAACTTATTAGTTGGCACATTCATCTTAGTCTTCATAGCCCTGGTCTAGGACAAACATTATTTTAATTGCATTTTTAACTTAAGCTCTGAATTTTAGTGTTATCGCTCCCTTGAAAAACATTGATTTTTTTTTTCTGGATAAACATCTGGGTCCTTGTGGCCTTGTAGAGTGGGTATGAAAATGGGAGACTTTGTGGTTTAGCATCTGTCCTGTGTTTGCCTGGTTTTCCTCTTCTGTCTCGTAGAAGAAGGCTTCTCAGATCCTCCAGCTCTTTCCTTGCACCCACCAGTGTGCTTGTGGGGTAAACACCCATTTTACCTGCTGGCTCTAGGACAGGAATTATACAAGTGAAGCATTCCCAATGAAACAACCCGAAACCAAGACACTCGAAAATCCATAAGTTGTTGAATGCTGACCCTATATCCCAGGGAAGAATTCCACATCATGACATTTTGTTCCATGCACAGAATCAGTAATAGTATTATAAAAATAATCCTCGGGGTTGGTGCATAAGGCGTGTGTGAAAAGCCATTGATTGTTGTGTGTAGGCTTGGATCCTGCTTCTGGAATATCTCATTCCTTTTATGCAAACACTTTTTTCATAATGTACTAGTCCCTGAAGCCCCAGACATGCCTGATCCCAAGCATTCCTGGTGAAAGATGCTCAACTTATAAGTTCATATTTTTATAGCAAACCTTCTGCCTGTTAGTCATTGTTTATTTCCATTCTGTAAATCAGTTTTTTATGTACTCAGAAATGTGTAGCCATAGCTCCTGTCCATGTAGAGCGTATACCGCCTCAGAAATCTGCTTTCCCCATTAGAGTGGAGCCCCATTTTTAACCCTTCAGTCTCTTGACCCTGACTCATCACTAATCTGTTTCTTCCTATTTGCTTAAGAGTTTATTTTAAATTAGGATAATGGACTGTTTTCGGCTTTGGCAGCCTCACCAGAAGGAGGCAGTATAGACCCTCGACAAGGAGCTGATGGAAACTATACACAGGCTGAGTGAAGCTCACACAAGACTTTCCGATGAACCAGCTCTGTCAGACCCAGTCTAAGATTTTAAATCACACTAGCATGGAGGATAAGGAGACAGGGGAAGGAAAAGAAGGAGAGATGTTCCTGAAAATGTCACTCTTCTCTTACAGGATCATTGCATCAGGGAGAGTGGAATGAGCAGTTTTCCCTGGGAGATAAGGGTAGGCAGGACCTTGATAATGAGAAAAATATGGGGGTTCCTTCCTGGCTGTGCCCTTTTACCCAGTCCCTTAATCATCCTCGGATACTCTGGTCCTCCAAGACACTGTACCCAGACTGGTATCATGTGAAATGTTTCTCAGGCATATATACGCACATGCACACGTGCATCAGTAAACCCACACACACAGACACACACCCCAAATCTGCACTGATCATATATGATCATAATGATATGACATTATATATGTCATCTTGGATTTTCTCTTCATGAAATTATAACAGCTTTGTGACAAACTCAATGATATGATGAATTAGAGGGAGATGGAGGAGTTGGCTCTGCTCTGTAGTCGATTGTAGGCTTGTCTTCATTAACTTGACTGTTTACTTAAAAGGGTCCTATCTGATTACTGGCACAGTTTGCTCCTATGTAGGGTCCCGGAAGCCCACCTTTCAGTTCTGCCTTGGGGACTTAGATAAACCTGTACGGCTCCATAAATACATCCAGTTTTTGTTTTAGGTGACGCTGTGGCCAGACTAGCTCAAAATAATTTATTAGGCACAGAGGATGTGAGGCTTCGGTCCTTCAAGACAGGTCCCTCTGTGCTCCTTGGTATTTCTACTCATCCCACAGGCACAGCCTGAGCTGCGTTCCGCAGGGAGTGCTAGCATCCCTCGGTCCAGCGCCAGGCTCACTGCCACTCAGTCTCCTCATGTAAACCAACTATCAGGCATGCACTGTGGCAGTGGCAGCATTCAGTCTCTGCCCCCAGGGGAAGTCGGCTTTGTATCTTCAGCTTTAGTGTTTCGCTTAATATCCTCTTGGCTACGGAGCGCTCTCCTTTCTTGCAGCCGGCAGCGCTTGGCTGCCCTGCCACTTGCTTCATTTCTGGCCACGCCAGGCTGAGCAGGTCCTGGCTGAGGGCATCTGCTGGGGACTGTCTGGGTGGCATTCGTCAGTGTTTTTGTCAAATCAAGAAGTTGACGGAATCCCAGCCTCCTTTTCTCCAGAACCTTATCCCCCCCCCCCCCCCCCTTGTATCTTTCAAATGCATTTCTGGAAACGAGCATGCTCAGAGAATTGGCAAATCATTGTCCAGTGACCGGGAGGAAATGCTCGCTGCTCTTCATTTATAATGCAAATTCTGAGGAGTCTTCAGAAGTGTGGTAAACTTAAGATGATGGCCGTGGTGAGAACGTCTCTGCAGAAAGTTGTGGTTTTGTTACATCGTTTACAAAGGATGGCTGTTTCCTCTCCGCGCTACCAGAAGCTGTGTAAGGTAACTGATTGGAAATAGGGATTCAGTCGGGTGTCTAACGAATCCACTGTTGCCTGGTTAGGAAGTGCTCCTCTTTCAGGGTCTTAGGAAGGAAAGGAAAAACTGCCTTTCCTGGTTACTGATCGCAAAAGCTGTTAAGAGGAATTGATTCATTGGAAATTGTTTGAGCCTCTAAAACAAGTGCTGTCTTAGTACGTATTTAGTTTACCGTTCCCAACCATGTATTCTGAGATGGGCTGTTTGGAGAAAACATGACAAACTATTTTCGTTAAGACCTGTTACCTCTGGGGTACATTGCAATATCTTAATATTTATTGGCACGTTAATCCAATGTTAAACTCCATCAAAATCAAGCAGAGAGCTTGAAATGATCTTTAAACAGATTGCTTAACATGCTCATCTTTTTATAGCTGATTTTTTTTCCAATTAAGAAAAGTAATGCCCATTTTAAAGACAGGGTCAGCCCCATCATAAACATTTCTTATATTCCTGGCATCTTCTCATGCTGTTGTTAAAGTAGAAGAACTCCATTCTCTGTGGACAGGTGCGTTAAGTAGGGTTTTAGGGTGTAACTCATTTGACAGTGATATGTTTGGAATAATACAGTATCAGTCTTTCTAAACCCAAGCCTCCTGTGTTGTCTTGGATTAGTATTTGTTGTTGCCCATGGTTTTATGTTACTCAGTGTTCAGACTGTCTCACTACTTTTATAAAAATGAGATGATATAATTGAAGATTATAGCAGAAATTAATTTTTATATCAATACAGTAACATGTTTTCTCCATATAAAATTCTTAGTACACATCTGAAGGAAGTATCTCACTGTTCTTTAAAACACCACTAATCTGTATTTGGAAGACCTGCCTTAATGATGTTATTTTTCTGATGATAAAATTTTTGATGTGTCTGAGCACTTAGACTCTGCCTGTATGGTTATGGGTGGGGGCTGGGAAGCCGTATTCTGTTTATTTGATTTTATAACATTGTTTTGTCTTACAGTCCAATTCAATGTATCTCTATTCAGAAACGTACTTTTTTGAAATATAATTTTAGGAATAGATTGAGGTAGTGAGACATGCCTTGAAGAAACACTTAGCGCTGTTTTCATTTGTATTATTTAAAACTTGATCCAACTTACTAATTCAGTTGTAAAAGTACACAACTAATGTTGGATATGTTGTGACTTCATCTATTTCAAAGAATCATTGTGCATTTACATTTTCTACCAAAAACCAATCTTGAAAATAGAGAAGAAAAACTCATTCGCTAATGGGTTTTATTATTTTATTTTTAACTATCAATATAAATATTTGAATAATTAACACATGTTACTTTTTAAAAAAGCTGACAGTATAAATTGATAAAGCATTAAAAAATAAACAAACAAGCTGGGCCATTTTTCTCATCTATTTCCATAATTACTTTCAGCAAAGCAGAGGAGTTTTTGGGTCATGGCCATGGGATGAGCTTAGTTCTATGCACAAAACAAACTCCCGGTGCTGAAATAAAGCTCCTGACCAGTTTCATGATAAGATCCTGCATAAGCTCTTGTCAAGTTACTGAAATCCTGAGAAGTTTGCTCACAACAGAGGTCTTCTTTGGGAAGATTTATTGAGATTTATAATTTCTCAAAGATGCCTTAGAATTTAAATGTTCAGGAAGAGTGTTGCTTTCTGGAAATCTGAAGTTGTCTTATTTGCAATTGAAATTTATCTTTCATATATTCTCCTTACATATGTGAGCTTAGCTACTGCTCAGATACTGCAGTGGGAGACACACAGTTCCAGTACTTTCCAGTAGGTGTCAATGTAAGGCAGTGATATATGAGATTTGGGGGACTCCAGACAGGGAAGTGGCATGATGGTGACTGCTATGAATAAATGAACAGGTATATTTTATTTGTTTTATTATACTTGGCAAAGGGATCCTAGTTTATATCATTATGAGTAGAAGTTTTAGTTACAGAATTAAATGTCAATTGCCCGTACCAATGAATGACCTCGTGTTAGTCGTCTACTGGATGTACCCAGTTGTGTTTTAGTCATCTGTGATGCTGTCGTGTTAGGAGTTTCACCAGCTGTGCTGTGTATATACTTTACGACCCTGAGTTCTCTTTTAGACAGCAAAGGTTTTATCATGGCTATTTTTCCCCTATATCTCCTACATTCTCTAAATTTAGTTTGTGGGTTTTTTTTTTTGTTTTGTTTTGTTTTTAGAAAGGAACCATTAAACCCTTCAGAGTTTTGTCATAAAAATACAGGGAGAATCTATTTTAAGTACATGTAAAGACTTAAAAATAAAAAAAGGAGACAAGTATTGCATCGCCCAAGGAAAAGAGACTGTTTTGAGTTCCTCTTGGCCTTTTGAAATCCAGCGTCTGAATATTTGTACCCTTTCTCTTTCTCCTTCACTCCTTTCCTTTGCCTGTTGTATGGAACATCTGCCATCTAGAAAACTTCCCCTCAGAGTCACTTCATTCTTTTTCTTTGCTTGTTTTCTTACTTTGCTTGAGTGTCAGAAGATAATGTAAGTGCAAAACAGGTGGGAATTTGTGCAAAATGTTCTGACTTTGTGCATTTTTATTTTTTGCCCTGTCTGTGTCAAAGAGGGGAAGAGATAGGAATGAGGGGAACTTGGGAAAGCTATAGGGCTGAGTTACCTCTCCCCAACCCAGTTATACATGCGCTTACATTTTTTTACCTTTAAAAACATTTCTTGCTGGTTATACAATCCCTATGAAATGTGGGGAAGAAACTGAAACCCAAGGACTGCTGACTTGAGATATAATTAGCAGCATTCAAATTGCCCCTGATGACCTAAAGCCGCCCCATACTGGATGCTAATTTTTCCTGATTTGCCTTAGATCATAGCTTCTTTAAAACATTAATGACTCCAAATTTAATTTTTCATCTCTTAGAACACAGAGGAAGCAAAAGCTGGATGTAAGTGACTTCTAAGAATGATATGATATTGACTTTGTTTTTATTTTGTGATTATTTTGGCCTGTTTTATTTCATTAAATCTTTGGAGTGAAAGCTGATTGAAATTATGTTGACTCAGAAAGGAATTTTGCAAGCCTTCTACCTCTTTAGTGCTGCTTTTAATGGTATACTTAATCACTGACATGCTAAAAAGTAGATTCTTATAAAATAGATTGGTGTATGAGTCATTATAAAAAATTGGAAAAATAATTAGTATTAAAAATTAAGTTCTTCATGGCTTAAGCATTTAAAATTTTTTTGATTTGGTTTTATAAGTTTTATACTGCCAGCATATGTATGCAAACTAGTTTAACTAAAATGATTTTGTCTCCAAACATTTTGTCATGTGTCCTATCAATTGAAATATTTTAAGCATCCAGCTGTATATTATTAATTCAAAATTATGTACATATGTCATGGTAAGAATCATAGTGTTGATTTGTTCCTATGTCCAATATTGTCTTCTTACTGCCCCCTCCTGTCTATGAGCTATCCCCCCACCATTTGGTGTCTGGGGGTTTACTGGCAGGGTAAAACGACGGCTCGAAAAATCAGGGGAGATGAGTGATATTTAAACAGCATCAGCTTCTTCTTACCCCACTCCTATATATGTTCATGAGTGTGGACCACACAGAGGCTTGTGGGTACTTGTGCAGCCAGTAACTATGTAAGCTTGTAGACATCTCGTCTCTCGGTGTTTGAAATGACTTTTACGTTCACATGTGGTCTGTCATCTGTATGGTGGTGTGAGGTTCATTTAAGGTTGAGGGTATGTGTTTTTTAAAAACATGCCAAATGCAGTGGTACATTTAAAAATAAGCCTTACAGGTTTTACTCTCAAGCATTCCTCCACCCACGTTTCAGGTGGGGTGCATTGCTCTCTTTGGAGAGCTAAATACCGAAGCGTTTCTGGGCACTGAAGCTTGGCTTGAGAGCCGCTGAACATTACGAGAGAGGTATTAAAAGACCCAGTATCAGGCTCTCTCGGTTTCTGGTCAGTAACCAAACCATGCATGCATTTCTTGAACCACAAAAAGCAGACACCCTAACCTTGGTCCCCTTGATCAGAAGAATTGTCCCTTCTTAATTTCATGAGCATCTAGGGGGTTGGACAGTTCAGAAGACCTAGGAAGGTTGAGATGCTTTGGAGAGAAATGACCTGTGCAGAAGGGTTCCCATTGATTCTCCTGTGTCACTGGCTCTCTGTGCTGTGTCTCATCCGAGTTATATGAACTCCTGAATGGAGTACTTCTTTACCTTTGTCTTCTGCAGTCCCTGCTGAGGTAGAGATTACTGATAAGGCTCAAACAAGGACCTTCATTGCTACCTGTAATTGTCACATGTTTGTCATGTGGCTTCCCAAAGGAGCAACAATGTAGATGGTCCCTGTCTTTTGTTTTTACCATTATTCCTCAAGTCTATGTGAGTATCAAAATTATTATTTTTAGCTACCTAATTAAGTAGTAACACGTTGTTAATCAGAAAACTCATGTTACCAATGACTTTGCTTACGATCTAATATAATGCTTTTTGTGGTTAAGAAATAGCAGCACTCACAAAGTCACATGTTAAATGGTTCTTTAAGAATCGAAATGTTATTTGGAACTCCAGATGGGTGATGCTTGTACGATCAGGAGCAAACACAAAGTCCTTCTGAGAAGAGAGCTGGCATCGCACTCTGGATGTGGGTACGCATTTCCAAATGTTATTCCCTCATTGTGACTAAAAGATTGATGACTTGTGTTTTCTTTGGGGTGCAATTTATTAAGGATCGAATGGAAATTTCCAGCCTGTATGTATGGCTACGAAAGCTACACACATCAACTGTTTCCTTTTCCCTCTTGGCGTAGCCCTGCTGGTATCGCTCAGTGTGGTTGGTTGTTTATATTTAGCTCTCGAAATTAAGCAATTAGCAGAGCTCCCGCCATAGAGATAAAAGAATACAGAAAATGTCACGCCACTGCATCTTCTCACTTGCACAAAGTTGGTTCATTCTTGGGCAAGGTAAATGAGTCCAAATAATTGAAACTGCAACGGAAGTGAAGTGTGGCCGAGGGATTGCTTTCCATTTTTCTTTTTCTAGTTTGTTCAGTTCCGTAAAATTCTAGGAGATTGATTCATAACAAAACTCCCTTACAGAAGCAAACGATGCTTTCTAATGCTTAATAAATAACTGGCTGGTATGACGTCATGGCGTGATAAAGCCCGAACAAAGTTCTAGAAGGATGTAAAGCGAGTCAGTAGTTAGGTCAGGCCCAGGGGTACAGCTCCTGTAATCTCAGCTAATCAGAAACTGAGGCTGGAAGGTTGCAAGTTCAAAGCCTGTGGGGGATATAAAGTGAGTTGAAGGTCAGGTCGTGTGTCTTAGTGAGACTCTGTCTCGCAATGAAGCGTTAAAGCATGAAGACCATGTGGACAGCTCAAGTAGAGCTTTTGCCTATAGCGTTTGTGTATGACAGGCGCTAAGGTCAGTCCCCAGCATTTGTTGGGAGATGTTGGTTTTCACAGTGGGCACCTCCTCCTCCTTCTCCACTGCTGCTGCTGCTTCTTCTCCTAATGAATGCTGTGCACGTTTACCGTAGAGCTTGGTAGACAACCTTGGGTGTCATCATCCTCAGAGGTGGCTATCTCTTTTGGATCTTCGTTGGCCTGAACCTCCCAAATCTGTCTTGACTGGCTGGTCAGCGAGCTCCAGGGTTGAATTCTGTTTTGCCTTCCCCAGCACTGGGACTACAAAGAGAGCATGCACACACCACCACACATTTTTATGTGGTTTCTGAGATTCAAGCTCGAGTCGAGCACTTTGTCTAGGGAGCTACGGTCACTGCCCACATTTATGGTGCCTGTATTTTTTTTTTCCTATTGTAAGAGGATTAGGAAAAGAACTGTTGGCAAAAGCAAAACAAATTAACAACATCAACGAAGCAACACTCCCAGGCCCCATGAGAAAATGTCTAATAAAACAGTGATAAGATGCTTAATTTATAGTATTTTAAAGGTCTCATGTATTTTCTAAGATAGTATTAATATATATCTTTAAGTGTATATTCTATCTATCTATCTATCTATCTATCTATCTATCTGGCAAAGAGTATTGTCATTGGTTCCATTTAACAACTAGAGAAGATCAGGTGTTCTTCTATTTGAACCAGGTCTGCTCTTCGGGCTGATGAGAGAGGGGGAGGGGGAGGGATGTGGGAGGCGGTGGCGGGGAAGAGACAGAAATCTTAAATAAATAAATAATAATAAAATAAAATAAAGATATCAACATTATTGCCAAAAAAAAAAAAAAAAAAAACAACTAGAGAAGAAAGCTCCTGTAACTCCATAGTGAAGGACCAGGGCAGGAGATCCTTGGCCATTATGTGATCCAATTGGTACTGTTGACAGGTTTTCTGTTTCCATATTCAGCATCTCTCTGCAATTCATTTCAAGTCATTACTGGGGTTATCCTGAGCCATCAAGAACTTCGCAGTTCAAAAGGAAAGAAAGAGAAGGTAGCCTAACCCGTTGCTAGGTTTCTTTTCAGTTATTACTGCCATGTCTTCTCACTATACAAGCAAGGAAACACACTGCCTAGAAGTGTTTTACTACTGACAGTTTGGGGGATGTCTCAGTACTTGTTTTCATCTCAAAGTTAAAAAACAATGAACTACATTATTTCTGAAACTATTTTAGCATCTAATTTTGGCTATACAAGGCCAAGGAATTCTTTTGTTTCTAGTTTCTATATGCTTTTTTTTCTAATGGATTCCTTTCTCAGCTTCGTACAAAGGATGGATTGGCTCATTTTAATGCAAATTGATATAGTTGGTTCTGGTTTTTGATTCATAATTTAGTTTGGTTTGAGTCGCAATACCACAAGTATTGAATTATGTATTCACCGAGCCTACTTCTCCATACCCAAATGTAGTTTTTTATCATCATATTTAAGGCACATAATAGCTCCTTTCAAAGATAAATGGAAAGAAGTCAGCTGTGGTATACCTTTTTTAGCGAGGCAGTTCCTCTTTTTTGAAAGTCTGTGATTCTCATGTACCAAATACAAATGCTCGCTGTGAAGTGAGGCAGCACATTGGCCCCGTAGATCCCAGCAATCCACTTCAGTTCTTCTCAAGGCATTTTAAAGGCTTTCTTTTCACATTTTGATTGTTTTATTTAAAAATTTTTAAAAAGGATTGATTTTTATTACTTTCAGGTATATATGACCTATGTGTGTCGCTTGGAGTGATGTACATGAGTGTACGTGCCCTTAGAAACCAAGTTTGGATTCCCTGGAGTGGAGTCACAGGCAGTTGTGAGCTTATTAACATGGTGCTAGGACTCAAATTGCCGTCAGTCCCAAAAGAGCACCATGTGGTCTTAACCACAGAGCTTGTTTCTTGAGGCCTTCTGTGGATATGTAGCCCCACAAGACCAAGAGCTCAGCATCCTCCTGCCTCAGCTTCTGGAGCACTAGGATTACAGTCCAACAGTGCCACAACTAGTTCTTTAAGTAATTACTAGTAGTAATTATAGATTTTGTTTTGAAGAGTTGCAGTTAGTCAAGGACTTTCTGCAAGGCTAGAATAAGACTGTGTGCATTTGCATGGTTCTGGTCTGGTCATTGACCACTTGTGTGTCACCTTGAAAAGGCACTGACTGGATCTGCATCTCAATTCTCTTAGAATTAATCTCTCTGGTTATCTCTGAGATCTTGAGATCCACAGGCTGGGTATTCATGGATCAAGGGAGATGGCATAGGGGGTTTGTCTACAAACTCATGTGTCTGTGTGTGGTGTTGTTACTGTCCTGGCTGTCTCTAACACTAAAGGAACCCCCAAGTCCTAGTAAGGAAGTCCACAGCATGATGGCCTAGGGAATGTCTTTGAAAGATTCATTTGTGGATTCTGACCTCCTGAGATAATGTGTAGGCATCTAGGCTAGGCTACCCTGCACCACCATTCTGTATAGAGAATGAGGAAAGAGTATTGAAGAGGGGGAGTTTACACTTCTGTTTGTGGAAATCCTGGCCAAGGCTTTCCTTTACCAGTGGTCTTTTGGTGCAAGTCCTGTAGAATATGCATTTCCCTATTTTGAGGGTCCCTCTGGTTTTGTGGTTTCCTAGGTGCCTGTAATCTTTGAAACCCACAATACAGCTGTGTGACACTGATTTAGACTATTTTATTAAGAAGCTCTGGTCTACTTTAACCAAATCCAAGAAAGACATCTCTTGTCCTGTGTTCGTTGTAGATGAATACATGTTTACTTAGAAGAGAATGGAGAGAAATACTAATTTTCAAAATACATTTCTCAATATTTTTAAGAATTAATACATTTGATATCACACGTTTTTGACTAAGCCCTTGGGTTTCATTTTCTTGGCATAAGTGTACTATTAATGTTAGCTTCTCTTTTTAATTTATTAATTAATTTTGAGGCATGGTTTCATTTTACATAATCTATAATGCCTGGAGCTCAGACTGGCCTGGAACTCACTGTTTAGCCTGGAATGGCCTGGCACTCGCTGCTTAGCCTGGGATGGGCTCATTCCTGCAATAATCCTGCCAGCTTTGCCTCCTAAGAGCTGGGTTTACAGTCATATGCCACCATGTCTGACTTCTTATTGGTAGGTTTTTAGCAAATGCTCTTGTTAATTTTATGAAGTTTATAAAATGAGAAATTCTATTTATAAAACAGTAAACTTTATAGAAGTTAGAGGGGGAGAACAAAAGAACTTGTTTAGACTGAGAACATTTTCAGTATGTATTTTGACTCAGAATCCATAAGGATCACGGTACCTGTGCCCCTGTCCAGTGCAAAAGGGACAGGCATACCCAAGACTTGGTTTGATATGCAAGCCAGGAGGGTATAGTTGTCAGTTGTTTGCACTAGTGACTTCCTCTCTGTATTTTAGCTTTCCTCTTAGTCTTTATGTGTTGTGAAGGCTTTCCCCTCTGTGTCAATAAATACTTCTTACATTGTGATTTTAAGTGGCATAAATGAAATTCTATTGAGTGACTTCAATTTGCCACAATTTATCCAAGCCCTCAAATGTGGTGCGATACTTATTTGTTGCTCTCATTGTCGTAGGAAATTACTGTCTGGTGGACATGCTCTGGAGTCACTGGACTTATCTTGATTATTTTCAGAATGCTTTTGTAAAACATAACAATTGCACTAAAAGCAAAAAACTTTTAAAGGCTCTCATACATAAAGTCAAATTATATGCAATGGTGGTTGAAAGAAAATGACCCCCAAAGGCATTATTAGGAGGTGTGGGCTAGTTGAAGTAAGTGTGACCTTGTTGGAGGAAGTGTGTCATTCTGGGGGTGGACTTTGAAGTGTCTATTGCTCAAACTTTCCTCAGTGTGGTACACAGTCTACTTCCTGCTGCCTGCGAGATGTAGGACTGTCAGCTGCTTCTCTTGCACCATGTCTGATGCCATGCCCCACCATGATGATCATGGACTGAACCTCTGAACTGCAAGCTACCATCCCAACTAAATGTTTTCCTTGATAAGTGTTGCTCTGGTTATGGTGTCTCTTCACAGCAATAGAAACCCTAACTAAGACGCATAGTTCCTTACAATGTCTTCTTTCCAGCAAACAGCCTTCCTCTGGATGTAAGCCACTCTGATATGAGAATGACAAAATGCTCTAAGGCAATTGATGAGGCAATGGCATGGTATTTCAAGCAGATTTATTTTTATTTTTTAGGGATTCAAAGTGGATGTGTCTATTATTAACTTAAATCATAAACTTAGAGAACTTTAGGGTTTACAGAATGGTTGAAATCTAACTACTGTGAATGTGGGGTTGGAAGGTGCCCAAGGTTGAACAACCAGTGATCCTTTGCATATCAGCTTGCAGGGATTTTTTCTGAGATATGTATCATATAATCACTATAATATCATATAGTATTCACAAATATAATATATATGTATATGTAACATAAAACTGTATTATATAATATACCCAAACAATTGTATAATGTATGTTATATAACCATATCATATTATATTGTATAGTTTTATAATTATATAATTCATATATTATGTCATATAATTATGATTATATACACACATACACATATATGTGTGTCCACATACATTTGTATGGATATGTGTGTGTATATATATACATATATGTATATATCACTTTTCCTAATACTACCTTTATCTTTTAAGTTATGAGCTTCTTGTTACAGAGGCCATATCTTACTGCAAAGCCTTTTACACTGAGAAAGAATATATAAATATTGAATCATAGAAATATCCCTACTTCCCAATGATAATTCAACACTTTAGAGCTTAATTATTAATAACAAATAAAATAGCCAAAGTTCAATCTTTTTAAATGTTATAGAGCTATATAGAAATTACTTTTCATATTAGTTATGTAAAGTTCAGTAAAGGTAAGTAAATTGGGGGAAATGTGGACGTTGTCATCAGAAGGCCAAAGTGAAGCAACCCCATTTGATGCTTGAATTTATGCAAGGCACACATCACCTATGAACCCTCAGTTCCTTCACCAAATCATCTCATAGCTTCGGGAAGATTTCACTGGGCCGGTGTCCTAATATTAGTGAATTTGCCCAGACGATCTGAAGTACTATTGAACTAATACATTTTCTGCAATGTTTTTTTTCTGCAGAAGACAATAGTGGTTTCACCACTAGTCACTTCTAGAATATGTAGGCAACCAGGGAAAGGACATGCGATTCAAAGCATTTGTGTCCGTCTTAGCTCACTGGGCTTACTGAGCGCTTCAGGTCTCTTGTAGTACATGGCCAGTTTGGTGTACTCTTCCTGGAGCTTACCTCCAACCTACATATTAGGATATATTCCCTGCCAGTAAAACTATACTGGTTTTTCAAACACCTCAGTCACCAGTTATCACTTCACACATAGGATCGTGTTTTCTGAGCAGCGGCTAAGCAGTCTTTATTCAACACAAAAAAAACTGTGATTTCTTTTTCCTCTTCCTCGTTTCTCCATTTCTTTTTTCTTTGAGATGGGGTCAAGTTGTGTAATCCTGACTGGCCAGGAGCTACTATGTGGATTAGACTAGCCTTGAACTTGCAGAGATCTGAGTATTTGAATTGCAGGCAAGAGTGACCAAGCCTGGCCAGTTGTGGTTTCTTAAATTTATGTGTCCGTTATCTCAGCTGTTCATGAGTGCTAGAGAACGCTTGAAGAACACTTTCTGTGAGTTTTAATAAAAATTAAACATTCTGGTCCTTCTGATGCTTTTCTGTAACTTCTGGGTTGAGAGCGAGTTTTTGATGGATGATGACTAACTTGGATTAATGGCTATGGATAACAGAGTCTTGTTTTGCATTAGTTCTGGGTGCCAAGCCCTCATTGCTTCCTTGTGTGTACTGTTATTGTAGAAAATCCTCATGTGGTGTGCAGTGGAGGTAAAGTAAGGGAAATGTGGCCTCTCATCTTGAATAATTGCTCCTAATGGAAGCTCAATGACCTATTATGCCTTATCCCGAAGGGGGTAGCACTTAATAGGAAGCTAGTGAAGGGCTGGAGAAATTACATAATGGGAACCAAATTTTCAGGAAATCGCATGTGTGGTTGAGAATTGATACTTCATTAGGCTGTTTAGTGATTCAGTGGTTTACTGGTGTCAAAGGTCATCCTTACTTTATTTGTTTATTTACTTTCTGTCATACTTACTCTAAAAGCCATAGGAGCTTCTTGGTGGATGTTCTCAGGAGTGAGGGCTAACTAAAGAAGAAAACAGTGCTTTTGGCTTGTGTCTTGCAGGTATTTATTTAAATTCCACATGTGGGTTATAAAGGGCAAGAAGGGTAGACTTCGCTTACAGCATTGAAAGGATCAAAATTTAATAACTAGAGGTGACTTTGATATTTTCAAATCTACCTTCTGCCTTGTTGTGTTTGTTTTGCTTTTACTTTTGAGACAGGGGCATGTTATAGCTCTGGTTAGCTTCAGATCCTCCTGGCTCAGCCTCCCCAGTGCTTAGATTGGAGGTGAATGCCACCACACTTGGCCTTAGTGTCCTCATTTCTTTGAAAGACCAGGAACCATAAGCTCCAAATGATTAAGCTATCTCTTCTAACTTGCATTAATACCATTGGTGTCCATCTGCTTTGATGAGGATATAGTCTGGTTTTGGGTTTTACGATATGTTACATCAGAAGTAGAGTTTTATAGGTCTCTGAGATAAACTGTTGGCATCAAATGAAACCTGACCAAGAAGTTGACACAAATAGCTTGCTAGATGGTTCTAAACATAGCTTTTAGATAAAGCGTATATGATAACAATTTAACTGTTACCTAATCTGGATATTATTTGAGTTTATTTTACTAGATTCTCAACTATTTTGTGTGCTTGAATGTTTTTATGATAAAATGTTGGGAAAGTAGCAGCAACCCAACTGAAGATGGTCAGTTTACATATAAGGTACAGGGTTTCCTGTTGACTGGCACACGGGACCTCAGTGGATCTCCGTAATACTCACATTGCAAAGTAAGGTAGTGATACATGATGAGGGCTTGAAAATGTCTCCGTTCACCTGGTGCTAGACATTCACAGAATGGACCTGTAGCTTTCATTCTCTGAGCTCAAATTCAAATGAAAGGGACTTTACAACTCTACTTTTTTCTTTTTACAAAACCTGCTTTTGCCTCCTGTAGTGATGGGGTGAGCAGGCCTGCTTTTCATCCTGCCCGGCTACTGCACGGCTATCTTTACACCCGAAATAACAACACACAAATTGTATTCATTTAAACACTGCCTGGCCCATTAGTTTCAGCCTATTGTTGGCTAACTCTCACATCTTGATTAACCCATTTCTATTAATGTGTGTAGCACCACGAGGTGGTGGCTTACCAGGGAAGATTCAGCATGTCTGACGTGGTGGCTGGATCCATGACGTCTGATCCAGAGAGGAGAGGCATGGCTATTGCCTTATTTCCCTCTTCCTCCCAGCATTCTATTCTGTCTACTCCACCCACCTAAGGGCTGGCCTATCAAATGGCCAAACCAGTTTCTTTATTAACCAATGAAATCAACACAAATCAGAAGACCCTTTCACATCAGCCTCCTGTAAAAGTTTATAATGATTTTACAAAACATGAGATATGATTTACCATAAAGTTTAGAAAGAAAATAACCCTGTTTCTTTGGCACTCAGCCTGTAGAACTCAATGTTGTCGGAAGGTTTGGTTTGGATTCCTATTGAAGATGGTTTCCAAGTCCTTCTTGGAGGTAATGACATCTGCTTGAGGCTGACCTGAGGAGTGCCCACTCTTTTCCTTACACATCTTGACTCACCAATGTCATGGTTTTCCATGTATGAGGATCCAATTCTCAAACTCTGGGACAGTCCTCATCTTTATGAAAGATACATCAGCTTTGTCAAAGAGTAACTTATTCAGATTAGATGACTGTAAAGCTCATTTATATTTGCATTGTTTTATTTCTCGTTTATCACTTATCTGATATTATTTAAGCCAGATAATTTATAATTTGATTGAATTGTATCTGAAGTGGTTTTTTTCAGTACATATACTGGTGTATTTTGGGGGTATGTGTGTATATATGTGGTGTATGGGGATATACAGTGTGTATTTGGGTGTTTGCCTTTGACAGTACATGGTAGAGGTCAATATTTGACACTGGGATGTCTTTCTCAATCAAGTAAAATTTATTGTTATTATTATTAGTAATTGGTTTTAGACAAATAATGTTGGACCAGGAGATCACTGAAGCTAACTTGACAGGTTAGCAAGCCCTTGGGATGTTCTTTCCTCTTATCTCCTGGCTCTGGAGTTACAGACATGTGGCACTGAACACAGCTTTTAGAAGAGAGCTGGGGATCTGAACTCATGACGTCATGTCTTTGCACTACGTTATTTCCCAAACTAATGTTCCTTCTTTGAGTTAGGCTCTCAACGCTGTGACCCAAGCTGGTCTGGACCACAGGTTGTCTTTGGTCTCCTAGCGATCTTCCTGCCTCAGTCTCTCAAGTTGTGACTTTCAAATCATTTTTCTTTATGGCTTATTATTTCTAGCACTTTCGACTTAGCTGTATAAAATTACATTATATAATACTTCAAATATTGTTCTTGCTTTGTAACTAGAAATGGTAGGGAATAGAACATTTTTACTGATTTCTAAAAATGAATTGAGATGTCAGTGCAGCCTAGAAATAACTGAGATGTTGGAACATTTCTAAATGTATTTATTTATTTCTATCATCTAGTTTGTGTCTTGATTAATTGCTCTTGATAAACCTCTCTGCTCCTTAAATTAAATCAAAATTAACAAATGTTTATTGCAGCCTACTGAAAATCTTGTTTACAAAAATTGTACAGAGCCGTTGAAAGCTTTCACTTCTAATAAAGGTCAGACAGCAAATACTAGCATTCAGCCACCCCATTTATTTCCTGATACAGCTGTTACATGGGGAATGAGTGGGTGGTTCATTCTGGAAGGAGTAAAAGGGAGCTAGATACTCATTTAAATAATTCTACATGGTTTTATTTAATTATGCTATTTTTATTATGCTGGAAATTGAACCTAGGCTGTTGAACATACTTGACAAGTCTGTTACTGTTGGACTACCCCAGGCCCATGGCTCTGTTTTTCATAATGTTGGATCTTTTGAGAGCTAGTTAAAGATCTGAGGTGCTGGTAAAACAGCTACACAAGTGAACGGAGCCCTGGGCAGGGAGTGGTCAATGAAGTGAGGTTTCTGGACATACCTTGAACAGAACGGTGAAATGGGTAAAGCACTTCCTTGGCTGTTTGTTCTTTTGTCGTTTCTGTAAAATACAAAGCATTGTGTTTTGGAGTTTGGTGGGGATGGGGTTTGATGGTTCACTCAGCAAAGAACTCACTTTGCAAGGACAGGGACAGGGACATAGTTCCATCTTCTGGGCCCAGGCAAAAGGGATGTGCTGGTTGGTATATCCTTATAACCCCACTGATGGGAGGCAGAGACCGCAGGGTCCTGGGAGTCATGCTCAGCTTCACTGGTGAGCTGCTGACCACCAGCTAAGACACTGTCTCAAAAGAGGACAGTGTTCCTGCGAGCTGCTCCTGTGTTCCTCATGTGGACCTATTCCTCATGCATCTCCATATGCACAAACCACACACACGCATGCACGCACGCATCCACGCAAGCACGCATGCACACACAAACACACAACATTAAAATATGCTTTTCATGAAACATCTCTGTATTTTAGTAGCAAAGAAGCAGAATGTCAGTTTTTGAATATGTATGTACATAAAAACACTATTAATTTTGTTTGAAAAAATTGAAATAGATTTCATTAGTTTTAAAAGTGGCATTTACAGTTTTGTTCCTGGGTATATTAAAGAAAAGTACTTGTTTTATAAAAAATCCAGGAAGGAAGGAGAAATTAATCTGACCAAAAAAGCGATACTATCAACATCTTATTTCCTTTCTTTTCTTTCTTTATTATGTACATATAAAGCTTTTTTAACACATTGAAATGATATTTTGTATAATGCCTTCTGCTGTTTTGAGTATTGGTTGTTTTTTTTTTGTTGGTTTGCTTTTAAAGTATTTTTATAAGCGTTTTAATGCTTCTTTATTTGAACGTCATAACTGTTGCTATGGCTTGCATCCCACTGTACTCTGTATACTAAAAAATGCTTTCTCAACCTAAGTGTGATCTTAGAATGTGGAAATGACCCCCACAAGCTGTCCTCAGACCTCTGCCTGTGTTCGTCCCTCTCACACAAAACAAATACATGTTAAGAAATTTTAAGGAAAGAATATATGAGATATCTAGAAAAATCCAATTGTTGGTTTTAAACATGCTATCTTCCTATGAGTGACTCATTATCCCATAAGTACATTCTTTATGCCTTGAAAACTTCTTGTTTCTCTGTTATGATTCCTCCTACTAGTGCAGTATAAGGGATATTTTGTGATTTTTCCTCAACTTTGAATATTAGAGTTTGTGGCATGTTTGATGGTTTTTTAAAAGACAAAGTAGGGTCATTAATGTCTGCACATATTTTATCTGAGTCCAGACTCCTGTGATGTTTTCAGACGAGTGCAGTCATCACAGCACTTTGGTTCCCCTGTGACTCTCCATTATTATTGTACAAAGCATTATTGCCCTGAAACATCTTTCTGGTTCTCTGTGAACACAGCCATCTCTTTGGACCTGGCTTGATCGAGCCCCTTGGTTTCTGAGCCTGGGTATTTGTTCCAGCTCACAGCCCCTAGTAATATCATCACTATTGTCTAATCGTTCTACCCAGAACAGCGTGGTACACCATTTGTGACAAAAATTAATTTTACATGTGGTGAAATTTTATTGTGCGTCTGCTAAAGATTTGCTGTACCATTGCAGCTGCAGCCCAGGTGTCCAGCATGGGCATGTGATAATTATGGAGGAGTGTCTGATGGAAGGATTCAGTATAGCTATCAGTTCGCCAGTCAGGTCACAGTATTCAATAGATCTCCTTTCCAACTTGACCACAAAACTCCAATTCCAAGGCGATTTCCATTCTTCTTTCATTATCGACCCAGTAAATTTTGCCTTATCAGCTTTGGCAAGAGAGAACCTGTCAATTACTTGTAGAAAATGGCTGAGAAATGAATCAATATTCTTTTTGTGTGTCGCTTCTGCTTTGAAAGGCTGCATGCAATCTTGCCTCCTTGCAACTAATCTTAGAGTTCCTTAACTTCAGTGTGTGGACCCACTCTTTGCCTTGTAGCTTTTTGTCTTGCAACCAAACTCACTACTAGTAAGAGTTCTTTTCTTAGACTGAGCTAGTGTAAATGCAGACTGATTTTCCTCATATCTGGGATATTTAGCAGTTGAAAAGGAATCATCTTGAGGATTTCAGACAGCATTTGAATCGTATTTGGAATCTTTCCTGTCCTCTTTCTAAATGCTTTTTCTTTTGAGTTAAGAAGACTAATTTTTGAGTTGTGCACGTGGTTAGTGGTGATGAAATTCATGCTGTGGTTCTCTTTTGGGAAATTCTCATGGGATAGATTTTGTGTTTTTATTTCCCATATTTTACTATTTTAATTTGAAGGCATTTTCTTGTTAGACTCTTTGTGGCAACAAATTCTTACTGTATGACATTTACTTAAAATGTAATGATCACTTCTTAGATGAACTCCAATTTTATTCAAGGATCCTTCTCAAGCACCATTTAACACTGGAAAATAACAACTTTTCTTTGTTATTTTTGTGTGGTGACATCATTCTACACAAAACACAGCTTCAGATTGTGGCATATACATGCACAGATGTAGTTGTTAATACACGCCAATGGCAATGGGGGAAAAAGGGAGGGGAATGTCAAAGGGGAGCAGGCTGAATGGTGTCCAGGATCTATAGTAATCACCATTTTCAGTAGCAACGTCTGTTGCTAGCAATATTGGCAAGATCATAGGAGAAAATAATCATTAAAATTAGCTAGCGCTCTCTTTAAGTGCCACACAGTGTACTGACATTTTCAATATTTTCTCTAGTTTTGTGCTTTCTCATTCCACTAAATATCTACTTGGTGTTTGCATGAACGGCTTCTATTATACAAAAAAAAAAAAAAAAAACAAAAAAAAAACAAAAACAAAAACAAAAAAAACCCTCCACCATACTTTCTTTCCAAATCGATCAGAGGCTAATGCTTGCATTTCCAATGGACCAGCGTGGGGTTTGCTCTTCCTATTGCTGCCAGGTCCTATCAGACACTTTTGAAATGGATATTAGTGCTTAGGGTGCTTTTTGAGTTTGAATTTTTCTCAGCTTAGAACACCGATTTTCTTCAAATCCTATTGTCACATTTTTTTTCTTGATTTTCCATCCCGGAATTCCTCTTTGAAGCGAGTGTGTTAGTAGGAACAATGAGATTTTGGTTGAGCTTAAGGTAGTTGGAGCAGTTTGACAGGTCATGATGACTCCTGATCCAGGGTTCCTCACTTGTCTTGAGCACATTGCCCACCGAACCTCAGGGACCGTTCTGTGGAAGAGAGAGAACACACTGTTCTTGGCCTCATCTTCCAGCCTTTAACCGTGTAAGCTGATATCAATGGGGGGAAGAAATCCATTTCCTCTGAAGGTGAAGCTCATTAGTGGAATACTTACATGTGGTCAGCATTTGACTGTCCAGTAGGACATGTAAACAAATTTGGAGCCTTAATAATTGCTCATCAAGGTAAATGGTATGCTCAGAGTCTTGTCTTCTTGGTCCCATCTTTAACAAAATGGATCCTCATGGAACTGTGTTTTAGGTAAGACCATGTAATGGGAGGTGACTTTGTGGCATCAGGGCCTTGGAAAATCTACACATTATTCCTTCCTTGGTAGGTATGCGATATATAATATATTTTCAAAGTTATGAAAGGTTTGTTGTAAAGCCAAGTGTGTAACTTTGTCTCAGTGTTTCAGAACATGTTTTCCTTCTGGAATCAAGTTGTTGCCTTTGGGCAGGGTTAGAGGAAGCAGCGCTAGGGATCAAACTCAGGACCTTGAGAGTTTAGGGAAGTGCACTCTACCACCAAGCTGTGTCCCCAACCTTTCATGAAGCAGCTTTTAAATCATGGAACTGAAGCTGGAAAACACTCTTTCTGTCAAGCCAACTTTTACTTTGTAATTGTCATCCTGTTTATTAAAATTGGCAAAAGCCTTTCACTACTAGAAACCTGTTATCTGACTATTGATGCCGTCTTTGGCTCTTTCTTTGTTACTTCGATTACGTTGTCATGGTGGGTTTAGATCCTAGACTTGATTTTCATACTTAGAGGTAGACACTTATAGCAAAAATTATCCAACAATGATGTAAATGTACATCACACTTATTAATTTATCTTGGAGAATGACCTGGCTAAGGATTAATGTGTCCCGTGTCTGTATAAATGTAATGGAAAAGGTCAGACGTCAGAGACTGGGTCAATAACAAAGTCTGACAAAGTAGCCTCCTTGGGGTGACCTTTGCTACTAGTTTTGTGTTTCCAAGTAATAGCACTTGCCTCTAGAAACCGTTCAGTCTCCTAGACCAGGATGGCCATTACTCTACTGACTTGTAACACAAGGCACAACTGACATGTTATACCTCTCCCCCCCCCCCCTTTCTTCACAGGAATTAGTGTGGTTTACTCTTATATGCCAGTTTGGTTATACCATGATTCCCAGACCTTGGGCTAAAGTACATATATATATGTGTGTGGAAATACCTTTTGAAGATGGGTATAATATTTAAATGAATAAATTATACTTCATATTGTGGGGTGGGTATCCTCGAATCACCACTAGATCTTAATAGAAAATGTCTGACCCTCCCAGAAGTCCTGCCAGTAGGTTGGCTTTACCTGGAGCTTCCACTCTTTCCAAGGCCTACCGTCTCACCTAGCAGTTTAGATTTATTGGGTCTTCATGATTATGAAGCAATTTCTTGAAATAACTCTCTATATTTGTATATATCTTGTTGATTCCTTTTTCTCTGGAGAACTCAGATTAATGCAAACATCAGGACTTGTGATCAGATTTTGCTCTTTGCTTGCATTTTCAATGGTTATTACTATTTTGTCTTTGCTCTGAGATATTTGTTTGCTGTTGTTGTTTTTAGACACCTTAATGACTATTATTAAACAAGACACTTCCATCAGACCCAAGGGGCAGCAAGTTCCTTTCTTCCTAAGACACAGATTTAATGCACTTGACTTCAATTTTGAATTTTGATGGTACTCTTTTTGGGAGTAGTTTTTTTGGGGTACTTTGTGGTACTAAAAGGGAAAACAGCCAGTTTTTCTGGAGTAGCATTTGCTCGAGGTGGGGAATCCAAGGTGAGAAATTGTTACAAATCACAATGCTACAAAACTTGATAGACCCCTGTAGGGGGATTTCATGGGCAGTGATATTACACAGAGGAGAACTGGCTTCTTGTTTATATTACACTAAGCAATGTTGTGTGTGTGTGGGGGGGGGGGGCTAAGCAGCCCTATTTCCTAACCATGCCAACTCTTCATATTCACTCAACCCCATCCTTGGTCTCAAGCGAAGCTGTCTTGTCATTTCACTTTAGTTCAACATTTCTTTTGATATGATATGTAATAAGTCCAAATATCCAGGAATATTCCATTTCTGAAGGAGAGAAGGCTGATTGGCCATTGTAGGGCTTGCTAAAACCAGTACTGAGAGAGGGGAAGATTTTATGAAAATTCTAGGCTTAATTTATTCCAATGAAGACCAGCTGACACTAGTTTAAGTGGCTTCCAGCATTCTCTTAAGAATGAAATGTAGATGGGTGGTCCTTGGACTTCCCACAGGGCAGGGAACCCTGATTGCTCTTTGGGCTGATGAGGGAGGGGGACTTGATCAGGGTAGGGGGAGGGAAATGGGAGGCGGTGGTGGGGAGGAGGCAGAAATCTTTAATAAATAAATTTTAAAAAAAGAAATAAAAAAGAATGAAATGTAGAGGTGTAGCATGAAAGGAACCATTAATTTTGGTTCATCTTTGTTGAAGGGTATCTTTGACCATGAACTCGGGTATCTTTGGGGTAAAATCTGAAAAGCATACTTAATGTTTTCTGTCATGGCCTTATAAAGGAAAAATTCAGAATTTTCTGTGCCCTCTGCCCCCCACCCCCACCACGTTCCCTTCTTTCACTCTGTTCAACTGAGGAACAGTTGTGTCTGGTCTGACAGATAGACAGGTACACACGGGCATCCATGCACACATGCATACCCGAGTTCTTTTCTCCACCTTTTATGTTTATTTTTCTTGTAGGCAAAGGTAGGATTTTGAGAATGACTTTGTTACTGAAATGTCTTTCGAGATGACTCTGCAGATGCCTTTGTGCCTCATCATTTCCCAAGGCAGGACAAGGCTGGGTTTTTTGCCAAGAAGGGAAATAAACATGAAGTTGGAAAGTTGACAGCCCTATCTATTAGGGTGTTAACGCATTGATCCGCTGTTCAGTGGTTGATGAATTCTTTTCATTTGTCTGTCTGTTCTCAGATTCATTTCCAAAGCCTAGAGACACAGCAAAAGACAAATTTGACAGAAAGGCCTGGCTTCCCCCAATTTCCCATTTCATCTGGGATGGAAACCCAGCAAAGTCTGGCCAAGTCCTGGTTGGAGAAAGGGCTTGGACCCTGAGTCCTGGAAAGGGAGACCTTCATACTGGCCTTGTCCATCAGCCATCTGCTTGGTTTAAATAATAACAAATAACCAAGCCACTTTTTAGAGAGATCTCTGTTCTGCCTGTGAGCCCAAGTGACATCAGTTTCTCATGTATTATGAATGCTGGCATTGGCCAACGGTTTTATGAAGGATCTTCAGCAAAGTATTGCTGGATCTTTATATAAAATTCATAAGATGAGAGTTCATTTAAAACTAAGTGTATCCTTAAAATAGTTGACCAGAAATGTGAGTTTCACAGTCGAAACACTGTAGGCACGAATTCTTTTTGCTTGGTATCCTCACCTTCTGTCTAGCAGACAAGCAAAGGGAGAACACTCTGTTGCCCTCTGGAAGACACTAGATTTAAATGATAAAAGCAGAGAAATATTGTTGAATGGCTTTTTTTGGTATTTTTGAGGTTTAATTACATTTTAATAAGGTTTAATATAGTAACGGGGATAACAAAATATATCTTTCATAGCCCACTATATATTTTTTCACCTAAATGTCATTAAATTTTGCTTGACATGAAGCTGAACTTATGCCATGGGATTATGTAGGGTCCTAGATGAAGGTAAGAAGCAGAAAATCGAGAAAGGAACATAAAATGATGGTTCAGATTTGTTACATACAGTAAAATAAAAAGTAAATGCATGCTTAATATATAATCATATGCATATTCTAATTCTCATGGCATAACTTTATTTATTCTGACTACTGATACTAAAATATTAGTCTGTCTGTTATCTCCCAGCCCCACCTGGTTGTGTCAGAAACAATGGAGTAGAAGGTTGTTTTCTATATTTCATATTTTCAGTATTGCTTTAGCACTATGTGTGTGCCTGGCCACCTGGTTTTCCTCTGCTTATTATTTTTAACATATTAAAGCTTTGCTATTTTTATATATGTATAAACATAATTAGTATATGTTTTTGTACAAAATATTAGCATTTTAGTTTGGTTTCTATTAGTGTGATAAAAACACTGTGACCAAAAGCAGGTTAGGAGAGAGAAGGGTTTATTTCACCTTACACATGCAAGGTCACAGTCCATCCTTGATGGAAGTCAGGGCAGGAGCTAAGGCAGGGCATTGAAACAGAAAGCATGGAGGAACCTTGCTTGCTGCAGACTCTATCTTATACAGTACGTAATTACCTATTAGAGAAGGTGTGACCCACAGTGGGCTGGGCCATTCTGCACCAACTAGCAAATCATGATGACCCCTCACAGACTTGTCAGCTGTCCAATCCAGGAAAGACGATTGGGACTTTCTTTTGTTCAGGTGATTCTAGGATATCTCGAGTTAAAGCAAATGAGGACAAATCAATTTCATTATAGCATTTTCATACCTGTATGAGGGTAGTTTGATTTTATCCCATTACCTATCATTAATTTTTTGATGACTGTAGGGAGAGCCTGGAAGACTAAATAAAATGTTAGTAATTAAGGCCTTTTGCCTGCTTTCTGAGGGTGCTAGCAGAAGTATTTAATTATAGTCTTAGTATAAAACAGCAGCATAAATTCAAATATTTTAGTAACTAAAGTAGTAAAGCATAGGGAAAAATATGGCTGATTCTTGGAAGAGCAAATACAGAAAGAACATCAGTAAAAAGAACCAGCTACCAACCATAGATTAAATATGCAAAACAATAAGAATGACAGATTTTTTTTCAGTTTATTTATGTGTGTGTGTGTGTGTGTGTGTGCTGTGTGTAAATGTGTATGCATGTTCATATGTGAGTAAGTCTGTGTTCATGTGTGAGTGGGCATGTGGGGATGTGATGTGAGAAGTCCTTCTGTATATGTGTTGCTTTTATTGGTTAATGAATAAAGAAGCATGCTTGGCCTGTGATAGGGCAGAGTAGAGCTAATGGGGAAAACTAAACTGAATGCTGGGAGAAAGAAGGTGGAGTCAGTGAGACACCATGTAACTGCCACAGAAGACAGATGCACGGGAACCTTGTCAGTAAACCATGAGCTTTGTGGTAAAAATATAAAATAATGGAAATGGGTTAATTTAAGATATAAAAGTCATCGAGAACTAGGCTTAAGCTATTGGCCAACCAGTATTGCAATTAATACAGTTTCTGTGTGGTTATTTTGGGTCTGAGTGGTCAGAAAACAAATGAGTGGCCTCTGCCAACAGGGATAGGGGATGCACATCCATATGTGTGCTTGTATGTAGAATCTACAGGACATTATCATTCCTTGGGACATCTACTTTATTGTTTGAGACAGTGACTCTCATTGGCCTGGAACTCACTGATTAGTCTAGGCAGGACGGCCAGCAAGCCCTGTGGCTCTGACTTTCTCTGCCTCCCCAGCAATGGAATTGCAATCATGCCAGCTCACCTGAATTGTTACTTGGATTCTACTGATCTAACTCAGATCCTCTCTCTTACAAGGCAAGTACTCCACCTCTCGTCCCTCTGAAAATCTAAGCATTAGGTTTTAGTCTCGGCTGACTAGATCATTGTTTTGATCTCAGTGAGTCTTCCGAAGTACAGAGTGATAAAATAATCATAGCTTTTTTTTTCAGATGTATAATTTTGTGTTATTTATTATTCTTGAGAAAAAAAATGAATGGACGAACCAATGAATGAATGCATGAAAGGAGGCTGGTAGAGATGACAGTTGTGATTTCCTTTTGCATCAGTGAACTCCAAAGTGAAGTCATGCCCTGTGTTCTTTGCTGCACGGTGGGTTTCAATATGAGGGTAGGTGAATCCTGAGAGTCCATGTAAAATTTGGAAACAAACTTTCCCTAAGTTATTTCTCCCCTTGCAAGTTATTTTCATGATAACTATAGAATTTGGAAACAAGTCTTGGTATCAAACAAGGATAAGATCTGGCATTCAATATCTGAATTCTTAGGAATCCCCACAATTCCAAAAGCACAAATTAGAACACTTTATTTCTTCTTATCTAAGGCTCCACCTGGAGTAGTGTAAGGAACAGACCAACTTGTCTGGCTTCTGTTTCCTCATGTTCATTTATTAGGGCACCAGATAATGTAACAGAAGAAGTCGGGATATAGAATAAAATATTGAATGATTATGAAATGTTACTACAAATCAGCCATAACTTCTAGTTTCGGAAAGATGGTTCGTAATCATCCAAAAGTACCTCTGTTGCAGACATGTTGAGAAACTACCAGATCTGTGGTTCCTGTGGAGTCAATAAATATATTTCATACAGCTGAGCATTTGTCAATGGTGCAGCTTCCTAGAAATGACTTCCTGTATTGTGTTGTCTTGATAGCTATACAAATATTGATAGTTATTGATGCAGGTTTTAAATGTGTGGATGTGACCTTGTAGTTCTCAGTCTTCATTAGCATGTTGTCATCCATCTCCACAGAATACTGGCTCAGGAGTCCAGTTACCCGATTCTTTCAACTGCTTCTACTTACACTGGGAAGCCCTAGCTGACAACTTTGCTTTCTTTGTGCTCTGATTGCTACCTATTCCTTCCCTGGCAGTTCATTCTGATAAGTTTCTGAATGCCATAGCTCAAACAAACCCCTGTAATTCATGCATGGCCAGGTCATTGATTTATTCACCTACCTTATTTCCTGTCCCTCTTTTGTCCAAATATCTAAGGCATTATTTTCTGGTTCTTTATGCTGGGATTACACCACCCAGATTTCATGTGACTCTTAGGGATCCAAAGTCAGGTCCTCTTGTCATGATAAGTAATTTATTGCTGTGGGAACTCCTTCAGCCAATAGCCTTTAACATACTGGTTCACTTTGGGCATGGTCTTATGAATGCAGCCCAAAAGCACATGAGGGACTCTTGGCTGCTGGAGTCGGTTTCAGTTCCTAGCGCACACAGAGGACTGTGGATTGCTACCTTTTTCTGTGAGTTTGTCCCCAAATAATGAACCTTTGTTATACTCCATTCTGAGCTGTTGTGGAACACTTTATCAACTGAGCCACCCCTTCAGCCTCACCGATGAATTGCGCTCAACCATTTGTCTCTGCCCCAACTGCTGGTCATGGTCAAAGCCATGTCCTTGTAACTGCACACATGTAAGTAGCACATCAAGTTTTCTTTTTGCCTCGGCTTTCCCGTTCCTCCATTTGTCCTCTCTGGGTACCAGAGATCTCAGAGAGTAGTAATTGGAGGCGGCGGGGGTGTGTCACTGGCACCCCAGCCGCCTGGCTAGCTTATGCCCCGAAATAACAACACACAAACTGTATTCTTTTAGACACTGCTTGGCCCTTTAGCTCTAGCCCTTACTGGCTAATTTTGATATCCCGATCAACCCATCTCTAATAATCTGTGAGCACCGGTCTTACCGGGAAGATTCTAGCCCACGTCCATCCTGGGTCGGAGCTTCATTGCATGTGTCTGCCCAGGAGCCAGGAGCATGGCGTTTCTCTCTGAGGCGTCTGCTCCCGAGAGGAGAGCTGTCGAGTCTGAGCTCACTTCCTGTTCCTCCCAGCGTTCTGTTATGTTTACTCCTCCCACCTATCTTCTAACCAATAAAATGGGCCAAGGCAGTTCCTTTATTAGCCAATGACCTTCCTCCATCATTTCCCCTTTTTCTGTTTAAACAAAAAATAAAGGAAGGCTTTAACTTTAACATAGCAAAATTACATATAATGAAACAGTTATCAAGTAAAAGTTATAATAATCTTTTATCATAACTAAGGAAAACTATAACTATAACTAACTATTCTTAACTCCATCAAAGACTCCAGAAAGATACAATATGACCTAAGCAAACAAGAAAAAAGCAACTTTTAAACTCTAGAAATGACAGAGATATCTCACTGCCTAGACAGTCATTCAAAGTTCCTCTGTACCGTTGGGGCATCCATCTTCAGCCTTCAGACCCATGGTATCCAGGAGACATTTCCATAAAGCAGGAAAATTCAAAGTCAGTTCAGTCACTATCTGTTGTGTCCTGCAGAATGTCTCACAGACTCTTTCATGAATCAGGAACTCCGAAAGATCATCTCACCTTAGGCAAGTTCAGTAGTCCTCTCTCTGTGGGTTCTCTGTGTCCAGTTTATGCAATAGTCCAGGCAAGAGCAGTTTCTTGCCCAAATGGCTATCAAACTCCATAACGAGCCTCTTCGATGCCCATCTTCCTCTTGAAGTAGATTGGTGCTGCCAAGAGCAGAGTGTCTCATTGTCATGAAAAGTCCTCAGTTATTAAAACATTAAATGCCCTATTCTGTAATCTTTGAAAGACATGAAGAATGTCTATCTAAAATATATCTCTATATATCTAGAAAATCTAACTAACATGACTACAAGCTTTACTATTATCGATGATTATCCATTAACAACCTATATTTCTTAATTATACAGTACATATTTAAATGAACTACACAATCACAATACCTTAATCAAAATCAGAAACACACACATATATATATATATATATATATATATATAACAAAATTGACCTTAAATCTCTATCAATAAAGCAAAATCTATACTAATGCAAATTATTCATACCTATATCATATCCCCCTTTAAATGTAAAAGAACGTTTATAAACCATATTTGGGAACATGGGCGCAGTTTTTTCTCTCCAAACTGCTTCCTGCTGAATGGGGGCATCGTTAATTAGGTCTTTCACAGTATAACCTGTGTGCTAGTTTCATCTAAGTTGGCAGTTGAGCGAAGCAATTTTCTGAAGATGTTCATAACAACCCTTCAGGAGGGCGTGGTCCATCATACCAAATCGGAATAGAAGAAATGAACAGGGTCTCATCCTCTGTGATAACAAAATAAGAAACTCCTTTCCAAAGCATCATGTCCTTAGATCCAAATTTCAAAGTCAAAGCATCAAAATATCTATGTTGGATTAGTTCAGCAGCATTTATAAATATCTTTTAGCATCTGTAGCTCCTTCCTCAGCATTTAAATAATTTAAAGAGAGCATAATAGCATACAGTATCAAAATTCTCTGTGTATTTTCCATCTTTGTGCAGCTTTCTTTTAACCTCTATTTTGTTTATTTTTACTTTTAACTCTTTGCTTTTTGAGACAGGTTCTCTGTATCTTTGACCTGAAGTAACTCTGTAGACCAGGCTGTCCTTAAACTCTCAGAGATCCGCCTGTCTCTGCCTCCCAGGCTTTGGGATTAAAGGTGTAAGCTACTACACCTTGAACTCACAGAGATCTGTTTGCCTCTGCCTTCTAGGCACTGGGATTAAAGGCGTGTGCTACCACACCTTGAAGTCACAGAGGTCAATCTCCCTCTGCCTCCCAAGTGTTGGGATTAAAGGTGTGTACTACCACACACAATAACTCTCTTTCATTTTTTACTTTTAAGAACTTTTAACTTGTAGCTTGCATATATTTTTAACACAATGTAAACCATTTAGAAATTTTCTTTGTCTTTGAATCTCTCTTTTTCTGACCACATGAGTCTTTAATTTACCAAGCAATCTCAGTAGGACTAAACGCATGGCTTTGCCGGCTAGATGTAGCCCATTCCTTAGCTTTCCAGCCTCATGGCTGAGGTACTGGCTGTAGCCATGTTTACTGCCACAACTCTATGGCATTTCAAGGTCCCTTCCAGCAAGGGAGCTTCAGCAGCCTGTGCTTGCAAGCCGCACAAACCGCCTGCATAAAAGAGTCAGAGCTTGCCCTGGAAGGACAGCCCAGAAAGCTGGCATTTTTAAACGGCGCAGCTTTTTTCCTGCTACGGCTGAAAACCGAAAAGCATACGTTCAGCATTTCGTCAACACCATTTACGTGTTTCGTGGCAGGACCTCTTAATGAGCTGCAGGGTTTTGCAGCTGAAGCTGAGTCAGGAAGTCTCTATTAAATTGCAGCTACCAAGAAAATATGCTCTTCTCTTTCCCAAGTTTTCTCAGGTTTTCAGTGGATTCAGTTGTCCACACGTCTGGGCGCCAATTGTAGTAATACGGGCGGCAAGGCTGCGTCCCCAGCACTCCAGCTGCCCACATGGCTAGTTTATGCCCTGAAATAACAACACACAAACTGTATTCATTTAAACACTGCTTGGCCCTTTAGCTCTAGCCCTTACTGGCTAATTCTGATATCCCGATCAACCCATCTCTAATAATCTATGAGAACCAGTCTTACCGGAAAGATTCTAGCCTAGTCCATCCTGGGTCAGAGCTTCATGGCGTGTGTCTGCCCAGGAGCGGGGCATGGCGTCTCTCTCTGAGGCGTCTGCTCCCGAGAGGAGAGCTGTCGAGTCTGAGCTCACTTCCTGTTCCTCCCAGCGTTCTGTTATATTTACTCCTCCCACCTATCTTCTAACCAATAAAATGGGCCAAGGCAGTTCCTTTATTAGCCAATGACTTTCCTCCATCATCAGAGCAGCATGGACCACCTCCTCTTAGTGCACACTGGTAGTCTCCTGATCACACTTACAACAGTATTGATTCCCGTTATCCACCCCATGTGACCCTGAGCAATCAACCTCCTGTTAGTCCTTTGGCCTGTTTTTGTTGTTGCTGTTTTGACTTTTAAGTCAGTCCCGTCCCTTTGGCTCTCTACACGTGAGCCAGTCTGGCTTCTTGTCTCTTTGTAGTTTGCCCTTAACATTCCTCCCGCAGTAGGCATGCATTCCTTTCTCACAGTAGGTTTTCAGTTACTGAACCTACATAGACAGTTTTCACTCATCTCCCAATAACTATTCTTTTAGTAAAAGCAGTTGGCTCCGAAAGGCACAAAATATTTGACCTTGGTTTAATGCCAATTCTGTATACTGGATAGAACATCCATTGGTGAACTTGACCTATGAAGAAGTATCAATTCCGAACTATTAGCTTAATAATTATTCTTGTTAACTATAATTAATAGTGTTGTTTAAGAACTACTTAATAGGTTGGAGTTTGGAGCTAGCACATAGAGACAATTTATCAGATCCCTTCTGGTGATAAAAAAATGCTGATGAGAGAAACAACTATTAGTAGCTCTTAATGTTTAAGGTACAAGCCATAATTCACAGCAGGAGCCATGGTAAATACCCACCATTGCTGGCAATCAGTTATATTTGTTTCTTCATCAACAGTGGGGCACCGGTTGCTTTTGATGTTTGCATTTTCTCTCGTAGGATTTTCTTTTGATAGTCTTTCTTAAGAAGATCAATAGACGGAGGTGAAATTCACATAAAATTAACCAAAGCAAGTGTCTTTACTTTTAAATTTGATTTTTATCTGGATTAGCTTAGCTATTTGATATTGTCTGAGGGGGGAATAGACTAGAATGTATCTCTATGTTTTGTTTTGTTTTTTTTCTCCCAAGAAAGTTCTTTCATCCTTGCCCACTGATTCTCCATTCTCGGAAGAGCCTGCTCTTCTAGTGTGATCTGTGTTGACCCCTTGCCCTGCCAGGCTGTCTTCTAGGCACAGTGGGCTTTGGTATAGCTGGTTCACATGGTGCTCCACCACCTGGTGAAGAAATCTGTTTGGCATCCAGAAAAGCTTTTTTTTTTTTTTGGGTGGCTTTCATTCCCAGCTCCTTTGCTTTTGAATCTGTGAAAAAAAAATTCTTATCGAATCAAACCCCATAAATTCAATTCAGACCTTGCATTATTGATCTTTCAGACCAACTCATTCCATCATGCCACTGAACTGCTGGCTAAGTTCAGTGTCAATACATGATCTTTTGGGACATCCGAGGGTCATTTTCTTTGTGTTTAGCCAGGAAGGTGCCCTGACTTCCATCTTTCCACACACCCTAAGTTAATGATTTGAATCCACATTTGATTGAATCGATCCGCTACCCTGTTACTCTGTGGCTCCAAGCAGAGCATTCTGTAGGACTGAGATGACATGTTTAGTAACACGAGTAACGTAATAAAGTGAAATTTTAACTTACCTTCTTGCCTGCCTATTCAGTCACCACTATCAGTTAATTATTCTGAACCTCCAGTATCTCAGTTTTCATTTGATGTATGCCGTTTTGAGGCCAGTAACTCTGGATATTTGAAGCAAGTCTCCTTGGTGTGGTACCCAGGACTACATTTAGTAGCTATTTCCTCTCCATTTATACTTCTAAGTACTACTCTCCTGGGGTCATGCTTATGGAGGGCATGGGTATTGTATTTGCTTTAACCATCTTCCTGCCTGCAGATATGGTTATAATGTGTGTGGACTGTGGGATCAGTCAGCTTTGCATTTGCAGTGGGGTGAACTTGTCCCTTGTTTGCCTTCAGCTAATCTCAGGAAAGTTGTATAGGCTGCCCTTTAGGACCTTGTTTTTGTTTTGTTTTGTTTCCTCCTCACAAATGTCCCTAAATCCTGTTTGGATGCCTGGGATGTTGAAGCACAACCATCTTGCATTTAAGCTTCAAGCTTCTATTCGACTGAGAAGTATAGCTTGCACGGGGGCATAATTTCAATTCATTACCACCCACTCAGGATCATTCCATGCTTTCTTGGGAGATTAGGGAGAATTCTCAGAGGTCTATACTCCAGCCATTTCTCCAGATAATCAAGACTCTGTCTAGGGTGTAGCAGGCCTGTGGGAAATAGCTTACTTTGACTGGATTTTCTTTAGTCTTTATAAGCTTGCAAATTGTATGTTGATGCTCTAAAGAGAAAATGCATATGAGTGGTAATGCGCCTGCATTGTAATTCAAAAGATGATTTTTTTTTTTCAAATTAAAAGATATGGACACCATTCAGAGAAGCTGTCTGTTACCTTTGGAGATACAATTAGGGTAATAATTTTCAATGTCATTGTCACATGGAAAAAGGAAGCTTCAGCACACTAATGGAGATTTTTTTTCCTTCTGAATGCCATGCTAGTTTCAAATTTAGAAGTGTAGTGGGCTAAAAGTTTTCCTTCATTTTTTTAAAATTAGGCTCATGTTTAATTATTGATGCCGTTTGGCAGTGTCCTCTTGAGTATAGGATCCTTTTGTATTTAAGCCTATTCTGCCACAAGCTAGACTTCAACTTCTAATTTGAGTTTTTACTTCTGTGAATTAATTAGTTATGAATAAAACACAGGAGATTAATAACTGTACCTTGGCCTCAGACCAAAAGACTTTGTGGTTTAAAAGGATGCTCAAAACTCATTTGTGTCAAATCTTTTAGCAATCAGTTGTAAGAAATTTTAGCCTGGGCATGATAGCACACACTATGGTGGCATTTTGTTTGTATTTTAATAAATAAAGCTTGCCTGAGAGTCAGAAAAGTAAAACAGCCACATTGGCCAGCCTTACAGACCAGGCAGCAATGACACACACGTTTAATCCCAGTAGCCACACTAGTTTGTCATAGAAAACAGGCAATAGTGGTGCATACCTTTAATCCTAGGACTAGAGAGGATTATAAAGCAGGGGCAGAGGGGTAGACGGAATGGGACAGCTCTCAGGCTCAGTCCATCTGGGATTCCTGGAGGCCGCATCACCATTTCAGACTGAGGTCCAGGTAAGAGCCAGTGGCTGACTGGTTTGCTTTTCAAATCTTTTTGAACCCCAATCTGTCCCTGAGTTTATTAATCGTGCTTCAGCATACTTTTAGTTCAGCACTAAGGAAACAGAGGCTGAAGGTTCAAGGCCAGCCTAGGTTGCACAGGTGGATCTTGTAAAAACAAGGCTGGTGAGATGGTTCAGTAGGTAAAAATGCTTGCGTGTAAACCTGGCAATCACAGTTTGATCTGTGGACCCACAATGTAAGAAGAAACTCAGCTTCTGAAAGTCTCCCTCTGAGTTGTGTGCCTGGCAGACAGGTGTAGGCGGAGTTTCTCTGTGCCCTGCAGTCATCTGCAAATAGCCATTCAGAGTCAATATTAATTATAAATGCTCAGCCAATAGCTCAAGCTTATTACTAGCTAACTCTTATATTTTAAATTGACCCACTTATATTAATCTACATTCTGCCATGTTACATTACTTCTCTTTCATCTTTCTTTCTTTTCTTTTTTCTTTCTTTTTTTCTTTTTGGTTTTTCAAGACAGGGTTTCTCTGTAGCTTTGGGATGTGTCCTGGAACTAGCTCTGTAGACCAGACTGGCGTCTCTTTCATCTTGGTCTTATATTTCCTCTCTGTGTCTGCCTGGCTACTCCCCTATTTCCGGCCTCCTTCATCTCAGCATTCTCTTTGCCCAGAAAAGCCCACCTAGATATCTGCCAATCATCTTTTTACTAACAACGAGAGCAATCCATATTTACTGTGTACAAAGATGATTGCTTCATAGCTGGCACATGCGCCCAACACACACTCCTCTGCTGTTGCTACAACTAGTACTAATTTTAAGTAATAAATAAATGAATTGTGTAAGGTAAATCCCACTTCAGTCTTATTTGCCAGTGTGTTGTTGATTTGTTTTCTGAATATTTTTGGTGTTGTGCTTCCTGTATATTGGTCACATGGTTTAATATTTGGAAGTTAAAATACTTTGTACCCATATGCTGTGTCAGTTAAAGCTAAGCATTGGTTCTAAATCACCAAAATATAATAGCTAATAAAAAATAGTCTTTACCAAATATGTTTCCTTTGTACTCAAACTTTTAATATGATTTGTTTAGGCATAATATTTAATAAGTTTTGCTGTCCTAACACAATTTAGACTTTTTAAAGTAGTGCCTTTTTAAAGAATAGAATTAAATTGGCCGTGAGCAATTCTTGATGTGATTAAACTGTTCAGTCTTTTAAAACAGATTGATTGATTTTTGTTGACACTCAGCAAATAGTCCATTATATTAAATATAATTGCCTAGTGATCACAGTAACTATATGGTCATAAATTACTTCCTCAAGATTTTAGCAATACATTAAAAATTTGTTGTCTGTAAGATTAAATAAATCTTTTTTATTAATAAAGAAAATGATTTCTTAAGGCATTAGAATTGTTCGGCATTTACGTAGTGCCTTGCAGTTTAAAATTTATTATTTGAGAACTCCACTTGTCAACTTGGTCAGTCTTGAAATGCTACCTTACATAGGATGAAGTAGACTATTTCATAAGTCGGAACGTCATGTCACAGCCTCATCCATCAGAATATGGAAGAACTCCAGTTTGCTTTACTAACTGTTGGTGCCTGTTTGGGAAAGGTGCTAGCGTACCTGGTGAAACATCAGAGGTCAATAGACTCCTCATTGTTTCTCCTTTGTCTGTGGGAAGTTGATCTGCAATTTCACTGATCTCATACACAAAGTATATCAAAATTATAAAGAATCACAGCTTTGTTCGCCCTACTGAGTATAGACGTGAAGATAGGTGGACTTTACAGGAGGGAAGAAATCTTAATAATGGTCTCTTAAGATCTCTCTAGCCCTGAGTGTGGTTTTGTGAATATATTGTTTGTATTATAATTAAATCAGAAATTAGGTAACATTCTAAAATTATATGGGTGGTGATTCAACATTAGGTCACCCAAGAAGAGAATTCCGTCTTTAAACTTGGAGTATGTCACCACAGGTATCATTGTGGTCATGCCTTGATCCAGAACTTTTTAACAGAGCTCTAGGGAATTCATAGGTCCACCTGTCTCTGTCTTCTGTCCTCTCTTTCTGTCCCCCTCTCTTCCTCCCTTCATCTCTTCCCCCTCCTTCTGTCCCTCCCTCCCTCCCTCCCTCCCTCCCTCCCTCCCTCCCTCCCTCCTTCCCTCCTGCCTTCGCTCCCTCCCTCCCCTTCCACCCTCCCTTTCTTTCTCTTTGTCCCTAGTCCTCTCCCCTTCCCTTTTGCCTCCCTATTTTCCTTCATTCAGAATAAGTATTACATATATGATGTTTCTTTTATCATTGACATATTTTAGACTCCTCTGCTTATATTGAGCCTGGCTTATTTGGACTGGCTTGTGAATTTAAGAAGCTCATTCACTGTGATGGCCATGATTGCTCTCTGGAAAATGTCACTACCAAGTGCCAGTTTGTTTAAATCATTTTAAAGTACCTACTTGTGCTACTAAACCCTTCATTTGGATTTTATTGTCTGATACGTTTTTTCCAAAATGGGTTCTTTTAATTTTGGTGCTGAGGTGAATCAATCTGTGTGCATATGTGGTGCCCTTTTAGCTCCTGTCCCTGTTGTATTCAAGGCGCCATCTGCTTAGTTCCTAGGCTCACATGCCTTCCCTTGTGTTTTTTTTTTTAAAGCATTTTGACAAAGCATAGTTACAAAATGATGATTCAAGATGAACTATACCCTTTAAAATGTATTCTTTGAAAGAAGTTACATTTCCACTCCTAACACAGTAAATGAATGTGGTAACTGAGCAAGCAGTAGTGTCTAAAACAGCACTGGTTTTCTTGGTCCTTTCTTCTCTCTGTAGATCATTTTTCTGTAGTTTATGAAAATCTGCCTTCCCATAGGTTTGATGGGCTGCAGCCAAGACAGCTCTGGGCATTCACCTGTTTGAGATAGTCTACTTGTCTTCCATTTAGTAATTTAGCCCTGTTTTGACATTTCCAGAAGAATGAGAAAGAAATAAGGGATTTCTGGAGAGTAATAAGGCAGTATAGAGGTCTAAAGAAGTGAATGGAAGGAAAGAAAGGAAAGAGAATGAAAGGATTCAAAGGAGGTGGAAGGAGGGGGCTTGATGGTTGGGGTTTGGTTCTTTTTGTCGATAGTGTACCTAACTTGCAGTAGGAGGTGATGTTTCTATAGTGAGACTGGAGTTGATTCAGCATCTGGATAGAAGATGGGCGCTAAGAACATTCCGATGTTAAGTTAACTTCTCTGTTTCTATCTGTAGAGACAGTAATAGAACTATCGATTTTTAAGATTGTGGTGAGAATTAAATGGACTGTTGTCTTAAAAATGTTTACCAGGGGCTGGAGAGATAGATGGCTTAGTTGTGCTGTTCTTGAGTAGAAGGTCAGTTTGGTTCCCAGTGCCCTTGTCCAATAACCAGAGCTGCCTTTACCTCCAGCTCCAGGAATCTGATGCCCTCTTCTGGCCTCTATGAACACAGTATCATTACTATATACCACAATGAGACACGCACAGATACACATAAGAAAAAAATGAAATTTAAAAATGCTTAGAAAAGTGTGTTTAGTTGTAATATTCACATTTTATTTCGACTTATTAAAAATATCAATATGAGTGAGTCTTATTGCTAATGTAAATGGTCCATTCATGTATAAAACCATTCATGGCTCTTCAAAGAAGCCATGCGCTTTTCTGAGCCTATTTCATGCCTAGAATGCCTTTCTTTTAGCATCTTTTTTCTTTTTTTAAGATTTATGTATTATGTATACAGTGTTCTGCCCACATGTTTTCTTGCATGCCATAAAAGGACACCAGATCTCATTATAGATGGTTGTGAGTCACCATCTGGGTAATGGGAATTGAACTCAGGGCCTCTGGGAGAACATCCAGTGCTCTTAACCTCTGAGCTTTCTCTCCAGGCCTCTTCTAGCGTCTTCTTTTCATCCTTTAGAGCATTTCTCGAATGTTATATCTTCATGGTGAATTCTTGAATAACAACTCTAAGGAGATTGAACTCACTTCCTAAATTGGGCTTTTGTAGTACTTAGTGTTTTCAAACTAGCACTTAACCAAATATAATGAGTTCCTACTTATTGTACGTGTGTAATATGATGTCGTACATAATGTGATGACATAAAGTTCTTACCTTTGTACGTTCCCTCCTTGGTGGCTGATGGTGAGTTCTCCCCTAATTTTAGTAATGTCCGTATAGTCTCTCTGTGTGAAAGAGTTGTGTGAGTGACATTTGATGAGACTATTCTCATAGCATTCACAAATCACATTCTCTAAATATTTTAGTTACCCCAGTGCCTTCACTTAAAATGGCTGTCTTTTTCAAGTGTAACAAGTATTGTTTTGTTTCCTGGAAAATGTCCAAAGGAGCAAGCAAGCTGCTACATTTAGCTTGTGGGAAAGATGTTGACATCTCTTTTTCTCTTCTCTGTTGTCTCTCATCCTTCATTTTAGTATTCTCTCTGTTCCTATCTTCTTACTTCTTCTACCCTTTCACCCCTTTCCTTAGCCTCATTTTTGGGGGTTGAGGAGTTATATTTATTTAAAGCTTTTACCCACTTTTGGTCATTTCTACAATGATGTCTTTTCTCTTAGTGTAAATAGATTTTTGTCATGTTCATTAGTTACCACATTCTCATGAAAGTTTCATTAACATCCAGTTGAATAATTTCTGTTTTTATTCATGTATGCATATAAAAATGGCCTCCTATATCTGTCATGGAACCAGTGTTTTATGTTAGCAACATATGTGTCCTATAATATGTGTGTGTGTGTGTGTGTGTGTTAATATAAAGTTTAAGAAAATAGTAGCCATATGTAAATTTGTGGTAATATCTGATAAGAAATTTATTTCAGTGTAGTGGTTTTTTGATGGACTAATCATAGTTATTTTTTTTCTCATCTCTTTGTGGACCTACTAGAAAGCATCTGTATTGTAAGTCTTCATTGCCTAATATCAGAGGAGAGATGAACATAATCACGAAGAGGTTTTTATTATAAGTGAAAGTCTTAACTATCTTTTTTCAAAAAGGGAAAATTCATTTTTGGGAAACAGGACAAACTGACTGAAGTTTCCATCTCCTTTGGAAAGTGACCTGTGGTCCTCTTGGGCCTCAGCCTCCTGCAGGTGACAGCTGTCACATTCTGCATCACCTCTCCCTACACTGAGGTTAGCCTAGTTGACAGAGGGCAGGGTTAGTGTAAAGTGAGGGCTGAGGCCTGAGGTCCAGAGCCACACACATCAAAGATGCTTCAGAGAAATGCAGTGAGCCCGGTCCCAGCCGCACAGGTGTATCCACAAAAGATAAGAAACAGTGTCCCGCGTGGATTCATTGTTATATTGCTGCTTTTAATTTACGGGCCAGTGCAGTGACTCTGTTGAGCAGAGGGCTAGACATCTGAGTTGGACTTTGGTTTGGCGTCTTTGCTAGCTTTCTGAATGAGTTGGGTTCTCTGGGGTCCATTTGTTTCATCTTGTCTATAAAAGGAGAAAGGCTGAATCTGTGCAGTACTAGTTCATTAACCCAATCTTAACGAAAGGAATGACGATCTTAGCAAAGCTTTAGCTCATCAAAATTTTTTTTTTCTAGATACAAAAGTATTTCTCCAACTCATCTTTGTAGAGCTTTAGAGTACTGTATTTATGATTGACCATAGTGGTAAGAAGAAGTATATAAAGCTGGATTTTTGTGGTTCTTTTGTTTTACTTTGTTAATCTTTATTTACTTTTCTTTTATATGTGTGGGTGTTTTGCCTACATGTATGTTTGTGCATTGTTTACATGTATTGCCCAAGGAGGTCTGAAGCAGACAGACATCAAATTCCTTTTGGAATTATGGGAAGTTGTGACCACCATGTTAGTGCTGGGAATTAAGCCCCAGCCGGTCCTCTGAAGAGCAGCCAGCAATTTTAACTGCTGAGCTGTCTTTGTACTCCTATATAAAACTAATTTATAAATGAATTTAAGTGATTCTAGTTGCGCTGTTCCATTTTAGGTTGTGACAGATCCTCTTTAGCGGATGGGGAAGGTTGCTTGCAATTTTGTTATCACCCCCAGAATTAGCGAGGATGAAAGCCCACCTCCTTTCAGTGGATCACTAAGTTAGCTGTTGAAAATCTGTGGATTTAAAAGTGTTCCAGAAGTTCCTTGCTCATGCTCTCTCTCCTTCTGTTCCTGATTTGGACCTTGGGGTTTCAGTCCAGTGCTCCAATGTGGGACTCTGTCTCTGTCTCCTTTCATCGCCTGATGAAGGTTAATATCCAGGAGGATGACTATATGTTTGTCTTTGGGTTCACCTTCTTATTTATCTTCTCTAGGATCACGAATTATAGGCTCGCCTTGAAACTGGGAGGAAGATAAACTACTTGTTTTCAGAAATATTTCCAGCCCAGTCTTTGCTTTGTCCATGTCTTTAGAAATTTCAAAATTTTTATCCCTGTTCTTTCTTTCTTTCCTTTTTAAAAGATATATTCTTTATTATGGAATTTCTTCCTGTCACTCAGTAATAAGTTCCTACAGAGGGCTTGAGAACATTGTATTACATTTGTTAAGACGTACAAAAGCAGAGAAACGAAAAATCCACAGGACTTTTAATGAAATCTGGTAGATGAAGTGAATATTGAGAGGCAGAACCAAACCCCTAGCAGTTTGCAGCTATTGTTTCTAGTTGGAAAAACTGGCAACCCAGTGAAGGTTTACTGTTGGATTCCTAGAGTTGGGAAGGACAGACAAGAAGGACCACAGAGGTAAGAGGAAGCTCATTGAGTGCATTGGGAATGAGAAGAAGGTAGTGTGTGGCTGTTAAAATGACATACTGGGAAAATAACAGAAAGACAGAATTGGGTCAAAGCACTCAAGATTCTGAGATGTTGTCGAAGCATTGGAAGTTGGTTGTTTTGAGACCTTTGGGCATGATTAATGGTCTCGGAGTGCAGGAAGGCACCATTGTGCTTTAGGAAAGTTAAACTCAACATAATGTTTAAGAAACAGTACAATAATGTATAGAAGGGATGAAGGAACCATGAGGGTGGTCTAAGTTGCTTTTCTATTGTTGTGATAAGACACCATAACCAAGCAGATTCATTGAAGGGTTTGGTGTAGGGGCACAGTTTCGGAGGTTGAGTCTGTGGCCATCATGGTGAGGAGCATGACTGCGGGCAGGTGGATATGGTGCTGGATCAATAATAGAGAACGTGCACCTGATCCACAAACAGTAAGCTGAGAGGGGAGGCTGGGCATGGGCTTTTGAAACCTCGAAGCCTGCCCCAGTGACGCACTTCTCTAACAAGGCTACTTCTCCCGATCCTTCCCAAAGTTTCACTAACTGGGGACCAAGCATACAAACACAAGAGTCGGTGTGATCATCATCATTCAAATCACCACAAGGTTGTTTCTAATAGTCCCAGCAAACGTCATTGAACGGCTAAATGGAAATGTTAGGAAAACAACACAGAGGATTAGGTTTTGGCATTCCGCTTTATTACACAACAGCCCTGAAGATCCTGCGAACAGGGCTGTATAAAGGAAAAGGAGGAACGTATTGGAGATGTGGTGTGGGATTCCCCTCTATATGCTGTGAATTTGTTTTATTATCACTGGCTAATAAAGAAACTGCTTTGATTTATGGCAGGGCAGAATGTAGCAAGGCAGGAAATCCAAGCAGAGACAGAGGAGGGAAAAAGGCAGAGTCAGAGAGACACCATGTAGCTGCTGAAGGGGAAAGACACCAGAACCTTTCTGGTAAGCCACAGACTAGTGGCAATACACAGATTAAAAGAAATGGGTTAATTTTAGATATAAATGCTACGTAGGAATGTACCTAAGGAGTTGGCCAAGCAGTGTTGTAATTAATATAGTTTCTATGTGATTATTTGGTTCTGGAAACAAAGGCATAACCTGGCATAACTCAGTCGGTAGAGCATCAGACTTTTAATCTAAGGATTCAGGGTTCAAGTCCCTCTTCAGGAACCATTTTGTAAGTGGAGACTGTGCCTTTGTATTCCAGACCCAAAGAATCCACCTTCTTTCCTTCATTATCTCTGCTTGGATTTCCTGTCTGCCCTTCCATAGGCCAAAGCAGCTTCTTTATTAACCAATGGCAATAAAACATATTCACAGCATACAGAGGGGAGAGATGAGTTCCAAAATTCTAGTTTGGAAGAGTAGAAAGTCAGTTGGAAGGATGTTCAGCAAAATGAGTAGCAAGAGGTCCTGGAGTAGGCACAGTTGGCACCAGGGAAAAATAAATACTGCTTGTGAGTTGATCCTCATTCTGGCCTATATGGTAGCCCTACAGGAAAGCTGTCCTGCAGGTATATGAGGTAGTACCCAGAGTCCATGCTTCAGGGAGATTTGACACCAATGAACTCAGCCTCGAAGGTTGTATTTGATGAGGCATTGGGTATGAATATTTTTTTACAGAGAAGTCAAGTGTCCTGAATACAAACAGGGAGGGGGTATTGGAGCTGGTAGTTTCCTTTTAGGGAAGTATAAGCACTAGATGGAAAACACAGCTTCTGAAACATCAGCTTCCACATCATTGCTAAATATAAATGAAGGTCATGTAATGATTCCTAGGATTGACTGCTTGGATTGGAGATAAAGATCCTAATGCAGTGTTAGGATGTGGATCCAGGTAGATTTCATACATGGAAGACGTACAAAGATCAAGGGGGTATAACCCAGCCTGGAGCACATGAGCACAGCACAGAGTGTCCAGTATAGAACAGCCCAGTCAGCTTCTGTGTGCTAGGCCCACAGTGAAGTAATGCAAAGTAGATGTATTGGAAAAAATTATCTTTCACATCCATCACATCTTTCAGACATCCCTGTGGGTCACTTGGCATCTGAAAAGCTGTCTAATTAGCCTACTTTGATTCAGATTTTATGCTATAAACTTTCCATAGAGATATTTGATAGATGCTCTGTGTGGTATTTGTTTGTGCATTTGATACACGGGCCTTATTGACTGAGTGATCAGAACTGAAACTCGAACTTTGCTAAGAGGCATTTGCTTGCTTTTGGCTTATCACTGATACTGATCTACAATCACTGCAGTGGAATTTACCCAGATTTCTCAGAGGGGAATACTGAGAAGCCGTGGGGCTCAGAGTGATAGATTAGTGTGTTTGTGATCAAAAGCCACCAAACTTTGAGGGAATGTAATAATAATAATAATAATAATAATAATAATCACCCAAATCCACTTGCTCTGGAGAGTTCCCTCCTCTCCTTCAGTCCAGTGCTCCTTGCCAGAACCAGCTCCCATTGTGTGGAACACACCTATATGCACATCTTGTCTAAGGTTGCTTTTGCTTTCTCTCAGTCATTTGAATACAATATCTTCCACCTTCTCTATAGGATAAGTGTATTCATACTTGTATTGTAAGTGTATTGAGTAGTATGGTTGATGGCGAATTACTTTGAAGATGCTAAACAAAATTGGAGTTTTTTTTTTTTTTTTTTAAAAATAAAGTCAAGTTGTAAAAGTGCAAAGGGATTGTTAGGTTCCATTTCTGGCTGAAAAATATTATGTTGATCCTAGACTAAGCAATCATTTCTTTTCAGACAACGTTTTATAACTATATCCCAAGAAACACAAGCCCAATTATAACCAGTCAGCAATGTTTAGTGCCTTGCATTTTCAAAGAAAAGCAAGTTCTTAATTAAAAGATATGCTAAGAAGTACTGAATGCTTGTTTAAAGAATTTAATAAAAACTCAGATTTACCTAACTAACCTGCCAGTTTTTCTCATCCTTTCAGTGTTCTTACCATGGGGCCACAAAATCATCTCAGCAAATACCTAAAATCCCCTTAACATGGGGTCAGTAATTCGAGGGTTTTGCCTTGTGGATCTTTCAATAGCACCTGTAGAATATAGGCTTTCATTATCATGTCTATTTTAAAAACTGGGTTAGATATATAAAATATGGAATTTTTACCATTTTAAGTGCATGCTTCCATGGCATTAAGTGTATTAACTGTGTTATGCAACTGCCATCAGTACCTGTCTCTAGAACTTTCTTAACACCCACAGCAGAAAACAATTTAAACAGTAAGTCCCTGGGACCACCATTCTATACCCCTCGGCTATCACTGTGACATCAGTAAGCCCATCACATAAAGGAAAACACAGAATATTTGTCTTTTGAGGCTGGTTGATTTAGTTTTCACCACAGTGTCCTTAAAATTTATCTAGGTTGTGTCAGAATTTCCTGTTTGCTGGGGGGATATTGTTCTGTTCTGCATACGACAGATTTTGCTTATCTGTTCATCTGTTGGTGGATGTTGGATTGTTTTCTCCCCTCCTGGCTGTTTTGACAGTATTGCTGTGAATGTTGGTTAACACGTATTTCTAGAATCACTACTTTCAGTCTTTGGTTATGTAAACAAGGCTTTTAACCTGATTTTATTCGTCTTTTATATCTTGTCTCAGTGTACACTTCTTTTAAAATCTAAACTCTTGTAGTATTCTTTCATGCTTTTAGCCCTGAAAGGACCGTGACAGCCTTCTTCCCCTCTCTAAAGATTTGACACTAGGACTCTATGTCTATTAAGTCCTGTTTCTGTCACTGAGCCACATTGCTCAGGCTCTTTGACATGGGTGACCTCCATCTGCTTCAAACATCAACTTGAAATGATTTGTTCCTATGCCAGAAGCTTTCCTCGAAGCTCGGCTCTTTGGAAGTTCTGTGCATCATGCATCTGAAGAGCTTCAACTTTTCATGCTTCTTCCCTTTTTTCAACATTTGTAGCCCTCCCCCAACTTTTTTGGAACTCTTTCCATCAACAGACATGCTTTGGGTAAAGCTTCTTTATTCTGCATTGCTCACTGAACTGGACTACTGATTTACCCCTTATCTAAAGTGATTTGTCCCCAGACCATGGTCATGTGCTGTTGATTTCAGTGGGCATGTCACGATTATGACTTCTTACTATATAATGAATCTCAACTTTCACTCAAGATTCTTGGAGTCTGTGGGTTATAGATCACGGGGTGTACAATTCTCGTCTTTTTGGGATGTACTGTGTGTGGTAGAGGAGCATGGTCTGCCCTGGATTGTGGTGTGGGGGTGGGGAACACCTGAAGCTAAGGGTTGAATTAGCTAATCAGAGCCTTAAACCTGATTGGACTCCTTACTTTTAAAATAGCATGAACCTTTAGGCTATGGAAACAAGGTTCTACAAGTGTTAAATTGACTCAGGATTTCCATGTGTATGGAAAATTGGATAATGCATTGATAACTCTCTTCATATGTACATACATATCCAACACACACACACACACACAGAGAGAGAGAGAGAGAGAGAGAGAGAGAGAGAGAGAGAGAGAGAGAGAGAATATGAGCAACAGCAGGCAGCAATTACTACTGTCTTTGAAGATCTTGCTCTTTGGCCATGAGTCACAAGGCTTTTCATGGCTTCCCTTCAGTTTTCATAGAAATCCATAACCAAATCCTTCATATGTTTCCCTATTTATTTGCTCTCATTTTTCAAAAGATAGTCCGTATGTTTTGTTTCAAGGTTGTGTAATAAAAACCTTTTCCAATTGTTGACAGGAGTTGGATTTTTGAATGATAGCCATCAATACTATTTTGTCTTTTTTTTTTTATTGCGAAAAGAAGAAAAAAAAACATAAACAAAAAAAACAAGTTTCCACCTCCTCCCAGCCTCCCATTTCCCTTCCCCTCCTCCCACCCTTCTCCCCCTCCTCCCACCCTTCTCCCCCTCCTCCCACCCTTCTCCCCCTCCCCCCACTCCTCTCCCCCTCCCTCTCCAGTCCACAGAGCAGTCCGGGTTCCCTGCCCTGTGTTAAGTCCTAGGTCCTCTCCGTCCATATCTAGGAAGGTGAACATGCAAACTGGCTAGGCTCCCACAACGCCAGCACATTAAGTAGGATCAAAACCCCCTGCCATTGTCCTTGGTGTCTCATCAGCCCTCATTGTTCGCCATGTTCAGAGAGTCCGGTTTTATCCCATGCTTTTTCGGTCACAGTCCAGCTGGCCTTGGCGAGCTCCCCGTAGATCAGCTCCTCTGTCTCAGTGGGTGGATGCACGCCTCGTGGTCCCGACTTCTTTGCTCATGTTCTCCCTCCTTCTGCTCCTCCTTGGGACCTTGGGAGCTCAGTCCAGTGCTCCTGTGTGGGTCACTGTCTCGATCTCTATCCATCACCAGATGAAGATTCTATGATGATATGCAAGATATTCGTCAGTATTGCTCTAGGATAGGGTCATTTCAGGTTCCCAATCCTCAGCTGCCCAAGGAACTAACTGGGAACCTCATCTTGGGCACTAGGGAGCCCCTCTAGGGTCAAGTCGCTTGCCCACCCTAAAGTGGCTCCCTTAACTAAGAATTGTGGTTCCGTGCTCCCCTATCCACCTTTCCTTTATCCCAATTCTCCCGTTTCCCAGGTCCCCCCTCCTTCCCTTCTACCTTTTCTCTCCCCATCTCCCCTTACCCCCATCCCCCCCCCCCAAGATCCCATTTTCTCCCCGGAAATTTGGTCTACTTCCCTTAGCGAAGAGGACAACTATATGTTTTTCCTTCGGTTCACCTTCTTCCTTAGCTTCTTTAGGTTCACCTATTGTAGACTCCGTGGTCCCTATTTATGGCTAGAAACCAATTATGAGCGAGTACATCCCATATTCATCTTTTTGGGTCTGGGACACCTCACTCAGGATAGTGTTTTCTATTTCCATCCATTTGCATGCAAAATTCGAGAAGTCATTGTTTTTTACCGCAGCTTAGTACTCTAGCGTGTATATATTCCATACTTTCTTCATCCATTCTTCCATTGAAGGGCATCTAGGTTGTTTTCAGGTTCTGGCTATTACAAATAATACTGCTATGAACATAGTTGAACAAATGCTTTTGTCATTTGATAGAGCATCTCTTGGGTATATTCCCAAGAGTGGTATTGCTGGGTCCAGGGGTAAGTTGATCCCGAATTTCCTGAGAAACCTAAACACTGACTTCCACAGTGGTTGCACAAGATTGCATTCCCACCAGCAATGGATGAGGGTACCCGTTCTTCCACAGCCTCTCCAGCAAAGGTTATCCTTGGTGTTTTTGAGTTTAGCCATTCTTGACAGGTGTAAGATGATATCTCAAAGTTGTTTTGATTTGCATTTCCCTGATTGCTAAGGAAGTTGAGCACGACCTTAAGTGTCTTTTGGCCATTTGAACTTCTTCTGTTGAGAATTCTCTGTTCAGTTCAGTGCCCCATTTTTTAATTGGGTTAATTAGCATTTTAAAGTCTAGTTTCTTGAGTTCTCTATATATTTTGGAGATCAGACCTTTGTCTGTTGCGGGGTTGGTGAAGATCTTCTCCCAGTCAGTAGGTTGCCTTTGTGTCTTAGTGACAGTGTCCTTTGCTTTACAGAAGCTTCTCAGCTTAAGTAGGTCCCATTTATTCAATGTTGCCCTTAATGTCTGTGCTTCTGGGGTTATACATAGGAAGCGATCTCCTGTGCCCATCTGTTGTAGGGTATTTCCCACTTTCTCTTCTATGAGGTTCAGTGTGTTCGGACTGATATTGAGGTCTTTAATCCATTTGGACTTGAGTTTTGTGCACGGTGAGAGATATGGGTCTATTTTCATTCTTCTACAGGTTGACATCCAGTTGTGCCAGCACCATTTGTTGAAGATGCTTTCTTTCTTCCATTGTATACTTTTAGCTCCTTTATCGAAAATGAGGTGTTCATAGGTTTGTGGGATAAAATCCGGGTCTTCTATACGATTCCATTGGTCGACTTCTCTGTTTTTATGCCAGTACCACACTGTTTTCATTACTGTAGCTCTGTAATAGAGTTTGAAGTCAGGGATGGTAATGCCTCCAGAAGATCCTTTATTGTATAGGATTGTTTTGGCTATCCTGGGTTTTTTGTTTTTCCATATAAAGTTGATTATTGTCCTCTCAAGATCTGTGAAGAATTTTGATGGGATCTTGATGGGGATTGCATTGAATCTATAAATTGCCTTTGGTAGAATTGCCATTTTTACTATGTTGATCCTCCCAATCCAAGAGCAAGGGAGGTCCATCCATTTTTTTGGTATCCTCTTCAATTTCTTTCTTCAATGCCTTAAAGTTCTTGTCAAATAGATCTTTCACTTCCTTGGTTAGATTTATCCCCAGATATTTTATGCTGTTTGTGGCTATCGTGAATGGTGAAGCTTCTCTGATTTCCCTCTCTGCTTCCCTATCCTTTGTGTATAAGAGGGCAACTGATTTTTTCGAGTTGATCTTGTATCCTGCCACATTACTAAAGCTGTTTATCAGCTGTATAAGTTCTTTGGTGGAGTTTTGGGGGTCGCTTATGTACACTATCATATCATCTGCAAATAACGAAAGTTTAACTTCTTCCTTTCCAATTCGAATCCCCTTGATCCCATTATGTTGTCTTATTGCTATTGCTAGAACTTCAAGCACTATATTGAAGAGGTATGGCGAGAGTGGACAGCCTTGCCGTGTTCCTGAGTTAAGCGGGATGGCTTTGAGTTTCTCTCCGTTTAATTTGATGTTAGCTGTCGGCTTGCTGTATATAGCTTTTATTATATTTAGGTATGACCCTTGTATCCCTAATCTCTCCAAGACTTTTAACATAAATGGATGTTGAATTTTGTCAAATGCTTTTTCAGCATCTAATGAAATGATCATATGGTTTTTTTCTTTCAGTTTATTTATATGCTGGATTACATTGATAGATTTTCGTATGTTGAACCAGCCCTGCATCTGAGGAATGAAGCCTACTTGATCATAATGGATAATTTTTCGGATGTGTTCTTGGATTCGATTTGCCAGTATTTTGTTGAGGATTTTTGCGTCGATATTCATGAGTGAGATTGGCCTGTAGTTCTCTTTCCTGGTTGAGTCTTTGAGTGGTTTTGGTATCAGAGTAATTGTGGCTTCATAAAAGGAATTTGGTAATGACCCTTCTGATTCTATATTGTGGAATACATTAAGGAGTATAGGTATTAGGTCTTCTTGGAAGTTCTGGTAGAATTCTGCATTGAAACCATCTGGTCCTGGGCTTTTTTTGGTAGGGAGGTTTTTGATAACAGCTTCTAATTCTTCGCGACTTACAGGTCTGTTTAGATTGTTCACCTGGTCCTGGTTTAATTTTGGTAAATGGTATTTATCTAAAAAAGCGTCCATTTCTTTTACATTTTCCAGTTTTGTGGCATATAGGCTTTTGTAGTAAGATCTAATGACTCTCTGAATTTCCTCGGTGTCTGTGGTTATGTCCCCCTTTTCATTTCTGATCTTATTAATTTGTGTGTTCTCTCTCTTTCGTTTGATTAGTTTGGATAGGGGTTTATCTATCTTGTTGATTTTCTCCAGGAACCAGCTTTTTGTTTCATTGATTCTTTGGATTGTTTTCTGTGTTTCTATTTTGTTGATTTCAGCCCTCAATTTGATTATTTCCAGTCTTCTACTCCTCCTAGGTGAGTCTGCTTCTTTTTTTTCTAGAGCTTTCAAGTGGGCTGTTAAGTCTCCAATATGTGCTTTCTCTGTTTTCTTTAGGTGGGCACTTAGAGCTATGAACTTTCCTCTCAGGACTGCTTTCATAGTGTCCCATAAGTTCGAGTATGTTGTTTCTTTATTTTCATTGAATTCAAGGAAGACTTTAATTTCTTTCTTTATTTCTTCCTTAATCCAGGTATGGTTCAGTAGATGACTGTTCAGTTTCCATGAGTTTGTAGTCTTTCTGGGGGTAGCATTGTTGTTGAATTCTAACTTTAATCCATGGTGATCTGATAAGACACAGGTGGTTACTAATATTTTTTTGTAACTGTGTAAGTTCGCTTTGTTACCAAGTATGTGGTCAATTTTTGAGAAGGTTCCATGAGCTGCAGAGAAGAAGGTATATTCTTTCCTCTTTGGGTGGAATAATCTATAGATGTCTGTTAAGTCCATTTGCTTCATTACCTCCATTAATTCTCTAATTTCTCTGTTAGGTTTCTGTCTGATTGACCTGTCCATTGGTGAGAGAGGAGTGTTGAAGTCTCCTACTATTAGTGTGTGCGGTTTGATGGCTGCCTTGAGTTTTAGTAATGTTTCTTTTACGTACGTGGGTGCTTTTATATTAGGGGCATAGATATTCAGGATTGAGACTTCTTCCTGATGAATTGTTCCTGTTATGAGTATAAAATGTCCCTCTCCATCTCTTCTGATTGATTTAAGTTTGAAGTCAACTTTGTTAGAAATTAGTATGGCCACACCTGCTTGTTTCTTAGGTCCATTTGCTTGATAAGCCTTTTCCCAGCCCTTTACTCTGAGTAGGTGCCTGTCTTTGTGGTTGAGGTGTGTTTCTTGTAGACAGCAGAATGTTGGATCCTGTTTTCTTATCCAATCTCTTAGCCTGTGCCTTTTTATAGGTGAGTTGAGCCCATTGATATTAAGTGATATTAATGACCAGTGGTTGTTAACTCCGGTCACTTTTTAAGTAGTAGGGTTTGTGTGTTTTCCTTCTTTGATTTGCACTGGTGAAGAGTCTCTAGATGTCTGAGTTATTGTGGTCATTGTTGGACTCCTTGGTTAGTGATTTTCCTTCTATTATTTTCTGTAAGGCTGGATTTGTGGCTACGTATTGTTTAAATTTGTTTTTATCCTGGAAAATTTTGTTTTCTCCATTTATAGTGAATGAAAGTTTGGCTGGATATAGTAGTCTGGGCTTGCATCCGTGGTCTCTTAATTTTTGGAGAACATCTATCCAGGACCTTCTGGCTTTCATGGTTTCCATAGAGAAGTCAGGTGTAAGTCTGATAGGTTTACCTTTATAAGTAACTTGGCCTTTTTCCTTTGCGGCTCTTAATATTCTTTCTTTATTCTGTATATTTTGTGTTTTGATTATTATATGGCGAGGGGATGTTTTCTTTTGATCCAGCCTATTTGGTGTTCTGTATGCTTCTTGAACCTTCATAGGTACATCTGTCTTCAGGTTGGGAAAGTTTTCTTCTATAATTTTATTAAGTATATTTTCTGTACCGTTGAGCTGCACTTCTTCCCCTTCTTCTACTCCAATTATTCTTAGGTTTGGTCTTTTTATTGTGTCCCATATTTCCTGAATGTTTTGTGATGAGAGTTTGTTGGACTTGCTGTTTTCTTTGATCAGAGTGTTTATTTTCTCTATGTTATCCTCAAAATCTGAGATTCTTTCTTCTATCTCTTGTATTCTGCTGGTTATACTTGATTATGTAGTCTCTATTCGTTTACCTAGATTTTCCATGTCCAGTCGGCCCTCTGTTTGTGTTTTCTTCTTTGCCTCCATTTCAGTTTTCAAGTCATGAACTGTTTCCTTTATCTGCTTGATTGTTTTTCCTTGGTTTCCTAGGGTATCATTCACTGATTTACTCAATTCCTCGAACTTTCTATTATACTTCTCATCCATTTCTATAAGGGCGTTTTTTATATGCTGTTTAAGGGTGTCAATCACTTTCATGAAGTCAGTTTTTTCTACTTCTTCTTGATTAGGGTGTTCATGTCCTCCTGTTGTGGGGTCACTGGCTTCTGGTGGTTTCGTGTTGTTTTTCAGATTGTTGGGAGAATTCCTGCATTGGCGTCTGCCCATCTCTTCCTCCCAATACTCCCCTTTGGATCTTCTTTTATAGGATCAGGTCTTCTTGCCCCCTGATGTACCTTCCCAGTGATGTCACTCCCCAGAGATGTTTCTCCACAATGATGTTTCACTCGGTGCCCAGATCGAAACTCTGCGCTGCTTGGTTAGCTCGCGAACAAAGGGCCCACCCCGCTCGCTGCAGGCAGGCTATGGGAACAAAGGAGCTACCGGCCACCCCTATATCCTCCCGGTTCAGATTCGGTCCCAGCGCCCTAGCAGGCTGGGCAGGGAGGCGCTATGCCCCAAAGGAGGGAGGGAGACAGGGGGTGTGGGGATCTGGATGTAAGCTGAGTGGGATAGGAAGAGAGAGGGGGTTTGGGCAGTATAGCCCCTGTAGGGTGGCCAGGAAGTGTGGGCGGGCTGAGGTATGATCCCAGCTGCCGCAGCACTCACTCACCACAATGATGTTTCACTCGGTGCCCAGATCGAAACTCTGCGCTGCTTGGTTAGCTCGCGAACAAAGGCCTATTTTGTCTTCTTAAAGGAACATATGATATTATGTTTTTGTGTGTGTGCGTGTGCGCACGTGTTCATCTGTGTATGTGTTCTGAGCCCAGGCATAGAGGGATTAAGTGCATGTATGTGCACATGTGTGTAGAAGCTAGAGATTGATATTGGGTGTCTTTTTTGATTGCTTCTACTTATGATGTTAAGGGTGAGTCTGTCACTTGACCCCAGAGTTCTGCAATTTGACTCTTTTAGGCAGTCAGCTTTCGTTGGCGATCTGTCTCCACCTTTTGAGCACTGAGACTGTAGCAGACTGGCTTTGCTTGCACGGCATTGAAGTGGGTATTAGGGATATGAACTCCAGACCTCATGCAAGCGTTTTACCTGCATCAACGTGCTATTTTAAAAGTAAGGAGTCCAATCAGGTTTAAGGCCCAATCCTTAGCTTCAGGTGTTCCCCACCCCCACACCACAATCCAGGGCAGACCATGCTCCTCTACAGCACACAGCACATCTCAAAAAGACATATTCTCTAGTCTGGACATTTCTAAAAAAATATATACAGGTTTTCTCTTTGTATTGCACATTCCACACTGTTCTTAAATGTAGTGATCCTTCTTCCTCGGTCTCCCACATGCTTAGGTGATAGCTATGGTAGTTATGCATTGCTTTTTATTTTAAAAGACAGAATACAGGCAATAGGGTACATGAAACATGGGCACTCTAAAGAATCATAGTAAAGCCCTCCCTGAGGAGAATTCTGGTTCTGGAAGCTGTATGTGCCTCCTCCACAGAATTGCTCCCTGCTCTTAAACATAGCCACACAGTGAGTCATGCAGTGTCTACACTGTCTCCATCAGGAGAGCAGAGTTCTGCATCTTAAGTGCTCTTGCCAAAGGGTGTTTAAGCTTAGAGGCTAATTTTTGTGTCTGATGAGTTCTTCATGGTGTTTTTGAACCCAGGGCAGATGCGCCTGGGCAATCACCGTGCTCCTCATCTGGGCTGCAACTCTGCTTCTGCATTAGCCGTGGCATGATTTAGAGGCTGCCAAGATCACTCTGCCCGAAAGAGCACTCTAAATGTAATGCCCTCGTGTCACTTGGGGTACACCTGCTAGTGCAGACGGTGCAATTGGAAAACAGGAGACAGGTTTTGAAATTTCAGAGCAAAGTGGCACTCTGATTGCCAGTCATGAAGGTGATGTCTTATGGGAAGAATTAACATGCATAGACTAGGCTGGGGGAGGGGTGGAAGGAGGGGGAAGAGAGGGAAGAGGAATGAATGGCGGGTTATAGATATATTGAGAGAGACAGAGAGAGAAAGAGGAGAAAGAGAGAGAGAGAGAGAGAGAGAGGCAGACAGACAGATATTGAGCTTGCTAATTGTTAATTTTCAGAGTGCCTGGTAGCAAACCTGGAGAGAGAGAGAGAGAGAGAGAGAGAGAGAGAGAGAGAGGGAGAGAGAGAGAGATTGAGCTTGCTAATTCCTGATTTTCAGAGTGCCTGGTAGCAAACCTGTTACTGATGGGGACTCTTGGATCAGGAACGAGCCCCTCATCTGCTGTGTCTTTCACGTTTTAGAGCAGAGAGGGAGGCGGGAGAGAAACTCCACTTGAGAACTGGTTCAGTATCGTTCCTATTCATCATCTACACCAAACTCGCCTTCGTGGGGACAAAACCTCAGGGGTGGGGGTGGGGGAAGGTTTCGTGAAAGAGTGGAGCAGCAGGATGAATGGCTGTCAGTGTCCACGCGGGAAAATCAGGGTAATGAAGAAAACTGGGGATGGTGAGGAGCGGAGCATGAGGGATCTGCTTGTTCTCATTCCGGGGAGTGTAGGGTTGTCACTTTCGTTTTTGTTCTCTCTTTCTCTCCCGATCCCGTTTTTTTTTTTTTTTTTGTTTGCTGTGGATCATCTCTCTTAATTTGCTTTTGGTCACATTTTTTTTTTATTCTCATTGGCGAGAGCTTTCAGGCCCTGTCTACCTTTTCTTGTTGTTTAAGATGAGGTCTTTTTGTTGGTTTGTTTGAAATGATGATCTAAGCCTTATGGTATTAGCATTCTGAGGGGAAGGAGACTGTGGGGTGAGTGGGAGAACCAGAGGGTGCCTCATCTGAGCTGCACAGATGCTAGCCTTGGCTGAGTACCTTAAGAAACTGAAGAGCCACTGGCAAAAGCTGAGATGCCATCCTAAGAGGCCAGGGAGGTTCATTAATACAGCCTCTCCCTCTGTCTCTCAATTCCCTAAGGACTGCCGGCTTTCAGAGCATCCAGAGCTAAAAGCAAACCTGTGTACGAAAAAAGCTTAGTTTCCACTCAGTTTCATCCTTCACAAAAACAAGCCAACTCTCGCTGCTTGGAACCATGAGAAAATGAATGAATTCTCTCGTTTACACCTGGTGCATTGGTTGTACATAGTCTGTGTTCTGTGCCATAGTTGTTGAACAAACATTTCTGAGTTTAGGGTGTAGCTCAGTGATGGAAGGCATGCCTAGCACACACAAGGCTATGGGTTCAGGCCCCAGTGCCACAACACAAAAATCCCCAAGCCAACAAATAAAACCCTTTTTAAGCATAAGGAAGCGCAGCAGGATAGCTCCCAGAGCCATTTGTTTGTGAAGAGAGTGGTGAGTCTAAGAGGGCTAACTCCCCTTCCCTGTAGAGCTTCTGGAAAGCAATAGAATGTCCCTGCATTTGATGATGTAGGTCCTTCTCTTAACTAATTTATCCCCAGAAATTCCAGAAATGCAAAGTGTGAAGTTGTGCCAAGCTTGACTCCTGTCTTCTGAGATCTTTAAATGATCCTTTTCACCATAGCATGGGACAGTTTTGTGAATTATTCTGCTTGGCATTCAACACCCTCCTCTGCCGCTCAACAGTCTTGTGTGACCTCCCACATGGTGTTAACAAAGAGCAGAGCCTGGCTGCTTTCACCAAGGCTTGAGGCTCTGTGAAGGATGCGCTTCATTTTCTCTTCCAAAATCTTCACATAGCATTTTCTTTTCATTAGAAATATTCAGTGTGTGTGTATGTGTCTGTGTGTGTGTGTCTGTGTGTGTGTCTCTGTGTGTGTGTGTGTCTTCTCATGGCCCTGCCACAGTGTGCATGTGGATTTTGGAAGAAAGCTTTTAGGAGCTGATTCTCTCCATTCACCTCGTTTCTGAGGCCCTCTCTCTCGTTGTTTCTCCTGTGCTGTGTACTCCAGGCTAGCAGGCCTTCCAGCAGCTCTCCTGTCTTTTCTTCCCATCTTGTTACAGGATCACTGAAATTAGAGATGAGGTTGCCGTATGCAACTTTTTCAGTTGGTTCCTGAGTTTGAACTCTGGTCCTCAGGCTTTTGTGGCAAGCACGTTCTCTGCTGAAACATATGGATGTCTCTAGCAAGCATTTTTTTAAGCTAGCAATATATAAATTAGTGTTGTGCCAATGTTTCATTTTCTATTTCTGAAATTTTAACAAAATATATTTATAATTGTGTATGTTTTATTCTTTTACATCTTCTGTGAAATAGTGAAATTCTTAAGGAGTAAAGAAAGTTGACACTTCTCTCTTTCTCTCTCTCTCTCTACACACACACACACACACACACACACACACACACACACACACACACACACCGGGATCTCTCTCTTTCTGAGATACATATATGAGAGAGAGAAAGCGAGAGAGGAGAGAGAGAATCTTGTTGCTTCTGTATTTTGTCCACAAAATACTTTTCTTGGCAGTGTGGCACTGCTTTGTCATGGTGCGTTGTCTTGGGGAGCTTAACCATGCATACTTCCTTTCAGATAGTCACTGGAATTGCTATCCAGAGGGAAAGAGGTGTGCCCACTGTTTAACAAGCGGCACCGCATCAATATTCTTTGAGTTCTCTTTGATGAATTGGCTGGATATTTTTGGTGATCTGTTAGAATAGTTTTCATTCTTTTTTTCTCCTCCTTAACCTAAGGTGTGATGAATTCTTTTAAGCTAGTTTCATTAAACCTCAGGAAACAGAAAATACCTGAAAGCTCTTCTCCACTGCTTGCCATGAACGATCTAATCTAATCAGTGTTTGCACATGTTGCCGTTTCAATCTTTGTTAGTGTCATGTTTGTTTCTCAGCTGAGGAGGTCTTGGATTCGATGAGTGGGTAGAAGCATTCTATTTGTCAGAGATATCCAGTTGCATAGCTGGGCAGAGCAGAGTACCCAATCAGAACATGTCACCTACGGGGACTCCCATTGTCCTGCCGTCTTTAGGCACCTTGAGAATGTCCCACAGAATTGCAGCATCCGTGCAGGTGGGTGGACTGTAGAGTGGACACATTCAGGCATGGGGTTTGGGGTTTGTGGTGATGGGTTTTTGGTGTTTTGTTATTTTTGTTTAACAACTGGGTACTCAGGAATTTAGCATGGTAAATAAATAGGCTTGAGAACTTTGGTCTATTTCAGCTTAATCCCAAAACTTAGGCCACTCAGTAATCTTGTGGACTAAGGAACTTGCCTAGAGAAATCCTGTCCTTAGTTGAGCCCCTTCAGTTGGGATGGAAGGCTGCCACTTTGTGTCTATCCATTAATTGGAGCTGGTGATCATTCCCTGTAGAGTTATTGTGTGAGTGACAATTGAAGACTTTCCCTCTCTCCTTCCTTCTTTCCCTCCCTCCCTTCCTTCCTTCCCTCCCTCCCTCCCTCCCTCCCTCCCTCCCTCCTTCTTTCCCTCCCTCCCTCCCTCCCTCCCTCTTCTAGGATCATACTCATTATGTAACTTAGCTGGTCTTAAATTCTGCTTCACCCTCTCTGAGTGTTGGAACTACAGCTGTAAGCCACTATGCCAATCCCCTACAGAGGCATAACTGGGATATTTTAGAGCCCCTGACAATCTTAACTCAGAAGCTGTATCTATGGAAAAGATAATAGAAAGGAGAATCATAAAACACAAAAACAGTGGAAGTCTTGTTTTTAATTAAAAAATATATTTCATATAGGTAACCCATATAAATTGTGTCGTTACAAAGCACCATCAGCCTTCCATACCCACGGCTTCTGTATCAGTGGATATAATTAACCAGAGATGAGAAACAATTAGAAAAACAAACACCAGGCAAAACCAATCAACCAGGCAGCGAGAACAACTGCAACAATAACCCTAATTGCATTATTCTGTAAACAGTACATGCGTCAGCTATTTCCATAGCATTTACATTGTGTTCAGTATCATGAGCAAGCTACAGATGACTTAAACAGAATTGTGGGAGAGGATGAGCACAGATGATATGCAAACATGACATCATTTTATGTAAAAGGCCTGAGCCACTTTGGAGTGTGGAAGATCGATCTTCCACACCTGGAAGAATGGTGTAGACCCTACCTTCTTCCCCAAAGATGATCATGCACTTTCAAAGCTGTGTGTTGTCACCACAGTCTCTTCTAGAACCTAATCTCTACTCCCCACCCCAAAGAAATACCTCCTAACCTCTGTCTGCCCCCAGCGTTAATATCCACCATACCCCCCAGGATTAATAGCCTGAAAATCTCCTTTCTGTTTCTCGGTTTCTACCATCCCTGCTGTTTCAAGTGAATGGATTCACTTTTTTGTTTGTTTGTTTTTCTTTTATTTTAATCTTTTTTGATGAACTTTTTTAATTGAACATTATGCTCTCAAGGTCTACCCATTTTGTAATTTGAGTTGCTGTTTTCTTTACCAATAAATGATATTTTATATTGCATATAGGTCTCATTTTATTTGTCTCTGTTAGTTGATGGTTGTTTGGGTCATTTCTACTTATTTGGTTATTATTAATAGTCTTCCTGAGAACATTTGTGTCTGAGTTTTGTATGGGTGGAGTTTTCATTTCTTCTAAATATTTCATCTAGTCCAGAATTACTAGATTCAAAGATGTCTCTTATCTGCTCTTCTTTTTAATTCATTCTCTCCAAAGCTCTCTGTCTCCTTCTGTTTCTCTGTGGTCTCGTGAAATATCACACCTGGAATTCTAATGTGGCCTATCTTTAAGCTTGAGGTAGACCGGTAGGATTTTTACATTGTAGCTCTTTTGTGCCAGATTTGTTAAAATCCCATTTCCTATGTTTGTCATAATTTCATGTTCAGAATCTAATATAGCTCTTTGGTTCTGAGATGGTACAGTCTTTCGTATAGTATTATTTATGGAATAATGCTATTGGGAGTTATTTTTGTTGTTGTTGGCTAGTTGATTGGTCTTGTTTTGTGTGTGGTTTTCTAATTATTTCTCATCACTGATTGATGAGACTATTCACTGATACAGAAGCTGTGCATACAGAACAATGGCTGTGGTTTCAAACAGCCCACTTTAAATGGTAACCTATAGGAAATTCCTCCATATCTTTTTAAAATCGTGTTTCTAAAGTATAGAATTATAAATCATGCCTTAACTTAGAGTTTTACCCTTTTAAAAATAATGAAAGTTTCCTGAAAGAAAAATCTGACTATCATAGCCTAGGAATGCTGTAATAGGAGATTTCTCTTGCCTTGTGAGTCTTCATATTCCTGGTTCCTTCATCCCTGAGCAGCTACTAGTTCCTATGTGTGCCCCTAATGTTAATACATTGGAAGTATATGTGTTATAAGTGTTATTTATACTGACATTCTGTACATTGCATATTCTTCCAGCATTTTGCCTTTTCCCTCCACTTGTAATTGATGTTAAATAATGGTTTAACTAATTTCTGCTCTTTCTGTTTGTTTTGGCAGCTGGGGACCTCTGTGCCCATTTACAACTGCCAGCTCCCAAAGCTCATTGCAGTCGCCTTGACTTTCTGGTTGAATTTTTTTCCCTCTCCTTTTTTTAACTTTTTTTTTTAAATACTTGGAAGTGTCTTTTCTTTATGTGAACTTGGTTTAAACATTTTCAGTGAGTAGGAGGACTGAGTAAGTGGACCGAAGAGGAGTGTTTGACCTTATGCAGTGGGGAGTGTTCGGTACTTGTGTCTTTCTATTGTCTGCAACATCAGAAAGCAGAGTAATACTTAAGAAATCACCTTTTCAATGTGCACTTAGTACCCAAAGACTCCAAAGGGTAAATGTAGCTTATAAACTTGCAAAAGCTTTTTCATCAGAGGGCATTATTAAAAAAAGAATGATTTTCTACTTGAAAGAGTTTAGATATTTTTATATCAGGGAAATTGTATTTGCAGGTAGTTCCTGGGTGACATCCTTGGGATAAGCTCTTGTGCATCTGCAGCCCTTGTTTATGAAATCACACTGGGCTTTGGTGCCATATGAAAATATTATAATCGAAAATAACAGACCCCTATTCTTCTGAACTGCTGTGCTTTAAATGTGGTAAATACTGATTTTATGCCTCTAGCAGCTACTGAGAACCTAGATGCTTTCTTACGTGTGGATTCCCAAATTTCACGAGGATTTTTGGTCAACAGAAAAGAAACCTCTTTGTTTTGGCCTGCCTTACCTTGCAGGTGGAGAACAGGAGCACAGTGTCCCTTTTCTTTTCATAGGCTTTGGCTCTAGCATGCGTCTGTTTAGAAAGTTATTTTCTAATGGGGATCAAGGGTTTTGGATGGTGCTCTGGTTACCATTCATATTTGAAGTTGATTTTGATGTTCCAGTGTACTTCACTTGAGATTTCTTTTTAATAATCAAACGAGATGTGTTAAGTTATTGCTGTTCAACTGTGGTCCTTCTAGAAGGCAGGTAAGTGGACTGGCTATTATATTGTTATTGAATGGCTTTAGTGCTATGAGTCCAGTGTTAGGTGTCTGAGCTAAATTATTCCTGAATTCTACAACTGTTAGTGATCCAGGCCACCGCCATGTGTGTTTTGGGGTCTTGTGATCCCATGAGGACAGTGTTGGCAACATTCATGCACATTGTTCTTTACAGTCAAACCTCTCCAATAGCTTTTATTTCTACTACCTTGACACTGCCCTTTCCCACTGGCCTCTGAACATTACTGCTCAGTGTCTTGTTCAAGCATAGCCTGGCCAGTGTGAGGATCATTCCGAACTCTACTGCTCTCGTCCTGCTAATCTGCATTGCACAAACTTCATTTCGTTACACTAGTTCTCATCTCTGGGCTGCTCACATGCTTACAGTTTTATTGGTCCGTCTGTCCATTTCTTTCCCTCTTTTCGCTATCCTCTTTTTTTTCTTTTTCTGTAGGCTTGGCTAGCTTTCCAGATGTCCATCCAGAAAGGTCTTCCCTGCCAGTCTACTTTTCTCTGGCCTCTGTAACTAATTGACGATGACTCTCTCCCTGCTCTAAGTCATTCTGTCTAACTGCCTCCTTGATGTTTGAGTTGGTAACTCCATTTTTCAGACCTGTAAAACTCTCAAGTGTGCCTCTCGCTGTGTTCCCTTGTTTAGTTAATCCTGCCTAGCTACCCCACACAGACATTTAGAATGTCACTGAACACATTATTTCCACTACCCTCCCCCACATCCAGTCACATCGCAATGCCAGTTGCTTCTTCTTTTTTTTCCTTCTTCCTTAGCTCTTTACTTTCAGTATTCTTGAATTCTTAAACTCTCCTAACACGTTGTAAGTGCAGCCCCAGGGCCGTCTGCCAACACGGCTAGCAGACATTCAATGTGGAAGATATAAGGATTAACGGAGCTTTGAAAAATCAAAGCGCACTGTGTAGGGAAGATGTCTTCAGGCAGTTCTGAAGAAGATGTTGGACCCAGGGTTAGAGATAACTACGTGTAGGTCTGACTACCAGGGTGAGAGAGGGAGGCTGCAGGAGATCTCTCATCCTGTATTTGAGATGAGGCAAGGGACCCCAAGATTTGGAAAATTGGTGTCTGGAGAGATAGCCAGGTATGATGGAGGACACCTGTAATCCAAGCACCTGAAAGGCAGAGCCAAGTGGGTCCTTGGAGCTGCTGGCCAGCTCTCTCAGCCTAGTCATCAAATCCCAGGTCTCTGACTCAAAACCCCAGGTGAGTGGCTCCACCAGAGCCATACCCGAGGTTGACCTACGCTTCTATATACACATGCACTTGAATCTGAACACATACCCCAATATAGAGCATATATGCACACATACACACACCCAGAGAAAAAGATTTTTTAAAAAATGTCTTACAACAAAAGTATTTAAATAAAGAAAAAGAGAATCTAAGCTATCATCATGTTCAGGCAGGAGAAGAGTTGTCTTTGGGGGATGTTTTTTCAGTAGTAGATGAAGCTAGACTATATCACAGACAAGACATGTTTCTCACCTTAATGTAAAGAGGACATTTCCTCAACTGGTGTGTGGAGGAGGCCTGATGCCCTAGCAGGTTGGCTGTTTATATAGAAACTGAAATCATTTGATAAGAATATTATGGATAGAACTGGATTATCATAAAATTCTTTATTAGAGCACCACTATAGTCCAGACCACCCATGATGTTTCAACAGTGTCCCTTAGTATGATATTCAAGAGCTTTCATCCTTTGCACTTTTAACTACAGCTTGAGAGTACTTGTAAAAATCTGCAGCCTTGGGTTGGAGAGATGGCTCAGTAATTAAGAGCACTGCCTGCTCTTCCAAAGGTCCTGAGTTCAGTTCCCAGCAACCACATGGTGGCTCACAACCATCTGTAATGAGATCTGGTGCCCTTTTCTGGCCTGCAGGCAGATACAATACTGTATCCATATAAATAAATAAATATTATTTAAAAATCTGCAGCCTCGGATAGATGGCTCAGTGGTTAAGAGCACTGACTGCAATTCTAGAGGACCTGGGTTCAATTCCCAGTACCACTGGGTAGCCTATAACCATTTATAACTCCAGTCTCAGGGAACTGGATACTATCTTCTGGCCTCTGTGGGTACCAGGCACACATACGGTACATAGATAGATATGCATGCAGGGATATGCCCATATACATAAAATAAAATAAAAAAAGAATATACAGCCTATTGTAAACATCTAAACTCCCTTCCCAACAGTTAGCATAAATAGAATATCGGGATTTCTTTCCTAAGAATATTAAAATAATTACTGAGAAATATTCGGTTTTAGTGTCCCATAAATTCTATCTTATAATGTACAGATTCTAGGCAGGAGGTATATAATCAGTTTTATTTCTTCATTCAAAGGCTGGTCTCATGAAAATTCCTCTATAAATACTTATTTTAACAACTGTTATTATTAGGGTTTTGTATGAAAGTCTGCCAACATGATCCTAATATTTATATAATAAATCAAAATATTTTGAAAAGTTTGGTCCCAACTATGATCTTTGTTGTTTTAAAAAATCCAAAATACTCTTGTTATTCTCCGTTATTGCAGCTGAAATAGTTTCTATCACCAATTTTTGTTTTCCTGCTTTTCATTAAAAAAAAAAAACCAAACAAACAGAATTGATACCCAAAGAACAACTCTCTCATACTAATTATTTAAGTAAAATAAGAGTTTTAGGGTTGGGATTGGGGAAGTTCAATGAATTCAAAACAGTGAAACCAGCCCCTATGTGTTAGTTAAGGGTCAGCATGCTAACCTGTTCTCACTAGTGCTAGCAAGGCCTTATTATAATTATTTCCTAACTCTAAAGTCATTATAGATTCTTGCTGCCATATTAAGTGATGGCAAGCTACTTTTAGAGCCAGGCTTGTCATACATTTTCAGTAATTCAATAGAGTCAGTTATTAAGAAAAAAAACACTGATCTGCATAATATCTCCATGAATAAGGAAATTAATGATTGGCTGATGTTACACTTTTAGGCTTGCAGAAGTCTCGTTGCTGAGGAGTCTTGACTCAGGCAATGCAGGTGTTTACATGAATATCAAATTAGCAGCTATATTTAAGTCTGATTTAATCTACTATGATTTGTGAAACCTGTTTGCCTCTGTCTGTGACTTATTTCAAGTTAATGAGCTCGAAAAGGAGATTATAGGTAGACTGTCCCCTTCTAAAAGAAAGCAAAGGGTGGGGCGGGGTAATGCTTTCTGTTGCTGTCTCTGTGGAGGTTATTTAATTTGACTTAGTTAAAGAACTGTGGAAGGGCTGGGTGTGGAGCTCAGTTGGAGATCAAGGTTTTCATACCAAGGGGGTTGATACCCTGCACCTTACCTAGGGAGGCCCAAATCCTAGTTCCTCCAGTATCATCTACCGCCCTCCCAGATTATGATATTGCGTGTGTATTGTCCTGCGAGGCTTGTTCCTTCTTATTCTGGACAGTTTCGTTTCAAAGTGATATTACTTTTACAAACACACTTTACTGGGCTATGACTTCCATGTAAATGCTTTAAATAGTGTTTATTTAATATTGATTTCTTTTTTATCTTGAAACCTAATTGAATTACACAATCCCTTCTTTTGGGTCTTCAAAGGCAGCCTTTACACATTTCTATGGAGTCTTATAGACCCCAGAACCTTGTTTCATTTTCTCTTCTATTCCACCTGATTCCCATGTTTCAGGGAAAAAATAATAGCATATCATCCCGGAAAATTGGTTGATACATGGAAATATAAAAAATTATATAATATATAATACACATGTATTATAACCTATTATTTATATATACTAGGTTTGTGTGTGTGTGTATGTGTGTGTGCGCACATACACACACACACTAGAGGAAGTGTGGGGGGAGGTATGTTGACTCACATTTGAAATCCTGCTATTTTTTTGGAGGCTTGAAAAAGGAGGGTGGCAAATTTGGAACCAACCTTGGTTCATAGTGAATCCGTTTCTCAAGAAACATCAAAAGCAACAGCAACAAAATACTGGGTAATCACAGGCTCATGTTTCTAGAAGAAATAATGAATCTAGTAATTGAAATGTGACATCACCCATTTAGAATTCATGGAAGAAGTTGGTTGGGGGGCTTGAAAATAAAGATAAGATTTTCATTTACCAGAAAGACAAGGAAAGGGATGCAGTTTGGGGGAAGTGAGAACACATTTTTAAGGACACTACAAATATCCATGATCAAGAGCAACTTTCTCCAGTGAGACTAGGTTGAACTGGATCATCTTGGTGAAAATGGGTCTTTTTCCGTTTTCCTTGTAAATAATTAAATCATTAGAACTTTGTAATTAATCTTGTTGAATGAGTCTGAGCCTGTGTAATATTACATTCTTTCACACAACTTAAAAAATCATATTTTGCATATATGATTGAATCTATTTCATTTGTAACTGGGTATATCTACAGTTTAATTGATTATTTTCTATGTTCCAGAAAAGGATCCCACCAATATTTTGTCACCTTGTAGAAAGCAGGGACATAAATGTGAAGAAAGTCATGTATCTGCACTGGCTAAAACCAGGCTGCACATGTTAAAAGCTACATCCTATATAATTTAAAGAAAACCAAGTGCTTGTAAAAGATCCTGATCCTCACTGTTTCATGGCTTTTGGGAATGAATAATTAAATTCATATTGGAAACTCTTCAACTAGTCCTGTTGACTGTTGTTATGGCCACATGGTATCAGAGATGTGAAATCTTGTCACCCTTGTGTTCAAAACTTTCCTAATCTGAATTGGATTTTTGATGTGATGGAAAGTGTCTGACCTGCAGGATCTGATTTCACTGAAAAAGACTTAAGAAGCAAATGTGACATTATTTAGTTTTATAAACTGCCAGTCATCTAATTATAACCCAAAGAAACTGAGATCATTGACAAAATGAGATATAATTTATTTTTATTTTTGCTTATTTATTCTTAGAGGCCCAATTCATATCATTACCCTAGCAGTGTGTAATCATAGTTTTTATTTCTTATAAATAGTTGTATAATTTCATAATTCTTAGCTCACCAGAGAAATTGACATTATCTCTGCCTCATTAAATAGCAATAATTAATTTAAAGGCAGTTGACACTGAATTTTCTGAAACTCTGGGAAATGTCCATACTAGTGATTAAACTAGATTCTTGTTCCCAAGACGTTTTAGTGTTTGAAACTGTTGTAAAATTACTTTGTTCGGTCCTAACTGCAATTCATATTTTTATATATTGACCAAAATATCATCATATCTTTAAAAACTATAGTGAGTATTTGCCTATTATTTAGCTATAAATTACTTCATTTTGATCATGTCTTTATATGTGCTTCAAAGTCCACTTCTTTATTTGCTTTTAAAATTATTATTTATTGTTGTTATTACTCATTGTCATCATCATCATCATTGTTTTGTGGGCACAGGAGAGTGAATATTGTGTACCCCAGTATGTATGTAAAAGTCAGAGGACAGATTGTCAAGGAGAATCTTTCTTTCTACCCATACATGTGTTCCAGAGATTGAAGTCAGACGTGTGATGTACTGTTGCCCACTGAACCTTCTCTCAGGCCCCCATTTCTTTATTTTTATTGGGCTTTCTTCCAAAAGAATAGAGAAAATATAAACATTTAGATTAATAATGGGAATGTGATCCACAGAGTCAAATGATGTTTATAAGGGTTGGTAATTTAGCTATTAAAGAGATGATGGGCTCCAATCCCGCAACACCCTCTTAAAAAAAACAAGCAAAGGAGAAAAAAGTGATGTTGGCCATGGCAGACAGTGGGAACCTAGAGTTGGCTGTTGGCCATGGGAATTAGGCTTGCTTCTGGCTGTGGCAGACAATGGGAACGTAGGGTAGAGCTGGCAGTTAGGAATGAGAGTAGAGAGACAACAAACAGCTCTTTAAAGAAATTTGTGTCAAAATGCATTCAATGACCCATCACATTGAATCAACACATCTGCATCGAGAATGTTAGTGAGCACACACTCCTGGGACACATTTTTGTCATTTTCTAAATGTGCAAACACCTTATTTATCTCTAATATAGGTCACTAGACTGGTTTTGTTTTTCCTTATTAGATATATTGTTGTAAGGAGGCCGCTTGTTGGTTCCCAGCTGCTTAGTCCCCCAAAATAACCACACAGAAACTGAATTAATTAAATCATTGCTTGGCCTATTAGCTCTAGCGTCTTAATCTGTGTATCACCATGTGGCAGTGGCTTACCAGAAAGAGTATGACTGGCTTCTGTCTCTGGCGGGGGCTACATAGCTTCTCTTTGGCTCCACCTTCTTTCTCCCAGCATTCAGTTTAGTTTCCCCTGCCAATCTAACAGGCCCTATTTTGCCCTATCAACAGGCCAAGGCAGTTTCTTTATTAGCCAGTGCTATTCACAGCATACAGAGGGGAATCCCACATCACCTTACCTTTTCTGTTTAAGTGAAAAGGAAGGTTTTAACTTTAATGTAGTAAAATTACATATAACAAAACAGGTATCAAGCAAGAATTAGTTACAATACTTATATATACTTTAACCTTTATCATAACTAAGGAAACTATAATTATAACTACATATTCTTCAACTCTATCAAAGACTCCAGAAGGGTATAATATTCCCTATGTAACAGGAAATTTATTGTCAGCAACTTCCAAAACTCTAGAATTGACAGAGACATCTCGCTGCCTGGACAGTCACCCAAAGTTTTGTACCATTAGGGCATCCAATCTTCAGCCCACAGGACCATCGTATCCAGCAGACTTTTCCATGAAGCAGGAAATTTCAAAGACAGTTTCACCTATGTTGGCATTTTGTCAGTTATTTTCCTCTGTGTCCTGCAGAATGTCCTTTAGACTCATTCATGAAGCAGGAACCCTGAAGGATGGTCTCACCTTTAGGCAATTTCAGCAGTCATTTCTCTGTGGGTCCTACATGTCCAGTTCATCAGGCAGTCCAGGCAAGAGCAGTTTTGTGCCCAAAGGACTAACAAGTTCTATAAGTATCTTCTTCAATGCCCATCTTCCTCTTGAAGTAGATTGGTGCTGCCTGGAGCAGCTGTGTGTCATTGTCCCAAGTTTTTAAAACATTATAAATGCCATATTCTGTAGTCTTTGAAAGATCTGAAAAATGCCTATCCATCTGAAATATATCTCTGTACATCTAGAAAATCTAATAACACGACTACAAGCTTGACTATTAAAGATGACTATCTATTAACCTATATTTCTTAATTATACATTACATTTTTAAATGAGCTACACAATCACAATACCTTAATCAAGATCAGAAATACACATATAACAAGATTAACCTTAAATGTGCATCAATAGACCAAGATCCATACCAATGTAAATCATTATAGCATATCCCCCTTTAAATGTAAACAAACATTTATAAACCATATTTGATAATATGGGCATAGTTCTTCTCCAAACGGTTTTCTGCTGTTTATTGATGAAGTAATTTTTTGAGGGGTTTTTAAGGCAACTTTTCAGGAGGTCTTAGTCCATCAAACCACATTAGTCTAGAAGCACTCCACCGGTTCTCATCCTCTGTGGAAACAAAAGAAGAACCTCCTTTCCAAAGTGACAAAATACCTTTAAAGTATTGGTTATTTAGTTTAGCAATCCTTAGAATCAAATGACACTCTGCAGTTAAAAATTCAAAGAAAACACAATAATATACCTAATTCAAACTCTCTTTGCATATTTCTTCTTTATATGCTTAATATTTTTTTACTCCTTTTAATCTGTCTATACTCTGTTTCTTTAAAGACTACCTTTTTTATCAAAAAAGAATTTATTTCTTTTTCTCAGTCTCTATATTCTTTTTTGTCTCTGTCCCAAGCCTATGTACATTTATTCAACCCTTTGACCCATTTAGAGGTTTTTTTTTTAAAAAAAAAATCTGGATTTGTCTTTTTTGCATATCTGTAATTATTTTCTGACCAGAAGCACTTCTTAAAATGCTAAGTGCTTCTTATGAACTTAAGTGGTGCCCATTGCTAGGGGAAATATAGCACTGCCTGCTTGCCCTGCCCAGTCCAGCATGGTAGACCTGTTTGCTGTCTCTGAGAGCCATGTTCACTGCCCCATTTTTAGGTACACAACCAGTCTATGTTGCCATTAAGCAAGTTGTAACACTCTGTTCACAAACCCCATTTAAATGCTCGGCCTCCTGAAAGAGACAGAGATTGCTCTGGTAGTATGACTCAGAAAGCTGGCATTTAAAAATGGTGTGGCTTTTTTTCTGTTACTGCTGAATCAGGAAAACCTCTCTTAAAGGAGCTGCAGCATGCCACCAGCAAGCAAAGTCAATCAGAAAAAAAAAAATGTGGCTCAACTTTTTAGTGTCTAGAATTTCTTACCAAAATCTCTCAGTTTTTAAGTGGAATTTATTCAGCCACATTGGCACCAATTTATTGAAAGGAGGTCGCTGGTTGATTCCCAGCTGCTCAGCCTCCCAAAATAATCACAGTATTAAATCACTGAATGGCCTATTAGCTCTAGCATCTTATTGGCTAGCTCTTACATATTAATTTAACCCATCTCTATTAATCTGTGTACTGTCACGTGACAGTGGCTTACTGTCAAGATTCACATTGGTGTCTGTCTCTGGCTGGGCTACATGGCTTCATCAATACATGGTAACCATGCATTAAGTCTACTATGCTAGTTCATGTTAGACCTAACTTTTTTCGGTCGTACATCTCCTTTACACAGTGAAAGAAATTAATGATAATGCTGCAGGACTTCATTCCCCTTGAGGAGTGATTGGAGCCTCTATTCTCCCTACCTTTTCAGCCTTCACTGATCATGTGATATATGTGATATATTCCCTTAGAGTGTGATATACCTGCGTTTCTTGTGCATAGGGCCAGGAAAGCTCAGTTTAAATCATTTCAAACCTCTGATAGGTTAATTTCCTTTCTTTACATGTCTCAGTTCACAGAGATGTTACTGCATGCCTCTGTGGCTATCAGCTATTTGAACCGAGAAGCAACTTAGAATCATTGCTATTTTCACATTTTTATAGTTTTTAAAAAGATGCTCCCCCCCCCATTTGTTGCAATCTGCTCCAAAACACACCATACTAACCAAATACAAGCTTCGTGCTTTCCCTTGAGGCTTCGTTCCTCTTAACCATCACAATGCTCCTTTATCTTCTGTCATAATAAGAATCCAGAAGCACTGTACTTTCCTAACTAAAGAAGACCTCTCATGCATACAGATTCAAACTGGGAAAACAAATATACCAGGGGGTGACTTTTAATTTGACAGAGGATCTTCTGCATGACAAAGCATTCCCCTGAAGATTGCTTTTAAATAGACAGTCAATTCCCTCAGTGTGCAGAAAGTCACCATTAAAAAAAAAATTGTCAACATGCTAAAGACTTTTAAAAACAAACCCACACCTGTTCCTAATATTTATATGTAAATGGTGAACATTTACAAGTGTGTCCCAGTGATGGGTAAATGATGCAGGTTTGGGAATTGCTCTTTTGTGCCAGTATTAGAGAAATGGGCACAGTGGCTCATCTAGTTTGGCATCTCTGTTGTGAGAAAACACTGACCAAAAGACACTTAAGGCGGTGAGGTGGGATGGGAATGGGCCATTGCAGTTTCCGCTTCCATGACACAGGTCATCATCTAAGAAAGTGAGGTGGGAAGGGACTTCAAAACAGGAATAGGAACTGAAGCAGGGACTAAGGGAAGAAGACTGCTTGCTGGCTTGCTTCCTCTGGCTTTCTCAGCTTCCTTTCTTACATGGCTTAGGTCCACTGCAGTGTCTGGACCACGATGCCCACCTTAAGTAGGTTTTATGGCCATCAAAATATTTAACTGAATTCTTAAAGCTGTTGGAGCTTATGATGGTCATTACCATGACTTGTGAATCTCTTTGTTTTGTATGAAATCATAGAATAAATAGTTTTTCATTTACTTTTGTAGCTCATAATGTAAGCTCCTACTAAGCCATACCTGTGCTATATAGTAGTTGCCTAAAGAGATGGCATATATTACAGCATTTTAATTTCCACAGACTCTATTGTTTGTGACAGTGAGAACTTTGATCTGCTGATTTTTCTATATCTCAACACAGCTCTACACAGCTTGGCATGTTATTATTGAATATTCCCTTTGCATATAAATGATTAGAACAGAGACAGATTTTATCCTCTCCAAGTTCATGTTCTGGGTGTTGCTTGAGATTTACTATGTTGGTATCAGCCCATCTTTGCTGCCCTTGTTCCCTTCAGTATATGTCCACCACTCCAACCCTACATCCTGAACCCTCTGTTCTTGTCATAGTGAAAACACATCAACCACGTCATAGTGAAAACACATCAACCCCGTCATAGTGAAAACATACCAACTCACTCATTATTTTTCAATTAGAATCAGTTCTCATTTGATTAAGAAATTGACCAGGAACAGGATGGAGAGACCCCAAGGAAAACACATAATATTTTGAGATAAGCTCTTTGTCCCTTTATGTTAAAATTTAACTTTGCAGTATTTACTCAACTGTCAGTCAAGTGACAAATCTTCTGTCTAGATTCATGAGGGGCAACATTTCTTTTAAAATTTAAAGTATGACTTAAAAAAACTTATAGTCCAATTAGGTTTCTCTGACATAAAGTCAAGCTTGAATGGTTCATAACAGGATGGGAATCTCTTTTTTTTCCTGGGTGACATTTGTGAACAAGATTAGTAAAAACCTCAGAATAACTTGCGATCCCTCTTAAATGCCAAGTCAACCCCAAGAAATTTTTATTTGAAAGCTGAATTAGTTGATCAGTTTTGTAATCTCATAAATGTTTGAGTCAACCAAAACCAAGACTTTCTCTTCAATTATAGAATCACTCGGGTACACATTTTTAATATTCAAATTAAAATTTAATATTGCTTTTCTCTTGGAAAAAAAAAGGTGTTACTTGGTTGTCTGTTTTGATTCTACAATTTCCTTAAGGGACAGATTGATATAACTTTCTTTTCTCAAGGAACTTACTTTAACTTGGGGTTAGAGAGGAGGTTAGAGCAATCAGATAAAACAACCTGGCATGCGAACCAGGCTCCATGTAATGTAATAAGGGACAAGAGCACAGTGGGGAGGATGGACTCAGTGAGCAACTGCAGAGGGAAGGTTAGGGGGCAAAGCTGTGTGCAGAGGGTGGGAATTGCCTTGGACCTCTCAGGTTAGATAAACTTTGAGTAGACGGAGAACATTGGGAATATGCAATTTAAGAGGTGAGAATCCCACCTGTGGAGAAAAAGTACATATTAGGGAAAGTTAGGAAGACTGTATTATTGAGAGTTGTGTGAGGAAACATTATCTGGTTCTCTGGAGTCCCAAACCCCAGGTGCTAATTCTGTTTCCTTTGTTCTTTCTTTTCACAGTGCTAGGAATTCCTTGTACATGCTAGAGAAGGGCTCTTTTATTAAACTATGTCCTCAGCCCAAGCTACACTTTCCTAATTTCAGAATTAACTAGCCACATGTATCTATCTAACAGTTAGATTTACAGTAGGCAGATGCTTAGTTCCTCACTCACAGTAGCCATCTTTCAAGGGATTAGTGGCTCTAGTACCTGCTGTCGGAATGTCAGTAGCATAGAATGTTTCCTCGCACAGCAAGTCCTGTTAGACATCACAGTGTCCAGTTTCAGTAGTTTTAGGTTGGTCTAGGAGAATTGGGAAGCAGGGTATCTGGTATAATAATGTAAACTGTGGCTTAATTTCAATGCTGTAAGCAAAAAGCAACCATATATAATCAAATCTTTAAAATTTGAAGTTTTGTTGACACTTGTTTGAATGTAGGTGTGCTGTTTGACCTTTTCAAGTTGTCTTGATGTTTTAGGGTTTATTTTTAGATAATATAGAGATAGCATGCCTGACATTGATTTGGTAATTCAATCAGTTTCTTGCTTGTCTGCTATATGTGAGAGACTATTAGTATCTCTAGGGGACACATCAGTGAACAGTGTTGCTATTTTAGGGGTGGCTTCACTGCTGTGATAAATATTTTATTACTTAATATTGCTTTTTAATAACTTGTGATCTGTAATAAACTTTTATGCAATCTGTGTTTATTTTTAAAATTGTGTTGCTAATAATAGTCCTACCAACTTGTAAACACTGTGTTTAAAAATGTAAAGCTATTAAAAGTATCACATACTTGGCTTCTTAAAATAAGAGTTTCTATTAATATCTCAAAAATTATGAAAACGTAAGAGAATCCTTCTCCCTCAAATGTTCAGTGTAGCCACTCCTGGTGTTGCCTGGCATTACAGGAACATCTTGGTTATCCTGTAACTAAATCTATTCAACTTTTAATGAATTTCTGTTGCCACTAATGAGAAGTTATATAGTCCCAGTGAAGGGCTTTATTGATAAAAAATGATTATTCAAGTGTCACAGGAACATTCTACACAGAAAAATCGAGACTTAGACAAAGGCTTATACAACCTGATTAGTGTCTGATACGAAATGACTGCATATTGTACTTTCTTATTGATCTCATGAGAGATACAGCATCTTAGGGATGAAATACTACAAATGAATAATGTTGTTCAGATATAACTTCACTTTTAGTGTCTCATGATTAGTGAGTTTTCTGATCACTTTTCCTACAGACCAAACAGAAGGAAGTGACCCCGTGATTTGTAATAAAAAAAGGTACCCTCTAAGCTACTTTTTCTCAAACTATGGGTTGCGACCCGATTGGGGGAGCGGGCGTCAAATGAGTTGCCTAAGATCATAAAAAAACACAGATTTTTACATTATGATTCATACCTAAAAAATTACAGTTATGAAGTAACAACAAAGATAATTTTTTTTTTTTTTTGGTTTTTCGAGACAGGGTTTCTCTGTGGCTTTGGAGCCTGTCCTGGAACTCGCTCTGTAGAGCAGGCTGGGCGATGGTGGCGCACGCCTTTAATCCCAGCACTCGGGATGCAGAGGCAGGCGGATCTCTGTGAGGTTTTTTTTTTTTAAAAAAAATCTGGATTTGTCTTTATTGCATATCTGTAATTATTTTCTGACCAGAAGCACTTCTTAAAATGCTAAGTGCTTCTTATGAACTTAAGTGGTGCCCATTGCTAGGGGAAATATAGCACTGCCTGCTTGCCCTGCCCAGTCCAGCATGGTAGACCTGTTTGCTGTCTCTGAGAGCCATGTTCACTGCCCCATTTTTAGGTACACAACCAGTCTGTGTTGTCATTAAGCAAGTTGTAACACTCTGTTCACAAACCCCATTTAAATGCTCGGCCTCCTGAAAGAGACAGAGATTGCTCTGGCAGCATGACTCAGAAAGCTGGCATTTAAAAAAAAAATGGTGTGGCTTTCTTTCTGTTACTGCTGAATCAGGAAAACCTCTCTTAAAGGAGCTGGAGCATGCCACCAGCAAGCAAAGCCAATCAGGAAAAAAAAATGTGACTCAACTTTTTAGTGTCTAGAATTTCTTACCAAAATCTCTCAGTTTTTAAGTGGAATTTATTCAGCCACATTGGCACCAATTTATTGAAAGGAGGTCGCTGGTTGATTCCCAGCTGCTCAGCCTCCCAAAATAATCACAGTATTAAATCACTGAATGGCCTATTAGCTCTAGCATCTTATTGGCTAGCTCTTACATATTAATTTAACCCATCTCTATTAATCTGTGTATTGTCACGTGACAGTGGCTTACCGGCAAGATTCACATTGGTGTCTGTCTCTGGCTGGGCTACATGGCTTCATCAATACATGGTAACCATGCATTAAGTCTACTATGCTAGTTCTTGTTAGACCTAACTTTTTTCGGTCGTACATCTCCTTTACACAGTGAAAGAAATTAATGATAATGCTGCAGGACTTCATTCCCCTTGAGGAGTGATTGGAGCCTCTATTCTCCCTACCTTTTCAGCCTTCACTGATCATGTGATATATGTGATATATTCCCTTAGAGTGTGATATACCTGCGTTTCTTGTGCATAGGGCCAGCAAAGCTCAGTTTAAATCATTTCAAACCTCTGATAGGTTAATTTCCTTTCTTTACATGTCTCAGTTCACAGAGATGTTACTGCGTGCCTCTGTGGCTATCAGCTATTTGAACCGAGAAGCAACTTAGAATCATTGCTATTTTCACATTTTTGTAGTTTTTAAAAAGATGCCCCCCCATTTGTTGCAATCTGCTCCAAAACACACCATACTAACCAAATACAAGCTTCGTGCTTTCCCTTGAGGCTTCGTTCCTCTTAACCATCACAATGCTCCTTTATCTTCTGTCATAATAAGAATCCAGAAGCACTGTACTTTCCTAAATAAAGAAGACCTCTCATGCATACAGATTCAAACTGGGAAAACAAATATACCAGGGGGTGCCTTTTAATTTGACAGAAGATCTTCTGCATGACAAAGCATTCCCCTGATGATTGCTTTTAAATAGACAGTCAATTCCCTCAGTGTGCAGAAAGTCACCATTAAAAAAAAATTGTCAACATGCTAAAGATTTTTAAAAACAAACCCACACCTGTTCCTAATATTTATATGTAAATGGTGAACATTTACAAGTGTGTCCCAGTGATGGGTAAATGATGCAGATTTGGGAATTGCTCTTTTGTGCCAGTATTAGAGAAATGGGCACAGTGGCTCATCTAGTTTGGCATCTCTGTTGTGAGAAAACACTGACCAAAAGACACTTAAGGCGGTGAGGTGGGATGGGAATGGGCCATTGCAGTTTCCGCTTTCATGACACAGGTCATCATCTAAGAAAGTTGAGGTGGGAAGGGACTTCAAAGCAGGAATAGGAACTGAAGCAGGGACTAAGGGAAGAAGACTGCTTGCTGGCTTGCTTCCTCTGGCTTTCTCAGCTTCCTTTCTTACATGGCTTAGGTCCACTGCAGTGTCTGGACCACCATGCCCACCTTAAGTAGGTTTTATGGCCATCAAAATATTTAACTGAATTCTTAAAGCTGTTGGAGCTTATGATGGTCATTACCATGACTTGTGAATCTCATTGTTTTGTATGAAATCATAGAATAAATAGTTTTTCATTAACTTTTGTAGCTCATAATGTAAGCTCCTACTAAGCCATACCTGTGCTATATAGTAGTTGCCTAAAGAGATGGCATATATTACAGCATTTTAATTTCCACAGACTCTATTGTTTGTGACAGTGAGAACTTTGATCTGCTGATTTTTCTATATCTCAACACAGCTCTACACAGCTTGGCATGTTATTATTGAATATTCCCTTTGCATATAAATGATTAGAACAGAGACAGATTTTATCCTCTCCAAGTTCATGTTCTGGGTGTTGCTTGAGATTTACTATGTTGGTATCAGCCCATCTTTGCTGCCCTTGTTCCCTTCAGTATGATATGTCCTCCACTCCAACCCTACATCCTGAACCCTCTGTTCTTATCATAGTGAAAATACATCAACCCCGTCATAGTGAAAACACATCAACCCCGTCATAGTGAAAATATACCAACTCACTCATTATTTTTCAATTAGAATCAGTTCTCATTTGATTAAGAAATTGACCAGGAACAGGATGGAGAGACCCCAAGGAAAACACATAATATTTTGAGATAAGCTCTTTGTCCCTTTATGTTAAAATCTAACTTTGCAGTATTTACTCAACTGTCAGTCAAGTGACAAATCTTCTGTCTAGATTCATGAGGGGCAACATTTCTTTTAAAATTTAAAGTATGACTTAAAAAAACTTATAGTCCAATTAGGTTTCTCTGACATAAAGTCAAGCTTGAATGGTTCATAACAGGATGGGAATCTCTTTTTTCCTGGGTGACATTTGTGAACAAGATTAGTAAAAACCTCAGAATAACTTGCGATCCCTCTTAAATGCCAAGTCAACCCCAAGAAATTTTTATTTTAAAGCTGAATTAGTTGATCAGTTTTGTAATCTCATAAATGTTTGAGTCAACCAAAACCACGACTTTCTCTTCAATTATAGAATCACTCGGGTATACAATTTTAATATTTTAATTAAAATTTAATATTGCTTTTCTCTTGGGAAAAAAAGGTGTTACTTGGTTGTCTGTTTTGATTCTACAATTTCCTTAAGGGACAGATTGATATAACTTTCTTTTCTCAAGGAACTTACTTTAACTTGGGGTTAGAGAGGAGGTTAGAGCAATCAGATAAAACAACCTGGCAAGCGAACCAGGCTCCATGTAATGTAATAAGGGACAAGAGCACAGTGGGGAGGATGCAGTGAGCAACTGCAGAGGAAGGTTCCGGGGCAAAGCTGTGTGCAGAGGGTGGGAATTGCCTTGGACCTCTCAGGTTAGATAAACTTTGAGTAGACGGAGAACATTGGGAATATGCAATTTAAGAGGTGAGAATTCCACCTGTGGAGAAAAAGTACATATTAGGGAAAGTTAGGAAGACTGTATTATTGAGAGTCGTGTGAGGAAACATTATCTGGTTCTCTGGAGTCCCAAACCCCAGGTGCTAATTCTGTTTCCTTTGTTCTTTCTTTTCACAGTGCTAGGAATTCCTTGTACATGCTAGAGAAGGGCTCTTTTATTAAACTATGTCCTCAGCCCAAGCTACACTTTCCTAATTTCAGAATTAACTAGCCACATGTATCTATCTAACAGTTAGATTTACAGTAAGCAGATGCTTAGTTCCTCACTCACAGTAGCCATCTTTCAAGGGATTAGTGGCTCTAGTACCTGCTGTCGGAATGTCAGTAGCATAGAATGTTTCCTCGCACAGCAAGTCCTGTTAGACATCACAGTGTCCAGTTTCAGTAGTTTTAGGTTGGTCTAGGAGAATTGGGAAGCAGGGTATCTGGTATAATAATGTAAACTGTGGCTTAATTTCAATGCTGTAAGCAAAAAGCAACCACTCCCTCCTTCCTCTCTTCCTCTGGACCCCCAGGGCACTTGCGTCATGTACACAAAGCCATACACAGAGATGATACATATATATATATATATATATATACATATATATATATAATCAAATCTTTAAAATTTGAAGTTTTGTTGACACTTGTTTGAATGTAGGTGTGCTGTTTGACCTTTTCAAGTTGTCTTGATGTTTTAGGGTTTATTTTTAGATAATATAGAGATAGCATGCCTGACATTGATTTGGTAATTCAATCAGTTTCTTGCTTGTCTGCTATATGTGAGAGACTATTAGTATCTCTAGGGGACACATCAGTGAACAGTGTTGCTATTTTAGGGGTGGCTTCACTGCTGTGATAAATATTTTATTACTTAATATTGCTTTTTAATAATTTGTGATCTGTAATAAACTTTTATGCAATCTGTGTTTATTTTTAAAATTGTGTTGCTAATAATAGTCCTACCAACTTGTAAACACTATGGTTAAAAATGTAAAGCTATTAAAAGTATCACATACTTGGCTTCTTAAAATAAGAGTTTCTATTAATATCTCAAAAATTATGAAAACGTAACAGAATCCTTCTCCCTCGAATGTTCAGTGTAGCCACTCCTGGTGTTGCCTGGCATTACAGGAACATCTTGGTTATCCTGTAACTAAATCTATTCAACTTTTAATGAATTTCTGTTGCCACTAATGAGAAGTTATATAGTCCCAGTGAAGGGCTTTATTGATAAAAAATGATTATTCAAGTGTCACAGGAACATTCTACACAGAAAAATCGAGACTTAGACAAAGGCTTATACAACCTGATTAGTGTCTGATATGAAATGACTGCATATTGTACTTTCTTATTGATCTCATGAGAGATACAGCATCTTAGGGATGAAATAATACAAATGAATAATGTCGTTCAGATATAACTTCACTTTTAGTGTCTCATGATTAGTGAGTTTTCTGATCACTTTTCCTACAGACCAAACAGAAGGAAGTGACCCCGTGATTTGTAATAAAAAAAGGTACCCTCTAAGCTACTTTTTCTCAAACTATGGGTTGCGACCCGATTGGGGGAGCGGGCGTCAAATGAGTTGCCTAAGATCATAAAAAAAACACAGATTTTTACATTATGATTCATACCTAAAAAATTACAGTTATGAAGTAACAACAAAGATTTTTTTTTTTTTTTTGGTTTTTTGAGACAGGGTTTCTCTGTGGTTTTGGAGCCTGTCCTGGAACTAGCTCTTGTAGACCAGGCTGGCCTCGAACTCACAGAGATCCGCCTGCCTCTGCCTCCCGAGTGCTGGGATTAAAGGCGTGGGCCACCACCGCCCGGCTAACAAAGATAATTTTATGCATGGGGGTCACCACAACATAAGGATCTGAATGAAATAAATAGTTAATTTAAAAAGGAAGGTTGAGAACCACTGTCCTAAGCACTGATGTTCTCACCATCCTAAGCTGGCTAAAGAGTATGCCTTGTTCACTGTAAGGCAATCAAGATTGTAGACACTACAGAGGGGAACAGCCAGTGGCTCTGGGGTGAGAATAAGCTTGGAGAGGATGATATAACTATTGTCAAATAGATTAATATTTCTCACATTATTTCACGGACACATTTCGGTTGCATTTAAATTTTCTAAATTTCTTTCATGCTTTGCAGTATTATGTAGTTTTTGTAGCATCCTTAATAATGTATATTGAATCTAGTGACTGATAGACTGTATCAGTGAATGGTTTTTGTATCTTAAGAGGTCATTCAGATAACTCTAGTGATCAATATGGGTGCGCTAACTTTGGTAAAAGTTGCAGTATAAATTAGACAATGACGTAACAATTTCATTATGTGAATCTTCTTTTACTTATAAAGGTATCACCAGGAAGTGCTAATCTAAAAAGGGTTTGCCCCGCGGCATTATCACACGATCTTCCATAATTATGATTTTTAATTGAAAGTAGATAAAAATGCTAGCTTCATTGTGCTGCTTTTAAAGGGTTTTTACTTTATGACCATTCTATATTCTAATGAAAATGTTAAAACATCATCCCAATTAGATTCTTGACGTAAATTATACTCTCAACTCTCCGCTCCCACAGCTTCTTCTCATACAGAGGCAGAAATGATACTCCCTAGCTATACCCCACCCCCATACAACACCAGACGGCTGCTCACCATGTCATGGCACATTTCTCTCAGTACTTCTGTTTTTTTTTTTTTTTTTACTGTAATCTTCATAGCACATCAAAGGTCCTGACATGACGAGCGAGGGTGATGATATTGTCTTTTTGTACTAAAATGACTTTGATCATAAATGACACTGTTGTTTTCAGGTAACCCATCTTTGGTGGGGCTGGCAGACCTTGGCTCTTGCATTCTAGGTGGGACTAGTGAGCCCTGCTGCAGAGATGAAGGGATGCCTCAGTGGGGCATAACCTCCTCCCCCACATACAGACACAGAGCGTGTAGCATACAGTATCACATATTAGGTGACAGTCGGGGTATTGCCGCCTTTGAAAAGAGAGCAGCTAGAATGATATAGTGCCTATTTAGACACAGTTATTATTTAAATAAGCAGGAGTTGCTAGTTACAGAGTAACTTTTCGGAACAAAAGGGCTTTGTCCTCCTGTCCTTTAGAAAAGTTTGCCATTTGCAAACCCTGTTCTGCTGGAGCCCGTTTTTATTGAGGGCTTATTTGTTACAATGGTAGGCCATCTGGCACTTCAAAACTTCTGAGACTTTCAGGGGATTGTGTGCAGTGTCGTTAGCTCTCAGATATAATGATGCCACCATTTGTGGGGTAGGTGTCTACCTGAAAAGATGAATACACTTTACTTAGAAATTTTCTAGTGGACTTCATTTTGTGTAAAAAGAGTAAAACATGCTATGGAGAAAAAAATCAATTTAAGTAGAAAAGATTTAAATAGATCTCATCTATCAATATTCGCCTCTACGTCTGTGTCTGAGTGGTATCCATTGTTGCTGTCTTATAGACGTTTCCAGAATTGGCATAGATTATTCCTATACAAAACTTCACCATTCTTCCTGCCTTTGGGGATATTCATATGGCCTATTTCTATATATGTATTACATCTATGTATTTATTTATTTATTTGCTAGCATCATCTACTTTTCTGTAGCTACGCCGCATCTTACTATGTGAATCTGCCATGATTTCTTGCTTAGATTAAACATGATTTCATGTTTAGGTTGTTTTTAGGTTCTAGGGTGTCGAATAGGCCTTGTTGAGCATTCTCAAGCCCATGCTTTTGAGCTCCTGTGGATAGAAGTTCTGTGTCAAAGGTTATAAGTATTTAAAATTATCCTCTGTCCCCAGACTGGGCAGATTCTAGAAAGGTTTAGCCTAGTTTTATGAGGAGTAGAAATTCTTCATTCTCTAATCAGACCATGATTTTCTTATATGCCGCCTCACTCAGGTCTAGGTTCACTGCCTCTGTTCAGTGAACACAGGGGGAAGAAATAAAGACCCAATGTGCTCAATGTCCAGAGCACCTACTGAAGGAAGTGTGGTAAGAACCTAGCATCATGTCAGTCAGAGGGTGGGAAGGGAAGGGAGAGAGAAACTAAAAACAAAAATGATGGTCTCTGTCTTTTGGGGAGTCACATTTTATGGTTCGTATGGGAAAATCTGTGGACCAGATATGGGTAAAGAGTAATAATCATGGTTAAGAAGTTCTAATCGATTTGGGCGCGACTTTTCCGAGTTCTGAGTAAGTTATTAAGCAGGAAGCTGGCAGGAACATGGCTGACAATTGATGTGAGAGCTCAGCCATGATTCCGTGAGCCAGAAGAGTCCTGAAGATGCCACAGCTTCATATTAGAAGCAGAAGTTGAGCGCATGTTCTGGGGATTAGTTTGACCGTTGCGTGTGTCCACAGCATCTTCCGTTCCCTAAGTTCTCATTCACAGTGCAGGGGTGATGTCCTTCTGCGGCAAGCCCCTGGTTTTTGTCTGTGAGAGAAAATTCTCCACATAATTCTGACCTTTTCCTCACTACTAGTTAAGTTTTTACTTTTAAATTTGACTTTTATTTCCTAAATCCGAACCGTCCTGCCACATTGTCAAAGCTTTATTAAACCATATAGAAAGCCTTCTAGTATCTTCTGCCTGATGCTCCCTGGGGTATGGCTGCATCTCTCCCTGCAATGTCAGTAGACATCTGGGATGCTGACTCTCGACCACCTGAGATCCTTCGCTCTTGCCTGCTGTTGCCTGATTTTCAGGAGGATGTAGTGTGGGGACATTAACTTATCTTGGCATTATTTTGAGTCACCTAATAAAGTGCTCTCTGAATCCTTAAACGTTTGGAGGGTTATGGAAAACTGACCCCTGCACCTGGCAGGCTAATCCAGAAATGGATCGTCTGGTGAGCTTGCCCCTGAGCCCCTTCCGCACCCACCCACTCCCCCGAGGAAGATAAAGGCTCTTTGTGCCTTTTAGCATCCCTGTTAAAGTCTTCTGGCTGTGTACCGTGGAACTGTAGAGAGGATTGAATTTATTTCTGTTATGAATGTTATTTTTTATTTCCCAACAACCACCCATATCATTATCAATATAGATACGGCCCTTATTAAAGATGGACATTATAAATTCGGGCCTTATATACAGTCATATTGCCCAGGCTTCCTGCGATGAAAGGAGACTTCACCCCTTTCAAGAGGGGGCTCAGGCCTCCATCTCTTGGTTGAACTTTCTGCCCTTTGGAGCTGTATATTACCTTAAATAGCTTGCAGCTGACAGGCTGCACTGCTGGCCCATGCAAACTGAAACACCGTAATGGATGGGGTAGCCTCTCCTAATGGAGCCACAGTGGTGAGAGACAATGAGTAGAAAACTCCCGTCATGATGAGGGGCTTGGAGCTATGTTATTTTATTTTAGAGTTCCTACCTCCAACTCAGCACGGTTATGAAGAGGAGAAATGAGGTTATTTGCTTCCTAAGAAAGAAGAAGTCTTTCCTTGAGACAGAATGGGCTTACTGCAAGCAAAGTCTGCTGGCCCATGCCTGAAGCTGTTCATTTTGGTAACAAGCGAAACAGCCACCACGTACCAATTTATCTGTGGTCACCTATTGACCTCCATATGCTTTGCTTTACAGGCTCCTAAGATGTCTTTCTTTTCTTTGTGTTCTTTGTGTTGGCCACTATCATGAGAAATCTGTTAGGTTTTATGCAGAAAATAAACTTTATCGTTACAGTTTTACAAATGCCAACTTGGTCTTTAGAGCACATGAATGCTTGAAGAGCCATTTTTTTGTTCCTGGAAAAGCCTCTCTTTAAGGTTAACACTAGATAATCTCTTGCTGCTTTCATAAAATTACAAATAAGTTATCTTTTAGCAAATTCTATGCAATACAGTTTTAAAATGTGGACTGTTTCTTAGTTAGCCTAGCCTTTGGAAAGACGTCCATGCCAAAGCCATGCAGATTTCTTCATCTTGACACTGGAATGTCGTTTTAATTAAGTAATTTGGATTTGGATTTTATTGGTTGGATTTTCCTGTATTTCTTCATGGCTCTGAAGCCTTTCTTTACTTTCTCATGCAACTGTGTGCTTACGTTTGAAGCATGACTCATTTAGCAAAGACCCCTGGGTTCTTCAGGTTGGTCTGTGACAGGGGCCGGGAGTGTTGAGTGTATTCCCACTCTCGAGGATTGGTGAGCAGCTTATTTGCACACAGTTTAAACTGAGAAAATGTCAACTGCTTCAAATGCCACCCTCCAATTTGTTGTCTCTCTGGTGACTTTTTAATTTCACTGGAGGTGTCTATAAGATTTATAAGATTTACAGATGATAGTGTGTCAAAGAAAAGCGTGATATAAAAAAGGGGTATATATCGCCAAGATGGCATTTCATGAACTGAATTTAACCTGAGAAAATATCATTACCAATATGTAGGATTTTACAAATCTTACTTTTAATGTTTGATTATCAAACTGTGAAATTATAGACTGGAGAGGTAGCTGAATGGTCGAGCACTTACCTCACGTAAGGATGAGCCTAGATTTGGTTGTCTAGTTCCAAAATAAATAAACAAATAAACATAACACTTTAGGTTTAGTGTGATTGATTGTGTAATTAAAAGAAATAATTCAGAGATGGGGACTAGGCAGATTGCCTGGCCATCAAGAGTTCTTTCTGCCCTTCCAAGGGACTGGAGTTCAGTTCTTAGCATCCAGGCCAGGTGGTTCACAAGCTTTTGTAATTCTAGCCCTAGAAGCCCCAAGGTTTTCTTCTAACCTTTGTGGGTACCCACACTCTCATTCTCATGCACATACTCACACACACACATAAAAAGATATATATTATATAATTAAATATATAATTAAAAATAAAATAAAGCTGATCAAAACAGGAATTTGCAGATGCTGTGTAAGTGATCCCCCCTTCTTTTGAGTGCTCTGTGTTGAACAAAGCGATCTCCACCTTCATTCACTTTGCCATCACAACTAGGTTTCCCCACATCTTTGGTAGTTTTTGACCACAGTGAAGAGATTTCTGTCTCATACCCTCTCTTCTTTACTGGCAGAGGATGGCATCTCTGAGAATGGGCATTGTTCAGAAGCAGCCTCTTTGGGATGTTCTTCCAGAGCCCTGGCGAGACGGCCCTCTTTATCCTCAGCCTGTGCAGAACACATGCACTTATCGCACTCATTGAAGTTTCTTCTTTGGGGGAGATCTTCCTTAAAAAGGATGCTGTTACTATATCATGACGTTTATTCTTGCAGAGGAATACAGCTATCTGGACCACTTCTTATAGCATTGTGCTACTTGGTTTGCTTCTGCTGTCCGATGGTCTGTCGCTCCATAGTCTCTGTGGTTGCCTTTTCTGATATGCTCACGGGGAGCGGCGTGTTTGCACATGTAGCTCCCAGCCCTGCAGCACTCTGGGTGGTAGCTGGACGTTTGCCCAGCTGGGGAGAGATTGCTCTTTTCCTCCAGCTCCTTTATTTATTTATTTTTCTGTGGGGCTATGACAATGTTGGTGGTTTCTTTTGTCTTGAATTTATGTAAAAAGTTTATTTGCTGCTGTTCAAAGGTCTCAGCATGTGGCCTGAGCCCAGGCAGACCGGGTTCCATGGCTCAACCAGTTCCTGAGAGAAGGACTCTCCTAGGATTCTGAATGCTGGGGCCTCCCTTTTGTCCCTTCTGTTTTGAGCCACATTACAGAATGGTTTTTACTTGAGATTTTCTGAATCACGAGGAGAGTAAGTCGAGAGTTTCTGACATCAGAAGTATCTATCCATCACAATCCAGAGCATTGGAAAGCACATAAGACCATTTTGCCACAGGGGACGAGTAGATTTTTATGAGTAAATAATGAAAATATTTTAAAAGCTTGTTATGTTTTGTATAAATGGACATATGTAAAACACATGCTATTTAAATACCGGTGTGAAAATAAGGTGGAAAGCAAAACAGCTTGTAAATCAGAAACCTGTTACAGTGAGGGATCCCTGCTCCTCGCTAATTTGAAGGGAACCTCTTTTCCCATGGGTTTAAATGGGTGCTAACCTCTCTGATCTCTCAGGAAAGTGAAGTAGTCATTTGGGGAAAGGAAACTCTGATTTTAGCTGATCAACCCACACGCACTGGCTTCGTGGGAGCCTAGGCAGTTTGGATGCTCAACTTACTAGACCTGGATGGAGGTGGGGGTTCCTTGGACTTCCCACAGGACAGGGAACCCTGATTGCTTTTCGGGCTGAGGGGTGGGGGACTTAATTGGGGGAGGGAGAGGGAAATGGGAGGCGGTGGCGGGGAAGAGACAGAAATCTTTAATAAATAAATAAATTTTAAAAAAAAGAAAAAAAGAAAATACTGGTTTTATGATAAAAATCCTCTACACAGCTAGAGAAAGATGTCTCCTATGCTCATTCCTGCCGCCCTTAGCTTTTATTGCAATGCTAAATGGCTATGTGCAGCCAGAACAGCAAAACTGTAGGGTGATTGTGACCAGTGCAAAGAAGGTGTGCTTTGATCTGAAGGGTTCCCTCTAAAATCGCCGCGCCTGAAGCGTCATGCTTTTCTGAGTACCACCAAGGTGGGAAGGAAGTTCAGTGCCATTGGTTGTTAAAACCAGAATATTTTCTCCCGTTCTGTGTCAGTATCAAATTCTCCCCGTGAAAACTATCTGAGTGACTTCATAATAAGATCAAAGAACTTTTAAAAGTCTTTTCCTAGTCATTTTGCCTTTACAGCCCCTTTTATTTTCTTTGCACAAATAATGGAATTAATCGAGCCTGTTTTCTTTTGTGTCTTGTATTGTGTGGCACACCCACTCCCTTTTCTTTTCATGGGTGGGCTCCCAAGGGGAATATGGATCCTGGGGTCTATTCAGAACTAGGACAATGTAAAGGATACTGTACTAAAGTTTGGGGCAGGGAGGCCTCCCGGAAGTGGGAGTAAGCTTCAGTGAAGCTGGGTGAGGGGGGTGGTGGAAAGGGAGGATGCCGATTAAAATAATAAACAAGGGCTGAAGAGAGAGTGATTGCCACAGCTCTGGCAGAGCGGGTCTGGGAGTCCCTGGAGCTGCTCCAGGCTCCTCTCGGCAGCTGCACACCCTGCCCTGCGGAGGGCATCATGGGATTTGTCTCAAGACCTTTCCTCCGGACCCAAGCAAAGCAACTTTTAAAACTTTAGCTCCAGGGCACTGACAGCACATCCCTTAGGCTGAGCTGAAGTGGGGAAGTGGAGAGAAATTAGCTTGGTGGTCACCATAGCAACTCCGCCGGCGGCGGCTGCTCTCTGGGAGAGTGGGAACCAGTGGTCTCCTGTCTCGGGTTCTTCGGGGTTTCTTCAGCTAAGAGCACACTCCTGCTTACTGGAACTCTACATAAGTCGTGCTGTTTGAAGCTGGCTCTTTACCCAGATTTTTTTTTCTTTTTTCTTTTTTTTTTGAAACCAGTCTGAATGGAGGAAGTTGGTAATGCTTGGCTTTTCTTCCCTCCCTTCTCTCTTGCAAGTTTCCAGGCTGTAGCTTTTTTCCCTCCTTCCTTTCTGCTGTGTGTAATTGAGACCAAACTCTAAGTCTGGGCTCAGGAGGGAACAGTGGTGGCCTGCAGGTCATTAGTGAGGTGAGGAGAAAGAGACCCTGGGTGTCTCGGGGCAGAGAGGAGACCATGCCAGCCTCCTGGAACACAGCTACAAGAAAACACAGAAGCAGGTCTCTGCCTTCCGAGCTCCGAAGTCCGTGAAAAAAAGCGGACCCAAGGTGGGGTGGCTAAAATGTCCCAGTGCAAGCAGCTGATGCTCATGGGCCACCGCTCAAGGGCAAGGATTGTAAAGGATTTTACAAAAGATTTGAAAGTATAGCTAGAAAAGACACGGGTTTTAGAAGTTGGACGCTGTTGTCTGAAGGAAGTTTGCCAGGAGGATGTAGGCTCCAAGGGCTCCCGGACGATGATTGGTCTGAACTTCGGCTTACGGGAATTGTTGACAAAATTTGAAAAGGTATGCAGAAAGCAAACTTCACCGCTGCACTTTTTCCTTCCCTGTTTCTGCTCTCCTCTTTCTTCTTCCTCCTTCTTTTCTTCTCCTTTTTTTCTTCTCCTCCTCCCCCCTCCTCCTTCTCCTCCTGGATTGATTGTTTAGTGTTAACTTCTAAAGAATTTTTTTTTTAATTTAATAGCTTCTGTGAGATTAGGTTTTTAGGCCCACAGTTCTTTCCCTTGGCCAGGGTGAATTCTGAGGCTTGTCAGCCTTAACATTCCACATCAGAGGGGATGGCTTATAGTCAAGTCAGCTGATAACTTAATTGCAATTTGGGGGAGAAAACAAAACAATAGGCAAAGCCAGCAACAAACACTGGGTTTGGGTGCCAAAGCCTGACTTCATCAGGCCTGTGTCCTGTTTTCCATGCCCCTGGGGTCTGTTTATCTCTTCGGCTGCTGCTGCTGCTGAGCCTGCCCTTGCAGCCCTGTCTGAGGACCAGTTCTGAGCCCCAGAATCTGGTCCGTGATAATGATGGCAAATCTGCTGTCAGGCTTTTCTCTCAGATTGTCCGTTTTTAAAGTGGATAGGCTTTAAGGCTTGGGTCAGAAGTTTTTCATTTGGCATCCTTCCCCCCCCCCAGGCTTTTTGGCACACCCCAGGGTGGAGCTTACCCTGCAAAAAAGCTACCTCCTCACTTTTAGAATTCAACAATGCAGAAAGCTTCCCATGCCAGTTAGCGGCTTCCTGAGTTCCTGGCTTGCTCCAGTCTCTGCTCCTTAAAGAAGTGGGGAGAGGAAGGGAAGAAAAAGGCCAAGCAGTTTATCTCTACCCGCACAGATGAACTGTTTGTCAGCTGTTAAATATGTGCTCTGGGTTTCCCCCGTTCACTGATAGTACAGATATAAACAAGACTATATTGAATCATTCAAAGCATTAGTAAGCTTTGTCTTGGCAATTACAACAGACAGAAAAGAAAGATACAAAAGCAATACCACTTAAGTTGGTGCTGGATATTTTCCTGGACAATTACAGCCACCCTGGCCTCCCAACAATGGGGGGAAGAACATCAGAAGGATGGACAGAGAAAAGAAGTTAGCCCTTCTTGGAGGGTGCTCCCTGACTCTCCTTGCACCCCAACTCTAGTAGTGGGTCTTTCCATTGTAAGATGGGGCCAACTTTGACCTACTGTTTTCATAGTTGTTAAACATCTGAACTCTGGAGAGCAAGGGCTGGTTCGCAGTGGGCTCGCTCACCATTTGCCTGGAAAGCAAAGAATCTCATCCTTATGGCAGCTGGAAACAGCAGGTGCCAAGTTTTATGACCATAAAGAGGTCTGTTAGCTCGTTTTCTGTAGATTTGTCTCTTTCATCCATGTGACATGAATAATCCATGCTTGCCACCCCCCCTGCAGTAATTATGCCATAATAGCTGAACTTTTGAGTTGTAATTGCTGCTGTTAGTCTTTAAGCTTAGATCAGATAGCTGAGGTGAGCAACCTACTTTCTTAAGCCTCTGGGCCACTTAATGGGTAGAGTGAGACATTCTGGAGTTGGTAGCCTTTCTCTCTCAACCCCAAAACTTTAGTATCTGAATGTATGTTAGTCCTATTTTTACTTTAGTAGTTGGCCCGACAGTAAAAGGAGGCGTGTGTCTGTTAAAGGCTTGATTTGAAGTTTTTCTCGAGAGGTAGTTTTCAAAGAAACAGTCCTGCTTCCGTCGAGTATGACATTTGTATCTGTGAAAGTAACCCAGTGAAAGTAACACTGTTGTGTGTTTCACCAGTAGGAAGTCATCATCCACGAATGTGCATTTTTCCAGCTCACGCCTTTTAAAAAAATCCTTTGTATGTTTTCACAAAGCTGTTTCATATATTGAGCTTATGTTCCATTAAGTCATTGCCAGGAAAACTGAATTCTGGAAAGGTTTCACTGCTTCACACCTCTCAAATTCAGCTTCCTCCCTCTCTCCAACTCAGAAAGCAGCACTGCATTTGTATGGAAAAGTCTGAACTATTGCAATTGGAAAGGCCCTGGTGCTGATGCTGTCATGTAAAGTGGTGGACTCAACTCCCTTTATCTATGTGTTGCATTGGTGGCTTCTCTTTATTCCACAGAATACAGAAGCTCACCTACTGTGTGCATTGGGGGACTCTCTCTATTCCATGGAATACAGAAGCTCACCTACTGTGTGCATTGGGGACTCTCTTTATTCCATGGAATATAGAAGCTAACCTGCCATATGTGTTGTGGACTATCTTTATTCCATGGAATACAGAAGCTCACCTACCGTGTGCACTGGGGGCTCTCTTTACTTTCCGTCCCCTTAGTTCTCTCTTCATCAGTATTAGCGATCTGTTTCTAGATGAACACTTGCCTTAGTGACGCCACCCTTTCTAACCGTTCAATCAGGTGGTAGGTATCACAATCAAATGCTGATTTTGCTCTGTATTTTGAAGCTATTTCTGACTTTAAGGAAACTAAGAACCAATATTGGGATAGTGGACGCAGATCTTGATATGTTCAGCAACTTCATATGTTCAGTGCTGGCTAATAAATGAGAGATAAACTTGTGAGATAATTAAGATTCCTGAATGAGATTTAAACAAACCTTCTACCTGCCGTTTAAGGCAGCAGACTGTGGAAATGAACAGAAAGTCACATTATTTCTAGAGAAGTCCAGTGGTTTTTGTTGTTTTCATCCATAATTGAATCAGGTAAATGATGGAATTTCTGCTCCCAAGATGTGTTCCAAGACCATGGAACACATGGGCAGATGACACTTGAGACTCATGTGTCTTAGAACCATAATGTTACGAGTCTCTAGTGATCCAGGAGGCAGAAAGTATAAGTTACACATAGAGGTCCTCACCAAAGATCAGGAAACTATACTTACTATCAGGATATGCAAAATCTGGTAAGAGGAGGGACCTCTTACCAGAGGAGAAGGACCTCACAAGGTGAACCTGCCAACAAGCATGTCTGCCTGTATCCTTAAACCACATACAGCTGTGCTCATGGGTGACTGCCCAGCAATGCCAAAGTTATAGACAGGCATCAGTGTTTTCCTTGCACACACTTTATAAAGGGAGCATCATGGCTTTAGTGACCTGCTGCCCTACTGGAGCCACTTGCATTGTGTGCTGTTTTTGTTTCTGTCCTTTCATCATACAGAGGACTGAGTAATGGGCAGTTTAAGTTCAATGATGTTGTTTTAAATGGCTGTCACTTTTATTAATTTTTGTAGCCCTGCAATTAGATGATTAATGATAATGGTTATTCTAAGGATTTTGATTTTGTTTTTAATTGATGGATGATAATCATACATCTTTATGGGGCAGCACGTGACATGTTGCTACATTTATATATTATGTCATGATTAACTTAGGCTCTTTAAGCCATCCATCATCTGAAACATTTATCATTTGTTGCTGTTTGTGTATTGAAAACCTCCTATCACAGTTTTGAAGCATAGGATACAATATGCTTGATTATAGTGTCCTTCGAGGGTCCCTTACCTTGTGTCTGGATAGTAGCTTTCTTTTGGTGAGATTTTAAAGGAAGGTGCTCTTCATAGTGACGATACAGTCACAAACATGTAATGCATCTTTATGCCTTTTACCTCCTTAAGCATGATGCTAATATTTTAAAAGCTGTAAGAGAACCTCAGTTCACAGGTAGCAGTCTATCATGTTGGAGAAGGCATGGCAGTCAGAGTGTTTCTGCTCGTGGGAGCTAGCGAGGATGGTTTGCTCATAGATGAGTCAGTTACAATGCTCAAGCCTGTCACCTAGCAACGTGCATCCTCCAGATAGACCCTACCTCCTAAAGTCTCCACAGCATTTCAGAACTGCTCCAGTCGGTTTGAAATACATAAGTCTATTGGGGGAGCATTTTCCAAGCTTGGTTCACAAGCAAACCAGAAGGAACAAGGCAGTAAGCAGTGTTTCTCGGGGGTTTCTGCTTCAGCTCCCACCTCCAGGATCTGGCTCTGACTTCTCTCAGTGACAGATTGTGACCTGGGAGTTGTAAACTGAAAGAAATCCTTTCCTCCCCAAGTTGGTTTTAGTGGGTGTCTTGACAATGTAATACAAAGGCAAACTAGAACAAAGGTTTTTCTACCCCATTATCTTACGTGCAATTTACATCACAAACAATCAGAGAAGAACATTTACATCACAAACAATCAGAGAAGAACATTATTGACATGGACTTCTTTTATATATATATATTTTTTTTATTGAGAAAAGGAAAAAAAAAACAAGTTTCCGCCTCCTCCCAGCCTCCCATTTCCCTCCCCCCTCCTCCCACCCTTCTCCCCCTCCCCCCACTCCTCTCCCCCTCCCTCTCCAGTCCAAAGAGCAATGACTTAATTTGAAAAGGTTACTGTCAGTACTGTCAGCCTGTCAAAATGAGATTCCAGTGTTGACCAAAATATGATGCAATAGCTTGATTGAAAGTTGTAGACCTAATCATTGGAATAAAATGTAACATGAAGCATAATTAATAGAGTAATTGAAACCAATAAGTAATTGAATAACTTATTACAACTTGCGACCTGTGAAAACAAACTTCTGACTTGATTTGTTTATTTTTATTTGAAAAAAAAAATGTCGGGATTTTTTTTCAAGTTGTGAATCTCGTCTTTAAAACCAGAGGCTCCGGTGATAATCCTCCAGCATTTCTTTCACTCCATCTTCACTGTCTCTCAGATCCAGGGATTTTTTAAAGGCTCACTTAATTAGCCCAACCTTGGGGGCAGGCTAGGGAAGTAATTGCTAATCTCACTTCTCCACCTTCAGGACAGGGATCCACACTTCTCCCCGAGGAAACATTGTGTGAGCCATGTAGGGGTAGAGAAATAAACCATGCAAAAATAAAGTTGTATCAACTGGTCTCAAAGAGGATGCATCTAATCTAGCAGTGGTTTAGCTGCTGAGGTCGGCTGATGGTATCATGTGCTGTTAGAATATTTACACATTTCTGCTGGGCTAATTTAAAGGAACATTTTTACCTCCATCATCAGGATGCTATTGTTCATAAGACATAGAAAACAAAATGTATCTGGGCATGGTGACCTGTGTTTATAAACTTAGTGTTTGGAAGGTTGGGTAGGAGGCCCAGCCTAGGATACATAGTGACACCCTGCCTCAAAAGCAAAAACAGAAACAGCACAAACAAATTTGTGTGTGTGTGTGTGTGTGTGTGTGCGCGCGCGCGCGCGTGTGTAGAATACATAGTGACACCCTGTCTCAAAAGCAAAAACAGAAACAGCACAAACAAATTTGTGTGTGTGTGTGTGTGTGTGTGTGTGCGCGCGCGCGCGTGTGTAGAATACATAGTGACACCCTGTCTCAAAAGCAAAACAGAAGCAACAACACAAATAAATTTCCCTGTGTATATGTGTGTGTGTTTGTGTGTGCGGGTGTGTGCTATCCATCCATAATATCTTTGTTTATATCTCTATTAAAGGAATGTCTAGTTAAGGGCAAAAACTGCTAATAAGATATTAAAATCAAAGTAAGTACCAAACAGAAGAAATACATACTTTTCTTTATGCCGTTTATTGGATCTAGGTAATGGGTGTTCTTCATAGAAGCAATCAGAAGACCTTGCCTAGCTTTTGAAGCCTTGTTCTGGAGAGCTGTGATGGAGTTTGCATCTTAAGCAATTGATGGCAGTTCAGTCAGATGAAAAGTAGTCATCCTCTTTTCCGAGCTCTTTCTCCTTCCCAGCCCTCCACATTATGTGTAGCCCTTTACATGAGTCCTTAAGACATTACCCTGCCCCGTTTGGAGATATTAGTTCAACTACTTGACGATTGCTCTGGGCCCAGTGTGCACATGACTGACTCATGCTAAGAGCCTGAAAGAGAATTGCTTTGTGCTTCTAGAGGGATTACAGTCCCTTGCTAATTATCAGTAACCATTTAGTGCTCTTTAACCTTCTGAAGCACTTGCAGGGTGAAAGAGGTAAGCGTTAGTCGGGCCCATCTTCCCGGATGGGCGACCAGTGTAAAGCTTCCTTTATGGAACTATGATGTATTTTAGCTTTTTATGCTGCCTGAGGGTTGTGCCCTCCCTGTGGTCCGTGCTGGCATCTTGATGTTGGACATGTCGCACCACTGCACAGCTATCTACCAAGGAGCATGATTCATTAAGCTCATTTAATTCTGAATTTCCACTGAGAGCTTAGACAGGTCTCTACTGCACAGGCTTCTCAACAATTTCACGTTTCTCATATCCAAGACTGTTAAGTGAGGAAATTGAACTAACTGTTTACTTCTTTGACATCCAGTCCGTTACCTACCTTCTTCTGGAATTACTGTGGCTAATTTGCCAATCTGTCAAAATGGGTTTGCATGGAAGAAATGTATGAGTGTTTGTTTATGACATTGGTCTTCATATCATCTATTTTGTTTTATGTTAGGCTTACTCTGTGTAACAGGCTGTGAAAGATACAGAAGAAACATAATATTATTTTTTTTTTAAAAAAAAAGCATTCTGGGCATTTTGGCAGCATATGCCATCAAATAGTCAATAAAACAAAATCATGGATGCTGATTTCTTTTGTTTTGCTCACTTTCTGGTTGTTGATTTTTCTTTCTGTTGATGTTGATCATGAATGGGAGGGTTCTCTGCACACTGAGAGCTTTATTCCAGTATGAACATTGTGTAGTGCTCTCCCTCAGAGATTTCGGGGCCGTGTGTCTTTATTGATTGAACCCATTCTCTGCTGCTTTGCTGTTTTATCCCATTTACCATCTTGCTGAATCGGAAAACAACACCTGCCGCGATTGTGCTCCATTTCGTCACTGTACCCAAGCTTCTCAAGTTAGGGAGTGCCCGGGTGAACCATACTCAAGTGTTCCTATAGCCTGTTGTCTGTTTGTCTTTCTATATCTCTTGAATATGAAGGGAGGCAGTAGTTGGGAGCCAGGTATTTGTCAGGATGTTGTGGCTTGAAGCTGTGTTGTGAGTCTAGGTGTGGTCCACTGATGCTTAGGAACCTGTGCAGCGGATGTGGGGCCAAGTTCCCATGGCAATGGAAAGCAAAGAGAGGTCTTGCTGATGGTGCCAGGGAGTCTCTTGAGAAATATGGTGATGATAGAGGTCTACAGCATTGCAAAACTAGACTCTGAGTTTTATATACAGATCTGTCTATGATATGTAGGTGATGCTCAGTGCAGATTTTATGATTCAAGTAGTGAGAAGGGGGCGGGGGGAGAAAGACAGGGTCTCAGGAAGGTTACCCAGACTGGTCTCAGATTTACTAGATAGCTGATCATGAATATTCTATGAACATTTATTTGCCTTTTCCCATGCTCATTGAGAATTGGATAGTCTCAGGAAGATGGAGGCCTTTTCAATTTGAGCTGTAGTGCCCTGAAGCAGTTAGACCATGAAGAGTAGAGCTTATTTCTTTCTCTTATTCTGAAGATAGGGAAGTTCATATCAGAAAACCACAGATTTCGTGTCTGGTGAGAGCCTGCTATCTGACTCAGGGATGATGCCTTCACAATATGTCCTCTCAGAGTAGGAAAGGCAAGGCAACCTTTGGGGGGAGAGGACTCTATTTCATAAGGGCATTTATCCTGTCAGAAAAATGCTACCTTGTGACCCGACCATCTATCCAAGGCTTCATCTCTTCTTACTGTCATGTTTAAGAGTAAAGTTCCGATCTCTCATAGTGAATTGGAGGCAGAAAACCCCAGAGCACTGTAATAGGCTCATAAAGGAAGACCACCTGGGAAGAGCAGGGAACTGTGGTGTCGAACAGCGCATGCGTCTCTTCTCAATCGCGATTCGTTCCTATTGCTCTCATACAATGCTTAACCTACAGGATGAGTTATGGAGAGGAGGACCACCCCTGTCGGGTCCCCTCTGGTGTCTGTTTTCTGTTGGTAATTTCATAAACATTTGTTCATTCTCAGTGACTATTGCTTATTATTATATTCTTAGTCTCTTACTAAAAGTGTTGTTTAGGGTATGTAGAAACTGTTCAAAATTCAGAAACATACACAAAGAAGAAAACCTAGATTTTTCTACAACTTCCTTAGGTAAAGATTATATTATTTTATTTTTTTCAGTCTTTTAATGTATTTGTGTTTTCTTATATGCAAGTATATGTGATAACTGGAAAATCATCTTTAACATTTAAATAGACATAGCATATAGCTTTGTACCTTGGTTTTCAAACTCAATTGCTTGTTACCACTAATGTTTTATAGTTTTCATTTTAGAGCAAACAATTTTTTAATGTGTTTATGCATTAATATTCTTAAGATAGATACTTTGATAATAGTTTCCAGCTTTAGATGTAAATTGCTGTCTACAAGAAATTTTGTTAATTTCCACTTTAATTGTTTTGCCATCAAGTAAGCTACATTCCTATTTAATAAAAAAATGATTTTCCCTTTATTATTTCTTAATGACAATAAATATACATATTAACATTTTTCAGAAGTTTTAGAAAAAATATATCTTATTGAAAGGGCAGACCCAGGGAAAGCAACTTTGTGAAAATCTGTAAAACATCCAAGATTAGATGGTATCTTGCTTTGGCGATGTGTAAAGTATAGAAAAATAATCACATGAATTTTAAGCAAAATTAAGTGATTTATAATAATAGTTATAAAACCTCAAAAACTGCCCAATCATCCTAAAATACTGACATCAAGTAGGCCGATACATGAAATGTAGATTATTATAAATTCCACTTTTAGGATGTGGGGAACCAATGTATTGAAGACTTAAAGGCTGTTATTTTCTGTGACGGAACTGTGGGAACACTTGGTTTTGTTATATATTACAGATGGTGAAATGAAGTATTTCGATTGAAAACAACTCTTCTACAAATACAAAAGTAACTTTGCAGAAATCCCATGGCATGCCTCAATGACCTTTAGTGTTTGAATTGTCTCTTTGCTTTTCTCTTTAGGACATCCAGGCCGAAATTGATGCCCACAATGACATATTTAAAAGCATCGATGGAAACAGGCAGAAGATGGTGAAAGCACTGGGGAATTCTGAGGAGGCCACAATGCTTCAGCACCGACTGGACGACATGAACCAGAGATGGAATGATTTGAAAGCAAAATCTGCTAGCATCAGGTCAGAATACTCAATATCAAAACAAGATAAAATGCGTGTGTGTTTGTTTATATGTGTCTGTGTGTCTGTGTTTGTCTGTGTGTGTATCAGAAAGAAAAAGAACAGTCTATCACCAATGCAACTCTATCAGAATTTGTGTAAGATTGAAATCCGAAGTCCATTTTCTTGCAAGTTGGGACTGGAGATGTATTAAGCAGTAGAGTACTTACCTTGGGTAGGGTCTTGGGTTCAATCCTCAATACTGGCAAAAGAATACATAAGTAAATAGAAGTTTTTACCTCATTTATACTTCTTGTACTCTGCTGTTTGTACCAAGCTATTCACAGATATTCATGTTGTAAATCTTACAACAGTTAAGATGATGTCACTGACACCTGCTAATTGCCAAGTGTTTACTTAATATCTGTAATTAAGTAATAATAACTGTATCAAGATTGTTAGAACCATTGATGTCTGTCTGTCATCTATCTATCTATCTATCTATCATCTATCTATCTACCTATCTATCTATTTATCTATCTGTCTATCTACCTATCTACATACCTACCTATCATCTACCTCTTTATCTATCTATTTGAGACAGGGTTTCACTATGTAGCACTGGCTGACCTAGAACTCACTTAATAGACCAGACTGGTGTTGAACTCATAGAAATCTGCTTGCCCTTGCCTCTCAAGTGCTGGAATTAAAGGCATACACTCTTTAAAGATAAGGTGTCTATAGCCCAGGCTGATCTTGAGTTTGTTTTGTAGCCAAGGTTGGCTTTTAAAACTTTCTAAAAAAAAAAAAAAAAACAACCAAAACCGAAGACTTTTATTTTTATTATGTGCATGTAGATGTCCTTTGTAAGTATATGTGCACTATGTGTGTAGCAGAGCATGGGGGCAGAAGAGGGCACTGTGGTCCCTAGAACTAGAATTACAGGCAACTGTGAGCTGCCATGTAGATACTGGGAACCAACCTGGGTTTTCTGCAAGAGCAGCTGATGTTCCTAACTTGTGAACTCTCTCCTTGCGCCCTGGCCTTTACCTCTTCTTCATCCTCCATCCACAGAGTGGTAAGAATGCAGACAGGTGCCATCATACCCATTTAGAACAATTACTTTATTTAGTAGCCATGGACTGTGTACATTAGTCAATCTCACACAACCATATTACTTAATTTATGCTGTATGTGTTGTTAAGTGACACATGAGTGTTCTTCACAAAGAATCCTGGTAAAGTGGATGGTCAGAATTTTTATACAAGAAAAGAGAAATTTATTGACAATAACGATTGAACTAATAAGATAAAAGCCAGAGTTTGAATGCAGATTTTTTTTTTCTATTGGTTTTTCGGACAGTGTTTCTCTGTGTCAAAACCCTCTGTCCTGGAACTCGCTTTGTAGACCTCGCTGGCCTCGAACTCACAGAGGTCTACATGTCTCTGCCTTGTGAGTTCTGGGATTGAATGCATGCATCCCCACTGCACAGTGAATGTAGATATTTTTAATTCTTGGTATTGAACTTATTTTGCTTCATCAAGTTTTTATGTCCAATTTGAAGATGTATTGATTGAGATTAAATGCCTCTTATGGACACTAAAATGGAAAATGATGATTCATGTCTGCTTTGGTTGGGAGTAATATTCACTAAGTATGAACCTTAGGATCAGAAGTCTGACGGGGGGGGAGGGGGCACCATTGGCAAACCACCCAGAGTAACAGAATGGTGCCCTATTGGAATTCAAGCAGATTTACGGTCATATTCAGTAGATGCTAGAGTTTCTAATTGGCAATAAGTTAAAGGATACTGACAGAATGCCATATTAGTGAGAGTGATAATTTAAAAGAGGAATGTTGGTGGAAAGCCTTGGGTTTGGTTGTGTCATGTGTTGATATGATATGTCTAACCGTAAAACCAAATTGATTCTCGCACTTTACTATTTATTTTCTGATCTTGGAAAAACTGCTTCACCCATCTGAACTTTGCCAAATTGTACGATAAGTATCCAACATACTTGATTGTCAGGAAGAGTAAAGTAGATTGATTTGATAGTTTCTTAGTCTCCGTAGACCTTGGTAATGGTAAATTCTAGGCTATTTTTCATATGCAAGGTTGGTGAGTGGATCTGCTTAAGTTGGTGTTGGAAATCCATGCAGCGACTGTCAGAGAACAGAAATCTTCTACTCTTATGAATGATTTTCTTTAGAATTAAGGTAGCATGTCCTGTAACATACAGTCCTGGGGGCTGGAAAGATGGCTCAGTGGTTCAGAGCACTGGCTGCTCTTCCAGAGGACCTGGGTTCAATTCACAACACTCACAATGCAGCTCACAACTGTCTGTAGTTCCAGTTCCAGGGGATCTGATACCCTTACACAAACATGCAGGCAGGCAAAACAACAATGCATATAAAATGAAAATAAATCATTAAAAAATGCAATTGCTCTATTTCTTAAGATGGTTGAGATGTGGCATGCTGTTGGTTCCTCTCTGTATAGATCCAGGTGGAAATTCTGTCTCCATCAGCTGACTATTCTGTTTGTTTGTGCTGGAGAAGGATGCTAGGTTTACATCTATATTGACTCACTTATATTTCCCATAATTTGATAAGTATAACTAAAGATGAAATAATTTTTAATTTTTATATTCAAATATTTAAAAAGAAAATACACATCATTTACATATTTATATGAGATAAATGGGCTTATTATTTCTCAGTATTGGGCTTTCCTTCATGTGGGAAGCTCAGCTAAGAAAGAAGAACAGGACAATTTTGGGGAGCATTGCACTTTGGAGAGACATTGTCCTCAAATACTGATATTGCCATGCAACAGTTATGCTACAGTGGGAAGTTCTTAACCCATGTGTGTGCCTCAATTTCTTTGTATGTAAATTTAGAGTAATTTCTTTAATAGGGCTGCCATGCGTGTCTCATTTAGTCCATGCAAAGTGGCCCATATTTATTATTATTATTATTGGTTACTATTTTGTTTGGCACTAGTTAATTCAGAAGACACAGAAACTTCTCTCTTCCCAAACCCCTCTCATTTCCTGGCTGGATTCTGAACAAACGTGAAAGAAAAATGGATTCAGCTGGCCTCCTTGGGAACCCTAATGCCATGGGAATGGCTGACAGAAGCCAGAAGAAAAGAGATGGCTTAGAGTTTAGATTGCTAACTCAACCCTAGAATGATGCAGAATTCCCAACAGTCACTGCTCAAGGTGGCTTTCCAAGTGAGGCACTCTACATGGGAGAGTGAGGGAAAAACTCTCTGATGATCTGTTGGGAAGAAAAATTCCTCTCTGATACCCTCTATTTTTAGTTCCCCTCACTTCATTTTACATGCTAATGATGTGGGCGGGATTGCTGGTCAGGTCACTCCTCAGGTGATTTCTCTCCAGCCCTGGGAGTCCAGCCTTGTTCTCACTTAGCCTTCTGTAGGTATCAAACTCTCTGATGTCTTTAATATTTCCACAGACTTGGCCGCTACTCTTCCCTGTAATTTATTGAAAATTGCCTTTTCTTTTAATTGCTTACTTTGCTTGAAATGGTCTTTAATAGAGGTTAATCTCCTCCATTTTCCTTGCCTGGAAGCCAGTGGGAATACATACTCCAAATATTTATGACTGGTATAGACAACAAACATCATTCTCAGCCAGAGCTGAGATGAAGACTGTCTATTTGCAAAGGGTGCCCTGTCACATAGGGATAGGTGGTTAACTGGTAGCCTCACGTGGTAGTCCACATCACTTCCTGAGGCTAGTCTAGAATCACTTCCTTAGGATAGTCCAGCATTACTTCCCCATCTACTTTTCTTCTAGGAGTTAACACATCTCTATTTCTTCCCATTTATCATCATACTCCTTATCTATAGGACCTTATGGTTCCTGTTTCCTTGACATGACTATATTACCTCCTTCTACCCTCTTCCCTCAGCTCTCATTCTTGGTGGGAATACCCACACTGATAGCTTTTTATTTTTATTTTTTTATTTTTATTTTTCCTGAGATAGGATTTCTCTTTGTAGCTCCAACTGTCACGGAACTTGCTCTGTAGACCAGGCTGACTTCAAACTGCCTGCCTTTGTCTCTTAAGTGCTGGGATTAAAGACATGTGCCACCAGCACCTGGAAATAACATTTTATATATTTTATTTATTTATTTATTTTGTATGCAACATTCCTTCCATGTATGCTTGCATGCCAGAAAAGGGCACCAGATCTCATTATAGATGGCTGTGAGCCACCATGTGGTTGCTGGGAATTGAACTCAGGACCTCTGGAAGAGCAGTCAGTCCTCTTAACCTCTGAGCCATCTCTCCAGCCCAACATTTTATATTTTAATTTTCAAGTTTCTCTTTGTATTATCTGGGAAAGTTTTCAGCCCTGTTCTATTCCCAAGTCCCATAGACCTGCTCATCCTGGGCCTCCATTGATTTAATGTCATCTTGGTATCCCTGAGATACTCAGTCCTAGGAGACCAAGGTCAGACTGCTCCTCTTCAGAGCACACATCTTACTTGGTCTCATTCCATCTGGCCATGTGAATTCTTCAAAGACAGATCCTGGTTAAATCAAACGTATGTACAGCATTCTCAACAGGACAATCTCAAGGGAAAGTGACGAACCTTCTCCATCAGTGTTGGAAAGAGGCTGCTTGTTGGTTTCCGGGCTACTCAGCCCCCAAAATAATCACACAGAAACCATATTATTTAAATCACTGCTTGGCCCATTAGCTCTAGCTTCTTTTTTTAAAAAATATATTATTATTATTTTTTAAATTTTTTTTTATTGAGAAAAGGAAAAAAAAAGTTTCCGCCCCCTCCCAGCCTCCCATTTCCCTCCCCCTCCTCCCACCCTTCTCCCCTCCCCCCACTCTTCTCCCCCTCCCTCTCCAGTCCAAAAAGCAGTCAGGGTTCCCTGCCCTGTGGAAAGTCCAAGGTCCTCCCCCCTCCGTCCATGTCTAGGAAGGTGAACATCCAAACTGGTTAGGCTCCCACAAAGCCAGAACATGAAGTAGGATCAAAACCCCGTGCCATTGTCCTTGGCTTCTCATCAGCCCTCATTGTTCGCCATGTTCAGAGAGTCTGGTTTTATCCCATGCTTTTTCAGTCACAGTCCAGCTGGTCTTGGTGCAGCTCTAGCTTCTTATCAGCCAGCTTTTATATATTAATTTAACCCATTTCTATTAATCTTTGTATGACCATGACGTCGTGGCCTCCCAGCAAAGTTTCATCACATCTGTCTCTGGCTGCGGCTCCATGGCTTCTCTTTGACTTTGACTCTGCTCTTCTTTCTCCCAGCATTCAGTTTAGTTTTCCCCACCTAGTTAATTCTGCCCTACTGTAGGTCCAAAGCAGTTTCTTTATTCATTAATGGTAATTACAGCATACAGAGGGGACTCCCACATCACAGCAGGTCCCCTTTCTTCCCTAGCTGCTTCTGCACTGCAGCCAACTGTGAACTATTTATTATATAGCTTTGTGACTTTTTTAACTCTAGTATATTTATAATTAAACCACATTACTCCAGATACCCACAGCCTATCTAAAACCAAACATCTTACTGCATTTTCTTATTTTTATCCATTTGTTTAATATTTTTCATACATTATATTTTGATCATATTCTTTCTCTTCTCCCCAAGTGCTCTCCGGTCACCCCAACCTTCTTCCAGTATCTCAGTGATGAAATGCTTAATTTCTGTCCTTGCTTTGGTTTTCTATTGAGGTAATAAAAACCATTTGTGGAAGCAAGGATTTATGTCACTCAAACAGCAACATCATCTACCAAGGAAAGCAGTCAGGGCAGGAACTCCAGGGAGGAACTGAAGCAGAGACTAGGGGGAGCGTGCCTACTGATTGTTTGCATGGCTTGTATAGCCTGATTTCATATACAGCCAGCAAAGCTGCTGCCGCCTACAGTGAGCTGGGTCTTTACACCTCAATCATTAATCAAGACAGTACTCCATAGACTTGCCTACAGATCAGTGTTATGGAGGCATTTTTTCAACCCCTTCCAACTAGGTTGGAGTTCTTTGGAAGACATTCTAGTTAAAGCCAGGCCCTTAGATTTTCTCCCATGCTAAGCGTTCTTTTCACACTGACACACTAGTACCTATTCCCTCTTTATCCCTTACTGCTGAACTTGGGTTAATTTTCCCTCCCTCCCTCCCTCTTTTCCTTCCTTCTGTGTGCGTGCGTGCATGACCATGTGTCTGTTCAGGTGGGTCCATCTGCAGGTAGAAACCAGGGATCAAATATATGTATCTTTCTCTATTGCTCTGCACCTTATTCTTTTTATTTTTCCTTTTTTTCCCTCTTTTTTTTTTTTTTTGGCAGGTTCTCTCTGAACCTGGTGCCAGGGAGACCCAGGGATTCTCCTGTCTCCACCTCTCCAGTGCTGTGTTGCAAGTGCCACCTTCTATGTGAATGGTGAGAATCTGAACTCAGATTCTCCTGCTTGCATTCCAAGCAATTTTTCCAACCAAGTCGTTGAGCCTGGCTTTGTGTTGCTATAGAAAGCATGGGAGGGGGAGCTAAGGGTTCTTTTATATAATTTGATACTGTCTACTTATAATTGGTGTTATAATTCTGAATAGTTTTCTATTTTATTCACTGCCATGCCTATCTTCAGAGGTCTTCTTTTTCTTTAGCCTTCAAATTTCTTTTTCTCTCTCTTTGGAGGACTTAATTATTTTCTGAGGATGAGGCCATCTGATTGATGACCCCTCTGCTCCTTCCAGTAGATATTTGTGGATTCTGTATTTTAAATCATTTTAAGTTTATATTACCATGCCAGAGAATGTTTCCTTTAATTAATTGTTTTTGGAAAGAGGATGTCTGCTGTTTATTGAAGTTTTTTTTTGCATCAAATCTACTCTTGATTACTTTAAAGATATTACCTCCATTGACTATGATGTGGTCGCTGAAGGAACTATCTTAAATACTACTTTAAAGTCTTTTTGGATGACCATGATCAAGCCTTTTACATACTAAACTTCATTGGGTTAATATGTTTTAACATCTTAAATACAACGCGCATATAGAAATTTATATACACATATACACACATATCTCAGGTCAGTACATAAGAAGTTAGCTGAAGACTTAAGATTTCACTTATAAAATAGACTCTAAGAATGCTGGTACTATTTCACAATCACTTGTAAAACCAAACTGGAATTCTACTAATAAATTCAAGATTCAATGGCATGACTTACATTTTAAAATTAAATTTATTTAATGTAAGATTATGTTAATTAAATATCCTCTTATCAGCTTAATGATGTCTAATATAGATTCCTCCTAACAAGAGGTTTCCAAGGCCAGGGAAGTTGTCAAATGTAATGGAATCAGAGTTCAAAGATAAAATTCTATCTTTCGTTTCTTTTATAAGCCTCTTAAAAGGTTGGGGCCCCGTTTCAAAGCCCTTAGAGCAGATGACCCTTTGCTGTCATCCTTTATGTCGCATGTTACGACGTTTTACAGCTCCATTCTTAACCTGAAGGAGCTGGGTTTTGCTAACCACATGATAAAACTAAAGTCTCCTTTGCCTAAATGTAAGAGAACAAGATTCTGCTCTTTCCCTGTTACAAAATCCTCCAGCAGGGCTCTCTGCGATGATTGGCAGCAGCCCTGTCAATGTGGTTTCTTCATGACCCATTAGCCATAAGAGGCATATTGAATTCTTCAAATGTGGCTAGTGTAAATGAGGAGCTGAATTCAAATCTCATTCCTCTTAATGAACCTGAATTTATGTTTCATTAGCCACAACTATATCAGCTCATAGCTTTGGGGTACTGTTTAGTGGCTGAATTTTAAGGACTTGTGTTTTTCTTGGTGGGTCTTCATGCCCATTTTGAGAGCGGGAATAATCTGTTTGGAATGTTGTAACTAAGAACATTCCATCAGTGAAGTTACATCAGTTACATCAGTGAAGGTTGTATTGCTGTTGTTTTTATAACTCAGTATAGAATCAGTAGGCTTTACAGTCAACTGAAAATAAATTACACATACCCAGAATTACAGATTTCATTTCATATTATATATGTGTGTGTGTGTGTGTGTGTGTGTGTGTGTGTGTGTATTACACTACAGGAGGTAATATGGCTTGGCCTCCTCTTCACTGAGATCCTTACACACATTAGGAGATTAACTGTGCAAATGTGTTTTGACTTGTGTACAGTACAGATGAGCAATTTATATTTTTCCTCCTCTTGCTGTTTAACCAAAGGCTTCCTTGGTTGAAGTCCACATTCTCCCAGTGCTGCCTGATGCCTTCTGTGTCCTGTACCAGGTAGAATGGCTGTCAGATTTCCCATCATGAGCTTGTATTTTGTGGACTCGAATTTCTCCCAGTTTGACGTTAGAATGTTGACAGCTCGCCTTTTTGTTTTGGAAACAGGGTGATGCTCAAAGGGTTTATGTTGATAAGTGAAAACCATTTTCCCCCTGTTCTCTTCCTACCTCTCTTCCTTCCTTTCAACAGGGTCTTATGTGTCCCAGGTTGGCTTGGAACTTACTGTGTAGGTGAGAATGATCTTGAACTGTTGATCCTTCTGCCTCTACCTCCTGATTGCTGGGATTCCAGGCAGATACCACCTCACCTGGTCTATGAGGTGCTGGGGATAAAATCAGGACCTTATGTTTGCTGAGCTAGCACTCAACTCATTCCTGTCCCTAGTACCCACACGGGTATCTCTTAGCCTATGACCCTCCATGTGCTAGTTTCTGTTGATGCTTATGTTCTGGAGAAGTGTATAATAGCTTGTTTGATGACAGTTCCTTTGAAAATCACTTTGGTGATTTGACACAGATAGGAGTGTGCATTCCACTCTGTGATTTTTTTCTACTGGACTCAATTGGTAAAATAAACTTTTAATGATTTTTTTTGTCTGGCAAGACTTTATGTTATTTTAGAATAGCTGGCCATATAAAAAGTTTTAAAACTAAGAGCTTTATAAAATCAGATTTCATCTAGAAAGGGGTATCCGTGTGAAGCAGGATCCATTGATGATATTAAGGTTAATACTGCAGTCAATGAAAGGGTCTCTTGCACCGCACGAGTCACATATCCAAAAGATGAACTTCTGCAAGTAAGACACGTGATAAGTCCTCTACAGAAAAACATTCCTACAGGCACTGAGTTAGGTAAAGCAATGTTCTCCTCAAAAATGCCCAGAACATGTGGATGACGTGTTATCTCTGTTGGGGCAGTTCAAATTATAGTTACAGTAAGAGAATACAACTAAGTCACACACGAACATTCAATTTGTCCTTACAAAGCCTTTAACCCAGTGACCAGGCAAAGGCCAATGAGTCTTTCATCTTTCAAGATGAAAGAACTCCAAACGAAATAGGAACACCAAAGGCTACTGTGGAAGCCCATGCCCGCTTGGGCATATGGTAGTAATCTGCTAAGCACAGAGGTGCAATGTGCTGGAGAATAAGCAGAACAGGTTTGCCAGACAGCGATTCTGTCTGATGAGCTCAGTGTTTATTATGGGAAAGCAGAGGTGCGGAGAAGCACGCAGAATCGCTGCTTCCGTTTTCATTTCAAAGCCATTTCAGCATCTCTTGTAAGAAGTATGGCCTTCATTTATGCAGATGATCCTTCAGGGGGCTGAATACCTGAACACCATAATGCTCAATCCCAGTATTTCTGTGCGCTGAAGAGTCCATCGCATGGAGAAAGACATTCGTGTGCTCTTCAGGAAGTGTGTAGCATTTGATAGGCAGCTTAGTTACTGATTGATGATGAAACTACAGACCCTGAAGACGCAGCATCAGATCTGAGTAAGAGGTTGGATGTGCACATAAATGGTTTACCCAGGAGATATTCAGCACTTCTTGGTTGAATAGAGCCCCCTGATTTCCAGCTGTCTTTTTGCATTTAAAAACGGTTGGGAAACAATTGCGACAGCCCTGTCAAGAATGTATAAGGCAACAAGTATTTTGCATTAGCAGCCAATGACTACAGGGCTTTCAATTAGTATAATTGGAATCGCTTAGCTGTGCTCTATGACCAAAAAAAAAAAAAAAACACTTGTTGTTTATCAGTAAATTCCCACCCCACCCACAAATTGAAAGCTATGCAGAAAAGCTGGAATTCAAGGAGAATCAGGATCTTGTCAAAACACAGTTTTATCAAGTTAGATCAATCCTAGCATCTGTGTAAGAAAGAGAAAGAAGAGTAAAAGAAAGAAAAGAAAATTTTTCTTGTGTGTGTGGGGGTTGTGTGTATGTGTGTGTGGTGGGGGGTGCATGCATATGTGTATAAGTACAAAGGAGGCCAGAAGTCAGGTGTCTTCTACTGTTGTTCTCTACTTTATTAACCGAGTCAGGGTCTACAGCTGAACTCAGAGCTTATGGATTTCAGCTACTGTAGCTAGCTGTCTTTGCCCACTCCCCCACCCACCCCCTCGCTGGTAATAGAGGTAGCCACCGTGACTATCTGGCTTTTTCGGTGTGGATTCTGGGGATCCAAAGACCAGTTTTCATGCTTGTATGGCAAGCACTCCCTCCACCCCTCCATCACCAGACTAAACTAGCTAAACTAAAATGAAATTTAAGCTATACGGTTTTGAAATAATTATAGAATGCTTTGGACATCTTTATGACTGAAAAATGTTTCAGTATTTTATAGCTAACCTTTTGGAATGGGACATTGAATGTTCAACTTTGAGTGGTTAGTTTTATTAGCCAGGTGGCAATGCAGCTGTGAATAGATTGAAGGAAAATTGCCCTTTGCAGGAACTATGTGAATGCGGGCTCATGGTATTTTAAAGCGAACCTGGAGCACCAGTTTTTCCTCTGGCCCAGGATATTTGGATGGTAGACTCTGGTTATCATATTGTGAACTAGAGACGAGCTAGATTAACTTTTAACCAAGACTCAAGATATCATCGAATGTCCCCCGCTGGAAATGGCATCTAACTGTGAGCAATGAGGTCATACTTGCTGTGTTACCTATTACAAAACAATTTGCTTTGAGACAGAGACTCAAGTGATTCAGATATGCACAGGAAATCCTTGAGAGGTCTAGGTGACCATAGTGCATGAGCTTGTTGGGTTGCTTCCATGGCCTTGGTAAAGGACCACATTTATGGAGGTAGGGATCCTAATGCCAACATCATGGTAAAGGATCACATTTATGGAGGTAGGGATCCTAATGCCAACATCATGGTAAAGGATCACATTTATGGAGGTAGGGATCCTAATGCCAGCATCATGGTAAAGGATCACATTTATGGAGTTAGGGATCCTAATGCCAGCATCATGGTAAAGGATCACATTTATGGAGGTAGGGATCCTAATGCCAGCATCATGGTAAAAGTGGTCTTAGAGGAAGGACGTGGAGTCTGAATGGACTGGAGCTGAGTGGACGTGGAGTCTAAATGGGAGCTGGAGCTCCCCACATAAGTCAGATATACATGCACTCCACCCTTGTAAGTCATCATCTTTGGAAGATGTTGTGTAATGAGCCTATGTAATTCTCCATCAACCTTCGCCCTCTCAACCAGCTTGATCACAGACAAGCCAGGAAGTCCATCTCATCAGCATAGCACTGAGTCCACATTCATGGCTCTCCACCTGGGTACAGCAGTACTGAGAAGTTCAACTCCTTGGATGACTGGAATTTCTCTAAATCAGCAGTTCTCAACATACGGGTCATGACCCTGGCAGGGAGGGGGACATTGAATAACCCTTTCTTAGGGATCACGTAAGACTTTTGGAAAACACAGGTGTTTACATTATGATTCATAACCACAGCAACATTGCAGTTATGAAGTAACAACACAAATAATTTTATGCTTGGGGGCTAGCACAAGATGAGGAACACAAGATGAGAAAGGTCGCAGCATTAGGAAGGCTGAGAACCGCTGCTCTAAATAGTCCATGTTTTTAAAGCTGTCCCTTCTATGGGTTCCGGGCTACATAGGTGGACTCTTCCAGGGGCTTAACAAGAACAAGGAAGAATTTGTTCTCTGATTAATACTGATGTCCTCCAAGGATTTCAGTCTACTAGAACTGAAACCAAATATTTCCTAAAATCATCCTTGGTTATAAATTGATGGCTGTGTTCAAAAGGGAAATAATTAATAAAACAAGATGTCACCATTAAGTCAGAATGTATGTGCACATATGCAACAGAATACCTATCATGTACAAGGTCCCCAGATTAATTCTTTTTTTTTTTTTTGGTTTTTTCGAGACAGGTTTTCTCTGTGGCTTTGGAGCCTGTCCTGGAACTAGCTCTTGTAGACCAGGCTGGTCTCGAACTCACAGAGATCTGCCTGCCTCTGCCTCCCGAGTGCTGGGATTAAAGGCGTGCGCCACCATCGCCCGGCTCCCAGATTAATTCTTAACATATAAACATAAGTACATGCATGTGTGTTTACGTGAATATATACATAATTACAAAAATAAGTGCATAAAATACTGTGGTCAGTGACTTTTGCCTATTTGTTCTTTGTTTTCATGGCCATTTGGCACAGGATTATAGACAACCTAAAGCCAAGTAGTGCCCTGGCTAAATAATGATGCCTTAGTTAGGGTTTCTATTGCTGTGAAGAGACACCAGGACCATGGTAACACTAATAAAGGAAAACATTTTACTGGAGAGGCTTACAATTCAGAGGCTTAGTCCATTATCATCATGGTGGGACATGGCTGCATACAGGCAGACATTGTGCTGGAGAAGGATCTGCAGGCAACAGGAAGTGAACTGTCTACCACACTGAGCATAGTTTGAGCAGAGGAGACCTCAAAGCCTGCTCCCATAATGACACTTCCACCTACAAGACCATACCTACTCCAACAAGCCACACCTCCTAATAGTGCCACTCTCTTTGGGGGGGCATTTTCTTTCAGCTCTCCACAAGTCACTCACTGCTTTCAACAGCTTGCAATTAGAAATTCCAACAATTAGAAATTGGAAGTATTTCTAATATCTTCCTTCTAAACATTTACTTGATTATAAGAAAAACTTAGAGCTAATGATCCCCTTTTCCTCAAAGAAAAAGTCTTTTTTTCCATTTAGAGATAAAAATAAATAAACTTTAAAAAAAGGTTTAAGCAAATAGTCTTTTAATCATAAAATGTAGTAAGGATCTGTCTTTTTATCTTTTTCCATTTTTCTTCCTTTCTTCCTTTGTTTCCCCCTTTTTGAAACAAGGCCTCACAGTTTATCCCTGGATTGCCTAGATTACATTATCTGTGTCAACCAGACTGGTCTTGAATTTGCCGAAATCTCCTTGCCTGTCTCCTGAGTGCTGGATTTAAAGACATGAACCACCAAACAGGCTCCAAATGTTTTATGTGTGTTCCATTTGTCTCCTTCCTCTCATTATATATTTAGATGAAATGAGAAAAGCTTTTTGAATCTTTATATTGGGAACTATCAGAACCTGGCTTGTGTTTTCATGTATTACAGACACAGCGTGGATAGTATAGCTTTGTTGATATGACTGTTTCTCACAGGGCATGTTCCCTGTGCCAAGAGTCAGTCTGCCTTTCTTTGGAAGTGAGAATTGTTTGATCACACCGGATGGTTAGGCCACAGGAGTGTGTTTTTTCATTGTAATTGGCAGCTGGCACTTCCTCATGTGGCCGTCCTTGTCTGTCAACAGGGCCCATTTGGAGGCCAGTGCTGAGAAGTGGAACAGGTTGCTGGCATCTCTTGAAGAACTGATCAAATGGCTCAATATGAAAGATGAAGAGCTGAAGAAACAGATGCCCATTGGAGGGGATGTTCCCGCCTTGCAGCTCCAGTATGACCACTGCAAGGTAAGGGGCCTGTCTTTCATAGTCTTCTTATTTATTCTAAATTCAATCTTGGTAAGCAAATAGAATGAAATCCTAGAGAAAAGGAAAGTATAAACTAATTACCACAGCTTTCCAACCCTCTTTGTCTTTTGCTTGTCTATATTTGGGCATTTTATTTAATTATATTCTTTGCTTCCATTTCTTTCATGTTTCATGGTTTGTTCATATTTAACTGAAAATTTTCATAGTGCAGCTATCCAAAGCAGAATATTGTTTTTAGTTCATCACGAACCTTATCCATCTAATAAATTTCTTTGGATATCAGTATATTAGAAAAAACTTCAAACTACATATTATCCTTTATTTTTATGTATGTACGCATGCATCCATCCATGCATGCATGCATTTTAAAGACAGGGTCTTGCTTTGTAGCCCAGGCTGGCCTCAGACTCACCAAGTAACCTAAGCTAATCTGGATCCCGTATTGATCCTTCAATTTCAGCCTCCAAGTGCTGGAATTGCAGGGAAGTGCTTGATGCTGCACCTGACTGTGACTTAACTAGAAGTACTAGAGTCATGCTGTCAGAAAGAATTCAAAAGTAGAGCGGGCTGGTGGGATGCCTTTGTTTCCAACTCTCAGAAGGCAGAAACCGGTGGGCCTCTGTGAGTCTGAGGCCAGCAAAGGTGACATACTGAGACCCCCCCGTCTCAAGAAAATGATTAAATACATACATAAAATTACAAAGTAGTCCTAAGAATTTAGCTTCATGGTAGAGCACTTGCCCAGTTTGCCCAGTCTTATTTTCATCTTGTCAATGGAAATAAAAGTAGAGAAAAACTCTAGGGCAGGTTTCAGTCCTGTATCAAATGAAGACCGCAGTGTGAAATAAAGATCATGTTATGTTTTATTTCCCTAAATGTCCATCTCTCTTTAAATTAGATTTTCTTCTGGACAGACATCCGTCTCTATGCACGCTTGTGCTCTTGTTTTGATGAATGTACTATTAATCCTGAAATGTCATCTGACATTTCCCTCAGCCCTTAGATTTTTAAACATCTTCACCTAGTCCAAGTTCTGTTAATTTATTTATATCCTTTTATATTATTTTCTCATATATTGCATATCATTCAGTTCTGTTGTAGTTCCCCTACTCCTATGCAGTATGAATTCCCATTCAAAGTCTGTACATTTTAATACAACATTATGCGTCTGTTCCCATAACAAATGAATACTAATATATGCCTTCCTGGTGCAAGATACCATCTATTTAATAAGATGTTCTAACACATTGATAGGACCTTGAATTTTATTTCATTCTGACCCTTGTGCTAAGGGAATAAAATTACTATTTCAGTGAAGAGAGAACATGATGGGGAGATAACTCTGAAATAGAAAGACAGATGTTGGTCTATTGAGCAACAACAATAGCGGAGTTTAAATTAGTAACTTTATAAAAATCAGAGCTCCCCCCCCCTTTTAGTTGTTTGCTTGAGATAAAATCTCTCTGAAGTCCTGGAACTCACTCTGTAGACCAGGCCATCCCCAAACTCACAGAGATCCTCCTGCCTCTGCCTCCTGAGTGCTGGGATTAAAGGTGTGCACTACCATGATCCACTCTCCTTGTTTTGTCCCAGCTTTCTTCTGTGTAATGATGATTCCCTTCTGCGGTTCAGGTGTTGGTAAGGAAATAAAGTCACACCACAGTTTTCTAACAATACTTAGTGCTCTGTGTGTGCAGTAACTCTTGCTTGTGACCGTGTCTCACTCGTTTTGACTATAACTCAGTTCTTAGATAGGAAGTTATTATCCTCACAGAACCTTGGCCATGGTCCAACAGTGAGCCCTCCCACCCAATCCTGTTCTCTTGCTTGTGACTCTTGGTGGTGTTGCCTAGCTTTAGAGCCCATTGCACTCTGTCTTATAGAACTTCATGAATTACTCTGCCTTAACTCTTTAGCCCCAGGCATTGACATGATCAAGATAATGCTGACAGTGATGCTGATAACAATGTCAGCTCCATCCCTCTGCAAGTGTTTATGAGTGACAGATACACACTGGGTACTATTCTCGTCACTGATGAGTCAGTGCTGAGTAACAACCAAGTTCTTGTAGCTGGGAGTGTCACTCAGTAGTGGAATGTTTCCATCACGTGCAAGGCTCCTGATTCATCCCCTAGAACCACGAAAACGAATACATGAAGATGCTGGAAAGATTGCCCAGTGGTTAGGAGCACTTGCTTACTCAGGCTTGGTTATTATCACACACTTGGATGCTCACAACCATCCATAACTTAGCTCCAGTTTCAGGGAATCCAATTCCGTCTGTCCTCCACAGACACCAGGTGTGCATGTGGTTTATATGCACATATGCACATATGCATATAAAATAAAAATAAATAAATCAGAAAAAATGAACAAATAACTGAAAACCCAGTTCTTGACTGAGATGTCATAAGAGTAAAAGGAATGAAGAGTAGCTGGTTTCTAAATACATTTAGAAAGAGAAAAAACAGGATAGGTGGCTGCCTGGAATGTAGGAATTGAAAGGAAAAGACTCAGGCATGTCCTAGGGCCAAAGTGTTTGGACAAAGGAGAAGGAAAGCAGAAGTATCATTTAGACAATGGGAAAAATGATTGAAGGAGCGGCCAAGGCAGGAACATCAAGACCTTAGCTGTTATCCATGCTCAGTAGGACGTTGGGTATGCAAACTTGAAGTTAGGGGACAGATCAGAGCTAGAGAAAAAAAAATTGTAATGCAAAGATCAGGCCAGGGTTGGATGAAGCCTCCTAGGAAGTGATCACAGAGAGAAAACTGGAGTGTAAAAAGTGAGCAGCAAGGAACCCAAATTTTACAGGTCAAGGAGTTGAGATTAAGATGGAGCACAGAGGAACCCAGGGAAAGCAGAATCTAGAACACCAAGCAAAGTACTGTACTGAGGGCATTGTGGATACAAGGACATAATACTGCTGAGAGATTAGGAAGAGGACATGTCAGACACCCTGAAGGCTCTCCTGTTGCCTCGAACAGGAGGGAGTTTAGGGACATGATGGAATCTGAAGCATGGTTAGAGGAGGATCTAGAGAGAATATAAGCAGAAGTACAGAAATTTATTTGAGAAGATTGTACAAGGAAGGACAGAGTCTGAAGGAGGGAGTGCTGGGGACTGCGATCCTATAATAGTTTTATAAACACGGAGACTACTTCTCTGCACTGATGGAAATGACTCTGGAGAGCAGAGAAAACCCAAGGATGTTGTGGAGAATGGCTGTGGGAAAAATGACCAGATAGGGCCCATTGAACTACCGGGGAGTTGGTCTTAGGTGGGAAGGCAGGGAGTTGAACCACCATAATAGCAAAATACATTAACTATGTAGGCATGGATAGGAGTCGTTTGCTGGACTTGGAAACGTGAAGGGGTTGCTAATGAAATGAAAATCAAGATCATGGACTGAGTAGAAGAAAGAGGGCTGAAGATGTTGCTCAGTGGTAGAGTTCTCACCTAGTATTCATGAGGCTCCTGGTTCAATCCCCCAGCACCAAGCTGGGGAGTGGGCAGGAGTAGAAGGGAAAGGATGTGTAGATTTGAAGAGAGCAGAGGTAGAAAGTGTGGTCTATCAACTGATATCAGGCCAAGCTTTGCCCCATGTAAATTATACACAAAGGAAAAACTTAAGAGAGGAAATTAAGGCTAAAAGTCTGATTCTTCCATGTTTTCTCTTTAGGTTGCACCATTTGCTATGCCTTGTAAATGGGAGTGAAAATTAGAGGTGCGTTGATTCCTCCTTGATGTGAGGATAGCAGTGGGCTGGGTAGACAGCCTCCTGGGCCTCTGTGTTGACATGGGGTTTAGGGTGCACTGGGGTGGGTTAAGGGGTAGCAGCTGGCTGTTTATATGTGTGGTAGTGTAGGTGAGAGCTGTGAGCAGACATTGTTTCTGGGGTGATGGTAGAGAAAGTGCCTTGAACTGAAAGGCGAATATGTTCCCTTCAGAACTGGCTTTGGCACTGCCATCCTGGGCGACTCTGAAAACGTTAGCTGACTTTACTCAGTCTCCACACCGATGGGATGGGCATAGGGGATTTGATGACCAGTGGGGACCAACGTCTGGTTCAGGGAGTATCTATCTCTATCCTTACATGGTGGAAAGAGCTCCTTCATAAGAGGCTGAATTCCACCCTTGAAGCTTCCTCCCTCATGATCTACTCACCTCTCAAAGACTATATCTCCTGCTACTAGAGCTTTGAATTAGGACCTCGACACGCTGGTTTTAGAGGAACACAAACACTCCTACCTCCTCTGCAGAATGATTCCGAATGGAATAACATGAATGACAAGAGTTTTTAAAAACGCGACGTGCATCGGGCAGTATATCATTTTACTCAATTACATGTGTTCTGTCAAAAGCTGCTTTCTTTCCCAACAACCAAGAGTAATTATTAAAGTGATGTAATTATACATATGGCGCAGAGGGGTATGATTAATATTAATTTACATTAATATGAGTGCACGCGATTAGAATTCGAGCATAATCATTACGCATTAGTACAATTATGGCATAATTTAAAGGAATATGCTACTTGTTGTCTAGTCATTTTCTTGACTGTGACTCATCAGGGGAAGGATTTGTTTCGCTTCTCAGTTTCACGGCAGGGAAGGTATGGCAATATTCATAATGGAAGTAGCGGTTCCTGCCCATGGCAGTGGTAGCTTAAGCAGCTTGCTTCTATCTCAGCAGGTTGTCCTAGATCCCTTCTTAGTTGCCATGATAAGACACGGACCCAAAGCAATTTGGGTACAAAAAGGCTTACAGATTACAGTCTACCATCCATCATGGCAAGCCAGAGCAAGAACTCAAGGCAGGACCCTGGAGGCAGGCACTGAAGCAGAGACCAAGGAAGCATGCTACTTACTGGCTGGGCTTCCTCTGGCTTGCTCAGCTACCTTCATTATACAACCCGGGCCTACCTGCCAAGGATGGGCAGCAGATGGAGTCCTCTTACATCAGGTAGCAATTAATAAAATCCCCCACAGGTATGACCACATAACAGTCTGACGGAGGCGGTTCCTCCATTTAAGTTTCCAAGTGCGTTAACAGGAGCTTGGGTCTGAAGTAGAACTGTCCTAGAATGCTCCAATTTCTGTCTCTGGATTGCATGTCCCAAAGCTTCTAGACATTCTCCTAAAGGGCGCCATCAGCTGATGATCCAGTATCCAAGCACATGATTCTATGGAGGACGATGCACATTCTATTCGAGCCTTAATACCTCTCTGTACATCTTACGGAACACAACCATCTGTAATCATTTGAAAAGTCTCCGTACAGCTGAGCTACAGCAGAGTCAAGTGATTTCCTAAAGTGAGTCCCTTCCAGGTTTTTTGCCAAGCAGCCTCTCTCTTCTCTCTCTCTGCCTCTCTCTCTCTCTCTCTCTCTCTCTCTGTGTGTGTGTGTGTGTGTGTCCCTTTTCTCTGTGTTCTCATTTTTCCTATCAAAGGAAATCTTTACTTACTGTGTGTATGCATGTAGCTTCGACTTGTCAGCTGTTAGAACCTCAAGGGCCCTAGGACGTGCTCACTGCTAGAGGGAAATGGAAACGTGGCATGGCTCAATGAAATCTGAATGGCCGCTTCTGCTTTTCCCTTTCCCTTCCAACCGATGCTCATCGTATTCCTTCTGCATGCTGTACCTATGACACCAGCACAGAGACCGGTCGCAGCCTCTGTCCACATGGAAGTGTTGTGGAAGGGACAGCCTGGGTGTTCCCATGTTCTGTATAATGAGTGTTCAGAGAAGGATTATGGCAGAACTAGGAAACACACATTCACGTTGGTCACTGCTGTCTGCCCCATCACCCTTTGTTTCCCTCACCTTCCCTCTTTGCGCTTTGTTACATCACACACAGACTGGGTTCATGGGTCCAGGTTCCTCTGAAGGATCTAGAACCATCTTTGTTATTTTAGCAATGCAATGCAACTTCATGCAGAACATGGAATGGTTAAACAATTTTTCACAGATATGTTTTTTAACATAGTGAAATAATGTTATTTTAAATCTTTTAGATTTTTCTAATATAAAATTCAAGCCCAATAGCACTATTGTTAATAAAACATCTTCAGGAAAGCTACAGGCATCTAATTAAGGCTACAAAAGGTTGAGGTTCCATGATCTAGCATCTTAAAGTACGTGAAAGCTGGTGCTTTCTCATGTGATTGCTCTCAGTCTGTGCATTGCTTCTCTTTCTGTTGCTGTGATACGATACCCTGATAAAAAGGAACTTGGAGGAAGAAAGGGTTTAATTTAGATCACAGTTTCAGGTTCCAGGCCATCATTTAAGGGATGGGATGTCAAAGAACTTGAAACAGTGCATCAGAGAGAGATACGTTAATGCAAGCATGCTTACTGCTCATCTCTCTCTCTTTACTGTTAAGTGGTTCGAAACCCAAGCCAAGGGAATGATGCTACTCACTTTAGGCTGGTCTTCCCACATCTTAATGTAATCAAGACAATGTTGTAGAGACACTCCCACAAGTTGACCTCATTGAAATGCTTTCCACACAGATTTTTTACTGTGTCAAATTGATGCTTAAAACTAACCAGCACAATCTGTATTGATGGTTTAGCTCACTCCTGTCTAATTCTGTGTAGAGTAAATGAACTGTTTCAGGGAAATGAATCTCCATTAATATCTATTATTTGCTATCTCACACAGCCCAACAGTTTTGAAAACACACACATATACCCCAGCCACTTCCTATGTAGTATCAATTTGTTGAATTATTTAAGAGTCACCGTCCAATTTTTACAGATTGGGTAGACAACAAAATCATGTTTTTTCACATATAACTATATATTTAATTCCTTTAAATATTTAAATAATTACTATACAACTGTTTTAGTGCCTTGAAAAATGAATGAAGATGGCTGAACATCCCCATCAATGACGTCCATTATTCATTTTTTTGAGTTTGCAGAAAAGCAGATGTTTTATATGCAACCTCACTATCACGAACACGTCATCCAGTCAGCAATTTCTTGTAAAGCACCTACAGTGTATATGGCGTTAATATGCAATGCCATGAACTTCAGTCAGATGCCCTAAATATGCCTACTGTTGCAGATGCAGTTTTTAATATCCAATTTGAGCTTTATTTTCACAGCAATGTAAATATTGAGTTATGCAAAGGCAATTATCAGGGTTCCAACTCGCTTTTCCCAATAAAATGCCTGTTGGTTTTATAAGAGCAAATCACCAAGAATGATTAAATTGCATGATTCAGGTATAATTTCTTGATGTGTGTCCTTTCCCTCAGGGTAACTTCGCCCTTTGCCTAACTCAATTTAATTTCTTATATCCAGACCTCATTATGTAAGAATCAGGACATTTGGGTCTTAAACCAAATTGCCAAGATACATAAGAAAATTTACTCATTAAAGTAATAGATTCTAATATGGTCTTTAAGCCTCTACCAGGTGTGGTGGCATATGCTTAATCCCAGCACTCAGGAGCCAGAGGCAGGTGGATCTCTGTGAATTTGAGGTCAGCCTGGTTTATATTGTGACTTCCAGCCTGGCCAAGGTTACATAGTGAGACCCTTTCTCAAAAGCCAACAAACTAAAAGTATGTCAATACTTCATTGTTATTTTTAAGCTCGGTATATTTGCATGTGTTTGGGGTGTAGTTTTCCAATTTATCTGAGATTGCCTATAAACGTGTAATGTTGAGGTCTTGCTCTGTGTTATGAGGTTTTTCTATGGTAGCAAACTGGTCCTTTATGGAATGAGTTGAGTTGAGGATTTCCCAAGCATATATACGCACAATATATATGTGTGCTGAGACTACAAGCATATATCCTGCTGTGTCTAGCTTTTAAAAAGCAGATTCTGGAGTTCAAACTCAGGTCTTCTTGTGTATATATACAGCATATATACATCCAAGTGATGGCCAGACAACCTTGTATGTCTGTTGTGGGAGCTGCGGGTTGTATTCCGCCACCCAGCTCCTGCCACCAGCTAGCTTTACCCAAAATAACAACACATAAACTGTATTCTTTTAAACACTGCTTGGCCCATTATATCTAGCCTCTTCTTGGCTAACTCTCGCACCTGGACTAGCCCATTTCTAATAATGTGTGTAGCACCCCAAGGTGCACTTACCGGGAAGATTCTAGCCTATGTCCATCCTGGGTTGGAGTTTCATCGCATCTGGCCGGGAAAGGGGAGCATGGCCTCTGAGCTCACTTCCTCTTCCTTTATTTTGGGTAAAGCTAGCCGGTGGCAGGAGCTGGGTGGCGGAATATAACCCGCAGCTCCCACAACATATGTCAGTCCTTCGAAATGTCTGTCTTTCTTTCCTTCTTTCCTTCCTTCCTGACTCTCTCCTTCCCTCCTTTTCTCCCCTTTTTATAGGGGGGCAACTGGCTAGTGATCCTGGAAGCCCACATAGTTCCCCCTCCCTCCTGTGTGCTGAGACTACAAGCATATATCCTGCTGTGTCTAGCTTTTAAAAAGCAGATTCTGGAGTTCAAACTCAGGTCTTCTTGTGTGCAAGGCCATTGCCAGCACTTTCCAAACTGAGCTAACTCTTCAGCTCCAAGTTCTAAAATTAAAAGGAAAAATTCTAAATGCCCCCTCTGACCATTGCAACTGTGTGGCTTTCCTTTTCAGAAACACACAGCACACAGCCCCTGTCTGTTAGAGCAGTCACCAGTGAGCAGCCTGAATCAGCAGTTTTCTAAGGGAGCCTTCCTTCCCTGTTAGCTGTTAACCATTCAATTGGCTATATGTGGGCCTGCCTTCTATGTTTGGGAGCATAGATGAAGCCTCTTTCCCAAGAGCTTGAGCTCACAGAATCTATGTTTAGGGGGACATGAGGAAGTTTATTAGTTATCAGTGTGGTGATGAAATAAAGCAGTTCTCAGGGGCCGCATGTCAGATATCCTGCATTTCAGATATTTACATTGCAAATTCATAACAGCAGCAAAATTAGAGTTATGAAGTAGCAACGAAAATAATTTTATGGTTCTGGATCACCACAACATGAGGAAATGTATTAAAGCGTTGCAGCTTTAGGAAGGTTGAGAACCACTGAACTAAAGAGTACAATCATACTTGGGCAAGAATTGGCCCTGTATGAAACCAACCAGTCTCTTCCTGGTGAACCTCTTCTCAGATCTAGGTTGTTGGGTGATGGTTTACTTTATCTAGCACTTCACTTCTTTCTGCTTCATGTTGCTCCTGATGGTTTAGGTACTAAGCATGCATCAGCCACTAGAGTGTCCTTATTTCCGCAGGACTCATTGCCTGATAGCAGAAGTACTATCAGAAGTAACGATTGCCACTGTCAAAAGCTCTGTAGTAGGGACATGGACACACAGTCAGGAAGCATAGATGCATGGAGACTTTGTGCTCTAGCTGGTAAGGAAAGGCTTTGTGAGAGTTCAGGAAATGAGTTCCTAAAGGGGGTTATACAAATTATCCAGCAAAAACCCTGCAAGTTAGTGGTTGTGTTTCTCCAAGAGTATGCCTCCAAAGGGCTGTGCTGCATTCCTCCCTTTAGTCAGCTACTGAGAGCAAAGCTCAAAGAGAAGGAACTTGAATGTTAGCACCTATTGTGTTGTCTGATAGAGACAGTGCTAATGGATTCGCTGAATTAGAGGGATGCAGGTGTGTGCGTGTGTGTGCGTGCGTGCACACGCGTGTGCAGGTATGCACACATGCCTGCATGCCTGTCTGTCTGTGTTCAACTGTGTAGCAAAAAGACTGGTTTATTACTGTGCGAAGTTGGAGAGTCTTGTCTTGCTTTTAGCATTCATACTTAGTATTCCGATTTAGCCTTTATTTTTGATGTCAGTGGGGTGGAACCAAAATGAATTTATACATTTAACTGATCATTTAGGAACATTAGCCAAAACTTTTACAGCACTGTGCACTATGAAGGAGAATTAAAAGAATTTTTTTGTCTGCATACCAATGGAACATAAGCCCGTTTTTCTGAGATTTTTTTTATTGTTGTTTTATTAGTGCTATCAAATTTAATGACTCTCTGCCCTTCTTTGCTATCATACAAAGTGGCTTAGATCCAGACATGCTGATTTAGCTTTGAAAGCAAGTTGGGAGGGGAAAGGGAATAAATTATGTTCTAGCAGATTCTCTTTATATTTGTACCATTTTTTTTTTTCGTGTTTCTATTCTTCAGTAAGCAATGAGTTCTTTTGGGAAGCAAAGGTTAAAGAAGCCTGCTGTGCCAACACTGCCTCTACCCTGCTCCAGTTCAGATGCCCTGTGTCCAAGTCAGCTACTCAAGTACTCCATATGCCTCCACCAAGGCCAGCTCTTTAGAAGGGTCCCCATGCTTCATTAAAGCCTTGTCGTTATCTTGAAATTCCTAATATTTAGATAAGGGGCCCCGCAGTTTCATTACACCCTGCAGTTGGCTGTTTTATAGTTAGAGCTGTTTGCATCAAGGAAATTTATGTATACGCTTCAACAGATATAAGCCATAATATTAAAAGAATAATAAAAGATTCTCAAAACCTTGCTTTAGGAATCTTCTATCTCCTCTACTCATGCGTGGTGGTCCTCACATTGTGTTATGTGTATCTTGTGACTCTGAGTCATGTGCCACACACTGAGTCATGTGCTCCTCGGTGTAACTTGACATGGATGTTAGTGTTGGCTGAGTCTCTTTCTGTGACCCACATTTGGTTCGTGCCTTTCCTGGTGACTCACTAACGGTCCCCTGCACTCCCTTTGTTATTGACCTCTCTCTGGAGTGCCACACCTGATTTCCCCACCCTCTCACGGCGGCTCCTTCTCTTTCCCTTTCTGTTCCATCTTCAAACCTCTTGCAAAACTACACGAGGAGCTATGTTGTGCCATTGTCTCCGTACTCAGTCTCTGCAGAGCTTAGACTCCATCTGCGTGCCAGCCACTCCCAAATTTATGAATGTGTTCATGGGTCACATCTACAAAAACTATAACCTTTGCGTATTATATGGCCAGGATGCGAGCATTGTGGAGCTGGTCTCTAAAAAATTCTACCCAGACTCCTTCATCTCACTTGGTAGAAATGTGATTTTAGTTGCTTAGGTTAAAAAAAAAATCATAACCACCTTGAATCCCATCTTTTTTTATTTAATGTGTTTGGGTTGTCATCAAAAGACAGAATCTGAATTGGCCACTTGTTACCATTCATCTGTCTCTGGGGTTTCCAGCTCAGCAGTCACTGCGCTCCTGTTAAAATAAATCAAACTCTGCAGTGAAGGACATAATCTCAGGTAGGCACGCAAGACCCTGTTTGAGTCCCTGAACCTCCCTGGCACATCGTGCTCATTGCGTTTCTCGCTGTGTTTTCTTGCATCCTAGTCTCAGCCATGCTGGTCTCTTACTGTGATTTCAATCACAGAGCCATGCTGTGTCCTAGAATGCTCTTTCCTGAGGTCTACAAACGTTACTTGCTTGTCAAGGTGCTGAACGGCACCTTCCAGGGTAACAGCCAGTCTGGCAGCCTTTCTTATGTTCCTTCTTTGTTCTAGCATTTTCAGCCTCCAACTGGATTATTTTCTATTCTGTTTGTGCCCACATTTACATATAGCCAATAAAAATTTGTGGAATGCAAACTGAGTGAAATACGTCTAAGGGAACATATCTTTGGATCGGGTGTTCTTTTTAATCTCTCTATGTCTATGCAATGCAATACTTTTTATTTATTCATTTTTACCTTTTAAAAGCACTTTTGCGTGTATATACTGTTTCTTCTGTAAAGACAATGTGTCATTTATGTATACCATGCTAGGATGAAACTTGCACTGAGGTTGAACATGGCCGCGAACTTCTGATCCTCTTGTCTCTACCTCCCAAGGACTTTTACATCTATGTTATGCTGAACTGGGCATTGAACCCAGGACCTTGCCCATGTTAGGCAAGTCCTCCAGAACTCAGCTATAGCCTCAGCCCTGAATCTTTAACAAAGAATAATACTTTCCCTAAAAATATTAGCAAGTGTCTTCCATCAACAGCTAGAGAAAATTTTGCGGTAATTCTATGGAATATCGGAGTATAGGAAAGCTCATCAGCACACTCATGCTTTAACATGGATTAGTTAAGAGGACTCTTGTGTTTCACGGTCAGTCTCTTGCCATGCAGGCCATGTTGGCACTGACCGTGTGGCTCCTGGGAGTATAAGTGTGTGACGCCATTCCCTCTCGAGAAGTCTTAATATCCCCTCTCTTCCCTGATTAATATTGCCCAAATAGTTCACCTCAGGGGTGGGAAAGTTCATGAGGTGAGAGGGAGTGGCCTGGCGAATCTTGGAGACTGAGGCACCTTCTGGAATATGGTTTGTTTTTTTACCTTCTTTGCTGAATGCTGTCAGATTGCCTAAGTGTGTGTTTCCTTTTTCCCTTGAGTACATACTCTAAACATCAGATACGCTTTAAATTAGCTAAATATGTTAAGCTCTCCAATGCTCATGGACTCTCTGATTCAGTAATTTTTGTATTTCTCATTTTATAAATAAACCTAGCCTGGGAGGAATCACTGAAGGAAAACAGTGGAAAGGTTGTCTGTAGTTCCGTAGAAATGAAGCACTGGTTTTTAATACACATATCCTCCCTTTTCATTTTAAAGGTTTATTTTTTAATTATATGTTTGTGTGTGTGTATGTGTGCCTGCCTGTCTGTGGGTATGTGCACATGAGCAGAGGTAGCCGTGGAGACTGGCAGGTATCCATGGAGACTGGCTCATGCCCTGAGACTGGAGTTACAGGTAGCTCCGGGCTACCCTGTGCTAGAGCTTCGATGCCAACTTGGGTCCTCTGGAAGAGCAGCAAGCACTCTTGGCCACCGAGCCATCTCTCCAGCTCCTACATATGAAATTGTTAATAGTATGCTATTTAACAGTGGTAATTTGCTTCTGTTGTGCAGCCTGGAGACTATAATTAATAACAATGTTGACTATAGTTAGTAATGTTCTTGAAAGTTGTTGAAAGACTACATTATAAATGTTATGAGTTGTAAATAGATGTGCCATTCATCAGTGTATTAATTATTTCAAAATAGAGCATTATGTAAGATAGATGTATACATTTTTATTTCTCAATGAAAATAGAAAATAGTTAGTCTAAAAGTTTGCATTAAAATACTAATTTTTTCAATGATTAATGAACTCTATTAGGTATTCCTTTAGTTGTAATTTTCAATCACGAGGATAGTACATTATAGATGTTGTGAAATAGTTAACAACTGAGCCTCGGTTGTTCAAGCCTGTAACCTCAGCTTCTCAGGAGCAGAGGCAGGGGGATCACAAATTTAAGTCCTGCCAGGGAGGTTAAGGATATCCTGGACCATGGAGTGAGATGTTGCCTCTAAATAAAAGTGAAAGCTACTGGGTTTGTGCTTAGTAGTAGAACTTTCTTTTTTTTTTTACCAGTCCCTCACATGGCAAGGAGTGGATAAATATGAGCAAAACAAACTCCTGGCCCTTATCTTTCCATACAGCAGTGATTTCCCACCTTTCTGATGCCGTGACCCTAAAATACAGTTTCTCATGCTGTAGTGACCCCCACCATAAAATTACTTTCATTGCTACTTTATAACTGTAATTTTGCTGCTGTTATGAATTGTAATGTAAATATCTGTGTTTTCCAGTGGTCTTGGTGACCCTTGGGAAAGAGTCATTCAACCCCCAACATGTCATGACTCCTGCTCTATAGCTGCCTTGCTCACGTGGTGTTATCGCCTTCCTTCTATGCACGTCCCTCAGTTTTAGTGGAATGCGTCCTTTTTATTTTGTCTTTTACCTTTTGATTTCTGTCATGCTCATTTTCCCACAATGCTCTGGTGGTCATCATCATAGTAATTTTTCAGTGTTATATAATGGTTCCTAATGTGGCCCTGCCATCGTGGATCTAAATAATTTACAGATATTGGATAGTTGTTTTCAAGATTTTAAAGGCATAAATGATGTTGCAATGGACGCCTTTTTATGCGTCGCTTTTTTTCTGGTTCATTTTCTTACACTCCGTTCACAAGGGTTGAGTTCTTGTTTCATACTGTGTGACCACAGTCCTGGCTTTATAGATTGCCAGTTTGGGTTTCCTAAATGATCAAACGAATTCCTTCCCTCTAGGAAGTATGGCTGCTAAAATGCTTTCTTGTTGTGCTCTCTCCCTTCTTGGGAGGTGGTCTTGCATAGCTCGCACCCAAACTTTGATACTTCTTGGTGGGCACGGGGATTTTTGGAGCAGTTTTCAGATGCTGCAGGTCTTATCCAAGCTCCTTTCCTTTGAAAAATAATGAAGAGAAGAATTTGGGGGCTGTGTTTGATTTAGCCCTGTCTAAAACGGCAGGGAGAAAATTGCCCATAGTCTGTTGAACTTGCTGGAAGAGAAAGTTTCTATTTATAGCACATGTGATGTGATCTAGTCAGCCCACGGCCTTCATAGCTTTTCTTTGCCGTTAGATTTAGACTTTTATTTTTCTTAAAAAAAAAAAAAGGACTAAGTTTATTTCTCTTCTTTCTAAGAATCTAAATGTCTTACGACATAGTTTTATATGTACTCAATATTTCAGCTTAGTCTTGGAGAACCACAAAGTCTCACAGTCTTCCTAACTAGATGACTTGAAGGTTAGAAGAAACATTTAACTTCAGTTTTTCCTGCCCGGGAGAACTGGGGTGCTAGCAAGTTTTCCCTGCTGTAACAAAATACTCGAGGTAAACAACTTAGAAAGTACTAAGGTCCACTTTAGTTCCTGCTGTGAGAGGTTCCAGTCCGTGGCTCTAATCTCAGGCATGGGGTGAGGGGTCAGTATCACAGAGGGAGGTGCATGGTGGCTGGAAGCTGCTTGCTTGCCCCTGTCTCAGCTCAGTCTGATGGGCGCCAAGTTCAGGACAGAAGGGCCCAGCAGAGGTTCCTCGCTGCTCTCCAGCTCATCTCAAGCCTGCTTTCTTAGGGAGAGATTTGCAGCCTCTATGTGTCCTTGGTGCCGAGCACAACAAAATGCACCGTTTGCTTGGCAGCAGCTTGCCCATTACACCACACCGAGCTGTGCTCTGGAGGAAAACGAGGAACTGTGATTGACACGCGGTAGTTGCTGACCTCCACTAAGCCTGTCACTTCTTATACCACCTCACCTTCTAATCCCTGGCCTTTCCACTAAGTTCTTGAATGTGGCAAGAAATGATCCCCGATCGATAAACCACAATGAGGATTCTCTGCATGTGTTTAGAGTTGGATAAGCAGCAGTCCATCCTGCTGCCTAGCACTCCGGGACAGAGCAGCTGCTACCAGAGCCTTCCCTGCTGTTCCCTTGCTCAGGAAGATCAGCTCCTGTTTGTGTTTCTCAAAGCTTGGTGGCCATCATTACATTCTGCCGTTCTTCCCCCCGCCCTCTTTTTAGATTATAAATGTCACATGATCTGTAACTATGTCTAATCAATTCTTTATATTCAGTATGGGATAAATTTGTGTCTTAACTTTCTTATTTGAATGGAAAACTCTTTTGCTCTTTGCTAGCCCCATAGCCTGGGAGACAGTAGAACTCCCCTCCTCAAGGCAGGTTTTCACTGTAGCCCAGGCTGGCTTTGGAGCTTTCAATGTTCCTACCCTAGTCTCTAGAGAGCTGAGACTATTATACCCAACCAAGTGGACTTTAATGTTTTATGGACAGAAAATAATGTTTGTATTTGTCCTTCACTGCTCTTGACTCTTGACAGAATGGGCTCTAGTAAACATTTTAGATCATGCAGGTTTTAAAATCCTGTGTCTGCCTTTCCTTGCAAAGTTATCGTGAGTTCTCTCAGAGTTGTCTTCTTTCTTGCACCAGTGGAGTGTTGTCGACCACGTATAAGCTGAACATTCCCTTTAGAGTGGTTTTCCCTGAAGAGCATTAAGGGGTTTCCCCCATATTTGATGGAACGGTGTATTAGTTCATTTACTTTTGCTGTGACCGAGGACCAGAGACTGGACAATCTAGAAGGAGAAGTAGTTCGTTCATCTCATAGTTCTAGAGGCAGAACCATCTCCAGTGAGGTCCTCATACTCCATGCATGCCAGTGATGGAAGGCAGTCGATGCCTGTGACATCAGGGGACACGACAGAGGAACATAGCCTGCTGGGAAGTAATTGGACTTATGAGGATTTGTCAATTTCTGGGAGAACAAGTCCAGTCTTGCAAGAGACATATTCCCTCTTAAATCCTTATATTCGACCCCACTTCACTACCAATCAACTTCAGCGTGAGTGGTGATTGTGCCAATGGAACATGTCATAGGCAGTGTGACACGTTGCCGCCTGAGTGTGGCCAAACTTTGGTTGGCAAAACCACCAGGTGTGTACAACACAAAGAAGGTTAGGTTTGCCCGGCATCAGTCCCGGCAAACTTGGTGATTCAGGGTCTAAATCACTGTCACAAAAGCAACATTGACGTGGTGTAACCTTACCAGTCTCTAAGCAGCACCCACTTGGACACGCCTCAAGGTCTGTGAAATGCCCTTTGAGTAGCTGTGCTAAAAATTACCACTCCCAATCCACTGGTCTCCTTCCTGCTTGTCCTATGTATGAGCTTGCTGGAATAATGGATTATGTCTTCCTCCAAAGCTGACATGATTGCTCCTGTCGTCAAGTGATGGAATATAGTTCTGCATTGTCCTTTGTAGGTTAAGGCAGGGTACCTACCCAGGTTGTCTGATAGCAAGGGAAGAAGAGTCCAGAGATAGTGGGAGGATCTGTGGTGTTACTGAATATGCTTAACACTGGAGATAAACTGTTACACACTCACATACACATAGACACACATATTAACATATATATGATAGATACCATGTGATATATATGTATATATACATATTAGAGAGACTAGAAAAATATATGATATGCATATATATTCTCATATATACATATATACACACATATATAATAACACACACACACATATATGAGAGAGAGACTAGAAAAGAAACATTACCTGTAGGATTTTTCTACTCTCAGAACAAGGTATTTGCATATCATTAAGTTTACTCCATTAAGTGTATCTCCATTAAGTGTATGGTTCAGCTGTTGCTATATTTACTAATTTGTGTGGGCACCATTGATTCCTAAATTTAACGTTTCATTACCTTTAAAAGAATGGAACAAAAAGTTCAGGCTTAGCTTTGGCCATGTTGCTGCTGAAGTCTTGATGGCCTGCCGGACTGCATCGTCTGTCTACACCATTAGCGGTAGATAGATCCTTTACAAGTTAAACCTATAAACTTGTAAATCGCGCACATGTTCTCAATGCTGGAAGCATCCCTTCCAGTAGAATTGCCAAGCCTTCCCTGCACCTCTGGCTGCTGAGGGCTGCGAGCCACCTACCTCGGGGCTAAGATGCAGAGTTTAGCCATCATCTAAGAGTTGGGAAAAGAGATTGGAAATGAGTTTGCTTTAAATAAGAGTGCCATGGGCAGACTGAAGTGAAATCCTGTTTATGCCCAAGGGCTGGTTCTGGAGTACTCAGCCAAAGCAGACCATAGTGTCAGCTTCTAGCCTCTCTGTTAGTTCAGAAGGTGCCCAACTTTCTAAGAGATGGGAGGTTTCACCTCATTTCTCCTGGTGAGATACCCTCCCTCCCCCGCCCCCTCTGGAAAGGTTTTATTTTGTTTTGTTATTTCTGTTATGATTCACTAAACCCAGAACCTTCACTCTCAAAAGCTGGAAAAATACTTTATAGTTAATGAAGACATGCATTTTAAGTAGCTAGGAATGACCTAGCTCTTTTTCTCCCTTCCTTTAAGCATTGAGTTAAAAGGTGTTTGTGAAATTCCTTTCTAGCACTCTATTGTTTGCCCTTAAGCACCAGTGTCTTCCTCCAATCTTCCTTTGCATAGTTCCTGTGGTAGTTTGGAAGAGAATGGCCCCCCAAAGGGAATGGCATTATTAGTAGGTGTGGCTTTGTTGGAGTAGGTGTGGCCTTGGAGGAAGCGGCTCACTGTTGGGTGGGTGGGCTTTGAGGTCTCCTCTGCTTAAGCTACTCCCAGTGAGACAGACAGTTGTCTGTGGCCTGCAAGAAGTTGGACTCTCAGCTCCTTCTCCAGCTCCGTATCCGCCTGCAAGCTGCCATGCCCCTCCCCATGATGATAATGGACTCAGCCTCTGAACTGTAAGCCAGCCACCCTAATTAGATGTTTTCCTTTATAAGAGTTTCTGTTGTCATGGTGTCCCTTCCCAGCATAGACACCCTAAGACAACCCTGATTGACTTGCGCTTATTCATGATTTCACAGGACTCAGGCCCCTCGGTGTATAAGGATTTAATGATTTACCTAGTAGCTTACCACATTGTTATTCAATGTGGAACCTGCCTAATGGAGTTTCTTTGATTAAGCGTTTGTATGGCTGAGTGCTTTGAAGTCAATCTCTAAAACAAAATAAAACAAAACAAGCCAAAGCACAAGTTGGAAGTAGAGAAGAAAGAGCAATCTAATCCTGGCCCAAGAAGCACCCCCAAATTTCCTGCTCTGAGACTCTCTGTAGATTTTGGTTCCATATTTGCTGTAAGCTGATGAAAATGGCTCAAAGTATTTGCATTTTTGAATGTATTTATTACGTGATGTAATAAAGTATAGTTTTACAAAAAAGATGCCCAGTCTACCTCCGTTCCCCTCAAGTTTCCAATCCTAGGCAGCTACTGATCTACTTCCTGTGTCTGTGGACCTGGTTGGGGTGGTGAAATCTTACACTGTAGGGTTTCATCTACATCATTTTGCCGAGCATATTTGTCATGTTTATCCAGTGGTAGCCTGTATGAGGCTCTAACTCCTTTTCCTTGCTAAGACCCATTGTGCCAATCTGCCACATTCTGTGTATCTACTGCTCAGTGGATGAACGTTTGGTTGGTCCCTCCGTTTGGCTGTGATGTCATGCTACTATGAGCATCCAAGTGTGTGTTTTATGTGTGCAGGTGTTTTGTTTCTGGGTGTATCTAGGTGTGGAATGTCTAGTGCACAAGGTAATTCTGTGTTTAGTATTTTCAGGAACCACCCAACTAAAGCGTCATATCCTTCTCCCATCTTCCACTAACTAGTGTGTGAGGGAGGGTCCATGTCCTCACATCTTTACCAAAACATGTTATTGTTTGGAAGGAAGATTGTTTTCAGTAAAAATATAAAGTCATTAATATAGAAAAATTCCAATTACGTTATCTTCTACTCATTTGAGGTGGCTCACAAATGAGTCATGTGATACTAGGAATGGGATGCCACTTTGTAGCTTTGTATACAAAACAACTCACTGGAGATTAATTGCCTTATCATTAACGTTCTCCAGGTGCTTAGGAAATGTGGATCTTCTTTTATGTCTAATGATGGCCTGATGATTATATGTGTAAGGCACTTGAAAGTTAAGTCTGTTTCTGAACGCAATTAAGTCAAATTGAAATAGGACAAATTGGATAACAAAATTAAAATTTCAAAATAGTAGTGGCACGGATATAATGTGTGCGGTTCTCTATGCTATTGAGGAGAGAGTTCACACTAGGGTGAGAGGCCCAGCATTTTATTTACTTAGGGTGGCTTCCGACTGCCCATGCTTGCTATACTTCTTACTCGGGCATAGCACATCAGTTTCCAGACAGTCGCCTGCAAGCCTTTTATGCAGGGTGGTTTTTTTACTTCTTTTTTCTTTGACATGTTGTATTTAATGTGTTGAGAAATGCAAATAAAGTAGGAAGATTCTCTAATCCTCAGACTCGGTTTTTTATTAATCTGACAGACCCAACAATATTGTTAAGGAAAATGTGTAAATCTGAAGTCACTTCCCACCCCAGTTGTCTGTCCATCACCCATTGTTAGGCATCAGAAGTGCAAGAGCACTTATATGACTTGCTGACTCCTCCTTTGCCTCCATCTTGAGCCTCAGCGGCTGCCATATATAGCTGCTGAAGGTGTGTGCCTGCCCTGATGTGTACAGTGGGGTCTTTCTTCCTGTTACCGGTGAATGATTCCCTCTGTGGGAAAAACTTTTCTCTCTTTGCAAGATTCGGATGAACTCTACTATCATGAGAGAGCCCTTTAGTGCTGAGTTCAGTGTTTGGCTTCCCGGAGAATAAGATCCAGAAGTGTCTGGAATGTACTGTATCTGAGAGGGACTGAGATTAAACAAAACATTAAAAGCAAATGCATGTTGCAAGGAGGGGCCACTTGTTGGTCCCGAAATAATCACACAGAAACTATATTAATTAAATTACTGCCTGGCCCATTAGCTCTAGCTTCTTATTGGCTAATTCTTACATATTTATTTTTTAAATTTTATATCCCCAAAAGTGGTATTACTGGGTCTTGAATAAGGTTGTTTTCTAATTTTCTGAGAAATCACCACACTGACATCCAAGAGCTGTACACCTGGCACTTCCACCAGCAATGCAGGAGTGTTCCCTTTACCCCACAACCTCTCCAGCATAAGTTGTTATCAACTTGGCCATTCTTACAGGTGTAAAATGGAATCTCAGAGTTGTTTTGATTTGCATTTCTCTGATGACTAAGGATGTTGAACACTTCCTTAAGTGTCTTTCAGCCATTTTACATTCCTCTGTTGAGAGTTCTCTGTTTAGGTCTGAACTCCATTTTTTTTACTGGATTATTTGTTCTTTTGATGACCAATTTATTGAGTTCTTTGTATATTTTGGAGATCAGACCTCTGTCTGATGTGGGGTTAGTGAAGATCTTTTCCCATTTTGTAGGCTGTCATTTTGTGTTGTTGATCATGTCCTTTGCTTTACAGAAGCTTTTCAGTTTCAGGAGGTCCCATTTATTAATTGTTTCTCTCAGTGTCTGTGCTGCTGGGGTTGTATTTAGGAAGTGGTTTCCTGTGCCAATGTGTTCAAGTGTACTTCCCACTTTCTCTTCTATAAGGTTCATTGTGACTGGCTTTATATTAAGGTCTTTGATCCATTTGGACTTGAGTATTGTGCATAGTGATAGATATGGGTCTATTTTCATTCTTTTACATGTTGATATCTAGTTATACCAGCCAGCACCATTTGTTAAATATGCTTTCTTTTTCCAATTTGATATTTTTTGCTTCTTTGTCAAAAATCAGATGTTCTAAAGTGTGTGGATTAATATCTGGTCTTCGATTCAGTTCCATTGGTCCTCCTGTCTGTTCTTATGCCAATATCAGGCTGTTTTCAGTACTATAGCTCTGTAGTAGAGTTTGAAGTCAGGGATTGTGATGCCTCCAGAAGTGCTATTATTGTACAGAAAACTCTTACATCTTAATTTAACCCATTTCTATTAATCTGTGTATAGCCACATAGCTGTGGCTTACTGGCTAACATTCCCAGTGTCTGTCTGCAGCAGGCTACATGACATCTCTCTAACTCCACCTCCTTTCTCCCAGCATTCAGTTCTGACTTCCCGGCCTACCTAAGTTCTGCCCTGCTATAGGTCCAAAGCAGTTTCTTTATTCATTAATGGTAATCATAGCATACAGAGGGAATTCCTACATCAAATACATACTGTCCTTACATAGTAGAGGCAATAGGTCTGGGAAATACAAAGCCAGGGACACAGTAATGGTAACACAAAATATAGGAAAGGAGAAAGGTGTCTGCTGCTGTAATGATCACATAGTGGTGTGAACCTCAGTTAGAAGGCATCTGTGGTCAAGAGTGTCTACAGTGTGACTCTCTGGGGAGAGAGCTCTCTGAGCACAGTAAACAGCCAGCCGAAGGAAATTGCTGTGCTGTGAGAGTCTCCATGTATAATTGATGAAATTCCTGCCATCTGGGGAAATTGATTAGTTGGTTTCCTCAGTAGATTTTCTGTAGACAAACATATATTTCTAATGGGATTTATGAGAACCTAAAACTTACTCTAAGAACAACTCTCTGTCCTCTTGGCTCCTGTCCCCCCACCCCAGGCTCTTTCCAAGGCACAGGAACACTGCTGCTTAGGTCACAAGGATCATCTTCGGTGCCACAGCATCTGGCTGAACCCCTGTGGGACATCTCCCCATAAACACTTTCCTTTTCCAGGGGCCCAACACCTTGTCCGATCTTCCTCACAAGACTCAGTCTTCTTTCCGTTCTTTTATGCATATCTGTTGATGTTTTCTAGTTTCTCTTTAGTGATGTCTCTAAGATACCACTGCCTGTGGAATTTTCTCCCTGCTGGATAAGCCAGGGCAAAGGGATGGTCTTCTAGGACCTTTGCCTTTTCTTCATCACCTTGTTCTTGAATGGTTACACTTCTGGCATGTCCCACCCAAAGGAAAATTTCAGCAGAGCTCTGTGTATCATTTTATGAATCCTCACTGCTTCTGTATTAACTGGTTATAGTCCGATTTCAATATTCTTGACTTTTAAAATCTTTAAAAATATGTTCACTGCTTTTTCAAAATTTAGATCAATGTGATATTCTTGTACCATCATTTTATATTTATTTACGATGGTTCTGGAAGTAATTACTAGGGATGCTTTACAACTCTAGATCTGTATTTATTTATTTATTTATTTTGTATACAGTATTCTGTGTGTATGCCTGAAGGCCAGAAGAGGGCGACAGACCTCTTTACAGATGGTTGTGAGCCACCATGTGGTTGCTGGGAATTGAACTCAGGACCTTTGGAAGAGCAGGCAATGCTCTTAACTACTGAGTCATCTCTCCAGCCCCTCTAGATCTCTTTTATATAAATATATGAAAATCTTGTTAAAGATTTTGCACCAGACAGCTAAATGCCTATATGCATCAACAGATTGATAAAAATTCTGTTTTGTCTCATTCTCTTCTGACCCCTTTCTTTCCACATATCAGAACATGAAGTGTCAGAAGACAGATTTGTTTTATTTCATGGGACTGTCAGACCCTGGCACAACATGAGTTGCATTTCTTGAATAGGAATGTTGAAGGCTGTGTGTACCTTAGCATGACCACTTAATACTCAGTTGTTGGGGGTGTTGCTGACCTGTGTTCACATCCCTGTCCTATGTGATAAATGTTAGGCAGTACACATAAACTTGTCTCTGGATCTTTATGAAAAGTTTTTTTTTTTTTTTTCCCTCCTGTGTCCTTATATGTGATCCCTGGATTGTGGATCACTTACTTGGTAGGTGGGTTAGGTCTTGTTTTCAATCTGTTAATTTTTACCAAATTAAATAATTGGTACATCATCTAGAAGTCAAATAAACTTGGTTCTTGTCCTAGATGTCCCCTTTCTTCTCTACCTGTAATAGCCCCTTGTAAGTGGAGATTGGGCTTTAGTTTCCTGACTCCCTAGACCATATCACATAGAAACTGTTAATTACAACACTGTTTGGCCAATAATTTAGTTGTATTCCTAGCTAGCTCTTACATCTTAAATTAACCCATTTCTATTAACCTGTGTGTCACCATGAGGCTGTGACCTACCTGTAAGGTTCCGGCGTCCTTCTTCTTGGGCAGATACATGATGTCTCCTGACTCTGCCTTCTTTCACCCTGCATTCATTTTAGTTTTCCTCAACTAGTTCTATTCCACCCGGCCATAGGTCAAAGCAGCTTTTTTATTTAACCAATGGCAATAAAATATATTCACAGCATACAGGGGGGCATCCCATATCAGTCTCTTTGGCTTCATGACTCGTGTAGCTCTCCTTTGTATCTTCCTATTTCTGCATATGGTGATTATTCTGATACTTTCATATTTATTTTCACTTTTCACATTTTACTCATTGTGCAAGATGAGCATTTAGCCTCCAAGTAACTTTTCACCCTAGCCAGTCATGTCAAACACTGTTAAAATATTCAGTTATTTCTAAAAGGACAGACTATTGGTTCTACAATGCCAAAGAGAAGTATTTTAGTGAGAAAAAAACTCCTGAATTTTCATAGTGCATTGCCACTGAATTGCTCTATAAGGAGATTATTAAGGCCTGGAGATGTGTATTTTAAAGGCTAGCAACATAAACAGCGGCTTTATTTAGCAACAGTATTAAAACAGTGCACGAGACATCTTTGCATGTTGGTATCTTATCCCCTAGCAAGATTGGTGGTTTTAAAATCCTTGCCAACTAGAGCCTTCATCACCAAACATTTCAGAGGAGAGGGGGTGAAAGTTTATCCCTACTTGAATAAATGTGCCAAAGACAAGTGGTTCTGAGAGTCACAGATTTGCATGGAAACCCTCACCAGGGATAAACAGTAGTTGGCTGAGCATGCGAGACGGATGGACTGTGTTTTAAAATAATTGGAGACTGTCTTTTATGTGTTCTCTTTGGTTTAGTTTTGATTTCACATAATTTCATTTGTTGCTATCTCTTAATTTTTCTCAGAATATTCTAAAGAACATAAAACATTTCTGAGGATGGCATTACTACTTGTGAAAATGCCTTATTCATTGTCATCCGATGCAGTTTTCCTTGTCAGTCTTGAAGAAGTGTCTTAGAACAGGCTATTATGTTTTAGCAACTCAACACAGTGGGGATTCTCAAAATTCATACTTGGTAAATTTGAATACAATATAGCCAAGTCCTGCACATTACTATCTTAAGGTTTCCCTCCCTCCCTCCAGCCTTTTCTTATTTGCCTCCACAGATATGAAATCTTCAAGAACCATCTTTTTGGCTTTTATTCACGCTTTTAATTGTTCCTACCTGTACAAGATTTTCACTCGTAACTCGGTAGGAATGGTGGTTTAAGCCATTCATTCCCTCTGCAGCTGCAGTCAGACGTGGTCAAGCTAAACATGTTCTTTTATTTACTGAGCACGTGAGGTTGCTAACACTTTCCACTTGCATTTCTTTCTGCAAAGGTGCTGAGACGTGAGCTGAAGGAGAAAGAACATTCTGTGCTGAACGCTGTATACCAAGCTCGAGTTTTTCTGGCTGATCAGCCCATAGAGGCCCCCGAAGAACCACGAAAAAACCTGCAATCAAAAACAGGTCAGACTGGTTCTTTCCTATGTCATAAGAAATCCATGTTTTAGGGGAAAAAAAAAACCAATAACAACAACAACAAAACAAAAAAACAAACAAGGAGCATTTTCTTTGATGTAAAAATAACTACCTGTTGCATCTGGATATTTAGCTTGAAATTGAAACAGGGATTTCTTTACTAGGAAGTAGCAGTTCATCACGTAATAAATTTAAGAGAAAATTTCTGACGTTATCTTAGGACCACCATATCATTATTAAATCTTGCACTGTTGCTAATAAAAGCATTCTGGTGTAATAAAAAGGAAGAACCATGCAGAGCTGGAGACACAGCTCAGTGGTCAAGAGCACTGTGTGCTCTACCAGAGGACCTGGGTCCAATTCTCAGCACCCACATGGTAGCTCACAACCCTCTGTAACTCCAGTCCCAGGGATTCTGATGTCTTATTCTGGCCTCCAAGGACACCAGTTTGCAGACATACATGCAGGCAAAATACCCATACACAAATAAAAGTAAATAAATCTTTTTACAGATGTTGTTCAAAGTGTTTTTCCATCCCCTTTCCACAGGAAAAGCGGCTGTGCAGAGTGGCTCACTGTGTCTAGCAGTGTGGGTCACAAGCAGTGATTGCTTGTAAGGGTGGGGGGCACAGTAGGAGCCCTTCCCCCAGTGAATCTGGGATTATATACATATAGCTTACCCCCCCCCCCCCCCACACACACACAGTGCATTCATTGTGTTTGCCACCGCCGCCTTTTTTTTTTCTGCCCTTGCTCCCACTGTCTGTAGAATCTGCCTGCTGGAATCCCAAGTCAGGTGAAGTCTCACCTCTTGTCAAACTCAATCACTCAAGGCTGTCGTTCCTTTTTTTTTTTTTGAGACCAAAATTCTTCTGAGGGTAATTGACCCTTTTCTTCACTGGGCTCTATCTACATCTGCGGGTCCCTCTGACTTGATTTGAAATTATTAGGGAAATAATTTGCATCTGGATTAAGCACGTACACATTTCCTCTTACCAGTGTTGCAGATAATCTGCCGAGGGGCAGCTGTTTCCCCAGCCTTTGGATGACATTCAGTGTTTGAAGTAATCCAGACATGATAAGGAAGACTGTGATGCATAGGCTATATGCAAATACAATGCCATTTCATCTGAGAGACTTCAACCTCCACTGTGCTTTGGCACTTGTGAAGTGTCCAGGGACTGGTGTCCTGCTAATAGGAGCTGAATGTTCCCTGTTACACATGTATTATTTACACACCCACCCAGAGCATGCACATGGGTGTGCAAGGCCCACACGCCGCTGTTAAATCCAGGTTCTCAGCCTTGTACGTATGGTAGTTATAGGCGGCGGCAGCTGCTTGTTTGCTTGCTCGCTCTCTATCTTGAGTTGGAGGGTATCTCTCACTGTATAGTCTCAGTTGCCCTAGAACTCACTCTGTAGACCACACTGCCTTGGAATTCACAAAGATCCACCTGTGTCAGCCTCTGGAGTGCTGGAGTGAAGGACTTGCACCACCGTGTCCAACTGCAATCCCTGGTTTCAGGAGCGGTTGCCCCACTGTATTTTTCTATGTGCAACACATAATGTTGTCCGTGCATTATCCGCCTTTCTGTTCTGAACGATGAGCGACTCTCAGAGCATCTGACCCTGTTCCTGTCCTGGTAGCACTTCCTCACCGATGTGCCATGGCATACTGAGAAGTTCTCCGGTCTTGTGTGACATTTAAGATCTGTGTGATCAAAGCTTTCCTATGTAGTCTTAAAGCCTGTTCAAGTTTTCTTCTTACTCTTGTCACGGCTCTTGTTCATGCTGTCACAAAAATCCTTGAGTGATCGTGGAACTGTATCGTCATGGTTATTCTGCATGCTCTTACTCTGTTTCTTTAAAAATCCTTTGCTGAAGCTGTTCTAGAGAATTCTGATAAGGAAGACTGTGCTGCATAGACTATATGCAAATACAATGCCATTTCATCTATCTGTTCTTTAGATAGAGTGTTTGAATGGTTAAGACCTGCAGAGGTGAACCAGTCAGGAACCTAGGGTTCCTGAGGGAAATTACCTGCTTGGGTCCCAGCCCCACCATCCAATTGCTATTGTAGGTTTTGCCCTTTTTTTCAGTTCCCTGTATTGCCCTAGGCGGTGTGTTCCCATGTAGTGTGATGTTTTCCTCTTTTGACTTTTTGAGAGACCCACCACTCAACTCCCAAATAAATTACACACAGAGGCTTATTCTTACTTATAAAAGCCCAGCCTTAGCTGGCCTTGTTTCTTGCCAGCTTTTCTTAGCTTAAATTATCCTATCTACCCTTTTCCTTCTGGGCTTTTTCCTTTTCTTACTTCTGTATATCTTACTTTCACCCTTTACTCCATGGCTGGCTGTGTGGCTGGCCCCTAGAATCCTCTCTCCTCTTTTTTTGCTCCTTCCCCTTCCTCATTTCTCCTGTTTATACTCTGCCTGCCAGCCCCGCCTAACCTTGCCCCTGCCTCGCTTTGAGCCTTTCAGCTCTTTATTAGACCATCAGGTATTTCAGACAGGTAAAGAATTGCAGCTTCACAGAATTAAACAAATGCAACATAAACAAAAGTAACACACCATAAAATAATATTCCCCAACATTCTCATTTTACTGACTTTATCTTGTGCAGTGCCTTTATGCATGAGCACTGGGTTAAGTTCATAAAGGACGCTATATAAGGTGTGAGATAAAGCTGTGTTTGTTATTCTGCCTTTATCTACAGTCTCCTCCAGGAATATGTTTGTGAGATGAACAGTTCGTAGTCATTTACTACCAAATTTAAAGCAAAGGAAAGGAACCGAATTATAGAGAATTCCTTGCAAGAATTCATCTCCTCAGAACTTGCTTTTCTTCAGATCTTGAGTCCCCAAAGCAGAACTGATTACCGCTGAGTGCAGGGATGGGTGGTGGATTATTGATTTTTTTTCCAGATGAAATGAAACCAGACACCAACTACTTAAAACAAATGACCAGTGTTTATGGAGTTTCAGCCTCCTGCTGCCTGCCTCTACTTCCCCTACAATTTTTGCACCTTGCCTTAGCAGTTCTGTCCTCCGAGTTGTTTAGCCCAGAGCTCTCTTCATCTTCGTGGACTTTTTGTTTTCCATCACCCAAATCCATTCGGTCAGCAAGTCCCATCCTCGCTACATTGAAGCTACACCAGACTCCCTTACCACTGCATCTTACTCCAGCCCCACCACCTCTCGCTTGGATTAACAACTATCCTTTAGGTTTAGCTCCCTCCCCTGCCCTCCTTTTAACACATTTCCTTCCCAGCTGCCTGGCCAAGCTACTGAAAATGTGAGTCACGTGACTTCGCTGCTTAGCTGGACTCCTTGGGTTGGCTCACTGCTGGCTGGTTCTATTGTCATCTCCAGCCTGGTTTGCATGTTGCTCCCATTCTGGCCCTTATTCCACTCTACTGACTGTGTGGCTGTTTCTTGAGTAGCCAGAGTTGCTCCACTCTCTAAATCTTTGTGTGTCTCTTTCCTTTTCCTGGACCATTCCTGCCCCTCATCTAGTCTAGATCGCTGTGCTTGGTGCTGCCACCACTACCTGCCCCCTAGGCCCCTCATCTCCCCCCTGCCCCTCCCTACTTCTCCCTCGTCCTCCCTCTCCCTTTCCTCTTCCACTTGGGTCTTTATCCACAAGTCTTGTCCTTAGTTAGTCCTTCCCTAGTATCCTCTGCTACAAAGTCTCTCCTCTTTACCGTTTTCTATATTCCCTAGTGTTTGCTGCCCAACGTGTTCTGTATTTGCTCTGTTTGCCACATGCGCTTTCAGGCCTTCCCTCCTACCCGGAGGAGTATAAGCTCCGTGAAGATGGGACACTTTCTATTACTGAGTACTTTAAAAAGGGTGTGTGTGTGTGAATAATTGAGGGGAGGACACAAATCAACATCCTCAATCATTTTCTACCTTATATTTTTAGAATTTCCCACTAAAAATGATGGTCACCTATAGGCTTGCCTGGCTAGCTGGCAAAGTCGGGGTCCCCAGTCTTCACTCCCACAAGCATATGCAGTATGGTTATGTATGCACAGACCCATGCCCAGCTTTTTGCCATGGGTCGGTGCTGGCATCTGAACTCAGTCCCTCCCTCCCTATTTCCATAGCACACACCTTTCCCACAATCCATCTTTTTCACTGATGTATTTTGTAGTACCTGGCAGTGCTGGGTACCTCTCACCTAGTTATTGAATGAAGGAATGTGTCAGCAGACCAACTGTGAGGATGGAAGACCCCCCCTAAGATATGTTTCCTAAGAAGGATTTAGATTAGTTGGAGATGGAAGCTAACGAACACAAAGAGGTCAGAAAACAAACGAGCGCCACTACCCCCAATACCATGTTTACAGGCCCAGGTGTGTTGTGCACCATAAAGGACAGAGACATTGAGGGTCAGAGTGGAAACAGTTGTCCCTAAGCACACTCTTGAAACGAGGGAGGAGGCGAGCAGATTAGATGACAAGGGACAACCATGATGCAGACAGCAGCATGGGCAGAAAGCGAGCAGGGTGTGCTGGGAGGTAGCTGTCTGTCTTTGAGGGTTGAAGGCTTATGCCTGAAGAAGATGAAGGGGTGTGTGTGTGTGTGTGTGTGTGTGTTGACTCGGATATTGGGGTACCTGGAAAACTGGACAGAATTTGTTACTTCCTACAGTGGGGAAAAAGATATTACAGTTTTGTGTATTTAAACCTGGAGAAAGGAAGTTCGCATGGCCTCATGATACTGAAAGCCTCGCGCTGGGCTGCTTTTCCTGACTCCTTGCCTCCCCAGGACGTGGCAGAAAAGTGAGGGAGGATGTTGACAGTGAGATGCTTTGGTAGCCCATATGAACAACTTCCCATCTTGAAAGCTTGACACTGCTGTTGGCACTCCTCGGTAGTCAGCCCTTTAAAAGTTTAGAAGAAACTCCTGGCGCGTCTTCCCTTGCTGTTAGGCTCACATATTGCTCAGGCCCAGTTTTCAGACACCACATCTGGTGGCTACCAAGAGAAAGAGGTTCCATACCAGTTTAACTTCATGAGTTTTTCCGCTTCGGTCCAGTTTGGTTTGGGATGGTGAGCAACCAGTTCCCACCCCTCTTTTCCCTTCATATTATGTTCTGTAATGGGAGCTGATTTTCCCCGCTGTTAAAAGGAGATGGAGGAAAATTATCCCTAATAGCTTTTAGACTTTTGTTGTTTACTGTGACTTACGCACAGTTGCTTCGGAGGCAGGGGCTATTTGAGCATTAGCCTTCCCATGCGATACTAAAGTACTCAGCGTTGGGCGCATTAGCTGAAGCCGTATTATGGTTTTTCAGTTCCAGTTAATAAGCCGTTTTTGAATATGCTCTGTGTATTGTGCCCTGGGGTACAAAGATAGATCCATCTCTTCTTAATTTGGGAAAATACTTTTCTCCATCATTTTTCTCTCAGATGTCTTTTTCTCCTGCAAGCCCCATTCCCCTCATTTTCTCAATTCTATTAATAATTGCTCAGTGCATTTTTGAATATTCGAAAAGCAATACCCCCCTGCATTACTCTGTGTGGGGGTGTGTGTGCGTGCATGCGTGTGCAGAGGTCGGAGGTTAACCTCGGGTATCTTATTTAGTTGCCCTTTACCTCTTTTTGAGATGGGGTCTCTCTCTCTTACCTGTAGCTCTAGATTCACCTGTGCTGTCTGGAGAGAAAGCCCCAGGTCTCTGCCTCCCTGTCACTGGGATTACAGGCATGTGACATCACACATGTGTAATGGAGTTTGTTGTCCCACTACACGGCTCCCAAATAATTTGCACAGAGACTTATTATTAATTAGAAATGCTTGGCTTATAGCTTAGACTTGTTCCTAATTAGCTCTTACAACTTAGGTTAACCTGTTATCCACCCTCTGCCACATCAAGAGTTCACCCTTCTTCCCAGCAACCACTTAGCCTGGCTCTTCTGCCTCATCGAATTCTATCTAGCTATAGGCCAGTCAGCTTCTTCATTAGACCACTTCTGGTGACATATATTCACACATCATAAAGGAATACTACTCACACCTGGCTCTTTCAATGTGACTTCTGGGGATTGTGCTCAGGTCATCACGCTTTTATGGAACACATTTTTTCTTACTGAGCCACCTCTCTCTCTCCAGCAGCCAGATGATCTGCCTAGAGCCCCGAGTTAGCCTTTGTTTAGAATGGGATCAGGGCTTCTTTTCTCCTACTGTGGAAGGATGAGTAGAGACTTGGCCTCAGCTTTTCTGTCTGACCTGACCCTGTCTCATGCCTCACTCTCTTCCATGCTTGATGTCCACCAGACACCAGACGTAGCTTTTTGCCACTGGCCTGCCTTATCTTAACTGCTAAGCTTGGTCTTTCTACCCATCATCCTCTACTCTGTTTCCTAGCTCTTTCCTGATATACTGGCACAGGACCTTGTTCTACCAAACCCTAAAGCAGTCTCAGCCTATTCCTAGTGATGCCCTAAATACATTGCTGCTGATTTCTTTCGTGATCCCCTGGCATCCTGTGGTTAGTCTAACCGCACTACCAATGTTGGGTCAGAAGTATAGCCCTTCCTGTTGCCTCGGTGACTTCCCGTTTATTGGGGATCAAAATGTGCAAGCGGCTTGTGCATCTACAGAAGCTGCAATCAGGGCCCATCCTGATCCCACTCTGCGTGTGGGAAGCTGTCCGGCACTTCTTTCCAGTCCCAGGCTCACACCTTAGACATGTTGTACATGCTTGAGCTCCACGTCCTGTGAATTGTGAACAAGGAACAAAGTAGAAGTGGCAAGGCAGGGGGCAAGGTTGATTGGAATGACCACACCCATCTGACAACGAGGAGAAAGCAGCAGTGTAGATCCTAGGTAAGACCTGTAAAATAAACTGAGCCAGAGTCATCAATCAAGCTTTTATAGTCAAGGAAATCCGAAGCTATGAATTGCAATTTATATTTGAAGGCAGACTAGGAATCCATTGGAAGAAGGTAAAAGAAATCTTATTGTATTTTAATAAATTTCCCTCCAAAATTGAGAATCATAAAGAAATTGAGTTCAATGGGTACCATGTAATTCTCTGGAAAACTCAGCTACCAGGGCAAGCTATTCTGTTTAGAAATGGTTCAAGTAAATGATTTTTAATGGAATTAAAGTTACATTAATAATTGTGGGAAATTTAGAAAGCTTTATGTTCATCCTCTTGTTTGAACAATGTGGTATTAATGTCATTTAATGAATCATATCAACATATTTTTTCCTTTTAATGCAAATTGCTTTTAGTTGATTATTATCACCCACTTTAAATGGAGTATGAATTTCTTATCATTTGTATTTTTTTCACTTTTTAAACTTTTTGTATTCATTCTTTGAATTGTTTGAATTTGTTAGACAGGTTATATGGTCCCATTTTTCATTAAAAACATATACAAGGGCCAAGAGCATCTAGCATTGCTGACCAAGGTCATTGATGTAATGAAGGGAAGATGCAGGACCAGCATTAAGCTTGAGCTTATTGGCCTTTTTTCACCCCTGGGTTTTCACTGGCTCTTGGCCCATCACTGTAATTTCATCTCCTCCATCTCTGCCCATGCGGAACCCTCTGGCCACTGACCTCCTTGCTCCTTCTTGACTCTCAGTGTCAAGAACCTCTTAGCCTTGCACACATTTTTCTTGGTTCTTCTTTGTGCTGCCAAATTCCCCTTGCAGTGCTCAGACCTGCATCTGAATTCCCCATGATGGGTCAAGGATCTGTGCACTTGGGACCCTCAGCCACAGGCAGGGTCATCTCTTCCCGCCCCCATCCCTCTGCTCCATTCTCTAGAGATAGCCAGAGAAGAACATGGCATTTTCCCAACTGTTCAGCACCATCAGTAATAATAATTGCTAATATATTATGAAATAGTATGTTATTTTGTTCATTAATTTCCCCACAAATCAGCTTTGAAAATAATTCCAGTTAAAGCCTTCCTGTAACTGTGGCTACCATTTTATGCTCTTCCAAGAATCACTTTTGTTTTATCGTAGGCTCGTCAACTTTGCCTCATTTAAATGATATTTCTCAAGTAGTCATAGAAAAATACAGTTCTTAATGTAATGTGTTTACCTGTTATAGTTGTATGTTGTGTGTGTGTGTTAATGCTATACATGTAATTAGTTGTATGTGACTGGCCCCGAGGTCAGTGGTTAATAATCATCTTTTCAGATCAGTGATTCCTCCTTGGTTCTTGATGGCTGGTTATGTGCATTAGCAGGTATTTGTTTTATCTCAGAGTATGCTGTATTCTTTGAAATACTAAATGTTTCATTAAGTTTTAGGACGCCAAGTAGCAGCAGTGTTTCTCTCTTATGGGGACTCAAACATATTATGATATGATATTATGATGTGGTGATTGAAAATGGGAAGGCCCAGCTCACTGTGGATGGTACCGACCTTGGGCTGGTGGACCTGGGAGCTCTAAGAAAGTGGGTTGAACAAACCATGAGGCTCAAGCAAGTAAGCAGCGTTCCTCCATGGTCCTTGTATCAGCTCTTGCTTCCAGGTCTCTACCCTGTTTGAGCTCTGTACCCTGACTTCCCTCAGCAGTGAAGTGTGACCTTACGGTTGTAAGCTGAAATGGAGCCTTATGGGCACAGTGTTTTATCACAGCAGTAGAAACCCTAAGACAAACAGATGTGGCAATGGAGCACACCGCTGGGCTTGCTGGGACGTGCTGAAGGGTGCTTGTCCTTTGGCAAACTATAGACAGATTTCAAAAGTGAAATCACATGTTAACTCTATGCCAGTCCATTTTATACCAGCCATGATAAACTTGTGCTGGTAAAATTTTACGATCATTGAATGAACGATGATGTGAAATTATATAGTTTAATAGAAGGTCCTTTTGTATGACTTCTCCAAGGAACTTGGGGTTCCATTATTTTCTCGTAACTAATAAAATGAGGCCAAATTACACGTTACCTAACAGAAATAATTATGCTATTAAAACTAGCAGGTGGACTTTCCTCCTCGAGGCCTTTTTTTATTTGTTTTCCTAATAACAGATTTATCAGTTTATATCCCTTCATTGTAAATGATAGACCCTCCTGCTTCTAACAGGCTTCTATGCTTCCTCTCTCCTGGACCAAACTGGCCCCATAACTGGGAGGGAGTAGGACAGGGGCACAGCTGGCAGTAACTGCTGAAATGCCACCCAAGAGCCTGTCCCTCCTGGATTCCTTTCTGCCTCTCCACAAGTTTTTATTTTCTTAGCTTTGCTCTCTCAAGGGAGGGATGGCCTGCCTCTCTTTAGATCTGGAGCCCCGAGGAAAGTGCTCTCCTGATTCGGGTTGAGTCACAGGACTGAGTTTTTCCAGAGTTGGCAGGCTCCCATTACAAGTATGCTGCGAACAGAGGAGTAACGCCCATACAGCATGGGCAGCTGAGAGATGCTGCATAGACCCTCACACCGAGCCAGTACTTCTCAGATGTTAACCCTGGGCCAGGATCTGTCCTAAGAAGGCACCGTGCTTTTAGTTCTTCTGACAACTGTCTGCACTAGCAGTGTTTTCTACTACCCATTGCACAGAGAGGGAAGTTGAGGATGGGCAGTTCACAAGTCTGTGTCAGTTATGAGCCAAGATTTGTGTAATTGAACTTGGTGCTTTCTACCTCTGGAGTTTTTATCTCCTTCTTTACTCCTTAGTATTTTCATATATCCAGTAGAAATAAGGTTTCTTTTTCCTTTAGGAAACTTAGAGCAAAATTAAGTGCATATAGCTGCTTCTTTGTACCCACAGTTACATCCCCTGTGCTGAAATAACACACTGCTTAGTAGAGTCACACACCAGTTCACTGATTCCCTGTTACTGTGGGAGAAGGTGTTTAGGCAGTATTAGAATTTGTCTTTGTAATTTTCACATAAAACGTTGAAATATAAGTAATTGCTTTCAGGCCTGTGGAGCGCAGCAATAACTTAATTAGCTTCCCAAGTCCAAATTAGATGGGTAAAATTGTAATGCGTCAAAGGGCACAGAAAAATATGTTACTTTCTGCTCCAGTGTTCCAGACTGCAGAGCAATAGCCAGCTCCTCACAAAATTAACGTTCTGTAATATGGATGTGGTGGAGCAGCCTTGAACGGAGGAAATCCCTGGATTGGGAAGAAAATTTTTTTTTAAAAAGCAAAATATTTTTTTCATGATCACGAATATCATTGCAATGAACTTCCATTTGAGAATTGAGGTAATTTCGTAAAATCCATTTAAGTAAGCAATACAGCGTTCTAGACGTGAGAACAGAAGTTAGTGTGACGGACAGCAACGTTTTTAATGAGTTGCCTGCCACCTGCTACTTTCACCAGTCAGCGTTGTGACCGTCAATAAAACACATTTGCCTCATAAAATAATATAGGATCCGTTTACAGGGATGTATTTTATGGGGATCTACATCTGGGATGTTATTTTCTGGTTTTAGTAGAAAGGGCAGGAAAGCGCTATAGCCCTTGAGTATGGGGTGATACTTCTGTTATTGTTGTTTCTCAGTTGAGAGCTGGTAACTTCCAAGGTGTTGCTGTGCTTTAGAAGATGCAATGCCAACAAAGGCATAGATGTCCCTCTTCGGTTAAACTCGCTGCTTATGTTAGCAGGGCATAAACCAAAAGCATCCTTAACTTCTTTCATAAGAATGGCTAAGCTTTGCTAGAAATCTCCTGAAATTTGACTTACCGATCACTACCAGCTGTGTGTGGCTGGGAAACAGCTCCAGGAGTGGGGAGATATTGACAGTAACGTGGCAAGAAAGAGTGTAAAGATGTGGTTCCTGGCCTTGGATTGTGTGTGTGTGTGTGTGTGTGTGTGTGTGTGTGTGTGCGCATGCGTACGTGTGCTTATGCACATGCATGCATGGTGTGTGTGTGTGAGAGAGACACAGAGAGGAGAGAGAGACAGAGAGAAAGAGAGAGAGATTGTGGGGAGGCGTGAGTGTGAGTATGCCCATGACTCTAGAGGGCAGAGGACAGCATTAGGTGTTTTTCTGAATGGCTCCTTCAGCTTAGTTTTTGAGAAAGTCTGACCACTGAACCTGGAGTTAACTCTTAGATCGACTCTCTGGCTACTGAGCTTGGGATGGATGTTCCAGTCCCCACCTCCCCAGCTCTGGGATTACATAATACAGCTACACTCAACTTTTTGTGTGGGTGGTGAAGATTCAAACTCAGGTTTTCATGGTTTCGTGGCAAGCATTAATGCCCGAACCATCTCCCCAGCCCCTATCTGTTGTTTTGTTTAGTTTTTAAAGAAGAGAAAGAGAGTAGACTACGAGAATATCCTTTTCTTTTGGTTGTTAAGTCAAAGCTGTACCAAGTGAGCTCTCGATTCCTTTAACAGTACTTACGGAATGCTCACATGTGCCTGGTGGTACTAGAGGTACTGGGAATTTACCAGAGAGCATGGTGGAGGTCCTTGTCCTGCGGACACTGATGCTCTCAGTATCTCTTCTCCCTGCTCAGCGCCATCCCCTGGCACCAGTGTCCTGCCTGTTGCCATCTGGTGTGACAAGGAATACATTATAAAAGTGTTGTCAGCATGAGGACATCAGGGAGTCCCCTGCTACAGAAAGTCAGGAGTTGGCTTTCTGGTCGCTAGCACAGACCTCACTTACCTGTTTAGGTTCTTCTGTCCCTCCTGTTCCTTCCTTGGGCATTGGTGTGATTAGTGTCTTCCTGCCTCAGCCTCAGCTCAGTACTGCCTTTGCTTACTCGAGTTCACTCTGCAGGAATCAGAAGTGGCCCTGAGTGAATAAGATCCCCTGGCCCTCAGGGTGGTCTGTGCACCTGTTTTTTTCTCAGGCCCCTCCCACTTAGTTCCTTGCATTTTCTGATTTTGGAAGGATGATACTAAGCAGAGGCTACAGAGACTTGGTCAACCCACTCAATGCGTAAACCATGTCTTTCAATGGGGACAGGCTCAAGGTGGTTTGGGACCCCAGTCACTCCACAGACTGCCCAAGCCACACAACTGTCACCCACATTCAGAGGGCCTAATTTGGTCCTATGTAGGTTCCCTTACTGTCAGTATGGATTCAGTTAGATCTCTCTAGCTCTCTTTCCTTGGCCATGTTTATTTCTATTTATTTCTATATTTTCCTCTCATTCCGCGTCTTTTTTTTATGCTTCTAGATTTACCGTACCACTTTGAGCATGTCCCCATTGAAAGACGTGGTTTACGCATCGAGTGGGTTGACCAAGTCTCAGTAGCCTCTACTTATTATCGTCCTTCTAATTTACTAGATGAGCATAATTAGAAGTATTAATCAGCCGAGAGCACTTGATAGTCCCGTGATCTGGTTCATAATGAGCTGTTGTCATCAGTCATCTCACAGACTGGGATGCCGGCGGGGTCTTCTTAAACCACTGTTGGAACAAATTAGGTTGATTTTAATTATTTAATCAGGATATTTGGGGATGAGAATAAAATCGTCTCCATTATTTTAATCAGAAACACCTTTTGTTTATGAAGAGAGTGGAGGGACAGTAAAGAGAGAAAAACACAGATACCGAAAGTGTGAGCATCAGTAGGCAGATACAGCCCGCCACCGCTGTCAGCATCTGGAGGAGCGCTGCCCTTTTGGTACCTCTACCGGGATAACGCTAGATTCTTTTTTGTTGTTGTTGTTTTCATATGGAAGTTTACTCATGTAACAAGTATAATAACTTTTAGGTGCACATAATACAATTATGGCATTACTTGATATCCTATAAATAATCATATAAGGACATGAGACAACCATGACTATAAGACCAGTGCAGTCAGAGAACTCATAACTCATTTCAAGAAAACTACCATGGTTTTTGATATGCTATTTCTATATACAGTTTGTATTTTTTCCTTTTTGTTAAGAAATTTATTTATTGTTTTAAACAATGTTTTCTCATTTTATATGCTAATCCAAGTTTCCACTCCTTCCCCTCCTCTGCTTCCCACCTTCCCCTCACCCCATGCCCCATCAGAGAGGGTAAGGCTTCCCATGGGAAGTCAACAAAGTCTGGGACATCACTTCGAGGCAGGACCGAGACCATCCCCCCGTATTTAGGCTGAACAAGTTATCCCTCCATAGAGAATGAACTCCAAAAAGCCAGTTCATGCACTAGGGATGAATCTGGGTCTTACTGTCAGTTGCCCCACAGACTGCCCAAGCCACACAACTGTCACCCACATTCAGAGGGCCTAATTTGGTCCTATGCAGGTTCCCCTACTGTCAGTATGGAGTCAGTGAGATCCCACTAGCTTAGGTCAGCTGTTTCTGTGGGTTTCCCCATCATGGTCTTGACCCCTTTGCTTATATTATCACTCCTCCCTCTCTTCAACTGAACTTTGGGAGCTCAGCCCAGTGATTAGCTATGGATTTGTGCATCTGCTTTCATCAGTTGCTGGATGAAGGTCTTATGATAACAATTAATGTAGTCATCAATCTGATTACAGGGTACCAGTTCAGGTACCCTCTCCGCTATTCCTTAGGTCTTCAAGTTCGATTCTTAAGTGTGTCACGGAAAAGAATTTTAGGATGACGGAGTGTAAGGCAAAGTGTATTAACTGACATTATTAAGTATTTAGAAAGACATGTAGGAAGAGGACAGAATTTATCTAAAATGTGAGTGTAGGCTAAAGAGTCATATTCAGGCATCTTTAACACACACACACACAGACATCTGTCAGTGATGTAATTTGCAACACAACAAGGTTTAAAAATTAAGCCAAACTTAAAATTGAAGTAAAATTTATTACCTGGTTTACTTTCTTCTCTTCCTTAAAGAATTTCCTTTTGTAAAGAAAATTACAAAGTGGTTTTACTATGTACATATTAGGTTTGGGCAGGAGATATTAGTATTAATATATTAAAATTCAAGGTTAGAGACATTCTGGTCCATGGTAAGCATAGTTCATTGTTTGTTAGTGGTTTTTAACATCCTTGTTTGAGATATCTTTTGTAGAACCTACATTATCTCTGTAGGCAACTTTGGTTTTATCAGTTGGGTTGAAGTTGTTTGAATCTCAGCCATGCAAGTAGGAAAGACAAGTAAGATCCCAGAGTGAGACGTTTCTCTTACATCCTCCATCCCCTTAATCTAACACCTCTTGCCATTATGTCTCAGAAGCACCAAAAGAGAGTGAGTACATCTTTTACTCTTGATCTCTAGTGGCTTAGTCAACTGGGTTGATGTAGAAAATCTCTAGAGGAATCCAGGCCTCCTAGACTTAGAACTAGAAACTTTGTTGAGAAGATACTGTGTGCAAGCTGTGTATGTGTGCATACATGTGTGTGTGTGTACACATGTGCATGTGTGTGTGTGTGTTTGTAGTAGAAATTGAGTTTCCAACAAATAAGAGCAGCATCTTGCATGACATATCTGATTCATGTTAAAACTGACGTGCTGTCTTGTAATATTTTTTAAGAACAAATTGTGTAGCTGTAAAAATTCTGCTTGACATCTTTTTCTTTGCCCTTCCTAATTAACTTTTCATGCTTTAATGAAATGTATTATACTGCAAATACATGTAAAAAGGCACATGGGACAAATTGGATACATGGAATGGCTGACCATACATTAAATGATCTTTTAGGGTCTTTGTTTGAATAAATAACTTTATATGGGTGTGGAAAGGAGGGGAGAAAATGAAGTGGCCTTTTTAAATTTTTTTTGGCAGAGTTTCTCTATGTAGCACTGACTGTCCTGGAACTTGCATTATAGACCAGGATGGCCTCAAAATCACAGAGGTTCTCCTGCCTCTGCCTCCAGAGTGCTGGGGTAAAGGTATGCACCACCACTCCACAGAAGTGGACATTTTTTAAATATTTAGTGTTGTTTTTAATTTAAACTATTAGTTAGTTAGTTTGTTTGAGACAGGGTTTCTCCCAGTGTTTTTTTTTTTTTAAGGAATATAAAAAATTGTGTTCACTGCAAGTCAATTCAGTAAATATATATTGAGGTAGACTGGTCACTAGCTGAATTCTCAGTTCTCAACCATAGTGGAAAGAAACGTTCATGACATAAAGGTTTAGGATCAGTAGTAATAAGAGAAGTTAAGTCAATGGAGTACAGATCTAAACAAAGAACTCTCAACAGAGGAATCTAAAATGACTAAAAGACACTTAAGGAAATGCTCAACATCCTCAGAGAAATGCAAATCAAAACAACTCTGAGATTCCATCTTACACCTATAAGAATGACCAAGATCAAAAACACTGATGACAACTTATGCTAGAGAGGATGTGGGGTAAAGGGAACACTCCGGCATTACTGATGGGAGTGCAAGCTGGTACAAGTGCTTTGGATATCAGTGTGGTGATTTCTCAGAAAATTAGAAAACAACCTTCCTCAAGACCCAGCAATACCACTTTTGGGTATATATCCAAAGGATCTCAATCATGCCACAAAGACATGTGCTCAACTATGTTCATAGCAGCTTTGTTTGTCATAGCCAGAACCTGGAAACAACCTTAATGCCCCTCGACCAAAGAATGGATAAGGAAAATGTGGTACATTTACACAATGGATTACTTACTACACAACAGAAAAAAATAATGACATATTGAAATTTGCAGGCAAATGGTTGGAGCTAGAAAACATCATTTTGTGTGAGGTAACTCAGACCCAGAAAGTTAATTATCATATTACTTACTCATAACTGTTTTTTAAACATAAAGCAAAGAAAATGAGCCTACAAATCACAATCCCAGAGAATCTAGACAACAACAAGGACTCTAAGAGAGACATACATGGATCTAGAAAGTAGAAAAAGTAGAAAAAGACAAGATCTTCTGAGTAAATTCAGAGCATGGGGACCTTGGGAAAGGGTTGAAGGGGAACGGAGAGTCAGGGAGGGGAGCAGATAAAAATGTAGAGCTCAATAAAAATCAATTAAAAAATGAAGTTGAGTCGGTACTTTAAAGAAAAAAAATAAGATAACCTTAGGAAATCTTCCTTAATAATAAAACTAGGATGATTCCAATAAATGTCTATCTTTATATTATAAAAGAAATGTTCATTCTCAAAATAAATATTTTCATAAGCACACAAAGGCAGAATGTCTGCCATTTTTAAAATAAACATTGAGATTAAAGTCTTTTCCTGTGTAAGAGGAAAGGATTCTATGGAGTTTACGCTTGACAAGACAGGGCTGAAGAAATCACGTTGCATACCCGGTACTCAAGCAACACGTATGTGCAAGAAGGGCGTGGCGCTGGAGCCTAAACCTGGTTCTGGCTTCTAGCCTAGGTGGTCTTTCCTCTCTGCGGTCTTCCTTCCTGTGGTATAAAAGAGCCCATTGAACAGCCACGCAATTTATGACCACACTTGAAGAAATAAAGAAAATACTGATCATTTCTCTCCCCCTCTCTCTGGAGCCCAGGCTGGCCTCAAACATCAAAGATAGAGATTACAGTCATGTGTCACCTTTTACTTTTTCCTAAAATCTTTGCCACAGTATAGACCGTATTATTTAAAACAATAAAAAATGCAAAATATCCATAGTGAGTGATAGGCTATAGAATATAGAATCAAATTAATCAAGACATATACATAATACATTTTGAATATAGTTCCACCTTCAAACTTTAGGCGGTTCAATCTCACGGCCTGAAAGGAGGGGCCTGAGGAGGGAAAGGGTGAAGATCTATGTACAGGTGCACACAGACACCAAGGGGGAAGGGGAGGGCATGGGAAGAGTTCTTCTGGCCTGAGAATTGCAGGCAAATGTATTTGCCTTTTTCCTACTGTTTCCCTCTCTGGCATCAACCTCCGGTACTGCTTCTCAAATGCAAACTAGAATTTCCTCTTATCACTGAGCTACCAGACTGCCTAGATTTAGTGGCCATGTTCTACATGGGATCCATACATCCACCCATCAGAGGGGAAATGTGTCTTCAGCTGCAGGACCAGAGCTTCAGTGTGTGTATTCCATGAAGCTATGCATGCTCTACTGGAAGGATACTGGATTCATTGGGGCAGTGTGGGCATCTGTCCAGGGATTTCCACCTGATGGGCTAGGTCAGCACACTCTAGTGTGGGTCTCTGATGTCAACTTCTAGAAAGTCCAGTTTTAACCTCTCTCAGCAGGACTTCTTGTACAAAACCAGGCTATGACTGGTACAGATGCTTCTCCATGCAGAACTTCAGAATTTACCACAGAAGAACATGTATCCATTAATTTTCAGAAGGGAGGCTTTTGTTTTTATAATGAATGCAGTCATTTTCCTCTAATTCCTTTATACCTCTTTGAAGTTCTCTCTCTCTCTCTCTCTCTCTCTCTCTCTCTCTCTCTCTCTCTTTTCTTTTACTGTTTTATCTCCCCAAATTGTCCTAACTTGATATTTCACATGTTACTTTATTTTACATGCCCTGCACATGTGGAAAGATTTGTTTTCATTGTGTCTGTTATTCTGTTCTTGGTCTACAACAGCTACTAAGGCTACTGCAGTCCAATATGCTTGTGTTCTGACTTAAAAGTGCTGAGCAGGCACAGGGCCTCTGTGGTAAGCAGATGGTTTTGGGGAGCTGCTTGAGTGGGATTATATGATAAACCAACAAAGGATGCTCAAACAGAACAACTCACACCTCTGTCCTGGGATAATAAAGCTGTGAGTGCCTCTTTGTCATGTGTTTTCTAATGGTTGGCTCAGGAACAATTTTCACTTTATCCAAGGGAAACCATTGTGAGTAAGTAAGCTGTCCTTTCTGGAACAGGTGGTTCTCTCTCTCTCTCTCTCTCTCTCTCTCTCTCTCTTCCTCTCCCTCTTCCTCCTTCCCTCCCTCCCATTATCCCTCCCTCCCTGTCTCATTCTATAATAGCCATAGAAACACAAATGCTTAAAATACATTCTTTGAAAAGCCCCAGTAACTTATTAACCAGCACAGGTGTAACCCTTGTAAAAGTTACCCCATCTCTCCTGAGGTTTCTGGGAATGAGATTTTCATCTCGTACATAACACTTTTATATTTATGTAAAAATAAAATATAGGTGTTATATTTAGCATTTTACAGGTGTCTTGAAGGTATAAGGATTTATATGAGGGTTGCCTTCTTAATGGCATTTTGAAAGTTCTCTGCCCCCAGAATCTAGCAGTTCTGAGGTGTTAGTTATACCATTAGGCTCTCTCTCTAGGCTTCTTGGCTTACTACCCTGACTGTTTGAATTCTTATATTTTTGTTGGTGGGGGTCATCTAGTCCGGTATATTTGGGGTCTCCACCATTTTGATGCTTTCTTCCCTTCTTACCCTCAGCTTACTTACCGAGCAGTCATTTGAGAGCCCAGCCCAAATGTGGCACTGGTTTGCAGTTGCTGGACTTGTTGTAGGTTATTTGGTTACAGTCTAAGTTTCAGTGATTTAAACTCTTCTGGAAAATTAGAAAAACATACATAATCTGTCCCCTTTCGATTGAATTTTGGATCACACTTAGAGGGCAGATAGGCTGGCAGATTTGTGATAAGGATAGATGTTAAGGACCAGACCTGCTCGCTTTGATTCATTTTAGGACAAAGTTTATCTTATGACCACATTGGAGAAACTTTATTTTCCCAAGGAAACATTTTGAGGCAAAGTAGAAATGTAGTTCATACTAAAAGGTGGGATGTTAGTGCAGATAAAGACCTTGATGAGTCATCTTAGAGTGATTGAAGACTATAGCCGGAGGCTTTTCTGCTTCCCACCCGGTCTCACAGCTGCTTATAAAATAATCACTCAGAGGCTATATATTAATAGTAATCATTTAGCTGATGGCTCAGGCTTATTAATGGCTACCGCTACATATAAATTATCCCATTTCTATTAATCTGCATATCTCCACATGGCCTGTGACTTACCGTAGATGCCCTGACATCTTTCTCCTCCTGTGGCTACTGGCATTTCTCTTGACTTTGCCTTCTTTCTCCCTGTATTCTATTTTGCTTTTCCAGCCTGGTGCTGTTCTGCCTGGCTATTGGCCAATCATCTTTATTCACCAACCAATAAAAGCAACGCATATTAGCAGCTTACAGAAGGACGTCCCACATCAGGTGACTGCATCCCTGCAGCCATCCTGTTCCAAGCATTTGATACAGTATTCTGTACCTTGTGAGACCGTTCGCATTTTGTTATAACAGGAACTTTGTGTCCATTGAGCTTGCAACCCTAAGCTCATATCAGGTCTCTATCCATATTCCATACAGGCTGAGCTGTGATACTTGGGAGGTCAGAGCAAATAAATGTGCTTTTGATTTCTGATATTTATCTCTGGCTTAGGATGAGTTTATCTGTAGCCCTACAGATACTCCTGTAGTCCAGGAGTATCTGTATGCACACCTGTCTGATATCAAAATGCTTTCTGCCATGATTGTGTGGTTTTGACCTGTATCTCTGTTTCTGAAGGTAGTCCAGAAGTTGCACTCAAACCAGCTAGATAGGGAAGAGGGGATCCCCACGTTTGTGGGTGGTTTAGTCCCAGGTATTCTGTGTCGCATACCTGGTTGGCCTGCTTTGCAAGTTACAGTGTCAGCAGGATTCTGTTGTCCTCATTTGTTTCTGGCCCTGGGCGTTGGGTCTGACATTGGTCTTTGTATTTTTTTCTTTCATTCCTGGATTGTCACTCTTCCAACCAGCCTTGTCTTGTGCCCGCCCCTTCTGTTGGAAAGGCTTGGTTTATTTCTTCAACTCACACTGTCCTCTTGACTCTGTCAAGGATGGTCTTTATGATTGTGCAGTCTTCCAGGTGAAATGTGGATAAACACTCTGTTCATGTAGCTCTGATCTTTCAGATGCCATATGCCTTGAGTTTGTTCTTTAGAGAAATATGATATATTAATCTTATATTCTGAGAGTTTTTCTCCATAACTTATAGCTATTCTCTGTTAATTATGCTTCTAATTTTTCTTGAGAAGAATGAAGTGAAAAACTGTCTTTGACTTTTTACATAAGTAAATTTATGGTAAAGGAAAAAAGTTTCCTTTCTGGAGTTATCTCTATACATTTCAAGGCTTCCAAGTGTCAAAGTATTAGAGTTCAGAAGTCGCCATGAACCATCAACCATTTTCTAATCTGAGCAACCATTTTCTTCCTCTTTTGACAGTTTAGATGTGTTTAGAGTGTCTAAACTATGCCTTACTGGTAAAGAGTAATTTTTTTTCCTTCTTTGACCCTTATAAATCAGCCTCTGTTTACGCTTAGAGACCCTTTTAAAGATGAGATTCATACTTGGATATGAAGAATGAATGGCTAACAGACTAAACATTGAAACTGCGCCTTCTATTTTTTTAATCACAGAGTTGACTCCTGAAGAGAGAGCCCAGAAGATCGCCAAGGCTATGCGCAAGCAGTCTTCTGAAGTCAAAGAGAAGTGGGAGAGTCTAAACGCTGTGACGAGCAACTGGCAGAAGCAAGTGGGAAAGGCGTTAGAGAAACTCCGAGACCTGCAGGGAGCCATGGATGACCTGGACGCAGACATGAAGGAGGCTGAGGCTGTGCGGAATGGCTGGAAGCCCGTGGGAGACCTGCTCATAGACTCACTGCAGGATCACATAGATAAAACCATGGTCAGCACCATTGCCTTTGACAAAGACTATTTAAGGAATGTTTTGTTGTGGCATGGAGCACAAATAATGAGGCCCACATACAGAAATCATTATAAGGGATTCTAATAAAGCTGACACCACTTCAGCTCCCCACCCAAGTCAGGAATCTTGGCAGATGTTTTCCATATGTGCATTCCCCAGAAAACACTAAGGTACCTTTTATAATAATTCAGCTTGTTTAAACATTGTTAAAATTCCACTTGAGTATCCCTAAATAGTGTAGATTAGGTTTACCTATTTAAAACAAAACAAACAAGACCTCCCCCAACTTCTAAACTTCACTTGGTTTCACAATATGCTCTCCAATTTGTTTTCTTTATTTTCTATTCATTTGTTAAAGAAATGGAGTATTTATTTTTTAATTATTCCCATAGCCTAGATTCAACAGAATCATACCCATGTGGTACAGCCTCCAGGTTCTGTCTCCTAGACACTGGTGGTTGGATTTAGAGGTTTAATAAAAAAACAAACTGCTTTCACAGGAATTCTCATCTATAATTTCTATCTTATTGTCTGAGTAAATGAAAAATGAATTTAGTTATAAATTTCTTTTGTAATCAGAATTACCCAAGGTTAAGGATATTAGTTCTATGGTGTAAATCTACTTAGGTTGTTTGTATTCTACAACCTCTTCAGGGAGAAAAAGTAATGAAATTTAGGCAGTAAAAAACACACATTACAACTTGAGAGTATAGCAAGGTTTGTATAGTCATGAATCATGCCAGAGGATGAGCCATGAGAAACTCAAAAGGGATGAGTCCAATGCTATCTATCATGCATGGAATTTTTATTGCAAAAGGTACACATCCTTTGTTCACAGACACTGGGTAACATCCTTCCTTTGTATGAATGTGGCTGAGTAGAAAGACAAGCTCTGGGAAATTAACTTAATTCTTGAGCCAGTGACATAAGTAAATACCGGTCTTATGTACAGACATAGGAGTAGCAATGACTAGCATTTATGAAGGCTTATTGTTGCTTGCCAAGAACTGTTCTTAGTCATTTCATGTGGATGTCTCTTTCAGTCCTTACGCCATCCCAACAAAGTGGGTATTATTTCATGAAAACAAAACTGAAAATATTGCTCAATCCCACATAGCTAGGGAAGAGGTAAAGTGCTTGTGATTTTTTTTTCTTATATGTTCTTCTCTTGCACTGTAGAAACCTCTTTCATTCTAATGGTGCTAAACACAACCTTGACCAAGCCTTTGAATTTAAACCCTCTAAATTTTAAACACTTTTAAACTTCAAACGTTTACATTTAAAGCAAATGTTACAAAGAATATTAGTGTTTGCCATCTTTGACGGATGTTTTTTCTGGCTACTCAGTGAATTAATTAGGCCTCTCCAAAACCTATATCATCCTAAAATGCTTTCCCCTGGATACACGCTAATTTAAAATAGTCTAAGAAAAACATACACATTAGTTTATCAGTGCAGCTTTTTCAAAAGCTGAATATTTCTTATAGTTTTTCCTATTTATGTTAGGTAGTATGGATTGTATTTGAGGCCTTGTAGATTCTGAGCAAATGCAGTACCATCCAGCTGTGAGCAGTCCTTTTTTACTTTTTATTTTGAGTCGAGATCTTGCTAGGGTGTCTGGGCTAGCCTCAAACTCACTCAGTAGCCCCAATAGGCCTTCATCCTGCAGCCTTCCTGCCTCATCCTCCCAAATACCTGGACTTACAGACCTTTGGTACCACGCCTGGCTTAATTAATTTTAAACACTGAAAAGTCTTTTAATGCTTTACAATATGCAGATAGTATCAAAAAACGATAACAAACTGCTTCTAGATTTGAGTGGGATTTTACCCATTTGAATTTGAAAGTATTACTTTTAAAGTTGGGATGATTCCTGTTGACAAAAATAAAAATTTATAGCCGAAGGGGAAAAAAAACCCAACAGTTTGGTAATTGTTAGTCTTATTTAATTAAAGGAATCTCTGTCCTCTCCAGTCATATCTTTTTGTTCTTAATCTACTTAAGAAGAAAAGTAGGGGAAGAAGAAAAACCAATTAATAGTTTAATGGGAAGAAATAAATTGGATTAAAATACTTTTACATCTTAGGACGTAAAGGATTAAAAATTGAAGTCTCACTAAATGACATAAATTCAACATCTGTGACATTTTGCATGTATACTATATATCCCATATCGTACTGACAATACATGGGGAGGTAAAACTCAGTAGGAAATCCTAAATATTAGTGACCGTGTCAAAGCAGTGCTGGAAGATAAGATCCCCAGGAATAATGAGATAACTTCAGTTGCTAAAGTTATCTTTAATAATGCCGTTTTCTGTGCCTCTACCTTCTAGTCCCAGACGCCCGTGAGACGCACACCTGCCAACAGCCTAACGAACACCTTTGATAGTGGCAGATGTTTCTGTTTTTATAGCAACGAGGGCCATGTAGACTCTTATTCTCTTATAGGAAAAGCACAGTCAAAACATGATAAATGACTCCTTTATACAGGAACACATGGCAGCTCTGAAGCCATTTATAACTCGATTTATTTCAAGTCCCTTAATTTGGAAAATCTTAAAAGGCAAAAGATAAACTTCCTTGATAGAAAGGTTCCCCGTTGCCATAAAACAGCTCACCATAAAGTGAAAACAAAACCCAAAAGACTTTGCCTGTCAGACCACTTTCAATGTTTCCACCTATGTCTTGTAACAGGAAAAAAAGAAAAAAAGGGGATCTTTACACAGTAAAAAATTAAGCTTATTGTTCCTTAGGATAAAAACAAAACAAAACAAAAGCCCACCTGGCTTGAAGGGAGGATGTAATACTAAAACTCCTTTATTATCTGTTGAAATAAAACTGGTGATTATTTTAAAATTATAAAACTATTAAATAGTATGTTAATCCTAATCTTTAATACCTCCAGACTAAAAGGATGTAGATTTTAAAACTTGGATCCAGTTTTTGGGTCTTTGCAGGTAACCGTGAAAGAGAGTATTACTATATCAAGCTGAAAGCATTGGTTAAGAACCCTAGAGACACTTGAGTTCTGGCATTTGTGCCCCGCTGTCTCTGAGGGAATCTGGATTGCTTCTGAGTCCATGCGGAAATGCTCCCAGTGCTCCCCTAACTCACATTGCACTCTGTCCCCATCTGTGTTAATTCTTTGCACCCGCCAGACCTGTAACCATGTGACTTCATGTCTGCGAACTGGATTTGTACATCTGTCTGCATGACACATTGGGCCATATTTGGATGTCCAAAATCAATAGGGACAGGAAAAAAAAAAACAAACCTGCAAGTCAAATTCTTTCTCTTCCATATTGTAGCAGGTCACATGTCTTTTAGTGCTCCCTTTCTTCTGTCTTCTTTTGATACATTGGTATCTGCTGAGGTTGAAGTAGATCTTACCAAACACCTCTTGACATCCATGCATTCAAATATCATCCATATACTGCTGTCTCTCACACCTTGATTTACCATGCTGGTGTCAGGCTTAAGATCTCTTCTGGTAGTTTGTTCTTTGCCTCTCCTTTGGACTTAGCCACCTACCTTTGGACATGGTCAAGAATTTTAAAACACTAAATTATATTCTCTGATTTATTTTTGAAAAAAAAAAAACCAATGATTCCTGGATATTGGATCTTAGTAACCATTATGATTCAGGACAGATTGTGGGGGAGGCAAACAGTTACCTCTTCCCTCTTAGACTTGTCATCTGGTCCTAAAAATCTGACATAAGACAGAATAGCAAAGGTAGATTTTGTTCTTTATTGTAATATCAGAAAGAAGCCTGATGAATACTGTAGTATGTGCTTGTATGGGTGTCTGTGTGTACGCGCATGCATGTGTGCTGAATGTAGGGAAGTGTCACTTCTCCAACAGTTTCCTTGGGACAGGAAGACTGTAAATGCTAACAGTGGTAAAGAACTGAAATCTGAGATGTCTAGCGGTGGCTTTGGAATGGCTCTGAGCAGTCGGAACAGCCCTGCCATGACACGTGGTTTGTGTGTTTTGACGTGTGCTAGTTGAAGGTCATGCTTGGGCTGGAGACACCAAGCAGGAAGTCCCACTGGTGCAGGGAAGGGGCCTTCAGGCAAGGCTGCAGAGAGGTAAATGCCCTAGCTGAGTCATTTAAGGGTTTAGACAGACTAGGCAAAGACTTTGTCAGAGAAGGTGAACCAATGCTTTAGACAGGTGGGATTCTGTGGAGAAAATAGAATAATAACTATATCATTATTTTCTGTGTTGCATGGATCAGTGGTCACTCTTCCCATGCTTGCCCAGGGTATACAGCTTTTACCTGTCTGTGCTGTACCCGGAGATGGCAGTTCTGTTCTGAGACTCATCCATAGCTTTTCTATTGTGCTATACTCTTCCTGGTCCTCCCAGAGCAGAGGCTGGATGTGGGCAACAGAGCTTTCCTCTCCAGCATCTAATAACCATAGCTCGACAATGAGAAATGCTCTTCTCATTGGCCGCCTAACCTAAGCGTGACTGAGTTCAAGCAACTTGTTGCATTGGGTGAAAAAAAGGGAGTAAGGCAGCCATGTTATGATGCAAACAATGAAGAAAGTATGAAAGTAGAATCAAGTCTAGCAACAATAGAGTGGGCTGTGTTCTGTACATAAGAGAGGCTAGACAGAAATGCTTAGCTGCTCAGATGAGTTTGCAACTTGAGTTTTCTCTTTACACACACACACACACACTTAGAAGCTTGGGGAGTATCTGGATATATGGTTTATTAAAGGCCTGATCTAGCCAACTGCTGTCAAGAGGCATCTCGGCTTGATGGCCTCACAATAGCCTTTGTCTTTGGTAGGAAGATGGCAACCCTGACTTTTGTTAGTCTCCTCCAGTGACATCTTAAAACATCTGTTTTCTACCAGGCATTTAGAGAAGAAATTGCACCAATCAACCTAAAAGTTAAAACAATGAATGATCTGTCCAGTCAGCTGTCTCCACTTGACCTGCATCCATCTCTAAAGATGTCTCGCCAGCTGGATGACCTTAATATGCGATGGAAACTTCTCCAGGTACCAGCTTAGCCCCTTCAGAATGCTATCTGACACTGCCTAAAGTACAAGGAAGGGCACTGGAAATGTCAGGAGGCTGTGCAATGGTTGATTTGCATTTAGCTTCCTTGTGTACCAGTTCTGTAGAATGTGCATAGACTGAAGGCCTTGGATGATCTTTACCACACACTTCACTCTTAACACATGTATTTTCTCTTCTTTCTCTTCACTCTAGTATTCGATAAATATTTAAGCATTTGATAATGAATTTAACAAGCATCACATCAGGTATTTGTCTTTCTATGTCTTGAATCCAAGGGCATCATTCACTCATGACTATGGATTTTTAGCATAATTTATATATACTTTCTATATGATACTTATAGAAAATTATACAAAATTCAAGGAGTTGTGGATATTGGATCTATAGTCTACCACAAAAGTATTTGTCCTATAGTGGCCTGTTCAGGAAACATTTTATTACCTTTATTATGTATTCCATTTCTTTTGGAAGGTTAAAAGTTTTTGTCCTTTCTTGAGATATTGCTCACTGTTCAGGGACTTTCTTTGTCTTTACAGAAAGCACACCTGCACCCTAGCTCCTAGAACTGACCTTCCCAAAGGCAGTTATTTTGATGGCTTGCTTGTAGACTCCAGGCTTGTAGACTCCAGATTTGACTGAGCCAGGACTCACTAGCATTCCCAGGAATGAGCACTGGCTGACTACTGTCCATGCCAAGCAGGCGTCCATGGTACAAAGGATCTATGATGCATTCAGCATCCACCTGCTAGGAGCCAGAACAACTCCACCTTTCTGCTGAAAATTAGCAAGGGTTGTTATTACTAGGAAGCGACGGTAAATAATTCTGGCAAATTTCTCTAAAATATAACTCCTAATAGGACAAATGTACGATTTCATTTTATTTTAAAAGTTTGATACATTTTAATTAATAATATGGTTTTTTTGTACTAATCCCAACATCAAAATGCCCAATGAGATATCTTAGTAGATAAATCAATTTGCTGACAAACTGAAATTTGCTACCAATAACCCACACAGCAGAAGGAAAGAACCAAAAAGTTGCACCATCACACCTGGGTCCCACACTCTCTCCTGAATATTTTTTTTAATTTAATGGTACTTAATTTCTTAATGAAACTGAAGATCCGAGATGTGAATATTCAATATTTGACAGTCTTTCCTATTATTGTGAAGAATGTCAATAATCTGGGACTAGTCAGGCAAATCATATTAAATTTGTAAGTGTTCAAAGAAATGTTTGAACTTCCTTCTCTTTTCTTCTGCTCATTCCTCTGCATCATTATCTTCCATTATACTCATTTGAAGATTTCTCGTCCGGTCTTTCTTGATTTCCTTTCAGCCTTGCCTCTGTTATGGCCATCTCTAAAGATGGCAGACAACATGGTATATTTGAAGGGAAGCGTTCATTCTTCCAGCCTTATCTTTGGTCCTGGTAGTTACTAGAGTTTAAGCATAAGTCATGGATAGGAAGAGAAATCCATCCTAGCAGTCAGTGCTGTTAAATTTCAGGACCAGCAGCTTACTTGCTCATAAAATATGACATTTGAGTATTTGTCATAATGAATAAAGTCTACTCTGGTGCAATTCATGTAACTACCCAGGAGAAACCTGAGCTGCCCAGTGAGCTAGACAAATGCAGGTTTTATTTACAGGGAGCTGGAAATGAAATTGCCTATCCAAATGGAACAGCTCTCCAGCACTGCCGAGACCAATACCAGGGGAAAGGAAATGGAAATGTCAGAAGGCTGTGTGCAACTGTTGTTGGTCTGCATCTGGTTTCATGGCATCATAGCTGTGTGTTTGTAATGTGCGCCAGACTAACCATAGAATGCGTACTAACATATATAGAAGGTAGTAATACACATTGCAGCTACCCTAAGGGATGCTCAGGGACTCTTCTCTTGATAGGGATCATCAGGTGCAAGCTTGTAGGAAAGTCAGAAGACATCTCACACCCTTCTTCCTGTTTTCTATCTCTCGTATCTATCTACATCAATATTTCTGTCTATCATTTATCTAAATGCCTGTCAATCTACATCAATATTTCTGTCTATCATCTCTCTAAATGCCTGTCACCCCATTCTCCATCCGTTTATGTCTTTTCCTTAAAGCTTTATTTTTTCATACACTCTGGCACTTTTTACTATCTTTCTTACAAAAAAGGGATAGGGATGGGCCCTCCGCATGGCCACATCTTAACCTAAGCTGCCTAGAAGCACTCTTCCTGAGGGGAAATGAAATTGAACCGTTTTAAAGCATCTATCTGGCCCCAGATGGCCAAGGTATTCAAGTTGTTTTGACTAGTTGTAGCCTGGGGGAACCTCCTTGTGTCTCACTTTCTTTATATCTAAAATGATGACCATAATGATATTTAGTCAATGAGATTATTTATAGATTTAAAGTTCATATAAAAAGTTTAGAAGTAGGTCTGGCTTTTGTTACCACTATTTGATGTCAGAAGTTGATTTTCATACCCCCCCTCCCCGCATTAGTAAGAAACAAAGAGGAGGATTCTGCCCAAGCAATATGAATTGATTGAGCAACGGCATTACTTGATGCAGTAATTAAACCGAGGATACTATGAAAACCATTGTCTTAAAGTCAATAATTTCACCGGACTTGTGCATGTGTGCAGGTTTCCGTGGATGATCGCCTTAAACAGCTCCAGGAAGCCCACAGAGATTTTGGGCCATCTTCCCAACACTTTCTGTCGAGTAAGTATGAATAAATTTGAGTGAACTTGTCAATTAAAAGTATTAGCAAATTCCTTTGGTTCTGCCCAAGAAGCTATATTCTTTGACATAACTATAACTAGAATAAAAATGTGTTTAAGAGAAGATATTCATAAAATATTATGTGCTGCTTATGTAATACAGTATGAAATTTGTCTTTAGATATGTGTTCTCATGTAAACATTGTTTATGATAACTAATATGGTATAATATCATTGCTTGATCATACAAAGGTCATGGACTTTTCATGCCAAAAATTTATTTTTTAAGATTTTGAATTAGTTTTCTGCCATTTACAAAAAAATATGCTTAGTTTTTTTGAGCTGCATTTGCATTTTAAATTGCTAACATACAGAACCTTAAATGAGGAAATTTTGGTTTACTAGGCTTATGGTATTTGTGCAAGCCTTTCTTGTGGGCAGATGTTACAGATTGAGTGTTGCACATAGGCAGAGTTAATGGAGCATCCTCTAAGTGGAATTTTTAATTTTATGCACACTTCATGAGGATTTAAATAAATAATTTTGAACCCTATCTTATTTATCATTTGCCACTAAGGATATTTAAGAATGTTGAATTTTGAAACTCAGAGATTGAGTATAAATTCTGTCTTTTACCAGACCTGAGGATTTTTTTGAAAGTTAATTCCTTGGTCTTTGCATACCTCTTTACTCAGATGGCCTCAAAAATTAAATGCAAAAGTCTGTCGAATTATACAAAGCAGCCAACCCACATCTTGGCACAGATGCTTTTAGCACATATTAATGCCTTTCCTTTTATTTTCTATGGCAAGTATGTGGAAGAAAACAAGTTGTGTAATTTAATTCTACCTAAATAAACCTTAAGCTCAAGGCCAAGGATATTTTTCAATTTTGATAACTTTATTTTATCTAGAACCATAGAGAAAGGAGAAGTTGAAGTCCATGTCTCTTGAATAAGTTGATTCCATTGGTATTTTATTTTTGTCACTGAGACAAAACTAGGAACCTGAACCAAAGGTCAGAGTTTGCTTTCACATTCTTGATAAGTTTAATGAATCATTTTCTGTCCCCTAACTAACAACACACCCATATTCAGTTCCTAAACTGAGTCTGTTGGTGTTTGTATTTGAGTGATGTACAGCCCTTTGTAGTGGGTAGGCATAGATTTTTTAAAATGATTAACATATGGATATCATTATTGTTGAAATAAATAGGTGTTTATTATACTCATTAGATAGTAAGTATTATAATTTCTAAATCCTATTGAATATACCAAGACCAAATTAATGAGGAATTTGTAAATAATTGAGATTCTCTTTCTAGTTCAAATGATCTGTTAATATTCACCTAGCCTCCACTCCCATGGAAATCTAACTCAGGGTCCTGAAGACACGAAGTGTTGTAGGACTGGCATACACTTTGTGGTGCAAAGCACATGACCTTTCAGTGTTTAGCAGCTGACAGTCCAAGAAGCTTGCTTGTTCAAATTAATAATTATTAAATACATGAAGACGTGTGAGTGCAACTCCAATTAGTATATTTAATAATTCTTCTCCCTTGCTGCTTAGAGTCTTCAGCTTGATTGTGTTCCTTGGCCTTTATCCATGGTTACTAAAGAAGCCTGTTCCTTGAGGCACATAATAAAACCTGACCTGTTAGCCTGGTACCAACACTAAAAGGAGGCCGACTCTCCAGAGAAATCTAGTATACCCGCCTCCTCATTTCCATGCCCATTTGTGAACTTCCACGGACACAGAAAAATGAGTGCTTGCCTTTCATTGAGACGGGAGCAAATGTTAAGGAGGCAGTTTGCTGAATTAGTGTTTGGAAGGTTGTGTCTGAACTGTACCACTGATTTACTAGGTATACTTAGGACTGTTATTTTCGTCTATGTAGACTAAGCTTCCTCTTTATCGAATTCAAAGTCAGCGTGTGGATCTTGCTGCCTTTTTAAAAATAAAATATGGACTGGAAAAATTTGGCAAAGTTTAGAATGTAAGGTGCCAAGAAATTAAGAAAAAAAAATGGTGACACATGTCTACGTGATGTCTAGTGATACTTGCAAAATTTTATTTCGGTTTTCCTGATAGCTTGCTTAGCAGAATTAATAAGTTTTTAAGTACTTGATTTACTAAGACAGTTTTGTATTTTTACAAGTAATCAATAAACAGAATTGTGAAAAATGAAGTATTTCCATTAAAAGGCAGAGCATCCCAACCATAATGATTTCTACTACAAACATGGAAGCTTGTTTTCTGTATAATGCAGATGAAAATAAGTGTCTAATAGACTTCTAAGAGAATTGGCTTGGCTCATAAATACCCTCGCCTATTTTTATGTTAAGTTTTCTTTATAAAAGCTTATTATTGAGAACCATCTGTTCTTAATAGCTATGCGTATGAATATGGTACAAGTTGAAGAATATTATTAGTGATCTAGAAATTCAGTCTTGAGAATTATGGGTTTTAATCTGAATATTCAGTGTATAGCAGCGCCGTTTGCAGATGGCACTGAGCTCTGTGCTGTAATGGTTATGAACAATAACCGGATTCTGTGAGAGTGTTTCCATCAACAGGTTCCGACAACATCGCCTCTGGAAGTTGAGTCTCTTGGTTCTTTCCTCACTCACATGAATCTTTAAAGCTGTTCTGTTTGGCCTCGAGGTTTTCCTAATTGCAGGAATCCAGCTTAGGCCCAGAGAAGCTCTCTCATCTGCTTTGAAACGTGTTCAGTTGTTTTGTATTAAGGTGTAAGACTTGCTGCTTCCAATAACTTCCCTTTGTTTCCTCAGCTTCTGTCCAGCTGCCCTGGCAACGATCCATTTCGCATAATAAAGTGCCCTATTACATCAAGTAAGTTGATTGCCGTTCTTCTGTAAGTGCCAAGAAAATAAGTTTTTACCAAATAGCTTAAGAACTCTTCCTCCCCTGAAACTTGTTTTGTTTTTATTGAGATTTGTTGTTGTGGTGGTGGTGGTGGTTGTGATCGTTGTTTTGAGATAAGGTCTCACTATGTAGTCCTGTCTGTCCTGGAACTTGTTTTGTACACCAGATGGGCTTTGAACTCAGGGAGAGTAACCCAGCCTCTGCCTCTCAAGTGCTGGAATTAAAGATGTGTATCACCAAACCCAGCTCCTTGTACTTTTAAAAACAGAATTTAACCCTGTTACCTAGAGGAAGCTATGAATGATTACCATTGGCAAGAAATTAGCTTCAAAATCATAGTGTTGTTTTCATTAGGTTTTCCTGGCCTTGGGAAAAGGTAACTGAGTTACTGTTCTGTCACCACAATTATCAGCCTTTCTCCTCCTCATCCACCTCATCATCATCATAATATTTTTTTTCAACCTAGTTTCTCTTTTCTGTTTTCTTCTTATGTGCCGTTTTCTGAATCCTGTCTAGTTTACTCGCCATCTTATGATGCCGATCCTCGGCTTACTCTGTATTTTGTCACAGACTGGAATGATAAATTGCTACTATTATCCCTAGAAGTGTAAGTTAGGGAAGCCGTTGATTTACAATGCAATCTAGCACTAAGCATTGTCATCGACCCTATTATGTGTAAGGAGAACCAGATCGTAATTCTGAGTGTGTGCACCGAGTATCAAAAGACAGCCATGGCTCACATTAGCTGTGTGGCCTTGGGCAAGCAGGATAAAAATCTCTTTACCAAATTTTCTTTATATTGTGCCTGAAACAGAATGTGGTCCCTTGAAACCCGGAAAAGCTTGTGAAGACAGCATTAATGGGATTGCGCTTCTTTATGTATCTTCCCTTCTATCCTGAAATCCATCCTCTTTTTTAAAAACAAACTTGTCATCATCTATAAAAATATATTAAACAATATATGTTACATTGTTTTATGAGAATGTAACTCCTTTAAAGATGTCCAATCTTAAAACCCTGGAACACGGAATATGTTAGGTTGCTCAGCCGGGTAGTTTCCAGAATGCAGATCACCACAGGCAGATTATCCTGATAGAGTCAGTAACATCATGGAGACTTTAGAAGAGAAAGAGTGCAGCGAGGAGAGGCCAGACTTAGAGAGGAAATTACAGATGCAGCATTGAAGATGGAAAAAGAGGAATGGAATCCTGGGATACGGACGCTGTCAAGAGGCTGGAAAGGAAGAAGTGAGGTCCTAATACCTCCCAGAGGGGAACACATCCATGCCAGACTCAATGCCAGCCTTTAGAAGTTTTTGTGTGCTAGCATTAGAAAATGGGTATATACACGGTACCAAGTCTCAGAATCCCATAAAGATTGATTAGAGTTAATTAATGGATTGGAGTCCTCTATAGTCAGATTTTTTTTTTAAATGTAAGATTGATCTAGTATAAATGAGTTTGTTTTCATTGGATAAAGATAATAGGAAATATCTTACTCAGTGAAGCTTATACACTGATTGTTTGGTTTTGTGTGTGTGTGTGTATGCGTGTGTGTGTGTGTGTGTGTGTGTGTGTGTGTAGGATAGGGGGCGGACTGCTATAGCTCACCTTTAGTATAAGTACTGCTGTTAGCTGAAGAATTTCTGTTTGTCCACATCACGTATAGATGACCAGGAATTAAGTAGAGGTTAGACTTCCTCTCACACTAGAGTTTATATTGGGATCTGGTGGAAGATTACTCTGGCTCAGACTCAGTTCTTACGGAAAGAAAATGTGGAGGAGAAAAGTGTTAGGTTATCTGACATCTTGATTGGCCATAACCAACACTGGAAAAATAATATAAGATGCAGCAGTGGCAATTCTTTAATGATGTTCTTTAGGAGCAAACCTTCCTATCATGTGATCTGCTTCTTTAGTACATATCGGAATTTCTTTATTATTTATTTGTTTGTTTATTTATTTTTAGTAATTATTTGGCACTCTCACACGTGCATTCTGGCCATTTTCATCTCCCAATTCTCTCTTAACCTGTTTCCCACCTCCATCGATCCCCTTCTACCAACACCGGTTCCTTATCTTCTCTGTATTTCCTTCTGTGTTCTTTTCTTTTGTACCTTTGTGACTCAGGTTGTCCTTTATGAGCATGGGTCTGTAACTGTCCACTAGAGAATGGCTCGTTTTCTTAAATATATGTAGATTTAGTGTTAAACACCTTTCAAGATTTTCACAATTTAGAACAAATTCTCCTAGCTTTGTGAAACACATTTACCTGGAAAACTAATTTTTTCATTAGTTACCCAGTTACACAGCTTTTTAGTTCATTTCCCCATAGAAAAGGGAGCATTAAACTTGGGAGGTAGAGTTAAGGAGCCAGTATTTCACACGGAGAATTATTATGAAAGCCAAATTTAATCCTCAGATAAACTCAAAAGCAAGTAAATGATAAACGAAAAGGCTTTTAATGTGTACTTTCCTTTGCATGCCTGTACAAATAAGGAGAAGAAAAATGTTAAAAACCTATTTAGCATTATTGTCACAGTATTAGAATTTCCTGGGGCAAATTGAGTGAATTAATTCAGCCAACAGAAAATAGTATTCAAGTGGAAACTTTAACTTTACATTTTAATACCTATAATACTGGAGCACAGCAAGAGGACTTGAAAGGAGAAGTCAACTTAAAATTATTTATAGTTTGTATCTTAATTGTATAGGTTAATTAAAATATGTATTATGCAAATCAAGGTGGTTCTTTATTAACATTTTGAAGTGCTCTGCAGTGAGTGACATGTTTTTAAGAGTGGCAGGATAGAAATCTGAAATGTAAGGACATGTCTAGGTGGCATGAATCTTTGTTAATGCCTGTATTAGTCAAGTTTCAGTTGCAGGAAGGAATGCCTGAGATGAAATAAATTAGCCCATAAAGAAAAAAAAAAACAGGCCAAATCAAACTGCAGAGTAGGGAAGCCCAGTCCCAATGGATATATCTACAAATACTCCCTCACCTAAGGCTCAGAGAACATTGCAGAAGAGCGGGTGGAAAGATTGTAAGAGCCAAGGGATCAGAGAGTTTGTTGTGAGACTGTGTCTCCTAGTAACATTAGAAGATACACCCATAAAGTCTCACCAACATGTCTGCCCAAACGTGAGCTGAAAAAGGATGAAACCAATGGGCATGCCAAAGAGGATGGGGGAAAATCCACATTGCCTCAACCCTACACAAAGAACTATGGGCAACTGAGGAAAGCTGGGAGTGAGTGGGCGACTTGGCCCTCTTCCGGGAAGAACGTGCATACTAATTGATTGTCCAGTGCCAAACAGTCAGCCCTGAAAACATAACATACAAGTGTTATTATATAGACTCAGCAGCTTATATTTAGGAATGTGTGTATGTGTATGCATACATACATATATGGTTCATGCAATAACAAGTAGTGAAAAAGAGGCCATGATTTGGAAGGAGAGTGGGGAGCGGTATGGGGAGGGGTATATGGGAAGTTTTAGAGGGAGGAATGCCAGCATAATCTCATAAATAATTGAAAAAAAAAATTATATATATATATATCTTAATTAGGGTTTCCATTGCTGTGAAGAAACACCATGGCCAGCAGCTCTTATATGGAAAACCTTTCATTGGGGCTGGCTTACAGTTCAGAGGTTAGTTCATTATTGTCATGGTAGGGGATATTTTGAGGCATGCAGACAGACATGGTGATGGTGAAGGAGTTCTACGTCTAGATTGACAGGCTGCCGGAAGACCAAAGGAGCCACTGGGCCTTGTTTGAGCTTCTGAATCCTCAAAGCCCACCCCCAGTGACAAACTTCCTCCAACAAGGTCACACCTACTCCAACAAGTCCACTCTAATAGTGCTACTACTCATGAGCCTATGGGGGCCATTTGCATCGAATCCACCACAGTCCATAAAATGAAAAGGGGGAAGAAAAGGAAGAAAGAAAAGAAAAACAGTTTACTTTTAGCTTACAGTTCTGGGTGTTCCAAGGCATGCTTGGTTGTTCCTAGTGCTTTGTTGCCTATTAACAAGAAGCATGTCACAGAAGACGCCTACAGAGAGCAGGACCCCTCAACCCCTCCTCTCATAGCAAGGAAGCCAAAGATAAGAAAAGAAGAGAAAGGAACTTCAAAAGCATGCTCCCAAGTATGTAATGATGTCCCACCAGGCCCCACCAGGCCCCAGGTCTTAAAGGTTTTATAGCTTCCCAATAATGCAACCTCAGGGAACAAGCCTTAAACACAGCCTGGGTGAGCGGAAGAGTTAGCAGCCAGACTCAGCTGTGTCTTACATTGATGCGCATCTCTGAGCTGTATTTGCTGTCTAGAAAGGAGACTTTCCAAAATAAATGTTTATTTTTTTCCAAGACGGTTCAGTGGCAGCTCACCTTACTCTCTAAGTTTTGAAAGTTTGATCTTGGCTCTGAAATATCCCTCATTATGCTAAAGGGTTAGCTCAAACTTTCTCTGCCGTCACACATACTGGTGTTTCTTCCCTGTTGTTGTCATACTCCAACTGTGAATAGATCTACATTGAGTATTTTCTTTAGTCTGTCACCTCTCCCTCTGTGTTTCTGTTTTCTGTTTTTCTCTTGGTATCTCCCAGAGCTCTTTGAGTTTTTTCCTGACCTCTGCAGTGTGTTCTCTGTCTGCTCCAATGTATTGAGTAGTAGAAAATTAGAGTAGAAATTCAATTTTAGGAGTGAGTTTTCTTTAGCTCCTTCATGTAGTTAATCTACGTGCACTCTGTATGTTTGTCCTGGGTAAACTGCTTACATAGTGAAGAGGAGAGAATCAGCGTGAATTTCTTTTGGAATTGTGGACCTAGCTTAGGCGGTACAAGAGCATTGGTTTTGCCTAACTAAGGGTGGAGAAGATGGACTGTATGGGAAGCCGTAATACCCAGTCTGACGTGGAAGTGGAAGGTCCTGGAGGTGTTGATCCGCCAGCAGCAGCTGCACTGTCAGGGGCAGTTTACTTTGGAGGGTTCCATAAAACTGAAACCAGGACCAAAGGAGTCCCCAGCAAAGGAATGATGCACAGTGGGAGATAAGTTTGCTTCTTTCTGGAAATCTCCCTACGGGAGTTTTCCTCCCTTCCTCTTGTCCACAGCACAGATTATATTCCTGGACTCCAGATTTATAAGTGGAAGCCCTCAGGACACACTTTGAGTACCTCTCAAGAGGTTCGAGTTTGTGTATTTTAAGTGATAAAGAAATAAATGAAATCGAAGTGCAAGAAAATGTGAAAATCTATTTTACTAAGAAATGGTCTGTGACTCACTATGGAAAATAAATATTTAAAACTCACTGGGCCAGCTCCACTGATGGGGGGTTGCTCTATGAAAGGATTTAAGTACCTTGGGATCACAAAATTTCCCCTGTGCTAGGAGGCAGCCTCAGACCAATGAGCACACCTTGGCCAGCTTAGGGAACCAAACAGCGGGCAAGCAGGCAGTCCGACATAGCTGGCTACCAAAATGCTGTCAAGGGAAGCATTTGGCAAATTCACCACTGTACTGGTTAATTGAGATCCTGGTTAATGTAGACAGAGCTGACTGTTTCTGAAAACACCATTGCCTTGCCTAACATTTGTATGCACAAACGCTGGCTTAGAAATTCCTAGATTCCTTAGCAGCATTGCTTTGTGATAACACCACCATCTCAATTTGAATTTTCTGTTTAAAAATTTATCAGAGATAAAGAATGGCTCAGTGGCCATGAGTATGTGTTGCCCTCGCCAAGGACCCAAGTTTGGCTCCCAACACCGACGCCTGACTGGGTTACACACGACTGTCTATAACCCCAGCTCCGAGGAAGTCCCCTAGCCTCTGGCGGCACCTGCATTCACGTGCAAATTTCCCTCTTGCACACATTAAAAATAATAAAATTTAAGCTACATTTATTTATGTGTCTATGTGAGGGAAGGGATTGCCGCAGTACACACCTCGGGTGAGAAGACATCTCAAAGAAACTGTTCCTCTCCATCCACCATGTGGGCTCCAAGGGTTAAACTTAGCTGTATGGCCTTCACTCACTGAGCCATACTGCCAGCCCTAAAGTTTGCTTTTTTTTTTTTAGGATGAGGACCATATTCAGTTTCTAAGTATCTGCCATGTAGTACAAAGGATTGCTCTGGAGGCAGCCACAAAAGAAAGAGTGTGTGTGTGTGTGTGTGTGTGTGTGTGTGTGTGTGTGTGGTGTGTTCTTCATCTTGTGAAGATTAAATGGTTAAAATTATTATTTTTAAATTATTAAATTAAATTATATTTAAATTACTATTACTGTAATAATAATTAAAAATTGTAAAATAAATAGAATTCCTTCTGTTCGGCCTATGAAGTAAAATGATAGAGAAGGGGTTTCGCATGACCATCTAGAACAAATTTGAGATAATGAATCTGCTTTACAAATAAATGAGCAGCTGAGGTCGTAGAATTTTGTCATTGTTGTTGCGGAGCTCATAGGTGTGCATTCACCTTTTGAAAGGAAATCACAAGGCTACGATGATAAGGTTCCTCTGGTGAGGTCATCCCCCTGATGTCGCTGCCCTGAGTCAGAGCCATGCCAGGCTCCCCAGGGCCAGGGCAAAAGCTGATGACTGATGGATGGGTTGGGTAGTTTGAGTCCCCTTATGTGAGGATCAGAGGGAGGTGGATGTGTGGGGCAGAGGCTGCTGGGGTTCCCTATGGGTTCTGGGCCCCCTCTGCTTATTGTGTGTGTGCATGTTTACCCTACAAATCGATCTTTAATGCGCCTGCACCAGAGTGTTGTCTGTCCCTCCCCTTACACCCGGGTCCACCCATGCTGAGAATTAATTCTGCTACTTAATATGAAACCGAGTGCAGGCAAATCTTCTCTCACACTCCTCTACCAACTATCCTGTCATCCCTGCCCACAGTATTGACTTTCTGGATTTGGCAATGTAGTATGCCTATTTCTTACGGCCTTCTACAAGCTGTGCCTTTGGACTGGCTCCTGAATCTCAAATTATTTTAAGTGCACTTTACAGTTGAATCCAACAGAGTTCTTCACTGTTTATATTTTGTATTCTCTTCCTCGTGTCCTCCTCCTAGGAGGAGCCCGTGACATCTTTTAAGGAGCGTTCTGACCCTTCAGAATATGTCTCATATGAATTATGAACAAAACTCTCTCTTTTGGAATTTTGACAGTCAAGCTTTCTCCTTAACCCTGTCAGTTTGTAAAGTACATCTCCAAAAAATGCGATCTTGAATTTCCTGCCTTCAGCAGTCCAAAAGATACATGCTTGTGAGGGGTCTGAGGAGCTACTTATAACCTGGGGAGCACAGAGTTATCCCTCGCTCTCATACACAGTCTATAGCCTGGGGAGCACAGTTACCCCTCGCTCTCATACACAATCTCTCTCTGCCCCAGCACCCCCTCAGCACATGAGATTCTGTTCACAGAGTGAGGCCTCAAGAAACATCAGTGAGCCCTCAGGCACTGGATTTTCTTCTTTTAGCCCATACTTGAAGAAACCAAAGATTCAGCAGCCTATGATGGCAAAATACCTCCTCTTAGATCTTTGAGACGAAATTACCCAGTTGACTGCTGTCACTCTGGGCTGAAGGCATCGGTTTCATTTAAAGTTTTTTGGTTTGTACTGTAGACACCTGTGTCAAGCTGATTTGTTGGGATCTCTTCCTGGATTCCCCGACAGCCTTTATAATGCCTGTGTAAAGTGGTTGTTACAGTAAGACCAGAGCTTGTGTTTCATCTTAATCAGGTTTATTATCTATTTTTTCCTTATCATTTCTTATCTTCCAATGTACTACATAACTTCCCTAGGAAACTTCTTATCCCTAGAGATAGGGCCTTCCCACTGGGCACCTTGGGGCATGTTGATAGTTTTGATAAGAGTGAAAGTTAGAAGCCAGGTGCAAGTGGATTGAGTAGATAACAGGGCAGCAGGAGGTAGAACTGTTGCGTAACAGACTGGTTTGTGGAGCAGTGGGAAAGGGGTGAGAGCTAGCAGAAAAAGGTTTTGGGTGTGTGTGTGTGTGTGTGTGTGTGTGTGTGTGTAGGGCTATAGCATTTTTTTTTGAAGAGACAAGTTTTACTGTGAAGTCCGATAATGCAGTGCATTTTTTAAAAGCATTTGGGGGGGGGGGGGACTGCCCACTGCTATGTCAGTGATTTTCAGTTAAGTGGGAAAAGGAAGGCAGGCAGAGGAGGGAATGGCATGGATTTGGAAGCAAGGAGATAGAAGCCTCATCGGTCAGTTTTTAAGTTTTCAATGAAGTACAAGACATAGGCAAGATAATATTGGAGAGGGAACCCCTTTTCCATCAGGAAAGGAGAAGGAGGTAGGAAGGGGGCTATTGTCTTGGAGTTTAGGGTCACTAGTACACTTCTCAGTAGCAGCCAGGGGTCTGAGGCTTGGATTCAAATATTTAAAGTTGCGGTGGTCTGTCTCTAGAGTGATTTTTCTCCATCGTTTTCAGCCACAGCTGCTTCGGTTCAGAGAAGCAAAGTAATTGAGCAGAGCCAGGCCTGAGCTTTGCTAGGGGTGAGAAGGAAGGGCGATAAAAGTGCTTGTGGTGATTATAATGATGGACTGCCGCCTCAAATCTGGATGGGCTCATCAAGAAATAGTTTAAAAACCTTAATTCTGCAAATCCACTTCCATATCAGGAACTCAGGCTGAAATCAGACCATCTGTGCTCAGAGCCTCGTTCCTTCCCGGCCCCTGGCCCCCGGCAAGTTATCTGAGTGGCTTCCACTCTCCCCTCCCACGTCTGCAAAACAGTGAACATAGCCATCTAAATCACAAATAGCATCACCATGTGGACTGAGTTCCACACACATAGAAAAGTACAGTTTGCTCACTAGAATAATATCCTATTACTTAATTAATTGATTAATATCATTTATCCTAAATCAGCCCTTTATCTCTCTCTTTGCCCAGCAGAGAAGAAATCTTTCTTTCTCTGTGGTTGTCCTGGTGCTGGCAGCACAGGCAGTTGCTTTTCTTCTGTTTGTGCTTGTCATGAGTCGGTCTCCTTCCGTTTTTTTGCTCTAGTGTGCCTTTTGTTTATAATCAGGAAAAAAAAAGTAAACAACAAACTTTGGGGAATCCCGTTCAGGTATAAAACTGGATAGAGAGTAGCAGGTAGGTAGATTTAGCCCCTTCAGTTTTTGGACAGGAGGAAGACCTTCCATTCAGTTTGAATTTTCAGCTGGGGAATGCAAAGGGATTCTACTAAGGACAAAGAGGCTTAAAAGTCATCTTTCCAGAGCAGTAGTTTGCCCAGAAATCTGTCTCTTTCCTTTTTATTTAACAAACAAACCCACAAAGGTGGACTGTTGGTTGGTTCATGGCCCCTCTGCAGGATTAGAAGACAGCACTTTTGTGTTTCATTTGTTTGTATACTTTTTTACATGATTTGCATTTTATTTTCTATGGTTTATGACTTATGAAATTACATATTCTCAATAGTAGTAAGTAGAAAACTCTACTCCTCCTTAACCTAGTTCATTAAAAGGTATGGGATGTATAAACTGTGCCTTGTCCCTGCTGCAACACCTCAGGGTAAAACTGTCACTTACAGTAATTATACCAAAGTGTATAGCTCCAAGAAGGACTGTCACATGTCCCACATGCTGACAGTTTTCAAAAGGAGCAAAATCTTGACTTTTCTCTACACAGAAAGAACAAGTGATTGTAATCAGCTCACTCACCTCTAGCATTTATGTTTATAACTGGAGTGAAATGATCACCGACAGCCATCATGAAATCCAGTTGGAAGCATGACATTGGATAGATGCTAGAGCACTATTTGGCTATATGTCAGTGTTTGGATATCATGTCTGTTGGATCATCTTTCACAACGAATTGGTATGAGAGTCAGGAAGAAGTTACAATAGACCCCAAGAAGGCAGAGAGCCACATCTCTGTAGAGCAGGTTAAGGGATATGAAGATGAGTTTACTCAGAGAAACAACGTTGATAAGGTCATCAGTATCTGTGGGGTAATAATCATTGCATTTCAGGGGACATGATTTGCATTCCTTTGGACAAGACTGCCCCAATGAATACTGTTTTCGGCATTTTAGATAGTGCAAAAATAACATAAGCTTCACAGGGGACCCAGTAGAATTTTCCTCACCAAAGCCTTCAACAATTTTGTTATTTCTCCTCCAGTAGCAAAATGGAGATGTCTGGACACCTCAGTAAGAAGAGGTCACCGCTCTCACTAGCCTGTGTTTCATGAAATTCTTGAACATAAATATTCATTTGGATTTTTAAGTTTTCATTTTGTTCTGGGTCAGCCTCCTGGACCAGTTGCGTTGCTGAAGTAGAATTTTTGGTAGCCACATTACAGTGTGGCCCAATGGTGTCTCTGGCTGCAGTAAAGCTCCCCTCCCCACCAGCCTTCAGACTGCTTGGAAGATGGGCACTGTTATTTTCAGTGAAGACGCCACCTTGCTTCTGTTTTGGTTGCTTGCTCTGGGCAAGCTGGAAGCATTTTGGCAGGAGTTGCCCACCAAGCAGTGTGCAGCTGTTCAAATACTTACAGCCTTTAGGTTTAGTGTGGATTTTGTTCTGACCCTCTTTCTGCACTTAAAAAGGAAGAAAAGGAAAAAAAAAAAAAAAAACCACACACCACCCATGTCTACTCCTTTTTTTTTTTTAACTGTTGTTTTGTAAACCACAGCTTTTCCATTTGTAACCAGAGGCTGTGTTTACTTTAAGCCTTTGCAGTTCTGCCTAATGAATCAACTGGTACTGAATTCACAAAGGAGACTCCCTTCCTCTCCCTCCATCTGTTTGCCAAATGTGTGCACTCCCTTGGCTCCAGGACCTGGTGCCTTCAGCACAGAGCCATTAGCAGCAGGCTTTGGAATTCTTAACTGTTCGCCTGACTGGCCAATGTGCCACACAGAGTCGTCCAAGGGGAAGGTTCACATCTGTAGTTCTAAAGAATGCATACATAATACTTAAGTGTGCGATATCCAACTCTGCATTACTGAGAGCTTTAGTTTGGCCCGTGAGTCTTGGTTTGTCTTATTGCGATGGGTTATGTATTTTTGCAGTAGTATTTTCATGAGGACAGAAATTGCTTGAATTAAAAGAAAAAAATAACAGTTAAGTCTTGGGCGCAGAAGATTGGCAGCCCATGGTTGCACCAAGGAATTATACTATGTTTTCACCAAACTATTCTTTATCTCTTACTAGTGGCTGAGAAATGAGTTTCTGCCAAGTACAAAATGACTGTACTATGAACTGTCATTTTTTTTATTAGTTTAGACAGCTTACATTTGCCCATGGTAGTATGGGTAGTTAACAGATAGTGCGGTTTTGCTGGTATTCATGTCAAGTGGACATACTTGCTCCTTTGCACTAGAGTTAAGCTTAAGAGTAGAGCAGCCAGATAGCTTTCCAACATGTTCTAAAACATCTTCCCACTATAGACTTACTCTGTTTGAGATCCTCAGGACACTTTACCTACTATTTACTTATTGAGACCCATTATGAGTTACCGCGGTATTCTGTTACTCAAGTACACACAGCAATGGTTCTTTTCTTTGCCCAGGAATGCAAACTACTTTTTTGATATATTGCATAGGTTATAAAAGCAATGATTTCTCTTAAATTTATTTTTATGAATATTTTAATATCATCTCTTATGTACTGTGCAATTTCATATAGCCTACTAAACAGTTTCTTAAGAAGTAAGGTTCATCTCAGAAGTCTTTTGAGAACTATTAGATATTATTACTCTGTTATGGCCTAGATAAGGGACAGTAAACTATTTTTAAATATAATCCATCAAAGTTATGTGCATTTAAACTCAACACACTTATGCACACACACACTTGCTTACATCACACGCATACACAAACACACACTTACATATACACACATACCTAGTTTAAGCCCTACCCATTATTTATTTTACTACCATCTCATTCCTTTAAGATTTCCAACTAATATATGAATGATAGCAGCAAAATAAAGATGTGTTTTCTGAATAAAGAATAGGGCTCATATGTAAAAATTATCCACTTCTTCTACAAATGGAAGTACTGGTTATTGAATAAAGCGAGGAAGATGGGGGTAGAACTAAAGAGACAAGAGAAGGACGGCAGCGTAAGGAGAGGCTAGAAACCTGAATGTATAGGGAGAGGAGAGCGAGCACTAGGGTTAAAAAAAGGGAGACTCAGTAGATGGCAGGGTGAGGAGATGATGTTCAGATTTAGTCTTCCTTTCTCTGGCCTTGAGAAATTTGATTAGGGCTTTTAAAGGGTAGTAACTCTCGATAATGTGGTAGGTAACTCTTCACAGCCCTTCTGCTGTCAGAACGTTTGCTCCGATGAAAATGGCCATCTGCCTCCAGAAATTATTCTGCAGCCCACATTGATTTCGCCACTCCCAGCTCAGCTCCCAAGGGTCCCTGGTAGTCATTCTTTATGTCTGAGTTTTGGCTTGTAGCTGTTATTGTTTTTTAGAGAGAGAGAGCAGAATTTTATCTGTCTTTTTATAATACAGTTGCACAAAATAAAAATGATTATCCAGAGTGTTTTTCATATGTACGTGTGTCTATGTGATATGTGTGTTTCTGAGTGTTCCCATGTATGTGGGAACAGATGAGTGTGTGTGTGTGTGTGTGTGTGTGTGTGTGTGTGTGCGTGTGTGTGTGTGTCTGCATGTATGGAAGTCAAGTCTCTTCCTTGACTCTTCTTCAGGCCTTATATATTGAGGCAGGATCTCTCACTTGAACCCAGAGCTCACCAAAGTCTAGCTTGGGTTTCTTCCAGAAATTCCATCTCTCTCACCTGTGCTTGGGTTATAAGTGCATTTTCAAACCCACCCAAAACTCATGGGTACTTGGTGTCTAGGTTTTCATCCTTATACTTGTATGGCAAGCACTTTACCCTCTAAGCCATCTCCCCAGCCCCTACTATTTATACCTTGAATATTGAGTAATAACTGAGCACTGGGTTTCTAGTGATTTATTATGGGTATTTTGTATATTTTGAAAATTTATTTGGGATTGTAGGAGACTAGCAGATGTTGTCTTTTGAAGCCTGTTGTTTATCTTTAAATTTCTGGTTTTTCTCCAGCCATCAAACACAGACCACCTGTTGGGATCATCCTAAAATGACTGAACTCTTTCAATCCCTCGGTGAGTGTTGCTTTATTTAACAGTGATGAGTGGGCCTTCAGGGGCAAGGGCTGTATATTCATAAAAAGACATCCAGCGTCTTACCCGCTCTTCTTGTATGGATGAAAGACTCATGCTATGGCGTGGCCAGGTAGGGCCATGACAAGTTGCCACAGGAGTCCTGAATTGAAAGGCAGCTGAACTCCTAAGGTCAACCCACAGAGCAAGCATTGCCTTTTTCCCCAAGAGAATATGTGATTTGGAAAGGCACCAGCCAAAAAGGCTTCATTTGCCAGAAGAAATGTGATTGTTATAGGTCTCACCTCCCTCGTGATGGTGTTGACTCATAGTTCAGCTTTTCACGCTAAAGAAAAGGAAAACACAGTAGCAATTTAATAATTTCAAATTTACTGATTTACATCCTCTTTTTGCTTTCTCTGTGGGAGATTCTTGTCAAATTAGCTTATTTAGTATCATTTTTAAGTCATAAACTGCACTTCTTTTGACAGAGGAAGGCAAGAGCTCTGCTCTTGGGCTAATTGTCAATAGGCTGGGACTTTCAGCTGATTGCTCAGACCGCCTTCTTCAGGCTGACTCAGCTGTCCAAGTTGATTCCGTGGGAAACTGAGGGAGTTTCTTCAGTGATTTAGAAAGTTTACTCCTTGGGCAACTGAGGGAATTTCCGAAGGATTCTCAAAGATAGTAGCATCCTGTGCCCCACCCTTTCCAGTTTCAAGAACAGACACACACGGCTTTTTTTCTCTTTGACATTGGCCTCTTGTTTGGTCATTGGGACTACAAAAGAAAAGCAGGAGAAAAAAAAACACTGCTATGCCATATAGAGACCAAGAGAAAAAAAAATCGTAATCTTTGAGATTTCTTCCTGCCAGTCTGTCTTTAGGAGGCAGGAAAAAAATTGTACTAGTCACTGGTTCCAAGCTAGGAATGTGGATTTTAGGGTTGTTTTAACTAGATCGAATAAAGAGCAGAAGAAGCAAATTGATGAGGGTAGCAGAGCCTAGAAGGACAGTCTTATGAGCAGAGATGGATTGGCAGTTGACAGAAAACTGACCATCCTGGGGGCAGATGACTGTGAAGGAGAAACCCTGTGGTTGTTCAGTCTGATAGTCTGACCAGTACTAACTGCACCCCCTTTCTTTTCCTCCGTAGAATAGAAGGTCATGAAACCTTTCCTCAACCTCATGAACCCCGAGAGTCATGGCTCACATCCCTGCAACAACACAGGGCAGATTAAGTAGAAAAGCAGTGCAAGATTATTGGTTCAAGCATTGTCTTATAAAAGATGAAAAGCAAGAAAACGCTATGCTCTTGTATAGGTGTGATGAAGCCAGTTAGAAGTCTGATTAGGCTAAGCCAGATGTTCTACTGGCAAATAGACTGAAGGAGAAGCCAGCTTAGCCGGTGTATCTAGGATCTGCCCAGCCTCCTCATGTATCATCTTTCTCCTCCAAGTGTAGGTAGCACAGGACACACACCACATGAACAGCTTCAGGAGGGGATGGAGAAGCCCCTTAGCCAGTGTATCTAGGTTTTTGCCCGTCCTCTTTGATTATGGTCCTTATCATGTAAGTGTAAGACAGGATACATTCCACATGAACGGCTTCAAGAGAGGATCGAGAAGGTCGGAGTGACCTCAGTTTTTATGACTTGTTTTGAGAAAGAGGTCTTCAAGTTTCTATGGTCTGTCCATGGAAACGGGTTCTGTGTGTGTGTGTGTGTGTGTGTGTGTGTGTGTGACTTGCTTTTGGGGAGAAAGGAGAAAGAGATGGGGGAATGGAGGTCAGCCCTTACCTCTCAGGCCTTTCTTGTCTCCTCTTTCAGTTCAAACAACTCAACACAGGGTGGGGCAGGAGGCTGGTTCAAAACCCATCACCTACTTGAAAATACTTTTCTAGAGCTTTCTTCAGAAGACTGTCTTGCCTTGTATCCCAGTAAGGGGTGAACAATCATTTGATTGTATTCATAAGATGATGTGAGATTAGGAGGATTTTTTTTATTGTGAACAGACAGATTTTTCCATGATCCAAAATAAGCAAATATGTTCATTCTTGGCAGTCAGTATAAGTAAAATAATTAAGATGGCGTCTAACTCGGTCTCTTTTCCATTTCAGCTGATCTGAATAACGTCCGTTTCTCCGCCTACCGCACAGCAATCAAAATTCGAAGGCTGCAAAAAGCGCTGTGTTGTGAGTTATCATCTCTTAGTGACTCTCCTTGTTTTGGGGATTGCCTTCATTGTTATTAGTGTTAAGACAAAGACAAATGAAGGGGCGTGGTATGTTTGCAGATTGAATCTGGTTTTCAGTGCCCCTCATTCAGGGAACTAGCCCTGTTGCTGTAAATGCCTCATGATTGGCACCGTCAGCGTGGGCTACCGAAGCAGATGAGCAATGGCACTCGCATTTGGAGTACAAAAATCGAAGCACGGGAAAAGCGTTTTCAAAAATTGTGCTGCCGCCCAATTTTAAAAGATCGAGTCGTTGAATCAAAGTAGTAGGCTGTTGCCTGTTAAGTCCTTTTGGTCCACTTAAAACTGTAGGATTCCAAACTGTTTGTCCCAATGCAATCATGTAACAGAGAAACGATAAGAAAAATCCCATTGCTGATCTGTCTAGTAACTGGAACCATAAAACTGATGGAAAAAATCCGATTCCTTATAAATATGAAGAATTCATTCAGTGTCATTAATGAATTCTTCCTGTGGAGGGCGTGCTCATAGAGGTATTGTCTGGTGGTCACTTTACACAAAGGTCATTTTTTTCCCCTGGAATATTAAAAAGTAAGCAGCTATGTGAATTCTTGTAAATAGTATGTTGATTTATGTTTTCCAGATTCTGTCTTTGCTTGGGTGATTAACCAAGGACCATTTAAGCCTTGCTAGATATTATCATGCAAAATAACATTTGTATGTGTACTTTAAAGATGGAGAAAATTGGAAAATTATATATATATATATTTTACCCTCTATTAATAACTGATATCTGTCTGGGTAGCTCCGAGAAGCTTTGAAAACTACCCTCTGGAAAATGCTGTTAGAGCTAAAGAATTTGTTTCTTAAAAACAGTTAGTGGAGAGTGGCTGCCCACATGTCTCATCGGGCAAAGGTGCTTTCTGTACACAGCTAATGACTTCGATTCCTGAATCTCCTGTTGGAAGGAAAGAACGAGCTCTGGAAAGCTGTGCTCTGACTTCCATGTGCACACAGCTGCACATGTGTACACTCGCGCTCTGGCTCCCTCTCTCTCCTCTTCTGTCCTCCTCCCTCTTTCCCTCTCTCCCTGACCGTCGTCTGTCTGACTCTCTCTCTCTCTGTCTCTCTGTTTCTCTCGCACGCGCACTCTCACACACATACACGCACACACATTATAAAGAAAATAAAATTTCAGGTTTTCCAAAGCTCAGTAGAAGTTATTGATACATTTTAAGTTGGCAGGTGGAGCAGAGCTGAGCAGAGTTGTTAAATCACTTAGGGAAGACAGAGTTGGTGAGGTTAAATAAGGAAAACAAAGGGTTTTTGTTTCTGAATGAGAAGTCTGATAGGCTGAGCAACAGCAGGAGATAAACCACAAAGTCTTTCATAATCCCCACAGGCTCAAAGGTAGCCCTCAGGTTGTAGTGGTTACAGCAAGTGTTTCCCAGTGACCTGTTCAGGAAGCAGTTTGCAGACAGAGGAGGGGTTGTCTGTCTGCTCAGTGTGTCTGTAGTTATAACAGTTTTGAGCCTAACATCTAGCCGTCAAGTCTAGGTCTTTCCAGGCCTGGTGGGTTATAAAATGAGGATAAATGACTGGGAAGTGAATCCTCCACCAGCCAGAGACTGTTTTGTATCATTGTGAACTTGCTGCTGATTTCCTGTAATTCCTGGGGTGGGGGTGGGGGAAACGACCTGATCATGCCTCTCTTTAGCTCACATTCAAACCTGAGAGAGACAGAAGAGCAACCCCTCCTGTTTCCAAACAAAAAGGTGTTTTTTAATGTGCAGTGAAGAAAGTCCCCAGTCTGTAAGCTTAAATACCTGAAGGGCTTTCCTGGCAGCCCCTGACTTCTGCTTTCCCACTGCCTCTGGCCACCACAGGGCTCCAGTCTGGGGTCTGGATACCACTAGTCAGATTTACCTGTTTACCAAATCAGCCCCTTCCTCTCTCATCTGTGTTTACTGGAAATGCCCTGGCTCATCTTCTGTAAGTCTGTCATCCTTTATTCTTTCCTGATACTGTCAAAAATGTCGTCCCCCTTTTAGAACTGTTTACATGTTCATCCCACCAGCTTCTAATTTTTGCAGGGTTTTATGATGGCCCTTATGACCATTTTTTCACTTGCTTGCCTTGCGTAATTATTAGTCGTTTGTTGGGAGGTTGACCTGTCTGTACACACAGTGACTTTCAGGTCCTGGTCACCTCTCATTTTGTGCACACCCCCACCCAGCATAGTGCTCTCTTGCCAGCATGAAGAGAGAGCCCGTTTGTCATTGTTCTGTCTTTCCTCATTGTTTGGCTCCAAGATCACTTGGGAGCTACAGCAAAGCAGGCGGCTCATTCCAACACTCAAAGGGCTCAAACTCAAAGATAGTGGTGCAGGTAGACATGGTGTTTTTACTTTCTAGATTGATTTTTCCCTTAAAATCCTATGGCCTTTGCCTTTCCTGTCTTGGCTCTCTGTCCACTTCCTTCATTTTGCTCCCATCAATTCCAATTGATCTCTGACCTAGCAAGTTTTAACCTGTTTCTTCGACCTAAAAGCTCTGGTTCCAGCTCTTCACGTTTGTAATCTCCTTGTGGCTACTGTGTGGGTCTCAGACTGGCAGCTGTGTTTGTCGTACATGGCTCCCCTTTACTCCCTCCTGATAACTCCATCTCATCCATCCCAGTCTTTCTTTTTATGATATTTTTTAATAGTGCTTGTCTTAGGCACAAAGACACTCTATCAGAATCATAACCTAAATATTCCTTTTATATACTTCTTGTCTGCCTTTCTAAATGATTTATATGTTTATGAGAAAGAAAAGTCTGTGTTCTTGCCTACCTGAGACCTCCTATAATTTCCACTATAAAACTGAAGTCACTTAGGTCATACTTAACAAATGATTTGAGTTTGAAGGTGGCATAGGTGTGCACCAGAAGATATGTGCAAGATTTAGAGTCACATTTTGTAGAAGTAAGCCTTTATTAAATTTGGCTTATTCAAAAATTGTTACTATACAGCAGCAAAAGCTGGATGAACTACCCATCCTCATCAGCATGGCACATATGGAAGCTATAAAACTAAGTGGGGAAGTCAAATGACAAAAGAAAGTTGTATAGTTCACTTCCCTTACATATAGTTAAAAGCCCTGCAGAACTAAGGCTGTTCTATTTATGGTACACATCTGCCTTTAAGGACTGAAAGTAATGCAATGGATAGAGATTACCCCCATGATCACGATGGATCGTGATTACATGTGATGTTAGTATGTTCTTTTTCTTTGGTATGTAGTGGACTGTATTTACTCAACCATAAAAGCCACCTTGGATTTAGGCATATGGACACTAACCTGAGATAAGAACAAGGGGGGTGGATAGATGCATCCAGTCAAAGGCTTGGGTAGACTTGGGTAATGGACTTTGTATTTTTATTATTTTCTTCAGGTCACATTATACATTTCATAGCTTATATGTATGTGTGTATGTATATGTGTGTGTGTGTGTGTATGTATATGTGTATGTATGTATATGTGTGTGTATGTATATGTGTGTGTGTGTGTATGTATATGTGTGTGTGTGTATTTGCAACTGACTAAAAGATGTTTTGTAGCAGGCCATGTCAGAGAAACTAGGGGAAGCCCTGGCTGAGAGGGAGGCAGCCCCTTTATCATATAGAAGGATGGTGTCCTGTAACAGCTGTATTTACTCAACCATAAAAGCCACCTTGGATTTAGGCATATGGACACTAACCTGAGATAAGAACAAGGGGGGTGGATAGATGCATCCAGTCAAAGGCTTGGGTAGAGGCCAGAGAGTGTCATGTGGAGAAAGAGCTTAGTTCTTTGTCCAGTACTCAGAAGTTTCCTTAAATTCCATTTAGGTCAGTTCAGGGACCTTTTACAAATTTTTTTTCTGGAAATTTGTGATTTGGGGGGTATTATTATTAACTGTTACTGACACTACTTGTTAAGACAGGCTCTTTCTGTCCTAAGATGGCCTGGCACTTACTGTGTTGCTTAGGCTGGTCTTGAACTTGCATTTCTCCTGTTTCTACCTCCTGAGTTGCACGATGACTTGAAACCATGACTAATTTTGAGTCTCATGATTTTAAGTTTAGATAATTTTTTTTCTGTGTAGACTAGGGAAGTATACAGCCATTTTCTTCTTTGAGAGACTCCAAAGACAATACCAAGTAGAACATGTATATGCTAAATAGTATTTTAGCATGGACAGCAGAGGGAATAGGATGAGTAGATGGCTCTTGCCAAGGAAGATGGAGTCTGAGCCGATTCGATGTAATAGGAAAAGGGATGATGATCTAGATTTATAGGATTGCCTGGGGGGAGAGAATTTGTTTGCATAGGGCTTGATAGTTGGTAAATTGTGAAGGATGAAGGCTAGATATTGCAAGGAGCAGTGCTGCTTGTTCGTCCTGGCTACCCAGCTAGCTTAGCCCCAAAATAACCACACAGAGACTGTATTAATTAAATCACTGCTTGGCCCATTAGCTTTAGCTTCTTATTGGCTATGTCTTCCATCTTAATTTAACCCATTTCTATTAATCTATGTAGCGCCACATGGCAGTGGCTTACCGGCAAAGCACGTCTATCTCTGGCAGCGGATCCATGGCATCTCTCTTATCCGCCTTCTTCCTCCCAGAATTCAGTTCCGTCTTTCCCACCTAAGTTCTGCCCTATCAGGCCAAGGCAGTTTCCTTATTCATTAACCAATACAAGCAACACATAGACAGAAGGACCTCCCACACCAGATGGAGGGTGTTAGGAAAGCTAAAGATCTGTAGACCAGATTTTAGAAGAAAGAGAGATTTTGATTTGAAACACACAGAGGTAGAAAGGTTCCTGAAAGAGAATGGTTATAGCTCTTGAGTAGGGAACTGAACAGTGGGGCTGGGCTGGTGTTCACCAGGAGATAAGAGGCAGGAATGGGAGACTGGCGTCGTCTAAAGATATGCAAGTGTTGTGACATGAACGGGGCATCATTTCTGCAGATTAAACATCTCAGTCTGAAAGCTTGTGTGCAGTAATGTGTCCTGGTGCCTGGGAAAGAGGACATGGGTGGTTGCTAAGAAGGCCAGAACACATGACGAAGACCTAGAAAGATGCCCAAAGCCCCAGGTCTGGGCTCAACAGTGTTCCTTCTGTTTTTATTGGTTCCCACCCCCACCCCAAGCCAGGAAGTGATGGCGCATCTCTGTTTGACCTCCGGGTGCTTCATATTCAGGAATTTATAAAAGTCTGAAACTTGGTTAGGAAATGAGTGGACTGTTTGTTCCATTTACCGCATGACTGGGCTGTCATTTTTCTCCCTCTGAAAAGACGAAATCACAATTTCCTGTGATTTAAATGTAGTCTGTTCTTTAAAAGGTACCTAAATGTGACACACTTCAGGAAGATGCATGCTTGGCTTAGGCGCTGTGTCAGAGTGTCAGACTAAATCACTGGAAATTGAAGACATGATCATCCGTGAGATGTGGCAAATTACAGCCTGAGCCTTAGAGTGGGAAACAAGGGAGGCTTTTCTGAACTAAGTGGAGGTTGGCCTGATCCAGGAAGCAGTCTTTTTGAAATTTGGTCTATTGTCACTCCATTTGTGTGGCTGGCGAAATTAGTGTTGGAATTCAGAAATCTTAGCATTCTGGCAGTAATTGAATATATTTCTTGTATCTTTTGAGAACTGTGCTTCTCCATCTACTGACCTTTATTAAAGCATGTCCCTTTGTCATATGCTGTAAAGAATGGTTTTGCTAGTGCTCTCCAGAGGTTCAAGAATTGAAAACAATATATATTACCAAGAAATGGGGGGAGAAATGATAATGAAATTTCTAGATGATTCCCAGGTCTCCTATTATTATTATTTGGCACCATTTCTAGCTCATGGAATACTTATGAAAATTATTTTTGTTAGGAGCTTACATTTAGCAGTGATATTGTTGACATGTAATTGTTATGTCTCCAGATTGAGTCTCTTTAAAAAGTCTTCCCTACAGAAATATTGTAGATGTGTGTTCGCCTATGTCATTTTAACATAATTCTTCTCCACTGTAGACAACTTTAAAAAAAAAATCATCCCATGTTGGTTCAACAGTTGGCATGGACACATTTCCTAATTGTACTTAAAATTCAAAATTAGTGGTTAGTCAGTAGCTACAACTACCAAGATTCAAAGGAAGCTGTTCATTCATTTTGACTAATTGTCAAAATATGTCATATTGGGGGCTAGGGATAGTTTATTCATTAGGCAAGGAAGTCGTGACTTAAATGTTTCAAGCCCCACTTAGATGTTTTTCAGGGCTGAAAATTGGAATATGAAGATCTTCATTTTACATAATGGTAATTTCCATGAGAAAATTTCAAATTAGCGCTAGCCTGTCATTTCCCATACCTGTGTGTTGAGAATTAGGTCAATAAATAGATAGCAGTCTGAGGGTCTGCTAGCCTTTTCATTTGCAGCTAGCTGAGGAGTAGCTCGGGGTTAAGGCTTAGTCACAATCTTTTTCTTGCCGGGGTGTGGCTGTGTGTACAGTGTCTGCCTCAGTAAGACCATGTCCCACCCACCCACATGTCACACAGGCAGTTTCCTTTCCCTGGTAGACTGACTCCTTGACTCACTGAAAGTCTTCTGTTTTCCAAATCAGTGTTTCCTCCTGGAAGAGTATCTCCCCCACCTTGCTTCCTTCGACTTCTTGCATCTTACTTATCTTTCAAGACCTATTTCAAATTTCACCTCTCGGACAGTCTCTTTCATTTGTCCTTCCACCAAGCACTCCGAATCCAGAAGTTTGAAGCCTGAAATACTACAGTATCCAAAGCTTTTGGTTGCTGACATGGTGGCAGACTTGTATACCCAACCTTAGCTGATGAGTCAGTCATGGTAAAAATACTTTACAGTGGGCTAGAAAGATGATTCAGCAGAATGCTTGCTGCTCTTTTAGGGGAACAGGGTTCGGTTTCCAGCACCCTCACCAAGTGGTTGACAACTGTCCACAACTCTGATGTAACGCTTTCTAACCTTTAAGGACATCCCCACACATGTGACACACAGACTCCCATAGGCATAGAAATAGACATCAAGACAAATCTTTAAACATACTTCATCAGTACCTTCGGAAAGATACATAAGGTATATGTTAGACATAGCAGCCCTTGTGTTAGACTCGAGTCCCATCCACAACAGCTCTTGCTGAGTTTATGCAAATATGACAAAACCACAAAGGTAGAGAAACTGAAAATGCAAAACACTTCCCTTACAGCATTTCCTGCCACAGATTCTTAGCCTGTGTCTGCTCTCACAGACGTTTGTACATTGTTCTCTCAGATGCTGTTATTCTTCCTCTTAGTAGTGTTACCCGGATGCTTCTTAAGAAGGGGTTCCTTGCACACCCTAAATGCTCTAACACTGACCTTTCCCACCATTTATGATTTACACATGAAGAATAAAGATGGAAGCAAATAGGTCAAGGCCAGGTATCTGTGAGCCCATCTGAATCCATCTTAGCTTGTTGTCTGAGTCCGTCTTAGTTGTCGGAAAGGCAGAACAGCAGGGATAGGAGGTCTGATTTGGGCCAGTTTCTAATTTGATTCTCTTCAGGTAATAGAGAGCTGTTACTTTTCTATAAAATCTGATTCTGTTTATTTGCCTCATTTTTCAAAACTTTCTTCAATGACTTTTTAATGTCACTATCTACGTTTCTAAAAATTGTTAAGAAATAATGAGTTTGACGGTGGTATGAAGAATGGCTGGTTGAAGACACTTGGTTATAATTAGAACTAAGATTCAGGTTGCTGTTCCTGTTGCCACAGGTAATAAAATTGCTTTGCATTTCAAAGAGCTAGAATAAAGGATTTTGAGTGTTTTGCATACAAAAATGGTAAATGTTTGAGGAGATGATGGGTTACCCCGATTTCAACATCACACAGTGTAGACAGGAGACATGTACTGAAACCACTGAGTCCCTCGTTAATATGTGCATCTTCAGTGTTTCTATGAGCATCACTTAAAAATAAATTTAGAAAATGTTAAAAAATAGCACAAATGGATAGGTGGGAAGCGGTAAGCAGGCTTTCTTCGTGAGTTAAGGTGAGGTGAGCAATATTTTATCATGAAATGTTCCAGTGTTTGCCACAAGCTTAATGTCGTAGATCTTTCTATAATGAAAAGCATAAAGAACCTAAAAAACAAGAATGCCAAAAAAGAAGGCGTTCAAAGGGCGAAAGATGGAGAAAGATCCAGAAGCTACAGAGGTCAGATGGAAAAATCACAAAGGCAGATTGAAGAAGATATTGGAAATGAAAGAATGGAAGTGTTGTTTATTCCATTAACAACTGAAGTTAACCGAGAAGCATCAGGTCATGAGTTGAACAGTCCAGCTAAATGCTAGCGAGTAGAATGGCTTGCGCTTCAGTGTTCCTATGGAAGGCAATGACTGTTCCCAATTCTCTCCCCTCTTCTGATTAGTGGATCTGCTTGAGCTGAACACAACAAATGAAGTTTTCAAGCAGCACAAACTGAACCAAAACGATCAGCTCCTGAGTGTCCCCGATGTCATCAACTGTCTGACCACAACTTATGATGGGCTTGAACAATTGCATAAGGACCTGGTCAATGTTCCGCTCTGCGTCGATATGTGTCTCAACTGGTTGCTCAATGTCTATGACACGTAAGTTTGTAGTTTATTCATTAAATGGACCTAAGTGAATGAAACATGTTGATAATAAACTTGGCAGTATCATTATCATCATCTTCATCATCATTGTTATCTTCATTATCTTCATTATTGCGTGATACTAGACAAGCTTACACATGCTAGGTAAACACTTTACCAAGGAGTTATATCTTAGGCCTTAAATAATTTTTTTAAAAAATGTACTTTTATTATCCCTTTCCCAATGGAAAGACTTGTTTTGATTGTGTAGAGTAAATGACTTTCCAAGTCATTAGGTCCTAACTAAGAGGAAGAAAGAACACTTATATCATGCCTCAGCTGTTGGCTAAGATCAAGGGAAAGAAACCTAACTTTTCTTTCATAACAGCCAATGAAGGCTGTGAATGATGTGGGATTCCCCTCTGTATGCTGTGAATATCATTAGTTAATAAAGGAACTGTTTTGGGCCTATAGCGAAGCTATAGGGTAACAGAGCTAGGTTGGGGAAAACTAACCTGAATGCTGGAAGAAAGGAGGAAAAGTCAGGGAAAAGCCATGGAGCCACTGCCAGAGACAGATGTGCCAGAACCTTGCTGGTAGGCCATGAGCTGGCAGGCTCATGGTAAAATATAAAATAATGAAGATTTGTTAAATTAAGATGTAGGAGTTAGCAAATAAGAAGCTAGAGCTAATGGGCCAAGTGGTGATTTAATAATAGAGCTTCTGTGTGATTATTTTGGGGCTAAGCAGCCAGGAACCAACAAGCGGCCTATTACAACATGTGAGAGTAGCATTCTTTGTCAAGAAGCAGCTAGGAAAATCAAAGCTAGTCTGATTTCTTTCTCTTTGTTCCTTACTATCTTAGTTTATTATTTTCAAAAGAAACCAATTAATTCACACTTACTGTGAATTAAAATGATTTACTGCCATATAAGAACTTCTGTAATCTTTGTATGGTGATTTGAGAGTAATTTGATCAGCAATGAATAAGACTCAATTTGTCTTTAAATCTTAGATTCATTGCCATGTGGTTATATTTGTATAAATTATTTTTACTAATTGATGCTGTAGGACACAAACGTGTGCAATTGAACTGTTTCTCACTGTATATAAAGAGCACCCTTAGCTTCCAGCTCAGCTCATCCCTCCATTTCTATGACCCCTCTGATTTTGGCAATGGATTTGTGCTTTAATCAGTTATGAAGACTTGCTGTGAGCTGGCATTTTGGAAATGTTGGGAATTATTCATTCTTCTGGTAGGGGGTTGAAGTATGCAAAGATGAAAAAAGAAAATGAAGACTGTTGCTTTTCTCCTGGATCCCAAAAGTTAGTTCCCATTAACTAGCTCTGTGAAATTTTGCATTTATCAGACTTTGATTTGAAGAGGAAAAGGATAGATGATAGTTCATAAATGTACCTGCTGATCAGTGAATGATTCCATGTAAGATATAAATGGTGGTGATGATGATGATGATGATGATGATGATGATAGCTTTAGACAGGATTTATCTATTATTTTTGTTTACTTTTTCATTAGAAAATCCCTTTATCTTTCAATATTAATAAGTACCATAAAGTCTTTAAAAAAAATAACAAGGTAGTCACTGTGTGCTTGAGTGTGCCTGAGGGTGAAGCTTGTTTACTAGGAAGAATATGGGATTTACTGCAATACCTTGTCATCTAGTGTCTTTTTATATGTTGCCTTTTAATACAAAGTTTCAATTCTCCTAGGCTACAATATTAATGTTTGCATTACTGTCTCATTAATTTGCTCAAATGTTTTAAAGCCTCAAAGGATATCTTTTCTACAGTAAATTCACCAAAAATAGCTGGTTATGTCAATGTTGTCTGTGCAGTAGCCTATAAAATGGATTCACAATCCAGGAAGAAAGCTAAATTAGAACACTCAGGAAGGACTTCATCTGATCCTGTGGAATAGGATGGAGAAGGACATCTTGATCAGATTTTATGGAGAACACTCTTCCCCCTAGCAGTGTCCGGCTATGACAACATTGGATTTCTGGGCTGCTGCAACCAAACCGTTTGACTGGGTTGCTTAAGTATTATTTCCTCATGTTTAAAGGCTAAAAGACTGAGATCAACGTGTTGGCAGGGCTGATTAATTTGCCGTTTTCTCCAGAACTCCTCTCCTTGGCTTTTCACTGGCTATCTTCTCTCTGTTGTATACCTGATCGTTTGCTCTGCAGGCACACCAGGCATACTGAACTAGGGTCTGCTCTTCCATCCTCATCTTACCTGACGATTGGTGAGAAGAGCAGTGGTCTATGATGCAAAGAGTTAGGACTACGATGTATGAACGTCAGAGAAACACAGCTATTCTCGGAATGTACACACATGCTTCTTCCCCTCTAGAACAGGGAATAGTGCCACTGGGTTAGGACTCAACCAGTGCGTGAAATGTTGTGATTCGTTTCTGGGGATTAAATGTTGGGGTAATTCCACTTCTGCCTGTCAGATGTGAACACATGAAAATGCTGCACTGATATATTTTTTTTAACTTGAAAGACAATGCCTTGAAATGTATCATTGTTCCATTTTAGTGGAGAAAAAGCCCACAAGACTTACTTTCCCTCTCTGCCAGTGAAATACATCAATCACCCTCCTGGGTCAGATGGGTTCCCGTCAGTCTTTCTTTGTATCTTGGAGTAAATGAATTAAGCCGAGGAAAAATCAGTTACTCTGAAGGCAATAATCTCTGATGCCCAAAGTTGACAGCCTAGGGTTCTCTACTGTGTGTGGCTTATTCATTTATCTAAGCAATGGCTGTTAACTCTATTTCAAGCAATGGTACTCCGAGTGAATCTGATAAACTATAATTTACTCCTTCCAGAGTTGGTATCTGAGACCTTACAGAATCTTAAGAAGTCTTTGAACTTAAAAATGCTGCCTGTGTCCAGCTTTTTCTTTAAAAAAGTTTTCTGTAACAGAGTTGTTCTTTAAGAAAATGTTTTAGCATAGATTTCTTTAAGCATGCGTGTTGGGGGAGAGAAAGAGTTTCTTAGCAAAAGGGCAGTACACACCCAAGACAGAGGACCAGCCTTCTTGAAAGAGTTGCAGTGATGTACCTATTCTGACATCATTCATTCCTTCATTATGTTACTAACCCAACACTGTCATAAACAGACAATGAAATCAGTTCCCGCAGAGGAAGGTATATGTTGGCTAGTCATGTGAGGGATTTCAGCCCATGACTGGCTTGCCCTTGCTGTAACACAGCCAGGTGGGAAAGCTGAAGGAACAAAACTGTTCCCTTGATGACCAAGAAGTACAAGAAAGAGGACACTCCTGTTATCTCTTTGGAGGGCCTCTTGTAGGCCTTCCCCTAGACCCTCGCTCTTCAAGTTTCTACTCCCTCCCAAGAGCACCACATGAAAGACTAAGCCTTCAACCCATGATCCTTGGGGACCATTTCAGATCTAGACTCTGACTTTGTTGTGTATGTTCAACTGCGTTATTTACTGCAGTACGATGCAACCAGGACAGACCTTCCCCACTGCAGCTTGACACAGTGAGTCATGCCAACAGAGATCAAAGAATTCTAATCTAAGTGTGGCTTAGAGAAGAGATATGATCTTTCCATTCTGCCTTCTATTTAACTGATTGAAAGGCCGACACAATGAGATGCCAGAGCTTATCTGTAGCCACCTGTTACAAATTAATCATAGTTATGGGACTAATTTGCAGTTTTTCTTTTCTCAGTTGCATGGGTATTCTCATCATATTGCTATAGCTAAGTCAATCATACATTATAAATTAAGTAAACTTTTAAGTCCTGACATGGACCCATATCCCCTTTATAGTCTAAATTTTGTGCTCAGGTTGCTATGTGACTTGGCAGCCATTTAACTTGGCATCTCAATTTCTCATCTGAAAAATTGAAGTAAAAACATCTGCACAGCTTCCCACACAGAAGGCGAGTGTGAAGGGCCAATAAACTAATATGTGTAGAAGGGGCTTTATAAACTGTAGCTATCAAATTGATTCCGCTTATGAACTCACAGCCTCACTCAGTCTTCATCTTCCCAGGTTAAAAGTCTTAATTTCATAATCTTCCTTCTGGATTTAATGGCTATCAAAACCGTTTAACTCATGCTTCAGAGCAATAATCTGGAACTCTCGGTTCAGACGTTTCTTTTCTCTATAGAGAATATTAGCTCCATTTGTTAGAGTAAGTCGTATTTTCCCCTCTATTCTGAGATGAATATAATTTTAAAGGTACTTAGCTTCACAGTTAAACTCAATTCAGAAGTTACTTACAGAAGCTGTCAGGGGAACGGAATACTTAGATGTTGGGCCAAAGCACTTACTCGTACATATTATAGCTCCCAGATGCATCTCTGATTAGATACCCTACTTGACATCAAACTGACTAGGGTATGGTCCCTTTATGCATAGATTGACAACCAGTGGGCCTGAATAAAAATGCTCACCCCACCCTAAGTTTTGGAGGGGCTGTGTTTCCAACCATGCCTGTGTCCTTTTGCTCGGGCCTTTGCCATGACATCTCATGTCTGACTCTAGACTTCTCTTTCTTGTGGGAGTAGGAGGCCAGTACTAGTGGTTGAATCTAGAGCCTTCTCCATGCAAGGCAAGCACTCTGCCACTGAGATCCAACTGCAGGCCTTGATTTTGACTTCTTTATTAGCTGTGGTTGTGAGCCACCATGTGGTTGCTGGGAATTAAACTCAAGACCTCTAGAAGAGCAGTCAGTGCTTTTAACTCTTTTAAAATATTGTAGATTACAAAGCCTATTAGTTCTTTTTCTATAGCTGTGATGAAACACCATGATCAATGCAGCTTATAGAAGGAAAAGTTTCTTTGGGCATGCAGTTCCCAGGGCACAAGAATTCCTAGCCATCATGGGAAAGAGGCAGGCATGGCTACAGTATGGTGGCTGGAACAGCAGGAAGAGTGAGAGCACCGGGGAACCGCAAAGCCACACTTAATGACATATGTCCTCCAGCAAGGCTACACCTCCTAAACCTACCCAAACATCCACCAGCTGGGGACCAAGAATTCAAACACCTGAGCCTATGGGGCACATTCCCACGCAAACATCACACCTCCCAAACCTCAACAGCGCCATCAACTAGGTTCCAATGTCAAATACTAGTGGGGACGTTTCTCATTGAAATAACCACGCTCAATCTTATGTGCCCATATAATAGCGTTAGGATGTGCTTGTTGGTTTTTAAGTGCACTCTACGTGTGCCTTGAATACTGCCGTAAGAAAATTATGAGTATGGACCTAATCTTAAAACTGATGGAGATTATGAAACAGTTACTATAGCAATAAGACGTTTTATTGGACTGTGTGTTATTCTACTGCAAAAATCATTGTGTCTTACTAATTTTATGGTACTTTTCCCATCACAAGTATCTACTACCATGACCAGTTCTTGTGTAACAGCTTAATAATACTTTGATAGACACTGGAGTAAAGACAGCCCTGCTTTTACAGATAAAATAAATCTGTCTTTTAGCCAATTCATAAGTGAAATTGAAATAGTGTCTCACTGGCTTAGTGTGAAAGAATTTCCTAGTGCTGATTAATTAATACATCCCATTTTTAATTACAATTTCATGCTTCCCCTAATACAGATTTCACACCTGCCTGTTTGAAATCATTCACTATTAAAACTGCAGTAATTTATAGACTACATTGACAAAGATCAAAGTAAACGAGGACAGCAAGTTTTCAAGTTTTACGAACACCGAGCTTTCAATATATAATTTTCTACATAGTTTTTTAACGTTTGAGTTTTAATTTATTAGTATTCTTCTCTTGCTATATAAAGTTGCTTGCATACTCCATGTAACTTATGTATACATTGATTTTGCATTTATAATCAACATATTTTATTTATAGTATTTTTGAAAGTGAGATTGTGTTGGCTATATGCTTACTATTTTACATTCTTTTAATGTTCTTGTGCTGCATTTTGTGTGGAAAATGACTTCAGTGTATTTTTCTGGACTCAGTTGAAGACCATTGACACACTCTGTCATGAAGTTGTGGTGTAGGTTTGACAGTAATTGTTAAAACTAAAAGACAAGTTGTATCTTTAACTTGCATTTCTTTTGCAGTGCCTTTCTCTCAAGAATTTAGCATCCAGTATATATTTTCAAATGCATATAACCCATCTTATAATTTCAGGGGTCGAACTGGAAAAATTAGAGTGCAGAGCCTGAAGATTGGACTGATGTCTCTCTCCAAAGGCCTCCTAGAAGAAAAATACAGATGTATGTAAGACCTTCTGTAGCATAATGCTTCCAGTAATAATATCCATTCACTGAGCACTGGCTTTATGTGGCTTGCTGCAATGCCAGATCCCATTTTTAAGAACCCAGTTTAGGCAAAGAGAGTCAGGTTTGTGCGACTTGAGAAGCTGATAATTGTAGGGTCACAGGTGACGTGATGGAGGAAGAACCATGCACAAATATGTCAGTGTCACATCTTTAGACCTGGGGTTTTTTTTTTTTTTTTGTGACTCCAAACCCCTTCTCTCCTCTTTTTTTTCCTCTTTTCTTATGTTTATATTCAATGATTTTAAGAAAGAAAAGAGAAGGAAAAGAAAGGTAAGAGGGACTAAAACTTTTAGTAGCATTAATTCTAAATAGTTATGTTTTGTACTTTTGACATGATAAATGGTTTTAATTTTTATTTTAATTGTTTATAGTCATTCAGTCAATCAGTGGGGCCCCTTAACTCTCAACTGCTAAAATAGATCTTGGCATGGTCAAGTGAGGGAGGTCTGCATTTGTACCTCTCCCACTTAGTGACTAAGAGTTGCTAGCTAGGTGCCTTGATCCCCTTGAGTATTTCTCGCCAACAGTAATGTTACTTCTATTTCCTGGTGCACTGAGCTGCATTTCAAAGGGTGAAAGATGAAGCCAACAATTGTAACATTGAAAGGAACTTGAGATAATATATTGCAAGTTGCCAAAGATAGCAATGATCAAATAAATGATCACCATTCCCATGTGTCTCCAAAGTCATCACCATGGTAACTATCTTTTAGTTTAATTTGTCCATAAAAGATAAGTAACTTGTTACTGCCAAACCCATTTCTAGATGATTCTGTGCAGATAAAGCTGTGTATTTGGAAGAGAGGATGGAGGATAATTCATGAATAAGAAAACATCAAAATACAAAAGATGGGTACAAGGGAGGAGTGAGAGTAAGGGGCTCTATTAATAACTCAGTGGTCCAGCACATGCTAAGCATGCACAAGACCCTGGATCAAGCCCCAGAATCAAGAAAATCAACTTTTTCCCCAAATGAAGGTATTTGGTCATTGATCATATTACTTAGCTAAATTTTGTCTCGCTAAAAGCATGCTGCATTCAAAATCATGTATTTTTAGGGATAACTGTTAGATTGTTTGATTTTGAGTGCCAAGCCTAGAACCCAAAGGCATGATTTTCTTACATAATTTGACAAAAATGTTAAGGAAAGCGATGTAGATTTGCGTAGAGTATAAATTTACTCTGGGATCAGGAGGTGGGGGTGTATGATTCTGCGTGAGTCTTGCAAGCCTTGGAGAGAAAAAAAGGAAAGCCTTACATAAAGTTTGGTTGGTGACCCTTTGTTTAGAACTTTAGGAGTTTTCATTATCGGGAAAAGATACGATTTCCAAAGCTGAGAACTTGGCATTTCTAAAATGATAACTGAAAAATCACTGCTCCAAAATTAGGAAAAGATTTTTTTCTTTCTAGTCATCTGTGATTCGGGGTTTTCATCTGCTCCTGGAAGACTTGGGGCTTTAAATGTAGCAGTTACATCATAGTGCTGAGTGGACACTAAAATGAATGCAAATTCAAACTCAAGATTTGCATTTTCTGCAAAACAGCACTAGATGCTCAGATTGGACAGGGAAGCAACAGCCCAAGAAGAAGGGAAGTCTAGCAAGTTCCTACTATTTAATATAACCCACGCGCAATGGATGCCATTTTAGGACATAATTAAATAAGAAATCTCTTGGGTTAAATCTTAATCTATGTCTTTGCCTCAATATTGAGGCTCTGGAAATGTTCCGAGGTTTAGTTTTACTTCTTCTATTGAGATCCTTAGCAACTCCGATTCTACTCTTGATTTCCCCCGTGTTATGAGAATATCTCTTCATGATTATTTCTTGTGTGAGAATTAATATTCAAGACAAATTCTGTTCATACTCAATGGCAAGAGCCATCCGTATGAAAGCAGGTTTCGTGGTGGCTGAAGTCAGAAGTCTTCTCCCTCTTGGTGCCTACGACTTTTGTGTTGATGGGAATGGCTGTGGAGTAGGTTCTGGCATGCCATGTGCTCTCTTGCAAATGGCTAAGAGCTTGCTGACTTGAGCAGAAACGCAGTCACCAAGCGTCTTCTGGAAAGCTCTTTGCACCTCCTCTGGGTTGATTTATTCAAGTGTGTCTCTTAGTTGTTGTTTATTAAATTAAACAACATGTGTGGCCCATTTTCAAGTCCTCACACTGCTTTTTGTGTCTGACTAGAATAATGAAAACGTACAACTGTACTTTGTGACACTCATTTCTCTAGCATCTGTGAGTAGTCTCACCTTCTTAGTGCTATAGCAGCATAACTTTCTGCCTTCAAGAAGGACAATTGGGCAGATTTGATCCTCTTACCAATATGCACTTCTCTGTAAAGATCGGTGCACATGTACATAGATGCACAATAAAAATAGTTATAAGAATTCTGGGCCAATGTTTTAAGGGTGTAGTAGTCTTTTTTAAATAATGAAACAATTTGATCTCTAAGAAAATCTAAGTGAACAAGTGATAACAAAAATTAAGTTTATCACAAATGAATTTGCTTCCCTCTCATGTGCTTATAATTAAAGCTATATGTCATGATAATTACTCTGTCAATATCACTCAGTATGCTTCAGTTTGGAACTTCACTGTTGACGCTGTTAAAGCTGGCCTCCTTCCCCTTTGACAAGAGGAGAATGACATTTTATCTCCTGCTAATTTATCGAGTATTGTTTGAAAATAGTTTTGTAGACCCTCCTAAGTATTTATCCCTCTTTCTTCTATTCTTAGCACCATATGAAGAGCATTTAGATAGCATGTCTTTTGAGACATTAGACTTGGAAATGCCTCTCAAAGGTGTCAATTTCTGTGACAGAGGGGATTGTTTTTAATTAGCTGTGTTTCCCTGTTGAAAAAGTAAATTCCTTTACTACATTAGTTTCTTGAGTGGGAATCTTGTAATAATTGTGATCCTCAAAATGTTACCAATAGTGGATCTAGGATAAATATCCTGGGAAGGGGGTCTATATTGCTGATTTAAGAAACTTAGGAAAGAAACTAGTGTTTGTTTTGTTTAAGCATAAAGAAGACAAAAGATACAAACATTTTTAATTTTTAATATTGAAAAATTGTTTCATTACATGGACAAAAAAATAATTTATGTAGCTAATAAATTTCTAAAATGAAAAGCTAAAGCTCCTCACAATTTTATATTTACAATATGAAGTAGATATGATCATAGATATACTGAAAAGAAGATGAAACATATTCATAGAATATTGAATTTCTGAGTGAACACAAAAGTTGGTAAATCAATTGATAAATGTAAAGGTATACTTTATAAACTATGTCCTTTAACATATCATGAGGGAAGCTTTGTTTTTCTTCATCCTCTTCCCTAAGGAATATCTTACAGAGACCATAAAACTAACCAATGTATATTTACTTGTAGTGTTTAAAACAATACTTCTGAGTACGTGTATTGACAAATGATAATCAGCTTATTCATAGACATATGACACTTATAGTTCTGATTGCAGATAGCAGATTAAGAGATTTCAAACTTATCAATAATCTGATCTGAATAATGTCCCTCACATTTTTTTTTTGTTTTCAAGTTCACATAGTTCAATCCATATCATCGAAGATATGCTTTAAATAAGGCCACACTTTGAATAGGTAGACAGTAATGTCTTGTTCTCCCTCTTTGTAGGTCTCTTTAAGGAGGTGGCAGGGCCAACAGAGATGTGTGACCAGCGGCAGCTTGGCTTGCTTCTTCATGATGCCATCCAGATCCCTCGGCAGCTGGGGGAAGTAGCAGCCTTTGGGGGCAGTAACATTGAGCCCAGTGTTCGAAGCTGCTTCCAGCAGGTAAGCATGAGCATCAAGGGTGTGTGGGATGTTTTGAGAAAGGGACTTAAAGATGTTTCCAAGAAGCAAATCAGTTCATTGTGCTAGAATCAAATAGTGGAAGTTTGGGGTACCAGTCCTTTTTAGCTGCTATTTTCTTTCTTAAGGCATGATTGATTCAAAGAGTAAAGCTTGCATAGATCTGTGTCTTTTTCAGGAAGTGTAAACTGAAGTGTGATGTCTGAATTCCAATGCCCCCGGCTCTGTCCTCATTTATTGTCACTCATCCCCTTGTTCTCAGCTTTCCATCACACCCATTGCATTCCTTGGCTCCTGCTTCCACACCCTTCTGTGTCTGAATGTTTCTTCTTTCTGGAATACTCTCTTCTTCTGTAGACACGCTCTCCTTTCCCATGTGTCCTGTTCTCTTTTGAAATGTTGACTTAGCTCTTGAGTTTTCGGAATGTAGCCCTCAAACCCTATCAGATGAAGGTGTTCTCCCTACTTTCATGTCCTCTCCCTCTCTCTGCTCACTCCAGTGTGACATCATATTGAGTTGTGTAATTAGTTGTTTAGCATTGCCTCTTCCTTGCACAACCTAAGCTTCATGAAGACAAAAACTGGGCCTATCACATACCTTATATCTAGTCTTAGACTGCTATATACAAGCTGGATGACCTATGAACAACAGAAATGAATTCCTCAGTTCTAGAGACTGAGTTTTATTTATAAAACATAAATAAAATATTACTATATTTCCCCTTTTGTCTAAAATAATAAAAACATCCAGTGTAAAACATTTAAAACTAGTAGTTGCTTTTTAAAAGTAGATTCAATAGTCTACCTATGTATCTTATCATAGCTATATCATTCCGTTTTTTCTTTCAAAGTAGATTCTACCCTTTTTTCCTATCATATCCACTAGCTTAGTCAGTAGAGCATGAGACTCTTAATCTCAAGGTCTTTGGTTTGAGCCCCACATTGGGCACCATTTGTATATATGTTTCCATACCACCCAGTCCTACAGATGTTTAGCTCCAAAGAAACACACAGAAGCTTATATTAATTATCTGTTTGGCCTGGTAGCTCAGGCTTATTATTAACTAGCTCTTACATCTTAAATTAACCCATATTTTTTTGTCTATATTTAGCCACATGGCTTGGTACTCCTTCTCAGTAAGACATTCTCATCTTGCTTCTTTTGCATCTGGCTAGTGACTAACTCTCTGCCTTTCCTCTTCCCAGAAGTCTGGCTGGTAACTGAGTCTCTGCCTTTCTTCTTCTTGTTGCCTCAACTATTCTTCCTGTCTAGATACTGGCCAACCAGCATTTTATTAGACCAATACACATGACAAATCTTTACAGTATACCAGAGCAATTATCCCTCAGCATTGGTGGAAGAGCAGCTTGCCCCATATACATCAGAAGAACATAAACATCTGATGGTTTCCCTTCATAATACATTGAACATTATATTGACTTTAATACATGTTTGCTTATTGAATGAATAAAAATGTCTCAATATTCTCTGTTGGGAAAATCTTTTAATATGAATTACAAAAACAGCCATCTTTCCCAAAAAAGTACACACACATGCACAAAGAGTCATGTACTAAGTTTTCCATGATCTGAGTTGCTAATTTTTACCTGGGCAAGAGCTGCAGTTTCTTTTTTAAATGCTTACTGTGCATAAGCACATTTATAAATGCTACTGATATCATCCATATGCATAAAGTTAGAAGCCTACAGATATTTTTCCAAAGCCTAGCCAATGATTTATAGCTGCTGAGAAAAAAATGCTCACATTGTATCTTTGAGGAGAATCAATGTCATGGGTTATTACATTTTATAATGGATCTCTTTCTTATTTTAGAAAGAAAAAATACTACATGTTTTTTTATATATGATTTATATGCATATATGTCAGTGCACAGAATGACCTCAACCACAGTAGGAAGAGGCACTTGGTGAAATTTACCCCTGCTCTTAGGTACAAATGTTAGGACTTGAGTAAGGCTTGAGATATATCTTGATAACCTTGGAGAGCCTATGAAGTGTATGTGTACCAGCTAGCCTCTAATGTGATGGTTTGAGAGAACAGGGACATGACACAGCAACAACTTCCTTTACTCAGCATTTGTAAATGCCTTCCACTTGTTTGGTTATCGGTGAGTCCTCACCTTCATGTGTTTACTGTCTTAGATAAGTGAGTTTTATAGAATTAAAGGATGTATGTGGAAGATTACCTGGAATTGTCTATTTTTGTTATTGTTGTTATTGTTTGTTTGCTTCCTTTTCTTTAGTTTTAGCATTGAAAGGCTATTTACATTGCTCAATTGTAAAGTGCTGGCTGTATAAGCATGAGGACCTGAGATTGTATCCCCATAACCCACTTAAGTCTGGTGCCGTAGCATAGGGCACATGCTTATAATCCCAGCATCAAGGAGGGAGAGACAGGAACATCCTTGGTACACAATGACCAGATATTCTAACCTACCCATGAACTTCAGGCTAATGAGAGAGCCTGTCTCAAAAGCAAGGTGGACAGTAGTTGGGGAATGGCACCTGAGACTGACCACTGACCTATACCTGCATGTGAACATACATGAAAGTGTACCTGTGGGTATGCACATTAAAAACACACAAATAAAAAAATAAAATGTGAGCATTAAGAAATGGTTCCCCTCCCTCTTTTATGTGACAATAACTCCTTTTGCTCTCTGCATTTTTCTGATTTTAGTTTCTAAAACTTTCTTACCTTGAAGAGCCTATTTGTGACGTCACTGAAGTAGAGTTACATGACTTTTCTCTTGTGCAGATTTGCAGCAGCAGCACTTGCTGCAGCTTCCCTGAAAAGCTGTTCTTCACTTTCTGTCTCTTCCCCAGAATAACAACAAGCCAGAGATCAGTGTGAAGGAGTTTATAGACTGGATGCATTTAGAACCTCAGTCCATGGTATGGTTGCCGGTTCTGCATCGCGTGGCAGCTGCGGAGACTGCAAAGCATCAGGCCAAGTGCAACATCTGCAAAGAGTGTCCAATTGTTGGGTTCAGGTGAGATGCGATAAGAGAAACCCCAACTCCATGGTTTCTGTTCTCCTTGTGTGGTCTTGTGGTATACTTCTCATCCCTCTCCATTTCCTGTTTGGTGGTTTTCCTCTTGAGTACATGTGATACTCAGTATTGTCCGTCCTTCTCCAGTGATATTCGTTCTCATCATCTATATGCAAACTTATTTTTGTTCTTATAGTTATTAATAATGCTTTGGTCCAGAATCAAGAATTTTTTATGAATGTCTTTTTACTGAGGCCATAGGGGATATTCATGTAGGATTATATACATATAGTCTTGGTCAAATTTCTTGGTTGTTCTATGTTGGTTGGGATCAAACTTAATAAGATGGGAGTGGCGTGTAAAATATGAATTGATAACTCCATGTCACCTCTGCTAAATTTGTTGTGATCAATCCTGCTTAATACCTGCCCATTATTAGTGCTGATGAAGTATATTCTCTCTCTCTCTCTCCATCCCCCACATTTTCCTTTGTGTGTGCATGTACATACATGCTCCAGGATGTCTGTGCATGTACATGGAGACCAGAGATCTATGTCAAGTATCTTCATCTTCCTCTGTCACTCTCCAATTTGTTTTTTATATAGAGCTCTCACTGAACCTGGAATTAAGCTCATCTGAACAACAAGTTCCAGGCATCTTCCCATCTCCATGTCCCCAGTATTCTGATGACAGGTGCATGCTACTAGGTCCAGCTTTTTTATTTGGGTTCTTAAGATGCTCATGCTTGGCATGGCCAAGTCCATCTTGTAGTGTTCTTATTGAGTCAAGGTCATTGGCTTATGACCTAGAAGAGACCATGAAGGGCCTGTGTACCATGTTTGTCATAAGGTTGAATGTTTGTGCATCCTAGTTCTTCCACCTCCTCTTGGGGTAAGTATGCATTAGACCTCCTAGATTATACTACATTCTCTTCCTGGGATTTGTGAATTCTCTTAGAAATAATTACTACGTGAGTGTCTAGAGTAGTATATGCTTTACACAAAAAACACCAAGTTTTTTTTTATTATTGCTCATAACATTATCAGTTATGGTCAGCCTGACGCAGTAATACACTAAGAATACAAGTAACATTGAACATTTCTGTGAAGTGGAGACAGGAGAAGTGTGCATGTGTGAGCAAGTGTAAGATTTATTTTTGTTTATGTGTATATATGTATGTGCACATTTGTGGGTGTGGCCATGGAGGCCAGAAGAGGGTGTCAGATCCTCTGGCACTGGAGTTACAGTTGGTTATAAGCCATCCATCATGAGTGCTGGGGACCAAATTTAGAATCTTTGGAAGAGCAGCCAGCACTCTTACCTACTGAGCCATCTCTGCAGTTCCTGTTTATTGAACTTTTGTGAAACTGCTAGAATTTTCTACTAATTACTTTCAAATTGAATTGAACTTTTTCTCAATTTATTTATATTATGTGCATTTTATTTCCTGCACGTATGTGTACCATGGGCATTTCATGAGGCCTGAAGAGGGTGTTGTCTCCCCAGAGCAGGAGTTACAGATGGTTGTTAGCCACTAAATGGGTGCTGGGAATCGAATCCATGTCCTCTAGAAGGGCAATCAATGTTCTTTACTGCTGAGCTATCTCTCCAACCCCCCAAATTGAATTTTAATGAAATTTTAGATCTATAGGGTGTTTACCAAGCTGAGAATGATTTCAGCTAAAATTGCACGCAGCTACTCAACAGCCACATAAATAAAAAAAAAAAAAGACCTCATTTCCTTTCATGTAAACATAGTACAAAGACAGACAACCCAAGGCTGGTGTAGCCTATCTTGATCCTCAGTTCTGCCTGTATAATCCCTCTTATTTCCACCTTATGACTTGCATTTTCACAGTGACCTCATACCAGCAAATTGGTTCTCCTGGATGTCACTTCCATCTTTAGCAAGGAGAGAAAATGAATGTTCTTCTTCCCCATTGTGTCAGTCCCTTAATATCCCAATGGGAACCCTGGCCCAAGACCTCATCCTAGATTGCCCTGCTTACCACCATCAGCAAGCAAGACTGAGAAATAGTATTTTTAGCAGAGCACATTGCTAAAATGTGCTGACAGTGTAAGAGTGTCTCACTGATGAAGAAAAAGGAAGAGCTATCAGCATGAAACAAGATTCCGCTAAGCGAAGGCGATGTCAATCATATTTGTCAAACTATGCCAATAGGTAGAAAGATGTTAGTGTAAGGGATATGTCAAACCAGAACATAACACAGCTGGTGGAAGTAGATTGTCTCCAGATAACTTGCAAATGGTTTTTCATGTCCTTTTAAAAAGCCCTTCATCACTTAATAGTTTATAATACCAGCCTGGCATAACCTTTACATTATTATTACATTCTGACTCTTCTAGTTTTAGCGTGTATGTTTCCCCCTATAAATCCAGCTATAATGTATATCTTGTAGTTCCACCAGCCATCTTACCTGACTGGAAAATTTGGGGGATGTTTTCCATTTGGACCCCTTAGAAGTGGAAAACTAAGAGTGTTGGTTCTGCAAACAGACATCAATGTACAGTGTTTTTGGTTTGTTTCCTATGAGAAGCTTGAAACATTATTTCTTTCAAGATTATGTAATAATCAGGATTTTATTTAACATGTCCCTGGTTACAGGGTATTTATTTAATTTATTTTTATTTTTATACATTGGTGTTTTGCCTTCATGTGTGTATGTACGAGAGTGTCAGAAGTCCTGGATCTAGAGTTAGAGAACAGTTGTGAGCTGCCATGCCATGTGGGTGCTGGGAATCAAACCCAGGTCCTCACCTGGAAGAGCAGCCAATGCTTTCTTCATCCACCTACAGGGTATTTCCTACTGTTTTTTTTTTTTTAACTAATGACTATTTTAAACAAAACCTAAAAAATTTCATTGTTAAAATGAATGCTTTTGTTATGGAATTTAATATTCATTTCTTACTTGTAATCTAATTGGTATATTAAAATTATCCAACTCATTTTCATAACATTCTCTGTCATTTTCTGTCCACATTCAGATATCATGCAGAATGTTCTGACATTGATATTTGACCTTCTCATCGTGTGTAAACATTTGCAAGCATGTTTGAGACTCTTAAGACACACTTGCATTTGTTTTTCATATGTCATTGCATGCCTGCATGCCATTCTCGGGAATAAAGAAAGAATTTTTAATCAAAAATTATAAAATAGCTTACAAGCCAAGTTTCTACTTCCTCCACTTTCTGGGACCCTTTTCAATAAATAAATAAATTCCAAAAATGTTCTTCTTCATCCCCCATCATTAAAGAATGAATTGTCACTTCTAAATTGATGCTGAGTTACAAAATTTTCTACTTATGGTTAATGATCTTTTGATTTGAACTAATGGTGCTCTTTATTGAATTTAGATTAAGTAACAAAAGTGACGGCCACTCTTTTCTTTACCACAGGTATAGAAGCCTAAAGCATTTTAATTATGATGTCTGCCAGAGTTGCTTTTTCTCGGGAAGAACAGCAAAGGGCCACAAATTACATTATCCAATGGTGGAATACTGTATACCGGTGAGTTCAGAGCTTTGAACCAATTGACCAAGGATGACGTTTTATCCATTTTATTTTTACTTGACTTTTTTTAAAACCTTTTAAAAGAATGTCTGGTTGTAATTTTTTGTTGTTTTCTTTCCTTTGAAGTATGTGTTCTTCATGTGTTGAATTAGTTAAGAAAATTTCTGCGTTACTCCAGTTGTAATTTATTGACTTTATAAGTAGGTGTTTTGGTTTCAGACTTAACTTCTTTTTAAGCAAGTTAAAAAAACTGATACTGACTAGCCTGTGTTGAAAATGAAATTATTTGCTGAAAACAGCTGTGGTTCTCTTAGACTTTTAAGGGATGTTTTCATGTTTTCTAAAAGAAACTTCCACGTTATCAAAACAAAAAATAGAGAAATCAAAAATATCATTCATAGGTTTACTTTCTAAACAAATTACCTTCTAATCTCTTTACATGTTCACATTTTATAAAAATCTGCATCTATATGTAAATTTGCTTTGGCTTAATTTTTTTAAAAACACTATGCAGCTCTGGCTGGCCTAGAGCTCACCATGTATATTGGACTGGTTTGCTCCAGTATATAAAAAGATCCACCCACGTCTGCTTTCTGATTCAAAAATCCAAGATTCAAGACATAAACTACCATGCTTCCTGCTAATATGTTTTTTATCCCAAGTTTTCCATTTGACTTTGTAGATAATAGCTGTCCCCCATTTTACCTTAGACAATAGCTTCCCATCACAGAATATTAATTGAATGAATTACTGTAATTGGGCTAATCACTTTTGAAATTTAGGTCTTCGGTTTCCTAGTGTTGCTAGCAACATTTAAAAGCATTGCTGAGAAGGCAGCACTTTATATGTGTGATATAAATTGCATCTCCATTGAGTAAATGACTGGAAGTGGTGGTCTAGGCCAATGGATATGAGTATCCTCACGGCCAAAGTACTTGATCCCCACATCCTATTCCAAAAGAGGTCTCTGCCACAGTAGGATATTGCCACAGTTGCTAATGTGTCCATCTTGCCATAGCCCCTGTAGCTTTGGATACAGCTATTGTGCTTTCTTTGACCTAGAGCTGCTCTGTCCTGAGATCATACTCCTTTTCTATCAGGGTTATTCCTTAGGTTCCTTCAAAAGTCATGCCGAAGTTTACTTATAGAGTCGTGTATTTTCTTCAGACAATTAAGTTACTTTTCGGATCATAAATCTATTTAAAGGGAACTGTACATATTATTATTCTTTTTTTTTAATGATATGGTGGTAGAGAAGGCCGATCCCATGAGACAGCAGTCCCACAAGGGGCAGCAGTGGGCCACTCGAGGCTCTTGAGGGTCACCAGATGCCACACCTGAGGCCTCTGAGGCCTTGGCTGAGCTGGTTCCCTTGGCTGGTGGGAGACCATAGTTGGGGAGAGACAGATACGCCATGCAGAGAGAGAGTTTGGGTATAGGGATTATTTAGTGGGTTATAGAAGAGAAAGGGAAGGGGAAGGAGAGAAGGTGGGAAGAAAGGGAGGGAGGGGAGAGAGAGGGAGTAGTTGCCTCCTCAGAAGAGGGACAGAAAGAGAGAGATCCACTTGCCTTGGTGGAGGAGGGCGGTAAGTGGGTGGGGTTTGTCTTCTCAAAGGGACGGGCATCTGTGATACTGAGCAAGGAAGCAACAAAGAAATGCGATGACTGAGGATGTAGTGAGTGACTTTGAAAACCAGGATAGGGCGACAGAATGGTGAGAGGAGCCATTTCAGACAAGGCGAGCCAGGTCCTGCTTGAGAAGCCGACCTTGGAGCTGAACATGAAGGTGAAGAGACTCAGCAGCTGTGCAAAGAGTAGGGGTAGAGAAACATCAGACATCGTAGAAGGAAGAAGCCATCCTCAGTGTCTTCGCACAGTGCCCATGAGGCTGACAGTGAGGTTTATAGCCAAAGTGGAGCATGTCCCTCAAACGAGGCACAGCAAGACTCACTTAGTCCATAGATGACTTACCCAAAGGAAAAGATGAGGTCCTCTGTTCAAAGATTACCAAGAATTTTCAAATGACAATGAAGGACCATTGAATAAAGTTGAGGAATCTTCTGAGCATGGGCTTGCTCGCTCATTTGCTCGCTCACTGGCTTCTGTCCAGTGAATCTCTTCTTCTCTCAAGGCACAGCAAAAGGCTGGATGAAAACAGAGTCAGGTTACAACAGGACAGACACCATTCAGATTCTTGTAAGGGATTTGGATTGGGAAGAAAGATAATGTTAATATTTACATGATAGCAGAAAGAAATTCAGAGAGCCGATTATAAAGCTCTAATATTAAAAGCAAAAAAAATCGAAATAAGTGGATGAGGTTAGAGTATTGATATAGAATTGCTGTTTTTATTCCCATTCACACAGTTATTTCTAATAGTTTTTAGCATTCCCAAACAATTTGAAACCAATACACATTTAATAATCACCGGAAAATAGAAGACTTCTCATAATCACTGAGGATATGAACTCCTAGCTCCTACTACCAATGTGGAATAAAACAAAATGAAACAGAACTCTAAGTCAGTGATTCTCAGCCTGTGGGTCACGACCCCATTGGGGAGTTGGATGACCCTTTTCACAGGGATCACCTAAGACCATCGGAAAACACAGATATTTACATTGCAATTCATAACAGCAGTAAAACTGCAATTATAAAGTAGTAACAAAAAAAAATTCCTGGTTGGGGGTCACCACAACACGAGGAACTGTATTAAAAACTCACAGCATTAGGAAGATTGAGGACCATCACTCTGAGTCATCCCAAACTATTTCTGTTACGTTGTCCTTTCCAAGTGACTCTTCTATTTCTGGGATTCCAATTGCCCTTTAATTTCCTGGATGAGTGCCTTCTCCAAGACAAGTTTTGGGAGATCATTTGCCCTTTCCTGAACTTACGTAGCCATCCTATCCACATCTATATTAGGTTAGTTTCTGCACTTGGCCTATAACCGTGTGTTGCTTTGTACTGGGAATCAAACCTAGAGCCCCGTGCATCCTAGGCAAACAACCTACCGCTGAGCATGGTAGGCAAGCAACCTACCACAGAACTAAGCCTATAACTTCTTATAAAGTTCCTAGATGTATTTGTAAACTGAGTCTTGGAGTCATACTCCCTCATTGAGTGGTATGCCCCGACTTAACTGCTTTCCTTTTTGTTCACCTGCATTCTATAGATCTTTTACTTTTTCATTCTGCGGTCTTCTTTCTACGTATACTTTTTTTAGTGGTCCATTCATCTTGCACCCAATATCTAAATTCCCTTAATGTCTGTCTTAGAAAATGGGCTTAAACACAAGCTCATTTTTTCCCAGTAAAGTGATTATAAGTGATTCCACGTGTTAAATGGATGTGACCTTTCCATAAGCATCTTGGTACTTGCAGTTCTCACAACCCATCTCCATTTCTGGCTAAGAAAATGGCCTATTCAGATCCCTGGCTCATCTGTTTCTCCTACAAGGTCACATTTTACCCTTCTCTTGATGTTTTTATTACTGGAAAATACAATTTGTAAACCCCATTTTGAGGCCTCAGTACTCCCCAAATGTTTCAGCAACCTATCAGCTTATTATTTATGACAATGTTTGTGTTTGGCTGTAGGAAGACTAATGGTGTATGAATTAGCTATCATGATTCATGAAGGTATTTTATGATAGTGAAAATCAAATATTTACATGAGGAAATGGAGCGGAATTTTTTTCTCGGAAAATTATTTTCAGCTCTTACTACCAATTGCTATTGTATATTCCAAATGTGTAATCATTTCTTCATTCAGCTCTATGAAAGCTAATGCTCAAGAGATAGCACAACTTGGATTACATTAATGTCTGTCACCTTTCTCTCTCTATTCATGTGTGCCCTACCTTTCCAGAAAAACACCTCAACTGACACTTGTAGAGGAACCCTTGTAGCCTCCTCTAGGTGTTGGGCCTCTGGTGAAGACAGCACATTATGGTTGGAGCATGTGGTAAACACACCACTAAAGACAGTGTCCCACAGTCCCCTTCAAGGGAACTCTGCCAATGACTTGGCCTCCCATCAGACCTCACCTTCTAAAGCTTCCACCAACTTCCAATAAGGACACTTCAGAGACCGCCTTTAATACACGGACCTTCAGGAGACACTCAGCAGGCAAACTCAGTCTCTTACATGTCGTTGTAGCAGACCACAGATACGTGGTATGTAACGGGCAGGCTCTCACTCGGCTAATGTTTAGGGAGAAAGCAAGCTGGAAGCACCTCATGGGGCCAGGGCTGGCTTACATCATCTCATAGAAGGAGATGGAGGGGCAAGACAGCACATGTGAGAAAAAAAAGGGAGGGAGCCCAACATGTTTCTTGTCAGGAATCTTCGCTGCTAAAATGTAGCTCTTAGGATATCCACCCTTTCAACACTGTTGCTTCTAGAAAAACTTTCCAACACATTGAATAATCAAGTCATTTACCTCCTTATTGAACATTCCACCATACAGTCTTCTTCAAAAACATCATTTCTGTGAGTAAACAAAATTTAATTTGAGTGAGAAAAACAATCATGTTATTAAAGAATGCAAAGGTATTTTTTAAAATTCACATTAGAATTTAATCTATATGGAATTTTTAATTTTGGTTGGATTTTGTTTTCATAATGGGCAGCCCAGCCCTAGGGTCTCACTCATACTAGACAGCCACTTTACCTCTGTGCTTTGTTCCAGAACTTTTAATAGGCATTTTCATTTCGAGATAGTTTCAAAGTTGCCCAAGTCGACCTTGAACCTGCAGCCCTTCAGCCTTGGTCTTTGGAGGGGATGGAACTGCAGAACCACCTTACCGGGGGCCATCACACTGTTATCTGTAGCTTCAGTACCATCTATGACGCTCTGGGGCTGACTCACGTAACAACCGGCAGCTTAGATGTATTTCCATTTCCAAGCTCCTCTCCAGATTTGTCAATCACCAGGCTACTCTCTGCCACTCTCAGTTTGACTTCTAATTTCTTCTTTAGATTCTGTATATAAATAAGACCTATGTAAAATATGCACAATATTTCTCTTTGTATATCTGGGTTGTTTCACTCAGTATCATGACCTCAGGTTCATCCGTGTTGTCACCAATGGAGACTAATTCTCTCTCTCTCTCTCTCTCTCTCTCTCTCTCTCTCTCTCTCTCTCTGATATTTTCTTTATTCATGTATCATGGGGTATTTAAATTGACTCCACATTATTGGACGTGCCAGTACAGCACCTCTTTGAGAAGCTGATGTCTTTGGATATGTGTCCAGAAGGGGGATTTGTAGATCACTTAGTATTGATCTTTTAGCTCCTTTAATGAACTTCCGACTGTTTTTCATCAAGACGGCGCCACTACTGGTGTCTTTACATTTCAGAGAGGTGGCGTGCACATGATTTATAAGAGTGCATGCAATTGCTCACCATGAGTGATCACTGAATAGGATTCAATGCTAAGGAGAATGGAAAATGTTTAGAATTTCTACTCGGGTCGGTCTGGGGTTACCAAAGATGAGTAAAGATTGCTACCTTGCCACCAGACCACCGCTGAGGTTAATTGACCAAGATGTTATCCATGGCTCTGCCATTGCTCAGCAGCTTCCGAGTTACACAATAATAGTTGGAGGCTGAAGGAGTAAGACATACACAAGTAGTTATGGTACTGTGGATGTCACAGGCTTTCCTCATGCTGAATAAACCTAATGCTGGTGAAGGAACTAGAGATGAAAATTTGGGGGGAGCAAAATCAAGAAAGGAAGAGGAAGGCTCCAAAGAGTCTAGTCAATAAGAGATTTTTTTTCCCTTCAAGTTATAGCTTTTAAAATGAAATATGTTTTGCATTATGGCAGGTCCTAAGGTATAGTCACATCCCAATATTTAACCAAAATGGGATGGAGAGGGCTTCAAGAAGCAAGGTGGAATTTAGGGCATCAACACTGTGTCTCCAGAGAATGACAGGTTATAGTTGTGTGGCACTGTATCTTAAAAAGGGCTTCAAGAGCACATTGGTTATAGACAGTGAGGTAGAGAGGCAAATTGCAAGAGAAGGAAAATTATGTCTTTTCTTTCTGTTTTTAGGGTCACAGCTGAAGAAAGAATAGCAAATGTACATAGATTCATTTAATGACAAGTTTTCCTGAGACCTGGTCAGTCGTCCTCATCAACTTAGACCATGAAACCCAATATGGACAAGTTCAACAGAACCGCTATATACGGGCTGTCCATGCATGCTTTAGCATTGTCAGGGCATATATTTTATTTTTATTTTAATTTCCTGAACTCTGAGGCCTTCATAAGGGAATGAAAACCCAGGGACATGGAGAAGCCTATTTAGTTTAGCACTAAGGGTTTCATGAAGAGCAGACAGTTAGAGAAGTCAAAATGAACAAAGAGATTGTGATATAGCCTTGTGGTACTAGGGAAGTAAAAAGCCTGCTTGTAAAGATGCTGCTCCAGGTCCCGTGTCTTCAAAAGATGTCCTGGTCACCCACTGCTGCTGTAGCAGAACACCTCCAGATGAGTGGTTGACAAACCACAGGTGGTTGTTCGTCACACAGGTTTGGAGACTGAGAAATCCAAGCTGGAAGTCTGCATCTGGTAATAATAATTGTGTTGTGTTATTCCATGCTGAAAGACATGGCAAGATAACACAGAAGAGAAAGGGAGGGGAAGCAGAAAGAGCTATGCACACCCATTTTATCAGGTATACCCAGATCAGTAACAACCCTCTTCTACTATAGCATCTGATGATGCCAGAGCCCACGTTACCTAGTCAACTCTTAACATCCTGTCCTTCATCATCTTGCACTGGGAATTAGGCTTCCAATACAGGAAATGTATGGGACCCTTTGAACACTTAGCAATGGATAATGTTGGTAATTCCTACCTGTCCAAGAGGGATTTCATGAGCTGCTCCTGGGGACAAGAACAGAGAACAACCTTCCTGCTTCTGCTGGTTTTTCGAATGCCTTTGGGGTAACATGTACTAAATTGCAATGAATGCAAACATCATTTTTTTCTTGCCCTTTTTATAGCATGTCCTCAGCATCAGGATTCATGTATGGGAAGGAGTACAAAAATGATAGAGGAGAATGTGTGCATGCACTGAGGGACAGCGGCCCCACCACATCAGGGAAAATAAAACATTGAGATAGTGCTGTATTGCTCCATACAGATTTCAGGCTATGAAGGGCTGGCTAGGATGGAAAGGCATTTGAGAGACATGCTAGTTCAAGATGAAGAAACTAGATATTTGGAAATCTTTGCTTTCAGGATGGGCAGGGATATTGGCTATTTCTAGCTTCTAAGTGTTGGGATTGAGTTACTGTAAATTTTCTCGTTGAATTGAAGTTCATTAAACAGAACTGGTGTATGCTGATATTTTCACTGAGATTTTGTTAAAAAACAAAAGAAAAATAAGTTGAAGTGTCTTTATGGAAAATGATTTTAAATTAGTATCACTTAAAACAGATAGGTAGTACAGTTTTTAAGCAAGTGTGTGGTCGTATTTCCATTACTTAGAAAATACTTCCTTTAGTCAAACCTGTGTGGCTAAGACCTTCCATATTTAATAGAGCTGTGGCTCCTCGCCAATAGGAACAACAGCAAACATTTACAGACCAGTATTAATTTCAATGTTAATTTCTGTATATCCGCTCAACACTCGGCACAGTAAATGAAGATTTTTTTTTTCAAAGTTGACAACATAGCTAAGGTTTCCAAATACCTATATTGTGTGTTATGTGTTTGCTTATATAAAAAGTCCAATAATAGCAATGTGTTCCACAATCATATCAGCAACTCCATCGGTTTCTGTTATCAACCGAACATAAGGATAGAGACGTCAAGGGTACTATAGTAAAAACTGAATGTTCTTTTCGAAACAAATTTCGGTATATTTGTCATGTTAAGTACAGTGTGGAAGAGAAGAGGTATGGGCAGGTAAAAAGAATTTACCGAGGACATAAACAGAGAATTTAGTGAATTGTCTAGAGGCTGCAGATGAGTTCTTATAGAGGACCGATAAACTGGGGAGACTTTGCTTGATTGATCTCGTAGGACATTTATTCAGGGCTGATCTCACTGCCTTATTAAACTGTAGACTTTACAGCATAAGTTGTCTTTCTTTGAGTAGAAGCCGTGGTCATCTATTAGGAGTCAGTCTCCAAAGGTTTTCTTCATGGCAAGTCACTGTGGCCTGGTTGTTTAGTGTAGGGAGGGGCTTTTCATTTGTGTTTTGGCCTTTTGGCTACATGGTATTCTTATTGCCATGGGTTTATAGATGTAGAAATAATCCAAGATCTATATAAACTGATAAAATCAAATTACTATATTGGGAACAACAGATCCTCTTAAAATTAAAGCTAAATTTGTGCCTTTTAAAATTGTATTGGCAAAGGTAAAGAACAAGGATAAAAAGGGACAAACTGGCACCGGTTGCTTTGTCTCCTCCCTCCTGCCAACATTGGTGTGTTGTAGGGCGGGGGCTGTGAAAGCCAACTGTATGGAAATGCTGAAGTGCTGATCTCATCCTTGTTGACTTGGCATGGTTTGTGTTGGCAGCCTTGCTTCTTCAGATGCGCTTTGGGATATTGGCCAATATGTGAAAATTGCAGCCTTGTTGCTGTTTCTCCGACTTCAGCATCCCAAAGTGGTTTTTCTAAGCTCTTATCTCCCCGACCGTGATTTCTCAGCAAGTCCAGTGCATTTAGATGATGCCATTAGCTCTTATGACTGCAACAAGCTCTACTTTACACCGGTAGCTTATTACCGTCCTTGTCCTCGGTGAATCTGTCACTGTTACTTAATTTTTACTTTCCTGTTTTTCCATGAAGACCCAAAGGCTCTGAGATTCTCTTACTGATTTCAACCAAGTCGTAGAATTCAAACTACGACTTGTCAGAACTTTAACTTGTTGAAATCAGCAAAAACTGAGTAAAAATCCAGGATTAGTTTTATCATTAGAAAAGAAGAATTCCCAGCTAGTGTCCCCAAGTCCTGTGAATAATGAGATGGACCACTGAGAAGCTTACATACAACCCTCAGCTCTGTCTTCAACGAGTAAAGCTTGCTAATGAGTGTGCTTGTGTCAGTGACTCCAGTGTTTGCACACGGTGTACGAGGCCACCTTTCGTTATTTATTCATGTGTCAAACAACCGTGCATTTTTATATAACCTTGATTTACATCCTTAAACTTCCGTGTTTCCCTCTGTATAACTTATTAGTGTTTGAATTTAATAGTTAAAAACCTAATGAAAGTGTTTCTTATGGACATAGATAATATTGTTGTTTGAGCTATGAACTGACCAAGAAAATCACTGAGAAATTAAAAATAAATGTAGTTTGACTTATTTTCAGTTCTCTTTGTTATTTGGTTTAAATTGGTCTGAAATTAGCAGTTGTATTTTGTCCTTGGGTATTTTTGGCATCATCGTAAACAGTCCATTTCTGTGTGGTGCCTTGGGGATCTCTGGCACTAGTAGTGAATGGTTCTTCAGCTGAAGTAGAAAAGCAATTTACTCAAGGAGTCACTTCATAATAAATAGCACAGGGGCGAGCATTTCTGAATTCTAGATCGTTCTGCACCTAGGCCTTGCTTTTTGTTTGTGCATCACATTAATATGAAGGAAATGCCTTTCCGTCACTCATCAATGTGTCTGAAGTTCAGGAGTGTGCTGGGGGTCAGCATTTAAGCTAGGAGTTTCAAACATGGAGCAAGAACACAGGGATTCATGCGCGTGAATTAATATATAGATACACAATTGAAGCCAAAGATAATTTCAAAGTATACTTTATCTGAAGTGACTTATATTTGCTCCAATTAAGTAGTAATTGGATGAAATTTTAAAACCGTTCTGATGGAGGCTGGAGAGATGGCTTAGTGATTAAGAACTCTGGCTGCTCTTTCATAGGACCTGAGTTTGATTCTCAGCACTCACGTGACTGCTAACAACTGCCTGTAACTCCAGTTCTAGGGGATCTGATGGCCTCTTCTGGCCTGTACAACACTGTATATGTGATGCGTGTGGCGCACAGGCATACATGCATGCAAGACATCCACATATATAAAATAAAAATAAAATGAATCTTAATATATATAAATATACTATGTAATTATTACACTGTAATATAAAAATACACTATATATTAGTTTCCTATAGTATATATATATGTGTGTGTGTGTGTGTGTGTGTGTGTGTGTGTGTGTATATATATATATATATATATATATATATATATATATATATATACACCTTAGGGTTTTGGTAGAAGCTTACACGAGGATTCTGGCTCTACAGTAGATTTTATAATTGGGCAAAGCTTTTCAATATTTTATTCATTTATGATGATGGAGAACAAGTAGAGAACTAGCTATTAGTATTGCTCAGGTAAGTTTATCTTCTTACTGCTCCTTGACTTCAGGATAATGGTGTGGCTTTAGAAGAAGAAAAAAATCAGTGTGGAGGGTGTCTCTCTCTTGTATATGTGAGTTCTTAGCTTGCGGGTAATCAGTCTAGAGGGGCTTGGAGGAGATGGAGGTCCATGGCTTCAGGCCATCTCAGTCTCCTTGTGTTTGTCATTTCTTCACATTTGTTACGTAAAAAGAAGCAGGGCAATTAGTAAAACAGAAATCCTCACAGGCAATATTTGCAATAAAATCCTGTAGCAAGAAAGACTTCAAATAAAGCTGGTTGGTGACAGGCCACCACTAGCCATAGAACCTACAAAATTGTCACCCCATGGGGGAATGAGAAGGAAGCAAAGGTATTTCACAACTGTAGGTCCTCCCAAGACATCAGATGGTCTGTAGCAAGCACAATGGGGTGCTTTTGGGCAGAATTCTACCACCGAGGCGTTTGTTCTCTCCAACTTCAATGTGGCAGTTTTTGTTTTATCTAATTATATTTTATTTTGTTATTTTGCTCTTGACCTACTGAGAGGCAGAAAGGGGGTGGCTATGGAAAGGAGAGGAGGTGGGGAGGTGCTGGGAGAAGTAGAGGGAGGGGAAACTGTAATCAGGATGTATTATGTGAGAAAAGAATCTATTTTCAATAAAAGAAAACCCAATGTTCCAAGAAATTCATGTGGCATTTAACAGGTTGACTCACTGTACAGTAATTTCCAGTAAGTTCCTTTCTATCCCATCTTCCCACGATAATAGCAACAGTTGTCTGCTTTTAAAGAACAAGGCTCTGGATCTAACGTGATGGGAGAGCTGCATTTTATGACATCCGCTATTCTAGGTGGTGGGCTTCTTTCTGACAAAGCACTGCATTAGCACTATAAAATTGAGAGCTACAGATGCTGCTCTCAGGTGGCTATTAGACCAATCATATGCAAATATGTTTACCATCTTCAGTGCAAAATATTAGGCTTAATTCCTTTCCGTAGCTCTATTCCAAACTGCAGAATTATATTCTGGTATCCCGAGTGTAGTCCCAGTCGCTCTGGGAAGAATCACTTTTCAAATCTCCTTTAGTTTTGTGAGCCAGTGAACTAACAGCCTTGGATTATAACTTTGAGTAGCACATATTTTCCCTCAGTATAAAAATTACTAAAGAACTGAAAACCCGCTGTTTCTGTGAAATATGTGCTTTATAAGAGGCATGCACTGTTAGAAACAGTTCAGCTTCGTGCCTCAACTTTTTGGAAAGTGACCAAGTGTTTGTTGAGTTTTTTGTGATGGGCGCAGAATAGAGAAGTGCTGTCTTTTTTTAACTGCTTGATTAAACTTATGTTTGTTTCCTAGGTTCTAGATATAGTTGGTATATTTGATTGCAGGGTTTGTAATGTGGGGTTGGACTTGTTCCAGTGGTCTGTCACTTTTCCCTCAAACACGAGGAACCCGGAACAGATAGCTGGACCAACATAGAAACCACAGCAGACATGCTCTGTCTTGTGAAACACCCAGAAGAAACAAGCTCATAGAGGCAGAAGATAGGTTATTACTTGACAGGGCTTGGGCATGGATAGTGGGCATAGGGTGTCTGTGAAGAGGGATGGAGCCATGATGTATGTAGAGACTGGTGTGGTTGTTCACGTAGGAGTGTACTCGTAACCAGTGAGTTATACACTGAGCACTGTCAGAAGGTGGGGGTGAGGGTATCTTGGAGTCTTGTTTACTTGGCCTTTCTCTCACCCATCCAACTCAAGGCTAGCTACAAAACCTCTGGACACAGAAATGAATGCCCTCCCATAGGCGAGCTCAGAGACAGGCTATATCGAAACTGGAGTGCATTCTTGTTTCAGCATTTCTGTGTATGTTAACTGCGCACAGTAAGGGCAGACACAGGAGCAATGGAATCCCAAATGCTTCTTCCACCCGTCTTCCTTCTGAATTTCTATTGTAGCAAACATCTTCCCTTTTCCATCTTCACCAGGAGGCACACGCCTATGAGCTCAGCTGTCTCGGAGCCCTGCCTTGCCAAAGGTGTGCGTGCCCTTTGCAGTTGATGGAGAAGTCTTTTGTTCTCCATTCTGGGCACTCCTCCTTGGCAGTCTCCTCTCTCCCTCATCTTTATTCTGCTTGTTTCTCCTTTCTGCTTGGTCCAGATTCAACTCCCACACACCACTATATTTCATGCCAACCCCTTTTCCCACAGAGGTGCCTTGAGTTGCTGTAAGCATGTGTTTGTAGGTACATGTGAGAACATGCTAATGTGTGTTATTCGTGCCAGTGCTTAGCACATGTATGCATGTGTGCCTGTGGAGGGCAGAGGTCAACTATGGGGTTCATGTCTCAGGAGTTATCCTCCTTATTCTCTACTAGAGTCTCTTATTTGCTTGAAGTTCACAAGCCCCAGGGGTTTGCCGGTTTTTACCTCTCAAGTTCTTGCTGATATTACAAGCAGTCTGTATTGTTATATGGCTTCTGACTAAATTATCTCTTCAGCACCGGCCTTGAATTTTTTTTTTATTTATTTGTCTTCTCCTGAAAGGCTTGTCCCACTGCACTTTTGCTATATGTAGGACAGACTATCTCAATTACACTTCACATTGTAAAGTTTATTTTTCAGTTACTAAAAACAGACTTGACCTTGTAAAACTGATGATGACAAGAGGCTTGCCCTTGGGGATATTTGTTTTAATAAAAAGAGAAATGAATGGATTATTTTTACTATAAATCTCTGTAGCTCATGCATACTTCTATCTGCTTTGCAAGCCCAGAGTAGAATAAAAAAAACTCTCTAATTGTTTAATAGAAGCAAAGTATTTATGTACAAAGATCACTTACAAAATAGAAAACTATAAATGTATACAGATGTGTGTGTGCGCGCGCGTGTATGAGTTAAAGTAGAACTTGTTTGTATTAAAAGTATAGCATTTTTATAAGTTCCATGCCTAGGTTGATAATGTAAACCTACAACCCCAGCTACCCTGGACTATAAGAGAGGATTTCAAGTTCAAGGCCTCTCTGGACCATAGAGTGAGTTTAATGGCAGTCTGGAAAGATTAGTAAGAATTTGTCTCAAAATGAAATTTAAAAGAGGACTGAGGTATATATAACTCAGGAGTAGAGGACTTCTCTCACCTGCATGAGGCACTAAGTTCAATGTTGAGTACCATCAAATACAGAGTTTCCGTTCGTCAGCCAGTCTGTGTGATGCTGGGTCACATGCCCTTAAAGAAACGGCACAGTGTAAGAGCAGACAGCACAGTACATACACATATCCATTGCTCTGTTTGTGTTCTCTAGAAAACTTCTCTGTCTCTGTGTAAGGAATGGGAATGAAGTCTATTCAGTGATAGGTTTGGAAGAGACTAGCTGGTATAAGACCCAAGTATTAATTCAGCTCTCTGTTAATAATATGAATATATAAGTGCATCTTCAGAACTAAAGCTGGTGTCTGCATTGAATATGAACACTAGAATTGCTGATCGTAGAAAGCTAGACGAGAGGATAGTTTATGGAATAAGAGAGTGGCGTTTGAGGGGTTTAAGCATCTCACTGGTACATGGTTATAAAAACTAAACTTGCCAGACACGGTGGCGTATGGCCTTAGCCCCAGCACTCAAGAGGCAGGAGCCAGCCTGGACTACAGAGCATGTTGTAGCATATTCAGGGCTACAAAACAAGACCTTGTCTCAACAAAACAAACAACAAAGTAAAACCCCAATTATTTCAAAGTCCTTTATGACATAGAAACACTGTATATCACCATTACATTTTAATCCAGGTAGAATAATAGTATATTTATGTGGTTGAGAAAGGAAAGAAACTTACAGACTCTTTTTCTAATAAAGGCCAGAGAAGGCACTGTGCTTTCTTTTCATGACTGACTCTCTCTCTCTCTCTCTCTCTCTCTCTCTCTCTCTCATTACTTACCCCCGTCAAAGGGTCTTATGTAGCCCAGACTGGCCTCATGTAACCCAGGCTATCTTAGAGCTCCTAATCCTCCTGCTTCCATCTCCTAAATCATAGAATTATGGGCATGCACCATCATGCCTGCTTAGAAAGGTTTGTTCATTTAATTGGTTTGTTTTCATGCCCAGCTCCTTTGATCTTTATCTAGGACCTCCCATTTTAGCCTAGGGTAGCCTTGAACTTCAGATCCTCTTGTCTCTTTCTTGTATGTGTTAAGATTACAGACGCATACTTCTATGTCCCCTGCCCTTTCTTTATTGCAGCTTGAACTTCTCTCCCAACTAGAATGTGTGGTGACTTGTCAGGAGCCAGCATGGGCTAAATGTTAACCTTGGCGTCTTAAGCCTAATTAGAAGTATTTAATCTGTACTGTCACTACACCTTATAGAAGGAAATTGGCTTACTGATAGAAACCTACCAGTACACTGTCCAAAACTTTAGTTTTGGAGTCAAGTTTTTAAACATTGGATCAATCAGTTACCTAATGGTTTACTTTTAACATAATTTTGAAAAATTATGGAATCATCACTGAATATATTTTTATGAGAGTCACAATTGTCATTTGTTTTCATGATACTGTGCATTCCAAAAATATATAAAGTGACCAAAATTGTTGGCATTTAATAATACTCATCTTATACCTGTTCAGATTTTGTTGTAGTGTTGTTATAGCCTTTGATTTGTAATGCGTACTGTGAATTTGTCAACCTCATAGACAACATCTGGGGAAGATGTGCGAGACTTCACAAAGGTGCTGAAGAACAAGTTCAGGTCCAAGAAGTACTTTGCCAAACACCCTCGGCTTGGCTACCTGCCTGTCCAGACCGTGCTGGAAGGGGACAACTTAGAGACGTGAGTTCCATCCTCATCCGTGAACATTTACAGCTCTTTATTTTTAATGCTAACAACACAAAACAAATTACACGGCACCAAAGAGATTTGTGTCCTGGTGAAATTTTTAATTCTGAAACAGGTAAATTAGGTCTCCAACAGCAATTCATTTGCCTTACTTTATTTTCATTAATACTGTCACAGCCAGTTTTTCTGAACTTTCATATTGTTTTTTAAGAAATATCTAAGTCAAATTGTGGTATCATTTTCTCTTTCATTTATTTCCATTTCTTTTTTTCCCTTTTAGCGGTTTCAATGTTTTTGTTATAATACCTTTTAGTATTGTTTTGTTTTGTGGCATGGGGATTGAACCCTGAGCCTCACACATGCTAGATAAATGCTCCCCGTTTGAGTCAGAGTCCCAGCCATTTTACATCTTTTTAATATAAATTACCAGCGATACTTTATCTTGTGCTGCAAGTACAAATCTATTCCGAAATCTCATTTTATGTTTCTTCTTGGTCTTCTTGAAGATGAAAGCAGCAAAATGCACCAACTTGAGACATTATATGAAATAGACAAAATTGCTTAAGATCTGCGTTTTGAGTTGACAAGCGTATTCATGAAAGTTATAAGAGAGCAAAATTACAATGGGGTAATAAGGCTGAGAAAGAAAACAAACGAATGTCGAGCCTGAAATAAGAAGGGAAAAGACTTTAAAATGAGCCCAAAGACATGATGGGTATATTAAATCACCAGGCAGTTATCTATTGAGATCAAAGTCGATGAGATTTTAAATCTTTGAATCTCTTTCTAAAGTATCTACACGAATATTTCAACTGCAGCCTTTGTCGTGTGCTTGGGTGTGATAAAAAAAAAAAAAAACACCTGTATACCTAAAATACTTGGCGAAGAGTGATTAAGGAAGATGCCCAGTGTTTACCTCTGGCCAGCACACATATGTGTATGTACACATGCACACACCCAAACGAGTACATATACTTCCTACAAAAATGTAATCTTTTCTAATTGTTTCCACACAACACATGAAAATAAGTTTTATTTTATTTTAAAAGAAGCTCTTTAAATATATTTACAAAAAGTATTTATCCTCTGGTCTTTTATGGATATGCTTTGGTCTTCAAAGTTTGAGTACTAAGAATTTGTCTTTTTGTGTGCAATACAGTTTGACTTGCTGAACACCTGAAAATTTTTACTTCTCTTCAGATAACAGATAGTTTACCTTTGCAATAGCTACTTAGGGTACATAATGTTGTAGATATACTAGCATGTGGTGCTGGGGTTTAGGAAGAAATATGATAGATTTGTACTGAGCAATGTTGCCTTGCACTTTTTGGAGGAATTGCTGTCATTTATATCCACCGTTCACATAAGAGATGGATATGTCATACTCTTTTTAAACATTTTTTAAGACTTTGCTCTTCATTGTCAAAATAATCATCAGATTCAATTTGAGTGTATGTGTGTATGCTTGCACAAGTGCGTATATTGTGTGTGTGTGGAGGCCAGAGATTGACAAGGGTTGTCTTCCTCAATCGCTGCCACCGTATTCTTTGAGACAGGATTTCTCACTAAATCTGGAGCTTGATGACTGAGCTAGGCAGGCTGTCCAGCAAGTCCCAGGGATCATCCAATCCCCACCTCCTAAACACTTGAATTATAGATGCCCAGATTCTATGCTGGTTCTAAGGATTGAATTCAGTTGCTTCATGCTTGTAGAAACTATATTTTACTGACTAAGCCATCTTCATGGCCTCCAAAGTATTTTTAAGTAAAAATGATCAGAAAAGCATGCAAAAAAAATCTTATTTTCTGATTTTGACATACTATGCTGAAAATGCATCACTGTGCTTAACATAAATTTTCCACCATTTTCCAAGAGGCATGCATGCAGAAGAAAGGAAGGGGCATCTGATTAAATTGGATGCCCCAAGATCCCTTTTGAACAGATTTATGAGGTACTAGACAGTGTGGGCAGGTTTTCTTCTTCAAATCCTACATCGAGCTCTGTGGATTTGCTGTAGTTCATTTTTCTGCTGAGCCCTTTCCTGCTGCAAGGTCACTCAATCTTCCAGTAGAACAATTTATGTGAGTGGGTAGTTTAAAAAAATGTTTGATTCTCCTCCTTGTGGGAGGAGAACATTGGAGAAAACCACTGAAGTGGCGAAGGCAGTGAAGCTATTTATGGAATTTTCCTTTGCTTATTTCTCTTTTGTCTCTGCAAATGTCGTGTTTTATCATCTGTCTGGTAGTTAGCTATACCAGCATACATGAGGGGCCTTTACGGGAAGAAACACTGATAACTGACAAGGACTAGCATGTCCATGCTAAGGCTTATTCAGTTCAATTTACAAGTCTGTATGCAAGAATTTTCTAAATGGGAATAAATGAGTAAAATTAAAGAGCATAGTATTCATAATAAAGTGAAAAATAAGCTAAGATAGTTGTAGACGTAGTTTGAGAGTTCTAGGGGATTACTATTGGCTTTAGAATTTGGTTTGTTTCCCTAAAGATAAAAAAGAACTAGAGACCTCTGCTTTTGGCATTGCGCGAAGTGATCTATAGTGAATTTAACTGTGGAAAGAGGCACTCATTGCAGATGGAGTTGTGAAGATGGATTTTCAGGACCGGGAGGGATGGAGAGCTATGCTTAGCCCGGCCTGAGTCATGTGCTGAGAATTTGGGGTGCACGGAGATGGAGGAAAAGACCTACTGGCCAAATGAATCATTTTCATCAGCCTGGATTGAAGCTCTATCAGAAAACTAGCATCAAAACAAAACGAGAGAGAGAGAGAGAGAGAGAGAGAGAAACAAAAGCCAGATAATAAAGGGTCTGTTTATCCAATGTCTACAGAGTTTATTCTGAGAGTTGTGGGGGACTTCAAGAGTTTACAGGCAATATTAAAGAAGAAAAGGTGGTCAATGGTTCAGAAATGGTAATAGCCTAAAATTACCCTTCAGAAAATGAGCCTTAATAGGAGTGAGGGGGCTTTGCTACCACGGAAGCCATGATGGTGTCTTGAGGTGGTGGAGCTTTAGAAAGGGCAATACATCATATTGGAGGTAACACGGTGGGGATGTGAGGTAAGGAGAACATTATAGAAGCATGAAAATTGACTTGAGAGCTAGGGAGATTTCTCAGTGGTTAATAGCACTAGCTGCTAGAGGACCTGAGATCAAGTCCCGAGAACTATGTCTGTCGGGTCTCTGCCACCCGTATCTCCGGCTCCAAGAAATCCAGTGTCTTCTTCCGACCTGCAGACGCATCCCCACACATATGCCATGGTGTAGATATAGTGGCATATATGCAGGCAAATAAAAATAAATCTTGAAGAAAAAGGTTCCCTGAAGGTGAAAAAGTGGAAGAGACAAAGAGAGTCATCATAGCCAGCATGGTGGACACAGGAAGTACTCAATCCAGAGAGACAGAGAAGTCAGGGAGCTTGGTAATAGCTCCACATGATAGAAATAAGGAAGTGTGTTTGTCTATACCTTCATATTACATTTGAGGAGATAAGGACCAAGCAGAGCCAAGGGGGGCTTGTCAGTTCATTGTCTCAAGGGACAGGGCAGAGGGATTGCCAGGTCTGCTCTTAAAGCAGGAGGCATGACCTTACAGGTAGGATCAGTCACCAGCCTTGGGACAAATGGACTAAAGAGACAAAAGACAATAAGTGTGAAGAGACTGCTAGGAATTTAGGTCATTTAAAGAAAGGGTCACCACGTTCTTTAAAGTTTATGTTGGGTTTCAGAGACTTACATTTACATTTTAGAGTCTGATTCTTCACATATTCTATGGTCACTGAAAAACAAGAAGTTCCATTATTAAGTCCCTGGCCACTCACAGATTGAAGTTGCCTTTATTGTATTTATTATCTAGGTCCCTATATTTGGAGACTGGGGATGGCATTCAGAACCTCACGTATGCTAGACAAGCAGTCTTGTCAAGCGAGCTCAACCTCCCTAACTGCAGGTCCTAAGTATGAAGTACTTGTCTGTTCTTTCTTCCCAGAGAACTAAGTGTGAGCACTTGTCACAGTTTCTCCTTACAAACAAAATCCCCTAAAGGAAAAGAAACCCAGCTCGATTGTGTATCTCTGTTTCCTTTATTTGATGTTTTCCCTTAACAATGTTTGTCTTTTAGGAAACACTTCAGCCCAGTTTTCTGCTCCCTCCAGTCTCAGTTCACAAATCACTTTTGTGCCAGCAATTACCTTCTAAAGAATTGATTAAGCCATTCCACAAAGCTTTGTCTCTTACGAACACACACACACACACACACACACACACACACACACACACACACCAGTAGGCATTGTTCTTCTGTTGAAAGCTTATATCAAGTGTTGTCCTACACTTGAATTTAAAAATGATCTCTTAACAGTTACTGTTTTAGAAAGTGGGTGTAGATCTACCTGTCTCCTGACATTTAGCATCCCTATTTCAGGGATAATGAAAAGTTCTGATGTGCTAAAGGTGTAGGATAACACCGTTGCTCCATTGTTCCTGCTTTGACTTCATACATACACAATTAACTCTACTTATAGAATAGGTATTTTGACAGACATACAGGTTGAATGCTCATTTTTGAAAGTAGGTCTAAGGAAATTTAGATCCTGCCAAAGATGACCTTGTATCCCTTTATTTTCTGCCCCACACGCATTGTCCTGTGCTTCATAGCAGGAGATAACGAGATCATTAACTATGTCTCAAGGATGTACATATAATAGAGAAGGAAATCTAAAATGATTTTGCTTGAATCAGCATTAGCTTTTTGAAAACACATTATGTGATTAAGTAATCATTTTCTTTGTCCTCTTAAGTTTCTGCATTCGTTGGGTAATTCGTCATTACCTTTCCTCAAAAGTTAGAGTTTAAACTACGTTTTAATTGGGATGAATTGTTTCCATGGAATTTCATGAATGTTTTGGGGCTCCCAGGTGACCTGAAAGATTAGGGCCGCCTACTTGTTGCAGGTCAGACGGAAGCTTAGAGCCAAGCAGAACACGTTTGCCCATCTGGTTTCCTAGAGTGGATGTCTAGGTAACACCAACCTAGATGGAAGTCTGTCCTGTCCTAAAGAAGCTGCTCTCAATGAGCTGATGACTGGACTCTGCGTAGGCCTGAGTAGGAGGAAGACTTCGCTGTCGGTGTATCTCAAGTTGAGGAACTTGGTGTACACATAACTTGAACCGTTATATTTTTGAATGAAGAGCCAGAAAACCCTTTTTTAACTTCAATTCTGATATTGATCGTTTAATAATTAGGTGATAAATTCACCTTTCTCATTCAAGTCTCTTCTCCAAGAAAAGCAAAAAATGTAATTGTATCTCCCTTGGAATGTTCTAGAGCATTATCTTTAAACAGTGTATAATTTGGGGCGATTTTAGCCACATCCTACTGATCTTTTTAGTCTGATTATTCTGAAATGTGACTACTGTCTTGAAATACGTGTTGTCATAACAGCCATGAAAACTGCTTTGGATTTTCCTGATGGTGAATATCAGGTAGCCACATGTGAATGGGAGATGACTGAGAACCCTACTCCTTCCGCTCATGTCTGAACTCGCTCTAAATGTTTGTTCTGTGACTTTTGTCTCCCTCTCCCTCTCTGCAGTCCTATCACGCTCATCAGTATGTGGCCAGAGCACTATGAGTGAGTATTCACTGCGCATGCGCACAGGAGGGGCGTTCCGAGCAGGAGTGTTAACAGGGGACTCCGCTACTATTTTTACCTCCTGGGTGACAATGCCTGTGGTTTGTTTTGCATGACAGATTCCTTGATTCACTAACCTTCTAACTGGTAACCTCTGTCGAGACTGAGGATAAAGCCCTCGCCTTTCTTTTCTCTTTACAGCCCCTCACACTCGCCTCAGCTCTTTCACGATGACACCCACTCCCGGATAGAGCAGTACGCCACGCGGTGAGTGACGGATAGGCGTCCCCAGCTCGCCCCGCCCCCGAAGCATTTCTGCTTTTGTAGTAGTTGAAAATGCTGCTGACAAACCTTGTCTGTTTGCACAAGTCACGGTTCTGTTACACGGGGAACCTGGGCCTTTATCGTTTCATGGTGCGATTTACACATCACAAACACCTGCTATGTAGTCTATGAAGAGTAGACTTCAGTAGGCGGCGATTCCAAAGCTGCTGAGACTCCAGACACTGAGCAGGCAGGATTCGGATAATATAACCTAGTTCCAGTAAATGAAAGGAGCGATTGGAGCTCCTCACAGGAGACCGTGCACATATGAATTGCAGTATGTAATTAAACTTACGTTAGTGCCTGGTTGTTTGGATTTGTTTTAAATCCCTGAACAATGCAAAATACAGACCTGCAGGTAGTGTGCAGAACTTTTGGGAAAGTGCTTAATATCAACCATCGGTGAGCCTAGAAGCCAGCTGTGTCCAAACTCTCTAGTTTAAGAACCATTTAAAAAATGGTAACATTTGAGCTGAATTGAGACTAAGCCAAAGTTTTAGAGAAAGGTACTTGACCTGGTAGAGAACATACAGTGACAAGAATGTGGCTTGTTTTCCAAGCCTCAGAAGGGAAAAGAGTTGAGAGACCATGGAACGCAGAAACCGTGGTCTAACACACAGAGCCCAGTTGCTCAGGAGTTGGCTCCCATTCTAGGTCAAGAGAAATCATGGTGAATCTTCAGACTCAAGAGGAACATAATTAGATTTGTGTGTAAAGGTTACTTCACTGCAATGGGGACCGGCTAGAGGGACCGGAAGCCCAGTGAGGAGACTGGGGTGCGAGATAAGAGCCTCACCAGTCCAGGGGGGGTTCATTTCAACAGTTGTGCGCTATCTGGACCCTTTTCCATGTGGTCAGAATTCATGAAGATCTAAAAATAATGAATGGACCTGCCCGCTGTGGCACGCAATTTCAGTCCCTTGCTTTTGTATTTTCAGTCTGGCCCAGATGGAGAGGACAAACGGATCTTTCCTGACAGACAGCAGCTCTACCACAGGAAGTGTGTAAGTGCATCATGAATTGAGGCTGCCTGAAAGGGTTTCACTGTGAAAAAAAAAAAATGTTGTGGTGACTGGGGCCAAGGAAGGCCACAAAAATCACACCATCTACTGTAAGAGATTTATTGGGGAAGTATGTCGGGCGGGGTTGGGGGGAGGGGCGCCAATGACTGCCTCTGAGCAAAGATGGGAAAACAGATGACCAGGTTGCCATGGTGGGCTTTATAGGGCGTGTGGAGCATGCACACAGGGAAAATACGTCATGGTGGAAACATGTCACATTAGTGATGACAGGCACATTGGTGGTGAGTCATTGAAGGCGGGGAGGAGCCTGCTTCTCGAATGGGGAAAGTTCTTCGTTGACTAACACCCCCTCCTTGTGTTATGGTCCCAGAAACAAGTCTTCATGGACCATGGCTTCTGAGTTGGGATCCCAAGCAAAGCTGATGTGTGTTTCCAAGAAGTCTATGCACATTTTAACATTTCATGCTTTTGAGCCATGTAAAAGAACTAGTTTATTTACTTATTTTTTATGTTAATGAATCAGCTCACCTGCTCTAGAGTAACCAGATTGCTTTATAATAGTATTGATCAGTATTTTTGTGGATGTAGATGTGTGTTGTATGTTTGTATTTGAGTGGATGCGTATGCATATATATGTAGGTGCATATGTTTGCACATGTGTGTGGAGGCCAGGGATCAACATCAGGTGTCTTTCTCAATTGGTCTCCACTTTTGAGCAGTCTCTCAATGAAAATGGATCTCATTTATTTGCTTAGGTTGGCCCACCAATAGGCTCTAGGGATCTCTTTCTCTTCTCCCCCAGCCCTCTTCAATTCCCATCAGCCTTGGGGTTGCAGATATATACTACCCCACCTAGATTTTACAGCAGTGCAGGGGATCTGAACTCAAGTCCTCATGCTTGCATGGCCAGCCCTTTGCCACCTGGGTCATCTCTGCAGCTCATAATACTGCCGCTGAATGATAATTTTACAAACGCACATCCGTAGGGTCAGTGCACTTATGCAAATCCCGCTTTTTCTGCTTCCCAACATTTTCTCCATAGTCTCTGTTCTCTTAGCAATGCTACCCACACAGCTTAGGCATATTTCCCCTGCTGTTCATTTAAAAGTAACTCCCTCGCAAATATTTTATTTTATTAGGAAGCGAGAAAAGCCTTATTGACTTTAGAGTATCTAAAGGAAAAAAAAGTAAAAAAATAAAAAAAAATAAAATAAAATAGCTTCAGAGCCAGATATTTTATGTCCGGCTTCCTCACTGTGCGCCTTCAGCTTGGTTGTAGAATGCTCTTGGCAAATGCTTTCTCTGATGATCGCACTATAATAGATTGTCTTTCTTTGGAGTTTGTTTTGACCTTGTTTTTCACATTAGTTACGAGATGATGTGTAGAAGGCTTCCATAGTTTCAAGTTGATGCAACTCATGGGCTCAATGTGATTTGACCAGGCAGAGAGAGAGGCCTAGGAGGAACAGACAAGAACTAGAACATAGGGCCTACAAGCTTTCACCAACAGAGAGTGGAGATAACCAAGTAGAATACCTTAAACCAGTGGTTTTCAACCTTCTGTATACTGTGACCCTTTAATATAGCTCCTTATGTTCTGGTGACCTCTAACCACAAAATTATTTTTGTTGCCACTTCATAACTCTAAGTTTGGTACTGTTATGAATCATAATGTAAATATCTGGTATGTAGATAGTCTTACGTGACCCTGAAAAGATTGTTTGACCACCAAAGGGGTCATGACCCACAGGGTGAGTCCCTTTGCTAAGCATTCTGATAAAGCATGTTTCCCTTGCGTGTCTTTTACAGCTGATTTGCTTAAACATGGAAGCTTTTGGGAACCTTTTCAATTTTAAACGTCAAAAGTTGGCATCTTAGCAATTAGCCATTGTATAGTCATGGCTTCAGCATTATTATTCAGGTGTTATGAACTAGAAACCAATTGATCTCAAGTTGGCAGAGTATCTGCATTGCTCTTTCTTATGTAACACACTGGTCAGCATTTCATATAAAGTGACTAAATATCTTAAATAGCTTTAAATCGGTCAAATTCTCACGAGTGTTGAAAGTAGCAGGAATTAAATTAAAAAAAAACTAATACTTAGGATAAAAATCTAATTTCTTTAACATGTGTTTATCTTAGGGTGTGAACAAAGTACAGGAAATGTCTGCATTTAATATACACTATCTTCAAATTAAAATAGACTTTGTTGCAAATTTTATCACTAATGTCTCAGAGCAGAGAAGATAACCAGATGATTAGCAGCTGAATAGATTTAGTCTGCTGCCAGTTGATGTGGTAATTCATTCAACAGATGTTTATTTGATTCCTAGAATACAGGAGAGCAAAGGAGCCCCTTTCCAGAGGCAGTTGTTTGTAAGTTGTTTGGTAGAACCCTTTTGGAGTTGGCATATCCTCACATGAATGTGAGGCTGGTACGTCCTCACATGGATGTGCAGTTGTAAGTTGTTCGGTAGAGCCCTGTTTGAGTTGGTATATCCTCACATATTGTGCACTGGTAATTAAATTAAAATAATAAAAACCTTTTAAGAGACAGTACCTAGAACCCACTAACCCTGTTTTGTTGTTGTTTTTGTTGTTATTTTGTCCTGTTTTTTATTGATAGTTTGTTTTCCTTACCCCCCCCCCCTTCCTTTTGGACAGCATTTTACCATGTGATACAAGTTGGCCTCAAATTTCCAATCTTCTGCCTCACCCTATGAAGTGTCCTTGATGGCAGGCACGTGCGACCACCTTTACCTAATCTTCCTATCCTCTCTGACCCCAAGTTATGTTTGCTCAGTGACTTGCAGCTGTGTGTCTTCTCCACTCTCTATATGGAATGGTGAGCTTGCAGTTGCCCACCATGAAAGCCCTTCAGCCACAGAGCTAGGAAAAACCACTGATGAATGCTTTCTTGTGGTTGTGGTGCCTTCAGTGATAGCAAACATGCCTGGAGTTTAATCCTCAAGTTTCACCACAGAAACAATTCTCTGCATTCTCTGCATTCCCCGCAATGAACTCTTTCATTGTTTATTGCACCCTCATGTATCATGCTAATTTCTTAGCCCGGAATCTATGCCAGTTTCCCAGTCTTTGACCTCACATACATCCAATCCCAAGCAATCCCCATCTTGCCAAAAGCCTGACTCTGGGTGATTGAAGGGAGCATTAATTTTGAGGCTATTAAGTATCTTTGTAGGGAGAGTTGATCATACACATCTTAGGAAGGGAAATGCCCGAAGCCAGGCCTTGGGACCCTTAGGCAACAGTTCCTGAGGCCTTTCCGAGGTTCTTACTCCGTCTGCTTTCTGCTGTTGAGGGAACTGTTGCGTGTGGTTCGAAGCTTGGCCATGGTTTACATCAGAATTCCTGTTTGTAAATCTGAAACCCGGGATAAACTATTGGTTTTAAAAGGTCATCAAGAGAACCACAGTTCCTTCATTATGTGATAAGTACTAATGTTGTAACATAGATCATATTCACTATATGCAAAAAATACACTATAATTATATTCATTTAATGATACTTCTTGGTGCAGGCCCTACATTTAAAAAATACTTTCTATTTCAGCCTGATACATACTATTGATACTTAATAACCCTAATCTGGTGCATGATGTAGCGTCTATATAATGAGGGTGCTTTTCGTTTTTATTGTACACAATAAAAGACTAGAATGTTTCTATTTTTGAATTTAACCTTTACAACTAATAACTTATGAAAAATATTTAAGGCCCAAATTTGTATACCACGTGTAAATTATTTCTATTCCATTTATGTTTTTGTGGAGATGGCTTTAATTTTCTTCCAGACACATAACAATGTACTGTTAGTGGCTATAGTAATTATGACAGCACACTATACACCATCAAGTTCACAAAAGGGTGAAACTCACAGAAATGTTGACAACAAAATGCTTTCCTAATAGAATTTCAAGAGATTTCCCAGTGTCCAACTTTAAAAAATATTTATTACTTATTGTGTGTGCGTGTGCGTATGTGTGTGTGTGTGTATGTGTGTGCAGATGTACGCCTACATGTGGACAGAGATTAGAGGACAATTTACAGGAGTCTAGTACGCTCCAGATATTTGAACCCAGTTCATGAGCAAGCACTCACTTTCTGGGTCATCTCATTGGCTTGACTTTTTAAAGCAAAGTGTGGTTTGTATTAATACTAAGCACATAATCCCCAGGCCCAGGTGTCTGCTTAAATAATTTTGGGGGATAAATGATCTGTGGTGCTTCTTAATAGCAGAGGAGCTGTAGGCCAAATCTGTGGCCAGTTCCTAGCCAAGAGATCATTCAGGCCACTTTTGCTGTCCACACTTCCTTTTTATTCTTATTTCTTATTATTTATCCCTTTGAAGCCGATTACTTTGAGTCTTTTATGATTTTAATTTACAGATACTATCCACAGGCGTATATAGGTCCTTTGATTTGCTCCTTACTTATTTTAATAACTCAAGTTGCCATCTAGTTCTGTTCTATTTGGTACTATTTTTGATCATTCTTTCTTTTCCCCATGGATAAAGTACTAGGGAAATGAATGAGCTTTCTGCTCATGTAAATGACCAAGGTAGAACTGTACACATCTCTCCCTGTCGTAGAACCTTAAGTGTCTGGGACAGTAGGAGGCTAAAGCTTTTTCTTCCTTTGCAAATGACTCCTCATTTCGCTTCTATTTTTAGCAGATTACTTATGGTGTTTAACCCTTAAAATACATAACATTTACAGGTATATACATTTTTCTCTTTCTTGGATATCCCATCTTTTTAGTTGCTTGCTTAGGTATGTTTCAGCGTGAAAAGAAATATTTTCAGTATGTTCTGCTGTGTTCTTATTTTGTATTTGCTTTATTGTGTGTCCCCTAGATCCTGATACATTGTCCATCTGCTAGCTGAGTCTTGAACTTGCAGCTTTTCTTACTGCCTCCTTTTCCTCATGATGTGAGAGAGCAGTAACTCCAAAAGTGTTACAGCTGCTAGCTGGTGTCCCAGGTTGTTGAGGTCTTCATCTCAGGGCTTCATCTCTACTTCTGCTTCTTCAAATGTTTACACTTAGGCTTCTGGTCATGAGTTGTGTGAGTGTGCGTGCACGTGTGCATGTGTGTGTGTGTGCGCGCGCGCGTGTTCCCACAAACCTATACGTGGCTATGTGCTTCTTACCATGAAAATACTCTGTTCCTCCACAGCTCCCTTACAGTGTTTATGTGGTTATGCATGTATGTGCAAATGCATGTGCATGTGTGTCATTAAAGTCAGAGGACAGCTTTGGGGAGTTAGTTCTCTCCTTCCACCTTGTGGGTCCTGGAAATCAAACTCAGGTCATCTGTAGAGCAACCACTTTTACCCACTGAGCCATCTTGCTGGCCCTCCCTGCCAGATTTCTGTTTCATTTCTCTGTGTGGATAGCCAAGGGGTTCCGTCAGCTTTGCAGGGATAGTAGTAAACCCGTTTTTCTGTTCTTCTCATCATTTGGTCCTCAGGACACCAGGAGATTTTATAGAGGCTTCTTTTGTTTCCCCGGAGACCTTGCATCTCCTAATAAAAGTGAAGAGATGTTTTTCATGGCCACTTCCACATCTTATGGTGTCCACACACTTCATTTGTTCTCTCTTCCTTTGTTGTAAATGGCCCATCTCACGACCCTGGTCAAAGGCATTTAACAGGAGGGAGGTCAAGTCAGGCATTTAAGCTTAGGCAAAGTATGTGACTTTTATTTTTAAGACATTCATATATGTATGCACACATACACACTAATATGCATGGGTACTTCCAGTGTGTGTGTGTGTATAGTCAGTCTCTCTCTAGGGGCTGGCGGAAGCTACATGCAGGAAGGAGTCCCAGTAAGTCACCAGTGGGTCTCTGGAACCCTGCTCTGATGCTTCAGTAAGCATAGCATCATTTGGCATCATTGTCTCTCTGATCTTCATGCTGAGGCACATTTTTATTCTAAGAACACACTAAGTTATAGATGCAGTTTCAGACCCCTGATTGTCAGGGCAGAGGTGTACTATGCTAAGGATGGATTTTGTATCACACTTAAGAATCTGAGTGCTTGCCCAGGATCTGATACTGCTTACCTGTACAAGAGCAGAGCAGTCTCAAGGCCCAGGTGAAATGGTGAAAGGTCCAGGGCTGCCAAGTTCCCCTTGGACATGCTCTAGAACCTGCTCTGGTCTAAGGCAACAGATGATGCTGAGAGATCCCTGCAGCCACACGGCTGACACTGGAGGTTCAACCGTAGGACAGTTCCTTTTAAACTCCAGTGGCCACATCACTTGCGTCTTATTTTCCTGAGAGTTTTGCCCTTTATCTCCTCTGCTTGCCAAAAACTATCAAAATGGGCCAAATCTACTGTATTTGAGGGCTCTGCAATCCCAGGACCCAGGAGATGTGGCAATCATGCCTTGCTGAAAACTTCCAACTAGACCTGTCTTGAAAAGGAGGATAAGATGGTCTAGGCCCGCTGGATACACCCAGCCTTTCCTCACCGCAGACAGACTGACTTTGTCGCCGCTGTGTGGCTCCCCTACTGCTGATGTATTTGCTTCAGTCACATCATTAGATGGGGAACCTCACTGAATTAAATGCAATTAATGACTTAGTGCAGGATATTGGTCCTAAAAATTGATTGTGATTATACCAAGCAAAGTATCTATTGCTATTTTTATAAACATGTAAAATTGCATTTATGCTCTTAGTGAAATAAAATAAGTTATAAATCCTTTGGATTATCAAACATTGCAGAATTGGTTACAACCAAATCTGAAGATTGGTTGTTCTTGGCTCAGTGATCTTTCAATCTGCTGTTTTGGTAGTCTTAAGTGATATGTTTGCCTCTAACTTCTTTAACTTTTGTATTAACTGCTTCTGGGCATGTCCAGCCTTTTGACATTGCAGTATTATGTTGTTACCTACAAATATGTTAGACCACATTCCAGGCTATTTTGGGTTGCATGCCACCTCTGGCCATTAGATGGAATATACCCAGTTAAGCCTGATTTATAGCAACTTATTGCCCTTCTTTATAGGAACTGCTGTGTCTTACTTTATTTTCTCTTTAGCATGGAACAACCCTTTGGGAATTATGAGAATCACAGATGGTAACACTCATGTTTTGAAATGTTGAACTCATCATACACAAGCTTTGAATGTCCAGCTTGAGTTTTCAAAGAAATACCATGGAGACGCAAAGTTTCAAGGCAACCTACTCCAGCCACAAGTCCAAGCATCACTGTTCTTGCTTCTTGTGTGCTCAGAAACCTCACCACCCAGATGTGAGCCGCTGTCTATCTTCTTTGTCTCCCTAGGGAGGATGAGCATGCCCTCATCCAGCAGTACTGCCAGACACTGGGCGGGGAGTCTCCCATGAGCCAGCCACAGAGTCCAGCTCAGATCTTGAAGTCCGTGGAGAGGGAAGAGCGTGGGGAATTGGAGCGGATCATTGCTGACTTGGAGGAAGAGCAAAGGTGCGCTACCCCCAGCAGAAGAAAACACACTGCCCTCTTCCTTCCAGGGAGGCCAATGGTTTCTCCCTGCCCTCTTTTGGGATCTGTTGTCTAAGTCTTCAAATAAGGTCAAGATTTGGGAAGATATTAGCAGGCTGGGGTGTTAGGAGAGCCTGCTGCAGCTGGATTTTATTGATGGAGAGTGGATGCTCTCTTGCTTGAAGCCCATTTTCTTCCTTTTCACTCTTCCTATTAGTAAATGTTTTTCCATGGGACGAAGTAGTAGCACAAGCTAAATTTGGAGTTCCTAGACAGTTTGGGCGAGAAGAGGACAGATCTAATAATAATCTAATCTGTTCTGTTTTGTTTCTTTTCTATATTAGAAATCTGCAGATGGAGTATGAGCAGCTGAAGGAGCAGCACCTAAGAAGGGGCCTCCCTGTGGGCTCGCCTCCAGAATCCATCGTGTCTCCTCATCATACATCCGAGGACTCAGAACTTATAGCGGAAGCTAAGCTCCTTCGGCAGCACAAAGGGAGGCTGGAGGCGAGGATGCAGATTTTGGAAGATCACAATAAACAGCTGGAGTCGCAGCTGCACCGCCTCAGACAGCTGCTGGAGCAGGTAGGGGTGTGCAGTCCTGTGTGGGATCTCTGCATGGCACCTGTCCATGTCCCAGGAGCCCGTGACTGGCCATGGTAGCTATAAAGATAGCCGCCTTCAATTCTTCACTGCCACAGTTAATTCAGTGTTTACTAGCTTAGAAATCCCTCTTCGTGTGTACAAATGTTATCTTTGCCGAAACAAAAACGTGTGTTTTCCCACCTGACTGTAGAATTTCTCATTCTTCTTTTGTGCTGAAATCTCTGCTTGAAATATTTTAATTAAAAAAAATTCTGTGGTATGCATGAGCCTGTGCTGCATAAGGAAAGCCTCCATGGAGACTGGGGACAGCAAGTGACCTAAAATCTTCAATCTAACTCTTTCTTGCAGTGAACCAGGAGTGAGTCGATACCTCAAAAATCACCCGAGGAACAGATGGCTGTTAATTTACCATTGTTATTTTCTGCTACTGGGGGAATGTTCTATAGCAGTGGCTTGCAAACCTTCTTGACAGTAAGAAGCCCAATTTATGTTCAGAGGAAACTGCATTTATGGTGAACGCAAAATAATGCCCACCTTTAGCTGAGATGGCACCGCTTACCGTGTGTTCCCTATTTTTCTTTCTCTCCTTCCTTTCCCTTGCCCTGCTTTTTCCCCTTCTTCTCCCTGCCCTTTTCTTCCCCTCCCTCCTCTTCCTTTTCTCTTGCCTTTATTTCTTAATATTGATCAGAAGCTGATACATTCCTTTTAAGGCTCAGCTCTGGCTAATAGCTTACAATTTTGAAAAGCCACTGTTCTTTGGTTTATGAGAGAAGTGTAGGGTATGGCTTCTGCCTTCCTGCTCCTGGCGGTGTGCTGTGTCTTTGCTTTGCTGTCTTCTCCCACATGACTTACTTAATGTGAGGAGGGGAGTCAACACACAGAACCCACCGCAAGGAAGGCTCTGCCGCAGATGCCTGTAGGGCCCAGTCCCTGCAAAGGGTTTCCTGATTGGCAGAAACATTCATGTCACGGTTGCCTTTTCTCCAGCCTGTGTGGCGTAGCATCCTGTGCCATCTTAAAAGAGCTACTTTTTATCCTGGGGAGAGGTAGTGCATCAAAACAAACACAACTTTTCTCCAGGGATTTGCTTATGTTTGAGAAAGCCCTGTTGACACAGTTGTCATCAGGGTCTTTTTATTCTGTCAGGATTCTTGAAAACATTATAATTTTTGCATTACCTACATTGTGAGTGGTAGAACTCTCTTCTTCCTTTGGTCATTTACTTTTCTCTCTGCCTGTCATTGTAGAGTTTCTTTGACATGGCTGTGGGAGTCGTTTGCTTAAAAGCCTGAAAATTCTATATCTTTAGAAAATAGAAAATAGGGGGTTTCATAAGTGAATCCAGACTTGGCTTCCTGTTAAGTCTTCCGATTGTCGGTTTGAATCTAACCTCAATATAAAATATCACACACACGGGGGGTGGAGGGGTGGGAGATGGACATGTTGCTTGTACAGTGAATTTGAAGTTCTTGAGTAGTGCCTCAAAAAAAAAAAAAAAAGATAAGTTTCCTTGTGTGATCGCTTAGAGCAGTGGTTCTCAATCTGTGGGTCAGAACTCCTTTTGAGGGGGGGCGGGGGGAGCGGTATTCAAACAATCCTTTCACAGGGCTCCCATTTAAGATATCCTGTATATCAAATATTTACATTGCTAATTATAACAGTAGTAAGATTACAGTTATGAAGTAGCAGTGAAAATAATTTTATTGTTGGGGTCACCACAGCATGAGGAACTGTATTAAAGGGTCGCAGCATTGGGAAGGGTGAGAGCTGCTGCCTTGGAACATCAGATGTTAATGTGCCCACCTTAGTGTCCACCCGGAATCATCACATAAGCTCCGCTTGCAGCCCTTGCTTACTGCAGCGTGTTGAGGCTCTTGGGAGGAAAGGAAAAGCTTTTAGACGCATTCTAACCTCATGCCACTCCCTCCATCCTATTAGACCGAGAACCTAATGGCTCACATCCTTTCAGAATTACCCAGTAATGCTTTCGGAGAGAGCCGATATCCAAGTGACTCAGACTGTCCCGGTCTCCGAAGCTCTTTTCTCTTTGTAACGATTTAGCATGAGTGCCAGAAGTAGAGGGGAAGTTTAACTCAATATAAACAGGGGAAACTACCAGACTTCAACTAATGGAGACTTAATGGAAAATCTGCATTAAAAAAGTAACTTCTGCATTCCCATACGCTAGATTCTGTGTGACCATGTACTTATCAGCCCAGCCGTCACCAGTTCAAAAATATGCACAGGAGCTGTTAGGGAGGGTTTGCCCTGTGTCGGCTGTGAAAATGGCTTTAGAAAGACTCATTCATCACTCCGCTGACAACATTCTATGACAAGGCTGTGACCGCTAAAGCTTTTAGCGTAGCTTCCTCTTGACTCGGAGCACACACTAAGTTAACACTGAAGCAGTTTAGACACACGAAATCCGTGACACAGAAGGTCCTGTGGTTTACCTGGAACTATACCGCTTCTGAGCATCGCAGTTGGACTCTGGGTTCAAGCTGCTGAGTACAAAACCACTCTGATAAATTCTCTCCCCAGGTCACCTCTGAAGGGAGCAGTTTTGAAAGCTAGTACATCTGCCGTTTTCGAATGCCGATGCTAGTGTTTGGAAGGTAAACCCGACCTTCTAAGTTCACTAGGTTGACGTAAAAATGATGCAGAATTTGAGAGATGAAAATAGCAGGAACAAGAAATCTTGCAGCTTAACCCAATCAGTTCTTCAAAGGAAAAAGAAGGAAAGAGCACCGGTTCACAAGCTCTGACCCAGTCGATCCTGCCATGCCTCTGAAATCACCCAATGACAAGCGCTTGTTTAGGCTCAGCTGCCCGTGATGGGAACTGGGGGAGGAATTCTGTTCCTTCTAGGTTATGCAAATATTTCTTATTCCCCTGTGATTTCAGCCTGAATCCGATTCCCGCATCAACGGTGTCTCCCCGTGGGCTTCACCGCAGCATTCCGCACTGAGCTACTCCCTTGACCCTGACCCAGGCCCACAGTTCCACCAGGCAGGTGGGTGTCCCTGAAGCAAAGCCACTGCACACAGTCTGGTTTGGACGTAGCCTTCTTTTTGGTTTTTAGTTTGTTAGCATTCTTACATCTGGTTGTTTTAAGCATAAAACATTATTCTCTTTTAGTCTGAACTGAATGTAGAGCCATTTTAATAATATCAAAACCACTTTAGTTATAATGTGCTTGTTTATAAAATGTGCAGGCGTGGATCCAATTTTGGTGAGTGATGAAAAATGCTCTTTTCATTTGAAATAAGCAAGAAATTAGTGTTTTCTGCTTTGAGAATTGTGTGTGTTTGTGTGTGTGTGTGTGTGTGTGTGTGTGTGTGTGTGGTGTGGTAGTGTGGGTACACAAATGTGTGAAGATGCTCCCTGGGGACAGAAGAAGCCATCAGTGTCCAGCTCTCACTCTCTACTTTATTCTTTGAGACAAAGTCTCTCACTAAACATGGAGCTAGGGTGACCAGCAAGCCGTGGCAATCTTTCCGTCTCAGCTCACCTCACACCCCACCCCCACATCACTAAGGGTTATAAGCACACATGATCACAGCCAGCTTTTGAGGTAGTCTGGAATCCAAACTCACGTCATCATGCCCATATAACAGGCACTTTTACCCAGTGAGCCATCTCCTCTCTCCCTGAGAATGATTAGTTATAATATATTATTTCCTTACAAATTTTACATTTGAACACCTTCCAAACCTGCTGCTGAAGAATGTTATCAAACATGGTTCTCTTTCCCCTATCCTTCCCCGTTTCGGTGGACATTGCTCTGCCTGCCATCTAAGGCAGAAGGACCACCAATACTATCAGCCACAACGGGGACCTCTCCCTGACAGTTGTGGTGTTAAGAACACTATTGTAGTTTCAATCCTAGAATAAAATACATATCAAAGTGCTATAGAGCATAGATTTCTTTTACATCAAGATAAAACAGCCTCTGATGAAAGCTGCAAAATAAAATTGAAAGAAGAAAGAAATTGGTAGAATATTGTTATGTGCAAAATAACGGGTCTTCAGTTAGTGTGTTGGTATCACATCCACTGCTAATTTATTTTTCAATTTTATACTTGGGCATATACATTTACCCTCACAAACATAGAATACATTTTTAACTATATAAAAGGCTGTTGCTGGGGCTGAGAATATACGTCGATGATAGAGTGTTTCCCTAGCTTCTTTTAAAGGCCTGGGTACAGACCCCTGTATGCCTCTCCATACTGTGTATGTATATGTGTGTATAGTGCACACGTCAGATGAATACAGATGTTTTCTCCTATTTCCCTCTGAACTTGTTCTTTTCAATGAGAATTCCTATCCCATTAATATTTTGAGGGCTGGGTTGCAATATTTTCACCTGGTCGAAGGATGGGCATGAATTTCAAGCTCCCTGCTTTTCCTGTCTGTGTCGTAGCATCTGAGGACCTGCTGGCCCCGCCTCATGACACCAGCACGGACCTCACAGAGGTGATGGAGCAGATCGACAGCACGTTTCCCTCTTGCAGCGGTGAGTAGGAGTGACTGTACCACCACCGCAATGTCTTTCTCTCTCTCCCCAAGCCACCCTCTGTCTTCTTTGGTTTGATAACAAAAGCCAGCGTTAGGAGCAAGATTGTGGGCTGTTTTGAAGTGATGCAGGCCTATGTGCTTGACGAACGAGAAAATGAAGCCCCACAGAGATGCCAGACAGATCCTGAGGTTCAGTGAGAGCGTGATTCTGCTCTTGGAGATTTTCCCACCTGGCTCATAAGAGACTAAATAAAATCCAGTAGAACAATGCCTGTCTTTAGGACCAAACTTCCCTACCATGCAGGCTGTCAGAAACTTGGGTTACTTCAAAGAACTTTGGGTAGCATGAAAGTAACCTTTCTAAGGTAACTCCCTAACTTCCTGGAGATCGTCAGATGTCTTCATAGTCAGGATCAGAAAGGAGTTATTTCTGGCTTTCCTTCCCCTTTTGAAGATTTTTCCCCTGCCCCAGAGAATAAAATAATCATTGTGTAAAAGCCAAACGATTCACAGGGTCACAGATTGTGAGTCTGAAATCTCCATGTGACCAGCCAAGAGCCAGAAAGTCACCCAACGAGAACACTCCAAATCCCAGGGGAAATTACGTAATGATTTTAATCGATTGAATTTTTTTTAAGTAGTTTCTTTCTGGCTCCTGGCCACCTTTGCAGGCTCTGCGGGGCTCCCACCTTAGAGACCTCTGTGGTTTCTCAGCTCAGCAGCAGTCTACTTGAGTCCATAGCCACACCACTTTAAGGTCACGGTTTCACATACTTTGAAAGATCATGAATGTATCACTTATGATTCAGGGGTGAGCCTCTCAAGCGGGTGTGAAAGCTAGCCAGTCAGGAAACTAAGATTTCTGTAGCAATCTCAGGCTTTCCTTTCACTGTTTTCTGTCCGCGCCATAGAAAATTCCATCCTAAGTGAGAGAAAAGTTTATCAGTTATTGGTACTATAGATGAACATGTTAAATCTGCTATTAATTGTAGTTCACAGTTGAATTCCATTTGAGAGGGTTTTGTTCTGACTTATGTATCATTCAACGGCTTGGAAAAAAATAACCTGTCATTTTTTTATGAGTTAGAGTTTCAAAATTAAAATTTCTGAAAACTTCATTTTTAGCTCTGCTTCCACCTAAATACATTCCTCCCTTGAATAACAACTTCTGTAAACTGAATTCTATTCAGAAGTTTTTATTTAAATGTCATACTGGAACCTTTCAATTTAAAAAACTGCTGACAGCGAAGTCAGAGCGTGAAATGTGCTTAAATCTATGCTTTGTAGTAAATACAAAATGTGTAATTTCTGTATTGAAAATGTTGGACCACAAGTTCAGGATTTTTATTTTTCAAGTTTCTTTTTCTAAAGCATTTCTAAATCTTTCCCAAAGCATATTCTGATATATTTAATTTTAAAACTGTTCATCTCTGCCTTGCTTAAAACAGAATATAATGAAAAAATAAAAAATATAACTATAAACTAACACTGAATTTTCAGACATAAATGTCGCTGCCTCATGCCCTGACCTTTGATGAAAATATATAATTCCCATTGGTTGGAGATAAGATGAACTGTTCATGATGATTGGTTCCTGAGATGAGGTTTAGTCTCTATGGAGACCACACTGCAGAGGAGAAACCCTTCCCCTGCCTTGGGACCTCTTTATTTATGACATCATCTACCTGTGACATCACCCGCAATGCTCACAGGGTAATTTATAGAGGTTTGCAGGTAATTTAAGAGGAAGCTGTTGGTATTCTCCTTAAGTTTGTACATCCAACAGTCTTTATGATATTGAAATTCTCTGTGGATGAGCACTCTTAGACATGCATGTTATTATGAAAAATTCAAGTACCTCTTACATAAGAAATGGTACATGGTATATTTTAGAATCCTGTAGAATTTCCATGCTCTTTTTTTACACCTCAAAATGGCATTGTTTGTTCATTTTTATTGCTTATATTCATATTTTTTGGATGACATAAAAATCTCCAAGGTAGAGAATTCTTTCCATTTCTGAAAAGGGGCTTTATTGTCTCATTTATAAAATTAATGCATATTTCAGAATTTTACCTAAATTTATTAACAAATTGGTACAGAATCAATTAATGCATGGTATAGACCTGGTGCATAATACATGCTTCCAGACTGACATAGTCAGTGGTGTACTGGGATGGTCATGTTTCTAGCTGGAGAGGTTTATTGCTTGAAAATTTCCCAGATAGCACTTAGCAAGGTTTTGCAGGATTCATTAGCTTTAATGTTCCTTTTAAATTGCTCAGTTAGCAAATATTTTATTAAGGCTTTGCAGCTCCCAAAGCTTGCTGACCACCTTTGGAAGTTTATCTAAATAAATAGGATTGGCACCCTCTCAATGCCAAAATGATCTCCCGAGTTTCTGTAACTAAGGAGAACTTTCAAATTGCTTGTAGCCAGTGTGTGATGGATGAATTGATTTGCATGTTAATCTTGACTCTTGATCCTTTGTGGATTAGAAAATTTGCATGGCTACAAATGAATTTCCACTCATGGCAATTTCGGAATTGAAATGAGAGTCTGTATTCATAAATCCTAATTGCATGGATTGCTTGCTTTAGCATATTTTTAAAAACCATGTCTACATGGTGTTGTTGAAAGACTTTAAAATTCTTACATTTTAAATTAATATCGCAGTTGGCTCTGATGGCATCTTTGACTTCTGGTCTTTTAAAATGACATTGCATCTCAGGGCAAAGAGGCAGGCATCGCCATCTCATCCCAAATTAATGAATGGGATTTAATTTGTGCTGACAATTAGCCAGTCATGTAGTAAAAATTCTACTAAAGACTTTAACCATTTCTTTGTAAGCACAGTATAGTTTTCTTATGTTGTTTAAAAGTATGAAATATTTGTAGTAAGTTGAGTAACTTCTTGCTGCTGGAACCAATGCGTTTAGAATTATTCTTCTAATAGGCATATTTCCATTGTGTCCTGCCTACATGTGTCAAGTTTGAATGGCATACATCAGAAACTCAAAACTTATAAAACTTCACTGGTTTCCTAATTTTCTTTTATTAAGGGGATCTTATAAGGAGATCGCCTATAGCTTTTATTTGTTTGAAAAAAGAAAGACAAAATGGATTAGTTTTTGTCAAGGGTTTGACTAATATATATTAATTATTTAGAAAATAAACATTGCTATCTTTCAGATAGAATATGTATGTAACATGTCCTTCTTAACAATTCAATGACTACTCTGGGGGAATCTCTCACGAGCTTATTCACGTTCACTCTTTTTTTCTCTCTCTATAGGATGGGATATACCTTATAGGATGGGTTATACCTTTAGGATGGGATATAACTTTAGGGTGGGATATACCTTTTATAGGATGGGATATACTTTATAGGATGGGATATACGTTATAGGATGGGATATACATTATAGGATGGGATATACCTTATAGGATGGGATATACCTTTAGGATGGGTTATACCTTTAGGATGGGATATACCTTATAGGATGAGATATACCTTATAGGATGGGATATACCTTTAGGATGGGATATAACTTTAGGATGGGATATACCTTATAGGATGGGATATACCTTATAGGATGGGTTATACCTTTAGGATGGGATATAACTTTAGGGTGGGATATACCTTTTATAGGATGGGATATACCTTATAGGATGGGATATACGTTATAGGATGGGATATACATTATAGGATGGGATATACCTTATAGGATGGGATATACCTTTAGGATGGGTTATACCTTTAGGATGGGATATACCTTATAGGATGAGATATACCTTACAGGATGGGATATACCTTTAGGACGGGATATAACTTTAGGATGGGATATACCTTTAGGATGGGATATACCTTTAGGATGGGATATAACTTTAGGATGGGATATAACTTTAGGACAGGATATAACTTTAGGACGGGATATACCTTTAGGATGGGATATAACTTTAGGATGGGATATACCTTTAGGATGGGATATAACTTTAGGATGGGATATAACTTTAGGATGGGATATAACTTTAGGATGGGATATACCGCATAGGGCTGGGCTTGTTTTATCCTGGTTCTTCTCCCAAATACTAGGGCTCACATTTTTCATTTTCCCTCCTCTTGCTCATTCTGGCTACCCGACCTGAAATAATCACACAGATACTGTATCAATTACAATACTGTTTAGCCAATAGCTTAAGCGTATTTCTAGCTAGCTCTTACATCAGAAATTAACCCATTTTTATTATTCTGTGTATTACCACGAGGCTCCTGGTTTACTGGCAAGGTTCTGGGGCGTCTGTCTCGTTCGGCGGCTACATGGTATCTCCCTGACTCTGCCTACACTCTCTCTATATATCAGATTTCCCACCTGGCTATATTGTGCCCTGCTGTAAGCCCAAAGCTGTTTCTTTAATAACCAATGGTAATAAAACATATTCACAGCATACAGAGGGGAACCCTACATCAGAGAGGTGCCCCTCTCACTTTCCCATGTAAAAAGTAGATTATAATTGTTTTAGCATAATGTGCATTAATTAATAATGCCCACCTTCCAAGTCCTACAGTGAGAAAATAGGAAAAGGCACAGAGAACATTTCTGTAATATTATCTAGATCATTAAAGTCCTATAGTCAATTCTTCCTTAAAAGCAAAATCAAAACAAAACAGGAAAATGAGAGATTGAAAATATGCTGTGTGATTAGAGACACTCCCCATTTGGCCAAAAATAAATATTGTCATTATTAGAAAGCAAATCTCCTTTCTTTTTCCCTAGGTTGAATATGATTCTGCAGTGAAAGTATCAGATATTAGCAAACATAGAGGGTACAGTCAATGGCCTGTAAGCAGTGAGACTTTAGTTACTGCTCAGAAAAAATATGGGTCCTGAGTCATGTCTCTGGCATTGGAAGGAAGTAAATATCCTGCCCAGAAGGATGTAGGACTCCTAAACCTTCTAAGGTTACTGTGTGGGCATCTTTTTGTAGGGGACAGCCATCTAGATTTTCTCAGGAAGAGCTACTAAGTCCAAGATCTTTTTAATCTTTTTAAAATCTTTTAAATTTTTTTAAAAAGATTTGTTGTTCTTATTTTACATGCATGGGTGTTTTGCTTGCTTGTATGTCTGTATTATGTATATGCAGTATAGTGAGGAGCAGCGGGCCGCTTACCACCGCTAAGCTCCCGGCCACCAGCTAGCTTTACCGGAAATAATTACACGGAAACTGTATTCTTTTGAACACTGCTTGGCCTGTTAGTTCTAGCTTCTTATTGGCTAATTCTCACATCTTGATTAACCCATTTCTAATAATCTGTGTAGCACCACGAGCTGGTGGCTTACCAGGGAGATTCTTAACCTGCATCTGCCTCAGAGAGGAGAATCATGGTGACTGCCTGACTCAGCTTTCTTTCTCTCAGAATTCTGTTCTGTCTACTCCACCCACCTAAGGGCTGGCCTATCAAAGGCCAAGCAGTTTCTTTATTAATTAACCAATAAAAACAACAGATAGATAACACTCCCACATCAATGCAGTGCCAATGGAAGCTAAAGGAGTTAGATCCTCCAAACTGCAGACATAGCCTACTGTGTGTTGTAGTATGGGTACTAGCAGTCAGTACTCTTGAACAGCTAAGCCAAGCATCTCTACAGCCCTGGGATCTCTTAAAATAGCATAAAGCTGCAGTTTTCAACCTGTGGGTTGAGACCCCTTTGGGGGTCACATATCATATGTCATACATATTAGATATTTATTACCATTCATAATAGTAGCAAAATTCTGGTTATGAAGTGGCAATGAATGTAATTCTATGGTTGAGGGTCACCGCAACATAGGGAACTTTATTAAAGGCTCACAGCATTAGGAAGGGTGAGCACCACTGGAAGCCTGCCTAAAATGTAAATGCAGACAGTGGTCTTTTGGCCATTACTGTTCTCCTTCAGAGGGTCGCTGAACTGCTCTGTAATCAGCTCTGTCTTCTAGACTGCACTCTGTGTAATCTTATCTGAATTTTTTAAATGGAGACCACAAGAACAAGAGACCTGAGGGTGATCTTAGTGAAAAATAAGACTGGCAATGCACAGAGCTAGAAGATACTCAATGGTGCCAGCTCTTGTTAAGCCCATGACATCAGTTTCTCTGGGGAGGGCTCCATCACAAGGAAGACACTGAAGGATAGTTGGGCACCCTAGTGTAACTTCTGTGCTCTTAACTGAACCCATGTAAGGAAATCTTATTGATCTCAGTCCAGAGGACTGCTGAAGAATGACCAGCCCCTTTTTCATTGATGCAAACATGTAACCAATGTCTTCCCACATCTTCCCGACAAGAGTGAGCAGAAAATACTATTTGCCTCTAAGGACCCTTTTGGTCAGAATTGAGTCGATGCAATCTATAGATATCCTCGGTATTTATTATACACAATCCAAAAAATAATTGGCAGAGTTTTGAGATTTTTTTTTATAAAACTAAGAGCTTTCTGAATGTTTCAATACATATGTTTTTAAAGTGCTAGCATATATTTTGTATAATGTTTTGTAGAATGTTTGTATTTTAAATCCCATGGAATATGAGACACTTACTGGGGAAACTAGCCTGGCTTAGAGCATTTAGCCAGCGGGTGGAGGAGGCTGGCCCCTATTTCTTGTTAGCATCCCTGTGGGGACAGAACTGTTCTCTCATTCTGAAGAACTTTCTACAAATTTGCATGCATGAGAAGGGAGGCCACAAAGCAACAGCAAAGCCCTTAATTGATTTCTTCTATTTTCTCTTTCAGCCAATGTCCCCAGCAGGCCTCAGGTAAGTGCTAATGGCCCAATTGACTCTACTGTCTTGATTCCGACCTAGAGTAAGCACATTCACCACTGTTGATTTAGTCCTTCTTCATTCTCCATATATATGAGTGAATCCACTTGGTGTTTAAGTGTTACTTGATTCTATATAACAGAAGATGTTGGGCAAAGAAATGGGATTCCACAGTCACATTCTGCCAGATACCCAAAGTACCCATGCTGGCTCTCTGCTCTCATTCCATGCTACCTACTATATAAAGTCACTCTGTGTAGATCTGACTGACCTTTCATCTAACATGTCTACTTAGGGTCCCTGTCACAGAACACTGACTTTAAAATGTGTCTGGTCCCCCAAGGATAATACAGAGATCAGTGCTCCAATGAAGGGGAAGTTGCAGTTTTTTAATTATTATTTTAAAATATATATTGAGCTCTTCTAGAAGCCGGAGACTACTAGCTATCAGTTTTGTTTCTTAGGAGGAACTGTTAGTTACAATATACCACAGCGGCACAGCATATCTTCTTCCTTAAATTTATTAGTCTTTTCAAAACAATGAGCATTGTCTCATCTTACTGGCAAGCAGAGCTGGGGTCTAGGCTAGAAGACAAGTACCTGTGAAGCCAACTTGTGACGCAGTAGGCATCTTCCTCTGATGCCCTCTGCTGTCCTGGTAAATTGGAAGCAAGGACTTTAAAGGGAAGTGAGACAGCAGATGGTGAGTTTGAGGTGTAAGGAGAGATGGGAGGGTGTGCTCACCTGCAGAGGAGCAGACACACCCAGAAACAGAGCATGACTAAGATGGCTGTTAAGGAACACCTCTTTGTGTGCCAGCCATCCCTATGGTCATGTTGACCTCTAGCCACAATGATGTTCATAAGCAAAATCAGCAGAGGTGGCTAGTTTTGCCCTAACCTGTAATGGAAAAATTGAATGTGTTAAGCCACTGAGTACAGTTGTTTAAGAGAAACGGCAAAGAATTGATTGTAAGGATTGAAGCAGAGTCTTGAGTTTAATTGTGAGGGAAGTGAGGTCATGGTCTGGGCAAAGATGGGAGAAGAGTGGCAATGATCTACATCTTATGCTGTCAGAAGATGGGTGACGTTACCATCCTAGCAGAAGTAAGGTGAAGTTAGATACAGTTAGAGAGGGTGTGATGGTAGAGAGGCCATAAGTAAAGGTAATGGCTGGATCTGGACATCTGTGTGAATGACTAAAAATGGTAGAGGGTGGGATCCCTGAGAGAGAAGCCTGAGTATTGGCCTAATCATGCTCTTGGGTGTTGAAACCCTTAAGCTTTACAAACAGCCTCAAATTGGGTGATACTGAGATATTTGCTCCCTGAGAAATGAATGAGCATGGATTAAGGGGCCAGCAGATGACTGCAAAATGGATTGCTGTGGTCTGATGAGATGAAATTCAAATAAGCATTTTAGGGAGAAGAGAATGACATTAATTCTGAATACCTCTATAAGGCCTGGTGAGAGGCCAAGGGTGGTGTGGACCAGCATGGAGGAAAGAGTTACAGGGATCTTACAGGCTATCCAGATGCTGTATCTTTTAGAAGAGCTGGATGCTGATTCAAGTCATTAAGGAAAGACATGTTCTGGGATGAGTAGAGGCTGTGGACTTTTTTGGTGATGGACCATGTAACCCAGAGAGCACAGAAGGATAGATTGAACTAGTGGGGGCAGAACATGGAGACACATCTAGGAGTGTACAGCTCTCTATGTGGTACAGAATAGAGGGCATGGAAGGGGAAACAGAAATCAGGGGAATCTACATAGTAGAACTGAGAGAAAGTCCTGGGGTTCAGTTCTGATGGCTCCATGGTGGGGTCATGACTATAGAGATGGAGGTCACGAAGTGTGAGAGAATCTTTTCAGTCCTCAGACCTATTATGGCACAAGGCACAGGACTTGAAGCAGAGAGTGAACTTGGAGACCTTCTGCTTTGGTATTAGATTTGAAGAAATTGTGTAGAATAAGATCTTTATTGTTCCCTGGTAGGTACAGGAAACATAGGACTCCTTCCGGAGGTCTCTTTCTTCTCTGCCTTCTATCCTCTGTTGACCAAGGTTTCTGTCCCACTAGGTCCCACATCTGTTTAGTCCCAAATAAGCACACAGAGGCCTGTATTAATTATAAACTGATTGGCCTATTAGCTCAGGCTTTTTATTAACTCTTATAACTTATATTAGCCCATAATTCTTGTCGGTGTTAGCCATGTGGCTTTATACCTTTTTTCAGTAAGGCAGTCACATCTTGCTTCCTCTGTGTCTGGATGATGAGTACAGACTTACCTTTCCTCTTCCCAGAATTCTCCTGTTCTCATTGCCCCTCCTCTACTTCCTGTCTGGCTACTGGCCAATCAGCATTTTATTAAACAAATACAAGAAACAAATCTTTACAGCTGAAAACCATTGTCCCACAGCAATCCTCTACTTTATGTCCTTTTCCTTGTGGAATTTTCCATACCCTGGGTCAAGAGGAAAGTCATCAAAGGTGTCTATTGTCACCTGGATGCTGTCCTATATGTTTATTTGTAGAATTCTATGTTTAGATTGCTTTTTGTTGACTGAGTTCTGTCCTGCCCGGTGCCCGCAGTTGTTAAGTCCCAAAGAAATCACACAGAGGTCTACATTAGTTATAAACTGATTGGTCCATTAGCTCAGGCTTCTTATTAACTCTTATAACTTATATTAGCCTATTATGCTTGTCCATGTTAACCACGTGGCTTGGTACCTTATTCAGTGGGGCAGTCACGTCTTGCTTCTGTGGCAGGGTGAGGACTGCAGACCAAGTTTTCTCTTCCCAGAATTCTCCTGTTCTTGTTGCCCTGCCTCTATTTCCTGCCTGGTTGTCCCGACTATACTTCCTGCCTGTCTACTGACCAATCAGCATTTTATTAAAATACAATTGACAGGCTACAAACCATTGTCCCACAACACTCTCCCCCCTGTTTTTTTTTTAAAAAAAAGAACAATAACTCTGAATCTAATATCTTTTTGTTTAGCTTTTCTCCTGACTATTATAACAACTTGTAACCAGCATTCTAAACAAAGGTTGGAATGCAGTTTTCCAGGCGACTTCCTGCTTGGTTGTCCCTCCTGGCCAATCAACATTTTATTAAAATACATTGACAGGCTACAAACCATTGTCCCACAGCAGCTTTTAGAATTAAATTCCACTTTTTAGAATTCTGCTGCCTAAAAAGAAAACTGTTACACACCTCCTTACTATATGCTTCCAAATCCTGAATAAAAGAATACTTGAAAGTATTTTCAATCCATTTTTCAGCAATAAATTAACACTAAAGCTTTAGTTATCAATATGAATAAATAGCATATTCCCTTGCCACATGGAACTTCTCTCTATTCCTGTGTTCTTAAAGTACTTTGAATTGGCTAGGGTTGAAATGACCACCACATGAGAAAGGAATGAGAGCCTATGCCTGAGATAGCTTTCACACCCATTTCACCAGGAAGGGCTCACCTCAATATCTAGTAACCTAGAACCCAGTGAGACTGCCATTAACATTGGCTGAATTTTTCTTCCTTCAGAACAACAAAATGTCTAATACAGAAGCAAGTTTGTTGGAGAAAAGGCTTGAAACAAGACTCAACTGACTTCCAGAAGACCTGGGAGTAAAAGAGCCCCTTGGGGACCTTTGCCAGGAATTAGTTTATGAATTCCCTCCAATTCCAGGGAATCAATTTTACATCAAGGTCTCCCACAGAATGAGAAGCAAGGATAGATAGGCAGGGGTTCTTTGCTGGGAGTCCCAGAAGAGCCTGCCTGATTCCATGAGGCATGGCTTCCTTTAGGCTATTTCATGTGGAGTAATTTGTTCAAAGATGTCTAATTTCAACACGTTGAAAAGAGCAGTTGCTTGCCTTCCCCATGGAAACTCTAGTGTCACTTCCTTAGTGTGACCTGGATTGAGGAGCATTTTCTGTTTACTGGATACCTGTGCCTGTCTTGGATTATAATTCCAGTCTTCTCTCTAGGACAGAGATACTGGCTTTATCAAAGTGCCTTTCCTAGTTCCTCAGGAGGACTGAGGTATAGTCTTAGTTGGTCTGACACACACATCACTGCTATCTTCCCCAAGAAGAAGCCAAGATCTCTCAATTTTTACCCGCCTTGTTTTCTAGCCTGGGCAAGAAAAAAAATAAGACATCTGGATGCCCCGCCTCCTTTCTGTTGGCATTGAGCACTCTAATGAAAAGCTGACCATGTCACTTCAGGGTGAAAGGTCCTCATCCTAGGGAGCAAAAGTCCTAAGGGCAGTAGGGTTCCCCTTTAAACGCAGCCCTATGAAGTTTGGTTAGATCTGAAAGAAGCCCTCTTTTTCCCTTGAAGAACTGTCAAGTCTTCATTACCCAGACAGCCTTTTGCAAATGTTCTGACCTTGGTGTTTTCCCTTGCCACAGGCAATGTGAAGCATTCATCTAGCCAACCAACATTTCCTGACCTTCAGTATTGCCCTCTTCCGCAAATGCCAATTCCAAGTCCCATTCGACCTGAAGCTCCGTGGCTCCACGACACGTGCTGTTGGCGTTGACTGTGTGTTCTACTGAGGGAATAAAACACTGACTATCCAAAGAGAAAAGGGTATTTTGTTTCTGTAGTAACGTATATTATTGTTTTCTTCTCCCCTTTCTATGCAACTGTAAATTAATGAACACGGAAGTTATTTGGAGGTGGTAATGCATTTGTCACTGATTTGTATAGTATATACAGCCGTGGGAAAGTGGGTGGGGGCTTTCTAATATGAAACTGCCTTTTTAATAAGAGAAAAATGCATAAGAATTAGACCACTCTACGTTATTACATTCCTTCTGCTGTTCATGTTAATTAACCTTGTACAATAACTTCATTTATTATATGACTATTTTCCCATTATATTTCAGTTATTTATAATTCATCAGCCATGACCAAATAGACTTTGTGTATTTGTTTCTAGGGTTTGGCCAAATTCTTAAGTTCATATATTTGAATCAAATATGTGAAGTAAGCAGCAATTCTGGATATGCTATTTAACTTTAGTTGACATCATCCACTTAGCCCTTCAGTAACCATTGGATGACTCCAGTAAACATCCTGTGAACTAATTGGCAAGGCTGCTGGGTATTTTACCTCCTGCTTTTTATTCCTTTCTTGTAAGTAGATCTTGACGTCTTTATTTATTTCATCGTGCAATCTCTAGGCTAAAGAAGACTGCATTGTAATAGTCTCAAAAATCATTTTACCAAAGGTTGCCATTTAAGCATATTTCATTTTGACTCAGAAACAAAAGTTAGCACAGCATCTCCTAGTACCTTCAGCCTCGGTTTCCATCGTAAGGTACACAACAGACTTTTCCCATTGTGAGAGGAGATCACATCATGGTCTTTAGTTCCCAAATAGACTTTTATCATTGCTTTTGTATTTTCAAGTCCTTTGTAAGTTTTGAAAGCCCTAGTGGTTTCCTTTATGAATGCATACTTAGTGCCTGTCTCATGGGAACCTTCGGGACAAATGGACAGATGTCTCATGACCCATCACGTGACCAGCAGCACATCTGGGAAGAATGTCAATCACAAGCCTATATTGCTTCTCCAGAATGAAATTAATGCTTAGATGATTGGTCCCCTGCCTCGACTTCTGAGTGCATTCAGCTAGATATTTGGTTGTTTTTTTTCTCTTTTTTTAATTTAGCATTTAATTAATTACCAACTGTAGAGAATACCAAAAATAAAATCAAAGGAAATATGTTTTGATTCAAACATACGTGCTTTTGAAACGTCGGGACATGCTAACTTTGGGTTCTCTTTTGCTGGGATCTGGCTAGCAGGAGGCTGAAAGTTGGACATTGCTATTCTTTTAGGGTTGGTTGGGTGGGTTGGGGGCAAAGGGTGTCTATTTGCAGCATAGATATTTTGAGAAGAAGAAAATTGTTTTATAATAGAGGAGAGCCATGATCACCTTTCTACCTCAGAACCACCTTCCTCCATTGTGTTGGACATAGCTTTATACGCCACAGTGTGCAAAGCCTAGGCTTTCATCAGGCCATTTCATACCCAAGAAAGCACCTAAACAACCCCAACAAACAACTCCCTGATCTCAGAACCCCAGGTTGTAGATTTGGTGTCTTCCTTGTTCTTCCTTTGAGAAGTCATGTATTCTTTTTTTTTCTCCTGCCTGTATTTGTATGCAAAATAAACTCTATCTGCTATTACAGAAAAAGCTACACAAAACACTACATTGTAACCTTCTGAATATTAAGAGGAACTATATCGCAGTAACCACAGTGAGAAATAAGTGTATTGTTCTTTTGAAGTATGTGGTAAAGAACTAATCACAGACTGTCATCTAATATGGTTACATATTGTATTTTTCATCCTGAATAAAAGTAATTTTAACACAAAATGGCTTTGCTGTTTGGCTGTGTTTGTTGATGTCATCTGAACTCTAAATGTATATGAGGAAAGCGAACTGTAGAGAGGCCAATAAATCCACATATTTTCTGAAACTGTCTCATATACACTAATCCAGTCACATTTTACTCTTTCTCCCTCCCCCACCTCTTCTTGCACATACATATATTTATCTATTTCTCAATTTCCTGTGCAAATGGAAACCTTGTTGCTAAGGAAAATGAATGTTACAAGTATATCCATGAAGCCTATTGGGCCTTCATTTTTATAACTTGGTGCTACTGGTTGGTTACTCTTTCAAATCCACTTTTATCACGAGACTTTGCCTCAGTTTGTTTTCTATTGCTGTAAAGCAACACCATTAACCAAGGCATTAACAGAAAGCACTTAATTCAGGGATCCATGGTTCTAGAGGGTCACAATCCATGATCGTCATGGTGGAGAGTACATCAGCTGGCAGGCGGGCATGGTAGTAGAGAAGAAAATGAAAGTTTATATCTGATCGGCAGGAGAGAGAGAGAGAGAGAGAACTGGAATGGCATGGGCTTTTGAAATCTCAAAGTCCATCCCCAATGACACACCTTCAAATCCTTCCCAAACAGTTATACCAACTGAGAAGCAGACACTCAAGATATGACCCTATGGGGGCTATTCTCATTTAACCCACCAGAGACTCTAAAATCATCTATTTATTGGTACTGTTGGTTTTAACTAGTCTGGTATCAGATATAATTTGCTTCTGGAGCTCTCCAGTACAAAAGGATATCGAGAATTGTTTTACTTAACAACTCTGCAAGAATTAGAAAAATTCCCCTATAATGTATGATTTAAAAAGAGAACAGGAGCATCCAATGCACCAACGTTTTAAACATCTTATCCATGAAGTGTCACTCACGTTAATAATTTCTAAGGAAACCGCTGGTTTCCAGCCACTGATTGGTCACTGAAAAGGGAAGTGACAACTAGCCAAGCTTTGTTTCTGTATTTAGCCTTCACCTTATTATATGCCCTTGAAGTTCTCACTATAATTTAAATGACACAGTTGCTCTTGGGATCTGTTTACTCTTGGAGCAGAGTGGCTCTTCAGATACCGTTCCCATGTCGTTAGTGTAAAACTTAGTGAAGATACACATAATACCATCCCCACTATTGACATCTGCGTGCTTAATGCAAAACCTGATTAACTTGATTAAACCCAAACTCCTGTTAGCTGAATGGCCTTGCTGCCAGGGCCGAGTTCACACTCTCCGTGTATTCATTACCTGTGATAGCCATTGTCCCATGATGTGGGTAAACTGGCAGGCATCAAATGTCACTAGCAAATACTGGTTCCGCTCAGGGGATGTGTGGTCAGGCCCACACAGGAAGCCTGCAGAAACTCAGCTGCATTCTTTCATCCACTAGCAAGCTAACCTGGTCTCATACCAAGGCAGGTATGTGGAGGGTTTCGGCAAAGAAATCACAAGGCTGGGGAAGAAGAGATAACTACTCACTGGGGTAAATGGCAGAGAGTTGCAGCTTTGTAGCACACGATGAGTTGGGCCATCTTGTTTGTCATGCAAGTCCGGGGTGGGCAAAGCAGAGGACTCGGGGCTGGGATACTAAAGTATTCTTCCTCAGGCATCTTAACCCATCACCTCAGTGGAATCGAAGCCAAAGGAAATAACGCCTTGCCATGTTTGTCTGATTCATTTCTACATTGTTCTTTTTATTTTTTTTATTTTTTTTTATTTTTTAAATTTATTTATTTATTAAGGATTTCTGCCTCGTCCCCACAACCGCTTCCCATTTCCCTCCCCCTCCCCCTAATAAAAACTAATAAAAAATGTTTCTCAGGTAACTAATTTTGATGCGCTCTATTGCACTAGTGCTCACAGTGCCCATCAGCATTTTAAAAGCCATGAGAAATCTAGGGGACAGTAACTTGCCCTAAAGCTGTGATTCTCAACCTGTGCACTCACTGCATGGTTCCCAGGAACAAACGGCCATAAGCGCTCTATCCACTAAGCCATCATGCAGGCCTTAACCCTGAACTTGTTTCTATTTATTTATTTACTTATTTATTTATTTATATTTGGTTAGGACAGGTTTCTTTGTATAACAGAACTGGCTGTCCTGAAATTCACTCTGTAGATCAGGCTGGCCTTGAACTCATTGAGATCCACCTACCTCTACCTCCCAAGTGCTGAAATTAAAGACGTGTTGTAGACAGAGGTCTCTGTGCCACCACCACTGGGAACTTTGAACTTTTTAATCCTCCTGCATCTACCCCTGATTTTAGTCACTGCTGATGATTGAACACAGGACTTTCTGCATGTTTGATAAGCGCTCTTATCAAATGAGTTATAACCCCAATCTTGAAATAAACTTTGAATGGAGTCATGATGATAAAGACAGAAGAATAGTGCCGGTAATTTGGTAAAGAGAGCAGCCTGTGAAGCCATTACACTGTGTGTAGGTGTAGATGATGTGGGTTCTCTAGCTTCCTGCAGCCCCAGCCAATAGAGCCAATAGTCTCTTCATCACTAACGTTGGGGACAGGATCAAGCTACACTATCATCACAATTTTTTGATGTCATAGTTTGGGGTAGGAGGAGTCATTTAAATGGCCCTAAGTGTTAACTTCTTTCATTCATTTGCTGGAAGGTCATTTGCTGGGTCAGGAGTTGGGTCAGGGGGCTGCATATGGCATGTAACGCCCTGGGTTCTCAGATTCAATTTATGCAACCATTAAAGTGAAACAAAAGGACAGGGTGTGGAGTGCAAAGCCTCATGCAGGGACCACCCACATAAGCTGGGGGAGACATCTGTGGAGTCAGAGCAAGAGATGGGGCTGGAAACCAAAGCCTCTCACCTTATGACTGCTCTGAAGCCTAGGTCTTGTTAGTATCAATATACACAACCAAAATGGCCTAGAGAAATAACACCAAACATTGTTCCCTGGACACAGCTCTCACTTTCATTTTCCCCGAAATGTCCACTTTTTAAAATCTGAAGCAGCTCTGTTCTGAAACACACTGTTCATTCAATTTGATGAGTCTCTCTGGCCAGGGTTTCTATAGCGTTTGTGACCTTACTGAGCTCGCTGGCTAGTGTATCACAGTATATAATATAAATGTGTGCGATGCCTCCAGCTCCCTGGGATTTCCTTTTTTAAGTGGGAAATAGAGAATATTAAGAAGAGAAGAAAGTGATTACGAATGCCCCCTTGATAGTATAGTTCCCAGATCTAATGTCATCTAATGCTTTCTTTGTCCAGGAAAAAAAAAAAAAAAAAAAAAAAAAAAGCTGATTTTCCCAAATCTATCCTAGGTGATGTCAGAGATTTAAGTAAAAAGTAGGCTAAGTTTACCAAGTTTCTGTCCAGACAGAAAGGCTAGTGAGTGTTTTTTGGGGGGACAGAGAGAAAAAAAATAACCTATGAGATGTTGTCGAGCCAGTGTGAAACACTTTTTCTTCTTCTTTGTGCCGCTCATCAGGAATATGACAATAATGGAACCAGACAAGGAGATGTAGTTTGTCTGGTGGCTACGAGCTGGGAGACCAGACACCCTCCAAACATAGCCCCTTTGTTCCTGAGTTCTATTTCCATGCAAGTTCAGGCATTAAACCTGGCTCTTGTGAAAGGTCACTGAATGTCGTCTCTATGGCAGCAGGAGTTAGCTTTTCAAGACATGCTGTAATAGTGATGGTTTTGGATTTCTAATGGTCTGTCCTGCTGTGGGCAGCCATAGTTATTAAACTTGCCTGTCTTTCAGCTTCTGATCTAGGGGAAGTCTGGAAAGGCCAACTTTGTTAAGAAAATTTCTATTTGTATATACATATATGTATATCCATATATACTTATATATGGATATAAAAATATACATATAGATATATATCAAACCTAGATTTCGTAACCTCCAATAATTTCACCAAATTAGGAGTTGCTGAGGAATCCCATCAGGACGGGTGAGTGTTTGCTACCCAGGGGCGGACTGTCCCGGAAGAGAGCACAAACACCCTCCCCCAGCTCCTTCTGCAGGGCTGTCTTTCTTTCACACGACCCAGCACCCCCAGCACCCCTCCCCAACCCTGCCCTGCTGTATGCTAGGACCAGTGCTCAACTACAGTCTTAAGCTCCTAAACTAAGGAGACCCACCCAGAGCTGTGAGTGCCTGCCAGCCAGGCAGGCCTCAGGGTCCCCTGTAAGGGAGCCGGGCACCTTCAGCTCTGGCGCCAGGCTTCCTGCGCGCTCCTGGATACCACCCCCCCCCCTGCTCCATTCATCCTGTTGGCCCTGGATCATTGGGCTACTGGCGGCCCTGTTTAGTTGCTGAGGAATCCCATCAGGACGGTTGCGGAGGAATCCCATCTGGACGGGAACGGTTCCTGCTTCTACACTGAAGAGATATACCCTTAGAGTCAATCACAGCAAAGTCTGGACCAAGAGACCAGGCCTCTCCTGGCTCCATTTGAAGGAAGAGATGGGAAGGCGCCAATACAAGAATTCCTCCAACAATCTGAAAGGCAACATGACACCACCAGAAACCAGGGATCCCGAAATAAGAAGAATTGTACACCCTACTCCTGAAGAAATAGAAGAAATCGACTCAAAAGTGAACTATATGAAAATAATAGAGGACCTTAAACAGGAGGTGAAAAACTGCCATAAACAATTAGAGATTACAAACAAAAAGGTAGAGGAAATGAATAAATCGCTCAAAGACACGCAAGAAAACCAAGAGAAACAAGAAAAAGCAATCAAACAGGTTAGAGAAGCGGTTCAAGACATGAAGAATGAAATGGAAGCAATGAAGAAAGCACAAACCGAGGGAAGAATGGAGATGGAAAATCTGGGTAAACGAACAGGAATGACAGAAACAAGTACTAACAACAGATTACAAGAGATAGAAGAGAGAATATCAGACACTGAAGATACCATAGAAAAAATAAACACACTGATCAAAGAAAACAGCAAAACCAACAAATTCTCATTACAAAACATTCAGGAAATTTGGGACACAATAAAAAGACAAAACCTAAGAATAATTGGAGTAGAAGAAGGAGAAGTGCAGCTCAACGGTACAGAAAATATACTTAATAAAATTATAGAAGAAAACTTTCCCAACCTGAAGAAAGAGGTACCTATGAAGGTTCAAGAAGCATACAGAACACCAAATAGGCTGGATCAAAAAAAAACATCCCCTCGCCATATAATAATCAAAACACAAAATACACAGAATAAAGAAAGAATATTAAGAGCCGCAAAGGAAAAAGGCCAAGTTACTTATAAAGGTAAACCTATCAGACTTACACCTGACTTCTCTATGGAAATCATGAAAGCCAGAAGGTCCTGGATAGATGTACTGCAAAAACTAAGAGATCATGGATGCAAGCCCAGACTACTATATCCAGCCAAGCTTTCGTTCACTATAAATGGAGAAAACAAAATTTTCCAGGATAAAAACAAATTCAAACAATACGTAGCCACAAATCCAGCCTTACAGAAAATTATAGAAGGAAAATCACTAACCAAGGAGTCCAACAATGCCCACAATAACTCAGTCATCTAGAGACCTTTCACCAGCGCAACTCAAAGAAGGGAAACACACAAACCCTACTACTAAAAAAGTGACCGGAGTTAACAACCACTGGTCATTAATATCACTTAATGTCAATGGGCTCAACTCACCTATAAAAAGGCACAGGCTAAGGGATTGGATACGAAAACAGGATCCAACGTTCTGCTGTCTACAAGAAACACACCTCAACCACAAAGACAGGCACCTACTCAGAGTAAAGGGCTGGGAAAAGACTTATCAAGCAAATGGTCCTAAGAAACAAGCAGGTGTGGCCATACTAATTTCTAACAAAGTTGACTTCAAACTTAAATCAATCAGAAGAGATGGAGAGGGACATTTTATACTCATAACAGGAACAATTCATCAGGATGAAGTCTCAATCCTGAATATCTATGCCCCGAATATAAAAGCGCCCACGTATGTAAAAGAAACATTACTAAAACTCAAGGCAGCCATCAAACCACACACACTAATAGTAGGAGACTTCAACACTCCTCTCTCACCAATGGACAGGTCAATCAAACAGAAACCTAACAGAGAAATTAGAGAATTAATGGAGGTAATGAAGCAAATGGACTTAACAGACATCTATAGATTATTCCACCCGAAGAGGAAAGAATATACCTTCTTCTCTGCAGCTCATGGAACCTTCTCGAAAATTGACCACATACTTGGTAACAAAGCTAACTTACACAGTTACAAAAAAATCTTAGTAACCACCTGTGTCTTATCAGATCACCATGGATTAAAATTAGAATTCAACAACAATGCTACCCCCAGAAAGCCTACAAACTCATGGAAACTGAACAGTCAACTTCTGAACCATACCTGGATTAAGGAAGAAATAAAGAAAGAAATTAAAGTCTTCCTTGAATTCAATGAAAATAAAGAAACAACATACTCGAACTTATGGGACACTATGAAAGCAGTGCTAAGAGGAAAGTTCATCGCACTAAGTGCCCACTTAAAGAAAACAGAGAAAGCACATATTGAAGACTTAACAGCCCACCTGAAAGCTCTAGAAAAAAAAGAAGCAGACTCACCTAGGAGGAGTAGAAGATTGGAAATAATCAAACTGAGGGCTGAAATCAACAAAATAGAAACACAGAAAACAATCCAGAGAATCAATGAAACAAAAAGCTGGTTCCTGGAGAAAATCAACAAGATTGATAAACCCCTATCCAAACTAATCAAACGGCAGAGAGAGAATACACAAATTAATAAGATCAGAAATGAAAAGGGGGACATAACCACAGACACAGAGGAAATTCAGAGAATCATCAGATCATATTACAAAAGCCTGTATAACACAAAACTGGAAAATGTAAAAGAAATGGACACTTTTTTAGATAAATACCATATACCAAAGTTACACCAGGACCAGGTGAACAATCTAAACAGACCTGTTGGTCGCGAAGAATTAGAAGCTGTTATCAAAAACCTCCCTACCAAAAAAAGCCTAGGACCAGATGGTTTCAATGCGGAATTCTACCAGAACTTCCAAGAAGAGCTAATACCCATACTCCTTAATGTATTCCACAATATAGAAACAGAAGGGTCATTACCTAATTCCTTTTATGAAGCTACAGTTACTCTGATACCAAAACCACACAAAGACTCAACCAGGAAAGAGAATTACAGGCCAATCTCACTCATGAACATTGACGCAAAAATCCTCAACAAAATACTGGCAAACCGAATCCAAGAACACATTAGGAAAATTATCCATTATGATCAAGTAGGCTTCATTCCTGAGATGCAGGGCTGGTTCAACATACGAAAATCTATCAATGTAATCCAGCATATAAATAAACTGAAGGAAAATAACCATATGATCATCTCATTAGATGCTGAAAAAGCATTCGACAAAATTCAACATCCATTTATGTTAAAAATCTTGGAGAGATTAGGGATACAAGGGTCATACCTAAATATAATAAAAGCTATATACAGCAAGCCGACAGCTAACATCAAATTAAACGGAGAGAAACTCAAAGCCATCCCGCTTAACTCAGGAACACGACAAGGATGTCCACTCTCTCCATACCTCTTCAATATAGTACTTGAAGTTCTAGCAATAGCAATAAAACAACATAATGGGATAAAGGGGATTCGAATTGGAAAGGAAGAAGTTAAACTTTCGTTATTCGCAGATGATATGATAGTGTACTTAAGCGACCCCCAAAACTCCACCAAAGAACTTTTACAGCTGATAAACAGCTTTAGTAATGTGGAAGGATACAAGATCAACTCCAAAAAATCAGTCGCCCTCTTATACACAAAGGATAGGGAAGCAGAGAGGGAATTCAGAGAAGCTTCACCATTCACGATAGCCACAAACAGCATTAAATATCTTGGAGTAAATCTAACCAAGGAAGTGAAAGATCTATTTGACAAGAACTTTAAGGCATTGAAGAAAGAAATTGAAGAGGATACCAAAAAATGGATAGATCTACCTTGCTCTTGGATTGGGAGGATCAACATAGTAAAAATGGCAATTCTACCTAAGGCAATTTATAGATTCAATGCAATCCCCATCAAGATCCCATCAAAATTCTTCACAGATCTGGAGAGGACAATAATCAACTTTATATGGAAAAACAAAAAACCCAGGATAGCCAAAACAATCCTATACAATAAAGGATCTTCTGGAGGCATTACCATCCCTGACTTTAAACTCTATTACAGAGCTACAGTAATGAAAACAGTGTGGTACTGGCATAAAAACAGAGAAGTCGACCAATGGAATCGTATAGAAGACCCGGATTTTAACCCACAAACCTATGAACACCTCATTTTTAATAAAGGAGCTAAAAGTATACAATGGAAGAAAGAAAGCATCTTCAACAAATGGTGCTGGCACAACTGGATGTCAACCTGTAGAAGAATGAAAATAGACCCACATCTTTCACCATGCACAAAACTCAAGTCCAAATGGATTAAAGACCTCAATATCAGCCCGAACACACTGAAAAGGATAGAAGAGAAAGTGGGAAATACCCTACAACAGATGGGCACAGGAGATCGCTTCCTATGTATAACCCCAGAAGCACAGACATTAAGAGCAACATTGAATAAATGGGACCTACTAAAACTGAGAAGCTTCTGCAAAGCAAAGGACACTGTCACTAAGACACAAAGGCAACCTACTGACTGGGAGAAGATCTTCACCAACCCCGCAACAGACAAAGGTCTGATCTCCAAAATATATAGAGAACTCAAGAAACTAGACTTTAAAATGCTAATTAACCCAATTAAAAAATGGGGCACTGAACTGAACAGAGAATTCTCAACAGAAGAAGTTCAAATGGCCAAAAGACACTTAAGGTCATGCTCAACTTCCTTAGCAATCAGGGAAATGCAAATCAAAACAACTTTGAGATATCATCTTACACCTGTGAGAATGGCTAAAGTCAAAAACACCAACGATAACCTTTGCTGGAGAGGTTGTGGAGGAAGGGGTACCCTCATCCATTGCTGGTGGGAATGCAATCTTGTGCAACCACTATGGAAGTCAGTGTTTCGGTTTCTTAGGAAATTCGGGATCAACCTACCCCTGGACCCAGCAATACCACTCTTGGGAATATACCCAAGAAATGCCCTATCATATGACAAAAGCATTTGTTCAACTATGTTCATAGCAGTATTATTTGTAATAGCCAGAACCTGGAAACAACCTAGATGCCCTTCAATGGAAGAATGGATGAAGAAAGTATGGAATATCTACACATTAGAGTACTACTCAGCGGTAAAAAACAATGACTTCTCGAATTTTGCATGCAAATGGATGGAAATAGAAAACACTATCCTGAGTGAGGTATCCCAGACCCAAAAAGATGAACATGGGATGTACTCACTCATAGTTGGTTTCTAGCCATAAATAAGGGTCACGGAGTCTACAATGGGTGAATCCAGGGAAGCTAAGTGAGAAGGGGAACCCAAGGAAAAACATATAGTTATCCTCTTGGCTAAGGGAAGTAGACAAAATTGCCGGGGAGAAAGTTGGGATCTTGGGGTGGGGTGGGTTGGGGGTAAGGGGAGATGGGGAGAGAAAAGTTAGAAGGGAAGGAGGTCGGGCCTTGGGAAAGCAGGAGGATTGGGATGGGGGAGGGTTGGACAGGGGAGCACGGAACCACAATTCTTAGTTAAGGGAACCACTTTAGGGTGGCAAGAGACCTGACCCTAGAGGGGCTCCCAGGTGCCCAAGCTGAGGTCCCCAGTTAGTTCCTTGGGCAGTTGAGAATAGGGAACCTGAAATGTCCCTATCCTTGAGCAATACTGACGAATATCTTGCGTGTCATCATAGAACCCTTGTCTGGTGATGGATGGAGATGGAGACGGAGACCCACACTGGAGCACTGGACTGAGCTCCCAAGGTCCCGATGGGGAGCGGAAGGAGGGAGAACATGGGCAAGGGAGTCGGGACCACGAGGGATGCACCCACCCACTGAGACAGTGGAGCCGATCTGTTGAGAGCTCACCAAGACCAGCTGGACTGTGACTGAAGGGGCATGGGATAGAGCTGGACTCTCTGAACATGGCGAACTATGAGGGCTGATGAGACGCAAAGGACAATGGCACGGGGGTTTGATCCTACGTGGTGTGATGGCTTTGTGGGAGCCCAGCCAGTTTGGATGTTCACCTTCCTGGATGTGGACGGAGGTGGGAGGTCCTAGGTCTTGCCACAGGGCAGAGAGCCCTGGCTGCTCTTTGGACTGGAGAGGGGGGGGAAGGGAGTGGGGGGAGGGGGAGAGGGGTGGGAGGAGGGGATGTAGGGGGGGAGGAGGGGGGGGAGATGGGAGGCTGGGAAGAGGTGGAATCTTGTTTTTTTTTTCTCCTTTTCTCAATAAAAAAAAAATTCCACCAAATTAGGAATGAATCAATGGATTAATCTTTTGAAGAAATAGGAGTCCTTTTATTCAATCACCTTGTGGAGGGATTGGCAGTCAACCCTTCAACACCTGAACCTTTTAGGGAGACAATTTACTTTCAAATGATGGCTAGCCTTCAAAGCAACTCATATCTGTTGTGGGAGGATGTTGGTTCGTTCCCATTGCTGAGATCCAAAATAATCACACAGAAACTATATTATTTGCAGTACTGTTTGGTCAATAGCTTAAGTGTATTTCTGGCTAACTCTTATATCCTAAACTAACCCATCACCATTAATCTGTGCATCACCATGAGGTCGTGGCCTACTGGCAAAATTCCAGCAGGCTCCAGCACAGGCGTCTGTCTCCTGCTGCAGTGGCCACATGGCTTCTCACTGATTCTGCCTTCTTTCTCCCAGCATTCAGCTTAGTTTTCCAACCTAGCTCTACCCTGCCCTATCACAGGCCAAAGCAGCTTCTTTATTCAATAATAGATAAAAGAAACACATATACAGAAGGTCTTCCTACATCATATATTGGTAGAATAATTGGCACATAAATTTATAAGCGCTCGGGGGCTGGAGAGATGGCTCAGAGGTTAAGAGCATTGATTGCTCTTCCAGAGGTCCTGAGTTCAATTCCCAGCAACCACATGGTGGCTCACAACCATCTATAATGAGATCTGGTGCCCTCTTCTGGCATACAAACATACATGGAAGGAATGTTGTATACATAATAAATAAATAAATAAATCTTTAAAAAAAATTTATAAGCGCTCCATGAGACCTGCCATTGATGGCTCAGTTGAGATTCACGGATATTTCTAAGGCCATTTCTGAACTAACTATGCCACCTTTAAAAGGAGGGAGACTGTGGGATTTCAAGAAAGGCACTGTAAAGAGACTTTTTTATCTGGCAATTCAATCTACAGAGTAAATAATGCCTATGTAGCTAACAGGTGTCTGTGTTCACAGAAAGGAAACAAGAGTATCTCTTGTAGATTTAACAATGATGATGTGGATTGGGGCATGAGGAATGTCTAAAGGTCACTAGCAACAGCTACTGCTAAGTGGCTGCTCACTTCAAAAATGCAATGTCTTGATAAAGGAAGGATTTGAGCTGATGGTGAAGCACCTAGGTTAATTTTTTCAAACTATGTATGGTTTTCCATTCCTATTCTTTGTTTTCAAAATATTTATTTATTATGTATACAATATTCTGTCTGTATGTAGGCAAGAAGAGGGCACCAGACCTCATTACAGATGGTTGTGAGCCACCATGTGGTTGCCGGGAATTGAACTCAGGACCTTTGGAGGAGCAGGCAATGCTCTTAACCACTGAGCCATCTCTCCAGCCCTCCATTCCTATTCTTGTGAAGTTAAAAATAAAAAGAGAAACTGGATGCTTGGTTTCCATTTCCAGAACTTCCATTGACCATCCACTTCAATTTCCCATAGAGATTTTTGGTTAACACAAGACAATTCTTTTTCCAATGCCTGTCTATTTACAGATAATTAATTATCCATGTCTCAGTCAAAGATCTTCTTCTCCTATATACTATGACCCTTTAAAAAATACCTATGTGGTTCTGTTTTTGTAGTTGTTGTTATTTTAAATTATATGAAATAATAAATAATCATGAGTCTTTTGTGTTGTTTTTATTGGTGTTCATTTTACTGTATCTTGGCAAGGTGGTAGAGGCTTTTTATCTCAATTTTGCATTCTTATTAAATTCTCAATTTAATCTCAATTTTTGCATTCTTATTAAATTCTGTAGTTTCAGCAAAGAAAGCGAGGAGCCTAGGAGAGAAATAGCCTTCCTTTCTATATGTCTCATTTCTCAGATGGAACCTCAGTTACGAAACACAGATTAACAAAGGGAAATCACATTGAAAAAATTTTAACATATGTCTGTTTAAAAATTGTGTGTGTATGCATGCATATATGTATGTGCAAGTACATGTATTTGTGTATACGCGTATGTATGCTCTCTCTCTCTCTCTCTCTCTCTCTCTCTCTCTGTGTGTGTGTGTGTGTGTGTGTGTGTGTGTGTGTGTGTGTGAGAGAGAGAGAGAGAGAGTTAGTCATCAGGGAGAAATACAGGAAGAGCAAGTAATAGCCGCTGTGCTTACAGACCATGAAGAAAAAAGTGAAGGCAGATGGGGTGGCGGCAGGGAGGTAAGGTTTGCCAAGGCAACCAGAAAAGTTCATTAGATGGAAGTGGGACTTGTTGCACAGATGTATTCCCACGGCATCTAATTGTAACTGGTGAATTGCTTATCACTTAGCAATATTGCTCCAGTCTATTTTATGAGATTCTAGGGAGAGCACCCAGGAGACAGAGTTCAGTACCTTCAACTTATCCAAAGACCTCCAGGTTCTTAAGCAATTAGATTTTTTTTTTTATGTTCTCATTTTTTTTTAAAGACAGGGTTTTGATACGTATCAGCTAGCCTTGAACTCACTATGCAGTCTAGGACAGTTTCCAACCTGAGACAACCTTCCCACTCAAGCCTCTTGAGTGCTGGGGTTACAGGTGCATGCCACCATTCCTGCCTTCTATTCTACATTTTGCTCTGAATTTTATGTGCCTGATTTCTTTTTGTTTTCTGAGACAAGGCTTTTTTTTGTGTAACAACTATACCTGTCCTGAAACTCACTCTGTAGACCAGGCTGGCCTTGAACTCACAGAGACACTCCTGCTTCTGTTTCCCAAGTGCTGGGATTAGAAGTGTGTGCCACCAGGGCCCTGCCTGAGGGTATATGTCTAAATTGATTTCTTTCTTTGTGTGTATGTGTGTGTGTTTGCAGGCTTTTTTGTGTTCTGCCGGTTAGCTCTGTCCTGACAGCCAGCTTCCAAATAACCACACAGGCACTTATTATTAATTATAAATGATTGACTGATAGTTTTTTTGCAAACTAGCTCCTACATCTTAAATTAAACCATATTTCTTATTTATACTCTACTACTTTGTGGTACCTTTTTTCATCATGACACTTTTGTCTCCTGATTCCTCTGCATCTGGCTCTTTATTCAACCAATGAGAATAATGCATATTCAAAGTATACAAAAAAGGATTATTGCACAGTGTGTGTTTGTGTGCGTGTATATGTGTGTGTGGTATAAATGTGTGTGTGTGTACATGTGTCTCAATTGCCAGAAAATCATACTTCTCTTTATTATAGTTTCATCTTGTACACCATAGAAGTGTTTATTGGCAAATATTAATATTGTTACTTTTTACATTTTGAGTTTAAATGCACAGACTCCAGGCCCAGCTTCCTCTCTAACACTGTGGACAGGGATGGCTCCTGATGGGGTAAAGCCCTCTGCCACTAGGACAGATCTTGGAAGAATTAACTCCTGGCATAACAACCTTGGAGAAAGGCATAGACAGCAGTTAAGAAAGTTCAGTGTTTGTTTACTTTGAATTCAGAGAGGAAATACTCAACCTTCATGTTAGGGCCATAAATATTCTCTGAGAAAGAGTTTACATACTAACTGTCTCTCTGACTCTATCCTTCTTTACATTCTCTCTTCTCTTCTCTTCTCTTCTCTTCTCTTCTCTTCTCTTCTCTTCTCTTTCTCTTCTTCTCTCTTTCTCTCCCCCAACATACATGTACATATACAGAACAACTCAAAGTGGAGTTGGAACTTATTCTCTGATTAAAAACAAAACAAAACCACCCACCAGATCAAACTCCCAATGCTCCTTTTCTGTAACCATCCTGACGTAGTCCATTTTACCACAAGCCCCATGGAAAATGGGAAGAAATGTGATGTTTTCTCATGCTGAGAATGGAGCACTCTGATTCTTGAATGAGAAACGTTCCTCTTATCTCTTTAGAAACAGATGGTCCAACCCCACTGAGCAGCACAGGACTGCAGTTTCCATCTGTCCTCCTGCCTATCACCACGCTCTCTCCGGGACTCACAAATATTGGGTGCTTTCTTCAAGGAATCATGATATGATTATTTCAATACCCCAGTGCCTGAATAAGTTAAGAAGGAACATGCGTCGCAAATATTGAATTCCTACAGAAAACTACTAGTTATGACTGAGATTTATAGAACACTTACAGACAAGATACACTCTCAGTTTTAATATTTGACTTCCCTTGGGCATTTGACTTATCAGGATCTCTCTTGAATCTTGTCAGTTTTTCCCTTGCAGTCCTAGATAATAAAGGTGCTTATTTTCGCATGCTACACAAGTGTCCTACCACCGAGTCACATCGTCAACCTTCTGCTCTCTTAATAACTCTCCTTGTAGACTTAGGGAACTTATGCAGTCCCCTCTGGGTTCCTCTATTAAAGCTTGCCTGTCACATGACTAAAAATTATGATAATGAGTCCTTCCTTTATTAAATAAATATCTTCTATGTTGCTTAGTACTGGTACTAGGACCATTGCACACAGAACTCTACAAGACATAATTATGTTCCTATTTCAGAGATAAGCTACCAGGTAAGGACACATCACTGGGCGGCATTAGACCTGCACTCTGAACCTACGCAGGATGGGCTCTGGAGCTGAAGCTCTATTCTCACCCGCCAAAACAGCCTCTTTTTAAAGGGCAGGACTTGCACAGGCGATTTAATGTCAAGCAGGCTAAAATGTGAACATGATCGTTTGGTTGAAAATGGCTTGGGATTGGCAATTGTCTGTAGCAGAAACTGCAAACCTCCCTTCCTGCTCACGATCAGTGGTTTGAAAAAGCCCAGATGGAGCCCTCTGGAGTGCTGCCCCTGACTCTCATGTCAGAGACATTCTGGGCATCAAGCCAATTCTTGTTGGACAGGTGCAGAGAGTAGAATTAATCATAGCCCTTGGTTCATGTCGGGCATTCACCGAGGTTGGTGCCAGGCCTTCTTTACATCCCTCTTGTTTCTATGAATCTGCTTATTCCCTCTATTGCCACTTGCCACTCCCTTCCTGCTCCTCCTACCAAGGCAAACATTTCAAGGTGCCTGATGCTATCTTGTTATTTGGACTTGAGACACTTTATTATATTGCTTTTGCACGCAAGTGTGTGAATGTTGGTCAAAATGGACACAATTTCAAACATGTGCATTGGAGATGGCAAGAGTCCATAAGGTAGGACAGAGATCCCTCAAGAAGTCAACCATTATCTTGGACCACCCCACCCCCCACATGACTGTGGGAAAGTGAATTTCAATTGTTTAAATCACCTGCTCTATAGTATTTTGTTTGGCAACTAATTCAAAGACATATTTGCCAGCACTATATGACTTGTACACATAGAGAAAGGCTTTGAAGGCATGATTGCTGAGTCTGGGACGTTTCAGATATGCAGGATTTAACTTGATGTATTCTGGGAGGTGTGCGTGTACAGAAGGAAATCAGAAGCTAGGATGGACCCCACTCTTCCATGTCATAACATAGCAGAGAACCATCCATGAGGGAGCATCTCTCAAAGACTGAGTGACCCAATAGCTTTTTTTTTTTTTTTTTTTTTTTTTTTTTTAAGAATGTATACCAAAAGACCAGCACAGGGCTCCAGAAAACTCATTTATTATTCTGAAACCTAGAACATGAAAAATAAAAACTAGGAAAAGCTTGGATTTCCTCTTCATTCATTACCTCATTGTTGAATTTGCCCTTTAACATAAGTACACACATACGCCGATGTCAATATAGCTTACTGAAAAGTGGTTCATGTTAATAGATATCCATCTAATACTGGAATTCCTGCTAAAAGGGCAACTGATTTTGTGTTATGAAAACACCCTGGTAAAGTTTGAGCACAGACAGTGAGATGTCATGGGCTACAGGAAGGAGTGTAACTATCTTTTGAGACACGGAGGGAGATCGTGTCTATGATCATGGAACAGAAGGAGACAGGACGACACTTCTGGAGTCTGATGAGACATACAGTCTGGGTGTGGGACCCTTTCCATTCTTCAGCAGAGTTGCTATATTTAAGCCTGATGTGAACATTTACTATGAACTCAAATGAAAGGTGTGGCTTGTGTCTTGGGAGCGACTGAGGACACAGCAGTACAGGTAGAAGGTAGCTCGGGTAAGCTCATCAAGAATTGGCAGACTTTGCACTAAAGGACCTTTTAAAAAATAAGTTGCCAGGTCAAACTGCTCTCACACGGACTCTGCTACGTCTTCAGATGTGGTGGGGGCCCACTGGCTGCTGGTGCAGGTTGGAGAAGGTACATCATTCTGCTGGGGTGCAGGTCGGAGAGGAAGGTGGATCATTTTTCTTCCCTCCACTCTCTGCTGACAGCATCTTTCTGAGCCATGAGGTTGGCTCCTTCCTCTGGATAAATACAGCATACTTTGTAAATGGATGCATCACGTTCAACTTTAGAAAATAGAGTTACAAAGGACTGAGTGGGTGTAGAATTAGTTAGTTGTTTTGCAGGGCTGCCAGGGACAAAATTGATCTCTCTGACTCATGTAGTTTTTTTTTTCTCCTTTTTTTTCTTCTCACACTGCATGGAGCTGACCAGCTTTAGTCTGTTATTAGGATAGAGTGAATGTCATTGTCTTTGTGAAGACTCCGTCTCCTGGAATTTCTATACCCCACCTCTGAAAGCAGAAGGAAAGAAAAATGGTTTGACCTATTTCTTTCCAAATGAAAATTATAGCTCCTATCAATTAAAAAAAGAAAAAAGAAAAGATGTGAACTTGATTGAGCAAGGCATGGGACTGAATGAGAATGTCACTTCCCTCCTCAGTTGTCACAGTTCTATAAACTGTAATGAACACATCCCTTGGAGGCAGCAACCTGAGGCGAGCTGTGACAAAAATGGAGATCAGGCCACTCGGGTTCGCTGCCACAGAGGGCGATGATTGCATTTCCGGAGACTAGTGACCCCAGAGAAGCCTCTCACTTTGTGACACTCTCATCTTCACGTGGTACTAAATTAACTTAATTGGAAATTCAAATTTACACTTGTGGGGGTCAGGATATTCTCTTTCCCCAAGGCCATCTCCTGGCACATCTTTTTCACAAGGTCCATTTGTGACAAGACAGAAGAGATTTGAAAGGGCAGTGGTACCCTAGAGGTGAACCCATACATTAGGGTTTTCCTGTCTCCTGACATTTACACACATGAACTAGGAATGCATGTAGAAACTTCTAGAGGGTCTTCTGTGGAACTACACAATAGGAACTTTCTGAAAATGGGCTCATTGATTCCTACGTAGTGGGTCATTTTGACAACCAGGATTCATAGTAAAGTTGTCTCCTAGGGGTTAGAGAGATGGCTTAGTGCGTAAAACACTTGCCATGCGATCATGAAGACCTGAGTTTGGATCCCCAGAGGCTACACAGGGTAAGATGCAGTTGTTCAGACATCTGTAACCCCAGAGCTCCTATGATATTCCCCGCAGCAAACAAGAGACTGTCTCAAACATGGTGGAAGGCAGGGACATATATCTGCAGCAGTTCTCGGACCTCCGTGTGCACCCGGTAGTACAAGTGTGCTCTTGCACTAACATGAACATGCAAATATGCACGCACACACACATATTAAAACATTGATTATTAGGTTCTTAAATATCTTGTGAGAGCAGAGAAGACATGAGGTTGGAGCTGTCTCTGGCTCCTATGCACAATATCAAGTCTGTGGTTCATATGGATATAATATCGGAGGGCAGCAATACTGGGGGATGCCGGCTCAAGGTGAGAGTAAGACAGAGATGGGAGGAAATCCATGAATGGTTTGTCTGCACTTGACCCCTGATACTGGTGACAATTCTCCTCGACTGCTGGAGACTGATAGGACCAGAGATGTCTATCTGTTCACCTTGGAAAAACCCAGCCATGCTGGAAAGTGAGCCTTCTTACTGGAAACTCCAGGAAAATACAGCATAACTAAGGTAACATGTATACAACAATGCTAAGTAGAAATAATCCACGGAGTATGTCTCCTCTCCTCGCTGTCATCACACTCCATCAATAGCCAGCTTCCCAAGATACAGATGGCATGAGACCACACCAGGAATCTCCGCGTGACAGACGGCGACAGCTCTCAAAAATGTTTACTGTGGTTTGCCAACAAGAGACACCCCACTGCTTTCCTCAAATTCAAGGCACTCAAGATGAGCCTGTTGTGCTCAGAAGAACCCTTGCTGGAACGCTTGCTTGTTAGCTGACAGCAACAGACAGATCCTTTCAATTGAGCTGGAGACATGCTGTTGGGCATTGTGTGTCTGCTTTGATAGACATCCAGGGAAGCAAGTGCTGCACGAGGTGCAGGAGAAACACCCGCCTGACTTTGACCACAGGGGCCTCAGAGGCTGCCATTGCACAGCCTGGTGAGAGTCGGGGAACGAACCCAAGGCTTTCCAACACGTATGGAAATCCAGCGAGATCAGAGCCCAGCGGCTATTCTTAAAAACTAGGAGTTTAAAATACCCAAGTAGTTCTCAACAGCTGGCCAGTTCTATTGCCAAGACAGGCTGAGAGAGATGAAAGTGTTTCTCAAGGCAGCACACAGGGGCCAGGCTGCCGAGCTTGGAGGCATGGTGGCAAAGATGCTCACTTAACGACTCAAATGGTAACTGTGACTGTGGGGGCTGGAAGTGCCCTGGAGGGCTGTGCTCTGCCTTTAGGAGGAGAAGAAGACACAGTCTTCAGGAAAGAGAGTCAGGAGTCTGCAGGGAGCCCAGCCTACACAGGGCCATTGCCTACCAAATATGCCCAATAATCAGCACTGTAGGGACCCAGAAATCAGCTCTGCCTGGGCAGGATAGCTTTCGCTAGAACTAACCAACCCCTCCTCTACTAAAGGCTGGCCAGATTTTCTCCCAAATCCATACACTGAAAATCCTAACTCCCAGTACCTCAGAGTGTGATTGTATTTGGAAATATCATTAAAAATTAGAGGTTAAATTCAACGAGGCTCTCAGGAGAGGCCTTGATCCAATATGACTAGTGGTACGTGTGTCAAGAGTATGTGTGTGCAGAGAACCATGCGAGGGGTGACGTAAGAATAGCCAAGAAGAGAGTCCTCGGGTCAGTGACCCCTGTGGAGTCTTGATCTTCAGGTCCTTCTCAATGAGGAGATGGTACATTTGGATTCACTAGATGGTACTCTTTTGCCATGGCCACTATGAAGAAAAAAAACGCTGTGATACCTTTACAAAGCCTTTATTGTCTTTTCATTGTTCCTCCCTGTTTATTCTCTTCCATGTGAAAATTTTCTGTAAACATTTCACATTTATTTTCACTGAAGCATAAGTGTCAGAGAAACCTCGAAATGGCCTCTCTTTCCCCTAGGCTGTCAGGTCATTTGAAGTGAGCTAATCCCTGACATAAGCAAAGCCCTAAAGAAGCGATATCTTATTTATTTTTCCTATCCTGTGAAAAACTCCCTAAAAAAAGGCAACTTAAGGGAGAAAGGACTTCCTGTGGCTCATTGTTTGAGGTTACAGTCCAGGATGGTGAGGAAGCCACAACAGCAGGAGTTCCAGGCAGCTGAGCATTTTGCATCCAAAGCCAAGAGGCAAAGAGTAATGAATGCTGATACTTGCCACTCTTGTTTTTTTCTATTTAAATAAGGTTCAGGCTCTCAACTCAGGGAGTGGTGCAGAGTGGGCAGGTATTCCAACCTCAATCAACACAAACAAGATTGTCTCTCATAGTCATTCCCAGGAGCCTGTCTCCCAGGTGACTCCCAATCTCATTAAGTTGACCATTAAAACTAACCATCACAATTTATCAGGCTTCTCAGGAGAGGTATCAGTGAATAAGAATTCTTCTTGAGTGTTCCCTGAACACCAGCTCCCACTCTCACCTCTGGTTTGTTCTCAGGCATCAATCAGGTCAAGTGGCAATATGTGGTGTGCGATTCCAACCTATTTCCTAGCACACAGGGAATGAGTGCCAGTCCTGAATAAATGGTATCAGGGCTCTGTGTCCAAAACCCATCCATTATTGCAGGAAAATTCCAGTGTTTTCCTTCCCCATCCCCACCATCTTCACTGAAAGACTCATAGGAAAAAAGAACAGTAAGGAAAGTGGCCCACTTGAAGTGGAGGCTTTATAAAGTAACAGGGACCCCAAACGCTAAGGGATTTAAGCACAGATGAGATGTGTGTGTGTGTGTGTGTGTGTGTGTGTGCGTGTGTGTGCGTGTGTGTGCGTGTGTGTGCGTGTGTGTGCGTGTGTGTGTGTATTCATGTGTGTGTTGGTAGGAATTGATCCCAGGGCAGAGGACATACCAAGTATACGCTCTTCCAGTGAGCTACACATCACTCCTGAGCCAGAGTTTTGTGTTGTTGATCCTATTTGAAATTCACTTTTGTTTAGACTTTTAGTCTTGAATAATGGCAAGCCCAGGAGTAGAAACAACTTCAGGTTGATGTGCTAGCCCAGGCTGTTCTCTTTCTATTCTTTGCTGTCATATTCTCTCTCTGATGTGCTATCAACCAGAAGAAATGAAGTTATCTTTCCATAACATTTCCTTAGGAATACAAAAAAAAAAAAAAAAAAAAAAAAAAAACCAACTCCCCTGAAGCCCAAAGCCTTCTTGAGCATTTTTTCTTCTCTAGTGGTTCTCTGAGTAAACAATGTGGAAAATGGATTCAGTTTCAGATAGCATCTTTACAGGATCCATTGTGTTGTGCTATTTTCCAGGTAATTGCTGCTGTAGAGAACACAATGGTAAATGATAATTAGAATGGTTGCTGCGTGGCCAGGAGCTCACAGGTACCTGTCAACAGGACCAAATGGCAAGAAGAAAGACATACTATTTGATACATGTGCCTACAGACCCCAAGCTGCTCCAACACACACAGAAGAATTTCCCCTTGGTGACTGGACTACTTACTATTTTGCTCTTGGCTTTCTTTTTTAAGTATTAGTTTTATTCTTTTAGTGTCCACCAGGTAATTCTCACTTTCTTTCCCTTCAGCCCTGGACTATTTGTGCTGCTATAACAAAGCGATCTAGATTGGGTAATCTATAAACAATAATTTTTTCACAGTTCTGGAAGCTGAAGAAGCCCAAGTTGGAGATGCCAATATGTTTGATGCTTGGCAAACTGCTGGTTCTTGTAAATTGTGCTGCCTAGGTGTCCTCATCCAGAGAAGCAGATGGAAGGGTATAAAAAAAGGAGTATGTTACATGTTTTCCCGAAATAGAAGACATTGAACCCATTCTCCCAGGTCTTTTTATAGAAGGAATAACTTATTCAGCTTTGCATTACTATAATAGAATACCTGAGGAAATTAACTTCTGAAGTGAAAAAATTTATTTAATTTAGGATTATGGAAGTTCTAGACAGGGTTGGTCTGTCTCTCCTCAGGCCACTATTAGAAGCAAAGCAGAAATATTAATGTACTGTTTAGTTATCAGATATTTCTCTAACACCAAAGGCATTGCCCATATTTGTGATGATTGACACCAACTGTCAACTTGACAGGACCTTGAATCACCTGGCACACAAGCTTCCGGGATTATTTGTATGAAATTATCTTGATTAGTTTAGCTGGAATGGGAAGACCCACCTTAACTGTAGCACCATCCCATGAGCCGCGGTCCTAGATGGGGCGAGAATGACCAACCTCAACTGTAGCACCATCTTGTGGGCTGGGGTCCCGGATGGGGTGGGAAGGATCAACCTTAACTATAGCACCATCCTGTGGGCTGGGGTCCTGGATGGAATAAAAAAAGAAGAAAAGAGCTGAGTACCAACATACTCTAGTCTCTGTGTCCCTGCTGTGGATATGATGAAACCAGGTCTTCTGCCATGGCTCCTCAGTATGAGAGACTACAATCTCAAACAACAGTGTGAAATGAAACACTTTTCCCTTAAGTTGCTTTTGTTGGGATCTTATCCCAGTGTCTTAGTTAGAGTTTCTATTGCTGTGATGAAACACCGTGACCAAAAGTTGGGGAAGAAAGAGTTTCTTTGGCTTACACTTTCCTATCGTAGGCCTTCACTGAAGGAAGCCAGGGCAGAAACCTGGTGGTAGCGACTGATGCAGAGGCCATAGAGGAATACTGCTTACTAGCTTGCTTCCCATGGCTTGCTTAGCCCGCTTTTTCATAGAACCCAGGACCATCTACCCAGGTGTGGCAATGTCCACAATGGGTTGGGCTTTCTCACATCAATCACTAATTAAGAAAATGCCCTAAAGTCTGCTGATAGCCCGATCGTATTGAGCCATTTTCACCAATGAGACTCCCTCCTCTCCAATTACTTTTAACTTACGTCAAGTTGACATAAAACCAGCCAGCATACACAACAAAGAGACAAGAAACTAAGCAACAATTACATTTTCAAACATTGCCATAACAAAATATAAATGGATGTGACAATACAAATAAAGACTCACTAAAGATTTGATGTCATCGTCTGAAGTGATGTGGTATGTTCTCTTCAGCATGTAGGGCAAGAGAAGCAATGCAGGGCAGAGACTATAACCATTTATGTTCGCACTGTTATGAGAGTGGACTGCCAGGCTCTAGGGTATGGAAGCATATTCAATGCTGTCAGGATCGAGGAAATGCTGAAGGAAGACCACAGACTCAAATAGTACGTAAGAATGAAGAGTGTTTATTATACCAGCATGCATGTGGGGTCCTTCATCTGTACAAAATGGTGACGACTCTGAGAGGAGCATGCAAGCTCCTTTTAAGCATAACTAAGGGAAGTTTCAGGGGCCATGAGGTCATCTCAAGCTTAATTGGTTAAGCAGGCAGCAGCTACATTAGTATATTTCTAATTGGCTGAGTTTAGTCTTCACTTGTGGACACATCTGTGTAAGTTTAGAGGTGACTGATAAGGAGGCTCCTGGGTTTGTCCTTGAGATACTATGAGGCTGTCTTAGCCCCTTGGTGTTTGTTTTCTCCCTCAACCCTGAATGTAAGGACCTTGTAGATAAATGACCCTTTGCTAGAAAAGATACCTGTTTTGTCCTTCTCAAAAAGCTACATCTTAAATTCAGTTGTAAAAAGTAGGCAAGTTTAACCCCTTTAATGGTTAAGGTTATTAACTATTATCCCTGAGAGTCCATTGCTATCAAGGTCCATGTTCCATCTCAGTCATAGAATGCAGAAGGAATGAATAACAGTGCAGGATTTTTTTTCCTTTTGTTGAAAATTGATCTTTTCTCCCATTACAGATCCTGATTATGGGTTCCCTTCCTTCTACTTCTCCCAGTTCCTCTCCACCTCCTCTCCTACCCATGTCCATTCCCTTTCTCTCTCTCATTTGTAAAGAAACGGCTACTAAGAAAATGTAACAAAATAAATGTAATAAAATGAAACAAAACCCATTACATTGGAGCTGGATAAAGCAAACCAACAGAAAGAAAAAAGCCCAAGGGAAAGCACAAGAATCAGAGACCCGCTTGTTAAATCATTTGATTTCAGATATTGGTTGGTTACTCCCATAAGCTTGCCTTTTGCATCTTTTCTCTTGCATGGATCAGAAGCAGAGAAAGGACGAGAGTGTGTTTGTTTTTCTAGCGTGTACGGGAATGTTTTGGAAATATTCCTGAGAGTAACAGGAAATCAAGGAGTCCTTGTCAAGTTAACTAAGAAAGGGATAGGGGAGAACCAATGTGAAGCTCCTTATAAGGACGACTGCTATAATTATAAGCTCGATAGCAGTTATTGAGATGGATCGCCATAGCGATACGCTAAGGCTCAACACTGATCAATTAGAAAGGGACTGGAATAAAGGGCTCTAGCCACGTGGATGAAAGAGGGAAGGGGGTGTGTTTGCATATGCATAAATTCAATATGGCCAAGGGAAGTTTAGGATGAAGGGAAATTCGAGGGGAGAATGGCAATCGCGTCACGAAGCTGCCCGGCTGTTGCAGAAATGGAACAAGACAGTACAGGGTGTTAGTCTGAATTAGGATATCCCTGTAGCTCATCTTTTGTGGAATGTTTCAACCCCAGCTTGTGGTGCTCTTGTGAACTCTGTGGTGCCTTTAGGAGAGGAGGTAAATGGACACGGGTCACTAGTGGTGTGCTTTTAAGGTTTTAATTCAAATCCCTTTATTCTAATTTTTAATTGTTATTCTATGTATTTATTTATTGAGATGGAGTCTCACTGTGCAGCCCTGGCTGGCTTGGGACTTGCTATGTAGGCCAGGCTGGCTTTGAACTCACAGATATACACTTGCTTCTGCCTACTGAGTGCTGGGGTTAAAGCCTGACTAGGGGAGACGTTTGAAGGTTACGCCCTCCTAGGTTCTGACCCGGGCTCTTTGCTTTCTGTTTGTGGGGTCTACATAGCTGATGCTTAGCACTCGAATCACCATGCCTTCCCAGCCACTTTGGACTGAAATCTTTGAAGCAGTGAGATGAAGTAAATCTAGTCTACCTTAAATTGCTTCTATTTGGTATTTTGTTTCAGTGACGAGAAAACTAATTCAAAGAAGTAGCACGATAAATATGCTTTGAAGATGGTTCCCAGTACAGAGCGTGAGTCTCGGCATGAAAAGATGAGCAATAAAGACACATCACATGTGGAACATGGAGTGGTTGGAACTGTGGCTTGTCTAGGAGGGTTTTTTAATGTCCCTTATGTGAATTATTGCATCAAAAGCTCAGTATCTCCCTCGTTTCTGTCCGTTCAGGCTGTGCAGTGTTCTGTAACACTGGAAGAGAGCTCTGAGAGCCTTCTCTGCTACAGATACCCTAAACACAAGGGTTGCATGCAATCCCCGAAGTCTTCACTAATGAAACAATTTTTTGACCAGAAAGATGGCACTTGCTATACAAATATGAGGCCCTGAATTCAAATCTGCGGCATCCAGCATTCAAATGAAAAGCTGAGCATGGTCATGTAGTCCTGAAACCCCAGGACCTGGAGAAAGACACAGGAACATCATTTGGCTTGCTGACTGACAACCTAACTCTAGGTTTAGTGAGAGCACTTGTCTCAAGTGGATAATATAGAAAGTGAGAGAGAGCAAGGACACCAGTATTTCTCTAGCCTGCAGAGGCGCGCACACACACACACACATTTACACACACCCCTTTACACACTCTTGTCTTTTCTCTGCATTAATGAAGTGAATTATTGAATTAATAGTATATGAATTTCCTTCAAGTAGAAAAAACTTACATCTAATTGAAATCTTGAGATCTCCCTGTCATTATTCAACCAGGTGTGCCTTTCTAAGTTGATGAGCAGAGGTTTTCTTGTCTGTGTGCTCACTAAGAACAGTGCAAGGGTAAACAGTCTAGTTGTTGGATTTATAAAAATGCTTACTAGTAAATGCATTATATGCAGAAAATTTGGTCCAAACTTTTCAGATTTTTGTATGGAAAGTCAAGAAAGGAAGACCTCACATCAAAACCATCCAAAGCCACCATATATTTCTTCTAGAGGAGAGCTGGTCTCTCTGAATGAACTATGGTACCTGGCATCCACCTGAATTTATTTATTCTCCCTCCACCCCCTCTCTCTTGCCTTTTTGTCCCAGGTTAATGAAATCTCCTTGGAAACTAGAATTCTTCATCTGGTCACAATTTTTCCCCCTTAGCGTTTCTCTTTTACATCCTGAAATAAACAGTATCATCACAAGACACATTTAAAGCGCCTCGTGAAACAAACCAGGACGAATGCATTTGCAATTACAGGTTCAGATTTTACACACCAAAATCATTTTCATCCTGACACCTGCTTTGAATTGAGCATTGAATCATATAGTTTCCCTTGAAAGACTCAATTAAAATAATATGCAGGGATTTCAAAGAGGTACAGAACCACAGAAGCAATGCCTTTCCCTGAGCGTGGCAGCATTTACGTTTCTTTCTGATTTATGGGTGTGGGCAGCAGTTGCTCATCATCAGTTCCAAGGTGACATTGCAAGATACTCAAGACCCAGCTTTGCATGAAGCCCAACACAAAGGTCTCCTGTGATCCATGAAGAACCCAGGGAAGTAGGTGGCCATGCTGAAGAAGCCCATGCGGCAGCAACTGAAGGCAACTTCCTGGAGATGAAGGCAACTTTAAATAATTCTGTCCATAACCTGAATGAGACTAGGAGCAGCTTCTTTCACATAAACTTTGAGGTGAGAATTGTTTATTTTTATCTTTGTTTATGTATTTATTTACTTACTGTTATCCCCAGATCACAAAGTCCCCCAAAAATCAATAAGGTGACCGAGTCCCATATCTAAAAGCAAAGAGCCTTTATTCTTATTAAAGTTCTAACTCAGACTCTCTGTGTGTCCAACACATGGCACAATCAGAGAGCCTTGAGCTCAGTTGGGGTGGGGGTTTTTGTCATAGCAGAGGTTGGGGAGAGGGATTTCTAAGGTTCAAGACTTCTGACTGGCTGACATAGGTCTAGGGCTGTCCTGGTGAAAGGCAATGGGTGTGTGCTGGGCTTTGGAGTGTTAGGTATTATCTCTTGGATGATATGTTCCTGGTACCTAGGTGGTCTTTCTTGGAACCAGGTATTTCCTTTGGGTAAACTGACACTCAGGTCTCTATTCAGCTTGTCATGACTGAACCATCTGGGGAAGAAAAACCACAGCCCTCCTTCAAAGGCTAGGTAAGTATTTCAGCCCCTAAGCTTTACTGCCGAACCCAATGAGGGCTATTTTCATTCACACAATGTGATACACAAGATCACTGTTCAAAAATAAATTATATTTCTATAAAAAAATGTAATAAGCAATTGTAGACAATTTAAAGTCAAATTTGAAACAATTTAAATGCTAATACCATTAACTAGCATAACACATATAAAATACTAAATGAATTAACATATACTCTAGAAATGTATGCAAACTCTCACTAAAATAAACTAAGTAGTAATTTAGTGAAGTATGAATTAAATAATTTGACTATTCTTTTCTTCCAAGACTATATTTTCAGAATTTTATTTTTTGATAATAATTTAATAATAATAATTTTATCCTTTAAGGATTTTAGACTTTGGAATTTTGGCTTTACAAGGTTTCTACATTCAGGATTGTGGTGGTCAAGATGGTATCTGTTAGAAAACTGTGCCAAAGTTGATAGACAGTTGCCAGCAGGCCAGCAGGACCACACCTCTTTTAAGGACTTTAGGAAGGTCTTAGTTATTGTTCTATTGTTGTGAAGCGACACCATGACCACGGCAACTTATAAAAGAAATCATTTAATTGGCCCTGGCTTACAGTTCAGAGGTTTAGTCCATTATCATCATGATGGGAACATGTCAGCCAACATGCAGACATGGTGGTAGAAAGGTAGCTGAGAGTTCTCTATCCATATCTACAGGCAGCAGGAAGGGAGGCACTGGGCCTGGCTTGGGTTTCTGAAATCTTAAAGCCCACTCCCCAGTGATATATGTCTTCCAACAAGGCCACACCTCCTAATCCCTGTCAAGTAATGCCACTCTCTGATGACTAAGCACTAAACATTTTTGTCTGAGGAGGGGGCAATCTTTTTCAAACTAACATAATGAGAAAATCTTGCTGCTTCTTCCAGTTTCTGGCAGCTTCTGGCCACCAGATCATCACCTCTTCTCTCCTTTTACTTCCTACGTCTCTCTGTGTTTTGAAAACTCCCCTTTCTCATGTGCCCACCCCAGTCACTGTATGCCAGACCTACTCCACCCAGGCACTCTCTTTTGCAGTTCTGACTTCTGTGTCCATACTGACTTCTCTCTAAAAGATATTTTATTTGCATTTCCTGGAGCTTATGACTTGAACATCTCTTTTGTGGGGAGCAGGGCACATGTTACATATTACATCTATGATCCCAAATGGAGAACAATCCAATTTTCATTCATTATGAAGGGATATGGAATAAATTCTAGTATATCCTTATAATGGAGTATGCTTATTAATAAAACAGAATAAACCCTTGACTTATACCCTAAATAACTTTCAAGCTAATTATGTAGAGTGAGGTATACTGTACAGTTTATATAATAGTCATATATGGCAAATTAACCCATAATGACAGAAGGCTGACTGTTCCTCCTTAGGGGACTGTGGCAATGGGGATGGTTTCATTACATATGTGATTGTTAGTGTCTACTGTGGTGAAACAATCGCTCGGGTATTCCTCTTTCTTTACTCTGCATGCTTCTGCTTGGCATGGTAATTCAAGGAGCACCCAAGTCCTTTGTCACATGTGGTTTTAATGGAGCTATTCCTATCTTGAGTGATGGTGAGGAGTCCCATTTTTGAGGTCGTCCAGTTGCCACTGTGTTAGGTTCTTCTATTTTGCAGTGACTTTTGTACATGACAGAAACTCCCTACTGGGAGAAAAGTCAATTCTGATCAAGTTTAGACTTTCAGGCAGAACAATCTATGGTGACAGGGACCTGCAGCTGGCAACTTACATGTCAGCAGCTCTGAAAACAGACTTGGGCGGTAAATGAGAGCAGGACAGAATCTTCTAGAACCTCCCTCTAGAGAGCTACTTCTTCTAGTCAAATGCTACCCTCTAAAAGCTCCACAGCCTCCCCCAAGAGTGTTGTCATCTGCCCACCATGTGTTCAAAATGGGATCCTGTGTTGGAATAGCTCAGATTCAAATTATAACAAGCATGTTGAGGAGCATCTTTGCCATATAAGGAAAGAATGTTATTTTGAATAAAATAGCCTTTATTTGCAGAAAGAAAAGGAGACAAACCTCTGGAGACCTCTTTTTGACTCCCTAGACTCCACTGCTCCTAAACTGGCCATAACAAGACGCTTTCCAAATATGTGAACTCTTAAGCTTCCTTTTGATCACAAGATAGTTTGAGTTGAGTTTCTACCACCACCACCAAAGGGGAGACTTAACGCCAAATCCAAGTTTGCATCCATCCCTAAGCAAAGCCGTTAATGTTGCTTTAGTTGTCTTATTGGGCTAGCGTGCAATGATCAGTCTGGGGATATGTCACCTCTGAAGGTAATACATGATAATTAGATTAGGTACAAAGCAGACACATGGGGGATGACGCCAGTGTTTGTTTATAATACTGGAAAACACAAACATCAAACAGTTCCAAAAGTTATTCAGAGGCCTGCCTGAATAATGACATTGCACTGTCCTTTGTAGATGGCAGACAAGCACGGGAGACTCATCAGGAGTGGGACCTGTCAGATTGACCTACCTTCCATTTCTAAATAGCATGCCTGCCAGATAGATTAATGACGAGTTCTTGCTGTAACAGAACATTAAGTTCCAGACAGCCAGACTCCCCACCTGACCTTGGAGGAGCTGTGACGTCCTTTGGGTCCTCAACTTCCTCATCTGTGCAGTGAGGTTATTTCAACATCTGTGCCCTTCAATCCCATGACCTAATTTAAAGAAAAGGTGTGGAGGTATGGATGAAGGGATGCCTGGCTAGTGCAGTGGAGGGGTGAACTCAGGCATCCTTCTCCTGTTGGTACTTATGAGGCTGTAAAGGTGTTTTCCTTAGGGCAAGGGCCTTCAACCTCTGTTGGCTGAGGTTCTCTGTCCTGCCTGGTTCCCACAGTCATTAAGTCCCAAAGAATCACACAGAAGTCTACATTAGTTATAAACTGATTGACCTAGTAGCTCAAACTTCTTATCAACTCTTATAACTTATATTAGCCCATTATTCTTGTCTGTTAGCCACGTGGCTCAGTACCTTATTCAGTGAGGCAGTTACATCTTGCTTTTTCTGTGGGTGGGTCACAACTGCAGACTAGGACTTCCTTCTTCCCAGAATCCTCCTGTTCTCATCGACCCACCTCTACTTCCTGTCTGGTTGTCCTGCCTATACTTTTTGTCTGGGTACTGGCCAATCAGCATTTATTTAAAATATAATTGACAGAATACAGACCATTGTCCTACACCAAACCTCAGCTCTGTGAGCTGAAGGGATCTGTAATAAGTTGCTCTGGGGAATTTTCTGTGCCTTATTAGCTGTTTAGAAGCATCTCTAGCAATGCCTGTGTGATTCTAGTAGTTACTACCCCCAGACATAACAATCTGTATTATCTCCAGACAGAACCAAACATCTGTTGGTGATGGCTGGGCTGGCATCCCTGTTGAAGACTTCTAGGAGCTTTTTGATAGGGTAGAGTACTTAACCTGGGAGGCAATGAAGCAAGTGCTATCGGCCTCACAACGCAAGGGAAAAGATTGGGAGCAAATAGTGTAATGGTCCTTAAGGTCAGTAGAAGTCAGACATTGAGAAGAACAAAAGAAGGCTTCCTGGGAGTGAGAGGAATGCAAGGACCAGAGGATGTCAGAGAACAGACAACACCAGAAGGAGATACAGAGGCAAGAAATAACTCACAGCCCAGGAAACCTAATTTCTGATGACAATAAGGAGGCCAGCATTCTCCTTGGGTCCAAAATGGCGGCACCATGATGGTGGTCTTTTACTGAGCAGGATCAGCTGCCCCTTCCTAAGATGAGAAGGGCGGGGAATGGTGCCTTCCCTTCCTATCCTTTCATTAGATTGTTGTTGTTAACAGTGGCACTGTGCTATGAATGAAAATAAAATCTCCTTCTGCTTGGCATTGTGCACACCATGAAGAACTAGCTCTTTTCAGGGGCAGCTGGGTCAAAATGCATATTGTCACACCAGGCCTTGTGTCTCCTTTGATCATTCTCTTGGTCAGAAGTCCTGGCCTTTGCTTGTCGATCACCCTTGGCAGTTTAGTTAAAGGTTACTGGGAATGTTGAGTAAGAATGTTGAGGTGGAATACACTGCCAAAGATTACAAAATAAACAAAGAAAAAAAAAGGTGGGGTTTTTTTTTTTTTTTTGAATCCTTATCTCAGTGAGGAGAGCCAGGCAAGGGTGGGAAAAATAAACAAGAGACAAATGCAAGAGCCAGGCAGGTTGTAGGAAGTCAAGAGTCCCGAGCTTGTTTTTAACTGAAAGACACACGGTGGGTTGGTCCAGAGAGAGCAGAAAGGCCCCATGGTGTCTGTGCTCTTCGACATACAATAACAGATACGTATGCTTTTCACCCTAAGCTGAGACTTGAAGAGAAAAAAATAGTAACTATTATTCGTCGTGTACTACTGATCTTGTTTCTATCTTTAATCACTAGAGAGAAAGAAAGACAGGATGTGGGTCTGCATGGTGGGTAGAGAACTGACTGAATCCAACTTAATACTTTTATAATGAGTATAGCCTATCTTTTTATTGTAGAAACAACCCCCCAAACTCTTAGAAAATCTAAGCAGAATGTAAAGATAGAAAATAAAGAAAAAGTCACTTGAAGATTTTCACAGCCAGAGAATGCCTGTGGTGGCTATGCCTGTGGTGGCTATGCCTGTGGCTGTTCCCATCATTTGAGCAGTCTCTCCAGCCCAGCCATGCGGGCTTTACAGATCTTCTCCCTCTTTGTCATGTCCTTAGGATGCTAAGATAAAGGACCTGTGATGTTTAATCTTGACCCCCTTGATGCGATCTGGAATCAGTTTGCAGGCGTGCCCTTCGGCATTTCCAGGACAGCCCATGGGACAACAGTTCCCCAGAGTATGTGGCACTTCCCTGGAGGTGCCACAGACAGAAGGAGATCTGAGGCAAACAGAGTGCTGCTCTCCGGCTTGCCTCTGCTTCTATCTACCACTGATGTCAGACTCTCAGTGTGGAGCAAAGGTGAAAGGCCCTCTAAGAATCCCCTAAGCCTTCAGTGCTGGACTGGGACTGCCGAGGCATGCACCTTTGCAGACTGAGTGGCTAGCGGGTTCTCAGATCTCATAAATACCTTTGCTCTGTCTAGCCAAACAGCACTGACTAGTGCTGGACTGGGACTGCCGAGGCATGCACCTTTGCAGACTGAGTGGCTAGCGGGTTCTCAGATCTCATAAATACCTTTGCTCTGTCTAGCCAAACAGCACTGACTAGTGCTGGACTGGGACTGCCGAGGCATGCACCTTTGCGGACTGAGTGGCTAGCGGGTTCTCAGATCTCATAAATACCTTTGCTCTGTCTAGCCAAACAGCACTGACTAGTGCTGGACTGGGACTGCCGAGGCATGCACCTTTGCGGACTGAGTGGCTAGCGGGTTCTCAGATCTCATAAATACCTTTGCTCTGTCTAGCCAAACAGCACTGACTAGTGCTGGACTGGGACTGCCGAGGCATGCACCTTTGCAGACTGAGTGGCTAGCGGGTTCTCAGATCTCATAAATACCTTTGCTCTGTCTAGCCAAACAGCACTGACTAGTGCTGGACTGGGACTGCCGAGGCATGCACCTTTGCAGACTGAGTGGCTAGCGGGTTCTCAGATCTCATAAATACCTTTGCTCTGTCTAGCCAAACAGCACTGACTAGTGCTGGACTGGGACTGCCGAGGCATGCACCTTTGCAGACAGAGTGGCTAGTGGGTTCTCAGATCTCATAAATACCTTTGCTCTGTCTAGCCAAACAGCACTGACTAGTGCTGGACTGGGACTGCCGAGGCATGCACCTTTGCAGACTGAGTGGCTAGCAGGTTCTCAGATCTCATAAATACCTTTGCTCTGTCTAGCCAAACAGCACTGACTAGTGCTGGACTGGGACTGCCGAGGCATGCACCTTTGCAGACTGAGTGGCTAGCGGGTTCTCAGATCTCATAAATACCTTTGCTCTGTCTAGCCAAACAGCACTGACTAGTGCTGGACTGGGACTGCCGAGGCATGCACCTTTGCAGACTGAGTGGCTAGCGGGTTCTCAGATCTCATAAATACCTTTGCTCTGTCTAGCCAAACAGCACTGACTAGTGCTGGACTGGGACTGCCGAGGCATGCACCTTTGCAGACTGAGTGGCTAGCGGGTTCTCAGATCTCATAAATACCTTTGCTCTGTCTAGCCGAACAGCACTGACTAGTACAAGGCCCCACGAGGCATGCACCTTTGCAGACTGAGTGGCTAGCGGGTTCTCAGATCTCATAAATACCTTTGCTCTGTCTAGCCGAACAGCACTGACTAGTACAAGGCCCCACGAGGCATGCACCTTTGCAGACTGAGTGGCTAGCGGGTTCTCAGATCTCATAAATACCTTTGCTCCGTCTAGCCAAACAGCACTGACTAGTACAAGGCCCCACGAGGTGCACCACTGATCTCACGTTGCCTTGAGTTTCTGCTGTTACTCTCAGCTGGTATTTGGAACTGGAATGCATCGTGCTTACATCTCCCTTGCCTTGGCCAGAGCCCTGGAGCTCATGGGTCTCCTCTTACTTCTAATAGGACATCAGACTCTCTGCCTGTCTAGACTATAGTTCACTTTCTGCCTTTGTTCTCCCAAGACAGACCAGTGGCCACTTGAGAGCAGGAAGCACCTGTGCCATCCACCCACAAAGGGGAGGCAGGTTCAAGGTGGTGTTTGAGAAGGAGATGAACATTCCCTTCCCACATCATCTCGGAACATACATGGACTGTCCTCCCAGTGAGCTGCCCGCGGCTGGCGCTGCATTTCTGTCTTGCAAAGACTGCCCTGCAGAGTAGAGAAGATGGGACTCTCTCCCCTTCTCATCCCCCAATACTGCCTCCCTCTGCTTCTCCCAGAAGCTAATATGGTGAATGAGGTGAAAAGAAGGATGAATGAACTGGCATGCGTGCTGCGGGCATACACTACCTGCTGTGAGGTATGTGTATCTAAACACATTCGAAGCAGAGGCTGGCCCAAGGGGAGGGGAGGAACAGGAGGGGATTGTCCTTGTAGGAGATCTCTTTTTTAAAGTTACAAAATTTCTCTTTTCTGGAAATTTTAAAATTGAGTATCTCAGGTTTCATGACTCTTCCCCACTGGCATTTTCAATGTGAGAGACACCCCTTCTCTTTTCCATAGGCCCTCTGGCCCTCAGATGCATTGGCTATGCGTTGAGTACCTCCTAAGGAGTGTCTGGAACCACCCACATCCCTGGCCCATAGCTCAGTGCCCAGCACAGCTAGCTCTCCAGTATTTGAAGGAGAAGAACTAGAAATCAATGACAGATATACTGTTCTACACGGCTTTGGTTTATTTTGTTTGACGACTGGAGGTGGGGGAGAGATCCCTCCAAGGTCGTGCATGATTCTGAGGACTTCCACACACATGTCATGGCTAGACCGTACAATATTAAAAACCTGTCAGTTTTAGCATGTTGTCCACCTAGCTGGCTGTTCCCTCTTGCTCGGCAATGACAACCGTAAGCAGGTCATTTGTATTCTCCTGTCACTTGCATTACTCTGAAAGAACATCCCTCAGGTTTACAGAAATTAGTTATCCTGCATGCTGGGTCAATGATGGATGGAGAGGAGGCTTTCTCACCTGCCCTGCTCTGCGTGGAAAAGGCCAGATGCTTGCACGGTGTGCTACTTTCCTGATGTATGTGAGCAGAGAGCCAGTCACCCTCAGCTCAGGAGCCCTCAAAGCAGACATCTCTTATCATTGGGAGGACACTGTCGTGAACGAACACTCTTTCCATCTGCCACTTACCAGGGCAATTTTCAAAGTCTTTCCCACTTCCAGTCCTCCTCAGAGAACAGCCTGCCCAGGCTGTAGCACTGGTACAGAGTGACTGTAACCTGTTTACTTTGCAAGGTCTTTTTGTCCTAATTGTCCCATTACCTCTTCCTGCTTGCTTCTAAAAAGCCTGGCGTCCAAAGTATAAACAGTTCTGTGTTTGCATGTTGCCAGGGAACAAGACAAAATCTTCGTGCTTGGGAGTTGTGAAATCCACTTGATTCCCTTTTCTAATAAGATCAGGGCATTTGTGGGTTGTGTGTTTTGGATGCACCTGCCTTCTATTTATTGGCTACTCTGAAGCTTTCTTTGTGTAAGAATGGAAGGCTACTCAGCCTTGTTCTACGGCTCACTGCATGTCTCCAGCCACAAGCCTGGACTTCAGGGCCCAGTCTAAGCACATTATCCCATTGCGAGTTCTACCACATCATGACCATATTGGGAAGTCAACTGTATTCTTTTCTTTTTGTATGTGTGTGCCTTAGGTAATTTTCTCATATGTGTTTTTTAGTATATTAAGAGCAAATGCTCTGAAGAATATACTTGAGATCTCATAGTATATCAGTGGTAGGGATGTTGGCAAATGAGCTTTTTATTGTTCGTTGTTATACAACCTACAACACCAACAAGGGAGGTCCTTTTCTGTTGCCTTGTATTCCCCAGTGCTTGAATATAGGCCAATGTTCTCCATCAGTGGAGATGGTTTTGTTATGGTTTTAGTTTTGTTTCAGCTGTCATAGACCGGGGTCTAAGTCAAAGACGGGGTGACTTAAACCACAGAAACATTGTCGTTGTTCTAGAAGCCGGAAGTCGGAAGCAAAGGTCTCTTCCTGTTTTCTAGATATCCACTCTCCTGCTGTATCCTTACCTGGTTTAGGTTTTCATTTGAGCATCTCTTCTGACAAGGACATCAGTGCCCTTCGCTTAGGACTGACACTAATTACTCATTGTAATGGCCTCTTTAAAGGCCGCATTTTCAATTCTGGTTTTCTTGAATATTCTTTTTTTCCTCTATCTTTGTGACAAGGTTTCACTATGTAGTGATGGCTGGTTTGAAATTCGCTGTCAGCTGACTAGCTCTAAACTTACAGAATCTTCTGCCTCTGCCTTTTGAGTCAGAGGATTACAAATGTAAACCACCACGCCCAGCTTATTCATGAATACTCGTGTGTGTCAACCACTACAATAGGACTTTATGTCCTTGTTTAATTCCCACACACTGTGACCTTGAAGAGTGACTTTCTAACTAATCAACCTTCAGCACACCCACAGATGATCCACAGAGAAGACCACGGGGGTTTCTTGGCAATAGACTTCATCCCTGTGTGATGCTGTCACATCAGCCTACAGTTTCCTGGTGACCTGTCTTTCCCATGGCCCCACTCCTGCTCTGTCTCCCAGGGCCTGCTGGACTCCAGCTCCCAAGCCAGGGAACCAAACTCAGCGAGAATCAATTAGTGTGTGTGAAAGCGAGAAAAAAATTAGTGTGTGTGTGTGTGAATATGTGTTCATGTGCATGTGTGCGTGTGTGTGCGTGTGTGTGCATATGCACATGTACGTGTGTGTATGTGTGTGCATGTATGTGTCTGTGTAAACCTCTTCAGCTCTCTTACAAAGAAGCATGGAGTAGGGTCATTCTCCTGTCTCTTTGTCCTGATTCAGGGATGGTGCATTTATCACAAGATGTGTTTTAGAGCTCTTGGGAATCAGCCACTGGAATTTCTGACCTTGGTGAGGGTCATAGTTCCTTTGGGGTCAGCTTTCTTACTGCCACAGGCAATTCAGAATTTTCTGTCAGTTGCCATGGCTTTGCCTTTGATTTGCAGTGCTCACCACAGATATTGCCAGTGCCTTGACTTTTAAATCCAGGACCGGGGCTCTGGTAGTTCTTGTCATCACCAAAACAGGGTTTTTTGAGATTTTCTTTCATGATGACTTAGCGGTTGCTCTTGGATCTGACCTTCACTTTGCTCTTGGGGAACTCCTGCAAGTGCCTTCTGGTTGATGGGCTAACTGATAATCAGATGACACAGATGCCTGTGACATGAGTCTTCTGTCTCAGGATGCCTGCTAAGAAAACACATGCTGGGGGTGGGGGTGGAGGACGTCAGGAGATCGTTTATAAAATGCCAAGGACTCGGCATGGATAAAACTTATTCTCCCTGTATATTTGTTAAATACACATGCCAGCAAGGTGGTAATATTATTTTGTTAAATATTTTATAAAAATGGATGAATGAATAAATGAATGAATATCTAGACACTAGGGTGAAGGTTCACAACTGAACTGCCATTTATACCTTCTAGGAGAAGGAAAATCAGCTTCCCTCTGGGTATATCAAACACTACAGGACACGCCTCATGTTTAAGAGTAGTTGACCAACATATAATTGGACTTCATATTTGTGCTCAAATTTGCTTTTATTTGGTACAATGATGTTTAGTCTCATTTATTTTTCTTTAGAAAATGGTTTTATTTATTTATTTATTTTTGAGGTAGAAAGTCTTCTTGTTGTATTGGGCTTTTGTTTGTTTTTGAGAAAGAACTTAAAGTTGGGTAGGTAAGACAAAATGGAGAGAGGATCTGGAGAGACTTGGGGAAGAATGTGATCAAAAGTATTTAAATTTTAAAAAAATTAAAAACAATTAAAAATATAATAATAATAAGAAGAAAGAAGTCTAAAAAAGAACATCTGATCAATAATGCAGTCAGTGCACGAGCACTGGTCTTTCCATTTATTCACGTTTTCTTTAAGTTCTTTCAGCAATTTGTGACTCGTAGATTTCAACAGACAGGCATTCGTTTCCTTGATTGCGTTTATTCTTAACTACTTTATCCTTTTTCCTGATGTTCTTCTCAAAAGAACTTATACTCAGTTTCATTTTCAGACTGTTTGTTGCTGACAAATACACAACTGATTTTTTGTGTTTTGATCACGGATCTTGCCACTTTACTGCATTCATTTATTAAACCCAACAATTCTAGGATTTTTAAAATAATTTCTATATACAAAACCATGGCATCTGTATCTATAGTTTTACTTTCTCAGTGTAAGGGAATGTCTTTCTTGTACTCACTCAGCTACAGCTAGACTTTCCTTTGTTATACTAAATAACAAAAGTGATTGCGTTTAATATTATCAACATCATATTGGATTTTGGAAAGGAAAACTTTTCATCCTTAATATTGAATATGGTGTTATTAGTAGCTATGTTCTTTTAAATAGATGTTTTTTGCTATGTTGAAGACCCGCTTTTTGTTTGAAGTTTGAGTTTTTATATTTATTTGATTCTATTTGGGATGTGTATTCATCTGAATGTATGTGTATGTATGCATGTTGGCATGCAAAAGCCTACGGAATTCAGAAAAGGATGTTAGAACTGGATCCCCTGGATTTGCAGGTGTTTGTGAACCATGATGTAGGTGCTGGGAACAGAACTTGGGTACTCCCCAGGGCAGCAGATGCTCTCAATTGCTGAACTATCTGCCAGCTCTTGAAGGCTATTGTTTTGTTTTGTTTTTTTTTAATCATGTAGCAAATATTTTAATGCATCCATGTACCTCTGTGGTAATCATGGGCTTATGTCTTCTCTTCCTGATACTGATACAGTGTATCAGGAATGACCTTGTATGTTGAACTGCCTTTGCTATTCTAGGATAAATGCCAGGTACTTTGTGTCATTCTTGAGGAAGTTTTTATTGGTTTTGTTTGTTTGTTTTTTGTTTTTGTTCTTTTGATAGTCATGAGACTCTTAAGTTGCTAGTTTTCTTCCCAAACCAAAATACTTTATCATTTAAAGCTTTTAACTAATTTTTTCTTTACTCTAACATGAAGCCTCTAGTCATTCCTTTCCCCCTCTGGCTGCTTTATGACTTTCCTCTTTTCACAGATGTTTCATTGTGCCATCTTTTTTCTTTCTTTATTTTTTATTATTACTTAAAAAATACCAATCCAAATCCTACTCCCTTTCCTCCTCCCACTCCCTTCCCTCTCCCTCCACAGACCCTTCCGTTCTGACCCCTCCAACCCTACGCGAGTGCCATGCACCCTGCCCTGTGGAAAGTCCAAGGCCCTCCCTACTACATTTAGGTTGAGCAAGATTTACATCCAAAGAGACTAAGATCCCATGAAGCCGGTATGTGCAGTTGAGGCACATCACAGTGTCACTATTAATGGCCCCTCAGTCTGTTCCAGCCCTCAATGCCCTTAAGAAGGGCTTGGTTGTTCCCATGCGTGTTCACCCCCAGTCCAGTTGGAGTTGGTGAGCTCCCATTCATTAGCTCAAGCAAACTGTCTCAGTGGATGACCCCCTCATGGTCTTGAATTCCTTGCTCATACTCTCAGTCCTTCTACTCTTCAACTGGATCTTGTGATCTCAGTCCAGTGCTCCGATGTGGGTCATTGCCTCTGTTTCCATCTGTTATTGGATAAAGGTTCTATGGTGATATTTAAGATAATCATCAGTATGACTACAGGGTAAGGTCAGTTCAGACACCCTCTCCTCTGTTGCTTAGGGTCTCAGCAGGGTTCATCCCAGTGGGTTCTTGGGCATTTTTCTAGAGCCAGGTTTCTTGCTAACTCCATAATGGCTCCCTCAATCAAGATATCTCTTTCCTTGCTCTCATATCTTGTGACACATTTTGAACTGATTATTTTTGTTTATTTGTTTTAGGACGGGACACTAGTTTCCCTGAATTTCTGGAACGGCGGTTGGTATCACACTTGGAAAGCCTCCATCATTTATTCAAACATGGGCCTGGCCATTTCCTTCCTCTGGGTCTTCTGCTGCACATATGTTAAGTTACATGGTCTCAACTCTCGGAGCACCTGTGGCTTTATAATGTTCTGCCTTCTTCCTGTGTGCTTCAATCTAGCCTGTATGTTTTCCAGCCACTGGCCTTTCATCCTGGAAGCTTTCTCATCTTTTCAATGAAGTGAGACAACTGTGGACTTGTTTGTTTCTTCTTTCTGGGCACCAGTCCAGAACATGCCAGCCCCCAGAAATCAGAGCAAGGACAGTGCTTGTCTTGACTCTGTGTCCTTCACTGGCATCACAGTCTGTTCTACATGTGTCAAGTGCTCGAAGGTGAGAGGCTCGTGGGTTTACCTAGTTTTGAGTTGCTTAGGAGACCAGGAAGAGTTGGTGTTGCTACCCTGTCATTGTCAGAAGCACAATACTTCCTGAAGCCTTTTCTCACTTGGGACTTGATTCTAGTCCAATTTCACCATTTTTTATCTGATTAGTGTAGATGTTTCTAAATGGTTACTTGACTCTGAAGTGGACTGATAAACCAGGAATCTTGTCTGTGTGATTTCAGGATTTCCAGCAAAAGGTAGAGAGTTTTGAACCAAATTCAACCAAAGTACGAGAATCCATTAACTTAATATAAAAGCACAGGCAACAAATACACTTTCTCACGGTTGTGTTTTTACTGTGCCCTCCAAAACCATGCTTAATTTTATCCCCATTGTTATGAGTTAAGAGATATGATGAAATCTGCAGTTAGACTTTTTTCGGGATTATCAGCTTCCTAATACTAACATAGAGACTTATCAGTAACTAGAAAATTTGGCCATTTGCTTAGGTTTGTTTTTTACTAGCTCTTATAACTTAAATTAACATTTTCTTTTAAATTACTTTTTGATTCGTGGCTTTATTACTTCATCCCTATAGTGCCCATCCTGCTTACTCTGCATACCCTGGCATCTCTGCCTTCTTCTCAGCTTCCTCTTTGCATGGAAATCCAGTCTAGTTATTGGCCATTCATCTTTTTTATTAAACTGATCAGAGTGACACATTTTTGCGGTGTACAAAAAGATTATTCCACAACAGAAATCAGGTGGGACTATGATGATGTTGACCACAAGGGATCTGACCTCAGTGGAAGATTAATCTACTTATGGATACATGGATTAATGGGTGGGGGCTATTTACTGTGACTGGCTTTATTATAAAGGAGAACTATATTGGTCAGCTTTGCAGCATTACAGTGAAATATTGAAAGCAACTAATTTATAAAGAGAAAAGTTTTTTCTAGCTCAATGTTTTGGCACATGAATTGGCTCAGTTCTACAGTACTGTGTGGGTGTTGTGTGGTAACACATCATAACAGAAGAAAGTGTGGATCAGTTTCTGATATCTCAAATGGAGGTGTGATAGAGATAGCAAAGTGTGTGTGTGTGTGTGTGTGTGTGTGTGTGTGTATGGGTGTCTCATTCAGACCCATGTTGCTAATGAGTCAAAAATGTCTCCATAAGGCCTCAATTCCTAAATATCTTCAACATCTTCCAATAACATCCCTCTGGAGAACCAAGTCTTTAGCACATTACTATAAACAGAGACCATGCTCATTCCCCAGCCACTCAGACCTGAATAATCACACAGAAACTGTGTTAATTACAGCACTGTTTGGCCAATGGCTCAGATGTATTCCTAGCTAGCTCTTACATCTTAAATTAACCCATTTCTATTAATCTGTGTATCACCACAAAACTGTGGCTTATTGCTAAATTTCTAGTGTCTTTCTTCTTTGTCAGTTACATGGCATCTGCTCACCTATGCCTTCTTTTTCTCCTTTATCTCTGCTTGGATTTCCTACCAGGTATATTCTGCCCTGCCATAGACCAAAGCAGGTTCTTTATTAATCAGTGGTAATAAAACATATTCACAGCATACAGAAGGGAATCCCATATCATTTCCCATTTTCTGTCTAAATAAAAAGGAAGCTTTTAACTTTAACATAGTATCAAGCAGTAATTACAGTTACAATATCTTTTTTGTGAGTCTAAAGTTTCATATCTATTTTTTTCTGCCTTGCTATATTCTACACTTGGAGGAGTCCCCTCTGTGTGCTGTGATTAGCATTAATGAATAAAGAAACTGCCTTGGCCTGTTGATAGGACACAACTTATGTCGGGAAAGAAGATGGAAGTGAATGGGGGGAGGAAGAAGGAAAGGGTCAAGAGATGCCATGAATCCTCCGCTGAGACAGATGCCAGTTAGAATCTTTGCTGGTAAGCCACTGCCACATGATGATTTACAAATTAATAGAAATGGGTTAAATTAATATAGGAGCCAATAAGAAGTTAGAGCTAATGGACCAAGCAGTGTCTTAATTAATACAATTTCTTTGTGGTTATTTCAGGGCTGAGCAACCAGGCAGCTGGGAACAAACAAGCAGTTCCTTGCAAGATGCGCTGTCATAGGCCAAAGCAGCTTCTTTATTAACCAATGGTAATAAGACATATTCACAGCATACAGAGGTAAATCCCACATCACATAACCTCTGGGAGATACTATCTGCATTCAAGCTATGTCAAAGACTCTCTCTGACTTGTATGCTTTACCCTTCTATACGATACCCTCTATCATGTCATGACCCAACTGGAAAACTGTCCCCAAATTTTTGGGAGTTACTGGTTGTAGCAAGGTTTCTTGTTTGACTATCTTTGGATTACCAATTTGCAAATAATGACCTGGAGACTTATTATTAATTATGAAAGGTTGGTTTTTAGCTTGTCTCAACTATCTCTTATAACGTAAATTAACCCATATTTTTAAATCTACATTCTGCTGTGTAGTATCTCTCTTTCATCTTTCTCCTCCTGTCTCCTCTCTGTGTCTGGCTGGCAACTCTTTCTTCTTCCCAAGTCCACTCTGTCTCCAGAAGTCCTGCCCAACCTCTTTCTGCCTAGCTATCGAACATCCAGCTCTTTATTAAATCAATCACAAAGCACCTTGGCAAAGACACATCTTCACAGTATAAACAAATCCTCCACAACAGTTGGCACCATGGTTTTGGTCTTCCAGAATCAAGAACTAAATGAGCCCCTTTACTTTTAAAATGGTCTAATCTATGGTGTTCAGCTGCAGGAACAGAAAGTGAACAAAAAACTCACAATTGAGTCAGTCGTATTGACAACACAATGAATTCCATGCCACCATATAAAAGGTGGATGATGGTCCCAGATAGCTTAGAAGATACTTCTGTTACCAATAGGTGAGCTTTGATGGAATTTATAGTATTGCTTCTACTTTTATTTTATATATCTGTTTGGGGTTGTGTACATGCACATGAGTGTGTGTATCTGGTTTATTATCCTAAAAACTAAGAGAGAGAGAGAGAGAGAGAGAGAGAGAGAGAGAGATCTATCTTACTGATTTAGGAATACTGAGACTTTTGAGGTCTTAGACTGAGACAGGCAGAATCAGAATTTAAATTCCCATGTAATGCCCTTAGAAGTTCTGTACTTTCTACCACTTTGTATTGGCACTAGTATATTCTGAAAAGGGGGCTGAGCTATGGGCTCCTGCTTATGTCTCATTTCACACTTCAGGGAGGACTATCATTCTTTCAACAATAGCTCCCTACTGAACAGCTAGCACTAATTGATTCTCTTGCTAAAACACCTAAGAGATTCACAGAGCTATCTCAGGTCAGTGTAGTTTCTTTTATTCTTTCTGAGGCTTCGCTTGGTTTGGGTCCCAGTTATGCCTCTGAGACCTTCTTTCTCACGTATCTGTTCCTCGTACTGACTTCCAGGAGCAACTTAGTGATGCTCATGGCAAAACAGTTCCCTGTAGACAGGATTATTTCTTTAGCTGTAGTCAAATTTTAAAATGTGCAAGTCCATAATCATACTTAATCAAATTGCTTTTACTATTATAATTGCATTTTTTAAAATGATAAATTAGACGAACCCTTCTATAACCTTGTATAACCTAAACATGATGATTCTGAGAGTTGGCAGTCTTAGATATCTTTCCTTTTCCTGTTATTTGGAATACAATATCACAATAGTAAGGTGTTGATTTGAAAGCACATCAATAGTCTGGGATTGAAAGAAAAATTTTCAGGTATAGTGAACAGATTGAGTTAGTCTCCAAATCTCCTGTAGAATGAGATTTGGGGATCCTACTCAGAAAATGTATTTCTCTGCCAATTGACAATCTTATTAGCTCCTGGATTTGGCAATGGTCCATTTCCAGTTATCTTGAATATATACCCAGTCACACAGAGATACCCATTTTTTTCCTCTCTGCTGAGGTACAGCTAGCTCATTTTCATAGCTCATCAGCAAGAGTCACATCTTAGCCAGAGACAATGAGCTAATTTAAAAAGTTAGCATTAATGCGTCTTATAATAATTTAAGGACCTCAATGAGAAACTGAGGCCAAAAGGTTCCCATGGTGGCTTTTGTTCACCTAGGCTTTTCTTTATGAGACATTTACAATTGCAACAGGAAAGGGCTAAATAGCTATGTGTGTTGAAATAGGAGCGGCGGGGCTGCGTCCCCAGCACCCGGCCGCCCACATGGCTAGCTTTATATCCAAAATAATTACACGGAAACTGTATTCTTTTAAGCACTGCTTGGCCCATTAGTTCCAGCCTCTTATTGGCTAGCTCTTACATATTAATCTAACCCATTTCTAATAATCTGTGTAGCCCCACGAGCTGGCTTACCAGGGAAGATCTTAACCTGCGTCTGTCTGGAGTGGGAGAATCATGGCGACTCCCTGACTCAGCTTCTTTCTCCCAGCATTCTGTTCTGTTTACTCCGCCTACCTAATTTTATGTCCTATTAAAGGGCCAAGGCAGTCTCTTTATTTAACCAATGAAATTAACACAAGCCAGAAGACTCTCCTCCATAATATGTGATTCTTTTATCTCCCAATCATAGTATCATATTTCAAAGTAATTCTTTGACTTAAGACGTAGGCACTAGTTAGTTACCTCCACTGTCATATAAGTTCTGGTACCATGTCAGACAGAAAACCAGATTTTAGAAATATTTAAATAGAAAGTATAAACTATTCCAAATCTTCAAATGTTAAAAAATATTGTCAGCTGTGAGAGTTTGTTGAGTTTAGTGTGTGTTTGGCATGCACATATTTATTGAATTCATGGTGTGTGTACATGTTTACTGAGTTATTATGTATGTGAAAATTTTGGCATTTTTTTAAAAATAATAATAATAAAACTGGGCAGTTTTCAAGAATAATAAATTTTACAGCATAAAGTATACAACAAATGTATATATTCCTGTTGGTGGCTAGTATTCCATGGCATTTTTGTTTTTTTTTTTAAGCAGGGAAAAATAATAGCATGAGATTAGATATTTTTAGTGGCTCCTGGCCTCCATTCATTCTTCTTCTCTCACATCATATGTGAGTCATGATAAAATTCCCTTTTCCTTGTGTAGGTTTGTTTTTATTTTATCCTCATTTTTGGTCCTTACTACAGTGTTCAGTGCACAGGGGTTTTGTCTCAGTGAAGTGAAGATGCGGCCTAATTCTTTACTAACTTCAATCATCAACTTTCATCTTTCTTTGGTTAGCCTGACTCATCTCATTCCAACTGCAAGGATTTTGAGCGTGCGTGCGTGCGTGTGTGTGTGTGTTTTCATTGAAGGTATTTGGTATCCTACATACCTTTTCTTATCCTAAGTTGGTTTCTATTTTCTTTTCTTTGGATAAAAAAAAAAGAAAATAGTCTAAAACTTTGCTATTTAGGATGTCTGTATGACGATTGGCAATTCTGAGCAAGTCTCAGTTTTATCATTTTTGTAGTATGTAGTATATATTTTCCCTAATTATCTGAGAATTCCAGACAGCGTATTTTGGTCATATTCACCCTACCTCTCTCCCTAAGTCCTCCCAGATCCACCTGCCCCTCCCCCTCTTTTCAACTTCATGCCTTCCTAGTTCTTTTCCTTTTAAAAAGATAAACCCACTGCCTTATCCAGCCTTGTAATCACATATGTGTCTAGTCTTATTGTAACTTGTTATGTTTGTTTGATACCCCAGGAGATCTGCTCTTCTCTGGAGGGAAATGGATATAGAAGAGAGGGGATATTGGGGGAGGGTGGACTGAGAGAAGATTAGGGAGGGGAAACTGTGGTTGGGATGAAATACATGAGAAAAGAATAAATGAATGAATGAATGAATAAATAAATAAATAAATAAATGTATGTTGGAAAAAAAATAAATCAAACCCACACAGTCCAGTTTGTCATAGACTGCAGCCTTGAACTTTAAACAAGTTCTTTGTCCCCCAAGCTGCTTTTCCCAAGGGTACTTCAACACAGCAACAGAAATGAAACTAGATCAGAGTCTTTTCCCAGCGTTTCTCTTTTCTCCTCCTGAAACATTGTGTAGCTCAAGGACATGTGTGTTGCGTCTTCTCATGACATCTGTTTCAGTTTCTCTCTCATACTTTTACGTGTTCAATGGGCTTTGATGAATTGTCTTGATTTCTTGAGTTTATCTCCCATTTTATATTTCTTTAGCTACTCTAATTAACTTGGCTTGTCAACTGAGATTTTAACTTTACAGTGGAGATAAATTTAAGTTCTTTCTACAAGCATGAATTACCTTCATTATTGTTAATTTTATGATCTTTAGTTTTTAGGGCATTAAGTATGCTTTACTTCCTTGTGTCTCTCATACATCTGTGTTATTCATTCTTTGTGGTAGGGCAAGATTTGTTGAACTCTTTGAACTTTGAAGGCTAGAACATTAAGAAAAGATACTCACTTTGTGGCGGGAGAGATGGCTCAGTGTTTATGAATGCTGTTTTCTCTTTCAGTTCTCAGGACTGAAGTTGGACAGCTCACAGCCACCTGAAATCAGGGGACCTGGCATTGGCTTCTCATCTCCACACACATTCACATACATGAGACATGTACACATACATGAGACATGTACACATACATATACATAAACTAAAATTAGTCTTTAAAAAGTCTTGCAAAAAATGGAAAGATACACATTTCCTTAGGTAGGCACATGGGGACTATTGTATGCTGATTTCTCAAATGTCCTTATATTCATATAGTACAATTCCAAACTCTAAACTAACATGAACATAAGCCTGAACTGTTTGGCTGCACACACACACACACACACACACACACACACACACACACACACACGAACATACACACTTTTCACTGAGATACTATCTTAAACAGACAAGAGGAGCAATGAATGATATTTCTATAATTCACACGGGAGGCTGCACCCATAGAGAGTCCTATCTCCAGGAGAAGGCTTTCAATCTAATTCTCTGCTCGTGGGATCCCAAGATGTTCATTCCTGCCCCTATGAGGGTCTTTAAGCCCAAATTCTCTGAACAGGCAGGAAATGGACGTTTCCTGAAAGCAGCTACACTGTGGGTTTCTGCTTGCTGATTCCTTTTAAATATTTTCTTTGTTTGGGCCCCTGGGATTCACAGTTCTTGGAAGATATTTTATATTTTCCAGAATTACTGGAGTTTTGAAGGAAAGCACTTCCAGTTACTGGTGATAAACTGCCCTGCCAGAAGCAGATGTGTCTACTGGGTTTCCTATGGAGGTGATCTTATTTTCTCCATTGGATGACAGTTTTATTTCTTCCTTTCAAGAATATGTCCAATATTTTCTCCTTATTAATAGCACTTTCACCTCTAAGAATTATGTTGGCTAAGGAGTTTTTGAGTAGATTTCTTTACTCAAATGAAAATAAATTCTTCTCCAGCCCCCATTTTTAAGTCTTCCTGTTTAAATCACAAGTGAATTTAAATTTATTAGATTTTTTTCCTAAATACGTAAAACCTTTTTATTCTACATCTAGCGTATCTCTGGATTTTTCTGAAGTTAAGAGGATGTGTGTGTGTGTGTGTGTGTGTGTTATGTGTGTGTGTGTGTGTGTGTGTGTGTGTGAATGTCTGTGTTTTCCAAACTATCAAAACACCACTGACAATATTTTTATTTAGAAGAATGGGCCTAATAACTTGATCATGATAAATTTTACACAGTCCAATGTTTTATAAGAAAAATTTCTTTTGGCTCACTGGTTAAGTGTACTTGCTCTGACCAGCTTTTAGATCCTATCACCTGTGTAACTAACCAGGTGTCCTTTCTTAACCATAGCTCTGAAGGGGGCAGAGAAAGAGGGATTACTGGGACTTACTGCCTTCTAGTCTAGCTGAGAAAATGTGAGTCCCTGGCTCAGAGAGAGATTCTGCTTCAAAGAAACAGGCAAAGAATAGAGGAGGACATCAGCGCCTTCGTTTGGAGGATCCATGCACATAGATACCTACACCTGCACACACGTGTGCTTGCTTTCTCTGTCTCTCCCTCTCACACACGAATAAACCCACACAAATCTTTTAAAACTTTAAAATCTATAAAACGTCAAAAGCAGTAGTGTAGTAGACATCCGCAGACCTTTCATTCAGATTTGATGACTTCATGTGATATTTGTGTCAATCTCTTTGTTTTTGTTTAACTCTGACTCCTGACAGAATACTTTCCTAAACATGCAAAAGACTGCTACATTCCTAAGTGCTTTAGCATGAATCTCCTTAGGATAGTCTTCAAAGTAACTATAATACATAAATTATAATTTGAAATTTTGAAATGAAAAATTTTAGACACAAATAATAAGCTGCAATGTAGACCATTCAGCTGTCCTGTTGAGCCTTATCTGGAATGGAAACAATCCCTTTGTCTGTGTGTCCTTGCTCTACACCCTATTCACCTATTGCTTACTCAATAATCATTTGGGCTATTGGCTCAACTCTTGGGAATAGTGCAATAATAATAAGCAGAAATTATCATGTGCCAAATAGGAGTCGTTGAAATTCTTTGAGTATGTCTGCATAAGGAAAAAACAGCATATATAGGATTTGATAATATTTACAGTTTCAGACATACACTAGGGACCTTAGAAGGTAAAATTTATAGACAGGTGACAGACAAAGGTTTATTGAAAATCCGTCATAATTTCAAGTCTATTGGAAATGAGTGGTGCAGAAGCTGAGAGAATACTTGAAGGTGAATGCACAAAGTATCTGCAAAGCCCTGCAAATGGCTATTAAAACCTCAATAAACTATGCTAGTTTTATTAATTTACAAATGTTAGAGAGCTAGGCGGGAAATTAGCCATCAAAGCAGAGAGGAGTTCAGAAGACCAAAGTGAAGGAAAATGGTGTGTGTGGTGGGTCCAGAGAGGACTGGGACGCAGTTCACAGGAGTGGGTGGAGTTTTTGTTGTGTGTTGTTTATTTCCTAAAAGGTAAAAGTAGTGCCTGTCTGATGGCATAGAGGCGTGTATTTGTTGTTTGTCTTGGTTGAACACTTCAAGGCACAGATAATTCTCGATGCTTATTCAGGTTGCATCTGGAGCCTCTGAACTAGTTTTCATTGATTGTATTCCTCTAGTGTCAAACACTTTTGGACTGTGTAATGCAAAAGACTTTTTCTTGAGAGCCCTCAAAGCTCCCGAGAAGTAGACAAGAGCTTGCTGTTCATCATCAAATTCAAAATAAGGATATAAAGTGCAGTTTGCCTATCTACCCCTTATTGGAAGGCTAAACCTCCCTTTGGCCTCACAAGGCTCATTGAGCGCTACCGCAAATGGAGAGCTGATGATTCCTTTGTGTGGCGGTCACGCAGGGCCTCTTTTGAGAGTGAGTGACTGAAAGCCACTGTAAAGAGACAGCTCACAGCAGCTGATTTACCAGATTCAGTGAAAGGATCCAAAGAAGTCAATGTGTCATATTAGAGGGGTACTTACTCGTTAATTCTAGTCAAGAAGGGAAGCTAAGGACTTGTGTGTCAACCTTCAACATCTACTTAAAGGCTTAGAGAAAAATGTTAAGGTAAGAGCTACATTTACCATGAGCAAAAGAAAATGGAAGCTTGGATCAAATAAATATGCTTAAGGAACATGATAAATAAGAATATTTGACTTAAAAGAGTAACTTGTAACTCCGTATAGGCTAACAGCCACTAAAGAATTAAAATTCAAATAAAAATTCCTACCTTGTATACTTTGCCAACATTCCCCAAATTAGACCTGGTATGTAGGCAAATTTTTTTGCGTGTTTTCAAAGACAAGGGAACCCATGTTTTATGTAAATGAACCTAAACTATAACAAGGGGTGAAACCTTTCTTACTCATATTTATCCCCATGTTTATAAGATCTGGAAGGAGAAAGTACAAGATAGGATCCTGTGGGCCAGGAACTTGAGCCTCTCAGGGGCAGAACCACCATCACTCCTCAAGGTGCTCATCTACGGAGTGGATTGACAGCTTCAGCATGTCGGTCAGAAGTAAGCTCCATGCCACCTGGAGATGAGTCAGGATAATTGCTGGGTGAAAAGCAGTACTTAATAATATAATAGTCAAATCAATTCATCATAAATCCACTAGCAATAGACACCAGCAAACTTAGAGCAGACTGGAACTCCTTAAGTCAGTAGGGACAGCAAAGAGAAACATGACATTTAGTGGTTGACCATTAGGATGTGTGCCTGTTAAATGGAGGACTAACACAGATTTGCTGTCTCTAGTATTGTTTGTCATCAAAAGACAAAGCAAATAAAATAACAATAAGGAAATTTTGATCTCATAAATATATTTTAATACCATTTTATATGTCTTTTAATATTGTTTACTTGGAGCCAAATCATGAATGCTTTTGTCAGTCCTTTGACTGACATGTACTTCTGGCTGGCCTGGAACTTGGGGTAATTCTCCTGTCTCTGCTTCCTGAGTATTGAGGTTACAGGTGTGAACCATCATATCTAGTCTATATTATGATACATCAAGTACCAAGTCCCCAAACAAATACACAAATGGGTAAATTCTTTGGCTAGAAGTGAGCTTAACAATAGGCAAACTGCCACAATGTTTCTTTATAACATTAATACCAAACTTTCAAAAAGAAGAGAAAAAGCAACATAAAATATTTCATTCCTTTTTACAAGCTAGTCTAAAGTGTAGTTACAAGGAGGGCTTTACAAAAGTCAACTTCTCTTCAAATGGACAATGAAACTAGAAGAGAGCCAAGTCAAATAACCATACCATTTTAATGTCTTATTCTGTTGTCGGTCTGGTTTTAGATGCCTATTTTTGAAGAAGGAACTCAGTTGAGCTCTCTATAGTAATTCTCACCAGCGGAGCCCGGGGTTGCAGTGGCTTCCAGTCATCTTCCCACAGTCTCAGCTCCTTCCTTACTGCGTCTCCCGCATCTCTGTATCTGCATGGCTGTAGACTGGTACTTGGGAGAGGGAGACTTTGCGCCTCTCTCTTTAAATGTCTTTTTAATGACCTGATCTCCTGATACAACACACTGAAAGAAGTAAGAGAAGGTACAGAACCCAGAAAAGACTTCTCTGCAGAAACTTAAAGGGAAGAATGCCCTTTTGTGTCTTTGATGAAATATCAGGAAGTGGTTGAGTAGGGTGGCATTTCACAATGTCTTCATGAAGTACACATAGGCTTTCGAAAATATATCCATTCCGAGATCCCTGTTGGCATTTGGTTGTGACTTGACAATTTGTTGTGAACTCACACATCCAGAGACGCTATTCTCCTCTTGAACTTTTTCTCTCATCACATCACACCAGGACTGATGCCAATACAACAGCGTCAGCAACAAGTCTTGGGGAGAGAAGTTGGTCACTAAGGCCCTGATTTCAACAATGACACAATTCCTTGGTGAGTTCAAGGCCCAATGGACTATTAGGGGATGAGGCTGAGTTTGAGGAAATGGTCATTGTAGGTGTGGTCTCGAAGGTTTTATCTGTTCCCTGCTTTTGGTGGCTCTGCTTACTGTCTACTATGAAATAAACAACTTTGCTTCCTCTTTTTGCCTTCATGATGTTTCATGTTACCACATAAGTCATGTGACCATGGACTCTAAGCTCTGGAACCTTCTTGCCAAAATAAATTCTTTTTCTTTTAAATGGAGTTTTCAAAGGTCCTTTATCACAGCAATGGGAAACCAGTGTACTTGTTGTCATTGTCTTAGTGACTTCTCCTTACTGTGGTGATAAGATGGGCCATGACAAGAGCATCTCAAGGGCACAAAAGGTCCATTCTTACTCCAAGTTCAAAGCCATTTTCCATCATGGTGGGGAAAGTCACAGTGGAAGGCTCCTGAGGCCCCTGGTTATGTTGCATCTACCATCAAGAAGCAGAGAGTGATGAATGCCTGTGCTAAGTTCACTTTCTTCTTTTTATCAGTCCAGTATCCCAGCCCATGGAATGCCGCCACCCAGAGTGAGCAGATCTTGCTACCTCAATGAACCTAACCCAGAAAATCCTAAAGAGGCACACACAGAGACCAGTCCCTCGGGAGATTCTTGTCAAATTGACAGTTGAGACTGTTCATCACATGCTCTAAAGAGGATCTGATTCTACAAGAGTCGATTTGATTGTCTCTGCTTAACCTGGAAAGTTAAGTTGTAAAAAGTTTGATACTTATGCAAATTAGTCTTGTTTATTAGGGCTTGCTGTTTAGAGTATAGCTTATTGAAAATATACTCAAAGCATGGCCTTTTGGTGCTATTTTGGATGTGAATGAATCTTTTATCTATTAGTCAAATAACTTCAGCTATCTATCTTTCATCTATTATCTCTCTCTATTTCTATCATCTATCTATCTATCTATCTATCTATCTATCTGTCTATCATGTATTCACTCAATCTTTTTTTCTGAATTCTCCTTTGAGCTAGTTTGAAATATTTTATTATTTCCTGTTAAGTTATAAAGTGAAAGACATGAGATATTACTTAGCTTGCAGAAATTCCAGACAATAAACAGGAAAACAACACCTTTGTTCTTCACAACAGTAACTGTATAGCACTGGTCTCTTATGTTCAACTCCATACTGGGGAGCACAATGTGAACTGAGTACTTGTATCTCTGAATACAGGGACACATATCATAAGAAAGTCTAAAGTGTGGCTTTTCAGCTTATGCAGTAGCTGGACACTGAGCCTATCATTCTCTTAGAGAAAGAGAAGAGATTAGTTTTTTACTAGATTATCTTTTACTAAACATGTAAATAAATCTCAGGGAAGGCTTGTATACAGGAAATTAAACTGTTAGCTTGGGAAGAGATAAGGAAGATATATTTGTCTTTTAATGAAAGCAGGTGACTCCCCACGAAGGAGATAAGCCATCATGTATGGAATACCCACGTGATCTGAACAAGTGGTTCTGGGAGGAAAGGGAGACCTTTCTCACTACAGTGTTCCACTTCCAATTCTCGGAGGTCCACACTGTATAGGATACTCAGCAGCAGAGGGAAGATAGGATTGCTTTTCCAGGAAGGTGTCTGACATGTATCTGTTCAAGCTGTAATAGCACAAAACTAGAATGCTCTAGTTTAATATAAAATAAATAAAATAACATAAATCCCAGTGTCTTTTGTAGTACCTTCCCTATGAAAGATACTTAATAAACATTTTAAAATTAAATAAACAATAAATGAATCTAAAAGTAAGAAGTGCTCTTTTTAAATGATTATAGGACTTTAATGATCTAGATAATATTACAGAAATGTTCCCTGTGCCTTTTTCTATTTTTTTATTGTAGGACTTGGAAGGAGGGCATTATTATTTATGGTACATTATGCTAAAACAATTATAATCTACTTTTCACATGGTGTCTGTGTTCCTCCCTTTCCTTTCAAGAAATGACCCCTTAGGTATAACAAATCTTGTACTGTCTCAAGAACAAGAGCTTGGTGCTCATGTCTGACACTTGAGAAAGTCAAGGATGTAACTAGAGGGCTTCAAAATTTCTCTTGCCCATATATACTGGTTAGGTCTCATTTGTTTGCAAATTGCAGGAAATCAATTCAAATTATTCTGAGTCCAAAAGAAAATATATTGGAAGGACAATGGATTATGTGATTAAACTGGAGGGCAATAAGGTAACCAGGCCTTGGGAACCAGATTCTAGATTGCAGCATTGCAGGAAGCCTGAGTTCATGCCCCATGTCTCCTCTTTGTCCCTTGCTCTGTGCATCTTTGTCATCTCACCCCTTCTGCATTAGCTGCCTGGCCTTGTGTAAAGCAGCTGCTCTCTGCGCTTCAATGTAACATTTGCTATTACAGACCAATGGCTCCGGAAGTCAAAGATTTCTTGTTCATTGAGACTAAAGCGTTTATCTAACTCCCATCTGAGGGACGGATGCCTCAGCTGGGTCAGGTGCCCCATTAATGAAATCATGGGGTCGGAGAGTGCCAGCCCTCTGTAGGAATATTTGGCTTCTGGCTAATGGTGGGCAGCAGGAGAAAAGGCAATCCTAGGAAACTAGAATGAGATGATTCAGTAAGAGTTCACTAGAGTAACTTCTGAAAACTACTTGTGAGAAAAAGAGGCCTTCAACTCAGGAAACTAAGAAGGCACAGAGCAGGACAATGGCACGGTCGGCTAATTAAGAAAGAGAATGAAGGATGTGGAAAAACTTGACCAATGGGACTCAGAGGGGAAATAAGAGGACAGAGATTTCCCAGTGGGGAGTCAGTGGTGCTGCATTTTCCTAGAGGTGTTTAGTTGTCTGATGAGCAAAGTTTAAAGACCATTTGCCATCTCTCAGGTCCTGTTCAATGGAACTTTCAGCAGCGTGAAGAATCATCCATTCCTGCATTACCCCGTTTGGTAGCCACAAGCCATATGGGACTGCTTCTGCCTGCATGTGGCTAACAATATGAATACTGACTGGTGGTTTGAATAGGTGCGGCCCCATAGATAATGTTTGTGAATGCTTGGCCCATAGAGAGTGTCACCATTAAGAGGTCTGGCTTTTTTGGAGTAGGTGTGGAGGGGGAGCATCACTGTAGAGGCAGGCTTTGAGGTTTTCTATGCTCAAACTATGCACAATGTTGTACACCATCTCCTGCTGCCTGTGGGTCAACATGGAGAACTCTCAGCTCCTCCAGCACCATGTCTACCTGCCTGCCACCCACCGTGATGATAACGGACAAACCTCTGAACTGTACGCTATTCCCAATTAAAAGTTTTCTTTTATAAGAGTTGCCATGGTCATGGTGTCTCTTCACAGCAATAAAACCCCAAGATACTGGGGGTTTTAATTTTAGTTAACTTAAATTCAAATATATGTCCAGGGGCCACGGATTTGCATAATACAGTGACCCCAGAGGCTCATTTTATAAACAAAAATGGAGCCCTGACCTATTGCCTCCAGGATTTTCCAGGAAGCCAAGCGTGGAAAGCAGTCTGTTGTCAGTCAGTCTGGGTGTCCTAACACTGTCTTATTAACCAACCAGAGAGATGCACAGTCACAATGGTTGCAATTGTCAGGACTTGGATGATCAGGACTGATGATGATGGCCTTTCTAAATTTTGTTTCCACTAATCTAGGACCAATGAGACAAAACTAAACTTTCACCTATCCTGTGACATCTCTACTGCTATGAAGCCTACGCACAGTGTCCTTATGTCAACAACCCGCAATGAAGACAGCCTCAAAGCATTCTCTCTTTTCTACTGTGAGTTCCACTTTTCTGCCTGCCATTGAGTTCTAGCAAAGCCCTAGTGAAGGTGACCAACTTCTTTGTTATTGCAAACTCAGATGAAAAAGGTTTGGCTTATTCCTATTTGGCTTGTTAGTGTTAATTTGCATTCAAAAAACATCAACTTAGATACCCAAGTCTGTAACTTACTTGGATTTGCCTGTGTTCCTCAGTGTTGAACATCTACGGTTTCTAAAGGGGAATTTACTATCCTGACAATTTGTACAGTTTTTAAACTGGCAGAAATCCTTGTACTGAGGCCGTGTATCTACTTGTCTGTCCCATTTTATCTGTTGTATGTGCCTATTAAGAAGTGTGGACAGTAGGATTGCAAGATTTAGAAGGTGATTATATAGGGCTCCCAATTAAATTTGAATTTCAAACAAACAACAAATTAGTGTTTAGTATAAATATGTCTCATGGATAAATGGCCTTATTATGCTAAAGCAGATTCATTGTTTATCTGAACATTTAATTAACATAGAGCCCTGGAGACCACCCAGCCGCTCTCTGAAGTGTGACTGTGCATGTTCAAAGAACAGCAAGAGAACCTGGGTGATGAGGAGCCTCACGGTCAAGGGGAAAGTACCTGGAGGTTATGGGAGGACAGCAAACATGACTACATTCCTACTTGAGTCTAGGAATGAGTTTAGATGGTCTTCAAAGTGATTTGTAATGCCACTGATGGTTTATATCGAAGATTGGTCTCATTTACAGTGCCAAGGGAACAATTAGAGAAAGCAGATAGCTGGGCCTTTGGCCATAAGGAGATGACAAGAATTCCCAGGTATATGATCATATTTTGAAGATTGTATGGACAGAATGTATAATGTTAGGAAAAGGGAAAATTAAGGTTACCTCTAACAATTCACTTTAAACAACCAGGTAGAATTATTCAATGTATTATATGCAAAACTGTGATCACTCCAAATCCACATTAAAATATTAACATTTATAGTGAGGCATATGGTCTCTAGGGAAATAATTAAAGTTAAGTGAGGTCATTTATCCCCAAAGGACTGGTTATCCTCATAAATTAAAAGCACTGCCTTAAATTAATTTTATACTAAAATTAAAGCCACACCTTCAATCACAGTACTGAGGAGATAGAGGCAGGTAGATTTCTGTAAGTTTGAGGTCAACCTGGTCTACAGAGTGAGTTTCAGGACAGCCAACTCTACACAGAGAAACTCTGTACTGGAAAATTAAAGCAACAAAACTAATCAAATAAATAAACAAACAAAAAACCTAAAGTAACTAGGATGATCTAATTTTAGTGGGAAAATTTTGCTTCCATCTGCAACTTAGCTAAATCATTTTATTGTACTAATGGGGAAACAGACCCTGAAAATAATTTGTTTAATAGTATGGTTAATGTTTTCATTTCCAACCAACCAAAAAAACTAGGAAATTAGTTTCATTCTTATGCATATAAAATAAGTATACATGTTATAAACATGCACATAGACTCAACACACAGACTCAACACACACATTATTCACTTAATGCTCATTCATTCATTCATCTGGTTTGGAGTTTTCTAGAGAAAACAAAGATGACAGAACTGACTCTATTGAAGCTATGAAATTTGTCTTTGGCCTAATACGTTTGTTTGTTTGTTTGTTTGTTTGTTTGCTTGTCTGTGGTAGTGTCTCATGTGTAGCTCTGGCCAGGAACTCCCTACGTAAACAAGGCTGACCTCAAACCAACAGAGATCTGCCTGCCCCTACTTCCTGAATTCCGGGATTGAACATGTGTACCACCATATCCCACTAATTACTTAACTGCTTAGTGAATACAACAGGAGCAAAACCAGGAGTTAGTAGACTCCTGGAATCATTTGCAGGCAACCAACTATTGTTGTCCTTAAATCTCTTTTAACTTCTGGAGAAGGTAGGCCAAAGTGTTTTCTCTCCTTTGGTTTTCTTAAGGGCACAGGAATGTTAAGGAACCCTATCATGTCTTGGGCTGCTGAAGTATAATAACAACAGCACTGCCTGCTCTCTGAACATAGCATTTCTTCTATAATACCCTCCCTTGACAGACGTAATTACTTGAGTGAGCCACAGAGGCCTCTTAATGAAACCTTCTACATTAGTGCTAGCTTTTGTTTCATTTAATTAGCTGTCTGCACTAGCAGCACATGGAGGTGGTTATTTCTTTCCACAAGAAAAGAGGGATGCCAACTCTTTTCTGAGGATAGGTAGATTGAAGGTGGCAAAGTTAGAAGAATCGGTTTCCAATTGGACCGGGGCCAAGTTGCAATATTTTGTTACTTTCTTTCTTACTTTTCCTTCCCCCTTCTAATTTTTTTTGTTGGTTCTTTTAAGAATTTTGTATAGTACAGATGTGTGCTCATAAGGATTCCATAGACTGCCTACTTCTCTGCATATGGTCTGGGAAGCACATGCTAGGTTTCAGCGGGCTGTAGCATCTTTAGACATACATCATAGAGAAGCACAAAGTAATTTCCCAAGAGAGTTTCCACCTATAAATCTTAGGATCCTAATTTCCTTCCTCTATAAGCAATTTTCTCAACATTAAAGAAACTAATAGATAAATTTTGGTACTAGGATCATTTAAAGGTATCTAGACTAAGAAAGACCACTTTCTAAGTTTAACAAGACCTTCATATGTCTGCCTAGCATCGTGCTGTTCACCTTATATGTATCAAGATTTTACCTGCATTGTCCAAGTTTCTAGTGCCCTTTCCCTTTTTGCTGGTGGAGATGCTGCCTACATCCCAAAGATAATTGGAACTGAAGTGGGATAAGCTTCACACTCAAGTCTTCACTTCTCCAGCCTCAAGGAAAGCAGCTTCTATTTATGGCAGATCTTGAGCTCACACACTCGTCCTCATTTATCTCCTCTATATTTACCCCTCTTCTGTATTTTTAAAATGTCCGTCTTCACAAACGTTCCAACACCTTGTGACATGCTAGCATTCTTCTCACGGAAATGAACCCCTCTCTTAGCCCTTCTTGCATCGCTTCAGCCTAAGTCTTACATCAGGGTTCTTTTCTGCCACCAAGAATATTAAAAAACAACCCTGTCTTCACTTTCTCAGAGAACATAAAAATAGATGTTTGTACTTTCCAATTGATAAGCACAGTGCAGCCTTTTTATTGGTTCTGTGATATTTGATGCTATTGATTACCCCTTCTTCCTGAAGACTCTGACCTTTTGGCTTCCAGTGTACCCTTCTCTTTCCGTGTCTTTCCTCCTGATAATTCATTGTCTCTGTTCATCCATCTCAATTTCTAGTTATTTCCTTAGGATCTTATTTTTTTTTCACTTTATAGTTTTCCATAAATGACAGCAACCATTCTCAAGGTTTTAACTGTAGATTACCTGGGCCCTGGACCAGATCTCTGTATGTTATAGGCTTTGAGCATCTGCACATGTGTTTTCATTCCATAAGTACCACATTTCTAATGGTCATCTTCTTATTTCAGATCAGCAATGATACACAACGGACTGGCAAATGGCACCACCTTTCATTTTGATACCTAAGATATACACAAAAGGAATTTTTACCTATTTATTTTTCCTCAATATACCCATAGTCACTTTAATGTTTAAATCATGCAACTTTTTATGCCTCATTATCTATTCTAATCCACGCTTTTCAACCTTTACTGTTCGTTCCAACCTTAGTCTTGAAACTTGAAACTGCCTGTAATGGACTATGCCTAAACTATCTCATATCTCGACAAGTCAAAATGTTCATATTGTGTTTTCTTGTTTAAATTCTTTTTTTTCCCTCAGCCTTCTAGACTAAGCTGAAATTTGATATAGAGTGCCCTTCTATATATGTGTTGCTTTTAGTGTTTGGTGAAGAAAGCTGTTTCAGCCAGTGGCTTATCAGAGTAAAGTCAGGCAGGAAATTCGAACAGAGATAGATAGATGGATGGATGGATAGATAGATGATAGATAGGTAGATAGATAGATAGATAGATAGATAGATAGATAGAGTAGGTGGATTCAGAGAGATGTCATGTAGCTGTGGAAGGAGACAGACCCTGGAACCTTACTGGTAGGCCGCAACCTCATGGTGATTATTTGGGTCTGGGTGGCCGGAAAATGAATGAACAGTCACCAGTTACATAATGGAGACAGCATGGGGCAATGTACATTTACACAAAGCTTAAAAAACCTTAAGAAAAAAAGGGCTTCTACATCCACAAAAATGGTACTCAATTGGAGCTTCTTGGTAGCTGCATATTTTCACATAGGCTCTGTTTGCTGGTGGTGAACAGAGGCACAGCTTCTAAGAGAAAGCTTCCTGAAAAAAGCTGCAAGGCTTCTTTGAGAGACAGCTTCATGATTCATGATGACAGCAGGGACAGCTCTGACTCTTGCAGGAGGGCAAGCACTTAAATGGGCTTTGTGAACATCATGCTACTAGTTGCTTAATGTTGACATAGACCCACTGTGTCCCTGGAGTTGGGGCAGTGAGCATGACTCACAGAAGGCAGTGAACATACATCTGCCATGTTGGATAGGGCAGAGCCAACATGCAGCAATGTTGGTTTTAGCCATGCCTACTTAGCATTTTTAAAAAAGGCACTTTTGGTCAGAAAATGATTATAGTTACTCAATAAAGAGAGATTCAGATGAAAAACAGCTCTAAATGGGTAACAGTGTTGGATAAATATACATATGCTTGAGAAAAAGAAGAAAAAGAATATAGATAATTATAGATATAATTAAATAGTTTAAAAAATTAAACAAGTCTTTAAAGAAACAGTAAAAATAATATAAAAGAGTATAGACAGTCATGGATTAAAGAAGTAAATAAGAATAAGCCACATAAAGGTAGAATATACACAGAGAGTTTGGATTATGTATGGTTTTTTTTTTTTGACGTTTTGACTGCAGAGAGACATTTGACTCTGGGAGCTGCTAAGCTAAACCTACATATTTATTTTAAAGGTATCTTGACTTCAAAGTTTAAGTCAAAGGATATGTTACAGAAAAGAGGTTCTGTTTTTGTTTCCACAGAAGATAAGAACCTGTGGATTCCTTCCAGGCTAATGTGGTTTGATGAAAAAAGACCCCCCCCCCCAATGATCTCTGTGAACTCTAAAAATACTTTCCCCAACAAACAGCAGGAAGCAGTTTGGAGAAAGCTACACCCAAATTCCAAAAATTATTGTTTAGAAATGTTTGTTTTCACTTAAATGGGGTTGATTATAAGTGTTTAATGGTCACAGTCAATGTCTGAAGAAAAAAAAGAGAGTATGATATAAAGATGAATACTTTGCATTGGTATGGATTTTGGTTTATTGATGCAAATTTAAGGTCAATTTTGTTATATGTACATTTCTACTCTTGTTTAAAGTATAATCCATTTAAAAATGTAGTGTAAATTATAAATTACAGATTAATAGTCATTTATAATAGTTAAACATGTAGTCTTGTTACTTAGGTTTTCTAGACATACAGAGAGATATATTTCAGTTAGATAGATAATCTTCAACACTTCAAAACCTTACAAAATATGGCATTTAAAAGGTTTTAAGAACTTATATTTTTCTTGACAATGAGATACATCTGCTCCTGGCAGCACCAACTACTTCAAGAGGAAGATGGGCATTGAAGAGTCTCCTTATAGTGTTTGTTAGCCATTTGGGCAAGAAACTGCTCTTTCTTGGGCTGCTTGATGGTATGCTGCGTAAACTGGACATGCAGAACCCCCAAAAAGTGACTTCTAAACTTTCTAAAAGATGTAATGGTCCGTCAGGGTTCCTGCTTCACAGAGGAAACTGCCAGACATTCTGCAAGATGCAGAAGAAAGTGATTGAAAACCTGGCAATATAGGCACAACAGTCTTTCAAATTTCCTGCTTCATGGAAAAGTCTCCTAGATGCTATGGACCTGTAGGCTGAAGATGAAATGCAGAAGAACTTTGAGTGACTATCCAGGCAGTGAGATGTCTCTGTCAATTCTTGAGTTTTGGAAGTTGTTTACAATGCACTTCCTGTTTACTTAGGTAATATTATATTCTTCTGGGGTCTTTGATGGAGTTGAAGATAGGTATAGGTTTCCTTAGTTACAATAAAAGATAAATTAAATATAGAACTTTAGACTTTCAAAAATAAGATAGATGATAGAATACTTTCTTTAACTTTTTTTTAAATCTTTTTTTTATTGAGAAAATGAGAAAAAAAAAACAAGTTTCCACCTCCTCCCAGCCTCCCATTTCCCTCCCCCTCCTCCCACCCTTCTCCCCCTCCCCGCACACCTTTCCCCGTCCCTCTCCAGTCCAAAGAGCAGTCAGGGTTCCCTGCCCTGTGGTAAGTCCTAGGTCCTCCCCCCTCCGTCCATATCTAGGAAGGTGGACATCCAAACTGGCTAGGCTTCCACAAAGCCAGCACATTACGTAGGATCAAAACCCCTTGCCATTGTCCTTGGCATCTCATCAGCTCTCATTATTCGCCATGTTCAGGGAGTCCAGTTTTATCCCATGCTTTTTCAGTCACAGTCCAGCTGGCCTTGGTGAGCTCCCAATAGATCAGCTCCACTGTCTCAGTGGGTGGGCGCACCCCTCATGGTCCCGACTTCTTTGCTCATGTTCTCCCTCCTTCTGCTCCTCATTAGGACCTTGGGAGCTCAGTCCAGTGCTCCAGTGTGGATCTCTGTCTCTATCTCCATCCCTCACCAGATGAAGGTTCTATGATGATATGCAAGATATTCATCAGTATTGCTATAGGATAGGGTCATTTCAGGTTCCCTATTCAAGACAAAAAGGCAACCTACTGACTGGGAGAAGATCTTCACCAACCCCACAACAGACAAAGGTCTGATCTCCAAAACATATAGAGAACTCAGGAAACTAGACTTTAAAATGCTAATTAACCCAATTAAAAAATGGGGCACTGAACTGAACAGAGAATTCTCAGCAGAGGAATTTCAAATTGCCAAAAGACACTTAAGGTCATGCTCAACCTCCTTAGCGATCAGGGAAATGCAAATCAAAACAACTTTGAGATATCATCTTACACCTGTCAGAATGGCTAAAATAAAAACTCCAATGATAGCCTTTGCTGGAGAGGTTGTGGAGGAAGGGGTACCCTCATCCATTGCTGGTGGGAACGCAAGCTTGTACAACCACTTTGGAAATCAGTGTTTCGGTTTCTCAGGAAATTCGGGATCAACCTACCCCTGGACCCAGCAATACCACTCCTGGGAATATACCCAAGAGATGCCCTATCATATGACAAAAGCATTTGTTCAACTATGTTCATAGCAGCATTATTTGTAATAGCCAGAACCTGGAAACAACCTAGATGCCCTTCAATGGAAGAATGGATGAAGAAAGTGTGGAATATCTACACATTAGAGTACTATGCTGTGGTAAAAAACAATGACTTCTCGAATTTTGCATGCAAATGGGTGGAAATAGAAAACACTATCCTGAGTGAGGTAACCCAGACCCAAAAAGATGAATATGGAATTTACTCACTCATAATTGGTTTCTAGCCATAAATAAGGGACACAGAGCCTACAATTGGTGATCCTAAAGAAGTAAGTAAGAAGGTGAACCAAAGGAAAAACATATAGTTATCCTCTTGGCTATGGGAAGTAGACAAAGTTGCCAGGGAGAAAATTGAGATCTTGGGGGTGGGGTGGGATGGGGGTAAGGGGAGATGGGGAGAGAAATGGGAGAAGGGGAGGAAGGGGGAATTTGAGGAAATAGGAGGATTGGGATAAAGGAAGGTTGGATAGGGGAGCACGGAAGCACAATTCTTATTTAAGGGAGCCACCTTAGGGTTGGCAAGAGACTTGGACCTAGAGTGGCTCCCAGGTGCCCAAGCCGAGGTCCCCAGTTAATTCCTTGGGCAGCTGGGGATAGGGAACCTGAAATGACCCTTTCTTTAACTTTTGCCTAATACAAACAGACTAAATATTGTAACTGTAATTCTTGCCTGATACCTTTTTTGTTTTATGTAATTTTGCTGTGTTAAAGTTAAAAACTTCCTTTTCATTTAGACAGAAAATGGGGAGATGATGTGGGATGTCCCTCTATAGGTGTTGCTTTTATTGGTTGATGAATAAAGCTGTTTTGGCCAATAGTTTAGCAGAGTAAAGACAGGCAGGAAATTTAAATAGAGATAGAGAGAAAGAGTAGGCAGAATCAGAGAGACATCATGTAACTCCCAACGGTGACAGACCCTAGAACCTTACCTAGGTAGGCCACAGCCTCATAGTGATTATTTGGTTCTGGAAAGCCAGAAAATGAATGAACAGTCTTTGCGTACAGAAATTTACCAGTTTGATAGGAATTTTCATGACATAGTCCCTCAGCAGGACCTCTTCAGGTCTGTACTCCTCCTGCCTCATTACTGCCCTGAATCTTTCTCATTGCTTATTTTTTGTTGACCTGTTTAGATGATGGGCAATAAGCATGTCTGTTAATGACAAATCATAAAATAAAATGATTACTCCTTTTCTGTCATGCTCTTAGAACCCATCCTAGAGTCACTGACAGTCCATGGATGAAAACATAAACACCCATTGATAATTCAATAAAACCCCAAATGGTGATAATGACAAAAATCTAACTGCTGACACCCAGATGGTTAGTGGTGATTGTGATGGTTGCTCTTAGTCATTGTAGCACCAACTAGTACCATCTGAGACTTTCAATTGAGAAATTGCCTCTACCAGATTGGTATCTGGGCATGTTGGTGGAGCTTTTTCTCGGTTAGTGATTGATATAGGAGGACCTGTCCTGGGTGGTATAAGGAAGTGGGCTGAGCAAACCAAGAGAGGAGGACATTAAGCAGCATTTTTCTATGGTCTTTATTTCAGTTCCTGCCTCCAGGTTCCTACCTTGAATTCCTGGCCTGGCTACCTGTAATGATAGACAACGACACAGAAGCATAAGCAATCAAACGTCTTCCCCAACTTGTTTTGGTTGATGTTTTATCACAGCAACTGAAGTGCTGTGAATACTATATAGTTAGTATTCTATGTACTATATAGTGACCCAGAAAAGGCCCGACTGTGATGAGGAAAAGTCACAGCAACTCAGTGAAATAAATAAATGACTTAACAAAACTGAGCAAGAGTGACTCAGAAAAATGTCTAACTATGGCATGAAACAAAAGAAAAACATTTAAGAGTCCAAGGATCCTGATAGAATCAAGGATAAGTGAAAAGGGAAATACTGATTAAAGTGGCATGTATTTCAAAACATTTATTTCTGTGAAGCAATACCATTAGAAATACAAAACAAAACAAAATAAACCAAAACTCTAAAATGTCTGTGAATTACTCATGAAGTTACTTTGAATGTTTTCTTTCTTTTTTTTGAATGTTTTCTTTAATTATTGATGATAATGACTGGTCAGTGTAGGGCCTCAGTGGACTAGATTGGAATGACCACCAAAAGTACCCAATGGAAGAAAGCCCCCATCACAGTGGCAGAGAACATAAACACTTTGGCTGAAAAACACCTTTTTACCTTCAAAAGAGGGATTTTCACCAAAAGGATGATGGAAATGTTTTGTTTTGTTTTTTTCAGAGAAAGAGACACAAAGAAATCTACTTCACAAAGAGAAAAACCTGTCACCATTATGAAGAGAAAGAAATGACAAACTCTGCTCTCTACTCCCCAGGGGCTCAGAGTACACTTTTCTTTCCAGGCAATAAAATGAGGTCCTGTGTTTTCTCAGTCCTGTTTTTTTTTTTTCCCTGAGAACTCCAAGACCCAGGAGGAACTCTGGACTGTAAATGACATACCTCTGTTAGTCATGAGCTTTCGGTTACTGCAATAAAATAAATAAGAAAATCAACCTATAAACGGAGAGGGTTTAATGCATTAGCTCCACCCAGTAGGATTCAGCTTCTAAAGTCTGTCCTACCCAATATTGATATGGGTTAGGTGCCAGGACTACCACCTGAACTTTTGGGGTGGGGGCATTTTATATCTAAACTGAAGCTTGTACTTAGAGAAATAACATTACATGGATAAGACAATGTCTGGCAAACAAAAGAACAAAGAAATTGTCAGAAAAGAGTGGCAATAAAAACATCTCTCCCATAGTTGGCAGAGTTTTACAGTGTGTCTCTCTCTGACTGTCTTTCTCTCTGTGTGTCTGCTATAGGCTGGAGCTAACCTGCATTTCCTAATATAGGGAGTCCAGATGATCTAGCAGGTGGCCACAGTATTTAGTTTGGAACCCAGAGGTTGTTTATTATGGTCCCAGACTATCAGCAAACTTTTAACCCATTTACTTTTCCACTCACTATTTTAATTTTATTGTCTTCTAGTGCAAAGTAATACTGTCTACCTTTATCTGGTAAATGCAATAACTGGCATATACTCAATCTCTTTTCACCACTGATATAGCTTTCTATGTGCTCCAAATCACCATTACTTGTCTTATGATTAGTACAGTCTTAAAGGATTCTATTTATAAAAGTGTGTGAACATGTGTTTGTGTATATGTGTGCAGTCCAGATAGAGGCTGTGAAAGGTATCTTATCACTGTAGCTGGAGTTCTGGGTGGTGAAGAGCTGCATGTGGTGCTAGAACCTGAAAGAAGGTCCTCCAGAAAAGCAGTACATCCTCTTTGCATCTGAGCCATTTTCCCAGTTCCTCATCTTGATTGTTTTTAGTTATCTCTAAGTCGGGTCTGTCTCCATCCCCTCTCTCCTTTCATTCTGTTCCCTACCACAGACAGACTTTATGCATGTATTTATGGTCGTGTCTCACGTCTATGCACTATGCCCTTATTTGATTTCCAGCAGAAACTGGAGTCCTTGCAACAGCTTCTAAGTTTGGCTAGTCAGGTTCCTCATTGCATCTCTCTTTATCTTCTATTACTCTCCTTCATGCTCACTCTACTCCAACTGCAACCCCTTCTCACCGCTTGTCTGCTAGCATCAAGACACGATGCCTTCACATATTGGGAATCTTGCCTAAACTGCCCTTTCCCTGAAATCCATCAGAGTTTTCCTTAAAATTCATCTCTCTGAGGAAAGATTTCCTGTCATACTCCTTCAGTTTTGCTTTTATCTTTAGTATTCATCATTGCCATGTGTCTATCTTCTCTATCCTCTGTTGTTGGTTGTACCACTACAATGTAAGTTTCGTGCAATAAGGACTTTTTCTGAATTACTTTCACTATGATTTCACTCTCTTTTTCTTTTAGAATATCTTTCAGTTATCCATCGCCACTTTCGTTCTTGTATATAATGTATCTTCATATCCACTCCCAAATGATTTGTGAGAGAAATTTGGAAATGTTGAGAGTTTCAAAATAGAGAAGTCTACATTATAAGAAAAGCCTAATGGGATAATCAGACGGGAGGACAGAAGACCAGATCGCCAACAAAAATGTAGACAGTAAAATGTGCTCATGAGGTTTCAGAGGGAATAATAACTATAGTAGATTTTTCTTGGACTGCCAGCTCCTCAACAAGGACAAGGAGACTTTCTATTAATTATGAAAACTCCATCTTTGCTTAAGCTTATTTCCACTAGATGTTTAAACCTAAATCAACCCTTTTATATTGAAAGTAAATTCCATATGGATGTTCTTCTATGCCCATCATTTTTTTCCTGAAGTAGATTTGTGCTGCCAGATGCATCTCACTGTCACAAAAAGTTTTATATTGTTAAAATATATTAAATGCCATATTCTGTAGATCTCTGTAGTGTTTGAAGACCACCTATCTTTCTAAAATATATCTCTGTTTAACCTTGAAAACATACCTAACTTGATTACAAGTTTGATTGTTATGGATGACTAACTACTAACCTGTATTTCTTAATTATCCTAAACAGTTTGTAGTGATAGCTTTCAAGTACTAGAACTTTACTTTACATTTTAAATGAGCTGCATAGGTGATATGGAAAGCTGTTTGCATATGTGTCACTTTTGTTGGTTAATGAATAAAGAAGCTTCTTGGCCTCTTGTAGGGCAGAGTAAAGCTAGTCAGGCTGGGAGAAAGAAGGCAGAGTCAATGAGAAGCCATATAGCTTCTGCAGGAGACAGACGCCGGACAATAGATAAGACTTTACCAACCAGACTTTACCTACCAGTAGGCCACACCCATGTGGCGATACACAGATTAATGGAACTGGGTTAATTTAAGATGTGAGAGCTAGCTAGAAATATAAATAAGCTAATAGGCCAAAACAGTATTGCAAATAATAAAGTTTTGTGTGGTTATTTCAGGTCTGGACAGTCAGAAATGAATGAGCAGCCTCTGCCAACAGAATGGCACCCACTGTCTGGGGAATGGATCCATATAATGACTAAAAAAGTTTCAAAAAGAAAAAAGAGGCCTTCTAGAACAACAGAAACAGGAATCTTTTGGAGTTTATTGGTAGCCACATATTTTTAGATAGGCTCTGTTTACTGGCAGTAGGCAGAGGCATGGCTCCTTTAAGAGGGTTCCTGATTCAGCTTTAGCAGCAAAAGAATTGCATGGCTCCTTTAAGATCTGGTTTGGGTAGCATATACTCTGGCACTTTCAGGGGGCCAAGTACTTGAATGAGGTTTGTGGACAGCGTGCAGCTAATTACTTGGTGGCAGCATGGGCCATCTTGGTACCAGAGTTCAGGTGGTAAGGACAGCTCCCACCCAGCAGTTTCAGAGGCAGTGAACATGCCTCTGCCATGTTATACTGGTCATAGCAAGCATGTAAGGCTGAGTTGGTCCCTAGATACACCCACTTAGAATTAAAAAAAAGGTTCCTGGTCAAAAAAATAAGTACAGATACGTATGCAATAAAGACAGATTCAAATAAAAAGAATCCAACCTCTGAATGGGTCACAGTGTTAAATAACTCTATGTACACTTGAGAGAGAAAGAAAAAGAGTAAAGAGACAGTAAACATAATATAAAACCATACAGTCATAGATTATAAGGATAAAGATAATAAAATAAATATTAAACTTGTAGAATAGAGTAAGAAAAATAATCCACATAAAGATGTAATATGCACAGAAAAGTCTGGATTATATATATTATTGTGTTTTATTTGAAGTTTTTGACTGAAAAGTTTTTTATTTGATTCTGGGGGTTGCTAAACTAAACCTACATATATATTTTTAAAGGTATCTTGACTTCAAAATTTGAGTCTAAGGATATGTAGCTTTGGAAAAGAGGTTCTGCTTTTGTTTCCACAGAAGATAAGAACCTGTAGATTCCTTTCAGACTACATGATTTGATGGACCAAGATCCCATGAAAGATCTTCGTGAACCTCTAAAAAGAAAATACTTTACCCAACAAAATGCAGGAAGCAGTTTGGAGAAGAACTATGCCCAAATTTTCAAATATTGTTTATAAACATTTGTTTACATTTAAAGGGTAATATGCTATAGAGATTTGAATTGGTATGGATCTCTTGGTTTATTGATAAAATTTAAGGTCAATTTTGTTATATGTATATTTCTGCTCTTGATTAAGGTATTGTTTTGTGCAGCTCATTTAAAGGTGTATTGTGTAATTAAGAAATACAGATTAATAGATAATCATCCATAATAGTCAAGCTTGTAGTCATGTTAGGTTTTCTAGATATATAGAGATATATTTCAGTTAAAAAGATAATCTTCAAACATTTCAAAGATCTATGGAATATGGCATTTAAAATGTTTTAAGAACTTAGGACTTTTCATAACAATGAGACACATCTGCTTTTGGCAGCACCAATCTACTTTAAGAGGAAGATGGGCATCAAAGAGGCTCGTTACGGAGTTTGCTAGCTATTTGGGCAAGAAACTGATCTTGTCTGGACTGTTGATGTTATTCTGTATGAACTAGACATGCAGGACCCACAGAAAAATGACTGCTGAAGTTTCCTGAAGAAAGTGAGACAGTCCTTTAGGGTTCCTGGTTCATGAAAGAGTCTGATAGACATTCTGCAGGACACAGAAGAAACTGACTGACAAACTGCCAATATAGGTGTAAAAGACTTTGAAATTTCCTGCTTTGTGGAAAAGGCTGCTGGATACATTTCTACCTATATTGGCAGTTTGTTAGTCACTTTCTTCTGTTTCCTGAAGATTGTTGAGCAAACTCTTTCATGAAGCAGGAACCCCGAAGGATCATCTCACATTTAGGCAAGTTCAGCAGTCATTATTCGGCAGGTTCTGTCTATCCAGTTCTTCAAGCAGTCCAGGCAAGGGCCGTTTCTTGCTCAAACGGCTAACCAACTCCATAAGGAGACTCTTCAATGCCAATCTTCTTCTTGAAGTAAATTGGTGCTGCTAGGAGCAGATGTGTCTCACTGTCATGAAAAGTCCTAAGTTCTTAAAATATTTTAAATGCCATATTCTTTAGTCTTTGAGAGATCTAAAGAATCCTTGTCCATCTGAAATAGATCTCTGTACATCTAGAAAATCTAACTAACATGACTATAATCTTGACTATAATAGATGATTATCCATTAGCCTATATTTTTAGTTATGCATTACATCTTTAAATGAGCTACACAAACACAATATCTTAATCAAGAACAGAAATATATATATGTATACACACACAGTATAACAAAATTGACCTTAAATTTGTATCATTTGTCTCAATAAACCAAGATCCATACCAATGCAAATCTCTATAGCATATACCCCTTTAAATGTAAACAAACATTTATAAACAATATTTGGGAATATGGGCATAGTTCTTCTCCAAACTGCTTCCTGCTTTTTATTGGGTGAAGTAATTTTTTGAGGGGTGCTCAAGGCAACCTTACAGGGGGTCTTGGTCTATACAACTACAATTTTTTGGAAGAAATCCACAGGTTCTCATCTTCTGTGGAAACAAAATAAGAACCTTTTTTTCCAAAGCAACATATCATTAGACCCCAATTTTTAAAACAAGATACTTTTATAATATACACGCTGGTTTAGCTTAGCAGCCCATATAATGAAATGTCTCTCTGTACTGATCTCTTTCACAAACAAAAATTCAAAGAAAACACAATAATATATATAATCCAGACTCTCTGTGTATATTCCATCTTTATGTTGCTCATTCTTTGTTACTTCTTTTAATCTATGACTGTCTGTACTCTGTCTCTTTAAAGACTTTGTTTCCTTTTTTATAAACCATTACTTTTTTTATAACTCTCTATACTCTTTTTCTTCTCTCTCCCAAGTCTATATACATTTATCTAACACTGTGACCCATTTAGAAGACTTTTATATCTGAATCTGTCCTATTGTCCATCTTTAATTTTTTACTGTCCTGGAGCACTTCTTAAAATGCTAAGTTCTTCTTAAAAACTTAAGCTGCACCATTGCTAGGGGAAAACAGACCCAGCCCAGCATGGTGGAGCTGCTTGCCTCTGAGAGCCATGCACAATGCTCCATCTCTAGATACACAGCAAGTCCATGCTGCCACCAAGCAAGCCATAGCATGTTTCTCACAAACCCCATTAAATGCTTGGTTTTCTGAATAAGCCAAAGGTCGAACTTGCAGCATGCCTCAGAAAGCTGGCATTTCAAAATGGCTTGGCTTTATTTCCCCCATTACTGTTGAATCAGGAAAATCTCTCTTAAAGGAGCTACAGCAGGTCACCAGAAAAATGCTGGCTACCAAGAAGCCATGCTTAACTCTGTTATTTTGTGTCTAAAATTATTTTTTAAGCTTTTTCAGGTTTTAAGTGGATTTTAGTTAGCCATGTTGGATCAATTTGTTGGCAGGACGCCCCTTGTTAGTTGGAAGGAGGCCACTAGTAGTTCCCAGCTGCTTAGCCCTGAAATAATCAAACAGAAGCTGTATTATTAAAATCACTGCTTGGTCCATTAGCTCTAGCTTTTTATTGGCTAATTCTTACATCTTAATTTAACCCATCTCCATTAATCTGTGCATTACCACGAGGTCATTGTCTACCAGCAAAGTTTCAGCATGTCTGTCTCCAGTGGTGGCTCCATGGCTTCTCCCTGACCCTGCCTCCTTTCTCCCAGCATTCAGCTTAGTTTTACCCTCCTAGCTCTGTTTCCCTATAGCTTTACTATAGGCCCAAAGCAGTTTTTTTATTTATCAATGGCAATCACAGCATACAGAGGGAAATCCCACATCAACAGTATGCAAAAATAAAGGTTCACTTGAAATATGAGTGCCTGTAAAGATACCTGAAAGGTTACCCCCTTTCAGCAGCATCACCCAGAAAATACATTATCCAAGTTGAGCCACATGGGCACCCAACAGGTGCTGTAGTCATGGTTGAAGTGGGCCACGTTACATCTTGCTACTGTGTTATCCTATGTGATCCCAATCTTGTACACATGAATAATGAAGAGTTATAGATTCTGAGACATTTATTGAAGTTTTAAGGGAAAGCCTAAGGACAGGGTAACATGTAGAAGACTAAATTTTCTGCTAACCCACCCGACACTATGAAATGTAAAGTATGGAGTTAATCCCAAGTTTCAGGAGATTCCCCAGATGCTAATGTTGCCTGGAATATGGAACATATGTCAAGGAAAGCTGTAGGCATCAAAGGGAGTCAGTTGGGGAGACTATGCAAATTATAAATTTCAGGGCAATAAAGGCAGTGCTGCTTAAGTGCATTATAGCTCAAATGAAGACATCACTCCTTATGGATGCTAGACATGCAAGGTCTAATCATTGCTCTTTTACATTGTGGTCTTGCTTTGGTTCCACTTTTCTTTGCTATCATACTGTCACTGCCTTTTGGAATTATAGTGTTTACTCTGAGATATATCAGAAATATGTAACTTGGATTTTGATTTTGCAGGGACCCAGATTTAAGAGTTTGCTTGTGTTTCAGATAAAGCTTTGAACTCTTTAACTGTGATGGAACTTTTGAATTTGAATTGAATGCATTTGCATTATTAGATACACGTAATCCTTTAGAGATCAAATGCAGAATATCATGGTTTGAATCTGAAAAGTCAGTCCTTGTGACATGATTTTAAAAGCCTTAGCCCCGTTTCTAAGTGGATCCTTGAAGTCTGTGTTCTCTCTCACACTCACCAAGATATGAACAACTTTGCCACATACTCCTGTTATCATGGATAACACCTTTCATGTCATATGTTCCATGATGAACTGACTCTCCTGAAATCATGAGCCAAAATAAACTTGTGTTTTAAAAAGTTATCCCTATCAGTTATTTGATCACAGTGGTACAAAATAACTAATAAAGAGAGCAAGTGAAAACCAAGTTCTGTAAACTCTCATAAATCCTAGGAAGTGTTTGCCTCAATGACAAAGCATAAAAAGTTTTCCTTAGGAGTAATTTCAAATGCAGGTGTATCTGGAGACTTTTCTGGCCTCTGCAAACAATTTTGCTCATAGACACACACTCCTACACACACACACACACACACACACACACACACACATACACACACACACACACACACACACACGCAAGCCCTTAAAATTTTACAAATAAATCTGTTTTTCAGTAGATGCCAAACAAAATAGAAGACACATTTTAGTATCTAATCAGAAGCCCTATCCTCAGAGTATGTAACTCTAGTCAACATATTTCTGTAATAAAGAAATTAAAAACATAAGTGCTTTATACATATACAAGCTAACACAGACAAACCAGACATTCTCCATTTTTAAAATTTACAATTTTAGACTTGTTTATTTTATGTGCATAAGTGTTTCGTCAGCATGCACATCTGTTTTTCCTACATAAGAATGCCTGGAGTTATGGACCATTGTCCTATGGGTGCGGGAAATCAAACCCACAGCCTCTGTAAGAACAAATGCTTTCAATTGCTGAGCCAGTTTCCTACCCACCCCTCTTCCTTTCCTTTTTACTGTACTAGTAACAACAGTGCAACAGGATGCAGCAAAGGAAAAGAGTTTCTTTGAGGACATACGGGCACCTGAGTTTTGACAGGAAGTTATTAGGAAGACAGGCTATGACCTGGGCTATAGAAGATACGGTCAGGAGCTCTTAGAGGAAATTTTATTATATCCACACTGCCTGTCAGTGCCATTGAAGGGCAAGTAAGAGTTCTGTTATTGTGAGAAATTGATCTGTCCTAGACGCATGACCCTATGAGGTCAGAGAAATGTGAGTCTGACAGTTGTTTTTGTCCTGTGTTTGGCACCGATAGTCACCGAATGCATTCTATGTAGGTCAAGGTTAGTCTGAATAAGCACATTTGCTCTCTACAGGCATTGAAGACATAGGGCTCGAAGGTCATATGGTCTGATATCTGCTTCCCTTCTCACCATTTGCTCAAAGGGGGATTTAGTCATGTGACTTTCCTATACTGTTCCCTGGAGTATTTTCCTTTGACACTATCCTTTCTTCTTTCTAGACATATGAACCAATTTATACTCCTTTGTTAGTCACCTAGTTAATCAACTTCCCTGCCTGATATTTTCACAGGTAGGATGCCTGTTTACATTATTATGTTCTGTACATTTATCTATTGTTATTGGTATAGTTAGTCCATGATCTCCTCCTTCCTTGTAAGACAGAGATTCCATGAGGTTTTGGCCAGTTTCTGCAAGGACTAGTTACTTACCCACTCCATGGCTGTCACAAAATACCTGACAAGAAATGAGGTAATGGAGGAAGGGCTTATTTTGACTCACATTTGAGAGAAGTGTGGTCCATCATGGTGGGGAAGGCAAAGGTGGTGAGAGCAGCTTCCTCCATGCCTCCAATTAGGATGAAGAGAAAGGGGAATGCTGGCACGCCTTTTTCCCCTTTTTCCTTAGACTGGGACCCCAGACCAAGGGATGTTTCTATCCACACTTATGGCATGCTTTCTTCCTTCAGTTGATCCTCTCGGGAAGCATCTCACAGATATACCCAGAGATGTACCTCACTGGTTATTTAGACTGACAATGGAGACTAGCCATCATGCTGCCCCAGACTCTAATTCTCAACACAGGATCAACAACACAAAGTAGAAACAAAAGAAATGTCTCCTGATTTGTAAGTTTGTAAAATAATCTTTGATGTTTTAGTTTCATGTTAGTTTAACTTAATGAACCTGCACAGTTGAATGATTCTTTTAAGAAGAATATTTTAAGCACAGGGAGGTAAGCTCACCTCTTTCCATGCAAAGGACAATAGAATTCTCACAGAAACAAAGTTGAGAATTGGGTCATTGTGCATCAGAGAACAAACCAAGCAGTATTTCAGCATAAGCTATATGATAAGTCCTTCTTACCCCAACCACAAAAATATTACATTCAGGACCTTCTGTGTGAATTACTTCTATTCCTTTTAATGGTTTTTATGGTGTTCTCAGACATTCATCAGCACTATGGTTTGCCCCACTGAAACTATCTTTAAGATTTAATCAGCATTTGAGAGGTTAACAAAATGATACCTTTACGATATGATTAGGTCTCCACCCTCATGAATGGATCAGTTCATCCACATGGTTGATAGCTTCTTAGTTTACTGCAACAGCAGGTCTCTTGTCATCCCCTGTCTTCCTCTTTATGACACTCTGTGCCACCTCAGGACTCTGCTAACAAGAAATGACTCTACAAAAGATGGAACACTGGATATTGTAGATACCAATATTTTGCTGCTGTTTATTGTTAGCAGTTCAGGGTGGAAGACAAGTATCCAAAAATATCACCTTCTACAGATATGCTTGGAGCAAATATTGAAAACTGAGTGAAGCTTTGGCATGACTTATTCCTTTAGGTTAATACCTTGGTTCTCTAGTTCTTCAGCATTTTGAGTTCTGAGACAAACTTTCTAAATTCAGTAGAGGCAGAACTTTTCTGGTTGCAGAAGACAGAGTCTCAGAGATGCTTTCTACATCATTATTCAGGGATCCAGTGACCTCTTTGTGAGAAGGAAACTCTTTGATACTATGGTCCTAAGGGTGAACCTGTCAAAGAATCACATGGCAGGACTGTGGTATTAGAATGTGGATCTGTGGGCAGTGACAAAGTCACAAGGGTAGTGTCCTGTGTGACCAGTGTTATTTTAGAAAGAGATGTAAGAGAAATAATATGTTTCAACTATGTGAAGATATAACAAGAAGACATCTGTCTGTTAACCAGAAATAGAACTCTGACCAGAGGAAAACCTTAGATATCCAACCTATGAAACTGCAAAAATTAAAATCTGATTGCTGAAGCCACTCAGTTTATGATAATTATAATGCAGACTAAGACATTTGGCCATGGCTCTGATTAGCTCCTCATGGAATTAAATTTGAGTGAAGAATGTATAGATTGTGATACCTTGAGACTCATTTAAAATATTAGCAAGTGCTTATTAAGGTATTAACATTAGAGTTGCTTCTAATGCACACATCTTTATATTTACTTATAATCAGGTAAACTAAATGCTATGAAAAAATATATTTTCCTTAATCATGGAGATTTCCCCAAGATTTCATGCTATGTCCACTAAACTTTACTTCCTAGAATTATGATTGTAAATATAGAGTAAAAAAATACTCAAAGACAGAAAAGTGAAAGTTTTCTGTGAAAAGTTTCCTGTCTTCTAAATTATTAATATGAATTTATTTTATCTTATTTAACTGTTTCCTCTACAGTTAAAAGTAAAAAAAAATCCAACTGAATAAATTATGTAGCTTGAGAAGGTCCATTTTAGGGGAGACATCTATTTCACATGTAACCCGAACACTAAGGATCACCCTAAGTTAGAGGCCAACCTGGATAACACAGTGAGTTCCAGAGTGGTTACTGAGCAAGACTTCTTCATATGCAGGTATATGTCAGGTGTTTTCCTCAGTCATTTTTTCCTTTCCTTTTAATAATAAGACTGAATATCTTATAGAACACAGAACTCACTGCATTGTCTGGGCAGTCCAGACATGAACTACAGGGATCAACTTGTGTCTGTCACCTCTCCAATACTAAATTATACCCACGTTTTCCTGTGTGCTCTTGAGAGCTGAATCCTGGTCCTTGTGTTTGTACAGCAAGCGCTGTATTGACAGAGATGTCCTGTGAGCCTCTAGAATCAAATTTACTTTATATGTTTATATCTGGGATACAAGAGCTTTGGTTGAATTTGAGAACTGAATTTGTAAACAGTTTTGTGTATGTGCATGTGATTCTGGGATTCTAAACAACTCCCTACGGGGAATGGGGTGGGATAAGTTGCATTACTTTCAATGTTTTATATTTATTGGCTTAGAAGATACAATTGGTCTACTGTAGCAAGTAACTAGGCAAATTAAAAACAGAAAGAAAGTTCTGTGGATATAGGCTGGAAAAGGGAAGAGAGATGGAAATTATTTTTTCTATTTCCTAGTTGACAAAGGATTGAATGACGCCAACAAGGTAACCAATGCAAACACAGTGGTTTATGCAAACCATGAGCATTTTATAAGAAGGTTACCATTGTCTGTCTACTGTTGCCTGATATTACACACGTGTTCACAAAGTAGCACACTCGCCTGCATGCAGAGGTTTCATTAAATCTTTACAGTAGACTTGTGAGGTAAGTAGATGCTAAGCTATGTAGTTGGTAGGAAATTCAAGCCTATTCCAAAATTTGTAACCTTTATATTGTTTTCAACTGTCGATTGCATGGAAATAATTTGAATTTCAGCATTTTTGAGAATGGACCAACAAAAGAAAAGGCCTGCCTGAATCATAAACTTGGTTAAAAATAAATCCTTATAGATATATTCAAAATCACAACTCAGTCCCCAAATGGACCTGGAATGCTTAAATCAAAGTTTTATTAAATCTCATGGTTGAGACCTTGGGAGCTCAGTCCAGTGCTCCTGTGTGGGTCTCTGTCTCTATCTCTATCCATCACCAGATGAAGATTCTATGATGATATGCAAGATATTCGTCAGTATTGCTCTAGGATAGGGTCATTTCAGGTTCCCAATCCTCAGCTGCCCAAGGAACTAACTGGGAACCTCATCTTGGGCACTTGGGAGCCCCTCTAGGGTCAAGTCTCTTGCCCACCCTAAAGTGGCTCCCTTAACTAAAAATTGTGGTTCCGTGCTCCCCAATCCACCTTTCCTTTATCCCAATTCTCCTGTTTCCCCAGGTCCCCCCTCCTTCCCTTCTACCTTTTCTCTTCCCATCTCCCCTTACCCCCATCCCACCCCACCCCCAAGACCCAATGAGGAGCAGAAGGAGGGAGAACATGAGCAAAGAAGTCGGGACCACGAGGCGTGTACCCACCCACTGAGACAGTGGAGCTGATCTACGGGGAGCTCACCAAGGCCAGCTGGACTGTGACCGAAAAAGCATGGGATAAAACTGGACTCTCTGAACATGGCGAACAATGAGGGCTGATGAGACACAAGGACAATGGCACGGGGTTTTAATCCTACTTAATGTGCTGGCTTTGTGGGAGCCTAGCCAGTTTGGATGTTCACCTTCCTAGATATGGACGGAGGGGGGAGGACCTAGGATTTACCACAGGGCAGGGAACCCTGACTGCTCTGTGGACTGGAGAGGGAGGGGGAGAGGAGTGGGGGGAGGGGGAGAAGGGTGGGAGGAGGGGGAGAAGGGTGGGAGGAGGAGGAGGAAAATGGGAGGCTGGGAGGAGGTGGAAACTTGTTTTTTTGTTTATGTTTTTTTTTCTTCTTTTCTCAATAAATAAAAAAAAAAATCTCATGGTTGAGCCCAAAGCCAAGCAGAAAAATAAAATGAAGTGAAACAAAATATACAAGAAGCAAGATATTATAAATGATAGTGTAGAATTAGATCTGAAAAGCATTGAAATTATCAGACAGATAATTTTTTATATTAAAGATGATTTGGGATAGGAAAGAACCTCTTTAAAATGAATAGATTATAATAATATAAAATAACTAAAATGTCTTATAATGAAATAGCTAGAGATCCTAGAAACGGAAAACATTGTGTGGGATGAGCAGACAACCAGAAACAAGAAAGAAAAGGATCCAGAAAACAGAATAAAACTTTGAAAATGCTCATTGTTCAGTTAATAGAAAAAAAGACAAAAATGGTTAATAAATTTAGATCATAGTTACTTCTTTGGTTCATGTATTTAATGAGTACAGGAGGGATGTTTTGGTACATGTACACACACACAGAAAAACACACACAGTAATATGAATACCATGTGAAGAGAATGAACCATGCCCCTCACACAATTGGTTGTGTGTGCTAAGGTCTCATGTAATGGACTCTCTTGGCAAATTTCCAAAACACAATCCAATATCATGAACTATTGTCCTTATGCTGTACATTGAATCCTGAGACTTATTGATCCAATGTGACTGCTCTTTCATACCTTTTGGCCAGCATCTTTGCCTTACTATCCACAATGCTGTAGTCTCTAATTTTGTGGGCTTATTTGTTACAATATTCTACCGACAAGACAGACTATGCAGTTTTTCTTCTCTGGTGTCAGGATTGTGTCACTTAGTAGGATGTCCCAAGAACCATTTTAGCAGGTCTAATGTCAAAAGGAGCTAAAACAGGGTATAAGGAAGAGAAAGTATTTGAGGAGATAATGGATCAGGATTTTAAGGGAACTGTTAAAGGTCATCCAATCTCAAATATATACCTGTCTGAGGAAAAACAGAAAGGCAGCTCATAGCAGAGAACACCGGTGGAAAAGAAGAGCTCTTAAATACGTGTAGAGTGTCGCCTCATAGAAGAAATAAATCAAGAATCATCTTCTAAGCAACAATAGTAGCAACAGCACAGTTAAAATAGTTGACCATCTGTATCCAAAGGTTCTACATCTGTAAGTTCAAAAAAGTTAAAAATATTCCTAAAATGTGTCTGTGCTAAACTCAGACTTTCCCCTTATTATTCTTTCCTAAATAACAAGGTATCACCATTTTGTATGCAGCATTTACATCATCATATGTTTCATAATGATCTAGAGATGATTCAAAGTGTATGGGCAGATGCTTGTGGGTTATATACAAACATGCCTCCAGTTTATTATGGGGCATAAGCGTCCAGAGTTGTCTGTACATGGAAAGTCACAGAAACAGTTTGCCATGTTACTGAGGGACTATGTAGTGGAATATTATCTTCTATGCATTGAGAAATAGATACGCTTTAAGGCTTGAATTCTTTAAGGAAACTACACAAATTCTCTAAGAATTTGCCTTTCAATATGAGGAACAAGCATACATGTCACTCGAGTTTAAAGTGGAAGGAGAGATTGGGAAAATGGCTTCATCAATTAAGTGCTGGCCTTGTAAATATGAGGACCTGAGTTCCATCTCCAGAACCCATTAAAAAATACAAAAAACAAAACAAAAACAAAAAAGTAGCAGCAAAGTCAGGCATGGTGGTCTGCATGGAGGAGGTGGAAAATAGGTAGATCCCTGGAGTTATCCTGCCAGTCAGCCTAACGCACCTGGTAACTTACAGTAGTACTGTGTTTATTAGAGAGAGCCTCTCTCCCAAAAGAAATGGATGGCATCTGGGGTTTTCTTCTTTTTAACTTCCTGCTTTTTATACCACCAAGTTTGTTATTTTTTGTAATAGCAGCCCTAGGAAGTTCACAAACACAATAGTCCTAGGTCTTATGAATTTCTTTGTACTTCAGATCATCTTCCCACAACAACGCCTGCCTCACATACTTCAAGTATGGTCTTTACGCAGTTATCTTTAGTGAGGTATTCCATGGCTGTGCATAGATTAACAAGTGTCCCTTTACAACTTCGTCCTTGTCCCTTTCCTGATTTATTTCCTTCATGACGCCAGTCCTATCCAACATTCCCTGTATCCTGCTCGTTTGTATGTATCATCCTCTGTGTCTTGTCCCTAGATAGGATCGTGAGGTCCATAAATTCTGATGCTTCTGCCTGCTGTTTGCACTGCTCTGTCCTAAGAACCACAGCTGCACTAAACCACAAAGCAGGTATTCAATAAGCTCAGCAAATGGACATTAACACACCTCTCTCAGCAAAACTTACCTCAAGAGGCCAACTTATTGGTGGTGTAAGGTGGATCTTGGCATTCCATATAGAAAAGGCCAGGCTCATTGACAGGCACCAAAATGGCTGAGGAAGTAAATTGTCTTGACTGGCAAATGAAACCAGAGTATCTCTTCCAGAAAAGATGTGAGCTTGTCATTTCTAGAAGGTTCCAAGTTAGACCTCATAATTCTGGAAGCCAGAGAACAATTATATTTTCCTTTATCTGGAATGAAATTAGATGCAAATTATTTTCTTAAAATAAAGTTTTTTTTTTTCAGGGAGGAGTGGGACCCATGGGCACCTCTCCCCGTCATGACAGAGTGTTGATGGGCCCAGTGTTGTACAGGAAATCACAGCTGCCCTGAGTTCCAGAGTGAAGCAGACATGTTATATCTGGAACTCAGTGTTCCCTTCTTCTTCCAGGAGCTCTTCCATCCTTTCCTTCCCTCCTTCTATGGTGTTCTCTAAGATTTGGAGGGAATGATGTAGATGACCCATTTATGGCTAACATTCAAAGTCATCTATTTTCAGTATTTTGACCAGCTCTGAGGCTCTGCTTATCATTGCAAAAAGAAGCTTCTTTGAGTAGAGCCAACAGCTGATGGCAATCTGATGAACTTGCCATGTCCATCTAGCGGCAAACAGCGGTAACTTCTCCTTGAGGTCTATGACCTCAACATTTAACTAGGTGTACAATATCAGATATAAATTCTCTTTTGTGTAACAGGTATGAAATCTGTTCAGAAACCACTTTTGGTAACTTCCATAACAGACTTGCCACTATTAACACAAGTGTGGTTATTTTGTCTGCCTAGTCTGTATTACTGCACAGGAAGTTCAGAGCTAAGTACAATTGTTCCTGACAGCTCTTGCCCGGTAGCCTGTAGTTGTAAGGGCCAACAGTTGATGATTGATGGGGTAAAGGAAGTACGTCTCTTCACTGTAGCCATCAGTAGGCAACCCTAATGAAGATCTTAGGGACACACACACACACATACCACACAACACACACAATTATTTATGCAAAAACTGAGAGGAGTCCAGCATGAATGCAAGGGGGTTAGAAATGGAAAGAGGACAATAAAAGGTAAAAGGGTGGTAAATATGACCAATATGTATCATATCCATTGTGAAAATGCCATCCTGAAACCAATTATTGTATCCTGAAACCAATTATTATATATAATTGATTCATGCAAATAACATTAAAACTAAACTATGCAGTTTATTTTTCTTCAGTTAAAATATTCTATTGTTTAGCTTGGGAATCAGAAAGTCAATAATAGCCTGCCTAGTTAGGGAGAGGAATCCCGTGGCTGTGTAGCTTGTTTGGATATATTTGAACTCAGCTAAAGTTAAGGTTGTACTGAGATGTTTTAAAGGGAAGAGAATGTTTACTTGGCCTTCTTGGTTCACATAATTTACATGTCCCATATAATAAATGGATTTGTTGTGCTGGGCAAGCTTCACTGATTTGAATTAAAAGATGTATTTCTTTTCAATTTTCTCATCAGTGCATGACAGGAACTTAACTGTGCATGAAGCCCATTACTCTAAACAGGAAGAACTGAAATATTTTCAGATGCCTTTTCCCAGTGAGGTGAAGTGGCTAGGATTGATGGGAAGAAGAAGGTCCGTCTCTTGAAAACTGAGGGTATTTGGATTCTGACTTTGGATTTAAGCTACTGTGGCCACATCCCCAAATCTCATTCCTCTCTTGGTTTCCCTATTTCTGAAATTCACAATTCAGGAATCTATCAATTAGGATAAAACATTTACTTGTTCTTGTAAGGTTAGATGAAGTAATGCATATAAATAATTGAGATCAACATTTAGGAAATTGTGGCAAATATTAATGTTTATCAATATTATTGAATGTGGTCTTTTCTCCATTTTCTTCCAAGTTTTCATACTTGTAGGAAGATGGAAAAAAAATACAACCAAACGAGCGTCAACTTTTAAAAAACACTTAACAGCTGAAGGGTTGCGTTACTAAAATTGAATCTTACTGAATTCAAGTCCCTTTCTCCATCTTCATGAGACCTAGGTCAGACTATAGGTGAGTTGAACTGGTATCCACAAAAAAGGAAGTTTCTTTATGCCAGCTCTTGACAAGGCAGAGTGCAAACGAATGTTTGCTAAGTAAACAAAGGTTTCCTGAAAATGTCCTTGCTTTTTTCTTAACTGGGTTAAATGCAGTGAATTTCAAACCCAGGAAAACAAATTCAGACAAAGCAGCTATTCAGCTATTCCTTTGTCTGAACTCGATTGTGTAGGTGAGGGACTTGTAAGCATCTGCTATGGTTCCTCCTCTCATATGTAAGTATGAAGGAACCTGATTTGGCCTTCTTCCTCCGAGCAAGCCCTTTTCTGTCAACTGAGGAGACTTTGGACAAACCTGTTGGATATGATCACGTGTATTCCTGCCTCCCCTTGTAGACAGCAAATGAAGCGCCCAGAAGTCTCACATTCCTGCCTAAAGGACCTCCTGGAAACCTCCTACCTCTGCTCTTCAGATGCTGATGGCAGTCACTGTGTGCACCCAGAAGCCCACAGCTACAGTGCCTTGGTTTAAGAAGGGATGGAGTAAGAAGAGAGAAGGAGATGGAATTAGAAGCATGAGCAAAGCTGCGTGTGTGAATTGAGATGTTAGCAAATGTGTTCATGGCCTCTCATTATACAACACACAACTTAGCTGAGGAGAGAGGAGAAACAGGTTCGTAAGTGAGGGCTCCGGATGAAAGTTGGGGTCACTTTTTTAGCACTGCTTGGAAGGAAGACACCCCGGCACTCACACGTCAGTCACTCAGGTCTTTGAAAGGCGTGCCCTCAAATACGGACCTCTTTTAGATGGAGGTTTCCTTCATTTATTTAGTATCTGTGCTGTTACTGTAGGACAGCATGTCCTCTTGCTCTGGACCCCAACAGTGTTGGAGCAGTCTGTAGCTTAAGACACAGACTGCAGATATCTGAGCCAGAGATCTTGAAGATCAGTGTATTACAGACAGCTCATTTAGAGAACGGGAAAGCTGGGGGCATTAGACATTGACAAAATTTATAGCTGTATAAATGCTTTGATGGAAGATGACACAGGTGATATTGATACAGGAGATGGGATGGTTAAGTGTAACTTTTCTCATTTGTATTATCGTTTCTGTAACATCAGAAGCAATTAATATTTTATTGTGTGTGTTTTATATGCTTTACAAAGTACGTAATTAACTTCTTCCATCTTTTGGAAGTCAGCCAGCATCAAGCCTCACATTGCTAGGTAACTGTTACCCTCTCTTAGAACATCTTGGCCTGTGCCCTACATTGGATAACAAACCTAACTGGATCTCCATATGTGTGCCACGTATACTGTCTCATTTAGGTCAATGGTGGTGACACACGCCTTCAATCCCAGCACTCGGGAGGCAGAGGCAGGTGGATCTCTGTGTCAGAGGCCAGCCTAATCTACAAAAGCTAGTTTCAGGATAGGCTCTAAAGCTACAGAAAAACCTTGTCTTGAAAAACCAACCAACCAAAACAAAACAAAACATAACAAAAAACTATCTCACTCAGAACTGGTTGTTTATACATTTGGTCCCCTTCTCTATCACCCATGTAAGAACCTGTGGAGAATGGATAAAGTCTTGGGTAAATATCCATTGTCAATATAGGCACATCTAGGTCACAAATGCTGTGACACATGGAAATGCTCAGACACATGGAAATGGCAAAGTCTTCCCTGGTCACGCTCAGCAATCTGGCAAAGCCCTCCCCTGGTTTAAGTATAGATATTGACAGTGTGCACTGGAAGTGCCAACCAACTTCAGCTTCATTATCCTGGATGATAACAGCTTGAGACGTCTCCTATGGAGACACACACCACCACCAAGACTAACTAAACCGCCTATGTAGACACACACACCACCACCACCAAGACTAACTAAACCGCCTATGTAGACACACACACTACCAAGACTAACTAAACACCTACTCATTCCTGCAGTCCATAACAACTGAATTAAGATTTTGGGTTGCTGGCACATCTCCATCAGAGAACACATGGTCCACCCAAACCCAGCTTTGCTTATATTACTTGTATCTGTCTGCATCTTTCTTAATCTCATCTTACCCCTGACCAGGTTCACAAATCTAGTTACACTGGCTTCAAGAACCATTTTATATTTTTCTTACATAGAACAAAGCATGAATTACCACAGAGTAGATGTCCAAATATATAATTCTGTTAGTCCACATGATGGGAGAATATATTTGTAAACAGATGTATAGGTGGTACAAAAGGGGATGCCCATGTGGATATACGAAAAGGTACCTGGGTGCTCCCTGTTTACTCTACCCAATGCTATCTCTGTAGCCACTACAAATTGTGCCAGAAGCATCTTCCCAACTTAAAAGAGGCTAGTTAGTTCATCAAACACCTGTCTTGTGGTTGATAGGAGGGTAATTTGCCTGGCAGAGCTATTCTGAATTGATTAGAGTTCCTATTAGAAAAAAATTTCAATATAAATTACAAAACAAACAAACAAAAACTGGGGACAGGTATTGAGTGCTGAAGTTAGGTATCCCAGACAGAGAAAAAGATCTCATAAGCAAGTAGAAGCTGTGGAAGGTAGATGTAATAAAATCACGGAAGACAGACAGAGTGAGGGGGATGCTGAATCACCACAGGGGCAAAGGCTGGGTCATGGCTGGCAGATTCATAGATGAACAAACACAGGGTTTCCAGAGGAGAAGGAAAATGACTCATTCATCAGCAACACCTAAATTCTCAATGTCTTCTCATTCATGTCATTTCACACTTCACAAGACCCGTCTAACTGAAATTGATTTTCTTCCCCAGACTTCTCGCCGGTCCACTTTTCCTAGAACCTGGAACCATAACATTGATAATGGGTAGCGTTATTCACTCTCACTTTTCTCACTGTTCTTTTGAGAATTTTTTAAAAGACTATTCTCATTTGACCTCATAATTATTTGAAACAGAAACTTTTGTTAACCCCAAGATTAGAAAATGGAAATGATAAACGTTGAATAGCTATCCTACATCAGCTAATGCATAAGCGAAAGGACACAGAACTCAACTCTAGGTATCAGAATTTAGAGCCCAAATGCTAACTGTCCACAGGGTACCACCCCTGCATGGCCGAGATATATTCTCTGTGTCTGTGTCTATTATTACTGAGTTAAAAAGTAAAAAAAGTAAAAAAAAAAGTAAAAAGTGGGGAAGGGAGGAAAGGACATGACCGCTTTTAGGCATGTCGAGGGAGAAAGTTTATTGTAGATACGTGAGAGAGCGTGGAGTGGTCATGACCAGTTTGAGCTGAGCCATGTGGGACAGGAGGAGGCGAAGAGAGAAGGAAGAGAAGGGAACTAGGCGCAGTAGCCAGGATACCAAAGGCACAAAAACAGGGGCAGGTAAACAAAATATCTGGATTATAGAGGGAAGAGTCTCTGAATTATATAGGGAGGATAATGCAGGGAAAGGCAGCCCAGGCCCTGGGCTGGAGAATTGAGGGTAGAAGGCAGGATGTGCCAGCCATATCCTGTAACACGTAGGGACTGAGGGATGATGGAAGGACCTGGTGACCATCTGCCTTGATATATAAAATAGGCATCTTGGTTGTTTGTCAGGGGTGGGGATGGGATAAAACTTAACAGCTACCACTCACTCTCTTTGTCCACCTGCATTATATTCTAGAATGAATTTATCCTTCTTATAACTCATAGTTCTTGATAAAATTAATTCCTGGAAACGACTTATCTTCTTGTATTAGTCACTAAGCCACTGATTGCCACCCTATCTGTAGGTGTATCAACAGAGGTGTTAGCAACCCATCTTGAAACAGAATGTTTTTCTGTTTGGGTTGTCTGTAAGAAGAACGATGTTTTCATCATAGCACATCCTGTCCTAAACTTAACTGAATTGTCATCTGTTTCCTGCCTTACAGCAAGATGCCCTGAGGGTACAAGGTGTTCTCCGTCTTCATCTCTGGTACTTTTCACATTGTCTGGGTCAAGACAGATGCCTCAAATAGCTCAGTGAGATGGAGTGCCTTGTGACCCAGATGCAGGGCTGCAAGGATCTCCTTCTATTCTCTCCAAGCCTACCCTGGGATGAAGCCAACTGGCCATTCAAAAGCCCATATCCAATTTAAGGTGACTTTCAACTAAAAATGATATTACAAAGGATTTTTAGAAAAAATGACTTAGCTACAAGAGAAAGAACTTGAAATCCATTTGCATGTAATTATGTTATTAGACCACAATTTAAAACAACACAGTACTTGATAGGTTGAAAAGTATCTTTATTAGGTGCTCCAATGTGCCTTTGATGATTATTTTTTGTTCTTGGTCTTGCAAAATACTCCATTCTGCATCCTGGTGAGCTGTCATTTTGGCAAGTGAAGTCTTCTTTTCTTTGTCAACCTGGGGGTCACCAGCGACTCTGGTTATAAATCTCTAGAGTGGGGTGGAGTAGGTGTGGATGGCGACATTTTTTCTCTACTCTTCCTGGAATCAATCCTTCCAGTCTTCTCTAATGCATATATGATTAAACAACTAAGCTAGAAGATATTGGTTTGTTACATGTATTTATTTATGTGGTGTGTGTGTCTATGTACATGCACATGAGCCATGGGGTGTATATTTGGAGGTCAGAAGATAGTTTGCAGGGGTTGGTTCTCTAATTTTGCCAAATGGATATTGGAGAGAACTCAGGCTCTCGGGTTTGGCAGTCAGTGGTTTACCTACTGAGCCATCTCAGTGGCCTGAAGAGTTTTGCAAAGGGTTCAGACTTCAGACAAGGTTATATCTATGTTTAACAACTTTTCTTCAGAATGGCTTGGCTCTGTGGTTCCCTCTTTTCCCTCCATCTCAGCTGCTTTTCTCTCCCATGCCCCACCCTTACCAAGTATCTTTTCTCTGACCTCCCAAATTCTGACCCTGCGAATCTCTTTTATTCTCTGGAAACACACCCTTTACCCCCTTTTCCTTTCTAACCTCCATCTCAGTAGGATACTGCTTCAATACAGTAGACTCTTTCTTATTCAAAAGAGATGCTGTGGGTCCAGATCTTTTAAATAGAGGTACAGGACATTCTAATCCACTGCAGTCTCCCAGGCAGAGAAAAGTCTAGTGAGTTTCATTTCTTGTTTTCATGGGGTTCCAGTGCACAGTTCCGCAGCCAAAACATCTTCCTTCTTGAGAACAGTCCCATCTCTTGTGGAAAAAGAATGGTCGCCCATTCTATTAAAAACAGAAAGCTCAGACGCCATTGTCTGGAACTGCGACACGTTTCTGGGCTTGGATAAAACCTCTGTTAGACACAAATAATTTTCTCTGTGTTTTCAGAAAGGATGACCTAAACCAAATTAAGTTTCCAAAAATTTCAAGTCCTTTCTTTTTTCTACAGCAAACCCTGTCACGACCCCCAAGGGAGTGGGACAATTGATACTACCACACGACTAAGAAAATGGAACTGGAGAGAAGTTAAGCAAATTGCCAACCATTGACTCGTGCAGTGTTACTGCTCTATTTGGCCGTGTGCACTTCGGAGAGAGGAGACTGAAGAGGAGACCAGACTAAGGTCTTATGCAATAGCCAACTTAATTCAGGGCATCAGATGGTTTATATTCCAAGGGCATTCTGAGGGTTAGGCTAGGTCCTGCGGGGAGAGTTCACTTGAGTTCAGTCCCAAGGACACATGAGTTTAGGCTTACAGAGTCAGGAGGGCATCTTTCTAAATAACAATGGGTAAGAATATGGCTAATCTAAAGTAAAACCCACTCTCATTATTACACCTTGGAGGCACAAATACCTTTCAAGAATCCATGTTGTGGAAGGACAGAGGTTACAAAACTCTCTTCTTGTTTCCTTGGAGTTTTCTCACAGACCTCAGCAATCTCCTCACACAGCTTCGCTCATGGACCGTGTTCTAACATCATAGGACCTACATACCCTACTCATAAATACTAATTGTGTACTTGGCGAGGGATTTACTGGCACCTGTGAGGAAACAGCTGATGGTAAATAATTGATCTATTTGTTGATATCATAATGGTAAATGATTAAATCTATCAGTTGATCTCATTTATGCATTTCCTTCCTGATACTTCTTTCCTAAATGATTAGAGCAGTGTTAAGCCTATTTAAAAGGTGTGGATTTAGAAGACCCAGGAAGTAAGGTTTCATCTCCTACACTGCAAGTTGGATGTTTCTGAGAACAACAAAGGCTGAATACTCCTTGTGTAGTAACTTTTAGGTTACTGCAGCTTCCCTAGAGCTGATGTTCATAATGTTTGCAGTGTGTTCAACTGTCTCCTCCACTGATGCTCTGCCTTGCATGTTAGGAACTCAGTAAATAGTCTGAATTATAAATACGATTTCATTAAAATCATTGTGCAACTCAAATTTTCAAAAGTCCAATCTGGACTCCCAGTTATGAGCTCTGATGAGAGCATGTAAATGAGCTTTGCACCACGAGCAACATAAAGTGGGAAAACAGGAGTTTCATCTCCCCTTAACTCTTCTAGTTCCACCCCCACCTCCTTACATACACATGGCCAGGCTCAGGAGCATGCTAACTCTGGATTCTCTCAGATGTCCCTGCCTCTGGCGATGCTCTCCTTTTATGTACAATAAACTTTCTCCTCCACTATACCTAGGAGCAGTCAAGTGCTTCCTTTTTTATTTCTTTCACTCTAGTGTTTTATTTGCCATAGAAGGAAAATCATAAATTACTTTTTTTTCTAAAATGTTTTCCATAGTCAAAGGCAAAGTTTTCCTCTTTTAAGCCAAATACTGTCTTCATTTCCTCTACCAACTCATCACAGATAACTTTCTTCTTGTGTTTTTTTTTGTTACCTTGGAAGTATTTATTGACTATAGCCATGTCTCTTTGAGCCCCCCTCTTTTCTATTACATAATTTCACTTTCTGAGGCTCTTTACATTTCAGCCCATGTGACTGTGGAGTCGTTCTGAGTTGTCCTTTTGTATTCCAAGGGGGTGGTTATTATACGCTGCGGTGTAGTCAGGACCGTTTCCCAATCATGCATAACCATGCGTCCTCTTATGACTAAGGCTTAAGTTTAATGGTGCCTCAGACCAGCCAGAAGCCACTAGGCTATGGAGCCAAGACAAACAACATGTATCACTGGGACTTGCCTACCAGACAGTGGGAGAAGAGGACATGAGCAAGGCATATCAGGACCTTCTGTATATTGCACACCTTGCTGCCTTCTTCTGATGCTTTGGTGACAGCCAGGCACAGCATTGAGAACCATGGAGTTAAAACTTTGGTGGCATCCTAAATCTGAACCTTCTACCTGGATAGTCATGGGCTGACCTCTGTTGTCAGGTTAGCTGAATTACATTGTTCTCTGCCGCAAGCACCATCACAGGTTGCTTATCTATACTTTGCATGTATCTGAAAGGAAGTTCACGTGCTGAAATCCTAAGCCCCATATCCTGGTGTTAATGATGTTCAGACTCCAGGCTTTGGAACTAGTCAATACTAGATATCTGTGATTGATATTAGTATTTACAATGATGAGCAAGACCAAAGTGAGAGGATGCACTGGCTATGTGTGTTAGACCCTCCTTAATGCTCCAACGATGTGAGCAACTCATTATGTAGGACACAAGGTCTGGGCTCCTATGACAGTGTTTGTAGCTTCACAAGAAGAGATCTGAGTGGTATCCTTGCTCAGTGATGCCTTCCACCAAGGATACGGAACTTCTCAAGTTCTAGCCCATAAACTACATGTACTTCTATTTTTTGTTGTTGTTATTTAGATTTATTTTAGTTTATATGTATGAACGTTTTACCTATGTATCTGTGCATGTATCACGAACATGTGTGTATCCCACAGAGGTCAGAAAAGGGCATTGCATCCCCTGGAACTGGAGGTATGGATGATTAAAAATCACCTTGTGGGGGCCAGGCACTGAAGTTGGGTCCTCTGTGAGACGAATAAATACTTTTAGCCACCTCTCTAGTGTCTAGATTTGTATTCTTAACAAATGATCCAGTGCGTGGTATAGTCTGGAACTTCTCTGCACCTGACCTTTGAAAATAGACTCACACTCCCTAGGCTTTGCCTGGGTTTGATTAGATCATAACACTAGAACCCATGGCAGGATTGATGCCTTCCAAAAGAAAAGACCTGGGACCTTCTGTCTCTCTGTGGTGGATAGAAATGCATTGCATCAGTGCAGTGCTAGTAAATGTTTTACAATAGGCTTTTCAGAAAGCTTTTTTATACATATTCACTCCTACATTCATCCTGTCCTTATCGGTGTACCCAATGTGTACTATACAACCCGTGAAGCCATAAATAAATAATAGTCTTTATTATAAAGTCTGGATAACCAGTTAATTTTCACAGACTCATAATGCTTTGTCTGGGCATTCTTTTTACTGATTGGTCCTTTGCTCCTATATTACAGCTTCCAACCCTATGTCACTATGGGATTTCTACGTGCAAATGTGTGTGTCTCTACGTCTGCTTATGTTTCATGCTCCTTTCTTTCCATTGTTTGTTGTTTGTTTTAGTCTGGCTTGTTTGTTTTTGTTTTATCTTATTTCATTCTAGATGCCTGCTTGTTTTCTTATGAGGGAAATAGAAAAGGTGTGGATTTGGGAGGTTGGAGAAGATGTGGACAGAGTTGAGGGAGGGAAAACATATTTGGAATATATTTTAAGAAAAACGTCTATTTTCAGTTTTAAAAAAGGTGATTCTTTGTTGCCAATTGATTTCATGGACTATTGTGACAGATTTCACTGAGGTCTTTGTCCTTGTGTAGACAATCCATGTGTACAATTGATGAATCGGTTTAGGCCCTCTGTGAAAAGCGATTGATATTTGTATTCACATCAACAAATAAGACCAAGGTGAAAGGAAGCAGTGGGTGTGTACACCAGATCCTCACCGATGTCCCAATGCTGGGAGCAGCTCCTTGCATTAAGTACTAAGAAAATAGTTCTCAAGTTTCTGTGTTATTTACATTTTAATGGCAACAGACACTTGTAAGTTTAGTCTACATTATTAGCACCCTGTCCACCCCTTTCTCAAGTCTAGATTACACAAAGAAAAAAATAAATCAAGCTCTTAGCAATAGCTGCCAAAGCTATTGATATCATGTCACCAAATGCCGAGCAGTAAAGGGATGCAAAATAACATTTTTTCACATGTTACTGCTAGTGTAGTAAAACAGCAGTCAAGGGAACCCCAAAGGTATGTGTAGCAGAAAAGAATGGAGCAAAGATAATTAGGCTGTGAAGAGTTTTGAGTCATTCATAATGCTGCATTTAGTAATTCATTACATGGTAAGTTTGCATGACTAGATTTTACAAAATGCTTTTTTTTTTTTTTTTTTTTTTTTTTTTTTTTGCCCTTAAGAAATTCCTGAAAAGCTAAAAGAAATAATCAGTCGGGTCTTCTGATCCAGTACAAGTGGGCTCTAGATCTCTGGTGGCCACATCTTGTAAATAATAAAGAAGATGTTTTAAGGAGGAAAAATTAGAGCTGAAATGACCCGGAAAAATCAGCCTGTTCAATATAGAGCCTGCAAAGTGAGGGATCAAATGCACTGTGCTTTGAGTAGGAGACTGCACAGTAGTTTCTGATCTATGTACTGGGATCCTGGGGTATGAATTGCTGAGAGCATTTCTAGCAAATGTGGGTCCACTTGGGATGGGGCGGAATTTGATAGCAAAGGCAGCTGAGTACAGTGGGCTCTTAAATGCCAGGTCAACTTCTGTTGCCATGTCAATGCTTGTAAGATGTGTTTGTGGAGGTGGAGGAAATGAGAAAGGAATTGGCAGTGACTTAGGAAGCTGCATCATATATGTAAATTCTCTAGGACCAGAAGGCAATTCTAGGCTTCTGAGAATGCGCGGCTACTCCTCAGAGAAAGAGGTTTTTTTTTTTCCTGAGTATTCAGAAGCAAATCGGCTGAGGGTGAACATGGAAGAGACACAGCTTTAGGCCAGAAATGAAGTTTCAGAGTTGTAATTATGCAGGGAGAGGGAAAAGTTGAAATCAACTCCATCTGGGAAGGTATTATAATCACTAAGAACAGTTAACATTTACTGATTTACTGCATATTTATCACATGCTAAGCATTTGACACGCATAATTTCACTTAAACTTTACAACCACCATATGAAACAGATTCTTTCCTCTCTGCTTTTCAGACAGGAGAACACATGAGGAAATAGATAAGGTACAACAGAAAAGGGCAGATAGGATTTCGTAGAAACCATGAACCTTTAGATTCCCAATAGTCACAAGTGCATGGTGTTTTGCATTAGCTCTCCATGTCCTATGACCATGAACAGGGTTGTACTTTATCAGTTAAATGAGACAGAAAAACGAAGAGCAGGGGGAGAGACATGCTCAGTTCTCTGGACTATTTACAAAAAGAAGACTAAGCCAATCAACTCTACTACCATTAAAAACTGGATCAAGCCAGGTGTGGTGAAGTATGTCTGTAATTCTGCATGTAGAAGGCAACTATAAAGGATTTATGAGTAAGAAATTAGCTTGGGCTATATAGTAAGTTTAAGGCTAATCTGGGCCACATTACAATGCCCTACTTCAAAACATCAGCAACATAAACCCAACAAGCCTAGAAAATATTATCCCTGTTGCGGAGTATTTGTATCGTTTCTGATGTGCTATCATCATAACTGATGTGTTGACATCCTAGTCCTTCCAGCATTGGAGATAGAAACTTTGCAAGCTAAGTAGGCTTTGATTTGATATTGAAGGTGGGACCTCATGATATAATTATTACCCTTAGAAAAGAGATTTGAGGTCTTTGCCGGAGCCAGCAGGCAAGGAAGGCCCACCTTCCTGTCTGAGTCTGACCTCCATTTTGCTGCCAACCAACTTCGTGATAACCATGGCCCCAACTTCATGACAAGGAGCGACCATCTGAGCCTAGACTCTACTGGCATCTGGAAGACTGATCAATAGAGACACAGCCCCAAATACATCAATTGGAGGAAAAGATGGGCAGACAACCAGGTAAGAGCACCCTGGACAACACAAAGAGCAACATGGCACCACCAAAAACCAGTGGCTTCACAGCAGCAAGACGTGAGCATCCCAACACAGATGAAGCTGAAGAAAATGACCTGAAATATAACTTTAGGAAAATGTTTGAGTCCCTTAAAGGAGAAATGAAAAAAATCCGTCAAATAAATGGAGGAAAGGACAAACAAAAATTTGGAAGAAACCAACCAAATACCTTAAAGAAAACCAAGAAAAAGCAATCAAACAGATGAAAGAAACAATTCAAGACTTGAAAACTGAAATCGAGATAACAAAGAAAACACAAACCAAGGGGATTCTGGAAATGGAAACTATAGGTAAATGGTCAGGAATCACACATGCAAGTACAAACAGCAGAATATACAAGATAGAAGAAAGAATCTCAGGTGCTGCAGATATGATAGAGGAAATAGATTCATTGGTTATAGAAAATGTTAAGTCTAACAAATGTCTAACACAAAATATCCAGGAGACATGGGACACAATGAAAAGACCAAACCTAAGAATAATAGGGATAAAAGAAGAAGTCCAATTCAATGGCACAAAAAATATATTCAACAAAAATAGAAAAAAACTTTTCCAACCTAAAGAAGGATATGCCTATGAAGGTGCAAAAAGCTTACAGAACACAGAACAGACTGGACCACAGAAAAAGTCCCCTATCCACATAATAATCAAATCACTAAACATACAGAATGAAGAAAGAATATTAAGAGCTTCAAGGGAAAAAGGCCAAGTAACATATAAAGGCAGACCTACTAGAATTACACTTGACTTCTTAATGGAAACAATGAAGGCCAGAATGTCCTGGTCAAGCATTATGCAGTTACTAAGAGACCACAGATGCCAGCCCAGACCCCTATACCTAACAAAACATTCAATTACAATAGATAGAGAAAACAAGATATTCCATGAACAAACCAGATTTAAATAAAACCTAGCCACAAATCCATCCCTACACAAAGTACTAGGAGGAAAACTGCAACTCAAGGAAGTCAGCTACACCCACAAAAAGGACAATAGATGATTTCACAGCAGAAAACCCCAAAGAAGGGAAAAGCACACAAAATAACATCACCTACAGTAAAAACTAATATGAAATGAACTAGAAATCAATGGTCATTAATATCCTTTAATGTAAATGGGCTCAACTTACCTATAAAAAGACATAACCTAACAGATTGGATATGAAAACAGAATTTATCCTTCGACTGCATACAAGAAATACACCTCAATCTCAAAGACAGTCATCACCTTAGAGTAAAGGATTGGGAAAGAATTACCAATCAAATGGATGTAAGAAACAAGCTGGGATAGTTATCCTAATATCTAACAAAATAGACTTCAAACTAAAAAGAGACAAAGAAGGAGATTTCATATTAGTCATAGGAAAAATTCATCAAGAGGAAATCTCAATACTAAACATCTATGCCCCAAGTACAAGGACACCCTCATTTGTAAAAGAAAGACTACCAATGCTTAAATCACACAGTAAACCCCATAAACTAATGGGACTTAAACATCCCCTCACCACTGGACAGGTCTGCCAGACAGAAACTTAACAGAGAAATAAGGGAACTAACAGACGTTATGACTCAAATGGACTTAACAGACATTGATAGAACATTTCATCCAAACGTAAAAGAATATACCTTCTTCTCAGCACCACGTGGTACCTTCTCAAAAATTGATCAAAGCAAACCTCAACAGATAAAAAAAAATTGGAATAAACCCATGCATATTATAGGATCACCATGGCTTAAAATTAGAATTCAACACCAACACTAATTTCAAAAAACCCTCAAATGCATGGAAATTGGATAATGCTCACCTGAATCACCAATGGGTAGAGGAAGAAATAAGAAATAAATTAAAGATCTCCTAAAATTCAATGAAAACGACTATACAAGATAACCAAATTTCTGGGATACTATGAAATCAGTGTTAAGAGAAATGTTCACTGCTAAATAAAGGTGTTGGAAAAATCCCACACTAGTGAGTTAACAGAACACCAGAAGGCCCTAGAACAAAAAAGAAGCAAATTCACCCAGGAGGACTACATGACAGGAAACAATCAAATTGAGAAATGAAATAACAAAATAGAAACAAAAGAAACAATACAAAGGATAAATGAGATGAAGAATTGACTCTTTGAGAACCTCAACAAACTAGACAAACCTTTATCTAAACTAACCAAATAACAGAGAGAGAATATTCAAATTAACAAAATCAGAAAAGAAAAGGGGGACATAATAGTAGACATGGACAAATCCAGAGAATCATCATGTCATACTTCAAAAACCTGTTCTACACAAAATTGGAAAACTTAAAGGAAATAGATATTTTTTGGATAAATATCACTTATCAAAATTAAATCAATATCAGATAAGCAAATTAAATAGACTCATAACCACAAAAGAAATAGAACTGATCATCAAAGTCTCCAAACCAAAAAAAAAAAAAAAAAGGACCAGATGGTTTTAGTGCGGAATTCTACAAGATTTTCAAAGAAGAGCTAACACCAATACTCTTCAAAGTGTTTCACATAATAGAAATAGAAGGAACATTGCCAGACTCTTTCTACAAGGCTACAATGACCCTGACACTCAAGCCACACAAAGACATGACTAAGAAAGGGACTTCTGTTGTTGCTGGCAGTGATTGTCATTTCTGCTCATGCTGTTATAATAAATTGCCATTTACTGGATTGCTGAAAAATAGACATTTTCTTCTCATGGTTCTGGAGGTGGGAAAGTCCAAGATCAAGGCACTGAAGGTGTCCAGGGGACACTGAGCACAGAGATTTCAAGTGTCTTTTTTAATTGTTTTTTATTGAGTTATACATTTTTCTTCACTACCCTCCTTTCCTCGCTTCTCCTGTTCGACCCTCTCCAGTGACCCTCACACTCGCAATTTTCTCAGGAGAGCTTGTCTTTTTCACATTCCTATGTAGATCCATATATGTCTCTCTTAGGGTCTTCTTTGTTGTCTAGCTTCTCTGGGGTTGTGGTCTAAAGCCATGGCAATATATATGGATCTATTTGCATTCTTATACATGTTGTTATCCATTTATGCTAGCACCATTTGCTGAATATGTTTTTTTTCTATTTTATATTTTTTGCTTCTTTGTCAAAAATCAAGTGTTTGTAGGTGTGTGGGTTGATATCTGGGTCTTTGATTCAATTCCATTGGTCCTCCTGTCTGTTTTTATACTAACACCAGGCTGTTTTCAGTTCTGTAGCTCTATAGTAGAGCTTAAAGTCCAGGGTTGTGATGCCTCCAGAATTTCTTTTGCTGTACAGGATAGTTTTGGCTATCCTATATTTTTTGTTTTTGCATATGAAGGTGAGTCCAGGAACTCAGATGTCAAGACTGAAGACCAATAATTTTCCCAGCTTGAGTTCTAAAGTACTCTTAATATATATATATATATATATATATATATATATATATATATATTCTACGAAGACAAATGATTAAAGAAAAATAAAAAGAAAACCATATTCTTTTTATTACTCTAGTTATATATTAACTTCCTCTGTTTCTCTCAGTGAGGTTATGGATAAAATATGTTCTATGGCAGGGCATAGGTGGCAGAGGTGGAGGCAGGCAGATCTCTGTGAGTTCAAGGCCAGCCTGGTCTACAAGAGCTAGTGCCAGGACAGGTTCCAAAAGCTACACAGAGAAGCCCTGTCTCACAAAACCAATAAAATAAAATAAAATAGAATTCATCTTCAGAATGTTCCCCCTCTTATTCTTCTAGGAAGTGAATGAGGCCTATAGTACTCTTGGTAATTTGGTATATCTGGTTGAGTTAGTTACTATTGGTTGATGGCTCATAGTGTAGGTGGTGATTTATGTGTAACTCCTGCTTGTCTTCTGGTAACTTTCTTCACAGCCTACCCCCATTCAGAACTCAGACACAAGCCTCATGGAGAAGCCATGTGTAGGTGATGGCTCATAGCTTAGTTAGCCAGACTTGGATTCACCCAGCCAAACAAGTGACTGGAGATGGCATCTTGGAAGTCATTCCCCTTGTCCGGGCTCTCCCACTTCTCAACTGTGCACATCTTTTGGGCAAAGAACCCAGACACTGTCGAACGTTCAGAAGCTGTCCTTGCTATCTGCTTTCCCAAACCCCAACCTACAAAATCTGCAAACAAAATAAAATGCCCATGGTTTTATGTTAGTAATTTTTAATTGTTTGTTTCCACATTAAGATAACGGGAGCATAAGCCAAGCAACATTTCTACAAACACGAACACCAAAATATCTAACATATGTGAAAACCACGAAAACAGCAGTGCCCTGTACAGTCAGAGGCAAGGATTTTTCCTTTTCAGCTCTTGGTGGAGACTCCATGACAGAATTGCTCATACCTACCTCTAAAGATTCTGAATTAGAGTTCCTAGAATTCATCTGGGGGATAAGTCTACATCTTATTATTCAATGTGCCCCTGAATCAGAGTGCTTTGGGTACAGAATGGTCTAGGGCTCCTTTTCTATCTTCTTGTTTGTGCCCGAGTCTTTTTGTGTTTGGGGTGCAGCATGGTAGCAAGCATTCAGGGTGCCACATTTATGTGTCCCATGGCAACATGAAGCATAGGCAATCATCACACCTGAGCCCTAATCAAATGCAGAGCTACTTGGCTCAGCTCTTTTGTTACTCTTCAGAGGCTGCTGTGAGTGAGACTGCTGAGGCCCAAAGGAACTTTGTTCCTTTTCCTGAGGTACTCATACCCAGGCAAGTATGTCAGAGCAGCTGTGGTTGGAAATTGTTCTGTGGGGTAGGGGTTTTCTCTTTTCAGACTTCCAAGAGGATATAAACAATAGGAACGGTTGCAGAACATGCCTAGGGTCTGTAGAGGTATAACAATGAAAATGGATTGCTTTGATCTGTATTCATTTCCATGATGACATTAATTTCACCTTTAAAAGCGGGATTGAAAGGATGAGAAAGTGGGTGCATCCGCAGTCTTGCTTATATGCGAAATGCTTCATTAGCCACTGGTCCAAAGTGGCTTTCCTTGTCAATATCAGAACTGGTTATTTTCCTTGCTTATTTGATTACTTCGTTCTAAAGAATTACTCACTGGATGAAGTAGTTGCATTTATATAACACTGTTACCATCTGGGGCAGACATATTATTAATTATACATGTAAGCAAGCATTAAAAATATATAAATTAAACATTTAGAACATCTACACACCAAAACATCTTCAAGAAGTGTTGCTTTCACATCCAGAGTTCTTACTATAATTACAGAAATACAGACAAGTATGTTAATGTAATTAGAAACAAATGAGGCATCTTCTGGAAAACACTCATTAACTACAGAATTTTTCTAGAAAGAAAGACCCGTGAACCAGAGATGAGGGTTCTGAGTCATCTTTTCCACCTATTCAGGGACTATAATAGCTGAAGAAGGAAGAAAGTCCTTGCCCTTCCCTTATGAGGATTTACCCTGGCAATAGACTTATACTTGCTCTCCTGACCTACTAATCAGCAGAACCACCATTCGCTCTAATGTGTTTTCATCTAGATGATGAATTATTATACATATATATTATTTGGTTACTACATTTCAAAGTCCAGAGGAGGAATCCTCAAGAACCAACTCCCTCTTTCTCCCTGTTCACATCAATCCCAGGCCACAACTTCGAATCCTGTGTCCCGTTTCCTCCATCAGGTGTGAACCAGAATCAATTAAATCTATATTGACTTTCGTTTTCACTATATAACTAAATGACTTGCAATTAAAGCTCAGTCCGTCTCATTTCTGTGATTAAACATCTGTGCTTTGGGTAGACAATGTTCTAAGGCTTTTATTGATTGCTTTCTTTTATTGGCATGGATTCTGCAAACATTATCAGAAATTATTAGGAGCTGATTTTAAATATTGTGCTCTAGCATGGCATATTAGTAGCCCCTTTCTGCTCCTATACTGAAACAGCAGAGAGAGGCAGATGCTTGTGAACGGAAGGTGGTTACTTTGGTTGTCAGTTCCTAGAGGCTCAAGGCTCCAGAACCCACACTGTCTTGCCTCTGCTGAGGGTTCTCTTGATTACATCACTTTATGGCAGACGGCAATGGTGGGAGTACATGAGAGAGTAGGAGGTCACATGATGAGGCAGGAAGCCAGAGAAGCTGGGCGGAGTCAGGCAGTAGGTCTTCTTCAGTAGTGTATATTAATTGAGCACAGTAAGTGCATTTGCTGTGACGTTTCCATATATGCATATACACCTTAGATCGTAGCCATCCTTCCCATTACTCCTTGTCTCCTGCCTCTTCCTTTCCCTCTCCACATAATCAGTGGTCCACATTTTACTATTATGTCCTAACATGCCTCCTACTTTGGTATGAGAGGTCCTTCTGTCTGTGTGTTGTTTTTATTGGTTAATGAATAAAGAACGGCTTTCACCCTATGGCAGGGAAAAACAGAACTAGGCAGGAAAAGCTAGGCTGTATGCTGGGAGAAAGAGGGCAGAATCAGAGAGACACCATGGAGCCACCAGAGTTAGACATGCCAAAACTTTGCCAGTAAGCCACTGCCACGTGGTGATACACAGATTAATGGAAATGAGTTAAATTAATATGTAAGAGTTAGCCAATAAGATGCTAGAGCTAATGGGCCAAGCGGTGATAAGTAATACAGTTTCTGTGTGATTATTTTGGGTCTAAGCTAGCCGGATGGCTGGGAACCAACAAGGGGCTCTCCTTTCAACACTGCTTAGAACAAGAGCTCTATAAATAACTGGGCTAGAGGAAAATTCTGGGACAAACTATGACTGTGTTCTCCTTGCCCCTGAGAACTTTAGCAAAGGTAAATTAAAAAAAAAATAATGGTTTGTTTTGTTTTGTGGGGGAAATTTCAACACACGACAACATTCAGCCTTTGCTGCGGAGACTGCTTAGTGCTCTTTTCCAGGTCTCCAGTGAGGGGCGGGGGAGGAAGGATGAAAGGAGAGAGCTTGGGAGGGAGAAAAAGAGAAAGAGAGTTCCCCCAATGGAGCAACAGAATGATGCAATGTGCTATTTGATGGGGAAAGGAGAGAGTTGAAAGTTACAGAAAAGGCAAGCTCTAGCAAAGCAGTTGTAATTGTTAAGATATTCCTGCCACTGAAACAAGCTTCCTGCTCTGCACTAGAACATTGGGAAAGGTGCATTGGGGTCAAGACTTCACCCACTGAAAGCTCAATCTTGTGAAAATAAAAATTCATTGGAAAGTAGAGTCTAAATTGAGACTATTTCTGAAGGGGCTTCCTGCTGGTAAACAACTACCTATGGTTTGTTTGTCTAGAGTATAAACACAGAGGTTAATGTAACTGTGTTTTGGGAGGGGGCAGGCTATGTCTCAAGTTGGAAAAAGAACTTGGTAGCATAGTCTACGTGGTACTAACTTTGCATTTATGAAAGATGCAAGAGTGAGGGCTATGGAGGCTTGCACTGAAATTCCAGAAAGCTGCAGAGGCCAAACAATGTTTGGTAGGGTAAAGTTGAGCAAAGAATTGAAGAGGCCCTTATATGAAGCCATGGTCATGAGGCTTAAGCTACAATGAAGACACCAGGACTTTAGAGAGCTGGGTCTCCGTGTTATTTACTAAGGAAGTTTGGTGCACAGAGTATAGCCAGTCTAAGAGAGAGGTTGTATGCTTCAGGTGATGAAGCTGGAGGGTCTGGACTACTCAAGCACGTTGGATCCTAGAGGATTCTATCTGGAAATCCAAACACTAGACATGAAGCTTTAGGATTTGGATTTTGCTCTACTAGGTTTCAGCTTTGCTTTGGTCTAATCTTTCTTTGCTACAGTCACTCCCCCGATTCCTGCATTTTAAGCTGAAGATATTTTTTCTATGCTTCTTTATGTATATAATTTTCTTCTGCAAATATATAACTTACCTTTTTATTTTATAAGGCTCACAATTAAGAAATTGATTCATGTCTCAGAAGAACAGAAATGACTCTATTTTTGTTTTAATACAGGATTGCTTTGTTAGAGAGTACAGAGATTTTTGAGGCTGGAATGAATGCATTTGTGCTATGTTAGGACTATCAGTTTACAGAGAGAGCTTGTAGCAGAATGTTCTTGTGGTTTGAATGTGAAATGCCCCCCACCCCATAGACTCATATGTGTTTTTAAAAAGATTTTAGTTTTAACTATGTGTACATGTGTGTTTATCTGCATGGGTACCAGTGCAGGCCAGAGGAAATGGAGTCCTCTGAGCCGGTCTTACAGAGGTGATTGAGACATCTGATGCGGATGCTAGGACCCAAACTTGGCCCTTCTGCAAGATGACAGTCTTTACCACTTTGCCATCTCTCCTGCCAAGGGTCAGGTGTTTAAGCAGTAGGTTCCCAGCTGGTGGTGCTGTTTTTGAAAGTCTCTGGAACCTTAAGGAGGTGGAGCCTCCATGGAGGATATGAATCCCTGGAGGCAGCCTTGAATTTTTAGAGCCTTTTTCCACTTCCAGCCTGCTCCCTGCTTCCTTACTGTGGATCCAGTGTGACTCAGCTCCTCGTGCTTCTGTTCCTAACCTTCTCTGCCATGATGCACAGTGTCCCCTCACATCAAACATCTTTGTGCTACGAAATTCTGCATTACCACAATGGCTACAACATTCAAGTTCCATGTAGAGTGAACTCTCTGTCTGTAGTTAGGTCTCATGAGAAAGTGGACAGCAACCAGGAGATAAATTTACCAAATAGAATCAGATGCTAAATGCTATCCTGGTAGGAAGCAGGTTAGTGGAGCCTCTAAGCTATCCGAGGACAGTGTCTGAAAGACTTGGATCTTTCCACACAAACTAGACTCCCGACCAAATGCCTCAAAGCTTCACAATGTGAGTTTTCTCATTGGAAGGATAGTCTTCAGTATTTTAAAATATCTGTTAAGCTCTTTGCCTTACTTAGTCCTAGAAAATTTTCCGTGATGTAATTTCTCATCATGTGAAGGGTGATGGCTGTATTCTCCATGGTGGCACACACTGTGTTAGCGCCGGCTCGCACCTGCCTTGTGTTGGCCTCTGAGGCATGACAGTGAGCAGGGACTGTGTATTCCTGTTGCTGTGGCTCTGATGTCTGTTCTAGCACCAGGCCAAGTTAGTGAAGGAGGTGCATGTGTTGAGGAACTTGTACCTCCTATTTAGAGCAACTTGGTGGATGACACAAAGGTAAACAGTATAGCAACTCCTCTCTGAAGTTGAAACACAATATCAGCCTCAATAGTTTAAAGATGGTATTGAGAGACAGTGCTCTATGTGAGTGTCATGTTGTCTATGATAAGCATGTGGTAAGACTAGTAATAGCTCTGTAATAAGGGGAAGCAGTCAGGTGGCTATTCCCGGCTGCTCATAAGACAGACGCAGAAGGATCACTTGAGCTTAGGAGTTTGAGATGAACACTTGGGCCACAAAGTGAGTCAAATAAGTAAACGGAGAGAGAGAGAGAGAGAGAGAGAGAGAGAGAGAGAGAGAGAGAGGTGCATATGCATCAGGACTCAGAGGTGTTGTACTTGATTGGTCTGAACTTGATTGCAAAGCTCTGGGTTTCGCTCTTCAGTGTCACATGGGGTGGAATAGAAAAGGAAGCTGAAAATGAGAAGAACAAGTCATTTGCAAACCAATCATGACACGACAGAGCTTAAATTGTTTGCAGACTAAGACAAAAGCCTTTCTTAGTCCTACTGCCCTGCTCTTAAGGAATGTTCATTTTGAACAACTCAATAGTGTCATGATTTCAGGATGGCCCACCTCTGACTCTGTGTCTTCTTGCATTCTGAGAGTGGGTCAAATCAGGGAGTGGGAAGCAATAATCATTACCATTAGCTCTTGAGAAAAGTCATTCTGGTTGTGCAGTGCTTTTCCAGTCTGGGAGTCTACACCACGCGGTAAGAGCAAGCACTGGGCTGGGCAGTCATATCCATTCCGCACCCCCATATATGCAGTCTACTCTCATAGAGTCAGGAGTGGCTAAAACATTTGTAAGGGGGTAGACCTTTCAGAAGTACTAGATATAGGTCTCCCTGGGAGGCAGAAACATTACAGTGTCACTGGGCTTTAAGTTCAATCAGAACAGTCAGATTTTCATTTAATCTGAGTAAAAAATGGACACGCTTTTGCTCTGTGGCAGAATAGAACCATGGCTTACATCTCAAAATAGTTATTTCTGACATGTTTTATGTAGTGTTTATTTTAACTTGGACACTGAGTGTTTGTTTTCCAGGAGGTTGGTCTGGCGGCGAGCGCATTGCCACAGTTTTCCATCTCCCGGTTTTTGCGTTCCCCAGTGTTGGGTTTGTGCACAGCAGCAGACCAGTCACAGACTGGAAGATGACAATGTGTGCAGGAATCCCTCAGCCCATGTGGCATTTCAGACTGACCAACCGCTGCATAGTGTGTCCACATCGGCACTAGGAGTCCAGTGCACGGGGTCTTCATCTGAGAACTGACGGTTGCTCAGATAGCGGTTTTGGTAACAGAATCTTAGTGTTCTTTGAAGGGGCTGAGAATGCCATGCTTGCTGCTCTGAGTGTTGGCGGGGAACTGGGGGTGTGGTTTCAGCTGTGTTGATTGGATCCAGAGAGTTTCAGGAGGTACACGAAGCCTCCTGGGTGCGTGGCTGCTGCACACGGGAAGGGTGTGGAAAAACTCAAGCCCAAAAGCAGTATATTGTTCGTCTATCAGAAATATTCTGCTCTGATTCTGTGGAGCCAGCAATGAAGAAAAGATGTAACCACAGGACTGGGAGCCAGGCATTGTTGCAGTACTGGCATAAAGGGAAATTAAGAATGAATACCTTAGGGATAACACGGGCTCTCCTTTGGGATTACCCTCAGTGTAAGTGGTGTCTTGAATGCTGCCCTCAGCGAGTGTCATGTCTTTATTGATAACTGTGTTCATTATTTTAACTTCTCTGTTTAGAGAGGAAATAGTCAATATGCCACATGATATTGAGATCATGGGATTTGTGAATTTGCAGCTGCACACTCAAATCTGTGCATGCAAGACGTGTGACATTTCTTTGCTGTAGAGTGATTTACCCTGAACCCACCTCTTGTCTTGTTAGTGATAAACTGGCCATTTCTGGGGAATAGAGGATTAGAAAATGGTAGCAAGGGTGATTTAAGTGTGACCTCACTGGATGACAGAAAGAACAGAATTGAGCAAGCTATTGATGTCCCTGGAAGTCACTTTCCATGTAGCTTCCATGTCTCCTGAGGTGAGGGTAAGTGATGTAGGAAGGTCTTCCATCTATTTGTTACTTTCATTGGTTAATAAAGAAACTTCCTTGGCCTTTTAATAGGGCAGAAAATTAAGTGGGTGGAGTAGACAGAACAGAATGCTGGGAAGAAGGGAAGTGAGAGAGTCGTTATGGAGCCAGCTGCCAGGTCAGACATGCTGAATCTTTCCCGGTAAGCCACCACCTCGTGGTGCTACACAAATTATTAGAAATGGGTTAATCAATTTGTGAGAGTTAGCTAGTAAGAGGCTAGAATAGGCCAGGCAGTGTTTAAAAGAATACAATTTGTGTGTTGTTATTTCGGGTGTAAAGCTAGCCGTGAGAGAGCCAGGTGGGACGAAAAGCAGGCCTGCTTGCCTCATCACTACAGGTAAGTTTCCATGCTGAGATTTCAGCCTCCTCAGGACCATTAGTTAGCCTGTATCCTCTGGGTATGTGCTAGCCAGGTCATGAGTTCCTTGCTTTCTAATTCTGGTGTGTATGTCTGTCGGGTAATCTGTCTCCTCTGTGGTGTATGCTAGCCAGGTATAGCTAGCAATTTTTTTGCTTTCTAATTCAGGGGTCTTTGCATTCCTCTGTCTGGAAGAGGATTCACTATAACTTTAATAAGATTTATGTCATGGCATCTCATTTGTAAAAATCCCAATAAGATCATTGGTGTTATGTCACAGACACCCCGACTTTTTCAGAACACAGGCCATGCTTCCTGAAGGGTACTTGGCCTTCTACTAACTTACCCATCATTTTTATTTTTATAACAATTGAGAGGGTCCTAGTAATTCCCATTGTCACATATTTGTGCAAATTCTCCAAATATACAACATTTTACCCATGATCAATTGAGACTACCATGTACTCAGATTAGGTGGCTTCAGGAGCTTGTGGCATCTTGGAGCTTCTGCTAAGTGGAAGCTGAAGTGAGAAGCTTTTAGTTTGCTGAGGTGATGCTTGATGACTTTTGTATCTGAAGGTGTTGCCTAAGAGATGGGGTGGTTTCTGTAGGAAGTCATGAGCATTTTAAAACAATAGCTCAGGACTGGAGGTGGAATGTGATGTAAACAGAGCCTAAGAGACCACACCAGAAATATCAGGGTCCTGGAGGAGAGATAAGGGGTGAAGTCAGAAGCTAGTCTGAGGGGCATTCTCCTGATAATTATATATTTGTATTGAAATAATCCCTACTGACATCTAGTTAAGACATTATCTGTAAGTAATACCCTGTGGGCACATACAGCTCCTTAAATATCAGCTATGAAGATCTTAAAGTATTTTTTATAAAATTTTTGTGTTTGTAGAACATTGCATAACAGTCATGTACAGGTTAGTGCTTTTCTGAATGGAATGAAACATTCTACTCCCTTATAATTTATATATTATGTGCAATATATACATATATATGTATATATACACAAAATATATATTGTGCACAGTGTGTTACGTCTCATTTTAGTGCATCTAAGACATTGTCTGGAAATAGTTTGAGGGTTTCAGATGAACTGTCATGCAAAATAACCTTAAAAACAACAAATCTCTAGTGACAGAAATGTTCCAATGTTCATTAATATGTCAATATTAGGACATTATTATTACACAACTATAACTTTTGTAACATGGCCTAAGACTAAACATAAACATGAATTGACATATGCATTAATGTCATCCTAGTGTTACACACTTATCTGGACTTGCTAATTATATGATGATCCAGATATAAATGGGAGGGGATGCTCTAACAAAACCAGACATCTAATATAAAGAGAATTTTGGTGAGAAACAACTTAGCATGAATAAGCTATGCACTGTGAGGACTGAAATCAGAAAAGGAGATACAACTAAGCAAACAAAAATGTAATCAGACAGTATCAGTGGGAAGGTAAAGAGATTGATACACTTTCAAACTAAAAACAAAATCAGGAAGAAGAAAGAAAATGGTAAATGAAATATGATTTTTATGTCACCCATATTTATATGAATTTTTACATCTTCTGGGCAGAAATTAGTTGACTTTGGTAAGTTCCACATTTGTGCTGATGAATTCCCTTCATCACTGTTTGAACAAAGAAAACTATTTCTCCTTAAGCCACACAAATAATATTTGTCAATAATTTCACAAAGCATAGCATGGGTAATAGAAATCATTTTCAAGTTGTTATAATAGCAATGAAAAGGAACAATATTCATACTGATTTGAGATCCTATTTTATTGAAAACAAGGAGACTTGTGGACGAGAAGTTGTGTGATCCAGGAAAGAGCCCAGCTGGTAGAGGGCTTGCTTGCCTTGCAAGCTTCAGAGCCTGAGTTCCTTTCTAATCACCAACATAAAAGGTCAGGCATATTGGTGACTGCTGTAATCCAAAGACAAGGTGGAGACTGGTGGATCCCTGGTGCTCACTGATTGGCCAGCCTAGTGCTTAGTGAGCCCCAGGTCCCAATGGAAGACCCTGTATCATCAAGTAAGGTTGAAAGCAACTGAAAAAGATAGTTGTTTGACCCCCACATATGTTCTTACTCACACATGTGATGAAGCATGATTAATAAAAGCTCAGGGTCAGAAATTGGGGTTCAACCTGAAGATCCGAAAAGCAAAGCCACTGGCTCTTACCTCAACCTCTGTCTGAAATGGCGATCCTGTCTCCTGGAATCTCAGAAGGAGACTGCATCTTTGAGAGCTGTTTCCTCCCATTTTATAATCCTTTCTAGTGCTGGGATTAAAGGCATGCACCACCATCATTAAAGGCCTACACTGCCCAGTTTCTATGGCAACTAGGGTGGCTACTGGGATGAAAGGTGTGTGTCATTATGGCTACTGAGATTAAAGGTGTGTAAGGCTGACCAGTGGACTGTTTTACTCTCAGATCTTCAGGCAGTCTTTATTTATTAAAATACAATTGAAATGCCACTACAATGTGGTGCTTGTGGTCACTGAACACTGAATTGACTTAACAGGGATGCACACACACACACACACACACACACACACACACACACACACACGGAACATATATATCAGCAGAACAAAACTGCTCTTATAAAATGCTTTGAAGATCAGAAAGTAGAGGACAGTCAGATTTTTTGCTAATGTTTAGTAATTTTTAAGAATTCAAAATGGAAACTATGCCTTTAGATTTTTTAAATGAAAGAGATTTGTTCTTCAGAGAACACAATGAGAAATAATATTCTTCTAAAAAATGATACTGATAGAAATCATGAGAATTAATGACTAAATCACTAAATTTGATTAATTTTTCTGTGACCTCTTAGAGAAAATGTGAAAATGAAAAGGTAAATGTAATTCAATATTCCAAACAATTGATCAGAATGAAAGCGAGAAAGGCATAAAACTGTGACCTTAAACTAAGTAAACTGGACGCAGGAGAGGCTGTTTTACTGTGTATCAACATCAGATGTAATTAACTGAAACCCCATTGAATGACTTTCCATTACTTTTAAGCTAAAAATTGTCTCTATATGAAAGTAATAAATAGCAGTAATGAATATGCTCTTAGACTGCTTAATAACCCAATTAATGAAGATAAATGACTCATGGGTTCATTGAAAAAAGATTTGAAGTTTTTGCTATTTTGATATAGACTAGCAACTTTGATGATCAAGTTAGAAATTCCAATTACAGAGTATAAAGACATCAATGGCAAACTGGTCAATGGGTGTCACCTATTAGGATGAGTGTTGACTACCATGGGAGATCTGTCCATTTCTGAACTGAGGAGGAGTGGATGGGGGGTAGGCAGGAGGTGGGGGAAGGTAACAGGGAGGGAGGAGAGAGAGAGGGGAAACTGTGGTTGGTATGTAAAATAAATGGAAAAATTAAAAAAAGAAAAAAATAGAAAACTGGTCACATCATTTTGAGCTGGAAAGGTGGCTCAGAAGTTAAGATGTTCTTTTAGAGGACTTGGGCTTGGTTCCCAGCACCCATGTCAGGTGACTCACAACCACCTGTAATTCTAATGCACCCTCCTTTGGTCTTCCTCGGCACCCACACACAAGCGGCATATCCCGACACAGACACGATCACTTGCATAGATAAACTTTAGAGCATTGGTTATGCCAAAAGGAAACATGAAGTAACTTGAAATCTTGAAACTTGATAGAGGTTTTTTTCTGAACTTGAGAATTCTGAAGATTTAGACGATTGTATCAAGAAGGGTCAAAAAGCTGAGGACACCTTTCTAAATTTTCAGTGATAACCAATGGCCATTGGATATCATCATTCTGCCTTATTTTCCCATGAAGTCCTGGGTGTCTACATCTACAGAAAAACACAGCTGTCATGCCAAGAATCATGTGAAGAACAAGAGCTGACACCATATTACACAGCCGCGAGGGTCAGTTGAGAAATAAACACCATGGATATGACTGTTGTTTTAAAATGCCTTCCAAAGTTAGTTTATAATAATTTAATTTTTTCTTGTAAAGGAACTTCTCTCATATCCCATCTAACTTGTATTTGTATCTCTGTATTTTTTTTTAAGTAGAGAGGCCCCTCAGATAGTTGAAGCTGCAGACTTATGAAAACTTTAACTCATCTCTGCCCCTATCTTCTACTTTTTTCTAGGTCAGGAGTTCTCCATTCATCCTGTTAGGACTTCTCTCTTCCTGCCAGGAGCAGGTTGTAACTTGTAACTTCAGTGTGGAGGCCAGAAACCATCTTCTGCACCAGGACACAGTGGTGCCACTCATCCATAGGCAATGTGTGCCAGGAGCCACAGAATGTGGCTGGAGCCGTAGGCTGTACTGACACATTCCTCTGGGAATTGCTACACAATCCCAGAGTTCATCTGTTTTTCCTTGTGTCCTTTCTTGCATCTCTCTTGCTTTGAGATCATTGTTAAGTCAGATTAGTGTTCATTGAACACAAGTACCTCAAAACCACTGTGGCTGAAGAGTTTCCTTGGACAGTTTTTAAGCAGGTAACAGCATATACTACATTGATATCTCTACATAGGGATGGCTCATATGGTGGGCAGGACGACTCAGGGCACTGCAATATTTTAGGCTATGCAGAACATCACACAGGTTTAAAATTTTTGAATTATTTGTTTTTTTTTTGTTTGTTTGTTTTTTGTTTTTTCGAGACAGGGTTTCTCTGTGGCTTTGGAGCCTGTCCTGGAACTAGCTCTCTAGACCAGGCTGGTTTCGAACTCACAGAGATCCGCCTACCTCTGCCTCCCGAGTGCTGGGATTAAAGGCGTGCGCCACCATCGCCCGGCTTAAAATTTATGAATTATTATCTCCTGGATATTTTCATTTAATATTTTAGAATTTCAGGTTTTAAAAAATTAAATTTATTTTACTTTATGTATATGAATGTTTTGCCTCCACACCTGTATGTATATCACATGTGTGCCTGTTGGATCCACTGGAATAAGGGTTACAGGTTGTTGTGAGTCACCCTAAGGGTGCTGGGGTTCCTCTTGCAAGAGCAACAAGAGTTTACCACTGAGACTCTTCTCCAGACCAGTATTTTTGACTGCTCTGGGAAGGAGAACTGCGGATAAGACAGAATTAGTGCAATGATATATTTTTTCCCCAAGCCTGAGAGACAAGACACATCTTCTGGGTGTGAGGGAGAGTGTGATAAATACCCAGAGATCACAATCAATATCATATTTTTACCTGTCCTTCAGTCGGCCGTGTACCACGTCATGTTAACGAATGTGGTCACTTCATCATGGTGCCACCCATTTATTCTTCATCAGAGCAATCCCAAAAGCCAAAATTGAAGCAACAACTGACAACCTCACTCAGCCATGTGCCTCTCACTCCCTTCATTTTGGGACACTGCTCTGCCTGAGCAGCTTTGTATACAGATGTCAATTCCAAAGGTCTTGAGGTCCCAAGAGGACCATAGGTTATGTGTAGAGATTAGAGAAGGCAGCTCTGGAGATTCCTTGAAAAGGCATGCCTTTGGTACCTCCTACATGGAGCCCTAAGACTGAACTTCCTGAAGCATGTTGTGTGTGCTTGAAAGGATTTGGGAAGTCATTAGCCTTAAGAAATTTTGAATGCCAGGCGGTGGTGGCGCACGCCTTTAATCCCAGCACTCAGGAGGCAGAGGCAGGCGGATCTCTGGGAGTTCAAGGCCAACCTGGTCTACAAGAGCTAGTTCGGGGACGGGCAACAAAGCTACAGAGAAACCCTGTCTCGAAAAACAAAAAACTAAAAACAAAACAAAAACAAACAAAAAAAAGAAAATCTGAAGTCTTGATTGGGAGAGTCCGGAGGATGTAGCTTGCACTGTTCCTTTTCTGACTCATGACTACCAGCCCCCCCCCCCCCCTCCAGCAGAGGGATCTGTACACATCTCCTGGCACATGCGTGTTGCCTGCTAGACATGCTGTCACGTGCTCTTCCCTCCCTCCTATCCTCCCTCCTGCTGAAGAGACAGACTCTTTTATTACATACATGCCTGCTGTAAACCCTTCAATCCAGAATCACACTCTGATTTCCTCCTAGCCCCTGGCAAGGCTCTCATGATCTCCTCAATCTGGTTTTGGCACCGGACTCCAGCACGGTCTCATAAGAGTTTGTCCAATCTCCTCATCACCAGTTTGCAGTGGTGCTTGCCTTGCTATTCTGGCATCTCGGGCGCTTAGCTCAGGAATGGTTCACAGCAGGGACATGGCAACAAAAGAGTGAAGAGAAAGAAAACTATGCCAACTAAACTAATGTGGTCAAGCTAATGAAAGACTTACTGAAATGATGTTTTCTGAATCACAGTGTGTGCACTAGAGATGGCTGTGTGTGCACTAGAGATGGCTGTGTGTGCACCAGAGATGGCTTTGTGTGCACTAGCACTCTCTGAGTGAACTATGAGGTATTCTCTGCTGCCTTCCTCCAGGGCCACACTCTGTGCTCCCCAAGTCATCTGCCCTAAGCTGTCCAGGTGACAGTCTCATTGACAGTCCGGAGGTGTCTGTGTGGTGTCTCCTGCCCCAGGCTTTGGAAAGAGGAGGCGCTGGCCCACTTCTTCCTTCCAATACTATAACTCTACCATGGACAATCTGCCCTCTGTCGTTACCAGACATGTTAGGAAAACCGTCTTCATTATACTTGCTACATTTCTGAGATAAGACTCTTAAACCAATGGAAAGTTTAAGGATCACATAAAGAAAACATTTATCCAGGAAAGAAGTTGATTTCAAAATATTTAAAATGTTGAGCACAACCTGTGGGGAGGTAGAGACACAGATGTGATCAGGACAAACAGTGTTCCTATCATCATCCAGCTGTGGATGCAGAGTTACAAAATAAATACACGAGACCCCAGCCTTGCGTTGGTTCAGCATATGACAGAGGACTTTACAAAGGGACACAAGGCACTCATCCAGTTATCTCCCGGCTATGACTTCACAATGTGGCCCAGGATTCCATCTTTCTCCCTGCCTCTTCCAGGTTTCCATTCTCTTCCTCCTCTTCCCCCTTCTCCCTTCTATCTCTGTCCTAGTGGAAATGACCCGGCCCATGACTGGATCAATTCTCCATAGGGGGCTGCATTGCTCAGCTCTGATAGTAGATTATACACAGAAGTGCATTTTAGACTTGTGCTGTTCTGTAATTTATAACTGGTTTGTCAGGATGCAATTCCTTCATGAGATGAGGGGTGTCTGCACCCAGAGAACAGCCATATTTCTGACTGGCAATCATAGTTGAGAATAACACCAAGCACTTTCTTACTGCTCCATGGGGGCAGGCCTGACCCCCTCTGTGTAGCTACCCACCGTTCTGAGATAAGCCATTGAATAAGGGGGGGGGGCTTGATGAAGTGGGAAACTGGGTGGAGGTTGGTTTGTCCAGTGATCTGGAATACAGACTCTTAAAGAAGAGGAGGGAGAGGAGTAAAGAGAGGAGGAGGAAGTCTGTGAGGAAGAAGCTAATAGAGCCTGAAAGCAGCTGTCTCTTCCACAGAGCAGGCTGATCAAGCTGCCCTGTCAGCCTAGAAACCAGAAAGCCATCCCATCCATAATTTTCTTTATTCTGAAGATGTCTTATTTTCTACTTTTATTGTTTGATTATTATTAGGTACACAACTTTCTCTCCTCCCCCCCCCCCAGAGCATTTTTTTTTCTATCATGCAGATAATCTAGATATCTGTGGGTAAGTATAGAACTCCAGTATTATTTATGTATGTGTTCCCAGGGTAAGATTCCTTCTTAAATTTACTTTTCATGTTCTCCTGGTGCTCCCATTTCTTAGGTGGTGTGTACATGTCTTGCTAGACAGGTGCCTCTTCATAGTCCCTGCTGAGGGCTAACTCTCACATTCCTGGTAACAAATGATAAGCCTTCTTCTGTCTCCCAGGGGAGAAATGTGGTTTTTCATAATTTGATTGCTGAAGTAGTAGTTGTCATGGCAATAATTTGTGTAACTTTGAACAGCCACAGGGTATATGCTGTTAATCTCGCGCTTGCGATACATCAGGAAAGAGCTGCCCGATGAGAATTCACTCGGTGTTTTCTTAGAGGTGATGTCTTTCCCTAGTTCTCATGACATAATTGATCGAGTCTCCAGAACCTCTGGTGCTTTCTGTGTAGTTTTGTTTTAAGTCCTCATGATGCTCCTTTAAGTCAGGAGCCATCCCTCGGCTTGACCTCATGTTCAATTATTTCAGCTGTGTGGGTTGGCACAAGACACCTGTGAGATCAAAATCTTAGCAACGCTGTGGCAATTTAATTGAAAGCACAGACAATTTTGAGGGCCCACTGTGAGCAGAACACAATGCCATGCCCTGTAGAGGACAAGTGGTGTATGGAAACATGCGCTCAGCAAAGCACAAGAGGCAAAAATTCGAAAATAAGCCTTGCTTAACATCGTGATGGATATAGAATGCTAGCTCTTTTTGAATTTGCTGCACAAATAACACAAAAGTAAGATTTGAGTACAAGGCTTGAAAGCACAGGCAACTTTTCCAGAGCCCCCTTTTTCATTTATTATTATTTTTTTTAATGGTTCTCCTCGGAAAAGATAGGCAACTATTGCCCTCTGTGAGAGCAAGCTGCAGGCTCCTCCTTCAAGTTGACTTTTCCACTCTTTGGGATTCATGCTCCTAATTGTGAAATAAGGTTCAAAACCAGATCCTTTAGAGATGGCCTTTGGGGATAGTGAACATACACTAAATGTTTGTTAGTGCAGTGTAGGGTAATCAGCAACACTCACATTGCTACTCCAGGATGACACTTTGTCCAGGTGTTTATCTGGCACCTCTTAGTTTTGGGATTTAGTACAGTGTTGAGTCTTTTTCGGTATTGATTTCTTCTGTTAACTTATAAAGTAATGGTTTTTTAAATGGCCTTTTTATATGTATATGCCATTGTATTTTGTTCTCATGTGTTCCCACCAATACTGGTCTGCACCTGTACCTCCTCTCTGGTTGGTTCCCTTCATTCCCCCTCCTCCCAATAATCCTTTCTTCTATTTTCTTATGCATGTCTCCTGTCTTAAAACCTTTCCTGTTTCTTTCATGAATCTGTATAGTTTTGTGCCTAATAATTCTTACCTATCACAACATGGTAGTTAGCAAATCTTTCCAGAGATGGACTCCATCCCTCCAACCATCTATCAGCTCATCCGTTCAATCAGTATAAATCAGAGGCTAAAAGTTTAGCTGATAGATCTACAGTGATAAATACATGGTCTTGGAAGATGGGACAGGATAGGGTGTGGCCTTTCAGAATTTCTTGAAGTAGAAATATTTCAAAACTTCATTTAAGGACTCACACGAGGCTGAAAAGGTTTGTTTTGTTTCTTTTTTAATCAAACAAGCATGTTAAAAAGAAGCATTTTTTAAAAAAATTTATACTGCTGTATTTTAATACCTCAAATCATGGAACATAAAATCAGAATTTAATAAGTTTTTAAAGTTAAGCAAGTTTGTAACAGTCAAGCAATAACTCTGCTTACCTGACACCTACTAAAAGAGCAACAGCAATGTATTGAATGAATACATCATTTTTTTTTGTTTGACTTAGCCTTTTAAGAGAAATGAAGCTCAAGTTGCAGGTCCATATTTAGGAATGTGGGGAAAATGGGCTCCTTGATAGATTAGAACCAGCAGACATTATTTACTTCACACAACTTTGAGGAGGAAAAAAATAAAACAGCTATAAAGTTATATGATAAATTGATGAGTAATGTCCATTAAAACATGTTATGGGGATCAGACCCTGGAAGTTCTTTTTGCAAATGGTAGGAATGGACCTCATTTCATAAACTGATTTCTTTTTAAACTCTGTGATCTTTACATGCTCTTGACTGAGGGTTATATTTCTGATATTTGGAAGAGAAATTCGAAAATCTCTGGAAGGACTCTGCTTGTTTCTAGCGCAGATAACGAGATAGGCCATGAAGAGCAAGTTTAGAGACCCTGTCTTCAGCAAAATCATGTTTCATCAGTGGCCTCTGTCCACCAGGATCCAGTATTACTATTTTCTTTCCTTTTCTGCTTTATCTTTCCAGAACACCCCTATAACAGATTTGCTTCCTCCCAAGGCTTATTTGATTCCATCAGGCACTCTATTTTCTTGTAATATTAACTATGGCTGAACAATTTTTAAAGCAATTTTATTTCTATTGATGAAGAAGATACAAGTATAATAGAATTGATGTGTGTATGTGTGTGTGTGTGTGTGTGTGTGTGTGTGTGTGTGTGTACGTGCACACACATGTGTATATATATAAATGTGTGTTCAGGATCACTTGTCCATGCAGGCTGATGTAGAGGCCAGAGGACAATTTCTTCAGTTGCTTCTGTATTTTATTATTTGGAGACAGGGTGTCCCAGTGAATCCAAATCTTATTTCTGCTAGACTGGCTGGTCAGAGAGGCCCTACGATTCTCCTCCAGTCTCATTTCCTGTAGTTCTGCAGCTACATGTAGGCGGAGTTTTCCTGTCCCACAGCTGCTCTCAAATAATCGCTCAGAGGCTTACTATTAATCACAAATGCTCTTCGAATAGCTCAGCCTTATTGCTAACTAGTTCTTACATTTTAAGTAAGCCCATTTTCCTTATTTATGCTCTGCCACGTGGTGATACCTTAATTAGCAAGGCGCGTTCATCTCCTGCTCCCTCTGCGTCTGACTGGAGACTCCTCTGACTCTGCCTTTCTTCATTCCATAATTCTCCTAGTTCGATTGTCCTACCTATAATTTGTGCCTGGCTACCTGTCAATTAGCGTCTTATTAAACCAATCATAGCGGCATTACTCACACAGTGTCCAGAAGGATTATTCTGCAGCATAATCGTCGTGTGCAGCAGTTACAGGCACACGACGCCACACTAGGCCTTTTTCATGTGGTGTCTGGGGACCTGAACTAGGGTTCTCAGGCTTCTGCAACAAGCATGTTCCTTCCCTAGCCTTCTCCCTGGCTCATGGAGCTGCTTCCTTAGGGGTGACAGTAACTGTATTTCTGTGTACAGAATACAACATGTAGATATAAAATCACTCGAGAAAACTCTGGAAATGGTTACAATTGAAATGGCAGTGTTTTAGTGTGGGAGCAGGGTTGCGAAAGCTGTGACACCTTCCCCCGTTCCCAGAAGCTACCTTGCAAACTTGCTTCCCTGTAGTTGGAAGGGACTGAGTGTTTTGGGAAGAAGTCCACTTTCAGGTTGCAGAAGCGAGGAGTCACATGTCCTGGGAAGTCAAGCGTGGCTTTTTAACAGGGACAGATTCCAGATGACAAGGAACTTCTCAAAGCCACCCTTGTGACAACCAAATCCTCCCATGGCATGTATATAAACCAAATATCTCTAACCACATGGTGTCTTGTGTATTTACAAGTTTCTATGGATATTATATAAAACAATTCCTATGCCTCTAAAACTAGAAGTCAAGAGCAGGGGTTGTGATGGCTACTCTTAGTTGTCAACTTGAGGAGGATCATACAAAAGCACATCACTGGGTCTCTTGGGAGAGGTTTTCTTGATCAGATTTTCTACAGTGGGAATACACACCCTAACGTGAACAGCACCTTCTGGTGGCAGACAGATGAAAGGGACGGGGAGGAAGGAGACTTGACCGTTTGCTTTCACTCTTGTATGCAACTTCATCTGCCCTAGCTGCGTCCTTTCATCAATCTTAGAGCCATTCCCCTGGATTTCCAACACAGGCTGGAGAGCAGCCCTCTCCAGGAGTCCCTCAGTCCTCTCTCTTAGAAGGAGCAACTACTGGATTCTCAACCTCTTTAGCATGAGATGGCCACCTTTGGACTGTCAAGACCTTCCTGTGTAAATCAATCTCAGAAACTTCCCTTTTATATGCCTTCATTGTTGTAATAAGAGCGGTGGGCTGTGTCCCTGGCACCCGGCAGCCCGCACGGATAGCTTTACCCGAAATAATTACAAGGAAACTGTATTCTTTTAAACACTGCCTGGCCCATTAATTTCAGTTTCTTATTGGCTAGCTCTTACATATCAATCTAACCCATTTCTAATAATCTGTGTAGCTCCATGAGCTGGCTTACCAGGGAAGATCTTAACCTGCGTTTGTCTGGAGTGGGAGAATCATGGTGATTCCCTGACTCAGCTTCTTTCTCCCAGCATTCTGTTTTGTTTACTCCACCCACCTAAGGGTTGGCCTATCAAATGGGCCTAGGCAGTTTCTTTATTAATTAACCAACGAAAGCAACAGATTAGAAAGAAATTACCCCCACATCACTTCATTCTACCAATTCTGTTCTTCTACAAATAGATATCAAAGAAGTCCTTGAAAAGTAATTTATTTTTTCACCTAAAACCCAATCACCAATTCTAGACATAACACTGATGCACTTTGTTATTTGTTGGTTTGTGTTAGTAAAGGAGTAAAGCAGAAAATGGAGTGGTCAGAGGCAATAAGGCAAAGTCTTTAATCTAATTTAGGAAAATAAATAGACAGGCACTGTAGTGCATGCTGTAATCCTAGCCTTGGTAGGCAAAGGCAGAAGGTCTCAGGTTGGAGGCCAGTCTAGCTACATAGTAAGAATAGAGGTCAATGAATAAATACAAAGCCTATATATAAAAAAGACATTGTGAATTGCAAACATAACAAAGACATACAAAACAAAGTAAAATAAAACAAAAATGTCACTCCATCCATTTTATTGACTCTGAGACTGAACCTCTAATGTCCAGTCGGTTTTTATCCCCACAAGAGTAGCATACTTAGCTCTTTTTGATTGAAAAGACAAAAAAGCATATGGATAAAAATACTGGGCTTTTTCCTTTTTCTTTAAAACAGGTTTAAAAGAAAAAAAAAGCGAAGTTGTCATGATCTGGAAAGTAGTATATTTTTGTTTTTCTGCTGGAATATTCTATGAAATGAAATATATTGGTGAGAGATATCTACGTAAATAAATCTATCCTAGCTGTCACTGCATAATCCTTTCCATTCATCATTGATAAGCATGCTTCTACTTAGTGGTGGAAGAAAAGTACAAAGAAAAGTAACCAGGCTGAAGCTGCAGACTTTTGTTCCCCTAAGGAAGAAAAATCTAGAACACCCAGTCTATTGTTTTTAATGATTTATTTAGTCTTGTTTTATGTGCATTGGGTGTTTTGCTTGCATGTATGTTTGTATGAGGGTGTCAGATCCCCTGGAACTAGAGTTACAGACAGTTGTAAGCTGCCATGTTGGTGTTGAGAATTGAACCCAGATCCTCTGGAAGAGCAGCCAGTGCTCTTAACTACCGAGCCATTGCACCAGAGAGATGGGTGACTCAGTCAACAAAGCATTTGTTCTATGTACAATGTGAAGACCTGAGGTCAAGTCCCAAGAAAGAATTCAGTATTCAAACATGAAGATAGGAGGCAGAGGCAAGAGAACCCAGGGAAGCCCTGTGTTTGCTAGCGTAGGGCACACAGTGGTGAACAGCCAAGAAGCCCTGTACCTAACCAGAATGAAGGTGAGAAAAAAAATGTATGTAACAGTATGTGTGAGCCCACACTTACATATATCATATATATACTTTCAAGAATAAAAAAGGGAGGATAATATATATGATGACCAAAGACATCTTTGTTTTCAAAACTTCAGTGGAAAGGAGCTCTTCTGAGATATGTTTTGAGAGATTTGTCTCGTCTGAACCACTGCATATCCACGGGGCAGTCAGGGACCAACTCTGAGTCTTTTCTCTCTCTTTCCATGATTGACCTTTATATTTTTCTGACCCAGAATAATTGTTGTGCATGCCAATAAATGTATTTCTTTGTTGCCTTTTCATTCTTCCTTTCAGATCCCCAAGCCTGGATTACATTAGGGACTCTGCAAGGGTATCTCTACATCTCGACATCTCATCCACACAAAACAAGGTCAGATCTGTGGACAGAACTCACTCAATAAAAATGAGATGAGCAATTAACATTAAAATCTAGGTGTACGAACCCCTAGCTGGGGCTGGAGACATGACCCAGTGGTTAAGAGTACTTGCTGCTCTTAGAGAGGACCCATGTTTGGTTCCAAGTTCCCCACTGAACAACTCCTAACTGCCTAAACTTGAGTTCTAGAGGATCTAACACCCATTTTCCTGGCTTTATGCGAGCTTTCATACATGAGTACATATGCATGCATGCATGCATGCATGCACATGTGTGTGTGCACACACACACAAAATAAAATTTAAAATAAGAGTAAACGAGGTAAAGAAATATTAGGGACTAAAGACATATTCACATTATCACATTTGAAATATATTTATAAGCTAACTCTTCACTTGAATAAAAAAGTTAATGTGATTGAATGGAACTTTTTAAAGAGAAGACTGCTTACTTGAAATTTCCATGATTGATTACTGGCGCAGATGTCAGGAAGTATATTTATCATGATAATAATGTGGTTAAAACATTGCAAAGTCCAAAAATATCTCTGTAAAGCCTCCATGGAGCTGCGTGTTCTTAGAACTAGGTAAGGCTGCTTTACCTCATCTGCATTTTCTTGCACGTCTTCAGTGTGGGGATAATTATATCAGTTAAAATCTCTTCTTGTCTGCAGGCTGATAACAGGTTTTCTGCACACGCTCCACAGAGCAACAGAAGTTTTGGAGGTTCATTTGTCCTTAACCCAGAGCCTAAGATTCTAAAACTCTTTATGGTAATGAAGGTAGGGGTTTTTCTTTCTTTCTTTCTTTTTCTTTTTAATTGTCAGACAGCTGGGGACTTGTTGTTTTTGCAAAACATAATAAAATTTGAATTGGATATCAGAACTGCAAATTTCCCTTATTTTAAAATTTTATTATAAATTGACAAATTATATTTATGGCATACAAAATAATGTTATTTAGGAATAACTCTAATGTCATTAAATGAAGCTAATTATATAAATAATCTCAAATAGTTATTAATTTTTGTATGCTAAAATATACTGTCTGAGCATTTTCAAACTATATAATTTGCTATTATTAACCATATTTACTGCACTTCGAATAGATCTTGAAAGACTAAAACTTGTTCCTCTCTTCTGAGATTTTTGTTTCTGTAACCGTTTGTTTTCTATTGTTATGACAGCATTCTTGCGGTTGGATGCTTTATACAGTAAAAAGGTTCATTTGCTTCACAAATCTGGTGGCTGGTGAGTCCAAAGAATATGACACCAATGTCCTGGGGGAAAGTTGGAAAAATGTGACCTTCCCATTTAGGTCTGAGTATTTAACCATCACTTATTCTTGACACTTCAACCAATTATGGATTTTGACCTTAACCACTTCCTGCTGCAATATGAGAATTTCTACCCAAGACTGAGTCCAGCACTCATCTATAGACATGAACAAGAATATTTAGAAAGCAGTTTGACAACAAGAGGATTAAGCCCCCAGCCAGGGCAAGGAATCTCTAGCCACAGAATATCTTGATTAAGTTCACAGAAGCTGGCATGAGTTTACAACCAGGGAGTGGGACTCGGATCCATTTAGAAAGCAACTGGTTACCTTCTTAATCTTCATGCCACTGTTGTGCCTGAGGGCACATCCTTCCTGGAAGCTTGGTATTGCAGCTCATAGTATTCATAGCTGGGTAAGCTATTGGTTGCTTTTGCCCTCTGAGGGCCTGTGTAGCACCTTCTGGCTCTATGGTGGCTAATTATTAGGGAACCACCTTAGGGCTCAATTCCAGCTGGACTTCTTTAGTCCATGGCCAAAGTGTGTGGTATCCTCATCAATATAGTTTTACCATCAAGTCCTGGGAGCAATAAAAAAAAGTCAAGAGCAATAGCCCGTACTTTTATGGGAACTTCTGTGGCTTCCATGACCAACAGCTCCAAAGCTGGCATCTTACACCCGAGAAGCCACTGTTTGTTAAAGGAGCTACGCATTACCCCTCAACATCACTACATTGGACATGAAGACTCTAGCACATGAAACTACTGTGGACAAGCCATATCCAAACCGTTTCATGTTTTTGGCTCTAACACATTTCATGTAAGTATAAAAAAAAATCTGCAACCTGGTATCATCTAAGGAAGCAGTGTCTAGAGGACATTAAGCCCAACAGGCTTTATTAATTGTTGCTCTGTTAAAGTGCAGACTATTCTGGGGGATGTTCCAAGCAGTGGGAATGTCAAGGTCCTGAAGGAGAGTTTGTGTAGTCACATAGCCTTGGTATTCTGTTCTCCAAAATCGGGAGGCTAACTATCAACCAGTCAGGATGCACAAAGAAAATAAAATTATGCAGAAATGTTAAAAAATTTTGATATATATATATATATATATATATATATATATATTTCTTCACTTCCCTCCCTTCCTCCCCTCCCATTCTACCCTCTCCCATGATTCCCATGTTCCATATTTATTCAGGAGATCTTTTCTTTTTCTACTTCTCATGTAGATTAGATCCATATATGTCTCTCTTAGGGTCGTTTTTGTTGTCTTGATTCTCTGGGGTTGTGAATTGTAAGTTGCTTTTTTCTTTACTTTATGTCTAAAAGCCACTTATGAGTGAGTACATATGATATTTATCTTTCTGGGTCTGGGTTACCTCACTCAATATAATATTTTCTAGATCCTTCCATTTGCCCACAAATTTCAAGATGTCATTATTATTTTTTCCACTGTGTAGTGTTTCATATACCACATCTTTATCCATTCTTTGGTTGAGGGGCATCTAGGTTGTTTCCACGTTGCTGTGAACATAGTTCAGTGCACGTCCTTGTGGTACGATTGAGCATCTTTTGGATATATACCCCCAAATGGATTTACTGGATCTTGAGTTAGGTTGTTTCCTAAGAAACTGCCACATTTGTTTCCAAAGCAGCTTTATCAGTTTGCACTTCCACTAACAATGGAGGAGTGTTCCCTTTACCCCACATCCTCTCCTGCATAAGCTGTCATCAGCGTTTTTTATCTTGGCCACTCTTACAGGTATTAGATGGAATCTCAGAGTTGTTTTGATTTGCATTTCTCTGATGGCTAAGGATGTTGAACATTTCCTTAAGTGTCTTTCAGCTATATTAGATTGATCTGTTGAGAATTCTGTTTAGGTCTGTACCCCATTTTTTAAATTGGATTATTTGTTCTTTTGATGACCAATTTCTTGAGTTCGTTGTTTGAGATCAGCTCTCTGTATGATGTAGAGTTGATGAAGATTTTTTCTCATTTTGCCGTTTTTTCTTGACCATGTTTTTTTTTTTTTTTCTTTACAGAAGCGTCTCAGTTTCAAGAGGTCCCATTTATTAATTGTTTCTCTCAGTGTCTGTGCTACTGGGGTTATGTTTAGGAAATGGTCTCCTGTGCCATTGTGTTCAAGTGTTACTTCACACTTTTTATTCTATGAGGTTCAGTGTGGTTGGTTTTATGTTGAGGTCTTTGATCCATTTAGACTTGAGTTTTATGGTTGGCAATAGATATGGATCTATATTCATTCTTCTACGTGTTGGTATCCAATTATGTCAGCACCATTTGTTGAATATATTTTCTTTTTTTCCATTTTATATTTTTTTGCTTCTTTGTCAAAAACCAAGTGTTTGTAGATGTGTGGATTGATATCCATGTCTTTAATTTGGTTCCATTGGTCCTCCTGTCTGTTATTATGCCAATACCAGGCTGTTTTCATTACTGTAGCTCTATAATTGAGTTTGAAGTCGGATATTGTGATGCCTCCAAAAGTTCCTTTATTGTACAGGATAGTTTAGACTATTCTGGATATTTTGCTTTTCCATATGAAATTGAATATTGTTCTTTCAAGGTCTGTGAAAAATTTTGTTAGGATTTTGATGAGCATTGCATTGAATCTAGAGATTTCTTTTGTTAAGGTTGCCCTTTTTACTACGTTAATTCTACCTACCCAAGAGCATGGGAGATCTTTCCATTTCCTTGTGTTTTCTTCAATTTCTTTATTCAAAGATTTAAAGTTCTTATCACACAGGCCTTCCACTTGTTTGGTTAGAGTTATTTTATGTTATTTGTGACTACTGTGAAGGGCGATATTTCTCTGATTTCTTTCTCAGTCCATTTCTGATCTGTATAAAGGAAGGTTACTGACTTTTTGAGTCAATCTTGTAACCTGCTACATTACTGAATGTGTTTATGAATTGCAAAATTTTCTTGGTAATATTTTTGGGGTTACTTATATAAACTATCATTAGCAAATAGTGAGTGTTTGATTTCTTTTCTGATTCATATCCCCTTGATCTCATTTTGTTGTTTTATTGCTCTAGCTAGAACCTCAAGTACTATATTAAATAAATATAGTGGACAACCTTGTCTTGTTCCTGATTACAGTGGGATTGCTTTGAGTTTCTCTCCATTTAGTTTGATGTTGGCTGTTAGCTTGTTTTATATTGCCTTTATTGTGTTTAGGTATGTTATATCCCTGCTCTCTTTAATACTTTTATTCTGAAGGGATGTTATTTTGTTAAAAGCTTTTTCAGCATCTAATGAGATGATCATGTGTTTTTTCTTTTAGTTTGTTTATATGGAGAATTACATTGACAGATTTTTGTATGTCGAGCCGTCCCTGCATCTCTGGGATGAAGCTGACTTTTCATGGTAGATGATTTTTCTGATGTGTTCTTGGATTTGGTTTGCCGGCATTTTATTGAGTATTTTTACATCAATGTTCATTTGTGAGATTGGTCTGTAATTTTCTTTCTTAGTAATGTCTTTGAATGGCTTGTGTATCAGAGTAGTTATAGCATTGTAAAAAGGGTTTGGTGAGGTTCCTCCTGTTTGTGTTGGGTGGAACAATTTGAGGAATATTGGCATTAGTTCTTCTTTGAAACTCTTGTAGAATTCTTCATGGAAACCCGATGGAGGAAGGTCATTGGCCAATAAAGAAACTGCTTGGCCCTGTGGGTGGAGTAAACAGAACAAAATGCTGGGAGGAAGAGGAAGTGAGGTCAGAGTCTCGACAGCTCTCGGGAGCAGACGCCTGAGAGAGACGCCATGCCCTGCTCCCTGGATGAAGCTCCGACCCAGGATGGACATAGGCTAGAATCTTCCTGGTAAGCGCACCTTGGGGTGCTACACACAGATGATTAGAAATGGGCTAAATTAATATGTGAGAATTAGCCTAGAAGAGAATGGGCCAAGCAGTGTTTAAGTGAATACAGTTTGTGTGTTGTTATTTCGGGGCATAAGCTAGCCAGGTGGGCGGCTGGGGTGTTGGGAACGCAGCCCTGCTGCCCTTACTACTACAGAAACCATCTGGCCCTGGGCTTTTTTTTTTCTTTTTGGTTGGGAGATTTTTGATGACAGTATCTAGATTTTTTTTTTTAGCAGTTATAGGTCTATTTAATTTGCTTATCTAGTCTTGATTTAATTTTGGTAAGTGATATTTTTCTAGAAAATTGTCCATTTTCTTTAAGTTTTCCAATTTTGTAGAGTACAAGTTTTTGAAGTATGACTTGGTGATTTCTTGGTGATTTTCTGCATTTCCTCTCTGTCTGTTGTTATAACCCCCTTTTCATTTCTGATTCTCTTAATTTGAATATTCTCTCTACTTTTTGGTTAGTTTGGATAAAGGTTTGTCTGTTTTATTAATTGTCTTGAAGAATCAACTCTTTGTCTCAGTGATTCTTTGTATTGTTTTCTTTATTTCTATATTATTGATTTCTGTTCCCCAGCTTTTTTTCTTAGGTCCATTTAATTGGAAACTTTTTTCCCAACCCTTTATTCTGAAGTGATGTCTGTCTTTGAGTTTGAGGTGTGTTTCTTGCATGCAGAAGAATAGATTCTGTTTTTGTGTCCAGTCTGTTAGCCTGTGCCTTTTTATAGGTGAGTTGAGTTCATTTACATTAAAAGATATTAATGACCAGTGATTTCTAGTTCCTGGTATTAAAATTTTCATTGTTGGTGATGTTATTGTATGTGTTTTTCTTCTTGTTTGGGATTTGCTGCTGGGAGGCCATCTATTGTGTGTGTGTGTGTGTGTGTGTGTGTTTTGTGAATATAGCTAATTGCCTTGGGTTGGAGTTTTTCTTCTAGTACTTTGTGTAGGGGTGAATTTGTGGCTACGTATTGGTTAAATCTGGTTTTATCATGGAATATCTTTCTTGTTTTGTCCATCTATAGTGGTTGAAAGTTTTGCTGGGTATAGTAGTCTGGGCTGGCATTCGTGGTCTCTTAATGTCTGCCTAAAACTTGACTAAAACCTTCTGGCTTTCATTGTTTTCATCGAGAAGTCAGGTGTAATTCTGATAGATCTCCCTTTAATTGTTACTTGGCTTTTTCTTCCTTTGGAGATCTTAATAATCTTTCTTTATTTTGTATATTTAGTTGTTTTGACTATTATGTGGCATGGAGATTTTTTTTTGGTCCATTCTATTTGCTATTTTGTAAGGTTCTTGTATCATCATATGAACAACTTTCTTTAGGTTGGGAAAGTTTTCTTTTTTTTTTTTTGCCATGATAATTTTATTTTATTTTTTTTAATTTATTTATTTATTAAAGATTTCTGTCTCTTCCCAGCCACCGCCTCCCATTACCCTCCCCCTCCCCTAATTAAGTCCCCCCCCCCAGCCCGAAAAGCAATCAGGGTTCCCTGTCCTGTGGGAAGTCCAAGGAACCCCCCACCTCCATCCAGGTCTAGTAAGTTGAGCATCCAAACTGCCTAGGCTCCCACAAAGCCAGTACGTGCAGTAGGATCAGAAACCCAGTGCCATTGTTCTTGAGTTCTCAGTAGTCCTCATTGAGAGCACGAGCAAGGAACTCAGGACCATGAGGGGTGCACCCACACACTGAGACAATGGGGATGTTCTACTTGGAACTCACCAAGACCAGCTGGCCTGGGTCTGGAAAAGCCTGGGATAAAACCGGACTCTCTGAACATAACGGACAATGGGGAAAGTTTTCTTATATGATTTTGTTGAATATATTTTCTGTCCTTTTGAGTTGGATATCTTCTCCTTTTTCTATCCCTATTATTCTTAGATTTTGTCTTTTCATGGTGTCTCATATTTCCTGGATATTTTGTGTTACGTTTTTGTTAGATTTAAAATTTTCTTTGACTGATGAGTCTATTTCCTTTATTATATCTCAACACTTGAGATTCTCTCTTCTATCTTTTGTATTCTGCTGTTTATACTTGATTTTTGGTTCCTCATTGTTTTCCCTATTTTCATTTCTAGAATTCCTTCAGTTTATGTTTTCTTTATTCTCTCTATTTCAGTTTTGAAGTCTTTCACCTGTTTGATTGCTTTTTCTTGGTTTTCTTTAAGGTTTTTGTTAATTTCTTCCAATTTTTTGTTTGTCTTTTCCTCCATTTCTTTGAGAGAATCTTTCATTCTTTCTTTAAGGGCCTTCCTCAAACATTCTATTTTTGGGGGTAATTTTTTCCTGCTTCATCTGTATCAGGGTGTTCCAGTCTTGCTGTTGTAAAGTCACTAGTTTTTTGTTGATGTTTCTCTTTGTGGTGTTGAGTGTGTTCTTACCTTGTCTACAAATCTTTTCCTCTAATAGGATAGGTGTGATTGGGCTCATGCTTCTGGTGGTCACTCTTCCAGGTGCCAGTGAATCCTAAGCTCAGATGGTTGCTCCTCATGGTGAAGTTGAGTCCACAGTTCCAGTCATATCGTAGGTCACTTCGCATTACTGGAGGTTGCTCGGTGCACCTAGAGGTTGATCTGCAATACTGGGAGTCATTTGGTCCTGCTTCCATGGAGGTTGCTTGACTGGGCCTGCTCTTGTGGAGGTCGCTAGCTTTAGTCCCACAGAAAAGATTGACTCAGGCCTGCTCCTGTGGAGTTCTCTGGCTTGGGCCTGCTCCCAAGGAATTTGCTGGCTGGGGCCTGCTCCCATGGAGGCCTCTGGCTCATTCCCAGTCCTACAGAGGTCACTGGCTCAGGTCTGCTCCCCCAGGAACTCTCTGGAATCAGGCAACCACATTCCCTCAAATGATAACTTGGTCTCTTTGGGAAGTCTTAAAATTGTGAAGAGCAAGAAATTGACTTTCATCAGATAAAGTCTGGCAATAATGAACATCTTCCTGATAACTCTGATCACTCTTTCCAAGGAGCTGAAATGGTAATTAATGCAAAAGCTGTGTTTATTGATTCGTGAAATTGAGTGTGTGCAGCCCTTTGATATTGGGTCTTCTTGATAGTTAAGGTGTGTGTGTGTGGGCGTGTGAAACATATTGCACATTAAAGACTCAATTTATTTGACAAGATATTACAACAAAGCAGACCTCATGTATATGAAAATTGGAGGCTTTTGCTTTCTTTGCTAAAGTAAAGACAAAGGAGCAGGTGTCCTCCCCACCTCTTTCTCTGAGTCCCACCTCCACACCTTTACATTGTATGCCTTCTTTATATGGCAACCACAGGGCTCCAGTGACATTATTTGTTGTTCTCAAGGTCATAGCTCAGAATTTAGTTAGGGAAAGTCCTGCCACTCCAGATTTTTTAGTGAGAGACCAGGGAATCAATTCTGTCTGATAAGTTCCCTGAAGCCCTCAATGAGGCACCACGGCATGGTGGGGGTGGAGCTGAAACAAGCCTCCACAAAAAAGAAAATAGAAAATTTAATTTAATTTATAAAGGTGCTAGACTTGGACTTTTAAGTTTTTAGACCTTTTTTTTCTTTTCAATATTTTAAATTGTTTTGCTTGTTGCTAAATCTGTATGTCATTAATTTTGACTAAATATTAATCATGATGAATATCAAAGAAATACTGAAATTAGGATTAAAATCTTACGTGCACATGCAGAGTATATATACATATTATATTAGCACATCAAAACACATACATTTTCATGAAGATATTAACTACACACATATACATCTGTAAGCATTGTTTGCACGCAGAACCACATACCACACACATACAACACAGTAGAACTATATATACACCATCATAGTTATAGATGTTGTACTATCCATATGTCCAGTAGTAGATATTATAAATTCTCTGCCTTAAGGGTGGTTGGGTAAATAATGGCCCTAAAAAATTTCAAGACTTTATTTCTAGAAACAGAAAATATTATACTATTTAGGACAAAATATTTCTTTGCATACGTGTTTGTGCCAAGATCTTGAGATGGGGGATTACCTTGGCTTATTTGGGTTGGACGTTAACACAGTTTAATACCTCTTTACCAGGGAAAAGCAAGGAGAAGTATCAGTCTCTATCTTAGTCTCTGTCTTTCTCTTCCTGGCACCATGACTACAGAGGTAGACTTGACTGATATCCCAGAGTCAATGTCTGCTGGTAGTCAAGACTTACAATTTTTGAGCCAAAGCCTTGAAATACAGGCAGCTTTAGACACGAATGTAGATTAGAGTTAGAGACTGAACAGAAATCATGAGCAATATACTGGAGAGTTCTGAAAGTTGAAGACTTAGGATTGGATAAAGCATGTGATTTTGAACTGGAGCATACTAACAAAAAGCAAATGGGTAAAGTAGAACAGAGACTCATTGGAATTCTCCATTGAACAGTAACCTTTCTCCCACAGGAGAGAACTTGCTGAGAGTATTTCCTTCCCATTCATGTCTAAGGTTTAAACAGTTGGCCTCAAAGGAGCCACTGTAAAGACGAAGAAAGCTCTAAGTGTGGGAAAGCCATGAAGTTAAGTAGGGCTTGATAATATGTCACAGGCTCCTGGAAGACAGATTGCCAGTAAACATACCCAGGAGCTGAGGAGAGGTGAGGGTGAAGGCGGTCCTCTGAGGGAGCAGAAATAGTCAAAGCAAAGAAAAGCCACTCCTGTCTGCTGAAGGAGCTTTATTCTTCCTATTAGTATTTCCTTCCTTCCTTCCTTCCTTCCTTCCCTCCCTCCCTCCTTCCTTCCTTCCTTCCTTCCTTCCTTCTTTTCTTCCTCTCTCCCTCCATCCCTCCCTCACTCCTCCCCTCCTTCCTCCCTCCCTCCTCCCTCCCTCCTCCCCTCCCTCCCTTCCTCCGTCCTTCTCTCCCTTCCTTTCTTCTTCTCCCTTTTTCCTCCTTTGTTCCACTGTGCTAGAAGATGATCCTGCTATACTGTCAATGATTCTTCAGAATATAACACATGAACTTTGAAAAGAACCTGACTCCTCTGTCAAAGTGCTTTTACTCCTCCTTTTGCTAACCCCCCTTTTATGTTTTCATCCTTTTCTTTTTGGGGTGGGCAAGGTCTCATTATGTTGCTTAGCTCTCCTTGAGCTCATGTTGTAGCCCATAGTTTGCAGTTCCCCGGTCTTGGCCTCCTGAGTTCTGGCATGGCTGACGTATGTCACGGGTGGCATGCTACAGATTTGCCATGGGCCACTCTTCTCTTCCACTCTTCTCTTTTTACAAAGAAAACTTCAATTTTTATTATTATTATTTTTACATTGGTGTATATGTGTATGGGAGTGGGGTGGCGGGTGGGTCTTTTATTCCTGATTGCAAGTGTCTGTAGAGAATGAGAAGTGGGCATCAGGCTCTCTGGAGCTGGAGTTTCAGGCAGTTGTGATCTGTCTGCTGTACATGCTGGGAATCGAATTTAGGTTCTCTGGAAAAGCAGTATGTGCTCTTAACTTCTGAGCCAGCTATCTAGCCCTGACAAAGGAAACTTGAATTGAACTGAAGGTCACTGGGCCACTAAGGGCACACATCTCACCCTATGGAGAATAACACATGCTATCAGGGTCTGCGAGACTTTGTTTCTGATACAGGAGTTAGATCAGACTTCAAGCTGACTTTCTTGGGGAGGCCAGCATTTTATGAATGGGAATCTGCTACCTTAGAGATGAGGATCGTGGCAGAAGGAACTGACTGTCTTCTGTTTTATTGTTGCTGGGGGAAATGAAACCTTACATTTGGCCACTGTTGATGACACGGTGGAGCTGACATAATGCCATTCTTTCCTTAATAAAGCAGGAAAGAATGTGATGCATATCTTTTCTTGTTGAGGGAGTGAGCATGGTTTTCCGTTTTGCCTATATGCAGTCAGCTATGAGACTGAAAGGCTGGCAGGAGTGAGGATCTTGAATTACTACACAAAATGTAAAACCCAATAATGTGTAGTAACCAACAGTATTGTGATATGAGAGAGGAATAAATATCTTTTACATTAAGCTACTGTATTGCAAAATTTACTTATCATACCAATAATAAAGTAATGCAAAACTCACGTTAACACATCTCACAATTCACACATATCACAACACACATGTACAAAGCACACACTTCCTTACACTCCACTGAGAGCACCAGGATCTTTCCATAGAAAGTCCCAGAACCCATAGCCCTTTCAGGTCACTGAAGAGACAGACACAGGAGAGCACCTTCCAGATTAGCAGAGATTCGTGCTTCATTTTTTTGAGCTTTCTTTCCTTTCAAAGGTCAGATGCCATTTTGGTATACACGGAGATGGCCGAGTGTGGAGGTACAAGGTAAGAAGGTGAACTGAGGAACAGAAAACAAGTAACCTGGTGGATAATTATCAATATGGAAGAGCCAATGTTTGGCAGAATGAAACAGGGAGGTCTGCCAATCCCTTGTTCAACAATCATTCTATTTGACTGGTCTTTCTCCCAATTCGAGAAATCATTTAAACCACACATTCGGGACAGATGGTCACTCTAATAAAACACTCGTTCCTAGAGGAAACTAAAACTGAGAACACCGAGCTGGCGAGCAGCCATCTCACTATAAGGACCTCCAGGAATGATTAAAGAGCAGGTGTCTGTGGTCAGTAAGAAGCACCCACTCCTCTATCCTTACAGAATTTTCTATTTTCTAAGAAAGTGTTTTCAGTTTTGCATCTTTAATATTTAATTTTTCAACCTCATTATTTTTGTAAGCTTGAATAAATATTTCAAGTGTAACTTCTGCTCCATCATTCTGGAATTCCCAGCAGACGGCCCTGCCATATTGCTAAAGTTTCTAGAGACCAATGGGTATGAACTTTAAAAGTTCCCGACTGTTCTTTCTTTCTTTTTTTTTTAAATTTATTTATTTATTAAAGATTTCTGTCTCTTCCCCGCCAACGCCTCCCATTTCCCTCCCCCTCCCCCAATTAAGTCCCCCCCCCCTCAGCCCGAAAAGCAATCAGGGTTCCCTGTCCTGTGGGAAGTCCAAGGACCCCCCACCTCCATCCAGGTCTAGTAAGTTGAGCATCCAAACTGCCTTTCTTTTCTTTTCTTTCTTTTTTTTTTTTGCCCTAGCTTCTTTTTTTTTATTTTTATTTTTTTTTAAAACAAGTTTCCACCTCCTCCCAGCCTCCCATTTCCCTTCCCCTCCTCCCACCCTTCTCCCCCCTCCTCCCACCCTTCTCCCCCCTCCTTCCACCCTTCTCCCCCTCCCCCCACTCCTTTCCCCCTCCCTCTCCAGTCCAAAGAGCCGACAGGGTTTTCTGCCTGTGGTAAGTCCTAGGTCCTCCCCTCTCCGTCCATATCTAGGAAGGTGAACATCCAAACTGGCTATGCTCCCACAAAGCCAGCACATTAAGCAGGATCAAAACCCCGTGCCATTGTCCTTTGCGTCTCATCAGCCCTCATTGTTCGCCATGTTGAGAGAGTCCAGTTTTATCCCATGCTTTTTCAGTCACAGTCCAGCTGGCCTTGGTGAGCTCCCATTAGATCAGCTCCACTGTCTCAGTGGGTGGGTGCACCCCTCGTGGTCCCGACTTCTTTGCTCACGTTCTCCCTCCTTCTGCTCCTCATTGGGACCTGCCTTTCAAACTAGCTCTAAGTAGGAATTCCTACCACCAGTAGCCTTTAAGTTACCCGCCCACTTGGGCGTGGCCTATTATACTGTAAATACCTATGTAAAGCACAGGGTTGCTCTCTTTTCAGGCTGCTGGTTTCGTTTGCTGTTCCCCTTTCGAGCAGAGGACTGTGATCTGTGAGTCTACCCCTAAATAAATAACCCTCTATTATACTATATTCTGAGCTGGTGTCGTATTTCTTTTAAGCATCCATCTTCAGCTTTATCCCTCCATTTTTAACTAATTCCATGATAGAAATTTGTTTTTTTATGCCTATCTACAAACCATAAACCTGTGTTCATGGTTGCATTTCTGTCTAGTTCTTATTAGAGATTACAACCTCAAATAATTCTTTCTCTTGCATGTTTAAACTGCCATTTTAGTCAATTAAACAGATGTGTGTCTAAAACAACAGAGGAACACACATGAAAATAAGAAGACAGCTTATGTTTATTAACTAGATAAATCAATATTGTCAAAATTTCCATGTTCCCTAAAATGATCTGTAGATTCAGTGTAACAACTATGCAAATATTGATGGAAAATGATACTCTCTCACACAATATGCATAGAACTACAAAAATATCCCTGATAGACAAAGTAATGTCAAATAAAAATAAAACAGCAGAAATTATAGCATCTGATTTCAAAACACTCTAAAAGATGTGGTAAAACAGAAAGGGCTTAGCATAAAATGGACATATAGACCAATGAAAATATGTGGCGAGCTGAGGTGCTGCCATCTCTGCACACCTATTGTCGACTGAAGCTCAGCAAACCCGCTAAACATGCATTGGAGAAAAGACAGTCTTTTCAGAGATAGTGCCGGGGAAATTGGATAGCCACAACAAGAAAACTTAAACTTGGTGGGCATCTCTCATCACTCCCAAAAGTCAACAAAAAATGTTTGGAAACCTAGAATAGAAGATCCATGACCCTTCTAGAAGAAAACAGGAGAAAAACACATAGTACAAAGGAGTGAGCAAAGGTTTGGGGGGACATGAGTTCAGAGCTTCTAAATAGCAAATGATACAATCTAACACAGGATAAGACAATCCAAAGAATTAAAGAAAATGTTTATAGACCTTATAGTCTGACTAGGGATTAATATCCAGAACATACAAGGAGTCCCAAATATAGAAAATCAAAAAAGTCCTGTAACACAACTTCAAAAATCAACTATAGGCCTAAGTAGACATTTACCCAAAGATAAAATGGACCAAATATTAGTTAAAAAAATGTTCACTGTCATTCATGGTGTGAGACATAAACAAACACCACAGAGAGTACTACCTCACTCTAATTTTCTTTGGGAGTATGACCACCAGTAGGTAGTTAATTTCCCAATGGATAACTCCACATTGATGTACACACGGGAAACACAAATTGTACTCAAATGGCTTTAAGAAAAATAGAATTAAATAAAAAATGATAACATAATAAAAACCACAAAAGATCAGTGCTGAATGTGGACATAGATGTGGATGAGGAGAAAAATCCACTTTCTGTGGAAATATCAATTAGCACAACCATTATGAAAAATCTGTGGAAACAATCATTTGTAATAACATAGATGAAGATGAGGTATTATTACACTAAATGAGAAGGCCCAACAAAAAGAATACTGTATGATCTTACTTGTGTAGAACATAAGAGCTTTGCTTGTACTGAAGTTGAGGGTGGGATGTTGGTGGTTACTAGAGTCTTGGGGAGAGTAGGTGGACATGAGGGACTGGGAGAGGTTAAGCAGGAGTACCAAGTTATAGCTAGAGAGAGGTGAGGCACTCTGGTGTGTCATTGTACAGTGGGATAACTACATGGCATGTATAACACCAATGTGCCTGCACCATACAGAAATTTTCAAAAAGCAAGAGAAAAGAAATTTGACCATAATTGAATAATAAACTGAAGAGGAGCTAGATACATCTAAATGTGTATACTTTAGTGTGTAGTATATTAAAACATTGTATGGTACTCCTATAGCAAGTATAGTTTTTGAGTCTTTGTAAGTTAAATATAAATTAAAAACACACTTAGTTGAAATATAGCAAAATTATCTTAGTTGAGTCAACTGCCCATGCTTATTGTAGAAATGCCATGTATGTAACATTTCGCTCATGCACCACTTTTTGCTTGTGCTAGATGAATTAAGCCATATTCACATCATATTTTTTCAATAATACAGAACAGTCAAGCAAAAACATCCCAAACCAAGCCTTTCAACCAAAAGTCCTCTTCCAGCTACAGTTTCCCTTGCTTCTGTTGATGATCACCAAAGGGTGTGAGTTTTTACTATTTGCCCTCTTCATGTCCTTGACTCTTCAGTATGTCTTCCTGGTACAGATCATCAGTCGCTTTCTCGTTACAAAGCAGTAGCATCTCCTCATCCCCTCCTGCTTGGTCTTCTCTCATTTCATTCCACATTGGCTCTTACACCTCCTTCCACTGTCAATCAAACGCTCTTTTTCTAACTCCTGTACTGCTCCTAATCCACTTCCTTCACCATCTTTGCTATCCATAGAATTTAAAACAGGAATAAAAACAGCGCTAAGTCCTCGGAGACATTAGGTATGTAAAATTATATAATATGCAAACTACACAAGAAGCACTTAGGGCAGAAACAAAGCAGCCCTTGCCAATGGGTCCCTTTTTAGACTGATCAAACTGAAACGCAGTGGAAGCCCAGAGACAAGCAAAGTAAGTATCTGGAATTGAGGCGTGGAGAGCTGGAGGTGTGGACTTGACCGGTCAACGCATTAATGATAGCTGGAGTTTAGCGGTCCCAAAGGACTATGCATCTGTCAGGTCAGGCTAGGTTATACTGAACTCTAAGTCTTGATGGCTTCGAACCACAAAAGTGTAATTCTCATTCATGATTGCATTTATGTTTGTCCATTTTCTGTAGCTAAAAGCATACCAGAGACTGAGTAAGCCATAAAGCAAAGAGGTTTATCTTGACCCACAGTTCTTTTTTCAAGTCAAAGGGTTGCTTGCAGTATCATTATGTTTTCTGGCAGAGTTCTGAGGTAACACACATGTTAAGAAGCAGAGACCACATATGTGAGTCTCTTCTATCTCCTTTCCCTTTTTTTATAGATATCACAGATCACTGTTTAACTAGGGTGTCTCCCCCTTTTGACTCTATCAAATTCAGCTTGCCTTCTAGAGGCCCTATTTTTAAATTGTTACAGATTGTTTCTACTTTCTTATATCAGGAGACTTGTGCTTTCAGAAGGGACAACTCCTGTCCAAACCACAGTTGTATTCACTGCAGGCCAAGTGGACTCCTGCTCATTGACATCATTCCAGGAGCCAGAGTGTCAGTCTAAACACCAATTCTGAGATGGATGATTATGTGTCGCAGGGAGGATAGACAGCTCTAGAAGGCCTCCTATTAGCAAAGTGTTGTGGTCTGTAAGTGACCAAAGTGCTTTTAATCCAGATTTAACTGGTAAACTTCACAAGATTCACTCATCCTCAATGGAGCTAAATCTTTATTTTACCATGTGCTGGGGAGGTGGAGAGCCAGGGCTACTTAGGGAAGAACCCAGTCATGACCTGAGTATGTCAAGGAAGAGAGGTGAAGGGGATGCACATCCTAGAAAAATATAGTGTGTAGCCTTGTATTGCTGTCTACATTCTCTTCTGTGCTGGCTGATTTTATGAATCAATGTTACTAGGATACAGGAAGCTGAGCTAGATGATAAAAGCTTTCTAGTCCTATCTCTGGGAGGATTTCTGGAGGAGATCGACATTTAGATTGAAGGAATACTCTGTCATCACCAGTCTTGTTGGGCTGTGGTAAATCTATTGAGGGTCTACATAGAACAAAAATGAGGATAAAGAGGGCATTCTTTTTCTCTTATGTAACTGGGATTTTCATTTTCTCCTGTTTTGAACACCAGAACTTCAGATTAATGGGTATTGAGACTTGGTCTGAGTTGTAACCTACTGTCTTTTCTGGTTCTCTAGTTCCTGCAAACTTTCTGAACACTACAAACCATGTGAGCTAAATTCCTACATAGGTCTCTTCTTATGTCTCCCTATTCACAGTTCCTTTTCCTATCCCTGTCTCTTTTCTCTGAATAAATGTGAACAATATACCATCTTTAACCCCATATCCACACTGTACTCCAAATCCCACCATGCCAGCTCACTGGCATTCTCAAGATTGCTATTCTTAATTCACCCATGATTTTTCTTACCACCTCCACTCCCTGTCTCTAATATGAATACAAAATTACATAAATCCACTAAGCAACAACATATTTTCTGGATTCATCCCCCTTTCCCCTATTTCCTCTGGGACTATTATTAAAGCTTTCAAACCACTTTAGGTTAGAATGATTTTCTAAAACAAAAATATCCTTTCCCCACATGGCTTTACATTTTTTCCTTAATAAAATAATGTTCTAAGAGGAATATAGATGGAATGATAGCAGATATGAGAACCATTATTTCTAAAATAAAGGATAAGTATATAAAATCTGTAGAAAATGGACATTTATTTTTACAAAAATCTAATTCCAATAGCCCCTTGTGGCACTTGGCCTGCTTATTGTTTCTTTCCTGGAACTGCTCCTGTCATTTTAGCAACTTCTCTAGTTTTCATGTAACTTAAAATCCGTCCTTTATCGTTTTTTATTCATCTTCAAGTTGCTTAAATATTGATACATCTAAAGTTTATTATTGTATCACAAATCTTCTCATCTGACTGTGTATTCTATAGTGGTTTCATTAATATATTCCACCCTCTGTCTCTGTTTTGTCTCTATTTCTCTCTCTTCTCTCTATGTCTCTCTGTCTCTCTGTCTCTCTCTCTCTCTCTCTCCCTCTCTCTTTCTTCTCTCTCACTCTCACCCCTCTTTCTCATACACACACACACACACACACACACACACACACACACCCCACACTACCAATATAAGCCTTTCCAAAAATAGACTGGAATGTTCAACTTCTTTCTGAGCATTTTAATGTTCTCTGAGAAGTTTAAGCCCATTAAGTTAAAATTTTAAGTCATTTCATCTTCCACAGATACTCTTCTGCTAAAGTCCTTATGCATCTTATGATCCAAGCATCTAGGAAATGTCTTCTTTCTTCTCAATTCTCTTTATATAGTTAGAAATACAAAGTACTTATTAAAATTTGTAACTCATTGACCTTCTTACTTTCGTCTTTAATTCTCAGTGGATGCCTATTAGCTTAGGATGCAAAGCCTTAAGCATGAGGCCTGGGGAGATGGCTCAATTACTTGGTTAAAGTGCTATCCACAAAAGCCTGAGAACCTGAGTTTGAATCTCAAGTACTTACATAAAACAGCAGGACTTGGTAGTAGTGCATGCCTGTGATCCCAGAGCTAGGGATGTAGAGACAAGCCTAGCTAAACCATTGAGGTTCAGGTTTGGTGATGGACTCTTTCTCAAAAAAAATATGGTAGGCAGTGATAAAAAAGATAACAGACATTGACCTCTGACCTCCACATGCACACATATCTACATGCACATGTATGTACACACAGGAACACACACATATAGAGTGCTTGGCATGGAAGACTGCTGTGATGTAGTTGTGTACTTTGCAGTTGTATCTCTTAGAAATTCTTTGGGAGTGCCTTCATTCAGAGATGTTTGCCCTAGGTTGTTCATTTTCTTATGAAGATCATTACTTTGATCTACACATGGGTAACCCACAAATTTCTATAGAAATTCTAACTCTCAAAGTGATGGCACTGAAAGATGAGTTGTAAGGAGATAATTAAGGCCCAAGAATCGATTTCTTTCTGAATGTACATAAAGTCTGTATTAAAGAGCCCCAACAGCTTCTTTCCTCCTTCCACAATGTGAGGATACAAAAAGAAGTTACTGTTCAAGACTAAATAGCTCTTCATGTTAGATACCACCCAGTGCCTTGGTCTGCTACTTTCCAGCCTTCGTAACTATTACAAGCTAATTTCTGCAATGTAGAAACCACTTGCTTTATTAGAATCCATTATCCAAGATGGACTTAAATGGAGAGAGCTGTGCATAGCACCGTTTTTCATGTCCTTTTTTGTTCCAATGGGGTAGAGTATGCTCTCATTATGTAAGATCTAGATCTGGAGAAAACACCTTTCCAAGACTGATAGGCCCCCTCTCACTCCTACCTCAAAATTCCCCTCATCATCTGGATTTCATGTTCTAGTTTCAGCAACATCACGTGTTCACTTTCAATATGGAGCTTGGCTGTATAAGATGTTGCACCAATGCCTTTCCAAGGGAGAGGGAAAGAGGGAGATGAGAAGCAGAAGAAGGAAAAGGAAAGAACAAAGCAAGAATGAAGGGAGAAAGTGTTTGTGAGAGATAGCTGTGACGTTTGCCAAAAATAAAAGTAAAAATAAAAATCTCTGGTATTATCATGAGAAAGACATGTACTTATGCAATATACATGATCTCATTAACATATTTATTTGAAAATAGGGTTAATCAGTACATTAGATCCAACATTATACTTAACTTGTAAATTTGTCATTCATTAGAGGGCACAAATGTACTTTACTGTACTCATTGATTGTTAGCTCCATTCTTTGTTACATATCACACTGTAAGGACACTTGCAATGCTGTGATAAAAGAAGCATTAGCGTTTCCAGCACTCCTTAAATGCACATTGACAGATGAGAGCAACAAATAATTTTTGATGTGTTTTTTTTTCTGTTTCATTTTTATATTTGAACCACCTCCTTAGATTTTTCTCGTTAATGTGTTCCATCAGTTTTGAATTATTTGCTTGGGGGAAATGATTAAGGGGAAAAATTCTGCTAGGGGAGATGTTCACAGTAATACGAGTTAATCAAAACACAAATGAAAGAGGATTAAATTTGATGAGGCCACTACAATTCTAAATATTTTTTTCCCATCTCTTCAATCAAGACGAGGGCCTTGTTCTTAAGAGTGCTATAATCTAATTGGGGAGACTGAACACATACATAAAAGGATGAATTGTACTACGGGGACTCGAAATGAGAAGTCTAAATAGAAAATGCATTAGGTTTTAGAACTGGGAATCCTGCCTAAAAGCCGAGATAGCTGGGATTTGAGTTGATCTTCAAAGAAATGAAGGGGGATCCTTAGCAGTGGGGAGTGACAGTTAATGAGTAGAGTTTCTCTTGGCAGTGATAAAAATCTTCTAGAATTGTAACTAGACTTGTATAGTTCTGTGGCTATAATAAACAAATCCCATTGGATCACAGCTCACCAACTAACTGAGGAAGGGTGTGGCCTGTGCATTTTATCGTTCAAAAAATTGTTACATTAATAATAATTGGCTATGGTTTTGGTGCCAAAAATGGAGACTGTAACACCTGTGGTTGATGTACCACCCACACTCACTCTCTGTAAAAGTGCTGACCATCCCAGCTGAGCTTACAAGTCAATGCCTCCGTCAAAAGCCAAACCTCAAATAGACATAGATGTCTGCGTGCTTTGTACAGTTCCTGCATCATTGGCATTGCCATGGGAACTGGCAGGATAAGTGTCTTATTTCTTTAAAAAGAGCAGAAGAGCACAAGGGCAGATGGCTCAGTGGGTAAAAGCACACGCTGAGCAAACACAGCAACCTGAGCTCGGATCTCTGGTGGGAGGGACCATAGGAGGGGTTGCCATGTGGATGATTCAAGGTGGAACATGCTAAGGGAAGTCTCCCACCTCAGGTTTTTTTTTTTTTTTTTTTTTTTTGCCACCAATGAAGATGCTTCTGTGGGTGAGGGTAGGTGGAAGATGATAATCTTGGCTCATGACATCTTAAATGAAAAGTAAAATCTAGCAGGTGTTTGATGAGACTGGAATAAATCTCAGAAAAGCACCTATAAATTAGGTGTCAGTAGGAGAAAAACGAGTGGAGGCGAGCTAGAATTTTCTGGAAAGTAGTGCAGCACAAAAGAGAGCACCGAGAACTAAATGCGTGGCCACATCTGGATGGGAGTGGAAGCAGATTCAGAGAATGTGCAGATATGAAGAATTAAAAGTGGCAAGTGCGGTGCTTTCTCTCTGAGTGACAGTCCCCGAGCTCAAATCCTTCACAAGCGGAGCTAGTGCTTTTGTCCGTGTCCCGCACATTTGCATCCATAATAGACATCTTGCGGAGAGTTTTGAATGGCCCTAATGTTTTTCCACAGTTAAGAAGATGAGCCCATTCACAGAAGCACATGAACTGAAAGAGAAGTTTCTGCAAATGGTTCGTAATAGGCATTCCTGGGTGACAAAACACCCTGAAGATTCCTAGGCCTGTATACATCAGAGCTGAGTGGATACATTTGTGCAGCTGAACGAAAAAACATTCCCTGATCAAGTCTTCAAGTTTTTTCTTCAGGATTGGAAAAATGAATTTTTCTGTTCCCAAAGCTCTGAGGGACCTTACTGCACTGAAGGGTTCTTTCGTATTCACAGTGGCCTGGTGTACCCTGATGGGAGAGCCTTTACTAAAGACATCTGATACATAGATGAGAAACAATGTTTTATCATCTAAGATAAGCTCTTAACAGTATAAAAAGCTCATGTTGCTTCGATTCTACACATTCTTGACGGTCCAAGTAACATTTCCATACTATTCAGCTCCCATCCTCAATGGAGCCAAACCAAATCCCTTGGAGCAAAGGCCAACGAAGTGGGTGGAGGTAGTGGTAAGAGTTATGCAAATGTCACATGAGAGATTTCTTGAAATATACACATTCTGGGATCTCTCTCCATTTTCCATTGCATACCCCGCAAATAGAACAAACTTACTTAGGAGGCCTCTTGGAATAGTTAAAGAAACTTATACGTTAATACAGAGCTTTTTACTTCACGAAAAACTCTGTTCATCCAGACCTTAGAAATACCTGGTTTCTATGAATGCCATTTAGTCGCCAACCCCTATTAGCTGAGAGGCTATATTCTAGCTTCAGAAAGACATCTTAATCACATTAGAAGCTGGAGCTCTGATCCATCTTTCCTCTCCATTCTCACTGCCATAGGTGACTCAGGCCTCTTTAGATGATTATCAAACTCACAACTGTCCTTTAGCATCCTCTCCTCATGTGCTCATGCACATTTGTTTTTATTTATATTGAGGTCAGAAATCACTTTTAAAAACACAAACGGTGAATGACATCCATTCATTCAGTAATAAGACTTGTGTACCATGAGATCCCAGAGAGACAACGATGACAAGAAAGAGACCAGCAGGAAAACAACACAGACAACTTATTCTAAAGGACATGGATATGGAACAAAATGATTTGCCCTACTTGGAACATCAGAAAAGTTAGCCAGAAGAAATGACACCAGAGGACAGTCACAAAAAGCAGAGAAAGCAGGTATTTTCCTATTGACAAAGGAATCAGAATGGGAAATGTACACATGAATGAGGTTATATGAGATGTTCAAGATGCTGAGAGAACACCAGCATGGCAGCTGCCCACAGAGGGCAGGGGGAGGAAAGTTGAGTTAAGTAGCAAGAGCCAAACTAGAGCCTTCTGTGAGGTCCTTGGCTTTCACTCTGGGAACCACTGTGAACTATCAGGCTTTCATCACAACAAAGGCAGCATCTTGTCTGCATTTTCACTGAGTTTTGGTTATGCTGTGAGCATCAGGAAGAATCAATAGAGCAAATGGAAAGGCCAAATGGTCCTTTACCACTTGGATACAGATGAGTGTCATGGCAAACTTGGATGAGGACAATAACAAAGAAAGGGATAAGGTGATGATGGGATAGATGATCTAGTAGGGTATGCGTGACCAAATGGATAGGAGAACAGGTTGAGAAAATGTAATACCAGGGCTGCCAAAATTGCTCAGTGGATAAAAGTGCTTATTCTTGTTCCACAAGACCTATTTTCAGTTTGCAACATCCATGTTGGGCAGTTCACGACTTCCTGTAACTCCAGCTCCAAGGTGATCTGATGATCTCTCATGGCCCCCACAGACACCGTACCATGTGGCAGATAAGCATGTATACATGAGTAAATTTGAAACAAATATTTATTTTAGAAAAGACAGTACTGATGATACTGAGAGCTCCTGACTTAGAAGCTCCTACAGGTGACAGCAACAGTCTCTGGAACAGAGATGAGAGCTGTCTTTAACTGGAAACTGAATGTAAACTTCAAATGGGTTAAGTATGAAGTGAGTTCATGTTTTCTATTGAAAGTGTTGGTTGTCTCTCCATTGTCCAAATAATTAAACAGACCCCTTTTCAAGCAAATGCATAAAGCTCTTCTGACCATGATCCACACTCTTCTATTGTTAGCCTCAAACACACACCACACTTAGTGTAACAGGGAGGAGGTCTGTTTGTTGGGGTTTCTGTCCCACCCAGTTCCCCACAGCTGTTTAGCACTAAAGAAAATCACACAGAGATCTCTATAAGTTATAAAGCTGTTTGGCTCATTATCTCAGGCTACTTATTAGCTCTTGTGACTTATATTAACCCATTATTCTGATCTATTTTAGCCATGTGGTTCAGTACCTTTTTCAGCTGGGCAGGTCACAAGTTGCTTCCCCAGTAGTCTGTGCAGGACTAGGAGGAATCAACTTCCTCCTTCCCAGAATTCTCCTGTTCTCATTGCATCATCTCTATTTCCTGTCTGGTTTTCCCACTATACTTCCTGCTTGGCCAATCAGCATTTATTTAAAACATGACTGACAGATTACAGACAATTCTCCCATACCACTTAATGCCCCAAATATTTCACAGCTTCATATCACGAAAAATATTCTGATTTCTGTTGGGCAGTTCTTACTCCTCAATTCCTCCTATAATGCTGAGTTAAGACAATAATTCTTTAAGATCCAGTTTAGACATTATCTCCTTTTGAACAAGTTCTCTTTAATCCCTCTGATATTCATATTGATTCCTCCTCAATCTTTGTAGTTGTTAAAAGTTGTCAGTTTCCTAGTCTGTTCCTCCAAATTTTGACTTTTGGTTTACGGCTCTTCTGCTCATCTTTGTAAACATCATGTGTGACAGTCTATAAATGACTTTAATGACAGAATAAGTAGAAAAAAATTGAACCATTTCCTTCACTTCTTTGAAAATGAATTTTAAATCTTCTAAACTATTTTTGGCTAAAATAACTAGGAACACTGGTAAGACACAAAGATTGGAATTTAAGTACCTGTGGGAGATTTTAACAATACTGAACCAAAGGATTAATCAGTCATTGTTTCCTTACCAGATTAAAATTAAACGTTCCAGTAAAAGCCATAATACCGGTCATGAAGTCTTTGAGTGTCCTCTTAGCATGGGCAAGAATGTAATGATAATATTAAACAGTACCATTCAAAAATATTTCTTCCTGGTTATAGAGATGATGTCTGCCCACTGGGAGTGTTTTCCAAGCAATGAAAAATAAATCTCACCACCAGACAGAGACACTTTAAAAAAGTTCAGATTTATTTTCTATTTATTGTGTGTGCGTGGGTGGGGGGTGTGGAGGGGTGTGTGTGGGTGTGGGTGGTACAAGTATGGAAGCCAGAGGACGATTTTCAAGAGTTTGCTCTTTTCTTTCAGGGTTCAAGCTTAGGTTGTTAGTCTTGTTGTCAAGCACTTTTACCTACTGAGCTATCTTTCTTGCCTTGAGGGCCATTTTGAATATTTTATTTTATATGCCAGGACCCTTTTTGTGAAAGCTGCCACAAGCTATCCTAATGTCAGAAAGCCTTGGTTATGCTCAAGAAGCCCATCATTCAAACCACATTTGAACTAGCTGTCAGAGTCCTTAAGTGTGTGTGTGTGTGTAGACAGTCATCTCATAGAGAATTTAGAAATTTAATACAAACCTAAGCAAACTATTTCTTAGGAGGCAACATCTTAGAGAAATAAACAGTGTTATAGAAGAAATCACACAGAGGAGTTGATTGGTTGTGGCAGTGTATGCATGCACTTTGACTAGGAAGCAAGCGGACGAAGAACTCAGTCATCTTGTGGTCAATGGTGACTTGAGAGTCAGCCTGAGACACATGAGCCCTTCTCAGCAACGGCAATAAACCAGAGTCAAACACTCAAATCACATGCAGGCTTGCTTTCTCCCATGTTTCCCCCATAAGAGACCAGAGTCACGGTCAGGATCCACTTTTTTCTTCAGAATGCATGCACCTGGTAGCTCTAGGTATTGGGTTTGGAGAGAGGTTTTTAACAAACAATCAATCAAACAACAGTGATAGCAAATTTAGTTCTAAGTTGCAGTTTTTACAGCAGCCTTGCTGTGTGAGTTACTATTCAACTACTGGGAATTACTCAGGCAACTGCTAGGTCTCCTGAATCACTCTCTGAGTCAGAGTTCCTTTCTTACAGTATACGCCTCCTTAAAGAGGTGTGTGGGAGTGCAGGTGGGTACTAAGAACATCTCTGAGTTTCCAGAACAGGGGTACCACTGAAGTTCTTGTGAAATGTTACAACTAGATTCTAAGTAATATCATGTATAGCTACCAGTTAAGGGACAAGATGGTCATGTAGAAGCCTCATGTAATACTATCTATGTGGAATGCTATAATATAGGATAAAGGATCACTGAATTCACACTATCCATACACACTACCCATACCCATGTGTGTATATATATATATCCCCATATATGTACATATCCATGTATATGCACAATTATATATGTATATATATATATATATATATATATATATATATATATATATATATTCATAGTTCCCACACAGGTTTATATAACACACACAGGTTTTGTGTGTCTAGGACATTTGTTAGGATTATGTCGACTTATTTTACAGTAATTTTTTAAAATCCCCAAATATGTTTGGTTATTTTTATTTGATACTACAGAATGACAGCTCTTTGAATCATCTGGAACAGTTTAATTCTAATGTATCAGAGTGGTTTGTTAATTATTGGCATCTTTTCCCCAATGTGTTTGCTTATTCTTTCAGTATTCAGTCAGCCACTTGGCTGAGGAGAAATGTCACGATAATTGGCTATGAATTCCTCAGTTTAGTTTAGTTTTTTTTTTTTTAAGGCAACAGGAACACTGTCAATGTCTCCTTTGGTTTATCCATGGCTCTTCTTCATCCAGTCATTTGCTTGTGTTGGGTTTAGCAGTTTGTGTGCACTTTATTTATGTGCTCAACTCTCTATTTGCTTCCTAGGAAGCATAATGAATTTTGTGGAAATTCAAAAAGCAGACAAAATACAACATCAAGCCTCCAAATCTCAACCTCCCTTCCCTTTCCAATCCTACTCAGAATCATCCTTGAACATGTCATATTTTAGCTTTGTTTGTGTAGGCCCTTTTCATTCAGGAAGCTGCTAAATTTTGTAAGTTACTTGACCTTTTTCCTTTGCAGCTCTTAATATTCTTTCTTTATTCTGTATGCTTTGTGTTTTGATTATTATATGGCGAGGGGATTTTTTTTTTGTTTTTTTTTTTTTTTTTGATCCAGCCTATTTGGTGTTCTGTATGCTTCTTGAACCTTCATAGGTACATCTGTCTTCAGGTTGGGAAAGTTTTCTTCTATAATTTTATTAAATATATTTTCTGGACCGTTGAGCTGTACTTCTTCTCCTTCTACTCCTATTATTCTTAGGTTTGGTCTTTTTATTGTGTCCCATATTTCCTGAATGTTTTGTGATGAGAGTTTTTTGGACTTGCTGTTTTCTTTGATCAGTGCATTTATTTTCTCTATGTTATCTTCATAATCTGAGATTTTCTTCTATCTCTTGTATTCTGCTGGTTATGCTTGTTTCTGTAGCCTCTATTCATTTACCTAGATTTTCCATGTCCAGCCGGCCCTCTGTGTTTTCTTCTTTGTCTCCATTTCAGTTTTCAAGTCTTGAACTGTTTCCATTATCTGTTTGATTGTTTTTCCTTGGTTTCCTAGGGTATCATTCACTGATTTATTCAATTCTTCAAACTTTCTGTTATACTTATCATCCATTTCTATAAGGGCATTTTTCACATGTTGTTTAAGGGCATCAATCACTTTCATAAAGTCATTTTTTTTCTACTTCTTCTTGATTAAGGTGTTCATGTCCTCCTGTTTTGAGGTCGCTGGGTTCTGGTGGTTTCATGTTGTTTTTCAGATTGTTGGGTGAATTCTTGCATTAGTGTCTGCCCATCTCTTCCTGCAAATACTTCCCTATGGATCTTCTTTTACAGGATCAGGTCACCTTGCCTACTGATGTACCTTCCCAGTGATGGCACTCCCCAGTGATGGCTCTCCTGGTGCTGAGATCAGATCTCAGTGCTGGATGGGTAGCTTGTAAACAAAGCGAGCTTGCTGCAGGCAGGCTATTGAAACAAAGGAGTTCCCACCGCTAGGTTGCTCTAGGGATTCGGCCCCAGCGCCCTGAAGAGGGAAGGGAGGCAGAAAGGGGGAGGGTTCTGGATGCAAGCTGGGTGGGATAGGAAAAGAGAGGCAGTATTCTGGGAGTATAGGTCCAGCATGAAGCCCAGGAAGTATAGGGAGGATGAGGAACGTCTAAGTTCCCTGTCCCTGGCTGCTGCCACGGGTCCGAATCTCACCCCAATGATGGCTCTCCTGGTGCTGAGATCAGATCTCCGTGTTGGTTGGGTAGCTCGTAAACAAATCATGATGTTAAGTGCAGTAAGCTGGACACAGAGGGACAAACACCCATGCTTTCACTTATATGAAGACTCTAGATAAAAACTTTATAGTATGTGTATGTCTATATATGTGTGCATGTGTAAGTCAAAAAACTAGGGAGACAATATGAGAGATGATGAATACATCTGAAAAGAGGTAGGATATAGAGTAATGGGTTACATGTGGTAAGGAAACAGGACAGGCTAATTGGGAGAATAGAAGGAACCAGACAGAATGGGGAGGGGACCATCAAAGTGCTGTGGGGGAGTGGAATGAAGGAGAACAAATTATAATGATACATGTATGAAGATTTAATGATGAAACTATTGCTTTGTAAAATAACCTTAGAAGATGACTATTGATGATGATGTTGAAATCACCCTAGGGAGGTGCTACTGTTTTCACAGGAGTATGGATGTTTCCTGGAGTGTTTTAATCCAGAAGATTCAAAGTGTATCTGCTTGTGAAGTGAAGGCAAAGCCAATGAGTCTATGATTGGTCTTGCCCAGTTGTGTTCCAACCGTTTGACCAGTGCTCACAAGTCAAAGGGCCCAGTGGTCTATTTGAACTTGGGTTATCCTCAAGTGCAGATATGGCATCATCATTAAGTAGCCTCTCCTAGCATTTTCTGGTGCCTTTGTCTTAGTTTCCTTTGAAATAGTAATGCTTAAATCAGCCACTTAATTGCCTCTTGTTTTTAATGACTGTTCTCCATTCACCATGAAATCCAACTGACTTTCTTCTTGTCACTTGTCCTGTCCCATAGCAGAATCTACCACGCCAGAGTTTGCCTCGTTGCCATAAAAATTGTTTTGAATTAAAGGCACATACAAAAAACAGCAGATGCAAGAAGGGCACTCTGACTTTCCTTGCTGTTCCTGGAAAGCAGGAGATAAAATGACTAGGAGCAGCTGCCTTGCAGTGCCAGAGAGTGAGGCAGAGACAAAAGTTACTCTCTCCCGGATTCACTACCAAACTTAAACCTTGGCTTCTCATGCTCTCACAATTTACCAACCCTTGTCTCATTTTTCTTTTTTTTCTTTTCTTTTTTTTCTTTTCTTTTCTTTTCTTTTCTTTTCTTTTCTTTTCTTTTCTTTCCTTTTTTAAGCTTTTGTTCCTAACTTCTGCTTTGAGTCTTTGGTTTTCTAATAAAAGCCTCCACATATATGTAGAACTTAGTAAGTAAAATTTGTGTTTTCTTAGCGCAGTCCACAACTCCTTAAACCTTTGGTTATAATCCTTTGGTGGGGATGCTTAACTGAATGCAAGGATTGACAAAAACTTGAAAAGAGGAAAGGGTTTCTGAATGAACAATGGCCAAAAATTAATTAAGAATCAAATCCATACAAATCAGGTGATTCTGGCAGGGCTTGTCCATGGTATATAGTGGGCTTCACTGCAGCCTGGGTTCTGAACACACAAACCTTTGCATTCTGCATGCTGTTTGTTACATTGTATACCACCAACAATTGCTCCTTGGAATAGCTTAATTTACATTCACCCCAAGTTTTCTATTCTTGTAGAAACATAAATATTTAGTTAAGAAAACAATTACTTCGATTGTTTTCATACTATCATTCCCTCAACACATATAAAATGAGTCTATTCTTGAAATGTATTATGTTAGAATGCTTGATTTTAAAATCATCTGTTTCTACTGATGCCTTGAATTCTCTAAAATATATATCAAATGAATTTTGGCTTGAGATTAGGACAGAACTTCCAACATTTTCTGAAACATCTTTATACATACATATGCCTCTTTGAGCTATGTATTTATGCAAATTTATAAAATCAAAATATTAGTCAACTCAGAAAATGTTAAAAATTCTTTGTGTCCCGAAGCATCAGATGTTCAGCTAACAATTCTTTATGAAAAATCAACAAGTGATTCATCTTACTAGTATGCAAATTTGTTTTTACCTTTAATTAATAGCAAAAATTATTATCTTAATAATTTATTAACATAAAATGGTTTATCTGTCCACCTATTTTATATACTTATGTACCTGGGATCTTGTTAAAGATTCTTGTGTGAAAAACAGTTGTGATTGAAAAAAAAGTTAAATTCCCATCCAATTTGTAAAACAGCAGTTTGTGCAAAAGAAAATTTTGCCTCCTCTATAAAATTGTTTTTTGAATACATTTACATCCAAAAAAAACCCAACAATTACATAATGTGGGTACAATAGTATAATAATTATTAGTCATTCATATTAACCACCCTAATTTTATTCTTATTAAAGAAAGGAATGAATTCATGGCGTTATCATCTCAGAGTCACACCCTTAAAGAACACTGATTCTCCTCTAGAGAAGCCATCATTAGCTCTCTACATAGCAAGGGATGGGTGCTGGTGATGCTCGTTAGCTCCTCACCTCCTCTGTTCTGGAATGGTAATTGGCTTCATCCTGTGCAGACAATCATAGCTGCCCTGAGTTCAGGAGTGTAGTGGTCTTATTATGTTTAGGGGCCACTGCTGTGTGGTCCTCCTTGACCTCTGGCCTTTACAGTCTCTCTGCCCCAGATGATACCATTCTTGCCTATCTCACCACAATGGCCTGCATCTTGGATCATTGTGTGGATAGTTTTATCTGACACTAACAGCAGCCACCAAAATCCTCATTTCTTCCTGTCTGAATTCTCACCTGTCCATTACTAGGCTATAGACATGAGTGCTTTTAGTGTGGCTAGAAGAATCATGTGCCACAAGATGTACTTATAGCCTGGAGCACTGCTAGATTTGCTACTAACATAATCTACCCGAGACATTTGGAAGTCTCTTAAGGGAGACCATTTTTTTTTTTAAGAATACAACAATATTCTAATGTTTATGTTAGTATGCAAAGTAATGTGTTTCATTATGGCATTGGCCTTCTTATAGGTCATTGTGTTTTCTCTCATTAGTTTCTCTCCCTTATTGTTCCCCATGGTACCACCTGACCCCTACATCTGGTTCTGTTCCTTTTTTGAGATAGTTCCCTTACTAATGGAGACAGTGTGTCCTGAGAAATTCTGACGTCATCTTATAGGACACCATTTTTGCTCATGGTAGCCAATAGCATGTAAGCCTTAAGCACAGAATATAAATACTGTTCTCACATGTGGTTGACTCTGTTTCATTTTTATGTTTAAAACAAACAAAAAACTATCAGGGACAAACATATCATGTTATTACCGTTTCATTAAAAGTTAAAACATTTTATTCTTATAACAGCATTATTTTCAAACTCTATTAAGATATTTTACATGTTGTTTCCCTTTTATTTGTAAGCCAATAAACTTTAATTCTTTCAAAGAAAATGAAGGAATGCTCTCCTTCAGTATCTGTTTCTCTATGCTGGAACTCAGATGGTCCTGGGTCAGAATTCTAGAAGCTGTATGCTACAAAACAATTGATTCCATAGGTTTTGTTGCTGAAGGGGAGAGCCTGGGAGTTTCTCCTTTGAAGTGTGTTCTTATCAGTGGAAATAGAAGGGTCCAGCAATGCAGAGCGTCTTTCCCATTGGATCTCATTGGCATGCTGTGTGGCTCATTCCTTCAACATCCCCTGCCCTTCCATGTCAGGGGCCCATAAGCTTTTCTTTCTGTCAGTGAGGCAAATAGCATTTTTGATCCTGATTACCTGGATTAATATTGTAAATCCTCTTCAGGTTGATGTCCCAGAGAAATTGAAAAAGTTCCCTGTCCATTTGAAAGGACTTAAGCAGTAAGGCTGGAACAAAAGAGCCATGGCTTTGATAATCATCTCCCCTTTCTTGCCATTCAGAGTCCAATTAAAAAAAATGATGACGTGATCTTTTGTCAATTGTCAGTGGACCTGGTTTTCACTTTTAATCAGCCCACACAATATGTGGCCTTTTACATTCTCTCATCACCCTTTCTGCTATCCGTAAATATGATGGGAGTGGGAGTTGAAAAGAGTAGGCTTAAGAATAAGATAAATATTCGGAGTTCTCTAAGTGTTTGTCATATTCTTTACAAGTCACCTTTTCTCTTTGTGAAAAAATAATTACGCCACTGACTTTAGCTTGTCAGGATCATCGAATAACTTTTGAATGCTGCGGGAGACTTCTTTTCTGTAAGACATTTTAAGAGGGCTTTTCTCATTTTCACTTCTATTCCTGTCTTTAAAGAACACAGTTTCCATCTAAACAACAAGAAACATGTGTATTTCTTTTTTTTCTTTTTTGTAAACTGGAAATTGGTTTGGGAAGAGTAGGTGCTTGAAAGCAGAGTGTATTGTCTGCTTCTGAAAGACTAGCAAGGCCACCCTCTCCATCTGTAGGGATCGTCTGGTCTGGTGCTGAGTGTGTCTGCACTACCCAGGTTATAGGAGACACCATCTTTTTTACTGGTAAGTAAAAATTCTTGACTCAAGGAGGAATACAAGTCAAGGGGACACCAGATAGCAGATGGTGATGAGCAGAGAGTCATGGAATAATGATTCTGGAAGATTCACACAGACCAGTTAGCAGTATAGATCTATATGCAGAACTACATTTCAGGAGTACCTACCATACAGGTAACAATGTTGTAACAAAGAAAGTCTCTAGAAGATTAAACACTCCTGGGCTGCAGTATAGATGTCTCAGGACCTGAGCAAGAGAAAAGTTTGGCATTCATCTTTCCTTCACCTTCAGTTCAGGTGGAAAAGGTGACTTTCTACCGGTATGAGACAGGCCTGAGAGTAAAATAATCAAAGAAAGTAAAGAAACATTTGTGAGACTTTTATATTCAACAATATGACCTATGGAGGATCCTGTTTCCCTTCCAAAAATGTTACTAGACAATGTTCAACAAGAATCTTTGATTGTATAGCTGTGTTTTAGAGACAAAGAGAAACACAACCAAGTAGATACACTAATCTATCACCCCATTCCATCCATTGCCCTTTTTTCTTTTCCAAAAAGAGATTCCTGATTCTGCTTCATATTCCAACCCCAACCCTATACATCATATAACCAACTCCTGACAGATGAAAATTATCCATAACCCTGAGAAGACAAAATCTAATCGGAGAGGGGGCATCGTTTTCTAGAACTATTTCTAGTTGTCATGGGACTGATGACGGTATACCTATGGGATCCTGTAGGAAACTGAAACTATGGTTAAGTCTCAAGGGTACTGTTAATTATAGTACAATTGTAGACAGTCTCTGAGTAACAGATAGGGCTTTTCTGCAGTTCCTATTTGAAGTTCTGGCCAGAGTGTTGTAAGAAGGTGTACCTTCTTAGTGAGCCAAGTTGGAATCATTTTGAGCAGTTCGCAGCCCAAAACCAATCTTTGAGTGGTGTTTATCAGCTCAAAGGCATCATATGAACCAGGTGGAATAGTTGTTGTGGGGCCCAATATATTTTCTTGAAATGTAAGAGATTACTATAGAAAAATTTATTGTTTGCTTTGTAGAACTTGAACATTATCAATATCAAAATGGAATGTTTGACTTATGATAGACATAGATCCACGGAAAGGTACCACAGAGACAAAAATAGTATGGGGGAGAAGTAGAATTTTTGAAAACAGAGTTTTGATAACCTTAGTCCCTAGATTTTTATTTTCCTTCTGTTCCACACCAGGCTCCTGAGTTTCTGTCTCATATCAGAGTTGGCCTTTTGCACAATGTCAAGAAACCACTAAGGGACCACAGGGAGATTTCAGGGGAGGGAGGCCAGAATGTAGATGGTATGAAGGGGGTGGGGAGGAAATACCTGTACAGAAAGGGTTAAGTGAGACAGGAAGATAGTGCAGAAAAGAGAGTATGGGGGGGCTAACCAATATTAAAGACCTTTGGAACAGCCATATGGAAATCTACTATGGTAGAAGTTTTCTTAAATGTATGCACATATAAAAAGAGTTCAAATGGGGACATCGACTCTCCCAGACATCATAGGTGCCAGGTAGGGATTACCTCTTTTGGTATTGTTGGTGAGGAGGTTCCCATAGACTCACCAAAGACCACAGGCAACTGCCAGTGCCCTTGGTCATCCTTCAGAATGTTATAAGACCTCAGTGCTGAAGACAGCATACACTTGAGCCAGGATATGAAGAAATAAAGCTGGTACTAACCTGAGAGTTTCACTATCTTGTCTAGCCATCATAAAGCTAGAAAATACTTTGCTACTGTGTATACTACCATGGGAGAGAAGTAATAAACAGTCTGACCTAGCTGTGAACCCAGTGAGTTAGAGCAGTGACGGGCCTGACAGAATGTGTCCACCAGTGCAATAGTGGCATGGAAATCATGACATCTATAGGAGTGACATCACTTCATCATACAGTTCATGGCCCATGTTTTGAGATGGAGCTCATGCCTATCACTGTTAAGCCAAGAAACTGTGGCTGCATGGACCACAGATCCCAGAGCAGAGAAGAGCAGAGCAGAGCAGAGCAGAGCAGAGCTTGCTATTATTTAGTTGCACACAAGGTGTCTTTCCATATTCTTACAGTAGATGGCAAGTAGTATGGAGCCCCACAACTGGTCAAAATGCATAGAATAAGAGACTGTGGATTGTTCATCAGAAGAGGGACATCCATATCATAGTTCCAGAACAACTTGAAGATTATATACAGAAAATAGAGACCGTGGGACGATCATCTTAAGTGGGACATCCACAACATAGCCCCAGAACAGCTTGAAGATCATTAAAGGAGAGGGCACTGAAATATTGTCAGCGGCAAAGGTAGTGAATGATTACAGTGAGGCTGTTTTCTGGTTGTAATAGGGCTGATGTACATGAATTATATTCATACAAATTGTCCCACATTGTTGGTACACTAAATTTATTATAAATTTTTTCTTTACTAAGGAATTTTATGTGGGTTTTTTATTTTCTAGTAAAATACTTTAAAATTGGTTTTAAATAAAGCCTCATCCATTCATTCAAGTAACTGAATCTTTTCCTTTTAATTATGTTTTTACTTTGGCTATTCTGTGAGAAACATTGATCTTCCATTCCATTCAAAACAACTATTCTTTCATGCATTCTATATTTGCTTTATATAACCTTTATATAACATTTCAGTTATATATAGATTGACCCTTAGATGGAAACACCAGGAAACTTTGTGCATTGAGAAAGCAGATTGATAGGTCCTAAGTTTTAGAAGTTAGCAAACAAAGCATGGATTTTCTCCTAGTATCTCCACACATCTTTATTCGTAGTCATTAGCTCCTTTTCCCAAAGTCCTCCTCCTTCCCACCCCTCCTTCTTCGTCTGATTCATTCCCTTCCTTCAACATGTCTGCACTTCTGCCTTCTTATTAAATGTGTCTTGTCTTCCTTTACATTGTCCCACCTCCCTTAACATTTCTTCCTTACCTGTCATTATCTCCCTTTAAGTTCATGACCTATGCACTAGATTCAGAGGTTTATAAATAGATCATACAAATAAATGTGTATAGTTTTGAATTTTGCCTCTAATTTTATTAATTTGGTATTGCTCTCTCTTTTATTGGTTTGTCTAGAGGTTTATATATTTTACTTATTTTTCCAACCAAGAAAGCTTTTTAAGAAATCAGCTCTATGTAATTTTCTTTGAATCTTTCCATTTCGTTACTTTCTTCCCCCATCTGTTATTTCTTGCCAGTCACTGTGCTTGGATTTGAAGTCCTTTTATTTGCTGTAACTTGGAGGTATATTGTTGGGTCATTTGAAATCATCCTAATTTTTTGGCTGTATGCACTCATAGCTATAAATGATGATCTTAGAACTGTCTTAACCATGTCAGAGAGGTTCTGGCAACTGGTATTTTAGTTTTATTTATTCCTAGGTATTTTTGGATATTTTTCCTGTATATAGTTTTTTTCATTCAGTTAGCCAGTCTCTTTTTCTTCATTGGTGAGTTGAGGCCATTTGCAGATAAGACAGTTATTGATGGTTGATTGCTGACTCTTGTCATTTTACTGAATGTTTTTTTCTTTTTGGTTATATTATTGTAGGCTCTTTATTTTATACTTTATTAGTATCAGGGCTTTTCTGGTTCACTGTATTGGATTTGATGGATTCCTTCTCAACTTTCCATTGTTTATCCATTCCCCTCATGAAATTTATTCTTTTGTGATGGAAACTGTCTTTCTCTTCAGTATTTAGCATTCCCTTAAGTATCTTCTGCAGTAGGTGCTTGGTTATAAAGAACTTCCTTAACTTGCCCTTTCTTGAAATGTACATAATTCCCCTCTAGTTTAAAAAAGATGGAGCTATTGGCTAAAGTAATCTTGGCTACAGTTACCATCATAAATAACTGTCTTTTCCCAGCTTTGGTGGTTTCCAGTAAGAGCGCTGCTGTTTTCTGGTGTTTGCCTTAATAGGTAATTGGTATTTTGCCCCCCTACAGTTTTCAATATTGTTTCTTTGTTTTATACTTTTGACATTCTGACTGCAGTATGCCTTCAAATAACAGGTTCTCTCTCAAGATAGAGCACAGCTGCAGCTTTCTGAGTCAGATGGTGTGACAAAATGGGATTGTTTTCAGCCCCTGACCAGTCTGGGAGAGGAAGCACTGGCACAGAAAACCTGTGACTGGATTTGACCTGTGAGGGTGTGTGGCTTTCTCTTGGCCCACCTTCAGGACCCTGCACTGAGGAAGTGTGTAACTAGGCTGTGCACAGCTGCCAAGACGATAATGTGTGCCTAGACTGTGCACTGCAATTGAGATGGTGATGTGTGCCTAGGCTGTGCACTGCAGTTGAGATGGTGATGTGTGCCTAGGCTGTGCACTGCAATTGAGATGGTGATGTGTGCCTAGGCTGTGCACAGCTGCTGAGGAGGTGTGTGCCTAGTCTGTGCACTGCTATTGAGATAATGTGTGCCTAGGCTGTATACAGTTGGCTCCTCTGTTTGCTGCATCTTTCTTTACCTCCGTCTTCATGTCCTTCATGAATTTCCAAGGAATTTTTTGCATTTCTTTCTTTGTATTTCTATTGTTCCTGATCTGAATCTTTCCTTTGCTGGCTAATCCACAGGGGTCTTCTAGGTGTGCCATCTTACCCGGAAGTCAAGGAGCATTTTGAAGTGCTTACTATAGCCCAACAGTTGTTTTATGTGCCAGAAAATCAGAAGTGAAAACAATAGCAAGGTTTGGTTGTCATGGAGTTTACATTCATTCAAATGCCACCCACTCCTTAGTGGCATGTGGAAGATATTTTTAAAAGGCACCTGTGTGTTCAAAAATACAAGAATGTTGAGTCAAGGTTATTTTCTTTAAGTACTTTATAATTTTGTTTATAACTTTATAGAGACAATAAACATTTCTAACGAAGATTAGAAATATACTTTCCCCAAAATATCACAATTTTACTAGTGAACTAATGATACCTCAGAATTATTGGTCAACCTACTAAAGCATGAGGAAATACCAAGAAGTCACATTTAATGCAATGAGTAAATATATTAGGTCGTTGTATCGTTTGGGAAAAATAAATGAATGCAATGTTAAAGGATTGAGTTCCTACAGTCTATTTCAAGGTGTCTATAAAACACTTCTGGATGTTGAGGAGCAAGGCTCTGTCTGTTTTGTTCATTTGTTTTTATTTATTCCCTACCATGCAGCACAGCTCCCGGCATGAAATAAGAGCTCGGTAAATATTGATGGAATATCATGTCATGAATGAATGGCCATGGTAAGTCAGCTCAACCAAACTGCATCACAAATGCCCAGCCTAAAGAAAAATAAAGCCAAAGTCAATTGCATACTTTCTTCTTGCATTTCAGAAGGCCAGAGACAATGAGCTTGAACACAGGAATATATGCGATATCCTTTAAATGAAAACTTCATGTGAATTAATGGTCATTAATAGCATAATATTAATATAACAATTTTAACATAATATAATTAATGATTATATCTTATGAGTAATGATGGTTATAATTTTAAATTTAATACTCAGAATTAGTTCTTCATCTATGATTTGTTAAATACCAACATAAGGATAGAAAACTATATATCTGACCATGCTTGCTAACTAGGGATGCTCACTGGCTGACCTGTTCCGGGGATTAAATGGTTAAAGTGGTGTGTATAATTGACAGGAGCTGTTTCCTTCTAAAATCATTACAGGAACCATCACCCTGGGGAGTCTGCAGAGAACCCCACACCCCTAATTGTGTTAAGAAACCATTCTATTGACAGAGCCTACCCCACACCCAAATTGGCTGTTAATAGAGAGCTATCTGTTAGCGGAACCCGCCCCACATTCCAAACTATCTAGAGAACTAGGTGTGTCAACCTGTGAACTCCTGGCCTATGTGACCGTGGACCACGCAGCAAGAGCCCAGGCCCCTGTGCCCACCCCCCAACTCCTTACCCTATATAAGCTGTACCCCATCTCTAATAAACGGAGGCTTTGACAGGAACCCCCCGCTTAGCCTCCTTCTTCTCTCCTAGCCCATTATCTTTCAGATAGTGCCTCTTTGGGACCCTGGAATAACTGACTGCCAGGCGTGTTACAAATCCTAGACTAAGTAACCCACCAAGGCAATCAACATATAATGTAGCGGGGGGGGGGTAAGTTATATACAATTGCCACTAACTTTTATAAAAAATACCTTTAACATTTGCTGATCTTTTTATTATGTTTCATTTTTTGGAGATAGTTTGAATGCTAGATCATCACAAAACAAAGTAAATTTAAAGTTGTTATTGTACCAGAGAACTCAGTCTGCATTTTTCAGTCAGGAATGATTTTGTTTGTAATCCTAGTTAAGATGCAATAATGATGATGATGATGATGATGATGATGATGATGATGATGATGACAAAGGCCAGAGAGGCCAAAGAGTTGCTCTTTTAACTTCTTGGGTAAGGGTGGAGCACATGGCATTGTGGGCAGCATGTATAGGCTCCAGCCATCTTTTCTGTTGTAGGGATGGACAGAGATGAAGATGACCTTAGCTGCCAGCCAGCAGTATAATAGCAGACATTGCTTCAGGGCATGAACCCATCATCTAAAACCATAGAATGACAAAGGTCTTCAATAAGAAGTGAGGGTCACCACAAGTGGCTTAAACATAAAAACTGTTGGAACTGATTTGGACCTTAAACTAATTTGGGCTTTACAAAGAGGATGCTGGTGATAAATGAGATGCATGAAGCCATGCCACGGTGTAGACAGCCCAGAAGAGAGGAGGAAATGGGGAACTGAAGCATCCCCATACAATGCTAAAACAAGTCGGTTGTTTAAGCCAAAGCAACCAGTGAAACTGGTGATGTAAGCCACTTACCCAGAAGGAGTTTAATAGGCAGAGAACACACACACGTGTACACACACATTCACACATACACCTTCAGATGGCTTAGGCTTTAATTTCTGTGTTTTAAAAGCTGAGCATTCCCCCCAAATTTTGTGGAGAGAGAAATCTGAGGCAAGTGAGAGGGAGTTACTTACAATGGAGGGAAAACCGACCTGAAGTACACTGGGGGTCATTTTTGAGGTGGCTCAAATGTGGAATTACATCTGAACTTCTCCAACTGACCTGGCATAAACACATGGACGAGTAACCATACTCATTGTTACAATCCCATGGAGTTTTTTCTTTCCATTTAAAACTATAGCAAACAGAACTCAAACGTATTCACAGCTTCTTATCACTGCCTGTTGTCATGACCAAGGACATGCCGAGTTTCTAATCATTAGCAATCTGACGAGTGTGCGATAGCAAAGTCTATTTGCTAATTGGGATGAAATGCATTTTGTCCTGACCAAAATGAAACAATGTTGTGCCTGCACACTGCAGTATTTGTTTCTCTTTTCATTTCTTATTCTAATATGAAAACACCAATAGTTTAGAGCATTTGCTCCTCATTGTCTCTCTGAGTCACAGAAGGATTTCAAATGAACCAGAGATTCTGGGAGGATGTGCTCGGTGTCTTGAGCTCCCCTCATTAATTCTGGAAATTAAATGGCTATGCTTATTAATGCGAGCTTTCGCCACTTGCCCCGCTTTCAAAGCCGAGCTGAGAAGGCTGGCATGGCATGAATCCACCCTGGGAAAATGTGAATAATGTCAGTCTGCTTTTTCCCCTCGGTAAGGGAGTGATTCTTCAAGGGCAGACCAAATTGTTTCCGTTCTATATGCATAGGTTGGAGGGAAGCAGCTTATCAAAAAGACAGGAAATAAGGGAGCAGGGTGGCTATTATGGAACTTCAATTTAGAATTTTTGAATTCGTTGTGCTCAGTCTGTCGTTTATGGTGGCACATCTGAAAACCACAGAAATCAATAGCAGAGGGTTCTAAAGGTGCACAGCTGGATGGCCCCATCTGTTGATTCCAATTCTTCAAAGTCTGTGCTCTGGGACCCGGGAGGAGGTCAGGCATATGAATTACTGGGCTTAAATGAATTTGAGTTTAGGACTCCTTTCCAGGATTTGACTTGACAATTGATTTTTGCGTCACCGATTTTGTTCTATTTTTAAATAAATGAATCTTGAGCACAGAGACAGAAGACATGCAACAGAATGGTTGTTGATTTTTAAAGAATGGTCAGAATGGATGCTGACCCAACCCAGAAGAGCTGTAATGTCAGAAGAGTGGAGGTAGAATGGCGATGAATGGTAAACTCCAATCCATCTTTAGACATAGACTGACACAGTGCAGAAGAGACGTAATATCCCAAGAGGGAGGGGGAGAAACAGCAATGAATCATGAACTCCAATCCATCTTTAGATGTAGACTGATTTTACTTCGATTTGTCTGCGTTTGTCGGTGTGTATGGCCACAGGTAGGCAGGTACCTATGGAGGTCAGAAGAGGGCGTTAGATCCCCCTGGATCTGGCTGTACCTGTGAGCTGCTTGACATGAGGGAATAGAACTCAGTACTTCGTCAAAAGCAGTGAGCACTCTGAACCTCCCAGGAATCTCTACAGCCCCATTCTCTTCTAAAATACTTTTTCATTGGGTTTGTTTGTTTTGAGATCTACAGTATTGCATGTCAGACCTCCCATTTCTGGCCCTCCCTGTTAAGTAAGTTCATTGGCGTTACCAAGGCTTAGTAGACAGACGCCACGTGAACAATTTTATCTAATATACTCTCTGTTGTTTTTGCATCCCATCCACTAGTTTACGTCATCTTATTCCTTAAAGAAAAGAGACTGCCAACTTCTGCTGGGTCTCACTGCACTTGGGTGATGCATTAATGCAGCCATTTTCTTTGCTATACACCAGACTATTATTTATATCACCAGAGTATGCTAAAGAGCTAAAATTTCATAATTGGTCAAAATAAGGTGTGAGCTCCTGTGTGTTGGCTCTTTCTCATCTTTTTCTTTTACTACTCATAAAAATCCTTCCTGTTGTTGGTATTGCAACCAAATAAGAAATTACTTGACAAATCCATTTTTAGAATTAACATATCCAGTTCACACTGGATACTCAAAACCACCTGGGAAAATTTGTTTAAATTTCTCATAAAGCATAATAAACGTGATTATGTGTATATATTCATAAAGAGATGTAGGAATGTCATTAGTTCATCATATATGCAGATGAGTATCTATAATAAAATGCGCAGATGTAAAGGGGAATTTTGCAGTGTTTTCTAATTATGCAAATGAGAACCATATGGTTGAATATCCAAATATGAGTGTAATATAATGTCTCTTCTTTACAAACGAGATAATTAAAACTTAGATGGTGCCTCAAGTCATATATTAAGATACAAAATTATAATGCATATTAATATACTTTGAATCTAAGCCTGGTCGATGTCTGTTGCTTATAGAAAAGATTAAATGCACTTGAGTCCAGTAAATGAAGCACCATAAAATTTATTTATATAAACTAATATTTATTGAGAAGTTTAGTGATTACAAATATTCCCTGGGCAGATTGATACCTGCTGCCTCTCACGAGCTTCTGTCCCCTTTTTTACATGCATGGGTCCAAGGACTGACCTCACTGTGTCAGTGAGGGAACAAATGACTGACACGGAGGAACTGACATACAGAAAAGCTGGGATTGGGTGGTCTGTGCTCTCTGTTACGTCACAGCACAGCACCCAGGAGTCCAGTGTATTATATGCAGTTGGACCAGAGGTAGGGTTATTGAATACAGATAACAACAAGCTAGCGTTACTATAAACCACTGAATGAGGAGGAAGGCTTAACTACTCTTGGCTGACACAGTCTCTGCAGGGGAGCAGTCTTCTGGATGTAAACTGAGATGGGAAAAAGCTACAGTGGACCTTTTCTGCACACACTAGCAATATCCATACACAGTCTCAGAAAAGGCCTTGCAGTTTCTCATGGGTCTAAGACACTGGTAGAAAAGTACCATTTTCTAACAATAATCATTCAGTGAGTACTTCACTTGCTTCTTACGGGCCTCTCTGGAGCACACTTTTGTGTTGTGGCTAGTTTCTTATCTTTTAAAAGAGAGAATTTAGACAAGTATAGTGCTGAGAGCTTTGCCCCAGGGGTGATTTACATAACAAACAGCTCTTACTGTACTAGAAATGGACTACACCCCAGTTCTCATACTGATTATCTTTTTCTTTGTTTAAAAATTGTTAGCAGTTTATTTTACTTTTATTTGTGTGTAAGTAATGTGTGTGTATTGGGACATGTGTGTGTGTGTGTGTGTGTGTGTGTGTGTGTGTGTGTGTATTTGTGTGTGTGTGTATAGCCACAGAGGCAGAGGGCAGCATTGCATCTCCCATAGCTGGAGTTATAGGTAGTTACGAGTTGCTCAACAGTGTTGCAACAGAGTCCAAACCTGGTATTCTGCACAGTCGAAACATTTCTTAATGATTAAGCCATCTCTCCAGTTGCAAGATAGAGCTGGGTTTGGTTTTTAGTTTAAGGCAGGCTCTCACTGTAGCTCTGACTGGACTGGGACCAGGCTTTTCTTACACCTATTCAAGTCCACTTGCCTCCCAGTGCTTGGATTAAAGGTTCATACCACCATATCAAGTTCAGGATATCTGCTGTTTTTGTAGTCTACCTTGTTTTTTGAGGGGATTTCAATTGTTCAATGAACAACCTGAAGACATGTCTCCAAACAAACATTAATCATGAACATGAGATTTTAGAAAACATTGTTCAGATTATGCAAATTGCCTCTTACTTTTACGTTTTGTGTTTGTGTGTGCACACATGTGTGTGTAGTTTCACATGCATAGCTGTGTGTGCATGAGAGTGTGTAGAGAGCAGAGGTTGCTACCGGTGTCTCTCTTTACCACTCTCTATCATATTTTTTAAGACTAAGTCACTGAACCTGGAGCTCACCAACTGGACTAGGCTGGATGATTTGTAATCTCTATAGTTTCCTTCTCAGACTCTTCAGGGCTGGGATTCTGGGCTGATACTACCATGCTTGCCCTTTAATGTGTGTTCTGGGGAATCAGCTTTAGGATTTTATGCTTGCATGGCAAATACTTTATGAACAACCATCTTCCTCATCCACACAGATTGCTCCCGTACCCCAGTATATTAGTGTCAGGATGAAAGGAATTTAAGGATTTTCATAAAAGACGGAGCATGGACAAGGTGTAGTTGGCTCAATGACTTCCACTCTCAGGCAAGTATTCAGTGGAACTGCTCAGAATTTGTGACTCAGAGAGTTTTCCAAACTGGCATGGAAAAGTTGCTTACCCAAGTTCACCTGCGTCCCTCACACCCTGTTAAAGCATAGGTCTAAAGACCTGTAGGATTTGTGGTTTGCAAACCTTGCATATCATGGTTTGATGCAGTTTACTTGCTCTGTGAGCCAGAGGGCAATTTAGAAAGTTTTACATTTTCAGGGCTGAAATTTTTTCATTGACAGAATTTGTCTTTTAACAGAAACAACATTTGTGATTCTTTCTTCTTATCCTAGCTCTTTATTCTTTAATATTTGTGAATTGGTAAATATGTAGCTGGCACTGTGCTATTGCTACATGGAGTTTCTTACCTACCCAGGCAATGAGTTAATTACATGACTAAGGTAAGTACAGCTTAGCTTTTCTAGGTGTGTCTTCATTTAAATAAAGTATTATTTTTGATTGAATTATTTTCCAGCTCATATGGGAGTATATCTGAGTTTACTTACTATGGGAGAGAAAATACTGACTTAACAATGTACCTTTTGATTTTCAGATAATCACAAAGGTACCCAAGATGACATGCAATTTCCCTATTTTCTGTAATGGAGTGAATCCTTTTAATGAAATTATGGCAATGGAATATAGCTGAAAATGATTCTAACATTCCAGAAAGCATGTACAACTCAAAGGAAATTGTGTATCTTCTTAAAAACTTTCTCCTCCTGAGTTAGGTCAGTTCTCTTGAACAACCTACAGACAATGTGAGGGGTGACAGAAAACTAAAACACAAGAGACCAGGGTCTCTCAGGACCACTGAATCCCTTGCAGCATATACCTTTGGAGTTTATTTACTTGGGCACGATACACATATTTTTCTTGGCTAAATCATTTATATTTCAAGTTTCTTATTGCTACATAAATATCTTCTTCTCATAAATTAAATAAACAAGAATTCAGTCCCCTCAGAGAGAAATGATGGTTGGAATGCTGAATATTTTAAGCTAGAAATTTTAGATTATGAGGCCGTGCAATGTTTCTTATATAACACCTCCCATTTTAGAGAATTCTCTAGATGTGAACTCACTTGATCTTTATGGCAATGCTTGTAAAGAAAACAGGAAAAGTACTAATGGCCTCATTTTAGGGACAAGAGAACTATGAGTCAGAAGCATTATTGCATGCCTGAAATATGGAGTGAATTAATCACCTCCACAACTACAATCTAGGCCACCTCTGGTCCAGTTTTCCTAGTGTAATTCCTGAATGACAGACTGTCCTTTCTATGGCACTCAATGACCACATTTCTGTTGTAGCAACACAAGTTTAAATGGAAGTCACAAAAACACAAAGGACTTTTAAATCTTTTTTGAGGCAAGAAAAGAGGGTTGAATCTGGATGTCTGAGGATCTAATCAGCCTCTTTAAACTCAACATCGTTTCTATTAAATGAAAAGGAAAAGAAAAAATTATCTCTAAGGAATCTTCTCATCCTCTGATGGTTCATTAGAGTCTGCTTCTTATTTGGGGGGAAACCTTATAAAATCTAGGAAAAGATTCTATCTAGCTATAACAGTCTTGGACATGTCTAGTATAAAGATACCTACTCATTAGCGATCCCCGCTGCTCTACTGACAATAACCAGGAAATGGGAACAGCCTAGATGTCCATCAGCTGACAGATAAATAATAAAATGTGGTATATTCACACAATGGAATATTATTCATCCATTAGGAAAAATGAAATTATGAAATATATAGGTAAATTAGTGGAATGGCTATTAATTCTCAGAAAGGTAACCCAGACTCAGATAAGCATCACGTATTTTCTCTCATCTGTAGATGTTAGCTTTCAATCTTCCGAGCTGTGTGTTTCATTCAGGATACCATACAGGTTAGGAACTTTGTAAGGGACCATGTGAAACTGCCTACAAGGGAAGGGATATAGAACACAGTGATATAAAGGCTTAAAGGGAAACAATGGGGCAGCAACGGTTCAATAAGGGTACTGAATGGAGGATAGGGTTGAAAGCAGAATGTGGGGAGGGATTAATAATAGTAAAGACCTTCCCAAGAATCATATGGAAACTTAAGTACAATTGTAGAAACATCTTTAATACACACACACACACACACACACACACACACACCTAAAACAGAGCTATCCTATAAAATGTCAACAGTGCCACTACTAGATACCACAGGCTAACCGAAAAAAGCATAGTTTCAGGAATAAATCACATCTTTTAGAAATCTCGGCCAATGAGGTCCTCCAAACCACCTAAGCTTTACAAACTATTGCCAAATGCTCATGGTTACCCTCCATAAGTTGATGGTAAGACTCTGTTGCTGAATAAAGCACATATTTGAGTTATAAAATATGGGTAATTCAAGTTGGCACTGACCTGGAAGCTTCATCCCTACTGGATAGCTTTCATAGTTCTGGAAGCTACCATGCATGCTAACAAAAGGGAAAAGTAATCAACTGTCTAACCAAGCTATGAACCCCTACCGCTGTAACCATAACCTGCTTGGAAAGACATACCCACTAGTGTAATAATGGCACAGAGATCATGAGAGTAATTTCTACTTTTTGATTGCATTTAAACTCTGCTCTGCAAAATGAAACCCATAGAAGTCACCATTGTTGGTCCAAAGGCCTGTGGCTAGACAGATCGATCGCAAGCCCCAGGGGAGAGCCTACCACTGTTATTTTGCCAAAACTCATAGTATTAAACCAATTTTAATGATTTATCACTATATCAATAGATTAATGAATTTCTCAATCATTGCCAGAGGGGCTTCTATTTTCAGTAGATAAAGATTAATACAGAGACACACAACTAGTCAAGTTACAAAGAATAAGAGTTAGGAGTGTTCAACCCTAAATGGAACATCTATGTCACATCCCTCCTCCCAGGATGAAGGTATCATCAAAGGAGAGAGGGCAGAAAAAGTATAAGAGTCAGAGATGGTGTATAACTATATGCACACAATGTCTTCTGGGTGCAACAAGACAGCTGCACAGAGGACTCATGGTGTTTGTATCAGCATACACAAGACCTATGCAAGCTCAAGATAAACCAAATTCCAGCATGAAGAGGGGAGGTGGCACAAAGCCCCATTCTTAGCCAAGGAGCTATTGTCAATTGTTAGCTAGTTAGAGACAGAGAGTCAATTTTCTTTACGAGGTTATCCCCTGATTAGCTGACCACACTCCACTGGAAAACCACATGCCCAAGAATTTATAGACAGCCCAAACTTTAGACTTGACAGATGTCTAAAAAAATGAGGACATACATTTGGATGTGGAGGGAAAGGCATAGATCTGGGATGAGCTGGGGGACATAGACTTGAATATTATCAAAACATGTTGTACAAAATTCTCAAAGAATTTAAGAAAATACTTCCATTAAATATTTAAAGCCTCCCTATTCTGAGAATCAACACTTGAGAATGAGTATCTTTAATACATTGTATGATTGAAATTACTTCAATGTGTGCTGGTTTCCACGACAATAGATTAGGCATATTTAGCAAATAAAAATTAGGATGCACAATTACAAATGAAGTTCAAGTCAACAATGGGTATTTCTTTGATGTAATTATTTCAACATTTTGGAAATACTCATACTAAGAGTTGGTTTTCATTTATCTGTATTTTATGTGGCAACGCTATTTGGTAGATAGATGTACCCTAGTTTGCTCACACTCTAGCTCATCCTCCACTTGGAGGGCTTCTATAACCTGTAAATATGTCTATTGTTTTGCATGTGGTGATTGGATATACTTGTGCATGAGTTAAAGTGGGTTACATGGCAGGAGAAAGAGGACGAGAAGCTCCAACTGATCAAGGTAGATCCTGTAGTGTTCTGGAGTTAATCTGCGAAAGAAGAACTTTCCAGTTTTGTTAGCTGCTTCCTGATAGCCACGGGAGATGTAGGACTTCTGGTGGCCCAATTCTCTAGCATGGTCTTGGGAGCTATTGAGAAAACTGTGCCCGATTCTGCTCCTTCAACCATTGTGCTCCTCCTGCACTGATGTATCATGATGCTCATCCTGCACCTCATTGAGCTCAGATGTATCTCTTTTGCCACTGGACCATGACTGATACAGTTTTCTAGCCACTTTTGGCAGCAATAGGAAGAGGAATATGACATTAATGGCATTTTAAGCTTATAAACAATAACATGAAAATAAAGACTCATGAAACAGTGACATAGAACCTCTATCAGGCCACTTTAAATCATTCTGCTTTGACTCACCAAATCCCTTTTGTTTTGAGTTTTAGTTCATTTATAAGTGTTGTTTATCACTTTTAAATCATAAAACAGATATAATTTTACATACCACTTTTCTCCCTTAACAACATGTCAATTTTTTGTTTTGCTGTGGTCTCTGTAATTATTTTAATGGTTCTGTAATAGCTTTTCTAGTTGCTCTATCATAACTCACTTACTTTTGGATGAGAAGGGCATTTTTCCCAGCATATATATCCTTCAGGTAATCTGAGCTTTTTCTATCTCCTGAACTATTCCTTAAAATAAATTCCCAGCAGTGGGATAATTGGGTCAAAGACTGTGAACATTCTGATTCTTTTAAAATTTTTTTTTTTTCCAAATTGCTTTTCACAAGGGATACAGAAAGGACAATTTCAGCCGGGTGGCAAATGTACTGATGGTTAAATTAAGGCAAGTCGGGGAAAGCTCACACCACTCAGAAAGCTGAAGGCTCACCACCCTCCCACCCTGATGCTTAGGAAATCTGCAGGCTGCTCGTGGCAGGAGTGTGAGACAAATCACAGCGGTATTAGGAGGATTTACTTGTGACAGAACATTATGTTCCCCTATTACGTAAATGAAGTGAATCTTATTTACTTCCAGATCATTTAAAGAAGTGTCTCCTCTGAAGTCAGAAGTAGCTCTCTCGGTCTTACATCTGTTTTCATTCTGCACTCCGTTACTTCTTCCGCAAAGAGAGACTCATTAGGAATAGTTTGCTTTTATTAGTCTACATGCACAGCAAAAGCTTAGTGCTTGGTCTCAGATTCAGCTCAGAAATATCGCTATTGATTAATATTTAAAATGCCTGAGGACTTCCTGCAACTCAAAAGTACACCTTGCCCCCCGTGACAAGATTAGAAAAGCAACACGTTTCTCCAAGGAAGGTGAAAACACAAAATTGTTTTTCATACCACCATCATCAGGAAAGGGCAATTTTAATCCACAATGAGAAATCAGACATTTAGGGATGACCATTATTAATAACAGCAACAATGCATCAATAAACAAAACAAAAATAAAATGTTAAGAGGGATGTAGCAAAAGGCAATCCTTACATATTATTGATGGGAATGTATATTGGTGCAACCACTATGGAAATAATATAGAGGTTCTCAAAAGACTGGTTGTATTATAATTAGTATTTGTCCTGACTATGATACTTTTGTGTATATGCCCAAAGGGAAGGAAGTCAAGTCCTTAGAGACATTTCCAAGCTCCCATGTTCATTGGAGCATGCTTTACAAAAGTCTAGATGCAGAAATAACCTGTGTTCATCAACAGAGGAGTGAAATAAAGAAAATTTAATATATTGCATGTGTGTGTGTCTGCTGAGTTGTACAAAAACACATACTGTTTTTTAAAATTATTAAATTAATAATTTATGTATATACGAGACTAGACTCAAGAGTTCAACCCTCACTTAGAGCATACAGGTCCCTGCCCCTCAAAGAGTACAGCCTCATGGGAGATAGTGACAAACAAGGAAACAAGCAAAACAAACCAGTCTATAAGTGAGAAAAGCCAGACAGGAAAGGAAATATTAGTAAGTCTTTAAAAAGAAAGAAATCTGGGGCCTCAGAAATGGCTCACTGGGCACTAGTCCTTCCACAAAGACCTGAATATGAATTCCCCAGCTCTGATGTCGAAATGGTAAACATGGCTGTGCATATTCATGACCCCAGAATTAGGGAGCAGAGACATGTGCATCTCAAGAGCTTACCAGTCAACCATCCTGTCTTTTGGTTCAGTGACAGACCCTGTCTCAAGGCAATAAAGTAGAGAGTGACAGAGAAAGACATCTGTCCCACTCTGGTCTCCAGATACATAATACATACAACACATAACACACAACACACACACACACACACACACACACACACACACACACACACACACACCAGCTCACCACCAAAACAAACACACACCCAAATTAAAGATAAATAAGGGATTGTGTTTACCCTCTCTTTGCCCTGTGAGTCTTGAATTTCATGAGAATTTCTGCATCTGAAGTCTTAACACCCATGAATTTCAAAATATCCACAATAAAAATCTTACAAGTTTATCAGTCTTCAAACTCTACCATACAGGAGCTCACTGAAAGCAACAAAAATCAAAACAATTAATGCCCATCATCGTCAGACCACAATAGAAAGAGCATTTTTAACTCTATAAGTGTTCCAAAAGAACAATGCCTCAAATTGAATTCATTTGGCTTTACAGAAGCTCAGTACATTGTCCTTACATTTTTCATTTTGCTTCTGACAGTTTATAACTTAATTTTGAACTGGCCAATGTCCAAAGCTTGGTACCTGGGAAGTACTGGGGTAATGGAAAGACCTTATCTTTGGAGTCAGAGAGATTTGACTTCAAATGTGGCTTCTGTACTTGACCTTGAGTGTCTCAAAAAGTGTGGGTTGGAGCTGTGCTGAGGGAGGGGGTGCGAATTTAGCCTTGTGCATAGTGGCAAGGGCAGATTCTTGCCCACTTTTGTCTCCTTTTTCTCTCATTTCTGTCTTAGTCAAAAAACAACATCCTGACTACGAACTTACTTTCTCTTTATTTAATTTTAATTTATATAACTCCTCAGTTATCAGCCTTTCTAAAAGAAATATGTAAATATCAATTTTAAAAAAATAGCATGGGCTATTTGTAACTCGTTCTTACAATATTTTAAATACTCACCAAATAAACCAAAAGGAAATCAAGCAAATGCAAGCATGAGCGTAAGTTCAGTCCATTTCTCAGACTCTTACTGTGGCCTTTGACATGAACTTGGTCTTTGTCTTCACTTAGCTCAGGTTTCTGGAGGCCCTTTGTTTCTACCTTGTCCTTCAAAGTAGTGCAAAAGGAATCTTACTGGGGCTTTAGTAGGATTCCCACATGCTCAATATAACCAAGTACTGTCTAACAATCTCTGCTCACGTATCACTCTGTGAGTGCCAGATGTCCCTATATTTCTGTTGTTGAATCTCCTTCTGCAAGAAAATTGATTCTTACTGCAATGGGCTTGGGCAAAACTTCTCTGTTCCATGAAAGATTTTCTTGTCATCTCCCAACCCTACTCCATGTTCAAAAGAGATCTACCTAGAAGGATGCAGAGGATCACATGAGACACTGACTTCAAGAACAGACAACAACAGAGTTTATAAATTAAAATTTTGATTTCAGTGATTAAAACCAGATGGGATTGCTCTAATTTAATTATTTCGTAGGGAAAGAAAAGTCACTTTCCATCCGGAGGGGATAAACAGGTAATTGGAGAAGAAATTGCGCAAAGAGGAGTCATTCCTTTTTTGTTCATGCAATGTTTGTTAAGCATTTTGCATTGCCGGAATGATTTTCCTGATGTTCGGGAGACTCACAGCCTTTTTCTGATGTCAGGTTCCCTGTGGGCAAGAACGACAGAGGTTTATTTCCAGCAAATGTTAGTACAAATAGAGTAGTTGTACTACTACTCTATTTGTAGTTGACTCTTCCGCAGTTTTCTTCCCTGCTGCTTTATGCTGGCTACATTGCCCTCTTAATTACTGAATGGGAAAGGAATGGGTTGTGTGTGGACAAAAGCAGAGGAGATAGCTCCCTCTTCTCCACAGAGCTGTACAGGGGGCCAATAGCTTTCCACTGTGTCATTGTATCCCCATGTTAGTTTCTTGAGTCAATGGGAGTTTTGCAGCTATGAGACGACTGAGCTCATGGCTGTGGGTTCATGGGAGCACGTGTCCACACACAGCAATTTCTTTAAGCTGTTCTTCGTGTAGTTGGATAGCTCTGACAATGACCTCCAAGCTTTGTTTAACAGAACCATTTTTTTTTTCCTACTGATTTTGGACAAGAAGTATCTAGAAGACGTCTCCATAAAATGGACTGGCTTAAAACAATAGAAATTTATCTTTTCCCTTTCTAAAGATGAAAAGTGGGAAAAGGAGTGTTTGGCAAGGCCACATGGTTTCGGAAAGCTCAGGAAAGTAGCCTTCCCTGCCTCTTCCTGGAGGATTCTGTTATTCTTCAGGGTCTTCACTCATGGCTACATCCCTGTGTTCATCCCCTTTCCTTTTACATGCCTATTTTATTCAGGGCTCTGTCCAAATCCCTTTCTTGTAAAGACTGGAGTCATTTGAGTAGAGTCATTCAAAGTTATACTTCATGTTAACTTTGAAAAGACATTTTCACAATACCACATTCACAAAGTCCTGCATTAAGTGAACCCTGAAGGGCATGGTTTGATGCTATACAATGCCTAAAGGAGCTTTCTGGTCTTCCCTACTTCTTTCTATGCCTACATAGACCTCTTGATACTAGGTATTAAAACCTTTTTGGCTTTCTTGAGGTTCTGAGTTCTACCCTAATGCCTCTCGATGCCCCATGACCAGCAATATTAAGCAGTGCTACCCAACTTCTCAGTTTTATACTAAAGGAAAGAGCTTTTTGCTTCCCAGAGCTCAGTTAAAAACAGGGAGCTAATTACAACTATCCCAACTGCCTGCCTCCCTAATGCGAATCCCTCTAGACTGCCTTTTTTCAATTAGGATGAATAATTTCTCTTCACAGACCTCCACCTCTTCTTCACATCTGTGCCCTTTGAAGTCTGGAGTCAGTGTAAATGCTAATTTGAAATTAACATACAATTTATTTCTATACTAACCTCCACTGCTTCATTTCCATCTCCTTAACAAGACCTTTTCCAAGTACTTGGGCGATGAGAACTCTTTCCTTCAGACCATCTGGGGACATACTGGAATCCTACCATTATCTGTGGTGCGCATGTGTCCTAACATAGGTCAAGAGTCAAGAACCCAGAGACAAAGGTCACTAGTGACCTCTCTAGCTCAAGCGCTCATGGAAGCAGAATGTACTGGTCACCTAGAAGTGTTTGCTTTTTCTGCTCATCATTGAATGTCACTAGTTTCTGGGGGAATCTCTCTGTTTTTTTTTTTTCAGGGTTAAGTATAATTCACAAGACACTTGAATTGTTGGCCCCATAGGGCACCACTTCATAAACCATGGCTTCCGCCCTGTAAGGTAATATTTTCTGATCATCATTGTGATTTTTCCCCATTCATATGTGGTTACCAGGCAGTATTGCTCTGATGCTATGAGCTCTGTTTGTACTACTGCATGACACACCAGGAACGTATGTGCCTCCTGTCTATTTCTGAGCCTCAGCTAAGTTATGCCATCAGGAAAAGTATATCTGAAGACATTGTGGAGGGTCTTTGGACCCTTCCTTTGCCATATGGAGGGAGGAGGCCTTTCGCAGACTGACGATGGGTGGATTCCAGAAAGCTTCCATTTCTGACAGAAATGACAAGCCAGAATCTGTGTCCCCCTCCCTGAGGAAGCCTTGAATTTCCTTCACAATAACCAGCCTTGGCAAAAGGCCCACTGGAGCTTACCACTGTGGTGCCCTTGGCACAGTAAGTCCACTGAAGCCCTTTGTAACTCTCTCATCACATGCAATGAAACCTCATCGCTGTTGAAGTCATGCTCCCCTTACTGTCTTTCCTCAAATGTTTAGTTTCTCTTCTTCGCAAGTCTGAACCCACAGTTTAGTGGAAAAAATTATAAATTAAATTTTGCTCCCAGAAAGTGAATGTACAGAGAGACAGTGGCCAGACATTAAGGGAGAATGGATCTCTAACTTGAAGTCCTTGAAGTGACTGTGACCAGCAGTGTCAGAAGCCAAGGCACTGCCTCTGAGTGGTTAGTCTGAGTGATCAGAACATTGTCACTGACTAGTAGTTTCCTTTTATTTATTTATTTCTTTGTGTGTTTTGAGACAGGGTTTCTCTGTGTAGCTTTGGAGCTTGTTTTGGAACTCGCTCTATAGACCAGACTGGCCTTGAACTCACAGAGGTCTGTCCGCCTCTGTCTTCGGCCTGCTGGGATTAAAGGCGTGTGCGACCACTGCCTTACTTATTTTTATTTTTAATTTTTTGGAACTACTTCCAAAGTAAGGCCAAGCAGAAAGACAGTATGTTCCCCCAAAGCAATCACATATGATGCACCATTTCTATCTGTTTAGTCCACACTAAAGCTTCCCATTCCAACCAACGTGTACCTGAAGCTTCCCACAGCTGGTTTCCTCGCTCCTTCCCTTGTCTTGGAATCTCTTGGAATTTCTGCCAAATACCATGATAATGGTCAACTGCCTTCCTAAAGGAAGCTCACAGTAAACAGGCAGAGTCTCTTCTCCTTTCAGTGGGCTTTGTTTATTTCCAAAGAAGATCAAGAAACTTTTAGAAGACAAACTCAGACATCTTAAAAATTTACAGGGTGTGTTTGAGCATTTACCAATTTCTGAATCAAGAGACGCTAGATTTCACTGCTTAAAATCTGGAGTAACTGGAAAACAATAGTTACAAGATTGTAGTAGAAGTATGACAGAACACATTTGATTAATTATAGTGGAAAGTCCCTAGTTAGAGGTTACTTGGAAGTTTCTAGTGTGGAAATGCTATGGTTTCATTTTACTGTTTATGTTGAACTTAGTTACATAAGAACTCAGAGGGCAAGAGCTTAGGTCTTGCAATTCAAAAAGAGGCTATTAACAAAAGTCATCCTGCAATGTGATAAACAAAGCAACCCAATCACACACAAGATGCTAAACCAGGATGCAGTATTTCTATTTTTATTGATTGGCTTAGGTTATCTTTGGTGAAGAATTTTGAAGCAGAAAGTAGGGTTCTGGTGATTTCTTCAGAAGATCTGTTAAGTCATCAATGAGGACTTGCAGGACTGTGGGTACCTTCTTTTGCCTTAGTAGATGGGGATGCTACCTTAACAGCACAGCCTCGGGTGCCCTCAGCCTGAATGTGCAGAGCTAGAAAGGGTGCTGTAGTCATTGCTATGTCTGTGTCTAAAGTCCTCCCTGCAGGGAAGTGCTTGCTCATTTCCGTGGTTGACATCTTGCTGGATTTCCTCACTCATGAGGATGCTTTGCTTGTAGTATCTAACTTTTCCTACTGAGAGAAAAATCTTGTCTTCATGCCTTTCTTACAGTGCTTCCCCTGACCTCATTGCTTATTTTTTACCCCTCTTCTCCTCCACTGCCTCCTTTATGCTTTGTCTCCTCCTTTTCCCTTTTATCTTAAAACAAAATCTCCTCTTTCCATTTCTATAAGAACTATTTACTATTCTGGATGAATACCGTACATTACGGACAGGCAATCCAGAGTTGATTTAAATGACTTGTAGTAGTGATTAAAATATGAGTTTTTAAAAAAATATATGAAGATATATTCCCTTAGTCCTTTAAGCAAGTTTTTCTTTGAGTTGCCTATTCACCTCTGATTGGAATGTCTCAGGTGAAAACTTAAGAAACTCCCAGTCTGAGCTGTGGTGACAGGATGGCCTTCTGAGGGGAGATGCTCTTCTGTGGACTCACCGTGCTTCTGGTAGTACAGTGATGAGCTCACTGCTTCCCTCTAGTGAGGTTTATAAAGGTTCAGCATTGTTAATAAAATCCAAAAATTCCTCAGGAGAGAGAGGGTGATGCAGATCCCGACTTATCTTTTCTCCTAGAAACAGAAGCTTTCTGGAATCAGCCCAACCATCAGTCTGTGTAAAACGATGGTTTCTTCCCACCATATGGGCCTCGTGATAGTAACTGCTCATCCCACGTAGGTGCCAAACACAAACTGAGTGTAAAAATTGAAACTATAAAAATTTCAGTGGTTGGGGTGTTTCTACCAACTGTTTGGCTTGCCATGCCCAGAAGGCAGGATGACATGATAGTCTTTTGTCACGAATCGCATGGGAAAAGGGTAGAAGGAACTCCGTTGGTAGAGCTTTAGTAGTGTCGTCGCTGCATAGAGTCAATGTTTTATTTTATTTATTTATGTTCACTTTATTTTGTCTATTTTATTTTGTGCATATGAATGTTTTTCTTACATGTATATCTGTGTACCATGTGTGTGTTTGGTACTTATGGAAGCCAGAAGATAATGGAATTCTCATTCTAATTCTGGTGGAATTAGAGTTACAGATGGTTGTGAGTTACCATGGGGTTCCAGAAACTGAACCTTGAAAGGTATTAGGGCTCTTAACCACTGAGGCATCTCTCTAGTCCCTGGAGTTTACTTCTTTTAAAAGTTTGATCATTTTTAGCCAGGATAACTTAAGCATCCTATTTCACTTTTTAGGCATGATTAAGTTTTTCCAGAGCTGGGAATATTTTGACAGGTTGGCCTACAAACGCTATTGTTCCTATTGAGGCTGTTGACTCCCTCTTTCCAAGGCTAACTAAGCTCCTTTAATCTACCACATTGTATGGCTTTCACAATGCCCGAACCTTTTCATTTCTTTATAGTTAAAAGTCTCTGGGCCTGTGAAGAAGTCTTTCTAACCAAGATGAATTTGTTCAATGTATTTCTAATCTTTATGCATTGATTTCTGGTCTAACGCAGAAAAGAAATTTATTTCAAAGTTTGAAGAGATGCCTCTCTCCAGCTCATAAGAACTGTCAAGAACTCCTACTTAAAAAATAATCTCTTTTCTTAGTCAGTGATTGACTCGTTTCTTGAGTGTCAACCCTCATAATTATTCCTTGGTGAAAGAAGCTAAGAATTGTAATGAAGAGCATGGAATTTCTCACTTATAGTTCAGAGACAAGAAACTTGATGGTAGGGTTTTACTACTGTAGCTCTTGAGGCACTTAGCATATAAAACCCCTCAAGGGTTCAGTGAGAAACACTCTTGAAATCACATGACATCTTTCACCATTTGGTAGTTATACAGATATCAAATGTGTGAATATCAAGCACCAAGTGAATGATATTAATAAGAATAATTAAAGTTTTTAGGGCTTTAAGTTGTTAATTTATAAATTAGTAGTAATAATAATACAATCATACAAAGTTACTATTTAAATTCTTTGTCAATTTCATACATGTAAGCAATGAATTTGGGGTCATTTTTCATCTTCTGCTACTCTCTATCATCCCCTTCCTTTTTCTCACCAGAATCCTTCTCACTAGTAAGCCACCCTCTCACTTTTACATCTCATGTGTGCCTTTCTCTCTCTGTGTGTGCCCACTGATTTTAATTCATAGTGTCTTTCATAAGTAGGGAGATATTCATTGGAATGTGGACAACTTCTCAGTTGCTACACCACTGAAGACAATGACACCCTCACCTTTAGCACCCATTAACTGCCGAGAGTTCCTCAGTCAGGGCTGACAACTCATGATAAAATGTTAATGGGCCCAACCTTGGACAGGTCAGGTCTCGTGCATGTAACCATAGCTTTCAGTGAATTCTTAGGTATAGCAACCAAGTCATGTCCAGAAGGAACTGATTTGCTGTGCTCCTCCCAATCCTCTGCCACTTACATTCTTTCTGCCCTGTCTTCCATGTTTCCTGAGCTTTAGTGCAGTCAATACACATATCTTGTTTAGAACTGAGCTCTCCACAGTCACTTATTCTTTGAAATTTGACTAATTGTGACTCTTCAAGGGGTTTTAGCAAGGAAACCAAAATTTGTCAAAATGTAATATTCTTCTTCTTTTTTCTTTTCTTTGTTTTTTGCTTTTTTTGTTTGTTTTTTCAAGGCAAGGTTTCTCTGTAGCTTTGGGACCTGTCCTGGAACTAGCTCTTGTAGACCAGGCTGGCCTCAAACTCACAGAGATCTGCCTGCCTCTGCCTCCCGAATGCTGGGATTAAATGTATGCGCTATCACTGCCCAGCAAACTGTAATATTCTTTAGCTGCGCTATTTTATAACAGTGATAATAATCCTTAGAGCATGCAGAGTATTACTCCATGTGTTATGTGATGTTTCCCAGATTCCTTCCTTAGAAATAATTATTTTTATCAATGTTAAAAGTCTTCTTGTTGATTCATTTTGCCATGTGTTAATTCTATAGGGATTGCCCACATTGGCCATTGTCCCTTCAAGTTGAGCCCCACTTTGAGCTCACCAGCATTGTCAGCTGAATGCCTCCCTTTTATTTCTTTGTCAAAGACTGATCACAAGATACATTCCAAATTTATAACCTGCACACTCATCTCTCTTTCAAAGTCTTCTTTGCAAAGGACCCAGACTTCAGAATTGGGTACCAGGTCCAAGAAAGCAGATGGTGGCATGGTACCATGGACTTGAACCAACTCATGATTAGTTGGAACTGTTGAATTTGGGACAAAATAGTCCTTGGCACTAACCAATGCAGTTATTTAAATGCCCATTGGCAGTGTCCTAGGGTGATATACTGATGAACCTCAATTATATAATCAGTGCTACATGTCAGTAGAAATAGAAGTACAATGCAGATGAACAAGAATTACTATAATTATAATCTAGGAAAGAAAAGTAAGAATAAATGGCTAATTGATAATGAGGACAATTGGGAAAGCCAGAGGACCTCACTGGTATCATGTAATGAGGCTTTTCTTTCCTTAGTGGATGCACGGAGAAAGCAGAAATTGGTCATGGGCTTCTCCTGAAAGGACAGATTCAGAGGCTGTTCTGCTATGCCAACATAAAAGCCCCGGTTGCACTAGAAAAGGCCCTGTACTCACTGGAACTTTCAATTCCTTTGAGTTTGCAGATGTGCAAGACTGGCGCTCACCATGTGTGAATGCCATCTCTTTTGCAAAGAAGCAACGTGCATCTTACCTTTGTGGTTGCTAGGCTAAGGATTTTCAGGGTCTCCTAGGTGAGGGAAGGAAATGTGACATGGCTGAAATGTGAGACATAGACAGCATATATTGTCGAGAGTAAATGTGATTGTGCTCTGAGTGTGATGGAACAGAAAGGGGCAGAGTGCAAACTTAGACAAGAAACTTTTATCTCGAGAGTGCTCCTTGGAGATGTGAAACTCAACACCATATGACCATCTGGGAAATGCTAAGATTGCTATAATAAAAATAGGAGATAAGGTAGGAATTCCAGAACTGGTGTCTTAGAGAAATGAAGGAGTGAAAAAGGTTCAGAAAAATATAATGTACAGTTTTAAAATTTTTATCTTAAGACTATACTCCACCAGAAAGCCAGAAGGTCATGCAATAGCTTATGTTTAATATGATACAGATAAGACTGCTAAGATCATTAACCTCCATTTCCCATTTAGAAAATTCCAATCTATGTTTGTTGAGACAACTTTTCATAAAATTTTGGATGTTCCCACGAGATCCATCATAGTTAGAACCAAAGTACACTCAAGCAGAAATAAACATAGGGAGACATTCAATTCCACCCAACTACTGTCCCAACACTTATCTTTCAGCTAGCATGGTAAACCTTTGCTCTGATTGCAGAAAAAGAACTCTTAGTACATTTTCCAGGGAAATTTGTGCTCTCAATGCAGAGCAAATATATATCTGGTTTTCTTCATTGTGGTGCAAGGGTAAAACCCATGCTCAGAGGTGAATGGCTTGGATGATACGTCTAGCTCCTAGAGGAGGACACTTAGAAGACTTGACATGAAGACAGTTAGAAGGAGAATCATGGAGATGGACTCTCAGAAGAGACTGAAAACTCAGAGTTGGAACTTCCCTGCTCCTCTCTCCATTTACTGCGGCACTGTTGCACAGATGTGTGAAGTAAGTGGCCATCATTGAAGGGATAGACATGGACAGAAGAGCCAATGTGAAGAAATATGATTGAGTGACACTACCTTTCTGGAAGATGTATACTTGAAGGGAGCAGTTTTCCTTTTATAGAGGAACAGACACACACTCAACGTACTGGTAGTTGGCTTTGTTAGCCTCCTTTGACCAGTACTTTTCTGGAATTTGCAAAATATTTGACATCCAAGCAAGGATCTCACTGCATCGGGCACATGGGTCTACTTCATAGCTCACCAGGTGCAGATAGGAGTCCATGACAACAGCAGTCAATATTCTTACAGAATACTAAAACAGCTTGCCAGACTGACAAAATAGGAAGCCAGCCTATCAAAAGCACAGACGAAATGCTAGCTCAATAATAATGCTTTAGCAAGAAAGAGATTTATCCTTGGAGATTCAAACTATCTTAAATAAGATTTCTAATGGTAATGTATCCCTAGTATATAGAAGACATGATGTTAGGAACCAAGAATGTAGAAAATGAGATCAGCCAGCATTCCCATTAGCCACCAGGAAAATGTATGCTTATCATCATTGTGAGTTTTCAGGAGTATTTCATCAGATAACACAGACAAAGACTTAACTATAGACCTAAGCTGGCTCCCGGTCACTTTGGATCCTTCAAACCAAAGAAAAACAGGCTTAGAAGTAGAATTCCCTTGCTGTAGAGATAACCAATTCTCCATAGAAAAGCCATGCATGACAAATTTTTTTTCATCAGAAGGATTCATTTGTGCACAGCTTGGTAATCTTTTGTCTTACAATGACTATAAATACACCACGCAACCAAATCAGAGGAGGTCATGGTGCTGAGAGTCTGAAATCCCACTGTCAGATGAGTCACAAACCAGAAGAATGGCTTATTGTGAAGGGATTAGAAAAATGCACAGCACAATAAAAAACAATTTTTTAAAAATGGAAAGAAAAAGAATATAGGTTGAGTGATAAAGGAGGGTGACAAGGAGAGTCAGGTATGGCGTTGTGACTAATCTCCATTCCAGGAAGCAGGGAGCTTCTTTCATTTCCTCTTCTGAGTTCCAGGAAAAGAGGTATCCTGGAATCCGAGGGAAGCTGCTTTCTGAACGGCATTCATGGTGCAAAGATGACTGTGGGAGGTGGTCCCCACACTGTCAGATGTCCTTTAGGAAATGACTGTGCATGATGCAAGGATGGTTGTGGTGGTGGGTGGTGTCATATGTTGCCAGATATTCTTACGGAAATGGTTGTGCACGGTGCAACAGAGGCCATTGCCTTTAGGGGAAAATGGCTCTCCCCAGATGCTGGTAGAGCTTTAGAATGGAGTTTGACTGCAATTCCTCTGAAAATCCTTCATCTGAAGAAAGCTGATACTACCATAGGCATGAATCTTTACTTGGGAACCCAATGACTGGCAATTACAGGGCACGATGGGCCTACTTAACACTAGCTTAGGATGATGATTGTGGCTTGAAGTTGCCAGTAGGCTTACACTGGGTTCTGATTCTCCTTCTGCATGATTCTATTTCCACTGGTCTTGCCTCCACTGTTTATATGAGAGACTGAGCTGGCATGTTTGTGTTATATATGGTCAGACCCATCAGCGTGGAAAGAAAATGTCCACTGGAGGGGAGCTAAGACAGTTGGTACTCCCCACCCTTTTCTCCCTACAAATTTAAAGTTTGAACCCTTGAGAAGTTGAGACGCATCCTTTAACAATTGCCAAAAATGCCTCCTTGTCTCATCAGTACCCTAGTTCACAAGGCTACAGTTCTAACCAATTAAAATCAGTATCCTTTAAGTCCTACTGATGCTGGTGTCAACTGCCAAGGTGATGTAGTTTTCTTTTTCAAGATTGTTGGAGTCCTAGAACTACTGCCTTAGTGGTTGGGGATATAGGTTGTGTTTGGTGCTGAGAGACCAAAAAGCTGGAGCCTTATTCCCTCAGATCTAGCCAGGTCATGATGTATGAAACTAGCTGTTGTTGCTGTTGCTGCTATTGCTGCTGCTGGCTTGCGCCAGAGTCAAATATAGGAAGATAGAAGAGGAGGAAAAGAAATATAGAAAGGGAAATACAATTTAGAATCTTGCTTTACAGTCTTGCTTCTAGTTTATCTTATATTCTCTTGATATGTAGTAAGCATTTTGTGGTAAGTATGCTGAAAGAACTTGCATGAATATATGCATATATGTGTATATATAACAATAGATATTTTTTCTTAAACTTTATTGTTTTTAATTGAGCTATACATTTTTCCCTACTTCCCTTCTTTCCTTTCCTCTCCCCTTCCACTCTCCCCCTGTTCTTCATACTCTCAATTTACTCAGGAGATCTTGTCTTTTTCTTTCTTAGGCAGATCTATGCATTTCTCTCTTATGGTCATCTTATTGTCTATGTTCTCTGGGTTTATGGACTGTAGGCTGGTTATTCTTTGCTTTATGTCTAAAAGACACTTATGAGTAAGTATTGTATTTTTCTTTCTGGGTCTGGGTTACCTAACTCAGTATGTTTTTTTCTAGATCTGTCCAATTGGCTGCAAATTTCAAGATGTCATTAATTTTTACTGCTTAGTACTCCACTGTGTAAATGTACCACATTTTCCTTATCCATTCTTCAGTTGAGTGGCATCATGTTCATAACAGCATTATTTGTAATGGCAAGAACCTGGAAACAACCAAGAATATATATTTATGTATTTATATACATATATATAACATTTGGGTGTTTTATATATATTCTTATATATATATATAATATGTGTGTATGGGTGTTTATGTATTCATGTCTATGTACATGCCCCTACATAGTGGTACATACATGAGCATATACATATGAAGGCTAGAGGCTAGACATCTTTCCACCTTAATTTCTGCATAGTCTCTCATGGAACCCAGAGTTTACTGATTCCACAAGACTGGCTGGACAATATTCTGAGGATCCTCTTGTCTCTGCTTCCCCACTGCGAGGATTATGTGCATATGCTACCGTGCTTGGCTTTGGTGATAGGAACATATGCAATCAGGTCCTAATGCTTGTACAACAGGCCCTGTACTGGCAGACTCAGCTGCCTAATCCTGATAGAAAAGTTTTAATTAAATATTGCAGTGTTTAAACCATGTTTGTCTTTCAAATCAATTAGAAAATACATCTGGCACCTAGCACAAGGAATCTACACAGAAACCTTCCTGACTTAGTTTAAATTCATATTCTTCTGATGAGAACAGCTTCTACAGTCAATCTGGGTAAAAAATCAAAAGAGCCAACATGATCTTAAATCCCAAACTTGAGTAGTCACAGAAAATGCACCCGTTTCTCCCATCTTTCAGTCATGATGAATATTTTAAAATTGTTCCTAAATTCCTTTAGTTAGATCCATTTCTAGTGATTACTCATTCATTAGGTGTTATAGTTTTGTGTAAGTGAGATAGGCATTTAAATATTTGCACCTGTTATCATAAAGTGACATCACAATGATAAAAACAATTTTATCTTCATTGGATACCAAAGTACCAGAGCAAAATAATAATAAGAGAGCATGTTATTAATTAACAAGATAATTGATGATTGAAATTTAATGAATAAAATTTAAAAATACCTAACTCATTATTTCCAAAGCATTTTAGTATTACTTGGGAGGGGAAAAATAGTTAATGCAATATGATTAAATGTGTACCACAAAGTTCAAGTTTTTCTCATTTTTTCTACATTGTGTTCACTTTAGAAAGCTGCTGAACAAGTGTAAGACTGCTTTTTGTTCTAAATTTACTTCCCTAGCTCCTAAACTTTGATTTGTGTAGATATATACAGTGGTCATCAATAATACAAGCTGGTTTGACAAAGATGAATAAACTATAAAGTATAGGGGCTGGGAGGATGGCTCAGTGGTTGGGAGCACTGGCCACTCACCCAAAGAACCCCAATTCAATTACCATCACTCATGTGGCAGTTCACAACCATCTTCAACTCAATTTTCTGTGGATATTGACTGCACCTTTATTTCTCAGCTGCCCAGACCTGAAACTATCTTAATTACAAAACTGTTTCGCAATGGCTCAGGCATATTCTTAGCAAGCTCTTACATTTTAAATTAACCCATTTCTATTAATCTATGTAACACACAAGATTATGGCTTACCAGTAATGTTCTGGCATCTTTCTCCTTTGGCAAATACATAGCATATCCTTGACTCTGCCTATTTTCTCTATATACCTTTGTTTGGATTTCCCACCTGACTTTACTCTGCTAAGCCATTGACCAAAACAGTTTTATTCATTAACCAATAAAAGCAACAATTTCCAGGGGATCTGATGCACTGTTTCAGTCTCTTGATTACTATATACATACTCTTCCACACACATATACATACTCTATTATCTATCTATCTATCTATCATCTATCTATCTATCTATCTATCTATCTATCTATCTGTCTATCACATATCACACACATACACATACACACATATGCGTGTACTTTCCCACATATATATATATATATATATATATATATATATATGTCACAACACACTGGGAAAGTGCCTATGCTCATAAAATAAAATTAAATAATTAAACAATTAAGTTTACAATCTCTATGTTGTCCATCAAACCACATTATCCTGGAAGGGATCTACAGGTTCCCAATCTCTATGGAAACAAAAACAGAATCTCTTTTCCAAAGTAACATGTCCTTAGACTCAAATTTTGAAGTCAAAATACCTTTATGTTGGTTTAGCTTAGTAGCCCCCACAATCAAATGTCTCTCCGTAGTTAACTCATTAACAGTCATAATATTCAAAGAAAGTACAATAGTATTTAATAATCCAGAATCTCTGTGTATATTCCATCTTTATGTGGCTGATGTTTTTATTCTACTATTTTTAATATTTATTTCATTATCTTTATTCCTTTAATCCATGACTATTTATTACTTTTACTCTCTTTAAAGACTTATTTTTTAAAACTATCTCTTTCTATGTCTGCCTACACCCATTGTCTGCTTTTCCTAAGCCTGTGTACATTTTTTAAACACACTGTGACCCATTCAGAGGTTTATTTCTGTCTGAATCTGTCTTTATTGTGTATCTGAAATCCTACTTTGATCACTGTTGTGAATTTTTAAGCAGGTATGGCTAAGACCAGAGCAGCAGCTTTGGCTGTTGGTTCCACCCTGCTCAGCTTTCCAACATGGCAGAGGTCCATTTACTGCCAGCCCCAGGAGCCATATTTACTACCCCCGCTCTTGGAAGCAGTTGGCAAATGCCACCACCAAGCCACTTGCAGCAAGCTGCTCACAAGCCCCATTTAAGTGCTCTGTAACAGGACCTCCCAAAAGAGATGGAGCCATTTGTGCCACCAGCATGATCCAGAAAGCAGTTTTTGTGGCTAACATTGAGTCAAGAAGACTTCTCTTCAAGGAACCATGCCTCTGCTCACTGCCAGCAAACAGCCTATCAGAAAATATGCAGCTATCAAGAAGCTCCAATTGACTCCTGTCTTTGTGTGTCTGGATTTTCTTTTTTAAAAGTTTTCTTAGGCTTTATGTGGATATTCTTGCCAAATGCTTGGATGCCATTAGTCAACAGAAACTGCTCTTCCGTTCCCAGCTGCCCACACTGGGTGTCGGTGTATCAAAGAGTTCCACCATAACCCAGAATGAAATGTAACAAAAGTTTATTGATTTGGGGATAAATTCCATAGTAAGTAGTGATCCGTAATCCTTTGTGTGTGATGGAAACTTTGAACCAAATTCAGCAGAAAAAGGACCCATGCATGCACTTATAGTACCCGAGACCATGCCCAACATGGGCTTGTATCTAAAAGGATATTGGCTGAAGGAGTTCCCACAGCAAAGGTGTAAATACTGTTGGAAAAGGTAAGTAAATATGTGATCAAATTCAGAATACCCATGGACTAACCTGCACGTATTAGAACATTACAGAAACAATTAGGAAATTTTAGTTCTGCTTTCTAGTCACTGGAGTAAATAAATAATTACTGTATTAATGCACTCCTCTCAAATCTGTACTCAAAGATTTTTTATCATAACTTTAATATCAAAATATTTCCCTAAGAATCTCAGCAGCCATCCAGTTTAGAAGTATTCCAAAGGACACGGTGCTCTATGGCATGACTGGAAATCATACTGTGCAGAGAGAAAGAGGAACGTGCAAAAATTCAACAGAGTACATTTTGCATATCTCCATGGACTTCCTACCTAAATGATGAAAGCAGATGGTCTCCATTAGAAAGATATGAACTTGTTAGCAACATACAGAGAGAAATTCGGCCATCAGCTTCTCTTTAATTCTAAGCCTCACCTTAAACTGCAAATTAAAGGAATTCTCCAAAAATATCCATTGGTGTTTTCTGACGCTGTTAATTTTGTTGTGGGGGAACCCAACTATTGTGATCCTTAGGCATTTCGTGGATTCTTGATTTTAGAATATTAAATTTTCATATTAAAGAAATTTCTATAAATCTGTATTTGATATTGTCCTTCATGACTTACTTTTTGTGCTTTTGAGTCCTTCCCTACTGTTTCTATATGCTTGCTTTTGATGCTTTAAGATACCATGCTATCGACTTCACTGTATAAACTAGTAGAAAGAAAAGTTGTTGTGAATATTCTGTTGCTAAGCTTAGACAGTATGGTTTTTCCTTAGAAAACTTTGAATTAAACTGTTTCTATTTAAACTTTATCTTCATTGGTTGTATAATATATTATACCCATGAGATAGGTAAGGAGCAATCAGTTTCCCTCAGGACTGGGCATATGTTAAGCTCTGTTCCAGAATTGTTAAAGTTTGTTAAAATTGTTCTTACTGCGAATGGTAAGCTCTTTAATTTATATTCAAACCAGTCCTTTTGATCTTCGTTTTCCTGTACATAAGCTGAGATATTGGGGATGGGACAACTGTATTTCATAATTAGCAGCTGCTGGATTTTTCCCTTTCTGCCTTGACAGCCTTGAGCAAAAGAGCTATAAGTCTGATAGCCAGCTGGACTGCCTTTGTGCCATCATGAGACATCTTGAACAGTCCACCAAAATCTTAGGCAATTACATGAAGGGTACAGCTGGTTGTTTTGATCTTAAAGAAACAGTCCTAGTCAAGCCTGTTGGAAATAGTTGCAGGATACTTTCTGTGGCCTCAAGACTTAACACACTTGAGCTGATCCTGCAGTCAGTTCTTTCTTGGCTGGAAGACAAGCCCTTGCCCTGGTAGACTAGCAGCAGAATTGCTGTTGAGTTCTGCTAGCAGACAAGGCAGTGACGGACACAAAAGACAAACTCTGAGTTGGGGAGATGGCTCCGTGTGTGAAGGGCTTGGTCCTCATGCCTAATAACCAGGGGTTTGACTCTTATAGCCATGTAAAATCTGCACCCAAGAGTGTATGTTTCTGATTCTGCTGTTTGTCTGGCAGTAGTAAGAGATAGGAGAATCCATGGAAGTCTGCAGGTCAGCTAACTTAGCTTATGCAATAGTGAACAACAAGAAAGAACCTGTTTCCAACATGGTGGAAAGTGAGGGCTGAAGTCTACATTTGTCCTCTGATTTCTACATGTGTACTGTGACACGTGCATCCCCTCCCTGTGACAATAAAGACTGCTCTTGATTGGTCTTATCTTGCTTGCTTTCTCTAGTGCAGACTAAGCTGGAACTTGAAAAGGGCATCAGACAAAGTGGCAGGTTGCAGTGATGGTAGCAACTGACAGCTAAAGGAGCAGCAGTGCAGTGGTTCCATAGCTTCTGCCTCTCAAATAGCCAAATTTGTACCCCAAGTCTTAAGTCCCAGCTTCTGTGCACAGTCCTGGGGTGACAGTATTGGCAGGACAGCTGCTCCTTGACAGTTAAGGAAGTCACAGTGGACTCACTTGATGATGCTATCAGTGGCAGTGAGAGCCTTTGCATGAGTGTTCCTACCAGTCATGGTAGCCAGCTCTTCAGTATCCCACTCTATCCAGTTTCTGAGAGATATGGGTGACCAGGTTCACACTTTGGTTCCTGTGCACAGCCCCAACAGAGGTAAGAATTCTGAATCATCTTGGCAGTAGAAGGAGGGGGAGGAAGGAGAGGAGGAGAAAGAAGAAGAGAGAATAAAAGAGAACATAGAGTTAAGAATAAAGGATAAAAGATTTCAAGGTGGGGCTGGAGAGATGGCTCAGTGGTTAAAAGCATTGCCTGCTCTTCCAAAGGTCCTGAGTTCAATTCCCGGCAACCACATGGTGGCTCACAACCATCTGGAATGAGGTCTGGTGCCCTCTTCTGGCCTGCAGACATACACACAGACAGAATATTAAATAAATAAATGTTGAAAAAAAAAGTTTTCAAGGTAACAGAGAAGAGAACCTGCATTCCTAGTTAGCTGTCAAATCTCAAGGGCTAAAAATTTTGGCTATAACACTGGCTGCTGCCGAAGGCCAAGGATCCTAATGCCCAAGGGCTTCATGGAGTTACAGCATTAGAGAGTGTCCGTTGTTACTGCTTATGTCTATCAATTGTCACTTCCTCCTGCTGACAAACACCCAGAGAAACAAGATGAAGTCTACTTTTAACTTTTATCCAGGTAAAGCAAAAAACAAAACAAAACAAAAACAAAAACAAACAAATAAACAAACAAAAAAATCACACAATCTCCCCCAAAAAACCTTAGGTCACTGATTCATTCATAATATTCACAAATAACTAAGTGATATTTTCAAAAAGTTTTGTCTTTGTTGATTATCTACCTATCTACCGATCTGGATTATCTTCCTGCTGTATTGGTATAATACCCAGTGAAAACAACTTTAGGTGAGGAAGGGTTTATTCAGCTCACAATTTCATATTACAGACTATCATTGTAGGCAATTCAAAGAGTCAGGAACTTTCAGTAATTTGCCACTTTATAACTGCAGTTAAAAAAGAGAGAAGGGCTGGTCCGTGGTGGTGCACACTATTAATCTCAACACTCAAGAGGCAGAGGCAGGCAAATCTCTGTGAATTGGAGACCAGCCTGATCTACAGAGTGAGTGCCAGGACAGGCTCCAAAGTTACACAGAGAAAACCTGTCCCAAAAAACAGACAGACGAGAGAGAGAGAGAGAGAGAGAGAGAGAGAGAGAGAGAGAGAGATTAATGCAGGTCCTTGGACTTCCCACAGGGCAGGGAACCCTGATTGCTCTTTGGGCTGATGAGGGAGGGGGACTTGATTGGGGGAGGGGGAGGGAAATGGGGGGCAGCGGGGAAGAGACAGAAATCTTTAATAAATAAATAAATTAAAAAAAAAGAAATTGAAAAAAATTCTGGTGGTCAGTTCTCTCTCTCTCTACTCTCACACAACACGGAATCCCCTTCTTAGGGCATGGTTTTGCCCATGATGGGTTGGTTATCCCACATCAACTAAGGCCACCAAGACATCCTTCATATAACATGTTCATGGGCTAAACTGATCTAGACAGTCCCTCATTAAGACTGTCTTTCCAGGTAATTCTAGACCGTGTCAAATGCCATTAAAACTAATCATTAAAATAAATGGGGGGCTAGGGAGTCAGTGCTTGGGCTTCAAGGGCCTCAGGTAATATCTGAAATATGAATTTCTCAGTGCATAAAACATGGCAAATATTTATTAAAATTCTTGAAAATTTCAATTATGGTAAGTATATTGAAAGTCTGCTCATGAGCAAACTGTAGGCTTTATTGAGACATTCTCAAATATTTGACACACACAAGCTGCCTTCCACAGTCCTGAATCACTCAATCATTGCGACTCTATATGCCACGCTTAAGGTCTAATTTCTATTATTTTGGACTGTTTCCAAATATTTAATAGGATTCCCACACCCCAGACAAAGTTTCTCATCAAAGTAAATGAATAGGCCTAATGCAAGTACTTGTTTTTAAGGCTTAATTGTGAAAAATCTGACGGTGTAAATATGTCCAGATGTATGCAGTTGTATAGGAACTAACGACTAAATGCCCTGCATAGGCAAGAGTATGTGCATACATTTTAGGGTGCCCAGAAACTTCCTTGAATATGGGGAGGCCCCTTTACAATGTTCATTTTTCACCCACTTAGAACAGTATTCATTTTGTCAAATTTAAAACAAGGTTGAGAATCTGTGATGATTGGTCCTCATGTCAACTTGACAGGGTTTAGAATTACCAATAAAACGTACTGTTAGGTGTTTTGGAGGAGCTTTCCTATAGAGGATTTACAGGGGGGCATGGCCCACCCTCTAAATAAGTAGTACCTTCCTTTGGGCTTAGCTAAAAAGAAGCCCAAACACAGGCAGAATATAGTGACAAAGACGTTCAAACACAGACAGGGTTTCTGTGCATATCTGGCTTCACACTGAGTATAGCAGTTGCTGCAGGATCCTCTGTTGACATGAGGCTCCAGCATCTTAGGCATTCCACTGTAAACTCACACTTCAGCTGCTCTTTGAGGAGCTCCCAGACATTCAGTACCTGAATGGTGACTCAAATAGGCTTCATGCTTTTTTGGATTGAGCAGCTACCATTATCTTCTCCCCACCAGATTATATCAGCTATCCTTGGGTTGCTCAGCTTCTACTGAATAAGCTAATCTAGTAAATTTCCATTTAATATATATCTAGATCTATAATATATTTAATTATAATACTAATACAGTATAATTATAAGATTAATATGAATAATTATATATATGCATTTCACTAGTTCTGTTCTTCTAAAGAACCTTGTTTATCCCAGGATCACAACATTAAAGAAAGGCAGCATAGGAGGACTGCATGGGGACTTTAATATGAAAACCTGGGCTCAGTTTCTGATATCAAGAAGTCAGTTGGGATTGAGACAGACATTTGGAGGACAAATGAATACAAATATTTCCAAGTGTACAGCTTTGGTTTGCAGTGGTGTAAGCAGTTCCAGACATTAACATTTCCTATTTTCTAGTTTCGTTTTGTTTTTCAAGACAGATTTTCCCTGTAGCTTTGTGGCCTGTCCTGAAACTAGCTCTTGTAGACCAGATTGGCCTTGAACTCAGAGATATCCACCTGCCTCTGCCTCCTGAGTGCTGGGATTAAAGGTGTGAGCCACCACTGCCCGACAACATTTCCTTTTTTATGAAAACCTAACAGCCTGAATGTGGCATTTCTTTTCAGTTTAGCTCAATATTGCCCAGAATCTCAGGCAAGGGTGATAAGGAGCTGAAAAAAAAAAAAAAAAAAAACAGACAGGCAAACAGACGGGCAAAGAAAAGACAGACAAACCCAGCACAATTCAGAGTGTTCTGAGATTTAGGAAAGATTTATAGACTGGAACTGATGACCAGTGTTCCTGAAGCCAAGAAGTTCATTTCAGCATTTCCTGGGTGAGTTCAAGGTAATTTGGAAAATGAAGTTCTGAAGAATTCAGTAAAAATTATGTCTGGGTATCAATTTGTTCCGAATTTTAGAGGAAATATGGGCTCTGAAACCCTCCCCCCTCCGCCTCTCTTTCTCTCTCTCTTGCTTTCTTTCTGCTCTGGATTTTTTCAGCTTGGCCCAGTAAATGTGAGTCAATGTATCATCTTGCCAAGCACAGGGCAACAAGCTAGCATTTACAGGCTTTGGAACACTGGACCTTTCAGAGCTGATGTGGTCTGAAGCTGCCTGGCTGATTTTTTTGTGTAACTTCCCTATTTAAATTTCTTCCTCTTCCTCAACTTCTTTCTACTTACATAAAATGAAGAAGTTCCTGAATTTATCCATTAAGTTACATGATACTCAAAGACATCAGGCAGTTCAGACCCTGGTGGTTGTATCAATTCATTTTAAAACCCTTTGAGAAAACATTGAAGATGTTCTTAAACACCAAGGAATCAATGGCTAGTAATTCCTGTCTAATAGAGTTTGAAGATCAAGGGTGGTTCTAGATGTGCTTTGTGAAAGGTCATAAGGAAGGGTATGGAGTATCCAGGCTGAGAGTGAAATACTGGTTGCCCTATTTCTTCACTTGGAATTTCCTGGCACCCTTCAGATGACCTTGGAGAAATATGTAGTCATGTTTTCCATTTTCCTCATATAAATACTCACTAGTGTCCAGATGGGCCTTAAGTAGCCTCCATCCTCTAAATGTTTTATAGATTTCCTGGATCAGAACTGAGGCTGAGCACTGGGAATTGAGTTGTATCATAACACAGGTTTTCCCTTGGTGAGTTTTCCTTAATATCAAGACTCAGGTAGGTGCTTCTTCCTGCACAAAAGAAGGTTATTAGCATCTGCTGAGCCCTTCCCTGCAGTCCTTTGAACCTCTTCAATCCACTGCTGTGACTTCTTCTCGGTGAACTCATCTGGCTTCGCGGAGTCATTGTTCAGTCTCATAGTCTTCACCTTGGGTTCAATCTCTTCCCGAAGTCTTTTTTCCCTCTTTTAGAGTTTCTCACACAAATAAGGTGGCAACTACATGAGTGTGAACTTTCCAAATTTGATTTAAATTGCTAACTCTTGTTTTACGTCTGTTATTAAAGAAAAATGTTGGGTTTTACTTCACTATTTTTGAGACAGGGCCCTACTTTATAGTTCAGACTGGCTTTGAACTTAGAATCCTCTGTCCAGACCTACTGACTTGTACCACTGTGTTCTGGAAAGAAAAAAAAACTCTTAGCTACATTTCCTGTGAAATATAAAACATACAAAACAAAAGACTAGTTTTCAGTCAGGCAGTCCCTCTACCTCCCAGCACTGTGCATATTAATTAAAAGTGCTTCTATAATTCAGATAAATGATATCTTGTTCCTCATGTCTCTCAAAAATCCTCAAGTATGAGCCTTCTAGTGTAGAAAGGGGTTTTGATTCTTCCAATCAAATTATAAGTTATGAGACATCGATTTCTTAAACAGGGTGGCCAAGATTTCTGTCAGGTTTTTGATGTAGTAAAACTTTTTATATTCCAACCAGGATGGGATAGTGTAGAATCATGTCCATTGCTTCCATTGAAGTCCTGCTATTTCATCTAAAGTTACTGCCAATTTGTGTGGCTAATGTTTTTCTACTGGATTCAGTTCCAGTTCCTAGTGCATGCAGAGGACTGTAGATCACTACCTTTACTGTGAGTTTATCCCCAAATAAATAAACCTTTGTTATACTCCATTCCAGGCTATTGTGGAATTCTTTTACAAGCTTGGAAATTAATGTCAGGACCAAATCATGAATTAAGTTCAAGGGCTCAAAAGGACGTTGTAATAATAGTTATCGAGACCCAGTGGTTTATCAGAGCTGTCCTCAAGAAAGATGCTCCCAAAAGGTAGAATTTGGTCTTCCTTGTTGGACAGTGCATAATACTCTATATAAATAGGTAAAGACTTTCAAGATTTTTAAAAATGATTTTAAAAGAACAACACACCTACCTTATTTCACAGATATGGAGAGATGTTGGTGATGTTGGTAATGTAGGAATTTAGAAGAGAATGAAGATGAATAGGAAGGAAAAAGGATATAGAACATATCTGGAAATATGACAGAGAGTCAGGTAGTGGCAGGAAAGAGTATAATTTTGAGTATGCAGTCCCAGGAAGATTGTTTTTATAACTGTGGATAAAGCTTGAAAAACCATGAAAGTCTGTCTCACTTTTCTGATTGATACTTTTAAATGGACTTTAAAAAATAATGTAGGTAATTTCACATTTTCTCAGCTAGCTATGTGTGATGAGTGTGTATGGCTACTGTGTTGTGAATGAATCATTATGTTTAACAAAAAGAATTTCTGATATTAAAATTTCATTTCTGTTTCCTACAAAGTCATTTTCAGAGCAAGAATAACATTGTATGAACCACGGGGAGCTTTATATATGTTCCACATTATAATAACCAGAAGACCATTGCACTCCATAGAATACCATGCCCATCAACAATGCCTGCAACGATGAGATAATAGTCACTACGAGTGCTCAGGGACAAAAAGGATGAATCACTGTGCACTGTATTGTCACTAATAATAAGCACTGGGAATAAGGTAATGTGTTTTTCATCATTATGCTATGGCATACATTGTGGGCTTACTTTCAGAGTTGAAATTGATGACCGCATAAAACTCGGAGGGTTGGCAGAAGTAATAAAATGTTTGTGAGCTAATGTATTACCAAAGCCTTGAGAAACAGCCTTTACTAATTGCTCTGCTGCGTGTCCTAGATCTTTAGTTACTGGATAACTGATGCAATGATGTAATACTGCCATCAGCTTTCTGAGAATTCTGCATCTGTGTCTTCAACCATTAGCAGATCCCAAATACTCAGAAGATACAGCTGCATAGGAAGGAATACAGAGAAATGTATACAGTGCTTACATTATAGTAGAAGTAATGCATAGGTGATTCAGAGTATATGGAAAGGTATGTGTTAGTTCCATGCAATTATTGTGCCATTTAATATAAGGGATTCAAACATCTGCAGATGTTTAAGCTCTCTCATGTGATGACGGAGTTGTCCTCAGGCATCGTAAGGGAGTAAGGGATGACTGTATTTTCCAGTGATCTAGAAACCTAAAATGGCTCATGTACTGAGGAGGACTCTGCAGGTGTCCATTCAGGGAAGGGAACAGCAGAGAGATGAGATTAAAAAACTCAGTTCAAACTGACTTCATCAACCTGAACCAAGACTTTGGAGAGTCTGATCTCAAGTGGTTTATTCACAACAAATTTAATTACAGTATAATTTGGAAAATGTTTCCTGATGTAATACAATCCCTGGTGTACAAGGAAGCATAATTGCATTAAAACCAGACTCAGGGTACATGTCATTGCTTCTAAGAAGATAGGATCTAGAGATAGGCTACCCGCACTAGTTTAAGGGCCTAGGGAAGGGTCTGACCATATAGGTAGCATAGAGATCATTTGGGCTATAAGCCACCTCTGGTCCTGTTTGTGGGAACTTGGGGAAGGTCATTTGGATTACTAGCCACCTCTGGTGCTGGTTGTAGGAGTTTGATATGTCCTGGTACAAAAAGATAATGCAGAGCACCCAGCAATTAATTACTTTCAATTCCAAGCTTTATAGAAAAACGGGTTATATGCCCTTTCTTTGAAAGAACAATCCTGGGTGCTTAATAGTCTCAGGTTCCCGGGAGATCTGTGTGCACAAGGACCATCATGTTCCCAATAGTTCTGTGGGACAATGGTCACTTGTATCATTTTTAATAAAACACTGATTGGCCAGTAGCCAGGCAGGAAGTAGAGGCGGGGTGACAAAAACAGAAAAATTCTGGGAAGAGGAAAGATGTATTCTGCAGTAGTCACCCAGACAGAGAGGGAGCAAGATGAGACTGCCTCACTGAAAAAAGGTTCCAAGCCACATGGCTAACACAGATTAAAAATCATAGGTTAATGTAAGATGTAAGAATGAGTTAATAAGAAGCCTGAGATAATAGGCCAACCAGTTTATAATTAATGTAGGCCTCTGTGTGTTTATTTGGGAGTAAACTGCTATGGGTGGCGTGGCTAACATAGAGGGACCGGGACGGACAGAAAACTTGGTCAACACAATAGTGTACTCTACATGGATACTGTTAGTCAGGGCTAGCAGACAGGTAGATATAAATGATACAGAAGTCATCCTCTATCAATTCCATAATTAAATTCCCACTTCTTGTGAGCCATGCTGTAAGACTTTTGTTCTCCATGAAGCTTTCCCGTGTGTGTATGTGGGTGGGGGAACTCTTGGATCTTATTTGCTCTCTATATTCACGGTGCTCAATATGTGGCTTCTCTTCTTGGTATTTATGCACCCACTGCTTGAATTAATGGACCTCTCCAAGAAGATCCTAAATTTCTTGAGGCACAGGCTATGCAGCTTAGTTTTTCAGTTTCCAGTGCACATGACTCTGGATACCATGACAGGGAATTTAACAGAATGAGATGTAAATCATATATATTAAGGCATTCTCTAATTCATGAAACTTTAAGGAAATTTTCAGTACTACTCTTACAGATGTAATGATGCCAACAGATGTTAAGTTCTTGTTAAATAATATATAACTTCTAAATAATCCAAGCACTTGTTTAGGAAGTATATTTTCCTTGTATTCTTGCTTATCCTACCTGTTACCATCCTAAACTATCCTTTTCACCAACTTTAAGAATAACATCTCATTCCTACTGCTGAGAACAGGGAGGGCTTAATGTATTTGCTAATATCACTACATCTCTGATGTTACCAATATGAACTTTGTTTTTGGTTCATGGTTTAGACTTCATTGTGAATTCACCTTTTTCCTTGCTCCAATATAATGATTCTGTCTCTGCTCACAGGAGTCCCTAATTTTTTGCTCACTACAATTAGACCTAAAGAGTGACTTAGTGAATTGATGCTTCTTTCACTTGCTATTATTGGGCCCTTTTAGGGCGGAAAATCACATAATAATCATTTGGCTTCTGCACAGTACCTTGTTCCAAATCACTGTCTGCAGTGGGGACTTTGCGAATTTTGAATAGATTGTCTCACCCAATTTAGTACAGTGAAATTATAGTCCTGAAAATGAAGTATTTTGCATGAAAATACTGGTCAGAACCTATTGCCCATTACTTTGAAAAGAGAAAAATCACAAAACATGTCAAACCCCAAAGAACCAATTCATTTCTTTCTTGTTTTAGATTTTCAAATTTTATTTATGTGTATGAGTATTTTGCTATACATGCTTGGTATCTGCAGATGTCAAAAGAAAATATCGGATCCACTGAAACTATAATTACAAATGGTTGTGAACCACCATGTAGGTGCTGAAAATTGAACCCAGGCTTCAGAAAAAGCAGCAATCTCTCTAAATTGCTGAGCCATCTCTCCAGCCCTCAACCCATGCCTTAAAGTAAATCTAAACCTCAGGGAACTATCTAGGTTGAAGTAGCATCACGTAAGACAGAAAACAAGACTGCACTTTCTGATTAGCACACTTACAAAGGCTGCTGGTAATGACTCCGTGCAGTAACATGTTCAGTGTTTACAGCATGCCGTCAATTTTATGTTTCTGACAAAGCATAGAAATGGGAACTAACAGGAATAAATAGAGCTTCTCGGGATAAAAACTTAGATGTTATAATAAAAACTGATACCTTGAAATAAGCACATTTGTGTGTGTGTGTGTGTGTGTGTGTGTGTGTGTGTGTGTGTGTGTGCAACATGCCAAAATTTGAGAAAAGAACTGGGGAGAAGGGAAAAGTGGTCATCGGCCAAAGTCTATGGAAGGCTGCGGTGAGTCAGGCTATTAGAACAAAGTTTATTTCCCATGGTTCTGAAGACTAGGAAGCTCGAGATTAGTGGATCTGGTGCCTGCTGAGGTCCTGTTCATTAGTTTACAGGTTGTGCCTTCCCACTGCGTCTCCTTGTGGAAGCAAAGGCAAGTGAGCTTTCCGGGGTCCTTCATAAAAAGGACCTCTCATGTGGTGACCCTGTTTCATGAACAAATGACTCCCTGTGGTAATGATGGCAGCTTCATTGTGAAATAAACAACTTAGGAGAGCAGTGATTTATTTGGGCTCATGGTTTCAGAGAGCTCAGCCCACGGTCATTCGGTTCCCTGTTTCTGGGCCTTTCGTGAGATAGACCGCCTGATGGCAGGACTATACTAAGGGAGAACTTGTTCACTTTAATGTGGACCCAAAGTGTAGTAAGAATTGGTCTGAGAAACATACTCTTCAGTGATACATCCCCAAGTAACCCATTTCCCTAAATGAAGAAGGCCCACCTTTAAAATTCTGTGTCTCTCCAGAAGTAACCCTATTAGCTGGGGACTCAAAGGAACCACAGAGGAATTTTATACTCAAACCCCACCAGTTCCCAAAGGTCCTACCTCCCAATTTTGTCACTTTGATGGTTAAACTTTCAACACAGAGAATTTGGTAAGGCATATCAAAATCACAATACTAGAAGGATGAACAATTTCAGGCAAACATGCTAACCAAAGAAAGAGCAGGAGATGCTTCATAACTCTAAGGTCAGCATGAAAGCCCAAGAAGAGAAAGGTGTGTTCAGTTGTCACAAAAGATGGTCAAACTCTGGGAAATGAAGATAGGTTAAATGCAACTAAGTTTAACTGTTTGATTTCTTTAAAATAAAGTGTGTGTGTGTTTGTTTGTGCATGTGTGCACATTTGCATAGGTGAATGTGGAGAGGCCAAAGGTTAAATCAGATGTCTTTCTCATTTGTTCTCCACCATTGTTTTTGAGATGGCATCTCTTACCGAACCTGGAGCTTTCCAATTTGGCTCAACTGACTGGCTAGAGAGCCCCTGGAATTCTCCTGTGCCTCCTTCCCCAGCCACTGCACCCAGCTTCTTCCTTACATGGGCTGAGGGGGTTTGAAACCAGATCCTCATGTTCACTTTACTTGCTGAATGTCTCCCAGTTCGAAATGTCATTTTGAAGCAGGAGTGCCATGTCTCCCCTATGTCCCCTTGTGTTTGTCTTCTCATCTACATGATGCACCTATCCATGCCTGTCTCTTAGGTTTCATTTTTGGCACCACCAATAGCTGAGACACTTCTGCACCCTTCAAGCTTCATGTTTTGCTGTACATTGGTTATAACTTAAGACCTTTATCTGTGTATCATGCTGTAAATAGTGTTGTATTGAGTTTAGATAAAAAAAATCAACATTGTTTTCTTTTTAAAGAATACTTTTGTTAATTCTTTGAGATTATTTATTTATTTTTGTGTTTTCAAGACAGGGTTTTACTGTGTAGCCTTGGCTGTTCTGGAACTAGCTCTGTACATCAGCTTGGCCTCAAACTCTCAGAATCTCCCTGCCTTTTTTCCCCAAGGGCTAGGATTAAAGACATATATCACCATGTCTGACAAGAATTTTATCTAATGGTATTTTGATCATAATCACTCCTCCCGTCCCCAAATCTCCCAGGTCTGCTCTCACCTCCTTACCCATTCAACTTCAAGACAGCTTTAAAAATTATCAGGTTCAACTTGTGTTTCCCAAATATTCCTGAGTGTGGGCCCAGTCCCTGGAGTGTGGTCAACCTCCAAAGGTAGCATCCTTAAAGAAGACTGACTCTCTTGTCAGCACTTATCAATTAACAATGGTTCCCTAATTATGGATGGATCTTCATGCCCATCTCTTCCCTTCATATTGTCTCTCTTGAGCTTGTGAATGTTTTGTACATGTTGACACAACTGCCGTGAATTCATGTGTACAATTAACTGACCTTATATGTCCAGAAAACACTGCTTCATTGTCATCTTTCATTGTCATGACTCGGGCTTTTAATAATTTTCTAACAAGATGGAACCTAATATGACACTGTTATGAGGGCAAAGGATCTGTGGCTAGGTAGGTTATAGGCCCTATGGGAAATCTATTATTATTATTATTATTATTATTATTATTATTATTCTACTAAATGGACTTAATACTAACCAACTCAATGCATTTCTCAACTGTCATCAAAGCAGTTTCTTTTGCAGTAGATGATGATTAATGCAGAGCTCGGCAATTAATCAATATACAGAGCATAAGAGAATGCAGAATGCTCAGCCCTACATGCTGTTTTCTTTATCATTGTTTATTATATTGAAAGGTGCAAGAAAATCTGTGTATTAAGATCCCACTTTACTGGTATACATTCTATGGAATAAGGATAAATTTTATATTGTTTTGCTTTCATCAATTTCAGTTATCCATGATCAATCATGCTGTGAAAATCTTAAATGGAAAGTCCCAGAACTGAATAATTCAACAGTTTTAAATGGTGTTCTTGTTCTGAGGAGCATGATGGAATTTCACACCACGTTGTTCCAACTGTCTAAGGACACGAACCATCCCTTTATTCAGTGTATTCACAGTTCCTAAGCCACCTACCTGTCAGTCACCTAGTCACATCAGTTACCAGGCTGAGTTTTAGTTCTGTCTCGCAATACTTGCATAAAAGGTTTGGTACTATTTGCATCTTTGGGGATCTACCAGTGGTCTCGGTAGGTATTTCTAGTAGTGGAGAGAATACCAAAGATGGACTCAGTTGGCTTTGTCCTGATTCACGGTGTGTAAAATCTTCCAAGAAGATACACTTTTCACAATAAAAGTATTACAAATGAATGAAGTCATTAAACTTTTTGTTAGCTACATATACAGTTTATATCACAGTCAAAAGAACTGTGAAGAATGTGTAAAGATCACCAAAGAGCCTGAGTCAGATACGTGATTTAAGGAGGGCTTTCAAAAACAAGACCTTGGAATGCAGAGCCTACCACAAGAGGACTAGCTGCATCTGGTGGGAATCAAGCATGCCTGCATTCCTGTCAAAGAGTAATGTCACTGTCACTATTTAGTTAGGGGTCTTCCCACAGAGAGCAGGAGTGGGTAGTCTCTCCATGACTACTTTCTAATATTCTAATGTTTAATACATTAAAAATATCACTAAAGAAAACACCCCCTTCATCTTCTTCTTTATCTGTATGACCCATGGAAGAGATAATGACATCAAACCACATCTAGATACATGTGTTTAGAGTATCTGATATCATGGCTTTATCAGACTTTGGAATTATGTAACTAGCCTTAAATGTTCCTGTTGTTGGTGCCATGTACCATGCAGCAATTTCAGTCTATTCAATTCTTTGTTTAACAGAGTGGCCCCTGTGATTGTTACTGCTGGTTGTCACCTGGCAAGGTCTCAAGTCATAGAATACCAGCCTATAGGTATGTCAATGAGGAAATTCCTAGCCCGTGTGGACGTGGGAAGACCTAGCACAAATGTAGGCAGCATCGTTCCGCTTGCTGTTGTTTCAAGCTCAATGCAAGGGAAAACACACTAAGCACCAGCATTCATTGTCTGTTACTTTTCAGCTGTAGAGGCAATGCAATCTGCTGCCTCTAGCTCTCAAAGCTATATTCATCCTAGCGTGAGAGACTAACCTCAAACCACATGCCCAAATAAACTCTTTGTTTCCTATGTTGCTTTTGTCAGGTCCTTTGTTGTAGCAATGAGAAAAAGTAGGTCATGCAATCCTTTCCACAATCAACCAACTCTTTTAGAGGATTGGTCATGGGGGAAAGATGAAGAGTCATGTTGTCGTATTGTAAATCTAATTTGTTCTTGAAGAATTTCATACAATGTATTAACCTGTTCCAATAATCCCTCCCTGATCCAACCCCCTTTCCCTAACCATCTAAACACGTCTTGCTCTCCTTTGATCACCCACAAAGTCCATTTATGCTGCCCATATATTCTCAGCTGTATCACCCAGTAGCTACATTTTAAAGAAAACAGACTGTCCCTTTCCCAGCTCTCATCAAATGCCAATGACTCCTCAGCTTGCAGTGGGACTTTGTGCCCTTCTCCCCCTCACTAGATTTTTTTTTTGTCTGTTTTGCGTCTACAAAGATCTTGTGCAGGTACTCCCAGTCACTGTGAGTTCATTTGTACAGCTGGCTTTGCCATCATCCACCACCTTTAGTTCCTACAATCTTGCCACCCCCTTTCCATCAAAGACTCCTGAGTCTTGGCAAAAAGAGGTGCAATATAGATGTCCCATTTAGAGCTGAGTGCTGTGAAGTTGTAAATTGTCCAATTGTGGGTCTCTTAATTATCTTTATTATCAGCATCTTCTGCAATAGAAGCTTCTCAGATGAGGGTTGAGAAATGCATTGATCATTGGGTATAATGATAAATCATTGGGAGTCAGTTTAATTCTATATACATTTAATACAGTAATAGTAGTAGATTCTTCTCTAGGGCCTATGACCTCTCTTACATTGTAAATCTTCGGGACACTGTTTTGATTTGGTTGTGTGTATACATTTCATGTAACCAGAGAGTGCCAACCCATTTTAAATGTATGTCATTTGACAAATGTTCAGAAAGTACAAATCATGCACTAGATACGTTAAGTAGATACATCAAGTGACAGAGAAATAGCACTATATAAGACAGACACATTTCCTATAGGTGATTATCTTCTAGTTAGAGAGATGGGGTAAACGAGTTAGGAGTGTAATGCCATGTCAGAGTTGTCCAAAACAAGCAAGCAAGCAAGCTTTGAAAGTGACATAATACTTCTATAGGTAGTGTAGAAATAAGGCCACTAGGAAAGAATGACATTTGAGTGGCTACTTTGTGTTTTGAAAAGCAGTTGAAATTTTCTAGGGACAGAATCTTCTAGTTAGAGACAAAACAAAAACAAATGCTGTAAGTAAGATGACTACTTAATTAGGTTAGAATAGCAGCACACATGCCTGAAAGAAAGGGAGCCAGGGAAAGGAGGGGAAATGTATAAAGGAAGGTAGGGCTCAGATGGTATAGGCAGGTCCTGAAGTACGGATGTGAGGCTTCAGGTATTGTCATAAGCTCTAAGTAGAGCCTCTCTTAGGGCCATCCAAAATGAGGAGAGCAGCATACCTGACCTGGGGGAAACAGAGACGCTAGCTGGGATGATTTTCATCTTTGAGAATACAGACTGTCGTTGTAGTTATGAAAGTAGACATTAGTGGTGTTTCAGAATAGTTTCAAAATGAACTGATGAGTGACAGTGGACTGGTTGTAAGAGCAACAGAAGCAAAGGACTTGCCTGCTTCTGTATATATAGTGAGCCAGTGGGGTTTGGTGGCCACACTCTCCAGAAGGGAGAAAACAAGAGGTGAGCAGGGGTGGTAGGATCAAGAGCGCTTGACTTGGGGTTTGAGTTTGAACGTGACTGTGAAATTTCCAATAGCAGGGTCAAGTTGGCTGTGGCAGAGGTGGAATCTAGGCCTCTGATAATCTGAGATGTTCTCATTTCACCATATCATAAATATGACTTAGAATCACATATGAGGGGATAGAAATGCAGGTCATTTAGAGAGTATTTCCCTGTCTTTCATGTCTAGCATTGCATCAGCCAGGTGTGGCAACTCATGATTGTAATCCTAACACCTGGAAGATGGAGAAAGGAGACCTGAAGTTCAAGATCACTTTTGCTTATGGAAGAAGCTCAAGCTAGACTGGGATACAGAAGACCTACTCTCACCCTGTAACATGAGGTCCTGCTCATTGGGGTTTCTGTCCTGCCCAGGTCCTATAGCCAGCAAGTCCCAAAGAAAATCACACAGAGGTCTACATAAGTTATAAACTGATTGGCCGATTAGCTCAGGTTTTGTATTAGCTCTTGTGTCTTATATTAACCCATTCTTATCTATGTTAGCCACATGACTCAGTACCTTTTTCAGCGGGGCAGGTCACATTCTGCTTGTTAGGTGATCTGGGCAGGACTCTGGAGGAATGGGCTTCCTCCTTCCCAGCATTCTCCTGTTCTCATTGCCCCACCTTTACTTCCTGTCTGGTTGTCCCACCTAGACTTCCTGCCTGGCCAATCAGTGTTTACTTAAAACATGATTGACAGAATATAGACAATTCTCCCGCACCATCACCCCTCAAAAAATATCACAAATGGAAGCAATGGACAAATGTCAAAATGCAATGTGAGAAAATACTAACAAATTACAAATTCCAAAGCTAGCAAATATAAAATGCCACTAATTTAGAAAACATTGTTTTAACCTAGTGCTCACAGCTGTAGCTATACCCATAGTTTTGTCTGTATATTCCTCAATCACCTTTTTATATCATAAGAGTTTTATAGTAGTGATATTTTCTGAGATGAAAATAGAAAGTTATACTTTCCTTAAAAAGCAATGATAGTTTGGAAGCACAAATAGCTTAAAACACACAAGTACAGATGAACATGCAATTCACAGTTTTCTCCAAAACTGATCTGAGAAACACAGGGGTTCTAACATACCCTGGGTCTGTGCCTTGCCATTGGCTCCTATCTGTAGCCTTTGGATCTTAGAATAGGGTCTTGCTCTGTAAACCAGACTACCTCTAACACCTCCAGCCTCTGCCTCTTGAGTGGAGGGATCACACACACATACCAATAGACACCATCACACCTGAACTGTTTTCAGTAATTTCTATTATATTTTCCAGTAGCACAGTGCATTGATAATTATACATGCTGCATACTTAAGGATTTTCTGACAGAAGAGAATTGTCATTGCTACCAGACATCCTGAAATTTTGCCCTTTTCACAACTGCAAGAGTTTTCAATAGACTATTATTTTCCTCTGTCTCCTCAATTACAGACCCCCAAATTCCACTATTCTAATTTCCAGTCAATAAAATCCTTAGAACCAAGCCGATTATCATGAGGTCACCATAGGTTAGCTTTACTTACTCTATAGCAGAAAAGAGCCCCTGTGGTATATTGAAATTTTGTGCCGTGCTTCTTTTGCTTTTGAAGACATGTGTGTGTGTGTGTGTGTGTGTGTGTGTGTGTGTGTTTTGTTCATTTTTATTATTGAGTAATTTCCCATGATCTGAATATGCTATACATCATTATTCTTTTTTTTTTTGGCTTCTTTCACATGTTAATCTTTTTTTTCTTTTCTTTTTTTATTGAGAAAAGGAGAAAAAAAACAAGTTTCCACCTCCTCCCAGCCTCCCATTTCCCTCCCCCTCCTCCCACCCTATTCCCCACCCTCCCACCCTTCTCCCTCTCCCCCAACTCCTTTCCCCCTCCCTCTCCAGTCCAAAGAGCAGTCAGGGTTTTCTGCCCTGTGGTAAGATCTAGGACCTCCCACCTCCGTCCATACCTAGGAAGGTGAACATCCAAACTGGCTAGGCTCCCACAAAGCCATCACATTACGTAGGATCAAACCCCCATGCCATTGTCCTTGGCGTCTCATCAGCCCTCATAGTTCGCCATGTTCAGAGAGTCCAGTTTTATCCCATGCTTTTTCAGTCACAGTCCAGCTGGCCTTGGTGAGCTCCCATTAGATCAGCTCCAATGTCTCAGTGGGTGGGTGCATCCCTCGTGGTCCCGACTTCTTTGCTCATGTTCTCCCTCCTTCTGCTCCTCATTGGGACTTTGGGAGCTCAGTCCAGTGCTCCAGTGTGGGTCTCTGTCTCTATCTCCATCCATCACCAGATGAAGGTTCTATGATGATATGCAAGATATTCGTCAGTATTGCTATAGGATAGGGTCATTTCAGGTTCCCTGTCCTCAACTGCCCAAGGAACTAACTGGGGACCTCAGCTTGGGCACCTGGGAGCCCCTCTAGGGTCAGGTCTCTTGCCAACCCTAAAGTGGCTCCCTTAACTAAGAATTGTGGTTCCGTGCTCCCCTGTCCAACCTTCCTTTATCCCAATCCTCCTGTTTTCCCAAGGCCCGACCTCCTTCCCTTCTAACTTTTCTCTCCCCATCTCCCCTTACCCTCATCCCACCCCACCCCCAAGATCCCAATTTTCTCCCCGGCAATTTTGTCTACTTCCCTTAGCCAAGTGGATAACTATATGTTTTTCCTTGGGTTCGCCTTCTTACTTTGCTTCTTTAGATTCACCTATTGTAGACTCCGTGACCCTTCTTTATGGCTAGAAACCAATTATGAGTGAGTACATCCCATGATCATCTTTTTGGGTCTGGGATCAAACTCTATTACAGAGCTACAGTAATGAAAACAGTGTGGTACTGGCATAAAAACAGAGAAGTCGACCAATGGAATCGTATAGAAGACCCGGATTTTAATCCACAAACCTATGAACACCTCATTTTTGATAAAGGAGCTAAAAGTATACAATGGAAGAAAGAAAGCATCTTCAACAAATGGTGCTGGCATAACTGGATGTCAACCTGTAGAAGAATGAAAATAGACCCACATCTTTCACCGTGCACAAAACTCAAGTCCAAATGGATTAAAGACCTCAATATCAGCCTGAACACACTGAAAGGATAGAAGAGAAAGTGGGAAATACCCTACAACAGATGGGCACAGGAGATCGCTTCCTATGTATAACCCCAGAAGCACAGACATTAAGGGCAACATTGAATAAATGGGACCTACTAAAACTGAGGAGCTTCTGCAAAGCAAAGGACACTGTCACTAAGACACAAAGGCAACCTACTGACTGGGAGAAGATCTTCACCAACCCCGCAACAGACAAAGGTCTGATCTCCAAAATATATAGAGAACTCAAGAAACTAGACTTTAAAATGCTAATTAACCAAATTAAAAAATGGGGCACTGATCTGAACAGAGAATTCTCAACAGAAGAAGTTCAAATGGCCAAAAGACACTTAAGGTCATGCTCAACTTCCTTAGCAATCAGGGAAATGCAAATCAAAACAACTTTGAGATATCATCTTACACCTGTCAGAATGGCTAAAGTCAAAAACACCAACGATAACCTTTGCTGGAGAGGCTGTGGAGGAACGGGTACCCTCATCCATTGCTGGTGGGAATGCAATCTTGTGCAACCACTATGGAAGTCAGTGTTTCGGTTTCTCAGGAAATTCGGGATCATCGTACCCCTGGACCCAGCAATCCCACTCTTGGGAATATACCCAAGAGATGCCCTATCATATGACAAAAGCATTTGTTCAACTATGTTCATAGCAGTATTATTTGTAATAGCCAGAACCTGGAAACAACCTAGATGCCCTTCAATGGAAGAATGGATGAAGAAAGTATGGAATATATACACATTAGAGTACTACGCTGCGGTAAAAAACAATGACTTCTCAGCCGGGCGTTGGTGGCGCACGCCTTTAATCCCAGCACTCGGGAGGCAGAGGCAGGTGGATCTCTGTGAGTTCGAGACCAGCCTGGTCTACAGAGCTAGTTCCAGGACAGGCTCTAAAGCCACAGAGAAACCCTGTCTCGAAAAACCAAAAAAAAAAAAAAAAAAAAAAAAAAAAAAAAAAAAAAAAAAAAAAAAAAACAATGACTTCTCGAATTTTGCATGCAAATGGATGGAAATAGAATACATCATTATTCTTTCTCTAATTGATGATCATTTGCTTTTTTCAGTCATGGACTATTAAAAATAAAGCATTTAGGATACTCTCTATATATTTTTCTTACTAGAGTTGTTCATTTTCTTGAATTATTAAACTTGGTCTTGGAAGAACAGAAGGTGCCTAGTTTTGTTTTATTTATTTATTATTTTTTCAAAATAGCATACAGAGTATTGTGTTTCACTATGCACTTTTCATACCTGTATATTTTCATTTATGTGTGTGTGTGTGTGTGTGTGTTTTAACTGTACTAGATATGCCCAGGAAGCTCTCCAAAATATTACTAGTGTCTTCCGCCAGCCAGAAACATATCAGACACAGATGATCAGCATCCTCCTAGTGCCAAGTCACATTGTCTGAACAGTACCTTTAAATTCTAGTCATTCTAGTGAGTGTTCTGGCTCTCCACATGTCATTGTTTCTTCCATGTTCTCCCATACAGGCTGGGTTTCTGTGGCACTCTCTGCCTGAAATGACTTAGGGTAAGCCTAAGCCTGAACTTAGGACATAAAGTGTACTTTTGGAAGTCATCCCTAAATGGAGTGATGTAAGACGTTATTGTGAATGTATGTAACTGGATCTATATACCATATCTCGCTAATTGCAACATACAGAGCAATGTTCTAATAAAGTCCCCAAATAATCCTTGATTATCCAGTTCTTCTCATTCTAAAGGGAAATAGGATAAGAGGGAAAGAAAAATGGAGAGTGATTGTGATTCTATAGAGATACCCTTAAAATATTACTTTGCACATTTTACAAAAAAAAAAACAAAACTAAAAACTCATAAACATATATTGTTCAGGACTTCTAAAATGGATTTGCAGTACAAACAATCCTGAGGCTTATGATTTTTTTGTTTCTATTCTTGTGTGACAACCAAATTATCAGTGAGAAGTTAGACAGAAAATATTGAAAACTTCATCAATTTCCTCAATATTTAGAAAACGTAAAGCCTTGGGACTGTGGTCATGTGGGCAAACATGCATCCAAGGTACAAGTAGGCACATGAAATGAGTTGTGATATTCTGAGCAATCTAGGTATCAAAAATAGCAGAAGTCAGACTAAAAACAAAGATAGAGAGGGGCTTCCAAAGAGCCAAGGGCAGCAAACACCTTGGGAAGAAAGGACCATGGATATGTGGTCACAGAAGAGGAAGTAGGAGGATCAGAAGCTCAAAATCAAGGCCATCCTGAGCTATTTAGGAAACTGGAGGGCGGCCTAGGAAACATCAGCCCTGTCTCAAATAACAATAATGATGATGATTATTAAACAAGGCTGCTAAAAAGATGATCATGTGAGCTAAGTGCATAAAATTATAAATAATTTTTCAGTCAATAGGAAATTGATTAAATGAATTATAATACATACAGACATTTGTACACCAACATACAACCCTCAAAATGATGAAGCTTCAAGTCCATATTTTTTTACATGCCTATCTTGTTAAATAAAAGCACATATTGCAACAGAATGTGCAGCATAATAGTAAAATGCCTGAGCCCATAGAACATTCAATGATGTAGGCTATGAAATGTCAACCTTAAATGAAATTACTCTAGATAGTTTTGATATTTTTCTTGATGTTTTCATGTGCACACAACCCCAAGAGTAGAAACTATTTCCATTTAGAACAAGCAGCTCTGACTTCAGTCAAAGAAGTGCAGATTAAACTAGATAGATAGATAGATAGATAGATAGATAGATAGATAGATATAGAGAGATAGATAGATAGATAGATAGGATTTGTTTTGATCAATACAGTTCATAAGGATAGAAAGGATGCTAAGTCATAAGGCTAGTTAGTTATAGGGGGAAAGGCCCACATGTGTTCTAGTGGTAAGTGTGCGTGTTAGAGCAACCTTTATAGTAGGTAGCTCAGCAATATTGTTGAGATATTTTAAAATGTCATCTGGACCTAGAGGTGCGAGTGTTGTGGCATTTCATCTGTATTTTAATAAATAGAGCTTGCCTGGGGATCAAGAAAATAAAACAGTCACACTGGCCAGCCTTACAGACCAGGCAGCACACACCTTTAATCCCAGTAGCCATACTTGCTTGACATAGAAACCAGTTGGTAATGGTGCATGCCTTTAATCCCGGTGGTGCACACCTTGAATTTTAGCCCGAGAGATTAAATATAAGACAAGAGGAGACAGCTCACATTCTCAGTCTCATTCTGAGGTTTACTGGAGGCAGGATTGTCATTTTGAACTGAGGTAGAAGTTAAGAGCTAGTGGCTAGCTGTTTTGCTTTTCTGACCTTCAGGTTGAACCCCAATATCTGTTTCTGAGTTTTTGTTGATAGTGCTTCATGCAAGCTTGAATTTAAGGAGTCTTTTTTACTATTTGAGAATGATCAGAAATTTAATATAATTTACCTTAAATTTTGCCAAAGGAATGAGAAGGAAGCAACTGTGGAAAATAATTTAATCAGGTAGTGAGGGAAGAATGAAGTAATAATCCGACTTACATTTTAGATTACTCCTGCTCAATATTACAGGTACGTGTGTTTTCCAAAGTATACATCATAAATGTGATCATTTTAGCTAATTAATATGGTTAAATAATTTTTGATGGACAATAGTGCACACATACATTTGCACATCTCTGTTTATTTTATTGAAGTACTATTAATAAAAACTGTGTTATAGAACCAAACCAATATAGGTGTCCCACTATCAAGGGGTGGATAAAGAAAATACAACAGATGATGTACACAATGGAGTGTGTTACTCTCTGGAAAATGGATGTGACTGGAGACAGGTTAAGCAAATCTTAAACACAAATATTGTATGTTTTCTTTGGTTTCTCATTCCTAGATTTTACATAGATGCATACAATTGTGTATGTGTATGCAAGTAGAAAACAGAAGCAGTACTTCTAGGAGAGCAAAGGGCACTAACAGGAGGGGACGTGGAAAGGGAGGGAAGAGTAGGAGTGTATAGGAGGGATATGCTCAAAATTATGATTTTGTATAAATTTCCTATGTAACACAATCTCATGCACAATAAATATAGACTATAAATATTTAAAAATCATTTTTGATTAAGGATGAAGCTCAATGAAAGGATGCTTGCTTGGAATATATATTAAAACAGTTATATTTTATCTATAATATTTTATTCTTGTGTCTGTAGATATTTTGCTTGCATTTATGTATATGCACTGTGTGCATGCCTGGTTCCCACAGAAGTCAGAGAGTGCATTAGATCCCCTGGAATGGGCAGGAGTGGCAGACAGTTTAGAACAACCATGTTGGTTTTGGCAACCACACACAGGCCTTCTGGAAGAGCCATAGTGCTCTTAACCACTGAACCAAGGGTCCAGCCATAGATATCTATTTGTTTATGTATTATTTATATTTATTTACTTATTTGGTGTGTGTGTGTGTGCACATATGCACACATGAACTAAATGCCATTGGAGCCCAGAAGAGAGCATCAGATCTCTTGCTGCTAGAGCTACAGGTGACTGTGAGTATCTTGTCATGGGTGTTGGGAACTCAATTTGGGTGCCCTAGAAAAGTAGCAAACACTTTTAACTGATGTCTCATCTTTCCAGCCCAAGTGACACTGATTTTTAATTCATAAACTAGAATTCTAATTTGGATGCCAGTCATTTATGATTTGCTACTACGCTTTTATTCTATGAGATGGATATGGGCATCACTGTATACGGATTAAACAAATTGATAAACATGAATAAGAATTACAAACTCAGTCCTTTTGCATTATTTACTTAGGTGACCCTTCATAAAGTCACTCTAGACCCATTTCTTGGTGACACTTTTTGATATTGCCATGTAATTTTCTTTTGTACATTTGCAGCTATTAATACATTTTCAAGAGAAATTACCTATGTGACCCTTCTATGACATGCTGAGTACATAAAATATGATTTTTTAAAAAAGAGATAAAGTAGTTCATTTCTACCAAAAGTTTTTTATACCTGGTGCTTTAACATTTAATTTTGCTCCAAATGATTGTTCTCTCTTCAAGAGACCATTCAAGTTAAATGAAAAATAAAGGAGCTGGGCTCCTTTTGGAGTCAAATTTTTGGTTTATAGATGATGTTCATGACAGAAAGGGCAACTCAAATGGAATAGGTAACCACTCCAGGATAAGAGGGTAGATGTTCTCTCTGCAGAACTCTTTCTGCAGGGATGATTCTCTTTTAACATTTTTAACGTTCTATTGAATATTATAAGGCTGTTTGGAGCTGAGTTACAGCCTTTCATTTGGTCAGTATATTACAATTCTTCTGAAATCTTTCCAGTAACTGAATCGACCTAAAATTTTACCTCTGTGACCAAATAAATAGAAGCTGCTTGTTGAGAAATAGTGATTTAGACTTGCTGTGTCAGTCTCAAAGGCTATTCTGTGAAAAGCATAGATTGAAATTATTTGAGTATACTTCACAAGATTAATAGAAAAATTGAAAAATGACTTTAGAAAGCATTGAAAGGGCCAGAATCAAGAAAAACCCAAATATCATGTAGGAAACTCTGCCAGAGAATGGATGTACCTCCCAGTCAAGGTTTTCCATCTCAGTTGTTAAAGCTAAGGAGTTTCAGTCAATAGTCATAGTTTAAATTAGAGAAAGCAATGTCAATGGAAGGGATAGTTTTAAAGTATATGAATGCAAAGATGTAAACAACATAGCAATCTGTCTATTCCTAGATATGTGGCCATGAGAAGTGAGTATATGCTCACAATGGTCCATGTGTAACCAGGTTTACATCAGAGCTACTATGATGGCACCAGCTAGAAACCCCTCTCAATTTTCCATCAGTAAAGATGGATAAATATGCTCTGGAATATTCATGTAATGGAATATTAACAGAAAATAATAATGAGAGCTATAGCTATATATAGATAAAATAGGTGAATTTCACAGAGTGAAGAGCAAAAGAAGATGAAAACAATCGCATACAATATATGTTCATGTAGTTGAGGAATAATATTAACTAAGCTGGAGAAGTTGGAAGAGTGATTTCCTGTAAGTGAAAAGGAACACGTGGTGATGGTCTGGGTTCTAGGAATGCTCTGTATTAATAAGATAGGGTTGCCCTGTGATGTATAACTGGGGTACTTCAGTGTATGTCACACTACGATAGAACAGTTTCTGAATGCTCATACTAAAGTCAATATTCAGAAAAGAAAGAAATACTTAGGGAATTTTTCTCTTTTTTTCTCTACTTCTCAACTTGCAGCTTAATTAAAAAGCAATTATATTGTGCAATAGATATTATTAAACAGAGTCAAAGGCTAATTGGCCCTTTATCCACAGCTAGTCATTGTGCAAAAATCTCTTGTTGCCATTGTACATTCGACTCCTTGAAACTAACATTGTTTAGAGAGTTTCACAATGTATTATCCACCTCTTCCTTCATGGCCTTTATTAAAGTCAGAAGCAATAAAGGCCTTTAGGAAGAGACACTTTTTCATTAGGTTGACTAACTATCATTACTAGTCTAAGAGCATGTCACTCAGGTGCCACATCAGTGCCTTGTCCATCCAACCAGGTTCTTACACAGAACTGCTGTGCATTGATTTGTAGCACTGTTTAAAAAATATTTCCAGCAGCATTACAAAATAAATTATATTCTTTACCTGAAAAATAAATCAAAGCAAAGAAAACCAGTGGCCTATCAAGCAAAAATAAAGAGGAAAACAAAAACCTTCTGCAAAGTAAACAACATACTCAGAGTCAAGTACTGACTTTTGTCACTAGCCTGGCCCCTGGTACCCCCTCTATGGTTAACTCTGGACAATGATGCTAAGGGATTTTCATGCCCTGCATGTGGAGCACACAGGATAAGACTTAAAGCAGAAACTTTGGGATCCTATTAGAAGATTCAAAGCAACTTCTATTCTATTCAAAGCAAGGGTCCTGCAATCCTTTAACCTAGGGCCCCAACTCTGAGACAAAGAAGGAAGCATTCACATGATTCCCAGAGATGTGAGGTCTGAAGTCTGGGTGAGGACAGTTCCCCAGGACCAAAGATGTGCTTTTAGTTCTGAAGAAATCAAAACATCTGCCACATCACAGCTTCACCAGTTACTTTCCTTACACTGCTGGAGAGATAGCATGGCTTCTGTGGCTTTTAGCTTCTCCAGCAGTTAGAAAAAGGAGAAAGCAGAAATTTTAGGTAAATATGTAAGCAGACTAAACACATATCTAAAACATTGAATGTTCATAGAGTAATAACTAAAAAGGTATTCAAAGGCACAAAGAAAGGGATACAGGGATAAAGATGCCAGAAAATATATGGGGAAAAAGAAACAGACAAATGGTGCTTTTTGATTTAGTAAAGTAGCTAGCACCTAAATGGGCCAGTAGGCATGAATAGGCTACAGGTACATTGTCACATCAGGACCAGGCCTATCAATTCCTGCAAGATGGAGGGGAGTGAAGAGAGAGAGAGAGAGAGAGAGAGAGAGAGAGAGAGAGAGAGAGAGAGAGAGAGAACGGTTATAGTTTTAAAAGGAATAGTTGAATCTTTCAGTCTATTAACTTAAGTCATTTAGCTAGGTAGATATTTCTCTTCTATCTTGACAGAAAGTGTGTAGTTTATCATAGTACAAAAATATTTTTCGAACCAGAAGACCTACAAACTTGGAAGAGCAAGAACACTAAAGGGTTGGAAGAAAGTCCTAAAAATCCAGGAGATTAATAAAACCACAAAGTAGACTTCTGCCGTACGTGCTATCCTCTGCACTCAGTTTCAAGTCCTGGCTATCAGGCTTATGGCTTTTGACTTTTCTTCAGGGAATAAGGAGAAAATGCCAGAGAATATGGCCATTTCAGTAGACTTCCATCTCTCCCCAAACAACCAGTTTCTTTTAAGTCACACAGAAGCAATTGTTAAATCTGCAATTTACTAGACTCGAGGAAAACATTTCAACGTGAAAGAAACTAAAAAAGAAAACAACAAAATAAAGCACAAAGAAAATGGAGGAAAGATTAAAAACAAAAAGCAACAGTTATTTAAAAATACAAATGGATGGAAATAGAAAACACTATCCTGAGTGAGGTAAGCCAGACCCAAAAAGAGGAACATGGGATGTACTCACTCATATTTGGTTTCTAGCCATAAATAAAGGACATTGAGCCTATAATTCATGTTCCTAGAGAAGCTAAATAAGAAGGTGAATCCAAAGACAAACACATAGGCATCCTCAGGAATATTAACCTTCATCAGGCGATGAAAGGAGACAGAGACAGAGACCCACATGGGAGCACCGGACAGAAATCTCAAGGTCCAAATCAGGAGCAGAAGGAGACGGAGCACGAGCAAGGAACTCAGGACCACAAGGGGTGCACCCACACACTAAGACAATGGGGATGTTCTATTGGGATCTCACCAAGGCCAGCTGGCCTAGGTCTGAAAAAGCATGGGATAAATCCGGACTAGCTGAACATAGCAGACAATGAGGAATACTGAGAATTCAAGAACAATTGCAGTGGGTTTTTGATCCTACTGCACGTACTGGCTTTGTGGGAGCCTAGGCAGTTTGGATGCTCACCTTACGAGACCTGGATAGAGGTGGGCAGTCCTTGGGCTTCCCACAGGTCAGGGAACCCTGATTGCTCTTCGAGCAGATGAGGGAGGGGGACTTGATCGGGGGAGGGGGAGGGAAATGGGAAGCGGTTGTGGGGACGAGGCAGAAATCCTTAATAAATAAATAAATTAAAAAAAATAGGAAAAAAAGATTGCTTCCAACACTTAAGGAGAGGGGAGTGTACAAAGAGCACGAGAAAAAGAAAGCTCATAGGGAAAAATGCAGATGATGATGATGGAGAAATCAGAGATTGATGGAAGACTGAATCAGAGGTCAAGTGCATCATATCTTCCCTAAAGTAGTAGTAGTATTCAAAAAGATAAATGGCAAGATGGACAAGAATATTAGAGGCAGACAAGGAAGTGCAATATATGAAAATTAAAAAAAATAATTTCTAGTAGTAGTTGGAAGAGATTATCAAAGACATACGGTGGTTATGTCTACTGCAATGAATATGAAATGACACTGATCAAAGCCTTTGTGAATATAGCTGAGCCGGAGGGAAAGCCAATCTAACAGGAAGAATTGCACATCACTTTGGCAGTGGACTTTGCAACAGCGCTTAGGAAGCTAGAAGATAAAGAACAATGGCTTCAAAATGCTGAGGGAAAATTTTTCCTCACATGGAAATGAGTATCTAGAGAAGCTAATGGGAATGTGAAAAAAAAAATCTTCATGTAGGCAAGGGCTCAGAAACTTTGCTGCTTATGTGTTCTTTCTCAACAAAGAGAATGATTAAGAATAGATCAACTAAAAGGAAGCCATATGTAACAAAAGCATATTCTTAAATTGTTGTGTGCAACGGAAATGCACGGAGCAACTCACTCTGGAAGTGGCATGATACCCTCCCCCACTTCAGGCTCAAAGTGTTCTCTAAGGTCGCTTGCTCGGTAGCCCACTGGTCTCCTGGCTCTAGGACAAGGAGACAGGAAAACAGCAAGCATGCATGGTTATTAAAAAACTGTGTCCTTGGGAACAGCTAGAAGGTGAACCGTTTTCAACACAGGTTTTTATTATTTGTGTCATAATATCAAAATGTTTGCAGTGGAGACTGGAAACCAGAAGCTCATCCATGAAGAGACTGCTCTGCTCTGCCTGGAAATTTCAATCAGGAACTCTGGCATGATTGTTTATTTCCCAAATGATTTCTTCTAGATCTTGCAAGCCACCATTTGATAGTATTACTTTTGTTAGCTCACTACCAGGCTACCCCAGTTGTCTCTGTTGGGTTTTTAAGTGCTTGTTTTGATAATGTTTTCCTGTCTATCTGCTATACAATCTGTTCTTTTCCTTTTTCTTGGTACATGCTTAATAACCTCACTCATTGGAAACTCCAAGTACAGCCCATTCTTCAGGGATGTACCATGTGTACAATATGTCCATAAAATAAATGGCTAAGCAGAAGAGAAAGTAAAGCTAATGGCTAGGGAAAAGCAATCTGAAAGAGATGTTTATCCAGAGAAGAAAGAAACTCCCTCTCAAGTGGGCCGCATTGCATCAGGAGGATGAAGTCTCAGAATCTCTGAAAAGAAAATGACAGGCAGCTGGCTGTCCTGATGTTTCTGACTGTGACAATTTTAGTGAAAGAAACATGGGACTTAAATGAAAAAAGAAAAAGAAGAGGAAGAAAATAATTTTAATAATTAACTTCCAGAAAAATAAAATGACGTAAAAGAAAGTTGATAGGATGTTCATGGTGCATTGTACAACTTGGGTATAGAGAAAACATTACAACCATGTCAACACTGAATGTCGAGATGGGACAGGTGGATGTGCAGCTTCCAATAACTGGGCTGTAGCAGATACATTGTGCAAACATGACCCGATCAGTACTTCCTAGCTGCATGCTATTTTGCTCTGCTTGGTGAGTAACACATCAAGAGGAAGACTCTTCTTCCGCTGTTGTATCTGAGTCGAGCCCCTGACAGCGATTGTCAGAAAGCAGTGAAAGTGATATTCTAGGCTATTTCATGAAAGACCACATAATAAAAAAAAACATGCAAATCAAAACTCCATGGAGATTCCACCTCACTCTAGTCAGAATGGCTGTCATCAAGAAAACCATCAGTTCTATTCCTGAAGATAGAGGGAGAAATATACACTCTGTTGGCAGGAGTGTGAATTAGTGCAAACTCTACAAAAATGAAGTAAGGTCCCCAAGCGACTATAAATAGAAGCACCACATGATTCAGGGCATACACATGGAGGAATCTAACCCACATACAGTAGACACACCTGACACCCTATTCTTTCTTCACAATAGCCGTGTTATGAAATCAGCTCAGATAGCCATCTACAATGAAGAGGTTAAATGTGATATGTATGTACATATGTGTATATACATAATGAGATTTTATTTGACCACAAAGAACAAAATTATGTAATTTTCAGGAAAATGAGTGGAATTAGAAATCAACTACTAAGTGAAACAAATGAGTCAGAAAGACAAATAGTTCACGGCTTCTGTCATGTTCAGCGAATAGATCTTAAAAAATATGGGGAAGGATATGGGACCTTACATTCTAGGAGCGAGGACTAGCTAAAGGAGAGAGAGATTAGAACAGTGAGGAGTGAGTGAATATGATCAAATTGATATGTGTAAATGTATGAACATGTCATAATGAGATTCATGGCCTTGTACAATTAATTGGTGTATGCTACTAAAAGACCAAGAAAGATGGGCTGGGAAGATTGTTCAGTGATTAACACTTCCTTCGCTCTCAAAAGATTCAAGTTTGGCTCCAGCACATGTTTCTGGCAGCTCACAATCATGCAGTTCCAGAGATCTGATGCCTTCTAACCTCTATGGACAGACACACATGCATAACTAAAATATATCTGTTTTTTTTTAAGAAGAAAAGATCATGTCTTTTATGTGTTGACCTAAGAGAGCTTGCTTTTCCTACTTCGCGTGCCATGTAAGGAGTCTGCTTACCCTGAAACCTCAACACTATAGTGATCACGTGGAGAGAGATCACTTAGGAGAATCCAGGATCCCAGCCTTCTGCATTCAAGTCACTATAGCTGATTGATTTGTAATTTCAAAAGCCTCCCAGAGGGCTCCCAATGCAGTCTTAGTCTGTACAGAGCTACACAGGACCCTGCTGAGACGGCTTGGTGTGCCCAGCTGAGGCCAGCAAAACCGCAGAACCATGAGGAACAGCTTTGCTTGATTAATTTCTTAAGCTACTGTGTTGGAGGGTTAGATTTTTACAAAGCAATAGGTGAACCAAACAAACACTAAATAGTTGAAGGTGAAAATCCAGGTTATAAATAAATAACTAGGTGTATAAACAAATTAGCTTTAAAGGCATATATGCAAATTAGTTTTAAAACATGGTTCTAAGTATGACAATAAAAGACAAACCAATCCAAAGACATAAAAGTGGTTGCTTTGGGAGAACAGGATTGTAAGGTAAGGATGGGTATGTAAGGGACTGTGATCATAGCTGTAAGCTTGTAATATTCAAATGTTGGAGCTAAACAATGCAAGGAATAATGCCTCCAAAAGACACCCCAGTGTGATGACTAAGAAAGCTACTTCTTAAATCAGAATGTTTGATTCAGATTCAGTTTGCGGTCTTCCTCAGATGGGACAAGTTAAGCACTTGCGCCTGTTACATCTTGAAGGCTTCATGAATTATTCTCCAAAGACATTTAAGGCAGTGACTGGTACACAGTTAGTACATTTATCAAGATGGACTTCTTAGAAAGAAAAAATTCTATTGGGCTCCCAAAGAAAGCAGTCATAGAAAGCAGGGCTATGTGTCCTCTGACCTGTATCATGAATGGGTTATATAATCTCAGGCAATTACTCAAGTCATTTTTCTGAGTCTCCATCCTTTGGCCAAAAGTTGAGAATCTCAATTCAGTACTGTTTGTAAAAGAAAAAATTGGAAAGATTGCATGCTCTGCTGCCTCTCGCTTGTAAGGGACAGTTTGCAGTCTAACCTGCAGGGTAATCAAACTCATGGAAATGGATTCGATTTTAAGAACTGTAAGCACCCCAAGCCTTCTGGTTTTCCTTGGCTTTGTATGTCAGAAATCCATCTGTGAAAACACTCTGCCTCTTGGCATTTTGATATCGGTGTGTGTGTGTGTGTGTTCATTGTTCCCTTTCCAGAGTGACCTCATTTTGCAGTTTTGGGATGTATGATTTGGTTTTCATTTTGTGTAACATTTGCTGAGTTTATTAGTCCCCTAAGGCTACCTAAGACAGAAGCTGGGGGAGAGGGAGACTGCCTACAAATGCCATTATTATTGCAATTATTCACTAAGGCAGAATGTTACGTTTTTTTTTTCTTTCTGTTTGCTTCCCCTCAACAATAGACTCAAAGATTGCTATAAGAAGAGGGAAGAGTGGAGGGTCTCTGATCTTTGGCTAGCAATGATTTGGTCTGGGATCTTCCATCCAGGTCGAAAAAATGAATGACTGTCATAGTTGGTGTTCTATTTCAGTTAAGAGACACCATGACCATGAGAACTCATACAAGGAAGTGTTTAGTTAGGGTTTTCTTACAGTTTGATAGGGTTGTTCATCCATCGTCATGGCAAAGAGCATGGCAGCATCCAGGTAGACATGGTGCTGGAGAAGTTGCTGCAAGTTCTATATCTGATCTGTAGGCAGGAGAGAGAGAGAGAGAGAGAGAGAGAGAGAGAGAGAGAGAGAGACAGAGACAGAGACAGAGACAGAGACACAGAGACTGTGGGTTGGGAATGGGCTTTTTGAAACCTCAAAGCCCACTCCAAGTAGCACACTTCCTCCAAAAAGATCACATCTCCTAATTCTTTCAAACAGTGCCATTCCCTAGTGGCTAAGAATTCAAATCTTTGAGCTTATGGGGGAACTTTCTTATTCAAAACAGTGACTGTGGGTAGATTAGTCCCATTCCATTGCCATAAACCCAAGAAGAAGGAGTGAACATAGAAACCCAGAGGTCAGTCTACTGGAGCTACTATCATACTTATAAGGTTGATTAACAGTGGATTTATCCTTTTAAACTGAAGCAAGTTCACATCAATTTCATATAATCCCAAACTTGAAAAATAACAAGCTGCACCACCTTCACTTTCTCTACACCTCTGCCTCCATCATGGATCCATGGGTAGCTTCAGAATCTGTTGTGTTCTTTGCCTCTTTTCCTGACGACATACCAGGTAGAACTTCTACCTGTTATGATTTTTATCCCTTCAAGGCTCAAGGCAGTCACTAGCTCCTGTGGGTTTCTGTAAGAAAACTTAGCTATTTTATTTTGTTCTATTTATAGCGTTTCAAGTTAACTCAAAGTCCCTGGGCCATTTAATCATAAATGTTGGGTTGACATGTTCATTTTTACCCCAGACTTTATTCTCACTAAAATGCCCATATGTCTGCAGCCTTGAGGTCTCTCATTCTTTATAGTAGAATATCAGTAAATGCCTGTGGACTGAATGTACGAACAAATAGCATGGTTTCTACCTGCCTAGGATTTTGCTGTAATGAAGAGTGTAGATGATTACAATAAAGTAGTCCCACACTAGATCAGAATGGAGTATAATAAAGGGTTTTTTATTGAGAGGTAGACCCACAGGTCAATAGTCCTCTGAATAAGCAGGGAACAGGAACTGAATCTAGCAGCCAACAGAGGCCACACAAGCTTTGAGTCTGCATTTATAGTACAAGAGACCACAACCAAGTGGGCTGATATCTTGAAGGCTATTGGTTAAAAGAGTTCTCACAGCAGAAGAGTGTTTAATTTCTTCCAGGAGCTCCCTTCCTCGGCTCCTAGTAAATAAGTTGTAAAGTGGTTGAAAATGAGGGTATGAGTATTGGGAATGTTGGGACTATGAGGGCTGTGATGTTGTGAAGCTCAGAGTCTTACAGAACTTTTGCTTATGGATTAAAGCAGGAACAGTTACGTGGGAGGAAGTTAGCCAGAGAGGAATATCATCACAGGTCCCACACACCACTCCTGTTGAGATTGCATATATGTATATGTGTGTTATCATTGTGTGCAAGTGCACACCTGTGTACATGCAACTGTGTGTATGTGTGTTCTCATTGTGTGCAAGTGCACATCTGTGTACATGCAACTGTGTGTGTGTGTAGAGGTCAGAAGTTAATATTCAGTATCTTCTCCTACTGGTACACATCTTATTTTTTAAGACACCAAAGCTGGAGCTCATTGATTGGTCCAGAATGTCTGGTTAATGATCCCCATGGGGCCTCCTGTCTCTACTTAGCCAGCACTGGAATTATAGACATGCACACTACCCCCTAAGCAGAGCTCTGTGGATCAAACTCATGTCCTTGTGAACACACAAGGACTTTGCCAACTGAGACACCTCCCAGCCCCTGTGAAGACTGTTATAAACCCGATTTCAATAAAATCTAACAGATTAGATGGTCCTGTGGATAGAATTTGGGTTTTTTTTTGTGTGTGTTATATAGACCTATACTATGTAACTACTTCTAGCTAGAGAGTATTCAGTCCTGAATGGGACATCCAAATTGCACCCATCTCCCAAGGCTTAGGGATCTTCATGGAAGAAGGAGTAAAAAGATTGTAAGAGCCAGAGGTGGTAGATAACTTCACGGAATTCTGGCAGCTGTTCATAGGAACTCAGAGCAGTTGTGACAGCATACACAAGACCTGTCTACACTCAAGCCAGACAAAATTCCAGTGTAAGAAGTGGGGATATAAACAAAATCCCATCACTGTCTGAAGAGCTATTGGCATTTGATAACTACAGGGAGGAGAAAGTCAGTTTTTTTTTTTTCTTTCTTTCTTTCTTTCTTTCTTTCCTTTTTCTTTTGGATTTTCGAGACAGGGTTTCTCTGTAACTTTGGAGCCTGAACTGGAACTAGCTCTTATTGAGCTGGCCTCAATCTCATAGAGTTCTGCCTCCAGAGTACTGGGATTAAAGGTGTGCACCATCACCACCGAGCTAAAAATAAGTTTTCTTTAATGGTGTAACACCGCCACCCCACCCCCCCCCCCCGTTTTCTATTTTTAAAACAGGTTTAAACAGGTTCAGTCAATAGAGAGTTTACAACATTGAAGATGATAATGTAGCACAATTAATAAAAATCCAGAGACAAATATTGGAGTTCAACCTGAAGGTCAGAAAAGAAAGGCATACAGCCACTGCCTCTTACTTCTACCTTAGTCTGAAATGGCGATCCTGCCTACAGGACTCTCAAAATGAGACTATGTCTGAGAGCCGTCTCCTCCTGTTTTATATTCCTCTTTAAAGTCATGATTTAAGGTGTGTATCATTTCCATCCAGTTTCTATGACAACTACTGTGGCTACTGGGGTTAAAGGTGTATGTCACCATTGCCTGGTCTGTAAGGCTGATCAGTGTGGTTGTTCTACTCTCTGATCTTCAGGCAAGCTTTATTCATTAAAATACAAATGAAATATCACTACATCATAATTTTCTTCATGATTGTACTCATATTTTAGTCTTAGCATTGTTTCAGCTTTCCTCCCTTTAAATGAAGGAAAAAACAATATCTACATGGCTATGAACATTCAGTGAACAAAGGCATTTAAGATTTTTTCTGAGATGCCTGATACGTGAGCTTAACAAATGTATTATAATAGTCTCATTAGTGATCATGTGAAGACACCAGCATATCAAAAGCTCTTCCTGTGCTAGCCCCTTTCCCTGGAGAGAAGTCAATTGCTGTTTATAATTTTGTCAAATTACTGTATGGAAATATGGCCTCCTCTCTTCCTCCTCCTATTTTTCCTCTTCCTCCTATTTTTTCTCTTCCTCCTCTTCCCCCTCCTCTTCCTCCTCTTCCTCTTCTTCTAAGACAGGGATTCTCTCTGTGAGTCCTGACTGTCTTGGAACATGTCTTGTTGACCACGTTGGCCTCAAACTCATTGAGATCTGCCTGCCTCTGCCTCCCAAGTGTTGGAATTAAAGGCGGATACCACCACCTGGCTTATTCTTTCTTTATTGCACAGGATCTGAACCTTTTGAAAGTCACGTTGGGCTTTTCCCAGTTTGGGCATAGTGCCTTTTTTGTTGGTACTTTTTCTGTGCAGCGTGGGAATGAAAAAGCAGGTGAATGTTCTGTGCTGAGCAGGGTCAGCTCAGGGACTCTGGGTGCTGTTGTCGGTGACAGTGAGTGATGGTACACTAGGGTGGTGCACACCTCTTCTCTGGTGTCTGGGAAACAAACACATTGGAGCTGACATGATTTCACTAAAAATAGAATTACAAGCTTTGACTAGGAAAAGGATGTGGCAGGGAAAGCTGAGCCCCAGATGCAGGCTGGAAGGGAAAAGATGGTGTTTCTGGCTCAGTGGGAGTTGCTTCCTCCTTTCCAGCTAGCTCTAAATTGCTGAGTGCAGGAGAGTGGCCTGTGGCTGTGGCGCTCAGGTGGATTCTTAGCCTTATCTAAATCCACATGAACTCTTTCCCCCTGGAGTCGGTGAGATGCTAGAAGGACTCCTCTTTTGTGGTGAGTGAGGGCTTCAAGGCTCAGGAGATTTACAGCAGAGCTCTGCAGCTTCAAATCCTGTGTTTTGGATCCAGAAAAGCGGCAGGGATATCATAGAAAGATATATCAGCCGTTCAGTGACTACTGAGATGAGTGTGGACAACAGCCGTGTTCCATGGGACACATTATTTTAATAGGCCTCCAAATAATTGCCATTCTATTTTCTATGATGTGTATGTGTGTGTGGGGGGGGGAGTGTATGTGTGTGTGTTTGTGTGTATGCTCATGCACACGTGTGTAGAGGCTAGAGGTCAATATTTGGGTTTCATCCTTTAGATTGTTTCTCCCAGAATATGGACTTCAAAAATTTGATTAGATTGTTTGGCCAGAGAGCTGTTTCTCAGCCTCTTCAGGGGCTAGGGATTACAGACAGACATGGCCATATCTGCCTTTTTTAAAAAATTGATTGTGTGTGTGTGTGTGTGTGTGTGTGTGTGTGTAACACAGAGGACAACTTTTTGTGAGTTGCTTCATTCCTTCTACCTTGTCTTAAAGAAGGGTCTCTCTTGCTGCTTCTGCTACTTTGAGAGCATATTCAAGAGCATCTGACAAACAAGATTCCTGGCCATTATACTGTATTCACCTCCCATCACGTTATAGGAGTCTTAGGATTATAGAAGTGTACCACTACATCAGGACTTTAAAAGGAGGTTCCAGGGATTGGACTCAGATGGCCAGTTTTGCACAGGAAGTATTTCTTACTTTCTGAAATGTCTCCCTGCCCCCTAATATATTTTAAAACTACAAGGCAACAGACGGAAACATAAAATTCTCCCTAACATTTTGGTTTTTCCCATATTCTACAATTCTGTAGCTACTTGTTCATTCTCAGCTCTGTGTTTAGTTTCTTCCATGTGAAATTTAAATTGGACCAAGGTTAGATTGAGTAATTAATTAATTCTCGCATGTCAAAAACAGACAGAATATCTGTAATCAAACTCAGTTCATACTGAAGAGAATGCACCTTAAAATTCATAGACAGGGCTCAAAAGTGCTCCTCGTGTTGAATCCCAGTATACTGCATGATACCACACATTTTGATTAAAGTATGATAGAAAGGGAGTTTTGCTAAATGCTTAGGAATCAGTGTCATAGCCTCAATAGGAAACTGCTAATACACAAATGAACCACTTAGAGTAATCAGGAGATGTATTATTTCAATACATGTGGGTGGAATTAAAGATCCCCATAAGGTAAATGAACTCCCTAAATAAATAGCATTAGGGGACATTACTTCCTTGGAGTCTAAAGAAAAAGAAAGCAGAGTAGTTATCAAAATTAAGAGTATCAGGTAACAGTAGCACAACAAAGGGCTCATGGGAGGATGCTAGGCACAGCCTTGGGTAGAAGAAACACAGTCACTACCAGCCTATAGCCCCACAGACAGAGAGTCTGGAAACATCTTACTATCTTTCCTTACCTTTACCATTTGTCTTTCTTCTCATTGGGTTAATAAATTCTGAAGTTTGAGTTTAGGAATCCTTTATATATAGGATACAGTCTATATTAGTCAGGATTTTCCAAGGATACGGCTTATAGAACACACACACACATATGCACACACACACGTCTATCATCTATGCAGTCCTTTCTGCATCCATATATCTATCAAGAGATGTATTTTAAAAAGTTGGCTCATACGGTAAGAAGAACTGGCAGTTCTAAAACCTCCAGTTGAATAAACTCCAGACCCAGGGCATAACCATGTTGCTACCCTGAAGGCCCTGTTATAGCCGAAAAAATTCCTTCTCTCTCAGAGTTTTGAGGCTTTACCTGAGGAGATGTAAACAAAGCACTGTTCCTCCCACACAGGATACGGACAGCATGGCAGACAAGCAATTCCATCCAAGTCTACCACAGTGTAGCAGTGAGTTTATCAGGGCAACTTACAGGACTGTGAGTGAGGGATTAATTGCAGGAGTACAAGAGATGCAAAGGCAGCCATGTTGCAGAAAAGCCGCAGCGGCATGGGTGATGACGCCTAAAGGCTGTGCCCCCTGGATCCACCGTTGAATCACAACTTGTAGGCATCTGGGTCAGTTAGAAAGCTTTCTCTTCCCAGCAATTGTTACTGCAGGTATAACTTTGAGAGCAGTGGGGATAGTTGTGTCACCTAAGTTTCAAGAACTTCATGGAACTTGTAAGTTATGGGTGCTTCCTGAGCCTAAATGGACTGTCTTACTTAAAAAGAAGTAGGTATACAGCACTGGAAGAACCTCAGTCTTTGCCATTAAGCACTTGTGTGGTTTGGAAGAAGCCAATTCATGTTATGGAAGACTTTATTCAAAAGTCTACTCATTGAAGTGTCAGTCACATAAAAAGTCATACTTTTATTGATCATAATGTATATACTGGTATTAGAAACAACTGGTTATACCATACGTATGCTGATATGTAAAAGTGACCAACACAATATTCACATAGGCCTATCTTTGATGCACAGAGGACTGTGAGCAGTAGAGAGAAGAAATGAGAAGGGACACAATTAGAGAATATCTAGGTATCCACAAGTAGCAATTCCACCAGCCTACCATCCTTTTTTTTCCCATGCATTGTGAGTGTCTAAGCACCTGAACCAGTACCTAACAGATACTCTAGGAGTATTGGCTGAACCAACTTGAATGTTACACAAGCAAATTCTGGGAAACAAGTGTCGATTGAGGGACTCTGGGAAATAGCAATATCTCAAGAGCAATTTGCAAGAAAAAGGTAAATGTCATACAGTTCTTTGTCGTCTTGAGTATTTGGCAATGTACCACATCGGATTAATCAGAATTGATCATATCTGCTAAGGTTTAAGATCAGATGACATTTACAAGCTTCAGTTCATGCCTTATTAATAGAATAAATTTAGTAATTGAACTGGATGATCTCCTGTGCTGGCAGAGACTTTAAATTGCTGCCTTTGTAACCAAGTAGTTATATAAAGGATTGGCTCTATTGCTAGGGTACGATGGAAGTCACTTATCAGATAAATAATCTTGAAAACAATCTAGTCTTAATGGACTGCACCTGCTAGGAACATGACACCAGATTTCCTCCTAACAAAGAAATGAGCTGGCAGTCAGAATGCGCCCTATGTTCCTCACGACAGTGAAGATGGAACACAAAGGGACAAGGCTGAAAGGGCCTCAATAAAATGTATCCTGGGCTATTTGGCACATTATTCTTGAAGATTATGAAAAAAAAGGCTATCAAAATATCACTTTCTCATAAGTCACTGTTTTGGGGGCCAGATCATTTTCATCCCTCTAAACTCAGGACCAGCGCAGTGATCAAAGTTTAAAGGCATGATAAGAGTCATGAACATGCAGGATTATACCTCAAGGATGCAGGGCTACCGAGGAGGATGGCAGTTACTGCTCCAGTTTATCTTGTGTCATCTGCCTCTCAGAAGAATATTTCTCTTGTTTCTGTTGCTGTTGGATTCTTATAAGCAGGGAACTAGAAATTGGGTATCTGAGAGCAAAATAAAATAAATGTATAAATACTTCATGGAGGCATATTAAGTGGAGAGAATACTGACATTTTTTTGTGACTTGGTGTAAAAAGAAGTTGGGTTACAGGACAAGCTTGAGGCAAGTCTGTGAAATGATTGCAAGTTGTCATTAGAAATTGTTTTCTGTACCTGCTTCCCCTTCTCTTCCATAGTCTCTGTCACTGTCCCTGCCTCTCCCAACACATGCACAGGCACGCACAGGCACGCACAGACACACACAGGCACACAGCCACACACAGGCACACAGCCACAGCCACACATTCCTCCTATAACTTTCTTGTATCTTATTCTCACAGAACCTGGCTTAGCTGTCTCCCAACCCAGCTGAGACGATCGAATGTGTATCTGAGTCCCCAGAGCTTAGCATGGCACTTGGAACAGTGAATGTGCTCAATAAATCTTTCATGAGTGAATGAAGCTTCAATAGGATGCCAGATAAAAGTGGCTTAGTGTGTTTCTGAGGCATGGTGTCTACAGTTAAATAAGAAATTCATAAAGCTAGAATCTCCGATGACAAGATTTCTGGCAGTGTGTGGTTAAACACTACAAAGGCAAGCAGGTAGCTCAACAAGCTACAGTTAAAAATCTTCTATGCAAACTGTTTGCAAGCAGAAGACAGAGCTTCTGTGTTTCTAGAGTTCTGGATCTATCAAAATCAGGAGCAATAAGTCACAAAATTCTGTCATTGTAGGCATGCACCTCTTATCTCTTCTGGAATAAACTAGCCTTCCTTCTCAGGCCACTGAGGAAAGAGAGGCTAACTAAATGGCTCAGCAGTAGACTGTCCCTTTGTTGATGTCATTTCATGTAGTCTTTTTTCCCAAAGGAATCTGCTCTACCAGGCTTACTCTAGTTCCATGACATTGGAGTTTGTCAGAACATGCCAGATATTTTTTTTTGAATAGAAGTTGTTAATTTTTATTTTTACTTAACTGATTCTTTTAACTTGCTGGTAACTTTTGTAACCTCTGATTTCTCTAAGGAAATTATTTTTGTGTTTTCCAATGCTTCCCCCATCCCCAGTTAGGACACTACATAGGTAAATTTGTGGTTTACATATTCTTAATGGTTTTTTCATTAAATAGTGTGGTTAATTCCTGACCAAAGAGCAGAGAACAGGTTTAATATTCTGAAATGAACACTGACTACCATCTCATGAAGAGTGTTCAGGTAGGACATGCTGTAAACAGCTCTGGTCCTAGTTTCTCTCACCAACAGTATCTCTGTTTAACTCACTTTGCTCACATGCAATCGTCTTGTTTACATGATAACACATGGGGGAAACATAGATGGAAAGGATTGTCCATCAGAAGGGTTCACCATATATTTTCTTTTGTGCAAAGGACTAGAGGGTAAATATTTAGACATTGTGGGACTTGGAGTCCCTACCATTGTACCTTAAAGGCAATAATATATAAAACCAAACAAATGGTATGTTTTATTCAACTGACTTATAGATAAAAGTGAGTTTACAAGCAGAGATTTGGTTTAGGACCTTAGTTTGCTGACCTTCCACACCCTAGGATAAACTTCTTGGGGCAGTTGATTTCCCCATGGTCATGTCCAGCTCACTACTTCATCTTTACCTCTTCTGATGACTCTCATGGTTCATACTTGGGGAGGGGGAGTCCAACCTTTCCCCCACACAGGGGTGGGTGGTGTGTGTCTACATAGTAACCTGTGCTTAGTTTTATATTAATCACATCCTGGAAGATGTGTTATGATGTGGGAGCTCCCTCTGTGTGCTGTGATTGCCATTAATAAATAAAGAAACTGCTTTGGACCTATAGCAGGGCAGAACTTAGGTAGGGAGGGAAAGCGAGGTTGAGTGCTGAGAGAAAGGAGGCAGAGACAGAGAGATGCCACGGAGCCGCCAGAGACAGATGTTGGGAATTTTAGTTCATAAGCCACAGCCATGTGGCAATACAGAGATTAATAGAATTGGGTTGAATTAAGATGCAAGAGTTAGCCCATAAGAAGTTAGAGCTAATGGGCCAAGCCATGATTTAATTAATACAGTTTCTTTGTGATTATTTAGGGTCTAAGCTAGCCAGGCAATTGGGAGGAACAAGGCACCCTTCCCCTAACAGTGTTATTTCCATCAAACTATGGGGTCTTTGATGTGGAGATAGTGTCAGAGTTACAGCATAGCACAGGGTCTGAACATCTGTCACATGACTGGGTCTCAGTAAAAGCAAATGCATGTGGAAGGGAGGGAGGGCGTAAAGAGGAGGAGGGATCTTTCTCTGGGTGTAATTTTAAGTTAAGTTTCATTGTCCCTAACAGAGTATGGGTGTCAGGTGAAGAGAAGGTGACAAAGAAAAATAGAAATTGTAAAGAAAATGAGTGGAAATAAAGGAAGTAGAAAGTCACTGAAAATCTAGAATGTTCACTGAGAGCTACTGAGCCTGCATTATATTGGAATCATTGGTATTACCCCAGATAAAGCAGCATCATAAAAATATGCTTTAAGCAGTGAAATAAAACGTTACTGTGGCAAAAAAAAAAAGCAGTTCAGCAATACATTTGTAGTACCTCTGGGGCTCTAGAATTTATGACAAGGAAATGAACCAGAAGTAAATGAATCAAAAGCCATAATAAGGAGCAACCGCAAACTACAGTTTAGTTAATAATGCACCTCATTAAGAAGTACATCCAGCTGCCTTGTGAATTAATTCTTTCTCGCTTTCTCTTTCTTGTGATTTTCTTCCAGAACTTTTCTGTAGTATAAAGAATCATATAATCTTGTTTTCTGTGTGATTTCATCTCCTCATGACCCAGCATTAGAATGAAAAACTTCCCACCCTAAAAGGAAGCGGGACATGTCAGGAGCTAGCCTTAAGTATAGCCATGCTTTCTTAATTATGAAAGGGCTGACCCCAAATATTTTTAGTGGTAGGCAACATACATGGAACTGTCAGAAAAGCGGTATAATATTCATATGTTGATGCCATAAAATTTACCTTAAGCTGCCGTCCACATACATTGCTCCAATGTGTCCTTTGCATATGTATATTACAGGGCTTAGCATCTGGGTAGCAAAATGTGCAACTGCCTTTCGAAATTGTCTTACTGGGGCCTTTTCATCCCTACTGAAGAGCCAGGTAATGAGAAGCTTTGACATCACCCACAAAACAGCAAACAACATTGTCATGTACTCAGGAAACCATTATGTCTGCAATTAACTTTTAGCCTATATTATCAGATATTCAATGAAGAGCATCCTGATAGTCTATTAGGTAGAATGCCACCGTGACACATTTTATTTGATCGCAAGTTGATTTTGACATTCATTTTCAGGGCTCGTATTACTAAACCTTTTCACTTACTCCAAAGTGATCAGGTTTGTGACATTAAGAAATAAAATGTATTAGTTAAAGATGACAGATTACTACGATAAGAAGACATGCTAAATCTAGAATGAAATAGGCATGGTTGTTCCTGTGGAAGAGCCAAGGTCTTTGGTGGTTATGGCCTCTCTTAGGGGAATTTCTGATGCCAACCATAAATATAAGAAGAGGTTCTCAGAGAAGGCTATAAAGATAAGTGTTAGGTAGAGGGGGCAAAAGCACTGTATTTGTTTTTCTGAGTCTTGCTTCTTTGCCCTAACCAGAGCGTTGTAATCATCTAGTTGTACGCACCTTGGAAAAACGAATACGATGATACCAACTTTAAGAAACTAGACCCAAAACTAGAAATGGAAAGGGTTAGACACCGTGAGCACAGCAAACAGCTTCCATGTGTTACGAAGAAAACCCTGCAGTTACCTTATCTGCCATGATTGAATGTGAAGTGCCCATGTGTTTGGAAAAGTAGTTCCCAACTGGTGATACCAGTTTTCAGAAGCTGTGAGACTTCAGGAGGAAGGAGCCTTGCTGGAGGAAATGGGTCATCGATGAGAGTTTTAGATGATCCATTCAGATATGAGCAAGCTCCCATTGTGAGTTGTGCCTACCACAATAGCTTTCCCACCATGAAGGAATGAATGATCACCACCAACCATGAGACAAATCAATCCTTTTTTTTTTTTTTTGGTTTTTCGAGACGGGGTTTCTCTGTGGCTTTGGAGCCTGTCCTGGAACTAGCTCTGTAGACCAGGCTGGTCCAAATCAATCCTTCTTAAGTTGCTTTATTGGAATACTTTATCATAGCAACGAGAAAAAGGATTAACACTATACCACACGAATAGTGTTCCTGTGTACGATTTTATTTTAGTGACTGAGATTTTAAGTGTGTGTCACTAAATGCCTCAGCCTTGCTGCTGCAACACCGCTAGGTACACATACCAGGTCTACAGGGATGCTTCTGCTCAGTATTTGAAGGCAGAACCTTTTTTTCTGCGGCCAGTGTGGATTCTGAAGTGGGAAATCATGACTGCTTTCTAAGGATGAGTGAGGCTCAAGATATGGTTGGGCCTCCAAGTCTGGGGACCACCATCCACAGAGCTTGCAACATGTAGCGTGGTGTTCACAGCTTATGCAATGATTCTTCTTCAGTTTGCAACCTTGTCTCATTTTCAAAAGATCCATGGCTTCTCAGGCCAAGTGGGAACTTTGCAAAATGATGCAGGTTATTTCCAGACCCATTTTCAGGTAAGATCAAAACAAAGTCTTAACAAACTTTCAGAAATTGTAACAATGCCCTGGCTTCTCACATGGTGTTTGTGATCTTCAGCTATGAGAACAGGCTTCTGATGTCACTGAGTATGGAATCAGACTGTGTCTAAGAGCACTAGTTGAAACTCTTCTACCCGCTTTTAAAGAGGTTAGTTTTTCTTCTTAGTTTAGTATTTTCCTCTAATGTACTTTGGCTTCTATATCTGTAGGTTCTGCACGCATAGATTTGATAGTCCTGGGATGGAAACTCTTCAGGAAGGAGTTGTCTATACCAAACTTTCATTTTCCATGTCATGCCATAAACAATGCATTACAATAACCTCTTACAAATGCCCTTAAAATTTGCAGAGCATGGACATATTACAAGGCATAGCAAGGAATCTAAAGGTAATTGAAAGCTTGTAGAGGAAACATGTGTCATCTGAGCCACAATGCCAATTCAGATAAAGACTTGACTGTTACAACTTCTGATGTTTGTAGTAAGTTCTGAGACACAACCACCTCCTTATCACCACCACACATCTGCATTTACTGTGACTCAAAACTTATACTTTAAAAATTTTAAAAAGTGTTCTTTAGGACCATTAAGATGTCTTAGTAGGTAAAGACACCAAGCCTGACAACTTGAGATCTATTCTCAGTACCCATTCTGTGAAAGTAGTGGACTAACTCCCTAAAGTTGTTTGACCTTTGCATATTGGCTGTGCTAAAAATGTGAAAAATTATAAAAATGTTTAAATGTGTTCTACATTGGTGTATACCAAGCCTGATTAGTGTATATAGTATATACATAGAGGAGCTTCCACCTGATTGTTCTAAATCACTTAATTCAGTACATTCCCATTAGTGCCAAAGAAAAAATATTTCTGTCTTTAACTAAAGATCAATCACCCTTACCAAACCCACAATCAAATTCTCAAGGTCCTAAATATTTGGAATATTGAACTATTCATCATGAGGTAGCACACCAAGCTCGGCTGTGGAATCATTTGTTTGTCTGCTCTCAGGTATGCTTCTAGAATGTGTTGGAATTGAGCAGACGCAATGTTTGGATAATAAATGGCCTGAGTTCCCCGAGGGAGCAGTGCGTCACTGGCCAGTGGACTCTTCCTTTTCTTTAACCAACAGTGAAATGGAAGCAAACATTTTTAGTATCCTTATTTCCATTGACCTAATATGTTAGACTGTTCTAGAAGCTTAAATTATTTTAATTGCCATCTGTTTGACAAGCAAACACATAAACAAGATGCTGAGGAAGTTTTCCTACATTGTTTATCTTTCTAATGCCTGTTTGGGGAAGAAAAAAAGGAAACTCAACCCCTGAAAATTTCTCTGAAATCATATCATCACATCAATCAAATCTTAATTATTAATATTAGAGAGTTCACATACTGTATGATAGGTTGGAAGTGTTCTGATTCCCCATCACAAGGGGTATATAAGCATGAGGATTTATTTATTTTGAGACACTGCTTCTTGTGGCCTAGGCGGGCCTTGAACTTACTATGTAGTCCAAAATGACCTTGAACTTCAGTCCCCTTACAGAGTGTGCATCACCATATTCTGTCTTGATGCTTTTTTCATCATCCACTTTCACTGATGCACAGATGAAGAAACAGAGGCACATACTGCTTCCATATCTTCCTGAGGGCCCTGCGATCATTGTGGCAGAGGGAGGACTCAAATCTGGGCCCTTGAAAGAATTATCATCTCAACCAGGATGCTCCACTGCATACATGCTTTTTACCCACTGTAACAAGGCAGGGTGTGTCTCTCAGGATCATGCTACTTGGGCATATATTTTTTACTTGAAGGTCAGGGAAGTGTTTAGTAATAAAAAAGAAAAGTTTTCTTCTCTGCACACACACACACACACACAGAGACAGGGGGGAGGGAGGGAGGAATGGAGGGAGGGAGAGAGAGAGAGAGAGAGAGAGAGAGAGAGAGAGAGCATTTGCCTAAGAGCAGGTGATGCATTTCTGGGTTATCCCTTCTCTTCCCCCTAACAGGAGAAAAGTTAATAGCAAGTGAGACTTCATAGCCTTTGTAGCCCAGGTGAGAAAGTCTTCCTGCCTGGAAGACTTTGCTAAATCATCATGATGTTTCACTAGCTTTCCCCACAAGGTACCTTCCCACAAGCAACTACCCTCAAATTTTAAATCCTTTTCTTTAATCTTCTTTCAAATCTATCATTCTTTTTCAAGGTGAATTCCACGCCTCCATTCTAACTGGCCAGAAGAGCTTGGCGTCACTGAGTCACACCTCACTGAGATCTCACGCATGTACATCGAGTGTACACACTAGCAAATGTGGCTGTGTGACTCTGTATCTTGCCAGTTTATTTTACATGTCCCTCAGTCATTACAGGAAGAGACAAAAGAAGAAAAGAACAGAAAGATGTCTGGCATACAGGATTGCATCTGCTTGTGACAAGGAAGTAGGTGTCATCACGTTCCAGTTTATAGCTGACCATGGGACTCACTCCTACACGGAAGCGTGCCAGACTTACATGGCTCTGAGTGCAGCTGGTTTTACAAATCTGTGGTTCTACATCCAGTGATTGACTGACTGCAAAAAGAAAATATCATATTTTAAAATGTAATATCTATCAACTATATATTTTTTCTTTAACTATTCACTAAACGATGTGGTGTAATGTTTACCTATCTTCCATGCTGTATTCGTCCTTTTCAGTTCCCTAGGGGAGGACTGGAAGATGTCCATGGGCTGTACACAAGCGCCATTTTATCCAAGGGACTTAGGCGGCCACAGATTTCCTATTATTGAAGGTAGAAGCCCTGGAACAGATTCTGTCAAAGAGCAAAGGGACACATGTAGAATATTTGCTTCAGGAACTTGGCTCCTTTGCTATAAGCTTCATTCTTTCGCAGGCACACGCTTTTATCAGCTTAATGCTGATAAAATGTTAAAAGTCTTCAGTGTGTGTTCTGAGACCTGTTTTAGAGTGAGAAATAATTTAAGAGCTAATTCTAGAGTTTCCAAAGAAGCTTTCCCAACCACTTTACATTTCACTGAGGAAATTACTAATTAAATTTAGGACCAGGCTCTCAGGGTGCCTGTAACTGTGAATTGTTACTCAGAGGCAACCTCTGAGCTTGGGGTCAGCCTGGACCAGTTTTCATCCTGGGAAGAGTGTGTGTGGAGGTGTTAGCAAAGTATTTGGGCTCAGGACTGGTGCCTGGGGAGGCTGTGTTCTCATCAAGGAAATCAGCTGAAAATGCCTTAGGAAGCTAGAAACACAATAGGGTAAAGTAAAAACAACTATATTTGATTTCTTGGCATTAGAATAGTAAATTACAAAGCTACCAAAGGTAGTGAATCCCAATATTTTATTTGTAGTGTTGTATTATTGTGGAAACATCTAGAATAATATGTCTTATTATATATGAAGACATACATATGGTTGGGGAGTGCAAAGACTGACTATACATGGGAAACACTGGAGGCTAGAAATGTAAGTCTACTTCAGGGCTTATCATCTATTTACCTGTATTCACTGTGTTGTCTATAAACTACCGTAAGACACAGAGAGAGAAAGAGAGAGCGAGGAGAAAGAGAGAGAGAGAGAGAGAGAGAGAGAGAGAGAGAGAGGAGAGAGGAGAGAGAAAGAGAGGAGAGGAGAGAGGAGAGAGAGGAGAGAGAGGGGAGAGGGAGAGGAGAGAGAGGAGAGAGAGAGAAAGAGAGGTAGAGAGAGAGAGGAGAGAGAGGGGAGAGAGAGAGAGAGAAAGAGAGAGAGAGAGAGAGAGAGAGAGAAACAGCAGGAAGATTCCCACAATTAGATAACAAGTGAAAACACAGCTGACACTTCCTACACCTGCAGGGCCCCTTGGCTTATAATGACATTGCCCTTTATAGCTGTGTGATGTGGAGGAATACCTAATAAGCTCCAGCCGGACTTTCTCCCGACAATGGTGCCTTTTCTCTGCTCTACAGAGGTGCAGAACTCATCCCCCTGGCGTGAGGTGGGGTTCTGCTTAGACAAGACTATGGAAAAGGTGAAGCTAACACAGAATACTATATATCTTAATCTCAAACAATATTGGGCTCATAATGTGTCATGAAACATATTTCCTTTGTACTATGTATACAGACCAACCAATTTTTCATAGTTGTAACAAATGCCCTAAAAACAGCTAATAAATTTATCTTTTAAATAAATTTATTGCAGCTCAGGGTTTGACAGGTTTCATTTTTTTCATCCATGCTTGGCTGGCTCCCTTGTTTCTGGATCGCGGCACAGGTCTAAGTTGAAGAAAACTAGAAAAAGAGGGAGAGAGGAAGCTGAGCGTCAGCATTCACTTCTTTGTGGTCCCTGAACGTGGATGCTATGTAACCAGCTGCCTCACCTTCCTGCTGCTGTGCCACCGCAGCCATGGTGAACTGTCCTCTCAAACTGAACCAAAATTAACATTGCCTTCAGATGTTTCATCACCAAATGAGAAACACTACTAAGACACGAACATCAGAAGGAAAACCTCAGCTAAGCAACGAGATCGTCTTGACTGCCGACTTGTTTTAGTCGATCTGTGACTTCCCTAACCTTGAATAGTCATAAGAGAGGGCTGTCTTGGTCTGTTTGAGGCACTCTAGGAAAATGCCACAGATTGTGAGGAGTATATTTGTACATATTTCTCATAGTTCTGGACAGTGAGGAAACAGGTCAAAATTTCAGCAGGGGCTCTTTCCTGACTCATAGGCATTTATTTTCTCACTATAACCTGATATGGGAAAGTAGATGTGGCTTTAGGCCTCTCTTAAAGAGGTCTTACTCCATTGTGTAAGTGTACCACATTTTTTTTTTACCCATTCTTCTGTCAAGGGGCATTTAGGTTATTTCCAGGTCCTGGCTATGACAAACAAAGCTGCTATGAACATAGTTGAGCACATGTCCTTGTGGCACGATTGAGCATCCTTTGGATATGTGGTACATTTACACAATGGAGTAGTACTACACATCAGAAAAAAAAAAAACCCAGCATGTTGAATTTTGCAAGCAAATGAATGAAGCTAGAAAACATCATTTTGAGTGAGGTAACCCAGACTCAGAAAGACAATTATCATATGTACTCACTCTTAAGTGGTTTTTAAACATAAAGCGAAGAAAAGGAGCCTACAAATCACAATCCCAGAGAACCTAGACAACAATGAGGACCCTAAGAGAAACATACATGAATCCAATCTACATGGGAAGTAAAAAAAGACAAGATCTCCAGAGTAAATTGGGAGCAGTTGAAGGGGAGGGGAGAGGCAGGAAGGGGGACAGAGAAAAATACAGAGCTCAATAAAAAAACAATAAAATTTAAAAACTAAAAACATAAATAAAAAGGGGGCTCTTACTAATGCCTAGCATTGAGGGTTCTACCCTCAGGATCTAGCAATTCTCAAGGGCTTCTTCTCCCCAAATTATATATATATATATATATATATATATATATATATATATATATATTATCTTTTAATATGTATGATTTGGGGGAGAAAAATATAAACTTTTAGTCTCCAGAGGGTCCTTCTTCACAGTGACCAAATGATTCTTTTAAAGTAGCCACATCTCTAGTTGATAAATCCCAATGACTGTCTCACTAAAAATAAAACCTAAATTCCCTATCAAAGCCTCCGAGACTTTCCATAATAGGACACCTTTCTTGTTCCTCTGACGTGGAGACCAGCTCTGTCTTCTGCACACTAGTTCTGTAGTTCATCATGTGCATTAACATTTGCAAAGCACACAGAATACTGCCTAATGGCTAGCTGGTAATCTTTGAGTAATATCAGCTATTGTCACTGTTGTCACTGTCACTTGGGTAGGCTGGCTTGCTGCCCACTGTCTTCCACGGAGAAATGAGAAAGCATCACCACTTTCTCTGAAGCAAGCCCAGAAATTTGTTCAGGAATGTACGCCTCTATTCTACTATTTGCTGGGATGTGTCTTAGGTGCTGAGGATCCATCAGGGCAGTAAAGGGTTGTGATTCCTCCATTTGAAAATCTTTCAATGAGCAAGACAGTCAGAAGCACAATTCTAAAGTGATAGATAATGGCTACTCTTATCAAGAGTTTCAAGATGAGACATGGTGAGAAGAATGGAGATGTGGGAACAGGAGCTCTTGTAGCTGGAGTTGGCAGCACAGGCCTCTGGGGCAAGGTGATGTTGGAAGATAGATGGAAGGAGTTTAGGGAAGGTATACAGATATTTAGAAAAGGCTCCTCCCATAGAGGCTGCAAGGGCAAGACGGGATCTAGTATATCACAAGAACATCTTGGAGGACAGTAGTGGACAAAGATCAGTTCACAAAAACAGTGGTGGCTACAAGGCCAGAGGAACAAGGGGTCAGAATATGGAGGGCCTTGGAGACCTTCATAGGGATTTCAGATTTTGTTCTTAGTGCAACATTCATTGGAGTGCTGCTACTGGAGATATAACTGCTTTCAAGGAATTAGTTGGGCACACAAGAGGGCTCAGCAGGTAAAAGGACTTGATTTATAAGCTTTATAGCACAAGTTAAGTCCCCAGAACCCACATAAAGACATAAAGAATGAACAGACTCACCCCACGAAGTTGTTTGCTGACCTCCACACAGCCTCCTTGGCCTACACTCATGCCCCTCTGCTTATCCAGACTGAGTGGTTTTAAGGGATGGAAAACCAACTCAAACTAAGAGGTTTTCTACAAGGAGACATACATAGAGAAAGAAAACACACAACCAAACTAGGAAGGACTTTAGGAATATGGGCCCCATGATATTTTCTTTCTATCATTCCTATTTATTTCCCTGGGGCCAAATGCTTCTTTAAGGAAACTGCCTTCCATGTCCCCACAGGGCACAGGGCTGTGGAAACATCTGAACCTAGTCCCTGGAGTGAACAGGAACCTATAGTTCCTGAGGCATTCAGGGTGTTCTTGAAGAAGAGTCTCTTTGATAGCTGAGATATGACATACTTACTCCATGGCAGACTGCCTGAGTCATTCTGAGGTAAGCTGCTATGCTTCTCAGCCCCTCATTAAATCCTGAATGAAAATAGTCTGGCTGAGAGATGTGTTCCTCAGGCCTTTCATCACTGTGAAAATGTACCTGAAAGCTGCAATTTGAGGGAGGCAGGATTTATTTTGGATCATGGTGTCACGGTTAGATGTTGTGATCAGCTGATTCCTTTGCCATGGTCCTGACAAAAAATATGGGGGAGGTATGTGGTAGACCCAAAGCTATTTAACTGATAATGAATTGAGTCAGAAAGAGACAAGAAGGATCCAGAAACCAACATACAACTTTCCAGGGATACTCTTTGCTCAACTAAGCCCAGCCTTCCACAATTCTATGACCTCTCATTCATTCAGATTTTCAGTCCATCAACAGAAGAAGAAAATATGTGTGTCATGCAGTCATTTAGGATAGGATGATTAATCAGATGGAATTATATATAGTCCTTATGATCCAGTCATTTCTCCTGTCTTAATTTTCACTATCATGTTGTGATTAAATACCTCACCAAAAAGCATTATAGGAGAAAAAATGGTTTATTCAACTTACAAGTTCAGATTATAGCAGTCAGTCACATTCACAGTCAATAATGAGGAGAAATGAGTGTGTGGGGGTTCCACTCCCTTACTGTGCTTAGCTCAATTTCCCATTCATACAAGTCAGGAGCTCCTGCCTAAGGAATGATGCCACCTACAGTAGGTTGAGTGTTTTTGCACCAATTAACTTAAAACAATGTCCATAGACATTCCTAAGGACCAATCAGATGTTGGCTCTCACTGAAGCTCTTTTTCTGCAGTGATTCTAGGTTGTGTTAATAAGTTGACAATTGAAATTATCACATGCTTCAAAGTTTCTTCTCTGAACAATGCTGTCATTGGGGCTAAACTCTTGATATGGGAGCCTTTTTGTGGTACACTTCATATATAAGCCATAGAAAGATGTTAAACATTTAAACTCCCTTATTGAAAGTAATAAGTACTTTTTAAATCTTGTTTTCAAGATCCTTTACACTTCATACTCACAATGCTCTCTGAAAACAAGTAATACAGGAGTATAGTTTCTCTCATTCTTCTCTCACCTTCCATCCCCCAAATGCTTGTGGTTAAAAAAGAGAGAGAGAGTGCTTTCAGAGAGGGCATGTCATTAATCAAAGACAGAAAGTGGTCCCTTTAGGCTTGGACTCCTCAATCTTATCACTGGGAGACAGGTGCCCCCTTGGTGGCACAGTAAAACATATCTATCTGATAACTGACTTGCTGAAGCAAAATGCCAATGATACAATAACTTTTATTACAAAGTTTCTCAGAACATGCAGGCAGCTTCTTTGAAAAAAAAAACTGGAGGGACAAAAAGGCAAAGAAAGAAAAAAAATATCAGACTACTCTCAGACTGGAAAATGTGAACTACTGCTGATAGTTATCTTGGGAGACTATTTTAAAATGCTTCAGGCTGAAAACATCCATACTGTATCTCATAGAAGAAAGAGTATTATAAAATAACAAACTAAATCAAATTAAAAAAAGGGCCACCCCCACATGATTGCCGTGTTTCCTATTTCTCACGTGGTCTGCCTTTCTACAGAGTGTGTGCATAGCATCACCTTGACATGTCAAGAACAAGGATCTGACCTAAAATGGTGTGTCAGTCACACAAACCAAATTTGGCCTGATGAGAATTTAAAATTTGGGGTTCCGTTCTTCTCCAGGCACTATTGGAACTGACAGCTTTCTCAGCTTTGTTTTTCTACAGTCTGGACACAGTCTATGCATTTCAAATGCCCCTCAGGCCATTCCTCTTCCTACTACAGATGCCCGCGTAGTCACAGATTCTCTGAAAGATGCTGAGTTTATTAAGGAGGATGGTTTTCCTAAAGCCACCAGATGTCATATTAGCTCAGCATTTGTTGCCTAATTTTTTCATACTTTCCATCTTTGCCTCTTCTCCACTTTAATTTCACGCCTATGAAATTGAGTGCCTACCAAGGGCAAAGCTCCAAGCCTCACGGAACAACTTCCTAAACCAACTCTTTACTCTTCCTACAGTATAACTACAGAATCAGTAAGGATGCAGGTGGCATTTTTGGTCTTTATCTTATCTTACTAGGTACATACAACACACACTAAGATCTAATAGACTCAGAAAGTTACAAAAGTCCACACTCTCAGACAGATACAGGACTGGCCCACTTATCTTATAAAGAAATAAATTGACTTGAAACACTGCCACTGTTTTGACCCAGACAAAGATCCTCATTGCTGAGCTCTTCTCTGAAGTCATGGTGATCACTAGGATTACTGTTCACTTCATGTTCATAACATGAAGAGGAACTACAGTATAGTTTCTCCTTGGCATTATTAGTCATCAAGATGGCCAATGTTATGACTCCATGGCACCACTTACCAATGCTGCAATAATACCAGGAGCCAGGGCAGAGTCTGTCTCTCTGAAATATTGACTCATTTTACATATCTAAGCAACCTACTAATTTGAGCCTTTATAGATTCACAATTCACATAGAAGATTTTTTTCTTTTTTCCATATTGCTTCTATTTAAAACACTTTCTGTCATTGTTATTTTCTTTCCCTCATTATTAATCTATTTTGACCTTGTCTATAAATGTTGTATAGGTTGCGTCCAATTGCTAGCTGTGAAAAAAAAGTCTACTGAAAAGCATAGGTGGGCAGGCGGGGCCGGGAGTGGAAAGGAAGAGAGCTACTGCAAGGAAAAAGGGGAAAGAAGGAAAGGGAAGGAAGGGGTAGGAGAGAATGAAGGAAGTAAAGAAAAAGAAGGAAAGGACAAAACAGTGTTGGGGGAAAAAGATGAGATAGTTTATTGGTAGTTCTTCTGCCAATCAGTCAAGTAAGATGCCTTCTAGACCATAGGAATTAGTTGAAATCCAGGGTCTAGAAGAAGACACCTATCTAGTTATTAGCATCAAATGTGGCACTAAGAACCAGAAAGCAGGATATGTTTTAATTAGATAGCAGCTTGAGTGGTGCTGACTCAACCAAGCAGTGGTCTCTGAGCATCTATGGAACCACTGGACCTCTTTCTTTCTTTTTTTTAAAAAAATATTTATTTATTTATTATGTATTCAATATTCTGTCTGCATGTATGCCTGCAGGCCAGAAAAGGGTACTAGACCCCATTACAGATGGTTGTGAGCCACCATGTGGTTGCTGGGAATTGAACTCAGGACCTTTGGAAGAGCAGGCAATGCTCTTAACCTCTGAGCCATCTCTCCAGCCCTCTCTTTCTTTTTTGTAGGGGGACACATCAGTATTTAGGGATTATGGCAAAGAATGTGAAGAAAACACTTCTATTTTTTCACAATGGTGTGTGGGTTCTCAAATGCATTTCAAGATTCAAGGTGCAGCATCTCCAACCTGTAGGAGGATCTGTCAGTAATCAGTAATCCACAGTATACATCATGTCAGCCATAGTTACTGTTACCATGGTTATCCTCCACTGCCATATAGGTCTATCTCATGTTATATCAGAATTTGGTGGAACCATCCTTCTGATATAACATAAGATAGACAACTTTTAAGAGCCCTTGGATTTGGTTTGCTTATATTTTAATTTCTATAACATAACATGAGAAAATTTCAAAATTCATTTGAATGTGTTGATGCCCATGTGCAGTTTAAGTCTACCCATGTGTGATGTGTGTAATATTTTCATGGGGGAAATATATTATAGGTAATCTAGCAAGTAAGTCAGCACAAGGTGCACCGAGGTCGGTGATAAAGCCTGGTAGGGAGGGGTGTAACCATATGGGAATAGCTAGATGAACAGGAAGGGAATGAGTATGTAAATATGTGCGGATGTGAATATCTAAGTAATGAGGTAGGGATTATAACCATGTGTCAACAGCTAAATAAATATGCTACTGACAAGCATCTCAGTGAAGAAAAGGAAAGGGGTGTCTTTGCTTTTTCTTTCCATCTTTCTCCAAATATAGTAGAGAAAATTATTCAACATCTGCTTTTTAAAAACCTTTCTCTAAGAATCTATTTTGAAAAAATGTCAAACCTACAAAAACCTTGCAAGAATAGTACAATCAACACCCAAGTGCCACTTGCTTCAGCTCACCAGTTAGCATTTTGCTGCGTTTGATTTCTCCTTTTCCTCCTGTGTGATCCATCTCAATGCCGCTTGCAAATAATAAAACTTCTTCGCTCTACACGGCAACAGGTATCTTCTAAGAATAAGATCTTCTTTCCCCACAGTTGTAAAAGATGCCCAACTTGGTGGATTTAAGCGACCTCAATGCTGTTCTTATGATAGTCAATTTGTCAGCATCACACAACTTTGAGTCGCTTCAGAAAAGTGTCTCAGTGAGGAATCATCTAAACTATGTAAGCTTGTGGACATGTGTCTGGGGAATTGTGTTGACTGCTAATAGATGTACAAACACCCAGCCCACTGTGAGCAGCATCATTCTCTAGGCAAGAGGTCGTGAGCAGTAAGAGAGGAGAAATCTAGCTGAGAGCAAGCAAGCAAGCATGTATATATTCTCTTTCTCTGAACCATGGATTCTAGGTGACTGGTTCCTGTCTTGACTTCTCTAAAATGAAGGACTATGACTTAAGATTTTAAATCAAATAAACTTCTTTTTCCCATATGTTGCTTTTATCAGTGCATTTTTATGCTGGCAGCTAGGACAGATCTTTAGAGGTTTTTTTTTTATTTAACAAAATGTCCATTAAAGGTTATTTGTTGAATTTTTTCTTCCCATGATCATCATATTATTTAAAGTATTAGAGAAAATAATACTGATAAGTTACTTTTTTATTGTTGTGGCTAAATGCCTGACAAGAAGCAAATTAAATGAAAAACTATTTTTGGTTCATAGTTGGAAGGGATTGTGAACTATGGCATGCAATGGGTAGTGGTAGGAACTGAGCCAACTGACCACAATATCTATAGTCAGGGAGCAGAGAAACAAAAGCTGGTTATCAGTGGGCATTCTCCTTTCTTTTCCTTTTTCTTTTTTTAGTCTGGAGTTCACACACATGGGGTAGGGCTGTCCATACCCAAGGTCTTCCCTCCTCAGTTAACTCTCTCTGGAAACACTATCACAAGTACACATCTCTTAGGTGATTTTAAACCCAGTCAGGATGAAAATAAAGGTTGCCTTATACACACCCTTTGGAAAAACTTTTATCTTATCATACTATTTTAGTCTAAAGAGCAAGCAGTATTCTTCCTAATCACAGGAATCTACTGAGTTAATATGTTGTCATATGGTCAGTGCCCATCTTACCCTGATTGGATGGTCACACTTCTGATAATGCTCTATTCATAATCAACTTTTTGATTCATTCTTTGTTTATGTAGGATAGGATCTTCTATCTCTTCTGAGAAATGGAAGTAATATATAACTACAGAATATGGGTTGGAAGACTGATTTTATAAAGAAATAGCATTTTTGACTCTGAGGATTCAAAATGATATCATAATCATGCAATTCTGCTATTGTTGGTGCCAAAACAATATGTAAATAAATGGGTATAACTGTGTGGTGTTTTAAATAAGAATGGCTCCCATAGGCTCATATAATTGAATGCTTAGTCACCAGGGTATAGAACTCATTGAATGGATTATAAAGATTAGGACGTGTAGTCTTGAAGTAGGTGTGGGCCTTGTCAGAGGAAGTGTACCTTTAGGGGATGGGCTTTAAGGTTTCAAAAACCCATGTCAGGCCTAGGTGCTCTTTATTTGATCTCTCTCTCTCTCTCTCTCTCTCTCTCTCTCTCTCTCTCTCTCTGCCTCATCCTGAGAGGTCACAATGTACCTCTCAGCCTCTATTCCAGCTCCTGTCTATATGCAGCCATGATCCCTGCCTTGATGATAAACCTCTGAAACTGTAAGCATGCCCCCAATTAACTGCTTTCTTTTATAAGAATTGCCTTGATCATAGTGTCTCTTCACAGCAAAGAACAGTGATTAAGACAGGCTGTTTGCCAATAAAATCTTGTTTCCAAAAGCATGCACTGGTCAGTATTTGATCATTAGTTTCTCTGAGATGGGCTGATCAAAGTTGATAAAGGGTGATGATGATTAATGAATTCTTATATTTGGTAGCATACTTTGCATTAGCTATAGTATTTTATAGATAGTTCTTTAATATGTGAAAATAATTCATCTGGATCTTGAAAAAATTATAGCTTGAGTTGAAGATCTGCAAAAGGATTAGTCTAAGAAATTGTTGTACTAGTCTTTTTAAAATTGAAGCAGTCTTCATTGGTTAGGCTGGTCAAAGATTTTCATCTAAATAAAACAACCAAAATTCAAAAGTTCATCTGAAACACTCATATTCATGATTCACAGTTTCTGTGTTAAGTTTCTGGCACATACTTTGGGGTTGTGAGTAAGTTATTGGGCAGTAGGCATCACTGGGATGGTAAAGGGTTTTAGGAAGGATCTAATGAACCCTGTCATGACTTCATGCTCTGTCTACAGTGGAGCCTGGTCTGCCTGCCCTTCTGGGCTGCTCATTGTCCATCTACTTAAATATGTGGTGTTATAACTGTACAGGAGCTGTGCTGCAGTTAATCAGGATCAGAGCTGCTAATTGCCAGTTATGTCAGGGCATCAACAGTTGAATAATGGGTTACTTTCTGTTCCAAACTTTATCATTTGTTGGTATATACTATTGAAAAGAAAATTAGTATGATATCCTTTTTGTTTCAAAAATCAAATTTAACATTCACATAGGGGAGGCAAAACAAAATCAAATACTGTGCTATCTAAGTGAAGTTTTGCTAAATAGATGACCTATGCCTGTACTACTCAGATCAATAAATAAATCATGACAAATATTCAGCAACCTATCTTTTAATGGGCAGATTATTTCATCTTATTTTAATACCATTCATTTCTGAAGTTGCCTCTCACTCCCTGTCTCCCTCTCGAACATATTTTTGTCTCTTTTTCTTTGCAGTCTTATCCTCGCTGACCCAAAACACACTATGTAACCCATGTTAACCTTGCATTTATTGCCATCCTTCTGCCTCAACCTCCTGAATGATGGAATGTTGCCATATATAAGAGTTCCACACTAGCCCTCAGTGCTTCAATACAGTAGAGGGTTATTATCATTCAATATCTTATTCAACAAGAAACTGCTCCCGAAAATTGTCCTCTGACCACTACAAACACACTGTGGCACATAAGTGGCTGCGAATGCACACCCATTCGGTGCTCGCTCAGTCTCTCTCTCTCTCTCTCTCTCTCTCTCTCTCTCTCTCACACACACACACACACATACACACACACACAGAAAGAAAAAAATAAGAAGAAAGGGAAAGAAGAAACTGTATATAAAATAGTTCTGTGTGATTCAATAAAAATGTTTGTAACATTTAAAAAAATAAACAACAAAAAAAAAACCCAAAGGTTTATTTATTAGGGGGTAAGTGCCCAGAAAGAGTAGCTATCTGCAGTCCTCTGCATGTGCAGGGAATTGAAACTGAATCCAGCAATCAAGGGCCTGCACATGCTTTTTGTCTGCTTTTATGATACACGAGACCACGCCCAAAGTGGGCAGGTATCTTAAAGGCTATTGGCTGAAGGAGTTCACACAGCAATGGAATCACAAGTATGAACGACAGTGCCTAGTTCTTTTATTTTCATAGTTATTGCTTCTTGTTTCTTGTTAAGAATATGTTGTTTATACTCAAATAAAGAGGATAATTCTTAGTGCTCATAAAAAAAATTTTTTTTGTGGACTGAAGAGATGGCTCAGAGGTTAAGAGCAGTGACTGCTCTTCCAGAGGTCCTGAATTCAAATCCCAGCAACCACATGGTGGCTCACAGCCATCTATGAGATCTGGTGCCCTCTTCTGACCTGCAGGTATACATAAAGACAAAACACTGTATACATAATAAATAAAATCTTTAAAAAAATTTTGTTTCATATTTTATTTTTTAAGGTACTTTAAAAATGTTTTTATATGAGAGAAGACAGATATCAAGACTCTGGTTTTACAGCATGGGTATTCAACTGACCCTTCATGTCAGCTTTCTGATGAGTAAATTGTCATATATAGTTCTGCCTTATGCTTAATGGATTTACCTACCTATGTTTATGTACATGTCATTCTAAAGTACTTACTGAAACTTTGTCTTTGTATCTGCTATGTATTTTTATTTAAAAACTTGAGTTATTTATTTTATTATATGAGTATTTATCTTGCACACTTGTATATGTACAACTTGACTGGTGCCCATAGATATTGGAAGAGGACAATGGATCCTCTAAAATTGGAGTTACAGATAATTGTGAACCATCATGCAGGTGCTGGGACCAAATCCAGGTGCTCTTCAAGAGTAATAAGTGCTCTTAACCAATGAGACATCTCCCTCCCTACTTTATTTGCAGCTTTGAATCAAACTTTCCTGGGTTTCTTTTGTGCTGGTACACAAAGTTTTGTTTAGCTCATTAATGATATTTTTAGTAATGTTCTATAATTCTCTGTCAAATTGTTTGTATATCTTTTATTAGTTTTATTTTTTATTATTTGATTTTTAAAATGTTCTCATCAGTGCTGTCTTTGTTTTAGCAAATAGAAATCTATTTTTGTGTTTTGACAGTTTTCCATGACATTTATTAGCAAATCTAATGCGTTACTTGTTAATTCTAACAGCTTAGTTCCCTGAAAGGTACCCACTGCTCTGAACTCTGTAATTACAGATGAATTTTGCAGTAACCTACTGCTTTTAATCAGTAAATTCCCTTGACTTTCTCAAATTCACGATCAGGTGTTTTATAAATAATGAATACTTAATTTCTTTAATTTTAGTAAATGTATTTTCTTTTTGCTTGCTTTTCTATGACTGTGGTACTTTCATGAGGACTTCACATTAGAACAACTTAAAGTAAGACTCGAAGACACCTTTGCCTTGTTTCTGATTCTCAGGATTTCTAGGGTAGCCAAGGCTACAGAGTGGGACCTCTTCTTAAGAACCAAAGAACACAAGTGACAAAGGTGACCCTTAAGCTGCAGCCTAACCTCTTCCATTCTGGTTAATGTTGGAGAGAGGCTACTAGTTAGCTCCCAGACGCTTAGCCCCGAAATAATCACACAGAAACTATATTATTTAAAACACTGCTTGGTCCATAAGCTCTAGCTTTTTATTTGCTAACTCTTACATCTTAATTTAACCCTTATCTATTAATCTATCTTTTGCCACGTGGCTGTGGCTTACCTGCTAAAGTTCTGGTGTCTGTGTCCGGTGGGGCTACATGGTTTCTCTCTCTCTCTGCCTTCCCTCTCCCAGCATTCAGTCTAGTTTTCCCTGCCTTCCTCTATTCTACCCTATCAGGCCAAGCCAGCTTTTTTATTAATCAGATGAATCCCATATCAATTTAAGGCCTCTTCTCCATTGTTTACATGCCTTTCCTTTTCTTCTAGTTGACCCTTCTGATGTTGGTATTTTAGCATCAATTTTTGTTCTCATTTTCATTCTGGGTTAATTCCTCTGTTAATGTTTTACACCAGGACTTCAACTTTTCTGACAGTCATGAATGTGAACTTTAGCCATATTCTTGTCCTTCCAACCCTTTTTGTTGCTAGGTATGGAAAAATAAGAAAGTTTCCTTCTGCTGGCTAACTTTCATTGAGCAAGATGTTGCTTTATCAGAGATGTCATGATGAAACTTGTGATTTTATATGATAACTGAAAAATGAATAATAACTAGAAAAGCAGTTACCCTGGGGGAAAGATGTAATGAGGGATGTTAGGCTTTCTTCTTTCTTTCCTTTTGTTCCACAGGAAGAGAGTGCCTTATTTTTAATATCTTCTCTTAAAAAAAAACTGGCCTTTTAGGTTGTGACCATTTTGATAGCCTTGAACTTCTGAGCACCAAATTTTGAACCACCAACTTCTGCCCAAGCTCTGACTACTTTCTGTACTTCAGGTCAATAAATACTTAGAAAATGAAAATGCTGGAATAGCTCAGACAACCTGGAATGTCTCCATGTTTCCACGATCTCTCAGGCCATGCCTGGCTGCCTCACTTCCTCATCCACCATTACTCACAGAGCCACTGGCAAATCATTTTGTCCAATGTTTACAACTGTTTAAGTGGGAAAACTGATTGGAATCACATGTATCAGTAAACATATCTCACTTCATTGAGTAACTTCTGGCCTAGGTAGAGTTGCAGAGATTAAGTAGAAGTTGTAGGGACAGTCAAACATTGTAAGTTACTTAATGGGAGAGCATTGCAGTCTGCAATTCTTGATTCTTTATGAATTAAAAATCACATAGCAATGTGTCACTGGGATCTTAGGTGGCAGCAGAGACTATTAATCTTTCCCACAGCCTTTACTTTTGGGAATTCATGTTCTGACAGTGTAAAATACCGCAAATCTTCTATACAATGTGAACCATGATTTTATAGAGAAGAGAAACTCAACTCCAACCATACTCTTGATCGCCTGTAGTTATTTTATGAAGCATCTACCATGTTAGATGACTTTGTTCTAGGACTGTGGGCACAAAAAATTTTCTTTTACTACTCACAGTCAATTATGAACAAATCATTGGAAAATAACTTTCAGGAGTATAGACAGCAAACAAACAGGAGTGCTGTGGGGGAGGTAGTGAGATGCCCAGGAGCTGAGGAAGCCCTGCCTATCAAAACAAGGTAAGATGAGTGGACATGAGAAGAGAAGTCTGAGGATGTGTTTGCAGAAATACAGAGGCTTCGTTTCTCTTCTCTGTTAAACCTGAAGTGCAAACCCAGAAAAAGAGTGAGAAAAAACGGGCCATGAAAATATGGGCCAGGCAATGGGAACTGAAATAGAAACCATGTCTCATAGTAGGAACAGTGAGAGAATTCAGTCAGCAGTCAAATTACCACTTCAGGTTAAAGGCAACAAAGACTAAAGTGAGCCTAATGGATCTGGCAATTTGGATTTGTTGATGCCCTTAGCAACAAAAATAGAAAGGAGTCTGTAAAAACAAAGTCTAAAGCCAGATTGCAATATGGTGTAAGGCATGAGACTGCCGGAGGATACATAGATAAATCACATAATTGCAACAAAAAAAAAATCAGTGCTGGAGAATGAACCTAGAGCCTTGCCCATGTGAGCAAGCACCCCACCAGAGAGTTTTAATGTCAGTCTGCAAATACGTGTGTGCATGTGGTATATGTTCATATGTGCAGCAGGTGTGTGAGATTTTCTTGGTGCATATGAAGGCAAGGGAAGGATATTCAATGTCTTGCTTGCTCTATTTCTCCACCTTATTCCTTAGAGACAACGTCTCTCCAGTAAGCTTCCAAATCCTCCACATTTCTCTCCTCTCAACCCCAGCTCTGGGATCATAGGCATGTGTGTGGCCATGCCCACTCTTTGTGTGTTTTAACTTGGGGGGTTGAACCCAGACTCAGATTCTCATGTTTGCATAGCAAGCACTTTACTCACCAAGCCTTCTCCCGATCCCCTTTTGATTTCTAACTCAGATATAAAGAAAGAGTAGCTCTTAAATACAAATATAAGTAAAGGTAAATATAAAATACATTTAAAGATGGCAAATAAAATAAATTAGCATATGCTAATTATACTTCAGAATTTATATTAAGAAGCCAGTCAAGTAAAACTATTTTGTATCATAGAAACTTCCCAAAAGTGCTTTTTTTTAGAAAAAAAAAACATTTCTCTCACACCATTATACATAAGACACATATACTCATGAACACATATTCCCTCTTCATTTATTCACCCAATGGGATATAAGCATGTTCTGAAGATCTTCTGAACACCAGGCTTTATGCCTGATACTGTGAATACAATAAAGAACAAAACAGAGTTAGACTTTGTCCTCTACAGTCACCAAAATATAACTCTAAGGGTTTGAAGAAAAGGTACAGGGTGTTATGATATTGCTTATTTGCGAGACATGAATTCATATGAGGTATTAAGGAGGTGGAATCTGCAGTGACATCAGAAAGAAGAGCTGAAGGGACAGTAGAGGGAAGGATGCAGACTGCAGAAAGAAGCATGCAGACAGCAGACAGAAACATGCAGGAAGCAGACAAAAACATGCAGGCAGTAGACAGAAGCATACAGACAGCAGAGGGAAGCATGCAAACATCAGACAGAAGTATGCTGATAACAGACAGAAGCATGCATGATGATGGACACTATAAAAATAATCACTCACTAGCTCATAATTGAGTATAATAAAGGGTTATTTATTTAGGGGTAGACTCACAGATCACAGTCCTCTGCATGAACAGGGCACAGAAACCGAATCCAGAAGCCAGGAGAGAGAGCAAGTGTGTGTTTTTTATAGTATAAGAGGCCACGCCCAAGTGGGCTGGTATCTTAAAGGCTACTGGCTGAAGAAGTTCCCACTGTGCCTCCCTCTTTTGTTTAAATAAAAAAGTTCTAAGCCTAATAAAAAACTATATACAACAAGAACAAATATCAAGTATAAAAATTAGGATTACAACCAGCATAAACAATATCAAGCAAGAAACATATGCTAAATGTTTCGATAATTATCCCATCCTAAGGAATCTAAATCTTGTATTAGAAATGATTTGTCCAAGTCATGAGAGGAAAGTAAGTACCACTATCTAGTCTTAACCCCATCAAAGACCTGAGAAGGGAAATAATATTACTTGAATAGACGTACAATCATGCAGCTTCTAAAATGTGCAATAAATGACAAAGACAATTTGCTACCTGGGCAATCACTCAAAGTCTCATTTACAACATTGAAACAACCAACTTTGGCTAAGGCCTAGAATATCTGACCATTTTTGGAGGCAGGAAAAATTTCAGAACCATCTCACCCTGTTTTGGCAAGGTTTGGCAGTCTTTTTTCTTGTATCCTCCTGTCTGGGTAGGATAACTGTCCAGACACCATGCATTTTGTCAGTGGTCGAGGCATGTTCAGTTTCTTGCCCAAAGGCCAGTTTTGCTAAGAAGAAAACAAGCTCCAAGTGGAGTGTCTTCAGTCCTCAAAATTATCACAGGAATAGATCGGTGCTGTCAGGAGCAACCATGTCTCATGTCAACAGAACTCTATGTTATTTAAAAGCCATATTCTACAGTTTGTTGAAGTGGTTGAAGATTACCTATCCATGCGGAATACAATCTCTATGTATCTAAATACTTAGTCTAACTATAAGTATGACAAACATGGATGACTGTTTATTTATAATACTTAATATCTGTATAACTTAAAGAATAAGATTTCATTTTAGAATATTAAGTGAGGCAACCCTGACTCAGAAAGGCAAATATCATATATACTCACTCAGAAGTGGCTTTTAGACACAAAGCAAAGAAAACTAGCCTACAATTCACAATCCCAAAGAACCTAGTCAAACCTAGGTAACAATGAGGACCCTTAGAGAGATATACATGGAACTGATCTACATAGGAAGTAGAAAAGATAAGATCTCCTAGTAAATTGGGAGCATGGGAACCATGAAAGAGGGTAGAAAGAGAGGGGAGAGAAAGAGCAGGGAGCAAAGAAAAATGTATAGCTCAATAAAATCAATAAAAAACAGAACGTTAAACAATCTTTAAACAACTGTGTAGCAAATGAGGACAATGACCTCAAAATGTAAACAACATATAAATATCTTGATCAGAGGTAGGAATTTATATTGTAATATGATAAATATTTTAAAATTATACCAATATACAAAATGTCTAAAGCAGAGTTAGAAGCATGCATACATACATTATGACAAAATAACTTTTCCTAGGTGTACCAATATTGTAAACAGAAATTGGAGCATATTCAATATAATTTGAATTTGTATCAATATACAGGAATCTATACCAATGTAAATTGCCTCTAAACAAGAGCTCACAAGTATTCACTTTCTTACTCACTACCATTATTAGTTTGAGTAAGCTCATACTAATCTACCTATTATCCCATCCAATTTCCCTTTTTTTTTTCAAAGAGATTCCTGAGACTACATAGTTTCCCCTTCAACCCCCAACTCTATACCAGTTATAATCAACCCCTAATTGATGTCACTAACCCTGAGGACAAATTTTGTTGGGAGAAGGGATATCATCTTATAGAATTACGTCCAGTGGTCATGGGGGCCACGTTTATTCTATGAGATCCTATAAAAGTAAAATGATGGTTAAGTTTCAAGATCATTGTCTGATATAATTGTAAATAGTCTCTGGATACTCGATAGGGTTTTTCTGAAGTTCTTATTTGAAATTCTGGTCAGAATGTTGTAACAAGATGTATCATTTCAGCTAACCAAGTTGGAACCAACTTGAGAGGCTGGTACTCAAAACTGGTCCTAAAGTAGCACTATCAACATCATGACATATATCAACCAGGTAAAGTCCTTGTGGGGCCCCATCTTCTTCCTAGAAATTTCAAAGATTACTGCAGGAAAATTCATTGTTCATTGTAGAAAGCTTAAACATTATTTATATAGACATATATTCAATGAAAGGTATGGTAGAGACAAAAATAGGTATGGAGAAAAGTAAACTCTTTCTTTAAACTTTTGCTATTGGCATAATATTTTTTATGAAATTCTGAGGCCTTCAGCACATTTTTAATCAATAACCAATCAATTTTTGAATTCCCTTGTTCTAGGGGACCTAACAGAATGTATGGAATAGAATTGTGTTATGTATATGGCACAAAGCCTATTCTTGATTATATCTTGAACCTGAGTGAATAATGAAGTCAATTCTGTATCATCTGGTATAAATTCAGCAGTTTCAATATACAAGACAACTCTTTCTGCATATTGTGAATCAGTAACAATATTAAGAGGTTCTTTAAAACCCCTTAGTAACACGAGAATGCATGCTAGAGGTAGTGATGGCCTCGTGCTCTGAACCTGTCATGACACTTGTGACTTCATCAATAGTCAGAAGTTAACTCTGCTAAATGTTTGGTTGCTTTCAGATAGACTAAGATTTTGTTTTAGTGGCGAGGAGCCATAGTGCAGCAAGTGCTCATTGATAAGGGATATGTTTTATTAAAAAAAACCACAAAAAACATAAAAAATAAAACAGCAGTTGGTCATGCATTTTCAGAGTTATAAACTACTACTGGTCTCATACTGGTAGAATTCAAAATCGTTCGGTTTTTAGTTGTTTGGTTGTAGCTAACTTCACTTAACATCATCTTGCTGCTTCCTTGTTGGTGTTGTTAGATAGGAAAGGGGAATAAAAGAGTCTTCTATAGTTATCTCTTTCTAGGTGACATTTGAGACACTGACTACTGATATGTTAGCCTTCTCTAACATGAATAATGTAATGATTGGTTGGTGATATCCTGAAATAAGAAATTAAAAAGTTAGAAAAGAGGCAGATCTTAAGGCTTGTGATGGAAAGTTTCCAGCTGTTCTTAACTCATTTTTTTTATTGAAAAATAAAAAAAAAATCCACCTTCTCCCAGCCTCCCATTTCCCTCCCCTTCCTCCCACACCACTCCCCCTCCCCCCCACTCCTTTCCCCATCCCTCTCCAGTCCGAAGAGTAGTCAGGGTTCCCTGCACTGTGGAAAGTCCAAGGTCCTCCTCCCTCCATCTAGGTCTAGCAAGGTGAGCATCCAAACTGGCTAGCCTCCTACAAAGTCAGAACATGAAGTAGGATCAAACCCCAGTGCCATTGTCTTTGGCTTGACAGATTAAAAAAAAATAAGCCAGTTCACTGGGCCAGCAAGATGGCTTAGAGGGTAAAGGCACTTGCTACCAAGCCCCCCAAAATAGATCCAGTCTCCATGAACCACATGGTGGAAGGAGAAAACTGATCCGTGAGTGTATTATTCTAACCTCCACATGTGCACCCTGTCAAGCATGCACACACCCACACACATACAATAGAGAAATAACATTAAAAACATATGAGCCAGCACAGGCCTTTCAGTAAATGCTAACAATTCACAGCCTGCTTGTTACTAATGATGAGGCTGTGATGAGCCTATTAGGAGTTCTTTTCATGAGCTAGACCACAACTAAAGGGAAAATGATGACAGCAAACTAATGCTGAGTCATCATTTTCAAAGTGGCTTAGATGCCTCCTCTGGAGATGGACAGAGACACTGCAGTGCCACCTACTCTTCAACCCATCCCTATCAACTTCCTCCCCAACCCAGTCATCTTCCTTCTTACTTCCCCAGGCTCCTATGCTAACCCTGAATATGAAAGATTTGTAGACAAATCCCAGTCTCTGCTTCTGTCTTTTAAGAGTTTGACATAAAAAAAAAAATAACCATCCCCAATTCACTTCTTAGATTTTACCATGAGATAGATTAATAAATACATATTTATGAAATTGCTGTCATAACAGTAAAATAGATAACACATAAGAATTACAAGTTAAAATAATAGGGTATGTCAATAAATAAAGGAACATAACATTAAGGTACTATTAACACATCCGTAAAGACATATCTATTAAGTAAACAGAACAGCTAAACATGAAACAATGAAATAAGTGCATCATTTCAAAACAAACAAGACAAATCAGTAGATAAAATAATGAGAAATTAGGAGTTACTGTGGATTCTGAACAAGTGAGCATTTTTCATGTTCATAGATTTTTTTAACAAAAAAATTGTGTGTATGAGTGTGCACCTGTGTACCACATGTGTGTCTTCAAAGGCTAGAAGAGGGCATCAACTGCCCTGGAACTGGAGTTACAATTAGTTGTGAACCTCCATGTCTGTGCTGGGAACCAAAGGCTGAACCTCTCGAAGAGCAGGATTTAACAACCAAACTGTCTCTCCAGTCTTTTCACAAACGTTCCTCAGTGCAGTGTGTTTTTATTAAAATTGACAAGGTGTAAAACAGTGTGCACCAGATATTGGGTCACAACAAAAAAATTTTAGAATATCATCCTTTGACTGCCACCAGTGAGATGTTTGGGTCAGGAGGGGAACTCCCTAGGGAGGGTGTGGGATTGTTGGAGCCTGTGTTCAGCTCCTATTTGGACACTCAGCTCCTCTGTGGATGCTCAGCTCCTCTGTGGATGCTCATCCTTAGGGCTTCAGCCTGACATTGATGACAAATGACAGCAGTGGCCTCATCCTTGGCACTGAAGCCTCAATCTGTCTTTTTCTGAGACTTCCCTTTCAGTCACTGAGGAAACCATGGAAAAGACCAGTCCCTTGGTTTGCTCGTTATTTTTCCCCCTCCATCTGACTTGGAAATGGCTGATTAAAATGAAGGGATTCTATTTTTTATCCGCATCCTGACAGCTGTGGCAGAACTGCTCTCCTGACCTCATTACCTTTTGATTTCTAACTTCTTTCTCAATATTGTTTTCTATATTACAGAGAATAAATTAGATGTGATTTTTCACGGTGGCTTGAATATACAATGTGGATGTCAGGATTAAAATTTATTTCCTTGCAAGAAAAAGGGGTTCCAGAGAAAGAAGATGCCCCAGAAATAACTTAGTCCTAGTATCAGGGTAAGAAGAGGTGAAATATACTAGAGATTGGATTATGAGTATGCACAGAATGGGTTCCTTTCCATATGAAATCTCTCAGGTTTCTAAGGAAGCTAATTATTAACAACCACGATGCTTTTGAGGGGAAACACATAAAAACGTGAGCTGAGCACAGGTGTCTGAGTGTCCCGGTTAATCCAGCCACTTTTCCAGTAAGCACTAATGACAGAAAGTAATTCTTTTTTTTTTTTTGCCAAATGGATACCAAGATTATGTTCCTGCTGTGTGGCTGCTCAGGCACATAGGGTGAGAGTCCACTTGTTCTGTGAAATGGCCATGGGCAAGCTTACACAAATCCCAGCTACGTTTGAAGATGGGCAGGGGACCAATACAGACACATTCCAATCTAATTCAATAATTGGTTTAACAAAAAACACTAGAGGGAACCTGTATTTGGAAACAGAATGTTTTCATATGAGAACCCTTTTTAAGTCTCATATGGTCTTCATTCACCCTGGGGTTTCCCATTTGTAGATAGATTGTTTTCTCACCTGATGGCTCACAATTAGGAGAACTCGTTCTGTGACAATTGCTGCCATTGTCCTTATCTCATGAATTCATTCACTCATACTTCAGATACGCACACATACTGTGCTTAAAGACACTTTCTAAAATTCACCTAAATAGAAAATAAAATTATTGAAAACATGGACTGTGTCATACACAGGGCATGTAAGGAGTGGGCTAAAGTTAACTGAAGAAGTAGCAGAAGTAGCAGGTTCTGGAGATCTGAGTGTGTAGTAAATAAGTTTACAATCTCCTCTCATTTCTCCTCACTACACACACACACACACACACACACACACACACACACACAGAGAGAGAGAGAGAGAGAGAGAGAGACAGACAGAGACAGAGAGAGACAGAGAGACAGAGAGAGACAGAGAGAGAGAGAGGGAGAGACAAAGAGAGAGAGAAGTAATTTCAGGGTCTTGAGTCTTTCCAGTCAAAATGTAAGTAGCAAACTATAACTGAAAGGAGTATACCCCATCATTCATGATTTCTAGTAGTCAGAGGTCCTGTGAGGCTATGCTTGACTCTACTAGTGACTTTCAGTTTGACCTTCAGCAAATAAATTCACCTCTCTCAACCTCGATTTCCTCTAAGCATAGGTATTTTCTCTCTTGGTTTTATTACTTTATCTGCAGTTACTAGAATAGAGCCCTGAACTGGTAGAGCTCAATAAATATCCCTGTAAAAATGAACCAAATAGCTTAGTCCCAAGTAGTTAGAGTCTGTACTACGCTACAAATGAAGTGCAGAAGACTTATTGACAGCCTTGGCCGTTGGCTTCCACAAAAAGCAGGTTAGTGACCTTCCCGACCTTCTTCTTGAGACCCTAAAGCTAATCAGTAAAGAAAACTGGGCATGCAGCTGTTCTGTAGGTGAGGCTGATGAGCCATGGGAAAAGAAACACAAGAGACATTGTGTCTCAGTGTCAAGGACAGGCATGGGTGCCGAGTGCAGAAAGAATACAGTTGGTGGGCACAGGGAGATGGCTTAATAGTGGCAAGATATTCTCATATACTAGTTCAAGGAAGTCTAAGCTTTTCATCCAGTTATTATAGAAAAGAGACCTGAACCAACCAGCATCTATTTTAATTCCTCTGGGTATCTTCCTTTCTCTGGGATGCTATTGTCTCTTGTATGTTTCTCTTCTGTTGCCCACAATGTAGCTACTGTCAGCATTTGCATATCTCTTGCAAGGCTATATGTTTACAGGGACTGAAAAGGTAATGGTGCAGAGGATGCATGATAAATTTAAAAGATACACTGCCTTTTCTGGACTTGGACACTTAAATGTCATATTACTATTTTCTGTTATGAATGTTTAAAGCATTGTATCTGAAAACCTTTCTTATCTGCTACGAAATTGAGATTTTGATGCAACATTCCGTGTGTAAGGGAAGCTCTGTTCCCATTGCTCTCCATTGAGACACTTCTCAGGTTTACTCCTTCCTTACAAATGATTAATCACTTCTCCTCTACTCTCTGACAGTTGGTTCTTTGGGTCATCTGTAAAGTGCACACTATGACCTTTTGAAAACCCAGAGATAGACTTGCCACAGAGTGAAATTGAATGCGTTATTTTTCTGTTGTGATAATAGTACGTTCACAATAAATAAAGTCAAGGGAAGGAAGAAAAATATTGTCTTCATTACAGAGGGAGATTCTGAATCTTGGAATGGCTACATATGGCTTCACTGGTAACTGTCATTGAAGGAGGGGAAGAAGCAGATCTGTACAGCTCAGCAGAGAATCAGGACAAGTTTTATATACATTTCATACATAAGTTAAAAAAGGACTCACCAGTGATGACCTATTTAATCATTTGTTTGGCAAAAGCACCATGACTACATGACATTCAGATTCAGAGGAGAAATGGTTTGTAAAAGGGCAGTACCCTTGACAAGGATTCTAATTGGTTGGAAGCTTCAGTCCCTAGTGGATGACATACACTTTGCTTATTCACTCAACTGTATAGGTCTCCTAAAGATATCAAGCTCAGTTCCACTCCTGGGGGACTTTTCTGAATGGAGTCAGCTTACTTCATTGAGAATAACTGATACTTCCAGTTTCACATCGCCAAGACGAACTTGTGAAATGATCTCAACCTATTGGTCATGATTGCTTTGGAGGAGGGGGAACAACCCTCTCACAGGGGTCACATATCAGATATTATGCATATCAGGTATTTAAATTATGATTCGTAATAGTAGCAAAATTACAGTTAGAAAGTGGAAACGAAAATAATTTTATGTTTGGGGATCACCACATTCATGGGGAACTGTATTAGGGGGGGTTGAGAACCACTGCTTTAGAAGGTGATGATGGAGCTCATGAAGCCTGTTCTTAAGGCTTTGGACTTGACTAAAACAACAATACTTGGGCTTTCTTTCAGTCTGGGGACTTCTAGCAGATGCACCTTTCTTTGGCTAAATAGAATGTTGAACGTGAAAAATGCATTACTTCTTTCGCCTTTTTAGATGAATGTACTTATCATTTTAATTTAAGTAGAAAAATGTTTCAACCCTAAGATTAAAAAATGTCTTGTAAGGGACAGAAACAAAATTTCACCTATTTCCCCAGCAATATTTAGAAAGAGGATACTAATTAAAATGTTGGTAAACTTTTATTCATTTAACACACTTGCACTAGAAATCTTTTAGGATCATTATTCCATTGTTGACTGAGGTTTTCTGTCCTGCACAGTTCCCAGTCATTAAGTCCCAAAGAAATCACGCAGAGATCTACATCAACTATAAACTGATTGGCTCATTAGCTCAGGCTTCTTATTAACTCTTATAACTTATATTAGCCCGTTATTCTTGTCGATATTAGTCATGTGGCTTGGTATCTTTTTCAGCGAGGCAGTCACATCTTGCTTCTTCTGTGTTGGCATCAGGACTGTGTCCTCTTCCCAGAATTCTTCTGTTCTTATTGACCCATCTCTCCTTCCTGTCTGGTTGTCCCACCTATACTTCCTGCCTGGCTATTGGCCAATCAGCGTTTATTTAAAATATAATTGACAGAATACAGACCATTCTCCCAAACAATTCCATGATAGGCTGTTCAGACGTAAAGGTCTTGGCCTTGAAAAAGCAACAATTATTAAAGAAAAAGTAACCTAGGAAAGTTAGTTGAGAGTAACTTGTTTAGTAAGATGGAGATGAGGGAACCTGAGAGGGCCCTTTATCCTTAATTTAATTTCACCTGTGTCTACCCATGCCAAGCTCTCCTGGGCATTTTTTCCTATCTCCTCACAGTTTAAATTTTCTAATAGACCAAGGAATCACTGAGGAAAGCAGTATCTATTCTTAAAATAGTGAAGGCCCGAGAAAGGAATTTTATTATTTTCCACATCTTGTAAATTTCAATTGTCTTGTAGCAATTGGAGATATTTATGTAGTATAGTTTATCAAAATATTCACACACGTGCACAATGTATAATGATAAGGTCAGGGCAATTGATGCATTTGTTATATAAAATATTTATTATTTTGTGTTGAAAATATCTAGAATCTGTTCTAGTAGCTGTCTTTTAAAAAATAGAATAATTACTATCAGTCATAGTTACTCCACAATGCTTTAGAACACTGCAATTAGTGCTCCATCTAACTGCAAGCTTCACTGCTCAACCAACCTTGGTCCTTTCCCACATCTCCAGCCTCTGATAAGCACAACCACATTCTCTTTTCTGTAAGATCAACTTTTTCAGTTTCTATATCTAAGGGAACACGTGTGGTATTTGTCCTATGACTGACTTTTATTTTACTTAAAGTGTTTTCCCTGTAGTTCATGCATGTTTAGCAAATGATAAGTTTCAGACATTTATGGTGGAATACTATTACACTGTATGCTATTAGTATAATTCCTTTTGTCATTCATCTCTTGATGGACACCTGATTTCTCGTGCTGGTGATTGTAAAATAACTGCAATAAACATGAAAGAGCATGTGCTATTTCTTGAGATATGTATTCCTAGTAGGATTGCTAGATTATCTAACAAGTGTATTTTTACTTTTTAAAGAGCTTCCATACTGTCTTTTTCAGGAAAGAGGAGAGAGAAGGGAGGAGAAAGAATCTTTTGTATTCCAGGTTGACTTTGAACTCACTATGTAACAACAGATAACCTTAAACCTCTGATCCTCTTGTCCTCACCTCCTGCATGCTGGGATTACAGGTCTGTACCACTAGGCCTGGTTTGTGTGCTACCATGAATTATTATACCCAGAATTGTCAGGAAATTGCTTGTTCATTCCTGGCTGCCCAGTCTCAAAAAAATCACTCAGAAACTATATTATTTAAATCATTGCTTGGCCAATAGCTTAAGCATATTTCTAGCTAACTCTTACATCTTAAGTTAACCAATGTCTGTTATTTTATATTTTAGCATGAGGCTCATGGACTATTAGCAATGTTCCAGCTGACAGTTCACGTCTTTCCCCTCTAATGGCTACATGGCATCTCTTTGACTCTACCTTCTTTCTCCCAGCATTCAGTTAAATTTTCTCGTCTAATTCTATTCTGCCCTATCACAGGCCAAACCAGTTTCTTCATTCATTAACCTATAAAAGCAACATATATAGAAGGACTTCAAACACCATTTCCACAGAATGTTGTGCATGTTAGGCAAATGCTCTACTATCTGAACTATGGCACCAGTTCCAGGGGGGGGGGGGAACTTCCAATTGTACCCAAATGGAACACACACAAGTAATTTAGTAATAAGTGATTCTAATGAGAATAAATGCATTTTTATTATTTAAAATGATTAACAAATGAAAAGATGAGAATGTTGAAAACAGCTACAAAAGGATTGCTGAGAACCCATGTTAATATAATAGCTGCAGCATTTTCTCACCTTCGTTTGTTCAGTGACAGCACTTGGGATGCCCCTTATATTGCACCACCCATATTGTTTGTTTGCTTGGTTTTTAGGCAGCAAGAGCAGCGATAAGAAAAGACTAGTTAATGGCTACTTTCTGTAGAAATCTGTCATCAAAAGAACTAGTTAAATGTAGCGGCGAAATCTGGGTAAACTTTTTAATGCCACTATCACGCATTTATTGGGCATCAAACTCATCTGAGATGCTAAAGCTAGGTTGATTAGACACAACACCATGCTTACCAAGACAGTGCAGTTAATCTCTCTTACAAATGAGGGTTCTGGGACTGTAAGTGTTAAAGAAAATCCTGACCATGGCTAGCAGAGCTGGAATATGAGGTCAGGACTACCTGATCCACTATTTATATTTCCTCCCCTTCTTCAGCATCAGAGAGGAGGTACAAAATAATTTGCCAAATCCAGGATTATACAGGGGAAATAAAGACACCTTGGGAGAAAGAAATAGAACAAAATCATACTCAATTGAATAGGGAGTTAGACGATAAATCCCCACTTACTTGTTTCTGTTGAATTGTTGTTCCTGCATGCTAGTTTTTGGAATATAGTTGATAATATAAAAACCACTGTGTGGCATGGGAAGAAAATTCATGCAGCAAAGCATCTGATGCCCAAGTATGAGGACCTGGTCCGCAGCACCCACATATCAACCCAGCACAACAGTGCACACAGTAACCCAACATTGCGTGAAGATCAAGACATGTGGATCCCTGGAACTTGCTGGCCAGACAATGATCTCAAGCTTCATGTGGGAACTTGAATCAAAAACTAAGGTGATGAACTGGAGGGATGGCTCAAGGTTTCAGGCTGCTTACTGCCTATAGTAATTTGAAACAGATGTCTCCCATAGTTTCAGGTGTTTGAATACCTGGTCTCCAGTTGATAGCCCGGATTGGAGGAGGCTTAGGAAGTGATGGCCTTACTCGAGGAATTGTGTCATGGAGGCAGGCTTTGGGGTTTAAAAAGCCCTTACCAGTCCCAATTTGCTCTCTGTCTGCTTCTTGTTTGTAGTTTAAAATATGAGCTCCTATCTGCTACAGCTGCCATGCCTGCCTCCTGTCATACTTCCCTGCCACAATAGTGATGGACTCTTATTCCACCAGAGCTGTAAGCCCTTCTGTAAGTCATCTTGGTCATGATGATTTATCGCAGCAGTAGAAAAGTAACTAACACAGTGCTCTTGAGGAAGACCCCAGTTTGGTTCCCAGTACCCACGTCTGCTTATGCACATCATTAACTCCAGCCCTTGGAGATCACATGCCTTTTTCTGCCATTCTCAGACACCAGGCATGTATATGCTGCACTGTGGTGGTTTGAAAGAAAATGGATCCCAAAGGGAGTGGGACTACTAGGAGGTGTGGCCTTGTTGGAGGAAGAGTGTCATTGTTGGGGCAGGCTTTGAGATCTCTTTTTCTCAAGCTTCCCCAATGTGGCCGTCAATTTCCTGTTGCCTGGAAGAGGTGGCATTCTCAACTCCAGCACTGTGTCTGCCTGCATGCTGCCATTCTCTCCTCCATGATCATAATGGGCTGAACCTCTGAAATTGTAAGCAAACCACCCTCAATTAAATGTATTTTTTAGAAAAGTTGCCATAGTCATTGTATATCTTCACAGTAAACCCTAACTAATCAACAAATGTACATACAGGTAGAACACTTGTACAAGTAAGAAAAATAAAATATTAAAAAATAAGGCAGTGAGCAGCAAAAGAAGACATTTGACGTTGATCTCTAGCCTCCACATGTATATAAATACACACTATTTACATACACAGGTACATATACCCAAAACACACATGTATGTATGTGTGTATGTATGTATGTACCACACACGTATGCATGTTTGCATATACCACACATACATGCATGTATGCATGTAACATACACTTGATGCTAACCTAAAGTTAATAAATTCAAGTGTAGCAATAAAAAAAATAGAACCAGGTTTTATTTAACACCATCACGTGAAAATTTATATGAGTTTAAAAAGTGGTGGATTCTTTGAAACAGAGATTTTAAAATAAGCAAAAGAAACACTTTTACTATTATGCACATAATAGCAATTGTGTTCTTTATGAATATTCCTGCAAAATAAAAACTTACTTGTCTTCTCTTCCCTTTCTCACTGCATCTTACATTGATTGCACAGTCTCTTCCTAATTGCCAGTTCCTCTTGTTGGCTGATAAAACAATTAGCAGATGCAGACACAGAGTGGCACTCTTTAAAATTAGGAACCCTTTTCTCTTGGCAACAATACTCTGTTCATTCTGTCATCTAAAAATTCCAGAATTTGTCGGCACAGAAACATTCCTTGCTTTGTACTTTTTGTCAATAAAAATCATTTCTGATTTCAATTTTTTAAATGACATCTTATAAACCATCTCCAGTTATTTGATCTGGGAATTACGTCTAAGCTCCCTGCAGAACATATAATTTTTGCTTTGCACTGTATATTTCTCCAGTTTTCCTTACAAGCAGTCAACACCTATATTTGTAATTGGGGCTCAGTGATAGAATTCCTGCCTAGCCAGACTCTGGCCTCAATCTTCTTGCGATGAAAAAGTTATCATGATGATAATAGAACATGAAGCCACAGCTGTGCTAGACGTGGTGATGTGGTATGTGGAGAGAAAACACAATAGAAATTTGGCTTTTTGTTTCCAAGATTAGGACTTTCCAGCTCAAGAAAATCTTTTGGCCCATCTGTGAGAACAAATGACTAGACTTACACTTTGCAATAACCTTGCCATCAAATTTCATCACAAAGACTTCTGCACATAGGAAGAAAGGATTGGCCTAGATAGTGAGTGCCTTTCTCATCTCTTCCCAGGCATTCTTGCAGGGCCACAGCAATAATTATACAGTAAAAGTTTGGTTCATCTTTCTAAGGCAAACATTTATTTCCTCAACCCACATTTTGATACAAGAGCATCCAAGGCTACAGATGTGTTCAGGTAGATGCCTTTTCCAGGAAGAGCATGGTAAGTGCAGCTGCATTGGGGGTTCTGCAACATCTGCCTACTCCCAGGGGCTTTAGACAGGCCCAGCATGGCAATTGTACCACAGCTGTAAGTACAACCAGATGAACAGACCAGATCCCTGATGTGGGAAAATTTCAATAACTGTGGAAAGTCAGAGGTTATGACTACCAGACATTAACTGGGACAGGGAGTCATTCTTAAGATATGGGCATCTTCAAAAAATTATAGATATATACTTTTATAACTAATAATGGATGGGGGGACCAAAGTTAAAAATGCATAGAAGGCCTAATCAAGAACCTTATTCAAGCCAGTTTCCTGGGTGGCAGTGGTGTAAATAAGTGCATCATGGCTCTTTTGCCCTGTGTGGGAAAGGGGGTGGTGAAACAGGGATTGCTATCATAGGCACAACTGTAAAGATAGTAACAAAGGAAGTGAAACCCTTAAAAAACAGGAGCATCCCCCCCACACCTGATTTTCAGCTAACTTAACACCAACAACTTGCAGTACAAGCTTTGATCTTTGTGAATAGCCTTAAAATACAAGAGAAAAACCATTTTTGGAGATGCTCAGCTTGGTGAAAAGAGAAGAATTACGAAGCTGGGAAAGGGATGACATATATTTTATCTAATATCCAGTAATAATTAGAGTTAATTTTGATAGTAAAATAATATGTTCAATAAATAGTGATGAAGTAAGTTGCATTTTAATTAATAAAACAATGTCAATTGATGCTTCGATAATTTAGAGTTTGTGATTTCTACATGAGAATTTATTAATAAATTAAACTGGATATTACCAACCCAAACTTTTTAAAATATTTGTTTGGATGCTGTGGTGGTCTGAATAAAAATGGCTGCCGAGACTCATAAGAGGTGGCATTATTGGAGGTGAGGCCTTTGTTGGAGGAAGTGTGTCACTAGGCATGGGCTTTGAGGTTTCAAAAGTTCAGACCAGGCCTAGTGGCTCTCTGATGTGGAATATTCTTTATTTGTGTTGCTTTTATTCATTAATGAATAAATCTGTTTGGGCCACTGTCTTAGTAGAGTATAGCCATGTGGGAAATCACAACAGAGATAGAGAGAGAGAGTAGGTGGAGTTAGAGAGATGCCATGTAGCTGCCCAAGAAGCAAGAGGTAACAAACCATGAGCCATAACATTTAAAATAATAGAAATGGATTAAGTTAAGATGTCAGAGTTAGCTAGGAATACATTAGAGTCATTGGTGGAACAGTGTTGTAATTATACAGTTTCTGTGTTATTATTCAGGTTTGGACGGCAAGGAAACAAAAGATCAGTCTCCACCTACAAAATAGCTCCCAACATGGGTCGACTATATCCACATAAAACCTGAGAGATCTTGGGAAAGAATTCTACACACACACACACACACACACACACACACACACACACACACCAAAAACAAAAAACAAAAACAAAGTTAAGCATGGTTTGATGATAGCAGCATTTTCTCAGGTGAGCTCTGTTTGCTAGAAGCAAGCAGAGGCAGGATTCCTTTAAGAGAAGGCTTCCTGACTCAGTGGTAGCAGTAAAAAGTGCATGGCTCTTTTAAGAAGGCTTCCTGGTTCATACTAGTTGCATGAACAGCTCTGATTCTTTCAGGAAGCCAAATACTTGAATGGGGGTTGAGGGCAGTAGGCTTCAAGTTACTTGGTGACAGCACATGCCAACTGCTTACCAGAGTTGAGGTGTGAGCCTGGTTCCCACCTGGCAGTTCCAGAGCTGGAGGTAAAGGTGTCTCCACCATATAGAAAGGTTGAGAGGGGCAGAGCTGTTGACAGAAGTTACTGTCCTGCCCAGTCCCACAGCCATTTCGTCCCAAAGAAACACAAGAGGCCTACATTAATCATAAACTGGTTGGCCTATTAGCTCAGGCTTTCTTATTAACTAATTCTTACATTAACCTATAATTCTTGTCTGTATTAGCCACATGGCTTGGTACCTTTTATCAGCAAGGCAGTCTCATCTTGCTTCCTCTGTTTCTGGGTAATGACTGTAGACTGAGTCTTTCATCTTTCCAGAATTCTCTTGTTCTGATCACCCCAAATTTACTTCCTGCCTGGCTACCAGCCAATCAGCATTTTATTAAACCAGTACAAGTGAGAAATCTTTAAGGAGTATAAGACCATTGTACCACAGCACAGAGCCAGCATCCAGGGCTGCTGTAACCACACTGCTTACCATTTTAAAAATGATCCTTGTCAGAGGAGGATTTCAGATACACAATATGACAGATTCAGATATAAAAGTCCCCTATGATGCAGCCATCGGTTCCTTTTCCCAGTCGCTGCCAAGATGGCCGGAGTGGAGCAGAAGAAGAAGCGGACCTTCTGCAAGTTCACCTACCGCGGCGTGAACCTGGACCAACTGCTGGACATGTCCTATGAGCAGCTGATGCAGCTCTACAGCGCCAGGCAGAGGCAATGCCTCAACCACGGCCTGCGGCGGAAAGCAGCACTCGCTGCTCAAGCGCCTGAGAAAGGCCAAGAAGGAGGCGCTGCCCATGGAGAAGCCCGAGGTGGTGAAGACCCACCTGCGGGACATGATCATCCTGCCCAAGATGGTGGGGAGCATGGTGGGCGTGTACAACGGCAAGACCTTCAACCAGGTGGATATCAAGCTGGAGATGATCCGCCACTACCTGGGCGAGTTCCCCATCACCTACAAGCCTGTGAAGCACAGTCGGCCTGGCATCGGTGCCACCCACTCCTCCTGCTTCATCCCCCTCAAGTAGCTGTGGCCAATAAAGACTCATGTTCAGTCAAAAAAAACAGTCCTCTCAATGAGACACAGTGTATTTTTAAAATGTACATAACCCTGAGAGAGAAAGAAGAAAAAGGACATAGTTATAAATTGTAATAAATTGTTTTAAACAATAAAACACAGTGTTTAAAGATACAGAAAACAATCACAGATTGAAAGAGTAAAAAAATAAACGTAAAGATGGAAAATACAGAGAGTCTAGATTATGCATATTATTGTGTTTTGTTTGAAAATTTTGACTGTAAATAAGCTAAGTACAGAGAAACCTCTCATTGTACAGGCTGCTAAGCTAAACCAAATACATATTTTAAAGGTATCTTGACTACAAAATTTAGGTCTAAGAATATGTTACTTTGAAAAGAAGGTTCTGCTTTTTTTTTCCCACAGAAGATAGAAAGTTGTGGATTCCTTACTGGCTAATGTGGTTTGATCAAAAAAGACTCCTGAAGCAATGGTATAGATGGTTCAACATTCATGACAGCTTCAGGACTTCTGGCTGAGTTGGACCTAACATATAGGATACCCCATAAAAGACCTGTTCAGCAGAGACCCCAAAAGTAGTCTAGAAAACAATGCCCAAATTTCCTAAATGATTGTTTATAAATGTTTCTTTACCTTTAAAGAGGGATATGCTATAGAGATAAATATTTTGCATTGGGATAGATTTTGGTTTATTGATACAAATCTAAGATCAATTTTGTTATATGTATATTTCTGCTCTTGATTAAGGTATTATTTAAAAATAATGTACACTTAAAAATATGGGTTAATAGTCATCTATAATAATCAAGCTTGTAGTCATGATTGTTAGGCTTTCTAGATGTGCAGAGATATATTTCAGGTGGGTAGGTATTCTTCAAACCACATAAAGACTTACAAAATATTGCATTTAAAATGCTTTAAGTACTTAGACTTTTCTCAGCAATGAGACACATCTGCTACTGGCAGCACCAATCTACTTCAAGAGGATGATAGGCATCAAAATAGCTCCTTATAGAGTCTGTTAGTCATTTGAGTAAGAAACTGTTCTTGTCTGAACTGCTTGATGGTATGCTGTATAAACTGGACATGCAGGACCCACAAAGAAAAGACTGCTGGACTTGTCTAGAGGTGAGACAGTCCCTCAGGGTTCCTGCTTCGTAAAAGAGTCTGTCAGACATTCTATAGGATACAGAAGAAAGTGACTGACAAACTGTTGATACAGGTGAAACAGTTTTCAAATTTCCTGGGGCATGGAAAAGTCTGCTTGATACTATGGGCCTGTAGGCCAAAGATGGTTGTCCCAATGTTATTGAAGAACTTGGGGTGACTGTCCAGGCAGCAAGATGTCCCTGTCAATTCTAGAGTTTTGGAAGTTTTTTGCAATGTACTTCCTGTTAACATAGGTAATATACCCTTCTGGCATCTTTGATAGAGTTAAAGAATATATATAGTTATAATTATAGTTTTCCTTAGTTATGATAGATAAATTAGATATAAAACTTTAGACTGACAAAGATAAAATAGATGATAGTAATTTTTTTAATTTTTCTATATACAAATGGACTAAATATTGTTAACTGTATTTCTTCTTTACATCTATTTTGTTATATATAATTTTGCTATGTTAAAGTTAAGACCTTCCTTTTTAATTAGACAGAAAATGGGAGATTACATGGGATGTCCTTCTGTATATGTACTGCTTTTATTCATTGATAAATAAAGTTGCTTGGGCCAATGGCTTAGCAGAGTGTAGCCAAGCTGGAAATCAGAACAGAGATAGAGAGAGAGTAGATGGAGCCAGAGAGACATCATATAGCTGCTGAAGGAGGCAGATGCCACATAGTTTTCCAAAAAGCAAGAAGTAACAAACCATGCGCCTCATGGTAAAATATAAAACAATAAAAATGGGTTAATTTAAGAAATAAGAGCTAGCTAGAAATATGCTAGAATCATTGGCTAAACAGTGTTGTAATTAATGTAATTTCTGTGTTATTATTTGGGTCCAGGTGGCCAAAAAATGAAACAGCAGTCTCTGCCTACAACTCACTGTCTCTTCCTGTTGGCTGCAGATCCAGATGGAGAACTCTCAGCTACCCCTCCAGCACCACGTCTGCATGCATGCTGCCATGCTTCCTGCCATGGTGGTAATGGACTAAACCTCTGAACTGTAAGCCAGGCCCAGTTAAATATTTTTCTTAATAAGAGTAGCTGTGGTCATGGTGTCTCTTCATTGCAATAAAACCATAACTAAGACAGATGCTAAGATAGTCTGCGTATATATGTTTAAAGGCATGAATCTGAGAAGATGAATAATTGATTCTTTAAAAAAACCAGGTAGGTAGAGGGAAAAGTGAATAGGCAGTCTTCCACTGCCTAACTGCCTATCCTAACACCAGCTGCTAGTAAATAACATAGACGCAAAGGATCTGGGAAACCTGCCAGGTGAGAAATATTGAACATATTTTCAACTTCATTTTTCTTTGTTCCTAAAGGTTAGACTGAGGCTTGTAACAAAATAACCTAATAGAATGGGGAAGGGGAGTCATCGATCAATTGTGTAGATGTGTCTTCAGCATGCAGAAGCATCCAGGTGTGGCTGAATAATTAATTCTCACATTTCCCAAGCCTGTATACAGTTTGCCCAGCATTCAGAATGATGCAGATAGAAGTGAACTGATAAATGCCATGGAATTGAAACACTGTCTCATCAAAGAAGAGAGAATACCTATAGAAATGTTTTAAAAGTCGCAATGGGCAACAGAAATCATTGTCTTTAATTAACTATCCTCTTAGGAATGCTAACTATATATAATAGACTAGAAAATAGATGTCAGTTGTACTGGGAATTTTCTAATCAATTCTGCACCTTTGTTATGTCCTTACCTGCTGTGTCCATAGAAATAAGGATGAGCTATCATGGGGCAACAAAACTCCAAGACTATTCTTTTCTAAAAGGACCCCCACATTTTTTCAACAACAGCTTCCCCAAACTGTTTCCTTTTAAGTTTACAGAATAGTTTTGGAATGAAATGATTAAAAAGTGGAGATTGGGAGCCTAGGAAACAAAGTAGCCTCTTATTAGAAATGAGACCCAACAGAAGCGATGAGCTTTGGTGTGCCTATTTCCTTACCTGTAAAATGTGGGAATAATGGTAGTTCCAGATATTTATTTTCTCTAGGCTGCTGTGCTGTTGTTTTCTTACACTAATGCATACTCTTTAGCATTTATTTTAAGCAGTATTCAATACCAGTCTCGGCATCTTGGCAGCACATAGAATCTCCTTATCCACATCACGATTAAATTGTTTTTGTAAACGGAAGCAATAACTCCACTCAGCACATAGCAGACTATGCAGTAGATAGCAAATGTTTGAGGAGAATTTTTTTTTCCTTTCAGGCTGATCCATCTAGCATGTTAGGGGAAAGTCAAATATGGCAAGCAGAATCTGTGACAAACTCAGTAGAATTTATTTCTCTGGTCCTTTGGCACTCTCCTCCTGGGTGACGCCAAGACCTCAGTGATCCAGGAACCCATGATTTCAGCCAGTATGATCACACATCTCCTCCCAACTTGTCCTTCTGTCCTCAGGCCTGGGACTCTACTTACACTGCTGTCATTTGATCTTTTCTCCCCACTACCAACCCCATCCTTATTTATTTAGGTTTTTTATTGTTTTTATTGAGCTATTTTTTCCTCCACTCCCTTTCCTTCCCCACCACCTCCCATTTTACCCTCTCGTACGATCCCCACACTCCCAGTTTACTCAGGAGATCTTGTCTTTTTCTACTTTCCATGAAGATTAGATCCATGTATGTCTTTCTTAGGGTCCTCTTTGGTGCCTAAGTTCTCTGGGGTTGTGAATTATAGGCTGGTTTTTCTTCGCTTTATGTCTAAAAGTCACTTATGAGTGAGTATATTTTATATTTGTCTTTCTGGGTCTGAGTTACCCCCATTCGATATGAGTTTTTTCTAGATCCATCCATTTGCCTGCAAATTTCAAGATGTCATTTTTTTCCTATGTGTAATACTTCATTGTGTAAATGTAACACATTTTCTTTATCCATTCTTCAGCTAAGGGACATTTAGGTTGTTTCCAGGTTCTGGCTATTACAATAATGCTGCTATGTCATTTGATCTTTTTAATTCAAGACTGACTACTTTAAAAACTATATGTTCTGGGGTTGAAAGGATGGCTCAGCATTTTCTGCTTTTTTTGAGGATTTGAGATTGATTCTCAGCATCCACATTGGATGACCCACACTCACCTGTAACTCCAGCCTCAGAGAATCCACATCCTCTTCTAGCCTCTGCAAGTGCCTATTTGAATTCTCTCTCTCTCTCTCTCTCTCTCTCTCTCTCTCTCTCTCTCTCTTTCTCACACACACACACACAAACACACACACACACACACACACACACACACACACACACACACACACACATATTCTTCTAGCCTCTGCAGGCACCTTTGTGAATATACATGCACACACACATACACACACACACTTATCTTCCAAAACTACACTTATTCATAGTGTACTTTTGGCCTTTGATACATGATCTTGGATCCCAAAAGGAAGGGCCTCTCTATCCCTCTCTGTCCTTAGACACCCTCTCTCTCAGACGCTGTACAATAACATAGAATGTCAATGCAGCCTTGTGTGTTTGTATATACATTTTGTCAACACTTCTCCAACAGAGCTAAATGAATATCTTCTTTATAATCATAATCATAGGTTATTCCAAGCTCTTTCTAGAGAAGGGAGGCTTGCTCCAAGATAATTTGCAATCTGATTTGGAAGCTCAGCTTTAACATCAAGCTCAATAAAAATGTCTCCAGAAGCATGGTAAGTAGAGAAGATTGCTGGGGAGCCAGATGTGGAACTGTGCAGATTGGATATAGGACCACCCATCTGAAATGTTGTCATAGCTACAGAAATAGTTCCAGGTTATCTTCTGCTCTGTCGGGGGGGAAGACAGCCATATGCATCAAGTGAGAGCTGTAATGGTGGCTGCTTCCTTTGAGTCTCTGTAAAGAAACATCTTTCCAGCCCCTGTATTTCTCTAGGCTCACAAGAAACTGGGTTTGTTATTCAGAACTTTAAAGTATTTCTGCAATTATAGTTAAAACCGGGAATGGGGATGAATTATTCACATATATGTGGTAAGGAAACCATTTGCCATGGAAATGTTTACAACAACACCACATAATTTCCCTTTGGATTCCAAGGACATCTTAGCTGAAAATGGCAAAATGCTGATGTATTATTTTAGTTCCAGAATACCAAGGGGTCAGAGAAGGCTTGTAACAAATGGGTATCACAGCTTGATGTTCTCTTCTCCTTATGGGTCATTCCTAAACTAGAACTGATCTCACACATTCCATTTGTTTTTCATAAATACTTCTTTTGTGGCATTCATCTCTCTTTAATCAAAAGCTTTTCTTTCTGCTTTCTCTCTCATTGTATTGACTTTAAAGACTATTGCTACTAAAGCATGAAATATCAAAATTTATCATTTAAAGATCAGTTCTCCCACAACATTTAATCATGAGAGTTTGGAATCAATTTTGATTGCATCAGTAGCCTGATTAGTGACAGATTTGAACGTAAGGTCCTTTGAACTGGGTGTGTAAAACAATCAAATTTGTATTTCTCACTTTGAATAGAAAATGAGAGTGTGTTTAAAGAAACAGTATCATAATTGATGGAATAGCAGAGACTATTAAAGCAAAAGGAAGTTAAGGGACTAAATCAAGATCTGAAGGCACATTCGTTGTAGTTCTGGGAATAGGATGTCACCTAACCTTTTGGACAGTATCCTACATAATAGATTCATCTGGTCAATATTTCTTATCTTACCATGAAGGATAGAGGACACATCTTTTTAATATAACAAATGTAGGTCTGGTGTCTTAACAGTTTATTGAATTTATTTGTGTTTATAAAATTTCTTCTCCAATCTATTCCTTGGCTAATGCAGTCTTAAGGGTTTTGTTTGTTTTAAAAGATTCCATAACTATACGGATTTTCTTAAAATGGAGTTTGGTAAGAAGTGGTCTCCTGTGCCTATGTGTTGTAGAGTACTTCCCACTTTCTCTTCTATCAGGTTCAGTGTGTTCGGACTGATATTGAGGTCTTTAATCCATTTGGACTTGAGTTTTGTGCATGGTGATAGATATGGATCTATTTTCATTCTTCTACAGGTTGACATCCAGTTTTGCCAGCACAATTTTTTGAAGATGCTCTCTTTTTTTCCATTGTATACTTTTAGCTCCTTTATCGAAAATCAGGTGTTCATAGGTTTGTGGGTTAATGTCAGGGTCTTCTATTCGATTCCATTGGCCGACTTCTCTGTTTTTATGCCAATACTAAGCTGTTTTCAATACTGTAGCTCTGTAGTAGAGTTTGAAGTCAGGGATGGTAATGCCTCCAGACGCTCCTTTGTTGTATAAGATTGTTTTGGCTATCCTGGGTTTTTTGTTTTTCCATATAAAGTTGATTATTGTCTTCTCCAGATCTGTGAAGAATTTTGATGGGATATTGATGGGGATTGCATTGAATCTATAAATTGCCTTTGGTAGAATTGCCATTTTTACTATGTTGATCCTCCCAATCCAGGAACAAGGAAGATCTTTCCATTTTCTGGTGTCCTCTTCAATTTCTTTCTTCAAAGACTTAAAGTTCTTGTCAAATAGATCTTTCACATCCTCGGTCAAAGTTACCCCAAGATATTTTATGCTTTTTGTGGCTATCATGAAAGGTGATGCTTCTCTAATTTCCCTCTCTGTTTCCTTATCCTTAGTGTATAGGAAGGCCACTGATTTTTTGTAGTTGATCTTGTATCCTGCCACATTACTAAAGGTGTTTATCAGCTGTAGGAGTTCTTTGGTAGAGTTTTTGGGGTCACTTATGTATACTATCATATGATCTACAAATAACGAGAGCTTAACTTCTTCTTTTCTGATACGAATCCCCTTGATCCCCTTATGTTGTCTTATTGCTATTGCTAGAACTTGAATAAATGGGACCTCCTGAGACTGAGAAGCTTCTGTAAAGTAAAGGACACTGTCGCTAAGACACAAAGGCAACCCATTAACTGGGAGAAGATCTTCACCAACCCCGCAACAGACAAAGGTCTGATCTCCAAAATATATAAAGATCTCAAGAAACTAGACCGTAAAAGGCTAATCAACCCAATTATAAAATGGGGCATTGAGCTGAACAGAGAATTCTCAACAGAAGAACTTCAAATGGCCAAAAGACACTTAAGGTCATGCTCAACTTCCTTAGCGATCAGGGAAATGCAAATGAAGACAACTTTAAGATACCATCTTACACCTGTCAGAATGGCTAAAATAAAAAACACCAATGATAGCCTTTGTTGGAGAGGTTGTGGAGAAAGGGGTACACTCATCCATTGCTGGTGGGAATGAAAACTTGTGCAACCACTTTGAAAAGCAGTATGGCGGTTTCTCAGGAAATTCGGGATCAACTTACCCCTGGACACAGCAATACCACTCTTGGGAATATACCCAAGAGAGGCCTTATCATACAACAAAAGTATATGCTCTACGATGTTCATAGCAGCATTGTTTGTGATAGCCAGAACCTGGAAACAACCTAGATGCCCTTCAATGGAAGAATGGATGAAGAAAGTATGGAATATATACATATTAGAGTACTATTCAGCAATAAAAAACAAAGACTTCTTGAATTTTGCATGCAAATGGATGGAAATAGAAAACACTATCCTGAGTGAGGTAAGCCAGACCCAAAAAGAGGAACATGGGATGTACTCACTCATATTTGGTTTCTAGCCATAAACCAAGGACATTGAGCCTATAATTAGTGATCCTAGAGAAGCTAAATAAGGAGAACCCAAAGGAAAACATATAGGCATCCTCCTGAATATTAACCTTCATCAGGCGATGAAAGGAGACAGAGACAGAGACCCACATTGGAGCACAGGACTGAAATCTCAAGGTCCAAATCAGGAGCAGAAGGAGAGAGAGCACAAGCAAGGAACTCAGGACCACGAGGGGTGCACCCACACACTGAGACAATGGGGATGTTCTACTGGGAACTCACCAAGACCAGCTGGCCTGGGTCTGGAAAAGCCTGGGATAAAACCGGACTCTCTGAACATAGCGGACAATGAGGATTACTGAGAACTCAAGAACAATTACAATGGGTTTCTGATCCTACTGCACGCACTGGCTTTATGGGAGCCTAGGCAGTTCGGATGTTCAGCTTACTACACCTGGATGGAGGTGGGGGTTCCTTGGACTTCCCACAGGACAGGGAACCCTGATTGCTTTTCGAGCTAGTGGGGGACTTAATTGGGGAAGGGGAGGGAAATGGGAGGCGGTGGCGCGGAAGAGACAGAAATCTTTAATAAATAAATAAATTTAAAAAAATGGAGTTTGGAAGGTCTCATTGTACAAGCTAATTGCATGTATGGAATTTCATGCAAGTACTATGCTATCTCCAAGGCACAGTCCCAATACTGAGTGACCCTTGCTATCCTTAATTCAGTGGAGATGATTTATTCTCCATTTTAAAATTTAATAGTGCTCATCACATTCAATATAATTGCCTGTATATTTAGATAATTCAAATATGGTGTTCTCAATTTATATTTACACAGGTGATTTTTTTCTTATGTATGCGTGACAGTAGCTAGTAAGAGTACTTAGTTTCTTTGCATATACTATGAATAACAAAAGCTAGGAGCAAATAATGTTCACGCACCTCCTGCATGATATTTTTATTTTGGTTTTCAGTACCAATGGTCCCCATCTGAGGACAATCTTTTGACTTTGTGATTGTGTGAACGTGATATACATTCAGTAGAACCCATACTTTATGCTATAAATTTTCATCTTTTCCTGTGATAGATGTATGTAGCATGTTATTCTTCTGATACTGGGCAGTGAATAAAGCCACAGCTCCCAATCATTCACATTGACACAACCCATGTTGTACAGTGAACTGTGTGCTACAATATGTGCTTACTGGTATTTATGTGTGTTGACCAAAGAGAGCTCCAGGTTACAATGAGTTTCCATTGTAAGTCAAGGAGCATTTATTGTATTTCAGAATAGCAGGGAAGAAAGGAAATTTAAGATATAAACCATACAGGTGCTAGATGTGGGACATTTCCATTGTGTACCTCATACAACACTTATTTGTAACTGTGTGAAGAAAAGGTTGCCTTTGGTTCAGGCAGTGGTAATAGGGGAGGAGTGTAAGGGAGACCAGGGAGTAGGTAATTGTTATTCTGACCCCTGAACATTTATAAGAAATTCAGTAGAGCTCCATCTCCACTTCCTGAAACCTGTTGCCACATGTGCCCTCTTCAGCCCTTTCTCTCAGCTCATCTTCATTCCTTTGCATTCTCAGCTGCCAAGACCAGCTCTCTTCAATGGACCCCACAACCTCTACAATCCTTCACTCTGCCCTGGTAAGGTGATGTGGGAGTGTCATATATCAATCTGTTGATTTCATTGGTTAAGCAATAAAGAAACTGCTTGGCCCTGTGGGTGGAGTAAACAGAACAAAATGCTGGGAGGAAGAGGAAGTGAGGTCAGTCTCGACAGCTCTCCTCTCAGAAGCAGAGGCCTGAGAGAGACGCCATGCCCTGCTCCCGGGATGAAGCTCTGACCCAGGATGGATATAGGCTAGAATCTTCCCGGTAAGCGCACCTTGGGGTGCTACTCACAGATGATTAGAAATGGGCTAAATTAATATGTGAGAATTAGCCTAGAAGAGAATGGGCCAAGCAGTGTTTAAATGAATACAGTTTGTGTGTTGTTATTTCGGGCATAAGCTAGCTGAGCAGGCGGCTGGGGTGCTGGGAACGCAGCCCCCGCCGCCCCTTATTACTACAGTAAGGTATACTTAAACTTGACCTGTCATCTCTTCCCAGTGTATCTCCATTCCCTTGGGACTGACCATCACATATAGTATGTACCACAGGGTACCCATATTTCTGTCTCTGCAGCTATCCATGAAGTCAGGCTCTGAATCCTACTTAAGAGCTCCCCAGAGTCAGTCCACTACCCGACCTGCTACCCTAGTATCCATCCTACCTAGTGTATCATTCCAAGATGGGTTTGGAGTTTAAACACAGAGTTCAAAACAAAATTTCAGATCTGGGACCTTTTAGAGTTTGTGGTGGTTTGAAAGAAAATGACCTCAAAAGGGAACGGTACGATTAGGAGGAACAACCTTGTTAGAGTAAGTGTGGTCTTGTTGGAAAGACCTGTGTCACTGTGGAGTTGGGCTTTGAGATCTCATATATGCTCAAACTGTGACCAGTGCTTCAGATTACTTCCTGTTGCCTGCGAGTCAATATGTAAGGCCTCTCAGCTCCCTCTCCAGCACCATGCTTGCCTGTATGGCCCCTGTCCCACTATGATAATAATGGACTAAATCACTGAAAATGTAAGCCACCCAAGTTAATGTTTTTCCTTTATTAGAATTGCCATTGTCATGGTGTCTTCATAGCAAAAGGAGCCCTAACTAAGAAGGAATCTAAACTCTGAAACCCAGTATGGTCCTAAGACTGAGATAACCATTATTCACTGATCCACACCTTTCAGAGTAGGGTAGCATCAACCAAAGAATTAAACACCCACCTGACAAAGGTGAGACCAGATATGCACATGAAGAAACACCACAGTTATAACTTCAAATGCCTAGATCGCATTACAAAAAAAAAAAAAAACATGAGCAACATAGTCAATATATCTGATCCAGAAACTAAAATAGTATTTTAACATTCCCTGAGAAAAGAAATTCAGCTGAAGCACAAAACATCTAGCAATCGAAAATATGTTCAAGGACCTTTAAAAGATTATGAATAAATGCCTCAAGGAAGACCATGAAAATAAAAGTTGAATGATTTAATGAAAACAACTCATTACATAAAAATAGAATATAAAAATGAACAGAATTGCCAAATAAAGCCAAATGGAAACAAAACTAAAAATGAGAAACTCGGGAAGTCACACAGATTGAATGAAGAGAAACAGAAATTCAAGTCTTGAAGACAAGGCAGATAAAATGGATAACTCAGTCAAACAAAATATTAAATCTAAAAAATAATCCAGGCACAAAACATCCAGGAAATCTGGGAAACTGTGGAAAGAACAAACCAAAATGTAATAAATATAGAGGAAGGAGAAGAAACCCAGGTCAAAGGCACAAAAATATTTTGATAAAATTAGAAAAGAAAATTTCCAAATTTTTAAGAAAGATAGGGGGCAAAATGCATACAGAACAGGTTCAGAAAAGAAACTTCTTATGCTGCATAATACAAACACTAAAGGTATAGAACAGAGAAAAGGTATTAAAAGCTACAAGGAAACACTATTTCTGTCTGCCCATTTAAGCAAAAATGTTTATAGACTTGTTAGGGATTTGCTGGTTTAGTATAATTACTAGTTGTAGGTTGTCCTCCAAAAGCCATGACTACCAGCAAGGTCACTTCTCTTTGCAAGAGATAGAGACCACTACAAAAATACATCAGCCAATCAAAATGCAGAGTTTTGGAGCCCAGCCCCAGATTGTAGAAGAGGAGGCAGAACAATTTTAAGAGCCAGGGAACCAGGAAGTTTTTGTGAGAGTGTGGCTACTAGTACTATTAGCAGATATACTCCTAAAATAGCACTAATGTGATGGATCAATTGAATTGAGTAAATATGACAACAGTGGACAAAGCAAAGCAAATGCAGGAAAGGCTGTTAGAACTCAAAAACAGCTATAGGCTACTGAGGAGAGCTTGGAGTGGGAACATTGGTCTTCTACAGGGAAGAACAGTGGCAAACAGTCAGCCCTGAAAATATATAAGCAACACTGTATGGACAGAACAGGTTATATTTAGAAATATGTATGGATATACATGTATGCATACAATTATAATTAATTGGGAAAGAGGCCATGAATTTGAGGGGAAGTAGGGAGGGGTAAATATGAGGGTTAGAAGAGGGGAACAGAAGGGAGATATGCCATAATTATGTTATAATGTAAAAATATTATAAAGAAAATTAACAAAAAACCTCAAGAGGAAAAAAGACCAAGTCATATATTAGGGCAGACCCATTAGAATAACATTTGACTTTTCAGAATTTCCACTGAAAGACCACAAATACCTGCCTAGAATTCTAAACTCAGTAAAATTCTAAACTCAGTAAAATTGTCAATCATAGGTAAATAATAAAGAAAAACATTTCAGAATAAAAAGGAAGTTAAGCAATTTTCTGTCCACCAATGCAGTTCAACAGAGGACACTAGAAGGAAACTTGACTGCAGGGTAAGTTCCTTACAACCAAGAGAATACAGAAAATAAATAATTCCAAAACTGTTCACTTAAAGAAGTCTGTAGCAACAGTAATAACATCACAGCAAAATAACAGGAATAAACACCATTCAATAATAACTCTAAATATTAGTTGTTTCAAGTCCCGAATAAAAACACAAGGCTAACATTGAATTACAAAACAGGATCAATCTTTCTGTTGCCCTCAAGACACACATCTCACCATTGAGGACAGACTCCATACTAAGGTAAAAGAACAGAAAAAGTTATTCCAAGCTAATGGAACCAAGAAGCAAGCAGGTGTATCTGTGAAAATAGACTGCAAACTAAAACTAATCAGAAATGATATGGAAGGACACTGTATAGTCATTAAAGAAAAGCTCCAACCAAAGGGTATAATAATCCTATTCATTCATGTATCAAATGCAAGGACATCAAATAATCAAATTTCATATAAGAAATGCTATTACAACTGAAATCATGCATTAACCCTAACACAGTGAAAGTTGGTTACTTCATTACCACACTCCTAACAGTAAACAGATCATCAAGACAAAAACTAGGTGGAGAAATGCTGGGCTTAAATTACATAAAACAAACAGATATCTACATAGCATTCTACCCAAACACTAAAGAATAATAATTCTTCTTAGCAGTTCTTGGAACTTTCTCCAAAGTGACCACATATTAGGATACAAAACAAGTCTTAACAAATAAGGAAAATTGAAATAACACACTGCATCCTATCTGATTACTGTGGATTAAAGCTCGATATCAACAACAGAAATAACAAAAAGTACAGAAACAACTCACTACTGAAAGAAAATTATCTCAAGGCAGAAATCAAGAAGAAAATGAAACCCCTTTTAGAACTGAATGAAAATGAAAACACAGCAGACGAAAATCTGTGAGACATAATGAAGGCAGTTCCAGTGGCAAATTCACACTAAGTGCTTATACAAAAACTGGAGAGATCTCATATCAATAACTTAATAATATGCTTAAAATCTTTAGAAACACAAGAGGAGACATTACCCAGAAACAATTGTTGAGAAAAATGGTCAGACTCAGGGCTGAAATTGAAATAGTAACATCAACAAAAATGTATGAAGAATTATAAAATAAACAACTAGTTCTTTGAAAAAAATTAAGACCAACAAATATTTGGCCAAATTAACTAAAGGAAAATGAGAAATGATTCCAACTAATACGCTTAGAGATTTAGAATGAGGCAATAGATATTGAGGAAATTCACAGCATCATAAAGACGTGCTCCATTCTATTATACAATATGTTCAATTTATTACACAATGTATTCAATATATTGCACCAACCTTGTAAACCCAAAAGAAATGGATGAATTTCTTGATATACATGACCTACAAATATTAAATCAAAATGGAATAAATAATTTAAATAAATGCCTTGAACCCTGGTGAAATAGAAACAGTAATAAAAATCTTTCAACTAGCCCAAACTGGCCTTTCCCTGTAGTCAGACTGATGAATGTTTTAAATATCACCATAGAACCTTCATTCAGCAACTGATGGAAACAGAGGTAGAGACCCACATCAGAGCACTGGACTAAGCTCCAAAAGTCCAGCTGAAGAGTGAGAGGAGTGAGAATATGAGCAAAAAGGTCAAGACCATCATGGGTACACCCACTGAAATGGGCTACCTAAGCAAATGGGAGCTCACTAACACCAGCCAGACAGGGAAGAAACAAGCATAGGATCAAACTAGTCCCTCTGAATGTGGGTGACAGTTGTATGATGGGGGCAGACTGTGGGGTCACTGGCAAAGGCACCAGGATTTATCCCTACTGCTTGTACTGACTTTTTTGGAACCTATTCTCTTTAGATGGTTATCTTGCTCAGCCTAGATATAGTAGGGAGAATCTTGGACCTTCCCCAAAGCAATGTATCTTACCCTCTCTGAGGAGTAGATGGGGGTTGGGGTGGGGGAGTAGGTAGAGAGAATGGGATGCTGTGGAGCTCCTTCTGCTCCTTCAGCCAATAGCCTTTAAGATACTAGCCCACTTGGGCATGGTCTCTTATAATATAAATGCAGCTGCAAAGTCTGCCCTTGCTCTCTTGTTTTCAGGTCTCTCTTCTGGCTCCTAGGCTCTGTTCCTTGTTTGTGCAGAGGTCTGTGATCTAGGACAGTGATCTGTATGTCTCTCCTAAATAAATAATGCTTTATTATACATAATTCTGAACTAGTGTGGGATTGTTTTATATCTTCCACCATCAATGGGAGGAGGGTAGGGAGCAGAAACTGGGATTGGTATGTAAAATGAAAAAAAAAAAGATAGCTCTTCTGAAAAGTTGCACACAAAGATTTTTTTCTTTAATTTGAGACCCAATCAATGAGATGGAACTCATTGTTAATGAAGTCAAGAACCTGCAGCAAGATAGGTCATGGGCAGGGGAAACCTATTACTATTCTGCTAAATGAACACAATAAAAGCCCAACTTCTACTGATATATTAGTATATGCATAGACTGCTGCATTGCTCATCCTTTAGCAGTGAAGCTTCTTCTTCTAGAGGACAATAACTAGCAAAGTGATCCACAACTAGATAGTGTGCAGAGAGAAGAGACTTTAGAGTGCTCAGCCCTGGGTGGGATATCTTTATCATACTCTCCCCTCAAAGCTCAGGGATCTATGTAGACAAGGGGACAAGGAAGAAAAATTGTAGGAACCAAAGGTGGTGGATGATTTTCAAAGGAAGTTTTCCAGAAATCACAGCACAGATGGGCACAGGGTCTCATAGAGACTGTGATAGCCTGCACTTGCCTTCCCTGCACAAGTTCAAGCCAGTCAAAAGCTAAGCCCAAAGAAGGGGACATGGTCACAAAGCCCCATACCTGGCAAAGAAGCTGGTTGCAAATCATAGCTGCTGGGAGAGGGAATATCAGTTCTCTCCAACAGAGTGACACTGGACATATCAACCACATTCCAGAGCAAACCCCATTTTCAGGTGCAGATGGCTAACACGATTAGGATTCCATGTTTTTCTAGTGTCTGTTTTCTTTTCCTTAAGAGAGAGAAAGGAGATGAATTTGGGTGGGAATGAAAAGGAAGGAGCTGGGAAGAGCTGAAAAATGAAAAAGGTTGATAAAACACCCTGTTTGAACATATCTGCATGGTAAACTGGTACAATCCTGGCATAAATGCTGTGGGAATAATTGCCAACCACTCTCTTATTGGATTTAAGATCCACTCCATGATATGAAACTCTTGTCTGACACTGTTTGGTTGGTCAGAAACCTGAGATTAGATAGGCCAGGGATGTAGGGGAAAACCAAAAAAAATAAAAATAAAAAAATAAAAACCACTAAAGTTCTAAAGGAACATAGCAAAAAAATATGACTTCTAAAGACATTCTCCTGTACTTATAAAGCAGTGTCTTGCTCTGCTGTTATCAGAGGAGCCTCCTCCTGCAGGAGATGGAACTGATGCAGAGACCCACAAATGGACAATGTGCAGAGAGACCTTGGAACACTCAGTCCTAAATGGAATGTCTCTATCAGATTCTTCCCCTCAGTGCTCAGGAAACTATACAGAAGAGGTGGGAAGATTTTAAGAGTTAAGAGGGAATGAATGACACCAAGGAGGGACTGATGCTCATGTGCATTCAAAGAGACTATGACAGCATGCGTAGGGGTGTACAGTTCTAAGCCAGATGGAGTCCTGGCATTAAGAAAGGGAGGTAGACAGGAGCTCCAAACACCGACCAAGAAACTGTCTACGTCCAATTGACAAGTGCTTGAAAAAGAAAGTTAGAGTTAGTTTTCTCCAACAGAGTCTCTCTGTCTCTCTCTCTCCCTCTTTTTTTTTATTTTTATTTATTTATTTATTTATTTATTTTTGGTTTTTCGAGACAGGGTTTCTCTGAAGCTTTGGAGCCTATCCTGGAACTAGCTCTTGCAGACCAGGCTGGCCTCAAACTCATAGAGATCCGCCTATCTCTGCCACCACCACTCGGCCAGAGTCTCTCTTGCCATACAAACCACACTTAAGGGAAATAGGAGATGAATGGACAGCACAAACAAATCAATGGTATAGATTTTTATTCACATAGCTTTGTTTGGGAGTTTTTTTACCTTACTGGTCTTTTGCTTCATGTTATGGTTGCCAATTTTGTGTTTCTTATGGTTTTTGTTGTTGTTTGTTTATTTATGTATGTCTGTTTCTCCTGCTTTTGTGGGTGGGGGTTGTCTTTGTTCTGGGTTTTCATGTTCTGAGGCTTTGTTTGTTTATAAAATTTGCTCATTTGTTTTCTAAAGAGAGAGAAATAAAGTTTAGAGTTGAATGGGGTAGAAAAGTGAGGAAATTTTAGAAGGAGATGAGGAGCGGGAACCATGATCAAAATATATTGTATAAAATTATTTTTAAATAAAATATATATTCTGTATGAAATTCTCAAAGGATGAAATTTCAAAAATAAAATAAGTGGAATAATTTGCTTATATTTTACCTATTAATTTTCCTGAGAATTATTGAAATCTGGTAGATTCAGGACAAATACAGGGAATAGAGAAAGTGGAACAGGATTAGTAGCACAGGAGGGGTTTCAATGTGCGTGGGTTAGTTCTAAGACTAAGAAGGCAAATCTAATGTCGTGTGGACATCACTGGTGGGTTCCTGGGGGATTTTACAGCTCCGAGAGGATGGTTGTATGGGGGATAAACTGCAATTCCAATGTGATCAGGGGGCCAAAATCAGTGGACAGTGTTTGCACGTAGGTCTGAGGGGTGTTTTCAGGAGTGAGGAAGGTGGCAAATTAAGAGGTCAAAGCCAGGCTGCCAGACTGAATAATTTGAAGAAAATTAATTTGGCGCAAAGGCACATGAAAGGGAGAAGGGTTGGGTGCACAGCTGATTTAAAATGGTGTTGATCTGTGCATCTTTAGGGAAGGCCAATTTGTCAGGCTTAGACTTCCTATAAATACCTTCACCTTGAAAAACATGATAATCCAATAAGTTTCTCTCTTTCTTTGTCATTTGATTTCTTTAGAGTTTTTATTTTTTTTAATCATTAAAATAAAATTACTACAGAAATTTTGTCTCAATGATTCCTGGGGGATGGGGATAGCATTATTATTATTATTATTATTATTATTTTGGTGCCTTCGGTGTCACTGTGACTGATTGATAATGTAACATGTTGTCAGGCCTACAACTTGGAAAAGGAAATACAAAACATTAATGAAAGTAAATAAATCACGGTTGAGCCACCGGCATACACGTTTTCAGTGGGTCCGCATTAGCGATCGCCCCTCAGTGAGAGGAGAGTTCATTGCTTTTCAGTTAGCCTTCAAACTCCCCACCTTCCACAAGAGACAGACCATCCTCACGTAGGACTGATATGTCAATGTAATCAGTGTACTCACGGTCTGAACTTCTTAAGTCTTTGAGGCATTTCCGGGGTCTCGGATCACAGCACATCTTCGGAGAGCTTGAACCCATCAGCCAGCTGTTCCTAGCCTGACAGTTCTGACAACTGACAGGGGATGGCTGGTTAAGCCGCACTGCTTCACTGCTGCAAAGGAGCAGCTTCTATTTAGGGACAAAGTTTGCTCCCATTCACACTCGCAGTGCTTAATCTTGGGACACCCCATTCGCCAGTTTTATTGTCACTGTGACCAACTACCTGAGAGAAAGAAAAAAACGGCTTATTGTGGCACACAGTTTCAGGGACTTCAGCCCACAGCCCATGGCTTGGTTGCTGATGGGCCAAGAGGAGGTTAGAAGTGTGTGTGGTGAAAAGTCACCCACCTCGTGGCAGATTGGAAGTGTGGCAAGGTGTACAGGACCAGGGACTACACATAACCTTTGAAGGTCCATGGCAGTGACCTACTTAATCCAACTAGAGCCTACCATCTCCCAGAATACTGCCATCCTTTGGGGACCAAGCATTCAGAACTTGACACAGCGGAGACATTTCACACTCAAGCGGGAACACTTGTTCAAGGCTTTAATCCTTTTCTGTTGCTACGATGATGAAATGCCATGACCAACAGCAACTTATGGAAGAAACCCTATTTTAGGATTATGGTTCCAAAAGGAGAGTCTGTAATGATAGAGGAGGTGTGGCTGCGGGCAGCTGGAACGAGAAACTGAGAGATTACATCTTCAACAGCAAACACGAAGCAGAGAGAGTGAGAAAATACCCTGAAGAGGGAAGAAGCTAGAAGTGGGGCAAGGCTATAAATTCCCAAAGTCCCTAGCAGTTGGGGGTGGACATCTATGTGTTTGTACGAATAGCAGGAAGAAATGGAAATTCACAGTGTAAATTATAACAGATACTAGACTTCGGACTCTTCCAGTGTGTTCCTCGTGTTACACATTGTTCGTGTAATTGTGCCGCAGGATAGAAAACTGCCCTCGACTTGGCCAGTGGTAGAAAGGGAGGGGAGTGGAGGAGATGGTGGAGAGGATTAAATACACTCCTTTCCTTAGATACTTACAAGGAACTGGATGAAACCATTTGTTTCTTTGCTATCCAATACTTTTCTGAGAATGCAGGACGTTGGTTGGGGCTCAGGGGAAAATATGGGGAATGGAGGAAGTGGAAACTGGGCTGGCGGCCCCATCTAAATCCCTCCAGCAAAGCTGAATCATTTCCTGAAGTAGGGCCATCAATAGGGAAAGAAGCACTTACATAACTGATCCTATGTGTGACATCTCTCACTCACACCTCCACGGCGTACAGGCATGAGCATGTGCGCCTCGGCAGATGTGTTAAGGTCAAGAGACAAGCCACAACCTACAAGAGTCAGCCCTCTTCCTGGACCATGTGGATTCCAGGATTAAACTCAAGCCATCAGGCCTGGTGGCAAGATCCTTTCCTCCCTGCACCTAGAAGCAGAGCTGTGAGGATAGAGTGAGGCCCTTCTGGAGCCTGGTTTGATGGCGACAGAGAGAGCACCAATAAGAAACAAACAAGGGAGTTCTGTGAGACCTTGTGTCCTGTTTAGATTTTCATCCCTCTTTCTTCTCTCTGTCTTTTTAGTAAGTTTTGGTTTGATTGTACTAAAATGACATTATTTTCCCTTATCATCCTTCTTTTAGTTTTAGAAGATTTTGCTTTATTAATTTTGTTAGAAAAAAACCAACCCCTGAAACTCATGCTGTCATTAGAATTCACTGAACAGTGACTGTGTCTGGTTCGAACTGAAATTTCCCTTTGTTTTCTTGGGGGAAGAGTTCACATGAACATCATAAGGAGAATGTGGAATGGAAACATAAATTTCAGATGAAACCTGGACTATGAAACAAGCAAAACATATCATATATCAAGAGATGTGGGGACAAGTGTAATCAGGGAGAGGGAGCTGGAGTGGAAGGGGGAGCAGAAAGGGGAAAAAGAGGGAGGAAAGGAAGGAGGGAGGGAGGGAGAGAGAGAGAGAAGGAAACACACACACACCCACAGAGAGAGAGAGAGAGAGAGAGAGAGAGAGAGAGAGAGAGAACTCCAGTCTCAGAAAGTGCTGGTTCAAACATAAGGGAGAAGAGCAGAAACTCATCCCTTGGTCTGAGAAGCAGGCAGGTAGGCAAGTTCAGCTCTGTGAGCATTATCCTGAGGAGGAAAGGCTGTGCTCCCAGAAGAGTAACTTGCCTTCCACCCAGCCCTGGACAAGGAGAGAGATGACCTCCTTAACAATTCCCTCAGGGTTTATGTTCACTGAATGCTAATTTATCCGCAGACTTTTTCCTGTTTAAGAAAAGCACCTTTCTAGCCCTTTGGCTATGACTTTTCATTTTATTAAATGAATTAAATTTAAAAAATAAAAATTATCTTTAATTTTAGGGACTGCAGAAATGGTCTAGTGATTAAAAGCACTGACTGCTCTTCCAGATAACATAGATTGGATTTCCGGCATTCACAGGGCTGCTCTCTGTTCTAGGGGATCTCATGCCCTCTGCTGACCTCTGCAGACCCAAGGTATGAAAGTGATACACAGATACACATGCAGGCGAAACCCCCAAGCACATTAAATTAAATAATTTTAAAAGTAACAAAAAATTATTTTAAAATTGCTTTTATTTTAATTTTTGTTTTTCAGTTTTGGACCCAAACCGATGGTTCACACATGCTAGGCGAGTGATCCACCACATAGAGCCTTGGTTCTGAATTTGTAGACATCAGGTGGTCTCTAGCATCTCCCTCCTTTTTGTTCATTCTTTAGTCTCTCTTCTTCCAAGATGGATCAGTTCATTCCAGTCTGCTCTTGCCTCTTGTTACCTTTGTTAATTCATTTTTTAAAAATATTTTCCTGCAAACATAACATCTCATTTCTCAACCATAAGTAGATCATTCTTTAAGAGATAATTCATCAGCAAGTTTTATTCACAGTAACATACAGAAATGTTTCATGAAATACTTTTAAATATATTTTTTCTTAAATGCATGTAATTGATTATTGTGGGATGACCTTGCTGTACACTGTAAAGATGTGTCCCTGCCTAAGGCACCATCTGATTGTTTTAATAAAGAACTGAATGGCCAGTGGCTAGGCAGGAGAGAATAGATGAGATTTCCAGGGAAAAAGAGAAACTCTGGGAAGAAGAGAGAGGCAGAGGCAGGGAGACACCAGTAAAACACTGAACTTGTAGAATGGGAGACAGGTAAAAGCCACTTGGCAAAATGTAGACTAAGAGAAACAGAGAAATTTAAGTTATTAAGAGCTAGCCGGGAATAAGCCTAAACTAAAGAACAGGCTTTCATAATTAATAATAAGTTTCCATGTCATTGGTTGGGGAATGTTGATCCAAGAAAGTCCAACTACAATTGATCCTCCTTCCAAATATGTTCATAAGTGTATTATTTTCTGAGCACATGCAATAAAATTATAAGCATACAATCTGCTCATCTAAATTTTAGGAAATATTTAATTAGATAATTTGTGTTGTTTAGCTTTATGGATCTAAATTTTCTCTAATATACTGATGAAAATACTTTTAAATACATTAAAAATATTTCAATTTTCAACATTTTACTTTGAGTTTTACAGTTTTTACCTATCCTATTTTCAAATTCTTTGAAGTATTTTGTGTCCTATAAATGTCTTGATTGACATTTTTAGTGCCCAGACTTCACTGTGTATAAGTAACTAACAAGAAAGGAAATAATTGTTTTAAGTATTTAGAAAATTTATAGTAAATATAGTATGAAATGTTATATAACATTTTAATGGATTTAAGTATATTACTCTGTCTTGAGCTATATTGTGGTTATAACAAAGTATATAAAAACAAAGATAATAGATCAATAAATTTTAACACATGTTTGTGTCTATTGACCATAAGCAGTAGAAATTTTCTAGTATACTAAAGACCTTGACTTTTCTTGGTTTCTTTCCAATCCAAAATGTAGTACACATCTATCTAGCCTGTATCCTTGTACATTAGTTTTGTCTGCTTATATCTGTTTTAAAAGAAAATATTCAGTTTTCATGTGTCCTGAGTTCCTGCTACTTTAGCTTCTAGAAATTAGATAAAGCAACAGAACTTCCTGGCAGTGAAAGAGGCAACCTGCCAGTCCCAGGAGAGAATGAATAAGAATATAAGAGAAACTCAGACATATTCTCTCTCTCTCTCTCTCTCTCTCTCTCTCTCTCTCTCTCTCTCTCTCTCTGTGTGTGTGTGTGTGTGTGTATGTATGTAAAACCTATAGAAAAAATATTATGTGCATTATGTACAATCAAACAGTCTAGAGATGAGAAAATTTGGAAAATTATTTAGCTATCTTTAATGTGCCACCTTCAGTCAATTTACCATTGGCAACAGATTCAGAGTGAGAGCCCTGGCTCTTCTTGCAGAGGACCTGGATTCAGTTCCCATCACCCACATTTGGCAGCTCACAGTTACCTACGACTCCAGTTCTAGAGGATCCCATACTCTTTAAGACCTCTACAAGTACACCACATACATGGTGTACATATAGACAAACATATATATGTGTGTATATATGTATATGTTTATGTAGAATAAAACTAAATTTTAAAAATGAATACAAGTAAATACAACACAGGAAAAATTCAGAAAATATCAGAGGAATCATAAAACTAAGAACTGTTACTTTACAAAACATAATCCAGATTCCTACATAAATACATAATCTAAACCTGTGCAATTGTGTTTTTATGTTTTCATGTATACACATACACACCTACCAACACACACATGACATTTACATAATATTAGGAAAACAATGAGGAAGTAAAAATGTTTAGAACTAAGCCCTGAGTGTCACTAATACTCTGAGGTCTTCAAATTATGGACCTTAGAAGTAATATTTAGATACATAAACTGATGTGATATAATAGTTAATTCTATGTTATTATTATTATTATTATTATTATTATTATTATTATTATTATATTAGTTCTATTGTATTACTTGACTCACCCATGGGATGGCCTGATAATTTGTTAGTCGGGTTCTTTTTAGCATTCTTGCGAAGGTGCTATGAGATTAAAATTTCAAGTCAATAAACTTAGTCAAGTGGATTTCACCTACATTGTAGCTAGTTATCATTTTGTCTGTTGGATGTTTGAACAAAATCAAAGATTGAAGAGGAAATGATTTGCTTTCTTTCCCTGTCTGTGCTTTAAAACACTGTCTTCTACCTTTTTACCTGGAATGGAACTCATGCCATGAGCTTTCTTCATTCTAAGAGCTTCAAATAGGGGAGAGAATTGTATTGTCAACTTCTCTGCCCTTCCAGGATGCAAATCTCAGTCTCTATTATGTGCAAGCCAATTCCACAATAAATCACTTTATATATCTTCACACTGATATCCATATATCTATATCTATGAAAATATAGGGTTCTACTTGTCTGTATAATCTAAACTAGTATGAGGTAAGAGAGATAAGAGTGAAATCACTGGAGTGAAAAGAGACTATTTAAAAATGGAGAGAATGTCAGCCAGGTGGTAGTGGCATATGCCGCTAATCTCAGCACTCAGGAGGCACAGGCAGGTTGATCTCTATAAACTCGATGCCAGCCTGATCTACCAAGTGAGTTTCAGGACGGGCTCCAAAGCTACAGAGAAACCCTTTCTCAAAACAACAACAATAACCAAAAGAAAACAGAATGTTAAAAATGGAGAGAATTGCTTCATTAAGAAAACAGCAGGATCTTGCAGATTGCTGGTGATCTTGGAAAGACTGAGTACATTAGCAAGACAGAAACCAAGTTGGTAGGCTGATGAGATGATTGGAAGTTGTAGAGCATAAACAGTATTACCCATGTATATAATCCTTTAAGGAATGCAGCCAACAAGTGGTTGAAACTGAGCAGGGAAGCATAGTACAGGTTGATTTTACATAAAAAAAAAATGGCAAGTTCAAGTTGATTTTCAAGTTGGGCAATGGAATATATGCACAACAACACTATAAATTCTTTCTCTGATGTTGGTTCCCTGGCTCTGAGCAAGAATAATAGCCTAGCTTAACTGGATGTGGCTGCACCGAGAGGCATAATAGTTTTGAAAACATCATAAGGCTGAAATTGGCATTGCCATTGCCATCCTTGGCCTTAGATACAGGCGCTAGAGAACAGCCAAGTGAAAGATAATTGTAAAGAGGAGATGGAGTGTTTAAGGACCATATTATAGAGTTCAATGATGAGAAGTAGACCAAATGTTTTAAAAACAACAACAAAAAGAGGAGACAGAAGAAAGATCTAATATATTGAGGAACACGTTCTAGGAGATGTAGCTGGTATTACAGGAGACAAAAGAGACCCAGTAAGAAAATGTCTTTCCAGAAGCAAGTCACTGCTAGACACCACTTGTACAGCACATTGTCCTTAACTTAGAAGCCTCTAGAACAGTGAGAAATAAATTTCTCTTATTTATAAACAGCTAGCAGCTAGTCAGTGGTATTGTATTACAGTATATAAAGCTGCTAACTACAATTACGGACCACAAATTATCACAGAAAATGTATTAGACAGTGCTAAAAATGCTTCCTTAGACAGGCATGGTAGCATGTGTCTGCATTTCCAGCACTGGACTAGAATCTCAGGTCAAGATCAGCTTCACAATTCAAGGTTAGAATGGTCTACACAGGGCTTCAAACCAGCCAGGACCATGAGGTACTACCCTGTCACGAAACAAAAAAGATGGCTTTCGTGTGGAGAACTGTCTTATGATGCTGGCTGGACAATTAATTATGCTTTTTGTACTTGGGAATGTGCAACTATAAATTTTGTGAAATCATTTTGTTGCCCTTATGAAATCTCTTCTGATCTCAAATTACTCTCTCGTTAGCCCATTAAATCCCCACTCTTAGTTTTCATTGCTTGGGCTTAAGCTACTTAAAGATCTAATTAAATGAGAAATACACTAAAAAGGCATGAGGAAATCACTCTAAAGGCATTTTAGAAAATTGTGGGGTTTGTGTGTAATAGTTTAGAAGTAAAACACCTGCTTAGCATGTTTGAGGCCCCAGGTTCAATCCCTAGCACCAATATATATTAATTTTCATATAAAAGGTGAAGAAAGCGTATGAAAACATGTGGTTCTTTTTATATAAACCTCCAATGACTAATTTATAAGCACCTGTCTAAGGAGCATGTAAAATTAAAAAATATTTCCAAGTCAATCAGCTATAGTATGACCAGAAAACAAAACATTAAAAAGCAGCCAGCTTTAGAAGGTTAGAAGAAAATATTCCCGAGGGGTCAAATGTTTGGCTAAGAACTGGTTTAGAATAGGAAGGAACGCTTCTATAGGCTGATTGACTTCAGCGTGCAGCATGAAGAAAACATTACCTGGAGAGGTGTCACAATTCACAGACTGTAAGAATTTAGGGCTTGGGACTTTTGTCACAGACCTTCCCACAGAAACACAAGCATCTCAGGCACTCACTGGTTCAGTGATGAGCTGGGGCAAAGATTGAAGTTTTCTTGAGAAACTATTATAGCCTGAAGTCTTCTCTTTTTACCATGAATTGAAAGTGTTCAGTACCCAGGCCTCTTGCCTATGAATAATCCTGATGCTGGTGGTATTAAAATGTTTCTTTTTCACCATGCAACTTAGTGCAATCTAACATTTACTGTGGCATATCACTCTTGTTGAACTTGTTATCATCTTATCATGATATTTTATCTTTTATTTTATTTATCACTTATACCTGTCTACCCTTCCCAACAACCTTACTGTGAAATCACAATACACACCAAGGCAGGGACGATGGCTCATGTGGTAAATGCTTGCTGCACAAGGACAGGAACCTGAGCTTAATCCCCAGATTCCTTACAAATAGCTGAGCAATATGGTGCATGGTTGTGAATCCAGTGCTCAGAACATAGAGGCATATGGATCCTGGGATTCTTTGATCAGCCATCCCAGCTTAATCAGTGAGTTCTAGACTACTGAGAGACCCTGTCTCCAAAAACCCAAGGTAGGGTGATGGAGAGATGGCTCAGAAGTTATCACTTGTCTCACAAGCAAGGGGACAAACTTCAGAACCACCTAAGTGCTTAGAGAGCATGGTGTCTTGACTACAATTTCAGCATTTGAAGACCTAAACAGGGGAGTCCCACAGCAAGGTGGATAGCAAAACTGACTGTATCGGTGAGCTCTGGATTTGACTGAGAGATCCTGCCTCAAAATATAAGTAGAAAAAACAGTCCAGAATGTTGCCCAACATTGTTCTTGAGCTTCTATGTATACACATGCACCCACCCACATGAAAACTACACACACACACACACACACACACACACAGAGAGAGAGAGAGAGAGAGAGAGAGAGAGAGAGAGAGAGAGAACCTAACTCATAAACCTTAAATGTTAAAAAAGAGAAACCAAAGACCAAGGTGGATGGTTCCTGAGAAACAACACCCAAGACACCCAAGGTTGACTTCCGGCCTTCTTTCAAGCCTGTGCAGTCATACTCACATGTACACACACACACACACACACACACACACACGAACATACACAAACACAAATATGGCACATACATGCAGAATCATTCAACTTTAAAATAGAGAGAAAAAAAAATCACATCCTCCCTAGCAGTTGAAGCACTTAGCTGCCCTCTACAAGCAGCCTTGTGCTGTAAAGTGTGCTGAGGGATGGGGCCAAAGATGAAATCATGGAGTTTTCCTTCTGGTCTATCCCCAACTCCAGGTTTTTCCAGATGTGTTATTTAGGATTTTTCATCAGTTAGATTGCTGCTAGAAATATAAAATCTGACTTTGTTATATAAAATTGTACAGATGGAGATGATGTTATCTCACTTGCGATATCTCTAATCATTAATACATACGTTCTCCTCATTTATAGTCAACTACTGATATGATGGTAATAATGCTGCCCCAATTCCCCTGTGGCTAAAAGAACTTTCCAGATGTAGTATTCATGAGTATACATTGGGTATTAATTTTTATTACTGGTATCATTGATAAGAAGCCTGCATTTTATTTCAGGGGAGTTGGGTAAACGGAATGTATCAGTGATATGCCACATGGTCCTGGAGCAATGGGATGAGGCAAAGAGAAGTTTCTTTCTTATAATCCGATTTCTATAGTTCTTATAACCAGTGAATAATAAAATAGAAAATCTTTCATGAAGTGGGGAGAAGATACTGAATTCACAAGGTATTAAGATTAAAAACCAAAACAAACACACAAACAAACAAAAAACCTTGGGAGTACAGTGGGTAGTAACTGCAGAATAATGCAAAATAATGTTTTCTCAAAAAATACTTTATTCTTCAAGATATTTTTAAACCATCAACCTTTTCACTTCTGGCAGATTTTGCAGTTTTGAATCTGCTTATCAGAGACAAAGTGTCCCTGAACAGGATTTTAGTGCCAGTGCTGTGGCCTTTCTTTTTGTGTCAAAAGAAAGTTGTTTCATTTGAATCTTTCTTTGTACCAACAACTGTCAGGTTCCCTGGTTCCTCACTCCACACAGAAGCAGAACATTTTTTCCCCTGATAAATTAAAACCACTTTCTCTTGTACCAACAAGCTCAGACAATAGTTATGTTTCCTCCAGACCAAGAGCTTCTTTACCACAAGGGAGCTTAATTTTCCATGGTATTCATCTTCGATGTCCAGTTTTCAAAGGAATGATTTTTTTTCCCTCCCGCTTCTCATATTAGACTCTCCCTACTTCCCCCAGGGTCTGGTGTACCTCCCTTCTGATGTCTCCCCTTCCTTTTAGACATCTGCAGCCTCCCCTGACTATCTTATCGTCTTCTAACACATATTTGTATGGATTTCCCAGCAGCTTTTTCTTTGATTCTCTCCTTGCTTCCCTTGACCACTTGGATCTCTCAGCTTATCTCCTCACTTCCATGCAAGGAGCTTCTGTTTTTTTTTTTATTAGTTCCAACCTTAAATTTCCATCATCCCATATTTCTCTTTTAAAAATCTTTTTAGTAGGAAAATTTTATACATATTACAATAAAAAACAATATAGTCATACCCAGGTTCCCTTTGCCTTATTTCAAAAATATCAATATCATGATAGTATTGTTTCATTTACCTGAGGTCCTGCCTCAGTTTGGGGATGGGAATGTACTGACACAGGAGTTGCTATGCAGCTTCTAATGAACCTCCTGGTTAGGTATAATACTTTGTCTGTTCATTACTGCTAATAAAAACCTGTTAATCAGCCTCTGTTGCTATTAGTGTGATCTGGACATTCATTGTAAAGTTTCCAATGACCTTAGGGTTACCTACATCTTTTGAGCCTTGTTAGGGCCTGTCTCTTTTTGACACTAGCCACTCTAATTAGCCAGATCTCACAAAGTGAGGAACTCAGGCCATGTTCTTCCCAAGTACACACATAGAGAGAGAGAGAGAAAGAGGGAGAGAGAGAGAGAGAGAGAGAGAGAGAGAGAGAGAGAGAGAGGGGGGGAGGGAGGGAGAGTCTCTGGGCCTCTTGCTGTTATCTTGTCCATGAGGGCTCTCTCTCTCTCTCTCTCTCTCTCTCTCTCTCTCTCTCTCTCTCTCTCCCATTGTAAGTTAATTCTCTGCTCCTCTTCCTTTTAAAGGCCCCATTTAGGCCATTTTGGATATAAAATTCCTTTTTAATGCACTCCTAGCTCATGGCCCAGTCATGGCTCCATGTGGCACGGAGACCATCTCTTCTGAAAATGATCAATCGCAGAGCATAGTTTTGCATCAGCTCTTTTCTCTAACATTAATGCTTGTCTAGATCAACTATTCCATTAAGAGTTGGAAAATTATAACCATACTGTTTTTGGCTTGGATATCTGATTTCTTTGATTATCTAATTATCTTAAAATATGGTTTATGCAGTAGTGATTCTATGCATGTTTGATTTGTTTCTTATACCAATGAATGTTGGTTGATTTTTAGCAACCCTCAAAGGCAATGAGTGAGATATTATGGTTTTCTGAAAAGTTCAATTTCTTTATAATCTTATGATTTTAAAAAAACAAAACAAAACAAAAATCACACTTTCCTGCTTACACTATTGTTGCTTAAATTGTTTAAGTCTTAAAATTGGGCTTGTGTGAATCTGTGAAATTGGCCTTTTTGATTGACCTCATTTGGTTTTGTTAGCTATATTGTTACTTACTAGCATGTTAGCATATTAAGAAATAGGAAAACTTTCCTGAGCCAATCCTGGTATAGGCTCTGATTGAGAACCCCAGTTTCTTTGAGGAGCCTGCAGTACTTTCTCTTGCAATATCATTGCTTCTATATTCCAATGCAACTAGTCTACCCCATCCTGACCTCTTGTAAAGTTCAATGAAATGAGTGATACTCATGCTTCCCAGTTAAAAGGAAGAGTGTATGTTTTTTTCTCCCAAATCTATGGATCAGTTGAATTAGCTTTTTTGGTGAAGTTCCCGATTTTCATGTATGGCTTTTGTTTATGTGCTTGATTGTTTATGTTGTTGTTGTTGTTAGATTGGGTCTTACTGTGTAGCCCAGGCTTGACTTGAATTTATAGGGATGTGACTGCCTCTGCCTCCTGGGTTCTGGATTAAAGGTATGTGCTAGCATGCAGGTTATATTTTTTTAATTTAATTCTGAGAAATTACTCATGTACTGAGGCTGTCAGTCCTTTATAAATTACCAAAAATGCCATAGTTTTATTTGCCTTCAGATTGTTTAGTTTTTTCATTAAAATATTTTCATGATTTATTTAAATATTTCTCTTACTGATGTTTTGCAGCGATTCCTGGGTCTTGAATGATCATTATTTACCATTTCTGATTCTATTGTATTATTTATTTTGTGTACATTTATATCTCCAATATCCCTCACTTCCAAATTTCTAATTAAAAATGAGTATATCAAAACACCAATTTTCCTCTTCCTTTTTTCTACAGACTCACACTCACTCCTGTGGATTTCCTGTTCTCTCAATGGCTCCATCTGAACTCCCTGTCACTCGGCCCCAGATCCTCAAGACATTTGGGGTTTCTTATCTGCTCTTCTCATCTTTCAACAGAGTTCAAAAATTCAGACTGCAGTATTTTCACCTAAAGCAAAGAAAGCCACTAAACATTGTTAATTTTATGGAATAAAAGTCATAGAATACAGATGTCGTTCAAATTAAATGTTGCTTCTCTTTTGGCTTATCAGAATACTAAGTTAAATTAAGTATTTCCTTCTTGGTTAGTTAGAGAAGTAATAGCACTTGCAAGAACACTTTAATTTTTCTTAACTAGGATAAATAATTGAACCAACACTTATTACAACCCAATTCTCTGAATGAGTCTAGAGGGAAATGAATCAAAGGGAAGTAATATGAAAACAGCTGGAGAGATGGCTCAGCAGGCAAAAGCACTTGTCACCAAATCTGATGACATGAGTTGGATCCCCAGGACCCACATGGTAGAGGGAGAGAACCGACTTCCCCATGTTTTTCTCAGATCTCCACTGAGCATCATGTCATACACGCATGTCCCTCCATACAAAGAATGAACAAACAAATGTTATTTTTAAAAGGTAGCATCAGGTAAAATGGGAGACTCATGCCGATTCTATTTCTCACAATTAACTTGAGAGGGCAACTGAGAAGCATATGTTGTTCTGAGACAAAACAGTTCCACACCAGTGCCCATACCACAGTGCAGTAGGCGTCTCCAATGGCAAATCTGTTTACAGTAGCTTCAGTTTTTAGAATAATATAAGGACAAAATGATTTAAACTAAGGGCAGGGAAGCATGGGCTTTGATGACAGGTGCAAATCCAGATTTGTGTTTTCTGTCTAATCTGCAGTCCACTAAGGACACTTGCGTCCTCTTTTAAATTATTTGATGTTTTGTAGCTCAGTATGGGAAGCATATGGTCACATAGACGATTGCTTTATTTTCTAAAGAAATCTTTGTCTGTTGTCATTTGGTATCATTGATTGTTTTTTAAGGCAAAAATAAAGCTTTCAGAGAGCAGGTCCTGTTGTTTGTGTAGATGATAAAGTATGTTGCCAAGAAGAACAGAATTTCACTTTTGTGGCCAGCAAGGGCAGTTTGCGTAGGTCTAAAATTACAAGCATACTAAAATTAATTACAACCAGGCTTACAAATAGGCCAGCAAGAAAGTATTCATTTTCCTTTGTGTTTAAAGAGCAACCAAGGGTGCTTTGTTTTAGCGTCCTTACATTCGAAATACAGCATTTAATAATTGTCAAAAATTGCTTACAATGTTCTCATATTTAAAGAACAAAAAGAAGAAAAACAGTTGAGACAATAAACGTCAAAATCCATAACCAGTGATATTTACAAATGCAGCTAGTGAATTTCAGAGTTAGCCATTTATCATGAAAGCTGTCCATGAATTCAGAAAACTTGCGGAGCCCAAAGAGCATTTATTTGGTAACTTCACGAATATTAATCAAGAATAAATTCTTAAAGGATATACAAGGATATAATGTAAACTACATGAAGTGGATACACCATTGACAGCACCTATTCAACACACCCCAACCCTCAATTTCTGCTCATTTTTCTCTTCAAGTCATTCTGTGCCAGTGAGTGCTGTTGCAGTTTGCACATGATTTGTAGGTGACAAGCAAGTGATGGGCACGGGATCAATTTTCATCCAGGTTTTACACTATGATTGATGAAGAGGCAGTGACAGCTTCCCTTGGGTTTCTGGCTGGATGAAGGACTTCTCTCAGATGGTCACTTTCTGTTTTGTACATTATTGGGCACTAGGCATTACTTTATACATATTATCCAATACAGACAGAACAAACCAAAGCAGAACAGAAGTTCTAACATGCATCATTTAGCCTTGGAAAATTCCTATGATATAAAAACAGACTCCAAATAAACCGAAAAGTTTTACCTCTCAGTGATTTAAGTTTTTGTCAACATAGTAAATTGGATATTTAGGTGATTCCAGATTAAGGGCAATAAAATTCTAGATAAAGTGTATTTAAAAGCCCTTTAAATTGATGAAAAAGAAAGATATATAGAAGCAAAGCAAGACAAGAAATATACTTCTAGAAATTAAAAATCACAAGGAACTTTCAAAATTATGTTAATAAATTAAGTAATAAATTCAGCATAGTCAAGAGAAACTCAATGACTTGAAAGACAGATCTGAAAAAAAAATTGAGTACAGATCCCAAAAGTAGACTGAAAAAGTTATATAAAACAGATAAACTTCTAAGTTTATGGGAGAATGGAGTGAGCATATCTAAAATACCAAAAGTATAAAATTGCAGAGGTAATGTTAAAGTGGCAATAAAGACCCATTAAGATAAAAACCTCCTTTTGGTCAACAGACTAGAATCTCTGCCCTATGTGGAGAACTAACATTTTAGATGGTCTTCAGGCTTTAAAAATGATAAACCAGCCAGTCTCTGTCATAGGTTTGAAAACCATCTATAGTTATGACAAACTAGGCTTATTCCTGTTTATGATTAAATTTGTTTCTCAAGGATTATGTTATGCCCCACCTGTATTAGTAAGTACAAATGGTTCTGTACTGGCTATTATAGGAAATGACAACCATGTCTTTGCTTCAAAAGTTGTTATGACTACCTTGTTATGACAACCTTTCAATCATGTCTTTGTTTTAGGAGGTTGTTATGACCAACTTATTCTGCTTGTTTTGCTTTTGTAATCCTGCCCATTTGCCTGTCAAATCCCTCATTTGGAAATCCCCTATTCCTGAACAACAACAAAAATCTTATTTTCCCCTTGTCCAGTGCTGGTCTTTAGGAGCCTACCTTTAGGGAGAGACAGCCATATACATGAATAAAAAAAAAAAGCTTGTTTGAATTAATTTGGCCATGATGATTTTAGCTGGTGGTCTTTCTTCTTGCATTTGTGGGGTTAACACAGGCAATACTTAAGAGAAAGCTGATGAAATTTTACTAGAATTGTTGATGGGCACAAGTCATCAGGTAAGAGGGCTTATTGAATTATAAACATGAGAGAATGATATAGATTATATATGCAATAAGAAAAAAATTACTTGTTGAGTTTAGAGGCATTGCTTCTTGTTCCTTGTTGTCTTTATTCTCCTTTTACAAATGTCTGGAAGTTTTCTGTGAGGTTGTGACTGAGTCTTATGATAACTTTTTGAATGGGACAACTGGGCTGACCAGCCTATGCTTCACCCAGAAAAGCTTCATCAACAATGCTCAATGGTACCCATCTTTGAGACCTGTTTGTTGGTCAGGAGCCCTGTTTTCTTCCTTTCTCTTAAACTGACCCCTATTAACCCCTTTATAAAACAGACCCTTCTCTTGTCCTTGAAACTCATTCCTCCAATTTGTATTACTAAAGGACTCAGAAGCCAATGGTAGGGGGTGGATTTGGTGACTCCTAATTGTCCAATATCCTGCACCTCAGCTAATCACACAGGAGGAATAAAGCCTCCAACACACTCAATACAACATAAATTCTCAGATTTTCCCAGAAGTCATACAGCTTTTATTTTGAAATGCCTTTAGTGGTCTAGTTACAATAATATCAAACTTACTGGTAAATACTCAGATTTTCACAGAAGTCATACAGCTTTTATTTTGAAATGTCTGTAGTGTTCAAGTTGCAATAACGTCAAACTAACTGGTCTATAAGAGTATCTGATTTAGAATTATATTTCTGGATAAAATAAAGTAAGATTACGAGGTAGGTGGACAAAAATTGTTTTAACTACTATTTATAAGAAGAGCTTTTAAGATTTTTTTTTTATTTGTCAGTTTTTAAGTCTTTTCCCTTTTCACTCGGGATGATTCATTCTGCCTACATTTGCGTTTTCAAAGGTATAGTTGTTAGTGAAAGTGGGAAAATTATGTCTCAAGTGCACAGAATGTAAACTTCAGGTCTATAAAGCATTTGGCAAAATAAAGAAGTGTGTGGGTAAAAGATCAGTTATAACAGGAGGGCCCAGAAGAGACCTTGAGGAGAAGAAAAGCTTTTTAGTAGATTTAAATACCTGACATCTTTTTTACCAGTACCTGATGACTTAGTCATTTTCTCTTTTATAGGCAGGCAGACACCTCTACAAATGGAGACATCTTCATAAATCCATTTTTTTCTCATAAAAGGGTCTTAATATGACTTTTTACCATAAAGGGATATTCTGGGAGATACATAGATAGATGGCTTTCCAACTTAGCTTAGTTTGGAGTAGAACTGATTAATAAATATTATAGACAAATGCTGTATATGTCTGGACTCACATGGACAGAAAAGATGTCTTTCAAACAGTACAGAGTGGTTGACCCTTGTTCTGTTGAATTCAATGACATGATTTTTTTTTTTCTGGGAGTAAATTCTTTTTTTTTTTATTTAGTTTTTTTAACTTTTTTTTTATTGAGAAAAGAAAAAAAAACAAATTTCCTCCTCCTCCCAGCCTCCCATTTCCCTCCCCCTCCTCCCACCCTTCTCCCCCTGCCCCCACTCCTCTCCCCCTCCCTCTCCAGCCCAAAGAGCAGTCAGATTTCCCTGCCCTGTGGTAAGTCCTAGGTCCTCCCCCCTCCGTGCATTTCTAGGAAGGTGAACATCCAAACTGGCTAGGCTCCCACAAAGCCAGCACATTACGTAGGTTCAAAATCCCGTGCCATTGTCCTTGGGTTCTCATCAGCCCTCATTGTTCGCCATGCTCAGAGAGTCCAGTTTTATCCCATGCTTTTTCAGTCACAGTTCAGCTGGCCTTGGTGAGCTCCCAATAGATCAGCTCCACTGTCTCAGTGGGTGGGTGCTCCCCTCGTGGTCCCGACTTCTTTGCTCATGTTCTCCCTCCTTCTGCTCCTCATCGGGACCTTGGGAGCTCAGTCCAGTGCTCCAGTGTGGGTCTCTGTCTCTGTCTCCATCCATCACCAGATGAAGGTTCTTCTTACTTAGCTTCTTTGGGATCACCAAGTGTAGACTCCGTGACCCTTGTTTATGGCTAGAAACCAATTATGAGTGAGTACATCCCATGTTCATCTTTTTGGGTCTGGGATACCTCACTCAGGATAGTGTTTTCTATTTCCATCCATTTGCATGCAAAATTTGAGAAGTCATTGTTTTTTAACGCAGCATAGTACTCTAATGTGTAGATATTCCACACTTTCTTCATCCATTCTTCCATTGAAGGGCATCTAGGTTGTTTCCAGGTTCTGGCTATTACAAATAATACTGCTATGAACATAGTTGAACAAATGCTCTTGTCATGTGATAGGGCATCTCTTGGGTATATTCCCAGGAGTGGTATTGCTGGGTCCAGGGGTAAGTTGATCCCGAATTTCCTGAGAAACCGAAACACCGATTTCCAAAGTGGTTGCACAAGATTGCATTCCCACCAGCAATGGATGAATGTTCCCCTTCCTCCACAGCCTCTCCAGCAAAGGCTATCATTGGAGTTTTTTATTTTAGCCATTCTGACAGGTGTAAGATGATATCTCAAAGTTGTTTTGATTTGCATTTCCCTGATTGCTAAGGAGGTTGATCATGACCTTAAGTGTCTTTTGGCCATTTGAACTTCCTCTGCCGAGAATTCTCTGTTCAGTTCAGTGCCCCATTTTTTAATTGGGTTAATTAGCATTTTAAAGTCTAGTTTCCTGAGTTCTCTATATATTTTGGAGATCAGACCTTTGTCTGTTGCGGGGTTGGTGAAGATCTTCTCCCAGTCAGTAGGTTGCCTATTTGTCTTGGTGACAGTGTCCTTTGCTTTACAGAAGCTTCTCAGTTTTAGTAGGTCCCATTTATTCAATGTTGCCCTTAAAGTCTGTGCTGTTGGGGTTACACATAGGAAGCGATCTCCTGTGCCCATCTCCTGTAGGGTACTTCCCACTTTCTCTTCTATCAGGTTCACTGTGTTCTGACTGATAGTGAGGTCTTTAATCCATTTGGACTTGAGTTTTGTGCATGGTGATAGATATGGGTCTATTTTCATTCTTCTACAGGTTGACATCCAGTTATGCCAGCACCATTTGTTAAAAATGCTTTCTTTCTTCCATTGTATACTTTTGGCTCCTTTATCAAAAATGAGGTGTTCATAGGTTTGTGGGTTAAAATTCGGGTCTTCTATACGATTCCATTGGTCAACTTCTCTGTTTTTATGCCAGTACCACACTGTTTTCATCACTGTAGCTCTGTAATAGAGTTTGAAGTCAGGGATGGTAATGCCTCCAGACAATCCTTTATTGTATAGGATTGTTTTGGCTATCCTGGGTTTTTTGTTTTTCCATATAAAGTTGATTATTGTCCTCTCAAGATCTGTGAAGAATTTTGATGGGACCCTGATGGGGATTGCATTGAATCTATAAATTGCCTTTGGTAGAATTGCCATTTTTACTATGTTGATCCTCCCAATCCAAGAGCAAGGAAGGTCCTTCCATTTTCTGGTATACTCCTCAATTTCTTTCTTCAATGCCTTAAAGTTCTTGTCAAATAGATCTTTCACTTCCTTGGTTAGAGTTACCCCAAGATATTTTATGCTGTTTGTGGCTATTGTGAAAGGTGAAGCTTCTCTGATTTCCCTCTCTGCTTCCATATCCTTTGTGTATAAGAGGGCGACTGATTTTTTGGAGTTTATCTTGTATCCTGCCACATTACTAAAGCTGTTTATCAGCTGTAAAAGTTCTTTGGTGGAGTTTTTGGGGTCGCTTATGTACACTATCATATCATCTGCAAATAACGAAAGTTTAACTTCTTCCTTTCCAATTCGAATCCCTTTGATCCCCTTATGTTGTCTTATTGCTATTGCTAGAACTTCAAGTACTATATTGAAGAGGTATGGCGAGAGTGGACAGCCTTGTCGTGTTCCTGAGTTTAGTGGGATGGCTTTAAGTTTCTCTCCATTTAATTTAATGTTAGCTGTCGGCTTGCTGTATATAGCTTTTATTATATTTAGGTATGACCCTTGTATCCCTAATCTCTCCAAGACTTTTATCATAAAGGGGTGTTGAATTTTGTCAAATGCTTTTTCAGCATCTAATGAAATGATCATATGACCAGATGGTTTCAATGCGGAATTCTACCAGAACTTCCAAGAAGACCTAATACCTATACTCCTTAATGTATTTCACAATATAGAAACAGAAGAGTCATTGCCAAATTCCTTTTATGAAGCTACAGTTACTCTGATACCAAAACTGCACAAAGACTCAACCAAGAAAGAAAATTATAGACCAATCTCACTCATGAACATCGATGCAAAAATCCTCAACAAAATACTGGCAAACCGAATCCAAGAACACATTAGGAAAATTATCCATTATGATCAAGTTGGCTTCATCCCAGGGATGCAGGGCTGGTTCAACATACGAAAATCTATCAATGTAATCCAGCATATAAATAAACTGAAAGAAAAAAACCATATGATCATTTCATTAGACATGATTTTTTTTAAACCCTTAGATAGCTTCTAAGAGATTGCTATTGCATTAGCCATTTTGTTCCATGCCGTATGAGACTGAGTGGTTTGATCTTTGCTAGCTTTTCAGATTGTGCGTGACTACCCATTTACAGTCCCGACCAGGCCCTAGTAACACAATTACACAAACAAGTAGCAATGACCTAGGAGTTGGAACCAAATATGTTAGTGAGAATTCTAACCTCTTTGATACATTTCTGGAGATTTCCTCTCAGACAGAAGAAACTGGTACCCTTGCCTGTTGATTTTGAGCTTCCAAAGAAAAGCGATTAAGAAAAATGATCCAGTGCTATGAGGGTCTGTCTCATTCTCATTTTTTAATTTTGTTTTCCCCTAAAAGACCTGATAATGAGCCATTCTGTTGGGATGAAAAGTGCCTGAAAAACAGAAGGATGACTTTTTTTGGGAAAACCTGACCCAGAAATTCAAGGCCCAGTGCCACGATGACAGACAGCAGTACCCATGGCAAATGAGATAGCTCAGTGGTACTGAGCCAAGATGGAAAAACACTGTCACTAATTCACAAAATACCATTATCCACCTGACAGGGTACAGGCCTCACTACTCTCTGGTATAAGTATGAAGACTATAAATATCAAATAAGTTGTAATGGGAGGCCACTCTATTAGAGACCAGCCCTTACTCACTGTTGTTGGCCCAGTGACAAACAAGAGTTGAAGAAAGTATGGCTGTGAGGTGATAATTAACTGCAATTTACATTCTGCAGGAATTAGGACTACTGACTCAGCCTTTCCATCAGCAGAAAATGGGTCATTCTTAAAGGAGAATATCTTTTGTGAACTGAAAAACACAAAGTAAATATCAGTGTTGAGATCATGCCCTTCCTTGTTCTAAGTTACTCCATATTATGTAAAACAGTGTTTCTTCCCAGATTGCTTTGTCCTGAGAAGCTTCATTTTATAAGCAGCTTTTGACTCCCCTTGGAGAGAAGAGAAAGACTAGGCATGTAGACCATCAATTAACACCATCTGTCCTGTACTCCACTCAACATAGATTCATAAATAACTGAGTTATCCATGGTGGTAGAAACTGCACCATCCTATAAAACTTACCAGGTTAAATTGAGACTATAGGGACATATGGATATACTAAAGTCATATTTAGGAAACTTGGTCCAAGACTCACCAAACAGGATAGACCAAAGAATGAGTGCAACCCTCTCACTTGGCCCTATAAACCTCACAACTGTAATGCATGACCTCACCAATCTGTCATCTGACACGTGGTATGCATGTCATAGACTAAAAACTTCTCACCGCTCCTGGGTCTTCATCTGTACTTGTTCGCTGTTGTTGATCTGGCCTCCTCAACTGCTGTCTAACTGTCCACCTGCTAGTCCATCTGGCCTTGGACCTGCTGTTCCTGGTCTGGATTTGGTCCTGCCCTTTGGTCTCTACAGGTGGCTACATCTTTGTCAATTCGGACTCCCAAGGCCTAATTCTACAGCAGTAGCTTCTTGTCTTGGTTCAGGTTCAGGGTTCATTATTCCATCTATTTGCATTTCCATCAGGCCAATCCTCTTGAACCCCAATATGTCTTCCTTAACTTGTATTCCTTATACACAGACACATGTTACTATTAGTAACTAAGATTGAGATAAAAGAACTTGCATTTGCCTCAGTCAGATTACCAAGTTAGACAGTGCTCAAACAAATTAGCCTAAGGGATACATTTTACATTTAAAGAGTAATACTCATGCCACCATTTTTGTGTTGAAATGTGATTTAGGGCAATCTGAAATTGTGTTTCTAGGCTACAGTTTCTCTCATTTCTGCCTCATAATGATCTCATTCCTTTTGAGATGAGGGCTGTGTTTTGCATCCTCAGATAAATATATTTCCACCATAGTGCAATGACAGAGATCTTTTCTATGAGTTAGTGCTTTGCCAGTTCTTAATGACTTTCAGTTCAGTTGTATATGTTCTTGGGTTGGATAGTTTCTTGAAAAATCCTAAATATAATTTCGTTCTGTTTCAGTGAACCTCTGAAAATATAAATGTTGAAATAGTTCTCATTATTTTAAAATTACAATATACATAATTTTATGTGTACAGGTGTTTCACCTTCATCTATGTCTGTGTCCCGTGCAGGTGTCTGGTGCCCACAGGGGGCAGAAGAGGGCATCAGATTCCCCAAGACTGGAGTCACAGGCATTGTAATCGCCATGTGGGTCCTCTCAAGGAGCAGTCAGTGCTCTTAACCTTCAAGCCATCTTTCAAGTCCCTCACATATTTCTTTTTTAAATCACATCTTGGCCACAGACTCTAAAAGTAGTAATTTTCCCACGCCTTCTAGGAATTTGGCTGTCATTTATATTTGACATTCAAAACTATCAAAGAGCTTTCTGCAAACCCTTCAAAGTGACAGGGATGAGGAAACACTGTCTTTTAGACACCCTCTTGGATTTCAAGAGAAGAACAATGACGGTGTGGAAAACCAAGCTCGAAAATGTATGTCTTCCTTAATTGTACAAACTCCAGACTAGTATGGGACAATTATCTTATTCTGTCAATTATATTTTAAATAAATGCTGATTGGCCAGTAGCCAGGCAGGAAGTATAGGCGGGACAACCAGACAGGAAGTAGAGATGGGTTAATAAGAATAGGAGTATTCTGGGAAGAAGGAAGCTGCAGTTGTGACCCTGCCACAGAAGAAGCAAGGTGTGACTGCCTTGCTGAATAAGGTACCGAGCCACGTGGCTAGCATAGACAAGAATAATGGGCTAATATAAGTTATAAGAGTTAATAGGAAGCCTGAGCTAATGGGCTAATCAGTTTCTAGTTAGTGTAGACCTCTGTGTGATTTCTTTAGGACTTAACTATTGTGGGAACTGGGCAGGACAGAAAACTCAGCCAACACCAGACTATCCAAGGTGGGCGACGTACAGGCTGTAGCTCTCCACAGGAACTTCTGTAAACAGCTGAAAATGCTAGAACATAGAAGCCTGGAGCCACCAAAACAACGTAACAGCATGTAGCTAATGGCTCCATTCTAAGGAACTGTCGCTTCTCTGTCCTCATCTTCATTAGTCACTGCCACTCCTGGGTTTGGCAAGTTTCATGTTTTCCTCTAAGCAAACACTCTGCAAGGCATAAAGAGGAAGGTGGCTGACTAATTAGGGTGTCAAGGGAAACTAGAAGGTATATTCGGAATTCAGAATCTCATTTTCCTCTTCCCCTTTTAGAATTGATTTTGCTGTCACCATTTAAAAAATAACAAATGGATGTGCTTCTATTATTTGATAGAGACAAAGAGCTTCTTCTTCTTCCCCAAACATAATTCCTGGAAAATTCCATTAACCAAATATTTATGTAGGCTCTAAAATGATTAACTATTCTGAGTAAGTGTTAAGTAGTCTCATTAATTGTCACTATGAAATGGATTAATTCTTATTTCCTTATATATGTAATTAGGGTAAATCTAAATGTAGCAAGCTAAAATGCACACAATCAGATTAGAGTGCTTGCCAGAAAAGCATTTTTTTTTTAAGCTATGCATCGCGAGGAAAACTTTGCAATCTGCTATTAAAAACATCCTACTCGTATAGCTTATTTAGCTGTGGATTGAAGCAGAGACAGGATCCAGCAGTCTGGTCTATTACTCTATCTCCAGACTTCGCCCTAGGCTGAAAGTCTTCTGGCTAGTGTAAGTGGTTTGTGGGTGTTGACAAGTTAACTCTTTGTGTCCTTTCTGCAAAACGGAGTAAACAGCAGCTTTTTCCAATGAGAAGTAGGTTAAGTGTGTTTCCATTCTATTTTTCCTTCACTTTGGTTAACATCCACACCCTTCCAGGCTGTGTCTCAGTGATAGGGAATAGTTAGTTACTCTCGCCAGGGGCATCATTAATCTGAATGTTGGGGATTGATTATGTGATGATATCCCTATGTTGCAGGGCTGTTACTTTGTCACTTTTGCTAGTCTGCTATTCTTTTCTCTTGCCTGTTTCCCAAGTGATCAATTTCTGTTATAGGCCTGCTGGTTTTCAGCAAGGTTCTGTTCCAATACATTTTGATAGAAAGAAATTGATTTTTTCTCCTGTCTGTCCTCTGGAATGGTGTTTGATCTTATTTGACCTTGCTAATTTGTATTTTTTCTACTTGAACAATGGGTGACAAATACTTCACTTTTTCTACATTTCCTTCCAACTAGTTTTCTTACAGAAAGTTGTTTTAATGTAGAAATATAAAAAAATAAATCTAATGTGAAAAATGTAAGGAATCTTTGAACTTCTCTCAGATCTAGATGACCTAAAATATAAGACTGGCAAGTCCTCCTAACAGTTTCATCATAGTTCTTCCTAGCTGTGTTCATACCATGAGAGTAATAAGTAAGTTGGAGAAGGTCCTTTGCACTTTTCACTGGGCTTTAGGAAGGGAGAAGAGAAAAAGAAGGATCATGGGAAAGACCTTGCTCAAAACATCCTTCAGGTAAGAGATTTCAGATCTCAGCAAATAGTACCATGAGGGTCCTACACTAGAGCCTTCAGTTCTGCCAAACAAAACAAGGGGTCTATTTTTAAAGGTTCCGGGCAGGGCAGTGGGGATGGGGGGATGGGGGGATGGGGGGGTGGGGAGATGGGGGGTGAGGGAGTAGGGGGGTGGGCGGGGGAATGAGAGGTCTTTCACCACAAGGAAGCAGTCTAAGTTTCTGAGTGAGCTGTGCTGTGACCAGAGAAAGCAGAACATACAGGGCTGAGGCTAGTGACAGAAGTTATTCTTTCTCTAGCGAAGTGTGGCCTCGAGGCAGCATGCAGGCAGGTTCTCAACTTGCTCCTAGTCTTCTCTGCTTAGGGCCAAAAGGTCCTGGGTGTTCTAGTAATTTCTTAACACAAGCGTCAGTACATTGAGCAATTAACCTGTGCTGCTCTTGATGACCAATTAATTGCTATGGTTTTTATTACCCAACCCCTCCCCTCCAAATCTGTGAAAGCAGAACTCCTTGAAAAGCATTGCAAAGCGTTTATTCCTGAGCACTCAAATGTGTTGTCCTGGGTTGTTGAGTGTATTCATTTTGCAACTTTCTTCTCATCCTTCATGGGTTTCAACTTGCCTCTTATGTCAACAAGCAATAGGACTTTGCTGGCAAAGTCACAGACTATGCACACAAATGCACCATGATCTTCTCTTGCCGCTTTCTGATTGGCTCCTTCCTCTCTTGCTGTCTTTCTTTCTTTCTTTCTTTCCTTCCTTCCTTCCTTTCTTTCTTTCTTTTTTTTTTTTTTTTTTTTTTTTTTTGCTGCAATCACACGAGGCTTTAATTGATGAGACAAGAACCAGTGCACTGGTTATGGGGACGAGACTCATAACCCACGCAGGGGTAGAGTTCAACCCTGAGTGACCGGGAGAAGCGATTTTTAAGGGAAGAAACCACAGCCCAGTGATCCAGAATTGGCAGGGGAGTGTGTCACAGAAAATTCCGAAAATACCAGTGAAGATTACAAGGGGGCAACCCACGCCTCTCAGGACCACTCCCAAGGTCATTATCAGCTAGTTCTTAAAATGCATTACAATGACAATCTCAAGGGGGAAACTGTTTCTCAAGATTATTCCCAAGATTACAACCTAAATTTATCTTCAGCTAGTTCCTGAAACAGTCACTAAACTGGCTAATGCTAGATTCCTGATTCTTCTCTTCCTCCTTGGATTTTCTATGATTAGAACTAGATACTAGAAGAAGTGGGGAGATGAAAGATCTGGGTAAATCCAGACCTCCCCAGCAGGAAGAAAATAGCCAAAAATCCATCTTACTTTCTTTTTCTTACTTGTATCCGTGTTCTGTTTCAGTTCTTCTTGAAGTGGTCTGAGGAGGCATCCGAAGGTGTAGTAGTATCAAAGAGTTCCACAATAGCCCAGAATGGAGTATAACAAAGGTTTATTTATTTGAGGATAAACTCACAGTAAGAGTAGTGATCCATAGTCCTCTGTGTGCACTGGAAACTGGAACCAAATCCAGCAAAAAAGACGGCCATGCACACTTTCCACCTACACTTATAGTGCATGAGACCATGCCCAAAAGGGGCCGGTATCTTAAAGGCTATTGGCTAAAGGAGTTTCCACAATAAGAAGGTGGGAGATCCTCAAGCTAGGAATCAAGGTGTCAATTCTATACCCATAAACCTCATGAAGATCAGAGAAACACAAAGGGAAAAAAATTACACCAGTCCTGGAAGGAACTGGGATGATGGCCCCTATCCCTATGTCCCTCTAAATTCTGGTTTTCTTTTTCTCTTTCTTTCTTTCTTTCTTTCTTTCTTCCTTTCCTTCTTTCCCTTCTAAGGAAAGGGGGACAAGCACGAGTTGTGTTACGTTCTTCTCACAGGACTGCTGACAATTCAGCTGGATTGTATCATTTTATAATTAATTACCTTCTCCTTAGGAAAAGGTGGAGGGTAATTTTTTGGAAGACTGGGAAGCACAAATGATGGATGGTAGCGGGATAATGAGAAGGACTCACAAAGCTGAGGCTCAATGGAGAAAGCAAGGGTTTATTGGCCTCCGCTGACTGTGTAAACTGAACACATATTCCAGCCTCTCTAACTCCAAATGTCTTCATCTGTGACTCTGAAAACAACACACAGCTCTTATAAGTACGCAAAAGGAGAATACTTGCTGTACGTGGTTTCTCCCAGCAGTAAGAAACATTTATTTTTTCTTTCTTTCTGAATCTTAGTCTAATGTAGCACCTGGCTCCCAGTAAGCACCCAGTAGAGGTCTAGCTGAAAGGAAGAAAAAAATAAAGGTACTTATCCAAGTGGGCAGATATTTTCAGAAGTAAGTCAGAAGGATAAGCTGGGGTGAGGAGAAGGTAGAAAAATCAAAAGAACAAAAAATTCTGGACAGCTGGTTAACCTCCAGGTTAAAGCCATAATGTCCACTGTAAATTCTGTTCCCTTGTCTTATGTGCCATGGACTTAGGGTTCCTATTGCTGCAACGAAGCACCGTGACTAAAAAGCAAGTTGGAGAGGAAAGGGTTTGTTTGGTTTACACTTCCATATTGGTATTCATCACTGAAGGAAGTCGGGACAGGGCAGGAACCTGGAGGCAAGAGCTGATGCAGAGGCCATGGAGGGAAGCTGCTTACTGACTTGCTTCCCCTGGCTTGTTTAACCCACCTTTTAGAACCCAGAACCATCTTGGGCAGGTCCTTCCTGGTTGACCCCCATTGATTGTTGATCACTAATTGAGAAAATGCCTTACAGCACTTCCTCAGCTGAGCCTCCTTCCTCTCCGATGACTCTAGCTTGTGTCAAGTTGACACACAAAACAGCCAGTACACTGGGTAAGGACATTTTTTTTTCTCTTTTTTTACTGTCTTTCCCTAAAACTTTCAAAGTGTGATTTGGAAACTAGGGTACATATGTCTTTCTGGCACTTGGACAGTGATTTCTTCCTGGGTTTTCAGTTTGCCCTGTAGATTTATGAGACCTCTAAGTTTGCTGCTCATACTGGTCCTATGAAGGAACTGCTACACTTGCCCAATGTGTGACTGTTTTACTTAGGTTAGCAAGCGCTGAGAATTTGCAGCAAGTTTTCTCTCTTATTTTCTTAGCGTTTTTTATTAATCTGTTTTTGACACGCTCAGAAATGCTCATGAGTTGTAGATGGCCAGTTGGAAAGGTCATCTAATGTCAGCCCAGCCAACAGAGCATTGCAAATGATCCCTGACTGCTGGATGGTGGCATTTTTGGTGTTTTATTTATCTCAAGTTTTGAATAATACTCTCATACTTTGTAACATACAAAATACCATGGTGAATTTGGGGATCACACTTCTTTTTAAATCAAGACCAAGGGTGTAAATGTTTTTTTTTACATAAAATTTTTTATGAAGATGTGACATTTTTATATTTCTCACTGTCACAAAACAAGAACTAGGAGCTACATTTCCATTGGCAAATGGCTTATCTTGCAAGCATGGGAACCTGACTTAGATCCCCAAAAGAGGATGAGCATGGTAATATAAGCTTGTACTACAGCAATGGTGAAGGAAGGTAAGAAGGTCTCTGAATTTCCCTGGCCCGCTAGCCCCACTCAGTAGGTGAGTTTCAATCAGTCATAGATTTTGATTAATTTTTTAAGGAACTATACCTGCCTGTGTTTAACCTATGACCTCCACGTGCATATGTATACATATACGTGCACATTTATACATACGTGTGTGCCTGATCTCTCTCTTGAGCACACACACACACACCTTGAAATAATACATGACAAGAAAAACTAAGTAATCGTATAAACACAGATGGATATTGCTTAAATTATTAATAGAAGACTGAGTACTTCATTAAAAATACAACATTAAAACAAAACAAAACATCAGAAGACTCAAAATAAAATAAGAGTATACATTAAAACTAAATGGAAGACAAGGGTGGGGGGCTGTGAGTTGGCCCAGCAGGTAAAAACACTTGCCACCAAATCTGACAACTTGAATTAGATTTCTGGAATGCACGGTAGAAGAAAACCAACCAAAGCTAATTATCCTGTGACTTCCACAATGCACTGTGGCATGCTTGTGCACACGTGTGTGTGTGTGAGTATATATCTAGAGGAAAGGGCAATGACTAAGAAGGCCTGGAGAGACGAATCAGCAGTTTAGAATGCTTGCTGTTCTTGCAGAGGGCCAGAGTTCCCTGCACCCATATTATGCAGCACTCAACCACATGTGACTGCAGCGCTAGGGGATTTGATGTCCTCTTCTGGTCTCCATGAGCACCAACACATGCATGAGCGCACACACACACACACACACACACACACACACACACATGCACACATACACACCAGCACACACAAATTAAAGTAAAATAAAGCTTAAAAGTATCAAAAGAAAGACCTGGGTATATGTTAGAAACAGTTAAAGGAGAGGCAGAGCCTTATGTCTTACCCCGAGGTGTTCCCCTCCTGTGTATTGGCATAGTCCACAGAGGAAGTCCTTAGTAATCGGAATCTTAGATGACCAAAGACTGGTATCGCAGGTCTTTGAGGAGTGATGGCAGCTGTACTGCTTCCTGGTCCCTTTCTCAGTCCATGGGAAAACACAGAAGTATTCAATGTTGCAGCTCTCCTGTCTTCACCAAGGTAATGTTTATGTTCATACAGCCTCTCTTAAGTCTGTGTTGCTGGGACAAAATACTAAATACTAAATACAGTCAACAGTGTCATGACTTTTACTTGACTCACGATTTTTTGATCTGGGAAATCTAAACAGCATGGTGTCTTTGTCAGTATAGCTCTGACAGTTGTACCTTCTCTCCCCGTGAATTAATGACTTTCCCTGAGGACTTAGCTTTCAACAATCCATCATGCCAATACTGTTACACTGAGGACCAAAATTCTCCAGTCAAACCATACAGGAACTATAGAAGTAATGTTCTGCACTCTAAAGTCTTAGAAAATTTCTAGTATGATCATTTCCAATAGAAACTCAACACAAGGATATTGTTAATAATGAGGATCAATACACTTTATTTTTATTAGGTATGTGCTATCTAAGCACTGTGCCTGGTATTTTGAAAGAGAAAAGAGAACATGGTAATTGCAGAGGTCTGGCACGTAGGTCTGTATTTCCATTATTTTCAAGAGAAATGTTGTAATAAGTTATGCTGGCATAGTATGGCAGACAATAGGACTTTCCTTATTTGTTTTCTGTCTTGTGCAGTCTGCAGCTTCCTGGAGACACCAGAAGTTCTATATGGGGGAACAATTCACTTACTCTATTTAGCAGAGGGATAAACCTCTGCTAAAACAGGGACAGCACACAGGGTCATTAAAAGAAAATGTCCTTGGCATCTCTCATTACTCAAATGATTGTGACACTCTTTCCTCTACTTTATAAAATGGCCTTGCTTCATGCCATTGTGATGTCTGGAAGGTTGTACGGCCTTTAGTTTATTGCTCAGAGCCCTCTGAGAAGAGTTTGATACTTTTTAACAGCATTCCCCACAGCCCATTAGAAGCAGGTCAGAAAAAAAAATTAGGACAGACTGAGGCCCTCCCTTTGCCTCTGACAGGCATCACAAAACAGCAAACCTGTGGTAATCTGGCCTTTGCTCTGTAGGACAGTATGGTCTTAAATGTTCTATTGTCTTTATTGAAGCCCTTGAAGAGTAGACAGTGGAGCGACTGTTACTGACCCCTCCATACAGATGTTGTCCCTGAGGCTCAAAAGGGCCAAATATCCTACTTGAGGTCATTTGTGGTTTATTTATTTGCTCATGAATATATATTTTTTGAATATTAAATATAATTTTGCCTTTCAGATTTATATTTTTTTCACTATGTTAGGTTTTCTCTATCATACACGCAACTGGATTTCATATCCAAAACTTCCTATAAATTCCTGGTTGTTTGGGATGTCAAAAAAATGTCTAAAGTGAAAGAGAATTATTCTGTATTCAGAGATTATCTTCCTTGATATTGAAAGCCTAGACCATGGAAGAGGTAGTCACACCCTTTGAAAAAAACACATCCCCATTGTGTGTGTGTGTGTGTGTGTGTGTGTGTGTGTGTGTGTGTGTGTGTGTTTGCTATTGTTTTGAAGATCTGGAGATCAAACTAAGGTCCTAGCACAAGAGAGATGAGTGGTCTACAATGAGACAGACAGCACCTAGGTTCTCAATTACTAGAATATCTATTACTGCTCACGTATGGAAAATAAAAGAAACATCTCTGGCTTCTTTACAAGCACCAGGAAGCATTTACTCAAGGCCTTCATTCTAGAGCTTTATCTTTCTCCCTCCTCCTCCTCTTCTTCTTCTAGCTCCTCCTCCTCCTCTTCTTCTCTCTAGACACCAGCTCATTCTTGTGCTAGTCAGAGCAGAGTGGCTGCTGGCCTCAACCTCAGCTCAAAAAACAAGGCATACATAATTCAGCAAAGCATAACTATCCACAGGAGGTGGCCATCATCGGAGAGAGGTATTTAGGTCAGCAATGCAGGTAAGGGGTGTTGTGTTCAATTAAAAGGATGGCCGTGTATCAAGCTGAGAGACTTCTCCTCTTCTCGTCTCCAAGCAAACACCTGTTCATCTAATATGTTCATTTCCCTTTATTTGGACAGGCAACATGTGAGGACCGGAACAAAAGGCTGGCAGCGTAACTTCCGAATACTCCGATAGAGTTATCTTTAGATATGTCGCCTTTGTCCATCAAGCCCCTCTCACCTTGCTCCAGGGTGAACATTATTTTCTTAACTGTACTCTGCTAAAAGCCCCATAAACGCTTCTGTGCAGTGTCTGCCCGGAAGAAGGAATGAAAGGACGGGAGCGTGGAGGAAGGCATCACAAGCAGTTCAAACATGTGGCGCTTCAAGGCTCCAGTAAGTTTCGTGTCTTCCACATACAAACATACATTGACTTCAGTTCATGAAAACCTTCTTGTTTAAGAGTGGCGCTGTGGCTCTAACATTTCTTTCCCTGTGTTTTGCTCACAGAAAAGCTGAGGCTCAGAGATGTTAGGCAGATTGTCTCAATTCACCCAGGAGGTAAGACAGAGTTGTCAATTAGTCAAGTCCTCCTCTACTTTGTCCTTTTATTTATCACTGAGTCAAGGACACGGGGCTAGGACTGAGTCCCCCACAGTGTGACTCCCTCGCCTCACGGCGTATTTGGTATTTATAGTCTTCACTCACAGTGGCAAGTCCTTGAATGTTGTCATCAGGCTGGCAGGTAATAGTCTTTTGTGAATTAGTGATGTTGTGCTTTTCCATCTTGGTTCAGTGACTGAGTCCTCTCGTCTGCCACGGGCACCGCTTGCTGTCATCATGACACTAGCTTCTGGCTAGAGGGCCAGATTTTTCCTCAGAAAGCTGTGTTTCTGTCTCCCAAATACATGTGGCTTTCAACAGAATGGCTGATTTTCAAGGATATTAGAAGAAGACATTTCCTACCCATGAGAAAAAGACAGCGAGCACTCTGGCAAGCGGACACCACACGCTTGCTAAGTTTAGTCTTCGGGATGAATCATCTAGGGAGACTGGCCCTTGCTCTTGGTTGTCGGCTGCCTTATTTTTAGAAAATCTGAATTCCAGTGAAATCCATTTGGCGGCACATAATCGGTGTGGCTCCAATCCAAACTAGGTAATTAGAGGTCAGCTGGAGGCGATTATCTCCATCTTGGAGCTAGCTGGAATGAGCTGCTCTGCAAAAAGCTTTTAAAGCAACATTTGCTTCCTTGTGACCAATTTAGTACAAATGACGGTCTTAGAGCGTTTCTTGCCTCATTCTCACTTGGTGTGTTGTCTTTTTGGTTCTTCTTGGAGAAAATCAATCTTTTGGCAAAATTCCCTCTGAAACAGCAAGAAGGGGGAAGGGGGTCCATCCATTTGCTGAGTGACGCCTAAATACACATCCGCCAAGCAAAGCCACATTCTTCGGAGTGTTTCTTTGTGGGGTAACTTTACAAAATTTCCAAGCGGCTTCATTTCTCCCCACACGATTATGGAAGAGACTTCATAGGGGTGTTGATTCTCTTTCTTTTAAATTGTGTGTGTGTGAGTGTGTGTGTGTGTGTGTGTGTGTGTGTGTGTATGTGTGAGTGTGGGTGAAGGTCAGAGGACAACTTGAGAAAGTCAGTTTTCTCCACCATGTAGGTTACAAGGCTCAAACTCAGGTTTTCAGGCTTGGTAGCAAGTGCCTTTAGCTTGAAGCAATCTCACCAGTCCCCTTTATAATTCTGTAACTCTAAAAGAAGTCATAAAGGGAGATTAGCGAAGTGTTTTTCTCTAACAGAGGAAAGCAGCTCTTACAATGTCTGTTGGGCTGGTCTATGTCTAAGAGGGAGGGGGTGCAGTTAGGACGTCTGACCTCCCACTGGGTTTTCTCCTTGGTCAGTTTGTGTTCCTGTTGCCTAGCAGCTGGCACCTCTCTCCCTTGTGACTCTAAACTGACTTTCTACTTCTGTGTATCTTGTCTCACCGCTTGCTGATGAGTTTAGGAGGCCCCAGCCACACACTGTTCATTTAACATGCTTCCTATTCTCTGTTTTCACCAGCCAGCCAGGAATCTCAGTGGGTGACCCTGGACTCCACACCAATGGACACATGATGTAGGAGGGTCATCTATCTATGTGTTACTTTCATTGGTTAATAAAGAAAATGCCTTGGCCTTTTGATAGGCCAGCCCTTAGGTGGGTGGAGTAGGCAGATGAGAATTCTGGGAGGAAGAAAGCAGAGTCAAGCAGATGCTATGATTCTCCGACCCCAGATAGATGAAGGTTAAGATCTTTCCTGGTAAGCCATCACCTCGTGGTGCTACACACATTACGAGAAATGGGTTAACCAAGATGTGAGAATTAGCCAGTAAGAGGCTAGAGCTAATGGGCCAGGCGGTGTTTAAATTAATACAGTTTCCATGTTATTATTTCCGGGGCTAAGCTAGCCGTGTGGGAGCCAGGTGGGACGAAAAGTAGGCCTGCTCGCCTCATCACTACAGAGACACTTCTGGGAAACTGATGCTTATTTTCATCTGAGTCTAACTGTTGACTTGAGTCTGGTTCTGGGCAGCTATAGGGTTGGCCTGCCACATGTGAGATAGGGACAGCTGTCCCATGCTTACAGCTTTGGGGCTGGCTCCTCACACCTTCACTAACTGGGTTGGCTCTGTTGTGCTGCCCTGGCAAGGAACAGGGCCTGCTTTCCTGAATGATGCAATTGCTGAGGGTCAGGAATAGTTCTTCCACTCTATAATCACAGGGCCATCTCTCCCAGGTGTTCCAGATGTTAATGGGCATGGGAAAGGAGGGCAGCTCTCCTCTGCCCGTGCTGCCACAAGACAGATGTGAAATGGGTACAGCTCTCCCATGCCTACACCTTCGGGGCTGACGCCCCCACACCTGTGCTGACAGGGCTGGCTCTATTGTGCTGCACTGGCACAGTGCAGGGTCTTCACTCTTGAGTGCTGCAGCTGATGGGGGTCAGGGACAGCTCTTCTGGAGAAGGGGAGCATCCTCTCCCCAGCCCGTGCCGCCGTGTGGGGGATGAAGGATGGTGCTAGGTCTCCCATGGTCACATTCTCAGGGATGACTAACATGTGCTCTCAGCAACTAGGGTGATCTGTGCTGTGCTGCCCAGACAAAGTAGAAGGCAAGCAAGCTTTCCCATGTGTGGCTGCCAGCCAAGAGGTCTAGCTCCCTCACCATCTCAGCTCTCTCCCTTCTTCTCTTGTCTTGTCAGATATGCCTCCGTCCACGGGACATGAACCATTCTATCTCTCTATCCCATAAACCACCATACCATACCTCTGCTCACACTATGAGTGTTCATCTAGCAGGTACTGCCTATGTTTTCTTCTCGGAGCTGAGAGTGGATAGCACAGGCCTCTGTATAGGACTCCTCATCCTACTCAGGTTGTCCTGCTGTGCTGGGTCATGCTTTCTCATCACAAAGAGATCATTAGAGTGGCCAACGGGCACTGGGCAGGCTTCTGGTTGGTACATTTGACTGCATGGCACAGGGTGAAGGATTTCTATGGAGTCTGGTTGGAAGCCAGGGCTTAGGACACCCCCCAGTCCATGTTCACCAGCCTGCTTTCTTATACACCCTAGGAACTCTTGCCTAGGGATGACACTATCTACAGTGGTCTAGGCCTTGCCATATCAGTCAGTAATTAAGAAAATGTCCCATAGGCTGGTTCCACAGGCCAGTCTTACAGAAACATTTTCTCAATTGTGGTTCCCTTTTCTCAGATAATGCTCGATTAGGCCAGGTTGAAAACAAAACCAAGCAGGACAGGGAGGAAGGGATTATTGTGGCTTGCACTGCTGGAGAGATATAGTTCATAATGGTGGGGAAGGCATGGCAGCAGGAACAGGGTACCATACAGGAGAAAGGGAGCAGAGAGAGAACAGGAAGGGAGACCAGGCTATAAAACCTCAAAGGCCACCACGAATGACATAATCCTGTAGCCAGGCTTCACCTCCTAATGGTTCCACAGCCTCTCCAATAGCAGCATCAGAGAGGGACCAAGTGTGCAAACATGGGAGCCTATGGGGAACATGTCACCTTCAAACCACAGCAAGCCTTCTTTCCTATGTGAAGCCTAGGAAAAGCCTAGCTTACTGCCTTTCTCCACTCCTCTTCCCCTATCACAGGGATTTATAGACTTTCATTTGAAAAGTATTTGGGATATGTGTGTAACACAGGCCTCTAATCCCAGCGCTTGGAAGGCTGAGTTAGGATAAACAAGCATTTGAGGCCAATGTGGTCAACATGGTGAGGACCCGCCTTAAAAACAAAAGAGTGGAAATAATCTTTGACAATCAATGAAAACTCACTGGCTTCCTCCAATTACCAACTGAAAAATAACATGGGAATTCAGAGTCAATGTTTTCCTTTAAGCTTTCATTCGTACACTTAAATGGCAACAGTCAGATCACAGATCCTCTAGCTGCTTTTCTCTCTCAGAGATCAGCCTTTGACACACATGCTGTCTCTGTCTCTGCCTGTCTCTGTCTCTTTCTCATTTGAAGATGACTAAGCTAACAGTCCAAGGTAGTACCTGATCCCTTGGCATACAGTCTATGCTGGATTCCCCACAGCCCCTGAAAATTCATAAACGTCAGAAAATCCCTTTTGTTCAGAGGATTTCTCTGGCCTTTTCCTTTGAGCACCCGTCCCATCCATCTATACACAATGGCTATCTTTCCTACCCTTCCACTTCAAGCTCTCACTCCTGATGCTCTCACAACGCCTATAATCATCTCAGCTTGTGCTAATCATAGCCTCACCCCTTGTTCACCAGGTTCTCTCTCCTACTAAACCCACTCTGAAGGGTAATTCTGTTAGCTTCCTCCTTTGTGAACAGACCTCCTGCAGTAATTTAGAAATTAAGGGCAGCGTTTGCATCACTGAAGAGCAAGAAGACCAAGTGAATGGAAACCGGTTTAATTTTTGAAGAATATGGTTCTGCAGATGAGCTCGCCATCCACTCATTGCTTAAGTAATCTGAGATGTTTATTTCATTCTCCAGAGTTGCTACTTCATGTGGATAATGGAAAAATAATGTAGACTCCATATTGTTTATTCAAATTATTGGATGTGGTTTATAAACCAGAGGTATTTTAAAGTTAATTGTTGTTGGCCTGCCGCTATTTTATATAGTTATGTCATCTGGTTTGCCACATCTTTGTGCAACAGAGTTTGAAACCTGATACTGCACATATCTTAGTTCCTAAGGTCTGTGTGCACAGTATGGATGGCAGGTCCAATCCTAGTAGATGGACAGGTGGAGATAGTGATTTAATATACTCTATCTAAGCAGAGAGCTATGAGCTAATGTCAGAAAAACAAACCTAAGTTGTGAAAACACAGAGTTCTAGAATCATGGAGTTCTGTAGAAGAAAGGGACTCAAAAGATGATGTAATGAGGATGTAAGGTCCATAGACATTCTGGAAGGTGTTCAAGGTCAGCCAGGAAAATTAGTCACAGACTTGGACCAAGCCCCAAGTCTCTTGACCTGACCCTCCTCCCCCCACTTCACTCTGTCTTTTTACTGTCATTAACACACTCTTAAACTCTGCATGCAAGTACTCTGGACAAATGTAAAAAGTTGTTGTAAGAGAGGATTGTAATGACATTTCAACTGTATTTTAATAAATAAAGCTTACCTGAAAATCTGAAAGTAAAACAGTCCACTGGTCAGCCTTACAGACTAGATTATGGTAACACACACCTTTAATCCTAGTAGCCACAATGACATGCACCTTTAATCCCAGTAGCCACACTAGCTGCCATAAAAATCAGACAGTACCTTTAATCCCAGCCCTAGAGAGGAATATAAAAGGGGGTGAGACAGCTCTCAGACACAGTCTCGTTCTGAGAGTTGGGGAGACATGATCGCCATTTCAAACTGAGGTCAAGGTAAGAGCCAGTGGCTGACTGTTTTATTTTTCAGATCTTCAGGTTGAACCCCAATTTCTGACCCTGAGTTTTTATTATTCATGGGGTAACTAGAATCTAAGGTGTTTTTCCATGTCACAGAATACTACAATGCCCATTGCTTCTCCCTTGCTCCTTACTTCCTTCCAACAAGAAGCAATGGTTTAACCTACATTGTTTCTCCAATTTGACTCTGTCTGTCTGAGGGTCTCTGTGTTCTATTCTTCACTCCCTAAAATGGAATGAACCATCAAAGGATCTTTTTTGTCTTTCTCGTATCTGGTAGGAAATGTGTGGCTGGCAGAGTCACCCTTCTGTTTCCATTTGAGAGCCCTTGGGCCCTAGTTTAACACATGAAATATGAATTGAGGAACAAGTAAATTCCTAGATTAAAGTCCAAATGCCAACCTGCTTAGTAACACAAGTAGAATCCCACCGAAACCAAATCAGTTTCCCTATAAGATACAAAGTTCTTGCAAAGCTCAAACCCAGTCTTCAGCACTTATTATGGGAGAAAAACGGGAGCTGAAAAATCACCTGACCAGTAACAAAGACGGTGTCTAGGGTAAGGACCCATTAGCAGTGCAGAGGGCTGGTCAGTGACATATGACTTGGGGATACTTTGCCCAATATTGGCAGCCATGTTCTAACCACCAACAAAGGGAAATTGCTAGCCTTGTCTCCATTATCATTGAAAAGGAAAGAAAATTTGAACTTTTAATAAAAATAAAGGGTCAACATTTGTGATTACTTTTGGTAAGGTACAAGCATGAGTTGTATTGTGCTAATTTGGTCATGTCGGAATGTATAGAGAATGATTCAGTTTCCATATTGCTCATGTCTACCTTGAAAACATCAGTATCAGCTCTGGACAGATGAAGCATCATAAATAAGATGCAGGCTGGCCACTGGACATTTTGATAATGTTTTATGAGTTGTGAATATGAAAACACTTTTTTACTTTTCAGTTAGATTATGTTAAACATTGCAAAAACTGATGTCTTGATTCAGTTAACGCTGTCTGATTCTGTGTCTCCTTACCTTCTAGCCTCAGAGAAACTAAGTATTTCATTTCCTAGTTTGTTGACTCTTTTCTGGGATGAAGAATGGAGCTAAAGGCTTGAACACATCCTCTTCCCCAAAGATATGTGGCAACTTAATTTCCAATAGGACAGAGTTAGGAGGTAGAGTCTACTAGGAGCTACTTAGGTTATGAAGTTTCCACTTTCATGCATGAGTTAATGATTATAAAAGAATTTGGTTTGTTTTTCTCAGACACTCTGTACCTTGGGCCTTCTGCAATGGGATAATGCAGCTAGATGACCCTCCTCAAAGGTCAACACCTCAATGTTGTATTTTTCAGTCCCCATAACTGTAAGAGATATATTTCCTTTCCTTATTAATTTCTCAGCATGTGGTGTTCTGGTATGGCAACACAAAGTCAAGACAAATCTCAAAATGAGAAGATATAGAGAGGTGGTAAAAATACTGTTTTTCATTTATTATCATGTGTCTTAATATTATTTCAGTTTTAATGGATAAGATACAGTAATGAATAGGGATGAATCTGTAGCTCAGTAGAAGGTTACTTACTTTGCATGCTTGTGGGCCTATGTTTGATTCCTAGCAACACAGAAAAAAAGGAAATAAAATTAGCCCCCCAAAAACAAAGCAGCCCCTCAAACAGTGCTGTGTATAAATAAAATAGATTGGATAAACATTCAGAAAAAAAAGCCATAAGTTACATAAACATTTGTATTCTATTTATAAATCACTGAGGGTGAATCCTTTCATACATGTTTTTATTTTTAAAGAACTGATTTCCTGATTAAGGAGTCTAAATTTAGCTGGGCATAGTGGCACATGTCTGCGATCCAATACTTAGGAGACTGAGGCAGGAGGATTGCCAGTTCATGGATAGGTCAGGCTGCATAGTGAAACTTTTTGAAAAACAGTGAGGCCAAGTTCATAGTTTTCTGAAAGTCATGCATAAGTATATTTTATTTATGCACATTTTCCTGGGTGCAATGAGCTATGGGTTCTTAGTACCTGGAACTAAAAGTGTATTATCTTAAGGTCATTCTAGTTTGAGAGGAGAGAATAATAATAATTCTTGAAACAATCTGAACATGAATGAAAAAATGTATTTCTTTTTCCTTCTGTCCCACATCATGGTCTTTCTCATAAGACCTAACGATGCTAAGAAGTATTCCCTTTGGGTTTCAAAATCTTTCTTTTCAGTTTCTACTATTAAACCTTTGATTTTTTTCTTTTTCATCTTTGTCCAAATACTTCCTGTTGTGATTGTAATAAGTTTTAAAACATAATTAATATCCCATGCATTTATTCAATGAGCTTGTATTGAATGCTTGCAGTTTTCCTGTCAAAAATAAAACTCAGCTGGGCAGTCGAATGCCTTCACCAGCACCTAAAAGGCAGAGGCAGGCGGATCTCTGTGAGTTCATGACCAGCCTGGTCTACAGAGCTAATTCTAGCACATCTAGGACTGTTACACAGAGAAACCGCATCTCAAAACAGAAAAACAAAAAAAAAATAACCTGGGGTGAAATCATATCTTTGTGACTCAGGAAATCATTTACTTAATTGTTTTTAATTAGCACACATGACATCATGATATGTCACTGTGGCATTTTCAAATGAAGCCTCTTTCAGTAGATCATTTTTTCCTCCAGCCTCCTCTCCCACCTCCAGCTCACTTACCTTCATTATGTGGACTTGTCCACGTGATTGCAGTGACATTTCCCAGCACAACTAGTCCACCGGTTAGTCACGGACGCGGTGACTGCTCATGCCCTTCTCTTCCACTCCTTGCCATTACCTTCAATTCTTGCTGTTGACATTTGGGCCCACTCTTTCTGTTTACCTGATTGAAAATTAATGATAAAACTAACTAGTGCTATTTTAAAAAGCAAAGATGAGATCTCATTTGCCAAGGATATGAAAGCCTCTATTTCTCTGGTAAAAAGACTCTGTTATTCTCATATTGTTTTCCCCTCATCCTGTTACTAATTCTTTGTATAATTCCATCCATTTTTTTTCACAGCGAAATTCTATTAATAAGTCTGCTGAGAGCTATTTGATGATTTGCCAAAACTAAGATCAGCTCTAAAAATTTTCAGCTTTTGAACAAAGTAGCGCAACAAGGTTTATTATAGTAAGGTGACTTCTGCAAGCTTCAAATAGTCTGATAGAAAAATCCCATTTTGTAAAAATTGAATCAATCACTAATTTACTATCAAATCTCAACATCTGAATGCCCGCATTTTGTATTTGTGGGTATCCCTTACTGTAATAAAATTGATCCCCTCTCGGAAATTATGCGTTCATTGCCTATGTTGGGAAGCCCTCTTTGAAGGAAAACCTAACCCACAGCCATAGTACATGACCTATTAACAAAAAATTACCTTCACTTGTTTTTCACACAGCCAACTTAAATGTTTTGCCAGTTTTCAAATACAAATTGGGTTCATGTAATTCTGCAAAGCCTTCTCTATAAAGCGGGCAGATGACTAAGCTGTGGACATTTGCAAACTCATTTAGCATGGGACATTGGTTTAAACCAAGGTTAGAATTCCTCCATGCACAGACTCATTTGCTCTTTTTTTTTGTCATTGCTTTGGTTACTTACTAGACCATGCTAATTTCATCATAACTCCTGGGAGTATAATCCAACCAACTCACCTGTCACAAATGTTCTAGAAAAAGTGTGCAGTATCTGACAGGACACGATGTCTAGAACTATACTCTCTAGTTTGAACGTCTACAGGAATATTTTTTTTAAAAAAAATTGGAAGATGTTCCTCTGACCATTTCTGGATTCTTTCAGGAAGGAGAGAGAGACTTATCACTGATTTGTGGGACATTCACCTTGATAATACTGAAAGCCATGGCTTAAGTCCCCTTGCTTTGTCTCAGGCATGCTCTTAGATATTTGGAGACAACCCAAGGAGATGGTGGGTGGGGATCTATATTCCTTGTAACCATGACATTCATTCAGACATTTCAATATTTGGACCAGTTTTTTGGAAATACAGTCTGAGAAAGGTCAAATAACTGTTCCTTTCCAGTCTAATTTACAATGAGTCAAGGGCCAAGTGAAAAGCAAGAAAGTATTATGGTGGACATGAATGGTCATTGGGAAAGTAGAACTTGTCAAGGTTTAAAAAGCATAAACATGGTAGGAGAGGAGGCCTGGGGGACTCAGTATTAGCAAGGTGAAGCTAGAAATCACCAACGAGAGTTGCTCATTTGTGCTGCTGAGGTATAATCGAAGCTTGCCTTTTCTGACTGGTTCCAATAAGTTTAAGGGTATTGAAGATATAGACAGCATTTCGAAAGACTTGGTAGGTTTTGCTATTTTTACTCCAAGTGTATTGTTTATACCGCAGAGGAAGGAAAATATTGATCAGTGAATCTGTGAAAATGATTCAAACACGTCCAACTTCACCAAGCATTAAACGGAAGGACTTTATTGAAATGGTTTGAACACTCAGCTGATTTGGTCTTTTCGTTTTTATTTATTCAATTTATATACTTTTTTGTCTCTCCCAAATTCAGTATGAAACAATTTCTATTTTGGTTCTTCTTTGTCACTGGTCTTATGATTAGATCTTCCAATTAGCATACAAAATATTCAACCTACTTTTTTTTTTTGCAATTTTTTCTTCCTGCCAATGAAAATTTACCCCTACAAATCACTTAGAAACAAACTCAGTTATAATTCAGCAGCTCCTTGCCAATTTTTCAGAGAATAGCCGGTTCATTTACTGCCATCTGGTGGTGGATTTCAGAGGGAAGCAAAAACACAATTTAGATCCATTTGAATAAATAAATAAATAAACAAACAAATAAATAAATAGCAAGACACCTTGGTGAAGAACTGTAATCCCAGCTCAGGGAGGTTGAGGCAGAAAAACTGCAAGGTTAAAGACTACCTGAGCTACAGAGAGAGTTCAAGGCAAGACTGGGCAAGTTAGTAAGTCTCTGTCTCAAAAATGTAAAATAAATAAAATCTTGGACATAGAGTTTAATGGTAAGGCATCACCGTAGCATGTTTAAGTCCCTGAGTCCAATAACCAGTACAATAGTGATGATGATGATGATGCTGGTGATGATGATGATGATGAAATAAAAAACATTTTCTCTACTGAAATCAGAGTATTATGTAACTTAATCTGGATCGACAGAAAATTTTCATCAAGGCTGAAGCAAGTAAAAAGAAGTGGTTTAAATTGCATCTCTTTTAAGTCTCAACGTCGGTGGCCATATGCAACTATAATTCAAATTCTGTTGTTTATATAGAGAGGCAGAATCCATGCGGACCTACACTAGGAAGTTTCCAGCTTCAGCTGCCTAAGTTTCGTTTGAACTCCAGTGTGGATGGCATCTGTCTCCTTCTAGTGAGTGGCGCTGCCTGTGCTTTCCCCTCTCCCTTGCACAGGTCTGTGGTTACATTGTCCTGACAAACCACAAGGCCGCAGCTGTAGCTCATCCTGCTGCTTGCCTTCCTCAGCTTTTCATCAGGAAAGCTTCCCTCTTTCTTTCCTTTGTCCCCGAAGGCTGCAAAGACTCTGTCTGCTTCCAGTGGTGTCGTCTTCCCGCCGAACACCTTGGCAAGCAGCTTCAGATACAAGGCCTGGGTAATGGCAGAGGTGACTTGTCTATGTTAAATGGACCCTGGCAATTCAAATACTTTGAAGTCATGAATATATTAATACTAATAGGTTTGACCACTAAACCTTACAGAACTGTTAACATTTTAGTCAGGGCATTAAACGCTGGTTGAATGACTCAGACCTAATGCTGTGTTAAACAATTAGCCTTCCCTGGAATTGTACCACATGGGAAACTGCTAGGATTGGTTTTATTAATGTGTGTGTGTGTGCATGCATGTGTATGTATGCATGTGTGTTTGTACACTTGAGAACAAGAGCCTATAGAGGCCAGAGATATCAGATCCCCCTGGTGTCAGAATTGAAAGTAGTAGTGAGCTGCCCCGTGAGGATGCTGGGAACAGAGTTTGTCTCCTCTGCAAGAGAGGTATATGCTTTTAATAGCTAAGTCATCTTATTTCTTATGGCCTCTATTACATCTTTTATTCATTAACATTAACTGAGTTGATGTTGGGTTCTGGGGACACAATTATAAAAGAAACAAACAAATCAACAAGGGTGAGACGACATTAACTGGAATATTCAGAAAATTAACAGTGATATTTTAGCTCTATATTCAGGGTTCTACTTATTCTAACCTCAGGTTTGAGATTCTGATTAAAATATTCTCGGGTAAAAATATAAGTCTGCATTTTCCAAAAGCACTTCAGGTGATCTAGACACAAGGGCTCTGTGCACACACTAGAGGGAAACTTTACATGGGAAATGGATCTTAAAGAGAGGGAGGATAGCTGGGAAAGACAATATGACATCATATTCCTGAAACCCTAACACCCAGGAAGCTGAGGCAAGAGGACCACAAGTTCGAGATCAGCCTGGATTACATAGCAAGACCCTATCACAAAACCAAATAAAATAAAAACATAAAAAAGGGGAGGTACAACTGTACGAGAATTTGTAGAAGGCATTTTTTTTTTCCCCCAGAAGGACACAGATGCTGGTTAGTAGTATAACAAGAAGGGATGACTCCACAGAGAAGTAAAAACACCCAAAAGAACTGGAGAACATTTCAGGTGGACCAGCTCTGCTCTTCCAGATGGTGACTGCTGCCCAGAACTTTCAAAAGTGAGGCTTGCAAAGGAAACCAACCTGACATTGTATTTGGTGTGAAGCCATCCCTAGTACAGTGCTAGGAGAGTCAGGGAATTATTAGGAAATACCGTCTGATTACTTTGTTATTAATTGGAAATTAGAAGAGCACTTTACTCTTTCGTTTAAATGAATAATTAAAACTCAGATATTTAAATACTTCATAGGTTAGAGAAGAATCATAAAAACATTACAAGATGACAAAATTTAATCAAAAACTTCATAGTGAAGTTGGTGAAAAGTTCAAATTGTATTCAGAGGAAAAATAAAATCTTAAAAAATACATTAAAAGGTAGAACAAAAATGGTAGAAATGTCGAAACTTAAAGTAAAAGACAGTAAATAATTAAAATAACCCACGCAGTAGAGTGGCATATATCCAGAAAAAAATGAGGCTATTGTATCAATTTATAACATTTTCAATAATTAAAATACTGAGAGGCCTTAGAGGTGTTCAAAAGAACACTGAAGCAGTTTACTGGGGAGCAAGGAGTTTATTAGCGAAGTCATTAATGCTCTGGTTAGACAGCGTATGGCAGGGCACTTGATCTACAGACAGACAGCATAGTGGGGGCTCTGAGAGAGGGACCCTGTGGCAGAAGTGAGATCCTTTGTTATGCCTGTCTGTGAATATGGGTGGCTTCACAGTACAAAGCCAGGCTGCTTAGTTTCCAGGCAGGAGGCAGAGAAGGAGATGGGAAGCAGGATGTGACTACAATTCTTACAGGGTCCTGTTAACTCAGCTCCTGGAAGTCTATTAAATAGATTCGAGGACAATGTCTCAGTAGGATGCTTGTGGATATCTCTGAGAGAAGGCTGTCCCAGATAGCACATCCCACACAAAGGCAGATTCTGACATTACATTGCTAGAAATAAGTCAACATTTTTAATCAATGAATTATTTTAAGATGAAAACTTTGTTTTTGAGCTTTGAATTGAACCTATGAAGTTGTTTAAGCATGCTAGCTTTTCATTTCCAGAATACCAAGCTTAAAAATATGATCTGCAATTGTTATTAATTTCAAAATGAAGGCTTAATTTGGTAAAGCACTGTAGTCAACCAAAATGTGACTTCCCTACATGCACACACGCACGCACATACACACATGCATGCATGCACATATATTCAAATAACTTTTAATGGAATAAGATTACAAACAAACCAGCATATTATTGATTAAATTCTAGATAAACCCCAGTGTGATACATGAGATGACTCCTTAGAGTTTTCTACCTAACAATCAGAAAGAAAATGGATTACTACCGGGGATATGAACAAAGATCTAATCCCATAGTGAGCATCATATATCTCTTATCATTGTGGTAGGAAATTTTATTGGCAACACCCAAGACCAACTTATTTCCAAAGAAGGTAATATTATCAAGTAAATGAATCACAGTGTTGTTTTTATTTAAATATTAAACCATCAGCAATAATTTTATCCTAGCAGTGATTATAAAAGCAAACAAATTCTAATCATTAATACAATTGGATAATGACTATCTGTTGCACTTGAACGTCAAGTGTGATTCTAGAACAGTGCTTTGTACTTTTTTTTTGAAAAAAAATTCTGCCCCTCACAAAGTAAGACTTTAATATGAAATAGTTGTAGAAATTTGTAATTCACAAAAATGTGGAATTGAACTGGAATTATAGTGCAGCAAAACAAATGAAAAATGGGGTTCATGATGTTAGACACTAGCCTTTTCCTTCCCACTCTTCATCTGGTCATTGAGACTGTTGACAGATTGGGGGAATTAGCAGTGAGGCAAGAAGCCATAATGAGCAGAGCCGAAAGCCTGCAGATGTGTAGGCAGAAAAAACCAACATGGCAGGGCTTAAATCATTTCCCCTAGATAAACCTGCCGCAAGGCAGAGCCTTGGCAATGTAACAGGCAAAAACATCCTTACAATTCTTAGAACTTGATGACTGCGGAGCGAGAAGAGGCATAGAGATCCTCAGAATAAAAGTGAACATTCAGAAACAAACCCATATATTTAAGTCAACTGATGTTTTAACATGGGTGACAAGTTAATTCAATGATCAAGAGGATAGTCTTTGAGGGGTTGCGCAACATGAATCAGCAGATAAAGGCCCTTTGATTCTGATGATTGGAGTCGAACCCCCAAACTCATGTGGTGGTAGAAGAGAACCAATCTCAATAAATTATATTCTGACCTCTGTGTGTGTGCTATGATACACATTTAAATTCACACTTTATGTAAATATATGTAATGAAAAAAATTCATTGAAATAAATGAGGCAATGAATGTACGCATGAAAAGGAATGAATTTGGACCATTTGCTTCACCTCACTTACAAAATTAAATTTAAATACATCTTATTCCCAAATGTAGTAGCTAAATCTAATACATTTCAGAGAAAGTATCAGTATCAATCTTGACTAGGCATTGCCTTCATAGCTGTAATGACCAAACTGAAAAAACAAAACAAACAAACAAGCAAAAAAAAAAAAAAACAGAGAATAACAGGTTAAAACGTTTAGCACATCAAAGCCATCATCAAGACAACTGGAAAACTGAACAAAATATGTGCAAACCATGCAAATAGGAAATCTTCAATATTTAAAAGAGTGTTATGATAATAAAATACCTGGACAAAAATGATTGTAATATAGATTGTTATATTGTAATATAGACATTTTAGAACTTTTCCTAGTTGAAAGGAGTATGTCACTTTGCTGGGTCTGGTTTTTTTTTTTCTTTTTCAGGAATCTGGAGTTTTGTTAGAGACGAGGCAGAGAATACCTGAGTTTAGGCTATAGTATAAATCCTGGCCATGGAGTCTCCAGTGAACTTCTTTGCTAGGCAATGCAGTGTGTTCTGCAGGCTCCGGGCTTGGAGGCCTGTCTCTGGTTTTACCTGGAGATTACCCACAAGCACCATTGCTACTGCTGAGTCTGTTGTGTATCATTTACCACAATTAGTTCTATCCATGTTTGTCGCTACACGCACACTATCAATCCTTCCAGCAAATCATTAAACCTAAATATAGACTCTGGGGCCCGCAGCATCATGACACACAAAAGTACTTGACCTTCCAAATAATGTCTATTTCCATTCATGCTGCTTGGAAGTGGAATTCAAAGGAAAATGAAGCACTAACTTGGTAAAAATTGTGGCTTGTCTGTATCAACAGATAGCCCTCCAATCTGCAAAATCACCCTTTCAGTTACATGGCATTGAACAAGAACATTAGCATCAAATAGCACTTCTAATACTCCCCATATGAAAGTCTTCGAGTGGGAAATATTATTCACTCTTTATACTGTCTCCCAACAGCAACTTTGATGATTTTTTGCTTTGCAAATAGAGATATCAAGGCACAGAGTCACTAAGAGACTTGCTTTTTTTTTTACGCACCTAAACAAAAAGCCTAAGAAGGGGAACATGGGAAGGTTGACTATAGAGACAAACCACTTAACCTCTTTTTTGTCGTTTTATATTTCATTCAAACTAGTCACCTTTCCCCCTCCCCCGGACATACCAGAGAGGGAAGGGGAATTTTGCTTGGAGAGTGAGAGAAAGAGGAATGGGTAATTTCGGAATATAGAACACTTGATTAGTAAATGTGATTTCAGTTTACCAAATGAAACAATTCACCAAAGGATAAGTTCTGTTGTCTCAAAGACTATAATCTATCTACCTGTCTGCCTGTCTATCTATCTGTCTGTCTGTCTGTCTCTGTCATTGTCTGTCATCTATGTATCTTTTGTTATCACCTGTCATCTACCAGCAACCTCTGTACCTACCTCCCCAATGGCAAGGCTGTAAAGGGGTCCTCTCAAGTCTTGTAGAAAAATAATCTGCATGGTTTTCATGTAAGGAAACTACCTGAGTAAGGAGAAAGAGCCACAACATCATGGGATGGAACAGTTGGAATTATCTCTAGCACTCAAATAGAGTTGGGCACCAACTGCCATGTCTAACAACTGGATTTTTTTATTTTTACACAGGTCATTGGATACAGTTTTTAGTAAATTGTCTTTGTAGCAGGGCCAAATAAGTTCAAAATTAACTCAAGCAGAAGAAAAATGAAGAAATCAAGAGGTAAATTCTACTTTAATTGCTGAGCTCATTAAAGAAAAAAAAAAACCAAAAAAATCAGCCAGAGGAAAGCAGTGAGTCAAAATGAGAGAATAACAATGTACTTGTCATTGGGAAAACTTCAGTTAGAGGGAAGTGTGGGAATGGCTTTCCTGAAAAGAAAAAATAAACATTCACAATTTAATATTCAGTCGATGAAAATCTCAAAAATAAAATACAAATAAGGTCTTTTTCATCTATTTAAAATTAGAACAATTTATTGCTAACTGACTTCCTTTACAAAAATTTGAAAGTAAACTTTCAAGGATGAAGAAAAATACTATCAAAAGTTTAGATATATTAGACAAAGAAATGACAATATTAGAAATCATATATGAGTAATATTTTAAGTTTGAATTCATTTTAGATACCAACCACAGCTCCTCCCATACCCTCCTCCTGCTCCCCTCTCACTTCTTCCCCACTTCAGCCCACTTTCACTCCTTAGAAAGGGTGAGGCCTCTCATAGAGTCAACAAAGTCTGGCACATTAAGTTGAGGTAGGACCAATGTTTTAAAAAACTAAAAATACTTTTTAAAAAGATTTTAATTTTATTATTTTTAAATTATTGTAAAGCATAGAGCTACAGTTTAAAACTTAAAAAAGAGACCTGCCTCAGAAGCCCATAATGGACATAAAAGTAGAATAATAAAGTTGAGATAAGATGACAAAATTAACAAAAATTAGATGGGAAAATATAAAAATATAGCAAAAGAGTAAGTACTACTCTATAAATAACTACAGTAAATGTAAACAGTTAGTAGCCCAATTAAAACACAAGACTTTCAGACTAATATAAAATCAAATCCACTTATACGCAGTCTACAAATTCTAGCTTAAATATAAAGAAGGAGGTATGTTAATGGATAATAAAGAGAGAATCATATATGATAAAATGCTATTCAAAAGATTGTAGTCATTATTTTCAAATCAAATACAGTAGTTAATGTGTCAAAGTATGACATATCACCAAGGGTAAGAAGAGATACAGCTTACTGATGAAGCTATCAAATTACCAAAGTTCTAATTGTATGTGTGCTTAATAACAAAACTTCGAAGTCTATGAAACGAAAAAAAGATCCTGGGAAACACTTCATTTCAGTAATTAATAGAAGAAAGATGGGTAATCAGCAAGAATGTACTAGGCTTGAATGACACCACTTATTTAAAGTAATTTCAGATGTTAATGGGACACTATGCTGTGTACTTATATGTCAACTTGACACAAACTGGAGTCATTTATGAAGACGGGACCTCAATTGAAAGAACACCCCGCCCCCCCCCCCATCAGATTGGCCTGTAGAAAAACCTGTGGAATGTTTTATTGATTGATCATTGATGTATAAGGGTGGGTAGTGCCATTTCTGGTCTGGTGGTCCTGGGAATAAAAAGAAAATAGGCTGAGCAAGCTACCAGGAGCAATTTAGTAAGCAGCATTCTTCTTTGGTTTTTGTATCAGTTTTTGCCTCCAAGTTCCGTTCCTGAGTTCCTATCCTGGATTCCCTCAACAGTGGCTTGTACTCTGTAAAGTGAAATAAATCCTTTCCTCCCTAAATTACTGTTGGTTGATGCATTTTATCACAGCAATAGAAGCCCTAACTATGACAGACACTTATTAGCAATATGCACATTCTTTTCAAGTATATATGGATATTTATGAAGTGAGATTATGTTCTTAAAGTATGTGTCAGTGAATGCAAAGCAATTGAAAAATCTAGACCTAGAAAACATTTTCTATGTTCACAGTAAAACTAAATGGAAAAGTCATGTCTGTAAATTTCTCTTTTATTTACACCAATTAAATAACACATTACTAAATAAAGCATGAGTCAGATAAAAGTTTACATAGTATAAAGGAAAATACTTTGAACTAAATCATTACTTCATAATGAAATTATGAGATGTAGCTACAGCATTGGTGAGAGAGAATTGATAGCAGTAAGTTCTTTCATTTGTTAGACTGTAAAAATCAGTGATATGGCTGGGTGGTGATGGCATATGCCTTTAATCTAAGCACTCAGGGAGGCAGAGGCAGGTGGATCACTGTGAGTCCGAGGTCTAATGGTCTACAGAGTGAGTTCCAGGACAGCCAGAGCTACTTAGAGATGCTCTGTCTTGCAAAACGAAACAAAACAACAGCAAAACCAGTCTGCTGCCCACTGTAAGAATAGCAATAAAACAAAAAACCCTAGATATTTGGAAGATCAGTGAAACTGAAAAAAACTATAATTAAACTAATGAAGAAATAAAGGAAGGCAGAGGAATGCATCAGTTGTCAGTAACAACACTGAGAGAGATGTATTATTACAGCTCATGTGGATGTTAGGAGATGAGTATGGGAATAAAATGAGCAACTTTATGCAATCAATTTGCTATTCATATGAAATTAACAACTTCTTAGAAGGTACAAATCCCAGAAGTTCACCACATGCTCAGATGATTCCAGTGGTTAGTAAATTCTGCAAAATCTTTAAAAGAGAAATAATATTTATTTTATGAAATTCTTTCTGGGAAAGGCAGCCTTGTCCTAAAATTCTCCTGGGAATCCAGAGTCACCCCAGAACCCCACCTACAGACAATACAAAGTAAAATTTCTAAAACCACAATCCTTAACGATATTTCTTTTCCTAGTAGATGCAATATATTTTTACAAAATGTTAGTAAACCAAATACAATTAAGATTTCATTCAACAAGATATGGTTGATTTTACATAAGGATGTCAATGCATAAAAATCATTTAAAAAAGTTATCCAAAAAATAAGTTATCCAAGAAAAACAAATAAAGTTACAAAGAAACAATATCTGAGTAAATCTAAGTATAAAAGAAATTTCTTCTGACAATGGATCCCTACAAATAAACAAAATAAAATAAGCCCAACATCACTAACTATAGAAAATTTTTCTTAGTAAAATTATCAAAGTTTTCTTACATTAAAATACACAAGGTTATGATGTCAACTTTCCAACTTTCATATTGTACATCCTTTTTAGTGCTATTAAAAAAGAAAACAGAAAGTATATACATACAGAAAGAGTTTGTTTATAAGCATCATAGGGATATATAAAGAAAATCTTCAAAACAGTGAACTATAAAAAAGATCATAATTTAGTTGCATTTTAAGACATACAATCAGTATGCAGAAACATCTATGTCATAAAGAAAGATGTGAACATGGACATTTTAAAGAAAAACCAAATGAGAAGCCTAGGAAGAAATTAGACAAAATGTGTATTAGAATTGTATGTAATAACTATTTGAAAGAAATTAAGTAACTAGACATTTTCCCATGGTCACAAATCTAAAGTGTCAATTTTATTAACTTGTGATTTTTCTTCATCCTGTTCCAACAGGTTTTGCTGATAGGAAATTATAAGAAGCTCTATGTAGAAATGCACTTGATTGAAAATAGACACAGAGATTTCAGCACACACACACACACACACACACACACACACACACACACACACACGAAGGGCTTACACTACTTGAGTTAAAACTTAAAATTGATAGCAATCACTGTTTTCAGATTAAAACAGATGTGTGCAGACTGCTGCCTTGACTTACTTGAGATTACATCATTGGCGGTACTTTAATGTGTTTATCAATAAAGCCACAAAATAGCTAAATTGCAAAAGCATCTACTGAATTTACATGCCGAATATCAAAGTTTGGCTGCATAGCATACAATGTAGAGTGTCAGTTGTTCACCCTCAGGGTTGTGTTGCAGGCTTGCTGCTCATTCACAGGTGAGAGAATCATACCACTTTTTATGAGACTAGGAATAGATAGAATTATAAAAAATTGAAAGACGGTTCTACTGTAGGTGTATTACTTTGCATCATCGTAAATCCCAGTCTTTGTCTAGTTGGGAAACTTTTACATCAATCAATAGAGGAAACCATGGTACTCATATAGACCTAACTAATTTCCAGTAAAAGAGCTAACTGATTTCAAGAACTATGTCAAAGTAAGCCAGCAGAGGAAAGACCGCCTTTCCCAAGAATATAGAAACAACTGTATAGCTGTATATGGAAAATAAAAGAGAGAGCAAGGGAAATCAATCACTGGCCTTTATCTCACACCAGTATCCCACAAAGGTACATGAAAGAGCTAACCTTGTGAAGCATTTACAACAGGAAAGCGTTTTGAAACTGGGCAAGAACATCACATGCTGTGATCTAGCTACTTGGCAGACAGAACTGGGTATGGTTTATTTCCAGGAGTTGGAGACACTGCCTTTAAAGCAACCAAACAGACAAAAGCAGCTCACAGAACTGGGGACAAAGAAATTTTTTAAATAGGGTAAAAACCACAAACCTGATTAAATATAAAATAAAAACTCAAACTGATTTCATCGAAATGTAAGTTTGACTCTTTAAGAAACAGTTAAAACATGAAAATAACAGATGGCAATATGTTTAATGTGTAACTTAATAATACATATAAAACATTTTAAATCTTTCTATGCATATATACAAAGAATTCATACCAGCTTAGAAAAAGATGAATAATCCCATAAAAAAATGAGACTTGAAAGATTTGAATGCTCTTGCTAAAGACATGCAAATGAAAGATTTTCAAGCTCACTAGCTTTTAGTAAATTTTAAGCCATAATGAGAAAGAGCTCACATTGCTGGCATCCAAATGACTGACAATAAACGGATGTGTAAAGTCGACAAAAGTCATTGAACTGAAACAAGGAGATGTGTGCACTTTACTACATATAAATTGTATTTCAATTTGAGCGGCTTTTACAAAAAAAGTTGTGTAATCACTGAGATGCTAGTTTGAAAATGTTGCTTTTGCCTTTCACGTTTGGAAGGACAACTTTTATCTTCATCATGTAAGCATATCCTAGTGGGTCTATGTGCTATTAATATTAACGTAACATTAATATTTAATCACATTAGAAATTGTTACAAAAAGTAAAGAGATGCTTGGCCCCATATGAATATGTCTCTCTAGTTTCTTGGATGATTTGGTGAATATGTTTACTAGATCTGGTTTAAGTGAAATCTTATTTTTAATTATAGTTGTAAATATTATTAGAAACTTCATGGTCAATACAGAACATACTGTTGCTAGGATAAAATCACTGTCTCTTTAATAGATGGACTTTATAAGGATAGAGCAGCACCTAATTTCAATCTTTTAATGGGATGAATAAGCTAATCAATCAGGGGGAAAAGGTCCAGCCCACATCACGGAAAACATAATGTCCTGTGACCTATTTAATTACAACTTGAACATTTATTGTAAGTTTACAAGGCAGGAAGTTTAGGAGCAGGAGAAGTGAAGTGACTCTGATGTTCACCATCTCTGATTTATTTTTTTTTTTCCCTGATCAACCTGTAAATTTTTCCCCATGTCTCCTCAGGGCTGAAAATTGCCTGCTCCACCTGTTGCTTCACAGCAGTGTCCCACGCATGAAGAACAGAAAGGGAAAAGAACCATCAGTGTTAACCACATTGTTCCCAAGAGCTTTCTGCCTTCCACTTAGCTAGGAAGAAGCCTGTCACTGACCATGTCCACCTGTCAGGGAGTCTGAAGCTTAATAATCTCTCTCTAACTGGGATCCTGATATTGAGAAGTAACAGAAAACATGTTCCTGATAGACTTCAGATTTTCTGTCACCATCTAGGAACCTCATTTGGACTTATTTTCCCTGATAATTAATGGATTAAAAGGCAGAAAAAAATCTCAGTCACAGCAGGCAGCAACAGGTAACAAACTGTTCCAAACACAGGCACACACACAGAGCAAAGTGCACAGAGAAAGACTCTCTGCTAGACAAAGAGAAACTGAGAATCCATATTATTTCCATGAAAAGGCTGAGGGTTTGAGTGTTTGAGTTGACACAGGGTAGGTACCTAGTTCTAAGTATGGGCTATAGTATGTGAACATGCATTTTTACCATTGATTAATAAAAAATCTGCTTCAGCCTATGGCAGGGCAGAAAGTAAATCTGAACAAAAATAAAGACAGTAGACAGAGTCAGGGAGATGCCATGTAGCTGACAAAGGAGAAAGACAGAACAAATGCCAGAAATTTACTGGTAGGCCACAGCCTTGTGATAATAAAAAGATTAATAGAAATGGGTTAATTTAAGATAGAAGAGTTAGTTAGTAAGAAGCCTGAGCCATCAGCCAACCAGTATTGCAATTCATATAGTTTCTGTGTGATTATTAGGGTCTGAATGGCCAGGAAATGAATGAGCAGTCTCTGTTTACAAATTGGTGGCAATGTGGGCCAACTACATCCACATAAAACTGGGGAGAGCATTGGAAGAAATTCTATACACAAAAGAACAAAGTTAAGCATGGCTTCTTGGTAGCAGCATTTTCTTGGGTACGTTCTCTTTGTTAGAGACAAGCAAAGATATGATTCCTTTAAGAGAAGGCTTCCTGACTCAGCATTAGCAGCAAAAACTGCATGACTTCTTTGAGAGACAGCTTCCTAGTTCATGCTGGCAGCACGAATAGCTCTGGCTCTTTCAGGAGGCTGAGCACTTAAATGGGGTCTGTGAGCAGCATATTACAAATTGCTTAATGATGACATAGATCTGCTGCATCCCTGAAGCTGGGGTGGTTAACATGGCTCACAGAGGCAGTGAACATACCTCGGTCATGTTGCACAGGGCAGAACAAACAGGCAGGGCTGTGAAGTTGGTCCTAGCCACAGCCACCTAGCATTTTTGTTTTAAGAACAGTACTACTGGTCAGATAAGTATTTCATGTAATAAAGACAGAATCAGATGAAAAAGAGCTCTAAATGGGTCACAGTGTAGGATAAATGTACATGGACTTATGAGAGAGAAGAAAGAATATAGTCATAGATTAAAGGAGTCAAGATAATTATTAAAAAGTAATATAGTTTAAAAAAAGCCATGTAAAGATGGACAATATACAGAGAGTCTGGATTATAAATGTTATTGTATTTTCTTTGAAGTTTTTGACAGTGAATGAGTTAAGTTCAGAGAGACATTTCATTGTATGGGCCACACCCAAGGTATCTTTACTTCAAAATTTGAGTCTAAGGATATGTTACTTTGGAAAAGAGGTTCTGCTTTTGTTTTCACAGACAATGAGAACCTTTGGGTCTTTCCAGACTAATGTGGTTTTATGGAACAAGACCCCTTGAAAGGTCTCCATGAACCCTAAAATCACTTCACACAACAAATAACAGGATATAATTTGGAGAAACCTATGCTCAAATTCCCAAAATGATTGTTTATGTTTATTTTCATTTAAAGGGAGTATGATATAGAGATGAATACTTTTCATTTGTATGGATCTTAGTCTATTGATTCAAATTTAAGGCTGATTTTGTTATACTGTACATATGTATTTCTGCTCTTGTTTAAGTTATTGTGTTTGTGCAGCTCATTTAAAATGTAATGTATGGTTAAGATATACAGATTAATAGATAGTCATCTGTCCTAATCAAACTTTTAGTTACATTAGTTCGGTTTTCTAGATATATAGATTTCAATTAGATACTCTTCAACACTTCAAAGACCTACAGAATATGGCATTTAGAAGTTTTTTTAAAAAAAACTTAGACTTTTCTTGACAGTGAGATGTGCCTGCTTCTGGCAGCACCAATTGCTTCAGAGAGGCTGATGGGCATTGAAGAAACTTATTATGGAATTTGCATTCAATGTGACAAGGCTGTTCATTTGAGCAAGAAACTGCTCTTGTCTGGACTGCTTGATGGCATGCTATATAAACCAGACCCACAGAAAAATGACTGTAGACCTTGCCAAATGAAGGTGAGATGGTCCTTTGTAGTTCCAGCTGCAAGAAAGAATTGCCAGACATTCTGCAGGACACAGAAGAAAGCAACTGATTAACTTTACCATTACAAGGCAGAACAGATCTTCAAATATCCTGCTTTATGGAAAAGTCTGCTGGATACTATAGGCCTGTAGGCTGAGATGAATGCCCTAATGTTATATAAGAACTTTGGGTGACTGTCCAGCTAGTGAGATGTCTCTGTCAATTCTAGAGTTTTGGAAGTTGCTTACAATGTACTTCCTATTTATTAGGTAATATTATATCCCTTTGGCATCTGATGAAGGAGGGTCATCTTTCTATCTGTTGATTTCATTGGTTAAGCAATAAAGAAACTGCTTGGCCCTCATAGATTAAAAAATTAGGTAGGCGGAGTAAACAGAACAGAAGGCTGGGAGAAAGAAGCTGAGTCAGGAGTTGCCATGATTCTCCCACTCCAGACAGACGCAGGTTAAGATCATTCCTGGTAAGCCAGCTCGTGGGCTACACAGATTATCAGAAATGGGCTAGTCCAGGTGCGAGAGTTAGCTGAGAAAAGGCTAGATATAATGTCATTGGCTAATAAAGGAACTGCCTTGGCCCATTTTATTGTTTGGAAGATAGGTGGGAGGAGTAGGCAGAACAGGACGCTGGGAGGAAGAGGAAGTGAGCTCAGACTCGACAGCTCTCCTCTCGGGAGTAGACGCCTGAGAGAGACGCCATGCTCCTGGCTCCTGGGCAGACGCACGCTATGAAGCTCCGACCCAGGATGGACATAGGCTAGAATCTTCCCGGTAAGTGCACCTAGGGGCGCAACACAGATGATTAGAAATGGGCTAAATTAATATGTGAGAATTAGCTTAGAAGAGGCTAGATAGAAATGGGCCAAGCCGTAATTAATTGAATACAGTTTGTGTGTTGTTATTTCGGGGCATAAGCTAGCCGTGCGGGCGGCTGGGGTGCTGGGGACGCAACCCCGCCGCCCTTATTACTACAGGCATCTTTGATGGAGTTCGAGACAGAGAGTTATAATTATAGTTGTCTTTAGGTATGATAAAAATAAATATATTAACTATAATTCTTACTTTGATACCTGTTTTGCTATATGAAATTTTATGCAGATATTAAAGTTAAAAGCTTCGTGTTTTTTTTTTTTAGACAGAAAAAGGGAGAGGTTGTGGGATTCTCCTCTGTATTCTATAAATATGTCTTGTTACCATTGGTATTAAAGAAGCTCTTTGGCTTATGGAAGGGCAGAAGGAAAATTCAAATAGAGATAGAGAGTAGACAGAGTCAGAGAGATACCATGTAGCTGACAAAGGAGGAAGATGCCAGGAATGCTGGAACCTTACTGATAGGTCACAGCCTCATGGTAATACATAGATTAATAGAAATGAGTTAATATAAGATATAAGAGTTAGTTAATAAGAAGCCTGAGCCATGGGCCAAACAATTTTTTAATTGATATAGTTTCTGTGTGAGTATTCGGGTTTGGGTGGCCAGGAAGCAAACAAGCAGTCTCTGTTTACAGGGTTGATCAGTTTAAACAAATGAGGGGAGCTGATAGGCGTACAGCTTCCATTATACATGTTCAGGACCAGCCTTAACATATATAGTCAGCCTGGACCTGTCAGCCAGAGGGGTTCTGCTGGCAGTAAACAATGCTTGGTAGACCTTTGTCTCTGTTCAAGAGGGCGAAGAAGAAGCTGAAAGTTTGCCATCTTTATTATTATCAATTTATGTCCCTTCTTCCTGCCTGTCTACCTGTCAAAGATTTGTCTAGTTCCTAGTCTTCCATGTCTGCTATTTTCTCAGTTCCCTGTAACTAGTAAAGGGCTTAAGCTGATTGAAGACTGTCTGCAGACAGAATTTTAACCTAACTAGATTTTGAGTTTTCATAGGACTGGAGGATGATTCAACCACACCTACCCTGGGCTTTCCTTTCGCTTAATGTTATCTGTCATCCAACAGCTTTTGGTTTCCATTTTCCAGGACTTCGGGCATACTAAACAGACCCTCTCCAACTGACTGAACCTCACTCCAGCACTCTTGGTATAAACTGCCAGGCCGAAGGTGGAAAAGTCCTACACTGAGCATACAGACTGCATTCCTTCAGACTCAGCCAACCTTGGGCTTTAACACATTAAATAAGATGATTTTTTTTTCTATGAAGTGCGTGAAGGAGTTTAACTTTTTGCCTCGGGCTTTTAAATATCTCAGATTATGACTTTCAAATATATAATTCATCACATAACTACACAAACACAAATTATGTAATATTGCATTATTTCACACGCGTGGGAACTTGGTCAAAGGCATCCTGGTATACTCATTCAATGAGAGAATTTTAACTTAACATGATTGCCTATTTTATCTCAAAAATTAATTGAATTTGCCTGTCATTATATTGTAAAGCAATTCATGTTTTTAGAGCATAAACATTATCTGGAACAACTGTGGCTTCAGAAGAAAAATACACATATATATATTTCAAATCCAGGAGGGAAAATGACACATTACTGTGCTGTGAATGAGGTGAAGATAAAAGAGAAACCCGTCATTCTTGCATGTTGTTCTGTGTTCCTCTCCTTTGATTATCTAAAGCTTGCAGAATTTTACTTTGATTGAGTCTACACAATGTCAAAAAGCATCCAAATGCAAATTTAAAGAAGGCTTTCTTATCTTTTATACATAGCTTTCATCTAACTGTACTCCAATTTTTTCTCTACAAGAAAAGCAATGCCTATGTCTTATCTGCTATGAAGAGATTTCCCTTTAAAGCTTAAATGCATTAACCAAATTGATTCTACTGCAGAACAATACACAACTTTACCATCTGCACAATAAGATCCCATTTTACTGCCTTCATTGTAAATTCTCTAGCCTCTGGTTCAAAGGCAAAAGCGACTCTCCAACTGAAATGAGTTTGAAGCTATTGTAGTGAATAGGATATTAACTAAGACTAGGTGGGAAGGCAACAAAAGACAGAAAATTAATACTTAATGCCCTAGTGATATACCAGGCCCCATCCTGTGTCCAAACCAAGTTCTGTCATTATCGTCTGCTACAAAGTGAGGATGTCAAACTCCTTGTCCTTTGATTAAAAGATGACAGAACAGCTCATTGTTAAGCAAAGCCTGTTTTCTCACAGAGAAATTTGATTATGACAACTGAGCTAAAAGAACTTCCCATTAGGATAGTTGGTTTTATGAATACAGTGCATGTTCTTTAGAAAGAACTGACTGGGCTTCTCAAAGCAAAATAACAGCCTGAGGTTGGCAATCAGCCTTGATGGACATGACATCCAGGTATCAGATAACCTGAATGGACCCTCAGTAAAGACACAATACTTTCCCCAGGTCATTTATAAATGAGTCTTGCCATTGGGTTGGGAGTATATTATTTGATAGGTGACTGATTTTTCCTATTATTTACAATCTTTAAGAGACAGGTAATAACAATCTTCTGTAAGGATATTCTCATTGATACTAATTGTCCAAGGCTCAGCATTTAAGAAATCTCAGAGATAAAACTGATCCTTGTGTCTGCTGACCTTTGAAGCCCATGGCTTTCTTTAACTCGTCCAAGCCTGCATCAGCTCCTTAGCCTGGAAATGTGTTGGCCTCTACAGGATCATTGTTCTGATACCAGTGCCTATGGCAATGCTTCAAAAGCAGGATGGAATATTTATAGAGTCCCAGGAGAGCACAATAAAGTAACCAATAAATTTTAAAAACGGTATTCAGATAAACCTAACAATTACTTTGAGTGGGAATTACAAAGAGCTATGCGTTTGTTAACATTTGAGCTGGACTTGGGTGGAAGGCCAAGTTTTGACAGACGAGGTAATAGAGGATGGAGATGAGAAACACTAGAAAGGCCTGGTGAAGGCGTAAGTCACAAACAATGCCACACCAATTTGGGATTATGATTAATAGGGTGGTATTTATTTAAAGGGCAAAAAACTTACAGATCACTGTCCCAGGCAACAGCCCTCTACGCAACCAGGAAAGGAGTCTAGTCGCCAGAGGAGCAGGAAGTGAAGAGAGAGAGAAGGAAGTGGCCGCTTTTTTAAAGGGAGAGAGACCACGCCCCAATGGGCTGGTATCTCAGCGGTGATAGGCTGGAGGAGTGGGAGGACCTCCTCAACAGGACTGGGAAACATTGATGTGTAGGCAATTGTAGCTGAACTGGGCAGTACCTATAGAAAACAGGGAAACACAGACTTAATGTGTTCAATTATGTCCTATGCCCTCTGTTAGACCCTTTAAACTCAGTATTTCCAGGGTGTGTGTGTGTGTGTGTGTATGCGCATTCATGTGTGCGCGCGTGCATGTGTGTGTGTTGTAGATATACAGATGCAGGAGTGCATACATGGGTAGGCAGGTATGCATAGAAGTCAATGAAAGTCAGAGGACGGCCTTGGGTGTTCTTCTCAGGAGCCTTCCACATAATTTCTTGAAATGGGTCTTTCACTGAGCTAGTGAGCTCTGGGGATCCACTTGTCTCCACTGTCTCAGTGCAGAGATTATAAACACATTGCCATTTTTTCAAGTGGGTTCTGACATTCAAACGCAGATTCCCCACACTTGTGTGGCAAGTACTACAGGAACTGTCTCCCTAGCCATATTCTCTGTCTTTTGCATTGAAGTAGGCAGCTTCAAGAAGAATAATGTGTGTTTGAATTATATGACAGTGAGGATATGCTGAGGACTTTTGAGCAGGGCGTAACCACATTAATTCAGGAATTTAGAGCATTACCTTGTCAGTCTGCTGTGAAATATATTAATTGTAAAGGGAAAAATTGGAATGCAGGGAACCTCTTGCAGCTAACTGGGACCTGAACCCATTAAGTGATACAAGTACCTTGGATGCACCAGTGTTCTGTACTCTGCCATACAAAGAGCAGTTACATTGTCTCATTTTTATAATGAAAATAATTTTAATGGATAGCACTTTCTAAATTCTTATTTCTGTACCAAAGCCTATACTAAGTGCCTAGTATACATTTCCTTAGGCATTACAGAGTAGATTCAACTGGCCTTCTTAGAAAATAATGGAAACTGAGGTTCAGATGGATTAGGAAGATGTGTTTAAAATCACAGCAGTTAAACATTAGTGCTAAGCTCTGAATTTATGATTTCATGAATTTATGAATTATATTCTCTAGTACTGCCATATTAACAAAGATTGGGCCAAGTAAAAAGGGACTTAGACATTGGGGGAAATGTCCTTCTTTTTCAGTCAAATCAAAATACTACTTTTGGAGGACTAGCTGGTGAATCAGTCCATCTACACTGCTAGGAACAATCCCAGCATTCATCAGAATGTTGGGGATAACTATCTAGACAGGAAGTAAAATAGAACTGCTAAAACATCTTGTTTCCAAATCCTTCTTCCAAAGGACCCAGACAGAGCTTCCTCGAGTCTAGAAGGCAGGATTGATGGTATCGGGGAAGCAAAGGACATCAAGATTTTCTGGACGAACTGAAGCAAACTGAGGATTCTTCTCCACACTAGCAGCGGGGTAACATGGGACTAGGGCAAGAAAAAGTGGGGATGTATTGGAAGACTGGCTCACACAACTCTCTTGTGCAAGGCTGTCATTTTAGATAATGTCTAATCACCAAATTCAACTTGCTGTTAAGGTGACTTGCAAAAAGCTGAGGACAACTGCTGCTGGACCCCAGTCTCAGGGCTACATAGTACACGGCACTGTCTGCGGTGCCTGGTCACACAGACACCGAGGAAATCTCACTATTCCCATTAAGATTCCCAGACCCTGAAAAAATCTCTCCCAAGGTCCAAATGAGGAGCAGAAGGAGGGAGAACATGAGCAAGAAAGTCAGGACCGCGAAGGGTGCGTCCACCCACTGAGACGGTGGGGCTGATCTAATGGGAGCTCACCACGGCCAGATGGACTGGGACTGATGGAGCATATGATTAAACTGGACTCTCTGAATGTGGCTGACAATGAGGGCTGACTGAGGAGCCAAGGATAATGGCACTGAGATTTGATTCTACTGTATGGACTGGCCTTGTGGAAGCCTAGTCTGTTTGGATACTCACCTTCCTACACCTGGATAAAGGGGGGAGGACCTTAGACTTCCCACAGGGCAGGGAACCCTGACTGCTCTTAGGACTGGAGAGGGAAGGGGAGGGGGGAAGAGGAAGGGAAGTGGGAGGAGGTAGAAATTTTTAATAAATAAATAAATATCTCTGGTGGCATCAGGTGTTATTATGGCACTAAGCATTTTGGCAAATTCGCCACAAGTCAGATGTCTGTATGTTTAATAGCAAAGGCAAGTTCATCATTAGGGTAAATAGCTGCAGAATTTATTCCTACCATCCAAATGCACTGGAGGCTGATTTATATACTAGAATTCACTATTAACTTCCAAACCTCAAACTCCTTTTAGAATGATTCAGAATATAAATTAATAGGAAGCTGGGTGGTGAGGTGGAAGGAACATATGGTCTACATTTCGACAAACTGTCTGAGAACCTCATTTAGCTCAATGACCTTGATTAACTCCTTACAGCTCTGAGTGGCAGTTCCCTCTGACAGCAGGAGAGGATGCGCCGTAAGGTCAGTTTGTAGTCTGGCCATGGGATACTCCGCTCTAGGACACAAGGCACTGTGACAAAAGGCTAGTAAGGCTGACTCCAGAAATTACAGGTGAATGGTCCAAGATCTGGGATCCTGGAGAAGTGGCAAGTACGTGTGAATCAGGCTGGGGAATTAGGGTATCTCTCTGGTAGTTGGACCATGACAGTGTAAGAGGGACTTTCATTGTAGAAAACCCTAGATTATAGTTTCTGTCACCCCCATGGATAGAACTGTCAAAAATTTAAATCATGCTCTGATAAAATAGCATTTGGGCTCAATGTCTTGGTCCAGCAAAAGATGAAGCATCGAACATGGAATATGGAGCAGAGAAATTACAAATGAAGTTATTCTTACTGGATCTACTTGTAACAGGAAGGGAGAGTCCCTAATATCCCTGATGCTCACCTAACACTCCATTCCAATTCCTGCTATGTGACGGAAATAAAGCTGTTATCCTTTTTACTTATAGGTGTGTCTAAGTCTAGGTAACTGCAGGTAAGTTGGGTAAGACAGGAAAGTGAGACATGCCTTTTAGCATCAAGGCCTGGGATACTGAATGAGAGTAAGACTCTAGAGGGTAAAGTACCTCAGTTTCATGAGGAACACATCGTCCCAGTGACATCATCTACTAGGCTGCCTGTATCTTGACATCTAAACAGCATGGACCTAGAATCTGCTTCCAATTCCTTGCTGTCGGGGACCAGCTTCGACAAAATTTCCTCTTGCCAGCATAGAGGCATGGGGATTTAGAAATATAGTAAAGAATATGAAGACATAAATGAAAATAATAAAATGGAGAAACATATAGGATAGTATTGGGAGTGAATTCCAGTGAGTACTGAAAATTCACCCACGTTGTTTATTTTCCAATTGCTTAAAATACCCCTGACCTCAAAAGGTAGGAGTAAGACAAAAAGAGTGCATTAACATGATACAAGAAAATGAACATACCAATAAAAGGTTGCAGACTACTTCCATAGCTAAACATTCTGTTGCTAGAACAAAACAAGTGCTAACACACTAAACCAGAACATTCTGTAGGCAAACCACTCCCTGGGTGGAATCCAAAGCTATCTCCTTAAGGGAACTGGAACTTACCTGGATCCTTAGACTTTTCTTTCGCATAGGAACAGAGCTACTTCTCTATTTCAGGAGTACAAGGTCTGGATATTAGCCACACCTGTTAACAATAACCTTGAGGGACCAGAACTCTTTGTTTGAGGTATAAGCACAACAACCTTGAAGAAACTCTAGGTATGTTCCAACTCTCTGACCATCGGTCATTGTGGAAGCAACCTCACACTTGCACACTAAGAAATCTATGAATTCTCTTCTTGCTGTCACAGAGATGATCCTATCGTACTTTCTTTCCCCCTTTCTTCCTCTTCTTCCTCCTCTCCACCTTTTCCTTTCAACTTTCTTTCGTATCTGAACATCTGTGTTCCCAGTCACATATCATAGTGACCAAGTTATGAACTCAATGTCTTTTCAGGTATAACCCATGCTGCCCCATAAGCATGCACTCTCAAAGTCAAAGTGAGTTTTGTAAATGAGCCAGTGAAGTTGAGTCACATCCAGCAATGGAGAACATCACTGTGGTGGATGCTAGTGTCTCCTCTCCAGAGTTTAATGTTTTCCTTTTCCTTGCCACTGTTCTTTACACACCATTTCCATCTCCTTTTGGGAACAGACCCCACACACTGCTCTTTTTTGTTTTCTGAACAAATCAATTATAATGCCCTTTACTGCTATGCTCTCAGATAACATCGCACTTAAAAGTAAATATAGCATTTTGAGAAACATTTACTAATAAAAATTACTATTTGGTTGGTGGTGAACACTGGGATTAAAAGACTCCCTGTCTTTCCTGAATCATTCTAAGCAAACACTAAACAGTTCCCTGGACCACTTCCTCCTGTCATGATAACAAAAGGCTCCATTAGTCCAAGCTTGCCTGTTGACAGACAAATTTTAGATTAATATTTCAATTTAAGTTTCTATATTTGCATGACATTTGGGATGGCAGGCTGAGAACTAGGGTTTTATATGGCACTGTGTCTCATCAGCAATACATTTTTAAATGAAATATTTATTAGAATGAGATTCCTTCTAGAATGAATTCTGCAGAAAAAAAGCATCCATTTTTATTTTGTCCTTTATCAGGTCATGGCAGAGGATAGTTACCTTGCTCTTCTGCTTTTAGAAGTGACCTTCATGTAAAGTTGTTAAGGTCCCGTGCTCTGGAAATTTCTTCCCAGGCGCATTTGGTCAGATTAGTTGTTGTTGCAAGTTCAAATGGAAGCACTTTGGACAGGGATTCAGAAATATCACTTGTGGTTGTACCATGTAGAAAATAATGCTCAGATAACTCATCTTTATGGATAAAGTCCGTGCTGAATAGTTCATAATCTCATGGCATGGGAGTTCACCTAGTGCACAATTTTAGGACAATTGTTGCTTTGTTTGGTCATATTCACAAACTCATTTTATAATCGAGTTAATTCAAGATATTAAAAACCAGGAAAGACAAGATGAAAATGAATAGCATAATCAGTATCCTAGGGGAAAATGTAATATACGAGTATATAATATGTTCTGTAAATATAATGTCAGGTATAATCCAATTCTAGGAACTTAGTAGGATGGTTAGTTTTTTGTAAAGCATTTTTTGGAGATTTTAAATATCTCAAACAATCTGCATATGGTATTTTGTATTTATGTTCTCTGGAGCGAGATTTGTGTAGATCAAGTTGTCGAAGCATTATAAATGGAAAGAAGAATATACAATGAAACTTCTCAACCTTGAGAGTGACACTCAGAACAGCTGCAGTCAGGGCAAAAGCAATTCTTTCCTGTTGGCACTTCAGCACCATTGATGATTCACTGTTGGAAAACATTATGAGGCTGTTTGCTGCTAAGATACTCAACTTTAAGTAGAAGAAAGTATAAACTACTTGACAGTGAGTTGTTATATATAACTCAGGGTGACAACCTACAGTTCCCATACAGGTGTCATTACCCTGGGAACCAATGTTGGACAGTGTTGGCTCTGTCAGGGAAGAGTTCTTCTCAATGACGGGTGGGGCCTACTACTACTACCACCTCTTTCTCTTCTGCTCCTCCTCATATCCCTTCTCTCCCCTCTTCATTCTCCCCTTCCCCTCATTTTCTCTTCCTACTTTATCCCCCTTTCTCTGCCCCCCACGTTCTGAAATTGCAGGCTTGTGTCCCCACTCTGGTCTATGTGATGCAGAGGAACAAATCCAGGGTCTCATGCATGTTAGACAAACAAGCAACTTAGCTTCATCCCACCCCACTCTGATTTTGAATAAAGAAAGATGGAACAGGTTGATGCAGTACACTGTGTGAAGTTCTGAGAGAAATAGGCCCAAGGGATTCAGCGTCCCAAGCCCTTAGCTGAGCCCTTAAAGCTGGTCTCTCATGCTTTAGTGAGCTGGGGAGTAACAGGAAAGCAGCATTCTTAGCAAAAATTAGTGCTGAGTTTGCATCTGTGAAGTTGAGGCAGGTGTGGAGGTCTGGTGTGATGCTGCTACTGTTTCATGGTTTGCAAGCTCAAATGCTGAAAACTTCATGTCCAAGGACACAAGGAGCTAAGATATGAGGATCAGTAAGAGGCGGCTGAGCCTTGAGGGGCCTGTCCTCATCAGTGAAATAATACCGTTATTAAGACATGTTCTCTGCAGAGTGGGCTTGTCATACAGATGAATTCATTCCCCTGCTCTCTTGCCCTCTTGCCTTCACTTTTCTACCATGGGATGATTCAGTAGGAATGATCTAGAAACTAAAGAAACTAAATAAAGAAAAATAAAGATACTAAAAATAAAGAAACTAAACAGTCACTGAGTTCTAGATCCTGGACTTCCCAGTTTCAACAATGTTAAGAAAGAAATGGGTTTCTTTCAAAATCACCCCATTTTTATATTTATATAGCAGCATAATAGGGGCTAAAGGAGGAGCTTCTGATGTGTCTTTCAGTTTTCAAGAATCTTTTAATACCCATGTTTCTCATTTAGAGGGCCTCAGAGATGGAGGACAGGCATTCCAGGGCCTGCAGTCTGAATGGCAGATGGAAATGCAGGAATCTAGGTCAGGTTGTACCTGCAGACAATTACACCTTCAGTACAGCTGCTATGATGTGATCTTCATATGCTCAAAACATTGATAAAAATTTAATGTAGAAAAAGCAAAGCCTGAGAGAGGAACTAGGAAATAAATAGTAAAGGTGTGTGATTGTTTTGTTCAATATTCTAAGGAAAACAATATATCTTCTTTTCCCATGCCTCTGGATTACCTTTCTTCTTTCCTTTCTTCCTTTTTTTCCTTCCTTCCTTCCTTCATTTCCCTTTCTTTTTCTTCCTTCCTGTTAGGAATATTTCCTAATGCGAGCTCCCTAACGATGCAAAAATTCCCAATCAAGCCAAATCAAAACAAGCCAAATTAAGAAATATCCAGGTTTAATGGGAGATCTGCACTCTTGGGTGGCCCCAAGAGGAAACTGAGAAGCTGCAGGAACGCGACCCGAGGAGGAAGAAAGGGAGACCACATATTCTTCTTTTGGAGGATCACTTAAGTACCCTGGGGAGTGGCTCTGACCCCACCCCCAGGGAGGGGTCAGGACCTGACCTGCTGGGATTTGAAGTCCGGACCAGGCCTGGGGGCTGGGATAGATGCGAGGGACTGGGACCTAAGCTAGCAACTTAACCTTCAATTTTAAAAATGCTCGCCATCCTCAGCAGGCCCGCAGAGCAGCTAGTCCCAGGCAGAGATGGTTGCTGGACCATGGAGTGGCTCGTGGTGGGTCCCGGGCGGGCTAGTCCCCAGCAGATCCCTGACCGGGAGAGCCACCAGTCAGGGCGGGGTCCAGCCATGCAGGGCTGGGCTGGTCTCGGCACCCAGTGAGTCACTGGAAGGTACAGTTTCCCAGCGGCGAGCAGCTGAGCAGGCAGTGGGTAGAAGGCACATAGACAGGCACGTCATACAGAATAAAATTGGATATTTATTACTTAGCGGAGAGAGGAAGAAAGAGAAGAAGAGGAGAAAGACAGAGAAGGGGATTGGGAGAGAGGGAATGCACACTCACCAAGAGGGGATAGTGAGGATCTAAGATGGTGGCAAGAGGAGGGCAGGGGTTGCCGGGAGTGGGCGTGGCTTGTCTCTTAAAGAGACGAAAACCATAACACTTTCTTCTTGGTTTTTTTTTTTTTTTTTTTGAGACTGGGTGATAGGGTTTCTCTGTGTATCACTGGCTATCCTGCAACTTACTCTGTATTTCAGGCAGGACTTAAACTCAGAGATCTTCCTGCCTCTGCCTCCTGAGTGCTGGAATTAAAGGCATGCACCATTATGCCCAGCTGGCTTGCATTTCTTAAGACCTTAGTGTATAGTAGTTAAATATGAAGTTTCTTTTTTTAGCAGGTGTGGAGGCCCAAAAATGTGAGCATATTTCCACCTTGTCTGAAGGTCAGAGAGTTTGGAGATTGCTGAAAATTGTTGACAACAACCAGGGCTCCTGACTCCAAATGTGTTTACTTGGTTCTTTTGACATTAAAATACAGGTAGATCCATTCTACCTTGACAGATGGTCAGAATATGCAAACATATTTTGCTCCTTCTTTTGTAATCGGAGGTGCATGGGGAGTGGCTGCTTTCAGCATACTTGTTCTAGTGTGAGTTCACTGCCTGAACAACAGAATGCTAATGACTTGATGTCTCAAAGTGTTAAAGCAAATAACTATTCGAATTGTGTTACATAGAGAGACTGCTTATTCATCCCAGCCTCCTGGCTTGCTTATCCCCAAAATAACCACACAAAACTATATTAATTAAACCACTTCTTGGCCCATTAGCTCTAGCTTCTTATTGACTAACTCTTATATTAATTTAACCCATTTCTATTAATCTGTATATCACCATGTGGCAGTGGCTTACTGGGAAAGATTCTAACCAGCGCCTGTCTCAGGTGGAGGATCCATGGGGTCTCCCTCTCCGCCTTCCTTCTCCCAGCATTCTGCCTAGCTTTCCCCACCTACCTAAGTTCTGCACTATCAATGCCAAGGCAATTTCTTTATTCATCAACCAAAGAAAGCAACACATAAACAGAAGGACCTCCTACACCAGAATTGCTCTTTGTATTATGTTACAGAAGTCTTTTGTTGTCTTCTTCCCCCTTTTGTATTGGGATATAAAAGTCTATGGAAAATTAAACACAGATTATTTCAGTATTCACTGGAACTCCCTCCCGATACTATCCTATGTTTTCTGTTATATTAGTTTTACTCACATCTTTGTATTCTTTACTAATCTTTCTAATCCCCATGCCCCTGCCCTGGTAAGTGGTAATTTGTCAAGGCTGGTTCCTGACAGGTGTGTGTGGTATGGGGGGGTGTTCATGACAATCTTAGCTGTCCTGGAACTTGCTCTGTAGACAAGGCTGGCCCCAAGCCCACAGAGATCTGCCTGCCTCTACCTCCTGAATGCTGGGATTAAAGGCGTGTGCCATTAATGCTCTACTGAAGTAGTTTCTTATTTAAGTCAGTATATCCCACTTTTCTAACTTGGGATGCAAAGTAAAAACACTGTTTTTACTCAAGTTAAATGAAGAACTCTCGTTCCAGTTGTAGCATGAGGAACACTTTTGCTGTCTAGAGTCTCTGCCTATGCTACCATTGCTGCAACAATCTCAAGGTGGTAATTTTTTTAAAGCTCAAATTATCTCAGAGATTAGTCTTGTTTAAGAGTCTATTTTTTCCTCTCTACTTTTGCCATTGGGATTGTCATAACTCAGCCGGTACTGGCATCCTGATTGCTACATTGTCCATTGAAATAAAATATGCTTCAAGAAGAGCACCCCCATCAAGACTGACCTGGTAACCCAGAGGAATGGTGCAAAATCCAATCTCCTTTAAAGTCCATTCTCTGTTAAAGCCCTTCGTCAGATAGAAATCTGGGATAATACAGGCTTGGCTGTGTTAGTTTCCAGGAGGCTGCTGTCAGCACTGCAACTAGATGCTTAAAATAACAGAAATGTACAGACTCCCTGTTTCTAGAGGCTAGAAATCTAAAACAATGGATTGGCTTTAGGCAGTCTTCCTTGTTTGATGCTGATAATCCTTCATATCTCTTAGCAAAGTGCATTTATCCACCTTAACACCATCAGACGCCTTAAAACTTTAAGCACTGGGTAGTTTGCTTCCCTCCTTCTATGGAATATTCTATCCAGCAATGGCCTGGGACCAAACTTACTTTGTTGTTATGTAGGACTTTGAAGCTAAACACGGATACAGACACGACACACGACACACACACACACACACACACACACACACACGGGAGGGGGGGATTATTTTATTTTCCCACTGCTGTTTTAACGTAAGCTGAGATTGTGACTCAGATACCAACTCACTTTTCATTGACTTCTTGCTTGACACCACAGAAACAAAAGCAGACTGAGCACTTCACTGCTGCCTGCCTGTTCTCTCCTGTCATGACTATCTGTTTGCAGGAGACTCCCACCAAATGGTGACCCCTCCTCAGGGAGGATCAAGAAAGCCTGCTAAATGGTAACCCCTCCCCAGAGTAGGTCTGGACCACTCCCACAGGCTATTTAAACTCCCTCCCCCCACAGAGAATTAACACATGGTCTCCGGGTTTTATGTGGTCTTCCCCTCTCCATGTTTTCCCCAGGCTACCCAGGAGTAAGATAATCTATTAAACATGGGCGCCTTTTAATTCAGTTTAATTTGGTTGGATTGGAACTATTTGTGTCGGCGGAGTCATCTAAGAGAAAATACCTAATATTTGGAGGTTCCACCAGAGGGCTGTTTTTCCCATGGGCCCAAGGCCACCTGTTGGAAAACGTCCTTCTGGCAAATGCTCTCCACCAGGCTAAGATCAGCTTCGTTCTGGTAAGTTCCCCTTTTTGAATACATGCCTCTAGGGCTCAGAGACCCATTTGTGCTTATTTTTTGTAGATGTTGGGCTTTTTCGTGGGAGTCACAATCGTGCCAAATGCCCCATTCAAGCAGAGAGCCAGGCCTCGCTGAGATGGGACTGAGCGGAGGATAGAGACATCTGCCACTCATTTCTCTGGCCCCTCCTCTGTTTTTGACTCAAGAGCCCTGACCCAGTGGACACTTCGTGACAGGCTTGAGTCCCAAGATTTGGCATAGACTTCTAAATGGGTTGTTGAGATTCAAAGCCAGATCCTCTAACACCCTTGGGCTGCATTTTACAAAAAATCCTTTTAAACTTGGGCTATCTAACACCTGATGTAAAAACAAACAAGGCTCCCAAAGACCAAGGTTTCTAGATGCCTGCTCCCGCCCCCATTCCCATTCCCCACTCTCCGCTCTCCTCCCTTCTTCTCTAGCTGTGTCTCTCACTGTTCTCTACAATGGATCCAAATCTGCTCCCCGCCCCCATCTTTTCACTCTAAAACTCCATAGGTTTCCTTCTTTGTTTTTGTTTCCTCTTGTTCCATCTGCTAATCTGGTCCTTAATGGGACCACCTCTGTGCTTCCCTGGCTTCTGCCTAAAAGTGTTTTATTTGTCTGTCTCTTAAAATAATATGGCCACAGTACGATTGTTTTATGTCTATGTGAGTATGTGGGTGCGTTTTCAAAGTATGCTTGCTTTATGTGTCTGTATGTGTGTTTAATTTTACAGTATGCTTGTTTTATTTCTCTCTCTCTCTCTCTCTCTCTCTCTCTCTCTCTGTGTGTGTGTGTGTGTGTGTGTGTATGTGTTTTTTAAGATCTGTAAAACTTATAACTCCAGATTACTACAGCTCTGGAAAAATACAAATAAGTGGATAACCTCCATTTTGACCCTACCACCATCTTGGGTAAGAGTATCCATGTGTGCTAGTATTCTTTGACTTATTAAACTACTGCTTTTAATCATCTTACATTTACTAGCATTGGTAAGCTGTAACTAATTGGATAAAGTACATGTCTAAATTTAGCTTATATGTCTGGTTTAAATATAACAATCAATGGTACCCAATTCTCAAGTACCTTTACAGATCTGAAAGTATGGCATTTACCAAAAGAGCTTCTAACACAGAGACATGCCAGCCCTTGCAGCATCCTGTGGAACCTCCAAGAAGATGAGTGGGTGCAAATGACCTTCTGCCTCGAGGCTTGCCTTTGGGTTTGGCAAAGCCACCCACACAGCAAAAAGCAGCCTTTTACCTCTTCAGCTTTCTGGAAGCCACCTGGGAACTCCATCTTCTCATCCTTCCAAGACTGGTAGACTAAATCTTCCCCCAACAGGAAAATCTTTGGGCCTATTGTACTCAGGAGCTAATGGCAAACACTGCCTCTATAGCTGGTGTTCTCTAAGGACAAAGGAGAGACATGGGATTTCTGGTGTAGCAAAAAAGCTGTCTCATTTCTGCTCATTTATCCCCCTTAGAGATGTCTAATTGCATTTGATGACTTAAGGTACTGGTAGCTCATTACTTCATTTGTTAAGTTTCCTGCTAAAATACAGACAGATGTGCCTCTTTAGCCTCCATAGTCCAGGACTGTTGTGGGAGATCCTTCCGCTCCAGCCTATAGCCGCTGAGATACCAGCCCATTGGGGCGTGGTCTCTCTCCCTTTAAAAAAGCGGCCACTTCCCTCTCCTCTCTCTCTTCACTTCCTGCTCCCCCTGCGACTAGACTCCCTTCATGGTTGTGCAGAGGGCTGTTGTCTGGGATGGTGATCTGTAAGTTTTTTGCCCTTTAAATAAATACCACCCTATTAATCATAATTCCAAACTGGTGTGGTATTGTTTGTGACTTACGCCTTCACAGGACTAATAGGTTTCAGGTGTATCTTCAAAGGTTCAGAGTTTCCAATTCCCTTTAATTGTCTTCTAAAATGTTTATACATTTTAACCTAAAGCAATAGCCTTTTGCTATGGAACCAAGATATAAATCTGGTCCAGTTGTCTTATAGATACCTACAGGTTCCTGGGAAAAAGTTCTGCTGTTGTACCAAATTTCAGGTCTAGTGAAAAACTAGTCTCCAGAGCCTATTTTAACCCCGCCCATTTTCAAGCATATTTTGCAGGTCACTCCTGCTTTCTGGTCCAAGATCAACTTACAAAGTGCTCTCCAGACAACACCAACATCTGCACCAGTTCCTGGGCCTTTACCATTGGTACCAACTCCCCTGGCTCAAAAGGATACCAACCAACCAAAATCTGGCTTTAAAAGGACATATCTACTCTTGTGTCCCAATTATACACCAAAGCCTCCCCTGTACAACCAGGGCACTTCTCTGTCCCATTCTTTCTGGCAGTTAATGACTCTTCCCATGACTAGCCCCATCCATAGGGCCAATAATAACAAGATATTTTTTCTCCTAGCCACCTGCCTTCTCATCTCCTTCAAGAAACAGCTGCCTGAGGTCTCCAAGATGACAGTAAACCAGATGCCATTCCAACCACACCTCTCACTGAGCATGAGCCCACCAACTCCCAGCTCTCCCCTCTCCCACATTGTCCCATGCCCCCAGGAAGCAGCCAGACTTGAGCTGGTGCCCCTTGATCCAAGGAGTCTAAAATGTTTGGTTGTGGGGCTTCACCTCAGCTTGCTGGCACCCCTTTATTTAAAAAGTCTAGAATGTTTGGTTGAAAGCATCACCTTGACTCCCTAATATCTCTTTATAAGAAAAGTCCGGATTGATTGCCTGGGAGCTTCACCCCAGCTCCTCCCCTAGGAGTTGACTCAGTCCAAACTCCACCTCCAAGAAAGTTCGCCAAATACTGACCCCTCCCCAGCAAGGGTCAAGAACGTATGCCAAATAGTTACCCCTCCCCAGGGATGGTCGGGACCACTCTCAAGCTATTTAAAGTGCCCCCCCCCAAGAGAATTAACACGAGGTCTCTGGGTTTTGCATGGTCTTCCCCTCTCCATGTTTTCCCAGGGCCACCCAGGAGTAAGGCCATCTATTAAACATAAGTATCTTTTTAAATTTGGTTTAATTTGGTTTGACTGGAATTATTTGAGTCAGTGGAGAGGCTTGTCTAAGAGAAAATATGTAACAGGAAGTGATGATGTTTCCCTGTATGCTCATCAAGGAGGTCAGAGATATAGGTTGGGGCTATAGAGCAGCGTGTTGTATGCGGGGTGGGAGTAGAATGCTCACATTTACATTATTAATGATATGGAGCTGTGTGGTTGAGTACCAAGGGCCATATCAGTCCTTGGGAGGAGAACACCACACACTGTTTGCCAATCTCAATGGAGGACACTGCATACTTTTCCCTATCTGTTCAGCAAATACTGGGTTCTGCCATTAGTCCGCTGGAGAACTGTGTGCATCAATGCTAAGTCCAAGGGGAAGACTTTAAGCATCTCTGCAATTTTTTCTAAGATTCTTAGATCTAGCAGGTTTCTATACCTGGTAAGAAGTTTTGCATAGACTCAGCTACCATATTACATGTCAGGTGAGATGTCAAGTCAGGCAGATCAATTTTACTATTCACAGATAGGCTGCAGAAGTCAACAGAAGCATAGGTTCTGTGGCAAATCTGTTTCTAGAGGCTCGAGAGAGCTGCCTAGGACATATGGAGTGTCACATGCTCACCATCCGCTTTGCTCTGCAGCTGTGGGACCCTGAAAGCAATCAAATCTGAGTTTTCTTCTCAGGCATCACTGGGTTGCTGCGAAGGAGAGCAGAGCATCCTGTTCTAGGAGAGATGAGGACACAGGCCGGGGCTGGGCTGTTTCCAACATTTCCCCCTTCTATGTGATTTTACATCCTTACTACTTTATGCTGGAGAATTAAGTAAAAGAGAGAAGATTCAAATTTGCTGAGGTCATCTGTCTTTCTGCAGAAGCCGGGTAAAATGTGATGTCATAAAGGGAGAGGGGACACTGGGTCAGATCTGTGAAAGAAGCTATGAAAATTTCCCAGAAAACAGAAATACAAAACAATAGGCTAGCTTAGTGATTGACTGATTCTTGGGTAAGAAAGGTAGTGAAGGACTACGTGGAAGATACAAAGAAAAAAAGAAATAATTATGAAAAATGGGAGGAAAGCAAGAGCTTGGGAATCCCCTACGTAGGCTACAAATAGTCCAGGTGTTTTATGTTTAAAAGAATCTTTTAAGAGTTAGACTATATTACCCTTTCTTCCTGATAACTAGTATATTAAAAGATATAGATTTTGGTAAAGATATGGTAAGCTTTGGTAAAACTAGTGCAAATTGTGAAAAGATTTAAATTTGTAACTACACAACACTGGGAAAAACTGTGTCTTTGATCTACATTTTAAAAAGCTGATAAGGGAATAAGAATTATCAGTCTCTTCAGGATTGAATAATTTGCTCCAGAATTACAGTTGATAGACTAACAGGAATCCTTAGGAATACTTGAGAACCCATTAGGCTGGTGTATTAATGGCTTGTCTTTTTGCAATAACAAAAATAGCCGATGAAAGAAGCTTATGAAAGGAAGGGTTTTTCTTGGCTCATGGTTGTAGGGTACAGTCTCCCACAGTGGGGAAGGTATGACAACAGGAGTGGAAGGCAACTGGTCCATTGCTTCCACAGTCAGGAAGCAAAGAGAAATAAATTCTGATGCTCAGCTCACTTTCTGTCTCAGTCTGGGACATCCCAACCCATAAAATAATGGCACCTATATTCAAAATGTGTCTTCCTACCTCAGTTATGTCTTTCTAGAAATGCCCTCACAGACACACATTGACTTGTGTCTTCTAGTTGATTCTAAACCTCGAAAAGATGACAAGATTAACCATCACACCTGGGCAGACTATAACATCTTGAGTTCCTACTCAAACAAGCTAGACACTCCAGTTCAGGGATAGAACAAAATGAAACAAGTATAACCAATCATAAACCACCAAGCAAAACTCTGCCTAGAAACTCTGTGTTATTCAATCAAATAAGTTTTCTTTATCTGGTTTATGTGAACACATTGTAAACCTGTTCTCAGATCTCCTTGGTGCCAACAAATAGCTTGAGTTTGGTCACTGCCCAACTCATGTATTATTGTGTAAATAAACTCTTTAAAGTGTTAATGTCAATGTGTTTATCTTTTAACAAAAGCAGAGCAATACTGAGTGCCATTTACTTTTATTCCATTTCAGTGCCCAAGGGCAAAATGCTAAATTGCTGAGAAAAGAGCAACAGCACAACAGTTTTGAGCCAATTGACATCAGCACTAAGCACCTGCATCAATGCAGATTTGTCCTGTGACTATAATGGTAGCCTGGTATTTACAGTTTTATATATGTGGACCATTCCCCCTTGATGTAAACAGTTGAGAGAGCTGTTGAAATATTAAACACCACAGAGTGATTAGAAAAAGAGGTTGTGAGGAGAGAGACAAAGTGGGAAGTTGTAGAAGGGTCTTATTTTCACTGTTATTGGGAAATACACACACACACAAACACACACACACTTTAGTATGATTCCTGATGTGGTGACCACCGACCATAAAATGATTTTGCTGCTACTTAACAACTATAATTTTGCTACTGCTATGAATCATAATATAAAACTCTGTGTTTTCCAATCTTCTTAGGTGACCTCTGTGAAAACGTCGTTTGACACAAATGGTTAATTTGCCTTTTAACTATGTGTGCTTATACCTATAGCCTCGGGTTGCTTTCAGTTCAGGCCTAACTGGGATGCCTGTATTATCTCCACAACTGCCAAGACTCAGGCACCACTGCACGAGAAGCAGTGGGAAGAAGGTAAGAGGCAGACAATTTGGAGGAGTACTCTGAAATTCTGTCTTCTGGAAATGGATGGCATGGTACTTAACTCACAGCTGCTGTGGTGACCCACACGGGATCTGTACAAGATGAAGCCAGCCAAACTTCCAACTAAGATGGGATAGACAGTCTCTAAGCCTCACCCCTGTACTAAAGAGATATCATCAATGGACCATGCTGGGGGAAAGGGAATCATTCATCCCTGAGCTAGACTTCCCACGCTCCAGTGAATGGTCCACACCCATGCACGCACAGACAGCAGTAACTAAATTTAGTGGGTTACATAAAGAAAAAGAAAGCATATGAAGTTAGTAGGGGCACGTTAGAGGAACCTGGGGAATTTAGAGTGTAGAAATGGTGGCAGATATGATTATTTCTCCTTATATACATGTACTAAATTTTCAAAAATAAAGTTTTTAAATTGCATTGCAATTGTTTACTTATTTGTGTGTGTGTGTTTTGTACACATCCCAAGGCACATGTGTGGAGGTCAGAGGACAATGTGAGGGAGTAGGCTCCCTCCACCCACATGTGGGTCCTAGAAATGGAACTCAGATTCTCAGGCATGGCAGCAAGTGTCTTTACCTGCCAAACCATCTTTCTGCCTCCCCCTGAATTTTAAATTGTACTTAATTAAAATTTAAATTTATTGAGCAAGTTGTGCCTCCATTCTATTGGATAAGATTAACACATTTATCTCATGTGACAGAACAACGTTTAAACCATTAGAAGCAAATGATTCAGTTGAATTCATTTGTTATAGAAAACGTTAAGGGGATAAAAGCCTAAAAGAAAAAGAAAATAAAAGAGGAGGTGAACTCAGAAATGAAAATTTAACCACACAGTTTTTGCCAAACTGATGGAGACCTTCACCATCATTTATGGGTCTTGGATGAATGGCCAGTTTTCCACTTCTGGTCTTCTACAGAACTACAGAAAAGCTAGGAACATTTGAAGGCTATTGAACCAACATCTCCAGAAGGTAGGTGGGATCCTGAAGAAGTGGGGGGCTTTCCTGCTGAGTGCCCCAGTGGCTTGATAAAAATACACATGCTCATCTGAAACTTTTCTGGAGTGAGTGCCAGATAAGGAATTATCTTGGCATTTTCAAATTGTCTCTTTTCATTTCTTTGAGTCCTATTTAGCATTTACTTGAGATTAATTGCTTCATTAGAGTTCCTGCGCAACACGAATTCAAACTTTAAAAATAGAAGATGTCAAAGTGGAGGTGACGTGTCTGAGATGGAGAGCGTCTTACAGCTGAAATAGAATTCCTGAAAAACAGAGAAGGTGCTTCAGCAGTGGGACATGGTGACTCCAGGGGCTCCGTGGAATACAACCAGCCCAGGTCGGCTTGAGATGTTGGGGTTCTAGGTTTCATTAGCCTCTGTGATAATTAAGAAATCCTTTTTACAGGAAGGTCTTCTGACATCTAAATCTGGAATTAGGATCATTTGTTTGCCTGCCTGATGGGGAGATTCAAGACAAGGTAAAGAGAACCAAGATGACAGGGAAAGGAAAACGGTGAGTCGAGAAACACTTTAGCAGCACAGCAATCCTAGTCCACGAATGTGATGGAAGACAAACTGGGATAGCACAAACCTTACCAAGTCTTCTACACAGTCCCTCAGGAAATCAGGTCATCTCTGACTTTTGTCATTTTGACTCCATATTTACACAATGGCTTCCAGTTACTTTAGGGCTGCCTGTGATTTCTGCACTGAAGCAAAATGTTTAGTCAATTTACTCTATTAAACAGAACCTTGGGTATATGAACTCCTACAAGAAAGGAAATATGGGTCTCTCCTCCCAATTTCCTCTCCTCGGCCCTTTACACCCCTTCCCTTCTTTTCTTTTGCTTGTTGGATATGGATGGTAATTATAAGACTACCTGAAAAAACACATTATTGAATTCCTTTGGCTTTCAGCAGATTTGTGAGCCCTCCTGTCCCCAACCCAGGCTTTATTTGCTACATTGTATAGTTTCCAAGGTAAGCTGGCATCCTGTGACAAAACCCTTGTCTTCTTTGCCCACCCCTTGCTGTATCTCCCAGAAACACTGAGTTTTTTTTCTTTCCATTCTCAAGTAGTTCCTTTACTTATCTTATTAACTCCTTTATTGTTGCACAGAGGAGGCGTTTTACTGTTCCCATCCCTGACACTGGCCAGCAGCTGATTTATCATATGTGACACAAGAGAAAAACATGCACACACTAATTTATATTCATGGAGTTCTCATTTGTACTCTCCAAACAGATATGATGCGATCTATCTAACCTATCCAGGAAGTTCCAGAGCCCTGTCATTTGATAATATTTTTTTTCTCCATTGTAAGGAAAAAAATAATATGTGAGAGGAAAAAAATATTCCAATAAAACTAAAGCAAATAATTCAAGGGTGAATGAAAGAAGAAGGTATTGCTAAGCAGTGTGTGAGTTCCCAAGCCTAACTTCATAATACTTAAGAGGCAAAGGAAAACTTGGACCTGAAGTCTAAAGAATGATCCCATGTCCTGGTCAGTCTCCATTTCAGTAAATAATCCAAGACAAAACAATAGATAACCATCAGTACAACAGGGTACCTTCTGCTACAATGCTTAAACAGAGGCTGGCCTGTAGATTCGCAACACACTGAACTCCCTTTTTCTTTTCCTTTATAAACATCTGTGAATTTTTACCATATTACACACTAAACCAAACCAAACTGGAAAAAGGTAACATTTACCTCTTTTTTTCTTTTTTAGAGATTTCATTCCTTCAATTAATACCTTAGTAATCAAGATCTTTTGGTGACCACATATTTAGGTTATGTCTTTTGGGACTCAGTTTAATACTCACTCTCAAGAGCAAGCATCCTCAGTGCCCAAGCCTGGCTAAATTCTCTCAAGTACATGTGCTACTTGCCCAGGACTTCACACAGTCACAACGTAGGCTATTGCCTTGAAACTGTTTCCTGGACTCTGAACTCCACGGAAAGAACAGTATGGAAGACCTGTTTCCCATGTGACTCGGGACTAGACCCAAAGTCTCTCTGTGATGTTTCCAGTACTTGCACAAACACCACACTGAGTTCACAAGTTAGGATTTTCAAGGTATTTACACCATTTGAAGGTTTTGGGCAGGGTGGTGGTGGCACATGCCTTTAATCCTAGCACTTTGGGAGGCAGAGGCAGGTGGATCTCCGTGAGTTCACAGGCCAACCTGTTCTACAAGGACTAGTTCCAGGACAGGTTCCAAAACTGCAGAGAAACCCTGTCTCGAAAAACAAAGCAACAAAACAAAACAAAAGAATCATATCAGGGTTTTAGGGTCCATGAATCATCCTACAAAAGACCACCCCTCACGTATGCAGAAACAGGAGCCTGTTTATTTCTGGATAGAAAAATTCCTGCATGCAGGGTTCAGCCACACAGCAAAATGGTGAAGACCCTGGAGAGAAGCTCTCAGGTTCCTTTTATACACTGCTTGGGGAATTCCAGGGACAGTTAGGTCATCTCCAGCAAACATAATTGGCTAAAAAAGCAATAGTTAAATTAGCTTAAATTTGATTGGCTGAGACGTCTCAGAAAACAAGACAAGGATTTTGTGGCGAGGATTCCATGAATCTCAAAGTGCTGAGTCATTTGGTACTCTTTGCTGAAAAGCTGGACAGTGTGATGTGAGTACAGTTAAGATGTCTAGAAGTTTCTAAAATGAGTAAATAAAGCGATGTGCAGCTGTTGCCTTCACATTTTCAGAGAAGCTGTTGATGAAGGCAGTGAAATAGTGAGTTCCTGCTAAGGTGGACAGTGGTGACTAGGGGTGGGGGCTGTTTTAGATCTCTGTTCCCTTCCTGCGCAGCAACACTCTTCTGTATTATTTAAAGGGGCAGCACAGTGGGAAAAGACAGTAGTAACCTTAGCATGGAACTATAAATATCAGCAGTGAGATGTCTCAATGCATAAAGAAGCCTGGCAACCTAGGTTTAATCCCTAGGACCCATGCAAAGGTGAAGGGAGAGAAATGTCTCCACAGAGTCATTCCTTGATCTCTCTATATATGCTGTGGCACACACACACACACACACACACACACACACACACACACACACACACATTGGTGGGGTATGCACATATAAACACCCAAATAAGTAAGTCGGCATTAGGATAGAGACATGATACCCTTCAGCCTTCCTATTCCATAGTGAACAAGAACAATTCTTCAATCTCTGTTTTAGAGTGCCTATTGAGATTTACAAACTTCATTCTTATCTCTAATGAAATAAACATAGAGCAATACACAGGTGCCTGAGAAAATCAGTGGGAAAAAGGCAGATGCTAGACTGGTTTGTTTGATTCATTTGCTTAGAGATTTGAAGAAATATTTGATAAGGTAAGCTATTAGTGATAGGGATGGGTAACATGAATTTATAAGATTAGCTATCAATGTATTATATATTACAATAATAGTATAAACAGTATAATATTTCTGATATGTACATGGGGGAAATACTATTAAATAGACCAGCTATAATTCATTTTGTCTTATTATATGCTTGGTTAAAAATGGCCACTCTCATAATCAAATGAATATAAAATGAAGTGAATGCTGTGATTCAGTTTTAAACATGAAAAATGTTTCCAATAAAATAGTTATTTAAGTTTTTGGAGAAAGATATTGCAACTTGACAAAGTACATTAGCATATCAAAGAGAATCTTCTGGAAAAGAAGTCAGTATGTCAAAGACTTTCCAAGGAATGGAATCAATCCTTCAGACCTGGCTGAACAGAAAGGAAAAACTCATCAATTTTTTTACCGTTACAAAACCCCCATCTCCAGATGAACTCACACCCATAGTGAGGTCATACTTATTGCTTTGGGGGGGGGGTATTTGTTTCTTTTTTTATTTTTCTTTTTTGGTGTTTTGTTTTGTTTTGTTGGAGACAAAGAATTACTATGAAGCTCACACTGTCCTCAAATTCTCATTCTCCTGTCCCACCCTCCCAAGTTCTGGGATTACATGTGTTTAACACCATACCTACCTTAAAATGTTCACAGTTTTCAGTCACGTAAGTGAGAAATGGACAATGTAAGATATATTAATTTAATCCCAAAGATGAGAGAAGACTGACCCCTGACCCAAATCACCATGGCCTAATTAATTCAATCTAGCAGTTAATTAAAGAAAGCTTTTTTATTCTTGTACATGGGTTGGGGCTGTCTCTCTCTAAAAGCAGAATTCAAGAGATTAGCACTGGACCTAATGAAGATAAGAGATAAGGTTTTCATAGCTGAGGCGTAGGAGGTTTCCAAATGGGGATTTGGCAGGCAAAATAGGTGACATTACGAGAGCATAACACAAGCATAACAAATTAGTCATAGTGACCACCTAAAACAAAGACATAGGTTACAAGTGGGCATAACAAGGTAGTCATGACAACAGGTAGTATTACAAGGTAGTCATAGGTGGTCATATAACCTTTTGAAACAAAGGTATGGTTGCAAAATGGTCATAAACAACTTTCAAAACAAAGACATGATTGCCTTTCCTGGAACAGTCAGTACAGAACCATTTGTAATTAAGATTACAGGTGGGGAATAGTGCAATCTTTGAGAAACAGAGGTTTAATCATAAACACGAATGAGCCTTGCTTGTCTTCATTATAAGATAACTTTCAAACCTAAGATGGAGGCAGGATGGTTCACCAACATTGGTTTCCTTGCCTGGGTCATTACTGGACACCATTACCTCCTGAAGTGGTGCAGTTGAATCCATGTAAAGTGTGGATCATTAACACAAATGCCTACAAAGGGTAGAGTTTGTTCTGAAACACTGGAGAGGGTCAGTGGTAATTTAGAGAGAGAACAGCTGTTTGGCTTCATCTGACGCATCACAGAACACATGCCTGTAGAGCAAGAGGTTTCAAGGTTTGAAGAAACCTTTATAATGCGTATTTCCATATAGTATCTTCCTACTTATAATATTCTCATGATGAAAAGCAACTCCACATATCTGAGGGTTGAATTTTGACCCAGCGCCTCATTTTTTTCTTTGAGATCTATGTAGATTCTAAACACTGAATAGCTAATAAACAACCCATTTCTCCTCTGACCTCTCTCTTTGTGTAAGGCAGGCCACTGAAACTGTTTGGTTAGAAAAGGATCACACTCCTAGAAGCAACTTATTTGATACTTATTTATTTTTGTAGCTGGACCTGAGTGTTGAATGAAAATGTTGCTTCTCTTTAATCCCCTATTAAACATTAAAACATCATTGCAATAATAAAAAACCTAATCAACTAAAATCTTCTGCTGAAACTCATCAAATAATAGATGATAGAAAGAAAGCAAAGCTCCCAAGAAAGGAGTCTACCTGTGAAAGAACGCAGAGTCCCTAGGTACACAGAAGGAGGAATTGTCACAGCACAGGATGCTGGTCCCTCTCTAAGTTTCTAATTCAATAGACTGAGGTAGGGCTGAGATGAACATTTCTAGTAGGTGATGCTGCTGGTCATTGAGAACAGCTAGCTGTCCTAAGGGAACATAGCACAGGAAGACTGTCCAGAGTGAGGACAGACTTTGCTAAGCCATGCAGGAGCTGAGATGGGAGAGACCATGTATCTTCATTTGTTGTGTAATGTTTGTTTGAGCCTGATTTTGAGGCCAGTTTGCTCACTCAAAAATAATTTATTGACACTAACCATGTGCCAGCTATTGGTTTAGTCATAGGCCCATAAGTTAATTAGCCATTTCATCGTCCCAGAGCCATTTAAATATTTATTGTGCACCTAATATTGGTCAGGGCGTGAACTAACATCTGGAAACAGGCAGGTCTCAGCAGCAGTGAATCAGAGCTGGCTCCTGGCTTCTCTGGTGTCATTCATATTTAGAAGAGACCTTGAAGAAAACCTTGGCTGTTTGTGTGTAGGCTAAAGAATACACAGTAGAGCAGCTGGTCATGGTGTCCTGGGGGACTGTGATGCTCTGTACAATCCTGAAGCTCGGTTGCAGAGATGTCTGTCTCTCCTTTGCTGACAGCCTGGCCCTTCGGGTCCGGTCGGGGGCAATGAACACTTTTCTGTTAGTAGAAAGCAGGTTGTACCTTTTCTGTAGTTGCCTCTGTGTTTGGCAGCAGGACTCCAGACATGCTTTTGCTAGAAACAGTGCCTGTCCAATAAAGACAGAATAAAAATGTATGTTAGGCAGCCTGTCAAAGCTGTCCAAGGCTGCTTTCCTGCAGTGTTTTATCAAAAATATCCTGTGTGTCCTGTAGAGGTCTGCCCCTTTCCTGGGTCTGAAGGACAGCGGTTAATAGAAGTCAAGAAGTCCCAAACATACCTGGTTGCCCACTCCCCAGATTGTTCCTGTTGACAAATAATTCTTGTTTCTCTTCTCTTCTCTTCTCTTCTCTTCTCTTCTCTTCTCTTCTCTTCTCTTCTCTTCTCTCTCTCTCTCTCTCTCTCTCTCTCTCTCTCTCTCCTGGTAGTTCTCTATTGTTTTTTGGGGGGGAGGGGGTCTGATCTCTTTTTACTAATGCAGTATACTGCAGACACTGAAGACACAATGGCACTCTTGGTATTGTCTGGGTTTTTGTTCCCTTGCTTTTCTGAGGCTGTCAATTTGTAAAACCATATCGATGTACCCCCCACTTCAACCTTGAGCACAAAGACATTCAGAAAGCACAGAGAGCATTTTCTTTTACATCCTAGAGCAAACCAGAGGAGTAGCTACGAACTTTTCAAGGTCTATGAGTGGGTGCAGGGCTCCGTCATCATTTCCTGGAAAGTTTGAGGGATAACTGTATAGAGCCAGCGGCAGATGTGCACAATACCATACAATATTTAGTAGCCTGAGACAGAAAGATCACAGCAACTTTGACGCCAACATCAGTCACACAGTGAGTTCTAGGACAGCTTCAGAAACACAGTAAGACCCCCCCACACACACACCTCAACAGATAGATAGAACAAATACTGAGAATTTCAAATGTGTTTAAGTTGTTTTAAGTTCAACAGCATTTTAAGACCTTAATTTTTTGAGGAATTAGCATTAATTTTTAAAATAAGAATTGTTCCACTTGTAATACTTAAACATAAAATTCTTTGCATCATGGATGTGGCTAATAGAGCTAAATGGCTTTCCAAGGGTTCTGATGGTGGACTCACCATGTGTATTATAGGATACATGATGAAAGAACATTAGTAAGGGCTTAATACATGCTTCTCGTTTCTGGATAAGTGAGTCTGGTGATATCTTCCAGTTCTGAGTAGGGAGGCAATGAAAAAGCCTTCTCTTGCCTTTCGGGTCTGTGTTCCTCACTACACCCGAAGGATCCGCCCTTGATGCTTCCTGTTGTATACAGTGGAGATTAGAAGAGAGCAGAAAAAATAAGTCAAAGCCAGTGAGTAAATATTTCAATAGGCCAAGATGCAATTAAAAATAACTTTATAAAAATATAGGTCCCGGGGGACAAATAATATTTTAATAGAAATTTTACTAGGCTCAGGTAAAGTTCTCCATAAAACCCATAAAACTCATTAAGCAGTTTCAGGGAAATCTATGCCACCTTTTACTGCAGTAATTTTAATGAGATTGATAAATGCAGTTCACCAATAGATGTTGAAATCTCTTGCTAGAAATGAGAACATTTAATTTTCATATGTGCTCAGGAAACTATTGAAATTTATATTTCTTGTCTGTGTTGCTGACAATAAACTTTATTTGACATTAGTGAATATAAAAATGTAATTGGTTGCAATAACTCTCAGTGTTTATCTACCATTTACTGTATCTCACTGAAAAGATGACTCAGATCTATGTCTCTCATGACCTGAGCTTCTTCTACTTGAATTTTGTCACATCAGCCCAAGGCTCTTTTTCATTCTTTCCAGCCAAATGCAAGTGTCATCATTCACACCCTCTCATCTTCACGGTATTGATGGTTCTTATTTTGAAACTTGAGATAGATTGTATCATTTTCCCCAGTGACTTGAGAGAAGTCTTTCACTAAAAACAAAGTGCTAAGAGTTCCTACATACTTGGAAACTCATCTCTTACTATCTCCTTCCCCTCAAACTCTGTTCAAGACTCTTAGCATGTCCTCTTCTCGCAGAAGTAAGAATTAGAGTTCAGTTACTCAGTTGAGGGCTGAGGACTCACACTGCCTGGTGTCAAAATCCATCTTTGTGCTTAGCTCGGTGACTTCTCTAAGTCTTAGTTTACTTATCTGTGAAACAATATTCTAGATCTTCCCTAATGAGATCAAGAGCATGATGATCTGACACAGCCCATGGACTTCCAGTATGAACCCTCAGTTGGTCCTGCAGCAAGCTCATCATGGTTCTGATTCAGCCCATTGTTTTCAATCCACTCTTGAACCCCAAGGGGTTATGCTCAGCCTACAAGCTTACTATTGGGTTTCCTCTTAGAAGCCAACAAGATGATTTTTCTGCATTCGTGAAATATTTTGTTCTTATTTTGTTTCCACTTGAGGTTCTATTAGGTCTTACAGTATCTTCATTTTTCCTTCAAGAAGATAAAATCCTTGAGAGCAGAGGCTGTGTCTTGGACTGGATTTCCATCTGCTTCACTGTTGCAGTGCTCAGCACTTCACAAGTGCTCCCTAGCTGCAGTAACATAAGAAAGAGACATGTGTGCCATTCAGAGTGCTTTATGCAAGGAGAGAAGTCTGCATTGAGACTTCTACTTCTTTATCACCATGTAAAAGATAGTTTCACTCATTTCATAACTATTAATTGTCTAGCATTTGTAGTCATTCTCCCAGGCAATGAGGATACAGCAATTTAAAAACAGGAGGAGAAAAATAACTTGCAAGATGACTTCCACCCTGAAGACTGACTTTCATGGTACCAGAAGGCACCATGCAAGCTTCTAAAGGAAAGAAGAAAGCAACAGTTCTACCCAGCTATGATACTGATGAACCAAAATGACCAGCATGGCAAGATAACCCTAAGAATTCTATAGTGGCAAACATACCTTGGCAACAACCAACAGGTCCGTAATTGGAATTAAAGCCTGTCTATCATGAGAAAAGTCATGCCTGATAACCTGGCCAGTTAATTGGTGCTAGTGTAATCATGAATCTTGGAGGAGAACCTACAATCATCATTTTACCAAAATAGCATAATCCTGAACTACATTCTAAACATCTGTTCTTATACACACAGATAAGTGTGTTCCTCACCACTCATCAATAAATCTTTTCTTTGCTCCAGGGAGCATTATGGAAAAACACAACCAAACAAAATGCAGAGTAGTGGAGCTCAGCCCCAATGGATACATCTACAAAGTACTTTTCACAGCTACGACTTAGGGATTATTTTGGAAGAGGAGTATGTTGACAGAGGTTTCTGTCCCACCAGACCCCACAACTGTTTAGTCCCAAATAAACACTCAATGACCTACATTAATTATAAACTCTTATAGCTCTTAGCTCAGGCTTCTTATTAACTCATTCTTACATCTTATATTAACCCATTATTTTTGTTTATATTAGCCATGTTGCTTGGTACCTTTTATCAGCAAGGCATTCTCATCTTGCTTCCTCTCTGTCTGGGTGATGACTGTAGACTGCATCTTTCCCTTTTCCAGAATTTTCCTGTTCTTGTCGCCATGCCTCTACTTCCTGCCTGGTTGCCCCACCTATATTTCCTGCCTGGCTACTGCCAATCAGTGTTTTATTAAAAATAATGTAAGTATCAGGATAAAAGACCATTGTCCCACAGCACTTCCCCCCATAGGTCAATTCATGTTCGTTATACTTTTAGTTAGACTAATTAGGTTCTTCAGATACATAGAGATTGTATTTTGCATGGATAGGTAACCTTCAACCACTTGAATGATCTGTACAACATGGCATTTAAACAACTTAGGATTCTTTTAATGTGAGACAAAATTGCTTTTGACAGTACCAATCTATTCCCGACAGAGTGTTGAGCACCAAAGACACTCCATTTGGAGTTTGTTTTCTTCTTGGCACATCTGGCCAAAGAACTGCCCATGTCTCAACCACTGACAAAGTCCACAATGTCCAGACTGGACAACTAGGATACAAGAAAAAAGACTGTCAACCCCTTCCAAGACAGGGTAAGATGGTTCTGAAAATGTTCCTGCTTCTGAAAATGGTTTGTCAGTTACTCTAGGTCTTAGCCAAAGTTGGTTGCTTCAATACTGCAAATGAGACTTTGTATGATTGCTCAGGCAGCCAATTGTCTTAGTCATCTACTGCACATTTTGGAAGCTGCTTGATTGTACTTCCTGCCTACTCAAGTAATATTATCTCCCTTCTCAGGCCTTCTATGGAGTTGAAGATTCCTCCTATGATCTAGCCAAGTCATTGTTAAAATATTTATAATGTGTTCTTTGCTTAATATTGCTTATGATGGTTGTAATTCTCATCTTATACTTGATATCTGCTCCTAGTGTATATAGTTTTGCATTGGGTTTAGAACTCTCTTATTTAAACAAAAGGGGGAGGATCTGTGGGAGCTCCTTCAGCTCCTTCAGCCAATCGCCTGTAAGGTATCATCCCACTTGGGCATGGTCTCTTATGCTATAAAAGCAGCTTTAAAGCATGCACTCACTCTCTTGATTCTGGCTCTCACTTCTGGCTGCTAGACTCTGTTTCTGTTTCCCATTCGTGTGAGGACTGTGATCTAGGACAGGGATCTGTGAGTTTCCCCTCACTAAATGACCCTTTATTATATGTAATTCTGAATTAGTGTGGGATTATTTTGTTTTGCCATAAGAAGTAGGAGAGATTGTAACGACAAGAGGATTGGGGAGTTTGTTGTGAGACTGTGTCCCAGTAATCTCAGACATTACACCCATAAAGTCCCATCTACATGACTACCTAGACATGAGTGAATAAAAACAAAAACAATATACATGCTACAGGGGAAAGTCACGAGGTCTAAACCATACATAAAGAACTATAGGTAACTAAGGAATGTCCAAAGTGAAAGAAATAGACTTCTCTGGAAAAGAGCACATCAATTATTTATCTAGCATCAAATGATCAGCCCTGCAAATATATGTACAAGTAACATTAGATAGACTGAAGATGAATTTGAAGAGAACAAGGAGAAGTATATGGAGGAGATTTAAGGGAAGAAGGGAAGAAGGAAGTGATGTAATTATAATTTAATCTCGAAAATAAAAGAAGGAAAGGAAGGAAGGAACAAATGAACAAAGGAAGGAACAAAGGAAGAAAAGTAGGAAGGAAGGAATGAACAAAGGAAGGAAGAAAAGTAGGAAGGAAGAAAGAAAGGAAGGAAGGAAGGAAGGAAAATATGAAGGAAGGAAAAAGAAGTGGTAGGGCATAAGGTCAAGCAGCAGATTGAGGTCAGAAGAGACTGCAGTAAGAACTTAGGGAGATAATGGAGTTCATGCCATTTTATTGTATTGCTTTCCCCTACCACAGGCCATCCCTGGGATCAGTGTCTCTCCATCAAAGGAAATCTGAGGCCTCAGTTTATATCTATCTGTGCTCTCTATCTTTTGCCAATAGTTATGGATGTTTTCATTGGTGTCAACAAAGTGTCTACTAACACATCAACATATCCCTTTGTCTCGTTGCCTCAAAAGGAATCTGTTCTTCCATTCATCATTATCAACTGGGACCATAGCTTGCCTGGAAACCACTTCACTGGATACTTTTTACAGTTTAGTGTGGACTCTGTCACACCCCACTTGAGCAGTCTTCAGATCCCTGGAGGTGCTGATACTCTCTCATTCATCTGTGACTCTGACATGTTTTCTTTTGCTGCTAAAGCCAGACCCCAAAGGTAGCTGCTCAGCTATTGTCACATTTCTAGCCTCAATTTATCACTCAATTATTCTGCTGTTTCTACCCTTCAATATTCTGATCTTATTTCGAATGCAGGAAAAAAATCTACCTTCTTTTTTGTTTATTTCAAGATTCCTTAAAGATGCTGGAAGACAAAAAGGCCTGAATGACATCTCTCAAAATTTATAGTCTTTAAATTTGAGGGGAATAATTATATTTGCTTTTGCATTATTTTTAATTTTCTTTTTTTCTTTTTCCCCAAGTGACAAAGATAACTTTCAAAGTAAGAAGACCACAATGCTATGTGTATTTAAAAAAAAAATTCATTATCTAGTCAATAGATACATGGCACCAAAATTCAAAATGCAACACGGCTATATAGTTTAAATGACTTTTTGGATCATTCTCTTCAATAAGCAGATTCCCTTTCAGAAGATAATCTGTCTTAACTTTCTTATATATTTATGTAGAGATATGTTATAAAATATAGACACATACTTTTGTATATACACCTATAAACACAATGCATAATTGTTTGTATGTGTATGTGTAGGGGGAAAGAGAGAGAAGAGAGAGAGGGGGAAAGAGAGAATGTGTGTTTAGATACTATATTAGTTACTTTTTATGGCTGTGATAGACACTATACCAAAAACAGCATAGTGAAGAAAAGTTTATTTTAGTCTATGGTTTCAGAGGGGGAGTCCACAATGGTGGAGGGGGCATGGCAGCCAAAGGAGAAAACTAATGTATCACATCTTCAACTAGAAAGACAAAGCAGAGAGTAAATTACAACTGGGGCAAGGATCTCAACTCTAAAATCTCTCACCCGGTAGAATATTTTCTCCATCAAGGCTCCATCTTTTAAAAGTTCTATGACCATTACAAAGAAGTATAGGCAGGACAACCAGATAGGAAGTAGAGGTGGGTCAATGAGAACAGGAGAATTCTGGGAAGAAGGAAACTCCTTCTGCAGTTCTCACCTGACCACAGAAGAAGCAAAATGTGACTGCCCTGCTGAATAAGGTACCCAGCCACGTGGCTAACACAGATAATAATAACAGACTATATAAGTTATAAGAGTTAATAATAAGCCTGAGCTAATGGGCCAACAGTTTATAACTAATGTAGACCTCTGTGTGATTTCTTTGGGACTTAATGATTTCAGGAACCAGGCAGGACAGAAAACCCCAACAACATTATTGGCTAGCTCTTACATCTTATTTAACCCACTGCTATTAATCTGATGAATTGCCACATGACTGTGGCTTACTGGGAATGTTCCAGCTGGCAGCTTGTATCTTTCTTCTCTGGTGGCTACATGGTGCCTCACAACTCTGCCTTCTTTCTCCCAGCATTCAGTTTAGTTTTCCCTGCCTAACTCTACTCTGCCCCATCACAGACCAAAGCAGTTTCTTTATTCATTAACCAATAAAAGCAACACATATACAGAAGGACTTCCCACACCAATATTCCTACAAGTAGAATAGTTGGTTTGGAATCATAAACAAAATATTTAAAAAAAATCTTAAATTTAGATAAATATTATGGAATAATTTTCAACAAAGTAATACCCATTCATACTAATATAAACAACTACATACGAGTGTCCCTTCTTACGCAGTACATGGAAAGTGACATTTCAGTTGAACTTTCACTTACATTCCTCTCATTTTTTTCTTTTTCTTTTTTTTTTTTTTTTTAGCAAACCTGACTGTCTTTTCCTATGCTTGTGAGCTGTTTGTATTCCTTCTTCTATGAACAATCTGTTCATATTGGAATCTATTTTGGAGTCTGCCTAATTGTCAGATGGTTAGAGTCAAGACTGTTCTAGTTGATATTTCTTCCCTATTAGCTTTCCAAATTAAACAATGTCATTCTGAAGTTTATCTACTAAACAACAGGTCCCTTGGGAATTTTTCCTAATCTGTCGTTTAGACAGTCTTTGTGCATTCACAGGGTGAAGGGAGCCAGTACTTGTGCACTAGGGCAGCTGGTTAGGTAGAGTGCAGATCCTCTATTCAGTAGCTTCTTATAGTTCAAAGCCTATTACCCTTCACTGGGGGAAGGGGTAGAGACATAGAGAGACGGAGATAGAGAGTCATGCTTAAATTAAAGTGTAACAAGAAAAGTGCTATTCAAGGTAGAATAAAGTGTCTATAATATCCTACCAAATTATGTTCTCTGATAAGTGACTCAGAAATCTTACACACTCATGAGTCTTTACCTCTGTGCCCTGTGGCCTAAGTTGTAAAGTAAAAGGGACAACTGGAACAGGAAACCAAACAATCACTAAGCACCCTGACTTAGTAAAATGTAGTAAGAGGCCGCTTGTTCTTTCCTGGCTGCCCAGACCCAAAATAATCACACAGAAACTATATTATTTAAATAACTTCTTGACTAATCAAGTTAGCTTATTGCTATCCAGCACTTATATCTTTGGTTAACCCAATTCTATTAATCTGTGTATCACCACGTGGCTGTGGCTTACTGGAAAGGTTGTTGTGTGTCAGCTTCTGGTGGAGGCTACCTGGTTTCTCTTTGATTCTGCTTTCTTTCTCCCAGCATTCAATTTAGTTTTCCCAACTAGCTCTACTCTGCCCGATCACAGACCAAAGCAGTTTCTTTATTCATTAACCAATAAAAGCAATACATATACAGAAGAACTCTCACATCAATGAAAGAAACACACCCTGGATTTGAGATCTGAACCAGGGAAAGAAACATCTTCATCCCTGAACCTAGGACCAAAGAAACATGCCCTGATTCTGAAACTAGTGTCAAAGAAACACACTTTGTCCATAGAATTGGAGCAGTGAAAGAAATATGCCCTAGTCATAAGATTAGCTTCAAAAAGCTAAAACGGTCCAGTGAAAGAAACACAGTTCGACCATAAAGTCAGAGCCATCTCTATCCCTGACCAGCTAAACTAACCAATCCCTCTCCTCTCTGTGAAAACTCTGCCCCTAAGAATCCCATGTAAGCCTCCCTGCCTGTTCACTTAAAGGCTGCCATTTATCGCTCCCTGGTAGAGGCAACCACTCTCTTGGACTCCTCCTTCTCAAATAAATCTCTTTCTCAAAAGAGTCATGGGTGATGATCTTCATTGGCTGGTGTGGAATAGAAGAACTGGGATATCTCTTAGGGGACTGGGCTGAAAAACCTTGCTGAGATATTCCCTTAGGGGGGTTGAGCAAGGGGAAGCAGAAGAAAGTAACAATCTTTCTCTGAAGTTAGAGGAGATTGCTACATTTCTGCAGGGATTTCCCCTTTAGTAGAGAATTAGCAAAACAAGTAACATCTTGGGATGGAGAAACAGATCTCCTAGGATGTTCCCCTAAGGGAACAGAGCACAGATTAGCTGAAGCAGCTCTCCAGGAGAAAAGCAGGGTTGCTATATCTTATGGCGAGATAATCCCGCACTGCACCCCAGCTTTAGGTAACCTGGTACCCGAATAGCTAAGACACCTTTCCTCCAGGGCTGAGCTGTCCTGTTACGAATCCAGAACTCCAGAGCTGTCCTATCGTGGCAGTCAGGACACCTGTCCTCCAGGGCTCAGCTGTCTTGTTGCAAATCCAGCCTCCTATTGTGGCTCCAGCCTTCAGGGCTGAGCTGTCCTATTGCAGCTCTACCATTCCAGAGCTGTTCTATTGTGGCTCAACCCCCCTCCCTCGCCAACTGTCCTATTGCAGCTCCAGCCTCCAGAGCTGTCTTATTGTGGCTCTAGGTAGCCTGGCTTCCTGATAGTGATAACACCTGTTCTCCAGGGCTGAACTGTCTTGTTGTGCATCCAGCCTCCAGAGCTGCCCTATCATGGCTCTACCCCTCCAGAATTGCTTTATCATGACCCCTCTAGAGCTGTCCTATTGCAGCTCTAAGGATAGCCTGACTTCCCAATAAGTCAAGATATCTCTGCAACTCCACAGCTGTAACACATCCCCCAACATGAGTGATGTCTTTGTCTCTACCCATTCTTCTATGACAGGTAATAGATCCACATCCCTTATATCATTTTCAAGTAATCCCATAGCAATATGTATTGATATTGGCTGGATTTATCAAAGCTGTTGAAGGGAATTGATAAGCTTTCCATATATATTTTTTCCTTTTTCTGACCCTCTCTTATAGTCTCTCTACACTATTTTTCTCTCTCAAGTCCTTTCTGTAGGATTTAAGTAAGAATACCAGGTGAGCCATGGTATCAGGTTAGAAGTTTAATCTTTGTGACACAGTCGGTGAAAGGAGTCAGAATAACAAAAAGTACACTGCATTCCAAAGTCTTGTCACTCCTAACCACGGTGATCAGACAGGTGGAAATAATGAAGAAACATGGGATGGGTGCAATGAGGAGTAGGCAGGGCTTTACTACTCCCTTGCTCACTGGTGGTAGCAGTGAGGGCAAACAAAACCTCACTGCTGCAGTAAGCTAGGAAACTCTGGTGAAAGGACAATGGCAGTATTGCTGTAGGAATTCCTACCGCCAGTAGCCTTTAAGTTACTAGCCCACTTGGGCATCATGGCCTCTTTATATTATATATGCCGATGTAACGTACACGTCCATCCTCTTTTCTGGCTGTGGGATTTGGTTGCTGCTCCCCGTTCCGGCAGAGGATTGGGATCTGTGAGTCTAGTCCTAAATAAACAACCCTCTATTATTCTCAATTCTGAGCTAGTGGGGGATTTCTTTTTTTAGTGTCCTTCTTCATCTGGCGCCCCACGTGGATTCAAACTCCACACATACTGGGTGGAAAAACTTAAAGGCCTAAATGGTACACAGCCCAGAAAGTCTCCCACCCCTACACCCCTGATTTGTTTTGTAAAAGCCCTGCCAGAGCAGAGCTAACTGCATGTAGCAACTGGGAAATTTCCCAAGCATGTGCATGCCCCCACCCCCACAGCTGTATTCCCTGCTGTGATCCCTGCCATGTGGCGACTTGCACAACTTCTGGTTTATAGTCCTGGCTCCTGAGTTCCGGGCTTCTTTCTTTGTGTATGAAATTGATTTAATTGCTTTTAATTTGTCAAGCAAAGCATATTCCTCAGTATATAACCAGCACCAAGGTGGGGAAACCTGAGTGGCTCAAGACCGTTCATGGCACCAGTTTGCACTGCTAGTCGCAATTCTACAACCATGACAACTGCTGGACAATAAAGATTATTACACCTAAAACAATTTACCAGACATCATATAAGTTAAGTATTTTATTAATTCATAAATCAATAAACTTGAAAGTTATATAATGGCAAACAACGTTATCATGGAAAATTTTAGAAACTTTTTTGCTAATAATATGGATTGTATTCTGCAGGCCTTATATGGATGGTGGTTCATCCATTTATTGGATATAATATTATGCATAAAAAGTTGTCTTGCATATTGAAACTGCTGAATTTATACCTGATGATACAGAATTAACTTCATTATTTATACTGGTTCATTATATAATCTGGAATATGCTTTGTCACATATACATAACACACATCTGATCCAATATGGATCTACCAGGTCCTCTAGCACAAGGTAATGCAGAAATTGATCAATTACTGATTGGAAGTGTGTTGAAGGCCTTAGAACAAACGTCATGTCAATAGCAAAGATTTTTTTAAAAACAGTTTTCTATTTCATGGCAACAAGCTAAGGAGATTATAAAGTGATGTTTTACTTGCTCTTTGTATAACCAAACACCTGCCTGCAGGGAGTAACACAAAGGAATGAAATCTGGCAGATGGTTGTATTCCACTTTGCAGAATTTCAAAATTTAAAATATGCATATCATACCATTGACACTTACTGAGGTTTACAGTGGGCAACTGCTTTAAGCTCAGAAAAGGCTGTAATCACACATTTATTAGAAGTTATGATCATCATGGGTATACCTGTGCAAATAAAGACAGATAATGGTCCAGCATATGTCTCTAAGAAAATGAAACATTTTTTGCATATTATAATATAAAGAATATTACAGGTATACCACACAATCCTACATGTCAGGCAGTTGTAGAAAGATCAAATAGAACTATAAAGGATATGTTAAACAAACAAAAAAGGTTGTAAAACAATCCCAGAAACAGATTGCATAATGCTTTCTTAACCTTGACTTTTCTTAATACAAATAAGAAAGGGACAACAGTGGAAGAGAGACACTGGATAATAGAAATATCTTCTGAGTTAAATCAGCTGTATATTTCAAGGAATATGTTGACCTCACAATGGAAGCCAGGAGATGTGTTATGTTTGTGAAAGGGTTTTGCTCTTGTTACTCCAGGAGAAAAAAACCTATGGATACCATAAAAATTAATAAAGATCTGGTACAGGACAATTCTGTATTCTGTCAATTATGTTTTAAATAAACACTGGCCAGTAGCCAGGCAGGAAGTATAGGCAGGACAACAAGACAGGAAGTAGAAGCAGGACAATGAGAACAGAAGTATTTTTTTAAATTTATTTATTTATTAAAGATTTCTGCCTCTTCCCCGTCACCGCCTCCCATTTTCCTCCCCCTCCCCCGATCAAGTTCCCCTCCTTCATAGCTCAAAGAGAAATCAGGGTTCCCTGACCTGTGGGAAGTCCAAGGACCACCCACCTCCATCCAGGTCTAGTAAGGTGAGCATCCAAACTGCCTAGGCTCCCATAAAGCCAGTATGTGCAGTAGGATCAAAAACCCATTGCCATTGTTCTTGAGTTCTCAGTAGTCCTCATTGTCTGCTATGTTCAGCAAGTCCGGTTTTATCCCATGCTTTTTCAGACCCAGGCCAGCCAGACCCAAAAAGAGGAACATGGGATGTACTCACTCATATTTGGTTTCTAGCCATAAATAAAGGACATTGAGCCTATAATTCGTGATCCTAGTGAAGCTAAATAAGAAGGTGAATCCAAAGACAAACATATAGGCATCCCCTGAATATTAACCTTCATCAGGCGATGAAAGGAGACAGAGAGAGAGACCCACATTGGAGCACCGGACTGAAATCCCAAGGTCCAAATCAGGAGCAGAAGGAGAGAGAGCATGAGCAAGGAACTCAGGACCGTGAGGGGTGCACCCACACACTGAGAAAATGGGGATGTTCTATCGGGAACCTGTAGTAATAAGAGCGGCGGGGCTGCATCCCCAGCACCCAGGCTGCCTGGCTAGCTTATGCCCGAAATAACAACACACAAACTGTATTCATTTAATCACTGCTTGGCCCATTTCTATCTAGCCTCTTCTAGGCTAATTCTCACATATTAATTTAGCCCATTTCTAATCATCTGTGTAGCGCCCCTAGGTGCGCTTACTGGGAAGATTCTAGCCTATGTCCATCCTGGGTCGGAGCTTCATCGCTTGCGTCTGCCTGGGAGTTGGTAGCATGGCGTTTCTCTGAGGCGTCTGCCCCCGAGAGGAGAGCTGTGGAGTCTGAGCTCACTTCCTCTTCCTCCCAGCGTTCTGTTCTGTTTACTCCTCCCACCTATCTTCTAACCAATGAGGGCCAAGCAGTTTCTTTTTATTTAACCAATGACCTTCCTCCATCAGGAACCCACTAAGAACAGAAGTATTCTGGGAAAAAGGAAGCTCTTTCTGCAGTCCTGTCCAGACACCAAAGCAGCAGGATGTGACCTGCTCCCCTGAAAAAGGTACTGAGCCATGTGGCTAACATAGATAAGAATAATGGGCTAATATAAGTTATAAGAGCTCATACAAAGTCTGAGCTAAGGGACCAATGAGTTTATATTTAATGTAGACTCTCTGTGTGATTTTTTTTTCTGTGACTAAACAGCTGTGGAACCTGGTGGGAGGATAGAAACCCCAAACAAGCAGGCCCTCATGTTACAAAGATTCACTCTGAAAAAAAAAAGAAATCTCTTGAGAAAGAGAAATGACACCTCATCCACAACCGTGACAAGCATACAGGTAATAAAGAAATCATATAGGGTTGGGGCAGGGTTCAGCTCTTATCTTTACAGAAAAATACACATCTTCAAAAATTCAAGAGACCCTGGATGTTTGGATGTTGACAGAAGGAAAAATAACTATCCAATAAGGATCATTAAAAAAAGGGAATCTGACTTGTAAGGCAGGTGATCAAAACATTTATATATTTGAACATATAGAATTTACTTACATATAGAATTTACAATAGCTCTGTCCTTCTCGAAATTCATGCACGTTGTTAAAAGAAGAATTCAGAGTTTCTGTCTCATGTCAAGAGCCATTTGGTATGGGAATAAAGTAAAAAATAAGAAAGAATTTAGAAAAATTACTTTAATTTACTTTTCTTCATATCTATTTTTGTCTATATTATACCTTTCATTGAATAGATATGTCTGTATATCTCTATGTAAATAGTGTTTAAGTTTTCCAAAATTAAATATGAATTTTCCTGCAGTAATATTTGATGTTTCCAGAAAGAAGATGGGGCCTCACAACAACAACTCCACCTGGTTTATATGACATCATGATGCTGTTGCTACTCTAAGACCTGTTTGGGGTACCAGCTGCTCAAGATGGTTCCAACTTGGTTAGCTAAAATGGTGCACTTTTTTTTATTTTTACAACATTCTGGCCAGAACTCCAGTTGGGAACCTCAGAAAAACCCTACCTAATACTCAGACTATTTGCAATTATATCACACAGTAGTTTTGGAACCATCATTTTGCTTTCACAGGATCCCGCAGAATAAACATTGCCCCTATGAAAGCTGGAAGTAATTCTAGAAGACAACGTCCTCTCTCCCAACAAAATTTGTCCTCAAAGTTAGGGACATCATTTAGGGGTTGATTATAATTGGTATAGAGTTTGGAGTTGGGGGAAAATTATGTAGGATTAGGGATCTCAAATTGGATGAGATAATAGATTAATATAAACTTACACTAATACTAATAGTGAGTAAAAGAGTGAATATGTGTGAGCTATAATTTATAGGCAATTTACATATACTCTTGTATATTGATACATGCTTAAATTATATTGAATATGTTTCTATTTTCATCTACAATATTTATATACCTAGGCAAGGTTATTTTGTCATATTATATGCATGCATGCTTCTACCTCCACTTAAGACATTTTGTATATTGATACAAATAGGATATATTTATCATATCACATTTCTACCTGTGATCAAGATACTTATACACTGTTTACATTTTGAGATCATTGTCCTCATTTGTTGCACAGTTGTTTAAAGATTGTTTAAAGGCTCAGTCTTTAAGTTATTTAGGTGTTAAGATTCATAGGTCAATAGTCATCCATGTTTGTCATACTTATAGTTAGACTAATCATGTTCTTTAGATACATAATGATTGTATTCTGCATTGATAGCTAATCTTCAATCACTTCAAAGAGCTGTAGAATTTGGCATTTAAATAACTTAGGATTCTGTTGAAGTGATACACATTGCTCCTGGCAGCACTGATCTATTCCTGAGAAAATGTTGAGCACTGAAGAAACTCCACTTGGAGCTTGCTTTCTTCTTGGCAAACCTGGCCTTTTGGAAACGAATTGCCTGTGTATCGACCACTGACAAAATGCACAATTTCCTGACAGGATAAGCAGGATATAAGAAAAAAGACTGCCAAACCTTGCCAAGACAGAGTAAGATGGTTTTGAAAAATTTCCTGCCTCTGAAAATGGTCTGTCACTTACTCTAGGCCTTAACCAAAGTTGATTGCTCCAATATTGCAAATGAGACTTTGGGTGATTGCTCAGGAAATTAATTGTCTCTGTCATTTATTGCACATTTTGGAAATGGCTTGATTGCACTTTCTGCTTACTCAAGTAATATTATTTCCAAGACTAGATAGTTGTAGTTACTTGCCTCTCATGACTTGGCCAAGTTATTTATATACAAGACTTAAACTCATTAAGATAGGATAATTATTGAAACATTTATCACGTCTTGCTTGATGTTGTTTATGTTTATGATGTTGTAATTCTAATTTTTATAACTGATATTTGTTCATATTCGACATAACTTTCTTATTTAAACAAAAGGGAGAGGTGTTCTAGGAATTCCTATCACCAATAGCCTTTAAGTTACCCCCCCCACACACACGCTTGTGCGTGGCCTCTTATACTATCTATGCTGATGTAAAACACAAGTCTGGCCTCTTTTCTAGCTGCAGGATTCAGTTACTGTTCCCCGTTCCAGCAGATGATTGTGATCTGTGAGTCTATCCCTAAATAAATAACCTTTTATTATACTCAGTTCTGAGCTAGTGTGGGATTTCTTTTTTAGTGTCCTTCTTCACAGTCTTACCTACAGGACAAGCCTTTAGCTTTCACAACTTTGCACACAGAAGTGTTTGTAATACATTGATTTCTCTCCCGAGAATGACCAGCATTAGAGAAGAGATTCATTCTGTTTCTTGCTGTATCTCAGAGAAGTGTGTCCAAGTGTCGTCATTGGAAGTCTAGTGTTTAAGTGAGAGATAGTATAGGGCCATGAACACCAGGAGTAATCACAGTTCAGGAAGTCTGGGGACAATGTACCATAGCCTCTGGTTAGGAGATGTCCACAGCAAGGCTATAAGTCAGGATGGTGGTGGTGGCAGTGTTGGGGGCTAGACAATGACACAGTAAGACAATTGGGCAACAGGAGGCTCAGCTTGGGCAGTGAAGGGGACAGTAATCTGTAGCAAAAGGCTTGGTGAATAGGAGCTGCACTTGTCACTCCAGGATAGCTGTAGCAGAATCTGAGCTTCAGGTTTGGAAACAGATGGTGGCCCAACATCCAGAGCCATCTGACTTCTCTGAGGCTCACTGCTAATGGGATGGAGAACTCTGATGCTCCAGTTAACTGCCTGTGTTCACAGTCTCCTCTCTTCAGCAATATTTAATGCTGAGAGAAATTTGAAAGCAAGGAGTCTGGCCTCTCAGTTCAGATCCCTATGCTGATTGCTTTTTCTACTCCCACATACCCAGTAAACAGTCTTTATCTAAAACATTGGTCACCCTAGAAGGTACAAACTAGTATGTCTCTGGAACATGAAAGAACCTGCCCCATTCACTGCCTCCAAAGCTCAATGTGGTCAGTATGGCTTCTTTTATACATGAAAAATATTCTTAAGATGAAGAATCTGTGGTGATTATCAGAAACTTAACTGCTATTTGCTAAACAAAGGCCTTGTTGCACTTTCTACATAGCATGGAATTCTCTGTTCTATGGTCCCTGGCAGTGAAGTGTTGCGGGAGGTCCTTCCGCTCCTCCAGCCAATAGCCGCTGAGATACCAGCCTATTGGGGCATGGTCTCTCTCTTTATTTTTTTTTTTTTAATAATTTTTTTATTAAGAAAAGAAGAAAAAAAAACATAAACAAAAAACAAGTTTCCACCTCCTCCCAGCCTCCCATCTCCCTCCCCCTCCTCCCACCCTTCTCCCCCTCCTCCCACCCTTCTACCCCTCCCCCCACTCCTCTCCCCCTCCCTCTCCAGTCCACAGAGCAGTCTAGGTTCCCTGCCCTGTGGCAAGTCCTAGGTCCTCCCCCCTCCGTCCATATCTAGGAAGGTGAACATCCAAACTGGCTAGGCTTCCACAAAGCCAGCACATTAAGTAGGATCAAAACCCCGTGCCATTGTCCTTGGCGTCTCATCAGCCCTCATTGTTCGCCATGTTCAGAGAGTCTGGCTTTATCCCATGCTTTTTCAGTCACAGTCCAGCTGGCCTTGGTGAGCTCCCAGTAGATCAGCTCCACTGTCTCAGTGGGTGGGTGCACGCCTCGTGGTCCCGACTTCTTTGCTCATGTTCTCCCTCCTTCTGCTCCTCATTGGGACCTTGGGAGCTCAGTCCAGTGCTCCAGTGTGGGTCTCTGTCTCTGTCTCCATCCATCACCAGATGAAGGTTCTATGATGATATGCAAGATATTCGTCAGTATTGCTCTCGGATAGGGTCATTTCAGGTTCCCAATCCTCAGCTACCCAAGGAACTAACTGGGAACCTCATGTTGGGCACTTGGGAGCCCCTCTAGGGTCAAATCTCTTGCTCACCCTAAAGTGGTTCCCTTAACTAAGAATTGTGGTTCCGTGCTCCCCTATCCACCTTTCCTTTATCCCAATTCTCCTGATTCCCCAAGTCCCCCCTCCTTCCCTTCTACCTTTTCTCTCCCCATCTCCCCTTACCCCCATCCCACCCCACCCCCAAAATCCTAATTTTCTCCCCGGCAATTGGGTCTACTTCCCTTAGCCAAGAGGATAACTATATGTTTTTCCTTGGGTTCACCTTCTTACTTAGCTTCTTTAGGTTCACCTATTGTAGACTCCGTGGCCCTAATTTATGGCTAGAAACCAATTATGAGCGAGTACATCCCATGTTCATCTTTTTGGGTCTGGGACACCTCACTCAGGATAGTGTTTTCTATTTCCATCCATTTGCCTGCAAAATTCGAGAAGTCATTGTTTTTTACCGCAGCGTAGTACTCTAGCGTGTATATATTCCATACTTTCTTCATCCATTCTTCCATTGAAGGGCATCTAGGTTGTTTCCAGGTTCTGGCTATTACAAATAATACTGCTATGAACATGGTCTCTCTCTTTAAAAAAGCAGCGTCTTCCCTCCTCGCTCTCTCTTACTTCCTGCTCCACTTCCGGCAACTAGACCCCTTCCTGATTGCGCAGAGGGCTGTTGTCTAGGATGGTGATCTGTAAGTTTTTTTCCCCTTTAAATAAATACCACCTTATTAATCATAATTCCAAACTGCTGTGGGATTGTTTGTGACTTACGCCTTCAGTGAAGCAGTTGGATCTAATCAACTTTGAGTATACTTTGATACCATGTTTGATTTGGCACTGTTGCCACAGCATTTTCCACTCTCAGGGGTACTGGTGACTGAACCCTAAAGAGCATACCTGTCACTAAAAGTGCTTTCCCCTTTACCGAGAAAAATCGAAAGAGGCATCCATATCCACAGATAGGCAAAACACAACACAGAAATACAAGAAACACGGAAACATGAGAAAATCTGCTGAAGAGAGAGAGAGAGAGAGAGAGAGAGAAGAAGAAGAAGAAGAAGAAGAAGAAGAAGAAGAAGAAGAAGAAGAAGTGAACAATCCAGAACCAGATAAGAAGGTTTGAAAGAGAGGAAAAGAAGAGCAATGTGAATAGAAATTTAGGGAGGTAATTGGAATTTGTAAAGTCCATTCCCATAAGTATTAGCAGTGGAAACTCTAATAAAACTTATAGCAAAAAGCATCATATAACCATAGGCTAGATCAAACAGAATAAAGTATATCAGGGAAGGAATTCAAAGTTGATGTAATATTGCATTTAGACATCAGTAAATAAGAATAAAAAGCATGACCAGAACTTTCAGGAATTGCTGGAATGTAATCAAGAGACCATACCTAAAAATCCATGGGACAGAAAAAAATGGAAAATGGAAACTAAAGTAATAGAAAATGAAATGCCCTTTAGTAAAAATAAAAGCATTTTCTCCAAATCAAAGTTCTTTAAAAGGAAATCTAATGACAATTGTTATTTGGAAACAAATAGTGATTCTATGGAAGAACTACTCCATGACACATTAGAATTGAAGTCTAGCTACGGAACAAAGAAACAGGATTCAAATCTGCCAGAGAACAAAACCAACTTAAAAGCAAAGGCATTGGAATATCATGAAACTTCTCATGAAAAATTCCAAAAGCCAGAAAGTAGAAAGCAAGAAATGCTCTGCTTCAAGTCCTGATAGTAATGATAATTTCCAACCAAGATTTCTATATACATCAAAGTGATCTTCTAAAAGAAAGGGAGAGATAAAGATGCTTCAGCATAGGCACAAACCAAAGCAGTACATAGTCACCAAGGCAACACTGTAGATAGGATGTAAAGGAGTCTTATACAAGAAGATAAAGAAAGTCTTAGTCATGAGAACTCAGAAAAGAATGGAATCCATAAGACGAATTGATGAACAAGAGAGAGCTGGGAAAGAAACAGTCATGTAAAACTCAGCAAACTAGGAAACCTCTAATATAAATAAGGGGAAAGAAGGGAACACACAGTATTTGAAACAACCAAGAAAATAAGTAACAAAACTACAGGAATTGTAAAATCCCTCTCAAAAAATCCCAAATATAAATGTTTTATTTCACCAACTAAAGAAAGAGTATCCAGTTGGATTTTTTTTTAAAATATCAGCTTTTTGTTGTCTACAAGAACAACACCTCACTGGAAAAAGAATCACTCTGAATAAAAGTGAAAGCAAGAAAATAAATTTCCCAAGAAAATGGAAGCACAAAACCAGAAAAAGATTTACAGCTGATAAAGAAATCTGCCAGCCAACATTACTCAGGGTGAAGAAGATCACTACATGTTCATACTCAAGATAATACTCCACCAAGATGATCAACAAGTGCACACATATGCACAGATGCATATAAGTGTGACTCAGAATTAATATTGTGAAAATGGATATGTACTTCAACTCATATGGAGGTTCAATGAAATTTCCACCAAAATTCCAAAGACATCCTTCACAGGAAAGAAGAAATACCCTAAAATGCATATGGAAACAGGAAACTAGTCAAAGCAATCATAAGCAGCAAAGGGGATGATTACACATTGTTTGATATGAATGTATACTCTAGAATTCTAGCAATAAAACCAGCATGATATTGGCACATATACACACAAAACATACAGATGAATGAACTAAAATAGAGGATCAGAAATATACCCACATAGATAATACCACCTGACTTCAACAAAGGTGCTAGAGAGGTGGCAGGGAGAAGGCCAAGTGGGCAAGAGTGCTTGCAGCTCGACGACCTGAGTTCAAATCCCCAGCACTCACTAAAAAAGCCTGGCACAGCAATGATTTATCTGCAATGTCAGTGCAGATGTGATGTAGATCTTGAGAACTTGTCAAGCCACCCTAGCTGAAAATGGGCAACCTCTGGTCCAATGAAAAATCTGTCTCAAGGCATTAAGGTGGAGAAGATAATGGCAGAAGAAGATACCCCACATGATGCCCTGGCTTCTGAATGCTTACTTACTAGTGCACTCATTCGCAAAAAAGCATACATGCAGCATAGATATATACCACACACAACACAGCAATACATGCATACAATAACAACAATAATAACAATAAAACGTATCTTAGAGAAAACAGTGTCTTCAACATATAGTGTTTGTTCCTGATGCGGAAGAATAAAACTCGAAGTCTATTGTTCATTGTGTACCAGAATCAGGTCAAAATAAGCCAAAGACTTTGATGTAAGACCCAAAACTTTGAAACAGTTAGATGAAAACATGAAGGAAATACTGCCAGATATAGGTATAGGCGAGAATTTCTGGAAGTATCTCCAATCCTTTAGAAAATTACAGTGAGAATTCATAAATATGATTGAATAAAATCAAAAGCTTCTGCAGAGCAGAGAGAAGAATCAGCTTACAGGATGAGACAATCTGTACCAACAATGTACCAGAGTTAGGACTGATATGCAGAATATATAAGGAACCGACAAAACTAAATATCAAGAGAACAAATCATCCAATAAACGAGTGACAACATGATTGATTAGAGAGTTCTCAAAAAAAATTCAAATACTGAATACACAATTCAGAAAAACGTTCAAAATCCTTATCCAAAGGTGGGTGCAAATGAAAACTCTGTTGATATTGCATTCACTCACATCAGAAAAGCTATCATCAAGAAAACAGATGACGGCAAATGTTGGTAAGGAGGCAGAGGTGAGGACATCCTACACATTGCTGAGAGAAATTTAAACTAGTTAGCCTTTGTTTAAGTCAGCATGGAGATCCCTCAAAATACTGAAAATAGAAGTGCCATATGGTTCAACTGTCTATTCCTGGATATACATCCAGAGGATCCCAAGTCAACATTACAGCATGGATCCCCAGACCCCTGTTTGTTGTTACATTGTTCACCATAACCAAGAACTCCACTTACACAATAGGGTTTTATTCAACCTCAAAGAAGACAGGAATTTTTTCTAATAGCTCTCTTTTCCCAGGCACCAACTTTCCCATATGTTATAATGCTCCTCCCTCATGTGTGACTTTGTTAGGGCTCTTCTAAGTAGGCAGTTTTCCCATCCATCATCTCCTAAGTGGTAAGCAGCTTAGTGAAAGCCACATGTTCCTTAATTTCCAATAATTCAGCCCAGGTATCATGTCTTCAGAAAGTCTCCCCGATGTATATTTTCTGTCTATATAGTTCAAACCTAAAATTTTGCTCCTAATTAGCTACTTTGCTACAGTTATCTCTTTTTGTAACTTGTTACAGTTGATCTGAGTACCCAAAGGAAACTCTCCTATATCCACTGTGTATTTCTAGTGACTCCCATGTTCTTATTATGTAGTATACACTAATGCCATTTATAATACATGCGTGAGGCAATTGTTTGGATTAAGGAATGGATATCACTGGCCAATAAACTTCAGTTTGCTTCCTGCTGCTTTGATGAGCACAATCTGCAAAGGCAACCTGGGGAGGAGTGAGTTTATTTCAATTACAGGTTCCAGTCCATTACCAAGAGAAGCCACGCAGAAACTCAAAGAAGAGAGGAACCTAGAGATAGAAAACGAAGCAGAGACCGTGGAGGAACTGTACGGACTGGCTTACTCAGTTACTGTCCTTATACATACCAGGCTCATCTCTCCAGTGATGACACTGCCTACAACAGTTTGCAATCAAGGAGAAAAATCCCACCAATGTGCCCATGGTCCAATTTGATGAAGATGACTCCTTGTCTGAGTCCCTCTTCCCGGATGTGACAAGCTGACAACCAAGATTATATACATCACTATACTCATTTCACTTTACCTAGTTTTAATTCTCTATTCTAAAATGAAGATAATAGAAATTTAGTAAATAGCCTAAGTCAGCTAACATGCCTAGCACACAAAATAGTATATGATATAGCAATTGTCCCCTAAATACAACCATGTTAATTTATGTGCCCCATTAACAGACAGGCAGTGGTGGCACATGCCTTTAATCCCGGCACTCAGAATTAAAGAGGCAGGGGAATCTCTGTGAGTTCAAGGCCAACCTGGTTTACAGAACAAGTTCTAGGATGGCTAGGGCTGTTGCAGAAAAAAAGTAAAACAGACAAACAAACAAAACAAAATAAAACAACGGCTCTAAAGTGTAATAATCCAGTTGGTTATCATCATCAGGAGAGAGAGCCATCCACAAAGTCTGTATTTCTCCCCTTGCCACTATAGTTAGTTATAATAGTGAGGAAATTGGCCTTGAGGTAGCTTATTTTCTCAATAAATGAGCTTCAAGGATCATGCTGGCTCTATTACTATTTTTTAATTACAAAGCCATTTCACTCATTTTCTCATTCAGAAAATAGAATGGAACATCTCATAGCACATACACTGTTCAAGGAAACTGCTATCATCACAAATGAAGTGTTCCACTTTGTCAGATCACTAAGACACACAGAAACCAAGTCTTCAGGCAAGTGTATCTACAGAACAATGGGAATTTACTACTTGTTCTGGTAATGAAGACCTCAGAAACACCTCATGCTGAAAAACCTTGATTTTTTTTTTTACAAAGCATTATAATTTCTTGGGATGTTGTTGTTATTGTTTTAGCAATAGCCATATGTTCTCGCCCTCTGGGAGGGAACACCTGCTACTCCTAAAAGAGTTTGTCACAAACACACTATTTATACACAGATATTAAACTATAGCGTGGAGTTCTTTTCAGTTTGTGAGTCAGCTAAACCCAACGTTGAAAGAAAATAAAAGATGAGTCACTCATGCATTAGCTCTTTAATTAATTCAACAACTATCTACTTTCTGGCTTTTTGTTGTGAAAGACATTGTCCTGGACTCCACTTAAAAGATGATAAGTCAGCATGGGTTTTGACATGAGTGTGCTCCAGATAGTTAGGACACCTATAAGTAAGAGGGAGGTAATCAAATGACTATGTTTTAGGATTGTGATAAGCAATTGGGAGGGATAACATGTATCACAAACATAGACGTTTTTTCCGTTTATTTATTTATTAAAGATTTCTGTCTCTTCCCCGCCACCGCCTCCCATATCCCTCCCCCTCCCCCAACCAAGTTCCCCTCCCTTGTCAGCCCATAGAGCTATCAGGGTTCCCTGCCCTGTGAGAAGTCCAAGGACCACCCATCTCCATCCAGGTCTAGTAAGGTGAGCATCCAAACTGCCTAGGCTCCCACAAAGCCAGTATGCTAGGCTCCCACAAAGCCAGTATGTGCAGTAGGATCAAAAACCCATTGCCGTTGTTCTTGAGTTCTCAGTAGTCCTCATTGTCCGCTATGTTCAGCGAGTCCAGTTTTATCCCAGGTTTTTTCAGACCCAGGCCAGCTGGCCTTGGTGAGTTCTCTTGGGAATATACCCAAGAGAGGCCTTATCATACAACAAAAGTATATGCTCTACGATGTTCATAGCAGCATTGTTTGTAATAGCCAGAACCTGGAAACAACCTAGATGCCCTTCAATGGAAGAATGGATGAAGAAAGTATGGAATGTATACATATTAGAGTACTACTCAGCAGTAGACTTACTTTTGAAGGAATGTATTGGGAAAGCTCTAGTCTAGTAATTATAGAAGTGATATTTGAGGAGGTGGTAGATCGGTGGAGAACTAGTGAAATGTAAAAATCATGCACTCACTAAAGCAGTTGAGTGTGTTTTTGATTGGGAGCTACAAAAACCTTGCTTCCTGGGATGACTGAAAGATGACCAGTGTGGCAGACTGAGGTAAACACAAAAATGAGAGGCCCAGATAAGTTTGGCCTAGCCAGGCCTAATTTCATAAGGCCATGTCAGCCATGATGAAGGGTTTGGGTGACTCTGGAATGACTGTGCACAGCCACTCCTTCTCCCTGAGACAGTCTGTTCTAGATAATTGCTGTCATCATTATCTGCCGAGCACACCTGTGCACTCTATTCTTCTTGCCCAGTATGGAAATGGTATTGAATTAGAATGTCTGCTCAGAGACCTGCACGCAATACAATTCTGTGCAATTCTGAAACCCTGCTGGGTCTCATACACTGTAAAATTAGAAAGAGATTTTGATGTAAGAAATAAATGAAATATTATGTGTGAAAACCCCTAACACTGTGCCTGAGTGAAGGCAGCTGCTTCGTGAATGTTAGTTTCCCTGTAGCTACCTACTGGCAAAGTTTCTACTCATCCTTTCCCAAACTATTTGCTTCTTTAAGCACTAAAGTTCAAATTCAAGGCCTTGAGCATGCCAGGTAAGAACTCTAGGCAAGGGAGGAGCTACATGCTTTGCCCTTCACTGTTGTTATCTATTTCATTTTTTTTTGTTTTGTACCACTCCTATGTCTTTATCTAATAATACACTGTAGATTCATTCTTTGTGTATCTATAGTCTGACTATCATATTAACCATTAGGTTAGGGAAGAAACTGCCCCCAAGCCTTCTTGTGATTGGTACAATTGAAAACAGAGATATAATAAGTAGCTGTGTAGTGATTTCTCTACCATAATCTAAAAGCAGGAGAAGTTTTTACTGGCAAAGCCATGTAATGTTTCCAAGTGACAAGTAGAAAATAAGAGTGAATCTCATGATTACAGGGAAGTTATGAAAAACCTTCTTAGGGAGTATAGGGTGCAAAGAACACCATTACAAAGATACATGACTACCCATGCTTTTACCTGCAATATTAAATAGTGTGGCAATATCAAAGTTGGGTGTTGGCTGAGTTTTCTGTCCCCCCCCCCCACCAGTCCTGCAGTCATTCAGTCCCAAAGAAACACACAAAGGTCTACATTAATTATTAACTGGCTGGTCTATTAGCTCAGGCTTCTTATTAACTCTTAATTGTCCATTAACCCATTATTTTTGTCTGTGCTAGCCACGTGGCTCAGTACCTTATATCAGAGAGGCCCTTTCACTTTGCTTCCTCTGTGGCTGGGTAACAACTACAGATTGTGTTTTTCTTCTTCCCAGAATTCTCCTGTGCTCATTGTCCCACCTATACTTTCTGCCTGGCTACCAGCCAATCAGCATTTTATTAAAAATAATACAAGTGACAGGATAAAAGGCCATTGTCCCACAGCACTTGTGTGTTCCACCTTTAATCCCAGTACTTGGGAGACAGACGCAGGCAGATCTCTGTGAATTCAAGGACAACCTTTTCTAAAGAGTGAGTGCCAGGAGAGTCAAAGACATACAGAGAAACTTAGTCTCAAAACACCAAAATTTATAAAGAAAAATAAAAGAAATCAAGTTTAAAATAAAGCCACATAAAGATGGAAAATACACAGGGAGTCTGGATACTATATATTATTGTGTTGTCTTTGAATTGTTTGATGGCTGAGGAAGGAGCAATAGCTGATAAAAGATGAAACTGGACTTTCTGAACGCGGCGGACAATGAAGGCTGATGAGAAGTCAAGGACAGTGGCACTAGGTTTTGATCCTAATACATGAACTGGCTTTGTGGGAGCCTACCCTGTTTGGATGCTCACCTTCCTGGTCCTGGATAGAAGTGGGAGGACCTTGGACTTCCCGCAGGACAGGGAATCTGGACTGCTCTTCATTCTCTAGAGGGAGGGGGAATGGAGTGGGGGGAGGGGGAGATGGGGAGGGGAGTGGGGGCAGGGGGCGATGTGTGAGAAGATGGGGAGGGAAATGGGAAATGGGGAGGAGGTGGAAATTTTTTTCAACAACTAAAAAAAAATAATAAAAAATAATTATCAATGCTGCTGGATTAATCCAAGATAGGTATTATGAAAATGCCTTGACTTCAAAATTGAAGTCAAAAGATATGTTACTTTGAAGAAAAGATTTTGTTTTTGTTTCCACAGGAAATGAGAGGCTGCGGACTCATTTTAGGTTAAGAAAATTCAGGTTTGACCAAAGAAGATCCCCTGAGAACTCTCCATTAGGAGCAGATGGCCCAGATGTCTGAGTTCTACATCCAAAACAGCTTCAAGATTGCTGCCTGAGATGATCAGGCCTCACAGGATACTCCAGCCAAGACTTAATCATAATTCAAAATTTTCTTTAGGTCCCCATAAGATTATCAGCACCCCTAATCTGCAGGAAGTATCCTGGAAAACTATGCCCACATTCCCAAAAGATGGATTTGGATGTTTGCCTTTGTTTAGAATATTGGTTACAAGTTGTTATGGATAATAGTCAAGAGAAAAACTAAATAAAGTATATTAGATTCAGAGTTCTTGGTTTTTCTTTTTATAAAGGGCAGGGGGTGCTGTGGGACAATGGTCTTTTAGCCTGTGACTTGATTGGCCAGCAGAAAGTAGAGGTGGAGTGAGGAGCACAGGAGAATTCTGGGAAGAAAAAAGACACAGTCTGCAGTTGTCACCTAGCCACAGAGGAAGTAAAATGAGAATGCCTCTCTGATATAAGGTACTAAGCCATGTGGCTAGCACAGACAAGAATAATGGGTTAATGGACGATGTAATAAAGAGTTAAAGAAAAGCCAGAGCTAATAGGCCAACCAGTTTATAAATAATATAGACCTCTGTGTATTTCTTTGGGGCAGAATGCCTACGGGACCAGGTGGGACAGAAAACTCAGTCAACAATTGTTGGGTTAAATCAGTTATTAAATTCCTCATTAATATAGTCAATATCTATTTGACATTTTCTGTTGATAATGTCATGCCTTGAGCTAGAAAGTAGTAAAAATATTTTTCAATGAATGAGAATGAATTTTTACAGACCAATATTATTATATGAGTTCATGTGGTTAAATTTACATGCAATTTTAAAGAAGTAAGCTGAGGTACAAATTTATTGTTTTATTCCTTGATGACTATCGTGAAATTTAAATTAGAAAATTATTGAATACATTGGTTTCTTATACCATGCTAAATTAAGCAGTAAGAATTCTAACTGACAAATATTGTGAGATTTGAGATTTTATAAATATTATAAATAGCGCTTCCAAGACTTTTCTTTGAATATTCCTTTTGTAGGCACAGTTCTGAATGTCTTAATGGATTTTGATAAGATCTATAAGCATAATTTATTAAATACAAATACTTAATTCTCAAGTTAGAACACAGTTTAAATAGCCATTCTGAAGCTGTGGAGCTTCACTTTTGGGTCTTTATAGTTTCATTATCATATACACTTTATGCACTTGTACTTAGAAAATCATGTTTCAAATATGTCTTTCTTTTAACTGTTCACACAACTTTTCCTCTTTTTGTTTAATACATATCTCAAGATTTTTCAATGCAAATACTTTAAAAAACAGAGTAACTTATACAGTGAGATAATTTCTTGCATGTTTCCATTGCCCATTTTGGAGGACTATCTCTTAATTTTTCCTATGAATATTTCACTTTATTTTCCAATGAAAGAAATTTTTATATGCTTCAGGGAACCTTTAATGATAATTTTATTAAATAAAGAAATATACCAAAGACCTTCATTATACAGTCATGGCATTTCTCCCAAGTATCAAATTTATCTTCAAGCCTGTGGTCCAAGTTCCAAAACATTGCCTGTAATTAGATGTAATTACATGTCATATTAATCAAAATGTGGCATTTTGAGTGACAACTTTGCTTCTATTCTCCCTCAAACTTCTATACATTCTTTCCCACTTATCTTTTCAGACCTTCTCTTACTATTTCTACCGAGAAATAGTCTTTAAATTACATCCTTATCTCAAATTGTCTAGGGACCAACTCCCATGAGAACCTATAACTAAATGTGCTAACAGGAAGCAAAATACTATTAAAATGTTCATTTTTCCAGAGGAATGAATCTTTTAACTTCCAACCTTAAAGCTCTACCTAACAGGTACCTGAAGTCAACCTGAAAGCCTCACTCTGAAGCTCTTCCCTGCTTTTGTATTTGCTAGGGTTCTTGGAGTGCCTGATATATAATATATATGTATATATATGTATATATATACACATATATATATATTCTTTTCTTTGCAGTACCTTGAAGCAACCAGAATAACAGAATTGGTAGTTTCTTATAGATTTTATAGATATCAAAGGTACTCATGTTAGCCTCTGTTGTAATATAAACTGCGGGGCTGCATCCCGGCACCCAGCCGCCCGCATGGCTAGCTTATGCCCCAAAATAATTACATGAAAACTGTATTCTTTTAAACACTACCTGGCCCATTAGTTCCAGCCTCTTATTGGCTAGCTCTTACATATTGATCTAACCCATTTCTAATAATCTGTGTAGCCCACGAGGTGGCTTACCAGGGAAGATCTTAACCTGCGGCTGTCTGGAGTGGGAGAATCATGGCGACTCCTTGACTCAGCTTCTTTCTCCCAGCATTCTGTTCTCTCTACTCCACCTACCTAATTTTATGTCCTATTAGGGCCAAGCAGTTTTCTTTATTAATTAACCAATGAAACAACAGATAGAAAGATGACCCTCCTCCATCAAGCCTCCTTTTTATTTTCTCTAGAATTAATTTAAAATAAGAAAATGTGTTAATTTACACAATGAAGTAATACTCAGTGGTAAAAAAAAAAAAACCCCAAAAAAAACAAGGACATCATGAAATTTGCAGGCAAATGGATAGAACTAGGAAAAATCATCCTGAGTGAGATAACCCAGACCCAGAAAGACAAACATGGTATGTACTGACTCAAAAATAGATATTAACTGTAAAATAAATTATAACCAGGCTACAATCCATAGCCCCAGAGAAGCTAGGTAACAAGTAGAGCCCAAAGAGAGACACAAAGATTTCCCTGGAAAGGGGAAATAGAAAGAATTTCCTGGGTAAATTGTGGATGAGGGGAAATGGGGGGATGGGACCGTGAGGGATTAGATTGGTGGGTTGGAGCAGGATAGATGGGGAGAGTAATGAAAGAGATTGTTTTGATGGGGTAGAGTATTTTGAGGCTAGGGAGAAACCTGGTGTCAGGAAAATCCCAGGAATCCACAAGGATGCTCCCAGTTAAGACTGCTAGCAATAGGGTGCCTGAACTGTCCTTCTCCTGTAATCAGATTGGTTACTATCCTAATTGTAATCAGAGAGCATTCATGCAGTAACTGATGGAAGCAGATGTAGAGATCCATAGCCAAGTCCTGGGCTGAGCTCTGGGAGTTCTGTTGAAGAGAGGGAGGAGGAATTGTATGTACCAGGAGGTCAAGGTCATGATAGTCGAACCCACAAAGACAGCTGACTTAAGTTCGAGGGAACTCACAGACTCTGGACTGATAGCTAGTATGTCTTCAAAAAACTCACCTAGGCCCTCTGCATGTGTGTGACAGTTATGTAGCTAAAACTGTTTGTGGAGCTCCGAGAAGTGGGATCAGGATCTGTCCCTGGTACTTGATCTGGGTTTGGGGAACCATTCCCCCTGCTAGGTTGCTTTGCCCAGCATTGATGCAGGGGTGGGAGGGAAGCTTGTTCTGCATCAACTTGATGTGCCACGCTTCGTGGACTCCCGTGGGAGGACTGCCCTCTTCTGAAGGGAGACAAACAGAGGAGGAGTGGATGGGAGTGCATAGGTGGAATGTTCAGGGAGGGAACAGGAGGAGAGGAGAGAGGGGAACACTGTAGTGGGTATGTAAAATAAATGAAAAAAATTAATAAAAAATAAGATAAAAACTTGTAGTTTCTGGACAATGGGTGGGATCTAAGGTTTAAGCAGAGGTCCACTGTGAGAGGTGTCTTGGAGAATTGTTTCTAATTCATGGTTTTAGAAAACCTAATTATCATTCTCTACCTTTTCTGCTACAGTTCTTGCTTCTCATTTTTGATATTGCATTTCTTGCCATATAACTTATTTGATACTTCTTGAATATATTGATACATACTGTAATTGTTATCTTGCTTATTGGTTAACATGACCTCTAATTTGCAATCCCACCTATATACCTCCTCTCCCCTTTCACTAAGTTGTCCTTAGTTTTACTGAGCAGAGCCAATTTGGTGGTTTCCCAGTTTCACCGGAAAGGATGCACAGATATTCTGTTGTCATGGAAACAAGGCAATTGCTCAGAGTATTCATACTGCATGGGTAACACTGAGCTAACTGCTGTAGAGTTTCTCATTTATTACAAAACATTTACAGGGAGAATATGATACAGTTCATGATGTTAAAGTGGTTGCCACATTTCAAGGAGTTAAGTAGAGTTTTCTGATTAGAATGAATGTTAAATGGGATGGAAATCGCTAACTACCTGGAACATGGAACAGATGGTAGACACAAGCATTGACCTGGGAGAGTGTGCTAGTGCCCCACACCTTCTGGTCTTGGGTATTTGTGACGGCACACTTATGTAGCCAGTGACATTCATCTTGCCTTGCATGATAACAAACTGGCAAAGCACATGTTGTCTTACAGTTTGGATATCAATGTTACTTTCCTTCTTTTGAATAAAATGACCTAATTACCTTTTTCTGATTTAACTTCCTTTGTTTTTGCCAAACTTCTTCATATACTTATTATGTTAACTTATTATGTTAACTTTTCTTCAAAAAAGGAAAATAAACTATTCATCTTTTGTCCTACGACATAACAGATTTCCCAACACATTTCCATTACAGTCTATAAAACGCTATTTTGTGTGCAATAAATTTTCCCTAAAGTACTTCCTGATAAGACACTGCTTCTCTAATTCCACTCTTATTCATAAAGACAGTCTAGATTACTGTTCCTAATGTCTTGTCCTCAGCTGGCAAGTGCCTTCCTCCATACTATATCTTCTGGCATAAAGAAAATTTTTCTAATTCGAGAACAGCTCTATCCTTATTTTCAGTTTTGTGAAAGGTTCTTATTTACTTTGCAAAATCATACATGCCTCCTCACCCAGTTTTCACTCATAGTTGGTGAGCTGCTCAACTTTCCATTGCTGTAACAAAATGCATGAGGGAAATAACACCAAAGGAAGGACATGTTCTGAGGTTCCAGTACACGCCTGTTTACACACATTTCAGTGGACCTGTTGTGATGCAGAGCATCAAAGTGAGGCTAACGTGCCTTATTTCATGGCAGCTTGGAAACAAGAGTGAGGAAGATGAACCATGGTCTAATAGCCTCTACCAGGCTACAAATACAAAGACCAAACTTCTTCCCATTAGACTCTAACTTTTAAAGATTTCACAGCTTCCAAAAGTATTGTGGGTCAGAGAGAAAGCCTTGAACTAATGGGCATTTGGGAAAACTTTTGAGTCAAACTGTAGCACCTCTTTGACATTAAGACTCTAGCAACAGAACTGAAGGTTCCAGTTGCACTTCGTCACCTGATTTCCCTCCATTCAGTGACTCTAATTTGCCTCTTAGTCTGAAGGGAAATGAACCAGATGAAGGAGAACACAAATAAAGTAATCACACACTAGCTCTGAACAGGGTACACTACTCGTAAATTCCCAAATGTTGTTTATAAATGTTTGTTTACATTTAAAGGGGGATATGATATAGAAATGAATACCTTGCATTGGTATGGATCTTGGTTTAAATGATACAAATTTGAGGTCAATTTTGTTATATGTTTATTTTTGCTCTTGTTTAAGGTATTGTGTTTGTGCAGCTCATTTAAAAATGCAATGTATAATTAAAAATATAGGTTAATAGATAATCATCTATAATAGCCAAGCTTACAGTCATATTAGTTAGGTTTTCTAAAAATATAGAGATATATTTCAGTTAGATAGCTATTCTTCAAACCTTTCAAAGAACTTCAGAATGTTGAATTTAAAATGTTTTAAAAACTTAGGATTTTTCATCACAGTGAGACACATCTGTTCCTGGCAGCACCAATGTATTTCAAGAGTATGATGGGCATCTTGAACCAGCTGAGCACCAAGCAATCAAAACATAAGAGGCTCCTTATGGAACTTGCTAGCCATTTGGGCAAGAAACCACTCGTGCCTAGATTGCTTGATGGTATGCTGCTGTATGAACTGGACATATGAGGCCTACAAAAAAATGACTGCTAAAGTTGATTAAAGAAGGTGAGGCAGTCCTTTAGGGTTCCTGCTTCATGAAAGAGTCTACCAGACATTCTGCCAGAACACACAAAAAAAGTAACTGGTAAACTGGAAATATAGGTCTTTAAAAATTCCTACTTCATGGAAAAGTCTGCTGTATACTATGGGCCTGTAGGCTAAAGATTGGATGCCCCAATGATACAAAACAACTTTGGGTGACTATTCAGGCAGCGAGATGTCCCTGTCAATTCTAGAGTTTTGGAACTTGCTTACAATGCACTTCCTATTTACTTAGGTAATATTAAATCCTTTCAGATCTGGTCTTTGATAGAGTTAAAATAGTTATAATTATAAATATCCTTAGTTTTAATAAAAGATAAAGTAGATATAAATATTGTAACTGTAATTCTTGCTTGATAGCTGTTTTGTTGTATTTAATCTTGCTATGTCAGAGTTAAAACCTTTCTTTTTATTTAGACAGAAAAGGGGAGGTGAAGTGGGATTCCCCTCTGTATGCTGTAAATACCATTGGTTAATAAATAAAGTTGCTTTGGACATATTGCAGTGCAGAATAGGGAAAGGCAGGAAATCCAAACAGATAGAGGAGGAGAGAGTAGGCAGAGTCAGAAAGACACCATGTAGCCGAGGGAGGAGATAGACGCTGGTACCGGTAAGCCATGAGTCTTGTGATAAAATATAAAATAATAAAAATGGGTTAATTTTAGATGTAAGAGCTAGATAAAAATACTCTTAAGCTACTGGCCATACAGTATTACAAATAATATAGTTTCTGTGTGATTATTTCAAGTCTGGGCAGCCAAGATCAAATTAACAGTCTCTACCAACATATGTTGTTGAGGAAATATGATCTCTTAGTTATTTTTTCAGTGCTATGGCAAATATATTGGGAAAGTGGCTTAAAGGAGAAATGATTTGTTTGTGATCTCTTAGTTATTTTTTTTTCAGTGCTATGGCAAATATATTGGGGAAGTGACTTGAAGGAGAAATGATTTGTCTGGGACTCACATTTGGAGGGTCTTAAGTCTAGTTGACAATGTGTTTTGCTTTTTGTTTTTTTTTGGGGGGGGTCTGTGACAAATCTGAAACAGAGGAGGAGGAGGAGAATGAGAACAAGAAGGAGAAGAAGGAAGAAGGAGGAGGAGGAAGAGGAGGAGGAGGAGGAGGAGGAGGAGGAGGAGGAAGAAGAAGAAGAAGAAGAAGAAGAAGAAGAAGAAGAAGAAGAAGAAGAAGAAGAAGAAGAAGAGTATCATGCTGGAGAAAAACTGCTAGCTTCAGCTTCATTACAAAGAAAAGACTGGGAACAGAGAGAGAAAGACAAGGAGCAAAACATGCCCTTCAAAGTACCCTCCCCACCCTCTACCCTGGGATCTAAGTTCCTCTTACCAGGCTTTTTCTCCAATAGCCCTTTCAGTATGAACTCATCAGTGGATCAATTCATTGATAAAAAATACTTTTATTATTCAGTGATCTCTCAGTAGTATAACCAGCTGAGCACCAAGTCATTGAAAGATAAGCCTTTTAAATGCATTTCATACCAAAGTCATAATACCTGCTCTGGCCACACTGTCTCAGAACTTTCAAACTACCCATTCATCCTGTCATCCCTGCCCTCTCCACATTTTATTGGTGTTAGTCCTCTCTCTTTAGTCATCTGTGCTTCTCCGGAAAACTTGAATTCCTTGAGGATGAAACTATTTCTTGCTTAAAGTTATTTGCATATAGTCTATGAGATAACAGCCAACTTTGATAAATATTTACTGAACATGACAGTTGGTAGATTAAGTTTATGCAGTGTTGTTATATTGTTCAGATTGCAGTTTTGGCTGTGCACTGAAAGCAGATCTTGTGTAAGGGGTCATCAAAGCCCTTCACTACTGTCACTGCCACATCTAAAATTATGTTAGTTCCACAAGGACCAAGAGTGGTTAATAAAGAGTGGCTATGCCAACCAACCTGATTTAGGGATTTGTTTGTGTTCTTATTGCATATCTTCTTCCTGGTGCCAAATTTGAGTGCCTTCCATGATTGGTAGAGTATTACTCACCATGTTTTCCAAATGCTTAGTCATTCCTTTATTGTGGAGATAATTGAATGGTTATTTTGTTTCTTGATTTTGAAGGCCACAGGATGTAGCCAAATCATGACACCTTTATTTCTTCCTTAGATGGTAACAGAGCCTGATTTCGGCTCTGTGAAAAATAAAAACTAAAATGTATACAGGAATAAGAATTTTCAATGGGATCTAATAGTAATCTATTTCTCTTGGAATGTGAGCTGGACCCAAACAATCAATTAGCAGTTGGCCTGTCAAAACTCAGAGGACAGTGATGTGGGAGTGTCATATATCAATCTGTTGATTTCATTGGTTAAGCAATAAAGAAACTGCTTGGCCCTCATAGGTTAAAACATAGGTGGGAGGAGTAAACAGAACAGAATGCTGGGAGGAAGAGGAAGTGAGCTCAGAGATTCCATGCTCCCCTCTCCCAGGTAGACGCGATAGCTCTGCTCTCTGAAGCAGACACGATGGAGCAAGCCGCCAGGTCAGACATGCTGAATCTTTCCCGGTAAGACTGATGCTACACAGATTATTAGAGATGGGTTGATCGGGATATGAGAATTAGCCTGTAAGGGCTAGAGCTAATGGTCCAAGCAGTGTTTAAAAGAATACAGTGTCCATGTTATTATTTCGGGGCATAAGCTAGCAGGCGGCTGGAATGCTGGGGACGCAGCCCCACCGCTCATATTACAACAGGACAGAGGTTGCTAGATATGCCATCATAATTTTATTTGTCCCCAGGATTTCAACAAGTGAGGTGAAATGTTGCCTCTGGTCTCTGAATCATTGATAGGTTATTTCTGGACCTTTCACTGAAAACTGTTGGCTAATTTTCTGCAGTAAATTTTCCAAGTGATTGTCACAGTCTGTAGTAATAAATGTCTTTTCCTCCCATATGCTCTCATGCCTGAGTGGAGAGAGAGGACAGTCAGGGTGCAGTTTTGTCTGTGAGATGCAGCTGTGTCTGCATTCTTTTTATGGAAAGTAATAGCTTTCTCCAGAGATTTTGCTGAAAATTCCATTGCTCCTCCCAAACAGCAGGCATTCAATAAATATTCAGTGGGTTGTACTCTATTTTGTGCTGTCTGCTGATAACCTAGCCATCCACATGGTTTGTGGAATAGAGTGGAAGAGATGATGAAGATGGAAGAGTCCAGTGTGATTCTGTACACTTGTACACTGGTAGTCATAGTTAGATGTTTGTTTTCTGGCCACCCAGACTCCCAAAATAATCACACAGAAATTATATATTTGCAATACTGTTTGGCCAATAGCTTAAATCTATTTCTGAATAACTCATATTTTAAATTAACCCATCTCCATTAATCTGTGTATTGCAACGAGGCTGTGGCTTACCGAGTAAAGGTCCAGCATCTGTCTCTGGTGGAACTACATGACTTCTCTCTAGTCTTCCTTCTTTCTCCAAGCATTCAGTTTAGTTTTCCCTGCCTCCCTCTGTTCTGCCCTGCTATAAGCCCATACCTGTTTCTTTATTAACCAATGGTTTTCACAGAATGCAGAGGGGAATCCCACATCACTTCCCTTTTTCTGTTTAAATAAAAAGGAAGGTTTTAACTTTAACATAGCAAGATTACATATACAAAACAGGTATCAAACAAAAATTACAGTATCATTATTTATATCTACTTTATCTTTTATCATTACTAAGGAAAACTATAAATATAAGTATCCTTCAATTCCATCAAAGACTTCAGAAGGATATAATATTACTTCAGTAAACAGAAAGTACATTATAAGCAACTTCCAAAACTCTAGAATTGACAGAGACATCTCACTGCCTGTATGCTTACCCAATACAAAAGACTGTACTAACCTGCCTTGACAATATTTGGCAATCATTTTTGCTTATATCCTATTTGTCCAGTTTGGATATCATGCATATTGCTAGTAGGCAAGACAAGGGGAGTTCGTTGCTCAAAAACCAGTTTCCAAGAAGAAAACAAGCTCCCTGTGGAGTGTCTTTGGTGCCCAACAATCTCTCAGGAAGAAATCAGTGCTGTTGGAGAAGTTGCTTGTTTGTTCCTGGCTGTCCGGCTATTTTAGACCTAAAATAATCTCACAGAAACCATAATATTTAAATCACTGCTTGGCTCATTAGCTCTAGCTTCTTAATGGCTAACTCTTGCATATTAATTTAACCCATTTTTAGTAATCTGTGTATTGCCACGTGGCTGTGGCTTACAGGCTAAAGTTCCCAGCATCTGTCTTTGGTGGTTCCAAGGCTTCTCTCTGACTCTGCCCTTCCTTCTCCCAGCATATAGCCTAGTTTTCCCCACCTAGTTCTTTTCTTTGCTGCCATAGGCTCAAAACAGTTCTTTATTTGTTAACCAATAAAAGCACAGACAGAAGGACCTCCCACACCACAGTGCTGCCAGGAGCAATTGTGTCTCATGTCAACAGAATTCTGAGCTATTTAAATTCCATATTCTATAGTTCTTTAAGGTGTTTGAGGATTACCTATCTATGCAGAATACAATACCCATGTATCTGGAGAACCTGATTATCCTAAATATAAGTATGACAAATATGGGTGATTTGGACCTGTAATTCTTCATACCTATATAGCTAAAAGACTAAGGCTTCACATTATAAAAATAATCCTTAAGCAGATGTGCAGCAAATGAGAACAATGATCATGAAATGCAAACAACATGTGTATATATACATATAAAATATATCTTAATAGGTAGAAATATATAGTGTGATATGATAAATATATCCTAAAATTGCAACAATATACAAAATATCTTAGGCAGAGGTAGAAACATACAATATTACAAAATAACTTTGTATGTGTGCACAAATATTGTAAACAAAATGAGCACACTCAATATAACAAATATAATTTGAATTTGTATCAATATACAAATTATATTATGAATACAATGTTAATTTCTCATATGTATCAATATACAAGAATCTATACCAATGTTCATGTTCCACACTGAGCACCAAAATGTAGTCGTCATTAACAAGGTCCATGCTTGCTTGGAATAAAGGGTAGCAAGTATTTATTTGGGGAAAAACTTGCAATAAGTGTAGAGAGTCATGGTCCTCTGTGGGCACTAGAAGCTGAGAACAGAACCCTCACGGCCATCCAAGAGAGCTAGCATGCTCTTTGTCTGCGCTCATCATTCCACATGTTGTACCTCAGGCCACGCCCTAATAGACTGGTACCCTAAAGGCTATTGGTTGAATGAATTCCCACAATGAGATTCCACAGGTCAGAGTCATCTCTCAAGGGACAGGAGAGACTCTGGTTTCCTCTCCCATTCAAGGCATAAGAAAGTGCTATAAAACAGAGCCAAGTTTTCCTCATCTTGTCAAGTAAGTCCAAGGCCTGCCAGACTTCAGTTCCCACAACCCAAATGTAGTTTAACAGTTTAGGATAAATACAACATAACAGATACAATATCCAAACTTATCTTAATATTGCGGTTTCCAAGGCAGTGGTTTGGTGAAAAGACAGACTGTGTTCTGTGTCAGCCCAAGACTGATGAAAACCTTGACACAGGTCTTAATTTCCATGTCATTTGAATTGCAAAATAGAAACAGAGAGTGCTTGAAAAGAAGTTCTTGATGTCTTTCATTATCACATTGTAGGAGCTCATGGAGGAAGTCAGTCATTTAAGCAAAAGTTTCACCCACTAAGGGGCTAAGATGCCAGTCTTAAGAATAGCTGGTCTTCACATGCAATGCATCAGGTTTGCCAGTTGCCTGAGTTGAAGCCCAGGGGAGCCTTTTTGTTGTAATTTTCAACCTTTTTTCTTGATCTGAACGCCTCAAAATCTAAGTCAGGGAAAGAAATTTCTCTCCTACCCAGGAAGCCATTTACTCTAAGTTTGTCTTTTATGACATTATACTTCCAGCCTGAAGGAGAGTAGAAAAGATATATCTATAGGTATTAACCTACAACTGACTTAAGAGAAATCCTTTAAGTGTATATCTTTAATTAAAAAAATTAATACTTAATTTATTGTATAATTCAAATTTTAAGTTCAATTGATCTAAAGTGAATATCATTTGAAGTTTTTCATATTTTTAGAAGGAATGGCACTCTGTAAATGCTATAACAAAAAAATCTAAGCTCTATTTAAAGATAAAAACAAATCATGAATTTCTCCAACACTTTTCTGTCATTTATATTCTAAGAGGAAAAAAGTGCTAATTCCCAAGGTGAGTCTGAATCACGCTTTACTTCAGAAAGACAAAACTGTATACTGTATTTTTCTACACTAGCATCTCCCTAGAGTGAACATGCATTTTCTTACTATGTACCCTCTATTTCATTTCAAATGGAGAGAACTTAAATACAGCATCTTTGGGGAGCATTCACTCTTGGGAAATGTATAAAACATGCATAGTTTATGACAAATAAGAAAATAAATCCAATGCCAATGTAAGTCAACATTTTAGGCCCAGAGAAAATGGACACAAATGATTTAAATAATGTAAAACCATGTCTTTGGCATGTGATCAGATTTATATTTTTCAAAGTTTGGGGTACTTCATGTAGTGTAGTCTCCAGGTGACTTATGTTATAATTGCCTTCAGTGGATAGCTCAGCTTGTGATGCTATCAACATACATGTAGTGATATTCACTACATATTACTAAACTCTTATGGATCATAGACATCAAAAATGGTCAGAATAGCTTGTATGATGTCACAAAATATTTTTACAGTGTAAACCTACATGATCATTTAGTGATCAATGGTTGAAACTAAAATGACAATGGATTACCATAAATTTTATACGTCTGCTTTCACTTGATATATGTAAATCTCATCTATCAACATTAGTTATCTAATACTCCACCTATCATTCTGATTTTGAAAACTTACATTTCAATTTTCTCCACATAAAGACAGTATTTCATACCTAACTAAGCCATAATGCAGGGCTTTCAAATTCTCCACCTTAATAACATTTTTCTTGAATCATTCTGAAGATCTTTCTCTCCAGGAGTCAATGTGCAATCTTATTCTTCTACAGCCCAAGAGACCCTGGACATCTCCACTGAGCTTTGGGACTCATGCTAGCTCCGCCCCCAGGCTCTTAGGCTTCTGGTTTAGACTCGGAGCCTCACTGTTGAACTCTCTTTTCTGGGACTTCCAAAGCTGGACACAGCCACACTGTGAATATTTCAGGGTTTCCAATGTGTAGAAAGTCTTCAGAACCACAGGAGCCAATTTCCTCAGGTCTACTTTTTCTCCAGAAACTATAGTTTTCATCAAACTTGCTATAAGTAAGTTAGAGTGGAGAATATGCCACATTTTTGAGGTCATAGGAGGATAAAAATAGGGAAAAGACTGTCTTCAAACAGGGCCACCTCATCATGTGCTTCAGAAGCCAAATCCCTCCATAAGTTAAGCACACAGCCTTCCTTTCAGATTGGCAAAGATACAAATTTTGCTCTCCAGGGCAACTCACCAAGATGCCTTCTGTCTTCATACTCTATTGTCACAGTCACCAAATGGATTGAGAATTCCTTATGTGTTCCAATTTTGTTAATTTATTAAAGAAGAATAAAGTAATTATTGGGTTCCCAGTTTTGAAAGAGGAGGTAGGTAGGAATGAAAAAGTATGCCTCAAGGCAATATATCTTTATAGGCATTTTTCATTCAAGAACTTGTGACTCAGTAAGCTTCCATGAAAAGATATAATTTTAAGTGTCAAATTATATTACAACTAATTTATTAAGATGTATGGCCTTAATCTACAAGAGGAGTTTATGGGCACCTAACCATTTCCTTAGAACATTAATGAGAAGGTAAGACTTGGAGAAAGAAATGGCTTCGCATAAAAAGAGAAATTAGAGGTAAGAAAATGTTAAATTAACTCTGACACTAAAGTAACATGGTGTTTATATTGCATAACAAAACTTGGAAACATACAAGCACATTTATCTAACTCAGATACTCATAATAAATATTCATCACCAACTTAGATCATTTTACTATCTAGACACCAAATAGCCACTTGATAGCATTTTTTAAATTATGACATCCAAATAAAAAGCTGTTTATTCCTGTCCAATATTCTATTTAACTTGGTATTTTATAACATCAAAGAAAATTGCTGTTGTTTAATATGAATAAAATCTGCACAGTTCTAGTCATTGCAGTATTTTAGAATGTTCTCAGGTGCTGAAGTAACAAGTGTGCAACGTATTTAACATGTGAAACACACACAACAAACTTACAGTAAAGCCTGTATATTTGGGGGGTCATGAGTTAAATCACATGTTTTCTGTTCTATGGCATTATTTTATAGGAGCATTTGCAAGTCTGTGAATAATTTGCTAGGTAATTTCACATGTAGTCAAAGTTTAATAAAAATGAACTTCCTGGTTTTGGGGAAAAAAACTTGTGTCCCATGAAAAAGATGAATGGTTGAATAGAAATGCTGAGTATATACTAACTTGATTAGTATACATTATATATATATATATGTGTGTGTGTGTGTGTGTGTGTGTGTGTGTGTGTGTGTGTATGTATATGTGTGTGTGTGTATGTGTGTGTGTGTATTGAATTACCATAACACATACCATAAAGATGTACAAATAAGCAAAATGAGCCCTCATGCTGACAATAAGAGAAGAAAAATGGAAGTATACCAATGAGTCTATGTAAGGTAAGAAACTAAGAAACAGGATGATGACATTGCTAATACAAAAACACAACTCTCCCAAAGGGGGGGCACAAGATACTTTATCATGGAACTAAATTAATGACCATGACTTTCAGACAAAGTTTCAGGTTAGCCTAAATTTCATGGTTCAATGTGGTAACAGTTTGACTAAGCCTTTGTAGTAGCCAAAGAAATAAAGTTACAAAGTACGGTGTTTTAAAAGTAAATTGTAACTCCTAGGCGAGTTACAGCAGAGTGGGGTGATTTAGACTATGTGCCTCAGATGTCTGAGAGCATTCCTCAGCCCTTTGGTTAGTGGAAACCAGTGGTTTGTTAATACACTTGGAAAGGTTTTATGTGTTGGTCATAGGATGTTAGATCCCACATAGAGGTCCTGGGCAAGAAATAGCTATTTAGGGACTAAAGACAACCCAAGATAAACTGTAATCAGCCTCTAGACCTGCAACATTCCAACCCCTTCACAATCATTGGTTTTCTAGTCAGCAAAAGGCTCAGTAGGAGGTGTGTTTCTGTGATGGAGGAAGGTCATTGGTTAAGTAATAAAGAAACTGCTTGGCCTAATAGGTTAAAACATAGGTGGGAGGAGTAAACAGAACAGAATGCTGGGAGGAAGAGGAAGTGAGCTCAGACTCGACAGCTCTGCTCTCTGGAGCAGAGACGCCATGCTCCCCTCTCCTGGGCGGACGCTTGGATAGCTCTGCTCTCTGAGGCACACGCGATGAAGCTACGACCCAGGATGGACATAGGCTAGAATCTCCCTGGTAAGCCACCTCGTGGGCTACACAGATAATTAGAAATGGGCTAGTCCAGGTGCGAGAGGTAGCCTAGAAGAGGCTAGATAGAAATGGGCCAAGCAGTGTTTAAAAGAATACAGTTTGTGTGTTGTTATTTTGGAGCATAAGCTAGCCAGGTGGCCAGGGTGCTGGGGACGCAGCCCCGCCGCTCCTATTACTACATTTCTGTGTGTGAACTTTCATTCACAGCATTACATATTATAAAGGAACAGGCCAAAGAAGCTTGCTAGTACACAAATACCAAGCACAACACCAAGACACTGTCTGAAATCTCTTACTTTGAACAAAAAACATTTTCTAAATAATTGATTGTTTAAAGGGAGTACTACAATTTCCCTCAAAATCAATATTTAAGGAGTGGTAGATGAATCATTAAATAGGCAATGGGGATTCATCTTCAAGGCTATAATACATGTAAATATATTGAATAGGACAACACTATTCTCTAAGGCAACATGCATTTCAAATTGCATGAAGAAGATGCCTGGCACCCGTCCTGTTTTGTCATCCATGGGAAAGCTAATGCTACAGTCATCAACTCAGTAAATGCTACCAGATGACACAGGCAAAGGAATGTGTCTATACTGAAAGCAGGCAAGGACTCCAGTTCAGTTTCCAGCACCCCACATCAGCCTCTGTTTTCTCTGCCCTAAACAGACAGCATACTCAGATGAATAAGCACGTGTGTGTGTGTGTGTGCGTGCGCGCACACACACACACACACACACACACACACACACACACTCTATCAGTTCTCGCAATTTGTAACTCAGGCGCACTTTTCTGGATCTCAATAGAGTGCCACGTGAGGATTGGCAACTCCACTATAGTCCAGAGAAGACCCATTTCTATCATGCATGTTATTTCATAGGTTCCCCTATACCTAGATTTGAATAATAAATACAACTGCAATGCTTATATTATCAAGTAATTTTAGCTCTAATTTTGTTTGTAAATTTGGATCTATGGCCCCAGATAGAGTATCCATAACTGACTGATGATATTTAGTGACACTGACCTCAATCTTGTGAAAAAAGGTACTTGGGAGGAAGACTAGATTAGTTTCCACATCCACAGACAGGTCTGGCCATTCCCCTGGGTTGCCCACGGTCCAGAATCTCAGAACAATTTCTTTTTTTCATTGTACAGGTTTTTTTTTATTTATTAAAATTTCTACCTCGTCCTCTCCTCCCATTTCCCTCCCACTCCCCCACTCCCCCTCCTCCTCCCTCTCCAGTCCTAAGAGCCCTGCCTGTGGGAAGTCCAAGGTCCTTCCCCCTCCATCCAGGTCTAAGAAGGTGAGCATCCCAACAGACTAGGCTCCCATAAAGCCAATACATGCAGTAGAATCAAAACCCAGTGTCATTATCCTTGGCTTCTCAGTCAGCCCTCATTGTCAGCCACATTCAGAGAGTCTGGTTTGATCCCATGCTTTTTCAGTCCCTGTCCAGCTGGCCTTGCTGAGCTCCCATTAGATCAGTCCCATGGGTGGATGCACCCCTCGCGGTCCTCTCAGGACAATTTCTGACTTCTTCAGTATGTAAAGCTCTTACGTCTGCTGACTGAACATTTTCCCTTCACTGACTGTTTATGAGAAATGTATTTAGAGCACATTTCATACCTGAACTGCTTTGAGATTTAGAATCATTGCACTTTGGATGGGAGGCTAAGAGAACACTCACTTCGCTCTGCCCCATCATTTAACAGACAAAAGCAATGAAATTCAAAAAGTTAAGTGGCTCTTCCAAAATCAGGAGCTTTTTTTCTTTCCTTTTTCCTCCTCTCTTTGTGACAAAGCCCAGACATATGTAATGATGGATCTGTATTCTTTCATTTCCACCTGGGCATGACCCTCTTAAATGTCTTAAAGCATTAAAATCCATATTAAAAGAATGACATTGCTTACAAAAGCTTTATGAAAAGTCTTAGCCTTGCCAAGTTTATTTACCCTAGATAAAACATCCATTGAAAGATAAAATGTGTATAAGCCAGAAGAGCAGACTAATGGGTTTGCCATGTTCAAGGCAGAACATTAGGAATCAATTATGAGTAACAGCAGCAACAAATCAGGAGCACCTGCTCCATTTCTGACAGATGGTAAGCCAGAGAAAATGGGGGCTGCATTGGAACACACTTTATGTCCTGGTACCTAACAATGACCTAGCTTCCTTGATCTGTTTGTTGAATGGCTAAAGGAACCCTTTTTGGTGGTGGAGATAGAAGGTATTAAAAGCATACTACTTACGTAAGTTTAAGGTCGTCTGTGTTGTGAAGCTGCAATGTCAGTCTCGTAAAAGTCCCCACATGAGGGAAGCTCAGTGAAGAACACACTGCCAACCTGGCGATATGGACCAAGAAAGATTTTATTATTAAGGAAGCTTTAGGTCTCACTGTATCTTGCGGCATTTGCAAGAGAGGAGCAGAGATTCTCAAACATTGGGAGTTGTATTACAGCAGAGAAGGGGGACAGGGACGGGGGACTCCCTAAGCAGAAATAAGATGTTGTGGAGATCGTCTGGAGGGCAATGAAGCTTTGAGAAGGCACTCTGGGTTTGCTCTGCTCCAGCAGCTGGTGCCTAGAGCTGCAGTCATATCGGGATCCTGGGAAAGTCAACATGAGTAGGAAAGAGAAACTCGTGTTCCCAGGGGCTCCTACTCTGCTGCACAAATGTTATTTTAAATTTACTTTTAATGTGGAAAGTAAGCAAAAATGGTTCTGCCTTTCAATCAGTTTTAGAGGAAAATATGTTTTCTTAGAGCATTGAATTCAACACAAAGTTCCAGGAAAAGTGGGGAAATGAAAAGTCAAAGGGAAGATTATGGAGGGAGCCTCCTGTTATGAATAAGACTATCTGTGTGACTCTTGAGCAAGGTAAATAACTAGATTCTTTACACTTAGAAATGCTATTATGCCAGTCTGTCATAAAGAACATGTGGTCTAAGGACAGATATAGGCAATCAATGTTCTCAGGCATGAAGACGATAAAGGAAGGGGACTCAAGAGACATTGCTCTTGGCCAGCTCTGACCACTTTGAGGATAAACAGGTTCCGATCTTCCTGCTAGCTCCTAAATCTAGTATTTATGGGAAGAGGAAATGAACTCAAAGGACAGGCATCATGACAGCCTCCAGGTGATAAACTTTAAGACCTGGGAAGGTCCTTCGAACGCTTAGCTCTGAACTTCCGTTCGAAGCATGCCATTCCCTCCCACTTCCAAGGGCCCCTTCCACAGTCCATCATGTAGAGACTCTTAGGGTTTGCTCCCTTTGCAAATGCTATGGGAATGGAGTCTAGAGATCAGCAAAGCAAAGCAAAACAAACAGGAAACACTAAGAATTTCCTCAATTTATATTACTTGCCCATTAATGCCAATATACAAATAATTTCCTAATGAAACACCAAGTCTTAGGGAAATATGCTAAGGAGAATAAATGGTTGAAGTTTTCATGAAGTGGAACCCAAGAAAGCTGTGGGATGCTTCAGAAGGTCCCTGAGACTGACCATGAGATAAAAATATAAACTTATTGAACTAAATTCAAAGGAAGGGCAGAGCACGGCAGGTCTGAATGCGAAGCAGGAAATCAGTGGATGCAAATTGATGGTGCTGGAGCCAGAGTGATAACTGCTATGCTTCCATTTTTCTTTTCAAGGAAAAAGCGGCAAAATAGAAATGGATGAGCTAATTTTAGAGAAAATTTTCATATAGTATCATTTCTCTTGAAAGTTCATGAAAGCGAAAAATAAAGAGAAAACTAACTTCACCTTCCTCTCACCTAACAGGGTTGTTCAATATCATGCCTGAGGAGTACATTTTTCAGGATTCAAATTCTTGGGGGCTGGGATTTGATCAGTGGGTAAGTAAATACTGTGAAAACATGAGGGATTGAGTTCAAATTCCCAGCCACCACATAAAAAGTATCGTGTGTAGAAGCACTCCATGTAATGCATGTTATGTGGAGGTAGCCAGATTCCATGTACTCTCTGGCAAGCTAGTTTAGCCTAACATTGTTTCAAATATTAAGATGGAGATACAATTAGGAAAAATATCCCAATGTTGCCTCTGGCGTCCATACACAGCTGCACAGACAAGCACACCTGTGTGCACATATGCAAACAAATACACACATACACATGCACAACTCAAATTTCAGCAACAAATGGAGTTTCATTCTTAGATGCACATGTCCCTACCTTGTTTGTGCATTAATGAAGCTAGCATTATCCATAAACACACATGGATGCCCATCTAAACACCACACACACACACACATACACACACACACACACACACACACACACACACACACGGTCCCTCTGTCTCTGTTTTTACTTCTTGCCGGCTGATGGTCATTTCAATATGACTTTGGTTCTGTGCTCGCCACTTTTTTTATTTCTCTTTATGCTTTTTTCTTTTTCTCATAGGTGTATGTGTGCTTTCATGATCTCTTTACAGAGAAAATGTTGCTCTGGAAGTTTATAAAGAGACTCTGTGATTCTCTTTTCAGAAGTTAGAGACTGTCAGGAACCATGAAAGGATGGACATTATATTCCCCCTGTAAGTTAATGGGAAGCCTGCCAGGTTCCCATAGGATGACAGGTGACTCTTGAATCAGAGATGGTAAGGGATGTTTCTCACAGAACAGCCTGTTTTAGAGGCTTGTTACCTTGCTTCTCTTTGCTTCCTCGACCAAGGAGCTCAGTGCTGGCTGGCAGTCTCCAGAGGCAGGCTGAGACCATGCTGAATCTGAGCTGAAGGAACCCCTTCTTTATAAGAGCTGTTAGCAAATTTGCTTAACCTTTGTTCCAGTAAGGCTTTTTAGTATCTTAGACACCATAAAAATGTTCTATCTTCCACTCCATGGGAAAGCACCCTCTCTATCTACCAAAGTTATTTGGTTTACAAATATCTAGAAAAAAACAGTCTAGGACAAAGGACCATGGGGCTTCTTAACAAAAACTTGAGAGACAATTGTCCCCCAATACAAACTTGCTTCTAGAGTTTGGAGCAGTGACAAATGCTTAGTTTGCCTGTCAGTTTTCCCATGATACAATAGGATCTCTCTCTCTCTCTCTCTCTCTCTCTCTCTCTCTCTCTCTCTCTCTCCCTTCCTCCCTCCCTCCCTCCCTCCCTCCCTCCCTCCCTCCCTCCCTCCTAGCACAGCAAGTTCAGTCTCCAGCATTTGTGTTATCATCTTCATACATGTGCCACTATGTACACCACCTTCTTCCTATTATCCCCCCTTCTCTCTTAGGTTGCAGGATAGGCTTAGATGAGCACCATCACTACACACTTGACACAATTCCAATTCTGCCTCAGCTGATGAATCTGTTCTTTCTATACAGCCTCTGTATGTAGGGATCGGGCAGTCCTGTTCCATCCATAGTGCTCTGCTCTAATCTTTGATGATCTGTCTGAGCCCATGCCTTTTCACCTCATCTCATTTCACGCTGACCAATACCATGAAAGAAGACAGTCCACAGGCCCCTGGGTGGAAGGTTCATATCTAGGTTCCTCTTTCTGGGAAAGAAGTGTGTTTTTCTATGCTCTTTCTTTCTTATGGAAATGGCAAGAATAAGACCCATACTCTGCATTTTCACTGAGAGCAGTGTGAGCTGCCGTAGCACAAACTCCTTGGAAGCCACTTGTCTCAGGCTTATCTCAGTTTTTCTAACTTTTCCCAGACTGTCTTTGGAGTTCTCTTCCAAATCCAATATACACTTAAAAAATTCTGTTACAATATCCAATGCTTATACTTTAATACTGAATTCTAGTTTTAGAAATACCTTCAAGTTATTTAAAGCCTAACACCTCAAAAAAAAGCAGATTAAATAAGTTGGGTTAGGAAAAACTTGTGAATATATGCAGTGAAACAGATATACTTGCATGATTGGTAAATTGGCTTTGGATGTAATTCCAATGGAGAAACTCCAAGTACCCCAGGTGTTCACAGCTTTGGGGGATTAAAATAGCCTTTCTTCCTAAAAGCACAGGCACTCCGTCACTAAAAGTGTGCGTAGAGAAGATTTTTGTTAAAGTATATTCTTTTTGTGCTATTTCTTTAGCAATATCACTTTTTAAAACCATAAAGATTACAGCAAAGTGAAGAAATTTTATCAGTAGACCCCATCTGTGCCTTGCCTCACCAGAGCGGCTGAACTCACTTGAAGAGTTCCATATTGCAAAGTGTGAGAATTAGTTTTCCTTTTCAACACGACACAGTCTAGAATCATCTGGAAAGAGAGCCATAGTGAGGGACTCTCCTGATTAGGCTGGCATAGGGATGTCTTAGAGGATCATCTCAGTGTTAATTTAGGTAGAAGGACCTGTCCATTGTGGGTGGCACCATTCCCTGTGTTTGCTTCCAGAACTGTATACACATAGAAAAAAAGAGCTGAGCACTAGTAAATATGTCTGCATATATTTTCTCTCTGTTCTTAACAGTGACTGGCTGCTTCAACCTCTGACTACCTGGATGTCCCTGCAAAGATAAATTAGAATTGTGAGTCAAATAAACACTTGATGCCCTAATTGTTTTTTTTTTCAGGATGTTTTTATCAAAACAACAGGAAATTAAACAAATATTCCATAAAAATTAATCTGTTCATTTCTCCATTTTTATATAGTAATACCCCCCTTTGACTTTTCTTGTTTTTAAAAGATCAGGTTTGCTCAGAATCAATCTCTGCATTCATATAACATTGATTTCAATGTAGGTTATGATGGCTGAGCTGCCAGGTTCAACATGCAAGCCTACTCAAAAGAAAGAGTATGGCCATGTATGCTATACAATAGTTGGTGGTGATTGTATATTTCTATGTTTCTAGTTTATGTATTTAGTTGATTAAACTTTTTGTTGTTTTAGAGACCCCACTTCTACTCACAAAATTTATGATGCAAGAATCTGCCATGTTACGGGCATTGCACATCTGGTGTTAACTTCCTTAAGCAACTGACCTAAACCTCCTAAGTTTATGTAAGTTCCCTCTATAATGTTTGCACATAATGAAACCACCTAACAAACTGTTTCTAGGAGAACACAGCTCATCACTGTGAAATGTGTGACTGACTGTGCTGGCGAGCCTCTCAAGAAAAACTCGGCCTTAGTTGCTTTGTCTGGGAGAGTGGATGATGCGTGCTACATTCCATCTCTAGCAGAGTAGAAATATCAATCAAGGGTAGAGGTGCAGGGGAAGCAAAGAGTTCATAAGCCCAATATGTCTGCTTGGGACTCCCTGTGCTCCATGGCAAACCAATGACAGTGTGTCCCCAGGTTGCACAGGGGGCTGCTGCTTTATGCCCTCTGTCTGTAACACATGTGTGTGATGAAGGCTGATAGTGCAGGGGTGTGCAGAACCCAGGAAAGGCAGATGTAATTCACAGGCAGTTTCTGAGACACAGCACATTTTTTTTTGGAGGATTCTTTCACCTTTACCATTTTCAAAGCAGTATTTTATGGCCATGGGGATGGCAGGGAGCTGCTCTTGGTGCACATTGCTAAATAACGTGGAAAATCAGTCTCTGGGGTCAGAGGAGCACTTTCTTTCTCAGGGTTTTCTTAGACATCTCATTTTCCATAAAGCTCAAAAAGAATGATAATTCATTCTTGCCATTTTTATTTTTGCCAGTGAAACTCTGTAATGCATAGTGGGACTTTTCTTAACCAATGTTTAAGAATTCAAGCAACAGAAGTTCTTGGAACAAATCTTGAGAATTAGAGGTTCAGTTTCATTTCACCCAATTAAACCACACTTTATGGGCATGTGCCAGGTGCCTATCAATTGATGTGCACAGTCCCCAGGGCTTTCCCTGTATCCCCTTGGCTCACCACAGGTATGGGAGAAGAGAGAGACAGGAACAGAAGAGACACGCTTCTTCAAGGAATTGACTGTGCTTGTAAGTGCTGGCAAATCTGAAGCCCACAGGTCAGACCACGGAACTGGAAACTCAGGATGACTTTCTAAGCTGTGGATTCCTTCTTGTCTGTGGAGCCTCACATTTCAGCTTTGCAGCCCTGCAGATGAGGGTTAGAAGTGCGCCTGCAATGCACTCAGCAAACTGCTTGCCTCAAAACTAACTGAAGACTGAATTTAAGCTGAACCAAAAGCATGGTCACAGAAAAACCCTGGAAAACATTTAAGCAAACAACTGCCAACCATTGTCTAGCCACATCAACACATGAAAATTTACTCTTCAAATATGCAAATCATGTTCAGCCTCTCTCTGTGTGTATTTATCTTTATTAGCTCTTACCTAAGTCACCATATTGTCTTACCTGGAAAAACACAGTACCCTTCTAATTGTTCCACATCACTCAGCAATTCCAATATTATGTTACCTAACAAACATTGCCAGCTTATATTGATAAGACTATTGTTTGAGCAGGTTACCTGTTGACTATGCTGTAGTCAAGACATTTCTTCTTTACTCAAGGACCTTGGTTAAAGGGGTCACCTTTCTTTGGAAAGGCTGTTGTCCAGAGCAAGGAGAAAATGGCAGAGCTGTCTGATATCTCTCTGCACGTCTACTCCTATGAGATGGGTTACTCTGTTCATTTGTTGGCTAAGTCAAATCAAGGGCTGAAACTGTTTGCAATGTTGTTGGAGCCCACAAAACTCTACAGTGAATGCACAGCTGGCAGACCAATAGGCAGATCCACGGGAAGTGTGTACACACATGACCACATGGAGTAACCTGCTGTGCAGAGCTGCAGGAACACTTGTCTTTTGTGAAAGTCACTGTCATATCTGTAAAAACCTTGTGAAGCCATGATTTTTTTCCCTTCAAATAGGGATTCATTCCCAGAACACCTCAGCAGTGTAACCTCTGCAAGGGCAGTGAAATGTCCTTGCTCCTTTCCCCCACACCATGAGGTCTTGGAGCAATAGTATCCACTCTTTGTTTTAAAAGTCAAATTTACATAGAGTCAATCCACAAAATTACCTGCTAACAGACCACATAGAAATTTCTATAGAAGATAGGCACTGAGCAGCATGCCCCACATTTGCTAACAAACAAATCTGGGTGTCCTGAAAGTTGGTTATCACCAAAGAGATTAGATGAGGAGAATGGGTGAATCCAGGATTCAAGGATGTTTAGTAACTTTATTTAATGGTTTGGAATGTCAGATACTTCCCCTTGAATGCTGGCTCTTTCCTGGGTGGTGCCACGTGTTCCAGAGTACTGCTTTGTCAGGTTCTACCTGCACCTTTTTGTGACTTTGATATGCATATTATCATTGTCTTTGCCTGTGGAATTTTGCAATTCTCCTTTTTTTCTCCTTATTCTTCCCCTTAATCTGGTTCTTCCTCCTCTCCTCCATGACCCCTTCATTTCATTTTCCCCTTGCAAAAAAAAAAAATAAAGAAGATGCAGAGGTAATGTAATTGAGTGAAGTAATAAGGGCGGTGGTGGGGCTGCGTCCCCAACACCCCAGCCGCCTGCCCGGCTAGCTTATGCCCCGAAATAATTACACGGACACTGTATTATTTTCAACACTGCTTGGCCCATTCTCTTCTAGGCTAATTCTCACATACTAATTTAGCCCATTTCTAATCATCTGTGTGTAGCACCCCAAGGTGCGCTTACCGGGGAGATTCTAGCCTAGTCCATCCTGGGTTGGAGCTTCATCCCAGGAGCGGGGCATGGCGTCTCTCTCAGGCGTCTGCTCCCAAGAGGAGAGCTGTGGAATCTCTGAGCTCACTTCCTCTTCCTCCCAGCGTCCTGTTCTGCTTACTCCTCCCACCTATCTTTCAGCCAATAAAATGGGCCAGGGCAGTTCCTTTATTAGCCAATGACCTTCCTCCATCATTTCCCCTTTTTCGGTTTAAACAAAAAAAAGTTTTAACTTTAACATAGCAAAATTACATATAACAAAACAGTTATCAAGTAAAAGTTACAATAATCTTTATCATAACTAAGGAAAACTATAACTAACTATTCTTAACTCCATCAAAGACTCCAGAAAGATATATTACCTAAGTAAACAAGAACTAAGAAACTTCAAACTCTAGAAATGACAAAGACATCTCGCTGCCTGGACAGTCACCCAAAGTTCTTTTGTACCGTTGGGGCATCCATCTTCAGCCTTCAGGCCCATGGTATCCAGCAGACATTTCCATAAAGCAGGAAAATTCAAAGTCAGTTCAGTCACTATCTGTTGTGTCCTGCAGAATGTCTCGCAGACTCTTTCAAAATGAATCAGGAACCCCGAAAGATCATCTCACCTTAGGCAAGTTCAGTAGTCCTCTCTCTGTGGGTTCTCTGTGTCCAGTTTATGCAATCATCCAGACAAGAGCAGTTTCTTGCCCCAATGGCTATCAAACACCATAACGAGCCTCTTTGATGCCCATCTTCCTCTTGAAGTAGATTGGTGCTGCCAGGAGCAGAGTGTCTCATTGTCATGAAAAGTCCTCAGTTATTAAAACATTAAATGTCCTATTCTGTAATCTTTGAAAGACATGAAGAATGTCTATCTAAAATATATCTCTATATATCTAGAAAATCTAACTAACATGACTACAAGCTTTACTATTATCGATGATTATCCATTAACAACCTATATTTCTTAATTATACAGTACATATTTAAATGAACTACACAATCGCAATACCTTAATCAAAATCAGAAACACTTATATATATAACAAAATTGACCTTAAATCTCTATCAATAAAGCAAAATCTATACTAATGCAAATTATTCATACCTATATCATATCCCCCTTTAAATGTAAAAGAACATTTATAAACCATATTTGGGAACATGGGTGCAGTTTTTTCTCTCCAAACTGCTTCCTGCTGAATGGGGGCGTCGTTAATTAGGTCTTTCATGGTATAACCTGTGTGCTAGTTTCATCTCAGTTGGCAGTTGAGCGAAGCAATTTTTTGAAGGTGTTCACAACAACGCTTCAGGAGGGCGTGGTCCATCATACCAAATCGGAATAGAAGAAATGAACAGCGTCTTATCCTCTGTGAAAACAAAATAAGAAACTCCTTTCCAAAGTATCATATCCTTAGATCCAAATTCATACTATCTATGTTGGATTAGTTCAGCAGTATTTATAAATAAATATCTTTTAGCAGCTGTTGCTCCTTCCTCAGCATTCAAACGATTCAAAGAGAGCATAATAGCATACAGTATCAAGATTCTCTGTGTATTTTCCATCTTTGTTCGTTTTATTTTAACCTCTATTTTGTTTATTTTTACTTTTAACTTTTTGCTTTTTGAGATAGGTTCTCTGTATCTTTGACCTGAAGTAACTCTGTAGACCACGCTGTCTTTGAACTCTCAGAGATCCGCCTGTCTCTGCCTCCCAGGCATTGGGATTAAAGGTGTAAACTACTACACCTTGAACTCACAGAGATCTTTTTGCCTCTGCCTTCTAGGCACTGGGATTAAAGGCATGTGCTACCACACACAGCAACTCTCTTCCTTTTTTTGTTTTTTACTTTAAGAACTTTAACTTTTAGTCTGCATATATTTTTAACACACTTTAAACCATTTAGAAATTTTCTCTGTCTTTGAATCTCTCTTTACTGTATATCTCTCTGTTTTTCTGACCACATGAGTCTTTAATTTACCATGCAATCTCAGTAGGATTAAAGGCGTGGCTTTGCCAGCTAGATCCAGTCCATTCCTTAGCTTTCCAGCCTCATGGCGGATATACAGGCTGTAGCCATGTTTACTGCAACAACTGTATGGCATTTCAAGGTCCCTGCCAGCAAGTGAGCTACAACAGACAACACTCAAGTCCTCTCTCCGTAGCCGGCTCTCCTGCCTCAAACAGTCCCTGGCAGGATGGCCCAGGAAGCTGGCATTTTTAAACGGCGCAGCTTTTTTTCTGCTATGGCTGAAAACCGAAAAGCATGCGTTCAGCTTTTCGTCAACACCGTTTAAGTGTTTCGTGTCAGGACCTCTTAATGAGCTGCAGGCTTTGCAGCTAAAGCTGAGTCAGGAAGCTTCTCTTAGAAGAAAGCACATGCTTGTCTCTAACAAGCAGAGCAGACCCGAGAACACAGGGAGTCTAGTTGCCATCAAACAAATCGTAGCACTTTACTCCAAATGCTCTATTCAAAAGCTCTGTCTCCCGTAGGAGCCAGACAGAGATCGCAATGGCGGCACAGCCCCAGGAAGTTGCGCTTTAAAATGACACAGCATTTTTCTGCTACTGTTGCCGAATCAGGAAATCTCTCTACAGCACGCCACCAACAAATAGCAAAAAATCTGTGATAAACTCTCTCTCCCTTATTTTTAAGCCTTCTCAGGTTTTTTAAGTGGATTTAGTCCATCACGTGGGGCGCCATATGAAGTAATAAGGGCGGCGGCGGGGCTGCGTCCCCAACACCCCAGCCGCCTGCCCGGCTAGCTTATGCCCCGAAATAATTACACGGACACTGTATTCTTTTAAACACTGCTTGGCCCATTCTCTTCTAGGCTAATTCTCACATACTAATTTAGCCCATTTCTAATCATCTGTGTGTAGCACCCCAAGGTGTGCTTACCGGGGAGATTCTAGCCTAGTCCATCCTGGGTCAGAGCTTCATCCCGGGAGCGGGGCATGGCGTCTCTCTCAGGCGTCTGCTCCCAAGAGGAGAGCTGTGGAATCTCTGAGCTCACTTCCTCTTCCTCCCAGCGTCCTGTTCTGCTTACTCCTCCCACCTATCTTTCAGCCAATAAAATGGGCCAGGGCAATTCCTTTATTAGCCAATGACCTTCCTTCATCAATTGAGTTCATTTTTTTACCCTCAGATCCTTGCCTGCCATAGGCACAATGCACAGGTTGCACCTACCACAAGGCAGAGGCAAAGAATATTCAGAAACAATGATATACCTCCTACAACTCCTCTCTATCTGCTACTTGTGACAATACAATCAGCCATTCTTAAAGCTAAACCAAATCATATCACTCTGCTTTCAAGCCAGTATAATATACATGTGTGAAAAATGTCATAATGAAACCCATTTCTTTGTATTCTAGCCAAAAAATTAATTAAAAAGCCTTCATTCAATTTTATTAAGATTTATTCAATTTCTTAGAGGAGCAAAGTCAAACACACACACACACACACACACACACACACACACACACTGTCACAAATGCATGAATGTAGGTGGGAGTGAGGGGTGGCTATAAGCTATTAGCTTCCATCATTATGGAAACAGATCAATAATCTAGTTCCTATCTGGAAGCTAACAGGCCAGACACCCATGAAGAGCAATGTTTCTGTTCAACTCAAAAAGTCGGGGATAAAAGTCAGTGTTCCAATTCAAGTGCTATAAAGACATCTGTACCACTCTTTTTCTTTTAGGCCACCAACCAGCTCCCAAACCAAGACGTGGGGACTTCTCATTTGTTATGAATACTTGACTTAGCTTAGGTTCCTTCCTGGATAGCTCGTTTTTCTTAAATTAACTTGCTTCTCTTTGTCTACCTTTTGCCTCAGGACCTTTTACTTTTCTTCCTTCTGTATATCTACTTTCACTGCTTCTCATGTCTGACTGGTGACTACCCGGCTTCTAGCTCTAGGTTTGTTCCTCTCCTCCCATTCCCTTCCTCTTCTCTTCTTCCTCTCTTGAGCCTAGATTTCTCCTACTGAGTCTCTCTGCCTGTCCCATCTATTCTTTTTCTGACTAGCTATTGGTCAGCTCTTCATTAAACCAATCTGGTGCCTTAGGCAGGCAAGGTGAAACAAATGCAACACATGTTTACATAATGAAACACACATCCTTATGTTGTCAAATAGATGTTACATAAACAAATGTAACCACACCTTTACATAATTAAAGTAATATTCTGGAGCATAAACAAATGTAACACATCTTTACACAGTTAAAATAGCATTCTATAACAAGAATCCCAGAATCCCTTTTCAGGTGGGAAGAAGACTCTATCCTGTTGATCTGTTTGTGGCTTCAGCTGATTGAATGCTGAAGGCAATCTGTTTTGCTCAGTTAATCTGACTGAAATATTGATGTCATCTAAACTATCCTCAGGGAAACATCCAGAATAATGATTTATGGACTATGAAGGCACCCTATGACGTAGTCAAGTTGAGCCAGAAAATTAACCTTCACAAATACATTAGCAGACTTTCAACACACTTTAAATAAAATCTAAACATCTCTTCATACCCACACTGGAGCACCAGACTGAGCTCCCAAGCTCCCAATGAGGAGCAGAAGGAGGGAGAACATGAGCAAGGAAGTCAGGACCACGAGGGGTTCACCCACCCACTGTGACAGTGGAACTGATCTATTGGGAGCTCACCAAGGCCAGCGGGACTGGGACTGAATAAGCATGGGATGAAACCGGACTTTCTGAACGTGGCGGACAATGAAGGCTGATGAGAACCCAAGGACAATGGCACTAGGTTTCGATCCTAATACATGAACTGGCTTTGTGGGAGCCTAGCCTGTTTGTATGCTCACCTTCCTGGACCTGAATAGAAGTGGGAGGACCTTGGACTTTTCGCAGGGTAGGGAATCTGGACTGCTCTTCATTCTCCAGAGGGAGGGGGAATGGAGTAGGGGGAGGAGAGTAGGGGGAGGGGGCGATTTGTGCGAGGAGGGGGAGGGAAATGGGAATTTTTTTTACAACAACTAAAAAAAATAAAATAAACAAAACAAAACAAAACAAAACAAAAAAACACATCTCTTCATGGCCCACTCATATCCCGCCTTTCCTACCTTCCAGTCTCATCTCCTGCCATATTCCCACCCCGTGGTTTGGTTGCGAATTTAGGGCTGTTCCATGCACTGGAAACTCAGGAAAACCTTGGCCACTGCAGTGTGATTGCATTTGCTCTAATAGGATCACCTCCTTGCAATGCAGCATTTCACAATGCATGAGTGGATCTTTCCCATTTTTATCCTTCTGGAAGAAGACATCACACCCCTTGACAATCTCATCTAAATTTCTGTGCTTCTAGCCCTACTGTTTCTCTTAGAGTACTTTGTTCACTGTCTGATAAGCATTCTTAATTATAGAAAATCATTTTACTATTTGTGTTTTGGGTAAGTGTCCACAAAATCCTATCCATGAAATGGTTAATTTCAATAATACTATTGGGAGCTGGTGGTAACTGTAGGAGCTGGGGCCATGTGGAAAGAAGTCAGGTTACTGAGGGCATCACATTGAAAGAGATTTGGTGACCCCTCACCCTTCCTTTGCATGTATTTTTGCTTTACAGCCATGAAGATGCAAACAGCTTGCTCCTTGCCATAATTTACTACTTCACCATAGTCCCCAAAGCAAAGACCTAGTAGACCATGACTGAACCTATGAAGCTGGTAGACAAAATATACCTTCCCTATTTTCAACTTGATTGCCTTAGGTATTCTTTTATAGTAAGGAAAATAGGAGAAACACAACATTTCTCATCTTTAGTAGGTTATGTGGTTCTCTTGATGTCCAGCTTCAGTTCTCAATGTCCTAAAGAAATGTACTACAGGGACTCCACAGTATATATTAAATAAACAAGTAATTAGATGAGCCATAAGAACACAAAAATCTTAAAATAAATTCATTGGTCCTAACTGTGGTGGTTATTCAATCTAAATGAAATATTACCACTAATCTGCCAAATGATAAGTGAAGTATCTCAGAATTTTTATTAAAAATACTTTAATAAGTCTGTTAGTACCTGGAATTCTTCATTGAGAATGCAAGTCCAAGGTGCCTGACTGACTTCCATTAGTACTGGTAGAGCAGTATCAACCAACAGGGACAATGTTAAAAATTCTGATATCCACTTCTAATGTCCCACCTCAGTCACCTGAATGGACCAGCTTGGACACTGAAGGGAAGTGCTGTGGAGACCTTAGGTTAAGGATAGTTACAACCTAGGAAGTAAACAAACTCAATTATCCTGAGTCATTAATTCATTCTATCAGGGTCATGAAATTATAGTGTGGTGTGCTATATATACTTAGTGTGTTTCTGAATTAAGTATAAAAGAAAAGTTGCTATCAGAAAAACAAAACATTCTACAGGCTAAATTAAAGCTTTCCGTTTTGGCTGCACTTTAATCCAGGAAGACTGACTGAACACTTGTTTATTTGCTGAGACAATCTCAGTAGAAACTTTTTATAAAATTTTTATGCCAAGCCTGTGCCCCAAGAACAGTGTGACTCTCTGAATAGAGGATTTGGATCCGATGATGTTTATGAGACTCCCAGACTCCCAGGGTAATAATTCTAGTGGCAGCCTCAGCTGAAGACAAGCACCATAAATATTTGCCAGTATGGATAAAATAGTATTACTGAGCATAATAAAATAAAATAATTGAATCAATTATTTAAAACAGGAAATGGCAGTTGGGTGTACAGCTAGTGGTAGAGATCTTGCCAAACACCTGCATAGCCCCACCAAGAAAATACAACTGAGGGTTAAAATATAGATAAATTTGATCCAGGATGTATGTGTGGGAGTGTGATGATCTTCCTTTCTCTATGTTGCAATAATGCAGTGTTTTTAATGGTTAGAAGAGAAATTAACCAAAAGGAAGAAAACATTGAAACACAGTAATGCATACAAGAAGGAAAGATTTCAGTAAGAAGGTCTTATATTATTTTTCTTTCATGACTAGAGATTGTCAACAGAATCCTGGTGCTTATATTAAATTATTCCTACTTTGAAAACAAAGGTGTAATGAACATAATGTAAAATATATACTTCTTAATGACTCACTTATCCTAAGAAACACGGTTGCGGAGCCAGCCATATTATAGAATATCTTCACCACCCTGCAAAATGAGAGCCTCTCTACTTCCGTTCTTCCAGTTTCTTTTTTTCCACCCTGGGTTCAACCCTAAGCACTGCAGAAACAAAGCATGTTCTTCCCTCATGTTTTAATGTAATGCTTTGATAGAATACAATTAATGTCTCAATTTTTATGGGATCTCACATAATTGAATATTTTTATCTGTGAATGGGACTTTATAGTTATGTTAAAACATTTACACCAATTTCCTTTGATTGCTGTATGCATCTATAGGAGGATAGATTGCCAATTAAAGCCAAATCAAGTGATAAAAGTATTGAGATCAATATTGAGAAATATGAGTCACATAATTAAACGTAAGGAAATAAAGACAAAAGGAAAAAATAAATTAATACAAGGAAAAGATAACTTTTCTTTTTTAGAAATAATATATAACAAAATTAAAAGCAGAAAGAATAGGAGAAATCTTTCTCAAACAAGTACCAGTTAAAGCAAGCCCATGCTATTTATCAATAATTAAAAAGTATTTCATAATAGCTATATGTACTGATAGAAAAATAAACAAACAATTTTTTTACTAACAAAATTGAGATGCTCTGCATGTGGTTTCATGAAATAACTTCCTCTTAAGCCTTTTTTCTTTACTGACTTATGTATTAAGAATAGTTTATTTCTGCTAACGCTGCATGGGGTGGTTTAAGATTGTGGACTGTGAATCAGGTGAAGCTGACTTCTATAGGGGCTCTTACCCTCACTACACGTGAATCCTTGGATGAAATAGCAAACGTCCAACGTCATCTTTCATACTTGAAAAGTGGGGACAATGCCAGTTAAGTTGGAGACTTGTGTGGAGATTTAAAGATAAAATGAGTTTATGACAGAGCCTTGAGGATAGTACCAGGGAACTAATAACCAGGATGTGATTCTTCCAAATGAACGGGAGAATCTAGACACACTTATATTTGGGTAAGGGAGGCAAAAGTTTCTCATCTGTCACTTCATAAAATGCATTCACGATTCTGCCCCTAGCTGAACATTCTCAGAGTCCTCATGACTTTTCTGGAAGACTTCAGTGGAAAATGTAGCCATGATGACCATCTATTTTTCTAACCATCCTTCTTTGTCGTTGACACACCACCCAGTTCCTGTGACTGGGTTCTCCCAATGAGGAGGGAAAGAGAAATGAAGGCTACTTATGAGGAAAAGGTCTTGCTCCAGGTGATTGTCGCAAACTGGATTGGAACCAGAGGACTCAGGTTGACTTCCTTTGATCTTCAAATAACCCACTGGACACTCTGTCCTACAATTCCTAATCCAGACCTTGACAGTGGAAGCATCTGTACTCCTGAGAGGCACCCTAGACACTTACAAGGTCTTAGGAATAAGACCTTTGCTTCCACATTCTCATTTTTATTTATCATTCTGTTCTTTATTTTCAATAGGTTGATGATCCATCTCTGGTGTTTGAAAACTTTTCTTTCCCTATGGTCCCTCTGAATCCTGGAGAAGTCCTGGCCCTAGCCCAATGGGATATCAACCTTTCCAGCCCTGGGCATTTTTATGGCACCTTGGCCAACTCTATTAGCAATAAAGAAATGATGTTATCATTGTCATGATACAGATAAAATTAATCTTAAGTTATTACCCATTCATGGCCCAGAGAAGTAAGGGCCAAATTTGCCTCTACAGCAAAAGAGCTCTGATTCTATAGACATTTCTATTATCTTTTTCCTTAAGATTCATGACCAATGCCCAATAGAAATACATTGAATCTGTGTGTCTATGATTAACTATGCTAATGACTACAGGTGTCCTGAATAAAACCAGCAGAATCTATATAATTAATCAACAAATTATTTTTCTCAAATACTTAAGAGAATTAATTACAGTTCAGCCAAATTATAAATGCAATGAATTTTTGAATACTAACACCTATTACCATGGTATTTTTCTGTTTTATTTCCTGCTCAAATACTGAGCACACATTAGCTATTATTGAATAAGTACTCTCACCAAACAAAAGGCCAGTATTGCAGGCTAGACACTTAACTCTTGATAATGAAGAACAACCTATCAGTTCAGTAACATGTAAATTGTACTTACTCCATAGTGTTGCTTCTGGTTCATATTTTCATCACCCAGTCAATAAATTATGTTAATCCCTGTTTGTTTGAATGACAGAGTTTTCATTCTATGAGTGTTTTTCTTTTTTTATTGATTTTTATTGAGCTCTACATTTTTCTCTGCTCCCCTTCAACCCTCCCACAAGGTCTCATGTTCCCAATTTACTCAGGAGATCTTGTCTTTTTCTAGTTCCCATGTAGATTAGATTTATGTTTGTCTCTCTTGGGGTCCTCATTGTTGTCTAAGTTCTCTGGGATTGTGATTTGTGGGCTGGTTTTCTTTTCTTTATGTTTAAAATCCACTTATGAGTGAGTACATGTGATAATTGTCTTTCTTTGTCTGGGTTACCCCGCTCAAAATGATGTTTTTCTAGCTACATCTATTTTTCTGCAAAATTCAAGATGTCTTTTTTTCTGCTGTGTAATATTCCATTGTGTAAATGCACCACATTTTCCTTATCCATTCTTCAGTCGAAGGGCATTTAGGTTTGTTTCCAGGTTGTGGCTAAAACAATGCTGCTATGAACATAGTTGAACACATGTCCTTGTGGCACGATTGTTTTTCTTACTGACAATATTTGATCAGAATGGTAGTCCTGTGGGAGAATGGCTTGTGGCATTTTTGTTTTACTCTTTCTGTATAATGACTCTTTTCAGAAAGGCGTTTTGGAGATAGATGCATCATGGATAGAGCCTTTTATTCATCTTGAATATTCATTGCTGTCCACAGCTAACCTTGGTTTATAGTCAGTTTCCCAGAGACCCTGGATGCTAAGATGCCACGTCTATTTGGAAAGGTGTGCAAGCCAATTAGATTTAGCAGTTGAAGGTTAAAATTACAAAACACACAGAAAACAAAGAACATAAAAAGAACCAAACAAACCCATTTTGGTAGCCAATGTTCTTTTGACCTCAGAGAAGATTTTTTTCAATTAATTATTTCTTTTTCTTTAAAAATTTTAGTTTACATACTTGCCCAAGTTCCCATTTCCTCCTCTTCTTCCATTCCTAACCTTCCCCCATTTTCCCTTTCCACTCCTCAGAGAGGATAAAACCTGCCTTGGGGTGTCAACAAATTCTGGTTTACTAAGTTGAGATAGGACCAGGCCCCTCTCCACAGTGCCAAGACTGAGCAACGTATCCCATCATAGGGAGTGGGCTCCAAAATCCAGTTCATGCACCCAGGATAAGTTCTGGACCCACTGCAAACCCTCCAACAGATCAAGCCACATCTATCACCCACATTCAGAGGGCCCTAGTCAGTCACATGCAGGGTCCCTAGCTGTCAATCCAGAGTCTGTGAGCTCCCACTAACTCAGGTCAGCTGGCTCTGTGGTTTGTTTTTCCAATCATGATCTTGTTCCCCTCTTGCTTATATGAACCCTCCTCCCTCTCTTCAACTGAACTCCAGGAGCTCAGCCCAGTGCTTGGCTATGGATTACTGCATCTGCTTCCTTTGGTTACTGGATGTAGGCTTGTGTTTGTCTTTCTGGATCTAGGTAACCTCACTCAGAATGTTTTTTTATAGATCCATTCATTTGCATGCAAATTTCAAGATGTCAATTTTTTTTCCCACAGAGTAATACTCTATTGTGTAACTGTATCTCATTTTCTTTATCCATTATTCAGCTGACAGGCCTCTAGGTTGTTTCCAGGTTCTGGCTAGTACAAATAATGTTGCTACAAACATAGTTGAGAAAATGTCTTTGTAGTATAATTGTGCATATTTTGGGTATATGCCCAGGAGTAGTATTGCTGGGTCTTGAGGTAGATTGATTCCCAATTTTCTGAGAAACTACCATACTGATTTCCTAAGTGGATGTACAAGTTTGCACACCCATTAGCAGTGGAGAAATGTTCCCCTGACTCCACATCCTCTCCAGCTGAAGGTGTCATCAATGTTTTTGATCTTGATCATTCTGACTTGTATAAGATGGTATGTCAGAGTTGTTTTGATTTGTATTTTGCTGAGGGATAAGAATGTTGATCTATTCATAAAATGTCTTTTGCTCATTCAAGTTTCTTCTGTTGAGACTTCTTTGCTTATATTTGCACCCCAGTTTTTAGCAGGATTATTGGGTATTTTGATGTCTGGTTTCTTGTGTTCTTTATACATTTTGTAGATCAGCCTTCTGTCAGATGTGGGATTGGTGAAGATCTTTGCCCATTCTGTAGGCTGCTCTTTTGTCTTATTACGGTGTCCTTTGCCTTAAAGAAGCTTCTCAGTTTCAGGATATCCCATTTATTAGTTGTTGCTCTCAGCCTCTGTGTTATATTTATTATATTTATATTATATTTAGGTATTATCTTTAGGAAGTGGTCTTCTGTGACCATACATTCAAGGTTTCTTTCTACTTTCTCCTCTGTCAGGTTCAGTGTAATTGGATTTATGTTAAGGTCTTTGATCCATTTGGACTTGAGTTTTGCACATGGGGGATAGATACAGATCTATTTGCTTTCTTCTACATGTCAATATCCAGCTATGTCAGCACCATTTGTTAAAGATGCTTTCTCTTCTCCATTGTATATTTTTGGCTTCTTTGTCAAAAATCAGATATTTATAGGTGTGTGGGTTAATATCTGGTCTTCAATTTAGTTTCATTGATCCATGTGTATGTTTTTATGCCAATATCAAGCTGTTTTTTTACTACTATAGCTCTATAATAGAGTTTGAAGTCAGGGATGGTGAAGCATCTGGAAGTTCCTTTATTATAGAGCATTGTTTTGACTATCCTAGTGTTTTTATTTTCCATATGAAGTTGAGTATTGTCTTTTTGAGGTCTGTGTAAAAATTGTGTTGGGATTTTGATGGGGATTGCATTGAATCTGTAAATTTCTTTTGTTGTTTTTACTATGTTAATTCTACTTATCCAAGAGCTTGAGAGATCTTACCATTTTCTGATATCTTCTCCAATTTCCCTCTTTAAAGCCTTAAAGTTCTTGTCATACAGGTTTTTCACATGGTTGGTTCATCTTACCCCAAGATATTTTATGTTATTTGTGGCTATTGTAAAGGATGATATTTCTTTGATTTCTTTCTCGGACCATTTATCATTTATATGTAGAGGGTTACTGAGTTTTTTGAGTCGATCTTATATCCTTTCACATTACTTAAGGTGTTTATTAGCTGGTATACTTTTTTGGGGTCACTTGTGTATACTATCATATCATCTGTGAAAATTTGACTTCTTCCTTTCCAATTTGTATCCCTCTTGATCTCCCTTTGTTATCTTATTGCTCTAGTTAGAACTTCAAGTACTATATTTAGTAGATATGGAGAGAGTAGGGATTATTGACATTAATGTATTTAAGAGAAACAGAGACTATAGAGTAGACTGGGTGTTGAGATGAAGTTTTTGTGAAAATATGGAATGAAATCTGCCATAGTCCATTTTATATGGCTGTAACAGACCACCACTAAATGGACGATTAATAGTGAACAGTAATGTATTTGATTTGTAGTTCTAGAGGATGGAGAATCAAAGACAAAGGATTTGCACATCTTCTTTCTGTGCCATATCATGATAGATAATATCATATCGATATATATATATACACACATACATACATACATATATATATATAAATATATAAATGTAGGCTTGCACAAGAAAGGAAGTGGTTCATTCACAGCTACCATGCACTAAATCATTCACATGGTTTATGGGATCATCCTTCGAAGGTTCCCCCCTCCCCTCTCAAAAGTGCTGCACTGAGGACATAATTTGTACTACATAAATGCTGTAGCATATTCTTTCCTTATGCAGCTCCCAAGTCTGCATTTTATAATGTAACTTTGTAAAACTGTCCACATTATATATGCCATAACTATAGAACCCTGGGGGAACTAGTCTCCAGATTCCCAAAGCAAAAATGCATTGGTTCAGTTTGCCATGTACCCATCTCAAGAAAAAATTATGATGCAGGCTGAATTAATGGCAAAATCATTGCACCAGTTTACTTATGGCTTGATATGATTTAGGTTAGATTATCAGAACATTTGAGATATTTTTCCATGATTTTCTTTTGTGGAATAAGGAGTTTGAGACAACAATTAAAATATTGACTTCCTGGACTTAAAGTGCTTAAGATAGTTAGAGCTAAGTTGCTGAAGTTTTTAGCAGGGCTATAGAAAGATAATGTTTAAAGGCAAATTAATAAATGAATTAAATATGTATGATATTGCCATTAAAATAAAATGATGCTTGCCTTTATTTGAAAAAGATACATTTTAATAAAAAATGCTGAATGTTGAGTCAATTTTTTTAGCCTCAATTTAAAATCTGGTTCTGATATTTACCAGTCATGAGTTTGTTCTGTGCCATTTGTATAATAAAATGAATAGTGCCATTCATGTGGTCCAGAGATTAAAACAAATTAAAACACATAAAAAACAGTAAGCATTGTTAATTGCTCTTTCATTTTTCTTTATGGTGGATGCATGAAATCAGATTTATGTTTAACTCAGCCATTGAGTTACTGAGTTAGCATTTGATTTTTGTATTTCCCATTCTTTATATTAGTAATACTTTTTTAGCTGTGTTTAGTGGGGATTATCAGATCATTCAGCATTATCAAACCCAGACAGGCTAGAAGTGAGTAGCCTCCAATGTTCAGACTAACCTGAATTTATTCTATTTATTTATTTATTTATTTATTTATTTATTGAGACATGATGCCACTCTGTACCCCTGGCTGGCCTAGAACTCACTATCTAGAACAGTCTGACCTCAAATTCAAATTTACAAAGACCAATGTGTCTCTTTCTCCCAATTGCTGGGATTAAGTTAAACTTAGCTTTTGAATTCATTTTAAAATGTGACTCTGGATGTATGGTGACGATGCTAGAGCCCTTCTCATATACCCAACGTATAAGAGGAAAGATAGAGTGAAAAGGTTGCCACTCAAAATTATTTTTATTTTTATGCACACATTAAAATGGAGAGGACTGTAGGTTAGGAAATGATTATACACCATTGTTATCAGCTTTATAAATATGCATATCTGTACACACCTTTAAGACTTTAAGATTTTGTGGGCATAAATTTAGCACAAGATTCTTATTTAGTACTTCTATGCCTGTCCTTCTGTTGCATGATTATTGGATGATAACAGGGCATTGATGCAGCTAAAAGGAAGATCGATGTCCATTTTCAAATCTGTTTGTACAACACAACAGATCCACCTTTAAAAATTGTATATAATAAGTGAATGGAGTATTTTGTGGAACAGGAAAAATAAAACATTACTTTCCCCATCTTCTACTATTTTCACCTTCTGATGTGGAATTTTATTCTGTATGCTGTGATTACCATTGATAAATAAAAGAACTGCTTTGGGCATATAGCAGAGCTATAGGGGACAGAGGTAGGCAGGGGAAACTAAGGTGAATGCTGGGGAAAAGGAGGCAGAGTTAGAGAGAAGCCATGTAGCCCCGCTGGAGAGCTGGAGACAGACAACTGAACTTTTGCCAGTAAACCACAGGCACGTGGTGATGCACAGATTATTAGAAATGGGTTAAATTTATATGTAAAAGTTAGCTAGAACTAATGCTCCAGGCAGTGATTTAATTAATACAGTTTCTGTATGATTATTTCTGGGCTAAGCGGCTGAGAACCAACAAGCGGCTCTCTCCTTCAACACCTCTCTCACACACTAGGAGGTTCATGTCTCTTGAGATATTATTTGACACTGAATCAAACAGCTACATGGCATGTTGAAGAAGCTATTAAGTTGAACAGTGCCTACAAAACTACACAGATACTTGACAGTTGTGAATTTTTTGATAATCTAGGGGCCATATTTTTAAAAATAATGTTAACATTATAAATCTTGATCAATGAGAGAAAATTGTGCTGTTGACGGGTGTAAAAAATTGTATAGTTGAGAAATAGAATGAATCAGGAATAACTTAGGTCCTTATCACTCAGTATAGCTCAAGAGTAAAACCTCCACACAGATTTAAAAATTACAAGCTACTGGCTACATTTTTCATGCACAAATGTGTTTCAAAAATTAGTTCTGTTAAGATGATGCATAGTTGTTCAAACTTAAGACTTCATATGCATATATATCTTGGAATATATGTAAATTCAAAGACTGTTAAACAGGGCATTGTGTTGTGTATAGGATATTGGGGGTGAAGAAATAGGCTTAGCTCTGAACAAAAATATAATTGAAGGATTGTTTGGATAATAATTATAATAGAAGTCAGGCATATTCTGTTCTAAATTTTAATAAAAAGTCAGGCCAAAAGTGAATGCATGTTGGTGTAATTTGTGTAAAAATTAAGATTAATGAAATCACCATAGTTTGCGGAAATGAGGGTCAGGAATAGAAATATTGAAGTTGCTTTTATTTCAAGGGGAGCTAAATCACCATACCCTCACCCTCTTTACTCACTTGAATCAGCCTTTACCTACTAGCTGATGGTTCCCTATCATCAGCTGAGTAAGAACCGTGCCTTGTTTGATTGCATGCGGGTGCACGCACACACGCACACTAAGGTATGTGTACACACGTGCTCATGTGTAGACCTAAGAGTTTTCGCTTAGCATACAGCTCTTAAAATTGGGAAAAATAGACCCTCTTAATGTGGCTGACAATTGGGGCAGACTGAGAAGCCAATGATAATGGCACTGAGATTTGTCTCTACTGCATGTACTGGCTTTTTGGGATCCTAGTCTTTTTGGATGCACACCTTCCTAAGCCTGGATGGAGAGGGGAGGGCCTTGGACTTCTCACAGGGCAGGGAACCCTGCCCTCCCTTAGGACTGAAATGGGGGAGGGTAAGTGGGGCAGCGGGAGGGAAATGGGAGAAGGGGAGGAAGTGGAAGTTTTGAATGGTATTATTTATAAAGCAATAATAAATAAATAAATTGGGAAAATGCAAGTTAGAGGCTGAACTACCAAATCAGATTGTTGTCATTGGCCAAAGGCAAAGGGATTTGCAAAAGCAGAAAGGGATCAGTAACATCAGAAGGTATAGAAAGGAAGACGACAATGAAAGAGGTGATTGGTTGGGATAGTGAGCTCATTGCAGCCATCCTTTAAAAATATACAGCAGGGAGTAAAGTGGAGGCTATTTTCAAAGTGAAGTAAGCTGGACAGCAGAAGCTGTTACAAGGCAAAGTCTTTGAGCCCAGCCTATTACTTTCAGAATTTCCCCACGAAAGGGAAGAGATGAAATGGAAGCTTAATATAGAGGCAGGATCAAAGGAGGGATTTGCTTGAGGATAGGGAATATACGAACATGCTTGTAAACAGAAGGGAAAACACACTGGAGAGTGATGGATTGCAGATGAAGGGGAAAGCAGGATTGATGGGGTGCTTCTAGGGGATATAAGGATAAAGGCGTTGAGATAACAAGTAAATAATTATTTCACTTAAAGAAAAGTAATTATTCCTCTGAGACAGAACTGACAGAGGGAAGCAAAGTATTGATTTCTTGAAAATCTGAGGTGAAGTAGAGGATAATTAAAGTGGTGGCTCAAAGATCCAAAGAAATGCACTGTGGGAGGTGTGATGATTGGCAATCAGCAGATACACAGGAAAACTGGCCAGAGTCTCAGGGAAGTGTGGGTTTTGTAGAAATTATTTCCTGAATCATGTCATCCAAGAGCTCTATTACTGAAGGCAGTGGTGTTGTTTCTCAGTGAGACTTAATGACCAGGTCAAAGTCTGGGCCATGTAACATGGCTGGGCCAGCTCAGAGGCCGTCTTCTCTTTGCTGCCCCTGCATTGCGGGGCTCAGCCTTTCTGCACTCATGGATCTTCATGCTGACTTTGCTAAACGCCTCTGACCAAGGTCATCTGAGCTGATGGTTGTTCTTTAAATGGCATCTTTTGGAAACTTTGGGACACTTTTTAAAGGTTGTGTGAATTAAGTGTGCAAACCAGGATGTGCAAAGCAATACCAAGACAGAACTATAACAAGCTACACTTGACACTGCCTTCTGTTTCAATCATGAAATTACAAAAAGCAAGGCTCTTGTGCACTATCTGGTATACACTGGATAAATCTGAATAAGCTAGTCATTCACATTTATGCCAAAACTTGGAAAAGTCAAGTCAAATAAATTCTGAAATACCCGTGCTAATATGATAAACAATATTCAGGTTTGCTTTTTCATTTTCATTTTATACAGCACATTATTTATTTTTGGTAGTCTAAATTCCATCCTTACTTTACTCCCTGGAACCACTTTTGCTGGATTTTGATTGATATTTTGGATGGGGTTACAATAGAGTGAGTCACAAAACACATCCTTTATACTTCTTGCAAAAATATTGCCAGAAGTATTTCTTACCATAGCAGGAAGTGCCTCTTTTGTGTGAGCCTATGGGGGCAATTTTTCTTTGGCCTCAGGGCTAAAGTTAAATTTCTTCGAAGCAACTGAAACAACTTGATTCTACAGCATTGGGAATAGTGTAATTGCCTTTGACTTCTTTGGGGGATTTGACTGTGTACCAACCGAGAATGTTTTTGGCCACAATTACAGTAAATTCAAGAAGTGGATTTTCAAAAAACAATGACTTCTTGAATTATGCATGCAAATGGAAGGAAATAGAAAACACTATCCTGAGTGAGGTATGCCAGACTCAAAAAGAGGAACATGGGATGTACTCACTCATATTTGGTTTCTAGCCATAAATAAAGGACATTGAGCCTATAATTCGTGATCCTAGAGAAGCTAAATAAGAAGGTGAACCCAAAGAAAAACAAATAGGCATCCTCCTGAATATTAACCTTCATCAGGCGATGAAAGGAGACAGATACAGAGACCCACACTGGAGCACCGGACTGAAATCTCAAGGTCCAAATCAGGAGCAGAAGGAGAGAGAGTACGAGCAAGGAACTCAGGACCACGAGGGGTGCACCCACACACTTAGACAATGGGGATGTTCTATCGGGAACTCACCAAGGCCAGCTGGGCTGGGTCTGAAAAAGCAGGGGATAAAACCGGACTCGCTGAACATAGCGGACAATGAGGACTACTGAGAACTCAAGAACAATGGCAATGGGTTTTTGATCCTACTGCACGTACTGGCTTTATGGGAGCCTAGGCAGTTTGGATGCTCACCTTACTAGACCTGGATGGAGGTGGGCGGTCCTTGGACTTCCCACAGGGCAGGGAACCCTGATTGCTCTTCGGGCTGATGAGGGAGGGGGACTTGATCGGGGGAGGGGGAGGGAAATGGGAGGCAGTGGTGGGGAGGAGGCAGAAATCTTTAATAAATAAATAAAAGAAGTGGATTTTCCTTTTAATATAGCAAGATGTCTAAAGGGGAACAACTACTGAGGTCAGCTCTGAATCTTATTTTGTCTGAGTGTCTTCAGACTCAGGATGGCTAAAGTCATAGCTCTCAAGCTTTGGGGTACAACCAGTTACCTGACAAATATGGCAGAGCAGAGGGTCCCAGGCTTTTGGTAAATAGGAGCTCGGCCTCTATGTCTTCCCCATGCTCCTGGAGCAATTCTATGGACCATGGCTGATGCTTAGCATCCACTGCTTCCCATGTCTACCACTTGTAGCAAAAATAAATGGCAGAGTCACATTAGTCAACTTTCACTTATTTGTGCTTTAAGGAAGACTATTTATTGACTTTTGAAGGAGGTAACAGTTCGAAGAAATGCCAAAATGACAAACTGACAAAAAAAAAAAAAAGGAGAGGAATGAATTATCTGTAGAAACGTCACTGCATTGAGGTAAAAAAAAAAAATGATTCCAGATTTTCTATGGAAAATATTCTATTTATTGTTTTGTACAGTAATACTCTCCTGAATTATTTTTAATTATCTAGATTACTCTGATTTTTTTCTATTACAGATATTAGTAATGTGTTGTGAATATTACTTTAACTGGGCAAAATGTGTGACATCTGCTTATGTTAAATAATATTACTTTAACTGTGCAAAGATGTGTTACTTTCGTTTATTCTGCCTTTGCTTAATTATGTAAAGGTGTGTTGCATTTGTTTCAATTTGCCTGCCTAAGGTACCTGATTGGTCTAATAAAGAGTTGAATGGCCAATAGCTAGGCAGAGAAATTGTGGGAGGGGCTGACAGGGAGAGAGAATAAATAGGAAGAAAAATCTAGGCTTGGAAGTGGAAGAGAAGAAGGAGACAGGGATTCTAGGGACTAGCCATAGAACCACTCAGTCAGACAGCCACCCAGTCAGTCAGTAAACAAGCCACTTAAGAAGCAAGGAAGTAAGACATACATAAAGAAGGAAAAAAGGCAAAAAGCCCCAAGGCAAAACATAGACAACGAGAAACAGAATAATTTAAGTTAGAAAAGCTGGCTGGAAACAGGCTTATGAGGAGGCTGGGCATTTGTAATAAAGAAAATAAGTCTCTGTTTTTTTTTTTTTTCCCCCAGGGAGCTTGGTGATAGACCCCAGAAGAGGAAAAACCAACTACTGTAATCTCTCAAGTGTTTACAGAATACATGAGGATATAGTACCTGTGATGAAACCCCAGTATTATCTTCCAGTATGCCCACCTAGTCATTAATAAAAGGTCAGGTCTGGTGTAATAAGGCCCAAGCTGCCTTCCGGTGCCAGCGATGAAGGTAGACTTGTGTTTCCACCTACTCATGTTCTATGCAATGAAGCAGCCTGATTGAGTTATTCCTAGAAACAAAATAAAGCTAAGAGTTCATTTTGATTAGACAAATTTTAGGATTCTGTTGTAACCTAAATATGAATCTGGTTACTTTTGAACAATCCGTGGCTCCCACTTATTATATCACAACCTTCTGGCAAATCTGGTTGCTTAAGGTTATATTTTAAAATATCTCCATTGAAGATAGTGCCTGTGATGTGGGAGGTTCCTCGGTATTTGTGTTGTTTTTATTGGTTAATGACTAAAGAATCTGTCTTGGCCTGTGATAGGACAGAATAGAGCTAGGCAGGAAAACTAAACTGAATGCTGGGAGAAAGAAGGCAGAGTCAGTGAGAAACCACATAGTCACCTGAAAGAGACAGATGCAATGCAACCTTGCTGGTAAGCCACAACCATGTGGCAATACACAGATTAATAGAAATGGGTTAATTTAAGATACAAGAGTTAGCCAGCAATATGCTTAAGCTATTGGACAGACAGTGTTGCAGTTAATACAGATTTCTGTGTGATTATTTTGGGACTGAGCAGCCAGGAACGAACTAACAACCTCCTGCCAACAGGCCTGTGTATCCACATTTTAATTTGAAAGCTCTCTAAGGAACTCCTTGTCACATTGAAGAACTTCTGCCCTGGCTTACTTGTTGACCTATCTTGATAACATGTAGACTAGTCTTGATTTGGTTCTCCTAATTTCATCTCTCTCCCCTTTTAAATGTTTGTAGTCTGAATCTCTTTTCTTTTTTTCTTAAATGTTAACCTGAGAAAAGAACTCAGAGGTTACAGACTGAGCAACGTAAGAGTGTGGTCAAATTTGTAAGAGCATCTGTCCAAGGACGTTAGATGACGCGAACAAACTTGACACACACTAACTGCTCAAAGATCCAGCCCTTGTATACTATAGATATTCAGATGGAATTTGAAACAAATGTATTTATTTGGGATCATACTGTAGGGAGTAGATGAGGTTCTCAGTGAATGTGTATTGTTGACATAAATATTGTTCTGTCAGTATCCACAAAGCCTCAGATTAACAGCTAACTGCTCAAAGATCCAGCCCTTGTATACTATAGATATTCAGATGGAATTTGAAACAAATGTATTTATTTGGGATCATACTGTAGGGAGTAGATGAGGTTCTCAGTGAATGTGTATTGTTGACATAAATATTGTCCTGTCAGTATCCACAAAGCCTCAGATTAACAGCAGAGCCTTCCCTAGATCAGGCTCAGAGGAATAACAAGTCCCTTCCCTAGTTTGAGTAGAGACTTTAAAAGTGTGTGCAGACAGTGCCGATCACAGTTTGCTCTTCCTGGATGACTTCAGCCTGATGTTCTCCTATAGATGCCCTCTATGCCACAATAGAGCAGAGATTAGCTAGCTATATATAATTAATTGCATGAGTTTCTCTGCTGGTGTATCTCTATGAGAGTGAATTGTCCTCCTGTTCCTAGCATTTCTTGATGTGTGTCTTATCTCTTCATTCCAGGTCATCTCAGTCAGGTCAACCCCAAAGCTGTGCAGGTCATGAAAAAGGATATTAGGAATAAAATTTAGAAGAGAGGCTGCCCACGATAAAACTTTAAATATTTTCTGTTAGGGTCATACTCTGTTAGAGTCGAAATGGCTGGGCCTTTAGAACCTTACCTTGTCAGTCCCCAGAGTGGATAGTACCAGGGAAGCTCACAGTCTTATGTAAGGAGCTCTGCAGAGCAGCCTAAAAACAGAGCACTGAGATCTGTTTGCTAATGACTCCGTGTGCTTGCAACAAAGTCTTCCAGGGAGGAGGGTTGTCACCTATCCACACCTAGCACTGGGTTCCCATGCAGTCTCATGGTCAGGAAAAATGTTTACATATGTCATGCATTGAGTAGGGTAGGGCTACTGTTCTCCATACTGCTTGCATTTAGAAATAATGTGATCTCTAAGAGTTTCTGCTGTCTTAATCCTTTCAGAAGGCTTGGGCAGAATGCAACATATGGCAGGGCTTACCATCTGAAGACATTTATCAGGGCTCTGGAGGCTGGAAGTCCAGGCTCGAGATCCTGACAGATTTGAGGGCCAGCTTTCTGACTCATAGATGGTGCCATCTCATGTCTTTATGCAGTGCAAAGACTAAGGCACATCTCTGTGGCCTTTTGATAAGGGTGATAGTCTTATTCATGTATGCTTTACCCTCATGACATAAGCATCTAATTATTAATACTGTCACTTTCAAGGTCAGTATTTCAAGATAGGAATTGGGGTGGAGGCCCCAGTGAGACCATATGACTTGACATCAAACTGTAAGCAAGTATTTCAGCAAGCCTGGTACTCATAACTTCAGGTTAGTAGATTCCTAAACTACAACCTGTGATTTGTTCATCACAAATAAGAAGCGAGAAATACAATAAGCATTAGGGTGCAGAGGAGGTAATTTGTGATGTGTACCAATCTCCAGTGTTTTCTCAGGTCATTTCAGATGTTTGGCTGACATGGCCCATGAAAACAAAAACAGCATTTGTTTTTGTTTTTTATTAATAAAAAAACATCTTTTCTCATTTTATATTAAAATCCCAGCTCGCACTTCCTCTCCTCCTCCCACTTCCTCCACTTTCCTACCCACCCTAACCCCCATCCACTGCTCTGAGAGGGCAAGGCCTCCTATGGGAAGCCACCAAAGTCTAGCACATTGTTTTGGCGCAGAATTAAGGCCCTCCTCACAATATCCAGACTGAGCAAGATATCTCTCCAAAGAGAATGGGCTCCAAAAAGTCAGTAGGAATAAATCCCGGTCTTACTGTCAGTGGCCCCAAAGTCTGACCCAGCCACACAACTGTCACCCACATTCAGAGGGCCTAGTGTGCTCCCATGCTAGGTCGCCCACTGTCATGCCATCATCAGGGCTCTCATTAGCTCAGGTAAGGTCTCCCAATGGGTATTCCCATCATAGTCTTGACCCCTTTACTCATATTATCGCTCCTCCCTCTCTTTGACTGGACTTTGGGAGCTCAGCCCAGTGTTTCACTGTGGATCTCTGCATCTGCTTCCATCAGTTGCCGAATGGAGGTTCTATGATGACATTTAAGGTAGTCATCAATCTGACTAAAGGGCAAGGTCAGTTCAGGCACTCTCGTCACAGTTGTTTAGGGTCTTAGTTTGGGTCATCCTTGTGGATTCCTGGGAATTTTTCTAGTGCCAGGTTTCTTTCTAGCTTCATAATAGCTCCCTCAATCAAAATATCTCTTTCCTTGCTCTCCCTCTCTGTGCTTCCCATATCTCAATCATCCTGTTCTCTCAAGTTCTCCCCTATTTCTTTCTCTACCCCACTCCTCCTAATCTCCCTCTCCCCCACACCATGCTCCCAATTTTCTCAGGAGATCACGTCAAATTTCCCCTTCCAGGGGTTCCACATATATTTCTCTTAGGGTTCTCCTTCTTACCTAGCTTCTCTGGGGTAATAGGCAATAGGCTTGTTATCCCTTGACTTATATCTGATATCTACTTACGAGTGAGTGTGTACTGTGCTCATTTTTCTCTGTGTGGGTTACCTCATTCAGAATTTTTTTTTGTAGCTAGGACTGCTCGTTTGTTTCCCGGCCACTCAGACCTAAATAATAACACAGAGACTCTATTAATTACCACACTGCTTGACCAATGACTCAGGCATATTTCTAACTAGTTCTTAGATCTTGAATTAATCTTCTCTTAATCTGTATATTCCTGTGAGGTGATGGCTTGTTTGATATATTCTGGCAACTTTCTTCAGTGGCTACATGGCATTTTCTCAATTCTACCTACTCTCTCCTTCTATCTCTGATTTCCTGCCTGACTTTAGTCTGCTAAGTCTTTGACCAAAAGAGCTTTATTCATCAACCAATAAAAGCAACAGAAGGACTTTCCCCATCAGTTTTTTTTCTAGTTCCATCCATTTGCATGCAAATTTCAAGATGTCATTGTTTTTATCACTGAGTAGTATTCCACTGTGTAAATGTACCACATGTTTTAAATTCATTCTTTGGTTGAGGGGAATCTAGGCTGTTTCCAGGTTCTATTATGAGTAATGCTGCTATGAACACAGTCTAGCAAATGTCCTTATAGTATGATTGAGCATCCTTTGGGTATATGCCCAAGAGTAGTATTGTAGGGTCTTAAGGTAGGTTGTTTCCAATTTTCTGAGAGACTGTCATACTGATTTCCAAAGCGACTGTGCAAGATTTCACCAGCAATGAAGGAGTGTTCCCATTATTCCACATCCTTTCCAGCATAACCTATCACTGGTGTTTTTGATTTTAGCCATTCTAACTAGTGTAAAAATGGTATCTCAGAGTCATTTTGATTTGCATTTCCCTGATAGCTAAGTATGTTGAACATTTCCTTAAGTGTCTTTTGGTCATTTGAGATTCTTCTGTTGAGAATTCTCTGTTTAGCTCTGTACCCCATTTTTAAATTGGATTATTTGGTATTGTGATGTCTAGTTTCTTGAATTCTTTATATACTTTTGAGATCAGTCCTCTGATGTCAGTTAGTGAAGAACGTTTCCCATCCAGTAGGCTGCTTTTTATCTTATTGACTGTTTCCCTTGCTTTACAGAAGCTTCTCAATTCCAGGAGGTCCTGTTTATTTATTGTTGCTTTCAGCATCTGTGCTACTGTTGCTATATTTAGGAAGTGTGCTCTTGTGCCTATGATTTAAGGCTATTTACCACTTTCTCTTCTATCAGGTTCAGTGTGGCTGGATTTATACTGAGGTTTTGATCCAATTGGACTTGAGTTTTGAACATGGAAATAGATATAAATCTATTTTCATTCTTCTACATGCTGACATCCAGTTATACTGGCACCATTTGTTGAAGATGCTTTCTTTTTTTCCATTGTATAATTTTATCTTCTTTATCAAAAATCAGGTGTGTGGGTCAATATCCAGATCTTCAATCTACCTCTATTTATATTGTCTTCCTTAGTTCTAATGAATGTTTAATTAGTCAGATGCTGTGGACTCTTTATCTTCATCTTTTACTTTGAATCACATAAAAATTGGATTCATTTCTGACAGAAAATGAACTAAAATGATTTTTCAGTGGGCTTGAATGGATATGTTCTGAGTCCTTTTGATTTGGTAAGTTGGGAATATACAGAACAACTCAATCTCTGTGGAGTGTGGTACACAGAGGAAACAAAATTGCTGGACTTGATACAGCAATACCAAGAAACTTCCTCCTGAAGCTCTTCATGGTAGCTCCTCGGAGCATTCTGAAGTGAATCATACAGATAATGAAGCTTTGATAAAACATCTTTTTTTCTAAAGATGGAAATATAACCTCATTCTTAAAAAGGGAGTATAAGTTTATCAATGAGGAATTTATATGGTAGAAGGAAGTAAGAGCTGGGTTTGAATCCTGCCACTGAAAGAATGACTGTCTGTGGGTCTTCATGCTAATAAATTTGCCTCTGTAAGCCCTTGTTTTTATACCTGAAAAAAGCAGTTATTCCTAACTATCCTATGGAATTCATTGTTGTCATGGTGAGTTCATTAAATGTTTACTAAGTAAGACATCAGCATTATACTTCTCAGTATCTCTCTTTTCATTCATATTTCCAATGTTGAAAAGGAGATCCTTGCCATTTCTTTCTCATCTCTGGTTCTCTAGTCTTTTGCTTATGTGAGTCATGTAGTATGCAGTAGCTCTTGTGGTAGGAGTGAGGATCATGGCCTTACCTCCTCCTCAGTGACTTTTCTTCAAATCCCTTATCCACAGCTCTTGGGCTGCCTTTGTGTGATTTATATTTAGACTGATAGACAAGATGTATAAATAGCCATGAGGTAGACTTATAATTCTTGATACCTGAGCATGATTAAGATCAGTGAATCAGCTATGTCAATGATGTTAGGATTCTTCTGATGGCCCCAATACTTCAATTATTGCACTCTTACTCTTATTATTGAATAGAATCATATTTTTATATACATTTCACTATTCTCTTTGCTTATGTGTTATTATTATCTAGTTAAATACAGCCTTCAGAAAATGTACTTGTGCAGAAGAAATGTTCATTGCTTAAGCATGGGAATGTGAGTTTGGATCTGGAGAATTCATGTAAGAAACTAACACATTAGCTCACACCTATAATCCCAGAGCTAGGAGAACAGGGAAGGAAACCAAGACAGCAGTCCTGGAGAGCTCACTTGATATAGGTGGGTCTTCTATCTATCTGTTGCTTTCATTGGTTAATTAATACAGAAAACTGCTTAGCCTGATAGGGCAGAACTTAGATATGTGGAGTAACCAGAAGAAAATGCTGGGAGGAAGAAGGCAATGAAGCAGACGCTATAGGTCTCCTCTCCAAGATGGACGCAGGTTAAGATCCTTCCTGGTAAGCCACCACCTCGTGGTGCTACACAGATTATTAGAAATGGGTTAATCAAGATGTGAGAATTAGCCAGTAAGAGGATAGAGCTAATGGACCAAACAGTGTTTAAAAGAATACAATTTGTGTGTTGTTATTTCAGGGCATAAGCTAGTCAGGCGTGCGGGAGCTTGGCAGGAATGGAGCACATATCTCCTTTCTACACTCACTGTGATGAGCCCCAGGTTCTTCAGAGACCATGTTTCAAAATAGAAGGTAAGTGAAGACAACTGGTCAACCTTTGGTCTTCACATGTATAGGCATGTGCATCTGCATAAAGAGGTATACACACACAAATACATACATATATGCACACACACAAATGGCAAAGAAGACATACTTTAAAACCAGACTGTTTTGGTTTCAAACATTTTGTTACTTCAATCTCTAAAAGAGAAGCCATTATACATATAGAGAATCAATGCAACGGTGCCTGTAATATACTTAGAATAATGCCTGACATAATAATATTGGCTAGTAATGTACTTAGAATATTGCCAGACATAATGAATATTGGCTATTGATATGATATAACTACATGCAACAACTGTCTAAGCTCAAAATATATAGTATAATTGGATTCTTGTTTCATTTTAGTCACCAATCAATTGAATAATCATCCTCTAAGGCAGACAAAGAGAAATTTTGCTGCAAAATCATGACAACAGATATATACTTCCCTGCTCCCATATCCTCCCTTCCTTTATCCCAACCATCCCATTCCCCCAAGCTCTCCCCATCCTTACTAATGAATATCTTGCATATCACCATAGACGCTTCATCTGGCAGTGGATGGAGATAGAGACAGAGGCCCACACTGGAGCACTGGACTGAGCTCCCAAGGTCCAAATGAGGAGCAGAAGGGGGGAGAACATGAGCAAGGAAATCAGGACTGTGAGGGTCGCACCCACCTACTGAGATGGTGGGGCTGAGCTCACCAAGGCTAGCTGGACCGGGACTGAAAAAGCATGAGATAAAACCGGTCTTTCTGAATGTGGCGGACAATGAGGGCTGCTGAGAAGCCAAGGACAATGGCACTGGGTTTTGATCCTACTGCATGTACTGGCTTTGTGGGAGCCTAGGCAGTTTGGATGCTCACCTTCCTAGACCTGGATGGAGGGGGGAGGACCTTGGACTTCCCACAGGGCAAGGAACCCTTACTGCTCTTCGGATTGGAGAGGGAAGGGGAGGGAAGTAGTGGGAGGGAGAGGGAAAGGGAGGAGGTGGAAATTTTTAATAAAATAAATATATACTGCAGAATGAAAAAAAAAGAATTACATATGAGAAAAAAATCATGACAACAGCTCAAAGTCACCCACAATACTATGAAACATGTACAAATAAAATTATTTCCAGATTTAGAATCCCTATTAATTCTCTGGACCATTATCAATGGATCTTAATGCAATAACAGTACAGAGGATCAAACCATTACTAGAGAACATGAGATGATGTTAAAGAAAACATGATGAAATGCTTGGTCATTTGTGAATCTATGTATAAAATTGATGAGGTCATTATTAACTGTTACACTGCTAAATGAACAATAAGGTTTTCCTAGAGATGACCTGTCATCTAAGGGGACCTCAATTGGTTTAGAGATTTCTCTCAGTTAAAGAGACTTCAAAGGGAATAAGCATGTAACTGAAATGTAATAAAAAAAATCTACTAAGCCGGGCGGTGGTGGCGCACGCCTTTAATCCCAGCACTCGGGAGGCAGAGGCAGGCGGATCTCTGTGAGTTCGAGACCAGCCTGGTCTACAAGAGCTAGTTCCAGGACAGGCTCCAAAACCACAGAGAAACCCTGTCTCGAAAAACCAAAAAAAAAAAAAAAATCTACTAATAATACTGAAGAACTCACTCACATTTTTGCTAATTAGTGAAGTCATATACATCAATCTGTATTAAAGCAAAAAGAGTAAAATAATCCAGAGTTTCTATAAATGTAAAATATGCATTTTACCACAATGACCAAGCTAGCTAAGAGTAAAGGAGTTATATATAATAGGAGTCAGGTACAATGCTTGTCATTTGATGGCATGTAAATACCACTGGCTGTTGTGGTGAGTGGGCATTTATTCTAATATCAATACATCATTTCTTTTTTTCTGTCATAACAGTATCTAAAACTATATCATCATCTATATCTTTGGTTAATTTCCCTAAACCTGCTTCTTCCACACTGCAAACTAATTAAAATAAATTCCTATTAAGTACAGAAATATGCCCAAAATATCTTAGTGGAATAAAGTTGAACAAAATATGAAAGACTGCACCCCTTAATTCAGCATATTGGCTCCATCTTTGAATAGCTGCACAGAGACAGGTGAAACTGCAAGCTGTCATATAATCCTCCTAATTCACAGAAGTCAGAGTGACCGCTGCTATTGATGGCATGTATAATTCACACATGAGCAGTACTTACTAACATTAAGTAAATAAAGTATTTCAGAAGGGTGTGCATAACTTCCAGGAAAAGGAAAGAGGATTCCATTTTAGTGGGGTCTGAAAACACTACAGAAGATTATTAACATTTCATGGCCATTGCTGTAATAACCTGCTTCCCCCATTAAAGTGTGCCAGACAGATCTACAAAGATCTCACAACCAGATAATCTCAAAATGATACTTAAGAGAAGGGGTTTTCTGTTCCATACTTAGTGAATAAACAAATAACCTTGCGACACATTATTCTATGAATTATAGGATTATGCCCCACGTCATCTTAATGAGATAAGCTTGAACAATAAAATGTGCAGTACTCTACAAACATAAACTTGCTGGCTCTAGAAGGCAGGAATATTTTCTCCCTTATTTGCTTTTGCTTTTCAATATAACAATTCATCTGCAATTTTATTACACACCATATATTCTACTCCAGCTAATAATCAACTTATCTGGGGTAATGTAACCCATGAAGTGACAGCATGGAGCTGTTAACGGTGCCTCTGCAATAATTTCTTTTCAGGTGTTTGTTAGAAGAAAAAAGTGAGGATGAAGTGAATCTGATAAGCAGTGAACAGCAGCGTTGTTTTTCAGAAGGAAACAATATGAATAATTTATCAGTCACGTCAGAGAATGTCTCTAGCTGTGCCCTGTGAAGGGAATTCCTGAGCCTCCCGATCCTCATATATCACTGGAGCTTACCACCACATGGGTTTGATCACTTGCATTTCTAAGAGATATTTTCAAAAAAAAAAATCTGACAATACTTTTTCTAACACAGTAACCAAATAATATAGAAAAGCTTTTGTTAACTGAATGTACAGACACTTTATCCAAAAGAGGCAAATTCTTCCACAAAAAGACAGTCTATAAAGAATGTATATTGTATTCCTAGACTGTTTTCTCCATGACGGGTTGCACCTTGTTGGAATTACCACTGTGGGTTTTCAGTGTTCTCTTTCAGAAACCTCTTGCTTGTCCTTATAGAAGTCTGTTTGTTCAGAAAGTGACAATAATGCCAAGAACTTAAAAGTGTACTCAACTGTGTCATTGGGTTCCATTGTGTAACTTCAAAAGATATGTGTAAGTCCTAATCCCATCTACCTAAGAATGTGATTCTATTCAGGGATTTTCTTGGCTGATGTATTTATGCTAAGAACATGATAATAGATTCTGATCCAATCAATATGACCAGCACCTTTATATGGAGAGAAGAGACCCACTCAGCATAGAAAAATAGCCAAATTTCCCTGAGGCAGGGTGTAAACAGAGCTTGCCTGATCATTTCCCAGCTGCCCAGACCCAAATAATCACACAGAAATTATATTACTTCCATCACTGCTTGGCTAATAGCTTAGGTGTATTCCTACCTAGCTCTTATATCTTAAATTAACCCATTTCTATTAATCTGTATACAACCACGAGGCTGTGGTCTACTGGTAAAGTTCTGGCATTTCCAGAGTCTTTCTCCTTCGACACCTACATGGAATCTCTCTGACTCTGCCTACTCTCTCTATATTCTTTTCAGATTTTTCACCTTGTTTTGCTCTGCTAATCCATTGGCCAAAACAGCTTTATTCATCAGCCAATAAAAGCAATGCATATACAGAAGGGCGTCCCACATCATCAGGGTTTCTCAATTTAGTGGAAATTCACTCATCTTTTTAATTAGGCTAGCTCCTCACTGTGCTCTTGGGTTCCAACCAAACTCTCTCAGTGTTGGGGTTATAAGCAACACAGTCATCCCCAACTATTCATGTGGATCTGTAGTCAGAGGCTGTTTTTCATTCCTAGCTGCCCAGACCCAAAATAATCACACAAACTATATTATTTGCAATATTTTTGTCCAATAGTTTAAGCATATTTCTAGCTAGCTCTTACATCTTAAATTAACCTATTTCCATTAATCTGTATATGGCAACAATCATGTGGCTCACTGCTAAGGTTCTGTCCAGCATCTGACATCTGTTTCCTGCAGCAACTACACGGTTTCTCTCTGACTTTGCCCTCTTCTCCCTCTATCTGCTTGGAATTCCAACCTTGCTCTATTCTGATAAGCCAGCGGCTAAAACATCTATTCATTAGCCAATAAAAGCAATACATATACAGAAGGACCTCCCACATCAAGGATGCAGAAATGTATTCACAGATAAATATAAGTGTGAGTTTGTGTGTATAACTCTGAGAATGATTGATAGTGTGTGAATATACAAGGGTGCATGTTAGCGTGTGTTTTTTAATAGTGTGAATTTGCACCCTTGAGTCAGTATAAGACCTCTAAGTGTATGTAAATTGCTGGTTACTGTGTGTAGGTGTTTTATTGTATGTGTGAAAATATGAATGTGCGAGTTTTTGAGTATATCTGTATGTAAATATATTCATACAAGAATGGGTGAATATGTGGGTGTTAGAGTGTGTTTGAATGTGTAAGCATTGGATTATAAGGATATTAGCATGTAAATTCACAAGAGTATGAAAATGTGTGTATGTTAATTTGAAATGACATTTTATGAATGTGTGATTATGAAAGTGTAGTTGTGTTTGTGTATAAGGGTATATTTTTCATCATGTTTGAGGATATGGTTATGAAAATTCATGAATGTGTGAGAGTGTGTTTGTATGTGCATGTATCAATGTGTGGGCATGTCAATGAATGAACGTGTAGCAGTGTGTGAGAATGTCACTGTGTGTGAATGGTTTGCTGTGTGAATTGTGACTGTGTGATGGTGTATGAGAATATTACCAGTGTGTGTGAATGTGTGAATGTGTAAAGGTGACCTGTGACAATGTGTGAGAGTGTTGTCAGTGGGTGTCAGTGGGAGTGTGTGTGTACTTCCTATTTATGGACATAGACTGAGGAGACCTGGCCATCATCGAGAAAAACCTTTTGAGGCCTTTCTGAGCAAGAACCTTTCAGCCAGCAGACAGATAATAGAGAGCTAAGAATATGCCCACCTGCTTCCTTACCTCTTCATGGTAGAGCTAACACACACTTTTGTCTCCAAATCCACTGGTGAGAACTAGATCCTCTACATTCCTTAGAAGATTATGATGGTGCTAGAAAATGGGATCATGAAACTCTTTTTTTTCTAACTACAGCTGCATTGGGGAAAGAGGAGCTTAAATGTTTAGAGGAACCACTAGCCACCACTTCCCTGTGGAATTCTATTTTTAAAGACATTAACTCAGAAGCACCTTTGGGCATTGGCCTGGGCTGGTGATGATGGTACTGAGTTATACCCAAGAAATGGAAAGCAACAGAGCCTACAGTCACCTGAAACAATATGGCCCATGGAGATCAAACTGAAATTGAAATAAGCACTTGAAAGTTGAATCCTATGAACACCTCTAACACCAGAGTTCCATTTGATTAGATCTTGACCCCTGCTTCTGAATGCAACAGCCTCACTCAACTTCCTTGTCTAAAGCGACAGTGGTTTCATCAGTCTGTAATGGTCAGTTTAGTTCCTGGAAATTACAGTTTCAGGTTTAGGTATGTATCTTGATATAAGTTGGTTGGTTGAGTTTATGGGCCCCTGCCTATCCCTGTAGATATGGCAGAATCTGTGTGGAAGGTGAAGGCAACTTCAAAATCTTATTCTGTATTCATTAAAAATGACTGATATTAAATATTTCAGATTCCTTGGGAAAAGTAATCATAGATTGCAATATGGAAAAAAAACATCTAATTAGAACTCACATATGTTTATTTTTTTCTCCACTTACTCATTTGTGTATAAAACTGTTTTTCATTTCATTTCCCCCTATTTTAATTTTCAATTTTGGCATTTTCTCCTTATGTTTATTTCATTAGCCAAAAGTTTATAATCTACCATAACTCAAAAAACTATCAAGAGGGGATGATTAACTGAATTCAACAAGCTACACATTTACTAAAGATCTCTTCTCAGGAAAGACTGATTTAAATTAAGGGCAAGATATGAGTTTAATGCAAAATTAATGTAAAATTCTGCACTTAAGTTGAAACTACTATACTATAAAAGCACTATTATCAGCTCTTTATAAGGAAAATATCTTAGTGTTCTGTCTACAAATTCAATAAAAGAAGAATGTTTTCACAATAATTAATATAAGTTTAGATGTTACTAGTTAAAAGATGGAATTCTGATCACTGGAAATGAGATCATATTGTAATTTGAACTGGCAAGACCTCAAGTCTCAGATTTATCGGTTAAACATTGAGTTGTCCATTTTAGGTCATGTAGCTTATTACAGATTAACCCTTTCAGAAATACCCACTAAGAAAGGGACAAGTAATGAAACCAGCAAACCAGATACACCTGTTTGAACACACCGGCATATGCTTTAGGCTCCCAGGACTTCAGATACCAAGACACTAGAGATAAAAATAATGACCTGAAATAAGCTTGAAGTTTTATGAAATTCTTTTGGAGCCACTGTAGTGAATTTCTAAGATGTTGGGAATCCACAGAAGCATGGGTACCTTGAGATAAACTTACCAGCGTCCCCCACTCATGTTGTGATTTAACGTAAAGTGGTGCAGAGCAGTCAGTAGAGAAAAACTCTCGAAGCTGGGATTCAGGGTGGAGGAGGGTAAACCAGGCCCAAGATGCCTTGGGCTGCTCATAGAGTAATTGGAGTTTTACAGAACAAGATATCAAGACATTTAGAAAATTGGGGGTTGAATCTGAAAACAGGTCACACAGCTCCAGAAGCTGAACAAAAGTATTCTGTCTTCAGGTTGAAGAGGAAGAGGAAAACCTGAATTTCTCAGAGCCCGTAAACCACCAGCGGTCTGACTGTTGCTTCAAGGTGAGGAAGCATAAGCTGCATTGTGCAAGTCTGCAAACCTGAGACTCGGAGGCCTGTCATTCAAGGGCGGGGTCTGTCCATACTTCATTGTATTGCTCTATTTGATCCACCCGTGTGTATGAGTCAGATTCTCCATAGGAATAAAACTGACAGAAATTTAAATTCAAAATAATAAGTTTGAAATGTATGCAATAGAAAAAATCAATAAAACCAACAGTCACTTCTTTGAAAAGTTTAATAAAAAATCAAAAAAGAACCAGAAATTGATCAAGAAGAAAGAAATGAAAACTTACAAACATAGTGATTAAAAGAAGCATAGACCATTTAAATATTAAAATAACAAAATACATTATAACCAATGTTATAGTGACAAATTTGAAATTATAAGTAAAATGAAAAATTCCTTAAACACAGCATATCATGAAATTTAACAGATACATGTTTAAAAATAAAATGTGATTAAGACCAATACAACAGAATTCTCAGATGACTTTTGTCATGGATTCCTCCGATATACTTCAGTAAGAAATAACACCCTGTACATGTAAACTCCTCCAGAGAATAAAAAAAAAATGAAGAAATATTTCTCAAGTCTATTTTAGCATGACATAATGTATACCACGACTTAGAGCCATAACAAGGAAGAAAAACCACAAATGCAAAAGTCCTAAACAAAATACTAGCAAATCTAATTCAGTAATATGCAAAAAAGGATAATTTGTGGTAAAAAACTGGATTCATTCCCAGAACTTGAGTTTGATTTCACATTAAAAATCAGTTTACATAATTTAGCACAATTCTGAAACAAAGGAAAGAACCATGTGATTAGCTTCATTTGAAAATGTAACTGATCAAATTCCAACTTTTCCCTTTGCACTGCTGGATAACAATGTAATTTCCATTTGGAGGAAATCATGCCAGGAGACATGATAGAGTAGAGTGTATTAATAGGAAGTGCTGTCTGCAGAGGTTATCCATTCTACACCCCTTTGGTGACACCCATCTCATGTTGCAGGAACACAAGGATGGTGAAATGATATAAATCTAATCTTGTCTCCCCATCAGGCAAAGTCAGACATTTGCCCATTGGCCATCCTCTTTATGTGAAGATGTTTGTCCCAGACTGCTACAAGTCTTCAGAATTTGTGTCTCTTGAGATAGGAACAAAAAAGAAGTTAACCGCTGAGTGCATGCCAGTTGATGTAACTGGGTGGGTTGACTCTTTAGAAACAGAGATGCTGGAGAGCTATGAAAACATTGTCAAATAAATGTGCCCTTCTAAAATGCAGGTGTAGGGATATCAGACTTGATAGCAATGAAGTCCAGCATTCCCTGTGAGAGGAGTCAGAGAGCAATGGAGAAGCAACTAAAAATATTCTAAAAATAAACAGAATTTAAAAAACAGATTCTTCGCTTAGAAAAGATATCAAAGAATACCTAGAGCGAGTTGGGGGCAATGCCGTTGGGGTTGAAACAGAGTTATGGTCACAGCTACATATTGAGGAGAAGATGATGTACTTTCTTCAAGAGCGCCATCCCACATAAAGACAGCAATCGTACACCTTTTTGCATCTGTGTTTTCACACCGTTTAACAGCTGTCTATGTAATCCATAGAGACATATGAGAATATAATGCCTACATTAATAAATGAAATAAAGCAATTGAGGGCATATTTAAATGTTTGTAGAGTGCTTTTATTAACGAATGCAAAAAGCAAAGCAACTGAGTGACTGTGGGATACAGAGGAAACTGACACGTGTAGTTACAGCCTCCCAGTTCTTACCCAACAAATAGTGGCATCTAATCACTGGTTGTTCCTGCTGTTGCAAATAACAAACAGTAGGAATGTGTTATTGGCCATGTCCTAATGTGGGACAGAAGTTTGCTTATGCTAAATGCTTTTGAACACAAACAGTAGATATCAATCAACTGAGCGGCTGTCCTACAATAACAATGAGACAGAATGAGGAGGTGGTGAAAAGCTAAAGCTTCGCTCTGACTTCAAAGAAATCTATGAGCTTCCCAGACCTGAGAAACACACCCATTTGGAACGACTAACTGGCAGTTAATTCACGGTTTCATGGGAGCACGTGTGTCAGAGTCTCCACTGCCTGTGTTGATTGTAACAAATGCTGACATGTTAGGACTGCTAGTCTGAGTACATATGCTATGAATACCCAAGTGCAGAACAGTCTAATCTGCTTTCCAGTTACAAACTCAGTCATAAGATAGGAAGGTAGCTTTAAAGTTAAGGATCAAGAACAAGGATAGATAATGGGCTAGGGATTGTGTCTGCCAGGTATGGTATCACCAATACAATGGTATCACCAGCCATTTAAAGGGCTCATTCAGGTGCATATCCCCCAAGTAATCCAAAGCAAAGAATGTTGAAGAAGAGAAATACAAGTCGGATTTAAGATGGTAGAAGGAAAAGGTTGCCACTTTCTCAGAACTAGAGATTAGAAGGGATGAATTCATCAGAGATTATTGCAGATTGTGACTAATCAGGCACATGAGCTGCCAGGAACGTGATGTTCAAAGAGTTTTTTGTAAAAGGAAGAAGAAGAAAATAGCTGAAGTTGGGAAGATTTCCCCAGAAATCTCAAGGACATAATAAAAATCATATGAAATATAATCATTGGTAGAATATTAGACAGAACTAGAGAAAAATGGAAGCACTGAGTTCAAAGACCAACACCAAGTCTTAATGCTGTTTTTTTTTTTTTTTGAGACAGGGTTTCTCTGTAGTTTTGGAACCTGTCCTGGAACTAGCTCTTGTAGAGCAGGCTGGCCTCGAACTCGCAGAGATCTGCCTGCCTCTGCCTCCCGAGTGCTGGGATTAAAGGCACGTGCCACCACTGCCTGGCAATGCTGTGTTTTAATAGCTATTAAAAAGACTAGTAATGTATGAATGGCATGTCTACATGTAGAAAGAAAAAGATAACACCAATCAAAATAAAAGATGAGTAATGAGTTCTACTGTTCTGCAGAGCAAAAGGATGACTATAATTTACAACCATACACACTTATGAAATAAAGAGGCACATCATATAAATTCAAAGGTTTCTAACAAAGGAAGAGTTAACAGTTTAAGGAGATGAAAATTTAAATTTTTATGTTATGATTACATGTTGTATACATATTTGAAATTATGACATTGTTCTACACATGCTGGTTAGCTGTAACTACCAACTTCATGCAATCTAGAGTCACAGGGGAAGAGTGCCTCAGTTGGGAAATTATCTAGACCAGTTTGGTTTCTGAGAATGTCTTTGAGGGATAGTCTTAAATGTTGATTGAAGTTGGAAGACCTACTCTGAATGTGGATAGGACCATGTGATGGAGGAATGTCATTGGTTAATTAATAAAGAAACTGCTTGTCCCTGGTAGGTTAGAACATAGGTGGGTGGAGTAAACAGAACAGAATGCTGGGAAGAAGGGAAGTGAGCTGAGACGCCATGCAGCTGCTCACCAGGGCATATGCGATGAAGCAAGCTACCAGGTCAGACATGCTGAATCTTTCCTGGTAAGACTGGTGCAACACAGATGTTTAGAGATGGGTTGATCGGGATATGAGAATTAGCCAGTAAGGGTTAGAGCTAATGGGCCAAGCAATGTTTAAAAGAATACAGTTTCTGTGTAATTATTTTGGGGCATAAACTAGCCAGACGACCGGGAGCTGGGGCAGCAGGGAAAGGTCCCCAGCTCCTTCAACAATCATGTAATAGGCTGGGTCCTAAACAGTCTGAGAACAGAAGGGTAGTCTAACCTAACAAGCAACCTGAGTGCCTTTGTTTTTCTCTGCTTTTGACTGTAGATGTGGTGTATCTAACTGCTTGAGTTCCTGTCTTGATTTCCCTGAATTGATGGACTGTAACCCAGTATTATAACTAAAATAAATCCTTTCTTCCCCTACATTGAATTTGGTTAGTGTTTTATCAAAGCAACTGAAATTAGACCACCATATAAATGCATCCAGTCTTTAAAATGTTAATTAAAAGAACACTTTCAATGTAAAATCCAATACATTTAAAATCTCCTTTAATAACTTAGGAAAATAATGAAAGAGACAATTCACTGCTAGAAGATTTAAACTCCAAGAAATAATAAATAAAATTTTTTTTCAGGTTGAAGGAAAGAGGATCTCTGGTGGATGCACAAAACTACAGAAGAACAAAAAAGCAGAATGGGTGGAAGTGTGGGTGGTTCTAAATGCTTTGAACAATAGCAACCCTGCCAATTGAATAGGAAAATCTATGACAGCAATAGCACAAATCTGGGAGGAAAACGGGATTAATAGAGTTAAAGTTGTACAGATTGTCAACATACTTTGAGGGGGTAGTAAAATATTAATAGGAGACCCCCTATCAAGAGACACATTGTCTCTAATGAAACCACTGGCAGATAATTTTGATAATGTGTACCAAAAAGGTAAATATGAATATAAAGCAGATGATAAAAACAACACCCCAAAGAAGAAAGGCTAGCAGGGATCAAAGGAACATAATACAGGACACATGAGCAGAAGCAAATGAAGGCAGAGTTGGTAGAACTACATATATATGAAACTGAAATACAGGGACTTAGATTAACATCATAAGCCCAAGACTGTTTAAGTAGCTGTTTGTTACCAGATAAGGATGCTATAATCAAGTTGTACCAGTTTATACCAGTTGAATAATCCCTGGGTGCACCTTGGAAAATAAGTGACAACCTTTCCAACTACCTTTTCATTCCCTATCAAACTCCCCTCATTCCTCCTCTTAACTGGTACTGATGGAGATTCCCCTATGTATGCTGTGAATACCATTGGTTAATAAAGAAGCTGCTTTGGGCCTATTGCAGTGCAGAATCGGGCAAGGCTGGAATTCCAAGCAGACAGACTCGGAGAGAGTTGGCAAAGTCAAGAAGAAGCCATGTAGCTGCCACAAAAGACTGATGCTGGACACCAGACTGAAACCTAGTGGCAATACACAGGTTAATAGAAATGGGTTAATTTAAGATGTAAGAGCTAACTAGAAATATGCTTAAGCTATTGGCCAAACAGTATTGTAATTGATATGGTTTCTATGTAATTATTTCAGTTCTGGGCAGCCAGGAAATGACCTGGCTACATGGTAGTACTGTGCTGAATTAGACTTTCTGTAATTTCCTTGCTTTTCTTCATAGGTTCACAAACTAAACTGTGTATTCCTAAGTAAATACACTATTTTATTGTTGAAGTTTTAAAACGTTATATAAATGGAAACATGCTGTATGTTCATCTTCATTTTTTCTTTTCTACCAAATATTATGTTTCTGATATTTATCTATATTTCTATTAGTACTTGAAATGCTGTACTCCCCTGGTTTGCAGTAATCTATCCTTTTGTTTCTTGTTCTTTGCCGTTCTGTGGTAGACGGATGTTGGTAGAAGTCCAAATGTGTCTCTAGGGAGTGTATCCAGGGTGGAGTGACTGAGTTGCACTCACAGCACAAGATCAGCTTTCCCAGGAATGTTGTGTTGTCTTCTGAGGATTATGTGCTAACAGTCATACACAGGTACACTAACTGTTCCTTATGCTCAGCAACACCTACACTTTGCAAATCTGTTATGGAAAGCAGATCGTGGTTCATTTCTATGCATTTTGATAATGAGACTGAGCATGCTTTTTTAAGGTCTGTTCTATGCTGCAGAGGCTTCTTCCGGGAAATAACTGTGTCCTTGAGGCTCCTGTCAATATTTTAGTGCCATTTTTTTCTTTTATTGATTTGTAGGAGTTATTTTCATCAACAAATTTGCAAAGAAACTTCATTTTTTAACAAAACTGACATTGAAACCCCACCTTTTAATTTCATTTGTAGTTTTCAGCTTGACATATGTGTTGATGGTGGGCCTCTAACAATGTATTTTGCATTCTGTAAATGACCATATTTCTAGACAAATTGCAGGTTTTGGTTTTCCATGTTTCATTGTATTGTATGTGAATGATGAAGATTTTTTAAAATTATTTTTGCAACTTTCATTTTCCTTGCTCTAGTTGACTCAACTGGGCATGTGTCTTAATCAATAGTGAGAATAGTTAGGGCCAATGACTTTTTCTTATTATAGATCTTAAATGGAAGGTGATTCCAAATTTCAAAAACTGAGATTTTTGTTACAGTATATTTTAGACTTTAAATTGTTTTGAGATGTAATTATTTTTATTTTATGTGTGGAGACTTTACCTGCATATATATCTGTGCTTCACATATGTACAGTGCCCACAGAAACCAGAGGGCATTGAATCCCCTGAAACTGGAGTTATAGAGAATTGTTAATCACCATGTTAGTGCTGAGAATTGAACCTGGGTACTCTAGAAGACCAGTTATTGTTCTGAACAACAAAGCAATCTTACTAAATCCCTACTTCAGACCTGTAACATGTCAAAAAATTGTCTTTTGTTTCCTATTTGCAAGGAGTTGTTGTAAATTTACAATAATTAAAAAAAATCTCAACCATATCAGAATAGCATGTTTTTCCTTCATTATACTTACTTTATTGTTAACTATATTAATACATTTTCTGATTTTATGGCATCATTGGCATTCTGAAGTGAAACCAATATTTAAAGAATAAAGGACACCATGATTTTGCATCTAAACTGTCATGGCCCATCCTCACTGGTAGAAGGTGTATAAGCCTATGGTACTTTAGGTAGGTGGTGAAACTTCGAAGAGAGATGAGGCCTACTGTAAAGAAGCTGAACCATGAGGAAATGGTAGTTAGCTTGCAGTTGCTATGACAAAATACATCAACCTATAAAATGTATTTGGGCTCCTGGTTTCAGTCCATTGTCATTTGGTCACAGTTCTATGAGACTGTGGCAAGATAGAGCATCATGGTGGTGACACATTGTATAGCAATGTTGTTCATTTCATAGCGGATATGAAGAGGAGAGAGAGACAGAGAGAGCTAGAGAGAGAGAGAGAGAGAGAGAGAGAGAGAGAGAAAGAGACAGAGACAGACACAGAAAGAGGTAGAGAGAGAGCTAAAGCTATAAAGACAAGAGATACACAGAGAGAGATAGAGAAGCTTATAAACAAAGAAATATGTCTCACATTTCTAGTGGGTGATGGGTTCAAGAATAAGAAAATAGCAGATTTTATAGATGTGATATGAATTTTATTATATACAATCAAGTAATATTTTCAACATTTGGCTTTGAATCAAAGACCCAATTTCATTGTTCATAGTTTCTACTTTTCATAAAACACTAGGGCCTGAATACAGCTGAACCAGGGTGTAACATTTTATAATCAAAATGATGTCTTAAGTTATTTGTAGGTTTCTTATTTACATTTGAGACCTCACCAAAAGTCAGTATTTTTCTAAATACTTAGTTATTCTCTAAGACGTAAGCTTTCTCTATAGCTCTCCTTTTCCCACTCACCTCTCATCAGAACTGCTTTCAGTAGCATATGGGGCTATAGTAAAATGCCTGATTCTGAGAACTGTATAGATAAAGGGTTTACCACCCTCTTCCTCTGATGGTTTAATAGCATGAGGACAGTATCTGCTTAGCTCAGGTTGATTATGGCTTTACTGTGTAGACAGTTCCACATGAGATAAGGATATATGTGCTGTGTTTAGCTTTGTCAGGTTGACACAAACTTGTCACTTGGTAAGAAAGAGCCTCAACTGAAGAAATGCCCCAAAAAGATTGGCCTGCCACCACATTCTTAAAGCATTTTCTTAATTGCCTGTTTATGTTTGAACATCTAGCCAACAATGGGTAGTCCTGTCCCTGGGCAGGTGGCCCTGGGCAATATAAGAAAGGTAGTTGAACAAACCAAGAAAGCAAATAAGTAGACTGTATTGGTCTTTGGTTTTTGCTTCAAGCTTCTGACTTGAGTTCACGCCTTGGCTTCTCTTGAACAGTAGACAATAACTGGTAAACTAAAATAATCCCTGTCCTCCCCCAAATGCTTTGGTTATGGCTCTTGTTATAACATAAAGAAAACTAGGACAGTATGCTGAAATGAAATATCCCATGTGAAAATGGGAAGCAAGACAGTAATAAGAGCCTAGCCCTACTCTTTTATAACAATCTACTCTTACTGGAACCAATTGACCCCTGCCAAGATGCAACCCACTCTGCAGGACTAGAATTAATCCTTTCCTGATGGCAATAATGACCCAATAACCTTCTAATACGATCTATATTTGCAACCTTTCGGTACTATTATATTTTGAAATTAAACCTAACACGAATGTTGGTAGACAAGTCCTACTCTAAGCCATGGTAGTCCACTTACTGTAACACAGAATTTTTTTAGAACATTCCTCTAACCACTAATTAGTTCCAAAATCTATATATTTGTGTTTTTATTGCAATTACGTACATCCGTTAAGTGTGTATGTATCATGTGTGTGTGTATGTATGTGTTCACATGTTTGTTGCCATCCATTTGTGTTTGCATGTGGAAGAGAGAGGTTAATGTGTGTCTCCCTTATAACTGGCTCCTTTACATGCTCAGCTAGAGTCTCTCACTTGAACCCATGGTCATTGACTAAATGAGTCTATCCAGCCGGATTCTTGTCTCGTGCTGGAATTACAGATGGGTCACTATACCCAGGAAGCATATACATGGCACTGGAGGTCTAAACTCATATCCTCATTCTTGCACAGCAAGCATACTACTCACTAAGCTATCTCCCTAGTCCCTTGCACATTGTTAAGTTGATGACCTGATCTTGGTGCTGGTGCACTCCAGTTTAATGGGAAAAGATTACCATAAGCCAGGTGGCATAGAAACAACAGTGATTTATTTCTTACAGTTGTGGAAGCTGCAAAGTACAAGCCCAATGTACCAAGGACTTACTTTTTATTTCAAAATGTTGCCTCCTTACTTTATCTTAACATGCAGAAGGGAAAGAGGGATTGCTCCAGTTTGAGTGTTTCTGCCAAAGCTTATGATGAATTTTGATTCCATTTTAACATTAACTGCAACCTTTAGGTGAATATGCCATTAGCATCTGACCCTTATTAATGGGCTTATTAGTTTACTAAAGGGATTTTGTGGGTAGATTTCCCTCCACCCTCTCTCTTCTTGTCACATATCCCTTTTTTCCTTTTCTCCCCTCTTTTGTCTTTCCTTCTCCTGTTGAGATGAAATGATGTGGGCAGAAGGTCTTTGGTAGGTATCCAGCCCTTGATAAATTGTTATTCCAGTCTTTCTGAACTAGATGCCAATAAATTTTTATTGAACCACAAGAACTGGAAGAAGATCTCAAATTGATCCTAAGGAATATAGTTAATTCAATAACATTTGCAAATGAAAATGTGGAAGGCAGTCTAACTGGGCTATGAGTAGATGCTAAAAACATTTGGAAGGACTAGAAAAGAACCTGGGTGGCCATAGTTGGAGCACCAATGAAGGTTCTGGTGAAGCTCAGAAGGAAAGAGCTTCATGCAAAGCCACAATCAGAATGCTTGGAGACTGTAGACAGTAAAGTCATTTAAGTGAGGAATGTGACGAAAATGAGAAAGCAGGCATTAGAACCAGGGAGAAGGTCATCCCTCTTCTAAAGTGGTAAAGTCATCGGCTGAATGGAGTCTGTGTTCCAGAGCTTCATGGAAGAGAGAACTGAAGAGTGATGACCTAGGATTTCTTGAAGAAAAATTTAAGTAGCACAGTGTTCAAAGTGATGCATGGCTTCTTTTAAGTGTGTGTAATAAAATGCAAGAATGGAGAAGTGATTTAAATATAGAATTCATAATTAAAAGACAAGCAGAAAATGAAGACATGGAACGCTTCAGTATAGTGATGTAACAAATTAGTAGATGCTTATGAGAGAAAACCAGAGGCGTTGTCAAAAGGCAGTCCAATAAGGAGATTAGTGTCTGTGGAAGGAAGTGGGGACTGCTCATGGAGACATTGGAAGAATGACCTTGACCGAAAAACATTTCAGAGATACTGAGCTTGCTTTTCTATTAAAAGCCTAAAACAGGACCCTGAGGGAAAAGCCTAAGGTTCTCACAGTCATTCTGTCCTCTACCTTCTCAATAGTTTACCCTTCAAATTTTGGCTCAACACTTCTCTCCGCCCAACTATGACTCACATGTCCCAGATGCTGCCTGGTCCCTGCTCAGGAAGGTACACGCTGTCACTCTTGGAAACATCCATATGGCAGTGACCTTGCCAAGGAGCATAGTTCAGGAAGAGCCTGCACCTAGTTTCAAGGATATTCAGGACAACCTAGGAGTCCCACAAAAACCTGCTGCCATGGGTGAGGCTGGTAAACCTGTGGGACAGACCCATCCACAGACCCTCAGGACTGGAACACTTTCTGTGTACAAGGACAGTCTTGGAGAATTATGGGTCTGAGACTATAACCCAGGAGAGTGGCTGCACAGACAGATCCTGCCAAAGCTTCTGTGGTTGGGATTCTTGAAGCCCTGGGAACACAGTGTATACAGAAGTAAGATTGTGGAGTTCAGAATGATTTCTCTGGAAACATGATTTCGTGTTGTTTGCTTTATTGGGGTTCAGGTCTCTTTCTGACCACCTTTTAAAATGTCTAATCCCATATGTGACAATTTCACCCTCATTACCAAATAATTTGCCCAGAGTTTTATATCCTGATACCATGCCCCTGGAGAGATAAGGATTTCAGTGTGTAGACTTGGAGGATTTCAACATTCAGAACATTGCATGTCTTGATTCATTCTGCCATGAATCTGTGTTTTAGTCTTTAATATTACCTGATGTTTACAGTCAGAGGTAGGAGGGAAGGAAACAATAAACAACAGGTTTTTTTATTCCATAGCATATTGGCAAACTAGTGAGACTTTTGAGCAAGTAAATTCTGTTTGAATATGTCACCCATTGATCTGACGAATAAGAAAGTGGACTATCCCTACCCTTGCTTGTTTTAGCTAAGTCCCTAAATTTGACCTCTTTCCCTGGTGGGGCTGAATTTTCTTTGGCTATATGCCTTATTCATATTCTATATCCCCTTTTTACTGTATTTATTATAATGAATTAATGTCTAGGTGGTTTTTCATAGGTCATCTTTGTCCTCTACTAAAGTCTAAGTCCCACGAGAATAGAGGCTCTTTAATGCCCTAATGTCTGCATTTCCAGTCCTCATCACTATGCCTCGTATATGGTGAACTCTAGAGAAAAGCTTGACAACTGAACACTAAATGACAATGGGCAGAATCTTCTTCCTAACCAGTTTAAAGGAAGGAAAGTCGGTCTCTGCTCCCAGTATTCAGGGAATATGCAGCCTTTGGACAAGGTGACATAGTATTGGATAAAGGAATGACTGAGGTGTGAGGAATGACTTGTGAAAGTGAATTGATGGAATTTGTTAAATTTGTAAAAACTCATTTAGGCATGCTTGTTCTCTCACTCTCTCCAAATGTATGCAATATATTATATATCCATATATGTGTGTACATATATATATAAATATTATATGTTAAACTTCAATATATTTTTCAGAAGTGAAGTACTAGGGGGAGGTCCCCATCAATAAAGAATTTTATGTTCTCATGGATATATGAATTTGGAACCATACCGTGCAATTAAAAAACTAGGGGTGAAATCACGTGCCTCTAATATTGGGGTGTCAGAGAGGCAGAAGGAGGTTTTTATAATCAGCCAATAGAGGTGAGTTGGTAAGTCCTAGGTTTAGTAAGAATTCTTGTCTAAAAAACTGAGGTGGAAGCTGAGTATGGCAGTATTATACAGGAGGGATTCTGGCCAGCCTGATCCTCAGTTATCTCCAGGTCAGGTCAGACCAGGCTACAAAGTAAGATCTTCACACAACCACACACACACACACACACACACACACACACACACACACACCAGAAACCAAACAATGAAACAATCCCCAGATGACAGAGGAAGATACCAGATACAGGCATTAGCCTTTCACCTTTATAGGTGCATAGTAATGTTCGCACAGTAACATATATAGAGACAGTAACAATAATAATATTAACAATGTAAGAATAAGAAAATTAGAAAAAATGTGTTATGGAATGAGAAACAGAAGAAACTGGTTTTAGTCTAAATTTTGCCCTTAGGAAGTATATGAGTTTACTGAATTAGTTTTTGCTTTTTAAGTCTAATTGTATTTATGTATAACAAAGAAATAATGTCTACTTCATATGATAGTAATAAGTAATTTAAGCCAGTTTGTTTCTGGAGATTTCTCCTGGAAAGTTAAATTACAAACCGGCGTGTGATGGTTCAGGAGAGAGATAGGATCTCCAGAAGGCATGAAGAGCCCAGGACTGTAAGGATGATCAGGGATTTGTCTGGAGGTGTGTACTATCTCAAACAGAGCAGCCTTAGGAGGCAGGTGTCTGGTCAGCTCGGAGACCTCATCATGGGCCTAAATGAAGCAATGGTTGTGGACCATGAAAGACAGCAGATCAAGCGCCACATGCTTTGCAGCTGATGGTTCTGCGACTTGACAGCTACACTTCCAACACTTCTATCAAGTTGGCAACGTGTTCCTAGCTTTCAGAAATGGGTGACATTTGTTAACAAGGCTGAGCGTCTCTCAACTGAATATGTGCTTCCGTTCATTGTTTCTTAAACATGTATCAACACAGGAGAGGTTCAGAATATGCCACCCAGGCATATTGATTCCTGGGAGCGAAAGGAAATTGAAAGCCAACATAGAAAAAAACTCTTCACCTTCCCCTCAGTCTCACAAAATGAAGCATGAAACTCCCTTTTAGTGAGGAGAAATTTACATTTTCATTAGGAGAGGTGTCTGTGCTGAGAAGAGAGCTACCAGGCAATCTGAGTCCTGTGAGACTTCAGCTGCTCAAGAAAACCTCTATTCTCCATGGAATTTCTCCTTTATACTTACGTGTGACATTGGTGTGTCCCCCAAACCTCTAGACAGCTCCTTCTGAATCCTAAAAATCAGTTCACTTAGTAATCACTGCGTGTGCTATTTCAAGGATGTTACATCTCTGTTTATTACAACTTAAATATGCAAGCTACATTTGTTCCAGTTGATGAGAAAGCTCAGTAAGCATTTCCTGAGTATCCCAGCTTGTCCAGCTTCACTAGACAGAGGACCCAGAAACGAAAGAGCTTCTTCTGACCTTTATTTGTAGTAATAAGAGGAGCGGCGGGGCTGCCTCCCCGGCACCCCGGCTGCCCCCATGGCTAGCTTATGCCCCGAAATAATTACATGGAAACTGTATTCTTTTAAACACTGCTTGGCCCTTTAGCTCTAGCCCTTACAGGCTAATTCTCACATCCCGATCAACCCATCTCTAATAATCTGTGAGCACCGGTCTTACTGGGAAAGATTCAGCATGTCTAACCTGGTGGCTTGCTTCATCATGTGCATCTGCCCGGGAGAGCGGAGCATGGCATCTCTCTGAGGCGTCCGCTCCCGAGAGGAGAGCTGTGGAGTCTGAGCTCACTTCCTCTTCCTCCCAGCGTTCTGTTCTGTTTACTCCTCCCATCTATCTTCTAACCAATGAGGGCCAAGCAGTTTCTTTTTATTTAACCAATGACCTTCCTCCATCATTTATTTCCAAATGGAAGGCATAAAACATGTGCTGCATGGACACCAGTGGTAGTTAAGGGGGCAGTAGCTACTCCTACTGCAAAATGTTTGTCAGCCTCCCCAAAATACCCAAATAGTTACATGGGTTAATTAAGTCAGCATATTGCTAAATGACTACAAGCTGGGGTGACTATCATTGTCCCAAACATTTCCATTGAGCATGTGTAGGGGCCAGAGGACATCCCCTTTTATCTGTGTGGATCAATATATAAATAAACAGTAAACTAGCTGTAAATTGATTAGGAAGGGGAAAGGTACATAACCTTGGTATACACATATATATTCACATATATACATATGCATACATATATATGTATGCACATATATGTATGTATAGATGTGTGGATAGACAGCAAACACAAATGCATATATACATACATACATAGATCTATATATACATACATATACACAGATACATATCTGAGTGTGAGTGTGTGTGTGTGTGTGTGTGTGTGTGTGCTGTCTTCACACGTGGGTGAGTGGAAATTCTAGAAAATTCTATAGGAACTGTGAATGGGCACTAAAAAGAGTCAGTTTCCTAGGGAAAAGTTTGCTCCAGCTCTGCTATCAAGTTTAACTTTCAGCCTGTTGTGTAACATGAGCTGGCTCTTCCCTGGTGGGCAAAGCAGCAATGGAACTGGAAGTTATCAGGTGTGTTCCCTTCTGTTTGCTCCAGCCGTTGGGGACACGGGAACTTGAGGGGAAAGCCCATCCCTACACTTGTTGCTATTGATGGTGCCACTCCCCAGCCCAAAATGACACTATTTGATGTATCATTTTCCTGAGACGTGACTTAATTTCCTCCCCAGATCCCCTTCGCTGACTACAGAGTGGCAGGTGCATTCTAAACTTGGAAGAAGGAAAGATCAAAGGAGAAATCCAGGCAAATGCTACCAGCTCTCTGATCCTGATCTACCTGGTCCTCATATGACCAAGGAAGAAAGTGCCTACATACCAGAAAATGTGATCAATGCTTCTCTCTCCAGAGATGGGGAGCGGAGCTGGTAAGCAGCAGTAGGAAGTGGCTTGTCACATGAATCAGGAAAAACAACGCTGAGGACATTAAAAATCCAAGGAAGATATTTCGGTGAAGCAGAACCTGTATTGATAACCACATGCCACTTGTCACTGTAGAGTCCCTTACTGTTGCAATTCACTTCCAGTCTTCAGCACAGGCTACAGACCATTCCTCCTTTCTAGATTCCTTTTGTGCCGGTTACTTTAGTGCAACATGCACCATGTAACTCTGTTGTGGAATATTAATATGTGTTACATTCATTTATGTGGTGGAACATTTGCTTAAGGATGCAAAGATGTGTTGCATTTTCTTTATGTCCCATTCGTTTAACACTGTGAAGCTGTGTTACTTTGCCTGTCTAAAACACCCGATTGGTCTAATAAAGAGTTGACCAAGCCACAGCAAGGCAGGAGACAGAATAAGTGGTACTGGCAGGCAGAGAGAATAAATAGAAGGAGAAAAAAACGAGTTCAGAAAGCAAGAGAGTGAGAAGCAAGAAAAGCAAGGAGAGAAGACACCAGGGGGCAGCTACCTAGCTACATAGCCAGACATGGAGAAAGAAGGAAAGAAAGGTATTCAGAACAGAGAAATATAAAAGCCTAGAGGCAACAGATAAACAGACGGATAATTTAAATTAAGAAAAGCTGGCTAGACATAAGCCAGGATAAAGGCGCTCATTCGTAATAAAGAATAAGCCTCCATGCGTGATTTATCTGGGAGTTTAGTGACAGGCTCCAAAAAAGGAAAGAGTAAAGCAAACTGCAACACACCTCTACAATACTGGTTGTTGCTATTGTATCTTAAAACTATCTTGCAGAGGCTTTAAGAGTTTGCACACTTATTGTCAATTTGGCAAAAGCAGAGGCTGGGACCATCTCGCCGGATTTGCTTTTTAATCAGTGGGGTTGTTTGATGATAGGAAATAGATCTTGAGATTTTTGGTTTTTATGACGGGCCATAAAAACAGCCACTCATTTAATAAGATAGTGCAACAAGGCCCTAGGATGCTTGTGTGGTTAATGAATGTGGCAGGATTATTTCCAAATCAGCAAGTCTAAGCGGGAGACAAACAGCCAGTGTTTAAACAATGAAGAACTTTGAATGAAGAATTAATGAGGTGGAGAATTGCTGCTTTTAAGATGAAAAACCCTCATAAACACCCCCACAGTCAAACAATTTCTATTCAAAATGGTCTTTCTGACTGGAAGATGAGAAATAGTCTTGCGTAGGATGTATTCAGATTTAAGTGCACCTCACCTCCACCACCCCCAGCTTCCCACCCAGGAGTCTCCCAGAAGCCAATTTCCAGAGAATGAAGATGTAGTATCCTTTCTGGAATTATCGACCACAGTGAAACCCAGTCAACCTCAAGCAATTTCTCATATTTAATGTCCATTTCTCAAGCCTTGGCCCTAGATACAAAGCAATACTTCCTCCTTATGCAATTTGCTTTTATCAGGATCTTGAAGAATGTTGTAAACAAGTCCCTAGCTGATTTCTTTTTACCAGTACTAACATTAAGCATTTCACCACTGACTGCTCTTAGCCAATGTGTATGCACTGGAGCCTTTTGTTCCCTAATTGTCCTTAATTATGGTTATTTCTTACTTCCTAGATCTCAAAAGACAAGGTAGAGACAGCAGTAGTTTAAAGCTAAGATGTTTGATATGAAATGCATCGGCTGGAAAATACGTAGCCAGCTTCTCATAAACAGATGTATGAGTCCACAACAGCTCCAAGAAACCACTCTTTGATCATATAGTCATTTGTTAACTTTTTAAATGTTTCTTGGCTCAATCTCGGGTAGGTCTTCAACCACTAATATCATTCTTTTCTTCTGACTTCAAAGAGAAACCATGCATGATAACATGTGTTGGAATAGCGTTTGGGTCTTGCATCCTCTCCTTCTCTAATATTTATTAAAATTGTGAATGTATATTATTTACATAAATTAATATGAATCACTGATATTTTCACACACGCATATATTAAGCTTCAATGATTAGAACTTCCTAACTGTCTTCTGTTCCCTCCCCTTCTCGTTCCTTGATAGTCCCTCTTCTACTCTTGGCTTAGTATTCTTGTTTGCTTGATTGCTTGCTTGTTTCCACAGATCAGAGAAAACCTTCAGCAGCTGGCTTATTTGCCTAACACGACGACCGCCACATCTATTCATTTCCCCACAAACAACACAACTTTATTCTTCTTCATGACTGAAAAGAGCTCCTTGTTTTACATATATCTACTTTCTTTATCCACTCATCTGTTGGCTGGCATCCAAGCTAAGTCTATAACTTGGCCACATTAGGCACAGGTACGCAGGCATTGATATTTTGAGGTAATTTAATTTCTTTGGGGTATAAACTAATTGAGATCATCTTTATTCCTTTTGTTGTTGTTGTTTGGTTTTGTCTTTGAAACATCACCTTTTTTTTTATGCTGGCTGATTTTGACTTCACTCTGTAGCATAGGTTGACCTTAAAATCTTGATCCTTCTTATCCCACACCCTACGTGCTAAGGTTATAGGCATATGCCATCACACTTGGCTCTGAATTTGTCTTTTATTTCAAAAAGCCTAATGAGGAATTTTTACCTAATATATAATATAGGAAATTAAGTTGATCACTAAGACATTTTAATAAATTAACTATCAGTTGTTTGGTAATGCCACATTTTAGAAAAAAATAGCTCCTCATATCTAAATTAGATATTGCATCTTATGCCCATCTTTTTCTTGTATAGTCTTCATTCACTATGGCAAATCTGTATTGAGAATTACTATCATAATATCCAAGTGTGCACATATGTATATGAGCATGCTATGCTGCACACCTCTTGGAGTCGGTTCCACAGACTACATACAGTGCCTCTGGAGCATTCTAGTATGTCAAATGATAATTGTCTTTAACCATGTCCACACCACATTGTTGAAATACTGACATGAATAATAAATGTCCATAAAGGAAGTCTACTGCTCCCGTGAATAGGTAGGCAATAGTAACAAACACTGACAACTGATCATTTTGAGATACAGCTTACTAAATTTCTCAAATAGTTGCATGTTTATCTCAATTGTAGATTGCTCTCAGAGCTTATGAGTCAATTGTTTTTTCTTCTTTTTACTTCTCTTCTATGTCTCCATCCAGAAAACACTTTGAGAGCCCTGCATTCATATAATGTACAGTAGTCCAGCTAAATTGAACTGACGCTGTTAGTTTAGCCTAAAGGCTGTTTGACAGCCATTGACTTGTAATAAGGATGATTAGTATATGACTTTAATAAAAACAGTGTATCTGTACAGTCAATGTGTTTCCAATGAATTGGTCCCTTAACATGCCTGTTTTGACCTGCTTCAGATGGGAATTGACTGGATGGCTACTGTTACTTGAAATTTCATTATTTACCCTCTAGGAATGCTGTCATTTTTATAGCATAGTCCAACCATCTAGGTTTCCATAACCTAAGCAATAACTATAACTAGATTTCCTAATTTTACTGGATGGGCTATAGAAGGAAATCCTCTGAGGGCTTGCTACATTCTTTTGAGTTGCTTCTTACACATAGTGGAGGATTTTTGTATTACACATTCTTGCCACCTTAAATGCCCCTTATTAAAATAAAGATCATGAAGATGAATGGACAGGGAGAGATGTCTATACTGGCCGGAGGCCTACAAAGCACTTTGATATGAGGTTCCTGTTCAAGAAGATGCTGTGCAACCAGCCATATGAGTTATCTGAAGGAAACAGACAGCAAAGCCCTGACAGGGAAGATACATTAACAGAAGAAAATAAATACCAAAAAGGAAGAGGAAGAGGAGAAGAAAGGAACAAATGAAGGAAGGAAAAAAAGAAGGAAGGAAAGATGGAAAGAAGGAAGGAAGAAAGAGAAGAAGGCAAGAAATCATGAGATAGTAACACCTTACATAAGAAGAAAGCACATAATCAAGGGGACAGCAAACCAAACCAGTGACATCCAGGAAGAAACAGAATGTAGAATTATAGACGTAACAACATCAAAACATGGTTCACTAAGCACTGGAGAAATGGAGGCTAATTTCAATGCATCGTGTTCAGCCACACCTCACACTGACACCCACAATGTGTTCTCTTGAATCTATAAACTAACTAACTAACTAACTAACTAACTAACTAACTAACTAGGGTTAGCCAGGCAGTAATGGCACACGCCTTTAATCCTAGCACTTGGGAGGCAGAGGCAGGCAGATCTCTGTGAGTTTGAGGCCAGCCTGGTCTACAAGAGCTAATTCTAGGACAGGCTGTAAAGCTACAGAGAAACACTGTCTCAGAAAAAAAATCAAAAAACAAAACAAAACAAACAAACAAAAAAACCCAAACTCTAGTTAAGCTCCTGAGAAGTCTCCTCTTATTCCCTTTTAATAATTATGATAGATAACCTTCATTATCAAGTGCATTTTGAATCCCTATGGAAACACATGGTTATGAAGGTGTTTCCAAAAATGTTTAATTGAAGACAGAAGACCTACCCTGAACTGGGGCAGAAACATGCCTTGGGCTGATGTTCCAGAGTGAAGAAAATAAGAAAATATGCTGGGCTCCAGCATTCATCTTTCTCTGCTTCGTGATTGCAGACATAATGTGGCCACCTACCTCGTGTTCCTATTGCCACGCATTTCCTGCCAGCATGGAGCAGACCACCATCAAACTGGGATCCCAAATGCACACTTCCTTCCTTAGGCTTTTTGGTGAGGTGTTTGGTCACAACTGCTAAAAATGTAACTAGCACAGTAACTGCTTGTTGCCCGGAAAAGCACAAGTGGGTCTTACCTTCTGACTGTCTAGAGTCTCAATAATAACTTCTTATGTCATGTTCCTATCACATTTATCAAAGTGTGAGAGTCACCCATGTGTAACCTCTTAAAACTCACCCCTATAGTTAACACCATGTGTGGATTGTTCTCAGGCTCTCAGAGACCAAGGATGTTCACAATTGGAGGCAGCCCCGCACTGCTGTCCCGGCAAACATCAGCTCATTAGCGCTTTTAGCTGTGTGTACATTTACTTTTAACAACTCGTTTTGTTTACAAGCCAAATTGCCATGTCTAGAATATTTCTCCCATCACCTCCATCCATACAACTGCGCTCATATTCTCTAAAGGACAGTGGCAAAGCAGATTGCCATTACCAGAGGTCATAACTGTCAGAACTGACCTGCCCTTGGGGTAATATTGCCTTGCTCTAATCATTAGTTGTGTGTAGCTAAATTTAGCAGAGACTGATTATAGCTGCAGTGAGTTTTCCTATCAAGATGTAGCGGGTTGTTTATCCTTAAATTTAAAGCATCATTGCCTGATAATTCATGCGCGCAGTTTGATAGCAACGAAATAGCACGGCAGCATTAGCTAGCACTCAGCCCTGTGATTGGCACAAGAAGGCAGCAGGGTTGTGTTTTCCTGCCAGTGCAATGCCCAACAGCAATCAAAGAACTTAGCCTGATGGAGAATCTGAGGGAGCTCTCAGGCAAATAAGTTGATTTTAGTTAGTCTATTCTTTGTTTAAAGATTATCCCTATTTATATTTAACATATTTATATTTGATATATTTTATTTATATTTAAGATATTTACATATATTTCATTTATGATTATTACCCTCTGTGTGTAAATGTATGTCGTGTGTCTGGCTGCTCCAAAGACCAAATGAAGACATTGAATCCTCTAGAGGTAGAGTTACAGGCAGGTGTGAACCCCTTGAATGAGTGCTAGTAACCAAATTATTTCTCTGGAAGCGCAGCAAGGGATTTTAATCACTTAGCCATTTCTGAAGTACCATTAGTTGGTCTAGTTTTTGATCCCTCTAGAAAGCATACCAAGGTCAATTACTCCTACTTTTTTGTAGTGTCTTCTACTAACACAATCCTTGTGTCATGTTCGGAATCTGAACCTGTTACCTCTGTGTAAATGTTGGGCTTAGCAAGATATTCAGTTGAGTGATGACATCGAATATGAAGGTATAATGATGCTAATTCATTAAAATATAATCCTCAAGGAGGCAGAACTGAAAGTCATGAAGGCCTTAAGAAGAATTAGAATAAATTGTTCCTGGATTTTGGCTACTCAGCACTGCAAATCCTATTCTCAGAATTGCCTTTCTGTCCACAAGTCTAGAATGTTCTTCCTATTGTTCTGGGTTATTTGGTGTGGAGAAAGTATGGTTCCTCCCCCAGAGGTTCTAGGAGATTCCCTAGACTCATTGCTTCTGGGTCCTTCAATAGAGGAGTGAAACTCCAGGAAAGGAAAAAGGATGTCTACCTCTTTGGTCACTCACCCCAGCTCACCAAAGTTCCTTTAGAATCATTTATCATGCAGAACACAATTCTGCATTAGCACACTGATGGGTTTAAATTCATTTATGTATCAGGGATTCAGTGAAGGTAACATTCAGCAAAAAATATTTGGAAATTTAAAAAATACAGAAAAAATGTTATAGCTTTGAAAGTACATATTTAGAATTAATTTGATGCTACCTTTCCATTTTAAGTGATATTCCCAAGGGAAAATAGGATCTTTGGGGATTAATTTGTTGCTATGAGTGCAGAACACAGCAGAAAATATAATAGCAAGAGGACATCTAGAATTCACTATATTTTAGCTGCCTTTGTTCTCCCTACTCCCATATGTAATAATATACAGTCTAAGAAAAGATTTATTTGCTATGTATTTCAGAGCAGACTCTATTCTATAGGGAATTTTATATCTACTCAGGCATATGAACGGCAGGCAACATTTATTGTTACGAAATAATCTGAGAGTTTTATATCAAATTTTTAAACTCCTTCCTCTCCAGACTTCAAACTTCTCCAGCTGGGGAGATAGACTCCTTCTAGTGATTGCTCCCTTTCACACACCACCACGACAAAGACAGAGGATGATGATGATGATGATGATGATGATGATGATGATGATGATTTGGAGAACACAAGGATGCCAATAAATTTCCAGTGTTAGTTAATGTATTTGAACCAAACCTAACCTTGTTCTCCATCTCCCCCACTCTTTGTCTCCTTTCTCCTCAACTTGTATGCATGCATGGGTACTTGTGTGTGTGTATTTGTGTGTGTGTGTGTGTGTGTGTGTGTGTGTGTGTGTGTGTGTGTATGCATTATGCAAGCTATGTGCTATGTGAGCACCAAACCATACCTGAGAATACGTAGCCAGGGCTTCACAGTGAGAGGAAAGAAAACTTTTAACAAAAACAATGTTACCTTGATGCCAATCATAGGAACTGAGTTGCACATTCTGTGCTTCATGACATGTTCAACCATGGATTACATAGGCAGCAGTAGTCCCCTAAGATGACATCACTTAAAACACTGCCATCTTGGTTTTTGCAGGTGCACTTTATAACCTTCATATAGTGACAAAATTGCTTGGTGACACATTCCTAGGACCTGACTGCAGATAGTAAGCCAATCCTGACCATGAAAATATACCTTATCTGAGTAACTAAATGAAAGATTTCTGTGATAAACTGAAGAAAGGATTGAGGGGTGAGTCCTTCTCACTGCCTGAAGGAGATCCCTTTGTATTATTTCCTCCAGGAAGATGCTGGTTAAGCCATGCCTGGACCTGTGGAAAGAGCACAGTACTACATGTCTCTAGAGAGTAAGCCTTCCCTCTCACAAAGTCTTTCCGGGACAAAGACTTGAGCACATATGATATTCTTCAACAAAAGCAAGGCAGAAGATCTCTGCCTACTTTTAAAATAATTTATTTATTCTCCTCAAATTTTACAGATAAGTAGAATGTACCTTAATCTTATCTACACCCACTACCCTCCAGATCTCCCTAAAATTCTCCCAACCTATGTCCTTCCCAACATCATGTCTTCTTTTTAAAAGATGCCTGTTATTTTTTACCTAATTTTCTTCATTCTTGAGTATTTTACACATGCATACAATGAAATATGATCATATCTACCTCCCTCCCATTTAACCCTCCAAGTTTTCTTGGATGGATTCCCTCAACATGGGCCTCTCTTAACGTGGTGTCTTCTCTTTTTTTTTTTTTTTCGTTAAAAACCAACTAAGTCCTGTTAGTACTGCTCACATGTTCATGTATGTGGGGCCATCCACTGGAGCATGGGAAACTTACCAGTAAGTGGCCACCCTCTCAAAAAAGACCAGCAGTTATTGCCTGCCAATGTCTTCTTAGTAAAGGTTAGGTCTAGGGATTAGTAATTTACTCTGTCTCATCCCTTAACACAGACTCCTATTTTGATTGCTCTTGTTAACCTGGATAGTAGACAATGACTCTCCGCTATAGACTTCTCAGTAGAAGATAAAACACACTTGAGCTCTTCCCCTTTTGGTTGAAGCACAGACTCAAAGCTTTGTTTTTAACTCCAAGTTTAGCATTTATAAAAATCCTATGAGACTGATGGGGCCTAGCTATATTTGGTTTGAGTGAAAATGTTCCATATAGGTTCAGATAATAGCAGAGTTAATTCCTTGTTGATAGCCCTGTTTCAGGAGGTTTAGAAGGAATGGTCTTGCCAGAGAAAGTATGCCACTGGGGATGGGCTTTGAAAGTTAAAAAGCCTCTGTTGCAAGGAGGCTGCTTGTTCTTCCCGGCCACCCAGCTAGCTTAGACCAAAAATAATCACACAGAAACTGTATTAATTAAATCACTATTTGGTCCATTAGCTCTAGCTTCTTATTGGCTAAATCTTACATATTAATTTAACCTATTTCTGTTATTCTGTATAACAGAATATCCACAAAGTCATATCCTACCAGCAAAGTATTAGCATGTCTATCTCCAGCGGCAGATCCATGGTGTCTCCTTCTCTGCCTTCCTTCTCCCAGTATTCAGTCCAGTTCCTCCCCTCACCCCCGACACGGCCTACCTGAGTTCTACCCTATCAACAGGCCAAGACAGTTTTTTTATTCATTAACCAATAAAAGTAACACATAAACAGGAGGACTTCCCACACCAAGCCTCTCCTGCTTCCAGTTTGTTCTTGCTACTTTATTGTTGTGGCATATTGGTTCTTCGTTCTGTGCATTGAACACAACTGTGTTGTCTTCCAACTGTCAGCACCAATCTAATAGAATTTCTAGGAGAAGTAAGAAAGGAGGGAAGAGAACGAGGTAAACCTAGAAATATGCAAAGACAATGAACACAGGTGCTGATTCATGTTCTTATGTTACAAATTCAAATGAGGAGCTGGGGAGATGGCTCAGCAGTTAAAAGAACTTGCTGCTCTTCAGGGAGACTAAAATTCTGTTCCCAGCACCCACATTGGACAGCTCAGGACTATATGCAACCCCAGCTCGGGAGGATCCAACACCCTCTTCTGGCTGTCTGGACCCACATGCATAAAGCCATACATATATATGCATCTAATTATAAATTACAACAAAATACCTTTACACAAATGACAAAAAGCAAACACTGTGCTATGAATGAACCATAACTTAGTAGTGAGTTAGTTCCTTATTAATAGACACTTAAATTGCTTCCGATCTTTTTCATTAAAAATGTAAAAGCATGAATATTCAAGATGAATAATATGCATATAAAATTATATACATATGGCATTGTATCAAAATAATGGAATCCTGTGTGAAATTGCCACACGAAAGAAAGAGTGCATGCTTTTAATTTTTTTTAGATATGTATCTCCCAATCAGCCTATATAGAAGTCATATCATTCCTCAGGGAAAGGAGTGAGCTTAATTTTCCACCCCTTTTCAGTATGATGTAGCCATACATTTTAATAAGTATCTATACATTTTTAATACAAACTCTTAATGTCTACTAATCTAATAAACAAAATTTGATAACTTAATGATATTTCAAAGATGGTATTTTTCTTAAAGAAAAATTTTTTGCATTACATATTGTGTGCCTGTGTGTGTGTGTGTGTGTGTGTGTGTGTGTGTGTGTGTAAGTTGGTGGATGCACCAAAACCGTGGCACCTTCTACCTGGTGAGTTCAGAGGCATCCACCTTTACCCACCAAGTCATCTCTCTCTCTGGCTGTTTTCTCTTACTATATGTAAGTTTAAATATTTTTCTTACACACAAAACCTCGATTCACCTGTTTTTCTTTTTGTTGTTTGTTTGATGTAAACTTCCTCCTCTTGGTCACTATACATTTTTATGTTGGGTTGTATGTGTGCCTTAATCTTAATCCACAGGCATTTTTTATATTTTAGAAAAACTGATTGAAAAAAATCTCAATTCTTTTGCTCCAGTAAATATATTCTTTTTTACATTTGCTTGAAGGGGCTCTGTCATGCTGAAGTTTCTTAAATTAAGAGAGTTAAATTTATCAAATTTTCATATTCTGTCTTCTGGGTTTTAAGACATTCTTGAGAAGGAAGGTCTTTATTGCTATAAGATTATCAATTATTTTCCATATTTCCTTAAGTACTTTCTATATTAACTTTAAACATACATTAAAATATTTAAATTGTTAAGGATGGCAAGGACACAACTTTCTCTCTCTCGTATGTTCAGTATGTGCAGGACCTAGTATTTGCTAAGCTTTTCTTGACCATTAAATTGTATCCCCAGCTCCAATATGAATATTTTTCTATAATTTATTTATTTTCCATTAACACATTTGTATTTTCACAACTTCAAAATTCTAACAGTTTAACAGTTTATCCAGGGTCAGGTATTTGGATGTGGTGAAACTTGCAGCTAAAAACCTCTTAATCAGACACTACTTGAAAAATACTTGTCCATGAATATTCCTTTCTTTAATGCTCTCAGATTGAAAGAAATTTATCCAAACTCAAGGCCTCACTCATCCACTTAGGAATTGTGCAGCCCTAGGAAAGCAAATTTTTTTGAGAATATAGCTTTGGTTTGGTATGACAGGATAAATGTGTTAATGTCTAGTCATTATTAAAATTACTGAAGTCTTACAAAGTCCTAACTCATCCTCTGGTTGTAGGCAGTGGTTGTAATAATCGTCATATGTTTCTGCAACCCCAAGCAAGGCACAGAGAAGTTTCAGAACTTTCACCATGGAGATGTTATAACAGAAATAGCTCTGCTCCAGATTTCCTTGGGGCAAATTCACAGGATTCACATGACAGAGCTTGGTTATAGCCTAGTGAAAACTATGTTTAACATTCTTATTTAAGGCACGAACTCAAAAATAGGGTCTCAGCTTTTACAGAAGTAAATGGTTGGAGAGGTGTTCTTGATTACCCATTAATTTGGAAGTAAAGAATATTGGTGCTGAAAGATAGAGATGGTGAAATGGCGTTCTCCACACACTTTTACAAATAGAATTGCATCATGTGGGGCTATCTAGAGGAGTAGAATCAATAGAATATGTGAATATATATTCTTGTACCTCTGGAAGCTGGATCATCCAAAAATGGCTGCTTGTACATTGGGAAGCCTGAGAGCCTGGAAATTGATGAGTTCAAGAGACTGCAAATGTCAGCCCAAAAGGAATCAGTGATCCCCTACTGGTCCAGGGATGAAGGCCTGGGAACACCCTGGAGAGCCACTGGGGTGAGTGTTGAAAAGCAGAAGAAGCTGGAGTTGGAATCCCACAGACGATGGCAGCTGTGATAGATGTACCTAATGAATTTGGGGCCCTGTGTGTGTTGGCAGGCTGCCTCCTCCCTCTGCTCCTGACTCCCAGCCCAAAGAGCAGGTCTGACCCTCACAGCCACACACAAGTGTGTCTTACTCATCTCTTCGATGTCTGTCAATCCAAACTGGCGATCAAAACGAGCCATCACTGGCTCGAGAGAAACCAATTTCCTATCTCATTTTCAAGTGGCCCTTCAACTAAACTATCTCACAAATGTATCTCTCATCTTCAAATTATGCCCAGAACAAAAGGTTTGATAATTTTTCTTAATGTCAAAATCTAAAGAGAAAAAACTGACCAGAACTGTCTTTTGGCAATTATAAATATGTATTTTTCTTCTGTTTCAGGTTTTTCCTCCTCCTTTGTGGAAATGAAAAATTACTGATTATTATCTATGCTTCCTATTCCAGAAAAAAATAATGATTAATTGTATATTACTTATCATTTTCTTATGAAAATATCACTTCCTTTAATATTTTCCCCAAATTTCTATTAAGGTTATTCAGCTAGGAAAGAATGGCAGAATTAGAACCAATTATAATAATAAGACATGAGGTGGGCTAATCACAGCAATGCAAAGATGAATAATAAGTAGAGGCTGGTGCATGCCCTTCTCGGAAAATTCAGTATCCAGACTTCCTAATTACTTTGGGTACCAACTCTTGATAAGACATAGAACTTAAGGCAAGCAGAAGCCTCATGGTAACTACATACTATGATTTAGTGCATAGTAGATTTTAGAGTTCAAAAGTAAGAATTAATGATGAACGGAAAATGCCTAGCTTTCTCTTTCGATATTTAATTGCCACTTTATGTTGACAAAACTTCTCTGTGTGTGGAAATATGACTGGAATATAAGCACAAAATCATAAAATTTTAAATCCTGGCATAAATGTAATTTATTAATTAGATTATCTAACTTCAAATACCTGCTTTTGCACATGGAGAACCTAAAACTAACCTGTTTGTCTACTTCCCTAGGTATGCTGAGGACCATGTTGAGAGAAGAACCTGCCCTGCCCTTTAGCCCTAGGCTTATTTCACATTATAGAGTTCTTGAAGCAAAAGCCCTCGGTGAGATTGTTAAAGGGCACTTAGTTCTGCAAGTCTTGCTTTTGCTGAATTGAATATATATATATATATATATATATATATATATATATATATATGGGAACAGAACTCAGTAAAGGAAAATGGATTTACTTTGTTTTCCTCCACCTTCCCAATAGCAGTGTTCTAATTTTACAGAAAAATGAAATCAAAAGCCAAGGGAAATGAATGACTTCATTTATCACCAAGGTAATATGATGGAAGTGTGTTGGGATCTTCTTGGGAGGCTGGTCCATCATTCTACAGGTCCTTTGGACCAACAGCTGTTCAGTGTTTCCCTTTCCCTGACAGGATTCCTGAGGAAGGTTTAGTTTGGGGTCAATTGTTTTGGGGTCCTTACTTTAACAATCTGTGACTCATGGGAAGGTTTCACTAGAGTATGTCCAAACCCTCTAGGACTTTGACCTAGGATCACAGTGACAATGTCAAGGTTTAATAACCTGTGAGTCAAAGGTGGGTTATCTTCAAAACCTCCAGGACTTTAGAATCACAGTGACAGTGATGGGGCACAGATTTTACATACTTTTGTTTATGTTTTTATCCCATTACTTAGCACAACAATTTAAGAGGTTCTTTAGCATCCAGTGTGCATATGCAAAGATCGCACACCCTCGATACTTCTAGATAGCCCCATTTCCAATCCTCTGTTCTGCTTGAGTGTAAGTGAAGCTTGGGTATGAATTTAGTCTTTCTTTCCTCTTACCTACAGTAGGCAACCCAGAGCTTCTCCAGACTGGTGTCATGATGTGGTTGACTGCCAATAGCCTTCAATTTCCCCCATAATAGAACAAATCAGAGAAGTGACCCATATACAGTTTGGATTTGGGGTTCCTATAATAATCAGAAGTCCTGTGTTGAAACACGTGTGCTGCAAATAGCAAGCCTTGTTCTAAATGTGCACTGAGCTTCTTTATCCCCCAACACAAGAGTCTTTAAGTACATCGCTCATGTCACATGGCAATTCTCTTTTGATAGAGTTCGAGTTATTGTTCCAGATGGAAGTGTATTCTGTTAAGAGTAGAACATAGACCCCCTAAGTGGGAGACAATTTTTCATATTGAAGTATTCAAGACAAACACACTTTGTTTATTCTTCCCACGTACAAGCAGATCTTTCTTTTCCTTCATCTCTGAAGAATTAAGTATTTACAGGCCTGATGCATGAGTTAAAAGTGTCAGAGAAAATAACACTCCTTTCAGATAAGCAGGGTAAGACTCATGGGTGGATTGAGTGGTAGACACTTATATTGATTAATGACCTGTTTGGAGCAGCTCCCTGCCTGTACTTCCATCTCTTCCCTCAAAGAAACACAGAGTTTTAAAATATGATCTTAGCTGTCTCTCCAGGAGGGGATAAATGAAGAAGGCTTATTGTAGCTATCTCGTCATCAAACCAATTTTCAACCACGTCAGTGAAGTAATAAGGGCAGCGGCGGGGCTGCGTCCCCAACACCCCAGCCGCCTGCCCGGCTAGCTTATGCCCCGAAATAATTACACGGACACTGTATTCTTTTAAACACTGCTTGGCCCATTCTCTTCTAGGCTAATTCTCACATATTAATTTAGCCCATTTCTAATCATCTATGTGTAGCACCCCAAGGTGCGCTTACCGGGGAGATTCTAGCCTATGTCCATCCTGGGTCGGAGCTTCATCCCGGGAGCGGGGCATGGCATCTCTCTCAGGCGTCTGCTCCCAAGAGGAGAGCTTTCGAGTCTCTGAGCTCACTTCCTCTTCCTCCCAGCGTTCTGTTCTGTTTACTCCTCCCACCTATCCTCTAACCAATAAAATGGGCCAGGGCAGTTCCTTTATTAGCCAATGACCTTCCTCCATCATTTCCCCTTTTTCGGTTTAAACAAAAAAAAAGGCATTAACTTTAACATAGCAAAATTACATATAACAAAACAGTTATCAAGTAAAAGTTACAATAATCTTTATCATAACTAAGGAAAACTATAACTATAACTAACTATTCTTAACTCCATCAAAGACTCCAGAAAGATATAATATTACCTAAGTAAACAAGAACTAAGAAACTTCAAACTCTATCTTAAACTTAACTCCATCAAAGACTCCAGAAAGATATAATATTACCTAAGTAAACAAGAACTAAGAAACTTCAAACTCTAGAAATGACAAAGACATCTCGCTGCCTGGACAGTCACCCAAAGTTCTTTTGTACCGTTGGGGCATCCATCTTCAGCCTTCAGGCCCATAGTATCCAGCAGACATTTTCATCAAGCAGGAAATTCCAAAGGCAGTCACTATCTCCTTGTCCTGAAGAATGTCTCGTAGACTCTTTCATGAATCAGGAACCCCGAAAGATCATCTCACCTTAGATCATCTGACCTTCCTCCATCACGTCAGTAATTTCGATATAAACTGGTCTGCTCCTTTGTGGTACTCCATAGTGTGGTGGGGGGTGGTGTCACTCATCAGCAGTGTGTTCATCGCTGTTCCCTGCTTCAAAAGCACACTCGTGAATGAGGAGTTTAGGAAACACGGGAGGAGGGGATAGCTGTCTTTCTCATTATCACCTTCATCCCAAGGATATTTTGTTGGAGAATGTCGGTGTTTGGGAAGTACGAACTAAAGAGTGTGACCTAATGCAATGCCTCTGTATAATTTCAGCATGGGATAGAGAAAGGTGTAATTTTTCATCCATTAGACAGAACTTTATTTGAGACCATGATTATAAGGTAGCTGGCTCTAAGACCTCCTGCTTTTCTTGGCATTTCCCTTGTGACTGCAGCTTCTAAAAGACCCCTGGAATCACGTCCTTGCATTTCAAAGTCAGGTTTTGATGGACCGAAGGTACCTGTCTATCTCTGATGTGCAAAGATGGAACTTAACCCTTCATAAGCCTCTCTCTTTCCCTTGCTTTCTCATCTGCCTACACACATACACACAGATGAGGAAGGTGGCAAGATGCATGATACCTAAGCAACACATAACAAGTTTTCTTTAATATAAGAAAATAACTTACAAGGCATTGAAATCCATACATTCTAATTATATTTTTACCAATTTTTGTGCATCTCTTTTCTAGAAAATTGAACTAAAGTAAATAGAATAGTGATTCATGAAGGCACAGAGTTTCCAAATTCATATTTGAAGATTCAAAGAACCCTTTCACAGGTAAGAGAAAGGCTCATGATTCTATGCATCTTTCCTTTCCTGACACTGATGAGGAAGAACTTAAGGGTCCAGCGAGCAAAACTGGTGGCTAAATCACAAAATTGTGTGTCAAATACAAGAGAAAAAAATCCCATTTTTCTTTCTTCGACTCATTACGGTTATTTCCTTCTTCTTATTTATTTATATTCAGAGTAGCCTACTTACAAGTTAAAGAAAAGAGGCAGAAGATTTTCTTCTGACCACCAAAATAAACTTAAATAGGAATTAAATGTATATTGCTGAAAATGTTTCTTATTGAAAAAAATGCTCCAAGTCCAGCTATCCTGGGTGCACAATCTAGAAGTCCAGGCTAGCCTGGGTGCAGGATCTAGAAGGAAATTTCTTTTTCAGCAATACTTAGTAAGAACTACCTCCTCCTGCCAGTCTGGGTGGCTTAGGTAGTAGACTGAGAAACCAGCATCAGAAACTGCCTCAGCTGATTTCCTCGGGAGCTGGGCAACATCTTTGCCTCTTACTGCAGAATAACTTTGAATGGTCAGAAGTGTGCAGATTACCTGTTTTGTTTCTCGGGATGCTGTAAGGTAAGTGAAGCTACTGGTGCTTTAACAGATGAGAGAACAGCTGGACAGCCCAGCTTCACACAAGTCTCTGTGTCAGTTACTTGTGTGTTGCTGTGACCAGACTCTGTGTCAGAAACCATGCAGGGGAAAGAGAGGTATTATGACTCACTGTCTCAGAGAAATCTCAACTGTTCATCATGGGGAAAGAATGGCAGTGGGGATATGTAATGGGAAGGACTTATACTCTAGTAGACCTGGATGCAGAAAATATCCAGGGAATGGATACCATCCCTACAGCTCTCCTGTAGTGGCCTCCTTCTGGCATCCAGGCCTAACCTCCTCAAGATGCCACAGATTTCAAAATAAAGCCACAATCTTGAACAGAGCATTGAAAGGATAAGCCTATAGGATACACATTTCAGATTTAAGACAACAGTTTGCCCACTTTGGGGTAGGTCTATGCACAATCAAGTGGGCAGGGGGGCCTTACCCCTCCTAATGTTACCAGACATCAGTGTCTAGAACTCAAAGGAACCACTGATGGTTTAGAGTATAGATGGTGAGGTAAATGTTTTTGAGCTACTGAGGACAACCCTGCAGATGTTGCAATAAACACGCAGACACACGGCACACAGAGTCGGTAGGGGAAGTGTGTCTAGATAGATCACCCCAAGTCTATGAGTCCGAGTGTTAGAAATTAATCAGTTACACGTCTTCCATTTTCTCAGCTAAGATGATGAAACACAAATGGAATAAAAGTCTGTGTGGTGACTTTCAGTGCAGAAGGCATGGGGCCAGCAGTCAGAAAGTCTATTCACCTTCCTTCTTACTGGCAACTCCCCAAGCTCCCCTCCCCAGGGCCTATCTCCTCATCCACCTTCCTCACTCACTCCTGGGTCACTGGTAGAGCAGGTGACACCCAATTTTCAATTTCAGAGTCTTAAAAAAGTGTGTGAGTGTAGTGAAAATCAATATATCACAACTCAGTGACGTACAACAAAAGGACATGGTGTCTGCTTCCTGTTGCTATCTGACTACAATAGTGCTGACTGCTTATACAGCCTACTCTCACACCTGCTCTGGTGTGAAAAGTCCTTCTGTCTATGTGTTGATTTTATTGGTTAATGAACAAAGAAAACTAGATTGACCTATAGCATGGGAGAAAGAAGGTGGACTTAGAGAGAAGCGATGGAATTGTTGGAGACAGACGCTGGAAACTCTAGCCAGTAAGCCACAGCCACATGGATATACATAGATTACTAGAAATGGGTTAAATTAATATGTAAGAGTTAGACAATAAGAAACTAGAGCTAATGGCCAAAGCAGTGATTTAATTAATACAGTTTCTGTGTGATTATTTTGGGTCTAAGCTAGCCAGGTGGCCAATAGCGAACAAGGGGCTCCTTGCAACACTACTCCTTTATTATTTTCATCAGGGTAAAGGTAGGTCTATATTTCTCATTTGCTAATCAGTTATATTGCTATGTTTTGAGAATTCAGAGGGCATGTAGCAGTTGATTCTGGAAGCAGGTAAGCAGGCAGAGTGGGAGCCCTGATTGGCTCTGGTTCCATGGACAGTCTGCTTTCCATTTCAGGTCTGTAGTGACAATACTATGCTTATTTGTAGAGGAATAAAACTATTTAAAAGCATATAAAACCATACCCAGAATGCAATATCTAAAATACAGCATAAGAGGAACTTGCCAATAGGCTAGAGAAGATGCTGAACTTGGGAGAGAGAATAGAAGTAATGGGTTAGAAAATGCAGACTTTGGGCTAAGTGAGGACAGAATGTGGCTGAACGGTGTTGGTGCAGATGGTGAATGACTAATTCAGAAAGCTGACCCTCCATCGTCTTTGTCCCCCAACCCTTCAACTAACCCTCCATATTCTCATTTTCCCCTTCTCTTTTTCTCTCTCTTCATCTCTATAGTTTCCTTCTGAATTACAAATAAGAATTCACCACAGCTTCCCTTATCTTTCCATTTCCCATCTCACCGGAGCCTTTCTCTACCAGATATGATACCAAATAGATCACCACCTAGAGTTTTATATTATAGTCACTTGTATTAGACTTGATGTTCCAACCTCAGGTTCCATCTTCTTTTCAGTTCCATCATCCTTAAACAGATGATGATGACAGCTCACCCCTGTGTGCAAACTCTGTGGTCCCAGCTTTTCCCATCAAGGCTCAGCACTTGTTCCTCATGGTTGGAGACTAGCCTGACCTTCTGACTTGTTTGGTGTAGTAGAATATGGCAGAAAGAGCATCCTAAGAACTCTGAGGCTTCTGCTCTGATCCTCTGGCTACTCTGAGACCGGTACACCAAAAAGCCCAGAGAGGCCACACAGCCCAGTGACCCTATCTAAAGAGACATTAATTGACAACGACATGAAAAGGGCCATCACCCAGCTGCCTGGTGTTGGCAATGGATGATCCTTCAAAGCTACAAATCACAGAGACTTGAGCAAGCAACAGCAGCTATTTTAGACAGTTGTGTTTGAGGGGATGCGTGAGATGCTATGAAAGAAAACTGAGGCATGGCCTTGGATGTCATGTGGCTTCAGAACATTATCCTTTGCTTGTCGTTAGGTATAGCTGTGGATTCACCAATAGGCAGGTGGCACTCACAATTAAGAGAGAAAATAGCAATTGAGTGGGTAGAACCCCTGGGCCTACCCCTGCTGGAACACTTCCTCCCCCAGAAATAGCAGCGTAATTGGCAGCAGCAGTTCCCCTGTAGAAGACAGGATATTTCGTTCCACTTACTGAACAGATATATTTAGCAGCAGTACTATTTTTTTCCTTATCTGTAATTGATAATTAATATAAAGATTACTGTGCAAGCTGCACCCCGATTCTGGGTTTTCTTTTGTGGAAGCTGAGCATCATGGGAATGATATTGCTTGCATTTCAGGTCTGTAACGTCCAAATGCGCCATCTTGAAGTAAAAGAGAATGAGATAGTTACTATACCCACCAATGAGTCAGGAGGCACAGCAGGGATGATGTCAGATTAAATGTCCTGTAAGTCTAGAACCAAAATTTCCAGCTGTGGTGTTTGCAGTTAATATGGAACCAGCCAGAGAAAAGTAAATATCCACAGGGACAAGGCTAAGGAGGTTAGAAGCTTTGACCCTTTCAGTGAACAGCCCGAAAGATGGCGTCGCTGAGCGGGGAGCTCTTATGTTGTCTGACATGAGCAATTACTGCTCCAATCACTCCGTTAGCTTTTGGAAATAAACATTCTGTGTTCCCAGAACCTCTGATTTTTCAAGTTATGCTGAAATGGTTTATGATTACACTAAGTAATTGAGTTACTAATGATACCTAATAGTACTAGGAGAATATAAAGTCTTAGGAGGGTTTCACATGTGACTGAAGTAGACAAGTTGGTGACTCTGATAAGTAAAGCCTTAATGAGATTCACTGTACTGTCTGCAGGTAGAGCCATCGTGGGTACCAGTTGCCAGCCATAGTCACAGTGCTGGGCCTGACTTGACTAAGAAGAAGTTAACTAATGAGAGCCTTAAAAGTTCTGGCCTTGAAGCCTTTCATAGAGGGTTCAATTAAAGACACCATGAAAGCTAAAGCGGGGGCTAAAAATTGGAGGGTAAAGAAGTCTATTCACAATGGGAAATGTCCATGTCTCTTTATTCCCTCTCCAACCCATCATTTCTCATTGTTCCATCTGTTACTTGTTCTCCTTGTTCTCAGTTCTACATCGTTCTTAGTTCTATCTGTTACAACTGTTCCCAGTCTTATATACCCTTAAAACCAGCAGTTCCCCAGCCCTAGCAGGTTCCAGGGCCAGAATTCTTTTGCCTCAGGGGAAAAAGGACTCCTTACAGAGAGTGCAAAGCCCTTTTCAAATATGAGGAGGGTAGTTTAGGGCTTTTTGCTGCTGCTCAGAGACTAAGACAATTAGTTAAAAACGGCATTGCAGTTAAACTCTCACCCATCAAAAAAAAAAAACAAAAAAAAAAACCTTTTCTTATCTTTTGACTAAAATGGATTTTAAAAAAATGTGATATGACAAATTGTGTGTTTATTGTTAATTTCCACTCAAAAATTATGGTATTGAACGGTTAGCATTTGTAACTACTTTAGTTCACCATAAGATGTTAAAAAAAAAAAAGTTGACATTTCCTGAGTCCAGGTGGTTAGCAAATGGCTAAAACATTTATTTCTAGCATACTGCATTTTTCCTCTCCCAGCATGCATAGAAGATACCAGGTAACTAGGCAACCCACGTAAACAGTCAGGGAGAAGCTGTTGGCTCTTGGTCAGATAGCACATGGACCAGACATTGCGGTTTCTATGGGCCTAGGTTTGGAGTTAGACTTACTGCTCTAAGTGAAGAGACCCAGGCCTCTAAATTATCAGTTCCGGGCTCTGCTGCTATCAGTTGTTCTGGTCATGGGGCAGCAGCTTGGGCTTGGAGATCTGTGAATATCTGAGATGGAATTCTCCATGCCTGGACCCTAAGCACTGACCAAACGCTTGCTGATAAAGATAATTGCAGGAAGGCAGTGCTCTGTGTTTACCTAGGAGAAAGTAACAAGACCTGGCAGTGGGAAACTGTTCTGAACTAAGGAATTAATTTTCAAATATGTAACAGAAAGGGAGTTAGCTACAGTGAAAAATCTACAGCAAAGGACAGTCACTTTATTCACAGAGCAATGACACCAAAAAACCTTGTCTTCTGATTTAGCCTTTACCGGATCCCTTGGTTCTGCTAAGTCGCTCGTGAACAGATGGCTGAGCAATTACTGAATAATGTTGTGGCTTCTAGCAGTTAACCTTTATCTGCTACTGTATTGTTTACTTTTCTAACTCTGTGACCAAAACACCGGAGGAAACAATTCATGGCAGGAAGGATTTGTTTTAACTCATAGTTTCAAAGAATTGAGTTTACATTTGGGTCCATTCGCTGATTCCAAGCTACAGCAGAACATCATGGTAGCTGCAGTACGTGGTAGGGTGGTGGTGGGGGATCTTCCTCACTTCATGACGACAAGAAGGAGAAGGAGCAGAAGAGAGAGAATGAGAGACAGCAAACGAGAGGGGGCAGACAGACAGATGAACAGAGACAGAGAGACAGAGACCTAAAGGACAGAGATACAGATACAGAAAGGGATAAGGGATGAAATATTGAGGATTTACACCCCCAGGTGTCTGCTTTTCCTAGCTAAGTCTTCCCTCCTAAAGTTCAGAGAACCTCCCATTATCTGTGGACAAAGTGTTCATCACAGGAGTCTGTGAGATCATTCATATCCAAGCCACAAACGATGGATTATGAGGGGTTCTGGAAGGTGCAGGTCCCGAGAAAAGGTAACTAAGGCAATAGATTAGGACTCTGGGGGAATCAAGTTCAATGACTGTTTCCCAACCAGTGTGTAATCATTTCAAAGTTCTAACAAGTTGTAGAGCTTATTATAAATAAGGTGATTATCAGCCCTGAAGCAAAGAGAGTAAATCCACGAGATTCAATAAATATTTTTTCGTGTTTTATTTTTATACTTTATTAAAAGTAAAATAAAAAAAATTAATGCAAAATGTTGCTGTTGTCTAATACAGCAGCTCTTGCTGTTCTTCTCAGATGGCTCCTCTAGTGCCCAGCACTGTCTCCACGGCAACTACTTATGTTTCTATAAATCTCAGATTGCAAGGAGGTGGGGAGGAAGCAAGAGTAAAGGTGAAACTTTACAAGCTAGGATTTTCTTTTAAATGTAAAACAGCTTCTAAAACAAACCCAGATCCTTTGTTCCCTAATGGACAGCCAATCCTGCATGTGTGTGCTCAGAGTTTATTACCTGTACACGGCGGATGTGTAGCTTCATCACACAGTAGCTGACCAGTCACTGCGCAGCCAGCACTTTTCTGGGTATCGACAATGAGAGAAAATAAATCCTGAGCTCCTGAGGAGTTAATTCCATGAAGAAATACTGGGTTGGCTAAAGAGAAAGCTGAATCCAAGCCCATAAAGCAGACTGGACAGATGTGAACAGAGGTGTGCACTGAGAAACAGTGGCAGGTAAGCTGTGGAAGGTAGGAACACTAGAACTACGTACCACTGAGGCTAACTTTGTGGACCTAGGACTTCTGGGTTAACTGAACCCACAAGGCAAAGCCAGGAACATTCCCCCCATGCTTCCTGGCAGTTGGTCAAAGACAAATTCCCAAGTGCTCTCATTTCAGTATTGAGTATATCTCCTAATAACCTGAATTTCTTCTTACTCCACTTTGCCTTGCACTCACTATAAAGCAGAGTAAGTCAAAGACATCTGCCTCTAACACACTTGTCTCCTTTCAGGATGTGGCCTTCCTTATCTAACTCTTATTGAATTCACTCCTGAATACATTGTTGACCTTAAAGGGCCTTCCAGTAAAGGTTTCTCCATTTTCTTTCACCCCAAAACTGTCTACCACAGAGCACAAATAACATTTATGGTATAGCTTGTCACTCACTTTTTAAAACTCTTTTTCCTCTTGTTTCTTTAAGCAAACAAGATGGCAAAGCATCAATGTGAAGCTGTTTTGTGGCATCATAACTGTAATAACCTACAGTGGAGTAACCTCCATGCTTGATAGGACAAAGAGGATGGGAGAAAGGCTCCAATCCCAGTCAAGTTTGTTGCAAATATGCTGTCTTTAGCAGGGGAAATCATATTACTCTCTCCCTTGTTAGGTTAAGGGACTGTCTAGTATCCTACCGGACAGTTGACATGCAATTGTCCTGAGCTAGAATAGGGGAAAACATCTCTGAATGGAACAAGTAAGCATTAGCTCAGTTGCTGATGATGGAGACAAGGGAAACCTTAACTGTAGACCAATTAAATGGATTTTCCCTGATTCACAAAAAAGTGGAAGTTCCCCAAAGTAGACTACATGGTGTCATGAGGAGACCTGAAGGAGCTAGTGACTGTTTTCATAGATGATGCGTCTAAAACTTGTGGTCCAATCTAACTTCTCTCAATTGGAGCTGCCCTAGTCTTTATTCTCTGACTCATGAATACATTCCTGGCCGAGTCATATCCTACGTCACCAGTGTAGACCTTAGGGCAGTAGTAGTCCCCAGTTCTGTTGCCCCTGGAGGACATGATGAAGCTCTGCTCCAGAACAGGCATGATCATCAAATCCCTTGTCTTTGCAGAGCCATCATGAGAATTTACACTGGGGAGTCTGCTTCCTGTACATTCAGTCGTGTTCTTTTGTTGTTGAATAGTTTCTGAGGGATTGAAGAATAAAATCAATACCATCTCTTATAATAAGAAAAACTTACATAAGAAAAAACACTTAGGACATTAAAAAAACTTCTAACCTGGCTGGAGAGATGGTTAGTGGTTAAAATAAGGCAACCTGGGTTCAATTATAAGCATCCACATGGCTGGTCCTAACTGAGTGGAAAAAAAGTAATAAAAAGGAAAGGAACATGGCTGCTCCTATGTGTGGTGGAAGAGAAAGTTTTATTATAGATTCTGTGAGCATATACCCAGAGTCAGAAACATCTGGGAGAGTCCAGAGTGGACATGACCCTGAGCCATATGGGGAGAGTAGGGTAGGAAAGGTAGAGGAGAGACAAGGAAAACAGGTACAGCAGCCAGAAGGCCCAAAAGAGAGTAGACCAAAGGGTCAGGTGATCAAAAATGCAGCGTAGGAGATAGCGTATGCCAGCTAAGAGGGCCCTGTAACAGGTAGGGGTTGAGGGATGCTGGGAGAACCAGGCTGCCTTGTTCACTCTGATACATTAAATAAGCACCTCAGTCATTTGTCCCAGGTTTGAAACCTAACACTAACCTTCTCTAACTCCAATCCCAGGGCATTCAGCATCCTCTTCCATCTTCTTTGTGTAATAGACATGCACAGGTTCTACACATGGGTGGAAGCTAACACTCAAAAAATTAATTTTTTTAATTAAAAAAACTTTCAACCACCATATTCTCCCTTATTACTATCAGTAGAAATGTAAGAGATACATTCACAAGGCATTTATTTAAAATAGTCCGGCATTTGGCTCTCCTTTACAATGCTGTTCTCATTCTGCACAGTTTCAAATACCAGGTAGAGGAGTTAGCTAATATTCTTACCTGGTAGTTCGGTAGACTCTTCAACAGCCATGATATTTTTCCCCTTATCATATGTACTCACTCCATATATCTGTGCAGACTTTACTGCACCAACTATGAATTTATGGAATTCAAGTGAGTATTGAACCTCTAAGCTTCCATTTGTTCCTTTTCATTTTTCTATAAAAAAGAAAGTTACACCAACAAACTTCCAAACACTAGAACACATAGTTGGTTATGTGAGTCAATTCATTCCCTTTCAGACTCTTTTTATTTCTCCTTGCTCATAAAATATTTGGGCAAAAACAATTTTTATAAGGAATGAGTAAAGATGAATGTACTTTCTAAAAATCTAAGAACACAATCATCTGAATGAAAATAAAATTAATAATAAATTATTTTGGCTCTCATTCCCACCCTTATCACCATTGCCTGTAAATAATACATTACTAAAGTTTTTAATGCTTTAATTGTCTTTTAAAATTTATTGTCATATACATATTTCTGTTTTTAATTACTATGTATGCATCCCTAAAGATAGGTGGGTTTCTTTAACATGTGTTTAGGTTTTATAAAGAAAAATTACTCTATTATATAACATTCAATAAATGGTGCTGACATAACTGGATATCAACACGTAGAAGAATGAAAATAGATCCATATATATATCACCATGCACAAAACTTAAGTCCAAGTGGATCAAAGACCTCAACATAAAGCCAAGCACACTGAACCTCAATGAAGAGAAAATGGGAAGTACACTTGAATACAATGGCACAGGAGACCACTTCCTAAATATAACCCTAATAGCACAGACACTGAGAGAAACAATCAATAAACAGGACCTCCTGAAACTGAAAAGCTTCTATAAAGCAAAGGCCATGGTCAACAAGACAAGATGGGAAAAGATCTTCACCAACCCCACATCGGAGAGAAGTCTGATCTCCAAAATATACAAAGAACTCAAGAAATTGATCATCAAAAGAACAAGTAATTCAATGAAAAATGGGGTACATACCTAAACAGAACTCTCAACAGTTGAATCTAAAATGGCTGAGAGACATTTAAGGAAATGCTCAACAACCCTAGCCATTAGAGAAATGCAAATCAAAACAACTATGAGATTTCATCTTACACCTGTAAGAATGGCCAAGCTCAGAAACACAGATGACAGCTTATGCTGGAGAGGTTGTAGGGCAAAGGGAACACTCATCCACTGCTGGTGGGAATGCAAACTTGTACAACCACTTTGGAAATCAGTATGGTGGTTTCTCAGACAATTGGGAATCAACTTACTTCAGCATCTAGCAATACCACTCTTGGACATATACCTAAAACATGCTCAGTCATACTACAAAACACTAATGACAGCTTATGCTAGAGAGGATGTGGGGTAAAGGGAACACTTCTCCATTGCTGGTGGGGATGAAAACTGGTACAGCCACTTTGGAAATCAGTATGGCATTTTTTTAGAAAATTAGGAAACAACTTACCTCAAGACCCAGCAATACCAATCATACCAGAAGGACATGTGCTCAACTATGTTTATAGCAACAATTTTGTCATAGCCAGAAACTGGAAACAACCTAGATGCCTCTCGACTGAAAGATGGATAAAGAGGATGTGAAACATTTACACATTGGAGTACTACTCAGTGGAAAAAAAATAATGACATCTTGAAATTTGCAGGCAAATGGATGGTTCTAGAAAACACCATATTGAGTGAGGTAACCCAGACCCGAAATACAAATATAATATGTACATGGTTCTGAATACATTAGAACATTATTTCTCTTTCTGCTCCCTTGAAAAGTTTGTATCTATTGACATTATATATACATTAAATTTTTGATAGATAATATCAATAAAAATCTTAGTATGGGGTATTTTTAAGGTTAGAGTTTTAATTACTTGCTTAGAATTGTCACTTCTTGTAGGCCCTCTCTATATATTAATTTTTTATTTGGAATAAGCATTTTAAAGTTATATTTTTCTTAAAAAGCTTCCTTTTAGTTTTCAAATTGTTATAGACGTTTTAAAATATTTTGATTTTTTTTTAAATTCACTTATAGATTTTGGGGTTTCTCTTCCTTATAGCCACATCAGATGTTTGGTATTTCTTTGACTCGTTTTTGAAGGAATTCAGTTTGAGGGGCTGGAGAGGTGACTCAGTGGTCAAAAGAATGTGCTGCTCTTGTAGGGTTCTGTGTTCAGTTCTACCAACAAAGCAGCCTGCAACTATCTCTAACTTCAGTTGCAGGGGATATGATGCCCTCTTCTGGCCTCTGTGGGCTACAAGCACTCATACTGCACACATAAATGAAAGTAAACATTAAAAGAATGTTTTTATTTTATTGGTCTATTCTACACATGTTTGTTTCCAACTCTGTTTAGTCTTGTTTTTTCTTCTTTATGAAGTCATCCATCATTTCACTTCATTGATTGTTCTGCTTTTCTTTTCTGCAGAAACTTGTTTATTTTCTGATTTATGGAGTACATGGAATCATGTTTTAATTGTTCAGATCCATTTATTGTTTTAGTAATTTTGTAAAAGATGTTTAACTGTATTATGATCAATGCACATAGATTTTATGATATTAATTTTATATTAATTTTATGATTTTATGATATTAATTCCATAAAATATGTTAAAACTTGTCTTATGGCATATTGTACAGCCATTTTCCCCTCAAATTCTAGTTTGTAACAAACAAGTTTTATTTTCCATACTTTGGGTGTACTGTTCTCTATTTATTATATATGTATATTCATTAACACACTATTGAGTTTTTAACATGTTTTATATATTTATTAAGGAGAGAAGTATAAAATTTCTCAATTTAGAGTGAATCTATTCATTTTTCCTTCAGTTCTTCTAATAAGATATTTTTTGAAGTACTGCTAAACGATAGTCATACATTTTAAATCAGGATGGATTTTGGACTAAATTGCTTCTTTTGTCATTATGAAACTGGCCTCTCTACCACGAAAGAAAAGGTTTTTAACAATGTGACTACACAGTTCTGATATTAATGTCAATACATAATTAATTCCTTTGGTATTTCAGTATATAATAATTCATGAATCAATTATAATCTTCCTATATGCTTAATTTTAAGAGTAGCATCATTATTACAAGTTTTTATGTAAGTTAAAAAAATACATAAAAAATCTTTCTTCCTCCTCCCCCTCCTTTCCTCTCTACCACTTCCTCTTTCTTCCTTCCTCCCTCCCTCTCTCCCTCCCTCTCCCATTCTTCCTTCTTTTGCATCACATTTAGATGACAGTTTAATCCACTTATATTCCATTAAATTACTACGGCACTTGTATTTTTGCATCACATTTACCCTGATTTTTTTATTCTGTTTTATTTTGGACTAATCTTTTTCTTTCTCCTTTGAAATACCCCTTATAATTTTTATGTTCTATTTCTATTTTATAAGTAATTTCTAAAATGCCAGCAATAATACCTTGCAAATGCAGGCTTTTTGCTCTCCTTCTACCTAAAATGAAAGCATCCATATTCCTTAATATCCGATGCCTCAATTCATTATTTTCAAGTAATTTATTTTCATACTTGGACTCCTTAGATTTGATACTTTCTATGGTTTTATATCAAATGCTGGTTGAAAAGCTTCCCTGCCTGTTTTTCCTGACTTCTTGCCATTTATTTATGCATAACAGATTTCTTTCTGGTGCCTTTTCATTGCTTTGACATATATTCTTAAGAGTTTTCATTAAAAATAGTTATTTGTTTGCAAATTCACTTTTCAGAAAATGTCTCTATTTCCGCTTTCTTTTACTATCCATAAATCTACACAGTTTTTCAGTCACCTTTTGGAAGTGTGATTTTATCTTTTTATTTCTGTCATTATAGTTGATAACACAGTGGTATGTGTGACATTTCTTTTTTATTTGTGAATAATCAGTCAGTTTTCTCTAGATGCTTTTGAGATATTCAGTTTCATTCCTTGATATTTTATATTGATGATAAATAGGTGTCTGCTTTGGATTAGTCAACCATTGTAAGCCCTCAAATACACATATATGTGCACACACATATGTAGTATGGCTGCCTGCTTGTTCCCAGCTTCCCAGAAACAAAATAATCACACAGAAACCATATTATTTGTATATCTTTTTATTTATTTTTTTTATTGAAAAGAAAAAAAATTCTGCCTCCTCCCAGCCTCCCATTTCCCTCCCCCTCCTCCCACCAGTCTCCCCCTCCTCCCACCAGTCTCCCCCTCCCCCCACTTTTCTCCTCGTCCCTCTCCAGTCAGAAGAGCAGTCAGGGTTCCCTGCCCTGTGGAAAATCCAAGGTACTCCCCCTCCATCCAGGTCTAGGAAGGTGAACATTCAAACTGGTTAGGTTCCCATACTGTTTGGCCAATAACTTAAGCATATTTCTGGCTAAATCTTATATCCTAAACTAGGCCATCTCCATTAATGTGTGTATCGCCACATGGCTGTGGCTTACCAGCAAAATTTCAACATGTCTGTCTCTGGCAGTGGCTCCATGGCTTTTCATTGATTCTGCCTTCTTTCTCCCAATATTCAGTTTAGTTTTGCCCACCTCGCTAATTTCTATTCTATCACAGGCTAAGGCAGATTCTTTATTCATGAACCAATCGTATTCACAGCATATAGAGGGGGATCCCACATCACACATATTCTATAGATAGGCTGGAAATATATAATAAATACTATGAACAAGTCTTAGTCACTGTACTGACTGGTGTTGTGTGTCAACCTGACACAAAATAAAGAGTCATCAAAGGAAGGAGCCTCAGCTGAGGAAATGCCTCCATGAGATACAGTTGTAAGGCTTTTTCTCATTTAGTGATCAATGGGGGAAGGCCCAGTCCATGGTGGGTGGAGTCATTAATGGACTGCCGGTCCTAGGTTCTCTAAGAAGTTGAACTGATAAAGCCATGGGAAGCAAGGCAATAAGCAACACCTCTCGATAGCTTCTGCATCAGCTCCGGCATCCCGGATCCTGCTCTGTTTGTGCTTCTGTCCTGACTTACTTCACTGATGAACCCCAATGCTGAAGTGTAAGCCAAATAAACCCTTTGCTCTCAAACTTGCCTTTTGGTCATGGTGTTTCATCACAGCAATAGAAACCCAAATTAAGAGTAGGTATTGCTATGACAGACCCAGTCAAGTTTTGAGGAGAATTGTGGAAGGACTTTGGAACGTTGGGCTAGAAAAACCATTGAGTGCTGAGATCTCAGTGAGATGTCCTGTGGAAACTCAGAAGATAGGACTATTGGGAGAAGTGAAGAGGATGGAGGCCTGGCTTGCAAAATTTCAGAGAGAAGTTTAAAGTTTCTATCTGGGCCATTTATTATTTTGCATTAGGATTCCGTGGTTCTACTTAGCAAGTGTTGAAGAATCACGTGTGATTAACAAGTTTCCAAGACTACTAAAGCAAAATTTTACTTTGTTGGTACACTTAATGCTGGTTGGTTGGAGCTAAGAAACTGGAGGTGAGAAGATGAGACCAGCACCACTGAGATCAAATCTTCTGGGAAGTATTTCCCGAGAGCACAGAGAAACAGTGTTCTTTCTACAGGTGCCAAATTGTACCTTGTGCTGGCAGCCAGACTTGGTAATGTGTAAGCCAGGTGGTACTGGTTTTTAAGCCATGAAGGAGTCTTGGAAAGCAGTTGAGGCTTGGCACTGTGAGAGGTCAGGGGACACCATTAGTGAAGGTGTGGCCTCAATGCTGGTTGAAGACCCAGGACTGAAGAGGTTATGCAAAAATTTTCAGACTCGGCACCATAAAGAGAGCCTATGAGAGTCTATTGATAAAAGTGCAGCCCAGTTGCAGTAGAAGACTCCCAATATTTTGGAGATACTAGTACCATGAGACAACCACCAAGAACAGCAACAGGAGGAGTGGAGCCAACCAGAGCCTAGAAGATGAAGTTGTGTGTGCTGCAGGCAGTGGAGCTGGAGAAGTGACACAAGCACTTTGGAGGAGTCCAGAAGATTATGGGTGGATTCCAGATATTGTATGGTTGGAATTTTGTTTTGCTTTGATTTGTTTGTGATAGAGCCCTGCTTCTTTCCTCTTAAAGTAAGAAAGTATTTTACTGGAGCCCACAGTTGAGAGACTTGAACTTTAAAAAATATTGAATATTTAAAGAGATTGACTATTTTAAAGGATCTGCAATTTTAATATGTTTGAATTTGCAAAGACTGTAAAAGTTTTAATATTATTTAATATCATGGGGATGAATAAGAAAGGAAGGGTCGTAGCTTAATAGTGATGTGTTTGTGTGTCGAATTGACAAGTTATCTGTTATATTGGCTGGCTTTATGTGTCAACTTGACACAAGCTATAGAGACATCAGAGGAAGGAGCCTCAGCTGAGGAAATGCTTCCTTCAGATCCAGTAGTAAAGCATTTTCTCACTTATTGATCAATGGAGGAAGGCCCAGCCCATGGTGGGTGGGGTCATTTATGGACTGCTGGTCCTAGGTTCTTTAAGAAGGTGAGCTGATCAAGCCATGGGAAGCAAGGCAATAAGCAACATCCTCCATGGCCTCTGCATCAGCTCCTGCATCCTGGATTCTGCCCTGCTTGAGTTCCTATGCCGACTTCCTTCAGTGATGAACAGCAATGCTGAAGTGTAAGCCAAATAAGCTCTTTGCTCTCCATCCAACTTGCTTTAGTCATGGTGCCTCATCGCAGCAATAGCAACCCTAACTAAGACATTTGCCAAATCCTAGAATGTTGCTTCACCTTCTTTTTTTTAATAAACCCTTCTTATCTTTCCATAGTTCCAGGTAGATAGGTGTAATGCTTTTTCAGTTTTATTCCTGTGGAATTGATCAGTTCTCAAAGACACTGGGTTTTCCTCTCCGTGCTGCTTCTGTTCTTAGCTCTTCTTTGGGACTTGTGTACATGCTCAGATGTGATATGATAGGCAAATGATAACACACCTGTTAGAAGTGATGCTCTCCTAGAAGTGATGCTCTCCAACATGGCCAGTCCCATGTGGAGAAGCTAAATTGGCTGCCTTGACATTGAAGCTCTTGTGAAGAGAGGTCCAACCATCCCACCTGTCCCAGCTGAGGCTGTTCACTAGCTAACCACTGATACTTGAGTGTGTATCCAACTGGAACCAGCAACAGAACTGCTAAATCAAATAGCGTTGTGGTTCTCAACCTTCCTAATGCTGTGGCCCTTTTAATGTAGTTCCTCATGTTGTGGTGACCCTCAACCATAAAATTATTTTCATTGCTATTTCTTACCTGTAATTTTTCTACTGTTACGAATCGCAATGTAAATATGATCATATGCAGAATATCTGATGTGAACCCTGTGAAATGGTCATTCAACTCCAAAGGGGTCATGACCCACAGGTTGGGAACCACTAAAGTACAGGCATAAGAGATAGTAAGTTAGGGTTAGCAAGATGATTCACCAGATGAAGGTGCTTACCAACAAATCTGAAGACTTAAGTTCAATCCATGGAACCCATCTAACAGGAGAGCACTTTTCTTATAAATTGTCCTTTGATGCACTCTATAGCACAAGGGCACACACACACACACAAATGAATGAATGAATGAATGAATGAATGAATGAATGAACTCACAAACACATGCAAAACTAATTGTTAAAGGGGCAATGCCAAATCATAGTAGTTAGGCAACATTAAAGTTTAATTTCTTGCTTCTCAGTCCGTCCTTTATATTTCTCTTTGAACTCCCTCTGTTAATTTCACAGTGGTTTCTTCATTTACTTATTTTTTTCTCTTGTGATGAGTCTAATGTGCCCTTTAATTCTATTTAATCTTTTAATCTAGTTGTTATATATTTGACTTCTCCCTTTCTATCTGGTGCCTTTTCTCATGTTTATCTGATTTTCTGATTATCACTGGGTTTCTTTCTGACACATTTGGTTTTTGCTCATTTAAAACTTTAAATACCTAGTCTCTATACCTCTTTGGATTATAGCACACATATCAAAAACTCAAAAGTTAGTATCCACATGGAAGAGAAAATATACAGCATTTTATTTTTGAGTAAGACAATAAAAGAAAAATCTCTAGCTGTTATATGAGGAAAATAACTTTAAATACTATTTCTGCATAGCTCAAGTACTTGAGAAAATAAGATGTGAAATCTGCCTTTACGGTCAGAAATCCTGAAGAATATGAGTTTTCTTTGGTTTTTCCTTCCCGTGATCTGACTGTATAGTGGCCACTTCCTCTTATGTTTGCAGTTTGAATGTAGGGCCTGCAGGATTGGAAACGCCATGCTGCTGGAACTGAACTGCGCCCAGACAACTAGAAAGAGATTTCCTTTGGTCTTTATCCCAGCATCCCTGCTTGCTACAGTCAAAGTCAATTTATTATTTCCTGGCTTGGCATTTACTGTCCTGGGCAAGTAGAGGAAATTTACGTTTCAGCCCCTGTCTGTAATCAGGATTATGGTCATGGATCCACAGGGAGATTTTCTTTCTCAACCCTGAACCCTGCTCTGTTCTCCCATGTGCCCACTGGTTTTACGTCAACTTGACACAACCTAGAGTGATTGAGAAGGAAGGAGTCTCCTGAGAAAATGTCTCCCTGAGACTAGGCTCCAAGCAAGCCTGTAGTCATTTTCTTAGCTAGCGAGGAATGGGGGAGGTCCTAGTCCCTGTGCTTGGGAACACCCCTGAACTGGTAGTCCTGGGTTCTCTAAGACAGCAGGCTGAACAAGCCATGAAGAGCAAGCCAGTAAGCAGCACCCTTTCCTGACCTCTGCATCAGCTCCTACCTCCAAGTTCCAACCCTATTTGAGTTCCTGCCACCACTTCTCTTTTTTTTTTTTTTTGAACAAAGACAAAGTTTATTAGAGAATCTAAAAGTTAGGCTAAAAGGAACCCCTTCCCTTACCCTAAGACCAAGTTAGATGGAAAGCAATAAACATTTTTATGTCAAAATTTTCTTTCTATTCACAATACAAACAATACAGAATCTTTTCCATCCTTCCCAATGAAGTTATCACCTGCTTAGCTGATATTCCAAACAGTAGCTGCTTGACATCCTGTAGATCTCTGGGGTGCAGCAGGCCTGTCGGAGGCAGGGGTGGGCATTGTAACCATTGGAGTGATAGGAAGCAGAACAGATTCAGGACATAATTTACAGGGAAGGGCACTGTCAGAGAGTCAGAAGCCTAGGCTTAAGCTTGCCTCTGTCCTCTAATGAGTTTGGTGAGTGCAAGTCAGAAAGCTTCACTGGGCCTCTGACTTTGCACCGAGAGATAAGATGCTCAGAGCCTCAGGCCCTCATCTAACACGCTCGCCCAGTGGCTTTCCAGCCCGGGCTTGCTACTCACATCTGACCATCACTGGGGGAAGTCAGGGCAAGAACCCAACCAGGAACTTGAAAATAGGTACTGAAGCAGAAGCCATAGAGGAACACTGCTTGCTGGCTTGTTCTCCACGGCTTGCTCAACCTGCTACCTGCCTAGAAGGGTCACCATTCACAGTAGGCTGTGCCTTCCTGCTTCAATCATCAATCTAGAAAATGCCCCACGGGCCAATCTGATGGAGGCATTTTCTCCACGGAGGTTATCCCTTCCCAGATGACTCCAGCTTGTGTCGAGCTGACAGTAAACTAACCAGCGCAGTTGTTCCCCATCCTGATTCGCTCTCTTAATTCCAGCCACCACTTCTCTTAATGATGAATACGGAAGTGTGAATGAAAAAAAAAAAACCACTTTCCTCCCCAAGTTGCTTTCAGCCATGGTCTTTTAATCACAGCTATAATAGTCCTAACTAAGAACCCCAACTCCTGCCCTCTGCTCACTTTATCAAAATACATTCTCCACAAACATAATCTTTCAGCAGGTTTGATATTATCATCACCGAAGCCTCTTGAGGATATTTTCTACTTTGGGCCCTGAGGTGTCAAAACTTCCCGATTCCTGCCTTACCTTTCCTTTCTAGGTTTCTCAATTGCCTGTTTCATTGTGTTTTATTAGCGTTGGCATAGGATCTCACCCTTTAACCTAGGCTATTCTGGAACCCGCCATGTGTCCTAGCTTTCAACTTGTCATGACCCTCCTGTCTCCATCTTCTTGGGGCTGGGATAAAGCTGTGAACTATGAGCTATCATGTCTGGTCTACACTTCCCTGCTTCCCGTGTCCGAATATAGAGGGGCTCTGGACTGCTTCGGAGGCTTGCTCTCTGCCTGCAGCATTGCTTCACTCTCACTTCTGCCTGCTGCTGAAGTCACACCTGCAGGTATAGACCTCTTCAGTCCAGTACAGATGCAGGCATTCAGCACATTCAGTTCAGTCTTTCCCTTTGGAAGTCCCCACAGGCTGGAAAGTGCCCTGTTATGCTCTCCACCTAAAAGAAGGTACTTTGAAATCTCTAATATCATTTTGTTTGGAAAAGGGTTTTTGTTTGTTTGGAATTTTAAAATTGTACTGTTATTATGTTCATTAAAAATTCCATTTTAGAGTATGTGTGTGTGCGCATGCACACATGTGCACGCACCCACGTGCATACACCCACGCAACAACTTCAAGACTATGGATGAAAAGGGCAGCTCCCTGGGTAGGACACTTACACACCACAGCACACTCGCCACAACCACAGGCACTCACTGTTTCATCTCCTAAAGACTCCTACCTAAAAGCAGCAATAGAACACTGGGTGGGAGTCTGCAGCCTGAATGCCCAGAAGCCCCTGTGGCGATAGGTTCTGTGGTCTTGTTTTATTTCTTTGAATCTTGAGGTCCCAAAGTCTACACTACAGTGTTTGCTGCTGCTGGAGTAAGATGCATAATAATGAGTAGGGCATATTTTGTGTTTGGCGATAATTTATGGGAGAAGAATCCCTTCCCTGAGAAATATGCATCACTTACAAGGTTTCTACCAGAGAAGAGCACATCTAGCTTTCTCTCCAGAGATTATAGAAGCTAGTGTTAAAAGGAAAGGTTGTGGAAGAGGTTCAAGACCTGCTCATGCAATTTATGACCCGATCTGGGCTTCAGTTTCTTCAGCTGTAAAATCAGATATAATTACTGATCTAAATTCCTAAAGTTCTTGTGAAAATTAATGAGTTGAAATGTATAAAGTTGCTGAGAGTACTGTGCATGTAACAAATAACCTAAGGGTAGCTGTTTATGGATGAAGCGTGATCACGTTTGGGAGAGGAAGAACAAATAAATTTGACCTTTGCTCCGGACACACATTAAAATAGAGGTGCTTCTGTTTGTGATAGCACTGGGGAGTCAAACTGTTACTGAGGACTGTACACTGAGCATTGCTGGTGCGAGGCCGGTGCTCTGATAGGTAGGTCTCCAGTGCAAGCAAAGTATTCATCACATCTGAATCAGACAACAGTGCAGGTGCGCCATGGTGCCCACAGTGAGTTCATCTCGAAGTCAGCTGGGAAATTTCAACAGCATTCAATTGAAAATGTCTGTGGATGCTGTATGCACTTGTTTCCCAAGGTCTTTAGTTAAAATGATGCTCTTTTCCTTTATCCTTGCAAGACATTCAATTTTTGTCCTTTAGCAAACTGCATCTTCACCTTTCTCCTCTTCCTCTTCTGGCTAATTTTCATTTTAATTGTGTCCTGTAGGGCAGAGCTAGGGAGAAACATGGCCTACAGTCATCTTCCTGCCGCAATGACAGTATGAGAAATGGGAGCTTGGACCAGCTCTTCTGTCTTCCTGTGTTCATTTTCTCTGCTGTAAAATAAATGCACTTCCTCTCTGTAGCTCTCAGGGAATTCTCCAGATTATACCAGATAGAATGGCAGTGAGTTCCATATTATACAACATATAGCCAGAGCAATCCTGTGGCAGGTCCATTCTTTGACCTACATATATTTAGGACTCCAGAAGGATTATCAGTTTACCAATATGTCTATGGGGTTGTAATGGCAACTGGACACCAGGTTGCCCATTGAAATTGTCAACAGTGGTATACTGGTCCATGAACCAGCCCTTCCAACTGTTGATGTCATCCTGACACAGTGTTAAGCTAAAAGACACAACAGAAGAGAGCAGCTCCCCCATGTGGACAAGGAGGAACACTTTGAGAAACTGGGAACTTCAGGTATAATATATGCAAAGATGAAGGTAATTTTCCCCATCATCCTGGGAGCATTGTAATCAACTAAAACCAAGTTCTTTTAAAATTAAAATACTTTTGTGGTAAGTGCAACACAGAAGGCTCAAAACAAATTATTTTTCAAAATCTTGACCTCTGCAGTCTTCTTCTCTGTACCTGTGCCCAGGCAATAGAGTTAACCAGCTTGATTTAATCAGTAAAGCTAGCAGATGCCACAGGCTTGGGAGACAGAAATCTGATTTTCTCGCCTGGTATATAATTTCTGCCTGTCAAATTATAGCTCTGTGTGAATTGTGCAACCTGTTATTAGAATCTTGGATCTTTGTGAAACAATCCAGTTCTACTTCATTTATTTACTATGTACACAGTGCCAACACACATGCCATGGGCACTGAGACATTTACTGAATACACACTGTAACTATTTATCCATGAGTTTACCTTAACCCACCCCTGGAAAGGATTGTGGTGGTACATTGCATACACATATACACACACATTATATACATATGCACGTGAAAGAGAGGGAAAAAGAGAGAAAAAGAAAGTGAAAGAGTATTTAAAACAAGGGGCTAGGGACATAACTCAGTTGGCAGAGCACTTATCTCAAAATTATGAGGATCTGAGTTCCATGTCCAGAACCTGTGTAAAAAAGCCAGGTGTAGTTAGGGACTATGTTGGTTTAGTAAAACTGTGGTTGGAGGGTCTTCTCCAAGATCATTACTAATTCTAAGTACTTGGGTAGATTTCCAGTACTAGCTATGATTTCCTTTTCTGTTTCTTGTTGCATAGGCCTTAAGTCTAATTAGATAGCTGTTGGTTACTGTGCAGGTGTGCATGACATTGTTACAACTTTAGGGTTATTGTGCCAATCTGGTTGTTTTCATTCATAGTCATCACAGCTGGGTAGGACTGTTGATTGCCTCACTCCTTAGGAAACCTGCATGGTGCCTTCCGGTACCAAGAGAGCTAGTCCTCAGGGATGTGGTTTTCAGATTATTTGCAACTCAGGAGTCTCTGGGCCCTCTGTCTGAAGTGCATGATGTCTTCAGTACTAGGGACTGTCTTCCACATCTGGGGAACAACCAAGGGCAATGTTTAGGGAGTCTCTTGGATAACCATCAACCCATAACACAAAAGAAGGCTTCTCATGCCTGAAGTTGGGGCTTTCTTACACAGTCTATGGCTCTTGGAGGAACTACCATGAACCAAGATAAACAGAAATCATATAAATATAGTCATAAGCTTATATGTATTATAGTAGTTAGGTATATAGGTAATAATATGATTTCTTTTGAGTTTTTCAGACACCAGGAATTTCAGACATGTTATTCTGTTTTTGTTAATCTGCTTCCCTTGACCGTGATTAGAGTTATGCCCCGTTTTCCACAGTTCTTTATTCAGAATACATATGCCCTGCTATTCTTCCCCTTTTTCTCCCCCACCACTCCACACTGGCAATGGTTTCTCTTGCTTTCCCACTTTTTATAGTTTCTCCAGTATATTTTCTCACATCTGAAGATTTGGAGCAAGGAGCCTCCAATGAGACAGGCAATATTTGTCTTTCTGGGTCTCGGCTACCTCAGTTAATATGATCTTTTCTAGTTTCTAGATCTATCTGAAGCCTAAAAATTTCATGATTACATTTTTATTTACAGCTAAATAGTATTCCATTGTTTGTAAGCACCACATTTTCATTATCCACTCATCAGCTGAATGACATTAATTTTATTTACATTTTCTAACTATTATAAATAAAGCAGAAATAAACATGATTGGAGCAAGCTTTTATGGAGTCGGACGTTAAGTCCTTTGGACACATTTATCTTTACACACACAGATAAATGTTGTCCTGGAGCCTCATCAATGAAACCTCTTTTTTCAACAGACAATGACAAAGCTGGATTGTACTTTATAGCGCATTACCATTTAATTGAAGTAGCTTCTTTAAGCAAAAAGGTTTAGTTTTTATTATGTCTTCCTAGAAACAGAATAGCACCAGAGGGCTATGATTTTAGGTTGTTGATACAGCACTAGGCAAGTCATGTGTTTCAGATCCAGCACTAGGAAAAAAACAGAAAGAACAAAAGCAAATAAAACTGTGTGAGATATAGTGACACATGCATATCATCTCAGCACTCAGAAAGCTGAGCACTAGTTTTTATGTCACTAGTGTGGGATTCCCCTCTGTATGCTGTGGATACCATTGGTTAATAAAGAAACTGCCTTGGCTTATTGTTAGGTCAGAACATAATTATGTGGGGTAAACTAAACTGAATGTCAGGAGAAAGGAGGTGGAGTTAGAGAGAAGTCATGGAGCCACTGTCAGAGACAGATGTGCCAGAACTTTGCTGGTAGGCCATGACCTCATAGTTATGCACAGATTAATGGAGATGGGTTAAATTAAGATATAAGAGTTAGCAAATAAGAAGCTAGAGCTAATGGGCCAAGCAGTGTTTTAAATAATATAGTTTCTGTGTGATTATTTCAGGGCAGAGTGACCAGGAAACAACAAGCAGCCTCTCTCCAAAGAATTGGTATACCAATGTGGTCCACTAAATCCATGTAAAACCTGAGAAAACTTAAAAAGGAACCCTAGACACAAAAGAACAGAGTTAAGCATGGTTTTGTAGTGGCATTTTCTTGGGTGGGCTCTGTTTGCTAGAAGCAAGCAGAGGCATGGCTCCTTTAAGAGAGGTTTCCCTGATTCAACAGTAGCAGAAAAAAAAGCCATGCTGTTTTGAAACTATGCCTTTCTGGGCCATACTGCCAGCACGAATTCTGATGAGGTCCAGATATGGAGCATTTAAATGTATTTTGTGAGCAGAGTGTTACAACTGCTTAGTGGCTCAACATAGACCCACTGCATACTTGGAACTGGGACAATGTGCAAGACTTGCAGAGGTGGTAAACAGACATCCACCATGTTGGACTCTGCAGAGAAAGCAGGCAGGGCCATATATATATATACTAGTAATGCAACAGCAGTCCTGTTCCAAAAATAATCATAAATACACAATAAAGACAAATCCAGATGTAAAAGACCTCTAAATGGGTCACAATGTTGAATATATGTATGTAGGCTTGGGAGAGAAAAACAAGAGTGTAGAGATAGAGAGTTGTAAAAAGAGACAGAGTACTGACAGTCATAGATTAAAGAGTAAAGATAAATAAAATAATACTAAAAAATAATAAAGTAAATAAAAAAGATGGAATATACTAAGAGAGTCTGGATTATGTATATTATTATGCTTTCTTTGATTTTTTTTGACTGTGAAGGAGCTAAGTAACCAACAAATATACTTTAAAGTTATCTTGATCTCAGAATTTGGGTATAAGGATATGTTGTTTTCGAAAATAGGTTTTTCTTTTGTTTTACAGAGGATGAGAACCTGTGGATTGCTTCTAGACTGATATGGTTTGATGAACCAAGACCCCCTGAAAGGTCACTGTGAACACCATTTCAAAAATTACTTCACCCAACTGCTGATTGAGATGAACCTAGCACCATGAAAAATCTGATTAACAGTGCCCTGATCATCAGGAAGCAGCCTAGAGAACTATGCCCATATTCCCAAATATTGTTTATAAAGGTTTGTTTATATTTATAGGGGGATATGCTAAAGAGATTTGCATGGATATGGATCTTGGTTTATTGATACAAATTTAAGGTCAATATTGTTATGTGGTATTTATGATCTTGATTAAGGTATTGTGTTTGTGCAGCTCATTTAAAATGTAAGGTATAATTAACAAATACAGGCTAATATATAGTCACCTATAATAGTCAAACTTGTAGTCATGCTAGCTAGGTTTTCTAGAATGTACAGATATATATTTCAGGTGGATAGTTATTCTTCAAACCTTTCTAAGACTAATAGAGTATGGCAATTAAAATGTTTAAGAAATTAGGAATTTTCTTGACAATGAGACACATCTGCTCCTAGAAGTACTAATCTACTTCAAGAGGATGATGGACATCAAAGAGGCTCCTTAAGGAGTTGATTAGCCATTTAGGCATGAAACTGTTTTTGCCTGTACTTCTTGATGCTATGCAGTATAAACTAGACATGCAGGACCCACAGAAAAATAGCTGATGAAGTGGCCTAAAGAAGGTGAGACAGTCCTTCAGGGTTCCTGCATCATGAAAGTGTCTGCCAGACATTCTGCAGGATGTAGAAGAAAGTTACTGACAAACTGCCAATATATGTGGAAATGTCTTTGAAATTTCCTGCTTTATGGAAAAGTATACCATATACTATTGGCTAGTAGGCTGAAGATGAGTGCCTACAACATTACAAAAGAACTTTGGGTAGCTGTCAAGGTAGCAAGATGTCCATCAATTCTAGAGTTTTGGAAGTTGCTTACAATGTACTTCCTGTTAACTTAGGTAATATTATATTCTTCTGGAGTCTTTGAAGAGTTGAAGATAGTTATAGTTTTCCTTAGTTATGATAAAGGATAAATTAGATATAAAACTTTAGAGTCACAAAGATAGGATAAATGATAGAGTATTTTCCTTAATTTTCCAATATAAATGGACTAAATATTGTAACTGTAATTCTTGCTTTGTAACTTTTGTTGTATGTAATCTTACTATGTTAATGTTAAAGCCTTCTTTTTATTTAGACATAAAATGGGATGAGGTGTGGGATTTCCCTCTGTATGCTGTGAATATGTTTTATTATCATTGGTTAATAAAGAAGCTGTCCTGGCCTATGGCAGGACAGAATAGAGCTAGGTGGAAAAACTAACTTGCATACTGAGAGAAAAACAGAGAAGTCAGGGAGATGCTATGCACCTGCTAAAGGAGACAGACACCCCAGAACCTTACTGGTAAACCATGAGCCTCGTAGTGAAATATAAAATTATAAGACTGAGTTAATTTAAGACATAAGTTAATTCATAAGAAGCCTAAGCCTGGGAATCAGACATGGAAGGCCAGAGTGCCACCCCAAATGCCCATGAGATGCTATCTCTACTAGATATACAAGCTCATCACCTTTATCACATAAGGAAAGAAACTTGAATTTGATAGGAAAACACAATTTAAGGGGGTGGGAGGTAAATGGTAAAACTAGTAATTTCAAAGTATGTTTTTTAAGATCTTGTAAAGTACAAAAGTTATATAAATCTGAGGAATTATTTGACACATTGTCTCTGACTGAAAAAAATAGTGTTTTTATTAATATAGTTTCTGTGTCATTATTTTGGGTCTGGGCAGCTGGGAAAATGAACAAGAAGCCACTGCCTACAGGTTTTCTGTAAGAACCTGAAATAATTATGGATCATCTACTTCTTAGAGTTATAGTCTTTCATATAGGGATAAACTTAACCAACTCTTGAATCAACTTTTGTAAGAACGATGTTCATTCATTAGAAAGAGAATTTATTTTACGATGTGATCAAAATTTATGCTTACAGTATTTTTTTCATTTTTCACTTTTACTGAAAATAAATTACTTTCTTGTATAAATATCCTGATTGTAGTTTCCCCTTCCTCTACTCTTCCAAGTACTTCCCTATCTCCTCTTTCCTTAGAAAATAATAGGCTTCAAAGAGATAACAAACAAACATGACAAAATAAAATATAATTAGGTATACCAAGAACCATTATGTCTAAGTTGGACAAGGCAACCCACAGAAGGAAAAAAGCCCCAAGAACAGACACAAAAATCAAAGACCTACTCATTTTCATACTAAGAATTCCCACAAAAGTATCAAATTAAAAGCTATAATATATATGCAGAGGACCTGGTGCAAATCTATGTTAGCCCTGTGCTGCTGCTTCTGTCTCTGTGAATTCATATGTTCCTTGCTTAGCTGATTCAGAGGGCCTTGTTCTCCTGGCATCCTCTATCCCCTCTGGCTTTTACACTCTTTCTATCACCTCTTTTGCAGGGTTCCCTGAGCTCTGAGAGGAGTAATTTGATGGAGACATCCCATTCAGACTCTCCATGGATAATGTCTGGCTGTGGGTCTCTTAGAGCATATTGTCTGAGGTTTCTGTCCTGCCCGGTTCCCACAGTCATTAAGTCCCAAAGAAATCACACAGAAGTCTACATTAATCATAAACTGATTGGCCCATTAGCTCAGGCTTCTTATTAACTCTTATAACTTACATTAGCCCATTATTCTTATCTGTGTTAGCCATATGGCTCAGTACATTTTTCAGTGGTGTAGTCACATCTTGCTTCTTCCGTGCCTGGACAGGACTGCAGAGTGAGCTTCCCTCATCCCAGAATTCTCCTGTTCTTATTGACCCATGTCTACTTCCTGTCTAATTGTTCTGCCTATACTTCCTGCTACTGGCCAATCAGCATTTATTTAAAACACAATTGATAGAATATAGACAATTGTCCCATACCATTGGTGTAAGCTTCTCTGATGTTGACTGAATAGGCACTGATTAACAGTGTAGTAGAATATCATCTGAGTCATTTTATTGATTTTTTTTAAAGATTAGTAGTGTTTGCTTTTACCCTAGGTCTCTGGGCTCTCCAGTCTCTGGTTCTTGATTACCCAAGCAGTACTGATTATGGGTTCTATTTTGTGAAATGAGCCTTAAGTCAAATCAAACAACAACAACAAAAAAAAAACAAAAAAGCAAAACCACCACCTACAAAAAGATACTTTATTTATGTACAGCAATATACACAATTTGAAATTGTGTATTAAATTACACTCTAGCAAATGCTTTTATACAGTTTTAAACAGAAGTTTAAAAGGAGACAGCTCAGGTTACAAACTTTATTTCCTAAGAGAGTGTACACACCAAAAGTGTTCACTCATGTCTAAATCCTACTCCACTAATGGATACCTAACCACTGCCTCCAAAGAATAACACAGGTTGGATCGTTTGGAATGCAAAATGGGCGTTCCAGAATGCAGTGTGCCTAAGAACAGAAATGAGTGATGTGGGGACCACAGGCTAAGCATACGTAGATGAATGCTGTTAATCATCAAATATGAAAAAAAAAGTCCTAACAGGCACATTAAAATTTGAAAGCCATAAAATTTTTCCACCTAAAAGGCAGTTTAAAATAAAATTCTTGTCTATTCTCGGGATGTCATTCCTGCAGAGTTAATCAAGTAAATACTTTGACAAGTGCCAAAATTCACCAATTAGGATAATAAATGCTAAGTTATTTAGGTGGCAAGATGACTTCTCTTTGTGGGAACTTTTATGATGTTAAAAACTGATCACACATTTTAAGAGTGAGTACAACAAACTTCACTGAGTCTGAACTGATGAAATCCCTGGCATTCTTAGTCCACAGGCTGCAGAATTAATAATGAGAGGTGCTGTTTGCTAGGGTTATGCAAGACAGGAGAAATGCTGGCAGGTGGTTTACAGACATGGCTGTTGTTACAGAGAGCTCTGCAGTTGTGGGTTTTTTGCTCTTTGGCTATTTACTCTTTGGAAGGCCCACTACCAAGCTTCCAGATAAATACATGGAGACTTAGTCTTTCTTATGAATGCCCAGTCATAGCTTGGCTTATTTCTAGCTAATTTTCTTAAATTACCACATCTACCTTTTACTTCTAGGCTTTTATCTTTCTCTATTCTATATACTGTCTTTTCTATGCCATTGCAGGTTGTATAGCTGGGGGTGGGGGCTGGCCCCTGATGTCCTCCTCTTGTTCCCCTTTTCTTGCCCCTTGATCTTCTCTTCCCAATTTTCTCTTCCTATTTATTCTCTTTGTCTGCCATCTTCACCTCTCTTTTTTCCTGCCTGCCTATTAGCCTTTCAGCTCTTTATTAGACCAATCAGGTGTTTTTTCCACAGGCAAAGTAACATAGCTTCACAGAGTTCAATAAATATAACATAAAAGAATGCAACATATCTTTGCATCATGAAATAAATGTTCCACAGCATAAATGAATATAACACATCTTAAAATAATATTCTATATCAGAGCTCTGCTTCTTACCTCCCATTCTGAGATTTGCTGCTAGAGTCTGACTGTTCACAATTCTGCTCATGAGGAATGAGTAGTTTAGTGTTTAATTCTAAATATGTCTGTCTGGTACCTATGACAGGTCAGGCAATGTGCTGGGGGCTAAGGGTAATATTCTCTTCTCTCAGCAAAGGCAAACACAAAATATTTCATACAGGATACTCAGTACATACATCACAGCATCAGCAGGGGTTTGGGCAGGAGGGCAACTGAAAACCCATGTGCTATTATGAAGATATTCAAATATTATAAATCAAGTGTACAATCAGCTAAGTAGAATAAGTTCTACTGTCCTAGTTCAACAAAAGGGGTTTTATAACAACGTGAAGGAGTAAGATCTTCCATAGAATGCTTATAATTCTGAACTCAAAAACAGAGTTGAAAAACCATGTGGTCCAGCACTTAACTCATAGCTGGGGCTATCCACATCAGGAGCTACCTCATATGCACACACACCCAGACCATTCAAGTGCTTGTCCAACCTCCCCCTGGCTTTCTCTCTGGCATACATGTTATCAACTGTGGATTGACAGTCTTAGAACAGACTATAAAAACAGGTGCCGAATTCTTGAATCAGCTTCAGCATTATCAAAAAGGAAATTCTGGATCCCAGTAACAAGCATGTATAAAAAGGTAAGGTGAGCTCCAGGTGACCGTGGCATGTTAATCCCACAGACGGCTTTTCTAGAGAGTAAAGCACAAAATCAGAAGAGGGCCAGAGAATTGGTGCTGTGAAATTCTGAGGATAAGGTAGAGGTGATAGCCATGGTGCCCTCCTACCTAGGTCTAAGGATTGTTGTGACTTGTGTGTAAGTAGAGTCCATATTCCTAGAATCTCCTTCACATGGTGTGTAGTTAACTCTAACTACCGGTAACCAGCTCCTGGAAGCATACAGAACTGTCTATAAGACACAAAAGATCCTTCCCTCTATCACCCATTTCCCACTCTGTAATCCAGCTTTGACTCTGAACAACACAGCGATAGTTCTCTAGTGGAGAGGATCTGCCATTAGGTTATGGGAGCCATACTTCCATCTTCAGAATTCATACATCTCTACAGATCTCACTCCCTGTCTTTTGCTTACAAATGTTCCCAATATTAAATATTTACAGTTATTAATTTACAACCTGCCAACACTCAAGGACTTGAGTTCTCATGTTTTCCAAGATAACCACCTCGTAGCCTAAGAAGAATTTTTTTCAATAAAATGTTCAGGAAATTAATATTTAAGAACAATTTTTCAATCAATTATTAACACTTTAAAAATTTAGAGAACAGTCTGCCAAAGTGTCTGTGTTTTCATTCTTCATCACTCTCTCAAATTTTATTTTGGCACTATTAACATTTTTGTAAGCTGATTTGTTATGGTAGCATTCTCTGAGTATGTTTTGATAATCATTAATAGCAATCATATCTTAGAGACTTTTAAGAGGAGATTTATTTTACTTTTTAAGATATGTATGTGTGCTTGGGGAAATACACAGGGAAGCCAAAAGAGCATCATATTTTCTGGAGCTGGAGTTACAATGTGTCATCCAATATCAGTGCCAGTTACCAAACTCTGGTCCTCTACAGTTTGTGCTCTTAACCACTGGGTTATCGCTCCAGTACTGACTTTGAGATATTTTGATGAAAATAATAAATAGCATCAATACATATAAACGCATAGTATGCATTAAATAATTTGTACCATTGCAGGATAACGACTTTCAATATTACCTTAACATTTGAGTACAAAATAGCAGGAAATTCTCAAGAGGGTTTCAAAAATCAAGGCCAATAAAACTCAGACTTTACAGCTTAGGCTGTAAATATCTTTTGAACTCATTTCATAATTGAAGTTAATTCAAAAATAATTCTGCCATCACATTATGCTCCGGTTGCTTAATTCTCCTCGGCATCCAGAGTTTGTTTGCATGATGCTCCATAAATCAGTCCATTAAGATCATGAATTAGCAAGCCTCCAAAATAAAATGACAGGTTAATTAAATTATGCAAGGAAAATGGTTTTCAGTTCTTTCCCACAACAGTAAAAAGAAAGATATTGAAAATTTATGATTACATCAAGTCAGCTAGGTTCTTCTCCGCAGTTTCCATCATTGCCTACTAATAACTCCAGGCCAATGACAGAGTAATCATTCTAAACTTCTAAGGATATGAATTTCATCAAATCTGACCTGGTTAAGTCAAAGAAGTTCCATCAATAAAAATCTTTCTAGCATAAACTTCCCAGTACAAACACTAAGGTCAGAGTATATTTTTACAAGTCATCTCATTAGACATGTCATGTTCTCGATTTTAGAGATGATGTGTCCTTAATTTACACCTTCTCACACACATTCTGGGCAATCTTGTTAGGTGAACATATGTTTTGAGGCATAGTCTTCAGGAGCAACTGCATTTGGAGCTGGTAGCTTTTTACTATTTTCCTCTACTACCTTGTCATATTCTGTAAGAACAAGAATTCCACAGCAACACAAGTCCTTAGCTTATTAGCCTGATATATTTGTTTTTTAATTTTCCCTATTTATTTTTCTTTATTCTTGAGAATTTCATAACTGAAAAATTTGTGACCACATGTGTTCCCAATTTCTCCCATCTAGTTCTCTTACATTCCCCTAAAAAAATACCCTCCAACTTCCTGTCATTTTCTGAAATAACTCACTAAATACACATAGAACTGTCTAAATGAAATGGGTACAGCCACCCACTGGAATTCATAGATTCTTCCAAAGGCCACATGTTCAAAAGAAGAATGAATTTCTCTCCTGCAACTGTTCATTACCAACATTTCCTTAGTAAGGATAGGGGGCCTGGAGATCACCCCATCTATGCCAAAACATTTGGGTGGTTTATCCTTGTGGTTTGTTTGTAGGCAACTGCAGCTGTAAGTTCACAATTACAATAGCCTTGTCACCATGTCCAGAAGATATTTCACAGCACCCCTCTGATATGGGATTCCCCTCTGTTTGCTGTGAATGTGCTTTGTTAAAATTGGTTAATAAAGAAACTGTTTTAGGCCTCTGGCAGGGCATAATGGAGCAAGGCAGGAATTCCAAGCAGATAGAGGAGGAAAGAAGGCAGAGTCAGGGATATGCCATGAAGCAGTCAAAGGAGACAAACATGTCCCGGAACCTTGCTGGTAAGCCACAAGCCTTGTGGTAATACATAGAATAACCGAAATGGGTTGATTTAATATGTAAGAGCTAGCTAGCAATATGCTTAAGCTATTTGCCAAACAGTATTGCAATTATTATAGTTTCTATGTGGTTGTTTTGGGTTTGGGCAACCAGGAACAAACAAGCAGCCTCAGCTTCAACTCCTCTTCATCCTCTGATTCTTTTACTGCTTCCGTTCTTCAGTGTTTCCTAATCCTGGTGGAACTAGAGCCTGAGCTTCCTCGTAAGACTTGTCTTCTTAGGGTATCAATTGCTGTGAAGAGACACCATGACCATGACAAATCTTATAAAGGAAAACATTTAATTGAGGTAACTCATAGTTTCAGAGATTCAGTCAATTATCGTCATCGATAGCATAGCAGCGTTCAGGCAGACATGGTGCTGATTACATCTTGATCAAAAGGCAACAGGAAGTGGACTGAGTCACTGGGTAGTATCCCGAGCAAAGACAGCCTACACAGTCACATACTTGACTTCCTCCAACAAGACCATACCTTGCAAGTAAACCATCCTAATAGTACCACTCCCTATGAGGTTATGGAGTCCAATTACTTTCAAACTATCACATTCCATTCTTTGGTCCCTTTAAGCTTGTAACAATATCATTATGTAAAATGTATTGAGACCAACTTCAAAAGTCTCTGTAGTCTATCACAATCTCAACTATGTTTTCCAACAAAGCCACACCTCCTAAAAAGCACTAGTCCCTGTGAGATTGTGGGGGCCAATTACATCCCAACCACTACAGCTGAGTACAGTCTCTTAGTCTAAGCACTTTGTCTCTTTGTGCATCTAAGCATTGCCTTATGCAAACTCCAAAAAGAACCTTTTCTGACCAACTCAGGTCACTGGGCAGAAACAAACATTTAGAAGACACATTGACAGAATGACCGTTTGGGAAACTATGAGTAGTAAATTCTCTTCTAGGCCCTGTGACTTTACCAGCCATCGGCCCTTAAGCAGGATTACAGAGCCACGCATAAAATCCCTTTCTGTGACATTTCTTTGTGCCAGCTGTTTATCTGACTCTGAAATGTCTCCTGTTCCAGCAGTCTACCCAGGAGCCTGAATGGGACTGGCCTAAGCATTCTATATGTATGTTACAGTTGTGTTGCTTGGTCCTTTTGTGGGACTCCTGGGGGTGGGGCTGTCTCTGAATCTTTAGCTGGCTTCAGCGGTTCTACTCCTCATACTGGGCCACCTTACCCAGTCTCAACACATAAAGAAGTGTTTAGTTTTACTGCAATTTGATATACCATGTTTTGTTGATATCCATAGGAGACCTACCCTTTCCCAAACAGAAATAGAGAAGGAGTGTATTATGCGGTGGGAATAAGGGAGTGGGGACGCTGAGGGGAGAGGATGGAGAGGAAGCTGAATCTGGAATGTAAACTAAATAAATAAAAAAAATTTAAATTCCCTCCTCTGGAGCAGGTTACAAAAATGGTCAGAAATAACATTTGTGTCACTATTGCATCAGTAGGTATATCTTACCTGGAAGGAAAGTATTGCAGCTTACAGGGTGTAGCACTGGATCAAGCACTAATGCATTTTTTCTTTCAATCTTACTGCACTGCAATTTCTAGTAGTATAAAGGGTGTCTAGTAGAGAGGAGGTTTCCAATCAGCTTGAGATTGGTTTCTGTATGTACTGCAGCCAACGTGTATAGTATCCCCAGCAACATTGTCTTCCTCTGAAATTATGGAAGGAAAACCAAGAGCAACAACAATAGTCTGATTGGGTTTTGGCACCCTGGTACATTTTAGTATTCATTTTATATCCTAGATAGTATTTAGTCCATCTTACATAATTCTTTTTCAGGGCCCACAGAAAAATGACTGCTAAACTTGCCTGAAGAAGGTGGGACAGTCCTTCAGTGTTCCTGCTTCATGAAAGAGTCTGGCAGACATTCTGCAGGACATAAGAAAAATTGACTGAAAAACTGTCAATATAGATGGAACTGTCTTTGAAATTTACTGCTTCATGGAAAAGTCTTCCAGACACTATGAGCCTTTAGGCTAAAGATAGATGCCCCAATGTTACAGAAGAACTTTGGGTGACTATCCAGGCAGCAAGATGTCTCTGTCAATTCTAGAGTTTTGGAAGTTGCTTACAATGTGCTTCCTGTTTACTTAGGTAATACTATATCCTTCTAGCATCTTTGAAGAGTTTAAGATAGATAGTTATAGTTTTCCTTAGTTATGATAAAAAGTAAACTAGACATAAAACTTTAGACTCACAAAGATAGGATAGCTGATAGAGTGTTTTTCTTAACTCGTCAAATGTAAATGGACTAAATATTGTAAATATAATTCTTATTTAATAACTGTTTTGTATATGTAATTTTACTATGTTAAGGTTAAAACCTTCCTTTTATTTAGACAGAAAAGGGAATATGATGTGGGATTTCCTTTTTATATGTTGTGAATATGTTTTGTTACCATTGGTTAATAATAAAACTGTTTTGGCCAATGACTTAGCAGAAAAAAGCCAGGTGGGAAGTCCAAACAGAGATATAGAGAAAAATTAGGCAGAGTCAAGAAGACACCATGTAGCTGCTAAAGGTGAAAGTTTCTGCCATTGGAATCTTTCTGGTAAATCACAGCCTTATGGTAATACACAAAATAATAGAAATGAGTTAATTTAAGATGTAAGAGCTATCTAGAAATATGCTTAAGTTATTGGCCAAATAGTATTGCAATTAATATAGTTTCTGTAAGATATTTGGGTCTGGGTGGCAGGGAATGAAGGGGCAGCCTCTGCCTATATTCTTTGCTAATCAGTTCAAGTCTCCATAGCAAAATGCAATCAGTTAGGCTCTTGACATTCAACTCATCTTCCTCTGAAGAGACTCTCTCTTGGTATGAATCTGGGTAGGAATCTGCATCTTCCCATTGTTATTACAAAGGATCCAATGCACGGTTTCATGCTTTATTTATAAACCTCTGACCTTAGGGAAATGAGCAAGGGATAAATGGCATCTTAATTATGTTGAGTTTGGAGAATGTGCCAAGAGATGGTGGAGTAGGACTGATATCTGTCCTTGCCCATCTAAGTTAGAAAGCCATAAAATAATCACTTGCATAGCAGAGAAATAGATACTCAGAAAAAAATGATATATCAACAGATTTTTGTTTGCTATGACATTTTAGATTTCTGGAATGTTGAGCTAGTAGTATCAATGAAGGATAACTTTTGTCTGTGGATACATCAAATTCTCCTCAGTTCTGAGATGAAATACTTGTATAGGTAGTTTTTCTCAGGAGGAAAGAGTACTCCAGGAATGTTCTTGAAAGTCATACCTGTGAACCAAAAGAGATGGGACCTCTGCTTTCAAGAGGAGGAGTAACTGACCCAATGTGTAGCCAAAAATTCTGTTACACTTGTTCTAAGTTGATTAAGCTAGCCAAATGTGTATATTCCAATACCAATTGATCCTTGGAAATGAAGGAGTCTAAAAAGTATGTGAACATCAATGACATGGTTTCTTCAGCTAAGGAAATTCCTCAAATGGAATGATAGCCCTCACAGAAGCTGGAGTGAGTATTAGTCCTCAAAAGAGACATGATATATGGTGCATCAAAATGTCCACATAGACTACTTATGATCATCACAAAACTTATTCCTACATAAGGTAAAAACTGACTCTGTAAGGTGGCCAAGGATTGCTTCTTCACCAAGAGCTAAAGGGGAATTAAATTCAGGATATTTTCTTTTCCTGCTATATCCAAAGATGAAAGCTAATGGCAAGGCCATTATATTAGTCAGAATTCTCTAGAAGAACAGAAATGATAGACTAAAGATCTTACAAGGTTTCATTAGATTGGTTCATGTGGTTTATGCTGGGTAGTCTAAAGATGGATGTCTGCACATTGCAAAGAATAAGAACCTGGAAAGGTAGCTTCTCAGTGAACAAAAGCTAGGTACCTCAGCAGTTCCATTCTTTTGTTGAAGGCTTGGTAATAACGGAGAGAACTGATAACACAAACTCATATTGGAGACACTAACAGTGGGATGATTACAGGTATAGATTTAAAGGGTTTTATGGCTCATATTTATATGAACACATATATGGATTAGAGTTTAGGTTTTTTTTTTTAAATCCCTCTTTTACTTTATTGAGGCACCTCCCCCACCACTTCCTGTCTACGTAGGAATGTTAGCAGAATAGAACTTCATCACACAATCTGAAAACATAAGGACAACAGACAGATTTGTTTTCTCTTCCCACTTATGACTTAGAAATGCCTTCATTACATTCTATCCTCTTTTTTCCTCTTAGATATTAAGCATCTTAGAGACCTGAACTCTTACTCTTTTGATCATCAGCAAAACATTTGATTAGGCCTTGTTTCAGCAGCCGGGGGGGGCAACCTCTCACTTGTTTATTATTTCACTAATATCAGGGTTCCTAACATTTAGAGTCAGATAATTTTAGTAAGCTGTTTTTCATTACCCTGGTTTGTTTGTGTAAAGTTTATCATTTTATTAAATCATTTATATCATGTAGTTGTTAATTAATATCTGTATTTCCTTTTCAAAGCCCACTTGGGAAGAGCAATCACCTTCTCTGGATAAGAAATATAAAACATTTTGCTGGTTTCAACAAAATTCTATCCATGACAAAATGTCCAGAAATTGTCCTTGTTTTCAAACATGGCCATCAGTCACAACACCAGGTAAAACCTCTCTTTCCCTAATCCTCAATTTCCCCCTCCAAGCTATATAACAAGTCCTCTGTTTGCCTGGCACATTTAGCAGTCATTACTTGAAGGCTGAGTCACTTCAAGACCTCATCCTTTACTTTTCAAATTGTGTCTTCCAAAATACTTCTCCCTAGAACAAACTTAAAACAGCTTTCACCAGCTTGATATATCACTGCCCAAATCTGTCCTGCAGTAGATTGCTTTTGTTCAGATACAAAATGACTATAGTCAAAGAGTGTGTTTGTGTATGTGCCTGTAGGTGTTCTGAATGCTTAGCTTCTCCCCGAGTAGACACCACACTGACCAGTAAACAAATGACCAGGAATCTTTGGCTCACATTTTCTTGTTTATGAGACTAATGGAGCATAGCAATTGTTCAGGCATCAAACTTGACAAATGGGTAGTTGGAAGGTGACAGATGGCTTTTGTCTTTATTGAATAAAAGGTGACTCAGTTGAAGTTTTTATTAGGTTTAGCTCTTTGTGAACAAAATAACTCTTCACAGGTAGTGGGTTTAGTTGCTTGTGTTGAAATATGTCACCCTGAGTGGTGAAGTGACTGTTGGCAACAAATCTGACAGAGAAGACAACAACAGGAGGATTAGCACTGAGCTTGAGAGAAATACTGCACAAATCCCACAAGATGATGTCCCAACCAGGCTGAAAAACTTCCTCTCAATACTGCTGTTTTTCTCTAAGCAAAGATAATCCTTACCTATGAGTGTGGTGTTGATCTAACAACCAAAGCAAGGAAAAAATTGAAGAAGGAGCTGTGTGTGTGGACTTTGAAATTCTTTCCAGGATACAGCATTGAGCAGACCTGGATAAATAGAGATAAATATGAGATTTAAAACAAGAACAACATAAACTACTTTTGTGACATCACAATGCCTGGACACTTTGGCTTTCCAGGTATCTGAAATTGATGTCTTTTTCTTTTAGCATTGTCCCTTGTGACAGACAGAAACAAAAACAAATATTTTATAGACTGTTCACCCAGGAGTGCATAAGCTGAAAGGTAAGAGAGCCAAACATGGGATGCAGGGTGCTGGTCTTCCATGGTAGATGCCCACTCTGGGCTTCAAGAGTCTTGTATTCTCTTTGGTTCGGCTGGGAGTGATTTCTTCCTAATTATGTTTGCCAGCAATGTCTCCTGAGTTAAATTTAAAAACAAACAAACAAACAAACAAAAAAACTTCTGTGAGGCGTACTATAAGCAGCTAATATCCTGGTATTTTCTCTATCAATTCCTTAGCAAAGGTAAAATGGGAGAGAAAGGCAGACAAGAATGTGTCTCTGCTCAAGGAGTCTAGTACTGTTCCTCAGGGATGCCAACGAGCACATGCAATCCCAACCAATACCTTTGCTTTTGTGAGCAGAAAATGTAGCAGAAATAGACATCCTCAAAGCTTAAGCCGGGAGAGAGCCAAATAACATAAAACCTAATTTGGTTCAGAATGTAACTTCTTCAGAGGTGCAGCTATTTTGGGTTCCTTGACATTTACAAGGATGCTAGCAAGTCTTGCCATTAAGCTACAAACAGGAAATCCCTGGTCCCAGAGTTGGGAAAGGAGCTCGCTTAGGTTGGCGGTGACCAGGACAGATACCATATACAGTGATTTGACAGCTCAGCTGACTAAATGCTCGGGCTAAATGTGGCTGGAGCTGGGACAGGGATGCATGCCTGGAGAGGCAAGACATAATTTGGGTTGGCAAAACAACCGGGGCACTTGTATACATTGACAAATTCAGAAAATTGAAAATTTGAAGTTCATCTATAATAATTCAGGACCTAGACAATAAGCAATATCTGATCTCCAATATACCATATAATCAATTATCTGATCTCCAATATACCATAACTTTTTTGAGCATATGATGTGTTGGATGAAATCCTTCTATTTTCTTCTAGATTGTCCTTGGTATCAACTTCATATGCACCATTAGCAATAATAAGGAGAATCTTAACTCTATTTTGCTAAAGCATCTTCTCCCATTCTATTCTAAGTTTTAGTTCCAAGGTCAAGTGCATCCCTCTTTAACCTCTAGATACTGCCAAAGGATGAGATTTTGATCAATAACACACAGGGACAACTTCTCCAGCAGAAGACAAAAAGATCTGCAAAGAGTCGGAGACTGTTCTAGATACAAGCGAACAAGTCACTCTGCTCCACTTTCATAGATACTGACAGAAGCAAGAGTTGCCTGTGTCTCAGACACAGACTTTACTGTTCATGGTCCAGATCAGCATATTCCCATCAGTGCCTTTGCCCACAAATCCCACAGATGTGATATGGATAGGTGTGAGTGACACCTAGTACTCAGTGAAACCTGGGCAGCATTCTAGAGGAGGAATCATGATTTTTGACAGTTCAAATCTTTGAAAATCGGCAGTCTCCAGGGGAAGACGTTATCTCTACCGAAGTGAACAAGAAATTCATCTACTCTGCTCAGGAGAGAAACATCTGCCTTTCAAGGCACTGTAAAGACACTTTTGAAATATCACCTGAATAAAAGTCAGCCCGGATCTTTCTATTTGAATATGAAATGTCCCCCACAGGGTCATGTGTTTACACGGTTGTTATCCAGAAAGTGGCACTGTTTGGGAAGATTGTGGGTGGCACTATTTTAGGAAAATTGTTGATTTTTCAGTAAATAGGACCTAGGTGGAGAAAGCATATCTCTAGCCTGAGGGTCCTTGAGGTTTATAGTCTAGCATTATTTTCTAGGGTGTCTGTTTCATGGTATAGTGAGATGTAAGTACTTAATTTCTTTCAGTTACATAGAGAGCTGTTCCTACCATCATGCCTTCCCTAACATAACAAAGGCACCATCAAACTATGAGTCAAAATGAGTCCTTCATCCCTTAAGGGGCTTGTTGGTTTTTGTCACAGCACCGGGAATTAATATGCCATGTACCTACAAGATATTGAGAAATGTATGAGACCAGATTGGAACATCATCTCCCAACACATCACATGGCTTTCCTTCTGGTCCTGCATCACCCCTTCTTGTCCTTCTCTCAACCCCACTCCTCCCTACTGTGAGAGCTCACTGCAGGCTGTATTCATCCTTGATCACGCTTCATGTAGCATATATTCCTCCTTATGCTTATGTCCCTCTCCATGCTGCCTGGAGGTTCTCATGGAATGAGAGCCTTCCATATAGCTTTCCATTGCCGGCAGACAAATTCTGGGCCCTCAGAGAATTCAATAAGTGTTTGTGGAAACAATACATCTATCAACAACTAGACAGTTTCTTGATGGCAGAGGCTATACTCTAAGCTTCTTTATATAATAAACTACAAACCTCCAAAGATTTCATCTCATATAACATATCTTATTATCACAAGAAAAGTAAGTAATTAGTGGAAACATTTCTCCAGAATTTGAACAAATCCAGCTCTCTAGACCATGGATATCACACTTGAAAAAGTAATATTAAGTCTTTTCTACCACAATTGTGTTTTATATATAGTAGTAACAACTGTGTATGGGCAGAGGGGTTCTACATCATTTTTTAAAATCTTCCTTACATATTTTATAGTTTTACAATTGATTCTTTCCAAGGTATGTGATGTTTTATCTTTTATCATATTCTTGACATCAAAGATTAATTGTCATCTTTGCAACAAAATATATTAACACCAATAAATCCTTAAGGAGCTTTTTATTTTCCCACTTTCTCAACTACAGGACTTGTTTTATTATCCTTTTAACTCTGCTATAAGAAAGGCAGCAAGTGTAATAGTTGCCAATCATGACTCTCACACTCATATTTGAGGTGTTGTAAGAAAAGAGGCTTAGTCTGCCCACCATAGCCATTCTGTTTCCTGTCATAACGCTGCTTTCCCTGGGCACACAAAGAATCCTTACCCTTGTATTGTGTCACTTTGTGGGGTTGGAGCTTGCCACATTTCTTACAGAACATCCAGCATGTCTTAAGAATTCTTACTATGTTGGCCAGCACGATATATCAACACAGAAAGTCCAAAATATCTTATTTTTGCCTGCTGAGCAATTATTCAGGGAAGCAGTTAGTATGTAGCTCAGCCATCTACTAACTGTCCCGTTCTTCTGAACTATTTGAAAGAGATATAAAGGCAAGGTACCTACTGAGAGCTAAAGGCAGGCCTGAGAAAAGGCATGAGACATCTACACTGCATATCAATGGTTGAGACAAAACATTTCATGATGCATAGTGCTTGAAGAGCATTCAAGAGCTAGAATACGATCTATCCCTGACCAAACTTCTAGTCTGAGAGCAAGGCATCATGTAAAGCCAAGGGTGCTGTCCAAGTTTGCCTTCTATTGCTATGATAAAATGCCAAGCTATGATAAAATGGGGAAAATGATTTATGTGGCTTCCAGGTCACAGTCCATCATCAGGGAAGCCAGGCCATGAGCTCAAGCAGGAACCTGAATATAGAAAGTGAAGCAGAGGTCATAGAAGATTGCTGCTTACTAGCTTGCTCTCCATGACCCTTCAGTTTGCTTTTATAGAACTCAGGGTCACCTGCCCAGGGGTCACACTACTCAGAGTGGGCTGTGTTTTTTCATATCAGTCATTAGTCAAGAAAATACCTAAGGTACAGGCTTGCCTGAGGTCCACATGATGAGGGCATTTTTTAAATTCCAGTTCCCTCTTCCCAGATGAATCTTGCTTGTGTCAAGTTAATGAATAAATAAATAATTAAACTAACCTGCACAGGTAAACTTGAGTTTTATTTACTGGATCTTTGAAGACTTAGAGTTGTTTGAATGCATTTTCTAGACGAGTCCTCCATGTAAGAGACCCCCCCACAAACACATATTTCAGAGCAGGTTTTGGGACAGGAACTTGGCCTACTTTTTTTCTATGAATGACAGGCAAACTATGATTGTCAGGCTGCAACATGCCCAGTTGTACTCCACACACATACTTAGGTACGCAGGGCAGGATGTTCCAAGGAAGAGAAAACTCTAGAACTACTGGAAAAGGTCTCCCAGGAGAAATAAGAACTCAACCAAAGCTGGTCCTGTCTCAGTTCCCTTGGTCCCTTCTACAAAACCTAAAAGGAACTCTTCACTTTGTTTCTCAGCACAGCTTGCCAGCTCCAGACACCAAGTCTAGCTGAAGAGCCTTGGCCAATCTGTGTGTTCCCTGATGGAAAAGAAATCAAGAATAATGGCATAAAAAATCTTGTTTTTCCCCTACATCCTGAGTATAAGTGATCAAAACAGTCATCTCCCTAAACTTGAGTATCCCCTCCTGCAAAAGGAAAATAAAATAATGTAATGGGCACCACAAGGAACTCCACTCAGACAAAAAATATGACTGAGATTCCCAGAAAAGAATCCAAGAAAAAGAAGGCTTGATGATGTGAGGACAGGATGAAGATTGCAAGGAGGTAGCAGAGGGTATACCCAACTATTGTCTCAAGACTTCTTGGACTTGTCAGAGCTGTTTGCATTCTAGGAGGGTTGACAAAGCAATTACTTGTGTAAAACAAAATTAGAAATTAAAAACAGAAAAATTAAATTAAATTAAACCTCCATACATATATATCTAAATTCAAAGCAATTCTAAATATTAGAGGACATAGAAAACAGAAAAGAAAATATGGCAACTGATGGATACACACACACACACATGCACACACACACACATATATACACACACATACACTCACACACATTTAATGTGGCATCTTCTTTTTGTTTTGCAAATTATCTTTTAATTTTGAATACAAAGATAAATACAGTACAATTTCTGTATATTATCTATGAAAATGTAATTTATATTATGACCTTCAAATGAAAAATCATGAGCATCTAAATTGGTTGATTTTAGTAGCATAATACTTTAGAAAGTAGTGAAAGTAAAGTTTGAGACTCTCAGTACCTTGGGGGAGATTTGAGAAATCAAATCAAACTCTTCTCTGCAAATAAGAAAAATGAAAGCTGAAAAGAGGCATTTTTGTTCCAATTTTCCACAGCTAAACATCAAAGCCAGACTTGTAACCAAGATCCCCGATAACCAGACGGCCCAGCATCACAGAGGTTCAGTCTCTATAATGTCTACAAGCCTGTGAGTTTGGTGAGGGAGGGAACATACTGATCTCCAAGTATTTAAATTTGTAAAACGGTATATGAATTATTACACTTAGGGAAGCTTCTTTGTCATCTGTTTATATTCATTTTTCAAGAATTGTTTTAGTTTTAAAGGACATATTGAACCTTGAGCTTGGCAATAAAGGATCTAATGAATAAAATGGGTTCCACTGACAGACAGGTAGGCAATGAAACAAGAAAATTCTAGGCAGTTCATCTGGAAGTGTTGACTGAGGTTTCTGTCCCACCTGGTCCCACAGTGGTTTAGTCCCAAAGAAACACACAGAGGTCTACATTAATTATAAACTGGTTGGCCTATTATCTCAGGCTTCTTATTAACTCTTATATCTTACATCTTAACTAATAATTCTTGTCTGTGTCAGGTTTGGTACATTTTATCAGCGAGGCATTCTCATCTTGCTTCCTCTGCATCTGGGTAACAGCTGCAGACTCAGCCTTTCCTCTTCCCAGAATTCTTTTGTTCTCCTAGACCTGCCTCTGCTTCCTGCCTGCTCACCCCACCTATACTTCCTGCCAGGATACTGGCCAATCAGCATTTTATTAAACAAGTACAAGAAACAAATCTTTACACAGTAAAACCATTGTCCCACAGCATGGAAGGAAGTCAGGAAAAACTTGGGAGAAGGTAATGTTTGTGTTCCTTACTAGGCAGACAAGTGAGGGCAGTGAAGAAGGCATTCCAGGAAAGTGAGACAAAAGAAGGCAGGAAAGCTAAATGCTCCCTGCTGTTTTCACAAAACTATCTATCATTTACTTTAGCTTGTTCTGATGACAAGACACGAAGTGATGGCACTACAAATCTCTGTGAGAACTAGATTCTTAAGAGTGTCAGCAGAACTTATAGTTAAACACGGCATATATAACACATGCATTTGTCTTTGCTTCCCCCAGACATGTCCCAAAAATTAAAGTAAAAGTATATTCTTTGTGTACCACTTAATAACCTTCCCAGGTAACCATATGACCACTATGAAAATTGCTTCTATTATTTGAACATAAAATGTGTTCCCCTCTGTAGCTACCATTGACTATGTGTTGTTTATTGTTTTTATGCAAATGCTTCTTTATAGATAAACTGGAGAATTTATAAGGTCTAGAGGTATCTAAGAATGAATTAATGAATGAATATTGTAGGACAGTGGTTTGTAGAATATTAGTGGTAACTCTCTTTCCTACTTAGTGTCTGGCTTTTTTGCTCTACTGTCTCCATTTCCTGCTTTTGAAGTTGTCTCAAAGTCCTTCAACTTAAAATATGTGCTGACACCCATCACAGTCCTGGAAGTAAAGGGATAGACATTCCAGGCAAAAGAAATAGCATTTAGCTCTAAAGATATTTTTTATAAAATTAGCCTCATTGAAAAACCATAGCTCTCACTCCAAAGGGTCCAGGAGACAGTTTATTATTTGTCTAGAGCTGAAAAACTACTGTCTGGTAGGAAGTCCTTCATACAAATCTAATCAAATGTTAGCTCTTTGTTTTTATTAGAAGCTAATAAATGAAATGACTAGATGAAGAGCAATTAACACTGTGTCCTTTGCCATCAAAATGACTGGTATTTTAAAATGGTTATATGTAGATGAACTAACTATACAGCTTTTCCAAAGCATTGTCAAGGGCAATTCAATTAGGTTGTCTAATAGCCCCTTGATGTGGGACAATAGACTTTTATCCTGTTACTTGTATTATTTTTAATAAAATGCTGATTTGCCGATAGCCAGGCAAAAAGTATAGGTGGGGCCATGGCAACTAGACAGGAAGAGAGGCGTGACATCGAAAATTATAGGAAGAGGAGAGTTTCAGTCTGCAGTCGTCACACAGACACAGAGGAAGCCAGACACAGAGCAAGCAAGATGAGACTGCCTCGCCAAAAAAGATACCAAGCAATGTGGCTAACATAGACAAGAATTATGGGGTAATATAAGTTATAAGAGTTAATAAGAAGCCTGAGCTAATAAGCCAATCAGTTTATAATTAATGCAGACCTCTGTGTATTTCTTTGGAACTGAATGACTGCAGGATCTGGTGGGACAGAAACCTCAGTAAACAGCCTCTGGCTCTTTTTTCCTTTAGAGCCCAGATGCAGGATTTCCCACCACATGATCATGCCCTGTTGAAGCCAATATAAGCAGTGTCATTTTTATTACCTCAGCTCTTCAATCAGACTTCGAGACGCTCAAGGGTTTGCCTCTTTCCTAAGAGTTTAGTTCATGCTTCCCTCTGTTTTTTTCAGACTTGGTGTTTTCATTTATTTTTTCAGCTTCTGAGCCAACTAAGCCTACATCAGGACATCTTAAAGTACCAATACTCTCTAATGTCCCCCAGAGGGCAATTAGGATCAAGTCAAGGCATGTGCCTAGGAGATGTCATTTCGCAGGACACAAAATTGCCAACCTCCCATGGGACTCACAGTAAAGTATTGACTAAAAACAACATAAAACAAACAAAACCCTTTAGTTTTGATGTGTTGAAAAGACATTTAAAATGGCAGTTATTTAGATAAGAGTAAAATATTTCTACGAAAAAAAGCTAAATTTAACATAGACAATGAAATTAATAATTCAAATAAGACAGTTTACATTAACTTCTAAGATAGAGTAGTAATTTAGAAAGATACACAAAAGTTAGAACTTTTTGTTAGACATTCTTCCTCTTCAAAAATATATTGCATGACAAGAAACCAAGCTATAAACTTTGTGACATTTATCTTTAATCACTCTTCCCCAGACTGTCTCACCAATAAAAGCAATTTGTTCATTAGATCTTTTAGCAAAAGATCAATTAGTTTTTAGGCCATTCAGTGAATAAGCATTGACTTCATCTCTTAAATCAGCTTATGTGTCCAAATAAATGGCACCTTCCTTTGTACTATTTGTTACCAAGAGCAATGAAAATCAAACCCAAGAATGTCACAAGTAAATCTTAATTTGTGTCTCTAAAAATAGGCATTCTATCACAGTGAAATATAGAATAGAACTGCTCATAACTAGAATTAAACATTAACTTGGAAAATAAATTTTAAGCAATTATTAAACTACTATGCACTTTCCCTGTGTGCTTACATTAAATTAAAAGGCAAATAAACGGTTCCTAATTGTCCTTTTCCATTTAATGAGCACATTGATTGGCATTCCATGAAAATTCAACCATACAGGCAGTTGGATACTTCTTTGAAATGTATTATTTTCTATGAGTCCAAGAGATTTATCTTTTTATTTTTAATTTTCTCTATATCTGTGTGTTCAAACCTTAGAGGCTAGAGTTAATATTTCTTTTTCAGACATGGGGCATGGAATTCCTTCCTTAGCAGAAGGGCCTGGTTTTGTGTGAGCTCATCAGAGGGTACATTCCAGGCTTAGATCTTACATTGATGTCACCACTGAGCCTTCTATAGTGGTCTACCCTGTAGCCCACCCTGTGGTTCCCTTCATTTGTTCCTTGCCCTGCTCTTTTCTGTATAGTGGCTGTGTTGACTAGTATTATGCCAACTTGACACAAACTCGAGTCATCTGAAAAGAGGGAACATCAATTGAGAACATGTCTGTCCTGTAGGCAGACCTGTAGAGCATTTTCTTAATTGCTTATTGACAGGGGAAGGCCCAGCCTATTGTGGATGGGGTTATGCCCTGGTCTAGTGGTCCGAGTTCCTTATGAAAGCAGGCTGAGCAAGCCAAAATGAACAAGCCAGTATGCAGTAATCATCCATCCGCTGCCTTTGCCTCAGCTTCTGCCTCTAGATTCCCAAACCTGGTTTGAATCCCCATCATAGTGTCCCTTAATGAACTGTGTCTTGGGATATGTAAATCAAATAAACACTTTCCTCCTCAAGTTTCTTTTACTGGTGGTGTTTCATCACAGCAATAGTAACACAAACTAGGATTGTGTCTTTTGTTTTCTTCCCACTTTCCTTGTAATGAGATGTTAGACCTAGCTCACTTGCATGCCCACCAATAGATTCTGCCACCAAGAGCTAAATCTCCTGTTGGATTAATTAGGGAGTTTGGCATGTATTCTCAACTGTCTGATGAAAGGAACCTTACACACACACACACACACACACACACACACACACACACACCATAAAGAGATTAGTAAAAGTGTCTTTCCATAACAAATTCTTGAAATAAAGCTTCTTTTCCAATATTAACCAACCTCCCTTTTCCTCTTCACTTGAGTTCTGTCTCTCTCCTCATCTAAGAAAATACTCTATCAATTAGCTGCTTTCTTTCTTTAGTGTTATCTTCTTTCCTGATTCCTTATTGTCTCCACTGCCATATTTCTGTCAGTAGTGTCACCTCTGTCACCCAACCACAATGTCATCTTTGATTTTTTCCATCTAATGGCTCTTTGCATCCACTTTACTGTCAAAATAATGTTGCCTCCTGTGATGTTTAATCTTGATTGAATTGAAAAATGTCTAAGGTACAGTAGAGCACGGGTTGGTGTATTTATGTATCATTATGCATTCTGATGGATTCAGAATCTGAATAGGCTTTTGGGGGTTGGCAGAAATATGGAAAGTGGGGACCTGGTTGAAATAAGTAGGTCACTGGGAGTGTGTCCTGAGGGGCTATATCCTTTCCTAGTCCCTTCTTGTCACATCTCCTTCTGCTTCCTGTGCATCATGTTAGCTATTCTATATGCCATACCTACCACGAAGGACTAACAACTCTGAATCTATTAAATATAGAAATATTTTATATTTTGAAAATATTTATAGAAACTACAAAAAATAACTAACATTCCTCTATAGCTCCATGGAATGGAGATGTGTGATAATATTCCTGGGAAGACATGAACAAATATCTACTCATCCCAGATGTGAAGTGATGAAAGACCAAAGTAAAAATACCATACAAATCCAACTTGGTGAATTAGTAATTTTTTTCTCAAGCTACTTACAGGCCTGTGGGTGAGGAGTCACTGTAGGAGCTACTAAGAAGCAGCTAAAGCTGACCCCAGCATGGGTGAAGGGTTATGAAGGCAGGAAGACTAGAGCTCTCTGCACAACTTGCAAGTAAGTCTACATATTGGAGAGTCTCTTCGAGGCAGCTAAACTGGTCTTATTATCTTCAGCAGTTCTTGTTGTTTATACAATTTTGGGGTGGGAGGGCTCTTGTGCCCTTAGTCAGTTTCAGGAACTTCCTGAAGCTGGTGTATTGTTGAATTCCTGAGTCTCAATGAGCTTCACTCCAACAAAGAATGTTTCAACTCAGAGGAAATTGTTACAAAATAAATATGGTAATTACCTTTTCTTCATCCTGGAAGTCCTAAAGGGACCTCAAATTCAAGTTGTTCCAACTGAATAAATTTCCCCCTCCAATGGAAAGTTCCAGAGACTTACTTTACTCCAATTTATAATTTGTCATAAATATGCTTTTTTTTAAAGATCTGAGTCACATATGATTTTTCTATTACACTAACTGCTGGTTGACGCTAGAGTTTCCTTCTAAAATGTCCTTCAAAGTTCTGCTTTTTCTTCTCTTCTTACCTCACACTTGTGAAGGGAAAATAGTCTTTAGAAAATCTAAAGGTAGCCATCTGAATAAAGAACAATTTACAAAATAGCTGACCCTAAAGTCAGAAAAGGTGTAAGGTATGCAGGCTGTATTTGCGGACAGAAAGTTCAAGTGAGGCACACAGTTTGTGGGGCTAGAATTCTATATTCACCTCATAGGAATATGGTCTGACCAGTTGGCATCCCGCAGCTACCAGAGATTCAACACTATTTGCTATAGAAGTGTATTCCTAAACCAGGCATTTAGTCAGTGAGTTACAGAGTTCGGTTGTAGTTTGTTACATAGGAACTCAAAGTACAGAAGCAATCTCAGGCTAAATTCACTTCAATTTAACTTACTTTTTATTATTTTGTTAGTACTTGCTGTGTTGTTGCTACGGGCACCAAGGATCCCTTTAGGGGTTCTTAGTCTCATTAATAAAAACATTTAAAAACAGATTCAGGAGAAAGCTTGTGGATAATTTTATTAGAATTTGAAAGAAAAACATCAGGGCAAACAAGTTGAACAGCTCAGTGAATGTCAGGAACTAGTCATGGAGGGTAGAGCATCAGCCAAAGCCTGCTAAGGCTTTTAGTCAGTATCCAGAAAGAGATAGACTAAAAGAGATAGTATCCTGGCTGTGAATTTGAGTTCAGATGGTGCTCTATTCCAGGTTCTTGTGTCCAGGACAATGGGACACAGGGTTAGCAATGAAATAGAAACAAAACAAAGGGCAAAGACTCCTATTCTTTGGACTAGGGACGAAGGAAAGAGACTTGAGCCTCCTGAATCCTTGTAGGGATTTGAACCCTGTTTATTTTCATATGTAGATTTCCATGCCTCAGTCTTCTGTCCCATTCTCAGGTCACTGCCTGAGCTTTTCCTCTGTGAGAAAATATTTATTCACTTCAGATTGGCCAATAAGAAAGGACAAAAAGAATTTTATCTATGTCCATATTGATTGTGGCAGTTTGAACTATAGTGGCCCCATAAACTCAGGTGTTTTGTGGAGTTGTTTGTGGAGGATTAGGAGGTATGGCCTTCCTGAATGATGTGTGTTGCTAAAGCCAGGCTTGGTAGTTTCAAAAGACGCGCCCATTCTCAGTGCTCTGTCTACCTCACACTTGTGGCTGGAGATGTGAGCTTCCAGCTGCTGCTTCGGTCATCCATGCCTGCCACCTCTGCTCCACCATTGTGGACTATAAATGTCTGGAGTCATAAGCCCAAATTAAGTCTCCCTTCTATAAGTTGCCTTAGTCATGATGTTTTATTAAAGCAATAGAAAAAAATAGCTAATACTTTGGTGAGCCAATGAGTTTTTCAGCATTACTTACAGAATATGGATGAGGTTTTATTTATGATGATGTGGGTCACCACAATCAGTTGGATGACAAGAGGCCCCACCCCGACTCACCACCCCATATAGGTAATATGCTCAGGAAAACTGCTTAGACAGAATCCTTTCCAGTTAACCTTCTACCCCATAGAAACTCCCACATCTCCCAGAATTACATGCAAACTGGGAATTGGGGGTTATTATATACAAGCTGGGCATTAATAGTCATTACATCAGACTGGGTGCTGGGGATCATCACATGCAAGTTGGGAATTGGGAATCAGATATAAAGAAAAAATGAGTAGCTAGAATTCTGGGATGAAGAAGTAACAAACCTCCCTATTCCTTTCTTCCATGAGAATGTCAGCAGGCCCAGTCTTGTGAAGTTCCCTCATAGGTAATCCCATGTTTTAAGATGATAACAACAATACCACACCGAAGGATCCTGGAAATGTTGCCTTCAGGATGATGTGGTCTATCTAGCATTTCAGGAATCTGCTCTCCCCAACACTGATTTAAAAAAAAAAAGGCAAAAGCTAAGTCTTTGCACTTGACCAGATTTTGTCAAAAGTGAGAGGCCACACATACAGCAGAGCACAGAGAGACAGACTCCCTGTATAAAAGGGGACCCAGGTTGGTGCCTGAGTCTGACTGAGAGTATGTTGGGGAAGCTATAATTTTGGGAATAGGATGAGTTTCCTTTCTCCCTTGTAATTTTCAGGTTTGGTCTATGGTGGGGCACTGGATAATGCAGATAAAGACCGGGCAGTTGTTTGGATTTTACCCCAGGAGCCCTGAGCCCTCTGGTGGGAGATGTGAAAGTCCCACCAAATAGTTCCACCAACGGGGGCAGAAGAGGGGATATAGGCCACCAAGTCTTTGTTTTACAGATGGATGCCAGGGAGTCAGCCATCTTAAATAATTAAGTGAAATATGTATTAATCTACCCAAAGCCACTTCTCCTGTCTGTCTGCCTATTCTATCTAATCCTAGTTCTTCAGAGGGACTATTATTCCTATCACACAACTGATTGCCTTGGAGAGTGGATACCACTCTCCTAATCTGCTTCATCCCATGGAGTCTTAGGCCTTTTCTTTATCCCTTTCTATCATTGCTAAGAGTAAACAGTGGTGTTGGCAAGGCTCCAGAGAGAGCTCATGATGATGGAAATTGTCTTTTCACTCCCTGAACCCTGGGAAAACATCACAGTTGCATTTTGCATTTAGTCCCAGTCTGATAAGAATTAAACCTTGTTAACTTGGAGGCATGTATGCACATACACTCTTACACGCACATGCATGCACACACACACACACACACGCACACACACACACACACACCAGCAACCTTTCTTGACACTGCAACGTCATATAACCACATTTACTTCAGAGGAGGAAAGAGGGCCTGGTGTGTAATTGAATGTCATTTGCAGAGAAACATTCTAAAAGACAGATGACTAATATGTTAATCCTCTGAAAGTTGTTCATTTTTCTATTTTGCTTTCTGACATTATAGGAAAGTCACTGGATGTTTTTACAAGGGTTGAGCATAGTCGCATCATATCATCAAATAAAAATACACTCTGTTGCTGGACAATGGTGGCACATGTCTTTAATCCCAGCACTCACAAGGCAGAGGCAGGCAGATCTCTGTGAGTTCGAGGCCAGCCTGGTCTACAAGAGCTAGGTTCAGGACAGACTCCAAAGCTAGAGAGAAATGCCATCTTGAAGAGAAGAAAAAGATGTCTGTCAAAGAAAGCTTTTTAGAAATCCACCCACACTGACACTAGTAGTGAATTAAAAGGTTACACCAGATTTCATAATTCTGTGCCCTCTGGCCTAAAAGAAGGACCCACAAACCCAACCCTATGAACATTACTTTTGAGTTTTGAGACTTTTTCTCTTGCTTCATTAGGGCAACAAGAATGCTGATGGAGGAAGGTCATTGGTTAATTAATAAAGAAACTACTTGGCCCTGATAGGTTAGAACATAGGTGGGTAGAGTAAACAGAACAGAATGCTGGGAGGAAGAGGAAGTGAGCTCATATGCCTAGCTCTGCTCTCTGGGGCAGACACGATGAAGCTCTGACCCAGGATGGATGTAGGCTAGAATCTTCCCAGTAAGCACACCTTGGTGCTACACACATTAATAGAAATGGGCCAGGCAGTGTTTAAATGAATACAGTTTGTGTGTTGTTATTTTGGGGCATAAGCTAGCCAGGCCGCTGGGAGCTGGGTGGCAGGAATGCAGCCCACAGCTCCTTCAACAGAATGGCACCCAGACGTGGATGACTAAATCCACAGAAAGCCTGAGGAAGCTTGGGAAAGAATAGAGTAAAGCATGTTTTCTTGGTAGCAGCAATTTCTCGGGTCTGCTCTGCCTGCTAGAGGCAAGTAAGTGCTCTCATCTAAGAGAGGCTTCCTGACTCAGCTTTAGCTGCAAAACGCTGCAGCTCTTAAGAGGTCCTGCCACAAAACACTTAAATGGTGTTGATAAAAGCCGACTAAATGCTTGTTTGTTTTCAGATGTAGCAGGAAAAAAGTTATGCTGTTTTAAAATGCCGGTTTTCTGGGCCGTCCTGCCAGGGCAAACTCTTACTCAGACTCAAGCAGGTAGTCTGACTGAATGTGGTCTGTGAGCAGAATGCTGCAGTTTGCCATAGAGTTGTGGCAGTAACATGGCTACAAACAGTACCTCTGCCATGAGGCTGGAAAGCTAAGGAAAGGGCTGAATCTAGCTACCAAAGCCACAACTTTAATCCTACCAATATTGTTCAGTAATTTAAAGGCTCCTCTGTTCAGAAAAAGAGAGAGAGATACAGTAAAGAGAGATTCAAAGACAAGGAAAACTTTTAAATGATTTACAATGTGTTAAAAATATATGCAGGCTAAAAGTTAAAAGTTCTTAAAGTAAAAACAAAAAAAGGAAGAAAGAGAGTAGTTGGGTGTGGTAGTACACATTTTTAATCCCAACACTTAGGAGGCAGAGGCAGATTTACCACTGTGACTTCAAGGTGTGGTAGCACATGCCTTTAATCCCAATGCCTGAGAGGCAGAGACAGAAGGATCTCTGAGAGTTCAAGGACAGCCTGGTTGACAGAGTTATTCTAGGTCAAAGATATACAGAGAACCTGTCTCAAAAAGCAAAAAATAAAAGCAAAAATAAACGAAATAGAGGTTAAAATAATGCCGCAAAAAGATGGAAAATACAATGAGAATCTTGATATTATATGCTATTATGCTCTGTTTGAATTGTTTGAATGTTGAGGAAGGAGCAACAGATGCTAAAAGATATTTGTTTACAAACGCTGCTGAAGTAATCTATGAGAAATATTTTGAAAATACCTTGACTTTAAAATTTGGATCTAAGGACACGATGCTTTGGAAAGGAGTTTCTTCTTTTGTTTTCACAGAGAATGAGACCCTGTGGATCGCTTCTATCCCAATATGGTATGATAGACCACGCCCTCCTGAAAGGTTGCTGTGAATACCTTCAAAAAATTACTTCGCTCAACTGCTGGCTGAGATGAACCTAACAGACAGGTTACACCATAAAAGACCTAATTAACAGCGCCCCTATACAGCAGGAAGCAGTTTGGAGAGAAATAACTACGTCCATATCCCCAAATATTGTTTATAAATGTTCTTTTACATTTAAAGGGGGATATGATATAGGTATGAATAATTTGCATTGATGTGGATTTTGCTTTAGTGATTTAAATTTAAGGTCAATTTTGTTATATGTATATGTGTTTCTGATCTTGATTAAGGTATTGTGATTGTGTAGTTCACTTAAAAATGTAATGTATATAGGTTGTTAATGGATAATCAATAATAGTCAAGCTTGTAGTCATGTTAGTTAAGATTTTCTAGATGTACATAGATATATTTTAGATAGGCATTCTTCATATTTTTCAAAGATTACAGAATAGGACATTTAATGTTTTAATAACTGAGGACGTTTCATGACAACGAGACACTCTGCTCCTGGCAGCACCAATCTACTTCAAGAGGAAGATGGGCATCGAAGAGGCTCGTTATGGAGTTTGATAGCCATTTGGGCAAGAAACTGCTCCTGCCTGGACTATTGCATAAACTGGACACAGAGAACCCGCAGAGAGAGGACTGCTGAACTTGCCTAAAGGTGAGATGATCTTTCGGGGTTCCTGATTCATGAAAGAGTCTGCGAGACATTCTGCAGGACACAGCAGATAGTGACTGAACTGCCTTTGAAATTTCCTGCTTCATGGAAATGTCTCTGGATACTATGGGCCTGAGGGCCAAAGATGGATGCCCCAGCGGTACAAAAGACTGTCCAGGCAGTGAGATGTCTCTGTCACTTCTAGAGTTTTGGAAGTTTCTTACTTGTTTACTTAGGTAATATTCTATCCTTCTGAAGTCTTTGATGGAGTTGAAGAATGGTTAGTTATAGTTATAGTTTTCCTTTGTTATGGTAAAAGATAAGATAGATATAAATATTGTAACTGTAATTATTGCTTGATAACTGTTTTGTTATATGTAATTTTGCTGTGTTAAAGTTGAAGCCTTCCTTCCTTTTTGTTTAAACAGAAAAAGGGGAAATGATGGAGGAAGGTCATTGGTTAATTAATAAAGAAACTACTTGGCCCTGATAGGTTAGAACATAGGTGGATGGAGTAAACAGAACAGAATGCTGGGAGGAAGAGGAAGTGAGCTCATATGCCTTAGCTCTGCTCTCTGGGGCAGACACGATGAAGCTCTGACCCAGGATGGATGTAGGCTAGAATCTTCCCAGTAAGCACACCTCAGTGCTACACACATTAATAGAAATGGGCCAGGCAGTGTTTAAGTGAATACAGTTTGTGTGTTGTTATTTTGGGGCATAAGCTAGCCAAGCGGCTGGGAGCTGGGTGGCAGGAATGCAGCCCACAGCTCCTTCAAAAGAATGCCTCTCAACATTTTTTATCATGGGGACAGCTCGAGATATTGGATTAATCTCTCTCACAGTTCACAGAAAATTCTAACATTACTTAATGAAAGCTGCCTTACAGCATGACCAACACAAACATTTGGAGGTGGGTTTTATTATCATTATTTTTAACAAGTCTCAAAAACTTTTCCTGTAATGACATTTAGGGCAAACACAGAAGGTCAGATGTCTGCTACCATGGTTTTCCTGTAGGGCAGGTGTTGGAGCCATTTCTAAAGGGTAGAGTAGCAGGTTCATGAAATGCCTAAAGGCAAGCACTGCTTGTCAAATCTTATTGTCACCATAGAAAGGAGTCACATTTTAAAAAGTTTTTCTGTATAATTGAAACCCTTGTCTTTCAGCTGAAGAAAAGGTATTTCAGGCTATGACAATTATAGCTGTCAGTGGAGGATCTCTTTTATCCCAGAATAAAATCTTCCAATTTTCAACAAGTACATCTATTAGACAATTAGATACTGGGAATTGGGAAACACGTTCTTTTTAGAATTACATTTGTTGAAGTTGATTAACCAGGTAATGTACTAAACCTGGAAGATGGGTGTTTTAGTATAATCATAGAGAAAGAGTTCCCTATATTAAAATCTGCTCGCTCAACATTTTCTTTGCACGAAGGTATTTACTTCATTTGAGTTTTATATAAAGAACAACAGAATGTAGAATTAAGCATTAAGAGTTAGTATGGAAATTTGCATTTCATTTTCTTTAAAAGAGCATATAACTCACGTCTCAAATGTTGTCCAAAGGCATGGACATCTGTAGCCTGTTCCTCCATTGAGAGGTGGTGGAATTTTCTGGAGTTGTAATTTAATGCAAAGAAGTTAGGTCCTTGAAGATGTGTTGAGGTATTATGCTGTTTTACATTCAATAGTGTGACTGCACCTTAAGCAACTGCTGCCCCAACCATCAACTACAAATCCACAGCTATCAGCAGCTGTTCAGCAGCACTGGCCACCGCTAGGCGGGAATTAAGTTCTGTTCCCTCAGGTACCGATGCTATGACGGATGCGATACAGGAAACTTTATCTCAGCCTCTATCCTACAGAACTCAGGATTCAAGTGTTGAGGTGATGCCTTGCTATCTTGAAGAGGTTGAATAGCAAGCAGCTAAACGTCTCTCCTTCTGTGTGTCTCCTAAAGAGGAGGGTTGTCTTTCTGCTTAACCCCCACTAAAGGACCCTCACTATACTTAGTTTCCCCCATTAGTTAGTTGCTGACTCATCCTTCTGACCCCAGGTTGATTTTGTTTAATCAAACAAACATAACATGCTTTTGCATCATTAACAAAAGCAGCTGAAGCAAATGTGACAACTTTTATAGAGCTAAAATAATATTCCACTATATTGTTTCCTGGATGCCAATAAATAAGCAAGTTTCCCCTATACACACTCCCACCATGATCTACGTTGCCACCATAGGTGCAAAACAAGGGGAATTAAGTGATTATGGCTTGAAACCCCTGAAACCATGAGCTGAAATAAACTCCCACTCTGTATAAGTTAATCTTCATCAGGAATTTTACAATGGTTGTAAAAATCTGATTCACAGCAGAGATGGGTGGTGAGAAATGGAACCATGGCCCTGACTGTACCTCACAGTGTGACTTGGCAGCTTATGAAATTGACGTGCTATAATAGGGAGGCCTCTAGTCAGTTCCCAGCTGCTCAGTCCTGAAATATACACACAGAAACTGTATTAATTAAATCACTGCTTGGCCTATTAGCTCTAACTTCTTATTGGTTAACTTTTACATCTTAATTTAATCCATTTCCATTATTTTATATTTTATCATGAGGCTCGTGGCTTACTGGCAAGATTTAGCTTCTGACTCTGGTGGTGGTTCCATGGCTTCCTTAGATTCCCTTCTTTCTCTCAGCATTTAGTTTAGTTTTCCCCACCTAGCTGTTCTACCCTGTCAGGACAAACCAGTTTCTTTATTAACCAATGGTATTCACAGCATACAGAGGGGAATCCTACATCAGGGTAAGGGCCAGGGTATGCTAGCTATAACATGTAGAGCTAGGGACTGAGGGATCCTGGGAGAATCTGGCAGTCACATTCACTTTGATATGTTAAATAGGCACCTCTGCCATTTGTCTTGGGTTTGAAATTTAACACAAAGCTGGACTGGTTTGTTTCTGTGAACTTGACACAAAGCTAGACATATTGGAAAGAAGAAATTGAAACCGGTCCTGGCTGTCCTGGAACTCAAACTGGAGACCAGGCTAGGCTCGAACTCACAGAGATCTGCCTGCTTCTGCCTCCCAAATCTTGGAATTAAAGGCATGAACCACCACTGCTTGGCAGAAAGAAGAAATTTCATTCGAGATATCACCTCTATCAAATTTTCCTGAAGGCAATTCTGTGTGGCATTATCTTGATCAATGATTGGTTTGGGAAGTCCCAGATCACTGTGGGTGATACCACAGCAAGCCGATAAACAGTGTTTCTCCATAGTTTCTGCTTCAATTCCTTCTTCTAAGTTCCTGCCTTGAGTTTCCATCTTGGCTTCTCTCAATATAGGCTGTGACTCTGGATATGTAAGCCAAATTAACCCCTTTCTTCCCATGTTGCTTTTGGTCATTAGCTTTATCATAAGAATAGAAAGTATAACTAACATTAAATCAGTATGATCTCTGTCTTCATTCTAAATGCGTATACCTTCAGGTAAGTGTAACAATCATCCTTCATCAAAGAAGCTTCCTTTTGCAGCAGATGGAGAATGCTACAGAAACAGAAACTGGTAGAAATATAGAGATACACTAATTGATACATCCAAAACATGATTCCTATGCCTAAAGCTCAAGTCACATCACAGACTCGGGATTGAAAGACAGTAAGAGTCAGAGGACTAGCCGGGCATTGGTGGCACACGCCTTTAATCCCAGCATTCCGAAGGCAGACGCAGGTGGGTTTCTGTGAGTTCTAGGCCAACCTGGTCTACCAGAGCTAGTTCGAGGACAGGCTCCAAAGCTACAGAGAAACCCTGGTTCAGGAAAAATAAAGAGTCAGAAGGGAAAAAAAAAGAGTCCACCATTAAGGAGTGTTTTTTATACAGGGAAGTTACACCTATAAAATCACAGCAAAGTGGCTGCCCAAACGAGACCTACAAAATGATAACACCAGTTCACATGTCAACAAGGATGTGGGAAAAATCACAAGGCCTGCTTCCAGATGAAGAGTTACAGGCAATGTAGCTGATGGCTGCTGAGATAGAGAATCAGTCCTTTTCAGAAACAAGCCCCTATTAGTGTGTGGAGGTCAGAAGATGACATTATGGAGTCGATTCTCTCCTTCCGTTTTTATGTGCATTCTGATGATTGATGTAACTCAGGTTTCCAAGCTTGTACAGCAAGTACCTACACCTGCTGAGCCATTTCACTAGCCCATAATTTGGATTTTGGGTGTCTTCCAGAGAGAGGTCTCAGCATCGAGAAGTCGGTTTCTGGCCCAGAGTGCTCTTGGGATCTGCCTGCCCATCAGCCACTCTTCTGCTGCTGTGATAAGCACTAGACTAAAGGTAACTCAAGGAAGAGAGAGCGTATTTTCCCCTATGGTTCCAGAGAGAGTCCATGATGAGGAGGAGTCACGGCAGCAAGCAGCAAACGTGGAAAAATGGGTGTTCAAATGCAAAACAGAGAGGACATTGGAAATGTCAAGGCTTTATACTTTATACTCCGCCAGTGGCATACTTTCTTCAGCGAGGCTGCACTTCTTACACCTCTTCAAACAGTTTCAACAACTGGAAACCAGCTCTCAGAACACTGTAGACTATGAGGGGCATTTCTCATTTGAACCACTATAGCCTGTAAAGGTAATATCAGAAACTGTCTATTCTTTCTATATGCTTCTAGCCACCATGAGGTGACAAGACCTGCTCTGTCTTTCACATGGCCATAAGAATACTTTAAGTGTTCTCCCTCCTTCTGCTCCTTCTTGGGACCTTGGGAGCTCAGTCCAGTGCTCCTGTGTGGGTCTCTGTCTCTATCTCTATCCATCACCAGATGAAGATTCTATGATGATATGCAAGATATTCGTCAGTATTGCTCTAGGATAGGGTCATTTCAGGTTCCCAATCCTCAGCTGCCCAAGGAACTAACTGGGAACCTCATCTTGGGCACTAGGGAGCAAAGAATTCGGGACCACGAGGCGTGCATCCACCCACTGAGACAGTGGAGCTGATCTACGGGGAGCTCACCAAGGCCAGCTGGACTGTGACCGAAAAAGCATGGGATAAAACCGGACTCTCTGAACATGGCGAACAATGAGGGCTGATGAGACACCAAGGACAATGGCATGGGGTTTTGATCCTACTTAATGTGCTGGCTTTGTGGGAGCCTAGCCAGTTTGGATGTTCACCTTCCTAGATATGGACGGAGGGGGGAGGACCTAGGACTTACCACAGGGCAGGGAACCTGGACTGCTCTGTGGTCTGGAGAGGGAGGGAGGGGAGAGGAGTGGGGGGAGGGGGAGAAGGGTGGGAGGAGGGGGAGAAGGGTGGGAGGAGGGGGAGAAGGGTGGGAGGAGGGGGAGAAGGGTGGGAGGAGGGGGAGAAGGGTGGGAGGAGGGGAAGGGAAATGGGAGGCTGGGAGGAGGTGGAAACTTGTTTTTTGTTTATGTTTTTTTTTCTTCTTTTCGCAATAAAAAAAAAATAAAAAAAAAGAATACTTTAAGTGGCCATAGACCAAAACCTCAAGTAAGTCTCTCCTCACTTTAAGCTGATTCTCTCAGATATCCTGTTATATTATGAAAAAAATAGATCATATAATTCATTCATATTTGTATGTATATGTGAATTTTCAGCAATACATTAAAATCACCCCTTTATATATAACATGCCATCTGACACTAAAATTCTTAATGATTTATTTTTTGTTATTTCCAAATTAACTTTGTGAAATACCAATAAATATCATTTTTTTAATTAACTAGTAGTTATTAATAAAAATTGGGTTGTATTTATTTACATGTAACCCCTGAATTGCAGTAGCTTCTTTAAGCATAGAGGTTTAGTTTCCATTATGCCTTGCTAGACACAGAAAAGCTCCAGAGGGCTCTGATTCTAACTTGTTGATAGAGTACCAGCCTAACACATGCAAGGTTGTGTGTTTCAACTCAAGCACTAGAGAAAGAAATAAAACCAGAAAACTCAAAGCAAACAAAGCTGTGTGAGGTGTGATGGTGCACACATGTAATCTCAGCACTCAGAGCGGAAGACGAGTTTTCCTTATATGACAAGACGCCATGCAAGCTTCCAAAGAAGTGAAACAGCAAATAGTTCTACCCAGCTACGACCCCTATGAACCACACCAGTGACAAAGCATGACACGATGACTTTAAGAGTGCACTAGTGACACAAATGCATTGGCAGTAACCACCATCTCTCTAATTGGACTTGAGATCTGATCAACCATAGGGAAACCGTACTCAATACTGGAAACTTACCAGTATCAGCTATAGCCAACTACACAGGGCTACTGACGCCGTGGATTTTACAGGAGAATCTAGGACTATCTCTGACGCCGTGGATTTTACAGGAGAATCTAGGACTATCTCTTGACTAAATCAGAATAATCCTAATCTATATTCTAAGTATTTGTCCTTATACCCATAGACAAGTTCAGTCCCGACTGCTTATAAAGAAAATGTCTCTTTGCAACATATGAAGATAATTATAAAAAAACACCACCAATCAAAGTCAAAGTTGTGGGCCCCAGTTCCAACAGATACATGCATACTACCACTTCTCCACATAAGACTCAGAGATCATTGCAGAAGGGGATAGGAAGTACAAAAAAATTGTAAAAGACAGAGGATTAAAGAGTTTGCTGTGAGATTGTGTCTCCTAGTAATGTCAGAAGCTACACCCATGAAGTCTCACCAACATGACTGCCTAAACATGAGCTGAAAAAGGATAATAAACATAGACAAGCTAAAGTGGAAGGGGGGAAGTCCATGAGACCTTAACCCTGCGCAAAGAACTGTAGGAAGCTAAGGGATATTTCCCTGGAAACCACAACAAATGATTAATTGATACCAAGTGGTCATTCCTGAATGCATACATACAAGTAACAATATATAGACTGAAAGGGTTATACTTATTCTTTTTTCTTCTTCTTCTTCTTCTTCTTCTTCTTCTTCTTCTTCTTCTCTCTCTCTCTCTCTCTCTCACACACACACACACACACACACACACGCACACGTAGCAGCAATTAATGAAAAAAAAGGGCTATGAATTTGAAAGAAAGGAAAACAGAGTTCATGAGAAGGTTTGGGGTGAGGATAGGGAAGGAGGAAATAATTTAATTATACTTTTAAAAATGGAGGAAATAATTTTTAAAAGGCTGTGGCTGGAGAATTTTTAGCCAAGGCATGTCTGGGATACATAGACAATTCCAAACCAACCTAAACTGTACAATGAGACTCCATTCCAGAGAAAAGGAAGAAAATGAAAGGAGACAGAGAGAAGATAAGAGGATAAAAAGAAGACTACAATGTTACCATTTTTTCCAAAGGATTTTCAAAAAAAAAAAAACCCTGAATTTTGTTGGTTGATTGAAAGTAAATGTAAAATGAATAAAAACCAGAGTTTATTCAAAGTAAAAGAGAGTCATTTATGATAGATACATTTAGATACATTTTCAACTCCAGGTATACATTGAACTTGACCCAGTAACAATCATATATAGGGGGGGTCATGTCCAAACATGTGAAGGGAAAGGTCATGTCCAAACGTGTGTGCCTTTATGTGTGTATAATATATATTTATTATTATTATACACATCATACATACACACACACACATATATGTAGACTCCTGTTGATAGAGAATAATTCAGCTACATTGCAGGAAAGATCAACTTTTATGTTTCCTTTGAACAGCATTTTTCTAAAATTCTCATTGCTCCAATTTGTATAGAAAGCATTTTCATCATAGGAAATTACTTAATTCCTAAATCATAGCCTAAGCTTTGTTTCATGGGTACTAAATCAGCGCTCTACCTCTGGATGCATAATTTCCAACTTTTTGATTACATTTAATTACAGCAATAAAAACACTTTTCCTTTAGCATTTTAAATTTGGCATATTTTCTTTCCTTTCAAAAGCATCTAATTCTAGAGGTAAAATGACTGAAAAATAATGTTATCAAGAAGCTTCAAATTGAGTTATCTTATCCTGAAAGATGTTTATTTAAGCAGAGAAATTTACAGCTTCAGACACTGAGCCATATCTTCTATATGTATGGATATTATATAGATAAGTGTATGTACATATGGAGATACTACTTGACTTAAGACAACATCTTTAAAAAATGTGTACGTTAAAAATATGATTAAGTCAAAACTGAAGTTTGGTCCTACAATCCCTCTGGATCTTGGGAATCATCTGTTTTCTTCTTAAGAGAGAACACTCATAAGAGAGCCAAGGTCTGATTAGATTTTTACAGTCTAGTTTCTTGAGTTCTTTATATATTTTGGAGATCAGACTTTTGTCAGTTGCGGGGTTGGTGAAGATCTTCTCCCAGTCAATAGGTTGCCTTTGTGTCTTAGTGACAGTGTCCTTTGCTTTACAGAAGCTTCTCAGTCTCAGGAGGTCCCATTTATTCAATGAGGCCCTTAATGTCTGTGCTGCTGGGGTTATACGTAGGAAGTGGTCTCCTGTGCCCATGTGTTGTAGAGTACTTCCCACTTTCTCTTCTATCAGGTTCAGTGTGTTCGGACTGATATTGAGGTCTTTAATCCATTTGGACTTGAGTTTTGTGCATGGCGATAGATATGGATCTATTTTCATTCTTCTACAGGTTGACATCCAGTTTTGCCAGCACAATTTGTTGAAGATGCTCTCTTTTTTCCATTGTATACTTTTAGCTCCTTTATCGAAAATCAGGTGTTCATATGTTTGTGGGTTAATGTCAGTATCTTCTATTCGATTCCATTGGTCGACTTCTCTGTTTTTATGCCAATACCAAGCTGTTTTTAATACTGTAGCTCTGTAATAGAGTTTGAAGTCAGGGATGGAAATGCCTCCAGACGATCCTTTATTGTTTAAGATTGTTTTGGCTATCCTGGGTTTTTTGTTTTTCCATATAAAGTTGATTAAAAGGCTGTGGCTGGAGGGGGGAGGACCTTGGACATTCCACAGGGCAGGAAACCCTGACTGCTCTTTGGACTGGAGAGGGAGGGGGAGAGCAATGAGGGGAAGGGGAGAAGGGTGGGAGGAGGGGGAGGGAAATGGGAGGCTGGGAGGAGGCGGAAACTTTTTTTTTCTTTTTCTCCATAAAAAAATTAAAAAAAAAATTAATCCAGAGAATTTGTCTCTGAGTCTTTTGCTGTCATTATAGAATGACCATTTGATTATTTTAAATTGATTCCTGTTTGCCATTCTAGTTTCCCATATTTTCATCCACATTTTTACCTTTTGTAATTGATAAAACAAAAAGTAAGTCAAGGAAATTAGTAAGACTTTGAATCATGTGATCAAACAATATGACCTAATTTACATGACTAGAACACTGTGCCTAGCGATAGCACAACACTATTCTCAAGGGCACATAAAACCTCATCAAAATATATGATGAGCCATGAAAAAGCCGTAGTAGAGAGAAAAGATCAAAGTTGTATAGAATACATTCTCTACTGTATCATTCAGTTAGGGGAAAAGCCTGGGGAAATAACGTGACAATGTAAACATGAAATAAAAAACAGACAATGAATTAAAAAAATACCAACAAATAGATGTGGACACTTTGAAACAATTAGTGGAACTGATGTAACACCTACATTATTCAAAAAAGAGAGGAAACTGGATTATCAGTCACAAAGGTTTTGGAAAGCCAATAGGATATTCTAAGTCTTATAATAAATTCAGTGAATTAGATTAAACAGACAATTTCCTCAGAAAACTCAGGCTCAATAAGATATAGAATTCTTTAAAAAATGCTTTAAATTATATCAAAAAATTTAAAGAATAATACCACCATTACTCATAAATCCTTCCAAAATAAGAAAGGTATAATAACATTAGCCAACCAAATTTATATCAAGACAATGATACCAAAACCTTAAGGGCATAGTAAGACAAAATAATCCTTCATGTGCATAAACTTAATAGATATAAACTGTTTAATCAAATGCCACAATTTTTAAATATCACAGAATACCATCCTTATGCCAAGTGGGCTCATGCTAGGATTAAATAAATTGTTTCAGATTTCAAAATAAATCTCTGCTCTTTTAGAATAAACAAGAGGAAAAACTCACATGTTATAGATACAAAAACATTTTCTCTGAACTAAAAACCAATATTATTTTAAATGTATAGTTCATATTATAAATTATTAGACATGCATATATGGAAATGTTACAGTGTATCCCATTCTTAACTGCTATGTATTGATAAGTAGAATAAAATTGATAAGTCAAATCATTTTTAATTCTTAAAAACTCAAATAATTAAAACTAAGAAATGTTATTAATCTTACAAAGGGCTTCTATGAGAAATACATGCTAGTGAAACATTAAATCTTTTCCCTTGGGGATGTTGTATTTACTGCTTCTTATGAGGGTTACTGAAGATCTTCTGATTCCAAACACAAAACTACTTAACAGCTTGTTCTGGAAACAAGTTAAAATGAGAAGATAGCCTGCACCAAATGTGAATGAAAACAGAGACAACTGGAGGGTCCTGCACATTTCTGGCAGCAATGCAGAATAATGCAGCTTATTTGGAGAATTCTCTGGAAATTTCTTTAAAATTTAAATGCATATCTGCCCATAACCCAGTGATTGCCCTGCCATATGCTTATCCTGGAGAAATAAAAACACATCTTGACATAAATACTTGCATTTGCATTTTTTTAACTTTCTTTTTGTTTTATTGAGAAAAAAAACAATTTCCGCCTCCTCCCAGCCTCCCACTCCTCCCCCCCCCCACTCCTCTCCCCGTCCCCCCACTCCTCACCCTCTCCCCCCACTCCTCTCCCCCTCCCTCTCAAGTCTGAAGAGCAGTCAGGGTTCCTTGCCCTGTGGAAAGTTCAAAGTCCTCCCCCTCCCCCATCCTGGTCTAGGAAGGTGAACATCCAAACTGGCTAGGCTCCCACACAGCCGGAACATGAAGTAGGATCAAAACCCAGTGCCATTGTCCTTGGCTTCTCAGCAGCCCTCCTTGTCCGCCATATTCAGAGAGTCCGGTTTTATCCCCTGCTTTTTCAGTCACAGTCCAGCTGTCCTTGGTGAGCTCCCAATAGATCAGCCCCACTGTCTCCGTGGGTGGGTGCACCCCTCTTGGTCCTGACTTCCTTACTCGTCTTCTCCCTCCTTCTGTTCCTCACTGGGACTTTGGGAGCTCAGTCCAGTGCTCCAGTGTGGGTCTCTGTCTCTATCTCCATCCATCGCCAGATGAAGGTTCTATGGTGATATGCAAAATATTCATCAGTGTGGCTATAGGATAGGATCATTTCAGGTTCCCTATCTTCAGCTGCCCCAGGAACTAACTGGGGACCTCACCTTGGGCACCTGGAAGCCCCTCTAGGTTCAAGTCTCTTGCCAACCCTAAGATGGCTCCCTTAATTAAGATATGTGCTTCCCTGCTCCCCTATCCAACCTTCCTTTATCCCAATCATCCCGTTGCCCCAAGTTCTCCCCATCCTACCCTTCTCACTTTTCTCTCCCCATCTCCCCTTACCCCCCTCCCCCCCACCCTTAAGATCCTGATTTTTGCCTGGCAATCTTGTCTACTTCCCCTACCCAAGCTGATAGCTATATGTTTTTCTTTGGGTTCACCTTCTTATATATCAGTCCAAGCACACTGAACCTGATAGAAGAGATATTGGGAGGTACCCTACAACAGATGGGCACAGGCGATTGCTTCCTAGGTATAACCCCAGAAGCACAGACATTAAGGGCAACATTGAATAAATGGGACCTACTGAAACTGAGAAGCTTCTGTAAAGCAAAGGACACTGTCACTAGGACAAAAAGGCAACCCTCTGACTGGGAGAAGATCTTCACCAATCCCACAACAGACAAAGGTCTGATCTCCAAAATATATAAAGAACTCAAGAAACTAGACTTTAAAATGTTAATTAACCCAATTAAAAAATGGGGCACTGATCTGAACAGAGAATTCTCAACAGAAGAAGTTCAAATGGCCAAAAGACACTTAGGGTCATGCTCAACCTCCTTAGCGATTAGGGAAATGCAAATCAAAACAACTTTGAGATATCATCTTACACCTGTCAGATTGGCTAAAATCAAAAACACCAATGATAGCCTCTGCTGGAGAGGTTGTGGAGGAAGGAGTTCCCTCATCCATTTCTGGTGGGAATGCAAACTTGTGCAACCACTTTGGAAAGCAGTGTTTCGGTTTCTCGGGAAATACGGGATCAACCTACCCCTGGACCCAGCAATACCACTCCTGGGAATATACCCAAGAGATGCCCGAGCATCTGACAAGGGCATTTGTTCAACTATGTTCATAGCAGCATTATTTGTAATAGCCAGAACCTGGAAACAACCTAGATGTCCTTCAATGGAAGAATGGATGAAGAAAGTGTGGAATATATACACATTAGAGTAGTACTCAGCGGTAGTACTCTTCTCAAATTTTGCATGCAAATGGATGGAAATAGAAAATACTATCCTGAGTGAGGTAATCCAGACCCAAAAAGATGAACATGGGATGTACTCACTCATAATTGGTTTCTAGCCTTAAATAAAGGTCAGTGAGTATATAATTGGATATCCTAAAGAAGCTAAATAAGAAGGTGAACCCAAAGAAAAACATTGCATTTGCATTTTTATAGCATGTACATACCTGTGTGTTTTGTCTGTGTGTGTACAAAAGATAGAAACAATCAAAATGTGCATCAATAAATGAATGTATTAGGAAAATTAGGGCACTAATGAAGCACAATTATGTTTAACAATAAAAAGAACCAAAAACACATAGTAACATGGATGATATAAATTTTCAGACAAAAAGCCAGATGAAAATACATAGATCCTAAACTGACTGTTTACATAGGCTACAATAAGAGATAGAGCTTATTCTTGGAGATGGACATCAGAAAGTTCATGGCTCTGCTCAAGTGGAATTGTCTGGACCATGAAATGAAGCACATTCCTGGGGTAATTCAAGTACTCTTTCTCTTGTCCAGATTGCTGATTTCATTTGGATATATAATTACCAAGACTCACCGAGCTGAGCAGTTAAAATTCATATGTTTTACTGTATTTAAACCATATCCCAATAAAAATCAAGAGATATGACTTTATTATTCCAAGAAACTCTTTGCAACACTGAATCCAACAATAGACATCTACATGTTAGACTTTCCCTTAAAAATTTACATTCTACTATATCATAGTAGTAGGAATTTTCCCAAAAGAAATGGCCCCATCCAGCCAGCAAAACATGTTTTTGTAGGGTAGCCTAGCGATGCTCAAAGAATTGCTTAGCATTCCAAGATATTAAAAGATATTCTAGTTTATTTATAAAAGATGATTAAATTTATTAATACAGCACATAATGGTTTTTATTTTTGTTAGAGAAATATTATGCATGTCCCCAATACAACAAGGAAAATACATCAACTGCTACCTGCTCTTCCTTTAGAAACATTTTTGACTGTGTTTAAATGAAAAAGCAGAGCACTCTTACTGTAACTGATATGACAATGAAAAAAGGCCCTTAATAGAGTCCTTGGCTCAGACAGACAGATAGGTTGCTCTGGTATTGTAGGTTGCATTGTCCCTGAAGTCACCCCAGGGATTGAGTTTAAAAGGACCTGGACTTAAAATTCAGATCCAAGAGAACCAGTGAGAATGTATATTCCTGGAGACAAAGAATTCCTACTCAACTCATTATTAAAACCCATGGGGCCATACAAATACTCAGATGTTATAGTATAGCTCTCTTAACAATGAAATAGCTGCAGTACCAAAGCAATCATTTTGATGTCCCAGGAGACAAACCTGCTCAACATAGGACAAATGTGCAAAGCTGTCATTGGGTCCAGGGTAAGGAGAAAGCACATTGCCTTTTAATTTAAATTATTTGGGGACTTTTGAGATTGAACACAGGGCCTCATGCCTGCCAAGGTGCCTGCCATTGAGTTGCCTCTCCTCCAGTCCTAGAGCACAATTTAAAGCTTCAGAATTCTTTATACCTCTGTATGTAGATGTATGCATGCATACCCATGCTCTTACTGCTAAGAAATAATAAAAGCACATATTATTCAGATTATCAAATCTCCCTTTTCACTTGCTAACTCACCACGAACAGGTATGTGTGCGCTACACCTTTGCTACTGCATCAACTAGTTGGTTTTTATAGTAACATACTCTTGCACAATTTGATTGTCCTCCTGTTGTTAATCTAATTGACCTCCCAGCTAATAGGCAATTGATTAGCTACTTGTTTTGTACCTGTGATAAAACCTGACCAAAACAACTTAAGAAAGAAAGAACTTCTCTTTGTTTCCAACTTCAGGTCACACTGTCGCAGAGCAAGTCTCTAAGCCCTGTTCCTCCACAGTCTTTGCTTTAGTTCCTGCTTGAGCTCCTTCCTTGACTTCCCTCAGCCATTGATTTTGACCTGGAACTATAAGATGAAGTAAATGCTTTCCTTCCCTAGTTACTTTTGGTCACAGTGTGATAGCAACAGAAAGTAAACTTGGGTAGAGTCTGTCATTGCAGGGAAGAGATGACAGCAGGAACAGAAGGTGGCGCCTTGCACTATGGTCATGAAGCAAAGAACAGTGAATTCCTTAGCTAAACTCCCTTTCTCCTTTTAATTCAGCCTGGAATCCCAACACTTGGAGTGGGTACCATCCACATTTAAATTGGACCTTCTCACCTCAATTATTCTATTAAAAAAAAATCCTACAGACACTCAGACAGTGTTTCCATGGTGACCCCAATCATGTCAAGTTGACAATCAAAAATGTGGTGTTTAAAAATCTCTGTTTTACTGAGCCATGGTGGCACACGCCTTTAATCCCAGCATTGGAGAGGCAGAGTCAGGAAGATCTCAGTGAGTTTGAGGCCAGCCTGGTCTACAGAGTGAAAAAAAAAAGCAGAAACAACAACAACAAAATCTCTGTTTCCTGAGAGCTGGGAGATGTTGTATGTGTGTGTGTGTGTGTGTGTGTTTACATATATATAATTTCAAAAGTGGCATAATCAAAAGGAAGGTGCATGCATTCCTTTCTAATTTTCAGGGACAATACCAGGCTAACACATTTTTCAGCATAGGAAGAGTGAGTGAGAATGACTGCTTTCCCAAATCGGTGGCAACAGCGTGCCGTGCTTCTAAGCTCTTGCCATTGTGATGGATTAGAACTGTGTAACAACAGTGATTTGACTTTTAGTTCTGACTGCTATAAAAGTTTGACAAATGCCTTATATTTAGGGGCAATGTGGACTTCTTTCTTTACGTTGTTTATGCTCGACTTATTTTCCAAAGGGAAAAAATATTCTAATAGATTAGTAGGGGTTTTTGGTAAATTACATGTACAAAGGGCTTTATGGTTTGGTTATGTTTTCAGTGGAATCAAGGCTTTATGTATTGAAATTTAGCCCTATCATGAACAGAATCTCCAGGCAAGACTCCTAGTGGTTTTATAAGAAATAAAGGAATCTCTTTACACACACACACACACACACACACACACACACACACACACACACATTTTCTTGCCATGTGATATCATTGACCTTCTTGAAATTCTGCTAGCTTCAGATCATCAGGCAAGACCTAGCCCTTAACATGTACCACCTAAATCATGAACTAACATTTTTTAGAAAGAAAAATAAAGAGATGCAAGAGTTCTTATCTTTCATATATCTGGACAATATTTATTCTCATCTATCATTTGAATAAATAATACAAGGCCTCAAGTTTTGCTTAGTCAAAATTATTTATTTTTCTTATATTACTTCTGAGGTTTTGCCAAACTCTAATGCCATAAAATATTATAGTTGAATATAAAATATTATAGTTGTATTTGAAACTCTATAGGAATATCATTTTGCAAAAGGTAAGAAATTTATTTTCAACCAGATTTATTTTCTATTAATAGGATGATAAAGTGTTATAGCACAAAATGTCAAACATTTTCCCATGAAATAAAATATAACCTCACTGTTCATTAAAGGATCAGGCACTCAAATAGATTAATCATCCTTCTCATACCCTACATTTGACTTTTTTTCCTATCTGTGGCTCAATTAAAGTAATAAAAGTCAATGTAGTTACTGAATTTATTCACTAGGATATTTTAATATCCATTATAAGGTTTATACAGAATTTAAGCATTTGGTTTTTAACCTGAACTTAAAATTTTTAAAGATCATTGTAAAATGTTCAGTATTTGTTGAAATTTTATTAACTATATATTAATTTGTAAGTAACATATATTTGAGTACCATTTTCTCATTAGAAAGGTTTGCTATTTTTCCAGATATAATTCATTTAAGTAATTTTTTTTCTGATAGATCTAACATAGTTGTAAATAGATCTGATGTTTCATAAATCTGACATTATTCTAAGTCTGTTAAAATTAAAAATAAGAACTTCTACTTTAATTTCTACTTGTAGTTGAATATTGACCAAATTCTTTGTTATGGTAGAAAAATTATCAGCCCTTGAGGCTTATTAAGTTTCTGCTTTTTTTACTTTTATATGGAATTTTAAGTTTTTCCTTGGCATACTAAAAATGTTCCTTGAAAATAATGTGAATAAAAGATAAAATGTCTTATTTCTCAATTTAATATAAAATGTCATCACTGATGTCTTATGTTTTTATTGGTCTTGATTATATCAAATGACTTGCTTTATACATTAGATTTTCTGTATGGAATACTGGATTTCTGTACAAAATTAGGCTACCATTGATATTATCTGTATATTTTTCTCTAACATATTGATCTAATAAATCATGTTGATAGAATCTTAACTTTGAGATGTCTTTCATATTCCTGAGAAAAATATAATGTTGCCTTATATTTTTCTTTTGGAACACTGGATTCATTATTTTACTAATATTTTATTAATTTTTTTGGATATGGGATCTTCCATTATTATATATACATAGAGGGAAATTTACAAATTTTTCTACATCATGGAATAGTTTTAAGTGTCTCTTTTCCCCATCATCAACTTGTGCTGCCTATAGTCATCATCACAGGGTTGAAGCTGAAGTTCATAATATCCACAGCCTTTCCTTCTCTGAATATACATGCTTGCCCATATATTTACTCCTCTTAATATTGATCTTGAAGAGAAAAGGAACCAAAGACCTTTCATCATAGCTGCAAAAATGCTGAAATAGTCAACAATGATTTCAAACTCCCATCTATGAGAAAATTGGACAGATTCTAAATTTTGTTGCTTATGTAAATGAGGCTTGCAAAAAATGCAAACAATAATAATGAGGGCACCTAAATCAGAATGTCTCATTAGGCTGTTAGCTGTGGGGAGTCCCTGCCTTTGTTCCACTAGCTGCTGGCATCACAGGTAAGGCTCCAAACCCAGCAGACTTTGACATGGGTGCTAAGACCTTAACATTTGTTCAGAAAGCACTTTACCCACAAAAAGTTCTTGCCTAGGCTTAGAACTATAGACTGGAAAGTGTTTTGTTTTTTGTTTTTTTTTTTAATGGTTCAAAATATACCCCAAATCACTTCTTCCTATTTGGAAAATCCCTGGGAGTGTCAGAAAAAAATTCTGCCTGTTTTAGTGATTTCAAATTGATGGCACTTGCCCTAGAATAGCTTCTTGCCTAGTAAGATTCAACTAAAAACCCCAATTTTGCTTTGGAACCTTGCACTTTGGTTCAATTTCAAAGATAAACTCTTTTAGAAATAAGAAAATCTTTACAGCATCCAGCTTATTATTCAGACACAGTTTCTGTTGAGCTTCTGTTTTAGATAAATACTCAGGCAAAATTATATTACATTTGTTATCTAGTGACTAAACTAAGTCAGGAAAGAGAAGGGAACATCCTTACTATTTCCCAGATAACAGTCATTTTAAAAGAAAGGTCTGGGACCCAAATAAACATTAAACAAAAATAAAGCTAGGGCCCAGAGGTTGTTCATTCTTCAGCTGATGACTGTGCTTTAAAAAAAGTAAAATTGTATTTTTAGGTTATCCTTTGATCAAAAAAAGTTATCATCTGTAATATAAAAAAATTATCAAATCTGAATGTGATTGGTTTTGCTTGTGTATTGCACTACAGATATAGCCAAACTCATAGAGAAAGACATTTTATTCATATGACCTTAGATACAACAGTTCCATGTTTAAAACTTTTTTTCAGGCAAGAAATTGTACTTTAAAAAATAATAAAGTGGTATAGTTTCTAAACCCCAAACCCCAATGTGACAAATATTTTGGATAGTAGGTAGCTTCAATTTTGCTACTTTATACTCTCTAATGTATTTTCATTATGTCAAAATTCATTGCTTACCATAGATTAGTCTACATTCTTCTTTTGTATGTTTTAATGCTACACATTATTCAATGAGTCTTGTCCGTCAACTTTATTCGTAGTTGGTTGGGGGGAAGGAGTCACTGCAGAGACGACTCAGTTCTAAAGTGCCATTGTATAACCATAAGGACATGAGATTGGATCCCAACAGCCAAGTAAAAATGCAGGCATTGGAGCACAGGTCTGTAGTTTTGCACCAAGGTGTTGGAGACGGGTGGATCCCTGGAGTCCAATGGCCAGCTGGTCAAGCTGAATCAATAATTTCTAGGTTCCAGATGGCGAGAGACTATAGAAGACACCTAAAATTGACCTATACCCTTCATACTAACACATTTGTAGCATGAACAGTCACATGTATGCACTTGTTGAAGCCAGTTAGGTTATATGCCCTGTTTGCAATGGCAGTATGAACCAGGAAGCTGTCTCTTAAAGAAGCTGCTCAGTTTTTGCTGTTGAGTAAGGAAGCCTTCTCTTAAAGGATAAGCAAACAGAGCCTATCTGAAAATATGTGACTACCAAAAAGTTAAAATCCATTTTTGGGGGGATCTAGAAAGCCTTTTTAAAATGTATTTTAGGTCTTATGTGGATCCATATCTGTCAGTGGACGCCATTTGTAAGCAGAGACTGTGCCTTGGTTTCCCGGCTGCCCAGACCCAAATAGTCATACAAAAGCTATATTAATTACAACACTGTTTGGTCAATAGCTTAGGTGTATTCCTAGCTAGCTCTTACATCTTAAATTAGCCCATTTCTCTTATTCTATCACCATGAGGCTGTGGCATACCAATAAAGTTTCAGCATCCTTCTCCTTCAGCAGCTACATGGTACCTCCTTGACTCTGCCTACCCTCACTCTGTTTGGATTTTCTGTCTGACTTTATTCTGCTTTTCTATAGGCCAAAATAACCTTTTTATTAATCAATAGTAATAAACATATTCATATCATATAGAAGGGATTCCAATATCACACTCATGAACAAATATACCAGAGAGAAAGAGAGAGGAAGGGAAAGAGGGTGAAAGGGAAGGAAGGAGGGAAGGGGGGAGGGAAGGAGGGAAGGAGGGAGGGAAGGAGGGAAGGAGGGAGGGAAGGAGGGATGGAGGGAGGGAAGGAGGGATGAAGGGAGGGAAGGAGGGAGGGAAGGAGGGAGGGAAGGAAAAACGAGAATGTAATAATACGTTATTGAAAACATGAACACAATATTAGAGAAGATAAAAGATATTTAAAATCATAGTCATTTCCAAAGTGGAATAGAACTAATGGTAGTTATAACTGTCTCGATAAACTCTGAGAACTTAATTCAGCACTTTAGATGTGTTGATCACTAGAAGAAGATGATGAACTAATACATAAATTCCTTAATGCAGTTCCTGATGTTGCTTCTGTTTATAAAGACTTTTGGCTTTTCCTTTCAATTTGCAACAAATTCAGTTTATTTTGTAACAAAACTTTTTGTAAACCAACAAGGAAAACACTTTTGTATTATGTAAATGAGTGATGTAAGTCATCCGAATCATCAGATTTCCTGACATAAAAAACATAGTCAGTTTAAATATCTGCAAAACCTTAGAAATTGAGTTTTATTCCTATAGTAAAGACATCACTAGGTTTTATATGGATACTTTGAATATGTTAAATTTGCCTTCATTTTTTCATTCTTTGAAAATTCCATAAAAGTATGTAATATATCTTGATCAAATCCACCATTAATTCTCCCGTTCAGTTGCCCCCAAAATACACCACATCTCCTTCCCAATTTCATGTCCTTCTTTCAAACTGATTTAGTTATTTGTAACCTACAAATAAACACCAAGGCAGTGTTTATTGAGGTAGCAGAGTCTTCTACTGGGGAATGTGAGCACACACTTATGAAAAAAAGTTGGTTTCTCTTCTTCAGCAGCCATCAACTACCAACAAGAAGTCTCTGCGCTAAGGGCATGGTCTTGGGAGTCCCTCCTCTTTTCATGCTGGAATTTTTAACTGGCTTGATCTTGGCTTATGCTGGTGACCATAACTGCTATGAGTTCATGTGTACAGTAGTCAGGTGGTATCCAAAAGACAGCATTTAACAACAACTTCTCTCTATCCTGTAGCTCTTTTATTCTCCTCTTCTCCATATTCTATGATGCTCCTTATGTCTTGGAGGTGTTGGGTTGTACCATATATGACTGAGCACGCATAGTTGCTTATTCTCAACACGTTAAATAATGATGTAATACATGCTACAATATGAAGCTTCTCTAAGGTTGAGTATAGCACAAATGTATGAATATAAGCATCAATATTTAGAAGATATTTGACAACATGACCATTTACCAAAACATCAAATAGTTTTTCCCTAGAGCCTATGACTTCCCTAATCATATTTTTGTTTCTGTTTTAGTCATGTTTATAGTTATAGTCACAAATTCCATCCTGTGAAGCAAACCTCAAATTTAACAAAGGGAGCAGCTGCCTACCCCATAAACAGTCCTGCCACTATTGCACCAGTAGGCAAAAACTGCCTGACAGGTCAGTATTGTAGCATGCAAAGACCTACAGTGGATAAGATCTATGGTATCTCTGATTCCTCCACCTCTGAAACCTCTTGAGCCAGATCCCCATAGTTTAAATCACACTCAGTGTTGAAATAACCAGGCTAGCTAAGGATAAAACAATTATATTTTATTTATTATAAGGGGAAAACTCACAAAACAGGAAATGAGGAATCTAAGCACAGCAATGTCCCGCTGGAAAAAGTACAGAGAGAGAGCACACCTAGAGGTGCACATATTTTACCCTGGGTCCCATGCCTTAACTAAGACCCACCTCTTAAGATGATTATCTAACAAAGTTCCCCATCACCTCAGCACCACTGTCTTCCATGTTCCTACTACGATGGCTCCCAAAGCACCACTTAAAGTGTTCAGCTGCTTTTCTAATCCAAAGTAAGAAAGTTTACATTATTCAAACAAAAAAAAAATAGTTAGGCCTGTCATAGCAATATCCCAGTTCCCGGTACCAACTTCTGTCTTAGGGTTTTATTGTTGTGAAGAAACACCATGAGCACAGCATTTCTTACCAAGGAAAACATTTTAATTGAGGCTGGATTATAGTTTCAGAGGTTTAGTCATTCTCTTCATGGCAAGAAGCATGACAGCATGCAGCAGACATGCTGCTGGAGAAGGAGCTGAGAATCTTACATCTTGATGCAGAGGCAACAAAAAGAGACTGTGAGCCACCTTGGGAGTAGCTTAAGCATATGAGACCTCAAAGCCTGTCCTCCCACACCACTGCCAATGACATGCTTTCTCCAACAAGGCTACACCTCCTAATAGTGGCACTCCCTATGGGTATATGGGGGCCATTTTTGTTCAAACCACCAGAGTGCCTATTATCATTACTGGATTACATGATATACTGAGTAGTATTCTCAATAAAATTACTCCCTTTTCTGTGTCACCTCTAACTCATTCACTGGTGATCACTAAGCTTCCTCAGACTGTCCAACAGAGGTTGGAGATCTGCTCCACAGAGAGACTGAAGACACATTGCTCCACATTTCTTCATGAACAAAGATCCAGGGCATCTCGAGATGTCTTTCATTTCATCCCTAGGCATCAGCTACGGGTCTGTCTTAGAAGCTGTTTTGTCAGCCACAAGAAGACCATACACTGTGGTCTGTCTGTCATACATGACCTAAGAATCACAGACGTTTGTTTCTGGAAACAAGTGTTGAGTCTGGTAAAGGCAAACAGAGGATCAGAGCATATTATAGATGACGAGAGATGCGTTCAGGGTGGCTTTGTTTCAGGCTGAGGCTTTTGAACAAACAAGAGCATGAAGGAAAATGGAGGAAGCAAAGGTATGTTCTATGTTTTGATTTGGTGGTTGTGACACTGAGGGCACAGAGTCCCTTTTGCAAGTTCTTGGTCTCCTAGATAAAAAGAATTTCAAAACAGACCCCAAAAGGAAATCTAGGATGATGTTATTGTAATTTGAGAAAGGAGTGCAGGCAAACTGGGTATGTCAGCCATTGCTGGGAGGAAAGAGATGCACAGGGAAAGAAATAGAAGGTTGTGTTTGTAAGAAATCAGTAAATACGGGAGAATTATCAGTGGAAATGTGTGGGTATCACACATGGATGTGGGGCTTAGAGAAGGAGGGTGGAAGAGAAGGAGGCAGGGAGGAAAGGAGAGAGGGAGAGAGGGAGGAAGGAAAGGAGGGAGGAAGGAAAGGAGGGAGGGAGGGAGGGAGGAAGGAAAGGAGGGAGGGAGGGAGGGAGGGAGGGAGGGAGGAAGGGAGGGAGGGAGGGAGATCTTGAATGTCAAGGAAAGCAGGCTTAAGATTATGGCTGCTGTCTGCAATGGGGAGAGGAAAAGGGGGAGATAGGAAGTTGCATTTTTAATAAAGAAAGGACAGAATCATCATCACTCAGGGAAAAGAATGCAGATGCACAGGCCTTTGCTCCTTATGCTTCCCAGTGACGGTGCAAAACCGCCCTCCTTCAGAGTGACACAATGGACAATCAGCATTTTACTCTTTGGGGCCAACCAATGAGAAAATGTTTAACTTTAATATCACTAGGCTTAATTTGTGGTCAGCCATGGGATGCACTGTGTCACCCAGCTCTCAGACTTGTGCAAGACTGGATAGAACAGTAATTAAGTGTATTCATTTTCATCAGTTTAGCTTTTAGCATTCCGACCAAGAAGGAATAAACTATTGGTATTTATGGTCAGCATACTTTTTTGTTTTATTAGCATTGGGTTAAGGAGGAATAACTAATGGTGTTTACTGTCATCAGTTTACCCATCAACTTTTGACCAGTTAAACCCATTGGTGCAAAAACAGATCTCACCTTAATAAGACATAGTTTTGTTTTGTTTTGGTTTGGTTTTTTTTTTTTTTTTTGGAGCCAAATATGAGTGGTTACAGCCTGAGAACAAAGATTTGGGTTGGCTTAAATATCATGTTTCAGCATGTTACAGTGTTATGAAGTCTTTATAGCAACAAGACAAGGAAAGACATAAATCATGGTGTTTTAAAAAAACATGGATGGGGTATCAGATAAGTGGGTTATGGAAAAGCTTTTATTATCAAGCATTTTCAAAGTCAAACTTTCCTGCTGTTACCCTCAGATGTTCTCTGACCATATTCTTCACCTTTGGATCAGCAAAAGTTCGAATCCTATTTGTACATTCCAAAAGGATTGGCCTAATAGTCACAGAGAAGGCTAAGGAAGGCTGTTAAGGGAGCTAAGGCCAGCCAAATAAAAATTGATTACAGACTTGCAACATTCCAGCTCTCCACAGCCACAGAAATTGTATTCAGTTAATCTTTGACATAAGTCCAACTTTTCCCTGGGATCTTGAGTCCATAGCCCCTGTCCCATTTCATCTCTAACCTGGACATTAGTTACAGGCAAACTGACGATCCTTATTACTTTTTGAAAGGGTGGGCTGGCTTATTTTTAATCTACCCGTGGAAGACTAATGTTTAAAAATGAGTTACAACCAGCTAGGAGAATTTTCCTCTGTGGTACTTAAAATATGTCTTCTCTCAAAGTAATTTAAGTTTTCGTCTCCAAAGTATTAATGACATGGGTCATGTTTCTTGTCTCAGAGGAAGCTGACCATAGTGACATCTCAAATGGTACCTGGGAAGACAGCTGCAAAGGGCCCTTGGGTTCCTCTTTGTCCTGCCAAGCCTCTTTGTCATTTCGATAACAGATAGAAACGCTGTTCAACATCATCTTTGCTCTTCAAATTGTGAAATTAATAAAATCTGGGGTTGGAGAGATGGTGCAGGGGTTAAGAGCACTGGCTGCTCCCCCAGAAGACCTGATTTCTGTTCCCAGCACCCATATGCTGTCTCACAAGTGTTTGTAACTCCAGTTCCATGGTATAGGATGCCTTCTTCTGCCCTCTGTGGGCACCATACATGTGAACATTCATAGTTCACAGATGTACATGCAGGCATACCATCTACACATATAAATTTTATTTTGAAAAGAAAAGAGCAGATAATATTGACTGCTAGCCCTGCCGTGTTGGTTCTCTGAATTAGCTTTCGTTAGTTGGTACAAATGATGGAGAGTGTTATTTGTGGCATGAACTTTGCAAACCCAAGGCTGCTGCTCTTGTAGAGAGTGTTAATATCAAACTGGAGTTCTCTCTGATCTGGAGTGGAGCTGGAGGTGAAGAAGGAGCGTAAAGAAAGAAGTGTAATGCTCATAACCCAGAGATAGGAACCTATCATAAGGACTTTGCAAAACCCACCAGAGATTCTTGCTCATTTGATACCACCTTTGTGGCCTACACGTGGTCGCAAATAGGAGCTGTCACAGTGGGCTTCTCAGACCCTGCTTACCTAATGACGCTCTCCTTTGTTGCAAGTTTATTTATTTTATACATGACTTAGCAATGAGGGGCATTTCGAGAAAAACAACTCCATAGTTTCTGTGACTTTAGTAACAACTTACACAGACTTCTTTTGGCCTTGAAACGCTTTTTCTTGCTTCAACCTAGCAGGACGCACCTATGATTTACAACCCATATTATCACCAATGACAATTCCAGGGCAGCTACTTTAACGAACTGGTTTCTTGGAGACTCAGCGTCTTTACAGTCTGAAGTCAGCATTCTGTTGCCAAACCATAGCTCTACAAGACTGGTTCTTTCTCCCAGGTTGTTCTTTCCTTATTTTTATTCATCCCCATGTGTTGCAGGAGGTTTTTCCGCTCCTCCAGCCAATAGCCCTGAGATACCAGCCCATTGGTGCGTGGTCTCTCTTTAAAAAAGCGGCCACTTCCCTCCTCATGCTCTCTTTGCTTCCTGCTCCGTTTCCAACCACTAGACTCCTTCCTGATTGTGCAGAGGGCTGTTGTCTGGGACGGTGATCTGTAAGTTTTTTCCCCTTTAAATAAATACCACCCTATTAATCATAATTCCAAACTGATGTGGGATTGTTTATGACTTACGCCTTCACCCATGTATGTATGTAACCTTTAAGGGACTGGTAAAAATTTAGGGTCCAAAGAGATAGCTCAGTAAGTGAAGGCTCTTGTTTTCATGTCTGATGAGTTGAATTTGATACCAAAAATCCACATGGGAAAGCAATTACCACACACTCTCCTCAATTCTCCATATACATAGCTATCAGTACACACACGCACACACACACACATAAATGTGAAAGAAAAATTTAAAGAATTTCTGTTTCATTTTAGTTACCCCTTCTGTGATACTTAAACTATGTACCTTTGGGTTCAACATGTGTTAGGTACAAAATTAAGGCATTTATATGCATAAATTTATTACCTCTTAATACACCCCTGGCAATACCCACAAACTGTGTTGTTTTTAACAAAATCTCAGTGGTTGGAATTTGCTGATAAAGACTCAGGAACCAGATGCTGAGGTGAGACGAGAGGCAGAGAAAGTACACAGCTGACCCTGCTCTTTCACAGACATGTCAGGAAACCCCTTTCTCTTATGTCATTTCAAACAAGCCTCCTCAAACTCAAATGTCCTTTCTTTCTATTTCTATCCATCCTCCTAAATCACCCTGCTCTCTGTGTAATTTTTTCTTAATAATCCTAAATTCAATTCCTGTCAACTGGTTGCTTACTCTATCTCTTGACATATGGTTGACTTTATTTAATCTTGTCTACAATATTCAAGCAGAAAGATTTGAGTTAGAAGTATGTGCTATGGTTGAGCCACACCACTAGAAACAGGGTTTTATTTTTCTCAGAAAATAATACAACCTCGAAGTTCACAGTGTGATCAAATATCATGAAACAAATATGGGTCTTAAAGAAGGCTCATGAGACAGACACTGCTCAGTAACAGACAATCCAGGTAAAATTAAATGCAAGTCTCTTGATTCCAACATGGACAATCTATATAGATAAACCTTACTGCCCCACAAATACTCCATAAAACAAAATAAGTTTATTGTTTTTAGGAAACACACATTGGTTTAAAGATCTGGGGAAAACCATGTTGACAAATTATTCTCAAATGGTACGGGGAAATATTTTAGTACAGATGAAAAATGAGAGATCATGAACCACTAGTGGAGTAAGGCTTTGCCTAACTAGGTGAAGTTTAATCTTAGGTCAAAAGATAAAACTAAAGTGTATAGAAAAGTCAATGAAGACTTAAATCTATAACCCTATAAAGTCCAAGTTATTTGCATGTGATAAAGCTGGAAGTATAACTTCTATGTGATGGCCATGGCATTCATCATTTCAGGTGCTCTCCAGAGTTGTGTTGCTCTATACAGAATTCTGAAATATCTGTAATGTCTGCCAAACCTAATATTATCACATGATATATATCCCAGTGTGACAAATTGTATGATAATTGTGAAATTGTCTTTATTTCTTTCACTGGTGTAATAATTCCTATGTTTGACCATATTTTCATATGATTTTGCACATTTTAAATGGCTTCATTTTTGTCATCTCCTTTTCAAAATATAGGTTTTAAGCTACATTTTAAAAGATTTATTGATTTTTATCTGTATGAGTGTTTTGTCTGCAAATGTGTATGAGCACCATATGTGTGCAGTATTCATAGAAGCCAGAGGTGTCAAAACTTTTGGGACTGGAGTTACAGGTAGCTTTCAGTTGCCATGTGGATTCTGGGAACTTCCCCTCTGCAAGAGCACCCAGAACTCTTAACCATTTATTTCTCCTGACACAATAAACAGAAGCTCATATACTTAATTTTGTTTTATATGTTAAGTTTTTCTTCACATGTATATACATGTTTGCCTGAATTTTTAATGTTTGAAGGTCAGAACAGGAATGAATCACATAAATAAATCTAATCATGAACTGAATTGATGCCTTGGGGAGCATTGAAGTGATTGTATTTTATTTATTAGTACCCACTTTGAATAGATTTTTAAAATATTATCACCACATCTTTCTATTCACTGACTCTATGTTATGTAATAAAATAAGTTCAGCAACATTGGTAAACCAAGCCGACTGAGAACTAACTCCATCATTCATCTCTTGGAAGACATATATAACTGAGATGTTTAATCGCTTGTAATTTGCTTTGAACATTTATCTCTAAAATGAGTCCCTTCTCCTCTTGCCTTCATGAATTTGACTACAGAAGCTGGTTTTAAATGACTTTGAAGATACAAAGAACCTGAAGGATATGTTTTGGAATATAAGCAGATTAATCCTAGCCTTTCTTTTAAAATGCAAATTTCATGAATAAAATCCTCAAGCTTAACGAAGATGTGCAGGGGGCAGTACAGAACATCTTCCACGGTGCTTTCGAATTAAATATGACATTAATTGGAATCATTTAATGCAGTTTGGCTGTGCTCTGATGGCCATTTTAATTGGATTGCTACTGCTATGAATCGAGAAACTATTGACAATGTTAGTAGTGTTAGTAACGCTAGGCTTTCACTAATGTACCACCTTAAGATGCTGGATTTGAATTTGCATGTATTATTGGTCAAGCTATCCCATCATGTCTCTGTTTTAAAGGCAGTGTGTGATTCAGAAACAGAACAAATACAGTGTCTTGCCAATACTATGGCCCATGTTTTGATGAGTCTTTTTTCCTCAATTGAACTGTGTGTGCATCTGCTTGCCTACTGTGGCTTCTGGTTACATCATGTAATTACCAGATAGTCCTTTGATCCCAAGGCAAAGCTTCCTATCAGGGATTATGAATGTAAGAACGAGACCCTGGAGTTAAATGCAAAATTGAAAAAGGATGAGATCGATGCCAGAAGCTGAGATGGCTGTGGCCTGGTCCCCCGAGGAAACACGGCAACATACAGCATTCTTTCTAAATTGCTTTGGATTCTCATTTTCTGGCTCTTCAAAATGGAGCACTAGAAATTCACGAAGTTACTTCTTTAATCCCAAAGATCAAGGATCAGCATGAATTTTTTGGCTGTCCCCCAAAGAATTTGTTGAGTTTAAATGCTGGATAAACCTGAGGGTGTTACCACATGAGAGAATTACTAGACTGGAGTTTCTGGGTCAGAAATAGTCATCATGAAAACTGCTAAAAAGCTTCCCTCCCCACCAGGAAACCGGTGTTTTTAATGAGTATCTTATTTTACTTTAAGTTGCATGATTATTCCTCTATAACTTTCCCTCAATCTGATTATTCCTTCACTATCAACTGGAATTAACCATTTATAAGCAATAGCTGCTTATACAAACCCTTCAGAAAAAGTATTTAATGACTGAAACACACACACAAATATACAAGTACACATATATAAACATGTGTATGAAGTTCTTCTCCTCTGTGTATATCCTTATAACACTAGGCAGATAAACAAATAAATTTCTTTATTTCCAGATTATTATGGAAGAACTTGTTCATCCTGAAACGACTTCCAAACTAATAACTAAAAACTGTTGCCCTCATCTAAGGCCGCTGCCTACTTGAACAAAGCACGTTTGTTTGCTTGTTTGTTTATTTGTTTGTTTTCCAACAGTCTTTAAATAAGCTAAGGCCACTGACTTCTGGCTTCTTCCTTTCTAGAAAAGCAGCTGGTGCAAAATAAACATACACATTCCACATCTTCTAGAACACATATTCAAGGTTTTAAGTCCTTTTTATTCATATATGTAAATTAATACAAAGCTAACCCCGTAGCTTTGATGGCAGTGGTTCAGACAAAGGACTCTGTGACTCAAATCATATTGTCCATTACGATTTCATTACAACTCTGAGCCAGATGTCATACACAAAGATGGCACTAAGACTAATATTTAATAAAATGCTGTAGCAAACACATGCAGAATTGTTTTGTGTCTGACTGTACTTTCTTCCTGTAATAACAAATCATTAAATGCTAAAGATGTATTAGGCAGGGAGGTAATATGAATGCATACAGCATATATAAAGACACTTGCTCAGACACTGGATTTACTTTTATTTCAAGTATATCATGTATTCTAACCATTTTCAGCCACCGTACCCTCTCCTTTTTCCTCCCTCTAATTTTCCCCAATTGTTAGTCTCCTCTGTAGGTGTGTGTGTGTGTGTGTGTGTGTGTGTGTGTGTGTGTGTGTGATTTTATATATATGTGCAATCTGTGATCCACAAATGAAAGAAACACAGTATTTGTGCTCCTGACTCTGGCTTATTTTGCTCTACATTATGGTCTCCATCCATCATCACAGGACTCCAAGACACATACCACAGAGGCTCTTGCACATCCATGGATGCAGCAGTATTATTCAAACAGTAGATTTTTGAAAGAAATGGAATGTCACAGGACTACAATATTTACAATAATCTTAGTCTGGCATTGTCTTAAGGCTTACAAACTTCCTGAGAGTGGTAAAGATAACGGCTCTCAGAGTGTAGATCTGCCCTGGACCAACAGCTTCAGCATCACTGGGGAAATGATGGGAATGCAAGTCCTTGGTCACATTCCAAATGTTTGAATCAGGAACCTCAGGAATAGATGTACTTTAAGGAGAACATTGGTAGAATCTGCTACCCACTCATGTTTTAGGAGCACTGGATTAGGAGAAGCAGCTATTTGTGAAACAAGAGCCCTGAGATTTGACTACCAGTCCAAGGAGCCCAGGAGGCTGGTACGGAGGAGAGGAGTGGGTGGGAGTGGGTACAGCAGAGCAAGGTGAAACCTTGCAGCCATTTTAGGTAATAGATATTTCCAAATCAGATGCAGAAGACTTGTGCCAGAAACTTGTTTCTAGTGAAACCACACTCGTAAATTCCAGTCACAGTGTGTGGAGACCACTGGCGTGCATTGCGATGATTTAAAAAGGCTTGCTCTGATTGAACAATCTAAAGCATTCACACTAAATTAGGCAAAGCACCTGTCGAAGAAGAGCTATGATCTCTGGGCACGCAACTAAGAGACTCCTGTCGGTACTTACATAATCCTGGAACATCTCTAAATTCAGGCATGCAATTTTGGAATATTTTTATGGGATTATCTTGTCACATTGACATAATGAAGGCAAGTTAAGGCCAGATCATAAATGCATATTTACTGCAAGTTCTGCACACCTAGGCAAAGCATGAGAAAAGCCCTGGCTGTTCTCTAATGGGGAGATACTAATCACTATTTAAAATTGTAAATGTGCCACAGAAACTAAGCTAAGCAGCTTCTTGTTCAGGTTATGAGTCTAAAAATTACTTTCTTTTATAACCCTGAATAAATTGTATGGCTCAAATAAGAAAGATGCTTGAGAGTTATGCTAGCTATTAAAATGTGAACCTTTATTCAAATCAGGGACTAAGGCTAGTAAAAGTATCCTAAAAAATATTGCTCTCTTGTCAAAAAGTTATAAGTAGATCTAGAAAGAATGCTGTCAGCTTGACTGGCCAGGAATTTTTCTCTGGACAGCTTAAATGACAATGACATAAGATAGCTTCTGCATCTTATATAGTTCCAGGGATTGGTCTGATTGGAGTTGGGGTTCAGGTGGCATTGAAAGAAAGACAAACACAAGGACTCACCAAAAAGCTGGGATCCAGTGGACTGGGACATCTGGTGCAAAATCCTAAGCAACTCAGAAAAATCAGTGTGTTTATTGCACACAGCCGAACAGGGAGGTAGGGTTATTACATACTTTTGAATAGGGAGGCAAGGTTATTACATACAGCCAAACAGGGAGGCAGGGTTATTTATTACATGCTGTTGAATAGGGAAGCAGGGTTATTACATACAGCCAAACAGGGAGGCCGGGTTATTACATACAGCCAAATAGGGTTGTGCACACGTCAACAAAGCACATGTATTCAGGACTTTGCTTGCCCCCTACAGGTAGTTACATATTTAACAGTATTTAATAGCTTCTTTAGATTATAAAGTAACTTTACAAGATAAAAAGAAATAAAACTGACCTTTTAAAACTCATTTATCTGAGGGAATTCTATCTCTCCTGCCTTTTGTATTGACTATAAGGTTCTTTCTCATATGAGCCGCTGTGCTTTGCACTACAGTGGGCAGTATCTCTAGTTCTCATGCCTACTAAACACCCTTATCATTTGTCATCTATTGTACAAATGAAACTACATTTTGAGTTAGGTATTCTCCTCATTCCTGCTCTGTGACCCAGGAAGATGAATAGTCACCCCAACTTGCTGATTCTCTTGCCTATACTTGACCTAGCTAATGTGGGGCATAGACAGAAGACTACAATACAAAAAGAAAGTGAAATAAAAAGAACTGATTTTGTGAGGACTGGGGAGAAGGGTCAATGAGTAAGGGCTTGACTTGTAAACATGTGAACCTGAATTTAGATCTCCAGCTTCACGTCAAAAAGCACAGTCTAGTACACCTTTAGGCTTAGTGCTGGGCACTATAGTAGAGATGGGATAATCCCTAGGGCTTATTGGTTGATCAGTCTAGTGTTAAGTCTGAGAATCACATGGTGAAAAAGACCAAATCCATAACCGTCCTGTTAAAGCAAGCTGTGTTTTGGGGTGCACTGGCCAGATGGCTATCTAACCCTAAGTTGCGGTTTGAGAGAGCAGTCACTGCTGGTCTCTTGAAGTTTGTTTTATAGGAGAGACAAGGCACTCGCAGCAATGAGATAGTTGTGTATTATACATTATTAGAAAGCTGCAATGAAAGGGAAGGAACAAGGTAAAAGGATATGCATCAAGTGAAAGGAGTTGCAAGCACTTTACATCAGACCTAAGAAACAGGAACTTATTCTCTATTACAAAGAGAAACCTTAAATTGCAAGGACTTAACATAAGACAAAGAGGAACTTATTCTTAACTGTCTTAAAAGCAAATAGAACTCTAAACATGCAAGGTGTATTTTTCCTGTTGTGGTTTCTCATTTACTTGCAAGATATATTTGTCTAGCTTTGATATCACACTAGCCAATCAGGGAGTCAGTGAGCTAGCTCCATGTTCAGTGAAAGACATTGTCTCAAAAAATAAGGTGAAGGCCGGGTGGTGGTGGCGCACGCCTTTAATCCCAGCACTAGGGAGGCAGAGACAGGCGGATTTCTGTGAGTTCGAGGCCAGCCTGGTCTAGAAGAGCTAGTTCCAGGACAGGAACCAAAAAAGCTACGGAGATACCCTGTCTGGAAAAAAAAAAAAGACAAAAAAATAAGCTGAAGAGGACAGGGGAGGACACTTGAGATTGGCTTTTGGTACACACACACACACACACACACACACACTCACACCCTCAAGAACTGATTTTTGCAGCTTTTCCCAAGCAGGCTAGCACCACTTGGCTGAATTCTTTACCAAAGACTACATTTGCCCTTGGGTCCCATCTAATGATTTACTTCCACTGGGTCTCATTGTTTTTTCCTCTTTTGTTTCCTTTAACCTTCTAAATTCTTTTGAACTGAGCACTTGAGTGTGCCATCTTTCCCCATTGCTTAATACAACTTTAAAGGGACATCTACCGGATGCACAATGGCAACAAGGACACGTAAAAACTAGACAATTATTTCTCATAGTTTTGGAGTCTGAAGACAATGTTTAAGATGCCAGTAGTCCCAATGTCTACTTCATAGATGTTTCCTATAACCATGCCCTCTGTCTGCCTATGGGTAGGTGGACAAAAAGGACCTAACAAACCGAATCAGAAACTTAAGAGCACTGTTTAAGTTAGGGTTTTTTTTTTTTGTTTTTTTTTTTTTTTTTGGATTTTCAAGACAGGGTTTCTCTGTGGCTTTGGAGCCTGTCCTGGAACTAGCTCTGTAGACCAGGCTGGTCTCGAACTCACAGAGATCCGCCTGCCTCTGCCTCCCAAGTGCTGGGATTAAAGGTGTGGTTTTTATTGCTGTGAAGAGACACCATAATCATGGCAACTCTGGAAAGGAAAACATTAAATTGAGGTGGCTCACTTTTCAGAGGTTCAGTCCATTATCATCGTGGTGGGGAGCTGTAGATGGAAGTTTCTGTCCCACCCAGTCCTGTAGTCATTCAGTCCCAAAGAAATACACAGAAGTTTATATTAATTATTAACTGTTTGGCCTATTAACTCAGGTATATTATTAACTAGCTCTTACAAATTAAATTAATCCATAGTTCTTGTCTATGTTTGGCCACATGCCTTTGCACCTTTTCTCAGTAAAGCATTTTCATCTTACTTCTTTTACATCTGGCTGGTGACTGTATCTTTGCCTTTCCTCCTCCCAGAGTTCTCTTAGACTGGTAGTCCTGCCTATACTTCCCACCTGGCTACTGGCCAATTAGTGTTTTATTAAACTAATATGAGTGGCAAATTTTTACACTGTACCCTGAAGGGAGTACTAAGTTCTTTGATGAGGAGAGAGCCCTTATGACATAGTCACACCAAAGGCAACACTTCTTAATACCATCACCTTGGTGTGAGAATCCAATAGTTGAATGTGTTAGAGGACGGGGCATTTAGACTACAGCAAGTCTTAAAGCCATACATTTCTTTCACTTGCCTGTTTCTTCCTTTTCAAAGGAGGTTTATATCACAATGTCATGTCTGTATGGCTTTTCATTCCAGCTAATCACAGGAAGTACTGCAGTCAAGGTACTAATTCTCTTTGAAAGCATTCATTGGAGAATAAACTGGTACAAGGCATAATGCCCTGTGTCCACAGAGCATTTTATAGCTTGTTAAATCCCCTCACAGTCATTGACTCACTTAAAACCCTAGTGTAGAAATAATGAAAAAAAAATATTGACTTTTCACTTTGTAGCTTGAGTAAAATGTTTTATGTCTTCAGAACTATCTTGGTAAGCATCTCTGTGTGTGACTGAATATCAAAGTAATGCAAGTGTAAAATGTCGTAGTAGGAATTCAGAAAATGATGATCCCTTCTCTAAATTTCAAAGGTGCAATCTAAGTATGCAGTAGTGTTGAAGAATAGCTACAATGCTGCCTGAATTTAAAATTTCTATCAAATATTCCTTGCAATATAGTTAGAAATATAGTTAGAAAGACAAATATTTACCCTCATTTTCCCATTTATTATTTTAAAAATCACCTCCTCCTCAAAGTTTGTCACTTAAAATAGTAACCACTATTTGTTGTATATTTGTATTTCTGGGAAGTGGTCGGGATAGACAGTTCTGACTCAGAACCTCTCAGGAGGGTGTTTATTTTGGCTTGATTAATTGGAAGATCCACTATTGGGAGCTCACTCATATAGCTGCAAGTTGATGTTGGACAATGTGTATCTATTTTGGTCCCAAGAGAACAATGCTGAAACTGCAATGTATTTTATAGGTGACCTAGCCAAAGAGGCACAACGTGTCACTTCTGCTATTCTATTGGTCACCAGACACAGCCTTGATGCAGTATGGAAATTTAGTTCACAAAAGGGTGGGATTGAAAGCCAACAAAACAATAGTGATATTAGGGATCCAGATAAAGCTTACTGAGAAATGGTCTTCTGGTACCACGGGAGAGATCAGGGAGGCTGGGAGTGAGAGAGTAGACCAATATGATAAAACACCACTGAATTTAGGAACTGAAGGATCAAAAGTTTGTGACCGTGGGGACAGACCGTGACACAGAATGAGAACTTCCTAAAAAGCAGAGCAAAGAAAGGGAGCCTGGCTGGCATCTCTAAACATTGCAGGAGCAGGTTTGAGGTTAAAAAGAGGCCAAACTGAGAGCTGAAATCTCAAATGAGACAACATCAAAGCACAATAATATGAAATGCCTACTGTCAAACAGATATGGTTAAGGAGTCATTCTGTTAGGAGGGTTAAAATGTTCCTGCAGCTATTTAAGTTTGAGACCTGGCAGTTGTAAGTAGTATTGAGGAAAGGATGGGTATGTAAGATACTTTGGAAGACTAAGCAAATATTAGTTGTAGATAGTGGCTGAACAGAGTCAATAATGACCCATGTGGCCTGGTCAATGAGGCTGCTAAAGGCTCATTTTGCTACTCTTAATATGTCTTTGTCATCAAAACCAGGGGGAAGACAAGAAGCTATGATTAGATAAGTTGAGTAGAATGGAGAACTGGGGAAAGGTGGATTTGTTGAAACTCTGTTTTAATTTGCTGCACCCATTCCTATCAGTGTCTCTCATGTCATGCTTCCATTTCAGAAAAAGATCCTGAGACATTAAATGTAATTCTTTCTGCAAACGGTACATATGACGCACTCTTTTAATTGAGATCTTGATTATTTCTCTCTAATAATGCCATGATTTAAACTTAATCAACAGCTAAGGTGGTGATCTAGAAAGCAAGAAATATGAGGTAAGGGAAGCTTACTTAATTGGAGATATAGAACCCTTGATCTGTGACATGAATTAATAAGATTCTCTATGAAAATGCATATGATAAAAGAACAAAAATTACTCTAGTAATCATCACTTTTGACACCAAGATCCAACTAAATTGCTGCTGAAACTTGACCAGTGTTTTTCTTTTCTTTCTTGGGCAGTGTTTTCTTTACCAGCTAGTGACCCCATCTTGTATATGTAGAAAATTTCAAGCCTTTTAATGATGATAATAGATATTTCTCAATATGTTCCTTTTTCAAAAAAACTGCAGATCCCACAAGCTTTCCATGGTATTGCTTCTGGCATAATGATTTGATTGATTTAAAGATGAAACAATCATCATCAAGACATATTTGCTAAATATCTCATTACACAAAGAGCCGAACCATAATTACTTGGAACAGTTCAGATGCACACATAGGCAAAACAGAATCGTTTTACAATATCAGCGCAGGTGGTAAATGTGATTGAGACCAACAGGAAAAAAATTACATCTGAAAATGTAGAGCAATGGAATAAAACCATGCTCAAAATGTTTTAGAAGGTAGGCTACCACATTACCTAGACATTATAAAGTCATTTCATTACAAAAAGTTCAATCATAGACAACATACAACAAAGCCCCTTGCACGACAATCAGCTACAAAAATCATTGACCCATGTATGTTAGAAATAATATACTAGAACACAAAGAGGGAAAAAAACCTACCCAAGGGTAAGCTGGTGTTTAAGTTTATCTCTGTATCTTGGCTTTTTCTCCAAGCACAGCATATCACAACCTTAAAAAAAATGCCCGATATAATATAACAGATTTTAGTCTCACCTCACAGATGCTGGCACACATACATTAATTAGATTCTACGCAGAAAAAGAAACATAATGAAAACAAATACATCGTTGGTTGTCAGGCACATGTAACACAAATTTATAATGACACCATTATGAATATATGATAAGAAGTATTTGGGGTACATCAATACACAGGTCTGATACATTATCGATATCACATAGAATCAACTCTAATCAAGTACAAGTACACATATGTGGGAAGAAAGAGTAGGTAAGTCTATAGAGTGTGTCAGTTCTGTCTCTCCATTAATGTGGAATTGCTTGCTACCTGACCCCCAATATGTTTAGCATTGTCCTTAACACTTGATTATTGTTTGAACTTGTGGATTAAGTTACAGTCTTTTAAAGTATGAAAGTAATGTCTGATATCTACTTGACCCTTCATGTTACCCAGAACTGTACCCAGAACATCATCAGAACTCAGAATATATTTGATGAGAGATTCACCATGTTGGCAAAGATTCACATGGCTCTCATTGCTCATCCACTCCAGGACTCCTATCATCAGGGAGAAATGTATAACTTCTGTCAGAACTGTCATGCTAAGCAAATGAGCAGCCTGTTGTGCTTGTCACACTGACAGGGTTCAGGAAATTTGTTTTCAAAATAGGGCTCAAATAATAGGTTTTGCCTGTAACTGTTGCCAAGGCAACAGAATAAGGAGGCAACATCTCAGCTAGCTGGTTACTATCTTGTATTTTTTTGTTTTATTTTGAATGTTTTCTTCATGTTCTACCATTTGCTTCCATCATGGAAGTCAAGAAGGATTCTATGTTGATTTAGATACGCTAAGGGGTATGCTATATTTTATATTTATATTAGCTATGTTTATATCTGTATCTATATTTATATCTTTATATTTTACTCATTAAATATTATCCATTTTCTATTTTACTAAGGTTGGTGAGATCAAGAGTGTCTATGAAGAAGGAATTCCATAGGTATAACATAGTTCATTGGGGAAAATTAGCTCATAATTTGAAGGTTATTGCACTAGATTGGTTGTAATAAAATGCTACTGCTAAATATGGAGTAATTCTAGTCTAGAGTGAGACCTTGGGTGTCAAGGAGAAAGTTCTGTTAAAAACTTAGCTATGTGACTGTATTTCACAGCATGATTCACAATTAAGAGCAAAGAGCAAGCCAAATTATTTTCAAAAGTGTTCATGGGGACCATTAAGGGTTTATGACAACATTATATAATGAATACTTAAATTATACTATGCTGTTTGAGATTATCCAAATCTCATCAAGTGAAGTCTAACTCTTGAAGGTAATTACAGATAATTCCCTAAGCCTTATCCTTACAGGTTCCTAGTAGGAAATAAATTTGAGAGACCCCAAAGTCAGATGATTCATTTTTTAGCATATGCTAGAATCACTTCTGCAGATTCTCCAAGAGAACCATCCCCAGTAAGAGTGACCATGCTCACTTTCTGGAAATGTACCACAGTGCTATAGAACTCCATAGGATATTAAAGTTGGTAAAGTTAATACTACCTAGTTACCTATATTGAGACAAAAGTTAACTCTTTCCATTTCTGCTCACCAGCCATAGTTACAGCAACTTGAGGTCACACAACTAATATGTTTTCAGATAAAAACAGCCTCCTGGTAGATTGAATTATTTTCACATTTCTTTCCCCCTGATCTTAGAACCCTAAAATAGGAAAAGGGAAAAGGTTTACAGGATGCTGTGGCAATCTCCCTGGTTCCTACATCTTCCTTATTTCTTCTAGTGATGGCTTAGGTAGGGAATAAGGCTTCATAAGCAGAATGAGACAAAAAGAAATAATAAGTTGAGAAGATCTATGGCAGACAGTTAATGTGGACAGAGAGAGGAATGGGATATTTTTAAAGGGAGGAAATTCAGTGGAGAGAATCCCACATCCCACAGCAGGAAGTGGGATGGAAGAGGAAAGTACTATCCATAAGAATTGGGCATCCGCCCTGTTACCTCCCCCAGACAATCTTGCTGGACAAGACCAGAACACTCCAGACCTTCTCTATCCATATCCAGAGAAACTCAACTCCTGACCTGAACTGTCCATATCAAGCTCTAACTTCACAGGCCACCCAGATGGGAGCCACTCCACAATCTTTTGCCTCTAAACTCCATCAACCCTGATTTCTTAAGTTCTTCCTTGACTTCCTTGATGACTATCTGTCTCTGCTTGGTGTAAGGACAACACATATGGATTTTCTAGTTTATTGGAAGTGCAGATATGGTGGCAAAGAGTTTCAAAGCACTCATTTGATTCTCCAAAAATTATCTTCCAAACCAGTCTGGTGCACAGTTCTTTCAGTCTCTTAAATATCGGCAGGTTTTATTTGTTCTCTTTGTTCATCATTATTTCCTGCAGAGGGGACTTAAATATTCAAAATTTACAAAATATTATGAATAGGTATCAGCATTTCTGCTTTGTCCTCCTTTATTAGACTTCAGCCAACACGAAGGCAGAGAGGATCCCATACTAAACTCTTAACATACACACATTACTGTGTACTCCCTTGCTTTTCTCAATCTTCCAATCCTCAGAAGTCTGGATGTGTGATAGCTTGTATTGATTGTCAAATTGACATGTTTTAGAGTCACTAGAGAAATATCCTCCTATGCGTATCTGTGAAAAATACACAATTAAACCTAGTGAGGTTCAATTGAACTGGGAAGATCCATCTCCCTTATTAGTTTCTCTACTTATCCTATCTCTAAACACTCATGAACATACACACGCGCGCACACACACACACACACACACACATTGTTATATACATACATACAAAATTAAAACAGGAAGGGAAATTTGAAACTCCACTGGTGAATTCAGACTGCCCTCCATTTCAGAGTTTTGCTCTCCGAAACCATCTAAGAAGTGATGGGTTCATCAGTTGAGCTCCCCAAAGAGGAGGCACTGTCCATCAACTTGGGCCCTGGCCTGAAAGACTAAATAAAAAAGAGAAAGCAAGTCAAGCACCAGTATTCATCGCTCCATGCTTCCTGAGAGAAGATACAATGCCTCAAGCTCCTGCCACCCTACCTTCCACACCATGATGGACCATGTTCCTTTTCAAAATAACCTTTCTTACGTAGAGCTGCCTCTTGTCAAGGATTTCATCACAGCGATGAGGAAAGTAACTGATACAAAGTCTGAGAGCTGAGTCGTGGACAGTGCTTTTCTCCTCCACTCCACTCGATGCCTTCATTTCTCCCCGCTGGCCTTCCTCCCTTTGAGGAAAAGCTTTCTCACCCAGCTGCCACCTCAAGCTCTTTTCAACCTATTCTTCCTTTGCAACTCATTCTAGAAAGTTCCTTGATGGCTTTTTATAGGTGCAAAAAGTTATTTATGAAAAAAAATACATTTTTCTTTCCCCTGACATTCCACCCCCATTTACACTGCCTTCTATAACACTGCCTTTTGTTACCTCTTGCGTCTGAATGGTGTACTCCTTCCATTTCTGTTTCCTTTGTCAACACTGAGAGGGACTCTGGCCATCTTGGCACTTCATAATCACCAAGTGCTTTCTGAGTTCCTTAAAGAGGGTTCAGCACATTTCTAGGAGATAGAGAAAATTAGAGCATCAGAGAGATTTAAAATCTACATAGAAGACAGAGCGAGAGATAGACCTCTGTGTGGTCTGTCAATGTGGTGTTTCTCACCAGAGTCACAGAGTTGGTTTTCATAAAATTCTGAGAAATTCTGAAGTCCTCATGACCTGTGTTGTCCTCCCACCTTGCTCAGAGAAGTATCTGTTTAACTCAGTGTTGGGCATATAAAGTCATCAGATATATGGCCTGAAACCTGAATTCACATAAACTTTCCCTGAATATGTACTTGAAATGTTTTAAATATATATATATATATATATATATATATATATATATATATATATATCCATTAAATTATTTTACTTCTAATGATATCTGAAGCTAATATTTAATTTCAAGATTGTTGGGTAAAGATTCTCTTGCAGGGTATGGGGATACCTGCATTTAATCCCAGTGCTTGGGAAGCAGAGGCAAGGGAATCTCTTTGAATCCAAGTCCAGTCTAACCTTCATAGGAAATTCTAGGTCAACCAGGGCTACAGAGTGAGACCTTGCCTAAAAACAAAAAAACACAGAGGTTCTAGTTTATTTTCATTCTCTTCCAGAATATATATATATCAAGTGTTCAGAGTTGTGGATATTAATGATGATGACACCTCCCATTTGTGATTCGCTTCACACGGTGCTGTAGTGCACATTATGTTGCATCTAAAACTGTACTTGCGATTCTTATGACAACTATGTTTCTGACTTGAGCCTCTGACTCGTAACAGCCTCTTTGACTCTACTAGCTGATAATCCAAGGAGAGCAACCTACCTGCCAGAGGTTCTGTTGCTCTGAGCATCCCTAACTCCCTAGGCTTCTATATAATTTTGCTTTCATTCCATGACCTAGCTACAATGCTAATGATACAGTTTGTTATCTTTCTTTTCCTTCCTTCCTTCCTTCCTTCCTTCCTTCTTTCTTTCTTTCTTTCTTTCTTTTCTTCTTCTTTCCTTCCTTATTTCCTTCTTTCTTTCTTTCCTTCTTTCTTTATTTTTTTTCTATTTATTTAAGAAATGATGTCAATTACTGCCTGAAAATCATGCTATAGTCCAGGTTAGTCTCAAACACACTCATAACCATCTCCTGCCTTTGATTCCAAAGTAGTGGGATTAAAGGCATGAGCCACTGCACCTGGTTTGGTTCCCACTCTTTCTACCTGGTCCTGCAGGATTGACAAGGTCGTTTGCTTCTGGAGTTAGGCTTTGTCAAGAAAAAGGCCAGACTGATTCTCCTGTGACTTTGCCTCCATGGATGAATGTTTTCCCTACCTACTAAAAACTTCTGAGCAGGAAATCATAGTTCTCACCCTTCTGAATTAGTACAAGGTCTTCAGGAGAATGGGATAAGAAAAGAAGGAATCTTCATCATCCAGTTTAAAGACCCTAAGTGGATCACTATCTTCATCCCTCATGAAATTTTACGTTTAAATACAAAGTGCTTCAATGAATTATGCCCATGACTCAGAAAGCAGGCAGCTTGTGGATTTCTGCTTGTTGTTGTTTGTTTCTTTATTTATCTGAATGGCATTTGGTGTCTATACAAAGGGAAGTGAACTTTGGAACATCTGTGATCATCTTAAGTACAAAACTGTGGAGAAATGTTGAGCAAGGCCCCATCCCACGGCTAGACGTTTTTCTCAGTGTGCATACGTGTTCATGTGTACGTGTGATTGCCAATGTCGATTTTCTTCAACTGCTCTCTACTTTATTTTCTGAGATAAAATCTCTTACTAAACTCAGGGAACCATTAATTTTGCTAAACTGGCTGGCCAGTAAGTCACAGAGATCCTCCTTTCTCCATCTGCCCACCCCTAAGATGACAGGGACATAGTACTGTGCCAGGCTTCTTCAATGTGGATTCTGGGGATCAAATTCAGGGCCTTATGTTTGTGTGGCAAATATTTTGGGAATAAGTCATCTCCCCAGCCCACAAAACTCTTTCTTATGTATATTTTAACTCTACTACTACTGATTTCTTTTCTGTAATATTGCATATATAATTTTCAGGGTTTTTTTTTTTTTACAAATTCTTTCTATTAATCAGAAGTAGAATATGTTCAGCAACAAGAGTGTCACTAACCTGCAAGAATTAAAAACTGAACAGGCTCCAAAACTTCAGCGAAACCCTGTCTTGAAAAATCAAAAAAAAAAAAAAAGAATTAAAAAATCAGTGGAAAGACACAGGAGAGATTCTAAAGAATAACATAAGGAGATGGCAGATCACTGCTGGCTGCCACAGTTGGAAAAGTCCTCTTAGTCAGACGGGACTATTTATATTCTGAATAAGTCATCCCATATTTCCTTAGAGAAAGCCTTCAGGTTGTTTGTACTTAGAAGTTTAAACTATTCCAAGATATACTTTTAAGTTATTACTATATAGATATTTCATTACAAAACAAGCAAAACAAACTGGCAAAATTTGAATGTGATTTATTTGATGGGTTTATAACAAATATAAATTGATTTCTTTTTTATTACTACATTCCCAGAGTAAGTACATCTTGTAAAAATAGAGGAAAAGTGATTTAAAAAAATCTATAAAAAAGAGTTGCTGGCTGGGGAGATGGCTCAGTGGATAATGCGTTGTCATATAAGTGTGAGTACCCCAGCACCCATGTGAGTTTGAGCACCCCAGAGCACCCATGTGAGTGGCAGGTGTGCATGGCAGCCTACCTCTATAGACACCAGAGACAGAGAGGGTCTCCTCTGAATATCCCACTAAAGCCAGACTACACAGACTATGAATTCTGGGTTTAACTGAGAGACCCACTTCAATAAAAAAAGATAGAGAGCAATCCAGCAGGACCTCAGACATCATCCTCAGGCTTTTATAAGCAAGCAGCCCCCACACACACATAAAACATCTATATATATACATAGGTACCATACACAACACACACAGGGACTTGCAAAACTACTATTTCCTACAAAACGTTTAAAGGAACAGGATGCTCCATCTGTCCTGGAATTTAATCTCTTTTCCTCCAAAGGCTGAAAACACCCTCGGAGACCTGAGCAGCAACCCAAGGAAAGCCAAGGCAATGTCAAGCCACTACGGTGTTTCTGAGGACGCTCCCAAACCTTGTTAGAGTGGGCGTGCAGCTCGGAGTATAGACGAGGTTTCCCAGAGGCATAAGTGGTGCCTCACTTGTTCCAATTTGGATTCCTCCTTAGCTGCCTCCTACTTAGCTTTTCAAGCTTGTGTTACTATTCTGGTTTTCAATGTACCAAATCCTAAAGCAGTCTATAAAACTGTATCGCTCTGCTTCACACAGGAAAAAAAAAATCCCACTTTTTTTTTCTTTTTTGCATCTCCTGCTGGGAACTGTGGCTGTAAATATTGGCAAGCTCAAAAATGCTGTGACCCTTTAGCATCCAGGCATGTTGGTCTGTTGCTTTGCCTCCATTTTATAGCATTTTTAAAAAATGGACTATGGAAGTAGTGAGACTCGGGGGCTAAAATTCTCTTCAAAAAGTGCATTTCTCGTGACATAGCATATATTAATATATGCAGGTAAAAAAAAATCCCTTCCAGAAAGGAGCCGTAAGATGGATTTTTCTAGTCTGCTCTCCAAAATAATTTGACTCCAAGTACAATGTAAGGCAGTGGCTTATTAATATTCATCACTCAGTGTTACATTCCTGTTTTTCACCTAGGGAGGTGGCTTTCACTGTCAGAGTTACACATCAGACCTCTGCTCCATCTCACAGATGTCATGCCAAACACCTGTGTTCAGACTCTGCTGGGACACACGTGGTTACTTCTCCACACACCAGGAGAGGGGCTGCCTGACATGCTCATCCTGGCTCATGGGTCTCCTCAATCCTGAGCAAGCCTAGCACAGGCTGGGGCGGCACCAAGACCAAATAGGTGGGCTTTCCTGTTCCTGTCCCCTCCCGGACCCCAGAACCAAATGGAAAGTCTGTTCTCCTACATCAGGCCGTGGCCTCCACCCTGTGATCAGGTCTAGTCTTATTTTGTCTCCGCCTTTGGAATTTCAGGTTCTTGTCTTTTCTTTCAGTTTCATGGAAAGAAGAGCCGGGTTCAGGCAAAAGTGAAAATGTCTTTTATCGTACTGGCAGACATTTATGTGCCTATGCCCTCCCAGTGATTCTCAACAGCCTTAAATAGGCCTTGTTCTCACAGTCTCTGGATGTTGCTCTCTGAAGTCTCCTCAAAAACTCATCATAACGGGGAAAAGAAAAAACAGTCATGAGTTCCCTACAAATCCCTCCTCTCAAGTAATAAGTGTTTGAGATTTGTTTGCTCTTATATAATTCCTTTGTGCAAATCTTCTGTCCAGGGACACCTCCCCTGAGTGGTGGTGATGTGTTTGGGGAGGTAGCGGGGGAAGGAAACCTATTGTGAAAGGGAAGGCTTTGAAGAGTCTACTACAAGGAGACTGGTAGTTTGAATTCTAATTGGTCTTAATAAGAAGAACTTGGAGTCAGATATAGGGGTATATGCTGAAAGATCAGAGAAGCAGAGCAGCCAGCCACTGGAGTTCTTACCTCAACTGAATCCTCAAACCAAAGGGGCGATCCTGTCCCTAGGAATCCTCAGACTGAATTCCGTTTCTTTGAAACCTCAGACAGATCCTGAGCTCCTTGTCTCCTCCTACCTCATATTCCCCTCTCAACCCAGCCATATTACTTCCTGTCTCCACCTCCCTAGTGCTGGGATTAAAGGTGTGAGCCACTCCTGCTTGGCTATGTTTCTCTAGATTCAATCTGTTATAGCCAGGGTAGCTTTAAACTCACAGAGATCCATCAGCCTCTGTCTCCTTAGTGCTGGGATTGAAGGTGTGTGCCACCACTACCTGGTCTCTGTGGCTAACTAGTATAGATAACCTCTTATCTTCAGGCAAGTTTTGTTTGTTACAATACAAGCAAAATATTACCACAGAGGCTTTCTCAGGAAGGGGTTTGAGTGGATGGCGATTGTTCCAAAACCAGTTCTGCATCCCTGGATCAGCAATATTTAATTATTCCATGGGAACGTGGTTTCTCCTTCTGAAATGTTGTCTAATGAGACTGCTGATGAATACGTTCAATTCCCGGCCTGCCAGAGTGTGTACATGACACCAACATGGCTGTATGATACCCTGAACAGAGGGCCTGATATCGAGGACATGACATTGCAGCTGACTCATCCTAACTAAGGAAAGATGTCTCTTGGTTCCTGGGGATGGGGAGCAGGGCATCCGGTCAAAGCCTGCTTCCCCAGTTTCGTGAATTATTCAGTGCAGTTTTAAAAGTGTCTTTTTAAATTAAATTACCCCCAAATCAGTTGATATTGTTAGCCAACAAAGACACTGAAATGTTTTAGGATATGAATGTGGGAACGTGATACAGTATTGGATGAGTGGTCAAAAAGCCTCATCCCAGCTGTTCTTCTGAGACAGACTGAAAGAATAGCTTTCCAGCCATGTCTTTCTGCTAGCCACGTATTTCTGCCAGGACTCTGGATTGGAGGAGACTCTTCATTCAGCACATCTGCCTCTCCTGGGTCTCTTCTTAACCCACACTCTCCTCCATGCAAATTCTGCTCCTTATCACTCTATGGCTGGCCACAACACTGAAACTTTAGACTCCATTGAACCGTTGTGTCTGACAGAAATGTGCTCTGTCCTTCACAGGTGTTGGTGGGAAAGATATTCTCTAGGACGAGTTCATCTCAAAGGTCCTCTAAGTTGTCTGTCTTGGAACTGAATGGATACAGGTTCGTAAATGTATAACTGCTTAAGACAGGTTATAAAATCAATTCAAAGCCAGGCAGACAGGAAACCAGGAATAGAAGCAAAAATCAAATATCAAAAAAAAAATTGGAGGCGTGAATAAAAAAGTTTGTGAGACTTACTTTAAATGTGAACATAAATTGTAGCAAATAGGTAGCTGGGATTCAGGAGATTCACTGCACTTTTGAGTTCTAGCACAGGGCTTCACTGAAAATGAAAGGGAAAAAAAAGACACCTTGAGATGTATTTGCCGTATCTTGTGTTAAGAAATTTTACTGAACTAAACATTAAGGTTATTATTGTGGTATTAGCTAGGGTTCTCTAGAGTAACAGAACTTCCAGAACAAATATATGTGCATATATACTGAAAGTGGATTTATGAGAATGACTGCGGTCCAGCTAATCCAAAAATGGCTGCCTATGAACGGAAGGTTCAAGAATCCAGTAGTTGTTCAGCCCATCTGAATGGATGTCTCAGCTGGTCCTCAGTATGCCGAAGAAGTAGGCTCTTGTTTGCAAAGCAAGAGTAAGAGCAAGAAAAGAGAGAGCTTCCTTCTTCCCTGTCCTTATGTGGTAATAGGGGCGCGGCGCTGTGTCCCCAGCACCCCGACTGCCCGCTCGGCTAGCTTATGCCTGAAATAACAACACACAAACTGTATTCATTTAATTACTGCTTGGCCCTTTAGCCCTAGCCCTTACTGGCTAATTCTGTTATTCCGATCAACCCATCTCTAATAATCGGTGAGCACCGGTCTTACCAGGAAAGGTTCAGCATGTCTAACCTGGCGGCTTGCTTCATGGCGTGTGTCTGCCCAGGAGCGCAGCATGGCGTCTCTCTCTGGCGTCTGCTGCTGAGAGGAGAGCTTTCGAGTCTCTGACCTCACTTCCTCTTCCTCCCAGCGTTCTGATCTGTTTACTCCACCTACCTATGTCCTAACCAATAAAATGGGCCAGGGCAGTTCCTTTATTAGCCAATGACCTTCCTCCATCATCCTTACGTAGGTTTCCATCAGAAGATGTGATCTATATTAAAGATGTGTTTTCCCACCCCAAAGATCTAGATGAGAAGTGGTTCTTCCCACTTAAAATGATTTAATTAAGCAAAAATTCCACAAAGGTGGGCCCAGTCATTTTGTGGTTTTAGTTAAGTCTGGATGTATTCAAGCTGACAATCAAAATAGCCATCACAAAAGCAAGATTAACTACCTAATAAAGGGGCTAGGGAAATGTCTCAGTTAATAAAGTATTTGCCATGCAAGCATGAGAACTTGAGTTCTATATTTAGATCCCATTTAAAAAGCACATACGCTATCATTTGTAGCCAGCCTCAAACTTGCCCTGTAAACCAGGCTGGAGCTCACAGAGATCTATCTGCTTCTTCCTCCCAAGTTCTGGGACTAATGGCTTGTGCCACCACGCCCAGACGTGCCATACACGCAATAGCCATTCTATGGAGTTAGAGATAGGTGAATCCTTAGGGTACTCTTCAGGTCAGCGAGAGACCCTGTCTCAAAACACCAAGGTAAACTATCCCTGCAGAACAATACTCACTGTTATTATCCTCTGAATTTCATGGCATATGTACATATGCACATGCACACACACACATGACCACATGCAGTTGTACACAGATACCCATGCACACAGAAAATAAGTTTCTAATTAGAAATATTTCAGAGGACTTTCACAGAAAACCAATACCCCAAAGAACTTAGTATCTGATGTTCTTGAATTATTTATTTTACATTAATGAAATATATTACAAATGTGATACAAAAAAGAAAAATAGATCAAATAAATCAAATATCCACTAATGAGCTAAAATGAAACATGAGCTAAACATTAAATCATTATGATTTTCAAAAATTAAAATTTAAAAAGTACCATGCTAATAGCCATAATTCCTGTTTGCTGTTACTGGCTTTGTTAACTGGGAAAATGTCAGGAATATTGACATCAAAACCACAAAGTCACAGCCTTAAATGACCAGTCAACATTGACACAACCCAATTAAATCTTTGTAATAACATTTTTATATGAAATCAAAATTTGGCTTTTTCTGTTTTTTTCTTTTTTTATGTTTTACACACCCAAGCACATGCACACACTACGAACATAAGGGTTCTCAGGCTGACAATATTTAATACAGATCTATTTGGACACTTAAAAGAGCATGCTGTTTGATTAGATTTTTTTCATACCCTAAAATTGCTTCAGTTCATGTGGGATAAACCCATATGTTTATGATGGTCTGCAATTTCTGCAAATTGTTCACCATATGGTGTTATGAGAACATTTAAAACTGTGTTGGACCCTGACTGTATTAAAAATATCAGCGGTTCATGCATGCTTTTGAAGATGGGTCTAACTTTATTTTTTGTATACCTTTTATAAGTTTCTTTTTCATATAACAGATGGGATACATTTGCACAAAGAAGGGAAATAATTACATTTTGAAAGTCAATCATCAATTTAAGTAGCTCCTCGTCCTGAATATGAACATCCACTCAGGAAACTTCTAACGATTTTACCAATAATTACATTGGCATAAAATGATGGCTATATAATTGATGATAACAATTGTACTCTTGTGGAGTCTGATTTACCTAAGCAATTTGCTTTGAGAAGTGATGCTTTGGTTATCTTCTAGCTGACTTCACAGTGGTCCCAACAATATTTCTCCAAGAAGCATGAGATATAGGATATACCAGCTCATAAATGAACTGGAGCACCAAGAAATAAGAGTGATGGCTCATAAAATCATTGTATCACATAGACTGAACCCATGGCATACACAGTTTTTAAGTCATGTATTTGGCTTACCATTGAGTAACACATTGTATCCACTCTTTCCATGTTATCCTGAAATGTTTGGGAAGTAAAGGAAATGATTTCTCACCATAATGTTGACCAACTCCTGCATGCATCAGGAAAAGCCATTGAAAGAAAAAAATTCTGTGGGAAAGAACACGGAGATGCTTATAAAAACTCAAGATTAAAGCCAGATGTGGTGGGTCAGGCCCTTAAACCCAGTCTCTCTCTCTCTCTCTCTCTCTCTCTCTCTCTCTATATATATATATATATATATATATATATATATATATATATGTCTATGTCTATGTATATATGTATATATATAGTGTGTTGTGTAGGTATGTATATATATAATGCTGAATACATAATGAGACCCTCAAAAACTTCAAGATAAACTGTTAGAGTATTTAGTTTCTTGAAAAATTTAATAAGACTTTGTTTTGAAGCAAAAGAAAAGAAAAAGATGTAAAGAAAAATAAAACAAAAGGACAGACGTAGCTTCAAATATGCCACTGGTAATGAATGTAAACAGATTTGATTACAAAGGAAGAGAATATCAGATTTAGATTAAAAATAAAAGTTATACACCATTGTAGGTGGCATATCTAAAGCAAACAGACATTTTACATGGATCTAATTTATATGGGTAATGGTAAAAGACAAGATATCCTGAGTTTTTAGAGCATGGGGACCTCATGAGAGGGTAGAAGGGGAAGGGAGAGGAAGGGAGGTGAGCAGAGAAAAATGTATAACTCAATAAAATCAATAAAAAAAAGAAAAGAACATCATTAACACACCAAAACAAGCTCAAGGAAAATATATAAAAAGAAACAAGGGGCGGGACTTGGAGGCTTCTCACAATGTCTTACTTCCTATTCTTCCTTTTGCTTTCTGTGTGCAGTTGAGATATGATCTCTCAGCTTCCGGTTCCTGTTGCCATGCATTCCTTGCCATCAATGAAAATCTAGTCCTCTGGAACCAGATGTCAAAATAAACTCTTCCTTAAGTTGCTTTTTGTCATATTTCATCACAGCAACAGAAATTAAGTAATATACATGTTATGCGAGATAACTTTTAGTTCAACTTTTCTGTAGAATTAAGATTTTGTTGCCATTTAATTGTGTTTTTTCTTTTTCTAATATCTGATTAATGTTTTCTTTTTATGATCCCGTTTGTATATTGCATTTTTGCTGTTGCTGCTGTCCAATATCTTTTTCATTTCCAAAGTTACGCATCTCATGTTTACACTTTTTAAGTGTGTAAAATTAACTATTATATGGGTTAATATTATCTGCAAGCTTTCCCCTCTCATTATGCTCCATAATCCCTTTAGATCTTCAAGATGTGTCTTAGAGACTCTCATCTATCTACAGCTACCTGCACATACACAGCCACTTGCCTTTCATTTTGTTTTGTTTTCTATCAGGCTCCCTGTACTATTTATTTTTCCATACCTCCCTTCTTATTATATAGCTAAGCCTTCCCTTCCCTTTACTCCCTACGCTTCACATGAGTCTCTATTATAGTGAATAGAATCAAGCATACAAATGGAGCTCTCACATAGCAAACATTAGCTATTCTTCATAGCAGCATTATCATAATAATTGTTAGAACAGAATGCAATTACCCTGTCATGACTTAGATTATTTTCCTCATTTAAAAATGCAGCTTATAATATATGTATATTCTTATACAAAGATCTTATTATACTTATTTAGGCTTTTTTTTTTGAAGAAAGGTGGTATTTATTTATTTATTTAGGCTGTCGTAGATGCTGTTATATATATTTTGTAATATAGTAAGTAAGAGGAAGTACTCAAGAGGACCTTAGCATTCCAAGGCAAACTTCTGCATTATCTTGTTGACAGTGTGGCAGGGGCTCAAGGGTGATTTGGTTGGATGCACAAGTGGGTAATGCATTCTCTTAGCTTCATCAGAATTTACCATTAAACAAGGGAGCTACCCAGCTGCTCACACTGAATAGCCGCCCTTAGGGAAGAAGTCCTTTTAGGGAGAGTTGTCTTTCCTTCATACCACATTATTAAAGTCTCTTTAGTATGAGAAACCTCTGAAACAAAGGAACAAGCCAGAGTGCTCCATGATAAATGATTCAGTCGGTGAGGTAGGGAATTGCCTGATTATTAAAAGATACTCACATATTATTTTTTGCACAACTATTAATTTACTCTGAATTGATGGCCCCATTTATTAAGAAGGAGAAATAGATTCTCTTCGCCCTGAGCCATCTTCTGACAATATTAGCTATATTTGTATTTCTAATGAACTGAGTCCATATATTTTAGAATATTCTCCACCTTAATAATCCAATTAGCTAACAAATACCACAATATATTTTATTTTTGTTCTTAAATACAAATTGATCATACGTCTAAATATCTCATTTTATCTTTCTATGAATCTGTTTATTTTCCTGTCTAAACTCTGAACATTGAATAGATTAGCACACATAGTAGATGCTTAATATATTCTTCTCTAAATAAAACTGTCATTATAGTATTAAAAATAATTTATATTTGATGTGGGAGTGTCATATATCAATCTGTTGATTTCATTGGTTAAGCAATAAAGAAATTGCTTAGCTGGCCCTCATAGGTTAAAACATAGGTGGGAGGAGTAAAGAGAACAGAATGCAGGGAGGAAGAAGAAGTGAGCTCAGACTGACAGCTCTGCTCTCTGGAGCAGAGACGCCATGCCCCGCTCCAGGGCAGACACACGTGATGAAGCTCCGACCCAGGATGGACGTAGGCTAGAATCTTCCCGGTAAGACCGGTGCTCACAGATTATTAGAGATGGGTTGATCAGGATATCAGAATTAACCAGTAAGGGCAAGAGCTAAAGGGCCAAGCAGTGTTTAAATGAAACAATTTGTGTGTTGTTATTTCGGGGCATAAGCTAGCCATGTGGGTGGCCGGGTGCAAGGGACGCAGCCCCGCCACCCCTATCACTACATATATTTATCCTTTGAATAATATAACATATTGAAATGATGAATAGGCTTTAATTTTATAAGATATACCATAGTCAGATCAATTATCCTAGGTTCTATAATATTTTCATTTAACATTCAATAGAATTTAGAATTTCCATTCTTCCTATTTGTCATGAATATGGCAAATTATGTGTTCAAAGTAGTTGTATAATATTGTTCAGAGGGCCACTCTATATCTGTTAAACAAGACTTTAATGAGGGATGACATGGGCACATTTAAATTAAATGTGTGTCACATAGAGATGACTGGTGTCTGTATAATATGAATCAGCATATTTGCTGCTTTATCGGCATTACCTGGTAGTCATGAAACAGAGACTGTATAGCTGAAGTAATAAGGGCGGCGGTGGGGCTGCGTCCCCAACACCCCAGCCGCCTGCCCGGCTAGCTTATGCCCCGAAATAATTACATGGACACTGTATTCTTTTAAACACTGCTTGGCCCAATCTCTTCTAGGCTAATTCTCACATATTAATTTAGCCCATTTCTAATCATCTGTGTGTAGCACCCCAAGGTGCGCTTACCGGGGAGATTCTAGCCTAGTCCATCCTGGGTCGGAGCTTCATCCCGGGAGCGGGGCATGGCGTCTCTCTCAGGCGTCTGCTCCTGAGAGGAAAGCTGTCGAGACTCTGAGCTCACTTCCTCTTCCTCCCAGCATTTTGTTCTGTTTACTCCTCCCACCTATCCTCTAACCAATAAAATGGGCCAGGGCAGTGCCTTTATTAGCCAATGACCTTCCTCCATCATTTCCCCTTTTTCGGTTTAAACAAAAAAAAAAAAAGGCTTTAACATAGCAAAATTACATATAACAAAACAGTTATCAAGTAAAAGTTACAATAATCTTTATCACAACTAAGGAAAACTATAACTATAACTAACTATTCTTAACTCCATCAAAGACTCCAGAAAGATATATTACCTAAGTAAACAAGAACTAAGAAACTTCAAACTCTAGAAATGACAAAGACATCTCGCTGCCTGGACAGTCACCCAAAGTTCTTTTGTACCGTTGGAGCATCCATCTTCAGCCTTCAGGCCCATGGTATCCAGCAGACATTTCCATAAAGCAGGAAAATTCAAAGTCAGTTCAGTCACTATCTGTTGTGTCCTGCAGAATGTCTCGCAGATTCTTTCAAAATGAATCAGGAACCCCGAAAGATCATCTCACCTTAGGCAAGTTCAGTAGTCCTCTCTCTGCGGGTTCTCTGTGTCTAGTTTATGCAATAGTCCAGGCAAGAGCAGTTTCTTGCCCAAATGGCTATCAAACTCCATAAGGTGCCTCTTTGATGCCCATCTTCCTCTTGAAGTACATTGGTGCTGCCAGGAGCAGAGTGTCTCATTGTCATGAAAAGTCCTTAGTTATTAAAACATTAAATGTCCTATTCTGTAATCTTTGAAAGACATGAAGAATGCCTATCTAAAATATATCTCTATATATCTAGAAAATCTAACTAACATAACTACAAGCTTTACTATTATCGATGATTATCCATTAACAACCCATATTTCTTAATTATACAGTACATATTTAAATGAACTACACAATCACAATACCTTAATCAAAATCAGAAACACTTATACATATAACAAAATTGGCCTTAAATCTCTATCAATAAAGCAAAATCTATACTAATGCAAATTATTCATATCTATATCATATCCCCATTTAAATGTAAAAGAACATTGATAAACCATATTTGGGAACATGGGCGCAGTTTTTTCTCTCCAAACTGCTTCCTGCTGAATGGGGGCGTCGTTAATTAGGTCTTTCATGGTATAACCTGTGTGCTAGTTTCATCTCAGTTGGCAGTTGAGCGAAGCAATTTTCTGAAGATGTTCACTGCAACCGTTCAGGAGGGCGTGGTCCATCATACCAAATCGGAATAGAAGAAATGAACAGCGTCTCATCCTCTGTGAAAACAAAATAAGAAACTCCTTTCCAAAGTATCATATCCTTAGATCCAAACTCAAAATATCTATGTTGGATTAGTTCAGAAGCATTTATAAACAAATATCTTTTAGTAGCTTTTGCTCTTTCCTCAGCATTCAAATAATTCAAAGAGAACATAATAGCATACAGTATCAAAATTATCTGTGTATTTTCCATCTTTGTGCAGCTTTGTTTTAACCTCTATTTTGTTTATTTTTACCTTTAACTCTTTGCTTTTTGAGACAGGTTCTCTGTATCTTTGACCTGAAGTAACTCTGTAGACCAGGCTGTCTTTGAACTCTCAGAGATTCGCCTGTCTCTGCCTCCCAGGCATTCGGGATTAAAGGTGTACACTACTACACCTTGAACTCACAGAGATCTGTTTGTCCCTGCCTTCTAGGCACTGGGATTAAAGGCGTGTGCTACCACACACAACAACTCTCTTCCTTTTTTTTTTTTTTTTTTACTTTAAGAACTTTAAATTTTAGTCTGCATATATTTTTAACACACTTCAAACCATTTAGAAATTTTCTTTGTCTTTGAATCTCTCTTTACTGTATATCTCTCTTTTTCTGACCACACGAGTCTTTAATTTACCAAGCAATATCAGTAGGATTAAAGGCGTGGCTTTGCCGGCTGGATCCAGCCCATTCCTTAGCTTTCCAGCCTCATGACTGAGGTACTGGCTGTAGCCAGCAAGCGAGCTTCAGCAGCCTTTGCTTGCAAACCGCACAAACTGCCTGCGTAAAAGAGTCAGAGTTTGTCCTGGCAGGACAGCCCAGAAAGCCGGCATTTTTAAATGGCGCAGCTTTTTTCCTGCTACGGCTGAAAACCGAAAAGCATGTGTTCAGCTTTTTGTCAACACCGTTTAAGTGTTTCGTGGCAGGACCTCTTAATGAGCTGCAGGCTTTGTAGCTAAAGCTGAGTCAGGAAGCCTCTCTTAGATGAAAGTGCATGCTTGCCTCTAACAAGTAGAGCAGACCCGAGAACACAGCGAGTCTAGTTGCCATCAAACAAATCGTAGCACTTTACTCCAAATGCTCTATTCAAAAGCTCTGTCTCCCGCAGGAGCCAGACAGGGACTGCAATGGCGGCACAGCCCCAGGAAGTCGCGCTTTAAAATGACACAGCATTTTTTTTCTGCTACTGTTGCCGAATCAGGAAATCTCTCTACAACATGCCACCAACAAATAGCAAAAATCTGTGTTAAACTCTCTCTCCCTTATTTTTAAGTCTTCTCAGGTTTTTTAAGTGGTTTTAGTCCATCACGTGGGGCGCCATATGAAGTAATAAGGGCGGCGGTGGGGCTGCGTCCCCAACACCCCAGCCGCCTGCCCGGCTAGCTTATGCCCCGAAATAATTACATAGACACTGTATTCTTTTAAACACTGCTTGGCCCAATCTCTTCTAGGCTAATTCTCACATATTAATTTAGCCCATTTCTAATCATCTGTGTGTAGCACCCCAAGGTGCGCTTACCGGGGAGATTCTAGCCTAGTCCATCCTGGGTCGGAGCTTCATCCCGGGAGCGGGGCATGGCGTCTCTCTCAGGCGTCTGCTCCTGAGAGGAAAGCTGTCGAGACTCTGAGCTCACTTCCTCTTCCTCCCAGCATTTTGTTCTGTTTACTCCTCCCACCTATCCTCTAACCAATAAAATGGGCCAGGGCAGTGCCTTTATTAGCCAATGACCTTCCTCCATCATATAGCCCAGTGACTTAGGAGAGAACCAAACATGACTGACCAAATAAAAGTCAATGAAATAATTCCCAATGATATTCTGCTATATTCACAGTTGAGTGCCTAGCCCAAATGTCATCAGAGAGGTGCTATCCAACAACTGTTGGGAGCAGATGCAGGGAGCTACAGAGAAACACTAGGCAGAGTCATGGGAATCCCACAGAAGAGAGGGAGGAAGGATTGTAGGGGGCCAGAGAGGTCAAGGACACCAGGAGAACACAGCCCACAGAATCAACTAAGCCAGGCTCATAGGGACTCACAGAGACTGAAGTGCTAACCATGGACCCTGTTTGGGTCTGAGCTAGGTCCTCTGCATACATATTATTGTTGTGTAGCTTGATGTTCTTGTGGGACTCCCAACAGTGGGAGTGGGGCCTGTCTCTGACTCTTTGGCCTACTCCTGGAAACCTTTTCTTCCTACTGGGTTGCCTTGTCCTGCTTTGATATGAAGGTACATGCCTAGACTTATTATAACTTGTTATTTCATGTTTGGTTGAGGGAAACAGAAGAGTGGATCTGGGGGAGAAGAGATATGGGAGGGGGCTCTTAGAGAAGTGGAGAGAGGAAACCTGTGACCAGGATGTAATGTATGAGAGAAGAATTTTAAAAAGGGAAAACACATGTGGGTGTGTGTTGTTCTAATGACTCAGTTAAAAAGCAGGCCGTCCCACAAACTCTTCCACATGTTGAATAGATCCTTCTACAGACATTGCAAAGATGTAGGTGGAAAGAAAAGGGATGAATGTTCATTAAGTGCTCTTCAGTCTGTGTAAACTTCACGGTGAGTGCGGGTGTCTGCATCCTACTCTTGGCAAAACTTGTAGCTACGGAAACAACCCTGGCAGCACAAGGTAAAATCCCAGCAGCCGAGCACAACAGAGGAGAGAGGAATCAGATTCCTTGTTCCTTGATGCCATCTGTCTAGAATCTGAGATTAGATCTCATTTTAAAAAGTCAATTTGCTCCTCTTCAATTGGAGATGAATATGAAAAACGAATTACCCAAATTAGTTTCAAATGAACTGATGCTGAAGAACTAAATCTAAGTGCAGAAGAATGCAGAAAATATATGTATATAAGTTTATGCTTTGAGCAAAAAGTTTTGACAAAAATATAAAATTATAACATAGCATAGTAGGGGTTGTCAGCAGTTGTAAAATCTGATTTTTATAGATGTGTCTCCAAGCTCCTTTATTTCACATGAGAACTCCTAGAAGAAAGTCAAGCTTCTAGCTTTCTCTAGGGCAAAGGGGATGCCTAACTTTCATTTCCCCACATATACTGCCCTTTCATTATTTATGTCTAAGAGAAGAAAGATATTAAATCACCTCTGAAATATTAAAATATTAGTTACAGAAAGTGCTGACATTTAAACTTGCATGTAAATACTCCTTGATATTTAAAGAACAGGACAAGGGTCACAAAGACCATAGAGAGATAACAGAATACATGAAAGATCCAGTAACAACATGGTGCAGGTGAGATTGATAAGAACTTTGTCAACACAACTAAAGAAAATATCTGGAGTGAAGAATCCACATCCTGCAAAAGCAGGGCATGAAAACAGAGAGTAGAGGTTGTGAGGGGCAGCTGCTTGTTTGTCCCAGCCACCTGAAACCCAAATAATTACGCAGAAACTATATTAATTAAATCACTGCTTGGCCTGTTAGCTCTAACTTCTTATTGGCTAAATTTTACATTAATTTAACCCATTTCTGTTAATCTGTATATTGCCACATAGCAGTGCCTTATGGGGTAAAATACCCACCATCTGTCTCCGGAGGATGCATGGCATCTCTCTGACTCTTTCCTTCTCCCAGCATTCAGTTCTGCCTTCCCCATCTACCTAAGTTCCGCCCTATCAGCAGGCCAACGCAGTTTCTTAATTCATTAACCAAGAAAAGCAGCACACAGAGGGGACCCCCACATCAAGTAGAAAAGCAGACATTAGTGACTGCTTGAGAACCACTGTGACACCCTCAGACCACTGCCTGAGGAGCTGCAATGCCAACCTGCTGAAAACATGCTTCCCAGAAGCCTGATGGAGAAAACATAGAAGCAGCTGAAGAAAATGGCTCTCTAGAAAGAAAATATTGCCAAAGAATTTGAGGATTCTCATGAAAGCACTCTTATTTAAAAAGAAAATGCTCTCAAAAATGATACACACATACATATATATATATACATATATATACACACTCTCACACACATAAACACATATATTTATACACATATACACAATATACTTCACATATACACATACCTTAAATGTATACACATATAATATACATGTACACACACTCACACACATGTGCACATATACACAAATATATACACAGATATGCAATATACTATATATACATATACATAAAACATATATATATACACACACTCACAGACACACACACATTAGTTTTGTTATCTTCATTATTTATCAGGTTTCTAAAATAATTCTCAATATTTTCCTTTGTCAAGTGTGTCTCTTCTATCCGGTTGGGAGTCAGGAAAATATTAGACTAAATTTCCATTAATGACAGAAGCAACATTCTTATTCTCTGAAGGAATTCTGACTGTGTGTGTTTGTGTGTGTATATACTGTTTACACACCTTGAATATGGTCAGTTACAACCGGCCTCAGTCTTTACTCCTTACTACTGTCATAGACATAATGGAAAGCCTATGGCATTCTCACAACACACATAACCCTAAACAAGCCTGAGTCCTTTAGACTCTAAAATTTAGAGTATCAAAATAAGGCAAAAGCTTTTAAAAGTCCATTGACATCAGACTCACCATTCTTTCCTTCTACTTAGCCCCTAACTGATATCTAATGTCCCAGGTAGCAATGACAAGACATTTGTTATTTTTTGTTTTTGTTTTTTATTTTTTTTTCACTTTTGAAAATGACCAAGAAGTAACAAGTTCAACACTTGACTTGTTCCAGCCAGGAAAAACAAAGATGTTTAAGCTGATTTTCCAGAGTGACACAAATGAACTCAACACAATTAATTCCAATTTTCTTTGAATAAGGTCTGTTCTACTACACTTAGAATGCATAATCCAGGCTATTATTTGCAGTAGGCTAATCTTGAAGTGTTGTGTGAAGAATTAAGATAAGCTAAAATGTCACAGAGCTCATGTGCCTACTAAGACACAACCAAAGTTCCTGAATAGATTCCTCTCAGGCCTTTAAGTCATAAGTTAGGTTCCAGAACTCGTAAAAATTTGATTCAGTTAGTTTGAGCCAATTTCCACTTTCTTTTAGGAAAGAATGAACATTAAAATTCCTTAGTCTAGTATTGTCCCTGACAGAATTCCAATCAAATATGTTCAAAATCTGTATCTGACAGTCTCATGCAGTAATTTTACAAAGGCTTAACCAGATTCAGAAAGACAAGGACCGCACATTTGCTCTCATATGAAGAATACAAATCTCTCTCTCTGTCTCTCTCTCTTTCTGTCTGTCTGTCTCTCTCTCTCTCTCTCTCTCTCTCTCTCTCTCTCTCATGGAGAGGTATGTATGTAGCTCATGAAATTGAGAAGGGTACAGTTAGAGAGATGGAATAATTCTTTTTTTTTATTGAGAAAATGAGAAAAAAAAAACAAGTTTTCACCTCCTCCCAGCCTCCCATTTCCCTCCCCCTCCTCCACCCTTCTCCCCCTCCTCCCACCCTTCTCCCCCTCCCCCCACTCCTTTCCCCCTCCCTCTCCAGTCCAAAGAGCAGTCAGGGTTCCCTGCCCTGTGGTAAGTCCTAGGTCCTCCTCCCCCCTCCGTCCATATCTAGGAAGGTGAATATCCAAACTGGCTAGGCTCCCGCAAAGCCAGCACATTACGTAGGATCAAAACCCCTTGCCATTGTCCTTGGCTTCTCATCAGCCCTCATTGTTCGCCATGTTCAGAGAGTCCAGTTTTATCCCATGCTTTTTCAGTCACAGTCCAGCTGGCCTTGGTGAGCTCCCAATAGATCACCTCCACTGTCTCAGTGGGTGGGTGCACCCCTCATGGTCCCGACTTCTTTGCTCATGTTCTCCCTCCTTCTGCTCCTCATTGGGGCCTTGGGAGCTCAGTCCAGTTCTCCAGTGTGGATCTCTGTCTCTATCTCCATCCCTCACCAGATGAAGGTTCAATGATGATATGCAAGATATTCGTCAGTATTGTTATAGGATAGGGTCATTTCAGGTTCCCTATCCCCAGCTGCCCAAGGAATTAACTGGGGACCTCGGCTTGCGCACCTGGGAGCCACTCTAGGTACAAGTCTCTTGCCAACCCTAAGGTGGCTCCCTTAACTAAGAATTGTCCTTCCGTGCTCCCCTATCCAACCTTTATCCCAATCCTCCTTTTTCCCCAAGTTCCCCCCTTCCTCCCCTTCTCCCGTTTCTCTCCCCATCTCCCCTTACCCCCATCCCACCCCACCCCCAAGATCTCAATTTTCTCCCCGGCAACTTTGTCTACTTCCCATAGCCAAGAGGATAACTATATGTTTTTCCTTTGGTTCACCTTCTTACTTAGCTTCTTTAGGATCACCAATTGTAGGCTCCGTGTCCCTTATTTATGGCTAGAAACCAATTATGAGTGAGTACATCCCATATTCATCTTTTTGGGTCTGGGTTACCTCACTCAGTATAGTGTTTTCTATTTCCATCCATTTGCATGCAAAATTCGAGAAGTCATTGTTTTTTACCGCCGCATAGTATTCTAATGTGTAGATATTCCACACTTTCTTCATCCATTCTTCCATTGAAGGGCATCTAGGTTGTTTCCAGGTTCTGGCTATTACAAATAATGCTGCTATGAACATAGTTGAACAAATGCTCTTGTCATATGATAGGGCATCTCTTGGGTATATTCCCAGGAGTGGTATTGCTGGGTCCAGGGGTAGGTTGATCCTGAATTTCCTGAGAAACCGAAACACTGATTGAGATGGAATAATTCTTAAGGGAGTGGGAAGGTTGGAAAAGAGAGTAATAGAACACATAAAAAATGGAGCAGTATAGTATATGGGACAGGGAGCCAAGGAAGAGGAAGATGGGGAGGGGGGGTTAAGAGGACAGTGGGGCTCAATAATTAAGAGCATTTGGTGACACTTGCAAAGAAACCAGGTTTAGATTCCAGTACACATTAGCAGCTCACAAACATTTGTAACTCCAGTTCTAGGGACTATGATTGCCTTTCTGGTCTCTGACAGCACCAGGCGTGTAGTGATGCATATATACATATGTAGGCAAATAAAATAGACATGAGTTTTAAAATACAGTATTAAAATCCACTTTTTTGTACACTAAATTAAACAATTGCAAACAGTTTTTTTTTTAATGTCTTTCACAAGGCCCTTAGATGAAGAACTACAGGCCACCAATGGCTGTCGAGGGAGGGAGTATCAATCGTCTCTAGAGGTTCACCAATGCTAAAGGGTCAACCCTAGACACATGAATGTACAAACAACATAAATGAACCCATAGGTGCGTGTGGGATGTGTGAGTGTGTGTGTTACAGGATATTTTATCACACTGATAAAATATGCCCCGAGTTTGCATTTGCTTTGCTTAGATAAAATTAACCTTGTGTCAGGAGGCTGAGTTAGCATTTAGTTGACAGAAAGTAGTCACAGAGCATCAGAGGACATCTGGGAGAGATAGAGAGACACAAGAATTAGTAGGGAGGGATTTGGAGTGGTATAGGTTTTTTCTGGTTTGGCGAAGGGGAAGCATTGGGGCTTATGGAGAAGCCAGCAGAGACAGAAGATTAGCTAGTTGTTACTCAGTATCTCTGAACTAGCAGGTTTTCACCCCACCCTTTGAATCCTGAGTATTATTTATAAATAGAATGATAGAGATTTAGTTAAACTATATTTAGCAGCAGTGACAGAGCCGGTGCCTGCAGGAACTGAATTTCTGCCAGGCTGTGGCCTGAGTGGTGATGCTACTCCTAAAGAAGCAGATCAGTAATGGCGGTGTTGCAATTGCTGGCTGAAACAGCAGTCAATTAAAGCACAGCCACTGTGCTGGAGATAAAACAACATGTGTGTGCATGTGCTGCATAATAATAATAATAATTATAAAAGAGGTCAGGCATATGAACAGGAGAGAGAAGGGAAGAGTCTGAAGAGGAGGAGAAAGGGGTAAAAGTGATATCCTACTCATGTATGAAAATCTCAAAAGCAAAAACATCCTCCAGCACTCCTCTCATTGAGAAGTACTGTCTATGTTCTTGTCCTTTGAAAGAAAGCTGGTTTAATTCCACTTTAGCCAAATAGTACATGTTTGTAAGTGTAAGCTGAGTAAGGTTCCTGCCTATCATCAAAGGCCTTAACAGCTAGCTACACCCTTGCAACCATAAAATGCCTGAAAGGGACGCTGGGTAATTTCTACTGCAGGTATTTAAGGCTTCTGCCTTGATGTTTCAGAGTGGTTGTACTTGAAAAAAAATCCACTCAACTACAGCAAGACTATGATACTATGGCGACTAGGCCAAATCCCTCATATTAATAGTCCAAGTTGACCTCACAGCCAACAGGCAGAACCAACTGTCAGACAGAAACAGCAGCTATCTTGGAAGTCCCACAAATGACTTTCGATAAATAGAAATTTTAGAAAACCTCAGTATGATACCCAAAAAGAAAACTGTGTGCCCAGCTACTTCCCACTTCTAGACCCTCAAAATCATAAACATGTAACTCACCACCAAGTTTTAGTTTATAACATGTTATGTATGAAATGCAACTGGACTGTTGGATTTTTCTATTGTCATGTTTTGCCACTTGGTCATGTCCTTGCATACCATGGAATTATTTGCTTTAGAAGGCAGATATCACATAAGGAAATTTTTAAGATCTGTGCATTGCTGGCTTCTACCAAACAGTATTCAATGTTGGTAAATCATCTTCACCCAGTTAACAGTTATCTATTTGGGGTCTCTTCTTCCTCTGTCCCATTCTTGGAATGTTTAAGATTTTGCTGTTTCATTAGATTATCTTGTTTGTTTGTTTCTCTTTAGTGTCTTGGTAGATGAAAACTCTCTGTGGATTTTTAGTCTATCTCTCTGTTTCCATTTTTATGTTTGGAAAACTGCCCCAAGTATTCACTGAATCAGCAGTGTCTCAAGGGGATGCCCGGAAAGAGTCTGTGCTGAGTCAGGCTCCTGTCTCTGCTACCTTTTCCTCTAGAGACTGTTCTTACGTCATTGCTGCCTGGACTGTTTCCTGGTGCTTCTGGACAACTATTGTTTTTTCCATTTTATTTAACCCAGTCCTTACATGTGTTCTTGGTAACGTGTTGATTTGGAATTGGTTACTCTGTCACAGCTGAAAGCAGATGTCTATCCAGCTGTGCTTTCCTCTGGAGTGTGTTATATATTCTCTGTACATGTGTTTATATATTACACATGTTGGCAACATAAACATATAGTGTCTTGAGAGTCTGAGCTTGGTTTCTTTGACTCTGTCATAGTAAAGCCTAGACAGCTTGCTAACATAAAGAAAGAATTCAATAAATATGACGGACATGAGAGTGTAGTTCAGTAATAAGGCATTTGACTACCATGTATAAGGACCAGGGTTTTCGTGTGTTTGTTTCAGGTTTGCTTTTTGTTGTTGTTGTTGTTGTTTGAGACAGGGTTTTTCTGTACAGCCCTGGCTGTAGACCAGGCTATCGTCAAATTCGGAACTCTGATTGTCTACCTCTCTGCCTCCTGAGTTCTGGGATTAAAGGCATGTACCACTACTCCTTCAAGAACCAGCTTTTGAACTCAACACAAAAATAAAATTTGAAGGGAAGGAAGGAAACTAATAGGCTTTTCTTCTTTCTAATACTCTTTCACCTAAGCACATAGTCGAGAAACTTGACTAAGGATAGTAATAGATGACTATGATCCAGACTCTGAAGCAGGATATGCAAGTCTGAGGCCAGCCTGAGCTCCATGATGGGAAGATCCTGTCTCCAAAAATAGATAAATCAGCAAAATAAATAAATAAATAAAACAAGAAAGTTAGCCTATGAACTTTCATTTTTCTTCTAAGTTTAAATGTTAAAATCATCTTCCATACCCTACTCTATATGTTGAATTAGCCACTAAGTTCTGTCTATCCAGTATCCCTACTGTTTTCCTGCCATGCCTTCCCATTAGTCCCCTCTATCCAAGCCCAGGCAGCCATTGAGTCTTAACAGTTACACCCTACATCTGCTACTTGATGTATTACCTCTAGCTCTGTTTCCTTTTTCTAGCTTTCCCTAACATTCTGTTTACTCAAACACAAATTTTATTATTTCAACTGTTTAAAATGTCAAATAACACTGTGTAAAAGATGAATACTGAACTTCTTTGTATGGAATACAAAGTTTTAAGCAACATTACAATGACAAATTGTTGGCGGAGACTGTTCATTTCTTTTCTGACCACCCAGACCTAAAAAATTACACAAAAACAATATTAATTATAGCACTGTTCAGCCAATGATTCAGGCATATTTCTAGGTAGCTCTTACATCTTGAATCAAACCATTTCTATGAATCTATGTATTGGAAAGAGGCTGTGGTTTACTGGTAAGGATCCAGTATCCATCTCCTTTAGCAGCTACATGGCATCTCCCTAATTCCATTTATCTATATATTTCTCAATTCTGACTTTCTGTCTGTCTTTACTCTGCTAAGTCATTGGCCCAAACAACTTTATTCATCAACCAATAAAAGCAACGCATATACAGAGGGACATCTCACATCATCTCTCCCTTTCTGCCTATTAAAAAGGAAAGTTTTAACTTTAACATAGTAAAACTACATGTACAAACCAGCTTTCAAGCAAGAATTATAGTTACAATATTTAGTCCATTTACATTTGGCAAAAATAAGGAAAATACTCTATCATCGATCTTATCTGTGTGAGTATAAAGATTTATATCTAATTTATATTTTATTATAACTAAGGATAATTATAGCTATCAGTCTTCAACTCTTCAAAGACTCCAAAAGTATATAGTATTACCCAAGTAAACAGGAAGTGCATTGTAAGCAACTTCCAAAGTTGTAGAATTGACAGAGATATCTTGCTGCCTGGACAGTCACCCAAAGTTCTTCTGTAATTTTCAGCCATCAATCTTCAGCCTACAGGCCCACAGTATTGAGCAGCCTTTTCCATGAAGCAGGAAATTTGAAGATTTGTTCTGCCTTAAAAAGGTAAAGTTCATTAGTTGCTTTCTTCTGTGTCCTGCAAAATGTCTGGCAGTTTCTTCTGTGAAGCAGGAACCCTGAAGGACCATTCTGTCTTTTGGAAAGTTCAGCAGTCCAAGAAAGAACAGTTTTCTGCCCAAATGGCTAGCAAACTCCATAAGGAGCTTCTTCAATACTTATAATCTTCTTTAAGTAGATTGGTGCTGCCAGGAGCAGATGAGTCTCTTGTCATAAAAAGGTCTAAGTTAACAAAACATTTTAAATGCCATATTATGTAGGTCTTTGAAAGGTTTTAAGAATACCTATTCATCTGAAATATCTCTCTGATTTTATCTCTGTATATCTAGAAAACCCAACTATCATGACTACAAGCTGTTATAGATGACTGTCAATCTATAATTTTTATTTATACATTACATTTTTAAATGAGCTGTATAAACACAATACCTTAAACAGGAGCAGGAATGAATATATACAGTGTGACAAAATTGACCTTAAATTTGTATCAATATACCAAGATTCAAAACAATGCAAAGTATTCATCTCTATATAATATCCCTCTTTAAATAAAAACAAATATTTATAGACAATCATTTTGGGTTTGGGGGCATAGTTTTCTCCAAACTGCTTCCTGCTTTTTATTGAGTGAAGTATTTTTACCAACTCTACCAAACATCATAGGTCCATTCTAAATATCCATAATTCCGAGACCAAAACAGAGGGACAATTTTACTCTGAGGAACAATTATTAGATTAAATATAGCAAAAGATTAGACTGAAGGAAGTGAAAGATAGATGCTATATTTATCTCAAATGTACACACTTAAAAATTTCTGAAAGCCTTGCTTCACACTGAGCTCCTTTTTCACTTTTAATGACTTTTTGACTGGCAAGTCATTGTCGCCTACAAATAAGGGAGCTCACACTTGGATGTACATATTGAGTGCAGGATGAGTCAATCAAGTGAATTAAATATGCATTGTCTCCCTTACCTGTCATTTTTTATCTGTCAGCCATTTAAAATTACTCTCAGTTATTGTGGACTGTGCAGTACGTAGTTATTGATGACAGTCACCTTGCTGTACAACAGAGCTCGAGACCCATCCTTCATGTCAGCCTGAAGTAGCACACTGGGTAAAACCAACAGCTTCCTAGTCTCCTCTCCATATTCCACCCTCAGTCTTTAGAGCAGCCTTCATTCTACCTCCTACCACTATAAGTTTAAGTTTTTAAAAGATTACACACAGCATGAAATGATTCAGTATTTGTCTTTCTGTGTCTCCTCCACATTCACCCACCTTGCTGCAAATGACCAGATTGCCTTTGCTGTTTTTAAGGTTAAAAAGTATTCTGCTGTGTATAGATATCACATTCTCTTTACACATTAATTCACCGATGCACACAAGTTGACCTAAAATGTGGTTATCATGAATAATGCTGCAGCTAACCTGGGGATAGCTTTAACATAATGATTTTGGTTCCTGTGGCTATATGTCTAGAGGTTAGATTACTAGATCATGTTGTAATCTTATTTTCAGTTTTTACAGGAACCTCTACACAGTTTTCATAAAGGTTATACTCATTTGCATTCCCTCCCACACTATTATAGAAAGTCTTCCTGTTTTGTTTAATTTTCTACGAGTCCTTCTAACAGATATGAAATAATAAATGCATACACAAGTGTGTGCATCTGTAATATACAGAATAGATATATGTTATGTATGTATAAATATATATTTTATATAGCTTATGGTTCTTTTCTACTTAAAAACACAGAATGGCCATTTTGCAATATAGATTAATTGAAGTAAATGCTATGTAGCAATTACTTTCCGTTCCTTTGTTCAAACTTAGAGTTTTTGTTGAAAATACATGGAAAAATCTCTACACTGGTGTGTGGAGTCCTTCTGTATATGTGTTGTTTTTATTGATTAATGAACAAAGAAGCTGTTTTGGCCAGTAGCTTAACAGAATAAAGATAGGTGGAAAAGGCTAAACTGAATGCTGAGAGAAAGAAGGCAGTGTCAGGAGAAGCCATGGAGCCACTGCCAGAGACAGACACTGGATGAAACTTTACACAGAAAGCCGCAGCCATGTAGTGATACACAAATTAATGGAGATGGGTTAGTTTAGGATATGAGTTATCCAGAAATATGCTTAAGCTATTGGCCAAACATGTTTCTGTGTGATTATCATGGGACTGTGCAGGATGGAAACCTCCTACAACACTACACTTCTGTAATGAAGTATTCCTTCATCTGTAGTGTATTTGCATACTTAGCTGCAGGTATTTTGTATTTGATTATCAAAACCTTAGAAAACCCCCATATAATTAAATTTTTTCCATTACATCTATAATGGAGAATGTCCAGAGATTTATGGAATATGATTCCAGCAAGGTAGAAGAGGCCAGCAAATGTGAATTCACAGAAGCAGAGAATTGAAGAAGGAGCCGTGGGATGTAACCCTTTTACTTCTCAATATCTATACCTGAACAATGAGATAATTACATGCAGATTGAATAACCATTGAGGTGAATGTAGGCTTAGTACAAACAGAACTGTTAATTAGATACATGATGTTTCATTAAGTGTTCATAGCATCACTGACTTCTGCGGTTTGAAAATAACAAGAACTGGTGCTCAGCTACCCACATCTACAGCCAGAGCATAACCCAGCTTCCCCCGTCCCAGGCCCTGAATGCCTGCTCTTTGAATCATTGATCTTATTTACATATAAAAATGGGCACATAACCAAGACAGAAAGACACAAAATTGAAAATTCAACAGATTTGCTCCCCTGTTTTCTTAATAGACAAGGTCTAGGCAATGTTCCTCAGAACACCGCCTGGGTCATCCAGCTCATGAGTCACCATGGTGTTCTCCCCAAGTAAGTGGCATCATAGTTGGCCTGAAAAGCTATGTCTCATCAAACTAAATCCCAGAAGTGATTAGTGTGTGTTTACATGAAGATGTTGTGTTTTCTGTAAGATATTTCACAGACTTTGTGTTCCAGAGAAGCAATGTCCATGGCATATAGTGGCAGCCATTCACACATTTGCAGGCCTACTGCAATTTACAGACTATTTTCATCAGAATTCTGCTTCTAGCATATTTAGACACCCACTATAATTTCCTAAACATGTAAATCAAGCAATTTGAGAAAAGTCAAGCACAAGGCCTCAGGTGGTGGAGGTATTTCAGGAATGTCAGCACCAAATAAAAAATAATTAGTCAACTCTTTCATGAAAGCTAATTTTCCACTGGGCCATGTGCAGACTAATTTTGGTCAACCAGATGCCCCCTCGATGTCATATTTTTTTTTCTATTTACATAGATGTGTTATTTAAAGTTGATAGAGGAAAGTCTTATTTATTCTAATTTTGCAGAAATACTTTTTTCAGATTCACATGATAGCATTTTATGTCCCATTTATCTCAGGGTATGCCTCAGTGAAGGGTGTTTATCAGACACAAAAATCAAAACCAGCAAGCTTTTCACATACACTGGTTCAGGACTCACTTAATAACTGTGTTCCTTTAGGAATTCTCTCACACACACCTAATACTTAAAACCTCATCAGACTGCAGATTTGCAGATTATTGCTAGTCAGGGCAACTAGTGAGGCTTTTCTGTAGTTACTTCCTAAATAGTGACATTTTCCCAGATTTTTAGATTTACAGTGGATTTTTTCCAAAATAGTCAAAGAACTCTGATAAAGACTTTCTTCTAAGTAGTAGTTATTTACATGTGCTTTAATGCATGATGGGAAAACTTTGTAATTCAGTACAATAAGAAATGGGTTTTATTAGTCATTTTAGTTATTAATTATATCACAATGATCATATGAACATATAAAAGGAATTCAATTCATTAGTAATAAGGGAAGTAGAAATTAAAATTAGATAAGATAACATTATACGTCCACTATAATGATGAAAATAGAAAAAGTAGATGGCATAAATAGTAAAGAGGATGCAAAAAAAATGGAGCCATTGCTGGGAGCATGAGCTAGTATTACCACAGAAGTTAACACATGCACATCAGTAATTTCACTCATAGGCATGCAGTGGGCAGAAGTATACATTGATATAAAAGGCATAAGCAAGAACAAACATAGCCCTGTCACTTCTCTTTGTTTTGGGTAATTCTTTTCTGACTTAAGTAGTTTTTTAATAATCATCTGCTGATCAACAAAGCAGTTCACATCCCTGGAGAAAAGGTAGACATTTAAAGCTTTGTGTAAACAGTTCTCTTTCTCCTTCTCTGTGCTGCAAACTCCACCTGCTAAACTCTTTGTTTGACTCCTCATATTCAGTAATATGACAAATTCTGCCTCAGTTTCCACCCTCTACCTCATAACATGTACTTTCACTAAACTGTTAGACTACAGTGATGCATATCCTCTGTTTTCCCTCTCCCAAAGATCAGTCTTGTAGACAGAAGTTTCTGTCCCACCCAGTCCCATGGCCAGTCAGCCTCAAATAAACACACAGAGGCTTATATTAGTTATAAACTGTTTGACCTGTTGTTCAGGCTTATTACTAACTACCTCTTGCAACTTAAATTAACCCACAATTCTTATCTATGTTTATCCATGTGACTTAGTACCATTTCTCAGTAAGACATTCTCATCTTGCCTCTTCTGCTTCTGGCTGGTGAGTGCATCTCTGCCTTTCCTCTTCCCAGAATTCTCCTAGTTTGGTTGCCCTACTTATAATTCCAGCCTGGCTACTGGCCAATCACCATTTCGTTAAACTAATATGAGTGACATCTTTACAGTGTACAAGTGCATTCTCCCCAGCACACTCTTCCATTTGACATTGGTTCTTTTGCTGTTTTTGCTTTGTTCTGAGTACATGTGTAAATATAAGTATGTATGTGTGTATAGGTGGACATGCATGTGGACACAAATCGAGGCTAGAAGGAGACACTTGGTGTCTTCCTCTATTGCTCTCCCCATATTAATATTTGAGATAGCATTTCTCACTGAACCTGAACCTTGCTGTTTTGTTTGGGCTAGATAGTCAGTGAGTTCCTAAGATTGGCGTCTCTCCACCTACCTCAATACTATGGCTGCACATGGGTGTGCCTGGCTTTATGTGAGTGCTGGAGAATCAAACTCAATCAGTACTCTTACCCTCAGGGGCATCTCCCTACCCTTTATTTTGGAATTACTTTTAAAAATTAAAATATTAATTATATCTTTTTTCTTTGAGATTGTAATATAATTACATCATTCTTCCCTTCCCTTTCTTCTCTCCAAACTCTCCCATATACCCCTACTTGCTCTCTTTCAATGTCATGGCCTCTCTTTTCATTAATTTTTGTTACATACAAACATATGCATATATATATGTATACATATATGTGTGTATGTATGTATGTGTATATATTCATAAATACATAAACACAACTGCTCAGTCTGCATAATGTTACTTGTATGTACATTTTTTAGGGCTGACCTTACTACTGTATTAGATAAGCAATTTATGTGACCTTCCCTGGGGAAGACTATTTTTCCTGCTCTCAGAATTCCTTAGTTGCCTATAATTCTTAGTGTAGAGTTGAGGATTTGTGAAATTTTCCCTGTTTATTTAGGGAGACCACCATTACAGAAAACCACAACCAACCAAAATAAATAGTTGTGGAGCCCAATCCCAATGGATACATCTACAAACATCCTGCACCCAAGTAAGGTTCAGGAATCACTGCAGAAGAGGAGGATAAAAGGTAGAAAAAGCCCACATGTCAGAGAATTTGTTGTCTACTAGTGATGGCAGAAGATTTACTTCTTTTCTATTTTTGAGAGGGGTGGGGGGAGAGAATATGCATGGGTGTAGGGGTCTGTGGATGCCGGAAGTTTCAGATCCTCCAGAGCTAGAATTACAAGCATGTGTGAATCACCAGAGAGATGTACATGAAGAAACTGAATTCAGGTCCTCTGCATGAACAGGACATGCTTTTAAACTGCTGAGCCTTTTCTCCAGCCTTAACAATAAACAAACAAATAAATGGATAAATAGAAATGCTTGAATACAATGCTTTATCCTTTTCTTTCTCAGACAGGTATGTAAATCTAGTCCTTGTTCTTACATCTTTATAGATGCCAAATTCTTTAGAAGTGACATTTTTAGCAGGAAGGATCTTTTTGGATTAGGTATTTGACAGACATTCTCATTCAAATCAACAAACTGAGTCTGTCAGTTTAAAAACAAACTGATATGTTTGTCTTTGGGTTCACCTTCTTATTTAGCTTCTCTAGGATCACGAATTATAGGCTCAATGTCCTTTATTTATGGCTAGAAACCAAATATGAGTGAGTACATTCCATGTTCCTCTTTTTTGGGTCTGGCTTACCTCACTCAGGATAATGTTTTCTATTTCCGTCCATTTGCATGCAAAATTCAAGAAGTCATTGGGATAAAACCGGACTCGCTGAACATCTGAACATCGCGGACAATGAGGACTGCTGAGAAGTCAAGAACAATGGCACTGGGTTTTGATCCTACTGCACATACTGGCTTTGTGGGAGCCTAGGCTGTTTGGATGTTCATCTTACTAGACCTGGAAGGAGGTGGGAGGTCCTTGGACTTCCCACAGGGCAGGGAACCTGGTCTGGTCAGGCTGATGAGAGAGGGGGAGTTGATTGTGGGAGGGGAAGAGATATAGGAGGCGGTAGCAGGGAAGAGACAGAAATCTTTAATAAATAAATAAATAAACAAAAAAAACTGATAATACTATGGTTAGCAGTACATTTCAAACTTACCCCAAACCTTAGAAGTTTAGAAAATGTACCTTTCCCATCAAGTTGTTGATTTTCTGACATTGTGACAGGTACCTGATGAAGTTACGTGGTTTCATCACTTGGGGTTTGGGATGTTGTATGAATATGTCTATATGATGAATGAAGTCTTTGTGACTTGCCACACCAAAATTCCCCATTTGTACAATGACTGATGTCATAAAAATCAGTAATAACTCAATGTTAAGTACAAGACGTATGGATGGAATTTTACACAGCATCATTGACATATCTTCATATTTCACATGTATGATCAGGAAACTATCACTTGGGCTGGAGAGACGGCTCAGCTGTTAAAGGCTAGGCTCACAACCAAAAAAAAAAAAAGAAAGAAAAAGAAACTACCACTTTTCGAGTTTTTAGTCTTATTGTGTGTGTGTGTGTCTGTGTGTAGGTATGTAGGTAGGTATGGACATGCTCATTCCTCACCATGGTTGTGGAAGTCATAGGATAACTTTTAGGAGTCAGTTTTCTCCTTTCAACATGAAAGTCCCCGAGATTAAACTCAGTTCATCAGACTTGGACCCACTGAGACATCTTGCCAGCCTAATTCCTACAGCTTTGATTAAGTCACAAAGATGAGTATTCATGATTATCTTTAAAGATTATGATTTCCTTTTTCAGACATATATTTATATAGCTAGGTTTTCTTTATATTTTTTAACAAACTAAAACATGAGAGATTGACTTTAGGAATTGATAAGTAAGACCAGATGTATTCTTTTAAACTGGATATTCAATTGATTTGCATAGCAGAAGTCAATGTCAATCTTCCTGCTATATTTTAAAAAGAAAAATAGCAATTTTCTTGAAAGGAGTCATTTATGTTAACTAGTATTGGGATTATTGGTTAATTAATACAGAATTCTAAGCAAATTCCTAATTTTAATTTCTATTTGGAAAATAGCAACATTTACCATGAAACAGATAAAAAAAAAGTCAAAAACTTGCAATCATTTAAAGGAGTATAGTACTCTACAGAAACTAAAGGCTTTCTGAGTGTCTGCCATACAAAGTCATCTTCTTCCTGATATTCTTTCCTTGTTCTTGTCTCACCTGAAACTTCTTCCTAGCCTTTTTCCTACCAGTCATACCCTGCGTTCTCTGGTCATTCTGTCTCATCCACATCCTGGCTCTGTTAAAAGGATCCTATCTAGATGTCTCCACATAATTAAGAATCTCATTCTGTATCTTAATTTCCAAATCCAGGCACCAGCCACAAAAGATAGAGGTCCATGTGATTGTGGGATAAGCTAACAAATTCAAGCTCTGCTGGTCCAAGCTCACCCTCAGGTGTTACTGTGGCCTGTGCTTCCTAGAAACAAACTCTCAGAATGACTGTTCTGAGGTAGTAATTGTACTTTCTTAAAGATTATTCTTAATCATTTGTGGTGTTGTCCTCTTCCAAAAGTATCGAAATTTCAGTTTTAGTTGATCTAATTCTGTCACCATTTAATAGAGAAAGAAGGAGAGAGAGAGGAAGAAAGACAGACAGAAAGAAAGAAAGACAGATGGAAGGAAAGAAAGAAAGAAAGAAAGAAAGAAAGAAAGAAAGGCCATAGCACTATTGTATTTTCTTTTATTATTCCTATTTGGAGAGAATGCCTGCCATTGTTCCTCATAGTTTCCATGAGAATCTAATAACAAGACTATACTGCTAATTTAAATATGTCTTCACTGGATGATTTTAAAATTCAGAATGCCACTTCCTTCTTGAGAATATCTATTCAGGTGCTCCAGTTTCCAATGACATGGCCAATTAGTTACAGAGAATAATTTTCAAAGTGCTAGAGGTAGTAGAAGAAACTAAATTTAAAAATCTTTAAAAATGTATATGATGCCTTTATAAATGTACTCTTGAACCTTTGGGACATTAACATACTAAAACCCCCTAAATGAATAAAGTCACAATACCTTAGAAAATTAGCAAGTATCAGAGCTAGTTTGTGTGTTATCTGAAGCCTCCATGGGTATGAGGCATGGAGAGAGGAAATAGAAGGCAACATGTTTTCAAGCTAGAAATTTAATGAGAGGCAATACCACCAAATTCGGACTCACAGTACAAGTAAGAATTAGAAATAAGCCTTGCTGTGCAGAGGAGATACTTGGAGAAATTTCCTATCTCCAGGCCAATGCCAAGTGGAGGAGAAAATCCTTCTTAGAATTTTCATAATCCTAACCTGGTCCTTGCAGAACAGTTGATATCTGAATTTGCACCACCTGGGTGATTCACAAACTCCCACGGGAAAGAACTTCTTTCTATGTGGTACCTGGCAAGCAGCTCAATCAAATGGAAATCTCTATGAGGATTCAATCTCAGCTCATCTCTTAAAAAGGAGAAGGAGGGAGAGGGGGACTCACTCTGAAAACTCATAAGACAGATCAAGAAATACATAGACATGAATGTAGTAAATAGCAAATTCAAAAACAACAATCAACAATAGAAAATCATTAAAAACCAATGTGTTTGGTTATTTTTTCTAGAAATATGTTTCACCATGCTGCCAAGGGTGGTCTTGAACTCCAAAGGAATAATAACCTAAAAGAAAGGGATTTTAAGACTGTAACAAGCAAAATAAAGCAAAAAAATATTTTTAGAAACATTGGCTTGTTGTGAGGAGGCCACTTGTTCGTTTCCCAGCAGACTAGACCTCCTAAATAACCACACAGAAACTGTATTAGTTAAATCACTGCTTGGCCAATTACTTTAATGTATTGGTAGCTAGCTCTTACATCTAGAATTAACCCATCTCCATTATTTTATATTTTACCACGAGGCTCGTGGCCTACCAGCAAGATTTCAGTGTGTCTTTCTCTGGTGGCAGTTCCATGGCTTCTCCAACTCTACCTCCTTTCTCCCGGCATTCAGTTTAGTTTTTCCTACCTAGCTCTACTCTATCCTACTACAGGCCTAAAACAGTATTTTTATTAACCAATGGTATTCACAGCATACAGAGGGGAATCCCATATCATTGGCTGCTATATAATGAGGAAGGATTAAGTTCAATGGGAAAATATATGAATTACAAGTAGTCATATATTTGATAAAGTAGACTCAAATAATACAAAAAATTTAAAGGTGGATAGGTTTAAATGAAAGTCACTATGGTGGCAAAAAATTCTCCCTCATTAATACAGAGACTCAGAGTTTGCCCATTAACAAAAAATAATCAGAAAATCTATAGAAGATAAAGTACAATTAACAATATAGTCCAATAATCTTATATAAAACTTCATCTTAGTTTCTATTGCTGTGATAAAGCAACATGATCAAGAGAAATCTGGGGAGGAAAAAGTGTATTTGGCTTAAGCTTTCACAGAATAACACATCCTAATCAAAGACAGTCAGGGTAAGACCTGGAGATAGGAGCTGAAGCATAAATCATGAACAATGCTCACCAACATTTTCTCCAAGGCCTGTATATCTTTCTTTTTTTATTGATTTTATTGCACTATACATTTTTCTCTGCTCTCCTCTCTTCCTCTCCTCTCCCCTTCTACCCTTTCGCATGGTCCCCATGCTCCCAATTTACTCGAGATCTTGTCTTTTCTACTTCCCTTTGTAGATTAGATCCAAGTATGTATCTCTTACAGCCCTCATTATTGCCTAAGTTCTCTGGGATTGTGAATTGTAGGCTGTTTTTGGCTTTGTTTTTGTTTTTGTTTTTGTTTTTTGCTTTATGTCTAGAAGCCACTTATGAGTGAATATATGTAACGTTTGTCTTTCTGGGTCTGAGTTGCATCACTCAATATGATGTTTTCTAGATCCAACCATTTGACTGTGTATCTCAAGATGTCATTATTTTTTCTGCTGTGTAGTACTCCATTGTGTAAATGTCTTATCTTACTTTCCTATACTTCTCAGGAACACCTGTTCAGTGGTGACTCTATGCACAGTGTTTCAGACACTTCCACAGCAATCATTAACCAATAAAATGCCCTATAGATTTGCCCATATGCCAATCTGGTGGGGACATTTTCTCCAGTGAAGTTCCTCTTCCCAATAACTCTAGCCTGTGTCAATTTGGCAAAAATCCAGTCAGGAAAGACTTTATATTCATCAGTGGGAGAACACCATTTTTTTCAAAACACATAGAGAATTCATAAAAATTGACCTCAAGCTATACACTAATTAGATCAAAATGAGAAATAAATAATTCATCTCTTTGACCTCAATGAAATTAAGTTCAAAATTAAAAATGAAGAATAATTAAAAATACTAATTATATCTGCAAATTTCATTAAGTCCATACCTTAATATTTTCAACCAAATATAGATTAGTTTGAAATTTTAATGTATTTATTTTAGGTATTTTTTCCTTTTATTTACTATTTTTTATGTATATGTGTGTGCCTGCCTATTTATATGAACTTCATGTGTATGTAGTATGCATGGAGGCTAAAAGATATAGAGTTGCTGATGATTGTGAACTGCCTTGTGGTTACTTAGAGCCAAATCCAGTCTTTTTGAGAACAGCAATTAATCTTAAGTGCTGAACCATCTTCCAACATCATATTTTTACAAATTTCTATCTGGAACCATTTTATGGTTTACAACAAAAGTAATAGGACAACAATATAAAATCAACAATATAAAATCTTAATAGACTTTACAATAAAATAAAACTTTTCAAAATCAAATGCACATATTTAATTATTAGGTTTGTAAGAATTTAGCATAAATTTTAGCATAAATCACAAACTGATTATCCTCAGCAACCATATGAGTTCAATGAGTAATTATTTTTATTTGAAAAATAATGGAAACCAAAGTTAATATGTCCAATTTTACTGCTACATTTAAGCGAGGTGTTTCTTCTGTTAAGGAATGTGGATTTGCATCACCTCCTTTACTCACAGCTGCTTCCTTGCAGACATAGAAGAGCGATGATCACTGACAGAAATGGGAGTTTGAGTTTAGAAAAGCTGGTGACTTAGGAAATGTAGGAAATGGAACTGTCTCCCCATATTCAGGTATGGACTCATCTGTTTTCTGAGCAGCCAGAATCTGAAAAGTGTCCTGAAAATATGTAACTCACATGATTAAACCTGTTTTTTTTAACATTTATCAGGATAGAATTGTCTGAGTTACTATGACATATTCAATCATAAATATAATGCTGAGAAGAACAAAAAAAGAAAAGGCTTTATTAAGAAATATCTATAAAACACAGGAACTGTGTATTTACAATGCCTTGCCTAGGAATTTTCCAAGTACCCCGATGCCTCTGAAACCAATTACACCATATCTATTATCAGTAAGATTCTGTGAGATCCAGGGATTCGCTAGGCTATGGAAGAAGTCCTGGCCTCTTGGGAATTCTAGACATGTTGTACTTCCAGAAGTTCCCAGTGTTCTACTAACATATATGTTGGAGTTTCTCACCTTCCCTTAGACATTTATTACTGATAATCAACCACCATTGCTCATTGTAGTACTTGATAACTCCCGTTCTGCAGCAATGAATGTTCTGGAGGAATAAGAAATAATGTTCCTCCCTTCCGTATGTGTTCAGTTGAAGACACCCAATGGCATCTTGTCACTCAGTTATGCCAAACTTAGAGAAAAACACTATTTATCTTAATATATACTCGTTTTGGTCCACAGGTGCTTCCAGCCCCCAAAATCATAACTGTTTTATTCCAATGCCAGATTTTCCAAGCAGGATGCCTCCTGCACCTTAAAAAAAGTGTTTGTCTCTGACCATTAGAGTATTTCTCCTTAGATTCAGCCTTGTAGCCATGAATCACACTGACAATAAGACTGTCTCCCTGTCGCTGAGGCTCTTGTTTATCACAGTGAGGGACAGATTCATTATGTGGAAATAGAGAGGGAGAGACAGAAAATTGGAAGCTGGATGAATTTATCTATAGGACAGTCCAAATAGGCCAGAACACCTGTTCCCATGTGTCTGGAACTGAAATCTCCTGAAGAAACAAGCATTTCCCTCCCTGGTGCCACAACTGTGACCAGATGGTTTCTCCGCTAAGATTTCTTTAGCTTCTGGCATACATGTCCCTCCTTTCAACGATAAATTTTAAAGCAATCAAGAAGTTTCGAGATTTTTCTCTTTTTTTTGCACAAATTACTCTTTCATTGTCCCAAAAGAAACATGCTTCACTGCCTTGAAGGAGGTAACCTTGTGCTCTGCAGTTATTCAAGCAAGCCCTTGGGCAATGGAAAGGATTTTGCTGCTAATATCACATATAAAATCAAATCTTAGGTATTAATATTTAATACTTAAGTATTAGGTGTTTGTTGAAATATAATAATAAAACAAGAAGAAAGGATTTACTCAATGAACTATAATGTGTAGAGAGCTAGCACACAACCCTGGAGGAAGAATATACTGGTGGAGGATTCCATATCCAATGAGCACAGTGGTGCCGTTACTAAGAGGAGATACGATAAAGGCAGATATGAAGGAGAGGGTTCAGAGAACCCTGGATAAAATTTTCACAATAAGAGAATCCTTTTAATTATCGGGAATTCTGCTTAGAGGTCTACACAAAGTCACCAACATGAGTTATACTTGGGTTTGAGAATCACAATGTGAAGGTTTCTAAATACAGAGAGAGGCTATAAGGTTGTTTTCTTGGGATTTATTTATTCAATGCTCAAGTGGGAACCTCACATTTCAAAAATAGTGAGTTTTTAAACTATATCTAAGGATCATGAAGGATTTGAAAATCTGATGACAATATCCCCGAATCCCTTCAAAACAATTGTGCCCATGCCTACTGTAATAGCTGTCAGTAGTCATCTCTCCAATTTCTCCTCTTCCACTGTACCCTCCTCTCCTCAATCTGCATATGTAACATTAACAGCTTCTCACACAGATCTAGACTTAGAAAAGGAATGTAGGAAAATACCTGATTCGTTCTCTGTAATTTACTTATGTAGGAAGCAGTGTCCATAATTCATAAATCAAAACTCCAATGAGAAACATTCGATGCCCATCTCCCCCAACATTATCATTTAGTAATTCAGGAAACAGAGCTCTGTCTACATAGCGATCTAATTAAGTCTGGGTCATTAATGGTGAGCTAAGAAAAGAATGTGCTTCCATATCTTGAGCCTAATATTCATTGTGGTATATTAAAATGTAGTCACAATGAAGACCTAGACTAAACATAACAAAAGATGTCAGTTCCTCTTACTTCTTTCAGAGGATGGGGAGGACTGGTCCATAGCATCTTTAGCTAAGCAGTTGTGATAATATTGCTTTGATTTTAAGTTTCTGAACCTTTATACATCCAGTATTGCATTATTAAGTTTCCTATACATCATTTACTGCATGTATTAAGTTTGTCAAGTCTCATTCAAAAAGATAGGAATGGAAGAGATAGCCTTAAGCCTATAAGTGAGTGATGTGCAGCCTTCTTCTGACTTTGTCACTAGCCAACTCTGTGATCATGGCTAACTTTCTTAACCTCCCTGAGCAAAGTCTTCTCCTCCATAAACTACCAGGAAGAGATCATGATCTAGATCTCTTAATACATGAAAATGCAGGTGTATCTTGCACTGAATTAGGTGGAGCATTAAGAGCACCACATGTAGTATTAGCAGTTTCAGCGTCTCAGATTTCACACTGGAATTCGACCCATTTCTAGTTGATTTTTATGCAGGATGATTGTTATGGGTCTAATTTCATTCTTCTGTATGTGTGCACCCAGTTTTCCCAGCACTATTTGCTGGAGACACTATATTCTCTAAACTATATTTTTGGCATCTTTGTCAAATATCAAATGTCTATAGCTATTTGCACTCATTTTGGGACCTTCTATTTTGTCCCATTGAAGTTTGTGTCTATTTTTTTCCCAGTACCATGCTATTTTTATTACTGTAGCTCCCTAATAAAGCTTGAAATCAAGAATAGTAATCTATCCAGAATTGTTATTTCTAACCCAAGACTGATTTGGCAATCCAGAGTCTTTTGTGGTTCCATAAGAATGTTAGCATTTTATTTTCTATTTCTGTGAAAAATAATATTATGGGGATTTTGATTGGGATTGTAATGGATCTGTAATTGCTTCTTGCAAAAATGGTTATTGTCACAATGCTAATTCTGACAATCCATGAGAATGGGAGGCATTTCCATCTTCCACTGTGTTTCTCAATCTCCTTTATAAAATTAAAGTTTTATTGTAGAGGTATTTTACCTTCTTGATGAGGTTTATTCCTAGATATTTCTTTGAAGCTACTCTGAATGGGCTTATTTCCACAGTCTTTCTAGGTGTGCTTGTTATTGGTACATAGAAAGGCCAATGAAATTTTAACCTGATTTTGTATCACATATCTTTGCTCAAAATATTCATCCTTTTTGGAAGGGTTCTGGTGGGATATTTTGGGATCTTGTGTATAATATAACATCTGAAAATAGGGATAATTTGACTTCTTTCCCAACTTATATCCCTTTCATTTCCTTCTCTTGTCTTACTTCTCTACGTAATTCTTCATCGATAATATTGAAAAAGAGTTTGTAGGGTAGACAGTCCTACTTGATCATGATTTTAATGGGATTGCAGATATGGAATTCCCCTCCTGTATGCTGTGAATATTATTGATTAATAAAGGAACTGCCTTGAGCCTATAGCAGAGCAGGGTAGAACGGAGGTAGGTGGGGAAAACTAAATTTAATGCTGGGAGAAAGAAAGCGGAGTCAGGGAGAAGCCATGTAGCCCCATCAGAGACAGACACCAAAACTTTATCCTGTAAACCACAGCCTCATGGCGATACACAGATTAATAGATATGGATTACATTAAGATGTAAGAGTTAGCCAATAAGTAGTTAGAGATAATAGGCCAAGCAGTTATTTGATTAATACAGTTTCTGTGTGGTTATTTTGAAGCTAAGCATCCAAGAACAAACAAGTGGCCTCTTACAACAGATTGCTTCTAGTTTTTCTGCATTTATGATGATGTCTGCTGTGGGTTTGTCATATGTAGCCCTTATTGTGTTGATGTATGTTTCTTCCACTTCTACTCTTTCTAGGACTTTTTATCATGATGCCTTTGAAGTTTGTCTAATGCCTTTTCTGTATCTATCGAAATAGTCATGTGCCTTTTGTCTTCAAGATCTTTTATATGATTTGTTACATTTATTGATTTATATATGTTGAACCATTCCATCATCTCTGGGATAAAATCAACTTGATCATTGGTGTAGGAGTATCTTCTTTCTATGTGTTGCTTTCATTGGTCAAATAAAGAAACTACCTAGGTCTTTTGATAGAGCAGAACTTTGATAGTCAGGGAAGACAGAACTGGAGGCTGGGAGAAAGAAGGCAGGCAGAGAGATCTGTCTGCCATGAAGCTGCCAGGGCAGACATGCTGAATCTTTCCCAGTAATCCATGAGCTCGTGGTGACATACAGATTATTAGAAATGGGTTGAATCAAGATGTGAGAGTTAGCCAATAAGAGGTTAAAACTAATGGGCCAGGCAGTGTTTAAATGAATAAAATTTGTGTGTTGTTATTTTGGGGTATAAGCTAGCCAGGTGGCTGGAAGCCAGGTGGTGGAAGCGGCCCATCGCTCCTTTTACAACAGATCATGATATACATATACATATAAATTTATTTTTGTATTCAGTTTGCAAGTGTTTTATTGAGGTTTATTGAATCTATGTTCAGCAAAGATATACCTATAGTATTATTTGTTGTTTGTTTGTTTGTTTAACTAGCTTTGGCAAGGACTCAAAATCTTATCACACAGATACTTATTCAGCTATGTTCATTGCTGCTCTATTCACATTAGCTAAGAAATAGAAACAACCTAAATGACCTTCAGCTGATGAATGATATTCTAGCTGGTTGTTAAGAAACATGAAATCATGATGTTTTCAGTAAATGGATAGAAAATATATTAAATGAGGAACCTAGACCCAGAGAGACAAGAACCACATGCTCCTTATTATTTGTGGGATTTGGCTTTGACTCTTTATACAGGAATATATTACCTAGAGCAATCTCAGAAACTAGAAAAGTTAAAAAGGAAAATAGAGAAGAGGGTCCTAGGGAGGGAGATAGTAGGACATAGATACTATGAAGGGGGCAATGGGAAAGTAAGGAAGAGAGAGGGAAAGCAATACAGGAAAGGGAGAGAGGGGCAATAAATAACACTAAGAATGCTTGAAAAAGTCAAAGGGAAACATTATTTTATATGTAGTTTAAATGCATATATAAATATATATGCATATGTATACATATATATGTATATTTTAAATGAAGTCACACCACTTGGGATGATAATGGTTCCTTTCAAGAGCCATAGAATGGCTAAGCAAACCCTAGTGCCAGGCATAGAAACCTTCCTTGAGTTGTTGGTCATAGTGATCTAAGAGACTCTCAAACAGTATAGGGAATTGATTTTTACCTGGTTGCCTGAGAGAACTTGAAAGTCAGATCCTATTGCTGAAGACAGTCTACATTTCAAACATGGGACTTGGAGAAACTGATTTGGAAGTGACTTGCAGCCTGCTCTCTGAGGAATCTCTATCCTAGGATCTGAAGATGGAAAGGAAGAAAAGAAATTAATAATCCCATACAGTTGTAAAGGCCACAAGCTAAAACACAATTAGGTAGACAAAATATGACCAGGAGTAACACTGGTATTATATCTTGGCAGTAATTAATCTGTCTAATTGAACTCAAAGAACATTAAATGGGAGGAAAAACTCATGTCTTGTATTATAAATCTTGTCAAATACCTGTGTCTAGTTAGGCCATAAGCTCCAGAGGAAACTTTATTACACTTATACGTTTCTATCTATGATGTAAATATTTATCTTCATACCCGCAGTTAAGTGTAGCATTCACTTTCATAAAAGTAGCTTCTTCTTGCCGTAGATGGAGACCATTATAAAGCCACACTGGTCAAAATGGAGAAAGCAACTGTCTAATGTGTCTTCAATGCAATCCCTACACATGAGAGTCAAAGAACCCCAAGGGAAAAGGGACAGAAAGGTTTTGATGAGCAGGGGAACAGAGCATCTGCTATGAGATAGTGTCTTCTATATGTACAGGAAAGCCCCACCTATGGAATCTCAACAATACAGTTGCCTAAACAAAAACTATCACAGGATAATATCAGCTCACATGACAACAGGGATGAGTGAGATCTCACAGTGCACCACCCCTAAATGAAGATCTATAGGCAATTAGTGACAGTTGAGTATGGAAGATTCATTCTTTTACTGAGACAGATGTCCTAATTAATTATTCAACAACAAGCGGTCAACTCTAAAGGCATACACATAGGAGCAACACCAAATGGACTCTGAAAATTATATTTGTATGTTTGTGTTGTGTGTGTGCATATTTGTGTGAATTTAAATAAGAGGTTCCAAATTTTAGGAGTGGGAGACATAAAAGGAGTTGGAAGATAAAGAAGGAAGGATAGATATAATATAAATACAATGCTTATTTATGCAATTCTTAAAAATAATTTAAATGTATACAAAGAAAACAAAATTTTTTATTGATTTTTATTGAGCTCTTCATTTTCTCTGCTCCCCTCCCTGCCTCTCCCTTCCCCTTCAAAACTCCTCCAAGGTCCCCATGCTTCCAATTTACTCAGGAGATCTTGTCTTTTTCTACTTCCCGTGCAGATTAGATCTATGTATGTCTCTTTTAGGGTCCTCTAGGATTGTGATTTGTGGTCTGTTTTGGTTTTTTATTTTTGCTTTATGTTTTAAAACTACCTATGAGTTGAGTACATGTGATAATTGTCTTTCTGGGTCTGGGGAAAACAGAAATTTGTATATTAGGGCTGGAGAGATGGCTCAGTGGTTAAGAGTATACTGGTTTACTCTTTGAGAGGAATTAGGTTCGGTTTCCAGTAAGAATATTGGACAGTTCATAACTACTTGTATCTCTAGCTTCATGAGGAATCCGCAGGGGCATATACCTTCCCCACACATATACACAAAATTAAGAATAATAAAAGTAAATCTTTAAAAAAATGTAACAGTGTGTCCTTCCCTTTCTTTGCTTTATTCCTTCCTTCCTACCTTCAAGCATTCAGGTGTGAGATATAAGATGAAAAACAGGAATAAAAGAGAGACAAGAAGAGGGCAAGGTGGGCAAACACTCATATTAGCGAGCAGACTGCTGGGGACCATAGATTACTTACAAAACTGGAATTTTTAAGTATGTCCCTTGGATAAAAAAATGATCATTAATAACAAGAGGAAGAAGTATTTCATTATCTGGTAGAACTTTTTTTTTGGCTAGTCACCAATATAATCAACTTTATTGGCTTAACTTTCACAAACCAAACCTAGACATCATATCTTGGGGGAAAAGGCCCTAAATTTTGTATACAGTTAGCATATCAAATGTTCAACAGGTACATATAAACATAAAATATTAATGCAAAAAAAGGTAATTAGTGGGTTTTATTCTCAATTCTGTGGCCTTTCAATCTAGAAATCAAACATTCTGACTGGCTTCCTTCTTTACCAGTACTCTCCATCATCAACCTAAGAGGGGATGTAGTTAACTCGCCCTCCAGTTCCCAAAGCTTATCAGCTATGCTCTTTCTTTTAAAAAATGGGAAATGGATCTGTTTAAGAAACTGGGAAATGTTCTAGCCTAAAGAACTTGCTTCACATAATTCAAGCATTTGAACCGAAATCACTGACATTAAGTGGGTCCTACAGAAGCCTCAGCATTCGGACTTGACTGGAGGGGGAGATGAATGGTTGTGAGTGGGACGGGATGCGCTTCTGTCTGTAGAGACAGGCATGGAGAACACGCCTGACTGTGAGTGGGATGGGATGCGCTTCTGTCTGTAGAGACAGGCATGGAGAACATGCCTGACTGTGAGTGGGACGGGATGCGCTTCTGTCTGTAGAGACAGGCATGGAGAACACGCCTGACTGTGAGTGGGATGGGATGCACTTCTGTCTGTAGAGACAGGCATGGAGAACACGCCTGACTGTGAGTGGGATGGGATGCGCTTCTGTCTGTAGAGACAGGCATGGAGAACACGCCTGACTGTGAGTGGGACGGGATGCGCTTCTGTCTGTAGAGACAGGCATGGCGAACACGCCTGACTGTGAGTGGGACGGGATGCGCTTCTGTCTGTAGAGACAGGCATGGAGAACACGCCTGACCAGGAGGTAGCTGAGAGGAGAACAGCCTTCAAAGACAGCAGCTCAGTTTATGTGCCGGCAGGTTAAGAGGAAAGCTGTGAACAAGAGAGAGGGCACAGGCTGAAGGGAAACACAGCCAACTTCTTCCCTTCCTGGATGATGCTCCCTTCCTATGTAGCATCGCAGTAAAGTCTAATGATTAAGCAATAACCTGAAACCCAGTGCCATATGTTGTGTGCAGCTTCGCAGGGAAGGGGCCGTTAATTGTCTGAAGAGAGAAGGCCTCCTGAAGAGTTCGAAAGGAACTTTTTGGAGGAGAAAAAGGAGAGATAAATAAAAGCCAATGAGGTAGAAAAGATGGTGTGTGCAAAAACAAAAATGATTTCTCTCACTCCAGCATGGATTTGTGTTTTGAAAACAGTGTGACATCACCCATCTACAGTGGTTGTGTCCAGTCCCTGAGGAAAGGCCCTAAGAAGGAGAACATTCAAGGACAAAGGAGAAAGTCAGCCAAAACAAACCTCCCTGGAAAGTTCTTCAGCATCATAAGCCAGGATATGGGTCCATAAAATACCTGAGACATTCTCGCTTACAGTACTCAGGAACCCAAGTGCCTTGGTTTGTATTCTAGTCCTGCAACCTATTAGCTATGGGACCATGAACAAATTCGGTAGTTTCCCCTTTGCTCGGTTTCTTTGCAGTTAGAAAAGTACTTAGCACAAGCATATATTAAGAAGGCATGGAGTGTTGTTAGCATACAAACCCAGTGGTGATGTCTCAATTGAAGTACTTGCCATGCAAGCGTGATTATCTGAGTTCAGATATCCAGCATGCTCATAAAAAGCCAGCTGAAGCTATGTGTGTCTGCAATCCTATGGCTGTGAAGGCGGAGACAATGAATCCCTAGAGGTCATTAGCTGGACGGCCTAAAGAAATCAGTGGTCTCCAGGTTCAACGAAATATCCTGTCAAAAAACTGGGGTGGCAAGGGTTTTAGGAGGACACATAACATTGATCTGTGACCTCCACAAGTACACATATACACACAAGAACATAAGAATATAGACCCCACTTATACATCATACATACATGCCACACACAAATACACATGCGCAGAAACACAATAAATTCTGACCAACAAATATGTGTTGTTTAATATATATTTGTTTAAAAAGTGCAGCTACATTGCAAGAATTCCTGTTTTATATTTCATCTCTTTCACACAACATTGATGAGAGATAAGAGACTATGTTAATCTGGGTGTGATTCTTGAAACCATATAAAAAGATTTGTGTGTGTGTGTATTTAGTTATGTCTGAGATTATGATTAACGATAGCATTAAACACTCGAAGTAAATGTGCCTTTCCCTTTGTGCACGAAGTCAAGTGGGAGATCGACTGGAGACACTGTAATATAATTTCAGATACAAGTATATCTTTCCAGGAAGAAGATACTAACTTTGATTGATGATCCAAAGTCTAGCAACTTCTAGCTTACTCATTGATAAGCATTTTTATATCAAATATTGTATCACATAGCTACCTTCGGTGACTAAGTAAAAGCAATGCTTCTTACTCATAAATTAAAATATAGCCTGGTATTCAACTCAGCTATGAAATTTTGGATGAGAATAACAATGCAAGCAGCCAATGCTCAGAAATTACTGTCTTACTCCCCACAGCTTCTTTTCTCTTGATCATTCACAAATATGAACACAATGTTCATCTATCTTCCTAAGAGACGATGAAAGAAACGTTCGAATTCCTTACTCTACCCTCAGCAGTAGCTTGTCGAATATTTTGTTTGCTTTTACTTCAAATCAGCTCAAGGAGGTAAATACCATGATGTGGTTTAGTACCAAGAATTCTCTCCAGACATTGAGCAGTATGTTCTGCTCATACGTTAGCTATTTTGGCTTATTTTAAATTATTTTTAAGCTCTTATTTAAATTTTCAATCTCAGCAATTGGAGAGGTGTCTCAGAGGTTGAAAATACATATTGTTCTTCAGAGGGATCTAGTTTGGTTCTCAGCAACCTCACGACCACCTCTGACTCCAGCTCGTGGGGATCCAGAGGCTTGCTCTGGTGACTTCCCTCAGCTGATACATTCACGTTCACATATACTTACATAGACACAAATATGTGTGCCTAATTTGAAGTGAAATAAATTTTTAACAAGTCCAAGTAAAAATGAGATATTGAATTTTATTTCTGGTAAAACACACCTGACTCTCAACCCTGTCTTCACAAACATTAGGGTTAAAGGGCAATTCATAAAGCATCTATGGGACTTCCCATGCATGAATGTACATAGACATGTATATATATATAGTGTTTTAATTACATTCTTGGACTAAATAATGTAATTACATTCTCAGCACCAGGAATCTCAGTTTCTTTCTTGTCACAATCTCTATTAGGGATCTCAATGACTACATGAATGTTGTATGTAGTATTTCTGGACTACAGATACACTGGAGTTCAAGTGATCTGGTACACATGAAGTAGATTCCAGATTTTCATTGCATCTTTAGGCAAAATTATATTCTAGAAAAGATATTTGAAGGCAGACTCCCTGGGTAAAGACCATGCACTTCAAATTTTACTGAAATCGCTGGGATTTTACTGAAATCGCTGGGCAGTGGTGGTAGATTCCTATAATCTCAGCACTCAGAAGGCAGAGGCAGGTGGATCTCTGAGTTTGAGGCCAGTCTGGTCTTTGGAGTTAGTTCCAGGACAGCCAGGGTTACACAAAGAAAGCCTGTTTCAAAAAAGAAAGGAAGGAAAGAAGGAAGGAAGGAAGGAAGGAAGGAAGGAAAGAAGGAAGGAAGGAAGGAACAAAGAAAGAAAGAAACAAAGAAAGAAAGAGAAACTTATTAAAACTTTCTCCCAAAGTCTGGAAAACTTCTATGCACATTGATGATACACAGACACACACACACACGGTGCTGTTTTATAACATCTTTGTACCTGCTGTGAATATCAAAATTTTTATTGCTGCTACAGTAATAAGAAAGAACTTCCTGTTCATTTCGACATCACTGCTTCCTAATGAGATTAAACATCTTCTTTGGTCATCTTTGCATGAAGCTTAGTAAGTTAACTCCTGGGTGCTTTTCTTGTTTTTTAATGCATGGTCCTTTAACAAATCAGAACGACTAGCATTTGCTTTGTCACATATACAACACATGTCTCCCAATTTGTCACTTGTAACTGTGCTGGCTTTTTAAATTTAAGTCTTTCTTTTTTATGTAGATAAATATAACAATGTCTTTCTTTATAACTTTTGAATTTCAGACTTTTCTTAGAAACCCTTTCAAAATGCTAAATTATAAATGAATATTCTCCTTCCTTTCTCAACATGTTTATATATGTAAATATATAATTTTATATAATATATTATATATAGTGAGTGGAGCACAACTTAAACATATTCTGAGTTGCCCTTCAGTGTTCTTGTAACTTTTTCAGAATAGAATCCATTTTCCTCACTGAATTCATCAGAGGGTAACATACATTATCTTTCTACACAAACTGCCCTATGTACTAGACTGATCTAGTCTTCTGTTCAACTAAGCTGTGTGTTCCTGGATGATTATCTATGTGGCTTTAGTTACAATAGCAACATATTGACTATTTTAAGCAAGATCAAACCAACACCACTTTTATTATCCCCTTCATGAAATTCGTGTCCATTTTTAAACTTTTTCTTTTTAACTTGGAATGTAAACCAAGCCTGTCATATTCCATAAATACTTCCTCAAAGAATTTATAAGGGAGAGCGTTAAATTTATAGATTACCCTGGAGTGAAATAGCAGCATTGTAGTGTTAAATATTCTCTTCCAGGGGCATGCTATACCTCTGCATTTATTTAGATTGATTTATATCCTTCAAGAAGCATGTGGGTTTTTTAATGGTCTTTCAGATCCCTTCTTGGACTTGATTCTTTCTGTCTTGGTTTCAGCTCCAACTGTGCTTTGGATGTTATATTGATGGGTTCTAACTATAACTGCCTGATTTTAAAATTTATTGTATGCTGAACTTTCTATGTATGCATCCTTCAAATTTTATTTTTCCACCTTACCAAATCTAGATTTTCCAATTATTGTCTTATTGCACACAAATGAAAACTTTATACTTGCTTAATCAATACACACATACATTTGATTATATTCAAATCTGTATAAAAATGTGAATGGTTATTGTTGAGAATATATGTATTCCCTCTGACTATATAATCATATCATAGCCATTTACAAATAAGATGTATTTTAAAATTACCAATTTCCTGTCACTTTTCATTTGATGGATATTTTTATCTCTACAACAACAGAAATAATTACTGAAAACAACATCATGCATAAAAAGTAGCATCTTAAATTCTTTCAATCTTCACATAGTATAAGTTCTTCATAATGCTATTATAGTGGTTTGAATAACAATAAGCTGTCTCCCATAAGTTAGGCATTTGAATACTTGGTACCCCATTGGTGGCTCTTTGGGAAGGATTAGGGAATGGCCTGTTGGAGAAGTTGTGTCACTAGGGAAGGGCTTAAAGTTCAAAAACTTCCCACCATCCCCAGTGCACCTTCTGCTTCCTGTTTGTGGGCGGTGATTTGAGCTCTCAGCTGCTGCTCCAAGGCTATGACATGATAATGGTGGACTTTCATATCTCTGGAATGGTAACCTCCAAATAAACCTTCTTTCTAATAAATTCCCTTGGTCATGGTGCTCTATTGCAACAGAAAAGTAATTAAGGCTACAAAATAGAATTTTAATGAATTTTATATATTTATTAATCAAAATAATTAGCATACTTCTAACAAAAATCTTATCACATCCCATTGCATATTTCCTCACTTCATATTATGCTTTAAGATATAAATACGTATGTGTAACCACTGTAGAAAATATAATAGTAACAGTCTGTTGTCTTGTTACTTTTCTATTGCTGTGATATTGCTGAGTAGGCAAAATTCATCTGTGTCACTGCATATTATTATACTTCACTAATGCATTATACTTTAGTATTTCATTGTATGAATATTCAACAATTTATTACATTGTCACCATTTTAAGAAAACCAAGTTTCTCTTAGGCTTTTTCACAGTTGAAACGATGTTTTTCTTACACATGAGGGTGAGAGTTTCCATGGGATATTGGTTGCTCAGAGATGCTATTTACAAATTATAAATTTACAAATTCTGACAGTTGTCCATAATCAAAGATTTACTTTACCTAGAAAAGAAACTTACTCCCATTTTTCTAGTGGACCGGCAGAAATTAATGTCAAATTTTAATGCTTCTTTTACTTAAAGTGGATGAGTTACCTATTTACAAAAGAATTCAACATAACAAAACTGTGACTAATCCCAGCATCTTAAAACATTTCTCCTACTTATTCTTTTTTGATAAACTATGGTCAAGGTGTCAAGGCTGAGCCCATTTATATGACTTTACTCTAGAGGTGGGATCCAGTGGATTTTCCACATCTCTCATCCTTGAGTTAGCAGGCTAGCTTTGATCACTTGACTTTGTTTCTTTAGTGGTTTTCGGACACTTTAGTTATGTATAGTCTAGGTATGCTACTTACGGAACTTGTCTATTCCACACATTTTCTACACCATTGACTTGAATTGCTCATAACACTCGTCTAAGTACACTCTAAAAGATCTGTCTGCTATTACCTGTTCTCATTTTCCCTTCATCATATTGAACATCTGGAACTGCTTTCTTTTTTAATTGATACAGTTTTTCTACAATTGTCTATTTGATTACACTGCTCAGCTCTTGGTATTGCTCTTATCATTCTTTTATTTTCTCTTTAATCAATTTATGTTCCTATCTTTGTTATCTTCATTCACTATACTCTTGGGATTTGTTCTGTTATTCTTTTACTTATTTCTTAAGACAAATGTTTCATTTTTCTTCCAATAATTGCCATCTATAGTTATATATTTTCTCTAAGAATCCCAGCATTCCATTCTTCATATTTTATGTGTTTTCCATTGTTGTTTCTACTTTGACCATGGTGTATTGAAACAGTGTGCATTTCCTTAACTTGGTTTGATGTTTTCTTTGAACTTCATTGCATAAATATCAAAGAACATAGTCTATATAATTTTGTGCAAGTTCTGAAAACCCGATTTTTATTTGATTTGTGTTTACTGTTTTAAAAATACAATAGTCTATGCCTCAGTTAAAGGTCAGTTTTCTAGTTTGAGACTTTTATGCTGTTTAAATATCTACTAAAATAGCTTTTTATTTTCACTGTTTAGATTTTTAATACTTTGATTCTTCACCGTTGCCCTACCTGTAGCAAGGAAGTATGTCTAAAAGTAGTTGAGAGAGGCAGACTGAAGTCTCTAAATAATAACCAATTTTTCCTGTAGGTATATATATTATCTCTTATTTTTTACTGTTATAAAATACATAGCATAAAATTAACCACTAAGCCATTTTTATGTATGTGATTCAGTTGTCTTAGTGACATTTACAGGATTGTGAAGCCATCATGAACATCTTTGTGAAACGTTTTCACGCTCTAAACACACTCACAACCGTTAACCAATTACTATCTCTTATCTGCCTCAATTCCTGTATCCTATCTCTATAAGATTTTTCTATTCTGTGTACAACATATGTCCTTTTGTGACTGACTTGTTTAAGTTAGCACGTTTTTCACTCATTCATGTCATAGCATAGCCATTATTTTATTATCAGTGTAGTTTAATAATTTTCCATTAGATGTAGACACTCCAATTTTTAATTGTTTCTCTTTTTAATCTGGCCACTTGAACTGTTTCCATCTTTAGTCAACATGGACAGTGACTACAAGGACCATCATTATACAAACATCTGCTTGAGTCCTTGCTTTCAGTTTGCGGGGCACCTAACCAATGGTGGCATTACTGAATCATAACAATTCTCAGAGTATCCCTTAGAAGAGAATTCCCACCACCAACGCACAGTAATTTCAATTTATCCATCTCCTTAACAAACCATTTTACTTTTGTTTATTTTGAAAAAATAAAACTTATAGGCACATCAGTAGCCTGAAAATGATATCCTATTTTAGTTCTGAAACAGTCACCTTGTCACCCACCATTTCTGGTTCTCTTTCACCCTCTCTGCCACAAGGACCATTAAGTCTTGCAATGAGGGATGTGTATTAGTTATTTTTCTGTTGTTAGGATCAATGAAAGTTATAGAAAGAAGGGTTTATTGAGGCTTATGGTTCCAAAGGCGAGTTCCATGAGACTATCATGGTGGGGAGGACTGACATACTAGGCAGTCATAGTACCTGGAACAGGAAGCTGAGAGTTCAAATTCAACTGAAAGCACAAAATAGAGAGTGAACTAGAAGTAGGGTGAGGATATATAAGATCAAAGCCCCACCCAGAGGGATGTACTTCCTCCACCAAGGTTGTACCTCCTAAACTTCCTTGAACAGCATCACCGACTGAGAAACAAACGTCAAAATACCTATGCCTCTGGGGGCCATTTCTCATTTATACCACAACAAGGTATGATACAGATGTCCCATTTAGGGGCCATACACTCTGCTTTTGCTTATTCTCTCTATTTCATGCGGTTGTGGATCTATGTGTTAATCACTACCTACTATACAAAAAAGCCTCTCTGATGAGCAAGGGTTGAAGTGATGCAGTGACCTATGGGTATAGTGAGAGATCATTAGGACTCAGTTTAACATTGGGCATAATAGAAGCTGGCTCTGCCCTAGGGCCTATGACCTCTCTAACCATAGGTTCATGGCCCTGATGATGGTGTCAGTTATAAGTTTAGACTTGTAGAACTTACCTTAAACCCAATGAAAAAGTGGTTGTTTACCCCATGACAGTCATGTAACTTGTGCACCAGTGGGTATTATTTCCTGCCAAACAGATGATTATCAGAGTTTACAAATAAATAATTGATGATTACTTTCCTCCTCTGAAAGCTAGCCACTAGGGATGAATACCAGCTTGATTTTTCCTGTTTCTGTGTCTCATGTGTGTGTGTTCAGTAATAGGGTCTTACCTTGTGTTCTGAAGGGTAAGAAAGAGCAGTGACAACGTAGCCTATAGTGTTTGTGGGTCTGAGATCTCTCTTAACAACAGCTCAGATAGAGGGAACCCATTCATGACATTAGGATTTTATTTGCTATTCTGTGGTATCTAATAAAGGCCTTGTGGCTCATTATAGAATAAGTCCATTTATATTCTATTTCTATTCATTCTTGCTCATGCTACTATTGTAGTGTTTATTTGGTGAGCTTTGATTATGACTTCATGTATGGAAATATTTGTTATTTGGAAGAAGTAAGTCTTAAACTATAAATGAGAAGACCATAGAACATTTGACTTAGCTTATTTGTAAAACCAAGAGGACCTGTTCTCGGAGCACGCAAGCCCTTTCACACTGCATGTACAAATGAGTAAGCTTCCTGCATCGTGGTTTCTACCTTTTACTGTCATAACTGGTTCTGTTTCCCAATCAAGATCAACACTAATAAAAACATTTACTTTCAGCACCACCTGTTCTTGTACACTTCCTTCTTATTTCCTGGTTCTTTATATCATTTAGACAGTGGTAAAGGATTGCGTCAAAGATATACTTCTTTGTTTGAGACCAAAATTGAATTAAAACATTTTATCCATGCATAATCTGGTCTTTTGTTAATATATTTTTTCAAGTTGTTGAATCTTCAGAAAGATGTATTTTATCATACTGCCGTAAAAAGATCCAAAGTCACTTACTTCTAAATATCATAACAATTCAAGAATATGCTCTTGAAACAAGAACAGCTTTGAGAAAATTGTGTCATGTAGCTGTCCCTTAAAACCTTCTTAAATACTAAATCCTGCTCATTGAGAATGTTCATTCAACAGCATAGTTGATACAGTCCATTGTAGTGGACCATTTCTCCAACGGACACCACTCTATGGGGATGAACTGTGTCCAATCCGAGGTCTTATACCATCTAAAAGACCTTAATACAGGACCCACCCATCTCAGTTCATGATACATAAAACTACGAGATAATGTATAACTGTTTCATGAACCTGAACTTTGAAGAAGGCTTGAGAAAGTGACTGAACAAATAAAAGTGATTATTCTTTAATCATGAAGACCTGGGTTCAAATACTCAGAAAACAAGTAAAATTTTAGGATGAGTGCATGTACTTAAAACCCCAATATTGGGTGTGGAGACCTGTAGATCCCTGGAGCTGATGAACAGTCATCAAAGTCCCATGATAAGCTTCCGGTTCAGTGAAAGACACTGTTTTAAAGAAATTAAGCAGAAAGCTACAGAAGATACCCAAAGTCTTATTCTTGCATCAGAGTGTGTGCTCTTCCTATTTGTCCACATATATACAGGTGTGCAGGTCTGTGTGCGTGTGTGCACATATGCATGCACACACACACACACATTGGTGGGGTTATGTCTAGCACAGTACTTTAAGATTAGCTTCTCTCCTTTCACCATGTGGGCTTAAGGGGTCAAATGCCGTCATCAGACTTAGCAGAAAGTGCTGCTATCTGTGGAATAATCTCATACCCCTCCCCTGACACACAAAGTTTTAGAATAATTAATTACATCTCAATAGTAATATACAGTGTTAGCATTAAAATCAATATCCATTACTTTTCTGACAGAATGTATGCATACATCTCCTACACTTAAATCAGCACAATGTTCTAGGTTCTACAGGAATATTACCATCAGCTCAGAAACCATAGATTTGAATGAATATGTGAGTAAGGAACACACAGGCTCAGTCACTGAGACAATCAAAAAGCACCCAGAAACTAATACTCTGCCTGACTCCATAGGAGAATGGACACTCTGTATGTGGAAAGACAGTATAAGAAACTGATGGGATGTTTCCCATCTGCTTTTCTCTGGGGAGCTGTAAACATCCAGCTGGCAGAGCCCCTGTATTTTATGTGTGCACATTTCCATTTTCCCCTGGAAAACAGAGTAGCACAAAATTTACAAGTGATCATTTTAGATTTACTGTGACTTCAAGTAGCATTATTAGCTGGAGTAATAATAATAAATAATATCATTATGTAGCCAAATGTCGTTCAGCCATCTTCTCAGCTTCAATATTGATGTTTTAAAAAAATCAATTTGGAAAATATATAATAGTTTGTAATGAAGCTAAACATGCCTTGCACATAGTAAATATGATAATCACTGATGCTGTTTGCAATATATGACTTTTTAAAATTAGAACTCTCTCATCTATTTTTCATTTAAATGTACAATTGAAAATAAAGACTATTAAAAGGTAGTTTGCTTTGCTTGGTCATGGATTGTGGCTCATGAATACCAATAAAGATATGCTATTTATTTAAATAAAAGTCATTATTGCCACTGTAAAATGAAAAAGGCTCTCCACAAAATGTTTACTTGGGACAAATGAGGAGCTCTGTCTCGTTTGCAAATGCAATGTGTTAAACCATCATGAGCTCTTGGGGAAAGACATTATTCTGGGCCTGAAAAACAAAACACTGACATTTTGCTATTTAAAGCAGAAATGTACTGACACTACATGGCAGACAATGCAAGGAGAACCCATTTTGCTTTGTGACTTTTTTCAGGTTTTAGATCAGCATTAGAAATTACAGTCTTCTCCCAGCAGCCCATTTGTCACTGGTCCGTTTGGTTTATTTCACTGTGTTGATGATTCCTGTCCTAAATTATAGCTGTTCTTTGTTGCTTTTGCTGTGGTTTTAAGAAGAGCTTCAAGGGCAAGTGTGAAAAGAAATTTCTAAATGGGTTACTTAATGCATGGAAAGCTTCTTGAGACAAAAAACTGTTGGCTCTTTTGAAACACACCTTAGGTTCTTCCATTGTTTAAATTAACATAATCCTTACCTGTTTCCTATATATTGGCACAGGACCAGTTCAGGTTTAATTAGAAGAAGAAATGGAAAATCATAAGTTCATCAATTTCTTCTACTCAATTAAAAAAGACAAAAAGCCAAAGCATTGTCAGTAAACATGGATGGTCCTCGTCTTGACCTTGTCTCTTAGAGCAGAAAACAGCTGTGGATATTATTTGGTTAAACATAGTTGCTTATGTTTGAACTTTTGATTGTAACTCAGAAAACAAATGTCTGGAGTTTGGGTGAAGGCTCGGTCTATAAAGTACCTACCACAGAAGCATGAATGTCAGAGTTTGGTTCTGTAGTACACACATGAAAGCTAGATGTGGTCACATCTGTAACTATAGTGCTGAGTGGGTGAAGACAGAAGGATCCCCAGAGCTTGCTGGCCAGCCAGTCTAGCCTTTGCCAGGCTCTAGGTTCAATCAAAGATGCTGTCTCAAAAGACAAAGTGAAGATTGATAGTGGAAGACATCCAGTGTCAATCTCTGACCTCTATACACACATGCACATGTGCACACACATGCACTAAACATGCACGACACCTACAATAAATAAAACAGTTGTCTAAAATGTTTGGATGCCTCCAGCACTACTCAACTCTCAAGGAATGTTGATGTTGCACTTAGTTTTTAGTTGAGTGTAATTAGAAGAAAGTTTCAACATTGTCCTTGAGCAAAAATTTTAGTGATTTGCATTTCATTTCCATTTAGACAAAATTAGAAACTGAAGCAAGGTGCTGTCACTGTTTGTTCATTCTGTTGTACTATTTGCTTTGGTTTTCTGAGTTTGGAATTTAAGGAGGTAGAAGAATAACCAATCCATCTGCCATTTCCCCTAAAACTACACTATCTCCGTTGGTATGAGTTCATTCTTTTCAGAGAGGACCAAACCCTTGTTTAAAAAAAAAGTGAGCCATCCACAATTATACTGGATCCTGTTTTCAGGATGACTTTGGATCAGAACTCCAGGGAAAAACAAGAAGCTACACTTTAGTCAAAACCAAGTTGTAATGGTAAACAACATATATTTTCTGATCTAATTTAACTGTCATTTCATTCTTGCTGGTGCCATTATTAAGCCTTCATCTTCACATTTAATAATGGGTTTCAGCTCCTTAGAGGATTACACAATAGGATCTACTACAACAGCCATAATTTTCCACTTGGGGGTCTGCAAAATCAGAATGGATGAACTAGATGCATTAAAAGGATTTAGAATGAGAAGATTCAATCTAATACAAGGTTAAAATTGAAAAAATAAATCTAATGTATCGAATGCCAGTGGTGGGCTTCCGTTTTTTGTTGGTGTTATGCTTTGAGTGTGAAATATTCCCTATGAGTTCATCCATTTAAATTCCTGGTCCAACAATGTTAGAGGAGATTGAGGAGCTTTAGAAGCTTGGTTTAGATTATAGAAGTGGATCCTGAAGTTCTGACCCAAGACTCCTGTTTTCTGATCTCTCACAATGTGAACAAGGTATACCATATACTCTAGCATTCATGAACCCTACCATGCTTTCTCTTGTGATGGGCTGAAGCTGTAAGACAAAATAAACTCTTAAGTGTCTTGTAGCAAACATTTTGTCAAAGGATCAAAATACTGACTAAAGTAGATTAATATTGTGGTTCCTTCCAAAGTCATCAAAGTAATGTATACCTGATCAGGAACAGCTATAAATGCTTATATGAGTTCTAAAGGGAAAATTTTGCTTGTTTCTATGATGATCTGGTATTTGAGAAGCTGTTTAGGTAACAAGGGTTTAGTTTTACAAACTACGATTGAGTCACACTCTTCAGATCTCAAAATGAATTTATTACTGTTGAAAACTTAGAAATTAGTAGAATGATTTTGTATCCAGCTCTTTTATAAGAATCAATCCCACTTGAAACCAAAATCTAGCCCTGTAGTTGACAGAGTGATGAATTCTAACAGACTTTTAAAAATAATTTATTGTTATTATTTTCAAAGCATCTTGTTAATGAAACATTTTTGCACATGGAAGAATCAAGAATTTTAACATGAAAGCAATGGGGTTTGGAATCAAAAAATAATACTCTAACCCCGAGCTATACTGTGTGATTATAGAGAAATAAATTATTTGATGCTTTTTATGTATATAAAAATATAGACATAATACATCAAAGAATTTTTCAGAAGGATTAATATGTGAAGCAAATGCCTATACTTGCTATGTCCACATGAGAAATCACCAACTCTCTGCTTAAGTTAGTGGTTGGGTTCTTTCTACAGTGTCTACAATCCAGTGACTACATCTTGTGATAAGAAATATTTCATATAATTAATTACTTCACCATAGGAAGTGAAACTTTCTGGCTTTTAATTTTTACTGTTTTTATTTTGTTTTAAAATTCAGTGTGGGTATCTGGTTCATAACTTTTTTATTAGACATTTAACAGAAAAAAAACTTCAAGGGCAGTCAAACTATAAATCTGTTCAGCTTTCCAGAGGAGGAAAATGGAGATAAGAAGGGAAAAGGCCAAGACATTTAAGCCAGTGTAGAGGTCAACAGTCACATGGTGAAGGAGCAGATGTGAAAGTGAGGGTGCCCAAAATGTTGGGGGAAACAAAAGTATTAGGAAAAGTATGTTTAGAAGTGAGATAGAAGGAAGAATGAGGAAGCTAGCGTTTTCTGAATAATTCAGAAAAGTGGGCATCCCTCTAATGCTTCCTGGCTACGATTCAGTAAACTACTGTCATAGCAAATTTTTAAATGCTAGCCTTGAGGAATGAGTAACAGGCGACCTACATAGTAGGTTACTAGGGTTCTATGATGCTAACATGTAGATGACATTCAAAACCAACAGAATGCTAGGGTTCCTAGAATGTAAAAGAGGAAAGTCGCTTGGGATCTAGTAAATAAAGTATAATGAAAACTTTCAAAGCCTAATCAAAGAGATAAGAGAAATAACTCAGAGAGCATAGAGTCCATGAAACCCAAAGATGAAGTAGTTTATAGCATTGATTGCTCTGAGAGATTATTCTAGAAGGCATTCTGATGATAGTCATGAACCTGAGATCACTGCTGAAGCAATAGGGAGATGAGTGGAAGTGAGTGGAGAGGGAAATAAGAGGTCAGTATATGAACTTATAAGGTAGCTGCCGAGAGGGTGGGGCAGAGCAACCTCCAGGGGTCACTTCTGATAGAGAAGGGAGTGAATTATGAATGCTGGGAGTAGGTAGGCATGGTGGAGTGTGATATTAAGTGTAGCACATAATAGGTACAGGGAGGAATGTATTTAAAGGCCTTCTTGGCTATGTAGTGAATTTGAGGCCAGCCTGAACTACATGACATTACATTGGACAAACCCTTGGATTTGAGACTAGCGAGACTGGTATGATGAAATGTTGATGGGCAACCACAAAAGTCTGAGCTCATGAAGCTGAGAAGTGTAATGCTTTTGAGTGTTAGATATGGCCAGTTTCTAAGCATCTACTGATATGTAGCTGGTCACTGAGGTTTCAGTGGTGCATTTCTGAGGGAGAGCCCATTTCAGCCAGTGTTCTATTGCTGGGAAGAGGCATAATGACCAAGGAAACTCAAACAAAAGACTGTATTCTATTGCAAGGCATGCTAATAGTTTCAGAGGTCGGTGCATTATTATGTCAGGGAGCACGGAAACACACAAGCTGGCATGGTGCTTGAGAAGTAACTGGGCGTTCTACATCCTAATCTAGAGAGAGAAAGAGAGAGAGAGAGAGAGAGAGAGAGAGAGAGAGAGAGAAGGATTGGGCCTGGCTTGAGCTTTTGAAATGTCAAAGCCCACCAATAGATGCATAATTCCTCCACGGCCACACTTCCTAATCTTTCTAATCCTTTCAAATAGCACCACTCCCTGATAAGTAAGTGTTCGAATATATAAGCCTATAGAGGCCATTCCTACTCAAAACAATTCATGTCCCCCAAAATAAAGCCAAAAATATCCAGCCGTAACCAGGAGGCAATGCAGGGCATCCTCAGAAAAGGTTCTTCCTAGATAAATGCAAGAAAGAGTCTAAGGACACTCATCTCTAAATCTGACCCTCTAAATGTCGTTAAAGTCTGCCCACTTTTATAAACTTCCATTACCAAGTCCATTTCTGACTTCACTCATCCTCTCTGCAGACCACAGACTGTAGACACATCCACTAAGAGGTCTTTCCTATCCTATCCATTTAGACCCTCTATTATAATACTTTACATGGTACCTAGCTTTAGAAATACAAATCTGATTATCTCTTCTGAAAAAAAATATTATCATTGTATTATTTTCAAGATAAATAAAACATTAACATGGAAAGTCTACAGTGATGGTTCATATGTAATACCTCAGAGAACATAGAGACAAAAACATCCTGGCCTAAAAAGCAAGTTTCAGTGCCAAGAAAGATCCCATTTAAAAGACAAAGGTAGAGGTAAACTAAGAAGTGAATCCCAGGTTCTACCTCTGGTCTTTGCATGAAAACACACACCTGCATACACACATACACACACACTCACAAACACACACACACACACACACACACACACTCAAAATTCAAAGATAATAAAACATGACACCTAAAGATTTTCTCTTCACTTGTTCTTTCTCATCTCATCCCATGCCTCCTTCTTGTCTAATTTTCAACCAAGTTAACCTTTTTCAAAGTCCCAATGCATATAAGTATTGTTCCTAACTCATATTCTCTTTACCTGCTTTATCCTTTGCAATAAATCAGATTACATTTAGAATTCATTTGTGTATAATTTCATACTTTTGTACTTTCAAACTTGTCAAGATTTATAATTACTGACTTTTGTGACTTGTTGAGTAATGACTATTTCCATGCTAAACCATAATTCTCTTGGAGGTGTGTAACATGAGGGACGGATTGTTGGGGTTTCTGTCCCACCCGGTTCCCCACAGCTGGCAAGCCCCAAAGAAAATCACACAGAGATCTCCATAAGATTATAAACTGATTGGCCCATTAGCTCAGGCTACTTATTAGCTCTTATAATTTATATTACCCATTATTCTTGTCTATGTTAGCTACATGGCTTGGTACCTTTCACAGCAGGGTAGGTCACATGTTGCTTCTTCAGTGGTGTTGGCCTGACTGGGGAGGAATGGGCTTTCTCCTTCCCAGAATACTCCTGTTGTCATCGCCACATATCTACTTCCTGTCTGATTGACCTGCCTATACTTCCTGCCTTGCCAATCAGCATTTATTTAAAACATGATTGACAGAATACAGACAATTCTCCTGCACCAGAGGCAGCATTCTAGTCTAATCTTATTTATCATTTTATATAAGCAGAAACATAATACACAACATAGACACACAATAATGGTTTTGCATGCATGATTGAGTTCATTAATTAGTGTTAGCTCTGCGAATTTGCCATATTTCTTGCCTGTGGAAAATCAGAGCTTAAACTTTATTGTATTCACATCTTTAAATAGATCAGATAAAATACCATATATAAAAGGCTTTTTATAGCTCATTGTCTTTACTGTGGTTGTAGGGGAGCCATTGACAGAAATGTTACCTCGAGAGAAAGAGAATTTATTTCTAATGGATGGAGCTGAGATCTGCTGTGGCCTCTCTCTCTCTCTCTCTCTTTGTGTGTGTGTGTGCTCACGTGCATGCACACGCACCCTTTCTCTTTGTTCCTTGAAGCATGGAGGCAAGGGAAAGTGATTGATGACTGTATTTTCTGTATACATTCAGACTGAATAAAATGTTTCTTGATAATATCTAAAGAGGTTTCTTTTATCCCACTAGCATATGAACTCAGAATAATTATAGTTCCCAAGTGAAGTAAACTTTGATGTATCAGACTTGTGTTTATATTATATTCCATGTAATTAGAAGTGGGTAAAAAGAATGTGAGACATTGTGACAGGATTCTCTTGAAGGCTGTAGAACAATCATTTATGTGATGCTATAGCTGTTCAGAGGCACAGTCATCAAAACATCCTCATCAAAGCCTTTGAGTGAAAGTAAATAAGTAGGGATGAAGACCTCAAATCCAGAACATGTAAACCATTCTCTATTTGATTTTCTATCTCTTCTGTTTTGATGTTATAACCCTAGTAGAGATAAGAAAACTGCAAAAAGAAACAACTTAGAAGTTACAATTTCAGCCATGCAGTCTTGGCAATATGAGTAGCAGGTTATTTATCTGAACACCTAATAAGCACATTAAATGGTTACTTACCAGAAAGGACATAAAGTACAATACCCTAGTTTACCTTTTGGTCTGTCATCATAAGCTGCAGAAATATTAAAAGGCTCATCCGGAGATAAAAGCAAAGAACAAGGAGAAGAGTGGGCTGTTTAATTTGTAGTTCTTATAGGCTGTACCCTAAATGTATTCATGTGAAATTCTGTCTTCTTATATTTGCAGATTTAAGACATATTTCTGAGACCATCCTTTTTGATCCTAAGTCTCAGGTCCCCACCTTCCAAAAATGAACACTGTAAATTTCTTTCTGACTTGAGAGAAAATGACTTCAACTATAGCTGAGTAAAGAATAGATCGAGAAATCTGACTTCAAAGTTACTGGGTTGCAGTTTGGGTTGATGAGCCTTCTGTCTTCTATCAAATACCCTCAATTCTAATTAATCTGAGAAATAGAGAAAATACCTAAAATTCATTCTTTGAAAAATACTAATAGACATAAAGAAGGAGAGAAAAGCAACATATACTACCTTCATTGAAAGCATTCATAGAATAGAATTATCATGTGACTCTCCTGGATTTCTGTGTAAGAGAATGTTAATGGAGCAGCAATGATGATTGGATAGATCAAGTTTGGCTTGTGGGGTATGTCAGGTAAATTCTGCTTACTGGGAAATTATGATTGAGGATGCTGAAATAATGAAGCAGATTCACCAGGCAGTTTAATGAGATATATTTCTTTTGTGGCAATAATGAATGATCCATATGTTTTTGTAGTAATAACTCTCATCACTTTCCCAATAGTCTCACATATTAGATGCTGTAGTATCGGCTACTCACATTGATATGCAGATATTGAGTGGTTTAGTGATTTAAAGAATTAGACTCCTGATATGACAGAGTCATCACAACAACCACCAAAATCAAGGTGGAACAAATAAAAAACTTCCAATGATTTGAGTATTCCAATTACAGATCTAAAATTCCTAAGGATTCTCTGGGTGATACAATGTACAACCTAAGAGGTCAAAATGACAGCCTACAGAATGGGAAAAGATCTTCACTAGCCCCACATCAGACAGAGGTCTGATCTTTAAAATATACAAAGAACTCAAGAAATTGGATACCAAAAGATCACATAATCCAATAAAAAAAAAATGGAGTACAGACCTAAACAGAGAACTCTCAACATAGGAATCTAAAATGGCTGAAAGACACTTAAGGAAATGTTCAACATCCTTAGTCATCAGAGAAATGCAAATCAAAACAACTCTGAGATTCCATTTTACACCTGGAAGAATGTCCAAAATCAATAACACTGATGACAACTTATGCTGGAGAGGTTGTGGGGAAAAAAGAACACTTCTGTAATGCTGGTGGAAATGCAAGCTGGTACAACCTCTTTAAATGTCAGTGTGGCGATTTCTCAAAAAATTAGGAAACAACCTTCCTCAAGACCCAATAATACCACTTTTGGGTATATATCCAAAGGATGCTCAATCATGCCACAAGGACATGTGCTCAAGTATGTTCATATCCACTTTCTTTGTCATAGCCAGAATCAGGAAACAACCTGAAGAATAGATAAGAAAAATGTGGTAAATTTAAACAATTTACTACACAGCAGAAAAAAATAATGACAGCTTGAATTTTTCAGGAAAATGGATGAAACTAGAAAACATTATTTTGAGTGAGGTCACCCAGACACAGAAAGACAATTATCACATGTCCTCACTCATAGGTAGTTTTTAAACATAAAGCAAAGAAAGTCAGCCTACAAACCACAACCCCAGAGAACTTAGACAACAATATGGACACTAAGAGAGACTTACATAGATCTAATCTATATAAGAAGTAGAAAGTATAAAAAGACAAGATCTCCTGAGTAAATTGGGAGTATGGGGACCTTGGGGGAGGATTGAAGGGGGTTGGGAGAGGCAGGGAGGGGAGCAGAGAAAAATGTAAAGCTCAATATATATCATGGGTTCTGAAGGATAAAAAAATAATAATAATAAATATACATTTAACAAAATTGACCTTATATTTGTATCAATGAATCAAGATCAATAACAATGTAAATTATTCATATCTATATCATATTCCCTTTTAAATGTAAAGAAACATTTACAAACAGTATTTGGGAATATGGGTGTAGTTTTTCTCTAAATTGCTTCCTGCTATTTATTGGGTGAAGTAATTTTTTGAGGGCTGTTCAAAGTGATCTTTTAGATGATCTTGGTCCATCAAAACACATTAGTCTGCAAGAATTCCACAGGTTCTCATGCTATGTTGAAACAAAAGAAGAACCTCTTTTCCAAAGCAATGTATCCTTAGATCCAAATTTTAAAATCAAGATACCTTTATGTTGGTTTAGCTTAGCAGTCTGTACAATGGAATATCTCTCTGAATAACTCCTTCACAGTCATAAAATTCAAAAAACACAATAATATATATATAATTCAGACTCTGTGTGAATTTTCCATTTTTACGTGGCTTGTTTATTTTTACTGTATTACTTTTTAATATTTATTTTATTATTTTTACTCCTTTAATCTATGGCTGTTTGTACTCTGTCTCTTTAAAGACTTCATTTTATTTTTTAAAAGCCATTTACTTCTCTATAACTCTCTATATTCTTTTTCTTCTCTCTCCCAAGCCTACATACATTTATCCAATACTGTGACCAGTTTAGAGGTGTTTTATGCCTGAATCTGTCCTATTGTGTATCTGTAATTCTTTACTCTCTTGAAGAGCTTTTAAAATGGTAAGCAGCTTGGTTGCAGCTGCTCTGGAGGCTGGCTCCTCATTTCTCCATTTTCAAAGTGGTGGAAGTACCATTACTGCCAGCTCTGGGACTGACAGGTAGGAGCCGCATTCAGCACTTTAACTCTGAGAATGATGCAGCACATAAACCCTTTTTATCTGAGTAATAGCTAAATCTGCCGTGCAGAGCACTGCGCAGCCTGGCAACATCTCCTTGTATGGCAGCAGGAATCTGCCATGCTCTCCTGCCTGTGCATGCGTAGTAGACCTGATTTCACCACCTGCACAGGCGGGGAGCACTGAGCCATGGACATGGTCTCAGCTACTCTCCTTCAGATACCAAGTGGGCACACAAACACCTGGGCCCACAAATGCCATTCAAATGCTCCATAGTCGTAGTTCACACTGGCAGCACAGCCCAGGATGCCGCATTTTAAAACCACACAGTTCCTTTTCTGCTGTGGCTTAATCAGGGGAACCTCTCTTAAAGGAACCATGCCTCTGCTTGCTTCTAGCAAACAGAGTTCACCCAAGATAATGCCACTACCAAATGTAGTAATAGGGGCGGCGGGGCTTCGTCCCCGGCACCCCAGCTGCCTGCTCGGCTAGCTTATGCCCGAAATAATTACACGGAAACTGTATTCATTTAATCACTGCTTGGCCCATTCTCTTCTAGGCTAATTCTCACATATTAATTTAGCCCATTTCTAATCATCTGTGTGTAGCACCCCAAGGTGCGCTTACCGGGGAGATTCTAGCCTACGTCCATCCTGGGTCGGAGCTTCATCCCGGGAGCGGGGCATGGCGTCTCTCTCAGGCGTCTGCTCCTGAGAGGAGAGCTGTCGCGTCTCTGACCTCACTTCCTCTTCCTCCCAGCATTTTGTTCTGTTTACTCCACCCACAGGGCCAAGCAGTTTCTTTATTGGCCAATGACCTTCCTCCATCAACCAAACCATGCTTAATTCTGTTCTTTTGTGTCTAGGATTATTTTTTAAGCTTTCTCGGGTTTTTATGTGGGTGTAGTTATCCATGTTGGCACACCAGCCTTAGAGGAGGGGTTGCTTGTTGGTTCCTGGCTGCCCAGCCAGCTTAGCCCCAAAATAATCACACAGAGACTGTATTAATTAAATCATCGCTTGGTCCATTAGCTCTGGCTTTTTATTGGCTAACTCTTACATATTAATTTAACCCATTTCTATTAATCATTGTATCATCAGGTGGCAGTGGCTTACTGGCAGAGTTTCACCATGTCTGACTCTGGTGGTGGCTCCATAGCTTCTCTTCAATCCTGCCCTTCTTTTTTTCCCAGCATTCAGCTTAGTTTTCCCTGCCTAGCTAAGTTCTGCCCTGCTATAGGTCTGAAGCAGTTTCTTTACTCATTGATGGTTATTACAGCACACAGAGGGGACTCTCACACCAAGAGGTACTGCTTTTGTTTCCACAGAAGATGAGACCCTGTGGATTTGTTTGAAACTAATGTGGTTTTATGGACCAAAACCACCCAAAAGACCTCGGCAAACACCTCCAAAAATTACAATGCCCAACAAAAAGCAGGAAGCAGTTTGGAGAGAGCTATGCCCAAATTCCCTAATGTTGTTTATAAATGTTAGTTTACATTTAAAGGGGAATATGCTATAAAGATTTGCATTAGTGTGGATCTTGGTTTATTGATACAAATTTAAGGTTAATTTTGTTACATGTATTTTTTGCTGTTAATTAAGGTATTGTGCTTTGCAACTCTTTTAAAAATGTAATGTATAATTACGAAATTTAAGTTAATAGATAATCATCCATAATAGTCAAGCTTGTAGATATGTTAGTTAGGTTTTCTAGATGCATAGAGATATATTCAGTTAGATAGGTATTCTTCAAATCTTTCTGAGACCTTCAGAAGATGGCATTTAAAATGTTTTAAGAATTTAGTACTTTCATGACATGAAACATGTCTGCTCCTGGCAGTAACAATCTACTTCAAAAGGATGATGGATATTGAAGAGGCTCCTCATGGAGTTTGTTAGTCGTTTGGGGAAGAAACTTCTCTTATCTAAACTGTTTGACTGGACACTCAGGACTCACAGAAAAATGATTGCTGAAGTTGCCTAAAGAAGGTTATACGGTTCTTCAGGGCTCTTGACTCATGAAAGAGTCTGCCAGACATTCTGCAGAACACAGACAAAGTAACTGACAAACTGCCAATATAGGTAGAAATTTCTTTGAAATTTCCTGCTTTATAGAAAAGTCTGCCAGATACTATGGGCCTGTAGGCTGAAGATTGGATGCCCCAATGATACAGAGTAACTTTGGGTAACTGTCCAGGCAGTGAGATGTCAATTATAGAGTTTTGGCAGTTGTTTACACTTACTATTAACCTGCTAATACTAACTATGTATCTATATCTGATGGAGGAAGGTCATTGGTTAAAAAATAAAGAAACTGCCTTGGCCCATTTTATTGGTTAGAACATAGGTGGATGGAGTAAACAGAACAGAATGCTGGGAGGAAGAGGAAGTGAGCTCAGACTCCACAAATCTGCTCTGTGGAGCAAAGGCCATGCTCCCCTATCCCAGGCAGATGCATGCCATGAACCAAGCCGCCAGATCAGACATGCTGAATCTTTCCCGGTAAGACCGGTGCTACACAGTTTATTAGAGATGGGTTGATTGGGATATCAGAATTAGCCAGTAAGGGCTAGAGCTAGTGGGCCAAGCAGTGTTTAAAAGAATACAATTTGTGTGTTGTTATTTCGGGGCATAAGCTAGCCATGTGGGCTGCCAGGTGCCAGGGACGCAGCCCTGCTGCTCATATTACTACATATATCTATATCTATATCTATCTATATATATATATATATAGTCATTTATATAGTCATTATTCTGGAGTCTGATGGAGTTGAAGAATAGATAGTTATAATTATAGTTTTCCTTAGTTATGATAAATGATAAAGTATAAATAAATATTATAACTGTAATTCTTGCTTGACACTGGTTTTGTTATATGTACTTTTTCTGTGTTAAAATTAAAACTTTTTTTATTTAAACAGAAAAGAGGAAATGGTATGGGAAGTCCTTATGTATATGTGTTTCTTTTATTGGTTAATGAATAAAGAAGTTGCTTTTGGCCAATGGCTTCACAGAATATAGCCAGGCTGGAAAAGACATATACAGAGAGTAAGTAGAGTCAGGGGATGCCATGGAGCCACAAGAGGAAAAAGATGCGAGCCACCAACCCAAACCTTGCTGGTAGGCCACAAGCCTCATGGTAAAATATAAAAGAATAGAAATGGATTAACCAAATATGTAAAAGCTAGCTTGCAATATGCTTAAATGATTGGCCAAGCAGTGATTTAAATAATATAGTTTCTGCATTATTATTTCAGGTCAGAGTTGCTGGGAACATACAAGCAGCAGCTTGTTTTTTTTTGTTTTGTTTTTTTTTTTGTTTTTTGTTTTTTTAGTTTTTCGAGACAGGGTTTCTCCGTAGCTTTGGAGCCTGTCCTGGCACTAGCTCTTGTAGACCAGGCTGGCCTCGAACTCACAGAGATCCGCCTGCCTCTGCCTCCCGAGTGCTGGGATTAAAGGCGTGCGCCACCACCGCCCGGCAGAAGCAGCAGCTTGTTTAAGAAAATATTCAACAACCTTAGCCATCAGGTGTTGTAGGAGTCCACTTCTTTGTTCCCAGCTGCTCAGCCCCAAAATAACCACACAGAAACTAAATTAATTAAATCACTGCTTGGCCTATTAGCTTTAACTTCTTATTGGCTAGATCTTGCACCTTAATTTAACTCATTTCCATTATTTTATATTTTACCATGAGGCTTGTGGCCTACCTACAAAGTTCCAGATGGCAGCTTGCGTCTTTCTCCTCTGGCAGCGACATGGCATCTCTTGACCCTGCCTTCTTTCTCCCAGAATTCAGTTAGTTTACTCTGCCTAGCTCTACTATACCCTATCACAAGCCAAGACAGATTCTTTATTCACTAACCAATACATACGAAGGACTTTCCACACCAATCAGGGAAATGCAAATCAAAACTACTCTAAGATACTGTCTTACACTGACCACAATGGCTAAGATCAAATACACTGATCACAGCTTATGCTGAAAAGGATGTGGAGTAAGAAGAACACTCTTTCATTGATGATGGGAGTGCAAACTTGAATAGCTACCGTGGAAATCAGTATGGTGATTTCTTAGAAAATTAGGACTCAATCTACCTCAAAATCCAGCAATACCACTGTTGGTCATATACCCAAAAAAGGAACAATCACACCACAAGAACATTTGCTCAATTGTGTTCATAGCAACATTATTCATAATAGCCAGAATCTGGAAATAACCTAGATGCCCCTCCACCTAAGAACTAATAAAGAAAATGGGGTATATTTATACAATGGAGTACTACTTGATGATTACAAAAAATGACATCTTAAAATTTGCAGGCAAATGGACAGAACTAGAAAAAAAGTCTGACTGAGGTAACCCAGAAACCAGAAAGACCAATATACTATGTACTCACTCATATGTGGATACCAGACATAAAGCAAAGAATAACCAGACCACAGTCCACAAACCCAAAGAAACTAGAACCCTTCTCCCGAAACAGCTGGAAACTGATGCAGAAATCCACGACAAACCACTGGGCCAAGTCCAAGTCAAAGAGACAGAGGAGCAATAATATGAACGAAGGTGTCAAGGCATGATGGAAAAACTCACAGAATCAACTGACCCAAACTAATGGGAGATTTCTAACTCCAAAATGACAACTGAGGAACCTGCAGGGGACTGAACTAGGCCTCCTGAATACAGGTGACAATGATATGGCTTGGGCAGTATATGGGTCCACTAACAATGGTACCAGGATCTAACTTTGCTGCATGAACTGACTTTGTGAAGCCCATTCTCTATGAAAAGATACCTTGTTCAACCTCTGCCTTGACACAGGGTGGGGTGAGGGCCTTGGTCCTGCCTCAACGAGATGATGACACAGACTTAATTGACTTCCCAGGGGAGGCCTTAACCTGTCTGAGTAGCAAATGGGGGTGAGGTAGGGTATAAGAGAAAAAGAAGGAGAGGAGGGAGGGCAAACTAGGATTGGTATGTAAGTGACAATTTTATACTCTAATTGAATGTTGAAGAACTCATTCCTGAGCATGACAGGAAAGCCATGGATAGGTAAAAATAAGAACTTAACACTGGAAAGTACATAGTTGACCCTCTGGGACTTCATAAATGTATGTGACATTACTCAGGACGGATGAAATCCTTAAATGTCCAGATAAATTAAAGTGGTGATGGAGAAAGAAGTGGGAAACTCACTGACAAAAGACATCTCTGTGATACGGCGGCCAAACTCAACACAGTCAAGCTTCTCCCCTCTCAGTGTGGCCAACTGCCACACAGCACAACCTCTTCCTGCTTCAAGACTTGCCTGCTTTTCCAGAGTCATCCTGAGATGAACCTGGTAGAAGTGTCCTCTAAATGACTGCACATCTCAAAATAACTGACTGTCCCGCAGCTGAGATGACAGCTGGAGAGGCTGAAGGCAGGGAGGTGCCCACTGGCTCACTTGCAATCACTCCACCTCCAGATCAGCTGTGCCCTTCTCCCCATCTGGAAGGAGGAGCATGGCAGCCTACTGAAGGCCTGGCCCAGTGCCATCCCTGCTCCAACTATCTTTATTATTCTATCTTAGAAAATCACCTTGAAACTAAACAATAGCTGTCACCTGTCATGTGAGCCATTCCCAAAAATCTAGAAATACTTGATAAAAGCCCATGAACAGTCTGTATCAACCAAAACTATTAATGCATTGTTTCATACAAATTGATGTGGAAATCAATAAGAAATTAGCATCCTGGATTTTCAGGATTTTGGTATATGATCAATGCATTGACTTGAACAAAGACTAATGCAGATTCATGGTAAGTAATACTCTTTGTGAATATGCATTGTAATACTTTTGAATATATAATTAGTCTGTAGAGCACAGGTTATAAGTGAACCAGGGAATTAATTTCAGCTTTATTCTTACCATATATCATTTAAATGTTTTATGATGATATTTCCACAACTGACGAAGCACAAAATTTAGAAATAAAGGTCCTACTATAGCTATCTTTTATACTAAAATTGTTAAATTAATATTAAAATTACATCTGATGAGTAAAGGAAATTTTCCACAGAGAAGAGTTTTTTCTAGTTCATTTATTGTTGTTTCTCTGAGTTTTTAATTTTGAAATTATTTGAGTTTCATATAAGCATTGGAAGACTAGTAGCAAGAACTCAGAAAAATAAATTCCTTCTTTATCTCCTTGTACTTTCCACATAAATGTGTGTGTGAAAATATTTGTATCTATATATACAAGTCACTTTTATGTTTGTTTTATTAAATTTTATTAAAAATTTTTAATACAATATTTTCTTACTTTACATAACTACCCCACTATTCCTCCCCTACTCCTGCACTGCCCTTCCCCCACCCCATGTCCCATTCAGTCCTCAGAGATGTAAGGCTTCCCATGGGGAGTCATCAAAATCTGACACTTCACTTCAAAGCAAGACCAAGGCCCTCCTTTTTATATCTAGGCTGAGCAAGGTATCCCTCCAAAAAAAAAAAAAAGTTCTTGTCCTAGAGGTCTATCACTTCTTTGGTTAGAGTTACCCCAAGATATTTTATTGTAATTGGTGATGTTTGTCTGTTTTTTTTTCCTTAGCCCCTTTATCATTTGTATATAGGAGGGCTACTGACTTTTTGAGTTAATCTTGTATCCTGCCACATTACAGAAATTGCTTATCAGCTGTAGGAGTTCCTTCATAGAATTTTGGGGGTCACTTATGTATACTATCATATAATCTACAAATAGCAAAAGTTTGACTTCTTTCTTACCAATTTGTATTCCTTTGATCTCCTTTCGCTGTCTTATTACTCTATATAGAACTTCAAGTACTATATTGAATAGGTATGGAGAGAGTGGACAGCCTTATCTTGTTCCTGATTTCTGTGCAATTGACTTGAGCTTCTCTCCAGTGAATATGATGCTAGCCTTTGGTTTTATCTATGCTGCTTTTATTATGTTTAGATACATTCCATGTATCCCGGATATCTAAGACCTTTATCGTGAAGTGGTGTTGAATGGTGTAAGAAGACAGTTGAATTTCATCGAATGCTTTTTTAGCATCTAATGAGAAGATCATATAACTTATTTTCTTTCAGTTTATTTATATGGTAGATTACACTGATAGATTTTTGTATGTTGAACCATCCCTGTATCTCTGGTATGAAGCCTGTTTTATTGTTTTTGGGGGGTTTTTTTAAAGAGATTTGCTGATTTCTTCCAATTTTTCTTAGTCTTTTCCTCAATTTTTTAAGGGAACTTTTCATTTCCTCTTTAAGGCTTTCTATCATCTTCATAAAGTTATACTGAAGGTTGTTTTCTTCTGTTTCTTCTGGGTTAGAATGGTCAGGTTGTCCTGTAGTAGAACCACTAGGTTCTGGTGGCGCCATGTTAGTGTTTATGTTGTTGGCAGTGTCCTTATACTGCTGTCTGCCCATCTTTTCTTCCAGAAGGTGCAGGTGGGGCCTGTGCTTCAGGGGGTCCCTCTTCCTCCAATGGGTGAAGGTGGAACCTATTGCTTGGGTAGTCACTTGTCTTCTTGGTGCAGGTGGGTCCATGTCTCTAGTGGAAACTGATAAGGTTCTGGGACTCCTCTCTAGGAGCAATCTGGGTGAAGGCTCCAGAGGTCACAGATGTGGGAGAATATGGTAGCAGGTGTGTGGAGGTTGCTCAGGGTTTCCAGGCCTTGGTGGCTGGGGTGGGGCAACAAGATGTTCCTCCCAGGGCAAGGGCATAGAGAGCTCAGCCTTCCAAGTGGAAACCCAGATGCTTAGCTCTCCAGGGGCAGACTGGGACAAGGCCCTGGTGGTTACAGATATGATAGGAAATAGTAAGCAGTGGAGGCTGCTTGGGGTCTCCAGAGTTGATGAGTGGGGCTGAGGGAATGGGGTGTGATGTGGGATTCCCTCTATTTGCTGTGAATACCATTGGTTGATAAAGAATATTTCAACCAGTGGCTTAGGAGAACAGAGCTAGATGGGGAAAACTAATCTGAATGCTGGAAGAAAGAAGGCAAGGTCAGGAGAACCCATGTAGCTCTGCCAGAAACAGATGCCGGAACTTTACCCCATAAGCCACAGCCTTGTGGTGATGCACAGATTAATAGAAATGGGTTAAATTAAGATGTAAGAGTTAGCCAGTAAGAACCTAGAGATAATGAGCCAAGCAATGATTTAATTAATACAGCTTCTGTGTGGTTATTTCTAGAGTCTAGGCATCCAGGAACATACAAGCAGCCTCCTAGAACAGGGGTGTTCCTCACTGGGCAAGGGCTTAGGGAGCTGAGCTCTCCAAGTAGAAACCTATATTCTTACCTCTTCAGGGGTGGCAGTCTGGGCCAAGGCTTTGGTGGTTACAGATAGGGTAGGTCATGGTTACCGGTCTGTGGAGGCTGCTCAGGGTTCTCTGAGGGTTGGTGGGTGGGAGTGGGGGAGTGGGATGTTCCTCCCTAGCCAACGGTCTAGAGAGCTGAGCCCTCCAAGTGGAAACCCAGATGCTTACCTCTCCCACAGGTCACTCTTCTTACTTTAGCTAGGGTTTTCATTGCTGTGAAGAGACACTATTGACACAGTAACTCTTATAATGGAAAACATTTAATTGAGTGGTTTAGTCCCTTATCATCATGACAAGACAGGCAGACATGGTTCTGGAGAAGGAGCTAAGAGTGGAGAAGTATAAGCAGAGATTACTCATTTGTTTCCCAGCCACTGAGATCTGAATAATCACACAGAAATTATATTAATTACAAAACTATTTAGTCAGTGTCTCAGGCTTCTTATTAACTAACTATTACATCATAAATTAACCCATTTCTATCAATTTGTGTATTGCCATGAGGCTATGGCCTACTGGTAAGTTTCTGGCATTCTGTTGTCTTTCTCCTTTGGCAGCTACATGACGTCTCTGTGACTCCACTTACTCTCTATATATATCTGTTTGGGTTTCCCACCTGTCTTTACTCTGCTAAGCCATTGGCCAAAACAGTTTATTTATTAACCAGTGGTAATAAAGCATATTCACAGCATGCAGAGGGAATCCCATATAATCTCAACATTTTTGTCTAAATAAAAAAGAAGGTTTTAACTTTAACATAGTAAAAGTACATATAACAAAAGAGACATCAAGCAAGAATTATACTTACAACATTTAGTCTATTTGTATCTGGAAAGTTTCATATCTAATTTATCTTTTATCATAACTAAGGAAAACTATAACTATCTGTCTTCAACTCCACCAAAGACCCCAGAAGGATATAATATTACCAAAGTAAACAAGAAGTGATTTATAAGCAACTCCTACAACTCTAGAATTGACAGAGACATCTCACAGCCTGAATAGTTACCCAAAGTTGTCCTGTCATTGGGGCATTCATCCTCAAACCACAGGCCCTATAATATCCAGCAGACTTTTCAATGAAGCAAGAAATTTGAAAGACTATTTTGCCTCTATTGACAGTTTGTCAGTTACTTTCTTCAATGTCCTGCAGAATGTCTGGCACTTTCTTCTATGTAGCAGGAACCCTGAAGGACCATTCTACCTTTTGGAAAGTTCAGCAGTCATGTTTTTGTAAGTCCTGCACATTCAGTTCATACAGCATTGGTGTAGGAGGTCCTTCCGTCTATGTATTGCTTTTACCGTTGATGAATAAAGAAACTGCCTTGGCTTATTCATATTGCAGAACTTAGGTAGGCAGGGAAAACTAAACAGAATGCTTGGAGAAAGGAGGTGGAGTCAGAGATGTCATGGATGTGCTGGAACTTTGCTGGTAGGCCACCACCTCGTGGTAATACACAGATTAATAGAAATGGGTTAAATTAAGATGTAAGAGTTAGCCAATAAAAAGTTAGAGCTAATGGGCCAAGCAGTGTTTTAATTAATACAAATTCTGTGTGATTATTTCAGTTCTGGGTGGCCGGGATGAACAAGCAGGCCCTTCTCCAACAGGAGATTCTTGTTCATTAATGCGTCCTTAGAGTAAGTGAATTAATGAAAACACTGATTGTAATGTGATAGTGACATTAATTTTAAACATTCTAAATTATCGTTCATCTCTAAAGACAAATATACAGATGTGTAGCAGGTTGAGAATGACAGTGAAGAAGTTACTTTGTCAGAAAGCCACTGAGGAGGGTGTCACATAAGAATGGGCTAGCTTTGATCTCTACGGAATAATTCCTCCCAGAATTTATGAATACCAATAGCAGATTATCTACTACCAAAGAATGATAGAAAATAAGATAGACTCATGACACAGGATAACAAGTGAATCAGAAGACATACTTTGATTTGTGTGACAATAGAATGCGGTGTAAGATTTGTTTTGTAATGAATTCCTTATAGTATAAAGATGTAATTTTCATCACTACATTTTGCACATGAATTATTATCACCTTCAGTTGAAATTTTCAGTAATTATTTAACAGGCTTATCCTATAATGTGGAAATTCATTTTATTCTCAGCACAACACTGAAAACAAAATCCTAAATATAGCAAAAAGCCTTAGAAGCTAAAGTAATCATTACATCATAAATCAATATAACAAAAATCAAAAATTAACATCTAGCAATATAAAAGTACTAGCCATCTAGAAATATAAAAAATAGAAAAAGAAAGGAAAGTGAACTATTGCATATCACAGACCTGGAGACATAGCTCATTTGGGATAAAGTGTGCATGAAGCATTAGTATTATACAGAAACAGGCATTGTGATACGCTCTTCTACTCCCAGCACTCAGAAAGACTAGCTATCTTTGGTTACATATCAAGTTTGAAGACAGTGTGAACTATATAAGATCCCATCTCAAAAAGAAAATTTAAAAAAAATCACATATTCATGAAATGTAATAATATACAGTTACAAATAAATCTATTAATTAAAGCATAATAGCAATGAAAAATACATTCTCAAGAATATAATACAGTACAGAGTTCGGGGATTTGAAATATATGATCTCACACAGATGAAAACAAAACATGGGAAACATAAGTCGCTCTGCTAATAGATTACTGAGTCACACAAATTTTGTACTGGCAGCAAGCAGCCTTGAGATCTCTGCCCAGGCTCCAGTCACAGTCTGAAAATCTAATGAGAATTGATCAGACCACGGAAGCCAAGTGCATCATCCCATTTCTGATCTTGTTTCAAGCTGTCCCACTCTCTATTCTGTGAAATAAGACCCCAAACAGCAAATTACACACTAGCAAGCAGGATCCTAGTGGTCACCACCTCAAAGGGGACTTTCTTATGTGATCAATGGCTGCCTTGAGGGTGAACTTCCTGAATTTAATATAGACAAAGACTCCTAATAAACAACTTGATTATTACTTTTTCTTGTCTTGCTCACTTTCACATATTCCATTTTTAGTATCAATTTACCATTTGGAAAAGAGGAAACCTTTGAGAAATATCTTATAACCCATAACATCACTTGAATCAAACCAACAGAAGACAAAAAATATTTGAGTTGCTGTGCAGTTGGCATCCCTCATGTCCTCAGTTAATCAGCTAAGACTTCATACAAATTCCACTTCTTTTCCAGTTTTTCAGCTCCTTTGCATCTCTGCTTTGCATTCGTTCTTCCTTATCTTTTGTCCCTGTTTGATTATTTCTTATCAATGCTACATAAGAGACTAAGTCTGAAATCTTGGGAGCTCTCCCTCATGGCTGTTTTCAATATTGTGACTCAATAATACAATATGCTTCTGACTGACACCTGCGTTCAGAGTGTGACCCACGGTTTTTCAAAAAAAAAAATGTAGAAATTACAGTCACCTTGTAAGGTCAAATTAGGAAGTGACAAGGTTGACCCTGGTTAATTGCAGTTGCAATGAAAGCATAGCTACAAGAAGAATCCTCTAAAGTTTTGGACTTTGTTTCTCATGCATCATTTCCAAGAAGTAACCTAAATTAAAAAAAAAAGAGGCCAGGGAACTCAGAACACATAGGTTTTCAATGAACATTAGTGAGTTTGCCACAGTCTCCAATGCAATGTCTCAAATATCCTGTCTGCTGTGCTTGTTCTGAGCATCAAAATGCAAACTGAATGAAGAAGTCTTTTCTAGGCTTCCAATGTGCTTTCACATCACTCTTTATCACAGATAGGAGACACTTTTGAACAATTACTGTTATTGAGCTGTAGTACAAAGATGTATTTTATGACATTTCCTATATCAAGTTCATAGGAAAAGAAAATGTACAATTGTCTCACTGCCCAGCTTATATAACTGTTGAAGATTTAAAACTCAAGCTATTATCATTTTACTTTGGTTATGTAATTGACATTCGAAGCAGGACTTTCTTATTAAAGAGAAATGGCCATGGTAAATTCACAGTCCTATAAATGGGGAATTACAGACCACAGAGTCGTATCTGTCATTGTTCTGGAATCCCAATATCATCACAATGGGGTTGCACTTCAAGGTATGAATTGGGGGAACATGAACATTCCATCCATCACAGGAACTCCACAATTTTTAAAAAAATAAAAGGACGCCTATACCAGTAGGCTGAGTGATAATCAGGGCCAAGTCATCTCGATGGCTTTGAGTGACCTTGCTTCGTACATTAATCCCCAGTGAGTGAATCCTCAACCATTTCTCCAGAGAAGAATGTCATTTTCTCTAGAGCAATGGTTCCTTTTCCTGTCCTATTTTACCTTTTAAAAAGTCCTACAAGGATTTAAAGACTTAGATCAGATACCATCAATTTTACTTCACCAGTGTTCGGGTTGTTCTCTGCTTACAATGCATTCTAACTTTCAAGTTATAAAATTTCATTCTGCCTTATTTATCAAGAGTTATCTCTTTCCCTTAAATCATAGTCCAGAACTGAGCATAGCAGTCTCTCAATCTATTTATATTTTGGGCTAAACTGCTGAAATATTCATCCTGACATATTCAGTTACTCGACAAAATTTCAGTAAACACCTGTCTTATTCCAGGCACTGTTCACTGCACTGTGAACCCAGGACTGAATCAGGCAATTCCATAATTGTTGAGAATGCTAAGCATAAAATGGTTATAATCCTAGACTAAGGGATTCTCCACAACATAATTTTCACTGTGAACAAGTCATTTAATATCTGAAAATTACTCAATGCCCACAAGAGTTTTTTTGCCGTTCCCACATTTTTAGAGGCAGAAAAGTACATACCAGGAATTCAGAACATGTTTAGACAGATAGTGCAGAAAAAATATTTGTTGAAATATTAATGTCACGCTACCTATGGCATAAAAGACTCCAAAAGCCAGGAGACCACTATTTCCCAGAATTATTTACAAACAAGTTTGTATAAATGAGGATATTTTTTCCTCTGATCAAAATTATTTTGTACTCGGGGTGATATCAGAAACAAGTTTTGAGTTTAGGCACCTAGGATGATGTATTACATCTGCTTAAACTTGAAAGTAATAAGGACTTGATTACTAAAAGAAAGATAAATGTTGGTGGCCTGTATAAAAAAGTGTTTGCTTAAAATATGAACTATAGCTTCTAGGAATGAATTATCCCCTCTGTCACCAGCTGCCCACCTTCTCTCTTATCTAATTAGATCACCATGTCCATAACTGGAAACCCTAATCACCTATCAAAGGGCTAAGTCAGAAAATAAATCGGATATGACTCATTAACACTCACAATCCTAACAAACAAAACTATATTTCTCTGCCATTTGCTCTATTCAATGGATTGACAGGGAGCTTATTGGTAGGAGATTTGTCATCTTGCTGCTAACTTGCTGGAGCACATAGTGGCTGTTATGAAGAAGAGATAAAAGCAAGATCCCAAACTCGTTCTGAAATGCCTCTGCCTAAAAATGTCACTTATTATTATTTCTGTTGTCATTATCACTTGTTATTGCAATAAGACCAAAAATTATACGTCATATGGACTTTTGATGAGCATAAAATACTTCTTCCACACCACTAGATGCAATTGCCTTGCAAGAGGACACTGGTTTTCTCCAGCTCTCCCTCCATGACTTCACATTGCCCCTAAGCTACGTAGCTCATTCTGAAACCAACAAACGCCAGGAGTGTGGTAGTCAAAGAAGAGTCAGATAAAAAGTGAAATAATTGACAGCTCCTACCAACTTGGACGAGTGAAAAATAGCACAGATAGTGTGCTGGAAATAAATACTGGTTACTAGACCAGGGAATAACAATGCCCCATTAGGTCCAAGTGATTACTGTATGCATACTTAAAGGAAATAATAAATTTGTTGTGTCATCTGTATAACACAACAAGTTAACATATGTTAAGCAGTTATATGTGTTATAACTCTGTCTGTCTCTGTCTCTGTCTTTCTCTTCACACCCCAGGGGACAACTATGATATATAAAAGTCCAGGAGCCTAAGACAAAGTCATACATATAGTGGATTCTTCTCCTAGTTTTTCCCAAGGGGACCTGCATCCATTTACCACAGCAACCACACCCAGGGATGCAAAATTACTGCAACCTTTTGAGAATTTCAAAGCATTGGTTTGGAGTTGACATTTACCTTGGGGTCCAGAGCTACTGACCATCAGCCAGAGTAGAGACGAGAGAGAGAGAGAGAGAGAGAGAGAGAGAGAGAGAGAGAGAGCAAATAAATTTTTTGTTCATGTGTTGTTCAGAGAGGTAACACGGGGAAGTGGTACCTTTAAGAGATCCTTACAGCCAACTGCGTTCTTGGAAAGGGTATGGAATTACAGCTTCTCAGTATCTTGCTTGACAATAATAATATCTCTTCCTCCAACATGTGCATCTGCTACCTTCCACCATGGGGCGTCACTAGAGATGTACTGCTTTCCTATTAACTTTCCAAACTATAAGCTAAATACACCTCTATTCTGTGAGTTGATCTGTCTCAGGGATTTTACTATAATAATGATAAATACTGCTCTTCTGTGACAAGATGACTAGCCCAAAGTCAATACATCTATAGAAATGTAGTGATTATTGTCACCACATAAAACTTGTGAGGTGCAGAGGTGCCAGTTTCTAACCATAGTTGCGGTAACTCTTAACGTACACAAGTCTTTGAAGTTAATAGTGAAGAAGCACAAACCCAGCTGGGAGGTGAACATAATTGGAGCTATAATTCTCAAGGATGAGTCCTGCTTAAAGCAAATAGTTTGGCAAGTAGTTGAACATGTGGCCATGGGGAATACTTTAGGAGCCAACTACCTTGGACATATAGAAGCTAAGAGAAATTAAGAGCTCAGCCAGTGTGATAAAATTACAGCGAATTACAGGCTGACCCTTAGGATGAGCATGGACATGGGAAAATGGAAAGCAACTATGAGATTGTTCTAGTCCATTTTCTGTTGCTAACAAAATACTGGGATTTGGTTAATTTATTAAAAATAGGTACTTATCGTGGCTTTAGCTCTAGAGTTTGGAAAACCCTGGACACTGGGTTATGGGGCCCTCAATTCAAGTGGAAAGCAGAAGTGCAAACGGGTGAATGCAAAATACAAGAGTGGGGAAATCTTGATTCATACCAGCAGCTCTTTTAAAAAAAATAACACATGTAAGAAAAGCATTAATCCCTCTTAAAGACATCATTACTTCTAGAAGCTCTCATCATCTTTTGACACCATTATATTGTGAATTAAATTTCAACATGAATTTTAGCAAAGATGAACCACATTCAAACCACAGCAAGGATTCATAGAACTTCAAATTTACATCTCCATGGCAACCAGCCTTTTAAACTTGTGGGCTGTCTTAAGTGAATCTTCTCTAGCCAGTTCTTCCAGATCAGTGTTTCTAAATATGAAGACTGCTGTGGGTCTCTCAAAGAACAATATGGCCAAAGGAGGAAAATGGATGGCAGTGTTGAATCCCAGGAACCTAAACTTCAGGTGGATTTAATCTCTCAGATAGGGCTTCATTAGAGTTTCCTTAGTGGAAAAAACATGGGAATATCTCAAAGGGATCTGGCAATCATGCTTTGAGATGTTCTTTCAAAACTCAGTTGGGAAATTTGAGGTGTTAATTGTATTCTAATGGTCACTACAGCATTCTTTACAAAAGGTAAAATACATAAACAACTAAAATACCCATCAACAGATGGATGTGTAAGGAAAATGTGATACACACACACACACACACACACAACAGAGGTAGGGAGAGAGAAAGTCTCACACATACACAGAGAGATATTATTTAGTCTTATAAAGATACAATCTTGTCATAGGTGATAATGTGTATAAACCTCAAGAATATTCTGCTAAGTGAAATATGATAGTTACAGAAGGATAAATCCTATGGGATTTTAAAGTATTTCAAATAATCAAATTATTAGAAATAGCAAGTACCATGGTTCTTACCAGGACCAAGGGGGAAGAAGTAGGTAATACTCAACATATAAGAAAGTTCTAGACGTTTATATTAATTCATAATCCTGCACTGTGCATATAAACTTTTGTTAGAAGAATGATTTCATGCTATATGTTCAGGACACAAAAAAATAGATTAAAAAAAGCAAAATAGTCACAAACAGATTGCCATGATAAAGAATTGCTAAGGGAGCTTGGAGACCCAGTTGTACTTCATAATACAAAATTGTTCAGAAGTAGCTTTCTAAAGACATTATTATTTTCAAATTACTGATTATCACCAGTAGAAGAGCTTCAAAAGGTATAGTGTAAGGACTATTTTAAAAAAAAAAGCAGATATAACTTATCTCGGTCATGGTAAGAAACTACTTGAATTAGATGATTAGGTGACAATGTATGCTAAGTTCAGTGGTATCTGGAAAGGCGAGCAATGAAGACCTGAGTGGAGGAGATACAGATTAAACAGAAACACATAAAAGCACCGTTCACAGAATCAATTAACTGGGACTTATGGAAGCTCACAGCAATGAGGAAGCCTCAGGGATCTCACTTAGTTCCTCTGCATATATGATATAGCCAAGTTGATTGGTCATCTTGTGGGATTCCTAATAGCAGGAGCAGGGAGTGTCTCTGACCTTTTTCCCATCTATGTGACCCTTCTCCTCCTACTGGGTTGCCTTGTGTCTTACCTTGAGTTGATAGTATGTGCCTGGTCTTAACGTAGCTTATTATGCAATGTTTGGTGGATGTCTCTGGGAGACCTGCTTTTTTCTGAAAGAAGTCAGAGGGTGCTAGATTAGCGGGAGAGGGGACAGGAGGCAGATTTGGAGAGAGGGGAAGGAGGAGAAACTTCAGTAGGGACAAAATATATAACAGAATAAAAAAGTAAAATATTGTAGAATATTATTTTAAAATATGCTGCATTTGTTTATGCTATGGAACATTTGTTTAATGATGCAAAGATGCGTTGCATTCTTTTATGTTACAATTGTTTAACTCTGTGAAACTGAGTTACTTTCCAGTCTAAAACACCTGATTGGTGTAAATAAAGAGCTGAGTGACCAATAGCTTGGCAGGAAAGGATAGGTGTTACTGACAGGCAGAGAGAATAAATGGGAGGAGAAATCTGAGAGAAGGGAAAAGCAAAAGATCAAGGGTGGAGAAAAGAAGGGACCAGCCACACAGCCAGACACAGAATAAGAAGGAAAGAAAAGATATACAGAAATAGAGAAAAGTCCAGAGGCAAAGGTAGATGGGATAATTTAAGTTAAGGAAAGCTGAATAGAAATAAGCCAAGCTAAGACTGGGAATTTCTAAGTAAGGAAAAGTCTCTGTTTGAGATTTGTTTGGGAGTTGGGCTGTGCGCCCACAAAGAGCAAAGAGCAAAAACAGTGAAAATAGCTTACAACAGTTCACATCCTCTTAAAGAGAAAGATGCGTTGTCTGCAATGTTAGTGAATTACCATGAATTCCAATGTTTTCTCCAATAATATTATGCATTACAGTACTGTGATTAAGGTTGTTTTGAGAGGGAGTGGGGTTGGGAACATATTGTGTCAGTTTAAGCTGGCTTAGAACTCCTGTGTAGCTGAGAATGACCTTGAATTCCTGATTCTTCTGCCTCATCTCCTTAAGTACTAAGATTGAAGGTGTGTGCCACCATGCCAAGGTCATGATTCAGTGTCTGTACTTGGATCAAAATGCACAAAAATAAAAGTCAGTGCTCAGTTGAGAAAAACAAATCAGACATTATAATCTTCAATGGGGAGATTTCAAAGGCTACTTCAATTGATGAATCCTTTTTTTTTTTCTTTGCCATCATAGTATAGAGATAAAGTTCACAGTCCATAGCAGTAACTCAGTGTTTCTCTATGACTTGAAGGACCTTGCAAATTATTTTAAAAACCTTGGCTTGCTTCTAGAATGTGACCCGAGCACAAAGTGAATGTGGGTCCTCCTATAATGAGTCACACATCAGTTTTTGACATCTCAGTGGCTTACATTTAAAGTTCTTGGTTAAGACAAAGGACAGAAAACTATTCCGTGTTCTGAGAGAGGAGAACTTTAGCTGATTCCATAGAATTGAAGGAGAGTTTCGCTTTATTATTGAGGTGATTGGTTTGGGGCACTTTAATTCTCAGTCTTCATTCCATAAATGGACTCATCTTGTCACCTAATAGCATCCTACCATTCAAGCTGCCTGGCTGTTTCTGAGGAGGGATTAATCCATTTCAACAACAGCTGCAAGACAGACACTCCAGGGGAGCAGATGTGCACTCTTCTCTGTAATTACTTTCAGCTCTTGCGTTGCCCTTTACTGTCTGTTTGAAATTTAACTTTAATGGAATTAGAATGGCATTTACCCAGGGATTAGCTCCAGACTGTGGGCAACTCACAAAATAAAGGTTATAACATAGTAAGTCTACTAATCACTTTTATTGTGACAGAATTGGCCAATAGTCCATCTACCTTTGAGTAAGGCGATCAAGTGTTATCCTAAGGTAAAAGTAATCAATCACCCTCTTCTCGAATGCCTGCTCCATCAAGCACAAGTGTAGTCCAGGTTAGAATTCCAAAATAACAATCCAGAATTCTGACATGGCAGTGAGCAACTCTCTAATCCATTCTATCACTGTGTGAGACGTAACAGAGAATTGGCAACCCCAAAAACCCAACAGGAAAAGTGGAGTTGACATCTGGAAAGGTGTGTTTACAGTGCAGAAAGAAGTGTAAGGATTGATGCCCTAATTTTGCATTACAAAGAACTAAGAAATATTCTGAAGCACCAGAGTTCAGCCCTGGTTAAGACTTGAATACTTACTTTCCTTTCTGATATAGGAAGGTCATCTGTCAATGTGTTACTTTCTTTGGTTAATAAAGAAACTGCCTTGGCCTTTGATGGGACAGCAGCTTAGATAGGCAGAGTAGACAGAATCTGGGAGAAAGAAGCAGAGTCAGGCAGAAGCCATGCTTCTCCTACCCAAGAAGGATGGTGGTTAGAATCTTCCTGGTAAGCCACCACTTTGTGGTGGTACACAGATTATTAGAAATGGGTTAATCAAGATGTGAGAGTTAGCCAATAAGAGGCTAAAACTAATGGGCCAGCCAGTGTTTAGATGAATACAGTTTCCGTGTAATTATTCTGGGGCTAAGCTAGCCGGGCAGGAGCCGGGCAGCACGAAAAGCAGGCCTGCTTGCCTCTTCACTACACCTTTCAGTTCTAAGAACTAGATTTGACTACTCAACTACTTTAGAAATGTCATGAGGTAACTTTATATGTTTAAATAATTGGCCCCCAAATTCCTGTAGGGAATTTAGATATTTGCCTTTCCTTAAGGCAATATCTTGATAATCGATTAAGCAAGGGCGGGGGGAAGCTCTACAAGGACTTTCTGTTTTAGTATCTTCTTGATTGGCAAGAACAGAGAATCTTCCTCTGCCAGGTTTGTTATGGAGTCCGGAAATTGGAGAGAGAAGTGTGGAGGACTACTGAACTAGGAGACAGTGACAAGTAGCAGGAAAGATGAAAGGATAAGGAAACAGTAGCATACATACACAGTAGAGTTTATTCAGTAGGAGACTAAAATCATGTCATTTCTGACAACAGAGGCTATTTGTTTAGTAAATTGTAGAGTAAGATTACAATATCTCTTTGACCTCAAATTATGATCTCAACCAGTACAATACGAAATGTTACCTCACAGTTTTGGACAGTGGTGGTTCGTCATCATTGCTAACCTAACTGAATTCAAAACCACCTCTGCATGTTCTTGAGGGTATTTCAGAGGAACACCAGCCCATGAGTCCTAATTCATTATTTGACTCTTCCTTCCACTGCAAGCTGAGAAAGTGCTGTCATCCATCCAGAGTACCTAAGGAAGAAAGCAAGGCTGTCCAGTCTCTTCCATCCCTTACCAGCAACATGAAAACAGTAACAGCCATTGCTGATGAAATCTCCTCCATTTGTATTTTGAATAATCATCATTCCCTAATCCCACACTCATAGACTAACATTTATACCCACAGAAATAAAAAAGTTAATTATTGTAGCAATGTTTTAGCCTCTTTGTTCTGGCTTCATCTGTTCTTAAATCAGTGTTCCATGTTCCTGTTGGGATATTATTCCTAATCTGCTTAAAGTGTTTCCATGACTATGTATCATCTTCCCCATGCAACCTGTTCTTTTTAGCAAAACTAGTCAGCATTTCCCATTGTCAGTGTGCCTGTTTCCAGCTCTCTCAGTCTTTGCTTCTCAGTGTGCCACACATAAGGAGTGCCCAGACACCTGTGAGACACTCTGCGTTTTTACAATTCGGCCTTGGCAGAGACCTTTATTCTTCAGGAATGTCCCCTCTATTCCCTCGACACACACCTTCTCCTGTAGCTTCTTCAGTTTGCATTTCATTCACCTCAAGCATGCTTTACTTCAAAAGTCTTCTTGAGAGTTCTTAATGACTTTAAGGACTTCACTTGAGTGCCCTTCCAGCTTCCTGTCCCTTTCCATATTGAGGCATTTTTCATGTTGAGATTGTTTGTTGTCAGTTGGTCTTTCCTCGGAAGCATGAGCTTGTCTTTGCAGAGCTTTGTTTTTCCAGTTGAACTTCCTACAGTTCTTAACACACATTCAAAATGCAAGATGGGAAATCAATACAGATCTTCTGGATGAATAAGTAGCACTTAACAAATCTTGTCTTTACTGCTTCAGTTATGAGTACACATCCTGTGGTTCCAAAAACTTGAAACTTTTGCATGTACAAGCGCTTTGTGTAGTCCCCAGCATATATCCCAATGCTGGCTTGTGAAAACACTGAGCTGCAGATCTGCGTGGATAGAAAGAGTCGGGCCCAATCAAGCCAGCCAACCTGGGGTCTACTGGAGTAGGGAGTGACTGAGGAAAGATGACTATCAGGGCAGAGTACTGTGGACTGGTATTTTACACTTACAGTGAACATTTGGCTCTCGTTTCTTTCCTTAGTTGAAAATAAAATACTCTTTGCAGTAACTCTATATAGAACAAAAGAGCAAGATTATTTGGTGACTGAGATAAGGTCTACCAATCTTATATGGCACTTTCTCTTTTTCATTTAACAGAATAGGTAAGATCTTTACATGACATGTTTGATAAAAAATTTCTATGAATGGTTTGTTTGTTTGTTTGTTTGTTTTACTGCTGAGTAGTACTCCATTGTATAAATATACCACATTTTCTTTATCCATTCTTCAGTTGAGGGACATTTGGGTGTTTTCCAGGCTCTGAATATTAGATGTAATGCAAAGGATAACAAGCCTATAGTCCACAACCCCAGAGAAGCTGGGTAACAAGGAGTACCCTAAGAAAAACATATATGCATCTCTCCTGAGAAAATTGGGAGCGTGCAGGTGAGGGGAGAAGAAAGGGCAAAAGGGGAGGAGGAAAGAAGAAAGGGATGGGGGAGAACTTGAGGGAACAAGATGGTCAAGACGGGGGAAGGATAGAGAGGGTAAGCAAGAAATTGAGGGAGCCATTATGGGGCTATCGAGAAACCTGGTGCTAGAGAAATTCCCAGTAATCCACAAGGATGACACCAACTAAGACGCTAAGCAACTGTGAAGAGGATGCCTGAACTGGCCTTGCCCTGTAGTCAGATTGATGACTATCTTAAATGTCATCATAGAACTTTTATCCAGCAACTGGTGGAAGCAGATGCAGAGATCCACAGTGGAACACTGGGCTGAGCTCCCAAAGTCTAGTCGAAGAAAGGGAGGAGCGATAATATGAGAAAAGGGGTCAAGACTATCATGGGGATACCCACTGAAACAGCTTAACTTGTAGTAGTGGGAGCAGTGGGCCACTTCCTGCCACCTAGCTAGCTTTACCTGAAATAATTACACGGAAACTGTATTCTTTTAAACACTGCTTGGCTCATTAGCTCTAGCCTCTTACTGGCTAACTCTCACATCTTGATTAACCCATTTCTAATAATCTATGTAGCACCACAAGGTGGTAACCTACCAGCAAAGATCTAACCTGCTTCCATCTCGAAGAGGAGAGCTATGGCGACTGCTTGACTCAGCTTTCTTTTTCCCAGCATTCTGTTCTGTCTACTCCACCTATCTAATTTTCTGTCCTATCAAAGGCCAAGGCAGTTTCTTTATTAATGGATGAGAGTAACAATAGACAAATGACCCTCCTCCATCATTACCTGAGCTAATAATGGAAGCTCACTGATTCCAACCTGACAGCAGGGGAACAAGCATGGGACCAAGTCAGGCCCTCTGAATGCAGGTGGCAGTTGTATGACTGGGGCAGATCATGGGGCCACTGACAGTGAGAAGAGAATTTATCCCTGCTCCTTGTACTGGCTTCCTAGAAAACATTCTCTTTGGTGGGATACCTTGCTCAGCCTAGATACAATGGGGAGGGCCTTGGTCCTACCTCAAAGCAATGTGCTTAACTTTAGTGACTTCCCAAGTAAAACCTTACCCTCTCTGAAGAGTGGGTGGGTAGGGTTGAGGGAGAAGGAGGAGGGGAGGGTGTGAGAACTGGGATTGGTTTGTAAAATGAGAAAAGATAGGTTTTTTTTTTTAAAGAAAGAAATAAAGAAAGAAAGGAAGGAAGGAAGGAAAGAAGGAAGGAAGGAAGGAAGGAAGGAAGGAAGGAAGGAAGGAAAAAATTCTATGAATGTAAAACACTAAGCAAAATAAAATAATCATCCCCTTGGGATTTAAAAAACATAAATAGATTGAATTCTCTGACTTTGATGGTTGCCTAGTTGTTGCAATCCAACTTCACTCACTTGATTAAATGTTTTCAAATTGCATCTAGCCAGTCAATTTGGGTACTGAGATGCAATAGCAGATGACATGAACACACCAACCTCCATCTTGAGCTCCCTATATCTGCCTTGTCTTGATCAAGAAGCGCCCAAAGTTTCCCACAGTAATATAAAGTAGATGAGGACAATCTGGGATGTTCCTCCTAGATTAGCAAATGGAAGATGTGATCTGAGACAGAGGGATAAAGTCATGGCTGGTTCTTATGGATAACTATCTGTATCTTTGTTTATTTCTACCACTGCCTTTGACTTGGAATTGGTACACACCTGGTATTGAAATGTGTTTACAATAGACACCTAGCAGAAGAAGCCATTGAAAGAAAAATGTCTCAAGGTTAAGCTTCCAGTTTAAAAGCAGGGTCTTCCCTCTGCCTCCAACTCACCAACCATATGGATGAACCAGTTATTTAGCCCCTTGAGCCAGAATTCCCTCATCTATAAAATAAAGATTATGTCCCTATAGACGGCTGTTGTGAATAGGAGCTGAGACCACACATGTAATGTGCCTAATAAAGGCCTTAGTAGAGCTGCCAATCAACAAAGAATACCCATTCTCCCAAGGAGTTTAACAATTCACTTGGGAAACAGAAATTTACATAATTAACCATAACAAAATGTTATAAACATAATTAAGCAAACCCTGTGGGACTAAATACAAGGACATAATTAATTCTGCTGGATGGTGATGGAGGAGGAGGTAGAGAGTTCACAAAGAAGAAGTCTCTGAGTTTGTTGTTGACTTTCTTTTCTTTGCCTCTATAATTATCAGAAGACATATATGCTCTGGTAACCCACTATTAAAACTAACCTTCTTTTGTTGCCACACCTCTCTCTAGTCAATTATTCCTTTTTTTTTTCTCCTGTTTGAAGCACAGCATGGAGAGATTTGGGTGTATATGTGCAATGAGAGTTGTTTAAAAATTACTATGATCTGACGGGTATCCTTTCTACTTCAATACCTTTCACCTTCTTGGCCATTCTGCAGATATCTTACGGAGCTCCTCATCCTGGAGCTCTCTCTTTTTCTCTCCAGATTCTTCCTTTTGAAAAAAATCTCATCTATCTCTTTAACTTTAAATATAATATTTTCAACTTTTATCTCCTTCCTGAGAACATAACATACTGTATATTCAACTGCTGATTTGACGTGACCATATGTGTGTCTAACAGTCTTCCCAAACACAAGTAAAATGTATAACGATTTCTCCAAACTTTCCTTAACAAACACGTACAGCAAAAATATAACCTCTTCATGGTACAGCATTTGCCTAGTACTTGCAAGAACTCACTTTCACCTTCATTACTAAGGAGGAGGAAGTGAAGAGGAAAGAAGAAAGGAAGAGGAAGGAGGGAAGAGAGGAGAAAGAAGGAAGAGAGGGAAGGAAGTAAGAAAGGTGGGCAAAGAAAGAAGGAAGGGGAATGAAGAAAGAAAGGAAGGAAGGGAGGGAGGGAAGAAGGAAGCAAGAAAGGAGAAAAAAAGATCTATTCTTTATTTCTCAGTTTGTAAATGATGACATCAAGAGTTGCTGTTAATTCCCTTTGTTCATACACCCTTTCTTCACACACTAGATGTTTCTGATTCATCACTAGGCCCTTCTGGTTCTACTGCCTTCTTTCTTTCCTCCACTTCCCCTGCAACTGCCATGGTTACCTGTCATCTCGCTTCCTTGCAAGAGCATAGCATACTAGCTACTTTTTTGTCACTTCAATGAATACAAACAAGCAAAAACACCAAGACAAGGCAGTGTATAGAAGAAAGAATTTATTTTGTCTTGTTGTTCCAAAGGGATAGAGTCCATCAGGGAAAAACAAGCAGCAGGGATGCTGGCAGAAACAGAAGCTGAGAACTTACATACTGAACTGTAAGCACAAAGTAACAGAAGAAATGTCAAGTGATGAAAGTTCTTTAATCTCCAAATTCTCTGCCCAGAGCTATACTTTCTCCATCAAGGAGGCACTGCCTAAAGCTCTCATTATACACGGTAACCATCTCAGCCTCCAACTGTGCCTCACCATCCTCTAATCATCATAAAGCTGCTGAAATTGTCTTCATACTTGACTGAGGAGATGGGTCAGTGGTTAAAAACACTTAGATTGTATTTAAGAACCACTCCATAAGATGGACCCTGTATTTAACACTGCTAAAATATCAAAACACCTGAGACTAGGTAGGTCATAGGTCCTAGGGTAAAAGTCACTACTGTTATTCTGCTACATGAACATATCTGTTCCTAGACTTACATCCATATATACAGACAAACAGACAGACATGTATATATCAATAATGACCACAGAAAAAGGGGCTATTAACCTGACAGTGGAGGAGAGAGAAAGGATAGATAGGCTGGACTGAGGAAAGGGAGGGGCGAAGTGATGGAATCCTATTTCAATTGAAATTAGTAATATTAAATTCAAATTAGAATATTTTGAAAATGAGATTTTCATAAAATACAAATCATGTGATACTTCCCTGTTTTTAGAGCTTACATTGCCTTCTCGTTTTAATTGCAAAATGAACATTTTACCATCACCTAGAAATCTGTACCTCATCATACCTATCAGCTTGGATTTTTTTTTCTTAACTTAATTGCAATTTCACCCCCAGTCCTTACGGATTGGGTCTTTCTCAAGATTCTCATGTTTCAGAAGCCTGCCCCAATGTCCTTTCCTCAGCCTCTGAGTCGTGAGCCCCTACCCCAGGATCACTTTCTACCCTGTCATTAAATTCTACATCTTCACAATATGTAGTCGTTTTTTAATGCATGCTACTTGCTTGCTTGTTTTTATCTCCCTCTTCCAATAATTGGCTCACAAGAGACAGCATCTCTTGCTGAGTTGTTTACTGTTGTGTCTCTGGCACTCAGATCAGTGCATGGCATTTGGTAAGAACTCGGAGACTGTTGGTTCAGTGAATGAATAAATACGTGAATAGAGTTCTGGAAGCATTAGGTAAGCAGCACTGTTGTATATATTAAATTAAAAATGAAACATAATGTTCTTTTTGGTTTTATTTATCTCTGTTTTTTATTTCAGTAGCAAATGTATTTGAGACTATGCCATTGGGAGAACTCGGTGGTGACGCTGGAGTGTGACTCACAATCTGGGGGTTCTTGCAAGAGCAATTCTCAGGTAATGGTAAGGAAAGAAGGCAAAATTGGGGCTGCCAGTGCACGTCATCATTTCCAGAAAGCCCTGTGCACAGAATGGCATTTGAAGCATTCATTTACCTTGAGCAAGAAAAAGAACAAATCCTTTTCTCCTAAATGGATGATAAGGTTAAAGCCAAGGAGAGTGCTTGTGTCTTTCCAAGTGTTAAAGGTAAGTGAACCCATTTTACAGGGAGATAGTTCTAGCAATGTCAGGGACTGGGTGAAACTAAGATACAGCTTATAGTAGGCATCGATAGTGAGGCAGAAATGAAGAATTCCCCACATCGAACACATCCCAGGGGACACACACACATGGGAGAGAAGTGAGGGAGGGAAGGAGGGAGGGAGAGCAAAGAGAAAGAGAGAGATACACACAAATGCAAACACACACATGTATGGCAAGAAACATTTGTACAAAGAAAGTTTGGGTCATAGTAAGCCCAGCAGCCAGACCCTCTGTTGCTGCATATCCGTGATTTGGTGAAGGCACCAGCACACTGACTAAGCTCCATAACTCTCCAGTGAATGGGCTAGTCCTGGAGCTCTGATGCCATCTTTTTTTCTGTGGAAGAGTCTATGTATTTATGCTCCTGAAAATGGTAGGAAAACCTATTCCTCACAGAAAGGCATCTCAGTACTACATCCATTTGCCACTGGGCCCAGAGGTGTCATAGGTGATAAGTGCACTGCGTGTGCTATCAGATCTATACCCAAAGCTTCCTCTAACTCAGCAGTGCCAAGAGCACTATCACCTCTAGTCTATGAGTCTAATTCAACTTTCAATGGTCACTGGCACTGTGAAAGGACACTGCATTAACACTAGGTATGTGGTGTTCTTATGTCATCATGGGCCATTTTATACAACTATCACGACTCATACTCTTCCTACGTTCACCCGCCTTCCAGAAAATTCTGAGTTCCATATTTAAAATGTCAGCAATTGAGAAGGGACAGCTTGTGTTCTGTGGCTCCTTCCATGGAACTATTTCTGTAAATCAGGTAATACCCCACACACACAGAGGGAGAGAGAGAGATACACACACATGTATACACATAGGCACACACATACAGAGAGAGAGAGAAAGGAGAGGGATACATGCATGCATACACACAAGCACACACATACACAGAGAGAAAAAGAAAAAAGAGAGAGATACATGCACATGCCTTTTTATATAGAGAGAGATACACATATGAATACACACAGGCACATATAACCAAACACATGTACACATACACACACACACACACACACACACAGACTCTAGACTCTAGAATAAGTACCATGAAACAATCTAGGCAAGACCCTAGAGCCATTCTGAGATATCTGTGCTAATGTGTCTATAAAATGGGCAAGGTGGAAGTTGCTTTATTAAAATTTGACAATTCTCAAACAAATTGAATACAATTCAAGGTGACACTTCCTGTCAAGAAAATCTCTCTTCCAGGGGAGGAATTTTTAACATTATGCACACTAGAATCATCTGAGAAGTTATTTTTAAAACTGTATCAAGAGGTTATGAGTTAATTGGCTTGAGATAGGATCTGATGATAGACAATTTTTTTAACTCCCTAGAATGTCTTAATGAGCAGTTACAGTTGAAAATGACTACTCTTGATGGATGAGCAAGAACCTGGAACTTCCATGGAGCTAAACTAAGAGAGCAGACTCAAGCATTGAAGTGATGACGTCTATAGCTACTAATACGCAAACAGGGTGGTGCACAATAAAAATAAATGAGAAAAGAAGGAGCACAGCATGCTTAGCTAGAAATCAGGGAGGTAAGGAAGATGCACTGTGGTTGAATGCCTTAATCACCATTATGTTCTGCCCATGGTTGCTGCTAAGTGAAGAGGCATTTAAACACTGCTGCTGTGTTGGTTTTGGTTCTTCTGGTGTTGGTTTTGATAATTTTACTTTGTGTGTTTTACTTTTTCCATATCTGTCCCATAGGAAAGCGACTCCCTGTGTCATTCTTCTGCTTGAAAGCCCACTTTGATATATTTAGGAAAAGGAGGAAATCCTTTCAATTGAATTTCAACACAATGTCAAAGCCGTTTAAAAGCCAGAAAAATATTGTCATAAAACAGGTAAAGTCAGCAGTGTTTGGGAATCTTTCAGCAGAACAATGAACAGCTGTAAGAATCACTCAGTTTGCAAGCCATTGGCTTTCCTGGGTCATCACCTGGGAACCCCAAAGCAGCAGTTCATCTTGCTCTGCCATTTCTATAACTGCCCCTCAGCTCCTTGCCAACATAAGTTCCCTCCCCCTCTTGTCCACCTACTTGTTACTGCATCCTTACTGACATGAAAACTGTCAGAATGTCCACTTACAAAGCCAACAACCATCACCCAACCTTCACGGTCATCCAGTTCTCCTTGGCAGTAAAGTGAGATCGTAAAAGTGACTATGTTTAGTCCCTTCTCTTTCTTGGATCTGTGGGAATAAAGAATAACCAAATATGGACATTAGAGGCTATTTATTCTGAATATGAGTTATCAATGGAATGGGTTACCATTATTTGTGTTTTACAAGAGATTCCAAGGTGGGAAGAAGAGTCAAAAGCTTTATAATGAAAGAAAGCTTCAGCTGCACCTTGACTGGAGATTGTTGACCTAGGAAGGCTGTGGCCAAGCCAGGTGGAAGCGGGAATTGAATGGAAGTGGCTGATGAGAGGTGCTTAGCTGGTTTGGTCCCAAATTGGTTATGAGAACAGAAATTAGGATTTATGTGTTTGTTGTTTGGTTTTGGTTTTGATTTTGTTCTTGAGGCAAGAACTCATGAATCCCAAGTTGACTTAACTCACTGTGTTTACAAGCACATGCCAAAAGGCTCCTAATATGTGGTGCTGAAAATTGAACCCAGAGCATCATGCACATTACGTGAGCACTCTGCAAAATGAACCTATCTCCATCTCCAAAAATGAAAACAAAGAATGCCATCAGTTATCAACTAAATCCTGGCCATTTGTGGCTACTTGTTACCAGGGGTGTCACGCCCCACCTCGTCCAGCAAGGATGACGCGACCACCGGAGCTCTTCTCACTGCAGTTTATTCCAGGACTTTGTTCACTTTCTCTCTCTCTCCCCTCTCTCTCTTCCCCTCTCTTTGACCTCTCTCTCTTTCCTCTCTCCCCGGGCAAACCTCTCCCAGCCCTTAAGTAGGCATGGGCTGCCAATCCCGGATTGCCAGGTGGGCATTGCCCATAGGTGATGAAGGTGGGTGTTGTATCTTATCTGTTGCTTTCATTGGTTAAGTAATAAAGAAAACTGCTTGGCCCTCTGATAGGGTAGAATTTAGATAGGTGGAGTAAACAGAACAGAATGCTGGGAGAAAGAAGCTGAGTCAAGGAGTCGCCATGATTCTCCCACTCCAGGCAGACTCAGGTTAAGATCATTCGTGGTAAGCCACCTCGTGGGCTACACACATTATTAGAAATGGGCTAGTCCAGTTGTGAGAGTTAGCCGAGAAAAGGCTGGAACTAATGGGCCAAGTGGTGTTTAAATGAATACAGTTTGTGTTGTTATTTCGGGGCATAAGCTAGAGCTAGCCATGTGGGCGACCGGGTGCTGGAGACGCAGCCCCGCCGCTCCTACTACAACAGAGTGGCGCCCAGCGTGGTAATGAACTCCACGTAAAACCTGAGAGAGCTTAATTTTAATCAGAGAAAAAAACAGAGTTTAACACAGCTTTTGGCTGTTAGTTGGTGGCATGCTACAGAGAGATTTCCTGATTCGGCATCAGCAGCAGAAAAAACGCTGCGTCATTTTAAAGCGCTGCTTCCTGGGGCTGTGCTGCCAGCATGAACTCTGGCTTTAAAGCATTTCAATGGATTTTATGGGACTGGATGTTTGTGTTCCTGCTTGGGATCAGAAGGGGAGGGCTCTGAGACCATGCCGATGGCTCAGAGCTCCCCGCCTGCACCTGGGCAGACGGCAGAATCAGGCTTAGGCAGGCGGAAGAGCATGGCAGATTCCTGCCACCATAAAGAGACGTGTTTTCAGACTGTGCAGTGCTCTGCGTGTCAGATTTGGCTGTAACTTGGATGAAAAGAATTTCTGTGCTGCACGCTCAGTCTCAGAATTAAAGTGTTGAATGCCGCTCCTACCTGGAGGCCCCAGAGCTAGCACAAAATGGTACATCCTCCATCTTGAAATTTCCCTGACTCAGCAGCAGGAAAAAACTGGCTGTTTTAAAATGCCAGTTTTCTGGGCTGTGCCGCCATTGCGATCTCTGTCTGGCTCCTGCAGGAGACAGAGCTTTTGAATGGAGCATTTGGAGTAAAGTGCTACAATTTGTTTGATGGCAACTAGACTCACTGTGTGCCTAAAAGGAAGTCATTGTGTGCTGTGGCTCAAAGGCAAAAGCAGCTTCATCACGCTACTGGTACAATGTGCAAGGATCAGAGGCACGAGCGGCTCCGTCATGTTGGACTGGGCAGGGCAAGCAGGCAGTACCAGTTTTTGACCTAGGAATTGTCACAGCTTAGAATGTTAAGCGCTTAGTGATTTAAAGGCGCAAAACAAAGTGCTTCTGGATAGAAAAAAAAAATTACAGATTCACAACAAAAAAGATTCAGACACTGTTGGATGAATGTACGTAGGCTTGGGAGAGAGAAGAAAAAGAATATAAAGAATAAAGTTAATGTCTTAAAAAAAAGGGTAAAGTCTTTAAAGAGACAGAGTACAGATAGTTAAGAGATTAAAAGAAATAAAGAAAAATAAGCCACGTAAAAATGGAAAATTCACAGAGAGTCTGGATTATGTACATTGTGTTTTCTTTAAAATTTTTGACTGTGAAGGAGCTAAGTACATTGATACATTTCATTACATGGGCTGCCAGGCTTAACCAGAATGGATATAAGGGTATTACGATTTCAAAATTTGGGTGTAAGGATATGATGCTTTGGAGAGGGTCTTCTTTTGTTTTCACAGAGGACCAGACCCTGTGGATTGCATCTATCCCGATATGGTATGATAAACCATGACCTCCCGAAAAGTTCCTGTGAACACCCTCAAAAAATTACTTCACTCGACTGCCAACTGAGATAAACCTGGCACACAGGTTACACCCTAAATGATCTGATTAACAGCGCCCCCATCGAGCAGGAAGCAGTTTGGATAGAAAAAACTGCACCCATGTTCCCAAAATATTGTTTATAAATGTTCTTTTACATTTAAAGGGGGAAATGATATAGGTATGAATAATTTGCATTGATATGGATTTTAAGGTCAATTTTGTTATATGTATATGTATTTCTGATATTAAGGTATTGTGATTGTGTAGTTCATTTAAAAATGTACTGTATAATTAAGAAATATAGGTTGTTAATGGATAATCATCGATAATAGTAAAGCTTGTAGTCATGTTAGTTAGATTTTCTAGATATATAGAGATATATTTCAGATAGGCATTCTTCATATCTCTCAAAGGCTGCAGAATATGGCATTTAAAATATTTTAATAACTTAGGACTTTTCATGACAATGAGATATATCTGCTCCTGGCGGCACCAATCTACTTCGAGAGGAAGATGGGCATCGAAGAGGATCCTTATGGAGTTTGATAGCCATTTGGGCAAGAAACTGCTCTTGCCTGGACTGTTGCATAAAATGGACACAGAGAACCCGCAGAGAGAGGACTGCTGACCTTGCCTAAAGGTGAGACAGTCTTTTGGGGTTCATGACTCATGAAAGAGTCTGTGAGACATTCTGCAGGACACAGCAGATAGTGACTGAACTGTCTTTGGAATTTCCTGCTTCATGGAAATGTCTGCTGGATACTATGGGCCTGAAGGCTGAAGATGGATGCCCCAACGGTACAGAGGAACTTTGGGTGACTGTACAGGCAGAGAAATGTCTCTGTCATTTCTAGAGCTTTGGATTTCTTGTTTACTTAGGTAATATTATATCCTTCTGGAGTCTTTGATGGAGTTGAAGAATGGATAGGTAGTTATAGTTTTCCATTGTTATGATAAAAGATAAAATAGATATAAATATTGTAACTGTAATTCTTGCTTGATAACTGTTTTGCTATATATAATTGTACTATGTTAAAATGAAAGCCTTCTTTTTTGTTTAAACAGAAAAAGGGGAAATGATGGAGGTGGGTGTTGTATCTTATCTGTTGCTTTCATTGGTTAAGTAATAAAGAAAACTGCTTGGCCCTCTGATAGGGTAGAATTTAGATAGGCGGAGTAAACAGAACAGAATGCTGGGAGAAAGAAGCTGAGTCAAGGAGTCGCCATGATTCTCCCACTCCAGGCAGACGCAGGTTAAGATCATTCCTGGTAAGCCACCTCATGGGCTACACACATTATTAGAAATGGGCTAGTCCAGGTGCGAGAGTTAGCCGAGAAAAGGATGGAACTAATGGGCCAAGCGGTGTTTAAATGAATACAGTTTGTGTTATTATTTCGGGGCATAAGCTAGAGCTAGCCATGTGGGCAGCTGGGTGCTGGGGACGCAGCCCCACCGCTCCTACTACAACACATAGGCCCACGCATATGCAAGCAGCTGATGATCATTGCGTGATCAGGCTTAAGTCAGGTCTTAGCCATCTCAGGAGTTGATTATACATCTCCATCAGGTGTGACACCACGCAGCTTGCTACAGTTCCCCCTTTTGTTTTGTAAAGCCACAGGTAAGAGTAGAGGTCGGATCTCTGTTAAAAATGGAACATGTACTAGTGTTTGTCCAGGTGTCATCCACTCAGAGAACACTAGACCTGTCCGGTGCCTTTTTACAGAGGTGGGAGTTAGACACCAACCCACATGCAATCAGACTTGCTATTCTTGAGGCTGATGTATGCTTACCTCAAGTGCAGTGCACAAGCCTCGCATCCTGTGCTCAAATATAGATAACCAAGCTTGAGGGGACTGTCCTGCTTCAATAGCCGTGAAGGCCTGAATGATCATAACTGCATTGCGATGCTGTGAAAACCTTATGTGACAAATGCACCACAGGCATACCAGGGAGGCAAGCACCATTAAGCCTGTTAGGGCTCCTATCCCGCCCACTCCTTCAGATGATCCATGGAGTGATCCAGGAAGATAGTTCTTCTGCCAGGCTGGTATCCATGTGTGTGGAATCTGCAGTCACCATCATCACTTGCAGCTTTTCCAGTTGTTGTTCGAATTCACCAGACCAATTACCTAAAAGATAGCTAGACAATTCTTTAGACAGATTAGTTGCATGAGTCATATTGAATGTTGGTCACACACAGCCCCAGATGGATAGAAATGTCTGACAGACTAGTGTATAGACTTGCCTCTAATAACATACCCCAGCTGCCATACCCCCGTGGCACATTCATTCTTGTCAGCTGAGTGCATGGAAGACACCTTCTCCCTCGTGCACCACTTTAGCTTCCCTAGCAGCCCAGCTGATCCTGCTTCTGCTAAGTGACCATATGCTGCATTCTCATAGGTTGTCTGATCTTACACAGGATTTAAAGATGAATGCCCATGGCAACAGGCATTAAGATTGCTAGCAATAGGGTTCCCAATCGCCACTAGACCCAACCTCCCATTTGAGCTATGGTATTCTACCAACCCTTTAACTAAAACAGAGCACACAGGTACCTGCTCCTACAATAGGGCAGTCTCTTGATTTAAATTTGCTCTGCTGCAGACTCTTCAGTGGTGTGCAGAGCCTGAAACTGCCATTGTCTTTTCCTTGCCTCTTGGCTACGCTGTGCTCTCGGGCAGCCCTGTGAGGTCTGTGCTCCAGCTTGTTTCAGCTCCAGCACTTGTTGTTGCATTTGCTGATACTCTTGGCACTGCTGTGGCATCCGCCAGGCTAGGTACCAACTGCTGAGGCAATGTGCCTTCCACTACAGCCACCTAGCTCTGCTCCAGCAGCCTTCTCCAAACTGATGCATGGAGTGGCGTGGAACTCAGGAAAGCAGGCTGCTCTGCAACCACTGAGATGTGGAGCAGAACTCAGGAGAAAGCAGGCTTGTTGCTCTGAAGGAACCCCGCTTAAATTATCTTATAGGGAATTTGGGCGTTGTCAATCTCTCTGGCTACTTCCTGCTGAGCGGGGACGTTGCATTCTTAAAGGTATTTACTACAATCTACTGCCATTTTCCAGTCACGCTGGGACTCAGGTAGCAGCGACAGGGGAGAGAGGGAGACTCCACTTCCCCACCAAACTGTAAGGTGGAGGCCTGGCGGGGTGGAGCCGCTGGCCCCAACCCCAGTCCAGGCTGATTGCCCCGGGCTGGGACAGAGGTTCAGGCCAACAGATCTTAATGGGTGCTGCGCTTCTATGCCCTGAGGCAGATCCAGGGTGTTTGCAGCTTAGCAGACCCTCAGCACTGCTTGACCTTGGAGCTGCAGCTGCTCACACTCCACTGCAAACTCTGGAGGTCTCGGTAATTCAAACCACATGAATATACCTCCCTTCCTTAGCTTTCCTTGTTCAGCGGCAAAATCCAGATCTCTACCAAGCCTGTCCCAGGATGACACATTAAGATTGCCAGAGACAGCAAACCAAGAAGCAATTGTGTCACATTTAGCCAAAAACCTCTCCAAAGCGCTCAGTAACAGCTCGTTAAGAGCCAGAAAAATCAGGTGTGATGTTGAAGCGCCCATTCTAAAATCCCATTCTTTCTTTTAATTTCACTTTAAACCGTCCACTTTGGTCATGGCCCTCACTTTAATCCCTCCACTTTGGTCATGACTCTGCTTTCCTGCTCTACCTTTTCTACAGGTGAGAGCATAAAACCCACATTTATTGCGATTCCTCAATCTTACCGATGCACCCCCTGACTGCAGCAAGTTCTGGGCTCCATGGAGAGAGGTTTGGAGGTTCCCCGTATGCTTGTCCCTGTACGCTTGTCCCTGTACGGGCCACCAACTGTCATGCCCCACCTCGTCCAGCAAGGATGACGCGCGACACACCGGAGCTCTTCTTGCTTACAGTTTATTCCAGGAATTTATTCACTTTCTCTCTCTCTCTCCTTCCCCTCTCTCTCCCCTCTCTCTTCTCTCTTCCCAGGCAAACCTCTCCCAGCCCTTAAGTAGACATGGGCTGCCAATCCCAGATTGCCAGGTGGGCACTACCCATAGGCCCACACATATGCAAGCAGCTGATGATCATTGCGTGATCAGGCATAAGTCAGGTCTTAGCCATCTCAGGAGTTGATTATACATCTCCATCAGGTGTGACACCACGCAGCTCACTACACAGGCATACTGTTTGACTTCTGGGGTTGATTGCTCAGATGGGCCACTATAGAAAGGGGTAGATTCCTAGGAAGAGTGCTGTAGGTTGTGGGTCAAAGTTCAGCATTGATATGTGATCCGTTCATTATTCATTTATGTATTTAGTTTCTCAAAACCATTAAAAATGGGCAAGAGTATTATTTAATCCTCTGTTTTCTAATCTGTTCCACATACCAGCCACACCAATAATTCACAAACACTTTTAAAGAAACACACTTTAAAATATATTTTACATATTTACCTTTAAAAATATTTCATAGATATATACATTGAACGCTGAGAATGTTTGATACCTACATCTACTTTACTGTTTTCTCCTCCTTCCCTTTAGTGCCCCTTGTTCCCTACACAGTTTTATTTCTACTCTTGTGTTTTTGTTTTGTTTTTTGTTTGTTTTTGTTTTTGGAGACAAGGTTTCTCTGTGTAACCCTGGCTGTCCTGGAACTCATTCTGTAGTCCAGGCTGGCCTCAAACTCAGAGATTCTCCTGCCTCTGCCTCCCAAGTGGGATTAAAGGCGTGCACAATCACTACCTTGCTAATGTTTATATGTGTGTGTGTGTTCATGTATGTACATATATGCTTTTATGCACATATATAAAAATCCAAGAACAATGGTGGTGCACGCCTTTAATCCCAGCACTTGGGAGGCAGAGGCAGGCGGATCTCTGTGAGTTCGAGACCAGCCTGGTCTACAGAGCTAGTTCCAGGACAGGCTCCAAAGCCACAGAGAAACCCTGTCTCAAAAAACCAAAAAAAAAAAAAAAATCCAAGAACAACAAGCAAAAGAAAGCATATAATACTCATTTATTAAAAATTGGCTTAATTTACTTAATGATATTAATGCCACTTTCTTGCAAGAAACATAGCTTCATTCTTTCTGGCTGAAAAACAATCTGTTCAGCTCAAGCCCGAGCACTGTTAGAGACCATCTTTGTAATCCGTACAATCATACTTCCTAAACAAAATAACCAGGCCTTAGAGAGGCCCAGAGGAGCACAACGATTACAGTGCATAGCTTCAGTCCCTGGGCTCAGAGTCCTTAATGAAGGTCATATGAAGTCCAGAGTTGCAGAGATAATTCAACAACTCACAGGCCTGACAGCATTTGTACTTACAGGAGCTATTTCCATGCTGCCTGGAAAATTCTGTCTGTTCCCCTGCTCCTTCCAAATGGTGACATGGGGTGCATTATTATAATACAGGGGCATACAATAAATGTCTTCATACAAACACAGATCATATCCTGCCTCAGGGAATAATGGCCTAGTACAGGTTTATCGACACTGAATCAATCTTTAACTGTCACTCAGGATTCCACGGTGCCACACTCTCCACCTTGGCTTTAAATCTGTAGCTAATTTGAAATCACATTCTTGCTTTTGTTATCTCTGGTTCTCCTCCAGGGATCTTATCAGAAGGTGTTTATATATAATAAGGATTGGGAGTGTTATTTTCTCAGCAGCTGATGGTAGCATTTGTCATAAAGGCGGGTGATAAACTAAAGCTCAAAAAAAAAATCGAACTCCTTGTGGTAATAGAATAGAGACTTTCATGGGCCTAACTAAATAACCAAAGACAGGTGGGGAATTATTTTTTATTATATTAAGAAGTGGGGGAAATGCTGGCAGAAGACAGAAAGAAAGAGAATTCCTGCTAATGTCTTGTAGCTTTCCAAAACACTTTTCAGCCTAAAGAAACAAAATCTGTGTTGTTATTGGGACTTTTGTGGAAAGCAATGAACAGGTTATATTTTTGGTCTGGGTCTATAAGGGAAAGAAAGAGAGAAAATGACACCTCCCTGTCATTTTGTGGTCTATTCTGATGCTTTGATTGTTGGGGTCTTACTGGCTCTCTTGAGTCTCTCTTCTGAGGTCAGTTCTCAGAGATGGTAAATAACAAGCACACTAAGTGTGGTTTTTCAGAAGCAAATGACCAAATCTAGAGTCCATATGCCTAACCCCTCCATCATCAGGTTCTCGAACTACTTTACCTAATCTGTACTAATGTGTACTATCTGTCATCAATCATCCCAGGACCAAGAAAGAACTATGCAGCCAGTTATAGAGAGCACCCCAGACCGTTGAGTCTACTTACCCAGCCTTGCCTGGTCCTTCAAATGGAAATCTAATCAACACCTTTGGTACAATTTTCCCACTTCACTCTGCATCTTCCCAGCCTTAGTGCTTCCCATATGCTTGCAGGGAACATGGCCACCTTCTTAGGCTCTCTGACTAGCATGGCATCTTTCCCATGACAATCATTCTCTGAACCGCTGGCCTTTCTGTACCTCGAATATCTATATTAACAGAATCTGAAAGTGCTGATGGAAATTGTCCATAGAAAAACAAATAGAAATATATATGTTGATCGTTACTGACACTGCTGAATTCTCAGAGCAGAAGCTGGGCCTGGCCAAGTTTTCTTTAACCCCTGAAGGAGAAGGAAGGCACACACCAGGTTCAGAAAAATGTTCCTTTGCTTCATCCTTTGCATCACATGCTCCTTTCTTCTTTTTTTTTTCTGGAGTGAATGGCAAACCTAGCAAAACAATGCCTAATATTTTCTATCAAAGCACCAGAGATTCTCATATAAACATGACACTGATGCCTAGGGATCCTGACTTATGAGGGTTCTGTTTAAGACTGGCTGACTCCAGCGTAGTACAAGAATGACACACATGCAGTAGGAATTGTACTTTCATTCATCTTTTCCCAGGCTAGTATTATGTCATATGGTCTCTCAAGAGTCTGGGCAAAAAGAACCACAGCTTGATTACACAGAGGGAAACAACTGACATCATAAAGCACTATGTTGCTAAGTGTGATGTTCAAGAGGCTACTTCAGGTGCATTAAATGCATTTGGTACTTGATATTTTCACCAGACATGGGATGGATGTATCCCTTAGAAGTTAAAGAACAATGGTAGGAGAGGGACATCTTAAAGTCCCATGATCACATCTTTAAAACACAACACAAATATTTAATCCTATGGATTTATCCCACTCTAATTCAGACTGAATGATGGGAAAGGGTGTAGAATTTTGTACATAGAACAATTTGCATTTAGTAATAGGGGAATACTTAATAAAATAAGCTTTATAGTCAAGAAGAACTATAAAAAGACGGTATAAGAGCGTTCCTTATTTAATAACATTCATTAGCATCTAGGCAAATGTTTCAGCTGTTATAAATTTATACACACCTAAAAACCTTTCAAAGATAGAGAATCCTAGTTCACTTAGGCTTTTAAAAATTCCTTTTATCATATCTCAGAGCTCTAAAATATGAAAAAAGTCAAAAATAAAAGTTATGAGTATGCTAAGTCTAGAGTTCCAAGTCTGCGACTTTAACAGTAGTTGTATATGACAGAAATTATCTCCAATTTCCATTTTTAAATGAGTTGAAATTTAGAATAACAGCAATTATGCGACATTTAATGTGATTTCTGATACACTTCAAAATGAAAAACAGACAACCAAGTACAAACTTTGTGATGTAACTGAAAAACATGTAGACTGTATTTGGGGATACAACACTTTAATCACAAAATATCTGCAAACACATATATGCACAAGGCCAGCATTTTTCTAGTTTTAAAAGTACTGACATATGCCTTTGACAAATAAATTAAGCACATATGAAAACTGTTTCACAGATAAATAAAAATATTAATATATACCTACGTGCACTCATTCTTTCTTGTTATCAGTCATTAACATTAAGCCATTCAAACAGATGAAAACATGTGGGTTATTTTTATTTACCAAGCCAAAGGTTTCTGGGATGCGATTTTTATATAAAGTATGTTATTTAAGCTTTTCCAGAAGTAAAGATTCTGCAGAAAAATACTGTGTGTTGTGGTTCATGCCTGTCATGCATTAAATACCAGGAGTTAGGGAATGATAGCAGAGGAATCACTGAGTTTTAAAACAGCCTAAGCTACATAGTGATATCAGTCCAACTGGATCTGCAGAGTCAGATCCTGCCTCTGAAAGCAAAAATAAATAAATATTAAAAGTTCTGCGACTGTTAGACCTAGTTTTCAACATATGCTCAGTGCATGTCAGTTAGATTGACAATGGGTGTTAAGAAAGAAGTCTTCAGTTTTTGCTTGTGTTTTCTTGGCATTGGTGGTGTTCTGAAGAAGGAAGTACAGGTTGGAGAATTAAATTTCAGTGTCTTCATTAGATGCCAAGGATATTGCAGAGGTAAGAATTACACAAATAATTTAACTATCTCTAATTATGTCCTATCAGAAGATGTTCTTGTGCACAAAACCCACCTAGAGAATGTAGAATTTGGGTTGGTTTCTGTGCTTTGGATGTCATAGGATATCATATAGTGAAATGCTCTGAGCTAATTCTCTTGTACCCTGTAAAGATTTGTCACTCATATTTATTTAATAAGATGCTGATTAGCCAGTAACCAGGCAGAAAGTGTAGGCACAGTGACCAGACTCAGAGAATTCTAGGAAGAGGAAAGTCAGAGTCAGTCACCTCTCAGATGCAGAGGAAGAAAGATGAGAATGCATTACTGAGAAAATGTACCAAGCCATGTAGCTGAACATAGAAAAGAATTATGTTAATTTAAGTAGTAAGGGGTAGTTGATAATAAATCTGAGCTAATAGACCAAAATAGTTTATAGCTAATATAAGCCTCTGTGTGTTTCTTTGGGACTGAATGGTTGTAGGACCTGATGAGACATAAACTTCTGCCTACAAATGGCACCCAAATATTTGACAAGAATTTCCACATAGAGCCTAAGAAAGCTTTGAAAAAATGGGATTTCAGACAGACAAGAACAGAGTCAGGTGCAACTTCTTCATTGCTGTCTTTACTCTGGTAAGCTCTGTTTGCTATTGGCCAGCAGATTTGTGGCTCCTTTAAAAGAGGCTTCCTGACTCAGAAACAAAAACCTCACAACTCTTTTAAGAGACTCTGCTACCAAACATTTAAATGGTGTTTATGAGCAGCCAGCATCAGGCTTCTTGATGGTGGCATGGACCTAGAAACTCCACAGAGTTGTGGTAATAAGTGTGGCTCCCATCAGTACCTAGTTAGACTCCCAAAAAGCTAAGGAATGAGGTGAAGCCAGCTGCCAAAGGTACCTCTTTAATCCTAGCCATGCTGATTAGCATATTAAAGACTCATGTGGTCAGAAAAAGATAGAGATATACAGTAAAGACAGATTCAGACCAAAAAAAAAAAAAAAACCTCTAAACAGTTTACAGTGTGTTTAAAAATACATGATGGCTTGGGAGAGAAATGATAAGGGATAGATAAAGTCCTTTTAAAAAAAGAAATAGAGTTGTTGGGTGTGATGTCACACACCTTTAGTACTTGGGAGGCAGAGGCAGTCGGATCTCTGTGAGATTGAGAACAGACTAGTCTACAGAGTGAGTTCCAGGACAGTCAAAGATGCACAGAGAAACCCTGTCTCAAAAAAAAAAAATTAAAAATAAAAGAAACAGTAAAAAGAAATGTCACATAAAGTTAGAAAATACACAGTGAATATGGATTCTGTATATTGTGTTGTCTTTGAATTATTTGACTGCTGAGGAAGGAGCAATAGCTACTAACAGACATTTAAACAAAATGCTGCTGGATTAATTTAATCTACATATTTTAAAAATGCCTTGACTTCAAAATTTAAGTCAAAAGATATGTTACCCTGGAATAGAGGTTTTGCTTTTGTTTCCACAGGAAATGAGAGGCTGTGGATTAATTCTGGGTTAAGGAAAATAAGGTTTGATTGAGGAATACCACCTGAAAAATCTCCAATAGGAACGAAGGCCCCAGATGATCCAACATTTCAGAGCACCTCTGTTGCAGTTTCCTCTGAGTTCTATATCTAGAACATCCTCAAGACTGCTGACTGAGAGGATCCAGCCTCAAAGAACACTCCAATCAGGACTTAACCATAGTCTTAAATTTTCTTTGGGTCCCCAAAAGGTTATCAGTAACCCCAATCAGCAAAAAGTAGCTTAAAAATCTATGCCCACACTGCCAAAAAAAATGGATTATGTATGTTTGTCTTTTGTTTAAAGTGTTGCTTACAAGTACTATGAATAATTGTCAGGACAAAAGTTAAAGGAAAAAAAAAGGAGATTTAGATTCCGAGTTCTTGTTCTGAAAACAAGGTGGAAATGCTATGAGATATTCCTCTTGTACACTGTAATGAAGTCACTCATATCAGTTTAATAAAATGCTGACTGGTCAGTAGCCAGGCAGGAAGTGCAAGTGGGGCAACCATATAACCATATTAAGAGAGTTCTCAGAAGAAAGGCAGAGAGTCAGCCACCAGCCAGACACAGAGAAAGCAAAATGAGAATGTCTTATTGAGAAAAGGTACCAAGACACATGGCTAAGCATAAACAAGAATTATAGGTTAATTTAAGTTGTAAGAGCTAGTTAACAATAAACTTGAGCTAATAGGTCAACAAATTTATAATTAATATAAGCCTCTATGTGTTTCATTGGTATTAAACTCCTACAGGACCAAGTGGGACATTACTTCCATCTACATAGTAAAACGTTTTACTTTTAAAACTTCTACTTTTCATATGATATTATAGTAAATAAATCTGAAGTTTCACAAATAAATCAAAAGAAAATTGGGAGCATGGAGACCATGGGAGAGAGTTGAAAGGGAGGGGAGAGGAGGGGAAAAAAGCAGAGAAAAATGTATAGCTCAATAAAATCAATTTTGGAGGACTTGGAGACCAATGTGTAACTAGTGGAAAGAATTATGAGCTTGCAATTATAAAACAAATAATTGACAGGAAAACATTGAGTCCCAAAGCCAAAACTCAGTCTCTTCATGGAGATTACTGGAGCATCTGACTCCTGTACGACTGAGAAGCACAGTAGAGGCACTGGGGTATCCTGATCCTCAGCTAGTCCAGTTCCATTAGAGATAAAGGAAGTGAAGTGCATTCCTTTTTCCTGAATTCCCAAGGCCAATACAAGTTGAAAGTAGCATCATTCTTTCTTCCTTAAAAGGAACTCAGGTCTTATAACATCCTCCTTCTAGTAGATAAATGGATTTCAGGCTTGAAAGAGCATGTGTTCTGAACTGTGGCTGCATAGTCATCTTCTGGAATGCCTTTAAAGATGCCTACTTTAAGGCAAGTGAAGGAAACTTTCAGAGGAAAGGAACAGAGGAGAAAACAGAAATAATAAAGCCCACTGCTGAAGCGACAATGTTTTACTGAAAGCTCAAAACAGCCTGGAAATAATGCCCTTTTTACAAAGTGAATCAGGTAGTCTTCATGTGGCTTCAGTCTGTGGGTGATCTAAAGCAAGCGTCCTCTATCCAACCCTATGGGAAATTAACTTCTGCTCTGAGTTCTTTAGTCTCTGGCATTTCACCTTAATTTTTAGCTGTTTTCATGATGTGCTTGCCTTGTCGGTCCTTGCATCCTATGTTGTTTGTTACATGTGTATTTCTCAGCAATTTTCATTGCTATATTAAAATTCCTGAGATTAAAAGAATAAGACATACTGCCTCAAGAAAAGATACAAGCAGAATGGAAGCAAAAGACACTCCTGTTTCTTATCATGAAAAATGAATGACACTCACAGTAATCAATACAGTCAAAATAAATTACTGAAAAATCAAAGGATGATAACAGAATCCTGAGAGAGATCTACAAAAACAAAAATAGTATGAGGATAAGGGTACCCCTTTCTCCACAACCTCTCCAGCAAAGGCTATCATTGGTGTTTTTTATTTTAGCCATTCTGACAGGTGTAAGATGATATCTCAAAGATGTTTTGATTTGCATTTCCCTGATCACTAAGGAGGTTGAGCATGGCCTTAGGTATCTTTTGGCCATTTGAACTTCTTCTGTTAAGAATTCTCTGTTCAGTTCAGTGCCCCATTTCTTAATTGGGTTAATTAGCATTTTAAAGTCTAGTTTCTTGAGTTCTTTATATATTTTAGAGATCAGACCTTTGTCTGTTACAGGGTTGGTGAAGATCTTCTCCCAGTCAGTAGGTTGCCTTTGTGTCTTAGTGACAGTGTCCTTTGCTTTACAGAAGCTTCTCAGTGTCAGTAGGTCCCATTTATTCAATGTTGCCCTTAATGTCTGTGCTGCTGGGGTAATACATAGGAAGGGGTACCCTTATCCATTGCTGGTGGGAATGCAAACTTGTGCAACGAGTTTGGAAAGCAGTGTGGCAGTTTCTCAGAAAATTTGGGATTAACCTACCCCTGGACCCAGCAATACCACTCTTGGAAATATACCCAAGAGATGCCCTATCATATGACAAAAGCATTTGTTCAACTATGTTCATAGCAGCATTATTTGTAATAGCTAGAACCTGGAAACAACCTAGATGTCCTTCAATGGAAGAATGGATGAAGAAAGTGTGGAATATATACACATTAGAGTACTACTCTGCAGTAAAAAAAACAATGACTTCTCGAATTTTGCATGCAAATGGATGGAAATAGAAAACACTATCCTGAGTGAGGTAACCCAGACCCAAAAAGAGGATCATGGGATGTACTCACTCATAATTGGTTTCTAGCCATAAATAATGGTCACTGAGTCTATAATTTGTGATCCTAAAGAAGCTAAATAAGAAGGTGAACCCAAAGAAAAACATATAGTTATTATCCCTGCTATGGGAAATAGACAAGATTGCTTGGCAAAAAATTGGGATCTTGTGGGTGGGGTGGGATGGGGAGAAGGGGAGAAGGGGAGAGAAAAGTGAGAAGGGGAGGATGGGGGGAACTTGGGGAAATGGGATGTTTGGGGATAAAACAAGGTTGGATAGAGGAGCAGGGAATCACATAACTTAATTAATGGAACCACCTTAGGGTTGGTAAGAAACTTGAACCTAGAGTGGCTCCCAGGTGCCCAGGGCAATGTCCCCAGTTAGTTCCTTGGGCAGCTGAGGATAGGGAACTTGAAATGACCCTATCCTATAGCCATACTGATGAATATCTTGCATATCACCATAGAACCTTCATCTAGCGATGGATGGAGATAGAGACAGAGACCCACACTGGAGCATCGGACTAAGCTCCCAAAGTCCCAATGAGGAGCAGAAGGAGGGAGAACATGAGCATGGAAGTCAGGACCACGAGAGGTGCACCCACCCACTGAGACAGTGGGGCTGATCTATTGGGAGCTCACCAAGGACAGCTGGACTGTGACTGAAAAAGCATGGGATAAAACCGGACTCTCTGAACATGGCAGACAATGAGGGATGATGAGAAGCCAAGGACAATGGCATGGGGTTTTGTTCCTACTTCATGTTTTGGCTTTGTGGGAGCCTAGCCAGTTTGGATGTTCACCTTCCTAGACCTGGATGGAGGGGGAAGGACCTTGGACTTTCCACAGGGCAGGGAACCCTGACTGCTCTTTGGACTGGAGAGGGAGGGGGAGAAGAGTGGGGAGAGGGGGAGAGGGGCAGGAGGAGGGGGAGGGAAATGGGAGGCTGGGAGGAGGCAGAAATTTTTTTTCAATAAAAAAAAATAAAATAAATAGTGTGAGGAAAACAATGAAGCTGGGGTAGTATTAACTGACAAGCCACAGAATGAAGAACAGGGCCCCTTGTCAAAACATTACCCAGGAAACCCTGTTCGCTTTCCAGATGAGAATTCCATAGCAGAACTCCATAGCTCAGAAGTACTAAATGGCTTGCCCTAGGCTAAACATTGGTCAGGCAGAACCAGAACTAAAAGCAGTTTGCTGGTTCCACATCCCTGGCCCTTACTATTGAAACCGTATTTTTAATAGATGAAATTTAGAAGAAAGTAGTTTAAATCTGCAAAGGGCTTTCTCCAGTAACATGGGAGAAAAAAGAATGCTAAGAGCATATTTCAGGAATCCATGGTCTACTAAGATATTTATTATATAGACAATACAGTTTATAGATTTTTGTGTCACTTTGATCTTTGTCATATTCTTCCCTCAAGCCTGGTTGTGTCTTTACTAGACTTCCAAGAAGAGCAGGGGGAAAAAAAGACTGAAAAAATAATAGTACACATTGGCAAGTGCTAACCATTATAAAGGAAATCTAGAAGAAACACTGAATTTAGAAAGCTAAAACAGTGTATGGCACATTCTGAACTTCACCAACTTATAAGACACTTAATTAACAGCTGTACCTAATTGTCATGGTTTTGACATGAGGTCTCATGCTGCTCAGGTTGGTTTCAAACTCACTAATCACCAAGGACAGCCATAAACTACTCATCCTCCTGCCCCCATCTCCTGGGACTGGCATTACCGATGTGCACCACTGTTCCTCGTCTATGTGGTGTTGGGCGTAGAAGCCAGAGCTTCATGTATGCTTGTCAAGCCCTCTACCAACTGAGCAACATTCCCAGCCTGACTATCCTGACTTGTGTCAAACAGTAATGAAGTTTCCCCAGTTGTAGCGGCTGAATTCATCCGCTGAAAGGGGAAAAAGAACAAATGTTAAGCTGGAGCTGTATCTAGAAGAGGCAAGTCCAGCAGGCAGAACCTAGAAAGTGAATACAATAAGCTAAATTGCCTGATGATGAGTCACAAGTGAGTTCGAATCACTGACCTCTGCAAGAAGGACCACAGGGAGCTGGCTGTCAACAGATGGCTGAGCCCTGGACCACATGGAGACAATGCTGAGTCAGACTTCACCTGAAGTCATAATTTTCTGGAGTTCACAAGCCCTTCTTCTCCACAGCTGAGCTCCTTCCCTTTATTGGTTCTATATGTCAATGAACCACGCTGATGGAAGATTGCTGACTTCAGAAGGAACATACTTCATTGCTTTCTTAGAAAAAAATCAGTGTAAGAATTACCTGGCCAGGAAATTGTGTGGGGAAGAAAAGCAGGCTGTAAAGTTCAAGTACCAAGGATGCCTTAGGCAGAGAGGCTGGCAAGCATCCTACACTTCGCTATAATAAATCAAGCTGTTCTGTTGATGTTGTTATTGTTACTGTTGTTGCTTTGTGGGAGTGAGGGTTTATTGCTTCTGAGCTGCAGCAACTATCATGCCTGTGGCAATCTCAGAGGCTTAACATAGCTTGATCCCTCATTGTCAATAGGAAAAGCCTTACATTGACCAGCAGAGTAGCAAGTTTTTGAGGTTTATATTAGTATTGTTCCTTTCAGAACAGCAGTAAATGCTCTCAACTTGCCTCCACCCCAATGAATTCCTAGAACTATTTAATTTTTTACAAAAATAATTATGTTCATAAATACATGAGATATTAAACACTTGAAAGCATTGGAATTAGTAGGTAATTATTAGGATTCTATAAATAAAAAATTTTGCCAAGTTCTTTGGCTGCATATTATTATTTATTTTACCTTCACAAAGATGCCTCCTTGTGACCACTTCCGAACATGTCTGGAATATATTCGATTTTTATTACTTTCATTATTATCTTATTCCAGTCCACCAGTACTTCCCACCTAGATCACTAACTTTTCCACTTGTATTCATTATTAACTCTAGGTGCTTTAGAACAAGCGTCATTTTGTTTGTCTCAGTTGCTCTCTGTGGCTAGCTTACATCAGGTCTATTCTGAGTCTCAACAAGAAACTCATGGCTCCCTAGACATGTTATGTCTCTGCGTTATGACTAACACAGAGACAACAGGCCAAGGAAAACCAGGCAAGCACTTCTAAACATCTTGATCAGGTCATATCCACTTGCCATTGGCCACACTAGTCACATGACCAATCCTAATATCCATCTCACAAAATATCATATTGCCCCAATGATCTAATAGGGGAGGGTGCAAACATGCAAATAAGGCTAACAGCTTACTGCCCCAAACCAGAGAGAGCTTTTCAGTGAACACGCTGTTTTTCTCCTACTACTATTTAGTGGCTTCATTATCATATGAATAAATATGCTCAGTAGGGCTCTCTCAACAGGAGCAAACTCTGCCTTTCCAACCTTATCCTTTACCTTATTATACCATTGCCAAACTCTAATCATAGCAGTCTTGTTTTAACAAACTCTGTCCTAAATTAGATATATGATCATAATTTCTTCACTGTCTAGAATAACTAGCCTTCCTTTTTCCTTTAGCCAAACAGAGCTGAAGGATGTCTCTTCAGTAGCAAAATAAAAAAGTTTTCAATCAACAAGACAGGGTAAAATCCCTTCCTTTAGCTCACTTATCAACCTGTGATCTCAAGCGAAACAAAACCAAAGCCTAAAGAAACAAAGTTATATGGCAGAGGATTTATTTTGGATCATGTAATTATGAAGGTTGTTTTAGTTGGGTTTTTGTTGTAATGAAACACTGATCAAAACCAACTTCTGTAGGAAGGGTTTATTTCATTTTACAAGTTGTAGTCTATCATTCTGGAAAGCCAGGGCAGGGACCTGGAGGCAGTAACAAATGCAGATGCCATGGAGAAATATTGTTTACTGGCTTGTTTCTCAAGACTTGCTCAGTCTGTTTTCTTATTTTTTTATTTTATTTTTATTGTTTTTATTGTGTTGTATATTTTTCTTCACTCCCTTTCATCTGCTCTTCCCTTCTACTCTCTCCACTGATGCCCACACTTCCAATTTACTCAGGACAACTTGTCTTTTTTTCCTTCCTATGTAGATTCATGTATGTCTCTCTTAGAGTCCTCTTTGTTGTCTAAGTTCCCTGGGGTTGTGGAGTGTGGGCTGGTTTTTCTTTGCTTTATTTCTAAAAGCCACTTATGAGTGAGTATATATTATATTTGTCTTTCTAGGTCTGCGTTGCATCACTCAGTATGTTTGTTCTAGATCTATCCATTTGCCTGCAAATTTCAAGATACCACAAGGACATGTGCTCAGCGATGTTCATAGCAACATTGTTTGTCATAAACAGAACCTGAAACAACCCAAATGCCCCTTGGCCAAAGAATGGATAAGGAAAATGTGGTACATTTACAAAATGGAGTACTACACAGCAGAGAAAAATAATGACATTTTGAAATTTGCCGGTAAGGTATCATTATTTTTTACCTCCTATTGGCTAACTCTTACATCTTGATTTAACCCATTTCTATTGATCTGTGTTCACCATGTGGTCGTGGCTTACCAGGAAAGATTTAGCATGTCTGATCTGGTGTCTCCATGGGGGCTCTCTCACACTGCTTTCTTCCTCCCAGAGTTCAGTTTTGTCTCCCTGCTTACCTAAGTTCTGCCCTATTACCAGGCCCATAGCAGTTTCTTTATTAACCAATGAAAGCAACACAAATACAGAAGGATCCCCTACACCAACTGTTGACAGCTTATGCTAGAGAGGATGTGGGGTAAGGGGAAATACTCCTCTATTGCTTGTAGGAATGCAAACTTGTACAGCTGCTTTGTAAATTGGTATGGCAATTTCACAGAAAATTAGGAAACAACGTACCAGCAATACCACTTTTGGGTATATTCCCAAAGGATGCTCAATCATCGCAAGAACATGAGCTCAACTATATTCAGTCTGCTTCTTACAGTACCCAAGACCACAAACTCGGGTTTAGAACCTTTCACCATGAACTGAAACCTCCCACATCAATCATCAATCAAGAAAATGCACTACACCTTGCCCATGAGCCATACTGGTGGGGGCATTTTCTCAATTGAGAGTCCATCTTCCAAAATGACTCTAGCTCAAGTTGACATAAAACTAGCCAACAGAAAGGCTGAGAATTCCCAAGACAATCTATTTGCAAATTAGAAAATGAAGAAAGCCAACACGACAGCATAGTCCAGTTCCAAAAGCCAGAAGACTATGAAAATCAACAGCATGACTCATTCTGAGGCTGACGGCTAGATAAACCAATGCCTGTTGATACAAATTTAGAAAACTACTGTAAATGTTTTAGATCAGAGTAAGATAGTGAAGAGAGCCAGATAAACTCTATGGCTATAGGGTTAGAATTGAGCTGAAGGTAAAGGGAGATTAGGACTGGGTCTAGGCAGATTGATGTAGAGCAGGACCAGATGGACAAACATGAGAATAGCAAGGCAGCCATTACAATAGGCTACATCAACAGCCAAGACCTGACAAAGCTGAAGGTTCTGGAATTATTGGCAGTTCTTTGCCTATCACATACTAAGGCAAGCAGTAGGTAACCAGATCCTTGCCTATCACACACTAAGGCAAGCACTAAGTGGTCATATGATAAGTCGGTGAATTTTGTGTTCAATATGGGGCCCAGATGAACACCATACCTTTTTCTCACTGTGCTGTTTCTGATGGATTCTTCACCCTGATTTTTCTGACATGATTACTATATGCCCCATACCCCTTGAATCCCAGTCCACCCCAATACATTTCTAGAGTGACTAAGGAATAACACATATGAATCTGTGACACAGGGGTGATGATGAGCAGACAGTGACATCTAGGCATCTACAGCATCCACCCAGGCACAGATTTATCCTCCAGCATCCTTATAAAATAATGTCTCCCAGACACAGAAAGAAATATAAAATCACTGTTTTACACAATATGGAGTAACCTAGAGCAGAACACAACTTGATGTCAACAAAAGCAAATGCCAAAATACCTAGAGTACTGATGTGTAAGAAAAAAAGGGAGGAACTCCTCTATGGCTTGAATAAATCTCCAAGGCTTATTTGTCAAAATCTTGGTCATCACTGTACAATATTGGGAAGTGAGAGCTAACGGGGACCAGTTCCTAAGCAAAGGGAATTCCAACCCTTCTGGTCTTCTTTGACCCTGTCTAACCATTTTGCTTTCTTGACAAAAGCAAGAAAGTTTGCACCAGATGACAGACACTGAGTTTTGGACTTCAATCTCTTCAGATGAATGAGCAAAAAAAAAATGTTTCTGTTTATTAAATTACCCAGGCTGTAGCCTTCTGTTACAGGAGTCCAAACCAGACTGAAACAACGCCTGTGTGCTAGGAGAAACAGAGAAATCCTTAGATTACCAGTCAGTTGGGAATATCTCCCTTACTCAGTCCACTGCTCCAAATACCAGTCTTTTTAAAAAGCAGTACACAGATGTGCTTAGAAATTATGTTTTCCGAATTACCTGGGTCTCCCTATGTCATACAAATCAACGTTTAATATATTATTTCACAGCTCCAATGTTTTTGCCCAGTATTCAGGAGACATATATACAGGATGAATTATGGCAGTAAAAAATATCACAAATGCAAACATGAATACAAACATATGGGTATCAATATGGCTTCTTAAGCTCTCATAGATAAACACACATGCTTATTCTTTAATGACCTTTTCGCTTCAGTTTACTCTTTCAATACTTCTTTGCTGGTGAAACTAAAGCCCTGTGTTTACATCTCAGCTCTACCATTTCCTAGCTATGTGTGTTGATCTTAATCTTTCTATGTCTTCATTCAGCTACAAAATAGTATTTCCTGCTTTTCAGAATGGACCATGCAGATTAAATGTGCTTGGACAAATAAGCCATTGTCATCTTCTCTATCATTCTTGCCTAGCTATCAGGCCTGAATATCTCTATTTCTATAGCCCAGCTCCACTGAATGCAACTATTGCATAAGCAAATCTATCTGCTTTTTATTAAAATTTAGAAATCACACTAAGCCCTATTTTGGTTAACTTTTAATAATATCTGGTTCAAAGTCTGGACTCCATTGCCCACCATGCTTCCACTGGCCTCACATGCCAGCTGCACTGCCGTGAACCCCTCTCCATTGTTCTTTCTAAGCTCTCTGTCCTGGTTCTCTTTTTTTCCCCCTTTTTTTTCTTTTTTTTTAATTTTTTAATTTATTTATTTATTAAATATTTCTGTCTCTTCCCCGCCACCGCCTCCCATTTCCCTCCCCCTCCCCCAATTAAGTCCCCCCCCCCCTCAGTCCGAAAAGCAATCAGGGTTCCCTGTCCTGTGGGAAGTCCAAGGAACAGAGACAGAGACAGAGACCCACATTGGAGCACAGGACGGAATTCTCAAGGTCCAAATCAGGAGCAGAAGGAGAGAGAGCACGAGCAAGGAACTCAGGACCGTGAGGGGCGCACCCACACACTTAGACAATGGGGATGTCCTACTGGGAACTCACCAATACCAGCTGGCCTGGGTCTGGAAAAGCCTGGGATAGAACCGGACTCTCTCAACATAGCAGACAATGAGGACTACTGAGAACTCAAGAACAATGGCAATGGGTTTCTGTCCTGGTTCTCAATCCTCCACTTCTGACACCTCTCCTGGGCTTTGTTGGTAACTTCAGGCCCCAGTCACTACAATCCAGAATCTTTGCAATGACACTCCCAGACTTAGAGTGGATCTCTAAGCAAAAGTCCTTAGGGACGAGCAGGTGAACTAGGGGGCAGCGTAACGTGTGGCTCATGGTGACAGCTTTACTTTTGATAAATTTTTATATACAGAATCAAATTCTAGAGAGGATGTGGAATATAGGTGTCATAGTTACTGTTAGGGCCCTACAAATCAGATTCTTTTGCAGAAAATACCAGGCTAGCACTGCAAGAGGCCCATCACACCAGAAGAACACTCGTTTCTGAAGAATGCAGTTTAGCCTCACAGCACAACCTGCTCACATGAACATCCTTTTGTGTTGTCTTTTTTATAAATTGTAATATTTCAATAAGGACAAAATTCATATCGACATTTCTCCAGTTTGCATGGTAAAACCCTACTGCCAAAGACAACATCTCTATATCCTGTTGAACACAAAGGAGTCAAGCTGTTACCCCTACTGACTCGTGTTCATGGTACTAGAAGATACTCTGTACACAACCAGAGTAGAAGTGTAAACACCAACCCAGCCACAAACCCTTCAGTCTACAGTGATGTCTGCAATAGTAACAACAAGTTAGTGGGAGTCATCAAGTGATACCTGATTTGAGTTACGGCCCAGTCCTTAAGATGGAATCCATTCCCAGTGCTGCATAGGTGCCCAAGTACCTGAAACTAAATAGGCTATGAACCTACGGAGAAACCAAATACTACTTTTATGCTAAAAGAACATAGCAATAAGATAGTTCCTAATGATGTTCCGCTGTGCCAATAGATCAATGTCTCACTTAGCCTTCATCAGAGAAGTTTCCTCCTGAGGGAGATGGGAACTAATATAGAGACGCACAGTGGACAATGTGCAGAGGAGTGGGAGACCTTGGAACATTCAGTCATAAATGGAATGTCTTTATCAAACATACGCTTGACTAAGGGAGGGCCCTTTGTGTAGCTTTATACCCGGAAATAATTACACAGAAACTGTATTCTTTTAAACACTGCTTGGCCCATTAGCTCTAGCCTCTTACTGGCTAACTCTCACATCTTGATTAACCCATTTCTATTAATGCGTGTAGCACCACGAGGTGGTGGCTTACCAGAAGGGATCTTAACCTGCATCCATCTTGGAGAGGAGAGCTATAGCATCTGCTTGACTCAGCTTTCTTTCTCCCAGAATTCTGTCTACTCCGCCTACCTAATTTTCTGTCCTATCAGGGCCAAGGCAGTTTCTTTATTAACCAATGAAAGTAACACATAGACCCTCCTCCATCACCTTTGAAGCTCAGGGAATTCTGTGGAAGAGTCAGCAGTATGTAAAAGGCAGTGGGGATGGAAGGCACCCAGGAATCTGTGCCTTCCAAACACAACAGGGCCAACACAGGTATCAACTCAGAGAGACTGTGGCAGCATGCACCGAGCTCCCACAGGTCGATGCCAGATGGAAATCCAGTACTGAGAGGGAATATAGATACCACAGTCCCCCACCCCCAACCCAAAAGTTATCTTCAACTGACAACCTTTAGAAAGGAAACATTAGCTTTCTCCAAGGACACTTACTGAGCATACGAAATACATTTAAAGAAGTCACATGTTCAGCAGTAGATGGTAAACAAAAAGCAAACTCCATGGCGTTTTGTCCCATAATGCTTTGCCTAAACATTTTTTAACCTTTTGATTATCAACTATGATTGTAGATTTTGTACTTTTACAAGAATTTTCTTTTCTTTTGTGTGTGTGCATGTGTGTAGTCTGAGGTTTTCTGTCCTGCCCAGTTCCTGCAATCGTTAAGTCCCAAAGAAATTACACAGAGGTCTACATTAGTTATAAACTGATTGGCCCATTAGCTCAAGCTTCTTATTAACTCTTATAACTTATATTAGCCCATTATTCTTGTCTATGGTAGCCACGTGGCTCGGTACCTTATTCAGCGAGGCAGTCACATCTTGATTCTTCTGTGGATGGGTCAGGACTGTGGTCCAAGCTTTCCCCTCTTCCCAGAATTCTTCTGTTCTTGTCACCCTGCCTCTACTTCCTGTCTGGCTACTGGCCAATCAGTGTTTTAGTAAAAACATAATTGACAGAATACAGACCACTGTCGCACACCACTTGTGTGATTGTATGTATTTCTCGGGTGTTTTCTTTATGTTCCTTTGGTTTTTTTTTTCTGTCTATTTACTGTTTTATTCTGGTTGTTTATTTATTAGCCTATTTGTTTTCTAAAGAGAGAGAGAAATTACTTAGTTGGATTGGTGGGGAAATGGAAACCAACTGGGAGGAGATGGAGAGAGGAACCTTATTCAGAATATACTGTATAAAAAATATTTACAATTAAAAAAAAGATTTTTCCAGTTTGGGCCCAAACTAGAAATCAATCGGTTGCTGGATTCGGTTTCTGTTCTCCGTTCAAGCAGAGGATTCTGATTTGTGAGTTCACCCCTAAATAAATAACCAACTATTTCTCAAAAAAAAAAAAGAAAGAAAGAAATCAATCAATCCATGTTATTACATGCATACACTCTTTTTCTTTTAATGTAGGTGATCACTCTGACCTCAAGCTAAGTTTATGACCGGGAGTTTTGCTAATATTACCAATATATTTATTTGCTTTAAAAATGTTTCTTCTGTGCTGTTTAGTTTCATATGACCATAATGCATTGTTTTAAGAAATAATTAAAAGTTGCTGAGGTGGCTCAGTTGACAAAAATGCCAAGTCTGATCACCTGAGTTTAATCTCTGGACTGACATAGAAGGATGGGACTAACTCCTGGAAGGTGTTTTCTAATCTACAGATACACATACATATGGTGGCATATGCTCGAACACACACACACACACACACACAAAATGTAATTTAAAAAAAAAATAAAGAAGTCCAAAAAAAAGGAACTTAATTTATTAACAAACAACCATCCCCAAACTAAGTCCAAACAATAATCTCTGCTTTTCTTTTTTGGTAGTAACTGGACTCCAAATGGTCAGTGTTGGTTTTCACAATCTGTCAGACTTTGGCTTTAGACTATTGTTCTAGTCTTTTCTCTTGTCATACCTCCTCACATGTATCTATGTTGCAATTAAACTGTGATTTATTTTATTTATCCTGGGTAAGGATTGTCTCCTATCCCCTTTATGTTCCCAGGACTCCTCAGTTTTCATAAAGGCACTTCTTACTCACTGCCTGTGGTCTCCACTATATTTTAATATGCTTCCAATAAAGAATCCAGTTCTTTTTACTTTAGAGTTTCATGAGAAAACAACTTGAAGGGCCTGTTCTCTGATCACTACTGAGTCTGAATAAAAAAAAATATAACGAGACTTATTTCAAAATGACCTCCTCTGAGAATATTTCCTAATTCCTACCCATATGGCTTTGCACAAAATATTTTCTCATTCCTATCCATCTTAATCATGTCCACCAGGAGTAGCATGTAAATAAATCCCTGAGATCAGTCTTTGTATTTAACTTATAATGTCCTGTAAATAGAAAACAGACTAGTCTAACTCCATAATTTAATTAAGTTAAATTTTGTGGTTGAATAGTATAATCTATTGCAGTCTAATACTTCAATGAGAATACATATTTTACCTAATACACCCTGGAAGTCAGGAAAGAAGTTTAGCTTGATAATGACACCTAAGCAAACATCCTATCATAGCCATTGATTCTCCCTCTTTGCCCCAAACCCCTTGCATATAGACATCCTCTCTAGCTTTGCTGCCTTAAAAACACTTCTTTCTTTTTCTAAGAGTAAAATTATGTTTTTGTGGTTTTTTTCATTTGCTTTATTTAGTAAATCAAAAGCAGAGCATATGAGCCCACATCTTGTTGACATCACTCCCCACTTCACAGAAAATTTTCTGAGTGTCAGTTTAACAAAAGGAGAGATGGGAAATCTACTGTAAAGAGGAAAACAAACTTTCTTTGCCAGTGTTCAACCTTCAAAGGTCAATGCCAATGCTATCTCCTTTGGGAGGTTTTCTCAGCTTCCCTTAAATTGACAGACTCATCTGCTCCCAGCCCCTGAGCATAATACACTCTGCAAGGTTAGAGGGAGAATTAGTAATACATTACCTACATGGAGGAAGAGGAACATTGATGGCTGGTGTGGCACCTGCCTAAAGGTTACTTTGGTTCTCCCTTCCTATTGTTCAGGAAAAATTCTTCAAAGACAACATGAAAATCTTCAAGGTAAAATTACAGAGAAAGAAAGCATGCCCGCGCAATACTGAAAATCGATGAACTGTGAGTGACAGGCACAAGGGTCCTTCCCATTTCTTTGGCTTCTCACCTGTTGGAATGAAACAAGACAAGGGGCAATCTTATTCACGCAGCATCTTTATTTTTATCTTAAAGTTTGCAAGTCTATTCACCTAGTCACAGCACTGTAAAGTGATATGACACTTCACTGAAGAATTAGACGACTACAATTGCTTTTATTTTTTAAAAAACTAATCATTACTGTTTCACTTGTAATGATGTCATTCCATGCCACAAGTTTGGTTACATCCAGCTGCTTCCGACTCATACTTGAAACATGGTTTTCATGAGGCAGAACTGAGCTCAAAACAAGGAAATGTTTTACTTCCTGAATGTGTGCATCAATGATAAATTGTCACACTGCTTTATCCTTCGCCAGAAAGCAATGGTTCTAACATTTTAAACACTGATATTTCAAAATATTCTCAAGGAACAGATGACAAGAAATACATCCATTATGGTAACAGAGCCAAGCATAAAAAAAATTGCTGAGGGAAATTGCATCTGGGTGAGTGGTCCCAGATGGTCCTCTTGATGAGCAACCTGTTCTTCCCCAAGCAAACTTATGGTGATGGATCCTCAAGCCCAGAAAGAGAGTGGATGAAGCTCTACCACGCCCTGTGGTCGTGCTTCAGCTGGCATATGACAAAACACAGCTTTCGACACTCCATTACCCATGCTGCATGACCTGTTATGTCTGACTAATTATGGGCAGAAATGACCCAAAAAGTCCCCTAACTTGCGTCAGTAGAAATTCTCCTTTATTTTTATATTGCAGAGTTCAGGATAACAGAAAATTCCTGAGCTGGTATGTACATTTAGAACGTTAAAACTCCAAGTCAGGAAAGTCCCAGAAATTTGGTCAAATGATTTCTGTTTGTGTAATATAAATAGTCCGTGTCTTCTAGCCCCGTGTTCTTAGCAGAAGCCTGTGAAAAGTAGTATGGCTCCTTTTTACTAATTACTTCTGTTTTCAACACTATGGAAGGTTTTATATCTTGAATAACTGTTCTGATTAAGATTGATAGAACATTTTCCTACAATTCATGTTAAATGCATGAGATGCATGTTAAACTACTGAGATGACACACCTAAGAAAATCAATTGAAAAATCCTAAAAGCTAGGTCAACTGGTAACTCTGAAGACATACAAACAAGGGTAGCTTTTCCCTAAGAATCTCAACTGTGTTAAAGTGACCTGAAACTTCTAACCTCAGTTTCTTACAGTATCAGGCCCTACAAGAGATTCTCCAAGCACTCCGTCATACACTAAAAGCCCTTCTGTTACCAGATGAGAGAGTAAAGGAATTTGCCTATCTTGACTTTGACACCGGATAAAAGTGAAAAATGAACCAGCCCTGATCATGTGAGACATGGTCCTCAAATCAACTTTTACCCCACATTCGCCAATTAGTATCTGTCCCTTCACATTTGTTGTAGCAGACTTCACAATAAACAGTTAATGTAGACAATCTAAGTTCAACCTATATGACACTGTTGGGAAAATTAATAAAAGAAGTTCATATACAAAAGAATGTCACTCAGCCCTGAGAAGGCCTTGACTTTTGAGACCACCTAGAAGAAACTAAAGGGCATTATGCTAAGTGAAACAAGTCAGAAACCCAAAGAAAAATATTTGTGATCAATATTTTTAGAATGTGGAATCTAAACAAAAACTTCAAATGCACTAAAACCATAATAATAAAAGGCAGGGGACAGCCAATGGGGAAGTATAAAACAGAGGGAAAGAGTGACAGACTCATAGGATGAGCAAGAATCTACTCTACAACCTGATATTATAGGTCATTAAGTTGTGCTTTGTGGGTTAAATTGATTTACAACCAATAAAACTTGAAGTTTGAACTGAACCCATTTGCATACAAACAACATCGAAGGAGGGTCAGTAAGAAATAGGTGGGGGGTATGTTTGTGTGTGTGTGTGTGTGTGTGTGTGTGTGTGTGTATGCATGCTGTATATGTATAAAAATGATGAAGAAGAAGTCATGAATTTGAGAGGGAGTGGTGGCAAATGGAAGGAATTGGAGGAAAAAGAGAAAGGTGTGGAAATGATACAAACATATTATTTATGTATAAAATTCCTTTTTAATAATTTTATTTACATTGGTGTTTTACCTCCTGCTACGTCAGTGTGAGAGTGTCAGATCTTGGAGCTGCAGTGAGTTATGAACTGCCATGTGGGTGCTGGGATTTAAACCTTCATCCTCTGGAAGGGAGTAGTCAGCATTCTTAATGACTGAGCCATATCTCTAGACCCTAAAATTCTTTAAAAATTGAAATTCAAATAAAAAACATAAAAGCATGAACAAGTAATATGCCATATTGTAACTAGATTTAATGAAGTTATAAATTAATTTATTAGAAAACAATAAATAAACATTTGATCATTAACTTTGTAAAATATTAAGCAGCAAATTATTGCATAGTTAAATCAAATACAAAATATAAAAACTAGAGATGAGATTGGATTGACAACAGTTGTGATAATGTCTAATTAGAGATACAGGAAAAGATTTTTAAAAATCAGAGATAGACAATACTTGAAGGTTTAAACAAAAACAAAAAGTGAGAACTTCTAATAACTTTGAAAGGCCTTCAAAGAGAGAAAGTGCAATATATCTCGAGCAGCAAATATCACACTGAATTCACTTTCAGACACAGTAATAAGACTGAAAATGACAAAGAAAAACAAGCTTCCTTGAAAAAATAGATCACCTGCAAAGGAATGGAAATGGAATGTCTACTGGCTCCATCAGAAAGAAAATCAGAAAAAAAAAATTACCTTTTACTCTCAGTTGTATTTCAAGCAAAAGTGTCTTCCAGGAGCTAAGGGGAGATAAAGACAGACAGTATCAGACAAAATAGAGCCAAGTGTGTGTATAAACAAAGTAACATGTGAATGTAGATTCTATATGTTGTATGCTTAAGATGAAGGAGAGGCTGTACATGGAAGTCTGACGTGCCCAGAGGAACAGTATAACAAACCTGTGAGCCAAATGAAGCAGTTGCTGACTACATAGAACTAAGAAATCGATGTCTGATTGATGGTCATGTATAGGGTGACACTAAAACTAGATAGATATAGATAGATACAGATGATATATTACTGAGTATAAGATCTGTACATAGACCTTGAGGACTGGTTTTTCTAATACTGTAAACAAATCCCCACAAATATTGCTCGTTTGACTTCATCTGGTTGATGAATAAAAGAAGAAAGTGGTAAGATATACATCATGAAATTGGCGTTTGAGAAGTCAGACTTCCCCCTAAATACTTAAAATGCTTTGCTATGATTCCAGAAGAGATTTCTGCTCCTTTCAAGTTGAATTTTATTCTTGTTCTCCATGCCAAGAGCAAGACTAGGTAACTTACACACAAACACACACACAGTCACACAGACACACAGACACACAGAGAGAGAGAGAGAGAGAGAGAGAGAGAGAGAGAGAGAGAAGAAGAAGAAGAAGAAGAAGAAGAAGAAGAAGAAGAAGAAGAAGAAGAAGAAGAAGAAGAAGCAGGGGATAAAATGGTTTGCACACTGTCTCCTGTATCCACTTCTTACTTGTACCATTACACGGCACCCTGTGGCCAGGCCCCTTGTCATCTCAGAGTCCTTCTGAAGTGCTCCAGACAGCCATTATCAGTCAATCAGAGCTATCACTGGACATCAGGCCTTGTTGCCTTTCCCAGGTTAATGGCTAACAACTTTGCCTTCTACAGCAATGGCCCTTGATTGCTTCTTTCCTTCATCGTTAGAGAAATGCCACTTTACTTTTTGTCTTAAACACAGTCCTTTACCTCTTGCTGCTGGCGAAGAGTAAAAAGCTAGAAACAAGTGTTAATAACTGTTAGATGTTCATTTTGGCTTCCACAAACTGGCATACTTTATTATGAAATTTCATGTATGTATATAATATACATGGATCATCTCCAGTCCCCTATTATGATGTTTTGGCCCTCACTGCTCTCCTTTCTTCTACCTCAATATACTTCCGTGTATTATCTCCATTTTCTTTTTAATTATTACAGGCACATGTATACATACATATAAATATGTAAACAACACCTGATGAATCAATTTAGTATTGCTCATATATGTGGTTTTTAGAGGTGACCACTTGATATTGGATAACCACTTATAGGGCACATCCCTAGGGAAGAAAGATTCTCACTCTCTCAGCAGTCATTAGTAGCCTATAGTTCTTTATCTAGGAGAAACTGGAGACTCATGAGATAGTCTATGTCCACTGTGGCATGTATCAGCGAGTGTTGTCATTGTTCAGTTCTTGCTTAGACAAGCATATGCTGAAATCTCAGCCTCCTTGTCCTATGGAGAAGACACAGTTTCCTGGGAGACGTCCTGGTTCTCTGACTTTTACAATCCTTCTGTCCCCTCTTCCAAGATGCTCCCTGACCTTTGGGTGTAAATGTGTGACAGTTGTACCAACTGGGGCTGGCAACCCCACAGTCCACTGTTCACTGCACTCTGCCTAGTTACAATCTGACTTTTAAATAAACACATTCTATACTTACTTCTTAAAATCCCACCAGAATTTCATGTTTTTCTACATAAAACTAAAGTAAAACCCATAGTGCATTGCACTTTAGACATACAGAAGCACGTTACACAAACCTTTGGTTCCAGCATGCATTGGGTGAAAATACATGGTGGGCACAATGCTAGAATACAGGGAAATAAATGTTTCTGTCTTCTTGAACAAATGGTCTAATGAGTCAAGCAAACACATGCTCGTGTGAAGAACTAGAGAATGATACTTTCTATTATAAAAGACAAGGTAAGGATAATTTGATGGGTGAGTAATAGTATGCACTACTGTGCCAGATAAACCCGAGTTAGTCACTCAGTGCCCTGCAATATTGTCCTGCAGTATAACACCTGCTTGACCTCAGACCCTGGGCCAGTAGGGTTATCAGGAGGACCAGAACTGACAACAATTATCATTAGATATACAATATATAATAGGAAAATGCATGATGGATGGATGTATGCAAACATGCATGAATAAATAGATAGGATGAGAAATTTTGTCAAAAAGAACTGATGCATATGATGGGTAAGAGTAGCTGTTAGCTGTGAAGCAGAAGTTCCAGTAGAAGTTAATGCTACACTCTCAAGACTGGAAGGAGCACAGCAGCTGAATTCCTTCATCTCAGGATCTGATCTTTTTTTCATTAAAAAAATTTACTTTTCATTTTACAAAGCAACCCCAGTTCCCCCTTCCTCCCTTTCTTCCACCCCACTTTCCCCCTATCTATCCCCCAATCTACTCCTCAGAGGGTGTAAGATCTTCCTTGGGCTGTCAACAAGGTCTGGCATACCAGCTTGAGGCAGGATCAAGCTGCCGCACCCCACATCAGGACATGTTCTTACAATTTTCATCTGAATAATTAAACAGAGGAAGAGCACACACACACCATACAAATGATCTTGTCTCCTCAAAAGCTAACTATTTGTGTGTCAATTGCATCAGTGTAGCATTGTGGTGTAGGAGTTCCTTCTCTGTGTGTGTTGCTCTCATTGGTTAATGAATAAAGAAACTGCCTTGGCCTAGTTGATAGGGCAGAACGTAGGTACGCAGGGAAGACAGAACTGAATGCTGGGAGGCAGAGAGGTGGAGTAGGACAAAGTCGCTATGGAGCCACCGCCAGAGTCAGTCATGGTGAATCTAATGTAGCCCATAAGTAAGCTGGAGTCATAAAATAGTTGACAATACTTGACCATCCTTGACTTAACGAAATCTGAAACTTCAGATGGTTCACTTTAATAAAACTAATCTATTTTGTAGCACTTTGAATATGGATTACAAAGAAATCTCAGTTCAAAATCCAAAAATAATTGAAAGTAAATAGGGGGATTAATTTCTGAATCTGGAAATGAAATCTCTAAAATTATTTCCTCTCTCTCTCTCTCTCTCTCTCACACACACACACACACACACACACACACACTATATATATATATATAGTGTGTGTGTGTGTGTGTGTGTGTGTGTGGATTTTTTTTATTGACAGTACACATCATGTCTATCTCTTTTACATTCTTCCCTCTGACTTTTCTGAGAAGTTCCTCAAGGCAGGCTTCTCATCACACCCAGGCACGGTCTGGGAGAGATGAATTTTCTGTGGTGGAAGAAGTCAATTAAGTCCCACATTATCCTTTTTGATGTCATAACATTTTATATACAAATAATATATTTCCAGGTTCTTTTGGGTTTTGTTGTTTGATCCTTAAAACATTTTCTCTGCAGTCCAGACTGCCCTTTAACTCACTATATAATTCAGACCACCCTCAAACTGACAGCAATTCTCCTGCCCCAGTCTCCTGAGGTCTAACACAATATCCCTGACCCACTGACCCTGGCTTCTATTATTTCCTATCTGTTTGTATTTTGTGTTCTACAGTTATAACCAATCTGTTAAATGAAAACTAAAGGCAAAACCCAACATTTCCCATACTCAGGTTTGTGTCAGCATTATATTTTCAATAAACAATGCTTGTTGTGGATAGAAATCGGATGGAATCATGCCAAGATTCTCCAGGCTTCCAGCTGCATGCCTGTGGAGACACCTTCAACTGACAAGTTGTAGAATATTCTTCTCTTCTTGTAGAAGCAGGGGTTTATGATTAATGATGTATTTTAGTTTTTCCTTATTTCTCTGTGCAAAGCCAGCAGGTTCCAATTTGTTTCTGATGAGCTGAAATCTTGTACAAGTTACTTGACCCTGATGTGATGGAATTTTCTGAGCTCAGAATATGAAGAGCCCTTCTCGACTCCCTGCTGGCTTCCCCAGGGCTCGCAGGTTAATAAGGGAATGTTTAGAAGTCAGGAAGCATTAGAACTCTGGAAGTGAGGCAACAAGCAAACAGGCGGAAGCCGACATAAATACAAAGTGAAACGGAGCCAGAAAAGAGAAGGATCCCACTGATGGCTTCAGAGCTTTCAACATGGAGCTCTATGAAGGCTCCCTGAGAAACCTTGAGACTCAAGCCACTCTGAAGTACTCATCTTATCTGCTCAAACTGAAGTCTCGGTGGAGTGGGCATCATATGTTTGCTGTCAAGAACTGGCCTTCTTCCCTTTAAAACATCCCCCACTCCATCCTTGGACATATTTAAAATATGAAGAATGCATTTTTATACAAGGTCTTTTTTTTGTCTGTGATTTTATTTCTCTCTAGTAATCATTTAAGCATATCTGGTAGGGTCCACAGGAAACACTGTACATTGTAACATTTTAAAAATGGAAGCAAATCACTGTAAGTTCAAAGTAAAACATGCTGTGCATGGGATGACATCTACCGCCAATGGAATAATTCATCAATATGAAAATAGAGTAAGAATGCAAATACATAGAAGACTATCTGACAAGAGAAAAATACCAGTATAAAAGAGAGAAAGGTGACAAAAGAAGGCAAGAGGAGGAGGTAAAGATAATCAAATACAGGATGCTCATGTTTTTAAAAGTCTTCATAAGAGCTATTATTTTGTATAATAGGTATATATAAGTAATAAAAAGTAATTTGTAGCTAAACCTTAACTAACCAGAATGAAGGATACATTTCTAAAAAGCTGTAAAGAAACCTATGATCTTCCAACACTCAAGATAAAATCAATTAGAGTGGACAATAGAACACAGATAAAATGAAAGGAGGAGGTTGGATACATTCAGGGTCAAGGGTTTTGTGGGGATAGGAGAATAGGGGAGAGGAGAGGTAGAGATGGGTTAACAAAAACTGAGGTGTACAGAGGAGCATGTGAGGGATCCCGCAAGAAAATTGCACCACAGGTGGAGAGGAGAGATAAGTAATGAGAGCCCAGAAATAAGTTGTAGATAATATAAGAGGAAAGAGAAAGTTGGAGCATAAAACCAGTAGTAAAACTGTAAATATTTGTAAAAATTGAATAAAGAAATAGGATTCAACTATCTGTACAGTCGCCTAGATGTACTTTAATAGCTAGAGGAGCTAAAATGAAGCAGAAACAAAGGCAGAGATATTTAGAGTTTGTAAATATTATATTCTGCCTCTGTGCGAGCTACTTGCCTTTGCTTCTGCAAGCCGCGCTGTTTGGTTATGTAGCTGCACGCTCTATAGCTACTGAGCAGGTGAAAGGAAAGGCGTGTAGCATCTGACCTAGCAATGGCCTAGGTTACCACTGAGATTGTGGCAGTCCACACACGCACTGCGGTCAGCTGAGTCTCACACACACTGTGCTGTGGACCCAGGAAAGGCAAGCAGGGAAGCTTAAAGGGCCATACCTCCCACAGTCAGCACCCAGAGGTGGTCAATGGGAATGCCTAGAGGCCAATTGACCCATGAGCCAAGAAGCCTGTATGGATAAATCTGTGGCTTTTAACAGAGGAGAGGATTTAGGAATTCTCCTAATTTTATGATTACAAGATTGAAAATAAAAGTGTTAGGATAGTAGGAATCGGTAAAGCTATACCTGCCTAAACTGTAGTCTCACACGGCAGTCTCAGAGCCGCTGTAATGTGGACACCTGAGGACCTGAGATAAATGGTCCAGCCAGTCACGGTCTGTGGCAGGACTACTAAACGTGGCCTGTGACCTGCCCAAGCAGATCAGGCAATGAGGGACTGGCTGCCTGGTCCCAAGTACCCAAGCAGGGCAGTCCAGCGGTGGAGGGAGCATGGCTTGTCTCACCCCCCTCCTCCCACCACGTGGCCCAGGTTCAAGTCCAGATCCCAGTTTTCAAGCTTAACAGCCAAGCTGCAAAAAAGTAGCCTCAGGGAATTTCAGCTTCAGGCAAGTCAAGTGTCTGTGAAAATGTAAATGAGCAAGTTAAGCCTGTCAGCTAGGCAGACTTGCAGTTTGGATTAGAAAGATAGCTTACAAATATTTAATAAAATATCAAATGGTTAAAAAAAACTTATTTAAAATATCCTATGGGAGACCTTGAGTCACTAAATAAAATTCTTAAGGGAGTAGTGATCCAAATTCCACTAGACAGATTACAGAAGCTGCCAGATGGTTACTCAAGCAGGTAGAGTATATTAATTATGATTCAGCCTTGGCAAGCATGTATATTACCTACAAAACTTACTCCTACAGCAGTTTGATGGAAAAACGGTCCACTTTTTAAGACTGCACCTTCCCATTTTGCCAGTTAGGATATTAAACTCTTATTTTGAACAGTAGCTTGCTTAGCACAGAAGAGCAGTATGGAATCTAGGAGATATTTTGGCAGAGAACTAACTGTGATCAAAGTTTCTTATACTAAGCAACAGATTAATTGATAATTTTAAAATAATTATTCTTGGGCAATTGCATTTGCTTAATTTAAAGGCCAGATTAATATTTTTTGAGTTTTTATTTTTCCCAGCTGATCATTGCTGCAATTCACACAACTATATATTTTCCTTATGTTATAACAAAAGATCCCTTAAAGGATGTTATGCTCAATTTTACAGGTGGCTCTTCCAATGATGAACTGCATATATTATTGTTAATGGTAAAAGGTAATTGTGGAGTGTGTCCAGGCTCCTTGAAAACAACTTAAAAGGATAGCGCCACATCAACCTTTGCTCAGACAAAGTGAAAAAGCCCTTTTACTGAATTATAAAAAAAAGATCCGAGGGTATTAATTTGGGGTTAAGGATGTTTTTGTGTCTTTTTCACAGAAAGAATAAAAGCTGGATGAGATGCATGTACAGCCCCAATGACACTAAAGCTGATAACGCCCCCACATAGGAGTCAAAGAAAGAGGCCGTGGTCCTGCCTTCTCCACACCCACAGAAAAGAGTGCCTGATCCTTGGGACCTGCTGCCCCCACTTTGCTCTGCAGGATGTCTTACTGCACTGTAGGATGCTGGGCTGCTTCTAGATGCTTGGGACCCACACAGCCACTAAGGCCCTGTTGGGACAGCCATGACAATTACAACTTGCTGCAGTCTGATTCCTGTTTATCTTGGAGCCAGATGAGAAACACAGACTGAACATTTGACTGTTTTGAGACACAGAACTCAGATTGCCAATAAGGTATTCAGTCTGCTGTTAAAATGTAGAGAGAACCTGAGAACTGAGATCTCAATTTTCCCTTCAGGGAAAAAAAAGACTCATTACAAGTGACTAGGGCTCCTCTTCAGATAATAAGAGGGTAGCCTATGGGTTTTTCCTGCTGCTCAGAGACTGAAACAGTTTCTTGAAAGCAGCATTGCATTTGAACTCTTACTCATTAAAAAATGTTTTCTTGTCTTTTGGTTAGAATGGATTTAAGAGAATCGTGATTTATTAAATCATGTTAAGGTATTGACCTGTTCATGCTTTAGTTTATTATAAGATGTTAATGATTAGAACTTCTTTAAGAAAAGTTTGACACTAGTAATAATTATTGAATTTTACATGTTTAATAAAACAAATTTAGGTTTTGATACAGCTGAATACTCTAGAACAATTCCAAAGTGGGCATTCCCAACCCTGGTGATCCTTCACACCTTTAACTAGGAAATATATTAGCCATAGACACATGCATAGCACGAAGTATTATCTGTTTGCTCACAGTTAGCTAATTGTTGATAAATTCTCTTGACAGAAACTTGACTCAGAGACACAGAGCCCAGTACTTTCTCTCTTAATTCTTTGGTTACAAAGGTCAGCAGTCAGTCACAGGTTTTGATCCTTTTCCACCCAGGTGCCTAGGACATGGACTTGCATAGGTGGAATGCATGTTCCAAAGACGGGTAAGTCTGGGAAATGGAAAAGTTTTCAACCTAAAGCAGATACAATCATCTGTCCTGTTGTTGATGCACAGGCTTTATTGAAATTAATAAAAGGGAGGAATTGTGGAGGCCCAAAAATGTGATCCTCTTTCCAAGTTGACCAAAGGTCAGAGACTTGGAACTTTCCTTTAGTTCCTTCAAGGTTATTGTTTTTCTACCTCAAACAAAAGTCCACCTAGTTGTAAATCAGAGAGTGCTGCTATCTCAAGGTTATCATCAACAGGTGTGGATAAGGGCCAGACCTTGTGCTCCAGGAATAGAGAAGTAGATTGTTCCTACCTCAAACAAGAGTCTAAGGAACCAACTAAGTTCCAGTTCCCTTTATGGCGATAACTTGGGATTCCACCCAGGGAGTTGTTTGCCTACACAATGTTTTGGTCTAGGATGTGAGTGTGACTTGATGACTTTTTGTTCCAGCAACAAAATGTTTAACTATGAATGTAGCCCATGACCTTCCATTGGCATGTCCATTTCCTGGTATCATGTTAACACAGTCTTTTGTCTTACTGCTACCTTTTGGGGTCAGGAGTATTTTAAGCAGTTGGAAATTAAATTTTCAGTACCCACTGGAATTCCTTCCCAACACTATCCTATATGTTTCTCCATTTTGCTATTTTCATTCATGTCTTCATATTCTTTACTATATTTCTAAATCCCCATGCCTTTACCCTGGTGAGAGAGGCATTTTTTGTTGAGGCTGGTCCCCGACATGCAACTATAGAAAAAAGTTTCCTTGTGACAATTATCACAATAAAGCTTAAGGCATGACTACATCAAAACTCCTTTGCAAAGTACATGTTTTTTGCAAAGTACCTGTAACTCTTGCACAAGAATTGGTTCTATTGATTGGGACACACTGCTCAGCAGCCTTGGATAAAATGTAATAGTCTGGAAGCTGCAGGTGAAGTCTGACTATAGCAAAAGATCACTGGGTTATTAACTACAACTAATTCCAGCTTTCCAGGTAGAAAACAAATGTAAATCTCTTCTATTAAAAAGAAAGACCAGCGAGTTAAACATTCCTGCTTTCCCTGGAACTATCTGTGAGTACAAAGACCTCATGCCCACTACATACTCTCTTTTCTGCAAAGTTTAATGAGACTTAGAGTAGATGATATAAATAATCTGTTTAGGGCTGAGCACTCAACCTCAGCCATCACTTTATCTAAGCAACTTAAGCAGCCATGAATCTGCATTCACCATAGTATATTGCATGTCTCTCTGATTAAGGATTAGAGTAATGTGCCTATGGGTATAAGAATCAATCTCTAGAGTGCAGTTTAGTTATGGCAATGTAGCTAAACAACAATAGTGAGTTTGGCCCCTATGGCCTATAACTTCCCAGACATGGGATTCTGACAAGGTATATATATATATATATATATATATATATATATATATATATATATATATTCCTTCCCCTGGCTCTGGTTTCAAATTCATAGCTGAGTAATAGAGAGAGTACTTGCCTAGCAGGCTCAAGGCTCTGGGTTCTATCCCATACCAAACAACAAAAAGAGAGGTCAGTCAAGATAGACTAAAATATATGTAAAGCAGTTTTCAAATGAAACCCATTATTTTCCATATTAAGTAAAATAATTAAATAACTATTAAAAATCTGAATTTTATAAAAAGGACAAAAATAAGAAGAAAAGATGCTTAAAGAATATATAAATTCATCAATCCCAATAAGTCACAGTGTGAATTATCTCACCTCTGACTATTAGTAATATATGTAAATTAGCAATAAAAGATAAAGTAGACAGGTAATAACTGAGTTCTAGAGTATTACCCAAAGACTAGTCAATAAAGGTGCAAAGGAGTTGAGAGATAAATACACCTGGCTTCAACTCAGTAACATCTTATCAACAGTGTAAATCAGAAAAGTATTTTAGCTTGGTTTCAATTTGCCATTAAGCAATAGCATTTTTAAAAAGTTTTAATAAAAATGCATAAGCCCACATAAGACTAGTAAGTAATCGATAGAGGCAAAAATGTTAAGAATTGAAAATTATTTGCAGCCGGGCGGTGGTGGCGCACGCCTTTAATCCCAGCACTCGGGAGGCAGAGGTAGGCGGATCTCTGTGAGTTCGAGACCAGCCTGGTCTACAGAGCTAGTTCCAGGACAGGCTCCAAAGCCACAGAGAAACCCTGTCTCGAAAAACCAAAAAAAAAAAAAAAAAAAAAGAAAGAAAATTATTTGCAGTTATTATAGCTATACTACTGTTACTGTCAATGCATAATTACCTCCAAGAAAAAGGAAGTTGTTAAGAAGAACCGAGGAAGACAAAGAGATTATCTTCTCCACGGTTTTACCCGGGGAGAGCCTCTTTTTCTGAATAGCATTTGCTCTCTAAAAACAGGCGATCTCTTTATAGTTAAGCCACTGAAGGAAACTAATGAATCCCAGCTTCCTAAAATACAAACTTCTTTTTTTTTTTTTAAGATTTATTTATTATGTATACAATGCTCCTCCTGCATGTACACCTCTATGCCAGAAGAGGGCACCAGACCTCGTTACAGATGGTTATGAGCCATTATGTGGTTGCTGGGAATTGAACTCAGGACCTCTGAAAGAACAGTCAGTGTTCTTAACCTCTGAGCCATTTCTCCAGCCCAATACAAACTTCTTTACCACAGTTAATCTGAGACTGGTTCACACATCAATTACAACATTTGTGCTATTACTTCTAGAGAGGGAATTCAAAGGAGGAAGAAGAAAATGATAGCACATGACTTAAGAAGCGTCAACCTACAGTTCACAGCTGCATTGCTTCTGGGTCTGCGGTGAGTGTAATAGAGACCTCAGTCCCTCATGTTTCCGTCCCCCCATCCCCTTTCTCCCAGTTTACCCAGGAGATCTTAACTATTCTTATCCCTCTTAGGGTTCTCCTTTTAACCTAGCTTCTCTGGGGTTGTGGATTGTAGCCTGGTTATTCTTTGCTTTGTATCTAATATCCATTTAAGAGTAAGTATGTATCATTTGTCTTTCTGGGATTGGGTTACCTCACTCAGGATGATTCTTTTTAGTTCTATCAATTTGTCTACAAATTTCATGATGTCATTGTTTTCTACTGTTGACTAATAATCCACTATGTAAATGTCCAACATTTTCCATATCCATTCTTTAGCTGAGGGGCATCTAGGTTGTTTCCAAGTTCTGGCTATTATGAATAATGCTACTATGAACATGATTGAAGACAGCTGACCCAAACTGGTGGGAGCTCATAGAATCCAAACTGTCAGCTGGGGAACTCGCCTGGGACCAAACTAGGCCCTCTGAATGTGGGTGATAGTTATGTGGCTTTTTCTGTTTATGGAATCCTTGGCCGTGGGAGTAGAACTTGTCCCAGGTACATGAAACTGGCATTTTGGAACACATTCCCTAGGGTGGAAACCTTGCTCAGCCTTGGCACAGTGGGGAGGGGCATGATCCTGCCTCAACTTGGTATGCTGGATTTTTGTTGACTCCCCAAGGGAGGCCTTAAGCTCTCTGAGGAGTGGATGGGGGAAAGATGGGAGGAGGGGGAAACTGGGATGGATGCATAAAATGAAGAAAAACAATTTTTTAATTAAAAAAAAAAAAGAATGGAATGGAGGCTGTGAACCTCATTATGAGGGGCCAGGCATAAGAAAGGTCCCAACAAAGCCGGGCAATGGTGGCGCATACCTTTAATCCCAGCACTTGGGAAGCAGAGGTAGTTGAATCTCTGTGAGTTCAAGGCCAGCCTAGTCTACAAGAGCTAGTTCCAGGACAGGCTCCAAAGCTACAGACAAACCCTGTCTCAAAAAAAAACAAATAAAAAGAAAGAAAGAAAAAAAGGTACAACATACCTTCTCTAGCTATACCCTCCTTCCAGAGAGCTTCACAGAACCAACATAGCCACCTGGAGACCAAGATTCCAAAAAGGCAGAGGGTGTTGGACAGGGGGGTGGACATTTTATATTCAAACTGTAACAACACAAAAGTTATCCATTCTTCTGCCTGTGATCTGATAAACTGAGTTTCTCAGTTGTGTAATGTACCCAGCTATAAGGAGCTTGTAATATACAGAAAGAAAACAACAAACAAACAAACCTAAAGGTATTGTTCTGAACAGAGCAACCAAGGTTTACCAGCACCTCCTCTGAGTAGCACAGTCCTTGAGGACAGTATGCGCTAACCAAAAGGCCACATCTGTGTCGTTAGAGTAGGTTTGACCAGGTGCCTCTTCATGCTGAGATCTCAGGAAAGCAAGAGGATGATGCTGTGGGTAGTCTGGAGCCTTGGAAATCAGCAGGAAAAGGCAACAGGGAGGTCAGCTGAGAACCTCATGTAGAAGGGGCCACTTGTCTCGGTCACCTCTCACCTTTTACAGATGACTTCCATTTGCACTATGTTCCAGCAGCTCGAATTGCTCTTGATGTAGCCCACTAGGGCCTAATGTCTTCAGAATAATCTCAAAAATCGGGAGTCACAGAGTGCTCATCTGTGGTTATTTTTGCAACATTGAAACCAAGTTCAAAATCAGGGACGGGGATTTTTTTGCATGTACAAAGCACCCAGGAGCAAATATTTTGGGATTTGTGAGACTCAAGGACTCACTGTGACTTTTTAGTTCAAAAGTTTCAAGGACAACACATAAGTTAATAGGCTTGAGTGCTGGGCAGAATTTAACCACAAGTCACAGACAATCTTTGCAAAGTCCATATTATATATACATGGTCAAAGTACAACTGCTAATTTTTCACTATTTCACATAACTTTAGTAATTTAGTGCCACTCAGTAGATGAGAAGCTGTAAAACGAACAAAGAATGGACATGGATCCAAAAGTAGCATTTCCAGACTAGAGAGACGGCTTGGCAGGTAAGAACTCCCACTGCTCCTCTAGAGGACCCAGGGTCAGTCCCCAGTACCCACATCAGGTGGGTCACAAGCTCCTGTAATTCTGCCTTTCAAGGACGTGACCTTCTCTTCTGGCCTCTGGTGGAACTTTCCCTCACTTGCACATAGAATCACACGAATACTCATAATTTAAAAATATCTACATAATATCTCAAGCATGCTGCATCGTACATGCTGTAAAGATTTTACACTCTGAAACATTTCTGCTGACATATGCAATATTTTCTATGTTTTTATTTTCACTTTATGTTATTATTATTGTTAGGCTATTCATTTAAGAAAGGGTACATAGTAAGTTCTTGTTTGAGTAAAACTTCTAAGGTTAGAACTTAGAATTTATTTTAATATTTTGTAACATGATATAGTCCATAGACTTTATCATCTTTACCTACAGCCTTCAGAGTCTGAGACAGCACCATAAAATGTTTTGTGCGAATAGTTACATCATCTTTAGAAAGACTATAATTGCTCATTTAGTTGTGGGGACGAGGCAGAAATCCTTAATAAATAAATAAATTTAAAAAATAAAAAAATAAATAAAAAAAAAAGATCTTATTCGGCAGTCCCTGGGCATCCCTGAATATTTAGAGAAAGATCTGAAGCCAAAAGTCATTTTTAACAAAACACCAAGACATGCGCTTTTCATGCTTACCCTCCTATGGAACTAGCCTAACAGTCTTGTGGAGCTTAAATGGCGTGGAATCGCCGCACATCTGGGGGTGAAGCTTAGTTGGTAGAATTGATAGACCAGATACAATAAACACCGGGCTACCAAAAGGTTTGCAGAAATGAAAAACATTACTTCTCTTTTTAAAATTTTGGTGTGGAAAAATCTAGCTATCTTCTTAAAATGCCATTTAAGCCAATGTGTCTTAGACATTTTTTTTTTAACTACTTAACTAGTATTTGGAATCTAACCCAGGGACTCCTGCACCCTGGGTAAGTACTCTGTCATTGAACCACATCCCCACTTTGCCTTTCTTTTATCAACTTTTTGGTACTTTAAGGCAAGTTCTCGGTCTACAGCCCAACTCCTCCCTGGTTCTAGAATTATAGGCATGCACCACCCAGCTCCACTTACTGTATTAAACACATTTGTAAATAAACATATTGCAATTTCCTGTTAAATTTCTAATATGACAACTAAAGATAGACACAATTCATCTTATAAAATACTTTAATCATTTCTTAGAGGGAAAGGAATCCTGAGATTAAATATCTGACCACTACTATGAACCTAATGAGTTCAGTCAAATTCAACAATCAAATGAGCTCTGTGAAAATATCTCATTTCAAAGCCCTTCAGTGTCCCTCTGAGTGATGTGGCCTTTTAAAGCAAATTGATGTTAGGAAATTGCTTACTATTTATTCTAAAGCTAAGTCACACTCCTTGTCTTGGATTGAGAGGACTTTCATAGACTTCGCATTTGTATGCCGGCAGGAAAGGGCACATAAATTAACTTTATAAAACACCACAAGCAAGAACAAGTAAGGCCATGTAGATAGTGACACAGTTTTTCTAAACTTTAGGAATTAAAAAAAAAAACTAGAAATCTAGAGTTTTTGTGAAATCTCCTGATTGCATTTAATATGGAAATGAAGTTTGCTTAAACAAGCAAAACACTTGGCAAATCCAATCCAATCACTGTTTCATGTCCGTGTCACATTAGGGAATATAGAAAAGACCTCTTCAAGGCTACCACCTGTCCTTCGGGAGCATTGAGTACACATTGGCACCCTTGCTTCTCCGGGAGCAAGAAGTGGCAACAAGATCTGGAAAACAGAAGGTACTGGGTAGAGCACCATTGTTGATACTATTAATGCTTGCTTATCATAATAATAAGAATAATATATGATGTGGGAGTGTCATATATCAATCTGTTGATTTCATTGGTTAAGTAATAAACAAACTGCTTGGGCTCATAGCTTAGAACATAGGTGGGTGGAGTAAACAGAACAGAATGCTGGGAGGAAGAGGAAGTGAGGTAAGACGCCTCAGACAGAGACGCCATGCTCCGCTCTCCTGGGCAGAGGCGATTCAGCTCCGACCCAGGATGGACGTAGGCTAGAATCTTCCCGGTAAGCGCACCTAGCTGTGCTACATAGAATATTAGAAATGGGCTAGTCCAGGTGCGAGAGTTAGCCTAGAAGAGGCTGATAGAAATGGGCCAAGCGGTGATTAAAAGAATAGTGTCCGTGTAATTATTTTGGGGCATAAGCTAGCCAGGCGGCTGGGGTGCTGGGAACGCAGCCCCGCCGCTCTTATTACTACAAATATGTATCATAAATTTCTGATCAGAGATAATCAGGGTTAATATGATAGTTTTTATATGCAACCAGTTGCATGAAACTAATACTATGCATGGAGGGTCTCCAGATGTACACGTATATCCTGACACAGGGCTGAGGATCTACCTCAGTTGATGCACGGCTTGCTTAGCACACAGGAGGTCCTGTTTTATCCCCAGCACCATGTGAATTAGATATCGTGGAAGATGCCTGTACTCCTAGCCCTTGGGGACTGAGGGTAGAAGGAACAATATTTTAAGGTCATCCCTGGCTACATAGTGAGTTCAAAAGAATATTTTGAGAGATGAATGATACCCCGTCTCAAGAAAAAAAAATGGTCATAATCCATATTCAATTTTGACCCTGCCACATTGTGTTAATGAATGCTTTTTGATACTAAATTTTAGTATAGGATTTATAATTTTGCTAACATATAGCTCTGTGTGAAAACAAAAAGAGACCGCAGCCCATCCTTTCTGGTAATGACACACAAATGGTCGTTATTATTTAAAAAGCCAGCCATGAGTCAGACACATCCTAACAACTGATAAAGTATTCTTCCCAATTTATGTATCTTCTCTGGCTTGATAATGGTGCTTGCCTACTATTTATGCTAAAGCTAAGACCCAAATCTTGTCATCTTGGAGACAGAATTCTTTCATAGACTGCAAAATTAGATGGCTACATCTATACACAGATAAACTAATTTCATAATTTCAGGAGACTGAGAAAGTAGGGACAATTACTGGTGAGTTCTGAACTCATTTGAACTATTTCCCAACACTTGACCATCTATGAGGACAATAAGATAGATTCTGCTTGACTCTCTGAGATTTTCTCTTTGTGGAAACCCAGTTGCTACTCACCACAGGACAAACTGTATCTCAAATCACACAGTTCTATAAAAGGGTTTTGTATAGCTGGGGTGAGATGATATAAATGCAGAATACAAATGAATTGGAGATTTGCATATCATACAAATTTAATGAGCAAAATAAATCAGTAGAGTTACAAGTTATAAAATTTTAGTAAACAGACTGAGTTTGCAACAAATGGCATACACGGTTTCTTTCCAGAAGGATCCAATTCCTAACCAGCTTGAAAGGCAAACAGAAGCCTCCTTCCATGAACTGACCCAGTACATACACCACTAGTTCTTACGCCTAGCAAGGCCACCAGGCCATGTCCATATCTATTATTCTATGCCATTGTTATTCAGGTTAAACGATCTGATCAGGCCCAAGAACTCTGTCCTCCAAAGGCCTGCTTAGGAAATTGACAGTCTTTGGGAAGACTGAATGGCAGTGACCCACTACTGTACTCTTTGGCACATCTCCATGTATGCTGGTCAGTCTTGCCTACACTGTTGCCCCATCTCTCCTTCCTGTGAACCTCCCATCCTTTCTCTCCTGTCCCGTTGCACTGGACCTTCCTTTCTGCTCCTACTGTGCCAATGTGCTAATATGTTCATCTTACTGGATTAAGTTTTTAACAAACACAGAAACAGCAGTGTATTTTAAGCCCTTTTATTTTCCCTTCAGCACAGTTCCCCGGAGTCTAACTCTGCTTGAAATGGGGAAAGAGAAAAGAATAGAAGAAAACACCCAACAAACATTTCTGTAACGGTTTAGAATGGACATCAACTCCAGAACTTTGCAGTTATTTAGCAAGACCAAGGAAGAGCTCCTAATGGATGTGTCGGTCTTAAACAGTAGAGAAGAGTCAGGACCTTCCAAGTGAGTGAGGCTGCACTGTACCAGGACATGAACAGCGAACAGTCATATTCTGTTCAAAAAGTACAAAAACCCAGCTGGGAGCTTGAGATGTCCTAGGAGTTACTGTAGGTTATAGTAGAACATGGTGCCAGTTAGAACACTATTTTATTATTTTAAAGACAACAGAGAACATTTTTTAAAAAGAAGATGAAATAGAGGGGAAAGAGCAAAGTTTTAGAATGACTGCCAGAGAAGTCGTCTGGAAGACGGTGTGTCTTCCACTTGCCAACGAAGATGATCTGAAACTTACCTCTCTACATTAGGTTTCTGTGTGAAGGCTAATGACACCATCATAGTTACCAAGAGCATAGCAACGGGTTTATTACAGAGGGGAGCATAAGGCAAACATTCAAGCCAGTCCAAAATAGCTCAAGAAAGAGGTTGCACATGATTCTCATCCATTTGTACCTGAAAGGAGACAGATTTCATCTCAGCTCTGGAATACACAGGTGCACGATAATTTCTGGAAATCTTGTGTCTTGCACTATTCCTTTGGAGATAGCTAATCAAGCTGGGAAATATATTTTCAATTTTTGCCTTATCTTCTTCATTTTTCCTAATTATATCTAATTTTATCTTTCAAAGATGTTCTTTATACCAAGTCACTCCACAAAGTCTATTCTTCTCAAATTAAACTAGGTTTGTGCTCAGTCAGTATCATTTTATTCCTAAGCCCCTTCTGTTGTTATTCCTGAGAATCTGTTTTTAGCTCATTTAAAACTGAGAAACATTCGTGACAAATTGACAGGCTTTGCGTGATGTTTTATATTGGATTTGTCAAATAAACATCAGGCCTGAGCTGTCCAAGAACTGATATTGAAGACAAGTATATGCCTATGAAATACCACATTTGGAGGCTATAAGGAGCCTATCTCTTCTTGCTGGTTATAGTGTGTCATGGTTTTATCATCTGGCTACGGGGTGAGGGAAGTTTCTAAGAAAAAAATTAGAATGGTGGGGCTGGAGAGATGGCTCAGTGGTTAAAAGCATTGCCTGCTCTTCCAAAGGTCCTGAGTTCAATTCCCAGCAACCACATGGTGGCTCACAACCATCTGTAATGAGGTCTGGTGCCCTCTTCCAGCCTGCACACAGACAGAATATTGTATGCATAATAAATAAATAAACATTTTAAAAAATAGAACAGCATCAATTTCATTGTTAATTTTGCTTCCTAGGCATCTCACTTGCCTCATCCTCATCTTGGTCTTAGTAGGATTTAGTTACAAAAGAACTTCATTAGCAGGCAAATATTTACCACTCAAACTGTTTTTATTGGAGTCATTGGACACATGAGGAATAGGACATCTGAAAGGATTTAAAGCCTGTGGTTCTGTCCTAAATGCACCTGTGATCTGGGACTCCTGATGGATAGGGCAAGAAGTGGGTGAGGAATGAACCAAGGAAGAAGATCAGGCAATCCCTGAAAATGATACAAAATTCCTGCCAAACTGAGTTTGTACTGTGTAACTATGTAAGCCTAGCACGTGTACCCAATACCCCATAGACCCTGGATGGGTTATCAAAATTCACTTACCAAAATACTATTTGGGGGGAATACGTTGTTGTGGGATATTTGTTTACACTGTATGAAAGCATGTCTATGTTTTGCCTCACCAGTCTATGGAGTCTGACTGACTTAATAAAGAGTTGAATGGCCAATGGCTAGGCAGGAGAGAATAGGCGGGACTTCCAGGCAGATAGAGGAACTCTGGGTTAGAATCTATCATGGCGGCAGGTGCCAGTGGAACATGGAGGGAATTGGACATAAAGAATGGAACAGAAGTAAGAAGCCACATGGCTGAACGTAGATGAATAGAAATGGGTTAATTTATGTTATAAGAACTAGTTGGGTGAGTTCGAGGCCAGCCTGGTCTACAAGAGCTAGTTCCAGGACAGGAACCAAAAAGCTACAGAGAAACCCTGTCTCGAAAATCAAAAAAAAAAAAAAAAGAACTAGTTGGATGGGGACTGGAGAGATGGCTCAGAGATTAAGAGCACTGAGTTCAATTCCCAGCAACCACATGGTGGCTCACAGCCATCTGTAATAAGATCTGGTGCCCTCTTCTGGCATTCAAGCATTCAGGGAAGGAATGTTGCATACATGATAAATAAATAAATCTTAAAAAAAAGAACTAGTTGGAAATAAGTCTAAACTAGAAGCCAAACTTTCATAATTAATGTCTCTGTGTCATTTGGAAGCTGGCAACTCAAAGAAAATCTAACAAGAAAGTTCAACAACAGGATAGAGATACAAGCTTTAAATCCAAGTCTTTGGGAGGCAGAAGCTGAGGTCTTGAAGTCAGCCTGGGATTGATAGTGAAAGTGGATATGAAAAAAGTTTTAGAGGTGGTTAAATCAAATATTTTAGAAATTACTTCTATAATAATTTTAAATTGCTTGTTATTTTATCTTACAATTGTTTTAGTCTATGTATATGTGTGTGTATATATATATATACACATAATTATATGTATGATGTGTGTCTGTACTTGTGTATTGATTTGAATGAGATGCCCATAATCTTGACACTTGAATACTCACTTCCCAGTAGATAGTGCTGAAGAAGAATGTCTCTAGAGAAGGGCTTTGAGAGTTTAAAGAATCATATTGTTCTAGTTCACTTTGTCAGCTTCATGTTTACAGTTTAAAATGTGAGTTCTCAGCTTCCTGCTCCTATCATCATGCCTCAGCTCTGCCATCATGGACTCTTTCCCTCCGCAACCATAAGCCTAAATAAACTCTTCTTTGCATAGCTTACCTTGGTCCTGGTGTTTAATCACACAATAGAAAAGTTATTATATATTTACGCATTCACACATGCGCACACTCACATACACATAAATATTTAAGTAGTATACTAAAAGCAGTTTACATACTTATACATAACATGTAAACAGGTGTATAATAAATATAGTAATATATACATAAACACATACATATATGTATACACAAATACACATACATATATATGCACAGGCATATGAGCACATGTTAAACAAAAAACTATACATGATAATAGTTTATTTTCTTATTATATAATTCGTTGACTGAGCAGCACTGAGCAAAGACGTTCCAGAGAGCTCCAGTCAGCAGCTTAAGGGACAAACTTTTACATTAGGTACAAACTAGACTCAGAGACATGGCCACAGCTGAGTGTTCACTTTATTTGGGCATGCGGTGTTACAAGGCATTGTCCTTATTTGAACACAGTTTGACTAGTTGGCTACCTGTGATTATCACAAGTTTGGCTGGTTGTGTCTGGATATACCATGGTTACTTGTTACAGAAATGATACATATTGTAAGACAGATTTCAGATTGTTTGCATATTGATTTAGGCTGCAGTTTGTTATACAGGAACTAGAGGTAAAAGCCTCAGGCTAAAGGCCTCCTACTTCATTACTTTAATAAACACACATGTGTAAGTGGATACATATGACCCAATTGTCTCCTCTCTTACTCTCTCTCCTCCTCCCCTTCCTGTCCCTCTATTGCGCAGCCTGTGTTTCCTTCTCTCTCTCCCTTTTTTCCCTTCACTCTCCTTTCCTATTATACCTTAGCATCTTCAGATGGACATATTTTTACAATTTTACAATCTCACTTTACAATGCCAAAAAGTTAAAGGCAAAGATTTTTATAATATACCTGCTGTTCTTCTCTGCCCACAATGTATCGCTTTCCCAGCACATGGAACTAAAAACTGCCACTCGTGGCAACAAGGCGCATGAGGTGTGCAGGTGCAAATGAGCCATCACAGCAGGGTACCGAGCAGCTGCTGCCTCATCTGTGTGAGCAGCTGAGGTGGCATTTATGACAGTGGGAGGACAATCCATAGATAAGGGGAAAAATAAAACATAAACTCAACTTTAGATGCAGACTGGATCTCTGTAAAACCACAGCCATGAATCACATACCTGCTCCTCTGCCCTCAATATCCAGCCGCAAACCTGCTCCCTGACGGGTCTCTGCCATGGCTGGACCAGGAAACATCACAGGGTTCTACTTATTCCCAGAGACAGGCAGTTTCCAGGGATTCAGAAGGAAAGTAGCGACCTTTCCATGGGAAGTCCTTAGACCCCTGAGAACCACACTGTCAATGAAGCAGTAATCTCACCTGCTAAGTGGTCCCAGGAGGTTTTTCCATCCCCTTTGCTGCAGAGGCAGTTAGGGAGCTGAATCTACTTTGAGACAAGAAGAACAGCATTAACCTCTAGTCCTAAAAAAAGAGAAATGAGAATGGGGTAGAGAAATGTATGGTTGCTGCTTACACAAGCCCCCAAAACTCTGAAGTCCGTAACACAGAAAAAGGAATGCTAGACCAAGGAGATGATACAGCTGCAAAACATGACTGATGGTGTGCATTCAAGCCCCAGGACTCAAGGGTGAAAGGAAAGATGTGACTCTGACTTCTACATGTGTCACACACACACACACACACACACACACACACACACACACACACAAACATCCCGTGATGACTAGGTCACTGAGTTTCATTTCTTCATACAAATGGAAGTTTCTTCTTGAGGTTGGTTAACAAATGCATGAATGAGTATTGTTTCTCCATCACAGATATCTACATAATACATCTCAGTGAACAACATGAGGGGCAGTTCCTGATGACTGAGAAGTTCAAACATGCTTCATGAATCTTTAAACTGCATGATGAAGCACAATTAATAAGAACTCAGAAGCTGAAATTGGAGTTCAACTTGAAGATCTGAAAAGCAAAGCAGTCAGCCGCTTGCTCTTATCTCAAGCTCAGTCCGAAATGGTGATCCTGCCTCCAGGAATCTCAGAATGAGACTGTGTGTGAGAGCTGTCTCCTCCCATTTTATAATCCTCTATAGGGCTGGAATAAAAGTATACACCACCCAGTTTCTATGGCAACTACTGTGCCTACTGGGATTAAATGTGTGTATTACCACTGCCTGACCTGTAAGGCTGACGAGTGGGACAGTTTTTCTTTCTGATCTCCAGGCAAGTTTTATTTATTAAAATACAATTGAAATGCCACAACAGCATGACGTCAAGTGAATCTCTTCAAAACTGTACCCACTGATTTTAAAACTCAAAACATGGAGCATTTGTGACAAAAGAAACTCTAAGCCTCTTTCTATCACTGACATTTTTTCCTTGGTTTGAATAGAAAAACTCAGTAACCTCTGGGCAGCTCCTAGCTTGTGTCCAATGCTCTTCTTGATACCCTGTGATGTCATAACATCCATTCCCTTGAATGTCCCCACCTTCTTAGTGCTGCTTTCAAACTGGTCTCACCCCTGAATACCTCTAATGCCTGGATAAAGGTAAAAGCAGTAGTCTGCATTGTCTGAGTGACACTCACCTTGACCCCCATGTCAACTCCATCTCTAAGCTCCAGCCCCCAGCCTTTGAATGTCGCTGGAGGTGAGTTCATTTATGTGGAACGAGACTAAGAGGTCAAAAACCACCGCCAATATCATGAAGTGCAAAAGATAATGGGGAAGGCCACCTTTCAAAATGCTAACAAATCTTTATTTTTGCCAGGGGTCAAAAGAACCTACTAAAGTTCTACTCTTTCAAAACAAATACTACTACAAGATGTCTTTGACCAATGGATTTAAGCTGTTGCCTGGCAACAGCTCTAAAGCAAGGATGGCCTAAGGCTTAAAGAAATCTAGTAAATTAGGAAAGAAAATTGCCTTGGTATCTGTGTCAAAGTCATTCTGGTTTTGTAGTTCTCTAAAAGGACAGTAAAATGCCAACACACTGAGTATTTTTTCCCTCAGAAAAACACAAAATGAAGAAGTTGACTTTGCTAAAGGAGAAAACATGCATGATACATTTTCCCTAAGCTTGTGAGTTTAATATGGCCTACATTCTTGAAGACTTCCCTTCATCATCCTAGTGAATCTCCCAACAATCAATGAAACAATGGCCCAGGAAGACCTTCAGCAGCTGTTTTGTAGTATGGCTTCCCTGCAATTTGTTTAAATACTTTAGTAACCCAAACCTCACTGGCTTAAATTTTTTTTTAACAATTCTAGTTTGTAAAAATCTGGCAAACACAATCTTTCTTAAGAAATGATTTAGTTTTTCTCTAGAAAGATTTCAACACTCTTCGTATCTGTCACTCTGTCTTAAATGTGATGGTCAACACTACTTGTTGCAATAACTATAGCCCCAAACTCCAGATGATCTAAACCACAAATGACTATTTCTTACTGGGTTAAGTCTAGCCCACCTTATCTCAGTAGCCTGGTGCATCCTGGAGCTATACCATCTGAATCCTATGACATCACCAGGATAGAAGAAATCTGATGGTTCAAATTGGTTCTTCTTGCCTCCATCCATATGTCACCAACACCCAAGCCTGTACTAGCTACAGGCCTTGTCCAAACTTCTCTAGAACCTGGGAGCTATAGGAAGAAGCCCAGAATTTAGTAGGTGCTAGCTAGATTGTCAGGCTATAGGCAAACACAATAAGGGAAAGGTGATGCAGGAAGTCAAGTTTCATGCATCAGGTTGATATTGGAGTCAAGTCATGCAGAAGATCTGAGAGGACTTCTGTGACTCAGAGAGCAGCAGTCCCTTGGTGTGGGAGTTCCTTCTGTCTATGTGTTGCTTTCATTGGTTAATGAATAAAGAAATTGCCTTGGCCTGTTGATAGAGCACAGCTTAGGAAACTGAACTGAATGCTGGGAGAAGGAAGACAGAGTCAGAAAGCCGCCATGGAGCCAGTGCCATGTGGCAATATACAGATTAATAGAAATGGGTTAAATTAAGATGTAAGAGCCAATAAGAAGCTAGAGCTAATGGGCCAAGCAGTGATTTAATGAATACAGTTTCTATGTGGTCATTTTGGGGCTGAGCAGCCAGGCGACTGGGACAAACAAGCAGCTCCTCCTTCTACAGTCCCTGGTCCAGGTCTGCCGTCCAATTCTTCTTTCTCTGTGAAGTGCCCAAAACATGAAGAGCAGCAGAATAAGCACATATCTTCTAATGCTCCTCAATTCTTCCATCACACAGTCTGGGTTGGTGTGCTGTTTGGACATCCAAATGTGTTGACATTTGATAGAAGCCTTTCAGTAAGCTTCTATCCTCAGGTCAAAGACCAAGAATTTGATACTAAAGAAGTGCACCATATAACTAATGTTATTTATGTTAATTAAAGTTTGTCAGCTGAAGATGTGACCTAGACTCCAGAGTGAGTGTACCCACACTCCATCTCAGTATTCCCCAAGAGCTGAGCAATTGTTTCTAAGAAAGAGATGTCGGTCTAATGCAGCAGGCTGATGATTTTGTCATTTTAATTTCAGAAAGAAAAAAATGAGATTCAGAGAGATTGACAGGCTTATCTGTGTATATGACCTGTAAATGACAAACCCAGCGTTGGAGCACAGAATCTATGAGTGCTAATCCAGTGCAAAGTGTTTGTTCAGGGCATGCCCAGAACTGGCTCCCATTCTCCCCAATGCTTTCTTTGCAAATGTCAAAATATTATCATATGTCCATGGGAAAGGAAATGACAGACAGCTAGGCCACTCTGCTAACAGCCCCTGCTAGTAATAGGCAGCCATAAATTCATGCTTATATCAGGCAGAAATTAGTATTATGATGAAGATGATCAATTATTGATGGAATAATTGCATCCCTGTAGGGTGTTCACGTGGCTTCAGTTTGCTGGTGCCCAGACAGAAACCAAAACTAGTCTCCACAGGGAATTGCAGGAAGGGGAAATAGGCACAGGCATGGAGCTTTCATAGACAAATGATACATGACTAGCTGAAATGCTGTTCAAAAAAATTTACACCTCTTTAAAAGCTGTCTGTATACTCTGAGAAAGAAAATGTCAAAATAGCAGCATTGTGCCGTGGGCCTGCCCTGAATCCTGCCGGGTGGGAGTGATCCACTTATGCTTGGGTAATCATAGCCAGACCTCTTTTGCAAAAACCTTTGCTAAGCCCCTGTGGGTTTTGCAAATGTGCTTTAGTCTTTATATATGGCCGGTCCGTGCCACTAAAGGAACAGCAGAATCACAAAGCCACTTTGAGAAAACCTCATAGCCCCCAAGCAGGCCCCCCTGAGGGAGATAGTGGATGGTGTAAATTGGTAAAACCAAGATCCCCAAGGCTGCAGTGAGATGTCATGGCCATCACAGGGGAAACAGGTAGGCTTTCACTTATGTCATTTGCATGGAATTCTTATGATCCCCATCTAGCTCCTTGACCACAATCGAAGAAAAAGCAGGTTCATGTGTTTGAGTTTTAGTCTCATGTCAGGAGCCATGATATGGGACAGAAAGATAAAAGAATTTAGAAAAATTTTACTTTTCTCCATACCTATTTTTGTCTCTATCATACCATTCATTGAATATATATGTCTGCATAAATAATGTTTAAGTTTTCCACAAGGAACAATGAATTTTCCTGCAGTAAACTTTGAAGTTTCCTGGAAAATATGGGGCTCTACAACAGCTACCTGGTTGCTATGATGTCGTGATGCTGATAGCACTACTATAAGGCCTGTTTTGGGGTACAAGCTGCTCAAGATGGTTCCAACTTGGTTAGTTGAAATGGTGCAGTTTTTTTACAACGTTCTTGCCAGAACACCAGACAGGAATCTCAGAAAAACCCTACTGAATACTCAGAGACTATTTGCAATTATACCAGTCAGAAATCTTGGAACTTAACCATCATTTTACTTTCACAGGATCCCATAGAAAAAACATCACCCCCATGACAGCTGGAAGTAATTCTAGAAGACAACATCCCCTCTCCCAACAAAGTTTGTCCTCAGGGTTAGAGGCATCATTTAGGGGTTGATTATAATTGGTACAGGGTTTGGGGTTGGGGGAAGATAGATTAGGTAAGCTCAGGGATCTCTTTAAAAAAAGAAATTGGATGGGATAATAGATTCATGTGAGCTTACTCACACTAATAATAATAGTAAGTAATGGAGTGAATAATCATGAGCTAGTATATAGGCAATTTACATTAGTATAGATTCTTGTATATTGATACAAACTTAAATTATATTGAACATGTCCCTATTTTTGGCTACAACATTTATATACCTAGGCAAAAGTATTTTGTCATATTGTATGTATGCATGCTTCTCCCTCTGCTTAAGATATTTTGTATATTGATACAATTTTAAGATATATTTATCATAGTGCAATATACATTCCTACCTCTGATCAAGATACTTATACATTGTTTACATATTGAGGTCAGTGTCCTCATTTGTTGCACAGTTGTTTAAATATTGTATACTAATCTAATATAAAATCTTAGTCTTTAAGTTATATAGGTATTAAGATTTATAGGTCAATAGTCATCCATATTTGTCATACTTATAGTTAGACTAATCAGGTTCTTTAGATACATAGTGTTTGTATTCTACATAGATAATCTTTAACCACTTCAAAGAACTGTAGAATTTGGCATTAAAATAACTTAGGGTTCTGCTGACCTGAGACACAATTGCTCCTGGCAGCACCGATCTATTCCTGAGAGAATGTTGAACACTGGAAGACACTCTACTTGAAGCTTGTTTTCTTTTTGGCAAAACTGGCCTTTAGGTAAGAAACTGCCCATGCATCGACCACTGACAAAATGCACAATGTCTGGACAGTACAAGCAGGATATAAGAAAAAAAACTGTCAAATCTTGTCAAGACAGGGTAAGATGGTTTAGAAAAATTTTCTGCCTCTGACAACGGTCTGTCTGTTACTCTAGACCTTATCCAAATTTGGTTGCTCCAACATTGCAAATGAGACTTTGGGTGATGGTAGCCAGGTGTCTCTGTCATTGTTTGAATATTTTGAAAGTTACTTGATTGCACTTCTGCTTACTCAAGTAATATTATTTCCCTTCTCGGGTCTTTGATGGGGTTGAAGACTAGATAGTTCTAGTTATTTTCCTCTTATGACTTGGCCAAGTTATTTATTATACTAATACTCCTGGCTTCATCTCACAGGAGCTGGAATTTCAGGTGTCTTATATGGTGTAATGTATCTTAAGTTTCCATATATATTCAATTAAGTATATGTAAATATATATGAATATATTAATTATTCAAATACCATTATTGAAAATGGTACTTGTCCAACAAATTGCTTTTGTACTTTGTTTAAATCAGTTATGATATACATATGGCTCTACTATTGGTTTTCAATCTATTTACAACTTTTCTTGTCTAGCCTCTCTGAAAAATGCCAACACTATATTGCCTTAGAAATTGCATCTTTTTAGTAAAATTTATTCAAGTTAGCTTAGTCATCCAACATTGTTATTTTTCAAGATTGTCTTGGCTACTCTAGACCATCTGTGTTAAATATGAAACTTAGAATCACACTATCATTTTCTATTTTAAAACATGACATGTTAATACTTTGAAAATTACTAAGTATGTAGATCAATATGATGAGAATTGATGTAAGAGGGTCATCTGTCTATGTGTTACTTTCATTGGTTAAATAAAGAAACTGCCTTGGCTTTTTGATAGGGCAGAATTTAGATAGGTGGAGTAGACTGAACAGAATGCTGGGAGAAAGAAAGCAGAGTCGGGCAGACGCCATGGCTCTCCTCTCTGAGACAGACGTAGATTAGACTCATCCGGGTAACCCATAGTCACATGGTGATATACAGATTATTAGAAATGAGTTAATTAAGATGTGAGAGTTAGCCAAGGAGAGGCTAGATATAATGGGCCAGGCTGTGTTTAAATGAATACAGTTTGTGTTGTTATTTCGGGGCATAAGCTAGAGCCCACCGCTCCTCCTTTTACAACAAAAAATTGTCATTAAAATGATATTCACATTTTAGACTAATAAGTGCATATAATTCCATTTGTCAAAATCTTTTCGGTCTCAACAATTTTTGATTTTCAAAATACAGGCTTACTTGCATTAAGTCAGATATATTGTTAAGTATTTTTAAGTATAATTTTTGATGTAACTGTAAATGAAATAATTTTTAGTTTTGATTTTAAACTGTTAAGACAAATGAATAATTGATTTTTGTATAATATGTTTTATTCTATAATCTTGCTAAATTGCCTTAGTTCATAGTTTTTGTTTTCTTTTGGTAGATGGGTCTTTCTGTTTAGATATGTTGGCCTTAAAAATCACAATCCTCCTGCCTCCTTCTGTAAATTCTGGGATTATAGAAATGAACAGCCATACTCACAAGTTTTATAATTTGTTTAGTATAGAGCATCAATCTCTGTAGCTGTCCTCTATAAATAGCAAAAGTTTCACTTCTTCTTTTCCAATCTGTATTATACTCAAATTTAAAAAACAAAAGCATTTGGTATTGACATTAATTTTGCTAGCATTTTAAGTGACAGCCTGCTGAATCTACAGAGCAAGTTGGATAGAACTGATATCTTGATAATAATAATTATTCTTTTTTGTCACCATGTACATTATTGTTTATTAATGTTTTTCAACATAGTTTTCCTTGGTGGAATTTTATTTTTCTTGGCTTTTGTTTTCTTGAATTTTAAAATTGTTTTCTAAAACATAATCTCACTCTAGTCCGAGATAGTCTAGGACTCGGGATATAGCACAGACTAACCTTCCATTTTTTCCTCTAGGTTTCAATTTAGAAACTTTCTGTTTCTGTGTGTATTTCTGCAAAGCATATACCCAATCATTAAACAAGTAATTACATATATTATAATTTTTACCTCTACATATATCCAACTAGGGAGCTTGAGATATAGTTCTACTCATAGAGTGCTTGCCTAACAGTCCAACTTATGCCTTTTTATGTCTTTCTACTCTCTAGTTTTGTGAATATATAAGATATTTTTTATAATGAACTTTTTTATTTGTCTCCCAAATGTATAATTAGTGGGTCTTTTTGGTTAATTGCTTTTCATCTTCTCATCACAGGTTGTATTTTACTGTTTCTTTTTTTATAGGGTAACTTAAAAAAAAAAACCTTTTTTGTCGAATATATTATGATCATGCTTTTCTTCTCTCTCAACTCCTCCCAGATCCTCCCCACTTTCTTACCCACCCAACTTTTATGTTTTTTTCTTCCTAAAAGTAAAATTATACATAAAAAGAAACAAGAAACAAAACACCCACAAAAACATTAGAACTAAAATCAAAACAGACAAAGAATGCTCGGCTCCCCAGGGGAAAAAAATGTAAAACGAAACAAAAATTCCACAAAGACATCATTAAGTTCATTTTGAGTTAGCCAACTGGGCATGGGAACTACCTAGATATGTGCCAGATATATTCAATGAGACTGAATTTTTCTTGCTAACATGTATCAGTTGTAGATAGCATGTTGGTTAGGTGTAGAACCCATGTCCAATTTCCACTCTCTGTACTGGGACCTCATCTAACTTGGACCTGTGCAGGTTTTATGCGTGCTGCCACTGTCTCTGTGAATTCGTATGTTCATCTGTCCTGTTGTGTCCAGAAGACACTGTTTACTTGAAGTCATCTTTCACCTCTAGCTCTTAAAATCTTTTTCCCTCCTCTTCACAGAGATTCCTGAGCTCTGAAGGGACAGATTTGATAACTTTTAATTATCCAGCAACATTTTCATCTATTTATAAATATTTTGATTTTTGTTTTGCTTCAGCTGAGTTTCTTGGAAACAGTTTGACCTTTTTGCTGCATTGTAATTAAAATATGCTAAGCATGTTCAAAACAGCTTTTAGTCTAAGGCTAATTTTCCTTCACGATTGATGCAAATTCCAGCTGTGTGCTTAGGAAATTTCAGTAAATAACTAGACCTTGTAGTTGTCTTGTAAGAATACTCATTCCCAGCCTGAGACTGTTGATTTTGCATTTAATTTCAATCCCTCTGTTTCAGTATCACCTTTCCTGTAAAATGTCCTGCCACCTACAGTTGGTCTGATCCTCAGCTCCTATTCTTCCATTTGGGAAATCTTCTAGAAATTTTGACACACTGGCCCACACCTTGGAAACTCTCTCAAGGAGGTAGCCTGGGCCTAAATCACTTGTTTCTCATCACCCAAGAACCATTATCCTTCACTTACTGATTAACAATGTCAAGGCCTCTTTTTTTGTCTAGTTTTTTTGCTTTTCTAATGACATATGGCAAGATTGTTCCCTGAGACCATCTTCACTACCCTATTTTTAAAAAAGAATTTGGAATATTGTTATTATTGATGCTACCTTATCAATCTTATTCTTTCTGTTTGTCTGAGATAAAGCTTGGTGCTCAGAATGGTCTTTGTCTCAGGAAAGAAACAAGTCAGTGGCAGGTATAACATTAGAATGGCGCCAGGGTTGTTATATCCCTTTAGCACCATTTATGGTTTGAACGTATATTGCTTCTTTTCATTGAGTCAGTAGCCCAGGTATTAATTTCTTTTCATATAATCAGGGTGAAAGAAAGGAGAGGTGACTACCACCGAAGGTAAAACAACATTATACTTTATATATAGGATATATGTTCAACACTTCTGTCTTATTTACATCTTTACATATAGTGTAGATAAAAATGTGTACCCCAAATCAGTAATTATCTCACAAACATTGTTTGTGAGCATTCTCTGCAACCCTAATCTAACCTCCAAACAGAATATTTTTAAAATACCATAGGGATTGTTTCAAGTGCTGTCCAAATTCAAAGAAATGCATACCACTTACTCTACACAAAACAAATTTCTAAATAGGTTTAGAAGGTCTTAGGGAATAAATGGTAATCAATATGTGTATATCCTAATGTGGTTCCTAACCTAGACACTCTTCCACCAAAACTCACCTAATTTCCAAATCCAATGGCCATTGTCACTGTTAAGCTTTTTGCTCATTCTCTTGGTTTTTTTCTACCCATGACTTCTCTGAAGTATTTAAACTCCTGAAAACTTGCATCTCTCAAATCTCTTTCCAATCACTGTTCCCATGGTTTATTCATCTATCATCTAGATTATTATTAAAATGTGATTATGGACAGCATGAAGGAAAGGTATGCAGTGAAACAGAAGACCACAAAAACAGGAAAATCAGGGATGACTCATTGGAAAGTAATAATCCCATCTTGTTATGTTGTTCTTTTGATTAATGAGGAAAGTAAACTCAAATCATGTTCTTAGTTCAGATTCATTTTATTCAATAAAGAATTGTGTTGCACAGCGTGCAGAATATATGAATCACTAATATGCCTTGAAGTGTCGTTTCTCATGCAGGGAGAGGAAGAGTGATCGTCTGATGTTTACTCACACACACACACTTCATAATCCACAACAGAAGACAAAAATATTGAGGAAACAAGTTGCACAAGAGTGAAAAATAACCCCTGACCAACGGCTGTGTTTATTTTCCTGCTGTAATCCCTCAGCAAACAGCCTTTCCTTGGCTTCCTCAGATAAGAATTCTCTCAGTACAGCAAGTTGAAGGCAGAAGAGATTCATTCTTGTCTCAAACAGGTAAAGCCATGGCAAGAACATGATTTATAATTACTTTCACTGTATTACATATATTTGCTACCTCATACATATATTTGATGGTCATTACTGAACCATATTCCCAATCTAGGCCTTCTATCATTACCAAAAGTGCAAGAAAATGGGGGTTTTCATTACCAGCATATTGGGTAAAGTATAAACATTTAAAAGTATTAAATTTAAAATTCCATGTAATTTTTTCTTTAAAAAAACAAATCTCATTTATTCTGTCAGAATTCATCAAAAGGTTAAATCTTAGGGTAAAAAAAAATCCCTGTATTAAAATACATATAAAAATTAGATAGCATTCTATCTGGAAAACAGCTCATAGGTTCAGTTGTTATTTATTCTTTTTTAAAATGTACTATCACCAGTTGCTGGTGGTGAAGATAAGCAGAATACATTTTGCTGGTGAGCTGTAATGAATCCACACATGACTGGAAGGTCTTAATAGTGTGTTTTACAATGACAGCACTATGTAGACCTCAGAGAGTGTGATATTGACATGTTTCTCTTGTAAAAAGAATATAATCTAGTAAATTAATATTTTTTAATCTTGGAAAGAAACTAATGGAAGCCATGAGTACTCCAGAAAAGTAAATTAGTTTTGCTTTGGAGGCTTATTTATAATACATTTAACAAGAATCACGCAATCCGTGGATTAATTCCTTGGAGGACAGGATTAAAATTCTTTATGTGAAACATGTTTGACTTGGAGAATTGAATCTTTTTGAGTAATGTCTCTAGGGAGAATGTATCCAAATTTTCAGTACTAATCCCAAAGTTAATCCTAAAATGATTGAAATGTGGGAAGAGAGTGAACATTAATTAGCACTCCATGGTGTATGCTATTTTTTCTTTTGTTTTATACATGCATATAAGCATTCCCACTTTGCCATTAAAAATATCTCATCACTATTAATCACTCAAAGTATTTTTGATCATCTATCATGGGGCATGAATAGCAGAAAATGTCAAAGATTGGATGATGACTAAAGTGTAGTCTAGGACTTACGATTTACTGTGTATGAACTTAAATTTCTAAAATAAAAGGGAAAACTGATACAGAAAAGTGAAGAAAATGTAGAGTATAAAACGAGTCAAGTTCCACTCACAAACTAAAGTCACCTGTTATTTTTGAAGGGAAATTTTTGTCTATAGCACCACTACTTACTAGAAGGTAGTTAGCTACTAAAGTGGGAGGAGGTGTCTAAGAGCAACCAAAAAATCAAAAGAGACTCTCTTTCCTCCTAGGCTCAGAAAACAACAAAACTAGTGCCTGACAGAGAACGCTGTCCATGACAAGTATGTAAGGCCTATTTGTGTCAAAAATCTTGTCAGATAGAAAGGGGATTTGTTGTTCTATGGTATCAAGTTTGACCTACAGTTGTCTAGATGTCTGTTAAGTTTGACTTGAAGTTGTCCCTGTACACTGTGAACTGTACTTTTACTCAGTGTGAAGCAGTCCATTGCCTAATCTGTGCCAAGCAGTTGCAACCCCTTCCGTTACAATGGGCAAGTGTCCAAACCCTGTTTGAACAAACCAAACTAAACTGGATGCAGCCAATAGGATTGTTTTCAAACCTCACTTCAACTTTCTGTATGTCACTTCTATTTCCCCATGTAGGTAGAGTTTGGCATGTTGAATCATGTTGGAACCATAAAGAAATAATTACGATGTGCAAAAGCAAATTTGTTATGATTGTCTTTAATAATAGTCTGGGTTGTTGGACTGTGCAGTAGTCTGGAAGTGATCGTTACAGGAGGGTGAAGCGTGATTAATAAACTCAGAAGCAAATATTGGGGTTCAACCTGAAGATCAGAAAAGCAAAGCATCCAGCTACTGGTTCTTACCTTGACCTCTGAAAATGGTGATCCTGCCTCTAGGAAACCTCAGAATGTGTCTGAGACTGAGAGCTGTCTCCTCCCATTTTATAGTTTTGGAAAAGGGGTGTGCACCACTACTGCCTGGTTTCTATGGCAAACTAGTGTGGCTACTGGGATTAGAGGTGTGTGCCATTGTGGTTACTGGGATTAGAGGTGTGTGCCATTGCTGCCTGGTCTGTAAGGCTGAGAGTGTGGCTATTTTTTTTTTCTGATCCACCACCACAGGAGGGCATGGATAGATCAGAGTTCTATGCAGTGACTGTTGGTGTACAAAAGTGTGGTCTTGGGGAAAATAGACAAATGTGAAATTCCTCCACTTCTCTTATAAAATACAACACTGAGTACTCAGACTGTAGTGTTCAAATTTCAGCAGAGAAATCGACCTGAGCATCATCACTGTGGAAAGTACATAGTGGGCACAGGGCATGGTGAAGATTGTCTAAAGTAGCAATCAGGAACTTGTAAGATAGATAGATAGATAGAGGAGGATAGATAGATAGATAGATAGATAGATAGATAGATAGATAGATAGGTCACTCTCATCTTTTCCAATGCCTCAGTCTTTTTCTAAATTCTTCTCTCATACATTACATCCTCACCTCAGTTTCGCCTCTCTCCTCTCCTCCCAGTTCCTCCCCAAACCAGAACCAGATGTATTCCTCCTCCATTTCACTTAGAGAAAGGAGACACACACACACACAGAGAGAGAGAGAGAGAGAGAGAGAGAGAGAGAGAGAGAGAGAACACGTCTCCCAGGGATATCAACCAAGCATGGAATAACAAGTTACAATAAGATTAGGTACAAACCCTCATATCAAGGCTGGATGGAGGAAAGGGGTCATAAGAGCAAGTCAGAGACATCTTCACTCCTACTGTTAAGAGTCCCACAAGAACACCAAGCTACACTACCATAACATATGTAGAGGACCTAGCTCAGACCCATACAGGGTCCATGATTGTCACTTCAGTCTCTGTAAGTTCCTACGAGCCTAGCTTAGTTGAGCCTATGGACTGTGTTCTCAAAATGTCATCAATCCCTATGGCTCCTACAAGCCTTCCTTCCCCTTTTCTGCTGGGAACCATAACTTGGACAGCTCAGAGGCCTCAGGAAGTCTTAAGATGGCAAAGATTTGTAAAGAATGATGTTGTAAATAGAACTATTTCATGTGAAAACTTACGACAGGTCTAGGCTTCACCTGGTGACTGAAAGTTAGGCCAAAGAGGCTCACTCCACATAGATGCAAAAAATAATTTGTTTCCCTGTTAGTCAACCAGTGCATGGCCACTATGCAATTCAAAATTTAAAAAGAGGAGAGTACAGTCAAAGCAAAATCAAACTTTATGAAATGCTGTTCTGATGGAGTTCGTTGACCCTAAGAAAACTTGCCAACAGGCAAGCCCACCTTCAGAGTAATGCAAAACCTCCTTACTAAAAGCCAACAGCCTCATCAGAGAGTTGAGATCTTGTGACAGACCATCACTCTGAAATCCAGACAGACAGGAGAATACAGATAACTACATCTAAATTCTGATTACCCAAAGCAAAATATGTGAATGATAATCTTGACAAATGTATAGAGGCTAGGTAAGGTACAAGAAGGAGAAAGTCCTAGGGTCCATAACCTTACAGAAAATCTCACAATTTTATGGGATTTACCTCCAGAAATCGCTGCAGCAGTTTATGCACAAGGACCCACAGAAACGGCCTTGTGATTCTGGAAGAGAAGAATGGGATAGTGATTTTTAAATCATTTTCAGAATGCACTCCATTTCAAGAAGAGATTTCACTAGTGTTATGTATCATACACACACAGAAGGAAGGACGCTTACCCTACTCTGACCATCTGTGACTTCCCATCTCATGTGTGGAAGAAAATGGGGAGTTCTAATTTCTGTGGGAACACCCCACCGATGAAAAACAGTGATGGCTGCTTCAATTTGGCCTCTCCCAGAACAATATAACAAAACGGGATATTGACCTCAAATATCAACCCCAAATAATAACACTGGAAGCTCAAAAGTCCTAAATAATAAATTAAGTTATTTAAAAGTGAAGGAAGTACATTACTATTTTAATATCCTAAGACTACACATTATCATAACAGTAATATATATTTATTAATCATTATAGAGGGTAATAAGTAGGTGGAACTCTTGGATAGTCTGATTAGCAGATTCCCTGAATAAATGTTCTCATGTCTCATCATTATTCTGGGTAAGGTTTAATATTCCTTTTACATATTGTTAAATAATATTTACCATTTTTAACTTGAATGTATAGTCACAAGCAACATAAAATTGTCCAGTAGGAACTGTGCATCTGTCTGTTCACACAGAGCCCATTTCAGAATTGTCAAGGCATGGAAAACTCGGTACTTTATTTGGAAAACAGTTTCAGTGGTAGAGAAATCCTATTTATTGGACTCAAAGCACAAAACAGCCTAAGGGGTGTTTTTTTGAATGTGTATGTTTCTTTGAAGGCTAGTTTTGAACATTTACCCCTTCCTTCTGGGCTTATTTTTTCTTCATTTATTGCTTTATAATTTCAATTTTATGAGAAAAATATGGCATTTTAAACTTTCAAACATTTACATATCCTCTGTTTTTTGAATTCTGCTTTTTCTCTGGAGTCTGTGTTGTGTTTTATATCTTTACAATGGTCTATTTTTACCAAAGGAATATAAGATGGCCTATAGCTTTGAATAGTGCCATTTCCCTCCGGAAGACTTCAGGTCCTGACAGTCTTTATCTTCTTTCTCTTCTGTGTTTCTTTGATGTTATTTGTGGATTAAAAAAAAAAAACTCTTTGTTCTACTTATCTTTAACTTATCTTTCTACCCATTGTTGAAGTTTTACTTTAACCTATTATATGTTTAATTTTCATGATATGTTTCTAGTTTGCCCTTTCCTTTTCTTAGGGGTATCAAATATCTCTTTTCTTTAATCTGTTAGCTTTATTTCTGCTTCTGGAAGCTTTGACTTTTTCTTACACTTTAGAAGTTTTCTTCTAAGCATTTTCATCATTGAATTTTTGCTACATATGTAAGAGTGAAGTAGTAAGACTCTTATTATGCTTTACACATATGAACAATTCTCTAAACGTGGCTTTCATCTAGAACAATTGGGCGACTAATTTTCTTTTCTTTCACTCCACCTTGTTTTTATTATTGTGTGTGAGTGTAAGTGTATGGACATGCGTGTGTGTCACTGCACACATATGGAGGTCAGAGGACAAGAGGACATCTCTATGGAGTTGTTTCATGCCTCCCACTTTACGTGGGATGTTGTGTACAAACTCGCAACAGGCCTTCAGGCTGGCACAACAAGCACTTTTCTCTAGTAAGCCATCTCTCTGGTCCCTAATTTTTTTTAATGGATCACTTAAGTAGTGACTCGAATTCTCATTTATGAACATAAAGGAAATCTCTATTTACACAGGTTTCCTTTTATGATAGTCAACAAAAGAGTTTTAGTCATTACTATACCATTTTCTTAATACTGTCATATTTCTTTGATAGATTTATTTCTGTAGTTTTTCTTTATGCTTTATAGGGGTTTGCCTTTTGAATTATATTTTCTAATTTATTGCTTTTGGAATCTGTTTATCAAATAGCTTCCCTGTTAAATCCCCTTAATAGTTCTATCTGTGTGTGTGCGTGCGTGTGTGTGTGTGTGTGTGTGTGTGTGTGTGTGTAGATTAGTGACAATCTCATTGTTCTGAAACCTCATGCCTGTTATTTGCAGCTTCCTTCTCTTGTTGTATGATCTGAGCTGCCATTTGCTTTTCCTGTGTGTGCTTCAGAGCTGATCTAGGCAGCACACTACAGCTTTGCTCCACCTATCATCCCCGCTCAGTTTTTTTGTTTTCCACATGGAGAAGCTGATGCTCGTTTTGTCCAACAGAGCACGGCCTTCATTGCTCATCTCTGTGCCCAGCCTCCAGCCTTTCTACTCACTCTTACCTCCTTACACTGACTTCCTCTCCAGGCACACTAATCTGTTGTGTGGGTTGTTTGGTTTTCCCATTTTGCTTCTAATTTTTGTACTTCCTGTCTGGTTTGAAAATAGCTGGCAATGACTGTTTCTTGTGTGTATGGGCCAGTTACATCCATACTTCAGTTCCAAATCCACATTCATTGCCAGTTTAAAACACACTAAACATTTCTTCTTGCTAGCTGGTTTGAAGTTAAGCCTTGTCCATAGAGAGTACTGGAGGGAATGAGGACAAACTTCTTTTCTGGTCCCTATACATGCTCTCTGCCATTTTTGTATATCAGTAACTTGACACACAGAACAGGCAGCCTCTGAGCAGCTTCTGTCAACTCAGGGGGCAACTTCCCAAGACAAGATTCCAGTAGTTACCTTCTCTATGCTTCATCAGCAGAGCATCTTTCCAGGGGCAGCTTCCCCTATATGGATGGATAGGCACATAGTCCTTATCGTATTCAATAAGGTCCCCACCATCTGGGCAGCATAGCTGCATCCTTTCCAGTAGGGTTTAAATCTCATCAGTCCTCCATGGGGATGACAGAATCTTCCACTCTTGTTTCCTCTTTGGAGGCCTTCCTTAGCCCTAGAAGATTCTAGTCCCAATATGTTATTCCTATATACTTTAGTGTCCTTTACTCCTGAGTAATTTCTTTTTATATCCCTTTGTTTAAGACATGACTAAATATCTTCCAGTGTTAAAACATAACATTTACAAACATTCTAACGAAGCTCTTCCATATAATTAGGATGGTGATAGTGAATAAGAAGCATTTCTTGTTCCCAGAGCCGACTCATTGTAGATACATTCAGAAATAATTACTTTATTTTCTGACTATATTAACCACAGTGCACAAGGCTTTTCATTGCTTCTAGACACGTACCAATTTCAAAAGCATCAATCTGCTCAAACTTTTATTTGCCAGAAGCAGTAGTTCTGAAAGGCCAAACAAAAGTTCTGATGAACGAATAAATATTAAGACTCTACAAATGTCTCAGAATTTGTCTTTGGATGAGGATTTTTTTTAAATGTGTTTAAAGAGCACACAGAGCTTTCTAAAGCTTTTAACAAGTTATCTGGGGAAGTCAGTTCAAAAAAGAATTTGATGTGCTGGAACAAAGAGTTCAACACAGCTCCAAAACATGTTATAATCAAGAAATTTAAGAAGTCGATCCTGGATCATAAGTGATACCCACTATGGATCTACGTTACAATTCCATGCCTCATCTTAGATATTGTAACTGTCTCTGTAACTTCCTCCTGAATAGCAGTCATAACTGTCCTGGCATCCACCACTGTGTCTGTAAACCATCCATATCCATAACCTACAAGGTCACTGTCATACTGTACACTTTCATAAGCCTGGTACCCACCTCTGGTGCACTAAGAACACAGGCCTGCAAGGTCCATCTGGATCTGCCATCCATCCAGGGACTCTTCATTGAAGGCTTTCATGACATTGGAGAACTTCTCTGAGTTGATTAAAATGACTGTCTGAGTTAGTGTTAAGTGTCAACCTGACACAGCTTAGACTCACCTAGAAAAACAGTTTAATAATGGTCTTTGTCAGGTGGGTCCATGGATTTATCTGTGAGAGATAATTTTGATTATTAATAGCTATAGGAAGGGGACCTGGAACTTTAAGACAAATAAATCTATTGATGGCCTATGTTGCTTCTGGTCAGAATGTTTTTGTTTTTGTTTTTTAATTATAGCAACAGAATCGAGAACAGTGAAAAAGCCAAACTCCAGAAGTGCTAAATCTCCCTGATCTTGAAAACAACTGCCACAGGTGTTGGACCAAAGTTGCCTTCAGCCTCACCCTCATTTTTACTGACTGACACCACCCACGAAGAGCGTCCTTTCCTCTGAAGACACAGGAGAGAATTCAGGTCCTACACTGAGAATGTGTAGAATGTTGAAAAATTATTAGCATTTGAGGGAAGTAAAATGTGTAAAACCTTCCTTTGTATTTAAATAGAAAAGGGTAAATGGTGTGGGAAGTCCTTCTGTATATGTGTTGCTTTTATTGGTCAATGAATAAAAAAGCTGCTTTCGGCCAGTGGCTTAACAGAATATAGCCAGCCTGAAAGAAATATATATAGAGAGAGTAGGCTGAGTCAGGGAGAAACCATCTAGCCACCACCAGAAACAGATGCCAGATGGAACCTTGCTGGTAAGCCGCAGCCATGTGACGATACACAAATGAAGAGAAATGGCTTAAATTAAGATGTAAGAGCTAGCCAATAGGAAGCTACAGCTTATAGGCCAAGCAGTGATTTAATTAATACAGTTTTTGCATGGTTATTTGGGGGCTGAGCAGCATGGAACAAACAAGCGGCCTCACTCAACACAACTGGATGTAACCCAGTCCCTTTACTGAAAGCTTCCTTTGGTGGCAAGAGATGGCCAACTGGAACTCCATCTTCCCCATTATTTGGAGACATGAATACAGTCACCCTCATATATTTTAGGAAATTTCTACTGCACTAAATTTCCATACCACTTCCTCAGTGCCACTCAATTCTAGCTATATCTCCCCAAATTCCCTCACTCAACTCCATCTCTCCTCCCCCTCTCCACCTGATCCTTCCATTCCTACCCCACCCAGTCCACCCATAAAATCTACTTTATTTCCCTCTCCCAGGGAGCTCCATTCACCAACCCTAGTCCCTTCCTCTATACCTAACTTCTCCGGGCCTGCAGATTGTAGCTTTGTCATAATTAATTTAATGGCTAATATCCACATACACATGAACACATACCATGTTTATTTTTCTGTGTCTGAGATACCTCACTCAGGAGGTTTTTTTTTTGTTGTTTCATTCATTTGTCTGGAAATGACATGATGTTATTTTTTTTAAACAGTGAAGTATGCTTCATTGTGTAACTATACCACATTTTCTTTATACATCCTTCAGTTTAGGGACATTTATGTTTGTTTTTAGTTTCTGGCTATTATAAATAGAGCAGCAATGAATATGTTTGAGCAAATGTCATTGTGGTTGAATAGTGTCCATTGTAAATATGCCCAAGAGTGGTATACCTGGATCTTGAGGTTGATTGATTCTATTTTGAGGAAACGCCATATTGATTTTCAGAGTGGCTGCACAAGTTTGTAATCCCACAAGCAATGGAAAAGTGTTTCCCTTGCTTCATATCCTCACCAGTATAAGCTGACACTTATGCTATTAATCTTAGTCATTTTGACAGGTCTAAGACAGAATCACAAGGTAGTTTTTGATTTGCATTTCCTTATAGCTAAGGATTTTGAATATTTCTTTGTTTCCCAATCATTTGAGTTTTCTCTATTGAGAATTCTCTGCTTATAGCTTCATCCTATTTTTAAATTGTATTATTTGGTTTTTTGGTATCTAGTTTCTTGAGTTCTTCATATATTTTGGCTATTAGTCCTCTATCAGATGTAGAGTTAGAAAAAAAAGCTACTGCTTTGTCTGAATGATAGAGTCCTTTGCCTTATAGAAGCTTCTCAGTTTAAATGAGGTCCCATTTATTAGTTGCTGTTCTTAGTTCTTACACTATATGCGTTCTGTTCAGAAAGTCTTCATCTATTCCAATTAGTTCAAGGCTAACCTGCACTTTCTCTTCTATCAGGTTCAGTGTATTTTGTTTTTTGTTGGGGTCAGTTGGAGTTGAGATTTGTGCAAGGTCTTAAGTACATTTGTGTTCTTCTATTTATTTGCATTCTTCTACATTCAGGCATCCAGTTTTACCAGCACCGTTTGTTGAAGTTGCCTTCTCTTTGTCAATAGGTATTTCTGAAATATTTATCAAAATTAGGTGTCCACTGGAGTGTGGATTATGTCTGGGTTTTCAGTTTGATTACATTGATCAACATGTCTGTTTTTATGCCAATACCATGCTGTTTTTGTTACTATAGCTTTGCAACACAACTTGAAATCAGAGACAGTGAGACATACAGAAGTTATTCTGTTGCTCAGGATTATTTTAGCTATCTTGGGTTTTTGTTTTGTTTTGTTTTTCCATATGATGCAAGAAATGTCCTCTCTGGAGGTGGGTGGTCCTTGGACTTCCCACACGTCAGGGAACCCTGATTGCTCTTCGAGCGGATGAGGGAAGGGGACTTGATCGGGGGAGGGGGAGGGAAATGGGAGGCGGTGGCAGAGAGGAGACAGAAATCTTTAATAAATTAATTAATTAATTAAAAAAAAGGCCAAGTGACAAAGCTGCACAACTTGTTCCTCATCCGCATTTGAAACATATTTAAGCAAGTCGTGCCAATCAGGACTGTGGGATGCAGGAATCTTTCCAACAAGCTGAATTCTACAACCACCGAGGTTCCCTTACACTAAAGTGGAAGAAATAAACAAATGCATTTGCAAAAAAATAAAAAAAAAGAAATGTCCTCTCAAGATCTGTGAAGAACTGTATTGAGTTTTAATGGGAATTGCACTGAATTCATAAATTGTTTTTGGTAGGGTGGCCATTTTTACTAAGTTAATCCTGTAAATCAGTAAGAATTGGAGATCTTTACATCTTCTGATATCTTCTTTAATTTCTTTCTTCAAAGGCTTGAAGATTTATCATATAAGTCTTTTAATTGCTTAGTAAGAGTAATCCCAAGAAAATTATTTGAGGCTATTGTGAAAGGTGTCATTTCTTTGATTTTTTTTTCTCAGTCTGTTTGTCCCTTGTAAATAGAAGAATTACTGATTTTTGGGAGTTAATTTTGTATCCAGATACTTGATGAGACTGTTTATAGGAGTTGCCTGCTGGAATTTTTAGGTCATTTATATATACTATCATCTGCAAATAAAGGTACTTTGATGTCTTTCTTTCCAATTTGTGATGTAGTATTCCTTTCTATATGCTGTGAATACCATTGGTTAATAAAGAATATGTTTTGGGCCTGACAGAAGGGAAAAACTAAACTGAATGCTGGGAGAAAAAAAGTGGGGTCAGTGAGAAGCCATGTAGCCCCACTGGAGACAGACACTGGAACTTTATCCAGTAAGCCACAACCTCATGGTGATACACAGATTAATGGAGATGGGTTAGAAATATGCTTAAGCTATTGGCCAAACACTATTGCAAATAATATGGGTTTTGTGTGATTATTTTTGGAGTCTGAGCAACTGGGAAACAAGCAGCATCAAACAACAAATTTATACACCCTCAATATCCTTCAATCATCTTACTGCTCTAGCTAATTCATCAAGTACTATATTGGGTATGTGTAAACATCTTTTCTTGTTCCTGATTTTGGTGGGATTGCTTTTAATTTCTCCTCATTTGAGTTGATGTTGGGTATGGGCTTGTTGTAAACTGCCTTTATTATGTGTAGATATGTCCCTTGTATTATTAATCTCTCTCTAGGACTTTTATCATGAAGATGAATTTTGTCAAAGACCTTTCCTGCATCTAGTGAGATGATCATGTGTTTTATCTTTCAGTTTGTTTATATGGTGGATTACAATGATTAATTTTTGCATACTGAATCATCCCTGCATCTCTGGGATGAAACCTTCATAGTCATGGTGGATGGTCTTTTTGTTTCCTTCCATTCAGTTTACAAGTATTTATTGAGTATTTTTACATCTATGTTCATATGGGAGATTGACCGAACTATAAATTCTCTTTCTTTGTTGAATCTTTCTGTGATTTTGGTATCAGGGTAACTGTGCCCTTTGAAAATGAATTAGGCAATGTTGTTTCTGTTTCTAGTTTGTGTAATAATTTGAGAAATATTTGAGTTAACTCTTCTTTGAAAGTCTGGTAAAATTTTGTGCTAAAACCATCTAGCCCTGGGTTTCTTTTTCACTGTAGGTTATAGTTATAATTCTGTTTGAATTGCTTATCTGATCTTAAATTTGATAAGTAGCACCTGTCAAGAAAATTACCTGATTTTGTTCTGATTAGTTTGAGTACAAGTTTTTAAAGTAGATCCCTATGATTCTCTGGATTTCCTCAGTGTCTATTGTTAATGACCCTGCTTTTATTTTCTGATTTTGTTAACTTGGCTATTCTCTCACGACCTTTTAGTTTATTTGGATGAAAGCTTGTTGATCTTGTTGATTTTCTTAAAGAATCAACTCTGTTTCATTTTTTTTTGTAATTTGTTTCTATTTTTATTGGTTTCAGCTCTCAGTTTGATTATTTCTTGTCATCTACTCCTCTTGAATGTGATTTCTTCTTTCTGTTCTAGAGCTTTCAAGTGTACTATTAAGTTGTTAATATGAGATCTCCAATTTTCTTATGTAAGCACTTAGTGTTATGAACTTTCCTCTCAGAACCGCATTTACTGTATCCCATAAGTTTGAGTATGTTGTGCATTCATTTTCACTCAGTAATAGAGAGTTTTGAATTTCTTTCTTAATTTCTTTCTTGATCCATTTTTCATCCAGTAGAGAGTTGCTCAGTTCCTATGGGTTTGTAAGCTTTGTGGTCTGATAGGATACAGGGAGTCATTTCAACTTTCTTGTATCTGTTTAAACTTGCTTTGCATTTGAGTATGTGGTCAATTTTGGAGAAAGTTCCATGAGGTGCAGAGAATATGGTATATTCTTTTGTGCTTGGATGAAATGTTCTATAAATATGTTAGGTCCATTTGGCTCATGGTGTCTGTCAGCACCAGCATTCTCCTGTTTAGTTTTTGTCTAAATGACATGTCTATTGGTGAGAGTGGAATGTTGAAGTCTCTGACTATCCACGTGTGATGTTAATATGTGATGTAAGTTGTAGTGATTTTTCTTTTACAAACTCAGGTGCCTTGGATTTGGGGCCAAGGTATTAAAAATCTTAACATCATCTTAGTGAAATTTTTCTTTGATGAATATGTTAAAATCTTCCGTAGTAAGAGCTGTGGGCCTCTTCCCACAGCCCGGCTCCTGGCTGCCTGGCTAGCTTATACCCCGAAATAACAACACAAAAACTGTATTCATTTAAACACTGCCTGGCCCATTTCTATTAATGTGTGTAGCACCCCAAGGTGCGCTTACCGGGAAGAGTCTAGCCTCGGTCCATCCTGGGTCGGAGTTTCATCGCATCTGCCCCAGAGAGGAGAGCTATCGAGTTTGAGCTCACTTCCTCTTCCTCCCAGCATTCTGTTCTGTTTACTCCACTCACCTATGTTCTAACCTATGAGGCAAAGCAGTTTCTTTATTTTTTAACCAATGACCTTCCTCCATCATTTCCCCTTTATCTGTTTAAACAAAAAAAAAAGGAAGGCTTTAACTTTAACATAGCAAAATTACATATAACAAAACAGTTATCAAGTAAAAAATACAATATTTACATCTATTTTATCTTTATCATAACTAAGGAAAACTATAACTATAACTATCTATTCTTCAACTCCATCAAAGACTCGAGAAGGATACAATATTACTCAAGCAAACAAAAAATAAGCAACTTCCAAACTCTAGAAATAACAGAGACATCTCGCTGCCTGGACAGTCACCCAAAGTTCTTTTGTACCGCTGGAGCATCCATCTTCGGCCTTCAGGACCATAGTATCCAGAGACATTTCCATGAAGCAGGAAATTTCAAAGACAGTTCAGTCACTATCTGCTGTGTCCTGCAGAATGTCTCGCAGACTCTTTCATGAATCAGGAACCCCGAAAGATCATCTCAACTTTAGGCAAATTCAGCAGTCCTCTCTCTGTGGGTTCTCTGTGTCCAATTTATGGAATAGTCCAGGCAAGAGCAGTTTCTTACCCAAATGGCTATCAAATTCCATAAGGATCCTCTTCGATCCCATCTTCTTCTTGAAGTAGATTGGTGTTTCCAGGAGAAGATGTGTCTCATTGTCATGAAAAACCCTAAGTTATTAAAACATTAAATAGCATATTCTGTAGTCATTGAAAGATATGAAGAATGCCAATCTAACTGAAATATATATCTATATATCCAGAAAATCTAACTAACATGACTACAAACTTGACTATTATTAATGATTATCTATTAACAACCTATATACATTATATTTTTACATGAACTACACAATCACAATACCTTAGTCAAGGTCAGAAATACATATACATATAATAAAATTGACCTTAAATTTAAATCACTAAAGCAAAATCCATATCAGTGTAAATTATTCATACCTATATCATATCCCCCTTTAAACGTAAAAGAACATTTATAAACAATATTTGGGAATATGGGCGCAGTTATTTCTCTCCAAACTGCTTCCTGCTGAATGGGGGCGCTGTTATTCAGGTCTTTCATGGTATAACCTGTATGCTAGATTCATCTCAGTCAGCAGTCGAGTGAAGTAATTTTCTGAAGGTGTTCACAGCAACCTTTCTGGAGGGCGTGGTCCATCATACCATATTGGAATAGAAGCAATCCACAAGGTTTCATCCTCTGTGAAAACAAAAGAAGAATCTCTTTTCCAAAGTATCATATCCTTAGATCCAAATTCTGAAGTCAAGGTATTTTCAAAATATCTATGTTGGATTAGTTCAGCAGCATTTATAAACAAATATCTTTTAGCAGCTGTTGCTCCTTCCTCAGCAATCAAACAATTCAAAGAGAGCATAATAGCATACAGTATCAAAATTCTCTGTGTATTTTCCATCTTTGTACGGCTTTATTTTAATTCTATTTTGTTTATTTTTACTTTTTGAGACAGGTTTTCTGTATATCTTTGTCCTGGAATAACTCTGAAGACCAGGCTGTCCTTGAACTCTCAGAGATCTGTCTGTCTCTGCCTCCTAGGCATTGGGATTAAAGGCATGTGCTACCACACCTTGAAGTCACAGAGGTCAATCTCCCTCTGCCTTCCAAGTGTTGGGATTAAAGGTGTGTCCTACCACACCCAACTACTCTCTTTCTTCTTTTTTTTTGTTTTTTACTTTAAGAACTTTAACTTTTAGTCTGCATATATTTTTAACACACTGTAAATCATTTAAAGGTTTTCTTTGTTTTTAAATCTCTCTTTACTGCATCTCTCTCTCTTTTTCTGAACACATGAGCCTTCAAATTACAGAGCAATATGGGTAGGATTAAAGCCGTGGCTTTGGCAGCTAGATCCAGCCCATTCCTTAGCTTTCCAGTCTCATGGCGAAGGTACCGGCTGTAGCCATGTTTACCACCATAACTCTATGGCATTTTAAGGTCCCTGCCAACAAGGACCTCTATTATTTTCATAAAGAGAGTTTTAAGATCATTTTCTTATGCTTCAGCTATGTTGGAATATTCATGGCCTTCTGTGGTAGGGTTGCTGGATTCTAGTGGAGATATATTACCCTAGCTGTTATTGCTTGTGTTTTTATGTTGGTATCTATGCATCTGAGACTGGGAGGATTATAGGTCTTGGTGCTGATGCCTGATTCTGTATTTGTTTGGTGGGTGTTTTGTTCCTTGGTTTCTGTTTCCATGAACTTTTCTAAGTATAAATTAAGAGATGGTACTCCTGCAGTGATATTTAAACATCAAACAAAAATGAGTGAAGCTGAGCTAGGAACAATATTGGTAACCTATCCCAATGGAAGAGCTAAAGAGTAGTCATGTATCTACATAGGTATGTTTCTGTGGAGCGTGTGTGTGTGTGTGTGTGTGTGTGTGTGTGTGTGTGTGTTTCACAATGGCATGTTTCTTATCTTCCAGACTTCTTTAATGGACAATTTTCTTTTCTTTTTTTAAAAAAAGAAAACGAACTATCTTTTTTCATTTTACATACCAATCCTAGTTTTTACTCCCTCCCCTAGTCCCATCCCATCCGCTCCTCAGAGAGAGTAAGGCACATTGCTCTGGGAAAGGTCCAAAGCCCTCCCTACTGTATCTAGGCTGAGCAAGGTATCCATCCAAAGAGAATAGGTTTCCTAAAATCCAGTACAAACAGTAGGGATAAGTCCCAGTGCCACTGCCAGTGGCCCCTCAGTCTGCCCCAGCCATACAACTGTCATCCACATTCAGAGGGACTAGTTTGGTCCTATGCTGGTTCCTTCCTTATCCAGCTAGAGTTGGTGAGCTCCCTTTAGATCAGGTAAACTGTTTCAGTGGGTGTCCCTATTATGGTCTTGACCTCTTTGCTCATATTCTCACTCCTCCCACTCTTCAACTGGACTTTGAGAGCTCAGCCCAGTGCTCTGCTGCAGGTCTCTGCCTCTGTTTTAATGGAAATTTTTCAATTTCTGATAGCAACTTTATGCAATGCTTATTTTAATGGAAGTTTTGTTTTAATAGTCTTAAACTCTTGCCTAAGCTGGCCAGAAAAAAAAAAATACTGTGGTTCCCATGCTACAAGTACCTAAAAACTACCTATCCCATTCTATGTACATTAATTATCCTAACTCCATTTTCTTTTAAGTGGACTTCAAAAAGTCTCTGGGGCCGCCTCCAAAGTACCTGACACAAGCAAAAGTTATAATGCAGGAAAATAGAGCTAAACAGACAAACAATGTCTTGGTTGTTGGTACAGAAATTCTTGGATTTACAAATTTTACAAAACTTGTGTAAAATAAAAACCCAGTATTTTGAAAGGAACCCAGGCAAGTGAGGGGCCCTAAACTTTAAGCTTATTTGTCTTTCTCCCTATGCTGTCTTTGTTCAATTTTGTAAGGCAGTTTTGTGAAGCAGTGGGCATTTCACCAAACATATCTCAATGAGGCTGCCAGAGAAATGCCGGTCCACAGGCAGAGAGCAAGGTGTCTTGGTGGTTGTAGTACCCAGTGACAGCTCTTCGTGGTGTCTGTGGCAGGCAGTGGTGATGAATGCATGACTGAGGGTGAACTTTGATGTTATTTTTGGCCATGACACCCCAATCCTCCAAAGCTCTTTTTCTGCACAAACTAGGCTAACTAAAAGAAAATCTGCATCTGCTGCTATAAAAGTTTAAAAAATGATAATAAAGCGGGGGATGGTGATACACACACGCAATCTTAGAACTCTGGAAACTAAGCAAGGGAATTTTAAGTCTGGAGCCAACCTGGGCTACAGGGGGAAAAACTGTAAAATAGCAACAGAAAACAAATCTCAAACCAGACTCTTACTTGATAAAGCACCTGAGTCTTGGCCTTCACCTTGTGGCTTGCCAAAGTGATCAGACAAGAGGTCTTCATTCCTGCTTCATTCCCTATTATTTCTTAAGTGACGAGCTCACATGTGTCTTCCAAATTGTGGCTCCTGTTTAAAATTACCAGCACTCAGCACCTGACACGGATGGAGTAGGGGCTCTCTCAACACATATGAGAGAACATCACAACACTTGTTAAATGAATACATCATTCCCACTCTATACTCCAGGTTCATCACTCTTGTCACGTTCAACCTATTTTGCTAAAATTTTCTCTTTCTGCATTTGCATACCCCAAAGTTATAAGCTCTTTAAATAGCTAACATCATTTTTCAATTATTAAAAAAAATCTCAGTTAAGTACTCAGAAAATGTTTGATGGACTCAGTGTGGCACGAACTGGGAACTGATATTTCTGACAGACAGTTTACCTGGCTTATTTTTATATCTATAAAATGGGGAAGTTTTTTTAGAGATGGCACCAAAGTGTTTCTTACAGTTAAAAAAATGATGATTCTAAATACAACAAACATTTTCCTACCTCAAACCACTAATATTATTTTCAAAATTTTTAATGCAAATAAAAGGCCCTCCAGGTCCATGAACTGGCAAAGAGAAATTTCATTAAAGCACATCAGATGAAAATGTGTTGATTAGTTGATATTTACCCAAAGGAATTATAAACAATAAAATAGTTATTCATAGAAGTCATATTGAATAACATGAAAAGCTTATTCTGTTTGGGGGCCAAGATAAAATTCTCATAATGAATGTGTGTGGTTTTAAAACTTTTTAGGAAACAAAATGATTTGTTCTTCTTGGGAATTTGCTGGTGTTTTTATGCCTGCTGTATAGTATTACCACACACATTTGGTGGTCTCCTGTAGGAATTTTCTGTCAAATTCCAGAAAATTATTTTAGACATGTGGGCACATTGGACCATTTAGAATAACTCATTTTAAGTAAATTTGGTTTTGTAAAGAATAAATATATATTGCACACATTTGAATAGTTCTATTTTGACTCTCAACTGGCTCCAATGCATCTAAATTTCATATCGAATCTTCACAATAGAATGAACGGAAACTATAACCTGACACAGAATAGCTTACAATATTATGCACATATAATGTTTTTCCCACCACAAAGAAGGCTTTCCTTAGTAAGTTCTATTATAACCTTTGAATTAAATAATTAGTAGACATAATTTGCTGAAAATTACACTGTATCTAACCGCACTGGCTCCAGAGAAGAATTTCCAGAAGTCACATAATTTAGAAGGATGTTGTGGAGAAACAGTATATGGAAGGAAATGAGGAGAATGGACAGATGGATAGAGGACAACAGGAACCTGGCCTCTTCTCAGACTCCAGACTCATGAAAAAAAATGTCATTTAGTTATTAAATGTGTTAAGATCAAAAATAGCTAAATAACTCACTTAAATCAACTCTCACAACAAACGAACTGAATAAAGCCAGGGGGCTAAGGGGAAAGGGCCCTTCCACTTGTATCTACAATTAAGACCATTTACAAATGTCCTGCAACCAAAACTTTGCCTACGGCTTGACGCATGAGATGCGAGGCCAGTGAACTTGAAGCTAGAGATGTTCCCCGACACTGTCTCACTAATGAATTGATATCAATTCCTGCAATGAGCCCCTGAAACCAACTGTTCTCCTTGTCTCAGAACAAATTACACTCACTCCTCTCTTTACCTCTAGAAGTTTCCAATCTCCCCAGCCTTCCTAGCCATGCCCTTGTTCTGCCCTGGCATGCAGCCACACACAGCACTGCTTCTGCTTACTCCCTAATAAAGTTATCATCGGGAGATAATGAGAGGAGATCGCGCTGTGCTATTGTTTAGGTTGCTACGGCAACACTATTTCTTCTTTTTGGAAAGCTAAAATAAGGCGGATTTTTCAGCTTCTATCTGTGGCATTTTTCAAAGGATTGAGATATCTTTAATTGTCAGGATGGGGACAGTTTGCTAGAAAGGTCTAAGTTAGAGAAGCACAAACTCAACACTGGTCTCTACAGGTCAGCCCACCTACACTGCTACAGTACTGGGCCTGTTACTACTTAAAATTCATTCTTTGGAGATTTCCCAGCATGGAAGTAGTTTGCTTTGTGTGAGTGTCTAATTTCTGGAGGAACACTAATCCATCAAACAGTTATCATTCTGTGACCTTGCAACTTAGAATGTGGTCACTGTCCAGTCATGAAAACAACTCAGAGGAGGGGACACCAAGAGCAACATCCAACAGATTAGATGGAATGATGGCTCTGAGCTGAAACATGGGGGAGACCTAGGGATGTGGGTAGAGAGAGGCAACCTTTACATCCATGCTCTGGCTTATTGGCACATCTGGAGCCAGGGAAGGAAGAAATATAGAAGGATAATTGCTGCTTAAATGGACAGCAAGGGATGGCAAACTTTTAATTTATGATTTTGCTGATGACAGATGGTTCATTTTTATGGTCTGCTTACTTTGGAGAGTTATTGCCAAAAGTCAAAATGTGGTTGCAACGCCAGTCTATGCTTTATTTTTCCTTGAGGAACTGCTAAGACTCTCCAGTAACAGCACTGAAGTTATCCTACACTTGAAATTTCAACTATGTCATCACAGTTCTAAGCAGGTATCATACAGGTAAGTGATATGCCCACCATGTGTTGGTATATTTCTCCTGATTACTCGAAGGCTCTTTCCCTGCTCCTAACCTTTAGAAACAGTGGAACATATATCCTACATTTAAGACCTCCTGCTCCTGGTGCCTGTTGCTGACTAGTACATGGTTTTGACTGTAGTGAGAGGGCCTGCTTGTTCGTCCCAACCACCCAGAACCAAAATAATCACACAGAAACTGTATTATTTAAATCACTGCTTGGCCCATTAGCTCTAGCTTCTTATTGGCTACCTCTTATATTAATTTAACCCATTTCTATTTATCTGTATATTGCCACAAGGTCGTGGCCTACCAGCAAAGTTTCAGCATGTTTATCTCCAGTGGCTCCGTGGCTTTTCCTGACTCCTCCCTGCCTTCTCCCAGCATTCAGTCTAGCTTTCCTTGCCTACCTAAGTTCTGCCTTGCTATAGGTTCAAAGCTATTTCTTATTCATTAATGGCAATCACAGCACACAGGGGGGAATCCCACATCACCTCCCCTTTTCTGTTTAAATGAAAAGGAAGGCTTTAACATAGTAAAATTACATATAACAAAACAGTTATCCAGCAAGAATACAGCTATAATATTTATATCTACTTTATCTTTTATCATAACTAAGGAAAACTATAACTATCTGTCTATTCCATCAAAGACTCCAGAAGGATATAATATTACCTAAGTAAACAGGAAGTACATTGTAAGCAACTTCCAAAACTCTAGAATTGACAGAGACATCTTGCTGCCTAGACAGTCACCCAAAGTTTTCTGTACCATTGGGGCATCCATCTTCAGTCTACAGTACCATTGTATCCATCAGACTTTTCCATGAAGCAGGAAATTTCAAAGAGAGCTCTGCATATATTGACAGTTTGCCTGTCCCTTTCTTCTGTATCCTGCAGAATGTCTCACAGACTCTTTCATGAAGTAGGAAATCTCACCTTTAGGCAAGTTCAGTAGTCATTCCTCTGTGGATCCTGTATGTCCAGTTCATCTAACAAACTCCATAAGGAGGCTCTTCAATGCTCATCTTCCTCTTGAAGTAGATCAATGCTGCCAGAAGCAGATGCGTCTCACTGTCATGAAAAGTGCTAAATTTTTTAAACATTTAAATACCATATTATAAAGGTCTCTGAAAGATTTGAAGAATACCTATCTAACTGAAATATACCTCTATACATCTAGAAAATCTAACTAATATGACTACAAGCTTAACTATTATAGATGAGTATCTATTAACTTATATTTCTTAATTATACATTCCATTTTAAATAAGCTGCACAAACACAATACCTTAATCAAGAACAGAAATATACATACAACAAAACTGACCTAAAACTTGTATCAATAAACCAAGATCCATACCAATACAAAGTATTCATCTTTATAGCATATTTCCCTTTAAATGTAAAGAAACGTTTAAAAACAATATTTTGGAATATGGGCGTAATTTTTCCATACTGCTTCCTGCTGATTGGGGGCACTGTTAATCAGGTTTTTTATGGTGTATCCTGTATGCTAGGTTCAGCTCAGTAACCAGTTAGGCAAAGTAATTTTTTGAGGGTGTTCACAGCGACCTTTCAGAGGATTTTGCTCCATCTAACCATATTGGTCTGGAAGCAATCTACAGGTTCTCATCTTCTGTGAAAACAAAAGAAGAACCTCTTTTCCAAAGCAACAAATCCTTAGACTCAAATTTTGGAATCAAGATACTTTTATGTCTGTTTAATTTAGCAGTCCATAAAATGAAATGTCTTTCTGTACTTAGCTCCTTCACAGTCAAAAAATTCAAAGAAGACACAATAATATACATAATCCAGACTCTCTGTGAATTTTCCATCTTTTCATGGCTTATTTTTCTTTACTCATTTTAATTTGTGGCTGTCTATACTCTGTCTCTTTGAAAAACTTTACCCATTTTTAAGCATTAACTTTATTTTATGATTCTCTATACTCTTTTTCTTCTTTCTTCCAAGCCTACATATATTTATCCAATACTATGATTCATCTGGATTTGTCTTTATTGCATATACGTAATTCTTTATTGTCTTGAAGAGCTTTAAAAATGGTAAGCAGCTTGGTTGCAGCTCCTCTGGATTCTGGCTTTGCCTCTCTCCACTTTTAAAATGAGGGAGGCTCTGGGGCCACCAGGTAGGAGCCACACTCAGCACTTTAACTCTGAGAATGAGTGTGCAGCACATAAATCCTTTTTATCTGAATAATAGCTAAATCTGCCATTCAGTGCACTGTGCATTCTGGAAATACCTGTGTGTATGGTGGCAAGAATCTGCCATGTTCTCCTGCTTGTGGCACGCCTAGTAGACCTGATCCTGCCACCTGCCCAGACAGGGAGCACTGAGCCGTGGGCACGGGCTCAGCTACTTTCCTCAGAACCCAAAGTGGTCACACAAACACCCAAGCCCACAAATACCATTCAAATGCTCCATAGCCGGAGTTCGCACTGGCAGCATGACCCTGGAAGCCACATTTTAAAACCACACAGCTTTTATTCTGCAATGGCTGAATTAAGAAAACCTCTATTAACTGAGCTGTGGCAAGCTCCCAGCTGAAAAAAAAATTCAGCTAAACTTTGCTTTTTGTGTCTAGAATTCCTTTTCAAGCCCTTTCAGGTTTTACATGAATTTAGTTAGCCACATGTGCACCAATTTGTAGTGGGAGGGCCCACTTGTTTGTCCCAGCCACCCAGAACCAAAATAATCACACAGAAATTGTGTTAATTAAATCACTGCTTGATCCATTAGCTCTAGCTTCTTATTGGCTAACTCTTATATTCATTTAACCCATTTCTACTAATCTGTATATTGCCAATAGGTCATGGCCTACCAGTAAAGTTTCAGCATGTCTGTCTCCAGCAGTCCCGTGGCTTCTCCTGATTCTGCCCTTCCTTCTCCCAGCATTCAGTCCAGCTTTCTCTGCCTAAGTTCTGCCTTGCTATAGGTCCAAAGCAGTTTCTTTATTCATTAATGGTAATCACAGTACACAGAGGGGACTCCCACATCATTTGATAAACTCTGCAATTGTTTACCTGCTCCTTTGTCTTCTTCACAACAGGGCTGCTGCCCAGGGAATCCTAAGAAAGGTGGGCACATAGGGATACTGTTGGAGGAAGCCACTTGTTTGTTTCCCAGCTGCCCAGAAACCAAAATAATCACACAGAAACTATATTAATTAAATAACTGCTTGGCCTATTAGCTCTAGCTTCTTATTGGCTAACTCTTACATAGCAATTTAACCATTTCTATTAATCTGTGTATAGTCTCTTGGTATAAATCTAAAATTCATGATTTAAAAGCATGGCAAGGAAGACATAACTTGGCCAATTAGCTTTGAAAAAGTAAATCCAAAGACTGTGCCTAGAGAATCCCTAGCCAGCTGGACCTCTCAAGTGACCTGAGCTTCTTGATTTACAAAGGTAAGGGAAACTTCCCTTGAGTTTTCTTATACATGGATAATATGAAATAATCATCTTCTAACCACATCTATATAACTAGGGCCTTCCCCCAGGACAGACATACAAAATAACTATGTAACTAACCAAATGCATTATCTGCTTTACTCCTACACTCACCCCGTAAAATTCTTGCCCTTGCCTTACCTTGATGAAGCCACTGAGCCAGTTCAAATTTTGGACTGGCCAATTTCTGAATCTCTGTTTGCTCAAAAAAAAAAAAAATCCCTGAAACTCAAAAGCTCCTCAAAGAGCCATATGAATCGTGCCTCACTTTACCCTTTAACACTCTGTAAGATAAAAACCTAACTGAAACTTTTGAGGCTGCTTTTAAAGGTGTTGCATATGAATGCAAATGACTAAAGCAGATTTGTGCAACATGAGTGATGGTCAAAAGCCAAAGAACAGACAGCAGACACATGGGCTCAGGCTTGCTTCCGTAAGCTCCTATGTGCAATGTGTGACTCTCAGAACTCTGGCACACTCGATCCACTGCAAGACCCTTAGCTTTGAGGGAAGAGAGAAAAGAACATTAACAGACAAAGGCCAATGAAGTAAATAGCACGGACCACAAGGTCAATGACAATGTCAAAGCCAGAATGTGTAGGGAGTCCAGAAAGAGTGAGAAAAATACAAAGGGGACAGACAGAGCATGTCATGTTTGATTTAGAACAAAGCACAAAGATTTAGAAGAAGGCAGGAGAGGTTAAAATGTGGCTCGAAATGAGAGTCGGGTGAGGACAGTCACTGCTCGACAGGAGGCAGAGAACATGAAAGGAGGATCCATCTCTGTTTTGTCTTTGCAACTTCCACTGCTCCCAAGAGCTCACTCTAGCAACTTCTATAAACAGAGTTTCGCAAATCAATAAGAGGAACATGAAGAGGAAAATTCCATTTGTGCTTTCATGCCCTCGCTGCCATGGGAGCCAATATGTTCAAGTTTGCCCTTTGTAGCTTCTCATTGGTTAATACCTCTCACCTAGAGTTAGACATTATGGTTATAACTTCTAAGTCCAGGGGAGGCCTGGGCCTCGGATTCAAACACAGTTTGATGTACACCGATATCAGTTATGCATGCAAACACCTCTACCTACAGAAGCTCAAAGGCAGTATCAGAATTAAGTGTAGGATGTTTTATCATTCATGCTCTGTTCTTCCATTATTCTTTCTTGTAAAGTAATCGTAAATGAAATTTTCTTGCTGCCTGTCCTGTGTGCTTCACACATTGCCTCATAAGCCACTCAAGGTCTTAGTAAATGAGATGAAATTGCTCCTTTTTCCTCCTTAGTTGGCCATCTCTCTTCAAGCAAAGCGTATTAATGCTTTTTTAATCAACAGGTGGTACAAAAATGCTACTTTGGGGGCTCATTTCAGCTTCATATATTTTCAGAACCATTAACAGTGCTGAAGAGCTAGAGATGCAGGGGCCTCGTGGGGGAAATAATGAAAGAAAAGGAGCTGCTCCTAGGATGAGCCTGCAGGAACCAGCTCCCATCAAGAGCTCAGTGTCTCTACTCCTGAGTGGACAGCAAAGTTTGAATTATCACAAATATCTAATTACCAGAACCAAACTGGCAGCAAATTATGTTGGAGCAAAAAAAAAATAAAGAACGGAGGAGACAGAGAAAAATACTCAGCAGATTGTTTGATAAATGAGGTCAGATTCACAAGCAGATTTCCCTTTAGGTGTGCTTAGCTAACATTTGTTTCATCCTCGCAAGTAACTCTTGTCCTTTCAAAGTAACAAACAGCAAGGTCTTCCAAAAGTGGCCAGGGGGCAGTATTTATTTAAAAGACTAAGTAATTAACAAAAACTTGGCATGTCTACACACCTACCTTAAGCAGTACTCTGGTCTGTCACTTGGCCTGACTATGAAAAGCCCAAAGTTAAAATACAAAGAATAATTAAGTGGTCAAGAGTTGACTAGTCAATACACTTATGGAAACATGATCCAAAGAAGTATGTCAGTCGATGGATGAGAACTAAGCTGTGAGTGGTCAGATGTCATTTTACTTCTACTGGACTGAATTTTCATCAGAGCAGCCTTAATGCATTATCTCCATGAAGAATTCATAAACGAAAACAACAGGAGAAATATAGTGATTTATATTCAATCAAGACACCTGAACAGCCAATAACTTTGGGCAACGATTATCCCAGAAAAGATGTCCTGTCCTTCTTTGATGTCCACTTTCTTTACAATTTCTCATTTGGGGAATCTATCTGTGCCTTAACCGATTTGGATCTGGGTAACTTACTCTAGTATTCCCTACACACACAACATGACCTCCTACACACACAATATGAACCACAGCACTGCACAAAGGATTACACTGTGTCTCCTGTACATTCCTTTTTCCCCATCTTCTCCAGGATCTCTCAGAAAATGGCCAGATCAAGTAGAGCATCTTGTTTTCTCTCTGAATCTTGCATTTCCTTGCATTTCCTGTGTACTTATTAGCTTACAGTGTGTTGGTGAATATGAATGTGGAATTTTAATATTTGTGAGAAAGAAAAACTCTATGTTGATGTAATCAATCATTAGAATCATAAATTGTTAATTTTGAAGGAGACCTTATAAATGACATGAAATCTCCCATTGAATAATCAATCCTCTTCAAAACATTGGCAGAGTGTGGGTGTGACTTCAGATTTGAAATCATTTAGTGGCAAGGGTCTCTCTCACAAAACAATCTGGTTTATCATATTCCAATTCCATTCATAATTACTTCTTAAAATTAGCTGCCGGCTGCCTTGCTCTTAATAACTAATTATTTTTGTCCTCTGCTACAAGGTAATTGCCTTATTTATATACAAATATTAATGTCATTTCTTTCCATGATCTTCTTTTCTCCAAACCAATCATCCTAAAATTTCTATTTCAGTAATTACAGCCTCTTAATATGAATATCCCATGTACCAAGTGTATGAAAACCCTGAACATTCTGGGGGGTCATAGTCATTGAGTCTAGTTGACTCCACCCATGCTCGTGAAGAAATCATAAATCTTTGCACACTTGTAAGCTCAGTTTTACAACCAACAGACCACAAGTTCATGACACCATTCCCTGAAGTGCTCAAAGACTCCTTGTTTATAGCTCTTAACCTGTGACAAATGAGCCCATTGCTTAGCAACAACAGCAAATGACTGGCTCACTAAGATACCCTTAGACCATTTTCAATGAAATGCCTCTAAACAGCTTTCTTCATTTTTATTTGTTTAAAATAACTATGTGATAACCTCTCTGTAATGAGACCCTGGAATCTCAGCTGACAACTGGAGATGTATATGTGTTCATCACTTCTATCAGTGAAAATAATGATTGAAAACTAGATACTATATGGAAAGGTTCTCTTTGGCCTGAAAAAGAAAAAAAAAGACTATTGAGGGTTAAAATATGTTTCATATTGACAAAAAATATTTTGATGAAAGTAATTTCTAGACAAAGAATATTGTTGAACACTTCCAATTAAACTAAGACATTAGCACAGTGACAACTTCAAGCCACTTGCCAGAGACTTTTTTGTTTTGTATCCATTATTATTCTTCCCATAGATCCAGCATCCAAACAATGAAACAAATTTTCTCCACACAATTCTAATTACTACTCCCTAATGACTATACACAAAGCTCCTTCACTTAATGTTTTTAAATATATAATGAACTCAAACCAGCTGTTTCTTCCATTTTGAAACCACGGATTTAATAAATTAATAACATTACAAATATCCTATTGTATAGAGTAGAAAGGTTTTTGAAGAAACAGATCAACAAAACCATATGACCCTTAGAGAAAAAAATGATATAATATAGAGAAAATGATTAAAACTAGGCATTAACATCAATAAGTAATAATAACAATACTGACTATTCTCTGGGATGGGAAATTCCATTCCTCAGACATCTGAAGTCCACAGAAAACTAGTGTACTTATTCTTGGCTATAGTTTTTACTTATGATTGATTTCTGGAAGCCTGTCCATATTTGGGTTTTTTGAATGTTTGTTTGATTTGGTTTGTTCAGTAGAATAGACAGAGGAGTGGGGTCAGGAAATACACCAGAATATCTGTTCTGTGGATCTTAAGAGCAATTACGGAGACCATGTCATGAGGCAAATTTCTGGATTAGTCAGAAGAAAACCTGACTCTTGAGTCTGGAAAACCTTTGTTCTGGAGGAAGTTCAGGATGGAAGCCAGAATTCCAGCTCATGCCTGCTAACTGTGACAGTGCATCAATCAAATCAACACAAAGGCAGATGCATATTCTTTCCATTTGAAACCATGATCTGGTATTTGTGCTCATGCTGGAGAATAAAGTACATTCTATTTTTTAGGGTGTCTTCACCCCCAAAGACAAACTTTTCCCAAGAATGTACATGACTAACATGACATTCTCCATTTTCTCAACATGTAAAACAACAGTGTACATCACATCACCCTCTGTGTTAAGCAAAAGCTTAAAGATGGTGAATTTCTTGTGTATTTATTTATATTTCTTTATATTTCTTTATATTCACAAAGGGATTAAATGCTGATTTTTGTAAGTGATAAAATTATAACGCAGAACAAAAATAAAATTTAAAACAGAAAAGACTAAGCAAATGGAGAGATGAGCAGAAGAACAAGGCAAAGCAAAGGGTAAACGTAGTTCATTAAAGATAAGTCAAGGGTGATGGAGGATCACGAGTTAGAAGGCAGGAATACAGTAACTCCCCTAAAAAAAATAATGAAAAATGGGTGGAAGAGGATGGAGAAGAAGGAAGAATGACAGAACAGATGGGGGCCCCACCGATATTTTCTTTACTTTCCTAAAAACATTTTTTTTCTTAAAATCTGAGCTAGTAACATGAGAGGAAAATGGTGCAAAGACTACTCATAGTTACAACTGGAATAAGGCTTCCACTCAAGAGGCATAAAGGCCAGTGAACACAGGTCGTTAGGAATCCTTTATTGCAAGAAGAAAGCAGAAGTATGATTGCCAGAACTCAAAATCAAAGAAAAAGCAGAGAAAGCAAAAATGTGTTTGTCAATAAAACTAAATGAATATAAACAGTTGAAACACAACAGCAGTCACGAGAACTTTAATTTGCATTAACAGGATCATCAACCACAAAGCACTTCCAAAAGCTGTTGGCTGTTAGCTTCTTTTGTCTTTCAGATTCATTATCAATTTTATATGTATTTGTCTTTGCTTCTGCATTGAGTTCCTTGCATATTTTGGATACAAATTCTTGTCAAACATGTGATTCCCAAATATTTCCTTCCAATCTGTAGATCACCTTCTCATTTTTAACTTGAGCTATGCAGAAACTTTAGCTTGGTGCAGACTTGCCTGCTAATTTTTGCTTTTACTGTCTGTGCTTTTAATATCAAACTCAAAAATTCATGGCTGAGATCAATTTAAGGAGTGTAGGCAGAGGCTACTTGTTCATTTCCCAGCCACCAAGACCCAAATAATCACATAGAAATTATATTAATTACAATATTGTGTTGTAATAGGAGTGGCGGGGCTGCGTCCCCAGCACCCCGGCTGCCTGGCTAGCTTATGCCCCAAAATAACAACACACAAATTGTATTCATTTAAACACTGCTTGGCCCTTTAGCTCTAGCTCTTACTGGCTAATTTTGATATCCCGATCAACCCATCTCTAATAATCTGAGAGCACCGGTCTTACCGGGAAGATTCTAGCCTACGTCCATCCTGGGTCAGAGCTTCATCACGTGTGTCTGCCCGGGAATGGGGCATGACGTCTCTCTGAGGCATCTGCCCCCTAGAGGAGAGCTGTCGAATCTCTGAGCTCACTTCCTCTTCCTCCCAGCATTCTGTTCTGTTTACTCCACTCACCTATGTTCTAAGCTATGAGGCCAAGCAGTTTGTTTATTACTTAACCAATGAAATCAACAGATTGATATATGACACTCCCACATCACTATTGTTTGGCCAATACCTTAAGTATATTTCTAACTAGCTCTTACATCTTAAATTAACCCATATCTATTAGTCTGTGTATTACCACAAGGCTCGTTGTTTCTGGCAAGGTTCAAGGGTGTGTCTGTCTCCTTTGGCAGCTACATAATGTCTCTTTGACTCTGCCTATTCTCTCTTCTCTCTCTCTCTCTCTCTCTCTCTCTCTCTCTCTCTCTTTCTCTCTCCCCCCTATGGGAGTCATTGACACCACCAAGTCTGATGTAAATTGTTATAGCTGCCCTAGCAAACTTGCACACATCATATGCCTAGAGTTTATATCAAAGGTAGGTGTGTGTGTGTGTGTGTGTGTGTGTGTGTGTGTGTGTGTGTGGTCTTAGAGAATACCTGTAACATTGTATGCTTGCAATAATTACTAATTGTTGTTATCCTATAACTGGAGGTTTCTCTTTCACCCGCTAGTCCCTGCAGCTACTTATGAAATAATCATTTGGAGGCTTAAAATTAATTACAATTCTTTGACCTATTACCTCAAGCTTATTGTTAATTAGCTCTTGTAACTTAAATTAACCCATTTCTATTATTTTATATTTTACCACAAGGCTTGTGACTTATTACATTTCATCTTGCTTCTCCGGCAGCTGCTGGCATCTCCCTGACTCCATCTTTTTTCTCCCTATATTCGGTTAGGCTTTCCCACCTAGTTATATTCTTCCCTGTTATAGGGCAAAGCAGCTTCTTTATCAACCAAAAGTAATAAGGCATATTCACAGCATACAGAAGGGCATCCCACATCCTCCTCTTCCTCTGTTGTACTATGTGCCAGGCTCTGTAGCCTAAAGTACTTCACCAAAAGGTATCAATTTCTGACTCTATGAAGTCTGCATCATAGTAAGAGGATGCAAACAACAAAGGAGTAGGCAAATCTTGTATTATGCCATCCCACCATAAGTTCTTTAAAGAAAAATAATGCAGTGGCTGTGGATCAGGAGAGATGAGTCGAGTCAAGGAGCTTTAAATAAGTGATCCCAGTAGGCAGCATTGAGGGAAGTGCACACATTGCTGGAGAAAGCCTTCCTGTTTCTACTAATCTGTTTTCTGCTATTGTAACACAACTCCAGAGACTGGGTGCTTCACAATTAAAACAGACTTGCTTAGCTCACAGTTTCAGAAGCTGAATACACCAGATCAGAGGAGTCAACAAATTCACCCTCTGGAGAAGACACACATGACTCTGTTGCACATGGTATAAGAGAGAAAAGGAGGATGACTGTGTGCTAATGATGCCAGCACGTCGATGGCCTTGCTATACAACACTCACATGAAAACAAACAAGGGTCCCATGAGAACTGCCCTAATCCTTTCTTGAAAGCAATGTCATAACTGATCTAATTACTATCTAATAGTGTCCACCATCTAAAGGTTCCGATGCTCTTCCACATAGTCATCCATAGGATCATGTTCCCGCATGTGAATCTCTGATAGACAAACCACAGCCTAGCAACAACACAGTCAGGATATCAGCAAGTCTGAGGGTCCTGAGGTTGAAACCTGCCTAGAATATTCAAAGAATACCAAGAAATAAGCATGGTTGGAGCAGAGAAAACAACTTGGAAGAAAGTAGAAGGTCAGAAGAAGAACGAAGAAAGAAGAGGTCAGAAGGATGTCAGGGATATAGATTGTGTGGCCCTGTGGAAGCTTTAACTTTTGCCCTCAGTGATTGGAACTTGAGCACAGGTCTGACATCTCACAGGCCACAATGTAGATTTCATCGGTGTGTGACTTAGACAGAGGGAACAGAATCAAGAACTGCATATAGATACCTATTCTTGAAACCCAGCAATGTGACCAGACTGTCTCTGAGAAGCTGTTTTATAAAAGAGTCAGGGTATCAATACTAGGGATATAACATGCCATCCTGACAAATCAAATATGATGTCTGAAAAGGAAAGGGAAATATGTGTCAAACACAACTTGAGTACAAACCTACTACTAATGTGTCTCCTAGAAGATCAAGTCCAGAAATCTTAGTCCCTTGATGTATCAGTATTGGGAAGTGGGGTCAGAGTCCTGATGGATACTTAATGTCTCTCTTGTAGAAATGGTTTAGCCAACATGACTATTATTCAAGACTCACATGTGACCATTTGTCATGTTTCATGAGTTTAAGTGGCATAAACCCCATTAAGAAGCCAAGCAGATCTTATCACCATGGTTTTGAAACTTCGAGGCTCCAAAATCATGAGATAAAGACCTTCTACTTTATTTGTTAGTCAAAGTAGCCTCAAGTATTATTACTGTGAGGAAAGGTAGACACACATATTCATAAAACAGATTGAGAAGGCTTTTGGTATAATGGTTTAGGAAACAAAGGAACATATTCATCTATGTCCTTATTTTTCTACAGAAGTAGCTTCATCAATGTCTCCCTTTACATGTAGGCTTGCCTTTTCAGGTTTCTCTCCTTTTCTAGTGGGTAATAAAAGATGTGTACTGTTTCCACTGCTGGATCAAAACATTACTTATAGCTGATTCTTCTAAATGGGGTCTGTGCCTGGAGAAGTACTACATGCTTAGTTTGTCTCTCGAGAACAGTACGTTTCTTGCCATTCATTCCCATTGTTGTGCCATCTTCCTGACTCCTCCTAAAAGCACCTTCCTCTCCCTTTTAGAAATTGTGGTGGTTTGAATGAGAATGTTCCCACAGAAGCAACTATTTGAATACTAGGTTCCCAGTTAGTAGAACTTCTTGAGAAGGATTAGCAGGTTGGAGGAAGTGTGTAACTGGAGTGGGTTTTGAAGTTTCAAAAGCCCATGCCATTCACAGTTCTCTCTCTCTCTCTCTCTCTCTCTCTCTCTCTCTCTCTCTCTCTCTTGCTCTCGCTCTCTCTCTCGCTCTCCCCGCCCCCTGCCTCCAACTTTCAGATGTGAGCTCTCAGCCACTACTCCAGCACCAGGCCACCTGCCATGCTTCCCACTATGATGGTCATGGACCCTAATCTTCTAAATCCATTGCCTTTGCCATGCTCTCTTCACAGCAAGAGAAACTAAGACAGAAATATGACCTAGCTTTGCTTTTACTCACTTTGTCTTGCCTTCTGTTTACCCTAATTTTCATTGATCCTTTTATCCAGTCTTCCCCCTCCATACTGCTTTTTCTCATTTGGACTAAGCCTTCTCTACCCCTCCACACCATGGCAATCACCTTACCTGTGTTCCTGACTTACCCGTCTCCTCTGGCCCTCAGTTACAACACTTTTCATTATAATATGGTGTTTCAGCTCTGCTTTCTCCTCTATAAAATAAAGGAACTGCATTTGATTGTCTATAAATGGGAATTTTGATTTTAACTTTCCCCCTTGCCTCTGTTGTACAGTGTGTAGTGAGAGCAGTGGGCTGTGTTACCGCCAGGCTCGTGCATGGCTAGCTTTACACCCGAAATAAGAACACACAAACTGTATTCTTTTAAACACTGCCTGGCCCATTATATCTAGCCTCTTCTTGGCTAATTCTCACATCTTGCTTTAACCCATATTTAGTAATCTGTGTAACACCACGAGGTGGTGGCTTACCAAGAAAGATCTTAACCTGCGTCCATCTCGGAGAGGAGAGCTATGGTGTCTGCCTCACTGCCCTTCTTCCCAGCATTCTGTTCTATCTACTCCACCCACCTATGTTCTGATTTATCAGGCCAAGCAGTTTCTTTATTAATTAACCAATGAAAGCAGCAGATAGACAGATAACCCTCTTCCATCAACAGTGTACAGAAAGTTCTAATTCCCATTTAGTTCACTTGTGAGTCTCTTCTTTCATTATTTCCATTTCATTCCAAACTCTTAACTACAGTTTTTCTTCACATTTTTTAAGAAAAGCCAAGTAGACAAAGAGAATACATACATATATGTGTGTGTGTATGTATGTATGTATGTATATGTGTGTTTATATATATGCATGATGTGTGTGTGTTCATTTTGTTTCTTTTTACCAATTTTGGCTCACAAAAATAAAAAGACATGTTTAGAGTCTAAACAATAGTAACAGTATTTTGGTATGTTGGTGTTCCTTAGCCAAGCATGAGATTTTCTAAGGATATTCTGTGAGAATTCTTTGAGTGAGGTTTCATTGGTGTGGAGGTATAGTTCAGTGTTAAGGGTACTTTAGCATTTGTGAGGCCCTGGGTTCCATCCCAGCACTCCACATATACCCATACCCAAGGAAGAGTTTAATGATAGTCACCAGAGACACTCTTCTGTGGTCTCCCCCAAACATTCTTGAGTCTTACCTTCACCTCTTTGTGATGCTTCCATCTCAGGCTTCTGCCAGGCACCCTTTCTCATAGGCTAATGAGAAAGGACAACAAAGAAAAAGCTATTGTGCTGAGCTGAATGCCCTTTTTACAAATAAAAAAGTGTGTTCTTTCAGATTTCAGAATAAGTTGACAGCATTAAACAATTCTGTGGCACAAAGGTCTTTTTTATGCTTTTATTTAGCAAAACTCCCAGGTGATTTTTGAGCTACAGTAGACAACCCACTCACTGAGGGCAAATGGGGTCATTCTAAAATGTTCGTCAGTAGTTCTCAACAATTTTATCAGAGTCATAGAGAAAAAGCCACCTGAAAAAGGACATTGACAGTGGAACTTGTATAGCTGGGTTTCTCAAGACATGAAGTCATACACACACACACACACACACACACACACACACACACACTATTATATTAGTTTAAATATTCCATTAAAAATGAAATTGTACATAATACACATGACATAAGAAATTGGTTCTTAGTCAAAAGAGCTACATCTAACTATATTTTGTAGAAGAGACTGAACATCACTCGATGCTGGTTTATAGACTCAACTTTGTAATTATAGGAGAAAAGTTTCTTGTAGAGTGCTCTGTCCAAAGCAAATGCCACCTCCCCTGGGGGTCTTGCTGTCATGTTGAAACATCTCTCTCTCCAATGCTACCTCCTCTGGGTGCCATCATGCAGAGACATCGCTCCCTGTTCTGAGCACGACTGGAAACCGGGTTGTGGCCTTCTTGTCCCCTCTGACTCCCAAATCACCACCTCGCTACCTATGAGCACATGCTTATAAAATGCCTCGCAAATCATCATCTCTGCTATCTATGAACACATGCTTATGAAATGAAAGAAACACATCTTGACAGTGTGTGATTTGAGAGATGAACCTAGCTTTGCATCTCATCTTGTGGCCTCCATCAATGACAAAGGCAATGGACACATTCCTTCACCCCTCTGGGCCTCACTTCCCCAATCTGAACAGAGAAAATGACCCTTCCCAGAGTGAACTGTGATGGCATTAGAGATAGGAAAGCAACCGGCACACAGTGGCACTCAACTAGAGGTAGGGCCCCTTCTATGTCCTAAAATGTCAGTGGTCCTTGGGGACTGTCTTCCAGAGGATGAAAGACAGATCTGTTTCTAGATTGTATATACTGAAAGACAAAGTTTTGCTGATATTTACACTTCTGATAAAACGTAATGGAATAAACCACAGGTTTGGGAGGAATAGCAATGAGTGTTATACTGAATTGAGTATTGAACCAATGTCAGCCCCTAGCTGTACAACACTAATCTGTGGACATGGTCTCCTCAGGCTCCTTCCACTCACCAACTATGGTTCATATAAATTGGCCTTGCGATCACACACCATAGATTAACGGAGGCTAAGGAGGATAAAATGGTTTTTCTAAATTCTCTGGCAGGTGATCAGAACACTGCCCCTTTTCTCAGGGTAGAAACAACCACGGGGGTAGCAACTTTACCCTGAGAGAGATGAAACTACATCCATGACAGTCTGCTGAAAAATTAATCACAGTGAAAAGAACACTGAATCAAGTAAGTTGAATTACAAACTTCATCTTGTTCCTATTTACCATGAGACTGGAGCAAGCCAGTTATGCTCAATAAACCTACACTGAAAAATGGTGGTGCTGTGTATGGGAGACTATACACAGTTCTTGGGAGACTGGGGCAGAATGTTTAGCATGAGTTAAAGACTAACCTTTGTGTGTTGTGATACACTGAGTACTACAAACTCTGCCTTGAGGGGGAAAATAGCAATTAAAAGACAAGAGAAAGGGGGGCTGGAGCGATGGCTCAGAGATTACGAGCCATTGCTGTTGCAGGAATCTGGGTTCAGTTCCCATCACCCACATGGTGCTTCACAACCATTTGAGACTCCAGTTCCAGGGGAACCAAAGCCTGGTACATCTGCATACTTCTATACTAAAAAATATATCTATAAAATAAAAAATATATACTTAAAGAAAAAACAGTGGGCTAACTACTCCTGTGGAAAAGACAGAAAATAAGGAGGATGGTGTCTCGGAGATGCTAACAGCTCTGAAATGGGATGAAGAAAATTACAGAAAATCACTGTTTGATGCCCATGGAGAGCTCTTTCTGTGTCATGGTAAGGTTTATCTATTTACCCCTTCCACCAGCAAATGACTGCAATCTCAGTTGAGTAAAAAAAAAACTGCATGTGTTTGTGCATATGTGCACATGTCGTGTGTGTGTGTGTGTGGTGTGTGTGTGTGTGTGTGTGTGTGTGTGTGGTGTGTGTGGTGTGTGTGTGTGTGGTGTGTGTGTGTGTGGTGTGTGTGTGTGTGTGTGTGTGTGGTGTGTGTGTGTGTGTGGTGTGTGTGTGAGGTGTGTGTGCCTCACTCACCGTTGTGATAAAATCCACATAACCCCTCTCTTGTCTTATGCATGCCAAAACATCACAGATCCATAACAACCTATGCAGGGCCTGTAACCAAAGACCCTGGCCTGTTGCGGCAGCAACTGTGGGCATACATTGTACTGCCCAGATGACACCTTTGAAATATTTGATAAAGAAACTGCATGCCACATGAGAAAGATTCAAAAAGCCCTACCACACGGCAACAGAAGCTATCTCCAGGTGACCTGAGGTTACAGTCCCCTGAGTTCTGATACGGTCTTTGTCTATAGGTCTTCCGCTAGCCACACAACTGGCAGGTTGGTCACCTAGACGCTGCATATGGAAGAGTGAACCTTCCCAAACTTCTGGAAAAAGTCTTCCTGTGCCCGGGCCAAGGCGTCTTCATCAATGTAGACCGCAGGCCTCTTGGCCATGATGAAGTACTGCACCTTCCGCAGACTCCAGCCAATCACGTAGTGGAGCCAGCCGCACACTGCAGCTGTGGAGCGGCCCACCCCAGCGTTGCAGTGGACGTACACAGTGTGTCCGTTCTCCAGAAGGGCATGCAGGAGGCACACAGCCTGCGGCAGCATCTGCACTCGGCCTAGAGAAAGCACAGACCATGTGTTAACAAATACTACCATATCACAGCTCAAAATTCCACCAGGGCACGACAGAACCCTGAGCTCTGGGGAGACAGGTGTGACAGTTTGCTTCTTTTATTGTTTTAGTTGATAAAAAGGTGAAACAAATTTAATACCTGGGAATACCAAAGAAGAGAGAGCATCCAAGAAGCAGCATTCAGTTCTGAACCTGAATTTTTTTTTTTTAATTTATTTATTTATTAAGGATTTCTGCCTCGTCTCCACAACCGCTTCCCATTTCCCTCCCCCTCCCCCCGATCAAGTCCCCCCCCCCTCATCTGCTCGAAGAGCAATCAGGGTTCCCTGACCTGTGGGAAGCCCAAGGACTGCCCACCTCTATCCAGGTCTCGTAAGGTGAGCATTCAAACTGCCTAGGCTCCCACAAAGCCAGTACGTGCAGTAGGATCAAAAACCCACTGCAATTGTTCTTGAATTCTCAGTATTCCTCATTGTCCGCTATGTTCAGCTAGTCCGGATTTATCCCATGCTTTTTCAGACCTAGGCCAGCTGGCCTTGGTGAGATCCCAATAGAACATCCCCATTGTCTTAGTGTGTGGGTGCACCCCTCGTGGTCCTGAGTTCCTTGCTCGTGCTCCGTCTCCTTCTGCTCCTGATTTGGACCTTGAGATTTCTGTCCGGTGCTCCCGTGTGGGTCTCTGTCTCTGTCTCCTTTCATCGCCTGATGAAGGTTAATATTCCTGAGGATGCCTATGTGTTTGTCTTTGGATTCGCCTTATTTAGCTTCCCTAGGAACATGAATTATAAGCTCAATGTCCTTTATTTATGGCTAGAAACCAAATATGAGTGAGTACATCCCATGTTCCTCTTTTTGGGTCTGGCTTACCTCACTCAGGATAGTGTTTTCTATTTCCATCCATTTGTATGCAAAATTCAAGAAGTCCTTGTTTTTTACTGCTGAGTAATACTCTAATATGTATATATTCCATACTTTCTTCATCCATTCTTCCGTTGAAGGGCATCTAGGTTGTTTCCAGGTTCTGGCTATTACAAACAATGCTGCCATGAACATAGTTGAGCATATACTTTTGTTGTATGATAGGGCCTCTCTTGGGTATATTCCCAAGAGTGGTATTGCTGGATCCAGGGGTAGGTTGATCCCGAATTTCCTGAGAAACCGAAACACTGCTTTCCAGAGTGGTTGCACAAGTTTGCATTCCCACCAGCAATGGGTGAGTGTACCCCTTTCTCCACAACCTCTCCAGCAAAGGCTATCATTGGTGTTTTTTATTTTAGCCATTCTGACAGGTGTAAGGTGGTATCTTAAAGTTGTCTTGATTTGCATTTCCCTGATCGCTAAGGAAGTTGAGCATGACCTTAAGTATCTTTTGGCCATTTGAAGTTCTTCTGTTGAGAATTCTCTGTTCAGCTCAGTGCCCCATTTTATAATTGGGTTGATTAGCCTTTTACGGTCTAGTTTCTTGAGTTCTTTATATATTTTGGAGATCAAACCTTTGTCAGTTGCAGGGTTGGTGAAGATCTTCTCCCAGTCAGTGGGTTGTCTTTTTGTCTTAGTGACAGTGTCCTTTGCTTTACAGAAGCTTCTCAGCCTCAGGAAGTCCCATTTATTCAATGATGCCCTTAGTGTCTGTGCTGCTGGGGTTATACATAGGAAGTGGTCTCCTGTGCCCATTTGCTGTAGAGTACTTCCCACTTTCTCTTCTATCAGGTTCAGTGTGTTCGGACTGATATTGAGGTCTTTAATCCATTTGGATTTGAGTTTTGTGCATGGTGATAGATATGGATCTATTTTCATTCTTCTACAGATTGACATCCAGTTTTGCCAGCACCATTTGTTGAAGATGCTCTCTTTTTTCCATTGTATACTTTTAGCTCCTTTATCGAAGATCAGGTGTTCATAGGTTTGTGGGTTAATGTCAGGGTCTTCTATTCGATTCCATTGGTCAACTTCTCTGTTTTTATGCCAATACCAAGCTGTTTTCAATACTGTAGCTCTGTAATAGAGTTTGAAGTCAGGGATGGTAATGCCTCCAGACAATCCTTTATTGTATAAGATTGTTTTGGCTATCCTGGGTTTTTTGTTTTTCCATATAAAGTTAATTATTGTCTTCTCCAGATCTGTGAAGAATTTTGATGGGATTTTGATGGGGATTGCATTGAATCTATAGATTGCTTTTGGTAGAATTGCCATTTTTACTATGTTGATCCTCCCGATCCAAGAGCAAGGGAGGTCTTTCCATTTTCTGGTGTCTTCTTCAATTTCGAGCACATCTCAAAGAAGGGAGACACACAATCTCTACTACCAAAAGCAATAAGAATAACCGGAGTAAACAACCACTGGTCATTAATATCACTTAATATTAATGGGCTCAATTCACCTATAAAAAGGCACAGGCTAAAAGATTGGATACGAAAACAAGATCCAACATTCTGCTGTTTGCAAGAAACACATCTCAACCACAAAGACAGGCACCTACTCAGAGTAAAGGGTTGGGAAAAGGTGTTTCAAGCAAATGGTCCTAAGAAAAAAGCAGGTGTGGCCATACTAATTTCTAACAAAACTGACTTCAAACTAAAATCAATCAGAAGAGACCGAGACGGTCACTTTATACTCATAACAGGAACAATTCATCAGGAGGACGTCTCAATCCTGAATATATACGCCCCCAATATAAAAGCACCTACTTATGTAAAAGAAATATTACTAGAACTCAAGGCAGACATCAAACCACACACACTAGTAGTAGGAGACTTCAACACACCTCTCTCTCCAAGGGACAGGTCAATCAGACAGAAACCTAATAGAGAATTAAGAGAATTATTGGAGGTAATGAAGCAAATGGACTTAACAGACATCTATAGAACATTCCACCCAAATAGGAAAGAATATACCTTCTTCTCTGCAGCTCATGGAACCTTCTCAAAAATTGACCACATACTTGGTAACAAAGGAAACCTCCACAGATACAAAAAAATATCAGTGTCCACCTGTGTCTTATCAGATCATCACGGATTAAAGTTAGAAGGCAACAACCACGCTGCCCCCAAAAAACCGACAAACTCATGGAAACTGAACAGTCAACTACTGAACCACACCTGGGTCAAGGAAGAAATCAAGAAAGAAATTAAAGTCTTCCTTGAATTTAATGAAAATAAAGGGACAACATACTCAAACCTATGGGACACAATGAAAGCAGTGCTAAGAGGAAAGTTCATAGCACTAAGTGCACACTTAAAGAAAACGGAGAATGCATACATTGGGGACTTAAAAACACACCTGAAAGCTCTAGAAAAAAAAGAAGCAGACGCGCCCAGGAGAAGTAGAAGACTGAACCTGAATTTGAACCGAACTATTCCAGGAATGTTACTGTTTTTTGAGCAGTTTGCCATTGATCCAAATTTCTCTACAAAGTTAAATACCACATGTGTTTGAGGGGCAGAGGGCAGAAGAAAGGATTTTAACATCTTCTTAGAAGCAGTTGCAAAGATTTGGCAGTGGTTTTAGAAGGCTTCAAGGAAAACGTGGTTAAGTCCTGTGCCCCTCAATCTCACTCCTAAGTGTCCTTCCTGGCAAACAGTAAGCTCATAATTAGCTCACACTGGTTAACGATTCAATCATACTCACTGGTTAGATAAATGCAGTTTGAGACAGAATTTAATATGTTGGTTTTCATTCAAGTAATTGAGTGGCTAACTTATAGCCAATGCATATGGGATAACCAATAATTCATGCCACCACAATACAGTGAATACTGACATGGATTTGATTTCTTTCTGTTATTGGAAAGCTATGATCATAGTTGTTACTGTTCTCTGGCTGCTATTCTGGTGATCAAATGTCTCCTCATCCTAAGAAGTATGCTGTGTCCTGCTGAGTCCCAATAGCTTTTGCATACTGGCGGGCAGAAGTGTAACCACCAACAAGCCTTTGAGTTCTGAGATAACTATTTTTCTTAGTGATGTTTAATAAGTTTTTTTATCTGTCTAGTATTTTGGTGGACAGCATCAATACAAATTACCTCAGAAAAGAATGAAAGAGGACGACCACGCAGAATTATTAGATTTTAACACTTGCAACTTGGCATTCTTTAGTTTCTCTGCATATCATAGAGAAGGACACTACAGCCCCAGGAGGACCTCCCAGGACTACAGAGAACACCTATCTAGTGTCCATATTGTGGCTCCTGTTGGATGACTTGAGAGATGAGCAGCCCCTCCCTGACCTGCAGATCCTCACTGAAGCCTGGAATCCTCCCCTGGAGCTTTTCACTCTTCCAGCGTCCTCTTTAGAAGTGCTAGTGCCCTGACATCACCAATACAGTACCTTGGAATCAGGAGCCAGGACCTTCGGAGGTGGAGTTTTCATAGAAACTCACCATGGCCCCAAGGTCCCCTCAGTCACCTACCTCACTTTAGGCCCATCAGGCTCTGAGACAGAAGCAATCTGTAGCACAGCCATGCCAATACTCCAGTCTTCCTGGCTGTCTTCAGTCAAACATCTAAGTAAGAGATGTAACACTGCAGGCACCACCCAGCAGTTTTGAAATGTGTTCACGGAAATGTGTATAAGTGGGCCCAAAGAGCAACCTCTCAGACTGATAGACTCCCTCTCCACCTCTCCCCCTCCTTCCTTCCCTCTCTCTCCCACTCTTCCCTGATAGCAGTCACTAAAAGTATCCACATTAGTGCACACAATGTCCAACAGAGGCACAAATGTTGATTTAACTCAATCCACACTTCTGGTTTCATCTGAGTAACCTGCCATACCATTACACAGGGGCCCTCCTGCAGGCACTCCATATCTAGAGCATAACAGGGGCCAGTGGGTTCTTCCTGGCAGTCTCAGTAACAGTACTGTGTGTGGATTCATTTGTCTCAAGGGATTAGATATGGCAAACATCCAGGCTATGTTGGGGGTGACTAGGCTATGAGGGTATGATCTGCTCCATCTCAGCAATGTCTGTGAGCAGTTTCTAGCATGAAAAGAATCCCCCTGATAATTCTAGGAATCATGGCTTCTTTCAGCTCCGCCACCATGAGTCTCCCCAGACAAGCTCCTTCTAATGGTTGCCATGGCAGGGATTAAACAGGAATGTCTTAAATATACTTTTGAAATCAAATGTCAAATCTACACAAAGACTAGAGTAGCTGTTTGCCGAGGGAGCTGTGAGGCTCCGAATCTCTGCTGACCAATCTACCAGTCCAGATGGACTCTGTAGACATTTGTCCCCCAAGGGCAGCTCTGCCCCAATAGCCTAGGTGATGTAATACAATTACCCTTTTCTTTCTGTCTGGAGAAAGGTCATTCAAGAAGCAAGAACACTTTACTGCCACTATGGAAATCAGTGTGGTGGTTCCTCAGAAAGCTAGGAATAGATCTAACCTAGGATCCAGCTACACCATGCTTGGACATATACTCAAAGTTCTCTACCTCTTACTAGAAAGGTAAACTTGCTCAATTGTGCTCATTGCTGCTCTATTCATAAAGAGCCCGCTACTGAAAACAGCCTAGGAGGAAGGGAAGGATTGCCCTAGGAAGGGAAAATAGAATAGCTATCTCTGTATGGATAGGGAGGAGACTAAATAGAAGGTTCAAACAGAGAGGTGGGAGAGAAAGGAAGGGGATAAAGGAAGGAATTCAGGGATGGAGAGGTAAACCTAAAGGCCATTTGAGGGGTCATTTGGAAACCTACACTAAAATAGAAGCTTCTTAAAATATGCACATATTTGAAAGATATCTAAATGGAATTATCAAATAAAGCCCCAGCTAGCTATTTATCAGCAGCAAATGGAACTGCCAGTGCCAGGAATGGGTTACATATAATTGAGTTGCTGGCCAAAGCGGCTCCACTGAAACCCAGAAACAACCCAACCTACTACCAAAGCTATTGGCTACTCTCCACAAACTGCTGGTAAGGCCCTGTTGATGAAGACAACACCTATACAACTCACTGAACACAGAGAGAAGTCAACAGGGCACCTACCTAGAGCCTTCACCCCTACTCAGTAGTGTTCACTGCACTAGATACCAGGGAAGAAAGGTAAACACCAACCCAGCTACGAACCCTTCAGTCTACAATGGTGTCCCTGCCTGCAAGATACACTGGTGGGACAGAAAGTTATGAGAATAACCAATAGCTATCTAGTTGGATTTAAGGCTTACTGCATGACATGGGACCCATGCCTAACACTACATGGGTGATCTAGAACCTGAGACTATATAGGTTACAGACCTAGGGGAATAAAATATCCTTCTGCCAAAGGATGTAGCAGTAAAATGATTCCCACTGCCATTCCCCTATCCTCATAGATCGGTGTCCTTTTCAGCCACCATCAGAGAAGCTTCCTTCTGCAGTAGAAGGGAACAAATGCAGAGATCCGTAACTGTACAATGTGCAGAGAATGGGAGATCTTGGAGCATTCATTCCAAAACAGGATGTCTCCATCAAATCCCCTCTTTCGGGACTGCTGAGAAGTCAAGAACAATGGCACTGGGTTTTGATCCTACTGCACGTACTGGCTTTGTGGGAGCCTAGGCAGTTTGGATGCTCACCTTACTAGAGCTGGAAGGAGGTGGAAGGTCCTTGGACTTCCCACAGGGCAGGGAACCCTCACTGCTCTTTGGGCTGATGAAGGAGGGGGACTTGATTGGGGGAGGGGGAGGGAAAGGGGAGGCGGTGGCGGGGAGGAGGCAGAAATCTTTAATAAATAAATAAATTAGTTAAAACATAAAAAAAAATCCCCTCTTTCAGAACTAAAGAAATTTTGTGGGAAAAGAGGTAGGAAGATTATGAGGGTCAGTAAGAGTGGGGAACACCAAAGAAACAATGTCTTTTGGACACAACAGAACTCTGACACACATGTGAACTCACAGAGACTGTGGCATAGGGCCTCCACAAGTCTAACCCAGACACGGTCCCAGGGATGACAGGAAGCATGGACACATGCCCCAACCCTAACTCAGAAGCAATCTCCGATTGATAACCGGTTCCAAGGGAAAAATTCATTTTCGCCAGTGGAGTCTTCTGGGGAAACAAAGCACACAAGGACAGACCTCATGTTCAGTAGTAAATGGGAGAGGGAGCCCTAACAAACTAACTCAGTGGCATGGCAATCTGGGATGGTGTGTGATAATGTGATAATGCTTCATCTGGACTTTTTTATTTTTAACCTTACACATCTTTTGCTTAAGTATTACAGTTTCTGGTTTTGTCTTTTTTGGGTTCTCTGTGTCTATGTGTTTCTAGCAGTTTTTTTCTCTTGGATGTTATATATCTATTTGTTTATTTTTGTCCTATTCTGGTTTGGCTTTATTTCATTTTTTTAGCTTCCTGCTTGTTTTCTAATGAGAGAAAGAAAGGTTGTAGGTTCAGGTGGGTGGGTGGGGAAGAAAGGAAGATTTAGAAAGAGGTGGGGGGGGCCCATAATGAAATATATTGTACGAAAGAAAAGTCTATTTTCAATAAATAAAAAAGTGAGTTCACAGCTAAAGAGTTAGGGATGGAGTCTTGCACATCTGAGGGTATCTTATAGCAGGTGCTGTCTGCCACCCTCAGTATTTACATGAAGGAGCCAAGGCAGAGATTTTTTTTTTTTGGTTTTTCGAGACAGGGTTTCTCTGTGGCTTTGGAGCCTGTCCTGGAACTAGCTCTGTAGACCAGGCTGGTCTCGAACTCACAGAGATCCGCCTACCTCTGCCTCCCGAGTGCTGGGATTAAAGGCGTGCGCCACCATCGCCCGGCTCCAAGGCAGAGATTTATCCCAATGAAATCCTTAAGTGGCCACTCAAATGCAGCCAGGCTGACTGCGAAGCCTCTGGCCTTGATCCCTGCACTGTTTTCCTTCCTAATCCACCTGGTTGCTGGCACTTTCCACCTCTCATCTCAGTCTGGGTTCTCAAAGTCCCTTCATGTTTCTGTGACCCTGTCTGATTCCACTGTCTTCCTGCCTCTCTGATGTCTGCATCGATAGGTCCCAATACAGAGCACACGAATCACCAAGAAATGAAAAGAGGGTTCTCCCTGTACAACAGAGACAGCATCAACCAGAGCACACAAAGTTACATTTCATCTATGTGTGTGTGTTTGTGTGTGTGTGTGCACGCGCACGCACGCACACAGGTGCATGTTTCACATGGAACTTGATTTGATAAAACTTTCCAGACTTAAAACAGTAAGGCAAAAAAATAACCAGATTTCTTTTCTGAAGGTTAATTGTCATCTTGTGTGCATGAGTATTTGCTTCCAGGTCTATTCATATACTCTATATATGCCTGTACCAGTGGAAGCCAGAAGAGGGTACCAGATCCCCTGAAACTGGAGTTACAGACTGTTGTGGGCTACTATGTGGGTACTGGGGTCCAAGCTTGATTCCTCTGCAGGAGCAACAAGTGCTTTTATCCACTAAGCAGTCTCCCCAGGTTCCAGATTTTTTTTTTGGTATGGAAAATATTCCAGATTTTAAATGTTGCTAACTAAACTGCAAAAATTACAAACCTTATGTAGGTCAACCAAAACACTCCACCATCTGTGTTTCTCCCCTTCGAATTTAAAACAAGCATTGGGTGTAAGTAGATGCTTGCTCAACAATCATTAAATACCTCCACTAAAAACTGAACAAGGAACAATGAAGCAATACTGCTTATTTATTCTGAGACATTGTTAGACTCTTCTATCTTCTCTGTTCTGTGTTCTAAACCTGCTACAGGCTAATCTAAGTACAGGATGACTAAATACTTACAGAAAGGGAAGTAGGTGTTGAACAAGCCAGGGTTATAAAAAGCAAAGAGGTTTTTAGTACCTGGCACTTTAGGACCCAAAATAAAGGCACTCAAGAGTCCCTAAAGGGATGCTTTGCTTTGTCTAAAAAAGACCAAGAAAGAAATCCACAGTATATATGCACCTCTTTCCTTTCTCACCCTTGGGAAAATATATAACTGTACACATTGTTGTTTTACTTGGATGGTCTTGTTTTCCTCCTTTGAGGTATAGTATAAATGAGGGTCTATCTTACCTGTAACATCCTTTGGTAGAAAGTTAAAGAACTCCCACTCCTAACTAAGAACTATGGACCCCTGATGGCTTCTAGGCAAAGAGGGTCAGTTTTCTTCACGAGTGTGTCTCCTATAGGTTGATCATGCTGCGGAGGATGCCCCCACACCATATGGTCAGCACCAAGCAGGCTCCACAAGTTATTTACAAAACAAACAAAAAGAAAACATAGTATGGGAATGGTATAAAAAGGCAAAGGTATTGGGAGTGAATCTGGGAGGAATTACAGGGAAAAATCAGGGTAAGTCTAATCAAAATATAATTTATTAAATTCTCAGAGAATTAATAAAGTTTAAAAAAAAACTTGTGACTAATCCTACAGTCTACTATAATCTAGTTAGCAGAGACTCCCACCCCCAGCTGCCCAGTGCTGGAATTAACCTGCCTACCTCCCAAGCTACTCAGTGTCTACAAATCTCCAGGTTCCCCAGTTTCTGGTTCCATGGTCAGTGTCTTTGTGTAAAGACAGAGGTGAACTCAGTCTGCTGAATGAGAGAGTGCCTGAGGCTCTGGGAACAAAGCAACAGCCAGATTCTTAAAGCTCACTGGGGAGGGAGGAGGCTGGTACTGGAACAGAGGTGAACCCCGAGTTTGGCTTCCCCTGAGAAGGGAGTTTAGTGAGCAAACACGGTTTATTTCATCCAGGGAACTACTGGAATTTGGAGATTTTTCATTTCCTAGGTGAAAGAGACAAACCACATTTTACAAAAGAAAATGAAAAGAAGAAGATGTCTAAACCATATATGACAAAATGTACAATGAGGACAATCAATAGGACAATTAATTGTAGCAGGTCTGTGACAATTGAGTCTAACAGACCATCCTTTGCAGACTTGACCTGACAGCCTTTCACAGCAGCTGGGAAAGCTTCCAGAAGGATCCCACTGCCCTCCCCCCCCCCCCCCCAGTTCTAAAACTATCCAGGTGGGTTAATCTACATATGCATTGGTCTATACTGTAAACAGTCGCCCTTCCACTCAGGAAGAGTTAACTCTTTAATCACTTCTCCAGGTCCACCTGAGCCAAAGGAATCCTTTCTCCAGTGTCAGTTTGTCCTGCTGCAGGTGGGGGTGTGGGAGGGTGCTTCTTTGCTCTCATCCTCCAGCTGTGCTAGCTCTACATGGGAGCTGGCTTTAGATGCACTAGCCTGGTGACCCAGTGACACCCCCAAATGTGTGAATACGACTACAATGGGTCCTAGTGAATAGACAGACTCCAAACTTCTAAACAGACTGCCTATTTGTCAGCAGATATTTATTTAGCAGAACACGGGATGCAGTGGGGCGAGCAGCAGGTAGAATTAATAGCTCAACTGCTCCCTGCCTGTTTCCCTCTTATTAACACCGGTGGGCAACAACGCTGTGAAATTAGAAGCACAGAAGCCAAATCAAAGTCTCTGTGTGGCCACAAGCGTCCTAACAAGTCTGAGACTGTTTTAAAACCGGCGAGACCATCTGCGCGGCACAAAACCATCCCCCTTTCAGTTGATGCGAATTCTGTTTGGTTTGGGGTATAGCCTCAAGAAAAGGCAGGTGACCAAGGGAAATAGCCAGAGTGTCAATCTCTCTCCCCGTCAAGGAACATAAAATATACCTCTCCTTATATAGTTCAAATCTACAGAGGGGGTCCTGTCTGGCCAGGAAGATGACCTGAGGTCTTTGAAGTGCCAAAGGCGGCCAGTGACACTGATTTCCTGTGGTCCTCGAGGTGTTCTGACTCACAGGCCACTCACTGGTGGTTGGGGAGATAAGCTATGCCCCCTCAGTTCACAGCTAATCATGAACGCAAAGAACGGAAATTACGTCGGTTTGCAGACTGCCTGAGGTATATGAAGAAACACGTAGTTGCTGTCGCACAGCCTGGCTTGGGCACTGCTGTGAATCAGACTGCCACCCTCAAAGTCTGTGCCGTGACTCCTTGCAGTCTGAAGACCTGGTCCCACCACTCAACCTTTTCGTACCTGTCTCTTCCTTTGCAGAACGGAGGTGACTACAATGTCTACCTAGAACTTTCTGAGGACTTGGTGAGTTCAGACATGTCAATCAGGAGTGGGTTGGATGCGCAGCATACCTTGTACAGGGAACGCTGAGGGGAGAAATGTTTTCTGGCTTCTTGGCTAGGCCTCACTGCCATTCTTCGCCCAGAAGAGCGAATCACCCAACTCCACAAACCCATGTACTCTCTACAGCTCTCTGCTGCCCCCTGCTGACATACTGTTAATACTGTAGTTGGGATGTGGTCCTCTTACCTGAAAACAGTTACCCTACTTCTCAGCAATCATCTATCATCCCAATATAGGGCTCTTTCTGGAACTCTAAGCCTCCTGTGCCTTAGTCTACCTTACTGCACACACATCGTGCTCCCTTTGCCCGCATCTCTCTGCCCAAGACAGTACCATTTCAAATGCCATGGAATTCATGCAGCCTGCCTATGTGCCCTTCTTAGAAGGAATCCGTCAGCCCAAAGCACATCACATCATTCATTGTCCACTCCCTCCTGAACTGTAATTGGTCTTAATTTGCCTTACTGCATCTTACTTAGGCCACGACTATGACTTATTTGTCTCTGCTTCCCCAGCAGCACCAACCATGGTAACCCATTCAAAAAGACTACTCTAGAATTCTCCCAGTCAGTGCAGACTCTACCGTCCTCCCCACAGGCCCCATCTCACTGCACCCTCCTCCCTGGATTCTCAGACCAGTTCCAAGCTGTCCAGGCTGCAATGGAAGCAGACTTGTGGTGAAAACACTAAGAGAGAAAGAACCTCGGCATTTCCCAGCTTCTCATCCTTTCCTGCCACAGCTGCATCCTACAGTGTGACATTCTTACTGTAGCCCAGGTCTGGGGGGTCTTCCACATCCTCATTCCTCCAGCCACAATGGTCCTTCCGTCCCTATAACACGCCACCTCCTCTACTTGCATAAGGGTTCTTCTAAATGGTTCCTTCTTCCGTCCTCTCCCAGCTTGCCCTTGCTCCAGCCACTGCTCAGGCGTTAGCTCAAACACCACTTCCTCAAAAGCATTTCTAGATTATCTACCCAAGGTCTGCAGAATAGCTGTGATTTTTTCAAAACTAACCCATTATGCTTCCAAATTCCTATTTTTGTTCATTCTATTAACACTTGCCATCCTTTGGGAACTACACACTCCATGTTCCCAGGCACAACATAATACCACACACACAGTAGATCACAATAAATATATAGTAAGTACATAAATTATATGTATATATTATGAAATATATATTTAGTGTACATAGTATAAAAATTAAAGAAGCTGTGTTAAACGGAATCTTGTCAAAGTATCTAAAGACATATTAAATCTAAATCCTTAATTTCATTTTTATAATTAATATTTAAGATATTCAATTATGATGACTGAAAGACAGGCAATATGTGTATCTCTGAAACAAGTCTATAAAAGAACAAGAATGCTTCTTCTGACCTTTACCCTCTGTGCCCATGTCTGGTGTGGGCATCCAGATGTTAGGCCAAGCCTTCTTCCTTGTCTGACACTTACCCTCAGTGCTCATGTCTGGTGTGGGCATCCAGATGTTAGGCCAAGCCTCTTCCTTGTCTGACACTTACCCTCTGTGCCTATGTCTGGTGTGGGCATGCAGATGTTAGGCCAAGCCTTCTTCTTTGTCTGACACTTACCCTCTATGCCCATGTCTGGTGTGGGCATCCAGATGTAGGCCAAGCCTTCTTCCTTGTCTGACACTTACCCTCTATGCCCATGTCTGGTGTGGGCATCCAGATGTTAGGCCAAGCCTTCTTCTTTGTCTGACACTTACCCTCAGTGCTCATGTCTGGTGTGGGCATCCAGATGTAGGCCAAGCCTTCTTCCTTGTACAGCTTCATCATAGTGTCTGGAGTCATGGGTTCAGGGTAGCGGTTACAGCCTGACGAATTCTGGATGATATCCCATTCGGTCTGGAAATTCATGACAGCTGTAATCCCCAATTCATGCTTCAGTTTGATGGTCACATGTTCCAGCTGGCGAGGGCAGCTACCCAGCCAGATATTTGGTAAAATTCTGGAGAGAACAAATGGGAACAACAATGACTACTAACTGCATAAAACACATACAGTTAATCTTTTGCTCTGATGAGAAAATGCTGGATTTTAAAAAAATAAGAAACGATACTATTTTTCAAAACTATCCGCATTACAGTTTTAGGAAAATACATCAGGCAATCAACAAGCACCCCAGGAGATGGACCTTAGAAACTAAATCTAGCAACATTGAAACAAACTCCTCAGGTTGTCTTACTGTATGAATGCTGCACAAAACCCATCAATCCATTTCAAACACTAACAAATTAAATGTGAAACAGATACAATCACCTCGAATTTAAAAAATACACATAACTAAAATACAGCCATCACTCTTGTTTAGCACTATGTAAACTTTTTCAAACAGCCTAAGATTTGTGAAACAGGCCAAACTCAGAAACAGTGAACTTGGGTTAAATAAAATCAAAACCAAAATAGTCCATTAGCCCCCAAACACTTCTCTACAGATTTATAAAAGGTGATGTGGTAGTTAGAAGGTAGTTGGCCCCCATAGCCCCTAGGGAGTGACACTATTAGGTGGTGCGGCTTTGTTGAAGTAGGTAGGGCCTTGTTAGAGGAAGTATGTCATGGGGGGAGGGGGTATGCATTGAGATCTCATATGCTCAAGCTATGTCCATTTTAGCTCACAGTCTTCTGTTGCCTGTGGACCAGGATGTAAAACTCTCAGCTCCTTCTCCAGCACCATGTCTGCCTGCCTGCCTGCCACCATGTCCTGTCACGATGATGATGAACTAAACCTCTAAAACTGTAAACTACACTAAGTAAATGTTTCCCTTTCTATGAGTCATGGTGTCTCTTCACAGCAACAGAAACCCTAAGTAAGACAGAAGTTGGTACCAGGGACTGGGGTATTGCTGTGATAGGCCTAACCATGTTTTTGTTTGGAGAATTTGGACTTTGGCACTTTGGCTTGGGAAAGCAGTGGAATGTTTTAGCACTGCTTATGGTAGTAGGAGCATGGCTATCTGAAATGTGGGGGCTGACTCGAGAGGTTTCAGAGGGGAAGCATTTTAGTGGGTTTCCTAGAGATCATTCGTGTGCCATTTTGGTGAAAAGTGTGGCTGCTTTTTGCCCTAGTGCAAAAAGTCTGCGTGAGACTATGGTGAATAAATTTGGATGAATTCCCTCAGCAGAGGAAATCTCAAAATAGTCTAGTGTGGACTCTGTCCTGTGGTTATTAACGTTATGTGTAATGAAGATATATAATGAAAAACAGGCAAGATGAGCAAGGAAAAATACAAAATGTGCAATTTGAGGGAAAGGGGAGCACCAGGAAGTGGAATAGAACTAAGTCCTGTGTTCGGGAGGTAAAAGATTAAGAAACAGGATAAAGAAGTGATGACCTCAGGGTAAGCTCCCACCCAGTTAAGTTTCCAACTTGTGAAAAGGAATTATGTGATTGATTTTTACATTTTTTTCTATGCTCTTTGTTCTTTTGGGGCCCACCACCCAGCTCCCAAATAAATCACACATAGAGGCTTATTATTACTTACAAATGCCTGGCTTTAGCTTGGTTTATTTCTAGCCAGCTTTCCGTAACTTAAATTACCCCATCTGCCTTTTGCCTCTGGGCATTTTCCTTTTCTTCTATATATCTTTCTTTCACTCTTACTCTGTGGTTGGCTGTGTGGCTGGTCCATAGCATCCTCCGCTCCTTGTTCCCTTGCTCCTCCATCTCTCCTCCCAGGTTTGTCCTATTTATTCTTTCTGCCTGCCAGCCCAATCTATCCTTTCTCCTGTCTTGTTATTGGTCGTTCAGCTCTTTAGTAGAGCAGTCAAATGTTTTAGACAGGCAAAGTAACACAGCTTCAGAGAGTTAAACAATTGCAGCATAAAGGAATGCAACACATTCTTGCATCATTAAACAAATGTTCAACAGCATAAACAAATGTAACACATTTTAAAAATAATATTCTATAACAGAATTAAAGAAAAGCTTAGCACTGGGTATGGTGGTACATGCCTTTAATCCCAATTACATGTTTTCCTTTGTAAGAGTTGTGTGGTCATGGTGTCTCTTTACAACAGAACACTAAAACAGATGACCTAAAGGAAGAGGGCAGCATCAGTTTTCCTTTAAAGTACCAACTATTAAGAGAGAGGAGAGAGAAAGACAGACAGAGGCAGAGAGGGAATATTGTCATTATTATATCAGATAAAATTCTACATCTAAAATTGCTCAAGGTTGAGCTGCAAGCTCAGTTTCTCACTCCATAGGTCTTGAGTTGAGAGCTCCCAATACCCAACAATTCCCAGGTGATGTTGCTTATTCAAATCCTAAATCTTGAGAAAACGCTTCCCTAGAGACTCAATGATACAAAATATGTGATGTACTTAAATCATTCAGATTAAGATGTGTAGGTGAGGAAAACATGAGTAGTTTTCTTTGTACTTGCAACAGACAAGAATAAAAGTAACAGAAAGAAAATAATTGTTGTGTAAAAAATAAAAACAAATTCTAGGACAATGAGAAATACATTTAACCCAAAAGGATAATGAAAGTTTATTCAAAGACATGAAAAGTACAAACAAAATCAATCTTATCATAGCGATTATTTGAAAAATCTATTATCTTACATGTAAAATTTACCAAAATGTAAATATTTTACAAACCAGCAAGCATAATAAATTTATCATGATTTATCATGTATTGTATATATAATCTAATTCATGTATAAGCTTATTCCACACATATACATTCTCTCCAGAACTATGGGATAGATACTGTATTTCAAATTACCTGAATCATACTATATAGGGCTTAACTGAGGTTAGTGGTGAACACTACACATTCACCAGTATCTCCCTGTATTTGCTTAGAACATGGAGGACCACCAATCCTCCCTCTGCTTCAAAGTTAGATGTGTCCCACACAACTTGCTTTTGTTAATAAATGAGCTGAGCTAGTAACAAGTACCACCTCCCATTGGGTATATTTAAAACTGCGTGTGTGATTCTCTCCGCTCTCTTTCCCTGCTGCAGTGACTGAACATGTATGTGAGTGAGTTTCTAGAATGCCAAGCTACAGTCAGGAGAACAGCTGTCCTAGAGAGCTAAGAGTTTGCTCAGTGGATCCAGTTAGGACTTGCTTGTTACCTTGTTTTGATAAGACAACATCTAAGTCTTTAGTGGCTTGAAACCTCTAACATTCAAGATAGAAACTGCACGAGGGGCTGCATTTGCGGTAAGATCCATTCATGTTGCCTTTAGAGCAGTGTTGTGTGATATTTTGATCACATTATGACAATAAGGTTATTAACCATAGATATTTTGGAGGACTGAGTACAGATAGAGGGACAGGAAGTAATAAGGCAGGGCAAAAAGAGAATCTCAGCCTGTTGTCAGAGGTTTCTGTCCTGCATGGTTTCCACAGTCCCAACGAAATCAAACAGAGGTGTACATTAACTATTAACTGATTGGCCCATTAGCTCAGGCTTCTTATTAACTCTTATAACTTACATTAGCCCATTATTCTTATCTGTGTTAGCCACATGGCTCAGTACCTTTTTCAGTGGTGTAGTCACATCTTGCTTCTTCTGTGCCTGGACACGACTGCAGAGGGAGCTTCCTTCTTCCCAGAATTCTCCTGTTCTCATTGACCCACCTCTACTTCCTGTCTTGTTGTCCCACCTATACTTCCTGCCTGGCTACTGGCCAATCAGCATTTATTTAAAACATAATTGACAGAATATAGACAATTGTCCCGCACCATCAGTCCTTTTGGTCGGAGGAACAGAAGAGACAGGGTTTCTGGGTACTTCTCTACTGTGTCTCTGATCACTCAGATTCTTATCCGGATATCTGACTCCTGACTTTTTATTGGTAGAGAATAATTAGATAACTACATCAAAACAGTGGTGGACTACTGGGTCAATCAGCTTTGGCAATATTAATGAGATATTTTGGATTTTCATACTGGGTGGTGGTATATGCACCTGGCAGGTTAAGATCAGTAGTGTCGCTGAGTATCTACAATTCAGAAGGCAGGGGCCACAACAAAGAAGCATCTAGTTCTAAATGTTAACAACACAAACATGAAAAAAACTTGGCTTATAAAAACAAAAATGGCACCGAACTCTGAACCCTTCGAAGAGAGGAAGGCAACATGAAATAGGTGTAAGCTCACTATATCTAACCAGGGATTGCAGGGCTAATAGTTCATTCTGTTCTGACAACAGAAAGCTAACATTGTGTTTTAAAATGCATGCATATGGAGCTGGAGAGATGGCCCGATGGGTAAGAACCCTTACTGCTCTTGCAGAAGACTCATGTTCAGTTCCCAGCACCCACACAAAATAACGGCTATCTGTAATTCCAGCTTTAGGGCTTCTGACATCCTCTGTAGGTCTCTGTGGCCATTGCACACTTTTGGAATAGGTCTAAGTAGTACTTAGTTGTACTTATTTTGTGATTTAGTTAGTTTTAGACCTATTCCAAAAGTGAGCACATCAGAAGCTTAGAGATAGTAAATAACTTGGCCTAAAGTCATATGACTGTTACTAAGTACCAGTCCTGACATTTGAACTCGGTCTGATTGGCTATAGGTAGCACCATTTCCACTGTAGCTAAAAACGTTAGAGTGCTTTTCAGACATCTAATATGGAGCTCCTATTTTGCTCTAGCTCCTTCTTATATTTGCACATATGAATATTTAAGGATTTATTTATTCTTATTTTATATATATGGTGTCTTGCTTCTGTACCTTGTATGTGCAATGGCCACAGAGACTATTTTCTTCACTTGAATGCTGCAAGGTACAGAATGGTCACTTATTTTTTAATATGAAATCTATGTTGGCTTTTTACCCTTTTGTCCTTTCTTCTGTGTGTTCACTTTTTTGCTTTTTTGTGGCAATTCTTGCTGTTGCTCATGTGAACATGAAAACAATCCCCTCACTTCAAATGCAGGTATTTCTGATCCTCAGTAGAAACATCTCAAAGGACCTAACCATCTTTCTAAGCCCTATTTACCAGATAGGAAAGGTTATTTTTTTTCTAGTTAGGTTTTTATCTGAAAAGCTATAGCCATGTCCTTATGGAAATCCTTCTTAATATATTAGGGGGTGAAATTAAGGTAATAAAGTAGAAAGAGCCAAGGAAATCATAATGGTACTGGAAAGATGAGCATGAGTTTTCTTGACCCCAAAGAATTCTGAGATAGTTCACTGGGCACAGTAGACTAAGGGAAAGATCACAAGCTTGGCACATGCACAATCTAGATCGGTGATGGGCAGGATGATGTGACTAAGTACTTAGTGTTCACAGAAGTGTGAAATCTTCACATTGTGTAACTGTCTCTGCCCTCTGCTGAGGAATGGGAACAGGACCAGGCTCCATCTAGAGACACATCCAGCCTTCTATTATGCCTTGGAGATTAGATTCCTTCTCCAGGACCCTACAGACTGCCTGTGAAGTGGTAGCGTGGAGTTTCCACGGGTATACTTTGGAGCTGAACTGAGCACACTAAGTTATATGCCATGCTGTGGGAAAGGGAAGCAGAAACCTCATTTATATAATTGAGTAACATAACGTATTGAACAGTAATGTATGTTTTTCTGGGAAAAAAATTTAAGCGGACTGGCAAAATGTCAAAATGGGTATTGATGACATAAAATTTGAATTTCAATGTTACTCAGAGTTCTCTTAAATTCTGTTCTCTTTGAGTGGGGGACATTTGATATTTACCTAGTCAATACATGCAAAAATAAAGTGGCAGACTGATTTCTCACAAAGGATTTGCAATTTGCATAAAAGCTGAAAACCAGTTCACAAAGATATGCAAAAGGTAAATTGCCTTGAGCACTGGGAAAAACAAAACAAAACAGACCCAGAATCCCTACCAGAGTCTGCATCCAGAACCACAGTGTGGCTAAGAGAGGCCCTGGGGTGGTGTTGTCATCCCATTCAGCTCCGCTCTTAAAGTGATTTTTAAACAATAGAGAAAATCAAAGCAAATATTAAACCCAAGGTTAACATTATAGAGCTAGATATATCTACCTATTATATATATCTGACATTATATCTGATGAAAATAAATTAACAGCCACATGCCTGCATCACAAATAAATACCATGTTCTACGTTAAATATTTCCAACATTTTTATAACTGATATGACTCTCTCTCTAGTAATATGATGAAGCAAGTTCTATAGTTAAGAAAGGAATATTAAATGATGCCTTATTGTTTTAAACAAGATGCTGTGAACCTAGCATACAGATAACTGAAGATAAACTTTGCAGCAAGCATGTACTAAAAGATAGAGAAGGAGTTATAAACAGAATCAAACTGGGTCCTTTATGGGTTGTGGAGATAAAGGCTAGGGCTGACCAGAAACACATCAGTGCTAACCAGGCAGCCATCCTGTCTCCACTCATTCTCACAGCAGGCGATGCGGTCCTACTTACATGACACACTGGAAGTGATGAGGTGCACAGTGTACTTTCTAAACTGTAATTCAGCTTTTAGCTCACTCGAAAAGATAATTTGACACCATTAAAAATTCATTTTTATGCATCTCACCTTGTGCTAATCTTCTCTTGGTGTCAGTGGTAGTTTAAAGAGTTTTTAATATGAAGGATTTTAAGGTAAAAGTAATTATTGAAATATAAAATTTACAGAATAAAAATCTCCTCTAGATAAACTGAAGTCTATAATTAAGGAACAAATGTTATGGCTTGCAGTTATATTATAAATTATAAGCCCCCAGAGAAATATTTATGAATAATTTACCATAGATTTTTAAGTTATGATAGAGATTTTTGGCTGCAGCATTATAAATTATTTAGAAAGGTCAGATGGAAGCCACTGTGCCGAATTAATATCAATACTCAGTCAAACCAGAATGAAGTTCCCAAGCCAGTTCACTTCGTAGAACAGAAAGTCCCTTTCTAAAGGCGTCTGTTCACCAGGATTCTGTTTGCCTTTTCTGTGTTCGTAGAAATTACCCACTTACCTGTGGAACTTTATTTCAGACCCACCGACCTGGCTCATCAGCAAGTGGTGGCAGAAACATACCGTATAAGCTTTAGTTCCTTTTAAAGGAGTAATATTTGAAGATAAAACAAGAGGGGCTGACTCAGCTCTACAGGCGCACTCCTAAATTCAAGTCCTCGCCCCTCTCCAAATGATTCCTAGACAGAGCGAGACACTGGAAATTGTTGATGACACGGGAGCTAAGAGAGGAGGTGTGCCCATATTAAAATGCACGCTGTTCTCAAAAACATCCAAAATAAACTCGCTCGTGTAACCTGAGAAATAGTAAATAAAGTTATATGCATGAAGAATGGAATGCCTCCTGGTGGGGGCAGGGGGTAGGAGGAAGGGGTGAAGGGGAGGATTAAGGAGAGCTTGAGGGAATGGGATAGACGAGATGGAGGAAGGACAGAGATGAGAGCAAGGAAAGAGATATCTTGATTGAGGGAGCCATTATGGGGTTAGCAAGAAACCTGGCTCTAGAAAAATTCCCAGGTTCCACAAGGGTGACCCCAGCTAAGACCCTAAGCATTAGAGGAGAGGGTGCCTGAACTGGCCTTGCCCTGTAGTCAGACTGATGATTATCTTAAATATCACCATAGAACCTTCATCCAGCAACTGATGGAAACAGGGACTGAGACCCACATCGGAGCTCCAAACTGCGTTCCCAAGGTCCAGTTGAAAAGTGTCTCAAAAAATCCAAAAAGAAAAAGAAAGAAAGAAAGAAAGAAAGAAAGAAAGAAAGAAAAGTGGAAGGAATGAGAGTGTGAGCAAGGAAGTCAAGATCATGATGGGGTCATCCACTGAGACAGTCTGCCTGAGCTAATGGGAGCTCACCAACTCCAGCTGAACTGAGAGTGAACGAGCATGGGATCAAACTAGTTCTTCTGAATGTGGTTGACAGTTGGGGCAGACAGTGGCACTGGAATTTGCCTCTGCTGCATGGACTGACATTTGGGATCCTATTCTCTTTGGATGGATACCTTGCTCAAGTTAGATGTAGTAGGTGCAGTAGGGAAGGCCTTGGACTTTCCACAGGGCAGGGTGCCTTGCCCTATCTTAGGATTGGAGGCGGTGAGGTGGGAGGGTGTGTGATGGGAGTGGGAGGAGGGGAGGGAGTGGGAATTTGGCTTGGTATTTTTTAAGTAATAAAATAAAATAATACTAAAAAAGGGAAAAAAGAATGGATTGCTGGGGACTGGAGAGATTGCTCAGTGATTTAAAGCAACTATTGCTCTTGCAAAACTGAAACCCAGTTTCAATTCCTAGCATCCACATGATGGTTCACAACCATCCATAACTCCAGTCCCAGGGGACCTGATGCCCTCTTCTGGTCTCCATGGGTACCAGGCACAAACATGATACACATACATATGTGCATATAAAACACTCATACATATAAAATAAAATAAATCTTTATAAAATATTTTTATGAGAACACAACCTAGTGTTGAAGCAGGAGAGATGGCTCAGTGGTTAAGAGATTATACTGCTCTTCCAGAGGACCCATGCTCAGCACCCAGTGCCTACATCAGGTCATTCATAACAGCTTGTAACATCAGCTCCAGGGGAATCAATGCCATCTTCTGGATTCTGTGAGCACTGAACTCATGTGCATAAATCTGCACAGAGACATATGCACATAATTTTAAAAAACTGACAGAAGGATGGAATGTTGTGGGAGATGTGATGTGAAGCACTGTCTTCTGCACATGACAGTACTATGGCTCACAGGAACACAATCTACACAAGATCAAACCCAGAGCAGGGGCTGGAGCTCCTGAGAGCCCACTCCTGCATGAGTTACTGGCAGTTAATGTCTACTGGAAGAAGAGGGTCACTTTTCTTTAGAACTGTGGCCACTAGAAGGGTTCCCATTCCTGGTGAATGACCCCATGCATGTGTGCATATGGGTAGCACTAGTGTAATTCATTGGAATAAGTAATAAATAAATGAACTTTATAAAAGAAGGCCATGAAGTTGAGAAAGAGATGAGCTGAGAAGTCCTAGGGGACACTAGCGAGTGGGGGAGGAGGTAAGCTATAATCAAGTATGTCGTGTGTGTGTGTGTGTGTGTGTGTGTGTAAAACTTTCAAAGATTAAACAATTTTCTTAAAGAATCAAAAAATTGTAGAAGAAAATTACCAATGTGGATTAGTACTGCTTCTTTTATGATTCAACCAGCCTCAAGTTCAATAAAATCCAGCCTAATAATGTCACAATTTAAGACCAAGGGAAATAGTTGCCACCACTAACACTCTGCAATCTTGATTTCTTATTACAAATCAAAACCAGTTTAATTCACCTGAGTGAACGTGGCTTTGTGGTACCAGGCAGTCACATGGAAACACTGCTGCTGGCTTCACCTGACAGGCTGACACCTGTGGTACAGAAGCTACTGAGGCATAGGATGGGGGCTGCTGGTTGTACATCAGTTGTCAATCAAAGCAGACCTCACTGGTAATAATGAGGACATCAGGCAGAATGAGCATCCAAGCACTCTGCGAAAGTCCGCCTCGGGGGACCGACAGGAGATGCTGACATGGAAGCAGCCAGAGCATTATACGGACAGCAGGGAACATGGCCATTAGACAGGACTAGCCTTCTCCTAAAAGGGAAAATTAGCATGATTTTCTGGCCTCCGACAATAAAAAGACTAGGAAACCACAAAAATAGTGGAATGGTTGTATGAACATGTGTTTTTGTTTACTTATCACACACATACACACACACAAAAAAATCCTAACTTGATAAACATATCAGGTAAGTATATTCCAAGAACAGAAAAGATTTTGCTGAGACTCTGTTCAAATCCTCAAATTCGGCTGAAAACCTGAGAGAGAATAAAAAATGTACGTGTTTCTGTGTGCAGAAAAATTCCAAGTTGAATAATTGTGTTCTGTTTGGATTATTTTATATTGTATGGTCAACCCAATATGAAATTAAAATGTGACCTAGCTATTGAATAATGAGTAAAAAAGAAAATTCTATCAGTCCTGTAATTTTTATCTATTTATATAAAAACAAGAGAAATATTAAAATTTGTCTCTAATATAGTCCTGGATTTCTGAGCATACAGCTTGCACTGCTGGTTTGTCCTCTAGTGCTGTCAAACTTCTGCCCTCATGGGGTGCTTGTAACACCATGCCAGTTAACTCTGAATAATTTCTGTAGCATGAATTCTAATTGTTCTTCATAAAACCTGGAGTCAGATATGAGAGGATGAAAGCTGAGCGATCAGAGAAGCAGTGCCACTAGTGAGACCTTTAACCTCTACTGAATCCTCGGACTGAAAAGGAAATCTTGTCCTCAGTCTGCCTCCCGAGACTGTCCTCTGACTACATCCCCAGACTGTGACCTCTGACTGCATCCTGAGACTGTGTCCTCTGACTGCATCCTCAGACTGTGTCCTCTACGGCCTCCCCAGACTGTGACCTCTGACTACATCCCCAGACTCTGACCTCTGACTGCATCCTCAGACTGTGACTTCTGACTGCATCCTCAGACTGTGTCCTCTGACTGCATCCCCAGACTGTGACCTCTGACTGCATCCTCAGACTGTGACCTCTGACTGCATCCTCAGACTGTGACCTCTGACTGCATCCCCAGACTGTGACTTCTGACTGCATCCTCAGACTGTGTCCTCTGACTGCATCCCCAGACTGTGACCTCTGACTGCATCCCCAGACTGTGTCCTCTGACTGCATCCCCAGACTGTGACCTCTGACTGCATCCTGAGACTGTGTCCTCTGACTGCATCCTCAGACTGTGTCCTCTACGGCCTCCCCAGACTGTGTCCTCTGACTGCATCCCCAGACTGTGACCTCTGACTGCATCCCCAGACTGTGTCCTCTGACTGCATCCCCAGACTGTGATCTCTGACTGCTTCCCCAGACTGTGACCTCTGACTGCATCCCCAGACTGTGACCTCTGACTGCATCCCCAGACTGTGTCCTTCTACTGCATCCCCAGACTGTGTCCTCTGACTGCATCCCCAGACTGTGACCTCTGACTGCATCCCCAGACTGTGTCCTCTGACTGCATCCCCAGACTGTGACATCTGACTGCATCCTCAGACTGTGACCTCTGACTGCATCCCCAGACTGTGTCCTCTGATGGCATCCTCAGACTGACTGGTGCAGACTCTGCCTTGCAGACCACACTGCTGCTCAGACTGCACACTGTGTATCCTGTCTCCTGTATTATATTCCTCTCTCCGCCCAGCCATTTCTCTTCCTGACTCCACCTCCCTAGTGCTGGGATTGAAGGCATGTGACTCACAAATACTGAGATTAAAGATGTGAGCCACCACTGCTTGGCTTTATTTCTTTTTTAGACTGGATAAATTTTGTGTAGCCCAGTTTGGCCTTGAACTCTCAAAGACTCATCTACCTCTGTCTCCTGAGTGCTGGAATTGAAGGTGTGTGCCACCACTGCCTCACCTCTAAGACTAATTAGTGGCTTAGTTCTGCATTCTAATCTTCAGGCAAGCTTTATTTGTTAAATTGCAAACAAAATATCACTAGAAACTTCTTGAAGACAATTTCCAGTCTGGAGAGTGGTACTAATTAGTTTCTTAGCTAAAACAAAGTTCTGTTATAGTTTGCTCTGGGTCACTGTTGTGGAATGTTTGTATACTGTATGAAAATGTATTGCTGTGATTGGTGTAATAAAAAGTTGAATGGCCAATAGCTAGGTTGGAGGTATAGGCAGGACTTCCGGGCAGAGAGAGAACTCTGTGAAGAAGAAAGGCAGAGTTACCGGCCACACTTGGAGGACGGGCCATATGGAGATGAGGTAACAAACCACGAAACTTAAATTAATATAAACATGTTAATTTAAGTTATAAGAGCTAATTGAGAACAAATCTAAGCTAAGGTTTTCATAATTAATAATGTCTCTGTGTCATTATCTGTGAGCTGGCAGCCCAAAGAAAAGCACTGCTACAGAACACAGACAACAGTCTAAATGCAGTACACGGTGATTCAGAGAGGCACAGCTAGTTTCCTTTCTGTTTAAATGTGCTACATAGTTCAACCAAGAAATATCATCCGCAGTTTCAGGCATTTGAGCACTTGGCCCCCAGCTGGTGACACGTTGGGGAAGGTGAGGAGGCAGAGCCTCGCTGGAGGAAGTATGTTACTGGAGGTGGGCTCGAAGGGTGAAACGCTTCACATACTTCAAATTTGCTCTACTTCCTCCCCCGTCATCATGCCAGCTGCCAGCTGCCTGCTGCCAAGCTATCCCTGCCACCACAGACCCTAACTCTCTGGTCACATAAGCCAACATATTACAGTTTTTTATAAGTTGCCTTGGTCAGTGTGTTATCACGGCAACAGAGAAGTAACTAAAACAGATAATATATGAAAGAAATAATTTCTCCCATTATTCTTTCATTTTCTGGTACTAAGTACCATATTATTAAATCAATTATGGAACCCTATTATTGACAGGCACTTGTACTAATTGGCTTCAGCTGTCAACTTGGTACAGCTGAAAATCATCTAACAGAGTATCAAATGAGGGACTGCAAAGACCAGATGGACCTGTGGCTAAGTCTGTAAGGGGTTGTCTTAAAATATGTCTAATATAGGGATCTCAGCCAACTGAGGGAAGTGCCATTCCTAGGCATGTGGACCTGGGCTATGTCAGAAGCCTGATGAGCATGAACCTATGAACAAGTCAGAAAGTAAGGCAGCTAGCCTGGTTCCTCTAGAGCAGGGATTCTCAACCTTTCACAGGGGTCGCACATCAGATATCCTGCATATCAGATATTTATATTACAGTTCATAACAGTAGCAAAATTAGAGCTATGAAGGAGCAATGAAAATAATTTGTGGTTGGGGGCGGGGAGTCTGTAACATGGAGAATTGTACTGCAAGAGTCGCAGCACTGGAAAGGTTGAGAGCCACAGCTCTATGAGTTCTGCTTGACGTTCCTGCCCTGATATTCCCAGTGGTGGAATGTGTGACCGGAATTTAGAAGCCACATACTCCCTCTCCTCCTCAAGTTGCTTTGGCTCAGAGTATTTTGTTACAGTAGTATGATGAAACTAGAATAATACTTTTCCTAGGCTGAATTCTTGACTCAGTTTCTGAAATTGTGACCTTATTGGAGGTAAATTCTCTGCAGAGGGAATCATGTTAAACTGAGGTCACCCCTGGAAACATTGATGCAGTATGACTGGTGTTATGGGGCTATCTGTGGTTGAGTTTAAAAAACAAAAACAGTTGTCTTCTTTACAACTGCAATGAGTAGGAATAGCACACAAGTCAAATCTAAGGGGGACATGCTCAATAAATAAGAAGTTCAAGCAGTTGGACTGAATACTGTCGGGAACTGGTAAGCCTAACTTTCAACTGAGACTGAGGGACTGTACGTTTGTGCTTCAACTCACTCTTCTCTGAGGTCAGTTTTCTGAAAGCCAGACCACAGGATATACAGAAAGGACTCATTTAGAACTGATATAGGAAAAGAAAAAAAGATATAGGAATAGAACATTAGAATTAATATAGGAAAAGAAACATATCAGGCAAAGCTCTTACAGTGAATGACAAGGTACACTTTGAGAACTGAAAACTCTAGAGACATAGTGAGCATGATAGTACATTCTGGGAGCATAGTGTGGCAGTTTATTGGTATTTATAAATCACTAAAGTAATATAAGGTAATGAAGAATCAACAAAGAACTTTTAAATAGAAGAGTGATGTGGACTTAGATTTCAATGGCTACTGGGGGAAAATGAGTGAAGTACAGTCTAAAGTAGAGAAAAGGAAAAGCCTTGGGATGGGATGGGATGGGATGGGATGGGATGGCTTAGGATATAGTTATTGTGGATCAAGATGGATGCCAGCAAAATCAGCCTTGGAACCTCAACAGTAACCATATGTAATGACTGAAAAGGGAGATTAACAGTGGCAAAATCACTGTGGTGCTATAATTTACCTTCTACTAACACAGTGCTCCCGATTCTATTAAACACATCCTAGCAAGGCCTTCAGGACAGTTTTCTTTGAAATCATTCATTCTGCTGAGTAGTTCATTTCTATATGTGAAGTGATTTATAGATAAGAACCGTTGGTCTCAAAGTTTTGTAAACTATAATCTCTTCCATATGTCAGGGCCCAGGACACTGTCATCTCTGTTTTACATGAGAGCTACATTGATTCTACATTTACTGCTGAGTTCAAATGTGAAAATCCCATCTTAGCTAAAGAACATAGGTGATATGTAAATTATCCGTCCTCCAAACTGTAAGCAGATACTGCTCTTACATTCCCCAGTCACCCAGACCCAAATACTCACACAGAAACTATATTAAATATAACACTATATGGCTTATTGGCTGAGTATTCTTATTAACTAGCTTTTACATCTTAAATTAACCAATTTATATTAATCTAAGTATTGTTATGAGGCTGTGGCCTACCAGTGAGTCTGGCCTCTGTCTCCTTTGGCAGCTACATGGCATCTCCCTGACTCTGCCCACTCTCTCTTTCTATCTCTGTTTGGATTTCCTAACTGGCTTTACTCTGCTAAGTTGTTGGCCAAAACAGCTTTATTCATTAACCAATAAGAACAACACATATACAGAATGACATTTCATGTTGGTTTAGTTTAACAGTCCATATAATGAAATATCTCTCCATTAATAGCTCCTTCACAGTCAAAAAATTCAAAGAAAACACAATAGTAAATATAATCCAGATTCTGTGTGTATTTTCCATCTTTACATGGCTTTTTTTAGTCAATTAGTTTTTAAAATTATCTTTAATCCTTTAATTTATGACTGTATGTACTCTTCTTTATACTCTTTTTCCTCTCTCTCCCCAAGCCTGAGTACCTTTTATTTATTTTTTTTTTTGCAGAGAAATTTGTTGATTTTTATTTATTCTTTGAAAAAATCCATACATATATATGATTCATCTTGGTCATATCCACCCTTCACTTCTGCCCTCCAACATTATCCCTGGACGCAACCATAATCACATCTCCATCCCAACTTCATGCCCTATTTTTATAATTTGTGATTAACAAATTAATTTTAAGTCATTGAATCTAATTAGTGCTGCCTTTCATGAACATGGACACCAGTCATCTGCTTGAGCCAGGGGAACCATCAGTGGTCACACTCTGAAAAAAAACTGATTCTCTCTCCTTCAGCTGTTATCAGCTACCACTAGCTCCTAAGCTAGGAGTCCCTTCTGGAACTTGGTAACATGTTTAGCTTCTTGGTCAGTTCAAAGCTGATTTTTCTGTGTCTTGAAACCAAAGTATGTGATGAATTCAGCAGTAGGGTCTGACTGTCTAGTTATGGTGGGCAACTAAGAGCAATAGCATAGCCTGTATAGTTTTGAGTACCTCTGGGATCTCTCTGACCAATAACTCAGGCACAGCCCATATCTGGTGGGTTGTTAAATGAAAAATTAACCATGTTTGTTCAAATTATTTTAATTTTTAATTTTGAGATTGATACAATTACACCAATGCTCTTTCCATTTTTCTTACTTCCAAGCCCTCCAATATACCCACTCTTCCTAAAGTAATCCAGACACAAACATACAAAGGCCACATGTTATCACTCATTAGAGACCCATTTAAAGTATATTTATACATAAACTTAAACATATTATGGGTATTGTTTTAGGAAGATAGTTGATAGTATGATTCTTTGTAACATTTTCAGTCATCCTTATAGTTAGTTTACCCACATCCCTCCTTTGTCTCTGTATTTATCTCCCCATTTCTGTTATTAGAGATCCTCTACTTTATCCTCATTTCTTTGATTAGCTTACTTGTACCCCAGTAATTTCATCTCTAGTGTTTGCTTACCCTCCTATACATAAAATTGTCTCTTTTTATTTTTCTGGTTTCTGCAGATACTCTAGGGTATATACTTACATCTGAGTACCTTTTAAAAATACATTGTGACCTGTTCAGAGGTTTACTTTTGTCTGAATTTGTCTTTATTGTGTATCTATAATCATTTTACGACCAGGGATGCTTTTAAAATGGTAAACAGCTTGGGCACAGTTGCCTTGGATGCTGACTCTGCCTCTCTTGGCCTTTTATTATGACAGAGGTATGTTTACCCCCAGTTACAGGTATGCGGCAGATTTGTGTAGCCATTAAGCAACTTGTAACACTCTGCTCACAAACCCCACTTAAGTGCTCCACAGCCAGACCTCCCGAAAGAGCGAAAATTGTTCGTTTTGCCAGTACAAACCAGGAAGCTGTTTTTTTTTTCTTATTAAAGAGTTTATTTGGGCTTTTATCTATTGTGACAGGGATTCATAGCAATCAGAGGCAGTCATGATGCCAGTACAACGGAGTTCATATCTCCAACTGCAAGCAGGAAACAGAAAGAAGGGACTGGAAGTGGTATGTGGTTTTGAAACCTCAAAAATGTACCTTCAGGGATGTACTTCCTCCTCAAGGTAGCCCACATCTAGTGCCCCACCCCACCCCACCTCCCCGCCAATAACACCTCTAAACTGGAGACCACACACTCAAACATGTGAGCCCATGGGGGAGGGATAGGAGCATTCTTATTCAAATCACCACACCCAGAAATGTCAGACTGCATGGAGATGCCCCAAAATATCCCCCCAGGAAATGATCCCACATTTGGCCATCCATTTGGCCCCATCCAGAGAGTACTAAAATAAAATAATAGGGGGAAAAAAGTCTTTCATAACCTTAACCTGTTCTCCCTTGACCCCTTCAGTCCTGCAGAGAACAAAAAGAAACAGGTGATGCAAAAGAGGAGGCACTGAGCAAGAAGGAAAAGCAGTCAGTCCACATCCTTTGTGGGCCATGTGGTTATTAAAAGGAGTCCCTTCTTATCACTAAATGAATCAAGAAACAGACATCAATATATGAATCTGACTGCAAAAGTTTGGGAAGCAGCCAGGGACATGGCTCAGTAGATAGAAGCATTTGCCTGGTAACCTGAGTTTGGCTCCCAGAACACACATACAAAGCTAGTGCAGAGACCTGAGTCTGTAATCCCAGCATTCCTATGCAAGATGGAAAACAGAGATGGGGCAGTCAGCTAGAAGCTCAAGGCTAACTAGTTTGTAGAATCTCAAGGGCCAGTTAGCCTCAAGCACTTAGTGGGTGCAGAAACAAGAGACTGCTTCAGCAAAGCGGAAGGTGAGAACTGACCCCTGAAAGGTGTTCACTGAGCGCCACACACCAGGGTGTCGTGGCTCATGCACACCTACACTCACACCACAAATAGACAAAATAACTTCAATAAGATGTATTTCTTTTTATTTTATGAGTGTTTGGCCTGCATGTATGCATGTGCACTATGTGTGTGCACTGCCCAGAGGAGCCAGAAGCATCAGAAAATCCCCACCTCTCCATCCCCACCCCCACCCCCAGTTGGAGTTATAGATGCTCATGAGCCATCATGTGGGTGCTAGGAACCAAGGAACAATGGTGCTCACCTAGGAACTTCCTGCTCCTCGCGGGTTGAGGCATGCTTCTGGTTACTTGAAAACTTCAGCACACAGCTTGGCTTGCTTCAGGGTTCGGCATCTGTCTGGCCAGATAGAACCCTACAGGTAGAGTTGTAGGCAAAGCACAGCTCAGCACTTCCGTGCAGGGGTGCCACCTGCAGGTCACCATAACATCTCTAGACCTGGTTAAAATCTCTGACAACAGGAAGCTGTTTCTAAAAGGAACCTGTGCCTCTGCTTGTGGCCAGAAAACAAAGCCTATCTGGAAAAAAAAATAAATAAATTTCTGCTATCAAGAAATTGTACTTGACTCTCATTTTTTGTGGGTATAGAAGACCTCTTTTTTTTTTATTAAGCTTTTTTTAGGACTTATGTGGGTCCATGCTCCAGATGATGAGCACCATTCTGTAAAAGGAGACTACTTGTTTATTCCCAGCTGCCCCAATCCAAATAATCAAACAAAAACTATATCAATTATGATACTGCTTGGATAATAGCTTAGGCATATTCCTAGATAACTTTTACATCTTAAGTTAACCCATTTCTACTAAACTGTGTGTTGCCACGAGGCTAAGATTTACCAGTGGTAAGGTTCTAACATCCTTGTCCTTCAGCAACTACATTGCATCTCCCTGACTCTGCTTTTTTTTTCTCCTCTATCTCTGCTTGAAATTTCCACCTTGCTATATTCTGCCCTGCCATAGGCCAAAGCAGGTTCTTTATTAGCTAATGGTAACAAAACATATTCACAGCATACAGAGGGGAATCCCATATCAACAAACAATATAAACTATCAAAGGCATTTCAAAAGAAAACTCAAGAGAGTCCCAGCGTCTACCAAGTCCCACCTGTCACAGATGCTATGTCACAGAGAAAATTTTATGCTAACTTTCTCTGTCCCAAATTTTAACACTAGGTATTGACACATGTCCCACTGGTCACTTCTATTACTCTGTATTCTTTGCTTATTTTTTTTAATTTATTTATTTATTAAAGATTTCTGCCTCCTCCCCGCCACCGCCTCCTATTTCCCTCCCCCTCCCCAGATCAAGTCCTCCTCCCTCATCAGCTCGTAGAGCAATCAGGGTTCCCTAACCTGTGGGAAGTCCAAGGACCACCCACCTCCATCTAGGTCTAGTAAGGTGAGCATCCAAACTGCCTAGGCTCCCCCAACACTTCTTTCTCCGCTATTCTCTACATACCTTCTAAGAGTGAAGCTTTCTCAGGGTTCAAACCTCTGATTTTTTTTATCAGTTTCTTGATATCTAGATATCTCACTGGCATGTTTTAGCTGCCATCTGAATTATGATAAATTCAAATCTATTGCCTTCAATTTAGATCACAACCCTAAAAAAATCTCTACTAGATAACCTGAAGCATTAACTGAGCTCACCTTCACCAACTTATACAGATTGTTCTCTATCTACAATTGCCTGTTTTTCAATATGAATTGTGCCTGTCACCCAGACACTTAAGAAAGGAAACTTTATTCAGTCCATTCCAATTTATCTTCCTGTAATCATTAAACCAGAGCCACACATTATTCTACTCTGTATTTGCAGTCTCAGCCAATATTCATTGTCATAGCTTTCATTCAGATCCACAGCATTTAAAAAAAGAATTATACCCATGGCCTCCTAGATGACTACCTAACATACCTTCCTTCCATACTCTTTCTAAAACACAAACCATGGAAGTTCCTGGCCAAAAACACTAAGGTGACCAATCATTGCTTTCATATGACATCATAATTGTTGGATCTAACATTTTCAAATCTAACTCCTACAGATTTCTTTGATCCCATGATCCCGTGCTACCATGTGAGCCTTCCATCCAAATTAGTAGAGTAATTTTACTGATTGCCAATCCCCTCTTTCCCCCACCTCTTCTGCTAATGTTCTTCTTGGATTGCAATTACAGTGCTCACATGTTTGATTTCACTTTTTCAATCACACACACACACACACACACACACATCATCATCATCATCATCATCATCATCATCATCTCCATCATCAGTGTTTCTTCTGATATCCCACAGCATCTCATTTATTGTTTTATTAAAAGTAGGTACAAATAATTGCACATCTTTGGTTTGGCCTCCTGCCCCTCAACTCTGAATTATTGTATTTCCTCTTTTGTATGGTAAACTCCTCAAGAATAAGTAATATAGTTATTGCCATATCACCAGAGATTAACACTGAAACCATTTTATTCACCTTAAAAGCAAAGGTAACAAAGAAATAAGAAAATTAATAATCAGCTGATGATTCATTCAAGTCAATACCACAGCACTTCTACAACTTTTATAGAGCTGTAGTGAAGACATTTCCAACCGTATTATCTCAAGAATGTATGTGCTAAATTATTGGTTGAGCTTTGCTCAAAATAACAATTTTCTCTGCAGACAAATGTGAAAGCTGGTTTTACCCAGAGTATGAAACAATATAACCCAACATGTTTCTCTTCTTTCCCTCACTTCCAGAAAACTTAAACTTCAAATTTAATAGTAGTAATTACACTGTCTGGAGTCCTTAGTAATTTGCATTCTACTTGTTCTCCTAGATAATCTATTTCTATCCTAAATTCTTGCACTCCCTACAATTGCTCTTCTAAAGTCTTCTGTTATAAGTAATTATATATTTGTAGGTAGGTAGAGAATGGTAGCAAGATCTAATCCTCTGAAAAATTCATTCCTTCCCCTCTAAGTCCCTCCCAGTAAGACAGTGACAGAAAGGTGGAAAAGTGACTCTAGCAGAGCCACAAAGACCCATAGCCACCCACAGCCACCATCAGAATCCCCAAGCTTTGGTCAGTTAGTAATCCAGCTATGCATGTCAGTCCAAACTTCCCCATCACACAGAACTGATTTTAATATTACAGTCTTCAATACAGTTCATCTGTGAAAATAAAGTTCCTACATGGAACGTGGTCCTATCTTTATTACTATAACCCATGCATAGTTAAGTGCAGTTTTAATTCATGCCATATGGTATTTTAATTCAAGCTGTTAATGAATGTGGACATTTCAGATTGCAAAAGTAAATGAGATTCTGGGGTAGTATTCACAGCCTGGGTTGTAGTCTAGACACTCCTGAAGGTTCCATTGTCATGGTTCTGTCAGATCCTCAATTAAATTAATCTCTGAGCCAGTGAGCAAGTACTCAGCATCCTTTATTCCAATCACTCCCAAATGGTTCTTATATACCCTGGGACTCCAGAGTTACAGATGTAGAGCCAGTGGAGGTCAGTGGTGGAGGGAAAAATATGTCAGCTTCTCTTTGAGAATACACTGCCTCACTTAGAGAGTGCTTGCCTCTCAAGATGTCAAAAATAAAAATAACTCCACCTATTGTGAAATATCAAACTTAAGTGAAATTAGCTACCAAAAAATCATATTTAAAATAAGAAATTCTCTGTTTTTTCTCAGCCCATATATCATCTATATAAATGAGGGCTCCTGATTTATTTTTTAGTTAATCTTGTATCCTGATACATTACTGAAGGTGTTTATGAGTTGCAGGAATTCTTTGGTAGAATTTTTGGGGTTGCTTATGTAAACAATCATATCATCAGCAAATAGTGAGAGTTTGACTTCTTTTCCAATTTGTATCCCCTTGATTTCATTCTATTATCATTACTTTAGCTAGAACCTAAACTACTATATAGAATAGATGTGAAGAGAGTAGACAACCTTATCTTGTTACTGATTTTAGTGGGATTGCTTTGAGTTTCTGTACATTTAGTTTGACATTGGCTGTTGGCTTGCTACATATTGCCTTTATTAGGCTTAGGTACATATGTTCCTTGTAAACATGCTCTATCCAAGACTTTTATAATAAAGGGGTGTTGAATTTTCTTGAAGGCTTTTTCAGCATCTAATGAGATGATCATGTTTTTTTATTTCTTTCAGTTTATTTATATGGGAGACTACATTGACAGATTTTAGTATGTTGAACCAACCCTGCATCTCTGGAATGAAGTCTACTTGGTCACGGTGAATGATTTTTCAAATGTGTTCTTGGATGCAGTTTGCCATATTTTATTGAATATTTTTACATCAATGTTCATGAGTGAGATTGGTCTGTAATTCTCTTTCATAGCACTGTCTTTGTGTGGTTTGGGTATCAGGGTAATTGTACCCTCATAAAACGAGTTTGGCAATGTTTCTTCTGTTTCTATTGTGTGGAACAATATGAGGAGTATTGGTATTAGTTCTTCTTTGAAATTTTGTAGAATTCTGAGCTGAAACCATCTGGTCCTGGACTTTTTTTGGCTGGGAAACTTTTGAAAACTGTATCTATTACTCCAGTGGTTATAAGTCTAATTTCCTTATCTGTTATTGATTTGATTTTAGTAAGTGATATTTATCCACGAAATTGTCCTTTTGTTTTAAATTTCCGATTTTGTAGAGTACAGGTTTTCAGAATATGACCTGATGATTCTCTGAATGTCCTCTATGTCTGTTTTTATATTCCCCTTTTCATTTCTGGTTTTGTTTATTTGGATATTCTCTCTCTGCCTTTTAGTTAGTTTGGATAAAGGTTTATCTATTTTGTTGATTTGTTCAAAAAACCAATTCTTTGTCTCATCGGTTCTTATATTGTTTTCTTTGTTTCTATTTTGTTGATTTCAGCTCTCAATTTGATTATTTCCTTTCATATAGTCCCAAATATACAATTATACAATGAACTCAAGAAACTGGTCATCAAAAGAACAAACAATCCAATTAAAAAAAATGGGAAACATACCTAAACAGAGAACTCTGAAAAGACAAATTTAAAATGGCAGAAAGACACTTTAAAAAATGCTCAACATTCTTAGCAATCAGAGATATACAAATCAAAACAACTCTGAGATTCCATCTTAGACCTGTAAGAATGGCCAAGATCAAAAACACTGATGACAGCTTATGATGGAGAGGATTTGGGGTAAAGGGAACACTCCTCCATTGCTAGTGGGAGTGAAAATTGCTACAGCCACTTTAAAAATCAGTATGGTGATTTCTGAGAAAATTAGAAAACATACTACCTCAAGACCCAGAAAAATATCAATTTTGGGTATACACCCAAAAGATGCTCAATCATACTACAAGTACATGTGCTCAACTATGTTCTTAGCAGCGTTATTTATAATAGCCAGAACCTGGAGACAACATAAATGCCCTTGACAAAAGAATGAATAAAGAAGATGTGGTATATTTATACAACGGAGTACTACACAGTGAAAAAAAGTAATGACATCTTGAAATTTGCAGACAAGTGGATGAACCTAGAAAACATATTGACAGGAGCAGGACTGAGCCAGAGACCTGGGCCAAAGCAGGTCTGAGCAGCAACTCCAACAGCAGGATTGAGCCAGCAACCTGGGCCAGAGAGGGCCTGTGACAGTGAACTCCACAGGAGCAGGAGCAGATTCAGACCAGGGTCATTTGTGGAAACGGGGCTGGGCCAGGGACCTAAGCCAGAGCAGGCCTGAGGTGGTGAACTCCATGGAAGCGGGACAGAGCCAGCTACCTAGGATGGAGTGGGCCTATGATGCGAGCTCCACAGGAGCGGGAGCAGATCCAGACCAGGGATACTTTTGGAGGCAGAACTGAGCCAATGACCTGGGCCAGAGCAGACCTGAGATTGCGAACTCCACAAGAGTAGGTACGGGGAGCAACCGCTGAGTGACTGGGCCAGAGTCAGAGACCACTGTGGGTCTGGGCATGAATCTGGGATCTTCGAGGGAGTAGACCTGAGCCAGGACCCCTGTGGGTCTGGGCGTGAGTCTAGGACCTCTGAGCAACTAAGCCTGACCCAGGATCTCTTTAGGTCTGGGCGTAAGTCTGGGACCTCTGAAAGGGTAGTCCTGAGCAAGGACCTCTGTGGGTCTAGGCATTGGTCTGGGACATCAAAGGGAGTAGACAGAAACCAGAAACCTCTGCATGCCCAGGCGTGAGTTCTAGGACCTCTGACGGAGTAGGTCTGAGCCAAGACCTATGCAGGTCTGGGCACAACCGAGTCTGGGACCTCTGATGTAGTAGATCAGAGCCAGAGACCTTTGCAGAACCAACCCTAAAACACTTGCAACCACAAAGAGCAAAACAGCACCAGTAAAAACCTAAAGACCCTACAACAGCAAGACTTGTACAACCAAATATAGATGAAGCAAAATAAAATGACCTAAAAAAAAACTTCAGGAGAATGTTTGAAACTCTTAAAAAGGAAATGAGAAATTCCCTCAAAGAAATGGAGGAAAAGACAAACAAAAAATTGGAAAGCATCACCAAATCCCGAAAAAAAAAAATCAAGAAAAAGAAACTATTCAAGACTTAAACACTGAAATAGAGACAATAAAGAAAACACAAGCCAAGGGAATTACAGAAACAGAAATCTTGAGAAAACAATCAGGCACCACAAACGCAAGCATGAATAGCAGAATACAAGAGATGGAAGAGAGAATACTGAACATCTATGCCCCAAATACCAGGGCACCCTCATATGTAAAAGAAACACTTCTGAAGCTTAAATCATACATTAAACCCTGAACCATAATAGTGGAAGACTCCACTCTCACCACAGGACAGGTCAGTCAGACAAAAAATTAACAGTGAAATAAGGGAACTAGCAGATGTTATTACTCAAATGGAATTAGAAGACATCTATAGAATATTCCATCCAAACAGAAAAGAATATACCTTCTTCTCAGCACCTCATGGAGCCTTCTCAAAAATAGGCCACATACTTGGTAACAAAACAAACCTCAACAAATACAAAAAAAAAAAAAAAACCCGGAATAACACCATGTATTTTATCAGATCACCATGGTAAAACTAGAATTCAACACCAATACTAATTCAAGAAAGCCCACAAACACACGAAAATTAAACAATGCTCATCTGAAAAATCAATGGGTCAAGGAAGGAATAAAGGGAGAAATTAAAGACTTCTGAAAATCAATGAAAATGACCACACAACATACCCAAATTTATGGGACACAATGAAAGCAGCGTTAAGAGGAAAGTTCATAGCACTAAGAGCCTACATAAAGAAGCTGGGAAAATGCCACACTAGTGAATTAACAGAACATTTGAAAACAATAGAACAAAAAGAAGCAAACTCACCCAAGAGAACTAGATGGTAGGAAATAAAGTGAAAACTGAAATCAACAAAATAGAAACAAAGAAAATAATACAAAGAATCAATGAGACAAAGAGTTGATTCTCTGAGAAAATCAACAAAATAGACAAAACTTTATACAAATTAACCAAAAGGCAGAGAGAGAATATACAAATTAACAAAACCAGAAATGTAAAGGAGGACATAACAACAGACACAGATGAAATCCAGAGATTCATCAGGTCATTTTTTGAAAACCTGTACTCCACAAAAATGAAAAACTTAAAGGAAATGGACAACTTTCTGGATAACTATCACTTACCAAAATTAAATCAAGACCAGATAAGCAAATTAAACAGACCTAAAACTGCTGAAGAAATAGAAACAGTCATCAAAAGTCTACCAACCCCCCCCCAAAAAAAGTCCCAGGATAAGATAGTTTCAGCTCAGAATTCTACAAGATTATCAAAGAAGAACTAAAGCAAATACTCCTCAAATTGTTCCACACAATAGAAGCAGAAGAAACACTGCCAAACTCTTTTTATGAGGCTACAATTACCCTGATACCCACAGAAATACATTACTAAGAAAGAGAATTATAGACCAATCTCACTCATGAACATTGATACAAAAATACTAAATAAAATACTGGCAAATCAAATCCAAGAACACATCAGAACCATCATCCACTGTGATCAAGTCAGCTTCATTCCAGAGATGCAGGGACAGTTCAACATATGAAAAATCTGTCAATGTAATCCACCATATAAACAAACTGAAAAATAAAAACCACGTGATCATCTCATTAGATGCCAAAAAGAGCTTTCAACAAAATACAACATCCCTTCATGATAAAGGTCTTGGAGAGCAGGTTTACAAGGAACATACCTTAACATAATAAAGGCAATATACAACAAGTCAACAGCCAACATCAAACTAAATGGAGAGAAACTCCCAGTGATTCCACTGAAATCAGGAATAAGACAAGGTTGTCCACTCTCTCCATATCTATTCAATATAGTTCTTGAGGTCCTAGCTAGAGCAATAAAACAACAAAAGAAGATCAAGGGGATACAAATCAGAAAAAAAGAAGTCAAACTCTTACTGTTTGCTGATGGTATGATTGTTTACATAAGCAACCCCAAAAATTCTACCAAGGAACTTCTACAACTCATAAACACTTTCAGTAATGTAGCAGGATACAAGATTAACTCAAAAAAAATCAGTAGGCCTCATGTACACAGATGATAAATGGGCTGAGAAAGAAATCAGAGAATAGCCACAAATAGCATTAAATATCTCTAACCAAACAAGTGGAAGACTTGTATGACAAGAACTTTAAATCTTTGAAGAAAGAAACTGAAGAAGACATCAGAAAGTATAAAGATCTCCCATGCTCTTGGGTAGACAGAATTAACACAGTAAAAATGGCAATCTTACCAAAAGCAATCTACAGATTCAATGCAATCAATGCTCAGCAAAATTCTTCAAAAACCTCAAAAGAACATTACTCAACTTCATACGGAAAAGCAAAAAACCCAGGATAGCCAAAACAATCCTGTACAATAAAAGAACTTCTGGAGGCATCAAAATGCTACAGTACTGAAAACAGCCTGGTATTGGCATAAAAACAGAAAGGAGGACCAATGTAACAGAATTAAAGACCCAAATATTAATTCACACACCTTCTAACACCTGATTTTTGACAAAGAAACAAAGCATATCAAATGGAAAAAAGGAAGCATATTTAACAAATGGTGCTGGCATAACTGGATATCAACATATAGAAGAATGAAAATAGTCCCATATCTATCACCATGCAAAACTCAAGTCCAAATGGATCAAAGACCTCAACATAAAGCCAGCCACTGAACCTCATAGAGGAGAAAGTGGGAAGTACACTTGAACACTTTGGCACAGGAGACCACTTCCTAAATATAATTCCACTAGCACAAATACAGAGGGAAACAATTATTAAATGGGACTTCCTGAACTGAAAAGCTTCTGTAAAGCAAAGGACACGGTCAACAAGACAAAATGACAGCCTACAGAATGGGAAAAAATCTTCACTTAACCCCACATCAGACAGAGGTTTGATCTCCAAAATATACAAAGAACTCAAGAAATTGGTCATCAAAAGAACAAATAATCCAATAGAAAATGGAGTACAGATCTAAACAGAGAACTCTCAACAGAGATCACCTAATTATAGGGTGATGGCACTCAGTGTTTGGAGGGAAGCTAAATCACATAACTGCCTGCTGTCTTTAAACTCAAGTATAAGGTGACAGATCTCTCTGTGTCTTCTATTGGAACATAGCCATGCCCAGTTATTTACACCTATGCTGCCTATACTAAATGTTCTACAGCCAAAGCAGATTTGAAAAAAAAAATGAGAAAGAAGTCACATGGTTCACAAAGCCTAAAGTATATCCTGTTTATTAGTTTTAAAAGAAAATTGTTAATCTCCATCTTTGAGGTATAATATACTAGTGAGCCCACAGTTCTATCTCATAGTAACTTAATCATCTAGGCTAGTTTTATTTCATGAGTGTGTATTTCTACTCTAGCTACTTAGTTGGCTATAGGAGAAAAGAAACTACCGTAAGAGGTTGGGGCATAAAAGTGATTGCTTTGGAGGAAGCAGGCTCTGTGATACACGCTGAAGGAGAGACCTGCTGGCAAGGCAAACAGCGGGAAGCAAGAGATGCCTTGGATGGGAAAGAGACAAGAGGCAGTAACACAGAACGTGGGTCAAAGTTCTCAACTCGAGCTACGAAAGCCAAAAGCTCAGTGACAGAAAGACTGTAAAGTACCAGCAGACGGGCAGAAAGTTCTGAAATGCTCTTCTCGATATGGCCCTGCTGATGCACTCACACATGCAGACACAGATGCGTGAAGGAGGGAGGAGGTATTTGGGGGAGTCTAGAGAGAACTGGGATGGGTAAGATCAAGATACATGGTAGACATGTATGAGACAGTCAAAGAATAAATAAAAGTTATTCGCTAAAATGTTCTAGCTTGTTGGGCCCTTTCTTTGCAGTGGTTTATATGGACTGTCTCAAAAATATTTTATTCATTTATTAGTAAGTACACGTTCAAGAAAGACGTTTATGCTCTTTGATTCTTACAGCACCGCAGCTACTGCCCTAATGAATAAACCAAGGCATGTTCTTCTAAGCACATTCTGCCATGCATGTAAGCAGTGGTTGATCTTGTGGACAACTTCATTTTTAGCATCTTGGGGTTTCCATAGGGCCTATTGAAACCATTTTAGAATCTGCTGCTAAACTCTTAAGTAGAGAAAAACGTTACGTAACGTTCTGACAACCAGGATCTCTCACGTTGTGCTAAACAATGGTTCATCACAGGGCAAAGCTTTATGGTCTCTATCCATGCTGACCTATTGTTCTCAGGAAGTTCAGATCTTGGTGACAGGGTGGAGAATGGAAAGGCAAGTTAGAGTGAGGAGTTTGACAGCATCTTGTGTAGACAGCAACTCTTCATGACATTTATCTCACCAGGAAAGAGAAAGTAGGGGATGCACTCTGTATGAATAGAAACACAGGAAGCTACTGAAAAATAAAAGCCGCCCTGACTGAAAACAGCAGGTGCAAGCGTGTCTCTTGTGCTCCGCTGCCAGTCAGCTTTTCTCGGGCAAGTGTAAATGAGAAGAAATATAATTTTGTGTTTAGAAAATATGTCTAATTTACTACTGAAGCTATACAATTTGTCTTGAAGTAACGAATTCTACATCAGCTTTTTCAAATGACAGTGATTAAGTAGCCTACAATGCATTTCCACTGTTCCTACTCTTGCATTATTTGTGGCGCCCTGATGAAAAGTAATTACGCTTTGGCGAGTTTTCCTCTTAGATGCAATTTGGACCACTTATCTGAGATTCTCAAAAGGGAGCTGCCTCGATGACATACAGGGAACACCTGCTTCAATCACTGCCAAGGGAGCTTCTCCTGAGAGCCTGCTTCTCTGCTAGCATTGTGCAACCTGAAATATGGAGTGACGTTTCCGTGAGCTGACTTCCTAGCAAAGATTTTCATTTCAAAGAAATCAGGAACAGCAGGGAATACTGATTTGTATTTGCATAAGAGAGAAAAAAAAAAGAATGGTCAGGAATATGAGATACCAAAAAAGAAAACTGAGATTAAACTGATACCCAGCCCTAGTGACCCACACAGCCTCAAGAGCAATGCCCCTCATCCACCTGGGAACTCTTAACAAAACCTCATATATGAAGATTCTGATATTTTAAATTACTCCAGGGAGATCAGCAGGAATTGCGTATTTCATTGTCTGCGATGAAGATTCTCTGTGTGAAAATTCTATCCCTCCTCTTTTCAATGGCATGAAAAAACAGGTAATTGCCACCATGGTATGTGTGGCTCACAGAGGGAAGGTGGTACCCATGTTTATTAGAGCATTCAATTATTCCATTTCTAACTAGAACTTGCAAAGCATCAAATATACTTTTAAAAGCATGATTTGTCCTTTTATAACTTGTAAAATGGTTGCATTATTACATAGTGTCTCCACTAGGTTCTACCAATACCAAAGAGTACTTTCATAAATAAGACCGTTGGACCCTCTGAGTTCTTGAGATACACATAAGTAGCCACAGTACCAAGGATCTAAAGGCTGTTTTTCAGCAGCTCTGCTCAATCCATTAGTGGGTGGAAAAGTTTGTTCTCCTTTGCTTATATTTACCATCTCTTTTTGTCATTAATGGGAAACTAGCATTCTGACAGAAACTACTGAAGGAAGAAACTACAACAAATTATTTTGGTTTATTTACCCTTATATCCACATTCTACCAATTTTTAATGCATTTATAAAACTAAGTATAGTGCTATAAAAATCCTTTAGAGAAACGTAGCGTAAACTGAATGTGCCCATGAGCATACTGTTCAATTATTCTTTCTTTAAAAACTGGATACATTTGTATAGCAACACCCAGATCCCAAAACAGAACGACAGAACGATTTTGAGCTCCAGGAAGGCTCCACTCACGTCGATTTCTAATATTAAAAAGGCATCATGACAATGCCAACTTTCAACAGCACAGACTGGCTTTGCTTCCATGTTGAGGAACTTCCAACACATCTTTCATCTGCCAGCACAGACAGAGGCAGAGACCTGGTATAGGTTGTGCAATGCCATGAAACTCTTAAAGAACACTCTCAGGACTCCGTGCAATGAGCATCCACAGAGCTGCCTTGGCCTCTAAAAGCCTCTTTTGCACATTAACGTAACTTCTGACTGCGTCAAACCTAAGAGTAAAAGGACGCTCTCCTTCAGAGCCTATGCTCTTTACTATTTCCCCCACCCAAACCTATAGCAGCCCCCGCCCCATCAAGGAGAGAAGATTAAGCACTGGAAAGGGAAGCAATAGATGCTTTCAGGTAATTTTCTCTGCTCAGGCCACAGCACTCAAGTGTCATCGTTGTGTGTGAATCAGATTCTCTAGAGAAAAGAATGCACACGTACACACAAGGTCGGCAATGAATCATAAGCTCCAGTGTAAGTAGATTTTCTTGAACTTCCTTGATCCTGGACTGTGCTAAACATGGTGAGCTAGATGGTGTATTCTTTATCAGTTTTACATTTATTGACACACAGACTATGGAATCCGAACACTGTTTGAAAGCACAGACAAGTGGAAAATAATATTAGGATCAGGGTATCAAGGTCCAAACAATAATTTAACATTCTATATTGCATATTTTTCTTGAATATAGACAGTGCAGAAATTGTTTGGGGGTCTGGGGAGATGACTCGACGGCCTTTCAGAGGTCTGGAGTTTAGTTTCCAGAACCCATGTCAGGTGGCATTTAACCACCTGTAACTCAGCTCCAGGGAATCTGACATTCTCTTCGTGTGTCTGCAGTCACCTGCACAAATGATGACAATAATAAAATATTTTTTTAAAAAAAAAATGTTTTGATGTGCCACATTGAGAGTTCAAGAGGAATCCCCAATAGAAGCCAAAAGCTATTTTATGTTTATGACATTTTAGGTTTTTGATATCTGGCCTACACCCACATGCAACACTTGTTATCTCCGAAGCACAGGGAGGTAAGAGGAATCTACTCACTAACATCACTTCCCGGGGAAGAAAAACAAAGCAGAAATTGGCTTGTACAGAGAATTTGATAAATGACTACCAAGTTGCTAGATAGTGTAAACTAAAAATTAATTTATGCTTGAGTCTTAAATTCCAACAAATTTACTTTTTTTTTTCTTAGAATCTTGATGTGGGATTCCCCTCTCTAAGCTGTGATTACCATTAATGAATAAGGGAATTGCTTTGGGCCTATAGCAGAGCTATAGGGGAATGGAGATAGGCAAGGGAAAAACTAAACTGAATGCTGGGGAAAATGAGGCAGAGTGAGGGAGAAGCCATGGAGCTGCCACCAGAGACAGACATGCTGAAACTTTGCTGATAGGCCACAATCTCATGGTGATGCACAGATTAATGGAGACGGGTTAAATTAAGATATAAGAGTTAGTCAATAAGAAGCTAGAACTAATGAGCCAAGCAGTGATTTAATTAATACAGTTTCTGTGTGGTTATTTCACGAGTCTGGGCAGCCGGGGGAAAAAAAACAAGCGGCTTCCTCCTGTGGAACCTTGATAGTTCCACTAATATTCCCAAACTTCCAGGGTTCCTGTGTATAAAACTGCACTTTTGGAAAATTGAACAATTTTCCCAGTGATAAACAGCATCTTTACACAAGTCATTTTCCTGTTATGTACTGTCAACCCCTTGAGGGTAACTTTACCGTGCATTCTCATGAATTGTTTCTTTGTTCCTCAAACTTATTCTGTTTTCTCCAGTGTGGCTTGGGTGGAAAGCATGTGTTCATGCATGCTGGCAGAAGCGTGTGCAAAAGCTAATGCCCCACACTTGCCAAACTGGCCAACAATGGAGCAGAACTTCAGTTTTAGAAGCAGCAGGAAGCATACATTCAAATAGCAATGTTTTATAATAAAAAAGGCAGCAGAACTGTCTTCCCCAGTGATTTCTGCCACGACAGTATATTATATCTGCTTAAGTACTTGGATGTCTATTACTGTACGATTAGGATACTATCCAAGGAGCTAGGGTAGTGCAAACTATTAAGCATGACAACTTTACTCCTGTGTAGAATCTATGAACAGAAGGAGAACGCAAAAGAACTATTGGTGACTGTGGGACATGAACTCTTCTCCCAGGCAGATTCACAGAAAAATAAGATCAGCCCCTAACTTCAGAAAGCCTCCTTAACAATGACATCAGTCCTTAACATAGTAATTGAGAGGCAGAGGTCACAATCTGTGTTTAAATCTACAAAGCAAAAATAACTTCACAACAACATCATAATTGAATATCCAAAGGGCTCAAATATTCAAGTAACTTGTGTTCTTTAATGAGGGTGTTGCTTCTCCTGAATGATTTGAAGGAGAATCTCTTGGAGAACTGGCAAAACAAAACAAAATGAAATAAAAAAACACTTTTGGTTAGTGGTTTTATTAAAATTATCCTTTGCAAGGCCAAAGTTATGCTGAGTTGAAAATAAAAGGGAAAGTCTTGGTATTTACTAATTCAAAACAAATGTTTTCTAGTTAATTTATGGAACCAACATTATATATATCATAAATCAAGAAAGAAGTTTGGTTCTTAGAGCTGAGAGTTGCTATCTGAAAATATATGTTTATTCAAAACTACAGTCTGAGCATTAAGCTAGGGTCCGTCTTTACTGCTACCTTTGAAATGAAAATGTTCAGAGCAAACCAAAGTCCAGTAACACTTCGAAGGAGAGAGAATTCAAGCTCAAGGCTTGGTTTTCAAAAGTCTACGGATGATGACAGAGATGAGACACAGAAACATCAACAGACTCTCCTGGCCAAATATATATCAGCGCTCATCAAGATTTTTGTAGGAAAAAAAAGAAGGGAGGGTATCCAGTGAATAAAAGTCTTCGGCCCTGCCTATCCATTTTCATTTCTGAAAATTAGTGTGACTTTTAATTACATTTTATGAGACAGTAAGACACACAGATGAATCTCTTTGAAATCAGACAGTGCTGGGATTGAATCCCCTCACTGGTTAAAAAAGTATTCTTAATGGGTTTAGCTCATTATTGATGAGCTTCCTTGTCATTAAAAGGAGGGCACTAAGTGTTGGAAGAATTAAGGGAAAATGCAAGGAATTGTCTGACTCACTACCTAACTGTTAGTAAACATTCAACAAAATTTTATTTCCCTTCTTATTAATAATGTGGGTATTGTCTTCTACTACTTTCAAGTAGCTTATATTTTGCTTTTATGAGCTAAGAAAAATATATAAGCAATAAAAGACTACTAAAAAAATGCTTATCTTACATTGTTTAATGTTTCACAAATTATATGAAGTTCACCTATTTAAGTGGCCAAGGAAGTGATTGTTATTATCAGCTCAGAGTAATATATCAACAGAGCTAAATTACTGTATTTAAAAACATTTAGCTTACATGTGTGACTAGTGATTTTATACAATAGTTGAATAAAATTTCCTGATGATTTACCTGTAAAATGTCACCACACATTGAGTTTTTGTAGCACAAAATAACATCCTGCCTACTTTCATGAAGTTTATACTCAGCTTATTTTTCTGCATGACATCTGATCAAATAAACCTAAACCAAAGAGGTGCAATAAAATTGAGCTATTAGATAGCATCCATTGCAGTATTAGAAAAATGGTTTCTGTATTAAAATACTTTTGTTCATGTAGAAATCAATTCAAATGTGTTTAAAAGACAGATGATTATGTTTCAAGTATCAGTAATAAATTCATGCTATCATTCCTACTCTCATGCATTTTTATAGTATTCAAAAAAATCTATGTAACTTACTGAGTATCATTTTGACATTACTGTAAGTACAAACATCATAAATATTATAAATATTAAATTCTTATGTTAAAAATGCTTATCTTGAGGACTAGAGATGAGGCTCAGTGGTAGAGCTCTGCCCGCTGCACAGAAGACCTTGTATTCAATACTCCAAATTGAAAAGAATATCAGCATCTTACATTTCTATTTAAAATAATGTTGGTGTAGGGAGTTAGCTCAGCTGTTAAAGGCTAAGAATTCTATTCCCACCACCTGCAAAACACTTGGTCTCATCTATTTAGAATAATAGATTTTAACATCTTAAAGTAAGATCATTTCCTGGAAAACATATGCACTGTTGTGCTACCTAGACTTACAAAGCTTCCTTCACAAACAAAATATATACCAAAACTATATGACAATGAATGCAGATATAACCGTATGCTACTAACTTCAAGAGATGGTCAAACTATAAAGACTCTTTGAATAAAGCCACTATGGAAATTAATGTGGCAGTTTCTCAGAAATCTGGAAGTAGATCTGCCTCAGGGGCCAAATATAGCACTATTGGGAATATACTCAAACTCTCCATCTTACTGCAGAGATGCTTGCTTGCTTACCAGTGTTTATTGCTGCCCTATTCAAAACAGCCAGGAACTGGATACTGGATATATGTTCATTAACTAGCGAATAGGCATATTAAAATGTGGTGTATTTACACAATGAATTATTATTTAACTGTGAAAATGAAATTATAAATATCACAGGTAAATGGATGGAGCTAGAAAAAATTACTGAATAAGTTAATTCAGACCCCAAGAGACAAATATTATATGTTTTTCTCTTATATGTGAATGTTTATTTATTTAAGCCTTCAATCAGTGTAGGACAATCCATATAAACCACAGAGGTTTGGCATCAAGTAAGGTATTACTTGATGGGAAGGGTGCAGAGGACCCGCCAAGGAAGGCAAAATAGAATATATAATTATGAAGAGACAGAGTAGAAGCTCTGGAGTAGAAACTCCACTATGGAATAAAGAATTAAATGGGGAAGAGAATGAATAAGGAGCAAGAGAGTGGATATCAGGAGGGATATCTAACACTAACAGCCATTTGGGGGCCATATGGAAACCTACTACTGTAAGTTTCTTAATATATGTATTTCATATATATATTTCATATATATTTCATATATATACATATATATGAAAGAAATAAAAATGGAATCACCAAATAATATGGAGAGAATGCCTCAACTAGATATCCTGCATCATTAATGAGACCTCCAGTGCCAGCAATGGGTTATATATTTAGCTGAGTCATTGGCCAAAGGGCTCCTCATGTAAAACCCCAAATAACCCAGGCTATTGCCAAGGTTATTGGTTGCTCTCCAAAAACTGATAGCAAGGCCCTAGTGCTGAAAACATTACTTACATATCTCATTAAACATAGAGAAGTTGAGCCAGTGCCTTTCCAGGACCTTCACCCTTACTGAGTAGTGTGCATGGTACTGGAAGGTACTGTTCACACTACCAAAGAAGAGATGTAAATACCAACCCAGCTACAAACCCTATGATTTACAAAAATAACCTGCCTGCAAGATACACTGGTGCAATAGTGGCACAAATGTGTGGTGCAACCAACAGCTATCTGTTTGGATTTAAGGTCAACCCCTTGAGACAGAATTCATGCCTGACACTGCTCAGTTAGCCAAGAACCTGACACTAAATAGGCCACAGACCTATGGGAAAACCAAATACTACTTACTGCTTCACTAAGGGAGTATAGCAATAAGATGACTCCTAACAGTCTTCCATAATCATAGTTCAGTGTCTCAGCTATCATCAGAGAACCTTCCTATTGTAGTAGATGAGAACTGGAGTACAATTTATAAAAACTCAGAAAGACAAATTGGGGTTCAGCCTGAAGACCCCAAAAGCAAAGCAGCAAGACCCTGGCTCCCACCTTGACCTCAGTCTGAAATAGCGAGCACCAATGGGATTAAAGGCATGCACTGCCTGGTTTCTATGGCAACTAGTGTGGCTATTGCGATTAAAGATGTGTTAGCACTGCCTGGTAGCAAGGCTGACCAGTGGGGCTATTTTACCCTGCCCCACACTGGCATTAGACTTGCACCCCTGCATCCAGCTTTCAGTGCTAGCGATGCAAACTCAGGTCCTCATGCTTACACAGCGAGTGTTTTAACGACCCAAGCCAAATTCGCAGCCCAGCCAATTATGGTTTAAAAATAAAAGCGAGCTGAAATAAATAATGTCATTATCATATGAAAGACTCACTAATAGCAAGCAATTAATTTAAATAAATAATCAAGTTTAAACAATTGAATAAAATTTCAAAACAACGCGTCATCAAAATAAAATTATATGCAGTTTAAAAATAAAAATAGATGATTAGAAGGTACAGAGAAAACACCAGCTAAAAAGAACAAAAGAATTGAGATCACTGCCAAAGGGAGGAGTTGTTTGTGTAATGTTATCTACGGTCTTTGAAGCAAGAGTATGCTGACATTGGCAGATAACCTTTAGTAGAAAAAGAAAGATTATATAGACCCATTCTGCATGCCTCCCAATTTATGAGAAAGATGATAATTTATAAAACACAGGAAAACTTAGAAAGTAGTATAATAAAAAATTAGAAGTTAAATGCTGTAGTTAAACTGGGTGTTTATAGCACTGTATATCAATAGGCTGTATATACCGTCCCCAAAATTATTAATAAACATAAAATCACTAGATTATTATAAAGTGAAGCCTTTCAATATAAAATGCATACTAAAAAGAAAGTAATTTGGAAATGTCCCCCAAAACGTCTAGGAAGATGTTATCTTTTTTATTACTTGTTTGCTATTAAATTACTGTTATAAAAATAAATTAAGCTGCGCTAGAGATGGAGATGCTCAGCAGTTAAGAGCATGCACTGCTCTTACAGAGGATGTGAGTTCAGTTCCCAGCTCACTACTGCCTTTGGCAGGCAGCCCAATGGAACATCCTGAACCCTGATCCCCAAGGGCACCTACTCTCACTTATTCAAACAGGCATACACAAGTGCAGACTCATAAATAAGTCTTTAAAAAATAAATTAAGGCTTGGAATGTTTGCTTGTTTGTTTGTAAAAGTTATCTCACTCTATTGCTCAAAATTACCATGCCTCACCAGAATGGGCTCGGAACAAACTGTTAAGGCCTTAAATTTAATAACATGAAAGCTGAATTCAATGCAAAAATTATAAAACAGTTTATATTGAACTGAAAGCTCATGAGCATTCCATAACAGTGGGCTTTCTGTTTAGAAAGTTAAGGTTCTCTTTGCTGGAAGAGTATGTGGTTTTGTTGTTCACCTGTTTAAATATTTTACAGAGACAATGAAGAAACTTCCATAGTGAATTCTGGAAGATAAAATAACTGTTGTGCTTGTTTTTAATACCTGTTATGATAATAATTAAGCATGTCAATGAAACAACGCCTTTAAATATAAAATGCAATCTAAAAAGAAAGTAATTTGGAAATCTGTAAAACAAATAGAGAAGTGTTACAATTTTATCACTTTTAATCTGGGCACCAACTTAGCAAATTTTATTGTTATCGTTCCCTAATAATGGTACGCAATAGCTAACTAACTTAACCAAATCCTACTGCTAAAGTAAAGCAGAGATCCAAACCAATCTAACTCAGAGCCAGGATTTTTAATAACAGCATTAGAAATGAACTAGAAAACGAAATGAGCATATGCCCACACACATTCAGGATTCATATAAGGTGACCGGGCACAGGCTATAGCAGTAGCTAAGCTACTGACTAGCATCCATGAACTTTCTGTCCATGTGTCAGTCCTCACCAGGATGGGCTCAGAACATCAGCTGGGCTGCTAGAAAGTGAGTGCGTCAGGATTCCCCAAGCTCACGCCTATTTTTACGGAATGGGTGCTTGAGTCCTCAAAATTCATGTCTTGAAATCATGAACTCCATGGTGGTAAAGTGAAGATGTAGAAACTGTGGGACATGATTACATCATAAAAGCAGAGACTTTATCAATAGGATTAGTGCATTTATAAAACCACAAATTGATAAAGTTCCCTTGAGGTTTCCATGGCTGGAAGGGGCAGTGTATGAATCAGAAACTGGGTCCCCACCAGACACTAAAGCCATTTGCTCCTTGACTTAGACTTCTCAGCATCCATAATGGAGAAACAGGTTTCTGTTCTTCATACTCTAGACATTTAATGACATTTCATTAGGTCAACCTGAATAAGCAGACATCTGGTTTCTGCAATTTTCTAGATCACCCATGACCCTTTGTTCTCACAGCTGACTTCACTGAGTATGTTGAAGAGACACAAAGTGAAATTATCAAAGAAGAATAGGGCATGAATAGGGGTCTGGAGGAAACCAGGTGCAAACATCCAAGGGTCTTCTCCATAATGGACTGCCAAGGACACACTTAACTCCTCCAGCAAAGAGCTGGGGCATCATATGAGAAGTGTTGTCTACCAAACAGCCTCCAGGGAGTTCCTACTGGATACTGAGAGATGGCTGCCCTCTGCCTGGTACATAACAAATTCCCCAAAATGGAAACAGGTATCAAACAGAAACACATTCTGGCTGGGAAAACAACACGGTGATTATAAAGCTATTGCTGTACAAACATGAGGACCTAAGCTCAGATCCCTAAAATCTACATAAATGCAAACTGAGCATAGAATAGCATTGAAGGATGATTCCTGAAATCAACTTCAGGCATCCACATACAGTTTCACATATGTGCATGCACACGCACGCATGCACACACACTGAAAATGGATAATAAAAATCAACACATTTTGCGTTTTTAGGTATAGTGAACTATGTTTGAATAGAGAAAGATTTTGGTTTGGCTTTGTTATTTAATGCCAATGGGGTGAACTGATGTGGGAGTCTTCTGTTTTGTGTTGATTTCATTGGTTAAATAAAGAAACTGCCTTAGTCCTTTAATAGGACAGAAAATTAGGTAGGTGGATAGACAGAACAGAATGCTGGGAGAAAGAAGCCAAGTCAGGCAGTCGCCATGATTCTCCCACTCCAGACAGACGCAGGTTAAGATCTTTCCTGGTAAGCCAGCTCGTGGTGCTACACAGAATATTAGAAATGGGTTAGATCAATATGTATGAACTAGCCAATAAGAGGCTGGAACTAATGGGCCAGGCATTGTTTAAAAGAATACAGTTTCTGTGTAATTATTTCGGGGCATAAGCTAGCCATGCAGGCGGCCAGGTGCCAGGGACGCAGCCCCGCCGCTCCTATCCCTCAACAGTGAACTCTCGCCAGTCATATTTTTGAGTCCAACAAAGGGGCAAGCATGCCTTCAGGCTTTTCTAAAAGCAGTCTCTGGACTGCTGTAGTTTTATCTGAATGGTGAATCAGAGGCACTCAATTGCCTGCTGCCTCATTTGCCTTTATGACTGAAGACGATTAACTCTGGGAAGGTTTACAATGATAGGCCTAATATTCTTGTAATAAATTTCTGTATTACCCTAAACTGCCAAAAGTAGCCCCTGAAAATTATTTTGTTTTAACTACACTGATTCACTTAATTCTGTGGGTATGTGTACGCATATGTGTGGGTACAGCCATGACGCTAAATGTCTGTGGCAGTCAAAGGGCCACTTGACGAAGTTCCCTCCTTCTACCACATGGGTCCTGGGGATAGAACTCAAGTCTTCAGGCTTGGCCGCAAGCACCTTTATCCACGGAGTCATCCAAGCCACTAAAATTAGTACTGAAAATAACTGGTTCTTTCTGGAACTCCACTCCTTGCTGCCATCAGTGCAGGGTCAGACTCTAGCAGCCAAGAAGAGTAAAATGGAAGAGGTCATTGCACCTGATTGTGGCTACTCTCCAGCTCTCCTCTACTCCACCTTCTCCCCCACACACAGGGCTTACTAGTGAGTTCCAAAGCTTTGAGCACATCCCAGGGTGGGATGATAGTGAGTCATGAGACTTCACAAATTTTACCACTCGGTCTATGTATAGATGACCAATACATCGACAGCCATGACTAGTGAGGAAACTCAATTCAGACCTGAGCTGTGCGCTGAAACAGTACAAAGCCCTCTCATGGGAAAGTTGAAGGGAATCACTGAATACTTTCACATCAGATAAGCTAAGTGCAGGTGGTGGGGCTAGGCAAGCAATTGAGAATGAGACAAAGTCTCAACACTCATTACCAAGACAGGTGCTACAATACAAGGTTGGCCACATCGGACAGCCTGGCCAATACAATCCATAATGTGAAATCCTGGCAAGCAGAAGGCATGCTGTGGCCATGTCTGTAATGCTATTAATAAGCCCTCTTTGATGTCCTTACTATTAGAATTCATGTACCGTATTTGAAGTCTCAAAACATCTCCAATTTATAAGATCTTCTAAGATTTTCTAGATGGAACTGCAACATGGAATTTTCCCAGTCTTGTGAATAAAAGTAAGCATAACTGGACATTGTAGTATTTAAGATAAAATATCCGCAGGGCTCTTACATTTGAGAGCTTACTGTTTAGGAAAGCTAGATTTTTTTTCCAAGTCCACTAGTAAGGCAGAATTCATTTTAAAGAATTTCACCAAGTTCAGAATAGACTAGTTCGCTTAAAAAGAAAAGAGAACAAACCAACCAACAGGATGGTCATTTTCCTGTAGGGGAGGCTGTTCTGTCTGATCCTTTTCCCAGGATTTATCCCCCCCCCCTTCCAAGACTTATTTAGCTTCTCTTCCTGGGCTTTGCTTGCTTCTGTTGATATTCTCTGTGTCCCCTTTCCAAGTGTAGCCTCTCCTAATGATGCCATCCCAAATAACACATCTGACTTCAGTATCCATGGCACTTCTGCAGCACCCTGGTCAGTGAGTTGGGGTCCGAGGCTATCACTGGGCAGATCTGCATTAGAACTTTAGGAAAGCAGTACAGTCTTCTGTTTAAAATCTTTAAGTTCATGTTGAGGGCCAATTCTATGTTTTAATCGGGACACTGGCATTTTGTTCCTAAAACTGTAGAAGGTTTACAACCTTCACCCCCAGGGTCTGTTGTGCTCAAATATAGCAGGTACTCATGCAATACATCTCTTTGGACTGACCTTCAACCTTGTCCTATAGTGATAAAAATGATTCCCAATCAGCTTAGCACATAACATTATTTTTTTTTCTTTGAGGGTTTGGAAAAATTCGTTTCCTGGATTTTTTTTTTCTATGTACACTAGCTATTTGCATGGGTCTGTATTTACTATCTGATCCCCCTTCCCCCACAAAAAAAAATCCATTTGCATTAGCAAGAAGCCAGCCCAAGACAAATATCTTAAATATGTTAAAGAAATTATTTCAGTGAACAAGACAAAATACTTCAAACCAAAGTTGGGTAGTAAATTCTGTCTGCATCTGCCCAAGCCTCCAGCTGCATTTTGCCTTCTCTTTAGTTTGCATTTTAATTATAGATATGTTCCATTAAATGACTGACCTGTTCTGCACTCTAGAGCAGTTTTTAAATTTATGGCCTTCTTATTTTTAATGAGGATATGTGGTTGGATTTACCACTTATAACACAATAGATGGCTTTTGCTCCTAAGCTCATCTCTCCTCGTTGCTATTGCTCTCCGCACCATTTCCAGTCATAGAGTTGGTGGATTTCACTCATCTCTAAAAACAAAAGCCCTGACAGGTGCCCTTCTTATTTTTTTCATTTAAGATATAAACAAAAAGTCTTATTTCGGTCTTATTCCATAGTAGTATATCTCACTGAATTTCAGATGAACATTGTGCTGTTTTCCTTAAAATTCAATTAATAATTAAGCAATAAAAAATCTACTCTCTAGAATGACATACTCCTTATTAGGCTATTTTGCTAGCTAAATACATAGAAAATTCTATTATGCCTTTGTTATTCAAGTAATGGAAAATGGTAAACACTTTCTAATTTCAAATAGTAAATTATTTTTATGTGTAATTGAATTAATGTCAATTAAGGTTTTAAAATTTATTTCATCTATAGAAATTCATGGGGTATAGTGTGATAATTTCATGTTACACATTTACAGTGGAATGAGGAAACAGTTAATATTTCCATTTATATATTTTTAATCTGTTAACACATAAAATGCCCCTTTATGAAACACAGTGTGATATTTCAATATGAATATACAATATGAACTAATAACGTCAGAGTAATTAACATCAGTATTCCCACTTTGTGTTTGGAGCCTTTGACTGTCTTCCTGTCATTCATTAGAATGGTCTGAACCACTGGAACTTACTCCTTATATCAGTGTTTAGTTTGGGCTAGTTGGCCTCCCACACACTTCCCAACCTACAGTAATCTCTTTTATACAGTTCAGTCGCTTTAAAAAAAAAAAACTCATTATAAGGAGAAACACACAGAATTTATCTTTCTGCACGTGACTTATTTCACTTAATATTATCTCCTCTGAAATGGATCTGTTTTGTTGCAAATGATAGAATGTTTTTTCTTTTGTGGCTAAGTAATACTCTACCTTGAGAACATATGCTTCAAAGAAGACTAAACACACCACCTGAGCATCGCAACACCCACGTGATTGTCTCAATAGAAACACGATGGCAGTTATTGACCTTGCCAGTAAACCTGAGATCATTGGTTATCTATCTCATTGATCAGACACATGTAACATAGGAGGGGCTTGTTTTGGCTCACAGTCTGAGGATAAGAGCGCAGCCCCTTGTGCTAGCAAAGCACAGCAGCGGGATCATGAAGCAGCTGCTCATGTTTTACCCACAATCAGGAAACAGAGGAAGACAAATGTCTATGCTCTGCTTGACTTCTCTTTTCTAGAGTCTAGAACCCCAGTCCATGTGATAGTATCACCTACAGGGAGGGTGGGTCACCTACATATACTTCTAGGTGTCTTTCTAGGTTATTTTAGAGCCTTTCGGGTTGGCAGTTAACATTGACCATCACAGGTTCCATTTTCTACTATGTTTAGAGATACTTCTCTTGGACTTGGTTTACCATACAAACTCCCAGACAGCTTGTTAGACTGTTGGGTAAGCTTAAAAACTACCAACACGAGAGACCTTAACTAACTCAAATACTTTCAGTGGAGATGTGGCAGACCCAAGTAAATTAACATTGGTAATTTCTTAGAAGTTCATATATGAGACATAGTAACAAATAATATATATATGATACATATAATATATATACTATGAAAAACTATTGATCCTCCTAAGAGTTGTATTGGATTGATGTATGGTAACCAAAATAATTGTCCAAGCAATCTTTTCACATACAGCAAAGAAGATTTTATACAACACAGAGAAGATGGGGTAAAATGGAAGAATTCACATGAACTATTGTATAAACCATATACTCTGGTGTTGTGTGAAGCAAAGTCTGATTCTCAATAATGTATTAAATTTTATTTTTTAATAAAAAAGTCTAAGACATAATTTTTTAGCATTATATTTACCTAGAATATAATGTTTTATATTAGGTAAAACATTCTTTTCTGTTCTTCAATATTATAACAATTACTAAAAATACTTTATTAGGATGAGAGAATAAGAATGTGAGGTAAATTAAACTTTTATGAAGTTCCTTATTTTATAAAAATTTAATTAACACGATATCTCCATTTTTTAAAAAATTACTCCTACCTATTAAATATTAAATATATTTTTGAGAGCAAAGTCACATTGCAATGTAGTAAGATTTAAACAGGACTCTACGCCCTTGATGTGGTTGGGCCACTTAAAGAAAATAAACTCAGAAAAGATTAACAAAGACATAAAAAGTAACTTAGCTGCATTAATATTTTCATAGACATGTATATTTCATGTGCCTCTACCATGAGACCATTAGCTTATGAGGCAAAACAGATACCTCTCAAACCTAACTTCTGGGGGGAAAGTAGGCATTCAAAAACTATCCAAACACTGACTGGATGAAATTAAAATGGTCCCAAGTCACCTAATTACCACAACAAGACCAGAAAGTACAAAGTCTTTTAAAGATGTGTTCAGATATGAAGCTCAATCCCATATTGTCTTACTAATGAAGAATCAAGGAGACAATGTAAGAATGGGTTTTTGTTTTCTTTCTGCTGTTGTGATTAAACAGTTTGAACAAAGGTGACTCAGGGGAGAAAAGGAGGGATGTGAAGTATACTTTCAGGTCACAGTTCACCACTGAGGAAAGCCAGGACAGGAACTCAAGCAGGAGCTTGAAGCAGAAACCATGGAGGAACACTGCTCGCTGGTTAGCTTGTAGGCTCATCCTCAACCCAGGGCCAGCTGCCCAAGGCAGAGCACTGTCCACAGTAAAATGGGCCCCCTACCTCAATTACCTTTCATGATAACCCCCCTCGGGCCATCTGATCTAGGCAGTCCTTGAACAGAGATTCCCTTCTCAATGACTTGAGAGTCGAGGCTGCGTTGACAATTTAAGCAGACTAGAATATGATAGAAAACGAGAAGTCAGGAAAAGAACAGCTGAGGACAAGAGAGAAGAGAGGTGGCAGAGTGGCGGAAAGGGAGAAAACAAAGATGAGTCCCAGCCAGAGAGCGTGCAGGTGGGAAATACAGAGAAGGGCAGAGAAATGGAAATGAAAGGGGAGATGAAGTAGCACAAATGCGACAAGACAACCATGCTGCATAGTTTGTATATTTTTTAAATACAGATCCACATCCCGCAGTCCACCGGCTGCTCAAACTTCCCACTACTCATTGCTGAGTGAGATGTGAACTAATTAGTTAAACACAGTTCACAGTCCGGAGGGTGCATCTCTCTTTTTTTTCAAATCATACAGCAGTAAAGGACCCCAAAACATCCCTCAGCTACTTCTCATTTAGGTGAGGGGAGATTCTACCACTTATCTCTATTCTGAGAGCATTTACTTACCTAATATAGGGGAATTTTTACATAGAACAAAAAGCACCATTGCTGCCATCTAAATATAATGATATTGTTAAGCTGGAGCATTTATAATTCCTAACACAATATACATGTGATATATAATCAAAACTATGCTTTAAAATTCAGATTCCCTCTTTTTAAAATGGGGAATAATAATAGACAAACTCACAAACGAGCATTTTGAAAGCTGATGTTCTGATGTCCAAGTGCACTACTGCAGTCTAGCTCACAATTTTCAATTTTATGATACCACTGTATACAGGATTTAATCTCTCATCATTAATTGGCAGCCTCTGACTTGATTCCACTGGGTTAGCAGCTGAAGCTAGAAACCTCCCCAACTGTAAGCAGCCATTGCTGTGGCTGAGGACCATGGATACACACACGTAACCCCGCTATCAGAGTGCTTCTCACACGTCCACGGCACCCCTGCCTTTGTTTTCTTGAAAAGAAATGAAATGGTAAGAAGTCAATGTTATGACTGAATGAGTTAATCACTATAAATAGAATCTCTCTACCAGTTATTTGTCAGTACTTGTGGTTTGATGAGAAACTGTCAGAAGGATATGGATATGGAACAAGAAAATGGAAGCTCCACCTCCTGAGTATAAAAGGATGAGGAGCCAATCGCTTCTCGGCCTTTTGGCTAAGATCAAGTGTAAAAGGATGAGGAGGCAGAAAGAAGCAGATCTAGGAGGGGGCTCTTCACTGCTTAGCAGCTGTTCTCACCCACAAGAAGGTTCAGAGAAGCCTCAGTTCTCATCCTGTAACCTAGGAGAACTCTAAAGACGCTCTCTCTCTCTCTCTCTCTCTCTCTCTCTCTCTCTCTCTCTCTCTCTCTCTCTCTCTGTTCTACACACACACACAGTAAATAGTTATAAATATTAATATAGTTTAACTTGCCAAATGCAGTCCTTTTACAACATCTAATCAGGACTGATGTGGGAAGTCCTTCTGTATATGTGTTGCTTTTATTGGTTAACAAATAAAGAAGCTACATTGGCTGGTAATAGGGCAGAGTAGAGCTAGGCGGGGAAAACTAAATTGAATGCTGAGAGAAAGATAGAGGAGTCACGAGAAGCCGTGTAGTACCACCAGAGACAGACACCGGATGGAACCTTGCCAGTAAGCCACAGCCACATGGCGATACACAGATTAATAGAAATGGGTTAACTAAAAATATAAGCGCTAGCTAGCAATGCGCTTAAGAGATTGGCCAAGCAGAGATTTAAATAATATAGTTTCTGAGTTATTTCGAGTCTGGGCAGCTGGGAACAAACAAGCGGCCTCTGCCAAAGAAGGACCCTGTACTTTCAGTCTGGATTGCAGGGCCCTACCCCAACTCCTCTGTTTCATGTATGTGTATTTAGGCAGAAAACAATACTTACGCAGTTAAGACTCCAGATAAATAGATACTGTGTGTGTGTGTGTGTGTGTGTGTGTGTGTGTGTGTGTGTGAGTATAAGAGCATACATGTATCTGTGTATACATATATAAAACATATTTTTGGTAATATTCATACTTTCAGCAATATCTGTAGCTACAAATATTCTCCATTCCACTGGTCCTCATGGACCAGTTTCTTTGCACTCACTGGGTCCCACTCACTAGCAACTGTGACCTTCGTGTTCTACCCCATAGCTACCATGTGTGAGTGCATCTCCGCCTACGTTGGCCAGGTTAGTGTCCAGATTGGCAATGCCTACTGGGAACTCTACTGACTGGAACATGCCATGTCAGACAGAGCAAGAAGCTCTTCAGCTGATTTCTGGAAACAGTTTGGCCCACAGCTTGGAGCAGGAGCTCAGGGAATGACGAGGATCATGGGAGTTATTGATGCCATTGGTTATTTGCCTTCAGGTCATTTCTTGGCGGTACCCTCTGGCCTAACGTCTCCCTCCCTTTGCAGATTTGCTCTGCCTTTTCCTCCCCAAACATTGTACCCCCTAATCTACTCAAGACGCCATGGAGCTTCCCAAAAAAGGCAAGAGGTAACACATTATGAGCCTCATGGTAAAATACAAAATAATGGAAATGGGTTAATTTACGATTAAGAGTTAGTTAATAAGAAGCCTAAACTAATAGACCAAAGAATATGTAATTAATATTAAGCCTCTGAGTGGCTATTCACAAGTGGCTACAAGAGCTAGGGAGCAGAACCTGGTGAATGGACAGAAACCTCTCCAGGGAAACCAGCAGAATGGAGAATATTTGTAGCTACAAATTTCCATACCTGTTGATCAATTAAGCTAATATTTTTATCACAATTAATTCATTTATCAAGAAGTCTATATGTCATTTAAAGAGAAAAACTTTAAGATCTTGAGAAAAGGATGGGTAAATATTTTATAACATAAAAATATAAAAACAAAAATTTATCTTTCAAAATTAACTATCAGTGAAGTAAAAAGTTGCAACAAGGCATTTGTGATACCTAAATAGCCAGAACAAGCCAATCGCACATGAAGAAAGAAGTGAAAATATGTTTGTTGTCTTTTATTAATCTTCTCCATTAATTTGATAATCTTTCCATTCTGTTCACCCAGAGAAGACTGCAAGCAAGAAATCAGTTATTTTAAACCAGTTTAAATGGCTATTTTCAATAACTGTCAAAGTGATTTAAAAAAACCAATTCTCTAAAAACAAGATCAAAACATTATCTGACTTGTTCTTTCCTAACATAAGCAGATCACTTGGCTTTCTGACGTGAACCGGCCATGGTCAACACAACACAATTTAACTCTATCCTGTTAAAAACAACAACAAAATACTACAAAGTTCCTACCTTACCACAGCATTATGAGATGTTACTGAGATTTCTTTGTGATCTATCTGGAGTCACACAGAAAATTCTAGAACAAAGGCTAGCTCAGCTCGTCAAAAATATTCACTCTGCCTTCTGCACTCATTTAATTGGAGAAAAAAGTACTTCCTTGGTTGTCATAGACACTGTGATATTGAAATTGGAAGAATCTTGTAAAACTTAAATTCAGGAATCATTCGTGTACTTTCCATTGGTCCTTGGTCTATATATGTTCACCTAAGGTCTCTTCTCACCCCTTCTCTTCTCTTCTCCACTTCTCTCACTCCAACTGTGCTTCAGGTTTCACTGAGAAAGTAGGAAGTGATCAAAACATGAACTTCTACATGTTCTCACTACTACAGCAACCTACTGCATCCACGCCCAAACTCCCTCTATGATCACAGAGAAACCCTCTGATCTTCTGGAGCCTATTCACTGTCGCTACATCTGTTTCTCATCCCCTTTCTCCAGTTAGTCACTTTTATCCCATCCTATAGGATCATTTTCATTAGCACGAAGTTGTTCTACAATAGATCATTTGGGGCCATCTTCCCTTGCTGCATATACCTTCATCTCGCTGCTCCCTCTTTTGTGATAAAGTTCACAGGTGACAGCCAGACTCCCACACTTTACCCAAGTGCCTCGTGAACCACATGAACCTTGCTCCTTTATTATAAAAGAATCCTCTACTCACTATCGTTCTTATAGCCATGACCTCAGATCTGACAGCCACGCGTTTCCATTCAGTCTCCTTGCATTCACCACTGATAGAGACATTTGAAGACAATACGAAATCATAATTTAAATGCCAGTGTTGTGGATAATGTAGAAGACAGCACCGAATCCAGCTGCCTCTTTTATAACCGCACTGGGGCTGCAACAGCTCTATCAGCAAAAACTGACGCCTTCACACACTTGAGTGACAGGTGACTCCAATCTGGGGCCTTACATCATTAATATGTTTTCTTTCGTATGATGGTGTAAATATGTCATCCCAGCATAGCTGCATTTGTAGTATGAAACATTTTACTTACATAAAATATAGTCTCAAACCTGAAAGGACAACTGTCAATAACTGGCCATATAAAATATGGACAGCACCATGAACAGCAAAAGGAAGTCCTCAAAGGAGTCCCACACACCTAGTTAAAACTCAGTAGAGACCCTTCCCTAGTCAGAGGAAGCAGGCTGTTTCCCCTTCCTTCAACTATGGACAACTGTAATCTCATTTTAAGGTTTAAAGAATCTCAAATCATTTGACATGATATAAATACCAGTTGAAACTGGTTGTCCTCCTTTAACCAATAATATTTTGCTTTTGAACTACAGATTAAGGGCAATGCAATCTGCTAGTGAAACATAATTTGGTGGATCTTTTCTGTTTATCTCCCCCAAAAAATTCTTACCAAAGTTTAATTATAAACATGAGTAATATAAAAAATGTTATTATGTATTTACATAATTACTAAAGACAACTATATGCTGGCTTTATGATGTGTATTTATAAACATGGCTTCTATGGACTTGAACTGAATGGGTGCCTAGGGTCACACAAGTGAAGAAAAGTATCATTTGGAGTTGGATCATTTGGTCCCGGGATCTGAAACTGGAAAAGCTGACGTGACACTTTAGGTGAGCATAACATGTTGACAAAATGTTGCCTAGGCCTTCCCTCTTACATCGTTAACCTTAGTCCATTTCTAGAGCTGCCTTTAGCAGTCATGCAGATCCACATCTCACTTTGCACATTGGGAAAGTGATGCTAGCAGAGCTCCTACAAGGATTGTCCCAAAGCTACCCAGGTGAAAACAGAAAACTAAGAGCAGAATGCAAGTTGATCCTTACTTCCTCCACAGAATAATTAATCTCGTCATTAAAAAAAATGCCAAATAAAACAGTATCTTAAAGTATACAAAGTCACTGTGCTGTGCTGTTTAAAAATAACTGTCTTATAAATAACTACGTATTTTTTCTTTTATGAAGCAAAGTCCTGTAAAGTTTAAGAAGGCTTTTACAATTCATTTTCTAAATTGTAACATGTCAAGAGTCTAAAGTGTTATGTTCATTAAGCCTAATTTATGCCTCTCGAAGTGTGTTCAATTAGCAATAAACCTTTTCAAGAAACAGAAATTATAACCCTTTACCACTAATGTTTCATTAAGTTAGTTGTCTGTGTCTTTAATGCATGAAAAAAGTTCTATTGAAGAGGGAGGTGTAGCTTCCCATGTATAGCCTGAACATGGAAATATAATACTAATAATTAAAAATCTCTTACTCTTGAGGGAGGTGTAGCTTCCCATATATAGCCTGAACACAGAAATATAATATTGATAATTAAAAATCTCTGACTCTTGAAGACGGAGGGGCCAGGAGGTTCTTTTCTAAGGAAAATGCCTAACAGCTGCCTTGTTTCCCATTGTTACTGGCACGGTGCAATTTTATACTTGTTATCCAGGCTAAGTAGTAAACATCCCTCTTTTGCCCTCCAAAGCAACTTGGATTTACAAAACTCTCTGGTCATTTGAATTCTGCCATCATTGCTCTGTTCACCCACACGGGCCACTCTCCTTAACTGGACCTATATTCTCCAGATGCCCCCTGGGGGAAAAATCACCCTCTATATTCCCACTTACATCTTCCTCACAGAGCTTTCTTTGAACTAAAATTTCGCTAAGCTACACATTAAATTTCATTTCAATGATAATTCCTCTACATTATAGATATGTATATGTCTGTCTTCTTTGAGGATATAACGAGTCCAGAGCAGAGGCCTCTGACAGCCTAGCATTCAACATGGGCTATGTCGGAGCTCTGACTAAATAAACACACTTTCCATATACCCTATGACATATAGTTTAAGGGTTAGGTGTTTGTATTCTTGGAACACTAATCCTGTAATAGATTCTGACACCTTATTTTAATATAATTTACTTTAATCATAAAAGGAATTCTGAGCATAACTCTTCCCATATTCAATATAATAATCTGTGTGTATCTTCTTAAATAAGTTTTAAGGTGTATATTATTATATATGATCAAGAATATTACCTATAATGAGTAGATCTGCTTTAAAAGCTAAAATAAATTTACACATTATACTCAGATGAATGTGACAAACATATCAATCAGGTGTTTTCAAATTAATAAGGAAACATAAATAACATTTCATTTAAACTAAATGCATGTTTTTATCTTATCTAGTTTAAAATGAAGATATGTTGTATTTGGAATATCCAATGTCAATTAAACTAAAATATATGAACATATTTGAAAATATTTCTCCTTCATTCAAAATTGTTGCTTCTTTTGGGAAGTTACAGTCGCTTTCAAATACTGTGTGTACAATAAGTATGTGGCAATGAGTCAATTGAAACTGCTCAGGACTTGAAGGAATATGTATATATGCATATACTCATGTGTTGACACACAGATATATACATATATACAGATACGCATATATACATATACATATAGATATATATACAGACAGAGAAATATATGCACAGGTATATGTATATACATATACACACAGATATATACAGATATACATATATATACAAAGATGTATACATATACATATGCACAGATATATACATATACAGACATATATGGATATATACATGTACACATGTTTATATACATTTACACACAGATATATGTGTGTATATAAATATGCATATATATACATACATACATATATATGGAAATAGAATGCTGATAGTTAAATACATATTTCTTTGCCTTCACATTTTGTTAATTATTCTTTTTTGTGTATTCATATATGTGTGTACACACACAAGCACATGCACATTACACACGTAGTACCCATTGGAACCCATGTAGAAAGGTCAGAATTTTCAGGATCTGGTTTTTTCCTTCCACATGTGGGTCCTGGGAATTAAACATAAGTTGCTAGGATTGGCAGCAGATGCCTTTACCCAATGAGCCATCTCACAAGCCCCAGATTTGAAAAACAAAAACAATCACACCCAATATTCAACTTAGTTTGGTTTTGACACTTAACAATGAAAAACACTGGAGGATAATACAAACTATAAATGCATTTTTACAGGTTATGACGTGTAACGGCAGATTAATCACCTAAGAATTCAGTAAGATAGATTTGGGTGTAAACCCAAGTTGCCTTAAGGAAAATAAATTCTACGTTTCATCTAACGTTGAATACATGAACCATCATTTCTCCCCACCTCATGTACAGTTTGGTTACTGTCTGTGGAGCTGAAGAATGGTGATAATCTCAGAAGAGTGAAGACTCAAAGAATAAGAGACACACTTGGGTGGAGAGAAACAAATCCTGCTCATGTCAGGCATTCGGCCAACACTCTCAGATACAAAAGCCAATCGTTGTAGAAGCTCATATCAACTACACGTGATAACCAACCGAGTTTCATGTAATAAAAATGAGCAAGTAAGAATCATTAGCCATTTTTAAACTATGAAAGAGAAATATTTAAATAAAAAGAAAAATTAACTGGTGGGGAACAAGATCATCTTGGAAGAAGAACTTTTTACAGTATTGTAAGTACTGTAAAAAAGATTCATGAATACATCTATTCATAAACTAGAACAAACAAAAGTCACAGTAAGATTAAAATTCCCCAAATTAAGAACAAATATTATATCTTTTATTTGGGGGGAAAAATACTGAGAAAGTTTCCAAAATAGAAAGCAATAAAACCAACAGGTGATGGCTATGGGATATAAGAATGGAATGTGAATCGAATGGCTGCAAGGTGCACCTAGGAAGCCTCTTTAGTGACAGCCATCAAAGGCAGTAAGGGTGGTGAGGTAGTCTCTCAAGCCCAGGGCATGGCCCTTTGGAGGGCTTAGGGAGTTTTGTTCAGGACAGATGAGAGATGACCCACAAACACATCCTCACGAGGGCTTAGAACAGCACAACGCACGCTGCTTCTCACCCTCGCTGCGCTGCCTGCTTTCCCTGATGTCTATGATGTATGGACATGTGAATCTGGAAGGATTTGGTATGTTTCCTGGTGATATTTTGTTTGTGTTTTAACAAATAAAGCTTGCCTGAAGATCAGAGTACAGAGCTAAACCACTGGAGGCCAGGCAGTGGTGGCACACACCCTTAATCCCAGGATTTGGGAGACAGAGGCAGAGGGATCTCTGCTACTTCAAGGCTACCCTTGGCTACAAGAAATTGATCCCGTCTAAAAGAGGAACAGAGCACACACAAAAGGTGATCCTAGCACTTGGGATCCCTCGCTTTTAACCCCAGCACTAGGGAGGTGGAAACAGGAGTGATGTGGCTGAGTGGAGACAAGAATATCAGGTGGGAGGAGACAGGAGTTCACATGGAATCTAAGGAAACCCTCAATCTGAGGAGCAATCAGTGGAGACAGTCTGAGGACAGGATTGCCCCTTCCATCTAAGCATTGGTAGAGATAAAAGGTCTCTAGTGGCTGGCTGTACTGCTTCTCTAATTTCTCAGTTTTTGCTCGCTAATATCTGACTCCAAGTTTTTATTAAGTTTGAACAATTAAAATTAATGCTACAATGTTTAAAAAGAATATATTCTCACATTTTGAAGAATTTGCCATCTTTGCCTAGTTCCTTTCTCTCAAGAGCTCTTATCAAAAGCAATACACTTATGAAGAACACACTGAAATAAACTGGAGAGATGGCCCCATGGTTAAGAAAACTGGATGCTCTTCCAGTAGACCCCAGTTTTGTTCTCAGCACCCACGTGGCAACTCACGACTGTCTGTAACTCCAGTCCAGGAATGCAATTCTCTCTTCTGGCCTCCTCAGGCATGTGCACACATGCAGTACCCATGTACACATGCAAGCTAAACACTCATACACATAAAGTATAACTTTGAAAATTTTTTAAAAGAACACACTGATGCCTCCTGTCTATTGGTATAAGCATTGCATATTCAAAAGTAAACAATATATAAGATTTGAAGATTGATTTTACATTATAAGCAATTAAAATATGAAAGACATATTTGCTATGTTAAATATAGGTTCTATATATGTGTTAAAATGCAAAAATAATTACAGTGAATCACAGGAAGCAGATTTGGAAAAAATAAAGGCCCAAAACCTAATATGCTCTCATAACGTAGAAAATGACAAAGCATAGGCAAGAACTGATAGATCACAGAATACAATTTTGATGAAGGTAAAAAGCAGAATGTTTTAAATCTGTGTGATAGAGATTAGAGTAAGGGACAGGAACAAATGATGGTTAAAATTCACACTTGCAACAGAAGAAAATAAATATATTAACAAATAAAGGATATGCATAGTATTTAAAATTTCACAGAGTGGTTTAATATAATCACCTGATGAGTGACAATGAAGGAAAATGTAATGAGCCATTGACCAGCCTCTTTGATGGCTGCATTGTTGTTACGGGTATGCATTGCTATTACAGTATTTCAGTGAACAAACACATAAAAATTAATGAATGATAAGCAAATAACAATCTATTTATATGTTATATTTGAGAAAATTTATATAAGGAGACCACAAACATTTGTCTCCCTCCTGTATAAAGTAATATAAAGGATACAAAGTGACCTGGGGTATATTAGAGCAATCTTTGTATTCAAGCCATTGAATCAGTAGATCGGTTAACCACTATTCTGTCTAAATATGCTGATAGCTGCACAGACATGAAATAAAGAATTCTATAGCAATCTTTCACACGGAGAACAAAAGAGCTCATGTACTGACACACTGTAATTTATCTGGCTGAAGCACTGCAGTTTTGAACTAAGTAAATATTTCCATTGTCCTAACACTACCTCTCGTCCTACTTTGAAGTTTATAAACATGGCACTATTTTTACCTTGAATAATGCATGGCTTGGTGGCCTGCGATATTAAAATAGAAGTCTGTTGTGTGCTTGATTTCGTTGGTGTGCCCGGTGGCCTCAATCCAATGTCCTACTGGGAGACAGTAAACACCATCCACCAAGTTGTTTTCATTATATGTACAGCAACGGTCATGGTGAGGTCCGTTTCCTAGAACAAGAAGTAACACACAGCAATTAAGTCAGTGCTTTGCTTAGGCAACCTTGAAATGACTGGGACAAAATTAATCGTAAGACAAAAATAAACATAAAGTAGTTTAGTTGCAAAACGAAACAGACTAGAGTCAAAGTGGGCATTTGTAAAATGCCTTATGAAAATCTAGGTGTCTGTGTTCCCTCTGAGTACATAAGTTTTAATAAAAAGCTGCTTACTAACTCTTTCAGACTCCATTGACCCACACAGTGCCCTACAACAAGCTATGGCTCATTTTATAGCCCAATAACTATTTGAAACGGTTTAATAGTCATTAATATGCCTGAATTCCTTGTTATCTTTATGGTATGCAAATGAACTATTCAGGTCAGAAATAAAGTATCTTAGTGCCAATGCAAATAGTAAATACAGAAGTGAACACATAAATAAATAGTAAAATAAATGATCACAGGCAATTTAATTCACAGGCAAAATGTGGATTAGTGTTTCCTATAGATGAGGAAACTACGTCTCGCAGAGGTTAATTAGCTTACCTAAGCCCGCTGAACTTCTAAACTTGTGGATTATTAAACTGACTCCCACTGGACCCTCTCTTTTAGGGGCTGATGCCCTCCTGCTAATCCATGCCCCCTTCATATGCACAAAAGATACAAGCTCCTCCTTCCCAATGTCATAGGGCAAAGGAGAAACAGAAAAACATGTCTCTAAAAGCACCATTTGCTTACGTTGCAGTTTTTTCCAATATCAGCCACACTACGACCTGAATGCCTCTGTCACCCCTGGAGTCCCATGCTGAAGCTCCCCCATTCCTTCTCCATATAAGATCACAGCAATTGGATGCTATCTGTGAACCGAAAAGCAAGCCTTTGGGGCTGGAGAGATGGCTCAGGGGTTAAGAGCACTGGTGGTTCATCCAGAGGACCTGGGTTCACTTCCCAGCACCTACATGGCAGCTTACAACTGCTGGTAACTCTACCTCCAGGGGATCTGACACCCTCGCAAAATAACAATGCACAGACAGTAAAAATAAATAAATCATTTTTAAAAAAGCAAAAAACAAACAAACAACAAAAAGCAAGCCTTCACCAGATGCTGACTATCCCTTCATCCTGCTTTTCCCTACCCTCAGAATGCTGAGAAATATATTTCTGGTTTAATCAAATCCCTCAGACTATGGAATTTATTACAGTGGGGCATATAAGAACTGAATCCTTTATTCCTATGAAGATTAAAATTCATACTATATTATAATTAGAACTTACATGCTCATCTTCTTTCAAATTATCTCCTTTCTTATCCGACCTATTATATATTATCAATAAAACAAATGTCTGTGATGTGTAGGAATAAATTATACATGTTATGCATATAAAAATGTTGAATCACTTGCTACTTTTCAGCTGAAAGTTGCTTAGCATAAAACTGGAAAACACTCCTTAACTAGTAGCTGACTCTCTAGATTATAACTGCCTCTTTTCAGTTAAGAGACAGAATTACTCACTTAATAAATCATTACTGATCTTCCTAGACAAGACTCTGCTCTTTTCTCTTGATGACTAAAAAGCACTACACCATCTGTCCACTGAGTACCTTGATATTTGGTAGATAATATTCAAATAGACCAGCAACTCAACTTCGACAGGTATATCCAACAGAAAAGTGCACATAGCAGTACTATCTTAACAGCAAGTGCTGCAATGATATTACTCCTTCAATAAATATTTTAGGTAGGTACTGTACAAAGCCATAGTAAGGACTTAGATATTTAACTTAAGAGCAATTAAAATTTTCCAGCGTTATGAGCCATATGATAAGACCACACTGTTATTCTGAAATGACTCTCTGAATATAGTGAGAAATTAATTCTGGAACAATGAAGTTGAGAGTTCAGGAGCTTGGTCAATGGCTCAGTCAGTAAAGTACCTACTTTGTCAAGCATGAGAAGCTGAGTTTGCTCCTGAGAGCTCATATAAAGAGCTGGCACAGCAGCGCATGATGTAATCTCAAAGCTGGGGAGACAGAGACGGGTGGGTCCTTGGGGCCCACACGTAGCCTGTTTGGTGAACTCCAGGCAAATGAGAGACCCAGTATCAAAAATGAGGTGTATTGTGCCCGAAGAATGACATCTGAAGTTGTTTTCTGGTTTCTACACACATACACATACATGTACATTTGCTCCCACAAATGAATATCTGAACATATACTCACATGTGTACACACACACAAGGGTATGCCCACAAAGTAGTGAGTCCGTTTAGAAAAGCCTGCATTATTAGATTAGGAATGTGATGAGAGAATATGACTGGTAGAAACAAAAAAGATTGGGTATACTCAGAAGATAAAAACTACTAGACTTTTAAATAATCAGACATGGACAGAGAAGAAGGCGGGGATCAATGAAGACCTTAAACTTTCAGTGAACACAGACTAGTACCACGTACTGAGAGGGAAGATCTAGAAGAGAACAGCTAGAGAGTAATGGATTACGGGTGCTACTCAGGTAGACAAAGGAGAATACCAAATAGAGCTGGAAAAAGGATTTGACACCCTGACTGAGGACATGGACTAAAAATAGCAAGCAGTCATTTTGGAAGAATGACATTTAGGCATATAGATGTGTCACTGGGAGAAATAATACATTCGCTCATTTGATGGCTGGGTAAGGAAAAGGACCTTACAGGGGCACAGGAAGAGAGACTTGAGGGAAGGAGTGGGAGAAAGTGAGGAGGAACAGCCTGAGGTAAAATTAAATGTAGACTAAAGCCAAGTGTGGTGTTAACAGTGGTCATATCTGGGAAGGAAAACTCGATGGGGGAAATTATCCTAAAGAATATGAAGAGCTGCAAAGGAAAAAGGACAAGTAACATATAAAGGTAAACCTGTTAGAATTACACCCCACTTCTCAATCCAGAAGGTCCTGGATAGATGTGCTGCAGACACTAAGAGACCCGGATGTAAGCCCAGCCTATTATATCCAGCAAAACTTTCAATCACCATCGATGGAGGAAAAAAAGACATTCCATGACAAAAAAAAAAAAAAGATTTAAACAATACATATCCACAAACCCAGCCCTACAGAAAACATTAGAAGGAAACAGACAAGATCACCTGACAAAATTGGCAGTGTGTGTGGGTGTGGGGAGAAGGGAGGGTGGAAGGGGAAGAGAAGGGGTGAAGGGGAGGGTTGAGGAGAACTTAAAAAAATGGGATAGTTGAGATGAATGAAAAACAGAGATGAGAGCAAGGAAAGAGTTATTTTGATTGAGAAAGCCATTATAGGGTTAGCAGAAACCTGGCTCTAGAGAAATCCCAGGATCCACAAGGATGACCCCAGCTAAGATCCTAAGCAATAGAGGGGGCCCAATCTTGACTTAGGCTGTAGTCAAGCTGATGAATATCTTAAATATTACCATAGAACCTTCATCCAGCAACTGATGGAAACAGAGGCAGAGACCCACATCGGAGCACTGGACTGAGCTCCCAAAGGCCAGCTGAAGAGTGGGAGGAATGAGAATATGAGCAAAGAGGTCAAGACCTTGATGGAGACACTAACTGAAACAGCTTACCTGAGCTAATGGGAGCTCACCAACCACAGCTGGACTGGGAAGGAACAAGCAAAGGACCAAATTTGTCCCTCTGAATGTGGCTGACAGTTGTATGGCTGGGGCAGACTGAGGGGCCACAGGCAATGACACTGGGATTTATCCCTAGTGCATGTACTGGTGTTTTGGAAACCTATTCTCTTTGGATGGATACCTTGCTTAGCCTAGATATAGTAAGGAGAGCCTTGTACCTTCCCCAAAGCAATGTGCCTTACCCTCCCTGAGGATTGGATGGGGATGGGGTGGGACGTGTGTGGAGGGAATGGGAGGAGGGGAGGGAATGGAAACTTGGATTGGTATTTTTTGAAAATCTAATAAAAAATTTAAAATTAATGAATAACTCATTCTTAGAAGCATCCAATATTTTATTATCTTAATAAAAGAATATATATTTACAACTGATGATAATAATAGACTTATGAGGACTTAAACAATACTTCTTAAATACACATAATTATTGAGAAACTAAAATATAAATAAATTATAATGTTCGATAGAAATTCTAGCTATTACCTTCAAAAGAATTTTCACTGTTAAAATTTGTTTTTGGCATAAACATTTTTATGTATATATGTTTTAGACAATTTTACAGCAGATTTTTATGCCTCACAACCTATGCTATAAAAATTAGATTACAGTAATTAGAGCATCATTTAGAATAGAGTCATTGTTTTTTTTTTTTAATTTGGCCAAGGAAATGCCAAACAGTAGTGACAAATTTTATTTGGTGGAATTTCTACATTCAGGATTACAGAGCAGATTTTATTTGTTCCTTTTCCTTCCAGAACTGGGCATTTAATGCACACCAACATAAGATAACTTAGAAGAACAAGGAGCAGAATAAACCACCGTGAGACTCTGGAGCACAAGGGACAGCCCATTCTTGGCTTCTGTGTTGCATTCTTTGGTTTTCATACCCCAGGCTTGGGTCTGAAAAGGCAGTGACTGCTGGCACCAACAGGTACAGGCAAGAGGAATACAACAGCAGACCTGCAGCAAGGAAAGCAGAGGGAGGGCTCAGAAACGCAGGCCTCTTTCTTGTATGTGTGCACACAAATCTGAATTAAGTGTGTTGTACGTTAGTCTACATTCATGAGTTGTTATGTTTGTATACATGAACTGTGTCTGTACATATGTGCTGCAGGTTTGCATATGTTTATGTGTGTTGTAAACATATTGTGTTTATATGTGTATTGTATGTTTACATGTGCATGTTATATGTGTGTTTATGTATGTATGTGTGCGTTATGTTTGTTCCCATGTATGTTGCATTGTGGAAATGTATGTGCATGTGCATGCACACTGGGTGCTTGTTATATGTTTGTTGTATGTTTGCATATGTGTTCATGTGTATGTTACATATTCGTTTGTGTTGTGTGTTTATCTACACGTGTGTTGGTTGTGAGTGTTCTTATGTGTTATATGTTTGTGTATATGTTCATATATTTATGACTAGGCACATGAGTGTACAGGTGAGTTTGCCTTTGTGGGTAAGGAAAGATCTCTCACTAAACTTACAGCTTGCCATTTTGAATAAGCTAGCCAGCAAACCTCTGGTATTTCCCCACCTCCTGACTCTGAGCACTGGATTTTAGACAAGCAATGGGGACTGAATTTACATTCTCATGCTTGCTCAGCAAGTACTTTAACTACTGTAACAACTCTCCACCCCGGCTTTGCGTCAGTCACACGTCACACACCACTGATAAAGAATAAACCTACACCCAACCACGCAACAACAGCCATGTGTGAGTCACCGTCACCAGGCTGGAACGAAGCACCTCAAGCCACTCACTAGGGTAGTACTAGAGGAGGCCAATAGAAGATTTAGACTTCCAACAACTTTTCTGGCAGTGTCTGTGGATAACAGGTAGAATGTAAACTTCTACCTTCGTTTAGTCTTAAGTAAATATCTCATCCTTCGCCACTGAGTAAACCTAGCAGAGAGTCAGGATTGTCACTCGCCATCAACATGAAGGTGAAAGAGGGAACAGGAACAAGACATTTTCATGTTTCTGGGTGAAAGGGGTATCAGTGGATGCTTACAGAGATCTTGTGAACACACAATCATTGAGCAATAATGTAGCTCCATCCCTTGATTGCCATTGGAGACCAAATGAGGAGCCTCAGTAACGATACAAAACCTTCCCACTCCTACAGTATCAGAGGAGCCAAGTCAAAATCCCAGAGTATCATTAGGTATTACCCCACATGTTCAGTTTCCAAGCATAAACAACCCACTATATCCAGAACCACAACAACCTCAGATTTATTTCTTAGGGAAGATGTGTGGTAGATTCTGACACCAAGATGACAGATTACAAAAACTAAACTTTCTCTTCTTACCAATTCCAAACAAAGCAAAAATCATAAAGTCCCAGCAAAGGCAAATGACAATGAAAAGCAAAATGGAAACTTTATGACTGAAAAAATAATAGAGATAAAAACACAATTCAGTGGGTAAATTTAAGAATAAAATGGCAAGAAGAAAGAATTAGCAAACTTCAAGAGAATTATAGAAAATACTCTTCCAGGGAAAACAAAGGGAAAAAACAGATAAACAATCCTTAAAGAAGTTTACTACTTCCCTGGCCTGACTCTGTCCTGCATGTCTGTTCCGAGGAGCAATAGGCAGTTCTCCCCATCTGACCTCTCTCACACTGAAGTGCATGCCTCCACTGCACAGAAGACTCAGTTGATGTGGACAGGAGCCCTCTTAGGCCTCAGAACCTCTTCAGTTGTGGACTACAGGCTGGCAAAGATCATCACTTTAAGGTGGGTAATAATGAGAATGAGTACCAGTAATCACAAAGAACTGTTAGTTTAGGGGCAGGTGCAAAAGATGAATCACACGTCCTAGAGGCAAAAGCAACAAACTATGAAGGCGGTCCAATTAAAGAGACACCACAGCCAACAGTTTCCCTTGGGGGCTTTGAAATGACACCACCTGTGGTCTTAAGGCTGAAGTGCACAGGAGTGGACAGCACCTAGTAGCTGTAGAAGATGCAGAGACTGAAGACGAAGATAAGGGGGATGTAAAACTCTTAAGTATGTCTCGAAAGGGATCTGCTCCTGGAGGGGGTAACAGGTTGCACAGAAAAAAAAAATGTAAAACTTGATGAAGATGATGAGGATGATTTTGATGATGAGGAAGCTGAAGAAAAAGTTCATGAAGAAATCTGTCTGAGATATTCCAGACAGAAATGCACAAAAATCAAACCAAAATGGAAAAGACTTAAAACATTAACACCGAGATTAACAGGTCAAGAGTCCTGAAACAAAAAAACAACAACAACAAAAAAAAAAAGACAGGAAAAAGCTCCTAAAACACCTAAAAGATCTAGTTCTAGAGAAGACATTAGGGTGAAAATGCAAGCAAATACAGAAAAGGGGTATCAAAGAGTCCGAGGCACTACTGGTGAATTAAGCCCAAAGAGAAAAAGAAGAAACAAATACAGTTCATATTGAGTATCGTCAATAATCCAGACTGGAGACTTCCAGTCTATTCTCAGTCCCCTTTCCTGATTGGCCGACCATTCCCCCTTGCACGCTGGAAACATTCTCTTATTTTCCTAAAGCATTTTTCTTTCAACTCTTGTGGACCAGAGTACTTTACTGCTTTCTACACTTGGGCTTATGCCTCATCTCTGACCATGTTTTAATGCCTTTATATCCTTTAGCTGCTCAATAAATGTTTGCATGAACCAAAAAACTAAATAAAAAGATGTTTACTACTATTACAAAATATTTAACATTCATACAAGATAAAGAAAAAATGACATTGAGCAAAACACTTGAATAGATAATACCTCAAAACTTGTGAGATTTGTCAAGAAACAAACACAGATTTAAGAAGCCTAACCAGAGTAATCAAAAGAAATACCTAAGGCACATTGTAACGTCAGAAAATTAGCAACAGACAATTTTAAAAGTAGCCAGAGAACAATAATAAATGCAGTTCTGGCATGGGGTGTATGCTAGCCTATATCTCAGAAGTTTGGACTAGGATGTGGAGGCAGGAAGAACTCAAAGTCATCCTTGCTACAAGAGACAGGAAATAAGAGAGAGAGGAAGGAAAAAGATGCTCCAATGTCAGCAAATTTACCATTCGAAGCCCCACAGGCCAAAAGATATAACATGTTTCAAGTGTTGAAAGAAAACTATTCACCAGAAATCTCCTGTTCAATGTAGTAATAAGGGCGGCGGGGCTGCGTTCTCAGCTCCCCCGGCCGCCTGCCCGAAATAACAACACACTAACTGTATTCATTTAATTACTGCTTGGCCCATTCTCTTCTAGGCTAATTCTCACATATTAATTTAGCCCATTCTAATCATCTGTGTGTAGCACCCCAAGGTGCGCTTACCGGGGAGATTCTAGCCTATGTCCATCCTGGGTGGGAGCTTCATCCTGAGAGCTGAGCATGGCGTCTCTCGGAGGCGTCTGCTCCCGAGAGGAGAGCTGCTGAGTCTGACCTCACTTCCTCTTCCTCCCAGCGTTCTGTTCTGTTTACACCTCCCACCTATCTTCTAACCAATAAAATGGACCAAGGCAGTTCCTTTATTAGCCAATGACCTTCCTCCATCAGTTCAAGAAATCCATTCTCCAGAAACAAAGAAAAAATATCAAAACAATGACCAATGAAGTAAATCTAAGAAATTTTCTTGCTAGTTGAACTACTTTTTTTTTTTTTTTTTTTGTTGAACTACTTTTAAAACTGACAAATAGAGGATCAGGAAAAGGCAAGGTGTGGTGGTGAGAGCCTTTAATACCAGCACTCAGCAGGCAGATGCAGGTAGATTTCTATGAGTTCAAGGCTAGCCTGGTCTATAGGTCTATCTATATGGTGAATTCCAGGCCGACCAAAACTACACAGTGAGACCCTGGCTTTAGATAGATAGATAGATAGATAGATAGATAGATAGATAGATAGATAGATAGATAGAGACATACATACATATAAATATATCTGGGCATGTTACCTGTTCAGGCTGGACTGGTCAATGTCAAGTATTTATTAATTTATTATCATTCATTTAAAATAAATAAACATGCAAACAGTTCATAAGGTTGAAATAAAGACAAACCAATCTGTATTGCTGCTTAAAATATAGAAAAGGAATAGTTAAACTAATGAAGCACCTACTTCCTCAGAATGTATTTGGCCATCACTGTTTTTGTTGATTAAGCCAAGTCAGGTGATTCTAAAGAAAGTGGGGACTGATCCCAAACGCAGGAAGAAGAAAGCCCAGAATAAACTCATTATTTTAGAAGCCCGAAGACTCAAGTTAAAGTAAGTTTAGTTTTTGTAAACTGAAATTATGTTGGATAAGCATTATGTATTTGGTAAATGTAGACTTCCTAAGCAAAATAAAACCTATTTATTATTCATGCTATTTGTTTAAATATATCCTCCTTGGAATTTAATTACTTACAGTTTTCTCTTCCAACATATGAACATAAATCCTGAACCAAACACACTAATCTCTAATTTTAGCTATTAATTCACCCCATCTGTCCCTACTTCGGAAACTATTAGTGAATGGCAAAACACAGGGGAGACTTACAAACTCTTTGACTTTGCAATATTGTTCTAATGGCCAAAAAAAATGCAGAAAACAAACATTTGAGATGAGTTTGCCAACTGCTTGCTCTTGGAAAGGGTGGGTCAGGCTGCAGCAGACCACAGTAAACTGTGACAATAGAAAGAAGTTGACTTTGGTTGCAGTGATGGAGAGAGCTGGCCTGCCCCACATAATAGGATAAAGGGCTGAGTGAAAGTAAAGGAAAAAACAGAGAAAGCTATGCAGAGGTCAAAGAGAAGAATATGTTAGAACCAAAAGAAAGAAGCAGAAATCCAGTTAGCAAAGTGTCTAAGGTAGAAGGGGACACCAGACACTCAGGCTGTGAGGCCACCAAAGATAAACAGTGCAGGGCAAGCATGGTAGTATTTAATTCAATGTTATCTGCACTTGTAATTATCCTCTCTAAACTTCATAGTAACCCATTATGTTTCCACACAGAATTCAGATGTGAAGAGAAAATAGAGGGTTACACTGACGGTAATTTATTTAATAACTGAAAGTTTTGCTTATGTTGACTTTCTATAGGCAAAGCTACAAGAAATCATATTTGCCAGACTGAGCAGTATCAAAATAATAAAGCCAAGGAGGGCTCTGAGGATATAAACCCTTCTCACTATGCAGGCATCCGGAGAGGGTTGGCATCCAACCTCGCCGGTAGGATCAGAGAGCAGATTATCTTTACATATTGTAGGAAAGAAGGCTAGCATTCAAAGATAAGCGTTGGTGGAGTGCTTTACACGTTTCCGAAGCCTCACAAACAGATGAAATGAAGTGCTGAGAAAAACAGCAATCACAGTAGGAAATCACAAGCACGACTTTCATAGAACATTTTTACTTACAAGATTTTTATCTCATTAAATTACTCAATCACTATGACATACAAATTAAATGCAAAATTAAAGTGGACAACATGCAGTGTTAATGGCAAAAGAGAAATTCATAAAAATTAGCAATATGAAGACCCATTAGAAGATAAAGGAAGTTCTGTACTGGTAGATATAAAATTTTTAAAAGTCCAGCTCACTTATGACAATTACATATTGAAATAATTAGAGGATTACATTGATATAGAATACTATGATTAGAATCTTAGAATTAAAACTAAAATGAAATATGTACATACAGGAAGGTGATTTCAACAAAGGTACCCAGAACAACACAAAACAAGGAAAGGACAATCTCTCCAACAAATAGAAAAAAAAATCAGAAATTCACATGCAAAAGAATAAGACTGCATAGGGAAAATAGTTACATGACTAAAAGCAACAACAGATTAACCGCATCCCCATCTAAATCCTAATGACCGTCTTCACAGAACTAGAAAATACAATCCCAAGAGTCATATGAAAACACGAAAGGCCTGAGCTAAAACAACACTGAACATATCACATGCTAGGTCTCAGAGTATATTCCAGAGCCATAGAAACAAAAGCAGCATGGTCCTGACATGAAAACAGACATTAGAATTCTAGAATAATACAAGACTGAGAAAACCAAGTGTGTTGCAGCAATCTACTTCTTGCCAAGCTCTCAAAGGCATCCCTTAGAGAAAAAAATAAAAAATAAAAAAATGGCAAACAGTGCTGGGAAACTGGATTCCTACATAGAGGAGAATGAAACTGGATTCCTAGCCCTCACCTTTCATAAAAACCAATCCAAAATGGATCAAAAGGCTTCATGTAAGATCTCAAAATTTCAAACTGTTATAGGAAAACATGATATAAGGACAGGGGGCTGGATCAGTGGGTCAGCAGTTAAGAGTTGCTCCGTACTCCCAAAGGACCCAAATTTGTTTCTCGGCATTTATGTTGGGTGGCTCACAGACACCTATTACTCCAGCTCTAGCGGTTCAGAGTACATCTCTTGGTCTTCCCAGGCACCTTCACTCACATGCTCAAATTCACACACACACACACACACACACACACACACACAATTAATTCAAAAATAAGTCTTTAGTAGAGATAGATGCATAGATGGAATTTTGGGCAAGGGATTAATACACAGGCTACATAAAAGCTGTAAAAATTAAACACGTAAACCCAAGTCATCCAATCAATAAATGAGTTAATGGACTGAATGGACAGTTCATAAAAGAAAAATACAAATGGCCAATAAATATTGGAAAGTATTCAATAGCCCCAGCCATCTAGTTAATGCAAATTAGAACTACCATGAAACACCATTTCACCTCAGTCAAAATGGATTTCATCCAGCAAACAATGAAGAACCAGGGAGACGCCTCGCTGGACAGTGCTTGCCACACAAGTGTGAGGATCTCAGTTCAGATCAACAGCACCCACACAAAAGCCTGGCACAGAAGCTCCCTTTTGTAACTTCATCACTGAAGGAGCAGACATCCACAGATTCCTGATAGCACCGGCCAGACTACCTAGCGGAATCACTGAACTTCAGGTTCTGTTTCTAAGGGAAAAACGAAAAAGAAAAACTGAGGAAGATCCCCAAAACTGTCCTCTGATCTGGTCTACACACGTATACAGAGAGAGGGGAGGGAGAGAGGGAGGCACAGGCCCACACGCAGGTGCACACACCGAGAAAATAAATGACAACAAGTCTAGTGAAATGTGGGAAAGGAACTCTATAGTCACAGCCTGTGGGAATGTAAACTCATGCAGCTTCTATAAAAACCAATGCAGCGGCTCCTTACAAAACCAAAAGTGGCATTGCCATATAGTACAGATACAGCACTCTTGAATACACCTCAAGGACACTACGTCAGCATGCCACAGCGATACTCAGACATTCATGTTATAGCTGTAATATACATAATACACAACACTCGTATTATACACAACAGCCAGGAAACGGAACTGATCTAGCTAGGTTCCCTATCACCTGATGAATAGATAAGAAAGGGATGTTATGATACACAATGGGATTTTCAGCAGCTGTAAAGAAAATGAAACCATGACATATGTAGGAAAATGGATGCAACCAGAAATCATTCATTGGGTGAAATAAGCCAGACTTGCCCCTAAAACATATTTTTTCTCTTACATATAGAATTCTCAGATTCAAAATTATATAGCGTGTGTTTGTAAGTCACAAAACTAAGAAGTAGATCGAGAAGAAAGAAAAAGATCTCAGAGGTGGGGACACAGAGGTTAATTTAATGAGCATAAGAAAACAGAACGCCGCCGGATCAACTAGAGGGAGAAAGGGAACAGCTGGAATGGGGGTGGTTATAGGAGAGGGCAGTGGGGGAGGGTGATGAATGAGAACAAAGTATAATGGCAAAACAAAGAAACTCATGACTTTGTATACTAACCTAAAAATTAATTTTTAAATGAGAAATTTTTCAAAAGGAGACTTTAAAATGTCCAAGAAGTCCATAAAAAATACTCAACACTACTAATCATCTGGGAAATACAAATTTAAAGTAAGGCGATGTCCTCACTTTACACCTGTCAGAGCAGCTATTACAGCAGCTAAAAGACGGCCTGCATTAGTGAGGGAAGCAAAGTTCACAACATTGTTGGTGGACACTCAAATTAGTACTGTCATCATGGCAAAGAGATATCACAAAAAGCTAAGCATAGAAATCATAAGGGCAAGCAACCCACATCTAGATAGATCTAGTCAAAGCAATTGAAATGAATACACAAAAGAAATATCTAAACTCCTAAATCCCCTACAGCACCGTTCATGATAACCAAGACACGTCATCATATCTGTCCACCATATCGTTAGCCTGAGTGCCTGTCAGCACAAATAAGAAATCTGGTTCATGTACATAGGGATTCTATCCAACATTAAAAAAGAGAGAGACAACCCCAACATCTGAAATGACCTCCTTGAGCCTGCATACCTTATTCTAAGCAGAATAGACAAGCACCAAAAGACAACTCAAGATCATATTCACACAAGGAATCTAAACAATCTGTACTAATAGAAATGAAAAGTAGGAAAGTGTTAACAGAGGCCGGAGGGGTCAGGAGGAATAATGAGATTTTGTTCAAAGTGTGCAGATTCATTTAGACAAAAGCAGTGAATTTCTGAGATCTACTACACAGGAGGATGCATCATCCAGACTCTGTTAACACTTTTCTACTTCTCATTTCTTTTTTTTTTAATTTTTTTTGGTTTATTATTTTTTAGTTGTTGAAAAAAATTTCCGCCTCCTCCCCATTTCCCATTTCCCTCCCCCTCCTCTCACACATCGCCCCCTCCCCCCACTCCCCTCTCCCTCTCCCTACTCCTCTCCCCCTCACCCCGCTCCATTCCCCCTCCCTCTCTAGAGACTGGACTGCTCTACTTCTCATTTCTATGAGTACAGACTGTTTAGATTCCCTGTGTGCGTATGATCTTGAATTGTTTTTGGCCCCTGTCTATTCTGCTTAGAATAAGGTATTACAGGCTCGTGGACATCATTTCAGATGATAGGGCTGTCTCTTTTTTAAATATATATATATAATAGTAAAATATTTGTATTTCAAAATTACTAAGTAAACATCAAAAGCTTCTCCACAAAAAATAGTAAATGATATATGGTGTCTTAATTAACTTGATCCATCAAGTCATTCATGCACATAAATTAAAATATCACATTGTGTTACATAAATGTACATGGCTAGTAATTATTCATTTAAAATATTAATAATAAAAACACAAGAAAGCATTATTTGAACAAAGCTAGACTTTCAAGTAGAGGGGGCGGGGGAATCAAGCATAATAGAGTCATCACAGCAATAAACATTTGGTATAATGCTCTGTGTGTGTGTTTCAAGGTAGAAAATTTGCTGTTGAAGATGCTGCAGTTTTACGGGGAATAGTACAATGAATGCAGAATACATAATCAACAGCCTTTCTTTGCATCTGTACATGAAAACTTGCCTAGCCTTTTTAGTTGCAAATGAGCCACACGGCCTTAAAGCAATTATCTGATAGAATTGCGAGTTAGTGGACTAACAGCTCTGTACAGAATTGGTCTGCCCTCATTTGTTCTCATTAGCAACCACACTCTGGATTCTTTGAGAAAATAACCAAGTCCCTGAGACAGTCATTTAGAAACCTGCTGCGGTGCTTTGTTTGGCCCTCTCTAAGGTGAGCCTGAGGCTTACAGAAAAGAACAGGAGGCATTATTAACATGGCTCGGGCTTGGACTTACCGCCCTGCCTCCAGAAAAGCTCTCCAGAGGAAAACTCCCAAAGGGCCTAGGTCAGTTCAGCTCAGTATTTGAATGAAATGCTTCATTTTAAACACCTGTCAAACAGGTCAGACAACATCAGAAGGGAAAATCTCCATGATTAGTGAAATGGAGATAATGGAAGCTTTTTTTTCCTACCTAAATCAAATATGATGAAGGAGGTAGACCTCGATGGGGCTAGGAGATGACTTCTTTCCAAAAGATATTTGCTAATTATTTAATATCTCATGGACATGGACTGACTTGTGTCTCTCCAAATTCCACATGGAGTTTAGCCCTAACTCCATAAGCCCATAAATTGAAATAGGAAATAACGAAGGCAAGGTGAAATAGGAGGGGCAGGCCATGAGCTAACCTGTCTGAAGTCCCTAAAAGGAAAGTAAGAGACAAGAAACCTTAACCCTTCTCTCCCCCTCCTCATACAAGCATTGAGAATATAGCCATGTGCAAGCTGGCACGGGTCTGATCAAAAGCCAATTCTGCCAACATCTAACAGAGGACTTGTCACCATTAGAACAGCTGGGAAATGAATTTCTGTTATTTGAGCCACACAGTCTGTGCTCCTTGCCTACTGCAGCCCTAGTACACTGCTTATATACACAAAAATACTCCAGAGTTTAATCCAACTAAGAGTAAATGTTATTGAAAGCTGATTTTTTTTTATCCACTCCAGATAGTTGAGCAACCTATGAAGTTTAAGGTATGACTGTTACCAAGAATGGACTTGTTAATTTTACAAAATTTTTACAAGGCAACTATTATTTAAATTACATGTATTATGAAATTGTAAATTTTCTAAAGGACACACAGAATATTCAGAGATTGTAAAGAAGCTATGACACAATGGAATTTTCCAAGGGTGATGACGCCAACATAGTGTTGAAACAGATTCTTCAAAGCACTAGCTCATTAGAAAGAAAATTATGATAGTCTTCCATCCGTGGAGAAGGTTGAACATGGAACACACTGGAGAAGGATGCAGCAGTGAGAGCCAGAACCTAGGGTTTATGATAGAGAGATGGGTCTTAGGCTATGACTGACACATATGATGAAGAGCACAACAATGTATGGATGAGGATAACTCAAGCAGACAATGATGAGACCATATTAATCCAATGGGTACAGAGAGCAACAGGCTGAGTGTTCACAATTACTTACCAAAGCAATAGGCTATCATGCAACTGTATTTCATGGCTTGAGTAAGGAGAGAACTGACTAATATCCACCTTGAATCATTAAGAAGGTATACTCATGAGTTCTTTCACTATAATTAAACAGCTAAGATATTTAACTTGGAGAGAGAAATGGTTAACTTCGTTCCATGGCTCAGGAAGCTCCTGTCCAAGAATGAGCCAGCTCATTCAGTGCTCTGACCTCTGGAAGGAGTACCATATGGTAATGCTGGAGAGGCCATGATAAACCAAACTGCTCACTTCATAAGCTAGGAAAGAAGCAGGAGCAAGAGGAGGGAACCACAGTCATATAACTCCATGGAAAGGAAATCCCCAGTAACCTAAGGGTTTCCTAAAAGCACCTTCCCATAGGGCCACCCTGGGGACTAATGTTTTAATGGGCCAAGCCAAGCTATGGGAAATGGTCAGCAAATAATACTTTCACCCATCAGTTACACTTCCATTTAAAATTAACACAATAGCCAAGTGCTTTTTGTATAACTTCTAGAGAAAGTCAGAAACTTAAAATCTTCTTAATAGTTTGGCTCAAAGCATCAAGACTAAAGTATTCATTTCATATTCAGTAGAACTTTAACTTAGCAAGAAACCGAAAGATTTGGACATTTATTGTGAAAGGACCAAATCATTTGGCAGCTGATTGTACTGTGGTTCAAGGGATGAAACAAAGAAGGCCAGTTTGCTGACATGATCCATGATGAATGACTGGAGATATTTTCAGGACTCTCCATGTACTGTTTATGTTACACACAGAGATTTTGTTAATGAGCTTAATACATTTTTATTTTACTGGTCTAATACATTTTAATGGTGGTGTTTCTACTGCCACTAAAGCAAATTTATAGTCATGTCTAGACTTTCGTTATTGTGGTCAGACTGACAAGTCATTCTTTTTCTCTCTCCATAGCTCTCCAAGAACTGACTAGAGATTTCACTGTGTTTCAATACATGAACACAAATCTAAGACTAATATACTAGTATTAGTCTTACTAAATAAAGCAAGCTATCATACAGCAGGTAAGAGAACGCGCCACCATGCCTGACAATCCGAGTTCCATTGCTGAGATTTAGCTGATGGAAAGAGAGAACCAATTCCTGAACATTATATGCTCTCCTCCATACATGTGCTATGGCACAGGAGTGCTCACATACATACACATGAAAACACAGAAAAAAAAACAGTTAATTTTAAAAAATAAATCAAATGCTCCAAACTTTATTTTTGCTTCATTTGACATACCTAAAAGCCTATTAGAAAGTTTCTGTATCACCCCTTTGTATAAACAGTTACACTAACAACACTGAGCCACAAGCCAATATCCTCCTGGGTAAATCCAATATCTGGATGTAGAAAACATAGAGTCATCATAGTGATCCTGGGAATTCCTCAGAACATGGAGTACTATCATGCTTTCAACTCTACCCTAACACAGCCTGGCAAACATTCATTTTAGCAGTTTCACAGTAAGTATTTTGGCATGAAATAGCTCTTCAATTAAGGTTTTATAATGTAGATTAACTAATTTAATAAAACATCTCCTTCAGTTGATCTAGCTCTGCTGTCAAAACTGTTTTATGCTTCAATTTTTCCCACAGAATATACTTCACGAGTGTTATGGGCATGCAACTACAATGAGCATCACAAGGACTCTGAGCTAGTTACTGGCAAGAAACTAGAAATGCAAAGCTAATTGTGATAGAGAAGTGAGCTTTCAAATGTAATTTTTAAACACTAAATTGCTCTTGAAAAAATGATAAACCACTTTGTTTTAAAACCTTTCAGCGAGATGTTATATACAAGAGTGTCTACTTAACTAGGGAGTTCAAGTTATACAAGGAATTTTATCCCATGATACATTGCATTTATGGGGATGATCCCATAAAATTACAACACTACTGAGGTTGCTACATCTTGGTTTCTGTATTATACTCTTGATGTTTGTACAATGACGAAATTGCCTAACAACACATTTCTAGAACATATCTCTGTAGATAAACATTATGGGACTATTTCTTAAAATTTGTCATCAAATTGTAAATAACACAGATTTAGGACTACATCTTTAAAAAATTTATTAATGGTGGTGACTTAAACAAACAGAAGCTTGTGCCACAGAACAAGGATGGAAGACCAGACAGTCCAGAACCAGTCAATACTAAGTTCCTTATAAAATCCAAAGCTTGGTCAACCTGAATACACAGACTCTGTGGTTACATATTTCAACAAATCTATAGAGAATGGCCCCCTCAGCTTCATATCTGAAACTCTGAAGTGAAGCATATACCAATTAGTTGGATGTCCCCTTTTAAGAGAAGAGTTGACACTTTCATGGCAACTTAGTCCAAAGATTTTAATCTCATTGCCTACAATTAATGGCACGGGCATCTATAGGTCAATGGCTAAATATGGGAGCAAGATGAAAATCCAATTAGCTGTGGAAAATGGGGAGAAGTCAATGCTCCCCATGGTAAGCACATCATCTTTTACCATAGAGATATCTCTAGGACAACCTGACATAAATCAAAAGCTTTGTTTATTATTCCTGCTATGTACGTGTGTGCATATGGTGTGTGAACCGTGTGCCCTCATGTTACAGAGCACATAGAGAGGAGAGCTGAAACCTCTCAGGAGCCAGTCTTTTCTTCCTCCATGGGATCCAAGGGTCAAACTCTGGTTGTCAGCTTCATGGCTAGAGCTTTTACTTGGTGAGCCATCTCTGCTGCCCCCCCATATATTACACTGTTAGGTACATATAACTAGCTAAGTAAATCAATAGTAAAATAACATCATTTAAATATACTTAATAAAACTGAGGGTACTTATATACAAACATTATTTTTCTGATTCTTAACTATGTTTACTTTTACAAACTCTTTGCTATAACACAGGATTCTCCTCTAAATCTGTGCCTTAAGCCACTCCCTAAATTCATACTCTTAGTTTTCCCACTGTCTCCACCGCCTACAGATCGAACCCAGGGCCTCAAGTATGCTAAGGTCTATCTATTTATCACTGATCCCTATCCCTAGTTTACTTTGTAATTATTTTATTTACAAACAGGATTTTATTAAATTGCCCAAACTGGCCTTGAATTCATTCAGTAGCCCAGATAAGCCCTGAGTTTATGATCCTCCAGCAACAGGCCCCTGAGTACCTGGTAATGTCAGCCTACATCACCAGTGCCAGCTATCCCATCATTTCTTTTAAACTATCTTTCCTATGACTAGCCTGCTTCACCCCAACACTCCATTCGGTACACCATAATGTGGCATTTGTCCTCGGTACTCCACTGAAGACTTTAAATGAAATCCCCTCCTAACTGCCACATTAATTTTTAATCTTTCTTTACCTGCCTGTGATCCTCAAAACCGTGACATCATCTGGTAAAGTCCTCCTCTACATATTCATCATGCTGCTATCCTGGAAGACCTCAGGTTTAAACTCATGATTTAGACTCAGACTTCATTGCAAGTCATACGACCATCCCTTTGGATCCAGGAATGTCCTTGCTGTTACATAAAGTGGTACAGCATTTACACATAACATATGCACATCCTCAGTATACTTCAAGTTATCTCGGGGTTTCTTATGCTACCTAATACGACTTTAAGATGACCAAAAAAAATCCTTTATCATTTAAGGACTAGTAACAAGGGCCAGGGTGATGGTCACACACGCCTTTAATCCCAGCACTTGGGAAGCAGAGGAAGGTGGATTTATGAAAGTTCGAGACCAGCCTGATCTACAGAGCGAGTTCCAGGACAGGCCCCAAAGCTACACAGAAAACTCTGTCTCAAAAAATAAATAAATAAATAAATAAATAAATAAATAAATAAATAAATAAAACAAAAACTAGTAACAAGAGAAAAGTCTGTACATGTTCAGTGTAGATACAGTTTTTCAGATATTGTTGATGCAGGGTTGGCTGGAAGACTCCAGATGTGGAATCTAACAATATAAAAGGCTGAGTGTCTTGCTTACTGTTTGTACACCATCAGTAATGAGAAAATCATTTAAGCAACCTGTGCTTGTGTCTTCTCATTTGCAGAAAAAAAGGACAAATAGTCCTAACAACCTCATGGGGTTGCTACGAGGGAATCAATTAGATAGTCCATTAAAAGGATTTAACACAGGAACTAACACAGTTGGCGTTCTGCAACTCAGTAACAGCTCGTGACTATGATTCTTCCCTAGCAAACCACAGTCCTTCCAGCTTGCATGAGACTATGCACACTGATTTGCAGAGCACTGCTGAAACATGTTCAGATGATCTGAACGACAGCTTTGTGCAGACTGTGTTTTGAGATAAGAGCATAATAACGGCAACTCCATATGGACTCATGATTTTTTTTTCCCAGTAATTTATCTAGTTTACAAAAATTTCTGCCCAAACCTTGGAAACTGCCCCTGAAAACTGAATGTAATTAAAACTCCAAAATCTTTCCTCTTGATTATATTAAAAGTAAACAACTCTGTCTCGAAAAACCAAAAAACAAAAACAAAAAAACAAACAAAAAAGTAAACAATCTTCTTATTTCCTATTCTTATAAAATAATGCAAATATAACAGTTCATTGCTACTGATTTCTTCTGATTGGTTTATTCCTATTTGGGAAAAATCATATTTAAATACTAATTCCTTCAAACAAATTACCAACTCTCCCTATTTTCTCTTGCCAGGAAATTTGACAAACATGCTTCCTGATGAGCAGCTGAGCAGGAAAGGACCCGTTCAGGGCTACTCTGATTAATCAAAGTCCGGGAGAACCCACTTGTACATCTTCCATGAATCTACTTAACTAACTCATTGGCAAGCACCTCCATTTTTAAATTTATAGACAAAAATCATGTGGGGTCTCTGAAATTCTTTTCTGAAAATGAAAGCCACCGTACCTGACACATTGTACCTCTCGCACAAACAGGAACTGCTGTTCTATCAAAAATAAACTCAAAGGTGGTTTTTAAAACGTCAAAAATGCATCATGATGGTGAAAGTAAAGAGGTTTTGACTTTGTGTGGTTTACAATTTCCTTTATAAATCAGTACAGAATTATGAAGTAACCTCATCAGAAACCTGTTTAACGACTTATTCACATAGTGTCCACAGGTCCCCATGGCTCGCTGTAGGACAAGAATGCAGTTCACAACGTTGACCTAAGAGATAGAAGGGAAAGCTGGTCTGACAACACACACCTGTAACCCTAAAGGGTTTAGAGGTGGAGTTGGTAGAGTCAAAAGCCAAGGTCATTCTCCTGTACTTAGTGAGTTCGAGGTTAGCCTAAGCTACATGGGGCCAAGTCTCAAAAAAAAAAAAAAAAAAAAAGTAAGTGAGGAGATGAGGAACATGTTTCAGGAGCATACTCTAGATATATATAGTAAAATAATAAACGTTTTCCTTCTTGAAAACAGCAAAGAATATATTTGGCAAAAGGCAATTAAAATTTTATATAATGGTTCAGCTGTTTAAAAGCAACGATAACCTCTATTTGGATCAAATTTTACAAACAACTTTAAACATCCTCATTTTTGAAAGCAGCTACAGTCTCTTGAATAAAATACAGTACTATGGTGGTATCAAAATTGCCCCTGCCTGAGTGGACACTAACAGTCATACAGTCATTACACACTGCTGAATAACTCTAAGTTTTTCTTTGTGGAGGATAACACACATATGTTCACTCGTAGTGAAGCCCTAATGACCACAGATGTCAGCAAAGAATCACTTATCGCAGTTCACAAGACACTTTCCCTCATGCAATTCATCTCGCTGAATTAATTCTCCAGGAAATTCTGACACAGAGCAATCCGATATGAAACCACGATAAAGCATTTCTCACACATGTCATAAATATCAAAGGCACGGGTGCAACAATAGCGGGATGATCTGATCTGATATGATCTAATGAGCACAGCCAGCGTCGTCAGAAACATCTGCATCAGGGCTCAGGAAATGGCTCTGTATACAGAGTACTTGCTCCACAAGCGTGAGGAACTGAATTTGAACCATCAGCACCCCTTTAAAGGTGACTACTCTAGCACACCTCTGTCACCCCAATGCTAACCTCCCAGCGATAAAAGGAGACTGCACATATGCTCAGAGACTAGCCAGTCTGACATTCACAGCACCAAACAAGATACACTAACTTAAGTAGGGTGGAAGGCTAAGATCAACAGCCAAGGTTGCCCTCTGACCTCTACATTTGTGTCCATGCTCACACACACGTATGTGCACACACATCATCAGAACCCCCAAAGATACTATAGCAAGCATGTGTACAAGCTGAGTTCATTTTAAATGTAGCTGCTAAGTATAGCGAAAGGACAAATATCAGGATCTTTGTAGGATATTTTAACTAATCTTAATTACTATATCGAGGTAATGTATACAACTTTGGAGCAACATAAAACTAATGCTTTACTTCTTCCAACATGAAATAATTTCAGAAGTATGAAATCTTATGAAACTCTCCTTTTTAACTGAATGGGAAATTCTTTTCAGAATTTCTTCGGATGAAGTGGGTATGTAGAAATAGGGAGAAAGAGAGGATTGAGAGAGAATAAGGAACTCATTTTAAAAAGAAGCTGGATGTGGTGGGGCACCACCTTTCACCCCAGATCTTGGGGGGCAGAGGCAGGTGGGTCTCTGTGAGTTCAAGGCAAGTATGGTCTGCATTATTGACTTTAATCTTGACTTTCAGGCCAGCCAGAGGTACACAGTGAGACCCTGTCTCAAAAGAGGAGGAAAGAGCAAGTGGAAAGAGGAAGAGGGACAAAGAAGAAGATGGACAGTTGATGTTGAACACAAACTGTACATCAGACTACCAGTGAAACACTGCCACCCAGTGGAATCAGACAGATAATAGCCTTTAAAAGATTGCAAGAATTTCATGGCACTTTTCAGTTGGAATAGTAGAAATTAGCCTTCCAAATGTGTGATACGTCAAAATATCCAACTGTACATATAGCAGAAGGGTTGTTACATCTTTCCTTGAGTCTGATAATGGATTCCGTGTTTATGGAGTAGGAAAGCCTAGTGCTCCTGGCTCCCAGACAGGGCCACTCCTAAGGGCCTGTGAGTCCTACTCCTGTCCAATCTCTGACCTCCAGAGAGGGTGAGGCTGAGTTCAGAGACCACAAAGGTTCCATGCATTCCCAAAGCATCTCCATAAAACAACAGCCTGAGAGGGAAAGTCACTGACATGAAAATTCTTTGGAAGACTTCTATTACTTCCTTTTAAAACTTTTAGATTTGGTTCTATTTCAAGGATGAGTATATCTACCCAAATTTTTGAATGTTTTCTGTTTTCAAATGTCTCTTTTTAAAAATGGAGTTGTGGATAGTGTTACATCTTTATTCAGTATAACAAACGCAGTCACTGGCACATGACGGCATTAAAGAAGAGAAGGTGGCGGATGTGGATACTTCCGTTTGAGATCCTGGAGAGTGACTTCCACCAGTTAATTCATTCAGATAGTGCCTATTGAAAGTACCAAGCACTGTTCTATGGTTTAAGACATGCTGGGATAACAACACGTGTTCCCACATGGCGGAAGGGTAATTATTTTAGAATACTTACGTAGATGTGACAGACTGATACATAATAGACAAGCACTCAGGTCTTTATAATGCTGTATGGAACCTGGCTCTAAGATCCAGTTCTGCACACATCACTATATCACCACACATCCATCAGAACCACCTGGGTCTATATCATAGCACAGTGGTTTACTGTACATATACCTAGTTTGGTGAGAAAATCAGGGGCTGTGCGTGCAAGTGATATCTAAAATCGGTATATTATTTGACTAATAGAATTCCAAGTCGATGAAGAGTAGAGTGATGTCAGCAGAAACAGGAAGTATACAAGTCATATATACAGGGAGACATGTGAACTCCACACAGTGTGCACTAGCGTCCCAGCTCAATAACATTGGAAGGGTGTAGAAGTTGGCTCAATTCAGGAAATAACAAGGCTAGCTAAAAGATAACACAATTATATTTTTATTTATTATAAGGGAAAAACTCACAAAGCAGGAATGATAAGTCCAAGCTCAGCTGTGCTGCATGGGAACCACAGAGAGAGAGAGAGCACCTGAGCTGTGTGCCCATTTTTCTCCAGGTCCCAGAAAGCCACACCCTAACTTGGTCCCAACTCTTGAAGATAATTGGTTAACAAAGCTTCCTATCACCTCCCCCCCCCTTTTGTCTAAACAAAGGCAATCCAAACCCAATACAAAACTATATATGAGCCAGGCAGTGGTGGCGCACGCCTTTAATCCCAGCACTTGGAAGGCAGAGGCAGGCGGACCTCTGTGAGTACAAGGCCAGTCTGGTCTACAAGAGCTAGTGCCAGGACAGGCTCCAAAGCTACAGAGAAACCCTGTCTCGAAAAAAAAAAAAAAAACCAACAACAACAACAAAAAAACCTATATATGATAGGAACAGATATCAAGTATAAAATTACAAACAACATAAACAATATTAAGCAAGGAACACATGATAAATGTTTTAATAAACATTCTATTCCAAAGAGTCTAAGTCTTGAAATGGAAATAGGCTTGGCTAAATCATAAGACGAAGGGAACTATGACTATCTAATCTTCAACTTCATCGAAGGCCTGAGAAGGGAGATAGTATTACTTGAGTAGGCAGGAAGTGCAATCAAGCAGCTTCCAAAGTGAGCAGTATATGAGAGAGACAATCAGCTACCTGAGCAATCACCCAAAGTCTCATTTGCAATGTTGAAGCAACCAACTTTGGCTAAGGCCTAGCATAACTGACAGACCATTTTCAGAACCAGGGGATTTTTCAGAACTGTCTTACTCTGTCTTGGCAAGGTTTGACAGTCCTTTTCCTTGTGTCCTGTTTATCCACTCAGAATACCATGTCCTTTGTCAGTGGTTGAGGCATGGGCAGTTTCTTGCCCAAAGGCCAATTGTGCAAAGAAGAAAACAAACTCCGAGTAGAGTGTCTTCCGTGTTCAACATTCTCAAATGGTGCTGTCAGGAGCAATCATGTCTCATGTCAACAGAACTCTAAGTTATTTAAATCCCATGTTCTACAGATCCTTGAAGTGGTTAAAGATTACCTATCTAGGCAGAATACAATCTCTATGTATCTGAAGAACCTAATTAATCTGACTATATGTATAATGAACATGAATAACTATTGATCATATTTAATACCTGCATAACTTAAGAGCTAAGACTTCATGTGAAAATATTAAATAATCTGTAAACAAATGTGCAGCAAATAAAGACAATGACCACAAAATGTAGGCAGTGTATAAGTATCTTGATCAGAGGTAAGAATAATATATAATGCAATACAAAAATATATCCTAAAAGTTGTATCAATATACAAAAGGTCATAAACCAAGATAGAAACATGGATGTATGTAATATAACAGAATAACTTTGCATAGGTGTACAAATATTGTAAACAGAAATAACAAATATAGTTTGAACTTGTATCATTATACAAAAAACTATACCAATGTAAATTATCCAGAAATAATAGCTTATAAGTATTCATTCTATTACCCACGATTATTATTTTTTAAAAATCTCTGAACCTACACAGTCTCCAACCTCTACCTTATACAAGTAGTAATCAACAACCCCTAAAGGGTATTCCCAACCCTGAGGACAAACTTTGTTGGGAGAGGGAACATTGTTCTCTAGAATTGCTTCCAGCTGTCATGAGGATGATATTCTCTTTATATGATCCTGCAAAAGTAAAGTGATGGTTAAGTTTAAGATTACTGTATAGTATAGTTGCAAACTATTTCCAAGCAGTAGATAGAAATAACAAACACAAGTGAACTCACAAAACAGGAACCAGAAGTCCAAGCTCAGCTGTGCTGTGTGGAAACCAGAGAGAGAAAGCACTGGGCCGTGCAGCCATTTTTCTCTGGGTCCCTGAAAACCACACCCTAACTTGGTCCCACCTCTTGAAGATAATTGGTTAACAAAGCTTCCCCATCAGAAGGGGGCATGGTGCTCCTTCTTTATGTTAATGGTGAAGGTTATGTCTCACACCAGAGGCTTTAATGAAAGCCTTCATACAGAATCCTGTCAACAATGGCCAGGCAGCAGAGGTGAAAGGAACACTATTCCTAGAGGGCCACTGATGGATCATTGTTGTGGAAATGACATTAATTATTAAGGATGTGTCACATTTGTTTACAGTGCGGAATATTACTTTAACTGTGTAAGGTGTATTGTTTTGTTTATACTGCATGTATTTATTTACAAAAAGATGTGTTGCATTTATTTCACCTTGCCTGCCTAAGGCACCTGATGGATCTAATAAACAGCGGAATGGGCCAATAGCTAAGCAGAGAAAAGATAGGTGGGACTGGCAGACAGAGAGAATAAGCAGAAGGAGAAATCTAGGCTTCGGAGAGGAGAATGAAAGAAATAAGAGAGGAGAGAATGAAGAAGACGCTCAGGACTAAAAGCCGACAGACAGACAGAAGATGCAGTATAAGTAAGATATACAAAAGGAAGAAAGGTAAAAAGCCCAAGGCAAAAATTAGATAAATTGGAATAGGTTAATTTAAGCTAAAAGAGCTAGCCAGAAATGAGCCTAAGCTACGCAAAGCATCTGTGACTAATAAGAAGTCTCCGTGACATGATTTGGGAGCTGGTTGGTAGCCCAAAAAAGAAAAAGCCTGTACAGACCATGGCAGATACACTAGACATTGAAATAATATAGCCTTGTACCCCTAATCCAAAGTAACAAGTATATGCATGTGTGAGTATTATGTACTAATGTAAATGTTTTCAATAGTTGTTAATTTTATAATGCATAATTATGTTTAAAAACTATATAATAAATACATGTTAAATAAGCTAGCTGCTACAGCTTGACTATTGATATGCTTCCAAAATTCACGCTGAAACCAAAGCAATAGTTATCAAGGGATGAGACCTTCAGGGAAATAATTAAACCAGAGGTGAAACCCTCATGAATGGGATTAGTGTTCTTATAAAATGGTTTGAGGAGGCTGGAGAGATGGCTTAGTGACTAAAAGCAGTTGCTGCTCTTACAGAGGACCCAAGGTTGGTTCCCCAGCACCAATATAGCGGCTCACAACCATCTATAACTCAAGTCCTAGGGAATCAGACACTGCACACAGATGGGACAAATGCATATATGCAAGCACTCATACACAGAAAATAAAAATAAAAATGTAGAGGCTTCTCCTTCCACCATGTGAGAATGCAGCCTTAATCTTCTGTTCGATATTAGGATGGAGAAGTCATCACTTTGAAAACAGACAGCAAGTCCCTCCCTGATACCCAACCTCTGCCAGCTGGACCTTGGGCTTCTTAGCCTCCAGATCTATGAGAAACAAATTTCCTTCATTTATAAATGACCTACACTAAAGTATTTTTGTTATAGTGAGGCAAATAGACTATGACATTACCTCCAATGGTTTTCATAGACCGATGGATTGAAGATAACACATTTCTTTGTAAAACTGAGACTGTCATAGTCGAAACAGAAATCCAAGAAATGGGCGTGGCACTGAGAAAGAAAGAGATATAGGATGCTGGTGAGAAATTAAAGTACTAGCAGACTGACTTCAGGAAATGGGAGGACACGGTGGTCAACGGTATGTAATCACTGGACTGTGAGGAATTAGAAAGGCTGTATTACATTTGCATGTTTTATTTTCTAAAGTCCATGAAATTATCTTGATAGCATGTGACATCCCGTCTAACTTTAGGAAGGTAATTCTTTATAGAAATGTGAGGATTGGATAGAAAAGAAATGCAAGAGCGCCAGCATGGGGGAGGCCACGGAAATGACAGGGAACAATCCAGGCATCTATAGCATAAGCATTGGGATGAAAACTAAACTGGGATGGATGCACAGTGCATTCTACTTGCAGAGTCTAACAGCAGCATTCACACAAGTTCTTCATCGGCAGTGTCTGGATAACTGTAATGTTTTTCATGCTGCAATCAGTACCAGAACTACTAAATTAAGATCTCTAAGAATGTGGTCAAAGAAATGCTTATTACACCCAGGATCTTACAAGGCAGGCAGCCCAACCTATATTTTTTTTTATATCTCATAGGCTTAAGTGACTAAGATGCAGGATGTTTAAATCAGGAACACAGAAGGGAGCTCAGCGAGGGTTTATAAAGAATTATGGTTTGTGGAGTCAGGATGCATGATGTGAAGCCTATAAGGAATCAATAAAAAAGAAGTATGGTTCAGATATACTGACTTTTACATAGTCACATGAATTCCACATGTAAGAGCCTGGTAGAAACTGAATGTGTGAACACGGAGCCCAGAAGAACTCTCTGAACTAGAAACATGCTGCCATAAGACTTGAGGATGGATGGCTTCCAGAGAAAGAACATAGATGAAATAAGAGATCTGAAGAAGAAAGAGGAAAGAGCACTCATCCTTCAGTGCTCAGAAAGAGGGGATAGGGGTTGACAGGGGAAGGGCAGACATTCCCCGAATATAACTCCATTCCATGAGCATTCAACACTCCTGTCTTACTTATTTACAAAAAAGTAAAGAATGCCATAAAACCAGTGCATGCATTGCCAAGCCAATGTTAGGAGATTGGTTGCCATACTAGTCTCTTGTGCATGCATTGCCAAGCCAATGTTAGGAGATTGGTTGCCATACTAGTCTCTTGTGCATGCATTGCCAAGCCAATGTTAGGAGATTGGTTGCCATACTAGTCTCTTCCCCGCCCTTGTGTTGGGAAACACAAAACTCAAAAGTGCATTCATACACTTTGTTTCACCTCACCATCCTGGTTTCTTATTGTACTCAAAACGGACATATTTCGTCCTCTCTCTCTCTCTCTCTCTCTCTCTCTCTCTCTCTCGTGTGTGTGTGTGTGTGTGTGTGTGTGTGTGAGAGAGAGAGAGAGAGAGAGAGAGAGAGAGAGAGGTGGGGGGGAGGGAGGGAGGGAGAGAGTGTGTATTTGTGTGACAGTGAGAATGTGGAGGCAGGAAGATGACTTTGGAAATACACTTCTCTTTTTCCACCTTGTTGTAGACTCTCTCTCATTGTATGTGTACTCCAAGCTGACTGACCTTCCCCTATCTCTGCCTCCCATTTCACTATAGGAGCACTGGTATTACAGATGTGAGCCACTACATCCATCTTTTGTGGGTTCCAGGAATCCAACTCAGTTCCTATGGCTTGTGTGGCTGCTGACCCATCTCATCCACTCAAAGGACACAATTTTTAAAAATAATTTTATTATATTCATTTATATAACTACAGAGATGATAAATTAGATACGCTCTAGTTTTCATTAGATAACAAACTCAGAATACTACATCTTCTACAAAGCCTTTCTAAACCCCTCCCTCTTTGCCAAACTCCCAAAAAGAAGACCTTCTTCTACATCTCTAAGTATCATAGATGCTCAAAGTTGTGAACAGTTCTTATTGGTGTGTGTCTGTGTTACAAAACTAGTCAAAAGTCAAGCACTGTGGAAGTTTATCTTTCTACAGCAGCAGCCACAAATCCAGGCATATGACATAGTAGCAAAGGTGTTAACGTTAATAAATGAATAAAATAATGATTCTCATTTACAAAGTTTATGTTGGGAAAGTGTGCTTATGTCTAGATTTGTGAGGCATGGTCTCCTACAGCTTAGGCTTGCCCCAGGCTCTTGAATCTCCTCCCTCCACTTCCTACATAATAGGACTACAGGCATATACCACCAAACCCAGGTTTTCTTTTTCTTTTCTTTTTTTTAACTTGGGAAGGGAAAGTAATGGTAATATTTTCTCAATGACGACAATCAAATTTGGGGTGCAGTGGATAATTTTAGGGAAAGAGATTGAGATCTAGAAGCCTCAACAAGCCATTTGTTCCCATAGGCCAATTAAAGAGATGACTAATAGTACAAACCCAGTGTGGCCACACTGGGAAGAGAGAGAGATAAAGGGACCCATTGGCCCAAGTCCATCTCCCAGCTATAGACATGAGCTTTAGGTCTGAGTAAAAAAAAAAAAAAAAAAAAAAAAAAAAAAAAAAAAAAAAAAAAAACAGCTAGTAATTAGAGGCCTGCATAAGAAGCTCAATGTTCTGCTTGGTCACTGTTTCAGTTCTGGTTCTACATGGGGTCTGGAGAATTCCTTATCTGTCACCATTTGAAGGGTTCAACCTGGTTTCTACAAGATGACCACTTCTGCTGTAAGATGCAGTCTTGTCTTCTTGGATAGTTAACTATCCAGGGGTAGGAGGATGGGTTTGCCCAGGAACGTTTATTCTTCCCAGATCCCAAGGTAACTGCAGTTTGGGAGTAATGATTTACCCATATTCCTTCAGTCTTGGATGAAACAGTTAGACAGAGCTCTGAGAGAATAACATACCACACTGCAGACATAAGCAGGTGGCCCGAACAGAAGGAGACACAGGGGGGCTGGAGAGATGGCTCAGTGGTTAAGAGTATTGCTGCTCTTCCAAGGGTCCTGAGATCAATTCCCAGCAACCACAGGGTGGCTCACAACCATCTGTAATGAGGTCTGGTGCCCTCTTCTGGCCTTCAGGAATACACACAGACAGAACATTGTATACATAATAAATAAATAAATATTAAAAAAACAATAAAGGAGACACAGAATGAAGGCAGAGATTCCAGATTTTTAGTGACCTCGTGGGTGCTGGTGTTTTTCTACCGAAGCAGTTTCTAGTTCAAAGGTCTATGTGATATTAAAATGTGGAATTTAGTGAAATTAACCGACTTTCATTGTACAGCATTTTTTTCTTCGCAACCCCAGAATATCTAGTTTCCTTTCTTTCAAAACTGTAGTTTGAATGATGTCTTTCTCCATCATTACTTCCAACCAAGTCAACCCGTGCATGGTATCTTTTAATGACAAAAGAACCTCTTTATTCACAGTCCAAAGAGAATCACCTCGAGTGAAAAATCTCATTCCCAAATTTATAAGGAGTAAAACTGAAGGCTATTGCACATGCACACACACATGCACACGCTCACACACACTCAGCTTTTGTATAGAGCACTTTCAATAGGAATATCCTCCTCATCCAATCTGCCTTGACTACAGAGCAAAAGTGAGAGATCACAGAAGAGCAACAAACATAAACGACAACTGCATAATCAGTGTTTTATACAAAATAAATACTTATCTTGATAAAGATTATTCATAAACATTAACTCAACTATCCTTCATAATTATTCTGAACTCGAGTTAAATCAATGTCTTCTACACATTCTTCAGAATTACCTCTATCTTAGTATTCAACGGGGGACATTTACAAAACTTTTAAGATGGCACAACCAACAGTGTAACTTCTAAATCTTGTCTTTCATGTAGGAGAGAGTCTGGGCATCAGGTATCTAGCTAGGACAGACCTGTAGTAGTACAAGCGGCGGGCTGCATCCCCGGCACCCGGCTGCCCCCACAGCTAGCTTTATGACCCGAAATAATTACACGGAAACTGTATTCTTTTAAACACTGCTTGGCCCTTTAGCTCTAGCCCTTACTGGCTAATTCTGATATCCAGATCAACCCATCTCTAATAATCTGTGGGCACCGGTCTTACCGGGAAGATTCTAGCCTACGTCCATCCTGGGTCGGAGCTTCATCACGTGTGTCTGCCCAGGAGCCGGGAGCATGGAGTCTCTCTGAGGCATCTCCCCCCAAGAGGAGAGCTGTCGAGTCTCTGAGCTCACTTTCTCTTCCTCCCAGCATTCTGTTCTGTTTACTCCACCCACCTATGTTCTAAGCTATGAGCCCAAGCAGTTTATTACTTAGCCAATAAAATCAACAGATTGATATATGACACTCCCACATCACAGACCGACCCTCATAACAAACAGCCTGCAAAACCAGGCACTAAAACCATAGGACTTCAGTTCCTGATCAAAAGAACAAGATCTGAGTCATGTCTTCAGTTCTTGATGGGGCATTCTAAACTACCCAAAAGATAATAAATCACTGTTGAGCTTGAATTTTTCTAGTAAAGAACAAAGGCAACCACTGTCCTTTCTGGTGCTCACCGGAACAGGAAAATACTACCACAGAAAGCTAGCTGTCCAGAGATCTTAGAAAATACTATGAAACCAACAAAACATGTAGATCAGCACAATGGTCTTCCAACCCTCAAAAGTATTTTCCTCTGTAGTTGTCTCCTCAACCACTGCTGACTCTGACCTCCCAAAAGTGGACTTTCTGGCCACTATCTGCTCTCACCCTGACAGCGTTTTTCTCTGCTATTGTCCCTTCAACCACTGTCCACTCTGACCCTTTAAGATATTCTCCCACTATACTCTGTAAGAAACACTACAGTCAGCGCTCTACCTCACAGGTCTTCCTCCCTAAAGCCACACACATCCTAGTTGTAAGAAAGACCCTGAGAATATTTTCAGAGCCCCAATCAGAACTCTTCCTAACTATCAAGGTCATCTTGGAAACAAGAAAGTTTGCCTGAAGTAGTTAGTGCACTGTGGTAATATAATTAAGATTCTTCTTCTCTCCCAAGCTGACCTCAAACTCATAGAGATCTGCCTGCTTCTGCCTCCTAAGTGCTGGGATTAAAGGTGTGCTCCATGATAACCTCAAAAATGAGATTCTAAGTAAGAAAAAGATATTAGATTGACAGTTGAAAACTTTAGTAAGTTTGTACTCTTATTAATAATGCATAATAAATACCAGTTCTTTCAGTTTTTACAAGTGTAGTAAATCAATATTAACTGTTAGCAATATGGAAGAATTAACCAAGGCACGTAACATATGGTGCTCTGTATTGACCCTGCAATTTTCCTGTACATTTAAAACTATACTAGTATATTGTGAAAATATATGCAATATAACCAAAATAAGTTTTTTTTTAAAAAGTCCACAACTGAAGTCCAGATATGTTACACAGAAAAAGGGATTATTTCCCATAATGTCAGAAAATATATTAGAAACAACACGTAAATATGACACCCTCACAGGAACCAGAACTAAGTAAAAGAGAAAGGAAATACACAAAAAAGTGTAGGTGAAACTGCAAGGGCTGAAAATAGAGAATTTCACAGGAAATGCCCACTGCCTGTGATTGACAGCAGACCCAATTCTGCAGAAAGTCTCATTGATCTCATTTGTGCAATGAAGAAAGTGATGATCTGAGGACCAAGAGGGACTTAAGGAAAACACTGAGGACATCCCGACTACCTGGTAGACACTCGATAACAATGCCTATCTCGTCGACCCTGCGCTCCATCCCCTCATCCAATAGTTACTGAGCAGCTGCTGTGTACCCACTACAGCAGTGAGATGTGAAATAAAAACCGAACCCCCTATCCTGGTAGGAAGGTCTAGCTTACACCAACAAACACTGCACTTGATCTCTTCTGCTTTAAAAAATGCAGAGGACAGTGCCACATACACAGAACCTACTCCCCTCACTCTCCTTGGTAACCAAAACCACAACTTTCTTCAGGAGAGCAGCAAAGAGTTGGGTCGAATTCTATAGCAGAAACATGATAGTGTGAGGAGAAACTGCCCCTATAGACTCGTGGATTTGAACTTTTGTCCCTAGTCAGCAGTGATATGATTAGGGAACCTCTAGGAGGCACAACCATACTGGAGGATGTACGGCACAGGACCCTCCTTGAGAGTTTAGAGCTTCACCCCACTTCCAGTTCTTTCTCTCTGTTTCCTGTGCAGCCACAAAATGCCATCAACCAGTTTGCTACTCCGTTCGCCATGTCATGCCTTCCCCACCATGAAGGACTCTATCCCTCTGGGTTCACAGGCCCAAATAAACACTTCCTTAAGTCGCTCTTGGTTGTAATGTTTCACCATGACAACAGAAAGTTACTGATACAGATAGTCAAGCATGACAATGCTGGCCAAGTCTAAACACAAAAGAAGTGGGAGGGAGGGAGATAGTATAGTACTCTTTTAGCTTTCAAGACAAAGGGAATTCCTGAGACAGACTTTTCCATATTTCTGTCTTCTCTTTAATTCCAAAGAAGACAGCTCTGGTGACTAGAGTTATGACCACCATCTTATGGGAAAAGCCAAGAAATTGCAGTGTGACTTCTCACTTGACATTTTTCTTTCCTCTAAACTTACACATATGAACTCCTAGCTGGGTGGGATCAATTAGATTCAGAAAATGGGACAGTCTGGGCAAAGTAAATCCAAGGAGAATATTGAGAAAGCAACTGAGGAGGAAGTAGCTGTATGGCAAGTTTCTTTTGGTTTGGCTACAGTTTTTGTTTGTTTGCTTGCTTGCTTGCTTGCTTGCTTTGTTTTAGGTTCATTCACATTGAGGTCCCAGTACTTGCTGCTCCAGGGTCCAACATAATATCATCAGTGATGGCTAACTTTGACTGACAATTTGATAGGCTCTAGCATCACCCAGGAGACAAACTTCTATGTGGACAAACAAACCTGCGTAGGAATTCTAGATTGTGTTGCATGATATTTTGTTTATGTTCTGACAAATAAAGGTTGCCTGGAGATCAGAGGGTGGAGCTAGCCAACCATTAATCATACAGTCCAGGCAGTGGTGGTGCACACCTTTAATACCAGCACTTGGGAGGCTGGAGTGTAGACAGGATCACAGCCTTTTAGACTGAGAAGTGAGAGAGGAAGGAAGCAACTGGTGGCTGCTCTTAGTTCTCTGATCTTCCATGTTTTCACCCAATATCTGACTCTGGGATTTTATTGATTAAGATTAATTAGATTAATGCTTCAAGATTGGGTTCACTGATGGGAAAACAAACCCTAAATGTGGGCATCATCATTCCACGGTCTGGTCTCCTATATTTCATAAAAAGAACAAACTTAAACCCCAACATTCTTCTCTCTCTGCTTCCTGACTGTGGATGCAATGCAACCAGCTGTTTCATGCCCCTGCCACCATGCCTTCCCAGCCGTGATGGACTGTACCCTCAAACTATGAGCCAAGATAAACCTGTCCTTCCTTAAGTTGCTTTTGTTCTGTATTTTGTCACAGAAACAAGGAAAGTCACTAATACATGGCCAGTGTAACTGTACATTATAATAAGTTGTACTATGAGGTATGAGGAAAAACATAAATAGAACAAAAAGACATTAGGTGGGCTCAAAAAGATGGCTCAGCAGTTAAGAGCACTTCCAGAGAAACCATGTCAGTTCCCAGCACCCATACCAGCAGCTCAAAACTGCCTGTAGCTCCAGGTGCAAGAGATATGCCTCCCTCTTCTGGCCTTCACAGGCCTTTGCACGCTTACTGGTATATATAATCCCATGCAGGCAGAAACATACACATAGAAATAAATCTTTTCAAAAAAGATGTTAAAGAAGGTTTCTAGGCAAACAGAAAAGCAGGGGACCTAACAAACAAGTACATGCCAGCCTAGAAAAGCACTGCAGGGAAGCATTCACATCTGCATCCTCTGTACCATCAAATAGCAGTCATGAAGAATGTGCTGTAAATGCAAGGGTAAAGGTTTCCTGGGAAATGTGTGAGGAGACTTGGAGATCTGCCCTAGCACAGATATCTGGGGTCCTGCCCAACAGCCCTGCGGTAAAGGAAAAAGGAACTCTGCTCAGGAACAAGCATCCTACAGTCAGGTCATTAAGATAGGCTAACTTAAGATGGAGGCACAGCTGCTAATGCCCTATGATGGCTATCCAAGGTTAGCCCAGACAGACTTCTCTTAGGATCAGAAACCTAAAAACATTGTTCAGTAATCTTGTTATCTGGAGTCTCTGTTTATTGGGTAACCACAGTTTCCTTGTTCCCCCAGCCCTCACAGGCAAGGAGACATTTGTCACTCATGAAACTGGCCTGATGACTTCACACTCACACACACGTGCATGCACACGCGCGCACGCGCGCACACACACACACACACACACACACACACACACACACACCTAGCCTAGAGCCTCTGTTTTACTCAAGGAAAATTCTCCGGGTGGGAAAAGACCTTCCCTTAAGCCTTTATAAAATCATCTTGCTCCCTATAGCTGTGTTCCTGTTCTCTCTCTAGAGAGACGGTCTGGCAGTTTGTTGCCCCAATCAACTGCTTCATTTCCCTCAAGTGTCTTGTTCAGTGGTTTTTGCTATGCATGCTTACTTTTGGTGCCTACACTCATTCATCTCTGCTGACTGCCATCATCCATCACATTGAACTCCAGATTCTGTTTGATCCTTCCACCGTATCTTTCTTCTACCTGCCTACTTGCCTCTCCTCGTCTACTCAGGTAAGGCTTCTTTCTCCCAGAGCTGCCTCTTCAACACTTCCTTCTCTGTAGAATCATACTGGTACATTGGATAGTCTCCCTACGACCTCCTCAGCATCCATCACCTGGTCAGGACACCTGTCCCTCATGATCTGGACATTCTCTTGATGAACCACAATCCATCTGGGGATGCCCTCTGGATCAAGAGTCCATCCAACAGCACTTAACTTCTGCCACTCACTTCCCCCATCCTCTCTCCACGCAGTTGTGTCCATGTCTTCTTGTTGCTTTCCCGGTCCCCACTTGCTCATTCTCTCTTATGCTGACCTCCCTTTCTTCTGCTCCTAAGAGACCCGGAGAGAATGCCTTTCCTGACTCTTCTCTATCTCGATTTAGCTCTAATCCTGGAATTCCCTTACTGCTACCCTTTCTTCAAGGACATTTTATCTCCTCCCTCTAATTCTTCTCATTCAACTCCTCTTGTCTGTCTCCATAAGTCATTTTCACTGCCTTGGACTCAGAGATATCATTAAGCCTCACTTCCTTATTTATTTCTTTTACTATAATTCAGTTTGGCTTCAATACAAACTTAATAACCAGCCTCAATGGCCAGAAAAATGACACATTCAACTTCCAAATTCTCAGAGATCCAAGTTTTCTTTTCTCTCTGCTCTCATTCCTCCCTCTGTGCCTCCTGACAGATTCTCCTGACAAAAGCCTAGTTTCTTTCTACACCCAATTAGAACACAGAACCCTCAGTCTCCTCTCCTTTAGACTTTGATGTAGAGGACATGGCTCCCCCACAGGTGCCCCCCCCCAGTGTAAACCACTGGCATTTCCCTTGGTTAGCCCACCAAGCCTAGATATGTCTTTATAAGAGAGAAAAATACTTGATAACTTTTTCAGGTTGTCTGCCTCCATTTATAGATACACAAAAATTAGTTATGGCTATGTAGAGCACTGGATTCGGTATTACAAAGATACTAATGTCTTTGGGCATAGAAAATATTTTTTTAAATTGTCACATGCTGTTTTATCCTATTAAAATCTGGTTCTGGGGATAGACTTTGCCCTGCCCACTTTAGACCCAAGCATGTTTACCTAAAAGTTTCTTCTAAGGCCTCTGTTCTGGGTCAGGCTGGCCTCCTGACTCTAGTAACAAAACACCCCAGGGGAAAGATAGTATGTGCTTGAAAACAGCTAAAAGCTAAACTATTTCCAATGTGGCTACTATCGTTTATCTCATGGTATTTAAAATTTTAATCAAGAAAAATTTAAATATGATCGCAAATGTTTGACTCTCTAAGTTCCCCACTCCCCGTTCTTGATTTTAATTACTAAAATGTTCACCCATTCAAGGCCATGGATATCTTTAAAGCTTTTGCTGACATGTTCCTTATCTCAGGATCTATAAAATCAATGGGGTAAAATGTCCTGGCAAAATAGGTTATCTTGAAACTTGCAAAAAAAGATTGAGAGTTAAAATTTTATGGATGTAATCTTAACCTCTGTATAAGTAATTTTAATTTGCTGTAGCATGCCATATATTTAACTTGTTTAAGAAAATGAGTATTTGGCAGGGAGAATGAAAAGGCTAAATGGTGACCCTCAAATCCATTAGAAAAATGTGTTGACTATGTCATTTAAAGGAAAGAGGTATAAGAAAGAACCAAAAGACCCCCTATGATAGACAGAAATACCAGCTTCTGGCAGCATCCCTGAAGCCAAATTCAAATAAAATGGATCACCAATGGACCCCACCTGGAGCTTACTTCAAGTGTAGCAACACTGGCTTGGCTACTGAGCAAAGAACTGCTTTCATTCATGCCTTGCCTGCCACCAGAACCCTGTCTGAACTGTGAAAGTAAACTGTTCTTCTCTATGTTCTCAAGGTAGGTCAGTCCCCAAGTTCCTCCTCCACAGGAAAACCTCTTGGATCTTCTGGGTCTCGAGACTGAAGACTGACACTGCCCTGGGACCTCAGCACTCAACAACACCATCAAAGTTACCATAGTGGCACACGGGGTAAATCTCCAGAGAGCCAGTAAGGTCTTCTATCATTTTCAATTAATGTAGGTGCCACTTGATTCACACTTCGTATTTGGTAAAACTTACCCTTCTCAGACCTCTGTGGTTGGTGTTGGTGGCCCTCCAGCCTAGGGCTACAGGTCTTCTACTCTGGGGCCACCTAATAGCTCACTTCTTCCTCTTTATGCCTAGCTGCCCAACTCCATTATTGGGCAGGGATAGTATAGCTAAACTATACTTCTCCTTTTCTTCCATCCAACTCCTCCAACTCCTTCCAGAATCTTCCTAGTCCAAGGACAATCCCGTCCAATTCATATTTCTTTTATATATAAATTAAGCATATTTTCATATCTTATATTGAATAGCTAAATTATTCCAGTCCTGTTTGAAGATAAAAAAAAACAAAGAACAAAACAAAACAAAATAACCACAGTGGTGCTTTGACAGATAAAAACATTTTAGTGTTCCATCTGATCAAGGTTTACAACTTGATTTTCTTTTTAAAGAGACAAACTTCATCATTGGTGCTGTTCAGTAGAATAATTCTTAATATTGACAGTGACTTTCGCTTGGACGGATCAGAGATGAAAAATATAGCATTACATTATGAGATGCACCCACCACACTCCAAACTCATTGTAGTTTTTACAGACCTGAGAGCCTAGCAGAGGAGTTTGCTTAGTTTGGTTTTTGTTTAGAATGAAAAAGTACACTTTGTTTTCAGGGTTTAGGACAAATGGGTAAAATAAAAATCTAGTAAGGACCAAAGTAGACATAATTGAGCTAGCAAAGATATTATAAACAAAAAAGTACTTTAAACTTAAAATGTTTTGCTCTGTGAATATGTACATACATTACCAAGCTTTCTTTCATTCATCTCCTTTCTTTAAGATAAACCATAGTTTATAATTGATAGAGCTGTCTAGATTTCATTGCCTTTTATGCTGTATTGAGACATATATTGCTATATTTTCAGAGATCTGAAATATACTTTAAGAGTTTGTTTTTAGATAATCCAAAGGGGAAAAATGTTTATATTTTTGAATATACATGGTGGTTTGAAAGAAAATGGCTCCCAAAGGGAGTGGCACTATTAGAAGGTGTGGCTTTGTGGGAGTAGGTATGGCCTTGTTGGAGAAAGTGTGCCCCTCTGGAGATGGGCTTTTAGGTCTCATATCTGCTCAAACCATACCCAGTATCTCAGACCACTTCCTGTTACCTGTGAGTCAAGACGTATGAGCTCTCAGCTCCTTCTCTGGCACCATGTCTGCCTGAAAGCTGCCTGCTCACTACCATGACAATGGACTAAACCTTTGAACTGTACATTGTCACCACAATTAAATGCTTTCCTTTATAAGAGTTCTTGTGGTCATACTCTCTGCACAGCAATAGAAATCCTAAGGCAACATATCAGCCTCAGTCTAGAAAAAGTTGTCTTTGAAGAAACACTTTACCAGGAACAGAACTGACTCCTTAATGCATTTTTGTTTCAAAGTCTTGAGGAATTGCCTTTTGCCCCTTCTAGGTCTTTTTTTCAAAAAGGTTTTAGTACAAAAGTATACTACCGGATGTTTCTATTTTTAAGTATATCCCTTTTTTGACATTTCAACATCAGGAAGTAATTAATACCTAAGAACTCTGATTTGTCTGAGATAATGGATTGAATACTCCTAATTTTGTCTGGCAGAGTTAAAAGTTGTACATTTGGTGAAGTTTTTCTTTTGTACTTATATTTTAAATATATCTTAAAGTTTTTAATGAAGTGGAAGAACATACACCTTCACATTCCACAATGATAACTAGTATCTCATTAATCCAGGTCATATATTATTCATTGGCTTTCTCTCATACAGTTACTTCCATGTGGTCCTGCTTCCCCCACTCTATTGCTTTTTCAACTCGCCCTACATATGAAGGGAGAACTTTACTCCATCAAAGTCTCATACAGAAACAGGTGGGCTGCAGCTCTCCCAGTAATAACTAGGATGAGTTTGGCAGCCTCAGTGGCTGCTACAGGTGTCGCTCAGGGGGTGGGGGTCATTAGGGTGGGGGTGACTCGGTCATAGTTTACATCTACCTTCCCAGATCTCTGTCCAGTTGGCAGACACCAACCAGGAGTCAACCTCAACCTTACAACTGCCCAGGAACAAACTTAACTCCCTAACCTCAATGATCCTACACAAATGGAGGGTCCTTGATGTGCTGGCTGCCAAAAAGGGAGGCCGTTGTTTCTTCTTCAATAAAAAATATGTTGATAGGGGGCTGGAGAGATGGCTCAGTGGTTAAGAGCATTGCATGCTCTTCCAAAGGTCCTGAGTTCAATTCCCGGCAACCACATGGTGGATCACAACTTTCTGGAAGGAGGTCTGGTGCCCTGTTCTGGCCTGCAGACATGCACACAGACAGAATATTGTATACATAATAAATATATATTAAAAAAAAGAAAAAATATGTTGATAAACTGGCTGTTGGACCTCATGAGGCCCAGTGTCACTTACTGTGCCTAACTTGAGTTTAGTGAGGCCCCGTGTTACTTCCTGAGCCAAACTTGAGTTTGGAGAGGAGTGACTTAGCACAGCCTGACCTAGGCCCGCCTCTGCCCAGCCACTGCTGATGTGGTAGGATATTATTGACTCTTATTCCTTACTCTACCTCACCCCATCCCAAGACTCCCACCCACTACCTCAGCCCTATATAAGTTTCTGCCCTGATGCAATAAAGTGAGATCCTGCTTTGACAGACTCCGGCTCAGGGTGTGCTTCTTTTTGGTGGCCAAGGGGAGGTCTGGGTCATCCACACTCACCATCTTGCTCAGCCCCAGAGAGAAATTGGTGGGACTGTCTCTGCCTCAGCCCTATCTGCTAGAGAACCTGGCACTGGCTTATAAACCCGGACCTCCATGGGCCAATTTCAGTGCAGATTCCCAGTATGTCTCCTCTGGTCCTTACCTCTCCTCCACTCACTGATCTCTATCCGTCTCATAATAATAATTGTATAATAAATTGTTTGTTGTCTTTTAGGTTGTTTCAGGAAATATTAGTAACATGATCCATTGGTCAGTGAACCAGAGGCTTTTGACAAAATTCCCTCAAGTCTCTTACTGTCACTGGCAACCCTCAGCTCTGGCTTTGGACCAGCTTTGCTGCCCACCCCCCACCTGTTCAGAGGAGGGTTTAGATAAACAGAATCAACCTCAGCAGCATATCCTCTGTCCAGGGAGCAGCTATCCAAAGGTTATCCAATATGTAAGGAAAATCTACAGCATGAATGAAGCCATCGGGGGGGGGGGGGGGAATTGCTGACAAATTGGTTAAACTAATGAAAGACAAAATCAACTTTAATCAACTCTATTCAACATCCTTTGAATCATAATACATTAACAACAACCAACTCTGGGGGGGAAATGACATCGGAAGAGAACAAAAGAAAATGTGACTGTTGGAGTCAGGGAGAGGGCTCAGTGGTTAAGATGCCACTGCTGCTCTTCCAGAGGAAGAGGGTTCAATTCCCATCACCCACATGATGACTCACAACCATCTGTACGGCCCTCTTCTTGCCTGGAAGGCACTACAAGCACAAGGTACCAAGGAATAAATGCCAGCAAAACACCTATCCACATACAATAAAAAATGAAAAATAATGACCATCAAAAGTGAAAACTTCAGTACACTGACAAAATTATGAAATGGATGATTTCAGAAGGTCAAGTGGTAAGGTCAGAAACACAGGAAATATATTTATACATAAAAGATAAAAATGAGAGAAAAAGGTTTTAGAGATGCTTAGTGCATAAGCAGAACATATGTGGCTATCACATTTCAAATGGAAAAAAAGACAAGAATATAGATAAGAAAATAGTCAAATATTTACATCAATTGAAGAAAATAATTCTTAGTATTAAAGAAAGCAATCAAGTGTCAAGTAACACTAAACATAGTGAGACACATCCTGACACAATTTATTTTAAAAATTAAAGTTTCAAAGGAAAACCAAATGGATCACCTCCACCAAAGGGAAAAAAATAAACTGAGTTTGACATTAGAATATTCCACCAAAGCTGATGCTTAAAGGTCTTGAGACAAAGGTGGCGAAGAGCAAAGGGCTTTGAGATCAGAATGCTCTACCAAATGACCAACCTGGACTTGGGGGCTCAGACACTGGGTGTCCCATATTAGAGAACACAACAAACAATGATTAAGTTGCTCAAGAAAGACAATGTGAGGTCCAAAGCAAGGCAGAAAACGTGGGTGCTTGTTGTTAAAGTCTCCCACAGGCGCTGGGGGAGCTTCCTATAAGTGGTAACTGCAGCAGGAATCCCAGATGTGCAAGAAAAGGTGTTTTCACGAAATAAGCAAAATTTCAATCATTAAATCCTATGAGTAAGCAAGATATCTTAAGGGCTAGTGTGATTCTTCTGTTAAAATAGAAAGAAGAAATTTGAAATTAAGTTGTGGAAGAAATTTTCAATATGAAAATACAGTAAAAACAAATTCTGAAACCGTTTTAAGCAAAATTTGAGCAAGGTGGGCATTATTGTGAAAGAAAGGGACTTTACCCATCCAGGGATAGTCTCTGCCTCTGAGAATTCATTTTATTTTTTTAAAAAAAATGTTTATTTTGGTGTTTTTGAGACAGGGTCTCTCTATAGTATACCTCTGGCTGTTTTGGAACTCACTTCATACACCAGTCTGACTTCTAAATTCAGAGATGCACCTGCCTCCTGAGTGATGGGAACAAAGGCCTGTACCACCATCCTGGCACCACTTGGTTTATAGTGACAATCTTAAAATTAAGAAGGATGGTTTGCTCCCGTTATCCCAGCACCCTGGAGGCTGAGGATGGAGTGATTGCCACCAGCTGCAGCCTAGCCTGGGCTACACACAGTAAGCACAAGCCTTCGACCCTACCAAACAATTAATAAGTGCACACACAGTGAGTGAGAGAGAGCCTTCAACCCTACCAAACATTTAATACATGCACACACAGTGAGCGAGAGCCTTCAACCCTACCAAACATTTAATACATGCACACACAGTGAGCGAGAGCCTTCAACCCTACCAAACATTTAATACATGCACACACAGTGAGTGAGAGAGAGCCTTCAACCCTACCAAACACTTAATACATGCACACACAGTGAGTGAGAGCCTTCGATCCTACCAAACACTTAATCACTTGACATCAATCTGTGCTAGTCTAACAAAACCATATTCCTGGGTCAGGCAGTGACAGTCCAAGGATCCTTGCTCTTAAACACAGGGCATGACAAATCTTCTCGTTAATTTCTAATTCTTAGCACCAACCAACCCATCCACATGAGGGCACTGCTAACAGGGAAAGAATAGAACATGAACACATGAAAATTAATGTAGAAACAAAGACAGGGTAAGGGAAAGGAGAGGGGTGTGTGCATTATTTTTAGAAATTGTTTAAAGAGCAATTTTTAATAGAGTAATAACGAACCCTCTATAAAATAAAAGTCAATATAATTAAAAGTCTATAATTTAAAATGAGGCTATAAAATCAATAGGGAAGAAAGAGGCAATGAGCATGGACTAAATTCTTCATATTTTATAGCAAGTGCAGCTGTTAATTTCATGCATTTACAGCAGGTATCAATAGATACGAATTTTTACAAATTAATAATAATGTATGTGGTAACCCTCAGAATAACTGAAAGCACACAAGCTAAAGAGACTACTCTAAGAAATAGCAGTGAAGCAAATTATTGGGTGTCTTAGGTGATGTCAGAAAAGGTAATAAATAAGAGAACCTGAAAATGGAAACTCTAGTATACCTTACACTGTTTTTAAAATTATGAGAAGTTATTTTATGGTGGAGAAGTCCATAGTAATATTGGCAGAAAAGCCCTTCAAAGAAAGGACAAAAAGAGGCCAGCACCTCTAGCTTCTGGGATAGTAAAAGACAGTAATGCTAGCTGACCATCAAACCCAGGAGTGGCCAGAAGGAACAGCAAAGTAATAAACACATGCCAGTAAACCGTATTCTTCTGCTGTTGTTGCTGTTGTTTGTTTTGTTTAATTTCTGGATTCTTGGCTTCTACATCTTTCCTGGCTAATGGCCTGTTTTTCTGCCCTTATGAATGTCTCAAGAAGCATTCCTTCCATGGCATTTAAACAACCACTGAACCACGGTGTCTCAGTTAGGGTTTCTGTTGATATGAAGAGACATAACCACAGTAACTCTTTAATTTAATTGGGGTGGCATTTTCAGAGGTTTAGTCCATTAGCATCATGGTACCACGTGGTGGTGTGCAGGCAGACATGATCCAGAACTTAGAGTTCTACACCTTGTTAGGCAAACAACAGGAAGTGGTCTGAGACACTGGGCATGGCCTGAGCATATACAAGCTCTCAAAGCCCATCTCCACTGTGGCATACTTCCTCCAACAAGGCCACACCTCCTAATATTGTAGCTTCTTTTGGGGACCATTTTCTTTCAAACCACCACGCATATGTAATCTCAATTTTCCACCCTGGTCATTTCCTTCAAAGAAAAGGCCGTGTCAATTCACCCTGTGTCATGGGGAAACACGCTGGTATCGCTTCTTCAGGCCATTCCTTACTGAAATGTTAAGTGGCCACACATTGGCTTCTCTGAATCTGTTGTAGAGAAATACTCCCAAAGGCTGGGAAGAAAACTCTGCACTTGGACTCCAGTCCAAAAATCTCTAAAAGTAAAAAGAACCTGAACGCACAGTGACAGGTGCACAGTATTTTTTCACTGAAAGAATAAAACACACAGAGATGCAACAAGCCTAGGCTCAGTCAGGCCTAGGGCAGGAACGGGTGCAGCGAGGTGGGGTCAAGTAAGTGGGCAGGTCTAGGGGGCGAGCGGTGACCGACTGTGGGGTGTGCTCGGGAGCGCGCGAGCTGCGGGGTGCGCGCCTGAGACAGCGGCCGCGCCACACTGGAGAGCTGAGGATTACGGGGCCCCCGAGGCTGCGGCAGGGTGCACGGGGAAGCCGCGGGATGCGCGCCCCGAGGCCCGGGTGGGCAGTACCTTCCCAGCGCAGCTCGCCTCCGGGCTCGCGCTGCAGGAACTTGTACCAGAACGTGTCGACGCGGCCCGTGTCCTCTCCGGCCGCCGCCGCCGCCTCGTTGTCGGGCGCCAGCTCCACCTCGGCGAGCCACAGGCCGGGCTCCTGCAGCGCCAGCGCCGCGGTGCCCGCGGGCCTGAGACGCACAGCTCCGCGCGGCTCCCAGCGCCCCAGCTCGGGCCGCGACCCGACGAGCAGCAGCTCGAGCCGCGCGCCGGCCACCGAGGGCGGCACCACCACGCCGAAGCGGAACAGCATGGCGAGGGCCCCGATCGCCGCCAGTCCTGGGCGACTTGGCGAGCGGCGGCGCGAGCCCCGGGGCCGCGCGGACACGTGCGGTGCCGCGCGTTTGTGGTCGGGTCACGCGGCCGCGGCTGTGGGTTCCCGGTGCACCCGGGAGCTGAGCCACGGGAAGCGGGCGTTCGGGACCCACCGTGGGGCTACGGGAGAGGAAAGTGGCACTCGACCTTGTTCGGTCACCTTCCTGGAGATTGGAAAGTACCTTTACTAAGTCACGAAGGAGGAAATAGTATCCAGGCTGAGCCCCCACCCTACCCCCAGTGAAGTTGGGCAAAGATGCAGGACTTCCCTCTCAGGCCAACATTTAGTCTGTGACTTCTGTTTATAAAGTGGGAATAATGCAGATGGATAACAGCTTTCCAAACGCAAAATCCAGAGTTGGTCAAACACACAGAGAATACTTTACCCTTGCCTAGGGAGAGCAAAAAAAAAAAAAAACACCTCCTGTTTGTAGCCTATGGAAAATGGCCCTCTCAAGATTAGAACACCTTGATTGTGAGATGATAAACCTGTAAGTTTGGAAACAAGGCCTCAAAGTGGAGACCAGACTGGCTTCAAACCTTTGAGATACTTCTACCTCTGTCTTTTCTATGATTACAGGCCCTGAGTCCGGCTACCTGTGTGCGTGGGGGGTGTCTGTGTGTGTCTGTCTGTTATTTAAAACCTGCCATTTAAATGTTGCTTCTTGTAAATATTAGCACTGTTTTTTCATTGTAAAACATCTTTGGATCAAGAAACAACTGTCATTATTTTGCCAAAAAAAAAAAAAATCTACATTTTGCCAGGAGGCAAGGAGGACAGTTCAGTTTGTTACTGATATGAATAAAGAAGAGTTCTGTTTACATTCACTGTTCTTAATCGCTTTGTACTATTACTTTGATATTCTTCGTATACTTACCAACATTTAACATGATATGCATCCTTTAAGTGAGTTAAAATCACAAGAAACATAGTTGGAAGCTGGTGTAGAAGAAGACCAGAATTTTTTTTTCCATTTTTTTATTGAGAAAAGGAGAAAAAAAAAAAAAAAACAAGTTTCCACCTCCTCCCAGCCTCCCATTTCCCTCCCCCTCCTCCCACCCTTCCAGAATTTTATACATGCAGAAAATCTGGAAAAGTAGAAAAAAATACAATATACACAAAACTCAGTTTGCAGAGCAGTTAGTAGACAAATTCAGCATGCTACTCTTAAACAGAGGCATTCCACTCAGTTTGTGTGGTTGCTGTGTTTAAGGATAAACATGAAAATGTAAGCCAGGAAGGCTGGCCAAACTTGACCAGAAGCAAAACAGAAGTGAGCTGAGAGTGGCCAATGGGTCAGTTTATTTAAGTCTGTCTTACAAAACATTCTTGGAGTAATTTTAGGAAGATAATGGTCATTTGGCCCTGCAAAGAGCCCTGCTTGTCTATTTTGGAATCCAGACTTATGTGGTTTGTTTCTTACGGAAGTTGACTCTGGGTCTTCTGCACTCTTGGGCTTGGTGCTGCCTGCCCTGGTGTCTTCGTTTTTTCATGTAGAATTCCTCCTGCCAGGCCTCCAGAGTGAGCCCTTCCCTCTCAGAAGTGAAAAAATGGCAGGAAGAAAACAATATGTTGGTCCAAAGGACTTTGACTTTTTCTTCTCTCTCATCATAAAGATACTAAACATTTTTAATCAAAATATGTGATTGCTTACTTAAGGATGAATCTAAACATGGTGAGAATTTGATAGTTACACTGTGTACCAAGTAAGTGCAAGTGGAAAACAGAATACCAAAATATAGATTAAGCAATGTATGTCAAGGCCTCAAATTTTGACTGTCAGTCGGCCACAGTAATAGCCACTGAGAATCATTATGAGCTAGGCACAGTTTTTCTTCTTAGATGATCTCATTTGACTCTCTCAACATTCCTACGAGGTAACCACAATGTTATCTCCATTTTTAGATGTAAGCAAACAGAGGTACAGGAGGGGTCAGTCCACTGAAAGTGGAGGAAAAAGTCACATGCTTAAAAAAATCCATTTTGTTAACAACTAAATATGTAAAGACAGGTGTATGGAAAGTTATTTTGGTCGGAAATTTTTATATAGAATGCATCTAAATCTGTGTGTATTTTTTTCGATGTTATTACGTTTATTTATCCTCTCTCTCTCATAGGTGTGTGATTGTGTGTGTGTGTGATTGTGTGTGTGTGATTGTGTGTGTGTGATTGTGTGTGTGTGATTGTGTGTGTGATTGTGTGTGTGTGATTGTGTATGTGTGTGATTGTGTGTGTGTGATTGTGTGTGTGTGATTGTGTGTGTGTGTGATTGTGTGTGTCGAGTGCAGTGTTCACGGGTTCCAGGGATCAAAGTCAGGTCGTCAAGCTTGGCAACATGCACTTTTAGCCACTGTGGAATCTCACCAGTTCTCCAGACATATTCAAATATTACTCTTATATCTTTTAATAAGGTATTGATGTCTCATAATTTCCTATAATTAATTTCATCCCTAAGAATAATAGCATCGATGAACTGCAGATAAAAGTTTAAAGTATTCAATGAATCTGTATAAGTATTTTGATGTTTAGGGAGGGTTTGACATTAAATCACAAGAAATTAAGGCTTGATGGTCTTATATCCTGTTTTATGTTTGGTTTTTTTTTTGTTTGTTTGTTTATTTGTTTTCTTTGTTGAGCCAGATCTCATATAGCCCAGCCTGGTCTCAAACTCAATATGTGACCCAAATTGCCCTTCAATTCCCGATCCTTTTGTGCCATCCTCCCACGTCCTGGGATGGCAGGCTGGAACTACCACACCCAGCTTGTGCGTTTGTTCTGTCAATAATAGAAACCCAGACTTAAGCAGCCGCGATAGAGTATCCAGTGATTAAACTGCATTATACCCAGATCTTTTTCTTTCTTGGATTTTCTTTGTCAAATCTTCCTTTATATTTCAGAGAATGTTGGTATTTATTCAAAGAAATTATGTATAAATCCATTTGCAGCCAGACTTAAATGCTTCAGTGACATGCTGAATTTAGAGCAAAGACTGAGCTCCGTGGAGTGACGTAACTCTGGTCATCATTTTTAAAAGTCCAACCAATTTGTTGTCATCGAATTCCATTTCTGTAATGCTATCTTATATATAACTATAATATTTCTTGAAGAATGGGTAATAAATTCAAACCTATGAGTTTTAGGATCCAATTTAAGTATGCATTCTTTCAAAGTGCCCTTGGGGACAGCCATCGCCTGGTTCCGTTGCGATTTATGATTCTGACTGTGTGTTCCACCAATCAAGGAGCTAGCCTGTATGTATAGATGCACGCTCGCTGATCGAAGTCACGGTTTGTGTAAGTATTAGTTCATCACCTCACAGAACGTATCTGAAAGTTAAATGTGACACATAGGCTTTCCTGCTGTTGTGCCTTAAAGAGCAAAGCCCAGAGAAAGTTTGAAACAGCATTATCAAGAAGTGTTAATCATAGCTATTTTTTTCTGGATTGGAGACATTCTGTTAGGCCATTTAAACCCCTCTGCAATGTGGGACAACAGAGGAGGTCTTCTTCCTTCCTTAGTGTATCAGCACCAGCCCCATTGTCATGTTCCTTTTCCCTTATTAATACTGTATTCCTTATTTATGTTTATATTCTTCATTTATGCTACAAAAAATGTTTATTTAAAAGCTATCCGCACCTTTGCTGAAAAGGTTGTGGAGGAAGGGTTACCCTCATCCATTGCTGGTGGGAATGCAAACTTGTGCAACCACTTTGGAAAGCAGTGTGGCAGTTTCTCAGGAAATTCGGGATCAATCTTCCCCTTGACCCAGCAATACCACTCTTGGGACTATACCCAAGAGATGCCCTATCATATGACAAAAGCATTTGTTCAACTATGTTCATAGCAGCATTATTGGTAATAGCCAGAACCTGGAAACAACCTAGATGTCCTTCAATGGAAGAATGGATGAAGAAAGTGTGGGATATATACACATTAGAGTACTACTCTGCAGTAAAAAAAACAATGACTTCTCGAATTTTGCATGCAAATGGATGGAAATAGAAAACACTATCCTGAGTGAGGTAACCCAGACTCAAAAAGATGAATATGGGATATACTCACTCATAATTGGTTTCTAGAGATAAATAAAGGTCACTGAGTCTATAATTTGTGATCCTAAAGAAGCTAAATAAGAAGGTGAACTCAAAGAAAAACATATAGTTATCCTCCTGGTTATGGGAAGTAGACAAGATTGCCGGGCAAAAAATTGGGATCTTGGGGGTGGGGTGGGACGGTGGTAAGGGAAGATGGGGAGAGAAAAGTGAGAAGGGGAGGATGGGGGGAACTTGGGGAAACGGGATGATTGGGGATAAAGGAAGTTTGGATAGGGAAGCAGGGAAGCACATATCTTAGTTAAGGGAGCCACCTTAGGGTTGGCAAGAAACTTGAACCTAGAGTGGCTCCCAGGTGCCCAGGGCAATGTCCCCAGTTAGTTCCTTGGGCAGCTGAGGATAGGGACCCTATCCTATAGCAATACTGATGAATATCTTGCATATCACCATAGAACCTTTATCTGGCGATGAATGGAGATAGACATAGACCCACACTGGAGCACCCGACTGAGCTCCCAAGGTCCCAATGAGGAGCAGAAGGAGGGAGAACATGAGCAAGGAAGTCAGGACCACGAGAGGTGCACCCACCCACTGAGACAGTGGGGCTGATCTATTGGGAGCTCACCAAGGCCAGCTGGACTTTGACTGAAAAAGCATGGGATAAAACCGAACTCTCTGAACATGGTGGACAATGAGGGCTGATGAGAAGCCAAGGACAATGGCACAGGGTTTTGATCCTACTTCATGTTCTGGCTTTGTGGGAGCCTAGCCAGTTTGGATATTCACCTTCCTAGACCTGGATGGAGGGGGGAGGACCTTGGACTTTCCATAGGGCAGGGTATCCAGACTGCTCTTCGGACTGGAGAGGGAGGGGAAGAGGAGTGGGGGGAGGGGGGAGAGGTGTGGGAGGAGGGGGAGGAAAATGGGAGGCTGGGAGGAGGCGGAAATTTTTTTTTCAATAAAAAATAAAAATAAAAAAGCTATCCCCAAGGGTCTGGAGAGATGGTTCATTGGTTAAGAGCATTTCCCGCCTGTGCATGGGATTGGAGTTCAGTACCCAGCATTCACAACTGCCTATAACTCCAGCGCTAGAAGATTCAGTGTTCTCTTCCTGCCTGTCCAGATAGCTGCTCACCTGCACACGCCTCCATACAGACGCACATGCATACGCATAATTACAAACAGAAAGATCCCCAGTGTGCAATTACAATGCAGCATTAACCTCCCTGCCCATCCCATCTGCCCTCATTATTGTGAAACCACACCTCCTCCCTCAACTGAGAACCCCTGCAGGCTATGACCTAAAGGGATTCTGCCAGGACAGAGTGAGGACCAAGGCAGTATAGACTTCAAGGTTAGAGACTCCGGTTGAAGGCCTCCCTTGGGTATAAAAAGATCCCAACTCTGTTGTATTGACAGCTGACTAATGCCTTTCTTTTCTTTAAAACACTGAGTGGTCTCTAGAAAGGATATTCTTACAGGCAATTAAAAAGATTAGAGAAACGAGAACAAAGGTTGGTGAAAGAAACCATGAGTGGGACAAAGCTGGCAAAAAAAATGTTTTTAACAATCTGAACTTTCTGTAATTCACTGTTTGCTTATTTTTTGTCTAATCATTGTGTGTGTTATAATAAGAATAAACATAAATTTTTGTTCTATTCTTTGAAACATGGTCTCAACTCCCTGTATAGACAAGGCTGGTCTCAAACTCGCTCACACCCTCCAGAGTGCTGGGATTAAAGGCATGCACCACTACATAAATTATTAAATTTATAATTTAATAATTATAAATGTATTTCAAGTTAAGTGGACAAGGTTCCTTTCCTCATGGGGGTCTGCTGAGTGATGGCTGCACACAAGTCTCAGGGAGTAGTGTATGTTGCCTAATACTTGCGTGGGTTTCCGTGAGGATCGGTGGAGACATATCTGGTGGATAATCAGACATACTTTCCCATGTCAATGCTTCAGACCGTTACACAGTGTGCTATTCAGAGGTTCCAGGGCACAGTGGCCGAGATTCACACTGGTAAGGCCATCATGTCCTTTCATACCAAGCAGTACAACAAGGAACATGTGCTGGAGGCCCTGTAAAGAGACATGACCAAGTTCCCTAGAAACCAAAAGAGCCACATCTCAGAGAAGTGGGTGGGGAGCTCCACTAAGTTTAAAGTGGGCAAATTTGAAGATGTGGTAGCTGAAAAGTTGTAGTCGGAGGCTGCTTGTTCATTTTCCGGCCACCCAGATCTGAAATAATCACAGAAACTATATTAATTAAAACACTGTTTGACCAATCACATAGGCATATTGCTAGCTAGCTCTTTTATCCTAAATTAACCCATCTCTATTAATCCGTGCATCACCACAAGGCCGTGGCCTACTGGTAAGGTTCCAGGGTGTGTCTGTCTCCTCCAGCAGCTACATGGCTTCTGACTCTGCCTACTTTCTCCCAGCATTCAGCTTAGTTTTCTCTGCTTAGCTCTATTCTGCCCTGCAATAGGCCCAAGACAGCTTCTTTATTAACCAATGGTATTCACAGCATACAGAGGGGAATCCCACATCAAGAAGTTGCTCATCCATGATGACAAATGTCCCTAATCATGGTCCTCTGGCACACAGTGGGCCTTGCCCTCCTACATGCTGAATACCACACTCTGTCAGTCACACTTACCAATAAATCTCACATCCAATAGAGGGGAAAAGATGTTTTAGACAAGATGCAGATTGGGTCCAAGAAGAAGGTAAGTTTGAAGCCATTGTTTTCAGGAATTTTTATCATGTGTGTTTATGTGTATATATCCATGTGACTGCAGGTGTCCTGTGGAAGCCAGAAGAGGGTATTGGGAACTTTGTTGGGGGAGTCTCGCCATCAAAGTGAAAGACACCTCCAGAAAGATGGCTCAGCTATGAAGAGGTCTAAGGAAAAGGCAGTGTTACCTGTCTGTTTCTGTTTCTTCCTGAGCCAGTGACCCTACCCTGTCAGCTCTATCCTCTGTTGCCATGGGACTCCAGCTTCGGCTTCCCAGTGTAGACCGAACGCCAGAGTCTCTCAAGGGATCTTCCAGGCCTCCTGTGCTGGATTGGGACTGCTAAAGTACCCAGCTTCATGGTCTGAGCAGCTTCTCAACCTCTCCAGCATGTATATTCCACTGTTGAACTGAGACTTATCATGTAAATGATCTAATCGATCCCCATTTATCATGTGTACAGGAGTGCACATGCATGTGCAGACACATGCAGGCACTATTGCTTTTGTTCCTCTAAAGAACCTGTGTAATAGCTAGAAGTAATGTACTCATATTTAATTAGTGGAACCAACCATATATTCCATGATAAATATTTATCTGAGCATGTAATCATGAGACAGGATAAATATACTTTTCCAAAGTAACTCTTCTGTAAATAAAATGAGAGAATGGACAGGCTGGTGAACCAACGAGAGAATTCAACAAACACTGAAAGAAACCTTGAGAAAGGTGACTAAGTTACAGTACAAAAGCAGATTAACTTTCTACTGGGCTATTAAGCTGCATTTTCAGTTGATCTATATACTAGAGAGAACATGCTCGCATCGTTAATAAATGAATATGTATAATATTTAACATAATAGACATTGCTATTTGGCCTTAATAACAAATAGTGAAATAAATCAAGGCATTGAAATCTTATGAATAATGAAATAATTTGTAGCAAATTTGTAGCAAATAACTAGTGGCAAATCCCACTAGTGAGGTGGCTGAGGCAAGAGAGGAGCAATTTCAAGGCCAGTCTGGGTCAGGTGGGCTTGACTGCCCCACATTCCAGTATCTGCAACTCAAACTGTTTTCCACAAGCTAAATCCAAGCTGTTATTTATTCTTCTACTTGAAGGGTCCACTCTGTCACCCTCTTCAGCCGATAGCATTTTTTAATATAGCATGAATATTGAGTTTTTGGGACTTCATCTAATGTTCATTAGATTGTAAAATAGTGAAATCAATTTGACAATTCCTCAAAAAGTTAAGCATACAGTTGCTATACAACACTTCCTTTCCACACATCACTCAAGTGTTTGCGTGAATTCTGTTGGGAACATCACTCAGACTAATCCGAACCAGAGACAACCCAAGCATTTACCAACTAAGTGGATCAACAACTGTGAAGTCATGTGATGGGATGGAATGAAAGCAATGAGCTACTGATGCTTGTCACAACACAGATGAGCCTGAAAACATGATGCTACTTAAAAACCACAAAGCACCATGGATAGTATGGTTCCATGTATGTGAAAGGAGCAGACCAAGCACATCTGCAGAGGTAGGAAGTTTGTTTTGTGTTGCCAAGGATTGGACATGAGAGTAAAGAAAATAGGAAAGAACTACTAAAGAATTTAGGGTTCTTTGGAGAGTTGATAAAAAATGACTTCACATTAATTCTAGTAACAGTTACCGAGCACTATGAATAGATAATGTGATGTAGGATTTCCCTCTGTATACTGTGAATACCATTGATGAATAAATATACTACCTTGGCCTATTGATAGGGCAGAACTTAGGCAGGCAGGGAAAACTAAACTGAATGCTGGGAGAAAAAAGGCGGAATAGAGGGAAGCCATGGAGCCGCCAGAGATAGACACTGGGAACTTTAGCTGGTAAGTCACAGCCACATGGCCATACATAAATTAATAGAAATGGGTTAAATTCAGATATAAGAGCTAGCCAATAAGAAGCTAGAGCTATTAGGCCAAGCAGTGATTTAATTAGTACAGTTTCTGTGTGATTATTTCGGGTCTAATCTAGCCGGGCAGCTGGGAACCAACAAATGACCTCCTTACAACAATAATAGATATTTAAATAGCTAACTTGGGAGGGTAGAGAGGTGGCTCAGTCGATAGAAAGCACTGGCTGCTTTTCCAGAGGACTGGATTTAATTCCCAACACCCACATGGAGATTCACAATTGTTTGTAACTCCCGTCCCAGGGGATCTGACACCTACTTCTGGCCTCCATGGTCACTGCATGATACACATACGTATATGCAGGCAAAATACCCACATATATAAAATAGGTAATAATATAATTATTTTTAAAATAGATAACATTTATTCATTTTACTGAATTATTCTGTCTGGTCTTTTCAAGTTATTTGAGTTTTGAATCCCTAATTTTTGAGACAGAGTCTGGTATGTAGCCCTGGCTAGCCTGAGACTCACATTGGTCCTCCTGCTTCAACATCTCAAGCATTCAGATTGCCTAGTCTACCAACTTTCAGTGGATAGTGCCCCAAAACCTCATTACTCAGAATTTAGAAAAGCAGATGTGCTTGCTCTAGCCTACAACAGGGTACTGATTTGGACTTTGTAGTAGGAAGTGATAACAATAATTTTTTTAATTTATTCATATCTATTTCTTTTGAGAAATTTGTCATTTAGTTAGATTACATGGAGCATACAAATATACCCAAGATGTGTCCCTTGCTCTCACAGAGCTCAGGGTAGCTGTGGAATATAAAAGCACAGTCTTTACATTTTAATGACACTAAATTGCTTGTGATGGAGGAATGTCTAATCCAGCCCTTAGTCTGTTGCGGGCCAGATGAGGCTGCAGCAGGATGGGCCTGGGCAGCTCTGAGATGTCACCACAGAGCACTTGCCTCTAAAGCCTGGAACATCAGGAAAGAAAAAAGGGAGGCTCTCCCTGCGGAGAAGGAAGCTGCTTGCTAAGCCAGGGACCAGTATCGACAAAAGCAGAGGGGCAGAACATTTCAAACATGTAATTTCAGAGTAATGAATTCAGAATCTCATAAATTGTATGTTAAGATAATTATATGGCAAATATATTTTGCCTTTCTCAATCACTGTTTAGACTAATTATACACTTTAGCTTATATGTTTCCCATTTCAAAATTTGTAATATAGACAATAAATGAGGAGAGAGGCATAGAAGTTCTATAAAGAGGAAAACAGGTAAGAAAAAATATAGTATTTTGAATCTTTGCATGTGAACAGAGGGAACATGAGTCTTGTTAAAATCAAGTGATAAGCCATTCCACATCCCCTGTTTAATAAGAGACCTGAGTCGGTGTGGTCTCATTCCTCCTGGTGGCAGAGATGTGCACAGTGTTGGCTCTGACGATCTACTTGCTCATTATCTTCAGAAGTGAATATGTGTTCATGCACCCACAGGCTTACCTGGCAAATATTATCAGTCATGGAAAGACTAATACACGGTTAACCATCTCCTTTAAGTTACCAAACTTGTTTAGTGTTAAGTACATAAAATTGCTTTTCGCAAATAAGTATCTTTGTAATTCAAGCGTATTTTCTTCTTACAAAATATAATTTACTCTCACTCTGAAGAGTTGATTGATTCATTTCAAAAATCTTTAACTTTCAGTTAAATGTCCAGTTCTGAAACAGTCACTTCGGGGCCACTAAAAGCTCTTGAATAAAACAGCTCACAGATCAATTGAGTTTACATGTTCCAGGTGGGGTGGTAATTGGTTCTATGATTGTGCCTAGAAATATTTTCACACAATAAATAAAAACACAATTTCACTTCAACATATCAATCCCTTTAATAGTCAATTAATCTACTTAGTTTTACGGGTGAACAGTCAAAGACGGATGTGTTATGCTTAGAACTACAGGCTATAAGAGGTATACATTTCGGCTACATTGCCTGATATTAGAAAATAGACTCATATGGAAGCTTATTATTTATTTGTTTTCGTCTATAAACTAAGATTCCTGAAACTGAATAATTAAAAGACATACAGCCCTTTAGTGATATTTTGTTTGTGTTTTAACAAATAAAGCTTGCCTGAAGATCAGAGTGCAGACCTAAGCCATTAGAAGCCAGGCAGTGGTGACTCACACATATAATCCCAGCACTTGGGATCACATTCCTTTAATCACAGCACTAGGGAGGTGAAGACAGGAAATGATATGGCTGGGTGGAGAGAGGAATATAAGGCGGAAGGAGACAGGAGCTCTGATGCAGTCTGAGGCTTGGTGAGACAGTTGCAGTCCAAGGATGCAGTCTGAGGACACGATTGCCCCTTTGGTCTGAGCATTGGCAGAGGTAAAAGGTCGTTCTAGTGGCTGGCTGCACTACTTCTCTGATCTCTCAGCTTTCACCCCCTAATATCTGACTCCGGGTTTTTTATTATTATAAACAATTAAAATTCATACTATACAGTCTCTTTAACATGAATGAATTTTCTCCTTAACTGAAGTACTACATGTCAACATCAAGCATTCCTGAAACAGCTAAGGTAGTAACATTTACAGTTGGTGACTGAGAAGACTCAAGAAAATAGAGTCTGCTGAGGATGGAGCTCAGCTGGAAGAGCGCTTACCTAACATGCATGAAGCTCTGGATTCCTGCCCTGGCACCATGGGAACTGAGTATGATTGGGAATTCCTGTAATCTGGTACAAGAGAAAATTCAGGTTATCCATGGCAATGCATACTGTGTTCAAGGCACGCCTGAGTTACACAAGAGTCTGTATCAAAAGTAGGAAGTGGGAAGGAAAGAAACAGGAAGGAAGGAAGGAAGGAAGGAAAAAAGAAAGGAAAGAAGGGAAAAGGGCATTTTGTTTTCACCAACAACGTAGCCATAGAGTGCTTTGCCTGTATTATTTTCTACTTCTCTTTGAAGGCAACAGTTTTGTATTTAAACAGCATTTTAAGCCCCACTCTGTTTTAAAGGACATTCCAGGAAGCAGTATTTGTGCTGGGATGTTACTGTAAGTCTTGAGACTACTGTCTTCCCATTTACATCCGTCTAAGACGGGAAGAGCAACGCTGGCACATTTAGCTGAAGCACAAATCATATGCTCAGCAGTGAGTTTCCTTACTTTCTCTTTTAGGCACACTGTCTCCTTTAGCCCTAGTAGTCAGCAGGTATTGATCTGCTTTTTTATAGCATCCTACTGTTATGCCCAGTCTGTGGGACCCCAAAAGACCACCAGGGAGACCGACTCACCGAAATCCGAAAGCAAGACTCATTGAGTGCCTGATTACCAGCCGGCAGGGATCTCGTTAGTGCAGAGGGAGAGGAGGTATCCTGCCCTTCTAGAGAGCATTATTTTATTTAAGGCAAAACCCAGAAATGTTACATTATCAGAGTGTGGGGTGATGGGTTCAATCCTGATTGTCTCGTATCTAGGGACTTTTCACAAATTTTATTTTCAAACCTTGCCTGTTGCTTATCAACTTTTCTTATCGACTGACCTTCGGGTGGGGATGTTCTACGGTTAAATCTGTACTTTGCAGATGGCTACCCTATTACTTTTGCCCCTAACCATTTCTGAGGACTGGAATGTTTTATGGGGAATAGTTTACACAAGACACAAAATGGAGGCAGAGGTAAAAATGGAGGAACTTTGGTTTTTTTCACTACAAGCCATACCCTGCATCATTTAGCTCATCTTGAGTCTCGGTGTAGAAGGAAGAGAAGCCCAACTAGGTTTCCTTGGTTAATTAGAGCTCCATATAAAACAGACAGACAGACACACAGCCAGACTTGCACACAGCCAAAGCATGGTCTATTGGAGCTAAGTGTGGTGCTGGTGTCCCAGCAACTCTAAGAGCTGCATGCTGAAAGCTGGCCACCTTTGATCTCTGGTGCTCTGCCACTGAGCATGACTCAGCAATTCTCTCCTGTGCCTCCCTTTGCTCTTCCTGTGCCCAACTTTCTCTTGACTGTCACTCATTCAGAGGCATGGAAAATATGTATCTGGTTGGTTTCTCTGCTATAATCAGTCTAATTACCCTCACAGAGCCCTCAACCACACTCTCTAATAGGCCAAGTCACACTTCCTCAAAGAACAGTAACTACTACACAGACCTGGGGCTAGAGAGGGACTGCAGCGTAATGCGATAAAACTTTATATACTATTTCTATGTACTGTTTCTACCTAAATTGAGCTGGCGTTTTCATTAGCATGCACAGAGGCAAACTGAGACTTATTTTATAATAAATTGATCTACACTGTTCAGAAGCGCAGTACCGTGACAGACAAAAGCCAGATGAGTCCTCCAGCTTGAAGGTGATCAAAGTCTGGCAAAAATGAAATTCATGATCCTAAATTGGACCCTGAGCCTGGAAAAAAGATGCACAAAGGACATTACTAGACCTACCAGCAAAAGTGCAAAAGGACTACACCGATAACTGTATTTATGTTAAGTTTCTTAATTTAATGATTAAACAATATTCACATAGCCTTTTCCTATTGGGAAACTATCAGTAAAAAATTTAGAATAAACTCTTCTTAGATTACTTTAAAATCATAAACGTGTGTCTATAATATTAACTTAATATTTAACATGAACATGACATTAACAGATCACATGTTTCATAAACTATCATAATCATATATTTATGTTTATAAATTATACCTACTATGTCCATAAACATAGGCAAATATTCATTCACTATAAATATAATTAACACATAGGTAGAGTGAGAGGAAATAGAAGGAAGGTGAGGGTTATGTATCCAATATGCATTGTTCATGACTGGTGGGTATCATGAATGTGCTGTCAGAAACAAGAATTAATATGCCTGTATCTCTCCACAATATTAAAATTTATTGGGCTAAAATTAAGCTCACAAGCAACAGTAGTTTCATTGACTACAATTTACCAGTAATCCTATTTTTCTTGATAGTGTGGCTATTAGCAATCTTAATCACTAAAATTAACTCATACATTACACTTCACATAGTAGTGTGGAACGGAGGGAGAAAGAGACAGAGAGACAGACAGACAGACATATGGAGAGGGTGTATGGCCTAAGAGGTCTCATATTGCGGTGGTTTGAGTAAGAATGACCCCCATAGGCTAATATAGTTGAATATTTGGTTTCCACTTGTCGAACTGTTGGGAAGAACTAGGAGGCGTGACCTTTTAGGAACTGTGTTAAGGGGAGTGGGGGCTTTCAGGTTTCAAAAGTCCATACCATTGCCCACCCTGCCCCCTTGCCTCCAACTTCCAGATCAGATGTAAAGCACTCAGATCCTGCTCCAGTGCCAATCCTTCCTGTCTGCCGCCACACTCGCCACCATGATGGTCATAGACTGACCCTCAGAAACTGTAAACAAGCCCTCAAATTAAATTCTTTATTTTATAAGTTGCCTTGGTCACAGTGTCTCTTTATAGCAATAGAAAAATAACTAAGACACATGCCCAAAGAAACCTCACTGAAGGCAGAAGCAGAGATCTAACAAAGATGTAAAAGGATTGGACTGGGGAGACGGCTCGGTGGGTAGAGTGCTGTCTCTGCAAGCTTAAGGACTGAGCTTAGATTCCCAACACAAAAAGAGCATGTGCACACATGCACGCATGCACACACAGGCCAACAAATAAACAAATGAAGCAAAGGAAGTCACTGAAGGTGGTTGATGACAGTAATTTGCCCAGCGCCTGTTAAGTCTGGAGCACAGCCCCAGACCCTGGTATCCGTCCCACCCCTCCTCCCCCTAGCCTGGGTGTTGCATTAGTTTGGACTCCAAATTCCAGCATGCCACAGTCAGGACCGCTCCCACAGGGTATTTAAGTGGGCTCCCAGAGGAGAAACATGTGGTTCCGGGTTTGCATGGGCTGCCCGCTTTCCTGTTTCCCTGCCATGCGCCTGCACTTGGCCACCCAAGAGCAAGCATTTTAACTCGGTTTGATCTGACCTAATTGAATTTCTTTGTGCCGGTGGAACTGCCCCTCTTAGGATTTTTTTCTAATGCAACTCCAGGCCAGGGGGGGCTGGGGTAGATGCCAGGGACTGAGGCAGGAGAATCACTGATTCAAGGCCATTTCTAAAATACAGAGGGAGTTCAAAGCTAGCCTGAACAATTTAACCTGGCCTGTCTCAAAATAAATGCATTTTCAAGGCTGGGGACAAATCTCAGTGGTAGAGCACTTACCTAGCTTGAGCAGAGTCCTGAATCCAATCCCTAAGACCATATTAAAATGATTATTTTTTAATTTAATGAATGAGATTTATATGTGTGAAAATTTTATCAAATAAAAAGAATAAATAACATAAAGAAGCCGGGTGGTGGCGGCGCACGCCTTTAATCCCAGCACTTGGGAGGCAGAGGCAGGCGGATCTCTGTGAGTTCGAGGCCAGCCTGGTCTACAAGAGCTAGTTCCAGGACAGGAACCAAAAGCTACGGAGAAACCCTGTCTCGAAAAAAAAAAAAAAAAAAAACATAAAGAAGCTCATCCCAAGGCTTCATAGCAATGCTAAATTTGGAGCATGTTCACAAGATCGGTAGATATGTGTTTGATAACACTAATTATATTGGTTTCCTAGGGCTTCCATAACCAATACAGACTGGAAACACATTCTCTCATAGTTCCAGAGGCTAGAAGTCAGTGCTCCAGGCAGCGCCATGATCCCAGGAAAGCTCTAGGGAAAGTCCTCCGTTGGTGCTTCCTAACTTTGGGTGGGGCCAGCAATCCTCCAAGGTCCTGGCCTTTCCTTGTGAGTCAGTCTAGTCTCTGCCCCCATCACCACATGGCATTCTTCCTTCTGCATGTTTGTCTCTTTATCTCAAAATCTCTTTTTCCTTTCTCATAAAAGTGGTAGGCTCTGATGTGGAGCCAGCTCTAATCTTGCATGACTGCATCTTAACTTGATTAGATCTGCCAAAACTCCAAAACTGCCGAATTCCAAATAAGGCCACAGTTACCAACACTAAGGATTGGAATGTCAACATATATTTTTAGGGACACAGTTCAACTCACTACAGGATGTGAAAGACAGTGGTTATTCTAAAAGGGGACGCTCTGCTTCCTTATCTTTGGCTATAGAATAGAATATTAAGAAAGCAAACACAGGATCTAATTGTGAGTTCCAATGCTGAATTAGAAGTACCAGCAAATATCCTATGTTAAACCAAAGTCCTGATAAAGGAGTGGGACCCCGAGACCTAGGACAGGAATAACCCAATTTCTGGCCCTACAGAAATTGGCTTAAAGTTTTTACTTTAATTTTCTCTGTGTGTATGAGTGCTTCGTCTGCATATATGTCTTTGTGCCACCTGAGTGCCTGGTGCTCACAATGGCCGGAAAGGCATGCCAGAATTTCTGGAATGGGAGTTACAGACAGTTGTGATCGGCCATGTGGGTGCTGGGAATCCAATCCAGGTCCTCCGGAAGAGCAACCAGAGGAGATATTATTATTATCATTCCTATTTGATAACTCAGCCACTGAGCCATTCTCCAGCTCCTGGGCCTACAGATTGTGAAGCAGGTGATCTGGGCGCCCCGAATTGTGTAAAAGCTCAACTCCTCCAGCTAAAGTACAGATGCCTGGTCCTGCTTGAAGATGGAAGACAGTAAGTCAGAATGGGGAGCACGAGGCTTGTTTTCAGACTTGTATATTACTAACTTGTTCTAACTGGAATGCTGTCAATAGAGACAGGTGGATTTCTGTGAGTTCAAGGCCAGCCTGGTCTACATAGTGAGTTCTAGGACAACAGACAGATTCTTCCCCAAAACAGCAAAAACATAAACAACAAAATCATAACTTCAAGACCAGAGCAGAGGACAATCATCTGTCACAATGGAAAAACATTGATTCCTCACCCAATTTCCAAACCTAAGTCAGTTCTCATAACTACTCCCCAGCAACTGAAGGGGAAGCCAAGGACTAGAAGTTTTTTCATGATTTTTCACCAAAGGGGAATGTGTGTTCATTTACTCCAGTGATTCTATACAGAAGGAAAGGAACATGTCTATCTAAATCTTTAAGACTTTATCCCTATTTGTCATGGTTTATACAGACATTATGAGAATTATGCCCAGTTTGGGCCTAACTGGAGAACAGTTCACCCCCAAGAGGAAACAAATTATCTAATGTGTAATAGGACCTGGCTATTATATACAGACAGGAGCTGGAAGACTTGTCTGAAACAGGACCTAGAATATAAGATGGAAAAATATATGCTTTTTAACTTTAGGGCACTTTCCTGAGACTCAGTGAATAATGTTTTAGCAAGGACTACCGAAGCCAGTCTCTAATACCTGACTGGAATGGTTCCTTAAAATATAGTGGCAGGGGAGAGATGATAAGATGTGGAAATTGTTTTATGACAGGTTATGAAGGAAGCTATGACTACTTCAGAATATGAAGGAAAGGAAAGTCTTATGGGGGTGAGCACAGAGAGTGAACTCAGAACCGGAGGAGCCACCAACTGAGCACTGACGCAGGGAAGGGCTCTCATGTTGCGAGACCAGCAACAGACGTCCACTACCGAGGGGAACCCGACTGTCAGGTAAGCCACCGTGACAACTCTTCTTTCCAGTCAGGGCTCAGGAAAGACCACTGTGGAACTGAGTTCCATGTTATCCAATAGGAATGATAAGGTTTTGAGGAAGAAAGTGCCTCTGCCTAGTGTCACATTGTTTATTGAAGGGAAGTTCTGGTTCCTCAACAAGGAATTTTCAATGTCACAGCAGCAACCAATACATCTCTGTGGAAGTGAAGAACAAGTATTTCACATTTCAACGGAGGTTGGAGCAAAACCGTAGGCCTACCTCTTCATATCTGGGGAAACATGTACCACATCTGAAAGTATTTATCCCTGGATAAACTAGAAGACTGCTGGTTGCTGCTGTGTCCAGAAAGAGAAATGGTTAAGTGGCATCTCAGCCTGTGGACTCAGTCATGACATCTTCCAGAACGTGTTCCTAAGCTGATTCCATCATGCTTGAGATGTTAGCGTGAGACTAGGAGGCTGTGTGAGACTTGGTAAACTCCAGAGCAGCCTTCCAACTAAAACAGACAAAACAATGTTGAAATATATCCACTTCTTTACCCCTAAAATAGATTTGTTCTCCATATTTTCCATGGACTCCCAGTGCTCCTCCGATGAGATTAAAATCGAGATACTGTGAGAGCAGAGCTGGCTTGCAAGCAAACACTGGTTTTCTCTTTCCTTCCTTACTACATCACTGTGCTATTTTTCTTCCCTTACTAAATAAACTACTTGATTAAAGCATATTTGACATTTTTCATAGGTCAAAAATGGGTACAGATCTTTAATTTCAAGTTTTACCTTAATACGTGAGCCTGAAATCTTTTTGGAGGATCTGCTTCAGGGAACACTCATACTAAAAATTTTCATCAACTCTTTTTTATAGATGAAATTATTTTGCTTTGTATCCTATTATAATTCTTGTTTGGGGCTCAACGTATGTTTTTGAAGTTCACATATTATAAAACATATAGATATAATTAAATTATTTGATTTGATGTGTGGCATAGTCCATTGTTTGAATGATCCATATTTTATAAATCGTTCTATTATTGGGTAGATGAGTTACATTCAGCATGGAGCTATGGAGCTAACAAACCCTGCTGGGTTCATCTTGCACATTTGAACGAACTATTCTTTACAGTATATTCTTTAGCATAGAACTGCTACGTCATAGCATGTATTCTGTTCTGTCTGTTCCTGAAAGAATATTCAAATGGTGAAAAGTCATCCTTCCAAGGATTACTCTGCACTGTGTCCCAAGTCCTCCTAATCTTTAGATTTTGCATAGCATACTTCCCGTGGATGAAACCTGGTACTATGCATCAGACATTCCCCTGCAGCAGGAGGGATGGCAGAGGTGTGGTTCTTTTTTATAGCACCCTCTTCCTCTATGTGCTCCTCAAAGAGTATAACCTCTAACTCCTCTCTTTTTTTCGCAAGTAAACTTTTGTGATGGCTGGCTCCGATGCTCTCGTCACTCCCATTGTATTCTGTGTGACTCTGATTTTTTCAAATCTAGCATGGCCTTGCTAGCTATTGCGGAAAACAGGCTCCAGGGAAGAGAACTGCCAAAGCAATGGAGAATGGTGGATAGAAACTAGGTCCACCCCAAGCAAACCAGATGCACGGTCATCTTACCCACAGGACATGTATGTATGCTTGCAAAGCAGGCAAAGAAAGCTCATGGAGGACCGGCTCACATGAGACATTGAGAAGGGTGGCTAACACACGACATGCCCTTACTTTTAATGCCGGATCCAGAGATTTTACTATGAATTTATCATGCACAAGGAACAACACATGATAATATTACTGAACAAAAAGGGCAAAACATAGGCCACTTGTGACAATGAGATAATGTTAGTTAGGTTTAAACTGTGTCCTTCAAGGACCTTGTGACTGTGTATTTGATCCGCAATTAAACAAACATTAAGTCCCAATGGTAATTTAATATTCACAGGAAGTTTTTGTAAAACATCAGTTGGTTGCCAAGTAACTGTGGAAAACCAAGGTGAAATAGGGAGAAATGTTCATTTCTTTCTCATGTTTACTGACTTCAGAAAACTTCACATTTACGTAAGACTTGTTTAACAATTTGTACTTGGGAAATTGTAAGTGTGACATTTTTCTACAAGCAGAAATATGCAAAAACAAAGCTATTTTAGGCACACAGAGGTTTTGCAGGGTATTTGTTTTTATGGAGCAGTCTATCACGTACACCATCACTTAGATAAGCAAAACATCTGAATAAAAAGAAGTTTGGGGAAAAGTCTAGCCTTGGAGAAGCTTGATTTTCTCAAGCAGTTTGGCAATAACAGTTGGAGCATTGACTGAGAACTACCTTGTGGCCATTACTGAGCCTCATCCTTTGCCTATGCTACCAAATAAAATCTCCTTAACAACTATGTGAACTAGAAAATGACGGTCCAGCTTGACTGAGAAAAACAAGCTCAAATGGCTACCTAAGTTCGTTCTCTTTTCCTGGTAATTAAGTAGCTAAATTGACATTGGAAACTTCAGACTAATTCCTGAAAGGTCATTTTTAAAAAAAGTATTTAGAATCTGTAATTTCATTTGCTAATATAAAAGATGCTACAGTTCAAATGGCATTAAATTTGTCTAGACGGCAAAGATAGTATCAAAACGAGGATGTGACATTACAAAAACATCAGTTAAAATGAGCTAGGGTTTGGGGACTCAGTTCAGTGAACAGAAGCCATTGCTTCATACTTTTAAAAGTATTATTCAAGGGGTTGGAGAGATGGCTCAGTGGTTAAGAGCACTGGCTGTTCTTCCAAAGGTCCTGAGTTCAATTTCCGGCCCTGGTGAACACATCAAAACACTTCCAGGACTGAGAAAGAGCAATAATTTGTGCGTCTATGTGATGTACTGACCTTAGTAATAAGAGTGAGAAATTGGCCGGGCGGTGGTGGCGCACGCCTTTAATCCCAGCACTCGGGAGGCAGAGGCAGGCGGATCTCTGTGAGTTCGAGACCAGCCTGGTCTACAAGAGCTAGTTCCAGGACAGGCTCCAAAACCACAGAGAAACCCTGTATCGAAAAACCAAAAAAAAAAAAAAAAAAAAAAAAAAAAAAAAAAAAAAAAAAGAGTGAGAAATTGCTTTGAATAAGAAGAGCTGAGGCCACACCCTTAAGAAGTCCAGCTGGAAAGCAGCACAAATAGATAAGTAAATAGTAAAGTAAGAGGGGATAACGTAGAGGGAAGTTTGGCAATCGAAGTCTTCAGTCAGAGATTTTGAGTAGGATAAGGACAAAAAAATATCCCATGGACACGGAAGGCTTTTTAAATGCTTTCTTTGGGGTCTTGTAAAGGAAATCAGATTGTTCAAGGTGGTTGGTGAATAAGACTCAAACTCATAAAAAGTAAGAAGAATCCAAGTCCCATATGGAAAAGTCCTATATCATACTTTGTATGCTAATTTAAAAATAAATAAATAATAACCTTTGAAAAAAGGAAGAGCATAAACCACTCTTCCGAAAAACTTGAAAAGAAAAAGTAGGAGAGGGGATGGGATGGGATGGGATGAACCGAGGATGGCCATGGCATCTCCATTTCTTGATGAAAACAAACTTAATTTAATTTATACAGTGGGAAAAGTTCAGGCAGAGATGCAGAGATAGGACTTGTATGCACAGAGCAAGAAATGCTACTTCGTGGAGAAGGTCTCCTGAATGTAGGGGAGAGAGAGAGAGAAGAAGAGAGAGAGAGAGAGAGAGAGAGAGAGAGAGAGAGAATACAAGTGCTGGCCAAAGGATTGCATTTGGAACTGAGGAGGAGTAACTATCTGAAGGAGAAAGCAGGAAAGGGAAGTGGAGATGAATTCACTGGCTGGACAATGATGCGTGTTTCAGAGGCACCTCTGCTTTCTGTCCTTTTAGAGGCGCACTTGTTTTGGAGACCAACTGAGGAATTGTACATTTTCTTCAGTGTTTTGTCTAGAAGATACTTGTTTGGCACCTAGCTGACACTCAAGGAAAACACAAGGAAAAAAGTCCCTGCGTAGCCTTGACATCATCAATACTTGGGGTACCCAGGATAGCTCGCAAGCAGAAAACTGCTCCAAGAAATCACTCACTACAACAGGATCAGAGCTGATAAAATGACAGGAAGAGACACTATAAATGAAGTAACACAGTAAGGATGTTGTGAGCTATTAGAAGAAGTTAATATTTCAGTAATTTAAGCCTAGATCATCTTCAAGCTCTCATTCTGGTGTCACATAATCATTTGCTATTAGCATTTCCAGAAATATCTGGTAGAACAGGAACAAAAAGAAGTGAAAGTCAACATGAAGAGAATGATAAATCATCAAACACCCATTTTTTCTGAGACAAACATTAATAATTATCACAGTGGCACCATTTACTGTTGCATTATTTAAAGTGCTTAAGAACTGTGAAGTCATAATAATTTTCCTTTTATTTTGAATTATTAATGCAAAAGGAAGAAATGATAAATGAAGACATTTTGAGAAGTAGATCTTCTTTGCAATATACAAATGATACTAATCTAAGTGTTCTTGTTTGAGGGTAGCACATGCTGTTGAAAATCAAATAAGGAGCTCGTAAAATAAAGCACAGGCGAAAACACAAAAACTAAGCTAATAACATTACCTGAACCTAACGCTAAACGTCACAGATAGCATCTTTGAAAACTGAGGCACAACTTAGACTATTTGTATACCATAGACAAGAGTTCACATATCCCTGGCTGGCCTCAAAATTGCTGCATAGTCAAGATGACGTTGAACTTCCGATTCTCCTGCCTCCACTTCCCAAGTGATGAAAATACACACACACACACACACACACACACACACACCTCCACATCTAGTTTGTACAGTGCTGGGAATTGAACCCATGGTTTCAGCAATTAAGAAGATAATAATTCTAAAGGAGTCTACAACTAATGCAAGTTTCAAAGTTTCTCAAGTAAATACTGACAGAAGAAAAAAAAATCCCAAATCATAATTATCTTTTTTTCTTTGTGTGTGTGAGTGTGTGTGTTTGTGTGTGTGTGTATGTGATGTTGGAGACTGAATCCAGGGCCTTGTACATGTTAATCAAACACTCTACCGCTGAGTTGCATTCCTAAACATTTATAATCATAATTGGTTGTGAGCCTAACCTTTAATGGCTGAGCCATCTCTGCAGTCCAAGGCATCTTTTCTAAATCATTGGTAGAGTGAGTGCAAGAGGAATCATCAAGGTTTTTTTGTTTTTTGTTTCTTTCTTTTTTTTTTTTTTTTTTTTTTGGTTTGTCGAGACAGGGTTTCTCTGTGGCTTTGGAGCCTGTCCTGGAACTAGCTCTGTAGACCAGGCTGGTCTCAAACTCACAGAGATTCGCCTGCCTCTGCCTCCCGAGTGCTGGGATTAAAGGCGTGCGCCACCAGCACCTGGCCCTCATCAAGGTTTTATAATGTTTAAATGGCAATTACTAAATGTTACAGCCTGTACTATAGATACACATTCTGTCCAAGTGAATACTGGCTTTTATTAACATTGGCCATAACATAGATATCATGATAAATCAGAAAAAAATTTAGCAACCATACAGATGATATGGTCTTTGCAAAATAGAATTAGAAACCTATAACAACTATTACTGATAAAACCCTCAAATTGGAAATTTAATAAAAATACTTCCAAATAAATATATAAAGACAAGCATAAAAGAAATATTTGAATACTTTATAATAGAATACATATATGAAAGATTTGAAGATGTTGCTGAGACAGCAGTTAAGAGAAAATTTTATATGTTAAAATGTTTACATGAAAATAGAAGAAACACTTAAAATTAACTGTTTGTTTCCACTAAAAGAAAACAGTGAACAAAGATCAAATTGAACATAAGGTGAATGAGAATGGCTGGAAGAACATTAACAAAACCCACTTGATTCCTTTTAAAAATGACTTATGTCTAAATGCCCAGTATTGGATTGAATGAGCAAAACAAAACCAGAAATTTCTAGTAGCATCAATGAGAGATGGCTATGAAGCAGATCTTATATACATTAAAAGTATTAGGCTTTCTGAGAAGATGGCTAAGAAGTTACAACATTTGCCATACTAGCATCCATGTAAATGCTGGATGAGCAAGGAGTCCTGCCTGTAATTACAGCCTCAGAAGGTGGATAAATGGAATCCCTGGAGCAAGCTGCCTGGCTTGACTAGCCTTATCGGGAGGCTCTGGATTTGATCTAGAAACCCTGCTTCTAAACAACAAAGCAGAAAAGCAATAGAGAAAGATTCCTAACAACAGTTTCAGGCCTTCACACACATATGCACACACATATGAGAACATGATTACATATATGCACACACACCACACATATGTATGCAAGAAAAGTAGGAAAAAAGTATTAGGAAGTTGTGAACAACATAATAATGGACATTTTAAAGTAGATAAATGAGATGTTCAATTTATTAAAACTCACTGAATAAATCAAACCCAATGAATTCCTATATTTACTAAGTAATTTAATTCCCAACTAAAAAACAAAGTTTTATATACAGAAAATGCTAAACCCAAGTAGGCACTGGTAAATTATATCAAGTGTATTATAAATAAACAATACTGATCCCGACAAACTTTAAAATTGTAGAAGGAAGATTTCTTTTTTTTTTATAAATATTTTTTATTTATTTATTTATTATGTATACAATATTCTGTCTGTGTGTATGGCTGCAGGCCGGAAGACGGCACCAGACCCCTTTACAGATGGTTGTGAGCCACCATGTGGTTGCTGGGAATTGAACTCAGGACCTCTGGAAGAGCAGGCAATGCTCTTAACCACTGAGCCATCTCTCCAGCCCAGGAAGATTTCTTTTTATAAATCAACACAATCCCTGGGCCAAATTTTGACAAAAACACAAAAGAAAGACACAATCTTTCATATTATAACTTGAAAAAGTTCTTCACCAATGAAATCAATCAATAGATATAACAATAGCAATACACAATGATGGAGCAGGGTATATCTCAGAAAGGCAAGGTTTTCTGAAAGTCTTTAAGAATTCAATGCAATTTATTGTAGTGATGACAAAGTAGAAACACTGAAGAATCATCTTGACAGATATAGAAAAGGCATTTGATACCACTCAGCACCCATTCATGATCTAAAATATTGAAATCTTCCAGAAAATTAGAAAAGAACTGCCTGAGTTTGACAAAAGGTTAGTTACTTTTCTACTGCTGTGAGGACACCAGGACCAAGGAAACTTCTTTTAGAAAAGCATTTAACTGGGGGCTAGCCTACCGTTTCAGAGTTAGTAGTCCATGATCATCATGATGGGGCAGCAAACAGGCAGGCATGGTACTGAAGCGGTGGTTAAGAGTTTACATCCTGATCCCTAAATTGGAGAGTGAGTGAGACTGACTCTTGTGTGTACTTTGAAACCTCAAGAGCCCAACCCAATGACACACTTTCTCCAACAAGGCCCGATCTCCTAATCCTTCCAAGCAGTTCCACAACTCAAACATGTGGAGGCCATTCTCATTCAAACAGTAAGTGAAGCCTACTGCTAACACCAAATTTAACGATAAGATGAATATTTTCCATTTAAGGTGGATGGAAGTAGACACAATTTAAGAAAGCAAGAAAATGCAAAGAAAGAAAAGATGTAGTATAATGCGTAGCCAAGCACTGTGGTTAGCTATTAGCTGCAGCTCTGCGCACCATCACTGCCCACCTCTGGCCCTTTAAACATCACTGGGCTGTGTGGTCCAAATGACACTGTACTGTGCATGGCATCCTAGGTGTTATAGAATGTGTTCCTGCTCTGGCGACAACAAAAATTGATACCGTTTGAAAGATGCAGTAGAAAAAAAAAAAAGGTGCAATAGATAAGGTACATGCTACCTCCAAAATCCAAAGGTGCCCAGTAAGTGTTGTGGATCTCTCTTGGTGTTTGGAAGGCACTATAAAGCAACTTCACCTTGGATGGGGAATATGGACATGTCCCAGACAATTGGAGCATAGAAATTTCACTAAGGTGACAGAACCACTTAGTTTTGTGGACTTTATTTCCTCTCTACTGACAAGCACGTGTCATACTGAAAAGTCTGTGTGGTTTACTAGTTTTTGTTCACCAGGATCTATCACTTTTTACTAGTTGAAATATGGTACTTTCCCACCAAAATGTGTCCTTATTTAGAAATAAGATTTCCATTGACACAGCTGTTAAGATTTAATTACCCTTAACTAGGTGTGACTTGTCTAATCCTTTAGGAATGTGTCCTTCTGACAAGGTAAGACACAAGAAGAGAAGGTGGAGGTCAAAATGGCGCAAACAAGGGCAGAGCAAGCGCTAACAGGAAGCTAGCAAAGCTGGAGGCTGGCTCCTCAGGCAGCTAGGTCACTCCCTGCGGACCCCCTCCCCCAAAGCCACCTGCTGACTTCTTGTTCCTGAAGTTTCCTCCTGTTCTAATTTCGCATAAGTGAACAAGGTGTGTATACTCTGTGTGCCTTGCTTCTTTTGCTCCAGTAGTGGATACTCATGCTTTCTCTACTAATCCATTTTCACTGAAGGGTCTCTAACCAGAACAGTATGCTACACAACCTGGTAACCCAATTACAAAGGAATTTCTTCATGAATATGGTGTGCCTGTGTGGACAGCTGTGTGTTTGATTTGTACTGTCACATTCAAAGAAAAAGTCTGAGCATAGGCCAAAAGTGCACTGTTCTTTTATTTGAAAAAGAATCGTCGGATATTTTCACGTGTACAGCTTACTTAAAAGACAAAGGAAGCATTTTTCCCTTATTCTGCCCCATACAGGTCACTACCTTTCTTATTCTCATCTCATCTCCTGCCAACCCATGACATCTCTTCCATCCTTTGACTGGGAAAGGTCCTCTCTCCTTCCCTGCTGTACTTTATATGCAGAATGTACCCGATTTTTTTTTTTTTGCAACTACATAAGTAGCCCCTTGCAATAAAATTCCCATTGCCTGCACCACATTGAAATTTAGTTCCACGCATGAATTTTAGCTATGAAATTCTGTTTCGTTACCTGTTTCTGAAGCTTTCTAACAATAAGCTATGTAAACTGTAACTAAAACAAGGCTATTTTCCCAGTTTTGTAAACAGACTGTAACTCTTCTGTGTGGCTTGGTCCCTACCAGGAGCTGCATTTTAAAAAGCAGGCAAGAATTCCACATTCTATCTCCCAGGGAACACAGAAAGCTTTCATAAAGCTATGCCAATAGTTTTCAGAGTCCTTTCTCTCCCTGCCAGTTCTTTCCTTCCATTCTGAGGCCTAACCTTTCCAAAGCCTTCCCCTACTCTGCATGATTACATTGTACACCTTAGATAAGGAAGCTCTCTGGAGCCTTTGGCAGACCCTAATAGGAACACTGCCGTGTAGACCTTTTGAAAGTTGGAGCATGGCCCTGCCATTCTCTGAAGATAACTACTCTCTTTTGAGAGACAGGTTTTTGGCCTGCTGCTTGGCTTTAGGAGAAACTGGATGCTTCATCACAGGCTGCCAAGCTACTCTTGTGACCTGTATCGCCCATTATGAACTGGATGTTATCTGGTCAAGCAGGATAAAGTTAGGCATGCCCAGTAGCACTTAGTCACCCAACAGAAGTGGTATGTATGTGATGAAGCATGAGCAGGTTGAAGATACAGCTAAGTTACATGGAAAAGTGGTCCAAATGCCATGGTTCCCATCGTTGCACTAGCTAAGTCTGGGGAGTTCCTCCAATTGACATAAGAAGACCTGGGCATGGCTTCCAGTGCTCCTACCCAATGTATGAGCATGACTACAAGGTGGACAGCTGAAGCAGCACAGCATTGGGGTATCTCTGAAGGACAGCAACAGAGAATCTTCCCAGCCAGTCAAGTTTCAGGCAGTATACCAAGACTTATGCTTTGCATAGTATACCAGATGTGTGGTAGTATACTAATTCATGGACAGTAGCCAGAGCCTTGTCTGGTCAGAAACTTGGAACATGAATAAAAAACTAGCAAAGAAATATGGTAAAGGCCAGTACTGAATCCCAATGATACCATTCCCTGGGAGGATCAGCCAACTACTGATGGCAGCTTGATTCCATCAGGGGAAGGGTAGTCTTTTGTCCTGACTAGGACAGACCGCTATTCTGGGTATGGATTTGATGTTCCTGTATGTAATAATTCAACCAAAACTACCCTCTGTATACTTACAGAACCTTTTACACTAACACAGCATTCCCACAGAACTACGTCTGACAGTGAAGGAAGCGCAGCCATTCATTCACAATCCTGGAGTTCACTGCTCTGGCGATGTTCCCATCATCCAAAAGCAGCTCACTTGACAGAATGATGGAATAACCACGCAGTGTTAGCTAAGGGACAACTCTGCAAAGCTGAGGCAAGGCTTTCTAGAAGGTTGTCCATGCAGGCTGTACATGTATCAGCACCCAACATATGCTATTTCCTTCACAGACTGGGCTCATGAGCCAGAAACGAAGGAACAGCAATAAGAGTGGCGTAAGTTACCCTTAACACTGGTATCCCACAGGCAAAATTTCACCTCCTCATGCCAAACACTAAGTTCTGCTGCTTTGAAGGCCATAGAGTCTGAAGGAGCAATGATTCCACCTGGAGACACAATTTCATCGAAGTAGAGGTTAAGGCTGCTACCTGACCACTCTGGACTCATGAGTCAGTAGTCTGAGGGCAGTAAAAGTAGCTAGGATGACTGACCCAGAGCAACCAGGGGAACTTGAACTGGGCATCACAGGGCAGAAAGGAAATTATCTGAAATACAACAATCCTTCCTGCAATCATACCTATACTTACTGTGGATGAAAAAAGTACAACAATCCAGTCCAGGGAGTAGTAAGAATGTCTGAGAGTCTTCAGAAAGGAAGGTTTGGGTCACTGTCATGTAAAGAATGATAACCAGGTGAGACACTTGATGCCAGCGAAGGTAATGCAAAATGAGCGGTGGAAAAAATCACAATGTGACAAGTTACACAACACTGACTGTAACTGCCTTACTTTCTTTTTATTTAGATACATTTGTATGTGTATTTAGATACATTTGTATGTCTCCTCTGATTCACCATGGGTGTTAAATTTACATCAGTATTTAAGTGCTGTTAAATTTGCATCATAGTAAGTTATAGGCTCTTAGGAGAGGAGAAAACATTGCTCAAGAACTTTGTCTACTCGGAAGAGATTGGTAAGTTTTTAGGTGTGTACAAGATAGTTGTTGAACTACAGGTAGAACTGTAACCTTTTTATTGTCTTAAAGATTAAGTGTGGTTTAAAGACATGCATACGGGTGTCATATTGTCAAGGAGCAGAGCTGTAATAAATGATTTTGGTGTCAAATTTAACTACACTAAGGGTTACCCAGTTAGCTAGAAAGGTAACTTCAGTAGGCCCAGAGCTTGTCTACTGAAAAGGAAACCAGATGGAAACTAATTTCATTAGAATGCCTGGGCTGTCTTAGATCCATCTATCACAGGAAGAAGCTACAATTAACGTGGGGCTGCACCATTAGATCAGTGAGGGCTTAGATCCAGCAAGGCAGATTTAGGAGCTGGGATGCCTTTCCTCTACCCTTGGATATCAGAGCAGGTTCTCTGGTTTTGGGGTGTTAGAATACCCACAAGTCATCCCCTTGGTTCTTGGGTTCCTAACCTTAGGAGGAGAGAAACACACCATGGGCTTTTCAGAACCATTAAAGTAAAAATCAGAGTAGAGAATTAGAGCATGAATTATTGCAATTACTTATCTTCCTCACATTTTCTGTGACTTTGGACACTCCTGTACTGAGCAAATAAAGCTATGACTGTATTGCAAATTTCTCCTTGTCTACCCCTTGCTTGTCCAGATAGTTTCGTTCTACTAAGTTTCCTGAATTATACTTGTAAACTTGGAGCATACATATCCCTTGTCACAGACACACTCAATTAGATGGCAGGAATAGCTACTTTAAACACTGATGTGTATTAATAACTTTGTAAAGCTGTCTCCTTAGAACACAGAAAAAGAAGTTTTATAAGCACTTTAAAATACCTCTTCCCTAAATGATGAAAATGAAGGTGTTCCTTGGTTCTAAAACCTTTGGATTGGACTAAGCCATGCTATGGGCGATCTTGACCTCCAGTGTACAGGTGGCCCAAGGTGAGACTTATCAGCCTCTTAACCAAGCAAACAACTTCTCCTAAAATCCTCCCCCTTTATGCATACAGGAGCTATAGAATGCATTTCCACATATTCTGTTCCCGTGGAATTTGTTTTACCATTAGATGCAAATGTATTGCCATGAATTGTTCCCAGGATGTAAAGAATAAGAACAGTAGAGATAATTAATGATCAGTCTCCAGAAGCTCATTAGTTCACGGCAGAGGTACTTTCCCAAATCAGACCTTAATGAACCAAAAGAAGCAATGCTGAAGCTAATTATCTTTGCAAGAAAAGCTGTTGAAAGATTCCGATTTTTTTTTCATAAAATGGCTCCATGAAGTAGTAACTTAAGATTTGAATATTTGGTTAAAATTATTTCATAAATCACTGATGATGGTGACTCCTGAAGTCTCAGAAAACAGAAGCCATAAAATGTATTTTATAATTCTAATAATTGGTAAAGTATCATTACAAAGTTCAAAATATCACATATAATGAGATGGTATCTATATATACATATAAAGAGATATATAAAATTTGATTTGAAATACTAGCCAAGAAGCTTCTATTTTCTTTGACATTAAATTCTTTTAATGTTCAATATATAACTTCTTTAAATTTATTTCTTGAAAATAATTTTCATGCAGTATATTCTGATCATAGTTGCCCCTCCCATATTTCCTCCCAGATCCTCCCTTTCCCCCAACTCCAAACCTTCTATCTTTCCTGCTCTCTTTAGAAAAAAAAAAAAAAACAGGCCAATAAACAAGCCAGGATAAAACAGAGCAGACAAAGGGAACAAAGCACAATAAACAGATACACACACAGGCACACACACCATAAAACACAAAATTGGAAACCATAACAGGTAAGCAAAAGGCAAGGCAAAAAATGCTCCAAGAAAGCATTATGAGGCAAAAGATCTCCAGTAACACCACTGTGTTTGTTTTGTTGGCCATCTGCCACTGGGCAGCAGGCCTCCTGTTGTGCACGCTTAGTGTGATCCATTGAACTCAACTATTTTTTTCCTTCATGAGCTGTTGTCAATTGAAAATAACTTCTGGGACAGATTCTAAGGTTTCAATTTGTCTTACTTTTTTGTATCTTTTTAGGATCTTTGTTACAACGTTGAGGAGGGTTTGAGGATGATGGAAATTAGTGATATTAATTCTCCCCATTCCTGTATGTTACACATTTTTATCATGATTGCGCTGCTCTCCCAATCAATGGGTAATCTATTTCATTGACCATGGGGCTGCTTTGGAAAACAGAACATTAATCAGTGTAACAAGCAGTGGCAAGGAAATGATTTGTCAACTGGGGCCTACTTGCTTGCTGTTCTTGTTATTGCTGTATAAATAAGTCTGGGATGGCCTAATGGACGATGAGAGACACGTGACCTAATCATCTCATTACTCTGGCCTGCCAACAGGCAGACATGTAAGAAGATCTTCAATCATCAGTCAGCTGACTGTGGACATGTGAGCCAACCAGGCAGCAGGTAAGTCAGGCCAAACAAAAACAGTCTAGCTAACGTAGCATGAGTTTGCTAGACTGCTGCTTAAACACCAGCAATTTGGGGTTGCATATTACACAGCAAAAACTAACTAAATGGCACTAAAATTAATCATTATTCACTAATTACACAAATAAACATCTAATAAATGCTTTCTTATGTAAGGGTCTCACCCAGGCACAGACACGGGTAACCTTGCTATAGACACTAGGAAACAGAAATGGCATTGCAGTGGGATTAGTACTAGAAAACAATTAGAAAAAAAAAGAAGTCAAAATAAAAGGCGATGAGAAAGTCTAAAAACAGTGTGATCAGAATTATATCTTCACCAATGAACAAGGCAAGTTGAAGGAGAACATTTTATCAAAGGAAATAGATGAAAAGGTTCAGTGACATAAAAAGATACAAAGTTTTGGAGAAAAAAGTACAATGAATCGGAAAGGTAGACCGCAAAATTGAACAGGAAATGAAATATGGGCTAAATGGCCTAGTCCCTCCACTACACAATTTCCATTAATAAGAAATCAATTGAGCAACAAGGAGCAATCAACTGTCAGAGCACGGAGTAGTCATTTGCTGAGCTCTGGTATTTAGCACCGTGTCAGTAGTACTGTAGTACAAGTCTCTTCTTGTCTTTTTATCCTGATGATCTAGTTCACAGCATCCTCGTTCTGTTAATCTCATTTAATTAGACTTATTGTCATTCCACTCGGAGAACATACCCTTTAATTGGCATAAATACTCCCAGTTAGACGACAAGTACAGCTATTTGCAAAGCAATTTCACTTTTAATCATTGAGTCTGCGATTTTGTAAAGTTGGTATCCTTGCACTCTGTGTAGTTGTTAGCTTGAAATGACTTAAGTCAACTCCTCCCAGAATCATGAGAAATAAATGGATTTCTTATGATAATCATGTATACATAAATATGCCAAAGAACACCTCTTGGAAGAATTTGGAGAATTATGTGGATAAGCATTTTAAGTGAATCTTAACCTTAATCCTTTGCTTTACTGGAATTTGTCCATTTGCCTGGCATCATTAACGGATAGTAAAGGATAGAAAAATAATAAATTACCTGTAAACCTGAGAGTTGAAAAGTCTCCCAGAGTCAAGCCTACATGGGAACTGGACTGTGTGTTCAGTAAGTGTGCAATGGACACAGTAACAACTTCAATCACCAAATAATCCATAGTCATGAAAGGCTTCCAAAGCTCAAGATTCAAGTAATTTCTTTTCCACAAGACAATACAAAAGGATTTTTTTAAAAAATGCAGAGTTCAATTTATTAAATTGTATTTGTTCTTTAAAAGGAACATAAAGTATAAAATTTTAAAAAATGAAAATATTTTTTTCAAAGCATTTTTAAGTCAGGGATCATAACAAAATGCAAAAAGTAAAAAACATCAACAGATGAAAACTACTAGGTCACAGTTGTCTTCAATATAAGGAAATTATGAGGAATTAGCTTCATTTATACTGCTGTCATCAGTCTAAGTTTAAGATGGGACTCACTGATTTTCCTGAGAATTTAACCTAATACATTTGCTGCATTATTTTAAATTCCAAACTCCAGCTTGAACATTTCATAAGCCTTGGGAAAACTTATTTTGTGGAGACTTAATAATGACCTCAAATATCACATCCTTCTCAGAAATCAAGTGTAGCAAAGTACAAAGAACATAAATTTATCATCTTAGAATATATGATTTGAGGCAATTAGTACATCCCCAAGACTGCAAACATCACCACTATCATGTTCTAAAGGACTGCTATTACTCCAAAATAAAACCCTGTACTCATTAAGTAGACATCCTCTTTTTCTCTTGGTAACCACTAATTTGATTTGTTTTTCTGGATTGACTTATTCTAGTACATATAAACGTAGTTACATGTGCCTAGCATCATACATTTTTTTAATCAGTTAATACCATATCATTTTGAACTTAAAAGACAGTCATGAGTGTAACTTATAAAAAAATAAAGGTTGCAGTGAAAGTTACGCAGCATGTGAGATAAGTGAGCAGTTCCTTTTCTGAATGTAAATTCATTGAGGCAAACAATACAGCTTTAACCTTTTTAGAAGTCATGTTCACTGAGACTAGCCACTCAAAGCAATTTGGTATCGGGGTTAATGGAATGGTGTGAGAAATCAGTACTGTTGCCTCTGTTTATGTAAAATAGGTAAAAGTGATTAGTTTAAGTAATTAGCAAAAGACATTCAACTAACAATTACTCTTTCTGTAATTTTATCCTTGAACATATAGTGGTTTAATTTTGATTTCTATAGCCCATTTTGGTAAAATAATATGGCTAAACCTGAATGCCATAATTAAAATGTTTCAAAACTACAAGTCTGTTTACTGTTGAACCTGGAGAGACTTTTTTAAAGGCTGAGTACATTATTTAAATAAAGCTGTTGACGAAATCCAATAAATTTGATTAGCACACCAGGCTTTTTAAAATTCCATATAATTAATCGAGGCATTTTGATCATCTCATTAGAATTTAAGCCACAGAATAAATAAGCATCAAAACAAAAACTTACAAAAAAGTTTTCAACAGAAAAAAATATTCTGGGATATCAAAAAGCAGGGTGTTCTGTTGAAGCACAGGTGGAGGCTTCTACACATGTAGAAGCCCGAGGACACCCTTTCTTAGGAAGTATTGCCCACCTCTTTAAAGAACATCTCTTCTCTTCTTGGCCAATTCACCAATTGGGCTAAACTGGCTGGCCAATGTGTCCACTTGTCTCTACCTCCTCAGCTCTGGGGTTACAAGTGTGTGCCAGCATGCCTGGCATCTTTACGTGTTCTGGGAATTAAACTCACGTCCCTGTGCTTGTACGGGAAGTGCTTTACCCCAACTGAACAATTACCCCAGGCCCCCTCTTTTCAATCTTTGAATTTCCTCTTTTCACTGATCCTGTCACATTAACAGTCTAACAATTAATGTCTACTTTTGACTAGAAATAGAAGAAAACTGTCTGACTTTTATCAGTTTTCTTGACAAATATTAAATACCAATTTATTTACTTAATATCCTTTGTCAGAAAAGTTTAAATAATTTATGCTAAAAAGGCAAAAACCAATGACTTTTATCTCTAATGGCAAAGGGTAATTGGACCTAAGAATCTGATATCAAGAATTCACTGAAATGTAATCTTACTACTTTCCACACATGAAATATTACCATCACTAGAAATAGCAATAGAAAAGCCATTATCTAATATAATCATGCAAACATGTAAATAAAATGATTTTGGAGATGCTAAAAACTATATTAGTATTAATGAAAAAGAAATAATTTATTTCCCTTGTCAATCAGTTGTGAAATATTTTTTCATTTAAGAATGGAAACTTTAATCCAGCATGTAAAAGGGCTGGAAAATTAAATATCTGTAACAACAAATTTTTACTGTATTTATAGAATGTGTTAACAAATCATGTTTGTAACCCAAATTTACTTCTCTGCAGTTTACTAAGGTCAAGTCACCCTACACCTAATAAATGTAACATCAATACAACCAGGAAATTTTGAAATGTTCTAAGGTAACAAACTTCAAGATGATCAATTACAAAATTAGATGTCAGATATTTACATATATGCGGTAAATGTATGTATTTTTTCAGATGCAACAAAATCCCACACACCTTTAGGAAAATGTCTCAGTTGGGCAGGAATTTCCAAATTAACATACCACAATTCATTTGTGTATTTCCTTTTGACATTACACAAAATTTCTCCCTAACAATAAAAAGTGAATATTCAGGCAATAACTTTCCTTTATTTAAATGTTCCTTCTCTTTCTGCATCTGTGAAGTGAAGGAGGGATCCTTGTGAGGACGTATTTCTTTTTTTTTTTTTTAATATTTTTTTTTGATTTGTTTATTTATTATGTATACAATATTCTGCCTCCATATATGCCCACACGCCAGAAGAGGGCGCCAGATCTCATTACAGATGGTTGTGAGCCACCATGTGGTTGCTGGGAATTGAACTCAGGACCTCTGGAAGAGCAGCCAGTGCTCTTAACCTCTGAGCCATCTCTCCAGCCCGTGAGGACGTATTTCTATTAGACAGAATGCCTCAATATTCTCAACTATTATCTTTCAAACAATCTTCTAAATAACAAGAAATAGTTACATAAAAAGGTGTCTTCAAAAGAACCAGCCTTCTTTTTCTAGATTTCACTAGACTTAGGCTTCACTGTCACAAAACATTTTTTTCCTTCTGAAAACCAAGTTTAGATTAATACTAACAAAACCTACTGGCATATTATTTTAAGCACAATGGGATGAGCTAGTCCTGAGTTTGTTTTAAAGGCATAATCAAAACTCTGCTTCATAGTTATCAAGAAAGCAAAGCCATTTACACCAACATTAGATAACCAGACAAGCAGTGTCAGAAAAATTCTTTCTATGCAAAAAGTTTTGTTCAGAGATTTGACCTAACTGCTCTCATTCATTTCTTTTTGTTTGTTTTGTTTTTGAGACAGGGTTTCTCTGTGTGGCTTTGGTGTCTGTCCTGAAACTAGCTCGCTGCGAACTCTCTACCCTCCTCTACCCAGCTCGACCCCTACCCCCACCCCCCACCCAGTGCTGGGATTACAGGCATGCCACCGCCACCACCTGGCTTTCACTAAAACAATTCTTCAGGTAACAATCACATCTACTTCCAATGTAGTATGTTACTCATGAAAAAAACTTTAAAGTGTTTAAATAGCCTTTCCTCACAACATTTAAAACATAAACCCAATGTCTTTTAGTTGGGGATGGAAACATGCACACAAAATCTGTTTTACACCAAAATCCAATAGTCAAATCTCTACAAATAAAATCTCTTATCAATATAGTAACATAAACTCCCACACCTTCAATGTGTACAGCTTTGCTAAAAAAACACCATTATTACCAATATTACTAAGGTTCTCCTATTCAATGTGAAAACACAGGTAAGAATACAATACTAAAGTATGCAAATAGTGTAAAGACCTAAAAACAGATTCTATACATGATAAATCAGAAATTTACACTTAGTATTTCTCACTGTTGTGTTGCTGGGATTCCCATTAAATATCTTCATTGGGCTTAATCCAGTATTTCTTTATTTCTACACTTTTCTTAATTTTTTTTTTGTTTTGGTTTTTTCGAGACAGGGTTTCTCTGTGGTTTTTGGAGCCTGACATTTACCAGATTTTGCAGTCACTAAAGAGAACGAGACTGCTTGACTAAAGGTTACTGATAATGAACTAAAATTTGCAGTGTGATTTACCTTAAAGAAAGTCAACACCATTTAAGATACTAGGAAAATTTTTAAAAACTGCTTTGTTTTTTAACAAAAATCCAAGTCATAGTACCCAATGACTAGAAAATTAACATATACACACATATTTAAACAGTTTTAATAAATTATGGCTCTTCATTTAGTATTTCAAATATGTACCCACCTACACACTCACATGGATTACAGAGGAGAAACAGCCGATAAGCCCAAGATTATGAGGTCTCAACCATAGATAAAAAACCAGTCAACTACAGAATACTGAGAGTGGGATAAAGTCTTCCTGAGGGAAAAAAATGCCCCAACTGGCTATCCAATACCAAGTGGTCAGCCCTGAAATAACACTCATGGACTAGCATGTTGTCTTTAAGTACTTAGGAATGCACACAAACACACATTTAAAGAGCCCATGAATTTGAGCAAGAGGGGTACATAGAAGGTGCTGGAGGGAGGAAAAGGAAGGGGGAAAAAGACATTAATTTTAAAAGTTAAAAAAATTAAATTGCCTCTTAATGTGTATCAGGATCACTTGGATACCCGAACACAGATTGCTGCTTCTGACCCCCAAGAAAACTGTGAGGCCTCAGTTTTCTGACAAAGAGTATATATAATCTCTGGTGAAGGAGGCTGAGACTAAAAGTGAACTTTGACATTGGCTTCCATTCCTAGACTTGACCTTATCTTGGTAACTACCAAAGACAGAAATCAACAACCTACTAGGCCAATATCACAACCATTTCTTTTTCATGCTTAAGAGGTTCCCATTACATATCTTAAGACAAACAGTCATGCAAGAAACTGGCTTTCCCCTAACACTAGATGGATGAAATCACTTTGAAGATGTTGAAGAAGTTGAAAAAACTTAAGTTTTACAAATTTAAAAACTTCATGTTCACCAGTAAAACCTGAGTCAGCAATAATAAGCATCAATCAGCAACACTTAGAACATTTGAAATGTTACTATTACAGAAACAATATGATTGTGTTTGGAAACTATCAAAAAAGTATTAAAATTTTATCCAGGTCAAAGTTTCTCTTTACAAGTGAACGAGGCATGTAAGTTCATTTTAGGAATTTGAATATATGAAGCAGAAAGAAAATATTTTCACAATATAATAATATGGTGGCACAATGAAAAGAGAACAGCAAACGGTACGTAAAAGAAATGCACGATGGAGCAGAGCCGCACACCACTCAGGATATCCCTGTGTCCCCAAGCTCGGCCATTCAGAGTTCACAGCAGAAGGCAGAAAGGTGTGGAAAGATTGGTGGTTAGTAACTTGCCCTTGAGAAGGAAGAAAATGAAGAGCAGGGGAATAAAAACAGCTCAGGAAAGAATATGGTCATAAAACATGGAAATGATATGGATGACCATCACACATCTGGGGATCTGAATCAGACTGTGAGAATTATGAATTGCATAATTATGAGACTATTCTTATGATAACTGAAAAATTTCAAACGAACTATGATGTTTTTGGAAGACTGTTGGAAATCCAGATGCAGTTCTTTCATATAAGGTGTTAACAGAACATAACAAGTCACTATAAATTACTTATAGAGAAAAATAAAAACATGAAGAGGTTAGTAAAATGCAGAAGGAGCGCTAAGAAACAAAAGTGGAGTCACACAACATGTAAATGTAAGCAGAAATTGGACTCCTCAATTTAGTCTTGAAACAAGCTCAAAGAAGAAATGCTCGTCTTTTAAGTGAAAAAATAAGGATGTTACATTTTTTAAAAATTCGTAATTCAATAAAGAAGTAACAACTTGAAATTTGTCTTAGAAAACAATGGAAATGAAAAAAAAATCTAAGAAATGAATGAAGTAAGAAACAAGCAACAGGTCAAGAAAATTAAGAGAAATTAATAAGAAATCACACTGCTTCAGTCATCAGACAGAACTCAAAGTTCAAAATCTAGGATATAAACTCTTTAAAATGGATTAAGTATTAATGAAGTAAAGCTGGAAAAACATAAGGGATGTTACCTGGGAAAACTGGGAATTAGAAACTCATCAAATGAGCTGAGAAAGACTAAAGATACCTGAAAGAGATCAATACCCAATGACTCATACAAGGAAGCACAACACATCTTGGCTAAAAGCACGGAGCAGGTGACATGCCCCTGAGTGCTCTTGTATTGTAATTCCTGCAGGTACTTGGGACCCAACAGATGTTTCCTTCCACAAGAAAATTTGGTGACTGCGACTTAGGGCCGACCAACAATCTCAAGAGCCTTTCAAAACGTAAGAGAAAACCGTCCTTCCGTCATAAGTCAGCAGGAACACCCCAATTTCAAATCTGCAATCAGAACTCTAAAAAACAAGTCAGGAATAGTCAAATAAAACAGAAAGAGAATAAATGAGCATCTCTATCTGGAAAGATTGAAAGCACAAACTCATCATATAGTAGCAAAGTCTGAGGGTAAAATGTGGCCCGTGAGAAGCACTCTGAGGAAATGACTCTGTTCCTGAGTGTTCCGCTGTTGCAAAGCTTCACATACAGTATGGAACTCAACACTCTAACATCAGTGTTCCTGTCATGGCGCACTGCTAAGTCCGGACAGCTACTAGCTCAGAGGCAGTCATGCTAGTTTTTCTTTGGATTTCAGGTTTCTGATATAATTGTTTTTACTTTGATAAAATACAGAATAGTTAACTTGTTTTAAGTTAAACATACAATAATGTATTGATAAAGATAACAAACTATACATTTTTAAAGTTCCCAGAGTTCTCATTTTTAAGAGGTAGTCTTTTCTTAATTTAATAAATATAACTAATCCAGTAAGTTTTAACTTTCTTTTAAAAGCTTTATCTTCAATATAGTTAGGAAAAAATGCCTATGATTAGAGGAAAACTTGGAAAGCTTTGGATTAGCCTTGAGGTGAATTCAAGTTCAGCTATAATTCATAGTACTTTGAAACACTCATGTAACGAATTCATCAAAGACCCAGAGAGGAATTCTCTGTATGACACTTACAACCCTGTAAACCCAAATGTTCAACTTCTGCCTTAAGCTCTTAGTAGTTTCTTAAATAAGACTATAATATTTTTACAATACTTACCATGCTCATGTCTATTTTTGTAAAACAAGGTCATTGTATTCTTTAGGATTTCATTAGTACTAAAATTGTTTCATTAAGCAAATATTTGAGCTTTCAGTTCCTGTGTCTCCCAAAGTTGCCTCCACATCACTGCAGGCTAAAATGCAGTGATATCAACGGCAATTAAATATTAACTACCATGAAGAATGAGTAATAGTTTTTCTGTCCGGAATTTCATGCTAGCTGTAAGACTCAAGTTTTACTAAGTATCCATTTTTGGATATCTAAAGCTAACTACAACAATAACAGGTTCAGAAAACAGCCAAATTAGCTTAACTCAAATGAGATATATGTCTAGTTTGACTACCATTTTTTTCACCCAGAATAAATTGTAAAAAATATTTGAACAAAATAAAAAAGTAGATAAAAACAATTTTCATGTACATATAGTGTTATTAAAATATCCATTTAAGTTAGTGAAAAAGAAAGGTGAAAAAATGTTAATCATCTCAGTTGTGGAACTAGATTTAAGTTTATGAATCATAAATTTTTAAAAAGTAAAAACATAAAAGGTTAATGTTTGTATTACCTAAATAGACACATTCTTCAGAAAAAAATTTTAAAAAGCAAAGTTATATTTTTATATAACTTTTTAATATAATTTTTATTTTATATAATTTTATATTCCTATTTTTACCTTTTGGCAGAAACAAAATTTTTTTTATTACTGTTTTTAATGCAATTCAGACTCACAGTTGAAAAAAAAGTTTAAGCACCGAAATTACAAATTCTCCTAAGTTAAATGGCGGACGAGGCAACACAAGTGACTAGTTTTCCCACCACACTTTTCAACTCTACTAAGAACCTGACGCTGCCAACACATCCGGAGCAGCTGAGAGTCCATCTTTAATGCCCAAGGATCCCTCCTCCCTAGTCTGACTACCTTATCTGAGAAATAGAAACCAGTAAGCACAAAGCACTCTGAAAACCATAGAAAGAGTAGACACAGGTGGTTTCCAACATCACTACCCATTTCAGCTTAGCACTGCTAGCATTCATCTGGACACGTCACTTACGTCTCTGCCTCTGGAATCTACTTCTAAATACTGACACTGCATGTTCATTTCTTTAAAACAAGCACATTAAGTGAACTGGTATACATAAATTTGAAAACTGTAAGCTCTTGACTATTCACAACCACACTTGATCTTCCCAAAAACGACACAATTCTTATGTTCTGACAGAGCAGTGTGTGAAGCATAGCTGTGGGAACGTTTCAAGATTATCAACCAAGAGAGGTCTCTGTTTGATGGTAACTGACAAAATTTCAGTTTTTAAAATGTCTTAAAACAATACCAGTGTATTTTTTATAGACATATAGTTCACTATATGAACATTTTAAAAGCCCCTGAAAAAGTCAAACCCTTTGTATTCTGAATATTTGAAGTTTATTCAAACAATATGTCAAATTCAAACTTATAGTGAGGTATATTTTCTTTTCAAACATTAGATACCTAGGAAAATATGAAACACCATGAAAAATTTCAAGTTAAATTCATAGGCTTGCTTTGTTTTTACTTTAATCTGTCATATAATACATTGTGCCTTGACTCTTCAGATACGTAATTTAATGAAAAAAGAACTGAACATGATCATTTTCAGCATAAGAGCAGTAAGAAAAAGAGGATGAACGCATTTCTGTGAGTTGCTTTAAAAGCATGAAGTCATTATTGTGCCTTTAGGTAAGTACTGGAGATCACATACGATCACTAATTAGAAAAGTATCAGAAAAACTTAGTAACAATCTTCTGGCAGTGTTTAAATAACTGAATGTGTTCTGTGAAAAAAAAATCTATGCAGGAAAAATTTTGAATCAAAGTTTTGCTTCTGATAGTATGGGCTTCAACCCACAGAAAACATAAACAATAAATTTTTTGGTCAAGTTCTTTTCAGTTTGAGAAACAAAAATTTTTAGAACTTAAATATGCACACCATTAAAATTAGTAATTTGAAAAATTATGCTGATAAAGATTAATTACCCTGTCTAGCAATGTTCCAACAATTTCACACATTTCAAATATTAAGGCAATTTTTTCCAACTAACAGTACATTATAAAAATATATGTCACAGCAAAACAGTATGTACATAGTGACAATAAATTTAGCTAGTTGTAGTCTTTAATACATTAATACAAGGTCACATATTACAAAGAACTCAGACCAGGTGCTTGCCTGTATATGCAAGTAAACACAGTTCTTAAAGCACGGGTTTTAAAACTGAGCGGAGTGAACGTCCTTCTTTAGTGAGCTCTCGAGTCACACACATGCACGGCAGTGGGACTGCTTCCTCCCGTTTCTCTATAACATTGTAACTGCAGTTCTTCAAGTGGTCAGCCATGCTTAGGATGTCAGCAAATTTCCATTCATTAACAGAACAAAATGCAGTACTGAATCGCCATACCTAGAAGAAAATTCTACTTTAGATTTAAATAGTCCAATAGACAGAAAATCAGAATACCCTTTTGGCTCTGCTCTACCTGTTGTAATTCATACAGAAACATAAAATATCAAGTTACAAACAGCTTAAAATTAAAAAGGAATAAATCCATTGTTATTCAGGCTTGTCAAAAGTGGTGTTATCCACTTCCTCCTATAAACTTTCATCTCTAGGTTACTCATCATACCAAATGCAATTTGTTGTGTAGTAATATTACATTGTCTACGGAATAATCAACAGGAATATGTGTGCAGTGCATTTTCAGTGTATTTTTCTCCTAAATATTTTCTTAGCTGCAGTTGGATTAGTCTACACGACTTGGAAGCCACAAAGACAGAAAGCTAACTTCACACGGTAAGCAGTAGATGCTCTAGAAAGTAGCAGTACTGGGAAGGGAGTAGCATTCATAACAATTTCTCAAGAGGGTAATGGCTTCCAAAGTAGCCAGATGCCTTAAAATTCAGTGACAAAAGAACAATTTTCAGCTGACAAGAGCATCCATCATTGCTGCCAGGCCTATAGTCCCAGCTACCCAGGGGATGAGGCAGGAGGATAACAAACTTAAGTCCTACCTGAACTACCGAGTGAATTCTAGGCCAGCCTGGACAACTCAGTGAAGGCCTCCATTATAGTAAAAAAGAGAAAAGGGGACTGGGAATCAGTTAAGTAAGAATATTTGCATGGCACACAGGAACCCCTAGGTTCAACCCCCAGAACCACTATAAATAAATATATAAATAAATATTTGACAGGTTATTGTTCTTTTGAAAGTGGGGGCAGTAATAGGTTAATAAAAGTAATGTAAAAATGCATGCTATCTAACACACTGCAGGTGTTTAAGTGTGAACACCAGGGAGATATATCCATAATCTTTAAGACAAGAAAGAAACATCAGCATTCTAAGTAAAGGTGACTAGAGTATGCAGTGACAGAAGGAGACTGACAAGGCAAGGATAAGATTAGGAGACAGTTTAAAGGCTTCATAAAGTGGTTGGCCTCTATTCCTGAGGCAACGGATAAATATTAAATAAGTTTTAAACACTACATCAACTATAATATAAAATATAATTAGAATACATAATTCTAACTTTTATATAGAGACTATACTGGAGAAGAACCCAAAGCTGTGGTAATAATCTAAAAAGACTCAAAGGTGAGATTGTGAGGCAAATCTGAGAGGTTTGAAAAAGGACCAATCAACTAGAATTTGGGAATAAAGGGAATAGAAAAGAGTCAACCCTAACACTTAAAGCTTTGGTTTGGGCAGCTGAGTAAACAAAGATGCTACTTCCTGAGATTAAGTGGGTAGAGGGGCAGAATAAGCTGGACATCCTAAGTCTTGGGGAAGCTGTGGGATAATCAAGCAGACTTGTTCAGTAGATGTTTGCTTGTTCGTTTAGGCTCAACAGAGAAAACAGGACACAGAATCTGTATAAATGATAGCAATTTAATCTTCAAGACTAGGTCTCTGTAGAAATTTACACTATTATATATATTACATATATATATATAAACACTAGTGACTAAGGACAAAAACAATTACAGTATCTTACTCCAAAGATGCCCTCGATCACTTAGAAAATAAAAATACACATATATAGCTAGCTGAAAAAACTTTATGTCACCAGAACACCCTTTCAGCGGGGGAGGGAGGATTCAAAATAATTTATATATTCATTCTTTGGTCAAACTCAATAAAACAGAGAAGCAGACACAGATTTATTAAAAGACTAAAGCAATGAGTAAAAATAAAACCTAAGGGCCAAGAATAAATTAACATAAATCTGAACGCTATGCAGTCAAATACTGTTTGTTCGTTTTTATGTAAAGATTCATATTACGAGTTGTGGAATATTTTAACTATGTAAAGATGTGTTACATTTGTTTATACTGTGGAATATTATTTTAACTGTGTAAGGTGTGTGTAAATTTGTTTTTGCTGCATTTGTTTAACAATGTAAGATGTGTGGTTAATTAGTTAAAGATGGGCTGCATTTGTTTCATGTTGCCTGACCATGGCACCTGAGTGCTCTAATAAAAAACCGAATGACCAGGGCTGAAGAGATAGCTCAGAGGTGAAGAGCACTGACTGCTCTTCCAAAGGTCCTGAGTTCAATTCCCAGCAACCACATGGTGGTTCACAGCCATCTGTAATGAGATCTGGTGCCCTCTTCTGACCAGCAAGCAAGCAAGCATACAGACAGACAGAACATTGTAGACATAATAAAAACAAACAAACAAACAAACAAAAAACTGAATGGCCAACAGCTAGGCAGAAGAAGTATAGGTTGGGCTGCTAGACAGAATAAGTAGGAGGAGAAATCTAGGCTCGAGAGATGAGAAGAAGAGAACAGGGATAAAGAGAGGGACACATCAGGGTCAGTCAGTCACGCAGATGCCAGACAGCCAGACATGAGAGAGAAGCAGTGAAAGGAAGATATACATAAGGAAAGCAAAGGTAAAAAGCCTCAAGGCAAAGGGTAGATAAAGAGAAACAGGTTAATTTAAGTTAAAAGAGCTAGCCAGAAATGAGCCTAAGCTACGCTAATAAGCTAAGCTAATAAGAAATTCCCATGTCATGATTTGGAAGTTGGTTGATGGTACAATTATGGGTCTCTATCAGAGGTACTGTGATTGCCCTGGATAGAGCTTCTAATAGAAGAAGCTAGGCAAAACCAGAGTAAAAACAGAGTGTAAATAAAATTTAAGTCTACCTAAATTTCCATATCAATTTCTGAATAATATTCATTCCCCTTTGCAGTAAGCCCAGAGTCTCCATACACAGTAACAAGCTCTATTCTTCTCACCCAGCATCACTCACCCATTCAGGCCATCACCTAAGCAGTTTGTTGGTCAATTACTAGAATAACTGTTGTAACAGCTGTAGATATGTATATATGTGTTGTGTGTACATATTTCTCATCCTGAAAAAGACACTATTAAGAACAGAGACAATTGAAGGCCAAAGGAAATCCTCTCCTAGGTTCCTCAGCTGGGTGACAATGTTTCAGACAAAACTAGAAGATGACAGGTAGTAAAACAGACACAAAGTGGTTAGTGAAGAACTGAAGGAAAATTGGTTATCTGAAGACACACAAGTATTAGAACAGACTTTAAAGCCAAGAAATCTATGATATACTAGTAACGGTAACTAAGAATTCTAATGACTTTAGTCCTCTATTATCACTTTTAAAATGTGCCATCATATTGACTTAGTATACTATAGGATATGGTCACTTTTTCAAAAAGTTATTAGATGTAGCATAGCATTAATAAATGCCTATTTTATGTTAAAAGAGATTGATGAATTAAAATTAAACTAACCTTTTCCTTTATCTGCCACGATGAATTTCCTTCTGGATACTTCTTTTTCCCCCACTGCAATATTACCATTCCACGAGACTGAAGTAGACTGCCACACACATCTCTCATTAGCCTAGATACACACGCAAGCTGGCATAAACTGAAGCCGTCAAGAAAGCCTGCAATATGTTGCAGTACCTCGAATGGGAGACTGCTTAGATGGTCACTACGTAATCCCAACACACAGTTTCTAGATGGCTCTTCTAATACTGTAGATACACATGGCTGAACTCCAAATGACCTTAAATGGCGATCATGTATAATCTTTGCTCCTTGTGTTGATGGACAAAATCTACGCTGAGAGTAGGTACAACCATAGTAAGCCAAAGGACACCTCTGTTCCATCCACCCATTGAGTCCAGCATGAATGTCACCATGCACATTCTTAAAATGGGAAGAAAATTCTTTTCTTCTAAACAACTGTCCACATACAAAGGTAAACATTGAACGCTGCTTAGGCTGGTACCTAGCAACACATTCCAAAACTAAATCCAGCCCAAGTGTCTGAAAAGGGCTTGGATTTGAAAGCTGTGGATTGGCATGATCACATGCTGAAGCTGAAGCTATTTCTCCAACCATTGTATCTGTAGCTAATATTGCAGATGGAAGTGAAAAAGTCTGTGTTCCAAAGTCAACATGATAAACATCAACCATACGGCTATCAGATATACCCCTCCCACCTGGAGAATCTCCCAGACAAAACAGTAATGCTGCTGTAATCAGATCTATTCCTTGGAGGTCCATGGGATCTTCTGCAACTTCTAAATCTGATGTATCAACGGCTTTGTCTTCCTTTGGTATATACCATGAATTAGAAAGAAACTTGAATGAAGGAGCATGACTGAAGGGTGATTCATCAAGATCCTTCAAGCTCCCTAAGTCTACCTTCTTCCAATACAAGTCCTCCTCACCATCTTCATGTGGCATGAGGATATGTTGAAATGTGCTATCTGGCAAAGCACTGAAAGGAATTATTTCCCTAAGTTGTGCTGCTACTAAAAGTGAACTGGAAGGTTCTGAAGTACCATCTGCTGCTGCACATTCTCCATTTTCTATATTTCTTTCCATGGAATCAGCAGGAAAACTGTGATCCTGGTCTTTGACCGGTGAACACGTTTTTTCCAAAGGAAAGCCATTACAAAGAGTAGAAGTACCAACAGAACTTGCACGTAAGTCACACAGTAAATCACTTGAACCATTTTGTTCAAACTGAGCATTCTGACTTGTGCCATTATGGTCAACTCCACCTACTGCTCCTATCTCATCCTCATGAAGGTGGTCCTGGTCTTTTAAGTTTCTGTCCTGAACGCTATCTCTGTTATTCTCATCCATGTCATTTGTGGTGGCATGAAGACTTGTATTTAATATGCCAATGTCTCTTGTGGCAGAATTCAGGATATCTAAAGCAGCAGCCAAACTTCTGGTTGTTTCTACAGTAGCTTGATAAAGTGCACCATAAGATTCTTCATCAACAGATACCAACCCATTAGTACATGGCATTTCCTGAACACTTGATTTCACTGAAATTTGTTCTCTAGGTTCAGATATTTTATCAGTTGTTTTTGACATCATGGTGGCCACTTTGAGAGATTCCAACAGCATTCTTTGATCTTGAAGAGCCAAGGCCATGTCTAATTGTGCCACTTCATCAACATCTCTGCTTAGATTTTCATATGATTTCCGGTCTGCGTAACTAACTGGCCATCGGTTCCATTCCATTGTACAGCACACCACACTTGCAGGACACACTTCTAGATGTTCAGCGACTTTATTTCGCACCATGGTAAATGGACACCCGAAGTTACTATTTAAGCAAGGTACTCGTTCAAAGGGACACAAGAGTCGATGCTCATCAGCTTTACAAGAATGGAAAACTGCTCCACAAACCAAAGGACAACCAATCAAGTCACAGGAAATCCCAGGCTCTGGTCTGGTCATACACCGTCTACTGACACAGTTCACACAGTGTGAGTGCTGCTGCACCTCTTCTTCCATAATGGCCAGTCCAGCTCTAGTTTTTCAAACAGAAAAAGGTAAAGAAAGTCATTAGACAAAAAAATAGTTGATTTTTCAAAACTGTATAATAAATCAAATCATCAATATACTTTAGGTTATTCTTAAGAATGAAGTATGTAAAGTAGATACAAACATTTAAGTGGTTAATTTGACATATAATTAATACACCCTAAAGGAGCTTAAACACTTTTAGTAACAATCTAGTATTTTAGTATCAATCTAGTCATAGTTTCACATTTACATACTAGGTAACGATATATATAATATGCATATTATGGCTTCCAAATATAATATTCAAAATATAGTATTATATACTAAATAAATTATAATAAAAGTGTTATTTTAACTCCCAAATTTCAGAGAATACTATAGATTTTAGCTTTTAAATTTCAATTAACTTGATTTTGATATGCCTCATTGCAGACCCCTCATCATGTTGTTGAGAATACATGCATATATATATATGTATATATATTACTTCTGAAGGCCAGCTCTCATTCACTTTACTAAATATGAGTTTCTTGCTAGTCCCTAGGTATCAGGCACCGTGTTCCCTCTAGCAATATACAGGGGAATTAGCATCTCCTCTTGAAGGAGTTACAAAACTTGATCACATTATGTGGGTCAATACAATAGGAGGAAAATGGAAGCACAGCGAAGAGAATTAGCATAGAAAGGAAGAAGAGTAAATTACTAAGAAAGGGAAATTCATTTCTGAAGTAACAGCAAATGAATCGACAAAATATGTTCAATCTTCCTAATATTAATGGATTATGTTGAAATGCAAGAAAGTCATGAGAAATGAGGCCAAAAGGGAACTGGGCCAATCATGAATGTAATAGGCTAGTCTATGGATTTCAGTTTTTTAGTAAGTGAAAGTCATTTTAACTTTAACTAGAAACTATCTATGAAATAACAAGGGATTACAGACACCCATCTTCTTTTTAATTTTCTATTTATTCTTTGTGTCTTTTACATTATGTCTCCACACCACATCTCTGAACCTCACCCATCTCCTTCCCCCCACAAGGATAATAAAATTTAAGAGAAGAAATGCTCCCCCATGAGATGGGGGGTTTCTCATTACAGAAGCTGCAGTGTGACACAGTGAGTCACACAGCAAACCCCTCCATCCATAGATTTTTTTACATGCAGGCATTCATCCAAAGAATAACTGGTCTGGTTTGAGGTCCCTGGTTTCTGCGACTCTTCCTGGATATTCCATTGCTGCCCTGTGTCATGGAGATCTTGCAGTCCTGGGTCCACAAGAGTAACCCACCCAACCACCCACCCCATGCTCCAGGAGACGACAGATGGGGTGGATGTTAGGGTGGGTCAACACATATCCCCTGGTCCTGGGCTTAGGAAATTGCAGGGTTGGTCAGCCCACCAATTCTCCCTTGTCCTCACCACCAGAATGACCTCTCCTGCATTGCCCATGCTATTTCACCTCCTGGAGCAAGAAGCAAGGGGTGGGGCCACTTCTCCCACTTTCACATCCTCCGGGTTGGTTCTCTCATACCTACACCACTGTGTTATACGGGAGACATGTAGAGGTTGCTCTCCTGAGTGCGGCAACTGATGAGAGTAGGGCCAGCTCTTCCACCAGCTTCAGGTGTTGATGGGGTGAGGTGGGGTGGGGTGGGGACAGCAATCTCTCCTCCACCCATGCCTGACCTGACAGATGAGTAGGCCAGTTCTCCCATGCTCACTACTTCTCACCCATATTAACACCAATGGAGTTGGCTCTATGTGCTGCCCATGGGAAGTGCGTGGCCTACTCTCCTGGACTCTCTCATCTTAAAACTGATTTTTTTTTTTAACATTGCACCAAGCAAAGTTTATACCAAAAATTAGAAAAAGTGTTAAGCAAAATATGCTGACTTAACTGTAAGCTTATTCAATACATTTTTTTCCCCTAAAATCTTTAACTGCTTCATTTGTTTCTATTAGCGGTGAAGTTAAAAAATACCTGTCTTTTCCTATCATTCTTATTTCCAAGTCAAATTTTAAGAAAAACAAACCAAAACTTGTAGTTTCCTATGCACATATTCAGCGGCCCTCTCATGTGTTTTTATTCCCCACATTAAGACAAAGGTCCTCATCAGTCTAAAGGGCTCTTTTTCTTCTTGCCTCCTCTAGCTCCCATCCCCTTGGCTGTACCTTCCCTTTCCCACCTTATCACACTTAAGCAAGTTCCCTGCTATCTCTCTGGATGTGATGGAGGAGGGTCATCTGTCTATCTGTTGCTTTCATTGGTTAATTAATAAAAAAAACTGCTTGGCCTAATAGGTCAAAACATAGGTGGGTAGAGTAGACAGAACAAAATGCTAAAAAGAAGGGAAGTGAGGCAGACGCCTCAGACAGATGTCATGCCTCTCCTCTCCAAGATGGACACAGGTTAAGATCCTTCCCGGAAAGCCACCACCTCATGGTGCTACCCAGATTAATATATATGGATTAAAACAAGATGTAAAAATTAGCCAATAAGAGGCTACAGATAATGGGTCAAACAGTGTTTAAAAAAATACAATTTGTGTGTTGTTATTTCGGGGCATAAGCTAGCCCTGCGGGAGCTGGGCAAGAACACAGCCCGCCCCTCCTATCACTACATGGATGGTCTTTCCTTGAATACTAATTTTCTTCAGGATTTCATGTCATTTTTCATGACACTATTCCTACTGGGTGTGCTAGGTTTTTCCAACTTTCATTTACCATCTATAGGCAGAAAACTCTTCTTACATGCTGCCTAAAAATGTTTCAAACTCCAGACCTCTACAGCTCTTTATAGTTCTACCTGTATATTGCAGAGGCAATTCAACTTGGTGTTTTCGAAAATAAATTACACTGCAGTGTATAATTTCTAAATAAAAAGATTCGTAGCCTATTTTTTTCATTGGGTGCAGATTGCTGCTGACTCTCTAGCGCGTATCTCCATAAATTCTAGATTGGTTTAGATGGGTAATCACTCCACAAATTGTTACAACTTTTTTCTGGTAGAAGACTAACATTCCTCAACAGGAAGAGCAAAAACCCAGCTGTTACCAACAGAGCTCCTCTGCACGAGTAGCAAAATCCCAAGTTGATATTGTGATGGTCAACAATGCCAGGGAACAATGTACACATTCAACACCAAGTCAGCTTTAAATTGTGCTTAAAAATAACAACATGAGATAAATACTTCCAAAAATGTTGTTTTCTTATAAATTCCATAGGCAAGAGTTTATTCTAAATTTAAACTAGTTGTACTAAAAGAACAAGAAAGGAAATGAGAGATTAAGTATGGCAAATATTTATAATTAAAGCAATGAAAATGTTTAATAAGAATTAAGACAAACCTTGCTGAGGAATTAGATTGTGAAAAAAGCTGGAGCTTTCTTATTTTGCAATAACAAGACTGAGTTTATCTCACATGCTAGAGGATAAGCTTGACTGTTGCTAAGAGGGAAACCTAAAATGACAAGCTGTTTCAACAGTGACCACTGCTTTTAGGACTTCAATGAGCACGTTACGTTGTTGCACACACCATCACATAATCACATCAGGCAGAACACATCTTAAAGATAGCACCTAATTGAAAGGTGCAATTCTGACTAACCTGCAAAAACAGTAACAACTTGCAAAGGTAGAAGGAGAAGGTTCTCAAGTTTCAAAATAAGTAGCATCTTCCACATTACCCCTTCTCAATAAAAATGTTTAAAAAAAATGCAGCCTCAGCAACACATCTGAAGTATTTTATTAGTTTTAAAAGTAAACTTAGAAAAGGGGGTAATATTAATTTTATTACCTACTGTATCCTTCTTAACAAATACCAAGTCAATTTCCTGCAACTCAGAGAAAAATAGTGTTCAGAAGCAGTAAGTGACCTTTCCAAAGTCATCTATCTAGTTAAGTGACAAGATAGGACTTAAATGTACATCTTATCAATTTTCATGTGGAATAGCAGACATGTTTACTTATTAAAAAGTTAAGAAAATAGCTCTTTAACAATTGGTGATTTAATTTTAAGATGTTATTTGAGGAATGAAGATTACACAATTTTGCTTGTAGTTTATTCTAACACTTAATCACTCTTGTGGGTCTATAATTGCTAAAGCACATTACTTTCCTTTGACACATGCTTTAAATATGAACATATGAAACAGTATGAATTTAACCATTCTCAATATAGCTATACAAAGTAGGAATCTAGATCAAGTTTACTTTATAGTTAAATAAACAAAGAAATAAGAAAATATAACAACAGTCTTTCTAGGGAGAGAGATTTGCCTTCAAACTTTAAAGTTCTTCCAGATTTATCCTTTTTCTAATCAAGATCATTATTTTAAAATTTAAAAAGCCATCACAGAGTATTTCAAATTGCTCACAAATCCTGTGGAACAGGTTTTTAAACTTCAATCTTTGATTTATCAGTTGAACAATGACACAGCAGGCCTAGCAGAAAACATGTTGCTAAAATTATGTCTTCAAGTTCAAGATGAGCTTTATTAAACTCAAGAGGTTTTTTAAAACAAGCTAAAATCAATTTCTATTAATCTACACTTGAAAGAATTACTGAAAAGTTTCATTAGACTACACATTATTTGTAAATGATGGAATATTTTACAATAGTTGCCATTTTCTCTAACAGAAGTTGGTTGCCAACTCATACTCTGTGGCTGACTAGCAATCCTTAAAAATAGTTTTAAGACATGGCATTTTCCCATACAATGAAATGAGAAGTTGCCATTTAAGGCACAGAGACAGTACCCCCAACAATTACTCAAAATTCACTAAAATACATTAAGGAGATAACATAATCATAAACTAGCAAAATTTAAGACATGCTAAGAAGAGTTGTTTAATGCAACTCATGGCTGTTTCTAATGTCACCAGTTCCTAAGACACACACACAAATACACACACCTCTCCTCCTGATATGCCATGTGTCTCAACTCCAGTTTCAGCTTGTGACCCTGCCCTAGAACCCAAGGCAAGGCCTGGAGCCCTTACAAAATGCATGCTTATTACATGCTGTACTTTAGGGCATTACTAGGGACAACTGAAAATAAATAATTCATTTTTTTAAATAACTAGTTCTATAGCAAAGCATAATCTCCAAGAACACAAAACCATCTGTCTCATACCATCCTTACGTTCCCTGAATTCAAAATTGTGCTTTGAGATTCATTTGTGTAAATACACAAATGAAAGAATACAAGAAAATCAATTCCCATTCTTGATTTCATGAAAATACACCATGACATAATAAAAACTTACAGATTTAACATTTCAAAATTAGTTTAAAACAAAATATCTCAACCAGTCACACAGAGTTAATGGTGTTCAAACACTTCCTAAGCACCTGGATAATGTGTCCTGGGTATCATATTCATATATATATATATATATATATATATATATATATATATATATATATAATATTCATATATATGTATATATGAAGAAAAAGAGAAAAATAATAGTAAAGACAATCAAAAGGTAATTTTCTACCTTTTTAAAACCTTAGAAAACTGAATATAGAGAAAAGTATCAGGTAAAATAAGGGAAGACAATAGTTGTTGCCAGAACATGTACAGGTGAGCAGGACACAAACGAAAATCAGCTCAAAATATGAAGTGGCAGCAGCCTGACTGCTTAGCATAGCATTACATTTGTGTATTAGATGAAACAGACTTCTACTAAACAAACCTGTTTAATATGAGGCTGATGTGGAACCAATCTTGTCTAATTAATTATAAGGAAGTCCATTACCAAAATTAACAATTGAGCAACCAGTTATAAGTGTCTCTAGGAAACCTTACCTTTTGTATAGTCAGAGGTACTAGTATCTAGTAAATAGAATCACTGAATGACCCACTAATCAAATAGGTACATTTAGTTTTGAAGATAAATCTATACCTCAGTCATTCTATCTGCTTTTAAAGGGTGGAGGTGGTATCCAGGTAGCTCAGCAGTAAAGCACTCGTCTAGCAGATACAAGCATTTGGACTCTGTTTTGAACACAGTAAAAACAAAACAAGCAACAGAAGACTTAAATCTGTGGTGGTGGTGGTGATGCAGATGGCTACCCACGATGAAAGTTAGATTATCACTAAATTTCCAACTCATAGTACATACTCCCAACCCAAAGGTGTTCTAATTCCACTATACTGTTGTGGAAACATAAAAATGGATCAAAAGCAACTACAGAGTGGAAAAGGTTTGTTTCAGCTAACACTTCCAGGTCACAGTTTATCCAGGAGAGTCAGGGTAGGAACTCAAGCAGAAACCATGATGGAATGCTGCTTTTTGGCCTGCTCACTGTCTGATGCTCTTCTTAAATAGTCCAGGACCATCTATTAGTCTAGGGATAGATAAGACTGGGCCCTCCCACATCAGTTACGACTAAAGACAATCCAGCATGGCATCCACCCAGGACAGAGTGAGCTAGGCAATTCCTCAATTGAGGCTTCTTCTCTCAGATAACTCTAGGTTTTGTCAAGTTGACAACTGAGACTAACCAGATGGATAAATGAGTTATATTTTCTAATCATTTCATTAAACTTTACTTCTGGCTTTAAAGAAAAATGAACTAATGGCATGAATATTTATTTTCATGTTCTTATCCATCCTTATGTACTATATCAAAATATGTACTATAATCAAAACATACAACTGTCATTTTTAAACCTGGTCATGGTTAAAGATTTTTAAACAAAAGTTCTAACTATTCACAATTTTCTCCACTAAACAAATAATCAAAGACTTAGATCAGAAATTAAAATGGTAGAAAACATTAAATACCCAGAAAAGAACCTACTTGAATTAATACACAGATAAAAATAGGTCTACCCAAATGGCAGGACTCAGTGGAAGACAGCAAGAGGGAGTGGGCTTCTACCGAGCCTCAGCTTTGGATCTTGAGGCAATGATTCTTTGAAAACAATCCAGAATTTCTGAAAGGCTGATTACAGTTATGTCTGTGCTCAATAGTATACAGACATTGTTACTGTCAAGTGGATGTATTCTGCTTTGCTTTACAGCCAGACTTATAAACATCTTTAAATATTACTTAAATTTATAAAGCTTACTAAATGCAGCTCTAGGAGGAACTACCCCACTGCTAACTTTAACCATTCTTTACAACAAAGACACCTTTTTGACTCAAAACAAAAATACCTAGGTTTTGATTGAGGTATATTTGTGTCTAATCCTTTCCTTTTAACATGTACAATATACAAGCTACAGCTTCAGCTTGAATCTCTCCTATCCATCACAGTTAATACGAGACTTAGTGATTTTCACTCAGTCTTCTTAAAAGTTTTATCATTAAATATAATGTATAAATACAGTGACATTCTCCAAGAACATGCCCAGCAAGAATAACTCCTTTTATAAAAATAAACACCAGTCTTAGAAACTTATTTAAGATTATCTAACAGTAGTATTTTAGAAACAGGCTCTATCAAATAATAAACATATCAACTAAAGCCTGGTTGAGTGACCTTAAAGCACCTTTCCAATCACGCAGGAAGTGTTAATTATTTTATGTAATATTACTTTTGAAAGCATATTTTATTTAAGTATTTTATAACTTAAAACAAAAATATACAAGAAACCCCAAACACGAGCCTAAACACTCAAAAATACTGGATTGAAATTAAACGAATACCACAAAGGCAAACTTCACTTTCATATACTACTCATAAAACTATTTCTAGAATCACATATACACATACAAAAGCTTATGTCACTGTATTAAGTATCAGGTACAAGCTGGCAATCTAAAAAGTTAGCAAAACATCATGTTGTCCCCAACTAAACTCCTACAGTAAAAAACAGTGACTAAGCATAAGGAAGAGTGAGTGATTCAACACAACAGCAGAGGGAACGCGTGCCTTAGAAAAACGCAGCAGGAACCCTTCATGTTATTCTTTTCTTTTTGCCAGTCAGCATGGGATTGTCTTGGAAAACTTTTGACACAAAAACGTGCAAACCATGTTAATGTAACTTACTATGTCTGAAATTTAGCAAACAGCAAATGAAAAGAAATCCAGAAACTCTCTGAGACTTCGTTATTAAAACTTTTAACCCTCACTGATACCAGAATGCCCATAAATAACTTCATCTTGGATCACAGTCAACAAAGCAATCATGGGAGAAAAGGTCAACTCCTTCCCAAGCATCTTTTATCCGGGATTTAACCACAGGACTCCAAAATGGGAGGGCAGGAGAACCACGGTAAACACGGGCCGCCATCAAGGTAAAAATGTATTCTAGTCCCGGGTGACTCTGCATCCACTGTGCGTTCCACGTCCTGCTTCCAATCTGAGACTCCGTAAGTAGGACCCAGAAACTTGCGGGGAGAGTCCAAAGTTTCCCTTTAACAAGGGCCAAGGCTAAGCCTGGGCGCCTCTCACTTCCATGAATGGAAAAGTTACCAACTTCGCTCATCCCGAGCAGACAGTTGGAGATGCCTCGCAGACCTTTAACCCGTTTGTGCCCAAACCACCCCAGTTCATTTCCCACAAGCCAGATGGGGCGACCCCGGCTTCCCAGGGTCCTCCGTGCACAAGGAGAGGGGACCTCACCGGGGTCTGCGTCCCCGGGGGTCGTGGCGCCATTGGCCGGGCGGCTCGGAAGGCCACACACAGAGACGACTGGGCGCGGTCCCGTGTCCCCGCCGAGCAGGACAGGCCCTGAGCAGCGCCGACTCCACCGGGCCCGCTGCCCCCTCGGCCCTGCGCCGTCCCCGGCCGCTGACCCGGCGCAGCCCCGTCGCCCGCGTCCCCGCGCCAGCCTCCCGCGGCCTCGCCACACTCACCGGCCCGCGCGCCCGCAGCGCCGCTCAGGCCCCGGCTGCCCTGGCCGTCGCGCCCGGCGACTCCGCACCGTCACCGCAACCGAACCAAGCACGGAGCCCGGCCCGTCCGACCCCTCTGAGCCTCCGCCCCGGCCAGACCGCCGCCTTTTCTCCTCGGCCTCCAACCGCCACCGCCCTCCTCGTGCGCCCCGCCCCGCTGCGCCCCGCCCCCCTCGGCCCGGCAGCGGGCCCGCGCACGCACGGCCGCCGGGGACGCGCACGCTGTCCTCTGCCGGGGCCGCGACCTGGGGAGGGCGGACCGGAGAACGCGCTGGTGAGCGGCTGGTTAGGCGCGTCTCCGCTTCTCCCGGAGGTGCTCCCGCTCGCCTCCCGCCGTGCTCCCAGCCCGGGTCCGCTCCCGGACCTTGGTTTTCGGGAAGGAATCCCAGAGCTCCTGTGGCACTGTAGAGGACGCTGGCACCGAGGAGCGCGCGTGACCCGTGCTCCTCGCTCGCCCGCCCGCTCGCACTCGCAGGAAATAGGTCAGCTCCCGATTGTCGGTGGTAACGGCCACCACCTCACGTGCCCCAGCCCTGTGACTCGGTGACCCGTTTCCCCTTGTAGGACTCTGCTGCCCGGCAGCCCGCGGAGGACGGTTTCCGTGGGCGACCCACGGGGCCTCCAGAGGGCGCGGCGCGACTTCTGGGAAATACCTTGGGGACAAAAGCGCGGTCACCCTGCTACACACAGTGCCCGTAGGCGATCCGGTTACTACTGCCGGCCCGGCTGTGGAGCGGGGCGGGGGACAGTGATGTCACCGACGCCCACCGTCTGGAGGCCTCATGCCCACTCCCATCCCAAAACCATCGTGAAGGGAATGGGGCGGGGCAGAGGTGAGAAAACCCTGTTGTGTGCTCCTTCTGGTGACAGCATTTGTACCCCAGCTGTTGGGAACGATGGCTCACATGATTCACCGTCCTGAAGGGACTTGCTCTTCAGACTTCGCCTGAAAGATCTGCACACTCGAGTAACAACACAAAACCTTGGGGGAGCTTAGACAAATCACACTGTAAAAGTCCTTTTGTTGTTGTTTTTTAATGAAGAAATTTGGATTTTTGAAACATTCAGAACGGTTGGATTGTGTATTGCTCTTTTTCTTTTTCCTTTCTGTTTTTGGGGGGGTTTTTTTTGTTTGTTTGTTGTTGTTGTTTTTATTTTTAAGATTTGGCTATAGGCAGGCTCTTGTCCTCAGACCAAAGTGTGAGAACCCAAAGGGCCAGGGTAAGAAAAGTGAAGCGGGCAGGTGAAATGGTGGAAAACTTGCTTCTACTCTACACGTGGTCATGATTGAGTCACACACTCTTCCATTACAACCCCTTTTTATAAAAATAAGGGATTCCAAAGGCATCCTATTATTAAATGATAGTATTAGTTGTACTTTTGGGCTTTGTGCTTTTTTTTTTTTTTTTTTTTTTTTTTGGTTTTTGGAGACAGGGTTTAGTCTGTGGCTTTGGAGCCTGTCCTGGCACTAGCTCTTGTAGCCAGGCTGGCTTCGAACTCACAGAGATCCATCATGCCTCTGCCTCCCAAGTGCTGGGAATAAAGGCGTGTGCCACCACCACCTGGCTGGACTTTGTGCTTTCCTAAATCACCCAGTTGACGCTAGGTCACTTTCTCCCTTCTCCAGCTGAGTGGGACTCGGGGCAAGCCAAAAAACCTCTGCCCTTCCGTAAGTGATAACCAGAGACTCAGATTTCCTAAAAAAACAAAAAGCAAAAACAAAACAGGAATCACATTTCTTCAAATATGTCCTCTGTAGTCTACATGGAATTTGGTCTAGACTTGCGACTGAGCAATGCTACCTTTTCTGTGGCTTAACCACCCAGGAAAGCATCAGGTACTTCGGCAATTTAAAGCAGTATAAAAAATAAATGAATGAATTAGCAGTAGAGGTTTGACCTGTCTACTCTCTATAAAGAGAGGAACCTTCCTCTGTTCTCAAGTTATAACAATTAACAAAAGTACAAATCCCAGTTTTCTAGAGGTCATTCTCAGTGTGGGGTTCGATGAAAATGATAAACAAAAACTAGAGGACAGGAAGTTGGTAAAGTTTTGGCTGAGCCAGAAGGAGAACCTGAGGTTCCCAGCACCTGTGTAAAAAGTCAGGTCTAGTGGCTAAGGAAATACGAAGGAGGATTTAATTCTGGCACTGGGGAGGCAGCGGACCAGCAGGAAGAGAGTAGATGGTTCCTGAGGAATGGCACTCTACATGCATACACAGAACCTACCCCATAACACCGCAGTCACAAAGCCTGCACACAAGACTAGACTGCAAGAGGTAGAAGTTTTCAGAGCAAACCCATCCTGACAAATCAGCCTTCCATTTGTTCCCTGCCAAGGCTAACAGCATCGAAATTTGAATAAACTTCTGTGCCCAGCTAGCCCACCAGCCTGTGGCCAAAGCAACCAAAAAGTCAAGACTCCAGATTAAGTCATGTGCTAATTAGGGAAAGCATCACTGGCCAGAGACAAGTGTGAGCGGGCAGGGGTAGATTTGCAGCTGTGAAGTCTGGAGACCATGGGAATTCCCAACTGGGACTGTGTGGTAGGAAGGGCCGTTCTTCACAAGCCAGTTCGAATCACCTAATACCAGGACCTGAAATTTAACAGCTCCAATTATCTCTCCAATACAAATTCATTGGAAACACGAAAAAATGCGGTTGCATCAAGTTGTGTGGGAATTTAGAAGAAACCTCCCAAGAACAAATTTTATAGCTCCAAGTTTTAAATAAGTAATCAAAGGAATTTAAATCCACCTGAAATGTTGGAAAATAGAAGACTCGGGTTTTGTCCATAAGTACCACAGACCTTTTAAACCATATTGTAAAAAGAAACATATATATCAGTGCTCCATGTCTTGAGTTAATGAGATTATACTTATCAATACAGTGCCTAGAATAGAGACTATATATTTGCTCAATAAATGAATTACTCTGCCCTTCCCCAACCCAGAAGCTGAGCCTGTGGAAGTGTTGTTGCATGTCAGGTGACTAGCATTTGGTGGTACTCCGTGTCTGGTGTGGGAGGTGAGGATGTAAACAGGTGGACTCAGATGGAAATGACAGTCATCCTTTTTCTCATCCATCTAAAACTATCTGTGTAACTACACTATCAGTGTTTAGTAGAGAGGTGGTATTTAATTTCTGAATATAAAATTTTCACTCAGAAAAAAACTGATATACATTAAAAGGCTAGAAGAAACCAATTTTAAAACCCCATAAGTGAACTCAGCCCTACTGTTCTCTGTTGGAGGGGTAGCAAAGACAGATGCCACCAGCTAATGCCATGGTTAACAAGTGGACCCAGAGGGAGGTGTTGGCAGCAGACAAGCCCTGTTTTAAGTTGTTCTACTCACCCTCTGTGGCACATGGCCGCAGAGAACATAGTAGCTTCATTTCTTCTGATCCTGAAAATCCAGCTAATTACATGAAAGCCCTATGATGTTTTTCAAATTTTCAAAAGCCCCGTGTATGCATGGCTGGAGGTGGGAGGGATTCAGTCATCACAGAAAAGTCGACTTTTTAGTCAGCCATAAAAATGACAGACTAGAATTTTGTAGTTATTTCTAGGAATAGCCTGATTCTTAAACCATTGGCATGTCACTTTCCTCTAGAATTTAATTCCTGTGCTGAATGTTAATTAGCCCTTAGTTCCTTTGGAAAGTCCCCTCTTGTGCCTGACTCTAAGGTCGCTGTGACCCATGCCTCCTAGGAGTTGTAAATGTGTCTAACTTCACCTTGACATTCCTGGGCCCTGTAATTTGCACATTGTAATGTGCAATGTTACCAATAGGGTATGTCAAAGGCCAACACCCCTGATTTGAAAGACTTTTCCTCCTTACGATTTTTATGAAGCAAGTTGTCACTCTGGGAAGCCCACGTTTTGTGGAATTTCCATATTTTGTGGAATCGGAGGGACACCAATGACAACAGTGGAGATAAATAGATCGTAGAAGACAAAACAAAACCAAGACACTTTCTTCACATTTACAGTGGTGCTGATTAGTAGAATAGAAAGACAGTTTTTACTGCTATTGGTAGTTACTTCTGAAAGTCATCTATGGGTCCAGAGAGATAGCTCAGCCATTAAGAGCCCTTCCTGCACTTTCAGAAAACCCAAGTTCAGTCCCCAGTTCTCACATAAGGCAGCTCTTAGTCCCCCAGTTCTAGGGGATTCAAATTCCTTTTCTTGGCTCCTCTGTCGCTTTATTTACCTGCACAATCCACAAACACACCTATACACAGAATTAAATAGTCTTCTCTCTCTCTCTCTCTCTCTCTCTCTCTCTCTCTCTCTCTCGTTTTTTGAGACAGGGTTTATCTGTGTAACTTTGGCTGTCCTGGAACTCACTCTGTAGACCAGGCTGGCCTCGAACTCATAGAGATCTGCCTGCCTCTGCCTCCTGAGTGGTGGGATTAAAGGTGTGCATCACCACTGTCCAGGAAAAATAGTCTTATTAAGAGTTATTTGTATTCTGATAGTATTTTGCTAAATTTGTGATTTAGGGGATAGAGACCATATTTGTGCCATCTGATACAAAAATTCGTTTAAATAAACCATGTTACAACAGAATTCTAACATAAACCTCAAACAAAGAGACATAGTATTTCCCACCACAGGAGGTCATTGAGAATATTTTTTGAAAATAAATCATTTAAGCTTTAAAATTCTTTGTTTATTACAAAAGTCAGTCCATACATGATTTTTACTGATAATGTGCTCTAATTTTCCTAATGAGTTTCATTAACATTTCATTAATATTAATTAAGCATTAGACATAACGACCTGCTAATGAGGCAAAGCTCTATGATTTTGCTGTAATTCAGAAGCACTGAGGAATGAAGACACAGTGCATTTGGAGTCAGCCACTGAAATACAAGCGATGTGAGAATGTACTGCTCAGGGGTGACAATCTTGTGTCGACTGGAGAGGCCACACATTTCTCTGACTGTGTGACCTATGTTCTTGGCCTAGATGGCTGTGTCATGGCTACTGCTGGCTGCCTCCTGCATTGTTCTGAGCCAGGCTGGCCCTGGTCCACTTCATTAGTTGTGACCCTCTGTCTTCCAGCCCTGCTCTCACTCCCTCAGCTCTTATCCTTCCTGATTCTATTGTCAGTGAGGAAGAGAGACATGCTGAAAGGCTGGTGGCTGGCTGGCTGCTTATGGTGGCTCATGCCTGTAGGAAACCTGTTGGGTTATTAAAGCTAGCCTGCCTTCATATTTCATTCCCAACATGTCTGAGAATTAAGGTACCTTACACAGTAAATGGAATAAATTAATAGTTTATTATTAAATACATTTCTTTCTTTAATATAAAATTCCAGAATGTGTTGCTTTGGTCACTGCACTGGTTTGGTGTGGTGCTTTGGACTTGTCTGATAACTGCTGTCTCGGGTCCTACACATCAATTCACACCACTGTGTTCCCTAATCTTTATGAAGTATGTCAATTGTTTCTTCTCATGCTAGTTTACAAGGAATGGAATTACTTGAGACACAGGTTTGTTTTTATTTTTATGGATACCATGAATTATGTTAGCCATTAGATTGCTCACACCCCATTGTCTGTCACAGTAAAAGCTTTAATTCCAGTTGTGATTTGATCTTGCAGTTTTTGTTGAGCTCTTTCTATGTTAGTTTTTACCAAGTGCTCTGTTTCTCTGCGTTACTCTGATGTAATTTGTAGTTAGTGATCTGTTCCCCCCCCCCCACCATGCGGGGTTCAGATATGCCAACCCCTAGAGATTCTGCTTGAATAGTTGCTGTCTGGGTCTATTCCACTCTCAGGCCACCTTCTGAGTTTGGTCACTGATCATTGGGCACTTACCCTTGTACAAAAATAGAAAGTTGATCCTAGAGGTGACACATAGTTCACATCCATTCAAGTACGAATTTTAAAGAAGTTACATTTTCAAATTCCAGTGACATTTTCTGAAAGAAATAAACCACATATTTTCTTATTTAAGTCAGAATCAGCAAGTTTGAGTTAGTTTTTGGAATCTTTGCCTACATTATCTATCTCCACCTCATTATTTTAGGTCTTACTTTCTAGGAAGAAGTGGGCATGAAGTGATGTCCTCAACAGCATAGATCAGGGAACCTGGGGGAAATAAATTTACAAAAATGAATTATTTCCTGTAATTTTATGATAGACCCCTACTGTGCTCTACAAATTTCCATTAACACTTCACAGTTGTTTTTGCTTTAATTTACATTACAAATGTATTTCTTCCAGTTTCAATTATTTTCTGGCCTCTCAGTATTGTTAATTGAGTTTCAAAGGTAGAAAGAAGACTAATATAACAGCAGGGTGGTGGTGGCAATGCTTTTAATCCCAGCACTCGGGAGGCAGAGGCAAGCAGATCTCTTGTGAGTTCAAGGCCAGCCTGGTCCACAGAGCTAGACCCAGAACAGCCAGAGAGACACAGAGAAATCCAGTCTCAAAAAAGCAAAACAAAAGGCTAATGCAACATTGTACTGCTAACATTGACTGTGATGGCGAGTTTCATGGTAAGGCGATCCACCCAGACACGTGGTCAAATGTCAGTCTACATGTTTCTGTGGAAGTGCTGTTTTAGATGAGAATAGGAGGGAAACAGGTCAGCTTCGAGTGAAGCAGATTACCTGCCACAATGCAGATGACCCTTATTCAGTCAACTGGAGGCCCTTAGGTAGAGAACATCTGACCACCAAACAGGGAGTTCTGTCAGCTAATGGCCTTAAAACCCAGGCTGCAATACGAGCACTTCTTAGGGTCTGCAGTTGCCAGGCTCCCTATAGCTTTAGACTTCCCAAGTATCTAATCATAAACTACAAATCTGTGTGTCTCCTAATACATATATACATACATATAGTTGGTTCTATTCCAATGTGTCAGAACACAGTCCAAGAATGGAGCCATGTAAGGAGACTTCTGAGTGTTTGTGAGAGAAACACCAAAAAAACAAGTCAAGTCTTCAAAACATGGAATTGTTCTTGGAATATGTTTTCGTGCTCCCCCCAGGTGTAGCAGAGAGGAGTTTACCTCAGATTACTCATTATTGCTTGCTGATGTTATTCAGTGAGATGTTTAAACTCTCCTTTATATGCCTCTATGGAAAAACATTTTTTTTGGCCATGTGCAGCTTGTCAATTGTATACAGCTTCAACTCATTAGAACTTTCCTCATGTGATCATTCTTAGCCCTCAGAGTATAAATTGTCTGATTCTCTGAATAAAGCTGGCTATTGCAGGAGAGTTTAGCATGCCTCATTTATCACCTCCATTCTCCCAGGTCCCACCACGTCAAGAGCAGTGACACTCTGTGGAGTCCCGATTAATGCAAGGGTTACTGGAATCGGAATAATTTTAGGGCATGATGTGCCAGGCAGATTTCATTTTATTGATATGCTTTAATGATGAATTACGATACACTAAATATCAAAACAGATCCGAGAGGCTTGCTTAAAGCTACTGTCTTACTCTATTTGTTGTAGAATATCACCTATTAGGTAAACTATAATTAATAGAACTTCATTTCTCACAGTTGTAGAGGATATGTGCAAGATCAAGGCACAGCAGGTTTGTTGTCCAGTGAGAGCTACTCAGTACTTCAAGATGCTACCCCTTGACATGCCCCCACGTGGAGGAAGAGAGAGGAAAGGAGGCAAATACTGTCATTACATAACATAAGAGCTGGAAAGAAAAAAAAAACATTAAAGTGCCCTTTTGTAGGAGAAGCAGTCAGTTTCTGAGGGCAGAGACCTGTTGACCTAATGACCTTCCCAGGCCTCCAACTCTTAACACTATCACATTGAAGGCTGAGTTTCAGTATGAATTTTATAAGTAAAACATATATTCAAATCATTGCACAGAGGCATAATTTTCATTTATTACTTATAGTAAACTTCATAATAATAAATTATTATTATTTATTATTAAGGCATCTCTGTGTCCGAGGAACTTTATCTACATCCCCGCACTGCAATTACGAAGAGCAGAGGTAGAAGGAAAAGAAGTCATTGGTGTGATGTCAGGTGGTTTTACCTTTCAGATGGTAGGAAACATTCAAATGTTTTAAATTCCCCTCCCACTAAGAAGGGGCCTGGTGAAGCTGGCAGTGGAGTGCTGTGAAGCAGTCTTGGTACACTGTAAATATGTATTGCTCTCATATTTCATAAAAAGCTGACTGGTCAATAGCTATGCAGGAAGAGATTGGGCAAGACAGCCTGAGACAGTGAGAATTCTGGGATGAGGAAGGGCGGAGTCAGGGGAGTCACCAGTCAGATGTAGAATGAGTCAGATACACAAAATGGGCTGGAGGTAAAAGCCACAAGCCTTGGGCAGCACATAGATTATTAGAAATGGGTTAAGGTATAAAAGCCAGTTAGTAACAAACCTGAGCTATCAGCTGAGCATTTATAAGTAATACTAAATTCTGTGTTGGTTATTTGGGACTTGTGGCCAGGATTGGGAAAGAAACATCAGGCGACAGTAGAATCTGCAAAGACAGCCTCTGATTTTCCTTAACCTCTTCCCCACCCATCCCCACCCATCACTATTTACATGTACCAAAACCTGAGTTCCTAGAGGCTGATATTTTTCAGGTCCTCTGGTTGGTATAACTCATAAATCATTATAAAATTAATCCATTTTTAATAGTTTGCAGACTTTCGATGAGTCGCCATTATGCTGATTCTTTCTGTTGTGTGTATGCAATGGTATCTGTAGAAATAAAGTTTATGTTTAGAGTCGTCAGATATTTGATCATCTACACTCAGACCACAAGTGAAAAAAGACATATTTAATAATTACCACAGCAACCCTAATATACAGATACCTAGTTATTAGGTACTTCTTCCTCTACTGTTGGCCTGCTTTGTCATAAGTGACTCTATAAGTAAAAGGATCCTCTCCTGTTTTACATCTAAATATTTGTCTTTTGTTCATAATCAAAGGCAAAAATGAAGTAGCAAAGCCTACCTGTGCAGCATGCCCTCAGGAAGAGGCAGTGGTGCGCACAGGCCAGGCTGTTTTCTGATCCAGGAAGTAGTCTTCAGTTAAATGAATTCAAATAGAGAGAAGCAACATTTACACAGTTATGTCTATACAGGAGAGGGTGGTGGGGAAACCCACCATGAAGGAGTTGACTTCTCTCCAAGCACCTGTCCAGTATCCAGCCCCAGGAAATTCCTTTCTGTAAGGAGAGAGCCCAATGCAGAAATTAAGTAAACATCAAGGTGTGTTAAAAAAAAAAATATCCTTTAATTTCCTCAGAAATCAGTGGTATATCATTCATGTAGGCATAATGGGGCCAGTGGAGGGTGCATACTGGGAGATGCTGGTTTGTTACCAGTGGAGAAACAAGGGGAACAATGGGGACAGTTTCCTTTCTCAATCTTTGCTCTTTCACGAGGACTAGGGGGTTGTTTTACTTGCAAGTTGACTTTTATGCAATCTGCTTGGGAAAGCATTTGTTTATAGCCTGATACTGTGCCAGCTTCCATGAATTCCTTCCCTTTTTTTTTCAAAGTCCTGACATGAAATACTGGCTGTTCCCTTTTCAATAGCTTCTGTTCACTCCTCCATCTCCTGCTTTTTCCTGGCTTGTTCTCTCATAGTCAGCTACAAGAGCAATAGATCAAACATCTGTTTATTTAATGATAATGAGATAAATCTACTATCTTCTGTGTTGGATATTGGGACAAGTTTTTCAGCACTTTGCTAAAAATATCTGTTAAGCAGGGAGTTTTGAAAGATTCTAGTAATTTTCAGCAAGAAACCCAAGAGTTTGGGGTCATATAATTTTTATTAAAGAACAGGAATCTGCTTTTTAATTTAGTTGTTATCAATTTTAGCCTGTCTCTTATTGATTATTATTGTCTTTGTGAGCTGTGCCAGTCACTAAGCTGAGTAAACGCTTCTGAACTTACAGCTAATGTGTTAACTCATAGTTGTTTGTGTTTAGAGAAATCTCACTAGAAATGTATTTTAATACTTATGGTTGCTGAGAAAATCTTGTGTGATTTTAAAACAATCTCTTTTTTTTTGGTAGAAAGAGACAAATAAGCCATTTTCTTCTAATAGCATTATAACACATTCCTCAAATGTGTTTTTACACATTGAAATTATTTTTAGCATTTAAAAATTATTATGAGAATTTCATAAGTGATTTTACTCTATTTATATCATTTCTACTCTTTTCTTTCCAACTGCTCCTATTGATGACCTCTTTTGGCATAATATTGTTACACACACACACACACACACACACACACTGTTCTCTGTGTGTGCACATGTGTGTTTGTATGATGCTTTCCTTGCTTTCACGCTCACATTCATGAATGTGCTTGTAGAAGCCAGAGGTTAACAGTGAGTGTCTTCCTTTATTGCTCTCCTCCTTATTTATCATCTTGTCTTTTAAATTTAAATTTTCCATTTTTCCCTCCCTCCCATTCGTCCTTCCAGCTGCTCCCAGTGACTCTCCATCAAACCTCTCCTATACTTCCCCACTCTCAAGTTGTTAGCTTCTAGAAAAAATGCTTTAAAGTCTGGCAAAAAAGACTTTCTTCAATTTTGAAGATATCTTGAATTGACTATTTATTTATTTAAACTCGTGATTACTAAGCACATGCCCTGGCCCTACAGCCCAGAGTGGCCAGAAGACACACATGCACCCACCCTTGCCCCATGGTCCCAGATGGCAGGTGCCAATGTGATGAACAAATGTGCTGGAGAGATGGGAGAGAGTATGTGGTGGAGATATGGGGGACAGGGAGAAGTGGAGCAGTTCGTGCACTGTAGAGAGAGAAGGAACTGGAGATGAGACAATGGTGAGGATCCAGCAATATGAGGAGCCTGCCTGCACAGTTACCTGAGACCATGATGATGTCAGAGCCTGGGCTGCCACTGAGTGCCATGTCTGGGTCCATGGTCCTACCACTGCCGGGGTCTGTATTGCGGTCCAAGACCCATGCTATCACCAAAATCATGGCCTGGGCTGCTACCTGAATCCATCTTGATGTTTGAGCACAGTGCTGAGCTGGCCTCTCACAGGTTGGTGTTGGTGTTGGGATGGGTGGGCACGGGAGAGCTGCCCAGAGGAAACCTGAGATGACCAACTTAGTTACCACCCAGGCCCAAATTCAGGGCCTTGAGTTTGCCTACCCCAACATCTGTCCCATCTCTGACCCGTTGGAGTGCATGAGGGGATTAACCCTGTTGACTGAGGTTTCTGCCCCACCAGGTCTCACATCCGTTTAGTCCCAAATAAACACACAGAGGTCTACATTAATTATAAACTGATTGGCCTAGTAGCTCAGGCTTCTTATTAACTCTTATAATAGCCCATAATTCTTGTCTGTGTTAGCCCTGTGACTTAGTACCCTTTTCAGCGAGGCAATCACATCTTGCTTCCTCCCTATCTGGCTTCCTCTGTCTCTGGGTGATGACGGCAGACTGAGCTTTCCTTTACCCAGAATTCTTCTGTTCTGGTTGCCCCATCTCTACTACCTGCCTGGTTGCCCTGCCTCTAGTTCCTTCCTGGTTGTTGGCCGATCAGCATTTTATTAATGAAGTACAAGAAAAAAATCTTTACAGGGTAAAACATTGTCCCAAAGCACAACCCTACAGAATCATAGCCACAGGATCTTCATGACTCTAGGCCACAGAAGAATATTTCAGAGGGGTTTCAGTGAGGGCCCAGTATTTATGGAATAGCAGAAGCCAGAGGCCTTGAACAAGACCAATGACTCATTGCAATGAACATTTGCAAGTAAAGCTGTTCAGACAAAAGCTCCCAGAGCCACTATCATGAATGAATATGTAATGGAGATGCAGTAAAGACAGAGGAGCAGAGGCATACAAGAGAGAGAAAGCTTCCATTGATAGAAGAGCAGGTTATTGTCTAGAGGGGTCAGAGAAATTTTTTATTTATATTTTCTTTTGCGGATAGGTTACAAGGTAGAGGGCAGATATAGAAGCGCTGGAAAATGAGTGGGATTGGGGTGCATGCTGTGAAATTCCCAAAGAATCAAAAAAACATGCTAAAAAAAATAAATAAACTCATGATTACCTTTTCCTTCTGGAGGATCACCTCACTTCCTTTTCCCAGGCCAACCAAGTTCAGAATGATGATGTTAGCCACTGAGCTGATTAGTTCTATGTCAACTTGACACAGGCTAGAGTCATCTGAGCAGGGGGATCCTCAACTGAGAGAATGTCTCCATAAGCTCTGGCTGTAAGCAAGCTTGTAAGACATATTCTTAATTGGTGATTAATGGGGGAGGACCCAGCCCATTGTGGATGGGGCCATCTCTGGGCTGGTGGTCCTGGGTCCTATGGAAAGCAGGCTGAGCGAGCCATGTGAGGCAAGCTAGTAAGCGGCTCCCCTCCATGGCGTCTGCATCAGATCCTGCTTCCAGGATCCTGCGCTGCTTGAGTTCTTGCTCTCAAAGCGCTCAGTAAAGAAATATGTGAGTGATATGTTCAACGATATGGAAGTGTGAGTGAAATCAACCATTTCCTCTTCAAGTTACTTTGGTTATGGGTTTTTTTTTTGTTTTGTTTTGTTTTGTTTTTTCACAGCAATAGTAGCTAAGACAGGTACCCTTAAGGGAAACTTCTTAATACTAAATACCTGCAAACTGCCCTTTACTTTATTTTTTTCTAGTTAAAAATTTATGATGAATGCTGAGCATGCTGGGTTCTTTGTCTTCCACTCTAACCTTTCAATCATGTATTCCCATGATCTTGAACTCAACATATCTAAAAGTGTCTGTCATCTTTCTTTAAAAAACTAAGACCTTGAATTGAGCATGCTCAGAAATGTATTCCATCACTGAGCATGCTCAAGAATGTGCCCATCCCTGAATTCGTATCATATGAGGATGTGTAGGCTGCCAGATTAAGCACCCATTCTTCCTTTGTCCGATGAGGACACTGTTTGGAAACATCTTCAGTACTCTCTTAGCTTGTCTGTGCTTGTTTAGGCTAAGGCAGCCCCAAGAGCAAACCCATTGTATTTGATTACAGTGAGTGTGTGTGTAAGTCAGGTGAGTGAAGAATCTTACTACCAGCAGGACCAACGATGGTCAGATGGGCAATAGTTTTAGCCAAATTGTTGAATATTGTTCAGATCCACTTACTCTTAGTGAACTCTGCAACTATAAAACAATGGGGCCTAGAGAAAAAAAAACCATGAACAGCAGACAAAGGCAAGCAGGCCAGACAGAGACGAGATCAGTGACACTGCATGTTGTCCTCCGTCCATTCCTAGCTGCCCCCCACACACTGGGTATTTGGGATGATACACTCACTCGTCTATGTTTTCTTGCTTAAGTTGACTTAAGGGATTTGAGACTCACTTTGAGAAAGTTTAAAAAGCCTATTCCTATTACACTGAAATGCACTGCCATACAGTCTTATTTGTTCTAAGGTAGAATATAATTCTATTTCTTTTTGCACCCAACTTTATGCCTAGATGGGAAGTTTATCAGTTTGTCAGTAGCGGAACAATGATACATTTGAATTACACCATGGAGTTTTGATCACTACAGGAAGTCAACATGGCTGGCTATCAGGTTTATTTTGTAGAGTTTTTTCTCTTATTATTTTCAGTAGCACTTCAGTTTCTCAACACAAAGGTGGCAAAAAAGAATTTTAAAGACCTACAATCATTGACTTTATCTGATCAAAAACTGGGTAGACTCCCATGGTCACTATATACAGTGTCCAAGGCACGGTTTCATCTCTCTGTAACAAGGCTCCTCTGACAAAGGATCAAAGTACAGCCTTGACTTATGTTACTTAAAAGCTTTACTTTGGAGTTAGCCTTGAGCATGCCATGCTGATGCCCAGTCTCTTTTACAGAGAGGATGGTCAGGTCACCAACCTTACTCAGCTGTTACATACACTTTGTCCTAACTTGACCAAGCTTTTGTGCATTTTAGACTCCAGATAAACTGCGGTTTGGCATTCTTACTTTGTTAACTTACCCAGAAGTTTGTCATTAATATCTTAAATTCTCTGGATCTGATATCGCTAAAAATAGAAGCAAAAATCCCAGGATCCTAATTCTGTCAAATGAGTCACTTCTTATTTTTGCCAGCGACCCCTGGGCAACAAGGCAAAGGCTTAAATCCTGTAAGAGCCACAGATGGATTTCCTAATGGTTTGTGCAGAAGGGTGTGGAAATCTGTGGTTTAGGAACATCTTGTGAGTTCTCTTGCTGTGGCCATTACTTGCCAGCCACCGAAGCGTTTGAATTCTAAGGGGACAGTCTTAAGAACAGAGACAGAGCACAATCAAGAAGTACTTGCAAATCCCTTTGTCTTAAGTCTCTATTTCCTTTTCACAAAAATGACAATATGCTTCTAAACATGTTTTTTAGAACTTAGAAACTTTGTTCTTTGATGACTCGTGCATGTATGCGATAGGTTGTGATTACTCCCACCTCCCCATCCTCTCTCATCTCCCTAACACCTTCATCAATTTCGCCTCCTCCCCACAAGTCCTTTTCTTACACTCATGTCTTTTTGTTTTGTTTTTGTGACCCACTGCATTTAACCAGGGCCATCTATGTAAACGTGTGTTTGGAACTATTCACTGGAGCCTGGTGAGCTCATATGATAGAAAGCAACAACTGCCCTACCTCCCAAAGCCATTAGTTCAGGTGAGGGAGGGATGGGGCCTCTGATACCCTCCACTGTCTGTGATGAACTGTTTTCAGGTCATCTTGTGCAGGCCCAAGGCAGATAACCACAGCTGCTGTGAGATCATTATTGCAATGGCGTTATCTTGCCCAGAAAATGATATTTTGCAGCTTGCCTTTTCTATCTTTCTACTCCTTTGGCCTCAGTGTTCCATGAGCTTTAGAGGCATTGATATAAATGTTCTGTTTAGGATGAATACTTAACTGTCATTTGTTCTCAGCACCTTAAATGCCTGTGAAGCTCTGTATTCACCACAGTTCATTGCAAGGAGGAGCTTCTCTAATTAAGGTTGAAATTATCGGTTATCTATTGGAACACATATTTGTCTTGGTTAGGGTTACTGCACTATGAGCAAAGCAAGTTGGGGAGAAAAACATTATTTTGGCTTAGGCTTCCACATCACTGCTCATCATTGAAGTAATTCAAAACAGAACTCAAAACAGGGCAGGAACCAGGAGGCAGGAGCTAATGACAAGGCCATGAACGGGTGCTGCTTACTGGCTTGCTCAGCCTGCTTTCTTATAGAACCCAGGATCACCAGCCAAAGGATGTCCCCACCCACAATGAGCTGGGCCGGTCCCCATTGATTGCTAATTTAAAAAATGCTCTACAGGTTTATCTACAGCCTGATCTAGAAACATTTCCTCAATCAAACCTCCCTCCTTTCTGGTGACTTCTAGCTTGCATCAAGGTGACGTATAACTAGACAGGATATTGTCTGTGGAGACAAAATGAAAACTTGGAACACATGTGGAAAGCGTTTGGAAATTAAGGTTCAATGGATGTATCTTTACTTCAGGATGTGGTCCCACTTGACTGTCAAATTATGCCTTTCTCTGCTATCTGTCCTCATTCACCCAAACTTTACACTGAAATACTATTTGATCATTTTTGCCTCTGGGAGCTTTTCGAAAGCTCTTCCTTCTGACATAGTGTCCTTTGTGCCCTAACATCTCATTCAGACTCCTTGTCAGGGTTGCAGATCATATTCTGCTGTCTTGATCACCTACAACTAGATGTGATTCTTCCTCTTCCACAGAATTTCACATGCTATGTCTCCGTACTGTTCTTACTACTCCCCTCGCTGGTGTGACTCCACACCGCACATCAAACCTGGCATCATGAGAGTGATGATGCAACACTTGTCAGACTGGGTTATTTTAGGCATCAAATTAGACTACAATGGAAAATTTATCTTGGTTCTCTCAAAAGAAATAACATTCTATATCCTCAGAATTTTATATATTCACCTCTTTCATGTGTTATGACTTGCTTAAATACAGATTTATCTTGAAGATTAGGAACATACCCAAGCAGATGCCATGTCAATCATAAAAGTAATATTTTTTTCAGATTAAAAAAAGGATACTAGATTATATGACCTTAGAATCTGAAATTTTCTGTTATGTGTTTAAAATAACAGTTATGAAAATAAAAGTTCTGACAAGTCAAATACACTAAATGTATTTGGCCAACATGTATAAAATCATAATGGATAAAATTAAGAATCTTCTTAGTAAAAGCTGTTGTAACCCTCAAGTCTTGATGCAAGATGGAAGCCATGCAACCAGAATGTTAAGGGTCAAGTTAAAGATTGAGGAGGGCACAAATCCTATATTTGTTCTGCTTCTCTCTTCCATGGACTGTAGCATGCAGCGACAAGGCAAGTTCTATGCCCCATCCATGTGGTTTCTCTTTATGCTGCAACTCTGCACTGTTGAAGGATTTATCACCATCTCTGGCTCTAACTACACAAGGAAGTAGTCATCAGAGCTAAACAAAATGAGGTCCAGAGAGGCAAGGAACTCCTCTAAGGTAGCAGAGGTGGGTTTAGAATACCAGTTCCTGGTGACTTTGCCCAGTCCCTCATTTTTGCTTTTGGTCTTTTATCACTTGATCTTGGCCACTTGTGATGCATTAATTATGTCTTCTCCGTCTATCTTTGAGTTATCTTTGCCTAGTTTACCATCAACAAGGCTTTTAACTGGATAGTACTTACCTATGTCTTCTCAGTGGTTAGAAAGGCAGCCATGATCAATGCCTGTTTTTAGAACAGGAATTTTACTTTTAAAAATGGATTAATTTGAAGTTAACTGGTACACAGTTTGGGTAGTGTTTTTTTTCCCTCAATAAATACTAAGGAATAAATTTAAAACAATGAAATTAGTATTGATAGTGGCCTAACACACTCTAAATATACAAAAGAGAAAATCTAACAAAGTAAACAAATTTGTTGTTGTTGTTTTGAGACAGGATTTCTCTGTATCTATGGAACCTGTCCAGAAACTCTCTGTAGACCAGGCTGGCCTTGAACTCACAGAGATCCACCTGTCTCTGACTTCCAAGTGCTGGGATTAATAGCATCCGCCTCTACTGCCTGGTCATTTTTTTTTTAATTTGGAAAAGTTTTTTAACTTTAACTTGTGTGTATGTGTGTGTGTATTGTTAACTTTTTAATACTAGATACAGGAAGCCATCTTTTGAGTTGTTGGTGAGAGCCGTCGAAGGGACTCCCCAGACATTCAGCCTATTGCTGTTGCCCTTGGTTCCTGCTGCCCAGAGGTGGAAGGTAGTCCCTATAGCTGAAGACACCATGCACTTCAGACAGAGGACCCAGAGTCCCTGAGCTGTACCTGAGTGTCTACCCCCCAAAGAGTTGTTTTCATGGTACCAGAAGGCACTATGAAGACTTCCACAGGAGGGAGACCATCGACAGTCCTACCCAGCTATGATGCCAAGGAACCAATCAATGACCACCAGCATGGCAATTAACCCTAATGGAGCAGTAAGGCATGCATACCTTGTTGGTAACCAGCAGCTCTCTAATTGGATTTAAGACCCGTTTAACAAGAGGGAAACAATGCTTGGTACTGGGAACTTTATCCAGTCCTAATGAAGTCTCACTTATTTTAACAAATGAAAAGAATATCATTTAGCATTATACAGTTTATAATACCTTCAGAGTGTTATAGTTTAATACCAAGTAAAATCCAAGCTTCCATGGGTTTATTAGATCTAACTGAAGTCAAACTTTAAATACCAGAATGCTTGGGTTGTGTCTATAACTAGCAAAAGAATTTTAGAGAAAACTGTATTGGAAGATGAATTTGAATTTATTCTTAAGTTGAACCTAACCATAAATAATTCAGATAGCCTTCTTCTACAAGGCCAATTCCAGAATAGTTTTCCTCATCCAAATCTGTATTTGGTTAAGTGAAAGTGCATGTTACAAGACAGAATCACAAATATTTTGCATACTTATGTGGGTTTCTCTTTATTCTTCCCATTTTTGCAAAACAAAAGCTCTGGTTGTTTCCATTAGCACAGAACTAGCCAGTCCTATTTTGCTAGTTATTGTAATGTGGCATGACCCAACATGTATCTTTTTGGTGTTAGTGAGGCCAGGGAAAATAGTTGGCAGTAACTGAATTTACCTCTGTTTCCAGAAAATAATTACGTGTAAAACAAATATTTTTAGTAAAAATAAATGGAAATAGTAGAGAAAATACCTTGATATTTAGTATACTATGTCTGTCTAATTGTGAATGGGGACAGGGTGGAGACACGTCCTATGCTTACATGGGCCTGGTTCCTGTTCCTAAATTTGTATATAATTTCCTCAGTTCAGGTAATCCAAGCAAAAGGCACCAAAACATAGTAAGTATATGGGGACTAATGTCAGTGAAAAAAGAGAAAAACAGAATAGAACAAAAAAAAGAGTAATAGAAAGAATGAGAATAAGGAGAAAGGCTCAGACTATGATTCAGGTCTGCCACTGAGAAAGGAGACTAGAAAAGGGAGGAGGATTAGGTAGGAAGAACCTCAGAGGGCTCTAAGTATAGGAACATTGGCCTAATCAGAAGAAGGATCTGGCACAAAAAGACTGACCAGAGAGCAAGTCTGCATTAGGAAGAGAGGACCATTAGGAGGCCATGCCTAGGCTTCAGATGGGAGCAACTTCAGAGATGGTGGGCAACTATAAAAACAGAGATGGTAGGCTACTACAAAGAGACAGTGGGCAACTATAAGGACAGAGACGGTGGGCGACTATAAGGACAGAGATCATGGGTAACTGTAAGGACAGTGGTGGACAACTACAAGGAGAGAGACCATGGTGACTATAAAAACAGAGACAGTAGGCGATTATAAGGACAGAGATGGTGGGCGATTATAAGGAGACAGTGTTTTCTGGACACAGCAGGGCAGTTGCACACAACAGTTGTAACAGCATGCAAAAGACACATGCAAACTCAGGCTAGAAAAACAATTTTTATCAAGGAAAGAAGTGGTAGGCATAAAGTCCCATCCCTAACTGAGGGGCTATTGGCCAATGAGAGCTTCTTGGGGAAGGAGGGTCACTTTTCCTTTAAGAACACAGCCCCTAAACCGGGCAGTGGTGGCGCACGCCTTTAATCCCAGCACTCGGGAGGCAGAGGCAGGCGGATCTCTGTGAGTTCGAGACCAGCCTGGTCTACAAGAGCTAGTTCCAGGACAGGCTCCAAAACCACAGAGAAACCCTGTCTCGAAAAACCAAAAAAAAAAAAAAAAAAAAAAAAAAAGAACATAGCCCCTGGTAGGTTGACCAAGTGCAGTGCCCAAAAATATATGGGAAACACAAACTGGACTTGATTAGCTTAAAATAAGAAGGCATAATGCTGGGCGGGTAAGGTAGAGTGTGGGAACAGTTGGGTAAGGGAAAATGAGGATGATCAAAACACATTGTCCTTGAATAAGGATGGTATCAATAGACCTGCTAACATGGAAGAAGGAAGCTCACAAGACCTCAGCTATAGACAACTGCAGGCACTAGGAATGCTGAGAGCGGGAGGAAGTCTTCCCTGGGGAAGAAAACACCAAGTGGCTATCCAGTATTAAACAATCAGCCCTGAACAAACACATATACCAAAAACAGTATTCAGACTGAGCAGGTTGTATTTATAGATTTAGGAATGCATATATGAGTATATGTGTGTGTATGTATGTATGTATATGCAATTAAAGAAATAGAGGCCATGAGATTGAATAAGAATGGAGGAAGATACATGGGAGAATTTGGAAGGAAGAAAGGAAAGGGAGAAAATGATGTAATTATAATTTCAAAGAAATATATATTTAGTTTTTCAAGAGAAGGTTTCTCTGTAGCTCTGGGGCCTATCCTGTAACTAGTTCTTGTAGACCAGTCTGGCCTTACACTCACAGAGATCTGCCTGCCTCTGCCTCCCAAATGCTGGGATTAAAGGTGTGCACCACCACCGCTCGGTTTTGACTAAAAATATATTTAAAGAACCATACTGTATGAAATTCTTAATGAATAATAAAAATAAGAAATAAAAACACTAAAAGAGACAGGAAACTTTGGATAAATGAATTGAATAATGTTATGTGGTGATAGTTTAATGGGTATATAACACACATGCACGCACACACACGCATTAAAAATGTGTGCCTTCCAGCTGGTGGTATACACCTTTAGTCCCAGCATTTGGGAGACAGAGGCAGGCAGATCTCTGTGAGTTTGAAACCAGCCTGGTCTACAGAGGGAGTTCCAGGATAGCCAAGGTTACATAGAGAGACCCTGTCTCACAAAAAATCAAAACCAAAAATAAACAATACCAACAAAAATTAGGTATGCTTATTTGAAGATATTTTGCCAGTTACATAGTAGTGTTATTTATTTTGTTTCAATCATCAAACCGCTACGAATATATGAGGTACTTCCTCCTCTAAAACCTTTATGTGAAGTGACATTGTCTGCAGAAGACTAATAAAAGGTTAAACTGTCAACTTGACAGGATCTGCAGTCACCATGGAGATGGGCTTCTGGGCACGCCTGTGGGGAATTATCTTGTTACTCACTGTGGGAGGATCCATCTTAAGTGCAAGTGGGTCATTTTCCCCGGGCAGGTGATCATGAATAGTATAAATGGAGAAAGGGAACTGAGCAGTTTGCACACATCTGCTTTCTGCCTTTTAACTGAGTACAGTGCAACCAGCTTCAAGCTTCTGTTGCCTTGATTTCCTTGCCATGGTGGGATGCGTCTTCATCTGAGAGAGAGCTAAAACATGTCCTTTCTCCAGTGGGTTGCTTTTGTCAGAGACTTTTCTATTCCAGCACAGTCTCTTCTCCTCCTCTTGTGTGCTACAACTCTAGATAAGTCCTTTCGGGTTATCATGTGTTGTTATCTTCTAAGTCCCATTTATAATTTGGGCCAAGCACACTGAAAAAAGATTCTGAATAAAGAGTGTACTTTACTTCTTGGTGACTAGTGTAAAGAAGATGGTGGTTTTGCAAGTCACTCAGTGTAAGAATAAGATAAACTCATTAGCAGGATTTGAAAATCTTTTGAGAATAATGTCAAGATTTAACCGCACCGCCCCCCACCCCAACACACACACATTGTTCTTTCCAAGTAAAAAGCCCAAGAGGCTCAAGACTGGATGATGCCCTAGATTTTGGGATAGCCTACACTGAAACAATTATTTCTTTTTAGCTGTTAGATTTGTAGGTCATTAGCCATAGACAAATTTGTTAATATTACAATACTGTTAATGTCCTTTATTCATCCAGTAAATCTGACCCACCAATTAAAACTTGAAATATGGACCATGTGAGACTAGTACCTTTATTTCTAGTGCAGAATATTTGGGACCATGAATTGCCACAAGTTTATAAACTATTATTAATTTTTTCCTTTTTTTTTTTTTGGACAGGGTTTCTCTGTAGCTTTGAAGCCTATCCTGGAACTCACTCAGTCAATCAGGTTGGCCTTGAACTCACAGAGATCAGCTGGCCTCCTGAGTGCTGGGATTAAAGGTGTACGCCACCACCACCCAACGGCAACATAAATTTTTCTGGCCTGATTGTTTTCTTCCCAAAAGCTGTGGCCATCTCAGACTCCTCATGTAATCTCTTGATTGAGTTCATATATTGGCAGTGCTATGGATGAATTATGTCCCCTTACAATTCATACACTGAAGCTCTTCACTCACAGTGTGATGGTCGTTGAGGATGGGGTTCTTTGGGAAAGAAACTGGACTTGAACAGGTGGTGAAGGTAGACCTTTCATGACAGGTTCAGAGCCTCAGAGGAGATGCTAAGAGCTTTCATTTTCTCCTTCCCGTGGGAGAGACACGTGAGAAGGTCAAACAATAGTGGTATTTTCCAGAACTCAACTCTGCTAGACCCTGATCTTAAACTTCCAGCCTCTGAACTATGGCAAATAAATTCATATAAATAAAGCCTCCAGTCTGTGGTAACATGCTGTGACAGCCTGAGCTAGGTGCCACTGTGATTAGCTAAGTGCTAATGTGGTCCCTGTAAAATCAGAGGTTTATCCTAATCCAAATTGCCATTCCAAAAACACGGATAAGCCAGGTACATCTGAACAGGCCTGAGGCTTGGTCATAGGATTTGGGCTTCAGCAAGAATATAGATAGGTCTGAGGAGTGACTTCAGGAGTGACTTTTAGAGTGACACTAAGCGGGCTCAGCTTAACCATTTCCGGTCACCATCAGTGAGCATTTAAAGACAAAGCAAAACAGAAACGTTCTGTGGGTAGCTAGACACTTCTGTTTTCTGTTTATGATGTGCTTCTTTTGTAACTCTAGCTAATATAAAAAGGGAGATAAGACTTTACTCAGAGGTTGTGTTGTCATCAAAGGTGATAAAATTGGACAAACTCTGAATTGGGTCCCAGATTGTGTTGTTTCCACATCCTTCCCTAGGTTATCTCATTGCCTTACAGCTGTGTTACAGCACTGACTTGTACCTACCAGATCAGGATTGAGTCTGTCTTCTCTGTCGTGGGCTCTTTGACTTCTTCCAAGCCTAGGAGAACTACTTCCACTTATTAATGTCAACATGCCTTTACACCGTATATATTTAAGCATCTTTACTTCTTCTTTGACATCTGTTTCCCTGGAAACAAAATCTGTCGTGTTCATTTTAAGTGTCATATTTTTATACTTTTTCTAAATATTCTTTCTTAACACTCAACTTCTTCAATCAGACATGGGGATAACAATAATTCCCTCATCTTATTCCCTCCTCATACTTTAAAGATTACATGAGTCATAGTCAATAGGGTGATCCTTAAGGAGCATCTTACTTTTGTATTCTTAATACACGGAGAGAATTGTGTATCATGATGCTTTTATTATAAAATACTAGACTACTTGAAGTTATTTCAACTACTATCAAACATAACTGATAACAAAGGAACTGCAAACTCTGATCTCACTTCAAATGACTACAGGGTTCATTTTAGGTAGCATCTGAAGAGCCAAAGGTGCAGAAGTCACATGCTGGGCAAATGGGGACATGAACACTGGGCCCTGGTTTTTGATTCCAGGGAGGCCTCTTGTAGAAGAGAAAGGTTAGAAGTTGCTTCTATCTTTCAAGGCCCTGTGCCACCAGGGATTTAGAGGTCAAAGGTGCTTTCTCCACACAAACATTAGCTTGTCTAACACACAATCAACTTGCCCCTTGTGCTTAGCCTTTGTGCTGGCTAAGGTAAGACAGAGGCAAGTAGAAAGTAGCATTTCTAGGGTGTAAAATCGTACAGAGAATGTAATTACCTACTCTGCTTAGCTAAACCTGTATTCTGCTTTTTATGGTCAAAATACTTATTTCAGTTCCCAAATATAAAACCCAACTTAAAAAAACAGGAGGCTAAAATTCCAAATTGAGGTCATCACACAATACTCTGGGGTGGCTTTTCACTCTGCATGCTTAGCTTTACTTTTTCCTCTCTTTGCTTTCCTTGTTAAAATGAACAGGTACACTAAACATGAAACATTACTAAATCAAGGTGTTGCAGCAACCACATCAGAACTCATTCACCCATCAAAGTGTAGTGGGATGTATAACCCTAAGGATAGCAGGTCTGTGTTATAACTTGAATATAAAATGTACTCCCTCCGGCCCAAGTATTTGAATACTTGTCTCCAGATCTGGGGGTGGGGGTACAATTCTGGTGGTTGTAGAACCTTTGGGGTTGAAGGTATGGATAGCCTTGAGGTATGTTACTGGGGAATGTTGAAGGAGCTGCGGGTTGCATTCCGCCACCCAGCTCCCGCCACCGGCTAGCTTTATAGGAAATAACAACCACAAACTGTATTCTTTTAAACACTGCTTGGCCCATTAGCTCTAGCCCTTACAGGCTAATTCTCATATCCCGATCAACCCATCTCTAATAATCTGTGTAGCATCAGTCTTACCGGGAAAGATTCAGCATGTCTGACCTGGCGGCTTGTTTCATCGCATCTGCCCTGGCGATGAGCTGCATGGCGTCTGAGCTCACTTCCTCATCCTCCCAGCATTTTGTTCTGTTTACTCCACCCACCTATGTTTTAACCTATTAGGGCCAAGGCAGTTTCTTTATTTAACCAATGACCTTCCTCCATCAGGGGAAGGGCCTTTGAGGGTTTCAAACTGGCTCTGCTTTGGGCCTGGTTCTCTGTTCTTTTTTTTTTTTTTTTTTTTTTTTTAATATGGTATGTTTGGTACCATATCAAAGCTGCTGCTATGAGCCCTCCAGAAGCCATGCCTTCTCGGTCACAGTGGAATGTTTCCTCTGGACAGAGTGACAAATTAAACTTGTCTTCTCTTAAATTGCTTTTTATTTTTATTTTTTGTCAGAGTGGTAAAAAAGTAGTACAACCAGATTTCCATGATTCTAACAAACATTTGAGATAAATCAACCTATTAAGGAGAAAAGGTTTATTTAGTTCAAAGATTTGGAGCCTTCATACCATGGTTGGCCTGTTATTTCTGGGGCTGTGCAAAAAGTTATATCATGGTAGGATCATGGTATAGCAAAATGTTCACCTCATGGTGTCAGGCAATGTACAGGAAGAGGTGAAACTATATTCTACGAGCTCCTTCAAGTGCAAGAGCTTAGTGATCCAAGACGCCCTACTAGATCAAAGGTTTTCTTACCTTCTAAATGAACCAAGCTCAAAATTTAGTCTTTAACACATGGCAGATATAAGCTATCACAAGGTTCTAGTCTTGGAACCTATAATTGTTATATATAAAGAGAATCATATAAAAGAGATTAAGTGAAGAATTTGAGATGAAAAGCTATTTTGGGATGAATCTGGCAGGCCCTGATCTGAATGCACTCACAAATGTCATTGTCACAGGACAATGAAAGGCGATCAGACATAAATAGGAAAAGGCACTGTGAAAACACTGGTTGGTGTGATAGGCCCACAACTAAGAATTTCAGTAGCACCAGATGCTGGGGGTAGGGGGCAGGACAGAGGAAGAGTCTCCTAAAGAGCTTATGGGAGATTTGGAGACCTCTTAGCACCTTGATTTGAGTCAAGTAAAACATTAGAATTTTGGCTTTGATAACATGATATTGTCAACAACTATTATTTGAAGCCAACACCTTCCATGGTCATTGTTTCGGCAGAAATAACAATCAAATATAGGTCCTTCTATAAATAAGAGGATAACTTTGCCAAATATGTAACATTGCTTGTGCTGCCATTATGGGGGTATTGCAAGCTGTGTGGTTAAACCACAGAATTGACTTACATATCAGAGGCTAGTGGCTCTAGATCAAGATTAGCAACATTGATTTTGCTTATGGTCTCTCTAGTCTGTAGATGGGTATCCTCCATAGGCCTTCCCATGGTCTTACCTCTGTGCCTGTCTATGCCCTGACCTTTTTTGATAAGCACAGCCATCCTGTTGGTTCAGGGTTTGCACATGTGAGGTTATACCTCAATTGCTTCTTTTAACTATCTTTAAAACACTGGACTGTGAGAGAATTTGAATTATGCTCTGTAAGTGGACTAACCCAGATTTCTCAGGAAAACTGTGCTCGCCTTAAAAGTGTATTTGCCTTTGTTGTTGATCTTACACTCCTCTATCATGCCCAGTTTAAAGCTGAGTACTTGAACACTTTGAAGTTGTATTTATTTTGATGGCAATGAAAGATGAATGTATTGATCTTTTAAAGTGCTTGGCAAACAAATGAAACTTTCTTGTTTATTACAACATCATATAACCTCACTGAGTACTACAATGTTGACATATCACATTTCTGGCCTACCTCGGGCATTTACAACTAAGAGTAAACAAACCATGTAGAGCTTTTATTTATAAAACAGAAATTCTTAGTGTGTCCTGAGGGCTGGGATGTTTCAGTTAGTGTAAGTGCTTCTTGCCACACATCCATGAGGATCTGAGGTCAGATCCCCAGCACTCAATAAATAGCCAAGCATAAAAGTACATATCAGAGATTGAGTTCTGGGGAGCTAGAGACAGGAGGACCCTTGTGGTTGCTGAATTGGTGAGCTCCAGGCTCAATAGACCTTGACTAAACGCTGAGGTTGAGAGTGATAGAGGAAGGCATCAAATTTTGACCTCAACCTCTCGCCTCCACTTGCATGTACACACACACACACACACACACACACACACACACACACACACACACACATGCATGCACATAATGTTCTTCTCTGGACCAGCAGCATCAGTAACACCTGGACTATTAGAAATGATTGACTCCTACACATTTTTTATATCAGAAGTTCTAGGGGCTAGCGCAAAAATCTGAATTTTAACGAAGTCTTCAGGCAGTTCTGTTTTAGGCTATAGAGTTAAATTTGAGAATCTTTGATACAGGACATTTTATTAACTCAGAGGATGAGTCAGCTAGACATCAAACCCATGGAAGTCTGATGCAAATGTGAGTACCAGAAAGACAATGGTACTAATGTTTGTAATTCCTTTCATCTTGGTTAATTTCTTGCCTTCTTTTTAAGAGTCAGAATCTATAAGTGATAAGTTGTTTGAAAGAAGAAGTTTAAATAGAAGGGTTTAAATAAGATTATCTGATAGGAGCAGTTAGAAAAAAGTTCCTGGAGTCAAGAATAATGCACTATAGAACTTTACTAATGGGAAAAAGTGAATAAGAGAAATGTTAGTTGAATGAGGTGGAGGGTAGTCGCAGGCTTTAAAGGCAGCAAAGAATCTAGGAAGACAAGAATGAAACTCAGTTCAGCCAGACTTTTAGGTACTAGTATTGGGCTAGGACTTCTACAGTCTGACATCAGCTTCTCTATTTTTTGCCATATTTAAGAACAGCACCATTTTGGAGAAAAGGTTTTCAAATAACAATTAACTCATTCCCACAAGCACAACAAAGCTCAAGACATGTTTATATTGAAACTCTTCACAAAGTAAATATGGTTTCATCCATAAAATGGGTTTTGGTTGACTGAAAAACAATGCTCAAGATAAGGGTCTAGGGAGAATGATGGAAGTAAACATAACACCTGTGGGAATCAGGGTTTGGCCTGGCCCTAAGATTACACAGAAGTCACATAGGAAGCTCTTGTAAAGTACAAATGGCATCTCTCACAAGAATGAGTTTTATGGCCTAGAAGTAATGATCAAGGTTTTAGGGGAAAAAGTTCTGGGATAAATTCTGGAAGACATGGGCGGAGCCTAGTCCATCAGACAGCAAAGTATCATCAGATTATAATACATCGACTCCCAGCATTCCAGGAGGACTACAGGTTTAAAAACTCTTTGCTTTGAAGGATGCCTGTGAGTTCAACTTCCCTTCTCCAGGACTTATCTGTGTGCACAAGCACTTTTTTACCCTCTATACAATGGCATGCTATTAGTTACATAATCAGAAACCCAAGACCTAAAAAGCCAGAATTAAATTAGTGAACATTTAATACCTATAATAAATATTCACTAAACTATATGGAATTATTTTCAATCTCAAAACTTAGTGCTTCTGCATGGGGCAATAAAAATAATGATCTGGGAAAAGCTGTACATGCAGTTTTAATGTGCAGCATCATAAAATGTCAAAAGTAAATAAACAACAGCAATAAGAACAAAACCCTCCAAAATACATGGAAAAGCAGATGGGAGAAGCTACTGGTTATGTCTAATGTTGGGGAAGAAATGAAAGTGCCTTCTGACCTTCCCTTTCTTTCAAGATTCAGGCTTTTAATAAACCTCACTACTTCTCATCCTTACAGAAATTCTCTTAATTGTATCCATACCTGTTTATTGAAAAATTGTTACTTAAGTTGGGCGGTGGTGGTGCACACTTTTAATCCCAGCATTTGGGAGGCAGAGGCAGGTGGATCTCTGTGAATTCGAAGCCAGCCTGCTCTACAAGAGCTAGTTCTAGGACAAGCTCCAAAGCAACAGAGAAACCCTGCCTCAAAAAACCAAAGAAAGGAAGAAAGAAAAGAAAAATTGTTATTTAAATGATGTGGGAGTATAATATATCAAGCTGTTGCTTTCATTGGTTAATTAATAATGAAACTGCTTGGCCTGATAGGTTAGAATATAGGAGGGTGGAGTAAACAGAACAGAATGCTGGGAGGAAGAGGAAGTGAGGCAGACGCCATGTCTCTCCTCTCCAGGGTAGACACGATGAAGCTCCGACCCAAGATGGACGTAGGCTAGAATCTCCCTGGTAAGTCACCATCTCGTGGTGCTACACACATTAATAGAAATGGGCCAAGCAGTGTTTATATGAATACAATTTGTGTGTTGTTATTTAGGGTGTAAAGCTAGCCGTGTGGGGAGCTCGGCGGGAAGTGGCCCACAGCTCCCTACAACATTTAAATTCAAATTTTCCTTCTTTCCCAGCTTCCTCAATTTTTTTCTGGTCTGTTCAGAGTGTAAAAAAGGCTTTGGTTAATCATAGAATTCTTGTCTATTTTGAACTCTTTCCCACAAATGACTGAAGTATGCTAACAGTTTGTTATAACCCAACTCTTATTTTGGATATGAGGAGGTCCAGAGACTAAGTAACTTGTTCAACAAGACCCAGATTGCTAACAAAGTCAGAGCTTAATCCAAACTTAGGTGTTGCTGGATATATTCAAAAGAATTAGAAATTAAGGTCTAAGTTTGGGACAGGAGAAATCAGAGGTAGAAATGATAATAAGCTGTATTATAAGTCATACAAGCTGAAGTCTTCATTATATAATATACTGGTTAGAAACAACTTGTGCATAAATGTATCTCATATTCTACTTTATAGAAAAAAGGAGATATTTTAAGAGGCTTTAATATAAAGGATATTTTAGCAGTAAGTATCTATTGAAAGTCTTTGGAACATTAGCAATCCTTATCCCAACCATAACATTGTCCAACATCTATCTGTTGAGCTTCTACTGTGCACCATGTGATGCACTACAGCAGAAGACAAGACTAGCTTTCAGAGCTTAGTTTCTGCAGGAAGATGGGAAATATTTATAAAGTGAGTATATTAGACTGCAGTAGGACTAACGACCAAGAGGCTTTCAGGTGATAGTAGGCAGAGATCAAGGATGACTTTGGTCCACTTGATGAAGGCAAAGACCTTTCAGCACCAGAATATTAATTCTATAAAGGCACAGTGTTACTGCATGTCCTATTATTGTGCTTGTGAATGTCAATTTCTCCAGCTTCAGAATGCATTAAATTCACATGTAGAGCACCTGAAGTACACAGGGACAGAACATTGACATTTTCATTCTTAGGGGGATTTGGTTGATAGGCAATTTGATATTATTTGTTAAGTCAATAAAAACCAAAGTTCATATGATCTATAGAAATTAAACAATCCACAATTTCATTTTCCACTAAAATATTTATTTAATTGAGGTATCTTACTGAAATAAATAAGAGTAGCTTTCCTCTAATACTGGTAAGTATAGATATCAATATATCATTTTTTAAATTGAAGAACAACAAATTGTTTTCCCTAGAACATAGCACATGGAGTAATACTAGGAAACAAAAATAATTACTTAAACAATCTCATTATTAAATTATAGCCACAAGGCTTCTGAATCTCAGCATAGCATATGATTTGGTGGAAGAACAGTAGATGTGAAGCCAGGGGGTCTGGGCTCCATTGTATAATTGCTACATGTCATAGGCAAATTTCTTAGTACTGTTGAGCATTAGTTCTTTACTTTCAAAACAGGAATGATATTAATCATATCTACTTCACAGGACTATTAGGAATGTTAACCACATGAATATACATAAAGCTCTTTATGATATGTAAAAGAGCTGTAAAAATAGTTTAATTTCATATAAAAGAATCAATGTATATCTCCCTTCAACTAAAGAATAAGCACCCACAATGTGTCTTCTTCAGTTGAACTGTCACCTGTAAACCTGGAGTGGGAAATGCACCTTAGCTAAGCACCAGAGCTCACTGATGAAGGAGACCCAGTCCAGTACAGTTTTCTGGGCAGTTAGGAGCTAATGAATCCTGAGGGTCACTTAAAACTCCAAAGGCTTAAAGACAGGAAATAAGAACACTCATATTCCATCACAGGGCTAGGATACAACAAGCTACTTCTGATTCTGTGATGCCAAGGCCATCTATTAATTCTTCACAGAAGAAGAGACAGTTTCATCACTTACAGTTATATGCATGTGTGAACACAGCACTCTCCTGCAGTAACACTAGTAACTTACTTCCTAAGGGCGGAGTAACTGAAATGAATAAACTCTTGTAAATTTAGATACTAGTGGCTAAAATGACTAGTTAGAAGAAGGAATATTGTCTAAGACATCAGTACAATGATGATTTCTTTTTTTAAAAAAGCCACATTTCTATGCTATAGTAACATCACAAACCATAAAATCATAAAACTCAGTATTTATAGATACATCCATCTTAAAACACATTAAAAAACTTACTAAGAGAATTAAACATCATTGTCAGGTAAATATTAGTACACATAAAACCACACTAACAATGATACTACTTTAATACATAATAGAAAAAAGGAATTTTTCCGTATTTTAACTTTTAGTAGCAAAACATGAAAAGCAAAATAATTGCCTAATGATTTAGCATTAGGAGTTGCACTACTTACTTTCAAGTTACAATGACAGTGTTACATTTAAACTCATGCAAATAACTAGTTATTACAGTGCAGCATTTTCTTAAAACATTACTGAGAAGATAATGGTGAATCATACGCTAAAGATGCTGAAGGCCCTTTCACAAATGTGATCTACACTGATTGGATATATCAGGTCATACAAAACTAGACTACTTTACTTTCTCTTTTATGTATTCTGACTTGTTAATACAAATATCTATGCATTAAAAGAAAAGTTTTCAATACCTTTCTTAATTCCGCTGCCTTATCAGTTATAGATACTCACTGGAACACAAAGTATTTCAGTAGAAAAGTAAAATGAAAATTCATTGTACATGTTTTGAAATTAGTATACTGAAAAGGAACCAATGGCCAATTATTACTATGTTAGTTTATTACAAAAAGAATTCATCCAGTTTGAAATAGTATTTACTAATATTTACTGATCTTTTGTTTTTAATTAACAACTTTGCTTTACAACTATGGAAGTTAATGAAATGATTTAATAGCACTTCATTCAAGCTCCTCTGTTTCTTTGGTAAAGAGGTCTGCCAGGTCAGCCACAGTCAACACAGAGGCTTCAGAGTGCTTCCCGGATGAGCTTGTATGACTGCAAGAGTTCAAAAAACACAATGAAAAAGGAAGGCCAGGAGTCAGTGACTGCATGCATGACAGGAAATGGAGAACACAAATCTGCTCCTATGTTGTCGTAACTGAGCCATAGGGAACTTCTCTGAAGTATATAATGATATAAGTGTTACATCTTGTGAAAATCAGTGAAAATGCTGAAATAATTCGGAGGATTTGTAAAACAATGTTTTCTATGAACATCTGGCAACTGTGGCCAAGAAAGTTCTAAATTCACCATTACTTTTTCCACTTACAGATAAGTACAGTAGCTCTTTTACTATTGAAAGTAACTGAAATAAAAATCACTGAAGTCTGCAGCATGTGACAACAAGAACAAAAGGATGTAAAGCTCGTGGGGTGGCTGGCGTCTTTCCTTGTACATCACCAGCGTACAGGAATTTCTGGTTTGAAAGTGTTTTTGTGTTTCTCAAAGTATCCCTGGAGATGCAGTCCCTTTTAAAAAGTAATCATCTTTACCATGGGCAACTTCCAACCCATCTCATCATATAGGGAGGTACACAGGTACCAGTTTATTTTAAGATAACTTTAAATGGAAATTACTAATTTGTGCAAACATTAGGAAGTTTAAAGACTGCAAGGTCATGTTTCAAAGTTCAGACTGTTTTGATGAGTCGGCTACTCTGATGTCTGTGACTCTGACACAATTTACCAGCCAAGACTGCAAATTCAGACATTCCTCTCAATCTGTGATGGGCACGTGTAAACTATAAAGCAGCAGTGCACATTTGTTTCACATATACCAGACAAAAGTTTAGGTAAGACAGAACAATAACTTTCATTTAAAAAGTAATCTAATGTGTTAAAGTTGGTTAGTTTCGCATATTACAGCCTAATAAATATCTTAAATCAAACACAGAATGGCAAAAGCATTAACTGGGAAATGCTTTGGATAAAATGCTATTCTTGGCTTTAACAAAAAAGTATTAGTGTTATATCATTTGCTATCATCCATGCAAAGATGACCAACAAGGATCACATGACAGGGAGCTTCACTTGTAAGCTGTTACCTACCTCCTCTCTGCAGTTTTCAGCATTGTCTGCATTCGCTCTTCTATTGTTGCTTTAATTAGGAATCTATGTACAATGGTAGGTCTGGAAGGTAAATAATAACTGTAAGCTTAAAAACCATCGTAAGACAAATGAGTAGAAATTGACTTTACACACAAATGCTATATTCATTAGTCCATGGGTGCCCATTTGTGGCAGGTACAAATAAATGTGCTGAGGGACAGGACAGTAGTGAATGATGCCAAGGTGATCTTCATAAACTAACGTCTCATGAGAGAGACAGATAGTAATAAACACATGAGAAAATCAGTTCCATGCGCAGATAATGCCATGAGGAGTGGAAATAAGAAAGAGAATCAGCTCTGTGAGTTCGAGACCAGCCTGGTCTACAGAGCTAGTTCCAGGACAGGCTCCAAAGCCACAGAGAAACCCTGTCTCGAAAAACCAAAAAAAAAAAAAAAAAAAAAGAAAGAGAATCAGGCAGTAGGCACAGAAGCAGCAGGGAGAGCAGGCAAACAGAAGACAAAGCATTTTAATAAACATTATTGGATGAGCACATGCTTGGAAAAAGCTAACAATGTTTCAGGGGCCAACAGCAGGCTAGCATGGCAAAAGCATGTTGTAAATGAAACAGGTGACCACGAGGTTAGAGGTGAGTAGAGCTCAGATCATATACTGTGGCTTTGCTGGACCCAACTACAAACTGGATTTTGTGGTTATAAAGAATATGCTCCAGTGGTTATGCATAATTTGATTTACAATAGATTGTACTTTATAAACGTCTCTGGCTACTGTAAAGGCAGAGAAGAGGTAAAATTTGTGATCATCTCAGCAGGAGGAGGTGGATTGTGCTTTGTGTCAGTGGGATAAGTAGTCAGAAGATGAGGAATATTTGTGAGATATAATAGTCAAGACTGCAATAATCTGAAAATAAGACATTAAAAAGAGATATACAGGAGAGTCCTAGATTTCTTGTCTGAGCAAGTATAGATGATAAGAGTCATTAAAATATGAGGAAAGCTTGGACTGGCTGACAGTAGCAAGAATGCAGTTTGTTTTACCTATGTTAAACTTGAGTCCACCTCCTGGGAGAGACGTCAAGTTCCTAGATACATGTACAGATATTGACTACATCTATAAAGCTGGGAATTTCTGGGTTGAGGGATATACATGTTAAGGTTACCCACAACACATGCTACTTAAGACTATGACACTGGGTGAACTAACAACTCAGAGAGAAGATAAAAAAAAAAAAAAAAAAAACCACTGGACCTCTGGCAAGAAGTAGGCCACCAGTTACACTCACGCCAAGCCTCATTTCAGTGTATTATCCATGGGGCAACTACCAAAAGAGAAAGGTTGAGAGAATGGGAGGTCAAGCAGGTAGAGATGGACTGTAAAGGAGTACTATCCAGACATGTGTATGTGATGTATCACAAGAGGAAGGCTCTTGAGAATATGAGAAGAGGTGAGATTTAGGACAAATGGGGTGAAAAAAGGTCACATCTTCCACTTTAATAAAGGGGCACAGCACAAATTCTTCCTGACCATTACCAGAGCGACATTCTTGCCTGAAACCAATCAATGTTGGGTCCTATATCTTCTTGCCCAGTCATGGAAAATGTCTAGCATTCTTATCCATCTTGTTTTCCTATTTCTAATGAATCATTCTCCAATTAATTTTTTAATTGAAAAGGACAAAATTTTTAATTTTATTCTCTTTTACTCTGCAACAAAATCTCACAAGATTCTACTCCTATGAGCTGCACAGTAACAGTAGGGTGCCCTGGTTAAAGCATGGACCATTGCTGTAGGATACTGATCTTGTACACTGTAAAGATTTGTTATTCATATTGGTTAATAAAACTCTGGTCAATAGCTAGGCAGTAAGTATAGGCAGTGCAACCAGACTAGGAGAATTCTGAGAAGACGAAAGGCAGGGACATAGTCGTCAGCCAGGCACAAGATGAGAATGCCTTATTGTGAAAAGGTTACCAGGCCACGTGGCTAAATATAGATAAGAATTATGGGTTAATTTAAGTTGAAAAGGCTAGCTAGTAATAAGCCTGAGTAATAAGCCAAACAGTTTATAATTAATATATGCCTCTGTGTGTTTATTTGGGACTGAACAGCTGTGAGACCAGGCGGGACAGAAACTTCTGTCTACAGACCATGGAGGCAGCAAGCAGGCTTGCACCTGCCACCTTTTATGTAGCTCTGTCATCACACAAGCTACCCAATCCTTCTGTGTGTGATGGCTGAACTAGAGTTGAACAAAAAAAATCCTAACAGGCAGTTGCCTACACTGTTCCACTTAAACTGCTTCTAATCATGCCGCTAAATAAAGCTAATGGTCGAAACTCTAGTAGTAAGATTCCTTTCTTGAAATTTTGCAGCAAATGACAGTCAACCATATAGGTGTCTTACTTTTTCCTAGTCTTTTAATTTAGGTGCGCCAGAGTTTAGTTTGTGGCCTATCGCTATTCTCTCTCTCCTTTAATAATCCCATTCATGTTCATGGCTTAAAAACACCATCATATGCTACCGATATCAAAGTGTATGCTTTTAGCCCTGGCTTCTCTCCCAGGTTCTGAACTTATATATTTTATATAGCTAATAAAATCTCAAACATATCTAAAGTCAAGTTTTGTTCTTTCCACTTGATGTGGGATTTCCCTGTGTATACTGCAATCACCATATATGAATAAAGAAACTACTCTGGACCTATAGTAGGGCAGAACTTAGCTAGGTGGAGAAAACAAAACTGAATGCTGGGTGGAAGAAGGCAGAGTCAGAGAGACTCTATGGAGCCACCACCAGAGATAGATGCTGGAAACCTTACCTGTTAAGCCACAGCTACGTGGCGATACACAGATTAACAAAAATGGGTTAAATTAATATGTAAGAGTTAGCCACTAAGAAGCTAGAGCTAATGGCCCAAGCCGTGATTTAATTAATACAGTTTCTATGTGATTATTTCGGGGGTCTGGGCAGCCGGGAAATGAACAATCTGCCAAGTGGCCTCCTTCCAACACCCACTGAATCTATTCTAATAGTAATAATATACTCAGCTAAAGGCTGTTTATCCTCCTAGTCATCTTGGCCAAAGACCATGGTGTTACTCTCAAATCTAATCTCTACTATGTCCACAGAAACTGTCACTGTCAGTTCTACCTCCAGAACAATCTAGAACCTGATCACAACTCAGCAGGTAACTGCCACCAGTCAAACTACCTTCTAATGTCATCAAGACTGGATGGCCTCCTGTGCTCCCCTTTGTAATATAACTGCGGGCTGTGTCCTGCCGCCCACCTAGCTTAACCCCCGAAATAACCCACAGAAGTTGTATTAATTAAATTATTGCCTGGCCCATTAACTCCAGCTCTTATTGGCTAAGTCTCACATCTTGATTAACCCATCTCTAATAATCTGTGTGTCATCACGAGGTCATTGCTTACCAGGAAAGATTCTAACCTACGTCTGTTTCGGGCAGGAGCTTTATGATGTCTGCCACACTGCCCTTCTTCCCAGAATCCTGTTCTGTCTTCTCTGCCCACCCAAGGGCTGCCCTATCAAAAGGCCAAGGCAGTTTTCTTTATTCAACTAGTAAAAGTAATACAAATACAGAAGGACCTCCTACACCACCCCTTACTCCCTAAACTGAGTACAAATTTCAGAATGATTGCTTCAAAGCTGAAGCTAGATTGTGTCCTTTTTGTGCTTACAGCTTCCTAATTAGTGTCTAATATGATCCCTGACTTAATTTCCTACCTGTTTCAGTCTAGCAACTGTAGTTCTTTGCTATTTTTTTTTAAAAAACCAGGAACACTCCTGACTTACAGATGTCACAATGATTTTATTGTCTACTTAATCATTCTTTCTTAAGATATTAGCTCTGGATTCACAGCTAGGGAGCCAGCATGGGACTGACCTAGGCCCTCTGCATCTGGGTGACAGCTGTGTAGCTTGGTCTATTTGTGGAGACCCTAGCAGTGGGACCTGGACCTGTCCCTGATGCATGAACTGGCTTTTTGGATCCTATTCCCCTTGCTGGGTTGCCTTGCCCAGCCTTGATGCAAGGGGGAGGAGCTTGGTCCTGTTACAACTTGATATGCCATGCTTTGCTGACTCCCATGGGAGGCCTACACCTCAGTGAAAATGGAGGAGAGGTGGAGGGGGAGGCAGAAGGGAGGTAGGAGGAGGGAGCAGGAAGAGAAGAGGGAGAGGAAACTGTGGTTGGTATGTAAAAAAAAGTTAAAAAAAAGATATTAGCATGACTAACTATCCAATCTCTTTCAAGCTTTGGTCAGATGCTACATCTCAGTAAGACTGGATTCCAAGCCATTTGAAGTCTTTATCTTCCTCACAGGACACGCCCTTTAATCTGCTGCACACTAACTGTTGCTACACCAACCTGCTTAGAACCTGCTTACAAGTTGCATGAAAACATCTAAAATGCTTAAAATTCTGCATGGCACATAGAAAGTGTTCAGCAAAGGTCTACTGAATGAAGTGTGTGGAGACCAATGAACACCAACTGCTTAAGTAGATAATGGAGAGAAAGAGAAGACACTTTGAACTCTCTCTATGAGGATACAAAGATTCAGGTAGTCTCTTAAAAGATGGGAAGCAATGGCCTTAATGGACTTAGGCTTCTAGATCGGAGGGAAGCCCTATCCATGCTTTAAAAAATGTTGGTATAAGAAGTCAGAGTTAAGGGCCGGCAGGAAGCCTCAACTAAAAAGCATGTAGTAAGCCTAACAACCTGAGTCAGACATTGTGTGCAAAGGCCAGTTAGCCTGCAAAGTATGCAAACCAGTAGAAAGGAAGTAAGATGGCCCCAACAAAATGGAGGCAAGAACTGACTTCTGGAAGTGGTCCTTTGAACTCCCAATCACAGCACGGCATGTGGGCACCTGCACTTACACAAACACTAATTTAACTGCATTCTAAATGACATTTGCAAGTACTTTAGAACAACTGTGTGTTGAGATTATGGTTGTCCTACTTTTGCCATATTTTGTTAAGTTTTTTTTTTAAAGAGTACAAAGGCTTATCTTGATCATCAATTTGATGAGATTTAGAGTTACTGTAGAAATACAACTCTCAGTTCATCTATATGGGTAATTCCCAAAACATTTAAGACTTATGTGAAGAAGGGAGAGCTAACCTGAATACAGGCAGCAACATCCCATGGGCTGGGATCAAGACTGAATGAGGACAAAGCAAGCAAAGAGTCAGCATTTATCTGCCGGTGTCCCTAACTGTGCTTGCGATATGACCAACCATGTCCTGCTCCTGCCACTTTGAGTTTCCCACTCTATTAAAAAAACCCTTCCTTCCTTAGCTGCTTTTCTTTGGAGTTTGACACAGCAATGAGAAAAGTAATTTAAACGCAGAACCTATCTCTTTCCCACTTAAAACTAGAGCTGTCTAAGCTTTCAAAGTTGCAGCTTACGTAAATCTGTAGCTGATTCTGACATGCAGTTCATTTACTACTCCTTTCTCATGCTTTACTACAGCAGTTCCACGCCCCTCACAATCCTCAGAAATGTCAGTTTATCTCCCCTTTGTTATACACACGCAACTCTCAAACTTAATCAGTCCTTCAGCCTAATGTCTTTGTCCTTCAGGGCACAAAACACATTGTTTTGCTCATATAACTCTGAATCATCTTTTTCTTGTGCTACACAGTAGCCTTCTATGTACATTGTAAATGTGAATGGGTTTTATGTAATTACAATCTTCAGTATGTAGCATAATGCTTGACATACTTTAGGTGCTCAGTAATACTTACTAAATGAGTGCTTAGTGTGTACTTATGTATATATCTTCAAACATTCAAGGTCTCTAGCATCCATGAGATAACATTAACGAGGAAGTTATATTACACATACCCACATAATCTGTTATTTGAATAAAGTAAGTACATTATAATATAATAATCACTATTACTTTTGGTTTAGGTATGGCACTAAGTCTAATTATCTTTTATTACACTGAATTATTGGTTTATTCGCTGTGTGTGCATGTGCATACAAGACATGTGACAAAGTGGAAATTTCCACAACTGACTTCATGTGAGGGGTTAGACTATGTTTAAGGTGAAATATAATCAATTTCATGTTTAGACTCAGAACCTTTCCTCATGATATCTCATTAAAGACATGTACATACTCTAGAATCTGAAGGCAAAACAAACCCTAATCTAAAACATTTCTGGTCCCAAAAATTTCAGGTGAGGGAGATAGAACCTGTAGTTAAAAACAAACAAGCTTCGATGAACATAAATAAAGAATTTAAATGCTGAGTTAGTTTCTATAACACGAGGCAATGTGGTTGATGCTATTTCAGTCCTTACTTTGTCTGTCCAATTCGGTGCACCCTCCCAATGGCCTGAAGCTCATGGGCAGGGTTCAGTATGGGCTCCACCAAGAGGACATGAGTAGCTTCAATGATAGTTAATCCATTAGAGCCTGTGTGCAGGGGCAGCAGCAAAATATTGATTTGAGGATCATGTTTAAATGCTGAAAGGTTCTCCTAAAAAAGAAAGGTACATTTTAACTTTAGTTGGATCAACTGAAATAAGAGCAGCTTGTTATAGCTCAAACTTAATATGGTAGTGAAAAATAAATGCTAATTCACCAAGTTTAGAAACTAGAATGTTATTTTCCTTGATTTTAAAGAAGAGAATCATACAAACACTTTTGCTTTTATAGCAAAAGTAAAAACCATATCACAGATATGTGATACATGAAAACTGAATTGTATGGGGGAGAGGCCTTCTTCCAATTATTCTTCCATAAATATGGAAGAGTTAATGTGAGGTAAGACAGGAATCTACTACATTTTAGTTGTTCTTGTGTGTGGTATGTCTCAGAGTATGTGGGTGTGACTGTATTGAATGTGACATAAAGGAAATTTTAACAATATTACTTTTTCCTGATTGTGTGTGTGTGAATGTGTTGTGTGTGTATGTAGACTATAATCCCAGAGAGAGATAGTGCAAGCCATTTTTCTACATTAAGGAAAAGGATCTCAAGTAAAAAAAAAATTTTTTTTTAAAGATTCTCTTTTTAGGTATCATTGAATAGAAAAAAAATCTACAGCTTTTCTACTTTCCTTTAAAATACTTATTTCGTAGATAATCAAGAATTCAAGCCCTCATTCAGGGTTCAGGGCAGAAGATTAAGTCAGCTAGTGAGCAGCAGTTTCAGTTAGCAACTGATCTGTTAAAACCACAAGGAAAACTTGACACACCTGGAATGTCTTAATGCGACTGATTTGAGTAAATTCCATGTTGTTGTCAGTCAGCGCTTTTGAAATAATATCTAGTACATCTTGCCACTAGAACATCAAAGTGAGAAAAATAGTGTTTATACACCGCTTTTGGCCAAAGAGGATTTGAGAAGGAAGAAATAATAACTAAACCACAGTAACAATTAAATGAACAAAAACAAACCCAAAGTCTCAGATGGAATACCTACTAACACTAGTTCTGTTGAAAACAGCATTCCCTCTCATCAAATACTGAGGGAAAGGTAGTATAGTAAAATACAAACAACACTGAAAATAGTGAAAATATATAACACAAAACAATGGCATATGTAATAGATATAGTTTCTTTCTAAATGCAAAACTAAGGTTTTTACTCTATATTTATAAATAATACTTTATAGTTCATTAACTAACTTTTTCTTAAATAGTCAAATTCATTTGTGAATGAGTCAAGGTTATAGATTCCAATTTTTAAAATATCAAAATAAAATCTCTTATTGAAATCAATATAAAATCTTACAGGAACTGCCTTTATAAAGTATCATCACTTGGGGGAGGGGGAGGGAAATGGGAGGCGGTGATGGGGAGGAGACAGAAATCTTTAATAAATAAATAAATAAATAAAATAAAAATAAAGTACCATCACATTTCTGTAAACAAAAATATAAAGACACAGAAAAAAATCCAACAGTAATTCTGAATCTTAACTCTATTTCAGTAAGCATTTAAAAATAGTTCTCAGATAAATACTAAGCAGAGGCAGAAAACCAGCTGGACTGAAACAGGAAAGTCTTGATTATACCGTTGAGAAAACGAGTGCTTTGGCCCCTGGATCTCTAAGCTGTATTTTCATCAGAGTTCTGACCACAGCTTCCACTTTGGTAGAATGGCTACCCTTTAAACAGAAAGGGGAAAATACATTAGTACCAAATAAAACCTAGTTAAGAATAAAAAGAAAATTGGTATAAACACTTCATTCAAACTGTATATAACAGAGACACTTAACAAATATTACGTGCTTTACTCTTTTTATGTTGTTTGTTGAGAATAATCTTTAGTCTATACACAACTGAATGGGTTTATATTCAAGATGTGTAAGAGACAGAAAGTGGGCAGGCAAGCCTGATGATCTGAATGTGGTTCCCATAGCCTACATGGTAGAGAAAGCCATTGTTTACATGTCCTCTGACTCTGTACAATGTGCTATGTTGTTCACATGCTCTCTGTCCTCCAAATGTTAAAAAAATAAAAAAAGCATTTCCTTAAAGAACTTATACCTAGTTAATTGAGCAGGAAGGCATACTAAAAAGTCATAAAGTAATGACACCAAACACTTTTTACTTAGATTTTTCAGTTACCAAAATTTGTTACAGCAAAGAAATAGACTATGTATTCAAAAACCTTCCTCACTACTCTCCTTCATTTCATATAGAAATGCAAGAATATAAAGAGTAAAAACTCAAGGCGCTTTGCAAAATGAAGTACTCAACCAATGAGCAAAACTTCCTTGCAACCAGAAGGCCATGGACAAGGACAGACACACAAACGATGTCATCTAAAACACAGGAAGACTCTTTACAAGAGTGGTTTTCTTCCTTTTTTTTTTTCTTTCAGAACTATTCCATCAAAGGAATATGGAAGTGAAATGTGGGTGCACCTATAAATAAACAATCAGTAACTGACGTTTCAAACGCTAACTATGAACATTATAATGACCTAAACTAAGGTGTGGGGAAGGGGCCAAATCAAACAGCAAGTGTTTCCACAGCAGCACTAGCCTTCTCCTCAGTGCTCTAAATTCATTTACTTGCAATTGGAAGAATTCAGAAAGGTAACCAAATAAACAAGGAAGAAGGTTACCCTAATTTACTGTCAAAATTATGAAAAAAAGTGTTAAAATCTTCCCACTAAAATAAGGAATTTATATTTAATTTTTTAGATATATATACTCTCAATTATACATATGAGGCTAAAAAGTATAAGGGAACCATCCGTCTCAGTCTACTGATTTAAAATAACAGAGAAAAATAAAAACAGGGAAAGAACACAAAATGACAATTTAGACCTTTAGATAGAAGCCCTCCTGGTCCCTGCAATGTGCTTCTTTTGAAAGCATTTCACTTGCTATGGCTCAGTGGATAAAGCACTTACTGCCAAACCTGATGACCTCGGTTCTATCCTTTGAACTTCCATGGTATAAGAAAGTGGAAACAAACCCACAAGTGTCCCCATAACCTCCACATGCACATTCATGTCAAGACACAATAAGAAAGACATTTAAAGTTCAGGATAAACAAAAGCTCTTTAATCTACTGAGCTGTTTCTTAACTAAAAGCTCAAAAGAAAACATCTTTTATAAGTAGCATCCAAATGGGGTACTAACTCTGTGTAAGGACACATCAAAACATTCTCCTGGTATCAAATTTTAGTAACTCTCAAAAACAATACAAAACACAAAAAAATCCTGATAGGCCTCACTTATAAATTGTCATGATACTCTAATGGGTCTGAGTCACACAAGTAGGACTGGAATCTTTGGCTCTAGGTTAACTGCTGCTTCCCCTGTACTGCTGGGGACTAAACCCAGGGCATGTACATGCTAACACTCTACTTGTAAGCCACACTGCTAGTCCTTTGCCTCAGACTATAAAATGTTATATTGAAAATTCATTGCCTCTGTGAACTTATCTTGATAAAAGCCATAATTTTTTAAGTCAAAAGAAAATGCTCTAGACAACAAAAGATTACTGAAATAAAAGAGGAGCACTGAAAAAGTAGTAACACATGCTCTTTGCAAGTGTGTATGCAAATATCTCAGCCAAACTCAGAGCTCACTGATAAACCTAGTGTTGCTAGCCAGCTTACTCAGGGGATTCCCTTCTCCACCTTGTAAGGCTAGAATTAGAGGCAACCTGCCGTGCCTACCTGGCATATATGTGTGTTCTGGGGATCTAAGCCATGGTCCTCATGTGTGATATGCACTGTGATCACTGAGCTAGCCATGTCCCAAGCACTGGATACCATATTTTCTTAATCCAGTCATGGATTCTTCATCTTGACTACTGTGAATGAATAATGTTTCAATGAAATGGGACGAGAGACAAAGTTTTGTCACTCTGTTCATCGCTATTGTTTCTACTGATTCTCCACTCAAGAAATCAGCAGGCAAATATTAAAATAGTTAATAAGAAAATTAACTCAAACCTTTCTCTTAAGTATAATATAGAACAAACTCAATTTTTGGATAGGAAGTCAGCACTTAAAAAATTAACAGCAGAAATATATCAGCACTAAAGGCTAACAAAAGGTATTTCTTATGAAATCTGGCCTCAATGTCATGCAATAGCATAACAGAAAAATCAGAAGTGCCAGGTGGATTCTTATTCTAATAGGCGTAACTAACTTATTTTAATCACTTTAAAACAGAGCAGCCATGTGTTCTTGCTGCAAAACTCAGAGAATTTATATTCTAAGTTAAACATTTTCACTGGGCTGAAAGGATAGAAAGAGCGATGTCTCTTGCCATATGTTTAGTGGGCTAAAAAATATAATAATAAAGCAAACATGGAGTATCTGGCTTAGATATTTTGATATCCTTGCCCATCTAGAATAAAACTGCTATATTAATGCAATTCTGGGATAATGTCTTCCGTGGAGAAGAGAGTGTGAGCATAGTAAAAATCTTTATGCAGGAGACAGAAAGACACGTCATGGTTTAACTCTGATTCCTTCACATCTGTTCCTATCTGCTGAGATCACTTATTAAAAGAGAGACAAGGAAGTAAGAGATATTCAAGATCTCTCTGTTGCAGAAGCAATAGACTACTTGACTTGATTTGAATAAATAAAATTATTCTAACAGAAAAATATCATTGCTTTGTATTTTTAGTAACTTCTAATAAAAGTAAATAATGTAGGGAGTCATAGTTGGAAGCAAGGCATACCAATCTATGATGCTAAACAAACAGGGAGCATAGTGCCTATTATGTCACTTTGTACTCAGCCTCCTGTGTGTGTGTGTGTGTGTGTGTGTGTGTGTGTTCTATTCATTTTTTTGTTCTGGGGATTCCAATAGTTCTATTAGTCTCACTTGTAGAATTACAGGTTAAAGTACTGCAGAAAAGCAGAGAAAGCCAACCTGGTCTAATTGTTAACAGAAGAAAGGACATTTGTGTTTAGAATACCTACATAATAATCCATATTTTCAGAGATTCTCTATCTATTATACATTAATGTATATTCTATGTATGCAAAAGAAATGACAGTGTAGTATACATGAAACATATCCAGTCAAGTTCTGTAGCAAAGGAAATACTACTCATCACTCTGGAGTACAGGCAAAATGAATTCATGATAAGAGCTGAGAACTCTAAAAGTGATCATTTTTATTTTTTGGCAAATTATTTTGAAGCTGTCTAACATAAAGAATGAAGGATATTTGTTTGTTTGTTTTTCAAGATTGGGTTTTTCTGTGTAACAGACCTGGCTGTCCTAGAACTCACATTGTAGACCAGACTGTCCTCAAACTCACTGAGACACGCCTGTCTCTGGCTACACGTACTGGGATTAAATGCGTGTGCCACCACTGCCCAGCGAGAATGAAGGCCTTTAATGAGGATTTTATGGATAAATGAAGTCAAGTTTCTTTAGAAAAAAAGGAAGATAATCAGGGAAAAACAGATTTGGGTGCTTAGAAAATTCTTTGGAGGGGATGACAGGAGTAGGACAAGAGGGAATTAGGGTTGACTGTTATCAAAATACATTATACACTCCTATAAATAATGTTACAATTAAACCCATTATCCACTTACTATATCTTAATAAAAACTAAAAGAAGCGCTTGGGCAGTGGTGGTGCATGCCTTTAATCCCAGAACTCAGGGGGGAGAGGTAGGCAGATCTCTGTGAGTTCAAGCCAGACTGGTCTACAGAGTGAGTTCAGGGACAGCCAGGACTACACAGAGAAACCCTCTCTTTAAAAACCAAAAAACAACAAAACGAAAACCAACCAACCATCCAACTAAAGAACTAAAAAAATTTATTTGAAGCACAAAGCTCAGTGACAGACGACTAGGAAGATATTCTTTGCTATATAACTTCAATAATTCTACTTGATTATATGGTAAAAAAATTACATTATAATACTGTACATGCTACTGAATTTTTTTCAGGATATAGATGTGTTTATAATTACATAATAAAGTATGGCTACCATAAATATTATGATATAGAGTCATATACTAAAAATTAAACATACTAAAAAGGAGGGAGGAGGAAGGATAGAGGAACAGCTGCACTAATTTCTCATATTTTAGAAAGAAGAGCCAGTGGATTATGACCACTGTTAGTACTCAAGGAAAAATTTACATGTATTGGAAGGCATACGGGCTAACCCTAGACTAAAATCAGAAACCATTCACGGTAATAGAGTAAAAAGAGAATGGAGCTAAATACCAGTTTTCATTGTGTGATATCAAAGTTACATATTTTCCCCCCTTTTTTAATTAAATATTTCTACTAAACCTATAAAGAATCATTTTTATCAACTATAAATTGAGTTTTAGGGGAAGAAGTGGACGGCCTATTACTCCAGTGATATCATCAGGTGTTCATTTGCTACAGTGAGCTAGCTGCCTTTGGATGGTATCACTATGGCCCTGTTACAGGTCACTGAACCTACAATGCTTCTTACTGCCCATGGATACTTGCTACAGAAGATAAGTCCATCTATGCTAGGTGTGGGACAGACACATCTGAAACAGCACAGTAATATTTTATTCTTGTAGTCATTACTTAGAGTAACTTTTTAAAACTTACACACATACCATGAGAATTAAATGTTGTAAGATGCATTTTTTTAAAAAAAGTTCCTCTGAGAAACATATTTCAAAGATGACATATTCACTCATCCTAAAGATGGCAAATTACTCTGCTTCCTAATAAAGAAAAAGTAATATGAACAATTGGAAGGGTATTAGGTGGTAACAGGTTTTTAGTTTTTTTTTTTCTTTCCTTCCCAGAGACAGGGTTTTTCTGTGTAGCAGCCTTGGCTGTCCTGGAACTAGCTCTTGTAGACCAGGCTGGCCTTGAACTAAGAGATCTGCCTGCCTCTGCCTCCAGAGTGCTGGGATTAAAGGTGTGCGCCACCAATGCCGGTGACAGATTTTGAGTCTAGCCTGGTCTACAAATGTAACAGATTTTTCTATAGGTTTCCTTAGAGGTTTGTAACTTGTATAGGAATGTTCAAAGGCTCCTGCAAGTATTCAGTAGAAAGCCAGTTACTATTTTGGTATTTTCTGACTTCCATTCTGTACTCTTCCATTTGGAATAAGGCTAGCTCCTTCCTAGTGCCAACCTGTCATGCTGTTTCCATTCACACCCGTTCACTAAGGGAGAACCCCATGCTGCTGCACCATCTATGACATGGTCCAGTTTTGAAGCTTGTCTGACTTCACGAGGCAGAAATACTTCTCAAGCACATACAAGGAACCAGTGCTGGATTCTTCACTCATAATGTGGGAATCCCCTCCGTGTGTTGTCTGTATTGGTTAATGAATAAAGAAATTGCCTTGGCCTAATAGGGCAGAACTTAGGTAGGCGAAGACAGAACTGAATTCTGGGAGGAAGAAAGCAGTCAGAAGATGCCATGGACCCGTTGCTGGAGAAAGAAGTGCTGAGACTTTGCTGGTAGGCCACGACCTCGTGGTGATATACAGATTAACAGAAATGGGTTAAGTTAAGATGTAAGCGTTAGCCAGTAAGAAGTTAGAGCTAATGGGCCAAACAGTGATTTAATTAATACAATTTCTGTGTGGTTATTTCAGGGCTAAGCTAGCTGGGTGGCCAGGATGAACAAGTAGGCCCTCCCCCTACACATTCACTTGTGTTACTTTACAAAGCACAAGAGATACTTTCTCCAGTTGTGAGGAATCTTAGATAAACATTAGGTCTCCAAAGTATTTTTCAGTATTTTAAAAACAATCTGCAGAATTATTTCAGATACAAGTTACTATCAATAAAAAAGTTAAAAATAATATTTGGGTCAAAGGAATATTTGATAACCATCCATTTAGACATATACTGAGTGCCTACTGCAAGCCAGTATTATGCTAGATGATTGGGATACAGAAGAGAATCATGTCTCAACTCATTCTAGTGGAGTTAATGGTCCAAAAAGGACTATGTTTTTCAAAGAGCTAATTAAATAAAGGTAATTTACACTCTATGTCTTCAGTGTCTCTATTGTGTGTTCACTATATTGTATGTATGACATGGCTGACTTTTTAGGATGACTGACTAACAATTCAGAACTATAACTGTTAACTGAGCCACTGAATAGAAACTTTCTTTTCTCTTTTGACAATTAGAATTATATTGATTTATGCTCATCCTAACAAAAACACCAATGCCATTTTCAATCAGTTAACACTGATGTATAACGTATTTGGTAGCTCATATAGGGATATTCAGATGTATATATAATACAATTATGTGTAGATCTTGTTTTAAACTCACTCAGAATTTTATAATTAGTTTTTTTTCTACACAGATGTTTAATTACATTTTGGAAAGTATGAACTAGAAAACGTTTGATAACTGGAAAAGCAAAAATAAACCAGCAAAAAACCCACTAGAAATCTATATATCTTATTACTGTATTGACTGTCTTGAAATTAGAATGTAAATGCAGTATTTTCTCTCTAAAGTTCCACAGACATCTCAGGGGTTAGTAGGTGTACTTGTTAAAACCAAAAATCCTATATCATATCCTATCTCATCAAGATAGGGCCTGAAAAGTCTATTATTAAAAGCACACTGGGTAATCATGAGATATTCAAAATCTAAGATGATGAAGTAATAGTTCAAGTGTGTGGCTGGGGCGGGCATTGTTTTGCTATGGTTATAGGTATGTGTAACATTCTGTACTGAATAGAAACTTATGAACTAAGACTCCTGTTCAGTATAGAGGCTGAGTTTGCACGAGCAGAAGTGCTTTGTATGAAACCTAGCCAAACAAAGGACACGGGGAATAAGCCACGTGAGGATATGTTCTGCCAGAAGGCCTACTTCACCACATCCAAAATGCCCTGCAGTTGTCGGAACTTGCAAGGGGAATTTTGTTTACTTTGTGAAATGCCCAGAAGGTTCCAAGGTCATTCAGGAATACTGTCATACTGTTGCTATGGATGATACAGTTTTATTTAAGTGTGCGCATCAAAAGGATACTGGTAATCTCAATATCTTATTTCTATGGTTAACCCATAGGATTCCGGATACAGTTAAATCTCTAATTTCCTGAAAACATCATTAGAAACAAAATGCCAAAGACGATTTATTTTTGCATTCTCTGAATCTTTTAAAAGATCTCAAGTTATATGATTAAGCACTGTTTATGGTGTCATACTGTCTGCTATGTATAAAGTTTTATTATGAATACTTAGATATTAAGGTTATAGAAACTAACTTATTTATAATGTTTAAGTACCAAAAACTTGACAGTAACACAAAAGACAAGACCCTCCAGGTCTAGAAGTCGTATGAACCAAGTAAGAGAGTCAGGCACCCTTAAAAACACATTATGCAGATGCTTGAAAGAGCAAGTGACAGACAGTAGGGTATAAATGGGACAAAGAGGTGACAAGTAACAGAAGGCAAAAGTGACAGAACCAAATTGTGACAGAAAAAGGAGAAAAGCAAGCACAAATGTGGTAAGAAATAGTGAGAAAGTGGAAGAGGAATGAGATTGGTTTATGTAATATGTAAAATATTTAGTTACGTTTAATGAAAAAAGAAATGCAAGCATATTCGTGTCAATGGTAGGATGAAACTATTTTTACTAAATTCTCTAATCTTTTATTTTCTAAATAAGAGTTTAATTCATGTGTTTACCAATACTCATGAAAGACAAGCAGCAGCAAGAGTATGCAGTAGTATTTCAACACTGACATCCCTTTCCACAGGGCAGCAAATGTAACTGTCCTGGGTGTAGGAAAGCTGCCATACACGAACAGGTGTTTGGGTCTGATGGATTCAGTGACTCAGTGCCACAGCTGTGCAGTTTACTGGCAGCTACAGCAACCTCTTCCTAAACCTCCCTGATCAAAGCAGGACAGCATTTCTACCTCATGCTGGTTCCTGGTGCTATGATTAATGTTTTCCCTGTGTAACGTTCTCTCAGTCCCCCCCCCCCCAATGCCATTTGTTGCTGTTGGCATACCTGCAGCTGAAAGAAGAAAAAGAAGAGAAAACAAGTATCTTTAGGAGAAGGGGAGAGAAACACAGGAGCATGGAGAGAGCAGGAGGGACTGGAAGGACAACAGTTCTAGTTCCAAGAGTAGCAGTAGCGATTAGACAGTGACCACCAAAGCCCCAGGGCTGGCCACTGGGTTGCTCCAGTTACTTCATTTTACAGCTTCTTGACACATGCTTTAAAAACACAAAGGATTCATTCAAAGGATTCAGAGACAGACTAGATGATCCTTAGGTCAAGAAGACCCTCTTCTCACTTATGCTTCCCAAGCTGCACTGTAATTCACGCCTGTGTATTCACCCTTCCAGTCACCACCTTACACTCTTCATGTTTAACTGGCAGAACAAGTTCTTTAAGATCATCATCATCATCATCATCAGAAACACACATACATGTTTTTCAGATTCATAGAAATACTGTTCTTTTTGACTGTTATTAGAGCCTCGCTATCCTTTGAGCCCCTTTAAATAGAAAATGCTTATTTTTCTGTGTTCTGCATTTAAGCATCTTTAGTCTCTAACACAAATAAGTTTTCATTCTCATGATCCTCAGGAAACTCAGTTATCCTCTAATTCTGTTCTTTATTATCATTTACTAAATGATTTGTTAAAGACTTGAGCATCTAATTTACACTTGCTATATACCTCTGATCTAGACATTACAAGATGTAAATGTTCAAGTCTCACCTCTTTTAGCATTAGTCTTCTTTACCTCATTTACACTATCCCAGATTATTATCATATAGCCTTACAGTTTGTTTGCTCGATAGCCCACCCTGTAGGCATTTGAATCCAATGAGATCTCTACTTTTTTTTATAAACGAATACTTTTATAAACTATCTTTACAAGAGTCCAGTATTACAAATTAGCTTTCTTTTCTCTATCTTCAGTCTGTCCTGTTATTTTTGTTTTGTGGGTGTTTACACACACACATGCATGCCCCAGTGTACATGGTCAGAGGACAACTTGGGGAATTTGTTCTTTCCTTTCACCATGTGGGTCTCAGCATAGAACTGAGCTTGTTATGCTTGGTACCAAGTGCCTTTACTAGCTGAGCTGTCTTGCTGACTTCTGTGTATCCCTTTTACTGTATTTCAAATATGCTTAAAAATCATTTGTCTTGAACATCAAAGAACTGACTTTCTACACTTGGGTCTGGTTACAATTCTTGGTTTTCTATTTCTAAGTTTATAAACAGCTGGTCATTTTCACTCTGTATTTGTATATTTCCTGTACAGTCCTTGCTTTCTTACTCTGCTTTTCCTTGGCATGCACTGCACTGAAGGAGTTCCTTCTGAAGTCATCTCTACTAGCCTCTCAAGTTTACATCACACGCAGTTCATCTATCCTCTCTCCCTGACACACCTGGAAAAGCACTACTGAAGAACTGACCCAGTGGCCTTGGCTGACATGTGTTCTCCCAGGCTGCCATGTCTTTAGTTCCTTCTCAGCCTCCTTGTTCAGCTTTCACTGTCCCTTTAACCACTACTTAGAAGTTATAAATTTGTGTTCAACCTGAAGGCAACCTCAGTATTTCTTTCCTAGGTTGTCTTATTCAGTCTGTGGCTTCAAAGATCATTTATACTAGTGACTGAATTTCATATCTCTAGCTCTGCTTTCAAAATACCAATTAAATATTTAAATGTACTCCCTTTCAAATTTTTCCTCTATAGCAGCAATGGTACTTACTTGATTTTTCAGATCAGAATCTGGAGGATCTCCCACGCTATACCTCCAACACTGTGTTGTATTGAGTGTCCCTGGAATATATCCATCTCTTCCCATCTCTCCTGCCATCAATCTAAAGTTTCTAAAGTAGACAACTACTGTAACCTCCTAAATTCATCTAAATCTTTTCAACCTTTATTCTTTTCTATCCCTGCTAACTGATTTCCTAGACTGTAGCAAGAAAGATCTTAAAAAGCTTTGAAGCCTGAGCACCTACCCCACCTGCCCTTCCATTGTATTTTCAGTTTTGCCCACTGCTTTTCAGCCACTCACTTCTGCCTGAGTCATTTCTAGCTTGGTCTTTTCAGGCACCAGGTGTTCTTTTTCTGTCTGGGAACCTCCTCTCAACAGACCAGTTCTATCATCTTCCCATGTTGGCCAATCCCCCTCATCATTTAGATCCTGTCTGCTTAATAATCCTTCCTTCAGAAAAGTCGAGATTGGCTTTTATTTTGTAGTATTTATCATAATTATAAAAACTATTTGTTTAATGTCTATCCTTTTTACTATACCTTAAATTCCTCCTCCATAGCCCCACCGCCAAGCTGTAAAATTCATGAGAACAGTAACCACCTGTTGACTGTGTACTGTATCTGCAAGGCCTAGAACACGGCCTGAGGCAAAGGAGGTATCTAATAAGTATGCATGGAAAGAATGAATGAAAATCCGTGCCAACTCTGTTTACCTGGACACACTAGAGAGTAATGAGATTGACACCTCGAAGTTTACTCAAATATGTGAGGGGAAAAGCAGCTACCTTTATTCTTTAATGGAACCGTAGGTTTCTAAGAGGAAGAACACTCTATCAAACACCTAATTCTTTTTTTTTTTAAATGTTAAAGATTTATTTATTTATTATGTAGACAGCATTCCTTCCATGTATAATCACACACCAGAAGAGGACCCAGATCTCATTACAGATGGCTGTGAGCCAACATGAGGTTGCTGGGAATTGAACTCAGGACCTCTGGAAGAGCAGTCAGTGCTCTTAACCACTGAGCCATCTCTCCAGCCCTCAAACGCCTAATTCTGTCAGTAATTTTTAACTTGTCTTGAATTCTTCTCAGAAAACACATTCCTAAAAGATAAGTGTCAAAAATCCAAAGAAGGAATTAACGAGGAGTTGACATCCCGCTTAAGCATTAGCCCTACTAATGTTACTCTCTTCAGCAGGCCTGCAATGCCTATTATGTTTAAATACTGATTTGCTTTTTGACTAAATCTATTAGAACGAAAAGTTTAAAATCCACATGTAAGAAAAATAAGTAGCAAAAATACCTGATAAGTGCTTTTTAACAAATGAGTACACTGTGGGCAGAAAGTTCAGTGAATCCTGTTTGTACATTGAATTAGGAATTTTTTAAGATTCTGAATAACACATGGAAAAGTTAGGACTATAAATTCAAGTTTAGCTGTATTCTGAAATGTCAGTCCACAGTGTTTTTAAAGAATACTGTGTCATTCTTATGATAATCAACTAATGTTGGAAACCCATTTACTTTCTTTTAGTTTGGACTAAATAAGGAGCTTTTTTTTTTTTTAATACTTTTAACAAAAACTATATATTTGGGTCAAAAAACACACACACACTAGCATTTAGGAATACTCCCAGTGTGAAACTGACTGTAGTGAAGAGAAATGACATAAATGACAGAGAAGTGCAGTCTTTAGCTTTAGCGGGCATGAATGCAGACATGTTGGTTAGTGTGCTGAGCGCTAACGGGAAAGCGGTCAAAGAGCAGAAGCCTCCAGGCGGTTTTCACGGGGAACAGGGTTTCTACACTCATTGTGCCAGCATTCTTTAATGCTTTACACTGTCAGAACTAACCGCTGTGGCACTGCTCTGATTGCGTGCTCCTGACCTACTTTACCTTCACAGGGATATCATCCTCTTGGTTTGCTTTCTCTGAGGTGAAGACATAGGAGACGTCTTTGTGTGATGTGGTCTGGCGGCAGATAGCACACTTGATGGAGCTCCGATGAGACCCCACACTGTACTGTCCAATTATAATGGATGTGCACTCGTTACAGAAGCAGTGTCCACAGGTCAGCACTGCCCACTGAGAAGAAAACAGACATGACACGTCCTGTGAGAAGGTGGCTGACGAGGTCTTTCTATCCACAAACACAGAAATGGGGAGATGACTTACAACTGGAATTCCCAAGTATTTCACGTAAAATATGCTTTCAGATTATTTTAATCTAAGAAAAAGACATTTTCATAATTCTCAGCTTCACTTACCTTAGTCAGTCATCACTATAAAAAGCTAGTGCTCTCATTACAGATTTACCCCTTTAGCACTCCAACAATAGATAATGAAGAACTGAGAGCAACAATAATTGGAAGATAATACACTCACCGCTACTCAATTTATTTACAGTTTCAGTTGTTCATTTTCTATAGAAAATGAGATGAGTTATACTTCAGATTTGTTTTGAGTGACACAGGAGATGAGACTTTTGTGGGATCCTCACTGCTTTGCGGCAGTGGGGTCCTAGGCTCTCAGCTGCGTTGGTTTTTCCAACATCTGGACATGTCTGTATTTTAATTGAAAGGGTCAGACAGTATGTTGAAAGGAGATTCTTGTCTCTTTGGTAAACAATTCAGACTAGGGACAGAGCAAACTAGGATAGACAGCGAGGTTTTAAAATAGTTCCTGAGAAAGAAGTTCATTTTGTTTCAGTTGCGTAACACTTTTCCTATTGTTCCCTAGTCTCATCTATGCTCTCAGATGAAAGCAGAATCCTCAATCTCAGACCAGTCTCATACTGCAGCACCCTTCAGTACACTGTGGACTTCAAGTGACACTGGACATGCAGAATGCTTATATGACGAACAAGACCTTTGTGACTCACAGAAATTCAACTCATCTCTGAGATTCCATCTTACACCTGTCCGAATGGTCAGGATCAAAAACACTGATGACAGCTTATGCTGGAGAGGATGTGGAGTAAGAGGAATGCTCCTCCATTGATGGTGGGAGTGCAAACTTGTATAGCCGCTTTGGAAATCAGTATGACAGTTTCTCAGAAAATTAAGAAACAATCTACCTCAAGATCCAGAAATACCGTTGTTAAGTATACACCCAAAAGATGCTCAATCATACCACAAGAGCATGTGCTCAACTACATTCAAGGCAGCATTATTTGCAATAGCCAAAACATGGAAATAACCTCAGTGCCCCTCAACCAAAGAATGGATAAAGAAAATGTGGTACATTTACACAATGGAGTACTACAAAGTGATAAAAAAATAATGACATCTCGAAATTTGCAGGCAAATGGATCTAGGATAAACCATATTGAGTGAGGTAACCCAGTGCAGAAAGACAAATATAATATGCATTCACTCATAAGTGGCTCTTAGACATACTGAAAGAAAAACCAGCTTGCAGGCCACAAACCCAGAGAAACAAGATAACAAAGAGGACCATAAGAGAGACATACATGAATCTACATAGGAAGGAGAAAAAGACAAGACTTCTTGAGTAAATTGGGAGCATGGGGGTCAAGGAAGAAGGTAGAAGGGGAGAGAGGAGGAAGGAGAAGAGTGGAACAAAATGTATATCTCAGTAAGCACAATACAAAAATAAAATATGGTATAAAAAAAAAGAAGAAATTCAACTGATAAAGTACAGAGCAAGACAGGTCCACCGTATTTGATAACAGGAAGAAATCAGAGTCACGTGAGCAGTAGAATAGTCACTCAATTGGCTGAGAACAAATGATAACATCGCTAACAGTATCAGCAGGGATGCAGGATACAGAGTCCTTCCAGCATGGGGCTAGAGTTTCATCACTATTTTTGTAATTCAATTTTAAGTTTAGGAAACCTTGGTAATACTAGAACTGAATAAAATAATATATAATGAAAAAACCCTTAAAATTGTAATAAGACAAAATACAATTTCAGAGACAACTGAATTTCACTAAAGCTAAAATTTAAAAAAGACACTATTCTGACCTGATCCAATTCTACCTTTCTGATTCTTTTGGCACGAATGCTTGAACCCAGGGCTGTCTGTATGCTAGGCACACTCACTATCACTGAACAACATGCAGGCATTTTTATACTAACATGCACAAGTGACTGTGCTTAATTCCTTCAAACCATCTCACAAAACCCAAACAAACAAACAAAAAACCATAACCAAAACCACATGTAAGTTTTGCTTAGAGAAGCTATCTGTAATTTAAAGCTGGGATTGATCTGAGACCTTACTATTGTTAAGAGCTGTACCACTATGCATTACTATGTATTACCTTTTCCACTAAACTCGTGAGATGGAGGAAGGTCATTGGCTAATAAAGAAACTGCCTCGGCCCATTTGATAGGTTATAACATAGGTGGGTGGAGTAAACAGAACAGAATGCTGGGAGGAAGAGGAAGTGAGCCCAGACTCGATAGCTCTCCTTTCTGAGGCAGACGCAATGAAGCTCCGACCCAGGATGGACGTAGGCTAGAATCTTCCTGGTAAGCGTACCTTGGGGTGCTACACACATTATTAGAAATGGGCTAGTCCAGGTGCGAGAGTTAGCTAAGAGGCTAGATATAATGGGCCAAACAGTGTTTAAAAGAATACAGTTTGTGTGTTTTTATTTCGGGGCATAAGCTAGCCAGGCAGCCGGGAGCTGGGGCGGCAGGGAAGCGGCCCACAGCTCCCACAACACTTGTGTTACATTATACTTTGTTTAACTACCAAATATGTTAATGTGGCAAAATTAAGTTACTTGGAAACAATGTCTTGTCTGGAAAAAACCTTCACAACTATGAATCTTTAATGAAAAAAGATAAGATTGTTCTAGGGTTAAGTTTTCACTTAGGAAAAAGATGGCTGAAGTATTTGTAGCCTGAGCATGTCTACCACTAAGATGAGAACTAAATACTCATCACAGTTATGAGAAGGCACATGTGTGTGTGCATGTGCATGAGACACAGAGAAAGGCTGACTAGATATAGAACAGAAACTTTACGAATTCTAAGGTGTTTTATTAATTCATGTGATGCTTAATATAATTTTACCTGTTTTCCCAGCTGTCGAGCACAGATTGGACAAGGCTCTGGATTAATACCTCCTGATGTTTTGTCTTGAGACTATGGAAAAAAAAAAGAAGAATCCTAAAACATGTTAGCTATGTTTTTATATTTAGAACTTGATGAATGCTTTGAAATCTACTTGTGTAAGGATGTGCTGGTAATTTCAACCTGAACTAGTGAGATGACCAAATCCAAATACTTATATATTACCTAATACTATTATTTCTAAAATTTATTTAGAACACAAAGAAAGGAAACCATTTTTTAACATAATTTAAAGTATGTACTATATTTGTGATTACAATGGAGAGCAAAACTAAAATCAAAATATAAATATGTAAACCTTCAAAATTTTATTCTCAGACTACATTTTATCATAAAGAATTATGAATTAATACCTGGTATGGTGAAACACAACTTTAATCTTAGCATTTGGGAAAGAAATACAGGTGAATGAAAAGTTCAGGGTATTCTGATGGAGCTCGGATTACAAGAAACCATCTATTTCTCTTTTAAATAAAGCTCCTTAAATGTCACGGTACAAGTGTGCACTCACAGTGCACATGTAGAAGTATGCAGTATAATGCCTATGTAGAAGTGTGTACTTCTAATGTACATGTATAAGTATGTATTATAATGTGTTATGTATAAGTGTGAATTCTAATGCATATGTACATGTAGAAGTATGTACTATAATGCGTATGCAGAAGTGTGCAATCATAATGCATATGTAGAAGTGTACACTCTAATGTTAAGTAGCACAGGACAGGTGTGGGAAGAGGCTGTTACTTAGCACAGTTTTGTATTAAGATTGCTGCTTCTCAGCATCCCTTCATGAATCACTAAACAAATAAATGAAAGGCAGATATAGAATTGATTTGAGACTTCTGTGCCTAACATTCTATCAAACTATAATAGATTTTAAACACCTCCTTAAAATTCTCATAAAATTTTCAAGTTTCAGAAAGTCAGTAAGATGGACAAGCTTTAAAGCTGAGGACAACATAATAGTGAACTGAATAGAAGATTACTAAAAATTTTCTTTCTGGATTCACTAACTGAATATTCAAACAACAAAATCAAAGCACAACAAAACCCCTTTTCTAAGTAGTAATACAAAAATAAAACAAAACTCTGTACTTAAACTTAGTAACAGTAAAGGCATCAAATTAGCCTATAAAGGCATTTAAAAGAGTTGAATAAATTATTTCATCTTAATTTTGATCTGTTTTGGATCACATAAAACAAATATCTACAACATGATGGTTTAAAGTAATTCACCATATGTATTCCTCACAATTCTACAGGTCATCTGGGTACTTTGTGGGATGGGCTGGATCGATTGACATGGACAGGATGCTCCTGGAGACACAACAGCTCATGACCTTGTCTGGTAGGAGGTAGGAGGATAGTCAGGGGAAGGGGCAAAGGCAGAGGGTCTGTAGAGTCATTGTAGACAAAACTAGTCCTGACTCATTTAACACAAGCTAAACGTCTGTTTAGGATCGATACTTTAAGTGGAAACTATCACTCAAGTGGTTCTTGAAATACAGGATGGGAAAACAACATTTAAGAAAAGCAACACCTTCTCCAAATTCGTCAGGTAAAGAAGCTGTCCAAGTTTTTTCTGGAGCTGTGATGTGGCAACCGCTTTATCATTTATCAGTTTTATACGGTTCTGTTCAACCTAGAAATAAGCAAACAAAATCTTTATTCTCTCTCAAAATAGGGTTCAACTATATTGAACATGCATAATGCTTCTGAATAATGAAAATTCATGTCCTGTCCTATAAAAACCCATCTACAGATTAAAATTCAATTTTACAAGATTACTACTGAAAACACTTTGAAAGGATGCCTTTGTTTTACAGAAGACAGAATTCCATGAAGTTCTTTTAAATGGAAGCATAGTGATATACAGGAAAATTGGATAAAAATCTATCTGAATTCTATTTATGTGCCACATCTCAATAATACATGTATGGAAAGAAAATAATGACATGATACACTGTTTGTTAAAATTGGTTTTATGAAATCCAGGAAGAATAACCCTGACTTTTCTTCCCCTTCTACAATACATCAGAAAGAAAAGGGAATTAAAGGAGGGGGATTTTCCTCATTACTCTTTTTGTTTGTAGTGCTGTAAATTTAGCCTAAAACACATATTAGAAGAAAAACATTACCGAGAATTCATACTTAAGAGAGCATAAAACATTATAAATTATCTTGAACTTTTTCAAAACTGCAATCTAAATGCTTCACAGAAAGAAATCAGTTTGAAGTATTAAACCACCATAGGGAATAAAAATAAATTACAAAAGAAGTAAGTATTTTTGTTATGGACTAGAAAAAAGTGGTGGAGTTCTGACTGAATCCTGACACAAACAGGGATTATCAGAGTAAATACCTTCTATTAGTAAGAGGAAGAACCTGCAAAATATAAGCTTCTAGTTTCTTTTGAGAAACATGCTTTCCAGATTCTGGCAAAACTGAGGCTACATAAAATACTTCTATTTTTGGTTGTGAGCCTAGCCTTTAGCAGATGAGCCATCCTTTTTCCATCTCTAAACTAGGCAGTGGTGGTACACACCTTTAATCCCACACTTGGGAGGTAGAGGCAGGAGGATCTCTGAGTTTAAGGCCAGTGTGGCCTACAGAGTGAGTTCCTAGACAGCCATGGCTACACAAAGAAAAAATGAAAAGAAAAAAAAAATGAAAACTTTTAAGTGATCAAGATATATTGGATTTGAAGCATAGAAAGTATTCAAAACATATTAATCTGCAAACAAACCCCCACAGTGGTCACACTAAGCACATATCACATACAAACAAAACTGCTCATTTCTGACCTATAAAAACAGTTTTATGTGGCTCATACTTATAGCAACAATTATCTTCAGATGATATCACTGCTTTGACTCCATGTCTCCTGTACAAATGGATTTTGCTGTGTTTTTTGTGATCCTACTCTCAACTACCTCGTGTGGTTCAATGATGTGATGGACAGGTGGGTTTGGCTTTGGTTCCTTGGGATGGCGAACTCTTAGCCGCTCTGTAGCCATTGCAAGTTCGTCAACAGCTGACACACGATTTCTCAGGGTCATCCAGTATTCATGAAGTAACTGAAGTGGAAAGATAAAGACACAGAATTAAAATTGTTCAAAATCACTAAGATGTACCTTGAGCAAAATGCTTTAATGAGGCCTACATTTTTTCATTAAATGTTCAAGGAAAGGTAATTCCTTAGGCTAATTTAGGATGAGGACATATGAGAAAATAATCTTGTTGGATGCTGCTGCTGTTGCAGTTCTCAGGAAGAACACGTGAAGATTTCATGGGGAGACAAAGCTCGACATAAACCGATACCAGATTTATGTGATCACTACTGTTTTTGTCTTAAAATATTTTTATATTTATATTCCTTACAAAGTCTTAATAGTATCACTATTTCCTTATACTTTCTCCTTTAAGGCTAAATAGGCAATGACTGATGTGGGAATCTTCTGTTTTGTGTTGATTTCATTGGTTAAATAAAGAAACTGCCTTAGCCATTTAATAGGACAGAAAATTAGGTAGGCGGAGTAAACAGAACAGAATGCTGGGAGAAAGAAGCGGAGTCAGCGAGTCACCATGATTCTCCCACCAGACACAGCTGCAGGTTAAGATCTTCCCTGGTAAGACACCTTGTGGGCTACACAGATTATTAGAAATGGGTTAGATCAATATGTAAGAGCTAGCCAATAAGAGGCTGGAACTAATGGGCCAGTCTGTGTTTAAAAGAATACAGTTTCTGTGTAATTATTTCAGGGCATAAGCTAGCCAGGCGGCCAGGAGCTGGGGCGGCAGGAACACAGCCCGTAGCTCCCCGCAATATAATTAATAGTAATAATATTACTATTCATTATTAATTATATTGAATATGAATAGTAATAATATTACTATTATTAATAATAATTCATTATTAATTATATTGAATATTATTACTATTCATTATTAATTACTATCAATTACTACTAAATCCATTTTTATTACAAAAATACTATACTTTTCCACAATTTATAAAAATGTTATCAATCACTATAAATATTTTGATAATTTATTCAGTAGCATTTTGAAGTAAATACTAGTTGATGGTATCTAGCGGTTGCTCATTCATTTTTCATTTATAAAGTAAAAATGTACAAAGATTTAGAGCAGCATGATAAGCACTTATCTAAGACAGAGCGTATGGCAAGATTAGGCTACAGAAAACAATACAAGAATGACAGGGCACTGTAAGAACAATATCATCCTCCATGGTATGCTGTAATGAACTGTGTTCATGTGCTTTTCATTTATAACAGCAAATATGATGAACTAATGATTTCAACTTTATAATAGTATTATTCTTCAATTTATCAAAAGTATGAACTGGCATTTTAGACATTATATCTTATTTGACACAATTTTTAAAATTTTTTCTTGAAATAATAACATAAAAAATAGTAACATATAGAAAATGTAACATTATAATTTAAAAATACTGTTTCCCCATACCTATATCATATGCAAAATCAAAGATAACAAATTTAGTAAGAAAACTTATTTTAATAATAAAAAATCTTAGAAGCACATCTCATATATAGTTACAGTACAAAGGAATCAGTGAAGCATAAAACTAAAGACAACTTATGCTGCATCCATTGCAATGGTTTCCAGATTTCCAGCTTGAAAAGTATCTGCTCTCCTCCCCCAAATTCAAATCTGATATTGATATTTGGTTGTTATTCCCCATGCAAAAATGAAATAAAGCCTTAAGTTAGTTTCATAAAACAGTTGTTAAAGGGGGCTGCAGAAATGGCTGTTCTTTCAGAGGACCTGGGTTCAATTCTTGGACCCACATGACAGCTCACAACTATCTGTAACTCCAGTCCCACAGAATCTGATATCTTCACACCAATGCACATAAAGATAAATTTTTTTAAAAAAGAAAAGGCATATATTTAAAAAAAAGTTGTGAAGATCCAGCTAATAATAGGATGAAACACACAATTAAGCAAAAGTTTATGAATATTAACTCCAAGTGTCAGTTTAATAATTTTTTTTATTATTTTCTGTATTAATTATTTTCTGTATTATAATAACTCTACCTTATATTCCTTCTTCCATGCCTCGAAAAGATCCATTGAAACACTTCCTTCATCTACATATTCGACATCGAACCTATGTGATCTTGCAAATGACAATATTGCTTTCATTGATCGCTCTGTCTCACTTGTTGCCCACAGGCCCCGGGTAGTGGTAGGTGCTCTATCATCCACAAGTCCTTCCTCATCTTCTATCATTTCTTCAAAGATTGCCGTCTGGCCTTTGACTCTGAAAAGATAACAGAACCAAGCAATTCTAACTGCTTCCAATGATTACTAGCAGAAGGATGCCATTAGGACAAAGAGAAAAGCAAGTTCAGTAGCTCTATGGCAATTTTCACATCAATACATTAATACTTATAGGTCTTTGAAAAAAAAATAACAGCAATTCTGAAAATTGTCCTGTTTTGTTTTGTTTTATATTTTTGAGACAGGGTCTCACATAGTTCAGACCAGCCTCACATTCCTACATAGCAGAGGCTGGCCTTGAACTCCTGATTGTCCTTCCTTCAACTTTCAAAGGTTAGATTACAGGTGTATGTGTTTTGCCTAGTGTTTCGTGAGCACAATCCAGGATAATAGCAAATAAACAAATAAAACCATCTAACAACAACACTACCAAAAAATGAATCTCTAAATTTCATTCTATAAGTCACATTCTGAGAATTCTGAGCTACAATCATTACCAGCCATTAAAAAATAAAGAAGAGACAAAGTGGCAACCAAGCACAGGTCACAATCAGAGCATAGACTTGTCTACACGCCCAACACACAACAAGGTCTCTGATGAAGAAAATAACAACTGTCACTAATTTTTTTATTGGGTACTTACTATACACTAAGCACTTTGATAGTTTTATATATATTTCCTTATTTAATACTTAAAAATTATGTAAGGTTAGTTATTACCTTTACTTCACGAGGGTCAGAGAAATAGTTTGCCCTTGTCAGTGGACAGGGATCTGAGTTCAAATCCATCAGACTATTGATCCTGAGATCTTACTACTACTCTCAATTGCTTCATATTTGCGATAATTACAGACTGTCCCTCATGAACATTTAGGAGTAACTTCTAAAGAAAAATTGGGCATGTTAGATGCCAAATAATCATTAAATTGATTTAATACAGGAAAAATATAACAAAGGTCATAACAGAAAATACAGTCACATATTCAGACATTCAACCCTCAGTGAACTTACGTGTTAGAAAATAGTTTTGATTCATACTCTGTGAACAATTCATCAGCTTTACAAAAGATGCAGCTGAAAGAGATTATCAGAGAAATATTCACAAATTCGACCAGCAATAAGATAATTTCTTAAAAAAAGCTTAACGTTTTGTATTTTATTTTTCTAACAAAGAATGTGAAAAAAATAACATGGTTATCAAGCATATAATCCTTGATTTGCTTTTTTTTAAAAAATACGTATCTACACCTGTCTGAATTAAGAGAAAATGGTTCAATTCATGAGCAACTGTTTTTAGCCTCAGACCAAATGTGACTTCCTGGAAGATGGTGTAACCTGCATGACCCCACCACCCACCAGTTGAGAGGGAGTCTAGCTGGTCGCAGGTGGCAGACTGTGGCAGACTCAATCACATCACGGGATGGAGGTCGCTCCAGCTTCTTCACAGCCTCTCTCACGAGCTTCTGGAACTTACTGAGCTCTTCCATTTGTGTTGTGAGTAAGAACTGAAGACCTCTGCAGTCACGGAACCTTATTCCCATCACCAGCACAGCACACAACACAAAGAAAGGAACAAGTCAGAAAATGTTTGTCAATCACAGTGTTAAATAAATGAATAAACTCACAAACTCTGCTGACACTTCCTTTCAGAGTCTGCCCAGTGGTGTCTACTAGTACCAAAGGTTTAATTAAATGCCAAAGAGTTTGATGATTCTATTTTTGGGAACTAAAATAGTGCTGATAGTATCTTTCAAAGATCAGGACTAATATACATTCTAACTTTTAAAGGCTGGAACACTATAAATTATATCTTCTGACATTCTTTCCCTATTTAGAGAATGTAGACTACAGGATTAAACAAAATTGAGAAGAAAAACGGACACATCTTAAAAAATTTAATTAAGCCAGATGCAGTGGTGCCAAGTTTTTAATCCCAGCACAGAAAGGCAGACAGCCTGGTCCACACAATGAGTTCAGGGCAGAGCTACTCAGGGAGTATGAAACAACAGCAACCAAGAACAGACCCCGAAGGCTCTAAAAGGTTTCAAATGATGACCATCGGGAAAAAAGGTCTGTGTTTTAGATATAATATCTAATATTTTTGTTGAAAATACACAACAAATCCTAAGTACATGATGGGACACTGAACTGCACCTCCTGATACTAAATGGTCTAAACAGTGATTCTGTTTTGCACTGTTTCCTTACTTCTCTGACATAGAGAGCTTGTCAGTTTGTTGCTTGTAGTTACTACTTATTTCATTTCGCACCCGCTGAACAAGTTCCTCATCAACAGATAATTCCACTGCTCTGTGGATTACATTCAGCCACCAAGGAGAATTAGAATGAATCTGGAAAAAAAAATGCCAAAACTGACCAATTACTACATATATTTAGCATTTACTGAGAAAAGTGATGTAAAGAACTAAAAAAAAAAAAAAAACAAAAACAAAAACAAAAAAAACCATTAAGTTCTGTTCTCAAAGGATAACAACAGATAAATGTGTGTATACTGTATATATCTACATCACACAGAAAGACACACAAACTCTAAATATATTGGGCAAATATCTCTTTTGTATTCATAACAATGGAATACTGTAGATGAACAAGACTTTATATAAAACTTGTGTATCAAAGCTGTATTAAAAAGTATTTTACCAAGAAGAAAACTCAGGCCTCTCTAAGGGTATAGGGCAACACAGTCAACAAAGGTATATCTAACCAATGAGTATCGAATTAAATTCTACTGAATAAAAGCAAAATTATGACTGGGTACTAAATAATTAATGAATTAGGAACACATGGAACAACTAATAAAAAATTCTAAGTAGAAGACAATTTGTTTGTGTTGTCTAATCTTAGATTATTTTAGAAAGGATAAAAGGCATCTGGTCTGTAAGGTTAAAATTGGGGATTCTAAATGTGGAGAAAGCCATAGCGAAGATCAGAAGAAAATTATAGAAGCCTTTGTACTTTCTCCAAAGGACAAACTATTATTTACCCAACATAAAAGGAATCCACTAGAATTTAAAAAAATAAAACTGAACCTTAGCCGGGTGGTATTGGTGCATGCCTTTAATCCCAGCACTTGGGAGGCAGAGGCAGGTGGATCTCTGTGAGTTCGAGGCTAGCCTGGTCTACAAGAGCTAGTTCCAGGACAGGTTCCTAAGTTACAGAGAAACTCTGTCTTGAAAATTCAAAAATAAAAAGAAAGAAAACTGAACCTTAAAATAGTTGACTCATCCACCTATCTGTCCACTCTAGAACAGACACTATTAATTACTAATGAACTTATTGTAGTGGTTTTAATGAGAATGCCCTCACTAGCTATTATATTTGAATTCTTGGTTCCCACTTGATAGAAGTATTTGTTAAGGATTAGGAGGTGTGGCTTTGTTGGAGGAGGTCTGTCACAAGGGGATGGCTTTGAGTTTCAAAAAACTCACTCCATTCCCAGTATATTCTCTCTCTCTGCCTCATACTTGTGGATCAAGACATGAACTCTCAGTTGTTTTGGCCTCCATGGACTCCTCAATTTCTGAAACCATAAACCCAAATAAACACTTTTCTTTATAAGTTGCCCTGGTCATGGAGTTCTGATGAGTCGCGAAAAGTAACTAAGACATCTGTATTATAATACAGGCACTCAACAAGGTGCTAAGAATCAGAAGGGAACAAGAAGTTCAAGAATTTTCCTAAACAAAATAGATTCAAACTGCTACCTGGGGACAAGCACAAGAAAGAAGCCCACACATCGGTACCTTCCTCTGGAGCTCCCGGATGGACTGCTGCACAGGCTGCAAAGCTTGCTGGGCTTCAGCAACTTCTGTGTTACACTTGCTCATATAGTGCTCTCGAAGCTGCTTGGCCTGTGTTGAAACAGAATCAATATAAACTTTTATTTGAGGGTTTGAACATAATTTAGTATGATGTTTCAGTACTAATGTGGTCACTCCATACATTTAAAGTTCCTTGATTCATATATAAAATTCCATGGTGTAAAAAAATAAAATATAGTTGTTCTAGAAATTTCTAAGATATACAATAAAAAGAACAAAACTGGTATGTCCAAGCCACAAAAGATTATACTCCTAAGGGTTTATCCCTTATAGGATAAAAAAATAAATATTTTACAAATGAGGCAAAAAATATAGAATTACTTCTCTGATTTAGTTGTGGCAATGCCTTTAAGTATTGTAGTTTTTTTCTTTTATTTATTGTTTTTATTGAGCTATATATTTTTCTCCACTCCCCTCCCTTTGCTTCAAGTTTATTCAGGATATCTTGTCTTTTTCCACTTCCCATGTAGATTAGATCCATGTATGTCTCTCTTAGGAACTTCTTTGTTGTCTAGGTTCTCTGGGGTTTGTTTTTCTTTGCTTTATGTCTAAAAGCCACTTATGCTGTGACAAGTTGAAAAATTTGAAACATGAAAACATTTGAAATGTGATAAAAGAGTGTAAGTGGTGATATTTGGAAGCATCAAGTTTCTGCAAAAATAAAATTATTATTTATATTTTGTTCTTTGAATATTTTTGTTTGTACACTATTGAATAATGAGCAGGTACTCTGATAATCCTGCCTCTTTCGTTACAAAATAAAATACTTTGGACAAGCTTAAAAATTGCTGTAGTTTAAAATTAATTCTTGAACATACAGTAATGAAAGTGTTAGAAACTGAGCCTGTTCCTCTAAAATTTATGTGCAGAAGTTCTGACCCTCAGTGTGACTGCACTTGGAGACGGGACCTTAAGAAGGTAACTAAGGTTAAAGGCCGTATGAATAGTGCCCTAGTAGAGCCCTTATGAGAAAAGAAACACCAGGGATGTACAAGCACAAAACACAGGCCACAAGAAGACAGCAGTATCTAAATCAGAGAGAGGAGCAGAAAGAGACATTAAACACATAGACTTGAGGAAACACACATTAATTCTGGATTTCAAACTCTAGAACTGTAAGAAATACTTATTTTTTAAGCCCCTAGCCTGTAGTGTTCTTATGACAGTCTGAGTAGACAAATACTACCATGAATAAAAGGATAGTGATCAAATAATTCATAAACATAATATGCTATTTGAAGCTAATGGAGATGGCTCAGTAATCACAGGGCATGCCCCACAAGCCAGAAGAGCAGCTCGCCTTAGCTCCAGCCCTGGAAGATGGAAAGGCGGGATCTTCTGAGCAAAATGGCTGGCACTAGTAGCTCTATTAAGAATGACTCCTGACATCAATCTTATGCCTCCACATTCATGCATACACATGTACACACAAATGAGAGCATGCATACATGCATGTACATCACAAACATATATAAATGAAAAGAAAAAGCAATAAACACACATACAGGTGCACACACACACACAGTGGTATAGTGTTTAGCTTTCAAAAAAGGATAATTTCTTGTTATTTGTAACAGCACAGGTAAACATAGAGTACAAACTAAATAAAACAACCGACAAATTAAAGATAAATTATGCATGACCTCACTTAGATGGAGAGAATGGAGGTTGCTAGGTGTTGACAGAGATTTCTGTCCCGCCTGATCCCACAGCCATTTAGTCCCAAAGAAACACTACAGCTAGGGGCTGCAGATTGAGGGGATACTGGTCAGAGGACTATACACCAATGACTACAGCCACACTATACTATTGAGAATAGATTTTAAATATTTTCACTATAAAAATTAAGTATATGAGGTAATGGGGAGAGATTATGTTTAGTTAGCCACTCTACAATATCTGTATACATCAAAACATCATTTTGTATACTAAAATCCATGAAATTTTGTCAACAAAAATTACTCATTTTAACAAATACAAAGGGATAAATGTACTTATAAAATCCAAATTTTCTATCTTATTGATTCTAATAAAAACTCTTACTTTGAGGTTCAATATATTTCAACCATATCTACTCTTTCAATTTACTGATGTTCTTCCTCTTAGATCTTAAAAAAAGGCAAAAGTTCTTGGGAGAATTAGTATAGCAAGTTATTAGGAATTTCTAGTAAAACAACTTATAGTATCATTCCTTTCAATGAAATGCTTAGAGCAGTGTTCTCAACCTAAGGGTCATGACCCATGGGGGGCACATCAAAGGACCCTTTTACAGGGGTCACCTAAGACCACCAGAAAACAAATATGTGACAACTCACAACAGTTGCAAATTTAGTTATGAAGTAGCAATAAAAATAACTTATGGTTGGGGTCACCATAGCATGACGAACTGTGTTAAAGGGTCACAACATTAGGAAACTTGAGAACAATGGCTCTAGAGAGAAACGCGACTGAGAACTTTAGTTCACGAGCTCTCTGAAATAAAACAAAGAGAGGGAGAGAATGTAACTTGTCTGTTTACCAAACTCTTTATAGACCTATCATGAATCATTAATTCAGTAGATACAAGCCAAGTAACACATTAGTAAATAGAGCACCAGACAAACAAATAATATGGAGTCCAATATTCTCTGTCACTCCAAGTCACCACTGCAAAGTTTGAAACATCAAAATTACAGGAAAACATGGCTGGCTACATTTACTTAAATGTTATACACTAGAAATACCTAAATGAAATATAAAGTTTGAAAAAGTAAACTTTTGTAAGTAGAATGAAAGAATAACGATTACCTCTTCTTCAAGTCTGCCATCTCTTAAGGTGGGAGGTATCCCCGGGTGCTTGGCTGCCAAGAGTTCCATTAAGTTGTGTGTGGCATGAAGTCTCTATAAACACAAAAGGCGATGCTGTGATGCAACGCAGTGGACACCACAGCATCTGCTGCGTGGCACAAAGAGCATGAATTCAAAGCCTCTCTTGCTGAATACTTTTCATCTGAAAATGACATTGTTTTTTCCAGAGGAAAGTAAACAGCAAAGGTCTTAAATCACGACATGAATTTTCTTCAATTAAGGATATACATTTTCCTGTAGTATGGCTATGCACTCAGCAAAGTACGAGTACACGGGTATACCTCCTTTTTTATTCTACATGCAAAAGTCTACATAGGAAATTGCAGGACTCAAGACCACACAGTAATGTAGACAGGTTGACTGCACTAACTTGATTCTTTTTCTAGAAAATGAGTCTGAAAGTGTTTAAGAGTATTATGGCAAAAGCAGAGATAATGAAAACAGATGTTGTTATCTGAACACACTGAGCTTATGAATAGTCAGCAACTGGCTAGAGGTTAGAGGCAATGAGCAGAACTGAAGTGAAACCACAGTGGTTTTTATCTGGGGAGATAGCTAGGGCTAAAAGATGATTAGGACAGAGTTCTGGTAATATGATTTGGTGCCAGTGATATAAGACTTTCAGAGCTCACTTTATCTGGGCATAGATTACGATTACTAGCTATAGCATAAGTCTCTGTGGAGTCTACATGACCTTAAATGTTAGGTCTTTTCAACATGGCTCCTTAAACCACAAAGTGAATAGTACTAGAGGATTTAATGGCAAAAAGGAACAAATGATACTAGAGATACGTGTTTCATCTTCTCTGTGTGCGTGTGGAAAACGACGTATTAATTTTTGTATAAGTAGTTAGAAGGGAAAATATGTGTAGCATTTTATCCCAGAAGAACAGCATTGCTGACCCGACTAGAAAGAGTAGGATTCAGTGAGCAACACTTTGCCAGGCAGCAGACATAAACTAATGATAAGTAAGAATGAAGCTGATGGCTTATCCTTTGATTTTGAACTCAGAAATTTGGAACTCAAACTATCTTCTTGCCCCTCTTCTTCTTTATTTCCTTTCTTGAAGAACAAGACATCGTTCCCTGAGATACACACATGTTTAAGGTCCATGTCCTGCCTTGTTAACCTTTGCAGAAGTAAATACACTTTCAGTTGACTTTTGCCCTATTTCTGCCCCCTTTATACACTTTTCCAAACGTCTACTGTATCACATGGATATGCAAGTTCTAAAGTCTTTGTGAATGACAAGCTCAAGCTTGCCGAGATTAATGAATGAGCCTTTATTTCTCACTTACCTAGACTCTTACCTATGATTTGCTGGGAAAGAGCAGCTAGTGATATAATTCAAACATGCAAATCCTACAAGGTTTCTAAAAGTAGAACTTAGAAGACCAGGGGTCACCATTATTTTACTCAGTTTTACTATCTTAGTTTTAGCTCATTTTTATTTCTGATAAAGGTTATTTGAACAAATGTTAATGTGCATATGGAAAATTATAAAATTAGCCTACTCTCTGAATTACAAACAATTACAACTATCTACCAGTGTAGGCTATAGGCCCACATAGAAAGAACAGTTGTGATTCTCAAACTTTATCATATACATAAACCACTCCAGGGGCACATTTAAAAAAAGGAATACCAGGGGCTGGAGAGATGGCTCAGTGGTTAAGAGCATTGCCTGCTCTTCCAAAGGTCCTGAGTTCAATTCCCAGCAACCACATGGTGGCTCACAACCATCTGTAATGAGGTCTGGCGCCCTCTTCTGGCCTGCAGGCATACAAGCAGACAGAATATTGTATAATAAATAAAAAAAAAAGGAATACAGCTTTTATCTCGTTATTGGGACTCAGTTCACTGTTACATTTTATTTTAACATTTTTGAAAAGACATTGTTTAAAACAATTTGAATCCACATTTGACACTTTTCAGGCTACACTTACTTGAAGAGAATCGGTTTTGAGTTTTCCTTTGTGCTCCTCGGAGGAGCGTAGCACTTCTCTGTATAGCTCTGCTGCCGAGGCATACTCGCCTGAGGAATTAGAACACATTGAAAGACACAAGTCACATCACTCCCAGAGTTACTTAGTTATCTGTAATCTAAAAAACTTTACTAGAAAAAGAATAATTCTAACTCGTATTATGGCTATTATTATTGATTTTTCACTGCTGGAATTTTTCACATGCTGAACAACTGCCCTATTCCCAACCTTATAACTCATTATTTTTGTAGGTTAAAGAATCTGACCTTGAATTAGGATTATTCTACCTTTTTTAAAGGTGATTATCATTCCTTTATTGCACAGGATATTTTATTATTTTAAATTATATTTTATTATATATTTAAAATAAAATATACTTGCAATGCCTTGAGATTATACTGAAAATGATTAAATATAAAAAATAATAATTCATATTAGAGGTAAATATTGTCAATTAGCATTCATTATAGCTTAAAAATAAGGACAAATTTGGGATATCAGTAGTGATAAGTATTCATAACATTCTGACCAATCTATATTTAATTCTCAGAAAAGTAACAAACTTTTACTGATATACATACTTGTTCCTAGTATAAAGCATACCAAAGTGGACTGGAGGGAGGACTTGGAGGCTTCATCCCTACACAAAGAACTACAGGCAACTAAGGAACGCTGAGAGGGGGAGAAAGTTTTCCCCAGGGAAGAGCACACCAACTGGTTACCCAGTACCAAATGGTCAGCACTGAAATCATATACATACAAGTAACATTATACAGACTAACACGTTATAGTTATGAATATATATATAAACATATATATGCACGTAACAATTATTAATGAAAAAAGAGGCCATGATTTTGAAAGTAAGCAAGAAGAAATGTATCAGTGGGTTTAAAGGGAGAAAATGGGGAGGGGATGGCGTAATTATGTAATAATCTCAAAAATGAGAAAAACAATATTAAAAACAACACTTCAAAAACCAAGAGTTGTCTGTAATGTTATTATTATGAGGGAAGAAGATGGGGCCTCACTGCCCAGTAAGCTCTGGACCACCTGGACTAGAATAAAACCTGTCGCAAGGATAAAACAAGAGAAAACATGCAGAAACCAACACAGATCTTAGCAATCCTTCCATTTCTGGTTACACACATCACATCTGTTTGTGCATATTTGGTTTTCTCTGCTTATACTTCATGGTTATGCACAGCAAGCACTTCAAAAAGCATCTACTGAAACACAGTCAGCCAAACAACGGCCAATGCATTAAATCTGACCTGCATTTTTATGTAATTTCTCAGTAAAGAATGGCTTTTACATTTTTACTTTTTGTGGTGCTGGGATTGAAGGATGCCAAGAAAGTGAACCAACTGCCACTGAGCTAAGCTACTAATTTTACATTTTAAACAGTGGAAAGAACTTCACAAGATGATGTTTTATGACATGAAAGATAGAATGACCATAAACAGCCTTATTGGAGTCCAGCTCTGCTCACTCCTTGCTGTCCACAGCTGCCTGTATGCTACAGAAGCAGGACTGAGTGGATGTTGAGGGGACCCATGCCTCACAACGTCTATAAGGTCGTCTCTAGCTTATTAGATTGGTGAAGATGTCGAAGAAAAGGAGAGAAGAGTCAAATTTAGTGTCTTAAATAATAGCTTCTACTAGTATTTGTTGCCTGAGGAAAATCTCATAACTAAATTACAAGTTAAATTTAAAATTGAATGCCAGAAAAGTTATGAAGTACAAAAACCGTGTGAAGACGTGTAAAGATGCTGCTGTTTCTTTGCCAAGAAAGCATGCTATTCTTTCACCAAAATAAAAACAACTTTAAAGTAGTTTTAATAATACTTAGGGTTATATTTATAACCACAATTCCCTATATAGATGTGCTTTCTCTCCTTTTCCTATTTTAAGTTCATCTATAAGTCCATGTATATGTGTGTATGCATATACACACATGCCCATATACATACTATAAAACATTCTAAAACACACACTTTGATAATACTGAGGACTCAGCTAATTTCTATTCCATATGATAAAGGAGAAGATTAGTTTTATAAAAATACGGTAATCTGATATAATGGGGAGTGATATCCAATTATCCTCAAACAGTGAATTCTTTAAAAGCTTTTTGTTTTTTTGAAATAGCATCTCCCTATTTAGCCTCAACTGACTTTGAATTCCTATTTTCTTGCTTCAGCCTTCCTAGTGCTAGGACAGAAATGCCACTCAATAGGTATATGGAAACAATTAGTGTCTATACTACCATTTATAAAGGACAATCATCTAATAAATTCCAGTTTAATGGAAGTATCACAGCTTAGACCATAATCTGAGCAGCTGATCAGGAGAACACCATGCAAACTAGGCCGACCTCAGATTTGTAGCAGATATCTTGCCTCTGGCTCCCAAGGGCTAGGATAACAGGCATGTGCACCAAGTCAGACATTAGCAAGGTCTTGACAAGGCAACTAAACCCATATGAATGTGTTTCCTTAAGCAAAATGGGATAATACTACAATTACCAAGCAATTATATGAATAAAATAGCGTATAGACATGAAATTGTTATGCACAATATAAAATGCATTCAGAAAAATATCTTTTCAAGCCAGGTGTGATGATGTATGTCTTTAATCCCTGCACTCAGACAGGTGGATCTCTATGAGGTAGAGTGTTGTAAATAGCGAGGGCCCCTTGCTCAGTCCCACCCGGCTAGCTTAACCCAAAATAATTACACAGAAACTTGTATTCATTTAAAACACTGCCTGGCCCATTATCTCTAGCCTCTTCTTGGCTAACTCTCATATCTTAATTAACCCATTTTTAATAAATCTGTGTATCACCACATGACTGTTAAGATTCTAGCCTATATCCGTCTTGGGCCAGAGAGCCATGGTGTCTACCTGACTCTGCTTTCTTTCTTCCAAAATTTTGTTCTGTCTACTCCGCCTATCTAAGCTGCTGTCCTATCAAAAGGCCAAGGCAGTTTCTTTATTTGACCAATGAAAGTAATACATAGACAGAAGATCCTCCTACTCCAGTAGAGGCCAGCCTGGTCTACAAAGCGAGCAGGTTCCAGGATAGCTAGGAGACAAAAGAAATCCTGTCTCGAAAAAAGAAAGAAAGAAAGAAGAAAGAAAGACGAGAGAAAAAGATCATTTCTGGCTGTAACCCTAACTTGTTTCAGAAGACTGAGGGAAAGGGAAGAGGAATACATAGTTTGAGTAACCCAAGGCCACACAGCCACATTTAAGGCCTGGTCTGGGTTATACAGAGACCCATTTTTAGAGTTGGAGAATGAACATTTCTCAGATAGGATGTTAGATTTCAATGATCCCAAAGTATTCTAAATATCACATTCATTATTCACACATTTTCAAGAGCAAGCACATGTATTTTTCACGTGTAGTATGATGAGGAACCTCCTTCAGGCAATGGCCTTCAAAAGGCTGGAGCAGGTGGGAACATGACTTTTGGGTTCCCAGAAAAGCTGCCATCATGCCCAGCTCTCCCCTCTCTTCTTCCTGCGCTTCACACCTTCACCGTTCCTGTTCCGTGAGCTTTCCCCTTTAATAAAGAAAAACCTTAGAATACTCTTTTTGGAGTCATCTTGGGATTATTTGACTCGTGTTTCCCCACTTTTACAAGTTCAGCTTCAATGGTAGTGAAGTAATCTACAAACTCTAGTAACAATTACTCTACTCAAGTATACACTGTAAAACGCTGATATTAGATGATACGTATTTTCCTAATTTTTGCTTAACTCTGCCCAAGTTGGTATAAAAAAAGTTCAATTAAAAAATTCTTTATCAGAGTTGTTTGTCTGTTTAGTCTTGGACTGTAAAATCTGGGTGTTTTGGAATTTAGACTGACTCCTAGACTACTACAGTCAGGACATGCTTAGCAAAATGATGCTATGATGATTAAAAGTAGATGCAATATTAATTCATAAAAACTACTGAGCCTAGCAATGTCCCAAAAGAAAGATTTTCTCAAAGTTGTTAGTGCTATATTTGGAATATTACTCAAAAGTAACCCCTATTTTTCCTATTATTAATTACTGCTAATAAAATTAATTACTGCTAATAAAACAAGGTGAAATTACTAAGACTCTGATTTAACTTCATACTATACTCCAGAACATGAGAAGAGCTAGATCCCAAGTTTTCAGTGATACCCTGCTTCACAGTAGAATGACACTTCCTTGGGAGGCAAGGCAAGGGCTACTCTGTACTGCGATCTAAAGGACTGACGCAGACACTCTGAGTGTCAGAGGCCAGCCCAGTTACAACTGCAGAGGAGAAGCTAGGTGTCATCCTGCCCTTTCAGAGCTTCTTCTACCCAGCTTGTGAGGCTCCTACTTTTTCCCAAGCACCTGGGAAAGGAAGAAACACTTCCTAGTATGGTTCTGCCATGCCAAAGCACAGATAAAGCAGTCTAATTAAAGACTTAGGACACTGTTTTGTATTCTACAGAAAGTATGTATTTCTCTGATTAAATTATTTTCCTTTGGTGTATGTGTGTGTGCAGGTACATTTGTGTATATGTATGAGTGTGTGTGTGTGTGAGAGAGATGCATATGCATGTGTGTGCAAATGTGTGTGGAGGCCAAAGGACAATATGGAGTGGCTGCTGTTGCTCAGGTACTGTCTACATTATTTTTGGAGACAGGGTCTCATCATGGCTTGTTCTCCAGCAGCTAGGCTGGAAGGCCTGTCTGTCTCCCAGCTGTTGAATTATAGGAGTGCATTATCACCCCAGACTGGTTCTTTTAAACATGTATTCCTAGAGGATCAAACTCATTTGCTTGCAAGGCTTTACCAAGCTACCACTCCAGTCTACCTTTAAATGATGCTTTAAGTTGTTACTATGAAAATGAGAATAGCTGTAAAATCTCTCCCTATGACCATGCACTAGTATATTAGGAACTATCACGGTACTTGATGGTGTGGAGGAAATGCTGTTTATCATAAGAAGGCTCCCTTCCTCTAACACTATGGGCAGATCTCCTCTCATCAGCAGGGACAATATAGAAGAAACTCTAGTGAATGCTTGATAGTGTACAGTACTGAGACCTGTGTATAGAGTTTCTTATTAGGCACACAGTCCTATGGTAAAGTTAAATGTATAAATCAACATGAGAGATTAATGTAACAGAACAACTATAAATACATTTTTGATTATTTTATGCTTCAAATTTCTCTTTAATTATTGATGTACTGCACCTTATACATCTTGATATTTTGTTCTTGAAAACACTCCCAGTTTCTCTTTTGAATTATTCTTTATATTTAGTGTTACTCCCTTCCAAAATATCTTAAGTATTTCTAGTTATTTTTTATTGATATATATTTTTTAATTATTTACTTATAAGTGAGGAGGGGATGCATGCCAAAGTGCACACTTGGAGGTAGAGGACAACTTGTGAGTTCTCTCGTCCCAAAATGTGGGTCCCAGGAATGGAACTTGGGTCATCAAACTTGGCAACAGGTACCTTTACCCACTGAGGCCCCTCACCAGTCTTTGATAGTGAGTTCAATCCCACTGTGGTAATAAAACAAGTATTGGAAGACTTGAATCTTTATATTTATTGACTTTCTTTATATCCTAGATGTGTACTTGAAAAGAGTACATATTTCTCTCTGGCTGGGTACAGTGTTCAATAAGTGGTCAAGTCTCTGTTCTAGTGGTTAAGTGTTATCTATTGTTCTGTAATTGAGGGGTACTGACAATTACAAACTACCCATTTTCCTAACAGGTCTATCAATTTTTGTTGTATTTATTTGGAAACAGAGACTTTAGTTATATATGCAAGATTTCAGATTTTATTTTGCATCTTCATTTCTACATCTACATGGCACACACCATGATATGAAAAGAAATAAATTTACAGTATTATTATTTTTTTAAAAAATCAATGAAAAATACTTCCAGGAAAGTGTCAAAATTTAATTGTTTTTCTATTTCTAAATGTTCTGGCTGATTATTCACTATAAAAGACTAAGATAAGTATCTTATAACAAAATCTTTTCTCATACTGTAATTTTCTAAAATTTTCTAATTTCCAAAACTTCCTGAAGTAAAGATGTTTGCTAAAGGTTCATATGCACTGACTGTTCTTGACTTGTTCTACGTAAGGATTCTCTGTATAACCCAACCCATTTAACTCATATCAACAGTGTGTGACAGCATCCCTCTGTACCTAACCTTCCTCAGAAAGTACTGGAAGAATCAGATATAATAAAGCAATCACCTTCTACCTTTAATGATATGGATGCCTGCTAAGCCGTTGAGGGCACAAACTAGTTGCCGGTGGGCCTCTTCACATTCTGTTCCACATTTCTTCTGCAAAGATGTCAGCAGCTCTTCCATTGTCATGGTGCTAAAAGAAGAGACATCTCTCAAAACTGGAACAAAACCTTAAGTACTATCACAGCAGGAAAATCATGCTGTCCTCGGAGAAAAGTGGAGGAATCTTAATAGTTTTTACACAAACCAGCAGTTTGAGTATGTGTGTGTCTATCACGGTATGTCATTATGTTTGTATGTGTGTGTCTATCACGGTATGTCATTATGTTTGTATGTGTGTGTCTATCACGGTATGTCATTATGTTTGTATGTGTGTGCGTGTTTGTATGTGTGTGCGCGCGCACACACGAGGTGAGCACCTGACAAGGGTAACGGGAACCACACTCAGTCCTTTGGAAGAGCAGCAAGACCATCTCCAGTTCCTTCACCTTCAGTTTTACAGTTACTGTTTTTACTTCATTGTTACTAATACAGCAAGTATTCTTCCACCTGACCTGCCTTCTTTTAAGTTTTTGTACTTTATTCAAGGGAAAAAGGAACTAGAAAAATCTCTCATAAGAACAAAGTAAAATATGATCCATTTGAAACAGTACAGGGATCACAATGCAGGACTGGGTCTGAATCAATCCCATCACTACAATTCTCTAAATTTATGCTTTACTGTAAATTTAATTTTTAGTTTATAAAATAAAAGTAAGAGATGTTTTAATGGTCAAGTAAAATATGATTTCCATTAAAGGGATATCATAAACTACCATTTAAATGAAATTGTTTCAATAGCAATCTGTAATTCTTAAAACTATTACCAATTCAGGTTACTGTATGAATTATCATTTTTACCATTTCTAGCTGTCTATAAATCCATTCAAAGGTAAGCCCCAAATATAATCGTCTTTATAGCTCTTTGAAAGCTAAGTGTTTCTTATAATCCCAGGTACTAAAAACAGGCCAGATTTTGAGGTGCAGTCCAAGCCACAAAAAAAATTCTGGAACAACAGAACATATCAAAGGATAGAGCTCGCATAATTATAAAGAAAATACTTAGTGTCAATCTAGCTGCTTCCTCATATGGGAAACTAGACATACATCAAGAACAAAAAATTTTGTCAGGTGTGATGGTGCATGCTTTTAATCCAAATACTTGGGAGGCAGAGACTAGAGAATCCCTGAGTTCAAGGCCAGCCTGGCCTACAGAGTGAGTTCCAGGACAGTCAGGGCCACACAGACAAACCCGGCTTGAAAAGCGTGCACACAGGGGTGGGATGGACAAAAAAATACAGGCAAAAAACCAAACGAACTCTCCAAACCAAAAATGCAACCACAGAAACCTGCTATAATTATTCATATTTTAAAAGAAATGTTCAAAAACACAGAAAAATCCTTTTGTTATGACTCTTTCACAAATGAGGCTCCATACGAAGAAAACCATGAAACTATAAAAACAAAAAACAAAAAACCTGATACCTAGTCAGAAGTCCCTGAATAAAACTGGGAGTCAAAGTGCTTAAATATGGCCTACTATTGCAACATAATAAACCCCACAGGAGAAGGAAACTGATAGTAAAACCTCTTCTGGAGTGGCAAGAACTCCCCGCGAACAGCCTGTGGATGGCAGCAGGCCTGCCTGAGCCGAAGCAGAGGATACAGGATGGAGGTGACGGTCCTTCTGTCCAAGCTGCTCAGTTTCAGGGCCCAGTCGGAGATCTTCCTGAGCTTTACCACGGCATCCTGGCAGCACACCTCATGCTGGCGGTGATAGAAATGCCTCTCCACGGGAGAGAAGTGGAGCCAGTGCATTTCCTCAGTCTGAGGGGGAATCTGGATCTGTATTGGCAAGTTAGAAACGGAACAATTTAACCTGACGTTTTAATTTTGCATCCAAGCTTAGTTTCCTTAGTAAAAGGCTGACACACTGACTTGGTCAATGACATCTTTCTTTGCAGACCTCCACAATATCTTGGCAATAAAACTGTAAAGATGCTGAGGATTCTTCTTGCAGTATGGTCGATAGAGAAGTCGAATCCACCAGTGTTTGACACAGTAAGGTTCAATCCCAAGAAAGACCACCAGACCAAAGAGATCTATGAAGGAGAAGGTACAGGACAACAGGGATAATTGTTTCTGGATTTCTTCATTGCTCTTTTGTGTAAGATCACCCAAAGACCCACAAACACACACAACTTGTATGAAGAATTCATCTTGTAGCCTCTTGAATCTGAACATTTAATTCCAGATCAGTTTACACTTCTGAGAATCTACTTTCTGCTCAAACTGCTGAGATACTTAAAATGTAACAACTACTATCACAGCTTGCACTTAAAAGCCTGGCAGTGCAAACTTCTTCAGAAGATTTGCTTAATTAAGATGCAAGCATCAAAGTAAGACTTGTCAAATGAGAAAAGTGTGAAAAAAATGAGGTAATCTCATGCGATACAGAGAATATGCTCTGACCCAACTTTCCCAATGATGTACTAATTTCATTTCTAAGGAATTAGCTTGAGACAATAATGAAATACACAAAAAACTTATTTAATGAATCACCACTCTTAACTACTGAGTTATTTCTTCAGCTGAGTGTAATTTTCTTTATGCTTTTATGTATTATTAATTGAAAAAAATACAGTAAATAGTTACTTCAAAATGAGCAAGAATTATTTTTTAAAATTCCGTGACTCCATGTTAGATGAAGTTCCAACTTGGAGAAGGAAGTTGAGAACACAGTCCCATCCTATGCTCTGGAGCTACTGGCAACTGTTAGCTGCTGGGAAAGGGGGTGTTTTCTTTAACAGCATAGTCCCTGGTGAGCCTCTAGTGGAAGACCATATACTCCAAAATATAGGCAGCACAAGCGGGTCTGGTGAGTGAACTGGGGAAGAATTCGGGGAGGCAGGTGAATATGATCAAGACACATTGTGTAAGACTCTAAAGAAACTATAAAAACATAAAAATGTAAAAACCACAACTATCTATAACGTCATATGAAGATGACAGACACATTAGTTGAAATTACTTATTTTGTTAGACAGGGCCTCCTAGGTAGCGGAATTAAGTGATCCTCATAGTACATGGGAATTAGTAACAAATGCTTATCTGCAGGAATCAGATTTATAGTTCAGATTACATCAGTATAGCTATTTATATTCTACTTCACTGAGGTCTTAAAACCCTCAAATTATATCTGCCTAAGACAAATTAATATTCTTACCCAAAGATGTTTTCCTCTAGTATTTACAGAGAAATATATGTGTCAGTAATGTGTCAAAACATCATCCCTTGTTAAGTTTCCTCATCCACTTTTTCTACTTCTCTAAGATAACTCTAGTCTAGAACCATAATGATGGCACTGCATGCCTCCATCAGTCCATGGAGGCAATCATCTGATATCCTAGTATATACTTCGTTTTCTGATAAATCATTTCCCACATTACAATGAGTGATCTTCCGAAATACAAATTTATCTACAAGATGAGAGTAAAACATTGTGTCTAAATTCTTCTAACAGCTCCCAACTTTTCATGAGAATATAAAAAACACTCTATTATGGTCTAAAAGGTCCATTTTGACTTTCTCTATACTTATCTATTGAGTCTCGGCATGCACATGGTTTCTCCGTACTTTAGCCGGAGAACCCTTTCCTCTACTAATCACTGAACAGCACTGCAGATCTCAATCTGGCCACATCTTTCTTCAGTATCCCTTATTCTGAAATTTGATTTTTTTTCTCCCTCATGCTTTCCTTTCTCAAGCTCTAAAGTTTGTTCTTTGAACTCAGGCTGACTTGAGACACACACACACACACACACACACACACACACACACAGTGTGTAATGGGTACAATGTTTGGTCAATTTAAAGCAATGGGAGTGCTCACTACACATCTGTCCTCACGTTTCTGAAGATACCACCCAAACTCAACATAACAAGATAAATGCTTTAAACTAGTAGGAGCAAACTTTAAGTACACAAATACTTAACTAAATAAAGATTTTGAAAAACATTAAGGCTAGCAGTATTTCCCCCCCAAACAAATAAGCAGTTCAAGTATGGGGACTGTGTGAAGTCTGCATTACCCTCCAATCCTCTCTGCACTGGAGTGCCGCTGATGCACCACCGATTAATCCCACTCAAACGCTGGGCCATTTCTGCAGCCTAACCAAAGAAAAATATGAAATAAAACACAGAAATCAGTCACACATTTTCTCATGAAAATACCTACTAACAGGTGCATTTCAGTTAAGATACATCTGCTTTTATTTAATAGTTATCACACTCACTGCTAAATGTCATACTCAATTAGCCATTACCCAACACAGTGGTTCCCATTAGTAGGCACTCACTATGAGCAACCCTGAGATGAAGGGGTATTTCAAGCATGTAGAGAAGAAAAAGATATCCTGAATGAATACAATCCCTTCACCAGGCCTTCCTAGAGGAGTAAGCTTCTGTATGATGAGGTATGATTCATCAATTCAGTCCAGGTTTCAGACTGATCACTGGAGACAGAATAAAGAAAAATAATACGGGACAGGGGAGATGGCTGATTCATCAAAGTATTTGCTACACAATCAAGGACCTCAGGTTGGATCCCCGGCAACAAAGTAAGAAGCAACGTGCATAAGGGTTAAATCTTAGCACCAGGGAAAGGAAGGGCAGGAGGATCCTTGGGGCTATGCCAGCCAGTTTACTTAAATCAGCAGGCTCCAGGTCTAGTGAAAGACCATCTTAAGCAATAGTGTGGAGAGTCGCAGAGAAAGGCCTGAGACATACACATACATACACAGATACATATAATATAATACAAGAGCTAGTTCTAGGATGGGCACCAAAGCTACAGAGAAATCCTGTCTCGAAAAAAAAAAAAAAGAGTGTTCAAACAGTATCGGTAGTATGGGTTAAACGACTACTGAACTATTCACATTCTTCCTTCCATCATCAGCACTCAAAAGATGCTGTAGAGATTCTTACTTTTACTGTAGGACATTCAACCATCTGAGCTTCATCAAGACAGATTCTCCACCACTCCACCGCTACGAGGGGACTGGGAATGGCCATATAGCGCTTCTGGTTCCTCAGGCGGCGCCCATCCTCACTATTGCTATGTGGGATATCGACATAGTTTAGTTCTGAACGAAGGACATCATAGGTAATGATAACTATATCTTGTTCTGCCAAAAAATGAGGCTGTAAGAAGCCATCTTTCTTCACTCCTTGATATACCTGGGAAATAATCAGAACCAACAGTTATTAAAAAACACCTTGGCAAAGGTCATAAAAATATTCATTTATTCATATTCCTACTGACCTGAGCCCTTTCTAAATTTGCATTTGGCCACAGATACTATAGACAGATTGTACAACTGTCTAGAGAAAGATTATGTTCTAGTGTGGGAGCCAAGTGACATAAACAATGCGAATGGACGCATTACAAAGCAACTGTGGCAGCACTGGTGGAAAGACGAAAGCACGATTAATAAAAACTCAGAGAGAAATTGGGGTTCAACCCGAATATCTAAAAAGCAAAAAGTCAGCCACTGGCTCTTACCTTGACCTCAGTCCAAAATGGTATCCTGCCTCCAGGAATCTCAGAATGAGACTGTGTCTGAGAGCTGTCTCCTCCCGTTTTCTAATCCATTCTAGGGCTGGGATTAAAGGCATGCACTGCCCAGTTTCTATGGCAACTAAATGTGGCTACTGGGATTAAAGGTGTATATTACCATTACCTAGTCTTTAAGGCTGACCACTGGGGCTGTTTAACTCTCAGATCTTCAAGCAAGCTTTACTTATTAAAATACAATTGAAATGCCACTAGAAAGACCAATTGTGCAACTGACAGTGAACTCAGAGGAGCTAATGTTTCAGTTACATTTTGAAGCAATGCTTAGGGTTCTTTCAAATGGAAAAAGAGAGGAAAGAATATAGGCAGGTTGTTAAATGGACTCAACATGGTGTGAGAATACAGAACAAAGAATGTAGGCAGAACAATAGACTTAGTAGGAGTGTGAGATATAGTGGGATGGGATGGGAAAGTAGAGCAATCACTGCTACTATTCACGAAGTACTCTTTCTGTTTCAGAGCTACACAAAGCATTGTCTCCAAAGTGCAAAACTGTTATGTGCTACTCCTTTCCCACACAGAGGAAACAATGACCTGCTCAAAACTGAAGGAGCTAAGACTTAAAATTTCATTCACACAAAACAGAGTTACTTAGTGGAAAAAGTCATGCTTTATTTACTGTAAGTTTTTATGCCCACAACAGTGGCCCACTATGGAAAATATACACGATTCTCATGGAAGAAGAAATGTGGCCAACAGTAACACCCAATGACCATGAGTCAGTACTTGGCAAATCTCATTTACACAGCAAGCCTGTGAGAGACCATTTTCAGAATTATGTATAGTTCCTGGAAAATGATACACACCAAAAAATAACTGCTGAATAGGTATTTTGTTGTTGTTCTACTAATGAAATAACTGAGGCTCCAGAAGAGAATTATGAATCTACAAGGTGACAGGTTAGAATGAGCATCTGAAACTATACTATGCTACACTGGGAACTGTATCTTCCTCTGAAATTACCAAATGCCTATACCAATTCATTTTCATCTTGATAATCAAGAATTTTTAAAGTTTTTATGTTAACATATTCTCAACTTCTAAAATTCAGAAATCAGAAGAGAATATAGTCTACTGTTCTGTTTCTCCTTTTCAATATTCTCCTCAAGTTGATACAGCTAGTATTAGTATCATAATAATTTTAGGAATATACAAAAAAACATGATGGTGATGTGGCTCAGTGCCAGAGTGCTTATCTAACGTGTCAAGGTATTATTGGGGAAAAAAAGTATAAAGACATTAACAAAGAATTTTGGAAAATAAAAATATATAGAGAAGTAAAATCATACGTAAAATTAGCTGGGTGTGGCACACATGCCTATAATACCAGCACTTGGGAGGTAGAGGCAGGATGATCAGAGTTCAGTGTCATCCTTGAAGCTAGTCTGGGCTGTGTGAAACTCTGCTCCAACCCTCTCTCCAAATAAAATAACAAACAGTAATAAAAACATGAAAAGAAACAAAAGCACAATGAAAACTCTCATGCTGCTATCCCTCTTTAGCTCCACGGTCTTACCAAAACTCGAAGAGACGATGATCTGACATGCCGGTTGATTTCATCCACCCACTGGTGGCAAATGGAGCTTGGAGAGATGATCAGAGTTGCCCTTGATGACACTGGCTCCATTGCAACAAGGCAGTGGGGGCAGTAAAAAGGCTTCACCTTCAGATTCTTCTCCTCGTAATTCACACACTTTGCATGCTGCCACAGGTGGCAGTTCAGACACTGAACTCTCGGCTTCCGGCCAATCTGGTCAAATTCACCACATATGCACTCAAAGCGGTAATCAGAGGTCTCACAGGGACTCGCAGTGTTAGAATGTGCCAAGTCTTCAGCAGTAGGCTTTGGAGACCCAACCCGGTCTTTGTCTTCTTGGTTTTGCTTGCTCTCAGAGGCAGGTATACTCTCCGACACATCAGGATCAGGATTTGCTGAGTCACCAAGAGCTGGAGAGTGACCATGGGAATCCGGACTGATGGGCTGCCTCTTTTCCTTCTTAGTGAGCAGAACAGGTTTTCTTTTCAATTTACTACGGTTTTTCCTGGCCTTACAGTAATAATAATAAGGATCATCATCATCATCATCAGAAGTGTTTGATGGCAGGTATTCAGAATCTGTGTCCTTGTTCACTGATTTTCTTAACTCTTTCTGAATTTTCCTTGGACTCCCCACCACCTATGAGAAAGAACTGTTTAATTAACATGTGCCAATAAGGCTATAACACTGAAATCAAGCTCTTAAGTTTATGCATATGCTTCACAAACAAGTTCAACATTGTCTTTATATAAGGAGACTAGTTCCTGACTAACGCACTCCGATTTACTCTGTGGAAGACCTCTCTCCGTAATCCTCAGAAAAGCAAAGGCTCTACTTCATCCCTGTATGGTTTAGAGATACAGATCAGAAAAATAAAGGGAGATCACTCCTTTGTTAGTAATAGTTTATGATTTAATGTCTACTTAAATCAAATAACAGAAATCTAGAGTACATACAATTCCAAGTCATCAAGTACTAAGAAAGTGAAAGTTAATCTAATATTTACTGCAATCAGTAAACAAACTCCTATCTTTGCCCTTTCTATGTGAATCTCCTGACATTATGGTTGAATGTCAGTTCTGGGCCAGACATTGTTTTAGATGCTAGGGTATTAAAAAAATAACATAAAAAACAAAAGTATATTTGGTATCTGGTCTCAACAGCTCTCTGAATAGTAAAAAGCAAAAATATGCTACACAAGTACCTACAAAAGGCAGGTAAAGCAGATAGGATGTGACAAACAGGAAGGAGATAGGAACAGTTCCCTGAAAAAGGTGTCAGAACTAAGGGCAAACAGAAGAACCAGATATTAATAGAGAAACAGTGGCATTGATTGGACATTCCCCCTTGTGGTGGCAGCAGGATTACAAAAGCACAGTTCACTGCAATCTTCTGTGTTGCTTGGGTACAAGGTGGACACTCCCTAGTCCAAGAGAGGAAGCGTCTGTGTGTTTGTGTGTGTGTCTGCATGTGTGGCCAACAAAAGGATTTCATAATTTGATTTGTTGTCAGTAGTCTTTCCTTGATAATGTTTACATGTATTGTGACTACTTTTCTAAATTCAAATTGAAATATTGGCCCAGTGAAAACAATTTTATACCAAAACATAAAAAGTTTTATAGGATGATGGCATTGGGAACAGGATAACTTTATATAAAAGACTTGAAACATAAATAAATAAGTATATATAAATTTGAGGCATTAACATTTCTAAGTTTGGGAGCAAAGTTCGTAACTGCAGGCAGCATTTAATAATAGACAGGTTATCTTAAACTGTAAGGCATATGAAATTAATTGTAGAGTTCATCCCATTGAGTATTTCTAATGAGTCCACCACATTTCTCTGGGTTCCATGGTAACTAAAATAGTTATTACTTTTGTGACATTTACATTCGGAAAATAGAAAACATAAGTCACTGTCATAATGTTTCTCCTCACTTACTTTGATTTTTGCCTGCAAATTTTGAAAGCATTAGTGTCAAGGTAGGATCTATCCATCTATTCTGTATGGTAAGGGGGTGGTTTTTGGTCATTTGGTGGGTTATAGATATTTGTCATTATTTAGGGAGGTTGGTTACAAGTTCTTATTGGTCATGGTAAAAAAAAACAAAATTAAAAATGGAGATTAGATTCAGGGATCTATTTCTGAAAGAAAAAAAGGAAAATAGTATAGAAATAATGGGATATAAAGTGAGTCTACTTTTAAGCAACCACTAGTCTCGAGTATTTTACATTGGTATAGACTTTTATATATTGATACAAATTTAAAGTTATTTTTGTTTTACTGTATATATGTTTCTATTCTTGTTTAAGGTACTGTTTCTATGCAGATTATTTAAAAATGTAATGCAAAGTTTTAGTCTTTGAAAGCTATTTAGGATAGTAAAGAAATGCAGGTTAATAGTCATCTATAGCGTCTGTTAGATATGCTTTCAAAGTCATACAGAGATATATTCTAGATAGATAAGTGATCTTCAAACATTTCAAAAACCTACCTACAGAATATGGCATTTAAAATGTTTTAATAACATAAGGCTTTTCATGACAGTGAGATACATCTATTCCTGGCAGCACCAATTTACTTCAAATAAAGACAATGGGCACCAAAGAACCTCCATATGGAGTTTGCTTTCTTCATCGCATAAGCTAGTCATTTGGGCAAGAAACTGCCCTTGTCTCAACTGCTGACAGTATGCTGTTCAAACTGGAAACACAGGACACAAAAGAAAGCAACTGTCAAACTTTGCCAAGACAAGATAGTACAGGCCTTATAATTTCTGTTTCAGAGAAAAGTCTGTCAGATATTTTAGGCCCATAGGCCTAAAATTACAAAGGAACCTTGGGGTGACTGTCCAGGCAACCAGATGTCTATTGTTTCTTAGTTTTGGAAATTGTCTACTCTGTACTTCCTGTTTACTCAGGTAATATTTTATTCTTCTTGGGTCTCTGATGGAGAATGAAGATTAGATATTTATAGGTTTACAGTTCTCCTTGTTACCAAATTAGGAAAAGAAATATAAGAGATATAATTTTATATTGTTGAAAGGCAAAAGTTTGAATAGTTTACCTAAGATGGTGCGGGAAAATTGTATGTATTCTGTCAATCATGTTTTAAATAAACGCTGATTAGCCAGGCAGGAAGTATAGGTAGGAAAACAAGACAGGAAGAAGAAATGATGCAATGAGAGCAGGAGAATTCTGGGAAGGAGGAAGTTGATTCCTCCCACTCCTGCCCAGACCACAGAAGCAGCGGGATGTGATAGGCCCCACTGAAAAAGATACTGAGCCACATGGCTAACATAGATCAGAATAATGGGTTAATATAAGCAACAAGAGCTAATAAGTAGCCTGACCTAATGGGCCAATCAGCTTTATAACTTTTAGAGATCTCTGTGTGATTTTCTTTGGGGCTTGCCAGCTGGGAGGGACAGAAACCCCAACAAGCAGGCCCCGTTCATGTTACACTAAGAAAATGATTTAAGGCCTAAAAAGACAGTATTAAGATGGCAATACAAGTTATAATATAGAAAATGATTTAAGTATAAAATTTGGACTCATCAAGACAAGATAGACAATGGAATATTTTCTCTAAATTTGTCAAATACAAATGGACTGGACATTGTAAATGTAATTCTTACCGGATAATTGGTCTTACTGTATATAGTTTTACTGTTAAGAACGTTTTAAGACAAAAAGGCGAAATGTTGTGGAATTGTCCTTTACACTGTGTGAAGATGTGTTATTGTGATTGACAGAATAAAAGCTAAACACCAATAGCTAGGCAGGACTTCTGAACAGAGAGCTCTGGGAAGAAAGGAGGAGCTGTCAGCTGGACGCAGAGATAAAAGCCATGAATCATGTGGTAGCACACAGATGAACAGAAATGGGCTAATTTAAGATATAGAGCTAGTGGGACAAACCTAGGCTATATGCCAGGCTTTCATAGTTAAGTAAGTCTGTGTGGCTTTTTATGAGCTGGCAGCTCAAAGAAAAATACTTTTACAAGTATATGTACTTAATGCTGTTACCTGCTTTTTTGTTTTATCATATATATCTTCTTCTTTGTAATTCTTCCCCAGAGTAAAAGTCCCAGAGAAACCATGACCTTTGATCTGTTTCACAAGACCTTCAAAGATTAAACATTTCAGCATTCTCTTCAGAAGACTCCGGTTCCGCTGAACATCATATCTGTATATGGAGCTGACGTACTTATAGATAGAAAGAATAGAAACTCCTTTTTTCCCATTCATTTCTTTCACAGCTGTCAGGATCATCACACGTGTAGCTAAATGTACAAGTGGACAGGAAAAAAGGATATGCTAATTACTCAAAGTAACTAAAATAAAATTTAATCTTAATTCACATTAAGGACTAGGTTAAGCAAATAAACAAAAGACTTAGGGCAGTGTAGTACCATTCCAAAGAATATGTAATAAAATTTTACCTTGAATTAAGAAAAAAAAATTACTGTAATAGAAATAATTTAGCAAAGACTTATTCAGGCTAATTTGCTAGTTGATAAAACAACAATCATTCAAATAAAAATAAAATCTCTTGAATACCCTAGTATATGCTATGCTACCATTGCTGAAGAAAATTTGTTAATATAAATTGTAGTAGCTACACTTGAAATATACAAAACTGAAGTATAATAATAGACTGAACTAGTAGTACTGGGACCAACTCTATTTTTGTTAATGTAACTTGTAACCATGCTCTTATGTTAAATACAAATAACTGGGGAAAAAACCTAGCCATGATGACTACGACCTTTCTGAGGACAGAATAAGAAGCTACTTGAAGAGACCATACTTACGGGGGCAGTGAACTTTTTCTTTTGGTTCATATTCTGTATCCTGGATTTCTCTGCTTTTTACTTTTCCTCTGGGACAGTGAGATGGGATGAAATAATTCACCACTTTCCCCTGAAATACATGACATTTGATAGCTGAAATATTTTGTGTTCAATATTCTAAATTATCATTTACAGTTATTCTATTAAAGACATGGAAAATAGTCATATAACTATAAAAGAAGGAGATGATTAAATGTCATTCATTATGTAAACAATTTTACTTTGGAGCTTGCACCTAACCATCATTTTCTTCTTTGTGTACACTATTCAAATGTACACCAATGTAGGGAATTTCTGAAGTAACTTAAGAACACATTTTAAAATAGAACTGACACATTAAATTTATAATAATAAAACATAAATTTGGAAATATGTAATGAGCTTAACATCTCAGAAAGAAGTTATTAATAATTCCAGTTATATACAGTGTCTTTTAAAAAAATACTTATTTCTGTCTTAAGTGTAATGGTATTTAGCTTGCATATATGTCTGTGCATCACATGCCTGCAGTACGCACAGAAGCCAGAAGAAGGAGGGGCATCACCTGGAGCTAGAGTTAAAGATAATAAGTTGGCTGCTCAGTTGGTGGGTGCTGGAAATCCAACCTGAGTCCTCCAGAAGAGTAGCCAGAGATCAGAGCTCCTAACTGCTAAATACCCACATCATATATATGTAAATATCTATTTATAAAAATTTATAAAAGTATATTCATATATATAAATTTTTCTTTTCTATATACTATTGAAATCCTTAAGGTTTATTTTGTATACGTGGACTTTCCAACAGATTCTATACATATAAAGTCTGTGGGTCTGTGGTTCCCGAAGGTTCTTAATTAGTTTGACCTTGGATTAGTGGGTTAAAGTCAGCAGTGCTTAATATGCTGGCTTCAGGTTTCACTACTGGGAGATACAAGAAGTTAATTTTTGCAAACTCTAATTTATATATTTAAATTTATATATTTATACAAAATCTATTCTATCTAACAATCTATTACTACTAAGCTATCAGTCAAACAGTAAATTCTACTTAACAGAATCTGAAATTTGTAATTACAGACAGTTCTTAAAAATGTCCACTGGTAATATGGACCATATAGTGGTGACAAGATATTTGAAGCACCAATAGGAAGAATTGTAAAAAAGTTCTCTGCTAACTAGTTGATAACTTACTACATACCCTATTTACTAATTGGTCTACATCACCCAAGAAAACCTAGGTAACCAGCATTCCATTCTTTTCAGTTACTTGAAGGTAATCAAACAGAGACCAAGCAAATAGTCAATGTTCGCTGTAAGGTCCATTAGCACCCTAGGTTCCCACCTCTAGAGCACAGCAATATTTCTCTGTACCTCGGGAAGAGTGAGACCGTCTTGTTTGACATCCTGCCGAGTATGTGTCAGAATCAGAGCCAGAACCTCCACTGTCTTTCCGAGACCCATCTCATCTGCTAAGATTCCACCAAGCAACTGTGGTCCAGCATGTGGGAAATCACGAATGATGCTAAGGGAAAATACAATCCAGGAATTTAAATAAAAGTTATGCTGTCCTTTATTAGTATTCCCAAAGAGAATAGAAGAAATGCATAAAACCTTAAGTTTATCGAAAATTCATTTAGGAGAAAACAATTCAAATTCACAAATCATAGAAACAGGAATGAAACAGTAATAATCAGACAACTAAGCCTGTAGAAACAAGAATGGTGCTAGTACATACATAATCAACAGTTTATTTCTTCTGTAATTAAAGAGAAATGTTATACTGGCTGGCAACATGGCTCAGCAGGCGAAGGTGTCTGCCACCAGGCACGCAAACACGAAAGGAGAAAACAGCCTCCTGCAAACTGTCCTCTCCTTCCCTGGCCACAGAATAAATAAATGTATGTAATTTTATAACATTTTAGAAGGAAACAATTTTCCCTTTATAATTTTTATGAACCTGTGATTAAAAATTATAAGATAATAAATATTGACTTATTAATTCTGATTAAAGATTCGTATATTTCTTTAATCTACAAGTTGATAAATTTAATGAAAATTTAAAAAGTTGGCCTTTTATAAACAAAATAACATAATACCTGAGATATAAATCTCTCCTTTATTCTTTCCCTCACTGAGATAGGGTTTCGCTATATATCCCTGACTGCCCTGGAACTCTTTATGTAAACCAAGGTGGCCTCCAACTCAAAAATTTGCCTGCCCATGCTTCCCCAGGTGCTGGGATTAAAGTACATGCTTCACCATATCCAGCCGTCTCTGTCATTCTTGATAACTCATCAGCTGCTATCATGATAAATTCATTCACTGAAAAATGACAAGTGATTTTATTTCTCAATCTATCCTTGGTATAATACAGTAATTTAGTATTCCTCAAGACTGTGAACATGTGTCAAAAATTTCACAGATTTTACTGTATATATTTTAAAAATCAAGCATGTAAGATTTTGCCTTACCAGCCCGTATATGGATTATAGTAGAGCTTCAAACCATCAGGTGTAACAATTTCTCGCCATAAGAAGTGCAGGGAGTTATCTAAAGAAAAGAAAAACCATGTAAGAGTTTTTGTTTGGTTTATTTCCCTGACACATATTGATACTAAAATAAAACAGAATGGTGTGGGATGCTGACTCAGGAGACAGATGTTCTTGAGAAAGTTGCCTCTCAGTTAGCAGGTGGGTAAAAGGTCAGGGTTCTCCCCATTTAAAATACCCTTCTAATCCTATCTGCCAGCTTCCTTGCTTTGGTACAAATCCATATAAGCAAGTTACAACACGGAAGAGTGAAGCACAACACTCTGCTGAGGTCAGCAGGAAAACTAACGCCCAGCATCAACTCCACCTGATACGGTTACCTTTAACAAACACCTAAGAAGTGGCAACTTCTTTCTTACTGCAAGTCAATTTTTTAAATACAATATATTAAGATTTCCCCTCCCCAAACTCCCAGCTCCTTCCCACCCACCATGACCTATACCCTTTCTTTCTCTCATTCAAGTACAGACATCTAAAAGAAAACTTTAAAAAAAAAATAGTAAAAATAATATAAAAACAAACAGAAGGAAGTCAAAGAAAAAGCACAATAAGCAGTTAGACACAGACACACATGCCTGCATTTTGCACACAAAGAAATTCCATAAAAGCACAAAACCGGAAACTATAATATATATGAAAAGGACTTGTAAGGGTTTAAAAAAATGTGACATAGCATTAAGTGCATAATGACACAAAGAATCTCAAAAAAATGTCACTGAGTTCATTTTGTGTTTGATCACCTACTGCTAGGCAAAGGGCCTGCCCTTAATAACCCTTTTTTATATAGCTAGTGAGACTGCGGGAGAAAACTGATTTTCCTTTGCACAACTGGAGAAAGATTCTGGGTTGGGGAGCCTGACTAGTAGAGCATTCACACCTTAATCTCAGGGTCATGGTAGTTTACACAGTAGAATTTGCTGCAAGAGGTAGAGGCAGGAGGATCACAGGCACTTTAACTCAAAAGACCCATGCTACTTGGCTCCACCATTTATCTTAATTGCAAATGACATGTCATATGGACCAGAAGAAAGCTTAAACTGTAATATTTAAGTATTACATTTATCTCAACCTTCTCCAGTCTTTCTCTTTAATCTTTCCAAGCACTGGGAACTCAGGTATGCCTCACCATAGCTGACAAAAATTCTTATAATAATAAAAAATTCTAGATGTATTTGAAAGCATTCCTCTAATTCTGAAACTAGGTATTTTCTTGAAAGTATTTTCCCTGTAAATATCTAATCTCTCCTAAGATCCAAAGCGATCAGGCTAGCCATTCTTGCACTGAAACCTTTCAATCTGTGATTCTCTCAACCCTGGAGATGATTTTAACAGATACTATGTCACTGTGGTGGAGGGCTTACAAAAACTGGTTGTTGACTCCAAAGATAATACTTTTGCTAAAATGCATCAAATTTAACCTTTAAGTTCAAAGCATTTTGTTGTGTATAAATTATACCTTTCTGAAATTATGTATCCAAAGAAAATTATTTCAGAGAAATAAAAAGTACGAGTTTCGTGGGACTTTATAGAATTAACAATTTCCCAAGCAAATAACTGAGAGGACAAGACTGCATGAGAGATGGGCAGTGAAACAGACAGACATGAAAGTCGAGGAAGAGCACCCAACTCAAGAGCTGGACGTTTATTTTAGAGCAAGGGGGAGAGAATGCCAAAGAATATGAACGAATGAGAATGTGGGAGACAGGAAAATAGAGACGAGAAAAAGAATTTTTTTTTTTTTTTTTGGTTTTTCGAGACAGGGTTTCTCTGTAGCTTTGGTGCCTGTCCCGGAACTAGCTCTTGTAGACCAGGCTGGCCTCGAACTCCCAGAGATCCGCCTACCTCTGCCTCCCAAGTGCTGGGATTAAAGGTGTGCGCCACCACCGCCCGCTGGAAAAGAATTTTTGAAAAAGGCAAATCTACCGATATTTAAAAGAATCAGGAGTAAGAAATAATATTGTCTATTAATTGACACTGTCCAAAATGAAAACTTAAAAAGAATTATGTTGTTGGGAGAAATAAGTAATATCATCTGCCACTAACTTAAGTAAATCTACACAGGGAGAATCAAAACTAGTTAATAATTCGTTTTATAGAATTGTGTAAAAAAATCTCAAAATTTGTCTACTCATTTAAAAATAGTGCTGGGCCTGATGTTGTTCATTTTAAGCAGTGTTCAGTAGGCAGAAAAATGTATTCGCATTACAGTTTAAGGTCAGCTTGATCTAAACAGTGAGTTCCAAGACAGCCAGGGTGCTAAACAAAGGCACTGTCGTCTCAAAGCAAACAAACAAAAAATATTACTAGAGCACATCCCTCCAATAAATTTCTTGGTTTTATTTATTTTGTAGGGCAATCAAAAAATACAAACTAGGAAAATTCGTCACATTTGTAAATCTACTCTGTTGCTAACACTTACTGTCCAGTTAGGAAGTTTCTTACACGTACTTAATCAAGTTCTAAAAGCAATCTTTTGTTGACAAGTCGTGATTTTTTTCCAATAGCATGGCTCACAGCCCAGAAGACTGGACTAAAATTTACACTGTGGTCTGGGATGACTTGAATTCCTCATCTTCCTGCTCCTACCTCCCCAAATAAGATTATAAGTAGAAACCATGATTTAAACTTCTTACTTTTAATGCATTCCTACCCTAGCACATGACCCACTCTGAACCATCTTCAGCACTGTGCCTCCGATCAGTGAGCCCTTCTTTAAACATCTTATACTTGCCACCAGCAGGAACGCTTCGGAAATGCTCTTGTCGTAGCATCCAGTTCACTGCCTCTCTCTGGTAGGGCCTCAGTACTGGGATTAACGCAGGATGCTGGACATCCACTTGGACTGACTGTGTTTCTCGCTGGTGTGTTTGCTTCACAAAGTGATAGAGCTCATCAATGTCCTGGCCCTCTGGCTCACTCTCTGAATCTTCCTCATCTTCTTCCAGCACATCTGTATATCCAACAAAGGTACTCATAACAGGATCCGCATTGTAAGCCACAGCATTGTTTTTTCTAATTAAACCCTTGCCCTCCTACTCTGTGTTTTAGACAATATTTCACAATACAATACTTTCTGGATTGGCCTCATCCAAAATACTCAATCTTCTGAGGACTGGGAACGTAGGTGCATGTGCTATACGGCCTTCTAACTGCTGGTCCTTACAGGAGGACCCAAGCACCCATTAATCTCCACCGTCCTGCTCTGTGTGTTCTTTACTGGAAATCCCTTCTCCCCAAAATATCTACTTATGCATTCTTTAAGAGTTCAAATGCTGCTTGGTATCAATGTTCTCCTCACTGTCCATCTGCTATTTTATAATTTGGCTATAACTATGTGTTATAAACTACCTGCTTTTCAATTTATATGTACTTGTCACAGTCCCTCAGAGAAACGGACATGTTCTGTTCTCGTATTTAGTAACTGTGAAGAACTGAATATGTATTTCATCTGTGATTTATAAATTAACTTATTTCACTTTTACATCTTAACATAAAAATCCTATTTTTATGCTTATTAAAATAAGGGTTCTCATTAATTTTTCAGGGTAAGAAGAAAAAGTGAGCTGCTGGTAGTAGCAGAAGCTAGTGAAGAAACATGCTGAAATCATTAATCTGCGTCAAGCTGTCCCATTTCACTGGAGGAACACAAACTGCCCTGTATAAGACTCGTACTGTAACTTAAACAAATAAAAACCCTAAACACACTTGCATTATTCTTTCAATGTGAAGAAATGAACTATTTTTATTTCCAAACTGTTCTCAAAGAGGACATGGTAAAACTACTTGGTTTTACAGAACATACCTAATATGCTCAGTTACAAAGAGTGTACTGAAGAATCTACAAATTCTTTTCAATACAAAGTATCATATAGGATTTTCATAACCAGTGTTTAATTATGCATTTATTTCATATCAGCACCACAAAATAATTAATGTAATCAAGTATTGATATCTAAGCTTGAAGTTTTCTTCAGAGTACTGAAAGTTCAGGCATGTTCCACAATAGCTGTCTAAAATTTTTATAACTTAAAAAAAAAACCTTTAATGTTTTGATAGCGTTTCTAATTCTAAAACAAGATATTTTGTTCCCTAATTGTCTAACTTCCAAAATAACTTACTACTCTTAGTATTATGAAGTTTTGAAAGAATGAGCTATGGCATCAATTTACCTACCATGTTCAAAAACAGATTTCCAAAACATTCTAACATGAAATGTTCTGTAGGGCTGAGGCTATAGATCAGAAGTACAGTACTTGCCTAGCATGTATGTAGTTCTGAGACACATAAAGGGAAAAAGAAAACAAAGGAAAGGAATAGGGGGACAGAATGCCCTACAAATTGCATCAAAATACCAAACATACTAAGTTCTCCAGCGTAACTTGGAAAATCCATGCTGAGTCTCCAGCAGCATAGCAGAATGCACCGCAGTCAGTCCATGTCTACCAGTGCTTTCTGTATCTTTACCACTGAGTTATATTCTCTGATATTCACAGGCCTTTAGTTTAGTTAGTTAGGTTAGTGGCAGTTCTAACCAAGGATTCCACATCCTACCAACAAACAACAAAGTCATCTGCTCTTTATAAAAACCTGGCTCTTGAGATTCTCTATCATACTGCAAAGGTGAGGTAGATTAAAAGGCAGTAACAATCTCGGGCTATTACAGAATTTTGCAGAAAAGGAAGGAAAGAATCAAACCAGTTCAAATGTATTTTGATTGCCTTTTGACTTTGTATATTGATTTTACAAAACATTTCTTGAACTCTGTGCCTAATGCTAAGCAAATATAGTGAAAGAACAAATCTTATCAGTGAGGGCATTTCAGATACGATTTTGTCATAGATACTATATGGAGATCATTTAAGTTTCTTCATTTTTTATTATTCATTCTCAAGTTATTATATATAAAAGTTGAGGAAAAACTGACAACCCCAAAATGCAATTGTAAAGTTTACTTTAATAATTACCTGGAATAACAAAATTATATAACTTTTCCATCACTCTCTTCATGAGCTGATTGAACTTTTTCATTCTTGAACTTGCATCACTCATAAAGTCTAGTCTTGTTAGGCCCGCTTCCAAGATATAAATTCCAACCTAAAAAGAAGTAAAGTCTTACTAGCAATATACCATTCTTTATAAGGATACAAGGAAACCTTTTCCAAGGTCACTATTTCTAAAGAAAAAGGTTGCTTTTTTTTTAATGTATATGGGTGTTTTATCTGTTTCTGCATGGTGTGTGCATTGCCGGTGGAGGCCAAGAGAGGACAGTGAGTCCCTGGGGACAGGAGTTACAGATGACTACTAGTTGGCATGCGGGTACTGGGAACTGAACCTGGGTACTCTGCAAAAGCAGTTAGAGCTCTTAACCACTGAACCATTTCTCTAATCCCTATATTCAGTATTTCTTAAAGGCTTTAACAATGTCTGCCCCATAGGCATGAGATACATTTTTAATTTCATAAATTCATTCTGTAAATGCCTAAGATGCATAAATGAAACAAAGACTTCCTTAATTGGGACCAAACACAGGAGAATGTTACAAAAACTTCAACTCTACCCACCAAGTCACTAGTGTCTAAACCCAGTGAGCATCTGAATAAGCAGTGAAGCTTGTTGCAATGAAGCATCTCCCAGAAAACTAAACGCACGCGCTCACTCTTTTGTGATTAAGTTTGGGAATCTTTATCACTGGATCAAATATCAAATAAAAGGTGGAAGAAAACAGACCTTGACTAATGTTAAGTAAAACAATGCAGCTATTGAATCATAAGAGTTGAAATATCTAAATCTGAGTACAGGCAATGATATTTAGGAATAAGAGAAATTTAGGAAAAATAACTTTTGTTTATACTCAAACATTCTCGTTTTTAAAATAGTAAGTCCATATGAGGCAGCCGACACAGCTTAAAGTGTCTAACAGACAATTCACTTTCTTATTTCTCCAGTTCCCCTGGCACCAGACTCCCTAATGACTGAAATCCTTCATCTCTACTGCTGAAATAGAAGAATCCAGTAACATTCAGAGTGACAAGTGAGTTACATTTCAGGCCTGTGTACACTTGCCTTTTGTTCACTTGGTAGTGACAGATATTTGCATTTTTATAAAAATCAAGGTCAGGAAAAATGGAAGAGATAAAGATTAGCTTTCAAGAGTAGAATACATACACACAAGCCATGAACTCTTACATCCCAGCTATCACTCAGCAAAATACTGGTCCTTAAAATCAGTAGACAGAGAACTGTATGGTTATGAGTTTCATGTCCACAGTTAACTGCTGCACAATGCTTCCAACTGTTCTTTATTCTTCAAATTTTGAAATAAGTCTATGACCATTCCATCTTGAATACATCAGATCTCTCCAGAAAAAAATAATTAGACCTACTGATAGAATTGCTTTTGAGAAATGTGAAAAAAAAAATTCAGAGACACAAAGATGAAGCAGTATCTCAGAATTTTTCCTTCAGCCTTTAGCATACGGCATATAATCCCTTTTTAAAATATACCTATGGCATTATCTCACCTGCCTCTAGAAAAATCTATCATGAAAGAATGGGTATTATTTAGAGTTCATACAGAAAAAGGCTGATATTAGAACATTTGAATGATCTGTAATATTTACACAACTTACTGGATGCACAACTTGAAATGAATTATAAATTTACTGATGATGTTAGGTACTAGGCACTTTAATTAGGCAGTGAAGATAAAGACCTCACAGTTTAGAAATTATGAAAGATCTGAAATCTAAGTGCAGTTTAAGCAGTCGAAAGAAGAAAACTAACAAACACCAAAACCAAAACCAAAATAGGTATTAGATATTCTGGGTCAGGGCTTGTAACACCATGCCTGGGGCTTAAGGAAAGTTCTCCCTGCATGAGACTCTTTCTGAACAGACTACCAGAGAATGACATATAGTTAGTAGAGAAGGGGAAGAAATTAATTTAGGCAGAGGGAACACAGACAGAAAGAATCTGTTTGGGAAACAAATTAATTTGGAATTTCTGGAGCAAGATAAAAACGCACAGTGATAAAGGGTAGGATTCAATGACCTAACAAACAGGAAGTTGTATGTCGGAGTAGAAAGGCTATACTCAAGTTCTACAATTAGGAAATTAATTCATAACATATCATTTCTGGAACAAAGTAGACAAGGATTTGAAAAACAAGGTATTAGAATGCAAGATGGTAAGGACCAAAGCAAGTAAGAGAACACAGAAGCAGGAAGGAAAACTCAGGGCCATTTCCTCAGGAAAATGTCGCCTAGGCTATAAATGATGGGCAGGAAGATAGTTACGTTTATTTAAAGCCCTAATGTATTCCTTGAAAGAATAATGAGACACTTATTGCTGGGTTTTGAAACTGTCTAAGCTAACTTTAATGTGGAACCTTATAATACAGCACAGTGAGTGAGTACCTTAATCGTATGACTTCCTTCTGGTCTCTGATAAAGTTTTATTCCTCTTTTCTTCTGCAGCCAAGCCAAATCCTGTAACATGTCACTACTGAAGGACGATTCCACTCGAAGACCCTTGCTGCAAACATCAGCCGATTCTTTGCATACACTTTCTTGCTTCTCTGCATCTTTACATTCTGAATGGACATAGATCAGGAACTGATTGCTTGACTCTGAACTCATCAATGCAAAACTCCTTTCAGAAAAATGTTCAACTAAACTCTCTTCAGGGAGAAGCTGAAGAGCAAAATCTCCCAGAAATGCTTTCCAAGAATGATCGACATGATAGGGAGAAATTATAACATTCAACTTTACAGACAAAGGGGTCTCTTTTTCAGTGGATTCTAAGGTGCTCACAGCCTCTGAACGCCTCTTCTTATCCCTGTGAACTACATCTTCAGGAGGGTCATCATCTATGAGGATGCAATCAGAGGAAGAGTCTGCACCGGAGCAGGGCTGCTCAATGGTCAAGGTGAGAGGTTCATTCCTCAGGTCTTCATGCATGTTCCAGTGCAGCTGCTGCTGCCTTTCCTCATCGACCTTCACTGGGGGAGCGCGTTTCCTTCGGCTGCTCATCTTCACACTTTCTTGGTTATTTAATATGAATTCTAAAAGAAAGATATATAGAAAACAAGGGGTAAATTTCTAAAAAGCCTTAAGCCAAATAATTTGGTTATAAAAGCTCCCCAGAGACTTCCGTTTTAGAACTGATCCCTGGCTGGTGGTACTGCTTTGGGAGGTTCTGGAAACTTTAGATGGGGCCAAGGCGTAGGGAGTGTGACGCTGGTTACTGAGACTGGAGGACCACTCTTGTTTCCTGTCCTGTCTGTTTTCTTACCTATCAAGATGTGAACAAGCTACCTTACTACCCTGTGGTCACCAGGCCGGACTCACCCTCACTGTGTCTCCTATCATGACGAACTGTTCTCTCAACTCCCTGTAGCTTTTTTCTTCTCTGGTATTTGGTCACCTCAAGGAGAAAACTAATATGTAAGGAACACATTAACCATGATCTCACGTATCCATTAGGTTTCACTCATCTTTACTGGAAAAATTTCATTGAGACAATCAACTAACTGTACAAAAGAAAACAAATGATAAAACTACATTCGATGGGCGAAAACTAAGAAGACAACCCCCTCACACAGCCGGAAATAAAAGCTTGTTTCAAATGTGAGTTGTATTTAAACGCACACCACTACTGAATAAGTCCAGTGTGCTTTACAATCCTTAAGCATCAAACCTCGAACGACCCCTATATAGTTTAAAATCCCTTCGAAACATCCTCTTTTTCAAAGAGAAACAATAACACACAATGGTGTTTTGGATCAACAGACAAGAAGAATAAGAGAGGCTCCTTAGACAAAGAACGAGGTGGCGACAGCAATCATGGGACGTGAGCCAACCCAAGCGCAAAGAAGACAAAGACAAACGTGTAGTAGAGAAAGTTACAAAGACTGCTCAAGATAAATTCAAGCCATCTGGAGTAAAAGGCACCGAGTAGAAATGGCCAGTGGTGAACAGTGCTGCATGCACCTCAGACAGGGTACCTCTGGCCATGAATCCACACCTCCTCATGAACCAGCGCTACTTCAGAGTCGAAAGGCACAGCGTGCACAGGTGCCAGGGTGGTTTGGAAAGCGAGGGCAACTGAGCACTGGGAGCCTAACTTGCACGTCTCTGCACCTCTTTCAGGCACCTGCAGCCACAAGCACCATCAGCCCCTAGGGCACGTCCAAGGCACAGCACGGTCCCCCTCGGTCACCCTCCTGAAAGGAGCCCGCTGCCAGCACCGGCGGCTCAAGCTCCCGTAGGGACGGCTCGAGACCGGGCCTCGGGCACGCGGGTGTGGGCAGCAAGCCCCCGTCCCACGCGAGGCGGGCACGGCCCACGCTCGGGCTGGGGACCAGTCCGGGGAACTCGCAAGGCCGGTCGCCTCCGATCCTGGAACACCACCGGAGCTCTGAGCATTTCCCGGTGACCCAGAGCCAACCTCCCTCCGCGACCTCTAACCTCTGACCCCACAGCCGCCCTGGCCTACCTCAGCCGGTACCCCAGCGCCAGCCCCTAGGCCTGGCCTTCCTCAAACACTGCAGACCCCAGGTCGACATCCGCCACACACACACCTGCTGGAGCCGCGCACGCGCGCCGAGCGCTGGGTGGAGACCGGCGCCCAGGCCGGAAACCGCAGGGTAGAAGTGTCGGGCCCAAATAAACGCGCCGGACCGGACGCGACACAGCGGGACGCCCCGCCCCTTCTCCCACGCTGGCTTCAAAGGGCGCTACTGCGCAAGTCCCGTCCCTGAAGCCCCTGTGGGAAGACCTTTGAAGTCTCGCGATGTTTGTTCCCATCTCTTTCCCCGGCGTACCATGCTATTAGTAACGCAGAATGGGCGGGGACCCAAGTAGGGGGCGGGGCTCCAGCCCCAGAGAGGGCGGGGCTCCTTCCCAGAGCGGGCCAGATGAGTTGTGGGGTTAATAAAAAAAAAACAGAAAACTTACGTAAAACTAAATTCACGATGTCAGACAGTTACAATACCCAAACAATCTACACAATAGGGATAAAACTACTAAGCCAAAAGAATTTGATTTAACAAGAAAACAAAACGTAGAGATGTCTCCAGAAACATCATAAAATAGGCTAATAATAAGGCCCGATCGAATTGAAATTCTTGCCAAGAAAAACGCTATGCTGTTTAAACAGCGTAAGAAAAATGGAACGTCCTGTGCTGAAGCTGCCTTCTCAGTCTTTTTTTCAGAAGGGAGAATTGTACCTCCAGTAGACACAAACAAAATTCTCCCTTCTGAATGTATCAGTAGTGTGTTAGCTTTGTATATCCTTTGAAATTTTTCTCCGTGAGTTAAGGTTTTTGTTTGGCGTGGGGTTGGTTATTTTTTGTTTTGTTTTGTTTTTTCTTTCAGTTTTGTAATCACCAGAGCTAATTCCAGGAGGAAAAAAAAAAGATTATTTGGCTTTCTGGAAGTCCCCTGCTGTGAGACAACTGTTCATAAAACACTGGGTGCTAACAGCTAGTAGATGGTAAGTAATCTAATGACAATAAGGACCAGAGAATCAACTTACACCTATCTGACCAGTGAATCCCCAGTTTAGCTGGGAATTAGTTAAAACAACTACTTTGTTTTGAAACAATCTAAGTATATTGCATCATGTCTAGTCTATGTTTAGATTCAGCCCATTACAATAAGGTAAATATTGCAATAAAGAGTGTCTCATGAATTTTTCTGCTTTCCCAATGTATATAAAAATTTGTGTTTATTTTATGCTGTGGTCCAGTAAGTATACAATAACATGTGTAAATATAGTATAAATATCAAAATTTAAAAATGTTTTACTCCTAAAAATGCTAGTGACCATCTGAATTTTCAGCACATAATATTTTTCCTGATGTAGGATTTTCTTGAAGCTGCTTACTGCTGACTCAAGTTGGTGATTGGTAGGAATTGAGGAGAAAATAGAAATTTATTAAAATAAGAAATAAATTCATAGTGGCACAGAAAGAGACTGCCACTCTGACTGAATAGGACAAAACTCTGAGCCGTCTGATATGAGTGCTTATAACTGAACTCAGGTCTTGCCTAAGAACAGAATGTACTCAACACCTGAGCTATCTCTCCAGCATCCCAAAATGCTGAAACCCTGATGGTGTGTTGGCTGGCATAAAAAGCATATCAATTTCAGTATCTATCTATCTATCTATCTATCTAATTTTTAAAAAAATTTCTGAGCAGTGTATCTCAACAATGAGCTTAAAAATTCAGTAAAAATATTTAGTAAGCAGATAATCTGCCATCCATCCGGCTTTAAATACAATTCTTTTTTATCTTTTTGGCTTTTCGAGACAGGGTTTTTCTGTGGTTTTGGAGCCTGTCCTGGAACTAACTCTTGTAGACCAGGCTGGTCTCGAACTCACAGAGATCCGCCTGCCTCTGCCTCCCGAGTGCTGGGATTAAAGGTGTGCGCCACCACTGCCCGGCTTTAAATACAATTCTTAAGAGTCATGGGACTTTTAGAACAATGAATGAGCACCAACTCCAACCTAACATCACCAGCTGAATTGTCGCCCTGAAAAGAAAGTCTCCTGCAGTTAACCTTTGAAGCCACTCACTAATTCCTCTTTACCTATGGAAGTTCTAGGAGGCACGTTTTTTCACCAGAGATCTGTTTAGTCCACACTGCTTGGCATTTCCACCCCATCAATAATCTTAGTTACATTTTTTTTCTCGATGAATCTCTACATTTCTTCTCTATTGTCTGATGCTTTGATTTACACTTTTGTGTCATAAGGATTCCTCTTCCCCCCTAAGCTTCAAGAACAAACTGCAAGCTTCAGACTCCTTATCTCTCAGCCTTTACAGAGCAGAAATGAGTCACAGCTTTGCATTAGGCTTCGGCTAATGAAAATGTGGTTAGTTTGATCTGTCAGATTTCTGTATCAGCAATGAAGTTACTTCTCTTTATTAGAGTTCTTGTGATTACGGAAATAATTAATTTTTTGAAGTTTTGGTCATCAAATACCCTCGCAATTTCCTTCAAGAATTTTTTCCTTTACATTCATAATTTGTTGCAAGAGGCCTAGCTTGCAGCCTATCGTAAGTTAAACTTTTATTTTGAGCTTTTAATTGAAAGTGAGAGACATGTGACATGGTTTCTAGTTATCCTAATCTCAGGATTGTTGTTTCAAATGATGAAGTGGTTCAAGGAGAGGGAGAGAGATGGGGAAATATTTGATTGGTGATGTAGTTAGATCACATACTTACATTAAAGTCACTTTTATGTATAAAGAGAGTGTGTGGTGTCTCAAAACAATTACCACACGAACATAAACTATCATCAAACACAGAGTATCGTAACAAATGAGGATAATAAAGTTTGAAATGGCATGGCGATGACAAATATTTGTATTTGACATGGATACAAAGCGGACAATGAGGACTACTGAGAAGTCAAGAACAATGGCAATGGGTTTTTTATCCTACTGCATGTACTGTGTGGGAGCCTAGGCAGTTTGGATGCTCACCTTACTAGACCTGGATGGAGGTGGGTGGTCCTTGGACTTCCCACAGGGCAGGGAACCCTGATTGCTCTTTGGGCTGATGAGGGAGGGGGACTTGACCAGGAGAGGGGGAGGGAAATGGGAGGCGGTGGCGGGGAGGAGGCAGAAATCTTTAATAAATAATTAATAAATTAATAAATAAAAAAAACAAAGTGCCAATATACTGTTGGGAAAATAGCAGCAGTAGACTTGCTGAATGCAAGATTGCCACAGATCTTCCATTTGTAAACAAATACCATAATAGTGGAGTAAAATGAGGTACGCCTCCGCCTGTAAATGTGAAGGCAGTCAGACCATATTCCCCCATTTCCTCTCCATGGCTGAAGTAGGGACAAATCCATTTCCTTTTGAGGATGCTAAGCTGTATGCATTCTCTTGGTAGTGCTACCTCTGGACATCTTTTCTTTTGCAAATGAATGATTTAAGTTGTTCTCAGAGACAAGCTCAATATTTGAAAGTAAAACTCTTTAAAAGGAAGTTATGTAAATATACACAATTTATCTCCCTTTGGGGCCAGGAATAGAATAGTTTCCAGTACATATGGACAGCTTTTGATTCTGCAAAGATCTTTCATGTTGATTTTTCTATGAATTTACCGGTAATATGAACTATAGTTCACTTTTCACTGCACCGAAGAACTATCTGAAATTGATTTCCCATAATTTAGCTCTATGAACAAGAATCTAGACAAGTAGTTCTCAACCTTCCTCATGCTGCGACAGTTTAATACAGTTAATATTGTGGTGACCCCCAACTATAAAATTGTTTCATTGCTACTTCATAACTGTAATTATACTATTGCTATGAATAGTAATGTAAATATCTAATATGCAGGATATCTGATATGTGATCCCTGGGAAAGGATCATTCAACTCCCAAAGGGGTCACAAGCCACAGGTTGAGAATCATTAATCTAGAGCATTTCTTGACTCCCCTGCATAAGCCTTATTACGGAACCATGTGGTTTACTACTGTTAAACTTATCCATTACTCTTCATAGGTTAGTTTGGGCAAAATGGAGGCATGAGACATGTAATTCTTTGGTGACTCGGAGTTATGTATTTCAGCAAGAATAACACTAGACCAAGTTCTCCTTCCTTCTCGACAAAAAGAATGTTAGAAAAATTTATTCCACATTCTCTCCATTTCTTATTCTCTAGGGGTGTCGTAGGAGGCTGCCCAACATGGTTGACAGTTGACAAAGAGGACTCCTTGTTGCCAATTTTCCTACTACCAACTTAGAACTGCTTTTCGTTTTCCCTCTTTTCCTCCCTCCCTCTTTCCTTCCCTCCCTCCCTCCTTCCTCTTCCTTCCTTCCTTTCTTTTTTTCTTTTTAAAGACAAAATCTCACCATGAAACTCAGACTAGACTAGAACTCATGGCCCTCCTACCAAAAACAAACAGCAAGACAAAACAGAAACCACCAAAACGACAAAAACTCTCACCCAATTTTAAATATGCCTAAGATAGATTTTATGAAAGAGGCTGTATAATTAGAAAATAGATTATTAAATACAGTATATTAAAAATGAAAACATCAGCAAAAATACTTTAGGGGCACGAGCAATGACTCAGCAGTTAAAAGCATGAACTTCTCTTGTATAGGACCCCTGGTTCCATTCCAAGCACCCACACTGAGTGGCTCACAGATTCCTATAACTCTTGCATAGGGGATCTGATGTTTCTAGGTTCTGTGGGTGCAACACTTACATGCACAAATCCATACTCAGACACATATGCATACAAAAAAATTAAAAATTAAAAGCAATAACTGGCTATCATCACTAATCATTAAGTAAATAAAAACCAAACCCTCAATGAGATAAATAGGTTATAAATAGAAAAGTGACAACTTCTTAAAAATTTAAAATTTAGTAAGTACTCTTGAGGATGTGAGGGAAAAAGAATAACTTGTATCAAATTCAAGGGAATGTAAATCAGTTCCATCAATATTTTAAAAGGTATTAAAAATATGATAAACATGTGACCCAGCAGTACCACTATGCAACATATACCGTGTACTGAAAATCAATTTGGTATGTTGATAAGATGTCTGTACTCCTATGTTCATGGCAGCATGATGCAAAAAAGTCAAAAGTTGGGAATAATATGGGTGCCATGAGTCAATGAATAAATAAAGCAGAATTACACTAAAATAATATTCAGGCATAAAGAGAAAAGCTCCGTCATCTACAATAGAATGGACAGAACCAGAGACCATTGTTAAACGTACTAAGTTGGGAACAGGATGACAAGCATTGCATGGTATCACTAACATGTCAAATAGAATATAAAAGTTTGATTTCATAGAATATAAGAGTAAAGCAGTACTTCTTAGAGTCCAGGAAAAGTGAGAGAAAATGAGACTGAGGAGCAGTGAACTGATGGGTGCTAAGTTATCTTGAGATAAGTACAGAAATCTCAGGTGTGCTATTGCATAGAAAGGCAACAACAGATCTTCAGATAATGATAAGGTTTTATATATGTGAAGGTCCTGGAAGAAAGGGGTTTTAATGTTCTTACTATAAAGCAATAATAAATGTTTAAAGAACTAGATAGTTAACCTGAGTTAAACATTATACAATGTAAACTTAAATGGAAACATTACCCATGCATATGTATTATTAAAAAATAAAGTATAAAACATAGTCACCTTGGTACAGTAACATTTAGCATGATGGTGACCTGAGGCACCAATCAATAGCTATTTCTGAAGATTGGCAGAAGTGTCCCACTGCTAGCTGAACATGTGAAGAACAGCTGTGTTCTCTGAGTATACCAGGACTCATATGTGGGGTCACATCATGATTCTGTAACTGTTTGCACACAGGGTACAAAGCTCTACCTTCACACCTCATAGATTCTTTCACAGCAGAGGTCTACGTCTCACAGGGCAGAGTGAAGCTAGTGTGTTCTAGCACCTTGCTATTTATTGATTGATAGTGATGAAATAAAAATAAATCAACCATCCAATTATCCAAGGTAACTCTACTGAAAATAATTCAGAGACAAATGCTAGGAATCACTTGGGCAGATAATTTCCTATTTATATTCGAATTGATTCTGGAATGGCTAAAAAAAGCAAGCTTGTTGCTATGGTTTGCATCTTAAATATTTGCCTAAGGCCTGTGTGTTAAAGGCTTGATCCTCAGTTGCTGCTATTGGGAGGTGGTAGAAGCCTCAGAAGGTATGGTCTACTGAGAAGAAGTTGGGTCATTGGAGACATGCCTTTGAAAGGGATTTTGGAATCCCAACTCCTTTCTGTTTGCTTCCTGGTGACTGTGCTGGTGAGCAGGCAACTTCTACAATACCCTTGGGCGGTGTTTTATTGTGTAAACCCAAGGCAACAAGGTCTTAGGTCTATGTGCCAAAACCTCTGGAGTTGTGAGTCAAAATATGCCCTTTCCCTTTCTAATTTTTCTCAGCTACAGTCTTATGAAGCCTACCAACACACTTTCATAAGTCAAATCTTTATTTCCTTTTTTTTTTTTTTTTTGGTTTTTGGAGACAGAGTTTCTCTGTGGCTTTGGAGCCTGTCCTGGAACTAGCTCTGTAGACCAGGCTGGTCTCGAACTCACAGAGATCCGCCTGCCTCTGCCTCCCGAGTGCTGGGATTAAAGGCGTGCGCCACCATTGCCCCGCTTCAAATCTTTATTTCCAATAGCCACAAAGTTATAAATGAGGGCTCCATTCCTTAAAATTAGTATATACTCTTGACATGCCAAAATTAGTACAAAATTACATGGAAAGTAAAATATAGTTAAATTTCCATTACTGCGATAAAACACCATAACCAAAAACCACTTGAGAGCATTTATTCTGACTTACGGTTGCAGGTGTCAAGAATCCTTCATGGTGGAAAAGGCATAGCCCCCCGGGGTCCAGGAGCAGGAAACTGGCTGATCACTTTTCATCCATACTCATGAAGTGGAGACTGGGCAGGTAATAGGGCAAGGCTATAAAGCCTTGAAGTCCTCACACAGTGATTTACTTCCTTCAGCAAGGCTCTGCCTCCTAAAGTCCCATGACCTCCTCAAACAGCGCCACCAGCTGGGGACCAGGTGTTGAAGTATATGATCCTCTGGGGGGAACATTTGTTGTTTAAACCACCATACACAATATACTTTATAAACTTTTTTTAGTATAGTAAGAAAAGTTATTTTTCAGAATTGACTTAAAGGCCCAAAGTATCTGGACTGGTTAAAAAAAAAAAGAAGTGTTTCTGCTTTGATAGTTTTCCTTAAAATGACAACCTTCTTTAACAACAACAACAAAACCACAAAAAACAAACAAACAAAAACAAATTCTTCCAAATAAATCACTAGAAGATACAGCAACGTCTAATGAACGAAAGCATTAAAGTCACTTTCAATTGCCCAAAGCTTCTGGACGATAACAAGTGTTAAGTGCTAAAGAAAGAGTGGCTACATCCTGGGTGTCATAAGGCAATGATTTCCTAAGACAAATGCAGTAATACGGGGTTGCTGAATCTATTGGACACTGGTGGCCCTTGGTTCCATTGGTTGTTAACTGTGAAACAGTGATGAACTTTGTTTCAGGGAGGGTGGAGGGGATAGTAGAAAGAAAGTTCCACATGTGGCCTGTGCTGCTGAGTTCTACACTGGCAAACCCTGCACAGGCACAGCAGAAAAAGGTCAGCTACATAAGCAGTGACTGTGATCCCAGTGTCTTTCCTTTATTATCCCAACAAGAACTGGACTTAAGTCCTGCTCTGCACAAATCATTTACTCTCACAATGACTTTTTTTCTTCTAAAAAATGAGGTTAGTAATATCCTGTCTACACACACCACAGAGATTCTGTACTATTTATATGATATCACCACCCTCACTACAAGGTAGAATATTTTTTAATGTGTTCAGACATAAATGCATAAAATATGGAGTTCATATGGAAATTCCTAGGAAAGGATAGTGCATAATGCGTCTGAATTTTAATTTGCTTTAAAGCTTTCGTCATGTGTAAATAGAGCTATTAAGGAATTTTCCACTCTCTCACCTACCAACAGTCACAGAGGAAATATTCTCGGCTGCATCATTCTTGCAATTATAAACTTGTCAACTGTCTCACTACCCATATCTACAAAACAGGGAAAAATACGCATTTCTGAAGCGATCTTTCTACTATAGGGAAGAAAAAATAGTCAAGAAAAAAAAAACCCAAGCAATTAATTTCCCAATGAGTTCAACTATGGCAAATAAGGGCAGATACCAGTAAAACTATGTTGAACTGGGCATGTAGTGTAGTCAGAGAGAGGTAGCCTGGCACAACTGATGGGATCTGGCTCCCTGGAGGGATCAGGCAGGGTGACCCTGTTTCCCAAGTAATCATCATCATCATCATCATCATCTTTAAAAAGGGTTGTTTTCCTGAATTGAGCTCCCCCTTTCTCTGCGGTTTCTGTAAACACAGTGGCTGAAAATGAGTCAAAGAAGTAGAAGTCGAAGCAGCTTCCTCGGCTCTATCATCATTACCACTCTCTTTTCCTTGCAGCTGGATGAGGGAGAGAGAAACAGCCTCTTGTTTAACACATGGACATCTAATTGGAAAAAACATAAATGTTATCAGTCTATAATACATGATGGGTATTTCCTAGCCAAGGGCACATTTCTTAAATTGATAGTGAAATGAATCAGACAAAGAAGTTGGAATCTTCAACCCACTATTTCCTAGTTGTGTGTCCTTAGTCAACACTTTCATCTCTGTGAACCACAGTTTTAAACTAATATTAGCATCCTATGAGTGTCATGACCATATGCACATTCGGTTATAACACAAAGCATACCATTTTTCACACCTGAGACGAAGAGAAGTTCAAAAGAAGCTTTGCCTGGTGATCAGTACTTTTCAAGTTTAGTATTTCTGACATTTAAGGTGAAACAATTGGTTGCAAGGTGTTCCGGATTTACAATACAATTTGGAGCCTCCCTAGCTGCTACTTGTGAAGCACCAGCAGCAAGCCTCGCCCCACAGTCTTGACGATAATCAGTCTCCTCAGGTACTGCCTAGTCTCTGGGGCACAATTTTTACCTCTGTTAGAAAAGTAGGCTGGGGAGATGACTAGGTGAGCAAGAGTGTTTCCTTCATAAGTGTGAAGACTTGAGATCAGATCCATCACGGCAAGTGTCTAAACAAGCTGAGTGTGGCTGTGCATGCCTCGAAGTCCAGCACCAAGGGTGGTAGGGAAGGTGTGTGTGTGACTCGTTGGTGAGCAGAGACAGAACAATTGCTGTGTCTTTCTAGTTACAGCCTAGTCCCAAGTCAACACGCTACAGGATCAGTGAGAAACCCCGTCTCAAAGAATGAATAGGTGGGGAGTGATAGAGGATACTTGATGTCATCCTCTGGCTACCATATGTCCTACATGGATGTATGCATCTGCACACACACACACACACACACACACACACACTCACATCATCATTACCACCATCCCTGTACTCCATCTGTGAAGCATTGCCATCTATCAAATTACGTTATAGACATTAGATTTTTAGTACATATTTATCTTAAGCATTTATATCTATTTAGATTTGTTTGGTTTTTGGTAGATAAATACCAGCAAGACATATGGACTTACAGACTCCCATCCTTGGGTGTAATGTTACATTCAGATCTTTTGGTGCAATGTTTCTCCTAATAATACTAAAATTCATCCAAGTCATACTTACTTTTTGTAAATAGATGGAATTCAGTCAAGTAATGCGCTTGACAAATGAAATCAGTTTATTTAATCTTTTTATGCTGCGTGTGTGTGCTTTCTATGATTCATATTTATTGACTAAATTATATGACAGAGACTGAGATGAATCATTCTCTGTATTTCAGCCAATACCAATAATAATCTGTAGAGTGTGTTAAATTTTTATGTAACTTCATTTCTGTTACATGACCTTACTTGTAGATCTTTTTTCATAAGTTACTGTGTCAACTTGAAGTTTTTACAAAGCTGACAGGTTATTAAAAGTCTCAGATGATTAAAATCAATAGATGTTTTTATTCAGGTTAATTTTCATATTGACAGAGGACTGTATAATAATTAATTCAGAATCAAAAAACTTGGAACATTATAATTTAATTACAAGAACTGTAAGTAGATTTTGTTAACCTAGAACCCAAAAAGAACATAGTGACAACTGATGAGTACTGAAAGGATATGAAAATACCACTGGTAGTTAATATGATTTTTTTTTGATTTTTCGAGACAGGGTTTCTCCTCAGCTTTTGGTTCCTGTCCTGGAACTAGCTCTTGTAGCCCAGGCTGGCCTTGAACTCACAGAGATCCGCCTGCCTCTGCCTCCCGAGTGCTGGGATTAAAGGCGTGCGCCACCACCACTTGGCTAGTATGATTTTTTTTATGTAACAAATCTGATACCATATGGAATAGTATATAAAGCTATAAAAATAGTTATCAAAGTATTTTGTTCTTGCTTGAGTCTCTGATTCAATTCTACAAAACTGATAATAGTTTGTTTACCAGGGTCTTCACTTCCTGACATGTTCAAAGAGCACAGTAAGTACTTGCTGGTTTCTTGCATTGTTCCACTCTTCACATTTGATTCAACCCATCCTGATGCCATATTGACCACAGAATTGTGATCATGACATTTCCTACTTCCTTTCACCACTATGGCTCGTATTCCTCTAGCTCATATCCCCATGAGTGTGCTGCAAAAGTCATGCTGTACCAGGGTCACCCCACACGTTAATATTATCTCTCTGAAAACATTGGATTAAGTTATTTATGGTGCTATACAATAGCTTTCTATGCTTTTCAAAACAAAATCTAAATTTTAGCGTAAGAACTAGGGTTTTAGAATTGGGGCATGGTTGCTCACACCTGTTATTGCAATCCTCAAAACTCTGAAGCAGGAGGATGGCCATTAATTTGATGTCTGGCTGGACTACATAGAGAAACCCTGTTTCAATAACAAAATGACACAGAAAGAAATGTGACTTCTGACCTGTGTTTCTCTTCTCCATCCTTCCTTAGCATTCACTGCAGATTTTGAATTCTGCACTGAGAACATCTGGGCTACATGCAGCTCCTTCATCACCACTTTTTCATTTTCAGGTTGCCAGTACATGTCTCATCTCTCTAGAATAGCGTTCCCAGATCCAATTAGCTCACACATGCTTACTTTCCCAAACCCAAGGAGGTACCACTTTAGAATAGCATATTATGACTTATTCAATGTGAGTCACTATGTGCCTCTTTTGGTCTGAGTACTAGGTCTTGCTGCTTATCATGACATTTTAATACTATGCTGGAATTGGCTGCTACTTATTATCCCCTTTCTTAGTAGGCTATAGTCTCTTTGGGGAAAAGAAATAGGTACTGCCTCTCTTAGTTACTTTTCCATCGTTGTGATAAAGACACTGACTAAGGCAACCTGTAAAGAAAGGGTTTCATTTGGTACACATGGTTCCAGAGGATGAGAGTCCATGACTGTCGGGTACCAGTCTCGACAAAAATACATCTTGACAAGGTAGAGGTGGGGGGATTTAGAAAATAGTAGTAAAGCATATGAAGATGCAAAAGAAAATAATAAAACGGAGAAACATATAGGATAGTATTGGGAGGGAGTTCCAGGGAGTACTGAAATTCACCCGTGTTTATTTCTAACTGCTTAAAATATCCCTGATCCCAAAAGGTAGGAGTACAACAAAAAACTACACTAACATGATACAAGGAAATGAACATACCAATGTCATGGTCATGGGCTACGTTCACAGTTAAACAATTTGTTGCTAGAACAAAACAAGTCACGTACAAACACTAGACTAAAATGTTCTGTAGGCAAACCACCCCCTGTGTAGAATCCAGTGTTATCTCAGTAAAGGAACTGGACCCTTAGTTGGATCCTTAGACTCTTGTTTGAGGTAGGAACATATTTACTTCTCTATTCCTGGAGTACAAGGTCTGGCTATTAGCCACACCTGTTGACAATAACCCTGAGAGAGCAGAACTCTTGGAGACGGGTCTCATGGTGGGACCTTTGTTTGAGATACTAGTACAATAACCTTGAAGGGACTGAAGGTAAGTTCCAACTTTCTGACCTTTGGTCAGTGTGGAAATAGGCTCATATTTTCGGGCCTCCACACATGACCTTCATGTCAGGGAGCTTGGCAGAAGGTAGGCAGGCATGCCTCTAGAGCAGTAGGTAAGAACTGACATATTAACCCACAAGCATGAGCCAAAGAGAGGGGGAGAGAGAGAGAGAGAGAGAGAGAGAGAGAGAGAGAGAGAGAGTTGTGTGGACCTTTGAAACATCAAAGCCCTCCCCCAGTGATATGCCTCCTCCATCAAAGCCAGACCTCTTAATCCTTAACAAGTTCCATCAACTGGGGATCAAGCATCCAAACACAAGAGCCTATGAGGGCTGTTCTCATTTAAACCACCACACTGCCCATCACTTAATTTCTATTAACATAACGAACTGTCTTTGATACATTCACCGCTATTTCAAACTAGAATAGTCAGTGCATAGCAAGGAATTATCAAACTAAAAGTGCCAGCAGGGCAAACATTAAATTCTGTAGCTCTATATCCAGTATGTAGGACTTGTAATCAACTGGACCCCAACAAGCTTGGGTAGCTCCACTACGTGTAGCACCCACAGATTCTCCCTTAGGCAGACTACACATCAATGTGTGCAGTTCTCCTTGGTGGATGTGTTGTGCTGGCATCTCCAATCTTCTGACATCTCCACTGTAACTGAGGCTTCACCTCTACAGTCTCACGCAATGGCCTCTCAAAACTTCTCTGCAGGAATTCCAACCTCAATACTCAGTGCTTGGCCTTCGCCACTCTCCATGACTCCCTCAACCTTGCATCTTTCATACCTGCCAAACCATTGCTACATAAGAACCACAACGTTCCCGAATTCTGTTGCCAGCTTGAATTATAAACCTGGCCCCTTTGTACTACATCTGTGTCAGGTTCTGTGCACTCACCTTGGAGAAACATTCTCAAGCTTTCTTCTTTTAAATTAATTTGGATTCCATATTTGAAGCCTACCAAAGGTGAAGCTTTTGCCCTAAGAGCCTTTCCTTCTTCCCCAATGTAGTGTGGGAGGTCGTTCTACAATCGTGCTGGTCTTTTTATCTGTTAAAGCTGCTTCTTCGGCACAGCCTGAGTATCACACCACTTTGAAATTTCCTCTGTAAAACAAATCTGTTCATTATTTTTAAATTCAGTTTCACTCAGTTTCTCAAGGACATGAGTAGAATGAAGCCATCTTCTTGGCCAAAACATCATGTGACTGACTATTGGCTTAGTTTCTGATAGACTCCTGGTCTATCCCTGAAATCTAGTGAGCCAGGCCTCCACTGTGTTTTTATCAGCATTCTTATCCTTCAAGTAATTCACTAGAACATCCAGTAAAGCTTCTGCTTAGAGAATTCAACAGCCTTCCAAGCTCAGAGTTTTATACCCTTGCACATTCCCCATACAAACAGTTCCAAAGACCTAAAAGCCAGGTGGTCAAAATGATGATAGCAACGACACCACTTCTTGGTATCAGCTTCTGTTTTTCTTTCATTTCTACTACTATGATAAAATACACCAAATACAAAGCAACTTAGGCTAGAGTTTATTTTAGTTTATATTCCAAGATTATGCTCCATCACTAGAGGTAACAGCAATAGGAACTCAAAATAGCTGATCACATTGCATCCACAGTCAAGAAGCAGAATGGAATGAATGAATATACATAGGCTTACACTCTTTCTCTGCTCTTGTATAGTTCATGATCCCCCTGCCTAGGGCCTAAAGCTTCCCATAGTCAAAGGATCTTCCTACTTCCTACTTCTTCCTTTAGACATGTCCACAGGTCAAGGAATAAATATTAATGGTGTTAAAGAGCGTTAAGATTTCAAGAAGCAAAATGCAAACAAAATTCTAAGGCAAGATGTCCTAGTATAGCATTTCCTAGACAATATGAATACTAATAGTTTTTCTGGGGAAAGGGCTAAAAGACTAAGCATGTCTGACAAACAATGAGTGCTATGGTTAATATCGATCAGAACTAGAACCATGTAGGAAATAAATCTCTGGGCACACCTGTAAAGAGCAACAATTATCTCCATTATATTAATGCCTGGACATTATATTAATTAATCTCCATTTTATTATTGTGAAGTATTTTCTTGATTACATCAAGCGAAGTGGGAAGACCCACCCTGAATAGGGGCAGCAAGTCCTGGCAACCTTCACTAGCTGTAAGAATAGCCAAGGGACAAGTTTTTGCTTTCTGTCAACATGGCTCACATCTGACCCTTTTTGTTTACCCTCTTGTTTCCACTGCTGCTGCTGCTTCCTCCACTGGCATCAGGACCCATCTTCTTCATCCTTTTCATGTGAACTGAAGACCAGTGGTTCTCCAGAAATCCTCCAGCACTTCAGGACCAAATCAGGATGGAAGAGACATCTAGCCTCATGGACTGAGAAGCTACTGGTCCTCAGTTTCTCTAGTGGGAAGATAGATATTTTGAAACACCCAGAGGGTATCCTGTGAAAAAAACCTGATAAATCCCCCTTTAATATACATTTATTTTATTGGTTCTGTTTCCCCAGAGAACCTTGACTAATATCATGAGTTAAATAACTGGAAAAAAATTTTAATTTCATGGCTTTTGAAACTTTTTTTTTAAGAAAAAAACACAGATCTTATACTGAGCCTAGCTGATTTGAACTCAAAGCTATCCTCCTGCCTCAGCCTCTTTGGTGCTAGGCTTGTAGGCATGAGCCACAATGGTAGTGTTCAAAAAATAAAATTAAAATGTTATACAAGTAGTTCATGTTGTATTTACTTTCAAAAAATAAAATATGCCTTGGATGCCAACCAAATTCCATTTCCTGAGAGGTGTTTTGCCATTCCAAATCCTGTTGCTATGTTGGAAAAAATATCTTTCTAGATCTTTTTCTATTCATCCAACAACACTTTTGAATACTTGGGCAATTTTTATTGGTTTGTGCCGTAATGACTATGTTGTAATTTGCATTTTTCACTCAATCACTTATTTTAGTGTTTTATATAAGATATAAACACACGGAGGAACAATCAGACTTTAGACATGAAATAGAAGGCCATTCACACGGCTCATCTGACTTTGATGAAGACTTTATTACAGAGGAATACACAGGGTTGAATGAGCTACTGGAAGACCAGTCCCAGGAAAGCTGAATAATTCTAACTTGTTGGAGAAGAGGAAGAAGATGGCATTATCTGAGACATAAGAACTGGATATCCAAAGGCAGCTGATGTCTCAGTGATAGAGCACCGAGCAGAAAAGATGAGGGAAAGAATGGCTGAAGGATCGCCTGACTTCCTGTTTGTTTTCAACTGTTGTCTCCTATTGGCTGATGCTATGGAAGGGTATCCTGTGGTGATGATCGTCTGGTAAAGCTGTCAACAAGCATCAATCTCTTATGGGAAAGTACGTAGCAGAAAAAGAATGAAGATGTCCCTAAGGGTGACAAAGATGTGGAGAATAAGCTTACTCTTCCTTTGTTTGTTTTTTTATCTTTATATATAGCTAGACTGTAGTCTATTTTGTCCCTTTAGTCCTAATGGATATTTAGATTATTTATAGTTTTTTTTCCTCTTTAAACATGAGGACATTTGGCATCCTTGTTTATAATGTTAATTATGTTCATAATTATACTTATTGCTCTAGGATAGATACGAAGAAGTGATCAGTATTGTCTTCCAAAAATTACCACACAACTTTTCTCACTTCCCATAAATAACTATTATTTGAAGTTAAATATTTCAAGCTTCATAACTATTTAACCCTTAGGTACTTTTTTTTATTTCTAGTGTTTGAGAAATTCTTTTCTTACTTAACACACTCTAGAAAATATTCACCTACTAGATAGGATAGTCTTTGCAACTATCTGCTTAATAGCTGTATGGTCTTGCTGTATGGCTTAATAGCTGTATGGCTTAGCTTCTCTGAACTTTGGATCACTGCAATTAAAACCATGTACTTCTCTGAAGATGACAAAACTAGTGTTTGGCATCATAAACCTAGGCAAGTACATGTGAATGGTGAGATCATAGATCTTAGAGGACTTTACTAAATCAGTATAATTCCTAACTGTATTCTAAATACTTATACCTACAGGTGCGATCACCTCTCATCAAAGAGGCTTTTTTTTTTTCGACAGAGGGAGACCACTTCAGAGAGCCATAGCTGGTTAAATGCAGGGGACAGCTCACTGTGCAGTGCAGGGCCCAGTCCTTACGGAGACATCTAAAACACAATTCCTACACATAAGGCTTGGAGGAACACTGTAGATGAGAGGACAGAAAGATTATACTATCCAGAGGACCAGGAAGTCTGCTGCAAAAGAATGCCTTCTACATATGACAGGAAAAGTAAAATACTTAACTACACCTAGGGTAGAAACACAAAAGGTGCTAGAAAAAAAGAGTGGATAGGGAGAGAAAAAGAATATGTTTTTAGCCAGATTATTTTATTGTTTGAGAACTTCGTAATGCATTTCATGCATATGATGTGTTTACATCAAATCCACCCAGTTCCTTCCCCTTCAACTCATCCCCTATCTCCTTCATCACGATTCCCTCCCAAGATCACATGCTATCTCTTTTTGTTAATTTTTAAACTTAAAATATAATTGCATTGTTTTTGCCCCTTTCTTTTCTCCCTCCAACAGTCCCTATGTACTCCCTTGCTCTCTCTCAAGTTTATGGCTAATATTTCTTTAGTTGTTGTTAAACACAGACATACACACATTCTCTTAAATACATAAATACAGCTTACTCAGCACACTTGTAAAAATTCTTTACTCTTTATTCTTTTAGGGCTCATTATCCAGCTCCCAAACAAATACTAAGAGTCTTATTCTTACTTATGAATGCCTGGCCTTAGCTTGGCTTGTTTCTTGCCAGCTTTTCTTAACTTAAAATGCTTGTTTACATTTTGCCTCTGATCTTTTATCTTGTTCTCGTCTATATACCTCTTTTTCTTACTCCATTGCTGGTTGTGTAGCTGGGTGGTAGACCCTCCAAAGAACAAAGAGTAAAGAGTAAAAACAAGCAACAACAAACAAACAAAAAGAAATCACAACTTGGCACCCATTTGGGGGCTCAAACAATAATCTAGAGCCAGAGAAAGCTGAAAAAGAAAATACACTGCTGCTTTAAGAAGTTCTGCTACAGAGCAGAGCATTAAACAGCCCTTTTCACTTTAAACAGAAGCATAAAAACTCGGTAAAAATTTAACACCTGCCACAGTGCAGGGCAGTGGCATTTGAGAGCTGGGGGTTTGAATGTAGATTTCAGTCAAAGGCATCTCTGAACAGGACAAGAGCTTTAGAATTGGCTCTCACGAACTGAAAAGCAGGCAGAGCCGACTAATAGAGCCATGTGGAGGACCCAGCTGCAGCTTAGCAGTTTAAAATTTTCTCACTCAGTCAAAAATGGCTAAAAGATGCACAGCAAAAGAGGTCCTGAACAATGTGTGTAGACTTAAGAAAGAAAGAACATGGGTATAGACGGTCATAGGAAGAAACGAATAGTTTAAAAATAATAAAGTATTTAAAGAGGTAAATTTATATAAAAGAAGCAATGTAGAAATGGGAAATATGCAGGGAGTCTGAATCCTATATTGAAGTTTTTGAATGCTGATAAGCAAATAGTAGCTACAAGGAGATATGGGATTGAAAGAGGCCCTGATGAAATAAACCAGCCTATGTATTTTAAGAATACCTTAACTTTAAAATGGAAGTTAATAAAATGTCAAATCGAAGTAAAAAATGCTTTGGAGAAGAGGGTTTGCTTTTGTTTCCACAGGAAACAAGAGGCTTTGGATTTGTTACAGATTGATATGAATCAGTTTTGATCTAGGGAGACCTCCTGAAACTTGGTAGGTAATATATATCAACAAAGGTTACTGCTGGTTTTCCCATGACTTGATTATTATCTCAGTTTTTCTCAGGGAGCCCTAAAGATGCCTTTGCCCACAGACAACAGGAAGCAGTCTGGAAAACATGATGCCCACATTCCCAAGAGATGGGGTAGCTGGTCTTTGGTTATTTGGTTGGTTATGGATGTTTGTTATCATTTAGAGGAATATAGTATATTGGTACAAGTTTAAAGTTTTTAGTTAATATATATATATATATATATATATATATATATATATATATATGTTTTTATTCTTTTTTTAAAAGTATTGTACCTATGCAGTTCATTAAAAAATGTAAGGTAAAATTGTAGTTTTTGGCCAGGTGGTGGTGGTGCATGCTTTTATTCCCAGCACTTGGGAGGTAGAGACAGGGCGATATCTGTGAGTTGAAGGCCAGCTTGGTCTATAGTGTGAGTTCCAGGACAGGCTCCAAAGATACAGAGAAACCCTGTCTCAAAAAATTTTCTTGTTTTTGAAAACTGTTATTATAAACTAGGATAATTAAGAAATATAGGTTAGTAGTTATCTACAGCAATCAAATTTGTAGATATGTTAGGTATGTTTTCAAGATCATACAGAGATATATTTTAGATAGATAGATGGTATTAAAACACTTCAAAGACCTATAGAATATGACATTTAAAATGCTTCCTTAGCATTGGGTTTTTCATGATAGTGAGACACATTTGCTTCTGGCAGCACCAATTTACTTCACAGAAGATGATTGGCATCAAAGAAACCCCTCATGGACTTTGGTTTTATTGCAGCAAAGCAAGCCATTTCGAGAAGAAACTGCACTTGACTGGTCTGCCTGGCAATCTGTACAAACTGGACATACAGGGCACACAGGAAAAAGACTCCTGAACTTCGCCAAAACAAGGCAGGAATCTTTTAAGATTCCTGCTTCACAGAAGAGTGCCAGACATTCTGCAGGAAACAGAGGAAAGTGACTGACAAACTTTGCCAATATGAGGTAGAAAGTCTTTCAAATTTCTAGCTTCGTTGAGAAGTCTGCTAGATAATCTAGGCCTGTAGGTTGAAGAAGAATGTTCCAATATCGCAGATGAACTTTGGGTGACTTTCCAGGCAGCAACATGTCTCTTCTGTTAGGTAGTGCATCCTTTTGTGGGATCTTTGATGGGGTTAAAGACTAAATTTGAGTTAATTTTTTCCTTAGTTATGATAGAAAGTAAATTAGTAAAACTTTGGAATCATTACAGTAAGATAGATAATGAAATATTCTCTGAATTTGCTAAATACGAAGGGACTGAATATTGTAAATGTAATTCTTACTCGATAACTGTTTTTGTTGTATACAGTTTTACTTTGTTAAAGTTGAAACCTTTCATTTTAATTTAGACAAAAAGGGAGAGGAGTTATGGAATATTAGTTAAAGTTGTGCTACATTTGTTTGTGCTGTGGAACATTTGTTTAGTGATGCAAAGGTATGTTGCATTTTTTTATTTTGTATTTAACTCTGTGAAACTGTGTTACTTTGACTATCTAAAACACCTGATTGGTTTAATAAAGAGCTGAATGGCTGATGGATAGGTAGGGCTGTCAGGCAGAGAGAATAAACAGAAAGAGAATTTTGGAGAGAGGAAATTGAGGAACAAGAGAAAGAGGGGGAGAGAAGTACATCAGGCACCAGCCACCCAGCTACACAGCAAGTCACAGAGTAAGAAGTAAAAAAAGGTATATGGAGAATGATAAAAGTTTGGGGGCAAAAGATAGGATAATTTAAGTTAAGAAAAGCTGGCAAGGAACAAGCTAACCAAGGAGGACATTTATAAGAAAGAATAAGACTCTATGTGATTAATTGGGGAGCTGAGTGGTGGGCTCCCAAAAAGCAAAGGAGCCAAAGAGTAAAAATTAACTTCAGCACATATAATTACTGGTATGTATATGATTTCAGGATTGTATAGCCAATAGGGATCTCTTCTGTACGGAGAGGTACAGGCAACTAAGGAATTCTGATATATGTATATACAATCTACATATGAACACACACACACACACACACACACACACACACACACACACACACACACACTTTTGTTGGGCCTCATGAGGCCCAGTGTAACTTCCTGAGCCTAACTTGAGTTTGATGAGGCCCAGTGTAACTTCCTAAGCCTAAATTGAGTTTAATGAGGCCCAGTGTAACTTCCTGAGCCTAACTTGAGTTTGATGAGGCCCAGTGTAACTTCCTAAGCCTAAATTGAGTTTAATGAGGCCCAGTGTAACTTCCTGAGCCTAACTTGAGTTTGATGAGGCCCAGTGTAACTTCCTAAACCTAACTTGAGTTTGATGAGGCCCAGTGTAACTTCCTGAGCCTAACTTGATTTAGAGAGGAGCAATTCAGCACAGCCTGACCTAGGCCCACCTCTGCCCAGCCACCACTAATGTGGCAGGATATTATTGGCCCTTATTCCTCACTCCACCTCACCCCATCCCAAGACTCCAGCCCACTACTTCAGCCCTATATAAGTTCCTGCCCTGATGCAATAAAGTGAGATCCTGCTTTGACAAACTCCCACCTCAGTGTGCATTTATCCCCAGTAGGGTGGGGGGTTGGGGGGAGTGGCAGGTTCCTGGGTTGTCAACACCCATCATCCTGCTCAGCCCCAGGGAGAGATTGGTGAGACTGGCTCTGCCTCAGTCCTATCTGCTGGAGAACCTAGCATACTTTATTGACTGTTTGGGAAAAATTTGTACCCATATATGTATATATAATATATGTATATATATATACACACACACACACACATATATAATACACAAACACACACCATTTATTGGCTCTGTTTGGGAAAATTTGTAAATAAAAGATTTATTTCTTTTATCCTAAAATTTCAAGTCGATTTTTATATATTTATATAGTTACTACTACACTGAAGAGCTGAAACCAAAACTGTAGAAACCTGGTTCATTCAAAAGTGACCTTTAAAGGCAGGCCAGGTAGCTGACTGAGGAAAGTGCTTGCTATGTGAGCAAGAGGACCAGTGTTTGGATCCTGAGAATCCACATAAATAAAAGCTGGGAGGGCATGACTGTACCCAGCTCACAGCCACCTGTAAGTCAAGCTCCTGGAGACATACTCTGTCTTCGGGACTCTGTAGGTCGTTGAACTCACATACTCTCCTTCTCATAGACATAATTAACTTTTTTAATCTTAAGAACTACTTATTTGAAATAATATGGCTGTCATATATTTGCCTCTCTCTCTCTCTTTTTTTTTTTAAAGGCAAAGACTCGTGTATCCCTGGCTGGCCACAAACCCCTGATGTAGCTGAGAATGGACTTGAACTTCTGACCTTTGTGTCTCCACTTCCCATCTGTTGGTTCACACTAGGGAATCACGCTACAAGTGAATCAACCTCCTCAACCTAGACTTTGATTATTTGAAGAAAAATTACTCATGCACAAAAACTTAATAAAATAATATAATAAATGGCTTCCCAGTCCCAAATATCTAGCGCAAATATAGCTTTCTATACTTTACAAAGGGGTATGAGGTGGTATTTTTCCCTATTCTCAAAAAAGAAAGAAAAAAAACCCAATCAGGGAGTTCTATTGCTTTGATGTGTATTTTCTCCTGTACGTAATAGTTATTCAGTTTCTTTTCGTTTGAATGAAATATATTGTAATTAACCCCCAAAGCATAAATTTACCTCATTATAGGAGATTATTTATAATGGATATGTTGGCAGAAATGAAATATTTAATCAACTACTTAAAATAAAACCCAAGTATCAGTAATCATTCTTCTGATTACAAAAGACACACCTTCTTGTGTGGAATAGAATATTTATAAACGTGTTTTCAGTCCCTTTGAATACAGATGTGCATTTAGGAAACACTGCAGACTGATTGAAATTCCTCTGCCTTAAAGGCCATTTTACTTCTTAGGATTTTTTTTATCCTCCTCCTATTTTCTTTTATGGTTCCAACTTAAAGGTGATTTGATGAAATATTTCTGAGTGACTACTGGGTCAAAATTCCTTTGTAAATTTAAAATTTCTAGATGAATGATGGAAAAATCCATGCATTTGGTGGAAAATGGTTTACACTTTTAATCCCAATACTCAGGAGGAAGACACAAGTGGATCCCTGTGAGTTTAAGGCCATCTTGGTCTATATAGCAAGTTCCAAGACAGCCAGGACTACATGGTGAGATCCCTGTCTCCAAAAAGAAAATAAACTTTATGTTTTTAGATGTAAATAAATCTTACATATAGTTTTTTGTGTCATTGGATTTTGTTCTAACTAATAATTTCATAAAAACAGAAAATATTTCATTGTTTTATGACTCTGCTATTTCAGAGCTTTTAACTTGTTAGCATCTGTCATTTGTAGATGATAAGCTTCTCAGTGTAGATAGGGTTCCTAATTTAGTCTTACTTTGTATCTGCTATTTAATATTCTTCAGTTCCTTGAGGAAATGTGGATGCCTTTATATTTGAGATCAATCTTAGAAAATAATGGTTATCACCCACATTTTGGAGAAACATTCTGTATCTTGGTGGAGATCCTGATTGCTTGTTAGAAGAGGTTTCGCCGTCTGGAATGAGGTTTTCAGTTACACTGAAGAGATTAAAACCTAGAAGGATCAAATTTTGTGATGTGTCGCACGCTCCACTAACTCAGTGATAATCCAACGCAAAGGAAAGTCTTTGGAAGTAGGCACGTGGTGAGCAGTGTGAAAGCAACCTACAGAGCACAGGGCATGTGCATCGCCACCTCTGTCTCTGAAATGTGCTCTCATAGCTGTCGATGAGTTAGCACACCATTACCTACATTACATATTTATTTATTTGGAGTTAGGTATCTCACGCCCCCAAATTCCACCCGCACACACTCTTTTTACTCACAATGGAGTAGATTCTTTTTAGTAAATCCTTTTCAGAATTGTGTGTACAATTCTGTACACATTATATAAAAAGTATATTAAATGAGGGAACACGGAGTTGGAAGAAACAGCATCATTATCAGTTTCCTTACTAGTAAGGGAAGACACATATGTTCAGCAGTTTAATGAACATTTTATGCATTATGATAAAACAACAGAATATTGTGAAGGCACAAAGAAGAGAATGAGGAACAGTACTTGTTGGGACCTTTAGAGATTGATTCATAAAGGCAATGCTAATTGCCATTGAAGGATTACCAAGAATATTCCCAGTAAACAGGAAACTCAGGTGCCCCAGATGAAGTCTTTTAAATACAAAAAGCCCAGAGCTGTGAAGCCAATTGCATTGCTTGAGAAAATTTCAGGCCACCGGACTCAGGTGGAATGACAATTGAGCATGAAGAGATGGTGTGTCCCATAGAAGAAACAAAATAAAGTGTGAACATAACTATGAGTTTATGGGAAACACATGATATAGTAGTTGGAATTTATTTCGCTGTCAATTTGAGATGTTACAGGAAACTATCAAAATTGGAGATCATACAATCATATTATTTCCTCGATAATTCTAGACATTCAATGAAAGATGGAACAGCTCAAGAGAGTCTGCAGAAAGAGGGAGCTTTGGAACCTCTTTGCAGCCAGTGAGCTTACCTATGTAAAGGACAGGGACCAAAACAACATCAAGAGCAGTGGAGGGCACGGGAGCAACTGAGGAGTAGCAAATGAAGCCTTTTAAAGCTACTTTTATTATTGCTGAGAGAAAAGACTCTGAGAAAGGAACTTCAGGGAGAATACTTGCCTTTTACAGTTTGAGAAATGTATTAGCAGGGGAAGGCATGGTAGAAGGAGCCAGAAGCCAGCTAGTCACATTGCATTTAGCAGTCAGGAATTTAAAAGAGAAGTGGGCAAGAAGTGGGGCCTTCCCTCTGAATCACTTCCTCCAACTCCTAAAGCTTCCATTACCTACCCAGACAGTATCTGCAGGTAAGACGCAAGTGTTCAAACACATGATTCTGTGGGGGGACATTTCACATTTAAATCACAGCTTTCAGGTAAAGCAAACAGGGATTACATTGTGCAGGGAAGGGTGATTCCAGGTGGCAACATACTGAGATATATTTGCTTGTGAATGCTCATTTGCACACTTGAAACCACTGGGTATAAGGATAATTACGTGGGACTGGAGATGAAATAACTTTCATGTTGGAGACTGAGATATTATGAATTGAATTTAGGAGAAATGAAAACATAGTTCAGACATAAGTAGTGAAGTGCAAAATCATGAGGTCTACAATTCGAACCTTGGGAATAATCACTAATTAAAGGTCAGGAATTGAAGTGGGGGACTAGGAAATATGTACTGAATAGTAGATAGGAAAGCATAAAGCCTCAGCAATCAATTAAATGCTGGGTAGCTGTCAAGTGTGCAGAAACTAAAATAACCCCTGGTTCTTGTAGGGGTTGTTGATGACTTTTACTTGAAGAGTTAAAGTAGGGATTGTAGACCGCCCTGGCGGGTCAGTTAGTCTAGGGGTTGTAACCCGCCTGGCAGGTCAGTTATTCCAGGGTCCCAGAGAGGTGCTATCTGAAAAGACATGGGCGGGAGAGAGGAAGAAGACCAAGCAAGGTGTGTCAAAGCCTTAGCGTCATGGTTGCAGCTTATATAGCCCCTGGATGAGGAATTTGGGTTGGGATGGGGGGCAGGGGCATGGCCAGGAAGGAATCTTGCAACGACGGTTCAAGCCAGTCACGAGGTCGTAGGACAGGAGGTTACGATCGGTCAGGTCACGATTTCTCTGTCAGGAAGTCAGAAGTTGACACACCTAGTTCTCCAGATAGTTGGAATGTGGGGCGGTTCCGCTAACAGATAGCTCTCAAGATAGTTGGGTGTGGGGTAGGTTCTGCCAGCAAACAATTCTTAATACAGTTGGGGTGTGGGGCTCTCTGCAAACTCCCCAGGACAATGGTCCCTGCAATATTTTTTGGAGGGAAATGGCTCCTGACAAGGGATGAAGGCAACTCGTTTACAGAAGAGTAAGACATGGAGTAGATAAGAAGGAATGGTACAATGTGGAGTTGATTGCCAAGTGATATAGAGAGAGGCTCAATGGCAGAAACTTTGTCTCCTATCCAGACCAGTGAATCTTGAGGATGGCTGTTAGAAGAGGCTCAAAGGTAGATACACTAGAAAAGTTAAATATGTAGGACAAGTTTTTGTGCAAATTCAGATAAGAAAGCACACAAAGCACACACAGATGGGGTATTTTCCAGTGGGATTACCCACTTATTATCTTTTTTTGTCTTTTCTTCCTTCCCTACTTTTTTAAAAAATTAATTAATTAATTTATTTATTAAAGATTTCTGTCTCTTCCCCGCCACCGCCTCCCATTTCCCTCCCCCTCCCCCAATCAAGTCCCCCTCCCTCATCAGCCCAAGAGCAATCATATATATAGTTTGCTATATAGTTTATGGTGGCCTTAGCACACCATGTAGTTTAGGCTAGTGATCCATTTGGCTCATTTTCCGGAGTCCTAGATTATAAGAGTTTGTTACCATATCTACTTGATTCTCAGCTATTTGATTGAAGTATATTTCTGTCTTTAGCATCACTGTTGTCCCATGCAGAGTTCATTAGCAATTTATACCTAAAATAAACACTGAATCCTAGTGTCATTTTTTATCCTAGTGATTCTAATAACTCTGGGCAAAGCTCTAGCTTCCATGATACTTTGGTTACTGATTTTTAAACAACAGTTCAGTGGGCTTTTTCAGTCTGTATTTTTTTCTGCATTTCTTCGACTAATCTGAAGTGTGAACAAATCTGCTAGAGCTAGGGGCTGGAGAAATGGCTCAGTGGTTAAGCGCACTGCCTGCTCTTCCGTAGGTACTGAGTTCAGTTCTCAACAACCACATGGTGGCTCACAATCATCTGTAATGAGATCTGGTGCCCTCTTCTGGCCTGCAGGCATACATGCAAACAGAATACCAAGAATACTCTAGGGGGCTGGAGAGATGGCTCAGTGGTTAAGAGCATTGCCTGCTCTTCCAAAGGTCCTGAGTTCAATTCCAGGCAACCACATGGTGGCTCACAACCATCTGGAATGAGGTCTGGTGCCCTCTTCTGGCCTGCAGACATACACACAGACAGAATATTGTATACATAATAAATAAATAAAAAAAAGAATACTCTATACATAATAAATAAATAAATAGATTTAAAAAAACATCTAGAGCTAATGGGTCAAGGAGTCATTTAAATAACATGGTTTCTGTGTGATTATTTTGGGGTTGAGCATCCAGGAACCAACATGAGGCCTCCTTGCAACAGAAAAAAGACAGCAAAGTTGTGTCTATTAGGGTTCTGGGTAAAACAGAAGGTGGTCTTTGATGGAGCTTCTGCTTCTTCCCTTCTGGAGAAGGAAAGATGTTTGCTGCAGGGAGATGTTGGCCCAGGTACAAAGCGCTTGGGAGCCAACAGACCCTTGCTGACTTAAAAACCAGACTAGGTGGTGGCGCACGCCTTTAATCCCAGCACTCGGGAGGCAGAGGCAGGCGGATCTCTGTGAGTTCGAGACCAGCCTGGTCTACAAGAGCTAGTTCCAGGACAGGCTCCAAAACCACAGAGAAACCCTGTCTCGAAAAACCAAAAAAAAAAACCAAAAAAAAAAAAAACAAAAAACCAGACTAAACCAGCTCAGTATGCAGTATGAAACTTCCTCAAATCCAGCCAGTCTTGGTCTGCAAGGCAGTGCCCAGCAACAGCGGCCATGACATGAGACATGACGACCTGAGCCAGTCTCCAGACATGATCATGTCCTGGTGTGGTTTCACTATACACTGCTCCTCAAAACCACAGGGCTTTTCAGTGTAAGTTCCCTCTCCAGGGTACTCAACACATACATCCTCAAGGCAAATTCCCTTATCTCTGTGTGGGCTCTGTTCCAATGTTACCCTCTCAAGGAAGTCCATTGATTTCAAATTGCTTCCCACTCTCTAGTTGTTATCTTACCCTTTAGTTCCCTTGCTTGCAGGGCTCCTTTTTCCCAGTGGCATTCTGACATTTTATATACTTTACCATTATGCTTAGTGTTTATTTTCTGTTTTTTCCTAACTAGAGATTTTCATGTAATTTGTTCACTGTTGAATCCCAATCTTAGAAAAGTGCCTGGCGTATATGCACAGTGAGTACTTATTATGAATTAATGATAATAATAATGACGATGTCAAGTACCACTTAATTTGCGTGGCAACGCAGGATTTTTTTTTTAAAACATTCACTTGTTTTTTTTTTTAAATGTAAGAAATATGTAAGTGGCTAGAGGAGGGAATCTGCTGTAACTAATGTTATTCAGAATGATGTGAAAGTCCAAGCTGAGTCCAGGGAACTAGAGGAGATGGGTCTCCCTTGGTAAACAAAGTCCGAAGGATCCAGCTGCTTGTATGAGGAACAGCCACAGGAACAAGCATTTGTTAATCGAGTCTACAGAAAATGGCAAGAATATTTTCAGAGATGTGATGAAAGATGAATAAAAATGAAAACTGTCTAAGTGACAGTTCCACTCATATCTGCAGCATTATGGTTACAGTTTATTTTGTTTGGTTGGTTAAGATGCCACTTAAGAAAAAGAAAAATGTGAATATATGTCATTTGTATACTGAGCAGACAAACAGGAATTTGAATCTATGTCATTTATGTACAAAAGAAAAATATCATTTAGCAACCACTTTGAGAATAACAGTAAGAGGAAGACTGGAGCTTTTCTTTTAAATTGGCTCATTTAGTCTGTGATATATAACCTAATGATCCCTTAGTGGTAACAGAAAGAAAATTCCAATTATATTTTTGAAATATCATCAAATTTAGCCTGAGAATAATAGCGTTGAGAAATTTCTACCTCCAAATACCTATGGGAAACAAATCAGCTTGAACTTATATCAACAAACATGTGTTTCATTTTTCCCTAAAAAGATAAAATCCCCAACCAGAGAACAACTATTTACTTTTAGCTGCAATAGCTAGAGTAGACTATGAAGCAAGTAGACAACTGGGATAGCTCCCTTGGGTAGAGAGGGAGAACACTGTGTTCTAGAAATTATACCTGTGGATGTCTATTACATTTAATCGGTATAATAAAAGGAAATAAAAACCTGATTTCGTGGTTAGAATGCATTGTGAGTGGAAGACTAATAAGCTATCTGGACATAGAAACATGTGACTTCATTTTTCTACAGAGTAAATCTGAAGACAGACGAGGGCAGTTTGTTGGAAAGATGTAAAGTAATGTAAACACTCAATAGGATGTGGGAAACTCAACCCAAAACTGTATTATAATAATGAATTACTAGCCTATTGTTCTTTTTGTCATTGCTGCAGATTCAATTTAGTTTTAATAACAATACACATGGCATAAAACTGGTTTTTCTAACTATTCTAAAAGACTTTACTGAAATTATCGGAAGAGCAAATTTTTTAAAAGTAGGAATTAGAGACATGTTGTAAGGAGGGGCGGGCCCACTTGTTCATCCTGGCCACCTGGCTAGCTTAGCCCCAAAATAACCACACAGAAACTATATTAATTAAAGCACTGCTAGGCCATTAGCTCGAACTTCTTATTGGATAACTCCTACATATTAGTTTAACCCATCTTTAACCCATCTCCATTCATCTGTGTATCACCATGTGGCAGTGGCTTACCAGAGATTCTAACTGGCCTCTGTCTCAGGCAGAGGATCCATGGCTTCTCTCTCCTACTATGACTTTCTTCCTTCCAGCATTCAGTTCTGTCTTCTCTGCCTACCTAAGTTCTGCCCTATCAAGGGCCCAAAGCAGTTTCTTTATTAAAATACAAAGCAATGAAAGCAATACAAAGACAGAAGGACTTCTTACAGAGACATACAGTGATTTCTCCCAATGTTTTACTACAAAGACAGATGTCTAAAATATAAGATTCTTTTTATTTATGTCTTTTACTTCTAACTTGAAAGATTAATAAAGCTCTATCGGTTCTATTTGTAGTAGACTTCATACCTTTTTTTTTATTCCTTTTTAAATTTTTTTTTAAGCCTGCATGTATGTCTGCATATTATCAGTGTGCATGGTGCCTGAGGAGGCCAGAAGAATGTAGATTTCTGGGACTGGAGCTGCCATGTGAGTACTGAGAATTGAACCTAGGTCCTCTGGAAGAGCAGTCAGTGCTCTTAACCACTTAGAAATCTCTCCAGTCTTCTCAATATTTATTTAAGATTTATATATCTATTAGGTATGCAGTGTTCTGCCTGCATGTATACCTGCTTGCCAGATGAGGGCACCAAATTTCATTATAGATGGTTGTGAGCCACCATGTGGTTGCTGGGAATTGAACTCAGGATCTTTGGAAGAGCAGCCAGAGCTCTTACCTGCTGAGCCATGTCTCCAGCCCCCTTTATTGCTTTCTAAATGGAGTATGTATTATCTAGCATAGGAACTAGATATTCAATAACTTGATAATAGATTATTTAGTAATTATTTTAATATTTATTTTTATTTAATTAAATATAATTGTATAAATTCCTCCATCCTTCTCCTCTTTTTGTACCTCCCCCCCGTGTCCATCCCCACATGGTTCTTTCCCAAATTCACAACCACTTTTAAGCAATCATTGTTACATATGTGTATAAATGAATAAACATAAATCAACTTGATGAATCCTTTCATTATATGCATGTATATGTTTCTGAGGATGACCATTTGGTATTTTATAACTAATTGGCCCTGAGAAGGGAGAATCATGCCTGGGAAGCCTAATTCCTCTCTCTCTCAGCTATTGTTGATTGCTTGTAGCTCTTCGTCTAAAGACTAATGACAGGCAGGTTGTGATGTGTGTTGAAGAAGATGGTTGAAGTTGACTTGTCTGAATGATTTCCACTTACATTCTGAGTTCTTGATCCTTTGGTGTCATAAAGACAAGTCTTCCAGCAAACTCATGGAAAGTACTTGTTATACTGTCAGCTTTTCCTCTGCTCTCCCAGCCTAGATGCGCTTTGTGTGGGACACTCTAATTGTTAATTTTTGTATCCTGTAATGGTTGATAGTTATTATGGGAAGCAAAGTTGTTAGGAGTCAATGGTGATTAAATGTGGAGTTATTCTGATAGTTCTTTAGTTGGGGACTCAGATATACCCACATTGTCTCTTATTTTGTTTTTTCTATACAAACAGTGTGTCTTAGAAACAATAGCAGAATGGGACTGTAAGAATTACGTTCGCCGTTAGCACACAAGTTTCAATACCTTCTTGGTATTGAAATGGTATTAGAATTGGGTCATATCTCAGACTCAACCCTAAGCTGCAATCCTAGTATATTTTCTCCAAATTTTCAGATGGTTCAGGCATTTTCAATGAAGGCAGAAAAAGCTTAGAGAATAGGCAAAGATAAGGGAAACTGTGTGGAAACAATTATCTCTTGACTTTATAACTATAGTTTTCAACTCTGTCTAGATCAGAATATATGATTTTTGAATCAGATAGGAAACTCAACATTTCAATTTAATAATAACATTTAAAAATACAACCAGATTTTTATAACAACTCAAATGCTTAAAATAATTATAGATTATTTTATATAATACATGCCAGGAAAACAGTAGTTCTTCAGAAATAAAAGAGTTGATGGGAGAGACTTGATACTGGCTTATGGCAGAAATTTTACATTATAATTCAAAGAATTTACCTATGACCTATTATCATATGTATGATTACTGTGATGTTTGTATTTCAAATTGCACAGTTTTCATGACGTGTGCATGGATTGAGTCATTGTTAGTTAGGGACTCAAAATCTAAAATGGAAAATTTATGTTAAAAACATCTCCTTGTTGGAAACAAGTGGCAGCTAAGTGAGAGTCAGGAATTAAGGCCTATAGCATTTAAGGGAACTAGTGTGGTTAGAAGGATATTAGTAATCGTTAAATACTCAAGAAAAATCGATCTTGGAGAAATCATTATTCTATGGAATATACATTATTTTTCTGTGCTTGTTATTCATCAATTGTAGGTTTAGCTTTCCTGTCAAAGTGTCACAACCATTTTCTCAAAAGTATGGTTTTCATTAATAACACCTGACAGAGCTGTTGCCTGAGTGTCCCCAAAGAGGCTGCTATAGATAATACTCTGATCACCAGTCTTGTAGAGGAGGTAGTGATCGATATCCTGAAGCTGAATAAAGAAAAGGGAGATATGAAACCCAGTACCATTTAGGTTAGACTAATAAATCTATCACCTGTCAAAATTGTCCATTTTTTAACTTGGAGGGGAAAATACAGGATTTTTGCCATGGTTTCTAATTTTGAGATTGAATGTCAGAATTATTGATGAAATCACAAGCAAGCTGGCATTTCCTTTCCATTATAGTTTCTTCTTTTGAAGGAGAGCAATGCGTGCTGTTTACTCAGTATGTAATCTAATTTCGAAAGTGATGCTGATCTACTGCTTTTATTTGGAGTTAAATGCCAACTCGCTTGCTACATCTAGTGCACTAAGTTCAACCAATTATAACCAAAAAAATCCCATGGTTTGATAATTATTGATTATTGAAAAACAGCTTGGACTGTTAAAAGTAGATTTTAAATGAATGCATTCTCAATGAACAAATGGGTAAGAATTTGCTTTTAATGGTCTAACACGGATTATGCTTTATGACAATGCCTTATAAAGAGATAATTTGAGTATTTCCTGGAGAGAGAGAGAGAGAGAGAGAGAGAGAGATAACGAGAAAGAGAGAGAGAGAGAATTACCAATATCATTTGAATGCTGTAAAGTAGCTTATAGGATAACAGTTTTAAATAGCATGAATGCTGCATGGGTATGCAAGTGAAGAGCTCCAGTGTGAAATCAATAATTACACAAGAACCTGACCCCAAATTAAGAACTGAAAATACTTAGTAACGAGTCATTAAGAACAATATAGATACTGATGCTACTTTCTTTAGCGGGTTGTTTCTATGTTTAAATGTCTAATTGGCAAACACAAAGCTGAGCAAAATTACATGCACAGGGCAAATACAGCCAGTGCAGCTCCTCAGTACCTTGGAGACTTTCACTCTTTTTGTTTTATAAACCCTGCGCTGTTCAGGGATAAACATTTTGGGGAAATAGGCAGTACCTGTGAGCCTGCCTAACCATACAAAATCTGTTTGACTCTATTCCCTAATCTGAGTCCTCCTTTCTCCTGAGATACTCTGCTTTCCCAATTGGTGAAGCACTTTGCCCTTGAATATAATATGTTCCTTCTGGAAGGCTCTTCTCATCTATATTTACTAATAAATGCACTTTTTCTGTTCTCCCTCAAGTAGTCTCTGACTGATTCCATTTACCCGAAACCCTTTGCTAGGTATCATTATTTGCTAGGTGTTGTTTCAACCCTGAGAACTTTAACAAGACATTTGTCATTCCTGGTGATAGTATCTTATCTTTCTGAATTCAATTTTTTTGGTCATGAGGTTTGAACCCTAAGCCTTGTGCATCCTAGGCAAGTGCTCCAGTGTTCCTACTATGTCCCCACATTTCAAAATGCTTGCCTATTATTAATATAACTATTTTTCAGCTTTTTATTACTATGACAAAATTTCTGGTGCAATGAACTTTTAAGGAGAAAAGACTTATATCATAAACAAAGGTTTTGGAGGTGTCAACTCAAGACTGAATGTTGTGGCCTTTGGTAGGACAACATCATGGTAGAAGCCCATTTTTGCATTAAATTGGCAAAACATGAAGAGAAAGACGAAGAGGAAGAGGAAAAAGAATAATAATCACTCTCAAGGGTGGGTGTCTAATGTCCTAAGAGCCTCCTACAAGGCCTTATTCTTAAAGGGTCCACGTCTTCCAATGCTTCATTTTCAGGACTGTGTGGGTAATTGAGAATCATCATGAGTCAATCCTAGAAACCTCAGAAATAACTTGGAGAAGACAGAGAAGTGATTCATCACGTCAATTGTTTGATCTTTCTGTCTGTTTCCATGTTGTTTTATACTTTCTATCTCTTCACTGAACTTTTCCATACTTCAAGCTTGTCTTCCCTCTTTGATAAGCACCTTCCACAGGCTAGGCATCAAACCTTTAGTGTTAAAAGTTTTAACTTAGCAAATATCGCTGTGTGTTTCCCTACCTTATCTCGAGACATTACGCCATTCAAAAAACAAAATCAAAACTATTCTTATGGAGTAGGCTTGTGTTTTTAGTAATTCTTCACTGAACGTTTCATATTATACATACACTAATGGTAGAAGCCAGAGGTAGTGGTGTCTGCCTGAAATCCCACCACATGGTTAGGCTGAGGCAGAAAGATTGCTGAGAGTTCGTTGTCAGCTGGGCTATACAGGCAGATCTTGTCTCACAAATAAGGAAATAAATAAATAAAATGAAAGAAACTGGGAAATAAAAAATAGTATTACATTATCACCAGAAAACTGAGTTTATATAAGTTGAGCTGAATGCCTCTGGCTGTCTTAACGGGAACTAACACTAACAGGCTACCACAAACCTCATATTACTGATTGAGGATCACTGTTGCTTTGTGATTATGGCAATGCATGGAATTAGGGAGCGTTTCTATGTGCCTACTTCACCGTCAGCTTTCAGCATACCCTAGACACCATGCCTTTGAAAGAAGGTATTTTCCATGCTCCTCCTCGCAGCAGCTGAATATTGCTTCTGCCCACATGAGACTCAGAATAGTTACAATCTTTTCAGTTCTTTTGGACCATCCATAAGGGTCTTACATGCCTAAGCTTCTGGGAGGTTTCTAATATTCCTAATTTTTTAAAAAAATATTTATTTATTATGTATACAATATTCTGTCTGTGTATATGCCTGCAGGCCAGGAGAGGGCACCAGATCTCATTACAGATGGTTGTGAGCCACCATGTGGTTGCTGGGAATTGAACTCAGGACCTCTGGAAGAGCAGGCAATGCTCTTAACCTCTGAGCCATCTCTCCAGCCCTAATATTCCTAATTTTTAAGAGAAGTTTATTTCTTTTCAAGGGCCTTTTCCCTCCCTTCAAAGCTTTAAAATCTACAGGTGATCATTTTAAATAAATGTATGTGCTTAATCCTTTTGTCTTTGCTGATTTTGAGGTTCCATCTTTGTATCAGCTCTTGTGTACCCTGGGTGGCTTCAGGAATATGACTATTTCTGCACTCCTTCTATCCAGTTGCCATTCCTACCATTTTCATTTTTTCAAAATTTCCACTTGGATTGTTAACCTGCAGAATAGAGCCACAATTTTTTTTTTTTTTTTTTGAGACAGGGTTTCTCTGTGGCTTTGGAGCCTGTCCTGGAACTCGCTCTGTAGTGCCACAATTTGTACAGACCCACACCCTCACCTAGATCCTTGTTCGACCTTCTAAGTTCCCCCATCTAGCTGCCTCCATTGCAGTAGTATTCCAGCTTCTTTATTTTCTGTGACCAACTTTATCAGTTCTTCTAGACCTTCTGCTAGGGTTCAAGGAAGTGATCAACCACCATCACTGATCTTGTGTTATTCTAAGAACATCGCTGGCTCTTAACTGATGAGATTAATAGAACCTATGCTTATCTCTTCTGGCCTTATTATCTTCATTTTTGTTGTTTCTTTTTGCTTTGGGGGCAAGAGGAAGGGAAAGGAATTGCTGCTGCAAATAGCTGTGCTATGAATATTCGTGGTGATATTGTTAATTCTTTTGGATATTTTCCTAGTGGTGGATGGCTAGGTCAAATGGGAATTTTATGGTTGACCTTTTGAGTACCTGTCAGATTGCTTTCCATAGTGGCTATCCTGGTTTACATTCTTTTTGTAAACTGGTTTGTTTGTTTGTTTTTTATTTTTTGAGCTCTACATTTTTCTTTACTCCCCTTCCTTCCTCTCCCCTCCCCTCCAGCCCTCTCCCATGGTCCCATTCTGAAAGGTTCCCATTTCACCATGTTTTCACTAAGAGTTGTTATTTTTCATTTGATAAAAACTATCTTACTGGACGTTAAGTAGTATTTTATAGTTTAAGATTTACATGTCATAAATGTTCAAATTAAGCTGCTTAGCCTTTCTTTTGAGGTCAATGTCTGAGTTAATCTTGTTTCACTCTGTGGACACAAGATAAAAGGAAAATAGCATTGTGAGGAACGTGATTTAATGCTGATTGGAACTGTCATTTTATCAATATATTTTCTTTCTCTTTCTTTTCTTATTAAGCCGTTACTTTTAGTTGTGTTCTTTATTTCATGATTAATTATATTCACCATTTCAGAGATGCTACTCTGATAACAAAAACAACAAATAAATGATTAAAATGAAAAAAAAAGATTTGCATGTCAGTTAAGACTACTTGGTTTGAACATTTTTAATGTGCATTTTGGTCATTTGCATGTTTTTTTTAAGGACTGTCTCTATTCGTATCTTTCTATCTACCTTTTGACAGTTGTTTCGTCTTACTGTTCTTATAATATGAGTTTTTAATTATAGTTTTGAGTAAAAGATACTAATTAGATATGTAATTGGTCAATGTTTTCTATAATTCTCTAGGTGGTTGTGTATCAATGTTTACAATTTTCTAATTTTAATCAAATCAAATTTCCTTATTATTTTTTTTATTCATGGTATGGTATCATTGTTTCTAAGAATCCATTGTGAAGTCCGAGGAGATGAAGACTTACCCTGTTTTTTCTCTTGTTTTCATAGTTTTACCCTTGTGTTAAAGTCACTGATCCATTTCAACTGATTTTATGTTCTCTGTGAGGTAGGTGATCCAATTTTATATTTGGGGAAGGTTGTTCAGCTGTCTCGATACTGTTTATCAGACACATTTATTTCTTATTCCTGAAAATAAGTTAGCGACAGGTATTTGGATTTATTTCTGGGTTCTTAAGTCTTTTTCACAAATACAGAAGCCTGCCGTTGAGCCAGTACCCCATAGCTCTGTATGGCATAATCTTGTGTGAAGTTTTGCCCCTGGAAAATTCATTATTTTTTTTTCAATATTTTTTCTGCTGTTTGGAGCCCCCTTTTAATTCTATTTCTTTCTTTCTTCTTTTGTCTTTCAATTTTCAGTTGAGAAGAAAAAGAATTCTGTTTGATTTTAATAATAATCCCATTAAATCTGTACATTACTTAGGGTTATATTGCCAGTCCTCCAATACAGAAACATGGGTGTCTCTCTGACTGGTTTAGATTTATTTCCTTTTAGCAATGTATTTTACTTTTCAGCATTTATGCCTTTCACTCCCTTGACTAAAACATTCCTATGATTTATTTTGTTTCCTTTCTGTCCTTTAAACCACGCTATTCCTCTGGGAGCAGTTTCAGCTCCCATAAGAAACCTATTTCTAACGTCTCAAGGATTCTTTGTGAATGAAGTTTTGATTCCATTTTTTTCTGCTTTTGAGATCATTCCTTTGTCTTGACTATTGACCGCCTAATTCTGTTTCATGGAATAGGTAATAATTTTTATCCTTATGCTCCTCTATCTCTCCTCATTTATTGCCCATTATTTATGAGATTACACATTGAGAGGAAACTAATAAGTCTATGAACCATTACTTATTAATATTTAGTTTTATTGTGTATGCCTAAGACCTCATCCTTTCAAGTGATCTATCTGGAAGTTTGTTGGTGGATTTTATTGCCTATGCAACCGCAATGAAACTCTCTTGTCAACTTTTTAATTTCAGTTATAGATTCTTTGAGTTCTATAGTTCCAGACTTTTTGGTTCCCTTTTGTAATCTGTTTGTGTAGTAGGAAGAGGGAGTGGGCCTGCTTTTCATCCCGGCCACCCAGCTCCTGGCCGCCTGGCTACCTTAACCCTTGAAATAACCACACGGAAATTATATTAATTAGATTACTGCCTGGCCTATTATATCTAGCCTCTTCTTGGATGATTCTTACATCTTAATTCAACCCATTTCTGTTAATCTGTGTATTACCACGAGGTTGTGGCTTACTGGGAAAGATTCAGCACGTCTGACTCTGGCGACTCCATGGCGGCTCTCTCTGACTCTGCCTTCTTTTTCCCAGCATTCTGTTCTATCTACTCCACCCTATCAAAAGGCCAAGGCAGTATTATTCAACCAATGAAAGCAGCACATAGAAAGAAAATCCTCCTACACCATGTTTGTCTGTTAATAGTTCCATTTTTTTGAGACAAAGTTGTTCTAATTTCTTTAATCTGGTTTGCTTAGTTCTTTAAACATGTTTCAAAGTCTTTGTAACATTTTTGTCTAGAAAGTCAATGAGTGTGCTTTTTTTGTAGTTTCTACTTATTCTTCTGTGATTAGGTCACACTTTCCTTTTCCTATAGTATTGTGACTTCTATTGTGATTCTGACACACTAAATTTTACAACATACTTCTTCTGAAAGTTAGATGCTCCCAAGTTCTTGCTTGGGATTCAGTCTAGTAGTTGTTAGTGGCTTATAGCTGCTCATTTTTTAAATTATATTTTTCTTGACCATTTTATAGCATCTGTCTTATTTACTGTATGTGATGTTTCTTTAGTTTATGTTCAGTTAGTTGGCCAGTATTCTTTAATAGTGGAATGGACAACAGCAATTCAAGAAAGAATAGAATAGAATAGAATAGAACAACAACAGCAACTAAACAGAAGAGAAGGGAGGAAGAAAAAGAGAAGAATTTCTCTTTGCCTTTGAGAGCTTACTTTGTAGGGTTGAGCAGGCAACTTTACCCAACAATACTGCCTCAGCATTTACTTCATACTTCTTCCAAGCTTAAACATCAGTCAAAGATGAAAGTCTAGAATATTTGAAGTTCTTGTCCTAAGTATGTATTCTGTCCCGGCTAAACACTATTTTCTAAATTCCCTGTTTGTGTGGGTCCTTTTCCATGCTTTTATTTCCCAAAGGAACTCTTTATCTGCTTTTCATTCCAAATCCGTGGCTCTTCAGTTGTTTAACTCAGCTCTGTGCTCTTGCCTCAGGAAGCTGAGGAGCCTGTTTGCTTCATAAGGTTTTTGAGGAAATTCTCTATTTGCATGTGAGAATATTCCAAGTTAGTAAAACAGGTCAAATGTCTTCTTTAAGTCTTGATCAAAGCAGACAAAAATGACTCATCTAGTTGCTCTCGCACAGGAGGTAGCAAACAGCCCATGGTGACATGCAGGTTACCTCCCCCAAACCACTGCTGCTCTAGAGAGGGACAGGAGAAAGGCAAACAGAAGTGCTACAAAGGTTTTCTATAATTTGAAATTTATAGGGAATTTTGTCATGATTCAGCTCTCTATCTGTCTCTGAGTCTCTATGTCTCTCTGTTGTGAATGTAATATGTTGATGTGTGTTTGCTTGTCTGCATAGAGGTATACATGTATGTAGATGGAGGTCAAAAGTAACTATTTGCTGTCTTCCTTTATTGCTGTCTCCCATATATTTTGGACCTTTGACTGAATCCAGAGTGCACAGATCATCTAGGCTGGCCAATCAGTTTTAATGATCTGCTTGCCTTCCGGGGATCAGAACTCAGGTCCTCATGCTTGTGTGGCAGGTACTGAGCCACCTCCCCTCAAAATTCTGATTATTGTAAACATTTTATGATTTTTCCAGAGTTTTGACAAAGTTGATTTGGCCAGATTTTGCTAGCTTTTCGTGCCCCCATAAGATGGGCTCATAGAACTAGCTATTTTGCATTTTTGTTGATGTCATTCTTACATGTGCTTTTGTATTTTAAAACATTTTTTTTTAAGAATACCATTTTGTCCTCTAAAATTATGTGAAATTCAAATTTGGTATCCATACTGATGCATCGGATGCATAGGGATGCACACAGCTCCTAGTTTCCATGTTGTCTATGTCTGCTTTCTCTCTCCAAAGGCAAAGTTGAGTAGTAGTGACAGAGATAGTCAAAGACCTGGATAAGTCCACCCCCCTCTCCCAGCAGGAAGAGAAGAATCCAAAATCTAGGATTTAGCCAGTTCAGTGACGGTGTTTCAGGAACTAGCTGAAGATAAAGTTAGATTGTAATCTTGAGAATAATCTTGAGAAACAGGGAGTTTCCCCCTGGTGATCATCATTGTACTGTGTTTTAGGAACTTGTTGATTATGACCTTGGGAATGGTCCTGAGAGGCAGGGAGTTGCTCCCTTGTGACCGTCACTGGATTTTCGGAATTTTCTATGACCCTTATGGATTACTGGGCTGTGGTTTCTTCCCTTAAAAACTCCTTCTCCCGGTCACTCGGGGTCAAACTCTCCCCCTGTGTGGGTTATGAGTCTCGGCCCCACTGCACTGGCTCCCGTCTCATCTCATCATTAAAGCCTTGTGTGATTGCAGCAAGGACGGTCTCTTGTGAGTTACTGGGGGGGAGGTTGTATTATCCCGAGACTTGAGTGAGAGTCTCCCCACCACTGGATGTCTTTCAATAGCATGGCTCACAAGCCTAAAATATTTACAGTCTGGCCCTTTGCACAATAATTTTGGCAACCTCTGTTTCAAAGACTGTCAACCTCAGCTGACATCTCTTCTCTACTCCAAATTGTTTTATAGATATCTTCATCTGAAGTGTTTTTGGTTTGTGTAAAATCTGGTTTGACTTCTAGGGTGTTTCTGTTTCGAAACTGCTTCTTAATCATTACCTCTTACCCTCTTCCCAGGCTCTTTCTAATGATATTACACTTTGCACACTCTCTAAACATCTGTGCAGTAACATTTGCTTTTATTACTTAGTCCTTTCCAATTTTTCCAGTTTGCAAAATCATGTTTGTCCCCAGAGTGTGTTGGATAATATAGTTACATACAATCTATGAGAGAAACCTCTCCAGGTCAATGAATGTGATCTTCTTTGGAAAAAAATACATATTGTGTAGATAAGAGGAAGAGGTTGGGGGGATTATTGTGGTTAGATAATCCTTATACCCAGTGATCAATGTGCCTGTAAGAGCAGAGCTATGACAAGGACAGAGAGGAGAAGATGATGTGAAGACAGAGACAGAGATGGAAAGCCACATCTACCAGGCTTAGTCATCAGAAATGAGGATGGAGATCTGTCATGAATGCTTCCTTGAAACCTCCAGAAGGAAGTGGACCTAAAAACACTTCATTTCTGACTTATGAGTTCCATTACTCTGATAAAATACATTTCTGTTGTTACCGTTCACTGAGTTTATAGGAATTGGTTGTGGTAGCCTGGGAAATTAATGAATCTTCTAAAAAGTCCAGTTGAAATATTATTTTGTGGAAGATTACCTGGTTCTCCTAATCTAGACAAAATTACTTATTTGAAGTAATAAGGGCGGCGGCGAGGCTGCGTCCCCAACACCCCAGCCGCCTGCCCGGCTAGCTTATGCCCCAAAATAATTACACAGACACTGTATTCTTTTAAGCACTGCTTGGCCCTTTAGCTCTAGCACTTACAGGCTAATTCTCACATCCCGATCAACCCATCTCTAATAATCTGTGAGAACCGGTCTTACCGGGAAGATTCTAGCCTAGTCCATCCTGGGTCGGAGCTTCATGCCGGGAGCGGGGCATGGCGTCTCTCTCAGGCGTCTGCTCCTGAGAGGACTGTGGAGTCTCTGAGCTCACTTCCTGTTCCTCCCAGCATTTTGTTCTGTTTACTCCACCCACAGGGCCAAGCAGTTTCTTTATTGGCCAATGACCTTCCTCCATCATTTCCCCTTTTTCGGTTTAAACAAAAAAAAAAGGCTTTAACATAGCAAAATTACATATAACAAAACAGTTATCAAGTAAAAGTTACAATAATCTTTATCATAACGAAGGAAAACTATAACTATAACTAACTATTCTTAACTCCATCAAAGACTCCAGAAAGATATATTACCTAAGTAAACAAGAACTAAGAAACTTCAAACTCTAGAAATGACAAACACATCTCGCTGCCTGGACAGTCACCCAAAGTTCTTTTGTACCATTAGGGCATCCATCTTCAGCCTTCAGGCCCATGGTATCCAGCAGACATTTCCATAAAGCAGGAAAATTCAAAGTCAGTTCAGTCACTATCTGTTGTGTCCTGCAGAATGTCTCGCAGACTCTTTCAAAATGAATCAGGAACCCCGAAAGATCATCTCACCTTAGGCAAGTTCAGTAGTCCTCCCTCTGCGGGTTCTCTGTGTCCAGTTTATGCAATAGTCCAGGCAAGAGCAGTTTCTTGCCCAAATGGCTATCAAACTCCATAAGGATCCTCTTCGATGCCCATCTTCCTCTTGAAGTAGATTGGTGCTGCCAGGAGCAGAGTGTCTCATTGTCATGAAAAGTCCTCAGTTATTAAAACATTAAATGTCCTATTCTGTAATCTTTGAAAGACATGAAGAATGTCTATCTAAAATATATCTCTATATATCTAGAAAATCTAATTAACATGACTACAAGCTTTACTATTATCGATGATTATCCATTAACAACCTATATTTCTTAATTATACAGTACATATTTAAATGAACTACACAATCACAATACCTTAATCAAAATCAGAAACACTTATACATATAACAAAATTGACCTTAAGTCTCTATCAATAAAGCAAAATCTATACTAATGCAAATTATTCATATCTATATCATATCCCCCTTTAAATGTAAAAGAACATTTATAAACATTTTTTGGGAATAAGGGCGCAGTTATTTCTCTCCAAACTGCTTCCTGCTGAATGGGGGCGTCGTTAATTAGGTCTTTCATGGTATAACCTGTGTGCTAGTTTCGTCTCAGTTGGCAGTTGAGCGAAGCAATTTTCTGAAGATGTTCACTGCAACCCTTCAGGAGGGCGTGGTCCATCATACCAAATCGGAATAGAAGAAATGAACAGCGTCTCATCCTCTGTGAAAACAAAATAAGAAACTCCTTTCCAAAGCATCATGTCCTTAGATCCAAATTTCAAATTCAAGGCATCAAAATATCTATGTTGGATTGGTTCAGCAGCATTTATAAATAAATATCTTTTAGTAGCTTTTGCTCTTTCCTCAGCATTCAAACAATTCAAAGAGAGCATAATAGCATACAGTATCAAAATTCTCTGTGTATTTTCCATCTTTGTTCGTTTTATTTTAACCTCTATTTTGTTTATTTTTACTTTTAACTCTTTGCTTTTTGAGACAGGTTCTCTGTATCTTTGACCTGAAGTAACTCTGTAGACCAGGCTGTCTTTGAACTCTCAGAGATCCGCCTGTCTCTGCCTCCCAGGCATTGGGATTAAAGGTGTACACTACTACACCTTGAACTCACAGAGATCTGTTTGTCTCTGCCTTCTAGGCACTGGGATTAAAGGCGTGTGCTACCACACATAACAATTCTCTTCCTTTTTTTTTTTTGTTTTTTACTTTAAGAACTTCAACTTTTAGTCTGCATATATTTTTTAACACACTTCAAACCATTTAGAAATTTTCTTTGTCTTTGAATCTCTCTTTACTGTATATCTCTCTTTTTCTGACCACACGAGTCTTCAATTTACCAAGCAATATCAGTAGGATTAAAGGCGTGGCTTTGCCAGCTAGATCCAGTCCATTCCTTAGCTTTCCAGCCTCATGGCGGATATACAGGCTGTAGCCATGTTTACTGCAACAACTGTATGGCATTTCAAGGTCCCTGCCAGCAAGTGAGCTACAACAGACAACATTCAAGTCCTCTCTCCGTAGCCGGCTCTCCTGCCTCAAACAGTCAGAGTTTGCCCTGGCAGGATGGCCCAGGAAGCCGGCATTTTTAAACGGCGCAGCTTTTTTCCTGCTACGGCTGAAAACCGAAAAGCATGTGTTCAGCTTTTCGTCAACACCATTTAAGTGTTTCGTGGCAGGACCTCTTAATGAGCTGCAGGCTTTGCTGCTAAAGCTGAGTCAGGAAGCCTCTCTTAGATGAGGCGCTTGCTTGCCTCCAGCAAGCAGAGTAGAACCGAGAAATTGCTGCTACCAAGAAACCAGGCACAATGTTTTCATTTTGTTTTAGAATTACTTCCCAAGCTGTCTCAGGCTTTATGTGGAAGCAGTTGTCCACGTGGGCGCCATATTTTATTGGTTAGAGGATAGGTGGGAGGAGTAAACAGAACAAAATGCTGGGAGGAAGAGGAAGTGAGCGCAGAGACTCCACAGCTCTCCTCTAGGGAGCAGACGCCTGAGAGAGATGCCATGCCCCGCTCCCGGCATGATGCTCCAACCCAGGATGGACTAGGCTAGAATCTCCCCGGTAAGCGCACCTTGGGGTGCTACATACAGATGATTAGAGGTGGGCTAAATTAATATGTGAGAATTAGCCTAGAAGAGAATGGGCCAGGCAGTGTTTGGAGGAATACAGTGTCCGTGTAATTATTTCGGGGCATAAGCTAGCTGGGCAGGCGGCCGGGGTGTTGGGAATGCAGCGCTGCCACCCTTATTACTTCACTTATTCACTTCGATTTTCTATTAAAGCATTTACTTAATTTTTAAATATTAAATGTTCATCTTCTCTTAAAGTTACTCACTTGTCCAAAATTTTGTACTGTTCTTTTGAAAGACCCCTGGAGTGGGGAGACACTCACTCAAGTCTCAGGATAACAGGACACCCCCCCCCCCCAGGAACTCACAAGAGACTGTCCTTGCTGCGATCACACAAGGTTTATTGACAGGACAGGAAACGGCTGAGGCCGAAACTCATTTCCCATGCAGGGGTAAAGGAGCTCGACCCCGAGTAGCTAGGAGAGGGGGTATTTAGGGGAAGAAACCACAACCCAAAGGGGGTAGGGAGGGCGTCATTGCAAAATTCTGAAAATACCAGTGATCACTAGAAAATTCCAAAAATACCAGTGATCATCACAAGGGGGTAACTCCCTGTTTCTCAGGATTATTCTCAAGATTATAATCTAACTTTATGGTCAGATAGTTCCTGGAACAGAGTCACTGAACTGGCTAACCTAGTTTTTTGGTTCTTCTCTCCCTGCTAGATTTTTGGCTCTATTTTTCCTGCTAGAGGGGTCTGGATTTATCTGGGTCTTTCACTTTGTTATGCCCAAATCCTTGAAGTCCCCTCAAAAGCCAACAAGGAGACTGAGTCCCATATGTAAAAGCAAAGAGCCTTCATTTTAATCAAGTTTACAAACTTGGTCTCTCCACATGTCCAACGTATTGGAATATATGGAAAGCCCCAGCTCAACTGGAATAGGGTTTTATAGTAGTAAGGGTGGGGGTGAGGAGGTCTCTGAGATTCAGGACTCCTTATTGACTGACATTTTTCTAGGGGTGTCCTGGTGAGTGTGTTTTGGCAGGTGTTCCTATCTACAGCTGTTGGAATGCCAGGCATTTCCTTTGAATGGTCTTAGTTCTACTGTTTAAATCGGACTATTAGAGTTGGGCACAGGCATCTCTCAGCCATAATAACTGGAATTATATTATTTGTTTTGAGTGATTTCCTTCATATTTATCCCTGGTTCTTTTGTGATTGAGCATGGAGAATAACATCTTCTAGAGTCTTCAGGGAAATCTATTAATTTCTAATGCAGAGTATATTTAAAGCGTTCTAAAGACTTTTCTTCTATCTCTTGTTCATGGTGAAAAATAAAAAATAATCACATAGATACAATATAAAAGAATTTCTGATGATTTGTGTCCATTGTGAACATTTATTGGTTTAAGTTGTTTTTAGTGCTTTAATAATGAGTGTAACTTTGCAACTTTTTTCAGTAAATATTTTTATAATAATCATTATTGAAGTGTCCCTAGTGAGTTTAAAAAATGGATACATATAAAAATAAAATACATGTAATTTATAATGAAAGCAAACTCAGTTGTAATGCATCCTGTTAATTCACAAAGATAGATTAAATTATCTACTTTTTTGATTTAATTTAATTTTGTGTCTAATATTTCTGCTGTCATAAGAAGTGGGTGCAATCACCCAACTGATGATACAGGTTCTGTGTTTCCCAATGTTAGGGAGGAACTGAGAATCCAACAAAACCTGCTATTTTATATCATATGCATCAATAAAGAAGTACTTTATTTAAGGCCTGCAGAGTGAGACTAAAACTTTAACTCATCAAGCCACTTGCAAGGTAATTATCCCTACAAGGTGATAAGAAAATAGTCTTGTCAGTGTAGCTACAGAACCAAACTGAAAATTGAAACCACTAGCTGAATTGGAGACAGAAGCAGACAACACAACTTGACAGTGTGTTCAAAGAGATCCACAAATCAATCCCTTACATTGTAGATTTAGATTTTAGGTGTCTTACCTCATGTTCTCAGAATGATCATCCAACTTTTTCAATTAACACTTCTTTATTGATGTTCTAATTATGTTCATGGAGCTTTTGTATTGATTAGAAATCTTCGGTTTTACATGTATAGGCCCATATTTCTACATGGTATGTCGACCAGAATCTCAGGCCACAATTTTCACCTGCTGCACAGGAGGTGGTCATCCCTAACAAAGGGTCGGGATATTGTTCTGCTCCTTCTTTGTAATTCGGAGGATGCCTGGGATAGAGATGTTAATTCAGCCTACACAGAACTGGGGTACAGAGCAGGATGTGACAGAGCATACATAGGTAGATGCGTGGATTTGACCACAGCCATTTACCTGGTTACCTAGGAAACAGATTGCTAATGAATTTCCCCCTCAATTTATGTTTTAGTATATAAGGCTGTTTGGAGAATGAACACAGAGGAATTTTCAGGATATGAGCTAAGGATTTCATGAGGGATCACTGAGAATCTCCCTCCGGATAAAGCCATGTGAGTTGTGTCTTCAATTCCATGCCTCCCTTCTGGTCTGGAGAAATAATTTATAGTGTGGACTGGCACCAGACCCTGACATATATTTTTTTAAATTAAAATAAAGGTTTATTTATTCATTATTTATTTAAGTTTGGGCCTGAGCCTTTGCATGTTTATGTGTCCTGCTTGTATGCAAGACCCACAGAAGGCAGAAAAGGGTGGAAGAGGGAAGAAGGGGGCAGAAGAGAGTGGAAGAAGGAGGGAGGGGACAGAAGAGTGCAGAAGAGAGCATCAGATCTTCTTACCTGAGTCATGGGCTGCTCTGAGCATCATGTGTGCAGAAAACTGAACTTGGATCCTCTGCAAGAGGGGTTAAGTGCTCCTAACCATGAAGACATCTTGCCTCCCAAAGTGCTAGATTTTTTAAATGCATTTTATTTATTTGTTTATTTATTTATGCATCTACAATAGAATACACAAATCTTAAGCATACCTTCCAAGATTTCTGAAAACACGCATGTACCTGTGAAACAACCCATCAAGTATGAAATATTTCAATCACTCTAAAACTCTTGTCTTACTCCTTCACGGTCACCTTTTCAGTCCTACCCAAAGACAGCCAATCTTCTGATTTGTATTAGCATATATAAGTGTTACTGTCTTTGAAATAAATGTTATGTATTCTGCCTATCCTTTATTCAGACTGACGCTGTTGAGATTCACCCAAGTTGTAACATGCATCTGTAAATATTCTTGTGAAGTGGTTTACTGTTATTTGAAGATGCCACACCTTGTTTGCCTACTTGCTTCCTGGTGAGTATTTGTGTTGTTTCCAGTTGTCACTTGTTATGAGTTAACCTGCTGAACATATTATGAGTCTTTTTGTGAATATGTGTTTTTTTTTTTTACTTTGATAAATATATAAAAATGGGATAGTATGAAGCTAGGATAGGCACGCTTGTGGGAAGTGATCCTTTTTTCCAGATTTTCTGGACCATTTTAATTCTTCCTCCAGCTATTGTTGGTATTTTAATTTTCTTCCTATTCTTCTTGCCACCTGGTGTTTTCAGTCTTCAAAATCTTTATAATTCCGTTGTGTTCATGTCTGTGGCTCAGAATCTCATTGAACATTCACTGATGACCCCATCATGTTCAATGTCATCTCATGTAGTGATTGAAGATTTGCATATTACTTTTATGAAGTAATTGGGCTAATAGTCAATTTATTGTGGGAGTTCTGCATGTGGTCCACCCCTCCTCTCATTGTATATGTTCCGTGTCTGTATCTGTTCCAAATGCTTCCGTATGTTGTTTGCAGTTTCATTTTCTGTGGCATTTTTTGGAGAACAGATGTTTGTAATTTTGATGATGTCTGGCGTAGACTTTTAATTTTATGATTAGTATCTTTTGTGTCTGTAATATCACAGAGACATGCTCTCCATTTTTTCTTAAAAGACTCACAGCACACCATCCTTTTGGCTGAGCTTGCCTTCTCATTCTGCACAGTTCCCTTTTGTTGACCTCCAAATCACAATGATGACTTAGCCACGAACTTCAACTTTCTGAGTAACTTTGATGTCATCTCTCAAAAAAACCTATGCATTACTTATGTAATCCCCCTCATCGTATTTCTCTCTCAAAGTAAAATCCTACTTTTTTTTTTTTGCTGGTCTCTGGATTGTATTTGCAAACCATTCATATTTCAGTTAAGCACAACACTCCCTTTTTATCCATGGACCATGACCGTTCTTCTGTGTGGATTATCTCCTCATCAGTTTATCACCATCTTAATTTAGGTAATCCCTGCTTGTCCTTCAGTTTTGGTTCCTTGTTATTGCTGTTTCTTCAGTTGTAGAAAGATTTGTTCTAAAAATGACTTCTTATCAGGTTCAAAGTTCCTGAATTCTTCCACATTCCATGAAATCAGTATCTTTGTCATTGTGGTGTCTTTAGTATTCATTAGAACTCTTTCCCAACAAAAGGAGTAACTAGCTGTTTTAGATGATATGTAGTGCAGGTGCAGATAGCACTGTGATCTGTAAGCTCTGATTCCTTGTGTTTATCATCAATAAATGCTCATTTATCACAACTATTTAACCAATTAGTGTACATTTATTATATAAATTTTAGAAAGACTAAAAATGAAATAATCTATTATACCGCTTTTTGCAGATTTATAAAGACTAAAATTGAAATAATCTATAATTATACTGCTATCTGCAAGTAATAACCTGCAGAAATGTTTTGGTATAATTTCAATGTAGTCTTTCAACTCTTAGCGCTTTGCATGCTATTTAACAACAAAACAGATCAACTAGCAGAAAACAGCTCTACATTTTAATATACATTTCTGAAATAACCTTCAAAATCTACCCATTCATAAGAGTAGCCAAAAATGCTGATGAAGTTTAAAGAAAATACTCATGTTTTTATGTGTTTGAGACTTATTTCTTCTAAAAGTCAGTGAGTCCAAAATTTTTTGTGTATTTGGAGCTGTTCTTCTGAATTGCCTATGGAGCCAAAGAAACACTGTTTCCTCAGAATCACAACTTACTTTTGATCAAAAATTTATCTTCTACATCAATAAATAGTTACTGAGCTCTGGACCTGATTTTAAGTTTGGAAGATTCAGACATAGGCAAGACAGTTTCCTCTTTCCAAATATCTTGCTTACTTTCTGTTATTTCAGAATTCTGTTATTTCAGTTTTCCATTTTCATAAAATTTAAATCTACACTCAAAAGATGAAACATTTCCATGAGTAATGATAATAAAATAACGAAATGCAGTTTGTTATATTCAAGAATATTTTAAAGTACTCATTAGTGGCCACACAGTTGGAACAGGTCACCCTTCTAAAAGTAAGGACACTGTGATATTAGCTGCAGCACGTGCTTTTCCAGCTTACAGGAAGTGTTGCTTTACCATTTATATCATAGCATTTAAAATTATGTAACATTTAAAAATTTTTCTTTCGGGAACTGGACCTTTTCATGAATAAGTTAGATTCAAAATGAATTCTGAAGATGATCAAATACATATAAAAGACATGAAAAAATGAATGTGTACTTTTATTAAGTGTAAGGTATGTCCTGAGCAAAAGAAATGCATATATTGTTTGATTAGACAAGGCAAGAATATAGAATTATAGTGAAACCTAATCAATGGATTTAATTAAGAGTCGCTTCACAAATACCCAAGAAATTTTCAAAAAGTATCTATCTATCTATCTATCTATCTATCTATCTATCTATCTATCTATCTAAACAGGGTATCTCTATGTAGTTCTGGCTGCCCAGAACTCACTTTGAAGACCAGGCTGTTCTCAAACTCACAGAGATATGTCTGCCTCTGCCTCCTGAATATGCTTCATACAAATAAATAGTCTTTGTTTATACCAGTGATATGTTTGTGGAAAAAGAAACCACGGAATCAGTCATATTTACAGTAGCCACACAAAAACCAAAATAAGAACAAATGTAAACAAAGAAATGAAAGGCCTCTACAATGAAAATGGTGAGACATTAAAGAAAGGTATTGAAGAAGGCACCAGAAGATGTAAAGACCTCCTATGCTTATGAACCAGAACTAATCTTCTGAAAGTAGCCATACTACAAAAAGCAGTTTATAGATTCAGAACAATTCTGATAAAAATCCTGTAGCCATCCTTCCCAGATATACAAACAAAACAAAAACAATATTAACATTTATATAGAAGCAGAAAAGATCAAAGATGACCAAAGCAGTCCCAACAAAAATAATTGACAGGAGATATACTATATCTGTAGTTACACTACAGAGCCATAGTAGTAAAAATAGTGTGACTTAGCACAAAAACAGACACATAGATGGAATAGAAAAGAGGAACTAGATAAAGACCATATGGCCACAGCTACCTAAACTGCCATTGACATCTTTAACAAATGGTACTAGGATATCAACTTGCAGAAGAATGAAACTACCTCTCTCTCTCTCTCTCTCTCTCTCTCTCTCTCTCTCTCTCTCTCTCTGTGTGTGTGTGTGTGTGTGTGTGCCTCTATCTCTCTTTATCTTTCATCTCTATCTCTCCCCCTTTCTCTATAAAAATCCAAAGGATCAAAGACTTCAAAATAAGACTCAACAGACTGCTGGCAGAAAAAGTAAAGAGCATGCTTCAACATATGGATATAGGTAGTAATTTTTTAAAAATAGTACTCCAATAGCAGAGGAAATAAGACCAAGAATAGAAAAGTAGAATTCTATGAAATTAAAAAAAGTCTATACATCAAAGGCACTGTTAATTAAGTAAAGAGGAAACCCAGAAGAAAGACAGTTCTTGCCAGCCATACATCACACAAAGGATTAGTATGTAGAATATACAAAGCAGTCAAGAAACTAAAGCCCAAACATAAAAGGAACAAATCAATTAAAATGCACTACATATCTAAACAGAAAGCTCTCAAAAGAAGAAATGCAAATGGCCTGAAAACTTAAAAAAAAAATTCAACATGTCACCAGGGAAACACAGATTAAAATCAATTTGAGATTCTAACTAACCCAAATCAGAGTGGCTATCATCAAGAACATTAATAGCAACAAATGGTCGTGGTCATGTGGGGGAAGGGAACTTTTATACATTGTTGGTAGCTGAGTGGTGGTGGCGCACGCCTTTAATCCCAGCACTCGGGAGGCAGAGGCAGGCGGATCTCTGTGAGTTCGAGGCCAGCCTGGTCTAGAAGAGCTAGTTCCAGGACAGGAACCAAAAGCTACGGAGAAACCTTGTCTCGAAAATCAAAAAAAATAATAAATAAATAAATAAATACATTGTTGGTGAGAATGTAAACTAGTGTAGTCACCTTGGAAATCAATCTAGATATCTCTCAAATGCTGAAAATAAAGCTATTATATATGATCCAAGTGTACCACTCCTGGGTATTTACTCAAAGGAGTTTATTCTATTACAGGGATACCTGAACATTGATTCATTGCTACCCTATTCACAATAGTTAGGAAATAGCAACAGTTTAGATGATTACCAACTGAAGAATGGGTAAGGGAGATGTAGTACTGTCTTAGAGTTTTCTATTGCTGTAAAAAGACACCCTGACTACAGCCAATCGTTTAAAGAAAATATTTTATTGAGGTGGCTTACAGTTTCAAAGGTTCCATCCATTATCATCATGGCAGGGAGCATGGTAACATGCAGGCAGACATGGTGCTGGAAGAGAAACTGAGAGTCCTACATCTTGTAAGCAACAGGAAGTTGACTGACAGTCACACTGAGGTAGGCTTGAGCAAAAGAGACCTCAAAGTCCATCCCTACAGTGACACAGTTTCTCTAATAAGGTCAAACTTCCTAATAATGTCACTCCCTTTGGGGGGCATTTTCCTTCAAACCACCACAGGTACATATACACAATGGAATTTTAATTAGTTGCAAATAGAAATTCAATTATGAAAAATTCAGGGAAATGAATAGAGTTGAAAAAATTATTCCAAGTGAAGGGACCAAGGTTCAAAAGGACAATTGGCATTTGTTCTATATGAAGATCCTAGCTTCAACTCTTTAGTATGTTATGTCTAACATGAAATATACATGCAAGTCAGAAAACAAGGAAGGGGAAGGGATTGCACTAGGAAAAGGGGAGGTAGAACTTATGTAAAAAGAAAGTGAAGGTCAGAATACTGTGAGTGAAAAGGTATATGCAGGAAGAGACGTTGTTTGAGAAGTTGGGGGTGTAGGATAGGGTGAGGATAAATCTGGATAAAGGGAGTATGAAGAAACCACTTGGAAAGCAAGACATACCCACCTGTGTACCAGAGGCTTGACTGTGGGAGGGAGTAGTGCATAGCCTACTGTTTTCTGAGTAGATCCATTCATGAGAGTCACATTGGGTGGGCAATATCTGATATTGTGAGCCTGGCTAACAACACACTTCTAGGAAAGTCATATGCCCATGGGGAGCTTATTTCTGACAGTTAACAGAACTAACATGGCAGCAAGCTGCATTTATAATACCTTTTTATACCCATAAAAAGTAATTCTAGCCTTAATCAGAGAAACATTTCCTTACAAGGAACAGTGGTGATGTGAGTGCAGGCCCATAGCTGCTCCAGATGCAGAAAATAAGTTATGAATGTCAGTTCTGCTCCAAATAAGTCCTTTAGACTGCTCCCTCTCAGGCTGAGGGAGCAATGCAGAAGAGGGGCCAGGGCATTGATAAAAGTCTGGAAGACTAGAAAACACCATTTCCAAGATGCATATATCTATTGCAATCATTAATTCACATCAACTGTAGTTATCTGCACTTTCAACAAGACCAGCTCAATCAACAGTCAGTAGAAGAACAGAAGGAACTCACAGGGTCCTGCCTTTTACCCCTGATCTACTGGCTGCTGCAAGGAGGAACCATTGTCTTTAGTTTTAGACCCTCTACTGACCCCTGTAAGTTCTAATAGATAGCTCTAGACTCTTGGTCACACACAAGACCAAGGCAGGGTCACAAAACAAAATGAATAGACACAAACTTGAGGGAGAGATTTGTATCTGAAGTGGTGGGTGAATAGGGCTGGTAGGGAGGCAGGAAGTAAGAGTAGTCAGTACTCACTGAGTACATGTGCAAAATTCTTTAAAAAAACAATAAAATAAAAATGAACCATTATTAACAGCAACAATGAACTGTGTTTTTACTGTCACAACCTCTTAAACATGCTTGAGCATGTGAAGCCAGAGTTTTCTTTTACTGACTGGCTCCTCTCCTTACTGTCTGACCTCTCCTTCTTAGAAAGTATGTACTCACTCATAAGTGGTTTTTAGACATAAAGCAGAGAAAACCAGCCTACAAATCACAATCCCAGAGAACCTAGACAACAATGAGGCCCCTAAGAGAGACATACGCAGATCTAATCTACATGGGAAGTAGAAAAAGTCAAGATCTCCCGAGTAAATTGGGAGCATGGGGACCATGGGAGATGGTTAAAGGGGAGGGAAGAGGAAGAATGGGGAGCAGAGAAAAGTGTATAGCTCAATAAAATCAATAAAAATTAATATAAAAAAGTATGTAGTTACATGGTTTCCTTCTGTGAGACTTCCACAGTCAAATGACTTCCAGTGTCATTTAGATATTCTACTACTGATATACTGCAGGTTTTGAGGCAAGTAAGTGAAAGGAGAAAAAAAGGTGTTTTAAGTAGATCCTTATTTTAGTGCTGTGTTGAAAGGAGAACAACCACGGTGTTGATTTTCTCCTCAAGTAGGGACATGACATGGTGTTGCTCTCTCAGAGACAACATTTCAATGTGTTGTGTAGCTGAAATTGTAAAACAAAACCTTTTCTAGTGAAGGCATTTATACTACCTGAAAATTTAGATACTTTCCTTGCTAATTGTTCAAAAGTTGGCTGTGAGACTGTGCAAGTGGGTTACTGCCTTTATTAGAACTGTTATAAAAGATGGCTAATTTTAGCAAATAGAGCACTCACCTGTACTGTTGATGCCCTCAGCAGATGAAAGCCGCAAAGCAACTCACACCCATTTTCTCTATTACTTAAGCTTCTCCTAAGTAGAGAAGATGAGTTCAGAGCTTAAGGAAATATGAAAAGTATCACGAAGCACAGTTAGTGCAAGTGGTTTTTATTAAATACTCCTTACGAATTTGGATTAAAGGCAATAAGATTTAGCCCTACCTCTAATTTTCTCTCTGAGTTCAAGTAAGGATCAGATTCTTGGTGTCTCAATTGTCCTATATCTAAGGCTATTATAATATTTCTGTCATACTCATGTCATAACGATTCTAAGAATATTTTCTAATGACACTTAGGAGTTATATAACAACAACAGCACATAAAAGTTATGCTTTATTGATTTGCTACCTTTTTTTCTCATTTATAAGCTTTTAAATCTCATTTATTATTGGCTAACTAATGTAGAAGAGTAAATAAAAAGATTTTTGTCAAGTTTAAAAAATATTTCAGTGCTTCAAATGTCACAACATCTGTAGTGTAAATACAGTAAAAATAAATGCTAATTGGACTATCCATTTACACTTGAAACAGAAGCAAAAAAAATCATTCTCCCTATATTAAATGAGTAATAAATAAGAAACCTGGTAATCCAACTTAAATATTAGGGAAAGTCACTCACAGAAAATATTTATTTTTATGTTTAAAAACAATACATCCTTTCATTTGTTCGATACATGAGCATATAACATAAACCAGACATGGTAATGTCACGAGTGATGGAGGAGGGTCATCTTTCTATCTGTTGTTTCATTGGTTAAGTAATAAAGAAACTGCTTGGCCTCTGATAGGACAAAAAATTAGGTAGGCGGAGTAGACAGAACAAAATGCTGGGAGAAAGAAGCTGAGTCAAGGAGTCACCATGGTTCTTCCACTCCAGACAGACGCAGGTTAAGATCTTCCTTGGTAAGACACCTCGTGGGCTACACAGATTATTAGAAATGGGTTAGATCAATATGTAAGAGCTAGCCAATAAGAGGCTGGAACTAATGGGCCAAGCAGTGTTTAAAAGAATACGGTTTCCGTGTAAATATTTCGGGTAAAGCTAGCCGGGTGGCAGGAAGCAGCCCGCTGTTCCTATTACAACAGAGTGGCGGGTGGCGGGAAGCAGCCCGCTGCTCCTATCTCAACACACGAGGAATGTAACACACAATAATTACAGTCATTCTTGTGCTTCCAGAATAATTGTGGTTGCCTTATTCTCCTTAATCATATTTCAGAACTTCAAAAAGTAGTGTTTTGACTGTTGTGGAAGAACAAAATGTGTCCAAACACATGTCACTTAGTCCATCTGCAAGAGCACATAGTTCCTTTACGTTTTCTAACCACATATGGTAGCTGGTGTTTTCCATCTTATTTCAATGTCTTGTTCTTACCTAATTAATCACACCAATAAAACAATAGAATGTGTAGCCTTGTTAATCAACCACAATCTATAGTTTTTCAAAATGTATACATTTTTGTTTTCTCTGGGTGAGTGTTTGCCTGCATGAAAGTCTGTTTATCATGCAGATGCCTGTTGTCTTTAGAGGCCACATAGGGTACTGGACCTCCTAGAACTCCAGTTACAAATAGCAGCTGACATGTGGGTGCTGGGAACCTAACCCAGGTCATCTGCAGAAACTGAAAGTATTCTCATCCATTGAACCATCTCTGTGGCCCCTCATTTACATTTTATAAAAATGATTTTACATTTTGATGGATGAAGTTTTATACTTTGCTTTTGTATATGGTTCAGAGCATGACATCCAGTCTTAATACGGCAATTTACTTCTCATTTTATGCCGAGTAGATAACCAAATTGAATAAATAAACTGAAAATCTTCACTGGGACCTGAATTATCCTGCTATGCTCATGAATTAAATGTAGAGATGTAGGAAATATTATATTAATTCAATTGTCCACTGAGTAAGGTAGTTTATGAAAAAGCATGATAGTCACGATACGTGACATTGGTTTACCTTGAACAGCCATTATATTCCCTTAGTAATACATTACATATCAATTTTCCACAAATGAATTTCTACAAAGACCTTCTTTGATCCCATTTCTATTTTCAGTCAGTGCTATCTCTTTAGTAATGAGTTTATTATCTCTTGTGTATACTTTACTTCCATACTCCAATGACGGTGTAAATGTTAATTTTCAAAATGCCCACTAGAGTCCACTATAATTTCCAACACACACTTAACTTGCTCATTGCTTTTTTTTTTCTTACATTTCTTGTTTGAAGGATTTGGATTTTCAACTGATTTATGGGGAAACCCTAAAATCCTTTACTTATAATCTAGACTTATTTCTCCATAATATCTTTTATGGAAGAATCCAATAATAATTATGCATGTACTAAAAAGGAAGCAGGGAGTAATTTTTGTGAGCAATATTTGCTCTGTTACCATATATTCACATGATAAATATTGTTATATTATATTTATTTTTATAGTAGCATATGGACTACATTTTTTGAGAAAGGGTGTGGTGGTTTGAATGACAATTACCCACCATAGGCTCATGAATTTGAATGCTTGGTCTTCAGCTGATAGCACTGATAAAGAGTGTCTTAGTCAGTGTTCTGTTGCTGAGAAGAGACACCATGGCCACAGCAACTCTTATAAAAAGTATATATGGCATTAACTGTGGGTTTGCTTCTAGTTTCATAGGGTCAGTTTATTATCATCATGGCAGGGAGCATGGCAGTAAACATGGCCCAGGAACAGTAACTGAGAGCTACATCTTGATCCACAGGCAGAGAAAAAGGGAGTTAGAGGGAGAGAGAGAGAGAGAGAGAGAGAGAGAGAGAGAGAGAGAGAAAGAGAGAGAACAAGGTCACATCTCCCAATCTTTGTAATCCTCCTCAATAATGCTTCTCCTTGATGACTAAGCATTCTAATATATGAGTCTTTGGGGGACATTCTTACTCAAACTACCACGAGGAGGTTTAGGGGGTGTGGCTTTGTTAGAGGAGGCGGGTCCTGTGGAAGGGCTTTGAGAATACATAGCTGGTTCCTACTTTTCTTTTGCTCTTTCTACTTCTTGCTTGCTGAGGTGTTAATGTGAACTCTCAGCTTCCTGCTCCAGTTTCAATGTCTGTTACCTGCTGCCGTGCTTCCCCTCTGTGATGGACTCTTATCCTCTGGAACCACAAGCCCAAATAAACTCTTTCTTCTATAAGTTGTCCTGGTCATGGCATTTTATCGCAGCAGCAGAAAAGCAATTAACACACAGGGTATCACTTTGTATGTATTCCAGGCAGGTCTAGAACTCTCTGTGTAGTCCAAGCTGACTTCAAACTTATGGCAACTCTTCCCTCAGCCTTCCAGAACTGAAACTGCAGAAATGTGAGACTGTGTGTAATTCTGAGATCTATTTTAAGCTAGTTATCAGATAATCTTTTGTCTGATCACTACTACATCTTACATTAAATAGAACTGCAAAGCAAAATACTTACGGCATTTTGTACACTGCTAACAAATCACATGTTAAGTTACTACTACAATATACTACCCTGTCAGTACTGAATAAATATTAATACTCTTAGTGCTTTTTAATTCACGCACCTTTAGCAAATGGATAAGGTACTATATATCTGTGATCTATGATTTATTAGCAATGTAAAATAATCTTATTAGTATTTTGCTTTTGAAAATTTAGTCAATATAAAGTGTAATGAAAAGGAAAACTTAATAATTTCAAGATGCTACATTTGAAGTTAATCTTTAATCCCCACAATATATAATGCTTATATGTATGTGTGTACACATACACACATGCACATGTTGTATTTTGATTCCCAAATTCATCTTTCTTCCTGCCCACTTGAGTGGGTAGTTTTTACTTGGGATATAAAATGAATTTTGAAAAAAACATAAAATCTCAAATTTTAATTATTCCTTCAGTAGTAGATAGTCTTTTCTAAATGATAGAAATTTGGTACATCAAAGACTTTGCGCTTCAAGGACTGCATGCTGAAGATAATGGTGGACTTTAAGGACTTTCTTCTATTTGGTGGGAAATCATAGTGCCTTCGTTGGGGACAATATTCTGTGATGAAAAACTGTGGCCAAAGCAACTTGGGAGGAAGGGTTTATTCAGTGTAGGCTTTCACATCACTGTTCACCATCAGAGGGAGCTAGGACAGGAGATCACACAGGGCAGGGACCTGGAGGCAGGAGCTGATGCAGAGGCTATGGAGGAGTGCTGTTTACTGACTTGCTATTTATGGCTTATTTAGCTTGCTTTCTTACAGTACCACCAGCCCAAAGGTGTCAGAATCGACAATGATCTGAGACCTCCACCATCATCCACTAATTAAGAAAATGCCACACAGGCTTTCCTGCAGCCTGATCTTATTTTCTCTACTGAGGCTCCCTCCTCTCTGAGAACTCTAGCTTGTGTCACGTTGACACAAAATTAGCTAGTACACATAGTTACTAATTTGTATATGGAATGCTACAAACTGAGAAGAAGCTCAGAAAAATCATTTTCAGAGATTCCGAACCCAGAATATGATCTATAATTTAAGCTCAAATTGCTGTTAGAGGACATGAAATACTATGGGCACTATGAAAAATTCAGCTTTCTTTTCTGAAAATTCAAACAGAATGAGTTTGCACTGTATATAGAGACTGAACTTATGTGTTCCTCCTTCCCTTGAGTAAATGTGTGTTTCCCCCCCAGAACTGAGAAGTGAGACTTTTTACTCTGCAGAGTACATACTTGCTTCAGTTCATTCTTTGTGGGAAAGGCTGTCAGAAGAATCCTTTTTAGGTTGCCGAAGAAAACAGTTCAGAAATGTCTGACACTTGAGGAAAATAAAAAACAAAAACCAGAACACGGAGTCTATCTGTCCTTGACTGGACGCATTTCCCTTCCCAACTTCTGATGGAACATACAGTTGAAGATATAGTTCCATATGGCTCATCTCCTTGGTCCTGACAGCTTTCCTAATACCAAGATGAGGTGAACAAGGTGATGATCAAGGGCCCCAAAACAGGCTGGTTTCTGATCCAAAGAGATTTAACTAAGTGTGGAAAGCCTCCATGTCGTTTGTTTTTGCCTCTAAAAAAGCCTGGACTCATTCTGTTCAGCCTTCCTGCTCCAAGAGGAATGTGATTTAACTTCCAGTCTTCATGCAGGAAAATGCGACACTGTGAGACCTGTCGGGAAGGTGCTGGCAGTCTGGGAGGAATTCAGATAAGTGTTTTTCACTCCAGTGTTTTCGTATGACCTCTTGTTCTCAATTTAGATCCATCTTGACCTGGAAAAGGTGGGTGTGACGTCCACTCTACATTTGACTCATCCTGCTTTAGGGTGTGTATGCTCCTCCTTTCCCTTGTCCCGCCCTGTGGAACAGCTTTCCATCTTCTTTGCAACCTGCCAAGAGAGCCTTCTCCGGCGATATAGACATATATTGCACACATTGCTTTTGTGAATGTGGACCTCATTTCCAGAGGGAAAAAAAATATGTGAGTCCTTGGGTTAAATGCAAAGAAAGCTAATCACCCCAAAGGAGACCAGGAGCTCCTTACTCATCTGGCTAGAAATTACTGAATCCAGATGTGTCTGATAACCTCTTTAAAGTCTGTCAGATAGATAGACAACACAACAGTGGAGAAATTGACAGTTTCTGCATTTCTTTGGCTTCTCCTCCTCCTCTATCAAATGTCTAGTTTTTATACATTAGATATTAGACAAACCTTGGGTGACCTGCTTTTTTTTTTCTTTTCTTCTTCTTCGTTTTCTTTTTTTCTTTTTTTTTTTGAGTTTGCTTCCCTCCCCCATTTTTATTTCCCTTGCGGTAAAATAGTGCCGAAGAAAGAGGGCACTAGTGTACAGCCCAGATCGCATCCTTGCACCGTCTGGATTAGAGCTGAGGTGTCTGAGAACCGAGGGCGGCTGCAGTCCTCTGACCTGGGGACCAATAGCTCTGTCTACCCGGACTCAGGTAGGTCTTGAGTACACACCCCAAACTGGCTCAGGTGAGCGGATATCTTCCCGCGGTGAAGCCCACCCCAGAGGAAGGTACTGTTCTATCTATCGGATTTTTTTCTGGATCCAGGAGGATCTTCGTTTATTTATCTCTTTCAGTCGTGCCTGTCTGAGAAGCGGTGGGGAGCGGTGGGAGTCTGGCTAGATTCCTCCCTCTTTTGTGCCTTGCCTCCGGTCTTTTCATTCCCAGCCTGCTCCCGCAGCCCCCTTTTCATCTTGACTCTCACCTTGAGAAAGGGGAGGGACGAGAGAGGGAGCCAACTTCAGCCCCGCAGGTGCCTCTACCGTACCCAAAGCAGTTGGATTGAAGTCCTGCAGAACAAGCAAGCGAAGAGAATGAGGGTGGAGAGATACTAGGGAGATGTGTGTGTGTGTGTGTGTGTGTGTGTGTGTGTGTGTGTGTGTGAAGAAGGCGATGGAAGAGCGAAGGGAGGTCAAGGATTTTCAGTGCGCCGGTCATTATAGATAGCATCTTTGCAGACAAGGAAAGGTGTTTTCGGTTAGCTCCGAGCGCTGTCCAGCGTTCTGACCGCGTTGTGGCTCAGGGTGCTGTGCCAAAGGCGATCCCCTCATGCCCAGCTCTTTCTTCCTTTTCTTACAGCGATGCAAAGCCCCAAAAGCTCCGGTACATAGGCGGATGCAAGATACCCACCTCCTGTCCAAACCTATCTCAAAAAACAAGTTATCTATTGCGCTCCTTCTACCGTAAGCCTCATGTCTTAAGGGGTGCAACATAACAAACCCCAAGACAAGGAGACTACCAGGCGTTGCCTTAGTAACTAATATGGCTTTTCACAAGCTGTCGCATTTACATTTACTACTAAAATTGTATGTCAGGGTCTCTTCAACCCTTAAGTGTTAAAGTAAAAGGAGCTTCCATTGTTTGCGTTGTTTCTCTTTTAAACAGCGCTTCTACCTTGCGAAGAGTTCCCAAATTTTCTTCTGGGAAAAAGTTCATCTTTTCAAATCCGGGAAAGTTCTTAGGTTGAAGGATTTAGCTCCTCCCTCTTTCCTCTCTCCCTCCCCTTGCCTCCCCCCTTCACCTGAGAAAGCTCAGTCGATTAGGAGGAACAGTGAAGGGACCTGAGGCGAGAGGAGGGGGCGGGTCAGCAGGGCTCTACAGCTCTCAGGACCTCGGGTGCGAGCGAGCAGGGCACAGCACTTCCATCACTGACCAGAGCTGCCTCCCTAGCTATTTCTGAAGGATGTGTTGGGATGAAGTGGACGGGACAATAATTAGTATCACAGACCCCAGAGTTTAAACACAATTCCTCCGATGACCTGGCATTGCCTCTCTTCTTTCAGTGATCAGAGCCCAGCTCCCTGTCACTAACACGCCGCGCATTGCACACCTGATCTACACACCTTCGGGCACCAGTGAAAAACCGCAACTTGATTTCCTCTAAGCACGCCCCCAGGGTGTGGGAGCGGTCGCGGAGGACCAGCAGGAGAAAGCGGAGGGGAGAGAGGCGGTGGTGGAGGCTGAGAAAGCGTTGAAACAGCTGTGTTGGCCAAAGGCACGAAGCTTACAAAGGCAGCGGCGGACGTCTGGGTGGTTCGCACTGGGAACCTGCAGAAAGGACCGGCGTGGGAACTCGGCTGGCCCGCGGTGTACCGCGTCTTCGCCACAATGATCCGGCTCCTCTTGGTTTTCTTCCCAATGATCTATTTGGAGATGTCCATTTTGCCCAGAATTCCCGACAGAAAAGTATTGCTGGTGAGTGCCTCGTCTCAGCGCTCCGTGGCCAGGATGGACGGAGATGTCATCATTGGAGCCCTCTTCTCGGTCCATCACCAACCTCCAGCAGAGAAGGTACCCGAAAGGAAGTGTGGGGAGATTAGAGAACAGTATGGTATCCAGAGGGTGGAGGCCATGTTCCACACGTTGGATAAGATCAATGCGGACCCGGTGCTCCTGCCCAACATCACCCTGGGCAGTGAGATCCGAGACTCCTGCTGGCACTCTTCCGTGGCCCTGGAACAGAGCATCGAGTTCATTAGAGACTCTCTGATTTCCATCCGAGATGAGAAGGATGGGTTGAACCGCTGCCTGCCAGATGGCCAGACCCTCCCCCCAGGCAGGACTAAGAAACCTATTGCTGGAGTGATCGGCCCTGGCTCCAGCTCTGTGGCCATTCAAGTCCAGAATCTTCTCCAGCTGTTCGATATCCCACAGATCGCCTATTCTGCCACAAGCATAGACCTGAGCGACAAAACTTTGTACAAATACTTCCTAAGGGTGGTCCCTTCTGACACTTTGCAGGCAAGGGCGATGCTTGACATAGTCAAGCGTTACAATTGGACCTATGTCTCCGCAGTCCACACAGAAGGTAGGCACTATATTTGGGAAAGAAAACTACCAAGATAGTCAAGGAATTATATGGTTCTTGCCCAGAAACGTAGTGTACGTGATCTCTGTTTATTTCTAGCACAGCGGGAAGCTGACTTTACCCTTCTCAGTGCACGCCCACCTAGGCATTGCCTTTTTATCTTCCTTTCTTGGTAATTACAGTGCAGTAAAATGGTATTCAAGGGTGTTTTGGGGAGCAGAAAAGATATGAAAACAGCATGCAAAGGTGTCTAGCTATAGATTTGACTTACAGATCGTAAGGTGGCTTACCCTCAGAGTTTGTGTTTGCATTTGGTAGGCTTACTGGTCCAAGGTAAAGGTACTGGATTTCCTATCAATGAGTGGTCCATGGTTTCCCAAGCTTAATGAGCCAATCAACGTGAATAATTCACACCTATGCACACCCCACTCCCTGTCTTCTCCTGTGGATTTGAAGCGTGAGCTTGTGAATTTTCTCTTGTCTTAAACATCTGAAGGTATGCTCCATTGTCCTTTGGTGGTGTGCCTACTCTCACACACAAAACTTCCCTGGGAGTGGAGTACTCATTCATCTTCCTCAGCCTATCAGAAAGACACACTTGAAATTCTGGAATACCTTACATACAAAAGAAAATATCTTAAATATTTGTTTATTTTATCTTATTTCTTGTGCCAAAATCATGCACCCTCCCACTAAAAAATTACTTTGTTTTTAATGAGAAATGGTGCTGATCATAACTTGGAGTTGAGTTTGGCTTTATAGTCTTCAACATCATGACCTTTCTCTTCGGAATTTAAAGAGAGACCAGTGATAAATCACCAACGAAAGGACAGAAGGTATCAGATTTAAAATGGCTTTTGAAAAACGAAGTAGTCTGACCTGAGGTTAAAGTTTTGGGTTTTTTTTTTTTCAGAATATTATAGATGTGAATTCTTGGAGACTTCTTACATAAAAGATCTTCTTTACTACAGTCACTGAAGCTTAGATGAAGTTTCAGCTAAAATGAGAATTTTTAAGATCGTTGATTCTAACTTCCCCTAGAGGGCTCATAAGGAAACAGAGCACCTGGCTATAAATTAACTTCTAAGACAATAATTCACAAGTATTTATCTGAAATGTACAAATGACTGAAAAGCATTGAAGTCGTATTTTAAAATCAAAATTTTCTTTCACTGAAAGAAAAGATATAGACTTGGTTTCATCTGAAAATGCTCAATATTCAGTCATCTTAGTGGTTGCTGGCTTTAGTTGATGTGAACAGATGTATCAATAAAGGAAGCAGAGTTTTCCAGACATACCAAAGTAATGTAGATTTAAACAGAATTTCAGACTTGACTGGTGGAAAAAAGAAACAGAAACTTCCCTGTTTCCTGACTCTTGCTCCCAAACCTTGGCTTTCAGTGATGCCATTTCACCTCTTCTGAGCACAGACTCATTGTTCTTTAAACTACAATTTTAAATTTGGCAGTTAATTCTTTACATTTTAAGGTTTAAATGCTAATTTACTACATTCTACTATGACAGATTCTTCTAGTGCCTAGGTACCCCCTTCTGAAAGCACAAGTTAAAACATGTGGACTATCAGACCTGGAGAGATAATGAACAAGGAAATGCAAAACCTAGATTGATGGTAATTTATTTGAATATTTAACATTTTTCCTCTATTGACCTTAGTAATTGGTCACCATTATGAGAAGTATGATTTCTTTCTTCAGGAGAGAGATATAATTCGTCATTTTAATGGTAGCTTTATTTCCCACATTTTATTATGTTTCATTTGGAGGAGGAAGACAATAGGAGACCCTTCTCTTTTAAATATGGTTTTCAAGAGCATTATGTCACTAAAATAACTGCTAATCATGTTTTTTTTTTCCTGACAAGACAAAAAAATCATGCTTTGAAAATGTATTGGTTTGCTATTTTATTTTTAGGAGATGCCTACCTTGATTTTACCCGTATATTAGCTTGGGTTGTTTTGTTCCTTTTCTGTCTTTTGATTACTGTTGTATGGCAAGGATGGTGACTCCACACTGGAATTAATTCCAGGCTACATCTTGCTCACAGAGCATCCTCACTTAGATACACTATCTTTCTTCTTTTTAATGGGAATTGGTTTCTCCTTTTATAACACATTTTACCCGTGAAAATCAAATTGCTTTTATATTCTTCGAACTCCAAAAAAAAAAAAATGTTGTATGAGCTCCTTTGAGTCAGCACCAACTGTAAATTTATTTTTTCTTGAGGCTCTGCCCTTTGTTTCTCAGGGACTGTGGTGTACTTCCTTGGCTCACATAGCAAGTTTACTGCCTTCAGACCGACAGGGTCACCTACTGGTGACAGCTTCCTGTGAAGAAGCTGTGAAGACCACATACCAGGGCTGTCTCTGCCATCTGGGCACTATTCAGCAAGAGAGACTGCTGGTCTCAATATGTGAATTTGGATCGTAGAAAATCTGTGGCCTCTAGTGACTTTTATTTTACTCCACCTTTTCAAACCAGCCACTATGTGGTCAGTTTACCCCTATTTTTATTTTTTTTAAATCAGGGACATGTCTAGTATAGTTCACATCACAAGTGGCTACACTCGTGTACCTTAATTTCTGTAACAATTTTGATGACTTAAAATGTCTGTTCACTGTTCACATTGTTTTATACTGTTATTTCTTTCTTTCACTTTGAAACAACCCCTGAGATACATTCTCTTTTGTTTTTTAAGTTAGAATTGAGTAGTTACATTCTTTCACACGGTTTTCGAGCTTCCATTCTTTGTAATGAACTCTCCACGACAACTGCCAGTTTAGCAGACAAGAGAGAAAAGGTGCACAAAAAAAGTTCCTTCAGCAGAGGCTCCAGAAACTGTTCTTCGACTGCTTTTGAACGCTGTGAGACTAAAGAGGAAGAAGGATATTGAAGCAATAGACCCCTACCACGTACCAATGAAATTCAAATCCACTCTGGATGCTCACTTGAAATGAGTGTCTTTAAATATGCTAAGCACAGAGTACTAAAATAGCCACTTCTAAGAAGACGATCTCGGCCAAGGACATTTTATTCCATTCTTCTGATGAAACAGAGATTGCTGGGCAAAAGTCAAATCAATCATTCCGAAAGGTTCTGCAAACCAACTTTTAAAAGTGACAATTTCAGGTGATTAAATTCAAAGCTTTGAGAAAGTTCATTAACGTGGTTTTTGAGTTTGGAGCTTTAACAAGTTTTCTTTAGGGTTGGATTTATTTCTTTTCTTAGGACTTTTGTGTTTCTCCAGGTAGGCAGACAAGCAGTGGCTTTAACGATGATGTTTCCATTCTGCAAATATCCACCTTAAATTAAGGTGATTTCTTGAATAGTTAAATGTCATTTTGGTGCCACATCTCTCTTAACGTGTGCTTTTATTTAATATGTAATTGACTCTTTTTTTTGTTTTTTTTTAAAAATTTTTTTTCTTTCTTAAAAACATTTTTCCATTTGACATAAAAACAATTTAAAATTTCATGGTATCAGAGGAAAATCCTTTTAAGCCATAGATACACAAGTTAAGCATTCCTCACAAAATTACATATACTAACTTCTACTTGAGGGTGCCTATTAATATAGTTCCTGTCCATTTTTGTTATCTTCCCTTTATTGTCTTGTTGCAATCTATTTCACAGGGAATTCTATTATGAATTCTTCTATTTTACCATATAGCAAGGAATAGTAGTGTCTTGAAAAATTCTTTAGACCAGCACATGAAAGATGCCAATGCTAACACCACTCTTTCCCTTATTCAAGCTCTAGACTGTTTAACTGTGGTAAGTATTCTAATGAGATGAATTAAGAGTTAATTTCAGAGGTAGAAGTGCACACAATTCAGTCTATTTGCAAAACTCCTGCAACTGATGACCTGCCGTTTCCAGCATTTCTCCCTTACTGACTAAGAGTCATTTGATACTGTCAGGTCTTTCTTCTAGCTGACACTTGTCACCATGAATCCTCTCCCCACCAGTTCATTTACTCACCTTTTGTTTTCCTCAAGCAGATCTGACACAAATTAACATCTCAAAAATCTCCTACAATCCTTGAGTATTTCAATTTTTGTGACTATTACTACTATTATATACAAGAACAAAAATGTGATGTTTTCCTTTTATGTACAAATTTATTTTTCTTAAATCTGTCTTGGTAACCTAGAAGTCCATGCTGGGACTTTAATTCACTTGGGCATTCCAGCTCTATGTGATTAGGTCATAATAATATATACTAAAGCCTGAATAGAATATCAGGTGTAAAGCCTTGTACCCCTTCATCACTGGACTAGTTCTTGGATTCTGTTGGCATTCACTTAATATAGTGTGAATTGTCCTAGAAGAACGTCCTTCCATTCCAAACCGTACCGCCTGGTAGGTGCATAGGTAATAACTATGTGTAGTTTAAGTGAAGCGTCATTGCAACAAATATTGAATTACACATGAACACTAGCTGCATACAATCTGTAAGATTTTTTGAAGGAGGTTATCAGGTAGTTTATAGTCTAAAAAGGGTATAATTGATCACATGTGAAATAATCAACAGACAGACACTAATTATTGCAGCTTAGACATTTGGAAACACAAGTTTATAAATGTTTATGAAACACTAGAAGATAATACTTTTTAGTATAATTATTATCTGGAGACAAGGAAATTTTCATCCAGATTTTATTTGGGAATATAACATTTCTAAAAGGTAGGTACAGAGGGTGTAATGACTTAGAGTTGTGAGTCTGGGCCAGGAACTAAAACTAAGGACAGAAGTGGATTCTTCGTGAATTCCTTGAGTCTTTATGAACACGAAGGACACGTAATGGAAGGTCTTTCTGTGTGTTTAGGTTTAGGTTTTAGTTTAGGTTTCAAGAAAAGCACATCCAAGCCAAATTCAACCTGATTCAAAGACTTCTGACTTGAATCTGTCATTAGCAAGAGAAAGGTGGGAAAGAAAGACAGGAAGACACTTAATTTGTGACTTATTAAAAGTATTTGGATCAAAGTAGAACCTTGTTTTCATATAATTCACTCACCTTTATATTTTATGCTTGTTTATTAGCTTCTTCAAACTCCAACCTCTGTGTTTAATGCATCTACAAGGTGATGTTTGAAAACTATGCTATTTAATTTCCTAATTCCTATTAAAGAAAGTGACATTTTCTTTGACTATACAAAGTAATCATAAATATGAGGTGTTACTTTGTGTCTGGATATAGTTTATAAAAACATTTATTTTTTTAACACAAACAGTCCTGGGCTGTTACCTTTGAATATGTGTCTTAATTTTCTTTTATATTGGCTATATTTAGCAAACCCATCTCTAAGTGCTGGCTTTAATTGTCAACTTGACACAGCCTAGAGTCCTCTGAGAAGAAAAGCCTCCATTGAAGAATTGCCTAGGTTATACTGGCCTGTATCCATGCCTGTAGGAACTGTCTTGAGTATTCACGGATGTGGGAGAGGTCCCCACACAGAGTAATTTGGTGACTATCTACAACCAAAAGGAGGGGAGGGGAATAAGTCTTAGTTCAAACTATTCTGAATTATACATTGGAAGCAATATCTCACTAAAATTGTCAATTTTCACAGAAACTAAAATTGAAATAACAGACTGAAGGTAGGATATAAAGCCTTGTCAAAATGATCTCCGTTTCATCCATCTGAGAGTTGTCCTCGGACCTTGAATTTACATAGAGCTATTTGCTTCTTTCATATATTCAACAATTTTAAAAGTATCGACACTTTGAATTTTAACTTACAGGATTTTTTTTTTGTAATTTTTACCGGGATATTTGCTTTTTTAACCTGTAAGTACTATTATGCCAAATACAATAGTAATGTTTTTATGAAAATAATTTATTGATTCAAGAAGAAACGGTGCTATGAAGTGCTCGTGTATTGATTTTAGGATTTCCTCTTTATCCAACTTTGTGACCAATAAGTTACTGATTCAGAGCAACATGGGTAATTAGATACCAATTCCTTAAACAATTCAGGTAAAATCCCTAGTGCTTAGTGAAACAACCTAATTTAAGGAGCATAAATCTTCAGTTACTAAATAACCATTCTTTTTCTTTTAATGTCAGACTCCCATAGTGTCCTGACTGACTTAAAACAATGCCCTGACTTCAACCTTCTATGGGATAGGAGAATAGTCACAACAACTGGCTTATTTCCTCTCTAATGAAATTTGCTAATGAATATGTGAGCCAACTATAAAATCACATACTTTCCTGGGTTTAGGATCATAACAATACGAATAAGAACTGTTATTATTACTGATACCATTATTTTTTATTTTTTTATTTTATTTTTTGGTTTTTTGAGACAGGGTTTCTCTGTGGCTTTGGAGCCTGTCCTGGAACTAGCTCTTGTAGACCAGGCTGGCCTCGAACTCACAGAGATCCGCCTGTCTCTGCCTCCCAAGTGCTGGGATTAAAGGCATGTGCCACCACTGCCCAGCTACTGCTACCATTATTGTCATCAAGAGTTTCAAACTCTTAGAAGAACTAGAAAGAAATAAGTAGCTATAGGTCTTTGGATTTTTTAAAAGAACATTTGATTAATTTCTAAAACAGATTCTCAAAGGACTATGGAAAATACTATATGTATCCCAGTTTTCTTTGTAATCTAAGAACGATGCTTAGTGTTATATTACTGATTTTACAGCAGTATTCTGTAAAACAAAGAGCTGGTATACATATCTACAATTCAGTTGCCTTTGTTAAACTTCTACCAGAGACATGAAATTTCTGCTCACGCATATTGAACAAGTACAAGAAATCAGTTAATAGTATCTTATTCTTGACCCCAAACCTAGAAACTGAAGATGAAATGAACTTCATGGTTAAAAGTACAGAATTTCGCATAGCTTTCAAAAAAACTTTTTCATGTTTCAAATAAGCAAACTAGAGCCACACAGTAATATAAAATGGCACACACAAGACCATGACATTCATTGTTAGCAAAGCCAGTTGTAATTAAGATTTGCATTAGACATTTTATTAAACCCATGGTTATTTGAAGCTTACATAACCCATCCTTGTAGACTGTCTACATCTGATTTACTCCAGCTTCATTGTACCCAACTATGTGGTTGTAATCCAGAAGCTCCTGGGAGATGCCTCTCTGTCCTGCAAACTCGTGCTTACAGCTGAATGTTATCCTGTCAATGCCAACTCTTGTTTTAGTTTTGGATGACTGTCACATACATTGGCACAATCCTTATCTTTGTTGTTAGTTGATGTCAACTCCATGTCCTTTGCCTTCCTTCCATCCACCCTCTTGCTCTGACCACATTCTGACGATTTGGTATTTTAAAGCATGTTCGGCTCTTGATCTTGAATTTGCAAATAACAGAAAGTCTTGAACAACACAGTGTCCTTTCCAACTTCTTTTGTTCCCAAGCTTCTTTCTTTAACCTTCCACATGCTCAAGGACGGTCTGAATCACATTATTATTATTTATTTATTTTTTTTTTACTTAATCTGGCTTTGGTTTTCCATCTGAACAACTCTACATGGTTTATGTGCTTGCTAACCATTTTGAAGATGGGCCATCTTATGTCATTATCCCAGAGAAAGGAAATTTCAATTCTGAGTAATTATTTCATATAACTATAAATTTTGAGGGAATTAGAAATCAATCACTACTTTTTCATTCATTAGGAATAAAAGGTACAAAAGAAAATTCCCTAAGTTTATTGTGCTGATGAACGACAGTAGTGCTAATAGAATGTTACATGTCATTATTGTTATCAGGTTCCCTACTAGCTAAAATTAAGAGTGTCTTAGCATAGCTAAATCTGTGTGAAGGGATTATGGGGTATTTGGGGTGTGGGGTGTCAAAATAAAGAAGAGTGAGGTATATCTTGATGATTTGCTAACATTGATTAGCACACCCCATGCTATCTTTTTAATAATAATCATATCTACTGAGAGTATGCCCTTAGTCAATGGGTTTCACAGCTCTTATCAAACCCCAGCTAGTTTTCCCTGTTGTCTGACAATATTAATTTGAGAAGTGTGGTCAGGCTGGCCAGGAATTCTTGAACTCAAGCAATCCTCTGATTACTGTCTCTTAAAAAGCTTAGTACCTGTCATATTTCATACCTTTTGGGTTTAAAGGGAAGGGGAAAAAAGCAGTAAGCAAATTGCCTCCATCTAGAGAAGATGAGAAGTGGTAATGAGTAGAAACACTGATAAAGAATACAGGGAGATGATGGAGGAAGGTCATTGGTTAAATAAAAAGAAACTACTTGGCCCTCATTGGTTAGAAGATAGGTGGGAGGAGTAAACAGAACAGAACGCTGGGAGGAAGAGGAAGTGAGCTCAGACTCCACAGCTCTCCTCTCTGGAGCAGACGCCTCAGAGAGATGCCATGCTCCCAGCTCCCAGGCAGACGTATGCGATGAAGCTCCGACCCAGGATGGACATAGGCTAGAATCTTCCTGGTAAGCACACCTAGGGGCGCTACACAGATGATTAGAAATGGGCTAAATTAATATGTGAGAATTAGCCTAGAAGAGGCTAGATAGAAATGGGCCAAGCAGTGATTAAATGAATACAGTTTGTGTGTTGTTATTTCGGGCATAAGCTAGCCAAGCAGGCGGCCGGGGTGCTGGGAATGCAGCCCCGCCGCCCATTTTACTACAAATGGTGTCCGACGTGATGGACTAAACCCACTTAAAAAACCTGAGAAGGCTTAAAAATAAGGGAGAGAGAGTTTAACACAGATTTTTGCTGTTTGTTGGTGGCGTTCTGTAGAGAGATTTCCTGATTCGGCAACAGTAGCAGAAAAAACGCTGTGTCATTTTAAAGCGCGACTTCCTGGGGCTGTGCCGCCATTGCGATCTCTGTCTGGCTCCTGCGGGAGACAGAGCTTTTGAATAGAGCATTTGGAGTAAAGTGCTATGATTTGTTTGATGGCAACTAGACTCGCTGTGTTCTCGGGTCTGCTCTGCTTGTTAGAGGCAAGCAACTCAAAGAGTTGCTAATTATGGGGCATATGGACTTGAGAAGAGAAGAAAAGCCATGGTCATGATGACGTGCACTCATGAAGCCAAGGAATCCAGACTCAGACTCTATTTTATACAAATGTTAAACCTATGAAACGTTTCAGGCAGAGAGAAACTATGAAGGTGTTTTTGATTTAGAAAATGGTGCTTTGAAAGCTTTAGAGAGTACAGAATATGAAAAGGACTCAAGGAAGCTATGAAACCAGACAAGAAGACATGTCTGGTTGGAGCATGTGGTACAGAAAAAAAAATTTAGTTAATGTATCAATTTAGTTGTGAGGTATTGAGAGTTTCACTAAAAGAAGTGAACAGACTTGTCAGATGTAGATTAATTCCATTGGGATTTAGTGCCTGAGAGGTTCTGAGAGTCAAAGTGAAAGAAGTCTAGAACGAGTCCGAGCATGGCATTTTGTGCAGCTAAGTATGAAATAAATGAAAAAACACAGTTTTAGACTGGTTAAGTCATATGTGTTTATGGGAAAGTGAAGTCAGTAGATTCTATATCCCGACTATCTGGAAAAAGAGGTGGATTGGAGTCTTGTTCAGCAGACACTAAGGATAAACCAACAACGTATGGTTAGACTGCCAATAGAGAAGTAAAAGGAGAAGACAGTCAAGGGAAGTTCTTTGGGGAAAATAAGAATGAATAAAAGAATCTAGAAAAGGAGTAGGAGAAAAATCAAGAACCAGAAAAGCTAGGCATTGTGGAAGCCAAAGAAAAAGAGAATTGGCTATAAATAGGGCCAACAGGAAAGGGGTGGTGAAAACAGTATCCTGTACTTGTATTATCTTAATTCTTGGATGCTACTAGAACAAAGTACCTGGTCATTTATGAACATCATTAAGTAACTACCTGATTTATTTCTTTCTTTTTAGATAAGGACTTACTATATAGCCCTTGATGGCCTAGAACTTACTACGTAGACAAGGAAGAACATGAACTCACAGAGATACACTTGCCCCTTAAAGGATTAAAGGAATGTATCACAATGCCTGACCTTAAACAACATAAATTAATTTTCATAATTAAGTCTTGTTAGGAGGACAGACCCTCATAACTTTTACACTTCCCCAAAGGCTCTACTTGAATGCCATCATGATTCTGTTTAAGCTTTACTAAATATAAGTTCAGCCAGGTGGTGGTGGCATACACCTTTAATCCCAGTACCCTGGTGGTAGAGGCAGGCAGATCTCTGTGAGTTCAAGGCCAGCCTGGTCTACAAGAGCTTGCTCCAAGACAGGCTCCAAAGCTACAAAGTAAAACCCTGTCTCGAAAAACCAATAAAAAAAATAAAAATAAAATAAAATAAAATTAGTGAGGTTAAGTTCAGACCACAGTAAACAGTTCTCACTTTTGCCTAACCTCAACCCTCCAGTAACCTGTGGAGTTCTAAATCCACTGGCAGGGCTGAGGACAGGTTGATGAAATGCCATCTTGTTCTTAGAAAGGCCTAGAAGGGAAGGTGTAGAGCGCAATGGCAGATAGAGAGGTGCAAACTGGGATTGGAAAGAATCAGCAGTTTTAAAGGCTTCGGGAATAGAGTGACTGGGGACCAGGGGTGGGGTGGGGGATCTGAGGATAACCCATGAAGTAAGTAAGGCTGCTGAGGAAGCAAGGAGAGATCTTGTGTGGCCATCCGTCCATAGTCTTTCCTCTGAATGGTAGGGAAGCTAAGTTTGAGGAAGAGGAGGAAATAACTGAGATGAAATGTGATGACCTGTGTGGACCTAATGGGAGGATAGATAGAAAAACAAAGCAAAACAAACAACAACAAAAGCAAAAACCAAAAACAAGCGGTCGAATGCAAGCAGGGATCATTTTACGAGGGCTTTTCTGAGACCACAGGGCACTGTTTTGATATTTGCTCCATTGAGGTACAGTTTCAGATAAACGAAAGGAGACTCAGATTTCCTGGTACTTCATTTTCTTGACCACCTGCTGGCCCAATGTCCCAAACATCAAAATCTTACTTTGCCTATCAGAGATCGTAGCCTAGAATTCTCCTCTATGCAGCCATTGCCAGAAGACCAGATCTGGGAACTGATGTTTTCTATGTCTTCGTATTATTATTATCAGCCTATCTTCATAAAATTAGGTTTCCAGAACATTATATACCTGACTTTGCTTAGTCTTCCTGAAGAATTGCCTTTTCTAAACTATTAATATTTCCCTTTTCTGTTTATTAAAGGTCAGGTTATAAATATAAATAACATTAATATTTTTTACATTTTTGTTGAACATATATTACTTACTGTGTTATTCAATGCCACTTGGATAAACTCCATGGCCAATAAACTTGTATGCTTTAATTCCATGAAACCATATGTTTCTGTTGAAGAGGTAACACACCATATTTTCGTTGGTCATGAGAGTATCATGTTTACTACTTTTCTTTTGTCTGAGAGGAAGCTCAAAACTAAATGTTATGCTTAATCACAAAAGTAGATATAGCTTCTAGATCACAAAAGTAGATATTAGCTTCTTTCACCAGACTTCAAAAACATTATTCCACAATCGATTTTATAATGTAAAATGCCTCAGTTTTATTTTGCAGGGAGGCAGAAGACTAATACGTGAGTAAAGATGACCACTGCGCAGGTTCAGCTGTGAATTGTGGCTTCTGTATGCAGTGGAGTGCCAGAGGCCATGCCACACTCAGTTTGAAAGGCTAAATTTAGACAAAACTGTTCCTTTTTTTTCTGTGGTTTTTCAAGAGAGGGTTTCTGAATTCCCCTTTTGATAACTCCATGCATGTAGACAATGCATTTTGATGACCCCCACCCCACCTCTTTTATCTTTCTCCAAATCCTGTTAACTTCCATTCTTCCCAAGCCTCTCACACCTTTCGTTTTACTTGTTTTGAGACCCAAGGCTTAGCCAGGGATTCTCTTGTCAGAGGCCTGTGTCCTGCTCCAGTCTTTAAGTAGGTCCTGGAGACTGAACTCTAGACTTCTTGTTTGGACAAGAGGCACTTTAATGACCGAACCACCTCACAGCACAAAACTTTTCTATGTAGAAAAGTAGTCCAGGAGAGTGCTTGAGTAGTGAGCCCATAACAAGATAGAGCCACCCTTCTGCAGATTCAGCAAACTGTCCTTCCCTGGCATAGGTTCTCCGAGCTTACATATTTCTCCCTCAGCGCGTTCTGCCTTGTTCTTGTGCTTCATGGTTAGTCCTGTGTAGGGAGCGTTCTCTTTTCCGTGTGCAGCACTGAGCAGGCCCACTGTCGTCCTGGGGAATTTACAGAACTTCCTTTTCAAACCTTCTTCTCAACCTCAGGAGAGAATGGATTTGTAAAGTGCTGTTTCAGTGACTGACTCAAAGGGAAGATGCCTTTTACTGACTTCCTAACTTTCCCTGTATTTATGTGGACTTCCTGGATGGTAACACCTTATGGACTCCTGCCTTAGTCAGTGTTCTATTGCTGTGAAGAGACACCATGACCATGGCAACTCTTTTAAAGGAGAGCAATTAACTGGGGCTTGCCTAAAGTTCCAAAGTGTAGTTCATTGTCGTCATGGTGGCACATAGGCAGACACAATGCTAGAAAATTAGCTGAGAGTTCCATATCCAGAACCATGAGAAGCAGGAAGAAAGAAGGTCACTGGACTTGGCTTGAGCATTTGAAACCTCAAAGCCCATTTCCAGCCACGCTTCCTCTAACAAGGCCTACCTCCTAATCCTTTCAAAAAGTGCTACTCCCTGGTAATCAAATACTCAAATATTTGAGACAATGGTGGCCATTCTTATTCAAACTTCTGTAAGTAGCATTTGGCCTTACTGAGGGTGTAGATAACTTGGGACCCACAATGCTATCATTTTCATCATCCTCACCTGAGCTGAGGGCAGCAGGATTTACTATTATATTATTACTATTTTGATGACACATCAAAAAGGATACTTACTAGCTCTTTATTCTGTCATAGATGGTCATTAAATTAAATCACAACAGGCAGAGGAAGAGTTTTTCATTAATGTATGCAAGAGCTGAATTACTCTTTAGGGAAGGGGGCTAGAGATGGCAAATGGGAAATTGTAAAAAGATGAGGTTTTTTCTTCCTTTTATGTTGGTGCATGCTCAGGGCAAGTTCAGTGTGTGAGATCCTTGCTCTGTGATTCTAAAGTAAAATCATACTTGAAAAGAAATTGCTTATTAAAAAATGAAAAAAATCAAGGGAGTGATTAATTTTTGAAGTGCTTATATTCTCCCTTTCAGCAGGTTATTTTTAGGCTCTCAGGGTACAGAGCAAGGTACTTGCAGAATCCCCTTAAACTCTAGTGTGCTGACGGATTACCCGGAGCTCATTAAGCCCTAGATTTTGATTTGGTGGTCTGTGGTGGACCTGAGAGTCTATTCCTTACAGGCAGCTCTCGGGTACTGGTCCATGCAATAGCACACTGTGACACAGATCCTCTGGAAGCCCTTTGCAACCATGAGCTTTTTCATAATACTATGTATGTGCTATCTCGCACATTTATGAATGATTTTCTTCATTGCCGTCTATGTATCAAATGCCATAATATCTGATGACCTATGTCTCTAAACAGAAAATGTCTTCAATAATGTACATATTCCAAAAATTATATTAAAGCTCTTTATCTAACCCTTTTTACTTTCAATATTTTTTAAAAATATGGATTAACTAATGCAAATAACTACTGCATGTGACCTTGTGGCTATTCAAGTTCCTGGGTGTAGGAATACCTTCTCTGGGGGGAGGAGATCATTCCCTGGTCAGGTGTGAACTGCTGCAGGGCAAGGTGAGGCATCAGCTCGTCACTGCTGTATTCCCGACACTCAGAGCAGTGCCCTTCACCTTGCACACGCTTAGTAAGTGTTCATTAGGATTATGTCAGGAGAGCTTTGTTTCCAATGTACTTTCTACTTTAGTGTAGGGTCTGATGACGTCAGAGCTTTCATGGCTTCACATTGGTTCTTCCTGCCTAACAGCGTAAATAAGAATCCAAGAAGATGCCACGCTAACAAACCAGTTTTCAAAACCCAGAAACTTTGAAAGCATTTGAATTTTTACTGAATTCTATATGTTATTTTTCTTTTAATTTTTTTCTTCATAAAAGTCCAATATAACAAAGAAAAAGTCCAATGAATTTTACATTTTATGGGTAGATTTCTTTTTAATATAATATTCAGCTTTAACTTTTGCATAATTACGGAAATGTTACAACATTTATTGTCAATTAAAACCCTTGGGTATTATTTTTTTTTGTATGTGGGGGTGCTCTGTATTCCCCTTAGACTTGGTACCAATGAGCAGTGAAGGGTGTGTGGTAGGGAGAACTGGCTTTCGTATCACTTCTTCCAACAGATGTCTCCATGGCTAGACAAGCCAATGAGCTCCTTCTAGTCTTCCTTTTCACCTATAGAGAGTTGGCCATACCCTTTTTGCATCTTTCCTATGAGGACTCAGACGTACCATGAAGCTGTAGCGAGCAGAGTTTAGTTGCATCCCCTTGTAATATGGCTTAACTATAATTTTCTCATTTTCTTCAACCTCTGCATTTTCCAGAATGTTATAAGCAACTGCCCCTGCTCAAGAGTTTTTTAAAATGATGGATTTTATGTTGAAGGGTACACATTTCACAGTCTCTGGTTTGGAACCTTCTAGATTAGGTGACTTACAAGGGGTTGTGTATAGCTGTTATGTGAGGCGAGTGTTTTGTTTTAGACTGCCTTTGCTCTCTACACCCCATGGAGCCTCTCTGGATCATTTGGCCTTCATCCCTTCATATGTTCTGCCCACTCTCTGATTTTCCTCCTTGCTTAGTCTCTGTGGGTTGACTTAAAGGGCAAGCCTCAGCTGCATGTCAATCAGCCGCCCAGTTCACCAGTTTATTCTATAAGCACACTTCCTACTGAACATCAGGAGGTGTGTTTGGCAACAGGTCTCGAAAATGAATCCAGCTGTGTAGATTTCAATAACATTTGACAACAGGTAAATTTCTGTAGTAAGTTATGCATGCATTTTGTTTTAGTCCAATAATGCTATCTATGCTTCAGATTTAATGGGCACATCACCCCATTCTTGCTATTCTTTTAGTCCAGAAGGAGAAGGAAAGGTAAGAGAGAAGAGTGAGAGAGAGGAAGAGAAAAGCAATCTTACATGACCACATCTGTGACGAGGTGGAGAGGCCCAAGGAGAGGCAGGGTATCAGTGGCATTATGACAGGGTCTTAGATGAGAACTAATCTTGTGGACACAGAGGCAAATGGAAATGAATTGCTCATGAGCAAAACCACGTGATTCCAAGCTTGGTAAAGTGCCAACAGGTGCACAGGAAATGGTGTGGTCTTTTTTGGAGTTAAGAGGTACTAGAAAGGAGTCATGGAAGAACTGTGTAAAAAGTGGATCCAGATGTCAAAGTGCTCAGAGTCTCCATTCGGGTTGGCTTTCTATTTTCTATGTAGTCAATATTCTGCAAATTTCTGCCTAAAGCTGGTAAACAGAGACTAGCCCTTTCCTTCCCGGCTTGGGGTAGAAAATAACTCCTTTGCAAAGGAAGTGCCTTCTTTGCTTGCCTGGGAAATGGTTGTCAGCGATGCCGTCCACTTGCACTTCCAGTGTAGCATACATATTTGACCATGAAAAGGATCGGGGCCAGTGCATGGCAAGGTTTCGCAGCTTGAGCTGCAGCCGCTGTGGACATGTGGCTCGCCTCTCCGTGAAGCAAAAGGCATATCACAAGCTGCTGCCTTCTCAGCTGTGAAATGCCACTACTTAGGTCACATGCCTCAGATGAAAAAGCTGCCAGGAGCAACGCCTTCTCCTTGGCCGAGAGGCGTGCCACCTGTCACCCAAAGCTGCCGTCCCCTCTGGCATCAGGCACAGATAGCTCTGCTCTACTCTGCATGTGGGGAGGCCTGTGTTCTCTGTCGCTGGCAGTGTATTTCTCCATGGCATCGGACATGCGTAGAATTAAGTCTGATGTTAATGGAATAGAGGTTATTCTCCATGTTATCAGGACACAAGCGTCTACCCACAATGGATGTAAATTCACAGAAGGCACTTGCATGAAAACATTAATTTTACCCCACGTAAAAGACAGCATATGACAGGCTTAATTTCACCCAGCCGCTAAGTGTGATGCCACCCTTGGTGACGTGGTAAGATCACCCCTTATGCCACTCTTTAATATCATATATCATCTTAGTGCGCACAGTCAGCACCAACCATTAGAGTCTTGGCTTCATTCAATTTTATGGCACCTTAGTTTAGATCGTCCCCAGATCTTTGCAAGGTCTGACATTAAACGAAGACCCCAAAGTGCTTTGCTAATATTCGGGGTTGGATGAATAACTAAAGGACGATTTGTGAAAATTAATCTAATAGGCATTTAGTCTTCCTGGGGCTTTGAAATCCTGTGGTTTACTGTTTCTCTATGAAAGACCATTGAGTATGCTTTATCTTTAAGCAAAGTATATGTTTTTCTTGCTGTAATAACACCATCCAGGCACATGTGTGGTGCTAAAGAGCAAAAATCATTTCCTTTACATTTTTATGTGGTTCAGTGAAAAAAATAAAACCTGCATTAGAATATACTCTCTCCTAAAGTATTCCAACTGTGGTTCCCATTTTTGCCATCTGTTCCTCTTATGGGCTAACTATGCTCCCCTATTTCCGATTATTGCAGGAGGGAGGGAGTACTGGAGTTTGAATTCCTGTGCTTTGATTTAGGGTAAAAGGGTTTTTCAAAAATAATGACATTAACACGAGGTTGTCAGCATGGACTCTAATCCAAACAAGCTAGATGTCCTTATTGACCTGGTGCACAAGAAAAAAAGCATATTCATACTATGAAACTTCAGAAAATGCCAAAATCACCAACACGTGATGAGAGGAGAGGGCTGAAAGAGGTCCTTGCTGCCCTGGGGAGGATCAGTTCTGTTGATGCCTTGATTTCAGACATTTGGCCTTTAGAATTGTAATATGACAAGTCCATTTCTGTTTTTACTCCTTACTGTATGGCATTTTGTTATAGTAACCCCAGGACACGAATAAAAATCTGAAGTTACTATAAAATAAAGCTACTCTTAAGTAATCCTTTGTAAGAAAAAAAAAACCCTAACCCCCCAAACACAACTAGTCTTAGAAGTGCAATTGACTCATCTACTTATGGACTCTGATTTGATGGAGGAAGGTCATTGGCTAATAAAGGCACTTCCCTGGCCCATTTTATTGGTTAGAGGATAGGTGGGAGGAGTAAACAGAAAAGGATACTGGGAGGAAGAGGAAGTGAGCTCAGAGTCTCCACAGCTCTCCTCTAGGGAGCAGACGCCTGAGAGAGACGCCATGCCCCGCTCCGGGCATGAAGCTCCGACCCAGGATGGACTAGGCTAGAATCTTCCCGGTAAGACCGGTTCTCACAGATTATTAGAGATGGGTTGATCGGGATGTGAGAATTAGCCAGTAAGGGCTAGGGCTAAAGGGCCAAGCAGTAATTAAATGAATACAGTTTGTGTATTGTTATTTCGGGCATAAGCTAGCCGAGCGGGCAGCCGGGGTGCTGGGGACACAGCACCGCGCCCCTAGTACTACATATGGCGCCCACGTGGACAACTGCTTTCACATAAAGCCTGAGACAGCTTGGGAAGTAATTCTAGAACAAAATGAAAGCATTGTGCCTGGTTTCTTGGTAGCAGCAATTTCTCGGTTCTACTCTGCTTGCTAGAGGCAAGCATGCGCCTTCATCTAAGAGAGGCTTCCTGACTCAGCTTTAGCTGCAAAGCCTGCAGCTCATTAAGAGGTCCTGCCACGAAATACTTAAACGGTGTTGACGAAAAGCTGAACGCATGCTTTTCGGTTTTCAGCCGTAGCAGGAAAAAAGCTGCGCCGTTTAAAAATGCTGGCTTTCTGGGCCATCCTGCCAGGGCAAACTCTGACTGTTTGAGGCAGGAGGGCCGGCTACCAAGAGAGGACGTGAGTGTTGTCTGTTGTAGCTCACTTGCTGGTAGGGACCTTGAAATGCCATACAGTTGTTGCAGTAAACATGGCTACAGCCTGTATATCTGCCATGAGGCTGGAAAGCTAAGGAATGGACTGGATCTAGCTGGCAAAGCCACGCCTTTAATCCTACCCATATTGCTCAGTAAATTAAAGACTTGTGTGGTCAGAAAAAGAGAGATATACAGTAAAGAGAGATTCAAAGACAGAGAAAATTTCTGAATGGTTTGAAGTGTGTTAAAAATATATGCAGAATAAAATTTAAAGTTCTTAAAAGTAACAAAAAAAGGAAGAGAGTTGTTGTGTGTGGTAGCACACGCCTTTAATCCCAGTGCCTAGAAGGCAGAGACAAACAGATCTCTGTGAGTTCAAGGTGTAGTAGTGTACACCTTTAATCCCGAATGCCTGGGAGGCAGAGACAGGCAGATCTCTGAGAGTTCAAAGACAGCCTGGTCTACAGAGTTACTTCAGGTCAAAGATACAGAGAACCTATCTCAAAAAGCAAAGAGTTAAAAGTAAAAATAAACAAAATAGAGGTTAAAACAAAGCTGCACAAAGATGGAAAATACACAGAGAATCTTGATACTGTATGCTATTATGCTCTCTTTGAATTGTTTAAATGCTGAGGAAGGAGCAACAGCTGCTAAAAGATATTTATTTATAAATGCTGCTGAACTAATCCGACATAGATGTTTTGATGCCTTGGCTTTGAAATTTGGATCTAAGGACATGATACTTTGGAAAGGAGTTTCTTATTTTGTTTTCACAGAGGATGAGACGCTGTTCATTTCTTCTATTCCGATTTGGTATGATGGACCACGCCCTCCTGAAGGGTTGGTGTGAATGCCTTCAAAAAATTGCTTCGCTCAACTGCCAACTGAGATGAAACTAGCACACAGGTTATACCATGAAAGACCTAATTAACGACGCCCCCATTCAGCAGGAAGCAGTTTGGAGAGAAAAAACTGCGCCCATGTTCCCAAATATGGTTTATAAACGTTCTTTAACATTTAAAGGGGGATGTGATATAGGTATGAATAATTTGCATTAGTATAGATTTTGCTTTATTGATAGAGATTTAAGGTCAATTTTGTTATATGTATAAGTGTTTCTGACATTGATTAAGGCATTGTGATTGTGTAGTTCATTTAAATATGTACTGTATAATTAAGAAATATAGGTTGTTAATGGATAATCATCGATAATAGTAAAGCTTGTAGTCATGTTAGATTTTTCTAGATATATAGAGATATATTTTAGATAGGCATTCTTCATGTCTTTCAAAGATTACAGAATAGGACATTTAATATTTTAATAACTGAGGACTTTTCATGACAATGAGATACTCTGCTCCTGGCAGCACCAATTTACTTCAAGAAGAAGATGGGCATCGAAGAGGCTCGTTATGGAGTTTGATAGCCATTTGGGCAAGAAACTGTTCTTGCCTGGACTATTGCATAAACTGGACAAAGAGAACCCGCAGAGAGAGGACTGCTGAACTTGCCTAAAGGTGAGATGATCTTTCGGGGTTCCTGATTCATGAAAGAGTCTGCGAGACATTCAGCAGGACACAACAGATAGTGACTGAACTGACTTTGAATTTTCCTGCTTTATGGAAATGTCTGCTGGATAGCATGGGCCTGAAGGCTGAAGATGGATGCCCCAATGGTACAGAGGAACTTTGGGTGACTGTCCAGGCAGCAAGATGTCTCTGTCATTTCTAGAGTTTTCAAAGTTGCTTTTCTCTTGTTTGCTTAGGTAGTATTGTATCTTTCTGGAGTCTTTGATGGAGTTAAGAATAGTTAGTTATAGTTTTCCTTAGTTATGATAAAGATTATTGTAACTTTTACTTGATAACTGTTTTGTTATATGTAATTTTGCTATGTTAAAGTTAAAGCCTTTTTTTTTTTTTGTTTAAACCGAAAAAGGGGAAATGATGGAGGAAGGTCATTGGCTAATAAAGGCACTTCCCTGGCCCATTTTATTGGTTAGAGGATAGGTGGGAGGAGTAAACAGAAAAGGATACTGGGAGGAAGAGGAAGTGAGCTCAGAGTCTCCACAGCTCTCCTCTAGGGAGCAGACGCCTGAGAGAGACGCCATGCCCCGCTCCGGGCATGAAGCTCCGACCCAGGATGGACTAGGCTAGAATCTTCCCGGTAAGACCGGTTCTCACAGATTATTAGAGATGGGTTGATCGGGATGTGAGAATTAGCCAGTAAGGGCTAGGGCTAAAGGGCCAAGCAGTAATTAAATGAATACAGTTTGTGTATTGTTATTTCGGGCATAAGCTAGCCGAGCGGGCAGCCGGGGTGCTGGGGACACAGCACCGCGCCCCTAGTACTACACTGATTCATTTGCTTGTCCCCCTTTTCCACCAAAAGACCCTTCACTCACACAAGGTGCCTTCCCTTAGATATCTATTCCTGATATGGTTAACTGTAGGTGTTCATTTTTTTTCCCATGAATTAAAGAAAGCCCAATTAGCTCAGAAGGTATCGTTCCTAGGTCTGTTTATGAGGGTGCTTCCTAAAGAAACTGGAATTTGATCTATGGGCCAAGTAAGGAAGATTCATGCTCACCCAAGGTGGGTAAGCTCCGTCCTAACTGTTGAAGGTCCCAACAGCGCAGAAGAAAGATGAGTTCACTCTTGTTCTGCGGCAGGAGTGCCCTTCTCTTGCTCATCTTGAGACTTTGGGCTTCTACCAGCCCTTTAGCGTCTCAGTCTCATGCCTTTTGTCTTGGAGTGAGAATTATATTAGCAGCCTACCCAGTTCTGAGGCCTTTGGATTGAACATATTACCACTCCCACTCCCCTGGTTCTTCATCTTGAGTTATAAGAAATTCTCTATTATCTATCTATCTATCTATCTATCTATCTATCTATCATTTCTTTATCATCTATCTATTTATATCTCTATTATCATCCATTTATCTATCTTAGTTTTGGTTCTGTCTCTGCATAGAATCTGGACAAATTATAGTTACTAAAACACACTGGTTAAAGCATCAGTGATTTAGCATTTGCTAATCAAGCTCTGTGGGTTTCATGAACATTACTTTATTAGAGGCTCCAAATAACCTTATGAAATAGATGCTAATATTAATTGGAAAAGAATGGAAGTGATTCCCTAAGTAAGTTGTATAACATAAAAGTAGCTTATGGAGAGTCCAAAATTCATCAATTTCACACCACAGCTGAGGTGACTAACTATTATGTGGTCCCCTATAAAGGCATTCAGCTACTTAGCAGGCAAAACTATTGTCAGCAATTTGAATGTGTACTTAAATGAGTATAAAAATGTAAACTAACACTACAAAATCATACTACTGAAAGTCAAAAAATCAGGTCCTGGACCCACATTGCATCCAACAGACTTGTTCTTTGTGCCTAGAGGACCACACAACCCGGTCCATTATCATTTTAAGAAGGATAAACTGAAAGCACACCAGGTTTTCCTTTTTCATGTTCTTGACTGTGTATTTTCTAGAAAAGGCAGTTCCTATCTAGAGTTCATTCCAGATTGAACAGTCACAGAGGTTTGCAAAGGTACTTCATTCTTTTGGGAAAAAAAAAAACCTTAAATAAAGTAACTTGTGGCAAAGATGATTTAAAAGACGTCTTGTTTCAGTGTTCAGAAGAATCATATAATTTTAAAAAGGCAAATATATCTCTATGTCTAGATTAGGGATATTTAGCAGTGAGGAGAGAGGAAAGATAGTTAATTCTCTCCCTGAAATTGTCTAGCACCTTAGTACTGGCAAGTTTGCCGTGTCTTTTCATTTCACAGTGCTCCTAACTGTCAGCTGCAGAATGTGCACAATGACAGCTGATTTTCCAGTGGACTGCTAGTTCACATGCAGACCGAGTCTCTTCATTGCTCCTGTGCTCATGGAGGCATATGGCTGAGATCCCTGGCTGGTTGTAGGAGGAGCTGGGGGGCTGGGCTGATTTGATTGAACCCAATAATACCAAATATCTGGGAATCTATGATTCTGTTAGAGGAGAAACAGAATTATGGCTTCATAACAGAGCATCCTTGACTGTCCCTTCCTGGGAGGGATCTACCAATGACTTCAGTTCATCAGCAGAGGCAGCAGCCTTTTAGTGCTCTTATATTTGCAGTTATAGTTCATGCAGACACACCACAAAGCACATCGGTGGGTATAGAGGAGAAGACTTAGTGGGTAGAGTGAGCTTTCTGGAGCCAATCAGACCTGTATTCTCATCCTATTCTGTCATCTTTGACTTTAGACAGACCATTCGGTGTTTCTTCACCAATTTCTTGGGTGTGTAAATTGAGAATTATAAAAGGAATTTTCTCTGGCTTGTTTTGACTGGGTCTCACATTGTGACCCAGGTTAGCCTAGGACTCACTATGCAGACCAAGCTGATCTTGCACTTATGACTATCCTTCTGCCCCAATATCCTCAAATACTGGGATTATAAGAAAGAACCACCACATTGTATGGTTTTCTGTTTCCAGTATGATAAAAGAAGATGAGTGGTATGTATCAAATTGAATACACATAAGGAGGTAGGTGCCCAGGTGTGATATACTTTGCATCGGTAACATTCCCTTTTATTCAGGTTCTCTAAAACGGACATAGAGGCTATTAGCAGGGGAAAAAGAAATTGAACATGAAAATAATCTCATGTGGAAGATTTCTTATATAATATCCGAAGCATTTCTCTGCCTCCGTTCCAACAGTTGTTCATTGAGGAAACTTATGGGTATGTTGTAAGTGACTGTCATCCAAGCCAAACAACTGTCATTTTGGGGTGTTCAGCTGTGCCTGATTGCAAAAGATCATCTCATTTGGGCCTCCTGACTGTTCATACCCTCTCCTAGGATGTGGGAGGGCCACAAGACTCTCATTCGAGAATTCAGCCACTCTGTACCACCTGTGGTATGCAACTGCGTCTTAATTGCCTATGACCCCAAGGAGAGGCTAGAGCATTCAGGCTGGGAAGAGGAAAGGAGGGGGCTCCATCTATGTGATCATAAGAAAGCCTTTATTCACACCGAGTGAAGGCTTTTTGATGCAGCCTGTTAGAAGAGAAGCACCCACACCCCTGCAAGTAACCCCTGATGTATGCTCTGTAGAGAAGTCTGATAAGCTCGTTGGTTCCCCAGAGTCAATTTTGGTGTACTCTTGTCTAAATTTGTCATTAGGACTATAGGAGAAAGGGTAGACGTTGCTTGCATCTCCCTCTGGGGAGGAATTTTAGCAACAGGGTGTCAGACATGCTCCTGTTAAAAGGCTATTGAAATTTGTCCTTGGAAAAAGAAGCTCTTAAGACTATAAACTGTTGTGTCAGGATTACCTTTTAAGTGGCTCCTGAGGAGGAGGGCCAAATCTACTGGCCAGAAGAAGGACATAAAAGGTTTTTATTATCTTGTAATTTTCATTTGGTTTTAGCTACGAATTCATGTATAACATTTCCTGAAGGTTTGTTACCACTGTCCGTCAACAGTATTTCCTAAACGCGTTATATAATCTTGGTTTCTTACAGCATTGACCTCTGCTCTGCATGAAATTGCCATCTGAAGTGTTTTAATGAAGGTGGGGTAGCTGTGAGAATATCAGCTAGATCACCAGACGAACAGTAGACATTTGCAGTCCTAGTTGTAACTTTCTTTGAGTATAGCATATGCCTTGCTTATCACATGGCTTTTAAAGCGTCTATTACAATTCCAGACTTCAAATACAAACTACACATGTTAATTGAAATTAACTGGAATAAAATAACATGGGAAGTGTTTCACAGATGCATAAGGCTGTGTGAGGAAGATACTGATGCTTTAAGAAAAAAAATTAGATATTTGGGGATAATTTTTTGTACCTAAGCTTTCACCAATATGTGTATTAGATTCTGCTTCCCAAGTCTCTCTGGGCCATAAATTCAGCTTCATGTTAGTTTATATTATAAGTTCTCATTTTTTGCTTGGGTTTGCTTTTGATTGTAGACTAGAACCTTTTCAGGGACTTAAAAAAAATCTAAATATGTTCAGCCCCAGTGACTGGGACTTTGATAGAACCTGGAAAACCAGCTCTGCTCAGTTGCCTACAAAGAGAAGATGGTCTAGACAGGCTCTGTTGCTGTGATAAACACCACGATCAAAAGCAATCCAGGGAGGAAAGGATTCATTTGACTTACAGGTTCCAATCCATTAACTAGGGCAGTCATGACAGGAACTCAAAGCAGGAACCTGGTGCAATCAGGAACTGAAGCAGGGACCATGGAGAGACACTAATTAGGGGCTCGCTCCCTATGTCTTGCGCAGGTTGTTGTGTTATACAACCCAGCACTACTTGCCTAGGGTAGCACCACCCATGGTGCACTAGGCCACTCTTCCCCAATCATTATTTTAAAAAATTCCCTACAGACATGCCCACACGTCAGCCTTAAGGAAGCAGTTTCTCAATTGTTGTTCTCTGATCCCCATGACGTTAGTGACTCTAACGTATATAAAGTTGACAAAACCTAAGCAGCACAGAAGTTCTAGGTAGGTGAGTAAGGGAAGAGACAGCTGGACTGGAGCTCCAGCTATAAAGAATATATTGTACTGACCTCACCTGATGCCAAACTTCACGAGGCCTTGGTGCTGACTGTTTACTTTAGCTGGTGTCTATTTCCATCTTGTCCTTTTGTGACAGGATGCTTCTTTTCATTCAGAATCTATGCCAAGTGCAGACATTTTCTTTTTAAAGTTTTAAAAGCTATTCATGCATGTATTTAATATATTTGGATCCAATTTAGCCTTATTACCTCCTTTCTAGTTCTTCTTCTACCCCCACTCTTCCTCCTCCCAACTTCATTCTCTCAATTTCCGCTCAGTTCTACATTTATGGGCATCAGTGTGGGACCATCTACAGGAGCATCAGTAGCTTCCTAGGTCTCATATCTCTGAAGAAAAAAGACTCTCCCTCTCTCAGCAGCCATCAATGCCAATCATTCCTCAGATGAGGATTGAGCTGCATCAGGCCCGTCCCCATCCATGCTGAAAGTTGAGCTGACTTGACCTTTGCAAGTCTTGTGTTCACAGCCTATCTATTGTGAGTTCGTGTGTGTAGCTATAGGTTCAACGAATACTGTGGCCATCCTCTTCATCTGGCTTTTACAATTTTCCAACCACCTCTTGCATGTTGATCTCTAATCCCCAAGGAGAAAGGATGTGATACAGATGTCCCATTATCAAGCTAAGCACTTCACAGTCTCTTTAATTTCTTCATGTTCACAAACTGTTGGCCACCATGTACTTCAAAAAGACTTCTCTGTTGACAGTTGAAAGCTGCACCCATCTACAGGAATAAAGATGATAAGAGCTCAGGGGAGTGGTTCATTATTATTTAGGTAACGAATGGTACTAAGTTCTCCCTAGGACAGAACATCTATGCCCTAGCCAGCCATGAATTCTGAGTCCAGTTAATGGGATTCATACCAGGGCATGAGTTTTAGTTCCAAGCAGATAGTGGATGGCTACTCCCTTAATATTCATGCCCCTTGTGCTGGCACCAGCAGTCATATCGTGCCAGTGGGACAGTCCTTCTCGTGGTTCACAGGGTTCACAGCTGGGTCAGACTGATAGTGACTTTTCTTCCCTGGCAATTATGCATAGAATTATGAAAGCTACTGAGTGGGAAGGAAGTTTCCAGGTTGGTAACAACTTGATTTCCACATGCCCGAGGACTTAGGCGGTGTCTTTATCAATAAGGTCTTACTATAGAACTCTCAGTGGTGATCAAGAGCAGTGTCAATAGCCTTATAATGTTTGGGGGGCAGGGGCTAATCTAGGGGAGCCATTGATCAACAACCTGAAAAGAGGTCACCCATACTTGGGACTGGGCTTTTTGTTTGATAGTCAATGAAATCTAGGGAAAGAATTGCTTCCTGTTGTAGGGTAATGTTTATAGAAGTAGTAGGTTTCCATATTGCATTTTCAAAAGCCTTCAGTCTTGATTATCTCTCTTCACTCTCCTCCCCTACCCTGTCCAAACACTTTTTCCTTAAGAGGGTCCTCCTTATCAAGCTATCATCCTTGCCCTTGCACTTACAACCATATCTTATCTTTTTATTTACTTTATGTTATTTGCTCTAACCAAGAGGATATTATTTCTGCAGTACTTCACATACTTGGCTTTTTTTGTCTCACCAACTGGACTCTTAAATATTTCTAGAGCCCAAATCAGCCCCTGAGAGCCCCCAAAGCTGTAACAAGCATATTTTTGAAAGATTAAGTCAGAGGTTCAAGGGGTTCATAGATGGCTCAATCAGTAAAATTCTGGTCATACAACCCTGAAGTCCTGAGTTTGGATTCCTAATGCCTACAGAAAAAGCTGGACATAATGGCCATATCTATAATCCTTGTTGTGAGGAGGTGGAGGCAAGAGAATCCTTAGAGTTCATTAGCTTGCTCGCCTTGCTGAATCGGTGAGCTCCAGGTTCATGAATGCTTATGTGCATAAACTTGTATATACACATACATATATGTACTATACCTCTACCCATATACAGCACAGTCACTACCTGGGTTTTTATGTTTATATATAGCAGGGATGGCAAATAAGTGCTTGAGCCTGGATGACTGACTTGTAGTCTATTTTCTTCTGGGTTCATTAGTGAAGTCCTGTCAACTCAGTTTTTAATCATAGGCTGCAAGATGAAGCTTTACCCTTATTCCTAGGTTACAAAGTGAATTTTCATACATAGCATTTTAGTTGAGACAACTGAGACCAAAATGGGTTAAGCAAATTTAGTTTCCCCCACTCATTCTTTTATTAACTAACTAAAAAAAAACATTGATAATTTGAACTACTAGAAGCAAGAATCAGGTATGCATAATGTTCCCAGATCTAGGATCTCCTGCTATGCGTGGTCACATAGGCTTTTTCAGCGTAGATTTGTTAAACTTAATTCAGTGGGACATTTAAAGGACACTAATTACTTCCTATAAGGTGATAAAAGACAAAGGTAGGTGGAACAGTCACACTGTGGGTTGCAGTGTGAAGTTAGAGGCTGAGGGGATTCCTAACCATCCATTCTAATAACTTTGTCTTATAGATGAAGACATTAAAACCCAGACAGAATAATAGTTAACCTTTCATAAACCACAGAATGAGTAAAGGATGGCTTGAGACTATTGACAGCTCAAGGTCATGCAGTTAAATAGTGTGTAGCGGGTGTCAGAAGGGAGTCTCAGGCCCTTTCAACTGCCAGTGAGTTTCACATACATGCAATTAGAAATATTTGGGAGGGGTATTGGCAAACACAGTGAGGGTGGTATCCAGAAACTGTTGTTTTTATCCCTTGTCCCTTTTTCTTCTTTGGGGAACTGTTGTATACCTAACATTATTAATACATGAGGTTGCCTCACTTTTAACTGCGAAGATGGGAAGGTTTCATGTAATATATGAAGAGTACATTTTATAGGATTTTCAGAATAAAAAAGGCTTTACTTTTTGCTTAGCTTCACTGCCTCAGTCTACGAGTTAAATCTCAATAAACCAAAGATGTATTTCTGACATTTAATTAAATCCAACAGTTATTGAGAGTGAGGGATAAAAAAATGAGTAGGACATACTTCTTAATATAGACTCTTTAAATCCTACTTAAATTGAGGAATAAGTTACAGAATTCTGATAGTTCCATGAATTTGATGTAATCATGACTTGTCAGGCTGCTGGTAACTTGTCTTGTACCTTGTAAGGTTCCTTGGGATGCTCAATTTGTTCTGATTACCTGTTAAATGAAAGCATTGGCTTTTTCCTACTCAAACGGCTGTGGGATTTCTACCAAGCAATAAGTACTCCAGTATTCTTTTCTCTTTACATTCTGTGGATGACTAGGGATGAAATGTGAAGGAAACATTATATTTTATCCCTCTCATATTTTCAGATTGAGCAGGGATGGAGCAGAGCTAATTATATAACAGGTACAATAATTATATAACAGATTTAATCTTTCTGTGGTGTTAGCAAGATCTTTCCATAGTAAGCTCTTTGTCTCTACTAATTTTTTCTAATTTCGCTGTACAACCTTACATCTTCTCCCATGGCATCTGCCCGTTGTAGACTCTTTTATCCAGGTCCATTTTAACATGTGCTCCAAACAGAATGTTGACTCTGACTTGTTTTGTGTTGGGAGAAATAAAATTCCATTTCTCACAGTATTAAGTAGATGAAAGCTGGGGACAGACTTAAAGAGGTACCAGGCAGTTCCTTGTACCCAGAGGTACAACATAGAGATGATTAGTGTGTGATGGGGCTGCATCCTGACATATCCTGGATGTTCCATGGAGCCATGTATCGATACACTCAAGGTAAACTGTAAATACCCTACATAAACTGAAAATGATTTCATATACTCCACGAAGCAATGCAGGTTAGCAGCATGGCTCTCTGTAGAGAATTGGTTGCTCCTTGCCCTGAACTGTGGCTGACTGGAGTGATATCTTCTTCATGCTGTCCAGAATTTCATTGTACTCTGTATTTCTCAAGAAAGAAACTTTCAAAATTCGAAGGATATAAAAGAAAAAAACTGAACTGTCTTTAAGTTGGGGTGACCTGCCAGATCTTCCTTGTTTCAAGAAAAAGATAGGGCAAAATCAGCGCCCCAAAGGGTGGGCATGTGTATTTCTCTAAGGACTCATGGAGGTTAGGGAGTTCGAACAGTGGACTGTCTAGATCAGCATTAGTGTGGCCACAGCAGAGGTGTGTGGGTGGGTGTGGACGGGTGACGGTGGTGACAGAGATGGCCTGAAGAAAGCCAGGCGAGACCGGGAATCAAAAAGAACATATTTGTCTTGGGTCTGGTAGGAATGTGCCTGTTTTGTGCATGTTGTATATCTGGGGACTAGTCAGGGCCGTAACACAGATTTTAATTACTGTGCCACAGCTGGGACAAACAGGTGACAAAAGCAACCTAAGGGAAGTTTGTTTTGTCTCCCCACGCTAGAGTGTGTTATCACAGGGAGGGCAAATCATGGTGAACGTTAGAGAAAGCTGGTCGCATATGTCAGCAGATGGAAAGCATAAAACAAGCCTGTGTTCACCGTTACAATGGGTCTTCCCACTCCAGCTAGTTCATCCAGTCTGGAAACAAACTCACAGGCATGCCTGCCATCCTAGACACTGTCAGTTGACAACCAGTAGAAAACATCACAGTACATACCAGCTACTGTTTAAAATGTTTTAAATAAAAGTACATATGCACAACAGCTTGGAGAATAAAGTCACATCTTTTGAGGAAGTTGAAGTTTGATTAATAGCACCAGTGGTATTTAGTATGACTTTACCAATACTAGCACAGTACCTGGAAAATAATTGGCACACAAGGATGTTTTAGAGTTTGGTCCCTAGAATGGATGCTGGGATGGCTTAGCAGCTAAAGTGTTGTAAAAATACTGATAACAAATAATAAAATAAAAACACCCAATCTTAAAAAAATAATCAAGTCACTTGCTCTAAAATTAATGTAAAATTGTTATTCTTAGTTCCCAATTGGTTAACTTGACTATGTTTTTCTGTTTTAGAATGAGAATTGGGTACAAATCTAATGACTCTATCCTTGAGTGGTGTGTTCGTGGGTCCGTGGGAACAGGATTTAAAGGCTGGGGAGTGTGTTTACTTTCTGATAGATTCTGGGCGGTCTGTAATAATTCCCTTCAGCAGCTGTAAAGATGGTTAATCTTTGGTTTTGCATTCGTAAATAAGATGAAATAGAAGTGATCATCCACAAAAAGAGAACTCAATGGTGATGAAATATCTTTGGGAAGTGGAAAGTGGGCTGCCAGGGGTACTAGGAATGCCAATTCACCACATTTAGTGAGTATTAACAGCTTGTATTCATACACATCAGTTCATCAGATAAAAAGAAAAAATAATTTGATTTAGTCTACCATTACAGTGATTTGAAGAGAAGCAGTTAGATTCCACAGTCAGAGAGAAAACTCTCTAATTGTTTTTAACATACTCAATATTTATAAAAATTCAGTTTTACTAAAATACATACAGGAATGCTATCATATTGCATCAGTTTTACTAAAATACATATAGTAATGCTATCATATTGCATCAGTTCAGAGCTCCCATTTTTCATGTTCATGGCATCATAGAGAGTCACTGTGTTTGGGACATAGCATCTGTCTATACAATTAATTACACTTAACATTTGTTTTTCTAACATCCATCTTGCACTGGACAAACTGTGAGGTAGGTAGGGACCACACAATTCATATCACAGGGGTCAAGCATGAAAGGCTGGCCAAAGAACTCAGTCAGCAGGAGCCAGCACCATCTGCAGTCCACAGTGGCTATGGGAGAAAGCCTGTCTACTGCTGCCAAATCTCTTATTTCAAGAAAACATAGGAAAAAACTTAAACGTGAAATGTCTCTATCTTTACATTTCAGCAAACAGTTCACATTTTATTTATTAGCTAATTTGAGATAGAATATTTTTACTTGGCCCAGGCTAGCCTGGGACTTGTTATGTAGCCCAGGTTGGCCCTGACCATCCTCTCACCCTCACCTTCCCAAGTTCTGGGATTAGATGCATGCATTACAGTACCTGGATATCTACTAGTGAGGAAAGCCTAGCTTCTCTGTTTATAGATTGATACCACTGCCTTAGGAGATTATGTGTCTACAGACAGCCCTTACAACTGCCCTGGGCTCCAACTAAACCAGAAGTGATTGTGTCCTTGTGGCGAGTTGCTTTTTTATTCATGGTTTCTCATTTTTTTTTTAAATTGGGGATATGAGCCAAATAACACATCATTTGATTTCTTTTCAACTTCCACAATATCTGTGATTTGTATGAAAAGCGGTAACATCTTCGGTTAATTAGCTTTCTTGTTTTCACTATGAACTACGTGATTCCCCCCACCTCCACCCCCAACATTCGAAATCTGCCTAGTGTTGGCCTCTCTGAGTGTGTTTATGAACATTTGTTGAAACTGACCAGAGAAAAAATCCTGGCAACCCGTCTCTGGTCTAAGTAAATTGTCGGTGGAGTTGCAGTACTTGGCTGTCTCCTGCTGTAGTACACGCTAATAAAGCCCTCGCGGAGGAACTGCGAACAGATGCAGCTCCGAAAACACAGTGTCCTTGTCGCATTCGCTCGTCTGTCTCTCCTACTGAGGCAACACTTGCTTGTGATAGCTAAGTAAACAGTCTCCTCTTTGTCATAAACACTTCAGGGTTTGTAAGTGGAGTGGAAACTCACTGCACCTAGAGACTTGAATGCATAGTCCTGAGCCATGAAGGAGCATGTGCGTTGACATGGAATGACACGGTGCCACACAATTCCTTGGAGTCAGACATAAATTAGTATATTGTGGGCTGGGGGAGACAGCTTGTTGAATAAAATGATTGGTCCGCAAGCTTGAGGACCAGAGTTCAGATTCCAGGATCCACATACAAGTCAGGCAGGTGCCGGGTGGCTACTTTGTCAATTCTAGTACATGGGAGACAGAGACAGGGAATCCGTGAGGGTGGGCTAGTTAGACTAGCCAAATCAGGCAGCTCTGGGTTCAGCCAGAGAACCTGCCTCAGTAAAGAAGGTGTAGAGAGATCAGGTAAGACACCAAGCATCAACTTTGGGCTTCCAAAGGCATGTGTGTACACCCTCACAAACTTGCAAACATGCATATGCCCATGCACACATACCCAAACACAAGAAAGAACGGCATATTGTCTTTGCAGTCACTTTTTGAACTTTAGTTGAGTTAAATACTATTTATCTATCCATACCACATCTTATGTGGGAAATTAGAAACTATGTCTATTATATCGGGACAACAAAGATGCCATCTAAGTGCCTCCATCTTTACTGATAAGTAGCTAAGAAATCTTGAGAAACACCTGTTTTTCTGAATTTCCATTTCCTCATTTACAAACAAAATATGCTGTGAGCTGTTATGAGGAAGACAAGAAAGCTCTCTGCAAACTCAAAGCTGTGCACACAGCCTGGAACCCTTCTCAGGAGCCTGGTGGACTCTGCGGTCATAATTCCCAGGGATACGGAACTGGCCTTCTTTTCCTCTTCTACTCTTCCTTCTTCTGTCTATTGTTTATACCCCAGCAGCTTAATTTGATATTGTCACCAGGCATGTGGAATTATATTCAGTGTCTCAGAATGAGGGCTGTGCTCATTCCCTCAAGAACCTTAAACAGATTCCTTTGAATTATTTTTATATGTAAAGAGTTATATCATCTAATCCCCCTCCTTCCCTCTCCTTAACTTCCCTTCTCAGAGTTTGTTAATCTGTGTGTGTGTTAAGATTGAGGACCCCAGTGATGATTCTGTCATGAGCAGAGTCACATAGATTCTGCATATCAGTAGTCGACAGTATTATCACTAAGTAGCTTTTGGTCGCTATGAGTCTCCCACTTGTGATTTAGACAAAGTAGGGTGTTCCATAACCAGACAGAACAGAATTCCTTCCCTGTTAAGCATTCCGATGTTTTTGGTTTGTTAGTTTTGTTTTGTTTTTGAATATAGCCAATGTCAAGCTCTTGAGTGGGGCAGATGGGGTCGGGGATGGAGGAGGAGAAAAAACAAACAAAACCCTTGGCTCTGTAGCTCCTGCCCTTTTCCTCCCATCAGGTCTGGTTTCAGCCTGCTGACTTAAGGTCACTAATGGGAGTTGGGAGGAGACCCACAGGGGCGTCTCTTCAGCACGGTGCCTTGTACCTTAGGAAGACTGAGAAGACCTTGATTTGGCATTAGCTGTTAACTTCATAAACTGAACTGAGGGCTGGGGATGTAGCTCACTTAGACTACTAGCCTAGCATGTGTGAAACCCTGGGTTTGTTCCCCAGTACTACATTCACCTACTGTGGTAACGCATACCTGTTATTCTAGCACAAGAATTACAGAATATAATTCTGTAAATATAATTTTATATTTTTAAAATATATATTTAAAATATTAATATATATTTAAATATATTTAAAATATATATTAAATATATTATATAAAATATATAATAAATATATTAAAATATATTTAAAATTTATAGAATATAATTCTATAAATAATAGAGCAAGGAGGACCAGAAGTTCAAGGTCATCCTCCAGACCGAGTACACTCAAGGCCACTCTGGGCTACAAGAGAAACCACCCCAAACACAAAACAAAGCAAAAAAAATCCTGTATTTATGTTTGTGTAATCTTTCATGCAGGGAATATGCTAATACACATACACATTGTGTATATGGTTAAATATCAATTTTCTTAAAATAATAAAATAAATATGGCCATCTTTCCATGATTGTAACAAAATGCCTGAGATAATTAAATTATGAAGAGAGAAAGATTATTTTGCCTCACAGGTTTAGATGTGATGGGGAGGACCCACTGCTTTGGACTCTTACTGGAGCTGGCATTTGGCATTGTTGGGTAGCATTAGAGCAAAGTGCTCATATAATGGCCGGGGGAAAAAAAGACAAAAAAAATGTAAGGTTTGCCGCCCCACCCCCAGTTGCTCCCAAAGCTACAACACCAGTGACCTAAGGACTTTCTTTTAGGACAATTCTTCTAAAGGACAATTTCCTGAAGGCTTCACCATCTCCCAAGAGAATGACCCCAGCATCCAAGCTCTAACGCTAGTCACTTCAAATTAATTTTCTACATTTTTATTTGCTTAGTTACAAAAGCTATTTCTGCTCGCCAGTCTCTATCTTTATCCCACCTAATGGTAACAATTTTAGGTTACTGTATCTTACATTAGTAGCTTGCTTCAGGAAGCAGGTTCAGCACCTTCAACTACACAGTGTCATTCTTGCGTCTTCTTGTGTTCATTACTGAACAAGTTTTCATTTCTTCACAGAAGAGGGACTTTGGAATCCTAGTGTCTGTAACATCATGAGTCAGTGTTCCTTAAAAAGCTCAGTGTAGACAATGGTACTGTGTCAAGGTTTGTCAAAACTCCAGTCTTCTTTCTTTTGAAGGAAAGTTTACTTTTTGCTTTGTCTAGGTTTTTGTAATATTCTTTCTTTATCACTGTGATGAAAAATTCCAAGTATGTGTCCAGCTTGTCAGAATTTTATTTTCATTTTTTTCATTTTGCTGTGACCTGTGCACATTCCCCAGTTTCAAGCTTTCTGGTTCTGGTGTCTGTTTCTCTCTTCATGATTATTTCGGTGACCTCTTGCTCCTTCATTGGTGGCAGAGGCAGTAAGCCCATAGTTTGCTTTTTCTAAATTTAATTTTACCTCTGTACTGCCACTTAACTTTTCAACAATGGCTTTCCGCCTTCCCTTCTAAAGTGTGATGATTGCCTGGGTTACTACATTATTTTTTATTTGGTTTGAGTCTGGTGCTGCGTACTTCAGTCTAGTCTCATTTTAGAAATCGGATCCATTTACAGATCTCCTGTGAAAACATCAATTACTTGGAATACAAAGTGATGTTTTCTGGAATTGCCTCACATTTCTTCACAAAATATCTTTCAGGCCCTCTCATCTCACCATGGTTAATAGAGAGTCATTTCCTTTCCTTGTGTTGGAAATATTTTTCATGGACCCATGATGATTCTTGCTCCCTTGGCTCAGTTTGAGTATTCCTGAGTTTACCCAGGTCAGACACCCCATGGCAATCATTAGCTGTCCTCTTTCTTTAGAAATGTCACTGTCTAGCCGGGCGGTGGTGGCACACGCCTTTAATCCCAGCACTCGGGAGGCAGAGGCAGGTGGATCTCTGTGAGTTCGAGACCAGCCTGGTCTACAAGAGCTAGTGCCAGGACAGGCTCCAAAGCCACAGAGAAACCCTGTCTCAAAAAAAAAAAAACCAAAAAAAACCCACAGAAATGTCACTGTCTATCCGTGTGCAGATCGGAAGTGGGAGGGGCAGCTGATTTCAGGCAACTTGTAGTAATATGAGCAGTGGGCTGCTTCCCACCACCTGGCTAGCCTTACCCCAAATAATTACATGGAAACTGTAATCTTTTAAACACTGCCTGGCCCATTAGTTTCAGCCTCTTATTGGCTAATTCTCACATCTTGCTTTAACCCACATTTAGTAATCTGTGTAGCACCATGAGGTGTGGCTTACCAGGAAAGATCTTAACCTGTGTCTGTCACGAGTGGGAGAATCATGGCAACTGCCTGACTCAGCTTCTTCCTCCCAGCATTCTGTTCTGTTTACTCCGCCTACCTAATTTTCTGTCCTATTAAAGGGCCAAGGCAGTTTCTTTATTTAACCAATGAATTCAACACAAAACAGAAGACTCGCCCACATTAGCAACTGACTTAGCTCGCAGGAGAATTTCACGGGTGAAGAGGAGCTGTTGAAATCAGCACACGGCTTTGGTCACCAGCTCCAGGCCGCTGAATTAGGCCTGTCACTTGTTCCCAGAAGTACTGATTGGATTCCAGAAGATTATTTTGTCAGTGTTAATTGGTTTTCAGACTCACTATCTTATCAATTTAGATATTTCCATAAATATTTTAGTAATAGTTTGGGAAAGGACCCTTTCTCTGATTTCATTTTCTCTATTAAGTAACTCTATACTCAATGGTTTTAAAAAAAAATCATCAGATTTATCTTGCTTGGCTTTTTATCTTATAATTATTTAGCTTATTGAGCTCTACACATGGGATGAGGCTGTTTTGCTTTCTGAAGTTTTGTCTTTATCTGGTCCTTAAGCACAGGCCATCCTAGGCTGTGAGATACTTTTTCGCACCTGTCAACACTGTGGATCCTTATTGAACCTCTTCTGTTCTGTACCAAGGTCAAGGACAGTCCCACATAACCACAGTGGAATCTCTGCCAACACTGCTTTAATAAGGTTGGAGTTAATAATATTTAAATATATTTCACACTCAAGTACAGTCAACCTATTCTCCATGCCAATTAAGAGGTGTGATGTCATGGAATACAAAGTAATTCAGAAACTATTTATGCATTATTTTTTATTCATATGCATTACAATTTTTCCTTGCTTCATATTTGCATAATTACAATTTCACCTAAATTTATATGCAAATTAGCTTAGATCTCTGAAAACATACTAATTGCCTAGATTAACATGCTGATTCACAACCCTTTCTCCCACAACAAGAAGGGCAAAAATAAATAGAATAACCTAGGATACAAAATTTAAAGTGGACAATTCTCAAAACAATTATCTGTAACTAGTTGAAAACTGGCAAGTCTTCCCCAAGAAGTCTTCTTTCTTAAGAGTTTCTTGAGAGATGTATGTATATAAAATGTGTCTGAATACATGCATACACCACACACACACACACACACACACACAAACACAACACACACACACATTTCTATATATTGAAGATGGAACAACATAGGGCTCTTATGTCTCTTTTTCTTAATGTTATATTGAATGGTGAGTTGACACATGGCTATCATCCTAAATTGTTGTCTGTTTAGATGGTTGTTTTAGTTCAATTCAAAACTTTTTGATAAGTGAACATGTTAAAGTCATTGGAGAGTTAAGACTAACTCCTGCAATTTCATGCTAATATCTACCCACAATTTCTCCATTTTCAGAAAATATTAACATATATTTGCAATTAAATGTTATTTTTATTAAAATGTGATACTTTTCCCAGTTCTCAATAAATAACATCTGCTCTACTTCTTTCACAAGTTTTTCACTCACCAAAATGAGCATAATATTTGTAATTTGTAAATCCTTTCTTTCTCATAGATGATGAGCCTGAAAATCATGGAATTTTGTTTTGCAGCTCTCCCATTTAATAAATGTCAATATCTAAGTATTATGAGCCAGTTTACACAGTTTTATCTCATGGAAGAATTTTGCTGATGTCACTAAATACATTTAAGACCCTAAAGTTTTGATCATGATTTATACTTTCCTTTTTTGAGATTTATTTATTTATTTTGGGTTTATGAGTGCTCTATCTGCATGTATGCCTGCATGCCAGAAGAGGGCATTAAATCCAACCGTAGATGCCTATGAGCCACCATGTGGTTGCTGGGAATTAAACTGAGGATCTCTGGAAGAAGAGCTGGTGCTCTTAATCGCTGAACCATCTCCCCAGTGCAGATTTATATTTTTCTTTAATTTTTTAAATATTAAAACTGGTTTAATATTGCCAAAGAGTCCTCAATCAGTCTTTAAGTCCATGGCATCTAGGAGAAACATCTTTCAGTTCTGAACTGTTCCTTCATCTCTGAATAACTACTTTAAGTACCAGAGAGAGCCCTTTAAACAAGATCTCTGTAACAAATAGATTCCAAATTTTCTTTGATATTGGGATCTGTTAGATTTTAGACTTTGCTTAGAGAAAAGGTGGAGCAGTCCTGGCTTGGGTTCAGTAGATCATTTGTGAACCATGTTTGTATCTGTATCCTGGAAAAACTGGATCAGGTATGTCTAGTGTTCAAGAGTACAGTGCCTACGGCCTTGATCCCATGGATTTACATTCTGCTTATCAACTTTTTAGCCAGTGTGTGCTTCTATGTCTTTATCTGTAAAATGTAGGTAGGAATCATACTTGTCTTTTATGCTAATTAAATGAAATCAAATGAGATTGTGCTGAGTACACAATGCGTTTATTTTTTTTTCCCCCAGGTTGTTCCTACTATTACGATGTGGTACAAGTTAATGTAGCTAAATGATGGTTTAGCCAAAGAAGGTCTTCATTGACTCACTCTTGGGCTTGGCATGTCTAGTACAGTGACCAAAGGGACAGACAGAGCCCCACCACTCCTCATCCACATGGAATAAAATTTCCATGATAAAGAATGGAATCTTCTAGGTAGGGGAGATAGACTGTTGGGTAAGTAAGATCAATAGATAATTTCTTCATATGGGTAATCTTAAAGGTACCCTAGTGGATCATACTTAAAAATATTGTGTTCCCTGTCTGTGTCTCCCTCCCTCCCTCCCTCCCTCCCTCCCTCCCTCCCTCCCTCCCTCCATTCTTCCTTCCCCCTCCCTCCAATCTCTCCTTCTTTAGTGCATGAAGGTGAGTAGGAAAAGAACACACTCACACACATGTGAAGACAGAGGTCTGATGTCTCATTGTCTTGTGGCAGGATCTCTCAATTAACCAGAAACCTGTCATTTTAGCTACACTGGCTGGCCAGTGAACTCCTGGGATCTGCTTGCCTTTACCCCAGTGCTGGGGCTGCAAGCACTAGCAATCATGTGCAGCTTTTAATGTGGGTTTTAGGAATTTGAATTTAGGCCTTCATGTATGCACAGTATCTTCTGTATGGTTTCTATTACTGTGATAAAAACACCATGACCAAAGCAGCTGGAGAAGGAAATGACAGGAAGTCAGGGCAGGAACGCAAGGCAGGAACCTGGTGGCAGGAAGCGTTATCTCATCTTCTTAAAATACATTTTAAATTTTCGAAAGGGGTTTTTGTAAATTTGGTAATTGACTTTCCAATGTGCCATCCAATGACTGCTGAGATAGTCGTCTCTACTAGTTGTCTTCATCATCCGTATCATCTTGTATAAGTCTTTTGCCATTTGGTTGAAGGGATTGAGTGTACAGCACACAGACAGGAGGTACAGAAAGACAGTCTCATAGGGTTTCTATGGGGAGGAAAGGGTTTATTTGGCTTACACTTCAGCATTACTGTTAATCACTGAAGGAAGTCAGAAAAGGAACTCAAACAGGACAGGATCCTGGAGGCAAGAGCTGATGCAGAGGCCATGGAGGGAGGCTTGTTTCCCATTGCTTGCTCAACCTGTGTACTTAAAGAACCCAGGACCACCAGGCTAGGGATAGCATCACCCACCATGGGCCGGGCCCTCCCTCATTTATGAGTAATTGAGAAAATGCCTTACAGCTTGGTCTCTTGGAGGCATTTCCTCACACTCTTATGACTCTAGCTTGTATCAACTTGACACTGAATCTCCCCAGAACAGAGTCCTACACCTCCATTCAAGGACAAAACCAAAATGAAACCCTGAATTTGAATGACCTGCCTTGTAAAGCTATGAGTTATATGCTGATGAAGATATAAACAGAGCTCTAAAATTGTTTGAAAAAATAATGGAGGGCTGGAGAGATTGCTCAGTGGTTAAAATCATTTGCTGTTCTTCCAGAGGACTCAGGTTTTACTCCCATCTCCTACAAGGTGGCTCAAAGTTATTTGTAACTCCAGCTCCAGACCAGACACTGAGAGCACACACATACACACATGCAAAACACCCATAAGCTAAAACTAAAAATAAATTAAAACTTAAAAATTAAGAAACTTAATAGGTACTGAGGAAAACAGCAAGTGCTATATGAAACATGGTGCTTTATAGAGATGTGGGGCTTTGGGGAATTATCTCAGCTTCTGAGAGCTTGTTCCCTAAATAAAGGTTGGGAGATATTCAATCCTCCAAACCTCTATGGTGTGGGAAGTCCTTCTGTATATGTGTTGCTTCTATTGATTAATGAATAAAGCTATTTTGGCCAGTGGCTTGGCAGAATAGAGCTAAGCGGGAAAACTAAACTGAATGCTGGAAGAAAGAAGCCAGAGTCAATGAGAAGCCAGATGCCTCCGCTAGAGCCTGCTGAAACTTTGCTGGTAGGCTACGACCTCGTGGTGATATACAGATTAATGGAGATTGGTTAGTTTAGCTAGCAATATGTTTAAGCTATTGGCCGAATAGTATAGCAAATAATATAGTTTCTGAGTGATTATTTCTGGTCTAAGCAGCCAGGAATGAAAGAGCAGCCTCCTCCAACACTTCTTATTGAAATGTTGGCATTTTCATTTTTTTTTTTTTTTGGGTTTTCGAAACAGGGTTTCTCTGTGGTTTTGGAGCCTGTCCTGGAACTAGCTCTTGTAGACCAGGCTGGTCTCGAACTCCCAGAGATCCGCCTGCCTCTGCCTCCCGAGTGCTGGGATTAAAGGCGTGCGCCACCACCGCCCGGCTCATTTTCATTTTTTAAAATAATAATTCCACTTGATTACTCTGTCTATAGTTTGAGTGCAATTTTACTTGTGCCTTTCACCAAATACAACCCAATCCTGGTTCATCTGTGTTTACTGGAGGTACAGAGTTGGGAAACAGGTAATTCTCAAAACGCCTCTCAGCTGACAGTCTCAACAGAAACAGGAGCTTCTCTTCTTGTACTGCTGGTTTTTCCACTAATGAATTTCACAGAGAGAAAATATTCCCTATTAATTGATTTCAGGTTAATGAAATAATTAAATTTTTTTTATCACTGAGGAGAATAGCTGAATTCCTTACAGAAATAGCTGAATTCTTTACAGAGAGAAGCCCATGAATTGGTATTTTGGCCATGTGTCTTTTTATTACTAATGTTTTATTCCCTATGACACATGCCTTTAATCGCTTAGGGATGTAAGCAGAACACAAACCAAATTTATAGTTCATATCAGACCTGTTCTAACCAGTCATTTTAGTGGGATCTTAAATATATATTTTATTTACATTTTGGTAATAGTTTGACTGAACTTTGAAGAGTCAATTTCTAAGCTTACAAAAATTTTTTTTGGAAGTTTAAGATTTATTTGAGATGAGATCATTTAAAGAAGTTACTGTGTAGGTTGTAGGTTCTCCAGTTGAAAAGAGTTAAATGACCAGTGTGTGCTTCAGCAAAGTTATTTGTAATCTTTAATAATTTAATATGGCTTTAAAGGAGATTATAGTGAATGATCTACCACAATTTTACTGTTATAAACGCAAAAACATAGGATAGGGACTGGATACAGATTTTCTCGACTTAAAAAAAAATCCTTTTAAATTTTGTTTTGTTTCCTTTACACTTTAAACAAGATATTTATTTTCACAACAAGATGGTGGACTTGAAGGAAAAAATGTGGTAGTTTGAATGATAATAGCCCCCATAGACTCAACATAAATTTGAATGCCTAGTTTCCAGTTGGAGGTGTGACCCTGTTGGAGGAGACTTTGAGGTTTCAAAAGACCATGTCATTCACAGTCTCATGGTGGTGTGTCAAGACGTGAGCATTCAGCTACTGCTCCAGGGCCACACCTGCCTGTCCATGGCTCTGATTCCTGCAATGATGGCCATTGACTTACCCTCTGGAACCATAAATATAAAATAAAAGGCCTTCTTCTATAAGCAGTCTTGGTCATGGTGTTTAAATCATACCATACAGAAAAGTAACTAAGACAGAAGATTATTATGGTTTCGTTTTTTTTTTCCTCAATAGTAATTTACCCCACTTAAGACAGATTGCCCATTATGTAACAGTGGCGTACAACCAAGTTATCAAATCATGGCTGGTTTTACAAAGATAAATAAAAAACATTCAAATTCTCCAACCGATCAGGATATGCAAGGATTTTTATGTTGTTGAGACTACGATGGGGATTCCCATGAAAATAGCTTACCTGAGCTATTGGGAGCCCACCAAATAAGGCCTGACAACGAGGGAAACAGCATAGGACAAAACTTGGTCCTCTGAATGTGAGTGACAGTTATATAGCTGGGGCAGACTGGGGGGGGCCACTGGCAGTGAGACCAGGATTTATTCCTACTGCTTGTACTGGCTTTTTGGAACCCACTCTCTTTGGAGGGATACCTTGCCCAGCCTAGATACAGTGGGGAAGGCCTTGATCTTGCCTCAAAGCGATGAGTTTTGTTGACTCGCCATGGGAAACCCTCTCTGAGGAATGGATGGGGGGGGGTGTGAGGTGGGGGAAGATGGAGGGCACAGGAGGAGGGGAGGGAGTGTGAACTGGGATTGGTATGTAAAATGAAGAAAGATAGTTTTTAAAAATAATAAAAAAGAACAACAAGAGCAAAATAATTTACTGGAATGTAAAGCTACGGCTTGAGTGAGAATACCAATGATGGAGAAAGGGGATATTTTCACAGAACTAGTATGTCCTCAACATACCATCTCCATTTGACATCAACCAGAGTCTTTGCTTTTTGTTTGCTCTGAAGCACAATATTGTGCACACACACCAGTTGCTTTATATAAGGACAATAAAGGATTAGCGAAGGAGAACGAAGGGACAGAGGAAACTCCACTTTGATAGTCAGAACATGAAGCAAAGTTCTGCTTTCTATGGAGAATCTATTCATTTTCTAAATTCCGGAGTAAAGCAGCAGGCTCGCTTTTCTGTAGACACCTCCCATGTGCTCCTGGAACACATCCGTAACTTTCCTCACGTGCCACTTCTAACAGTGTGTCTGTTTCACTGATTGGCTGCTGTTGAGTTCGAATCTGATCTGCTTCACCCACAAATTCTGTTATTCACAGCAGGCTTTCGGTGGTTTGCTACGAGATGTGTGCCTCTTACCTGCACCACGGAACCACCTGTTCCGCTACCTTCACATTAATAGGGTGTTTGTTCTCAGTTTGGACTCCTTCCTTGGGGTTTTCATCCATCACGGTGAGTGCTCGTGTCTTCTTGGCTGCCTCTTTATGAGGGGTCCCAGGTCTGCATTGGAGGGACACACAAGCCGCATCAGAAGCCGCAAAAGGTATTTTCCTTTTTTTGAGAGATAGAAATTCACTGTGTAGCAGGGTGGTGGTGGTGCACGTCTTTAATCCCAGCACTCATGAGGCGGAGGCAGAGGCAGGTGGATCTCTTTGAGTTCGGGTATAGCTGGTCTACAAGAGCTAGTTCCAGGACAGCCTCCAAAGCTACAGAAAAACCCTGTCTTGAAAAACCAACCCCTCTCCCCCCAAAAGAAAGAAAGATATTCACTGTGTAGCCCAGGATAGCCCCAAATTCAGGATCTTCCTGATCCAGTCTCCTGAACTGTAGGATTATATATGTGTGCCATTATCTCTTGCTCATTCTTAAATTACTTAATAGCTAAACAAAATAAATGTATGTCTAAAGATGAAGGACTTAGAGAATCCCATAAACTATTTCCAATAATCCTCTAGGACTGTTAGAACTGTCAGTTCCCTTTAATCCTCTAAGTCCATATTATGGTATCATAAAACACATCACAAATTTACATGCAAACAATAGGAAAGAGACATGAATCCCTCTCTTCACTCATTTTGTTTTGCTTAATTCCCATGATATTTTAGAAACTGACGGGGCAAAATAGCTCAGTACTTTGCATTCTAAATAAAGGCCCACAACTTATTTACAATGCAGTTGGTTATTGCCAGTAATGGGCAAGATTAAATAGAATATTTAATATAAACACCATGAAGTCTCTAAATAATTTTTTACTTTATGATGTATTTAAGTATTTGACTTGTATAAGATCCCTCTGTATTTTTTTCTTGGTCTCCTTTTGAGGTTAAAATCTTTTTCAGGATTCGGAGAAACAACCAAGGAATTTGCTAAATCAAGAAGTAAATGGGTTTGAAATTAAAATTTAGGTCACAGGCAGTATGTAGAACAGATAATTGAAGAATTATTAAATTACCCATTATGGAAAAATAATTCCTGTCAATGACAATAAAGTTCACCTTGTTGAGAGTGAGCTCAGAAATGAGTTGTCTGTGCTGTGAATATAGATGGACGAGAGGTGATGATAGATAATGTGTTTGTCAATGTCAACAAGAGGTTTGGCTGCCTGGAGAGTCTAATGCCACTGTGGGGTTACGATTGCCTTCCGGAATGAAATGCAATTCTTACCCAATAGTACTTCCTTGTCAAAAGAAAACTCAATACTTATTTTTGAACATTGTTTGACAATTGCATCGAAATGACCATATTTTTTTATTTTCTTTTCTTTTTATTTTATTTTCTTTTTTTTAAATTTTTTATTTTTTTTATTGAAAAAAAATTCCGCCTCCTTCCAGCTTCCCACTCCTCTCCCCCTCTCCCCACTCCTCTCCCCCTCCCCCCACTCCTCTCCCCCTCCCTCTCCAGTCTGAAGAGCAATCAGGGTTCCCTGCCCTGTGGAAAGTCCAAAGTCCTCCCCCCTCCATCCTGGTCTAGGAAGGTGAACATCCAAACTGGCTAGGCTCCCACAAAGCCAGAACATGAAGTAGGATCAAAACCCAGTGCCATTGTCTTTGGCTTCTCAGCAGCCCTCATTGTCCGCCATATTCAGAGAGTCCAGTGAGTCTATAATTTGTTATCCTAAAGAAGCTAGATAAGAAGGTGAACCCAAAGAAAAACATATAGCTATCCTCCTGGGTATGGGAAGTAGACAAGATTGCCAGGCAAAAAATCGGGATCTTGGGGGTGGGGTGGGAGGGGGAGAGGGGGAGAGGGGGAGAGAAAAGTGAGAAGGGTAGGATGGGGAGAACTTGGGGAAATGGGATGATTGGTATAAAAGAAGGTTGGATGGGGAGCAGGGAAGCACATATCTTAATTAAGGGAGCCATCTTTGGGTTGGCAAGAGACTTGGACCTAGAGGGGCTCCCAGGTTCCCAAGGCGAGGTCCCCAGTTAGTTCCCTGGGCAGCTGAGGATAGGGAACCTGAAATGACCCTATCCTATAGCCATACTGATGAATATCTTGCATATCACCATAGAACCTTCATCTGGCGATGGATGGAGATAGAGACAGAGACCCACACTGGAGCACTGGACTGAGCTCCCAAGGTCCCAATGAGGAGCAGAAGGAGGGAGAACATGAGCAAAGAAGTCAGGACCGTGAGGGGTGCACCCACCCACTGAGACAGTGGAGCTGATCTATTGGGAGCTCACCAAGGCCAGCTGGACTGGGACTGAAAAAGCATGGAAATGCCCATATTTTGAAGATGTGGGCTACACATTTAAATTTTGTTTTCAAAAATATAATATGAACTTTGGTTGCAAGTTGGTTATGTAAGTTTTTCTGCTTCTTGATCTATGTATTCCTGACCAATTTTTATCATTCTGGTTGTTAGCCTAGCTTTTAAGGTCTGAGCCATCTCTATAGGCCTCTTGCCAACTTCTTAATAATATTTAGTGTTTCTTATGAAGCTAATGGTCTTTGAATTACGCAATTTCAGATAATATAGAATAATATAATTCTATATTTATTGGAGTCTGTGAACTCCAAACATCAAAATCACATATGGGATTTTGAAATAAATAGATTTTCTTCAATTATTGTAGGCCCCCGAAGGAGGATATTTAGAAATGAAGTCTCAACATCGCTTTTAAAGTTTTTTCTGGCAACTACTCTAATTTATGCTCAGCAGTTGTTAGTCTTGTGAAATAATTGGTTGCTTCCATGTCTTAACCTGGTCCTCAATCTTGAATGCCATAGTAAATCTCCTTTATGGGACTGGAGCCTTCTGGTCAGTAAATCTCAGTACATTAATGGTGTTTGATTTTAATGTTCTAAAACAACTTCCATAGGTGAAACATTTAAACTATTTTTATGACTAACTAACTCTAGATGGAGCTTTCATAACAGGAACACCAGTCTTTTTTTTTTTATTTAAAGATAAGGGTAAGGTTCTAATATGTCTGAAAGGTGTTTTAATGGGTTATCATTCTTAGCTCATATCCAAGTGCCCAGGGGCCAGTTTGGAGCCCTGCCTGCCTGCACTTGTCTCCTTCTCAGTCATGACAGAGTGGGATTCTTCAAGTAAAACTCATAAATTAAGTTTATTTCTACCTATACAGTGTTTAAATTGCAGCAGTGATTCCAAGTGTATTTTAAAATATCACTTAAAATTTTCATTTAATGAATAGTTTTTAATTACCTTGTTATAAAAGTTAGAAAAATGATTGAAAGGTCTATGAAACAAAGTACGTTCTTCTTTTAATTTTTTTTTTGTACATCATCACTCCCTGGTATCTCCATGGCTATAAATGTTTATCATATGCTCACATTATCTACTTTTTATGTTATTGTAACAAAATAAATGACAAAATAACTTAAGGAATGGAGGTATCTCATCACACTGTATTCATAGTGAAGAAGCAGGGAGACATAAATGCTGGTGATCAGTTCCCTTTCTCCTGTCTTCTTCAGTCTAGAACCCCAGTCCATGGAATGGTGCTGTCCACATTAGTGTGAGTCTGGCCTCTGTTGAACCATTTTAGAAACACCCTGGGATATCAACAACCTTCCTAGGCTGGCAAAAGTTGAGCTCTGGAATTTAAGTAGCTTGCCCAAGTTCATGTAGTTGAAAATGGAGGGACTTAATGGTACTGGGATTTAATCCATCACCCTCAAAGCCCATCTTCTTGTATGATTTTCTCCTTTAAAAAATGTCAAAAAACAAAGGAAAGTATCTATCTGCTGTGTGTAGTCTGTGTCTGGTTTTGAGGACACGATGATGAACATGACCTAGATCTTGTGAGGAGCTTGTAATCTCAGCAAAGACCACCTTCTTCCAATTTTTCTTTAGAAAACTTATTCCTTTGTGAAGGTCACAAGGAAAAATTTAATGCCTTTCAGATACAACCATGGAGCTGTGATAAAGCTTGAAAGCAGAAAGAAGTGAGAGTATTCATTAGGAAGAAATGGACACATTGTGTACGCTTAATCCACATAATTTCATTGAACACTTAGAACCATCTTGAAGTGGTTCTCCTCTCTTACACCATCTCATTTTGCATGAGATTTATGAAAGGGATAATGAGATTCACAGATGAGCTCTCTAGCTAAGGTACTAACTCAGAAGCAGAAGAATAAGGGTTCATTTTTATCAACAACTTTCAGTTTATACCTTTCCTGAATCATGCTGGCTCACACATGGTGTTGGAGCCTGATTTCCAGTCTGGCAGATTTTATAAATCAAAGGCTTCTCCACAAAACGGACTTACAGGATGCAAACTTTACCACTATAGAGTCTCTGTTAAAATTAATTCACTATACAAAGATATAAAAGCATTAAATAGCAACACCACCCTTGAAATTTTGTTTCACACCTACCTGTAAAAATTTCTGCTTCACATTTCTGTTGAAATATTATCAGAAAAATTCTAACCTTATTAGTGATTTAAGAATACTCTAGTTCAAATGTCTTTCTAATAGATATTGAGAAGGGTGTATTGGCTTGGGACCTTGTAACATAAATATTGCAAACTCATCACATGTAATGTGAGGTGTGAGCATTTGACTCGAACAAAATAATATGTAACAATGATAACCCTATAAGAGGAGGTTTGATATAATGATTAGCCTTATAATCAGCGGCATTTGGCTTATCTAGATTTCTCTTCCAAAGCTGCAAGTCATTTTCTTTGTTAATGATGTCCTTTTTCTCACTGTGGTTGCCTTCTTTGCACCAAGGTTGTTATTACATTGATGGAAAGTTCTTTGGCTCTGCTCATGTGATTATTATTCAAAGGTCACTTGAGCACAGTCTTTCTCTGTTCCCAAGATACAGGCTTTTTAACACCCTTTGGCAACTTCTGTCCTAGTTCCTCTCTTTGGTATGGTACCCGACCACTTCCTGGAGCTGTTTATGTTACTCTTCACTTGATTTCTAGGAGAAGGAAAGATTCTAAGTTGGAATCTAAGTTAGAAAAGGAACTCATATTACTAGAACTGTGGTGGTCACATTGTATTGTGTTTAATTCTAAGAACATACCTTTATTCCCTTGGAAGCTCTCAAGTTTGACTTTTTTTCTTGTATTTTTCCTAAAAAGAAAATGTAATCTCAAAAAGCAAAACTCTTTTGGAAGAGGTAGCGTAGTTTCGAGACTTGCAGCAGTACTAAAATCTGTTACACTATGTTAGCCTGAATCTCAGGAAGCAGACCTGAGGTATAGCTTAGCCTGTGGGGAGTGTTCTTGGGATATACATATATTGTGGAGAAACAGGGTGGAGTAGGAGACTGTGATACACTAACAACAAAACACAGCCAACAGGAGGCTCTGAAGTTCGATATTGTATGCATCAAAGTTAAACTTTGTTAGGGCAAGGATCTTGTCTTCTATGCTCCAAGGCACTAGAGAGAGGCTGATCCAGAAGTTGGCATGACCTTTTCTAAGGTAGCTCTGGTGGTAGAAATAATTTTGAAGGGAGAATGACATCTGGGATCCTGAGAGCTGGAGAATAATAGGCTCTTGGCAGCACAGTGCATTACAGTGACACAAGCACTCATGAAGAGAATAGAGTGAGCTTCATTAAATCACTATCTCAACTTGTTCAAACTATTCATTTTTCTGATAAACATAAAATTTGTTCTGATATCAACTACTATAAACAGACACTGGTCGTTATTTCCTGGCTGCCCAGACACAAATAATCACACAGAAACTATATTAATTACAACACTGTTTGGCCAGTATACTCAGGTATTTTTAGCAGAGCAGCCCCTACAATGAAATGTCTCTCTGTACTTAGCTCATTCACAGTCAAAAAATTTAAATAAAACACAATAATATACATAATTTAGCCTTTCTGTGTATATTTCATCTTCATGTGGCTTATTTTCTTTATTTATTTAATCTATGTACTCTGTCTCTTTAAAGACTTTGTTTTATTTTTAAAACTATTTATTTTTATAATTGTTTATACTCTTTTTTCTCTCTCCCAAGCCTACATACATTTTTAAAAACACACTGTGCCTTGTTTAGAGGCCTTTTATATCCGAATCTGTCCTCTTATGTATCTGAAATCCTTTTCTGACCAGGAGCACTCCTTTTTTTAATTGTTAAGTGGGAATGGCTAGGCCTAATTCTGTGGCCCTGCCTGTTTGCTCTGCCCAGTCCAACATTGTGGAGGCATGTTACTGCCTCTGTGACCCATGCTCACCACCCTAGCTCCAGGGATGCAGTAGGTTTATATCACCATAAAACAATTTGTAACTTGCTGCTCACAGACCCCATTTAAATACAGGACCTCTTGAAAGAGCCAGAGTTCATTCTGCTAGTTTGAAACAGAAAGCTGTCCTTGAAGAAATCACACAGTTTTTGCTGCTTATGCTGAATTAAGAAGTGTTCTCTTAAAGGAGCCGTACTTCTTCTCACTGCCAGCAAACAGAGTCTATCTGAAAAAATATGGCCTCAAATAAGTTGTACTTAAGTCTGTTATTTTGTGTCTAGAATTCCTTCTCAACTCTCTCAGTTTTCATGTGGATGTGGTTGTCCCATGCTGGCGCCATTTGTAAGCGCAGACTTACTCTTGCGTTTCCTGACCTACCCAGACCCAAATAATCACACAGAAACTATATTAATTACAAGACTGTTTGGCTAATGACTCAGACATATTTCTAGCTAGCTCTTACATATTGAATTAACCCATTTGTATTATTCTGTGTAAGGCTGTGGCTTACTGGATAAGGTTTTGGCATCTTTCTACTTCATCAGCGACATGGTGTTCTTCTGACTCTGCCTACTAAATGAAAGGTAGTCTGATAGCCTATGTTCTTCCTATATATATATGGATAAAAATGTGTCCTGAGCCTCAGTGATCACTGGAAACTTTTTCTTTCCCTTCCTCTCCTCTAGACTGCCTTTTTCCAGCCCCCTCCCCCCCCATATCAGGAGCCAGAGCTATAACATTTCCTGATATTTCAGGGTGGAAAAATCAAGATAAAATTTTTAATCTTTGTGATGATGCTGTGATATTTCTCCAGACTTATGTGATTTCTCAATACTATGTGATGTCCTACACTAAATGCTCAGAAACCAAGAGATTGAAATGAGAAAGAAGAACTAATGAATAGCATTTTTTTTTCATGGTAGGAACCTGTTAAAGAAAATATTTAGCATCAAAGATAAATAGACAGCAAGACCTACTTCTTTTTGTTCTGAAAAAGTCAGTAATTTCTTTAAAACTTTGTATAGCTAATGTATGCAATACTTACCAGAGTATTAAATTGGAGGTCATATGGCACATTGCCATGGCATAGGAATCTGTTAAAATGTGTTTTTGTTGTTGTTTTATTTTACTTATGTAGATTTTTCTATTTTGTTTTGCAATTTTTTTCTAGTTTGAGGAATTTAGATGAAGAACTCACAGGGATCAAAGGATTTATTTTAAAGTAAAATCCTTCTGAAGGGATCAAAGAATGGATGAGCAACAAAGACAGGCACTCTGCGAACCTCTAAAGGTACTTTACTTGACCAGTGAGCATTTATTAAGGGCTCATGAGCTCTGGGTCACACACTAGGAGCTCAGAATAAACATGAGTGAGGAATGGCACCTACTGTTGAGAAAATTGCAGTCAGTTTTGTTTTCTTGTATAGGAACATGTGTCTGAGCGTTTTATGGTCTTGGAATATTGGGATATTTGCTATTTTAGGAATACCATTCTTTCAGATAATTATTGTTATGGGTTAATTAACTAACTATGCATATGATAAATGTGACTTCATTTGTGTAATATGTATAATCTCTCCTGTGGAGGTATGCCTGTGAGAATTAGAAGTATTTTTCTCTCACACTGATGTAAGACACTAAGGAACAATTGATGGAGCTGCAGAGAAGGAGATGAATTTATCAGCATGTGCAGGCATGTGTTGAGCTTATAAGCTAGGAGTGACTGGGGGAGTCCAGTGCTAAAGCTAAAGACAACAATAGCCAGCACCAGCCAGAACCCAGTGAAGGTCAAGAAGGGGACATCCTAAGACATTCTTAAATAAACTTGAGCCTTTGATTAAAGCATGGTGTAGAAAGCTGTGGAACTGAGGGAGGTTTAAAGGCCTCTGCAATTTATTAGCTGTCCTGTTGACTTTGAGGTCAAAGTGTAAAACACATGTGAATGTACTTCGCCAACTTTAAACCCCAACGAATATGTAAAAAAATCACACAATTACAGACAGCAATCTATAAAGTATGATCAAAATAAGAAATCTGCATGTCGTGTCAGTGTAGACTTCTGTCTGCTAGGCCGCTGCCGATAAAGAGAGAGCTAGCTGCAAGCCTTACACGTATCTTAAATGGAAATTTCAGCAGCCGTGAGAACATTACACATGCACTGAGGAGGCCCTGAGAGAAGCAGCTGCAACAACAAAACTGCCTGCGCTTGCACTTGAAAATGAAACTTGTAAATCGAGCTTTGGGAAAAAAAAATAAACAGGTGGATTGCAAAAGTAGCCAGTCATGAAAATGATCAAGTGTATGCAAAGATGTCCATGAGGGAGAAGAAATACTCCTTACTGTTTTTAAATATTGCTACTAAATGGTATCATGGTAGTTAATATAATCTATCAATTAAAATCTATAGAAACTTCCAAGGTTAAGGACTGAGTGGAGGACTCTCCATCCTTTGAGATTTGGATCAGGTGCTGAGAGAAAAAGATGAAAATTCTGCCTTCCCAATGTCATCCAGAGAGAGCATCCATATGGGATACTCACAGATCACTTCCTTTCCTTGTTTGCCCATTCTAGAGTGGCACTGGGGGAGGGACAAGAGTTTCACGCTTTTTGTCTTGTGAAAGCTAGGGTTGCATCATATATGTGGGTTTGCCTTATGAGCTACCTGCTCTTTTCATATGGAGTTTGAGAGTATGACGTTGACACTGGGTGGCTGCTGTGAGCACTCAGTACCCAGGCATTCCTTTATGCCAGAACCTTTACAGGGCCATTGCAGCTCTTTGGAGCCTAGAGCCATTAGCCTGTGATTAGATTAAACAGAGTCCTGCGAGTCATTTCTTCTTTTCCAGTGCTTTAGAACTAACCCAGGTCCTCGTGCATGCTAGGTAGACTCTGTGCTACCATTGAACTATTCCTCCAGGCCCGGAAGCTTTCTGTTTCTTTGGGTGGGGGCATTGCCTTATTCTGTCCTCCTGGCTAGCCACAAACTCTCAGTAATCCCCATGTCTCAGTCTTCTCAAGTCCAGAGAACCATGCCCGACCTCTCTTGCAGCCTTTTAATGATCAGCTGAGTATCCTTTCTGCCCCTCAGGTTGTGTTCTTCTTTGGTGTAAGTAAAGTTAGCCACCTCCCGAAAGGTTTCTTTGTTAGTACGTTATTTGAATCTAGTTGTTTATCTGAAAGTAATATTGCGCCATAGCCCTGTTCTTCAGCTGTTCTGGTCTTTTTCTCTTTGGGCTGCAATAACTTGCACTTCTCTCTTTGATAAGTAATCGTTCTTATTGAATAGCTGAGAGTAGCAAATATGGCACAAACACCCCACTTGTGAGGTCTATTTACTTGCATGTGGTGGTTTAATGACCTTAAACTGTAGTTCTTTGACAAGTAGGGAACTTGAAACACCTACCTAAATTACACATGATTGCGCCATGACAACTTGCAGAAATACAGTTGTATTGTCAAATAGGAGGCTTCATTTTGTAGAAACTATAATTTTATTCTTTCTATAGCTACTCTACATTATTTTCCCTTTTATCATTTAAATGAGGAGCTGAGCTGGTCATGATGACTATACTTATAGTCCCAGGATGTTAGAATATTGTATGACATTTTCTTTTTCTGGGGAGATATGACATAGACATCTAGAGCCTTAGGGAATCCACAATGACAAAAAGAAGGATATCACTCGTGTCCACCTTGGTAAAGCAGTGAGTTTCTTGGGATTATTTATGGGAAATGTGTTACTTTCAGGAGCAGGGACAACTGAAAAAGAGCTGTGGAGCTGAAATCCCCCTCCAGCATAGGTGATGACTCATAAAAACTGGAGCTGCCTGACTTGCCAGCAACTCAACAGACTGAATTTTCTCTTCTAGGCGGCTCTGCTGGTTTGAGTCTCTCCAACAGTTCTTCGTGCTTATCTAACTTTGAGAAGTAAAGGGTCTCACACAACTGGTCAGCTTGAGGGTCTCTTGGGATTTCTGAGTTGTTTACTTCCCGAACCTTAATGAGCCTCCTTTGAGAACTTCCTGGGTCTTGGTTTGAGGTTTGGAGACTATTGTTCTACAACAGGGAGGCTGAGGTACCAGGACTGCAAGAGTCTGAAGTCAGTCTGGGCTACTTAAACAGCTCTAGGCCAGCCTGAGCTACAATGTAAAACTCTGCCTCAGAAAGAAAAACAAAACAAAACAAAACAAAACAAAAAGTCTAATTAACAAATAAATAGATAAAATTAAAATGCTCCATTTTCTAGGGTTTGCCTAAGGTCCTGTGATCCTTGTGATCACACATCCTCTAATCGGTTTCCACTTAGCCCAGCACTCTAGAGGCTTCCGGATACTGTTCTGTGTGGAAGAAGTATAAGATGGTAGTCTTATACAAATAATGAAGGTGTACTTGGCTCTTTTTAGAAAAAAAAAAAAGACCTATTAGACCTTAACAGAGTGATCTCATGGCATGTTTAAGTATTAAAACAAAAAATCCCAGGACCACACCCAGGAGCCACAGCCACCTTTCCTCATGTCTGCAAAAACTATCTGCTGATTACTGTTCTCCAAGCACTGTGCTGTACTATGGGGCTTTATTAGTGAATGACATTCTCAGCCCTCAGCTGATAACCTACTGGAAAATGGCGGTAAAGGCAATAATTCTTCTGTTATGTCATCTGGGAAGCTTAGAGCTGTAGAGTGAGATGGTGAAGGGCAACCAGAAAGAGCTGCGCTCGAAATATGGTTATAGTAGGCGACACTGAAAAGGTCCCATCCATCCCTGAGTTTCCCAGGATTCCATAGCAGAGCATCATAAACAGAGGCCAGTGAGGGAGCTCAGATGGTAAAAGCACTTACTGTGTAAGCCTGATAACCCGAGTTTGACTTCTGAATTCCACAGTGGAAGGAGAGAATGGATTTCTCCAAGTTGTCCACTGACCTTCACACATCCGTCGTGGCACACACACACACGCACTAACACACACACACACACACACACACACACTAGCACACACACACTAGCACACACACGCACACACACTCTCACACACACTAGCACACACACATTAGCACATACACACACTAGCACACACACACTAGCACATACACACTAGCAAACACACACACACTAGCACACTCACACACTAGCACATACACACACTAGCACACACACACTAGCACACACACACACTAGCACATACACACACTAGCACACACACACTAGCACACACACACTAACACACACACACTAGCACACACACACACACTAGCACACACACACTAGCACACACACACTAACACACACACACTAGCACACACACACACTAGCACACACACACTAGCACACACACACACACTAGCACACACACACTAGCACATACACACACTAGCACACACACACTAGCAAACACACATGCACTAGCACACTCACACACTAGCACATACACACACTAGCACACACACACTAGCGCACACACACACTAGCACATACACACTAGCAAACACACACACTAGCACACTCACACACTAGCACATACACACACTAGCACACACACACTAGCACACACACATTAGCACACACACACACTAGCACACACACACTAGCACACACGCACTAGCACACACACACTAGCACACACACACACTAGCACACACACACTAGCACACACACACACTAGCACACACACACTAGCACACACACACTAGCACATACACACTAGCACACACACACACTAGCACACACACACTAGCACACACACACACTAGCACACTCACACTAGCACATACACACACTAGCACATACACACTAGCACACACACACACTAGCGCACACACACACACTAGCACACACACACACTAACACACACACAATAGCACACACACACACTAGCACACACACATACTAGCACACACACACTAACACACACACTAGCACATACACACTAGCAAACACACACACACTAGCACATACACACACTAGCACATACACACACTAGCACACACACACTAGCACACACACTAGCACATACACACACTAGCACACACACACACTAGCACACACACACTAGCACACACACACACTAGCACACTCACACTAGCACATACACACACTAGCACATACACACTAGCACACACACACTAGCACACACACACACTAGCACACACACACTAGCACACACACACACACTAGCACACTCACACTAGCACATACACACACTAGCACATACACACTAGCACACACACACTAGCACACACACACACTAGCGCACACACACACACACTAGCACACACACACTAACACACACACACTAGCACACACACACACTAGCACACACACACACTAGCACACACACACTAGCACACACACACTAGCACACACACACACTAGCACACACACACACTAGCACACACACACACTAGCACACACACACTAGCACACACACACACTAGCACACACACACACTAGCACACACACACACACCCTAGCGCGCGCGCACACACACACACACACACACAACACACTTTTTAAGTGTCACCAACTGAGTAGCTTAAAAATAGTTTCTTTTTCTTTTGTCTTTTTTCTTTTGTTTGTCTTTTTCAAGACTGGTTTTCAAGATAGCTTCAAACTCACAGAGATCTGCCTGTTTCTTCTGCTCAAGTGCTGGGATTAAAGGCGTGTGCCACCACTGCTCAACAATAGCTTCTTACAGTGGCAGAATCATGTTGTTGGAGGAGCCATGATCTTACTAAAATCTCTAATGAAGAGGCCTTCACTTTCCCTCATCTTTCAAACTTCTAGGGTTATCTTCACTTTACTTCTTCTACAGAGATGCTACTATATCCTATTAAGGCTACATTTACAGGTAGTAGATGCTGGAAGTTAGGGTATCAATATAACTTTATGGGAAACACAATTCAAGCCATAATTAACATAAATATGTGGAACAGAAGAACTGTTTCCAAGACCCCATGGATAGAGGATGAGTAGTGAGTTTTAAGAGCATCAAGAAAGTCACTTTCATGGTGATAATGGTAGAAAGAAGGGTCAAAGAGGGATGATGATAGAGATGACAAGGGGCAGCTTCTTCAGGGCTTTGTGGACTGTTGATGGGTCTTCCCTTTCCACATGGAATACATGGAATGTTTTGGGGTTTTGATTTATATTTTACATGTCAGATGTTGAAAATAAGTTATAGGGACTAAGAAGGATTTTCATAAGCTGGATAAAGGCAACTGCAGTACTCCAGGTGAAAAAAGATCATGCTGGATCAAGGTAGTGGTAGTGAAGTTGGTGGAAGGCTTTGATTGGATCCTGGAAATGTTTTAAAGATATACCTGAAGGATTGCCTGTGGGTGTGACCCAAGCATGACTCCAGGGTTTCAGGGATGGACAACTGCCAGGATGGAATTGCAGCAAGTGATCTGAGGGAGACTCCAGGAAGAGCAAGAGAAAGCAGGATAAGAACATTTAGGTGTGATGTTTTAGGTACCTTTCTGCTATCGGTGTGGAGACATTGCTAAACATTTTTGAATAAACTTTGGAGTTCAGTGGAGAGTCCTGCCAGAGAAACCGCCTCTTTCCATAGAGTATGTGTGGAAATTGGGAGAAGGTACTTTGTACTCTTCTGTATCACCAAAGCTCTGAACTAGACATTAGCCCTATCTCTCTCTTGCTGGGAGTCTCCATATAGTGACAACATTTACAGTGTTTGACAGCAATGTATTTCACAAGTCCCCTCTTCCTTTCTCCATAGCAAGTTAAATTCTGGCTTTTCATCTTCTCAGATACAACGATATTGGTCAGGAATGAAGAATCATACAATATAACACTGGAGGAGACTGACTGTACTATTCTCTCTGGAAAAACAGTCATTGTTTTTTGTTTTTTTTCCAGCTGAAGAGATATTATTCTTGGAAAACTAGGCCACCTTGGTCCTCCAATTGGCTCGAATCTGCAGCTTTTACTTTGTACTTACCAGTGACACACACAGTTCCACATATGGTCACACTTTTCCAAATAACACCTCGATAACTGTGGACACACATGGCAATTGTTCCATAAGATTACAATGAAACCGAGAAAGTCCCAGTTGTTCGCGGACATCGAAGCTGTGGTTATTTCACAGCAAAATGTTTCCCCAAGTTGAGAGTGTGCCTTGTTTGACTGTGGTGCCAGTCATATAAAGACACAGCATATAGAAGAGGTATAAGGCATTCGATTCGGTGCATGGCTATATAGGATTTTGTTACACATTCATGTCCACTCTCTTTTGTTGCATTTTATTATATGCCTACTTACAAAATACAAAACTCCATTATGAGCTCTGCCATGTCACTCTAGCACCGACCCCCTACATGCAACACTTAATATTACATTCAATCTCAATTGAATTAAAAAGTCACATGAAGAGACTGACTCACACCATTTGGGTTTGTGGACATAAACTTCCTGATACCTGTATCATGTAAGACCATCTAGCAATGCATTATTGAGCGTGTATCCTCATCATTCACCAAACATCATTCATCTCCATGAATGAAAGATTCTCAGTAGTGATTCACCAAATTTCATTAAAGAAGCATTTTTTATTTTTTTTTAAATTTATTTATTTATTAAGGATTTCTGCCTCCTCCCCGCCACCGCCTCCCATTTCCCTCCCCCTCCCCCGATCAAGTCCCTCTCCCTCATCAGCTCAAAGAGCAATCAGGGTTCCCTGACCTGTGGGAAGTCCAAGGACCACCCACCTCCATCCAGGTTTAGTAAGGTGAGCATCCAAACTGCCTAGGCTCCCCCAAAGCCAGTACGTGCAATAGGATCAAAAACCCATTGCCATTGTTCTTGAGTTCTCAGTAGTCCTCATTGTCCGCTATGTTCAGCAAGTCCGGTTTTATCCCATGCTTTTTTCAGACCCAGGCCAGCTGGCCTTGGTGAATTCCCGATAGAACATCCCCATTGTCTCAGTGTGTGGGTGTACCCCTCGCGGTCCTGAGTTCCTTGCTCGTGCTCCCGTAAGCCAGACCCAAAAAGAGGAACATGGGATGTACTCACTCATATTTGGTTTCTAGCCATAAATAAAGGACATTGAGCTTATAATTTGTGATCCTAGAGAAGCTAAATAAGAAGGTGATTCCAAAGACAGACATATAGGCATCCTCCTGAATATTCACCTTCATCAGGCAATGAAAGGAGACAGAGACAGAGATCCACATTGGAGCACCGGACAGAAATCTCAAGGTCCAAATCAGGAGCAGAAGAAGCATTTTTTAGATGCAATTTCTTTTTGTTTATGTGTAGTCTCTTGGTGTGTATGTGTAGAAGAAGGTGCTGGATCCCTTAGGATGGGAATTTTATGTTTGTGAGCTGCTTGACAGGAGTACTGGGAACCGAACATGGGGTCTTTCCAACGGCAGCAAGTGCTTTTAAGTGCTGAGCCATCTCTTCAGTTCCCAAGGCTGTAAGATTTTGATGGTAAGCTTTAGACTGCTTCATCTCTAGGGTTTTGGAATGCTCTGGATCAGTATTTTGCTGAGAAGTGTGGGGTCACTTCACATCTGGCTTCCCTACAAAGTTTCTTCTGTGATACTCTTCCCAAGGATTACTGAACTCAGTGCAGTTTCAAAGAAGCATCGTTGTCATGGGCCTGGGGAAGTGGTTCAGTGGGTACAGTGCATGCTGGACAAGTATAGGGACCTGAGTTGGGATCCCTAACACCCGTGCAAAAATTTCAACATGTACGAATTTGTACTAGAAAGATAGAGACAAGAATATCCAAGGGGCTTGCTGGCGAGCCAGTCTAGACAATCAGGGAGTTCTAGGTCCAACAAGAAATCGTGTCTCAAAAACTAAAGTCGAGGATGATAGAGGAAAATACTCAATGTTGACTCTTGTACCTGAACACACAGACACATGCATGCACGCACACAGGCAGAGAACCTATTTCAATTGCCCTGTGGGTGTTTGTCCTGTTTCTCTTTTTTGCCTATTTCTTGGCACTTGAATTAAAAGTTAGCATTACTTTCTATTTCCCCATTTCAACTGGATGTCCTATTACTTTTGTGATTGAAACCTCAGGACACAGTGAGTGTTCTATATTTCAAATGGAGCTCTGTGATCTCCAGTCTTTCAAAACTAGACTTGAAGTACTATGACCTGAGCATTATGATTTGAATATAAATGTGAATCATTCATATCATCTTTGTTATGGCACACACAGGTACACCCAGCCCAGATGTTCCTTCTAGATTGTATATGGCACATGGCACTTCATGGGGTTCAAGTAGAGACGGGTATCTCACTTCCACCTCTGTGACTTTCAGTACTTTCTGCTCTGATTCAGAGGCTGATCTTGCTCATTCCGTCCTGTATTGCTCCTTTCCACCTTCCTTTTCATTTCCAGAAAGGCATGAAGGAAATAGCCATTTTCTCAGTATAAAGACAGATTGCTGAAGCAGAGCAAGCCTTATCTGGATTGGGCATTGGTGATATATATATATTTGCATTTTGGAGGCACTAAAAATAATATGTTATATATAGCATTAAAACTTAGAAAATGAACTTGACATTTGCATAGTGACTGAGGGCAAACATCTTAGCCTGATTACCAGGAAATTCCAAAGAGTTTCTCTTGCTTTCTAAACATGCTTCCTACATCATGTAATTCAGGTTTTTTTGTTTGTTTCTTTAAGTATCTATTGAATATCTCTATGTGTCAGGCCATGGTCTGGGCACTCGTTCTTTACCTCACAATGGTGGAAAGATGAATCCTGTAAGAAGAGAAGCCCAAGAGGTCAAGGGCAGGCAGAACCTGACCTTGGATTCTATTTTGATACTGTAGGTGAGATGAAGTGCCGCTGGTGAAGTCCCAGAACAAGACTTGATCCTACAGCGAGCAGAGGAATAAGAATGTAGACAGCCTAGCAGGGGAATGGAAATATAGACTGCCTAGAAGAGGGATGAAAAATGTAAACAGTCTAGCAGAGGGATGGAATATAGACAATCCTGCAGAGGAATTGGAATGTAGACGGCCTAGCAGAGGGATGGAATGTAGACAGCCTAGCAGAGGGATGGGAATATAGATGATAGTCTAGCAGAGGATGGGAATGTAAATAAACTAGCAGAGGGATGGAATATAGACAATCCAGCAGAGGATGGGAATGTAAACAGCCGAGCAGAGGTGTGCTGCATAAAAATGTGGCACTGAGTTCTGCTTTGAATCTTCTGTCAAAACAGATGCAAGTTTAGTTGACACACTGAACGAAGCATAAGCACATGAGCGTTATTAGGGAAAAGAGTTTCCGCCTTTCTCCTTCTGTGCAACGAAAGGCGTAGACATTGTCAGCAACTTCTTTGTACTGGCTGGGAATGCTTCCTAGTGTTTAGAGCAAGATCACAGCTTTGGCCTCTTCATTATTATTCAGTTGGAGATCCGCTGGTGTGATAGAAGACGAAGACCAGGATTTGTTGCTCAGTGCATTTCCTGTGCCGTTTCAGAAATGCCTTCTTCACACTCTGTTTCTATGGTAGTCTGAAAGCCTCAGACGAAAAGAAGTCACTTTTGATAGAGCAGCTGTGAAAATATGTTGTTAACAGAAAGATCTGAGCTGTTAAGCATATATGCAAAGGCTAGCATGCTGGCTATGCTAGTTTCTCCTGGGAAGAGCTGATGGTCCTAAAATTCTAGATTAGAGATACTGGGAGAAATGACAGGGAATTATTTATGATCATTTCCCTAGGCATGGGATGTAAAGACAAATTGAGCTAGAGTTAATGGACACAGTGAATGGTAGGACAAACTTGCCTTATTTATTATGAGAGTCCAAGATTTTCCAATATTTAAAACTAAATATCTCCTAAACAAGCAAAAAAAAAACCCTCAGAGAAAGTATGACTGAAGTATTTTCACTATCCCACTCTAATATTTTACTTCATAAGCGTGTCATGCTACTTTAAAATTACAAAACAACCACCACCACACAGCCATCCCACCACCACCACTACCATCACTACCTCACCACCAATATCACCACTACCCTATCGCCACCACCACTCCATCACCACCCCCCATCACCCCACCACTCCATCACCACCCCCCCATCACCCCACCACCCTCACCACCACCACCACCATTACCTCATCACCACCACTCCATCACCACCACCACCACCATCACCTCACCACCCCCAGCACCACCACCATTACCATCACCACCTCCTTCCCACCCCCACCACCACTACCTCACCATCGCCACCCTCGCCACCACCATACTGCCACTACCACTACCATCATCATTTCCACTTCGCAGGACAACACAGGCTGAGCAGTGTGCATCTGCCGAGATGGGTTTTACATGCAAGGCAAAACTCCACCCATCCCATGGGTGTGTGATCTGGTAGACTTTGCAGTGGTGAGCGGGTGAAAGGCCATCTTAAATGGGAGAGAAAAGGGGAAGAATGGAGCAAAGAAACAAGTCCTCCTGAAGAATAGAATGCAAATTTATCTTCCTGATTGGGCTACAGTGATGGAGAACAGAGCTGGTGTCTTTAAATTATGGAAGCTTAGAAAGAGACACTTCCTTATTAAAAACATACCTTGTCCCAACTGTCACAGGGATGAGACATCTGTCCTAACCTTTGGGAGAAAGCACAGTTCTATACGGTGTCTTCTCACATCCTATGTGATACCTGGAGGTGGAAAATAAGCAGAAGAGGACACAGCTGCTTTGGAACTGGGTGACCGTAGGTGGGTTGGATGGGTCTCACCTTAGAACCCTTGCCAAAGCTCCTTGTGTTTAATCATTTACCACAGTTCTTCTTTGTTTGGATTGTATTTTGATGCTGATTTTGAATTAAGGATCCTTTCACTCCTTCCTCTAGCTTCTGAATTGTTAAGGTTCCAAACTCTATTAAAGTCTCTACCAAAAGTTTTACTTTAATCTCTCCTCTGTGTGTTGCAGTTTCTATATCTAAATAAAAAGAAATAGAAGATAGTGGAATCTTCATATTTCATAAAGAGAAGAGAGAAAAGAAACTTTGTACTTAATCAATGGTAGCTATGTTTGTGCCCTTATATTTGTAAGTATTGGGGAATTGAACAGGGACATCATGCAGGGACACACATGCTTTACCAAGGATCCCCAGTTCTCTCCCTACGTTCCTTGTAGTTGCCTGCTGATGTAATCATCCCAGCAGTCTGTTCGTATTTTCTTTGATCCAAGGGTTATACGTTTATTCTCTTTGAGGAACAAGGACTTGAGATTTAGATAATTTCTTGTGTAATGTGCGCTATAGAGAATGATACTTTGATGTAATTGCTGAAAGCTAATCACAGAGCTGATTAATTTATGTTAATCAAATCAGACCAAGTCTTCAAACTGGAGCTAAAGAGAAAGGAAGTGTTCTGGCTACTCTGACCTGCACTGGGATGTATGGCCAATGGTTTGTACTATTGAGATAGGGGGCAGAGAGCAGGTTGGAAAGGACCCAATGTGTTATTCCCTCTTTCTTCCTCTTCAGTGGTGCGTAGGAAGGAATCAAAGAGACAGTGACCAAAGTCTCATTTTCCTCCCCAGTTATGGTGGCTCATATCAGCAAGCCCAGCACTCAGTAGTTAGGCAACAGGAACATCACAGTTTTGAGGTCAAGAAGGGTTACATAGAGAGTTCCAGACCAACCTGGGCTACAGCAGAGACAGACTCTCTCTCAAAAGGAGGAAAAATACATTTTTGCTATCTTTCTCTAAGACTCAATTAGTGTGTGTGACTTGACCTACAGTGATAATTTGTGATACAAATTCTGATTTGTCATTTTATTCTTTACCTTATCACAAAACTGAATGTGTCATTCTAAAACTGCAGCTTTCTGGAATAAGCATATTCCTGCTAGCTTTCAAAGTAATCTTCAAAGGAGTTAGAAAAGTTTGTGTCTTTTGGGGCCAGAATACTATAACGAGAAAAGGCTGAGTGAAGGTGCTCAGTAGCTCCTTCCAAGAAGTCAGGTCATGGTCTTTTCTTGGAATGACCTCTGCGATCAGATATTATTTTCACCCAAGAATAAATTTTTTTTCTGTGCAGATGGGAAGGTAAGTATGTCTGCTATCTCAATACCTAAGGTTCTGATCACCCAGGTGATCCAGTGTCTTTAATGGCTCTTACTACCCTCCTGCCCTTCTTCCCTTTTCTCTGTTTCTTTGGGACCCCTGGTGGGCAATGTAGATATGCAATGGATCAGAACTGCACATTGGTGAAATCAACTTTAAGACCTTGCCATTAGCAATGGATAGAAGTCATTACCTATGCTAATTCTCCTCCCAAATTATGCCTAGTCTCATAATTAACATAACTGTAGCACAGTTATTCAGGGAGACCAAATGATAGCATAAAGGAACTTCAGTAATGTTATGAAAGCAATAGGAAAAAAATGCTTGCAGATGTGAAATTCCTTTCATGAGATTCCCACTTCAATATATATATATATCTTTTTAAAACCCAGGTCAACATATTAATTTACTTAATGTTTTATTTATTCTTTGATGATTGCATACATATATACAACATACCGTGATCATATCAACCCCAGTTCCTCCCTCTTGTCATGGACATCTACAACATGTGTCCCCCCCTTTTTCATGTCTTTAAAAAACATAACCCACTGAATAAAATCAGTGATGCTTGTACAAGCATGGGCAACTCTCCCCATCCCCAGAAGCCACCCACTGCCAAATAGTTCTTCAGGCAAGAGTGAGAACTCACGAGGCCTCCCTTATCCTCACTGGAAACTTGACTAGCTAGATCATGCAGATCTTTAGCAGGTAACCACAGCTGTACTGAATTCACACGTGCAACGGCCACATCAAAGCTCCAAGACAGCATTTCCTAGCACCCCTTCCCATCTCCTGGTTATTACAGTTTTTCCCCCTTCTCTTTTTCAGTGTTCCCTGAACTTGATTAAGGGTTGGTACAGACTTTTCTTTTAGGGCTGTGTATCCAACTGCCACACACGCACAGCATTTGGACCAGTTATAAGACTGCAATAGCTGCCCACTGCAAAAAAGAAACTTTTTTGACTAAAGCTGAGAACAGCCTTGATCTATAGATATAAACATACACATTTAGAGAGCAGTTTGGCAAGTTTAGCAAGACAGCAGTAGTGGGTCCCACCACTAAGCACCTATGACTTTCTCAACCATAGATAAGGCCTCAAATTCAGTAGAGAATGGTTGGTTGCTCTTGTAACGGTGCCACCACGATTGCCCAGGTGGGCACATCTTCCCCAGCAAGTCAGTATTCTAACATGTGGGGGCTACTGCTGGGAAAGTTAACTGACAGCTCTTCTCCCCTGGCAGCCTGCCCAGCACCTTTGGCACTATGAAAATAGCCAGCAACAGGGAGTTTCCAGGCCAGTTCCCACTTGATTTGTCTATGTGCTGCAACCAGTCTCTACTGTGTCTTGAACAATAGGGTCTTACTAAGTAGTTATGGTGGGTAACAAAGAGCAATAACCACTGCTTGTTTGGTTTTGGAGGCCTCTGAAGGCTTCCTGACCAATAACTCAGAGAGCAGCCTGTGCCCTACACTGTGATTTCATTTCTTAAGCCATGCCTTCTGGGGAGAGCACTGTTCACCCCTGTGGGGTACCTCGATTCAAGTTCCATTTTTTAAAAACAAGTAAACAAACAAAATACTTTATTTTTTAATTAATTACAAAGTATTGAGTTTTCCTGAGGCTTTTAATACATACTTAGTTTTGGTTAGCCCATTCCCAACTCTCTTTCCCCACATTCCTTTGTTTCCATCTTTATTAAACTTTTAACTCAATAGCCACATCCTTCACTTTCATATTACATGAAAAATCACTTAAAAAAACAAAAAAACCCTTGAATCACTAAGCCCCAATATCTTTTTATTAAAACCAATATAACTCAGTTTTTTAAAACTCTGTCAGCTAGTTTCTCTTCCTGTTCAGTCTAACATGAAAACATCTTCTTCACAGTTCAGAGAAAACTAAGCACTCTTCATGAGCCTCTCTTGAGCCATAATTAAAAATAAATTGATTTGGATATAATTGCAGGTTTGAATGTTGTTGCAAGAGGTAACCTGAAGAGAACCTGTGTACCCTTCATTTATTTTCCCCAGTGATCAATATCCTTTAAACAAACAAACAAAAGACAAATAAAGAAAAAGATTATATCTCTCTGTTACTTGTGCACATGTGTGTGTGTGTGTGTCCATATGTGTGTGTATGTGTGTGTATGAAGGGGGGAGAGAGTAGGTCTCACCATCCATTTTGTCTTTGAGGCATCCTCTCTCATCTGTTCCTTGTCAGTGTGCTGCATGTTCCAGGCTCGCTGGCCCATGGACTGTGAGGTGACTCTTCCGTCTACTTCTCATTCCTATGTTGAATTGCTGAATTAGACTGCACCCTGCTTTTACAGGGGTTCTGGGAATCTGAACTCAGGTTGTCAGGCTTTCACAACAAGCCCTTACTCCCTGATATATCTTCCTGGTCCCTGGAATAATATCAAAACTTAGAAAATAGCACAGGCATTAATAAACTCCCAGATGCTATTCATTTCTCCCCAGTCTTACAGTCACTGTGTGTGTGTGTGTGAAACTCTGTCCCATTGTGTACACTTGTGTAGTCACTACCACAGCCAATGGATCTCTTCTACAGTTACAGAGATTTCTTCTACCTCTTCATGGCCAACTCCTGGTACCCACTAGTCTGTTCCAGGCCTGTGTGATGTTACAGCGAGGAGACTGTATAGCTCATGACCTTTTGCAATGGGAATCTGTAGCTAGATGTCCCTGCTCTTGCAATTGCTGTTAATTTGTTACCACTCGTAGGAGCTCCATTCTTGAAGGGTATTCAGTTTACATACAGGTTGAGGTTGTTAACATATAAAACTGCTATGGACATTCATGGACAGTTTAGATGGATGGACTTTCCATCTTTTTAGAATAAATACCCAGAGAGGCTGTTGGCATGGCACTTGGTAAGAGCATAATTAATATTTTTTAGTAGATGCAAAACTATTTTTCAGAAAAGCCATGAAATCATACACCTCCATCAGAAATGTATGACTGATACATTTTTCTCTGCATCCTCACCATTCTTTGAAGTTATTCCTTTTTTAAAAAGCTATTCAGAAATGTGGACTGCTAACTCACTGGAGTTCTGAATTGTGTTTCATTTATGTTGGATACCCCTCTAGACTTCACTTGCTGCACAACCCTCTGCTGTGTAAATCTGCTCATACAGCTTTTCTTGCTTTATAATAGGATTCTATCTGTTTTTATTTTTAATCTTTCATTACTGAATTTCATTTTTGTTATATATGGTAAAGATGCATGTGACCTATGCCCATGTGCCTCATTTTAAAATTTCCAAACAGTACTAAAGCTATTAACATCACATAACAATATCTTGGTCACAAAAACAACAAAGCAAACACTCAAAAACAAAAATTGTACTCTGAGATAAACTTCTTTGAGAATCCAGAGTTTATTCTGATGTATAACTCTGTTCCTGCTGCCTAGCAGGAAGGTGAATCGAAATTCCTTGACTGATTAAAGGAAGGTAAAGAGAGGTAGTTCTGTTTCCAGTCTTACTAGGATGCCGGTGGTTCCAACACCAGGAAGTATAAATTAAAACTCAGCTGTAAGATACCGTTTATCACAATGTTAGTTTGACAACATGCATTTAGTATAAACATGGGAGAGATTATCGGGCATGAGTTGTGTCCTGTCTCAGTCTTCCACCTCTGCCAACTCTCAAGGTTTGACTGATGTTGCCCTCCCTTCTGCCTCTCTGTTAGCCACACGCTACTTTTCCGTTCTTTAGGCTGAGCCTTTAAGAGTCTCCAGGTGTGGGAGATACTTGTTTTATAAATTTAGGATCATATTATTAATATTCGTTGCTGCACTTGCTTGGCTTGTTCAGTTATGTCTTTGAACAGCTTCACAAACCAAGTGACATCACCCTAATTCTTTCTTTGTGGTGGTGGCACAGTAGTTAATGGTGTAATGGAACTGATTAGATTTATCCTCAGAGATACAGCCCTATCTCAGTCCTCCTTGGTATTCATACCTCTGTGTGAACCTTCCTTGAGTGGTGGCTTTGAAGGCAAAGACACACAATATAGTAAAGGGGAGGGGACGGCATTCTCATGACTCTTTGGTCATACAGAACTCAATCTTGTTGTCTAGAGATCCTGGAGACCTTCTTTGTTGGCTTGCCAATAAGTGCCATCCTGGTGCTGGCTACATGGCAACTACTGACAAGCTGAGTGCAGATGCCCAGGGAGAGATGAGGTGGCTTCTACCTAAGAACCATTAAGAATCCAGAGACACATGTCAGGAGACACATTTTGGGGTGACTTCTGCTGCAATCCTAGCCATGGTGTGTTTGTATGTTGCAGGGTAGGGGTATGAGGATTAGAAATGTTAGGTAGGAGGAAAAGAGACACAGGATAGTAACAGGAGGGCAACTCAGCAAATCCCGAATGCTGAATTCTCCTGTGTTTATTTTGCATGCACTTTTATACCCCATACAAAAGGGAGAAAGAAGCCAAAAGACTGCTTTAACATGATACAAAAGAGAGCTGGAAAAATTACTTGCTCCAGTGCTTGAGACATCAAGCCATTAATTCCTGAGAAAAGCATTTGATGTTTGGGGCAATGAACACATCCTAGACCAAGTGTTCAGTAGGCAGATACTCCCTAAGTCAAACCTCCCATTTCAAAAGAAGGAGCAAAAGTATTGCTGAATTCTCTGACCCTTTCAAGGTAGATTGGATCTACCTCTATTGGGCATCTTGATGTCCAAAGCACCAAGTAACCACACCCTACGTCAGGATATCTTGTTTTGTAGCCACACCTGCTGTCAACATCTTTGAAGGAGCAAAACTAATCTCAAACTCTCTGACCTTCAGACAGTGAGAATAGGCTCACATTTTGGGGGTTCCCATAGACACCAATCCCACAGTCTCAAAGAAGGGAATTCTGCTGATGAGCTGAGAGAGAAGGAAGATTCACAGCAGGTGAGCCACATGGTGGGACTTGCAGCTGGGTGACAACTTAATTGTAACCCATGAGACATGACGTAGCAGCCACTGCAGAGCTGTGCCTTCATTGCCAACCCACACTAACCAAGAAATAATAAATGCACGTTGTTTCATACCAGATTTGTCGTCATTCATCACCCTGTAGTAGAAAATTATCCTAACTTTCCTTCCCTTAGATTCTGCTTGTGTGTATGTGTGTCACTGGCTACTGTTAGTTAGGCTTTATTGTGGTTCTGTGATTAAAACTCAGAGCCTTGTCCATACTGCTGTGTAGCCCTGGTTGACCTAGAACTCACGGTCATTCTCCCTTGTCTTTGTCTTCCATCTTCCAAGGGCTGAGATTACAGGCATGCGCCATCAGGCCAGCTCTTTTCTGTTGTACTAACCGGTGTTAGAGTGCTTTCTTCATCACTTCTGAAAACTCACAGTTTGCCAGCCATGTTCCAAGTGTGTATTGTTTACTGCAGCTGCAGTAGTGGTGGACTCCAGTAAAACTTTTATCTTCAGCCTTTAACTAAAAAAGATTGCTATATGAATCTATATTTTACTACCTGCTAGTGAGTTAGAACACGTTTTTATGTTTTTTGATCACAGGGGTTGCTTCTTCTGTGAGATGATCTTTCAAATTCTCTGTGGTTTCCCCCTGCAGGTTATTTAAATTCTTTTATTATTCATTTTTTAAGTGTGTGTGTGTGTGTGTGTGTGTGTGTGTGTGTGTGTGTATAGTATAAATGCATGCATATGGGGCACACGACCCTGCAGACATAAAGAGATCAGAGGATGATATTCAGTGTCCCACTTTATCACACTTTACTTAATTCATTTGGACAGGGTCTCTCATGGAAACTGGGACTAGGCTGGTGTCCATCAAACCCCAGCAAACTTAGCTCTTGTAGACCAGGCTGGTATTAATGGCATGCACCACCTGGCTTGCAAACCTCTTGTCTATGACTTTCAGAGTGCTTGGCTACAGGCACATTTGTCCAAGTCTTTTTAAAGGATTTGAACTTAGGTCTGCATGTTTTTGGAGCAAGTATCCTTATCCATCTCTCCAGTTCCTGGAGCTGACGATTCCTTCGAGATTCCTTTTTAATAGGTCCTGCTGTACTATAGGTATTAAATTGCCTGATTATCTGTTGCAGAATGTTTTCATTTTATTTAATTTTTAGACAGAAGTTCACTGTGTACTCCAGAAGGCCTGGGACTTGCTATGTAGAGAAGGCTGGCCTTAAACTCATAGAGATCCACCTGCTTCTGCCTACTGAGCGCTGAGGTGGAAGGACCATCATGCCTGGCCTTGTTGACTTTTTGTCTCTCACTTAGTATATCCTGATTACAGCTCCCCCACTCCTCTTTGTTTCTCCCCATCTTCCCTCTCATCCAGATTTACCCCTTTTCTCTTTCATTAAAAAACAAACAGGCTTCTAAGGGATTCTAATAAAATAAGATAAAACAAGAACTGATACATTAGACCAGGACAAAACATACAGAAGGAAAAGAGCCCAAGGAATGTTAAATGAAATAGATCCAGATTCAGAGATCCACTTGTTTACACATTCACAAATCCCATTAAAACACTCAGCTGAAGCCATAGTCGACATAGGACCTGTAGGGTAAAAAAAAAAGAGAAAATATATAAGTAAAATAAAAATATGACAAGACTAAAATAAAGTCCTGACATCTCATTATGAGACAGGGAACCTAGGGTGATGCTGTTGAGTTCATTCTCTGTTCACCATCTAGTGCTGAACATGTAGCCTACTACCATTGAGAGTAGTTTCTTTACAGTAATTTATTTTCCTTGGTCACTGACAAGTTTCCATATTTCATTTATGTCTTGGGCCCATGCCGCCAAAACATAGACAGTCATTACATATCTATAATAGCAACTGCCTTAATATATAATAGAGCACAATTATAGACTTCATATGCAATATGTACTTAAAATAGCTATTATATAGAACCTGGTAGTTGACATAACCATGATGGTTTTATATTTAATAGTTACATATAGGTATTATTAAGCATGTTAGCTGTGTTATTTCCCCCACATATCCTCAAATGGTTTTTATAAGCACTAGAAATCGTTCAGGTCTTTGAGGATAAGTCCCTGCTTACTTTCTCTATGTGTCTATGTGCTCTTCACATGTATTTTCAGGGGTCTTCTCGGCAGCTTATAGATCATAGTTCTTTTGGTGAAGCCTTCCAAATTGCTTTTGTGCCCCCAATTCCTTTCCTCTAGTACCCTGCAGTGGGCTTTTTACACTCTTTCAAGTACTAACTACTTAACCATCTCTTCCCCTTCAGGTCTCTCTTTAGGAGAAATTAGACTCAAACTTTTTTTTTTTAAATTTCTTTCTAGCCTAGCTTTGAAGATCTTCTTCTTTGTTATCTTTCTAGCTTGTGTCTTCAGATCTCAATATTTTTCAAAGGAAAACTCCCTCAGTTTGGATTACTTGGGTACATTACTCTTGTTCATTATCCCTTTGCTTCTGTTCTAATACTAACACCAACATGTACTGAGTGAGCTAGTCCAACCCTTTCTTCTTGGTCTTTAATACATGGAATGTTTAACAAAAGTTTCCTCCTGGCAAAGCATTTACAATGCCCTCTCAATCCAGGAGAGTACAGGCATCTTTGTCGCTCTCTCCCCTCTTGCCTTATTACCCAAGCTGTTCTCCAACTCCCAGGATCAAGTGAATCTCCTATGTCAGCCTTTTGACTGATGGCAACAGCATTGACCTTCTTTTCGCCTTCCCCATAGTATCCTACTCCTTGTTGAGTTTAATTAACAACCTCTATACCCCCTTTGTGTGTAAGGATGAAGTAAGTCTCTAAAACCCAAAGTCAAGTTTTATTTAATAGTGAATCATAACTTCTTTGAGGCCATGCATTTCCCATGATTTCTAAAAGCGTATAAACAGTCTCAATGACACCAACAGTTTAGATTCTATATGATTTCCTTTGTGTATTTCCATTCAGAACAAATGGAGGTATAGAATGTGTTGCAGCATTGTAAACCAATTTACCTAAGCCTGGCGTACGATTCACCTTAACAGAACTCTATAATCGGTCACTTTGCTGTTGGTGCGCTGTGAAAATGAGTCTGCATATTTGACTGGGGAAATGCAAGAGAATCAGTCAAGCTGGATGCACCCCTGACTCTGTCTCTTTACTGGGGAACAAGCAATTCTTTAACCTATGATTTCATCCCTGTCCCAACGGCCTGCTTTAAACCATAATTTTACTGGCATAAGTCAGGTCAAGTTCAGCTGCATAGAACTATCAAGACCATGATTACTAAGCCTCACATTCCCTCAACAATTAAGGAACAGCCACAAAGTGACAATAAAAGCTACAGAAAGCCAATAAAGTCCAATTCATGTGGCCTTGGTGGCTAAAGGCTTCCAGTCTGTTCTTCTGTGTTGTGGCCGAAGAACTGGTAAATTAGGAAACAGAGAGAAATGGTAAATAAAATTTTTCCAGACAATGGAAGAAAATCCAAGAAAAACAAACAAATGAAAAACTAAAAAGCCAAGTCCCCAAACCACAAAAATTAAGGCAGGAATTAAAGCAGATAATGAATAAAAAGTTCATTTTTTTATCATTATTGACAGCTTAGAGATATTTTTTTTTACCCCACAACAGCCACACAGCATCTCCTGTATGTTTCCCAAACTTGAAACTGAGCTGGACCAATAGCCAACCAGTACTTCCTCTCTTCTAGGCTTCCCCACAATCTGAGAACAGAGCTCAGTGCTTACAACATCTTGGCTTGCAGTCACAGAACGTTTGTCGTAAAGGATGAAAAGAAATGATAAGTATCCTAAGGCTACTGCACTCTGCAAAAGACCGGACTAACCTTTCTGTCTTAGTTTCTTCCTCTCACTGTCAGGGTCAGAGAACTTGTTCCTCCTGTAGGCAAGAGAACGTGATACGCAGAGAGTACTGGGCTGGGATACAGAATGTGCTTCCTACTACGGAAATGCTAGAAGCTGGGGGTGAAGAGACAGGTATGCAAGCACTCCTTACAACGGCAGAATGTTAACAAATTAAAACCCAAGCAGGCTCAGTGAAGGCTACCATTCTGTCTTGTAGAAAATCTGGATCTCTCCATAGATTTAATTTACCCATCCGGCCACGTACAAGCAGTCATGATGCTCACTGAGAGAGCTTCCTACAGGGAACATGGAGGATTGATGCCAGGAGCAGCCTGGGAAGCAGAACCAAGAGGAAGTAAATGAAAAGTGTAAATTTCTTTTAACTTTGTAGGCAATGTGTCCTCCCTTTGCAACACTGCCCAGTAAAAATTAGGTCATTTCTGTGCCATCAAATTGCTTTATTTTTCTTCCCTCCCGAGAGTGAAACAATTTATGGGGCTCTTGCTGAAACTTGCCTAGTATCAGTTTCCTCTGTTTTTCAAGAGATCGGAATATGATATTAAATTTTGATTGAGGAAAGACTGTGGTGAGCAGAAGTAAAATCTTTTTACCACATAATTCATCCTAGCTATTATTTTATAATTTAGAATCCAGGACTCTTGTTTCTAACTTAGAATCTTCTTGAAAACAGAGCCAATATCCATAGGCATAGGCCTTATCATCTAACACTACAACATCTTTATTGAATTTGCTCTTACTGTGAACATTTCATATAACGCTTTAAAAGTTATTGATCTTCCTAAAAGACAATCCAAATGTAGTCCTGATTTATGTTTAGAGTGAACTCCTATTTTGGTCAACCTTCTCTGGGTGGGAGGATGTGCCCCACTGACTTTTCTCACTAGCCCAATAACTGAGAAAGATGGGAAAATAGAACATTTAAAAGTCCCTTTGCATTTATTTCTTTTCTTTTTATTTGCACATATTAATTGTACAAAAGTCTAGGTTTAATTATATCATATATTGTACATATATAATGTACAGTGATCATATTCATACATATGTACAAAGCACACACACATACACACAAACATATACACAGTTCACGTACCACCACCCACTACCACCACCACCATCATCACCAAGAAAGGAAAGAAAACTAACACTTTAAGCAGAGTTTCCAGCATTCTGTGCACATTTCCATGGTACTGTGGACTACTCCCAGACTGTACGGAATGGCAGGTCTTGTACGTATAGTCCCTCTGTGCCCCTTGCTTCTCAACCAATTGCTCTTCTAAGCACTCATTATCAATGTCCCAGGCTTGCTTTGTGGTCCTGGAAACAATATGTATGTCCTCAACAAAAATTCCATCTATTTGGTCTGTGCTTCTGTGCCTCATCCCACTAGTTGCCAGGTAGCTATCGTGTTTCTCTCTTGCCCTTCAGTGTCAAGGGTCTATTGTCTATTATTTCAATCATCTTTGAATGCCTGGTAAGACCTCCATAGTGATGTGGGAGTCTGCTGTTTTGTGTTGATTTCATTGGTTAAATAAAGAGACTGCCTTGGCCCTTTAAAAGGAAAGAAAATTAGGTAGGCGGAGTAGACTGATCAGAATGCTGGGAGAAAGAAGTTGAGTCAAGGAGTCGCCATGATTCTCCCACCAGACACAGACGTAGGTTAAGATCTTCCCTGGTAAGACACCTCGTAGTGTTACAGGGATATTAGAAATGGGTTAGATTGATATGTAAGAGCTAGCCAATAAGAGGCTGGAACTAATGGGCCAGGCAGTCTTTAAAAGAATACAGTTTCCGTGTAATTATTTCGGGTGTAAAGCTAGCCGGGTGGCGGGACACAGCCCGCCGCCAATTACAACACCATAGTGTGTGGTTCAGAGGAGATTTTGAAAAATGTGTTTGATGAATGAAGAGATTCAGTTCCTCCATAAGGTTAATGAGAGAAAGCAGCCTGGATTCTGAGGTGACAGTTTAAGGTGACCCTTTATGCACTAAGACTAGAGGCATCATGGCTTTCAGGATTTTAAGTGTCCTCCTGGCCTGAGCTGGTTGACCTGATTCTCCTAGAGCTTGTCTACTCCATTTCACACTGCTCCAGCGGTCACCGACTTCTGCCATCCCTGGCAATATTCTGACTCCAACACTCAGATTCATTACCAGTTCACTAAGACTACTATTTTAAGATAATTAGACTGAGTATAGTCTTACATTAACCTAAAACCTAGAGTTGTCCAGGTTCCATTTGCCTTTGCCTAAATCTTCCTTTCATATGTATTCTGTTTTGCTCAGTTTTATTAAGATACATTTGGTTTATAGAACTGCACTTGTTCAATATATACAATTTGGTCAGTTTGGACATATCTATACATCTGTGATACTGTTTTTTTGTCATTATCTTAAGACCCATTTGCTTTTATAGATTCGGGGGAATGGAAGATATCTGGAACCTAGTCAATTTGGCTTATGTAATTTTATGAGGATCATATTGAGTGTCAAGAGAGGAAGGGGCTTGTTGAAACATAGATGTTAGTTGCAATCATTAGCAACTGGAATGGGTGGGCGGGTACATCTCCAGATGCTGCTCTGCTTTAAGAGATTCAGCTATTAGTCCACATACTTTGTATGTAGAAACTTTTTGCTTTTGGCATGCAACATTAGTTTAATTCATTGAATTATGAGAATAAAAGGTATCACCCTCCTCTAAACCCCTTGTTCACTTGCGCACATGTGACCCGTGATCACACAGACAGCTCTTTGCATCTTGCAATGTAGTAAAAGGAGCGGCGGGGCTGCGTCCCCGGCACCCGGCTGCCCCCATGGCTAGCTTTACCTGAAATAATTACACGAAAACTGTATTCTTTTAAACACCGCTTGGCCCATTATATCTAGCCTCTTCTCGGCTAGCTCTTGTACCTGGACTAGCCCATTTCTTATAACCTGTGTAGCCCACGAGCTGGCTTACCAGGAATGATCTTAACCTGCATCTGTCTGGAGTGGGAGAATCATGGCAACTCCTGAGTCAGCTTCTTTCTCCCAGCCTTCTGTTCTGTTTACTCCACCTACCTATGTTTTAACCTATGAGGGCCAGCCAAGCAGTTTCTTTATTGCTTAACCACTGAAATCAACAGATTGATATATGACACTCCCACATCATTGCAACTGACTGAGAGATGCTGATTGGCTGTTTATGTTTATTAAGAAGAGATAGTTGGAAATTCATCCTAGCACCATGTTCCAGTAATAAAACTGATGACATAACTTTTTAGCTAAGAGAGCGTTTTGACTCTCACAAAAAGGATAATCTGTTTCAGTGTTAAGTAGCATTTAATGGTATCTGTTGAGATGCATTTGGTCTCTAGCACATAAAACAGATGATATCTGGTCTGGAAACACTCTGTGAGTTTACTTTTACTCACAGAATGTTGCTTCCTTAAAAAAATTCATATTCTTCTAAGCCAGGGAATAATTATGTTACATTATATAACCAACAATAGCAAACTGAGGAAATAAATGGCTTGGGTTAAAATGTGGCTCTGTTTATGGGAAACATACTTTAAAAACTTGGTGTTGTACATACTTACACTTTGCTCAGAAATAAAAACAGACAGTCTGTGGGATATTATATTACTTTTCAGAGGAAGTTTTGCTTAATGGGGAATTTTCAAAGTAAATTCTGCCTCTTCTTTTTTCCTACAGCTTGCAGACACTGTCTCCGTAAACTCTCTAAATCTTCATTTTAAAATGTTACCTTATCTGGGCTACGGAAATGGCTCAGTTGGCAAGGTTTCTACCATATAAACATGAAGACCTGGGTTCAGATCCCCAATACCCATGCAGAAAGTCTGACACAGAGCTATACATTTAACTCCAGGGCTAGAGAGAGAGCAGAGGTGTAGGATTCCTGAAGTTCATCAGCCAGATAGCCTAGTCATATTGGTTAGCTTCAAGTGAGAGACCTTGCCTTAAAATAATGAGGAAGGATGTCTGATATTGACCTTTGAACTCTCTACATGAACATAGGTCACACACACACATAGACACATAGCTATCTTACCTTAAATTTATTTATTCATTTATTTATTTATTTTAGTTTTTCGAGACAGGGTTTCTCTGTAGCTTTGGAGCCTGTCCTGGCACTAGCTCTTGTAGACCAGGCTGGCCTCAAACTCACAGAGATCCGCCTGCCTCTGCCTCCTGAGTGCTGGGATTAAAGGCGTGCGCCACCACTGCCCGGCTCTTACCTTAAATTTATATTTTGACTAAATTAGTTCACTTTTTGATGGTCTGAAAAAATCTCAGTAGAAAAATTTTGGTTGCATGAATAGAACAAATATATAAAGACGTAAGATAGTGTTTGCTTGAACACGGTAGGAAGCATCTATGGAACAAAAAAACATGGGCAAGGAAATTTGAAGAGAAGAGAATTTCACAAAGGCTTATAATTCTGAATTTTTTTCTCACTGTTCTGGGTCATATTATTTGGTCTCATGTTATATTCAATTTTACTCATGGTCCTATAAAACCTAAGACTTTCTCCATGTTATTATGGATTAATTTTGCTATATATTGACTACTTCTCCTAGGTTTGTGTGTTGGAAATTTACACTCAGTCCAACAGAGTGGGGAGATACAGCTGACTAAGAGGCCACAGGTCACAAGGGCTTTGTCCTTCTGAATGGATCCTTGCTGTGTTAAAAATGGGTCAATTGTTGTGAGTGAATTTAGCTCCCTCTTGTCCCTTTGGTCGTTGCCCTTCTGCCTTTGTGGGATGAAGCAGCATTAAGGACCTAACCAGACAATGGTGCTGCATTTTTGAACCTCTTAGCTCCACAAGTCAAATAAATCTCTACTCCTTATAAATTACCATCTTAGATAGTTTATTAGAGAAAATGGGCCAAGTCAGCTTCCAGGTTGCCTATGAATATCTTCTCCTTTTATACTCCTTTACAAACCCAATACTCTAGATTTATGATACTTTGAACACTCCAAGAACATCTCATTCAGGGTCAGACCTGAATCATATGCAGGTTCATTCAAATGTCACTTTGTTTGATTAAACAATCTCAATTATATATCACTATATTGTACCACTAACTACTTTAGTGCTTACATCTCTTTGGTTTATGGATAATTCATTTCACATTGACTTTTTGAACTAAATTTGGGTGGTTTCTTTATTGGCTACTTGTTATTTTCCTGATTATCATTTACACATTTCTACATAATGCGATTGCATAGATAGAGAACATTGTCTATATAATTTGTTAAGAATCCACAAGGTAAATCTGCCTTTCTGTATATTCTTACCTCCTTTCCCCAGAACTTTCACTTTCCTGCCTCTGTAGTAGTAGTGTCCTTGCTCATCTTTTGATTTCCCAGTGAAATACACATCTCTAAGCAAAAAGTTTATTTTTTTTTAAAATTTCAACTTTATACAGATAGATATATTACATTTATTCTTTGATACCTTTCCCTTCTCCCTTAACCTTAGGGTAGTAAAGGTCATTCGCATGCTTCAATGTAAATTTGGTTTGTACATTCATTTAAAATATTGCACTACCCTCTCATTCCTTGACTGTAAGACAGAGAGCACTCAAGCCAGGGTTAGTCTAGATGCTTCTTCCTTGATGGCTAGCTTTTATAATTCTAGCATGTGCTATTGAGGCTGATAGGAGAGAAAAGATATTGATGGTCTTATCCCTATGAATTTTAATTCCAATCTTCCAGATAAGATGAAACAACTGATGTGATAATGGCACAGCTGTTATGGAGGCCAGCTGACTGTTCTGACTAATTTGAAGTCCACGCCACAGGGTGGGAATAATGCCTTATACTATAAACCCAATCAAAAACCCATAAATGGGAAGTCGTAAGTCATCATCACCAGGCAAGAACTTACTACTATTGTTTAGCTAACTCTAAATAGCATTAATTGCCTTCTAAGCACTATTTGTACCTATTTGTATGTCTTCATTTACTGATAATTCTCCTGACTTTGCTGTGTATTGAAACTGACTACTGCTTTTCAAATATCTTTTCTACGTAGTGATTGCCTTTAAATCCTTTTTTCTTTTTAAAATGGAGTCTTAGGATAAGTGTAAATGTTCTAGGATACCTATTATTATAATAAAACACCATGATCATAAGTAGTTATGGGGGAAAGGCATTATTTCATTTTATAGCTTGAATCCAAGCTCACATACCTGGGAAGTTGGAGAATTGTCTCTATCAGAAGAGCCTGTGGTATGTCTGTTGGACATTTTCTTGATTGCTAAGTGATGTAGGAAAACTCAGGCCACTGTGAGCTGTTCCATCCCTAAGCAGGTGGGTCTGGACTATATGAGGTAGGTAGTTGTACTTGAACCTGGTAGGTTACCTATTTTTTTCTCATGTTGTAAAATTAATCATTCTAGGTTAGTGCCTTGTTGTCAGTCCCAAAGATAAAAGGAGAAAGACCACAGATTCAAATCATCATGGCCAAATTAATTAAAGCAAGCAATTGATTATAGCAAGCTTCTTTATCCATGCACATCCACTGCCTCCTCCATAAAACAGGGTCTGAGAGGTTAGCATTGGACATGAGGAAGAAAAGGTCCTTATAACTCAGGGGTAGGGATTTTCCAAATGGGAAATTTGGTGGGCAAAGTAGGTGGGATTGCAGGAGAAGAACATAAGCATAACAAGTTAGTCATAATGACTTCCTGAACAAAGACATGGTTGCAAGGTGGACATAACGAGGTAGTAATAACAACAGGTTGTCTTAACAAGGTAGTCATAGGTAGGATTGCAAGATGGTTATAAACAAATCTTTGATACAAAGGAATATTGCTGTTTTCTCGAACAGGCAGTACAGAATCATTTATAATTAAGGTTACAGGTGGGGCATAAATCATAATCATCAACAAGAATGAACCTAGTTTTATCTTTATTATAAGGTATCTTTCAAGTCTAAGATGGAAACAGGTTTGAAAGAGACCCCTGAACAGTGGAGGCTTCCTCCCAGACCCTGGATTAGGCACAAACCACACTCAAACACCTGTTCTCACAGAGAGATCCTTTCCAATGGAGAAAAAGAATTAAAGTTGCTGCTTTCTGACTCAGGCAGACAAACAGCAGCAAATGATCTTGCAAGAGAAAAAGGGAAGAAGGTCTGTATTAGAATGGGCCAGGGTGTGGTAGTATATTTAGATTGGGCATGTTAATTAGGTGAACCAAAGGGGGCTTTTGATTGCTGGACTTTAATATTTTGTCATCTGAACCTTGGTAATCAGCCTCAGGAGGAAGAGGTGACTGAACAAGGGAATAGACCTTGATGACTAACATTTTTTTTTCTATTCTTTTAATGTTTTTAGTAAGACAGAGGGAATGGGAGAGAAGGACAAGGCCTGCCAGAGCCGTGCTCACCATGTTTGAGCCAGCTCGACGGGACTGTGTGTTTTGAGATTGTCTGAGAAAGGGTCACATAAGTACCCATTTCCTGAATTTTTTTCAATGTCCAAATAATGGGAAGAAATAAAGGTAAAGAATTGATGATCAGATGCTTTGGAACCAAGTAGAGATTTTTTTTTTTTACTAATTTATCTTTTCATTTTCACAAAATAAAGTACTGAGCAGTGCACTTCATTAAAATCAACCGGAGAACAATTAAACATTGAAATTGCTGTCACTTCAGTCTTCCCAAATACAGTGCCTTTAGATCTCCGTGGTGGGAGTCTCTGTGCAGCTTCTGTGAGGTCCTCTTGAGACGTGCCAGAAGCCAGAGGGTTAAAATCAAAGTTGTAAGGTCACAACACACAATTTATCAGCAAACATTTTGAAATGAGTAATTTGCCATTTTCTTTACCATGATGTAGCTGTATTTAGTGACACAGAAATTCCTGTCAGAAATTTATGGACTTAGGAGAGTGGCTTATGAATTCCATTTATTTATTTAGGATCAGGAACTGAAGCTAGAACCTCATGTGTGCAAGGTAAACCCTATACCACTGAGCTCCAGTGCCGTGGAGACACCAGGGCATTTGCTCTACTTGTCAGAGCATTATTGAGGTCAGAGAGGTCAAGCTGGTCCTCTGAAGCAAGGACAGGGTCTGAGGACAAGCAGTTTTCATTCTGCCTCAGTAAGGATGTCCTCAGAATTCCCTGTGGTGTCAGCTGAGGCATCCACAGACTCTACATCACAGCTTGGCTTCCTCTGCCAAATCTCGCTTCTTTCTTTTTCTTTCCGCTCTCTTCCACAGGCTTGATGCAGGAGCTTTCAGCAGTAAACATCCTGCATGCTAATCTCCACCTCCGAATCTGCTCCTAGGGAGTTTTACCTGCAACACCCACCACATAACAGAGGCTGCTGCTATGCCAGGAGGGAGGCATAGTATGAATGGAAACGCCTTTCTGCTTGCACAGGAAATCCACAAAGGTCACCAAGTAAACAGCCTTCATTTTGGCAACATTTATTCATCAAGTGCTCTCAGGGATACAGTGATGATTAAGATAAGATTCTTGTTTTCTGTGGAGGGAGAGACACAAAGGAACAGTTTATAAAGGAATAGTGTCAGTACTGTGGACGAGGACTGCACATGGCTTTGGGTGTGCAGACAGGGGAGTGATGAAAATTGCTCCAAAATCCCTGAACGTTTCATGGCACAAAACATTATGGGGAAATTAAAGAGTAAATCTAGAAAGGGAACTTTAGGCTGGGGAGCAGGATATGAAAGACAAAACCAAAAGGTAGTGCAGAGGGTTGGGAGGTAGGTTTGCCCGATAGCTAGCTATATTAGCTGCCGGGTTAGGAAGTATGGCTGAGGAAGAGCCCTCATTAATAACATGTGTCTTAGGAAAGTTGACCCGAGCTAGAGAAGAGGCTGGTGCCTAGTGAAGTACGTGAGAGGAAGAGCTGAAGATACCGCAAAGGACACTGATGACTCCTCTGGAGAGTCTGGAGGAGGAACAATATGCAGAAATCACTGAGAAACCAGCCACATGACAGCAGTGGGCGTGGGGATGGGATGAGCAGAAATGTGATGGAGTAGAGAGAATTTCCCAGAGGCACAGTGTTACTTACCCAGAGATGCTCCTATGTCTGAAGCACAATGGACAAACATGTAGTAGGAGCTGCGGGCTGTGTTCCTGCCACCCCAGCTCCTGGTTGCCTGGCTAGCTTTAAACCCGAAATAACAACACACAAACTGTATTCATTTAAACACTTCTTGGCCCACTAGCTCTAGCCTCTTATGGGCTAATTCTCATATTTTGCCTGACCAAGTTTTAGTAATCTGTGTAGCACCAGTCTTACCAGGAAAGATTCAGCATGTCTGACCTGGCGGCTTGCTTCATCGTGTCTGCCCGGGAGAGGGGAGCATGGCCTCTGAGCTCACTTCCTCTTCCTCCCAGCATTCTGTTCTGTTTACTCCTCCCACCTATGTTTTAATCTATGAGGCCAAGCAGTTTCTTTATTACTTAACCAATGACCTTCCTCCATCACAAACACATGGGGGCCTATGCAGAAATGGAATGCCACAGGACCGAAAGCAACACACAACAGATAGGTTTGTGCAAGAGAAAGCAATAAATCTCACAGTAGGATAGTTCAACTGGAAACAGGAGATTGTTATGCCCAAATCCAAGAAGTCCCCGTGAAAGCCAACAAGGAGACCAAGTCCCATATGTAAAAGCAAAGAGCCTTTATTTTAATCAAGTTTGCAAACTCAGTTTCTCCGCATGTCCAACGTTTTGGAATAACCGGAGAGTCCCGAGCTCAATTAGAATTGGGTTTTTATAGTAGTAAAGGTGGGGGGTGAGGGGTTTCTGAGGTTCAGGACCCCTGATTGGCTGACATTTGTCTAGGGCTGTCCTGATGAATGTGCACTGGCAGATGATCCTATCTACAGCGGTTGGGATGTTGGGCATTTCCTTTGAATAGTCTGTTCTTGGGTGGTGGTCAGGTCCTGCAACCAGGTATTGCCTCAGGGTAAACTACTGAGACTCAGGCCTCTTATTAAATTTATCGAGGATCAGTTATACTCTGGCAGGTGATAAATGGTTGGAAATAAAAAACTTCCTTTGGGTGACCTATCCATACTTAGCTTATCATGGCTGGTCCCCAAAGAGACAAATTCCAAAGACATTTTCAATGACAGAAAGTTCTTAGCCATGCCTGCTTAGGTAGCATCAATGTGAAAGACAGCTAGCATGTCAGTCATAAGGAAAGAGGTGATCTGAAGTGGTCATGTGACTGACCTGCTAGCGTCTGCTAATCTGAAAAGTTGTTTGTTGACTGGAGTATGTTTCATGAGCATTTTCTTGGGGTCCCTTGTGTTATCCATTTCTGGTTTTAAATTTTTTTGTGAGTGATATAATTTATATCTCACAATAACTAGGGTTACAAAGCCAAGCAATTGGAATGATTGATCCTCGAGTCTGAGTGGCTTTTGCTGGGACTTTTTGGTAGAGTGGTGATTGGTGGGGGTCTGGTCATCCTGCATGCAGGAGCTAAACAAACAGGATGTGGGTTTGTGAAGCCTCAGTTCTGCTGAATGAGGGGATGGGAAGAATGAAGATGGCACTTTCGAGTAGGTAATCCACAGAGCAGCATTAGTTCTGGGGTGAGGTCTTCACTTTAAATCTCTAGTATATGCCGGGTGGTGGTGGCACATGCCTTTAGTCCCAGCACTCAGGAGGCAGAGGCAGGTGGATCTCTGTGAGTTCAAGGCCAGCCTGGTCTATAAGAGCTAGTTCCAGGACAGTTACGGCTGTTACACAGAGAAGCCTTATATCAAGAACCAAAATAAATAAATAAAAATAAAAATTCTAACATAAATAAGTAGACAGGAATGGATAAGCATACATTACGCATAATCAAAGAAACTGTCATATGCAGTGACTGAAAGGTCATTATGTCAAGTGCTTTTAAAAATCCAGGGTAATGAATGCTTTGCTTATAGTTATTCTGACCCTAATGAGTGACACTTAGAGACTTGTAGTTGTGAAGGGACTACATGTAAAAGAATACAAGAAAACTCTGTAGGGACAAGCGGTTTCAATACATGCTGTCAACCTCTTTCCTTCGTGGAATTGAAATCTTTGCTATATTAGCAACTTTCTTTTAGCAAAGTATTCCTATTCTGTGGTATCTTTGAGACAGTAAAAATGCAACATGTTTAACTTCCCTAAACCAGAAACTTGTAGCCCACATTAAATAACCTTCTTTAAAAGTCAAGGGACGAATTCAGCAGCGTGGGATTCTGAGTCCTGGGGATTGAATGTCTGTACCCATGTCACAAAGTCATTGGAAGGCAAGACTAAAGCTTGTCCCTTGAAACCTCTCTAGGACCACTGTCAAAGCAGCACACATGAAATAAAGTGTACTTAAATGCTCCAGACCAGGAGTTTTGGTTTTACATATTATAAAGACTTGGAAAATTTTTACATACATAATGAGATGTCTTTGGTTTGGTACTGAAGTCTAAATACAAAATTCCTTTTTGTTTCATAAGTCATATAACGATAGTTGTGCTGTGTACCTGCATTTTAGCTGTGACCTATCACATGAGATAATGTGTAGAATTTTTTACCTGTGGTTTCATGTGCGTGAGGAGCTTTAAAAGCATCAAACTGAAAAATTGCAGAATTTTGGATTAGAGAAGCTCAATCTATTTTTCATAGGTCAAGTCCTGCCACAAAAATTCTGAGTAGGCTCCAGGGGCTTGGTTATTTCTGGACTTTGTGTCCTTACAAACCATTCTGTATTCAGAAATTCCATTTCCTTACGTCCTGGTTTTAAAAATATATAATAACAAGTGGTTAAGTGTTAATTGTATTCTGCCACAGTGTGGTCACATTTATTTAGGAGTAAATCATCTCTTCCTAAGTAGAATGTTGTCAGAAAGTAACTTAAATGGTTGGCATTCTCTTTAAATGCAACTCATTGTATAAGTCCAATTCTGAGAAGGATGGTAAGCCCCATCCTCTGCAATGGGAGCACATTCGAATTGCCTTGTTACAGATCATTCCAAAATGGTTGTGGTAGGCAAGGACTCTCAGTCTCCTCACAGAGGGACAGTGAGGAACTGAATCTTTGGCTCCTTTGGTGGTGAGTTCAGGATAGATTCCCGTATACATCGTGGCCTTCATGGAGTTTATTTATAGTCTGCCCTTGTTCTTCTTATGGAAAAATTACCCTGTGCATAGCAGTGTCCCAGGTGACATACTGTGTGATGCACATCAAAAATCTGTCAATCTAGTTCTTGTTAAGAGTTTTCTTTTTCTTTAATCCTTGATGTTGTCCTTAGGGTTACATCCCCAAATAACCCAAATAAGAACTTTGTATCGAGGGAGCCTGCACATCTTTGAGCCATGGACTTATCAAAGACCATCCACGGAATCTTTGAGTTTAGCCACCACTGAGCATATTACTTCTCAATTCACTCACATCTAATTGACCTTGTGTCATTCTGCATATATAAAACCAACATCTTTACAAAATATCTGATGCTTGAAAATGGATTCAGAGGCCTAGCCACTTTCAAACCTACTCCATATACTTAGTGGTAGTATGTACACAGTAGCTTTTCACTAGCTATGAGTCAAAGAAAAAGTCTTCTGTTCTGGGTCTGCCACTAGCTATGAGTCAGTGTTTGGTCACTTTACTGCTTCTGTATTTCTAAGGGTCACTGACTTGCTTTATGACTTCAGAGCAGCATTTGATAATGCGATCACAGGTGCTTTCTGCTCTCCTGACCCTGTGGCTCTTTGCTACATGAGGATGAATTTATAGATACTGTCCCCATCACTAGGTGTGTCCTGGTATCATCCCTTCCCTTCCTCTTTTCAGAGATTCAGAAGCACTTAGCACATTCCTGAATTTTTTTCTGTGAATATTTATATAAATAGTGTGAATATTTATGTGAGAAAAATATAGGGATGTAATAAATGTGCTGTGTAAATGTAAATAGAAACATGTAGAGAAATTATGGTAGTATTCTTTTCTAAACCCAGACTGCTGCTGCCTTCCTCTCCATTGCGATTATTTTCTGCATTTAAATCTTTTATTGTCCTACAGGCTTTCCAGGTTTTGAAAACAACACTAAGGTATGGGTAGGCTGAGTATACCCCACCCCGAAGAAAAGTTGTCTTTTGGTCCCTACAGCTTGGTTCTTGGCCTAAGATGATGGTACTTACTGAAATTTTCATCACTTTAAGCCTCAAAAGGAATTGCAAGTATCTCAAAAGCCTCCTGTCTGTAGTGTGAACAGAAATATCAACCTTTCCTATGCCTCCCATTTGAGGAACTCACTTTGAAAGCAACGCTTGGGTTGACCTGAGGAAAAACTTTGTTAATCTTTGGAAAGTTTTTTGTCACCAGTATGTCTCATAGCAGACGTTTAGTTGTTGAGTCAGTTTTTTTAAAAAGTCATTTATGAAATTATTCACATATTTGACTGACCGTAGTTGAGATTTTTGCTTTCTAGTTCTAATTAGTTCTCATTAAAATGGTGGTTTTGGCATTTTCCTATGTGCTTTCAAGTATGCCTGTTTACCTATTTTTCTATCATCTCTTCCTGCATCTATCATCTTTCTAAATATATGTATGTACATATGTACATATGTATGTATATATTTAAGTATGCATGTGTGTATGTTTGATAACTCTATAACTCAATCTATCATCTATCTATCTATCTATCTATCATCTATCTATCTATCTATCTATCTATCATCTACCTTTCTATCTAATCATTTTTCTATCATTTATATATTCATCTATGTATGTATCTATTGTGTCTGTTATCTATCTATCATCTATTCAAATATCTATCATCTATGTATGAATGTATATATGTATCTGTATGTGTTTTACACACACATACACATAGTATTTCTATTTATTTCCACATTTGTTAACCAGAGATTATGCATTTGCAAAATCACCTAACTAATGAGTAGCTTGCTGAAGTTAGAATGTAATGATTCAAAGTTCAATGACCTTTCATTACTTTCTATTGCCATGGCCTCTCAACCCTGCAGAGATGGCAAGCAGCTTGTTTCTCTTTTGTCCTCTGAGTCCCTTTTCTGAACCGATAATGAGGTGACCCACTTTCCAAGACTCTTCTCAGAATGTACCTTCCTCTTAAAAGCTGTCCTGATAAGACTGTCTAGCTATTTTACAGTAAGTAGTTGGTGTTTCTTCTATTTATTTATTATTTGTGTTTGCTCAGTGATATTTTGTAGGATTGTATGAATAATGTGTAAAGATACAGGGAAAAGCATAAGCTTTGAAGCTGCTAGACTTGGGTTCAAGCCTTGACTACTATACCTGCTTTTAGGACCTTGGGTTCTTGTTAATGCATCTGTTAGGTGAGGATTTATACATGTGTTCAAAAACATTTCCTGAATGCCTGATGTATGCCAATAGTGGAGAGATATGGGCAGGGTGCAGTGAAGCATGACGGAGACAGATAAGTAAAGCAAACTCAGTGATGGGGCAGGCTGAGTAATTTCAGAAATCAGTGCAGAGGGCAGAATGGAGACTGCAGAAAGCTCACAGATGAGACAGAAGGGTCCTGGAAGGCACCTCTGAGGAAGATGATGCTTTACCCAGAACCTGACTGATGTGTCGGTCACGTTATGGTCCTGCAAGACTTGGGTAAAGTTTGGACAGAAAGATTGAAGTCCAGATCTCAGTTTAATAAAAGAACAGAAAGAAGGCCAGCATTTCTGGGGGGAAGTAAGCAAGTTCTTGGTCACACTGGTAATGGTTGGGTTGCTCCTGGGGGTGGTGGAAGGGAGTTTGGGCTTTATGTAAGTGCATTAAGAAGTCAAGAGAGAGGACAACAAGGCCCATGGGAATCGATTAATATAAAGGAGCACTTAGTGCAATGTCTGATGATAGTTCAGTATTCAGCATAGTCTCTCATTATAGGTATATTTTATTATAGCTACACTGTAAGCTCCTCAGTTCAGGGTCTGTATGGCACACTGTGACACAGACTTAATAAGGTTTGTTAGGTGTGGGTGGCAGCCGGCCACACCACTAGGAAACAGTCCTTTCCAAGCAGATGCCTTTTGTTCCTCTGTGTAATCTAGCTGATTGCCCAGTTCTGCCCATCCCGCTCTCCTCACACATGAGGCAGTCTGAGACAAGTTCTGGAATGGCATCTCACACACAGTGGAGTCTTTAAGACTGCATAATTCTCAGCTCAATCTATATTTAAGTGGCATTTTTGAAAACATTGCCTTTTTGTGATTATCCCCCCAAAAATGAATTATAAAAGAACAACACGAATCTAAGGGACACAACATCCACTTAGCATTTTGAGAAGGCAGGATCTTCGGGGAAGTTCTCTTTCTTTTTCTTTGCCAGGCCATCTGCTTTTTTTTTCAGATAAGCAAAGTCAGTGAGCTCTTTATTGAAATACACACTGTTACTTAGACCCCGAATGTTTATTTCTTCTTGGAGATGGCCATACAATTATATTTTCTGTGCTTTCCAGCATGCATCCTTTTTGTTTTGGACAGGAGAGAGGTCAAGACAGAGAGCCCTCTCTCTGGGCATCCTCAGTAAAGACTTTTTCTGGAGTAGCAGCTTTCCAGCAGCCGTTTGTCACTGCTTCTGTGTAGAAGAAATGGAAAGATTTCTGCGTCTATTCTTTGTACATTCACATTCAGATCACTCACTTGGGGACATGCACTGGATCTTAAATTGTCTGCTGTTTGGAATTAGAGTCGCCTCTTGGGTTTTATGCAACTACAAAACCCAAGCCAATTTAGTTCTCCCCTAAATTGGCAGCCCTTTTTGTAGTTTCTTGTTATTTTCTTCCATACAAGGTCACCTTCAGGTGATGAACAGGTATGCTGCCTTAAGCTTAAAACACATTTAAAAACATTTAGTTTAGCCACCTAGTTTAGTTTGGAAACAATCTGTGAGAGGCTACAATAAGTAAGTTAAAGTAATCTATTTTTTTAAATGAAATTCTCTTCATTTTCCACAGGTTTCATGCTCTATACTACTTTCTGCTAAAACCACCAAATTAGATCCAACAGTCAGATAAGCCCAATGGAAACAAAAGTGTTCTTAACCCTATGATATGAGGCTTTTGTCTGAGGGTTTGTCACTGTCTGAAATGGAAATTGTAGGGTGAGGAGAAGGTTGTGCTTGGTGGTGTACGCTCCTGCACAGTGCCAAACCCTTCATTAGACACCCAACAAGCGAGTAGTAAATGGATGGAATATTTTGAGACATCATATTTGCACTGTTGTTGAATGGTTTCCTCCTCTGATGTATAAACCTCATGACATCTCACTTGGGACAGTAATTAAACTATATTTAACATTTAAGACCTCCAATTTGACATTCTGTAGGAGACGGTAGAGTACTAATCGGGTCGTAATTTATTCTAACTATACTCTGTGTTTATGCCATGCAATTTAGGTGCTTTAGAAAAAAGCATATGTGTGGCTTACTGTAAAGATGAGGGACTTCAAAAGCGAGACAGGGTACAAATGCGGATAGTTTAAGTACTTTCCTTTTTAAATGTGTACAGCACAGTAGTCTTTGAAGATTTTCACTGAAGGTCATCAAGTAATGCCAGTGATGTTTTAATGTCTAGAATGCTGATAATTTTTCTCTCCAAGTTTTGCAACAAAGCTTATGAATGACAGTGAAACAAATTACATGTTTCAAAGTGAGGTTTTATGGAAATAAAAATAATGACTCGTTTCTCTCATGTAGACAGTGATAGATATTAACAAGCCTCTCACCATTTCTCACGAGTCAGGGCCAGACTGGGACACTGCTTTGAGCAATCAAACCTCCATCTTTTCCTAAACTGAGAGACACTCTGCTGGATGATTTCTTATTATCACTCTCAAGTTAAGACATATACTTATCCTAAATCACTTTCTTTTAAAGTACTCAATTTTTTAGATAAAAAAATGGGCCACTCTTTAATAAGTAGTATAAACCTTAACAGTATATTGAAACCAAACAGGGAGTGTGACAGGGGGCATATTTCTCACCTTGGCTTATGCATTCTAGTGCTTAATTTTTCTATGTCAAGAATTTGAACAAAACATCTCACTGAAATCATTTATGGTGTGAGGAATATTGCCTTAACATTGCAGTATAATTGTGATTGTTTTATTCTATTAAAATGTCTATTAAATAATGAATATGTACAGTTGCAGAGTTTGAAACTAATATTCTTGTACTTTGATGCTATAATTACTTTTCCAATAATTAGAAATCTAACATGTTTATAAAAAATAAAAATGTGTATAACCTTTAACTAGAAGTTCCATTTTCTGAGGAGATAGTTGTAATATGGGGAAATCATATTCATCAGCAGACTCACTGATATCTACGATTAGAAAATAAAACAAAACAACATAAACAATGTTTATGGGGAGTTTATGAAGTTAGGATGCAACTACTAGAAACATTGCATGTTTCTCAAAATCATGGATAATTGCCATCCTAAAATATGCCATCATAAAAATATTTACTATACAATAATAGTAAAAGTAGGCTTACTAGCTAATTGTATTAGTAAAGTATCACAGCTCTCAAGCTGGTTAGGAATAAACTTATAAAGACTATTACACTAATAATGTTTGGGTTGATAGTATTATTTATTTATTAATTCCAAAGCTAGGCTACATAAACAAAATATACTTTAATTTAACCCTTATATTAATTCTGAACACTTTATATTCCTTTCTTCATTTAAATGATCAGGGTAATTCATAAATAATACAATGTTTTATTCCTCAAATTGTTATTTCACTACTGAGAATATTGAAGATATACTAACCTATTCATTTTTCCTTAAAATAATCAGTTTTATCAAGTGCCTAATTATTCTTATCTAGCATGAAAACTAATTCACATAACCCTGAATATGAGCTTCAGGCAGATCTCCAAGTTCAAAGCTAGCCTGGCCTACAGAGTGAGTTCTAGGACCGCCAGGACTACTCAGAGAAACTCTGTCTCAAATAAATAAATAAATAAATAAATAAATAAATAAATAAAGACAGGCAGGCAGGCAGATAGATAAATGAAAATGTAGTTTTGGTTAAAAACTTGATTGCTGTTTGAAAGAGGAAACTGAATGTCCTCCTCCAACCCCATCATTTCAAAACACAAGATATGTAAATTTAAATATGCTATTTTACATCTCTGTAACTTTTTTATCATCCACAAACACCGTAATCATAGGGTTATATTGAAGTTCTTATGCATTTATTCACTATTAGACAGACATGTAACTTGGGAAAGTACTATTTTCAAGCTTTCCAATGTTCAATAATTCATCTATTTTCTTATTTTATTGGGTGTACAATGGTACATTTATGCATAATTTCCATTTTATTGTAAGAGCTCTCATTTAGTTTGTTTTTATTCTTGATCTTTCTTGGTCAGATTGATTGTTTTATTTATTCTCCATTTCAAAAATGATTTACTGTTTTTCTGCTTTACTGTTAGTGAATATATTTATACAATATAATTAATCTGCAATTTTCAAAAGTAAATACCTATAGCTTTTCCTCTGTGCGTTTGTATGTGTGCACACACCACACATATACACACTCACATACACGAGAGAGCTTTAGCACATGTATTTTTTTTCCATTTGCCCTCTTCAGGATTTTTACTAAAGGTCAAGGATTTAAATTTACAGTTGCAATTTTGTTCATATGATTCATGTATTATTTGTAATGGGTGAGTCTATTAAAATTTATCTACTTATCATATATATATATATATATATATATATATATATATATATATATAGTGTGTGTGTGTGTGTGTGTGTGTGTGCGCGTGTGTGTGCATATGAACATGCCACATGCGTATGTGGAGGTGAGGACTCTTGCAGGTGTAGGCTTTCTCTTTCCACTCTGTGGATTCTGGAGTCTGATTCAGGCTGTCAGGGGTGGCAGCAAGCCACCCAAGGTTATCTGCTGAACCATTTATAGCCCTGTATTGCTTGTTCGCACACCAGTGATTAATCTTATTCTATATTCACTTCGGATTTGCTTCAAACACACCAAGTAGTTAATGGTGATCTTGAACTCCCAATCCTCCCACCTCTACCTCCCCAGTGTCAGGATTATGGGTGTGCATTACCACGTCCATTTATTACCTGCTGAAGACCAAATCTGGGGCTTGGTGCATGCTCGGTAAGTGCTTTACCAGTTGAGCTGCATCCCAGCTTAATGAGGAACAATGCACGTTTGTGACCAGCAGATGTTCCTCCAGTTACCCGGGGAGCTTACTGGATTCAGAGACTATTTATCCACAAAAGGCCTGAAGTTGTCCAGAGGACCAGTGATGTAGCTGTCCCATTGAACCAGATGACGTAGCATCCTATGGCAGATTCTTTGTCTTAATTACTGAGTTCTAGTCTGAGGCCTCTCGTTCAACCCCTGCTGGCTTTGGCTTTGGTGTTCTTTATGGATTCCAGGACATGACTTCTGGTAGACTCTCTGTGTGTCTCTAAGCTGCAGATTCATCTCTTTCAGATTTTACCACTGATCTGGTCTCATCAGCCTCACATTTTCTAGGAATGCCCTACTGTGGTCAGTGGCTGGCACCCTTCCAAATACCTAATGGATTCATCATTATTTTTTAAATATCTTTTGTTAGTTGAGTGGCATTTCGGGTATCATATGCCCAAATACAACTCATGAAATGAGAAACTTGAGTTTAAGTAATAGCCATGAAAGTTGCTTTCTTCTGAGGAATCATCAGCTCTTGTTTGTTGAGCATGCTATTTGCTCACCCTTGGAATGATTGCTTCTGAAATATGAAGTTCTGAGTATAGCCATCTACTTAGTAGGCTTCTACATCTTTCTAAAAATACAAATCCAACTTTTTTTTCCCATTTCAGAGATTAAATTTTTTTCTCAGCTTTCTTAATTAGCAATTGATTTTTAAACTGTGTAAAATTCACCAAAGACATCCTGGTGTGTGTGTGTGTGTGTGTGTGTGTGTGTGTGTGTGTGTATGTGTGCTGTATAGACATGATCATATGTTATTCAAGTGTACATGTGCATATATGTACACATGTACACAAATGTACACACACAAGTCTGTAGGCCACACAGATTAACACCAAGTATCTCCCCCTGTTTCTCTCTCCTTTATCCTTTGATCCAGAATCTCTCTCTGAATCCAGAGTACATTGATGTGGGTTAGTTGACTCTCCAATGGACTCTGAGAATCCTCCTGTCTCTGCTCTTCTCAGCTCTGAGGTTACAGCTACATGTCACCATGCTGGGGTTTTACAGAGGTGCTGGGGATCCAAGCTCAGACTCGCATGCTTATGTGATAGACACTGAGTCATCTCTGTAGCCCAGATGTCATTATTTCAAAAAAATATTGATCTAAATGTAGAACATCAAAGACTTCATAGCATAACACAGAATTCTAAGTTTTGTGGTTTTACAGTTTAGGTCAAGACTAATGCACTATATTTAAAGTTCCCTCATGTATATTTTAAAAGAATATTAAAGGATAATAATTTTAGCACTGATTTTGGAGAGAGATAGTGCCTAAATCCACTAACTAGTTTTTCCACATAAATCATTCGTTGACACTTTGATATAAAATCCACTATAATGCATTAGTAAATATATATTTGTATCTATAGTTATTACATTATATGATTGTGTGTGTGTCACTACTTGGAAACAATCATCTCTATAACCTGAATTTCAAGTCTGTCTAGTTTTTTGGCATAATGATTATCCAATACTACAATAAACGTTTCTCAAAAATATCAAACAACCACTAACCCCCACTGTTAAAAGATGATATACACAAATAGAGACAGAACCAAGAGCATTTTTATCAAGGTTGATACCTTCTCATATTTCTTATAGGTCTCCTGTGATCACCTGTTGTTATAAGAACCTGGGGCAGTGTGTTTTCTTCAAATTACCATTGAAAACCACAATAGGACTCTGGGAGAGAAAAACTGATTATGTTACTTGAAGTAAGGGATTAAAAACAACTCAGCTTAGTATTTAAACAAGAGAAAATTGATTACTGGTGACAGCAGACTGTCAGCTCTCTAATGTTAATGACATCACTTTGTGTGTGTGTGTGTGTGTGTGTGTGTGTGTGTGAGAGAGAGAGAGAGAGAGAGAGAGAGAGAGAGAGAGAGAGAGATACATGTGTGGTCTGCTGTATGTATTGATATATTTGTATTTGTGAAGGTCAGAGGCCAGTTTTGAGTGTTTTTCTTATGTGCTGTCTACCTTACTTCGTTCTCTCTCTCTCTCTCTCTCTCTCTCTCTCTCTCTCTCTCTCTCTCTCTTTTGAGACTGTCTCCACGGGCCTGAAAGTCACCCACTGCTTTAGAATAACTTGTCAATGAGCTTTAGGGATCCACTTGTCTCTCCCAATTTTGGGGATTTTTTAATACAAATTACTATATCTACATTTTTTTTTCTTAAAGACACATTTCTGGATATCAAATTCCAATCCTTATGTCTGGATGAAAGGCACATTACCAATGAATGATCTTACCAGCTCCTAGAAAGCAGTTCTTCATAAAGCACCGACACCTGCCATAACTGTCTCTCCAGCACAGCTGTAACTATCTCTCCATTGAAACTGTCTCCCCATGCTGTAACTGTCTCTCTATCATGGCTGTAACTGTCTCTCTATCATGGCTGTAACTGTCTCCCCATGCTGTAACTGTCTCCCGATGTTGTAACTGTTTCTCCAGCACGGCTGTAACTGTCTCCCCATGCTGTAACTGTTTTTCCACACTGCTGTAACTGGATATCTCTTCACATCAATCTGAGCTTTGAGAATGACCCAAGTTAATGTTCACTTTCTTCAGTAGCTGATGCATACTAAGTAAAAGAACCTGAAATTAGACAGTGTCCTTACATTCTGTAAGAAAGAAGCCGCAAGAAAAAAATGTATACTTGTAATCATCACGCATCAAACATTTTATTTTTAATGGCCTATTTTAAATTGGGACAATTAAAATTTATGGGAAACTGTATATTAATTCAGCTATTGCAAACAACGCTTTTGGGGTATCTTTAGCCATTTTCAAAGTCTTAGGTTGAGAGGTGTGGCTAGTATTTAGAGTGTAGCAGGAATTTTTCCTGTTCTTTTACTCCCATTTCTCCCTTTTTCCTTTTCTCTCTGTTTTCTCTCCCCTCAAGTCTAGTGCTTTCCACTCTCTTTTCCTTGCACTATTTCCCGCAGTCACCATTTTATTCTTAGAACGAAAGGATAATTGATAATTGAGAGAATTTGTCTGTATTCTAAAGGTTTTAAAGGCTAAAGTTATTTCGTTGTAGCCCTTATTTACGGACTTTTAGACGAAGAGGATTTCCATCCTGAGTTCTGCTTATGTGAGTACCTGTTGTACTGAAATATGTGTTTCTCTGATTCACATGGACTGCTAATTATTGGTGAATTATTTCTTCAGGTTCTTGAAGAAAAACAATGGAAATAAAGGCAGAACATGGAAGTCAATTCATGATTTAATTTAGTGGATTAGAATATTTATGCTAGATCTTGCAAGTTTAGATTCTTAAATCTCACTTTTAAAAATATTTTATCATCTATCTATCTATCTATCTATCTATCATCTGTGTATGTGATGGAGTACGCGTGGCGGTAAGAGGATAATTGGTAGGAGTTGTTCTTTCCTTTTCCTTTGTTGATTCGACAGTATCAAACTCAGGTTGTCAGGCCTGGCAGCAAGCTCCTTTAATCACTGGACCATCTCACTGGCTCTAATCACACCCCTGCTTTTAGTCTATTTTGCTTAGTCCTGAAGAAATGGTAAGTTTCTATCCTATCCATTTCCAGTGATAGCCAGAATGAGAGAAAAATAGATTTCATTTTTGAAAAGTTAGTACTTTATTACTTTTTGTTGACTCTGCACAGAAGCTTCACAGTTGAGTGTGAAGCCTCAACTGAGAGAAAATATTTGAATGGCAACTTTTAAGAAGACATTCTTGCTAAAAGACAAAAGATGCCTATCTTCTATTTTGCATCATCATAAACAGTCCTTATACACTTCCTAATCTTCTTGAGGTACAGGATGATTAACAAACTCATTTTCTAACAGGAGCATCACAATATTCTCTAGACTAAACAATTAGCTTACTTAAAATCCATTAATCATGGGGAATGTGTCAATCTCCAAATGTTCTTCTAAATGGTCTCATTAGCTGTTTCCCATCATTTTAATTTGTATCATTAAGGAAGAGAGTGAAGATTTCCTGTGCATTTGGTTGTTGAAATTCTAATTTTGTTTGTTAATTTGAGAAACTCTGATGATCTATGTACTATAGAAAAAGTTTTAAACTCCCTACAAAGAAACTTTTAAATTTACTGCTGCAAGCTGTTTAAGGCCTTTGAGTGAGGGAAGGAAACACTTCTACAGAAATAGAGATCCATTTTGACTAATCCATTTTCTAGTCTTTATTTCAGATTGAAGGTTTTTGCATTTGACTGATAAGACCTTGAAGAACAGTGTAAACAGAGACTGTACTTTCCTTTCCTGGTCACCCACACCTAAGTAACCACACAGAACTATATGAATTACAACACTGTTTGGCCAATGGCTCAGGCCATTCATAGCTAGCTCTTACATCTTAAATAACCCATTTATATTAATCTGTATATCACCATGAGGCTATGGCTTCCTGGTAAGGTTCTGGCATCCTTCTCCTTCGGCAGCTACATGGGATCTGGATGACTCTGCCTTCTTTCTCCCTGCATTCAGTTTAGTTTTTCTGCCTACCTATATTCTGGCCTGCTATAGGCCAGAGCAGTTTTTTTATTAATCATAAATAATAAAACATATTCATACCATATGAAGAAGATTCCCACATCTTCTACTCTTTTCTGCCTAATAAAAAGGAATGTTTTAACTTTATCATAGTAAAATTATATATAACAAAACAGGTATCAAATAAGAAGTACAGTTATAATATTTTTGTGAGTTTAAAGTTTCATATGTAATTTGTCTTTTATCATAACTAAGGAAAACTATAATTATAACTATCTTGTTTTTAACTCCATCAAAAACCCCAGAAGGATATAGTATTACCTAAGTAAACAAGAAGTACATTGTAAGCAACTTCCAAAGTTCTAGAAATTACAGAACTGTCTTGGTGCCTGGAGAGTCACCCAAAGTTCTTCTGTAACCTCAGGGCATCCATCTTCAGCCTATAGACCCATAGCATCCAGCAGACTTTTCCATGAAGCAGAACAATTGAAAGACTGTTTCACCTATATCGACAGTTTGCCAGTCACTTTCTTCTGTGTCCTACAGAATGTCTGACAAACTCTTTCACGAAGCAGGAATCCTGAAGGACCATCCCATCTTTTGGCAAGTTCAACAGTCACTTTTCTCTGGGTCCTACATGTCGAGTTCATATAGCATACCATCAAACAGTTCAGGCAAGAACAGTTTCTTTTCCAAATGGCTAGCCTTGCTACATTGAAAGCAAATTCCATAATGTGTTTCTTCAATGCCCATCAATCTCTCTAAAGTAATCAGTGCAGCCAGAAGTAGACATATCTCACCATCAAGAAATGTCTAAGTTCTTAAAATATTTTAAATGACATATATGTAGGTCTTTTAATGGTTTGAAGAACACCTATCCATCTGAAGTATATCTCTTTACATCTAGAACACCTTACATGGCTACAAGTTTGACTATTATAGATGACTATTTATTAATCCATAATTTTTAATTATACATAACATTTTTAAATGAGCTGTATAGACATAATGCCTTAAACAAGAGAAGAAATATACATATAAAATTGACCTTAAATTTGTAGCAATAAACCAAAGTCCATATCAATGTAGTATTCATTTCTATATCATATCCCCCTTTTTTCAGAAAGACCTTGACTGTGACTTTTAAATATTTATGATCAAACCTTTTAAAGGAAAACAAACATTTATAAACAATATTTGGGAATTTGGGCATAGTTCTCTAGACTACTTCCTGCTATTAATCTTAGGGGGACAAAGAAAATTTAGGGTTATGGTCAGGTTCTGACTGGAGTATTCTTTGAGGCTGGATCATCACAGTCAGCAGTCTTTTTTTTACACAATGGAGTATTACACAGCAGAAAAAAATAACAACATCTTGATTTTCACAAGAAAACGAATGAAGCTAAAAATCATTATTTTGAGTGAGGTAACCCAGACACAGAAAGACAATTATCACATGCACTCACTCATAGGTGGATTTTAAATGTAAAGCAAAGAAAGCCAGCCTACAAACCACAATCCCAAAGAATTTAGACAACAATGAGGACATTAAAAGAGACTTTCATGGATCTAATCTACATGGAAAGTAGAAAAAGACAAGATCTCCTGAGTAAATTGGGAGCATGGGGACCTTGGGGGGAGGGCTAAAGGGGAGAGAGGAGAGGCAGGGAGGGGAGCAGAAAAATGTAAAGCTCAATAAATATCAATAAAAAACCTGGGTCTTGTACAATAACTAGTGCTTTTAACTGCTGATCCAATTTTTTAGCTCCTTCTCTCATTTTTTAAAAATACAATTTATTTAACTTATTTTATGTGCCTTGGCATATAAATATCAGACCCCCTGGAACTGGAGTTACAGACAGTTGTGAGCTTCTATGTGAGTGCTAGGAATTGAACCCAGGTCCTCTGGAAGGACAGTCAGTACTCTTAACCAACTGAGCCATCTCTCTAGAACCCTCAGCCAACAGTCTTAAAGCCGTTTTGGCTATAGAACTCAGAGGAAACTATAACAGAGGTGCTCTGAGACGTTGGATCATCTGGGCAATCTGCTCTTACTGAAGGCTTTTCAGAGGGATCTTCCCTGATCATACCTGATTTTTCTTAACCCAGAATGAAGCCACAGCCTCTCATTTAATGTGGAAACAAAAGCAAATCCTCTTCTCCAAAGTAACAAATATTTTGCTTAAATTTTGAAGTCAAGGCATTTTCAAATATATAGGTTAGATTAATTCGGCAGCATTTTTAATCAAATGACTTTTAGCAGTTGTTCAGCTGTTGCTCCTTCCTCAGCAGTCAAACAATTCTGAGACAGCACAATATCATACTGTACCCAGACTCTGTGTATTTTCCATCTTTATGTGGTTTTTTTTTTACTCTATTTCTTTTACTTTTATTTTTAAGTTTTGGTTTTTTGAGACAGGGTTTCTCTGTGTTCTTTAGTTGTCATGGATCTCAGTCTGCAGACCAGGCTGACCTGAAACTCACAGGGGTTCACCTGCCTTTGCCTCCCAATTGCTGGGTTTAAAGGTGTGTGCCACCACATCTGATTATGTTTCTTTTTTACCCTTTTTCCTTTTCTCTCCCAAGCCTATGTATATTTTTAAACACAATGCAAACTATTTAAAGATTTTTTTCTTTATTTTCCTTCGAATCTGTCTTTACTGTATATCTTTATCTTTTTCTGACCACATCAATCTTTTGTCTCCTAAGCGACATGACTAGGATTAAAGCTGTGGTTTTAGTGGTTGGATCCATCTCACTCTCTGGTTTCCAGTAATTCTGGCAGAGGTACTGGAAGGAGCTGCATTTTTTTTTTTTATACCACAACACTGTAGAATTTCTAGGTCTATGCCACCAGCAAGAAGCATGCCAGCAGCTTATCATAAATATATTTGAGTGCTTGGTGGCAGGGCCTCTTAAAAGTAAGCTATGAATTTTCACCATTAATGTTGAGTCTCTTTTAAAGGAATTGTACCTCTGCTGGTCTCTAGCAAACAGAGCTCACCAAAGACAGTGCTGCTACCAAACAGCCATGCTTAACTTTGTTCTTTTGTCTGTCTAGAGTTCTTTTTTTAAAAAAGCTTTCTCTGGCTTTATGTGGAAATTCTTGCCGAAAGTTTGGGTGCCATTTGTAGACAGAGACTGAACTTTTGTTTCCTGGCCACCCAGACTTAAATAATGACACAAATTAATTACTACATTGTTCAGCTAATGACTCAGTCATATTCCTAGCTAACTCTTACATCTTAAATTAACCCATTTCTATTAATCTGTGAATCACCATGAGGCTGTGGCTTACCAGTAATGTTCTGGTGTCCTTCTCCTTTGGCAGCTACATGGCATCTGCTTGGCTCTGCCTTCTTTCCCTCTGCATTCAGTTTAATTTTCCCACCAACCTATATTCTGCCCTGCAATTGGCAAAGCAGATTCTTTATTAACCAATGGCAATAAAACATATTCATAGCATACAGAGGGGAATCCCACACCAGAACAGCACAAAACTTATATTGCACTTAGAGTATGGAATAAAATTAGGTTTTTGTAAGTCCATTGTTGGGCCCTTCTCTAGATTTTGGAAATATTATGTATAAGTGAGAAACCCTGATTTTTGAAGTTTCATTGGCTTCGTATTCAATTTGCTTTGACTCAGGCAGTGACATTAGTTTTCCTTCCAGAAGCACAATTACATTCTACAGCATTACATTGCTGAATGTGGTTTCTTAGGAAGTCAACTCTTAATATCCAAGGAGTTTTATTCTAGGGCTCCCTGTACAAACCAACATCTAAGGAGGCTTCATGTCTTAGGGAAGATGGCATAGGATTTTTACACAGCTAACACACTTCTTTTATCTGCTTGTATCACTAGCTTAGTCATGGTTGTTCACATAGTGCACATACTATGTAAATAGTTGTTAGTCTGTACTGTTAGTGGAGTGATAATAAGGAAAATGTTTATATATGCTCAATATTGACACATTTAAAAAATCTCTTTAATAAGTGTTTGGCTGAAATCTTGAGTGCAGAACTGTAGCTATGGGGAGATAGGATACTTACTATAGAAAGAGACTGTAAGACTGGGAATATATAAAGCAAGGTGGTTTTGAAGATTCTGCCCACTCCTGAGATGAGCCTACTGTCTGCCTGAAGCTTCAGGTGATAGCCCTCTAGACTCATGCTAAAAACTTAGTTTAGAGTCAGAGGTAAAATTAGGCAGTGCAAGTTGACATCTAAAAGAGAGGATGTCAGACCCAAGAACTTAACTCGGAAACCAAGGATATGTTCCAAAGGCATGGGGTAGGGACCATGGATGCTCTTGGAAGCCTGTCACTTACCCCAGAGGTGTGTGTGTTGAGTAGGTTTAGAAGGAACACCATGATCAAATATCAAAGACCTACAGTTTGACTATGAACCCAACAACTTCTTAATAAGAAAAGTTATTCTTTTTCAAGACTATTTTCCAAATTATAAATTACGGAAGGGACTTGTGAGTTGAGATCCAAATATCTGCATTTGGGTTGTTTTACTGCTTCTCATTAATTGTGCAGGTTTTTTTTGACAAGATTTCATTCTCTCTGAGTTTATTTCCTCATCTGCCATTTGATAATGTATTACTTTTTTCTGGTTGTCTATTGATACAACCAGATTGTAACAAACTGTCCCCAAATTCAGTGCCCGAAATAAACCTTGTTCATTTTTTACTGCTAATTTGAAACCTGGGCAGGGCTCGGTGAGGGCAGCTGGAGTGTCCTATTTAGAGAAAATAGGCTGGCTTAAATACTGAGAGCCAGCGTCACCATCACTTGTCACTCACTGAGCTCATTCACCTGTCTAATGGCTAAAGCTTGTGAGCTGCTGGGACCTCAGGCAGAGGCTACAGCACCTACACAGGTCTAAAGAATGGCTCACTCTCAGCACAATAGGTAGCTGTCAAGGGCAAGTTTGTAGTTGTCCAAGTCAAAGCTGTTATCAATTTGTGACTCATCTTCAATGTTATCCAGGGTCACTTGGGCCATAACCACAGTTCTATTGTTGTTCAAAAGGAAGGAACACAGACTGTAGTCTTCTATGGAAGAATGATAATGTCACATTGTAGGAAGCATATGTGGGATGGGATATATTGCTGTGGCCATCTGCAGAAAATGCCATCTGCTACACAATCATCATAGTAGTGTTTATCAAGAGCACTTGATATATCCCAAGAGCTTTGAGATTTGTAACCCCATACTACTTCATTTAACTCCTCACTCCAGCACTGTGAGGTAGACAGCATTGTCACCTTCCTATTTTCCAGAAGAGAGAAATGTCACTTAGAGAATAAGAGACAGACTTGAGATTTGAACCTGTTTTATTAGAGCCCACGTGTTTACCCTGTCACTGAAGTCTTGTTCTTTGGAGTAAACAAGAACTTTGTGGGTAATATGCAAACTCAGGTGATTTTAAAGAGAAGAAACAGGGAAGTTTTCAGATCACCGATATTGACAATTTCAGACACAGTAGTTGTGTCTGGTTGGCTGCAGTATTAATAATGTAAAGTTATTTTACAAGGGAAAAACTAAGTCATGTCTCAATTTCATTTTCTCTGATCTCTCTATGTCCTCACCCCAGTGTGCTTGTCCAGCTCTGCATTTAAATTATGGCATCCAAGAGTGTGAAGGCTGTGAAAGCCTTTGGTGGTTTACGGCACAGCTCACATTTGTATTTCAGGAGTCTTTATATGTGTTCTTTAGCAAACTTACAATGTCGAGAAATAATTGCCGACGTAGGTTATTTTCCCAAGGTGTTTTCAGGTGAATGGAACAATTCTAGAAGCTGCCTATTTAGTCCTGATGACGAGAGACTTGGGGTGAAAGATCCTTTTAAATTCATTTTGATGGTTAAATATTTGGGCATTTTTACTGGAATTTTTCTCTTTTTTAATCTGTTAATGTTTAACTAAATAGCAGTATGTGGGCAGTGCAGGAAAGAGAACAGAAGGTAAAGTGTCCCCACACCCCAGAGCTTGCCTTGCATAGGAAGTAGCCAGCAAAACTGACTGACTCAAGCCTCAGAGACTTGCTAGGGAGACTATGCGCCCCCTCTCTCTTTTTTTGGAGGTATTGCTTCTCAGTGAACACGACAAAAGATTCCCGAATGTGTATGACTGTGTGTTTGTGTCAGGGATCGATTTCATTTTTAAACAAGAACCAGTCAGTGTAGAGGTGAAGCGTCCTGTGAGTGCCTGTCGGCAGTACAAAGCTAGAATCCCCTGCTCTGATAAATCCCCATGGTTCATGGAGAGGGGCTCTACAGGACAACCTGGGAAGATGGCAGTAGCAGACAGCTCCAGCTTACCTTGAGCTGAGTCTCAGACGGAATACGGTGCTCTGTCGAGATGAAGGGTCACGTGCTGGGGATTGCTGCCTGCTGTAAGCCCAGAACTCTATCCCTGTGGAGTAGTGTTAGAATTTCTTTGTTTCTGGGGATCAGTTTGCTCTTGGTATATTGTATGGGGCAGGTTGGTTTGACTTCCTCCTCGGTCTTGGGTGATAAGCTCCAAAACCATTAGTCCCTGAGCTTGAGCCCCAAATGGATCACCTAGTCACAGAATCAAGTTTATTTTATTTTATTATATTGTTTTCCTATCCATATCATTCAGGATGCAGATATCTGTCTCACAGCCTAACATTTCTGGTTGTCAGACTCCAAGATTTTAATGTGTCAGCAGGAAGAAAACACCTGGTGCTGGGTTCTCAGCAGTGTGTGTTAAGACACTCAAGGCCGCTATGGTTGCATCCAGTCACTGCTGTGGCTCAGGAACAAACATGTTTGCGTGGGGAACATGTTTGATTTTATTCCAACTACTTCCTGAGACTCTGGGCTTTAATTTCCTTCTGCCTCCATTCTGCCTTTTGCTCCTTGCTTTGAGGCCTTGCTGTTCCTTCCTTCCTTCCTTCCTTCCTTCCTTCCTTCCTTTCTTCCTTCCTTCCTTCTTTTCTTCCTTCATTCCTTCCTTCCCCCTCACCCTCCTTCCCCTCCCTTCCTCTCTTTCCTTCTTCTCTTTTTCTACCTTCCTTTGAAAAAGACAAACTACATTTTAATGAGTTCAGTAACTCAGTGATGTAAGTCACAAAAATATGTGTTTCCCGAACATAAACCATAAAATAAACTTTCTTGAGAAAAGTACATGGGAGGGGATGGTATCAAATAGTTAAGAAAAGGTGCTTAGAATTAGCTGGTTTGATTTTTTTGTGTTCCTATTGTCTAATTTTTTTTGACAATTTCATACAAGTATATAATACATTCCAATTACATCTCCCCAGTTATCTCATTCCCATCTATCAACATCTCGTGCTCCTTCACTACCATTCCTTTCCCCAGATTTGCGACTTTGGGTGTTGTTTCATGATGCATTTGGCTTAACCAGGCTGTCTGTGTAGCCATTGGACTGGATGTACTCAGGAGTCTCATGGAGTCATCAGTGGAGATTGAGTGAAGGCAATTTCCCTTCTTCCTGAAACTATCAGCAGCAAATAGGAACTCTCCCAATCCTAAGTCAGTCCTCCATTCATGCCTGACAATTGACAGACTTCTTATTTGGATCCAGTGCAAGTACCTACAGTTTCTGTGGGTTTGTGACTACAATGGCTAAGTCCTGCTCAGGGGATGATACTTTGCAGTCTTGTTATTGTCTGGTTCCTACATTCTTTCCGTTCCCTCTTCTGGAATGTTCCCTGAGCTTTTGAAGGATGACATAAATAATGTATTTAGCACTGATCACCAATCTATTACTTATTCTCAGTGCCTTAAACAACCACAAAATTACATCCATGAGCAATAAAAAATTCTATCATCTATCTATCTATCTATCTATCTATCTATCTATGCATCTATTCATTCTCTCTCTCTCTATATATACATATATGTATGTATAGGTAAAAAATTTGAAGGGAGTTGCCCAGCATGGCAGGAAAAACTCTTCACAGAAGCCATGGGGTATTAAACAAAAGCTTCCTCCTCCTTCTTTTTCCCTGATAAGTGTCTTATTATCTATCCCAGGCTGGCTTTGAACTTGTAACTTTCTTTCAACTTATCACCTGTTGAGATTGCAGACATGTGTCTGTCACCTTGCCTGTCTTTGACTAGTATTTTCTATGTATTTTTTTGTTTGATTGTGTGTGTGTGTATTTAATTTTGGTTTTTGGTTTTGTTTTCTTTTCGGAGACAGGGTTTCACTGTAGCTTTGGAGCCTGGCCTGGAACTCGCTCTGTAGACCAGACTGGCCTCAAACGCACAGAGATCAGCCTTTCTCTGTCCCCCAGTTCCGGGATTAAAGGTGTGTGCTACCACTGCTCGGCTGGTATTTTCTATGTAAAAATCATTAATTTCTCCAAAAGAAGCCTAGAAGAAGGAAACTAAATCTAAGGAAGGTGACATTTGATATTTGACTAGTTCAGTACTGAGAAGTTAGAGGCTTTACTCCTGCTGGTTTGGGACATTGTCCTGCTGAGTGCTGCAGATGATGGAATAGCTCGTCTCTGAAGTTCCTTGTGAATTCATGAAGGAGGTAATATATACACCAAAGATTATCTATCATTGTGAGTCCCTAATTTTCTCTATGAGGTGATTCTTCTTGGAGTAAGTTTAGTAGGCATATCACCACAGATTAAGTTTTGATGTATTTTGTCCAATTAACAATAATACACTGGAGTGCCTTGATGTTCAGTGTTCTCCTTGTCCTCCAAAGGTTACTTTTTGATCCTTGAAAGTTGTTTTACAAAAACCATTAGAACTCTGTGTGGTGGTTTTGGAGCAGAAGAGCTAGACAGCAACTGCTTCAGTAAATGCCCACTCAACCAGCTCAGACCTGGACACTGCAAGGGTGTTTGTTTAATGGATTACTTCACTCAAGAGTGCCTCAAGACACGTTTATCAGAACTGCTCATATTTCGGTAGGAGCTCTGTGATTACAGATGTGTTCTACTGTTCCTGGCTTTACCTGGGCTTTGGGTATTAAAACTCAATCCATCATTCTTGTATCAGCAAGTGCTTTATTCACTAAATCATCTCCCTAGTTGCATAATTTTTAATATGCTATAGAAACTCCACATGTATACGCCACTGCTTTAGAGGCTGCTGAAGGGAAGTGATGTGTAAATCCAGAAATTCAATTAATCCGACAACCTGCCTCCATGGGTGCCATATGTATGGATCCAACCAAACATGGGTTCAAATATTCAAAAGGAATGATATCTGTCTTAGTCAGCTCCTGTAGGCTGAAGCAGGAGTATAATACTTTGAAAACATGTCTGGGCTATGGAGTGAGTTCAAGGTCACTCTGGGAAACTTAGTGAAACTTTGTATTAAAATAAATGACATAAGAATGGGATATAACTCAGTGGGAGAGTACTGACTAGCTCATGTAAAACCCTGAGTTCAATCCCAAGTACATGTGTACACACACATGCATACACCTTAGTTCTCTACTTTGACATGTAAAGACAGCTTTTTCTTGTTATTATTTTCTGAACAACATAGTATAATTTTACTCTGATAGCAGTATAGAAGAAGGTGTGTATAAGTTACATGTAAACACTGTTCCTTTTTATAAGAACCGAACATCTAGATTTTGGCATTTATTGGAAGCCCTATAACCAATTACCCATAGTAAGCAGGGATGAATATTGAATCTTAGTACAGTAGAACAAAGAGTTTACAGGGAGAAGAAAAGGTTGGGGTAGAGAGGTCACAGGGAAGCTTCTTGCCGACAGGTAGATTCTTGTTGAATGGGTAACCTAGTCATTGATGTTATAGGGAAGAAAGCATAAGAATGTGCTTTCACTATTAGTGAAAAAATATGATGTATTCAAATTAAATTTTACTAAGGGCAACTTTTACAAGTATTATATACATGCATTATATGTGTAGCTATCTAGTGTTCATAATTAATGTTTTTTCCCTTTTTTTTATTTTAATTGCAAAGAGCAGTAGATATCCCCACTTTAGATCAAGTCCAGGGAACAGACTTAGGGTAAAAAAAATATTTTTGAAGCCCTTACTTTGTGAACCTTTACAATCAAAAGGGTCATATTCTTTAAAGCCACAGATGCAGGCCAGGATGTAGCTTAACTGATAGAGTAGTCGCTTAGCATGGGCAAGGCCCTGTGTTGACCCTCAGCGGCATATAAACTGGGTGTGGAGTTATACTTCTACAGTTCTTAGCATTCAGAAGGTGGAAGCTAGAGGATCAGAAGTTCAAGGTCATCTTTAACTATGTAGTGAGTTTGTGGCAAACTTCAGATGACAAAACAAATTTAAAAAATCTCCAAAGCATGTATGAATCTTCCTTGTGCAAGTTGTTTTTACCCTTCTCATTAGGTCAGGACACTCCCTTTTCTATCTTGTGTTTCCTCGCCTTCTATGTATCAGTAGCTATTCATCCACAGGCCTTTTGAAGATCTACGATCTTATCTGGTACATGGCCCTTGCATGCTAGCTCGTGGTTTGCTGCCTACCTCCAGGCTATATTCTGTCCTGGGTTCCCCCCACCCCCCCATAGCTCTCTCACCCTGTTTCCTGGATTTTGGGAGTTGCATGTTCTCTCCCATGATGCTCTATTCTCTTCTCACACAGATACAGAAGCAATGGGATCAAGTGTCTATAGACTGGAATGTTCAAAAATCTGACCCAAAATAAGTCCTTCCTCCCTTGGGTGTTTTTGCTGGTTTCTTTTTTCTTTTTTCTTTTTTTTTTGTCACAGTGATGAAAACTACCAGAGAAAACTATGGAAGATGGACTCCACTCCAAGTTCTTTGAGATCATTTCTGTCTCATCCGCTTACATCTCTGTCTCTTACATTCTCATGGAAGCTGATAGTTTTCCACTTTAGCTAGTTCCTTTGTTGGGTGTCCTGTTATCCAAGTGAAGAGTGAGGATGTAAACAACAGACTTAAGGAATCACTCGCCATCAGCGGCTATTTGTACATAGTCTGAGGATAACCTAGGGAACATACCCAGGACTCAGCTGTGTTGTGGACTTGACAAATTCTGCCTTTAATACAGGACTCTGTTAACCTCATCTCCAGGGCCTCATGATGTCTTCAGCTGCCCAATGCTTTCAGAAAGTCCCATGAAAGCAAATTCTATTAGGAGGTTGGAGGTTAATGTGTTTCCTCTCCAGGATCATTCTCTTTTCAGAGAAAAAGAAAAGTAATGCCTTATTAATGGTAAGATTTCAGGAGGAGGTGAAAGGGGTGTCTTGAGTGAAGTGGACATTTGCTGGCACTTTCAACAACAGCAGCAGCAGCAGCAACATCTTCAAGGCCTCTTCTAAATGCCTTGGCCAGAAGAGTGGATCAGATGCCCAGTGACATTTCCATGGTTGTGTTCTTCGCACTTCACTCACTCTGCTTTGCTCACTGCTACTTAAAGATAAAGCCCATCACTCCCCCTTTTTCTTACCCGTCTGACTCACCCATGCCCATTCTTGTCATGTACAGCATTCCATGCAGCATTCTAAACAAGACTGTGAACTCCAGAAGTTGATTCCTTAGGCCACCTTCTCTTATTTAATGTATGCTTCTATTTTATTAACATGCCACATGTTAGACGGATTTAAAGATGCAAAAGAATTTGGTTAGAACACAGTACTACAACTTATGATGCCATAATATATAATAATAATACCAACTTTTCATATGTTACTTATTAAGAATAATAAGATTTTAGATACTACCAATGCATGCAAATGCTAATTTTTGATGGATGCAAATGTTGATGTTTGCATACATTACTGAATTATTACAATAGCTTGTTGGAGATTGATACTATTGAAATTTTGAAATTTATGGCCTGGCAATGCTGAAACATGCATGGCCAGGCCATATATGGCAGTTCTATTGAATCTAAGTCTAAGGATTGCATAGTCTAAGTTGATGAGGAAGACTGACCAGGTCTCTTCCTCAAGAGGGTACCAAATCTCACTAGTCATGGTTGTAAGCCAACATGTGGTTGCTGGGAATTGAACTCAGGACCTTTGGAAGAGCAGGCAGTGCTCTGAACTGCTGAGCCATCTCTCCAGTCCCCAATAGTTACTGTTATTCATTCCCAGCTTCAAGAAAAGGGAACCAAAGGACTAAGAAAGTAACTGACTTGCTCCAAATCCCACAGACACTAAGCAGACAAGTGCCTGTTTCTCACCATTTGAGGAGGTAACCTCTCTTAAAAACAGAATATTTAGTCTATGAGAATGGAAGAAGTGGTGAGAGAATCTCCTTTGCACAGTATAAATAGAAGATAAAACAAAAGTCAGACTAAGACTCTGTCATGCAAAGCAGGATGAAATGGACTATCCCCACAATAATACAAAACCCAGGCTAGATTTACACACCCATAACACAGACTTGGCTATCCATGGTAGCCCCCTCCCTGTGCAGTCAATGGGACTGGAGCAGGGACAGGCCAGGAATTAGCAGACTGTTAGAGTCACCATGAGGTAGATCAAAGCCTTGATTAAATTTCACAGGATCAACTCTACTGTTTTTTTGTTTAAATTCACTACATTTACTGTTATGTGATATTATGTCCTTTGAATTAAAGGAAATATTCACTTTGGAATTTAATGTCCCTTTGACCAAAAGTTGAATGTATTTGATGAAGCAGCATTTTTTTTTTTTATTGATGATGTACAAGACAGAAAAAGTGGGTTACATAGAAGGAACCTGAGAAGTTGGTAACAGAACTGGGCTAATTCCATTGAGCAAATGGTGGCTAAAAACAGATACTTAGACAAATAAAGGAGCAGCTGGTTCCTGAACAACACTTCCATGATGCAGGGCGGTCTGCCTATTAGTTCAGCTTCACCTAATGACCTTGTTCTGGACACGGCCTTATTTCCTCTCTTGTCAGCTGCTTTGGAGGGCAGTGTCTCCTTCCCTGCCTTCCAATGCCTTTTGCCTAAAAGTCAGTATTGGTGAAAATGTGTCTGCAGATGAGACAGGTTTTAAATGGCTCCATAGCAAGGGCTTTCTCTTCCACTACAGTGATACACTTGTAAGAGAAATCAGATTGGGAGAGGAGAAAGCTGTTGGGGAAAATTCTGTTAAGCAGATGTCTACTCAGAGAACTGAGAATCCGAAAAATGTTTTGACACGAAGCTCGAGATTATGAAAGAGTGCTGATTCATATTGTTCTAGAATCACCAAATGTTATGCTATAAGGAATCTGAAGGATCTTCTAGTATGAACCCCACATTTTGATGTGAGCCAAGACAATCAAATAACAAATAGCTCAAGGATACAGCTATTTGGAGACATTAGCTACGTTTGGCTTTCTTCTGGACATTTTACTGTGAAATGCTATGTATAGTCATTCCTGCGTGTCTATGGTGACTTGCTCATGTTGTGTTTGCTCATAACTGATGCCCATCCTCCTATATATTTTGAGTTCTCTTCAGGTACTACATAGCTACACTCAAGATGCTCAGGTAGAGAGATCACAAGTTCAAAGCTAGCCTGTACTGCACAATAAAACCAAGTCTCAAGGAGCCAAAATTGAATAAATTAAAATGAATTACTTGTAATATTTAATGTGACATAAAAGCTAGGCAAATTGTTATTCCCTGTTGTTTAAGGAATCCAGACAGGAAAGAGTCACAGCATCTGTGATACACTCAAACATTATCAATGTTACTCTGCAAGACACGAGACCTTTGCTTCCCTGAGAGATAACACTTTACACTCTCTCTTAGACACCCAAGGCTTGCATTGGTCATTGAGTTGATATTATAGAGGCATGTTTTGGGGTTGAATTGAGTTTTTGGAGACAAATTTTAGCATTGGTGAAGATGAGAAGCAGCATAGGGAAGAACAGAGTTGTAAGAAGAATAAAGAAGACATTATTTCTATAAATGTTCCCATTTCTTCACTGTTTTCCAATCAGCAAAGTGCTTACCTTCCTTGACCAAACTATGCTTTGATTTCTTTTTATTTTTAACTTCAGTGCCAGGAAGTTCAGACAGAAAATGTTTAACCAACTTTTATTTACCATTATTTTCACATAAAAAAATGCTGCCTGTCCTTGGCTTGCTGTGCCAGAAACAAACACCTTTGTGTCTTTTTGTAATGCCAGGATTTATTGAATAATGATGCATTGATAATCCATGCAAAGACTTTAGTGGTAATGATTTGTTAGATAATCCCATTTACCTACATAATCTGGAAGAAGTCAATGCAGGTTCTTACGTATTCTGATCTTCTTCAATCTTACTTAGTGATATCAACTCCCATATCATACATCATGCAGCATGCAATAAACCTCTCTCCCCTTTGTCTGTCTATCTTTATAGATGTGAGTTACAGAGTGAACGCAAGTTAAAGAAGTGATAGTAGAGTTCTATAACCACTTCTAGAAATAGTAGGATAAATTCTATTTGCATTAATATGAATGCAAATAAAATCTTTGTTGATAAGAGAAGAATCTCAGCCAGGAGGTGGTGGTACATGCCTTTAATTTCAGCACTCCAGGCGGCAGAGGAAGGTGGATCTCTGTGAGTTCGATGTCAGCCTGGTCTACAAGAGCTAGTTCCAGGACAAGCACCAAAGCTACATGCAGAAACCCTGTCTCGAAAAACCAAAAAGGAAAAGAAAAAAAAAAGAGGAATCTCAAATCATTGTCTGGGAAGAAACTGCTGCTTTAAAGTCAGGATTGAGAGCAAAGATGCTGCCTGCTGCAGAGACAAAAGGACTTGAGTCCACAACAGACATAGCTTGGATAGGTCCATACAGGTGAGCCCTTGGGCAGACATATAGCAATTGCATAACCCGTGTAAATACTGGGGATCAAGTCCAGCGTAAGCCCCAGAAGAGTCAGGGATTCAGTCCTGGACATGCACACTGTGTGTGAGACCAGTCAGTGAGGCCAAGCTGTGCATCTCAGTCAGAGTTATCCAGCCTTTTATGGGCTCCAGGGGAGAGAGTGATGCCCCTTTCTTGATCTTCTCTATCTGAAAAATAAAAACCTAGGGCCTGTTTTTCCCAATGAAATGAACACATCTGTGTGTCTCAATTCAGCCCAATAAACTTATTGTGATTTCAAATAAGAAATCTGCTAATTCAATCCAAGATATGGTAGGACATAAGCTAGGGCTTAAGGGTAGTCTCAATACTACTAGTTATATTTTATTTAGGAAGAAAATTAGCTATCTATGCTTGATAATATTTAAATATGTTTATGCTAATTCAAGCTAACCAGGAGTTAACTTCAGTGAAATATGTGCAACTTGGTTGCAAACAGGCTTCTTCCCTATGTGGGAAAGAGATGGCCAGGCAAGCAGTCTAGACATAGGGAATTTACAAAGATAGAGATAGATAGAAACAACAAAGATAAACAATAAAATAGGCAGAGACAGAGACAGAAATGGAGATAGATAGAGGAAGTAGTTACATAGATAGATTCATAAATAGATAGAGCTTTAAAAAATAGAGAAGACATACCAAAATTTCAAGTGAAAACTTTGCTAATTTCAATGCAAGTTTAGCAGGAAGTAGCACATAGCCTATAGGTAACTTTACTTTAAGTCAATTACAATAATATTAGTTACATTTCCTTTAAGAATAAAATTTGTTGTCTAGGCATGATTAGAGGTTAATTTCTCTTATACAAAATTTTCCATGGAGTACTGTAGTAGTTGTGCTGGACTAGATATGATCTTCAGTTCCCACCCTATACAATGCAATTTAAAAGTTATTTTCTTTCTTTCTTTCTTTCTTTCTTTCTTTCTTTCTTTCTTTCTTTCTTTCTTAAAGATTTCTGTCTCTTCCCTGCCACCGCCTCCCATTTCCCTCCCCCTCCCCCAATCAAGTTCCCCTCCCTCGTCAGCCCAAAGAGCAATCAGGGTTCCCTGCCCTGTGGAAAGTCCAAGGATGGCTAAAATAAAAAAACACCAATGATAGCCTTTGCTGGAGAGGTTGTGGAGAAAGGGGTACACTCATCCATTACTGGTGGGAATGCAAACTTGTGCAACCACTTTGGAAAGCAGTGTGGCGGTTTCTCAGGAAATTCAGGATCAACTTACCCCTCGACCCAGCAATACCACTCTTGGGAATATACCCAAGAAATGCCCTATCATATAACAAAAGTTCATAGTAGCATTGTTTGTAATAGCCAGAACCTGGAAACAACCTAGATGCCCTTCAATGGAAGAATAGATGAAGAAAGTATGGAATATATACATATTAGAATACTACTCATCAGTAAAAAACAAGGACTTCTTGAATTTTGCATGTAAAAGTTATTTTCTTAACAACAACAATCAAAAATTATTTAAAATTATAAAACAGAGAAATATAACCATGTATAATCATATCACACAAAAATTCAGCTATATTTTATGTATTCTTCAAATCTTCTGTATGTACATAGGCTTATAATGAGCTTTTATTGTACAAAATATTTTAGCCATTTTTAAGATTTAACAGTATGGAATAAATACTTTCCTTGTTACTTAATACAATTCTGCATTACCCTAGGGAACATTTGTAGATGTTATCTTCATGTACATAATGCTTATTTAGCCAATCTCTTATTGTTGACACTCTTTTTATTTGTTTTTGCTTATTATTACTCCCGCCTATGTGCTGTGATAAAGATTTTAGATAATAAAGTTAGTTATTGAGTTATTGAGCCAAAGGCTATGCAGATGATCTAACACAGGCCCAATGATGTGCAGCTTATTATCAAAACTTTCACTAAAGAGTAGGAATAATTTACTTACCATGGCAATGCTTAGGATTATTGAATAGTTTGTATAGTTTCCTTGTGTGTGTGTGTGTGTGTGTGTGTGTTATGCATTTTGGAACATGTTTGTAGAACCTGCTGCTGGATGCAGCATTCCCAGTTTTGATTGTTTATGGATACTGTAGCTCTCAGGAAAACAGGCAGGTGTGAAGAAGGCTGCCCATGAGAACCTGTTCCTTCCATATGGAATCTTTGAAAAAGAAAGCTTTTTTTTTTGTTTGTTTAAATAATGATGATTCATTTGTATTTTTTTAAAATTTATTTACTTATTAAGGATTTCTGCCTCCTCCCCGCCACCGCCTCCCATTTCCCTCCTCCTCCCCCAATCAAGTCCCCCTCCCTCATCAGCTCGAAGAGCAATCAGGGTTCCCTGACCTGTGGGAAGTCCAAGGACCACCCACCTCCATCCAGGTCTTGGGAATATACCCAAGAGAGGCCCTATCATACAACAAAAGTATATGCTCAACTATGTTCATAGCAGCATTGTTTGTAATAGCCAGAACCTGGAAACAACCTAGATGCCCTTCAATGGAAGAATGGATGAAGAAAGTATGGAATATATACATATTAGAGTATTACTCAGCAGTAAAAAGCAAGGACTTCTTGAATTTTGCATACAAATGGATGGAAATAGAAAACACTATCCTGAGCGAGGTATGCCAGACCCAAAAAGAGGAACATGGGATGTACTCACTCATATTTGGTTTCTAGCCATAAATAAAGGTCATTTGTATTTTTATCCTTCTTACATTTTGCTTTCTCTTAACTTCTTTTTTATAGTCCCCTGAAGTTACAGATAATACATTGGACCTCTTTTTAGAACTCTTTAACATACACATAGGGAACCCTGATAGCTGTACTTTGAAGACTCAGTGACAGACTCACTGTAGACAAACAGAATTTAAATGTGTTCTTTTGTTTGTTTGCTTTTGTTTTGTTTGCTAAACAGGTTTTCTCTGTGTAAGAGCCTTGACTGTCCTGGAACTCACTCTGTAGACCAGCCTAACCTTAAATTCACAGAGATCCACCTGCCTCTGTCTCCTGAGTGCTGGGATTAAAGGCATGCACTGCCACCACCTGGCTTAAATGTATTTCTAAAATATGAACATCAAATACCCCAAAGTGAAAAAAACAAGGGCATGAAAATGTCACAAGGAAAACTTGGCACATAAAACCATAAGTGCAAAGTCAATTTCTGAAGTTAGAAACAACCATGAGCTTGGGTTTTATAAATAGGATCAAGAAAGACAAAAAATCTGAAACTCTTGGTCAATGTTAATGCTGTATGCTATTTTTAGATTCTACAACTGTAGAGAGACGTGGATAGAGAAGCTTAGAGTTTTCTTGCCTTTTTTGAGAGACTTACATTTTTCATCGTGTGTGTGTGCATGTGTGTGTCCATGTGTGTGTGTGTGTGTGTGTGTGTGTCTGTGTGTGTGTGTGTCTGTGTGTCTGTGTGTCTGTGTGTACATACACATGAATGCAGATACCCGGGGAGGCCAGCAGAGCACACTAGGTCCCCTCGAGCTGGAGTTACAAGTGGTTGTAAGTTGTTTGATGAGGGTGCTGGGAACTGAACTCAGGTACTTAGCAAGAACAGTATTTGCTGTGCTCTTAAGTGCTGAACCATCTCTCTAGTCTCTAGTGCATTTTCCTGCATTCTAGAAAATTTACATTCATTAGCACACTATTTAATATACCCACGAAGGCTTTGTGATGTATATTATAACCTCCATTTTACTCAAGAGGCACCAGGGCTATCAAAGGAAAATTCCTTAAGGTTATCTAGTGCCCAGTAAACAGGTTGCTTTGCCTCCTGGATCAGACTCTTAACCACTCAGTTGCTAGGAGCAGTAGGAACACCATGAGGCACAAAGCCAAGTACCACATTTCCTTAGTCCCATGCCATAAAGAAAGCAACTACACCATGATAAATCTCTTTGATGCTTTCCTTGCAGCTTTTCAAACAGGGGTTTGGGAATTGCTGGTAAAAGCTCTGTCCTTTGGGACTGTCCTGTTTACAGCAATTCCTTCAATGACCTTGTGTATCAGTTTCTGTACAGGCTGTCACCTGAATGTCCTAAGGCAGGGGATGACTCACTCACTGATGGCCAGACCCAGGATGCTGATGTCTTTGAGGACTCAGCAGGTGTCTGGACAGAGGCAAGGAACCATTCTCTTTGCTAGGGAGCCAAATGAATTCCAAGGTCCAGGGAAAGGTTGAAGTAGCAGAGGTCATTTTTCTACTGAGAGACAACAAAGTTGAACAACAGTGACTTCTTGAGTGCCTTCCTCCCCACATCGACTTAGCTGATACCTGTCTCCATACAGAAAGAAGACAGAATGAATGTGGACTTTTATTGGATGAAATTTAGATTAGAAGGAAGAATTTCCCATGAGTGATGGATGTTCCACTATGAATTTCTACAATATGCTGTGAAATCAATTCTTCATTATAATTCTTTTTAAAATGGGACATTATCAGTATTTACCTCGTGTGTCTCAAGAAGCTATCTGTTGACTGGAACTGTATGTACAGACTAGACTAGAATGGCAGGCACCCTCACGTGGCCCTATGGCTGCATGGAGCAAGTATGCCTAGGATATTAGAGTAGTGTTATTTCCAAGGCTAAAGCCTTTACTTCTATATGAGCTAGAAAAAAATAGTCCCATGTTTGCCTTGAATAATGGATGTGTAGATATAAATATGGATGTTTGACCAAGGTTTAAAAATGTCAAATTACAGTATTCTAATTAAATTGATTAATCATTTTTCTGTTGTGTGTGTATGTGTACATGTTTATATGTGTAGGTGTACGTACACATGTATGTGATGTATATGGAGGCCCGAGATTGATGTTGAAAATCATCCTCCACCACATGTACCTTATTCAACGAGGGAAGGTCTCTCAGTCAAACCCAGGGCTTGCCCATAGGTCAGACATACTGTGCGACGTTCTTGGGGATTCCCCGTCCCCACCTCCAGAGACTAGAATTTCAGGGAGGTTTACTGTTTACCCAGCATTTACAAAGATTCTAGGGATCAGAAATCTAGCCTTCATGCTTGTAAGGCAACCGCTTCCACTCCGAGTCATCTCCCAGGCCCCAGCAACAGTATTTCAACAGAAATAGCAGTGAAAAACAAGAAAATTATTTAAAGTGGTAGAGTAATACTCCTGTCTATTCAAGGGCAACATTAAGAATATTAGCACACAATATTATCCTATCTGACTGCTTTAAAATCATATGTATGTTAGAATATCTAGAGTTAGATGTAGCCATTGGTTTTTCCTTCTTTGGATAGTTCCAATGTTTATGCCCATTGTCAGTGAAAGACCCTACAGACCCCCTCCTCAAAACCCGCAGCTAGCATGCTCCCGGAGGAATGTCCTGTTTGCTTTAAAAAAAATTCTCCGGATCAGCAGCCAGCCTGCTCTCATAAGAACATCCCACGTGCTTGAGAGAGCAGGATGTCTATGAGATAGGAAGACTGCAGGGCAAGATGTCAATAAGATAGGACACCAACAAAGCAGGTTTAGATAGGAACAGTCATGCCCCCCCCCCCACCTCATTCTGATAACCACGCTTTTGCTTCTGTAAACATGCTTTTTGCTCTTCCCTATAAAAAGCCCGCTCTCCAGTTGGCAGGCACGCAAGTCCTCCGAAAGACTTGCTGCCCGCAGGTACCTGTGTTTACTCAATAAACCTCTTGCTAATTGCATCCTGTGGTCTGGACTCGGAGTGTCCTGGTTCTGGGGACTTCATTGGAGGAAAAGGTCCTCTCTGAGGGTCTTTCAGTCAGTACTTTTCCTAATGTTACTATTGTATAGATAATACTGCCCAATCATATTGTCTTAAAATTCCTTAGTTGTTCAGTACTAAGGATTTTTCAGTAATTCCTGTGCCCTTTCTATGTGTTGCTATCAGATGATTGGATGCTCAGTTTATAGCACGTCTTCTTTTACTCTGTGCCTCTTCTGTCATATGGTTGAGTTAGACTAGCCCTTTCTGACATGAATTTTCTATTTTATGGGCTACTCTTACTCTCTAGGTTTTAGACAACATTGTACTAGGAACAAAGTCTGCCATAAAATCTGTTATGTTGCAGCAACATATAGCACATTTTTATGCTGTAATCTTATGCCAGATGTCTCACTAGAGAGTGTCACAGAACGTCAATCTATAAACGACCATGAAACGCTTGCTCCAGAATGAATCCCCACTGCTTCTAGAAATATCACCTGCAGCCTCACATCCATTTCCAATCCCCTTGAATGTCAACCCTTCCTTACCCTCTTACAGGGTCAGTTTTATCCCTCCTTTTCCCAAGTGGTTTTCTCTAGTTTCTCCTGCTCATTTTCCCCAAATCTATTACTGTTTCTTTTTTATCTAGCATATTCAGCTTAGTTCTGTATTTTGTGCACCTGAGCTATACCTCCATGGCTAATTGTGAGTTTGTGTTGGGAACCACACAGCATGGTCATTATGAGCAAGAATTTCTCAAGTGTTAGAGCTTAGATGCACCAATGGGTTGTCCTGGGAAAACTGCTTATCTGTCTGAGCTTCCAAGTCTGCACTGGTAAAAGGGGGCATGTGGCTTACATGATTTTCCTTCAGTGGACACGTTAATATTTAGCTCTTTAGCCTAGCACTAGACACAGCAAATACATATCAGATTGAAAGATAATCCAGTATATGATCTTTCTTGGCAACCCTTAAAGGTCAGAACAAAGGCATTTTTAAGTTGAAAGTTCAATAAAATACTCACCAGTAGAATGAAAACAAAATGCACACATTTTATTAGCTGCAAGTATTCAAGATCATACAGCCTTTTTACTATTTAAGTGTTTTAGTACAAATTATTTTCACATATTCATAACTTTTCCCTAGGGCTAGATCCTGAGAAGTGCCTAAATAAATTCTTCAATACCTGGGAAGCCAAGAGGAGGGCAGAGGGCAGGATGGTGGTTTAAGGTTGGCAGAGGGCAGAGCCGCTGGCTGAATGTATTGTTCTCACTCTGGCAGTGTTCAAGGCCTGACAGACAACTCATCCAGTTTCCCTTCTGTGGAAGCTACACTTGTGATGTTTTAAGACTCAGAACAAGTAGTGCATACTTTATGTGTTGTCCTGACCTTTAGTCCCGGGCATCTGCACTGCATGCTTACACTTGCCCTTCTCATGCCGTTGTTTCAGTTGCTTGTAATAGAAGGTAACGCAGCGAGAGCTTTAATGGGACGTGATTTTTCTTTGCCCTTTTCATGTCATTTGTGTCTGATCCTCAATAGGCTAATGGATTCTTTCATTTCTTTTTCATTTATTCTTCTCTCATATACCACATCTTGACCAGTTTCCCCTCCCTCCTCTCCATGCAATCTCTCCCACCATCTCTCCTCTCCCGAAGATCAACTTCCTTTTCATTTCCGTTCAGAAAAGAGCAGACCTTCCAGGGATATCAACCAAACATGGCATAACAAGTTACACTAAGACTAGGCACATACCATAGGAGGAAAAGGGTCCCAAAAGCAGGCAAAAGAGTCACAGATGGCCCCTGTTTCCACTATTAGGAGTCCTGAAAGAACACCAAGGTACTCAGCATAACATATATGCAGAGGACCTAGGTCCTACCTATGCAGGTTTTATGATTATCACTTCAGTCTCTGTGAGTTCCTATGAGCCCTGGTTAGTTGATTCTGTGGGCCATGTTCTTGTGGTGTCCTTGATTTCACTGGCTCCTCCAATCCTTTCTTTTCCTCTTTTTCAGGATTCCTCAGGCTCTGCCTAATGTTTAGCTGTGGTCTCTGTACTTGTGCCTATCAGTTGCTAGAATAAGTCTTTCTGATGATGATTATGCTAGGCTATGATTGCACTCTTGAGAGATCAATAAGATAATGTTTATGAGTACAAGTTTTAAACTATAAAGATTTGTAAAGGAAAATTTTGCTGCTTTATCTATGTAAATTTGTATGCAAGCTTGGAGACATTTTGAAACAGGCAGTTTAAACACAACCCAGTGCATGACTCTCAGTTCTCCATCAATTTATTAATAAATAGTCATGCAGAATGTGTGCTGTACATCTTTAATTTAAACAGCAGGAATGCAAAGATAGGAGGATGTCTGTGTAATGCAGCCAGCCTTGTCTACCAGAGTCAACCAGAGCCACGCAGTGAGACCTTATCTCAACAAAACAAAACAAAAACTGTGCTCTAAGCCACATATCATATGAATAAAAAATTGGAACAAGATCCTTGTAGGATGAATTAACCAACACAGATATTATAATCGATTATTTAAACACACAATGAAGTGTGTGTGTGTGTGTGTGTGTGTGTGTGTGTAGCAATAAAAAGAAGTCTAATAGTCAGGGAAAGTTAACAACTGTCTTAGTCACTGTTCTAGTGCTAGGAAGAAACACCATGGCCAAGGCAACTCATATAAAAGAAAGCATTTCCTTGGGGCTTGCTTAGTTTCAGAAGCTTAGTCTACTATCATGGTGGGAAACATGGAGGCAGGGAGCATGACAGCAGGCAGAAGTGGTGTTGTAGAAGGAACTAAGAAATGCATTCTGATTTATAGCTAAGACATAGAGAGAGAGACAAAGACAGACAAAGACAAAGACAGAGAGAGAGAGAGAGAGAGAGAGAGAGAGAGAGAGAACAGACAGACAGATAGGCTGTCTTGGGCTTGGCTTGGGCTTTTTAAACTTCAAAGCCCACTTCTGTTGACAGAGGTTTCTGTCCTGCTTGGTTCCCGCAGTCATTTAGTTCCAAAGAAATCACACAGAGGTCTATATTAAATATAAACTGATTGACCCATTAGCTCTGGCTTCTTATTAACTCTTAAAACTTATATTGGCCCATTATTTTTTTGTCTATGTTAGCCACGTGGCTTGGTAGCTTTTTCAGTGAGGCAATCGCATCTTGCTTGCTCTGTGGTGGCTGGGTCACAACTGCAGACTGAGCTTTCCTCTCCCAGAATTCTCATTGCCTTGCCTCTACTTCCTGCCTGGCTACTGGCCAATCAGTGTTTTATTAAAATACAATTGACAAAGTACAAACCAATGTCCCATAGCACTTCCCCCACCTTTTTTTGAAAATAAAAACTCTGACTCTAATATTCTTTGTTTAGCTTCTCTCCTGATCATTATCAATAACAACTTGTAACCAACATTCTAAACAAAGGAAAATATCCATAGTTCATTTTTTTGGAATGTGGATGTAGTTTTCCAGATTACTTCCTGCTGATTGGGGGCGTTGATAATCTTATGGGGACCTAAAGAAAATTTATAATTATGATCAAGTCATGATTAGAGTATCCTGTGAGGCTTAATTATCTCAGGCAGCAGTCTTGAATCTGTTCTGAATGTAGAACTCAGATATCTGGACCATCATTCCTATTGGAGATTTCTCAGGGGGTCTTCCTTGATCAAACCTGATTTTTCTTAACCCAGAATGAATCTACAGCCTCTCATTTTCTGTGAAAACAAAAGAAAAACCTCTTCCCCAAAGTAACATACCTTTTGATTTCAATTTTGAAGTCAAGGTATTTTAAAAATACCTATCTAGGATTAATTCAGCAGCATTTATAAACAAATACTTTTTAGCAGCTGTTGCTCCTTCCTTAGCATTCAAACAATTCAAAGGGAACATAATAACATACAGTATCCAGACTCTCTGTGAATTTTCATCTTTATTTGGCTTTATTTTAACCTCTATTTCTTTTATTTTTATTTTTAATTTTTGGCTTTTTGAGACAGGGTTTCTCTGCATTTTTGTCTGTCCTGGCACTCACTCTGTAAATCAGGCTGTCCTTGAAATCACAGAGATCTACCTGCCACTGCCTCCCAAGTATTGGGATTAAAGGTGTGTGCTACCACACCTTGAACTCACAGAGATCTGTCTACCTCTGTCTTCCAAGTGTTGGATTAAAGGTGTATGTTACCACACCCAACTACTCTCCTTTTTCTTTTTTTCTTTTTTCTTGAGGACTTTATGCTTCCTCCCAACTTTACATATATTTTTAAACACATTTAAAGCATTTAGAGGTTTTTTTCATCTTTAAATCTATCTTTACTGTATACCTCTCTCTTTTTCTGACCACATGAGCCTTTAATTTGCTAAGCAATATGGCTAGAATTAAAGCCGTGGCTTTAATAGCTGGGTCTAGCCCATTCCTTAGTTTTCTGAGATTCCAGCCTCATGACAGCGGTATTGGCCAGAGCCATGTTTATTGCCACAACTCTATGGTGTTTCAAGGTCCCTGCCACCACCAAAAAGCATGCAGTCAGTTATTTTTATCAACACCATTTAAGAGTTTCATGGCAGGACCTCTTAAAAGAGCTGCAAGGTTTTATTGCTAAAGCTGAGTCAGGAAGCATCTTTTAAGTGAGAACGCTTGCCTCTAGCAAACAGAACCCACCAGAGAAACTGCTGTTATCAACAAACCATGCTTAACTCTATTCTTTTCTGTCTAAAATTACTTCCCAAGCTCTCTCAGGCTTTATGTGGATGCAGTTGCCCCATGTTGGGCACCACGCTCCCAATGATACATTTCCTCTAATCGGGCCACACCTCTTAATACTTGTAATCCCATCAAAGAGTTTTGTTCACTGGTGTCTAAACTTTCAAACACATAGGGCCATATAGGGACAGTCTTATTCAAACCACGACCACAATCATTTAGTTCTCCCATAAGAAGGCTTCATGCCTATGGAGACATTTCCCTGCTTGGTGTCTCAGTCTATTTTAGAGTGATGGCTTTGAACTAAGCAAGTCCACGGCTATAACTAGATTTAGAACACAAGCATTTTCTAATTCTCATGCAAAGAACACCCTTAATCACTTAATTTGTGTGTATTGTGATGAAGGACTAAATTAATTTTGGGGGTTGAAGCCCCAGGTTTGGTGACTCAGGTGTAAGTTGATCTGTCACACAATGTCATCTCCTGACAGACTGAGAGCGACTTTTGCTGAGTCTATCCACAGTGTCATGAGGATTCCCCAAACTGTATTTCCTGAGAGTGGCATCTAACTTCTTTCCTCATGCCCTCTCTTACAGACGAAAAAGGCATCTGTTGACTTTCTCTTTTAGAACCAGTCAGTGCTTTTTGTTTTGCTGTGACATGTTTCCATAGTCCAGGGACCTGCAGTACTCATGATGTGTTAATTATTCCATTTGGTCATCTCTAAACTAATCCATGTAGAATATTTCATCTGTCAAAGGGCAAAAATAAAATTTGATCACAAAATCTTATGAAAAAGGAGACAAGAAAGCTTTCTTTAAACATATAATCAGTGCTTATAACATTTTCACAAATGTTAAAATTCAAGTTACAAGTCCTTTCTGGAACAAATTATTTCATAATTGTTTGACTAAATAATTGCTATATTTATCTGACACCTTATTTTTGTTTTAAAATATGGCCAAATCTTCTGAAAATATTTTAATCACATTCTTCAGACTGAAGGCATATATATTTTGCTAATTCTCAATATTATTATTAATTATTGCTATTATTAATTTTGGTGTTATTTTTTGGAGACTCTATAGCTCTGACTGTCCTGGAACTTGCTATATATATTAGAATGGACTTGAACTCACAGAGATCGATTTTCCTCTGCCTTCTGAGTGGTAGGATTAAGGACATGCATCACCATGTCTGACAATACTGAATATTATTAATGAAATACTGACATTCTGATAAATAAAACAATTTGCCTTATTTTAATTGCACCATTTTAATAGTTAATAAGATCCAGTGATTTTTGTAAACTTTCTACCCACTGACTGCTTATTTTTAAATTACTTGTTTATATTCCTGTACACTTCTCAATTGGCCTGTCATAACAAATGCTCTTGAGTGAAATTCTCAGTAATGAATTTAAGTATATAAAACCATTCTACTAAGCATGCATCACATAACAAGTCATATGGTGATACTCTCAAGAAACTGATATTCTTGGTACAATAAAACACAAGCAAAAATATCAGATAAAGACATTGGGATTAAAGTAGTGAACATGAGCAAAATTTTCTGAGAGGGTAATTTAAGCTAATTAGAAGAGTTTTCAGACAAAGTGGAATGAATATTGAAATATGATCGATAAGATTATCTGCTAGAAGAGTGTCTGTTCAGATGCTGGAAAAAGGCTAGTGCTGAAAATGGATTGTTTGGGGTATTCCAGGAAGAAAAAAGTGGCCACAGTAGTAAGGAAGGTGAGGGAGGGAAAGTAGGAGACACAGTTGGAGAAGGTGGAAGGACCCGCCTGGGTATAGCATGGTGGTCCAGGTGAGCTTTTATATCTGTTTAAACATGTTGGAAAGACACTGGAACTTTTTGTAAAGGAACCACACTTTATCAGAGCAGTAGGAGTGAAATGAACTACTGGGAACAACAATACAAGCGGAGAGTCTAATCATGAGGCTAAGGCCGTTGCCTAGCTGAGAACTGAGAGTGCTTGTGAAGAGGATACTCTTGGCCACCCTCCCTGATTCCTTTTCTCTGGTTCACTGATCTATGTCTTATTTAAAAGTTACAACCTAAATAGGCATCTGTTAATTTAAGCTATGACTTACCTCCTTTGGGAAGCATATTTGGTGTCGGACTGGCAAGAATTCCCTTGTTCAGAGGTGAGGCTGAGCCTGTGGAATGAGGTTCTCCATCACCTCCTGTGGGGACCAGCCTGCAACTAATTGTTAGTTGAGACAAGCTTCCTGCTTAATTAGAACTTGTCTCCTATCCTCCTCTGCATCTCTGCTTCTCTTGCCCTCCATCAGTTCTCTGAACAAGAATCATTATCTCAGCCTCCTCCTTTAGGGAACAGGACATAAAGCATGGGCAAGAGACTGAAAGAGAGCAAAGAAACCGGATTAAGAATGCTCTGGAGACAAGGGCTATAGAAATGGATCCTGTATTTGGAGAAAACGCAGATGCTAGACTAATTCCTCAATTTTGTTATTGAGAAAGTTGGTGGGGAGAGGCTAGAGTTTCTAACAGACCTTATCTGGAAGAAGCATGTTTGCAAAGTAGAGAAGGAATTCAATGTGTTGAATCTGAGCAGCCCACAAAAGGACATGTCAGCCAGGCAAATGAATGTCACAGTCTTTTCTCTAAAGTATCTTTCAGCCTGAAGTTACAGTATATGACTAAGCAGTCCTATTGAAACAATACCTGAGGGCATATGCTGTGAGTGGTTCCTGAAGTGGGAGAGTTAGCCAAGAGTTTCCCATGATGGACTCCTAGCATGACGACATTCAGAGGATGAGCAGAGATGGAAAATAAAGCAAATGAACCAAGGAATGGCCTTTTAGTAGCGAGGGGACGAGAGAGTTTCAATAGTCAGGAATATCAAAGGCTTTAAGGGATGTGTGGCCTTGAATACAGCAAGTTGCTGATTAAAATGAAGATCACGGGCTATAACAACAGGGGATGATTGGTAACTCTAATAACAAAGGACTTTGGTGGGACAGTTTTGAGATGGTGGATATATATCCAAATTCATGAAGCTTAAACATTAAATGTATATAAACTTCTAACCAATAAAATGCAAGTTACTTAGTTAAAAATACAGAAAATAAAGAGAGAATGGGAAATTAAGAAGCAAATCTGTTGACCTATGCAGTTGTTTCTGTGGGGACCTGGAATAGTGGATGAAATAGTAACTTAGGTAGACAGTTAATCCAAGAACAATTTTTCTCTAGTTGACATATTAAAAGGTGCTAACAGAAGTTTCTCTCCTGCCTGGTCCTGCAGCCGTTCAGTCCCAAAGAAACACACAGAGGCCTACATTAATTATAAACTGGTTGGCCTATTAGCTCAGGCTTCTTATTAACTAATTCCTACATCTTAAATTAGTCCATAATTATTGTCTGTGTTACCTTTTATCAGTGACATATATTTATCTTGCTTCTTCTATGTCTGTGTGACTACTGCAGCCTGAGCCTTTTCTCTTCCCAGAATTCTCCTATTCTAGTTGCTCCATCTATAGTTCCTGCCTGGCTACTGGCCAATCAGCGTTTTATTAAACCAATACAAGTGACAAATCTTTACAGGGTACAAGACCATTGTCCCACAGCAAAAAGGAAGAAATCCATTATCTAAGAAAGGGAGAAGCATCACAGTAGAAAATATTAGAATAGACAAGAAGCGATGGGAGCTGTTGACCTTGAACAGGGGTTGGCTTTGTCCTTAAGCATTTAAGACTTGTGTTGGGCAGAATGACAGAAGATATGAGTGTCAGTGAGGAAAAATTAATAGATGTTGTAATCAGCAGTTGGATTAATCATTAACTTTCCTTCTGTGTTCTTATTAAAATTTGAAATGAGGACCCCAGTTGATCAGGTAGTGGGAGAGTGCCCAGTTTAGAGATTTTGCAGGACTTCTTTTCTAGTCTGAGTTTCTGTGCCTTGACTTGAAATCCAGTTGATCCCTATGTTCCAATGAGCTCAACTTTCCCACGTGTTAAAATATGGGGCATGTATTATTAATCATGGCTGTAAAGTAGGGCAGCAATCCTTCATTTCGCTAACAATGTTCAACTGTGGATGGATGCCTAGCTCATGTAATTTCTGTTGGCTTTCATAGAATTGACTGCTGGCTGTATCTGATGCTTTTTACTCCACAGAGGTCTCCTTTCGACCCCAGTTAGACTTATGAATTATTGGGCAATACTCATACCCTTGCACGCACTTACCCCCGGACCCCCAAGTCCTCATTCCAGTTGGCAGGGATGTGGCTGACACATAGGTCTTGAACATCTGCTGGTTGTTTCTGAACAGGGAATTACGGCGAGAGTGGAATGGACGCTTTCAAGGAACTGGCTGCCCAGGAAGGCCTCTGCATCGCACACTCAGACAAAATCTACAGTAATGCAGGCGAGAAGAGCTTTGACCGGCTCCTGCGCAAGCTCCGGGAGCGACTTCCGAAGGCCAGAGTTGTGGTCTGCTTCTGCGAGGGCATGACGGTGCGGGGACTCCTGAGTGCCATGCGACGACTGGGTGTTGTGGGCGAGTTCTCACTGATTGGAAGGTAAATCTCAATCTCAATCTCTCTCTCTCTCTCTCTCTCTCTCTCTCTCTCTCTCTCTCTTTCTTTCTCTCTCTCTTTCGTTGGCACATATGTGAATCCTTTATAAAACCAAGCTTCTTGACTCCAGGTGAGATGGACAGAGCTGAGCACCTGTGTCCCTCCTCAGGCAGCGCAGACCTGCTGGTGTGTCTAGCATAGACAGAGGCATGCCGAGCAGCATGGCTGGTAACAAGGTGATGAGACTCCATTAGAGACACAAAGCTGTTTGCTGGCATGTCTCCTCGTCCTTTGCTTTGACCTCCTCCAGATCCGGGCAAACAGTACCCAGCATAGTATTGGTGAGTGGAGGGCAGTGAGAGGAACAGAACATGGATTTTTACCAGTTGAAATGTAAAGAACTGACTAAATGGACTTGTAGACATGCAGTATGCTGTGTGTGTGTGTGTGTGTGTGTGTGTGTGTGAAGGATATTTCATGGTGTTCCAGTATGATTTTTGCAGATATCTTGTGATGGATTCAATGTCTCATTTCTCTTTCTGGAGGATATGAGTGTATGTGAGTACCCATTCACAGCATCCTTTATTCTCCCCCCCCCCCCCAACACAGAGAGTTTTTGATCAAACAGATTTTTTGCTTACTAAGTTATCTTCTTAGTATTGCATAAATGAAATGCCATTTCCTCTACTGATTCTATCTCAGCAAAGGTGCACCTGTCCTAAGTACCCTGACTCTCCTCCAGATTTTGGTGCTCCCTCTTTCCCCTACAGCGGATGGGGTATGTTCATGCTGCTCTTACAGAACGACCTCAATTGCTGGCCCCTTCTCTTGGAAGCTGGGAAATGGTAGCATCAGCATCTACATGTTCCCAGTGGACTCTCTCTTCTTGCCCTGTGTCCACTCTCACTATCATCCAGAATTAGCAGCCCGAGACCCTTCATTGGCTTTTGAGAAACAGTTAGGACAAAAATACAAACCAACAAGCGAAGAGACATTGAGACACTCTCCAGGGATAGGGAGGCATGGTGGACAGGTCATATTGGGATTCAAACCCCAGGAATTACTGAGTTTGGTTAAGACTGGCACACATGTGCTCATAGTCATCACCTTGGCTTCTTCAGCATGATGCAGAAGTGTGAAACCACTTACAATAGTCATAAGAAAGCAGGCCCTTTAAGGAGATGCATTTGAAGAAGATTCCTGTCTCCTTTAGGAGGGAAAGGATGTAAACAGCACTGTTGAAGTGTTACTCAGAATGCTGTTCTTAATATAAGCACCAGGGCAGATGGCACCCGCTAGTCACTCTTCAATTACTTCTATAAAATGCCTGTTACTGTTATTTTTTTTATAAAGAATTTTTACTTTAAAAAAAATCTGATTTTTACCATTTCAAAAGCAGTTACACGCAGGTCTCTTTATTATCTTGAGGGTGATCTACTTTGGTTTAAGAAATTTTGAGCAGATGTGCCAGATATGAGCTTTGGGGTACACAGACTAACTGCTTATGGAGGATGATGCTCTAATGTGCTGTTCTAGGTGCAGTGTAAATCCATTCTGTCACTGTTGTTCAAAGCTGGGAAAGGTGGTGAAATGACACCTCAGACTTGGCGGCTCTAGTTTGTACGCTAACAAGGAAACTAAGCTTATGTAAGCAGTTCTGAGAGTCTCATGGGCACCTACTCGTGGAGAGGTCAGCCACTTGCCCTTATTTCTTTCATTTCTCTATTGTCTGCCTGCCCTCATCATGCTGGGTTCTATCGTTCCACCCATTAGGAACTGTTGCCCAAACAAATACCCACGTTGCTAAGAACACTGTTTCCTGCACCAATGGTTGCTGCTCCTAAGACATGCATTTTTTGACGTGCCAAAACTGTAGCACACCCTGCCAAAGTGAGGGAAATTATCTTTTTCTCTCTAGGCTGCCTTCTGTGAGGGTCTATCAAACTAGTGTTGGCCCTTATTTCCTATCTCTTAGCAGGTTTTGAAGAAAATAATACTTTATAGCTTTTGTTCATAATACTCCTTTAAGATCCAGGTAAGAATCTACTGGGGATTGAGCAAGGGACAATGTTGGCTATAATCATATACATACATATACAGCCTTCCCCTCAGGTGGCCAGTTGTTCTTTCAGGGGGTTAGTTCTGTCCTGAGTGCTGCCAGTAGACACTGCCTGAGCTCAGCTTCTACTCAGCAGACATGTCCAGAATGTTATCAATGACTTCCAGGATACCTTCAGGTTATGAAGTCATGAGTCACTCTTTGCCGAGTTCATTTTCTTTCCTCTGACATGTATAAGGCTAGCTGCTGCCAGGCTCACAAGAGGACATTGTATAGGTGACAATGGGCAGGACCTCTTTTATATAGGGAAAGACAAATAAGTTTTAGTGTGGATTGTAACAGGAGATATTTCATTGTAAATGAGTAGAATTTCCTGAATTAAGATTGAGAGGGCCCCCTTCCATGGCTCTTATTTCCCTTCACACTTTAGAGTGTATCAGGAATATTTGCCATTACTACCATCAAGTCATGTTATTTTAGGATTTCAAGATTTCTGATATTGCTATCCTCCTCCAAGGTGTGGTCTTCCTTCACTTAGCCTAGCACAATAACCATCCAACCCAACAGTCTCCCCACTCTCAGCCAGCTGTTCTCAGAACAATCTGAACAACTGAAGTCAAGTGATGCCAGTCTTTACGTCTCATGAACAAAACCTTAAAATGCATCCTAGCATCTTGCATAATAAATTTCACACAAAAACTCCCCAATCCTATCATTGCAGTCAAGTCTTTAAGCAGATGTTCATTAAGCAGATGTTAAGCTTTAGTAAGCCAATTATGAACTGAAAATCTGTAATCCTGGATTCCATTAAATGCACTGTCTTAGTTATGTTTTATTTCTCAGAGATAATGGGACCAAGCCAACTTGCAAAAGAAAGCAATTAACTGATGGTATCAGTTCTAGAGAGTCGAGTCCATGATCATCATGGTGGGGAGCATGGCAAAGGTAGTAGGAGGGTAGAAATGGCGTTGGAACAGTAGCTAAGAGCTTACACCTCATATACAAGCATTAGGCAGAGAGACACTAAGAATGATGTTGGCTTCTGAAATCTCAAAGCCCATCCCCTACGGACACACCTCCTTCAACGAGGCCACACCTCCTAATTCTTTCCAAACAGTTCCACTCCCGGGGAACCAAATATTCAAATATATGAGCCCACTGGAAGCCATTCTCACTCATATGCTGCTGCAGAAGGAAACTTCTCAGCTGATAACTGAGCAAGACATTGATCTATGAGTATATCAGAATGTCAGTATGAGTCATTTTGTTTCTACTTTTTTAATAGTAGTAGTAATTAATTTTACTATAGGTGCCTGGGCTATCTAGTCTCAGGTTCTTGCTCACCTAAGCAGTGTTGGGTATGGATTCTATCTCATGGAGTGGTCCTTAATTCTAATCAGATACTAGTTAATTTTTCCCACAAGCTTTGTGCTACCATTGCCCTAGCATATCTTGCAGGCAGGACACTATTGCAGGTCATAGGGTTTGTGGCTTGGTTGATATTTGTGTTTCTCCTTTGGTAGTAAGCAGAGTACCTTCCTATACCAAACACTAGGACATAAGGGTGAAGACTCAATGTAGACACCAGCTCAACTTCTTCATGTTTAGTGAGCTGTTGTAGGTATTGTCTTAAGCAATGGGACTTGGCTGTAAGTTTATGGAGAGCAATCTATAGTTTAGGCAACAGTCTGGGTTGTTTGGGGGTTCCCATGAGACCTCCTTGACCAACAACTCATTGAGATGTAATGCAACCCCAGTACTTGAGGCTTCATTTGGTAACAAGATACAGTTTCTACTGAATATATCACCCTTTCAGCCTAGAAAATGATAAAGAAAATTAAAAGTCAAATTATCATACATTTGGGAATTGTTCATCATGGAAAAATAAACTACACTGCAAAAATTAGAACTTTAAAAGGGATTTCTTAAAGTTAATAAAATATTCTATAACCAGAGAATGTGAGATAATGGAAAAATGGAACAAAACAAACCACCAGCCCAGAGTAATGGCTCTGCCATGAAGTACTCACATGACCTTGGTTACTCAGTGATTAACCCCAAGACCATTTTTTTTTTCTGCAGAAAATGAAATATTTGGGTCTAGATCTTCGTTGGGTATTTTTACAATCTTTGAATCTATAAGATATTCAGATAGTATAATGCACACATGATCAATAGGATACATTTATGGGTTCATTTTATCTAATCTGAGTCATAAATTGGTGTTCAATCTACATTGTCTCACCAGTCACCTTGCTAAACCCAGAACTCATCGAATGAGCTCAGCGTTTTCATCTGTGGTCCTGAATCCAGCCTTCAGGCTTGCAGGAGATTCTAATGTTGGACCAGTAGGCATGGCATCCCCATCAAGTAGGTTAACTAAGTTTGTTCATATTAATCATCCTGCAGCACAATAATGTATCTTTGGCTGTACCAAATTATTATTGTAAGATTGTTCTTAGGATTATGCTCACCATATCTACAGTGATCATTTTAATGATGATAATAATGTAGACATGTTTGGGATGTAATGCCTGCTAGGCATTCTACATGCATTGTGTATATCAGGTCACTTAATTTTCACAGCCAAGTGGTGAGAGGGTAGGCATCTTACCTGCATGTTGCTTCATTGAGAATTTAATTAATTCCTAAATGATACAGAGAGAAACAATCTAGATTTGAACATCAGCATGAAGGCGTCAGTTTCTGTGATTGTATTCAGTTACTTACACTATCAATCAGACTATGCCTGCCTTGTTTAAGTGGCATTGGTATCACCCCTTATTCTCCTGTCTGTTTGCTCCCTTTTCCTGACAACTACTTTAATATTAAATTCATCTCCTTCGGAAAAAATTAACTAAAGTTACCACACCACATGGGAAAACTATTTTACAATTCTGATTATATTATTTCTCTGAATCCTTTACATTTCTTTCCAGCATTAACTATTTTAGGTGATGATTCAACAAAGGGGCTTATAAACTCTTTCAAAACTCATTCTATTTTTCTACCACAATACCTCTGTTTATCTATGGAACTGAACTTATACAGAAGTCAATACCTGTTTCTGCATATGGCTGTTTGTCCATGTAATTGTCCTTATTCAGAAGCCTGTTTGGGATACATGAGTCTCTGAAATCAGATTATTAAAATTCAATGGATAAACTAATGAATTTGTTCTAACTTTTAGATTGTTTCTTTATCTGACAAAAGTAAATTCTAAAACAATACACACAAGCATATATAAATATACAGATATTCACCAATGCATCATCTACATGAACCAAAGCAATGATTTGTGAAACATTTCCATCACCATGAAACACTCTTCAGTGTCTCCAGGATGGTTCATCTCCAACTCCATAGAATAGCCATTAACTCCTGCCATTGAGATAACCATACTGAATATAGGCTTTTGTGTCTTCCATTTTCTTTCTTTCTGTTTTAAAGTTCCCTTAGAAAGTGATGACTCCAACTGTGGCAAACAGCATAGTATCTACTTAATTTTCATTTTGTTATTGATTACTTTTATTCTTTTGTAATTTCAGCCACGTACATAGTGTATTCTGATTACTTAACTCCAACCTCCTCTTGTCTCCTCCCAGCCCTGTATTCTTTTACATTCATGCCTTTTGTTTTGCTTTGTGACCACCGAGTTTACTAGAACTGTGTGGCTACAGGCGTGGAACTATACACTGGAGCTTTGTAGGCTTATCATTTAGGAACATAACTGAAGGCCATACTGCCCCTCCCTCTAAATCCACCATTAGCAATAGCTTAAACAGGAAAGGTAGGAGCTCATGAATACCTCCCTGATCCATGTTGACTTTGACAGGTCCACTTTGTGCAGGCCTAGTACAGGCAATCAGGCCTAGTACAGGCAATCATAGCTACGGTGTGATTATGGTTGCAATAGCTGTATCTTGTTAAAGATAATATATTTGCATCTTTTCTCATTATCTTGTGGCTCTTACATTCTTTCTGCTGCCTTTTCTGTAATAGTCACTGAACATTAGTGGGAGTGGTATAAATAAGTAAGAATCCCAAGCAGCCACGAATCTCGGTACTCATCACAGACTCTTACTTAACTGCTAAAACACTATTCAGATAAAATTACATCGATAGTTTCCTCTTTATTTCTGGGTAAGATTCCAGGGGCATAGCTGTGCTCATCTGCATATATACTTCCCAACTCCAGGGATTTATATCGTCTCAATATAAACTTTATCTGTTAGGAATATTACTCTTACGAACATCCATAGTCAATTCTTTTGCGGTCATCTAGCCCTAGCTCTTCTTAAGAGAAGAGCTGATGGGTCATAAATGTGTGATACTTTTAATTTTAGAAGTTACTTTATAACAAACCACCTAACTGTTCTCCAGAGTGACTGAAAGATTGCAATTCTAACAGCAATGTTTGAGATCTCTAAATCCTGCACAGCTTCACCAAAATAGGATTGTCAGTCTTTTCACATTTAGCTGTTCCAGTGGGTGTACAGTGGCATCTCTTTGTGGTTTTAATTTGCATTTTCCTAATGACTAATAGTATGAACACTTTTATGTACTTATTTGCCATTTTGATACATTTGTGGGTGAAATCTCTTGTGTACAGCTGTGTCCATATCATTGTCAGTTTGTTTGTCTTATTCTGTGGAAATTCTTGATCACTTCAGAGCAGAAATTATGTACATACATATGCTTAACAAATTTTTCTTTTCTCTTGTGTCTGAAACTTTGGTTTTGTTAGTGGTGTTTTAGAAGATAAAATCTAATGTTGACAAGGAATAGCTACCAAATTCTTCTTTTGTGGTTCATACTCTGTCCATCTGCTCCAAGATCAGATACATTTAAAGCAGTTTTATAATTTTTTATTTCATATTAGCTATGATTCATTGGGAGTTAACTTTTTTGTGCTGTAAAACAAGAGTGAGGATATTTTTTTATGACTAGTTGATGTAGGAAGGGCTATTTCCTCTGTCAACTAGTTTTCATTAAAACAATAAATCTATTGTAAATCCTTCTGTAATCTACCTGTAATGTAATCAATCCATCTGCCTATCTCACAGCCTTCTATAGTTAGCTGTATACTGCTCTTACCCTTCCCTTTCTCTACTGTGTAGCTTAGAGACCATCACTAGGTGGTCACACGGACTGTTTTGCTTATTATCTATCTATGTACATATTTACATATTTATGAATATTTGATGATATAAATGACACAGAATTTTAATATCAAACCATGATGTCAGAAATCTGATGTAGATCCCTGGATTAAACTAAGGTATTATCAGGCCTGTTCCCATTTTTAGAGTCTGTCCACAACTCATGACTTATTCTAGTCTTCCTCTATCTTCCAAGGCCAACAGAGATGAATGGTTTTATCTCAGACTGTCACCTCCTCAGTTCTTCCACCTGATTCTCTACCATTATAAAAGACTTTTGTGTTTACTTTGGACCCATCTAGGTAATGCAGGACCTTCTTCTTAATGTAAAGCTAGCTTATCCTAAGCTTTGGTTCTATCCTTAGTTCCCCTCTGTTATGTGAGTTAGTGTGTTTACTTATCTCAGTGAGGAAGGCATGGAGCTCTTTGACTGCTCATTGATCTGAGTATGAAGCTAGAAAATAGTGATTAAGTAATAAACCCACAAGAAAACCAATGCTAAGAAAACATTTGGTGGAAAAATGAGGGAGACTAGAGAGATGGTAGGTTGAAGAAGCATGCATAACAGAGGGAAAATTTTGAAATTGTGTGAGATCAGACATCTTAATTAGGTCGTACTTATAACCGTGGTACGTGGTATGGGAAGGTTCAGGGTGTGGAATTTCCACAAGGGTAGCATGTGCGTCTGGAAGATGGACCAGTAGTTTGTAATTAATCAAGGCTTTCACTGTATTTCTAGAATTGATTTACTGCTTTATATTTGCTGTGATGTTATTTGAACTTAATTGTGTGTGTGTCAGAGAGAGAGAAAGAGAGAGAGAAAGTAGCACTTCATATGTTTCATAGTTTTTGAAAAATACTGTCTAATGAATCAGTGGGGAATATTGTGTTAGAAATGCAAGAGGGAGGGCCAGATTTTAAAAAGAGAAACAGCTGTGCTTTCCCTGATCTACAAGAGTGAGGGTATCATGGGATGACCATTTACATAGCTTCAGTGGTGAGCCTGAACAGGGAGGAATGTTCTAGTAGGAGAATTCTTTCTACTGAAAACCTTGGCCATTGGCAACTCCCAACCATATCTCTCATATTTGAGGATAAACTAATTTTGATGAACAGTGTAACAGTTAAGAATTATAGCTCTGGTCATTCTAGAGCATGGGAACAACCAAGCTTTTTCTACAGGTAGATTATTTCAGTGTTTTATGAAAAATCTCTGGGAAGGCTGCCAATTACACAAAGAAAGCCTGCATTTCCCCCTAATACATTTATCCAAAGTTCTTCTTGAAATTACAGCATCAGGTATATTCCATGTTTATAAGATATACAGCTATTTTTCCTCTCTGCTTTTCTACCTGACTTTCCCCTCCCTCCCTCTTCACCCCTTTCCTCCTTTTTTCCTTCCTTTTCCCTCTCTCACTTTGCCTTTTGAATCTCATATAGTCAGGGGTAGCCTCAACTGTCCTCTTCTGATCATCCTAGTTCCACCTCCCAAGTGCTAGGATGACTGGTGTGAGCCACCATGCCTAGCTTGGGCAATGCTCAACCTTAGCCCAGAGCCCTGTTAGAAAAGCAGTCCGGGATCCTTTGTTTTTATCTGGCATCTCTTAACAATAAGTTGTGGTTTTTACATGTTTTTTGACACATTGTGCAATGAAAAGAAGCATGCCTTAGAGAGTCCACTTTAATAATTTAGCTTAGCAATTTAATTAAATTTTTAAATATAATTTATTTTAATCATATTCTTTCCCTTCCCCCTATTCCTCCCAGATTCTCTCCACCTCCCTATCCTCCCACCACCATACCCACCCAAGTTCATGTTCTCTTTCTCTTCCTCTCAAAAAAGACCAAAACCAGAAATAAATACCACTCCCACCAAATCCAAAAGAATTTAAAAGTAAAAGAAACAAAATCCGTAAGACAACAACAATCCAAACTAAAACAAAACAAAAATGAACATAAAAAATTCCACCATGGAATCCATAGTAATAAAATAACTCCTAATGGTATGTTACTATATTCCCACAGAGTAGAGAGCATCACTCAGACCTCATCAGGGAAGCTTCTTATTGTGGATGCTAATTAACAAAGAGACCCTTAAATGGACCATGTGCAGAGAGCAAAAGGCTTAGGAACAATCTACCCTAAATGGGATGTCTTTACCGAACTCCTCCTTTCAAGGCTCAAGGATCTATGCCGAAGAGGAGGAGGAAAGAGTGTAGGAGCTAGAGGTGGAAGATGACTCCAAGAAAACAGCATCTTCTAGACACCAAATGATTTAAAGATATATGATCTCACAAAGACTGTGACAGCATACACAGGATTTTCATATGTTCAAGGCAGACAGAAATAAGACTACTGAGAAGGGAAAGTGGACACAGAGTCTTTCTACCCCTAGCAAAGAAGTTATTTGCAACTGAGACCTGTTGCTGGAAAAAAAAAACAGTTTTCTCCAGCACAAAGCAGATTATATGTGTTTTGGCCAGCTCAGTCATTTTTATGATTTTTCCCCTACTGTTCATTTTCCCTTTGCAGGGGCATAGTCACTAGAAGTTACCTAGGCAATCTACCTTCTCCCAAAATATAGGTGCAGTTTCAAGAATTTGTGGGAACGCTAATAATAAGTAGGGATTATGATCTAAAAGGTTTCTGGGTTTGATTTTTTTCTAATAAGGAAACGTATTTTCCTTCCATGCTCACCAAATATAGCACATTGAATGTTATTAAAATTCACTCATCATTGTCTACCGGGATGGCATACCTAGCTTAAAAAGTGCAAAGAAGCTGCAATTGCAAAACTATGTTGCAGGAAAGAAATATGGAAGGGTTGCTTGCTGTCATGTTTTCTAAAGGAGAGTATTGAAAATTATTAAGTCAATGAACTGATTTTGGTCATTAAAGCCATTTGTCAACAAATGACATTGGTTGTTGTAAAGTCATTTAATGAAGCTTATAACTTCTGAAAGATAACTGAGAGTTCATTAGCTTTGATTCTAATCATTAAATCTGGATTGTTTGTACTTCCATCCTAAGCCTGTCTGCAAAGAGATGAAGGCATTTGCTGAGCCTGACCTTCTGCAAAGAAGGACTTATGAAATGCAAATAGTTTTCATTCTTCCAGGGGCTTCTCCAATAAAGCTTGGTTTGGGGACAGTCCACTTGTAAACTTACTCACTAGCCTATTGCTACATCTCAAAAAGTATCCTATTGCTACTTTTTGTCCTATCGCTACTTTTTGTTAGAGTTCTTAGCTTCTTGTCACATGGGTCTTTCTGTGGTGTCACTCACATTATATTGACCAAGGGAGTAGTGGGAACTCATGGTTCTTTTTTAACATCCTTCTGCAGGTGATATCCTATTGCTTTCTACAGGTTTTGCTCGTCAGAATAAGTCATCATGTCCAGAAATTCAAGACTACACAAAGGAGGGAGACTTAGAAGGATGTAGCTGTGATGTCATGGCTTCCATTGCTATAGCATTTGTGCTTACAGTTGTAGTTAATATTTTCAAGATAATTGAATTTACTTTTCAATCTTTTTAGCTTTTTAAAGCTGTTATGCTACTGATGCTAAAGCCAGTTTCAAAATGAAACTTCCATAAAGACACCATTTTGTAGGCCATCAGTATCCTCAACAAGTGTTGATGTGTGAATTTTCTGAATTTAGTAGAGGTGTATTACAGTTTCTACTTTATCTAAAGTCCTCTAGCTGTGCAGAATCTGCAAAACCCATCACTGTTGGTCTGAATTTACCAATAGGGGTATTTTTTACTGCGTAGAAACTCAAGAAAGTATGTTCAAAGGAGGAATATTTTACTTTGTATTGGTTGATTTGACTTAAGTTTTCCTTTGAAATGATGAATTGTAAAAATGAAGATTATAATACACATAATTACAGTTTCAAAATCTAACTCCTGAATTCAAAATCTCTTTTCTTATCTCGTACACAATTTCTGTTTTGAAAAAAAATCACAAAGTAAAATTTTCAGTTCTTTATGTATAGATAAGATGGTGCCATTAGTGGGCTAAGAAAGTCCTATGGTCTTTTCAGTGAATGAAAGAGTATTGCTCCCATCAAAGTGTGACAGTACAATGATCATATTCTCAGTACCACTGAAACCACTGAATATTTAGGTTGTAAAATCATTATAGCTTTAGGAAGCCTCTAATCCTATACATTCACTTGTAAAGGAAGCTTAAAATGTATTAAATATTTCTCCTATCTTGAAAGCAATTTTTGAAAATTAAAAAACTAAATTTAAAACATTATAAACACATGGTATTTGCATGTACATTTGCTAACTATTCAATACACACTTAATATTAAATAATGTGATAAATGCTTAATTAATATTTGCAATTAAAATTATTCAGTAAGAAAATAGATTTTTATTGTACTTCAGTAGGATTTCTTTGTAGATGGTAAAACTGACATTATAGAACCATGTAAGTAGACCTGAAAAGCAACAATAGGTTCGATGATATGTTGGTAATTATGGCTAGGTCGTAATGTGTTGTAACATGCTTTTAGAATTCATGGATCATCAGGATTGCTTCTTTTTGAGACTAGTGAACATACCTATAATTGTAATGTCAATGAACATATCAGAAGAGTTGCATAGATCAACCATTGATAAAGTCTTAGTGATCATGTCTAAATTTTAATTACTTCAACTGACTCCATCTTGTCTAGAAGGAGCATCTCCAAATTGCTTTAAAAACTTCTGCACGTTTCCATTGAAGTTAAATTAAATACTGTAATTCTTTCAGATTTTCTAAGTAACAATGAAATCATATCTATTATATATCAACATAATTAGTTGACTCAATAAGATCCAAGAAGAGATGATTACATTTTTCAATTATGTTATTTTTTGAATTACAATAAAAATTTTTCTGACAGTATTATTTTGACTAGCAACCACAATAGTCATAAATGTTATGATTCTTATCCCAGCTTCTCCATTTGCTGCTGATGCCTTGGAAAGTCAACTTTCTACTAACTGATTTTAAGTACATGGCACTATAATAGCACATGTCGTGCGTTACTGGCTGGACTCAATATGTACTTCTTTTGTCTGATAAATGCTCAGCTTTCATCTGTATCTTCCCTAGCAGGGTACTGGGGGTCAAAACAGCAGAGTCAGTAAATCTGACCTGAGACCATGGTCCCAGTATTTGCTTTCCTAAGCTCAACTCAGTGGAATAGTAAGACCTAATTCATATTCCTAGACAGGACTACTCTGAAAACTCAAAACAAGCTAGCATAGGATATTGTTTTATAATACTAAGATATTTAGATTCTTTTAGTTTCCTTTTTGATCCACTTATTGTGGAATTAGTTTATGCAGGTTATGTGTGTAGAAGAAGGGCCCGTTTGTTTGTCCAGGCCACCTAGAACCAAAATAACCACACAGATACTGTATTAATCAAATCACTGCTTGGCCCATTAGCTCTAACTTCTTATTGACTAACTCTTACATTTTAATTTAATCAGCCTACCAGCACATATATCTCCAGCAACAGCAGCTCCATGGCATCTCCTGACTCTGCCTTCTTCCTCCTAGCCTATCAGTCCAGTTTTCCCTGCCTACCTAAGTTCTGCCCTATCAAGCCAAGGCAGCTTCTTTATTCATTAACCAATAAAAGCAACACATAGGAAGAAGAACCTTCCACACCATTTCCCTTTTCTGCTTATACAAAAAGGAAGGCTTTAACTTTAACACAGTAAAATTACATATAACAAAACAGGTATCAAGCAAGAATTACAATTACAATATTTTTATTTATTTTATCTTTTATTATAAGTAAGGAAAATTATAACTATCTATCTATTCTTCAGCTCCATCAAAGACTCCAAAAGGATATAATATTACCTAACTAAATAGGAAGTGCAGTGTAAAAAACTTCCAAAACTCCAGAAATGACAGAGACATCTTGTTGCCTGCACAGTTATCCAAAGTTCTTCTGTATCACTGGGACATCCATCCTCAGCCTACAGACCCATAGTATCCAGCAGACATTTCCATAAAGCAGGAAATTTTAGAGACAGTTTAGTCATTTTCTTCTGTATCCTTCAGAAGGTATCATGGACTTTTTTTTTTTTTTTTTTTTTTTTTTTTTTTTTTTTATGAAGCAGAAACCCGAAAGGATCATCTCACCTTTCGGCAAGTTCACCAGTCATTTCTCTGTGGATCCTACATATCCAGTGAAGCAGTCAAGGCAAGAGCAGTTTCTTGCCCAAATGGCTAACCAACTCCATAAGGAGCCTCTTCAATGCCCATCTTCCTCTTGAAGTAGGTTGATGTTGCCAGGAGCAGATGTGTCTCATTGTCATGAAAAGTCCTAAATTATTAAAACAGTTTAAAAACCATATTCTGAGGGTCCCGAAATATTTGAAGAATACCTATCTAACTGAAATATATCTCTATACATCTAGAAAATATAACATGACTAACTTATATTTCTTAATTATACATTACATTTTAAAATAACCTGGAAGAACACAATAACTTAATCAAGATCAGAAATAAATATACAAAGTATAACAAAATTGACCTTAAATTTGTATCAATAAACCAAGATACAGACCAATGCAAAGTATTCATCTCTATAGCATATCCCCCTTTAAATGTAAAAGAACATTTACAAACAAAATTTGGGAATATGGGCATAGTTTTGTTCATACTGCTTCCTGATGATTGGGGGTGCTGTTAATCAGGCCTTTCATGGTGTATCCTGTGTGCTATGTTCATCTCAGTCAGCAGTTGGATGAAGTAATTTTTAAAGCAACCTTTCAGGGGGATGTGGTCTGTCAAACTATATTGATCTAGAAGCAATCCACAGGTTTTCATCTTCCATGAAAACAAAAGAATAACCTCTTTTCCAAAGCACCATATCCCTAGACCCAAATTCTGAAGTCATGATACCTATATAATATACATGCAGGTTTAGCTTAGCAGCCCAAACAATGAAATGTCTCTCTATACTTAGCTCCTTAACAGTCAAAAAAATTAAAAGAAAACACAATAATATGCATAACCCAGATTCTCTGTGAATTTTTCATCTTTACATGTTCTGTTTTTACTCTATTACCTTTTAATATTTATTTTATTATTTTTACTCCTTTAATCTATGACTGTCTGTATGCTGTCTCTTTAAAGACTTTAACTTTTTTTTTTTAAAAAAAAGCATTAACTTTTTTTGGTGACTCTCTATACTCTTTTTTTTTTCCTCTTTCAAACCTACATTCATTTATCCAACACTATGACCCATTTGTAGTTTTTTAATGTCTGAATCTATCCTACTGTGTATCTGTAATTCTTTACTGTCCAGGAGCACTTCTTAAAATGCTAAGTGTTTCTTAAAAACTTAAGCTGCATCATTTCTCAGGTAATATGTTAGTGGCTGCTTGCCCTGCCCAGTCCAGCATGGTGGAGCTGCTCGCTTGTACTGCCCCACTGCTAGGACACAGCCAGTCCACACCACCAATAAGCAAGCTATAGCAGTCTGTCACAAACCCCATTCAAATGCTCTGTAGCTGGAAAGAGTCAGAGGTCATGCTGGTGGCACAGCCCAGAAAGCCCACATTTTAAAATGGCCACAACTCTTTTTCCTGATAGGGCTGAATCAGGAAAATCTCTCCTAAAGGAGCTGCAGCAAGCCACCAGGAAACAGCGGGAAGCTGTGTTAAGCTCTGTATTTTTGTGTCTAGAATTTCTTTCCAAGCTTTCTCAGGTTTTACATGGATATAATAGATCACGTTGGGTGCCAATTTGTAGGAGGAGGGCCTGCTTGTTCATCCGGCCACCCAGAATCGAAATAACCACACAGATACTGTATTAATTAAATCACTGCTTGGCCCATTAGCTCTAACTTCTTATTGGCTAACTCTTACATCTTTATTTAACCAGCCTACGGGCAGAGTTTTAGCACATCTATATTCAGCTGCAGTGGCTCCATAGCATCTCCCAACTCTGCCTTCTTCCTCCCAGCATTCAGTACAATTTTCCCTGCCTACCTAAGTTCTGCCCTATTAGGCCAAGGCAGTTTTTTTTATTCATTAACCAATACAAGCAACACATAGACAGAAGAACTCCCACACCATATGTGTTGTGTTTTCTCCAGGACACTACTCAATCTGTATTTACAAATAACATTCTTTAATTTTTATGTTGTACGATGTATACATATTTATGTATATACATATATACCTAATATTCTTCAATTTCTAGCATTCTAGCTTTATAACTTTTCATTTTTCTGCTGTTGGGGATGGAACCTGGGGCCTCACACATACTAGGCAATTACCTGACCCAGGCATTGTATTCTTACAATCTTTTTACCAAAATGTTTTGGTTACTGTTTTAAAATATGCTGACAAAATCATTTAAAGGAGAAAATATTTATTCTGTCTCATAGTTCATGCAACAATCCTTCATGGAGGTTAAGGCATCAGGATCTTGGAGTCATATTGCATTTACAATCAGGAAACAGAAGATGAATACATGTTTATTTCTGCTCTGCTCCAATTCTCTATTTATCTGGTCCAGAATTGCCTGCCCAGGGAATGATCTCATCCATAATTAAGATGGGTTTTCATGTATCAGTTAATTTAAGAAATCCCTAAAGGCAGGCTCAGAGGCTCTTTGACCAGGTGATTCTAGATTCTGTCAAGTTAGCAATCAACACCAACCATCACATGCACTGAATCAAATAGGACTGATGCTTTTGTTACTTCTGAGTGATGCTTCAAAAACTGAATTCCCTTCCTTTATTAATTTTTTTCAATTTACACATATCTACAATTACTCAACTATTTAGTGACTTTTCTCATTCAATACATTTCTGCTACTTACCTTTTATTGAAAAGTATATTTAAAGCAGAATTATGAATGTGGAAAATTGTGAAAAGACAACACCCTGTTTTTAAGGCCATATGGACAATGTCCCTTATAGGACCATTGAGGTTGTATTTTCTAATAGGCCTATTGAGCTCTTCATTTTTGTGTGATACTCTCATATATTTCTTAGAACATATTTATGGGGGTGGGGAAGGCTACAGAAGTGCAGTACAGACAGTCTTTCTATACCCAGCTCCAGTGCCCCTTGTTATTATTATTTTATATTAGTAAGGTATATTTATCACAATGAACAAATTCTGATACTTAGTGTCAATAAGTCTACTTTATTCAAATTTTCTTTCACGTGAGTGCCTTATGATGTAGCCCAGGCTGGCCCTTATTTTTATATATTAAAATTATTTATTTTATTAGTTAAAGGCTTATCTAGCCATCAAATGTCTGTGTATGCAGACAAACTCATGATTATTAATGTCTGCTCTGGACTAGCTTGCTGCTGTTCCATTGTCTATATTATCTTGGCACTGCCAGGACAGTCTCAGTAATAATAAACTCTGAAATTCAATTCAAAGCCATTGCCCACCTGTGGAATGGTGTAATGTAGGACTGATGATATAGAAGTGAAAGTAGGGATTGAAGACTGTCTTGTGAAGAATAGTAGATTCAGACTCATCCTGGAAGTAAGGTATCCAGATATGGAATGGGCTATAGACTATTGGAAAATTGCAAATGTAGAGACTGACTCAATAAAATATACCAAAGGAAATAAAACCAACTCTCATGTGCAAGGAAGTAATGCCTAACAGGGTGCTCTAGACCTAAGAGAGCAGGACCATGTCAGTCCCCAATGCCTGATGTGCACTGGCCATGCTGGATGGTTCCAGACCTAAGAGAGAAGGACCATGTCACTCCCTAATGCCTGATGGGCACTGGCCGTGCTATCTATCTATCTATCTATCTATCTATCTATCTATCTATCTGACATAGAGGGACTTGCAGAGGAGTAGCCTTGTGATCCAAGCTAAGCCTTTGGGGGAAGGGATTGGCAGTGCTAATAGACTGAACACTGTGCTCACTCAGTTGCACAAAGAGAAAAAAATCATTCCCAGAGTTAAAATTTAGAACCCCAATATTCCTTCTTTTTGTTGTTTGGTCTTATAAGGGTTAGTAGACAATGAGGACTACTGAGAACTCAAGATCAATGGCAATGGGTTTTTGATCCTACTGCACATACTGGCTTTGTGGGAGCCTAGGCAGTTTGGATGCTCACCTTACTAGACCTGGATGGAGGTGGGTGGTCCTTGGACTTCCCACAGGGCAGGGAACCCTGATCGCTCTTTGGGCTGATGAGGGAGGGGGACTTGATTGGGGGAGGGGAGGGAAATGGGAGGCAGTGGAGGGGAAGAGACAGACATCTTTAATAAATAAATAAATTTAAAAAAAAGAAAAAAGAAAATTTATGAGAGGTTATTCATGTTTTTCTTCCATCTCTTTGATTATAAATGATGTTTCAAATATTGTGATGGGACATAGTTACTTGTTGAAGGAAGATCACTTGTTGATCCCAGCTGCCCAGAATTGAAATAATCACACAGAAACCATATTATTTAAATCACTGCTTGGCTCACTACCTCTAGCTTCATATTTGCTAGCTCTTACATCTTAATTTAACCCATTTCTAGTAATCTGTGTATCACCATGAGGTCATGGCCTAACAGCAAAGTTTCAGCATGTCTGTCTCCAGCAGAGGCTCCACGGTTTCTCTCTTGACTCCTTCTTTCTCCCAACATTCAGTTTAGTTTTCCATGCCTACCTAACTTCTGCCCTGCTATAGGTCCAAAGAAGTTTCTTTATCCCTTAATGGTAATCACAGCATACAGAGGAAAATCCTACATCATTTACTTTATGTGGTTTATCCAGTAGCAGATATAGACCACCCCATAAATTTCAATAGCATCATCACTTTGATAGATTTTGTTGCTGCTCTTGTTAGCCATCAGATTTTCTGGTGAAGTGTTAATATACTTTGGTTGATTATGAAAAGTGAAGCTGCAGTTTATTTAAGTTAATCAGATAAGAAGTAAAGTAGCCTTCACTTATTTTATATCATGAGACAAGACTTACAAGTTCCTTTTCAAAGCAGAACTGATAAGCTTGCACATGAAGCAAATGTGATCTTAGAGTTTTCATGAAATCAAATGTAAGATAACAGTCATTGTGAGAGAGCACTAGCTCATAGTTTTTCCTTCCTGTTACATCTAAGAGAAGACTAAGAGTTTTCTCTGTTTCTGTCTCAAATAGATTTTGTTTAACTTTGATCATCTTCCCTTTTTTCCCCACATCTGAGTCAGAATGCACTACAGCATCCAGATGCTGTTCACTTCAACATTATTAAAGTCGGTTTCCATCATAGAACTTTTATTAGCATCTCGTGATTTACTGTTTCCAGGCCACAGAGTAATTGTTCGTTTAACATACCATACTTTATATTTCAAATGATTTTATGAAATAATATTGCTCTAATTTGTGACTTGAAGTGAACCAGTTCAACTGCATTTTGGAAAAAAAACTCCCTTCTGAAAGGAAACTTTCCTTTTGAAAGGAAATCATTCCAGTAATGTCTATATATAAAATCAGGAAGTCCAACCCCAGCCTAGCTGTAGGAACTTTGTAAACCCAGTTCGTTGCTATCACAGAATACCCAGGTGCCTTTGTTTTCTTAGTTTTCACCACAACTACCTTTTAAAAAATTTTTATTTTCTTATTGTGTGGGATGTGCATGGAGGTTGAAGCAGATAATGTGTCTAGGTCAGAGAATACCTTTCTGCTCTTCCCCGTCCTTCAGACCTTCAGTTCCAAAGAAACACACAGATGCTTATGTTAATTATAAACGATTTGGCCTTTTAGCTCAGACTTATTACTAACTAGCTCTTATGACTGAAATTAACTCATAATTCTTGTCTATGTTTAGCCACAAGGGTTTGTACCTTTTCTTATCTTGCCTCCTCTGTGTCTGGCTGGTGACTGACTATCTGGTTTTCCTCTTTCCAGAATTTGCTTAATCTAGTTAAACCACTGTACTTCTTGCCTGGCTACTGACCAATCAGCATTCTCTTAAACCCATATGAGGGACAAATCCTTACAATGCACAAGAGCATCATCCCACAGCATTCCTCATTTTCTCTTTCCAAAACAAGGTCCCTGAATCTAATATCCTTTGTTTAGCTTTATCAGGATCATTATCCATAACAATTTGTAACCAACACTCTAAAAAAGATAAACATTCCTAATCCATTTTTGGGGAATGTGGACATAGTTTTTCTAGGTTACCTCTGGTAATTGGGGTGCTGGTAATCTTATGGGAACTCAAAGAAAAATTAGGATTATGGTCCAAGTCCTGACTGGAGTATTCTCTGAGGCTCAGTCATCTCAGCTAATAGTCTTGAGACTGTTCTGGATAGAGTTCTAAGAGGAAACTGCAGCAAATGTGCTCTGAAATGTTGGATCCTCTGGGGCATTTGTTTCCATTGGAGATTTTTCAGTGGGCCTTCCTTATTTTTCTTAACCCAGAATGAACACACAGTCTCTCATTTCTTGTGGAAACAAAAGCAAAACTTTTTCTTCAGAGTAATATATCTTTTGACTTAAATTTTAAAGTCAAGGCAGTTTCAAAATATATAGGTTGTATTAATTCAGCAGCATTTATAATCAAATGTCTTTTAGCAGCTGTTCAACTATTGCTCCTTCTTCAGCAGTCAAATAATTCAGAGACATCACAGTAACTGACAGTATCCAAACTCTCTGTATTTTCCATTTTACATGAGTCTTTGTTTTCTTACTCTATTTCTTTTTTTAAGAACTTTTCACATCCCTTTTCTTTTCTCTATGAAGCCTATGTATATTTATAAACATGCTGAAAACTGTTTAGACATTTTTTAATCTGAATCAATCTTTACTGTATATATCTTTTTCTGACCACATGAGTTTTTAATCTGCTAAGTGGCATGGCTAGGATTAAAGCTGTGGCTTTGGCATCTGGCTCTGCCCCATTTCTTGACTTCTTGAGAGGCTAACTTCATGATGGAAATATTGGGAGAAGCCACATTTATTGCAACAACTCTGCAAAGTTTCTAGAGTCATATCATCACCAAGAAGCAGGCTGCTGGCTGCTCACCAGCACCATTTAAGTGTTTAGTGGCAGGCCCCTCTACCCTCATATGCACTCCTTCATAACCACTCAGAAAAGGACCTGTTTCCCATGGGCTTCAGCAAAGCATGGCATACCAAGCTGCCATAAGACCAAGCATGACCGCTTGTATTTAGTCTGGGCAAGGCAATCCAGCATGAGAATGGGTTCCCAAGAGCAAGTCCAAGCACCAGGAACAGCCCCTGCTCCCAATTCTGGGAGCCCCATGGATAGACCAATCTATACAACTGTAACATATATGCAGAAAGTCCCATGCAGGTCGGTCCCATGTAGGCTCCCTGGTTGTTGGTTCAGAATCTGTGAGTTTCCATAACCCAGACCAGTGATTTCTGTGGGTGTTCCTGAGATGCTCCTGACACCCCCCCCCATTTCCTATAATCCTTTTACCCTCTTCTTGGCAGGATTTCCTGATCTTGGCACAATGTTTGGCCTGGGTCTCTGAATCTGTCTCTATCAGTCACCGGTTGAAGGTTCTCTAAGGACAAAAAGGATAGTAACCAGTTTGATTATAAGGGATGGCCAGCTCAGGGTGTGCCACTACTCTTGCCAGAACTTTTAGCTCCTGGGGCCATCCTTGTAGACCACTGGAAGTTCCCCTTGCATCAGTCTTCTATTTGGCTCTGTAAAGCCTCCCCCCGTTTCCAGTCATCTCTCTCAGCACTGCCCCCTCCACCCACCCCAACTCAATCTTTCAAGTTGCCATGCCCACCCTCCCACAGTTCACCCACAAAATCTCTTCTATTTTCCCTTTTCAGGGATATCCATGCATCCCCTCTTGGGTCCTCCTTGTTACCTCTGTGGGTCTGTGGATTATAAGCATGATAATCCTTTACTTTACCATTAATATCCATTTATGAGTAAGTACATATTATGTTTGTCGTTCTGGGTCTGGGTTACCTCACTCAGGATAATTTTTTTTCCTAGTTTCATCCATTTGTCTTCAAATTTCCAGATTCACTCATAACCTCATGCTAGGATTCTTCTACTCCACTTCTTTAAACTCTCCCAACCTCTGGTTACCCAGTTTCAAAATGGCATCTGTATTTTCATTTATCGTTATTGAAACACTTCAATTCTCAGTGTTAGCTTTGTATTTTTTATGTTGGTAAAGCAAAATATCCCACTCTAAGTAATTTATAGAGAAAAAGAACTTTGGTTTTGCTTGCAGATGATGTCCAAGAGAACTGTTAGCATCAGTTAAATATCTGATTAGGAACTCACTCTGTATCATACCATAGCAGATAAACAGAATTGCACATGTGTTTTGTGCAGGAAGACCACATAAAGAAGGGTTGTAGACTCTCTTGATCAGATCCTGGTGTCTTAAGAATAATATACTCCTGGGAGAACTAATTTAGTCTAGTGATTTTACCCAGTCTTTCAAGAACGTTTAATTTATTCATGAAGACATTTTTTGTATGATTTGAATGTTTCATGAAGTCCCAGTCAACCCTCAATATTGTTATATTGAGGAACAAAACTCAAACTGTAACAACCCCCAATTTGATAGCACTCTATAAACTCATGATTATGACATCAATAATTGTAATCTGCTGAAGAGCTTTTTAACCCAGACAGGGATGGTATTCTTTTCCCTGTCCATCAAGCACGGAGAACTGGCAACAACACACCTCACGTACATAAATAGACGTGTGGTGTTCATGGATAACAAATGCACTGCAGCGAGAGATTGCAGTGAATTTAGAATGAGCTTAGAAAGAAACTTGAAATGTTCACACATAACTTGCCACTTCTTAAAAAAAACCCAAAACCAAAACAAAACAAAATAATTTTCCAAACTCGTCAAATAGTAATGATGGGAAATGAGGTGTTTGGGGTACTGAATAATCAAGCCTGTATGGTGACTTTAGTTCACAAATAAAATATGTCTTATGTCTTCATGTTTAACATATGAACATATCCAAGATTAAGAAAAAAATAAGTCCACAAATAGCTTCCAGTTTTAAAGTGAGAAATGTAAAAGGAGGTGGATATTCTTGACTCATCACTGTGCATAAGTTTGCTCTTCTGCGATTACGCTTATGTTCTGTGTCTACAGCATTTAGTACATAGTAGTCACTTCATATATTTCTGTTTGGTAACTTTAAATGGAGAAATTTAGTAAAAGTTGAGTTGTGGGAGAATATCAGAAAATCATAGATTGACTCAAGGTATCAAGCTTCAAATGAAATAGTTTTTGCCATTTTTTTCATTAAGAGTGCTGAAAATTAAGTGTTGAATCCAGTATCAGAAGAGAAGAGGTCATAGATACAGTTTGGGTCAGAATAATTGACAGTGAAAATCAATGTTTGATAAGTTCTCATTAGGGGATTATTAACCAAAATCTGGAAGGTAGAAATATAACAAAAGATTAATATTATAATGTAAAATATTGTTCTTGGAACACATAGTGATTTAACTATCTGGGTTTAACAAAAGCAAAGTGATCATTAAAAGGAAAATGTGCTAAAACGTTCCAGAGACAGGGATGGAACCTCTATGGAAGCTGTTAGTCAGAGAGGTTCTATAGATCCCCCAAATAATTTAGACTCTAGCCTTTCTGCTTATTTGCCTATTAGTGTACATGATAAGACTGTGTTGCTGAAGACACCATATGCCATGGTTGTAAGGTATGGAGGAATCAAGCTGGAATTGAGCTGGAAGCATATTCTCTGGGGGCTAGCTTTCAAACCACTAGGAGATGCTGTTGAGGCTGTTGGGGGAGAAAGGACATCAAGGATCTTAACTAAGCATGGAAATGATTGAATTACCATAACAACTTACCAGTCAAGATGTGCTTCTGTGTTCAATAGTGGCATGATTGTTTTGGGGGTAATTAACCACTCTGATTGGATTTGGGTTCCATCCACAGAAAAGATCCTGCACTTGGTTCTGTGAGTCTAGCAAAACCTCTTGCTTAGGAAGTCATGGGTCACATAAGAAAACTTAGTACTAGTATTAAGCTAAATAAACAATTCTGCCTTTTAAATGTCTATCTTTATACTCTTAGACAAAGGATACTCTCAATCCTTTAGCAGTAGAGTTTCTATTTGCAGTGAAAGATGGTGAATACAGATACATGACTACCCAAGATGTGAGAATAAATGATGGATGGGGCTCAGCTGCAAACAAGTCGTTTATATTTCCCTCTTTAGGACTCTAGGAACACTGTGGAAGAGGGTTTGTAAGGAATGAGAGCTAGAAGATAGGAAGAAGGGAAGTGAAATCTCATTATCTAGATACAACACAACCAATGTAATTATCAACCTCACAGCAGATGTGATTACTTGCATCAGGCCTGCATAAGACTGTAGGAGGGAGGCCATTTGTTGGTTCCTGGTTGCTCAGCCCCAAAATAATCACACAGAATCCATAAATTATTGAAATCACTGCTTGGCCCATTAGCTCTAGCTTCTTATTGGCTAACTCTTTTATATTAATTTAACCCATCTCCATTAATCTGTGTATTGCCATGTGTTAGTGGCTTACCAGCAAAGTTTCGGCATGTCTGACTCTGGCAGAGGCTCCATGACTTCTCTCTGACTCCACCCTTCTATCTCCCAGCATTTACTTTATTTTTCCCAGCCTAGCTCTTTCTGGCCTGCTCTGCTATGGGCTCAGAGCAGTCCTTTATTAACCAGTGGTATTCATAGCATACAGACGGGAATCCCACATCATAAGACAGTCCAGTTAATAGTCATGTACCAGGTAGTGACTAACAGGAATCTACTCCTTCCTGCTCAACTGTGGGTTGATGATAGAGTCCACAAGAGGAGGAACTGTTATCTTTGGTTATGTGCCCACTGGTATGTCCACCAGGCTCTAATGCTAGAGCCTCACATAAAGTCCTAGTAAAACTCATGACACAAACATATCAGAAAGACTTGAATGTGGGAGGGATATTGGTAGAAAAGAAGGATGCAGGTAAATGGGAAAAGAGATGAAGATGAGTGAGAGAGTAGGTATGAGAGAAATCAGAATGCATATAGATATGCATAAAAAGTTGTCAAAGAATAACTTCAGTTAAGAAAAAGAAAATATGATAAAAGTTATTAAAAGGACAGTGATTGACAAGGACTAGCTCTTTTAGACCTACCATACATTGTGATCATTATTCTTATCAATATATTTTATATACATGTATGAAATTCTCAAAGAATAGACAAACAAAAGAACATTTTAGTATGTGTTGAATAAGATTATGTCAAGTATTTTCACAATTTACCCAATAAACTCTCATTGTATTGAAAATAACGAAATCTGTTTGGACATGATATGAAAATTATTGATCACTTTTGCTCTTCGAGTTGAGTTGGAATCTTTTCATTAATGGCTCACTTTAGGATCCATGTTGGAAATTGTTTGGTAAGCCATGAAGTTTGGCTGTTCAGGATTTGCAAGCTTACTTGTTTCATTGATAAGTAAGACAAACAATATGCTTGATGATGAGAGAGCTGCTTCCTCTTTGAGTGTTTGTGCCTGTGAAGATGGCTTCTAGAGTTATCCTTGGGAGAATTCCCACATGACAGGTGGAGAAAACGCATCCTCCTTTTGAATTTGTCTTGATTGCCAGAAATGAGCTAATTTCATCCCTCAGTTCTTCTAAGCTGCTTACAGCTGTACGTGCAACATTGTCTGAGTTGGAAATCAGCTTCAAAAATCATTCATTTGCATCTTGTGTTAGGAGAGCAGGCAGAATTGCAGTGGTAACAATGTCTTTGCCTTTTCAATGTTCTTAAAGTACAATACTCAGCAGATTCAACACACATGTGTTTTGAGCTTCTACATTATCCATCTAAGTTATTTTCATAAGAGAAGACTTTTAGGGTACCAAAACAGAGGACCATCTCTTGCACTGAGTATTTGCAATTCATTTTTTTCCTGACTAAAATGAGACTTGATAGTTCCCAGCATGCACCAAGTCATATGTACTATTTACCCAGTCAATTGCCCCACTCAGTCTCTTCCTGGAGAAGAGAGGCAGTGACCAAAAGGGTATCCTAGACAAAGCAGTCATCAGCATTTCCTCATAAAACTAGTAATAAAGTCACTTGTTTTGCCCTATTAATTGGGGTTTAGTTTAATTTTCAGAAAAATGATAGACAGGCATAGAGACATAGCCTGCAATCACAGAATTTGAAAAGCTGAGACAGGAAGACTTTTGTGACCTTGAGGCCAGTCTGTACTAGAAAATGTGTTCTAGGCTAGCCTGGGCTTCAGATTGAGACTGTCTCAAAAAGCCAGTGTTTAAAAAAAAAGAATGAAGCTAAAACTGAAATATGTAAACCTGTGGTGATTTGAATGTAATAGTCACCCACGAACTCAAAGGAAGTGTCTTTATTAGGAGGTGTGGCCTTATAGAAGTAGATGTGGCCTTGTTGGAGGAAGTGTGTCACTGTGGGGGCAGGTTTTGAGGTCTCTTTTACTCAAGCTGTGCTGAGTGTGACATACAGAGTCTATTGCCTGTTGCCTGCAAGATGTAGGACTTTCAGTTACTTTGCCAGCACCATGTCTGCCCACATGCCAGCATGCTCCCTGCCATGATGATAATAGACTGAACCTTTGAAACTGCAAGTGAGCAATCCAGTTTTTATTTGTAAGAGTTGCTGTGGTCATGGTGTCTCTTCACAGCAATAGAAACCATAGCTAAGACAAGCACTTAGAGGCTTGTAGGGAATCACTGATCCATGGGGTCTAAAGATTTTGGTTCCTTTCCATTTCAGTTCATCTGGTTTCTTATTTTCAAGGTTCAATAGTACATAGCTACATTTACAATGTTCTCGTCATTGGAAAGACAAAAGAAGTCAAGTAAATATTCCCTTATCATCCCCTCCTACTCCTTCTTCTCCTGTCCCTCCTCTTCATTTTCTTCCTTCCTTTAAAGAGGTGGCTAGAGCCCAAGTCCTTTCTCATTCTAGGCAAGCACTCTACTGCAGATCTGCACACAGCCAAGGGTCTTTATGTAAGAAGACAAATGACTACAATGAGTTATTTGACATACAACATTGATAAGGGATTTATTACAATGCCACATTTATCTCCATGAGTGGTTGAAAACTTTGTCCATTTTTTAAGAGGTCATGAACATAACCACCAACTGTTATATAACAGATGGAAAATGGATTTGGGGGGAAACAACTGCCATTTTCTGTCCTATCTCTTAGGAGTGTTCTGATGGTTGGGTAAAGTGACAGATGGAGAGGAGATATGATATTAGGTAGTGACAGTAAAAGTGGTGGTAGCTGGTCTTGGAATTAGCTACTAGAAGCTGAGTGGGAACACAGTTCCATGCCCTTCATCACATCCTTAAATTTCAGTTCCTGTCTATTTAAGGCCCAAGATTGATGGTCTTCATGACCTTTTCCCATGCCTCTCATTGTGATCTTGTTCGCTATGCTTTTCTGAAGAAATTCTATGATTGTTATTTAAACCTGTTTGTCTTGGCTGATTGCATAGACAGAGGCTGACTAATTACTGTACATTTCTCTCCTAAGCCTGATTCCCGATCTAGGTAATTCCAGTGTCTGGCCTGGCTTCTTTCACTCACTTATATTCTAAGTGTGTCCAAGCTTCTGTAAAGATAGGAACACAGCTAAAAAAAATATGAGAGGATGCATCTTGGGAAGTGCGATAATAATCAGGCCATGGAACGTGTAAATCACAGTTGGACTGGTCAACTAAATAGGTCTTCTCCCCACTGAGAACCCTGAAGCATTGTAAATGTAGGTCCTGGAACATGCTGGCTTTAGCCAAGAATTCATATTAAAATGGGTCACCCCGGTCATCAAAAAGCACTTGGCAGAAGATAAAAATTGTTGAACAGGATTATCATATATCTTGAGTTTAGTCCTGGCACTTAGCTCCCACTGAACTTGTTTGAAATCAGTTTCAAAAGACAGGAGGGGAAATCATTATGGTCCCATATTTTTAAATCAGGAAAAGAAAAGTAAAGGTCATTTCACTCAAGTTCACTTTCAAAACAAAAAAACTCTCTTATTTTTTAAAAATGTTTATTCTACTTTTTTTTTGCTGGATGGAAAATTCATTACTTTCTGAGATAATTTATTGTTCTGCTTACTGAGAAATCATGCAATTGTGTACTGACATCTCTTTTCTGCCTTTTGATTACCCATGTGGGAATTATCTGAATTGTATTGCACCAAATGTTATAAGACTGTAGTGATGAGGTGAGCAGGCCTGCTTTTCATCCCGCCCCACTCCCACATGGGCTAGCTTAGCCCTGGAAATAATAACACAGAAACTGTATTCATTTAAACATCACCTGGCCCATTAGTTCTAGCCTCTTATTGGCTAATTCTCACATCTTGGTTAACCCATTTCTAATACTCTGTGTAGCACCACGAGGTGGTGGCTTACCTGGAAAAATCCTAACCTATGTCCATCTCGGGTCAAAGAGTCATGGTGTCTGTCTGACTCTACTTCTTTCTCCCAGCATTCTGTTTGGTCTACTCTGCCTATCTAAGCTGCTGTCCTATCAAAAGGCCAAAGCAGTTTCTTAATTAACCAATGAAAGTAACACATATACAGAAGACCCTCCTACATCATAAGACTCTACTTAACAGCATCTTCCTTGATTGAGTTTTGCTACCTAACCCTCAAATGTCTGTGTGAATTCACTTACATTAATCAAATCTTTCTTAAGTCTTATGGTAAGCAAAGTGCTTGTTACTTGTTATTGGCTATGTAGTGTAATAGCAAGCAACATTGCCACCTTAATGGCCTAGAAATAAAGATGTCTTTATTCCTTATGTTATAAATCATCTCATGTTTATGGGTTTTCTACTTAATGCTCTCCTCTTCAAGAGTAATTGCTTGATGAAGACTTCATGATCTGTGAGATTACTGGTTATAATGGAAATGAAATGGAAGGTGTTGATTAAAATGTTTGTATTAAAATTTTATCACACAGCGTCACATTCCACAGACAGTTTTATTTTATGTGAAGGAGCTACAATAATATTATATACTCTAATGGAAGAGATATGTTAAAGATATCCATTATCCAAGAAAATATTAAATAAAAGCATATGCTTGATCAAACATGTTCACCATGCACTCAAAATTCTTGCATAATACAGAATAATAATCTCATGGCCCACAGTTTCTTGCAATGTCTAGTTTATCTGAATATACTCATTTTTAATATAGAGAAGTAGGAATTTAAGATATTAACTTTCTCTCATCATCCCATATATACACTAGCCAAAATCAAACAGGATAATTTCAATGAATATTCTCATTTGGAAAGAAATCATGGAAGTCATGCGGCAGGAGTTTTCTGGGTCAGAGCAATTCCACCTTCCTGCAGAACTAGGCCGAGAAAGCTCTCTACTTCTTGCAAAGACCCTGTTGCCCTTCCTAGGAATAACTCCCTTGTTGCTTGTTATTTGTGGTTCTCTGGAAGATTTTTCTTTTTCTGTTATCCTTTGTAGGCACTTGTAAAAAGTAAGAATTGGAGAGCACAACTTCTCTTCAGGCCCAAATGGCTTTCTATGCCCTCTTTCTTTTTACAGATGGCTGGCAGTTCTGGGATTGATTTAAACCTCAATTAATGGTATTCTCTTTTACTCTGTCCTGGTGCTTTGCTACAATATTTTTTTCTCGTGTCTTACTTATCTATTTGATTCCAATCTACACATCATGTTAGGAATTTCACCCACAACTCTTTGTAAAGTGTGGTTCTTAAGACAAGTTGCTTTTTTTTCAATGTCTTTGTCTATCCATCTCTAAACCTTGCCTTATTGTAGATTCTTTTAGCCAGTTGGGCTGAGACACACACCTTTCTTGTAGTTTAAGCTCACATCAAGTTATCTTAATCCAATAGCAAGTATTTTTAGCGTTAGGGATTTGCCTTTAGTTTAATCTTTGCCTGCACAACGGAGTTTAACTTGGCCTTTTCCACTCAAAGTCTGTGAATTTTATCTTTTGCCTTTTGGGGTAGGAAATATTTCTTTTTAATTTTGATTGCAACTCCAGTATTTTGGAGTTATTAACACAAGTCATGTATTGTTTCTCTAACCCCTTCTCTGAGAGTTTTGAGTTCACTGGTTTTGTGATTTGCATGTTAATTTATGACAGATTACAACTTTACCAGATATTTCTCCAATACCCAACTCAGAACATTTCCGTCCATACCTATTTATTGCTAAGCCAATGCACATTGTGTAGTTTAAAAAATGTGCTTGTTTCAGTTGCTTCTTTTTCTCACACATTAATTAAAACATTCTTGCTAACAGACACATACAAAACTGTTTTAGTTTAAGCCCATTAAAACTTATTATCCATATTATTTATTTTCTACATTATGTGCAATTTGGATTATATATTGGCTTCACAGAGAATATAAGTGAAGGAGACTTATTTATTTTTTATTTTAGAAAATTATCTTTAATTTTTTTTTCATTTTACATACCAATCCCAGTTCCCACTCCCTCCCCTCATCCTACTCCCTCATCTTCCCCCCACCCATCCCTATCCACTCCACAGAGATGATAAGGTCTCCCATGGGGAATCAACAAAGTCTGGCACATCACTTTGAGGCAGGACCAAGCCCCTTCCCCTGCCTGTATCTAGGCTAAGCAAGATATCCCTTCATAAAGAATGGGCTCCAAAAAGCCAGCTCATGCACTAGAGATAAATCATGGTCCCACTGCCAGTGGCCCCACAGACTGCCCAAGCCACACAACTCTTACCCACATTCCGAGGGCCTAATTTGGTCCAATACAGGTTCCTCTACTGTCATTATGGAGTCAGTGAGATCCCACTAGCTCAGGTCAACTGTTTTTGTGGGTTTCCCCATCATGGTCTTGACCCCTTTGCTCATATTATCTCTTCTTCCTCTCTTCAACTGGACTCTGAGAGCTCGGCCCAGTGCTAGCTATGGATCTCTGCATCTGCTTCCATCAGTTGCTGCAATGAAGGTTCTATGATGATGATTAAGATAATTATCAATCTGATTACAGGGGAAGGTCAGTTCAGGCACCCTCTCTACTATTGCGTAGCGTCTTAGCTGGGTTCATTCTTGTGGATTCCTGGCAACTTCCGTGGTGCCAGGTTTCTCCCTAACTTCATAATGGCTCCCTCAATCAAGATATCTCTTTTCTTGCTCCTCCTCCTGTTCTTCCCCCATCTCAACCATCCCGTTCCCTCACGTTCTCCCCTCCCCATTTCCCCTCCTCACCAGGTTCCCAATTTACTCAAAAGATCTTGTCTAATTTTCCCTTCCTAGGGGGATCAATGTAAGTCTTGCTTAGGGTTCTTCTTGTTATCTAGCTTCTCCGGGGCTATCTTTTGCTTTATATCTAAGATCCATGTATAAGTGAGTACATAACATGTTTGTCTTTCTGGGTCTGGGTTACCTCACTCAGAATGGTTATTTTTTCTAGTTCCATCCACTTTCCTGCATATTTCTTTTGTTCAGAGTGTTACTGCATATCATGGCAGACAGAGAAGAGCTTTGAGGGCTGTTTTAAAAAATAAAAAATGTCAATCATAATCACATTTCACTTAATTCCACTTATTAGAGCAGGTCACAGAACCATGCCAAGCTTATAGAGGGAAGCTTATGCCTAGAAGAACCAGAAATATTGATTATTGGTATTGATCATGACCCAATCCACTCAGTTATCATTAATGATTCACTGTGTTTGCAATGTAGAAGGCAGAATCTCTGCATGTCTGTCTTTTACACAGGCAACCTCTGAATGTAATTCCATTATTCAAATAGCTTAGACTTAGAATATTTTAATCAACTAACCATACTGAAATACTTGTATAATGCTTACTAAATTTCAGAAAAAAACCCCACAAATCTGTTGTGAAATTAATTAAGACTCTGTTTCAAGAATATTAATGAATACTAATGACAGGAATAGAAGGCATTCTATTGTCCAAAATCAATCAAAATTTAAATCACACTATGAGGATTTTGATCAACTAGAACTTGTTTCTGATTTTCTGTTGCTTCTTTTATTTACATATGAAATGTGTATTTGTGGAGACACCACTAGGATTTTTGTTAATCTATGTAGAGCAAAAGTTCATATTCTTTTAAGAGAACCATGACACACAGTTGTGCAGCAAGCATCAGAGAAACAGAGACATAATTTGTGAACAAAGCCAAGAACGATTCTTATCCTAAAGCAGTTGAGTTAATTGAAATATGATTTGTATTCATTACTGAAGGATGGAAAGAACTTGAACAACTATATATAAATGTATATATGCATGTGTGTGTGATTTTTTATTTTGCTTTAAGAACAAATCAAAACTCTAAAATCCAAATGAATAGAAAATGTTTTTGTAAAATTATTTTCAACAGTTAGTTGATAGCCAAACAAACATGGCATCATTTGAGATCTAATGGAGCTGTCTACTTGTTACTTATTGCTTTACTCATTTATCTTATTGTTAATAAAAAGACATCAGAAAAGAACATTCAGTGGGTAAAGCAGAAAACCTTCTTTGTAACTAAACCTCACCATGCTTATCTCTGAACATAATTCTCAGTTATCCCAAACATCTGAGAATAGATTAAATTTTCTCTTTATAATTACAAGTCTCAGGGAGGACAGGAATCTGAACTGCCAGTGTCTCACCTTACTTCTGCCATGAATGAAGCAGCTTTTCCTCTAGCATCCTTTCTCCGGGCACCTTCTTTTTCAAATACATTTTGCCTGCTCCTGTGGAAATGATCTTTTTAAAAATATTTTTTTGTCCATATCCATTCAAGCCATGAATGACTTTCGATTCCCTATTATTTATGGAATAAAATTTGTATTTCCTTACTAGCATACATGATTTATTTACTCTTTTAAGAAAATAGCCATTCTCTTTCGCTTTTTCTCAGTGTACCATAGACATTCTCATTTTGCAAAAGCTCTTCTGTCATAACAATCATATTCTGATTCTTCTCTCCCCAAAGAAACTTATGATTGGATGTCTATTATTAAGTTTAATCTTACAGTGTCTTATTCTCTCCTTTCCATAACATATACAAGTACATATTTAGTTTGTACAACAAGATGCAGTTATCAAATAATGAGATGATTTAATAAGCCAAATAATGAATGTTTATATTCTCTTTAAGTCTAACCTTGGACTTAGATTCTCTATAAATCTAACCTTAGAAAAATGGTGTTTACAGGACTGGAGATAGGGCTTAGTATTGTCTCCTGGAAAATCTTTGAGCTTGTTTATAAGCAGATACCCACTTTAGTCTCTTAGTCACTAAAGCCAGAGATATCTTTTTAAAGTTGATCCTCCTTGTTGTCTTATTTTCACATTAAAAAAGATGCCAAAATTCTTCCAGAGATTCTACTTCTAATTTATCAATGTGGCTTAGAATACATATTGATAATTTTTTAAAAACTAGACTCCACTTTTGAACACATTGTTGTGATGGATCATTCTGTTTTTGCAGACCGTATGTACTCATGATACCAACTTTTAGCTCTTCTCATGTTCTTAACATGAAGAGGCAACTAGTCTTGACCACTGAAGTAAGTTCTTTATGCCCTCCAGCCTCTTCATTTAATATTCTCTCTCATACAGATCATTCATGATATGCTACTTTCAGGCATAGCAAATTGATTCTACCAATGCTGACCACCATCAGACTCAGTTTTCAGTCTTATCACTAATATTTCATGGTTCAGCCACACAAAATAAATCATTCAAGTGTCGTGGGTTCTAGCAAACTTCAGCTTATTCTCATATATACTGGTATTTGAAATTTTGCTAAATCTCTTTTAGCCATTGCTTGATGTAATCAGTCCTATCCTGTGAACAAGCCTAAGCTGTAGATTAGTGTGAGACTTGGTAGGAGATGCTTGAGAGAATAAATAGAGATAGCATGCTTGTTTGGCTATTTCCCTGCTAAGACAACATATCATGTATCATTAGATGATAGATAATCTCCAGACTCCATGCCTGAAATGAAATAGAGGCTTGATTCTCTCTCACTTACAATGTGCGGTCCACAGCTGGCAGAGGTAAGGTACGTGCCTGGTAAGGTAATGCCAACAACCGGGCTGTGCAGCTGTCTCTGGTACCCGAATGTGTGACTTTCTTCTTTCAGTTAGTGCATCATTACCAGAAGTTTACATTTTATGTACTTCAAGGAGAGGGAAAGCACTATAGATTTTTTTCCTTTTAAAAGGTGATATAGAACAGCCTCTTTCATGTCTTCTCATGATTTCCAAGCACCACTCAGTCTTGGCATACTCACACCTAGGAGGCTGTGCACCTTGCCACAGTCTTCAATTTCCATAAGCTGAAAAGAGAGGAGGGAAGCACACCATTGCTGATTTATGCACCAAATAACCTTGCTTACTTTGTGTCTTGTTCTAATTTGTCACAAGAAACTAGGTTTCTGAAAATATTTAGACATGTAACCATGCCATGACTTAGAATGGCATTTATGCATACATTTATACAATTCATCTGAGTATATGAGGTATTGGAATGTTTAATGCTATCATTTTAATGTAATTTTATTAAAGATATAAATATTGAAATGTGTGCACATATTTCTTGCAGGTAGGAGTATATCATTACGCAAATTATCCAACTAGTAGGTAACCATGGTGAGTAACCAAAAGCTTCATTAATCTTTAATTGAATTGTCTTAGTTACTTCTTTTCATAATAGGCATTCTGTTGCAAAAGTAATTTGATCTGACAGGCTTTATCTTCCTCCAGGATATCTAATCATTCCATGATCCTTCATGAGAAGTCTAATTCACACTCATTCAGCCTGACATCTCCCAGGAATGGAATGGGTTAAGATGGACTTACTCCTCCCACCTTCTTAGTCTGCTGTTCCTCCCCAGCTTTCAGGAACTGCTATTGTCTCTGTGCACTCAGGGAAGCTTGTGCTCAGAGACATCTCCTGATGATTTCAGGCCCAAGGAAACTTTCGTGAATATGCTCTATTGGCCTGACTAAGTGTCCACCATGGTCAGCATTCCACATGCCTGGTTTCCCTGTTCCTTTGCTCTTGTATCACGTCGTGTTTCATGTTTTCACATGAACAGGCAGTTGTCGAAACTGCACCTTGTGCCCAGCCACTCTGACAATAGCTGGGAGTGGAGAAACCATCACTTCCTTTAACAACTCAATAATACAGCAATACAGACAGAGGCTATACCAGTGGGACAATTACTGAGTCTAAACAATGATTGAACATAGAGGGAATTATTGGAAGTTCCAGTAACTGGAAATTCTAAAGCCCTAATCCTTGATAGCTGATTTTCCCTCTTAATTGCCTTTATTCTCATGGCTTTTCATGTGTCATGTAATCTAAGAAACTTTCACATTGACTTTTAATATCTCTTAAACCTCAAGGTCTTTGATTTGGTTCCTGTGTGAGTGGACTAATTTCCCATTTTCCTCAGTGACCTACCCTTCTTTCTTCTCTTTGCAGGATTCCCACTAGATTTGTGAGCCTTTCACAGCCCTGGGTTGTGCCACTATGTACCCTTGCAGCTGTTGCTTTTCCTGTCTGTCTAAATCCCCGCAGAAATTTCTCTTCAGTCTTCATCATCTCTAACTCTCTTGCCTGTGAACCTTTCTTCCATCTAAATACTTCCTGTAAGCAGCCTGGAGACCTAAGATAGGGGCTCTCAGGCTCTCAAGCCAAAGAAAAGACACTTTTTCCAGTCATTAGCATCGTAGTCATATACTGGAGTGTATCTCAAATCCTGTGCACACAGACCACAAGTACGGGAGAGGGAGAGAGAGAGAGAGAGAGAGAGAGAGAGAGAGAGAGAGAGAGAGAGGTTGTTTTAAAAGTTCATAAGAAGTGCAGCTGTGGGTATCTACTCAAGATCAAGCCAGCCAAATCAAGCCAGCCAAATTCTGGCATAGATGAGGTAGATGAGCTCCAGCCCCCCTCACTGATTTAGGTGTTGGCAGTAGATAGTTTCTGGAAGAGGGGAGTCATTCTTTATTGAGGATATTGCAATGGCAGGTTAAACATGCTCTGGTGGATGACCCTACATCCATGTACTTATGGATAGCACTAACTTGAGTAGTAGTTGATTAAAAAAATTAATTGACATGAAGTGAAAAGCAGGAAACATGACGAGGGGATAAGGGTGTGGAGGGGAAGTGGAAGAAGATATGGTCATATTTCACTGTATAAAGATGATCTCAAAAATCATGGAAAGTATTTTAAAATATGTAGGAGAAGTTTGCTTTATTGTTGAAGCAAACAGAAAAGGAATTGACTTTACCATTACCTTAAGCAAGCAAGTAAACAGGCAAGAAACTGAAGTTCTGTGCTCAATCCTCAGTTAGTCTGAAAGACTAAAGTTATTTTATAAATATTTTGCTATACTCCTCCAGCCAAAATTAAATTTTAAGACATTCAGAACCAGCATGTAAAAAACAGAATGTAGGATAAACAAAAACAAAATCCAAAAAATAAAAACCCAAAGAAAACAAAACGACTATGTAAAAACCAAACCAAGGTGGCTAGAACTCATTCTGCTACAAATGAACTCATGAGGAAAAATTTAGAAAGTGCATGAGGAAATATCACACCTTTAGGGAATCAGGCAACACACGTTTGGAAGAAATTGCTCTCTTAGTACTTGAGATAATGGAGCAAAAACAAAGAGGCCATGCAGTGATCACTGCATTTTTAAAATACTTTAAAAAAATCAAGAAAGGAATAGTTGTAGGTAATAGGAAAAGACAATAGCAGAATAAATTGTAGACTAAAAAAGGAACAAAATAAAACCTTTGGCAATGAAGAAAGAAGTCACAAAAACCGAAACCCATGAGGCACTTATAGAGTGCATTTTGTAAGCTAAAAAGATTTCCAGTAATGGAGACACAAGGAAAGTACCTAGGATGCAGCCCAGAGGATAGTGAGGTGGGAACTATGAAATAGGAGAAAATAAGGAAGTGATGATGAATGTGGTGAGCAAGAACATTAGAGTCGGCATTCAAATGCACGGAGCAATCCTTCTCCCTCAGACTCCAGGGTCGTAATAGAACATGTGTGTGATACAATATTGTAGAAATGGTGAAATATTGGCGATGAACACACACATGCACATCCTCTTCTGGGGAAGGATGAAGTGGGGTATGTTAAAGAGAAGGTAGAAATTTGATTTATTTTGTTGTCAACAGTTCTATCTCCCTGAATGCACTGGGCCATATTTTATGTATTTTGTTTTGTTCTTGCAGACCTTAATAACTCTAATATATCATTTATTTAAGTCACCTGCCACTCATATATCATTTATATTTGTGTGCCCTGTCATTTATGTGCACATATGTATGACATTTTAAGTATTATGTGTTTATATATTTGTACATGTATCTCATTCACATATATACATACATGAATGGATCTGTGTCTCTGTGTTTGGAATTTATATATTTAACCATATATACATCAAGAACTTTATTCTGAAAAAAAGATGTTATTTCTGCACTGAATATTTGCAGTCTTTGTTTCCTATCACTATTCCCTAACTATACTTTGTGATTTGCTGTTTGGAACCCATGTCTGCACATTCCTGGTGATGAATGCTTTTTCTCTGGATGTCACTGTAGGGCAAACAGAATGTCTTTCTCCCGACATGTTCTTTTTGGGAATATTTCCCTTAATTGAAAATGGCCTTTTATATGTTGAAAAATGTTCCTATCATTAGTCAAAGCTTACTTTCAGATCACGGTAGTCAGTAGCGAATGAGTTTTCTCCGAAGAAGAGTAGCAGAACATAAGCAGAAGGCATCTTGGGTAGCAGCTGGCCTCAGGTGCACCACTGCTAGCCTTCAGCTCATTAATCTGGATAGATACCCTTGGAAGGCTACAGGTAAGACATGATAGGTTATAGAGCTATAGCTAGGGGTGTACAGTGACCAGGGTGAAGAAGTGCCCACTTGTCAATCTGGAGATGAATGATGGGTATTCTGTCAACTCTGCGTAGACAAAGCAATAGTACACCCTTGCCTTTAGCTTTAGACATTTGGAGTTGCTATTAGCTAGGCACTCTAATGAAGCCTAGGGATGACTCTCACTTTGCCTTCTTACTCATACCCACTATCACGAACTGAGTTACACTCCTCCATCTGCTATTCTGTAGACCACTTTCTGGGGGGATTCTTCCAGCTCGTATTCTAGACCCTGCTTCCTTCAGTCACCTAGAACCCCATTTCTCCTTCAGTTTTTACTTGTTATTTACACACAGTATTACCAGGTATAAATAGACAAAACCAAAATAAACCAAAATAACAGTAGCAACAAAGCCACAGCTCTCACCATTTTTCCAAAGTCTTGGTTCTCACAGAGAGGCATTCACTGCATTCACTCCCGTGTTACTGCAGTGTTAGCCCCAGCTCCTTCTTCAGTCCACTGCAGCCCTGCTTGTTGCTATACCTGAACTGGTCGGGGGGGGGGGATGACATATCAGTCACAACCTCCAAAAACCACTTAAAACAATATTTGCCTCTCTGAGAGTTTTTCGCTGGAAAGGCCTCCCTTCTTGGTGCTGCTTTGTCCCTTCCTCCCTCCCGCTCTCCCTCCGTCCCTCCCCTCTTCCCTTTTCCTTTCTTTCTGCCTCTTCCCTCTTATTTGCTCAGTTCCTTTTGGTTTCTCTTGTCCTTCTCTTTTCTTCTGGTATTCCTCCAGTGTTCTATCTGACAGGTTCCCTTTTCTCAACATCATGTGCTTTGTTTCTGATCCTATCATTTTCTTTGAATTGTTGGTTCACTACTCAGTCAATCTTCATTCTCTACCCCGCTTCCTCTTGAACACCGCATTCACGTGTCAGTTAGCATCTGATGTGGGAACTGGTGGGTGGGAGAGAAAGCTCCAGTTACAAACATCCTTACTCAAATGCCCTGCAAGTCACACTGACTCTTCACACGGGAGCTGAACTCACCTCTGCCATCTGTCCCACATGCTCGTCCAGATTCAGACCATAGTTAGTGGCACCCACACTACTGCCCACAGGTGGAGGTTACACACAGATACTTAAATATGTCTCTGCACTAGGTTACCATGTTTGACACCTTTACATTTCCAACTTGTTTGTTTTTTGCCCCCCCCCCCCCCCTTTATGTCCTCACTAACCTATCTCAAGCCTTTCATTAGGATTACTGCCACAGCCTAACTGAGTTTCTTGACTTGGGAATTTGTAAAGGTGTCTCCTTATCTTATGTACTCTCATTAACCCTTTACATTGATGTATCGAGACACACCATTTCATGATTTAAATACTTAAGGTTACTTATAGTCTTTGGGACGGAGCCCCGGATTCTCAACACTTTATTCATGGCCCTTTAACTTGTGTATCCATAATTTCTCTGCAGTATTTCATCGAAACTGCACCAAATTCTGAAAACCTGCCTGTCTTCCCCTCCCCTCCCTTCCCCTCCCCTCTCCTCTCCTCTCCTCTCCTCTCCTCTCCTCTCCTCTCCCTCTCCTCTTCTCTCTCTCTCTCTCTCTCTCTCTCTCCATTTCTCTCTCTCTCTCTCTCTCTCTCTCTCTCTCTCTCTCTCTCTCTCTCTCTCACACACACACACACACACACACACACACCTCTGCATTTGCTCCATTTCTGCTATGTAGGGAGCCTGCTAAATGACACTTGTTTAAATTAGTTCCCTTTTAAGAAGCATCGTTGCTTTATTTCTTTAGCCTCTTCCATTGCCACATCTGTGTCATCCCTTCCCACGGAATTTTGCCACAGTGTGTTATGCTGATCTTATAACCAATATTGTACTTGGAAGGCTTCTGTTGCTGGGGGCAGACTACTCAGATAATGCTTGAGTTTGTTTCCCATGTATTTGTCGGTGTCTGGAAGGGACGAGAAGGCTCACAGAATGGTTGTCTCTGCCTCAGATCCTTTGTATTTAGTTCTATTGCTTTTATTTCCAGGTTAAACCAGACACTCTCCTTTAAAACCACCTATGCTCTGTTACTCAGAGTGAATTGAGTTCAAGGTCACACTTTTGTCCTTTTAGACCCCTCACAGTGGGGCCAAATTTGCCACCTTTTGTCTAAATTGGAGGGATGAGATATGAAACCCTCTCATTTTATTTTCTGGCTTGTTTCTTAAACTTATATTTTGATTTAGCATTATCTTTTTTGTTTTGCTTTTCCCTTCTAACTTTGTTTTCTTCAAACCCTCTGTCCCTTTAGTTGGATCCATTTTCTTATTTCTCTCATGCTGAAACCAAAATCAACCTGTCACCTTTTGTTCTTTCCTGTCAGTCAATCTCTGGCCTGTGACAGATTAATGTTGACAAGCTTTTGTATTCAATAAAAAGAAAAAATGGCTTCTCTCTGCACTTGAAAAGGGAACACTCAGTGCACAAACAAGTTGAGGAAAAGGCTATTCATCACAAAGAAGTCAGAAAAAGAGAATGAACATAGATTTATTGTGTTCTATCAATTCTGCTAAAATCAGATCAAGTAACTAATCATTCACGTTACTTGCAGACTTTTCCCTCATAATGCTGCCTAACTTCCAGAACAAGGGAGATTTATGGTGCCTGAAACTGAGCTCTAAATACTAACATCTTCTTGCTGAACGGTAGGGGAAAACCCGTGGAGTACCCACTCTGCCATGCTCTTATGAGCATGAATGCTTATTGTAACATTTTGAGACAAATGTGAGTCTCAGAAATTATATGACAGTAAGTTTAAATCAGAAAAATAGAGGCATATGCTTTCCAAATTTGTGTAAACAGTTTGCAGAGTAATAATAGAATATTAATAGGATAGGCATAGACAGAAATGTTGTCTTGATTACAGAGGAGGAACACTAAAATCTACAGAGCTGGGTTAGGATTCTGGTTTTTTAGCTTGGCGGGCTCTTGACTTGGACAGAACCTTCGGGTTTTTAGATATCATCTATCTAAGAATTAAAAAGAGTAATAGACTAAAGAATTCATCACAGTTCCTAATAACCTAAATAAGCAGGATACAAGACTAAATATGCCCGCCACCAAGCAAGCCCATTCTCCTCTTTTTCATTATCCCTTTCGTATTTCTGTTCTCAAAGCATTTTCTCACCCCTTCTGAAACCAATACTTTCAAATTGCATTTTTGCCCGTTAGCAGGGGATGAAATAAACTTAATAATCTGTACTAAAAAGCATAACAAAGGGATTATGTGTCTTTTACCTCAATAACTAAATGAGATTTTCAGAAGTACCAATTTTTGATAAATGATGTTGCTAAACACCATTTTGATAGACTAGAATGGAGATCAAAGTCCAAGATACAGACTTCTGAATATATGGAAGCTTAATGTTACTATGTAGCATTATTTTTAGACTTTCTTATTTTTCTCTTCTCCATCATTTTTAGTTTTGAAAATCTATTCCAGTTCACACATCTATGCTGCTTTCAATTAATTAATTAATAAGTGTTTCTTCTATACTTTAAACTCTGTTTCTCCAGCCCCAGAGACTTGAGTAGTTTCTGCATTATTGCTGTCAGGACCATTTCTGTCCCCATTGGGATTTGCAAGCGTTGTTCTCCAGAGCAGGTGTCTGGGAGAGTAATTACTGGGTCATAGGGCACTCACATTCCTGATCTTCACAAAGCACCACCATTGATTTTTACCGTTGCTGAATTGGATCACTAGCTGTGCATGGGAATTCAGTCTCTGCATAATTGTTTGACATGTAATTTTGGTCACTCATTTTGACTATTTTGTCATATGGATATTCTGTCTGTGTTTTAATTATGACAAGCTTACATTTCTGATAGTTTAAGCATATTTTCATACCAGCCTTTTATGTATCTTCTGTTCACACATTCTTTGTCTGGGTTTTTCTGGATGCCCCCTGAACCCCTGACTCATTGTGGAGTTGGAACCGTACAGTAATAGCATGTTGTCATTTTTTGTCAGCTTTGTGGACACACACCTGCTTCCGCTTATTGTTTCAGACTTTGAACTGCCATTTTCCTTTTCAGTTTATCTTAAGCCTCCAAATATATGATTTAAAACTTAACTAATCATTTTACCTCACATTTCCTTAACGAACTCTCCACCTGAACCAACAGCAGGACTGTCTTTTGAAATTTCTACCTTTGAGGCTTTAAAACAAGAACTTCTAACTTCTTACAATTATACATTCCCACTGCCCCACTACTGATCTTTTTACTTGGTTTCCCAGCACATCAGTGAAGAGGTTTCAGGACTTCTTTGACACACAACTACAGACACAATTCTGTCTTGGAAGAATTTGTACACTGGTGAGTCAAACCACACAGTTGTATACTGAATTGCTGAAAGACATTTAATAGTTACTGCCTGCCTACAAGAACCTCTTTGTTTCTGGCATAAGTGCCCTCCTTGGCTCTGTTTTGTTGGAGGATGGGCATCACAAACTTAGAGCTTGGAAGTCAAGAATGTGGACTTTGTGCCTGGTGGTTAGGGTTAAGTGCTGGCTTTGACTCTTAGTTGCTGTGTAGTTTCTGGGAAGTTCCCTAAGTCTGCCTCAGGTTATCTGAATTGTGAGAATGAAATTGATTGCTATATCTAAGTCACAAAGAAGAATAACTGGAAAGCTGAAGATTATAGTGTAACAAATTATCAGTATTATAAACATTGACTCCCCTCTATTTCATCTGAGTCACATGTTCTATGTATTAACAATATATTTTAGTCAAATTACCTCACTGTCAATGTAGCTATGATAGTGGGTGAAATGAGAAGGGCAATAAAAATGGACGGGCAAAAGTGAAGCCATCTTCCATTTCTCCTTTGTCTGTGTTTTTCTTGACCCATAGAAGTGGAAGTTCACAAACATGAGAAGAGACTGTACAAATCTCTCTTCTCCAGGTCACAACCACTATTGAGGTGGAAAGCTGCATTAGTTGCTGAGCTGTGAGCTGTTCTTTCTAGTTAGCATTACTGCAACCCCAAATCTTCTTTTCCCTTCTGATGCCCTGGCACTACAGAGGGGTCTGCTCATTTTAGAGAATTAGAAAAAACATATTGTCCTTGGGTTTTTGTTTAGGTGCAAACTAAATTCTTGGAAATGATATTATACTATTGATAAAACAGATGTTTTGTTTTTATTGGATTTCTGTGCTTTGTTGCTTCATTATCAGAGGAGTCTCAATAAAAGGGAAGATACATAATAAGGTAATGAATAAATATGATTCTGCAGAGAGGAAGGAAGGTGAAAACTTTTAAATGAAAGACTGTACATTTATCTGTTTGCTTCTCAAAATAATAATGTTAACAGAATGGCGGTGACATTGGATGCATAGAAACTGAATTTTATTTAAGGGCAAAAGGTCCCTAGAATAGAATAGGTAAGAACCACATGTTTTGATTTATCTGAGAGGGCCCTACATTACTAACATTTAATTCAGTGTAGCATTTCTTAGGCATAGATATCTTAGCTGGGATAATTAATTATATAATCACATAAGGATGATACCAAAGAATAAGGGTAGTTATGGTGCCTTTAGACAGAAACAAAGCAGTGGGTTCATGAGGAATTGGACTTAAATGAGGAACAACTTCTTGATTTTAGTTTTGAATATCACATGAAAACATATATATATATATATATATATGCTTTCATATATATATATGAGTAAATATAATCACTAATACAAGAGTGGCTGAAGGGATTGTTTTCATCATCTGTTTCAGTTGTTTTAACATTCTGTTCTTTGAATGGCAGCTTCAGTGTGACCTAGAAATTTGTTAAAATTGGGAACTCTTGGTATCCACTGTGAATCCAGTGACTGGGTCTTTATCATGACCTAGACATCGATGTCTTAGTCTCTCAGATGAGTCTGATATATACAGGTATTTAAGAACTGTGGTGTCGTTTATAGACAATAGTGGCAAAGTGGGAGTAGTATTGTGTCATAATCTTGTTTCCAGTCCCACATAGTTCATTTATGCTAGAATGTTCAACCTTTGAAAGATAGAGTAAACATAGAAACTAAATAAAGCAAGACTTTATCCTTGAAAAACACTATGGTCTAGTTGGGAAAAAATATACATACACCCACAGAAAGTTGTGTTATAGTAGAAGATGATAAATAAAAAGACTGATGACGTTGTCCATTGGAGGTGGGAGGGAATTCCCATTGGCTAGTACATTTAAGAAATACTTCATGGGAAACACTGAACTGCAAGACAGCAGATGGCAAGAGGCAGAAATGAGAGTCTGACCGAGGAGGCAAGGTAACTCTACCCAGGATGGGAAGCCCCTGATGAAAGTAGTGTTGACAGGATAAAGAATTGCACCGGGCTACTGAAAAAATACGCTGAAGTAAAATATATTTTGGAATTGTGGAATTGGACAAAGGGAAACAAAGTTATCTCATGTACATACTTCTGAGTCTCTGAAAAGTCATTGATTCATATGCTGCTCTAAAGAGGATTAAGTTGCTATGAATTATTAGACCTCAGAGAATCATAGGTAAACAGAGGATTTTCTTCCTGAGAACTCTGAAATGAAAAGTCTGCAAATCATTGCTTGTATGCATAGCGAAGGTATACCCAGAATTCTTCATGTACATCTGAGGGTATCCAGCATGCCTCATGTACAAACCAAGGTACCCACAATTTCTCATGTACAAACCACAGTAATCAGTATACCTCTTATGCATATTACAGTACCCAGCCCATGTTTTATGTACCTGTAGACTCTCAGCTATCACTGGTGGCTTAGATCAAAGTGATACTCAGAGAGATGTTCATACAATCCATGTCTCTTTGGTTTTGATTAATATAGAAGGTGAGACAATCGCAGTGTCTCACTTGAGGAACAATTGTAGATTAATGATATTCATTGCATGTGAATTGTAGCTTACTTGTTAGGTTCTTGTCTCTATAGTAAACATGAAAAAGAGGACACTCAGCAAATAGTGGCAGATTCCACTTTCAAGGTGGCATTTGTAAGAATTAAATTCGTAGAAGCAGAGATTCTAATAGCTGTTGCAAAGGCCTGTTCAAGAATTATCATTCAATAGATATAATGACTCAATTATAGCATATGAATAATTTTTATAATAATTTTTATAATAATTGCTATACTACACAATTCCTATAGTTACCAATATGTTATGACATGTACTTCAACATTGGTAGAAGCTAGATTTTATGGTAAGTGGTTCTCAATTTTCTTAATATTGCAACCCTTTAATATAGTTCCTCATATTGTGGTGCCCCCAAGCCATAAAAATTATTTTCATTGTTTTTTCATAACTATAATTTCGCTACTATTATGAATAATAATGTAGAATCTGTATTTTCCAATGGTCTTAGGTGACCCACATGAGAGGGTCATTCAACCCCCGAAGGGGTCATGACCCACATGAACCACTGTCACTGTATTAAGTGTTTTACTCCAAAACACACACAAAAAAGAAACAAAACAGGAGATGCAAGGAAACTTTGGAAAGTTTTGGATATAGCTATGACTTCATTATGGTGATATTGTCAAAGGTTTTGGCATGTATTAAAATTCATCAGATAGTATAAATAAAGCTGTATAGTTAGTTGTACATAAATTATTCCTTAATAAATTTATATATGAAAAAGAAAGTTTTACTAATTTTGCACAGTAGTCCTGAAATGAAGGCTGAGTCTATGGTTTCCTATAATTGTTACCTATATCTATCTGAATTCTGCAGGACTTTCAGGGTATCAAGTGAAGATATGATAGCAATAACCACCATGCATAATTAGAATGCTGATAGTGGCAATAATCTCTAACTGTTTATCCACACCAGTGATAAAACCCATTTTTAATTTACTGTTTTGGCCAGAAGTGGGAGGCCAGTTAGTTCAGCATGTCTTCACTGGGTCTTTCTTAAAACTAAACAACCCAAAGTAGTGGCAATGCCAGCTGCCACTTAAACAGTCTGCAATTACATCGTCAAACACTGGAGAAGTCACCACTGAGCATGTGCCTAGCCCAAACTTGATGATGTTAAGACTTATTTTTTCCAACTGGGCCATCATCAGCTCTCCCTTTAACAGTGAAGCCCCAATGAAGCCTCTGTATTCTCTGAATTTCAAAGCACACTGCTTGCCCCAGCCCTTTAAATGCCTGACCTTCCCTTTCCTCAGTACATACTCACATGACTATATGGTAGAACGCCCTTTTGGGAAAGGACCAGGAAAATGCAGCATCTTCTCTTCCAGGGGCTTAGCAAATATTTCAGTGTTTCAGTTATAAACTACAGAATGGGAAAAGATCTTCACCAACCCCACATCAGACAGAGGTCTGATCTCCAAAATATACAAAGAACTCAAGAAATTGGTCATCAAAAGAACAAATAACTCAATAAAAAATTGAGTACAGATCTAAACAGAGAACTCTCAACAGAGGAATCTAAAATGGCTGAAAGACACTTAAGGAAATGTTCAACATCCTTAGTAATAAGAGAAATGCAAATCAAAACAACTCTGAGATTCCATCTTACACCTGTAAAAATGGCCAAGATCAGAAACACTGATGACAACTTATGCTGGAGAGATTTTGGGGTAAATAGAACACTTCTGCATTGCTGGTGGGAATGCAAGGTGGTACATCCCCTTTGGATGTCAGTATGGCGATTTCTCAGAAAATTAGGAAACAACCTTCCTCAAGACCCAGTAATACCACTTTTGGGTATACAACCAAAGGATTCTCAATGTTCTCACCTATGTTCGTAACAGCATTGTTTGTCATAGCCAGATCCTGGAAACAACCTAAATGCCCCTCAACCAAAGAATGGATAAGGAAAATGTGGTACATTTACACAATGACGTACTACATAGCAGAGAAAAACAATGAAATCTTGAAATGTGCAGGAAATGGATGGATCTAGAAAACATCATACTGAGTGAGGTAACCCAGACCCAGAAAGACAATTGTCATATGTACTCACTCATAAGTGGTTTTTAAACATAAAGCAAAGGAGTCCCGCCTATAAATCACAATCCCAGAGAACCTAGACAACAATGAGGATCATAAGAAAGATATCCAAAGATCTAATCTATACGGAAGTTAGAAAAAGACAAAAATTTCTTGAGTAAATTGGAAGCATGGGGACTATGGGAGAGGGTTGAAGGGGAGGGAGAGGCAGGGAAGAGATCAGAGAAAAATATATAGCTCAATAAAATCAATAGAATTAAGAAAAAAGGAAAAATGGCAGAGATATGGGAAACAAGCAAAGCATTGTGGTTTTTTTTGTTTTTAAGATATTCCTTTTATACCTACATTTTCTATTCTTACTTATTTTTAGCTATATATGTTAAGAAGTACCCTTGTTAATTCCCTGTCTGTTTTATTATGAAACATGAAAACTATATATGTCTAAAATTCTCTCTAATTGAACTACCCTATTAGGTCCTCTAAGCATTTTGGTTGTTATAGCAATTTCTTCCTCATGATTTTTATAGATAAAGCAATCTTTGACCACATTTGTCATTTAAGGCACTGTCATTCCTATGAATACTGGCAAACTTTTATATGTCCTTCCTTTGAAAATGTGGTCAGCTGATGAGTGCCCCCACTGAACAGTTCTATGAAGCCACTGTCTCTCTTTCAGGTGTGTTTTTGATGTTCATGCATCTGCCTGGCTTCCCATGGTTCATAATTGATTGGTATGCTGTCTTACACTGCCTATGAACATCATTTATGATGCACTTTCTTCAGACTCTTTATTCCTTCTTTTGCCATTTTCTGGGCCAACTCAAGCACATCTAATTTACTCAGTATTGGCTATTGCTTTTTCCAGACTTCTAAGAGTTATCTGGAAGTGAGTTTCTTCTCATCCCTGATATCCTTATCAAGGTGTTATTTTGAGACAGGGTTTCCCAGTAGCTATAGAGCCAGTCCTGGAACTTGCTCTGTAGACCAGGCTGGCCTTGAACTCACAGAGATTTGCCTGCCTCTTCCTCCCAAATGCTGGGTTTAAAGGTATGTGCCACTATTGCCTGATCTTTGCATAATTTTTATGTATGAGAGAAGTAAGTATAAGCCCACTTTAGGGAAGAATGAGATTAAAATTTAAACTAACAAGTTTACGGCTGAGAGGATTTGCAGAGCCAATATCCAGAGGTATCCATCCAAGTGTCTTCATCTACATTTTAGGGTCCCATATTTTCCCAGTGATGACCTTAGATTTGGTTAATCATTGGAATATTTACAGAGATCAGTAGCCATAACATCTGTTTTGTATTTTTTTTTGTCATTCATCTGTCTCACTGAAGGAAGTATTTGTCCCTCAGTGAGCAACTGAGTTTATCTTACTCTCATCTTACTTTAAAATTACTGCTTATCCATGACTTTCAATTTCTTATTTTCCTTCTGTAGAACATCCTTCTACCTTAGCATTAACTAGGCAACTCCTTATCCTCCTAGAGATCGCTACCATCATCTCCATCAAAGTCTGTAGTAGGAGCTGCGGGCCTCTTCCCACAGCCCGGCTCTTGGCTGCCTGGCTAGCTTATGCCCCAAAATAACAACACACAAATTGTATTCATACAAACATTGCTTGGCCCATTTCTATTAATGTGTGTAGTACCCTTAGGTGCGCTTACCAGGAAGATTCTAGCCTACGTCCATCCTGGGTCGGAGCTTCCTCTGCCTCAGAGAGCAGTGGCCTGGCACCTGAGCTCACTTCCTCTTCCTCCCAGCATTCTGTTCTGTTTACTCCACCCACCTATGTTCTAACCTATCAGGGCCAAGCAGTTTCTTTATTAATTAACCAATGACCTTCCTCCATCAAAAGTCCATGAACCTACATATTCTATATTTCCTAGATCACCATTATTAAACCTGTAGTTATTAAGCCATCACCATCTTGCTGGGATTCAGCATCACTCACAATCCGGGCTGGGATATTCCTGTGACTTCTTGGAAGTCAGTCAGCTGTATAAAAGTCCATCTTCCCATCTGTTTTCTCATAAGCCTGTTCTCATTGGTTAAGTCCAGTCCTGAACAGGTAAATGCTAAGATGAGAGAAGAGGAAAGGATTTTGGAGGAGGTGGTGGGTGTAATGCTTGAATATGAGATATCCTCTGAGCTATCATGTTGTGAAGACTGATCAGGTTGCCAACTGATGGGATTATAAAAGGTGATTGGATCATGATGTAATACACTGTTATCCACTGATGGATTCATAATTAGATGTAGTAATAAGAGGAGTGGCGGGGCTGCCTCCCCGGCACCCCGGCCGCCTGCTCGACTAGCTTATGCCCCGAAATAATTACACGGACACTGTATTCTTTTAAACACCGCTTGGCCCATTTCTATCTAGCCTCTTCTAGGCTAATTCTCGCACCTGGACTAGCCCATTTCTGATCATCTGTGTAGCGCCCCTAGGTGCGCTTACCGGGAGGAAGTTATAGAGACTAGAAGATGAAGTCTTATTGTAGGAAATTTAAAGGACATCTTGTGTTCCCAGATGCCCATTTCTCTGCTTTCTGGCCACCACAAGCTAGTGGTTCTTCTCTGTCATGCTCTCTGATGTAATGTTTGAACCTTAGCTCAGGAGCTCAACAGTGAATTCAACTAACTGTGTACTTAAATTCAAATTATGATCCATAAAAGAAAAACTGTCTGTGAATTAAACTGTTTATATTATGGTTTTTTTTTCCACTAGCAACCATTTCAACCTGATAGATTTTTGTGTAGCCCCAGATATATAGCTATATAAAATGTGTATATAAATCAAACAGTTACTGATAATGAGTTATAGAGATATGTACTCTGAAACAATCTGTTGTATATAGTATATATAGGTATACATATACATATTTGTTAACAATGGAAACAAATGTACCTTTTAATGTAATAGATGTGCTTTCTTTCACATAAAAATTAAATCTTGACTGTGGATTTGACAGAAAAGAAAACAGCATCTTGAACAATTTATCAGAGTTGATCAGTATTTTGCCTTTATAATCATCAATACTGCCTCATACAAATACATAGTACAAAACAACAGAAGTATGTTTAAGGGCACTGTAAAAGTTGTTGGATATTGTGTTCTAATCCTAAGCTTAAACTTATTGAAAGAAATTTAATGAAACTGGGTCAAAAGCAATCTTTAAAATCAACACCATAACACAATATAACATAAAGTTATACTGAATTGAAAACTGTTAGCTAAGAATTGGTGGTCAGACTATATTAAATGTCTTCTATAACTACACTGTTAAGTGTCCATAAAGCAAGAAAACTGAATATACAGTAAGAACACTGCAGTTTGTAATATATACTAGCCATTTAGAATATTTATTTTCTTGAGTGTGTATACTTATGTGCATATTTATGTATCTCATACATGTAGTGCCCATGTAAGCCTGAAGAAGGTGTCAAATTCCTGTTAGCTACCATATGGGTTCTACGAATTGGACCTAGGTCTCCTGGGAGAGTAGCCAGTGCTCTTAATCATTGAGGCATTTCTCCAACACCAGTACACAGTAGTCTTGGATATAGACAAGGAATTTCAGACAGCATTTGTGGATGTTGCAGAGTATACCTGTCATGCATTTGTTAGGAACCAAGGCCAGTGAGGTCATGTGATACAACACAAGTGAGTCTTGCTGGTAACACCTTGTATTCTTTCTGTGTTTGAGTCAGAATTCAGTTTTGGTGGTCATGAGTCCAGATTTTTTTTTACTGTTGCCTTCTTTTTGTGACCACTAGGTTTAGTAATGTGAGCCTTATGGGGGTTGCAACCTTGAGTAAGATGCTATAATTCATGTGAGATATGATATATTGCCATGGCAATGAAAAGCTCTCATGAAAGAATGATGGGTGATTTGAAGAACAGACTGAAGGAATCAGGAGATGTAGAACCTTGAGACCATAGTGCAAACCCAAAGGGTGTAAAGGACAGAGTAAGGGGAACAATTTGGGTGGGAAAAGGCTCAGATTACAGTGAAGCTCAAGAACATTTTTGTTGAGTTGAGATGGAACAGAAAGTCAGAGTTATTGATCAGAAGATTCACATCTTGTGTTTGTTCTTTTGCAGTGCTTTTTCACTGGCTGTTAGATGCTCATGGGAAATGTCTTAGCAGAAATATGGTTAGTTGTAGACCTATATTTTTACAACAGACCCAGATGGTGCATTTTGTGGCTGCTACAGTCTTGCATTTCTAAGGTTATATGATGGTGGATTTTCCTTATAAATCATTTCCAGTAGATGATCTATTAAATATACTTTAAGAAACCATAGGCATTTATTTGTGACATAAGTTTTAGGTGCTAATATTCATCACTTTTGAAGTGCATATCAAACTTCATTTGATGTTTTTGGTTCTTAAGTCTTTTCATTGATTTTTGTTCAGCAGGATGCTCTGTGTTTTATTATTTTTTTAATCAAATATCTCTACTTCAGATTAGTACATGTCAGAACTTTTCAAAGGTTCTATGTAGGTCAGCTCAGGATGCTGGGAAATATCATAAATCAGGTGGTTTATTTTACTGATATTTTACTTGTGTGTGAAGGGAGGGGCTTGCATATGGTATGTTTATAATACACATTTGAATGTGGAGGTGCATAAACTTGCTTGCTGTGGGAAAATGGTCTTGAACCCTATAAAGACTTGTCACTTGTATTGCTTTAATAAAATGCTGATTGGCCAGTAGCCAGGAAGGAAGTATATGTGGGGCAACCAGAACAGGAGAATTCTGAGAAGAGGAAAGACTCCATCTGCTGTCATCACCCAGGCACAGAGGAAGAAAAATGAGAATGCCTCACTGATAAAAGGTACCAAGCCATGTGGCTAACACAGACAAGAATTATGGGCTAACGTATGATGTAAAAGTTAGTTAAGAAAGCCTGAGCTCATAGGCCAACCAGTTTATAATTAATGTAGGCCTCTGTGTGTTTCTTTGGGACAGAAACCTCTGTCAACACTTGTGCATCTGGAGACTAGAGGAGGACCTTGCGAGAAATTCCTTTATCACTCATTGCCTTATTCTCTTGAGAGAAGTCTCTCACTGAAGTGGAAACTCCCCATTTCAACTAAGTTGCTGGCCAGCGAGCTCCCAGAATCTACCTGTCTCTGTTTGCCAATACTGAGTTTGCAGGCCCATGTAGCCATGCCTGATATTTTTTTTTAATCTGGGTGTGGGGATTTTAATTATTTTTCCTATGCTTTCACAGCAAGTGTTATTTTTCCTTTTATTGAAATTAGAGTCTTTTCTCATACAGTATATCCTAATCATAGTATCCCCTCCCTCTACTCCTCCTAGTTCCTCCCCACCTTACCCCGCTGTATATATGCACTCCCTTTCTGTCTGTCATTAGAAAAGAATATGCTTCTAGGAGATAATAACCAAACATGACAAAATAAAACATAATATTATAAAACATAATTCATCACATCAATGTTGGACAAGGAAACACAACAGAAAGAAGAACCCTAAGAGCAGGCACAAGAGTCACAGCCCCTGCTTCCTCATACTCAGGAATTCCTTACAATACTGAGCTAAAAGCTATGATATATATGTAGTGGACCTGTTGCATACCCATGATGGCTCTGTGCTACAGAGTGGAAATGGGCCCACACTTTTGGGCCTCCACAGTTTAGAACCCTCATTGCTGTTGCCAAGGACCCAGGTTTGATTCCCAGTACCCATGCTGGGCAGCCCACAACCAACTGCCTCTCCAGTTTCTAGAATCTGATGCTGTTTGTTGGCTCTGTGGACACCTGTACACACACATTTTAAAAAAGAGCCACATGATTTGCCAAAACTCATTAAATATGTATGTGCCCAAGCATCCAGCTCTGTTTATTCTCCATTCACTGCAGGGTTGCCTGGTGAGCATTGCTAATTCTGAGACTCCACAATTAGCCTTTGGAAGTTACTGTTGAAATGCATATAGTGAGTTATTGTTAATGAAGGACACTGTATCTCTGGTGCTTCAGACCCTGGATGTTTCGATTAAGCTGGACTCTGATATTTAGAAAGTGCACTCACACATGAGTGTAACATGAAGGGGAGGCCTGCTTATTGTTGGGGTTTTTGTCCCACATGGTATCCCATAACTGTTTAGCCCCAAAGAAAATCACACATAGGTCTCCATAAATTATAAACTGATTGGCCCATTTGCTCTACTCTTCACTGGCTATCTCTCACATCTTGATTAATCCTTTTTTTCTGACCTATGTTAGCCATGTGGCTCAGTACCTTTTTCAGTGGGGCAGATCACATCCTGCTGCTTCGGTGGTCTAGGCAGGAGTGAGAGGAATCAACTTCCTTCTTCCCAGAATTCTCCTGTTTTCATTACATCATTGCTACTTCCTGTCTGGTTTTTCTGCCTATACTTCCTGCCTGGCCAGTCAGCATTTATTTAAAACATGATTGACAGAATACAGACAATTTTCCCACACCACATGAGCGTGTATACAGGTATTGATTCTCTGAAAATACATTTGTACTGCAGATCTCATGTGCAAATTTTCATGTACACTCTCCATTCCATACACATAAAATTTACAGCTAGTTGTACTTTAGAATGTATGTTCATTTTAAAAGCCTTGACTTTTTAGTATACTAATTGATGCATTGGGAGCTGATAGGGGTGGGATTGATAAAGTTTAAAGCCATAGTGACTTGGGCACATACAGACTCTCATTAGCAGTGGGATCCTTCACAAGTTCCTTTACTTTCTCTCTGAAGCATCAGCTCTTTCACCAACAGAAGAAATTATTCTAATACCTGACCTGCAGGGTTATTCATGAGATCACAAGCAATAGAAATTAAACTAGCTAACACAGCCTGATCAAGAATATGGTCAAAATTCTGTTAAATTATTATGTATAGTTCTTGACAGAATGTGAATTTCAAATGCTTGCATAATGAGCCTGTACTCATTAACACGGGCTGGCTTCCTTCAGATATGCATCCTGCTGGTTTTAACATGAAGTCCAAAAAGGTTAGACTTCATGTTAAAACCAGCCTGGCTCATCTTTCAATGTCCCACTGGCTAAAGGGCCTGGCTCATTTCTCAGTCTGTCCCAGGGGTTAGCTATGATTTCAGAAAAGATGCTTTCTTCTGTAGGCACCAATTTTCCCTCTTGTTTTAAGATGGGAGAAATTCTCAAGTTCAGGGCTGTAAGTGGGTGCTGAATTAGCACATGTAAATTTATTTTAAAGGTCATTTAAAGGTTCTCCTCTGCAATTCCATTTTATAGCATTTTACTTATTGGTATAACACTACCTACTTAAAAAAAAAAAAAGAAAAACCCATGGACTTTAGCAGTTTAATACAAAGAAGTATATTTCTTGTTGTGTAACTGTGTGATACCAGGCCTCCTGCTACTCATCTGGCAGTCTTTGTTGGCATTTCATTCTTTTTCATCTTGTTCCTCTGTCATCACTGGGTTGAGTCCTTTTGCCTCCAACTAGCAAGCAGAGAAACTCCTTTCTTAGATCTTAATGACTAGATCATGGTCAAAAGGCACACCCAGGTTCAAAAAGCTGTGGAGAATATATTCTTTTAGTAGGTAGTGGTCATATCCCAGGGACAGCTTTATAATGAAATGGGAGTGCCCAGTTTTGGGGTGGGTGGGTGGACAGATAACTATCTTTACCTTTGCCAGGCAAGGATGTCAGTGGATTGAAGAAATCTGTGCTCCTTTCCAAATACCATCTGACCCTACAGTTAAAGCCCAGAATATGATTTATTTAACTTCCATGTTAGAAAGATTCTTTTTCTGTTTTGACACTCTGAATTTAAATTCCACAGGCAAGAAAGAAAAACATCAGAAATGCTTATAAAAATTTATCTTCTATATGAATTCTTTACATTGTAGGTGGTAGAATATTGATCATCTTGTGTCATGTCTTTGGATGGGTGGATGGAAACAAATTCTTTCATACCAAAAGGAAGTATGTTTTGCAATTACCGTTTATACCTAACTTTTTTTTTTTTTTTTGAGAATGAGTTTCTCTGTGTAACAGTTCTGGCTGTCCTGGAACTGGCTTTGTAGACCAGGCTGGCCTCAAACTCCAGAGATTCAACTGCCTCTGCCTCCTCAGTGTGGGGATTAAAGGAGAGCACCACCACAGCCCAAATACCAAACTTTTAATCAGAATGTATTCCCTACATTCTTTAACACATGTAGATTTTTATGTTATTTTTGAGAATAATGTTCTTATTGAGTGCTAATTGCATGCACCTACAGCTTTCAGAGAAGTGTTAATAGATACTGTCAAGCTGATAGCCTCCGCTCTGGTGTTATGCATGTGTTAATTTATAAGGTGACTGCAGGAACTTCACAAGCCCCTTATTTTGGCAGCTGCTTGATGATATGAATGATGAAAGAGATGCAGATAGACTGCTTCCGTTTACAGGGCTTCAATAAAGAAATGGCAGCGGGGATCTAGCACGGAGGTTTTTATTGATAAAGGCTTTTAACAACTTACTTTAATTTCCTGAGCTCTCAGGGTTAGCAATGCAAGTGGATGTTACTGCAGAAAAGTATAGACATTTAATTTTCTTAATACACATGTTCTCGTTGGGATAAATAGCATATGCAGTTGTGTAAAGCCGTTTGGAGAGAACTCAGCCTTCTGTCTGTGTTGTGAAGCTTGGTATGGTCCCCACCAAACAGGTCAGAATCTGCACAAATGAGGCTGGTACTAGAGTATGTGCTGTCCCAGTTGACAGTGTCATATTCATAATAAAATCCATTAATTCTGTGATAGCTAAGAAATAATTCATTAGGCCTGGTGGTATAGTTCAGCAGTCTCAATAACCAAAATGTCTAAAGAAGAAAAATTGGGAGATCAAAGCCAGCCTAGTAGTTAATGAGAAAAAGGAAAGAAAAATAACTCGGATTTTCAGATTTGATTTAAATCTTCATTATGAGCGTTTGATGAATAGAAATTAAAAGAAAGGGGTCTCTTTGCTTTGCTTTTTTTTCCCCCAGAAAGTCTCCTTGCTGACCTAGAATTCTCTCTGTAAAGCAGGCTGGGCTTGAACTCACAGAGATCTACCTGCCTCTGCCTCCTGAATGCTGGGATTTAAGGTATATTCTACCAGGACCAGCTTTTAGCTAGTTTTAAAATGATAGTCCCATAAAGAATAAGACACACTTTGTGGCAATTTAGAATGCATCGGGACTGCTCACAATCACAAACAAGAAGAGCATATTGGCTTTTGGTCTGCATTGATGTGTCACAGAGGAGAGAACAAAAGCCCATAGTGTGGTGGGAGCCTGGCTTCTGCCTTTGGAAAACCTGACTTCAGGCGATGCCTTGACACAGGTCCTCAGAGCCTGTGAGGACAAGGTCACTGGCTTGTAAGGTCCTTGCATTTTAACTTGTGCCAAGGAATTGGGCCTTACAGTTTTATATAATTACTGAATGAACAAGCATATGGAAAATGTATACATTTTTTAAAAATCTAGTGATTCCATTATTTTTAGTATTTGTATGATTTGTAATTATTAAAGTTTGGAGTAATGTGAAAAGTGGGTTCTAGACAATGTGGTTCATATTTTAAAGCATAGAATGTCTTTTAATATTCCAAGAATTTTGTTAAATATGATGGAGGTCACTGAGTTCCTTTAGTTCTTTTTTATCTACACAGTTAATTTTCTTTTTCAATTCCTATTTTAATTCTTTAATTCTTTCACAGCACACAAAATTTATTTTATAGGGCATACTAATTCTACAAGAAGCCTTATGCCTTTTCTATTTTTTTCTTATTTTCTTGGATTTTTTTTAATCCAATGGGTATGTTTAAAATAGTGCATGTTTAAAAAGCAAACCCCTAATGTCTAGTTGATCGTTGGAGGCATTCAAAAGGTACAGCAATACAAGTAGCGTGACACAATTTGCAGAAGGATGTTGGATTCTCAAGCAGAAGATTAGTGAGACTTTGTTTTACATTTAAGTTAGTCTACAGCTGAATGTAGAATATTCTTCCTCCTCAGGAATTAGGTGCAGAAGCACAGAAAATTCCCAGCATACTTACCAGTGCCATGCTAGTTTTCTTTCTTTTTACCTTTCTAAAAGTTAGATGTAGCTCTTTGTCTCTGTTCAATCCTGTTCCAGGTCACATGGATTTACAAGACACAAAAATAGCACTATACAGTCTTCACATTAATGCAAACCTGGAAAGCAGTCAAATGTTATACCGGTAGGTCCTCCTCCTTTGTGCTCCATTGCAAGTGTGTAGAGGACATGGAAATTATCAATAGGTTTCTCTGTGGAAGTGGGAGCAACTGTGGGCAGCACCGACATGTCCTCTGATTTATCTAGAGCATGGAAGCTGTGGCTCAATATAGTTTGGGTATCACTCCAGAGTTTCAGGTACTGGGAGGCTTGTCTTCATTGTGGCGAAACTGGAAGGTCATGTGGCCTGGAAGATATTCTGAGTAGTGGGAAAGAATTAAGTTGTTCAGACCATTGCTCTCAAAAGAGATTGTGTTTCTCATAGGTCTCTGGCTAGTTTCTATATGAACTGATAGTTATTATGTATATACAGAGAGAGACAGACAGAGAGAGAGACAGAGAGAGAGAGAGAGAGAGAGAGAGAGAGAGAGAGGAGAGAGAGACATTGTCCCGTGAATCTGTCCAGCTTTCCAGAGTGGGTTGTAATCTCTCACTTTTGCATGTGACCATTTTCCTTTTTGGTTTTCAGCAGTGTTTTTGTACAGCCTCATCAAAGTCTATACAGATGGACCTGTATTATCTTGAATTTTAAGTCCCACAAATCATGAGATGAGCAAACCATTTTCTTTATATATTGCCCATTCTCCAGTATTTTGTTATAGCAAGAGGAAATGAACCGAGACATAGAATCTGTGAAGTCTTGACAGTGTGGCTGTCGAGACAGCTGATACAGGCTGCATCGTGGCTCTGCCCTAAGAAACAACCTGAAGATTAATACCATCTGTTGCTCATTATTGGAGGCTCATCCCGCTGTTGAGTGTAAGACAGGAGGAAGAATTATAGTAACAGGCAGAGAAGTAGGAGGTAGTGCCAGTACCAGATGGAGGAAGATAGGTCTGGAACGTACATCTGATAGGGCAGGGCAGTCTTCCTCCTGTTTCCTAGATCATCCTCATTCAGCCTTCACTGTTTTGTCAAAGACACTGCCTCTGAAGGTGTGTGTGTGTGTGTGTGTGTGTGTGTGTGTGTGTGTGTGATAATTTTAGGACTGATACTTTGATGCTATGCATGGTAGGATCGTATTTTTCCTCATGAGTTAAAAAAAAAAGCTTTTCTTTCTTCTTACCCCTCTCTTCTCCCTTCCCAACACTTCTCTCCAAAAAGAACCAAGAAAGAAAAGAGTACCACAGAAATGATTGACATAACTCCATCAAATGCTTCTAACATCCTTCCAGAAAAGATAGGCAATGCCAAACACAGAGAGAAACTAGTAGAAAAGGGAGAAAAAAAGAGTCTGTTGTTAAGGACACATGGGATTAAATTCTAACTAAAACCTTTAGTGACCACGGGCCCACATAAGGTTATTTGTTATACATTATAAAATTAATCTTATAATATGTCCTATGAAGAATTACTACAAAATTAAGAGTCAACCCAGTCTTTTCATATAGCTGATATTAAGTTAGAGGTGCTTTTATTCGAATAAACATTTGATGATTTCCCCTTCCTTTCTCTTATCCCCAAACACCTCTTTCTTTCATGCTAAGTTGGTGTTTTTTTTTTGTCAACTTAGTAGCTGTACATGAATCTACTGATATTTTGATTATATCTGCTACCCCAAAGCACTCAGCACCTGGCACAGCCTGGCAGGGCTTCCTACCCCATGGCCTGGCTCTACTGGAGCAACAATATTGTAGCTTTAAATTAAGTCTCTATTTATTTTTCTATTTATCAATAAGACTCAGAAGTCAAAGGCTGGGGTTAAAACCTGCTAGCTCAGAGAGGCTGAGTAGCAATTAACTGACCTTGCTTTTGGCTGGAGACACAACTCTTCCCTTGTCCCAGAACCGAGAGAGCTCAAACTCTAGTCCCTGCCCTTTCCTTCCTGTGTATCTTCTTGATCCAAATTGTTGGCTACTCTGTGGTCAGTTCTGGTCAAGCTAGTCACTGGCTTTACTCCCTGATTCAAGGTGTAACTTACCCTTAAGATTTATCATAATTCATGCCATCAGACCAATGAACAGTTCAAGGCTGAGTAGAGCTCATGGCTGTAGGTCCCATAGGATTCTTGTGACTTGGATAATAGAGGTACATTAACAGGCTTGAAAAGTAAGCTGGTGCTCTCCAGTGGTACCCCAAGAAGATTATCATCACAGAATGCCTTCACATTGATATCTGCAATGGTTTTTCATCTTTTATTTAGAAAGAGGAGATACTCCCTACTGAAAAGCACACACATACATGTGTTAGAAGTGAAGAATTGCTCTTAAATAATGAAACTAGCAAGAATGTCTATTTTGGAATTCCCTGTCATTTCATGACTTTAAGACACTCATGAATAGGGAATGATGGCCACAAACGTAGAGAGATAGTGTTAATGTCCTCAGATATATCTCCTTTTCTCTATCTGGTTAATAAAAGTAAAAACTAAATACACATTCATATTCCTTCTAGCCTTTGTGCATTTTTTTCCATTTTATTCTTCTTGGGTTAACCAATGACCAATGGGGGGCGGGTAATATGGGACTTGCTAATTTTACATATACATATGTAGACCTCTGCAGAAAATATTTTGCAACAGAAAGATTTTTTTCTGGCATAGTCATTCGATCTAGAGGTCTTTCACTCTTTGTTTAAAAAGATTTTTATCTTAATTTTTCATAATTCTCAATGTTTCTGAATACAGTAGTTTACTCTTTAAAAAAACTCAGGATAATGTGGGTGTGGTGGTGCACTCCTTTAATCCCAGCACTCAGAAGGCAGAGGCAGATGGATTTCTGTGAGTACAAGGCCAGCCTGGTCAATAAAGTGAGTTCCAGGACAGCCAGGGCTGTTACACAGAGAAATCCCATCTTGAAAAGCAAGAAGAAAGACAAACAAACAAGCGAACACCTCAGGATGACCTGACTACATCAATGAAATTCTGAAAAGCTGTAAATGATGGAAATGGTCACCTGTGAACAAAATCCAAACGAAGCAATTTTTCTATTTAGTCTATGACTTGTTTTTAAGATTTTTTCATGTATGTATAGGTGCGTATGTCTGCGTGCGTGTGTGCTGTTGTGTGGCTACCTACAAAGGCCAGAAGAAAGCCTGGAGTGCCCTGAAGCCGAGTGTTCACTGTTGTGCTGGGAAACAAACAGGCCCTCTGCATGATCATCAACTGCTCTTGATTGTTGGTCCATCTCTCCAGCATCTGATTTATTTGCAGTTTATAAAATGATTTCATATCCATTATTCTTAACAGCAAGTAGTTATTGTTATTGTTGATATTCTGGGCAAAGAACAGAGAGCCAAATAATTTATTTGTCAAGTAGAATGTAACTGGAAGTTGACGTAATCGGAACTCAAACCCCAATAATTTGCGTCTAAGCACCGTGCACTTTCTTGTGACTATGCTGCAGCTCACATACTCTTTTTTTTATTTTTAGAAAATTGAGTTCCAAATCTTAGGTTAAGAGGCAGAGAGGCAAGGATAGAAAAGGCGATCTCCTGGGAGGATTTGTCCTAGAGAGCACGGTTAGTTTAGTCCCAGAGTGCTCTGAAGATCTGGGACGCTTTTGATTAAGTAGGTGAAGGTTGATAACAATTTGCCAATGTTTTCCACTTTAGTTTTCTTCACTTTTTGAACTTTAAAAGAAGTGGAATGTCACATAAAAGGGTGGCCATGTGGCTCCAGGCATTTGAGAAATCTTTTATTCCACTACCTGGAGATATAAAAATAATCAAATGATTCGTGGAAAACTAGTTGGAGGTAATATGCACAAAATAGAAAGTCTAAGTTGTATGCAAGCGTGTATTTTATTCGTGGAGGAGAATGTACAAATGAGACGACGTCATTGACATACAAAGTGAGATTTAAAAGGATTTTATTTTTACTGTTAATCCATTTGCCATTCCTCTGGATTTAGTGATTTGATTTTTAGTGTGTTTATGAGTAGCAGATCTTTTACTCAAAACATTTTTCCAGAGTATTAGTATATACTGGGCCAGAATGTAGGGATGGTAGAGATAGAGATACAAGCTCCTGTTTGAAGTCCTGTTTCTCTTATTGAATAGTGGTATTGTGGTTGTGTTTTAAATAGACCAAGGGAGTGCAAAATTGCCTTTCTTCAGTGAGAAGAATGGCCATGCTGTGTTTTCTGAATGCTCTGTGAGCCTTAAAGACAGGGTTTGACAAAAACATAAACTGCTGTATTTTCATTTGTGAAATAGCAGGCTTCTCTTGTTCTTACATTTGAGACTTTTCAGTACTCCGAGAAGCTTGAGTTGGACTGTTTGGGAAGAAATCAAAAGGACTGAGAACTCTGGAAATAAGGAGGAAGGCTTGCATTCATGGAGGTGGGGGGCACTCAAAGAGGATAGGGGGTGTGTCTTAAATTCCCCATATCTAAATTTCTTTTCTTGAATTCCATATCTGCAGCGTTCTAAGAAATCTGTGATGTAAGGATAATAATAACCCTGGAGTATTAAGTTAGAAAATAGATGTTAAGTGCTCAACACAGCGTGAAGCACATGAAAAGATGCGATAAGACTATAATGAAAATAATAATAATAATCCTACATCTTATTCTTTTCTTGCTGAAACCCGCTGTAGAGTACTGGGGTCCAGGGTCGCCAGAAGGACTGCCGCTCTTTGTGGCTATAACCTAGGAAGTGACTGCATTGTTGGAAAAGTAGTAGGAATAGAGAAGGAAGTTGGTGGTGGTTGGGAAAGAGAGAAGAAACCTTTCAGAATAGACCCAGGCAACCCCTGTGGCTGAGTTATCAAAGCTAACTTCCTTTTTACCAAACATGCTGAACCCACATCCTACCCCAGGGCTAGGGAATGCGTTCTGGGTTCTGAATAGATACTCCTCTAAAATAAAAGAGTCTGACTCCATATCAGTCTCTCAAATGCAGGGGTTGCTTGCACAGCACTGAGAACCCCATGCCTGGCTCCTGCAGCGCCCTGCAGGCGTGTGTGCACCGGAGAATGGAGACTTCCTCGTAGAGAGGAAAGGATTCTTTTTAACCTGGCAGGAAATCAAACGTAAGGGGTGGAATGAGAGCAAACCCACCGACCACCCCTCTGACAGGACTCTGTCAGAGAAATAGCTCCTCAACATGAAACAATTATAACTTCTTTAAAAGCAGTCACCTCCCAGTCTTCAGCTCCATCAACAATTCAACTTCAATCATTGTTACTTTTCTGAGTTCTGTAGGGAAGCGGAAAAACCACTTGGCTTAACTGGCAACAGCATTTTACAGGATCCGGCTTTTCTAAGTGCTCTCAGAAAATAATGGCTATTGAGCACGCTTCTGGTCCAGAGAGTTTTTATCCATTCTTCTGGTGGAAGTTGACAGCTCTGACATTTGGTCATTAGTATTTGGTGACCTGTGTATCTCTAGTGAGACTTCACGAGACAGCCCCAATGAAGAGTTTTCTCTTTGGGGGCTGTCTCTTTGCTCTGGTGATTCTTTCTCTCTTGTAAGGAAGCTGTGTACAGATCATGAGACTGGAAAGGGAGTGACAAAGGAGGAAGAAATATTGAGGGAGTGGGAGCAGGGACAAACTGAGTACATCCATCCTAATAACAGAGAGAGGGCTCTTTGTGACCCGCAGGAATCTGGAGATTAGGGGAATGAATGGGACAGTAGGGTCCAGGGGAGAATGAATAAAAATGTTTATGAAAATTCCACAGCGAAGCTCATTACTTTGTAGGCTATCATATAAATATATATACAAACCCCACCACTGTAGTAGGCAGACAGTTATATTTTAAGATGCAAGATGAAATATGTCAATACATGATATTTTCTTGGATTAGATCAGTTGGATAACACTTAACTAATTAGTTTAAAATATGATAAAGTAAAATCAGTTTTATTGTCAGGAGACTAGTTTATTATATGAAATCCATTAGAGTTCAGTTTAACTGCAGAGTAGTATGTTGTGTCAAGTGGCTGGAACAGAATCTATTAAGAGTTTTTTTATGCAGCCATAAAACTTCATCAAATATCTCCAATTAAACGTTGTAAAATATCCATGGAAATATTTAACTTCCTCTGAGCTGAGGGCTTACACAATAAATAACAATTAACTAACTAACATGTGACCTGTCCCCTTCTACTTTCACGGTGCTTGCAGTGCACTTGAATTATAGCTCTTTGGATCTGTTTGCTTTTGGTCTTTTCTTGAATAACAGTTCTACAGTTATCTTTAACAGATCTATTTCTATATTTTACTGATTAATCGAGTACTAGAAAAATTTTGTAAGAACCCTGAAGATAGCATAAATGCCAGTTAGGGCTCAGTTATTAGGTTATACACACATTAGCAAATCCTTTAGAAAGAATCCCAAATTGCACACGTGGGGAAGTATGCATGCACCCTTGTGCATGGACATGCAAAAGCCAGAGGACAACCTTGGGTATCGTTTGGTACCACTACCTTCTTTTCTTTGAGACAGTGTCTCTCATCGGCTTGGAATTTGGTGACTAGGCAAGGTTAGCTAGCCAGGAAGAGCCAGGGATCTGTATGGTTCCACCTCCTCTGTCCTGGAATCACTGACCTATACCACCAAGCCTGGCTTTCTTGATTAGGTTCTGGGGATTGGTCCTCATGCTTCATGATGAGCACCATACTGACAGCAATTTCTCCAACTGAAGGATTATTTGTGTTTCATAAACTGACATTTATTGAGTTTCCATTGCCTGTTAAACTGGATACCAGATTCAGCGGCATAAGCCTACACGGGTGACGGAAAAAAAAAAAAACCTTTCTGAGCCTAATTTTATATTTAGGTCAGGATAATTAGTGTTACAAAAGGGAAAGCAGAAACTTCCATGGAAGAAGATACTCAGGGTGTGAGTTGTTTGCTTCTGGTGTGCTGCTCAGAGGAGCTCAGAGCTAAATTAAGATGCACCTAGGTTAGAATAGGTGGGAGTGAGGAAGAACAGGAGCGAGGAATAACATGAAAAAGACACAAGGGGTAAAAGAACTGTGTTTTATGAGAGAAGCATGACCTTAAGATGAGAGTGCAGAAATATCCACCGATGAGACAGATTGAGAAAGTTAGACCTTAGAAGTCCCATTAATGAATTTAGACTTTCACTATGGAAACGTCAAGGCCACCAGAGATTTGGACATAATGAAATCAGGCAGAGAAAAGTGTTGTACTTTTTAAAATTTCCTCTATAGCATAGACAATTGGTCAGAGAAAGAGTTCTATACACCAGAGATGGGAAGGGCTGTTAATATTTAGTTAACGGGTCAGTGTAGTCTGTTGCCTGGCTAAGTGCTTGGAATGGAACGGGATAGATCAGTGACTGTTTGTTTATTATTTCACGTATTCATCATACATTGCTGATTAACTGCTTTGTGTAATATTCCTTACTATATGCAAAGGAGGTGTCATTAACTTAGAGTGAAGTAGCTGAAGCCATCTGGGGTTTGATGAGAGAGGAAGGATAACAAAGGACACATTTATAAATAAAACAAATAGATATTGGCCTAAGAGTCATGAAAGTGCCCAAAGGATTGTTTAAATAGAGAATATCCAGAAGTCATTATCTAAGTAGAATTTCTAGGGAAATCCTGCTTAAGAAAGTAGTACTTTTGAGATATAAATCAGAAAACTAATGTTTTTATATAAACTACAAGTAGCAGGACTGGTTGGGACCCAGTGCAATGCTCTGGGTAGGATATTGCTAGCATCAAAACGACAGCAGTGGAAACGATCTGAAAGGAAATGCTGGATTTGAGGCTCCAAAGGTTCTTTGGGATGAAGGGACCATAGACACTGGTTAAGGCCATCAGGCGATGTGTGGTGGTGCATTCCTGAGTCAGGGATCCCAGAGGTAGTCCTATCTGCATCTGTGGATGGCCGATGGGAGGCTCAGTTTTGGGGCCCTAAATCTGAAGTGATTTGAGGATAGCCTAGTGAATACTTCTACAGGGAAAAGGGGCATGCAGATCTAGGGCCAAGTAAAGAGGTCTGGTTCCGTTCCAAGTGGGAACGGAACAAAGAGATAATAAGACAGCAGCCACAGAGAGATGTAGGCATGGGTGGTTAGAACATTTCAAGCTTTACAAACAAAACAGTGAGATAAAGGTCAGGAACACGGTGTTTGACTCTACCGGATGTGGATCTCTCTCTCTCTCTCTCTCTCTCTCTCTCTCTCTCTCTCTCTTTCCCTCTGTCTTTCTCTCTCTCTCTTTGTGTGTGTGTGTGTGTGTGTGTGTGTGTGTGGTGTGTGTGTGTAGATGTGAGAGTGTGGGTACACATACCCAATGGTGTACATGTGGAGGACTAAGCACAGGGTTTGAGAATTGGTTTCTACATTCCACTCTGTTGAAGCAGTGTCTCTTTTGTCTCTGCTGCACGGTGTACTCCAGGCTAACTGGCCCTGAGCTCTCCTGTCTCTGTCATCCGTCTCACTGCAGGAATGCTGGGAATGCAGATGCTTGCCGCCATGTCTGGATTTTTACATGGGTTGTGAGGATGAAACTTAGTTCTTTGAGCTTGCAGGGCAACTGACCTAAAACAGCCTCTGGATTTTGGATTTTTAAGCTAAGTTAAAGGCAAAGAGCACGATGGAGTTGATGATTCTAGTTTAGATAAAGAAAAAAGCTGAGAGATAAATTAGGAGAAAAATGGGATGGAGAACCGAGTCATCTCATTGTCGTGGAAGAACCAACGTCTTGGAAGTAATTGGGAAAGACTGAAGATCATGACTTAAGGGAATGTCTAAATATGTTTTTACTTATGGCTCACTTTAAGATCATCGAGAGGCCTAATGATGGTGTAGGAGTTCCTCAAACTGGGGGCAGTGGGGCCTGCACAGACAGCTGAAGTCTGATAGATTGCACCCATAAATTGTGCAGGTGTTTGAAGTTATCTTTAGTCTGTACCTGTTGCAGAGACTCTAGAAATCCAGCATGGCTCAGAAACTCAGGCAAGGGCAATGGTACTCAAGTAGGCAGAGGATTCTTGGTGGACTACAGATCACAGGCACACCCACACAGCTGTACCTTCTCTGCTGCTATTGCTAAGTCTGTGCAGATCATTTAGTATTTTTTAGAATTGACGGAGTTAAATCCATGACTTCACAGCCATGAACTGACCTCAGAAACAGAACTGTGGTTACTATCCTCAGAGAACTCCGGAAACAGAGCGGGCGTAGATGAGGGTTACATGATGAGTAGTGACAGATTCATGTTTGAGGTGTATAGGAGAACTAAGAATATCTATTCCTTTTGAGTATTTGTGGAAGAAGGCTTCCCTGAGGTGAAACGAGATCTTTGTCTTGAAAAGTAGGTGGGATTTCATCAAGAAATGACAAGAAGTAGGAAGGGTTCAGAGTAGAACCGCAGTTCAAAGGCAGAGACTGGGCTTGGGAACACAGCACCCGGGCAGCTTACGCTCACACTGAGGGGACCATCTAACTCTGCTCACCTCGTAATACCTCTTAGTAAGTTTAGCTTAAAGTAGCCTCACTTAATGACAGTACCTTATTTGACTTTCCCATGCTCTGATCAACATGTTCAAAATTTTATTCTGTAATTCTTCTTCTTCTTAGATGCCTTTTCCTAAATGGCCATTTCTACCTGTGGCTGGTTGACTGCTTTTCCAGAATGTAAGCATAAGATTCCCCTAAATATCAATGCTGAGAGCTTAAATTTAATTTCAGGAGGGTAAGGAAATGTCTGAGTCATCTTTAATTTGTTGCCTTTTATAAAGAACATCTAATCCCACCATTTATCTCCACTTTTGTCCTCATTATTCTTTTTGTATCTTTTCCACCTAGCTGTTATACCCATTTTTTGTCTACTATTTTTCTCATTGTATTCTCTAATGGATAAATTGGCAGCTTCTTTCACACTTAAATAAGCAACACATACATACAAGTAACATTATAGAATGGTTCTTATTTTGTGTGATTACTTTTAGAATCTCATTAGAATGTTGTTCTTAAAACTGTTGGCCTTAGTAAAGTATGAACAATATTATGGATATTTCTGAAATATGTGTTACAATAACTTTATGAGAAAAGTCTCTATTTCCTAACTGTTCTAGGGAAGGAATAGTTTATCCTAACAGTGTTTCCTAAGTAGGACCCTAATGCCCATTGTTGAGAACAACTATACCCATGACAAATGTACTCACACCAGTTAGCCATATTCTTTAGGTTAGAATTGATCAAACCCGGAAAAGAAGTGGAAGGAATATACCTACCCCATTAAGAACTTGCTGGCTTACGTAACTCTCCTTTCATTTTACATTTTCTTTTAAATACAACATAAAGGCAATTGTTTAGAAACCTGGAGTGGGATAATTTTGTGACAGAAAAACATGGTAGGCTGCTGCACCGAGAGCAGCATTTCTGAAATGCCACTTCAATCATCTGCTCTCCCTTTGTCATCTTGGTTTGAATGGTAAGTGCTTTTGTTGCCATGTCAACAGCTTGATCTGCAGTTCAGTTTTCTCCGGTCTCCAGTGGAGACAGATGCTTCAGCTGACCAGTTCTCCTCAAGAACTTTATGAAAGCTGGCTAGACAATTTAATGGGACCTGGGGTTAATGGCAAGTGTGGTTGGGGAGGTCAATGCTTTAACACAGATGGGATGTGTTTCTGTAAGATTCACAGAAGGCTCACTTGTATTCTCCTGAGTTGGTTCACACACTCAGGTCTAGTCGTCACTGTGGAGAAGATCTCATTGTCAATGTAATCTATTAAGAAGCCTTTACAACTAAGCACTGCCTGCTGGAGGCCATTATTTCCAAGCAATGTGAGGGCCAGAGAAGTGACCTATTCAATTTTAAGGCTTTGCATGAAGCATCTAGGATAGAACAGCAAGGGAAAAGTTAATGCTGACAAAGTCTGTGTTTTCCAGACAGAAATCACGTACCAAGGATGTAACATTGTCTATAAGGTACTTTTTATTGTTCTTGCTGTTATGCATTCAGTCCTCTGCTTAAGCATGGGTTTAAAAAATGAACCCGACTTAGGTATCTTCTAGAGTCTATACTTGGTTGAGTGGACAAGCAGGTGTAATTACCTGAAGGTATGGGTTCTTATCTTTGAAGAGTGCAGGTGAACCACAGACCAGAGGCCAAAGGCAAAGGAAAGAAAAGGTTTTCATCTCTTATGACACCCAGAATGCTTGCTTGAGTAGACTAACCTCTGTGTGTGCTCTCGTTGAAATCACTTTAGCAGAGTAGCTTGCTTGCCATCAGATTCCCCACCCAGGAAGCGAGCTTTAGACTGGTGCTCTGACGTCATAGGTTAGATAATACGTCCAAACTATGTGCTTTAAAGACATTGATGGCTGGGCTGCTTCTTCTTTGACTGTTACTCAAATTAAAAATGTCTTGGTGGTCTCGGATTTAAGAGTCAATACATATTTAATATTTATGATGGCATTTTCAGTATTAAGGTTAAGCTCATAAATCTTCCAAACAAAAGCAAAGAATTGGAATTTGTTCATTGTTGGCCATCTAATGACAAGTTTACATGTATGTTTCATTAGTGTCCGAATGGTAAGTTATCTGCCTCCTATTAGGTCTAAAAAAATCCAGTATTCAGATGTCTGTTGTGACACAATACTGCAGAACCATATCTAAGGTAGCCTTATTTCCTGATCATATTGTTCTGATTAAAGATAAAAACATGAGTCATATATCTCTGCACAGGTGCAGCAAAATTCCTGACCTACTCTATTTTCAGACAATTTTCCAAATAAATAGGTAACGTATATGTTGAAAGAAAAGATCACTATTAATTTTTTATAACATTTGTCCCAATTGATGAGGGTGATGAGATTCCTAAGCCATAACCTCTATCTATTTTATTATGTATTTATTTTTATGTGCATGAATATTTTGCTTATATGTATGCTTTCCCACAAATGATAGAAGAGGGCATTGGATCCCCTGAAACTGGAGTTACACATAGTTGTGAATGGCCATGTGTGTTCTGGGTACCAAATCTAGTTCTTCTGCAAGAGCAACAAGTGTTCTTAACCACTGAGCCATCTCTTTAGTCTTTATTTTTTGAATTTTATATTTATTTTCTCGTGTGTGTGTGTGTGTGTGTGTGTGTGTGTGTGTGTGTGTAGAGAGAGGGAGAGAGAGAGAATCATGTGAGGGATGGTATCAGGTGCCCTGGAACTGGAGTTACAGGTGGTTGTCAATTACCCAGTGTAGTGCTGAGAATTAAACTCAGGTCCTCTGCAAGAGCATCAGGGAATCTTAACTTCTTAGCCATCCCCTCACTCTCTACATTTAAGGTCCCCATAATCTATTCTTAATATAGATATGTTTTTAATAACAACATAAAACAAAGACATTAATAGATATTTGGGGACATCAAGAGTAGAATATTTGTAAAGTCTTCCTGAAGCTGACTTTAAATGAACAGTAGGTTTTGTAAAGCAGACAGGATTTTGGAATTCAAAATTTGTTTCTTCTGTATATTTTGCAATACATATCTTATTAATTTCAATATATCTTGCTTGTTGTCATAACAGCTATGTGAACCAGGTGACATTATTGTCTTCACTTTCAAGTTGGAAAAAATAATAGCCTATCTAGAAGTCTGTAATCTGTCAAGGTCCCCAGATGGAGTGTGGAAAAGAATCCCCTTATAACCTTATTTCTTGCCCATCCAAAATAATAATTTCCTCCCATGGTTGTGCAGTAAGTAGGAAGAAGGGTTATGTGAAATTAGTATGATTTTCCAATCATGGAGACCTGACTTCAGTGTTGGAGAGATTTCAGGTCATACTCTTATCTCATATTTCTTGGATACTTGGAATAAAACTTCTCGGCTGTTAAAGAATGGAACCCCCTTTGGTGTGTGAAAATATATTTGAAGCTGAAAATAATTTACAAATACAAAATACTGCCACTGGAACATTAGCCAAGAAGATGATCTCTGAAACAAGCACCGTGTCATTGATTTCTGAGTACTGAATCTTAAGTTTACTAGAGAAACTTTATGAAATCATAAATGATGTATGTGTCCAGGAGGTGGTTGCCAGATTCTGACAGAATCACTTAGAATCAAAAGAACAGCATAAATAAGTTAATTTTTGATGAATAAATCAAAAGGGTGAACCTTAGGAGGTCCTGCTTCAATTGCATCGGTAGGAAAGCATACCTACAAAACATCACCACCGTGGATACATCCCAGTTCCAAATGTAACATCCTTCCATTTCATGGGATGATACATTCTAGAGTCTCACTAGTAAAACTTTACACTTAAATTCAAATTGAACCAAAGAAAGGAGACAGACTTTCTATCGTAAGTAAGGTTTGTAAAGTATTTTGTTAGAAATATTAGTATAAAGACCAATTCATGGTTGCTTCAGAGCTAAATCTGTCCTCTTATTACATTAGTGGAGTGGCTTGAGGCATCTCGCAACACTTTGCTTGATTTTTCTCCCTCTCTGAAGACCCAAATTATGTTATATCTTAGAACTGATTTTTTTAAACTTCATTCTTCTCTAAATCCCTTGATTGCTCTAGCTCTGATTATTATTTTAAAAAGCTTTAGATTTTCTCTGCACTTATTTCTCATTCAAAGTTTTAAATGATATGATCAAACACATCTGTTTTAAGAAATAGCTTTAAAATCAGGATCTGGGTGAAAGGATTTGAAGTACTTTTTTAAGTAGATGGCATTTTATTAACTAAGTTTCTGTGCATGGGAATATTTTAAACATGTGGGGATAAAGGGGATATGCTCCCATCTGAGCAGCTGGTGTGAGAAAGCCTTTCTAAGCCCACGGGAAGAGGCTTTGATAAAGTCACCAGGGGGTGGGATCAAGACTTTGGAGTCACAGTTAGAACTTAAGCCTAGGAGTCCTGTAAGGAAAAGAACAGTGGTGAGAAGTAAAGAATGAATGAAATACTGGTTAAAATGATTATTTTGTGGGACAGCCTGAAAGCAAATTTCGAACTGTGGGACACAACCCAATAGCAGGTCACAAAACCAAGCCGGTAGAAGGTGACTCACATTAATATGACCAGAATAGGAAATATCAACATATAACTTCAAAATGCAGATTATATATGTGCTTATAGTAGGTAAATGAATTTCTTGTCAAATCATGTTGTAAGAGCTGCAGTGGGCTGCATTCCTGCCCAGCTCCACATGGCTAGCTTTACCCGAAATAACTACACAGAAACTGTATTCTTTTGAACACTGCCTGGCCCATTAGTTATAACCTCTTATTGGCTATCTCTTACATATTGATCTAACCCATTTCTAATATCGGTATTGCCACTTGAGTGTGGCTTACCGGGACGAGTCTAACGGGCATCCATCTCGGAGAGGAGAGTCATGGCGTCTGCCTGAATTGGCTTCTTTCTCCCAGCATTCTGTTCTGTCTACTCCGCCTGTATAAGCTGCTGTCCTATCAAAAGGGCCAAGCAGTTTCTTTATTAACCAATGACCTTCCTCCATCAAAATCATAGTAATACAGATAGTGAAAATTATGATCTAAAGTTAAAGAGAATTAGAATTACTGCTGGGGAGGTGAGCAGTTTGGGGAGAATATTAAACCAAGCATTTATAATGTCTTTTCATCTTGTTTCATTTCAGTACATCCTAATTTGATGGCAAATGGTTCCAATGAGAGAAAATTTCTTGTTACTTTGTATGCGTGCTAGTGCATACACCTGTGGGTCTCTGCTGGCGTGTGTCACTAAAATACTATGAACAGAGAAAGTTTCAAAAAGATATAAATGCACAGATGAGCATGGATGAAATACTCTCTGTGAGTGTTACGGTTGGGTTCATAAATATCTGTATTTGATAGTGTTAAATCTTCCCACATGCTGTAGAAGCAGAATTGAAATTAGAGAATACATTAATTAGTTTGTTTTTTGTAGTGCTTCTGATTGAACCTGGAGTTTAAGGAAATGCAAGTCCTCTATCACTGAACTACACATCCCAAAACCAAATAAGTATATTAAAATAATAGCATCTGTAGGTCAGAAACTGCTTAAATTCAAAGAACTACATTAAGAAAAGAAAGCCACAACAGAAAGAGTTACTTCACTAAATTATTCAATTTCAGTTTGAATTAGCTCACCTGGAATGTGATGTGTGATTGCCTAAATGTGTGATAGCAGGTCCCGTGCTAAAAGTCATTTCAATTCTAAGAGGTTTTTCACAATGCTGAGCTTTAATGGGCTATCAGAAAGATTATCAAGTTATCCTATTTTGGCAAATTTTTTAAAATGGAAGCACTAGTCTGGAAAGGCTTTACCTTAGTAAATAAATGTGACTTCCTAACACTAGGAAAATTCCCAGGAATATGCAAGGATGTCCCCAGCTAAGACCCTAAGCAATAGTGGAGAGGATGCCTGAACTGGCCTTGCCCTGTAGTCATGATTAATGACTATCTTAAATGTTACCATAGAACCTTAAATCCAGCAACTGATGAAAGCAGAGGCAGAGAGCCACAGTGGAGCACTGGGCTGAGCTCCCAAAGTCCAGCTGAAGAGTGAGAGGAGTGAGAATATGAGCAAAGAGGTCAAGACCGTGATGGGGATATCCATTGAAACAGCATACCTGAATTAATAGGAGCTCGCCAACTCTGGCTGGACAGGGAAGGAACCAGCATAGGTCCAAACTAGTCCCTCTGAATGTGGGTGACAGTTGTATGTCTGGGGCAGAGTACAGGGCCACTGGCAGTGGAACCAGGATTTATCCCTACTGATTGTACAAGCTTTTTGGAACCTACATATAACAGGGAGGGTCTTGGTCCTTCCTCAAACAATATGCCTTACCCTGTCTGAGGAGTGGATGGGGGTTGGAAGGGAAGGTGGAGAGAATGGGAGAAGGAGAGGGAGTCAGAACTGGGATTGGTATGTAAAATGAAAAATAGATAGGTTCTTTTTTATTTTAAATAAAATAAAAATAGAGAAAAAGAAAAAAAAGAACCCTCATCTTCACAAAAAAGTTATATACTTATGTTCAAGATTTTTATCCTTGACCTTGACAAATTCTTTCTCCTGGGGAGGAAGTGTTCCAAAAAGAAGTCATACTTAGGATCAGCCACAGGTCGGTGCCTTATAGGCTTCTCAACGGCAAGCTCTGTCTTTGTCATGTTAGTCTCAGTCTGTGGTCTTGAGAAACCATGAACAGGCCAATAGAAGAAACTGCTCTCATCCAAACCAAAAAATTCCATTTTTGAGAAGGTCAGGAAGATGACAAAAGTAGTTCTTGCAATGGAGGGCCAAGAAACTTCTCTGCTTTAACAACACCCTCTTTAGTTTCAGAGGAACAACTCTTTCTATTTGCCACTTACAAAACCCATACTGCAAGCCACCCTGTTTCTAGGATTACATTTGTGGTCTTTGAATATACTGTGCATATTCTCATATCCTCCATATGGTCTCTACTCATTGTCATCCATGTATAACTTCAAAGCTTGTAGCATTTTACACATGATCAAGAGAACATTTAGCATTCTGACAAAGTTTTAGCATTGTGTTTGAGGCATAAAGTGAAACGGTAGCTTAATATAATGTGAAATCTAGTCCAAAGGTTGTTAAAACCCCCAGTATCTTCATTGTTTATGAATAGCTTGGTCTTTCAAAAATCCAGCTGTGTTCCCATAGAAACCTCACTGGCCCATATATGATGTCATCACCCAACAAAAGCTAGAATTCAACCACTCTATTAAGAATTGTTAATACAAGTAAACATTGAATCATCTAATTATTGGGTACAGATAACACTTTCCCAAGCACATTACTATAAGGACATTTAAAAAATCCATTAAATATGAGTGGTCTATAATTAAATACCAGAACAGGATGAACATTCACTGAAATGATAAAATTAACTCTTTAAAAAATATAGAAAACAACTTCTGAGAATATAACTTAGTGAAAAATTATCTTAATGATGTTTTGAAAAGCTAAGCACAATGCTTACTAAATAAATCTCAAGTACCCCATCTTAGTAATGGAGGGGTTTTGTATACCCATAATGTTCAAAGGGTAGAATTGAAAAACATGTTATAAAGCAACTTTTGATTTTTCTTTCCAATTCTCTTTCTACAGGTTATTCATTTTCTTTGATCTTTAATTGACATTCAGGTCTCATAACTTAGATAATAAAAAAGTCATACTTTCTTTTACCACCACCAATGGCTCTTTTTGACAATCTGGTTTAGAGTAATAATAGATAACTTTAGGCTTTGATACAGGTTAAACCTTTTGTGTTTCCTCATAGGACACCTGAAGACAGGAGTGGGCCGTTCAACATGGCAGAACTTTAACAATGTTTTGTAGAAAAAGGGGTGTGGGCTCCTTGTTTCATCCCGCCCGGCTAACATACACCCGAAATAACCACACAGAAATCTGTTTTAATTAAATCACTGCCTGACCCATTAGCTTTAGCCTCTCATTGGTAGAAGGAGTGGTGGGCTGCTTCCCGCCACCTGGCTCCTGTCTAGTTTTACCCAAAATAATTACACGGAAACTGTATTCATTTAAACACTGCCTGGCCCATTATCTCCAGCCCCTTATTGGCTAACTCTCACATATTGATCTAACCCATTTTTAATAATCTGTATTGCCACTTGACTGTGACTTACCAACATGAGTCTTACCAGTGTCCCTCTCAGAGAGGAGAGCCATGGCGTTTGCCACACTGCCTTCTTCCTCCCAGAATTCTGTTCTGTCTGTCCCACCTACCTATGTTCTGACCTATCAGGACAAGCAGTTTTCTTTATTAATTAACCAATGAAAGCAACAGATAGATAGAAGATCCTCCTACACCAATGTTTTCTATAATCAGCACTATCTTCTCAAACTATTATTCTTGCTCATGATGGATATAGGGAGGGAAATAGTAAGAAGACAAGCTGGGATCTCATTTGACTGACATTGATTAGTCCTAATTGTCTGGACCATTACCAGAAGTCAATGCTAATCTTGTTGTCCTTCCAAGGGCACAAGGTTTACTCTTCATCATGCAGATGCAAGTTCTCCAACTAATTGCTTGTCCCTACGTCACCCTGGACACATCTGGACATACTTCTGATTTCTTTCTACTAACACTGCAGCCCCTCAGGAAGACTTAAGTAAATCTCAGTCTTGGGTCTGGAAATATGACTCCAGTTAATAGCACAGAAGACCAGAGTTCCATTCCCAGTTCCCATGCAGACAGCCACAACTGTGTACAAACTCTGGCTTCAGTGGATCTAATACTTTCTTGTGACTTTATAGGTACTCAAGTATTACCTTTACAGATATGCATGCATGTGCATGTGCTTGCTCACACACACACACACACACACACACACACACACACACAAAATTGTAAATATGAAAAGAAAGCCCCAGCCTTGTTTTCCAATTTTCATGTCCATATGTAGTCCACAGAGCTCCCACTGCCTTTGAGTCACCATGAGTGGATGAGTGGGAGTGTGTCCCTCTTGCTGTCTTCCCTCACAAACAGCCACATATTTTTACCTGTTGATGCCTCAGACACTGGATCTAACAGGACCCAGGAATGTACATCAAGCTCCCCTGTGTCTCACTGAAGACTCTTACTAATCATGAAGATTAGGGAGGTCTGAAGTGTAACAGTATTCAGGGAAGTGTTCTCGCTGCTGTTCAGCATTCTATGACCAATTCACTTCTACCATATCCAACTCCTGATAAGAGAATGAGAGAGAAAAAACTATTTTTAAAGCTCTAAATGGATTGTGTCTTATTTTAGCAGCATGTAGCATTTATGTATGTTTACTTGGGATGTTGATAAAAAATGTCTTACCATTTTAAAATCTAGATATAACAGTTATTAGTACCTAACTTATCTGAAAATATCAGACTGTATTCTGATAATAAATTAAACTCCTTATTTAATAGAAAAGTGAAAATTGTGTGTAACAGGAAACTTCTATATTTAAACTTTGCATTTTAAGTGTTATTATTAGAGTGCTTAGATTCTCGTCAAAATATAAAGTTAACTGTACAAACCTAAGCAAATGGATTCCATGCTCAAGAGTATACCCCACACTCTGGAGTATCGAAGCAGCACAACTTGTAATTAGTGGATTTTCAAAAAATAGACTTTGTAAGGTTTGGATGAGCTAGGAGGCAGAGGTGGATCTGGGAGGAGTTATGAGGAAAAATAGGGAGAATATGACAAAATACATTGTTTGTTTATATAACATTCTCAAGAAAAGCAATTAAAATATTGTATAAGAGATGGATAAATGACAATTAAGCTGTATAATGTAACAATCAATAAAATGAGCCATGCCAAATATGAGTAACCAGATGGATTACTTTGGTCTGAATGACTTAAACAGAAGCCTCGCTAGCATCTTACTATAGTGTGTACTTCATTTTTATTTGCTTCAAAATGTCTTGGGATAACCTTGACTAAATATCCTTTGATATGGGATGTGCTGACATGTGCTTATAATTTCAGCCCGCAAGAGGCTGAGGCAGGAGGTCAAGGGCAGCCCTGATTGCACATCAAGGCACCATCTCCAAAACATGACAACAACAAGTGCCCTGGGAAGGATGACTCTGTAGTTGCAATTCTATCTGGGGTCTCAAGTGCATCGAGGGCAAGTGTTGATCTATTTAAGTCAATTAGAGAAGCCATTGTTTGACTCTGAGCTGAGGGCATAAGGCAATAATTGGGCCAGTGATATGAGGGGATACATTCCCTGGTGACTTTAGAGGAAAGAAAGCTTCCCATCTTTCAAGAGAGCAGTTCAGAAGGGTGCTCTCTTTTCATGAGGAACAAGAATGGAGGGAAAACATAGCTGTGGATTTTTTATTTTTTGGCAAGTGTGCAGAAATCCCAGAACCCAGTTTAGAATTATAATCACATTGTAAGAAACGGAAAGGAGACAAAAAGAAACACTAGTTTTCATGGTATCTTTGATGTGCTACAGGAGCATTTCGGAGTCTGCCCTTCCTTTGGAATCTCCAGTTATGTGAGAAGCAAATCCCTGTTTCTTAGCAAGTGTTTAATGCATACATTTTCGTGGTTGTTGTTGTTGGCAGATAAAAGCATCTAGAATGATATAGAACATTATCTGTGTGTTGCTAGCAATTTGACTACGGAGAGTTTAATTGGATGCTCATATCATCACCAAGGGACCTGGGCTGTCTTAGTGAAGGTGGGTTCTATATCTGTATTATCAATTATTTTCCATACAGTTGATCAGTAGGTGGTTAAGCAATTGCTCCCCTTGCTGTTTTTCTTTCCCAACTATGATTTAGAGTTACTTGGGGGCTAAAATTGTGACATGGTCACCCGTGATTCAAAGCTAACTTTGCTGCTCACCTCTGGACAGATGTGCTGAGTCCTTTCTCCTCTTAGCCCCACCCTCTGCCATAGCATCTTCCATACTGTTTTTTTCACTTCTTCAAGATAGTACCACCAAGACATGACTTGAACTTCAAGGAAAAAGGAAACTAAAACATTGAAAGAATGAATTCTGAGAGTACATTCCAATAGCCCTCCAGAAACTCTAGAAGGGTTTAATGCATCTTAGTATTGTATCGAGTTTGTTCCTATTTTACTAGAATATTAGATGACCAACACCAATCACATAGTTGGACTATGTTTTTAATATCTTTTAAAAACTTTTCCTTCTTCCTATAAAAATAGAAAAAATATTTCAGTACATAAAACAGGTAGTGGAGGTGCAAACCTTTAATCCCAGCACTCAGAAGGCAGGGACAGACAAATCTCTGTGAGTTCAAGGCCAGGCTGGTCTACAGAGCAGTTCCAGGAAGGCTCCAAAGCTACAGAGAAACCCTGTCTCAAAAAAAAAATAAATTATATATATTATGAATAGAAACCTCTCTGAGAAACTTTCCTTTTAGGGAGTAGAATCTAAAGCAAATATTTGCTCTCTGATGGCCTATAAAGGAGAAAATTCAAATTCTGAAGTGAATTAGTAAACAAGAAAATTGAGACACGGAAGATTAAATCAAGGAAAAATCCTTAAAACCTTCTTGGAGCCTTCATTAGTTAGGATCCTTTGAAGACCCACGTAGAATAGCCTACAGTGATCTAACATACCTTTTCTACAGCCTACGGCATGCCTTGCATGGTTTTTATACAGCCTACAGTGTGTCTAGCATCACTTTTATACAGCATCCTTACCAATTACCACTTTTCCATATGATGGAGACTTTTCTGCCCGGGAAACTAAGCATCGCCTCCAAAACGACCTCTTGAAATGTGCCCAGTTATTTTGTGTTCTTACTTCAGGAACAAAGAACAATGTTAACATTAAGCCTAATTAATTATATGCTGATATTGCTTTCAATTAACATGGCGACTCTTCTCTCATTCAGTAGGAAGCACTTGGAAAGTCTCACAAAAAGACTGTGTAAAAATGTTTTGTTGGCTTGGCAAACAAACAAACAAGCAGAAACTGTAACCTTCCTACATAACACAGATGCAGCAAACCTTTTCTTTTGGGCCGTCAACCAGCTCCCAAATCATAGAGACTTCTTATTAGTTATGAATGCTCGGCCTAGCTTAGGCTCACTTCTGGCTAACTCTTCTCTAGTAAATTAACCTTTTTGTCTTTATCTACCTTTTGCCTGGGACTTTTCAACCTTTCTTCCTCCTGGATATCTTACTTTCACTGCTCTTGTGTTTGTCTGTCAGCTGCCTAATTTCTGGCCCAGGGCGTATGTCTCTCTTTGTCTCTATTTTTTCTCTCCTTATTCTCCTTCTTGTTCTCCCTTTTTTCTTCTCTCATTCCTAAATTTCTCTCCCTACTTATTCTCTCTGCCCACCAGCCCTGCCTATCTCTCTCTTGCCTAACTATTAGATTTTTCAGCTTTTTATTAGACCAATCAGGTGCCTTAGACAGGCAAAGTGAAACAGATGCAAAACATCTTTAGATACACACATCCTTACATCATTAAGCAAATGCAGCACAAACAAATGTAACACATCTTTCCATAACACACAGACGACTTTCCTGTTTTCTACCAAGCAGAGCTTCACATGGATAGAAATAAGACACTGGCAGAAAAAAAAAATCATTCAGTATTGCTTGTATGAATCAAGTTCTCTCAAATCATATGACTACTTGCAAATTATTAAAATGAAAACAATACATTCCATGATATAAAGAAAATTTAAATAGGTTCCAACGAGTTGTTGAATTGATATTCTTTTTCTAAATAAATGCAGATGAGAACATGCATATAAGAAAAGCATATCAGTATTACATACCATAAAAAGCCACACAGACACTGAAGTTTCTCTGTGCCATGATCAAAGTGAGATCTGGGGAAGAACATACAGGGATACCCACTTACCAAATATTCCATCGGTAATTCACATGAGTTCATGATTCATAGTCTATGAATTCTAAGAATTACTCAGGGTCAGCAGGGAGACTCAGTAGGTACAGCTGCCTACCATCAAGAGTAAGGGCCTTGTTCATTTCTCAGGGATCCGCATGATGGAAGAAGAGAGATGACCCTTGCAAGTTGTTCTCTGACTCCCAACCCATGCTGTGGCAGCATTTTTAAAAATTAAAATGCACAATGGCATGGACCTACCAGAACAATATTTCATTTGTGTGTGTATGTGTGCATGCATGCATGCACTCTGAGGGTCAAATCTTTCCATATGATGGGATGCATCCACAAGCTATCTTTCATTTTCAGTTTATCAAATAGGAACTAAGACATCTTAGCAGAGTTGTTGGAGATTTAGTTAGCTTTATGCACAGATCCACAAATTCATAATAGGCTATCAACCCCTAATCAATTCCATTGGAGTCAATTTCAGTCAGACAGTATCTGGAAAAAAAAGATTTAACAGCTGAATGAATTGAGCATGGTCTCTAGGGACAACACCGATAAAGGGGTTATACACTATCATTTATTTTGGTGGTACTGAATACTTATTTTGACAAGGCAGTTCATTCAGTTTTACAAGGCATTCTTGTAGGCGCAGACTACAGATATCGGTACTACTTAATTAGAATCTTATTTTTTTTTCTTTTCTTGCTGTCAAATGAGGCAAAGATTTGAAGCATTTATCATAAAACTTTTCTTTGACATTTATCTTTTCTGGGGTCAGTTATTCACAAATGTTACTTCTTTAAATATTTTTGGCAAACACTTGTCAAGAGTTGGTTGAAACCCACAGCTAGTCTCTGGTTCTTCGTGCATCAGTCTCTTTCACTGCAGTGGGTTGCTACTTGATCAGGGACTTTGCTTGGTCCTTAATCTTCAATGATGTGATGACAGTTGCCATTCAAAGGACACAGACAACAGGATAGAGAAATTGCATTGGAACTCATGCCAAAAACTGCTGCCCCAAAGGCTTTCTGGACATGTCTGGTGTTAGATATGTGGTCTACCAGGTGTATAAAGTCTTGATTCATGCTATCTCTCCAGTTTATCTTTTCATTTAGTTATATCATTTATAAGCACATCTAAACTGTATTGTTGCATGTCAATCTCATACTCTACCCACTCTATTGTAACCTACTCACAATCTTCTTCAGCTCTAATAGCTGTCTTCATTTTTGTATATATTTATATACATACACACATATATGGGATGTGTTCAGATGTAAATATACAAACATATATGTAGAGATTATAAAAAAACTAATTTTGGGCTGTAACATTTCAGAATAAGCAATGTTTGGTTTTTCTTATTAGATTCTGAGTTTAATACCTGGAGTTGTAGTTGTAAGCATTTGTGGGGCACCTGAAATGGGTGCTAGGAATTGAACTCAGGTCCTTTGCAAGAAAAGTTGAAGCTTTTTACTCTTGAGCAATGTCTCCAGCTCATAGCTATCTTCATTTTAACTTCTGTCTGACAACCCAGAAAATGGATTAACTATTTAGAAACTGGAAAAAAAAAGTTTTATAGAGAGCTGTATATTACTATTGTATATTGTAAATATATAAATGTTAAATATATCTTAGCAGCAGTGGTTTACTCCTAAAATTGTTTCTATTTTTGATATTATAAAATTTGCCTTCCCATGACAGTACTGTATGATAATGAAGTTACGCATATTTTTGTGTATGTGTCTTAGACTGGGGATTGTGCATGCTACGTAAGTGTTCTGCTACTTAGATAAATCATAAGTCCAAATGTATATTTTTTAGGAAAGCAATTTGGAGATTATTTCACATAAAAAACTACAATAGTATACTAATTCACATTAAAAAAAACTCTGATATCATAGCCTATAATAAAATTAATTTTAAGTGTCATAATTGTATTTAGTGTAATTTATATAGCAGGTAATTATTGTGGGTAGTTTGCATCGGTGTGTAGCTCTGAAAGGATTTTACTGCCCTGAAAGGTTTTGCAGACAACAGCACTCCTGTTTCCTGCCCCTGACAGTTAGGCCTGTCCAGGCATGCAGCCCGCCTGTCAGAAACAGTGCGTTTGTCCAACAACACTCTTATTTTATAAGCAGAGGGAATGTAACAAAGATGGGTTGTCAGCCTAATAAAAAGGCAGAATCTTAAGTGGACTGTACTTAGGAGTGACTCCTTCCTGTTCCCCTCTTCACTTCAGGGAAGGTTTTGAGCTTGCCTCTAAAGCCTTTTGTTAATATCTCAGCAACACAATGATTTCCAGAAAAATTCCTTTCAGGTAAATGCAGTGGATCAGATAGCCTTCAAAAGTGAGTCAGATTCAGTATTAACTGTTTTATGTGAACTTCAACATACCAAAGACACATCTTGGAAATGCATGACATGTGCATAGACGGTCCCTGGGAAGGAATTCTACACTAATGAAGTTCTGACAATCCACGTGGGTTAGCACCTTAGGGAATCAGTTTCTTTGCTTATAAAATTGAAAGTCTGCTTCATGTGGATTCTAAGCCTCTTAGATATCCCGACCCTCAAAGAGGGTCTCTGTTAACCAAGGAGGCAGAGCAGGAGAGGGCAGGGACAAAAGAGGACAAGGAACAATTTCCCCTAGAATATTTCAGAGTAAGCAAAGTCCTATTTAGATAAACTAGATTCCTAAGTTTGTCTATGAACAAACAAAGGATTCCTGTGTGTGTATGTGTGTGTATATATATATATATATATATATATATATATATATATATATACAGTAAAATTATACCTGAGGATTTTTCTAGGTCCATCATTTGTCAAAGTTACGTTATGTTTTGGAAATCTTTTTAGTATTATAAACTGCCAAATAATTGAAGAAAGAGAAATGCTCCTCACAAAACATATTCTTAAAAACTTGTAACTTATTGACTTGCATGAAGACATATAGATATTTCACTAAATTTTTGTTTAATATTCACAATAACCCTGTATGGTTTAATCTATTACTATGGATAAATAAATATAGGAAGTGGAATGTGAATATAGACTGACCTGCTTTTAACTCTTACCTGAAATGGTAAACCCTTCCTGTCTAGAAACTACATATTCAAGGCAGTATATTAGTATATTAGTTGTCCCCAGGAATGAATAAATGAAATGTATTCTTTGGGAAGATTGTGCCAATGTTTACAGTGAAGTTCATTCATATATATATATATATATAGATATAGATATAGATATATATCTTCCACTTTATCTTTCCATCTTATTTTTTGAGACAGAATCTCTCACTCAACCTGGAACTCATGGATTTGGCTAGACTGACTGACTGTCAAGCTCTATGAATCTACTTGTCTGTTCCTTTCCTCCCTGTGGTTATAGGTGATCTGCTGCATCTGGCTTTTGCATGGATTCTGGACATCTGAACCTGGATCCCTATGCTTGCACAGGAAGCTGTCCACTGACTTAATCATCTCACCAGCACCATCCCTGCTCCCCAGCATGAAATTCTTTGGTATCTTATCAGGTCTATTGTTCTGGAGACCACAAGACTGAAAAGCCTTTGTACCTTGTACTTAACAACTTACACAAATTTTCCTGCTAAGCCCCTAGAAATAAAATAAAATAAATTAATAGTGTGAGAAGACGACTCACAGACTGGGAGGAAGAATTTTGAAAAGACACATTTATTAAAGAACTGTTATAGTAAATAATGAAAAATGTCATTTAATACTCAGCTGTACGAAAGTAACCTAATTAAAACATAAACCCAAAGTCTTGACAGAGACAGACTCTTTAGTTAGCAAACAAGCATGCAGATGTTTTGCATCATACGTCACCAGGAAAAGGAAATTTAGAACAAGAATGAGACTTACTCCCCCTCTTCTAGAGTGTCCAGGTGCCCACTGAGAACACTGACAGGAAAGGCTGTACAGGCTGTTGGGAGCAGCAGCAGGGCTCACGTGTTCGTGTGGGGTGAGAACCAATATAGATGCTGTGAACAGCTGTGTGTCAGTTTCTTAGAAAACTAAACACATTCTTGCCCCCCAGTCCTTGGTATTTATCCAGAGGAATCTATCACAGAGCCATGCGAAACCTTCCCATGTAGAGTATAATTATTCACAATTTAAAAAATCTGAACACAAAACAAGATGTCCTTCAGATGTGAATGAATAATTAAATTGTATTTCCGAACAAGAGAATATTATTCATTATAAAAATAAATAATCTGTCTAGACTTGGAGAGACATGGGAAACTTGTATGCACATTGCTGAGTGATAGAAAATCCTGCCTAGTGAAGGGTGTCTACGGTATGACGTTCTGGAAAAGTCAGAGCTGTGGAGAAAGTGGAAAACTCAATGTGCACTAGGGCATATTTCATAGATAAAGTGCAGCCATGATTATCTTCATTGTAGTAATTGTTGACCAAGGTTTTTGTCCTATCTGGTCCCTCTATATCAGCTACACCATCTACAGCTGTTTAGTCCCAAATGAACACATGAAAGTCTACATTAATTTTAAAACTGGTTGGCCTAGTAGCTCAAGCTTTTTATTAACTCTTTTAGATTATACCAGCCCATAATTCTTGTCTGTTTTAGCTATGTGGCTTGGTACCTTTTTTGGCAAGGCAGTCACATCTTGTTTGCTCTGTGTCTGGGTCATAACTGCAGACTACAAAATCCTCTTTCAAGAATTCTCCTGTTCTCATTGCCCCACCTCTACTTCCTGCCTGGTCTTCCTGCCTATACTTCCTACCTGGCTATTGGCCAATCAGCATTTTATTAAAAAATAATACTAGTGACAGGATAAAAAAACATTTTCCCACAGCAAGTAATGCCACACGCTTCTTTCAGCTTGATTTTATATCACATTCTTAGAGTTCTTTGTATGTGTCAGTCTTGAGTTTCATTAAAAGCTGTTTATGCATCTATGAAAACAATCATATATTTTCTTTTCTCACTGACATGTTAAGTTACATTAGCATTGGAACACTGATTTTGAATTTTTACATTACACTAGTCATTGGACAGGATATATTATCCTTGGTAAAATATATCAGATTTTATTTCCTTCTATTTATTGATATTTTGAATCTGTATTCATGAGAAAACTGGATAAGGAATTTTGTTTCCTACACTGGATTTTCTGTCTGGGGTTTCATAAAGCAAAGCAGGCAGAGTTCCTTGTTCTTATGTGTTCTAGGGGTATCACCGTGGAACCAGTGCTCTCTCCTACACACCGGGAAAAATTCACTCAGAGAGCCCTCTAAGGCTGCAGTTTTCTTTACAGGAAGATCACTTACTAGCAGTAGACAGTTTATGTTATCTGTTGAATGACTTTTGCCAGCTTGTGTCTTTATTAGTTTGTGGAGACACTGTAACAAATGCCATAGCTCAGTGGATTAAACAACAGAAATCAATTTATTCCCAATTTAAAGTCCCCAAGTCTAAGATCAAGATGTCATTTAGGCCATTTCTTTCTGAAATCTCTCTCCTTGTCTTTTACATAGTTATCTTCATTCCCTTCTCAGATGGCCATCCTTCAGGTTTGTTTGTTTGTTTTCTTGTTTTTGGTGTGTGTGTGTGTGTTGTCCCAGTATTCTTTCCCTATAAGCACATCAGGTATATTGAATGAACATACACTCACATGGCTTGATGTTATTTCTGGACCTCTGTCTAAATATGGGGATGAGGACTTCAGTATATAAATTTGAGAGAAGCAGAGCTTAACGCATAACAATGTCAGCCAGGGGAATCATTCACTTCTAGGTTGTCTGATTTATGTTATATATAAGATCCCTTATTAATACTTATATCTGTAGTGTCTATAGATGTATCTGTGTATTCAATTAATTATTGTCAATTAAAATTACACCGTGCCATGGAACATTAGACACGATTCTTACTCTCTTTCATTCCCATTACCATGACGGCAGATTGCCTTCCTTCCTTGCTTCATTTCAAGGTTCTGATAACTATGTTTACCTGTGTCTTGAAAATTTTGGGCTTTCATATAAGGAAGACAATGTGGTATGGGCCTTTCTATGCCTAGCTTACTTCACTAATATAATGTCTTTTGTTTCAATTTGTGATTCTGCTAAAGACCAAATTTCACACTGTGGTGACTAACATCCCATCATATGTGCCCACAATATCGTCTTTATCTATTCATACACTGATGGGTACTAAAGTGGATTCTCTATCTCAAGTCTTAAAGATGGTGTTGAATTAGACAGGTGAGTGCACATGTCCCTTTGACATACTGTCACCTGCTGGTAAGGAGGCTGGGTCAATGGAAGAGCTAGTTCTACTCTGTGGAGGAGATCTATAATGCTTTCTCCAGTGTCTACAATGAAGTACATTCCCAGAGAGTGTAAAGAGCTCTCCTTTTTTTTTTTTTTGCACTACTATTGGATTTATTATTTTCTATTATGTTTGGACAATATCTACCTGGAATGAAATGAAATCTTACAGTTTTGATCCATGTTTTCCTGAATTTTAATATTTTCCTATATAGTTGTTAGTCATTTGTATATTTCCTTTTGATAAATATGTATATGGATTACTCGCTGTATTGTTTTAGATGTTATTTTCTTTTTGACAAAGGCATCAATAGCATTCAATGAATGACATACATTGGAGAAAGGGCTTTTTTTCTCCCCCTGTTGAGATGTCTCAGTTCTTTATAGGTTCTGAAAGTGAAACGCCTCCTATATGTGTTGAAATAGGTGCAGCTGGCTGCGTCCCCAACACCCACCCGCCTGCACGGCTAGCTTTACCCGAAATAATTACATGGAAACTGTATTCTTTTAAACACTGCCTGACCCATTAGTTTCAGTTTCTTATTGGCTAGCTCTTACATATCTATCTAACCCATTTCAATTAACCTGTGTAGCCCAGATCCTGGTAATGATCTTAACCTGAGTCTGCTTGGAGTGGGAGAATCATGGCGACTCCTTGACTCAGCTTCTTTCTCCCAGCATTCTGTTCTCTTTACTCCGCCTACCTATATTTCAACCTATGAGGGCCAGCCAAGCAGTTTCTTTATTGCTTAACCAATGAAATCAACACTCCCACATCAGATGGGCAGTTAGAAATGATCACTCCCATTATTTACGCTGTGTCTTTAGTTTTTGTGTTATTTCCTTTGATGGAAAGGTGCTTTTGAGTTTGATATAAGCCCACCTGCTCATTCTGCTTTTGGAGACATATGCAAAGCCTTTTCTAGATTAATTTCCTCAGGTATTTCTTATGTATTTTGCCATGATTCTGTAGTTTCATATATTACGTTTAAGTTTTTGTTCTATTTTGAATTGAATTTTGTGAATGGAGAGAGATACTATTATAATTTCTTTCTTATCTATACGAATAGCAGGTTTTTTGAAGAAATCTCTCTCTTTAGGCTGTTATTGGATGCTATTGAAGCCTTTGTAAAAAAAAAACCCAGATTATTGAAATATGTGGATTTATTCTGGAACCTACTCTGTTCCATCAGTCTATGTGTTTGTTTTAATGTCAGTATTTTGTTGCTGTATTGATCTTGCTGCATTTCTTATATATTCATGGTTCAATTTTGGTAAGTTATATGTGTCTGGAAGTGTAAATACTTCTAGATTTTCAAATTCTAATTTAAGTATAGTTTATTGAAGTTCCTTATGGTCCTTGTATTTCTATGGGGGTCAGTTGTATTATTTCTATTTTCATACTTGATTTAATTTATTTGATCTTCTCTGTTTTCTCAGTAATTGCAGCTAAAACAAGTTTGTCAAGTTTACTTAGCCTTTAAAAAACTGGTAATTTTATTGCTATATACACATGAATGACAGTGATGCTTGGGTCTTTGATTTTTTTCTTTCTAATTTTGGGGGTGGTGTTTACATAATCCCTGCCCCAATCTATTGCACTACCTCTGCTATAAGCACTAACAATAAACTTCCCTCAGCATTGCGTTTGCTGTTTCTCATAGTTATCTACTAAGCTGTGTTATCGTTTTCGTTTGTTGGAAGAAACTTTCAGTTTTCCATTGCAATTTCTTCATGGACCCACTAGCCATTAATGAACATTAAACTTAAATGTAACATTGTTTTCATTTTTCAAGCTCTTATTGATTTTTTATCTTTATTCTAATTTAGTTAAAAAAGATATATCCTATCATTTTAGTCTTTGTTAACTGTTAAAGCTTATTTTTCATTGTTTTAATCTCTCCTTAAAACCCATTTAACTAGTCATATCATTTAATATAAGACTATAAATACTTTATAATCAAGGTCATTATTAATAAGAAATGATCTGGTATTCTATAATTTGTTTGCTCCTTAAAGTATTTGATTTTGTGTGTGTCTGTATGAACACGTGAACGTAAGAGTGTACTACCCAAGCTGGGCGATGGTGGCGCACACCTTTAATCCCAGCACTCGGGAGGCAGAGGCAGGCGGATCTCTGTGAGTTCAAGACCAGCCTGGTCTACAGAGCTAGTTCCAGGACAGGCTCCACTGGAACTGGAGTTGCAGGCAGTTGTAAGCTGCCTGACATACATTATATATATGTGTGACATACATTATATATAGAATGGGATAGAGGTATGTTTCAGCAGTTATATGTTTCTTACTTTCTATTTAGCTATGTGGCTCAGTGGATTTCTGCACAGTACATAGCTGAGATTTGGTTCTTTCTCACTCTCTGTCTCATCTCTGTTCTATTGTTGACTTTCATGCCTTTGCATGTTTTTATGATGTCACTAACCATCATCCTTTTGCTTCTAGACATTGCTCCCCTTTAGCATATCTCTAGGCCTTATCAAGGCATGATTTCCTTAGAGTCTGTGTTCTTGTGAAGGATAGGCTTCTTGGTGTACAATTTGGTTTATATTTTTTTCTTTCAAAACTTTGACTTTGCTGTTCTAGTCTCCCCTAGCCTTTAAGGCTTCTAAGAGAAGTCTGTTGCCAGCCTAACTGTGATTCCTTTGCTTTGTTTAAAGAATTTTCTCTGTCTTATACTGTTGACAATTTAACATAATGTATCTCAAAGAAAATTTTTATGTTTAACTATGATAATTCAAATTTCCTTGGACATCTTTCCCAAGACTTACAAAACTTTCGTCAGTTACTCAATTGGATAGAGCTTCCACGATTTCACTCATGTCTTTCCTTTTGTGAAAAGAGGGGCTGCTTCGTTAATTGTGTTCTATGGGTTTAAAAGGGTTTCTTTACTCTTCAATTCTTTTATTTCTTTTTACAATATGACTAAGTTATTTCAAAGGAGATTTGTCTCAGTCATAGAAACCCTCCTTTGTGCCCTTTCTGCTGTTGAAACCTCAAACAGTTTCACTTACTAAATTGCTTTTTTAACTGGTTTCTTTTAATAATCTCCATTTCTTTGCTGAATTTTTCACTGATACCATGCAACTCTGAATTTCTTATTTCATATTAAGTTCTCTAAAAATTACTCTCTTCTTTTATTTGCTCGGTAGTCTGTGAATTTCTTTTACATTGAGGTGCATTGCTTGGGAGTTAGTGTGTTTCCTTTGGGGTATCATGTTTCCTTTAAAATGTTCCTTGTACTCTTGTACTGTGTTTGTGAATGTTATGGGTGTGTTGTCGCTGTTGATGCTGCAGGGTGTCTACACATCATTTGTGTATGTGGTGGGTCTGTTGCCACTGTGGATGTCACAGGGTACCTACACTGTAGTTATGTATCTGGTAAGTTGGTTGCCACTTGAATTTTACAGGGTATCTATATTGTATTTGTATATCTAGTGAACAGGTCGCCACTATGAATATCATATCACAGGATGTCTACACTGTATTTGTGTAGCTCTTAGGTCAGTTGCCACTATGGATTTTACGGGGCATCTAAACCATACTTGTGTAGTGGGTGGGTCAGTTGCTACTGTGAGTTTTACAGGATGTCTACACTATATTTGTGTAGATGGTGGGTGGGTTGTTGCTATGAATTATACAGGTGTCTAAACTGTATTTGTACAGTGGGTGGGTCAGATGCCACCGTGAATTTTACAGGGTGTTTTTCATCATAAAATGTTTTCTACTAGCATTGTGTTATTTAGTTGTGTTTTGCACATTGATTTCAGATGGACACTTTAGCATACTGATTTATGTAGTCGTTTTAGCTATGATCAACACTAGCTGTGTTGGCACTGTAACAGTGATCTAGGTAGCAGGGCCTGTGAGACTGTATTCAAACTGGGTTGATATGCCTCCCTCAGACAGACTTGATGGCTGTTCTAGACATGGTGCATTCTGTGTTCCACAATATTTGTTACAGAGATACATGTGGGCACCTGTAGGCAGCCATATTGCTGATACCATTCTTTGTTTATTCCTGATTGCGGTGATTTGTATTTCTTTTACTCTCTTCTTAGTGTTTTCCTGTTTACCAGTTACACTGTGTTTTCTAAGAAGAAACTTGTAGCTTAATTTACTTTCTCTATTTTTTTACATCCTCAATTTTATTTGTTTTTTGAGTATGAATTGTTCTTGTTGAATTTATTTTCTACAATATTAAATAATTGAATTGAGATGTTTTCTAATATAAACATCATAGCAATTATGATAACTCCCTATACACTGTTTTAACTACATCTAGTGCTGTAATGATTTTTACTCTTAAGAGATAATTTTATTCTTTCCCCAAGTCCCACTCAATCTTCTATAATATCAACCATGATGGTGATATTTAAATCATGAGAACTAGCAAATACCACAAATCATGACCTTCCCCCCTGAGAGGTAATTACTGAATGTCTACCACACAACTCGATGTACTAATTATTGTGGTATAGTGTTGTTTTTCAAATCAAGTCAAGCCATTTCCCCATATATATTTTGATTTCTTCTTTTAGTAATGAGAATTTTTTAAAAGATTTATTTATTTGTTATTTTATGTGCATGAGTCTTGCCTGCATGTATATATGCACACTGGAAGATGCTTGACACCAAAAGAGATGACTGGATCCCTCAGAACTGGAATTAAAGACAGTTGTGAGCTGCCCTCTGGGTGCCAGAAAATGAACCAGACTCCTCTGTAAGAGCAACAAGTACTCTTAACTACTGAGCCATCTCTCCACCCTCCTCCTGAGTGTTATTTAACTTTTAAAATACTTGTTGATTTTTCCAAGATATCTTTTAGTTTATTTAATGTATAATCCAAGAATGTACTCCAGATAGTCCTAATTTTTAAGAGCTTATTAGGGCTTGTTTTTTTTGTTTGTTTTATATTTTGGTTCAGAATGCATTCCTATATGACCTAGAATGCTTTGTGTACATTTGAAGTGATTTCTGTCTTTCTCCATCCTTTCCAGATTGATTTATTGAGGTAGGGTCTCTCACTGAACTGGAAACTCACCAATTATTCCTACTCTAGCTGGTCATCTGGTCCCAGGTAATCTTTGTCTCTGCTTCCAAAGTGCTGTGATTACAGATGGCCATCACGTCTGCCAGCTTTTACGTGGACTCTGGGATTCTGAACACAGGCACTCACAGTTTTGTAGTAAGCACTTTATCTCCCCATGCCCTACACTATGTATCTCTATCTCTCTCTTAGGTTTAGAGGCTTTCCCCTCAACTATACTGTGACTTTAGTTGTATCTTAAGGTGATGTTTCTTTTCTTCAATCGTCTAGAGACCTGAGGATTTGACTTCACAGGTGGTGGGAGAAGGAATCAGACTTCCCCAGGTCTTCTCCTTCAGGGCCTATGATTCTTTCTAGAGTAAAAGAGATTTGAGGAGGATTTTGCGCACAGCATGGGAGTACCTAGGGAATTTTGTGCAAAGTCTGAAAGTGTGTGCAAGGTTCTCTGTGATTTTGGTTACCATCTGCCACATAATACGACCTGATCGTCACCTTAGCACACGGTCCATCTTTAACAAGCTCATATATTTTACTAGAATTGATCTCCCCAGTTACATGTCTTTGAGAGCCTCATATCCTCTTTGAGTAATCAAAGGCTAATGTGCTTCCCCCCTTGACTTGCTCTGTCTTAGCTTTCGGGCTAGTTTCTCTATGACTCAGAGATCTTATGGAATCAACAAATGTTTTGATCTTGCAGATTCTCCTCTGTCTAAGTATGTTTCACTGAAGGATGGAAATGACAGTATTTCTAGATCAACATCAAGCAGAAGCTAGAATTCATGACATTTTTGATAAGCAAGACCCTTTTTATTGTTATTGATTTTTTTTTTGAGCTCTACGTATTTCTCTGCTCCTCTCCCTGCCTCTTCCCTCTTCTTCAACCTTCTCCCAAGGTCCTTATGCTCCCAATTTACTCAGGACATCTTGTCTTTTTCTACTCTCTTTTATCTCTGTAACTGCTCAATACATCTTTGGTAAAAGTTACCAGTATTCAAATTCTAGCCCTCATAAAACTGAGTCATAGTTTATTATGTTTTGATTCACAGCAAGAAACAATGCTAACATGCCTCCCAAACAAACATTGTGGTGAATTATAAAATATTCTTTTTCATATCACCCTGTCTCTCTAGAAAGGTAAAATCCAGATAAATTGAGGACTCTCTTCTAACACTTCCAATATGTTAGAGATCAGCAATACAGACATTTATTCATGACTGGAGCAATGAGACTTGTTCATTGTTACTAATGAAGAAACAAAGCAGAGCAAGACTGGACAGTGGCTACCTTGTCCTCTAAGGCACATAAAACTGTGTGATGTGGTGGTGTGTGATTGGGTATTCAGGATTGGTGCAGTTCGCACTGTTTTATCAGATACGGTTGAGCTGAGACCATGATCAAGCTATGCTGAGCACTGACATTCATTCAAGTTTAGAAAGCACCCCACAAATTATTTCTAACCTGACACTTTCCCCCTCCAGGCTTGGATTATTGCCATGACCCCTGGTTACAAATCACAGATACTGACTGATGGTTACAAAGGACCTTTGGTTTGTTGACACCATTATTTCATGCATAGATTTTATGGTTTTTTTGTAGCTTGCTGTGACATGTTAGAACCCATCTGTCTGCTCAGTAACGAGCAAAATGACAAACGTAACATAGGAAACATTGCTCAGATATCCAAGATTGTTTACTACCATTTGCTTTTGCTAATATGTTGGCATTTACAGCTGATAAATAAATGAAAGATGGTGAGGACCTTGAAATTGACATGATCTTTATGAGAAGCATAAGATGAGAGCAATATTTTTAAATGGACATTTGTTTGCTTCACATTTGTTAGGCATTTTATATTTAGTTCACTTTTATCTCTCCAAAAGGCTCCAATGCTCTGAAACAAATTAGCTGTCATATTTTATATTAGTGGGAAATAAAATATCTGCCTCTCTTTTTGGAGCTGGAAAATGCTTTACAGTAAGATGTTGATATGTATTTTTGTTGTTGTTTCAAATAAGTTTTTAATCAAGAAAAATGTGCCTGCTCTTCAGTGGGCAGTTTTCATTGGTAGGTTCTGAGAGGTAGCAGTATATAATAGAAGTAGAGTTATATAAATTTTATGTCTTTAATTATCCCTCTTAAGATGCAGAACATTTCACTTCCTGAGACTGCCCATTACTTCCATACGTTGTTGCATGTGTATTTAAAGATTTATTTATGATTAAGCTAAGTGAATGGATTTGGGGATTTAACAAAACGCCTAAAACATGGAGGTTACCCACTGAACATATTTTATGCTCATTTGCTCCCATATATCCTTTTTTCTCCACAGTTTTCACAAAATATCTTGAAAATAAAAGATTGAACATAAAATATGTGCTCAATAAATGCATATTAAGTTGATAAAACCAATATCTGACTGTTGGACCCTCCACTAATGACAGAACTTGGTCTTGAGTTTCTCTTTCAGCCTTGTACCTTTACAAAGCCCTCCTCATTCTGACTGCAAAGTATGTATCAGCTAAAATATTATGCAGGCAAATAAATACCCCCATCATTTCTGTGATTAATATTCTTTTGTTTTAAAAAGAAAAATTCCAGCTTTTCTCATTTCTGAGCAAATAACACAACTGTAAACGCTGTTGCCAAGCAACCTGAATTCACAGCTCAGATGGACTGAATGTTTGTATTCATATGTAGATAAAATTGACCCACTCCTTTTCATAAAATGTATCTGTGAGGTCTGAGATGGTTCTCTTAAGATGTCAGGGTGTGGGCTGTGGCATTAGTACTCTGTAAGGGTGTGCTGAGACATAGCTACTGTGCATGCCTCTGACACTGAATTTGGTGGGTCACATTTAAAGTATCTGGTTTAGCATCTGCTAGTCTATTAAGCTTCTTTGGAGGCATGTGTTGTCATCCACTTATTATTTGCAGAGGGCCCTTTGATACCCAATACTCCACATGATGATTCCACAGTTTCTTAAAAACTATTTTTTTTTTTACTGGAACTTAAAAAGCAGAAAGAAAAAGAAAAGAAAAAAAGATAAAAAAAAAGAAAAAAGCAGAAAGAATAAAACAGTTAGATGAATTACAGTAAACCCAAACAGTAGTGTTCCCTCTGAAAGTGTTTAGAATTATAGCATTTTCAAACTCGAGGAAAGTTTAGAGCTCACTTAGTTCAGAGGTTCTCTACTCTGGTTGTCATTTGAACCACTTGGGATCCTATAAATGCAACTTCTCCTGAGTGAGGTTTTGGACAAAGCTCTTAAAGGTTCTCCTGCTGATTCAATTGTACACTTAGGGTGCTACCTATGTAGTTTAAATCTCTCTGTCTCTCTCTTTCTTCCCCACCTCTGAGAAAATAACCCCATTGTGATGAGAACAGCAAGTTCATGGGACACGAATCAGCTCAGGAGTCACCTGCCAATCACTGATACTTGACCTCAATGTCCCTTCCATATGGCTGTGTGGGGAGCCCGCCTCCAGCAGCACAGGGCTTTGATAGGAATCCACAATTGACGAAGCTAGACTTTTCTATCTGAGGAGGGTTAGGGAAAAAGGCACTTACAAACCCTCTTGATGGTTTCCCTCTTTGTCCTCTCTCTTTCTATATCCTCTGTTTTTTTTTTTTCCCTCATGTTGTTTTACAGCTTTTCTACCTGAACAGAATCTTCCAGGCAGTACAAGAATCAAAGCGGTTGCATTCCATTTCTCAAGTGAATGATTATAGGTAAAAACATGTTTTCATCTCCCTCACGTGACTGAACATTTAGTACAGGTGAAAAACAATCATCCCAAGAACCCACATGCATTCATACCCAAGCAACTAGTTGTAGATTAGCCATATGGGCAAACAAGTTATTCTTCTCAGGCCTTTTACTGGCAGGCTGCATTCTGCAGTTACAAAGAAAGGTCTAATTACTTTATTAGTTACCTTAAAATGTAATCTTATAAGGAATCTTAAAGAAATCACAAACCTAAACTTTTATATATGAAACACAGTCAGATCTATTTTAAATCTTAGTATATATTTATTCTTTAATACTTTTTTTAATGTCAGGAGATTTAGGGCAGAAAAGGTATAAAGAATTAATCATCACCTTTATTCATCAACCAAACCCAGCAAGGAGAGTATATCAGTCAGTAATAATTAGGTTGCTTTGTTCTTGTTTCCTGACCTTAAAAGTTCTGCATTCAACTATGTGCCTTTCTAAAACTTTAGATTGTCTTTTTGGGTTCTTTACCTCAAAATTATTTAGCAAAAACATCTCGGTCTAACTTTACTATTTTCAAAATTTTGTTTTAGTTGTAATTCACCTCAAGACCTGTGAACACATCTCCCAACATGAAGGTTAAAAGAATTTAAACTAGCTGAGCTATTGGAACTCAAGTGTTAGTCATTAACTTGAGCTACAATCCATGCAGCTCCTTAGGTGAGACTCATAGACCTTGACTGTGAATCATAATCCTGTATTTAGTTTTATTCATCAAAACTCTGCATAAGCTATCATTATTACTATCAAATTAGACTACAGTTTGGGGAGGGGTCATCTTGACAATCCACGGGTAAACATGCCCAGTAGAATGAGATGTTTCCAAGAGATAAACACACTATATTACAGGCAGTGGGAATCTCTCCATGTCCACTCACACCAGGCTAGATATCAGAGAAATAGAGCTGCAGCAAACATTTAAAGGCACAGCAGAAGCAAAAGACATTCTGTGGCCTGCAGTCCCAAGGCTGTGCCTAAATGAGATTAGCCCATTGGAGGATGCCCTTTGGGTGAGCTGACACCTGGAACTGCAATTGCAATTCCTCTGACATGGCCACAGCATTTCCTTCTAAGAAAGTATATGGAATAGGCAGAAATATTTAACTGTGCAATGACCGCTGTGGTGGTTAAATGGGATGACATGCACAGTGTGCTACAATTGTGCTTAGGGGAAGACTGACAAAGACCATTTCTGCCCTTAGCCAAGCATTTTTTCTCAGTTGCATACTGCGTCAGTAGAGATTTAATTCACTGACATCCAGATTTTTCATCCCATGAATAAATAAGACCATGGGAGAATGGCTCTAGGTGCCTACAAGTGCCTGCTAGTCTTCAAAAGACCTGAGATCGATTCCCACACTGCGTGGTTCATAATTTCCTGTAACTCCTGCTCTGGAGGAGTCTATGGCTCCAAGGGACACGTCCCCTCAGAGCAAACTGTCGTCTGGCAGGAAGGACACTGGGACAGAATTTCCTCCCCTCATTCTGTAATTTTCTACTAGTAGTCATTTCAGCTAAGCCAAGGGGTGAGAATGCTTCTGTCAGAGGATTGCTACAGTCAATCTGCTGGGGCAAAAAGCAAGGTGGAGAGGTCTGGAGAAGGATCTCAGAAGGTGGAGAGCAAATATCCAGGCAACCACCACTTTGTGAGGGTTACTTCATACATAGGATGTCTTCACAACTTACATTTTTTGACACTACTTATGCTTCTTTGACACTAATTGACTTGAACATAAATCGCCATAAATTACTGATAGTCTTCACAATATAGACTTTCTTATGAGGTTTTATATGAATACCTGCTAACTCTGCTTCAAAATGAACCTTCCTGGGCAGTGGAAACTGAACTTGACTATGGGTAAAAGGACAGCAGTCACATTGGTCCACGGACGCTGTGTTGGAAGAGATTCAGGAGGGAAATCAAGCTGTGACACCTCCAAGCTAGGCATGTAAAATAGCCTAAACCCACTCTTGCCTCAACAGCTGCTGCCTGCTTTTCCTGAGCCTTCTGTTCACCTCTTTGTTTTATAATTTATCTATCTAAGAAAAGCAAAGAACACCTGCTTCTCATTACAAGATTGAGATGTTTGGAGGAAAAAAAGGATTATTCTTATGCAACACAGATTCTATTTAAATGCAAAGGGGGGCTTCCAAAGGATGCTGAACTTCATTGCACACAAAATATATAAGGTGTCTCACATTCGGCTTATGTTACTGAATTCTTTTTCAGCATCACCTGGAGGCTCAAAGGTGATTTTGAGAAATATCCAGCCTGGTTGGAAGACTTAGAAAGAAAGTGTTTTTTTTTTAATAATATTGATATTGATTTCAAGCATTCTTTCATGTCTTTCATCCATTTCAGTTTCTTAGCTTATGAAAACTTAAATGCTTATGAAGTATAATTTATTAACACTCTTTCATCACTTCAAATGCACCACATTCCTGCAACTAGGCTTCTCTTGGCACATGTCTTACCTGGCATCCTTCTCTGAGTTCCCTGGGGTCTCTAACTGTTTAATAACCACATCTTGGTTCATCCCCAAATCTCATTTAATTCCCAAGTGGCATGCAGCTTTGTTCTGAATAACTTATCCTAACTCAGTCTCTCACTTGTCTGTGTTAGATTTCTTGGTCCTGTTTCCAATTCATCACCCACATTCCCATTTCTACCCAACAAAGTAGATATTTTATTCAGCTGTTTTACAAAGCCTACTGAATAGCTACAACTGGTAGACACACTGTTAATCTTCTCTTTTGATCCAATGCTGAAAAGTCTGGGTTTTTCAATAACTGGAATGTTAGATCCAACAATCAGAGAAGCCTCAGGCTAGCAGAACTGCTAAGGTGGAGTTATGAAGTATCTGATAGTGGAGGAATGAAAGGGTGCCAAGAATGGAATGTGATCTTGATGTAAAAAGGAAATAGCAACCAAAAGAATTGCTTGCACAGTGAGTTAGACATGGTTGCATTGTGCTCAGCTGCACCCTTGTGTAGGGTGAAGAGATCCTGACAGGATGTGATTATTGTGTTCTGCCATTTGTTGTGGGACTGTGTGTATGTGTGTGTATGTGTGTGTGCATGTATGTGGAGGGACTGTTTCTCTCTCTCTCTCTCTCTCTCTCTCTCTCGTGTGTGTGTGTGTGTGTGTAAAACTCAACTGCTTCCATTTCTGAGCTCTAATATGCACTGTTTAGAAGCATGTATCAGTCAGTAAGCAACAGAGCCCATTAAACATTCAGCCCACTCCACCATCGAATCTCAAGATTTCTCCAGCATGCTGTTCTATTTTATATGTTGTGGAAGGTCTTATGAAAGGGGACCATGTACCTAGGATCCTTGAGAACAGGAAATGATACAATGACACATTTGAATGTGTAGGGATAAGCCCAGCCCCTTAGGGGGCGTGTTCGCCTCAGGCGGATGTTTACTTATAAATCAGGCAAGCGGGAGCCTGTGCCCACTCTCTGCTTCCCTGTTCTTCAAGGGAACCTGTGGTCCTGTAAGTCTATTTCCCCATTAAAACTGTATATACTATTAAAAATCTGTCTGAATTCATTTATGCCGATACATGTATGTGGCTTCAATGTGGATAATTTATGAAAGGACATTTCTGAATGCTAACACTCTGTCTTCTAGAGTTCTTAAGTAGACATATGTGTTATTTTTCAATCATGTGACATCAAATCCTTAGGCTTTCCTCAGATTCTTGTCATTATTTCCCTCTGTGTATTGCCTGGAAGAAGTAGGTAGAGGGTCTATGTTGAGTTTGTCTCTCAATATTCATGTGTTGTACTCATAATCTCCAATGCAACAGAGTTGAGGGAGGAGAGGACCTTTAAGAGGTACAGTATTGCCAGTACTATGGGAATGAATGAGTTACTATGTGAAGAAAATTGTAATAAAAATTATTTTATTCCCATCCAATCCCATTTCTTACTCTTTTGCCTTCCCTATGGCATGATATAGCAGGAAGGTCTGAATGAGATTTGTATAAGACCCTTGCTCTTGGATTTCTCAGCCTCCAAACCTCTGTGCCAACAATCATTTCTCTTTGTGTACTGTACAACTCTGGGCACACTGTGGCAGTAACAAATAGCTTGGTATGACAGAAGATTGGTATTTCGAAGTTGGGCTGTTGCTGCACCAAACCCTTGACAGGCAGTAGAAAAAGCTGTAGGAGTAACCCAATAAAAACTAGATTGTCCTGAGTGGTACATTCAGGGCAACTGGGAACAGGGTTTAGAAGAAGATAAGACATTCGAGGAAAGACTGTGTCTTTTTAGGGATTACTCAAGTGTTCATGATCCAAAGGGCATGTGGGCATTAAAGCCATTATGATGAAGTCTTGGGCAGAGCTGAGGAGAAAGGCATTGGGAGTTAGAGGAAATACCTTCTCTATTATGTAGTTGCAAAGAACTTGGGGGTTGTTTCCACATCCCAGAACTTTATGATGGCAGAATATGAAAGTGATAAATTTGGACATGTGAAAGGAATTTCTTCATTATTGGAAGAGCTACAAGATGTTGTTAACTGCTGGCAGTAAGATGACCAAGAGAAGTGGTTTAAAGACAGAACTCACAATTAAAATTAGAGCAGAACAAAACTACTAAAATGTAAAGTGAGAAAAATTGTTTTCTGGAGCCTAAATCAAAGGTGTAGCCAAACAACTGCCGAAAAGGTAAGTTTGGCTAGAAGGGAGCCAATGGCTTTTTATGAAGACAGGGGGAGATAATCTGAGCGTAATTTCAGAAACAGAGATCAGTGCAAGTGAAATCCTTGAACACGGGCCTCAGGTCCATAGCATTCACGGTCTTGTACCGCCTCAAATATCCACTTCCTGCATTCTAGTACAATGTTCCTCAGGCATTCCAGGCTTGGAATTCCAGTATAAATGATCCAAGATGAGGGATAACAATGGGGAGGGGGAGGATAAACAATTGCTAGCCTCTACTCTAGCCTCATCTATTTTGCTAGCATTTTGTCTCAATGCTCTAACATATGAAAACAGACTATCTTCTCTTCTCTATTCACACATTTTTCAAAAATGATTTTGCAACATGAGAATCCTTTAGGTGTCACCACCTGAGAGACAGGAGCTGCTTTGTGCAGTGAAGAGAAATCCATGGAGCCAAATTATTGTACTTCACCTCTGGAAACTATTTAGTACTGTTATGTTTTATTTCTTTCTCTATGAACCATGAGTTCCAAACATTCTCACTCTTAGTCTTGGTAGACCACCAGACCATTAGTCCGATAATACAGAGAGACATAAACCATTCCTCAGTTCAGATCTTTTTTTTTTACTGATTTTTATTGAGTTTTACATTTTTCTTTGCTCCCCTCACTGCTTCTCCTCTCCCCACTTCAACCCTCCCCCAAGGTCCCCATGCTTCCAATTTACTCAGGAGATCTTGTCTTTTACTACTGCCCATGCAGATTAGATTTATGTAAATCTCTCTTAGTGTCCTCATTGTTGTCTAAGTTCTCTAGGATTGTGGTTTGTAGGTTAATTTTTTTTTGCTTTATGTTTATAAACCACCTATGAGTGAGTACCTGTGATAATTGTCTTTCTGTGTCTGGGTTGCCTCACTCAAAATAATGTTTCCTAGCTCCATCCATTTTCCTGCAAAATTCAAGATGTTGTTTTTTTTCCCTGCTGTGTAGTACTCCATTGTGTAAATGTATCACATTTTCCTTATCCATTCCTCGGTCAAGGGACATTTAGGTTGTTTCCATGTTCTGGCTATGACAAACAATGCTGCTACGAACATAGTTGAGCATATGTCCTTGTGGCATGATTGAGCATCCTTTGGATATATACCCAGAAGTAGTATTCGTGGGTCATGAGGAATGTTGTTTCCTAATTTTCAGAGAAATTGCCACACTGATATCCAAAGGGGCTGTTCCAGCTTGCATTCCCACCAGATCTTAATGCAGGAATTATTGCTGAAAGGCATATTGAATGCCAGATATGGTTTTATATTAGTGAGGATGTCTTAATTATTATAATGAGTTTTAGAAATGAGTTCTCTCTAGTAAAAAACTGTATTCATCATATATGGACTGTCTTATATATTTTAAAGACATGGGATATGAATTGGAAGCCTCTGGAAATTCTCAGTATCTATTACTACTTGAGGCTTCATCTAGTGACTGGACTAGGAGGATTTCTGCTTCCTGGGGAAAACTATCGTGTTAACAGAAGCATCTCTCAGGGATGTTCTTGGATCTGCCTTACTTTCCCACCTTACCTTTTCACTAAACTTTCATGCCAAGGATAGTGAACTGCCTAAAAGTTCATAATGAAGCAGAAAGAATTTGATTTAACTTACAGAAGGTGCTGTATGAACTGACTACTTCCTGATAAAAGGTTACTCAATAAATGTCTATATGTTTAGTAGAAATAGCTAACCTTTCTGTACTGCAGATCTCAAAGGAACATTCTCATCATTAAAAAGAAGACAAAGCTTCTTGGGCTAAATGGCAAGAGTTATCTTTCCTTCTATTTAAACTGCTTTAGTGGTAATTTAGGATTTTTGAAGCTTGGAAATCAGACTAACTCTAGAAAATTCTTATGGAAATGTTAGTTCTACTTCTAGCTAGTCAATAATAGATCTCTGAAAATAATTTATTCTTTGAGAATTTTATATTTTGATCATAGTCTTTCCCTTCTCTCAACTCCTCCCCACCTCCCTACCTACCTGACTTCAGGTTCTTTCTTTCTCTTAAAACAAAGAAATAAACACATGAAAACAGGGAGTCCAATTTGTGTTCAATGTCTCCTGAGCATGGGGTCTATTCTGAAGTAGGACTGATATGTGCAGTGTTACTTCATTGGTGAAAATATTTTATTTTCTCTCTACTGAGAGCTATTACTTGTGAATAGTTTCTTGACTCAGGGTAGGCTTCACATCTATAGACTTTTCTTTTTGTTGGGATTTTGCCTGGATTGATCTTATATAGGTATAGTGCCTGCTGTCATGATCTTTGTAGTCCATTGTGTATCAGTCCTACTGTATCTGGAAAACACTACCTCCTTGAAGTCATTGACCACACAGCTCTTGGAATCTTTTGATAAATCCTGAGCAAATTTTTTATTTCCTAACAACCTTCAGTGGACCTTGTCAGTGACTTCTCATTTATTGACTCAGTTTGACAAATGGGAGCAAAACGTAAATTAGAGCCACAAGTACATTCCACATTTTTGTCAACTATGGCCCTCAGCTAGCTGCAAACTTCTGTGTTTCAGCTATTACTGACAATTTACAGGAGAGTAACTGCAAATTTCATGACTGTCTTTCCTTTGACTCTTTTGTCCTCAACCCAATTTATTTCTCTAATTGATAGCTGTTGTCTTTATTAAGAAATATTAACAGCTAGAGGGAGTTTTGTTGTTTGGCAAGGTGATAGATAAATTATTCTTTTGTTCTTGAAGTTAACTGTAGTCTTTTACACTTGCCTTGTTTGTGCGTTAACTTTTCCTGATGTGTGCAAGCAAACAAACTATTGAAAACAAATTTAATTGTATTAAAAGGTAACCTAAAATAAAGATCATAAGTGTATTTGTGCCTATGTGCAAGATTATAAACATACAAGCAGTGGCTGTAAAACAAGAGGGAAGAGCAGGGACTATGACAGTAACAGAAATGTATTTGCATTTCTTTCCTTGTGCATGCTTCAGATAAAACTGCTCTGTAGACCCATGGGGTTGCCCCAAAGTAAACACTGATATTGCTAAAATCCAAGATTTTTGCAAGCAAACAATCTGATGAAGAAATTAATAATCTATATCCAAAAAATACTTTCCATAATTCTTATTTATATTGTTACCTGAAACAATGTAAAGACTGAAGTAGATGATCATTGGAGTCAAGAGTACCTGAGTGGTTTTTGAGTTCAGATAATTAGCAAGGCTATCGAGAGTGCCTAGATACTCCAGCCCTGTTTCCTAATGGAAACATATAGTGAATGTAGGCATTTCCTTTGAGTGCCTGGATTCCATAATCTCAGTATTAATGCTCATATGATAATTAATAATTACTGTTAAAAGTAACATACAACCAAGTAACCCCTAAGGAACAAAATGTTTCTTAAATCTCTGCAATCCAAAGAGAACTGTCACCTTTGGCTTTCCAAATTTCTGAGTGTGATGTCTTCAGAAGATGTGATTTCTAACAAGAGATGGCAGGCAATTCACCTTGCTATGCAAGGGCCTCATCAACAGAACAAGTCTGAATTAAGTAATGGTCTTAATTATTACGTCATTGTTAGCACCAATAAGTAAATAGGAAAGACCCTTTCAGCTTGGAGTCTCCGACCATTTCCCAGTCACTAGGAAGGGTTCCTTAGGGAGCCTTTGGTGACTGAGCAGTGGAATTTACAGTTCTGTGCTGGCTGCTCAGGTGACACTGCCAAGGTAAGGTAAGGTAAGCTTTAGCAGACATGAGCTTCTGGCTGGAAAGCTGGTAGAACTCTTTGGTCATGTTGCAATGAGGGGCAGGTATGGAGCATGCCAGGCAAGTGAGGAAGATGCCTCTGTGAAATAACCGCAGGTGATGGGGGTGGTGCATAGGTACTCAGCACCCAGGACACAGGAGGGACTGTGCTGAGGAACTGAGGTAAAGCTTTTGCTATGGACAGCCACATGTGGTACTGCACATGTGTTCTGCAGATTGCCCTACAGGGGCTCTTAATGAGGGCAGGAGTTTGTCACGCTCCACACCAGGTTTTCTGTTATTTCCTGGATCACTTAAAATGCAAAAGGCTTCATGTTGTAAGCCCAGTATGCTCAGTACCTCAAGTAGGTATCTTGATAATGATAGTTCCTTAATCTCTGTTCTCCTTAGATGAAGGCTACACAGAAACCAATTCTAACAAGCCTAGGAGAAAAACGCACATTCCTGATAAGGAGAGAGATGCATACAGAAGCCAGAGAGATAACTTGTACCAGAAGCTTAACTATCAGCAGGAGCCAACAGGCTGTTTGCCCATTTCTCCCTTTTCAAACTATTTTCCCCTCCCTTTGTGGACTAGCTTTCTTTCTCCTTCAGTCCACATCAAAGAACACATGGCCTCAACAGGAACCACATTTGCATGAGACAGGCTAAGTCTTCTGGTGGGAACAGATCTTTTTTTCAGACTCAGTTCTAGATCCTCCCTGGGGGAGGCTGCTTGCTACCTCCCAGGACAACAAGCCCAACTACGGATCCATTCCTGTCTGACAAGTATGTAGTCACCAGCTTGCTGTGATAAAGCTGTGTGGAACATGGGGAAGCAAAGCAGTTTTAAGGACAGTGCCAATGGAACAATTCTAAAAATAGGCAGCCTTGTGTGCTGCTTCAGAGGAATCGACGCTAAAGCAGCTAAAAGTAAATATTTACTCATATAGTGTATAGCATATCATTTTATAATTCTTAGATGAAAGGCATGATAATATTTTATATATTAATATAATTACATATACTAAATCTATCTATTTTCAGGGATTTATCCTGATTTTAGTGAATCACGTAGAGAGTGAAAGAACTTAGGTTATGTCTTTCCCTAGGAAGCTTATATTGGATGCTGGGTCTTCAGAAGTGAGAAAGAACAGAAGCTGTGTTCTGGTGAAGTATTGGCTCTTCAGACAGAGTGATCTACTTTGTCCATTTCCTCCTCTCATTCAGCCCTTCATTTTAATCTGGCCATAGTTGTTACCCATACCAATGTAGCCGTTTCCGGTCTACAACACCTTGCTGGTGGTAAGAGGGTTGGGCTCCTGAATGACTTGAGTTGCAATGATTATAAAAAGCAGAATGAATGATGTTAAGATAGGGAACTGAGTCATTGATCAATATGAGAGAGAACAAAGATGTACAAACAGCTCAGTATATTTGTTCATTGTCAGACACAATGAATTTATGTGTCTATTCATTATAGGCACAGATATTCTGGCTATGCTAGAAATTCTATGTTTTCTACATAGTTAGTATTTTTATTGTGTTCTTATAGTGTTTTAAGTATTTTTGGCCACTTATTATTTAATTGGTATAATACTGTGTGAATTATATCTTTATCCTTTTCTGAGGGAGGAAACTGAGTTGCAGAGAAGGAAAGAATGGAGCACAGAGAAACTAGTTCCAAGGACCCACTCTGATGTGCTCTTCCCAAGCTTTTCCATGAAGGTCCAGTGGCATGATGTTTATGTAGCCAACAGAGTTGAAGAACTCATCCTAGGAAACGTTTGGATAGATGGGGACTAAGAAATTACACAAAACCGAGAGAAAGGACCATCATTTCCCACTTTTTTTTTTATCAGTTTAAAGAGACAGATGTGTAGGTGGAGTTTTGTAGGGACTACTAACTCCCCCAAATAACCACACAGAGACTTATTATTAATTATAAATGCTCAACCAATAGCTCAGGCTTATTACTAACTAACTCTTACAACTTAAATTGATCCATATTTCATATCTACACTCTACCTCATGGCAGTACTGTTTTTTCAGCACTGTGTGTTTAACTCCTTCTTCTTCTCTGTTTGGCTTGCAACTCCCCCTCTTCATCCTCACACTTTCTTTTTGTCTGCAAGTCCTGCCTTACCTCTACCTGCCTACCGCTTGACCACTTAGCCCTTTATTAAACTAATGAGAGCAATACATATTCACAGAGTACAAGATTGTTCCACAGCACAAATGGGATGATTTATCACAACTGTCTTCAAGAACTTTTATTTTCTAAACCTTTAGTTTTCACTCCAGACACAGTTCTTTGGTTAATGAAGTAATGGTTCAAATTCCCAAATTTTTAGGCTCACACACAAAGCCTTGGAAGAACATAAAATAAGCCCAAGTGGAAACTGTAAGGGCAATTTGTCTCTTTCCAAATAGGATAATTGAGATGATTTTGGAGAAGGAAATGCCTACATTGAAACCATAAATATTTGTTGTAATAATGCCTTCTTCAGCCCTCTCGCCATCAAGTATCCACATTCCAACTTCATGTTTGTTAGTCTTTCTTCCTCTTGTTGGAATTTCAGCTGGTATAAATACCTAAAGTTCAGTCTGTATAATAGACTTCCTGACTCCTAGTCCCTTATAACCATGAGATTCTCTTGCCGCACTTGTAGCAGCCTTAATTCTATTTTCAAATGTCAGTGTTAGAATTCACAATAGGATAGCCCTGGATAAAAAGAGGTCGTGTGTTATTTATTTCCTTCAAAACTCTCTGGGCCCTGACATTTAAACACTGGAAGTGAGAGTTGAACTAGCAGTAGGTATCTGGTGAGTTGTGGTTGGAAACTATCTTAGGCTTAAAGTAGGCATGCTGTCACAAATGTGCCGAAGTGATACATGAAGATATAGACATCTTGTTTAACATAGTCTTAGCATTTGTTTTGGGCACATGGATGAAGGTAGAATTCATGTAATATGAGCCCTTAAATCAATTCAGATCACATCTATTTTCTACTTCAACTTCTTCAAAGATCACTACAATCCTCCACTGTCTGGCTTTCTTTAACTCCATCTTTTAAGTCTGATATTAGTTTCTCTCTCTCTCTCTCTCTCTCTCTCTCTCTCTGAGACTGGGTTTTTCTGTGAAATGGTCCTGCCTGCCTGTGGTAGGGAGGCTGCTTCTTTATTTACTGGCTGCCCAGACTCCTGAAATAATTGCTCAGAAACTTAAATTTGTATCAATAACCCACGATCCACACCAATGCAAATCTCTATAGCATTTTACACTTTAAATGTAAACAAACATTTATAAACAATCATTTCAGGAATTTGGGCATAGTTCTTTCCAAACTGCTTCCTGCTTTTTGTTGGACAAAGTATTTTCTTTTGGGGGAGTTTTCACAGAGACCTTTCAGTTGGTCTTGGTCCATCAAACCACATTAGTCTGCAAGGATTTCACAGGTTCTCCTCCTCTGTGGAAACAAAAGAAGAACCTCTTTTTCTTTTTTTTTCTTTCTTTTTTTTTTAATTTATTTATTTATTAAGGATTTCTGCCTCGTCCCCACAACCGCTTCCCATTTCCCTCCCCCTCCCCCAATCAAGTCCCCCCCCCCTCATCTGCTCGAAGAGCAATCAGGGTTCCCTGACCTGTGGGAAGCCCAAGGACTGCCCACCTCTATCCAGGTCTCATAAGGTGAGCATTCAAACTGCCTAGGCTCCCACAAAGCAGGTACGTGCAGTAGGATCAAAAACCCACTGCAATTGTTCTTGAATTCTCAGTATTCCTCATTGTCCGCTATGTTCAGCTAGTCCGGATTTATCCCATGCTTTTTCAGACCTAGGCCAGCTGGCCTTGGTGAGATCCCAATAGAACATCCCCATTGTCTTAGTGTGTGGGTGCACCCCTCGTGGTCCTGAGTTCCTTGCTCGTGCTCCGTCTCCTTCTGCTCCTGATTTGGACCTTGAGATTTCTGTCCGGTGCCCCCGTGTGGGTCTCTGTCTCTGTCTCCTTTCATCACCTGATGAAGGTTAATATTCCTGAGGATGCAGGATACAAGATCAACTCCAAAAAATCAGTTGCCTTCCTATACACCAAGGATAAGGAAGCAGAGAGGGAAATCAGAGAAGCATCACCTTTCACAATAGCCACAAATAGCATAAAATACCTTGGGGTAACCCTGACCAAGGAAGTGAAAGATCTATTTGACAAGAACTATAAGTCTTTGAAGAAAGAAATTGAAGAAGACACCAGAAAATGGAAAGACCTCCCTTGCTCTTGGATTGGGAGGACCAACATAGTAAAAATGGCAATTCTACCAAAAGCAATCTATAGATTCAATGCAATCCCCATCAAAATCCCATCAAAATTCTTCACAGATCTGGAGAAGACAATAATCAACTTTATATGGAAAAACAAAAAACCCAGGATAGCCAAAACAATCTTACACAATAAAGGTTTGTCTGGAGGCATTACCATCCCTGACTTCAAACTCTTTTACAGAGCTACAGTATTGAAAACAGCTTGGTATTGGCATAAAAACAGAGAAGTCGACCAATGGAATCGAATAGAAGACCCTGACATTAACCCACAAACCTATGAACACCTGATCTTCGATAAAGGAGCTAAAAGTATACAAAGGAAAAAAGAGAGCATCTTCAACAAATGGTGCTGGCAAAACTGGATGTCAATCTGTAGAAGAATGAAAATAGATCCATATCTATCACCATGCACAAAACTCAAGTCCAAATGGATTAAAGACCTCAATATCAGTCCGAACACACTGAACCTGATAGAAGAGAAAGTGGGAAGTACTCTACAGCACATGGGCACAGGAGACTACTTCCTATGTATAACCCCAGCAGCACAGACACTAAGGGCATCATTGAATAAATGGGACTTCCTGAGGCTGAGAAGCTTCTGTAAAGCAAAGGACACTGTCACTAAGACAAAAAGACAACCCACTGACTGGGAGAAGATCTTCACCAACCCTGCAACTGACAAAGGTTTGATCTCCAAAATATATAAAGAACTCAAGAAACTAGACCGTAAAAGGCTAATCAACCCAATTATAAAATGGGGCACTGATCTGAACAGAGAATTCTCAACAGAAGAACTTCAAATGGCCAAAAGACACTTAAGGTCATGCTCAACTTCCTTAGCGATCAGGGAAATGCAAATCAAGACAACTTTAAGATACCACCTTACACCTGTCAGAATGGCTAAAATAAAAAACACCAATGATAGCCTTTGCTGGAGAGGTTGTGGAGAAAGGGGTACACTCACCCATTGCTGGTGGGAATGCAAACTTGTGCAACCACTCTGGAAAGCAGTGTTTCGGTTTCTCAGGAAATTCGGGATCAACCTACCCCTGGATCCAGCAATACCACTCTTGGGAATATACCCAAGAGAGGCCCTATCATACAACAAAAGTATATGCTCAACTATGTTCATGGCAGCATTGTTTGTAATAGCCAGAACCTGGAAACAACCTAGATGCCCTTCAACGGAAGAATGGATGAAGAAAGTATGGAATATATACATATTAGAGTATTACTCAGCAGTAAAAAACAAGGACTTCTTGAATTTTGCATACAAATGGATGGAAATAGAAAACACTATCCTGAGTGAGGTAAGCCAGACCCAAAAAGAGGAACATGGGATGTACTCACTCATATTTGGTTTCTAGCCATAAATAAAGGACATTGAGCCTATAATTCATGTTCCTAGAGAAGCTAAATAAGGTGAATCCAAAGACAAACACATAGGCATCCTCAAGAACCTCTTTTTCAAAGCAATATATCCTTAGACCCAAAATTTGAAGTCAACAAACCTTTAAAACATACATTGCTTTAGATTAGTAGTGCCCAGATTCAAATATCACTCTGCAGTCAAAAAAAATCAAAGAAAACAATAATATACATAATCAAGACTTTCTATGTATATTCTATCTTTATGTGGCTTATTTGTTTTTACTCTATTACATTTTAATATTTATTTTATCTTTACTCCTTTAATCAATGACTGACTGTATTCTATTATATTACATTTACTGTCTCTTTACTTTTACTTCTCTCTCCCGAGCCTATGTACATTTTTAAAAAACACACTGTGCCTCATTTTGAGGCCTTTCATGTCTGAATCTGTCCTATTCTGTGTCTGAAATTTTTTTTGACCAGGGCCACTTCTTAAAGTGCCAAGCAGTGTCTTCTTCAATTTCTTTCTTCAAAGATATAAATTTCTTGTTATACAAGTCATTCATTTGTTTGGTTAGAGTTACTCTGAGATATTTTATGTTATTTGTGGCTATTGTGAAGGGTGATGCTTTTCTGATTTTTTTTTCTCAGCCCATTTATCATCTGTGTAAAGGAGGGCTACTGACCTTTTTGAGTTAATCTTGTATCCTGCTACATTACTGAAAGTGTTTTGAGTTGTAGAAGTTCCATGGTAGAATTTTTGGGGTTGCTTATGTAAACTATCATATTATCAGCAAATAGTGAGAGTTTGACTTCTTCTTTTCCAATTTGTATCCCCTAGATCCCCCTTTTGTCTTATTGCTCTAGTTAGGGTCTCAAGAACTACATTGAATAGATATGGAAAGAGTGGACAACCTTGCCTTGTTCCTGTTTTCAATGGGATCACTGTGAGTTTCTCTCCATTTAGTTTGATGTTGGCTGTTGGCTTGCTGTATATTACTTTTATTATGATTAGGTATGATCCTTGTATCCCCGCTTTCTCCATGACCTTTATCATGAAGTGATGTCTTCACCAACCCAATATCAGAAAAAAGGTCTGATCTCCAAAATATAAAAAGAACTCAAGAAATTGATCATCAAAAAAACAAATAACCCAATAAAAATGTATAGAAGGAGTGACGGGCCACTTCCCACCACTCAGCTCCCAGCCACCAGCTAGCTTTACCCAAAATAATTACATGGAAACTGTATTCTTTTAAACACTGCTTGACCCATTAGCTCTAGCCTCTTACTGGCTAATTCTCACATCTTGATTAACCCATTTCTAATAATCTATGTAGCACACAGGAAAGATCTTAACCTGCATTTGTCTAGAGTAGGAGAATCATGGCGACTGCCTGAATCTGCATCTTTCTCCCAGCATTCTGTTTTGTCTACTCCACCTACCTAGTTTTCTGTCCTATCAAAGGGCCAAGGCAGTTTCTTTATTAACCAATGAAAGTAACACACAGACAGATGACCCACCTCCATCAAAAATGGAGTAGAGACCCAAACAGAGAATTCTCAGCAGAAGAATGTAAAAAGGCTGAAAGAAACTTAAGGAAATGCTCAATATCTTTAGCCATCTGAGAAATGAAAATCAAAATGACTTCTCTGAGATTCCATCTTACACCTATAAGAATGGCCAAGATCAAAAACACTAATAAGAACTTAAGCTGGATTGGATGTGGGGTAAAGGAAACACTCCTGCATTGCTGGTGGGAGCACAAGCTGGTACAGCTCCTTTGGATATTTGTATGGTGATTTCTCAGAAAATTAGAAAACAACTTTCCTCAAGACCCAGCAATACCACTTTTGGGTATATATCCAAAGGATTCCCAATTGTAACACAGGGGCATGTGTTCAACTATGTTCATAGCAGCATTGTTTGTCATAGCCAGACTTGGAAAACAACCTAAATGCCCCTCAACCAAAAAATTAATAAGGAAAATGTGGTACATTTACACAATGGTGTACTACACAGCAGAGAAAATAATGACACCTTGAAATTTGCAAACAATTGGATGGAGCAAGAAAACATCATATTGAGTGAGGTAAACCAGACCCAGAAAGACAATTATCATATGTACTCATTCATAAGTAGTTTTTAAAAATAAAGGAAAGAAACAGCCTATAATCACAATCCCAGAAAACCTAGACAACAACGAGGACCCTAAGAGAGACCTACATGGATCTAGTCTACATGGGAAATAGTAAAAGACAAAATCTCCTAAGTAAATTGGGAGCATGGGGACCATGGGAGGGGGCTGAAGGGGAGGGGAGCAGAAAAAAATATATAACTCAATAAAATCAATTAAAAATGCAAAGCAACTAGTTTGGGATTATTTTGTAACTTTCATCATCATCTGGCACCCAATGTGGGGTCCAGTCCACCCTTTTAGGGATTGGATTGGCAGCTGTATGGCACATTGGCCACTGACTCTCCTGTCCATGACTTTAGTTGGCACTCAGATCCAGCAGGCTGCTGCTCAGTGCCCAAGGGAATCCCATATTACCTGGCTGTCATGGAACTCACTCTATAGACCAGGCTGTCCTTGAGCCACCATCTCCTGGCTCTGTTCTCTTCTTCTTAAGCCTTGTCCTGACACTTTTCAAATTCCTATTTCCTCTGCCTGAAACTTTTGTCAGGTGTTCTCAGATTTTATTTTCTTGACACTCTATATGCCTTTTCTCAAATTAACCACAGACAAACATTCCCTGACCAGTTTCTTCCTGGTGCTTCTCTTTCTCCTTGCCATGTTTGCATCTTAATGAGATTTATGTTGTACAATACATGTATTTTTTAGCTATGCATTTTTCTTACTATTTTGCTTTTATAAAGGTGGATATTTTTATTTGTGCATATGTGTTTGCCTGTATTGTGTAGGTGTGTATATGTGTATATTCATGTATATTTATGCACTTTGAATGGGTATATATTTATTTGTATGTATTTACAGTTTGTGCATGTATATATGTGTGCATTTATGTGTTTGTGTATATGTATACACATGTATGTGCATATGTTGTTCTGAAACTCAGAATTCAGGAGCTGATTTTCTTGTTGCTAAAATGTCCAACTGAATCTCCCCATCCATTTCTTTTTGATATTGATGTATTTTGGAGTATTCCTCCTAAGAGTTCCACCTTCGTTTTGAATATTTTAAGAGTTTCAGAACTCTAGTTTATTGGCAAAGGGGTGAAGCATTTTTAGTTGAATGAAAATATGAGCAAAACAGTTTAAACCATATTTCTTCCCAACATGCATAATCTTAAAACTTTCTGTAGAGTCTCAAGACTATTGAAGCTCCTTTTGAATTTAATAGAAAGTATTGATTTTGATTCCTCCAAATAAAAGAAGAAGAATTCCCTGACATATTGTCAGCATGCAAGTATTTTGCTTGTGAAGTATGTGACTGTTGGCTATTGACAGCCTGGTGTGCACCGGTCAGTGGAAGAACAGTTGAATTACACATCTGTGACATTACATTTGGCAAAATGACCAAACCACCACGGATCTCATTTTTTCTCATTAGCAAAACTAAAAAAGAAAACCACACATCACAGGGTTTCGGTAAGAACATATAAAATTGTATTTCCTTGATTCTGAGTGTAAGGAAGAAAAAATGGATTAAAAGGGGAGAAAATCAGGACTGAAAATATCCATTGTGAACTGGTTGGTGATCAAAGACCCATGGCATCCGGAATATAGAGATGATCTCACAGCTTAAATAACGTGTTCTGTTTGCTTCATTTAAAGTGTAGTTTATTTCTGTTTTTCCTTCTTGTGCCGCTGTTCTTGCATCAAAGTCTCAGGAGAAAGTATCAGTTTGACAAATTTGATCCTCCCCGGCTTCCATGCTGGGAAGCAAGGCTTGGGATTTTCACCACAGCTGGACTGTACTCATTCAAAGAAAGCAATGCCTCCCGAGGAAATCGAGCTGCTGTGAAGCAGATGCCAGCCACAACTGTGAAAGTGGGAACATGAAAGTGATCAGAGCACAGGCTTTGATTTGCATCTTACATCCCTGGGTGGGGTTCAAAGAAATGAATTAGTCTATGTATTTATACAGAAAAAGAAAAGTTACTCTAAACTTATTCCTACATATGTACTAAAACTTATTTTGTTCTATTCTATCCCTTTTAACTTTAAAAAGGGCTTACTATGGCCCACTAGGTTTATTTTTTGACTTAAGGAAGCATTGCAATCCTAAAATACTTTTTTTTACAATGAGGTTATTAGAAACTGTAAGTGCACTGTGTATGTGATGTCTTCTTACACCATCTCTCCCTCTGTTCTACCTCCCGTGGCCCCATCAAATAGAATTATGCCCAGTGGCTGAATGAGCAATGCATATTAATGCATTTTATTGATCGAATGGCCAACTATTACTGACATTTTTTTCTAAAGAATAGATTTTGTGAGCTACAGAATTTTTTTTAAAGAAAATTAAAATGTTTGAAGGGAAAACAAAATAATAAAATGCATAGTACAAGATGATTTCAAACTTAGTAAAACTACAATGCTACACTTCCCTTCTAGAATATCACAGAATAATTTCCTATTCTATATAAACATCCTGGTTGCTGTGTAAAATCATAATGTCAAATATATATTTTTGCTGGGGAAGAGATCTGCCTATCAATTCATACTAAGGATGTTCTAACACTCTAAAGAATGAGTTCAATGAGATGAACACACAAAATGGGGGCCTACCATTCACTGCCGCAGGAGAGCAGGGAGATGCTATATTTTAGAGAGGAATACTCCACTCTGCCACCCAAGTTCTCCGTCTGCCCTGTCCCTTTCCCCTGCTTTAAATTGGTTGGAAGAAAGTCCCAGCGTGGAGCCTTACTTCATATTCTTTCTACTCTGTTCCATTTATATACTAAAATTTCAGAGCACTGTGTAAGTGCAATGCTAGGTTTCTTTGTCAGGAAGTGAGTTCTGCCATGCCATAATGCCATGCTCTTTAATGCTGTTTTGTTTCCGACTCCTTCTCCCATTAGGTTTCAGTTGCCCTAGATACTTGAAGAGAGAAAAATGAATGGAAAACTATTAAAACCTCCCAGACTCCAACATTTGCTCTTCTCAACTTTGGTTCCAGAATTCCAGGGTCTCCCCACTGTAGTCCATTTGACATTCCATAGTCTGTGTTTTTTCTGGATAAAAACTGACAATTTCTTTGCCCACAAATGTGATTGTTCTTCACTCTTTCCAAAACTGGACGTGAATGGATTATAGACATTTGTGAGGGTACAGCATGGCCTAGAGTTACACTGGTTCTTTGTCATTCCCTTCTCCAGATCACTTATACCCCACCCGCCCACCCACCCAAGTGGTATGTGGAGTTTGGGCTTTGAGTTTTGTTATTTTTTTCACTTACTTTTAAATTTTCTAAGAACATTTTATGATCATTTCTGTTGTTATCGATCTGTCTTTAACTGTTTTCTTTATCATTCTACACTACAATTTCTTTCTAATGAAAATTGAGCATAGGGCATTATCATGAAAACTTCTGGCTAATATGTTTTCACTAGGCATTTTATGATTTAAATGGAAATTAATAGGTAATATAGTATATTAATCAGGGTTTTCTACAGAATAAGACCAACAAAGTTATCTCTGTCTGGCTATCTTTGTCATCTATGTGTCTGTCTAATGTATTGTATCCTATCTATCTATCTATCTATCATCTATCTATCATCTATCTATCTATCTATCTATCTATCCACTCATCTATCTGATTTTCTTTAAGTAACTAGCTCATATAATCATGGAATTGACTGGAGCCATGACCTGCTATCTGTAAGCTGAAAGCCATGGTATCCTAAGGGCCTGCTCAGGTTAGGAGAAGAATTACCAGGCAGGAAGCTTCATTTCCTTTACCTGTATCTTTTGTTCTGTTCAGATCCTCTGTGGGTAGACGATTACCTGTCTGCAATGAAGAGTGTCATTTTCTTTAGATCCCATGGGCCCTATATTAGCCTCATCCAGAAACTCCCTTGAGGTTAAACTGAGGAGTAATGTTTCGTCTGGGCATCCCATGTCCCAAACAAATAGACACGTTAATCAAGCAGCACACATGCCCTAGCTCCAGGGGAATCCTCTTTCTACCCAGTTCTTCTTTAGTTAAAGCGATTTTCCTTTGGATGGCAACGTGTGTTTTAGTAGCAGCAGCAAGGTATTTCCTACTAAAACAGCATTGTGCTTATAATTTTTTGAGTAATCCTCATGTAGAAAAGTTGATTTAAGATTCCAAAGCTTACTGGGGAATTAAAGATGAAAGGTTCTATTGGGATGCTGGCTTCAAAATAGAGCGGATTCGTTGGCAGCAGTGCAAGTCGTGCCAGATTTTCTTTGAAAGTCGGCTTCTAAGTAATTTAAAATGCCTTGGGTTCCTATTCTCTTTCATTCATTTCATAAAATATTTGCTATGTGCAGACATGTGCCTATATGCACAAGGCAATGAGCTAGGTCTGCTGGAATACCCCAAACTTAACTTAAAAGACTGAGCACAAAGACAGGCAACCTGCTGTGCCTGTGGGAATGTCTCAAGACTCTTTGCCTTTCTTTATCATCAGTATATGGTTTACTCTTCTTTCCCCTATTCCACTTTTCTGATTTATTTCTAAGTCCTTTCTATGCTCTACCATCCTTCCTATGTATTTTATTTTATTCCTCACTTGCCTGCCTAAGGGTTATTCAAGGGTCCTGCATGGTACAGTTTTGCACTAAATTTACATCAGTTGTAAAGTTTTTGTGAAAATCCTGAGAGCATCAGAGAAACACACACACACACACACACACACACACACACACACACACACACACATACACACACGGCGTGGAGCAAATCCTGGGAGGAAACGGCCTTGATCTTGATACCAACCTTACTGCATGCCAGAAATTTCAGCAGTCTCTCTGGGGGATCCAGGTCATGCATGGCCTACTTGGCATTGTGACCTGAGCACATCATGCAGCCTTCTAGCTTCAGTTTTGTTCCCGTTGCTGTGGCAACCCCCCTGACCCAAAGCAGCTCAGAGGACTGAGAGAAGGAAAGGGGTATTTGGTTTGTCCTTTCAGGGCACTGTCCATCACTGAATGAAAACGGGGCAGGGACTTGAAGCCGAAACTATGGAGGAAGTCTGCTTGCTGGCCTGGTCTGAGGCTTATTCTTAGCTTTCTTTCTATAGCCCAGGATCACATGGGCCAGGGGGAATAGGACAGCCTGCACTGGGGGTGGTCCTTCCTGTATTGATTAGCAATTAATACAGAGCAGCCAAATAAAGATGATTACTCTATTGAGACTCTGTTGCAGGTGATTCTGGGGCAGGTCAGTTTGTGCTTACTAGGACATCGAGTGCATTGAGATGATAGATGTATTCATTGAACAGTAAATTAGCTTCTGTGAATATCACTGTTTTAGGTACTACATTAGTCATCTGCCTAGTACAGAACAATGTCTATGATAGTTAGCAAGGCAGGAGACGTTAACTTTCTGTTCAGAGTTTTGAAGGTTCTAATCCAATACTGAGTGGCCCCTTTGCTTTGGGTCTCTAAAGGGGAAGCATATCATGGTGGAAGCATGTGACATAGTAAACCTCCAACTACATAAGCCTGGGTTCCAGAGTCCCCACTGGGATTTTCTTATAATAATAAATAGAAAAGCATAAAAAAATTGGGGAGACCATTTATTATCTTTGCCTAGTCAAGGTACTGTGCCCAGTGGGGACAAGAAAAAGTGTTAGTGTGGACAGAAATTACCTCATTGATCCCCTGAGAATTACACAAATATATTTTTCACTGGAATAGATTTACGAATCCCTGTGTTTATAATCTCACAGGATTAACCAAATACATCTTAAATGGATTACACTGTATGTATATGTCTATATTCACTTATAATGAATGTATGGGCACTAGTAACACAATGAACATGAAGGTTAATATTTCAGGATAATTGAATGAACCAAAAGGAAAAAAAATATAAAACACTAATTTATTGAATATCTTTTTTCGACATGATGTTCTCTGATTATTTTAGTGTGTGTGCGTGCACGTGTGTGTGTGTGTGTGTGTGTGTGTGTGTGTGTGCATGTAGGTGGTGTGTGTAGGTTTGTATGCACATGCACACATGTGTGTGTATTTGCACCCATACATATGTGTTCACATGCCTGCAGCCATGTGAAAATCAGAGAAGTCTTGGGAATCTGTCCTTTCCTGCCACCTCGTAGAATCAGGAGATTGAACTCAGATAGCCAGGCCAGCATGCAAATGCCTCTGCCTACTGATCCATCTCATCTGTCAAGCACCTTTTTACAACAGAAGTCATCATTAATGAAATATAAAGAAAAACAAACTAGGGGTGCACTATCAGCATTCATATGTGCTAGAGTCTATATATGTGCCTCTATGTTTACATATATTCACACATACACAAACACATATGTGAAAGCTAGAAAGATGTAATGGGAAATACCTATGAAATCTTCATACAAGTGGAAAATATGAACAAATAATTGCAAAACAAATTATTATTGATAATATTTATTGAATAAATAAAACTTCAAGTTCCAAAATTGGTTTATACATATCACAAAATTTGATTAAGAATAACTAAACTCATTGTAGGTAATTTTTCACCTATGTTACTATCAACATTGAAGCCTACATTCCTGAAATCTCTGTGATCAGGACCATAGAAGGACACTTGGAGAAGGTGCCAACTAGAGTGTTCTAGAATATTCATTGGGCACCTTTAAACGTCCTACCCATTCTGGCTCAATACATCCTGTTTTTAACATCTATTTCCCTAGAAAATCTATAGGAACTTGACCAACAAGTGTGAAAAAGAACAACACTGCTATGTAATATTCCATAAAAAAATATTAGACTGGCTAAAAAAGGAATATATTCTTGATATAGTCACAAAATATTTAAAAATAATTATATGACATATTATTTTATATATTGATATATAATCAAAATTATGATATATAACCAAAATTTAGAATTACGATGATTATCTGAGTCTCATTAAGAGAAAAATACATTTAAAAAATTGTAAAGAATTAACCAAATATATGTTATTATTCTCACAATAGTGGGATATTTTGTAATTTTTTTATGATTTTGTATATAAAATTCTAAGTTGTAAAATACTACAAAATGATGGCTCAGAATTATTCAGTAAACAGTATACTACTGGGTAGTGATTTAGAAGCAGTTTAAAGTAGATCTTGTCTAACCTTTTACACAGGAATACCTTTGTTTACTGTTTTATCATATTATTTTCTGTATCTATTTGGATGCTAACACAGTAGCCCCCTGTGGTCTGATTACTTTGTATCTCAATGACTGAAATCACTACAAAGGTTTTAGAAAAAAGTTACTGAATAACTCATTTAATCTATTACACCTCCCACACACACCCACACACAAAGTATCCATCTGAAGATCAAATTCGTCTCGATTTTAATTCACTGTGACATTTTGTGTCTTTCTGCTAGGCAGCTTGCTTCCTAGTTCTGCTAACCTCACATTTCTTAGGCTACATTGCCATACTTTCATTTAGCTTGGGGAGCTAAGGATCAATCGAACATACAAGACATTAAGCCTTCAGCCTGTAGCAGTTCATTTGAGTCATCTTAAGTTCATCTCGGAGAAGCTCATCATTTCTCCCTGGGCTTTTGTAAAACCCAGCGCCACTTTCCCTGGGTAGCTACAGTCCCACGCCCTACCCCTCCACACACACATATCTTTTCACTTCTTTGTATTATTAATTAGTCTTGATTGAGTTTCTTAATAACAAGAATTTATCTGTATTTCTATCTTCAGTTTCAACCACTTACCAGATAATAACTAGTATGCATCTAGTACTATCTGAAGAAAAAAGGTCAAAATTAGCATCCCATTGCAGATATTTGTTTTGTAAAAAAGGAACCTAATAAATTCATGCCAATCTTCAAGACTTTTAGCCCAAAGACTACTCTGCAAAGACAGCTAAAGATGATGCTTCCTTCATTTGAGCCCCTTAGGTTATTTCTCTATTACAGCTCATGATACTCTTTCTTATTCTGTGTGTGTGTGTGTGTGTGTGTGTGTGTGTGTGTGTGTTTACCTATATGTGTGTTCTTTGCTGGTTGAGTTTATGAGTTCAAGGAGCTAATTTTAGCTCTTCATTCTATTTGCATCTGCAACTGCTATCTAAGCCTTCTAAGGCAGGGAATCAGTGTATAATCATTGGCTATTGAATATTCCTGGTTAAGCAGATAACCTATCCCACATGTCTTAGATATACTAGAACTAACATCTATGTTTTAAAAATGAGTTTTTAGAACACACCAGTGAATCATGATTTTTATCATGTTTTCTTGGAAACACATGTATGAGATCAACATAATGCAATAAAGAGATTACTTTTCTTCTTGAATGATACTAGAAGTATAATATAGATTAATTATTTATGAAATTTGAATAACCAAAAAGGTTTGTGTAATTTGTTCCCAAATAGTGCTTATAGCTTTCCACAAATTCCTTTGCTAAGCCTGATGATCTGGGTGGGTATCAGATTTTGAGAATTAAAGTCATTGTTGCAAATTTTGAAATTTTCTCAGGAACTCCTGTCAAGATTCATTGTTCAGTCATAAGGAGGCTTGCATTATAACCACCCTAGACAGTAAGGGTGGCAAAACTCTTGAGAGGCTCATACTACTTCTTAGGAAGGAATGCTGTTTAAATGTTTTTATTTGAACCAACAGATGACACTACTTCAGGCAACCAGAATCCATTATTGTGGAATCTTGAATGTATTTTGTCTTCAGCACCATCATGTCCAGCTGCCAGCCACTGGACCTCTGCCATGAGTGCAATGCCATGCCCAGTGTTAGAAGTAGTCTAGGAGGATGCTCTCTGGAAATCCAGTATCTTTAAAACTTTAAACTAGAAGATTTGAACCATGTACTGTGTTCTGCTTAACTAAAACAATGACAAAATTCCTTTGTGAAGCAGAGCAGTGTTAGGATTTACTCAGAAGCATAACCGAATTGTGTTACTTTATTATATGCGCATGCATATAGCTATCTACTTGGATAATCTTTCAAAATGAGCAACATAGGGATAATGACACAAACATTGGTTCATTGCCAAGCGTTTTCTCTTTGGTGACTACTTTACATATGCATCACCTAACTAACCAATGAGGCTTAGTGAGGGTAAGCATGCTAGGGACTAAACACTTAGATGCCAACCTAGAATAACAGACTTTGGAGTCTTCAAACTTTAGAATTATGCAGATCAGTATAATGATTTATTTCATAAGACCAAATGTGAATACTCATGTCTAAAACTGCATTTATCATCAGTAACTATAATAATTTTCTTAAAAATGTATTTGTTTTTCATTTTTTTAATACTTTTTGATCAGTGTGAGTTACTGAAATCTAACTATTGTAAATGGAGATTGTGCTTTCTTTTTCCTGATCACCATGACCTGAGTAATCACACAGAAACTATATTAATTATAACACTATTTAGCCAATGGCTCAGGTGTATTTCTATCTAGCTCCTATATCTTACATTAGCCCATTTCTACTAATCTGTGTATCACCTGAAGGCTTTGGCTTATGGGTAAGCCTCTGACATCTTTTTCCTTTGGCAGCTACATGGCATCCCTCTGACTCCATCTTCTTTCCTGCTCTATCTCTGCTTGGATTTTCTGCCTTGCTATATTTTGCCTTACAATAGGACAAAGCAACTTCTATATTAACCAATGGCAATAGAACATATACAGAATACAGAGGGGAATCCCACATCAGACTTTGACTTTATCTGCCGTAGCTCTCAGAATTATTTCACAAAATAATTGAGCTGCTTTGTTGTGTACTTCTTTCATATTGTAGGGTACTGTCTAGGGTACATTCCCCTTGCTGTGACAAAATACTAGGACAAAAACATTTTTTTTTGTGTGTGTGCAAGATTTTATTAAACGTCTGTACAGGACAACATCCAGCCTCCAGGTACAGTTGCCAAGACCCTGTTAGGCTGTAGGCACTGGCTGGGGCATGGCAGGCGGCTCTGGCTTCCCGCCCTTCTGCTCTGAGATGGGGGTGGTGGGCCAGATTTCGTCCTTTGGCTCCACAATGCTCACGTGATCCGGCAGAGGCTTCTTGGGGCCGATCTTACCACTTGGATCCCCGGGCTTGCTGTGCGAAGGGCCTGCTATGGTGTGCTTCGGTTCATCATGGAGAGTGGGGCCAAGGGCTGCGAGGTCGTGGTGTCCGGTAAGCTCCGAGGACAGAGGGCCAAGTCCATGAAGTTCGTGGATGGTCTGATGATTCACGTGAAGACCCTGTCAACTACTACGTCCACACCGCCGTGTGCCATGTGCTCCTCAGGCAGGGTGGCTGGGCATCAAAGTGAAGATCATGCTGCCCTGGGATCCAAGTGACAAAAACATTCGAAGGAAGAAGGAGTCTACTTGGATTTCTAGTGGGCTGCCTACCTGTTTTATTCAGTTTGTGGTTACTGCCCACAGTGGCAGAGAAGGCATGATGGCAGGAGCAGAGGTAACTGGCCACGCTGGTTTACGTGAGAGGAAAGAGAAATAGATGTTGTGGTTTGCTTATGTTCTCCTTCTTGTGCATTCTGAACTCCAGCCGCTGGAATAATAACACCAACAGTTAGGGACATCTTCCTACTTCAGTTGACACAATCTAGAAAATTCCTCAGAGACATGACCAGAGATTTGCTTTCTAGGTTATTCTAGATTCAGTCAAGTTTAACCCTCACACGTACATTTTACAGTATTAGTGAATTATAATCACACAGTTTACGTTGTCCTTATTTGTACCAAGACTGAGACAGGAAAACTAAATGTCTAATCATTTTATTCTGAAGTACCCAGCTAACAAACAGCTGCAGCTAAAATATAAAATATCATCCTGCATAGACTGTCACTGCCCCTGTAGTCTACAGCTAGGCTTATGATTATTAACGAGGGTACCCTGAGACATCTGAGGGGATAATAAACAGGAGACTGAAAATATTATAATGTTATTTGACTTCAGATTTCATTAGGGTTCTAATTCATTTTTATTCTTGAAGTTATAATAGACATTCACCACCAATAAGCACAGAAAATAAAAAGAGAGAGAAGCAAAACAGACCACATGTTGTAACAGGAATAGCTGAGTTCATGTCGCCCTTCACAACAAATGCCAACAAGCAGAGACTGGCATTGGATCATCTTCAAGCTGTGCTTTATCCAGACAGCCAGTAGCCTGGGAAGACAGAGCCTCAGCATTTCCAACTATCTGCCTGCTTCTGATCTCCAGGTACCACTTCTTACTGGAAATTAGGACAAAGGTGGCCATTATTCCAAAGTTCAGTGACATCATGGTCAGCTCTGTCTCAGTCTGTTTGATGCTTCTGTTTCCTTCCCTTTTGTTTCCTGCATATTCCCTCATCATCATCTCTTTGCTCACATACTCCTAAGGCCACCAAGCTTCACACTCCTCTCAAGGTGCCGCCCAGGTCAAAGTTCAACTTATAGCCAACAAACCATCATCAATGTTCAACTGCTGAGTTATTTACAGTGTATAGGTCCAGGACTTCATTTTACAATATGAAGCACAAAAATGTCCTTATAATATGGAATATAAAAACCCATATACAGCCTTCTTTTTTCCTATCACTATCAACAAGTGTGCCTTAAAGACCTGTTTCTCTATGCAGCCCAACTGCTTCTGCAGTGGGGAGGTAGAGTCCTGGTGGTTGATATTATTGTCAACTTCGTATTATCTAGAATTAGGTAAGAAATAAGCTTCTCAGCATGACTGTGGGGGATTCTTTGGATTAAGTCAGCCTGTAAGCATGCCTGTGAAAACTTTTCTAAATTAGGCTAGCCTTTGGTCATGTCTATTGTGAGATATAATCTAGATTGTGTTCCTTGGAAGGAATAGGAAGGCCCACCCTGAATGTAGATGGCACTGTTCCATAGGTTGGGGCCACAGAAGACAGCATGTAAAGGGGAAAGTAAGGGGCCGGGAAGAGAGAGTGAGAGAGAGCACCAACATTTATCCCTCTCTGTTTCCTGGAATGTGACCCACTTCCTCAGGCTCCTGACATCATGACTTTTCTGGCAAGATAGACTGGGATCAGGACGTGTGAATGTAAAGAATTTTTTTCTCCCTGAAATTGCTTTTGTCACATTCTTTTTTTGTCCTGACAGCTAATAGATTAATAAATACAGAATGTATTATAGCAAGTTACCTGGTAAGATAAATATCTCCTTAGTTCAGGCTTAGATTATAAAAAGGAACATCAAACACATTACAATTACATAATATACAGTGAGAATACACCATCATTTGATGTTTCTAGTGGATATTTGCAAGTCCTTTTATGGTTCTGAAGTGAATGCATGCTTCCTAATTCATGTACTCCTCACCAAAATACTGTTCTGGATATAACACAACCATCACTACCATGGAACAAAAACACTGGAGTGACCCATAGAATACCTTGTTCCATTGCTCCAGCCACGACAGCATAATGAACGAAACAGTCTAGTGTCAGCTAGGTCTGAGGTCACATCAATGGAGCTGTTTACATCCCCAGGGTTCGTGAGTCAACACCCACTTGGCCCGAGACTTTCTGGTGGTATAAATAGCTCTTGAGTCACTCCTGTTCCTCTGAGTAGCCCCTACAAACTCAGTTTACCGAAGTAGGTGTTGATGGAATGGTTATTCTGGTTTATTGGAATTGTATCTGGGCTACAGATGTTTCTTCATGTCTCCTGGGAGAACATACTTTGTATCATAGGCTTTTACAACTAAGAGAGAGACAACAGAAGTATATGATTCACTCTTCACAGATTAGGAAATCAGGGTCCTAGATAGTCAACGTTTCAAAAGATAATGACCAGCATGCTAGCTAAACAAACCTACAAGTATCATTTGTTACTAGTGTCTGGTAAATGCTTATTAGATCCTTATTAAATTAAAATAAAAGTATTATAGGAAATAATGTTTTGATACGAAGTAAAAAGTAAAGAAAAGAAGGAAATACAATTTGCTGAAACACAATGGCATTGAGAAAGCTTTTATTGCAGCAAATAATGGTTTTATATTTTAATTTACCACCGAGGCCCAATAATTATAAATATCTTTCCTGAACAATAATCTTGTGTTACTTAGTTCTCTTTTTGCTGTGCTAAACACGCAGGGCACAGTTTAAAGATGAAAGATCTCTTTGGCTCACAGCATTAGAGATTTTAGCCTCTTGTTGACTTGCTCTGTCCTCGGGGTTTGCAGCAGGACAGAAGAGCATCCTGAGAGGACGGTGTAGCACAGGCAGCAGCTCACCTAGTGGTGTCATGGAAGTAAAGAGACAGACTGGAAAGGAGCCAGAAACATGGCATGTCTTTCTAGGGATGCTTAGAGACTTTCATCTTCCCACCCTGCCCTGCCTCCTACTTCCTACCAGCTCTCTAAGTCACCATTATGTTACAAGTTCATCAGGACATTACTACAATGACTAGGTAAGAAATTTCAGGATCCAGGCACCTGTGAATGATTAGCTCCACCAGCTAGAGTGGACCAGCTGTCAACATATGAGCCTTTGGCAGTTGGGGCATGTTTTTCAGACATGTCTTCAGGACATGCAACATGTCTACAGGAATGTTTAAAAATCACAGAAGGAAAAGAGAGAGCAGGAGAATGAGGAATTCACAACAATTTTTCTCTGACAACAGATTCAGGATAAAACAGGATTAGTTTTTGACTCAAGTTATTCTGGAAATAGAGCAAAGCCATGCTCAAGTCAGTCAGCATGTTGTACGGATTCCATGTCTTCAGAGCCTTCATTAAAATTTTGGTTACCGCAGACAGAACCTTCTGCATTATGTCAATATTTTAAGAAAAACATTGGAAAGAAATGTTGCTTTTTCAATGATTTCTCTCCCTAATTAATATTTGAAGGAGAGAATTCCAGAACCTGCCAGGGGAAAAAAATCTATTGCCTAAAAAACAAGAAAGAAAAGGGGAAAAAAGATGTGTTACTGTCTAACACAGAGCAAAGGCCCTCATTCAAACATACAGCAAGGGCTCTCATTCCTCCAGGTATCGATATCCTTTTCTTCCTTCTCCTTTGTGGCCCCTGGCGTAGCTGGCCAGTCTCCATCCAAGAAAAATGCACATCCCCAAACTGCAAGCACGTAGAAACTATAGGCTCAATTTCATTAACACCACTTTGAAGAACAGATTTACAGGTAATTCTAATTTCTGGCATTTAATATGTGCTCACTAAAGAAATATACTTCTTTCTTAAATACAATCAAGGAAGTCCAGCTGATACCCACTTGAGAGGGTGCCAGGATAGCCTGGCCTAGTGCCTAGAACCAGACCGTGAATAATGAAGTAGAAAGGATTACTGTGGCTCAGAAAGCAGCCTGTTTGGATGCTGTGGAGGGAGTTGAGGAGGAGGCTGATGGGAGAGGAGAAAAAGGGACTGCCTAGGAAATCCTGGAGAGGAGGAGGGCTAGGGATTCAGAAAGGCTCCTGATTGACAGATGGTTGCTTTGAATGTTTGTCTCAGTGAAACCTGATTTTGAAGTCCTTGAGGTTTGCCTGTCATTAAGTTTTGTAAGCAAGCATAGTATTGTGTTTTCCTCAGAGTAAGTGATTTGCTACCTAAAACTCTCTGGCCTTGCTTGTGGAAAAGAGAAACGACTAGCTGTCCAAATGAGATACCTAATTTCCTCCATATAGGAGAATGGTTATTTTCATTTGAATCTCAAAGTTCAGACTTCATCGCCCCATGACTGAGGAGTCAAATCACTCATGAGAAGAAGGTGTCTGCAAAGACAGATGACACATAATTTTCTCAGATTAAAAATCTGGTCTTCTATTTTATTACCAGCATGCAGCTTTTGTTGACATGATCTTCCTGCCCACAGCCAGACCTCTGAAAAATTAGCAGCTCTTCTTCAGTGCTAAGTTCTTAATCTCCTCATTTCTGTGTTCAATCAGTACCCAAAGCTTTCCAAAGCTCTGTGTGATGCTGCAGGGAAGCTTCTATGTTTTCCCTTACAAAGACACACAAATACACACTTGGTGTACATAGATGTAAGAGGTAGGCGTTTGGCACTTTCTGTAATTTGAGGAGGCTTAAGAAAACCTATCTACCCAAAATATGAAATATAAGCATGCTCATGGGTAGACTAAGCTCATCACTTTTAAACATGCAAATTATCTTTAGTTAATGATATTTATAATCTTTTAATATTATTATTACCTGGAACTTATTTTCTTCTATGACTTCAAGTTCAACAAACACCAACCACATTTTTTTGAAGTAAAGCTTATCTGCTTTATTGGATTTTAAATAAACAGTTGCCCTCCTTGCTGGACATCTTTTAGAATTGCAGACTGTTTGGTAAGGGCTGGCTGTCTTTTATGATGTTGAGAGCGGTAGAAGTCATTGGCAGTAGTTAGGGAAATACATGGTGCATGATCCCAGTGGAGTTCTTATGCACAATAATGTATTTATAATTAGTGCAACACATTGACAACATTATAAGAATACTAAAAATTAGCCGGACAGTGGTGGAGCATGTCTTTAATCCCAGCACTTGAGAGGCAGAGGCAGGTGGGTTTCTGTGAGTTTTGAGGCCAGCCTGATCTATACAGTGAGTTCCAGGACAGACTCCAAAGCTATCAAATCTATACAGAAAACTTATTTCAAAAGACATAAAACAAAACAAAAAAAGCTAAAAATTGTTTCAGCCAAACAAAGAGTGAAATAAAATTCATAGAGGATGCTTCATCTAGCTTGTTTATTGAATCAAATTTGGACAAATTTCTGTTGAAAAGTAGACAAAGACGCTTTAGTAAAAGTCTGATCCTGCTGAAAAGCTGAGTAAGACAAGGCCAGAGTGAGAAAATGAGAAACAGTTTGTGACCAGAAACCAAGTCTAGGGGTGTCTGGTAAATAGAAAGGAATGTGGGCTTTGTTCCACAAAATGATGGGGGAGGAATGGGTGATCATGGATGCTTTTTATAATAAAAATGTAAACATTTACCATTGTATCACTCTTAAAGGCCCATAGGACGAAGGCTTGGTGCCAAGCCTGTGGCACTTGGGGAAAATCCTGGCTCCCCTTCTTTTGCTTCCTTACTACGTACAAAAACACCTTCCTTTTCTTTTCACCATGATGATGTAACCTGCTTTCCTGAACAGACTGTGATGGACTGCCTTGCCATAGCCCCAAATCTGTGGTCTGAAACCTCCACAACTATGACCCCCACCAATCTGCTCTGCTTACAAGTTGATTTATCTCTAGTACTTTACAGGAATAGCAATGGAAAGCTAATGAGCACAACACAGCTGTCATATTACTAATCCCGATATAAGGAAAACACTAAAGGACTCTGGGGCAAACAGCGGGTCTTTGCACAGCAGATAAAATTGGCTTAGATTTGATGCATATGCTTGTCATAAGATTTTGTGGGGCCAATTGGATTTTTCTTGGTCCTCTGATACTTTGATTATTGATGACATTTTCAAACATTTCCTGATCCCCTGGATAGTAAGTACGCAGCTTGCTAACAGGGAACTTCTAAGGTCAAGAGCCTTCAGCAGCTGGGTGAAGGGCATGAGGAAGACATGGAACCTCCCCTTGCTAAAGGATGTGGGTTCACAGAGGAGAATAAATCCTTGGGGTGTAATCAGTGAGAAGGGATGCTATTCTGCAGGCACAGGGCAATAAACTTTGTGTGATTGCACCTTAATAACTGTACTGTGTTACTGTTGCTTGTGTCTTTTAAAACCACAGGAGTGTGCTGAAATCTTGCCATGGTGGCAAAGAGCAGGGGCCCCCACATGCCTCCAAACTCTGAGTGCCTCCAGCTCCCGATGCATTGTTCTCAAGGATTTAATGGTAGTCACAGGACAATTCTTTGATTTCCCAGGATGGAGGACCAAGAAAAGGCTCCTCTAGAACTCGGAGGGGAAATGTAAAAACGTCTCCTTTAGAGGAGGCTGCTAAGTGGCACCAATGTTTTAGAATTGTTTTTTTTTTTTTCAGATGGGTAATTATTAGGGGGTTATTGCAAGCAGCTGAATGAAAAGGCAATTGTGAGGACACTGGGGATAAATGTGCCTTCTCTGGGATTTGAGGGTTAGTACATTTGAGTATTTGTTGAGCGTTCCTGGTAATGGGTTTCAATCCTTTATCTTTTGTGAAAATGTTCTTCAATAGTATATGATTATGCAGATGCATGGAATAAAACCTGCATTACAGAGTCAGTCTGCGCAGTCCTTTCTTGTAGCGAATTTAAAGTCTTGGTGACTTTATGTCAGCACAATGAGAATTGCACAATGTAGCTTTTGCTCAAAATTTGCATATGAGTTGGGGTGTTTTTTGTTTGGTTTAATTTTGGCCGTTTAAATAAAGAGAAGCAAAAACACAGGCATATCACCAAGACATCTCTGAGCAAGTGAAGTCTTGTGGCAAATAATCCACGTCACTGTTTTCTTTTAAATGTTCTCTAGTGTTGTTTTAAATTCAATTACTATTAAAAGATTTTTAAAGATTGTATTTGTGTAATACATATTATCCAGACTTGTGAGATATTTTCACTGAAACCAATCTGTGTAAATTACTTCCATAGGATATTGCAGATAATTCCCCTTCTGTATCTCTAACACATAGGAATTTTGTGGAAATGATTTTTAATTTCATTGTATGCATCCATTTTCAAGATTGGCTGCAAACTCTCAGTAAGAGAAGCCATCATTTGTATGTATTTTTACTCTTACAGTAATGGTACAGCCGAGAGCTACCTCAGCATTAGGCTCTGTTATTTGTGGTGATTACTGGGTACCAGCAGCACAGAGAAAAGAGCCTTCACGTACGCATCAAGTGAACCTACTTCTAATTCTGCATCACCACTGAATTTAAGGAACTCAGTTTCTTTCCTGGAGTCTTGGTGATGTCATTATTAAACCAAAATGGTTAGTGCTGAAGTTGCCTGAGGATGTTTGAACAATCAAAAGTGCTGGTTAGGTAAGGCTCAGTACAGGTGTGAATTCCCAGTTACACCAGTGAGGATACCAGACAGCGGTGAGGTATGTCATCTGGAAGCGCTAAAGTCCAAGAGTATTTTTATAGTGGTGATTGGGGAAAGAAAGAATGTTTCCATGAGTCTACGATCTGTATTGGCTGTAGATAAGAGTGCTGAGGACTTTGGGGGTTTTGGAGAGAAGTCTTTGAATAAAGGGAAGTACTTTTTGTTGCTTTGGGTTGGCTGAATTCGTAGTCCGGAAAGTTGCCATGGAAACTGAGCAACGTTGTCTGGTAGTCATCTGTGTTGCCATCAAAGCCAAGGTGTCAACGGACTCTAAGGGATGTGGAACTGTTTTCTGTTGATGTCTTAAGCTATTAGTGGATGAATCTCTGTATCTTTCCTCCCTTCTGTCCTGTAGCTACTGGCATTAAAGTTCTCACATGTAAGTAACTTTTTAAACCAGTACCATTATACAAAAGTGAGAAACGACGCGAGTAGACTGTCTAATTATTTTCTAGCCTCACCATTACATACACCACTTTTGGTTTTCTTTCTATAACTTAAGTGCCATTTGCATAGTGTTTGTATTAGGAATATTATTTTAGAATGAAATTCTGTCTTTCCACGATATTATTGTAGCTTGAATTTCCCGAGAGGAGAGAAGATACTTTAAAGAGATACCCTGTGCTATTTATCAGATGTAGAAGTGATGGAACCCCAAAGAATTAACCTTGCTCAACCTAGATGTAGTAGGGAGGGCTTTGGACTTTCCACAGGGTGGGGTTCATGGCACTCCCTTAGGGTTGGAGGGGTGGGGTGGGAGGGTCTCTGGAGGGAGAGGGAGGGGACTGGGAACAGGAGAAAGAGTGGGAATTTGGATTGGTATTTTTTAAGTAATAATAATAATAATAAAAAGAATTTTAAAAAGAATTAAAATTTACCTAGAAATGGCATGATGGGAGAAGGGAAAGGCCAAGGTTCTCATGCTAGCCAGAGAAAGAAGATATTTCTAGAGTTCTGATAACTTAGTAGACCACTTGCAGGACAGATTGGAGCCCAGACAATGATGTGCCAGGGATGGATGGTATCCATACCTTGACCAGCACTGCTTAATTATGTGTATTTCCAGCCCTCCCTTTAAACCTAAACCTCATGTCATAGTTGCATTGGAGGGTCACAAGACATCTCTATTCCTCTTCACTGTGCAACCATTGAATAAATCTTTTTTTGTCTTCACTGTTACTTACTTCCTTAACTGGTGCATTGTTGGGATGCCCAGAGCCCCGAGTTTTAACTTTAAGTGAGCCAAAAATAATTGAATATAGTAATGTTTCACCTATATAATAGGTAAATTATTTCAAAGTCTTTTTTCCCAGAACTTATTGTGTCACTAATTTTATTTTTATTTAAAATGTTTCTAATTTTGCATGCTAGCCCCAGTTCCCCCTCCCTACCCTTCTCCTGCCCCCAACCTCCCTCCATTCCACCCCATACCTCAGCGGAGGTAAGGCCTTCTATGGAGAGTCAACAATGTCTGGTATAACAATTTGAGGCATGGCCAAACCTCTCTCGCCTTTATCAAGGCTGAGTGAGGTATCCTACCACAGGAAATGGGCTCCAAAAAGCCAGTTCTTGTATGCAGGATAAGTCTTGGTCCCACTGTCAGTCCCCTCCCAACAGATCAAGTCACACAATTATCACTCACATTCAGAGGGCTTATTTCGATCTGTGCAGGACCCCCAGCTACTAGTCCAGAGTCCATGAGCTTCCACTAGCTTGGGTGAGCTGTCTCTGTGGTTTTCCAAATCATGATCTTGACCCCATCCCTTGCTCATATGATCCCTCCTACCTCTCTTCAACTAAGTTCCAGAAGCTCAGCCCCGTGCTTGGGTGTGGATCACTGTTTCTGCTTCCATCAGTTACTGGATATAGGTTCTATGATGACCATTAGGGTAGTCATTAATGGGATTATAGGGGAAGGCCAGTACAGGCACCCTCTCCACTATCACTAAGAGTCTTAGCTGGGGTTACCCTTATGAGTTCCTGGGAATTTTTCTAGCACCTGTAACCCCACAGTTGCTCCTTCTATCTATCAAGATTTGTTGAACATGCTTTCTTTTTTTACATTGAATAATTTAAGCTTTTTTTTGTCAAAACTCTTGTATATAGGTATGTGGATTAACACCAGGGTCTTCAATTCATTTCTATTGATCCATGTGTCTTTTTTTATGCTAGTGCCAAGCCTTTTTTAAAAATTACTATAGCTCTATAGTAGAGCTGGAAGTCAGGAATAATGATGCCTCCGTAAGTTCCTTTATTGTACAGAGTTGTTTTATGCCAGTAATTTTAAATTTTAGGTATAGATGGGACACAATGAATGACATTTGTCTAGTAAACTGTACAGACTTTGATAATTTAGAGGAAAATTAATCTCTCATTTAAAATGTTAATGATTATTCTCTGCCTTCATCTAAAAGACTTCTTTTTAGAGCAGACTGAAATCATTACAGAAACCACAACTGGTCAAAATACAGTGACCAACTGACCATGGAGTGTCAGTCCCCAAATGATATATTTACAGCACAGTCCCTATATTTGTGGCCCAGGGAAATTGTAGAAGAGTGAGGAGGGGAGACTCTAAGAGCCAGAGGCCCAGGACATCTGTTGTGAGATAGTCTTCACTAAAAACAAAACAGAAGAAAGGATATGAAGTGAGAGGAGAGTGGGGAAGAGGGAGTGGATCTGGGAGTAGCTGGGGGAAGATGCAGGGGTGAATATAACCCATATTATAAAAATAAAAAGGATGAAATTCTAAAAGGAATTAATAAAGTAGCATTATTGATTGAAATAATAAATACATAAAAATATTAAGATCTAAAATAATTTTTAAAACTTACATATTTTATAGTAGTGGATTCAATAATATTAGTGTGCTGTAGGAAGGCATTAATGCAGTACTTCGAGTTCCAGAAGATGAATGAATGCAACCATCTTGCCTTCCCTGTGGCTTCTAGAATCCCAACTCAGCTCAAATCTCTTGGCTGTTTTCTTTCAGTTCTGTTCAGTCTTGTTTTTGTGTTTTTATCTTAGGTCTCAGCCAGGGAATCAACCAGACTTCTTTATAGATTTGGGAAAATATTCCTCTCTATGTGTTTTCTTCTTCATGTTACCCCATTTTTACAGATTCTGTCAGTGTCTTCTGCTTTAAACACTGCATTTTATTTACACTCACCAAGACTTCACTTTTCTGAGTCCTGCCGCTCACTGCCATGATTGGGATAACGACCTGGTGGAAGGCTGAGGTGAATATGCAGCTACTCTGTGTGAATCCTTTATCTCAATGACCAAATAATGCATTATCTGTAGCCTCCACTTGACAATAGTGGCTCCTTGTGTCTGTGTAATTCAAAAATTGTTGACCACACAAAGTTCACAGGAGTACTATTACATCATGGAATTTCCTGGGTTCTCCTGCCAGCTTTACTGGGTTAATAGTATTTGACTTTATAGATATAAGTATAGATACAGATATGGAAAATTTTGGTCGCAGAATTCCCTAACTTTTCTCACTTAAAGGTATAACTGCTTGGCATATAAGTGATTGAATTTCACTTTCTGAATTTCACCCATTACTTGTGCCACAGTTTTAACCTTCATTTTGTGTGTATGTTGGGGGGGGTGTATGTGCATGTATATGGGACTGCATGTACTTTTATTCATGTTCATAGACCAGAGGAGAATATCAGTGATTCCTGTTGTGGGAGCTGCAGGCCTCTTCCCACAGCCTGGTTCCTGGTGCCTGGCTAGCTTATGCCCTGAAATAACAACACACAAATTGTATTCTTTTAAACACTGCTTGGCCCATTATATCTAGCCTCTTCTCAGCTAACTCTCGCACCTGGACTAGCCCATTTCTAATAACGTGTGTAGCACCCCAAGATGCACATACTGGGAAGATTCTAGCCTACGTCCATCCTGGGTCAGAGCTTCATCGCATCTGCCCCAGAGAGGAGAGCTATCGAGTCTGAGCTCACTTCCTCTTGCTCCCAGCATTCTGTTATGTTTACTCCACCCACCTATGTTTTCTTTATTAATTAACCAATGACCTTCCTCCATCAGACTCCCTTGTCCCTCGTCGCCTTATTTCTTTGAGGAAGAGTCTCTCTGTGAAGCTGGAGATCACCCTTCTTGTCTAGGCTGGCAACCAGTAAGCCACACTTCTATTTCTTTCTCCTATGATATTGGGGTGAGAGTCATGTGCGAGACCATGCCTGGCTTCTAACATGGATGCTGGGTGGTCTAGGAGGTTCTTCTGTTTATGTGTTGCTTTAATTGGTTAATCAATAAAGAAACTGCTTGGCCTGATAGGGCAGAACTTAGGAAGACAGAGTAGTCAGAACTAAATGCTGGGAAGAGGGGAAGAGAGAGAGCTGCCATGAAGCTGCCAGAAACAGACATGACAAATCTTTCCCGGTAGGCCACTGCCATGTGGTAATATACAGATTAACAGAAATGGGTTAAATCAAGATGTGAGAGTTAGCCAATAAGAGGCTAGAGATAATGAACTAGGCAGTGATTTAATTAATACAATTTCTGTGTGATTATTTTGGGTGTATTTTGTGTGTAAGCTAGCCGGGTGAACAAAACAAAGGGACCCTCTTTCCATTCAATAGCTGGGATCTGAACTCAGTTCCCTATGGGAGCATAAGTACTCTTCACCACTAACTCCCTCCAACCCTTTAGTCTTCATGTTTAATGGATTTTTACCTACTTTTTCTTGCCTTTGGGACCCCAAAATTTTATATTAAGAAAGCTACTTTCTCTGACTATGTATTATTTATTTCAGAAGCAAGAACTGGCCTATATTTCTAAATAATGTTCAAATATTTCAAAAAGTAATTTTAAAAATCCTTGGGAAGAATTATTTTTTCATTAGCATCATTTCCTCCAATTTTTGCTTAAATGTGTGTATGCTAACTTCATTATAAGAAGTCAAGTTCTCAGCTTTTTTAATGATTAATGCAGCAGGCAGTGAAGTAAGCAATGCCTCTGGACATGGATCTGGTACCAGCTCTGCCCTGAGTAGTGCATGATAGTTGACAAATCATTGAGCATGTTTTGTATTAATGTCCCCAAATCTTATTGGCTTACATGCTTGCTAATATCCAGTTCTACTGTAAGTTTTACCTGGGATCTTTTGACACTTGAAATGTCTCTTTCCCAACATTGCTTCATCAAGTTGAAGGAAATTATAGTTATTATAAATGCTATTTTATTACAGTCAACAAAGGGGGAGGGAAATAAGGTATTATATGTAAAAGCCATTTGAAAAAAATTGAAGTGCTTGAGTATAATTTATAATAATAAGTTATTATTATTATTTTATTACTATTTCAATGAGGCAATATTCACAAGTTCTTTATTGTATGTTATATATAATACATATTGAACACTTTCATATTTTATATTACTAGAGAAAGAAAATGAAAGGCAAAACAACTTTGCATCATGGAAGAAAATTCACATGGCCTCTTTTCATACTGTAGCCTTTTCTGAGAATCTCCCCCTGCATTTAATCTGGATTTGACCCCATCTTGGGCCTAGACTGTCACTGATTCGCATACTTTAGAAAGCTGCATTCATGCCTTTCATTGCACTTGTCAACCTGAAATTGAAAGGAAACCTGATTGGACATTGTGAATGATGTAAACATTACATCACCATATCTGCACTATAGCAGCTCAAGTTCTGATAAGCCATCAATAATTATAAATCTCGGTGACTACTGTACATCATCTGAGAGAATCATTTAAGAAATTTGGAAACCTGAAGATATGGCTTAGATAGTAGAATGCTTGTTGAGCATGCATGAAGCCTGAGGTTCTATACAAACTGTCTGTGATTGCGTGCCTGTAATCCTTGCACTTGGACTGTGAGCAGTCATATCAGAAGATCAAGTTACATGGTAAAGAATTGGACTAAAGCCTGGGCTACCTAAAAACCTGTCAATAAAGAAAGGAAGGAAGGAAGAAAGGAAGGAAGGAAGGAAGGAAGGAAGGAAGGAAGAAACAAGGAGAGAGGTCTGAAGGGAGGGCGGAGGAAGGAAGGAGAAAGGAAAATGGAAGGAAAGAAAGAAAGAAACAAAAGAAGGAGGGGGCATGGAGTCAGAAAAGAAAGAGAAAAGAGAAAAGAAAGAGTTGAGAAGGAAAGGAAAGGAAAGGAAAGGAAAGGAAAGGAAAGAAAAGAAAAGAAAAGAAAAGGAAAGAAAAGAAAAAGAAGAAAAGACTGAGGAGGTTTTATTTTAGGATCAGAGTTGAGAACATTGTCAGCCCTGACCTCATTCTGTAACTTGATCAGGCCACTCTTTCCCTTTCCAGGTCTCTGTGACTACAGTGCTGCATGTCCTGATTTCAATGCTCTTTCTGTAGTTTTCACTTCAGATAGTACATGCTTCAACAGAACATTTGCTTTCCTTATGACCCTCTCTGTTCACATTATCCAAAATAGACTCATTATTGCATTTTACTTCCTCTATTTTACATTTTAGTTCCTTATCATTATCTCTCACTCATTTATTGGTGTCCTTTTCTTACTGCCCACCTCCCCGACAGCCTGGACTACACATGGCTAACAGTGGCCACTCAAAGGATGTTTTTAATAAAATAAGGGATTAAAGAAATAAGAAGTAGAGACTGATTATCTTTCCTTCTACTCTCCCTCTCCCAAAAGTCAGACATTAGTGCAAAAGAAGGTTTTTTTTTGTATTTCAATATTCTTTTTATTTATTCAGAAAATATTTATGAATTTGAGCATTATTCTAGGTCAGAATTCATGGTATATAAAAATTAACATTTTCCTTGCTAAAAAATTATTTGTAGTCGGAAACCTTGAACTAAATTGAATTAATCGTGTAACAAAAAAGACAAGGAATGTTAGCTCTCAAACAATGTAATTGTAAATACCCAACTGTGAGTTGCAGTGCTACAGGCCACATAACACCATCTGATAGGTGACATGGCTGGTAAGAAGTATTCAGTTTTAGTTGAGGCAGGAATAAGTCCCTCCTCCAGGCTTTGTTGACTCCCCATGGGAGAAGTAAGAGGGGGAACTGTGGTAGGTACGTAAAATGAAGAAGAAAAAATTTTTAAAAAGTGACCCTTATTTTTAATTAATTAATTTTTTAAGAAAAATTATCTTTTCTCATTTTACATACCAATCCCAGTTGCCACTACCTCCACTCCTCCTGCTCTCTCCACTTTCCTCCTCATTCCACCTCCCATCCACTCCTCAGAGAGGGCTTCCCATGTGGAATCAACAAAGTCTAGCTTACCACTTTGAGGCAGGACCAAGGCTCTCCCTTCTATATCTAGACTGAGCAAGGTATCCCTCCAAAGAGAATGGGTTCTAAAAGCCAATACAAGCAGGAGGGATAAATCTTGGTCTCACTGCCAGAGGCCCTCAGTCTGCCCCAGCCACACAACTGTCACCCACATTCAGAAGGCCTAGTTTGGTCCTGTGCTGGTTCCCTCACTGTCAGGCTGGAGTTAATGTGCTCCCATAAACTCAGGTAAACTGTTTTACTGGGTATCTATCTCCATCATGGTCTTGATCTCTTTTCTCACTCCTCCCACTCTTCAGACTTTGGGAGTTCAGCCCAGTACTCCACTGTGGGTCTCTGCATCTCTTTCCATCAGATGCTGGATGAAGGTTCTATGATGACATTTAAGATCGTCATCAATCTAACTACCGGTTCAGGGACCCTCTCCACTATTTCTTAGCGTCTTAGCTGGGGTATTCTTGAGAATTTCTCTAGTACCAGGTTTCTTGCTACCCGCAATGGCTCCCTCAAATAAGATATCTCTTTACTTGCTATCCATCTCTGTCCTATCCCCATCTTGATAGTCCTGTTCCCTCAAGTTCTCCTCCCTGCTCCACTTCTCCCCTCCTGCTCCCCTTCTGCCTTCCCTTCTCTCCCCTCCCCCCATCCCTACACTCCCAATTTTCTCAGGAGATGTTGTTTATTTATCCTTCCCAGGGGGATCTATATATTTTGACTTCTTGTAATTCAACCATGTTGTTTGTGGAAGGCAGACAAACGCTAGCTAAACAGACACAAGAAATGTGAAATTTTCTTGCCTGTCTGCTTTTGTCTTTCACAATTCTGTAATCATCAGTAAGGGATCGTCCCCCCCATAGCCAGTCGGCCCTGTTCCCTCAGCCTCAGACCAGGCTCAGGATGAGTCTGTAAGAATCAGACCTGAGTCCAAAGTACAGCAAGTCCACCTTGAAGGAACATATCCAGAGCAATAGGAATCACAGTAGGAATCAGCTCTGTCTAATACCATCCACAGATATATGAACGAGGATAAATTACTACAGTTTAAAGCCACAGATTGAGAAGGAAGTGATTTATTATCATTAAGGAATGTAAAAATCACTCCTTGTAAAATCCCGAAGCAGCACAGAAACACCAACTACCTTAATAAAATTAAACTTCGTGGAACTCCAGGTTTTATGCTGTTGAAAATGTGTGTTAACTAGGAAAGCGGCAACGGTTCTGCAAACTACCAGGAAGTAAGACCTTTTACCAAATACTTTCGCAAGGAAAGGATGCCACTGCTCATCTCCTCCTTCCAATGGCAAGCCAACTTAGCATGCTGCCTAGGATGGGCCAGTAGTAGTATTACACCTTTTTTTGTCATGCCCACCTAGAAAAAGAGTAAGAGAAACTGATACTAGTTCATACTTATTGAAAGCTCTCTCTGACAGGCCTATTTCAGTTCATCAAATGTTTATAGTCCTAAAAAAGCATGCAATATTATTGTTCTTGCCACTTTACAGATAAGAAAATTAAGGTACTGATCATTATGAAATTTTCCAAAGGTCCAAGAGCTGGACAGCACCCTAACTGAAATTCTACCAGGTGACATGAGTAGTATGACCCTAGAAAAGGCAGGATTCACATGCTTCTAGAATTTTCAGCCCCATTTGTAACTTACCTAGGATAGGTTCAGAAACATTTGATTTCTCAGGACTATTTTCTTCAAAATTTTAAAATAGATCAACATCATTTTAAGTACTATTGTTTCGGCAGTCCGAGGTTCGCTGGATGCAGGGATTCTGATTCTGGATCTTTGCAGTGAACCATGGGACTTGACTACTAGACTTCTGTCTTGCTATAGCGCTGGCAGTGCAGTGTCAAAGGTCAGGCCACAGGTGATGAGGAAGGGGTGCAGGGCCTGAAAGACACTTAGATAAATGACCCAAGACAGCTGATAGGCATCCGTCTTACCCCTCTTGATAGCTGGCCAGGAAATAGCGTTTTAATAATGGCCAGGGTGCGAAGGTGGCACTGACAACCCTGCTATTCATTTATTTGTTTTATAAATGCCACCCAGAGTTGCCATTCTTCATGATATGAGTGCACCGCATTTTAATCTATAGATGTGTGTCTTCAGGAAGTATCTGTTCAAAATCCAGTCATGGTTGTTTCATTTCACCAGCAAGGCAAAGAGAAGCTCTGAAGATGAACTATCCATCTTAGGGCAAGCAAGCACTGGAAACTTTAGCCCCAGCGAATGCGCTTCTTCCTTAGCTGCAAAGAAAGTCTTTGGAATCAAATGAAACAAGAATGGCCTGGTCTTAGTTCCAGCAGTTATCTAATGGGAGCAACCATAGTTCAGTGTGCTTAGGTCAGGTCACTATTTTCCTCTGCTCAAGCACTCAGAGAAATCTAAAACAGAAGAGACTTTGCTGTCACCGAGATAAATATCTGTTTGGTTCTTGAATTTCCTCTGATGGAGGAAAGAATCCCTTCAGAGCATCCCCAAGGCCACACCCAATACTTACTTCTTCAAATTTGTCACAGGCTTCCCAGGTCACTGCCATCCACTCGTGACTCAAGTCTGCATCAAAGACTCCTTCTTTCCAGTGCTTGCCTGCCCTAAGATGGATAGTTCATCTTCAGAGCTTCTCTTTGCATTGCTGGTGAAATGAAACAACCATGATTGGATTTTGAACAGATACTTCCTGAAGACACATATCTATAGATTAAAATGCGGTGCACTCATATCATGAAGAATGGCCCTGCCTTTTCAAGCCTAGTCATCACCAAGTTGTGTCAGATGTGCCCCGAAGAGTCTCTATCTCTTGTGGTTAATTCTCACAGACAAATTATCAGGCACATGACCTGTGGTCCTGACTGATTCTCAGGCCCCTTGGCCAGGGTTGCTGGCTCTAGTTTTCTTCATCTTTTCAATGTCAGTAATGATTTTTCTTGTACGATTAAGCCTATGCTTCCTTCTGTAAAACCCTTCAGGGGATCTTCACTGTGCTTAGAGATAACTAGTCTTTGTCCTTGTACTCTGCTAACTTCATCTCCTTATACTGAGTTTACCCCTGGGAAATTACAGATAATCCCATTGGTATTTGAGATTGCTATAAGTACAACAGGAGAAGGCATGTCAGTCACTTAGAATAGCACTTAATACATAGGTCTATAGCTTGAAAATTTAAATTATGCTGCCACTGTGGTTTATCTACCTGTGGCTGTACTATTAGAGTCCAAGAGAAGGAGCTCTGCCTGATTTCTTCAGTGGTCCGCTGTCTGGAAAATATGTTAATGCATAGTTTACAAATTAAACATCTGCTGGATGAAATCTATCCTGTCTACAGCAATCTAATTTTCGTGTTATGTCCCAGGTTATCTCACTCATAGCTCATCCAAATGTTGGTCTTGTCACACTCGTATTACACTAATGAGTTATACTCTCTATGCAATTTTCAGTAGTCACATTTATCTTTGTATGCCTTGGCTGTATTCAACGAATACATTGAATTTGAAGTATTTTGTATATTTGAAATTCTAAAATTTTTTTCTTAAATCTTAGTCATTTGAAAAAGTCACCTTTGAACCTCTTAATATATTTTATATTTCAGTTTTTCCAAAGCTGTTTCTTTTAAGAAAACTCAGACTATAAAAGGGTCCCAATTGGAAAAGAATTAAATGAGGATGGGCTTTTTATTTATGAGGTGATATTTTACTTAGAAGATCCTTGCAGTTACATAGTGCGTAGCTTTTTAAAAAAGCATCACTTTATGTTTGCTTTATAAGAACCATGACTGGTGGCTGAAATGTCATGATTTTGTCTATAACATTGGACTTCTGCTTTACTGATAAAGGAATTTTATTTTCTTAAATGAATTCCGGGATTCCAGGGAGGAACAAACCCTTTAAATTTTATCGCTGTGCCTGCACATACATACACTTTTCGTCAATTGAATCCGGCTAATGGAAAGGGCTTTGTGTTTGGATCCATCTGAGGGAGAGATTTGTAACAGGAAAGCACCCATGCTGGCTAGATTTCACGACAAGGGACTTAAAAATCAGCTTGTAAAAATCCTAAGTCAAATGACATTGATGTCCTGAGCTAGTGGCAAAACCCCCATGTGATAAATCATCCTTGAAAGAATATTCCTGAGGAAAGACAATTCTCAACCAGGCAGCCTCCTGTACAGCATATTGTAAACTGTGATTGGTGGGCAGGCCCCGATGAACGCAGCGGTGAATGATAGTCTTGCAACGTTAAGTATTTCTGTGGTGTCTGACATTAAGGAGATGATGGCACGGCTTAGTCTGTATATTTCCTTAGTTTGGACAGGTGATCCAGTCTTTAAGGTTGGAAAACAAGAAGATAGCTTCCAAAGTTTTAAGGAAAAATTTTGCTTCAGTAATCTAGATGTTTATTATAGTTTGATCAGGAAGCTGTTCACAATTTAGCAAGAAAGGGGATTTTCTTCTTACATATAAGGTTTTGGAGTTTTCTTGTAATTTTAGCTGGAGCTGCTTTGAAAGCAGCTCAGTGATCCATCCTCCTGGTGGCCTTTTCCTCCCATGGGGATGAGAATTCTATTGAGGAAATTTCCATGGGTCTTTTACTTCACCTTTCTACTCCAGTTAATCATACTATCACTGTAGCACATCGAAAAAGGTCTTAAGGCAGAGGTACAGTATCTTCTTTCTGAAATGAGTTCAGCTACCTGTGTAGGCTTTAGTTTTCTGACTTTTCTACTTGGTTTCTGTACTGCTGTCAGAAATATCTCAAAAAGAGATTTGATGCTATTGTTAGTTGTTTGCTTCCTAGCCTAATATATTGGTCCCTCGATAGGCTAGTCGACCAGTGATATGCACAATGTAATTTTAGACTCTCAGTTGTGTGTCCATATGTCTGCAGTGTCCCCTGGAATCTTCCTCGTCCCTCTGGACCTGTCTCCTTTCTAAAGTTTATTTATTCATACTAAGTTTTATACCTTCTGATCCTTCTGATGAGCTGTCTCCTCTCACACAAATCATCTAAACAGACATTTCTTACTCCTGCTTTGAAGGCGTAAGTCACAAACAATGCCACCCCAGTTTGGAATTATGATTAATAGGGTGGTATTTATTTAAAGGGGAAAAAACTTACAGATCACCGTCCCAGACAACAGCCCTCTGCACAACCAGGAAGGGATTCTAGTCACCAGCGGAGCAGGAAGTGAAGAGAGAGAGAGGAGAGGGAAGTGGCAGCTTTTTTAAAGGGAGAGAGACCACGCCCCAGTGGGCTGGTATCTCAGCGGCTATAGGCTGGAGGAGCGGAAGGACCTCCCGCAACACTGCTTCATAGTAAGCTCTCATTACTCTCTGCTTCAGGTAGAATAAGGGCAGCCCTAAAAAACATATATTTTCTCATTACAGGAACCTATAACCACATTGCCTTTCTTATAGGGTATAAAGGACTTCATAGATAAAGTTAAAATTATAATTTTGAGGTGAGGAACTTATTTCATATTTTCTGAACTGGACAATCATAATGTCTGAGAAGATGGAGGCTAAGGTCAGTGAGCAACTCTGATGAGGGAAAGAGACTTCAGAGTGCTGCAGTTTCTGCCTTTGTCAATGGAAGAATATCATAAATTTTAAGATGCCAGTTATCTGCAGAATCTAGAATGAGGGAGAAATGGATTTGGTCAATTAGCCTCCTGAAAGAACACAGTACTCTGGTCACCTTGATTTTTAGATCAGAGAGAGACATTTGGGCTTTATTATTTCCAGAGGTGTAATCTAATACACTGGTTTACTTCCAACATCAAGTTTATGATCATCAGCTACAGCAGCAATGAGAAACTAATAAGACTCCTATGACTGGGGAGTGAGACACTGACATAACACACATATACGGTGCCAGAATGACCTTGGAGCTGGTCCATGGACAGAGGCTGCAGGATATTAAAGAGAAGAGTAGCCTTGCTTGTCTTCAATGGAGTATAAGCAAGAATGTAGATGCAATTACCTCTGGCAGTGAGGGATCAAAAGGCAGGAAGGAGCATAGCAGCGAACACCTATGTTGTCCTGAGCAATGGTCAGGTTATGAGCAGACAGTGGGCAAACAAATAACAAAATCTTGCTGGTGAGGGACCAAAGGAGATGGGAAACTTGCTGTTGAAACTGGAGAAGAGAGGGTCTTTGTTATATTATGTCTGAAAACTTTGTTGAATTGTGTCTTGAAAGTATATGGAAAACAAAATTTATACATTATGAACTTGAATATTTGCAGATTTCTAAACAAATGGCTAAAGGCTCAACTTAGTTTTTTTTTTGTTGTTGTTGTTGGGCTTGCATGTTTTCTGTTTCGTTTTGGAATTTGCAGTAGAGTGTGAAATGAAGATAAATTGAAGAAGGAGTTACTGGGTAAGAATAAATAATTTCAGGAAATTTTTAGCCAGTCCAGAATGTAAAAACACTTTGTCACTGTATAAACAGAATTAAGAGTTATAAACTGACAACCAGGGAGCTTTCATGGGACTGACCTAAGCACTATGCATGTATGTTACAGTTATGTAGCTTGGTCCTCTAACCATGAAAGTAGGAGCTGTCTCTTAATCTTTTACTCTCTTTTGGGATTCTATCTTCATACTGGGTCACCTTTCCCAGCCTTAATATATGGGGAGGTGATTAGTCTTAGTGCAAATTGATATACCATGTCTTGTTGATATCCATGGGAGATCTGCTCTTTCCTGAATAGAAACAGAGGAGAAGTGGATTGGGGAGTGGGAACATAGCAGAGGAGGGGGGAGAGACTGGGAGGAGAGAAGGGAGGGAAAATTGGGGCTGGCATGTAAAATAAATTTTTAAAAAATGTAAAGAAGGGAGAGTTTGATCTACCCAGTCATACAGTGAGATCTTTGAAGAGACTTGCATAATCCTTACTGGTTTCTCAGCCATCCACACAGAATCTACAAGCACAGAGAGGATTATGTAAGAACTATTGAAGAATCTAATGAGATCCATTTCCTGAACATACATGGAACCTACAGGGTTCTTAAGGAAATCTGGCAAACATGAAACACTGGAAGCTTTGCATGCCAGAAACACAGAGAGTTTCACATGAAACAAAGTGTCAGACTCACAAAATTAGGCAGGCAGGACACGGATTGAACAAGGTATGTTTACCCATCTCTACACATGTACTACCATACATCCCGGAGAACATGTGACTCACACGCCAGTTCCGACACCCAGAGGACACAGTCCTCGGTGAAAGGATGACTCCCAGTCCTCTGGATCTGCTGTTTGGCTGCCTTCGTCTTTCACTTGGCTGTGCTTGGTAGGCATGTTTTTCTTTTGCATTTTCTTTCTGTATAATGGGACATCTGTGTGACCTCATTCATGTCCCGATGTTTATTTGGGACCAGATCACTTATTGTCTAATTTCACAAGCTCCCAGATGCAGGACCATTTCTGGTCACACTCATACATGATTGAGATGACTGAGGTGGTGAGACAGAAGAACGCAGAGCTGATGAGATTTAGAGGAGATGATGAACTCTGAGTTGATGTTGCATTAGGTGAAAACATTTGGAAATACTGGGATAGGATGAATTTATTTTTCTTAGGGGATCAATGTGATATGAATCATTATAGATCAAAGGTCTGACTGAGGCAGGCTGGCTAAGATCCCTAAAGATGACTATGTTTTAATTACCTAAACCTGTGTGTAAGTTTTGTCATAGAGCAAAAGAAAATTATTGTTACATATGGAGTTAAAGCTATTAGTTACCTGAATTTAAGATCTGCTTTTGCCTGAAGTTATTTGATTTTTATGTTAAAATTATAATATTTGGCTTATTTTTATATTTCTCAGGTATACTTACATATCTTTTATTTTCACATTTTCTGAAATAGTTTCTTAGGTGTATACAATTTAGTTTTGGTTCTTTCTTGACCATATTATTTAATATGTTAATTTTATCAGACTCAATAGATTAGTACAAGGCCACTTAATTTGAAATGACAGACATCCTTCAATTTCTGTCTTATTATCAGTCTGTTTAACTCTGAGCACTTCAGGCCTTGGTGTTCATGTATATGTTTGTAAGCATGTCTACTTCTGATAGTTAGGATTTTTTTTCAGAATCACTTTAAAAGTTGGTTTGTGTCTTATTTTTAAATATATGTATTTTACGCATATAAACATTTATGCAGAAAGGGGCACAAAATGTTCTAGGCTCAAAGAAATCTAGTTAAGCAGAAATGCTCATATAATTCTTTTTCAGGTAGGAACACTGACTGTTACCTGGGCCCACAAGTCTCCCAGTAACTACAATTTTTCAAAAACAAAGATATGATTCTGATTTTTAAAACTAGAGACATGTCACCTGTAATTGTGATTTAAATATTATATTTAGCATCGATTTCTAATCAGCCTTATGTGTATGAGATTCATCTTTGTTACTTTAAGTAGAATAGTTTTTCTCATTTACTTGTAGTATTCACTTCTATGACTCTAATGTCATTTATTTGTCTCTTGTTTCTGATGAACTTTTGAGTTAATTACAGGTTAACTCTAATACTGGCTGTGCTTGATATATGCTGGTTGTGTTTGATGTTAATACTTCTTAATCTTTCCTACCTTTTTTCTTCTTCTTATATGTATATATATGAAGATTTTATATATATGAAGAACATATATATGAAGAACATATTTATTTCCATATATATATGAAAATCTCCCTCTTTCTACAATATCCAATCTCTCTCTGTTCTCTCATAAGATATAGCCTGACTACAGTTTCCCCTTGTTCCACCCGTATTAGTCCCCCAGGCCCCCAGTTACACTTCTTTTCTCTTTGCCTTTAGAAAAGAACAGGCCTCCCAGGGATATGAACTGAACACAATATAACAGGATACAATAAGAGTAGGCACAAACTCTCATATCAAGGCTTAATAAGGCAGCCCACTAGGAGGAAAGGGGTCCCAAGAGCAGGGAAAAGAGTCAGAGACATATCCACTCCCATTGTTAGGAGTCCCACAAGAACATCAAGCTACACACCATAATGTATATGCAGAGGACCTAGCACCTCACTTTGGATGACATTTATCTGGTAACTTCTTTGTCGTTTTTTATTTTTGGTATATTTGTATGTTGGATGATTCTATTACACGGAAGATGCAACAATGAACATTTCCTTTCAAAGTAATAGAAAACTCTGTTTTAAACCAATGCACTAAGTTGTAATTACTGAAAGATTTGGAGTTTCATGTCACCATGTTTTTATCTCTCTTCTCCTCCCTTCTTGTTCTTGTGTTCTTGTTTTGTTTTGTTTTTTCCTATGCTGAGAATCAAACTCAAGGCCTTGCTCACACAGGGCAGGCGCTCTCTCACTGTGCCACACCCGCAGCTACAGTTTGCCTTTCAAATCCTTTCTCTAGTTTCTGTTTAATTTCTTAGCAGTTGGCGATGCTTTGAAGAATGTGGATTGTTTTTGTCATTTCTCAGACAGAAGGATCTTCGATTATTTTTAAGTCTTCCATGTCACTATATTCATAGGATTTATCATAGCATAGAGATAGGCTGTAAACAATGTTAGTAAAATGTTTTTAAAACTAAAATGTTATGTTAGTTTACTTCTCATGTGTGCATGTGTGTATGTATGTGTGTGACACACATGTGTATAAAATTCATGCATGACAGTGAGCTCATCTCAGCAAGTTTTAATTGATGAACAATCATTGCATATATTTGGGGGTACAGTGTGGTATTATGGTGCCTATATACATGATGATTAATTAATTGTTTAATGGACATATCTGTCATTTCACTTATTATTTTGTGTGAGGGCTCTGGAACAATTTTTTAAAAAGATTTATGCATACATGCTTGTGCATGCCTGTGCATGTGTGTGTGTGAGAGAGTTTATGTGTGCCATGTGCCTACAGGAACACACAAAGATCAGAGGACATCAAATCCCTGAAGCTAGAGTTACAAGTGGTTGTAAGCCATGTGTTGTGAGTGCTGGGAACAGGGCCTAGGTCTTCTGGAAAGTGGCAAGTTGTTTTGACTGCTGACATATCTTTCTATCCCCTCTCTGCATACTTAAACATACAATACATTGCAAACAAGTCCACTTGCCATGTTGCAGAGCAGGCCGTTAAACATGACTCCCTAATGGAACTTTGAAATCTACACACTTCTCCATCTGCCCCATTTATCTACTAAATTTTCAGACTTCCTTAGATTTTAAAGCCATTTTTAAGAATTGTCTTGCAGAGATGTTTTGTGTGGTTTCTAATGATTGTCAATAATCTTACAAGAGGCTTTATAATTTCATGGATTACTGTTTTTGTATTGGTCCATAACTGGCTGGCTCCCTTGCTTGTTTGGGTCTTTGAGGTAAGAAGAGAAAGGGATAGACAGGACAGGAGGGGATGGAAGAGGCGGGGAGGGGAAGCAAGGGGAAGGGGAGTGGAAAGAAGCAGAGGAGAGGGAATGGTTCCAGTCATCGCTGTGGCACCCCTCCAGGAATCTGAAACCTCCAGCTTCGTTCTATCTCTTCAAGTTTCCACCACCTGCTAACAGTTCAAGGGCAAAACTTATAACTCAAGCTTATCAGTTGTGGCCTTCAGGAAGACCTGCAGCCCTGACATACAAGGACATAGGCTCTGTTTTAGATCCATGCATCACTATGTACTTTGTGAATGCCTATGCTTTCTTTCCTAGTCCAGGCACTGACTCAAGCTTCCAAAGGCCCATGGGTGTCAAGTCCATTCTAGTGCTTTCTAATTTGGCAGGTCTCCAAAGCTCCCAACTTTATGCTGCCATGGTTCACAGAACCTCTGCCATGAACAAATGGATACAAGAGCTCCATTTTCCACCCTCCAGAGCTCCAGCACAAAAACTAAGTTTCTTTGGATGCCTTTCTATTCTCTCATTCAGTTCTTGGTCTTGGCTTCTCGCTATTTCTAGCTCCCAAGGATCACTTATTGGTTTTTGATTATGTTTAATTTGTGATTTCTAGGTTATTATTTTAAGGGGAATCATGTATGAGGTCATTTGACTAGTTTGTGAGAAACTTCAATAATTTTTTAAAACATATTTTGCCTTGAGTGAAAAAAATCAGAAATTGCTTGGGCCTTAATGAATTAACAAGCCATACGGCTATTGACCCCAAAGTGATATGGGCCTTTTCTATCTTGTTATCTTGTGATAGTAGGATGTAGAAAAGAGAGGTTAGAATCAGCTGTACTGTGTCTGTTGGGGGAATTCATTAATGAAGTTACTAAAGCATTGAATTTCAGAAACCCACAAATTGGTGTGCTTTGACCTTTTGTTCAAGTTAAAAAAATAAATCTGTTTCACAAAGAAACAGAAAGACTCTGACATCCTCACTGTCATTTCAAAGCATTAAAAAGAGAGTCTTTACCCATTGGGAGGCGAGGAGGGGAGGTGGACTGAAAGGGAGAAGGAGTGGGGGAGAGGAGAACTGTGGATTGAAGGTAAAATAAAATTTATATATATATACGGGCCATGGAAAACTACTCAGACATAGCTCATTCACTCTCTACTTTCATCTTCAAAATCCTGGCTCCTCATTGCCCATGCTGCCCATCCTCCCTGCCTCCATGCATACCCACACGCTTCTTCTACATATGACATTGTCAGCTGAGGCTTGGAATATTATTACAGATAGAACACTATTTCTATGTCATTACAAGGTCAGAAACACCTCGTTGCAAAACAACTCAGAGAGACATCCCAAGTGCAACCCCCCCCCAAAAAAATAAAATTAAAAAACACATTCTGAAATTCCCCAAACCCATCCTGTGATATGGGTGGGAAGCTACTTCTCATACTTTCTTCACAAAGTCAGGTGCTGTCTCTTTAAAGTTGTCTCCTGAGAACTCAGAGCTTTCCTCAATCTAAAATATACCATCTTCATTCTCTCACTCAACTTTGGAACCTACTATTTGACCTACATTTCCCTGTAGTAATTCTTCTTTTTGCTTCTAGACAGGGTTTCTCTGTAGCTTTGGAACCTGTCCTGGCACTAGCTCTGTAGACCAGGCTGTTCTCGAACTCACAGAGATCCACCTGCCTCTGCTTCCCGAGTGCAGAGATTAAAGGCAAGTTTGTGCCACCACTTCCCAGCTCACTACGTAGTAATTCTTTGGAGTTTTCACTTTAATATTTCTCTTTTTATCATCCTGAAGATGGAGTTAAGTATCTGATAGTTATTACATGATCCTAAATATTGTTAGTCTTTGAGCACAGGGACTTCTATGCTTCTTAAGGTAGCTCTAGAGGGAGGTTAGAGAACTTTGCTTCCTTTTTATCTCGCTCTGTTAGGCAGGATTGAACCTAAGGAGCAAGTTTCCTTCAGTACTGAGAGAAGACCTTCCTTAGTATTTTAATCAACCCCACAGAAATATGTAGTTTTCTACTTTAGGAACTAAATTCTGCATTGCATGGTGCCAGTCCTCCAAAGGCTTTTGGTTGGTTCTGTTCTCACCTTTGGAGCTTTTACCATTCAGTTAAGCACAGTCTGGAGGGAGATGTAGTCTAGACTGCTCTCCTGGTAGCTCTGTTTTCTCCAGTGCTTTGTGTTGGAATATCTGACCAAATCGGATTGCCAGGCTTATGGTTCCTCCAAGCAAATCCATTGGGCTGAGATTATCCTCACCTTATTTTCTTGTATTGTGGTCTGGAGACCTCTAAGTACTAAATGCAAAAAATAAAGAAAAAATTATAGGAATTGAGGTCTTATTATTTTTTTTGGTCAATGAATGAATATTTATTTTTCTAAAACTCAAGGGATTTACATCAGTATAAATGATGGGTGCAAAATAGCCACCACATTACCTTCATAAAATTTCCCGTCACCTCACATGATGATACATTTCTTCAACTATTATGAATAGGCTTCATATAATAAGTTATAGAATCTTATGTGTGTTTTCATGTGAGGTCTATGTGTATACACGCATGTGTGTGTGTCTGTGTGTAGGCTTTTGTTCCTCCGACCTATTTCACCTAGTTTTTCTTAGACAAGGTCTCTTATTGGCCTGGAATTTGCTAAGTAGACTAGGCTTGTTGTCCAACTAGCTCCAGGGAGTCTCCTCTCTCCATTTCTCCAGATCTGTACCACCACTCCCTCCCAGGTTTGTTTGTTTGTTTTTTGTTTTTGTTTTGTTTTTTTTGCGTGATTTCTGGGCTTCCAGTTTGTTGACTGAGCTATTTCTCTAATCCTACAAATGTTTCGAAGATATTGTTTTATCCTCTTCTTTTTCTGATTTTTCTAGCTAAATTGACAAGTTGTAGGTTCAGTGAGAGATCCTGTCTCAAAATGCCTAGAATACTTTACATGAGTTGTAATTTTACTATTAAGAATACAGAATTTGCCAGGCAGTGATGGCACAAGCTTTTAATCCCAGCACTAAATAGGCAGAGGCAGGTGGATTTCCGAATTCAAAGCCAAACTGGTCTACAGAGCTAGTTCCAGGACATCCATGACGTCACAGAAAAATCGTGCCTCAAGAAACAAAGCAAACAAACAAACAAAAACTAGAGATTCAGAATAGAGCCAAGTTTGGGGCTAGAGAGATGGCTCAGCTGTTGAGAACACTGCTCGTCCAGAGGACCAAGGTTCAACTCCCAGCACCCACATGGCAGCTCACACCTGTCTGTAACTCCAGTTAAAGGACTCTGACACCCTCACACAGACAGACATGCAGGCAAAAGACCAATGAAAATAAAATAAGAATAAATTACCAAAAAATAATAGAGTCCTTTGAAGAAAAATTGGTTTACCATAAAATTGAAATGAATAAAACATAAATATATTTCCTAAAATAATTTTTTATTTAAGGAACATTAATATATTTTATAATTTCTACCAGTTTGCTATCCATTTCTTGCAAAAGTAATATCTATGACCCTTAGTGAAGTCACTAATGGAGTTTGAATAAAAAATATTTTCCTGTGATTAGTGTCAGAATTTGTTTTGTAGAAGGAATCTCACGATTATTCAAGCTTCAAACATGAAGTTTTATAAAGAAGAGGAAAATGGTTTGGGAAGGAGAGGATAGCCTTTTGAAGAATTGCTGAATAAAGATATTGAGTATAAGAGCCTCAGGAGAAGACTCAGTCAGCCAAGTGCTTGCCAAGTTGGCATGGTGACCTGAGTTTGATCCCCAGCACAAATGTAAAGGAAGCCAGGTTCAACAGCAGGAGCCTGTATCCCCAGGACCGAGGAAATTCACTGGCCAGCCAGACTAGCCAAACCACAAGTCCTAGCTTCAATGAGAGACCACACTTCAAAAATAAGTTAGGAAACAATTGGGGTAGACTCTTAATGTCAACCTCCAGCAATCACATACAAACACACACACACACACACACACACACACACACATGTACACATACGAACATAGATACATGTAAAATAACTAAAGAGGAATAAGAACTGGGGGTTCTTGGACTTTTTGAGAAATCCTTAAGGCATTGGGTTTTCTGTTAGACAATAGCCCTCTTCCTCCACAATGTGCAGTTTTATTTCCTGGTTCCAGGCAGAGAAAGGACCTCATAACTGAAAAGCAGATGATACAGCATGAGCTGCCAGAGGCTGTAAATGTGCCTCTCCGAATCCAGCAATGTTGGAGGTGGAGTCACCTCCCAGCAGGCTGGATGCACTCCCAACCCCTGAGTGGTGACCAGGTGAGAGAAGTCACTTCAGGTCATGCACAGTACACACCAGGAGGCACGCTGCTGGCTCCCTGTGAAAACATACTTCATAGAAACCATTCCCCAAAATGTTGTCACCCAAATTCCTAACACAACTAAACAGGAAAATGACTTTGAACGTTCTCTGTAAGTGTGCATGGCAAGGAATATACAGATAAGTCAATTAAAGCATAAAAATGAAGAGTTACCTTACCAATGTTTCTAAGTAGATTATTTTATTTAAATTCTTTATATATTCTGGGAATTGTGGCACACACCTTTAATCACAGATGAGGCATGTGGATCTTTATGAGTTCAAGGCCAACCTAGTTTATATTGTCAGTTCCAGGTCGGCCAAAGCTGTTTAATGATACCCTGCTTTAAAAAAAAAAACAGTCAAGGACAATAAAAGTTCCTTGCACATTACTGGAGACAGATTTAGGCTCTCATATACTATTCTGATCACACACTACTTAAGTAAATATTCACCAAGTAATCCTGCCTAAATGGTTTTGCTGCTACATTCCTTTATTTTATGAACTCTTAAATTTAACACCAGCTGTAACTTTTAGAATGGGTGCCATCTTTAGTGGGGGTTAAAGCATTCAACTTGTGATCAGAGGATACAGGACTCCAACTTTCTAAACTCCATATGGGTTCATGTTTACAGAGAATGCTTTGTTCCTAAGGAATGGGCATCAAACTTTTTCTGCTTTTTGGATTAACATGTCATATTTTATTTTTACAAAAATGGAGCATAAAACAAGAAAATGAGGGATTGAAAGAGGGGGAAGATGCAGAGAAGGGAAAGGATAACAGTGGAGGAAGTAAACAAATATATAAATTTTCATTCATATGCTATTTAAAATTATAACATACATTTCTTCAATAGATGGTCAGCTAAATAAAGCTCTCACAATATTCAATCTCGGAAAGTAACATGTCCAGACTAACCTCTATGTAAAAAAAAAGTCATTCTTTTCTTTACACTGCAATTCTCTTTGATTTCAAATATTAACTCCAGCAGAGGTCCTTGAGAGTCTAGCTGGTTTGGGTTTGTTCTGCTTTTGAACATGACATGAAGTGTAGTTCAAATATCCAGCTGTTGTAGATGTGGTTAAGATGTAACAGAATATATTTGAATGTGTGAATTTAAAAGTATTCCCATTGCCTTTCATCATGACTTGCACTTCTTTCCAGAAGACAATTAATTAAATATGTATTTAAAGGCTTTGCTTCCTTTGTAGACTGATCAAAAAGAAAGGTGATTAAGTCAATCTGTTCAATCAATTTGACTACCTCTCATGTTCAGTGATGGTGAACAGAGCCATCCATCTCGGGTCCTGCATTCTGGTCACTTAACCTGCTGGAGGAAGGAAGAGGGACCTTATGAGTAACAGGCTAATAATATTTTGAGCCTATCAGCCTGGAACTTTTATGCCCATCCCAGCTTAGGCTACACTTCTCTTACTTCAGTTGTACTGACGACTCTCTCTACCTGAGACCACCAAAACCTCACCCCACTATTAACCTGACTAATGCTGACTCTCAACACACACACACACACACACACACACACACACACACACACTCTACTGTGTTTAACTTCCAAGCTCTCCCTCATGGTGATATTGACCACCTCTTTAACCTCGTAGGATTTCTACGTCTTGTTAGATATCTTTTCTTATATTTAAATACGTTTTGTGTTTAAACTACCTTTAAGTCCATAACAGAATTGTTGATGCTAAGGCAGGCAGGAAATAATGTATCTTATTCTCATTTGAAGTTGTAGCTAAGCATCATGGTGAGTGTGATATGAATGGAGTTGACGGAAAGGAATGTATACAGGACTGTGAAATTGCTCTCTTAGAGGGGTTGGAGGCATGTCCACATAACTCTGGTCTGGTTCATCTATGCTGTGTCTCAAATTCTCTTAAATTCAGGCACACATTTTCTGCACTACTCTCTATCCCTCTGGACCTGTTGACACTTTAACTCACAGTGGTTCACTGGGGTGGGGGGCACTAGAGAGGAACTGAGCTCACATCATGTGTACTCAGCCTAGCTCCCTGCTCTGTGAAAAGCAAACGAGATACTTTCGTAGTATAACCTATAGCATTATGTTCCACTAGTTTCTGGAGGCTATACTATATCTATGTGTCTAGAGATAAATCTTTCTCTGGCCAAGGTGGTCTTAAGATGCCCTTTAGCTCCACTAAACTTCCTGGGGGCAGGTCCCAACTTCTCTTTAGAAAAATATCCCAGGAGCAAACACTGATTAATTCATCTGTTATTTCATAGCACACAACTCTTATAATGGTTTGAGTATAGTGTTGAAACCACATTTGTTGGGAGCACAGCGAGAAAGTCTTTGTACTCACAGGACTCCAAGGAGACTGGGAATGCTATGAACACAGAATTGTCTTTTTGATGGGAAAGATGTACCTGTTCTTCCATCTAGAAAGCTGGGAACTGGAGGTGATTAATAACTTCATTATCTGTTTTTCTGTTGGGCCAAGCTATATTAAGCTCATACAACCAGGACTGGAAGTACCTAGTAATCTAAATGATCCTTACAGACAGGGGGTCCTGCAAGCTTCCACATCCAGGACCAGAGATACTTAATAGTCTAAATGACCCTTACATTATCTGTAGAGCCAGAGGCTCTGAGCCAAGCATCCACAATCCCGACCTGTGGTGGCTTATAGCCCAAATGACATCTATACTATCTGTATGGCCAAGACCAGACCAGACCCTTCTTTAGGTCCTTAAGCTAATACAGGTAGCCTTTCTCTAGACCCATCTTGTTGGAAGAGATGACATATTCCCTGAGTCAAGTTTCAATGTAAGTACACTTCCTTCTACTACGGCCAAGACACTGTTTTCCAAGTTGTACTATGTTTAAATTTGTTGGTAATAAACCACCTGGCATCAGGATCCCCAGTTTCTTGGTCCCAGTTGACGAAGGCTGTGTGAACCGAGTTTTCATTCTCTCCCCTTCATGGTTTATTTCACTGCCATGACCACCTGCAGGATCCCTCACATGTTGAGTGTTTAGTATGAAGAAACTGAACACTTGGGCTTTATTGTCTCTGGTGTGGGCAATCATTACAAGGTGATTGTATTATTTAGCATTATGAGAACTAGACACGGGAACCTGATTGCATGGGCTCAGTAAAACTTAGGGTAATTTCTGAAAATGTTTTATATCTGTTCCATGAGCGTGATTAACAGAACAGTCTGACTAGGAAAGGCTCAGTGAACTTTGGCTGTGGTCACCGACACTATCATCACTGCTGACATCACTTTCTGTGTGTGAAGACACAAGCTGAAGCTTTCATGTTCACAACTTTCTCCTCTCTAGTGAACGGGAACTACTAAGGGGTAGTGACAGTGGCTTAAAGTAGACTAACTTCGCTGGGCAGTGGTGGCACACACCTTTAATCTCAGCACTCAGGAGGCAGACGCATGTAGATCTCTGTGAGTTCGAGGTCAGCCTGGTCTACGAGAGCTAGTTCCAGGACAGTCTCTAAAGCTAGAGAGAAACCCTGTCTTAGAAAAAAAAAAAGAAAGAAAAAGAAAAAATGTAGACTTTAACTTCTCTGACTTACTTTGCTTGTAGATATTTCTGAATTCATTTGTGAGACATTGTCTTCTTCTCTCCTTACCCCAATCCCTGAATTGTTTCAGTGATGGATGGGCAGACAGAGACGAAGTCATTGAAGGCTATGAGGTGGAAGCCAACGGAGGAATCACGATAAAGCTGCAGTCTCCAGAGGTCAGGTCGTTTGATGACTACTTCCTGAAGCTGAGGCTAGATACCAACACAAGGAATCCTTGGTTCCCTGAGTTCTGGCAACACCGCTTCCAGTGTCGTCTACCTGGACACCTTCTGGAAAACCCCAATTTTAAAAAAATCTGCACAGGTAACTGTTGGCAAAGTAACAGCTCAATGTGGGTCATCTTTTCTACTTCTATTACAGGTTCCGAATGTGAATAAACTGTATCAGAGCTGGGGTTCCAACGGGAGTGGAGAATGAAAGCTTAGGTCATAAAATAGCTTAAATAAAGTAGACATATGTAGTCGCCCTCCCACCATGGATTTATGCTCCTGTACATTAGGAACACTAGTCTCTGGTGCAGCTATGAGGCAAAGAGGAAGTACAAATAGATGACCAGTAATTAGAGCAGTTAGACATCCAGTATTTGAACTAGAGGGAAAGGTGCTTTTGTACACTCAGGTGATGGTAGCCACAGATACACATAAGCATCATTGATATAGTTCTTTTCTCTGTGACTGCTTTAATACACAGGTCAGGGGAAGTCATGTTAGGCCACACAGTTAACATATTTGTGCATACAGGTGCCAAGAAAGTGCAGTCTCACCTGTCTGCCAGAGGATGGCTTCGAGCTGGACAGTGGCTGCTGGAACATGGCTCGTTCAAGCCAGTAGGAAGGGTAGCATATCTTTCCAAGGTGGACCACACAGAATGATGTTTTTTTTTCCTAAGGAATTACTTAACTTACACTTATAACACTGGAACTATTATTTTAGTTATCATTATTGAGTGGGGACATGGCTACCTCTTGTCATTTTCCAGTAAGATCCATGATGCAAAAGTAAATAAATTGTCTTTGGTCTATCATAATGCCATTCCAAGCCATTTGATCACACTAAGATGGTATAGCATGAAGATTTGCCCACAGTGATGGATTGGTCTCTATTAATGGTCTCATTTTTGAATTGCATGACAAAGATGTGGGTTTCCTGGATTTAGGTACTTAGAACATCCTAGAAATTTATTATTCATTTCACTTGAATGTATAGACCCTGTGTATAGAAGCCATTGGAAAGAAAAGAATATAATCTATAACTCCTGACCTTTAAGCATGTATTCTCTTAGGACATATCAAAGTGAAACAGATAAATAAACCAAGACAATGATTTTTTTGCAAGATAGGGTAAGAACAATGTTTGTTGTATAGAATATTCTATTTTCAATAATACTTAGATTTTCCATAAGAAAAGTTTATAATGTCAATACATCTAAATAGAGTATGATATGTCTAGCTTGGTGTTATTTAACAGAGTTCTGTGGGAGAATTGCTTGGTATAGATCTGTTTCCCATCTAGGTTTTTAGGACATCTGCAATATGGCTAACAGGGAGATTAAGAAATACAGATTGTCTGCGAGGCAGGAGGAAGGGGTGGGTAGGTACTACACAGCAAACCTGTTTGCCACGCACACATTTTGACTTTTCCTCTCTCTAAAACAGACTCATAGAGGGTAAGAATTCCAAAAGTCCAATCAGTCTTCTCAATAAGTCTCTTTATTTATAGAACCAAGATGTTTAGAATGAGCAGTGGCAGGATTTCTCTATTTTTCTGTAATAACCAGAAATAATGAAATTGGAGTTGTGCCTCTTGATCACCTAGCACAATGCCTTGACCATTTTCCTTGGCTTTTAATGCAATGTTACTTTTCATTGTTCTGTTTTCTATAAAACACTTTCGTACTTAAACTGTAATATCCACGAAGACAGGTCTTGCATCTCTGAATGCTTACATAATTCTTAAATAAATAATCATTTGATTTGCATTTTCTTATAGTACAGAAATGCTTTTCTTGAGAACCATATTTTTATATGAAATATATTTCTTTCATGCAATAAATATTTAATAAGCACCTACTACTATTGCAAAGGGCTATAACTCAATTTAAGGAAATAGGCTGAAAAGAAGAGAAGGAAGAGGAACAAAAGTATAGAAGGAAGAGGAGGAAAGCAACAGCATCAGGGATTGGGGGCATGCTCATTGTTACCTGGTGGTAAGAGCCATGGAGAGGGTAAGAGCCAATGGAATTGAAGGATTGCAATTTAGAAAGGATGAGTGGAGAAATCCTTGCTGGGAAGATAACTACAGACATAAGGTGTTGAGTGCCAGCATCCTAACATTAGCAGGAGCTTCCCTGGAAGAAGGAAGAACACACATACACTGGCCTAGTAGAAGGACAATGAGGTCAGTGCTGTTGGAGTCAGGGAGTGGACAAGCAGGGAGGAAATGTTGAAGAACATGCCTAATGAAGCCCCCTGAGAGTGTAGCTGAGGGTATGGGCAATGGGCTATGACATCTGTGGAAATATGGAGAGTGAGATTCACTTCCGAGTTGATCCTGAGTGAGATCCTGAATGGGCTAAAGGGATTGGCTGACAGATTGTCAAGCATGACTCTGCTTTGAGGAGGTAGAAGTCACTGACCAAGACCTGCAAAGCTGACCGAAAGCTGGCAGCTTGGGATCACCCAATAAAAGTGAATTGACTTGTAGCTGGCCTCTTCAGTCAGGAAATTAATTCAACAGTCACCCAAAACACTAACTTGTGAATACATTAAAACAACCAGGAAGATAGTCAAATTTGCATTTATGGAGTCTGTAAACTAGAACACACTGTAGAAAAGGGCTGGTCAATAGAGCTTTCTGCAGTAATAGAAATCTGACTTTCTGCTGTCCACTAAGGTGGCCTCCAGTCACACGTGGCTACCGACACATAACTGTGGCTTGTGAGATTGAGAAGCCAAAAATGTGTTTCATTTATCTTTATCTAATTTAAATTGAAGCACAGTTAAGATACATGTAACAGCTACATTTGACAGTGCTGATTAACGGTGTCAATATGGAACGTAACAGGATGACTCAGGCCTCTAGTTCCAACATTCAAATAGTTGAGGCAGGAGGATTGAGAGTTGAAGGCATCCTAGGCAAGGCCTTGTCTTAAAAATATGACAAATCACCACGCGTGCTGGGGCACACCTTTAATTCTAGCCCTTGGGAGGCAGAGGCATGTGAATCTCTGTGAGATCAAGGCCAACCTGGTCTACAAGGTGAGTTCCAGGATAGCCAGAGAAGCCCTGTCTAGAAAAACAAACAACAATAACAACAACAACAACAAAAACCCAAAAAATAGAGGTTAGACAGTTCACTCAGCAGCTAAGACATTTCCTCTGCAGTCATGAAAACCAGAGTTCATATCCCAGCACCCAAAAGACAAAATATTCATAATCTCAACTCTGAGTGTTGGAGGGTGAGATCACTGAAGTTTTCTGGCTTCCAGCTTAACTAAAAGCAAGCCCCAGGTTTAAGACCCTGCCTGGGTAGAAATAGGTAGAAAATTATGGAATATGACAACTGGTAAAACTCTTATGGCCTCCACACAAATGAACAAAAAGAGAAGGTGAGCACACCAGCACATGCATGTGCATGCACACACACACACACACACACACACACACAAATATAAAACTAAGTGGGTCAGTAATTAAGAGGGCATATTGCTCTTGTAAAGGGCCCCCTTGTATCTCCAGCTCATGCATGCGCATGTATATGCACACACACACACACATACACACACCACACACACACATACACACAATTTAATCTTAACAAATAAATTAATTTTTGAAACAGGACAAATTATCAATAATAACAAAAATATTAACAGGAAATAAGCAGCTGGTAAATATTGTTCATATTGCATGAAATTATTATCAGAGTTTGATCTCTATGTGAAAATAACATGAAAACTTACAGTGTCTGGACACAACACAAGGTTGGAGAATTTTATGATTCCAGCTAAGCTTTGATACCAATTTCCACAAAGCAGCAGATACCACAGGTCGCACACAGCACTGCAAAGTTAACATTTGACTGTCAATGAGTCCCATCTTCAGCATCACCTCTGTGCACACTGGAATTCCTAAGTTGTGTAGCTTTACTGCTTTAGGCAAAGTCCTCTTTATCACAGGAACTACACAAATAGTTGCTTTTGTTCTGTAAGACCCGGGTGTAATGTTGTATTATTCCTCTGAAGAGGAAAGAAATACACTGAACTTTCCCTAGGCTGGGAGCTCTGTTCCTTAACTGAATTAAACTATTGCTCTGTCAGGGTTGTAGACGGCAAGGTTCTAGAAAATATTAATCAGTTATCTACTGTTACAATACACCTTCAAAACAAACCACCATTAAGGGTTGGTGGCTTAAATAACAATGATTTGTTTAGTTCATAAATCTAGGGTGAGCTGGGAGATTTTGCTGCTCTTGGCTGCTCATAGCTCATCTCCCAAGGTTGGAGACTGGCTAATCTCAGAGATCTTCCACTGAGGACTTGCCTCCTTATGATTTATACTATGTCTTTTCTGGAAGTGAGCTCAGATGGCTTCAAAGCTCAGAAACTGGATTCTAAAAGGAGAATGGGATTAGGTTAAGGCTCTGAAGGTTTGGATTTAAGACTAATAAATTGAAGGTTAACTGAGATTCAAGTAGTAGAGAAAAATTGGGCGTGGTGGGCCCCTCCTAAAATTCTCATCTGAGTTCTAATCCAGGCTATTTCAAAGAACAGATGCAGAGAAGGGTGCAAAGATATAACATTTTCTTCAACCCTGACTGACAGTCAGTTTCTTGGTTGATTTTCAGGATTGTGAATTGCCACTGGGACCAAACTTCCAAAGGGAAAAAGAGAAGTTACACCCTAGAATACAATGAAGGAAAACAAATTAGGACCTATCTCAGCTTATATGTGGTAGGAACTGAATTGGGCTAGTCTCTGATCTTACTTGCATGATAAGTAAATTCAAGTACAAAGTCTCCATAACTGGAAAAACAATGATAAAGCAAACTTATCATAAAAAAAAACTACAGTATAAACTCTAATGGCAGTCTCCAAGGTACTGTGGTACAACTCTGTTTGCCAGGAGTCTTGGAATTCTATCTTACTAGATGCCCTACAGAAAATGGGGACAAGTTTATAGCCTTTTATCAACCCCCATTTGAAATATAGGCAATAACTCCCTTCATGTGGTCTCTCGAAGATCCAGTTTCTAAAGGTTCAGTTCCAATTAAATACCAACGTATATTTTGAGGACACATCCACACTGGAGCATAGGACTAGTCATCAATACCCTACAAGTCATGAACCGATGAGCATTACCACCAGATAATTTTATTATACCATGGACAACAGACAATACAGTACAGTAAACTATAAGGCATTGTTCCCATTTGCTTCCAGTTGGAAGAAATGAGAAATAAAGGAGAAAAATAAAACCAAAGTTGTGACTATAAATGGAGTAGATTTGAAAAGAGGCTGAGGACATAGTGAGCTCAGTAAACTTATGCATTTAACTAATGCACTGCTTTGCTACAAAAATATATACGTGTTTCTAGGAGAGCCCAAGCTACCATGCTTTTAAGCTAGTAATTACATGTTTAGGGATCTTTTATAAGGGAACAATCTAAAAATAGTAACAGCAACAGCCAAGAAAACCCCTCTGCCTCATATTCATTGTTTTTTAATAAGGAAAATTGGAAGCATCCTAAATGTCCAACAATAAGATAAGAATGGCTAAATAATTATGGTGCTTTTATGGGAAAGAATATTGCAGAGCTATTAAATCGGGACTGTAAAGACAAGCTGCAATATCAAAAGCATAGGAAGTGTAATCCTCCTGAATGTGAGATACTGCATCACATACATGCTGTGATTATCACAAGGCAATAAAAATGGAAAAACACTGAGGGTCTCATGCAGGGCTGGTAGGAGTTGACTTTTGGAACATTTTATTTTCAAAACGCCTGTGAACAACTTATATCTTCAGAGTGAACTTCTGGAAAAATTAATTCCACTTCTGGAAACAAAACTCAAGAAAATTTTTGAAAATGGAAAAGAGTGAGTTAGAAAGATTTTCTTGTTACTTCACTAAAGCACTTTGGTTAATGTGTTGATGGTCTAGAAACTCAATTTATAGGAAAAATGTGAAATGACTAAACTATATTATCTATATACAAATGTTATATAGCCATTGAAATTTTAATGGCAAAAAGAAATCCATAAATTTAAGATGAAAACAATATTCATGTTTTAAAGACCATATGTAATATATCAATTATGACTTAAAATTCTATGAAAAATAAAAATATTCCATAGCCTTACTGTATAGTTCCTCCTGCCCTGAGATTCACTATGTAGTTATGTAAAACAGACTGGCCTCAAACTCACAGAGATCCACCTGCCTCCACTTTCTGAGTGCGGAGATTAACAGTATGTGTTTCCACACCTTTCATTGCATTGCTTTTAAAATCAGAAAAAATATGAGAGCTTGTAGTGGTATATTATTTGCATTTTGATAAATAAGTCTTGCCTGAACCAGAGGCAAAGCTAAAGCCACTAGAGGTCAGGCAATGGTGACACACGCCTTTAATCCCAGGATAGAAGACAGAGTCAGATGGATCTCTATGAGTTCAAGGACACCCTGGGCTACACAAGATCAACGCAGAAACAAATCCAAGTGGTGGTGGCTCACACCTTTAATCCCAGTCCTAAGAAGTCATAGGCCTTTAATCCCAGCACTAGAGGGAATATAAAATGGGAGGAGAAAGAGGTTTAGTCAGCTTAGTTTGTGGTAGGTCACCCAGCCCTGTTAGAGGTAAGACTTCTATAATGACTTGGCAGCTTTGCTTTCTTGTTTTCGGGTTGAACCTCAATTTCTGTCTCTAGGTTTTTATTATTCATGCTACAAGAGCATCTAGAGTAATGAATAGTAAATGTCTTTTAACACTGTGTACAGGTGATTAAGGATTGATTGTATGGCTCCTCTAATTTCACATTTTTGGATGTAGTAATGTTAAACTTACAACTTCAAGAACTTTATTTCTGTGAGATGACCAAAATCACTCTTTCTCTGCTCAGACATGACACCAGTACTAGAAGTAGGCACAGTCAACTCCTCATACCCGTGGCTTCCAGACTTGCACACTCAATCAAATGTGGAGAGAAACTACTTGAGGAATGTTGCATCAGTACTATGGACAGGCTTCCTCCTTGCCATTATCCTTAACCTTGCGACTCTGTCATGGAAAATGTACACTGTCTGCAACGTTAGAACTAGTCTGGAGATTTTACATTAATATGCAAGAGAATAGGCAGCTTCTGCAAAAGACCTGATTCGTCTTAGGTTTTGGTGTCTGTAAAAGAGGATTTTCCTGAAACCAATCTCTTGTGATGAGCAAGAGACAACAGTAATTCCAAGTTATATTATTTCCTTGCAAAAAGAAAAAACTTCAAATTATTTCATTAAACTTGCTAAGCATCTGTGTGAGGTAGGTACTATTATCATGTTATAGTTGTTGAACCCGAGACTCAGAGGTTAAGGTAGGGTATCCATCAGCTAACAGAAACGTAAATGAGTTAGTGAGGTATCTACAGGTACTTTCTAACCCAAATCCCCATGAGCAGGCATCCCAGGGACTTGTCCAGTGATTCTTGTTAGGAGAGATAAAGTGCTATTCCAATGCAAACATGAATCAAATCCCTTCAGTAGTTAAGTCGCTTGCTACAAGAGAATGATTGATTTGTATAATGCCACTCTTTCCACTGTCCTCCCAATGATTAAAATTTTAGGAGTTAGGCTATGTCAGTTTGTGCTTTTCCAACACATCTCCAAATCCCTTGATGTAGTCAGCTAATTAAACAGCAATGTGGACTTTGCATAAAGCACTTTTTAATTAGTCTCAGTGATTTCCAAATCACTCAGCCTTGGCTCAGTACCCTCAGTCTTCAAATCAGCAATCTAATGCATGTAAACTCTATTTACATAGCAAAATCTGAAATGAAGCTTAATAAAGGTTTCTATGGAAACTAACAGCAATATCACACACAAAAATAAAATCCAGAAGTATAAAATGAATGACAGACATGTAGCTATCAATAATATGGAAAGGCTAATAGGTTAATTTCTCTTTTTCATGCTAATGATAATTTTCATAAGTATGCCTGCATTTTTATCACAGGACTATGGAGCTCATTTGATATGTATGACTCTCAAAATGCATAAGAACAATACAGAAAGTGAAAGTTTATATTGTTTGTTCATAATAGTATTTCATAGACATATGGAAATTAAATCTAAAAGGTAATTTAAATTTACATGAAAGAATCATGGAGATACTACACACAGAAATGCCAATGGTAAATTTCTAGGGTTTTTACAGCAGAAAAAAATCAATACATTTTGTGAGTTCATTCTAAATGAAAAGTTAAAGGCTTTTGCCTTCCTTTGAACTCAGAGCACAGGAAAATGTCTTCTGAACTTTACTCAGAATGAAGTGTGTCGTTGGCAACTACTCTTTACTTCCCTGGTGCCCAGACCCAAATAATCACACAGAAACTATATTAATTACAACACTGTTTGACCTGTTAGCTCAGGCTTCTTGATAACTAACTTTCATATCTGAAATTAACCCATTTCTACTCATCTATGTATCATCACAAGGCTGTGGCCTACTGGTAAGGTTCTGGTGGTGTGGGTCTCCTTCGACAGCTACATGGCCTCTCCTTGACTTTAACTACTCTTTCTATATCTCTGTTTGGATTTCCCCGTCTTACTTTATTTTGGGAAGCCAATGGCCAAAACAGCTTCATCCATTAACCAATAAAAGTGACACATATACAGAAGAACATCCCACATCACCTCCCCTTTTCTGTCTAAATAAAAAGGAAGGTTTTAAATTTAACATAGTAAAATTACATATAACAACACAGGTATCAAGTAAGGATTACAGTTATAATATTTTTTATGAGTATAAAGTTTTATATCTAATTTATATTTTATCATAACGAAGGAAAACATTAACTAATGCTATCTGTCTTCAACTCCAGCAAAACCCCAGAAGGATATAATATTACCTAAGTTAACAGGAAGTACGTTGTGAGCAACTTCCAAAACTCTAGAATTGACAGAGACATCTTGCTGTGTGGACAGTTACCCAAAGTTTTTCTGTAATGTTGGGGCCTCCATCTTCAGTCTACAGGACCAAAGTATCTAGCAGACTTTTCAGTGAAGCAAGAAATGAAAATCTGTTCTGCCTATACTGGCAAAGTTCATCAGTTGCTTTCTTCTGTGCCCTGCAGAATGTCTGGCAGGTTTTTTTTTTTTTCTGTGAAGCAAGAACCCTGATGGACCATCTCATCTTTTGTGAAGTCTAGTAGTCACTTTTCTGTGGGTCCTGCATGTACAGTTCATACAGCATACCATCAAGAAGTCCAGGCAAGAGCAGTTTCTTGCCCAAATGGCTGTCAAACTCTATAAGGAGTTTCAATGCCCATAATCCTCTTGAACTAGACCGGTGCTCTCAGAAGCAGACTGTTGAGAAAAGTATAAGTTCTTAAAACACTTTAAATGCCATATTCTATAGGTCTTAGAAGTGTTGAAGCATATCTATCTATATATTAAAAAAAAATCCTTACTAACATGACCCATCAGCTCAGGCTTTCCACACATGCACCATGGCATGCTTGCATATGTACATAGACAGAATAATAAGAGGTAAAAAGGATTTAAAATATTAACAATGACTGGAATGGTTGGATTGGATATTTGGTATATATTTATTTCTTTTTGTGCACTCCTCTTCATGATGGGTATAGATGATTGAGCAAAGAAAACCTAAAAGGATTTTAAGTGTGAAGACAGGTGGCTGCAAGTACTCAAGAGCCAGTGACACTTCTGAATTGCACTTTGCATAGTACTGTTCCTCCATTAGTTTTGCTACATGGAGCTTGCCATTAATGGTGAGGGAACTATTTCATGTCCTCATTATAAGCAAACTCTTTAATCCTGAGAGCAATTTAACATGATACTTTTTGGACTACTGTGAAATCAAGATTTATCCCAAATGAGTTCCACAGGAATAGATTCCCCAGTAGCTGCTTTTTGAAGGCAGATCTGATACCACAGGTTATTTTTCTGCACTGAGCATTGGGATGTGACCATGAGTAATCAGCCTGCCAGTAAGGCTTATGTTGTAGCCTACCTCTCTATATGACAGTATTAGAGCATCATTCTACACATCCATAAGCTGGTCTTCAAACTCATCCCACTACAGTGTGAGCATGAAATGTCTCCCACAGACTCATGAGTTTGAAATACATGTCAGCAGATGGTCTGATTTGGGATGCCATGGAACCTTTTGGAGATGGAGTCTGGGTAGAAGATTGAGTCATGGGGGCAGAAATTAGGTGTCTTAACCTCATCCCAGCTCTTTAGTTTCATCTTTGCTAAAGCTGTTTAACACTTTTAAAATAACTCAAAATCCCTTCTAGCACTATCCAAGTTGAATGCTTTGTTGTTGTTTTGCTTCTGGCTGCAGCCTCCAAGTTAGTTCATAAGATCTTCACCAATCTGAATGCTGAGCCAGCCTTTTCTGTTGACTGTGTTCATTTATCGAGAGACCTGTTCTGCTTACAAGTATAGGCATTCCCAACTTTAAGTCATGGCTGAACACCATGTTTCTCTATGTCAGTGGTCTCTTATTCGTGGTTGAGCTACCTTTCACAGAGATTTCCTGTGACCATTGTGAAACACAGATATTTACATTACAATTCATAACAGTAGGAAAATTAGGGTTATGAAGAAGTAACAAAAATAATTTTATAGGTGGGGGGGTCGTCACTAAACATGAGAAACTATACTAAAGGGTCACAGCATCAGGAAGGTTGAGACCACTGCTCCATATCCACATTGAATAATTTTTTTTAATATTAATGTAAAGAATCTAGTATAAACACAGAGATATAAACAGTACAGACCTATTATATTAAATGCCTGTGGGTCAGAAGCCTGAGAATGATCTCACCGACCTGAAAGAAAACTGCCAGTGGACCCACATTAAATGATGGAATACCGAGAGGGGAATCTGGTGCTGTGCCTTTTCTGGAGGGCACCTGCTTTCCTGGGCTCATGGCTCTGTTTCACATTCAAAGAGAGGAACAGGGCATTTGTCTGAATTTCTTCCTCAACCACACCTTTCTCGGACCATGGGCTTTCCACTGTTAAGAATTCATGTGGTAAAATGGAACTCATCCAGATAATTCAGAACAGTCACCCCATCCCAAGAGTAGATTAATTGTGTTATTTTAAAGTCCTTCTTACTGGGTAAAAGAATTTTTCAGCACATTCAGTGGTGAGGATGCGACATGTTTGAGGGACCTTTGTTTTATCCTAGATGTCTAGACAGAATGTCTAGACAGAACAAATATAAACATCTATAAAACATCTGTTTGTTTGTTGTATTTCTAGGGCTTCAACACATGGTATTGTACACCTTAAGCAAACACTGTATCACTAATATGCACTTGACTTAGAGTTCCTTTCTGTTGTCTACATTTTTTTAGTTTCTCTGGAGCTGTAGCCCTGCCTTTGTTGCCAGAAGATGAGAGCAGATATGGTGTAGAAGAGTTAGGGGTAGGACCTTGAAGTCATTATCATTGTATGTCTCTGAAAGTCAAGCCATAAAAGCAATTGAAGACATGTGCCCCTGCATTTGTTCTCAGGAAGGTTCCTTATATCCTATCATCCACTTCAGCCTCATGTGATGGGCTATTAGAGGCTGTTCCTCTGGTGTGGATATCTTACTTTTCTTTTTGGTCCCAGGCAGGTAGGGAACCCAGAAGAATTTTAAATCCTATGTTGCTCCTGTCATTCATTTTTAGCTTGGACTAAAATGTTTAGTTTAGTTAGATTTTAGGTTTCTAATATTCTTAGTAAAACTGACAAGTTATATGGTTTCTTTTTACCTAGTCTGTTAGTCATGATATATGCCAATAATAATGCCTAAAATTCCTTGTAGATGTGATCCTTTCTGTAGACTTAATTTTAGGTGCATTAAGCCTAATTTCTAATGAATGTCACAGGTTCATATCATTTTTAGCCAATTCTTACATATTAAATATTTATGAGTGACAAATTAATTATTCCCTGGATTATAACAAAAAATAACTTTTTTTAGTCCTAGGAATAAATTTGAATGCATATTGCCTTTTTTGTTTTGTTTTGTCGTTTTTTGTACACAGTACCAAAACTTCTTGGTGTGATCTTTCCCAGAGAGAAATGAGAATCAATTTTATCTTCATCTCTACATGTTTAACCCTCCAAATTCTTTGCCTAAACATGCCAGCTCATTTTACAGCATGTCTGGTGTCAAGTTGGAGCACATGATAATGTCATATAACATTTTATCACTAGACAATAGAGTCCTTTCAGACCTGCTCACAGATTGCCAGCTACTTGTTCTTACATGTCTTATATTTGATGTTTCATGATTAGTTAATTTGTTACAGTATCCCTCAGATCTTTAGTACCAAATACTGAATTAGTTCAGTAGGTTCATACAGTATATACACCAATACTAAACTGAAGATGAATACTAAAAAGAAATCCCATACTAGCACATTGAGTATAATAAATTATTTATTTAGGGGTAGACTCACAAATCACAATCCTCTGCTTGAATGGGGAACAGCACCTGAATCCCACAGCATGAAGAGAGAGCAAGTGCATGCTTTATATTTGCATATATAATAAAAGAGGCCATGCCCAAGTGGGCAAGTAATCTATTATCCTATCCAATTTCCCACTTTTTTTTTCAAAGAGATCCCTGAACCTACATAATTTCTCCCCTAACCCCCAACCCTATACCAATTATAATCAACCCTAAATGATGTCCCTAACCCTGAGGACAAACTTTGTTGGGAGAGAGGATGTCGTCTTCTAGAATTACTTCCAGCTGTCATGGGGGCGATGTTCTTTCTCTGGGATTCTGTGAAAGTAAAATGATGGTTAAGTTTTTTTTTTATGATGGTTAAGTTTTAAGATTGTTGTCTGGTATAATTGCAAATAGTCTCTGAGTATTTGGTAAGGATTTTCTGAGGTTCCTATTAGGAATTTTGGCCAGAACGCCATAAAAAAAAAAAAAGTGTACCATTTCAGCAAACCAAGTCGGAACAATCTTGAGCAGCTGGTACCCAAAACAGGTATTATAGTAGTACTATCAGCATCATGACATCATATCAACCAGGTAGAGTCGTTGTTGTGGGGCCCCATCTTCTTCCTGGAAACTTCAAAGATTACTGCAGGAAAATTCATTGTTCATTGTGGAAAACTTAAACATTATTTAGACAGATATATATTCAATGAAAGGTATGATGGAGATAAAAATAGATATGAAGAAAAGTAATTTTTTTTCTAAATTCTTTCTTTTTTTGTCCCATACAAAATGGCTCCTGACATGAGAGAAAAACTCTGAATTTTTATTTGAACAACAGGCTTTGATTTAGAGAAAAACAGAGCCATTGTCTAACTCCAAAGCCAGCTTTAATTTTTAAGTGAGTCATGACTATTATTCTAGTTTATGTTTAGAGATTCTTACCCTCAGATGAAATGTCCTCGTAAGTGATTATTCTCCTTGTTTAGTGATCCTATCTGGATAATTATCTTTTCCTCTTTAAGCATCTAGATATGCAGGGTCTCTTGACTTTCTGAAGATGAGTATTTTCCTGTAAAGACAAGAACAGAACCCTGACCCAACACTTATGAGATTTTTTTTACCACCTGCTTGGTTGTCACCTCTGTGGATGAGCTGTCATTTCTCTTTCTCAAGAGATTTCTCTTTTTAAAACTGAATCTTTATTAATTTTGATAGTATTCTTTTCCTGTTGAAACAAGAATAAAACCCATTCCCCAACATAGCACATTTCCTGGCTTCCATTGTGAGGTAAACACATCCTTGAAATATACCGAACATTAATTCAGAAGACTTTTCTATTATCCAATGTTTTTCTCTGCTGTTGTCCCTTCCTCATTTCCATTTGGGCTTTTTAGACCAGCCCACTCGGTAGGTGTGGAGTTCAGATCCATGTTGGGCTCCAGATGAGATGGATGCTAAAAAGAAATCCCGCACTAGCTCAGATTTGAGTTTAATAAAGGATTATTTACTTAGGGGTAGACTCACAGACCATAATTCTCTGTTCGAACGGGGAACAGCACCCAAATCCCACTGTAGGAAGAGAGAGCAAGCGCATGCTTTACATCAGCATTTATAGTATAAGAGGCCATGCCCAAGTGGGCGGGTAACTTAAAGGCTACTGGCTGTAAGATTTCCTACAGCAATAAATGACTCTTAATGTCTTAGAATAAAAAGTAATATGGTTTACATGCTGTGTATATTATATTTTGGCCACAAAATATCATCTTGCCCTTTTGTGTTCTGGGTGTCAAGCACAGAAAGCTTCTATCTGAAATCTTGATAGTTATGGTGAGGAGAAAAGAGCTTGGCTAATTATGCTAAAAACTGGGTCACTTTCACTGAAACTTTACTGACCAATGTGAGGCCCAGGATCAAGCAAGTAGAGAGAGTCTCCCTTGGGGGAGGAGAAACTACTGCTAATGAGAAATACTGCAATTTATCCCACTATTGCTGGGATTAGTATCATAGTTCTTTATTCCAAATTAGTGAGCTTTATGTGTATGTAATACATGGTTATATGATTTTTTTTTTAGAATTTTGAATTTAACTAAAGACTTACCCAGCAGAATTACTGTACAGAAATGTGTTTAGAGATTGCTTGCAAGAGAGTAAGTGGAACTTCCTTTTCCTTGATTGATCCTTTTTGCATTAGTTATTTAGGGCAGCAGATGAGAGATTCAGAATTCCCAGAAAAAATTGTCAACAATATACCTTTTACTTTCCATTCATGGTAAAACTAAGCAATCATCAGAAGACAAAGTCTGGAGCACTCAAATTTTCATTGACATTTTCTTTGCTTAAAGGCTTAAAGGAAATCTAGAGTGAAGTCTCACATCTTCTCAGAAAAACAGGTAGAAAGGGGCTCCTGACACAGCATAAAAACAGAGAAGTCGACCAATAGAATCGTATAGAAGACCCGGATTTTAACCCACAAACCTATGAACACCTATTTTCGATAAAGGAGCTAAAAGTATACAATGGAACAAAGAAAGCATCTTCAACAAATGGTGCTGGCACAACTGGATGCCAACCTGTAGAAGAATGAAAATAGACCCATATCTATCACCATGTACAAAACTCAAGTCTAAATGGATTAAAGACCTCAATATCAGCCCGAACACACTGAACCTGATAGAAGAGAAAGTGGGAAGTACCCTACAACATATGGGCACAGGCGATCGCTTCCTAGGTATAACCCCAGCAGCACAGACATTAAGGGCAACATTGAATAAATGGGACCTACTAAAACTGAGAAGCTTCTGTAAAGCAAAGAACACTGTCACTAAGACACAAAGGCAACCTACTGAATGGGAGAAGATCTTCACCAACCCCGCAACAGACAAAGGTCTGATCTCCAAAATATATAGAGAACTCAAGAAACTCGACTTTAAAATGCTAATTAACCCAATTAAAAAATGGGGCACTGAACTGAACAGAGAATTCTCAATAGAAGAAGTTCAAATGGCCAAAAGACACTTAAGGTCATGCTCAACCTCCTTAGCGATCAGGGAAATGCAAATCAAAACAACTTTGAGATATCATCTTACACCTGTCAGAATGGCTAAAGTCAAAAACACCAATGATAGCCTTTGCTGAAGAGGCTGTGGAGGAAGAGGTACCCTCATCCATTGCTGATGGGAATGCAATCTTGTGCAACCACTGTGGAAATCAGTGTTTCGGTTTCTCAGGAAATTCGGGATCAACCTACCCCTGGACCCAGCAATACCACTCTTGGGAATATACCCAAGAGATGCCCTATCATATGACAAAAGCATTTGTTCAACTATGTTCATAGCAGCATTATTTGTAATAGCCAGAACCTGGAAACAACCTAGATGGCCTTCAATGGAAGAATGGATGAAGAAAGTATGGAATATATACACATTAGAGTACTACGCTGCGGTAAAAAACAATGACTTCTCGAATTTTGCATGCAAATGTATGGAAATAGAAAACACTATCCTGAGTGAGGTATCCCAGACCCAAAAAGATGAACATGGGATGTACTCACTCATAATTGGTTTTTAGCCATAAATAAGGGTCACGGAGACTACAATTGGTAAACCTAAAGAAGCTAAATAAGAAGGTGAACCCAAGGAAAAACATATAGTTATCCTCTTGGCTATGGGAAGTAGACAAAATTGCCGGGGAGAAAATTGGGATCTTGGGGGTGGGGTGGGAGGGGAGATGGGGAGAGAAAAGTGAGAAGGGAAGGAGGGGGGGAACTTGGGGAAACAGGAGGATTGGGATAAAGGAAGGTTGGATAGGGGAGCACGGAAACACAGTTCTTAGTTAAGGGATCCACCTTAGGGTTGGCAAGAGACTTGACCCTAGAGTGGCTCCCTGGAGCCCAGGGTGATGTCCCCAGATAGTCCCTTGGGCAGCTGAGGATAGGGAACCTGAAATGACCCTATCCTAGAGCAATACTGACGAATATCTTGCATATCACCATAGAACCTTCATCTGGTGATGGATGGAGATAGAGACAGAGACCCACACTGGAGCACCGGACTGAGCTCCCAAGGTCCCAATGAGGAGCAGAAGGAGGGAGAAGATGAGCAAGGAAGTCAGGACCACGAGGGGTGCACCCACCCACTGAGACAATGGGGCTGATCTATTGGGAGCTCACCAAGGCCAGCTGGACTGTGACTGAAAAAGCATGGGATAAAACCGGACTCTCTGAACATGGCAAACAATGAGGACTGATGAGAAGCCAAGGACAATGGCACGGGATTTTGACCCTACTTCATGTACTGGCTTTGTGGGAGCCTAGCCAGTTTGGATTTTCACCTTCCTAGACATGGACGGAGGGGGGCAGACCTTGGACTTTCCACAGGCAGGGAACCCTGACTACTCTTTGGACTGGAGAGGGCGAGGGAGAGGAGTTTGGGGGGAGAGGGAGAAGGGTGGGAGGAGGGGGAAGGAAATGGGAGGCTGGGAGGAGGCAGATACTTTTTTTTTCCTTTTCTCAATAAAAAAATAAAATAATCTTTTTTATTTTAATAGCAATCCTAGGTCCTTCTCCCTCTCCTCCCGCTTCTCCCACCTTCTCCTCACCCCACCGCCATCTATTCCTCAGAGAGCTCCCATTAACTTGGGTCAGCTGTTTCTGTGATTTTCCCCATCACAGTCTTAACCCCATTGCTCATACTATCACTCTTCCATCTCTGACTGGACTCAAAGAACTCTGCCCAGTGCTTAGGTGTGGATCTCTGAATCTGCTTTCGTCAATTACTGGACCAAGGTTCTATGATGACAGTCACTTTCAGGGAAAAGGTAGTTAAGGTACCCTGTCCACCATTGCTTAGATTCCTAGCTGGGGTCATCTTTGTGGATTCCTGGGAATATCTCTAGTCCAGGTTTCTCACTAACCCTATAATGGTTCCCTCTATCAAGATATCTCCTTCCTTGCTCTCTCTCTCTATCCTTTCCCCAACTCAACCCTCACAAATCTCTCATGTTGTTATCCCTGCTCCCCTTCCCCCTACCCACTCCCCTTCAACCCTTTCCCCTCCCTCACACTCCCAATTTACTCAGAAGATCTTGTCCATTTCCCCTTCCCAGGGGCATCCTCCTTATTACCTGGCATCTCTGAGGTTGTAGACTGTAGGCTGGTTCTCCTTTGCTTTATGTATAGTATCCACTTATGCGTGCATCCACACTATGTCTGTCTTTCTGGGTCTGTATGTTCTTTTCTAGTTCCATCCATTATCTAACATACCTGGGTTAAGGACTTTTGTTATTACTGAGAGTCAGTATAAAGTAAACAAACTATTAACTCCAGATGAAGTAAACAGGCAGGAGCAGGTTTCTCGAATGAGGGAGGCATGCCAAGTAGCCAATGGGAAGCAACTGGAGCAGCCCTGGGCCTCCCCTTGGAGCTCTGGGCCAGATGAAAAGACAGAAGGTACCCAGTGCACTGGCTATCATTTGTCCTGAGTGGATGCTGTTAACTATCATTTGTTTTAGCATGTGCAATATTTCAAAAGACAAGAAAGAATGCTCCCCCAAATAACTTTTTTCTTTTAAAGGAGTGTTTACAAGTTGTTTTCTACTAATACTACAGCTGATTAATAAGTAAATAATAGCATTCCTTTTTTATTATTTCTGTACATCTGTTACCCAAGTATACAGATTGCATGGTTATTCTGCTATTATCCTAAATACACTGTTTGCTTTCTTTTTATAACCTGGAATTTGTGGAGGAAAAATCAGTCTGGCGAAGAATTGCCCTTGAAGGATGGTCTTGAAGGTCAGCTGACTGGTTGGGAAACAGAGCTTGTAGATGATGAGATAGATTCCATGGAAATCAGAATGAATCACTCTACTGGAATGGAAACAGCACACCCTCTAGTTATCATTTCAGTAATGGGGCCATTCCTTTGTCTCTTACCTACCAGAGGAAGGAGCCCTGAGTTCACCACGGTTCAGATTCTATGAAGTATGAAGGCCAGTTGCCTTTAGAATAGCCTTTTATCTTTTTTGGGGGGAGGGATGTCTAAAAATTCAGGCCCCATGCAGATTAGCTGGTGAGAGAAGTGTTAGTTTTCGACCACTGCCTGAGCACATTATGGCAAAGTTAGCAGCTCAAAATAACACCCTTTGTTATGTAACGGTTTTGTGGGTCACAAAGTGCAGCCCAGCAAGGGACAGCTGAAGTTTATTTAGCATCTTATCCTTCTAAGGAGGACTCTGATCCCAGGTCTTTTAGTTTGTTGGCTCAATTCCTTATCTAGACCCTACAGTGCCAACATCTCTCTTTTGTTGTCTCCCATCAGTCAGTAATAGTTCCTAGAGGCTGCCCCATGTATTTTTTTCACATTTTTCATATGATGGTCTAATAACGGTGGATAGGTTCCCTCCTGTGTGCCACATCTCTTAGGTGTTCTTTGACTAACCTTCTCCGACTAAAACCAGATATGCCTTTCCAGCTTTCTTCTCTCCTGCAGGATAGATTGAATCAATTTGAGTTGGTTATCTACTAAAGCCTGATTTTATCTACTATAACCCTGATTTTAGAGAGTTATCTCTAATTATACCTGTAAAGTCCTTGACTGTGTAACATAATTCTCAAGATTCCAGGAACTTCCTTGCAGAAACATCCATTGAAAGACATCCCTTTTACTTTAAAAATTTACAAGGTATTGTGACTTCTTATCCATTTCCAGAGCACAGAGCTGCCCTTAAAGGTACTTTTCTATTCTAAAGAAATGAAGTAGATGGCTTTCATCTAATATGGCTGGAGTGTAATCCTTTAGAGGGGCTGTTCTTGGCACCAAAATAACCCTAAATCAATGTGCTTTGTATAGGTGCTTGCTTTTTGGATTCTGTCTTAACATGAGTAATTTTTTAGTTAAAAACTCTTCTTCATTAGACCTCATATTTACATATTATTTGGGACAATGACCAGGGAAGGAATTTAAAACAGATTTAAATAGTTGAAGAGATAGTTCAGTGATAAAAGACTTGCCACAAATATGAAGACTGGCATTTTGCTCCCTGTAACTCAAATAAACCTTAAAAGGCATGTTATCTACCTGTCCAGGGATCCATGAGGCAAGCTGGCTAGCTAAACTAGCCCAAATCTTTGAGCTCCAATTACAGAGACTCTGCATGAAATAAAGCAAAACAATAAAATGAAGTAATTGAAAAACACACATGGTATTATCTTCTCAAATATGTGCATCTAATACATATACACATGTGTGTCCATACATACCACACACACACACACACACACACACACACACACACACACACACACCTACCTATAAATAAAATACAGAAATAAACCCTGAAGTACCCAAGTATATTTGACTGCATTTTCTGATAGTTGCATGGGAAAATGTAGATGCAGAATTGTCTCTTGTTACCTAGCCAGCAAGGCTCTGTGTGCCTAGAAAGAGACCATTCCTGACATAGAGAATGTGTTATTTCTGATGAGGGGGGTAACTCTTCTTTATATAGCAAAAAAATGGACCTAATATGCAAGGGGTCTCCTCCAGGACAGGAAATATGTCAAATTCTGTAGGCAGTAATTTTGTCCACTATATTCACAGTAACACATTTCCCTCTTCCCAGCCCAGGTAAAGTCTTTAATTCTTTCTTTCTTGTTCAGTATCAGTTTCCCTTAAATTGAGATAAATTGAGGAGAAATAAGTCAGATATGATTATTGTAACATCCTTATTCTTCAGGCTGTGTTTTCCTTCAGCCATTTGCTGTTAATTAGGATTTCTGTCAGGAAGTGAACAGTGGCAGAGAGGTGGACAGCAGTTAGATCAGAACTTAATTATCAGACCTATTGTAAGGTTTGGGGAAAGAGAAGGTGACAACCAGAATGACCAGGAAGAGTGGCGCTCTTGGGTCATCTTCACTAATCTGCAGGGCCTCAGCATCAAGAACTAAAGGTCTCCCTTACCAATCTGTGAACATACTCTGATCCCAAGGCCTGGACATAGAATTCAAACTGGGAATGTTGGGACCTTACTTTAAGCATTCTTTCTCATTTTGCAAGGTAAATAATCCATATCTAAGAAGGCTTGTCATGTGTGTGTGGCCATATATTACAAACACTAGGTAAACTGAGTCTATTATCCTCACTGATATGTGTGGGAAAACTGCAGAATTTGTTAACTGACTTATAATTGCAGTGGTCAGTTCCACTAAGAGCAGAATCAAAATCCTTCCTGCATATGTCATTCTTCACAGCTTGTTTTCTGGTGAAGTGTGGAGCTGTGCAAGGCAACAGATGACGTGTGCTGGGTGGACGCACAGGGTGGGAAGCTCCTGACCAATAACAGGTTGTTATTAGTGTGTCTCGATCAATCCTTTCCAACTATCAAATCACCATCAGCTTGAGTCTTTTGTCATGAAGGTCTCAGTTTCTCTTTGTCCAGGCCCTTTTTGTGTTCCTGGTGATATAAAAAAAAAAAAAAAAAAAAAAACAGAACATACTCCTCTTGTATGAATTCCCATCTAAATAATTTCTCTTCATTTAAGAGTCCTTTTCCTTTGAATTCAGCTAACATTTAATGAGGAAAAAAATGTCCATTTCTTTGCTTTCTCATTGTTAAATATGATTCTCACAGATGGCAGAGAGTGGTCTTATAGATTCTATCTGCCTTCAGTTAGGAATAATTTAAGAGTGGAATCCAAGCTCTCTTTCATTGCCTGACATTTTGCAAATGAAATCTGTGGCCTCTTGAACTTCATTATAACTTCATGAATATTGGAAAACTTCAAGACTTGACTGAGGTTTTGAAACTCAGCCAGAAAGGTCCTAATAGTGTTATAACTTGTACTTCAGCAATGCTTCTTTCTTCCTCTTGATTTGAAGCAGCTGGCTCATTGTTTCTTCTCTCTCCAGTAGCAGGCATGTGAATTGTTAAGTGGAAGACGTACTATGCCCATTTTATAAGTAGGAGCCCGAAATGTCAATGAAGTGACATAAACTAACAAGGACCACATAACGTGTTTTTGTGCTCTGAATTTCTCCCTGGGAAAATTGCACTCATCACCCAGATGTCATTTATTTGCACTCTTTCATGCTAGCTATGTATTCAATATCAACTTCCGATTCAGCTGTCAATCTCAGCTCCCATGCCTCTCATTCTTGAAGTGCCCGCCCACAGGACTTCTGTCAAGAAATTCTTCTTAATCTACCTCCAGGATATGACTCTTGATCTTTGAAGTATGTGAGACTTCCAAAGTGCTTTACATTATAAAATCAGTAAATCCTTTTGTTTTTAAAGGAGGGGTTCTCTGATGGGGCCCAGTAATCAGAATTTAACGAATGAATTTCAAAAAGACCAGTGATGATAGTCATTGAGAAATGAAAAGAGGTTCTAAAATGTTATCACATGTTGGGTAAACTAATACTGGATTAATTTTGTAATGAAAGGATTTCACTTGAGAGGGATGTTGGTAAAACATTCACTGGGCAGAGTAAACAAGAACTGTAAACTAAATATGGGAATGGCACGAATATTAAGCCAGCTTTCTAGTTTCTGGGATTGCTGCCTGCACATGGCTTTGCTTTCTCATGGAACTTGAGGTCTCTGTGCTAAGGCAGATATCCAGATGCATTCCCTCCAGCTGCCTCCTGCCAAGAAGTTCCTGTTTGCAAGATGACATAACTTAGTGGTGTGCTTTGATAAGTCAGAAACATTTTGAGCTTATCTACAATATACAACAGGATTAACAAAAAAGGTAACTGTTTAAAATATTCTACTTTGGGTTCTCCTTCTTATGTAGCTTCTCTAGGATCATAGGCTCAATGTCCTTTATTTATGGCTAGAAAAACATATAGGCATCCTCCTGAATATTAACCTTCATCAGGTGAGAAAAGGAGACAGAGACAGAGACCCACATTGGAGCACCGGACAGAAATCTCAAGGTCCAAATCAGGGGCAGAAGGAGAGAGCACGAGCAAGGAACTCAGGACCGCGAGGGGTGTACCCACACACTGAGACAATGGGAATGTTCTATCGGGAACTCACCAAGGCCAGCTGGCCTGGGTCTGAAAAAGCCTGGGATAAAACCGGACTCGCTGAACATAGCAGACAATGGGGACTACTGAGAACTCAAGAACAATGGCAATGGGTTTTTGATCCTACTGCACGTACAGGCTTTGTGGGAGCCTAGGCAGTTTGGATGCTCACCTTACTAGACCTGGATGGAGGTGGGTGGTCCTTGAACTTCCCACAGGGCAGGGAACCCTGATTGCTCTTGGGGCTGACGAGGGAGGGGGACTTGATTGGGGGAGGGGGAGGGAAATGAGAGGCGGTGGAGGGGAAGAGACAGAAATCTTTAATAAATAAATAAATAAAAGAGAAAAAAAATAAAATAAAATATTCTACTTTAATAACTATTATCACTATCAATTTCAAAGTAGCAAGGGAATAATCAGGAGGATGAATATACTAGAAAAGAGAAAGAGGTTACTCTTAAAACCAAAAAGGCAAAAATCAATAATTGTCCATATATCAAATTGGCTGACAATATGCAAAATTATACTATCTAGTGTTGGTCAAGATGTGATAAAATGGGCATTTAGATATTCAGTTGATGAGAGTAAAAGTGAAATTGTATTTCTAGAAGAAAAGTAACCAATAACAACAAGCTTACCCATCCTGTCTGAATTTTGAATGTGGTTTGAGCTTATCTCTGACCGATAGGAGAAGGTGAGCTTCACCCTCACAATTCACCCCCTTCCTTGGAACCCGGTATCTAAGACGTCAAGTACCATGGCTGTGGGCATTGCTGGTGTACTCACAGCAGCCGGGTCCATTTAGGAGACAGGGTCTGAAGACAAGTGTAGTAAATAGTGTCGTAAGATGACCTGAGTGCTCCATGCTGAAGATGACAGGGGTTCTCTTTCACCTCCCGCTTAACTGTGAGACACACTATGTGGGTCTCAACACATAGTGGCCTTTGTTATTGTCAGCTTTAGTCAAGCTGCTCATTGAAACTTAGATCCTCCATGTTCTACCCGTATTTCCCCTGGCTTTGGTTTCATCTATGTTTTACTGTTAAGGAGCTTCTAATTCTGTCTCCTGTCTTCACTATCTATAGTACCTATGCCTAATAAGAATCTTAGGTCTTATCTCCTTCATGAGAGTTTTTGGGAGTCCACAATGGTTGGCTTTTTCGTAAAGTGGAACCTCCACCATTCCACCCTATGTATGTACCAAAAGCATTGAGTTAGACATGCGCAGGTGTGCTTCATGACTTGCTGAGTGAGCAGTTTTCAAAATGACAATGCAATCGTTGCAGAATTAAATTCCTTTTTTCATATTAAATAATGTCAATGAATGAACTGACATTGTCATTTTAATTTGATTTTAACAGCTATTAGAAATTTCTATTACTTCACATACTGATATACTTATTACATTAGGGACATGACCATGTGTGAGCCTTGGACAATTCTCTTCCAATTATACCCAGCCCTTGATCTTAAAATGGAATGTAAGCCTGCTTCTGCCTTTCAGGGATTTGAGGACCATCCCTACTACTTAGACTGAAAGAATTGCCTGAACTTTTCCTTTTCCCCCGTTTTTATACAGCTTTTTTTTTTCATCCCTACAGACACGAAGAGCTCCTAATTTGACTAATACATTAACTAGACACTTCATTTTATATTATAGTTTTATCCAGCAATCTCAAATGATAGCTTATAGAAATCATATTAGGTTTTATTAGAATGTTATGAAATGTATTGTAGTCACCATCAGTAATAACCACACCCAGTTAGATCATCATCTCATTCCTGAACTGCCAGTCATGCTGGAGAAGAACAGTTGATATAATGTAGGAGGGGACTGTCTGAATAACTTGTACCGTAACAGGATCGAGCAGGCTGCTTGTCATCCCAGCCTCCCCGCTAGCTTACGTCTGAAATAATCACACAGAAACTATATTCATGAAATCACTGCTTGGCCCATTATCTCTAGCCTCTTACTGGCCAACTGTCACATCCTGATCTAACCCATCTCCATCAATCTGTAAATCACCACAAGGTCATGGCTTACAGGGAAAGATTTAGCATGTATGACCCGACAGCTCCATAGCGGCTCTCTCTCTGACTCTGCTTTCTTCCTCCCAGAATTCAGTTCTGTCTCCTCCACCTACCTAAGTTCTGCCCTATCAGGCCAAGCAGTGTCTTTATTGATTAACCAATGAAAGCAGCACATAAACAAAAGGACCTTCTACACCATTGTACAACTACTCAGACTTCACACATATACAGATAGTGTCCACTCTGGTCTTGCAATGGTGCATTTTTCTGTTGCCACTAGGGTTAGATATAAGGTTCTGGTTGATTTCTAGCCTCAAAATGACACAAAGAATATCTTTTGTGTGTGTGTGTGTGTGTCTAAGCTACTCTGAGCTGCTATTCCTGGCACCAGAATAGCACTAAATTGCAGGAATCCAGGACAGTAGAAGCACATGCTACACCACAATACACCTTGCATGTTGAACAGGCCTTTCCTCTTGAATTAATACAGCTTGAAAAAAGCTGCATGGTGTTCCAACTCTTAGGAGCAGTTGCAAGCATGTGTGACTACTGTCATTCGCTCATAGGTAAGACAAAAGGAAATTTTGCAGCCTTCATTTTACAGTTCCGTGAGCTATCAGGGCAAAGCTGGGAGATCAATGCCTCAGTGAAAAGGCTTTTAATGGTTTTTCTATTGACCTTACCACTAGTAAAACCTTTTTTCGTTGATCCATGTCACATTGTCATACTGGCCACCCCCTTTTTTTTTCCTGCTTTTCCTATTGCAAATATTCCTGAGGATAGATAGAGTATACATGCCATGGTGCGAATTAATTCTGTAAAGTCCTTATTGTTGACAGCTGAGGATACAAGTCATCTCTGCTCCTACTCTTTTGTTTGTAGTCATGTAAGAAATCAGAAAAGTGGAACCAAAGCCTTTTCTCTAACCTCAGCCACAGTGTTGAGACAGCTCAGAGTGTCCCTCCTAATCAGGTTTCCCCTTCCTCTGTGAGGTGGCTTGAAGGAGGTTGCAAAGCATCAAATCCCCCAAAACTACAGTGCCTTGCATACATGCACACAGATGTTTAAGTCAAGTCACATAAAGGAACATCTGTGCACGATTATAAGAGAGCTCCATTATCAGTGCTTTTTACTTCTGGAACTAGGGTGACGAGCTCCTTACTGGTCTCTGTTATTTATTATTTCACACTCGCTTTATTATTACTTACCTTGGTTTATTCCTTTTGAAATTTAATGGTCAGCTTTCTTTTTCTTTTCTTTTTCTCATTCAGTAGTCAACTTTATTTAGGACATCAGACGATTTATCCTCTGAAGGTTAAGAAGAGTCACATGAGTAAAATATATAATTACGGAGGTGACAAAAGCATGATTTCCATAGAGGCGTGTGAATAACAACAGCTGAAGGGAGCTCACTCCTATCTGTTGTTTCCATTCCAGTCATGAGCATGAGCAAGTGATGCCTGGGGAGCTCTTTGCATTGCCCTAGAATCTTTTTGAAGAGTTTTCTTTTCATTTGGCCCCCAAATTATATTAACAGCCGGGTTGTATAAATGCCTAGAACACTTGATTAGTTTGATTGTTAAGTTAGCCTCCTGTGATATGTGTTCCTAGAACAGAAGGTGTCTTTGAGCTTTTCTAGTACATGGACAACTATGTTCAGAAGGAATACATATGGCAGAGTCTGGGAACTCCCCCCAAACCTTGAAAGATGAGTTTATAAGCAACTTGTGACTAGATTAGTCCCATGTTTATAGTATCAAGAACACCGATTCTTCTGGGTTAATCTCTTTTCAAATTATTCTTGTTATGTCAAGTTAACATTAACGTTACACACAACAATGAATAGTATTCATATTCAAGAGCCGTGAAAATAATCTCATCTCTACAGTCATAACATTTATGTGAAGCAAATCATGACACCCTTGTATTGAGATAAAATGTATTGAAGGTCTCTTAAGTTTCAGATGGTCTATAACATAGGACAAACATCATTTTATACACCAACCACTTGTTTATCACAATGATGTCATGTCTTTCCACATATTGCCGAGAATAATGTTACTTTGGGTCTGCAACTGGGCAGGGGAGAGAGAGGAACATGGCACTAGAGTAGTCAGGTGTTATTATCACAACTACTAGTAATGAGCTTTCTGACCTGGGAAAAATTATTTGACCCGTGTCACCTCTGCTTTTTCATCATTAATCACAGGAAAGGAATACCACCCATTCCCTGTCTTGTGCTTCAACTACATTTCTTTTCTCAGGGCCTATGGCAATAGGATTGATGACTTCTGGAGAAGGCCTATTTATTGTCTTGGTTGCTCATAATTGTGCTCTTGCATTTGGATCCAGGTATCTGGGTTTGTGGTATTGGAAGTGTTTCTTGGCATAGATATCTGGTCTCATCTTTTTTTGAGTTGGGTTCCCTTCTTTAGTTGCTGTTACACACTCTGGCTCCCAGCCCAGTATGGTGGCTGTGAGCTCACTGGTAGAGAGGGCTTAAGTGGGTCACCTGGTCTCCTAAAGGAATGTAGGGAGGTTAGGAGGAAAGGATGGCAGGAGCAACAGGAAAGAACTGGAGGAACTCTGGATCTACACCAAGAGGCTGAATCCCTATGAGGTGGAAATGGGTTGAGAGAGGGGGCTCCTGTAGGCAAGCTTCAGCCAGACTAAGATTAAGGCATCTGGTGAGACCTGGGATGGAGAGCAGGAAAGACAATAAAGGTCACCTACTCTGAATCCCAGCCTAATGAGGCCGCACTGGGGGTCCCTGGTAGAGGGTGATTCTGTGGAGTTGGCAGAAGTTATAAAGAAATGCAGAGGGGCTAGAATGAAAAGCTGAAAGGGATTGTGGGGAAAGAACTGGGAGGGGGAGGGCTGAGTGTGCCAATGCCATCCGTTCCATTAGGCCTTGTGAGGTGAATTGGATAATGTTTTTAAACCATTTAAATCCCCTCCACAGAGCTTTTGAGAATGCTATCTCTTATTTATTACTTGATGCTAGACTGAGATATGATGCTAATTCTTAGGCACTTAAGAAAATAGGTATTTTTTTTTAAAAAAACTCTTTTAAAGAAAAGCTGTGAGGAAAGTGTGATAGGCTCATGAAGCACCCAGCATTCCCTGTCACTGATGTCTTGTATTTCTGCCTGACATTCACCACAGTTATGAATAACTATTGATGCATTATTTTAATTAAACTTCAAACTTTAGATTTTAACCAATTTTTCCTTTCTTTTTTCCCCTCAAATTTGTATTCAAAATATTATAACCCATTTTCTTCCCTGTCTTTTTGAGTTCCATTAGGTTGTCACAGTCCTTTTGTATAATGGCCTTCCTTGACAGTTTTTAGGTGTACCAGTTGGGTATTTAATAGAACATCCTTAAATTTGGACTTAGCTGATGTATGTCTGGTGATTCATGCACCACTCTGTGACTGGTAAAAGAAAAAGACACCTTCCCAAGAGTCTAGTGCACACTGGGTTAGCATGGATCACGTGGGTCAGGTGTGATTAACCAGTCTGGCACTATGAACTGTTACCTTTAAAGCTTTGCTAATGCTGTCACTTTAGGAAGGAGTTCACTAGCTACACGAACACCTGGGAGTGGAGAATCACGTTGGTCTGTGTAAAAGACAAAGCAGCTACCCACATGATTTGCAATTATTTTGACTGGAAGAGTTGTATTTTCTCCTCCACTAAAATTTATTTCTCCCCTCTTAGGCTTTATTTATATTGGTATGATCAATTATTTTATATCCTGGATCATATTCCCATATGGAATTGTTGATTTGGTTGTTTCAATTGCTTTAGCTTTGGCCACTGGAAGTCTTTTACTTGACTTTATTGTAGCGTTTTTGAGGAGTTTTCACTTTTTGGAGAACACAAAATCTCTGGGCTCACTGTGCATAGTTACCGTACCTTCCACATAATTACTTTTAGAAAGTATTTAAAGGTTTATTTTTGTTTTATTTTACATGTATTTGTGTTTTATCTGCACATACAGCTGTGTTTTATATATGTGTGTGGTGCCTGTGGAAGAAAGAAGTGTTGAATGCCATAGAGCTGGAGTTACGGGTGATTGTGAAGCACGATGTAGGTGCTGGGAACCCAAGGTCTTCTGGAAGAATAGCCAGTGCTCCTAACAATGGAGCCACCTTTGCTGTCCCATCTCTAAATCATTATCTCTTCCAAAGAGTGTTGGTACATGCGTGTGTGTGCATGCATGCATGTGTGAATGTGTATTAGATACCAAGATCTGAATATTGAGTAGTTCTGAAATTTGGAGTGCTTTTCGTTTGGTTTTCATAACTAGGAAATGTATATATATATATATGAAACCGCTCAGTGCTTGAGTGTTTGCTACTGTTCTTGGAGAATGCCCTGCTTCAGTTCCCAGCACTCCTATCCGGTAGCCCACAATCAACTGCATCTTCAGTTCCTGAGGACCGGAAACCCTCTTCTGGCCTCTACTCTACAGACACCTACACATAAGTATGCACATATTCACGGACACAGAAACACACAGGTAACACAGGTACATATGCATAAAATTTTAAAGGATTTAAAACCACATGTAGATATTTCTATATATATTCATTAGCTTTTATTAAATTTACTCTATTCTCATATCTCATAGTTTATGCAACTTTATTTTTCTGCTTTTCTACAACCTCTGATTTCACCAGTGATATACACTGCTTATACCATCTGCCATTGATTTATTTTTTTGTTTAACCTTGTTATATGCATGGGCAGCTATTTCAGATTTGTTAATACATTTCCCGTGAGAAGCAATTTTCTTCTACTAGAGTAGAATAATGCTTACACTCCTTCTCTGAGTATAATTTGAGCAGATTTTGGATCAGCCCTGTGACCTCTCAAGGTGATCCTTCTTAGTATAGAATTATATTTGGCTTTCTTGTTTCTGTAAATATTCTCATCACAGCCTGAGCCGAGTGGTTGGCATATCCAAATGGATTTGCATGAAATCTAGACCCTGCATGTGTTTTATTGATCGTTTCTGGCTAAGAGATCTTTGTCTATGTGTTCTTGACAATATTGATCTTAGAAGCTACTTTTTAAAATGTCTGTGACAGTTATCGACAAAATCTTACTAGCAATGAGTCTTTAGTAGGCCCTTGGGAATCCCAAATTTGATTTGTCCAGGAGATGCTGTTGGGAAACATCACAGAAAAGGGAACATGGCTTTCAAGAAATCCCAAGAGTTGTGACATGGGGACAAGGTGGTGTCATAGTTTGCCTAGACTGATAAATTCATTACACTATTCATGTAAATAGCAGCAAATAGTCTCCAGAGGCAATCAGTCTGAAATGAAAAATCACAGTATAACTTACTCCCAGATGCCAGAGGCATGTAATAAACCACATGCTCTAGGTTTAAATACCAAAATCTCCAGTAAATCGAAGCTTCCAGTGCTCTCATTGCACCTGTCCGACTTACAGATTACAGGACTAAAACCCTAAAGACTAGGAAATGGATTAATATGTCCCAAATTATATTTTTATGTATATAAATTGGTCAGTTTCTAGTTACCAGAGCTGTTTTCTGGAGCCATAAGGAAATCAGTCTTAAGTTAGTAGAGTTCGCCCCCACAGTACTTCAGGTTCAGCCAAAGCTACTCTCTCCACTGTTTAAGTCACTCAGTCTAAGTCACTACAGTATAAAAGTGGGGTGACTCATAAGGAACACTCTGCTGATAGGACATCAAAAAGAAGGTAGGAGCGCTAAACCATGGACTCCCATGTACAAAAGGCAGCATCCTTCCTTTCACCCATAAAGACACAGAGACAGTGCTACACACATAGACCTGCTTTCCTTGGCATGCATGAGAGACCAAGAGAGAAACGGGCTTCAAATGGTTCCAGAGCGGCAGGTGGTTGATGAAGGGGCTGGTTGCTGGTGTATTTTAACAACAGGCAGACTTCTCACACTCAACAAAAGCTCCAGCTCTCTGTAATATATGCAGTCTCTACAATGAGCTGCCAAGTACTTCCTGAGGATCTGCAAAGATTTTACTCCAGGGGGTGTGGTTTGCAATTCGATGATGCTATTCTCTGCCCTCGCAACAATAAAAGCAAAGGCACAGCAAGCTGCCCTGTTTTCTCTCCCTAGAGAGGCACGGAGTCTCACAGTTCAGCTGAATACTACTTAAGTATCCTCAGGATATTTAAACACACCAGCAGTTCTCCTTACTTGTTATTCCCACACACCATAAGTTTCTGAAATATGAATCAACTAAACACAGCAGTGTTTTCAGGGAGCTGAGGCTTACCATATATTATCTTCAAATGGTAACAATTCTGCTATTTATGCACCATATAATGGAGAAGTTTCTGTCTTAACAATAGATTGTAAAGACGTACTTAGAAAAATGTCTGATTGTTGCCATGTGAAGAACAGCTAGGATTAAGCAATAGGAATTCAACTAACAATAACAGTGATAGCTTAGACTTGACTAAACAACCTTCCTTTTCTTCCCTCTGATCCCACAGAGGAGTTCATTTACATTTTAATACAAGGTATAGAAAGTAAAAGGAAGGTCATATTTTTCTGTGATATTAGCAGAGAGAAAGCACGTGGGATGAGAAAAATGTAGTATTAGGGGAAACAAAGCATTCAGATGCCCTAGACTTGAACATAGATTAGGCTATTCTGAATCTTATCATAAATTCTCTCTGGGAAAGATGTCTAGAAAATCTAGCTGCCTAAGCCTTTAAGCCATATTGAGGGTACTGTATACTTGGAAGTTGGTATTTTAAAAATGGCCAGATTAATCTTCCTTCAATAAATCTACTACTTGGCAATGCAAAGGAATCTGAATGCCATCTTCTTCACTTGACTCGTTAACCATAGAAAATAATCATCGACCTTTCTATTCCAATCTATATGACACTGTATCAAATTGTGTATTGAACATATAATGAAGCCGTGGAGAGACAAATGTCAAGACAATGAAAGATTTCTCCACCTCCCCAGGGAGAAATGTATTTAGTGATAGTTCCCAGAATTTCCCCTATTTTATAAGAAAGTAAAATATTGCTTATTGTATTCATCTTCTCAATTTGACGTTAATGCCAAGGACCTATATTTGAAAGAGTCAATGCTACCAGACTCATAGGCATCTCAATGGGAACAAATTAATACGATGGCAAGTGCAGACACCAGCAAGGTTGCTTTAACTGGAGCTACTATTTCAATATATTGTCTATATTGTGCAACTTAGGACACATAAAGTAGGCCAGTATTATTTTTAAAAATGCAGAACAAATACACATGAAAGTTTTTGTAATTTTTTTGTTTTGCTATAAATACCATACTGTTTGTCATGCGGCCTCGTCAGTTACTGGACAGGGCTGCTGCAGGCATGCACAGTGCTATTTGGCAGGAAATAGCTGCACCTGTACACGATCCCTGTCCTTGTCAGTTATGGGTCATTGAACATTCAACTATCGGTATTTCAGAGGGCTCACCAATGCACTTCCTTCCTAAATTTGCTTCCAAACAAGTAGACCTGGAGCAAGCTGATTAAACATCGGTTTTATAGTTAATGTTAGTGAACAAAATAATTTAAAAACTGTGTAAAATTAGAATTAATAAGCAAAATAACCCAATCATGTTGATTTATGCTGGAGAAGCCAGGTGGGATGGTTTATTCAAAGTCAAGACCCTGTCTCAAAGATGAGCAGTGATAAAAAAGTAAGTGTGGTTTATCAAGGTTTCAGGACACCAGGACTTCTATGCAAATGCCAATAATACATTTGCATGCTAATAGCAAACAAAATTTTAAAAATTAAAAATGTACCAATTAGAGGCAGAACCTGAATGTCAAATAGTTGGGACCTGCACTATCCAAAGGAAGAAACATTGGCTGTATATATGGAGCAAATACATGCTTAGCTTCTGAAAATGCCCTATGCTGATATCTTTGAGCAGTTACATAGATATGCACATATGTGAAAATTCATTTACCTGCATAGTAAAAGCTTCTGCATTTTACTGTAGGTGAGTCTATTCCCAGTGAGAAAGCTTTGAGTTTTGTTTTATTTGAATCAAGGCTTCATGATGTAACCTCATGTGGCCTAATTGAGCCTTGAACACTCAGTAATTCTGTGTCAGCCCCACAAGCTTTAGGGTTACAGGTGTGAGCTACCATTTGTGGCTAAAAATTTTGAGAAAGTTAAGAAAAACTGACCAAAAATTTGCAGTTATTAGGGACTTGTGTTAGTTACACACCTACCCACAAATGACTTTTAAACATTGACCTTAGAGTTGGACAGAATAACCTGCCCAGTCTCCAGTGCAACTTGAAAAACACAACCCACAGTTTTACAATCTCTGCAGGCCAGAAAGCCAAATCATATGTTTGGGTGAAATGCCTGACTTTCAGCCAAAGAGACACAGTAGGCCCCTTTCCTCATTCTGCCCTCAGGGTAAGTGGTTAGGAGAGGCTAAAGAGCAAAGGTCATCAGGAAGAAGCACTAGGTGAAGGGAGGCAGCTCTTTTCCACACAGTTTGACTTCCCTGAGTTAATGTCTTCTCCTGCAAGGGGAGAAAAAGCTAATATAGATGATGGTCTCTGCCAACCACAAAGACCAGTAATTGGAGCTGGAGGAGCTGCGTGGAGAGGTTAAAAAGGGACAGAACTTTAGCAAAATTATCTATTCCAAGTGTGCTATTTCAAGGTTAGGAAATTGAGACCAAGTTCCAGGGCTTATTGGAAGTGTGTTGTTTACAGGCAATGGGAGAGCTGTCTCTAGATAGGGCTGTGCAGTTGCCTAGTCCAGAGTTCCTTTCATTATGCCGTTGTGCTGGGTAGCCAGCCTGAATATCAATGACGAACTGCTGGTTCTTTGCCCAAGCACCCGAGTGCCCTGATTTCAGAATGTTCAATGTGAATTCCCAAGCTCATGGAGGCCTATGCGCCACTGACTCCAGGAACAATTTATTGTGTTTGTTGTGCGTCTGCAGCAAGAACAAAATTACTATTTACAGCTGAGGTAACTATTTTCACAATCCTCCATGAAGCCGTCAGGCAGGTATTCTTTTGAAGGTAAATAAACACCGTCAACCTCAATTATTTGGTTCTACTTAGTATATTTTAAAAGGTGATGGTTTAATGACCCCCTAGTCGTCTATAACAATTAATGCACCACAGAAAAAGAAACATGAAATCCCCTTCTCACAAATAACACAGAGACTGGTGTTATGAAAAGGCAGTAAATCCCAGGGAATGGAAATGCTTTTACCTTCCCACCAAATAACAATGTTGGTAATTTTCAATTATTAATTCACCGTTTCTGAAAATGTATTATCTTTGGAGGACTTGGAAAGCAAGCAAACAAATAAACACAAACACTCCATAGAACATATAGTTACTTAGATAGATATAAGCAGATAGATAGATAGATAGATAGATAGATAGATGATAGAGGTAAGTAGATAGGTGATAGATATATAAATAGATAGATAACTAGATAGAGATATATAGATAGATAGAGATAGATAAATAGATAAGTAGATAGATAGAGATAGACAGATGACAGAGGTAAGTAGATAGATAGATGGATAGATGGATGGATGATAGAGGTAAATAGATAGGTAGATAGATAGATAGATAGATAGATAGATAGATAGATAGATAGATGGATGGATGGATGGATGGATGGATGGATGGATGGACGGACGGACGGACGGACGGACGGACGGACGGACAGACAGACAGATAGATAGATAAGTAGATAGATATACAGAGATGCATATGACACATCTCTGCAATATGATCTGGGGCAGTTGTGACAAAGCAAATGTTCTTGTACAAGCCAAAAATTCACTTACTATAGTGGACTCAATAGGGCTTGTAGCTGAAGAGAGAGTTTTCATTGATTGTAGCTGCCCCTTTCATGTGAAGGGCCAGTGGACTAGGAGGACAGAAAGATTTCTGTGCTATTAGGTTTACTGGGTGAGCAAGAATGACTTACCTTGCGAACATTGCTTAGAAACATTGTCAGGGTTCCTAGGTCTCTCTATGACAAATACAGGCAGGCTGCACTTCTATGTCATGATATGCTGTTGGTGGACTGAATGCCTGAACTTCTCACTAGTACGGCATCTGTGCACATGTGGAATGATCCACGCGAGACACACTAACTTGGACTTAGAAAGATTTTGGTATCCAGCACAACAGCCTGCCTTCTGCCTCCTGTATCTGCCCCACTGAGCATAACTGAAAAAGGAAAGACATTGGATCCATATTACAGCCTATTCTTTCTATGTTTGTCTGTGAAATGGGAAGGTTAATGTCTATCTGGAAAATTTCATTTACTGAGTGTTGTTATAACATAAACTCAAAATCTGTAGCTATTATATTATGCCATAAAAACTAAATAACTATAAAATTAATCAAAATTAATGTGACTATTCTGACTATATAGTATACTTACATGTGTTCATATTTACCTGTGTCCATACATAAATATTACCCATATATGATCACTAACTAGGTATAGTTGGAGGTCACAGCCTCTAGAACGTATGTCAGTTTCCCCAGCTTGCCTTCTTAGCACTTATATTCTGGAAACATTACGATTCCCACTCACTTGCATTCTGAAAAGAAATGACCCATTTTGGATAAGTTACATGATCACCCTAAATAAGGATCACAAGAACAGCACTGATTTCACAGATATCCAAGAATACATTTTGCCTTGGTACTGATGAATGAAGTACCACTGGGCAGCCACTGGGTTAAGACAGGTTTTCCTGGGGATACCAACAGACCTTAGTGACCTTATTTCAAAGACGTGACAACCTTTGTAAGGTGTATCTGTACTTTCTGCCTGTTCCAATGCTGTGCCTTCCCTTTGTGCGGTTTGATTTTTCAAATGCCCTCTTGACCGCTCTTACTCTTGGATTCCTCTTGGAAGATTTTCTTTCAGTGTGACAAATAGTACTTAAGCAAATTGCACTCCTCTAACATGGACCTCTCAAGCATTTGGAAGATGGATTTGAGTTGATTCCATAATTTGCACCTCACTCTTAGGGCTGATACTCAAGTATCTGTCTCAATTCCAACTAAATAGACCATTCTTTAAATAGAACTCTAGTAATATCTATTTTTATTCCAAGTTCAACATCAAGGTCAAAATTCCTTACTGTTCCTTCTAGAAGCTCAATCTAGACTCTCTAAATACCTTCAGCTAGCTCTTGGTAAGAGTGAATCTAAAGACCAAGTCCAGGATCCCTAAAGTATGCTGGTGATATAGGCAAAGTTTATTTAGTTTTCCAAAAGTGTTAATTTATTTCACAAAGCCCAAATGGTCTTTAGCTTTCTCGCACAGATATGTGTTCTAAAATAGAGATTTCCAATATGGAGCTCAGATCTAATGCTACAGTGGCTATAAAGCTAGCTGGAAGTTGGGGAAGCTTTACTCAGCTAAAACAGGGGTAGGAATGATCCAGGGCTTTCAAAATTCACAAGGAACAAAGCTTGTGATTCACAAGTAAAAGGGGCTAAATTTGATGTAGAGTATGACTTCACCACGAAACACTTTAGCAGAGTGCCTGCTGATTGACAAATGTGTTTGAAACATAATTCTTCTAACACTGGGTTTGCATGTCACTAGAGATGACAATATAAAGAGAGTCACAAAAACAAGCCATCAGACACTGTACAAATAGAATTACCATGAATTACAGATCATCATAACAGATGCAAAAAATGTTTTTCCTTACCACGAGACTGGGAAGTTTGCATATACCTGCAAAAGAAAGGGGAAAAGAATTCTTTCCATTGCTCCTTGATAATTGACTTATATGAAAATTCTTTATTTTTACTTCAATGCTGCTTGCTTCATAACTCATAAAATATTAACTTAATAAAGAAGAGGGAATGGAAAATGCTGTTTTCAGACAGAATATAGTACAGTCGGTCAATAGTTCAAGGTGGGCTTTGCTTCTGCCAGTGTCATGGTTCATTTTAGGGTCTGGAGCCCTGAACTATACCGAGTATTGGGTGGTTAGACCTGATCTGCACTGGACAATGAGTGTGTAGCCCTGGCTTGCATTGAGCTTCAGTGTGTATCCCCGATTTGCACTGAGCAATGAGTATATAGCCCTGATTTGATTCATGCTTGTGACCTTGGCAGTGATCTCGTTTTCTTGTTACAGGCAATGAAAGCTTAGAAGAAAACTATGTCCAGGACAGTAAAATGGGGTTTGTCATCAATGCCATCTACGCCATGGCGCACGGGTTGCAGAACATGCACCATGCTCTGTGTCCCGGCCATGTGGGCCTGTGTGATGCCATGAAGCCCATTGATGGCAGGAAGCTCCTGGATTTCCTCATCAAATCCTCCTTTGTTGGCGTCTCTGGAGAGGAGGTGTGGTTCGATGAGAAGGGGGATGCTCCTGGAAGGTAAAGAATCTCTATTCTCATGACCACTGAGCCAGACAGTGGCAACTGGGTTCCACGGTTTGGTAGTGTTGAAGATAAAATCATCTAGACGGATAAAAAAATTAGATGAAACAAAGAACACACCACTTTTGTAAAGGTCAAACTACTACATGCTTAACTCTAAGAATCTTTTACCCTGCTAGCTACCCTCACACTGAGAAATCTCTTGGCCTTTCCCTCAGGATTCCTGACATCTCCTGAAAGCATTGCACTTGGATAGTAGAACCTTAGCAAGCACTGCCTGCACTAGCCAGCACCATTCACATTGATGGACACAGTGCTGTTCTCCTCATGAAATATTATGCATACCACACCTGATTAATATTATGTGACAAGAACCAAACCACACATTCTTATCTTTCAGGCTGAAGCATGTTTCTGTTCTGTTCATATGTCTTAAAAGAAGAAAGACTCATGGGTTTGTGGACTGGATTTTGGTTTGTAGTGGCTTTCCAAAATGAATAATCAGCAAATCGAAAAGGAAATATATATATAATTTTCCTTTGCATCAGTTTGCACAGAATTTGTTCTGCAACATTTGTTTTGATACCATCAGTGAGCTTATACATAATTGGTGCACCGTGAATGTGTTCTGTGTTGATGTTAGCTGTATTCATTCATACAGATTTTCCTAGGAAAGAGATAATGACAGAGGGATTGAAATCTGTAGCAGGAAGGTCAAAGGCTCTGAGCCTATAGATGATGTGGTGAACCCATCATACAGTCCCTGCTATCTTCCAGAGTATGGTTTTATAGATTTAGAGATCTCTAGGGAAACATGTTTTATGCTAAGGTCATTATTTAAGTCTTATGACTGTTGGTACACTGACTTCCTTCTCTGACAGATAATGAAAGAGTGTCAAAGTAAGCCTGTCACTGAACGTCAACAGAGACGAAGTGGCAGAGGCAGTGTGATCTGCCTCTGGGGTTTGCAATCACCTTGCCACACCACGCTACTTTTTGCTTAACCCTCAAATTAGGCAGAATTGCTGGAAAATTTCTTTGTGTCACCACAGAAGTATCGTGGGAGACTTTGTATGGAAGTGTCAAGGTTTACCTGTGGAGAATCTCCTGTGTGGGCTAACTGGAATCTCCCCGTAAAAATCCAACAGCTCAATGAAGGATAAATGATATGCCTTTGTCAACAACTAAAATCACGTACTAAAGGACTCCTTCCAAGATGCCAGCCAGTTCAGTGGGGGCAGGTGTCGATGGGATGCGAGTGAGATGGTGTTGCAGGGTCTGGGAATGGGGGGCTATAAATACCTTAGGGAGTGGTATCAAGAGGAACATAAAGGGTTCGCGATCCAGACCCATCTAATCCCACTCTTTTAATCCTGAATCCACTGGAGATGAGGCTTGGCAGAGGTTCAGACTTGCACTGTAAGCCCTCCTCCATGATCCCAAACAGCAATAATAATAAAATTAATAATAGCAACAGCAGATCTCCAAAACACCTGTGGGATTCACTTAGGGTTTAATTAGCACAGGATCAGAGAATTTTCACACTCAGTAAATGCACATTTCCTTCCTTCCTCTTTTTCTATATATTAGTCATCCAGATCATAAGAAAGCAACCAGCTTCTATATCTTCCATCTTTAATTACAATAGTAAACTTCTTCCTGCATGAGGCTCGTCCGCTTAATCAGTTCAATTCCTCCTCGCATCACCTGCCTAGGGGATCTAGTTCCTGTCATAAATCACATGCTTTTGGTCCCTCTGGGAATTATTTAGTTGATCATCACATAACATAAAGTGAGTGTGGTGAGATTTCGTGTGGATGTGGTTTACATAAGGATATTTTAAATAAAATGAAAGGAAAGACTTGGGAGAAACCCCGGAGTTAAAAGAGCGGGGTGCTCTATTTACATGCCGATACTGGAAGCTCTTTTCCCCATAAGCCTGCCTTCCTCCCTTGATACCTTCTAGGTAGTTGTGTTTTTCCTTCAGCATTTGAAACTTTTTTAAAAAGAGTGTTTTTATAAGAAAATATTGTGAAATTTTCAGCTTCCAAATGCTAATGAAGTGTGAACTGGTTTTCGCTATGAAAGAGCAAATGAGGAGGTGCTAATAAGAACCTCAGGAAGTGATTTATAGGGAAGAGATGGCTCAAGCTGGCAGCTTGCAAAGCCATCACTAAGCTTGGGAGGAAGTGTCACATTCTACTGTGGAGTTAAGTGCAGAAATTAATGGGGAAAAAAAATGGAAAGACTCCTATTGAACAGATGCAACAGGTTCGTTGGCATGCACTCAGAATGTAGAGATATTGGAGATGTAGATTGTTCATTGACCCCTAGATGAGTGTGAGCTATGAGCTCACAATTAATAGCCACTTAACCCACACTCAGAGCTACTCTGAAATATTTTAGTAAGCCTCAGCAACAAGGCAGATCATAAGTATCAGCCAAACACCAGAGCAGCAAAAGATAAATAATGAGTTCCAGGCACACTCTGTAAATTTTCCCCACTGGGCAACGGGAAACTTCTTTTATTTTCTGTAAGTTGCTTTTCTTTCGGGAAGTTGCTACGTTTAGAAACTGTTAGAGTCTGGATGTGGAGAAGCTTTGAGTTACCCTGTGGGTGACAGGACACATTTGCACATTAAGAACAGGCAAAATAATGTCAATAAATGGGTATCTATTGTCTAGATAAGGAAGTAGGCCAGGTACAGCCGATAGATTTCAGAAGACAACACAGGCTGATGCACTGTAGCTGCCCATAGTACTGGGAGTGCGACTCAGTCTGACACACAGGTTCAAAGAGAAAAGTATTCTGGAATGAAGAAAGCAGGGGCATGGGGTTAAATGGGATAGAAGACTGCTCAGGAGCAGGCAAATGTGCTGGCCGATTGCCATCTAGTTCCTTCAGTAAACCATAAAGAGAGGTAGCCATGATGATCCATGTTCTAGTCCAGGCGGTTAAGGACTGCAGAGCTCTACAGACCACACTCCCTCAGCAGATCCAGTAAGAAGCCGAGCAAAAAGCTTCAGGAAGCTACTGTATGTTATAAAAGGACAAAAGTAAAAGGAAGACTACTAGAGAATTGTCAGGAATGAAGGACTACGCCAACAGCAGTGTCTTCCCACTTTTTTAAATGTAATAGAACTAGTCAGTATATTAACATGTTCCTAGAAATAGAACTATGGATGATCTTAGGCAATGTTTCAAATGCACGCTGAGTCTTACCCCTGGAGTTGTATAAGATACTGTCTGCCCTGTGGTTTATGAATAGATATTTGGTGGACCCAATCCAGCAGATTAGGTAACCTAAGATCAATGCACCAGCAGATTTGGTGTCTAACAAGGGTCTGCTTTCTGACTCACAGATGGTTCCTTTTAATGGTGGTCTTATGTACCAAAAATTCAAAGGAGACTTCTCAAGTTGCTTTTCAGAGGCAAGAATCTCAACCCTGAGTGCTCCTTCCTCACGACCGCATCACTGTCCACCACTTTGGAGTAAGGGTCTTAGCACATGAATTTGCATATTCCATAATTATAAAGGAGCTTCTGATGTGTCTTAGGTTCCAAAGTCCATATAAGATCCCCAAAAAGGTTGCAGAAATTAGTGACAGCCCTGAGCAGTATAGCTTACTATTTAAATGTGAGACAAGGTCCAGCTCACACGTCCCAATGACAAATTCTCTGTTCTATCCATCATATTGTTAACTGTCTGTGGCTGTATCCCTGGGGGAAAATATCTTCTGGCTCCCAAAAGATACTTTGGTTGCAGTAACATTCCTTGGGGGAGAAAATAAAACAGAAAAATAAAAAAAGTGCATGGTGCCACACTTACTATGTAAGACTTCAATATTTTGTGCAACATTGGCAGCTACTGAAATAGTGGGCTCGGATTGTTCGGTTTCACAAGTGTTTGTCTCAACCAGGGAAGAGAACTCTTTGAATATCAGTGTACCAAATAATAAATTGGCTGGCAAGATGGGGCTACGGGTAAGACTGCTTGCTTTGCTTGATAAGCAAGAAGGCATGAGTTCAAATCCCTACCACACATATAAAACACCAGGAACAATTACTCATAATTATAGCCCCAACATGGGGGAAGTAGGAACAGGATGATCCTCAACTGGCCAACCCATGTAGCCAAAGTGATGAGCTTCTGGTTCAATGAGAGACCTTGGCACTAAGCGGCAAGATAGAGATTGATAGAAGAAGATGCCAAATGTTATATTCCAGATTCCACAAGTACACATGGGTACCACCAATTCAAGGACATACACCATACTCATATGGAGCAAACACAACATATACTACACACATGCTTCACATAACACACATGGTAAATCCTTGACCTCTTTACTAACGAAGGACGTTCTTTTCAGGCTTCTTGTTTAATTTGTACTTAGTAATTCTAAGCCTTGTACTTCCTCCATCTCCCACTTAAAGATTTATTGGAATGAAAATTACAACTGAGTGTAAAAAGGGAATGTAAAATAAAGGCAATTAAGCACAGAAACTAATGTTCTCATGGATTGTTACTTGTTCAAAGTGTACTACAAGAGTTTAAGGAGTTGACCAATCAAACACATATACCATTACGTTTTGAAGTATAAACAGAAAAAAAGATTTGATAGCAATGAATTATTTATCAAAAATGGATGGTACACAGATAGTTCATGAAGAGAGGAACTATTCAGAACAAACTGTAAATGTGACAGGCGCTAAGGCAGGGATGTGTGATGATCCTAGTTTTGATCTCCATTCTTTTACTAAAACCAATTTATTTACAAGTGTCACTGTTTTCTCCGTCAGAGAGACATCCCAGAAAGCTCACATACATTTATCTTCTCACAGGTATGATATCATGAATCTACAGTACACTGAAGCCAATCGCTATGACTATGTCCACGTGGGGACCTGGCATGAAGGTGTTCTGAACATCGACGATTACAAAATCCAGATGAACAAAAGCGGGATGGTCCGCTCTGTGTGCAGCGAGCCCTGCCTAAAGGGTCAGATTAAGGTAAGCTGCAAATGCATCCCTGGACATTGTTAGAAATGAGGTTCACCCCCTGGGCCATAGTAAGAAGAACAGCTATTTGAAAGCAAGACTATCCAGAAAGGGTGCCCGAGATTGCTGCTCATGCCCTTATGTTTAGCTAAAACTGCCAAGAAAAGCTAAGACATAGGTAACTATTAGGCTAGGATATAGGTTTTTTGCTATTTGGATAGGTATTTAGATGACATTAGATATTTAAGATCTCTAGATATTTGGTTAGGAACTATAAAAACTACTGAAATAGTTTAAGTAATTATTTTAATAGCAGTGACAAGCTGGGGACTTACATATAATGTAGGCAGCAAGGGGATGAATAACAGCATTAAAAACCAAAACAGAACTAAGTGTGGAAGCCAGTAATGGTGCTTAGTCATAGTGGCAGCTATTACTAAAGAAAGCTCTGGAGATCTAAAGCACAGCATGGACTATGATGGATGTGTTAATGAACTGCGCTGTGGCAATCATTATACAATGCATACATATATCAAACCTCCATGTTGCCCAACTTGATATAACATTTTGCCAATTATTTTAAAATTAAAACTTAGAAACAAAAGTAAATGTGAGAATCAAACCAGTAATATCACTTAGTCATTGTTCCAGCTATTGTTAAAGAAGGCAGAAGCTGTTCAGTTCCAAGCATGTAGCTAAAATGACAATCCAGCATGGGGTTAAGAAATACCAAAATAATGCAGATACTGTGATTAGCATTGCCCTTTCCCTACCAAGTCCTTTGGTTCTCCTGAAGTGGACTATTATTTAAACAAAGAGAGTGTCCAATTTTTAATTGTATTCAGGGGAGAGGAAGTAAGTAGCTCATAATTTTACTATATGTAGAAAACTAGAGAAAATGATATAAAATATCCAGGGTTTCTTACTGGATGTGCTGAGGGGAGGGTGAGGTCAGAGAAGAAGGCTGGAAAACATGGCTTTAGGTACAGGCTGTTTACACTCTGGCTGGATGATGCAGGAAGCAATAGAGTATAGGGGAGGGGCAGTGAGCTGGCAAGCATGCAGCTCAGATAAACTAATAGGTTCCCCCAGCTCTAATTCACTGTGATTCATCTGAAGAAGCAGACGGGCTGTCACGTAAATGTCACACACGCCACAGCTGGGGCTGGAGTCGATCTCGTGTGAAGTGCTGGACCCCTCCCTGTGTCATCATGACGCTTTACTCTGCCCCGGAGCTTCAGACCCATGCAGTGGAGGTCCAAGGCATACGGAGGGGCACTCGGTATACTTAAGCTCCCTAGGGCCGGAGACTAACCTAGGCTTCTCTGTGGAGGATTGAAAAGCCTTATATGAACTACTAGAAAAGCTGAAAGGTTTCGAACCTCTAAGAGCTTGAAGCAGCTCAGAAGATGTGTCAGGGAGGAAATCCTCATGGTAGCTCCAGCCACTTTAAGGAAATAATGAAGTTCTGAGAGCAGCTGTAGTTAGTATCATCTTGCACCTTCTCAGAAGAAGTTACATTAAATTTAATTATACTCATGGCTGCCAGATAGATGGGTGCTAATGAACTCTTACTATGGCCACCGTAGCCATGGTGAGCCCCTTAGTGTGTGGATATTATAGTTGGTGTGTGTGCCACAAAGGTTTGTGTACCATGACTCGGTCCTCAGTGTGAGCATGTGGAGAGGTGGTGGGACCTTTAAGAGGTAAGACCAATGGAAAAGTTATTAAGTCGTTGAGGGAGGGTATCAATCCTCCAACAGATTAATGTTCATCATTTGTCTCATTCAAAATATTATTATGACAGTAGTATGTTATACAGTCAGGTCACTCATGTGCTTAGACCCTCTGCATGCCATCACTTCTCCTCTTTATTGTGATGTTGCCCAAAGAAGCCCTCAGGAGCAGACAAGAAGTACTGTCCAGTCTTGGACTTTTAGTCATCAGAACTGTGAACTAAATAATTCTCTCTTTTTTTATGAATCCTATAGCCTCCAGTATTTTGTTTTAGGAGCAGAACATAAACTAACTCAATGGTTCATGTTCACTAAGGAGTCTACACATAGCCTCCATAGTGTGGAGCAAAGGAGATAGCGAGACATTACTCTCCAGTGTATGCAGAGACATTTCAGTGGTGTACGAGTGACTTCAGCCAAATCACCAAGGATGAGCTAACAGCAGGGCTTCAATGTAGACATCCACTTTCTTGTCTAGGTGGAACTCTTTCCCAGTAGGCCATCTGGTGGTACTTAGGAATATGTCCTCTGAGATCCGGAGGCATCAGACTTCCCCTTGCCTGATACTATGAGGCATCAGACCGATGGATTCTTGTTGTATTGGGCCCTTTTGTTTGCCTGGTTGGTTGATTTGTACATATAGGAAAAACAAAACATTTGATGACAAGTCATGTGTGGGGAGAACAGAAAAGCCCCAGCTCAATGACTTTCTTGCTCTTTTCCAGTCTGGTTGACAATGAGTTGGCTTTCTAGATGACCACTACTGAACAGTTAATAGAGTAATCTTGATTTTTAGGATATAGGGTAGAGGAGAAAAATAGCAGGAAAAAATTTCCAGATCCTGCACAACATCTCCTGTCCTTCTGTCCTTTGCAGGCTGTGACTGGCTTCTCACACACGTGCTTACACAGTATTCCGCTTGCACATTCCAGAAGAGAGGCCCTTTGTTCTCCCCAAGTTCAGAGACAAGGCTGCCTGCTTGTGTCAGTCTGCGTAGATGGTGAAGTGTTTCTGGCAGTGTGACTGTGTTACACCCTTATGAGGTTATCATAGGAGACCCCAGTAATCCTTGCTGAACCGTTGCAGACAACTTACCGTAAATGCAAATCTCTCAGGGGCCAATTTTAGAAATATTCTGTACTCTGCAAGAGAAAAATGTGCCTGTTCTCAGTAGAACCTGCATAGGGGATATCTTTGCTTGTTTCTCAGAAACACCTTGGGACGTAGAGAAACAAATGGAATCTGAATCCCATTACCAAATAATAAAACTTATATTCTAACACCACTAATTTGCCACCTACCAGGTTTGGGATAGAGAATGAGATCTCAGTAGCCACTGCGAAAATAGTCAGCCTGAAAAGGATCATAGAACATTCATGAATTTATATTAACTGGGAAGTGGTGCCTGTTAGAGGGAGGCCCTTTGTTGCAGGGAGTACACTTGCTCTTCCCGGCTGCCCGGCTAGCTTAGACGGGAAATTATCACTCAGAAATTGTATTAATTAAATCACTGCTTGGTCCATTAGCTCTAGGTTCTTATTGGCTAACTCTTACATCTTAATTTAACCCATCTCCATTAATTTGTGCATCACCACGAGGTCGTGGCCTACCACCAAAGTTTCAGCACATCTATCTCTGGCAGCAGCTCCATGGCGTCTCTCCAACTCTGCCTTTTCTTCCTCCCAGCATACAGAATTACTTAGTTCTGTTCTTCCCTGCCATAGGCTCAAAGCAGTTCTTTATTCATTAACCAATAAAATCAACACATAGACAAAAGGACCTCCCACACCAGGTGCCTTCACAAACAAACAAACAAACAAACAAACAAACAAAACCTTCTAAACATCAAATGCCATAAATGATAAATTAATAATTTGATGTCTTTTTTGAGAATCCATAAAACTTTATTATAATAATTTCTTTTGAGGTTATTAAAATCCATTTTTTTCTATTACTTCTTAGACATATATAACTTACAAAAATAATCTTAGCGTGTTAATGCTTTATTGAGAGAGTCAACTCTGGACACGGTAAATAAAATATATTTTATTGTTATTTCTTATAGATCTAGTCTGTTCAAAAGACTCTATGCCATACAGTTCAAAATAGAGTATTTAATATAGAAAATTGGTTATAAAAGCAAAAGGGAACACTGAGGCAACCCAAAGATGAGAAAGAGTGGACTCCATTTCCACTCTAAACAGAAGGGCAATGGAAGAATTTGAGCCTTGTTCTAAGATACTTTCATGCACAATGGTGGGGAGGGAGAGGAGACCTTGTCTTCTGTGTTCCTGCCCTTAGTCCTTCTTCTTTGCCAAATAGACCCAGAAGAAAGTGGGCAACAGATCTCACAGGTGTCCTTGAATCATAAGAACTAAGCTACACAGCCTTCAGTGGCAATTTGATACTGCGCAATTCTAACCCAGACAAGTGGGAACAAACGTAGAGAGGACACAAGACCTGAAGGAACAAGAATGGGTAGGAAGTCAAAGGAAGATTCTAGAGGAAAGGAGAAAGGAAGAAGGAAGGAAGTCAGGGACTTAGAGTCACCCAATAAGTCATTGTCGAAGTACAATGGATTCCTTACAAGTTGCTCCTTGAAGTGGTTCTTAGACAGAAGAACTTACTGGCCCTCCTTTATAGGGGCTGAGTCTCATGCTTCTCCATTTTTGCATCTACAATGTTACAAAGCTGGGCTGTGTGCCAAGTCAAAGCTTTTATCATCCCATAGCCACACGTTGTTCAACTCTGTCATTATGTGAACTGGCCTGTTTCCCCTAGGTGTGGATTTCAATTCCTAAGCACTGGTTTTTCAACAGTTCACAATAAAAACCTAGTGATGCACTTTAAAAATACAAAGGGATGCGTTTACGGAATTAGGGAGAAGTGCTTTTGCGAAAGGGGTGGGGAAGTTTGGTAGAGACAAAGTGCTAGAGAATGAATCTGTACAGATTGTTTTATAGATCTCCTGCATGCTCTCCCCACCCCTCCTCTCTCACAAACACACACACACACACACACACACACACACACACACACCTTTTTTTATTTAAGTTGGTCTATAGTTTGTTTTCCCAAGACTCAGAGCTTGGATTGAAAGCTGGACTAAGAGAGAGGAGAAGTTTCTGCTTCTCCTCACATATTCTGGTGAACAGGTATATCCTGCAAGAATTTTCTCATTATACATGTCCTATTGTTATGCAGTAAAGCAATGCTGATTTTTTTCTACCTTTTGTATTTTTTAGATCAAATCCCAACCACACATATTGTCTTCAAAACTGGAGTAATTTTCCCTGCTCATGAATTTGGACAATCCATGTACTGTATTTTCTACTAGTGAGAGAGAGGTTTAGCTCCATTTGAATTGATAGACAGTACCTTGTTCAACCTTAGCCTCATATATTACTCTGCTGTTGTTATTACTGATTTTTGGTCTGTTTGTTTGTTTCATGATGGGCAAAAAGGGCAGAGACAGATTTCTTGAGTTGAAAAGTACAGGGGATATTATAATTTTTAATGTGATGTCAGATGTTTTTATAGATACAAGGTATCTTAAAGAATTCATTAAGCAACCATTTATATTTGTCCCTAATGAGAACAGGGTGTTCCTAGGTATGTGCCCTGAGGATTTGTGGGGGTACTGCTGCAGGGGTTGATCTCTCCGTTTTTCAGACAGTAGCTGTAAGAACTTGGAGAAGTTCCCTTTGGAGAAAACTTGAGATTTCTAATAATATTTTTAAAATTACATTGGTGGTTTTAATTCCTTGTATTTACCCTCTCTTCTTTCAATGCAGGACGTTAATGAAAAGTTGCTGGGTTGTTTTAGAGAAAGGGCTACAAGACTGAAGCACACTAGGGATTTAGATTCCCAGGTGACTTAAGCGCTTTCTGATCATCCGTGCAGTGACCGACCCTTAATAACTCTTTCTTAAGATCTGTTGTTTCCGTGTTATTTTCCTCTTCATATGCACAGCTATCTGTTCATTTTTTTTTATTATTCTTAAGTAGTTCTATGTATTTTGGTTATTTAGTTAGTTCAATTTCAAAATCATTCCCAAAGAGATGTTTATTTGGGAGATTGAATATTCATTCTTGAGCAAAATTATCAGGCAGCTAATATGTCTATACTTTTTCCAATAAAATTAAAAACATCACAAAATAAAGAACATAAAGACTATGTGATTATGTGTGTATATGTATCTGTCTCTACTATTTGATGCCAGTTCTTCCTTCTACTTTATTCAGAAATAACAATAATAAACAGGTTTTATACAAGTCCATGTTATTTAAGAGAAAAATGGAGACAGAGGTGTGGGAATACTATAATATTCCTATACTAATCTCTAGCACACCTGCTAGTAGCACACTTAATGTCCTCTGGGAACAAAATCAACTTCAGTCATGTGATAGAATATAAAATTTATATTCTGTTAACTCAGCTGGGTGGGACTTTGATCAGCATTACCATTCCATTCCTTCCGCAATGATGGAAACATTGTAACATGTCAACAAAGTTTCTAGTCACTAATGTTATAACACCGTTCCTGATAAAATCTACTGGTAGATTAGCTCTTGCCATTTTGATCCCAAAGCTTTGTTTGAAGTACTGAAAACCTAAGAGATATAAAAAGGATGCAGAAAGTGGGTCTGGGAAATTTATTTAGTATTATCGTTTGAATTTGCCTAAATAGTTGTTGTCTGAGGTTTCTGTCCTGCCCAGTCTTGCAGCCGTTTAGTCCCAAATAAATACACTGAGGTCTACATTAATTATAGAACTGATTGACCCATTATCTCAGGCTTCTCATTAACTCTTATAACTTATATTAGCCCTTTATTCTTGTCTATGTTAGCCATATGGCTTGTTACCTTTTTCGGCAAGGCAGTCACATCTTGCTTGCTCTGTGTCTGGGTCACGGCTGCAGACTGCTACTTCTCTCTTCCCAGAATTCTCATTGCCCCATCTCTACTTCCTGCCTGGTTACTGGCTAATCAACATTTTATTAAAAATAATACAAGTGACAGGATGAAAAAAAAAACATTGTCAAATAAGAAAGTAATGTCCATTTAATAATTACATTTTTACGTTACCATTTAGAAAGCAATTATTGCTTGAGATATACATTTCCTACACCTACTCTAAGACTATCTGAAAATGATTTTCAAATAAAAACCCAAACACTAAATTTCACTGTACTCTCAAAAGTCATTTGAAAGTAAAATAAGAAAAAAAAACTTTTTACATTTGTTGAAAATATTCTGCCATTTGACCTTTCCCTGAAATTCTAAAATGATGGTACAAATTTCAAATTTGCCTGAAAATAATTCAGATTTATGAAGGCTGGGTGGGGTGTCTATCACTTTAAGTTATGGCAATATTTGCAGCTTAATCCTGGCTTTACATATGGAAATGTTTGTTATTTTTAATGTGCTAGCAGAGGACTTCTGCTACTCTACATGTGGGAATAACAGGGTGCAGGCTGTGCCTTCTGCCATAAACAATGAAAAAGCTTGATAAAAGATTTGAAGCCACTGTGTTCTGACATTGGAAGACAGCGTGTGACCTTGATGCCAGGGAAGTGAAAGAAAATGTGCCAGGAAAGCCCTAAAACCACTCAGGCTTCCTGCCTGGAGGCAATCTCCTGATTGCTCGACCACACAGAACAGAGAGTTTGGCCATCTTGCTAATTTAAGAAGACAGAACCAGAATTCGGGAAAGCCAGAAGAGCTGCAGTTTGCAACAGGGAATCAAGACGGTGGATTCCTGCAGGAAAGAAATAAGTAATCCAAGAAATTAGCACAGCCCTTCCCTTGAGTATTTGAGCATTAGCCTGAACATGAGCAGAGTAGAACCTGCAGGGCCCAGGCAAAGGCCAAAGCCCAGGGAAGTGAATTCTCAGAGCTGATGCAGAGCCAAGAAACGTCCCAGTTTCTACCAGCCAGAATAAAGATGCCTTGTTGAACATGCACACAACTGGAAATTGAATAAAGGACCAGAATAATCAGAATTTAATAATGTGGCTGAACAGTTCCTACAATGAACCATTCTAGGCTTGCTATAGCAAATATGTTCAAACTGCAGCCCATGGGCTTCATGCATCCTAAGATACCTGTGGATGTGGCTCTGATAAGTTTGCAGATGGAAGATAGCACCACAGTGTTAAAGGGATGGATATCCCCCACCAAAGACAGGGTCCAAAGGAGGAAAAACTTGGCTATAACTAACTGCCTGCTAGACAAGGTTGAAAACTAGAGGGAGGAGGGGAGAGAAAGAGAGAGAGAGAGATAGATGCAACATCCTGAGCCTTCATGAACATCATGCCCAATATCTGGTCCAAACTTATTAGATACTGTGAGAAATATGGAAAATCTAAAACATTATCAGGACAAACATCAAACGTTTCCAGCATCTTCTCCTAAGAAGTCTACCTAGCTCTAAGTCCAGTCACTTGTCCACATCAAGAGAAAACTACCTAAAAATACAAAATAAAAAAAGCATGTGTCTAGTCTATAAGACAGCCAACCACAACTCTTGGTCCATGTCCATCTTCCCACAGCGTTCTTGCAATAAATTTAAAGGATGGTAAGACTTTTTCAGGAGAAAATATATAATCAGTTTTTACTTTTAAAGTAACTAATAAATGTTAATATAACTAAGGATAAAGTTATATTTTTGTTTTGTAGTGTTACAGGGTCCCACTATGTAGCTCTGAATGTCCTGGAACTTGTGCTATAGATCCGGCTATCCTCAAACTCACAAAGATACACCTGCCTCTGTCTCCCAAGTGCTGGATTAAAGGTGTGCGCCACCATGCCTGTTTTAAATTCTTATTTCTTTAAAGTGCTACAAAAATAATGTAGTTGATTCATTGTATAAAAGTGCCACCAAAAGGCTTCCAAACTCAGGGCAGAATGAGTTGACATCCACTCCTGGTCTCTTAGACCATGGGGCTTTCAAGCCTTCCTCAGGTTCCGTTAGCAGGTAGGAGTTTGTTCAAGGTTGTTATGAAGACAAGTACTCACCTGAAACAGGAGCTTGTCTTGGGTGCCAAGCACCTTCCTAAGAACCTTCATGTACTGTGTATGCATCTTTTTATATTAATTGTTATATTCCTTCCATTTCTTCCCTAGCTGATTTTAAGCAAAATAAGAGCTAAGATTATAGCTTGCATTGACGGCTCATGCCTGTAATCCTAGCATTTCAGTATCTGGAAGGCTGGATCGGGAGAATAGCCAAGAAAACAATGCACACCTTGCTGTCTTGCAGGTCATCCGGAAAGGAGAAGTGAGCTGCTGCTGGATTTGCACGGCATGCAAAGAGAATGAGTTTGTGCAAGATGAGTTCACCTGCAGAGCCTGTGATCTGGGATGGTGGCCCAACGCAGACCTGACAGGTAGGAGCAGATTCACTTGTAAGCCTGGTGCCTGATTATTACCCTCTTTTTTTGTTGTTGGTGCTGTTGTTTTGGTTTGTTTTTTTGATACAGGGTTTCTCTGTGTAGCCTTGGCTATCCTAGAACTCACTCTGTAGACCAGGATGGACTCACACTCAGAGATCCACCTGCCTTGCCTCCCATATGCTGGAATTAAAGGCATGCAACATCATATCTTGATATTGCTCAATAATTAGCTCCTGTTTTTTCAGTACTGTTTTGGGGGACAAACTCTGTGACCCACAGCACATACAAGCCTGTTGGAGTTTTCATGGCCTACACTGAAATAAAGTATATTTTCATCTGAATATGAGTGAGCTGATATGTGGTAGGATATTCTGCTATGAAGATTTTTTTCTTTTCAAAATTTAACGGAAGGCATTTCAAGCCCACTGAATTTATATTTGCCATCATTTCTTGAGCATCTGCTGTATGTGTAAGTTACTGCTACAATCTCTAAAGATTCAAAGGTAAATGAGCCACAGAACTAGCCCTTTTTGGCATTTGTATGCCCTTTGTGTGTGTGTGTGTGTGTGTGTGTGTGTGTGTGTGTGTGTGTGCATATATGTTATGCGTGTCCATTTTGCCATTGTTCTCTTGGCTTTCCTCCTGATCCAGGCTTCCAGATATTGAAATGCCGAGAATACAGTTGTGAGTCACCAGGCCTATCTACAATCTTCACTTTTATTTTGCTTTATTCTGTTAAGGAAGAAATGGAAGGAAAATATAACAAATAATGTGAAAAGAACCTTATACGTGAAGGTTCTTAGGCAAACAAGGAGACAAAAAGAATGCTGGCCAGTAGAGCGTGGGAGACTTGAAAGTTTATAACAGACTTGGGGCAAATCTGTGAACAAGAAGCTGAGTTCACTTGATGGACACAAGTGGTGAGAAGAGAGACTGGGTAGGATACTGATGGTGATGGCCGGTATTTCTCCCAGATCTTGTCTGTGCTAAGACTTTGACTTTCCACCCAGGAGAACCGCTGAGAGTTTTGAGGTGGAGAATGACATCATGATGCCTCTTTGCAGATAGGGGATCTGATGGCAAAGTGGAATGCAGGCGAGACTGGAAACAGTCATGAGAAGGCCACAACTTTGGTCTCAGTGGAGCATTTCAAAGGTTGTAGGCTAGAACAGCTGCAGAGAAAAGGAAGGGTACTAATTGGATGTAAGAAACATTTTGGGAGTAAAATTAAGGGAGCTCGGATGTATTGATAATGTACATATATAAGTTTATGTATGTTTTTATATGTTAAATATATCAGTATATTAATGCACACATATATACATACCTATGTATTTCTAAAAAGCAATGTTCATATACACAAATTTTATCATAATCCATGTTATAAGCTCACAAGAGAGAAACACTTTAGAATAATACTTTATATAAATTTTACGTCTAGACTCCTAGGAATATTGTCTTGTGGACAAATATAGGCTTAGTGCACTAATCCTTCATCTTAGAGGGAGAAGAAACCCAGAGGCACAAGACTGTATGCACGAGGTCAATGAACCCCTGATTTTAAGACTTCCTGAATACCCTTGAAAGTTTTCAGAAAAGGCAGAAAAGGTGGTGCTGCTGCTGGTTGATTGCTTTTTGCTTCAATCTAAAGAAAACTATGAAAGTAAAGCACATGGTTTTCTCCAAATATAGTTTTTAAAATGGTTAGATAAGTAGAACTAGGTCGCATAGCTAAAATTATACTTAAATGGCACAACCTTGTGAAATGTTAGCCCTGTTAGAGTTGAATCTAAATGAGTATCGATGTAAAATCACCTGGTGTAAAGACCCTTTTCAAAGAAAGCAAATTAGAAGGGAACATGGTATTTTTGTTAGATCGGCATATGGTGCTTTTTCTTCTTTTTCTTTTCTTTTCTTTTCTTTTCTTTTTTCTTTCTTTCTTTTTTTTTTTTTTTTTTTTTTGAGACGGGGTTTTTCTGTGTAACAGTTCTGGCTGTCCTGGAACTCACTTTCTAGACCAGGCTGGCCTCCAACTCAGAGATCTGCCTGCCGATACCTCCCAAATGCTGGGATTAAAGGTGTGTGCCACCATCATCTGGCTGGAATATGATATTTTTGAGGGTATGAACTGCATTAACCACATTTACTCTGTTTTCTTTTTTCTTAATTCTTTAGCTAAATACTGGCTTGAAAGTTCTTAGATATCTAAAATTTATCTAACACCCACGCCCTTCAGACTCTCATTCTCTAGTTCTGGAGCGGGACCTACTGTGTTAGGACACAATAAATGTCCACGCTCATGCAGGAACCTTAATTAAATGCAGTGAGTCACATACACAACACCACATCAAAGGAGGCAGCAGAGAAAGGAGAAGAGATGAAAGGAAATAAAAAGAAATTAAGGACACTTTGATCAAAGAGACACGAGATTGTAAAAAAAATGGTTTTATAACTTCTATTGGTACCTATTTTTATGCTGTGTTTATTCTGGTGCCTTCAGCTTTTGTTTCTCCAGTGTCTTCCAAGATGTCTTTTTCTTCTGTACAGCAACCATTCCTGGCTTAGGAACAGCGTGTTGCTGGTCAGTGAGAATCATCTCCAAGTGGCAGGAGAGAGCTCATGCATGGGTTAATCCACCACGTACTCCTTACTTTCAGCAGAACATCCTGGGTACTTTCGTGTCCCATGAGTAGAGTACCTACATCTAAACTCCAGCTCAGAACTGCTCTCAGCAAATTTAATCATGTGCAGCCAGAAGTCAGAGCAATTTAGGGGTCTCTGATTCTTTGTGCAACCCCGCTCTTTGGTGTGGGTATACACACCCACCAACTCTATAAAACACAGATGGAGCAGGACACATGCTCCCTTAAAGGAACATTCTTCACGTATTTATCTTTTTAGATATGCATACCTTTGATGGCCTAGTTTCTCAAATGTTTTTAAGGTGAGTGTAAATATTTGCTTTGAATGACATTTTTTTAGGGCTTTCTGAGCCAAGACATCTCTGAGCCACTTTTATAGGTGGCTTTCAAAAGGCTGACTGTTTACTAATTGGTGCTGAAAAGACTGAAACTAGATCCTATCATTCATTTTGATGAAACGACCCAAAGTGGATCAAAGTCCTATGTATAAGATCTGTTATAATGAAACGTCTAGAAGAAGGCACAGGTAAGCACTTGAACATGCTGGTGGTACAGGCTAAGAATTTTGGAATCATTTCTCCAAAGTGCTGACAATGAAAGCAGAAATGGACAAAGCAGATAATATCAATTTGAGAAGCTTATGTACATCATAGGAAACAGTCAGGGAACTGAAGAGGAAGCCCAAAGGGCGAGGGGCTCGTTTCCTGCCACCTGCTTAGATGTAGACACCATACACATAAATCTTGAGTCTTTTCCTTTCACCAATCTTGGTCAGAGCTTGGTTAATCCCTTGAAAACTCTGAACCTCAACGTTATTACTTGTCAGATAAAAATAATCAAATTCATCAGTGTTTTAAGAACTATTTGTTCTCCAACCCACCGAGAAACACCACTCTCTGTCTCAGAGCCTGGTGCTTTGACCATGATAGCTGTGTTATACTCTGTGTCATATCAATTTAGAGAGTTAGAAAATCAGTGTGGTTATCAATAGAAAAGCTACCTCATGGATCCATATATCTCCCTGCTGGGCTCAACAGCTGTGCTACCTTCCCCTAGGCCTCATGCACTGGATGGCTTACACATAGTTTTCCAGCCTTCTTTTGTACTTAGGCCTCCCCTGTCACTAACAAGTCTCTTGTTTTCTCCTCCTCCATAGCAGGTTCTTCCTGCTCAGCCTCTTTTCTCTTACAAGTAAGCCTACACCAAGAGCCATGGTGTTTGAGAGCTGGATCTGACTAGCATCCATTCTCCTCTTTTGGCTGTTGGAGTGAGATCTCAGCTGACTATGAGAATGAACTGTAGAAGCCTTTCCCAGGTTGTCCTTAGAAGGCAGCTGTTCTGGAGAGACAAGAGCTGCCTTTCTTCTTGGCACTCTTTTAAGCTTCCCCCATTCTTTCCCACTGTTCTATTTTCACATGAAAAAGAACTTCTATTTAAACCTTGTTTTAAAAGGCTGCCAGGGTGTGTCAGAAGGTTAAGTTGATTGTTGCCAAACCTGCTGACCTGAGTTCAATTCCTGGGACTTGCAGAAAGGAAAGAAAAGACTTCTGCATGTTTTCTTCCAAACTTCACCTGTAACTCATGACGTATATGAGTGTATACATGCACACACACACATGCACACACACACGTACACACACATGCACACACATACACACACACACATACACAGACACACACAAAATGAAATTTAAAACTCACATTTAAAAAGAAAAAGCTTGTATGTTGTGATAATTGTTCCTTGAGATCAAATCACGTTGTGCTTCCCTTGTAGAGCTCTGACGATGTAGCCCAGGCTGGCCTTAAAATGTCCTCCCACCTCGGCCTCCCACGTGAGTCCTGGGATTATAGGGGTATAGCACCACAGCCAGCTGTCACAATGGAACCTAGTCACACATTTAATTCCTTGGATTCTCCTACTGTGAGTGTATCATCTACTTATTGTCAAACGACTTCTCCTATTAATTAAGCATTCATCTTGACAAAGCATGGAAGAAATCTCCATGGCCGTAAATTAGATGAGCACCAGTACAATTGCTTTTCTAAAGCTTGACTGTTAAACGAGACCCAGATATAGTACATATAAAGGTTACCTTCACATTCACATGCGTTGAGGCATGTAGTAGCTCATGCTGCCTCTCTCTCCACAGTCAGCTACTTTGCCATTATCGGGACAGACTGTTTTGCAAATATCATCCTCACTATCTTCAGAACATACATCTCTCACCCTTATTTGTCCTCATGAGTTAATGACAGCTATTGTCTCGGCATTTCTATTAGCTTCGTGTGTGAGCAGAAAATTGGGTTCCATTTGCCACTTACTTGGTGCCATGTCAAGCACAGAGCAAGGGCACAGCACATGGCAATGTGTTTTTGGTGTTGCCATGGTAGCAGCAGTTGTGAAAAGAAAAACCCCACTGGTAGAGAATACCAAAAATCAGTAGAAATATTTAGGAGAGTACCAGGCAGTGTCTTTTTGTGGGTGTTTTGTTTTGATGGGTATTTTTTCTTCTGATAAAATGTCTGTTGAAATGAAAAGTGATTTTTCTCTGAGAAATGATTATTGTTGCTGAAGATAAGGTGTGTAAAAATGTACTGATATCACCCTTGGAGGTAGCTGCTGTCTACTTAGCTGGCAAAGATTCTCATTAATGAAAATTAATATTTATAATTATAAAATATTATGAATATTTATTCATGTTTTTTTTTCTGGGCCTGAGAAGACGCTGATGCCTTCTCAGAGGAAGTGCGTTTGGAAGCTATTGGGCTTTTTGTATTTTCTCCTGGGGTGTCTACATTTCAATTCTGCACATAAATTTCATGCTTCAATTCTTAGGATTTATAAACATGATTCTTCCCCGTGATGATATAGGTCTTGACAGTGATTTAATAATTCATGGACCGATTTAAAGTGAAGCAATAAGGTTTATTTGTTCTAAAATGTCTAATCGTTTGAGGACTCCTCAAAGACACAGCCTATACTAAATATGCCATTTAAAAGCAGAACAATTAACTAGCGTTAGTTATTGTCTCCACTTTGCCAATCACCGTGACCTCCTTACTAGTGCCCATCTATTTATTCAGTTTTCTAAGATACCTTACCAACCATTTTGCACTCAGAGATTTTTGGAAAAAAAACTGAGGCAATCACATAAGAAGCACCACATGAGACTAGGTATGTAAACAGAAAACTGAATCTCACAGAATGACCCTGTGCACAGTGTCTTATGAACAGTGGGCAAAAAGCAATGTTTGTTCCTTGGTGGGAAAAAAAAAGCTTTCTTAAAATGAATTTTTAAGCTGTACCGTGAATTATAAGTAGAAATTCACTTTGTAGGTAACTCATATTACAGAAATACATTGAGGAAAGCATTTTGGTAATGTTATCATTAAATAGTGTTATAAATGTTATGAATTCACCTAAGATAATTAGGGTAAAACAATTATCACCTCTATTTCTTAATCCACATTAAGCGTGACTTGACCTACTTAGAAAGAAATATGATATTCCATTTTAGCTTCCTAATGCATCTGGATATTATAAACTATGAAATATCTGGTTCACAGATGAGAAATAGCCTCTAGTTCTTGGATTGGAGTTATCACCACTTGCCGGAGTTTGCTGGGTAATCTGTAGCCTTCTTGAAGGCTAACTTGTATAGTGCCTCCAGTTCTCTGAACGACTGGCTGTGGACATTTGCCAAGCCGCCCTGTTTTCATTGCTCTGTATGCTGTCCAAACAACCCTTTTTAAGTCTCCTTTTGCAGGTGGGGGCCAGGTATGTGTGGATCACTATTCGACATCCATTATGGGAGGAGTCCATCTTCCAGCCTTGAGATGCTCTCACCCAGGATTTTCATAACTTTGACACCTCAAAATAGGACCATAATCTCACTAACATGACATGTATGACTGACTTGGACATTAGAGTCAATTTCCTCAAGATGGCAAATCTAATGCTTCTCAAATTTAAGATGTCTAAAGCAGGGGAAAGTAAAGGGGGGGGGTTGCCAATCTTTAGGTAGCCCATTCAAGGCATTAGTTATTGCTAATGTCCAGGTGACTAGGGTTTAGATGGGTCTGACCAACTTCCTCATATGTAATGAGTCCAGCATCTTGCTGATAGGAAACTGATCACAGTGGAATGGCAAGCCTGTGCTTGGGTTATTGTTATGATAAACTGCCCCTGTTACTGCACAAGAATGCTTTGTCTTCCGCTAGGACAAAGACAATTTCCTTTAATTATATATGGCATACTCTTCGTGACAGTTGCTATGCAACCCAATTTGGACAATTTTATGGCCTCTTTTGGAGACGCCTCTATTTGTCTTTGACTTTTGACAATGCTATAGGAGCTAGGGTTTTTAAGATGCAAACTTTGAAATTTCCCTGGCGATGGTCAATGAAACCCATTAGAACGGGTTGGCTGATATTTCCGCCTTGAGCTGTTTCAAAGCTGGCGTTCATCAGACAGATCTCGGCAGTGCACACTCTGATGGAACGTATCTATTGATGAATAAGAGCTTGCACCTGGATCTCTCTTGATGCAGCGGTGCTGACACGCTGTCTGTCTTTTGCTGCAGTATGCATTCTGCTTTTAAATGAAAACATGACATGAATGTGTTTTGTGAGCTTCTGAATTTTCACAGATATGTGAACCCATGCTGACTTTGCTTGCCCATGGGAAATGTTAGAAAAGCGAATGTGAACTTGCCTACGTATCGTTTCTCAAATGATCCGAATCAACAGAATTTCTGGCTATCTTTAAGTTATTGAATTAGAGATGCCAGGGCTCAAAGAGGGCATTTCCCAGCTCTTCTCTGTATCTTCTGAATCTACCACATTCACCACACTTTAGTGGGGTGGCATAAAGTCTTGTCTAGGGTTGATACTCCAAGTGTCACTTGTTCTCAGTACCTAGAGCAGTCTTGAGTTTTTTTCATTCACAGCTGTCAATGCTGAGAAATATTTAGATATTTAGTGTCAGGTTAGCTGAGCTGTAGTTAACAAGATCCCCTTTAGAGACTTCGCCTTCCCCAGCCCTTGCTTTTGACTGTATTATAGTATCAGACATAGATTATTTACTATGGAGTTTGTCTCAGATCCAACCAGGGAGCAGTTGGTTACCCCCTAACAGTGGTATCACTTTTGATAACCTTGCAACCTAGTTTGCTCTGAAGATTTGGGTTTAGAAACTTAACAAAATGGGCATTTTGCTTCTGGACTTTCCACAGCTGTGCTTTTAAAATTTACTAATCAGTTAAGTATTCAGTAATGTTAAGATTCCTTTTTATTTCCCAGAGGGTTGAAAATGATGAAGACAGTGTTATTGAAGTGTAAATTCATGAGTAAACATTGTGATGAATGTTTCCTCATACCATTGAATCATAAATCAGAATGTTCTAGCTAATAAATACAAAAAGTTAATCATATTTTATCATTGTAAGGATTTTATCATATTAAAAGGAGATACTGTATCAATCAGGCTTTCTTTTGGCCCATCAACAAGCTCCCAAATCATGACACAGAGACTAATTATTAGTTATGAATGTTCGGCCTTATCTTATGCTTGTTCCCACTAACTCTTTTTTTTTTTTATGATTAATAGGGTGGTATTTATTTAAAGGGGAAAAAACTTACATATCAATGTCCCAGACAACAGCCCTCTGCACAACCAGGAAGGGAGTCTAGTCGCCTGTGGAGCAGGAAGTGAAGACAGAGAGGAGAGGGAAGTGGCCGCTTTTTTAAAGGGAGAGAGACCACGCCCCAATAGGCTGATATCTCAGTGGCTATATAGGCTGGAGGAGTGGGAGGACCTCCCGCAACACCTCCCCCTTTTGTTTAAATAAGAGAGTTCTAAACCTACTATGAAATTATATACAATAAGTAAAAATATCCTATTCTAACTAGCTTTGGTCTTGTATAATAAATAACTTGGCCAAGTCATGAGAGAAAGTAACTACATTTATATAGTCTTCAACCCCATTGAAGATCTGAGAAGGGAAATAATGTTACCTGGGTAATTAGGAAGTTCAGTAAAACAACTTCCAAAACATGCAACAAATCACAGAGACAACTAGCTACCTGGGCAATCACCCAAAGTCATGTTAGCAGCGTTGAAGCAACCAACTTTGGCTAAGGCCTAACATAACTGGCATACCATTTTCAAAGGCAAGCAACTTTTCAAAACTGTCTTACCCTGTCTTGGCAGGATATGACAGTCCTGTTTTATCGATTGATGCATGCTCTGTATCTTAGACAAATATATTGGCATAGATTCTTGTATATTAATACAAAATTAAATTATATTGACTATTGTATGCTTGCATGTTTCTACCTCTGTTTAAAATATTTTTTATGTATTGACATATATTGTATTGATATATATATTATATATATTTACCATATTGCAGTGTACATTTCTACCTCTGATTAAGATACTTATATAATGTTTGTGTATTGATATATATTTACCTACTGCAATGTATATTTGTACATTGTTTATATTTGGAGGTCATTGTCCTCATTTATTTCACAGTCGTTTATTTTCTTAGTCTTTAAGTTAGATAGATATTGAGAATTATATAGATTAATAGTCATCTAAGTTTGTCATTTATAATTAGACTAATCAGGTTCTCTAGATATATAGAGATTATACTCAGTATAGATAGATAATCTTCAACTTCTTCAAAGAGCTGTAGAAAATGGCCTTTAATCTAACTCAGACTTTTGTGGTAGTGACACACAATTGCTCCTGGCAACACCGCTCTATTCCCGAGAGAATGTTGAGCACCAAAGACACTCCACCTGGAGCCTTTCTTTTTGGCAGAACTGGCCTTTGGGCAAAGAAATGCCCATACCCCACTAACTCTTATAACTTAATTTAGCCTGTTTCTCTTCATCTATGTTTTTACCTTTCTTTTGTTCTGTATGTCCTACTCCATGTCTGTCTATCTGGTAACTGTCTGGCTAGCTGGCTGGCCCCAGATGTTTTCCTCTCTCCCTCGCTCTCTCTTCTCTCCCACTCTTGAGTCTAGATTTCTCCTCCTATTTATTCTCTGCCCACCAGCCCCATCTATCCCTAAGCGACAGGAAAGCACAACATCTGCTGCCTAACTATTTGCTGTTTCGGTATTTATTAGACCAATCAGGTGCCTTAGGCAGTACATCTTTATGTAATTAAACAAATACAATTAAGACAAATGTAATATATCTTCACCTAGTTAAAGTAATATTCCACAATATAATACCTTAGTCTTTTCTGAAAAACACATAAATTAAGCTAATTCATATTTGTAAATGATAGAAGGGGCAGCTGTGTGTATGCAATCCCTTAGAAATTCTCAAAAAAAATTTTTATTTCAGTGCCCAGCTTTCACAATTTTCAGATTAATGTAAGTTATAAATTAATCATGAACTGGCTACATCTCTACTATCTTGGAAATAGGATTGCATTTTAATCTTGTGGCCAATTTGTTTCTCCTAATAAATGATTTCATTTCCTTATGAGGAGTTTATATCAGATTCACAATGTAGCCCATATGGTGTGTCTAGATAACTTTCATGTTATCTCCAGGATTATTACTGTGAATCTTATGTAATAATTATGGGATTTCTTTACAAAATGTAGCCTTGCTCATTTTTGTGTGTCTGTGATTGAATCCTTAAATTTTCTGTGGATTTGTGGATTTCCTATTATGGAAAAAATAATTTTGTGTGATGTGAAATTTTTGGTAAGGACTTTTAGATCAGACTGTTCTTTGCACATAACATGATTGTTTATGAAAAAGAATCTTTCTAACATACTTTGTAGTGCTTAAGTTTGTATGATATTTTCTTTTATGAACCAAATTTTATGACAGCCATTTTTTGGTAACATTAAGAAACCAAACAACTGATATTATTGTTTATTTTTAGAGACTACTGAAGGATTGAAAAAGAAATGTTTATGGTGCTGGATGTAGCTAAAGGTAGAGTACTTGACTGGGATGCAAGAGTCTTAGGTTTGATCCTTGGTACTATCTCAAATAATTTCTTCAGATGATGAATAAGAATAAAATAATTATTCTGAAAGTATACCAACTATGAATAGATATCGTTACTCATTTTTATTTTAGCATCACTGTTGACCACAGATGATGCCAAATTTCAGTTACTATAAAAATTATATTGAGACACAATGTTTATAATATGGGCTAGGCTTCTTATTGTTTATCAATCCTAGAAGATTTCCTTTTTATTTTTAATATACGTAGGAAGGCAACAAGTCAAGGTCTAGTACTTAAAATTTCTGTTGTGAGTAAGAATGCTTCTTGAGGTAAATATAACCCTGAGATTCTGCTTCATCTCTTAAAAATTTTAAAGTTACTCAGTTGTGAGTATCAGAGGGCATAAAATTGGAAGTAAGAACAGCACTAATTTATAATTGTTAATTGAGTAGCAGAAAATGATGGACAGTTTTTGATAGTTAAGGAATTTAATATGTATGGGCACATTAAATTTCATGGTACAGCACAAGGCCTAAAGATGTTTTGACTAATTTGGTTTATGATAGTGATTGCATTAAGGCAAGGGTCTAAATGTTGGTTGTTGAATTAAGGAACTGGGCTTAGTGTGTGAGTTAATTGTCCCTTGTTATAAAGCATATCAATCTAGTAGCTTAAAACAGCACATAGTTAACATCTCACAGTTTCTGTGGGTTGGAAACCTGGGCATGGTTTTAATTGGTCCTCTGTTTTGGAGTATCTTTCAGAAGGCTAGGAATAATGTCTAATGTGATGTTAGAAAGTTGCGCTTCTCAACTTTTGTCTGTGGTAGTTTTCAGGACATGATTCCCATAAGCTGTCGAGATGAAGGTCTCCATTTTGTATAGGTGGTTTTGAAAAGTCTATCCTCCGTTCTTTGTCATATGGACCACAATAACATGACAAGTTAGCTAACTCGGGTCAGGAAGAATGTTGACTATCAAGACATACTACCATCTTATGTAACAAAATCCTAGAAGTGACAGTCCATCAACTTTCTTATAACCTGTGGATTAGAAGCAAGTCACAGACTCTGCTGATATTGAAGATCAAAGGTTACACAAGAACATAAATATCAAGGGTCAGAATTAGTAGAGATCTTTTTAGAAGCATCTTACTGGAGTAGGTAATAGCTCTATGCGTTGATTTGCCTAGAGCAGAAAGTAGCCTTCTCATCTGCAAAAAAACTCTTGAGAATCTAGGTCCTGTGGTAGTCTACATTTATATGTGAAATTCTAATCTGTGGTTCTGTGTAGTCTGTTTTTCTACAGGGATTCTGGGGCAATAGATATTTCTGGAATTACATATAATGTGTCAACTTCATCAAGTCTGGCCAGTTCTGATTTGACCATATTCAGGACCTACAGTGTATCTTAGCTGAAAACTGATCTCATCTGCATAATTTGTAGGGCTTTGCCCAAGATAATAAAGAGATTATTTTATGAATAATCTCACACTATTAGTTATGTGTTTGGACAAATGTTGTTTTCCCTATCTGAATGACTTTATTAATCCAAAGTATCTAATGTTTCATTTAGTTGAAATAGTTTAAAGAACCACTCCTTTTAGAAGTTTGAAGAAAGAACTCTTGAGTGGTGGAGTCTTTCACAAGTAAAGTCATTAGATTAAATGGAATTGGGATACTTTTTCTTCGTGATTTTTAGACATTTACTTTCTTAAGTTACAGGTGTGAACTACCACGTATGATATTTTTGTTGGTTACTAGTTTAATAATTTCTAAGCTTTAAAACCCAGGGCTGGCTTAAATCATGTTTTTTCCCACATACATGTCTCCATCTGGTTCTGAAAAATCAACTTCCTTATAATTCAGTAGACAAAAAAAAACCCCTCAAACCCAAGACTCCCCATTCAAAAAACACATGCAATAAGCCTGTAAATTTAAATAAAAAATAGCAAAAGCAATGAACATAGCAGATATGTAGAACGTTATTTTATAAATTATATAACTGTATAGCAGTTTTTGTTGACTCTTTTATATTTTTTATTTTATGTGCATTGTGTTTTGCCCATATATATTCTCTCTATGTGGGGTGTGTGTGTTTGATCTCCTAGAACTAGAGGTACAGACAGTTGTGAGCTGCCACATGGACGCTGAGTTTGAACCCGGGTCCTCTGGAAGAGCAGCCTATACTCTTAACAACGAAGCCATCTCTCTATCCTTTTTTGTTGACTCTTAAGAACCCTTATGTCTAATTACAAAAATGGTGTGCTCTAAAACCAAATTTTGAAATACTTAATATAAAATTAGATATACTTGCTTTATTTGAACACTAAGCTTAGATCTTCTACAAAGATACATAAATCACGTATTCGAGGAATATGAAAAAAAGACAACAACAAAATCTTAGAAGAAAAGTTTCCTACTTAGAACAGTATTGGGTCTGCCTCACATGTAGTATGTGAGAATAGCAGCTTGAGCCTTTGAGCTGTCACTGGAGTTTGGAAAATCTGATGAACCTAAGGCTAAGAAGCGACTCAGTGAGTGAACCTATTGGTCACAGGACCTCCAATATTTGGCAAATTAACATCTTCAAAATGATCTCGATGAAATTTCTAGAAACATGAGTAATGGAAATACCAAAGATAGACAGACAATCATTGTCTAGCAGTTCTACCTCTTACATCCCACATTCTTTGGGGGAAAAGCAAAAGGCAAAGACATTTCATCATGACGAGTATACTGTAAGCTCTATGATGGTTGCAGGTATCAGTTCTATAGGACTACAGTGGCTATGTATCATAAACAGATACAGGAATTTACCTCATTTTTAGAAACAATATAACACAATAACTACTTAACATAGCATTTATATTGCATTTTGGTATTATAAGTAATCTAGACGTGATTTAAAGCACATGGGGGGGTCTGCAGGTTACATACAAATATTATCCATCCTCAGGAAGGCACTAGATTCTTCACGTATTTAGTACCACTGGCAGGTACTAAGACCAAATAGTTCTATGCAAATGTCATCTCAGATAAGTGACTTGAATATTCTCTATGCTTTGGTATCAGTTTGGGAAAGAAGTCAATTCCTCGTGGATACTGAGAATCAACTCTATGTGAATTAGAAAAATGAAAAGACAGAAAGAGCACAAAAGCTAACTAATTTCCTGCTGACTACGTACTACAAGAGGTGGCTATCCCTGAAGGATAAATTTCCCCTGAGTAGATGCCATGACATGTTCTGTGAGCTCTCAGAAAGTGTGTTTAGGGACTGATGAATTTCCAGAACATAAACTGGTTGACAACATCTATTGAAGCAGGGATTTGGGTGAGACTGTGGTTGACTGATTGACACTCCTGTGTTGATGTGAGCATTTCCCAGATCATCAGAGGTAAAGGCTGACACTCAATAGTTGGTGGACAAAATCATGTCCATTGAGGTGGGTTGGTGCTGAAGGACTGAACAGAGGTAAAACTGATTTTTCTGGTCCCTTGGGGGTTTCCCTTCTAGGGCTATAGAACAGAGACTCTCTCTCTCTCTAGAGACATTAAAATAATTCTACTATCACAGTTTAGTAAAATACTGGTCTAGATTAAACATGGATTCTTGTGAAGAAGTTGTCTCCTGAGCAATTCCTTAGAGACACATGCCCACAGAGATGAATGGAGGGAGATTTCATTCTTTGGCTTGTCTGTTGGGGGCTATTAACGCAAAAGTCCAATTGACAGACTTGGAGAACACATGGGAGTTTAAGTAATACAAAAAGGTGTGGTAAACAAGAAAATGTGACATTTATTGAATCGACAACATTCAAATAAATACATACTCACATACACATGCAAATATAATACTCTGCTAGCTAAAATTTGTCTATGGGTCTCTTGAGCTTATGTATAAGGGTTGCATAACAAAAATAATTCTTCAGTTCTTTCTTATTAGTATATTCCTTTTGGTTATCCCCGTGTTATTTTTGTTTCCTTTTTTTTTAAATAAAATTAAACTTCACCAAGGCGGTGACAATCACTTATAATGCTGGAGCTGAAGGAAAAGATACTTTGCAAGTTGAAGCAAGTCGCATCAGACTGTAATGAGATTAAGTTTGGAGATATGGTTATCCAGGGAAGACAACAGAGTATGTCTGAGTAACATGGAGGCATACCAGCACATACCGTGAATGATGTGACTGGTTATGCCTCCAATAACTGGCAAGCACCAGTGAAAATGCTCAACAGAAATCTGAGACTCAGACTAAAATCATTTTTCTCCTTGCAGGCTGTGAGCCCATTCCTGTCCGTTACCTCGAGTGGAGTGACATCGAATCTATCATAGCCATCGCCTTTTCTTGCCTGGGCATCCTCGTGACTCTGTTTGTCACCCTCATCTTTGTGCTGTACCGGGACACACCTGTGGTCAAGTCCTCCAGCAGAGAGCTCTGCTATATCATTCTGGCTGGCATCTTCCTCGGCTATGTGTGCCCTTTCACCCTTATCGCCAAACCTACCACCACATCCTGCTACCTCCAGCGCCTCCTGGTCGGCCTCTCTTCAGCCATGTGCTACTCTGCTTTAGTGACCAAAACCAATCGCATTGCACGCATCTTGGCTGGCAGCAAGAAGAAGATCTGTACCCGGAAGCCTCGGTTCATGAGCGCTTGGGCCCAGGTGATCATCGCCTCCATCCTGATTAGTGTCCAGCTGACCCTAGTGGTGACCTTGATCATCATGGAGCCTCCCATGCCCATTTTGTCCTACCCGAGTATCAAGGAAGTCTACCTGATCTGCAATACCAGCAACCTGGGTGTAGTGGCCCCTTTGGGCTACAATGGACTCCTCATCATGAGCTGTACCTACTATGCCTTCAAGACCCGCAATGTGCCCGCCAACTTCAATGAGGCTAAATACATCGCCTTCACCATGTACACTACCTGCATCATCTGGCTGGCTTTCGTGCCCATTTACTTTGGGAGCAACTACAAGATCATCACGACTTGCTTCGCAGTGAGCCTCAGTGTGACGGTGGCCCTGGGGTGCATGTTCACTCCCAAGATGTACATCATTATTGCCAAGCCCGAGAGGAATGTCCGCAGTGCCTTCACCACCTCTGACGTAGTACGCATGCACGTTGGTGATGGCAAGCTACCATGCCGCTCCAACACCTTCCTCAACATTTTCCGGAGAAAGAAGCCAGGGGCAGGAAATGCCAAGTGAGTTGTCCAATCTGGGGTTCTCGGTCTCTCTCTCTCTCTCTCTCTCTCTCTCTCTCTCTCTCTCTGTCGTCCTCTCTCACCCTGCCCCATTCCCTCTCCTCTTAACCTCTGTCTGTCTAAACTGCTTATTGGTTTCCTTCACTTTCTCAAAGCTTTTCAAGTCTCACTGTTGGAGTAGGGCTATAAACTTAAAAGCACTCTTTGTTTTTCATAGTTTTGAAACAGCAAGAATCATGGAGCAGTGCTGACCGAAGTGTGTCGTTTTTTATCATTTTTTTCCCTAGAGGCTCAAACTCCAGTTCTGTCAAGAACGTCTTCCCTATTATGTAGGTTCCCAGTCTATGGAGAATCAATACAGTCTGGTCCCAGGTCTAAGAGGCGAACATTAGTTTTAAGAGACAGTTTAGACCGAGGTTCGAAGATAGCACCGGATTTATTTTTATTCAGAAACCACACTTCTAGCAATCTGGGGTGGAGGATAAGAGCACCCTTGGGAGAGAGCCGCTTCAAAATTGGATTGCAGTGGAGCATCAAACACGTGCTGTTATGATGTCCCCGAAGCATCTGCCTTCTCCTAGGTCTCTTATTTATTAAACTTTAATACATATTGTAACGAACATGTTCCACAGTGTCGCACATGAACTAGGGTGTCTCTTCTTCATGGTCATGATCAGAATAGTTTTTTAGTCACAAAGCAAAACATACATAAGGAGCCCTAAACTTGAACATCAAAGTCTGAATAATTTACATTCTGGTAATTCTGGATAATAAAGTTTTTGTGATGAGTATTTTCCAGTTTTTTATGATTTTATTAAAATTTGTAAGTGCCATTTTGCTGAGGCTTATGAAAACACATTTTATGCAGTATTTATAATTTTAAAACATGACATGGGCATGACAGTTGTGATTTGTGCCTTGATTCGCAGCATTCAGGAGGCAGAGGTTTCTGGTGAATCTCTGTCAGTTTGAGGTTAGCCTGGTCTACAAAGTGAGTTCTAGGACAGCCAGAGTGGCACAGAGAAATCATGCCTCAAGAAAAACCACCACCACCACCACCACCATCACCACCACCGCCACCACCACCACCACCAACAACAACAACAACAAAAAAGCCAACCAACCAAACAAAGCAAAACAAAAATGGCATAGATGTACCATGATGTTACCGTTAGTAGGGTTACACTGACTCTTTGAGATGGCTTTAAAAATGATGTCAATAGCAACAGGTGCATCACATATAGCATTTTATAGCTATTACACCCAAGTAAGTCAACTAGCAGGTAAGAGGGATTGATGTCACTTCCTGCCCTGTAGCTAAGGAAATGAAGTTGTCTACAAATTTATGTAACTTTTAACTGCAAAGTCTGTTTTTGCCTGTCTTAAATTGGTATAAAAATTCTTATCTTAATATATATATATATATATATAATTCTACATGCATTAAGATCTATATTTTGTAAACCACATATGGACATCTTTCAGAAATCATTATCTGTGGCTGTGATGCAGAATTGGGGAGGGGGGAATCATTGAAATCCATAGTCATTAATTCAAATGAATACATCCCTAACACTTAGCAGCATTAGAATGAAGCCAACCATTTATGCTTATTTCTCATTTCACGTCCTTTACAAGCTGCTGGTCATAAAAAGTGCCTAGCAATGATTTTCTCCTTGTCATGACTTTTCTTCCCATCAATAGTGACTTCCAGACACTTCTTAGCATGAGAGCGAAACTATATGTCCATTGCATGAACTAAAAAGACCATTAGCCCCAGCAGAGAGCTGTGAAATAGCATCCTAGCAGTTTCATTATGAGGTGAGAGAAGACAAACCATCAGAAAAGAAGACATCCTTGGAGTGAGGGAGGTGGCTTGGTGGGTAAGAGCACTTGGTGCAAAAGAATGAGGGCCTGAGTTTTTTTTAAAAAAAAATCTTAAAAAGCCAGGGTTGGTTGAGCTCCTGTAACCCCAACACTATGGGGGATGGAGAGAGGCACAAACAAGGGAGGATTGCTAGGGTTTTGGGGTTGCCAGCCTAGCTGCAGCTTCAGTGAGAAAGTCCAACAAGGGTATAAGGTATAGAGCACCAGCGTAGGACAACAAACATTCTTCTCTGTGCTTTTGGTCCCCACATGCTCTCACAGGCATGCGTATCCCCTTATACACACAAGTGCCCATGCCAAACACACTCACATACTCACATTCACACATATACCCAGACCACACCCAAACTGGGCGGGGGCCACTTTAAACTGGAGTAGTCACAGGCAGTAAGTCATAAAGATTTCATCTTATCATCTACTCTCTAGTTCCATGCTACTGCCTTGATTTTACTTCTTAAGAAAATTTAGTGATTTTTAGGTCATGTGTCCTTTCTCAAAGTTTTCGCTCTGAGAATCTCTGGGATTGAGATGTCTTGTGCTCATGCCCAGGAATGTGCTTTTCTGTGGATGGATGGGAAAGCTGTCTGAGACAACTGTGAGTAAAGACTCTTATACTTGCTACTGGGTCGCCACAGAGCTCTTAGACATCACAGGAGAGATGCCTGGTACTTCCTGAGCAGCCAGGGCCACTGCATGTTTGGACTCCTACACCCAAACTGCTTTCCCAATTACAAATTTAGAAATTAATTTCATTTAAGACTTTTCATTCTAAGGGAACTTAGATGTAATCTAAGCTGATTTGGTTGTTCTGGAAGATGTATTTTCACCAGCAAACTATTAGCTATAAATTACCAAGCATTATCAGAGGGTTCTGTTGATAAATTTAGTTCCAGTTAATAATAATAACTTGCATCTTTCTGAGCACCCTTTGTAGCTTCTACAATATGTTCCATGCAAGTGAGCTGACCCATAGCTATCTGGAACTATGTTTCTGTGGAAAACAATAATTTGATTATTCCATTTTTTTTTATTTATTTTCCTCTTGCTTCTGTTGTAATTCTCCATAAGACTGTAATTTTAAAATACAGCAATAACCTCAGTGCCTGCACATGTTTTTGCCTTTTTTATTGCCATTTTTCCTTGGTTTGTCTCCAAAATTACAAATCCATAAACAATCTACTATATTCTGCAGCAACAAAAACTGGCAGAGTTTTACAGCTAAAGCAAGGGGCTGAAAACTCTAGCTAATATGTCAGCCTATGAGTTTATTGCCGTCCTGAATGTGCAGTTCCTGCATTTATGGTGTGCAGAGGGTGTTCAGCTGTCTGTTCAGACACCATAATGAATGGCTTCCACCTGGCCTATGGTTGTTTTGGGGGTTCACAAGCCCAGAGACGTTCTATTAGCAGCCTGTTCCTCCAAATACACAGGAGAGATCATGGCACCTGGCTGGTTTTGCCAAGTTTACTTAAATACTTTTAATTTTAGTCATAGTAAGATGTCTGATAAAACTGACATTTTTTAAGCATTTGCTATGCATTTTCTGGAAGAAAACTTGGGAGGTATTTAACCAATACATTTCACATTTGGGTTTAGCTTTTTTTGTCACGTCTATTTTACTTTTGTTATAAGTCTTTGACGCATAACCTAACATGTGAAGGACAACTAAAGTGTATTTACCTTTCATATCTCTACTTTCCTTAGCTGTGTCCCACAGATTTATTTAACCTAAAAATATTTAGTTCTGAACTAATATAAAGATTTCAGAAATTTTCTCTTTTTTGGCAGTGCACTTAAAAGGGAAGTCATTAAACACAAATTAGGTATGACTTCCTCTTAAAGCAAAAATTATTTGACATTACTTAACTAAAGGAGTAAAACTACTAGATAAGTGGCATGCTTATTTAAAAAAATGATTATTCCAATAAGACTGTCAAAATAGCATTTTGAGTTATTTCCTAAATAAACTGAAATTTTTTGGTCTTTTTTTCAGTCTTTTTTTTTTTAAATTGGTTTTATTGAGCTAAGCATTTTTCTCTGCTCCCCTCCCCTTCAACCCTCTCTCATGGTCCCCAGGTTTCTAATTTACTCCGGAAATCTTGTCTTTTTCTACTTCCCATGTAGATTATATCCATGTATGTCTCTCTTATGGCCCTCATTGCTGTCTAGGTTCTCTGGGATTGTGAATTGTAGGCTGTTTTTCTTTGATTTATGTCTATAAGTCACTTTATGAGTGAGTCCATAAGATATTTGTCTTCCTAGGTCTGAGTTACATCACTCAGTGTGATGCTTTCTAGATCCATCCATTTGCCTTCAAATTTCAAGATGTCATTTCCTTTTCTGCTATATAGTACTCCATTGTGTAAATGTACCACATTTTCCTTATCCATTCTTCAGTCAATGGGCATTTAGGTTGTTTCCAGGTTCTGGCTATGACAAACAATGCTGCTATGAACATAGTTGAGCACATGTCCTTATGGTACAATTATGTATCCTTTGGGTATATACCCAAAAGTGGTATTACTGGGTTGTGAGGAAAGTTGTTTCCTAATTTTCTGAGAAATCGCCATACTGATATCCAATGGGGCTGTACCAGTTTGCGACTTACTCCTCTGGTGGCTACATGGCATCTTATTGACTCCGCCTACCTCTCCTCCTCTACCTGCTTGGAATTTATGCTTTGCCTTGCCCTATTCTGTGCTGCAAGAGGCCCAAAGCAGCTTCTTTATTAACCAATGGTATTCACAATATGCAGAGGGAAATCCCACATAAGCTGCCCAGTCCTGAGTCATCACACAGAAACTTATATTAGCTACAAACTGTTTGGCCTATTAGCTCAGGCTATTATTAACTAACTCTTACAACTTTAATTAACCCATTTTTACTAATCGGTGTATTATCATATGGCCACAGCTTACCAGTAAAGTTTTGGCATCTTTCTCCTTTGGTGGCTACATGGCATCTCCCTCACTCTGCCTTCTTTCTCTCTCTATGCTTGGATTTCCCACCTGACTCTATTCTGCCTGAGTATTGGCCAAATCAGCTTCTTTATTAACCAGTGGTTGTAAGACATATTCACAACTTACAGAGGGGCATCCCACATCACTATCCTCAGTAGGGTTTCTACTGTGATGGAATGGTGACCGAAGCCACTTAAGGAGGAAAGCATTTATTTGGCTTACCCACTGCCGTTCATCATTAGAGGAAGTCAGGGCAGGAATTCAAGCAGTGCCTGAACCTGGAGGCCATGGTGTGTGTGTGTGGCGGGGGGAGGGGGGGATTGTTGCTTACTGGCTTGCTCCCTATTACTTGCTCTACCTGCTTTCTTATAGAACCCAGGACCAACAGCCCAGGAGTGGCCCCTCCAACATTGGGATGGGCCCTCTCCCACCAATCACTAATGAAGAAAATGCCCTACAGACTTACACACAGCCTGCTTTTTCTGAAGACATTTTCTCAATTGATGTTTCCTCCTCTCTGATGACTATTTTGTGTCAAGTTAATATAAAACCAGTGGAGGTCAGTTTGGCAGTTCCTGGAGTTGATAGGTTACAATACACTCTTCTGAGCTTCTGTACTTCTGATTGAGCATCAAGGCAAACTATGACCACAAGGAAAGTATGGAGTTGATACATGTGTAATATTAATGCCCACTTCCATATAGGAACTGATTATTAGATTGCTGTGATGTTTTCCAAGCATTTGCATGGGTTTCTGGCTTTTGTTTTTTCTGAATTCAAGAGCCAATTGACGTACTGCATGAAATGGTACTGTGAAAATATCCCTCTACTCACCCCTACAATGCTTAGTTTTGATTGACAGCTTAGCACAATATAAAAATCCCTGGAAGAGAATCTCAATGAGAAGTTGTCTTAATTGGGTTGGGATCTGACAGATTTACTTGACTGGGTCAACTGAGATGGGATAACCCACTCTAAGTGTGAACAGTAGGCCCTGATGAGGAGTAAAAGCGTATATGCATTCATCACTTTCTGTTCCGAGTTAGGGACATGATGTGACCAACTCTCTCAGGCTCTTGCTGCCGTGACCTCTGTGCTGTGAACTATAACCTGGAACTGAGAGCTCATAACATGTCAGCCCTTTCCCCTTTGAACTCTATTCATGGGGTATTCTATGACAGCGACGGAAATAAAAATTCAATAACTCCCTACTAGGATCTTATTTGTCTTCAGGAATTGGTCATTAAGACTTTGCTTTAGTCATTATCCCCTGGGTCAGCATTTGGTTTCTCTGTCCTACTTTGATGGTGAGAAGAAACCTGATAGTCAGCCAACAAACATCAGAATGAAGTGGTAGACGCCTTTCTGCTCTGGTGAGAACCTATACCCTATTGTGGCTCATGAGATAAGGTCTTGATATTCTGAGACTGTTTTTGTGGGGGGTCCTGCAAGCATCAGGCTGGCAGAAAAAATGATATAGAGAAGGGAAGAATGAAACCCAGTTCAACCTGACTTATCCAATGCTGGAACAGACTTCTGGAGTCTGACCCCAGGTCATATATGTTACCCATATTTAAGCACAGCATAATTTGCTAAAAGTTTTCTGATGACAACTCAGTCTCGCGAGTATAACAAAACTCAAGACATGTTTACATTCTTTACAAAGTATATCTGGCTTCTTTCATAAAACTAGATTTTGTTTACTCAGAATGTTCAAGATTTAGGGTCTAAGAATGACTGTGGTAAATATAATACCCATGGGAGGCAGAATTGACCTGGCTCTAAGATAAGCAGAAGTTACTTAAACTGTTGTCAAGTATAAGTGATGCCACTCAAAAGGATGGGTTTTAAGGACTAGAAGAAATGTTGAAGATTTATGGGGGAAAGACTGGGATAAACAAACATAATATTCTGAGGATAGGGGGTGAAGTTTGGTTCTACAGATACCAGGTGATCACCAGGCTATAAACTACATTCTTTCCCAGAATTTCAGGAGAAAGATAGACAAACTTTTCCTTCCATTGAAGAGAAAAACCTGTGTGTTTAGCTTTCTTGGTTTCTATGGTGCTTATCGGTGTGTATAAGGACCTCTTATCCACTACATATGTTCCCCTAAATCATAAAATATATGTTTTTAGCATTATCTTAATTTTAGTTTTATTTTATAAAAAACATTAGTCAGTTTTATTGAAGCATTTGCCATAGAATTATACTACTTGATAAGAACATTTATTCAGCAGTTTATACCACTGATTCTGTCATTTATGTAATCAATTATTGTTTCAACTGTTAGCTTAGAAACATTTAAGCATTTGATATTATGTTAGACAATATTCTGAGTCAACAAATAAGAGAATGACAGTGGCAGTATAATAAAGGAGACACAAATATAAGTTAATATGGGTGTCATGTGTCATGATAAAGGCCCTGCATGAGTTTTAGGTTCCCAGACATGAAAGGCTGTCTTCCTATGCTGCAGCCTAGGGAAAGTTTGAAGAATTTTAAATAGCATTGTATCTTGGGCTTCACTTTTGTGAATTTGCTCAGCAGAACATATCACTCTACAGGGACATCATTTCACATAAGAATAAGTGAAGAGTACACAGAACCCATTTACTTCTGGGCCATAGCATGTAGTGAGGGGCGGCAGGCCACTTCCCGCCACCCGGCTAGCTTTACCCGAAAAAATTACACAGAAACTGTATTCTTTTAAACACTGCCTGGCCCATTAGTTCTAGCCTCTTATTGGCTAGCTCTTACATATTGATCTAACCCATTTCTAATAATCTGTGTAGCCCACGAGGTGGCTTACCAGGGAAGATCTTAACCTGTGGCTGTGTCCGGTGGGAGAATCATGGCGACTGTCTGACTCGGCTTCTTTCTCTCAGCATTCTGTTCTGTCTACTCCGACTACCTAATTTTCTGTCCTATCAGGGCCAAGCAGTTTTCTTTATTAATTAACCAATGAAGGCAACAGATAAATACAAGACCCACCTCCATCAATAGCATGAATCTGATAAAAATGAAGCCCATGGAATGGGGTGAGGGTGGAGAAAGTGAATAAACTTAGCGCTGTAGGAAGATGACAGCTATAGTTAGTCTCCAATTTTTAGTGCAATGTTAGATACTTTTTCTATTAACCACAAAGTGCAATGAAGGTTTCTATGGCATGTCAGGATCCCTTATAAGTTCATGGGACAAGGTTAACTATAGAACGGAAAAGGTAAAAGTCTTGAGTTATACCACTGGAATGAAACTTGAATCTAAGGAATTACTTTTTTTTCTTCCTGAGTTTCATTCATCTGAACCATAAAAACAGTTAGGGGAGATGAGGTAAGAAAATAAAAGTAGAATATGGCTGTCACAACTTGTCACTAGGTGATAAGAAACACAAGATTATGGAGAAGCTTATAGGTTGCAGTGAGACAGGCAAATGTTGATGAGCTGGACTTTGGAGTTACTGGCTGAAGATGGTGTAAAGGCACCCAAGTGGAGGTGTCCATGGGTTACTTGGAAATTTAAGTTTGGTTATCAAAATAAAGGTCTCAACAAGAGCTATGGATGTGAAGCTCAATTGTCAAACATGTAGAGCAAGCATGAAAGAAGTTATGACATGAAGAAAGAGTAAAATAGAAGAGTTAGCATTCAGGAACATTTTCATTAAGTACCTTGCATGTGGAGGAGAATACTACAATGTGGCGGGGGGGGGGGGGCACCCAGAGTGGTCAATGGCTCAAGAGCAAGGAGCATGAGTGACCCCAGGAAGATAAGGATGAATGAAACCTGTTTCCCACCAAGGGCAGCAAATTGGAGTCACCACAAATCCTTGCCTTATTTTTTTTCCAGTAAAGGTTATACTGAGTACACAATGGCATAGAAATAGCTTCTTTTAATATTCACATTTTTTATTTTGAGTTTTAAACCCAGACAATGAGCAGATTATATTACAACTTTAAGCAGAGGATAATCCCATATGAATACAGGCTACCTTTTATAATTCTTTCATATTTAAATGAATTGTGTGATTGAGATATATTCAGCGTCCCCATGTAAGATTTTGGGCTCATTTGTCAACAATACATATGGTCTAAAGTTAATTTAGAAGTATGCTCGTGAGATTATTTGTAATGATCCCTAGGTACATTTATAACATCACTTTGTAAATAAGGAACAGGCTTGGAAAGGTCAAAGCCATTCTGATAAGAGGAAGAAATGGGACTGAAATATTGCTTCCTGGACAAAGTCATTTATTTTCATCACTCGTAAACTGTGTCTGCTACATCAACAATATATTTATTTGTTTATGAATTTAATAAAACAAATAAGCTATAGAGCATGTCATAAATGAATTTATACTTTATTGATGTAACATGATTACAATGAAAGTAGGCACATTAAAGGACAAAAAGTATAATGTGGTAATTTATGTGGAGGGATAACTTGAGTCAGATGTTATCTTAGTTGGGGCTTCCATTGCAAAATGGAATCATAGGTGAGTGGCCTAAGCAGTAGAAATTTTGTTTTTATAATTCTGGTGACTGAGACATGACAGTATTGTTGTGTTCCAATGAGAGATCTTTTCTCATAGTCTCACAAGGCAGAAGGCAGAGAGAAAGGGAAACAAGCTCTCTTCTGTACTTTTATGAGGGTCCTGATCTCATTTGTGAGACTCCACCCTCATGATCTCATTACCTGCCAACTACCTCTTAACATCACATTAAGGTAGGACTTTATTATCTATATTTTGGAAAGACATAAACAGTCTGTAGCAATTGTTTAAATAATCTCTCTACTTTTAAGTTACTAGTCTTGAGGAGATTATATGACATCTACGTATTTGTCATAAAATAGAGCAATACCTATACTTATCTAAGCGTTATTAAAATTAAATGAGGATATTTCTGTAAAGCGTATACTTCAGTGTTCTCATAAAGTCACCGTCATTCATTGTTACATAGTAACATTAATATTATAAAAACATAAAACTCCTTATTATACCTTCAAGGAAAGATTGTTCTGGAAACAGTATATACTACTACTGCCAGCTTATTTTATGTACACTGTGTGGAATGGCAAACTGTAGATCTGCAGAAAATGGATCACAAAAGGCTACTCAGTATGAGATGTGTGTGGGGATGGATGCCCTGTTTGCCACAGCTTGGCAACTGGTCCATGCTTGGCACCAGCTAAAGAAAGATGAGGTCATTTGCATTCCATCTGTCCACCTTAGCATCCAGTACAAAGTGTTACCTGCCCACAAGGGATGCAAGCCATGGGACTGTGTTTGTAAAGGTAATCTCTAAGCAAAAATATTGGCAGTTTGTAGACTGAGCACTCAAGAAAAAAAGTACCAATGGGATTAGAAGATTTGGCTTATGTAGACAGAGCCTGCGGGCTCATTAATTAGAACTCTGGGGATGCAAGTCATAGACACCAACTTAAGCCAGCCTAAGTTAAGGTGAAAGAGGTATTTATTATAAATAATATGAAAAGGTAACACTGGGTAACTCAGGTTGTGAGATTTAAAATGCTTCTGGAACACATGAACTACCAAGCTCCTGTGTTTAGAAAGGCTAGAAGTCTATCTTCCTCCTACATCTTCTGTGGGTCTATTTTCTGTTTCTTGGGTGCTCTCAGTCAGCCTACTAGTAACCATCCCAAGGCTCCTGAATCTCAATGTTGTTACATGTCCAGCTACCCAGAGAGACTCATCCCGTTCTCTCTGTCTACACAGTTCGGTATAACATGTAGAAAACCTTAGCAATGCAAGGGAAAGGAAACCTCAGAGCTTGAGCACAGTATGCATTTGTGTGCTGTGGAGAGAAGAAAGAAGCACAAGTTAAACCAGGTCTCACTGCTGGTAATTTAACTATGTGAGTTCCAGGCTATAAAAGGACTTTCAGTTGCTTCAGAATGAAGACAGATGGGAAGAAAGTTTTGTTTCATTTTTCTTTGCTTCATAGTAAATGCAAGACCCTAACCAAGTAAAAACAAGATACTGTTTATTGAAATAAAATGCACCTGAGTTGCAGACCAAAATTAAAATAAGTTTATTATTAAAATTAACTAATAAAATAAAAAATAAGTGATTGAGTATATAACTAGGCTGTTAAAGTGCCTGTCTACCTTGCATGAAGCCCTGGGTTCGATCTCCAGCACTATATATAATGTGTTTTGGTGAATTCTTGTATCCCAGCACTTGGGATGTAGAAGCAAGAGGATTAGGAGTTCAAGGTCATTCTACACTACATAGAAAGAATCAAGATTAGTCTGGGCTACATAAGACCCTGTATCAAAATAAGTAATAAAATAAAATATAAAAAAGTAGTTATTTAGGTTCACCCCAAACACATTTATACTTTCATTTCAAAGGCCCAAAGGAACCTTTCAACGGCCAAAGGCTATTGAATAACACTTTCTATGCAGATTTCCTTTGAGATATATGAAGAACCAGCTGCCTGCAAAACTAGATCATGTCTTGATTGTGATGCTGATGAAGATACAGAGAAACAACCATTTAGAAGAAAACAGTACCAAAAAGAAACACTGTTCACATAAGTTTTCAGTTTTAAAGATGTATGATCTGCTTTCATTACTTTCTATTAGTAGGAGCAACTTAAGAAAGAAGGAGCTCACTGACCAGCCGACTAGCTTACACAGTATGTCCCAGGAAAGGGAAGTGACTGTTTCAAAAAAGGCTATATGCTTTCTGAGAAACAACACCTGAGCTTGACTTCTGCCTTTTACATGTACGTATATGCATGTGCCCCTGCCCACAAATTAGTGTGTACACACATGCATATGTATATCATCATACAACGAAAGAATAAAAAATATTTTCAATAGTTATACTAATTTGTTTTCTATCACTATAAAAAATACTTAAAGCTGGTTACTTATAATAAAGGAGATTTATTTAACTCACAGTTTAGGAAGCCCAAAGTCCAAGATGGAGAGGCCGTATGTGTCTTCCTTAAGATGAAGTCCTGCTTGACTTCATCACAATATAGCAGAGAAATAGGAACAGATGCAGCAGAGCATAGAATGAGAAAAAATACCTAGCGTAAGCTATTCTGTATCAGTTTACTTTTTCAAGAGTCAACTCATTCTAAAGACCAACATCATTCCCTAGGGCAACATCATCTATGACATAATCATTTCCCATGAAAATGTTCCATAATCTCTTAATGGGGTCATGCATGGCAAAGCTTCGAGCACACAGACTCCAAGAGGTAAAAGCAAAGCACATTTGCACCATAGCAACACTTCTGGGGACAGTTTCCTACAAAGCATATTGGTTTGCCTATAATGTGCACAGCCAAAGTTTTATGATCCCAGGATGCAATACAATTTTTTTTCAGGTGCTTAGAATGGCTTCAAGTTTGAAGACATACACCCTTCAAATCTAGAAGATAAATGGTGGCGTCTCATTCACTCAATAATGTCTTTTGGGCACCTGCTATGTACTAGACACTATGACAAATACAGGGAACCCAGGGGTAGGAAAAACAGATTCAACCCTTGCCCTTTGTGAAAAGTGATATTTAACCAAAGGCTACACATTGAAGGGTCAATGCCAAGGAGAAATGCAAGTGTCACAGAACACGGTGGGATATTTAACTAATCCAAAGGTATGGAAATGTTACCAGAAAGTATTGCTTAAGCTGGACCCTGTTTCTATTAATTTATTTTTTGACAAATTCTTACATGTAGATAATACGCTCGGATTACACATCGCCTTCGCTTCTCCAATTTCCATCATATGAGTGCCTCCTCCTTGTACCACCACGCTCCAATTGGACTTTCATGTCTTTTTGCTTTGCTCTGTGACTCACTGGGTTTAACCAGCGCTACTCACGTGGGCGTGGGAGTGAAGTTAACCACCATCTCAGTGGTCATGTCGCTAAAGACAATGATTTCCTCCACCAGTATATCTCCGTCAACAGACACTCTGGATAGGGTCCCATAACTTTGTTCTCATCTAAGTCAGTCTTGTACAGGCCTATTCAGTTAACTTCAGTTGTTGAGAGTTGGTAGACCATGTCATACCCATTAGACAGTGTTTAATGCTCTTTCTCCTTATCACTTGGATCTTGCATTCTTTTCATCCCCTTTTCTATAATGCTTTTGGAGCCTTCAAGGGAGTGTGTTGGTGTCCCACTGAAGGATGAGCAGTCAATAGTCACTTGTTCTTAGCATCTTGACCAGTCATGAGTCACTGCATTAACTGTTGTTTGCTGAAATGTAAATTTCTTCGATCAAGGATGAGGACAGGAGTCGTCTATGGCAATTAAAAAGAAAAAACAAAAGGCAGATTGACATGATCACTTTGCAGAACAAAAATGAAAGTTTCATTCCTAGAGTCTATGACCTTCTGAATCACAAGCCCTTGACCAGGTCCGCATACCAGACATGATCTCTTCCGTATGGGGTGGGCCTCAGATACAGGCATAACTGTGGTGCCATTATTGCATAAGTAAGTACCTCTTGCTTGGCAAGTTGGAATTGTAGCATATAAGTTAAAAGACTAATTAAGACCCCTGCTGATTTTTCTCTATGTGCCTGCATAGCACTTTCGGGTATTATGAGAGCTAACCAGTAGAGAAGGAGCTTCCAGTTAGAAAGAAGGATGCTTGTCAAGATATTGAATATAAAGGTACAGAGTAGAATAAAATATAGATGACTAAAGGCAATAGTTAAAGGCAATTCCAGAATGTTTCAAGAATTATGCTTATTGTAGCCACAGTAATATCCCTTGCTTTCACAAATGATTTTTACTGAGTTCAGAATGGTTGTTGTTTTATCTCTGTAGTGCAGACAGTAATACCCGTGTTCTGCTTACCATATTTAATTTATTATGAACAGGAAATAGTTTTGTGAAGTTTTATTGCTTTAAGACAGAAAATCACGTTTAAGCATCAACTGAAAATTAGTGTCTCATGCCTTATTTGCTATATATGTTCTCATTCTATCTGGCCCAGAAATTCACAGATAGTTCATGTATCACCATGTACTACAAACATATTCCCTTGCTTGCACAGCAAGAATCCAATGAAATAGTAGATCTCAAAAGCATATGTTCACATCTCATAATAGCCATACAAGTTTTCTAGAATACTTACCCTCATTACTACCAATTCAGTACTGAGAAAATTTTTTTAGAAATGTTTGCTCAGATGCTTCCTGTTTAAATATAACTATATTGTCTGGCTGTGCAGTTAACATGGACTAGAATTCTGTTTTAACCCTCACATAGTTTTCTGCAATTATCTTTGACATCATTATTTTACTTTTTACCTTTATTTATTCTCTGTGTGTGCCTGTATGTGTGTATTTGCTGCAAGATATAGCACATGCATGCAGACCAGAGAACTTTGTATTATCTGATGAACTATCTCTTAAGCCCCCTAATATTTTCTGTAGATAATTTTTATGCTGAATATATGGGTATATTATATATTTAAGCAAAATATATCAACCATTATTGAAATCTCTGCATGTTACTATATGTATTAATATTTTACTTCAAAGGCCATTAAATTGGTAAAAAGAACTGAAAAGTCTAGATATTAAAACAAGCACATGGTGATATATATTACACATTTTTCTATATCTCTGAGTTGATGCTTTATTTCATTGATCATATCCTTTGAAGAATGAGAGTTGTTAATTTTTTTTTTTCGAGACAGGGTTTCTCTGTGGTTTTTGGAGCCTGTCCTGGAACTAGCTCTTGTAGACCAGGCTGGTCTCGAACTCACAGAGATCCGCCTGCCTCTGCCTCCCAAGTGCTGGGATTAAAGGCGTGTGCCACCACCGCCCGGCTGAGTTGTTAATTTTGATGAAGTTAGAATGATCACTTTTTAAGATTAATTATTTTTATGCCGACTATAATGTATATTTTCCAGTCACCAGTTCTTTAGGGAATTCCCCGTTTTATTTATGAGCTTTGTGAATTTGGCTCCTACATTTAATACTACAATACATCTTCTATGTGTGGTTTAAGGAATGTGTCTTCATTCAGTTTCTATTATAAACCATATTGATTTCTTATGGTTCTAGAGACTTCACATTTTGGGTTTTGCTTAGTCACTTTTACTGAGGACCCTCTTCTTGGATGAAGACTTCATATGTTCATATGTATCTTCATGTCACAGAAAAAATGAGCTAGATAATTCCCTGGAAACTGTTTAAAGAGACATTAACCTCATAAAAGGCTAATACTAACTAAAATTTCAAAGTGAAGTTTCTGCTGAGTGTATAATATGCTCACACTGTCATAAAGTCAAAAGAGTTTAAGTCAGAATTGCCTGTTCTTGCCTAGGGGTCTGTTTCTTTCCTTTATGTATCGTTTGATGATGGAACCAAGTGAATTGAATGTAGACCGTAATCTTATAAAACTTTTTCAATCCCACCATTCTTTTCTTACTGCTTCCAGGATCTTGGATCCCCAAGTCCTGACTTCTTTGGGAGACTTAAATTCAAGTGTATGTGTCAATGACCTGATTAAAAGGGCTCTTACTCCACCCCCAACACACTTTGTTCTTCTACTTGGATTCCTTATTTGTTTTTGTATATCAAGAATCATGAAATATCCTGAGGGTAGAAATAGCTTGAAGCTTATCTGTTTTCCCACTGAAGTTCTCTTCCTCAGACTTATTGATCCCTTGGATTTTGGTTGTCATGACACTGTCCCAATGTCTGCAAGTGGCTTTTGAAAAATATTTTATTTGGCTGTTTCCAGCATAAAAGTTGGTTCCCCCCAAAGGTATTTTAGCTAATAGTTGAAGTCTTTTTTAGGCCACTGAAATCTCTCCCTTGACTCTTTCTCAGCAGGCTATAATGTAACTATGACTATTTTGGAGGCTATAGTATCTATACTCTTGAAATTACCACAGTGGTATTATGAAGTTTTCTTTGCAGATTTGAGGGGTGATGACACAAAAGTTAATTTTATGATTAGTATGGCTCTATTTAAGGAAAAATAAGATGAAATAAAGCTTTGTGGAACAAAAATATAATACTTATATTAGTGCTTTAGCCGAGAATTTCAGGAATTTCCCCCAAAGTCCAAGTTTCTTTAGAATTAGCTTTGTATGTTTGATTTTCAATCTCTGACAGTCCCCAAAGTCCTAACACTTCCAACACTGTTCAAAAATCTACGTACAGAATTTCTATTGAGACTAAAAGCAATCTCTCAGCTGTGAGCCCCGGAAAATCTAAAAACAAATTACTTGCTTCCAATATACAATAGCACTGAGTAAACATTCCCAGTCAAGAAGGAGAAATGGGACACAGAAGAATGAGATCAGAGCAAGAGTATACTAGGCAGGGAATGCACTACATCCTGTACCTCCATGTCCAGCATCTGAGGAACATGTCAAGATGTGTGCCAAAGGGCTTGGGCTGTCCCACCATCAGTGCTTTTCCATTAATGGTCCACATGGCTTCTCTCTTTGGCTGCTTCCATTTGGTGCCTCCAGCTGTTCTCAGCACACATTTCTGCTTTGTTCAGTATTTTATGTTCTCACTTTAACCTAGGCTTTACCTTCACAATTTTCATATAAAGCCTTTTCTTGGAGAGCCTATAGAGAATTTGACCCTGCTCTGCAGCGTCTCTACCACAGGGTTTTCTGTGGGGCACTAGAACAATACTCGATAATTTCACAGTTCTTGACATTCTGCATGCCTATATAACCATGTGGATAAGACCAAGATCTGCTGCCAGTTAAACAGTAGCTGATCCTTCTTGAACCAGAATTTTAGTTTCTTTTTAGTGTCTAGGTGGCTGAAAGAGGGAAAATGCTCTTCTAGCTGCCGTATTTGAGTAAAGTGCACTCTTTTCAAAGAAAAGTCAAGTGAGATTGGAGTTTTACACCCTGGAGTCTTTGGTAGGCAGGTTCTCACCAACTCATAAAATGTCCTCAATGACCTCTACTACAGCTCCAGTGCAAAGAGACTAGCTTCTTTTTAATGGTGCTAATTTCTTTTACAAATGCATTCTCTTCGGATGAAATTTAAATCTCCTTCCCTGAATAACAATCAGTTTTATAAATGCTTCTGCTCGACATTTTGCTCCAAATAATCACTATAAACCTGGTTAGGAGTAGCTAGTGATAACCAAACTACATTCTACAAGTAATGTTACCTTGAAATTTCCTTTACAAAATTTATTAGTCTGTTACTTTAGAATTCAGCTTCATACAGTTTTTCAGATTACAGGTCAAATATAAGCAAACAGTTCAACAAAATGCAGTATAAATGCTTTCTAGTGTAGTTCTCCATACTGAGTCCTTGTTTATATCTAAGACCTCATGAATACGGGCTGACTTTGCTGTCTGCATGTCTATCTGCTCTGTAGTTTGAAATTCTATCAAGTTCACTCATGAAGTATTACAGCTTTCTAGGGCTTCTCAAGTTCATAGCTCTAAACACTTCCTAATTTCTCCCCCAAACCATTTCCAAATGCCCCAAATGACACAGGTTTAGTCAAACCAATGACCCCACTTCTCTGGTAGAATATGTAGACCCTTATTCTACATTAGCCATTTTCCATGGTTGTAATCAAAATACCTGACAAAAATTTCTTAAGAAATTTGGTTCTTAGTTTCAGTCCATGGGGTGAGGAAGGATGGTTCAATATCAACCTGGTTTGTATTTTTGTCTGAGTTATCATCTGAACAAGTCAAATAATTCATAAGGAAAATTTCTTTAGAGAAGAAATTTGGGTGGCAAATATCGAAAAGATGGTAGAATTATATCACCACATTGCAATCTTGTAATAAAAGAACTGAGCCTCTCTTTGATCATTATTGACTGTTAAAACCAGCTTGTGACACTGGCTAGTGGTATGGTATATTTATGTTGAACAGACTCCAGTTTCATTTAAGAAATTTTTCATAATAAAAAGATGAAAATGTAAGTGGCATAAAAATAACAGTATGGATCCTCAAAAAGCAGTCTAAACAGCATACGTACTTCACAGAGAGTGTTGGCAAAAGAGAAACAGCCCACCAATTCAATCTCCAGGTGCCTGCTTTTAAAAACCCACCATTTGTGTGCAAGGGTATTTGCTGAAGACTGGTCCCCAGAGCAGAATGTGGGAAACAACCTAAACAGCCATTATAGGAGAATGGATATTCTGTGAGGTATATTTAATCAGTTTAGTTTAAGTCGTGAGCTAGTTGTGTGTGCGTATAATACCATATGAAAAAGAAAAAGGTGATCATTGAATGAAAATGTAGGGTGAAGCCATACATACAAATTTTATAATATAAAAGTTTCCATGTATTATTTGCTAATCCATTCTTATACAAATATTATAAACAGATAAAAATGTTCCAAATGGTGAGATGAAAGAATTTTTTTCTTTAGAATGAGATTACTATGTAGATTACTATATCGAAGTCTTTAACATATCGTTAGTGTTGTCCAAAGTAAATGGATTTTAATATGTGATGAATCTGTGATAGTAAATATATTTTTATTAAATCATTTTCATAGCCTCTTATTAGCTTACAAATCTCAGTGATTAAGAATTTTTAATAGGGCAATATTTTATGACTATAACAGAGAGACTGCATTTGTGTTTATTAAAGAACTTAATATACTATGTTAAACAACTGTGCTATAAATGAAAGTGGAAGAAATTAAAATTCACAGAAGACCTGTGCCTACATGCAGAGTTTCTCTCTGCACTCTGATCAGTGAGTGAGCACTAGAAAAAAGTTTATTGGCTTCTGGAAATTGATCAGAGATACAAAATGATTTCACTTATCCACGCAGTGACAACCGAAAAAATAGACCTCAGTCTGCTACTATGGTCTTGAGTAGTTGCTGTCGTTCTTCATGATTAGTTTGGACAGCTGCCACATTATTTCCACGGTGAGCCTTGTATATCCTTAGAACTTACCATGTGGAATTGCCTAGAACATTCTGTCTCTGCTTAAAGTAGATTCACCTTCTATCCTAACATGGACATTCAGCTCCGGAGAGAGGTGACTCACCTGGTTTCTCCCAGCATTACCTTTGCCTAGCACACCCTCTTGATGTCAACATTACTGCCTAAAGAGAAATGGAATGTGGATGGGGTTAGAAATAAAATTCAGTTTAGTTGCTAGTGTATTTATGGAAATTCTTGAGTAAGGAAGATGGCTGAAGTCAGTGATGTGAAGGTGATACCACGCACTGGTGTGGTTCATGGTACTGGCTTTAGCTGGAGGAGCACTTTGGTTTTCAGGAGCCCCTTTCCCCCACACGCTACTTCAACAATCCTTTATGGATAAAAGAAGTGACTGTGAAAGGGGCAATGACCTGACTGAAGACACCAAGTCTTCTGGGTTCCTTGTCCAGCGATCAATGTCGTATCATCCTTAGTAAAAAATTGCTGCAATTTATGAAGTTCACATAAAGGATAAATCCTGTCAGAAACTGACATAGGGACTGTTTCATGTAGATAAAATAACACTATAAAACAAAAATTGTTTGGAGCTAAGTCCACTCAAAGACATGTAGGCTATATACAAATGAATATTATTTGGACAATAGAGTCAAGTGGGGAATCTTACGAAGAGTTCATTGGCTGTAACAAAGGGCAACTTCATGTAAAAGGGACAGAAGAAAGGGAGGGAAGAAGATGGTGGGGAGGATACCTGGCACTTTCAAAAGAAATTACTGAAAAGATCTTTCTAACTAAAATTCTGGGGTTTCTTTAAATCCACAATTTGTGCCAAAAGATTCCAGCACAGATTTGGGACTTATATTTGACAAGCCCCCATATGCTGCCTTTTTCCCTCCAAGCTTTTATTCTGACTTGCTGAGTCTGTAGTTGGTTGAATTTGTGGCTTTATAATTACTAAAAATACCCTAAAGCCAAGCTCCATCTCTTAGTATTTATGTATCTGGTAAAATGACCAGTTACACATCAGGGTTTCCAAGCCTTGGCCAATAATCTTCAGTAAATACTGCTTTCCTAAGATCAAAGCCTACATTCAGGAGTAGTCTATACTTTACTTCCATGCAAAGGCAACGCCAGAGACAGAAAACCTCGAGATTACGGAGGAGATTATACTCTTCTCTAATGCTTTGGTCAACAGTTAACCAGTGTGAATTTGAATTCCTGTGGCTTCTACTAAAGCTGTCAATCTGACTGAAACCAAAAACAACCGCAAACTGTTCTTTCCCTAAATGTAGAAGCAGTCCCTAAAAGAGAGAGTTGGCAACAGAGATTATGGAGTTTCTTTTCACAGAAATACAGATGCTGCAAGTCAGTGCATCCGTGCAAATGCATGCATGCCAAGACTCCAGGCTACCATGGCAGTCCTCACCTTGTTTGTATGTTTTACACCCCTAGCAGACAGGTCCAGTGCAAAACTAAATCACCAAGTCCTTGGTTTAAATGCTGGGAAAACGATAAATGTACAATGCAAACCCATTACCTCTCACTGTTTATTCTCTCTGTTTCATATTTGCGATCTAATATCATGTTCACTTGCACAGAAAGACATTCTTGGGGGAAAAATCACTCATTCTAGTTGTGACCCTAGCTACCCATTCTGGGACTTATATGTGCGTCCTCCAAGGTGCAAAACTGTATCCCGAATCAATCCTTACGCAGGTACCATGGGGAATGCAAAGTGATTTGCCTCTTTTTACATGTGCTTCCTACCTGAGCCATGTTAGATATGTGCACCCCATAGTTTTCCATAAGTTTGGAGACACCTGAAGCATCTAGATCAAGGGTGGGCGAGAGGCCCACACCTACCCTGTAGTCTGCCACCTGGTACTGAGTGTTTAGAGAAAAGGGAGGGGGAGCAGCTTCCACTTCCTGTAGATGCCACCGGGCACATAGTAGTGCATCTTGGTCCTGCTGGGGCTTGTGCCTAAGATCCCTGCTGGGGAGAGCCATGGTGATACCTTGCCATCTACACAGATGAGAGGAGAAAAAGACTGGGATCCAAAGGACAGGAGAACAGATCACCATGCAAGTAAAGTATGGAGACTGTTGATACTGGACCATCTGTAAGTTGTTGCTCCAAGACATGTTCCATTTTCTCACCCCTCCCCATTACTTACAGAACACAAATTTAAAGATTAATTGAGAGAATTTTAAGAGGCTAATCCCAGAATTCTAAGCAGCAAATGTGGGGTTCACTCAAGCTTCTGATGCTGGCCCTGCGGGGAACCCTGCTGCCCCACACCATTTGACCAGGCCAATATGTAAACATTTCTCCAAAGTAGAGTTAATTTTAAAGTCAAATGGATGTAGGTGGATTTTTAGCAAAACAAAAGCCTTGTGCTTTGGACGTGTTCTCCAGCTTCTTTCTTAGGAAAGAGAGTTTTAGCAATATTTTACAAGTTAAATGTTTTCTTACTCTTTATTATATAGTCAAGAACAATTTTCTCCTTATTGTCCTCTCTTTGCTGTTCATTTTTAAGGGCTATTTGTGATTTCGGGTTGGCATTTCGGACGTCATTGTTAGTTTAGTCTGGCAAGTTTAACAGCAAACATGGTCTCTGTTTAATTTTTTTTTTTTTTAATAAATGTGTTCTCTCAGTAGGCATGAACTTTCACCAACTTGTCTTTATTTCTCATTACTGGATAGAAATTTCAAATCGCAGAATTCGGCATATGCTTTCAAATGGTTTATGAGTGCTTGCAATTTGGTGGCAATCTATTCATTGATCAGTTTTCCTTTCCTTTTTCTATCATAGTCAACTATGTACAGAAAAATCTTTCCTCATCATATAAACTCAGGTCAGTCCTTGCTTCCAAAGGGTAAAAAAAATGACTACACAGAGTTCTACATGGAGCTTTCAAACTCACAGCCCAACTTCTCAGCCCCTGGTAGGCATCAAACTGAAAGGCTTAGAGCATGGGAAGAGCCATGATTCTTTGTTCCTGGCATCCCCTCCTTGACCTTCCTTTCTTCCTCCTCTTCCTCTTCCTCCTCCTGAGGCACTATTCTTCTGTTTTGATGGGATAAAGAACTGCCTTGGCTCCCTCTGGCTATCCTCATGGCTACCTACAGGACTATCCACCAAAGACTGGAGTGGATGGCCAAACATAGGCTTAATAGAAAACAGGTGTGAGTTCACTGGGGAACACTACAGGGAAATGGATACTCACAGAATTTTGTTATGTGAGAAAGTTCTCTTGAACTCGACCACCCTCCTCCGTACCACCACAAACATGGACTGACGGTTAATCCTGAGCATCTTATGCCTGAGGTCTTTTCCAGGATAGATAGCCATTTTACGGGGCATGACAAGATCGCTTTCCCACCACCACTTTCTAGGTGCTGCTAATCTTACTCAGGAAGAACTACTTGTCTTTGGTTTACTTTCTCATGGCTGCCCCACCAGCCTTGCTGGGTCTAAACAGGGTTCTTCTCTCTTGCTAACAATGACACAGTGTACAGATCACCCAGTTTTCTGTATAAGGAAATATCAACCAGAGAATGAGATGGTGTGTCCTCTTGTGGCAGAATCATCAAGGTAGATCCCTTGACAAGCCATTATTACACATAAACAGTGTTGTGAGCACAAGAAAGAAGTGTGACTTTAAATGAAGTGGCAGCCATGCCTTGTGATAGAATAATATGGTAGATAATGCACAATGCAAAGGAACTCTGTGATTTTGGATATAAATTCAGGAGCTTCCATTAAAAAGTATGGTGGCAGACCACAGCCTCCTAAAGTAGTGTGTCAACAGTGAAGGGAAGATGCCAGTCTGGTACAGATGCACAGAACATTGAGAAGAGATGGTTCCCCTATGGAAGAGCGACTCTGTCATTGCTGCTTCCAGAAAGGAGTCCCACCAGCAAGACACAGGCCACCATTGCAAATTCCAAGAAGGACATAGAAGCAGAGACATGGAGAAAGGTTCAGGAGCCAGGCCTGGCCCCACCCTGGACCAGGCACCTCCTGTATGGTGGACTCACCATAGCTGTGCCCATGTTGTTTAACCCCTTGCTTTTTCTTTTCGCTCTTCAGGAAGAGGCAGCCAGAATTCTCGCCCAGCAGCCAGTGTCCGTCGGCACATGTGCAGCTTTGAAACCCCCACGCTGCAGTGAATGTGTAAGAGACGCTGCATGGACATCTAGTGTTTTGCCCCTTGCTTTCTCTCTCCTGGGTATTTCCACTTTCTAACATGGAACCAAATGTGGTGCATGCCATCAAGAATGAGGGACTCGTGGACGTGCCGTGGTTTGCACGACTGCCTTATCCGATTGTCCATCGTTCTTAAAAGGACACTGTCAAGCTGGTAGTTTCTCTGCTTATTTTCTGTTCCAATGCAGCGCTCTCCCCGGCTTTAAGGATTCACTTTGGTCTGTGACTCCCACTCAGGAGCTCGAAAGTGAATCTTCCCTTCCACAAATTGGTCGGCTTCTCCATGGCAAACAGAGCCTTTTCCTTTTTTTTTTCCTTTTCCTTTTGCCTTTCCCCTCCCCGTTTTTGCTGTTGAGCAAATGTCTGAAACAATCCTGTCTGCATTGAAGTAAAATCCACAGCTGAAATTTATGGAAATGTTCCACAATGTGGGTGTGCGAGGGTGGGTGCCAACACGAGCCTCTGCTGGGTGTCTCCCACACCCTGGGGAACACAAAACAAAGGTTTTGTGAGTCCCTCTTAAAGCAAATTTTACAATAAACAGAAACATTTTTTTTCTAGCATTCTATATGATTTTTATCAGATGCTTAAGTCTGATAAAAAAAAAAAACAATGCATGCTTGGTCTGATTTTTGACCTGTAGCTCTTGACAGTGTCTCTTTAAGTTAACCAAAGCACCTAGACCATGTTCGATTCATTGTGCACGGAGTCTGTGGTCTTTCTCAGCTGTTCCTTTACAGCCCTCCAAACTCCTGGGAGAGTCAAAGGTACACATTCCTGCAGCAGGAGGGAGCCCACTGATGAGGTCCCTGTGGCTTGAATAGCTCTTCAGATAGAAGAGCCCAATTTGTTTCAATGTTTGATACTAAACTGGCGGCAGAGGCTGGAAATGGAGCCATGGTGCCTCTTCCTTTACTCAGTGACCGGTACCAGGAAGTGTGTAGCCTCCTTTGCTACTCTTCCCTGTTGAATCCTCTATCCAAACAATGTGGTCTTCTTCAAATCATCCAGACACAGAAAAGAAACACTGGGTAGTCGTACCAGTGTATTTCAGTGGCATTTGGGAAGCCCTTAACAGAGCCTCTGTACCATAGCTAGATGCCTTCTCTGAAACCCTTCCAAGTCCAAAGACATTAAGTGTTTCTGGCACCAATGGTGTCTGACCAAGGACACAGCAAGGAGATCCTAATTTGTGGCAGCTGCTGGCTGCCTGTCAAAAGGGATTGATAGAGATGGGTGGATGTGTTTGTCTTGCCATGACAGCAGGGCCAGAGAGAGGAGAATCAACTAACATTTCATGACTCAAAGGTGAGTTTCTACAAACAAAAAGTAAAAGTCAAATATACTTCTTGGTGGTGATTAAAGAAAAAAAATGCACTGATCAGCAAAGCTAACAGGTTGGTTGTCAAGAACCGTAAGAACAGGCTATTCAAGCCTTTCATCTTCAGACTATACAGGAAACCAGAGACAGTGGCTTTAAACCTGTATCGCTTAGCTAAGGCCAGATATTTTTAGTCATGGTTGTCCTGGAGAAATGAAAATAAGAAAATGTTCTTTCTGTAACCTTCAGTTCCCACTGCTTTTTTTGTGTGTGTGTGAAGAGCATGCAAAGAGATAAACATAAGAAATAAACTGGATAATTATGGTCTGTCTCTTGCCCCTGAGGAATAATCCAGGCAGAGCAATGCAACTGCCCTATATTTGCAGGGCAGATTGTGAGTACTGAGGGTCATCAGATAGAAGGGGATATAGAAGATTTGATAGTTTTTTACCCCTACTTCCTTCAAAAGTATCACAATCTGCTCCTACCTGTATTTCCTAAATAAATCCAACAACACACAAGTACCTGTACTAGGACAATAGCCTGGAACCAACATAGTATATTTTTAAGATTTCATAATTTGCAGCACTATTAAAATTTGTAGTTACAGTTATATGTGAGTATAGTAACTCATATATATATATACATATATATATACATATACATATACTCATATATAGTTATATATGAGTATAGTAACCTATGAAGACCAGAAGAGGGTTTTGGATCACCTGGACCCTGAGTTTCAGATGATTGAGAACGGCTCCAAGTGGGTATAGAGAACCAAACTCAGGTTTTCTGCCAAAGCAGTACTTCTGGGCCAGTTCCAGGCCACAACGTGACATATTATATAAACTTTAACATGAGAATTTCCTTCTTCAGCTTGTGCATACAACCAAAGACCATCTGAAACCTCCTTGGAAAAGTTTAATAATCATCAGAATTTGCTCAAGTTTAGAAATGACTTGGTAGTTTTCTCAAAACAGTCAAGCTCATGCTGGGAGCAAAGCTCTAGAGCTGTCCAGGCTTCATTGGCTTCAAGGAGAAACTTAAATTTTGGGTATATTTTACCTTATTGGTTCACTAAAGAAATCATGAAGTTATAGAAAGAAAAGTGATGTGTGTGTTTGCATATCTCTCTCTCTCTCTCTCTCTCTCTCTCTCTATCTCTCTCTCTCTCTGTGTGTGTGTGTGTGTCTGTGTGTCTGTGTGTCTGTGTTGTCCTTTATCCTGTGTCATACAGTTTGAAGATGTAGAAATCAAATGATCTAAAGATTACTAAATAAGGGTCAAATATTTTGACTTTGCAGATTGTATATTTCATTAAGTCAACGGTCTGTGAGTAACCAATGTTCAAATCAGAATTCAGAGGGGAAGGAGAAACGTCATAATGCTGTTTAAGATTATCTATAGAAACATTGGCGTTCTCACATAGTAAGAGTTTATCTGTCTTCAAAAGTACATTCAAGTGTCTCTTTATTACAAGTAATGATGAGCAGGGAAGAACTTTTAATCATGTCCCTAGTTCTCCACAGTGGAGAGAATGTGTTAAATATGCAGAATTTTCTGTAATGTTTTCAAGAAGTGGAACAAGTGTCAGTATGGAACTAACTTGGGGTTGCCTGGGAAAACAGACGTCTGGCTCAAATGGTTTCATATAGTTCCTATGCTGAAAAATCAGTGAGAGCCGCCTTCCGGACTGCATGCTGATGCCAACTGAATAATACATATGCACGTGAAAGCATGGACAGCTCCACCAGAAGCTTCTTGGGCCAGACTCCAAGAGCTGACATGACACCAAGCTAAAGCAGCAGGGACATAATAGTCGGCGACCTCAGTGCTGATCGCTCATGGATTATACTCTTGGTCAGCCTTTCACTCCCTAATGGAACTCTATGTCATTTCCTGATGCTCTTTCTCTTTGCATTGCATGCTTTACTAATTGACTGATTATGGAGAGAGAGTGGGGGAGACAGTATGTATGTATCTAGCTCAGGTAACAACTCATGGTCACCAGTTCTCTCCTTCCACCAGTGTTTATTCCCAGGTTCTTGGGCTCAGAAGCAAATGGAATCTCCCACTGAGCTATCTCCATGGTCCTATTATAGAAAACAAACACTTGCCCCTCAGGTTCTGACGACGGATCCTCCCTTCTTTATGGGAAGATCTTGTCTTGTCCGAGGCTCTCTGGATACTGCCGTAAAGCTTTGAAACCTGGCAAGGGATGATTGCCTTGTTGCCAGCCTCCTTTTCAACAGTTTGTGCAGGATGCTTTCCTCCTACCTCCAGCCCCGCTCACTGTTCTCATTTTAGAGATCTCTAAAGGAGAGAGCATGTCCTCTGCAGATGTAACCAGTACTTAGAGAAACAAATAAAACAGGCCAACTCTTAATGTCAACAAAACATTAATCTGTTTACACTACCCACTTCTAATTATTCGCTAGAATGCTGTAAATATTGGAGTTTATTGGGGGATTGTGACACTTACCTAATGGAAGAACAATGGAAGCAAAATCCTCAGCCTATTGACTTCAGGATTGCAGCCACAGATCTGTCAATTTTGTATGGGAGACTCAAACATCATCTTCCTATCCATATCCTCTTCTGCAGTCCTACTGTCTCTAGACTTAGGGTCGCAGCTTGTGTCCCTAACAAGTCAGGTTTGGCTGCTTGTCCTGGATGAACCCATAAAGAGAGCCAATTTAGGGGCTGGAGAGATGGCTCAGTGGTTAAGACGACTGTCTGCTCTTCCAGAGGTCCTAAATTCAATTCCCAGCAACTAAGGCCGGGCGGTGGTGGCGCACGCCTTTAATCCCAGCACTCGGGAGGCAGAGGCAGGTGGATCTCTGTGAGTTCGAGACCAGCCTGGTCTACAAGAGCTAGTTCCAGGACAGGCTCCAAAGCTACAGAGAAACCCTGTCTCGAAAAAACCAAAAAAAAAAAGAAAGAAAAAACCAGCAACTACATGGTGGCTCAAAGCCATCCTTAATGAGATCTGGTGCCCTCTTTTGGCCTGCAGGCATACACACAGGCAGAACACTGTGTACATAATAACTAAATAACTAAATAAATAAATAAATAAACCTTTAAAAAAATGGAAGAGAGACCAAATTTAATAGTGAAAGCAAGAGAAAGGAATTTATCTGGTGTGATCACACTGAGATGGGGACAAAGATACAGTGTGGTTCCAAGTTCATATTCTTGTCTGTCTTAAGAGTATGGTTTAACTAGAAAGCAGGGGGAGTGCAGAGCTAAGCAATCAGGACCTAGTGTGCCTCTGCCAATCATTGGCTCAGCCCCAAGTCTCTCTTTCAAGGTTGCCTGACAAGTTGTAAAGTTGCTGGGGTTTCAGACCTTTCTACTTCCAAGGAAATAATCCTAGGGAAACACTAAATTTTTGAGGTCCATTATTTTATAGTTGATGACCAGAGAGGCTCAATGTATATTGTTTATATAACTGACCATTCCAATAATTGTAGTGTCATTAAATAGATTTAACCACCTGAGGTAAGTTAGTCCTGACCCACAGTGTTTTATCTTTAAGAAGGAAGTTATTTTGGGTGTTAGTTCTGTCTTTGAAAATTAAAATAAAGAGTGCTTTGAGGCAATTATATGATGTTTTCTAAATCAAATTGCTTTGTGTCCCCCACACGGTTTTTAAGAGAGAGCCACATGTAGCCTGTGGTAACCTGAAACTTGCCGTGTAGCTGAGGATCACCCTTGAACTTCTGGTTCTCCTGCCTCAACTTCTTCATGCAGAGATTACAGGTATGTACCACAACATCTGGTTGATGCAATGCTAGAAATCAAACCTAGGGCTTTCTGCACACTTGGCAAGCAAACATTGGACTCTGTGAGCCACATGCCCAGCTCTTACTTAAGATTAAGATATTGGAAAAAGTTAAACAATAGAAACAAGAAACAGGTGGCCAAAGTCCAAACATTAAAGTTATCTGAATTTAAACAAACTTCATTTCACAGAATGATTCTATTTTGAATGTATTTCATTCTCTTGCAATACCCCAAAGTTTATGTATTTTTCTCTTCTTAGTAATAATGAATGTCCAGCCTCTTCAGGTAGGATGATCCTTTTTCACAAGAAACAGGATTGGGTCTTTGCCTGAATCAGTAACTATAATTACCCTGAATAGTGTTTGCTGAACACAATAAGAGCATGTAGTTGCATTTGTTTTTAATGGTAGTTTATCACAATACCATCCACAAACATTTAAAAAACAGTGGTACGTTTTCTCCTATAAAGTTTTATTTATTTACTATACAAACAGTGCTTAGTAGGCATGTAGATCCATAGACCCTTCAGATTGTTTTTGGACCACAGCTGAGAAGTGACTTATCCTGAAGGAGCAGTTAATAACCTGTGCTTCAATGTCTTTGCAATGATGCATTTCCCCCACTATCTCTGCTTTTTACAAAGCAATTTATTTTGTCCTTGGAAAAGATAGTCTAATTTTTATAACCCAAAAATGCCCTGGGACATGATATCTGTTTCCTAATTAAACAGGACTTTTCAGATAATTTAGAGCAAGACTCGGAGGGGAAAGAATGCTATTTATTTTAACAGTGATGGTGAAAATATCCCATCAGAAGAATAAAAACTGTGTTCAATTAAAATAGATCTAAATTATGATTATCTCTGCCTGCTTGATCACCAAAAATAATTTTTACATTTAGGTATGGTCCAAAATGAAGCCAGGGTGGATCTTTGGACAATAATAAAGACACCTGATGGTGTAGTCAATGAAATAAGTAGAATAAGACCATTACCTTCAGGGTTCCCAGGAATGCAGGGATACCTTGCAGCTAGTTTTAGGGGAAGACTGAGCAATGTTTTCTTGGAAACTACTTTCCCCAAGCCATGAGGTCAGAATTTTAGTTGTAATATCTATTTTTGAGCTTTATATATTCAGTGTTTGACCTTAAAATAAATCTCAGCTTTTTAAACTTTCTTCACTTTTCAAGTTTATAAAATATAAAATGTTGAGCACTACCCTCATCAAAAATATCCTAAGAATTATGTGTAAGTTTTGAAGCCTTCATTCTTGTCTTTCAAAATGATCTGATAAACCATTTTCTTGGCGATCCTTTTCTACTTTCTTTTCCCATTCAAACAGAAGACTGCAGAGAGGAACAATCTATTTCACACCTCCACCTAAGAAAGAATGTTCATTTTCAAATTTCTTTTAGTGTTCTTTTCTTTGTTCTGTGTTCCTTTTTCTCTTGCTTTAATAGGTATAAAGAAAAAGCAAACTCCTAAAAAAAGAAAGAGAAAAAAGCAGAGGAAAATGCCTTCTTTTAAGTATTAGTAGGACTTTTATTAATAGGGTGATATGGTAAGGTGTCACCATCTGCTAAAAATTATATAGACTATCATCAGAGTCTTTCAAAGCAAGATCCAAACTATTGCAATATTCAGAATAAATAACATTTGTCATTGCCATGAACATTTTGTATTTCTTCTCCAGAATGACTTTTTCTTTGGTAGGTCTGTTGGGATCTTGTGGGGATTAAAGTTGATGTGTTAACATTGTATTCTTGTGGCAACATATCTGAAAAAAATCAGCTAAAAGGAGAATGATATACTTTGGTTCATGGCTTCAAAGGCTTCAGCCCATGTTCACTTCATTCTGACACTTCGAAACTTGCGTCAAAGTGCAAGCATCTTAAGAAAGGATATGCAGCAGGCCACAGCTGCTCATCTGATGGTGGCTTAGAAGCAAAGAGGAGGGGACTGGTTTTCGCTGCAAAACCTCGCCTATGAAATCCATTAAGGTATAAGTCTGAAATGTGGTCCTTTAATGAAGTCAGAAGTCTCACAACCTAATCACCTCCAAAAGTCCCTTTCCCCCTTCATCACTGTGCCTCTGCAAGACAAGTTTCCAACACATGGGCTGTTGCAGGGCACTGAAGGACCAGGCCATAACAGCCAAGAAGGCTGGAAGCATGGTAGTGTTGTAGGATTTTCCTTCAGCACGGGTAAGTGGAGAGAGATCCAAGCAGGGTCCCTGGTCTTAGTGACCCCTGCCTTGTCAGAATCCTAATTTTGTCTTCTTCGCATCAAAATTGGCAATAGAATTAACGGAAGCTGTGAGCACTGTGTTTTACAGCCTGTTCCTAGTTTCCCTTTTCCAGTGCCCCTATTTGAGTATTCTTAGGGTGAAACTCCTAACCAGCAGCTCAGAATCTGAGCTTCATGTGAATTGTCACCTACTGTGTGTGTCAGGAACAGTGTTCTAAGGTTTAAAAAGATGGGAAATCATGAAACACTTCAGCAACTCGTGTATGTATTTTTCCTGCTCGTACTTTCTTTGTGTAGGTGCCATGTCTGTGTTCATGCGATTGATGGGAAATACAAATCAGAAGGAGCAGTTGAGTGCTTCTAGTTCATAAATCCCACAGCACAGTCAGAGTAGCTGCATGTGGCTCTTAACTCATCCCCTAGACTGTATGACTCTCTGTGTTGTATTTTCTCTGGGAAGCTTAATGGTTTTATGTGCGTGTGTGTGTGTCTGTGTGTTTCCAGATTATTCTCCCAGTAGTTCATTAATCATTTAGTCTTGCAGTGAAGGGTAATTTTAATTTGTTAACCATTTCATTAATTGTCATCAATGGGACTGTTTCATTATTAGCACATGTATGGTGGTAAAGGGTGTACTCTGTGAAATTGTATAACTAAATAGAAACAGCTGTTTGCACAATAGACTGGGCTTTCTCACCAGAAACTTTCCTGGGCCAGCTCTTCTTTACTTGACGTGAGCACACTGTTCTCTTTCTCTCTTCAGAGGCAGTCTATGGCAGCTGACGTTGCCAGTATTTCATTTACTATAAAGGGAAGCAGAGGAGGTGGACGGTGCAGTTGAATTGCAGTGCGTTGGGGTGGACAGAATTCAGATGCATTTTATCCTCTGTGCGGGATCCGTGTGTAAATAAACCCATCTCTATTTTATTCATAGTTCTAACGGCAAGTCTGTGTCATGGTCTGAACCAGGTGGAAGACAGGCGCCTAAGGGACAGCATGTGTGGCAGCGCCTCTCTGTGCACGTGAAGACCAACGAGACGGCCTGCAACCAAACGGCCGTGATCAAACCCCTCACTAAAAGTTACCAAGGCTCTGGCAAGAGCCTGACCTTTTCAGATGCCAGCACCAAGACCCTTTACAATGTGGAGGAGGAGGACAACACCCCTTCGACTCGCTACAGCCCTCCCAGCAGCCCTTCCATGGTAGTGCACCGGCGCGGGCCACCTGTGGCCACCACGCCGCCTCTGCCGCCCCACCTAACCGCAGAGGAGACACCCCTGTTCCTGGCTGATCCTGTCATCCCCAAAAGCTTGCCTCCACCTCTTCCACAGCAGCAACAACAGCCACTGCCCCCTCAGCAACCCCCGCAGCAGCCCAAATCCCTGATGGAACAGCTGCAAGGCGTGGTCACCAACTTTGGCTCGGGGATCCCGGACTTCCAGGCGGTGCTGGCAGGCGCAGGGACACCGGGGAATGGGCTACGTTCGCTGTACCCGCCTCCACCTCCCCCGCAACACCTGCAGATGCTGCCCCTGCAGCTGAGCACCTTCCGAGAGGAGCCCATCTCCCCTCCCGGGGAGGATGATGATGATGACAGTGAGAGGTTCAAGCTCCTGCAGGAGTTCGTGTATGAACGCGAAGGGAACACGGAGGAAGACGAACTGGAAGAGGAGGAGGATGTGCCTGCAGCCAGCAAGCTAACCCCGGAGGATTCACCTGCCCTGACGCCTCCTTCTCCTTTCCGAGACTCGGTGGCCTCTGGCAGCTCCGTGCCCAGCTCCCCGGTGTCTGAGTCTGTGCTCTGCACCCCTCCAAATGTGTCCTACGCCTCTGTCATCCTGAGGGACTACAAGCAAAGCTCTTCCACCCTGTAGGGGTAAAATGTTCATGGAGAAGCCAGAAATGCCAAGGAATGCCAATCCCTTTGGAAATAAACAGAAGGTTGAGGAGTCACAGGGATGGAGGACCACAGTCTGCAGGGGATAAAGAATGCTGAGGCTGCTTTTAAGGGAGAGAAGAAAGATGCCAAGTGAACAAGTGGTTCGGGCCAGGGTTGTGACTCTTGAATTATTCAAAAACCTTCTCTAGGAAGAAAGGGAATTATGACAAAGCACAATTCCATATGGTATGTAACTTTTATCGGGGAAAAAATAATAAAACGTAAAAATAAAATCAACAAAAATAATCTCTTCGTTTGCTCAATCGTGCATACATATATCTGCCCACACTCGTCTTGGTGAAGCTAGAAACGGAGCAGCCCTTGTGATGGTGCCAACTGAATCGTTAGTTCATCTAACAACATTCCTGGTGAGTGGATAACGGGAGGACAGGACACAGGGACATAGATGGGACAATAGCTCCCATCTCAGAAGGCCTTCTCTGCTAAAGCTGCAGACTCCTGGCTAAGACAGACCCAGGCACTGACCTTATGAGGGTCCCTTTACTGCTGCGATCCAGTCCCAGCCTGCCATCACCCTGGGATAAAAGCGCAGTAACACCTTGAATTTCTGTAATTGTCTCTGTTTAGGAAAATGGAGCTATATCGGAAGTGCTATGGGGAGAAAATGAGAAGCAAGACAATACATCTGCACAGGTCCTTGAGCGAGGTCAATACAATGAGCTTTGCAGATTCCATGCTTGTTTATTGATAACTTTGGAAAGGGGGATGATGACAAAGGGGTGGCAGAGACCTTTTGTGGACTCACTTGTGCCGTGCCAACCAGGTTCTCCGTTGCCCTTCCGCAAGAGGACAAGCCACGTTGCCAAGATTTACCTTCCATTTACTGTAGCAAATAATACCAACCAGTGGGACTTCTGAGATTCAGTATAAGTACAATGTGGTGCCACAGTTTCTCCCATGTGCTATGGAAGCAAATCTACCCTTGAAGCTAATGGTGTACTCATAGCAACAATCGCTTTCCTATTGTCACTGGAGTCCCTGGAACTAGCAACTGGATGTGTTTTCCTGTGTTCCTTGTGTACTTGTGATTATGAAATTCGTGCCATGTCGTGTCAATCTAGCCGCAACTAGGAAATCGTCCTCTGGATATAGTATAAATATTTTTATGTTCCAGTGATGGTCTCTACGTCACTGTCACCAGTGTCTCTTTGAAGGCTGCTGGGTCTGTGGTCAGATGTTTCTCAAGTGCAGCTGCGATGGAAATCCTTCTAAGTGGGGATTTATTTTTCAGATATTTTACGATATGAGAATGTTATTAAAGAAATAGCTTGAAAGTGCATTGTGTAAAAAGGTCACTAGACAGTGTGTGACACTAAAAAGTACATTTTTATAAACTTGTGCACATTGTTATTAAAATGTAAGGTTGAAAGGCAATATTTAGAATATTTCAGATATATTTTTAAAAAGTTTTTCCACGGTGACTTGAGTTTCATGGTCTTCTAGTATGTAACAATACTCAATCAAGTCAGAGTGTCTCAACTATCTGCTTGTCAACCATGCTTCATTTTTAAATTTTTACATGTTTTATGTTTATGTTTTTGCTAGCATATCTTCTTTATGATCCCCTTATGTTTACTATTATGTAATATCCACATACATGTCATCCAATTACTCCATCTTACCCCTGCCTTTTCTAACCCCAAAGAAAAGGATTGTTCTTGTTATTTTTATTTCTTCTATTATTTGTGGGATGCATCTGATCCCTTTAAATATCTTTGTTTATGCCTTATGTTCAGTCATCTTAATTTGCTTTCTTCGTGTTGGAGCTACTGATTTCTCAGCCAAAAAAGCATCGTCTTAAAATCTCTAAATACCCGAAGCATCATTTGTTTGGAATTTAACATCAACTCTATGTCAGAGTTGTGTTTCTTAAGTGTTCCACATTCTACCACCCAGTTTTTAGTGAGTTCCTTATCAAGAACTTCTGTCTTTTAAAAATTTATTTTTAAACATTTTTATTGCAAAGACCTCAAGAATTGAAATGGTGGGCTCTGTGTTTTCATTATGAAGAACAGTATGAAAAAAAAAACAGATGATGCAGAGCTGGGCATGGTAGTACATGTCATTATGCCTACAAGAACACGGGAGGTGGAGCAGAAAGAGCTCTGAGTTTGAGGCCAGCGTGGTCTACACAATGAATTCCAGGCGTGAATAGAGAGACCTTGTTCCCAAAGGGAAAACACAGTAACAAAGATGGTACGATGCTAAATAGATGGGTTTCTACTAAATTGGAAAAACAGTGAGAGAACCCATATTGCTTCCTAGGTCTTTTAATCTTAGGCACCAACATATAGTTTTTGTTGTTGTGTTTTATGGTTTTGGGTTTTTTTTTTTTTTTTTTGCCAGAATAGATGAGGCAATGCTGCCTATTCAAAATCTGTAGCAGGCGAGTTTGTTCAGGGGTTTTAGTCTGAGACATTTGGTGAACACATTCAATACTGATTAAAATATTACTGAATGCCTACTCTTAACATGATTAAGAATTTTCCAGAATAAATAGAACATTAGCTTATATAATTGTTCAGAATTGGAGATGTACACATACATACCCTGTACCTAAAGGGCAAAATATCTTTACTGTAACGTATGTGCTTATACAAGGTGTTTTGCTTCTTGTAAAAGTGTTTTCCTTTGGCTTGTTACTGCCTTTTGTCAAATAATCTTGATGATGCTGTATCATAATAAATATTTTTTATTTATTAAATGTGCATATTCCTTCTTTGAACTTTCTAAGCACTACAAGAAAAAAAGGCCAGTGTAACAAATAAACTCAATAGTTTGATTTTTGCCTAGAACACATTCCCAAAGAGGAAATTTTAAACATCACACAAAATATGCATAGCAGGTCATAAAATAGAACACAGTTTGGCTTTAATGACATGTAATCCAAACTTAGAATTTCAAACCCTATGATCTTCATTGCCATTTTTCCTTTTGAGAGAATTGAAAGGGTTGGATATTTAGTGGAACTCTAGAGACATGGACTCCACCTTTGTCCTCTGTGTCTTTCAACCTCTTTTGTACCTGACTCACACTATAGGGGAACCTAGTTTTCCAGCTTCTTAATGTTTTTCTATTCTATGCCAGCCTCAATTTTAAATTTTAATCCTGACATCACAGGTGAGCTTCCAAACGAACTGGGCATTCTTATTTTCATCTCTAATGTGTCCTAGTCAAAGAGAGATCATAGTGGTAGGGGGAGCTACACCTGAGACTGTGAGGAGCCTGGCGGGCGAGAGCAAGCTTGTGGTGAAGACACCATTCAGAAGTGGGTTGAGTCCCTAGAGAAGTCTTCAATATGTATGGTAGAGAGAATGAAAAAAAAAATAAATTAAATGAAAGCTTAGGGTTCCAGAAAAATTTATAGTGTGAGAAGCAAGTAGCAAAGAAAAGTAAAATAAAAATATAAGGATGGGGAAGTAAAAAAAAAAATAGACATTCATACTACAGTTCAAAGATATGCACAAAGATAATCATGGTAGACCTGAGGATCAATTGGAAAGAGCCCAGAAGCTTTACTTGGATGATCTTTGAAGAGGCCATGGCTCAGGTTCAGTTGCCAGAAGTAAAGGGTGAGTAACTGTCCCATATTTTCTACAGAGAATATCCTGGAAGTAAATCAGAGAACAGGGAAACAACATATGGACCTGCACCAAACAGGCACTCTGCTGGTTCTTGGCATTTATTTTCTTTCCAGCATTTCTGGCATGCAGATATTTTGGAGAACTGAAATAATGTGTCCACACTCATCCATGTGCTCCATCAGAGCTTTGGTCTCATTCCTTGACAGCACCAGAGCATGTGAACTCCGGTTCCTTTACAAAGCTCAAGCGCATGTGTAGGAGTTGGTTCACTTTTGCTTGGGATTCTGATTCCTGAGCCCTAGAGACAATACTGATATCCATATTCCAGTGCTGGGAAATAACAGTAAATTCAGGTTATATATCACACTTTTCTCAGTGCAGTACTCCAAAGATGTGTTCCAATATCCTTATGGGGTCCAGATCTCCACATTACTCCCTACTGATCCAAGCTCTGCCTTCTGAACTCATGTTCTAATCAGAAACATTAGGCTCTCATTTTGACAGAAGAAACAGCTGGTTCCCTTTCCTGCAGATGTGGAAGAAATACTTGGTATTTAGAGATGCCCGGGGAAGGCTCAGCTGATCGTGAAATAAATTCCCCTGTGGGAGAACTATAGGTAAGACATAAATGGCTGTAATGGGACACCAGTGTGAAGCCACATATGACTCATGCAGGGTTCCTTTCTTGCAGAAATGCATGACTTCATGCAAAGCAAAAGGCAAATCCAGTTATGAGTAAAGGGAACAACAAGAAGAGCTCAGGTAGGAGTTCCAACTAGTGTCATATTCTTGAAAGCGACTCCATCCCTTCTAGAATTTTTACATGGGAAGAAGAATGTATGTTAACTAACAAGGGGAAGAAAGTCTAAAAATGGAGGATGATTGAAACTGGAGAGAAATATTGTGATAAAGTCAAGACCTTCACACCAATGGTGCTGATCTCTTGTTATTTACGACTGGCTCTTCAGCCCCTGTTGACCAGAACCACAGAATCTTAATTCAAACACACAACACTAACAGTTCTGATGGAATCCTTACAGATTCTCAAACTTCCCACAGAATTCTCATAAACCAGGTCTCCACGGCTGCATTTCTCTCAGCATCCTCCTGTTCCAGGCTCCTACAGAACAACCTATTAAATCCTGAGTGGTGACTTTTCCAACCTTAGGTTCCAAACATTCTTACAATCCTACCTAAAACTATATGGACAAGTCTGCCACAGTGATGCCTCTCTTCTGGTACCAGTTCTGTTGTGGTCAGATTTTCATGCTGTGACAAAACACCATGATAAAAAACATGTAGAGGAAAGGGTTTGTTTGGCTTACACTCGGTGTCATTGTTCACCACGAAAGGAACTCAAGACAGGACCCTATTGGTATTCATTTTCTTTCTGACAAGTAGGTATTCCGGAGAGCAGAAGTAACGTATCCACACTCGCATCTAACAAGTGGTCCATCAGAGCTCTGATGTGGATAGGAACCAAATCAGAGGCCATAGGGGAAACTTTGCTCTCCATAGCTTACTTAGCCTGCCTTCTTATACAATCCAGAACCTTCTGAGGGGCAACACAGCACACCACAGTGGGCTGGGCTTCCCCACATCAATTATTAATCATGAAAACATCTTACACACTTGCCTACAAGCCATCTGATGGAGCCCATTTTTCAATTGAGGTTCCCTCTTCCGAGAAAACATATTCAGTTTAGAAAAAGTCACAAATATTGGCAGGGGTGATGTGGGAGGTGATGCATGCTGTGAATATGTTTTATTGCCATTGGATAATAAAGAAGCTGCTTTCAGCCAATGGCTTAACAGAGTAAAGTCAGACTAAAAGAGATATAGAGAGAGAGTAGGTAGAGTCAGTGAGAATCTATATAGCTATCTACAGGAGACAGGCAAACCAGAACCTTGCCAGTAAGCCACAGCCACATAGTGTTACACAGATGAATAAAAATGGGTTAATTTAAGATATAAGAGTTAGTCAGAAATACGCTTAAGATATTGACCAAACAGTATTGCAAATAATACAGTTTCTGTGTGATTGTTTTGGTTCTGGGCAACCACTCCCAACACAGGGTGTTATCTCCTTGGTCTAGAGAAAAGCATTATAGACAAGGAGAGCCTGAACTCCCATTTTCAGAACAGTTGACTAGAAGGCCAGCTTGCAGAAGGCAGCAATGAAAGTCAGGAACCCTTATCAAAAGCAAGGGAGAAATTTCAAAGATGTTACAGGCCAAGAGTTGAGTCAATGGCAACACATGAAGAGTTCAACCGGAAAATGGTAGACAGAATGATCTACAGCTGTGGGTAGCTGCAGAACATCCACAAGAGGAAGCAAAACATCTACATGCAACAGCAACAGCTGAGATGGAAGATTGGTGTAGGAGGTCTTCTGTCTATGTGCTGCTTTCATTGGTTAATAAAGAACTGCTTTGAGCCTATGGCAGGGAAGAACAGAAGTAGGGGGAAGCTAGGCTGTGTGCTGGGATGAAGAACAGTGAAGTAGGAGAAGCCATGGATCCTCTGCCTGAGATGGATGTTTGTTAAAAACTTGCCAGTCAGCCACGGACACATGGCGATATACAGATTAATGGAGATGGGTTAAATTAATATAAGAGTTAGCCAATAAGAAGTTAGAGCTAATGAGCCAAGCAGTGTTTTAATGAATACAATTTCTGTGTGGTTATTTTAGGGCTAAGCTAGCGGCTGGTCAGGACGAACAAGCAGGCCCTCCTGCACCAGAAGACGCACAGAGTACACACCGTACAAACCTCTCTCTGAAGTAGGAACACCGTGGCTCTGTGTGGGACTCCGGGTGTTTGATTAAGTAGTTGTGCTCTCTGTTCCCAATCTGAAAGCACAAAGGCATTTCTGCTGCTATCATCAAAGCAGCACAAAGAGCATTCAGATACATCATGATTTATGCAACCGTTCCCCTCCTGCCCTGTTAGAGTCCTTGGTTGTTTCTAATTCTCTGAATTTTATGAGTGGTATGAGGAATATTTTCATGCCAAGTTTTATATATATATACTGACATATATTCACAAGTATAATATAATTGAGAAGACTAGCCTTTGGAATTACCTCTTCAATTATTTAATAACAATATTTTACTCCATGACAAATATTACACATTTTATACTACCTTAGACACAACAACATCCCGGAAGACAGAATTCAATTCAGAAGTGTGAAAATGGAGGCTCTAAGATGGAGTTCCTCTAGAATTCCAAAGCAGGTGTCTGTAACCATAACATTATAGTTTAAAAAAAAAAACGGGATTTAAAATTTCTGACTAATTTGGTATAAATAAATACATTTAGCATAAATAACCAAAGATAAAAATTTTATGTTTCATGTTTTAGAATGAAACAGTATGAATGATCTGCCTTAAATTCCGATAGATTCTGTGAATCTGGGGAAGTTTGTCTAATTACACAGGCTGAATTACCTCTGCATTGACTGAAGATAGAAAGCTACTTAATATCATTGTTTAGCTTCAATAATTTGTGAAGATTCGAGAAAAATACTTAAATAAAAGAGATTTAAAATAATTTCATTCTAGGTTTCAAATTTTAATAATGTCAATGCTGTCTAAATAGCATGTTTACTTAGAACTTCAGAAAGGATTACTTTTATTTAGCAATTCACTATGTATTCTAGAGTATTTTCTAAAAGATTTTGTAGTTAAGAAGAGGGGAGGAGTTAGAAGATTACTGTTCTCAAAAATATGAAAATTTCATGAGATAAAAATAATTGCCTCATTTCTTATAAAAACTACATGACAACTATCAGCTGGATGTTACAATTGTTCAGATTATCATTAAACTCTTAACCAATTAACTATCTTTAAGCTAAATTCTTGCTTGTAAAAGAATTATTTCATTTAATGGGCTCACTATTTAAATGTTTCTGCACTGGAGAAGTATATGTGAATTGGAAAAATCTATACTGGAAGACCCTCAGGCTGAATATCTTCAGCTGCACTTAAAGTTAGCTGTTTTGCATATAGCTATCCTCCTGGTTATGGGAAGTAGACATTGCCGGGCAAAAAATTGGGATCTTGGGGGTGGGGTGGGAGGGGGTAAGGGGAAATAGGGAGAGAAAAGCAAGAAGGGGAAGATGGGGGGAACTTGAGGAAACGGGATGATTGGGATAAAGGAAGGTTGGATAGGGGAGCAGGGAAGCACATATCTTAATTAAGGGAGCCATCTTAGGGTTGGCAAGAGACATGGACCTAGAGGGGCTCCCAGGTGCCCAGGGCGATGTCCCCAGTTAGGTCCTGGGGCAGCTGAGGATAGGGAACCTGAAATGACCCTATCCTATAGCCATACTGATGAATATCTTGCATATCACCATAGAACCTTCATCTGGTGCTGGATGGAAATAGAGACAGAGACCCACACTGGAGCACTGGACTGAACACCCAAGGTCCCAATGAGGAGCAGAAGGAGGGAGAACATGAGCAAAGAAGTCAGGACCACAAGGGGTGTACCCACCCACGGAGACAGTGGGGCTGATCTATTGGGAGCTCACCAAGGCCAACTGGACTGTGACTGAAAATGCATGGGATAAAACTGGACTCTCTGAATATGGTGGACAATGAGGGCTGCTGAGAAGCCAAGGACAATGGCACTGGGTTTTGAACCTACTTCATGTTCTGGCTTTTTGGGAGCCTAGCCAGTTTGGATGTTCACCTTCCTAGACCAGGATGGAGGGGGGAGGACTTTGGACTTTCCACAGGGCAGGGAACACTGACTGCTCTTCAGACTGGAGAGGGAGGGGGAAAGGAGTGAGGGGAGGGGGAGAGGAGTGGGAGGAAGGGGAGTGAAATGGGAGGCTGGAAGGAGGCGGAAAATTTTTTTCAAGTATTTATTTATTTATTTATTTATTTATTTATTATGTATACAATATTCTGTCTGCGTGTATTCCTGCAGGCCAGAAGAGGGCACCAGACCTCATTACAGATAGTTGTGAGCCACCATATGGTTGCCGGGAATTGAACTCAGGACCTTTGGAAGAGCAGGTGATGCTCTTAACCACTGAGCCATCTCTCCAGCCCCAGAAATTTTTTTTTCAAGAAAAAACGAAAAAAAAGTTAGCTGTTTTGACATTATATAAATCACAGAACTTTACATCTCAGCATTTTTTTTTATCATACAAAGGTGATTTATGGTACTTACTAAGGACATAAGTTTAATGTATCCCTAGCAGACAATTGTTGATATTGTTTGATCTATACTACTAAATGAAGGGGACACGATCAATTCTGTTAATCATGACTGACCAGGTTACACTGAGGATGGAAAGATAAGAAGGAATAAAGTAAGAAGGGAAGAGAGGAAGGGCAGAAAACATCGATATTTTACTTCATACTCACAGGAAATCACAGACAGGTTACACCAATCTTCTACAGGCTTGTGGCAATCCCAAATGGGGCATGTAGTCACTATGTCTGCAGTGGGGAGTGGGAGTATCGCATGAATCGGCAGATTGTGCAATATATTTGAAATAACCACACACAAAATCCTCATCTTCATGTTTCCCACTTCTTGGCTTTAGAGAACAGTCACATGTCCCCTGAAGCCTGTGAGGGAGACTGACCACAAATGATAAATACATTTCATCATCACTACCACAGTAATTAGACCCAATCATCAACTAAAACAACTGGAGTTTAGGTATAGCAAGTAGGTGATATGAAGTCACACAGCTAAACAAAGGGTGACATTGAGAGCCACAATATCAAAAATGTAGACTAAGGCTGTGTTTCATTTCCCAGATGCCTAGATCCTGAATAATCTCACAGAAACTATATTAATTACAACATTGTCTGGCCAATGAATTAGGAATATTTCTACCTAGTTCTTACATCTTAAATAAACCCATTTCTATTATTCTATGTGTCACCACGTGGCTGTGGCTTACCAAGAAGGTTTCAGCATCTTTCTCCTTCGGCAGTTACATGGTATCTTCCTGATTCCACTTTTTTCTCCCTGTATTCAGTATAGTTTTTCCACCTAATTCTATTCTGCCTTGCCATAGGCCAAAGTAGCTTCTTTACTAACCAACAGTAATAAAACATATTCACAGCATACAGAGGGAAATCCCACATCACATAAGGGCACAATCAAAGTACTTAATACGAGTCCTTCATTAGATTTCCCCCACCACAGTCCATTCTGTTAGTATATGAAGTAATTGTTAGCATAGGTCTTTTAGAAGTTTTTATTAGTTCTTTGAGAATTTTATACAGTGTATTTGATGATACACACACTCAACTCCTTCCAGATCAATCGTCTTCACCACCACTTTTTCATACATTCAACTTAGAGTTTTCTTCTTTATTTCTTTAAACCCATTGAGTCCATTTGTGTTGCCCAAGAATGGACATGCCCTGGCATATGGTCAGCCTGGGAGAGGGGTCACACAATTAAAGAATACTAAATCTTCCTTTCCCAGAAGCTATCAAGTACTAATAGCTTCTTGGCTAGGGGTGGGACTGCATGGTCCCCTCCCTACTTCCATACTGAAATTTTTATCTGGCTTGGACTTGTGCAGGTCTAGTGCCTGTTGTCACAATCACTATGAGTTCTTATGTGCAACTGTCCTGGTGTGTCCTGAAAATAGTTTCCTTGAAGTTATCTGCTACCTCCTGCTGTGACAATCTTTCAGTTCCCTATTCTTGGAAATTTCTTGGAGCTTGGTGGAGGTGTGTGATAAGTATGGTTCATTTAGAAACTCATAGACCCATAGTTGTGCTGTTCATATACTTCTGGGTATGGGACAATCCACTGGAGCCTGTTCAACTTACCCATAGCCACACCCTTAAAGAAAGCTTACTCTTCTGTGTATAGCAATCACTCTTCAGGGCAGGCCCATGCTCACACGTAGTTGACCAACAAAAAAATGAACTCAGTGGTATTTTTGTGGCATTTTAGTTCCACTTGCTTTGCTGTCACATTGTGTCTTTTGTAATTTTTGTTTTAGTGGGTTTGTTGTTGTTAGTATTGTTCCTTATATTGGTTTTTCTTTTCTTTTTTTTTTTTTTTGGTCTTTTTATTTTAGAGAGAGAGACAGACAGACACACAAAGATGGAGTGGGGTAAAAAACATAAAATTTCATGCGTAGGGAGGTGGGGAGGAGCAGGGAGAAGTAGGAGAAGTGAAAACATGACCAAATTATACCACATGAAAAGCATTTAACAAATGTATAAACAAAAGAAAGAAGACCTATTCTCCTTTCCCAGAAGCCACCAATTGTACATAGCTTCTCTTTTACAAGTAGGAGCTTGCAAACCTCTTGCCCGCCATGCCAGAATGCTGACTGCCTTCACCTCGTGCAGGTCCCATGCCGGGACAACGGCTGTTGTGAGTCCTGCTAGAAGGTTCTGTTTTGCTCCAGTCCTCCCACACCTCTGGTTCTCACAGTCTTGTTGCTCACTTCTGCATGGCCTCTGAATCTTGGAGAAGGGCTGGGAAACTTTTGTGGCTGTGCACTTTGAACAACTGTGAATGTCTGGTTTTCGCCACCATCTACTGCATGATGAATCTTTGATGAGGTCTGAGAGCTACACTACTTTTCAAGCCCAAGGAGTAAACCCGCTTCTATTATTTTGCTGAATGGACATAGTGTCATACTGTCCTCTCAATTCCTGTCTATCTACCTGTAGATAGGAATCCTTTTCATTATTGAAACAGCCTGGTAGGAGGCCTGTCTTTCTGGTCTCCTCTGTTACTTCTTACTGGATGTAGTTTCAAGTAAGCACAGCCCTTTCATAATGGACCATTTAATTTACTGTAAGTAGAGATGAGGAGGAAAGAGATTCTTACGTGGTGGAGATGATAGGAGCCTTCTTATGGATCCCATCGTTCCCACTTTTCTCTTGCCTGACAGCAGAGTCTCGAGGATGCTAAAGGGAGAACCAGAGAACTAGGAATTATAAAGAAGCCCTGAGCCCTGAGCAATGACCCACATCAGCAAGGCCAAATGGCTTTTGTAGGTTGAAATTCTTAATATCAAGAAACGGGGAGGGTGCTTGATGACATTTTGTATATTTTCTCTGATCAGGCTTCTGCAGAAGTAGCTACAAATGTCCTGGCCTTTTAACATGATACAAAGCGTTGGCCCAATGTTGCATAGCTTTAGTCTGCTTTATCTCCAGATAAAGCATCATTGGTTTCAATCTCTAAGTCTGGGGTATGAAACCGGAAACTGTACACAATATCTACCTTCTTTTTTCCTGTGCAGCCATCTTACTTCTGCTTGATTTGCAAATGACAAGGTACAGGGGAGATATTCACTTGTGAGAAATTCCAGTTTCCCCTGAATCTCATCTTTCTGTTTGCCATTTTTGTTAGCTTATAACATATGAAACTGTAACGACAAATTTAAGTTTCCTCCACTTCTTGGGTAGGATTAAAGCCCTGATACAGTAGAGAATTGAATATGGTATACGAAGCAGGTTTATGTAGCATGATGTCTGATCAGTTTAAAAAATAAAAACCCAGAGTCAAATATTAGGGGTGAAAGCAGAGCAGCCAGCCAGTAGTTCTTAGCTCTACAAAATCATCAGACCGAACAGGGTATCCTGTCTTTACAAGTCCTCAGACTAAATGCTCTCTCTAAGAAACCTTAGATTGAAACCTGAACACCTGTCTTCTCTTGACTTATATTCCTCTCTCTGCCCAGCATTATCACTTCCTCTCTCCACCCCCTAGTGTTGGGATTAAAGGTATGAACCACCACAACTTGGCTCAGTTTCTCTTTTAGACTGATTGAATCTCAGCAGCTCAGGGTGGCCTTGAATTCGCAGAAATTTGTCTGCCTTTGTAACCCAAGTGCTGGAATTAAAGGTGTGTGCCATCACTGCCTGGCCTCTATGGCTGGCTAATGTGGCTAGCTCAGCACTCTGATCTTCAGGCAAACTTTATTTGTTACAGCACAAACAAAGTATCATCACAGGTTTACCTAAAAGCAAAAACATCTATATTATTTTTTCTCAAAAGAAAAAAATGATATAGATATGGGAATATTTTAATTTTATTAGAAGTTGTTTAACAAAGGCCTGTGAAAGAGTCTCCATATATTTAAAATAACAGAATAACATTTCAAACTGGTTATTAAACTGTGGTCTGAAAGAGTCCTGACCTCAGCTAAATACTAAAAAATAAACTATTCTATTGCAAAACTTAAGGGAGAATTTAAGGAAAAACATTTGTTACATTTTGGAAATCATAAATCAGGGTTACAATGGTCACTGTAAATAAAGTTTAAATGCTGGTAAATTTAATTCATTAGCAAACGTTGTTGCTTTTTATAGTAAAAAAACAAATTATCAAAAAGTATTTACTATGTATGTGTTTGACTAGAGAACTGCTGAGAGTCTTCCAGAGGGATTTAGGTAGGAGTAACAAAAGTGTTCAGGATGTGCAAGATGATTCAGTGGGTGATAGCTTTTACCACCAAGTCTCATGATATGCGTTTGATCCTGAGATCCCAAGCAGGATGGAGAAAGTGGAACCCCAAAGATTGTCCTCTGACTCTGACATATGAACTATACACACACACACACACACACACACACATATATATATATATACACACACACACACATATACATATATATATATATATATATGTATATGTGTGTGTGTGTGTGTGTGTGTGTGTGTGTGAGAGAGAGAGAGAGAGTGGATGAGAGGGCTGAGAGCTTTGTGCCCTCCACAAGACTCAAATCTTCAAATCCACATTTTATTGCTTAGAAAAGAAAGACTATCAGGATAGACCTGGGTAGGCTTTCATCGTGTTTGCTATTCCAGCACCATCCTTATCGTTTCTACCATCTATGATAGTTGAATCATCAGATATCCAGGTGCAAGCACCTACTGAGCCACAGACATTGTGTTCTGCTGTCAGTTCACAGAAAGTCAAACAATAGACACAGAGGCAGAAATCCTTAATAAATAAATAAATTAAAAAAAAATAGACACAGAGACAAATGGCCCAGTCATGCAAAGATGGGAGCTGATAGTTGTGAAGCTCAGTGCGTTTTCTATGCTGGGCCAGCAGAATAGAATTTGTGTGTGTGCAGGCTCTGCAATACTCTGTGTGTACATGTGTACATGCATGTGTATGTGCATGTGTGTCTGCATGTGCATGTATGTGTATTTAACATAAGATTGATATGTTTCAGGTAAGGAAGAAAATTATATGAGGAACTATAATAGGTATGATATATAAATCATGTCACTTGATTTATACTACTTATTACATATATTCTTCATAATCTGACCCAGTTATTTTCAGCATCCCTGTGGGGTTTGCTGTCATTGTTTTTCTTCTTAATTATTATTTGATTTCTTGGGTTTGTAACTAGATATTAGTCTAGAAGATCATTCTCATTCCATAACTAAAATGTTTTTCAAATATATTTATAAATTTAAAAAAATCAAGAATGGTTTCATTCAAATAACTTTTAGAACCCTTAAAAAATTTAAAGATACTTTCTTACTATGGATATTCTTGGGAATTTTAAGCTCTATATGGACAGGAAATCTCTAAGAGAGTCATATGTACCCCACGGTCAGTTGGTCTGATCATGTCAGGAGCATCTTGGGAACACTGCCTGGCAGAAAACTGGTGTGGTATATTACACTATAGGGCTCTCTGAAGCTATGTGCTCCAAAAGAAGCAAAGGCAAAAGTAGCCTGTTTAATGGTGATATGTAACCAGGGCTCTCAAGGAGGTAGAAGTAGAAGCACGAGCTAGAGAAGTTGTAAAAGTCTTCACCTGTTGCAATCAGCAGCCTAGGAAATATGACATTGAGTCTTATCACCAGTAACAAAACTTTCTTCGCAGAATCCTACACTTCCAACCAAGTGACTGTCAACTTTAGCTGCCAGGGAAAATCCCATTTGTAAAATAGGGAAACAGCAAAATCGGTGTGTAAGCAGTTGCCTTGTGGTTTTTGAAAGTGAAGGCAGAGGCACCAATTTGCACATTGTTCACATTATTTATTCTTTTCTCCATCACTTGACACCCCTTGCAGGAAGAGAGAGACGAGCTCCGCAGGAGCTCCTTAGTAGTTAAGAGCCTGGTAGGATCATCGAATATCGCGTTCCGCCGTAGACTTGCATGATTATTTCCAGAGGAATTGCGCATGCATTTTAGCCAGACATTTACTTTTTTTTTCTTAACTCTTGCTGCATGCTAGAAATCATTGACAAATTTAGTTTTGTGGATGATTCCAAAGCCCAGCTAAGTACGCAGACTTTGGTTTAGAACTTGAGTCAATGGACAGCCCTTGAAGCCCTTGGAAGTGTCTTCTGTGTGTTCCCAACCCTTCCTTTCTTTTCTGCCTTTCTCACCTTTTTCCTTTTCCCTCTCCTTCAAACTCTTTTTCTCTGCTCTTTCCCCATGTTGTACAGTCAGGCTGTTTTCCTTCCCACTCAGTTCACATGCTTATTCTGCCTTCAAATTTGCCTGCATTCTGACTCTGAACTCTTAACACTTAGCAACTCTTCTATCAGAAAAACGTTAAGCCAAGTCATTGTTCCAAACTTCTTTGTGTCTTATCACTTTCTACTTGAGCACAAACCCTGTGGTGATTCTAATTCAAGATGCAACTGTGTCACAGACCCATGTATGGCCTTTACCCTAAAATCAGCAATAAGGAAGAGTCTGTATCTGTTTTATTTTAACTCCTCTAAGAGAAATTTTCTAGATGTAACAAATTAGAAAGCTTTCAAGGTTTTCTAACACTTATTACCAAATGAAAGGAATGTGATCCTTACTCATCTTCATGATCCCTCAATTCTCATCAAGTCCTTTAAAGGATACAAAACTCCACTTGGTACACAAAATGAGGATCAGAGAAGTCAAACATGTTGCCTGTGTCTACACAGCTAGGGAGCAGCTGAACCAGGTTTTAAACACGTTCTCTCTGGAATATATGAGGTTCCTTCATCCTACTCTCCTTCACATCAGAAAGCACACAGTGTTGATTGCTCAAATCAGTGTCAGGTAATGGCCACCAAGGAGAATAAAGCCGGACTGCTGTGAGCCGTGCTTGCCTGTGTCTTCCCCTAATTACCTGAGGAAGGCAAAGTGGGGCTTGCTTCTGAGGTGCAGAAGTTCTCAATTAGACAAAAATCAGACATCTGAGCCTTGCTTTTATTTTATTCTCTGTACTTTCTTTAGTGAGAAATGACTAGTTTTAAGTCAGATTTCTAAGCAAAATTTCTGTGCTGTTTTCCCAGATAATGGATTCCTGGCCATGTTTTTGATCTGAAATCTGTTTCTTACAAACCCAATCAGCCTGCCACGTTTCACTGAATACACTTCAGGACAAAGGGGCTAAAAGAGTACTGTACAGAGAAAAACAAAATAAATTATTGTCAGTGGCCATGTCAGAGGAGCAGCAGGTAGAAATTGAAGTTGGAGATATGCCTGTCTCAAACTCTAGATGAAGACATAGCTAACATTTTTTCGCATACTCTTTGTCTTCCCTGGTCCAAATATAACACTAGTGGGTATATCTGGCTGCTAATTTACTCTTCTTTGAAAATGAGTGCGTACTATTAACAGGTGACAAGAAAGAAAGCTGTATCCAGAAGTGAAAATAATTTTTCTCAGGGTAATAAAGATGTATCCTTAAAGGAAACATTTGTACTATATTGTATTATACTGAAATTGTAAGTTTAACCTAACTTTCAGAATTAAATGCATATTTCTCAGAGGTTTGAAGATGTTGAAGGAGGCTGCTTGTTAGTCCTGGCCACCAAGAACCAAAATAACCACATAGAAACTGTGTTAATTAAATCACTGCTTGCTCTAACTTCTTATTGACTAGCTCTTACATTTTAATTTAACCCATTTCTATTAATATGTGTATAGCCACGTGGCAGTGGCTTACCAGCAAAGTTTTGGCATGTCTGACTAGGGAAGTGGCTCCATGGCATCTCTCTGACTCTGCCCTTCTTTCTTACAACATTCAGTCCTCCCCACCTAGCTCTGCTTTGCCCCACCTAGCTCCGCTCTGTCCTGCCCTGCTGTAGGCTCAAAGCAGTTCTTTATTCATTAATGGTAATCACTGCATACAGAGGGAAATTCCACATCATGAAGGCAAAATAATAAAGGTAAAACTAGCATTTACTGTTTAACCTTGTCTTCCCTTGTATGTTCTTCTAAGTAGCAATAACTCATGGATAATTTAAAAATTATATTTTAAGGTTATTTCCAAGAAAAAAAGTTCAAACACTTAAATGTAAATGTGCAGTTCAATTTGAATATATTTATATTCACTCAAGAAATGACTAAATGGAATCTAAAAATTTAACCAGAAATAATACATTCTAAAAAGGTATATTTTACTATTGTTTAACACATGCCTGTGTGTAGTAGGAGGCCGCTTGTTTGTTCCCAGATGCTCAACCCTGAAATAATCACACAGAAACTGTATTATTTGCTATACTGTTTGGCCAATAGCTTAAGTGTATTTCTGGTTAACTTTATATCCTAAACTAACCCATCTCCATTAATCTGTGTATTGTCATGTGGCTGTGGCTTGCTGGCAAAGTTTTGGCATATCTGTCTCTGATGGTGGCACCATGGCTTGTCACTGACTCCACCTTCCATCTCCCAGCATTTAGTTTGGTTTTTCCTGCCTAGCTAAGTTCTGCCTTGCTATAGGTCAAAGCAGTTTCTTTATTCATTAACCAATAAAAACAATATATAGACAGAAGGACTTTCCATATCATTCCCATTTTTCTGTTTAAATAAAAAAGAAAAATTTAACTTTAACATAGTAAAATTACATATAACAAAATAGGTATCAAGCAAGAATTATGGTTACAATATTTATATCTACTCTATCTTTTATCATAGCCAAGGAAAAGTATAACTCTAATTATATATTCTTCAAAATCATCAAAGACTCCAGAAGGATTCTTTTACTTATTACCTAAGTAAACAAGAAGTACATTGTAAGCAACTTCCAAAACTCTAGAATTGACAGAGACATCTCGCTGCCTAGACAGTCACCCAAAGTTCTTCTGTATCATTGAGGCATCCATCTTCAGCCCATAGGCCCATAGTATCCAGCAAACTTTTCCATGAAGCATGAAATTTGAAGATCTGTTCAGCAATGTAATGGAAAGTCCATTGTAGTGAGAGGAGGCCAATGTTGGTTCCAGGCCACCTGGCTAGCTTAGACCCGAAATAATCACACAGAAACTGTATTAATTAAATCACTGTTTGGTTCATTAGCTCTAGCTTCTTATTGGCTAACTTTTATGCATTAATTTAACCCATTTCTATTAATTTGTGTATCATGATGTGCCCATTGCTTACTGGGTGAAGTTCCCAACATCTGTCTTCTGCAGCTCCATGGCTTCTCTCTGACTCTGCCCATCTTCTTCCCAGCATTCAGTTTAGTTTTCCCCGCCTACCTATGTTCTGCCCTATCATGGGCTCAAGACAGTTTTCTTTATTCAATACTGGTAATCACAGCATACAGAGGGGAATCCCACATTAGTCCATCAGTTAACCAATAGACAGGACTTCCCATTACCATATGTGTAATGATAAAATTGGCTCTCACTATTTAATGCAAAAGGAAGAAAGGAAAGAAGAGAGGGAAGGAGGAAGGAAGGAAGGAAAGAAGGAAGGAAGGAAGGAAGGAAGGAAGAAAAGAAGGGAAAGAAACAAATCATGTTTTCTCTTTTAATGGCTACACCCTTAACCACTCCAAACTCATTCCCATGAAAGCAGAAGAAATTAATACTGTGTATTTTAGTTTCCTCCTGTTACCCAGCTATTTATTGATAACTCTGTAAAGAAGTGCGAAAATGTCATATTTCCATACTTCTCTAACCATGTCTTCCCAACAGCTCCCACAGCCTTGAAAATAAGAGGTGCTTCTCATTCTTTACAATGAAGTAATAATTACAATAAAATTCACAAAGCTGGAAGGATTCCTTTTTATTGACACATGTCAATAAAATACCTGGAAATCCTTGCTATCCCAAACACAGGACCAGAAGATGTCATTTACGGCTTGTTTATGCCCACCTCATTTCATTGCTCAGAAACCTAAAGTAAGATAGTGAAATTCTTTAGGTATCAGGGTCGGGTATGAGGAGACATAATTATAGTCATATAAAATTTGTATTTTGATAAATAAATCTTGCCTGGAGACCAGACACAAAGCTAATGCCACAAGAAGTCAGGCAATGGTGACACATAACCTTAGTCCCAGGATTTGGGAGAGAGAAACAGATGGATTTCTGTGACTTCAAGGCCACCCTGGGCTACACAAGATCAATACAAAAATAAACGCAGGTGGTTGTAGCCTACACCTTTAATCTCAGTACTAGGGAGTCATGTGTCTTTAATCCCAACATTAGAGGGAATATAAAATGAGAGGAGAGAGAGGCTGTCTGCTTAGTTTGTGGTCACCCAGACTTAGTAGAGTTAAGACTTCTCTAGTGGGTTGGCTGCTTTGATTTTCTGGTTTTCGAGTTGAACCCCAATTTCTGTCTCTAGGTTTTTATTATTTGTTCTATACAGAATGATCACAATTTACACCATAATAATAGCTATCCATTGTAGAAGAACTGCTGCTTCTGGAAATTTGGAGGATTCCTGGCAGAGTTGTCATGTGATTCCAGAGAAACCAGGATCCCCCTCAGGGTTCTTAGTCTTGTTAATAAAATAATTTAAGAACAAACTCAATGAGAAGCTAAAAGATAGCTTTATTAGAGTTTTAATGAAAAACCCAAGGGCAAGTTTGTAAGTCTCAGCAACTTTCCAGAGTAGGAGAATGAAAGGAGGAGAAAAGCCATGACAAGGGAGTTAAGCTGGCATGGAAGCCTGCTACAGGGTGGACAAGGAGACACGTGGCCAAGAAGAGCTCTTAGAAGAAACAGTAAGGAAGTCCAAGGTACCAGAAACACATACTGAAGTTCTGGCCAGTATCTGGAAGATCAGACTCAGAAAGTCAAGAAGATCCAACAGAAGCTCATGGTGGCTTTCAGGGACTCTTCTGGGGGGAGGTGAGAACTCCAGGAAAGAAAAGGACATCATTTCACTAAAGGGATAAACATTGTGCCCATCTCTTTAGCTTGGCCTATGCAGAAACCACCTTCCCAGGGCTGGTCCCTTAGACAGGTGACTGACCTGCACAATTGTATAAACTCTTAATGTAGGAGACAGTGGCATGTCTCCTCTCAGACATGGATTCCACTCTTTACTATAACACTTTTACATGCCAGTCATGGCTAGGATGTTTTATCTATACTATGTCATTTAATCATCACTGCAATACTTTACAGTTACTGCTGTGCCTCTGATTAACAGTGAGGGTGAAGTGGCTTGTAAATGTTAACTATTTCATCTTCCTCATTCTGTGTATGAACCACTTAGTTGTCTACTCAGTGTCTGTGCACTTTTTTTCTTATACCCTTAAAAGGCTTATCATTTCTTTAGCTCTGGTCTGGCTCTAGATGGGGGAAAATCTATCCAGACCTACTGAGTCATAAATATTCAAGGGTAGACATATACACTAAACTGGACCAAATAAACATAGGACTGGTGATGATGTTTTGGGAGATTATTATAGAATGTCCCTTTAAGAGACATGGGTTAAAGGTTTGGTCCACCACAGGTGAAGAAAAATGTTGAGAGGTAAAGCTAATTAGGATGCATTTAGTTAGGGCTTTGGGATGTTTCCCAAAGGGTATTGTAGACCCCCTAGCCTCCTCTAGCACCTATCTCATCTATCTATCTATCTATCTATCTATCTATCTATCTATCTATCTATCATCTATCTGTCTGTCTGTCTGTTTCTCCCCCAGATTTTCTGGCTTATGTGTGAAGAGTTTGTCTTCTCACAGTGTCTCTGTAATTGTCATCCTCACCAAAGGACCTGTCTTAGTTACTTTACATATCAAATGCTGTGACAATACACCAAAGCCAAGACAGCTTATAAAAGAAAGTGTTTAATTGGCTTATGGTTTCAGAGGTTTAGAGACCTCTATAGCAGAGTGAAGGAATGACTGGGAGCTCATATCTTGATCTACAACCACAAGGCAGTGAGCTATCTGGAAATGGTGTGAGTCTTTTGAAATTGCCTCCAATAAGGCCACACTTACTAATCCTTCTCAAACAGTTCCACCAACTGGCAACCAAGTATTAAAATATATGAGCCTCTGGGAAGACATTCTTATCCAAACCACCAAGGCCCATGATAATGAATCTACTTCATCTTGGACTTGGACTTTCCAAACCATGGACCATTTAAAACAGTTTCTCTTCATATATAAACTCTAAGATTTTGTTGTGATAATACGATACCAGCTAGTAAGAGTATCAGTACCTTCCTCTTGTAGATCTTGATGAACTGGAGAGTTGTAAAGGTGGAGTTCATTATGGTTGTCTTGCCAAAGTAGAGGGAGATGACCAAAGGAATGGAACAAGCTTCAAATAATGTCAGTCATACCTGAAGTAAGAGCTACACTTGGACTTGAGGGTTATGCGAACAAATAGTATCTTTATGGACATGTTGTCACCGCATTCTCAGAAAAGTGTCTGCTTCAACCCAGATTGTTCTGTCTCAATTATTGCTCATTGCAGAGTTGCTGTAGGAAATCTTACAGCCAGTGGTTACCTGCCCACTGAGGCGTGGTCTCTTATACTATATGTGCTAATGTAGAGCATGAATCAAACTTCTTTTCTGGCCTCTCTGTTCTGGTTGTGGATTTCAGGTTATGATCACCATTCAAGCAGAAGATTCTGTTTTGTGAGTCTACCCCTAAATAAATAACCATCTAATTCTCAATTCTGAGCTAGTGTGGGATTTCTTTTAAGTGTTTTTCTTCGCAGAGTTTGCACTGTTTCTCAGCAGGGTGTTGCTAAGCTTCACGGTTTTACTTCAACTAGCAGCTAACAAGTGGACAGTCTTGATCTGGACACCTATTCATTTCCAAAACTGCCTAGTTCTACAAGTCTGAAAGATGAGATAGATCACACCCAAGTAACTCAAGGTAACTCCTCCAAAAAAGAAACCATGAGAAGCAAAACACCTGCAGTGTCTGCTACAGAAAGCTAAATTAGAGCAGCCAGGCCAGGCTGCATTCTAGTGTGGTCAATGTTTCCGGAGTGGAAACTTGAAGGTCAAAGCTATAGGAAAGGTCTCACTGGAGTGATGTGAAACTGAAGTGTTTATTTCTTTCCTTTGCATAACATGGAAAACAAAAATTTCTGACTTTCTCACCCTTCTTTTAATTCTAGAGACCATTTCTCTACCCACAGATTTTGACCCTATCAATTTGATTCCCCAACCATGTCAACTACTTGTCATGAACATTGTCCTGTATGTAAAATAGAAAAGTTTACTCAGCTTTTACCAGTAAGTTGCCCTAAAATTAATGGAAAAAAACTCATTACCACAGAACCACATCCTGAACTATTTCATACTTGTAGGGGTTGAAATGCACCTCTCTCAACTTACAGGGTGATGTCCTGCCCCTCAGTCACTCAAAATGTGTCCATATTTGGATTAAATCCTTTTAAAATGTGATTAAGTTAAAAATAATTCATTAACATGGGCCCTTGGTTGACCTGACTCATGTCTTTATAAGAAGAAATTGGGATGCTCAGAGACAACAGAAAGACAACAGAGAAAAGACTCTGTGGTGCACAGCCAGAAGATAACCATTTGCAACTAAAAGAGAGAGGACCCAGGAGGAATCAAATCTCCCCTTGACCTTAGATTCCTTTGATATCAGAACTTTGAGAAAGTAAATTTCTTATTTAAGCCACAACATCTGTGGTATTTTGCTATATTATCCTTAGCAAATTAATTTATATGCATGTTAAAACTCATGTCCTTAGTTTCTCATTCTGGTATCCATTCCTGGAAATGGATGTACAGATGGTTATATGTCAGGATCAAATCCTATCCTCTTTGCAGTGTTCTGTGCTCGCTGTCTTGGCCATTTCAGAAGCATGCCCTAGAACAGAACGGCCTAGTGTGTCCAGAAGGACATGTTAAATAAACTCATTCCATATTCCCTGACACTGTGTTCTCAGCAGGTAGGAAATTACTCTCAAGTCTATAGCTCAGAGATCACAGTCTGTCAGCATGACGACCAGGTGTCATAAAAAAAAACAGAATCCAAGTGCATTTATTCATCAGAGGTGGGATTGAGTGAAGGATATGTCCCTCGGTGGCCTCTGGTGTCTAATTTTGGCTTACCAGCTTCTTAAAAGCTACTAAGAAACACTAGGAACCTAATGGAAGCTAAACAATCTTTCTGTGTCCTATCTGTGATTCTGAAAAATAAGTCTAAGAAGTTAAAGTCATAAATCTCTTTATAACTGCCTTCTAAAAGGAACAATTTCAGATACATTTTCTTGGAATAGTAAGCTCAACAAATATATTCAATGACCTGATAAGGCTTTTCTAAATGGAAATCAAAAATGAGTTAACATATTAGAGTGTAGAAAACAGAACAGCTCTGTACCTCTCTTTTTAAAATTACAGTTGATAACCCTGAAGCAAAGGGTTCACAGTATGTCCAGCAGAGTTTTTTAGATTCTTTCATTTGAGCCTCAATATAACACACACACGTGTGCACACATGTACACACACACACACACACACGCCCAATAAATAAAAAGTAGAAGTAGCTTCCTGTCAGGGAGCTCAATTAACATTCTGCTTCAAAGCAAAACAAGTGAGCAGAGGGGAAGAAGGTGTCATATTTATATAGTTGCATACACAGACAATTGGAAAGGTCCCAATAGAGAACAATCAATTAGGCTTATGTAGGCAATGTTTTATCAATCAAGAGGACTTGACTTACTGCAGAGTTTTATTGTCCAATAAAACCTTAAAATTTATTCCTCATGATCTACTGACAAAATCAAATATAAGAAGTCAGAGGCAGGAGATAAGCAGTTTCCCTAAATGAAGCACTCTTTGGGCAATGCACATGCAAAGAAGTAGAGAATGCACATGTAAAGACCTCTGGTCCACAAGCGGTTTAGCTCCGTAATGTCTTAGGGAAGACAGATGAGAAGTTCTCTCAGTCATTCTCTTTTCATCATTCATTCAGTCTGAACAATCACGAGATCTACATATAGGTTGGGGTCTATGAGTCTGAGGCAAATGATAAGATTAAAACCACACCACCTGGGAAGGTCTCCGGCTGTGTTGACTTGACTAAGTTGTCACCCCTAGTTATTCCATTAAACACTGATTACTTACGTTGCTGTGGAAATATTTTGAAGATATCAAGTATTTTCATCAGCTAGCTTGTTTTCCAATTTTTAAAAATTGTTTTTATTGAACTAGATTTTTCTCCACTCACCTCTCCTTCTTCCCACTTTTCTTCAGCTAGCTTTAACTATTGATTATTCTAAATGATTTGGGTGGTCTGCTTCAAAAACTTGAAAAATGTCAAGAACCCAAGTTATGTTTCTTTGATGGCATCCCAGCTCTGGATGACAGCTTGAGCCTGTTCAAACTTGTTCTTCTTGTTCTTATGCTCTATGAATTCTGAACATGGCTACTTATAACCACTAAAATAATGGAAGCCGATTCACATTCACAGTTGGCTTTCTGTATCCATAAAGAAAAGATTCAGAGAAATGTTGTACCTGTGCTACCAGAGTATTTCTTATGAGAGACTTTAAACCTTTATGAGACTTTTTTTTTAATATTCGTGGTGGTTGAGGGCTCTTGGCATCAGTCTCCTACAGATATCAAAAATAGATATACACGTATATGTGAATTTACTTTATATATACATATATAAGTAAATATATAATAAATAGATATATAAGCAAAAACATGATATATACAAATACATGCACTGGTATAAAATATGCAAATAGATTAATGGATATATAGATAAATGATAGATAGATAGATAGATAGATAGATAGATAGATAGATAGATAGATGATAGAATTATAGAGATGATAGGTAGGTAGGTAGGTAGGTTGATAGATAAGTGCATAGATATAAATCTTAAAAATTCTGTCTTGTTGGTTGAAATGTGACCCATTATTACTTCTTTGTATAATAAGAATATAGTTAATGTATTATATTAGCTATTTACATTAATATATGTCATATTATGTAATATGTACTATATTACTAATATATTAATAGCATAAATAATTGGGTAACTAAGTATGAGGATATTAAATAGGTAACTGAAAGGATAAAACAAAAGTATAGGATGTCACATAGTTACCAACTGGAGCAAGCAACTATCACCCACAGTGCTCAGAGCACAAAGGATTAGAGGTTATAATTAGTAAAATTTATAAACTTGGAGAAGAGAGCCCAAGAGCCCAGAAAAGCTCTGAGGAGGTAGAGCTAATTAATTCTTCTATCTCTGCATTTATATTGTCAAGTTGGCGCAGACAAAATGGGGAAGCTCTACAAATTCCTTTTTTCTTCCTGCTATGGGAAGGCATTGCTTTGGTCAGGATGAAGTAGGCTGGCTCACGTTCATAGGAACCAAAAGCAGTCAGAGGAAAGCAAACAGACAGGGGATTGACTCTTCTGCTTCTGTAGTGCACTCTCCTTCTCATGCTCCCTGTTACAAGAGCCTAATGAAGACACAGTCAGCACAGCAAAATAACGTTTTCAACGGACCTGCCCCAGCAAAACAAGACAGAACAGACACTATAGAGAGATTGGTTTTACACTGGAAGATAATAGCTTAATCACCACTTCTGTGGTGTTTAGAATATATAATGAGAAATAGTTTAGAGAAATGCCCTCCCAAAGTGGAACAGAAATTGTGGTTCATTGGTTCTTACATTTCAAAATGTAATTAAGTCAAATCCAATTACTGCTAAATTTTAAAGAAGGAAAGCCCCACTTGAATCCTCTTCTGCCCTAAAATATACTTTTCATTCAAGACCTTGCAAATTAATTTCACTTTGATCAGTCCTCTTAAAAATAAACCATAATTCCTTTAATTGACTGAAACACTTTATAAAATATTCAAGCAAATCTATTCCATTCTTTGAATGTGGCTCATAAGTGGGGAGACAGAAGGAATAAGTATTGTTTGCTTAGGAGTTAGGCAATGTTTCCGCTGTAAGCAAAAAGTCCTGGTGGGCATAGAAAGTAGCAGAACAACAAAAAACAGTGACTAACATTAGGAAGTAAGACAATATAAGACAGAGACTAACTCAGCATAAAGTTGAAAAGAAGGGAGTTTAGGTTTAAAAAAAGGGATTTTGTGATTGTTTTGTTTTATATAAAACTAGAACTTTACCCTGAGGTGTTTCTATTTACTTCAGTTATTCACTGAACAAAGAGCCTACCCTTCCTTCAACTTTGAAAACAAATTAATAATTCTTGAAAATGCCACACTTGCTTCATGGAACTATATCTCACATAAGCCATGCCTTCCTCCTGAGATAGTAAAATCATCTCCATGGAAGAGAGCAGTTCAACATCAGTTACATTGACTTTAAGATGATGGTAGAACAATGTCTAAACAGGAAATTGGAATTTGGAGAATTGAGGCCCAGAAAAACAGTGAGGTTGAAGACACACTGGGGGCAATTTAGAAGCAGAAGTGAACATGGCTATTGGCATGTAGATATTATCCAAACAAGAAATTTAACCACAGTCTTTGATTGCAGCACATGTTATGGCTCAAATGTTCAATTTCGCAGCTCTCAGCTCAACTAAAGCGTTTTTGTTTAATGAGGGCAGTGTGCAGGGAAATGGAGTTGGCAGGATGAAATTCATTCCACATTACAGCATTTTGCTTTTCTTCATAAAAACTGAAGGTTAATTCTATGTTGCTTTTCCTAAAATTGTAAATTGTAGCAATGAGTTAACAAGCCTTTCCCATGAACTTTTTAGCTAGCTAATAAAGAAAACTGTATCAGATAGTATAATATACATGATTTATTACATTACTCTAAAAAATATTTTGAGCCGGGTGGTGGTGGCACACGCCTTTAATCCCAGCAAGCGTGAGGCAGAGGCAGGCGGATCTCTGAGTTCGAGGCCAGCCTGGTCTACAAGAGCTAGTTACAGGACAGGAACCAAAAGCTACGGAGAAACCCTGTCTCGAAAATCCAAAAAAAATTGAAAATAAATTTAATATAGGAAAACTCTAAATTTGACATTCAATATTTTTTCTGATTAGGTATTAATTAATACCCAAATTCAATTCAATTTTTCCAAAGAAATGTTCAATAATGAACCTCTTAATTGCATAAAAAAGGCTGCAAGGTAGATAAGCCATGAGTACAAGTTGAAGTTGATAAACAATGCAAATTACTACACACTATTTTGTTTTATTAGATAACAAAAGTCCATATAAAACTAGACACAACTGTTAGGCAATAAACAGATCTATATATGTTTATGACGTGTCTTTAAAAAGTAATTAGTAAATGTAATTTTAGGTTGTAAACTGGTAAATAATTGTGTATGATTGAGCATTCACACATTAACACATGACTTGAAAGGAAATGGGTATACACCTATGTGTGGGATACCTAAATTTTAAGTTATTATCATTAAGTATCATTCTACTTTGAACCAATACATAAATTCCATCAGTGTAACTTTTTTCTTTTATTATATATAACATGATTTTTATTCCTTATTCTTAAAGTAAGAGCATTCAAAAGCTGTGGATTTTGAGACGATTGTAGCATTGATATACAATGTCATTTGTGACTGTTAATTCTCCACTTTTTGCAACATTTAGGTTCACTTCTTTGACATTGATGCTACAGTAATTAAGATTTACATCTTCTCTAGCATCTACCTTATAATAGTAAACATTCTATATGAGATTTCTATGGAGATCTTTTAAAGACCCATTCCATAATTTTTATAATTTTTTTTCATTGAAACAATCATAGAAAGGCAAGAATGGTTTGAATCTACCTAACTCTAACATGTAACTAACTCTCTTATAGCAAAAAGACTAGCAAGCAGAATGACATAAAAAATTAATGAATCTTATTCTTTGTACTATTATTATTCACATGCAATTAATTAGAGGGTAGCCGAGAGAAATATGGGGGGTGGTATTTGGGTTGACAACTTGAATTTGAGTAGATATAATGCATAATTTTATGAGAATTGGTTGCTTCTTAATAAATTCTCCCTCTCCAAGAAACCACACCCCTTTAGAACACTGTTTTCATCAGCATTTATTCATTTTCACTTATGGGGACACTCACAAATGTAGCAGCCAACATAAATGTTTTAGGAGGCAAGTTTACTATTATTGGCCATGAGACAAGTGACCTCAGCTTTTACAAAAAGTGCTAGTGTTAGACTATGTGGCAGGTTTGTCTACTAAAACAAATAGATGCTGAGAATAGAAATAAATTTCCTAGAGATTGTAAAAAGGGTATACCTAACAATATAGATATTATTTGTGAGACAAAAATCTTAATATATTGTTCCATAAAATGATTTGTGGTGTACTGTGCCTTGAAATGTTTTGTATTCATTTGCAATTTGTTATTCTGCTGGATATAAACACTTTCTAGTCTCTATTTAGTTCCACATGGTTAGATGAATCCTTCAGTTCTGAGCTATTTTTTAATCAACTGCACATTCTCCACTTGCTATATTTCTCAACACTGAGGAATGTCATCTAAATGAATCAAGAGATTATCCCCTGAAGTTGAAAGTGTTGGTATGCAATGTTTTATTGAGAATGCTGTGTTTGGCAACTCAGAGATGAAGATATGTCCTGGCTTCTTCACAAGAGACAAGACAACGAATTTAGAAGATACTTTCTAAACAAATAAACAGCTTGGCAACTGAGGAAAGTAAGTTAGAATATCTTACCCCTTCTCCCATTACCTGATCCTATTGGTGTCTGTAAGAGAATTATTTGAGCCACATCTGTCAAGAGGATTGCAACTGAAGTTTTACTTCAAATGTGTATACACACACATATACACACACACATGGTTTCAATATATTTTTCTTTTTCTATTAATTTTTCCTTTGACAATTTCATATATGCATATAGTATATTCTAGTCATATCCATTCTCGCATTCGTTTTTATAGCCATTAACTCTCACTAGTGATCTACCTCCTCCCACCAAGTCCCCATCCCTCTTTCATGGTATTTTGTTTGTGGGGGTGTTTTGGTTTGGGTTTTAGTTTGAGACGCAGTGAGTTTAATCAGGATTGCCTGCATGGACATGGGTGTGGAGTTATCCACTGGATTGTACAGAACTAACTAGTAACTCACTTCACTGAAGCCACCGAAGCCAATAATTTCCTTCACTATGATAGCTCTTCCACTGCCTGTAGCTCCCATGGGCTGGGTTCAACCCAATCATCCCCTCACCTATCTATGACCTAATGTTAATAAGCTCAGTTGTGTGCAGACCTTATATAGGAAACCCTACATGCTATAAGCTCATGAGTGTCACAGACATGACATGCTCATAAGACAGTGTGACTGCCCTCCTCTTCACTACCCAGCTCTTATGCTTGCTCCACCTCCACTTCTGGAGTATTCCCTGAGCCACTCTTGCATCAGTAGGCTCATCTTGCCTGGCAAGTCAGTATTGTAGCTTGCAAGCTTGAAATCTGGTAAGGACCTAGGCTGAGTTTTCTCTAATAACTTCTTGCATGACAATTTCTGACAGTACAAATGCTATCTATCCAGCAGGGAAGAAACTTGCAGTGCTTTTCAGCATGGTATTTTTGTATTCAGCAACTAAGGGGTGTGGTATCTTCAGCAATGGAGTCTTAACCTACAGGAATGGTGGGCAATCAAGTGCAGTGGCTCTATACAGGTTATAACCTATATAGTTTTGTTGTCCTTTGAGATCTTTCTGGCCAACAACTAGGTTGCTGTTTCATACCCACCATTGAGATTTTTTGTTTTTGTCAAAGACTATTTCTCGTTCTATTGAGATAACCATGTAATTTCTATAATTGAGTCTATGCAATTAATTACATTTATTGAATTCTGTATATTGAGTCATCTCTGAATATCTGGAATGAAATCAGCTTGGTTGTGATGAATCACCTTTTTGGATGTGATCTTGGACTCTGTTTCCAAATATTTCATTGAGAATTTTTGCATCTTTACTCTACTAAGCTATTGGCTGAAATGGCTTATTTAATAATAAATGGTAATAAAACATATTCATAGCATACATAGGAAAATCTCACATCATCTTCCTTTTTCTTTCTAAACAGAAAGGAAGGTCTTTAATTTAACATAGTAAAATTACATATAACAAAACAGGCATTGAGCAAGAATTACAGTTACAATATTTATATCTAATTTATCTTTTATCATAACTAAAAAAACTATATCTGTCCTCAACTCTATCAAATACTCCAGAAAGATATATTACTTAAGTAATCAGGAAGTGAATTGTAAGCAACTTCCAAAACTCTAGAATTGACAGAGGCATCCTGCTGCCTGGACAGTCACCCAAAGTTCTTCTGTAATATTTGAGCATCCATCTTCAGCCTAAGGTCCAAATTTGGCAGATTTTTCCATGAAGGAAAAAATTTGAAGATCTGCTTTGCCTTGTAATGGCATGGCAAAGTTCATCAGATGCTTTCTTCTGTGTCCTGCAAAATGTTTGAAAGTTCTTTCAGGAAGCACGAAGCCTGAAGGATTGTCTCACCTTTAGGTAAGTTCATCAGTCATTTTTCAATGGGTCCTGCATGTCCAATTTATACAGTATACAATCAAGCAGTCCAGGCAAGAGCAGTTTCTTGACCAAATGACTAACAAACTCCATAAGGAGCCTCTTTGATGCCCATCATCCTCTTGAAGTAGATTGGTGATGCCAGGAGCAGATGAGTCTCACTGTCATGAAAAATTTTAACATTTTAAATGCCATATCAAATAGGTCTTTGAAAATTTGAAGAATTTATGTCCATCTGAAATATATTTCTATACAACTAGAAAACCTAAATAACATATAAGCTTGACTATTATAGATTACTGTCTATTAATCTGTATTTCTTAGTTATAAATTACACTTTTAAATGAGCTACATAAACACAGTACCTTAATCAAGAGCAGAAATGTGTGTGTATAATAAAATTGACCTTAAATTTGTGTCAATAAACTAAGACCCATACTAATGCAAAGGATTCATCTCTATAACATATCACTCTTTAAATGTAAACATGTATTTATAAACAATCATTTAGGGAACTTGGGTGGTGTTCCCTAGACTACTTTCTGCTGATTGGGGATGCTGTTAATCAGGCTTTTATGAAGTATCCTGTGTGGTAGGTCAATCTCAGTGAGCAGTCCCAAAACTGTCATAGATGTTAGACCATCTGGGACATTGCTTCAGGGGGTCTTGTTTGATCAAAACATATTAGCTGGTAAGGAATCCATAGCTTTCTATCCTCTGTAGAAACAAAATCAGAACCTCTTTTCCAAAGCAACATATTCTTAGACCCAAATTTTGAAGTCAAAGTACTGTTAAAACATATCTTGGTTTAGTTTAGTAGTCCATACAATGGACTCTGTACCTGAACCTCCCCAAAGAGTCAGGGCCATTTGTGCTGGTGAACCAGGAAGCCAGCTCTTAAAGAATTTATGTCTCTGTTCACCACCAGCAAACAGAACCTAACTAAAAAAAAAAAAAATGTGGTTACCAAGAAGCATTGCTTCACTCTCTCTCTTCCTCTCTTTCTCTTCCTCTCTCTCTCTTTCTCTCTCTCTCTCTCTCTCTCTCTCTCTCTCTCTCTCTCTCTCTGTGTGTGTGTGTGTGTGTGTGTAAATTCCTTCCCAAACTCTCCCAGTTTTTATTTGGATGTATTGGCCCTACATTGGTACACCAATTTGTAGGCAAAGACTACTTGTTCATTTCCCAGCCACTCAGACACAAATAATCACACAGAAAGCTATATTAATAACAGCACTGTTAGCCAATAGGTTATGCATATTTCTAGCTAACTCTTACATTTTAATTAACTCATTTCTATTAATCTGGGAATCACCATGAAGTGGTGGCCTACTGGTAAGGTTCTGATTGGCAGCTGGCATCTTTCACCTTCAACAGCTGCATGGCATCTCCTTGACTGCACCTACTTTCTCTCTATATCTCTGTTTAGATTTCCCACCTGGATTTACTCTACTAAGACACTAGCTAAAGCAGCTTTTTTAAATAACCAATAATAATAAAACATAGTATACAGAGGAGACTCCCACATCATGGCTTTGGACAAGCTACTCAATCTAGCTGAATGTCAGTTTTCTCAACAAAAAAAAATGAGGATAGTAACATATTGAACTTTCATTTGATATAAAAATTAAATGAGAATGTAGCTAATACTTAGGAAGAATAAGTTACTATTATGTTGATGATTCATCTGCACTCGGACTTATTTCTGAGACCCAACCTATCTCCAATTTCTATGTTATTTTTGGTAACACACAATTAAGCAAGTTTAACAAGAACTATATTCTTATATTGCCCAACTGCCTCTTTAATAACAAACATGTAGATAACCAGCAATAAATGTGATTTAAGGAGAAATGGTTTATTTTCTTTCACCTTTAGATGAACTTTTATTTTTTGTTGTTTTTTTGAAAATATGAAGTATTTTGTATAAAAGACAAAAATAATTTTTAGCAAATGAAAAGTATCAAGAGTCATGCATAGACATCTGCACATATCTTTTACCCAAAGATATTATTTCCATTTTGTAAATAATTTCTCTTACATCATTGAAAACAAAATATCTTGCATTCTAGCTAGTTGTCAAGTCCCTCCAGTTTCTTTCTTTCTGGAGCAATTTCTCAGTCATTGACCTGAATGGTCTTGACATATCTAGAGTGGTAGAACATTCATTCCTTTTTTAGAATGTTTCTCTGTGTGGGTTTGTCTTAGGCTTTCTCCTAAAGAGAAACTTAATTTGAGTCTGGACAGGCACAACACAGAGGAGAAGAGATGTCCTATTGCATCCTTTCAGGTGGCAGATAAAGAGAATAAGTTCTATTATTCATAATGTCAACTAGTTTTTGCCAAGATTCTCCTTTGTAGCCTTACTTCAGAATTACAAATGGATTGTGTGGGGGAAAGTCAGAGCCATTCAAGCCTTCTATCCCTCATTCCACTTCATGTTTACTCACATCTGCAAGATAGCATTCACTTCCCCACCAGTAAAGAAGCTAGTTCCAATGTTTGCAACATATTTGCTTATTTGCTCAGTTCCTTTAAACAACCCATGTCTCAGCCTAACAGACTATCCTCAAAGTCTAGGTCTCAGAACTATCTCTGTACAGATTATTTAACATTTTGTTATTACCATACATCTTCCTTCAGGAAGCTGACATCTCCAATTCATCACTTATGGTATAGATTCGAGCTGCTTTCTTATCAAACAACTGGATATGTGTAAACTCAGCATTCAGGAGACGGAAGGAAGAAGAACAAGAGGTCAGACCAGTTTTAAAGGAGTCAGTACTATGTAAGACCCTGTCTCGGAAAACAGCAAAAAGGAGATAGCTGTAGAGACCTAAAAGTGAGCAAGGGATCTCTTACCAGAGGTCAGATCATCAAAGCACTTGACTAGAATAAACACAGTCAAGGGCTTGACTCACAACCATGTGCCTTTCTTTCAACATTGAATTCCCAACCTCTCGCTAAATCAATGACAGTTTAACTTCTCATGTGGCAACAACAGTTCTGCTCTGCTTCACCTGGTGGCCTTTGCATTTGACATTACATTTTGAACCTCTGGTCTCATCTAAAATCTCTTATTGCTCTACATCATTACCTATGAACATTAAAGCTAATGTCAGAAGTCAGGGACCCAGAAAAAAATGACAATACATCTAAAGTATGGTGAGCATTTTTCAAGATTAGTTTAAACTGTTTGTTCCCATGCACTGGATTATAGAACTTAAAGAAAACACTATTACTGATGCACTGTGGATCTCTCTCTTTCATTCCTCACTCCTATTTTGGGGAGGGGATTAAAGTTAAACCAATAAAAGGAGAGATTTCCCTTAAGTGTATTGCAATGTGTACAAAATAACAATTATACCAAAATGATTTAATATTGTGAAGTTGTATCGTTCCTAAGTAATAACAACATGTTGACTGCACCTACAATGTTGATGGGGGTTTTAAAAGCTGTGTTAATAACTATGGTTTTAATAATCATTTTTGGAAATACTCCGCATCTATATGTAGGTGTAAATTTGCCCCAAGTATTTACTGGAGCTTTATACACACGTGATGCTGGATACATTTAGCAATGTTCACAAGAGTAGCCAGATTTGATTCTACTGAGCAGTAATTCGCTCAAGCGAAGAATTGTATCTTTATTCAACAGTGATAACTAAGCAGGTAGTCAATGAAGGAACAACCAAAAGTTGAGTCTTCATTAGCTTTCACTCTGATAATTTGTGTTTTACAGACTAGACTATCCCATTGACATTCTCCAGGGCAATTAACAAGATGGTTTCCATTAATTACAGGACTTTATCACACATACCAATTTGAGCTAAGAGAACAATGGGAAATGTGCCTCAGATGTCTTTCTCACATTGAGGATTTTCCTCTCTTACAATAATTTCATAGAAGAGAAGGGCTACAAAAGATGAAAAAGTCTTGAGCTGTTCGGGTGCCTTAAATGTGTAAGAGATGGGAATTTTTATGGGACATCAAGAATAAGGAATTCCTAAGAACCAGCTCATAGTCAATGAAAGGGGAGGAGAGCTGCTATTCAGGGAACAGGGAACAGACAAGCAGCTTTCATCAGGGAAGGAGGGTACTTGCTTCTTCCCACTGTAGCAACTTTGATCTTGTAATCGCCCAGAATTCATTTGGACTGAAAAATAAAGTCTCCTATTAGATTTGGGCAAGGTTACCTCAATGAAATACAGTATAGCTAAAATCAGCTTTGCTGTGCCTCATTCCCTGTGACTATGCCACATACCTGACAAGAAGCAACTGAAGGGTGGAAGGGATTGTTTGGGCTTACAGTTTAAGGGAATCAAGGTCATCATGGTGGGGAAGCCCCAGTGGTAGGAGTTCAAGGCAGCTGGTCATATAGAGACCCACCCACATTGGAGCACCGGTCAGAAATCTCAAGGTCCAAATCAGGAGCAGAAGGAGAGGGAGCACGAGCAAGGAACTCAGGACCGCGAGGGGTACACCCACACACTGAGACAATGGGGATGTTCTATCGGGAATTCACCAAGGCCAGCTGGCCTGGGTCTGAAAAAGCCTGGGATAAAACCGGACTTGCTGAACATAGCGGACAATGAGGACTACTGAGAACTCAAGAACAATAGCAATGGGTTTTTGATCCTACTGCACGTACTGGCTTTGTGGGAGCCTAGGCAGTTTGGATGCTCACCTTACTAGACCTGGATGGAGGTGGGCGGTCCTTGGGCTTCCCACAGGTCAGGGAACCCTGATTGCTCTTCGAGCTGATGAGGGAGGGGGGACTTGATGGGGGAGAGGGAGGAAAATGGGAGGCGGTGGCGAGGAGGAGGCAGAAATCCTTAATAAATAAATAAATTTAAAAAAAAAGGAGAGGGAGAAATGAGTGTTGGCACACAGCTTCCTTCTTTTAATTGAAATTAAAGCCTATAGGAAGATGCCAGCCACTTTTAGTGTGAATCTTCCCACATCAATGAACTCAGTCTAAAAATTCCCACACAGATGTGCCCAGAGATTGGTTTTCTAGGCAAGTCTGTATCCAGTCAATAGAAATCAATCTTAATCATTACATTTAGTTATCTCATCTTTAAAATGGGAATGAAGATAGTATACATTTAGAAAATAAATGCTTGCTAAAAATATTAATGAAAGGATTTTGTAGAGACCATTCAAACTTTTACCTATCTGAATGGTAGTATTTTAGTAGAAATAAGCATATACAACAATTTAATATTTGTTTTGTGATGGGGAAGGTCTTGCTTCTTTTTTAGTGTGTAGACTTGATTAATAACTATCATTTATATCACTAATCTCAGTCATTTATCTGCTTCTCTTCAAAGTAACTTCTGATTGTCAATTGATTTTTTTTGGTCATTTCTCTCCCTGCTAATTTATTTGAGGAATAATTGTAAGAACATGAAGAAAAATAAATTTAATTTTAACTTGACAATTTTTCTTACAAAGTATAACTATGATTTTGATACATGTGGGGGAAAGATAGGTAGGGAAATTAGCATTTTTAAATCAGTCAGCACCTACTCCTTGTCTACATGGTAGGTGTTAAAATTTCCATTCTTAGTTAGAAAAATCCTGGATCCAGGGAGGATAAGAAACACCAATATGCTAATGATTTCTCAAACTTTTCAATTATAAGAATTGTTTCAAAAATATAAAAAAATCACAGAACATTTCATAATAAAAGTAATGAGTATTACATTGGTTAACTGAGAAAATACATACATACACATATACATACTGAGTATACATACATATATAATGAGTATAGATTTATAGCATATATAAATAATGGGAAGACATTTAAAATTTAGTGTGTTGGTTATTTTCCAGTCTATAAACTCTATAACATCCACATTTCTAGACTTCTGGAAATAACCATGTTTGTAGAGCTTCATAATCAACAGTTTGGGAAACCACACATTGGAAAAGAATTCTTTTTTTCCAATTACATAACGGGCCTTCTGGCATTTCTGAAACATCTCTTGGTATTTATTTTAGGTATCTGGTTTCACTTAGCTTCATTTTGTTAGAAATGTGATACTTATACAAATGATACATAATAAATGTGTGCTTTTATATTTTTACTATTAAAATAAGAAGAACTAGCTTACTTGTCTGCAATGTGTGTTTTAGAATAAACTTTCCACATAGCCCAAGACTAATAAGTGGTTACTATTACTGTGATTGACAGTTTAGGAATCATTATTAATTAGAGAAGTGAGGGGAGGCTTTTGCTAAATTTTTCCTAAACAAAATTCCTTTATGTTCTTTATAACATGAAGAAGTAAGTAATTGCCAGGAATACTGAAACAATAAAAATTTTCAGACTAAATAAAAGATATAAAAACATGGATATATGAAGCTTACAAATACTACCATAGAAAAATAAATACTTTGAAAACATTGAATAATTTAAGCTAGTTGATCCATCAGAATACCTGTATCCATCATAAACAACTGTAGAAGCAGACAATTTAGTAAGAGAAAGAAAATTGGCAACAGATTTGAATAGGCATTTTTATTGAAAAAGGATGTCATGTTGGTCAGTATTCTTAGGAAAACATGTTTTAATTTTAATATTCATCAGGCAAATATATATTAAAAGCAGCAAAACACCTGTTACAATGTAACCAAATAAAATACAGATACTTGATTATATTAATTACGAGGAGAATATTGAGGAATTAGAACTATAGTAAATATGCAAATGATCAAAGAAAAGAACTGAAGGGGACCAGAGGGTCAACTCACCTTATTCTCTTGGCTTCTCAGAGATTACAGTTAATACTAGCCATCTAGAACGTGTCTCCTTGTGCTCACTTCAGAATCACATATACTAGAATGTGTCTCTTTAAGGATTCTATGCTATCCTGAAAAACGTGAACATCTGTATTTGTACATGTATGCTTATAAAATATTTTACTATATCCAAATATACATTTGGACCAATACATCATCAAATATGCATGTATCTTAAGATAAACATTTGGTTATTAAACATGTGGATACATTCCTTCTCCCACGATTCCCTTCTCATCATAAACACCAGAGCAAAAACCTCTCACTGTGGGTATATTAGAGGTTTATTTATTAGAGGTTCATGAGAACACACAGGCTTACTTTTCATCATGTGTTTGAACAAGAACATTTCCTGTCGAGAAATGCAGTGCTTTAGACACCTGCCTCAAAAGCATACTCATCTCCTCTTACACAGGAAATGATTGAAGGGCACACAGGATGGAATGTGGGCATGACAGAAATAGAATTTAATACGTTGCTTTCTAATTTTAGATTGGAACTTTTGTATCTTTTCTGTTTGATTGAAAATAATGTACTGAAAATATTTTATGCTAAATACTCTAATGACTCCCCTAATTCCTCATAGATTCACTCCACTCCCTTTCTCTCTCATTTTTTTAAAAAATAAAAGGCAAACAAAATAAATCAGAATAAAAAATAAAAGCATAAACACAGTAGACAGACAGACACATACAGAGAGAGAAAAAGAAAGAGAAAGAGAGAGAGAGAACAAAACCTATAATAGTCCTAAGTTGAAAAAAAAATAACTTACAAACAACAACTATAAGACAGCAGCAATTTATGCAAAAGTACCATTGAGTTTGTTTTGTATTGGTCATTTACTACTGGTCAAGGGGCCTATCCAGTGAGACTCTACCAGAGAAAATTAATTTTCCCCTTGCAAGTGGATGCCAATTGGAGATAGTTTCTTACTTAGGGGTCAGAGTCCATGTCCACTTTTCCCTCTCAGCACCGGGACCCTGTCTAGCTTGAAACTGTGCAGGCCCTGTGCATGCTGCCAAAGTTTATATATTTATATCTGGAAGTCACTGTTTCCTTGGAGTCATCCATCCCCTATGGCTCTGACAATATTTCAACTCCTGTCCGACATAGCTCCCTGAACCATAATAGGAGATGTTTAATGAATACCATTTATGACTTAGCATCCCCAAATCTCTCTCTGTGTATTTTGTAAAGTTGTAGGTCACTGTGTTAGTTTCCATTTACTGCAAGTCTAAACCTTTTCAACCTTTCTTTGACTAGAATGTCCTCAAAGTCCCCCATTTTTTATTGATGTTTGTAATGGAATAATGTTTTTGTCCAGTGTGAGGCTGTGTCTTTGCTGAAGCACCTTCTGATTGGGTTTAATAAAAGAACTGACTGACCCTAAGCAGGAGATACAGGCAAGACAGCCAGACAAGAAGATTCTGGGAGGAAGAAGGGTGGAGCATCAGGAGTCTTGAGAGACAGAGGGAGAGAGAAACAAGATTAATGTGTTGTGTTGAGAGAAGATACAGCCAGGTAGCAGAGGGTAGGTAAGAAATACAGGTTAATTTAAAATGTAAGAGTTAGCAAGTAACCAGCCCAAGCTTTCAGCTAAGCTCTTATAATTAATACTGAGACTCTGAGAAGTTATTTGGGAATAGGTGCTGAAACACAGAGAAACTTTACCTACGGTCTTGTTTTGTTTTGTTTTCTATAACACTCAACAAAACTGCCACTTCATATGAAGTTCTATGAAAACTTTAGCAACCTTCTTAAAACTTTCAGAGATTTGTAAGGAGTCTTTACATTCTCTTAACCCTGCTGCATTTTATTACTGAGCTTTTGGAGTTTTCTCTAAGAGCCTCCAACATTTCACCTCATGAACAGGGTGACACACAAGCAAGCTTGCCTTTTCAGACTAATGGCAGGTGGGAATCTACTCTGAAAGTTCCAACATGGTTGGGTTCTAGTGAGGGACCTCTTTCAGGTTGTCGTTAATAACATTATTACATGGTGGAACAAAAAGGGGCTACCTTTCTGATCTTTTCTGCTGTGAGATAAGGCTCTTGTACCCTGCAAAGATTTGTCACTCGTATTGGTTTAATAAAATGCTGACAAGAAGTATAGGTGAAACAACCAGACAAGGATAACTCTGGGAAGAGTAAAGTCTCAGTCTGCAATTACCACCCAGACCAGAGGAAGCAAGACGAAAATGCTACACTGAGAAAAGGTGCCAAGCCACATGGCTAAACATAGACAAGAAAAGTGGACTAATTTATGTAGTAGAGCTAGTTAATAATACACCTGAGCTAATAGGTTAGTGTATAATTAATATAAGCCTCTGTGTGTTTATTTGGGACTGAATGGCTGCGAGACCAGGTGGGACAAAAACCATCATCTACATTTTTTGTACAAAGGAACTACCCCATTTGAGTGTTCTGCTTGAGATAACAGTATCTCCAAAGGCCAACTAAATACCATACATCTTGTGAAGGATAGAAATTATAACAAGCATTCTGGGGCTAAGGGCATCAGCATGCACTATTAGCAGGAGAGTGAGAAGGTAAAGAAGACTCCAACAGATTCTCTTAAGTCAGGAATTTCAAGAACATAGGATCTAGAGATGCTGGAAAAGTCTCCAAAGCCCTACAATTGCAAAGCCATGATAAATGCTGAGTGGTCATCTCCAGCCTAAATGTGCGTACTGGCCAGTTTCATGTCGACCTTATGTGAGCAAAGTTATCTGCGAAAAGGGAACCATAACAAAAAAATGCCTCCAGAAGATTGACAGGCAAATCTAAGGGCTATTATATTGATTGATGATGGGTGTAGGAGGACCCACCTCGCAGGAGGTGGTGCCACCCTGGGCAGGTGGTTCTGTGCGCATAAAAAGCAGGCTGACTAAGGCAAGGGGAGCAAGCTAGCCAGCAGCCTTTCTCCTTAGTCTCTGCTTCAATTCCTGCTTCCAGGTTTCTGCCTTAAGTTGCTATGCTGATGTCCCTGGATGATGCACTGGATAAGAAAGTTGATGTGAAACAAACTGAAACCCTTCCCTTCCAAAGCTGTTACTGGTTATATTTGTTTACAGTAATAGAAACCCCAACTAAAGAAAGAAAAAGAAAGGAGGGAGAGAGGGAGGAAAGGAGAAAGGAAGGAAGCATGGAAAATTGATAGCATACTATTCCCATCTTAAATTCTTTCCACGATAAGGATATGCATAGAAAAATCAAGAGAAGAAAGTTCCTTGAACACAAGCAGATGGCTTAATGCATACTCCCATTGAAGATATGCAGTTTAAAACAACAGTCTTTATTGTTCTCCGAATATAGCTTCTCATGACAAAAGCAAAGTAAAGGGGCTTCAAAGTATGCAGATGTGCTAATACAGTAATAAATAGATACTGCACTTCTATTAAAAAGCCTCAAGGTCATGCCTTCCCATATATCATAAAGACACCATTTTTACTGATAGATGGATAACATAATCTGCAAGAGCTGTGAGACAGCCGCCAAAAATTTCCCAAAGAGAGTTATAAGAGAAGGAAATATGAAGGGCTATCAATCTTTTCCCTCTGACTTTGTGTCTGTATGTGGTTGAATATATTCAGACACAGGTCTGTGTAAGTTAGTCTGCAGAAGTGTGGAGGAGGGGGCCTGAGCTCAGTTGTCTCCCCTATCCAGTTTGTTTTTGAGACAAGGTCTCTCACCGAACCTTAACCTCTTTAGTTCTGCGAGACTGGCTGACCACTGAGCCCCAGGTACTCATTTACCTCCTCATCCTCAGTTCAGGGGTTTCAGGTATGCATTGCCATGCTTGGTTTTTTAAACATGGGTTCTGGGAATTGAACTCAGATCTTCATCTCACATGGAAAGTGCTCTTCCAACTGAGCCATCTCCCAAACCCCAGGACATTCATAAAGCCTGGCTAACATGGGTGCCTAAACATGAGCCAAACAAGGACAATAAAAGACATGGGACAGGGAAAGCTGGCAGAGCCTCTACCCCATACAGAGAACTTCAGGCAGTGAAGGAATGCTGAGAGTGGGAAGTATACTCTTCCGTAGAGAAGAGCTCACCAGTTTCATTGCCAACTGGTCAAGCCTGAAATTACGCATTTAAGTAGTACTATACAGATTGAACAGGTTATCTTTATGAATATATAGATATGCATATCACATACATGTGTACATGTGACAACAGTTAATAAAAATGACGCAAGGAAGTTGAAAGAGAGCAGGGGAATGAGGGCGTATGGTATATGGGAATATTTGGAGAGGAGAAGGACTGGAAAATGATACAATTGTATTATTATCACAAAAATAAAATGGTTTTTAAAAAATGTTCTGGTATTTTAAAAATACCATTAGAATGAACCAATCCCAGAAAATTCATTTTAATTAGGAGTTACAACAACAGAAATTTAAAACCTTTAAGATAAAATTATAGAACACAGTTTAACTTTGCAGAATACCTGTCTGGTTGTATTTGTAGGGAACAGAAGGGAAGATTCTGAAAACATTTGATGACAAGCCCAAGAATAAAATTTAAGAGAAGACTTTCATTTTTTTTTATTGAGAAAAGGAAAAAAAAAAGTTTCCCCCTCCTCCCATTCCCCTCCCCCTCCTCCCACCCTTCTCCCCCTCCCCCCACTCCTCTCCCCCACCCTCTCCAGTCCAAAGAGCAGTCAGGGTTCCCTGCCCTGTGGAAGTAGAAGACTTTCATTTTTTAATGTACTTCCTATCACGCAGCTGGGTGGCTCTCAGACACTCGTTTTCAGCCCCTTTCACTTGATGCTGTCCCCAGACTTGTCTTAAGGCCTCCTTCATTTGCTGCGTTGTTGTGAATTCTTGTCCTCTACCTAGATGTCAGCTGCCACCTATGTGTGACAAGTTATGGAGACCTTAGCTCCAGGCCTGGCTTTTGTGTCAGGAAAGCACAAAGAATAGCTTAGTAACCTAGTCCCTTCCTCTACATGTGCTGGGCACTTTCATCTATCTTCTAACAACACACTTAGCAACCTTTTAGGACCCTAAGGCTCCCCGCTGTGTTGGCTGTGTTGAGCTGCGTATGCAATCCAAACAATGGAACCAAGTTCCTACCGCTTGACTAACATCAAACATAAACAAATCCCATCTGGCTGCACACCAGTTATGTCTCAGTATAAGCATGGAGGGGCTATCTGACCTGAAATGGTTTAAGGCAAACTGTGCCCCCATGGAAACTTCTAGGGAGAATACTTGTGATGGCTACTCTTGGTTGTTAACTTGGCTATATCCAGGATAACTACGGATTCAAGCTGCTGGGCACACCTGTGATGGGATTTTTAGCTAACTGAATCGTCTGAGGTAGGAAGCCCCACCTGGAATCCAGATCAAGTAAGGTCAGAAGACCCACCCTAAACTTGGGTCACACCTTCGCCTGGCAGCTTATGTAAAGGTGTGTCAGGGGACAGGGGGACTTCTGCTCTTTGCCTCACTGGCAAGTTTAGTCCCTCCCTGGCACTAAAACCTACTTCTTCGGGATTCTGACGGATACTGAAGACCAGCTGAGATAATCAGCCGCATGGACTGAACAACCACGGATTTCTCAGACTTCTAGCCATGGTTGGACTAGCTGGACAAGACCACATCCTGTAAGCCACTTTAATAAATCACAAACATAACATATATGTGTGTGTCTGTCAGTTCTGTTTTTCTAGAGAACCCTGACTCATAAAATCCTCTATTTGCCACCTTATGCCAATGAATAATTGGGCTTGCATTGGACTAAAATCAGATGTTATGTACACTGAACAAAGGCTTATTCAATCTATTTTTTTTAATTTTTTATGTTAAGTATTTTTTTTATTTTTTTTAATTTATTTATTTATTAAGGATTTCTGGCTCCTCCCCACAACCGCTTCCCATTTCCCTCCCCCTCCCCCGATCAAGTCCCCCTCCCTCATCTGCTCGAAGAGCAATCAGGGTTCCCTGACCTGTGGGAAGCCCAAGGACTGCCCACCTCTATCCAGGTCTCATAAGGTGAGCATCCAAACTGCCTAGGCTCCCACAAAGCCAGTACATGCAGTAGGATCGAAAACCCACTGCGATGGCTAAAATAAAAAACACCAATGATAGCCTTTGCTGGAGAGGTTGTGGAGAAAGGGGTACACTCACCCATTGCTGGTGGGAATGCAAACTTGTGCAACCACTCTGGAAAGCAGTGTTTCAGTTTCTCAGGAAATTCGGGATCAACCTACCCCTGGATCCAGCAATACCACTCTTAGGAATATACCCAAGAGAGGCCCTATCATACAACAAAAGTATATGCTCAACTATGTTCATGGCAGCATTGTTTGTAATAGCCAGAACCTGGAAACAACCTAGATGCCCTTCAACGGAAGAATGGATGAAGAAAGTATGGAATATATACATATTAGAGTATTACTCAGCAATAAAAAACAAGGACTTCTTGAATTTTGCATACAAATGGCTTATTCAATCTAAATCTCTCAATCAAAATATAGAGCCTCCCAAACTAAACCCTTAGCAACTAAACTCTTCCTCCTTTGAACTCCATAACAGGAAGACCCAAACAGTAATCAGGGCTCTTGAGCACCCTCTCTCTGGGACTCACTGTCACTCTTGACAGCATATTCCTTTCTCATCCATACTATTTCTTTGAAATAAAGTATTTTGCTATTTTGCAATCTGTGTGTGCTTTTATTCGCTACTGAACAAGATGCCAAAAACCTGGAAACTTCCGACTCAGAGCCCAGTCACCAGTAACACTTCCTCCTAAATTCAAAGCCAGTAAACACGACTACATATGATACTTTCTTCTTATGCAGAGATTTAAAGTTTAGCTGTGTCATAATCAAAATAAGAGATTTTTTTTCTTGTTGCTCTTCAGTGTCTATCTGCAGAGAACCTGGTTTTGGTTGGCAGCACTCACATGGCAGTGTGTAAACCATCCAAAACTCCAGTTCCAGGGAAGTCAGAGTGTTCTTCTGGATTGACCAGACAAGCATGTTGACACGCACGCGCGCACACACACACACACACACACACACACACACGCATATATATATATATAAACACACATATATATATATACATACACACAAGAAGGCAAACACGCTTATGCATAAAATAAAAATAATAATAAATCTTTTTAAAAAATTGTATCAACAACTAAAAACATAAGAGTAATATGTCTGCCAAATATTATATTTGAAACAGGTCAGGGAACCCTGATTGCTCTTCGAGCAGATGAGGGAGGGGGACTTGATCGGGGGAGGGGGAGGGAAATGGGAAGCGGGTGCGGGGACGAGGCAGAAATCCTTAATAAATAGATAAATTTAAATAAAAATAAATAAAAAAAAAGAAATTTTATGAGTAATTTGTCTAAAATTCAAGCTTCATTTGTGTACTCTACTTTTTAATTGCTAACTTTACAACTTTACCAGAGACTTTGCAAGTCCTTTCACGTCACACTGAAAGGCATCTCCCAATGATGTCAGAGGTAAGAGTGCCTATTAAAGGCATGAGCCATCCACTTACTGACCCAGAAGCTTCCTCTTTCTCTCGTCTGGGTATATCATTCTGCCCTCACCTCTGGGTTTCTCCTTGTATTACTGCCAGTCCTTGTTTTGACCATGGACTGATGTCAGCACCATCACTCATGGCTGTCACTAAGCCACAGTAAGTCACTGTCCTGGACACTGTTTCTACTATACCACACCTTCAAGAATCCCAGTCAGGGGAGAAGATCTTCACCAACCCCACAAAGGTCTGATCTCCAAAATATATAGAGAACTCAAGAAACTAGACTTTAAAATGCTAATTTAACCCAATTAAAAAATGGGGCACTGAACTGAACAGAGAATTCTCAACAGAAGAAGTTCAAATGGCCAAAAGACACTTAAGGTCGTGCTCAACTTCCTTAGCAATCAGGGAAATGCAAATCAAAACAACTTTGAGATATCATCTTACACCTGTCAGAATGGCTAAAGTCAAAAACACCAAGGATAGCCTTTGCTAGAGAGGCTGTGGAGGAAGGGGTACCCTCATCCATTGCTGGTGGGAATGCAATCTTGTGCAACCACTTTGGAAATCGGTGTTTCGGTTTCTCAGGAAATTCGGGATCAACCTACCCCTGGACCCAGCAATACCACTCTTGGGAATATACTCAAGAGATGCCCTATCATATGACAAAAGCATTTGTTCAACTATGTTCATAGCAGTATTATTTGTAATAGCCAGAACCTGGAAACAACCTAGATGGCCTTCAATGGAAGAATGGATGAAGAAAGTATGGAATATATACACATTAGAGTACTATGCTGCGGTAAAAAACAATGACTTCTCGAATTTTGCATGCAAATGTATGGAAATAGAAAACACTATCCTGAGTGAGGTATCCCGGACCCAAAAAAATGAACATGGGATGTACTCACTCATAATTGGTTTCTAGCCATAAATAAGGGTCACGGAGTCTTCAATAGGTGAATCTAAAGAAGCTAAGTAAGAAGGTGAACCCAAGGAAAAACATATAGTTGTCCTCTTGGCTAAGGGAAGTAGACAAAATTGCCGGGGAGAAAATTGGGATCTTGGGGGTGTGGTGGGATGTGGGTAAGGGGAGATGGGGAGAGAAAAGTTAGAAGGGAAGGAGGGGGGCCTTGGGGAAACAGGAGGATTGGGATAAAGGAAGGTTGGACAGGGGAGCACGGAACCATAATTCTTAGTTAAGGGAGCCACTTTAGGGTTGGCAAGAGACCTGACCCTAGAGGGGCACCCAGGTGCCCAAGCCGAGGTCCCCAATTAGTTCCTGGGGCAGCTGAGGATAGGGAACCTGAAATGACCCTATCCTAGAGCAATAATGACGAATATCTTGCATATCATCATAGAACCTTCATCTGGTGATGGAAGGAGATAGAGACAGAGACCCACACTGGAGCACTGGACTGAGCTCCCAAGGTCCCAATGAGGAGCAGAAGGAGGGAGAACATGAGCAAAGAAGTCGGGACCACGAGGGGGGCACCCACCCACTGAGACAGTGGAGCTGATCTATTGGGAGCTCACCAAGGCCAGCTGGACTGTGACTGAAAAAGCATGGGATAAAACTGGACTCTCTGAACATGGTGAACAATGATGAGAAGCCAAGGACAATGGCACGGGGTTTTGATCCTGCTTAATGTGCTGGCTTGGTGGGAGCCTAGCCAGTTTGGATGTTCACCTTCCTAGATATGGACGGAGGGGGGAGGACCTAGGACTTACCACAGGGCAGGGAACCCGGACTGCTCTTTGGTCTGGAGAGGGAGGGGGAAAGGAGTGGGGGGAGGGGGAGAAGGGTGGGAGGAGGGGGAGAAGGGTGGGAGGAGGGGGAGGGAAATGGGAGGCTGGGAGGAGGTGGAAACTTGTTTGTTTGTTTTTTTCTCCTTTTCTCAATAAAAAAAAAAGAAAAAGAAAAACAAAAACAAAAAAAAAAAAAGAATCCCAGTCAGACTTGGTGATGGGCATTTGTGAGCCTCTTTGCTTCATTTTTAGATAGTTCTCATTGCTAAGGGATATATCTTTGGGTTATTCTAAAATGATCTTCCTCTAAGCTGTGAGCTATTTGAGCTTCCATAGACAGTTTGCTTTGTGAGAGGCACATTCTATTTCTTCTGGTATCTGCAGGATCTATGGCCATGACTGGCCCACGAAAGGTTCTGTTGGATAAGAATGAATGTCATTCCCTCCAAAGCTACACTGTGAAAAGCTAATCTCCTATTCGTAGTCAGTGCTTTAAATGCATGAACAATGTTATAGAGCTGTGCATTGAACAAGGATTTCATAAGCTGGGATCCTGAGTTCCGTAAATAATTACTTCTTTAATTTCAGAAGCAAATTAACAGGCATCAGAGAAGTACTTGGTATCTGTCTATTAAGAGTCTCTATACTAAAGCAAAAGTTGTAACTATTAACATGAAATCACAATGCTAAATAGAGCTGCATATAGGAGTAGACACTAACAGCAGTAAAAGTAAAATTAAATGTCAAAAAGATAAACACGTACCATAGAAATGGGTATAATCTTATTTTTTCAGTAAAAGATACCTGAACAAAATAGAGAAATTTAAAAATTCACCCTTGTGCACAAAGGCCTAAACAGGCCGTAACTTGAAGCACTTCATTTTGAAATACATTTTTCTTTTGTGCTATAGGTTGAAAGAAACCTCCAACAATTCTCATTACTTGTCAATTCCCATATGCTCCAGTGACTTGTCTAGATGTTCTTTGTTTGTTTTTCCCGAGACAGGGTTTATCTGTGTAGCTTTGGAGCCTGTCCTAGAACTTGTTCTGTAGACCAGGCTGGCCTTGAACTCACAGAGATCCGCCTGCCTCTGTCTCCCAAGTGCTGGGATTAAAGCCGTGCGCCACCACTGCCCAGCTTGTCTATATGATTTTAACCTCAACATTTAACATGTTCCAGAAAAAGCTATCACTATCTTGTTTTTAATGAAATACATTTTCTACTTTCTATGAAATAATTAGCAAGAACAATGATGCCAAAATCTTCTCATTGTGTGTATAAACCTATAGAGAAAGAAGCAAAGGCAGAGGAGACACCAATGAGCCGATCTATTAATTAAGGGGAAGGATTATTCTAAAATGGTAAAAGACTAACCCGGATGCTAGCTATATCTTAATTGTCGGTGTGTCTTTAGAAAGGTATTGCATACAGGCTTCATTTAGTCTACAGCTGCATACTTCCTTCCATCAAGAAATCTTATAGCTCATCATCTATAACAATGAAGAAGAAAATGAGATTTTTAAAAAATTAAACTAAGTACATGATGATGTAATGTGCAACTCAACAGTTAGTGTTGAAGACACTGAAAACCAGTGTCTTTCATTCCTAACATTTACTAGTTTCTATGATGACACATAGACCATGCAATTATGTTCATATATGACTCTGTAGTGGTTTGAATAACAATGGCCCCATAGGTTCGTCACTAGTTTCTATGATGGTTGATTGGCTGTCCAGTCTATGTTCCAATAGGGCCCTGTGGTGGTTTGAATGACAATGGCCCCACAGGTTCATACATTTGAATGTTTAGTTCCCCATTGGCGGAACTGTTTAAGAAGGATTGAGAGGTCTGGCCGTGTTGGAGGAGGTGTGTCACTGGTGGTCTTGGAGGCCTAGACTCACTTTCTCTGCCTCTTGCTTGTAGATCAGATGTGAACTCTCAGATAGCGCCCCATCACCGTGCCTGCCTGCCATGGTCCCCTCCAGGAAGGTCATGGACTCACCCTCTATAACTGTAAACAAGCTGTCAATTAAAAGCTCTCTCTTATAACTTGTCTCTGGCATAGTGTCTAATCACAAAGCTGAAACACTAAGACAGGCACCATCATGGTGGATGATAGTTTTGTCATTTTTGTCGTTCAAGAAACATGACAGAGTGGAAGGAATTCATTCTCTATGAAAGTTTGCCTATGATTACAGTACAAAACCATAATGTCAGTTGATTCAGGATAATCAGGCCTGTGAGAGAAATGAAGTGGGTGAAGTGAAGGGCTTCCCTCTCAGCAGAACTCTGAAGACATGGCATCAGCACTTCACAGGGGAAGGGCAATGCTAATGGGAACTCTTTGCATGCTTCCTTCAAGTGAGCACTCATTATTCAATACCACGTTCACTGAATAGAAAATCCTATTTTAAAGAGTATTGGTATGTGCAAATGTGTGTGAGAGAGAGCAGGGAGAGACAGACAGAGAGACTGAGATAGAGAGAAACAGGGAAAAACATTCTCAAATAGAGAGAATACATTCACATGGGGTTATGTGGTATTCAGCCACTTAGTACTTTCTAGTAATAGTAGGGTTGTAAGGGAAACTCTCTCTCAACACAGGCAACAGTAGCTACTTGATTTCAGAATGTTGTGTGTTCTCTATGTTGTAGCTACAGGCAGTGGTTTCTCTTTGTTTGTTCATTTTGTTTGTTTGTTTGCAAACAAGGTTTCTATGAGTAGCCATGGCTATCCTGGAACTCCCTCTGTAGAGAAGACTGACCTCTGTCTCCTGGCAGAGAGCTGGATTAAAAGCATGTGCCATTGCTGCCTGAAGGCCATGGTTGTTTATCTCCCCAAGAGAAGTTAATAGTAGCCTATTGCCCTCTAGCTCCTTCACTTATACCATCTCTGCTCCAGAGCAAGTTTGAGGGGAATCCCTGGAGCAGGTTAGCATCGTTTTCCAGTGGAAATGCTTCTATTCTAAAAAGAGAAGGCGAGTTGGGGGGTGGGGGGAGAGGGGGAAGATTCCTCTGCTTCTGCCATCCTCTTTCTGACAAACTGCTGTTTGGGAGACAGATTGCTTTTTCTGCCGCCTCTGCACATCTGGGGTGTGTGCCACGATGTGCAAGGAAGCCCGCTCTCCTTGAGACTGTTCTATTCTGCACAGGGATCTCATAAGAAAGTCATAACCTTGTGGAGAAAGTGTCACAGGGACCTTTTTAGGAATGTGAGTCTGAGACACCTCCAGAATCTGCTAGCGTGGCCCCTCCTGAACCTCCATATTGGTGGGACTTCACTGTGTGTGATTCCATTTTCCTCTCGGCTATAATGTCAGAAGCCAGGTAGCCTAAGATACTCAGGATTTTCTTTATTTGAGTTGTATCATACGTTCAAGCTGTCTCCCTAAACTCCTGATGGGGCTGCTAAAAATAATATGACTCCCAAGACAAATAATGAGTAATACTCCGAGCCGTGCGATGGGAGAGGGAGGAGAGTGTTTGCAGCTGAGATTTCAAAAAGAATCAGTGGGGAAAAGAGATCAAAATGACTGTGTGAGCTGATGGGAGAAACACCCTGCTCCTGCCGAATTTCCTCCCCTGCCGCCTGTCAGCGAACCAGTGCAGAAACAAAGACATCAAACGGTTCTCAAAGAGCAGCTCCGGGACACCTTAAAATTAACAAATAAAAACGTCAAACAATTGTTAAACTGAAAATATTCAGAGAAGCTGTGTAAGATTCATTAGCAACAGAACTGTAATTGTTTTTGTAGGTAGGGAGAATAGGTCAAGAAAGGTTTGATGACTGACCTACACCGTAAGTAATAAGCCAAAAAAAAAAAAAAAAGTATACCCTGGGAATCAGGGTCAAAATTTCTGAAAACAGCCACCAATCTGAGTCTTCTCAGCACATGAAGCCCTTGGATTTTCATCATATTGTAACAGCTGAATATTGCTTACAACCCTTGGCTGTTCATTTTGAGGCATGTGTGTGTATGCATGTACGTGTGTGTATATGGATTAGGGTGTGTGATTGTGGGTCTATACATGTGTGTGTATGCAGATGTGTGTATGTGTGTATATGAATGTGTATGGATGTGCATGTGTATATGTGTGCATATATGTATGCACGTGTATATGTGTATATTCACATGTGTATGCAAATGCATGTATTGTATGCGTGTGGGTGTGTATGTGTGTATGCATGTGAGCATGTGTGTATGTATGTATGCATGTGCATGCATGTGCATGCATATGTGTGTATGCGTGTGAATTCTAGTATGTGTGTATGTGTATACACGTAGTTTATGTGTGTTTATATGCATGTGTGTGTGTGCAGGCGAAAGTGCTGGACATTGAACCAGAGTCTTGTGCCTGCCATGCAAATGCTTTATCATTGAGCCACATCCCAGCTCTAGATGAGGAGCACCAGCTACTATTAATCTAGCACATAATTAGTAAAATAAATAATAATTTGGCAAAGGATCTGAAATGTGACAACCTCAACCTGGAGAGCACCTTATACTAGTCTCTGATATTTTCCCAAGGTATGATGTCAGATGACTTTTGGAGTTAAAATAAGTGATGGTGAATTTTGGTTATTCAGTGAGAGGGATTTAGAGTCACTGTGGAAACCAATGTCTGGCACATTGGTGAAGAGTTTCTAGAATGAGTTAAATGAGTTTTGAAGACCTGAGAGTAAGCAGCATGTATTGGACTGGGTCTCAGACTGAATAAGTGAAAGAAAGCCAACCCGAGAGCAAGGCCCTTCTGATTGTTTCCTGGGTGTTGTTGACACAGTGTGGCCGACCTGGGAGTGCAGTAGGAGATCTGCTTGTTCATTCCTGGCTGCTCAGCCCAGAAATAGCCACACAGAAACTATATTAATAAAGCACTGCTTGGCCTATTAACTCTAACTTCTTATTGGCTATCTCGTACATCTTAATTTAACCCATTTCTGTTAATCTGTGTATTGCCTCGTGTCTATATCATACCAGCAAGGTTCTATCTGTCATCTGTCTCCAGCGAGGCTACATGGCTTCCTTTCAACTCCGCCTTCTTCCTTCCAGCATTCACTTTAGTTTTCCCCACCTACCTCTGTTCTCTCATGCTATAGGTCCAAAACAGTTTCTTTATTAATCAATGGTAATCACAGCATACAGAAAAGAGTCACACATCACCTCCCCTTTTCTGTCTAAATGAAAAGGAAGGTTTTAATTTTAACATAGTAAAATACATATACAAAACAGGTATCAAGCAAGAATTACAGTTACAATATTTGTATCTATTTTATCTTTTATCATAACTAAGGAAAACTATAATTATAACTATCTATTCTTCAACTCTATCAAAGACACCAGAAGGGTATAATAGTACCAAAGTAAGCTGGAAGTGCATTGTAAGCAACTTCCAAAACTCTACAATTGACAGAGACATCTTGCTGCCTGGACAGTCACCCAAAGTTCTTCTGTATCCTTGGGGTATCCAATCTTCAGTCTAATGACCCATAGTATTGGGTAGACTTTTCCATGAAGCATGAAATTTGAAGATCTGTTCTGCCTTGTAATGGCAAAGTTCATCAGTTGCTTTCTTCTGTGTCCTACGGAATGTCTAACAGACTCTTTCATGAAGCAGGGACCCTGAAGGATCATCTCATCCTTAGGCAAGTTCAGCAGTCATTTTTCTATGGGTCCTGCATGTCATGGGAGCAGGGCCCTTTTGACTGTTTCCTGAGTAGTCTTGACACAGTGTGGCCAACCTGGGAGCAGGGCCCTTCTGACTGTTTCCTGAGTGTTGTGGACACAGTGTGGTCAGATACCTCACATCCCTGCCACAACACCTTTGCCACCATGATGGATTAAGTATTCCAACTGTGAGCTAGCACAGACCCTTCTTAAGCAAAGCTTCTTTCGTCGGGTGTTTTGTTGTAGCAATGAGAAAAGTAACTAATGCATTTTAGTTCATAAGAACATTTCAGGTTAAATATAATCCTCAAGCTAATTTCATTTTGGAAGTTGAGTTTTAAATTTGGAAAAGTACATCCAAGAGCAATCTTTTTCAATCTAGTAACAATGATTTCTAAGGTATCTTATTGTAAGATTTTTAAAAATAAAAATGAAATTCCCTCCTCAACTTTATAAATTGATTTGAATCTTTGTTTTGAAATGTTCTAATCAAAAATACATTTCACTTATGGCTACTATCCTGTAACATCATTCAAAGGCTTACTATCCATTTTTATATTATATTAAGATCTAATTTGATACATGAATTTTCCTATATTCTACTTCAAACCATATTCCGTCCTTTATCATTATCACCACCATCATCATTGTCATTATCATTTTTTATAGGAAAAGAGAAATCCATATTCCACCAAATATTGAAGATTTATTTTTAATCAGTAATCTGCTTGTGAGGGGTAAGTGGATGAGGGTTTTTAAAAACACATTGATTCAGATCCTGTCCAGGACCACCACAACAGAGCAGGAGAAGGAGACCCTCACACCTTCCCAGGGCCTTGGGGAGCGAGGAGAAAGCACTGCCTGAACCACTTTGCCCTGACGTTATGAGAATGGGAGACCTGTCGCTGGCCCTCAGCAGCTGCAGCACTCTGGAGAACAGGTCCTGCATCTCACTTGGGAAGCACTGCAGAGCTGATGTTGTTGGCATTGTTGGCAGAGGCAAGACAGTCCTGAGGGTGTGAGCATGGGAGATCTGTCACAAAGAGGCCATAAGGTGGCATAAGGTGGCATGGTAAGAGAGATTTCATTCCCCATACTCCTCACTGACTTTGGTAGTTGGGGGAGCTGTCCATGAGGTCATGAAAGTAGAACTGCCCCCTCACCATCTGCAACACTAAGGAGAGTGGCCCCTGCACCTCACCTGGGCAATACAGTAGAGCTGGACCTGGGGGTATAGGTATGGAGGAGCTGACCCTGAGGGCATGAAAAATAAGCAGGAGAATCAGTCCTGTCCCTTGCTCATTGCTGCAATGGGAGATACATGCTCGAGAGCTCATCCTGGTGGTGATGATGGGGAAGAGCTCGAGAGCTGCCAACCCTGCAACTACCCAAGCCCAGAACCAGGGATATGAGGTGACTCACCCCAACACCCACCCCATCTATGAACTGCTGGAGCATATGAAGGGGCTGGTCCCTCAGACGCAAAGCTGAAGAATCTCTAAGACAAGGCAACTTTCCTTTTTTCCTTCCTTCCTTCCTTCCTTCCTTCCTTCTTTCCTTCCTTCCTTCCTCCTTTGTTTTTCTTTCTGTCTTTTTTCTTTCTTTATTCTTTCCTTCCTTTCTCTTAAATTTTATTTTCTTTTATTTAGTGGGGGTCAATGCAAGAGCAAAAGATAGATGCAAATGAACAGGGAGATAAATGGAAGCAAGATACATGATGTAAAAGTCAGAAAGAATAAATAGAAAGTTTTTTATAAAGAATTTGAGGGCACGAGCCATCTCAACACAGCCCAAGATAACCATTTTAAGAATCTGGATTAGTTTAAAAGCATGCAACTCTTGCCCAGGCTGGAGTACCTGTTGCCATGCACTGACATTAAACTCTATCTAGTTTTGCCACTTAAGAGTAATCAGGCTCTCCCTAGAAGTATGAGCCCTTGAGACAATGGTTGTTTTATTTTACCTGCTGTAGGAAACAACAATGAAATTCGAAAATGAATGCTTTGTCACAATGTGTCTAATGTTCTGGATGTAGACTATAGATCTTCAGGGTTCAGATCAGAAACCTGGGGCACATCGTTGGTTTCTTAGTGACCTAGATTGGCAGAAACATGAAGGGGTCAGTTTTGGGGGAGGGAATTGTTTGTTTGCTTTTGTTTGCCTAAACTATAAGCAAAATCACAATCAGAATTGATGACCCATTATGCTTATTAAAATATCAGGATGAAATGTCAATTCTAGTATTAACTTCAGTGTCTCTTTAGATGATATTAACTAAATAGTATTAAACAAATCTCACAAAGCACCTGAGCTATGCTCCATGTTGTTTCGCAACAGAGGGAAGAAGACAGCACAAAGATTAATAATTTAATTTAATGACTACTTATCAAATTATTACAGAGAGGTGGGAGTCTAGCAGACGGTACCCCAAAACTCACACGAATGGAAGACTGAGCAACTGGAAGATATCATTCTGTCCATGCTCCCCTTCTCAACCTGCCACTTGCAGTCAGGGAGGAAAAATGAACGCTGGTAAAGCAGTTTAAATAGCTTTTGTTGAGAAATCATGCTCGCCAGCATTTCATATTTCTATAAATACACTAGGGAAAGGCTAGTTCCCTTGCATACTAAATATGGAAATAAGAAATTAAATTTTGATGCTACCATGGACACCCAGATTCTAGCCAGGAGAATGTAAATAGAAAAGATGAGAACACCCTCTCCTAGCTGAAACTGCATGTGGGCCTCCCTGGAAGAGGTGTTTGTGTGTGTGTGCGCCCGCATGCGTGTGTGTGTGTGTGTGTGTGTGTGTGTGTGTGTGTGTGTGTGTGCGCGCGCACGGGCGTGCACGCACATGCATGCAATTATATGCCCAAACAAAATAACTCCTTCTTCTCTAAGGTGACTCTGCTAATCCCTGTGATATAGAAGCACATGGGTATTAAAGAATGTTACCTGAGGCAGGTGGCTGGCTGTGGAGTACTTAGTATTGATGTAGGAGGGTCTTCTATCTATCTGTTGCTTTCATTGGTTAATTAAGAAAGAAAACTGCTTGGCCTGATAGGTCAGAACATAGGTAGGTGGGGAAGACAGAACAGAATTGTGGGAGAAAGAAAGCAGAGTCAGGCAAAAGCCATGAAGCTCCAGCCCAAGATGGACGTGGGTTAGAATCTTCCTGGTAAGCCACGACCCCGTGGTGATACACAGATTACTAGATATGGGTTAAAGCAAGATATGAGAGTTAGCCAAGAAAAGGCCAGATATAATGGGCCAGGCAGTGTTTAAATGAATATAGTTTCCATGTAGTTATTTTGGGTAAAGCTAGCTGGGAGCCGGGCGGAGGGAAGTGGCCCGCAGCTCCTCATCACTACATAATATTGCTCTTTGTAATACTAAAAGGAAGAAGTAGGTCTTTGATATGTCTTTTAACATCTTATAATTTCTATTTTATCACAGACCTAAGCTATCTGCAGCTAGCCATGCTCACAGGCAGCACGTACAAAACTTAGCACCTTCTCAGATCCGCGGTTGACAAGAGTGAGTACATGGATATCTGCTATTATGGCTAATCAGATAAGCAAGATTTGAAAGTCTAAAGAATAGTAATAAAGAAGAGCAGTATTTGGCTGTTGTTAAAAAGAAAAAAGAAAAGAAAAATTCTGGGCTGTCGGAACAAAAAAGGTGTTCTCAATCCACCTAATGCTGTGACCCTTTAATACAGTTCCTCATGTTGTGGTGACTCCCAACCATAAAATTATATCATTACTACTTCATAATTGTAATTTTGCTACTATTATGAATCATACTACAAATAGGTATCTGATGTGTGACCCCCAAATGGGTAGTGATCCGCAAGTTGAGAACCACTGCTCTAAGACCCCACAATGGTTCACAAGTAATTGCTGACTTTCTGAATGAGAGTTTTTCATTTCCTAACTCTTACTTGGGAAGGTACAAAAACTAGGAGTATAATTCTTAGAGAAACACAAAATATAGGGCTTATTGTCTAACCACTCCACAGTGAGTGGCTGAATGAGCCTATTTACGTGTGATGTAGTTCTCTCATTTGTGAACCCCAAAAAAGACTGAAACCAAGATGGAGAATAGCTTTTTCCCTTCCAATTAAAGGAGAATTTTATGAGGATAAACAAATTGATACTAGTGTAACTGGTGTTGGAAATCTGCATCAGAAAATGTGATAAAAATATGTGGTATTATTGAAACTTTCTTAAAGAAAAGAACACTCAAGCTGACTTGTGTTGTCCGGCTGGGGATGTGGCTCTGTGGGAGCCCTTGTCTAACATCCATACAGCCCCGTATTTCATTTCCAGGACTCTGGGTAGCAGTATGTGTTATACTTGTCTATGTAATGAGATAGAAAAGAGTTTCTCTGGTATATCCCATTTTATATAAACAAGATTTAGAACATTCTCATATCTCTAGAGGTTTAAAATATACTATTTAATGCTCTGTTTTATAATTTAAAAAGTAAATTTCCTTGTAAATATGAAAATACACTTCACTGAAAGGAAATATTCAGTATAATTTTTAAGGACCAATGGTAGTTGAAATGATTCTTATCCTGTACGAGTCAAAACAGGTGACATAAAACGCTGCAGACAAATGAATGCAGGCGGAAGCTGTGGAAGACAAACACACACGGAGACATGGCCACATAGGAAGAGGGACACTCATCAAGGGAAGCAGGACAGGTTCAATCAAGGTAGTTTTGCAATGGATTTTAAAGATGGATTGGAGAGTTGGCTGTGCATAGGTTATAGGAAAAGGCCTGGACAAACAAAGGGAAGTCCATGCAAATGTCAGATGCAACGGTTCCAGGATGAATGACAAAACGCTCATCGTGGTTGGTATGGGGTGGGGAGAAGAGGTGGTGGTCAGGTAACAACATGTAACAGATCTTGGAGATCTCTTAGCATACATTCTATGTATAAATTATTGTTTTCATGGCCCCCAAGCTACATTTTCTGATAATTTGTGTAGAGATTTTTTTGAGCCATGCTTTCCTGACTGCTCGGTTCCTACACAATGCTATAATGCTGTCCAGCACAGTTTATTATCTATGGATCAAAGTGATTTCTCATACAAGTTCAATTTCATAGTTTACACACATGCCTAATTGGGAGGTGATTAATTTACATAGCCATAAACTACAGAAGGCTAATTATGTGTATTCTCTCTGAGGGGCTATGTACATGCATGTTTCCAGCAGACTCTCTATGTTTAACAGTTTAGCAGATGCTACAGACTAGTCACAGCAGAGGGAGAGGACACTTCATTTTTTGACTAGAAAGTTTACACCTCACTTGGATAAAACAGGGTGATAATGAAGTCCCTGGGATGTGCAGTTTCCTTGCTTCAGGGCCACAGATGACACACTTTATCTAGAGTTAGCCCACTCATGAATCCAGACCCTCGTCCAAAAGGGCTTTTATTTCAAGACACTACAAAATCAGAGAATTTCGGGCTTAGAAATAGCTCAATATATTTTTGTTGATTGTATAACATTTTCTAGGCTCTGCCCTAGAAAAGATGGATATGGCAGTAAGTAAACGAGCCAAGAACATGAGATTAAAATGGAGAGACTGCCAAGGCATACAGCATACATACATACACACACATACATATACATACACATATATGCATACATGCCTACATATATACATGCTTGCACTCACATATATATACATACACATTATATGCATACACACAATACATGCATGTATCCACGCATGTATATGCACACATACATACTTGAATTCACATTTATACATACACACATATATGCATGCATACACAATTAAATATATACATATGTATACATACATAAATGCACACATACATACATACATACATACATACATACATGTTATAGGGACAGGAGAATAGAGCGAATGAGGAAGGAACAGGTGATGCCTTAGGGAAGACATGAAGCCTGGAAATTCATGAACCAGCATGAGCTGAACTTGTGAACTTTGAACTGTTATCAAGTATTGGAGAAGACCAAGGTGGCCTTGGTGCCTGGAGAAGGTTCACAAAAGAGAAAGGGCACAGAGGGGAGTCAGACAAACAGCAAGAGCCCAGATCATATGGGACCTATAGCTTTGGTAAGGACTTTTGATTTGCTTTAAGTTAAAAAAAAATAGAAAATGAAGACAGAACAAGTTTAGAGAGAAGATCAGGGCGAAAAAGATGGTCCAGTCAAAGAGAAAGGATGCCCCAGACAGGAGGTTCCTAGCTGCAGGGATGAAAGTAGGTGAGCTGGGTCCAGAACTCAGGAAGATCAAGGAAGATCACTGTTACTTCTATAACAGAGGGAAGAAAAAGTGCTTGAGAGAATGGTAGGACCAATCCGAATTTATTTTCTCTTCTTTGTTTTTAATAAAAATAAGGAAACAAAATAGCAGCTGTGTAAGTATTTGGATGATGGGCAGAAGCTTAGTGAAGCAAATGGGGGATGCAAAAGAGCTACATGCAGTCAGTATCAGCAATAGACAGTGGATGTGATATGGTCCTGATTACACACAGTAAACACTGAAGAATCTCTCTCACCCTTTCAGGCTCAGAGCAATCCTGTTTCACTTCCACACCATTTAAATAAGGAGAACAGAAGGTTCACTGCTGTGATGATCAGTTCTAAAGTATGTTCTGCAACCTTTTTATGGTTTTTCAAGACAGAGTTTCTCTGTATATAGCTTTGGCTGTCCTGGAACTCACTTTATAAAGCAGGCTGGCCTTGAATTTAGAGACCCTCTTGCCTCTGCCTCCCAAGTGCTGGGATTAAAGGTGTGCACCACCACCCACAGCAACCCATACACCTCTTACATCATCTCACCTTCCTCTTTCTTCCCCTCTTCCGCCTCCTTCTCCTTCGTTAGTTTCTCTATTAGATCAACAGAACAGAGAAATCCACCCAAATTCACCATCCCCTATATTAGTTGCTAGTTCTTGCTTCGTTCCTCTTTGAGTGTTTGCTAAAGGCCTCTTCTCCAGACGCCTGCCCCAGGTTCTTTGCCTCTGAGACAAAAGACTGTTTCCTTCATTACCATTCTATAACAGACAGAAAACTCCTCATTAGGAGCCAGAATCCAGAGTTTGGAAAGCACCTAAATTGTTACATAGTTTTGTTGAATCCAGCATGAAAAGGGAAATATTTGAAGGCAAATAAATTGCAATGGAAACTAAAAAATCCATCCTATTATCATCTCTGGAGCTCTGGCAGTGGGACAGCTAGGCACACTAATTGGCATGCTTCTCTCAAACAAGCTGGGCATGCATGGGAAGAAATAAACTTCAGGATATTGGAGAATTTAAAATCTAATGAGAAAGTATCTACAGTTTAATTCATCTCATTGATGCATGCCTTGTGCAAAACATTGTGAGGGATTGGGTGAAATATGCAATTGAATGAGAACTAATCCCCATAATTAAAGAAGGAAAATGACAGGACAAGAATGAAGTATTTAATTATTTTTAGTAACCCCAACCCTACAACATGCTCCAAACACATCGAGTATCTTCAAATCGAGTATTTTTTGCCCAGCCATTCCAAATGCCTGTGGTATCTTTCTCTATCCTATCCATCTTTGAAATAGCTTTCCTCCCTTAAGCTGCAGCTTCCTGAGAATTTTTTTTATCTGTCCAGTGGGAATCAATCCCTCCTTTGTTCTTCTTGGCAACTGGGTGGTTTTCCTGCTGATCTATAGCTGTCTGTGTATGCTATCCCATTCAGAACACTTTGAAGACAGGGATTATATTGTATTCTTATTTTTTAATCATTACAGTGTCCTTCTCAGTGCTTTAGCCATAAAAAACATGTAAAATATTTTTGTGAAACTAATTTTTATCATAGGCCATGAGTCTGAAAAAGCTCAACCAAGGGAAAAATAAAACTTAAAAAAAAAACTATACATAATATTTTTTTCGAGAACTAGAAACGTTGTCTTGGCTGGGAAATAGAAGAATTAATTATAAACTATGCCTGAAATTATTGTATTTTCTAGAAAAACCTTTCTGAGACCTTTTTAAGATAAGAAAATTGAAGACCCTAAAGCTGACAAATCAAATACCCTCAACCTCAAGGAGAAAATGTCAATCTAGGCATGATCAAAATTCTTCTCGATGGACTGCAGTGATAACGTTTGCATTTCAGTGCTGCCCTAACCCCACCCCCATCTGCTCCTAGCAGTTGAGAGAGACAGGAAGAGGACACCTTCATTGAGCAATTACCCTGTGCCCATTTCGTGAAATTACTTAGCATGTATTGTCTTATTTGACAGTCACAAAAATTTTATGCCATTGGCTTACAGAGGCTTAGGAAGAAAGGAATTCTCGCGGATGGTATAGCTAGCTGGTCGCTGATAAGCTGAGCTTTCTGCCCCTAGTCTGTGTGCTGAACTAAATACTGTGGTTATAATTTTAGTTCTTGTTTCAAGAAGCAATGCCAGCTGAGCCTGTTCTGTTCTTCCAGACCATGTTCTTGCTCCTGGTCAATTCTCCTCTCACCCCTCTTAGAGAAGTACAGTTTTCCAGCCCTTATATCGCTAAGTATCAGCCATTTCTTTTCTACCTTTCCCCATCATCCAAAGCTCCTCTTCTCAAAGTGTAGAAAAGGCCGCTCCCCACGTGCCCTGGTGGATTCTCAAGGAATTATCCCTCAATACAGCCCATGATGTCTCTCTGCTTCTCTGACTCAAGTCATGAAGAAATGGGAGCTTCTCTCTTCCTCCAACCCCCCAAATTCCTACCCCTCCTTCCCTTGTTCTTCACCAGTGACTTTCTATCTGTTGGATTTTTCACGTTTGACTCTTGCAGCATTTGACAACTAGACCTGGCACATGCTTCTCTTCCACTGCATTTTAAACTGTGGAACAATCGTGGGAAAGTTTGGGGTGAGAAGTGAGTTACAGTGGGAATTACTGCTCTCCACAGTAAATATCTGTAACCAATAATAAACTATGACAGAGTGAAAAACGATGGCACTTGAACAATTCTGACACCTTAGTTCAAGAGAAGCCAGGTGATGGGATAAGAATTTGATGAGGGAAAAACAAGGAATTTCAAAATGGGTGACTGGGAACAGGGTCACAGCTCAGAGGACAGGTAAGTGCAAACTGATGAGATAACACAGAGACCAGGAAAGCAAGGAGTCATGGTTTGGTGCTTGTGATGGCTGATGGCAAAGGGAATCTCAGAATATACAGAGCTGCTGCAAGAGAAGGGCACAGATTCACATTCAAGAGTGAGGAATATGGAAGGCCAGCCAACGTACTTGTACCTGAGAAAATCATCTGCAACACTTTAGCTCCCACATAAGGAATTTAAAACAAGTTTTGCTCAAAAAACCTTCAGTAGCATGAGTGGGAGTTTAATAAGCCAATCCCGTCAAGCACATTTTATGTGGATTAAAGTCATTTAATTGGCCACATTATTAAATCATACATAGATAGAACCACACATAGGCTAACAAAATCCTTTGTTTAAAACAATATCTTTCTTAAACCGAAAAGATAAAAAATATATCCAAGTAAGTTTTATATTTAGTCAAGGTAAAGTCAAAAGGTCAAACACATTAGACCTTTAGGGCTATGCTCAAGCCTTTAGTAGCTGGATAGCACACTGAACTTCTGAGCAGACTACATTTTGAAAAATTAGACTGTTTATCTTTTATTTCATATCATATATGTATACATATTAAATAAGTTAATAGAAAATGCTATGATAAAATATCTTCACAAAATCAATTTAAGGCAAAAGGGTTTATTTTGGCTTACGGCTCCAGAGGGATACAGCTCATCATGAAGGGAAAACATGAATGCATGGTATCAGGTAAGGAGCATGACTGGTCACATTGCACTCACAGTCTGGAAGCAGAGAGTGAACATAAAATGGAACCAGGTTATACAGCCTGAAGACCCACCTCCAATGACACACATGCTCCACCAAGGTTAACTGCCTTAACATTCCACACCCATTTCAAACAATACCAACAACTAAGGGCTACATATTCAATTACATCTTTATATGAAAATGTACACACATACTACACATGCAAACACACCACACACATACACAAAACACATGCCACATACATACATATTACACATGAACATACACCACATACATATATAACACACGCATATATCACACACATGCATACCACACATGCACATATACATGCATATGACACACTCCTACAGACCACGTACATACCACATGTGCATACACACATCACATACTACATATACAAACATACTCGATGTGGGAATTCCCCTCTGTATGCTGTGAATACCATTAGTTAATAAAGAAACTGGCTTGGCTTCTTCCTTGGCGCTACCTGCTAGGTGGCTGCCATCTCCTTTGCGGCATCATGGCTGTCCTCCAGCCTCTGGTGAAGCCCAAGATCGTCAAAAAGAGGACCGGCACCAGTCAGATCGGTATGTCAAGATTAAGCGAAACTGGCAGAAACCCAGAGGTATTGACAACAGGGTGCGGAGAAGATTCAAGGACCAGATCCTGATGCCCAACATTAGTTACATGAGCAACAAGAAAACCAAGCACATGCTGCCTAGTGGCTTCCGGAAGTTTCTGGTCCACAACGTCAAGAAGCCGGAGGTGTTGCTGTTGTGCACAAGTCTTACTGTGTGAGATTGCTCACAATGTTTCCTCTGAGAACCGAAAAGCCATCGTAGAAAGAGCAGCACAGCCGGCCATCAGAGTCACCAATCCCAACGCCAGGCTGCACAGAGAAGAGAATGAGTAGAGGGCTTGCGTGCACGTTTCATTTGTGTTTAAATAAAACCACAAAAACTGTAAAAAAAAAAAAAAAGAAAGAAAGAAAGAAACTGGGTTGGCCTAATAAGGTAGAGGAGATGTAGGTGGGGAAAATTAAATTGAATGCTGGGAGAAGGGAGGAGAAGTTAAGGAGAAGCCATGTAGCCCTGCTGGAGCTAGGCAGAGCTTTACGCGGTAAGCCACAACATGTGGTGATACACAAATTACTAGAAATGGGTTAAATTAATATGTAAGAGCCAATAATAAGCTAGAGCTAATGGGCCAAGCAGTGATTTAAATAATTTAAATAATATAGTTTCTGTGTGGTTATTTTGGGAGTCTGGGCGGCCGGGAATCAAACAAACAGCCTTCTACAACACATACTCTACACACGTTCACCACATACACACACTCACATATGCAGATCACAAATACCACCCCCCCCACACACAAAACACCACATCATGTGTGTATTACACACATACACAGGTATGCATGTTTGTACATACCTATCCAATTCCTGTTAATTTGCTTTTTCTTAATTTGGATATCTATAAGTTGAACTGATTCTCTGACTCTTAATACTCTTCCCCTTCACACCAATGAGAGCCATTGGAGTCCATCTGCTTAGAATCCTGTTGAGGATTGAGAAATTTCTGACTTTACCTCTTCAGACAAACGTGTCAGGGTTTGTCAGCCTTTCATAATTCTTTTCGTAATTTTCTTGGTCCAGAATATCATTCTCTTTCTCTCTGTCTTCTTGGTCGGCCCTGAAATTCTCTATATTTCAGTTCAGGTTTTACAATGACTATGAAATAAAATTTGGCATCCTGTTGGTCCATTTCCCCCACCACCCTGTCCTTTGTCTGAAGGTGTTTCCATTGCTTCGCAGAACATGCTATGAGTAAAATGCCTCTCTCTGAAGCCTCTGAGCCTTTCCATGAGAACACAGCTTAATTAGTGCCAATAAAAATGTGTTACTAGGTCTCTTTTATATCCACTATACTGTGCGTCTCCTGAGAACAAAAATGACATCTTTTCTTATTGTATTTGCTCTAATTCAGGCAGTGCCTGTCTCCCAGAAGGGGGCTGACAAACCCTTGTGGAGGACATCTGTGACTCCCAGGGATGTCATCTGTGGTGATATTTTGTTTGTGATCTAGCAAATAAAGCTTACATAAAGATCAGAGTGCAGAGCCAAGCCACTAGGTAGCCATAGAGGCTAGTCAGTGGTAGGGCATGCCTTTAGTCACAGCATTTAGAAGGCAAGGGGTAGGTGGATCTCTGTGAGTTCAAGGCTACCCTGGGCTACACGAGATGGATCCAATCCCAAAGAGAAACAGAGCCAGGTGGTGATGGCTCAAACCTTTAACCCCAGTGCTTGAGAGCCTCATGCCTTTAATCCCAGCACTAGGAAGGCGGAAACAGGAAGGGATATGGCTGGATGGAGAGAGGAATATGAGTGGGGAAGAGACATTCACTCAAGGCATTCAGTCTGAGGACTTGTAGAGACAAGATACTCCATTCGGTCTGAGGAGTTCCCTGAGGCAAGAACTCGTGGCTGGCTGCTCTGCTTCTCTGATCTCTCAGCTTTCCCGCCCTAATACCTGACTCCAGGTTTTTATTGTTAAGACCAATTAGAGTTTGTGCTATACCAGATTCACTTCACTGCACAGTGCTAAGAATATAACATTCCACCTTTTCCAATTGGCTTTCTCATCTGGTCAACAGAATATCATTTTCTAATTATTTTAGTAGTTGAAATGATTCTCTATAATGTAGCATAATATTAGTTTGTAGGCTTGCCTTTGTTAGCATGTGAACTTCCAAGTTTGCATCTGAGAATGTTATAGGGCATATTTCCTACCAGTGAATTTCTCCCAAGGGTAAGTTTTTTTTTCCCCACACCTCTTTCTTCCAGGAGCCATTTGACAATGTCCCATCTGGTGGGTGGGGACAGTATTTGTTATTGGTAGTCCAAAGTAAGAGGGCAGAAATGCAACCTGTATCATTTAATGCACAGGAAAGTCCCAAGTAGTAAAGCACTGTCAAGAATGCCAAGCTCTAACAAGCTTGCTTAAAATTTAAAAAATGGTAGTAGGGGAAAGACTCTGAGTTTATTTGACACTATGCAATTGTCAGGATTTTAGCTATTTGCCTATGAGTTGAGAGCATCATATTGACTTTCTGTAACTTTTGAAATAATGCCCAGGCTTTTACAATATAAATGTGCCTGCTCACTCTCTGTACGGTTTTTCAGAAGCAGTCATCATATATGACATTTTCTCTGCTTTCCTTTCCTTCTAGGTGTCTAGTGAGTTTATACGTCCCTGTGTCCCAAATACTAGATAGGGTTTTGTGACTAACCAGCCTTGTGACTAGAAGTGGTATATGTGAATTCCATGCCAGAGCATTTAATGGCTGGTGCAGGCTGTCCAGTGTTATCTTGCTCTGGTTCAGTGACTGGAGAATCAGCGATTGACATGGAAACACTGCAGAGCAGAATCAGCCAGGATTCCAGGGTTTTGTCCAGTCCATGATTGTCTATAGTTGGGCCTAAGCCAACATCAGTGTTGCTATACCCAAAGTCAGCCTTCCTCTAGACTATACTATTTCAGTGGGAGAGTTGCTCATAATGGAGCTTAAAGGACTAGTTTGATTATGATTCTATATAAAAGGGAACAACACTGGCTATGCTGAGCACCTTACAGTCAAGTTGAGTAGTCACTGATGTTGCAAGGAGGGGGCCGCTTTTTCTTTCCAGCTGCCCGGCTAGCTTACACCTGAAATAACCACACAGAAACTGTATTAATTAAATTAATGCTTGGCCCATTCACTCTAGTTTCTTTGTTTTTTTGTTTGTTTGTTTGTTTGTTTTTGTTTGTTTTGTTTTTCGAGACAGGGTTTCTCTGTAGCTTTGGTGCCTGTCCCGGAACTAGCTCTTGTAGACCAGGCTGGTCTCGAACTCCCAGAGATCCGCCTGCCTCTCCCTCCCGAGTGCTGGGATTAAAGGCATGTGCCACCACTGCCCAGCTAGCTCTAGTTTCTTATTGGCTAACTCTTATATTAATTTAACCTATTTCTATTTATCTGCACATCGCCACATTTTTACCTGGTAAAATTCCTAGTGTTTGTCTTTGGCAGATCCATGGTGTGTCTCTTTCTCTTTCTGTTTTCTTCCTTTCAGAATTCATTTCCATGTTCCCTGCCTACCTAAGTTCTCCTCTATCAACAGGCCCAAAGCAGTTTCTTTATTAACCAATGAAAGCAATGCAAAGACAGAAGGACCGCCTATACCATTCTAGAATATAACAGATACTTTGAAGTATTTTAATCTTTTGGGTCTGGACAGAAGGCTCAGAGGATAAGAGCACTGGCTGTTCTTGCAAACTTAATTTGATTCCCAGCACCCGTGTGGCAGTTGATAACTGTCTGTAACTTGAAGTTCAGAGGTTCTGAGAGGCACTCTTTGGGCACCAGACACTCACCTACAATGGTGGTACGCAACCATAAATTCAGGCAGAATCCCATACACATGAAAGAAAAATAAATTATGTAAAATATATTTTAATCTCTTGTTGAGGGAATATAGGTAAAGAAAATTATTGACCTTTGCTTCTAACAGTATCTTTATGATGTGGGAAGTGATGTATGCATGAATATGTTTTATTGCCATTGGTTAATAAAGAAGCTGATTTCAGCCAATGGTTTAACAGAGTAAAGCCAGGCAGAGAGAGAGAGAGAGAGAGAGAGAGAGAGAGAGAGAGAGAGAGAGTAGGCAGAGTCAGAGAGACTCCATATAGCCATCCACAGTAGACAAATGTGCTGGAACCTTTCCAGTAAGTCACAGCCATGTGGTGATACACAGATTAATAAGAATGGGTTAATTTAAGATGTAAGAGAAAATAAAGCCAGAAATATGCTTAAGCTGTTGGCCAAACAGTATTGCAATTACTACAGATTTCTGTGTGATTATTTTGAGTCAGGGTGGTTGGGAAATAAACTAGTGGCCCGTGCCAACATCTCTGTTCAATTATGACAAGCATTTGACAGAAGCATTTTGTCATATAGAAGACACACCATCCACCAATTAATTTAAATCATATGCACCAATTCTTGAAAACCACTTGAGCTTACTGACCCCGAGTTTCCTCTCCATGCTGGTTGGAAATTCCCAGGGGATGCATCAAGATCTTTTGCTCCCTGGGAAATGCCTGGGTTAAATTAGTTATGCATCGCAGAGCATTTTCTGTCACTGCTCAGTAGGTCTGGTTTTGCAAAGCTTGCCCTCTTGAGGACGAACAGCTTCAGTCCACAAATTGTTCCACCTGGATAATAAATATACAGAAGTCTCCTGATGCCTTTAGAATTACTGATTGATGAGGACTGGGCTCTGCCAAGACAGGAAGGTCAGGGAGTGTGAGATCAGTTCTCTGAGTTGGCGTCTGGAACCTGCCATCTCATTTCTACCATTGCAGGGTTCAAGAGTCCATATTAAAGGGCTGTTAACTGCTTTAATCTGTGCACATGGTTTAAAATAATATGTTCTGCAATGTAAATATTCAGATAAAGTGACCTGATATTATCTCCAGAGATTCTTAACCATTATCTACAATAATTTCTTCACTGTGATGCTTACATTATTGAGTCAAACTATTGTAATTATTAGAGTGAATACATGCTTTATGAGCTTGAATCTCAAAATAAATTTGAAACAGATAAATCTAATAGCTTAAGACTGGACTACAACCCCTTTGAAATAAGCCTGCCAGATCGTTTGTTCTTTACATGGGCCTGCATCATATCAAGCCGTCAAAGTCATGCAAATATTGACATCTTCTCAAATGATATTTTCAAAAGATTTGCATGGGAAAGAGGTATCTTTGCATTTTTTTTCTCTAACCTTTTCCACTTATCTTTCAAATATCCAGGCAATTGAATAAACATTGCAGTTTTAAAACTTGATGTGGAATTTGTATTGCAGATAAAATTCAAACTGATTCAAAAATTATTTTGGTGGCTCCATAGAAAAGAGCCAATTTAATATGAGAATGAATCATAACAATGGCTTTGTACGTTCTCTAGAAATTATGTCAAGGAGCTCCGGGCAGAGTGGTTTAAAAACCATTTTACCAGCATCCACAATTGTAAGGCCTCCACACAGAACATGGATATAAAATGGAGCATCATAAACTGTGAAGATAATATTGTGTTTAGCTAAGTAATGCCAAAACTATTAGATTATCTGGTACACTGTAGAATCAAAAGGCAACAAATAAACTTGTCCAAACTGGCTATAATTTTATTTACAGTTTACTAAGTTCTGTAGCCGAACTGACACAAATTGTGTGAAATTAGCATAGAATTTAAATTGAATGAATAGAATTTTTTAGAAAAATGGCTCAATGCTTTAGAAGCATTCGTGACACTGTTGTGGGGATAAAAATTCAGATTTCAGCACACACAGTAGAAGCCAAGGAATGCACATGCCTACCTATAACTCCAGCTGTGAGGTGGGAAGACACAGGAGGATTGCTGGGGTATGTTGGCTTCCAACCTCGCTGAGAAAATGCAAACGCCAGGTTTACAGAGAGACCTTGCCTCAAAGGTACAAGAAGAAAGCAACAAAGGAAGACATCTGATATTGTCTTCTGGGCATAAACACACACACACACACACAAATAAACAAAAATTTAAAGTTTTAAAATTAAAGGGTTAAATAAGAATATATATCCTCTGAAAAATTATCGAAAAATTTAATTGTTTAATGCATTTGAAATATTGAATGCACTTATAATTACTTGAAATTACGTTAATAATAGAAGAACTTCTCTCCTTTTATTCCTATTTATATCTCATTATTCTAAACACTTAAAGAATATAAGAGATTATTAATTTAAACAGAATTTCATAAAGAAAACACACTTACTTATACATGTACAGCAAAAACTTGACAGGGAGCACAGTGCTGGGCATCTAATAGCTTCTCAATTTGAGAATGATTTTTAGCACATTTGTACACTTTTATAGTATATTGTACATTCATGAAAATATCTCATAAACACCACTTTGTGTGGAAAACAAGACATATACTTCAGTTTCAGTAAATCTGAGAAAATGAGAAATTGAAGACTATGCCCTTCTGAGATCAAACAAGAGGCAGCAGAATCAGAAACTGACCTCAAGACACTCTAAACCCTGGACCCTGGTGCTACTTAAAGAATACAAAGGTGGTCTATAGCTAAAGCTGAGATGTAAACCCAGGTCTTGGAGTAAAGTCTTAGATTCATTTAATATTCATTTGTCAAATACCTATGGAGCACCTTCTACAAAGATGATGCATGTTTCTGTCGCTATAGTAATGAAGTTAGGGTGCCTGTATTTTCCTCACAGCTGGAGAGTGGGGCGTGGAGTCTCAAATGTATTTGTAATGCAGGACCACAGGTGCCTCTTAAGGGGGAGAAGTGAACATCCAGGACAACTCAGACAAGTGGATAAAGCTGGTGTTACTCAATGCCAGAGTTAGGCTATTATAAGATGGATGAAAAGGGGTAGGAAAGGAAGAGTTTTGTGTAAATCCCTGGGATCCACAGGGAAAGAAAAACATTCAACTGGAGTAAGGGTTGGTAGAAATAGAACGAGTAAGAAAGGGCCTGTAATAAAAGCATGACTTTCTTACAAAATGTAGGCCTCAAACGGAGTTGTATGGACAACCACTGACCAATTTCTTTCTCTTTCTTTTAACCTAACTAGATTTTGGTTGATATTTGATGGATTTCTATATATGCATGCATTTGTAACGTTGTTACCCAAATCAAAGCATTAAACATCTCCATTTGTATTCAAATTGTTCCTGTGTTTGCTTACGTTTGTAGTTTTTACAAGTGTTTCAGGTTTTGTAAGAACATTTCATGTAACACCAATCTCTTCACATGTATCTCAGGGTGCACACAGCTGTGCTGTTGACTGTCAATGTGGAAGTCCTGAGACTGTAATCCACTTTGAGGAAGAGGAGAAAACTCTTCTGTACATCTGTCTTCGCAATTAAGTATTAAATTTGACAACAAAACAGCAAATGATAAAATGAAGAAGGGACATTATATCAAGTTAAAGCTTTTCTACAACACAGAAAACAAAATCATAGAAAGGTAGTCTAGCTAATGGGAGAAACATTTGCAATCTCTTCAATAAAGGTTTAGTACCCAAAATATCCAAAAATTTCCAACAACTTAACCCAGTTAAACACGGGGGATGACTTAAATAGTTATCTTGTCAAAAAGAATACACAAATAGTCACCAGGCAAGTAAAAACTTGTGCATTTATACTAACCATCAGGCAAATGCAGGTAGAGCATATTGAGATATGACACCACACCTCTTAGAATAGGTATTAGTAAACTTAGCGAGAACCTCTGTTGACAGATAAAGAGAAAACAAGGTCAGGTTGAGATGGAAACATCTTCCCTACTGTCTAACTTGTCTAGTGACAGAAGGAACTATTCCAGTTTCTGTGGAAGAAAAGGCACCCATGGCCCTTCCCAGCTCTAAATGCTAGGAAGTTCAGTCACACCATGCCAGGCATGATGTGACTGCTTGTGCAATCGTGGCAAGGCTGTTGTGGGAGTAACCAACTAGGCCACAACTGGAGGTCTGCTCTATAGATGGAAACTCATGTGTATACTGTAAAACCAGTCAAAGACATATGGCTGAGAAAGTCACAGGCCCTAATTGGAAGCTTACTACTGTTTAGTTAAATAGATGTAGTGTAAAACTGCCTTCTAAATATTTGTCTTTACACCCATAGAAACAATGTGATGAGGTTGTAACCTTCATATATTGTGGCTATGAAAGTGGAATGTTGCATTTATTTGGCAAAACTTTATGTTTATTCCAAAAACTAAAAACAGAACTACTATATTACCTGTCAATACTATTTCTTGGTATGTATGCACAAATATCAGATTTAGGAACTTAACACAATGAGTACCATTTTGTTCATTGTAGCACTGCTCACATTATGTCATGTGCAGCATGACTAATATTAACCATGGCACGGGGATAACCCAAATTTCCAAGAAAAAAATGGCCAAATAAAAAAATGTGATTAATGCATACAATGGAGTATTATTTGCTGAACAAAAATAGAAACCGCCTCCAATAAGCCAGTCAGGGAAGAGTGGTTCTACATGTTACCACCTATACGAAGTACCTAAAATAAACTTACAAAAACAGAGACTAGAACATTTACAGCGGGTAGAGAGAGAATTGGAAATTATTGCCCAATAGTATCATGTTTCAGTTACATGAGATGAACTGCCAGTGAGGGCTTTAGTTATTTTGGGGGTTTTGAGATTATATTTGCAATTTCTCCCTTCCCTTTCTTCACTCTGAAACTTCCCATGTACCTCGTCCCAGTCTCCTTACTTGGGAACTGCAAGTACAGCTACCCTTGGAAGCTATATTCCACAAACGCTTTAAAGATTTACTTTATTTTAAAAAATTATGTGCATATACATATTTGCATGTATGTATATGTATTTGTATGCACGTGTTCATGTTTTTGTGTATTTATATGTGTGGATTTGTGTGCATGTGTGTATGTGTCTATTGGTGCGTGTATCTTTGAGTATGTGTGTTAGTGTGTGCATATCTGTGTGTGTATATTTGTATATATTGTTTATATATTTCTGTGTTCATGTGTGTGTGCATGTATGTGTTAGTATGTATATGTGTGTTGGTGTGGATGTGTGATCTGTGTTTATATGTATGTTTGTATGTTATGTGTTTAAACATGTGAATATATGCAAGTCGCTTAAGAAGCCAGAGGAAGGAGTCAGATGTTAAATTCCCAAAGCTGCAAGTTTTATAGGCAAATTTTTGCTCCACATGGGATCTTGGTGACCCTACAAGAGCAAAAGTGCTCTTAACTATGGAGCATTGTTCCAGTCTCTTAAAGTCACTTTAAATTCTGCAGTCCTATACAGCCTCCTCTCACAGTCCCATCTTCCTGTAGACAGCATAATGCTTATTTTCAGGAATTATTACACTGGGGGAGATACCTGGTACAATAAAGGGCAAAGTGTCATGCAGAAAGGCAGGGTGTGGATGAGTCTAGAGACTCAACAAGGAAACTGTTGTACCTTTATCTTGCTGCCAGGTTTATATCTCTCACATAAGAGTCTAGAAAATACTTTTCTGGAGAAACTGAACAGCCAAAGAGAAACCTACATACACTGACATGGAATGAGCACCAGTAGCTGAGCCTCACTTATTTATCCTACGGTGGAACAAATAACCTGTGGCGTTGACACAGAATGAACTAGCTGGGCCTCACCTAGCTATTCTACAGTGAAATGTACAACAATTGGCATTATTTACCAGTGTTCCAATTGATGACACTGTCCTACCTTTGAACATTAATAATAACTTCTCATGTAGAACTCAAAGACAATAAAGATGAAAGGACTTAGGGCTTGGACTCAATAACTAAGAATGCCTGTCACTGTTGCAGAGGGACCAGGTTCAGTTACCAGCACCTACATGGCACATCACAACCATCCACAACTCTAGTTCCAAGGCATATAACCTTCTCTTCTGACCTCGTGGGCACCAGGCACACAATCAGTGCATGCATGTGTGTTCAGGTCAAATATATACACATAAAGTTTTAAAATCTTAAAAACAAATTCAATATGAAAAACTCTCTAGAAAAAAAGAGATGTAGTGATTAGGACAAATATATTAAAAGAGAAAACATGTTTGGGAAAGATGGGGTAAAGGTTGTTTGTTTAAAAGGACTCTACTTTCAGTAAAAAATGAAAAAAAAACAAAGTAGAGTTCTAGGAAGTAAAGCAATTACAGAAGAAAACTGTTTATGAAGTAGTCTAGAAAAAAGAGACTAAACACATAACTAGCTTTGTTTATGTGGATTATTTTTGCAAAGACTATCTACTACTTTCCCCCACAAAGAGTGGCGCATACTTCACTCTGTTAGTGCTGGTCTACAGTCATGAAGCTTTCTTCTAGGAAGAAGAGAAAATATCCTGGCACAAGACAAATGAGGAATGTGTGGAGCAGATAAACCTAATCAGCCTAGACTAAGCTGCCCCAGCCAAGCCATGCAGGGCCCCAGACAACTGGAGCCTGGTGAACAAGTAAACAAGAACTGTTTTATAAACAATGCTGAGCTCTGAGAAATTTGCTGTACAACATTATCTCAGCAATCACTAAGACAAAAAAATCCTAAACAAACAAAATTAAAAAAAAATGATAGATGCAGGTTAATTATTAGCTGAAAAGCGTTTCAAAGAGAGAAAATCAGGAATGTAAAAGGTAAGGTGTAAGAAATTATATAATCTAAGGAATATTCTAGAAATTCTGTATCTAAAATCCTCTACCAGGAGTCCTGTGACAATCTTGTGAGAATGATTGAATTGAGGCATGTTTAGGATTTTAATGTAGCACACCTCTGGTTTCTCTCGGTTTTTTATTTTACCTTTTACGGTCTGAATAAGATCTGCTTTAGTGGGGATCTTTTTGTATTCATTGGACTTGTCTGTGGGACATTTCCAGCAAGGATTAATCTACGCTGAATGTGGGTAATGCTGTTTCATAGGCTGTTGCCCTAAATGTAATGAAGAATGGCAAGCAGTCAGTTAGCACCAGCCCACCCTCTCCCTTTGTTTTTTGACCACCACAATGTGAGCTATCCATCATGGCTTCCTTGTCATATTGACTGAAACCTCTGAACATGGCAACCAAAATAAGTCAGTTTTTCCCTCAATTTGTTGCTGTTGGATATTTAGTCACAGCAATAGGAATAGAAAACCTGACTACTACAAACCCATGATACAAAAAGATCTACATTAAAGCTTTTTTTATTTCAGAACATCAAGGATAAAGAAAATCATAAAATCTGTCCCCATCAATGCCCGAGGCAGGTGAGAGAGGAGGCCCTGTTGTCATAAGAGTGGGAAAGCCAACCCTGAACCCCACCAGCTGTGACACTTGGGAAAACTGGCCCTGCACCTCTTCAGACAGCACAACAGAGCCAACCCTATTAGCACAGGTGTGGGTGAACCAGCCCAAAAATTGTGATCATGGAAGCACAAGAAAGGTGTCTTCATTATCCATCTGTCTTGTGGTAGCATGTGCAAGGGACAATTGCCTCCGCCCTGTCCATCAACACCTGGCTCTCTGGTCATAAAAGCAGGAGAGCCAACCCTATTTGCACAGTTGTTGGTGAGCCAGCCCCGAAGTTGTCAACATAGGAGAGCTGTCCCTGTTTCTCTCATCTGGTGGATCAACCACATACTGACCCTACAGTTGGCCAGGCTCAGTCCCAGGGTTATGATTTGCCCACCTCAACATCCACCCCATCTATGACCTGCTGGAGCACATGAAGGGCCCTGACCAACAGACCTAAAGCTACAGAATCTCCACAACAAAGCAACAGCATGATATCCAAGAAGAGTCCAAATGAGGGTCCAGAATCGATAGTGTAGTATGTAGTAATATGAGTGGCGGAGCTGCGTCCCCAGCACCCTGGCCGCCTGGCTAGCTTATGCCCCGAAATAACAACACACAAATTGTATTCATTTAAACACTGCTTGCCCCTTTAGCTCTAGCCCTTACTGGCTAATTCTGATATCCGGATCAACCCATCTCTAATAATCTGTGAGCACCAGTCTTACCCAAGAAGATTCTAGCCTACGTCCATCCTGGGTCGGAGCTTCATTGCGTGTGTCTGCCTGGGAGCAGGGCATGGCATCTCTTCTGAGGTGTCTGCTCCCGAGAGGAGAGCTGTCGAGTCTCTGAGCTCACTTCCTCTTCCTCCCAGCATTCTGTTCTGTTTACTCCACCCACCTATGTTCTAAGCTATGAGCCCAAGCAGTTTGTTTATTACTTAGCCAATGAAATCAACAGATTGATATATGACACTCCCACATCAGTAGTAGAAACCAGAGGCCTCAAATCATATCAATAAATTTTTGCAATGAACACTTGCAAGTAAAGATATATGGGCTGGGTGGTGATGGCGCATGCCTTTAATCCCAACACTTGGGAGGCAGAGGCAGGCGGATCTCTGTGAGTTCGAGACCAGCCTGGTCTACAAGAGCTAGTTCCAGGACAGGCTCCAAAACCACAGAGAAACCCTGTCTCGAAAAACCAAAAAAAAAAAAAAAAAAAAAAAGATATATGGACAAAGGTGTTTACTGTGTGACTCACTGTGTCACACCACAGTTTCCAAGATGAAATTCTTAAGTTTCTCCCCCTTTTTTTTCTTTTTTTCTCTTAAATTTTATTTTATTTAGGGGGTGGGTGACGGGGCAGAGAGCAAATACGAGGAGCTGGGAAATGAATAGGATCAAGATACATGATATAAAAGACAGAATACGTTTTAAAAAGATGGTAATAAAAAAGAAAATTATGAAATTTTGTTGGACATATTTGGTCAAAAGCTGAAACTGGTCAGGCAGTGGTGGCATAGACCTTTAATCCCAGCACTTGGGATACAGAGGTAGGTTGATCTCTCTGAGTTCAAGACCAGTCTGGGCTACAGAGTGAGTTCTAGGACAGATAATCCCTGTCTCGAAAAGCAAGCAAACAAACAAAAAAATCTTAAATATTGTTAGTCTAAAAAACAAAACCTTCCAGAGACTGCCAAAGCAGTATATGCAAATGTACTAAGCAGAATGGTGCTGTACTTAGACAAATGCTCAAAGGAGGAGTTAAGTAAGTAAATGCCTCTGTGTTTAATATAGAACCTATAAATGTGTGGTCTAGAATTACATAAACACAGACACACTTTGGTCCCACTGTCTAGTGCCATAAACTATACCCACACTCACACCTTCATAGAGACATCGACATAAACACGAGGACCTGCCCATGCAATTGATCTTCCATAATGTGAGTTACCTGTGATGCCTCATTCTCTTTATATGATTGGTAAGAACAGAAATTCTTTACCGTGCACTCTCCCTCCCAAACTGCCGTAGTTCTAATTTAACGGTGATGAAATAACTGTACAAATCCAATCGAGATGCATTCTACATTATAGCTAGACTGTATGCCAAACCATGAAGGTTATCAGAAATATCCAAAGCCTGGAAATGTGTTAGGAATAAAAAGTTTTAACACATAGATTAAACTTACTGTGGTATCCTAAATGGGACACAGAAACAGAAAAGAAAACAACACATTAGGTTAAATATAAGTAAGTATATTTAAAGTATGGTCTTCAGATAATTGCATAAACACTGATTCATTTCTTATGGCTAATATATCATTATGAAATAATAACAACAGGGTGACTAGTATGGAATAGGTTAGCTAATGTCTACATACATTTTTTAAAGTTTCATACCACTGAAGAATTAAAAGTTGATTAGAATAAATCATTGGCTATAGAGAATTTCACATCTAAAACTGGGTGGAGCTGAGAGATGGCCTGCCAGTAGAGCACTGGCTAATCTTCTGGAAGACCAGGGTTTGATTCTCAGCACCCATGTGGCAGCTCACAACTCTCTGTAACTACAATCTTAAGGTATTCTTACCCTTTTTGGCCTCTGTGGGCACTTAGCATCTGTTACTGGGGTTATATTCCGCAAGAGGTTTCCTGTGCCAATGAATTCAAGTATACTTCCCACTATCCCTTCTATGAGGTCCAGTGTGATTGATTTTATGTTAAGGTCTTTGACCCATTTATATTTGAGTTCTGTGCATAGTGATAGATTGGATCTATTTTCATTCTTCTACATGTTGATGTTAATTTATGCCAGCACCATTTGTTGAATATACTTTCTTTTTCCATTTTATATTTTTTGCTTCTTTGTCAAATATCAGGTGTTTGTTGGTGTGTGGATTGAGATCTGGGTCTTCAGTTTGATTCTATTGGTCCTTCTGTCTGTTTTTATGCCAATACCAGGCTGTTTTTAGTACTGTAGCTCTATAGTAGAGTTTCAGCTTGGGTATTGTGATGCCTTCAGAAGTTCCTTTATTGTACAGGATTGTTTTGGCTAACCTGAGTTTTTTGCTTTTCCATATCAAGTTGAATATTTTTCTTTCGAGGTTTGTAAAGTATTTTGTTGGAATTTTGATGAGCATTGCATTGAATCTGTAGATTGCTTTTGGTAAGATTGCCATTTTACTATGTTAATTCTACCTACCCAAAGTATGGGCAATCTTTCCATTTTCTGGGGTTCTCTTCAATTTCTTCAGAGATTTAAAGTTTTGTTATACAGGTCTTCCACTTGTTTGATAAGAGTTACTCCAAGATATTTTATGCTATTGTGAAAGATGATGATTCTTTGATTTCTTTCTCAGCCCATTTATCATCTGTCTAAAGGAGGGCTACTGATTTCTTTTGAGCTAATCTTTTATCCTGATACATTACTGAATGTGTTTATGAACAAAGCAAATATCAACAGATGCAAAAAAACTAGTATAACCCCTTGTATCTTATCAAATCACCATGGCTTAAAATTAGAATTCAACAGCAACACTAACTTCAGAAAGCCCTAAAACACATGGAAATCAAACAGTGTTCACCCGAATCACCAATGGGTCAAGGAAGAAATAAAAAAAGAAATTAAAAACTTCCTAAAATTCAATAAAAATGACTACACAACATACCCAAATTTATGGGAAACAGTGTTAAGAGAAAAGTTCATAGCACTAATTGTCTACATAAAGAAAATAGAATAATCCCACACTAGTGAGTTAACAAAAAGCCTGAATTCTAGAACAAAAAGAAGCAAATTGACCCAGGAAGAGTAGACGTCAAGAAATAATCAAATTGAGGGCTTAAATCAACAAAAGAAAACAATACAAAGAATCAATGAAAGAGTTGATTCTTTGAGAACACAACAAAATAGAAAAACCTTTATCCAAACTAAACAAAAGGCAGAGAGAAAATATCCAAATTAATAAATTAATAAAATCAGAAACAAAAAGGGGGACATAACAACAGACACAGAGGAAATATAGGGGAACATCAGGTCATACTTCGAAAATCTGTACTCTACACAATTGGAAAGCTTAAAGGAAATGGACAATTTTCTGGATAAATATCACTTACAAAATTTAAATAGAGACCAGATAAGCAAATTAAATAGGTCTATAACTGCTAAAGAAATAGAAAAAGTCATCAAAATCTTCCAATCAAAAAAGCCCAGGACCAGTTGGTTTCAGTACAGAACTCTACAAGAGTTTCAAAGAAGAGCTAATACTAATACTTCTCAAATTGTTCCACACAATAGAAACAGAAGGAAAATTGCCCAACCCTCTTTACAAGGCTACAATTATCCTGATACCTAAATCACACAAAGATATTACTAAGAAAGAGGATTGCAGGCCACTCTCACCCACGAACAATGATGCAAAAATACTCAATAAAATATTGACAAACTGAATCCAAGAACACATCAGAAAAATCATCCACCATGACCAAACAGGCTTTATCCCAGAGATGCTGGGATGGTACAACATATGAAAATCTGTTAATGCAAACCACCACATAAAGAAACTGGGGGAAAAAACCCACATGATCATCTCATTAGATGCTGAAAAAGCTTTCAACAAAATACAGCATCATTCATGCTTAAGGTCTTGGAGAGAGTAGGGATTCAAGGAAAATACCTAAACAAATTAAAGGCAACAAACAACAAGCCAACAGCCAACATCATACTAAATGGAGAGAAACACAAAGCTATCCCACGGAAATCAGGAACAAGAAAAGATTGTCCACTCTCTCTGCATCTATTCAATATAGTACTTGAGATTCTAGCTAGAGCAATGACAGCAGAAGGAAATCATTGAATCTTAACTAATTATATACTAATTATATTCTTGACTTAGCAGAATGTGATTAGCAAGAATATATATTGCATGTGTTAGGAATAATGCAAAGTACATTGTATACATATACCTAAATGCATAAAATTTACAACCTCACCTTATTATTGAACAATAGTAATAATTGCATTATTACATGCATTATTGTAATAGTGTATAATTATTGCATGATATCAATATGTTTAAAGATTTAATGTTGTGTTGATCAATTCTCCTCAAACTAATGAGTTGTATCCATTTTTGTTCCAACAAAAGACCTGGCAGTGTGTTTACAAAAGTTGACGTTAGATGGAAACTAGAATATAAAGGCAATTTTGAAGGATTGCAGAATTTCTCAGAAACATACACACACACACAGTACTTGCAAAATCATGACTGCATGTGCACACATATATGCACATACAAACACAGATTACAGGAGAAAGGGGTGTGACTTAGATGAAAGTGCATAATAAAAATATAGTTACCACATCAAGGATCAAGGTTGGTGTAATTCTGGTACATAAACCAGTGGTAGAGGGGGAAGCACAGAAACAGACATCTTTCTTTCTTTCTTTCTTTCTTTCTTTCTTTCTTTTTTTTGGTTTTTAGAGACAGGGTTTCTCTGTGGCTTTGGAACTAGCTCTGTAGACAAGGCTGGTCTTGAACTCACAGAGATCCGCCTGCCTCTGCCTCCCGAGTGCTGGGATTAAAGGCGTGCGCCACCAGAAACAGACATTTTTATGAGAACATGTGGACAGCTTGCTTTTAATGTAAGCAGCAAGCAAAACTTATTTTATACTTATTTTCAATGTTTATTTCAGGAATACCAGGCTTGTTAGTTCCACTTCAATGATTATCACTAAATAATATTGTATTTTTCATAAAGCACATGCTCTAAAATGTATCTGATTCTTTTGAAATTGCTTCTCCTGGACTCATTCCAACATGAAGCCCTTGAGATCAAGCATTTTGTTCACTCTGCTTCTTTCCATTTCAAGTGTCAAAAATAAGCTTTTGAATCAATAAATAAGCATATACATCCTTCAGGAGTGGAAAGATCAGATAAACCTTTTATGTAACATATAAAGGATGGAGAGCATTTGGTTTGAAAAGCCTGAGTTAGGGCAGATATGTGAAAGAGATTCTAGGTGAAAGAGAAGGCAAACACAGATGGAGAAGGACGGCTGGGCGTGGTAGAACACAGCTGAAGTCCCAGAACTTGGGAGACTAAAGCAAGGAGATCTCAAGTTCAAGGTATGGAGCAAAATCCTCTTTTCAAAGAGGCAAAAGGTATTTATGTGGGAATATAATGTGAAGTCACTCTTAGATAAAATAAATGGAAAATTCATTTCAAATAAAAACAGCCATTCGCAAGTCTCAGAATAGTTGCATTTTTGTTATACACAAAAACAAAAACTGTTTCCCCATTAAAATAATCCAGAATTCTGAGATTTTTTTCCCATTCTCCCTAACTTGTAAACATCTCCAACTTATATACTATCCAATACATACATACACACGTGCGTGCGCACACACACACACACACACACGCACGCACGCATTTGTATGTATGTGTTTTGGGGACAGTTTCTCTGTAGCTTTGGTGCCTGTCCTGGAACTAGCTCTTATAGACCAGGCTGGCCTCGATCTCACAGAGATCCACCTGCCTCTGCCTCCCGAGTACTGGGAATAAAGACATGTGCCACCATTGCCTGGCTAGAAGTTCTCATTCTTAAAACAAGTATGTACCTCAAGCTTTTGAAGGTTTATTTGTTACATGCAGATTGCAGGGTTTTTCTTCTAAAAGATTAAATAGAAGTTTTGGGTTCCTTAGAAAACTATCTCATCAAGTGTCTTAGGGTTTCCATTGTTGTGAAGAGACACCATGACCATGACAACTCTTACAAAGAAAGCATTTAATTGGGGTGTCTCACTTACAGTTTCAGAGGTTCAGTTCATTTTCATCATGGTGGGTGCATGACAGTGTGCAGACAGATGTGGTGCTAGAGTAGTTGAGCATCCTCCATCCTGCAGGCAGCAGGAAGTTGACCAAGACACCGGGCAGTATTCTGAGCATAGGAAACCTCAAAACTCACCCCCACAGTGACACACTTCCTCCAACAAGGCCATACCCACTCCAACAAGCCCACACCTCCTAATAATGCCACTCCCTATGATATTATGGGGGCCAATTACATTGAAACAACCACATCAATTGAGTCAGACGAATAGCAGACATAGAAATGACTGAATTCTAAGCACAAGTACATGGGACACTATTAGAATTTCTGAACCTCTGTGAATGAGAATTTTGTAGGCACTGTGGAAAATAGTATGGAGTTTTTGCCAAAACATATATGGAAATATATGATCCAGAAATTCCACTTTGGGGTATTTAGGCAAAAGGATCAAAATCAAGATGTGTGTGTAGATATGTGGGTGTTGGGGTATGTGTGCCAGAAGGGGCAGGAGAAGCTAGCAGAGGAGAGCCAACAATATCTCACAGAACACAGAATATTCCTCACTTCTATAAACTTTTAAAGCTGGGAATCTGAGCTTAACTGCTTAGTTGAGGTACTTGATACAATATAAGGCTGTGGTTCAGGTTGCCTTGGGCCTGGAAAACAGACAGTTAGTCCTGTTTTCCTGTCTTACCTTGGGGAAACTACCTGCTACTTTTGCAGCTGGATGAAGGGCCTGAAATGGCCAAGAAGCTTTAGGGTGGGGTGAGGTAGGGGACGAGGCTAATCCCTTCACTAGGGAAACATCTGGCATCTAGTAATAAGTAGTAGAGTGTAGCACTTTTCATTCCAAGTCAGGCCTGTTTCATTTAGAAATGTGTTCTCTGGTTTCATCCATTTTGCTGCATCCATTTTAAGACTGAATAATATTCCATTGTGTATATACACAAACATATAAATAAGCATATATCTAAAAACATATAAATTTATATATATATATATGCATAAATATATGTGTATTTACTCAATGCGACTTCAACTCTTCTGCTCATGAACACTTCCGTTCTTTCCAAGTCTTGGCTACCGTGAATAACACTATAATGATTTCAGGTATGTGTTTACCTCCAGGGCGGACCTGATTTCATTTCTTTAGAGTATATCCTCAAAGGACATATTTCTGGGTCACGGGCTGGCACTGAGCTTAGCAACTATATTGGAAATCACCCCAAAGCTAGAGCCAAAACAGACTAATGGAAGTTCATTAAACAGAGAAGTCTCTGGACACCAAAGCACAAGAAAGAAAGAAGTCTACAGACTGGGAGAAAATACATCTAAGCCGCACATCTGAAACAATGCTCAAAAGCAAAAACACAAAAACAAAACCAGAATGCTCAAATTCCCAAATATGGAATGGGCAAGATGATATGAATGGATATTTTCCTAAAGAGAACATACAAATGGCCGACATGTGTATGAAAGAGGAATTTGACATCCCTAACCATCAGGGAAATGTCAATCAAGCCCCCATGCAGCAATCTCCTCACACTTATAGAACAGCTATTACCAAACCAGAGAGAGATAGTAAGTGTTGGCTAAGGTGTGGAGAAAAGGGAATGCTGGCACACTATTGCTGACGATGTAAGTTGCAGCCATTATGGTAAGTAGAGTGCAGTTTTCTCATACATGAAAACTAGATTTATCAAACGACCCAGCCTTAGTCCTTTGAAAAGTTCAGTCACCTGCCTTTTATTTTCCAATTACTGGAAGTCAAAGGCATGGGGCTCAGGGCCAACACTGGCCTCTCAGGTCCCCATGCGGTTTGCAGCCAGCAGGAGGCGCCGTGGACCACGAGGGGTTCCGCGGGAAGAGGAAGTGCCCAGATCAGCTCACCCTGCGCAGAGTGCACCGAGACTCTCCTGGGCGGCTGTGCGCGGTCGGTTCCGGGTCTGGTGACTCCCGTGACAAGGGTCTCCGGGTGCGCAGAGGAAGGATCTGTCCTGACAGCCTGGTGGAAGATTCCGCGGCCGCGGTGCCCATGGCGGGCGAGGGCTTGGGACACCCGGGGACGACGGCCACCACGGCGCCCGAGACCCACGAGCACCTCTTCAAGGTGCTGGTCATCGGCGAACTCGGCGTGGGTAAGACCAGCATCATCAAGCGCTATGTGCACCAGCTCTTCTCCCAGAACTACCGGGCCACCATCGGGGTGGACTTCGCCCTGAAAGTCCTCAACTGGGACAGCAGGACGCTCGTGCGCTTGCAGCTGTGGGACATCGCGGGTAAGCGGGCCGCGTCCCAGAGCCACCAGACTTTTTTCTGCCTTCTGGTTCCTCTCTTTTCTTTTCTCTGCCTGAACTCCCTGCGGTGCGCTTTTAGATGTGAAAGACTGGACCGGGAAGATAAGTCGGTTTGGGGAGGCCTATCCTCTCTCCTACTGAAGTTCTGGGTGACTGAAGGAGTTCCACTACAGTGGTTCTTTCGACTCATTCACGTGGGATCGTCTAAGACCACTGAAAACACATTTACATTACGATTCATAACAGTAGAAAAATTACAGTTATGAAGTGACAACGAAAATAATTTCATAGTTGGGGGTCACCACGACTCAAGGAACTGTATTAAAGGGTCGCAGTTAGGAAAGTTGAGAATCACTGCGTTGGTAGCGCAGCCAAAACCACCACAACTCGGTTATTTTCGACCAAGTTCCCCCAACATCTGTCTTGGGTCGGTGCCCCGCTGATGTAAGGGTTTTCTCTCTCCTTAAGCCAAGAAATTTTACCTCTGAGTAATAACAGACATGTTTATAATTTAGTAAGAAGGGGTTGGAGCTATGGGTGAGAAAATCTTGGAGCCCAGCCAAGCCTTTGTGAAGGGAAACTCCGTTCCTGAAATTTTCTCACTTGGGAGGCCCGGTGACCCTGAAGAAGGGCTAGGAAAGTTCTGAAACTTTCCCGCTGCCCGTCCCTCCCTAAGCCAGTTCTCCTGCCTTCCATTGGGCAATTCCCCATCCCACAAACACTGAACTGTTTCTTTTTGCTTTCAACTGTTGCTCTGGAACGTAAGAGCCATTGTCTTTAAGAGACCACTTGTGACCCTTCCATGGGTTCTCATTGGTGTGGTAGGTGCCATCTGGGCATCGAACAAAAGGGGACCTTCTGTGAAGTTTAATGAAAATGGTAGCAAAGGTTACCCTGTTCAATCATTGCGTGTTCAGAAGCTCTGTCTGCCAGGAAGCAGTTGAATGGGAGCTTGTTTAACTGGAGAACGCCTTACCGAGTGCCAACTCTGAAGTCTTTGGAGGCTGTGGTTACACAGCTGGGTAGCAGAGTGAAGGGATACCTGGCTTCTGTCTGTCAGGTAGTATGTTCTGCATCTAGCCATTCCAGATAAAGCGTTGAAAGACTGCAAACTTTAGACTGATTTCCTTAAGAGCAGAGTCAAACTTAGACAAGAAGATACATTTATGCATAGCGATACCAATCTCTCAGAAAGTTATTTGGTCTTGGGCTCAACTTGGTTATAAAAAAAAAAAAAGGCTAAAGAATCTATTTGAAGTGCTGCCCGTCCTTTAAGGCCAAAGGATTTGAAATACTTTCTGCTACGGCCCAGAACACCGAAGAACATTCTTGTTGCTTGTTGTGACTTCTCACATCCTGACGGTCGCCCTTACCCTGTCCAGTGCAGCTTTTTCAGAGATGGTTTGAAACCCGTTAGAATGACAATTCATTTTCTTTTATTATGTGTAAATCACGACGACAATAAGTATTAAATTACATTTGGAAATTTGATGAAACAAAAGCAGCAAGTAGTTCTGGATTCCCTTAGTTCCAACACTCGGGAGGCAGAGGCAGGCAGATCTGTGAGTTTGTTGCCAGATTGATCTACAGAGTGAGTTTCAGGACAGCCAGGGCTACACAGAGAAACCCTGTGTGGAAAAATAAATAAATAAATAAGAATCTTTTCTATCTGTACATCACCTCTCCTCTTTGCATGGCCCCCTCATTTTCTCTTTCCCTCTATGCAGCCTAAGCTGGCCTCCGTGTGGATCCCTCTTCCTCAGTTTCCCTACTGTTGGAACTACAAGAACTTGCCAAGATACCCAGTTTCATCCTTCTTGAACTGACACCATAGCCAGGAGGGAGGCATGGCCCATCCATCTGTCGTAATGAAGCCATCCTTGCACTCTTGCCAAAATCTGAAACTTGAGCTTCTCTGGGGAAAAAAAAAAGAAACATTTTATAATCTCAAAAGGGATCTCTGATGTTAGCTGCTGCTTTTCAGCAGGAACTCTTGTAGCGTTCAGCAAATACATTACTCCAAATAAGAACTAGAGAGGTGTTAGTGTCTTAGTTGGGGGTCTGCTGCTGAAACATCATGACCAAGATGAATGTTGGGGAGGAAAGAGTTTATTTAATACATTTATACATCACTATTTATCACTGAAGGGAGTCAGGACAAGAACTCAAACCGGGCAGCAACCTGGAAGCAGGAGCTGATGCAGAAGTCGAGCTACTACTGCCTGGCTTGTTCCTCATGGTTTGCTCAGCCTGCTTTCTTTTAAAAGCCAGGAACACCAGCCCAGGGTTGGCACTACCCTCAATGGTAGGGGCCCTCCCTCATCAATCACTAATTAAGAAAATACCTTACAGCCAGACTTTAACTCTAGTTTGTATGCTAAGTTTATATGAGATGAGCCAGTACATGTGGTCACTAGACACTGTTAGACTTTTCTCACAGAGTCAGAGTTTGGGAAATGCTGCCTTAATATTCAGATAGCAAGAGACACAAATAGCTTGGATTTGGGCTGGAATTTGCAGAACTATGGCCTTAACTGCGCTGGATTTGAGCACTTGTGTTACTAGTGAATTCTGCTTAGCTCATGGCATCTGAATAAGAGAAAAGTTGTATAATAAACACCATGCCAAAACACTTCCCCAAGGCTAAGCATATGCCATGCGTGATTACAATGCTGACTCATACTGAATTCTGAAAGAATAAAAGTATTTATCCCCTGAATTGCAAAACATAAGGAGGAGCCAGCCACATGACATGACGCAACTGCTGGTTCCTTTTCAATACTGTTGTTCTGGAGGCCGTAGAGGTGGGCAGCGCCATAACAGCAATGTCGTCTATCAGAAGGGGTTTGAGAAGGGTAATAGGCAAGAATTACTGATTGCTTTCTGTAAAGGTAGCCAAACAGGTTCATGTAAACCCTTCAAATTAAGGACCACAGTAACTTGCTGGTACAGGCCTCAATAATGTGCTTCTCATTGCACAGAAGAAACCTAAATTAGAGCATGTACCTCTTAATGTAGACTCATAACAATTATCATTTCTTCCTACCTTCATTTCACGAGTCATCATGCTTCCTTACTTATGAAGTTTAGTATCCAGAGAAAGCCAGTTTCGATTGACTCCAGCTTTTTAAAGTGAATTTTGAAAGATTTTCTAAACTATGGCCGTTCTGCTTGTGATAAACTGTTTCATTGGTCCATACCCTAAAAAAAATCAAAGCAATAATTTTAGATATTTGCCTGGTATCTGGTAAACAATCATTGAGGAAGTCTGTGGTCATTGTGATCTAAGAATGAAGTGTTATTTTCAAATACATCCTTGGAGAAATTGTATCCATCATATATATGTTATAATGACCATTTGCTTTCTATAAGCTTTCCATATAGAGTTTTCTGTTATTGTATAAACCTGGGTGACTTCTGAATGGAGATATCAGAGATCAAAGAAGCATGTTTTAGAATTTATCCAAGTGTTCTCCTTCTCATCAAAAGCCTTTTCCCTTTGATCCAGCAAGCATGCTTTGATGGCTCCTTTCTGAGACAGAAATGGAAGGGAAAAAAAGTGGGTAACAAAGATGTAGCTTTACAGTTTCTATTGGTCATTTTAGCTGACAAACTGATTCTCTCCCACCCCATCCCCCCCGACCACAGTGGAGTCTATATGTAGAATTTATGTATGTATCCTCTGCCATGACTTGTGATTGCTTCTGGGGGTTATTTTGAATATGTAGGGGTTTCTGGTGTGGTTATCTGGAGACTCATCAGAACCACAGACAGGGACCGTAGCATCCACCATCAGTAACATGAAAAGATTCTTTAGCATCTGCTGTGTAAGGAGACTAGGCTCCATCTGACAACTGTGTTCATCCAGCCTGGTTTAGCAGAAGAACTACTTCTTTCCCACGGAAGTCTGGGATTAGGCCTCCCAGGACTGGTGTACAGTATCATAAAATCTGCATAGACAAAAATTGGCTTGCCACCTCTCGCTTATTCCAAGACTGTATTATTTGTTTCAGTGGTGCAGTAGAAAAAAGCGCATGCCTACATGCAAACGCAGTTAGGAGATAAAAGGCTCATGTTTCAAACTATGCAGGGTGTTTGCTCCAAAATATTCTGTACAAGGAAGTTGGGGCTAACAATTAGCCATCTTTCAGACCTGCCAAATCAGAATTCGAAGCACTTGGAAGGTTGTCACCTACCAAACGCTGTGGGTGATTCTGATTTATACTAAAGCTGAGAAGCATTGTTCTATCTTGGGTTTTTTGCACCCTGGCAACACACCCACATTCCCACTACACCCTACGAGCTCACCACTTAATCCGACAGCCTGCCTGGCATCCATGTTCCCCCGCGGTCACATCTTCCACATCCTTCACTTCCTTTCCCAGGTTTGCAGTACTTTCACCGAAGTGACCTCAGGCCACCCTCATCCTCCTTGTGGCCATCCCAGGAGCCTCTGCTGGAGGCTAGTTTATGGACACAAGAGCAATTTACATACAGAGATAAGACACTTTTTGTTCCTGTTCAATAGATTTATTTAAAGGAACAGAAACAATGTCTTAATCTTTTAAAGCTGTTATGAGTTTGAACAGAAATTAGAAAGGTTTTTATTTTCATAGATAATGATTCTCTTATAATCTATGATAGGAGATTGCCTGTTGAGAGTACTTTGTCTCTGAAATGCAGCATGATATTTAAGAATTTTATTTAAGAGACCGTCCATTTGCTAACTAGAAGCCAAACATTTCTTCTAAGTCACCTTGAGTAGTTATTGAGTAACTCGTGTTTACTTTCAGTGGATGGGGAAGAGGTGAAAATCTGAAAGGGGGAAAACTGCACACCATTTTATTCTACTGCTCTTGATTTTTGTTATGAAATTTCTATTTTGAGTTTCAACTAATGTTACTAGGAACATTTGGATTATCGAGAGAGACTCAACCCAAGCAAAAGTCATGATGAAAATCCCAAAAATCAGTTTCTGTGTATTGTGCTTCTCATAACCACAGAATGTGGTATTTCCTTTATTAAATCTAAGATAAATACATTCATTATTAAGATTTTCATTTGTCTCAATGAGGTACGGTGATAGATTTTGTGTATTTTTTTTTCTTTAGCCTAATAAGAATATTTATTCATGCGAAAATGCTAGTTTTGCTGTTTGATCCTCCTCGGTGTCATTAATGGGTAGTATCCCAAATAGCAAGATAAATATTTTAATCTTTTCCCAATTTGCATATTTTAAGATTTTTTCGCATTTGCCTCCGTAGGAGCTTGTGTGATATCTTTGGAACCTGCATCAACTCTCTCTGCCTCTGCACTAACCCTTCTCATCCTTCATGGTTGCCAAAACCTCAAGTTATAGTCAACATGCCTTCCTCCTGAGGCAGTAGCACATTGTTGAAGAGACAAAACATTTTGAGAGTCGTTGAAAATACGCTGTCAGTATGGCAGCAGTAGTGGAGATGACAAAGGCTAACCCTAGTATCAGTGACTGGTGCACTCTGCAACAGGGGATCTTCCCTCCGCTACTGGAGTAAGCAAGAGGTGACTGGGAGTGTGGGGAGGGGGAGGGGGACATTGTAACAGCACCGTGCTGTCCTTAAGGATATCACTCTTAGCTACTGTTACTAATAAGAATCTCTTCCGCCACACAAGACCCAATCAGAAATTTATCTGTTCCAGCAAATGTCGGGTAGATCGGATGGCACAGTAGTGTGATTAACCCAGAAAATTTGAGTCTCTCCTTGGGACTCCATTCTCTCATGAGTAAAATAAGAGAGCTGGACTAAGTGGACGTTTTCACCTGTCTCCTCGCTTCCACCAGCAATGTCTCTTTCAGACTTGGCTGTTGCCCAGGGTTGCCCCTGAACTAATATGAACTTGTTCAGAATACCCCTGGGTTTCAATCGATTTTCCTACCAGTGCAAGTTTTAACTCTGAACATGCATACTCTACAGGAAGCCAAACCTTCTCAGGCCCCCTAACTACTGAGGAGAGGCTTTCTCCCTTACCCACCTGTTCCATATGCAAAGACTCCATCAGGTCCTGAGCCAGGCCCTGCATCCTGGGCAAGGATTGTCTTCCTTCTAGTAAAATGTGTTCTACTGTTTTCATGACTTTGTTAACTGACTATTTTCTCTTTCTGCTTGAAAGTCCTCTTCTCAACTTACTCTGGATACAAATCTTCACTGGGTAAGTCATTGACACTTGGTCCCCAGTCAGTTTCTTCCCTTTACATTTGCTTAATTGTATAACTGACACCTTTTTCACATAGCATACAGGGTTTTTTGTTTGGGGTTTATTTTTGTTTGTTTGTTTTTTAGTACAGTTTCTGATGTGAGACTTGTAAGGGAAAATTTCCTCCTGATCTTGACATCTCAGAGAATCTGTCTGACATTTCTAAGCCAACGTATCTTCCCCCAAAATTCCTTATCATAGGCATTTCTGGTTTTGGATGAGTTATCAGAAAGGGCAGATGAGTACATCTTTTAATACCACAAGTTATGATTAACAGAAAAATTATTTGGGATTTTCAGGAGCTTGACTAAAAAAAAAGAGCTATGAAAGCCTAGCAGTTCTTCGAAACACATAGTATATAGTTATCCATCCTTTTACTAATTTGAAACACATAGTATATAGTTATCCATCCTTTTACTAATTTGGCACCTTTTTGAAATTCAAAGGATGGTCAAACTGAGAACTACGTAATTATCCTACAATGTTAATCTTCCCATATTTTTTAACCTAAGTCTGTCTTTGTCGTAGTGGGGCTACAGCCCCTTCGGGTTCTATAATTCTAGTTAGTAACAGTGGACTCCTAAAGCTTCACTCGTAGAAAATGAAATCCAAACAACTTCAATGCATCTGTCTAGTTGCTTTTGAAGACTTGGTGACTTTACCCTTACCTGTTAAAATATCCTGGGTGAATGTATTGGTGTCATTGTTCAATGTACATTTATAGAGAGAGGTACAAGGCTAAGATGCCATAAATGTCAGCATATATGATCAAATGAGCTACAAAGATAAGCTAAAATCACATGTATCTTACCAATAAAATGTAAACATGACAGGTTCCAACAGATGACCATTCATTGTAAAGAAATCCAGATGTTTGGATATATGAAGTGTCATGAGCCACAGAAATATTTGAAATATGACGATATGATAGAATTTGGAGGAGGAAGGGTATTTGCGATCTGGGGTAGCTTTGTGTTTGCGTGAATAAACGGTAACAAAGATGTAGATGAAGCTTGTTTCTTGATGTGTTTTAGCTTTAGAAAAGTATGCTGTAACTATGCCTATGTCTTAGATCAAGGTGATAATCTTAGATTCTCATTGCTTGCCACTCATTCCCCTTCTGAATCTAGTCAGCAATTTGACACCTTAAATATATGAGCCTAAGAACTCAAGGCAACTGTAAGGTAGTCCAGAATCTTAAGCCTGTCGGCGTGAAGGAGTCAGAAGGCTGTCTCCTTTGGTGAGTGTCACTGTGATCCAGGCCATGCATCTTTTTGTCCCTCTCTTCATCTGTCAGATAAAGATTGGTGGCCTTGTTATGGGAAAGATATGTTTGGAAGCACATAGCGACAGCATGCTTTTCAGGCCTGTCTGGATGTGCAGACTGTACTATATTGAGTAGCAGAATTAGTTGAGCCGTTAACAGAAGCTCAGTTCTTTTCAAAGGATTATGTCTGAAGAACTGTGCATCGAACCTCCTCATAATCATACAGCCAGCTGTGTTTGGAAAGCTTGAGTTTTCCAGTGCCTGCTTCTAAGAGGGGAACAATTTGAGTACTGAGTCAAAAACAGGTAGATATGTGTTGGAGTGAGGCTGCTTATTCCTTTCCCAGCCTCCTAGAACCAAAATAATCACACAGAAACTGTATTAATTAAACCACTGCTTAGCCCATTAACTCTAGTTTCTTATTGGCTAACTCTTACATCTTAATTTAACCCATCTCCATTAATCTGTGTATCGCCACATGGCAGTGATTTACCAGGTAAAGTTCTGGCATTTGTGTCCAGCAGGCTACATGGCTTTTTTCTTACTCTGCCCTTCTTTCTCCCAGCATTCAGTTTAGTTTTCTCAGCCTACATAAGTTCTGCCCTATCATGGGCTCAAGACAGTTTTCTTTATTCATTAATGGTAATCACAGCATACAGAGGCGTATGGGTTTGAGACATAAAGGGAAGGCAAACTGAGATCACAAGCTGTCTTCTTGCCTGTCTAGTCCCGGTGTATTTGACTGGCCTTTTATCACCTCACCTATCTGCATTCTGTAAACTTCAGAATAGTCTATTTTTGTCTCTTCTTCCACTTCTACCTTTCTGTCGCCCCCTGCCCCACCTCTCTCTTCTTAGACTAACAGGAGAGAAAGCAAAACCGGCTACCTGAGCAGCCTGAACTACTGGAATCCTGAAGTTATGGTAAATATGTTCTGCAAAGGACTGACTCTTATCAAGCAAATTGTCAGCCACTTTTGTTAAGTTCATGTTCGGTCTGAATGTCCTTAGCACCCGTGATGCTTAATCCCAGTGATGCTTATTTCTCAGAATAGTTTTTCTGATCTTTGAGCATATAAATGCTGCTAACTATGACCCTCACCACTATGAACATTTAACCTCCGTTTTTATTCATTTCCAGGGCAAGAACGGTTTGGCAACATGACCCGAGTTTACTACAAGGAAGCTCTTGGAGCGTTTGTCGTCTTTGATCTCTCAAGAAGTTCCACATTCGAGGCAGTCTTAAAATGGAAAAGTGATCTGGATAGTAAAGTCCACCTTCCCAACGGCAGCCCCATCCCTGCTGTCCTCCTAGCTAACAAGTGTGACCAGAAGAAGGAGGGCAGCCAAAGTCCTTCCCAGATGGACAAGTTCTGTAAAGACCACGGCTTCACTGGGTGGTTTGAAACCTCTGCCAAGGTGAGATGGCTCTCCTGACAGATCTGTTTGTGACACCCTTGTCAGACTAGTCTGGGACATGAAGCATATAGATAGATTTCTGCAGAGGCTTGTAAGCACAGAATCAGAAAAGCATAGTGTGAATATGTGACAGCCTCCCTCTCTGAAGCAGAAGTACTTTCGAAGTTAGCTTGCCGGGCCGTGAATAGGCCAGCAGAACTGTCATTCAGGGCCAAAATCGCAAGACATTTTCTGTGAGTTTGCATTCTTAACCAAGGTGTTTCTCTCCTGCTGCCGGAGTGAATGGAAGATAAGGTGTTTTGTCAAAGACAAACACTTTATGACTTTTGAAAAAGGCAAGGAACATGGGAAAATGTCTTTAGAAGATGAAGGTCATATGGATAACTCCTACTGAATAGTCACTAGGAGGTTGGATTGACTTTAAGAGCTTTAAGCAGGAGCAAGATTTACTATGTGCCTTTTCCTAAATAGTTGAATGGATTATCTTCTCCTACTATTGGAAATTGTGTTTTATTTTTCTTTTCTAGAAAAAACACCAACTAAGATAAATTTTGAAAAGCTTAACCATGGGGCAACTAGAAAACCAAGGCTAAAAAAAAAAATCAGAGGTACATTCACTATACTGGAGAGTTGTAGTCCCTGGCATTGTTAAATAAGACAGCTCAATAACCATCAGTCTCTCATAAAAAAATAATAGCTTTTTTTGAGAAATTTTATAATTGGCATTTACTCCTTAATTTACATACTTGTTATACTGTCCCAACTTATAATATGCGTATTATATATGTATGCAGCTGTGTGTGTGTCCACACCGTTTTTCCTCCAAATATCCTTTCTGAGTGATGGCTTCCAGGATTCCTGTCAGGTTGCTTTCAATTTTACTAGGCTCTTACCCTCAAGGTGGGAGATTATTCAATGTCAGTTCTCATCAGAATTATGAAAGCAAATGATGAGCGGCCACATCACAGGGCAGCCTCTGAGCATGGAGTGATGATAGAATCGCTGGCAGGAAAGTCCCTGGAGGCAGAACTGAGTGGTCCCAGCCATACACTGTTTTGATAAATACGGCATCTTATGTTGTCCTTGGTTTCGTGAAGAGATAGTTGTGGTGGAAGAAAGATGGGGCCCAGGGGTCCTGCAGGAGCTCTTTAGCCTGGCAGGAAGGAGGAAATCACAGAAGAAGGAAAGGCATTTCAGAGAGACTGACTTGTCCAGGACTGTGCCCCTCTCTGCCCCGTGTACATGCTGAACAATTTGCTTTAACTTCCCACTGAAGAGTAGTATGCGTACAGCTACATATATATGTTGAGGAATTTCCTATATTGCACGTAAAATTCCATGTAGGATTCAGTTGATCTTCTAGCTAAAATATTATAACTTTATGCAAAAATCTGCCTAAAAGATTCATAAATGATTGTCATATAACCTATAATTTGAGACTGTATAAGTGATTGGCTTTATTGTATTTTAGACAAGATACTGTATAGAAAAGGGAGAGAAACATATTATTTATAAATGAATGTTCTCATATAGCTCAATGCTCCCCTCAAATATGTGAGGAAGAACTTCTGCCTGATCTCCTGTGTGGCAATTCAGGAGTCTTCTAGAGTCTAGAATCTAAAAAATTACTATGAAGTTTTACTTTAAAGGTTTGGAAAATTATATCAAGGCTTTAAGTATTACGTATTACTAATAGATGTACTTTCTGGGTGTTGGCAACTAACTTCATATCTGGATTTTGCTTGAATTTTAGTGGTGTGGGTTTTAATAGATATATTGTCAGAAGGTAGTTTTGAGCTCACAAATTTAGTCTTTTCTCCTTTATGGCACATAATGGATTTTGATACCGAACTTTTCAACCCATTTCACTACAACATGGGATTTATGTTCCCACTCAACATTGGTACCACTGCTAGAGACCTGTGTCGGAAGGAGAGTATCCCCAGAGGCTCATATATTGAATACAGGTCTATTTGATGGAGTTGTTTGGTGAGGCTTAAGAGATGGAGAGGAGTATATCACCAGGAACTAGCCCTGCGATTCCAAACTCTCATATCATTTCCAGTTTTCTCTCTCTGCTTCCTGCTTATGGTTTAAGATATGATCTCTTAGTCTCAGCCACTTGCTCCAGTCGCCTTGCCTGCCTGCTTGTTGCCAAGCTTGTCCTGGCCGGTGATGGTGACGACACCTCTGGGCTCCGTCTTTCTTCCACCATAACTATCTGTCTGTTCACAAAACTAAGGAGAACCTGAGATGTCATATTTATCAAAACATTGTGTGGCTGGTACCATGCACTCTTGCCCCCAGGGCTTTCCTTTGCCAGCGACTCTGTCATCATTCAACAGATGGTTGCCCTGTGATGCAGTTCCTCATCACTTGCTTTCATCATTCTGATGAGAACTTACATTGAGTAATCTCACACCTATGAACCCCAATAAATCCTTCCCTCCGTACGTTTCCTGAGTCATGGTGTTGTATCACAGCAACAGCAAAATAACTAATGAAGAATGGGAATGAAAGAACTGAATGACACGTTTGGAAATTCAAAGATCATTTTTGTGTTAAAGGTATCTTATGAGAAAAGATCTCAAACCAGTCCATACTGTAAAAGCATCCTAAATAAGCAATATCACTCCCAAATGAACAGGCCTGACATCTGAAGAAGTTTGTGCAAATAAAGGGGCAGGTAATTTCGTAATGTTGGATTGGGTTGGAGACATTAATGTAAATAGTTTCCTATTTATAAAATCTATGTGTGTATTCATATGTGTGCATTTCTTTTCATGAATATTTATAAATATATTTTAAAAGATGTAAATGAGGTGTGTGCACACAAGTGTTCAATAGCTCTCTCAGCCAAAGGGCTGGAGGCAATAATGCCATATAAAAAAAATGAACTCTCCTAATCTGACTTGTGAATACAATTTTTTAAATAAGCAGATGGAGGTTCCAGGAGAAAGACATGATTCCATGGACTGATGGGAATGGAAAGTGCAGATAAGCTTGAGATAATCTGTGTTGCCAGCAAGTAAGAAGGCACTCATAAAACAGAGTGGACATCTCACAAAGAGCACAGGCCTTGCTTTTAGAAGTTACAGAACTATACACCAATCACTAAATAAAGAATTTTTGCAACGGAATTAATGGGTAAAATTGATAGCATGATGAGCACAAACAAACGATAAATACATTTTTCCTCACGGTAGAGTCCTGACTAGTAAATATAGAAGGTTTGGTGCAAACGAAATGACAGCTGTTAATACTGTAGTGATAACTGCTTTAGAGGAAAATTAAAAGATGCTAAAGTTAGGGAGGAAAGGTATGAAAGAAACAGGCTGTCCACTTATTTATATGCACTAGGTCTGAAGGTGGGGCTGCAACTTTTCAACAAGAAGCCAGGCAGCAACGACCTTAATTCACGTGTCTCCTGCACTCTGAGGACACGTGATCCCGTCTACTTCCCATCAAGAACGCGAAACTTGAAGTTCATCGAAAGGAAATATTAGAAAGAGCCAGACCGAGGGCGATTCTGTGGCCAGTGTTCTCCAAGATGTCTCTTGAGGTTACAGAAGTGGTTTAACCATTAAAACCTTTCCTGTGTTTCCGTAAATAGCCTCCTACTCGTGCTGGGGCAACAACACTAATTAACTCAGTGAATCACACAAAAAGAAACACGAAAACAGGAGGAGGACTTTTCGGGAAGACGGGGTTCTGGGAAAGAAGGAAGGGGTAAGAGAGATTAATGGAAGTGGAAATAACTGAAATTCATTCTATCCATGTATGAAATTTTCAAAGAATAAATAGCAAATTAATTAACCAAATGCCTTGGACTCTTAGTGCAACAGATACTAACTAGCGTTGGAGAAAAGGTTACCCAGTATGCTGGTGTGCCTAGCGCCCTCTGGCACGTATCCCTAGTCCCCTTACGGCACTCAATATTTACTTCCGAGGTCAAGGCTGGCACTGATCTTCCACATTCTGTTCTCCTGTTACAGGATAATATAAACATCGACGAGGCCACCCGGTTCCTGGTGGAAAAGATCCTTGCGAACCAGCAAAGCTTCCCTAGGGAAGAAAACGACATGGACAAAATTAAACTAACCGATGAGCCCCTCCCAACGAAGGCCAGGTCCCAGTGCTGCTGACGAGTCTCTGTGTCCTCCGAGTTCTCTCTCCTTGGTCCTGTTTGCCTATGAGGATGTTCAGGAGCCATTGACCTGTGAATCCCCCTCAGGCATGCTTTATCATTCAGCTGCTCAGGAACCGCCCCTGCGAAGCTGGAGATCCGTGGAGAACTGTTCCCACTAGAGGCCCCGTGACTTACCAAATGAACCCTAGGCTCTTTTTGTACTGTCAAATGCAGAGTAATGTTTACAGCCTTGGAAACATTTTTTTTCTACAGCAAGTTCAAGTGTTAGCTTTTAGTGTAAGAACTGGAATAGCAGAAAAATGTCCCCACAACGTTCCTGACATTTTGAGTGTCTTTGTTCCTGTGTTCATCCCCACCTAACAATGATTTTTTTTTTCTCATAGGCTGTTACCTACAGACTTGAAGGTCCCATGCAACTATTTCCTAGTCAAAACGCTGTACTTCAAGGGGGGCAGGGAACAGTCTTTGCACTTCCTGTAAACTTTTGTCCTTAAATACCGTGAGTCTAAGCTGAGCTAGGCGGTGGTGGCGCATGCCTTTAATCCCAGCCCTCAGGAGGCATAGGAAGGCTGATCTCTTTGAGTTCTAGGCCAACCTGATCTACAAAGCAAGTTTCAGGATAGCTAGGACTGTTACACAGAAAAACCCTGTCACAACAAACGAACAAATAAGCAAAACAAACAAAAAATCTGTTTCTAGAACTGATAGCTGGGGTATAATGAAATTGTTCTGAAACATTTTAAGATTCCCTTCCTTAATTAATCGAAAGCACTGAGCTGGGGCTGTAGCTCAATGATAGAACGCTTACTTAGAATGCTATAGTCCCTACGTCTGCAGTACTGGGCGGGCTGGAAGGCCCTTGCACCTTACCTGTATTATGGGTGTCTCCCTCTGAATCCTCCCCTGGCATAAACTGTAAATGAACATTCCTTCTCTCCCTTCTATTCTGTTTATAGCCTGGAGCAATACTAAGTGGAACTTGTCTTTCCAGATCTGTCAGGGTAAAGGTCAGGGGGGCAGAATTTTTTCCCAAAGCTTAGGCAATTATATCCAAGTTTCTAGAGTATGAAACCTGAAAGAAAATAAACCATGTCCCCTTTTGTCTATGGTTTCGGACACCGATTATATAATGCCTAGGACACTTTTGGAAGATGTACAGTGTTTGGGTTGCACTCAACTCAGAGAAAGGAAAGAATAAATATTTGAACCTAAGCCTGTGTGTTGAATGAATGTAGTTCTAGGCAGGTACTTTCTGGTTTAGAAGATGTTGTGTTTAACTGGAGTTAATCTGTAATACTAGCATGCGGGAGACAGTGGCAAGTGGTTAGAAGTTCAAGGCATATATCGACTACACAGTGAGCTCATGAACAGCCTGGGCTTTTCTCCAAAAAGAATAAAATTTCTTTTAAAAAAAATGTTTTCTGTTGAATTTTTTAGATTTAGTTACCTTATTTTATGTGTGTGCTTTAGCTGCATTTGTTTGTATGTGTACTGTCGTGTGTGTGTGTGTGTGTGCATGCACACACACATGCACCTAGTATTTGTGGAGGTTAGGAAAGGACGTTGGATTCCTTGGAATGGAGCTATGGATGGTTGTGAACCACTGTATTGATGATGAGAGCCCAACCCATATCCTCTGCAAGAGCAAGAATTGCTTTTAATCCCTGAGCACCTTGATTTTTATTTTTAAGGGACTTTTCACATTATGCAAAAAAAAAATCAGCTTCTTTAAAGAAATTTAAGAGCCTTAGTGTCATAGCCTAAAGCTAAAACAATGAAATACTGGACATATTTGTCTCTTGAACCATGTGAACCTGCAGCCTAATATTCTGAGAACAAGAAAACCATAGAAATGCTATTGTTCTTTCCTCTGTGTCCTGAGAATAAAGGAAGCACAGGCTTTCTTTTCACCAAACTTAAGCCTGACCTAAGTGTGGCTAGATGCTATATGTTCATGGAAAGAAAGCATGTTAACCCTTAGGACATGTATTCGTAGATCCAAGTTTTCTGGAATAGGGTACCAGGGCTTGATTGCTGTGTATAATATAATCCCTATGATTCGTCGTGCATTAAATCTCACTTTCTAAGAAATGCATATCACCCTCACGTAAAATAAAGCTTTATAATGCCTCTGATACTCCCCAGCCTGTGAAGAATACATGAGGTATTGCTATCGAACCCCACATGTAGAAACATCAAGTCAATACTAAACTACCGAAAGTGACAGCAATCACTTCAAAGTTTTTGCATGTGACACGATTTCAATTTTGATAAGAAATCTGCCACAGTTAAGTCCATTACCAATGATCTTAAAATGAGAAGTGTTATATTCCATTTGCTCAACTTCACAGTGTGGGTTAATTTACAGTATTTGTCCAGGACAGTTCCTGACAGAACTGATTGCTGTTATGTCAAGTGAGACAGTTTAGACTTTGTACTGTGCACATTTCAGGGAAAGAATTGTTCGTCTTTTGCCTTAATCTTAAACTCTTTAATGCTTTGTAACTTTAGCATAAAATTTGAGTTGAAGCTAAATTATATAAAAAGGACTAAATGAAAGAAAAGAATTCCTTGTTCCCTCATTCACTTTAAGAAGCAGTTATGCATGTAAGCATACACTCTTGCTCAGAACTGGCATGAAGTAACCAATTAAAAGATGTATCTTTCCCCCTCACTGGTCTTAGATACCAAGATATTGCCAATTTTTCTCCCTGCTATGTGTGGGCCCTTAAATCCCATGTTTCTAAAAGCAATTTCTGTGGAACAGTGATTTTCCAAAGTGTACTTTCATTTTTTTCAATATGTCTAGAGAGCACTGAATTCCTTAATGAAATTTCCCAAGCCTCCCTTTAGACTTGCAAGGTTTCTTGGAAATACACTCTTATGGAAATCCAATATCTATTTTGAAACCTCCTATGCTAATTAGTATGCTAAATATTACTGAGTTTGAAATCTATCGTTTGCTCAAAACACTATTAAAATATAACACTATTTCTGTGTGCAAATTATCGATAGTATAAGTCTAGGCACTTAAGACAATGGACTAAAAATAAAAATGTGTTTTCACCCACTGAAGTCAATAGGCACTTAAGAGTCTTGCTACCACTGATTAGCCATTTAGTCTACATCATAAGTCTCTCTTACTTCCTCCCAAAATTATATAATACTGAAATTAGCTCAAATATGAGAAAAAAAATCTAACTACACTAACTGTAGGACTGCTAGGGGGAATATACTAAGACAATTCTTAAGCACTCTCAAGTGCTAAGAGCCAAGAAAAATAAAAACATACATTTGATTACAAAAGAATATAAATAAAGATAAGATAGACAGAATTCCAACAAGCAACAAACAAAATATTTACAACCTATTTGATTAGGCAGGGAATGAAAGAAGGATAATGACAAACAATGAAGAAAAATAAGCAAAAAATGCAAAACCAGCATGTGTGTACATTCTATGCGAGTGTATACTGATAAACCATGTGCATTCTTGCAAAGAATCCAGGAGTCCGTTGGATGTCCTTCTGAATCATTTTCTGCCTTAACTCCTTGGTGGAGGGTTTCTCACTGAAGCTAAGGCTCTCAATCATTTTTGGCTATGCCCAGTTTTTGCCTAGGGTTAGATTCCTGGGTCCTGACATTAAGTCACGGTCTCCACATGGAGAACACACACATGTGTATGTGCATCTGCATGTACATGTGTACACTTAAACATGTAAACACTCATATATCCACACATGGACATTGCATACACATGCAAAAGTTAATAATCAGGAAGCAAAACAATTTGTTGTAGTGGCATTTCATTTGTACTTTAATAAATAAAGCTTGCCTGAAGATCAGATTGTAAAACAGCCCAACTGGTAAGCCTTACAGACCAGGCAGTGGTAACAAACACCTTTAATCCCAGTTGCACACTAATTGATACAGAAATAGTGTAATCCATGCCTTTAATCCCAGTAATGCATATCTTTGATTCCAGCCTTAGAGAGGATTATAAAATGGGAGGAGACAGCTCTCAGTCTCAGGCTCATTCTGAGATATCTGGAGACAGGATTGCATTTTCCGTCTGAGGGAGAAGTAAGAGCTAGTAGCTGGCTGTTTTGCTTTTCTGATCCTCGGGGTGAACCCCAATTTCTGTCTCTAACTTTTTATTAATTTGCTTCATTTGGTTAAAAGCCAGTGTCTAGCTGTTTCCCTTTTCTGATCTTCAGGCAATTTTTATTTATTAAAATACAAGTGAAATGCCTTTACAATTTGTTAACAGATTGATAAAAAAGTATATAACTTTGGTTTTATTTTTTGTTATTTCCTTAATGTTGGGATCATATAAGAAATAAGGAAGTTTTAGCTGTTACACTCCATTTATTTAAATCGATAGAGTCAAGTTTCCTTCCCAAACTGCTGCTTACTTTACACACCAAGTCCACATCCTGCTAAGAAGTGACATACTTATTCTAAGGGGAAATATAATTAAAAATAGAAAACTTTTGTTTTTTGGATAAGTATTATCAAAATGAAATGCCTTTTATTGTTATAGTTATTTTTTAATAATCCATTAGAAACTTAAAAAAGAGACAACTCGAGGTAACTGCACTCTTTCATATGGTCAAGTACATAGGACATGCTAGTTAATTCAATTTCTTAAGAAAAACAGAACTAGTCCAACATCAAGACAAATTGACATCATTTGTCAAACGGTTCATTCCGAGTCCATCTGGTAACTGGAAGGATTGTCAGTGTTAATCAGTTTTATCTGAAAGGGTAAAAAATAGACTCACATTGTTATAACAAATAATTTTGTGTCTAGTACATGCTGCACACAAAAGTTAGTTTACCACAGAATCTTTGAACCAAAGGTGTTCTTGGTCTTAACGACTACATCTCAAAGAGGTGCTCCCAGGCTGCTTGGAAAAGCCAGTGAGAGGCTAATTTATGTTACAAAAGGACTTCCCACATCTCAGAGACAACAAAGGAACTTGAAAGTTTCCTAATGCAAGTATCTCAGAAAAGAGCATGGGAAGAGTCACTTCCTTCATTTTCAATAGGGGAATTAAACCTTTCATTTTTAATGTTTTTGTTTAAAATTTTGTTTGCCCTTATTATCAATTCCAGATAAACATTTGCTTGTGCACACAAATCTTTTTAAACCTTCTTAAAGATTAATAGCTGCAATATTTAGCTCACAGTAAAAATGTAAATCTATATTAACCAACATTGTAGAAGAGATAGTTGGCCATCTCAAGGAGGCTTTATACATAAAATCATATGGACTACACACATTTATAAAATTGTTTTGAAAGATGAACATATAAAAGCTGTGGCTCAAAGGCTAGGACTGTAGTTTAGTGATACAATGTTCAAGTGTCCCAAATAAAGCCTAGACTTCAGCCCCTATCAGCACACACACATATACACCATAAATTAAATCCACTCTCTCCAAGAAGCCAAATAAACCACCTAGTACTCTCTAACAGGACCATCAGCATGTCACAAACACATTCCACTGTTCCCATGACACACTTGCTCGAAAAACTTAAGTGTTCATGTGTTGGATGTAATAAACAGAATTACATCCACTGGAAGGCAGCATCTGAAACTGTCTCCTGAAGGAAATGCTCATTCGACTGAAATTTTTGGCCACACTGGATTTGCAGTTTGCATTGATGTAAACTTTGCTTTGGAGTCCTGGGGATCGCATCAGCCTTGCTTTAAGACTGTGGCTTGGATGCCTATGGAACTGGGAAAGACTGTAATTGCATCTGGCTGCCCTCTCACGTCAGCATACTGCCTCACTTCTCTGTCTATAAAGATTGACTTCCATGAGTTTTTTTCTCACTGATAATTTTTTAAATTTGGAATAAAAGATAATCCCATTTTCCCCCTTTCCCTTTAATCTATCTCGTGTACTGTTCCCTATCTACTCTCTCTCAAATTCATGGCCTCTTTTTATTGGTTGCTGATATTTCTTTCTTCTTATTGATTACAAGCTTTTAAGATATTGTCTAAAGCCTTTTACTCCTGTGGAGATTTACTTCTATGAAGAACTAGAGGGTTTTCATGCTGGGTTGATTCAGAATGATTTTCGTCTCAAGGAAGAGAGGCTAAGTTTTTACATTATTGTGTCTTTAAACTAGAGCACATAGTATAGCTTCTGATGTGGTACTATTTGAACATATTTGCAACCATCCCTACTTAATGTGGCAATGATTAAATGATAAGCTTGATGCATTTACTAACAATACAAATATGGGCAAGAGTGTGCTTTCTGTAGACAGAAATTAAAGATAAAACAGGATCTCAATACCAGGAGATAGAGTGAGCTATTCTTAGGCATAGAGAATGCTAAGCACACCATGTTCTGAAGTAGAGATAACAGCTAACCAGAAATCAACTATAGTCAAGCATTCAAACATCTTATCCTGCAGTGTAAGATGAAGCCTGATTGTTGCCACTGCTGAATTGAGTGTGTTATGTTCGGATAGTATTCGTGTATGTATATATCATAATGTCTATTGCAATGATTTCACATCACACATTATTTAATGATGGAGGAGGGTCATCTGTCTATGTGTTACTTTCATTGGTTAATAAAGAAACTGCCTTGGCCCTTTGATAGGACAGAAAATTAGGTAGGCGGAGTAAACAGAACAGAATGCTGGGAAGAAGAAGGCAATGAGGCAGATGCTATAGCTCTCCTCTCCAAGATGGACGCAGGTTAAGATCCTTCCCCCTAAGCCACCACCTCGTGGTGCTACACAGATTACTAAATATGGGTTAATCAAGATGTGAGAGTTAGCCAGTAAGAGACTGGAGATATCGGTCAGGCAGTGATTAAAAGAATACAGTTTCCTTGTAATTATTTCAGGTAAAGCTAGCTGTGAGCCGGGCAGAAACACAGCCCGCCACTCCTACTACAATTTAACTATAAAGCTAACATGAAATAAGTAATTCTCTTGGTAACTGACACTTTTAGGCATTTCACAATTTAGTGAGAATCTCCAATGAAGAAGAGAGTCTCTCTACATGTTTCAAAAGAGATCTCTGATGAAACACATTAAAGGAAGACCATACAAAGTATGGAATCCTCTGTAGTAATACTGCCTCTGATCTCTGACCTCTAAGCAGGGTTGATCTTGGTAAGTACTTGGATAGGAAACAGAACATGCAATCGACTCCTCTGTCTGCTTCCTTCAGCCCATTACTCATGGGTGTCCTGACTTGTGAGTGCCAGACAAAGTCTGCTACAGCAACTATCTTCTAGTCTTGCTTTCAAATCATGCATTAGTTGATTCATTTGTATATTAAATATGTATTTTATTTTTGTTTATGTGTATGTGTCAATATGAAAGTATACACACATGTGTGCAGATGTGCAGGAGGCCGGAAAAGAGAACCAGGTCTCTTAGCGTTGTAGTTATAGGCAGCTGTGAGCCATCTAATATGGGTGCTGGAATTTAAACCAATGACTGCTAGAAGAGCAGCAAGTGCTTTTGCTAGCTGAGCCATCGCTTCAGGAACTAGATCTTGTATTTGTAACTACAGATGACAAACAAGATTTGCTCTCCAACTCTGAGTGCTGCAGGAAATCCTACAGCCAATAGCCTTTATGTTAAATGCCCACTGGAGCGTGGCCTCTTAGACTATGCTGATGTAAAGCATGCATCTGGCCTCTTTTCTGAGCTGCGGGATTCCGGTTGCTGTTCTTTGTTCCAACAGAGGATATTGATTTGTCAGTTTACCCGTAAATAAATAACCATCTATTATTCTCAATTCTGAGCGAGTGTGGGGTTTCTTTTCAGCGTCCTTCTTCATCTGAGTCCTCAGACATTAAGTCGCCAGATAAAGAAGGGAAGCCCTGCTTTCTTTTCCTATAAAGAGTCTGACAGACTTCCATATGGCTACTTTTGGCAGAAATATTTTGGATTTTTTTTTGAATTGTGTATTATGAAGTCTGCTTAACCTTTCCTAAATGACACATTGTGAGTTTACTTTTGAAGTCACCTTGTGCTTTTAAAAACAAGGCCAATGATGAACTTGAAGAGAATAAAGAAACAGGGTCTGTCAATGGTGTTAGTTACCTGTGGGCTTCTCCACAGAATCAACCTACTTTTATCAGTTTTTTATTGTGTTTCAATCCTAATGCTGTAGGAGGGCATGGCTGATTAACTCTGCCCAAACATTTGTTTTAGGGGCCATATTAAAATGCTGGAGTTTGGTATTTCTAATCCAAGATCTTTTTGTGGTTTTTATTGAGCTATATACTTTCTATGCTCCCCTCTTTTCTTCCTTCCTCCCATTCTACCCTCTCCCATGATCCTCACACTCCCAATTTACTCAGGAGATCCTGTATTTTTCTATTTCCCATGTAGATTAGATCCAAGTATGTCTCTCTTAGGGTTCTTCTTGTCTGGGTTCTCTGGGATTGTGAATTATAGCCTGGTTTTTCTTTGCTTTTTGTCTAAAAGCCACTTATGAGTGAGTAAATAATATATTTGTTTTTCTGGATCTGGGTTACCTCACTCAATATAGTGTTTTCTAGATTCATCCATTTACCTTCAGATTTCAAGATGTCATTATGTTTTTTTTCCTATGTAGTACTCTATTACATCAATGTACCACATTTTTTTATCCTTTCTTCAGTTGAGGGGCATCTAGGTTGTTTCCAGGTTCTGGCTATGACAACTAATGCTGCTATGAACACATGTCCTTGTAGTATGATTGATCATCCTTTGAGTATATATTCAAAAATGGTATGGCTACATCTTGAGGTAGGAGACCTCAACATATAACCAACCATACTGAACCTTATAGAAGAGAAAGCAGGAAGTACACTTGAATGCCTTGGCACAGGAGACAATTTCCTAAATATAACCCCAGTGGCACAGACACTGAGAGCAATAATTAATAAATGGGACTTCCTGAAACTGAAAAGCTTCTGTAAAACAAAGGACATGGCTAAAAAGATAAAACAACAGCCTACAGAATGGGAAAAGATCTTCACCAAATCCATATTGGACAGAAGACTGATCTCCAAAATACATAAAGAACTTAAAAAATTGGTCATCAAAAGAACAAATAATTAAATAAAAAATGTAGTACAGACCGAAACAAAGAACTCTCAACACACAAGCCTAAAATGACTGAAAGACACTTAAGGAGATGCTCAACATTCATAGCCATCAGAGACATACAAATCAAAACAACTCTGATATTTTATCTTATACCTAAAAGAAAGACCAAGATCAAGAACACTGATGACAATTTATGCTGAAGAAGACATAGGGTAAAGGAAACACTACTCCACTGTTGGTGGGAGTGAAAACTGGTATAGCTGCTTTGGAAATCAATATGGCAATTTCTCATAAAATTAGAAAACAACCTAATCCAAGATTTTAATATAACTTTAACATTGGAAAATTATTAAAAAAATAATTTTGAAGCAAAATTGAAAATGAATATGATATTTATTAAAATAAGGTAACATTCTCATAACATTAATGTCCCATAGCATTACATGGTTAGCTGCCTCAACTGCAACAAGATCAGAAATTATACCAAGATGTTAGTGGTACTGATGTGGGATTCCTCTATGTATGTTGTGATTACTATTGATTAATTATGAAACTGCTTTGGATCTATAGCAGGGGAGAACTTAGATAAGCAGGGAAAATTAAACTGGATGATGGGAGAAAGAAGGGCAAATTCAGAGAGAAGCAATGTAGCCCCACTAGAGACAAAAACCCAGAACTTTACCCACTAAGCCACAGCCACGTGGCGACACACAGATTAATAGAAATGGGTTAAATTAAGATGTAAGAGTTAGCCAATGAGAAGTTAGATCTAATGGGCCAAACAGTGTTTTAAATAATATAGTTTCTGTGTGATTATTTTGGGGCTAAGTGGGTAGGAACAGCCAAAGGACCCTCCCTCCTACTACAGGGCAGGGCAAGCAGTCACTGCCATATTTCCACTAGCAATGGCACTGTTTAAGTGCATAAGAAGGGCTTAGCATTCTAAGAAGCTCTTCTGGTCATAAAAGGATTACAGACATGCAATAAAGGCAAATTCAGATGAAAGCGTCCTCTAAATGAGAAACAGTGTGCTTTAAAAATGTACGTAGGCATGGGAGAGAGAAGAAAAAGAGTATAGAGAGTTATAAAAAGAAGTAAATTGTTTATAAAAATTGTAAAAACAAAGTATTTAAAGAGACAGAGTAAGACAGTCATAGATTGGAGCAAAGATAATAAAATATTAAAAAATAATAGAGTAAAAATTGATATGCCATGTAAAGATGAAATACACACAGAGTCTAAATTATGTATATTATTGTGTTTTCTTTGAATTATTTGACTCTGAAGGGGCTAAGTAAACAACATATATACTTTAACATATATACTTTTTAAATGTCTTGACTTCAAAATTTGAATCTAAGGATATGTTACATTGCAAAAGAGGTTCTTTTGTTTCCTCAGAGGATGAGAACCTAATGTGGTTTGATGGACCAAGAACCCCAGAAAGGTTGCTGTGCATACCCCCAAAAGTTACTTCACTCAATAAACAGCAGAAAGCAGTTTGGAGAGAACTACGCACATATTCCCAAATATTGTTTATACAAGTTTGTCTACATTTAAAGGAGGAATTGTTATAGAGATTTTCATTGGTATGGATCTTCGTTTATTGATACAAATTTAAGGTCAATTATGATATTTATATATATAAATATATATATATATAATTTCTCCTCTTGATTAAGATTTTGTGATTGTGTAGCTCATTTAAAAATGTAATGAATAATTAAGAAATATAAGTTAATCTATAAAGTTAAGCTTGTAGCCATGTTAGTTAGATTTTCTAGATGTACAGAAATGCACTTCGGAAGGATAGGGATTCTTTAAAGACGGCAGAATATGGCATTTTATTGTTTTAGACTTTTCAAGACAATGACACACATCTGCTCCTGGCGGCACCAATCTACTAACAAGAGGACAAATAGGCACAGAAGAGGCTCCTTATGGAGTTTGTTAGCCATTTGGGCAAGAAACAGCTCTGTGCTTGCCTGGATTGCTTGTTGGCATGCTATGTGAGCCGGACATGCAAGACCCACAGAAAAATGAGTGCTGAACTTGCCTAAAGGTGAGACGATCCTCCGGGGTCCCTACTTCATGAAAAATTAGAAAAAGTCTGCTAGACATTGTCCTGGACACAAAAGAAAGTGATTGACAAACTGTCAATATAGACAGAACAGTCTTTGAAATTTCCTGTTTCTTTGAAAAGTCTGCTGAATACTATGGGTCTGTAGACTGAAGAAGGATGCCCAGATGGTACAGAACTTTGGGTGACTGTCCAGGCAGTGAGATGTCTCTGTCAATTCTAGAGTTTTCAAAGTTGCTTACAATGTACTTTCTGTTTACATAGGTAATATTATATCCTTCTCAAGTCTTTCATGGAGTTGAAGAATTGATAGTTATAGTTTTCCTTAGTTATGATAAAAGATAAAGTAGATATAAATATTGTAACTATAATTTTTGCTTGATACCCATCTTGTTATATGTAATTTTTATATGTTAAAGTTAAAACTTTCCTTTTTATTTACACAGAAAAGGGGAAGTGATGTGGGATTCCCTTCTGTATTCTGTGATGACCATTGATTAATAAAGAAAATGCTTTGGACCCATAGCAAGGCAGAACTTAACTAGTCAGTAAAAGCTAAACTGAATGCTAGGAAGAAGAAGGCTGAGTAAGAGAGAAGCTAGGGAGCTGCCGCCAGAGACAGATGCACTGAAACTTTGCTGGTAGGTCACGACCTCGTGGTGATGCACAGATTAATAGAGATGGGTTATAAGATGTGAGCGTTAGCCAATAAGAAGCTAGAGCTAATGGGCCAAGCAGTGATTTAATTAATACAGTATCTGTGTGGTTATTTCTGGGCAGCTGGGACAAGCAAGCAGACTCCTTACAACATGGTATAAAGACAGGTTTGACGGAAGTGTAACTAGATGATGCCATGTGGAGACAGAGATGGGGTGAATCCCCTGTGAAGACAGTGAGTAAGGAGTTTCATCCCCTGCTGCAAAGCGGTGAGGAAGGATTTTTCTGCAGGTTCTGGGGATCATAGTAACACATGATTGCCTTGATCTTGGGTTTTTAGCCTTTGCAGCCATGTGTCACACTAGTGTTGTTTTACGCCATCAAGTGAGTGGAGCCCAGGAAAATGATTAGATACAGTCTGCCGTGGTTTGGGTGAGAATGGCCCCCTAGACTCATAGCATTGCTTCTTTGGTTCCCAGTTGAGAGACTATTGGGAGGGAATGATTAGGAGGCGTGGTCTTGTTGGTGGAGGTGTGTCACTGGAAGTGTGTTCTGAGATTTCAAAGGCTCAGCCAGACCCAGTATCTCTCTCTCTCTCTCTCTCTCTCTCTCTCTCTCTTTCTCTCTCTCTCCCTCCTTCCCTCCCTCCCTCCCTCCTGCCTGGGGATCAGGGTGTAAAGCTCTCATCTACTGCTCCAGCACCACGTCTCTGTGCTCCCCACCATAACGATAATGCACTAATGCTCTGAAGCAAGCCCCCAGCTACATGTTTCTTCCATATAAGAGTTGCCTTGGTCATGGTGTGTCTTTACAACAATAGACCACTCACTGAGACAACCCAGAGCAGCTTCGCTTCTTTCAGCAGATTAGACAAAAGAAGACAAAATGAGGGAGAAGCATCAGCAACACAGATCTTGTTAGAAATAATACAAAAGAGAATAGACGCTTGGAAACACAGGAGTGAGCATAGAAAAAATGCAACTGATAAGAAAGAAAAAAATAACTCCTAAAGGATAAAGAAAGAGTACACACTGAGGCCTAACTGTGTCAGAATATGCCAAAATTATAGGAATGTTTTTGAAGTGAAACGCTAGGAGAGGAAAAGGCACACTAGGGCAACTAAAACCAAGCACAGATACCAGGAAAGGTGAGGTCAAGGAAAAAGTACCATAAAACCCACAAAATTACTGGTTATAGAAAGAAGAATTCACAATAAATGCCTTAGAATTGTAAGTCATTATACATTCATCACAGCTCTGGGAGCTCTGGGAAGTGTTAGAGGAAAAATATTTTTATGGGACTTTGCTTAAACCTTCTTCAAACAAATGTGAAAAAACAGAAGATCAATCTAACACACACACACACACACACACACACACACACACACACACATAAAAATGGCATGCATTTTTTCCCTCAAGTTATCTTGAAACAATCAGTCATAAAAATGGCTGAGGACCAGACCATAAAGAAACCTAAAGTCAAAGAAAATAAAACAAACCTATAAGGATATTTGTCAGCATCTATCACAAAGCAACAAAATGAGACACTAGCTGTAGGCACATCACAGAATTAAATGAAGGAAATCTAACCTGAGCATACATCTCGAGCAAAGGATAAAACCCATCCTACCACTATAGAGTACCCGGAAAGTAACTATAGGGATAATATATAAAACCCATCCTACCACTATAGAGTACCCGGAAAGTAACTATAGGGATAATATATAAAACCCAGCCTACCACTATAGAGTACCCGGAAAGTAACTATAGGGATAATATATAAAACCCAGCCTACCACTATAGAGTACCCGGAAAGTAACTATAGGGATAATATATAAAACCCAGCCTACCACTATAGAGTACCCGGAAAGTAACTATAGGGATAATACCACACACAGCTGCCAGAACTTCTGATGGTGTCAAAGGGAAAACATTTAAATCTGAAAAATCAAGAATAAAGTTCATGGGTGAATTATCTCTTCATAAGAACATCAAACAAATTAATTTAAAAAGATGATGTATTCTTTTATTAAGTGTAGTGTGACTCAGAACAGTGTAAGCCTGAAAGCTTTAGTTACCAATCAGGGTACTTTTTTTTTTTGCAGCTTCTATTTAACATGGTTCTGGAAGTCCTGTCCAGAGCAGCTATACAGAAGAAGGAGATCAAGATCATCTAAATTAGCGAGGAAACAGTAAAAGCAAAAAAGTCTGTGTTTTAAGATGATGCATTCTTATCCATAAAAATAAATTTAAGGAGCTCATGCAAACACAAACTCACAGCATACAGATCTCAGATCCAAACATTGAAGTGTTCTCATTGCAGCATGACCACAAAAGCCAAGATGCACTAACAACCCACATGTCCATACATAATGAAGACAAGGAAATGTGTTATGAACATGAAATGGAACATGACCCCAAGTTTTTCCAAGTAAAGAAATGGGCCTGTTATCCAAGCTACTCAGGAGGCTGAGTGTGGGCAGATGTTTCTGTCCTGCCTACCATCTCCCAAATAACCACATGGAAGCTTACTATTCCTTATGAAAGCTTGGCCAATATCTTAGGCTTGTCTCTATCTCTTTTAAGTTAACCATGCTTGCTTTGTGACTCATGCCTTTTACTTCTTTTTCCTTCAAGTTTGTTCCCTCTGTATCTGGTGGCAACACCACCTTCTTCTTCCCAGCATCCTATCTGCCTTAAAAATCTTGCCTGTTGGGCATTTAGCTTTTTATTAAACCAGTCTGAATGACACATCTTCATGGTATTCAAAAAGATTATTCCACAATAGCTAAGCCAGAGGATCATGGAAATGAGAACACATGCAGGAGTGACCTCGAAACTGATAATTGTTTCTGGGGAATACTGGTGTGGCAGACTTGCTGAAGGTCTGTCCTTGGTGGCTGCTCTGCACCTGCTTCCAGCTAGCTAAACCTAATGCAGAAGGAAATCTCTGTCATGTGGTTGTCTGAAATCCAGAATGTTCTGAGTGATGAAAGACGCTTTTCAGTCATAGACCAGTTGCTTACATTCCATTTAAGACAAGGGATCTCCAGGCAAAAAAAGAAAAAAAAAAGACCTCTGAAAATTTTTATATATTGAATAAGTTAATTTTGGTCCTTTGGGGATCAAAGGGACAAAAAACAAATAAATAAATCAGATATAGCACCACCTGTGATAGGAAATTTTCAAACAAGACATAATGAAGAATCTAAGGTAGCGGTCAGTGACATGGCTCAATGAGTGAGAGTGCCTGAAGTTAAAACTCTTTTGCCACTGAACCTGAGTTCGATTCCCAGGACCCACGTGGGAAAAGGAGAAAACCAATTCCTGCAAGTAGTTCTATGATCTCCACTCACATGTCCTGGCACACTTGTCCACCTACACACATACACACACACACACACACACACACACACACACACTTCAAATGCAATAAAAATGTAATAAGAATCTAAATAAGAATAAGAAAGAATGAGATATTTTTAAATTACACTCATTGGTTATTTCATGATTAACTGTACATTGAGAGGACGTGTGTACATGCCATGGTATATGTGTATAAGATACATGCCATGGTGCATGTGTGTAAAACACATGCCATGTGATGTGTGTAGGACACAAGCCATGGTGGTGTGCAGGGTAGACAACAGATTTTAATCCTCTGTAGCCAGTTCTCTCCTTCCTCCGTGTGGGACCCGGGGATGGAGCTCAGGTTGTCAGACTTGGCAGCAAGTGTCTTTCCACGCTGAGCCATCTCACTCATCAAACAAACAAACACATTTTTTGTTTGTTTGTTGTTTGTTTTAGGGACATATTCAAATATGTTCTTCATTAATTACACCAGAACAAAAGACTTGTCTACAATGTCCTAGAATACAGTTGCCTGCTTTTTGAATCTGTGAAATCTAACAGTTTGGAACACAATCAGAAAAAAAAAAAAAAAAAAAAAAAAAAAAAAAAAAAAAAAAAAAAAAACATTACTCTGGACTGCCAAGCAACTTTATTTTAAAGAGAGAAGAGAAATGTTTGTTTCTCCTAGTTATGAACTGCAGTAAAATGTCATTTAGATGTTGCTAGGAAGAAAAGGCTGTTTTGCCCCCTTAATTATATTCTACAGTGCAAAAGCATCAAATGTTGGTTCTAGTAAGTATATTGCTCTGAGCCTTCTATTTCCTGCATTCGAACACATGGGAATAAGTTTGACAGTGTAGAATGTTAATAATAAATTTCATAACGCTTCTGGTTTGTTTAATAGCAGAGGGATTTCTGGGTCCCACATAGAAATCAGCATAGTGAAAGAACTGAAGATGCATTCAGGCGTGGAAAAAAAAAGTGAAACGGCATGAAATTGTCCCTGACAAAAAAAACACATGTGGAGACCTCATGACCCTGAGGGTTTTGTATGGCTGTATTATGCGCTTAGAGTAGTTACACTGCTGCATATAGCAATATTCTTCGGGCAGAAGTAGAGAACTACAAGTCAGTATCCTCAATTCTAAGTCAGAGACAAAAACCCTGCAACATAAAAGAGACTTTAGAGTGTTCAAGGGTGAATACTCATGAGATATTTAATCAAAGTGAAATATGAGCTATTCCATGCAAAAGGAAAATCTGAATGAAAACTAGAAAGACCTTTAATTGTTAGGAAATGTCAGCTCTCAGTCATTTCTAAATCAATGACTGCTTTTAAAGGACGAAGTGGTTTTGTTGAATGCTGCTGCTAAAGCAGGTACATTAAATGTCTGGGAGTGTGTTTTGCTCTTGCATGATGATGGGCATTATTTGACATCATCTGCTTGCATGTCAAAGACAAACCCTGACACTCATGCAGAATCAACATAATTGAGATGCAGATGAAGGTTAGGAGATGCCTTTATGACCTTGAGAAATAGTATTTACTACCCAGGTTCTTTGTGCATTTTCCATGAGTAATTTCCTCAAAGAATGATATGAACTAGAAATGTAAAACAATATTATGAATAGTATTTTGCTGAAGGGCAGTAATCTATCTAAAATATTCTAGAAACGTTGTCTTCGGGGCAGGATGTGAAGTTTCATGTCCAGACGCAAGCTGGTGAAGAAGCAGGACCACCAGTTATTACTGGGAAGCAAAAAGGGCATCATAGATAGCTTACACTGGAAGAGACATTGAAGGATCATTTAACTCTTCACTAGCTCAGTCAACATGAGCTATCAGTTTAGCACTAAAATAGAATAATAAGGAGCATGATAATACCTGATGGTGCTGAGAACCCCTTCCTTGGTGTTATAATGCTAAATCTCTGAGATCTGACTTCTTAAAATGCTATTGTGAATATCATAACTTTGCGAGCAACTCTAAACTGTTTATGTGTATAAAAAAGAAATATATAAAATTAAAGAAAGTTTGTGACAATTAAGGAAAATGGGGTACATTCACACAATGGAGTACTACACAGCAGAAAAAATAACGACATCTTAATTTTTGCAGGAAAATGGATGGAGCTAGAAAACATCATTTTGAGTGAGGTAACCTAGACACAGAAAGACAATTATCATACATACTCACACATAAGTGGTTTTTAAACATAAAGCAAAGAAAGCCAGCCTACAAATCACAATCCCAGAGTGATGGAGGAAGGTCATTGGTTAAATAAAAAAGAAACTGCTTGGCCCTCATTGGTTAGAAGATAGGTGGGAGGAGTAAACAGAACAGAAAGCTGGGAGGAAGAGGAAGTGAGCTCTGACTCCACAGCTCTCCTCTCGGAGGCAGACACCTCAGAGAGACACCATGCTCTGCTCTCCCGGGCAGACACAATTGAGCTCTGACCCAGGATGGACCTAGACTCTTCCCGGTAAGACCGGTGCTCACAGATTATTAGAGATGGGTTGATCGGGATATCAGAATTAGCCAGTAAGGGCTAGAGCTAAAGGGCCAAGCAGTATTTAAATGAATACAGTTTGTGTGTTGTTATTTCGGGCATAAGCTAGCCAGGCAGCCGGGGTGCTGGGGACACAGCCCCGCGCCCTTATTACTACACCAGAGATCTTAGACAACAATGAAGACAGTAAGAGAGACTTACATAGATCTATTCTACATGGGAAGTAGACAAAGACAAGATCTCCTGGGTGAATTGTGAGCATGGGGACCTTGGGAGAGGGTTGAAGGGGAGGGAAGAGGCAGGGAGGGGAGCAGAGAAAAATGTAGAGCTCAATAAAAATCAATAAAATAAAATAAAAAACAAGAATGCAAATAACATCAGGGAAGAAAACTGAAAGCAAGGGTAATAATCTAAGAGATGACTACGAGTCTAAGAGATGAATATTCAAAAAGGAAGAGAATAAGACACAGGAATAAACCATAGGAAGGGTGGGAAAATGTAAAACAAAAACAGTAGGGCAGAATGGGAGAAAAGTTGCTTGGGTTTAAGGAAAAGAAAGCAAAAGAGGCTAGAGGCCAGCAAAGACTTCTCAAGTAGAGAAAGCAAGTGTCTTTATTGTAAAGCGGTGAGGTGAAAGGAGCATCAGGAAACAAGGGGATGGGCAAGGCAGAGCCACAGAAGCCCAGGACTGCTTGTTTCTTTGTGTGAGTAAAGTTTAGCATACTGAGTGGAGCTGGCATCCAAAATCCTGCTGAGGTGTTGTTAAGGATCTGGCATACTGGCTTCAGCCTCAGCAAACCTCAGCCACCAGTTTCCTTTCCAGTAAACTACAGCATCTGTGTTTACATACACCTGTAACTTGCAAGTTGTTGTAATTCCCACAGCTGACCATAGAGGCAGGGTAAGAAAATTCTGGACAGCAAAGAAAATAGAAAAAAAAAAAAAAACTCATTTGTTTTATAAAAAAAATCAATAAATTAAATCTTTTATCTATTTAATAAAACCTGTTGATGCAGTTCTTAATTATGTGTATGCAGCACAAGATCTTACTGTGGGGATGATGTCTGGTAGGATCATCCAACTTTGGGCTATAATAAGTATCCCATGTATGTCCAAATTGAAATCCATTTGGTGCCAGCATAAGAATTACAGCATAGACTAGAGATAGCAAATCCAAAAATGAGTCTGAAGCCATTTATAAATATAGGATATGATGGGATGTTATTTCAAATCAACAAAGAAAAGTTGATTATTTTGTAGAATAAGTGGCAATAACCAGGTATATATCTAGAAAAGTGTGTTTGTTCCTATCTTAGTGCCTGTTCTATTTTTGTGAAGAGACACCATGACCAAGGCAACTGTTAACTGGGGGCTTGCTTGCAATTTCAGAGGTTAGTCCGTTATCATGATGGGAAGCATGGCTTACACTAGCTGACATGGTGCTGGAGAAGTAGCTGGAGTGTTCAACATGTGCTCTGTAGGCAGCAAGACGAGAAAGAAAGAACTACTGGATTTAGCATGGGCTTTTGTAACCCCTAAACCCACCTCCAGCGACACACTTTCTTCAACAAGACCACACCCATTCCAACAAAGACACACCTTAGAGGTTTGTAATCCTCTCAAACATTTCTACTCCCTGATAACCAAACATCCAACTATATGTGAGTCAATGGAAGGCATTCTTATTCAAACCACCACAGCTTCCTCTGTCATTATTTGTCCAAATAAGTTTCAAGTAAAATAACAATTTAACTGATAACATATTTCCTAAATTACTAATAAGAAACAGTACCTAAACAAATGAATCATGACTGTGAAATCTGATTTATATAGCTAAATGAAAATAAATTCTTGCTCAACATTGCCATAAACATCAAGCAATGATCCTGAAAATATTCCTTATCATAGATAAACTGTTTTTTTCCATTAATTTTTAAGAAATTCCCAAGAAACAAACAAAGGAAAAGTCTAGCAGAAAATTGAGCAAAGAATAATTAGAAATGGTTCATCAAAGTGAAAATTCAAATGGCAATTTAACATGTGAAAAATTATTCAAACTAGCAATAATCCAAATTTAAACCAGCCTGAAATAGCATTCTCCTGTATTAGCTTGGACAAAAATAAAATTCCTAAAAGTACTATTACATGTTACTGAGACTGTAAAAGCCAGTTAAATGTATGTAATATATGTAAATGTATTTAAAAACATCCAACACATTTACGAATACAGTGTTGGGATGTAGCTCAGTAGTAGCTCAGACTTGTCTATCACACACAAGGCCTGAAATCCAACTTCTCATACTCCCCCTGCAAAATACATACACACACACACACACACACACACACACACACACACACACACACCTATACATATAGGACAGATGAGATGGCGCATTGGATAAAGGTGTTCATCTCCAAGGCTGATGACCTAAGTTAGAACGCAAGGACCCAAATAGTGACAGGATAAAGCTGACTCCAGAAAGTTGTCTTCTCCTACACTGTAGCACTCAGGCCTCATCCACATGCAGAGAAGTGAATATTAACCAAATAAAATAAAATTAAAATGCTACTTTACAAAGCAGTCTCCCACAGACCTTTAATTTTGGATGCAAAGTGGTTTGCTGCAGGAGTATGTTCAAAGGGGGAAATTTAGAGGCCATGGATCAAAACCAGAATGGTGCTGTGGTGTTATTTTCATAATCAGAGAAAAGCATTAATACAGAAAAGCTCCCTTAAATAGGAACATAACTGTTTTACAAGCTGTTTTAAAAGTAATGCGCTAAAGTAACCATCATTTACTCTGCACCGCAGAAATGAAACCTTTCTGAGTTGATGTATGTCTCTAATCATCTACACAGAAATGATTAGTTACTGAGGTCTATGCTGAACAAAAAGAACATCCCCCATATTGCACTAGTAATAATTGCTTCCTAGATTATGGTGACTAATGTCACTGAAATCCTAACTTACTATCTAATCTACACAATTTCCAGGTTAACATATTATAACAAACTCCTATAGACCAAATGGTTTAAAAAGGATGTAAAGCTATTCTCGTAGTACTGGATGCTGGCTCAAGTCTACAACTCAGGCTTTACTAGATTCAAATGTCATGACATGCCGACAGCTGCTTTTTCTCTGTGTCTTCATGAGCCATTGGAGGCAGGAGCGGGCTCTCAAGTGTGGTGACCGGAAAATTGTATTCCTGAATATTCTGTCCCATAACAAGTAAAAGCTTTGCCCCAAAACCAATAACCAATGTGTGTGTGTGTGTGTGTGTGTGTGCATGTGTGTGTATACTTTATTCCTACTACTTGTTAAGATATATAGCATCAGTATTCTTTTTTTAAATTTATTTATTTATTAAAGATTTCTGCCTCCTCCCCGCCACCGCCTCCCATTTCCTTCCCCCTCCTACGATCAAGTCCCCCTCCCCCAATCAAGTCCCCCTCCCTCATCAGCCCAAAGGCTTTGGGGGAGCCTAGGCAGTTTGGATGCTCTCCTTACTAGACCTGGATGGAGGTGGGTGGTCCTTGGACTTCCCACAGGTCAGGGAACCCTGATAGCATCAGTATTCTTACAGCTAAAAAGGCAGAGGTTCCAATAACTGAATCATTTGCCAAGAACAACTCTGTGTGGCAAATTCCAGTTCCAATTCATTCACTCTTCCACTCTACCTAACAAGCAATCACAGTAGCTAATTATAGGATTCATCAAATTGCGATATTATAAAGCATCACTAATTCACACTCCTCTGATAGATACAACTTGCAAATTACACCATAATAGAGCATTATAGCATACCACCCTCTAGCAAATTCCTAGCCTATAAAAATGTAGTGCAGTAAAATGTTTTGATAAATTGATATTTGATGTTTTGATGGGAGTCTTTCAAAACCTGACACACTAGTCTCTTATTGTCAAGTATTTTCTTTACACCTTGAGTTACAGAAGAAAGTTCTTGGTGTCATCTTTTGTTTGGTACAATGAACCATTTATGATCACTACAATCACTACTTATTTATTAGCTGATATTACAAAAGAAATTGTAGCTGCCCTTTAAATGATAGACCCTCCGTCCTTCGTTTTGCCTTCTTCAGAGTAACTTCGTTCCAAAGAAAATTGTGCCCTGATGCTTCTAAAAGAGCTCAACTACAGCTAAATTCAAAACTTGCCCAGTAGCATGAGCAATGGGTCTCAGTCATGAGTTAGACAATCATGATGGCATTTGTGTTCTCTCAAGTCCAGGCAACAATTGTGTCTTCCCTTCTGTCTGCTAGATAATAATTGCGAGACTTCAAATATATATTTAATGTTTTCAACATTTAAAATAAAGTCTGAAAAATGGATGAAAAGGGGACAAGCATAACATCTGGCTCAGAGGATGCCACAAAAGGCTCTTCCCTAGGGCTGTTCACTGTCCAGTATAGCCTGAATTGCCAGTCAACAATTTAAACTAGGTATAAAGATAAATGTAACAATAAACAGGGATGCATCACTTTATATACATATGTATACTTTATGTGTGTAAATTTATTCAGTCTTTATAAAAATTTTATGAGGTGAATACTTGAAAAATTTGAGGCCATCCTTGTATATCCAGCAAAGCTACCTAAGCTTTGTTCTGAGGGTGGAAAGCTTTTCGCAGGAGGTGCCATGTAAGTGTGAGTAATGGAGGGTCTAGAAAAACAACTGAATTAAAGGCAGTCTCACTAGGCGAGAGGAATCAGCACAACTAAGAGAGTGCGCTCCCTGGAAACGATCATGGTAGAAATGTAAGGACTTTGAGGCTCATAGCCTGCTGCAGGGGAGAGACTTCTGCAGCCTCACAGGGGTGTAGATTGCATCCTCCATGTGAGGGGGACCATATCTGAAGTAGAAGCACCATAAAAACCAATCAAGAGAAATATTTCTAAGAGTTGAATAAAAGTTAATGAGGAGCAGGGTATGGAACTCAGATAATAGAGTGCTGGCCCAGCAAGTTTAAGGTCCTGGGTTCTGTCCCCAGCACCTCATTAAGCTATGTGAGGAGGCACACTCCTGTTATCTCTCGCTTGGGAAGAGAAACCAGGAGAATCAGAAGTTCAAGTTCATCCTCCATTGCACGGCAAGTTCAAGGTTAGCCTGGGTAGCATAAGTTTTGTTATAATAATAGCTCTCAGATTAAATTTGCATCAATGTGTGAAAAATTAAATTCTGATATCAAAGAGGTGTCCTTGATGAGAAAAAAAGGCAGAACAGAACATACTGAAGCTGTGCCCCTTCCCTAACGGCAGTGAAAACTCTGGTAACACTACAAGAATTTGATTTGGGGAACTCTGAATATTAACCAAAGATGCATAGGAACCCCAGCAGAGTTGTTCAAGACCAATGCCTTGTTAAATGTATTTAAGGATGAAAATTACCAATCAGTAAATAAACATTTCAAGCATTAAAAATATGTCAATTCTGGAAAACGGCATAAAAAAAACAGAAAATGGGTCATAATAAAGTCTGCTGCTGCAGATCCAGCCTTGAAGGAATAACCGGTATTCCCATGGCTTCGGATGCAACCCCGACATTTTCACCCTAAAATTAGTTGCCTGAAGGCTAGTTTTAAAACCTTGTATTTATCTCACCTGCGTCCAGATTAGCACTAAAGCTGCTATTAATAATATGTTTGTTGAAAGTGCTAAAAGGGAAACTCTCCAGCCTTTGCTACCTGAATCTATGTGTATTCGTGGGCAACCTAATTTAAATCTAAACAGAAGCCTGAGAAGTGAGATGGCTACCAGCCTCGGAAAACTCCTGTATTCTCCAAACTTCCATTTCCTGGGTGGTGTGGATGCTCACAGATACAAGGGAAAGGCCCTATGCCAGTGGTTCTCAACCTATGGGTCTGACCCCTTTGAGGTTTACTGATCCATTCATAGGGATTGCCTAAGACCCCCAGAAAACACAGAGATTTACCTTATGATCATAATGTAATTATGAATTAATTACAGTAACACAATTACAGTTATGAAATAGCAATGAAAATAATTTTATGGTTGGGGGTCACCATAGCATGTGGAACCGTATAAAGGGCCGCAGGGAGATTGAGAAGCACGGCAAGCTCTCAAGGCTTGGCAGAGCAGCTCTGGCTTCGGAGTTAAGATTGCTGTGGCTTGGTACTAAAGGCATACCACTTGGCAAGGGCTGGGAGAGTGTGGTTCCAGGCATGTAAGGAAATCTCTATGTGGTCATTATCTGACCGCTAATTAAGAAGTCTGACATAGGTCAAACAACAGTACTCTGAAAATCCAAAATAGAAAATGATTCCAAGTCTGAAAATCTTTCAGAGACGGCATCTGAAGAATTTCAAGTTTTGGAGGATTTGGAGTTTGAAAGCTTGAATTGGTGATGTACAGCTAGTATATTTGACTCAGATACTCACAGAGCCGAGGGACTCTGAAACCTGAAGCACGCTTGCTCTCAAGCATTTCGAGGCGGGAAAACTCAACCTGTACTTTCATTGCCATGTGTGATAAAGGGTGCATGTTTTCCAGAATCAGGTAAGAAATGTCTTTGAACAAATGGCAGCCACAAAATAAGTGGGGAGAAGAAAGGCCAGTGAGCCTCGGGAATCCACCTGCCTGCAGGTGTTGGGGGTTAGAGGTGTGCACAAGGTGCACAGATAACACTGAGCTTTGTATTTTTCCACAGGGGTGTAACTCAGGTCCTCATGCTCACACAGGCATTGCTATGCCCTGCTGAATCATCTCCTCAGCTGTAACCAATTATTTCTTTCTTTCTTTTTTTTTTCTTTTTGAGACAGGGTTTCTCTGTGAAGTTTGGCTGTCCTGGAACTCCCTCTAAAGATGAGGCTGGAATTTATTTCACAGATATCTGCCTGCTTCTGCCTCTTGAAATAAAGAGGCTGGGATTAAAGGTATGTATCACTACACCCAGCAAAAAACTATGTTTCCCAAGCTGGCCTCAAACTCCAGATTCCCCTGCCTCTGGCTCCTTTAACAAAGCCTACTACTGTCCTGTGCTACCAGAAAGGGCCATTATTCCTACATGTCTGAAAAAACAACTGTCCTTAGCCTGGCCATGGCAGCTCATACCATTAATCCCAGCACTTAGAGGCAGAGGTAGGTGGATCCCTGAGTTCAAAGCCAGTTTGGTCTACAGAGCGAGTTTCAGGACAGTCAGGGCTACAGAAAAGCCCTGTCTCAAAAAAAACAAATAACAAACAAATAAAAACAACTGCCCAGGGACTGGTAAAATGCTCAGCATGTAAAGTTGATTATTGCTGAACCTGATGAACTGAGTTCTATTCCTGGAATCTACATAGTAGGTGAAGAGAACCAACTTCCACAAATTGTTCCCTGACCTCCACACTTGTGCCGTGGTACATGTGTGCATATATACACATCACACACACACACACATAAATAAATGTTAAAAAAAGTAAAGACAATTGTCCAAGTCATTAATTATAATTCTGTATAAATGGATAGAAAATGCAATTTCTAATAATAACAACATAAAAGTTGAAGGTGAGAGATATAGAGAAAAACTTTTAATATAATTGGAATCATTAAAACTTAAGAATAAATAGGAAAACCTGAGTAGTCCTATAAAGTATGAAAAATGAATTTCTTATCAATTGAATTAATGATTAAATTGATGAGTTAAATCTTTAAAGGCACAAGATCCATGTCTTTTGGGTGAAATATAACAACCATCAAGGAATAATTAATTCCTACCATGCACTAACTTTTCCATAACACAGGAAGTGAAAACACTTTCTAATTCATTTTGAAGTCAGTATTCACAACATCAATGATCACGAAGGTATCACAAAAATAAATCCAGATGAAAGAAAAAACCTTTAAAAACTAGCAAGTCATTTTTAAGTAGAAGTAATTAACATATTATATTAATAAAGGAGCAAAAGACACACGTGCCTCAATAAAAACAGAAAGAGAAGATGAGAAAAATACAGTACAAAATTTAGTTATTACTAAAGAAGACAACACCTCCCTCCATCGCCTGACCAAAGAAAATCAGTTGAGGAAAACGTCCTCAAGGGACTATCTGTTGAAATCACACAGCAAAGTTCATACTTGCTGTTGAAAGATGGAAGCTTCCAGAAGCAAGACAATGACACCTTCTTTGCCCTTCCCTCTGCATTGTACCAGAGGTTCTCACTGGAACAATCAGGCAAGAAAAAGAATGGAAAGACATTAGCACTGAAATTAAGGAGCTGACGTTATTAGCTGCATACAACCCGATCTTTCCTTTTAAAACCCATTAGGAAGCCGTTGAAATTGCAGTGTTCGTTTTTAATGGAATACTTGAGCAAAACTTCAGCGTATAATGCCAGTGCATAATATACAGCATATGAAAATCTGTCATGCTCATAATCATAGTAAAGAACTATCTCAAAATGAAATTAACAAATTCATTTACAATACCACCAGAAATAATAAAATTTTTGAATAAATTTAAAGAAGCACAAATTCTTGCATAATGAAAGTTACAAAACTATTTTTATAAATTTAAATTATGAAAGATCTAAATAAATGGATAGGCATCCCACCTTCAGGAACCTAAAGAGTTAATGTTGCTACTACAGTTGTTTTTTGTAGAAAGTGATTTACAGATTAAATGCAACCTTAACTGCCCAAACCCAAACACCTCATGTAAATTACTTTTTGAAAATATCGACCACCATTTTTTCAGAAAAGGGTAAACTGATTCTGAAATTTCCATGGAGTGGTAAGGGCTGAGTTTCAGAAGTCCACTGCTGTAATATCACAGCTAAAGCAAGGAAGAGAAATTTCATCTTGCTCCTTCTTTCTGTGTGTAGTGAGGAAGAACTTCAGAGCCCGGAGGGCATAGGGAGGAATTGATTTGTCTCATGGTGGGAAAAGGTGGGGTGAGGGGAAGCAAAAAGCAAGAGGGGAGATGGACAAAGGCAGGTCAGAGTCCTAGGGCTTTCCTTGGTACACCTTGATGACCTTGTTTCTCTACCCAAGGCTTGGGGGTCATACTAGATCCAAATTATAATAGAACCCAAATAACCAAAGCAGTGCTTAAAAATAACACAAAGTCGATGGCCTTATATCTCTCTGGATTTTGAATTTCATACATAACGACAGCAATTAACTGTATTTCTCAATAAGTGATAACATTTTAATGAAAATGAAAACACTAAATACAATACCTAGATTTGTAATTTATGTTTCTAAGCATTATATTTGCTTATAGAGGAGCCTGCCTCCTCCAATATTTGAACCACACCTGTATGAAAAGGAAAGTTATATTCAAATGATTTTCCCAGCTTAGTACTAAACATGAACATTAAATTCTGTTGCATGTATCTTTTTGTTGCTATGGGCAAATTATTTGAATGACTTCAACAAATCCTTGAACTGAACAGAAATTGCTTCCCACTCAGTTATAATTTTACCAGGCAGAGGCTAGAGATTGGGACTAAACAATAAAAAAGTCATTCAAGTTCACATTTAATGCTCTGTGTGGGATGCTGCTGAAGTCTGGAGAGGGAAACATGACCTGGTGGTAGAGAGAGCTTGCTTTATCATCTGAAAGACATTTTGGCAGCTCTGCTTTTAATTCCACAGAAGTAAATGGGGGAGGGACCACCCCAAAGGAACAAATATGACTGTTAAAATTGAGCATTGAAAATTGTGCCTGGAGAAAAAAAGGTAAACAATCACAAATGAAGAAAAATGTAGGAGAGAGATTTCCTTTTATTAAGTTTTTGGAAGTGGTTGACAAAGCAACAGTTTTCATTATGTTCTCATGTGTCGTGTGCAGTGTTCCTGCAGCCCCTGCGTTCTCACATGCTCTGTCCCCTGTAACTGGCCTGATTTCCTGTGTGAGAGGAAGCTTAAGACTTGCTTATTATATGTTTCCTTCATTATGTCTAAATGTGATATGCTATTGGTTTTTTTCAACTTCCCCTGATGGTCTTTCTTCTATGCAATCTACTTTATCAATTTTGCTTTCTATTGTGACTTTAAAGATAATTTTGATATTTCCATTTGCAACACCTGATTTTATGATTTAAGTCTCAGCTTCATTATTGAATTTTCTGTCCATGTTTCTGTCTTTTGCATCCCTCTCCTGAATTGATTTGTTGGCTTTATTCTTTTCCTGTCTTATCCTCACTGGAATGGTTGATCATTTTGTTTATATGGAAACATCTTAATTTTCGTCTGGCGTGTCAGATATCAGATATTTTAGTTCCCTTAGACTCATTTGTTGTGGGCTGTGGTTTTAAAGGGAATCCATGTTGCCTTACTTTTCAACGTTTCTTGTGTTTCTGTATTATAATTTCTGCATCATTTGGGTTGGCCATCTCTTCTAGTTTTATTTTATTTAGTTGTATCTGCCTTCTTACTTCTTTTGAGAGCTCAGTTACCAGTACTGCTCCCAGAGGAGAAAAGAAACCATTGCAAAAGCGGTGTCACCGAAACAAACCAAAATAAATACACCAAGCGTGAAAGCCCCACTTTGAATTGTTGGTCAGGGCTGTCTAACAGACTATCAAAATAATACACAGTAAGGCACACATTTAAGAAAAACTATTAGGGTAAAAAGGATTTAAAATTAATTACATAAAGGCAGAAAATACAAGGAAAGAAGAAATAACAGACAAGTTTACACAGAAGAAAGGAAAAAGAGAAGAATGGTGGGCAGAGGGAGATTGCACAATAATGAAAATGTACGAAGTTATGTGCAAAAAAGGAGGTCCGTGGCTGTGTCAGAGGAGCAGCAGGTGGGAACTGCAGTTCAAGGTGTCCATCCCAATAGCAGAAAGCTCCCTGATGGGTGAATCTTGCACAGGCAATGTCCCAAGACCCCAGACCCCAGAATGTCTTTTGTTTTTCTGCTGTGCCCTCACTTGCTTGCTGTTGCTATCTTTCTCTGGTGTCTGGTATGGTGTGGACGGGTGTGGGGAGATCCCGACTGCTTGTAATGTAGCATGTTTATCTCATGGAAACATCCTATTCTGCTGGGTATTCTTACTTTTGAATTATTATGAAGGTGATTCCTTCCTAAGATGTACTATCTGACTGATAATAATATAATAAAAGTAGAGTTTTGATGATTAAAATATAAACAAGGAAGGGTCACACAGCTAGAACACATGGGTTTCTGTCGAGGAACCGCATAGACTGTGGCTTAGGTTAATGATTAAGAGAAACAGTTGAGTTCCAGTAGCCCAGCTAGCTTAAATTCTTTTAACCTTAACATTGGGCGATGTGTTCACAGGTTTTTGGAGTGAAACAAAGCTTTGAAAAGAACTTAAAGTGAGACCAAGATGTTTTTGTTAAATAGCTTTGAAGTGAAAACCCCAAGAAGATAAAGTTTTAGCAAGGCACATAGTTGAATATGGAGCTCGTGAAGGTCAGGGAACAAGAACAAAACAGCCCAATTATTTCCAGGTGATGCACTTTTGTTACCAGGATTGGTTGATGACCAAAGATGATGATTAATTCCTGTACCCATTTTGTCCTCAATCTCCTGACATAAAAAAAAAGACTATTGATGAGTAGGTATGTACCCTAAAAATTTAAAGTAGAGATGACTGATTCTTTTTCATATATAAAAGTTTAGGCTTGTGATTCCTTTAAGATTCCTTATAAGATTATCTTTCAAGATAAATAATAAAGTAATTGGCCCTTTTTTGTTAATGCAGCCTCCAAGTAAAAGACCTGACTGAGAAGACTACCTTGCTTACCATGTTATCTATAAAAGGTTGCTTGGGTATGAATGTACATGGATCTTGGGATAATTAGTTTTTCTTCTGTAATACGTAAAATGTTTCATAATGTTAACGGATATGGAAAACATGCTGTTTTTCACTTGTATTTACTGTAATCATTCACTTGAAAAATCGATGTAGACACATTGCAGTTTTTATATTGCCTGAAAGATCTTGCTGGGGTATATATGCCTTAGGGAAAGAATAAAGAGTTGAATTGAGTTGGAAGGAAAACATCAAGAAAGTTAAAGAGAAACATCAAGAGAGACAGAAGGGACAGTTCTGGATAAAACTAAGAATAGAGGAGAATAAAGTAAGAAATGGCCAAGAGAGAGTGTGAGTGTCCTTTTCCCTTAACCTCCTCAAATGAAAAACAAAGTCTAGCATCAGCCAACTCCACTGCTTCCATTTGAACCCTGCACTGATTGAGGCTGCCCCCCCCCCCGGCAACTATAAAGAAGAATCAACAAGGAAACTATAACAAAAATGACAGTAACACACAGTCAAAATAGAAAAGGATGACAAAGGTGAAAAAAGAAAAGAAAAACAGAGGGATAGACAAAAAACGGTGTTTTCTATGTGTTCTAGTGTTGGAGTTGGCCAGGTGGGTGAGCCGTCACTTGATCTTGGAGTCTCTTGTCTTTCTGATCATTCAACCTGGTGCTGAGCACAGACTGGTCAAGGACCAGTTGTCCTTCAGAGCCGCACTCATTTTATTTGTTTCACTTCTTTGTGTGCCAGGAGCCTCTGCTGGCCTCCCTTAGTGTTACAGCCTATGAGTCTAGCAAGTTCTCACTGTGGATACTCCCTAGTGAGTAGACCCAGACTGGTCAAGGAACAGTTGTCCTTCAGAACCACATTCTTTTTATTATCTTCCTTTTTTGTGTGCGTGCCAAAAGTCTCTGCCAGCCTCTTTCAGTGTTGCAGCCAAAGGGGCTAACACGTTCACACTCTGTAAGTAGACCCTAGGGTGCCTAATGTCAGAGCTAAGAGACCCTCCCTGCCAAGGAAATTGAGATGAAGGAAGCTGAAGTCTTTACTGCAGAACTGGTCTCAAAAGATGCTTTCAAATCTCTTATCAGGTGTTTTTGGGTGTGAACTCCAGAGTTTTCAGTCATTCTAGCAGCTAATCATGCAACTGACTGAACCGACTAGTGGCCACAGGCTCAGGGACTCTCCCTACTCATCCTCAGGTGATGGGATTTGTTTCTGGTCAACAGACAGCAGAGTCACCCACCACTGCGTCCATCCTGCTGCCTGTCTGCTTCCAGCTCTCCTCCTTTCTACAGTTGCCATCGAGGGCCTGGGACAGTGTCCTAGGGTTCACTCATTAGGGGATCTTTCTTATTTTAAGTCTCCCCTTATTTTCTACTGCATTTCACAACTGCTCCCTATTTTTAGACTCTGGAGTGGTTCCGTCTCAAGATGGCACCTGGCTATAGTGATCTGAAATATAAGGAATGACAATGTGACAAAGTGAATTGCTTCCCCAATGTTGACCTGTCACACAGGTAGAGTTATTGTCACATCAAATTCCTTACTTGGATTCAATGCTTACAAAAACTAAGGGCCTGTCCTATGGGCAGGACTTCCGGGCTTTTCGTAGGCATGACATTTTATGTCCTTACCTCCTCCCTGGCCGGGGATGGAGAAATGGGCTTCATTCTTCTTCTCACCCCTCAGACGTCCTCTCTTCAGATGTTCTCAAATCTCGGGTGACAGCTAATGTCTTTCTGTTTTCATCTTTGGAATAGCGTCTACCCTTCTATCCTCTGCTGAGTAAGACTCTTCTTACTCAGAGTCTCATTCAAAGGGAGATTCTACTCTGCTATCTTCTGTGGGGATAGAGTGTGTGCTTCTTATCATCTGGTTATGACCATGACACCATTTGTTATCTCACTGTAATGTTCTTGACATAAACAGTGATTAGAAGTTTGGTGGATGGGGAAAGTATTGGTCAGTTCAGCATAACAGACTAAATGGATTAAACAACAGAGACTAATTTCTCACAGATCTGGAGAGTTAGCAAGGCCAAAATTGGGGTGCTGCTACTGTCAGATTCTAGTGAAGCCTCTCTTCCCAGATTGTAAATAGTTGTTTTCTTGCGTTTCCTCACATGCAAAGTAAGGATGGCAGAGAAAGGAAGCAATTAGAGGGAGACAAGGAAGAGGAAGGTTAAATGAGCAGAAGATAATTTTTGGTATACTTTTTCCTAAGGCATTCAATCTGCCTTGAAGGTTTCATTGTCATGACCTCATGAAATTAATTGCCTCTCAAAGGTTCCCATCTCTAAGTATCAATACATAGAAGGATTGTAGGCCCATATTTCTGGATGGTGTGCCAGCCAAGCACAAAAGCCATAGGCCCGATCTGAGGTGGTCATGTAGCTCGGCAGACAAGCTGTCTCCGCTTAACAACAGCCAGGTTGTGCTGCTCCTCTTTCTCTTTTGTTATAAATGTAGATCACCTGAGGAGAGGTGTTGGCTGAAGCTAATGGTCAGGAGGTTTGGTGCTTTCTTCTTTTGTAATTTGGAGGATATCTTATAGAGATGCTAATTCAGGCCTACGTGACAGCAAGCATACAGGTAGAATGCGGATGTAACTAAAGCCCATTCACCTGGTTGCCTAGGAGACAGCCTAATGTGTTTTCCGCTCAATTTATATGATGATATATAAGCTGTTTGGAGAATAAATGAGGGGAGATCATTAGGAGGTCGTCAGGAGAAAAGACCCTGAGATGCCCTTCCATGATGACCATGTAAGCTGTGTCTGATTATTCCTCGCGACTCCGTACCAGTCCAGTTAGGGGAAAGAATTATCTGTGTTGGACCCACACGGGCCCCAACAAGGATAAGACATCACATACATGGATGTAGACCGCCTTGGCAGGTCACTCTGTCTAGGGTTGTAACCCGCCTGGCTGGTCAGTAATTCCAGGGTCCCGGAGAGGCGCTATCTGGAAGATATGGGCGGAAAAAGAGGAAGGAGGCCAGGGAGATCTGTCGAAGCCTCCATATATTAGAGTCAGGGTTACAGCTTATATAGGATGAGGAGGTTGGCTTGGGATGGGGGCAGGGGCATGGAATCTTGCAGCGTGGTCCACGGTCACATAGGCCAGGAGGTTATGTTCAGTCAGGTCACGTAAGCCAGGAGTTCACAGGTTGACACACCTAGTTCTCTAGATGGTTTGGAATGTGGGGCAGGTTCTGCTAACAGATAGCTCTCTATTAACAGATAATTGGGTGTGGGGTAGACTCTGTCAATAGAACAATTCTCAATACAATTGGGGGTGTGGGGTTCTCTGTAGACTCCCCAGGGCGATGGTTCCTGTAATAATTTTGGGGGAAAATGGCTCCTGACACATGGACATCATATAAACTTCTCAATGGAGTTGATTTTCCCTCAGCCAGAATCTTCTCTAGATTCTATAGCTGGATTACCAACAGTTCCGGCTCAGCAGAGAATTACCTGTAACTTTTGATTCTGCCCACAGGTTCTGTCACGGCTGGAATCCTATTCCTCATAATATAGCTCCCTAGCTGTGAGGAAACATATGGAGGTGTTATGGTCAACATTCCCAGCCAGGGCTCCTATTCTTCTTTCTTGACTCTACTTTCTGGACTCAGATCTAGAACTGCCAGGATGATCTCAGTTAACACACAGAGCCCTGAGGAGTAATAGAATGGTTGTTTCAAGCTATTAAAACTTGGATGCTTTGTATACGCAGCAATCACTAATCAAAATGTGTATCTTGTGTAATGGTTATAATAAATTGTGTAAAAAGCTAAATATAACAGATGGTAGAATGAATTAAAGATTAGCAATTTGACCTATCTCCACTATTGTGTCTGGTTTCTCATGTCTCCAGAGAACTTCCTCAAGGCTATTTTTTTTTTAATTCCAAAGATTGATTTTTTTTCCCTTGTTTCAAATTTATATTTCTCTGGTTCTAAACAAAAAGTGTTATATATACATAATATCATATACATACTATATAACATATAATATATGTATGCATATACTGTACACTATATCGTATATATGCTATATGTTATATATCAACAAAAGTATGATATATAAAGCATGATGCATATCATGTATATGATATTACATATGTGATACATTTTATTATATAAACATATATATGTATATACACACATATTTATAAAGACACACATACACACACACACACACACACACACACACACACACACATCTTCAGTATGTGAATCAGGGAAATGCTTTCACCCCTGAACTACAAGCAGAAAGAGAGACAAGACTTTTACTTAGAATTTCAGGCTGTCCACTTGTTTTAAGTAAGATGGGAACAGAGAAATGTCAAGAAGCTATTTGTGACACTAACCTTTTACATTTTTTACTGACAACCATTTCAAGTGGATTGAAACTAAACCAAACAACTCCCCCAAAATAATAAACCTAGGCATTCCCAAAGAGGAATCTCTACATATTGAGTTAAAGCTTTTAATTCAGTATCTGAGTATAATTAAACTTAAATTAAAATGGTTAAAATTTGATCAGACTAAATCAGGATACATGCAAACTAGGCTGTCCTTATAGCCTCCTGCAATTTGTGTAAGATCCCAGTGTTGAGTTTAAAACAATCATGTGCCTTGGTAGAATAATAAAACGTTTTCCAATGTAATCTACTAAGAGATAACAAAATTCCCTGAGTTAAGAGGCCTGTCTTTTGAGAGTGGCTTTGAGGGAGAAAAATATTATTTAGGTGATTTTGAATAAAATGCTAATATAGATCGGCTTCGATATTTGAATTAAGAAATAAGGAATAATAATAACAACAAAAAAGGATTGTTCAAAATCGAGTGATCATGTGTTCATTTCAAGAATTAAAAGCATTTCAAAGATAAACAGTAAAAGGGGAAATCTGTTGCTTTCATTGGTTAATTAATAAAGAAAACTGCTTGGTTTGATAGGTCAGAACATAGGTAGATGGGAAAGACAGAACAGAATGCTGGGAAGAAGGGAAATGAAACAGATGCAATGGAGCCAGCCGCCAGGTCAGACATGCTGAATCTTTCCCAGTAAACCACCACCTCGTGGTGCTACACAGATTTTTAGAAATGGGTTAAGCAAGTTATGAGAGTTAGCCAAGAAGAGGCTAGATATAATGGGTCAGGCAGTGTTTAAATGAATACAATTTGTGTGTTGTTATTTTGGGTGTAAAGGTAACTATGCAGGAGCCGGGCGGGACGAAAAGCAGGCCTGCTCGCCTCATCACTACACAGTACTGAATATATTATCATTTTTTTTTAACATCATGAGTAAAACTGCTACACATTTTCCTGACAAATCTTTATGAAAACATATGTTACCTCTCTCTCAGGCCAATATCAAAGTTTCTGAATCTTATGAAAATAGGTGTGTGTTTAAATTTATAATTAACTACCCAACAGCTTCCCAGAGTCCTTTTATTCCAGTCATGATGTGTTGCAGTTGCTTGTATTAGCTCTAGTATTTGGTATTTTATTGAGTAGTTTTATTTCATAACAAAACATTTATTATTATAAAATAACATTGATCTGAGCCAGTACATTAGAGAACATAGCTGAAGGCCAGTCACCTCACTTGTATTATTTGATTCCATTCCTAACAGAGATGATGGGATGGTTTTGTTTACTGTGTTTCAGAAGCCACAAAGAGTCACCTGGTAGCTATGTTACAAAGTTAACAAAAGACAAATTCTAGCATATTTTTTACTTTCAAAGCTCTGCTTGGGTCATGTTTGCTAATGTCACAGTAGTGCAAGCAAATATCATGGCCAAGAGGCATATTTAAGTGATGGAATATAGAGTCCCCCTTTACTGAGTGGAGTTAAGTCACTTGAGAAGGAACATTGCTACAGAGATGAAAAGCATTGCTGGAAAATAGAGTAATTTTAAAAAGCTCAGCTTATTTAAAGTAGTAGTAGAACGAACTTAGAGAAATCCAAAATTGCAAGGGCTTTAGACACCATCACAGGATGAAAAGGGGAGAAGTTCAAGGAGAAGTGAGTAGAATTGTCCCCTCTGTTCAGGAATCCAAGGCTACTCCCCTGTCTGACAGAATCACAGTTGAAGTCTGTCTGCAAGGCTACCAGCCCAGAAGGTGAGTTGGACATGAGAAGAAAAGAAAACAGGCTGTTTCTCCAGAGGACGTATTTGTTGTGTGTGGCACTAAGGTCCTTTTAGGAGGAATGGCTACTGTTTCACTTACATGATTCAATGATTTTTATTGAGCTCTACATTTTTCTCTGTTCCCCTCCCTGCCTCTCCCCTATCCCCTTCAACCCTCCCCCAAGGTCCTTATGCTCCCAGTTTACTCAGGAGATCTTGTCTTTTTCTACTTCCCATGTAGATTAGATCTATGTATGTCTCTCTTAGTGTCCTCATTGTTGTCTAAGTTCTCTGGGATTGTGGTTTGTAGGCTGGTTTTCTTTGCGCAAATTCCTCTTCGGTCCAAATCTAAACAAGAAGATGAAATTCCAGGAAATGATGAATTTTGTCTAACTCAGTTGTCAGAGAGTTACCAGTACACCATGTGAGTCTTACCCAGTTTCTGAACTGTTGTTCTATAGAGCAATTCCCTGGCTCCACTCTGTGTAAAATAGACTTGTGTCCCCTTCCCTCGCCATCTTCAGGTATGTCCACAGAGGTCACAGTGTCCTCTAAACCCTGACCTGTTTTCTTAACATACACCCGGTGCACACGCTCAGCATCCTTGCTTCAGTCCACCAATGTATCAAAGAGAAATTAGAGTTAATTTTTTTTTATATTCTCTTTTTGTTTGTCTGTTTTTGTTTTTTGAGACAACATCTGGCTATATAGCCTAGGATAGCTTAGAACCCAGCGTGTATTCCAAACTGGCCTCAAATTTTCAACTCTCCCACCTCAGCTTCCCAAATGTTGGGATTGTAAGTATTTACTACCATGACCAGCTTTCCTTTAAACTTGTAAAATATCTCTGCCTCTGCTCGCTGACTCATCCCTTCATCTAGTTTTCAAACCTTTTTATTCTAATGTGTCTGTATTTGAATGTTAAATTCCTTAACACTTTGCTTTTACTGATTTAGTCTTCTTCATGACAATTATTAGGGATCTGTAATGTTGTACAATGGCTTGCTTGTTTTCTAGTATTCCTAGTTTGATGTGGGATTCCCCTCTGTATGATATGAATAGGTTTTATTGCCACTGGTTAATAAAGAAGCTGCTTTCAGCCAATGGCTTAAACAAAGTAAAGCAAGGCAGGAATTCCAAGCAGAGATAGAGGAGAAAGTAGGTAGAATCAGTGAGATGCCAGGTAGCTGCCATAGGAGAAAGAAGCCTACACATGAGCCTTGTGGTAAAATATAAAATAATAGAAATGGGTTAATTTAAGATGTAAAAGCTAGCTAGACATACACTTAAGCTATTGGCCAAACAGTATTGCAAATAATATAGTTTCTGTGTGTTTATTTTGGGTCTGGGCGGCCGGGAAATAAACAGTCTCTGCTAACATATATTGACTGAATTTCAGGTGACAGTATTCACTGTACATTTCTAACCTTCAGCGTACCACCCAGGTCTCAGTAATTAGCATATATTTGTTGTATTACTTAGCTAATTAACTGTGGTAACTAAGTGGCTTTGACCAAATCGCTTTACTTTTTAAAATTTGAAATGTGTCCTGCACACCACTGTGTAATACAATCAGAGATTGCATGGGACAATAATTCCAAAATTCAGTGATTTGCCTGTGAAATCTCACCCTCCTCCAGCAAAAGTTTCCCTTACACTAACAGTTGCTGTGTCGGGAGGGAGAACCCTAGGGTCACATTTCCAATAAAGAAGTAACTAGAAAGTTCTGAAGTGGAAATTCCACCTAAGCAGCATTATCATTTAAACATTGTAAGTGAATAACACAGACACAAATCTCTTCAATCACCTTCACAGTTAAATGTTTCCCATGTTCTTATAAAATTATTTTATATACAGTATGGGGAAGTTACAGGAGAAGTGCTATCTTCTCTATCCTAGTGTTAAATGGGATGAAGGAAATACCTCCATCTTTAAAGAGGGCTGCAAAGATACTTCTGGCAAACCCCTCCTTAGCATTTTCTAACATCAAAGTAAGCATTCAAGGTTGCATTCTGCACTCAAGGTTGGGCTTTGCTTATCAGTTGCACCATTTTGAACTAGTCAGTCACGTGGGACTGTGAGGCTGAGCTCTGAACACTCATTGTTAGGCACAGAACTCTTTTGCATTAGGAATAAAATTCCAGCAGGACCACTACTGGGTGAGCTTGCTGCCTTGATTTGGCTTGGCCACATACTGTTTTCAGGTATAAAACATTTTTGCCTTGCCTATATTTTTGGACTGTGAGGTCATTTTGTTAAGAACCTAGACCCATTTCTTTTTTTTTTTTTTAAATTATTGATTTTATTGAGCTGCACATTTCTAACGCACACTCAAAGGCCTTGTATTTTCTGCTAAGAGCAGGCATCCTGTGTTCTTTTCAGTTTGGAAAGTGGCAGTGTCACTTCATTACTTACTTAGACCCAAGTTTTTACTTCAACTTTGAACCTTCTTCTAGCTCAGAGACCATAACCAATCTGTCAGAAAAAGCCCTTGGACGCGTGCGTCTTTGGAACACACCGGGAATCTACCAGTTCTCACATTCTGCCTTAGTTACTTCCGTTGCTTTGGCAAAACAGCGTGACTAAACTAAGAAAACTTATAAAAGACATCATTTATCTGGGAGCTCATTGTTCCAGAAGACAGAAGAGTCCATGACTATCACAGTGAGGAGCATGCAACAGTCAGGCAGGAATGGGACAGGAGCAGTAGCTGAGAGCTTATATCTTATCCACAAATTTGAAACAGGGCAGGGTGAGGAGAGGGAAAGGGCAGAGCAAACACTAACTGGGGGTTTCATGAACCTTTGAAACCCCAAAGCCCACCACTAGTGACACACTTTCTCCAACAAGGCCACACTGTACCTTCTCATCCTTACTGAACAGTTCCGCTAACCAGGAACCAAGCATTTAAACACATGAGCCTATGAGGGCCACTCTCATTAAAACCACTACACTCTCCTATGCTGGAGGCTGGTGTCCATTGACGGTGCTTTTCTCTGAACAACCTCATTGGCATTTTAACTTGCTTGTCATGGCTTCTGCTCTCCCCACCCCTCAGGAGCCACCATTGTTTATTTTCAATAACAGCATCTGCTCCAAATCTAATTGCTTCCATCTAACTCAGAATAAATGCCAGGAACTTAACAAGAGGTGTAAAGTCTGCCTGCCACACGAAGGAACCTCTAGTCTTCCTTGTGTTAGAGGCGTAGAATGTCCGCAGCATGTGCCCTTCCGCTTCAGAGAATCAACTTGATGACCTTTCAAGGGGTATTCTTGTCCACAGAGGTCTGGGTAGCTTACCTTCTCACACAGGTCAGATCTCTCTGCAAACGTCACATTATCAGAGCAGCTATCCTTATGCCCTTAACATAAAATAGCAACTTCCCTGTCCAACTTCTATGTTTCACATTTCTTTTATATTACTTCCTTTACCCTAATCTAATTTGTAGCAACATTATTTATTATACATTTTTCACCTGTCTACTTTTCCTAGGGGGGAATAAATGAGGGCTCTCCCTTTCTCAGTTCTCTACCCTCCTGTCGTGGTTGGAATAAAAGAGGCTCCCTAGGAGCATAGGGAATAACACTATTCGAAGAGTCTTAGTTGTGGCTATAACAAAATACCATGACCAAAAAAGCAAGTTGGGAAGGAAGGGGTTTATTTGAATTATACATCCATATTGCTGTTCATCACTGAAGGAAGTCAATACAGAAACTCAAACAGGGCAGCATCCTGGAGGCAGGAACTGATGCAGAGGCCATGGAGGGATGCTGCATACTGGCTTGCTTTCTATGACTTGTTTAGCCTGCTTCAGTATATAACTCAGAACCAACATCTCAGGGATGGCCTCCCCCATTGATCACTAATTGAGAAAATGCCTTACAGCTCTGTCTCATGGAGGCATTTCCTCAACTGAGGCTCCTTTCTCTCTGATGATTTTAGCTTGTGTCAAGGTGACACACAAAATCAGCTAGTACAGGAGGTATGGCCTTGTTAGAGTAGGTGTGGTCTTGGTGAAGGCACTGTGTCACTGGGGTTGAGCTTTGAGATTTCAGATGCTCAAGTCAGGCGAGTGTCTCACTCACTCTTCTTGCTGTTTGCCAATTTGAATACAGAACTCTCAGCTACCTCTCCAGTACATCTGCCTGCGTGCTGCCTTGGTTCCCATCATAAAAATAATGAACTAAACCTCTGAACTGCAAGTCAGCCCCAATTAAATGTTTTCCTTTATGACTTGCCATGGTCATTGTGTCTCTTCTCAACAACAGAAGCTCTAACTAAGACACTTTCTTATATGTCTAACCCCCAGAACGAGGCCATGGACATAGTAAACATGATAAATACATTAAAGTGAAAACACAGATGGATCTGTGGTCCTTAAGTACATCTTTCCTGTGTTATGCTCTTTCTCTGTGGACCTCTAACTGTTAAAAACTGGCTCCTTGGTAAAGGAAACTTACTTTTAATGAACTGTCTTTAAAACAATGCACTTTGATAATGTGAGCTCTGTATGTGTGTGTGTACATGCATGTAAGCACAAATAGTATGTGTAATAGTATGTGTAATATATGGCATATGCAGAAACTAAATGAGTTTCAAAAATGTAAAGAATTACCAGCAATTCAGAGAAAAGAGAATAGATACTAGTTAAATTGACAGGATGTGTAATATCAAGATCCTTTGGTGCGGGAGAGAAATGCTTTATCTTAATCATGTGATTTCATTCTGCTCTTCTTAATCCTCATGTTATGAAACTTGAAATTAATCATTAATCTCTTAAAAGATGTTAAAATTATTTGAAATCTTCACAGAATGAAGTAACACAAAATTTTATTAGTCTCTTCTTTGCAATTATAGTTTTTGCCCCCTTTTTTAAAGAAATTTGATGCAGGCTAAGCAGTGATGTCTCATAGAGAAATAACTGCTTTTATTTCATTTGCCTTTGTTATTATTGTAGCACAGTTAATCACTGCAATAAACCAAATGAGAGGTGAACTCAGGAAGCATGCTTCTAGATGAGTAGAGGTTCAGAGTCTAACTTGCTCACTATACGATGCACCCAGAATGTGATTCAACTCAGTAGAATTTCAAGTCCAAATACCAACATATTCATGCCAAACTGTCAATACAGAATCTTTTAAATTAATCTGATGGCCCTTTTTGTATGGTAAGAAAGGAGAGAGGCTTATCTTAGTATTCTTCCAGCTGCTCATTCCTTTCTCTTAGGCCCCTGGGATACATCTTACTGTACTATCCACAACTTTTTTGCTGCATCAATTTTCCCTGGGTTGCCCCATGGCCATGATTTGAATGGACATTCACATCCCCTCCTGTGTATCTGACCTATGCAGTGCCCACAGGTCCTGATCTCATCAAGAAACTTCTTTCCTGGCATAACGTCTTATATGTCACTTTGGAGGTCTGTGAAAAGCTAATCTTGGTTGTCAACTTGACATACCTTGGAAGAGCGGACCACGACTGAAGAATTGCCTCCACCAGGTTGACCTACTGAGAGTATCTGTAAGGGCATTTTCTGGGTTGTTAATTGATGTAAGAGGGCCTAACCCATTGTAGATGTCATCCCCGGACAGATGGGCCTGAGCTGTATAAGAAAAGTAGCTGAACAAGTCATGGAAGCAAGACTGTAAGCAGAGGTCACAACTTCTGCTTCCAGGATCCTGCCTTGATTTCTCTGGATGACAGGCTAAACCTATAAGCTAAAACAAACCTTTTCCTCTCCGTGCTCCTCTTGGTCAGAGTTTTATCACAGAAGCAAGACGTAAACTACGGCAATGTCTTACTCGGGGCAGCTATAAGCTCAGGTTTTGGCTATCTGGCAGAAGCCACTGTGCCATTTGTAAATGTCGGTATATTCCCTGTTTACTTCACAGAATTACAAATTCTTTAGGGTTGAAACCCAATCCTACTCATCTTTTATAAAATGCACAATGCATGCAATTAAATCTCTAACCAAGACCTACAGATAAACCCAAAGAAATTAGGGTTCAAAGTATCAATAGTTATAGTTAGATGATGTAAACACAAAACAAGATAAAATACATGTTTTATAGCTAATAAGAACAGAAGATAAGGTGGTGAAATACATAGCCTTAAGAGGAAAAATAAACCAGTGAAAAGAAATTTAACACAAAAAGAATATAGACAATTGAGTTGATAGGTAAGAATATTAAAATAAATATAAGTTTTTTTTAAATGGTAACAGCTATCAAGTTTTTTAGGCTTTATAATTCCCAATTCCTGGAGCGTTCATAGGTCTCAGATATTACAACTCTTGGTGCACGCTGTACACTGATACCTTGTCCTTATTTGCCACAGGTTCAAGCTTGTCAATCAGGTTGTAATCCCAAATCAGCCATCATCTTTCTTAACTACTGGTCAGCGCCACACCGAGCTCATTTTGAGAAGCCTCTATAATTGTAGTTAGTTTTACTCAATGTGATCCTATTGAACCTTGTACTGGCTGGCTTTGTGTGTCAACTTGACATAAGCTAAAGTCATCAGAAAGGAAGTAGCTTCAGTTGAGGACATGCCTCTGATGGGGAACCTCCTTCAGCCAATGGTCTTTGAGAGGCTGGACCAGATTAGTCATGGCCATGGGTACCAACAAAGTTGCAGGCCCACCTGCACCCCCTCTCTCTTTCTCTTTCTTGTCTCTCTCTCACACCTGGTTGCTGAGTTCAGTTCCTGTTCCTGCTTCATACAGAAGCCTGTGATCGGTGAGTTCCCCCTAAATAAAGAACCCCTCTATTATACTCAATTCCGAGCCAGTGTGGAATTTCACCTTCTTGCCTCCATGAGATATAGCTGTAAGGCATTTTCTTATTTAGTGATATATGGGAGAGGCCCCATCCCATAGAGGGTGATGCCATCCCTGGGACATTTCTCCTGGGTGCTATACTAAAGAAGGCTAAACAAGACATGGAAAACAAACCAGGAAACAGCATCCCTCCATGGCCTCTGCATCAGCTCCTACCTCCAGAATCCTGCCCTGTTTGAGTTCCTGTCCTGACTTCCTTCAGCAATGTGGAAGTATAATTCAAATAAACCCTTTCCTTCCCAATTTGTTTTTTGGTCATGGTGTTTTGTTGGAGTAATAGAAATCCTAACTAAAGCAAACCTGGTTCTGGAGTGTTTACTATTGATTAGGTTTAGGGTTCACTTAAATTTTTGAATCTGTAGGTTTATAACTTCTATAAAATTTATAAAAACTTTCAACCAACCATTATTTTTTTATATAACACTTTCTATATTCAGCAGCTCAGTCTCCACCATGTCCCTGCCCATTTGGGTGTTCTAACTACATCAATATTGGGCCATATGGTGTTATTACACTATACTGAGACTTCATCTACTTTTTCAACAGTGTTTTCATCTCTCTTTCATTTTGGATAGCTTCTGTTTCTGGGTCTTCAAATGGAGTAATCCATTTTCCTGCAATGTCTGGTCTGCCATCAATCCAATTTAATGTGTTTTGCAATATAGACATTGTATTTTTTTCAGATGTTTCTAAATTGAAGTTAGCACATCCAGTCTTCTGCACATATGGGTTTCAATAATGATAACTGTTGTAATGTTCTATCTGCTAATTTTATCATCTGTATTTTTTTATTCATTTTGAATCAACTTTTTCTTAATGGAGTATGTCTTTCGGCCTACTGATTTTTATTGGCTTTCAGTAATTGTGAATTTTACATTTTGGGGTATTGAATTTTTTGGTTATATTATTGTTCTCAAGATTTTTTTCTGTGTTGCTATTATTGAAAATACTATGGTCTTTTTGGGTGTTATGCATGGCATCTGTTAGGAGGAATTAATTTTTATATTATTGTTGTTGTTGTTATTGTTTTGAGACAGGGTCTCAACTAGGTAGCTCTGACTGTCCTTAAACTCACTATACAGTCCAGGCTATCTTCAAACACTCAGAAATTCATGCTTCCTAAAGATGTTTCTGCTTCCTAAAGGCTGGGATTAAAGACGTACTGTTCCAAACCTAGCTAGAGATTCTAGGGATTAATACCTTCTTTCTTTGTACCCTTGTTTAAATAAATTCAGAATTTCATTTCAAATATCCCTAGTGCTGGAGCTAAAGGGTATCCACAAATAAAGATTTTTGTGGTAGGGTCACATATAGACCGCAAATCACCTATTGCATCTGTAGAGGCCAAGCACTAGGACAAATGACCAAATTAAAACTATAATTTATAAAACCACTTTCAAACATTCTCGGTTCACTCAGTTTAAGGATGGGGATGTAGTTCTCTGGAATTCACATTTGCTTAGCACGGCCAAGGCCTTGGGTTCTTTCAATTTCTGGTGCGGCAAAAACAATTACTATAAAAAGAAGGCTACTAATTCCTTCTAATTGAAAGAGGAAGGGAACAGGTTGCTTATGAATCTGCACTGGGAAGCAGAGTTGTATTCTAGTTCCATTTTCTGAGCTCTTGAGTGCTTTAGATTTCAGATAAGTTGCTTTACCTTTTCATAGTTTACTTTCCTTCTTTGTAAAATGGATTGATTGTAATCCCAAATTTAAGGGAGCTATAGACTAAAGGTTCCTGAGCAGTCATAAGAGCCAAAAAACAGGAGTTTGGGGACTTCAAAGGGCCCAGCTGAGTTTGTCAAAAAGGTAAGACAATTCCTGTTTCGAGGGATCCTGTAGCTCCATTATTGAGAATAGCTGGGGGGCATAAATAAGGAAAACCACAATATCATAGATATCTTACATTATAAACAGTAAGGCTTGTCATGATAAAGAAGGTTATTATTTCCTAAGCAAATGAGACAAAACCTCAAAGTTGAAAGGGTGTTGGCCCTCAACCTACTGCAGAACATGTAGAGTTCACTCTTTCATGTAGTTGGATTTCTCGTGATTAACTGCACACCTGGCCTACCTGTGAAGACACTGAGCAGCAGAATCTGTTGTGATTCCCTGTGGATTTGAGCACTGGAGGACACCTGAAGGGAGGATGCTAAGAGGTAGAAATTACCTCCCCTTCCCCCAACACACACACCTCCAGTCCTCCCCTCCTCCCCTCTGGTTATCCAGGGCTGCTGATGGTGGGTAGATATTCTATACCAAAGCATGCTTCCACATTTCAGCAGAGCCCCTGAGGCTAGTTCTGTTTCTGCTGATAGAAAGATGTGTGTCTTTCTAACCACTTCCCTATGAGCTACTACTGCCCTAAGTCAAATCTCTCTTCCCGCTAGAGCAAGTCTTATTGGGGGCGTGGCTTAATAGTATCGATGATGATGGTGATAGCAATAATAATAACTGAAACAATAATAACGGCAATAGCAATACCACTCTCTTCTTTCCCAGTGTCTAAAGGTATCTGATGGAAAGCAAGTTTGAAATTCCCTAAAGTGAAACCAAAGGCAACCACCTGGATGGGGAAATGTGACCAACGGGTAGCCAGAGGAAGTGAGCATCTCAGCCTGAGGTGTAGCCTGCCTTGTTGGGCTGCCCACCATCTGTTCCGCTTCTCCTCTGCACTGCAGTTTCGTTACAAGTGGCAATATCACCCGCCTCTGAGCGCTAATGACCTGTCAAGTCCATTTGTGGTATTATTCTTCCTTATTTTACAAATAAAGAAAATGGAAGTTCTGAGAATTCAGTGAATAAGAGCCAGTATTTAAATTCAGCATGGTCTCTAAAGGAGCTGGCATCCTTTCCCAATGTAGTAGACATGTGACAAGTCATAACTGATATCATTTATTATTCCAAGATGGTATCAATCATAAGTAAAGGCAGATCTAAGATCAAGTCTCCTTCCATGTTCTATTACATGTCATGTCACTATAAAGTTAGAGAAACACACATGCTACTTATGTGACTTGCTCAAGTTTTTAACTCTATATGGAAGAGAGATTCCATCTACACATGTTGCCTTCTCGATATGATAATTACAGAAGGAACACCAGCCTAAGAATTTCTTAGGACCACATAGTTGTTAAAATTGCTGTGTGATCCTCTCGTTCCAATACTTTGCTCATATTTTTAATCTTAATGATAGATAACCATCTATCTGAAAGAAGTCGCTTTGTGAAATAAGCTCAGCTTAAATCGGCACTCTTATGCCTGTCATCCATCTGCCATCAGTGTGCAGCGTTGTGATTTCTGGCGGGACACTTTGTCCCTCTAGGTCTGGAGTTCTTTGTAATTGTTTGGCATGTAGCTGTTTTGATTTGTGGAGCCTTTCTTCTCTCAGGGTCTTGGCATTCGCAGGCATGGATGGTGATGTAAGGGACTGCCCCTGCTCCGAATTAAATTTACCCACCTATGCGGTTGGCTACTCAGAGCTGTACTGTTTCAAACATGGTCATTTGTACCAACTTATGGCAATGTTCCTTACTACTTCATTAAAATCATTACTGGTATGTTTTCTCACTATTTAGTCTACTTTCATTGAGAGGAATTCTATGGAAGTTCTAGAACTTTGGCAAACAAAGCAGGGCCCTCTATGGACCTTCCATTGTCTGTAGATGCAGTTTAAAGGAAGAATTTGAGGACACTTCTGCAGTAATAAATGTAGTACTTTAGGCTTTGAATTTATTTTATGTGTAAAATATACTGAGTCATTATCTAATTGTCATTGATGTAGCTCTCAACAGTATTAAGACTGCAGTAGTTTGACAACCCAGGCTCCGCAGAATGGAGAGAGTGGAGCAGTCATTTGCCAGAGTTGAAAGATTTGATTTGAGGAAGCTGCTTTCTCAACTGAATCCTGTTCTTACTCCCAAGAGCAGAGGGGCTTATTTTATTTAAAGATGCTTAGTACTTCCCAGTTTATGGGAGAGGCCACATATATGTTCTAAACCTCAGGACCATGGGTCAAATTTGTCTTGAAGTTACAATGGGCTGAAGAAATAATGTTTTGTCTCTGTCAGGGGTGACCTTCCAGTATAAGCATTTTTTAGTTGAGTATAGGATCCACGGGCCCTATACTTAGCTGACTGGCCACATTTATTCAAGTTATCTACCCTCTCCCAGAAGGCACGTAGGGAGTCATGCATGTTCTACTGAACACTTTACATCCATTTTACCCTCAGAGTAGATGTTAGCATCTGCTAGCAAATGAACAATGGAAGGTCAAAGAAAACCAGTTCCAAGGCAACCTAACCGCACAGACTGCCTGAGCTCCAAACCCAAGCTTTAATAGATCCCTGTTGTCCAGCATTTTCAGCGCCCCTGCATTCCTTAACCAGATTAATCCTTTCATTTAGCCAGACAGGACGCTGCTCGTTTATCTCCCCGACTCTACAAATGGATTCTCTTCCGGATCCACCGTTTTTTAAGCCTTCGGCAAACTCAGTAGTATTTAATGAAGAAACTCTTTTCTTCAGCTAAGAGAACACGGGGTTGGACACCCATAAAATCTATATTCTCATAGTTGAATAACTGAGTTTAAGGTTCAGAGTCTGAAACCCAGGCATAACAAGCTTCAAAGAAGCCCCTCAGCAGCCATTTGATCCTGTCAATGCTTGCCCACATCACAGTTCCTCCCGAATAAACCAATTCCTAGGTCTTAAACTGTGTCTCCACTCAGAGCCGGCCCTCCGCCCTCAAGCAGGCCTGGCAGGAGCCTTCCGGTTCTCTGAACTCGGTCACGGTCTCCGTCTCCTGGCAACCGCGGACGCGGGAAGCCTCGCGGGCCTAGTGGCGCGAGCGCTCTCAGTGGGCCCGGCTGGCGGCTGCCAGGGTGAGCCTCGGGCATGGCCTCCAAACAAGCTAAAAGAAAAGAAGTGCATCGGATCAATTCTGCGCACGGATCTGACAAATCTAAAGAGTAAGGGACTTCTTCCACCGTGTGCCTTCCCTACCCCTGGACCACTCCCACCCAGTGCTGGGACTGGCTCCAGAGCAAACTACCACACAAGGAATTGATCTGCTTGCCTTGTGTCTGTCTTCCAAGGGACCAGTCTAGGAGAAGCCTGTTCCTTCATCCTCCTTACTCTAGAGCCATTTCCTTTCCAGAGAGGCTGCTTTCCCGTTGGAAATGTTTCCATCTGTGACTCTCCCAGAGGCGCCCCCTATCCTGAGTGTCACAGGCCTCTCAGAAGCTCTGAAAGAGAAGGTTTATCTAGGAAGACTCCAGTTAAAGACCCGCCCACTTTCTCCAGTCCACCTGAAAAGAGGCCCGAGGAGTGGGGAGTGGGGGGCGGGGGGGGGAAGGAAAGAAAGGGAAGAGAGGGAGGAGGAGAGGAAGTGAGAGTTTTATTCTTGCAGTAGCCCAACCTTCCAGACTTTTAATCAGATGCAATTGAATATGCAGTGACTTCAGAAAACTGAAAGAGTAAAGTCTACCGCATGAGCATGAGGTGGCATTCCTAAGCCTACTGGGGAGGTGGTATGTAGGCTGCTGGTTCGTGGGATCTTTTTGTTCTGGGCTGCTGGTGTGTCTTAACTTCCCTATTCATAGTATTTTCCTTTGGTGTTTCCTTCCCTTTGGATATAACCAGATATTCTGTAGTATATATTATTATATTATATTATATTATATTATATTATATTATATTATAATTTGTAAGCCATTCCAGCTTCGAGACACCAAACCCTACTTCAGGGGAATCCTGAATAGTCTTCTCCATGCAGTTCCTGTGGGAGATTGGCAGTACAAGATATATATACTGATTCTTACATACACGCTTGCTTACATACGCTTCCCTATCTAAAATAAACACCTCCTGCGTCTTCTGCTTTCTGGTCCCTCCTGTTTGAACTGTTTTCCTTGTGAACTCATCTCTTGGGCTCAGTCCAGAGTGGAGATTCTATGGTCTTCTACTTCTGTCCTCTTTTATAAACAAATGTCCAGATACCCAGCAGATAACCCATTCATTTCCTTAGTTTCAATTTCAGACCCGATGGTACATACGTAAGTGATCTTTACAGGATCGCACTACTTTTGTGTCCGCGTTGTGAATAGAGCCATTTCAATGTTACCTAATATTCCAGTCTAGAAGTCTAAGACCCATAAGGGCCTGGAGAATCGGGCCCACACGGCCTCTCTGATTTTCACCTTACAGGTTCACTTACCCTCCGACACATTAGAATACCAGCTACCCTGTACTTGTAGGGTCTCTTCAGTTGTTTCCACCCCAGGGTCTCCACACTCTGTCTTTTCCCTCCAGATATCCATTAGGTCCCTCTCCATCTCCCTCACAAGTTATCTACATGTAATTTTTTCTCAGCTTCTTTTTTAGTTGCCTGTTTTAAAATTGTATCCCTACTTCCCTGCCCAAACCAAAGCAAAAACTCAAAATACCCAATACTCCCTGTTTTCCATTCTGCTTTTTCTTCATTGACTTTTTTGCTGCTGTTTTTCTTCATGTTACACATACACAAACACACACAACACACATGCACACACACCTCACAGTTTTTTAACTGATTTTTTTTTCATTTGTCTGCCCAATACTGGATTATTTTAGGTACTTCCTAACATAAGTTCTCTGAAGACAGGGTTTTTGTTTTTTCTGTTTTGTACATTGTCAAATTCTTAGTACCTAGAATGATTCTTAGGTCGTATATAGTAGGTATTAAAAAATGCTTTGTGTGTGTGTGTGTGTGTGTGTGTGTGTGCGTGTATGAAATATATATGAAAAAAGTAATTAGTAGTATAGGTCAGATTCTCAGGTTAAATCACTTTTATTTAGTTCCAGCACTGTGAGTATTCATGAGCTAATTCCTGCAGACTCTGTTCAAGAAGGATGTCTCTGATAGCCACATTGACTCATTGTCCCATGTAGACAGAGAATTGGGTCACTTGGTAAAACTACTTAAACAGACTAAATGAAAAAACAATAGTTGGTGACAGATTTTTACCAGTCTTGAAAAAGGACTTCCCCCAAATAATGATGTTCATATACTCAAACCTATTTAGGAGCTGGGGAAGTCATCAGTATTGAATAGATTATTACAGCCTGAAAGTGAAAAACATGATTTTTTTCTTCTTCTACAAAGCAGCTAGTTTTTATCAGTGTCTGGAGAGAAGACATGTTCTGATAGGTTCTGTGATGGCTGCACCACAAAGGAGGCTCACAGTCCCACTGTAAGACACTGGCTATGCCTTTGCCAGAACTACAATTTCTTTTAGAAAAGATGATGTATTTCACATATGCTTCTTTCTTGCAAAATAACCTGAATTGAAATCCTGCTGGTACAAGTGCATGTTTGATTTAAAAATAGAAGAGAAATGGTAAGTACTTTTATACCATAATATTTCAAACCTAGGTTTTACTACCAGTGATTAAGCATTAAATATCACATCATTATTTTGATGTAGCATTAAATGAGAGAATGTGAAGTGGATGATAAATCAAATCCTTCCTATGAGGTTTTGCCACAGAACCAATGGTGAATGCAAGGCTGACTCACAGATACAGAGCAAAGTGTCACGCAGTCACAAAGCCTTAGGGATCAAAGTCCAGCTACGACTCTGGTGTGGCTGTCTTTTTAGTACCATGGGAGAAAGTTAGAGAACTTGATGTCGTCTCACCACTCCTATGGTTACATAGCTAATAAAATCAATCGACTCTCCCCTAATCCAGGATCAGGAAATGAGAAAACACTTTCAGAACCTTGAAAGCATCCATTTCAGGCACCACCCCCTGAAGTTGGCATCTATGGCATCTGCTTTACCTTAAAATTATGCATCAGTCCCGAGGCAGGGGCCATATCTGGCTTTTGCTTACTAGGGTCACCAGCAACTAATAAGTTTTTACTGTGTGTGTGGTAAATGACCTCTTAGTTTGGTTCCCTACCTCAGTTTTCAGTTCTTCTGGATTTGATTAAAGCCCATTTCTCCTTACATTTCCTAGTTTGATCTTTTGTTGGCATTGTGCAAAATGAGATGTTAAAACTGACCCATCTCACTTTGTGCATTCAGTTAGAGGTTGGTTCTATGGTGTGCACTTTCTCATTCAGACCATATGAAATCTTTTTAGGCTTCACACTGCCAACGGGTCATTTATGATGATGGACAAACATTTTGAATTCAAATGGTTGCTTTTCTTTTTAAGTGAGGTCCATTAAAGTACGATTGCTTTGCCCCTCTATTGTTCTATTAGATTTATTTATTTTAATTTTTTTGGTTTTTTTTGAGACGGGGTTTCACTGTGTAGCTTTGAGATTTTTTTTAACTCCAAAATAAGTATGGGGATATAGTAAAAATACTTAAAGTCTTGACTCATGTGACTTTTCCATTACTGTTTAACATAATGAACATTAGCATAACCTGTAGGAATCATTGTTTCAGTACTTTAGCCAATTCTAAGAAGTCAATAGAATACTTAGTTCAGTAACTGCAGCTACTAGGAGTTGTTTCTAGCAGTTCTGGAGGCTAGAAGTGCAAGACCAAGGGACAGGTATTGCCAAGGCCTGGCTCACAAGGGACCTAGCTCTTTCTGTGCCTTCACTTGGTAGAAAGGATGAGAACAATCCTTTTCCTCTTTGAAAGACACTAGTCCCATCACGAAAGTTTTGCCTTTATGACCTAATAACCTTCCAAAGGTATCACATTCTAAACCCATTCCACTGGTGAGTAGGACTTCAGCATTCCGGGATATGGATAAGGTGTCTTCTGTAACATTATATAGCAGTAATTAGGAATCATAAACACATTTGACTGAGTTGTTTTGATAACTGAATGATACTGCAAAGATTCTTCTACCCAGTACATACTTGTATAAGCATTCATCAGATGAGGGATTTGATCTTCTTGGAAGGACGAACCATAAGGCAAAAAGATACAACCTAAGCATTCGAAGTAATTAGAAGGCTGTAGGGATGGCTCAGTGGGTAAGAATGTATGCTGTGTAAGCACAAAGACACAAGTACGACTCTCAGAGTGTATACGTGCACACACATGTGCACAAACACACACACACACACACACACACACACAAATTAAAGCCTGGATGTGGCATCACAAGCAGCACGGGGCTTGGAATACAGGCAAGCAGTTCCCTGGGGCTTCCTACCCGTCAGCCCAGTTCCCAGTTTGATGTGAGGGTCTCTTTCCATGGAATAAGATAGATGTCACAGAGCAGGATAGCTGATGTCCCCTTCTGGCCTCTGCATGTATACCTTTATACACATGCGGCCCTCAAAGCCATTATTATCATTAATGCACATTTGGACACACTTAAACATTCCAAACTTGACAGAGTAGTCAAGGGGGATGGGATACAATTTGGTATTAGTAGTCACAAAATTTTCTTCTACCTCCAATAGCATATTCAAACTATGATTTAAAACACTGCAAGAAAGTTATTCAAGAAACAAAAATTATAACGCCTTCTAGATTTGTAATGGTGATAACTTGTCATCAAACCTCTCTCAGATTGAGAAATACATAACTCATCTCCATGTTAATTGTGTCCTTATGGCCACAACACCCATTTTAACTTTATAGAATTCTCAGAAAAGGTTAATGTGTCTGTCCATATGTGAAAAATGGGATTATTTTAAAACTTAATTTTAATGGTATTATGAGAGCAATATAAAATAGAATAATACATTTCTTGCTGAGTATTAAATTGAGTTCTTGGTTATCTGAAAGAGAGAAAAAGAAGCTGATTACATGCAGCTGTGCAGCAGTGGGTGGTGGAGTATGTTCCTCTGTTTACAGAGATGGGGACAGTCCCACCCACTGCAGAGAATGAGGCACAGGAGGAGGCTCCTTTATGGCTCCCGGTGAATATCAGCACTCACCATATTCCTAGTTCCATCTGCACAGTCCACACCAAAGTGAAAGGACAGAGGAGCAAAGGTGGAGGAACAAAGGAAGGAGTGTGGGGGGGGGGAACTTTGTGATATCTATAATTGACCTTTGTAGACCCCAACAACTACAAACATTTAAAATGCTAGCGCCACAGATAGAAATACACCCAGGGGGAATTCAAATTCTTCATGTTTCTAACCATTTAATGAGCGTGCCTCCCACTGACGTCATCGGAAATCCACAAAAGATAAAGAATTGTGCATCAAGATAATTCCATCAAAGGAGTTATGATGCGGCGTGGGCAGAAATACAGTTCATAAGAGAAGTCACCGGGAAATCTATAATCATGTTTTAATTTCCCTGAGGACTTGGTGGACAGGAAAGAAGTCATGTGTCAGCATGAGGTTAGATTAGCGAAATCATGAGACTCCCAGAACGAGGCTGTGTGTGTTAAAGAGGAAGTTGCTTCTCTGGAGCTAGTCTTTCACCATTTCCCTCAACAGTCACTCCTTAGACAGCTAGTGCTGGAGAGGCAGATGTTTGGGGCACAAGAGGTCATCTAGACCACCCGTGTAGAGGGTCTGTGGCTCTTGACAGGTGCTAGCTCGTGAGCGTGTAGTGGAACGAGATGGAAAGGTAAAGAGAGAACTAGAAAGTCGTGTGGGGAACACATGGCTTAGATGTCTGTGCAGTGATTTCAGAAACACAATCTGACAGGTTCATGGAATTTATGCTGGACTTCAATCCAAGACAGAACAAAACGAGCCATGGTTTGAGCTTGGGGGATGCCTCCTTCTGTCCTGCTGACGAGCATGAGGAACACAGGGCGGTGGGTGGCCGAGAAGATCTGAGAAGTAACGATGGGAAAAGCTATGTTTGCCTTCCTCTATGGCAGTACACACAGTGACGGTGTACAGACCCTGAGAGTGTGGTGCCTGAAAAGGGAAGGGTTAAAGAGTTATAGGTCTAGTTTATTTCATATTTCCTCAGGGCCTGACACAGTGTGTCGTAATAAAAGCAGGGTATAATTTAAGAGAGTTGAAGTGGAAACAAGTCTTATAGCTGGGTCATAAAACCCTCTGAATCAGAGAGGGTGAGGACATGAGAGCCAGAGGGCAGAGGCCCATCTCAGGTTCCAAGAATCCCTGCCCCTGGGTAGCACTTGGCAAAGATTATGACGTTATGTAAGTGTCCATTGCATATTTTAAAATATAAAGTCTTGCTCAGGCAAATAGCCCCGCTTAATGAGGCTAAGACTGTCTTTCAGCCGTAACAGGCTCTGCCTTGAGTTCTTTGTCTGAAATCTTCACTTGAAGGTTTCTGTAGTAATTCACTCCAATTTGATGTGGTTTAAGAGTTACGGCTGAGACTTAATTTGTTGTTGAAATCACTCATTCTTTTTAAAGTCATTGTGTATGTGCGTGTGTCCGTGTGTGTGTGTGTGTGTGTGTGTGTGTGTGTAGACATGCTTGTGGCGTGATGTACATCTAAAGGACAGAGGACAACTTTGGGTGTCTATATGTAATTTCCACCTTTTTTGTGACCATTTTATGTTTAACCCTACATTGGGAGTTAATTGGCTGACAAGATTCTAGGGATCCCCTTGTCTTTGCAGTCCAATCTTACTGTACCCACTCTGGGATTACAGATGTGTATTACTGCAGCTGGTGTTATGTGGATTCTAGGGACTCAAACAGCTATCCCAACCCCTAGAGCCATCATGTATAGCATCACTTTTGCCCTAAAATTTTGTATTAGTCTGGAGACAGGGGCCATATTTGCTTACTAGGATCACCAATATCTTATAAAGTTTTACCAAATAATAAAAAAGTTCTAAAAATCTATTAAGTTAAAAGATTTAAAAGTAGATGCTCATGGAATCTGTTCCTCTTCTTACCTGAAACACGATCGAGTTTATGCCTTGGCACTGTGGCATTGTTGGTAAGGCTTCCAGTGGCATAAACAGTGGCTTCTCCAAAAGTAATTTTAACAACATCCTGTTGATGTTCATGTTACTGTGACATTTCTAGGCCAGAGATTATTTAAATGATGGAATTAATTTAAATGGTCTGTATACTTATTCTGCCACGTAATGTGAGGAGAAATTGATTGAAAGCCGTATCCAAAATAGATTAAAATGCACCTTTGTGTGGTATGGAGGACAAGTGGGAGGGTGACTCTTTGTGCTTGTTTTCACCCCCAGGAAGTCCACATGGGGAAGAAGGACCCAAGTAGGTGCTTTGAAATTTTATTGTAAATATTCCCTCCCAGGTTCCTGAGGCTGTCTGTAGCCCTTCTCAAGGTGGGTTCAAGGCAATTCAAGAATCTGAGGCAGTAGCCATGCTAATTTGTGTGGTTAAATTAATATATAGTACATTTTTTAATTAAAGAAATACTGGATATGATTTTAATTGTGTCACAATGAATACTGAAGTACAAATATTTAGCAATTTTTGGGAGATTGTCCTATCCGTGTAATTGACAGCTTGATTGGATTGACTCTAAATGTAAAGAGCAATGAGACTTCCTTTTGCTTTCTCCGTGTCCTGCTGTCAAGGCTTACAAGCCTCGGAGCCAGGTTAACATAGTTATGTATGACCTTGTCGGTACTCTGGGTTACCAAGTCTACTTCCAGGACCAGATAGGTGACTCAGGTTCCGTCCTGACCAGTGATCAATGTCCTGATGCTTCAGTTGCTTGTTTTGCAGCATTATTGACCATCAGTCAAGCCCCAGTGTCCTCCAGACCTGGTGATACTGATGAGCTATTTTCCTGTACTCACCCTTCGTTTTGCCTCTCTTTTCCATTCCTGGAATCCATCTGCCCATCTGCCTTATTTTCTTTCTTCTACCTCCAAATTAAGTCATTCTCAAATGGTTTTTTATTTGGACCCTCACTTTTCTTTCTATTGATCATTAAGCCAATGATCATCAATTAAATGCAAATTTATTAACTTCTCCAGGCCTCCTCCTGCAGTAGCCCACTTCCCATCCTACATGCCTAATAACACTGATCCAACCAACCTATGCTAAACTGAAGGTCTTTCCCATGAGGCCAAACATAGCTTCTTCACTCACTTGGATATAGTTTCCTCCTCTTCTGTGCTAGCAAAGTACTCTGCCCCTAACTTCTTTACATCCTTCTCAGCTCTTATCTTTATGCTCCAGCAATCGTATGTCTTGGTCCTTGCTAATTTGAGACTAGAAACTGGATTTTGTTAATCTTTCTATTCACTCAAGCATACTGTATCTTAAAAAACAGACAAATGTTAAACTGTAAAAATCAGTTTCTATTTAAATAATTTTAGTAAAACTAGGGGAATAAAAGGTCAACGTAACAACTTGTTTCTTTTTTTTAAACTATTTTTAAATTAGAAAACATGTTTTTTGCAACTCATTTCCTTAGGAATTTGATTTTCTCAAGTTTCCTTAGGAATTTGATTTTCTCAAGAGTGTGACTCAGAATGCCCCCAGACCAAATTAAGTCCATTGTGTAATTCTATTCATATTCAGGTTCCCTGTGAGTATTAGCTGACACTACTTAAGGCATGCTGATTGCATTTGGCATAAATAAGCTGCCTCCCACCAGGAGTAAAATCATGCCCCAACACTGAACAGCATGCTTTCAGAAAACAGTGGCAAAATTCCAGGACCCTGTTTTATTGAAACTCTAATATCCCCTTAGTGGCCAGCTTCTATAAAATAATGTCATCAAAACAGAGATGAACAATTGTGTCTGTGCCTGGACAAACCAGATCAGCTGCCTTTTCATGCTTAAAAGTCTCCAAGACCCCTCCTGTATAGTTCATATTGTATTAGTCTTGTTAAGTGTCTTAATATTTACTTTAACTAATTTATTGATTTTAATTAACTAATTAATTAGAGATAAGATCTTGTGGTGCCCCCGGCTATCCTCAAATTCTGGGTCTTCCTGTCCCTGCTTCCCAGTGCTAAGATCGCAGGCATACTCTACCATGGCGTGAGGTATGAGGAGAAAGGAAAGAGTAATAGAGAATGCGAACATGGTTACAGCATAACACCTGCAGCCATGGAAACGTTATCATGACAGCCCTGTCTTGAAAAGTAATTTAAATATCACTTTCTTGTCTTTGCAAAGTATGAGTCAATAGTGCTTTTATGTCTCCTGGAGTTAGTTACTTTACTAATAATAGTCATATGAAAATATTTTAATAAATTTATGAGCTAATATAATCATATATAAAGACAATTTTGACCTTGTCTCAATTCTAAGTCAGGCAAGGTATTTAAGTTACTAAATATAGGTGAATTTGAATAAAATACTATGTAGACAAAAATACATCATCTTGGACACAACTTCCTAATCAAATACATACTTAAGGTGAAAAGTTATGTTTTATGGGGCTGGAGAGATAGCTCGGCTGTTAAGAGCACTAACTTTTCTTCTAGAGGATGGACGTTCAATTCCCAGCACTTACATGATGATTCACAACTGTCTATAATTCTAATTCTAGGGGACCCGACTTCGTTTCTGGCTGCTGTGGGCACCAGCATTCATGTCGTGTACAGATATACCTGCAGGCTAAACACATACACACATACATACACACACACACAAACACACACACATATATATATACATATACCTATATATGTTACGTTTAGTCTGTTCACATGTCTGCTTCACATTTTTTGTTTCTTTCTACATATATACCAGTTTTTAAAATCTACATTCTAACAGTCCCCACAGCAGTTGATTATTTATTCTTTATGCTATTTTATAATAATTACTTGAACTTCTTAAATTTTACTACTAAAATTGTTTTTTTGTTTTGTTTTGTTTTTTTGTTTTTTTATTTTTTGTTTTTCGAGACAGGGTTTCTCTGTTGCTTTGGAGCTTGTCCTGGAACTCCCTTTGTAGACCAGGCTGGCCTCAAACTCACAGAGATCCGCCTGCCTCTGCTTCCCGAGTGCTGGGATTAAAGGCGTGTGTCACCACCGCCGGGCCTAAAATTGTTTAATGCCTGTTCACACACATATATATCACACATATATGTGTGTATATGTCACACACCCACATATATGATCAAAATTTAAGTTTAAAAGTGTGTGTATCATGAATCTAGGAACACCTAGAATTCCAACCTTGAAGTGAAGTTGTGAAGTTTGGAATTTTCTTCAGTTTTAAAATTCCTAGGCTCTTCCTCTGTTTTGCTCTGTTCCTTGTTGCTGTCGCTTCCCTATCTACTCGGCACTCAACATGGAGCAGTTGGGGTTCACTGTTACTTAGAAATAAGTGAACCACAGCTTAAGTGAGGGATTTGCTTACCCAGTCTGAAATTATATATTTTCTAAAATGTTTACTTCCAAGATATCTGTTATTTGCCTCAATTAAAAGAATTCTGCATTCCCAGTTCTCATGTCTTCCTATAGCACAGTTTCCAATTAATTCTTCACTAACATAAGATCTATTCTTTCTGTTCTTTGTTTTATGTCTGATTTCTCAGAGTATACTTAATTTCTTTTCACACGCAGGTTTACCTCAAATACTTTCCACCAAGGTCGATAGTTATTCAGCGCCATTTCTACAGAAAAACACAAGAACAATTGCATCTCTCGGAATCCCTTTTGTTAAGTGCTCTATTTTAATAACATAATCATATCTTTTAGAAGCACAGATATTATTATCCTTATTATTATTATTATGTGAGTTTTGTGAAGAATTGGGATAGTAAAATCAATTGTTGAAATGTTTGTATCTCATTGAAGATGAACACTTTTACCTTTTGAATAAGAGTTTAGTTGGATATTGACGTTAGCCCTGGCAATAGATTAACTTTGATTCTGCAAATCATACTTTATTACTTTCTGATGCCTACTCTTATTATGAATTTGAGATAGTTCTTCATTCCAAGTAATTTGATACTCTGTTATATAAATAGGCATGTGTAATATATCTATATATATGATTGACCTGCATTTTCATTTGGTATACTCAGGCTCAGATTACCACCTTCTTACCTTCTATTCATTTAAAAAAAATGGTTAAACTTGGATTTGAAAACCCATTTTTGTCATTTCAATATTTTTTCATAGGAATCTCTTCAACATTCTAATCTCTTTATCCCCATTCTCACATTCTAACCACTTCATCTTTCTGGAAATCTTAGTATGTCTGTGTTATGTTTAGTCTGTAAACATAAACATGTAGACATGTCTACTTTATAGTTTTTGTTTTTTATATGTATATACCAGCTTTTAAAATCTATGTTCTCATAGCTTCCCTATAACAATAGGTTATCTCTTTTTATGCTATTTTATAATAATTACTTGATCTTCTTAAATTTTTACTACTAAAATTGGTTAATGTCTGTTCACATCTGAATTTTTGTCTAATAACCTTCCCGATCTCACAGCCCCTCTGTTATCTCTTTTGAGAACTGTAAGACCACACATTTTAAAGTCTTTTAAAATTACCTCATTTCTCTTCCCCTGGGTTTGCTTCCTTTCTTTTGAGATGCTGACTGCTCCTAGCTTTGCATTTTGCCTTTTGTCCTGTTGTTTTTGTTCATGTCTTGTAGATATTCTGAGATCATGCACTTTATTCTTGCCATGCAGTTGCTATAGTGTTCAGGTCCCTAACCTACTGCTGAAGCCCTTGGTGCACTCTCACAAGAGGACATGATAGTCGTTACCGTATTGAGTAATATCCAGTCGGTTGGCAAACAGCTGCTCTTTGGAGATACCTGAAGAATGTTCCTCTTCTCTTGAGCACTAGTCTCTCTCCAGAAACCCAAAACCTTGCTACAACTGAGCTGCAACATAGCCAATGGGCCAGCATAGGCCCCTAGGACTTCGTTCCAACATAAGAACAGTTCTTTCTGATAAATGGGCACATTTACCATATTTAAAAGTTTTACCATAACTGCACCTCCTCCCAAATTTTAATGCTAGAATCTTGAGTTCTCTGCCATATGGGAAATACTCTCCCTGGTGTCTTACCCTGGTGAAAGTCTGTCTCCATTCAAGTTTCCCAGCCTGTCATACTATCAACACGGGGGTGCAATACCAGGTTTAGTTCAAGCTAGGAGCTTACAAATGGCTCCAGCATTTGTTCTTTTTTGAGACCGCCTTCTCACTTCCTGACATTTATGGCGTAGCTAGATTTCCAGATCTTCAAGCTCCACATACTGCTGTTTGAATGCATTTCCTAGTGACGATGTATGCACTGCACCGTTTCATCCCCCAATTCACCGCAACACACTCTTTCTATAATCAGTACACCCACCATCCTCATCACTGCATCCTCGTGCTTGCTGCTCCCTTCTCTTTCATAGTTTACTATTTCTTTGATGGGAGTCAGTTTTTCACTCAATTATCTATTGGGCTTTTGTTGTTGTATTGTATTGTATTTATTTATTTTTAGTATTTTTAGTATCCTATTCTGAACATTTGAAATAGCCAGAGTTTATGGTATAAATCTTCTCCATTGACTTTAATAAGTTTTTCAAAAGTGTTTCCACCAAATACATCTATAATTGAATTTTTGATACAGTTTGTGATTTTAATGATATAATGTCATCTACTAGTATTTAGGCGTATTGCTAAAGTAACTGAGGATAAGTCTTGTTTTTGATATTACAGATTTGACTTTTCTAAAACTTCGCATCGTGTTTTACAACAAGTATTACAAGTTCCTAAATCTTCCTTTATTGTGGAGTGGTTAAGCACACTTGCTACTCTTGCAGAGGACCATGACTCACAACCAACTGCAATTCCAGTTCTAGGAGATCCAGTGCCCTCTTCTGACGTCCGCAGACAACAGGCTTATGGCACACATACATTCACTTTGGAATAACAATCATGCAATTAAAAATCTAAAGTATAAGACACACTTTAAAAATTATCTAGCTCTCAGAATTGGTGAGATCAGGCACAATGTCCATTGAATACTTAAATGGATCTATCTATACTAAAGCAACTGCTAGATTCTGCCAGCCAACTTCAAAGTCACACAGGCTGTGCTGAGGATTTAATAAGCAGCCTTTACCAGAGTGTTTGAAGTCCTTAGTGTATTTGACCTTGGGCTTAACTTGAACAGTATTTGTCATGTTTGCCTAACACTACAGGTGATCCCATAGACTAGGTTGACACTATTGAGTGGAATCTTTTTAAGTAATATTCAATGTAATTGAAATATATTTGATGTGTTTCAATGAAAGGCAGTCAATTAGTTACTAAGCTTAAGAGCTCGAAGAGGAAGCGTTGACTTATGTGTGGCAGACTGAAACAGGAAACAAATATTAGAAGAACCCTTATTTCTTAGAAAATGAAATCTTCTTTTTAATAATAGCTTTTAAGACTGTTAACTCCAGAACCAGGTGTGGTGGCACACACCTTTAAGCCAGTGCAGGCAGGTGGAGCTCTGTGAGTCTGAGATCACTGTGGTATACAAAGGGGGTTTCAGGACAGACAGAACTACATAGAAAGACCCTGTACCCCAAAACAAAAGACTGTTAACCTTCTAAGTGAGTTAACCTTATCCCTGCTTTTTTGATACAAAGTCCTCATATTTTTAATCCATAGGCTATGGCAGCACCCGATAGAACATAATGATATAAAGATCTACCTTTTGCCTAGGTTTCTCTATCAGTAGTATGGAGTGGTCTATTTTTCCTGAAAACGTACTATGTCCTCACCTCTTATGTACTCTGACATGCTGCTTAGGGATATGCTGTAACAATGCATAGGTCCCAAGACTATTTTCTAACCAGGCAGCAAAGTGAGATTTAAAACAAAAACAAAACAGAGAACCTGCATAAAGAATGGGAAGCTCCTAACCCCAAATTAGGAGGAATTGAAGATGACAGCGTCTTGTCAAGCAACTCTCGGCAGTGGCACGCTGTCTTTTGCTTTTACACCTGTGAGTAAAGGTTCTAAGCACAAATGAGTTTTCGCAGCCTCTGCCAGCAGCCATAAAGGAGGCTCCTGTTTCAGGAGACCCTGGCAGATTGCTGCAACACAGCACAGCAAAAATGCAAGGCCTCAGCCGGAAGTGTGAACTGTTGTAGCTCCAGGCAGGCGGGCATGAGGAAGCTGACCTAACCCTTGAGCACTGTAATGGGAACTTCTGCGTGAAGTTCCGGGTCACCCGCTGGCTCACGGCTGTTGTGGGAAGGGGCATGTACGGCTGTTGTGGGAAGGGGCATGTACAGCTGTTGTGGGAAGGGGCATGTAACCATCCAGGCAGAATTTGGCTGTCCTCAGAGCATAATGTTTTCTAAGCATTTCCTCTACCTTACCTGTTAAAGAAATGACCAGGCTTGAATCCTATTGCTTTGCAGAGGGTTCAGGTGGAAGTGCAGCTCTGCAAACCTTTGTTGGAATATCCTTGGCAGAGGCCAACCTAGGCTCCCAGTTCTCCTGAAGAAGGTTGACTTTACCACAAGCTCCATCAGCTGGTGGAAAGAACTACCAAGGCAGCAGTGCGCACAGAAAGTATTTACCTAGGAGCCTGGAGTTCCCAAGTCGATAAAGTGTGAGGCCCAGACTACCCCAGTGACTATCAGGGGTAATCCTGTGGGACAGAGCCTATGAAAGGCTCTGCTAGCTAGCTCATGGGACACAGAGATAGAGTTTCGGAACCAGTTTGAGGATCCGTGGGGCCTTATGAGGTCCCACTCCCAGTGGCCTCCAAAATGGAGTCATTCCTCCCTTGGGGCTTCCACATGTACCAGGCATGGAGAGTCCTAGAAAGGAAAAATATTTTGGCAATTAGGAGACAGAAAAAAAAATGTGTGAAGGATTTATAGCAACAATGAAACCTGCCATAGTTTTGTTTATAAAAATAAGAGGCTTTAAGTTGGGCGGTGGTGGCACGCCTTTAATTCCAACACTTAAGAGGCAGAGACAGGCAGATCTCTGTGAGTTCGAGGCCAGCCTGGTCTACAAGAGCTAGTTCCAGGACAGGCTCCAAAGCTACAGAGAAGCGCTGTCTCGAAAAACAAAAACAAACAAACAAAAAAAAAAGAGGCCTTAAAACCAAAATCCACAAATTTGAAATTTGAAAGTATTGATGCTGAGTTAAATGAAACATATAATAGAAATTAGATATTATGAATTCATTGAAATAATAGGTAAACAAAAAATAAATAAGCAGTTATGAACACAATGCTTACATAATAATAGACTGAAAATATTTTTAATTGAGAATTTTTGCATCTACTTTCATAAGGGAAATTGGCCTATAATTTGATTTTTTTTGTTTGGTATTTATGTGGTTTTGGTTTCAGGGTGATTGTACCTTCATCAAATGATTTGGATTAGTTATATTATGTTCATATGAAGCTTGATAGTGCTCTATACACACCAGTATTGAGTCTTCTGTAATAGTCAGTAGAGACAAATTTTGAATTTTGCTTGTGAACTAACCTCTTTTGGGGTTTTTTTCTGTCTCTAGAATTGTTGCCTTGATAGTGTCTGACTGGCAAGTCTACCCAGTACATTCCACTGACAAGATCGTTTAATTTATGCAATGCAATTAACTTACTATTTGATGTTAGAGATTTTAATTAAGACTCTTCAACCCTTCCTTTCTCAAGTCTCTACCCTTTTGGCAGCAATGTGCCACCAGGTTCTGTGGAACAGAAGAAGGGGAAGTTCCCGATCTGGCCAGAGTGGAGCGAGGCAGACATAAATGCGGAAAAGTGGGATGCAGGCAAAGGAGGGAAGGAGAAAGACAAAACTGGCAAGAGCCCCATCTTCGTAAGTAGTCATGACTGAGGCTTGGAGATGCGTGGGTGTGACTCCTCATGCTGTGCTTTGCATGTGCTGGAGAGGGAGGCCAGGGTCTTGCACATGCTACACAAGTTCTGCCCCTGGGCTGCACCCCAGCGTGAGTTTGCCTTCCTATTTCTCTCCCATCTCCATCCCAAGGGGAAAGCTTTTCTTTTCACCCTGACCCCTTCCCCCACTTTATTTTCCCCAGCCTTTATACTGGGAAAATGGGTGGGAAGAAATATAATGGAGTCCTTGAGAAAGATGAGAAAAAAACGAGATAAATGAGCAACTGGTTTTGGACATCAGAGAACCCAGTATTTGCCTCCTTAGGAAAAGTCCCATGGTATTTGCTTCTGCATCCAATGTTCAGCCTTTGACTAACATGAGATGCTACAAAATGAAACAGACACTTGGCTACTGTTCCAGTCTCTCTGTTTTTCTCCCATCTTTTCACACAGATCTGTTTTTATCTGAATAACACATATATATCCTAAAATCTGATCTGCAAGGTATTTTCACCATCACAGGATAAAGACACTCTAAGCTCCCAAAGGCTTTTTTTTTAAGTTCCCTGAACACTTTGGATTGACTCATCAGGTTGCTTCGCAACTCCATTGCTTAACTGTAGATTTACCCAATCTAGCCCACTGCTGTAAAATCTGAAAAACACTAACAGAGACAGGCATCCACACACAAGCAAGCACCAGATCCCCACATGTTTTAAATTGCTGCTAATCATTATAATATTTCGTCTTTGTTTGAACTCAAATGCTTCACAGGCCCTTTGAATGTGAAAGGTACAATCATTTTATATGTGGTACCAAGAATGCATTGCCTAACACATTGCTAATTTGCACATTAAAGTGATAATAAAGACAGCAATTAATTGTCTTTACTAAATGTCTTTATCTTTAGTGAATCAGTAACTAAGATTCTGCATTGTGTTAAGAGAATTTAAATTTCAATATTTACTATTTCAGAATGCTCTATGCAAATAAAGACACCATAGACCAATCTAACCATTCTGAGCACCTTGCATGTATTTCAAAACATTTGTGATATGGATATTTTTAAATGAATATCACCAATAGTCCACAATCAAATTTTACTCAACAAGCAAGGTTATGACAAGGACATACGCCATTCTTTTTTAATTCTTTCGATTTTTTCTTCTATTGAAAACAGATTTTTTTTCCCCTCACATCATGTATCTTGCTTATGGTCTCCCCTCACCCCACTTATCCCGATTGTTCCCCATTTCCTGTCTGGTTTCACCCAGGTTCTGTCTCTCATGAGAAAAAAATATGCTTCTTTGGGATAATATTAAAATAAAATATAATGCATAAGATAATAAAAGTTAATACATCAGATTTGGAGAAAACAAAGAGAAGCAAAAGAGCCCAGTGGGAGACAAAAGAAATAACTACTTGTTCAGCTTCCAGGAATCCCATAAAAACACTAAACTGGAAGCCATGATACATATGCAAAAGACCTGTAAGGGAAAAAAGAGAGAAGAAATATATACATATATATATACATATATATACACATATATATACACATATATATACATATACATATATATATATATATAATATGATAAAGCTGGGCGATGGTGGAGTACACGTTTAATCCCTGCATTGGGAAGGGAGGCTGACATCCATTGAGTTCGAGGCCAGCCTGGTCTACAGAGTGAGTTCCATGTCAGCCAGGACTACACAAAGAATCCATGTTTCAAGAAAAAAAAAAACTATAAACAAAGGGAAAGTGCTAACAGGGCTTTGTTAGACAAGAAAACTCCTTTGCGTTCATTTTCTGTTGACCATGCAGCCCATTCTTATGACTAGTTTGTTTCCCCAGGGAGAGTCCCTTGGAGGAATATAGATCTTCATTTGTCAGTGGCTATCAATTGGATTTGTTTCTGGGTTAGGGATGGGACCTGTGTCCATTTCTCCTTTTAGCTCTTGGGCACCATCTGGTGCAGACTCCAGCAGATCCTGTGCATGTTGCCTTAGTCTCTGTGAGTTCATATGAGCTTTGGTGGTGCTGATTTAGAGGGCCTTGTTTTCCTGGTGTCCTCCATCCCCTCTGGCTCTTACAGTCTCACTGCCTCTTTTTCCTCAGTGTTCCTTGAGCCCTGAGGGGAGGAATGGACATATCTTGTTTAGAGCAGAGTGATCAAGTCTCTCACTCTTTGCATAATGTCTGTCTGTGAATCTTTGTATTTGTTCCCATCTGCTGCTGTAGGAATCTTTTCTGATTATGATTAAGATAGGCACTGATACATAAGGTATTCAGAGTCATTTCATTGTTTTTTATTTTAAAAAGTATTTAATGTTACACTAGGTCCCTGAGCTTTCTAGTTTCAGGCTCTTGATCACCTAAGCGGTATCAGGTACAAATTCCATCAAATCACATATTAGTAGGTTTGCCCCACAAACTTTGTACCACTGTTACCCTAGCATATCTTACAGGCAGAACATCATAGAAGATCAAAAGATTTGTGTCTGAGTTGGTGCTTTTGGAGAATATTTTTGTGTATCAAAGATGCCATCTTTGGTTGTTTGGCCATTCTTGAGGGTGTAAGATAGGATCTAAAAATGACTTTGATTTGTATTTCTCCGATGGCTAAAAATGTTGAACATTTCTTTATGAGTTTCTCAACCATTTTACTTTCTCTTTTGAGAATTATCTGTTTAGATCTGTACTTCATTTTTTAATGCAGTTATTTGTTTGATATCTAGTTTTTTTGAGTTCTTTATGTATTTTAGATATTAACTCACTACCAGATGTGTAGTTGGTAAAAAATTTTTTCCCATTTTGTAGGGTGCCACTTAGTCTGAATGATGGTGTACTTTGCCATTCAGAAGCTGCTCAGTTCCATGAGGTCTTCTTTATTAATTGTTGATCTAGTGCCTGTGCTAACTGTTCTATTCATAAAGTCTTTCTCTGTGACAATGAGTGTAAGGCTATCCCCAGCTTTCTATAAACTATCCCGTTTGATCAGCAACATTTGTTGAAGATGCTGCCTTTTCCCCAGTGTGTGTTTCTGGCCTCCTTATCAAAGATCGGTTGTCTATAGGTATGTGGATTTATGTCTAGGTATTCATTTCTATTCCACTGATCAACATGTGGGGTTTTAGCCGGCCGGTGGTGGTGCATGCCTTTAATCCCAGCACTTGGGAGGCAGAGGCAGGCGGATCTCTGTGAGTTCGAGACCAGCCTGGTCTACAAGAGCTAGTTCCAGGACAGGCTCCAAAACCACAGAGAAACCCTGTCTTGAAAAACCAAAAAAAAAAAAAAAAAAAAAAAAAGTGGGGTTTTGTACCAGTACCATGCTGTTTTTATTACTATAACTCTGTAGTACAAGCTGAAATCAGAGATGCTAATATATCTAGCAGTTCTTCTATTACTTGAGATTTTTTTAGCTATCCTAGTTTTGCTGTTGTTTTGTTTAGTGTTTGTGTGTGTGTTTCTATATTAGTCTAAAAACTGTCCTTTCAAGATCTGTGAAGAAACTGTTGGAATTTCAATGAGGATGCATTGAATCTGTAGATTGTTTTTGGTAGGGTTGCCATTCTTACTATAATAATTCTACTGACACATGAGCAGGGGAGATCTCTCCATCTTCTGATATCTTTTCTTCAGTTTCTTTCTTCATTGTCTTTAAGTTTTTCTCTTTCACTCTCTTGGATAGAGTGACCCCAAGATATTTCATGTTATTTGAGGCCATTGTGAAAGGTGGTGTTGCCCTGGTTTCTTTTTCAGTCTGTTTGCCATTTATATGGGAGGGCTATTGACTTTTGTGAGCTAATTTTGTTATCTAGCAAGTTTGCTGAAAGTGTTTATCATTTTTAAGAGTTTCCCAGTGGAATTTTTAGGGACACTCTACATAATATCATATCACCTTCAAATAAAGACTCTTTGACTTCTTCCTTTCTGACTTATGGAGATCATGTCCTACTTGCTCTAGCTAAGATTTCTAGTACTGTATTGAATAGCTGAGGAGAGTGTCTTGTTCCTGGTTTTAGTGGAATTGAATTGAGTTTCTCTTTATTTAAGTTGATATTAACTATGTGCTGGCTGTAATCTGCCCTTATGATGCTGAGGTAAGTCTCTTGTATCCCTAAACTCTTCAGGGTTTTATTATGGCGTTGAATTTTGTCAAAGGCCTTTTCTACATCTAATGATATGAGCATGAGGCTTTTATCTTGCAATTTGTTTACATGGTGGATCACATTTACTGATTTATGTATGTTGAACCATTCCTGCCTCTCTGGAATGAAGCCTACTAGATCATGGTGTATGATCATTTTTATATGTTATTGGATTCAGTTTGCCAGTACTTTTGTTGCAGGAGGAGGCCACTTGTTCATCCTGGCCGCCCAGAGCCAAAATAATCACACCGAAACTGTATTCATTAAATCAGTGCTTGGCCCATTAGCTCTAGCTTTTTATTGGTTAACTCTTACATCTTAGTTAAACCCATCTCCATTAATCTGTCCATCACCATAAGGTTGTGGCCCAACTGTAAAGTTCCATCACGTCTATCACTGGTGGCAGATCCATGGCGGCTCTGACTCTGCCCTCCTCTCCCAGCATTCAGTTCCATCCTATCAACAGGCCAAGGCAGTTTCTTTATTTATTAACCAAGAAAAGCAATACATAGACACAACGACCTCCCAAACCATTTCCTATCCTTCCCTGCAGCATACATAATTGAGAACTTATGCATCTATTTTCATAAGGGAAATTGGCCTATAATTCACTTTCTTTGTTGGGTATTTATGAGGTTTTGGTTTCAGGGTGCTTGTGCGTTCATCAAATGAATTCGGTAATGTTCCCTCTGTTTCTTTTAGGTGGGATAATTTGAGGAGTATTGACATTATCTCTTTTATGAAGGTCTGGTAGAATTCTTCGCTAAAAGAATCTGACCCTACACTTTTATTAGTTGGGAGACATTTTAGTATCCTTCTGTTTCACTAGGGGTTATAAGTATGCTTAAATTGTTCATCCAGTCATGACTTGACTTTCGCTAAGTGATATGTATTGAGAAAATTATAGACTTCTGTTAGATTTTCCAATTGGAAGAGTACAAGTTTTTAAAGTATGTCTTGATGGCTCTCTGGATTTTCTCAGTGTCTATTATTATGTCCTTCTGTTCATTTCTAATTTTGTCAACTTGTTATTCTCTCTCTGCCTTTTAGTTAATTTGGATAAGGGTTTATCAATTGTGATTTTCTCAAAGAACTAACTCTTTGTTTCATTGATTCTTTGTATTAGTTTTGTTATTGTGTTTCTATTTTATTGATTTCACCAGAGTTTATTTATTGTTTTCAACTACTTTTGAGGGTCATTTCTTCTTTTTGTTCTAGAACCTTCAGGTGTGCTATTAAGTTACTAGTATAAGGTCTCTTTAGCTTTTTATGTGTGCACTTAATGTTATGAACTTGCCTTTTTGAACCACCGTTATTATGTCCCTTAAGTTTGGGTTATGTTGTATATTGATTTTCATTCCGTTTTAGAAATTTGTTGCAAGGAGGGGGCCTTACCCAGAAAAAACCACACAGAAACTGCCAAGCCCTCTCAGCTTTCACGTGGATTTATTTGGCCATATGGGCGCCAATTGTGGAAGGACACTTAAAAAAATCCCACACTAGCTCAGAATTGAGAAATAGATGGTGATATATTTAGGGGTAAACTCACAAATCAGAATCCTCTGCTTCAATGGAGAACAGAAACTGAATCCAGCAACCATAAAGAGTGGCCAGAAAAGAGGGTAGATGCAGGCTCTGCATCAGCATATATAGTATAAGAGGCCACACCCCAGTAGGTGGGTAACCACAAGCTGTAAGATTTTTCTACAGCAGAAAGTCTTTAATTTCGTGATCAACTTTTCATTCAGTAGTGAGTTGTTAAGTTTCTAAGCATTTTGATGTTATTTGTTTCTGCTGTTACTGGTATCCAGCTTTAATATGTGGTGGCTAGATAGGGTACAGGGTGTTATTTTGATTTTCTTGTATCTGTTGAGACTTTGTGTTTAAGTTTGTAGTTAGTTTTGGAGAAAGTTCCATGAGGTTATGAGAAGGTATATTCTTTTGTGTTTGTGTAAAATGTTCTATAAATAACTGTTAGAGTTATTTGATTTATAACGTTAGTTAGCTCTACTATTTCTGTTTAATTTTTGTCTGGATGACCTGTCTATTGGTGAGAGTTATGTCCTGAAGTCACCAACTTTCAGTGTACGGGGATCAATATGTGATTTAAGCTGTAATAGTGTTTCTTTTGTGAACTTGTGTACCCTTTTGTCTTGAGCATGAATATTAAGAATTGCTATGTCCTTTTAGTGGATTTTTCTTTAATTAGTATGTAGTATGTTTCTTTTATTAGGATGTAGTGTCCTTCCCTACCTCTTCTGATTAGTTTTGGTTTAAAGTCTCATTTATCAGATATTAAAATGGCTACACCAGCTTGCCCTTAGGTCCATTTGCTTGGAAAATCTTTTATCACCCTTTTATTCTGAGGTGGTTTCTCTCCTTGCTGTTAAGATATGTTTCTTGGGTACAGCAGAAAGATGGATCCTGTTTTCACATTCATTATGTTAGTCTGTGTCTTTTTATTGGGTTATAAGGTCAATGATGTTGAGAGATATCAATGAGTACAGTTTGTTAATTCCTTTGATTTTGCTGTTGTTTTCAGGTGTGTGTGTGTGTGTGTGTGTGTGTGTGTGTGTGTGTGTGTTTTCTCTCTTTTGATTTGCTGGTCTGGGATTATTCATTTTTTTTCTTAGAAGTGGCTAATCTTTTTAGGTTTGAGTTTTTTCCTAGCACCTACCATAGGACTGAATTTGCAGATAAATATTACTTAAATTAGGTTTTACCATAGAATGCCTTATTTTTCTATCTATTGCTTCTATAAATTTTGCTGGGCATGGTAGTCTGGGTTGGCATCTGTGGTATCTTAGAGTAACATCTGTCCAGGCCCTTGTGGCTTTGTGAGTCTCTGTTGAGAAGTCAGGTATAATTCTAGCCTTTGTGTGTTACTTTGTCTTTTCTCTTGAAGGTTTTATGTTCTGTACACTTAGAATTTTAACTATTATGTGCCAAGGGCTGGAGAGATGGCTCAGAGATGGCCTGCTCTTCCAAAGGTCCTGAGTTCAATTCCCAGCAACCACATGGTGGCTCACAACCATCTGTAATGATGTCTGGTGCCCTCTTCTGGCCTACATGCAGACAGAATATTGTATACATAATAAGTAAATAAATAAATATTTAAAAAAAAAACTATTATGTGCCAAGGGACCTTCTTTTCTGGTCCAGTCTATTTGGTGTTCAGTACCCTTCTTGTACCTTATAGGCAGTTGATTTTTTTAGCTTAGGAGAGTTATTTTCTATGATTTTGTTGATAATATTTTCCATACCTTCACTTTGGGTTTCTTCTCTTTTCAGTAATTATATTATTTTTAGATTTGGTCTTTTCTGTAGTGTCCCAGATTTCCTCTACATTTTGTGCAGGAGTTTTTGGGATTTAACATTTTCTTTGACCACAGTATCCATTTCCTCTACAGTGTCGTCAATGACTGAAATTCTCTCTTCCATATCTTTTATTCTGTTATCAAGACTTGCCTCTAAAGTTCCTGTTTGAGTTCCTAAATTTTTTAATTTCAGATTTCTCTAGTTTGACTTTTCTTTATTGATTCTGTTTCGACTTTCAGGTCTTGATCTGTTTTATTCATTTCTGTTTACTTCTTGTGTGTTCATAGATCTCTCTAAAGGATTTATTCATTTCCTCTTTAGGGACCTCTATTATATTCATAAAGTCTATTTTAAGGTCTTTGTCTTATGATTCAGCTATGTTGCAATACTCAGGGGCTGCTGTAAGGGTGGCTGGGCTCCAGCAGAGACGTATTTTCCTGGCTGTTATTGATTGTGGTTTTATACTGGTGTCTAGGCATGTGGGTTTTGAAAGATTGTAATTCCAGGTGCAGATGCCTGTTTTCTTCTTTTCTGGGTAAGCATTTTGTTTTTTTGATTTCTTTTGTACTCTCTGGTTCTTTGAAGAGTGTTTTATGGCAGGAATTTTTTCTGGGATTTTGATAAGTGTGACTACTGAGGGTAAAATGTGTTTCTAGAATAGGGAGCTGACACTTAGGAATGGGGATGGTCTAGGAGGAGGCGCTAAGGAGTCCACAGGCATCCACAGGATGGAGTAAATCAGGGCATTCCACCAGGATCTATCTATTTCCCTGGGAATAGAGACAAATATGGACAGAGGCCACAGCAGGTGGTCTGCTGCACAGCTGGCACTGAGACTCATGGGTTTGATTTGGAGGACTGGGAGGTAAACAGCTGCAGGTAGCCTATTTGCTTCCCTGGCCAGTTTGAGTTTCGGTATTCAAATATTCCACAGGGCCTTTCTGAAGTCAAACACACACACACACATTACTACACAAATTCTTCTATATTGATCTAACATTTGTATTAGTTGGTCTTTATTAAGATGGAATTTTTATTATAATAAAGCCACATTTAAAAGTTCAATTTAATTTTTTTTTCATCTAGCACTTTTTTGAAGACCCTGAAGGAAAGATTGAATTACCACCATCCTTGAAAATCTTTTCCTGGAAACGTCCACAAGATTTTATATTCAGCCGAGTAAGAATTGTTTTCACTATTGAATGAAATACTTATTACCTACAAGGATAGAATATCTTTGTGACCAAAGTTTGCATTCTTCAAGTAATTTACAGTGTTTCTTCTGTGATCGCTTTTTAGCTTCTAACTCAGAAATTAATATTTGTCAGTGTATTTTAATAATTCCTTTGCTGTTGGGACTATGGAAATGGTTCGGCTGGTCAGAGGCATTCTGTGCAAGCATGAGGGCACGGGTTCAATCCCCAGAACCCATTTTAAAAAGCCAGCTGTGGCAGCATCAGCTTGTAAACACAGCACTGAAGAGCGAGACACAGGCTAATCTCTGAGGCTCACTCGCCAACCAGCCTAGCTGAATAAGTGCATTTCAGCTAAAGGTAAAACTCTGACTCAAAACTCAGAAAGTGACTGAGTCTCTCCACACATCCCACCCAGTGTCGCAGCACACATACATGGACATGCACATTTTTGTATAGATTTGAAAGAGATTACTATGTTTTGATGTACAAGCTTCATTTTTCTATTTCTATCGAAAATGTCAAATTGTAGCCAAACATGTTATTTGTTATTTCTGACTAGCTGATTTGTTCCACTCCGCATCTCAGTGTGAAATCCCAGGGGCGTGAAGGTCTCTTTCCTCCAGTGTTTATTAGAATTAATTTTCCAGTCCAAGAGATTTGCACATGGGTTCCCATCTTCCAGGAATCCTCCAAGCATCTTCCAAAGCCTGTCTCTGTTTCTAGACTTCATGCTCAGTCAGTTGAATCATACATTTGTGGAGACACCTTCATTTCAAACAGCTCTCACACACTTCAGAACTCTATAAGCTTTGGTCTAACACATTAATAGCCACATTAATTTGAGTGTAGTTCTTGTCTGCAGGGTTTTAATTATCTCTAATGTTTTTTCCCTTGCTGGATTTCTTACTGTTTTCATTGAATGCATGGGACACCAGTAGGGCAAATTAATTAGTACCAGTCACATAGCTTGTAATGGAGCCGATTCTTGTATGCTTTTGTAGTCTTTGGAGTTTGTTTCCACACAATGTAGTTAGCCTTCCTCAGTGCTGGTATGAATGTAGGCAAATGTAAGTCAGGCCTCTTACTGACTGAAAACAAAGCTGCATCTACAGCCAAAGTGATTCACTGAAGCCACAGGGTCTTTCGAAGGCTTCCTTGTAAGATGTTTCAAATAAATCCATTATGCACAAAACAAGCTTCTGAATCAATTTTAATTTTGAGCAATACTGACATGAATATAAATTTTCTGCCGTTCACATAATGCACTTGACATTGATAGGTATTTTAATAAATCTTATTCTGTTTTTTGTAAATTCATCATAGATGGTCCATGTAAAAAATGGTTTTATAAATTGAATAAATAAATGTTTTAAGAACACTTTCCTCTACTCTTTAATAAACGGTGGGTCTGAGGTACATCTGTACTAAAAATCAATTCAGTCTTCCCTGTTAACCTCTCCATCTCTAGGGATCATAGCCTGACATCAGCCTGCACATGGCTACTGCTCCTTCACAAAGGTTCCGCTCTTGACGGGTCATCCTAGAGTGGGGCCCAGAGCTTCCAGAAGCGAAAGTCCAAATACAGATATACCTAGAGTAGGGGCTTCAAGATTTCATGTATAGACTCACAATAAGAATCACTAAGAATACTCATAAGTAAGGCTAAAGCAAACAGAAACAGTTCCATAAAAAAATGACATTCTTATATGAGATTTGGTCTATGACATCTTCCTTCCCTCCAGCTGTTTCATGAAGCTAATCTCATTTTTTTTCCTTTTCTTTTTAAATTGCTGCATTTCACCCTTCCCTTTCCTTTCACCAAATACTTCCACACACCTCTCTTTTTAATAGTTGCTGTTATATGCATATATGGATGTGTAGGCACATGCTTATTCCTAAATAGCCTACTGAGTCTGTATTATGTTGCTCCTATGTATGCTTTTCAGTGAAATTCTTTAAAGAAAGGCCAGGTTGCCATGACCCCACTTCCTCCCCTCAGGAGCCACATTTGCCTGTAAACAAACACCTGGTCAGTACTCTTGGTTTCAGGGATTTTTTTCACCACAACACCAAAAAGAGGTCCTCTTTCCTGCTGAGAAGGGGTTTTGATGCTCAGACAAATAGTTTGATTCCTCTGGAGGAATGGCCTTGTGTGCTGCTTGCCATGATCAGGTTTTTATTGTAAACACTGTGCACCTGCTGTGATGGAATCTCAGCCTTCGACTTTGAAGGCCCTGTCCCGCTTGTCTCACTGCGAGAGCCTTTCCAGTCTGACAGAGGACTCAATGTATTTGCTCTTGGCTTAATAAAGTGTGGCGATCTGGAACGTTCTGGAGTAGATTTTATCATTCTGGACTTTTAGTGTTAGATTAGCAATTTGTGTGCTCTTCCCTGGAGACTATTTCGCCCACAAAACTGTATTTGAATAAGTTAGGTTTCTTTTACTTAAAAAAAAAAAACTAAATAAATATCTATGTCTACATTTTTTATTTCAGCCTCCTGTAGTTGTGAAAAATGAAATCACGTTTGACTTGTTTTCACCAAATGAACATTTGCTCTGCAGCGAGGTAGGTGAGGCCGCAGGGACCACTACTCCATTGAACAATGTCTTCCAGGCCTGCCTACATAAATACTTCCTGGACAGCCATTGGCAACTCCTTCTTGTCCAGCTTTAAGTCACGAATTTCGTGTGGTTTTTATATTTTATTTTTCTAACTTCTTTGTATAGCTATCAATTAAAAATTGTATTTATTTATGATTTTATAGGATGTAATTTTAGTAATTCAATGCATATAGACTATATAAATGTATATATATATATATATATCACATCACATATATACACTCTGCTAACTCAAGGTCAATGTTAACCATTTTAGGCCTTTTAATTTCTATTGTTGCCCTATCTCATGGAAACAATATCAAGATATGATATTTTTTCTGTAGCTCAGAAATCAAAATTATATATATGTATACACACACTAAATGCAAAATTATTGCTCTTAGATACATATTTTTGTCATATTTCACCTAAAACTTTAGTACTCACCGTTTAAAAATCAACCTATCAATAGTAGTAGCTTTCGTTGTTTTGTGTTCAGCTTATGAGGTGGATTATCAGTGAAATCTACGCCGTGTGGAAGATCTTCAATGGAGGGATTCTGCACAATTACAATAAAGGAAATTCAGGAGAGCCTCCTATGCTGCTCTGGAAGCCCTGGGAACACATATACTCTCTCTGCAAGGCCGTGAAGGGCCACATGCCTTTGTTTAACAGCTACGGGAAGTATGTTGTGAAGCTTTACTGGATGGTAAGTCCTTCAGGCTGCCGTGCATCTGTCCTTCCTGTTAAGAAACAAGAATTAAAAACAACAAACAAACAAACAAACAAAAACCCTCTGTATTTAGTGCGCTTAGGCAATCTCAGATTTTCTGTAGGAAGGTTTGCCTTCTATGGGATACGGTAGGAGTGGGACTGGACAGCCAGACTGAACGTGGAATTCGTGATTTCCAATGGTTCTTCATGGATCTCAGCCGAAGCGCAGCTTGCAGGGGTGCTGCTCAGCAAGGAAGCCCTGAAACTCAGCGATTTCCACATGGGTTGTTTGTACCAGCGTGCTACACGTTAATGGCTACTTATTTTTTCCAGTTGATAGAAGAAGTCTGTCGTTTCTCAGCGAGGGAAGAACTTCTACCTCTTTCTAAGCAACCCCAAGCTGGGAGGGTCGATCCACACCAGTGTGTGCACATGACCAGAGTGAATACTTTCTGACAAGATATTCCCCCATCCTCTTCTCATCCATTTCTAGACGCAAACCATTTACGTTTTGATTTTGAAAATTCCCTTCCAGTTCTCATGCAGTCCTCATACTTGTCCATCCTTTGCTTCACTCTGCAAAGATCTGGAAAACATGATCCTAAGGAGACTGCTTGGCTCCCTTCTGCTGACCAGCATGAGGCGCAGCAGACGCGATTTTGCACCCCATTGCTGTCCCTGCCCTTTGTCCTCTCCTCTCTGCTATGATGCTTGTTTTTCAATCCCAGAAGGACTTCATTTCCATGCCTTGTTACAGAGATTCCCTTCCTCCTTCTCAGGGGTTTCTCAGAGCCTTTTTCCACATGACTTCTTGAAGGCAACCCATTTCCTGGGGGCCTCTAATATTGAAGACTGATTTTTTTCAAAGCCGTCTTTAGTGATACAGGCCAGTCATCCCCCAGACTCAAGAGGCTAAAGCAGGAGGGCCTGAAATTCAAGGCCTGTCTGGGCTACGGTTTAGGTTCAAGGCTAGTATGGGCAATTTCTCAAAATAAAAAGTTAAACAAAGAAACAAATAAAAACCCAGAGTAAGCATATGGCTAAATAGTAGAGTGCTTGGTGAACTGTAAAGTTCTGGGTCCGAGCCCCAGTACTGGAACATCAAGCAAGTAATTAATTGTGATTTCCACACCAGGATATTATTTCTCAACAAAGTGTTCACATCATGCAGCCTGGATTCTCAGCTGGCTGTGCAATGTTTTTTGACATTAGCCAGAGAGAAAACATACCAGTTGCACTGAGAACAGTGCATAAAGGAAAGAGATGGGTTTTCTCTTCCATCTGGCTATAATGACAGGATGCAGGGACACACCACATCTTTCCGAGTACTTTCCAATTTCCGTGTTACTTTGGCTCCCAAGAGGAGAGAGGGAAGCAATTTAGCTGTTGTTCCCCACTTGCAATACAGCCTGTAGTAGGCAGCCTCCCTCTGCCTCGGTGCTTTCATTTCCCTCGGATAAGCAGAAAACACACACATGGAGGCCAATAATCCCCCTCGGTTGTTGTCAATGTACTTATGTGAAAACATTTTCGATTTTATTCTTCACTGAGATTTATTGGTTCGTTCACACTATCTAATTTAGAGTTTCTAGAGGTACAGCAAATCTCCAGCACAAACATGTGGGGACTTCACACCCCTGCTTCCCGTGCCCCACCCCTCTCCTGAACCAACCAGCTGAATCCACCTGGGAGCAGAGGCAGCAATATTGTTCTGTTTTCTGCTACATTGTTTTTAAGACTGTGTCTCATTGCACTGGCTGGCCTTGAACTCACTATGTAGGATGGCCTTGGATTGTCTTGTCCTCATCTCCCATCTGCTGAGATTGCTGTATCTGCCACCAAGCAACACTTGCAACCCTGCTTTTAAAATAAGTTCTCAATGATATTTTTATTAATTAAATTCAATAAACAGTGCATTCAAGATATTAAACAATGAGCTGGGCAGTGGTGGCGCATGACTTTAATCCCAGCACTTGGCAAAGAGAGGCAGGCAGATCTCTATGAGCTTGAAGCCAGCCTAGTCTACAGAGTGAGTTCCAAAATGGTTAAAAAAATATTATTGAACAATAATAACAATTTTTTATATTACTTGGTTACTATATACCCCAAAGAAATGCAACATTTAATGTTTATTATTATTATATATGCTTCTAGTGGAAAATTCAAATACTATTAATATAGTCAATATAGAAAATCAGAATTCGTTGTAATATTAGTATATTTAGACAACCACAGTCAAGGATTCGGATTTTTTTCCTGCGTTTTCCTGTTTTTTGTTTTTGAGTCAGGGTTTCTCTATAGCTTTGGAGCTTATCCTGGAACTCACTCTGTAGAGCAGGCAGGCCTTGAACTCACAAAGATTTGCCTGTCTCTGCCTCCCACGTGCTGGGTTAAAGGCATGTGCCACCATCGCCCGGCTTCCTATGTTCTTATAAGCATACATAGACATACTGTATACCATAATGCTCAAATGATGCAGTTCTAGAAACTGCCAACTCATTTATTCATGGGCATTTTCTATGATGATATATTCTTGTACATTCTATACACACTATTCTGTGGACATATATGCAAATGTATGCAAATTTATATTAAATTTCCATTAATTAATGCTTAGGCTATGGCCAGCGTCTTACCTATACAAACAAGACTGCTCATGAATAGCCTTTTATGTAGGTCTTGTCCAATAGAATGGTGTTTTTTTCTCTAGTATTTCTGCAAGTGAGATTACTCTGTTATGAGTGTGAAAATGTTCATTTTGATAAGTATATTCAAATTATTCCTTTTAATTTGAGTTTAAAAGTGATTTATACTAGATAAAATCACAAATTAATTTGTCATTTTACTCTTTGTTACCCCTTTTGTTTTGAAATTTGTCTAACTCCTTCTGTGTTTCCTTGAGTGTTCGTTGGGATTCTGTTTCAATTTTTCTGTCTTATTTTTGTTGTTGTTGTTTCTGCATATACTCTGTATATATTTCCAGATATTAAAATATACACACAAAGCTTTACATAGCCCTTAATATCAACATTTTATCACTTGAATTGGCATCTAAATACCTAGCCACCATCTCAGACCTTCACTTTTCTCCCCTTTCTGAGATAGTTTTCTTAAATAGTTTCTGAGTATCTTCAGAATTTCATCAAAAAATTTTTAAAGATTTATTTTATTTTTAGTTATGTTTGTGCCTCTCCCTCTGTCTCTCTCTCTGTCTTTCTCTGTCTCTGTGTCTGTCTCTCTGTCTCTGAGTCTGTTTCTGTGTGTGTGTGTGTGCGCGCGCGCGCGCACGCGTGTGTGCAGGTGCCCATGGAGGCCAGAAGAGGGTGTAAGATGTTTTGGAACTAGAGGTACAGGCTGTTGCCAGTTGACTGATTGTAGGTGCTAAGAATAGAACTCTAGTGGAGGTGCAGGGGGAAGTCAGATCCAGCCCAGTATGTGGTTTTGATCACTCAACTATTGCTGAAATATCTTTCCAATAATAACTCATTTCTTGGAATTTTTTTTCTTGTTGTAACTCATACTATTAATTTAAATAATGTATTATGCTTTCATCATGCTTATAGAAGGAAGACAGCATAAATGGATAGCCATTTACCTACAATTTAATTGTGGAAAATACTAAAATTCGAATGTGATAATATACTAAAATATTTTTATAATTTATATTTTTAGTTTTATTTATTTCAGTAATTTATACTTACAAATCTATATTGCTTTTATTTTCATCACAGCAAGAGAAATACCTGGCAGAAGTGATTACAGGAGGAACGATTTACTTTAGTTCACTATTTCACAGGACTCAACCCACTGGCAAAAGCGTGTGGTGAAACAAAGCAGACCATGCCATGATGGGCCAGCAAGCAGAGAAAGGGAATCCTGTCTTTGGTTGGCTTCCCTTTTCCCCCTCTTTGATGCTACCCAGACCTCCCATTTACTACCACCTGCATGAGGGTGGGTCTGGTCATTCATCTTCTTTGGAAGAATCCTCTTTAACACATTCACAGGAACGCCTAACTAAGCTCCCAGATGATTCTAAGTCTAGATGTGTTGACAATGGAGGTCAATGATCACAGGGGACACCTCTTTAGAGGTAGATTTAAAAATTTTTTGAAATGAGATTTTTGAAGAAATGATAGGGTGCTAATAAAAATTTCAATATTTAATATATGATTTACATATGATTAAATAGTAAAATAGCAAAGCCAAAAATCATTTAGCATTCAGTGATGAGTTCTTAAATTCTATTTTCACATACTTATATTTATTTAAACTTCTATAATAAAATACTATATAGTTTGATATACAGTGTAACTTACCAACAACAGAAATTGCTGAAAGGCCAAGTAACCAGATGATTGTATAACCTCATATGACACAAAAGAGCTCAAATCTTTATTCATTTATAAGGACACAAGTAGTTTCATGAACCCACAACCCTTATAATTTAATCGCCTCCCAAAGGCCTCACCCCTAGTACTAATATATTGACTGTTAAAATTTCAACATACTTTTTGAGGCCAAAATAACCATCTATAGAAATTACCTATGTATACACAAATAGTAGAAATGATTGAGGAAGGGGTCAACCAAAGTGAACCAAAACATTAACAGGAGGACAAGTAGAATGTAGTCAAATTATACTTCAAAAATATACACAAAACTGAATGTTCATCCTGTGTTATAATAAACTTTTCATGCAATAGTCTTTTTGAAATATAATTGCATACACTGTAATGTGCAGAGTTCAATAATCAAAGCATTCTAAGTTGAAACTATCTCTGCGCATCTGAAAAGAGAAGGTACTGTTGAACTGCTTTAGAATAATTAGTGAGGATGGTTTAAAATTCTTCTTTCATGGGAATCCAGCTGGCCATTTGGAAACATGGTTTGCAAGCAAAGTGTAGGAGGGCATCTACCGCTGCCCTTTCTTTATTGTGGCAAAATATGCCAATTCTACACGCTGTTTTAACCATTTAAGGGTAAAATTAAGTTGGCATCAAGCATTTTCACAGTTTGTGAATGCTGTCACTACTTATTTCCTGAAATTCCCATCATCTGAAGCAGAGACTTTGTACTCACTAAATGAGGACTTCACACTGCTCCCCACTGTGCTGCTTGGTGACCACTTTCTATCCCCATGAGTGCCCTAATTTCATCTCTGTGTTTGTAATAATTTATCCTGGCAGAGAGCAACATAGGGGAGAATGGTTTATTTGACTTGCAAATTTTACAGATTATAGTTTGTCGTTGCATGGAAGCTAAACAGAAACTCACAGCAGCGAGTTACATCATATCCATATAGACAAGAAATGAAAGAAAGAAAGAAAGAAAGAAAGAAGAAAAAGAGAGAGAGAGAGAGAGAGAGAGAGAGAGAGAAAGGAAGGAAAATAGGAAGAAAGAAAGAAATATGTAGATACTTTGGTTCAACTAGCTTTCTCTGTACATAGTCCATGGTTCGAAACACGGAATGGTACCGCCACTTTAGCTGGCAGTAAAAGTTCCCCACAGGCCAGCCTGATTTAGACCATCCCTCGCTGACACCTGCTTTCCAGGTAGTTCTAGGGTGTGTCAAGTTGACGGCTAAAATTAGAACTGTGGCTGAAATGTAAAATGAGCAAAAATGAATACACAAACAAAAAATGTATTTTCATACAAAAAAATTAGCCGTCACAGTGAACCTGCCTTTTTTGTCTTCTTGTTTTTACCTTATTTCCCTGTGAATTTATTGTTGTTATTTCACTTAAAGTTACATGAGTGGAGGTGGGGTGACTTTAATCTATAAGATTTAACCTTTAACTCTGTTTTACCCTTCTCCATCTATGGAGGAAGAGAGACAGATACAAACTACTACATAAGTTAATATTGAATTCAGAGTTAGGAGCACCATACAAGAAAAGTATTTCACTTTCTCATGACTTCCCTCTAGAAAAATGAGTTGCATTTTTCCTTTTGTCCTAGAGTGTTTTGAACATACTATGTTTTATATTATTCATATATACTCATATATAAAAATAATATAACAATATAATAATAAAACAAATATATACACTTATATATTATTAATAAATATCATGTATATATTATACATATATATAGGCTTTCCCCACAAGACCATAAGTATTTAATGGCAATAGTATCATGCCACTATGACTGTTGTGGGGCTCACAATGCCTGATGTTACTATTGAAAATACTTGTTAACACGAAAATGAATTCATAAGAATCTAGGCATGTAAGCTAAAACAAAAACAATTATAATTTGAGCTTGCTTGTTTCCTGCTTTTAATTATGAAATGAAGAGCTTTTAGCTAAACATATAATGGTTTGATTAAAGAAATTATTAATTTAATTCATGTTGAAAATTAGACTAGGAGTACTGAAAATATGGGATTTAAGTCTAAGATTAGTAAGTACGTGTCTGGATCAGTAATAAGTATTAAAGTGATAGTGAAAGAATTTGTACTGTGAGTAAGCAAAGTATATTATGCGCAGTCTTATTTCTGGTTGAATTATGTTTTCAGTCTGTTATTTGAAATTTATTTACTTTGCAATATGCTTATAAGACTTCTAATAAAAGGAACAGTATTGATATCACTATAGTTATACTATTATAATTTATTTCAAAAGCTAAAGTAGTCAACCAGATTAGTTCTGAAACCTGTATCTTAGCTTTCTAGCGTAAGGTGTTAACACCAGGTGTTTGTTTGTTTGTTTGTTTAACAAAAATGAGCAGAAATATGTAGTAATGTCTGAGGCGGAGAACACTATAAAGCACTGATGACATTACCTCTGACATTGCATTGCTTTCTTCTCATATTTAGGGTTGCTGGAGAAAGATAACTATTGATGACTTTTTTCCATTTGATGAAGATAACAATCTATTGCTTCCAACTACAACCTATGAGTTTGAACTCTGGCCAATGCTGCTGTCTAAAGCCATCATTAAGCTGGCAAACGTTGAGTATGTAATGAAAAACTATCTTGCATTTATATGAAAATAAAAGGGCACCTACATCCATGCTGAGAGCTTTTAACACTTTAATTGAAGGAATTTTTTTTCTTGTAATCAATGTAAACTTCGAAGTATAAAAATTAAGGTGACCAGTGCACTGGTTTGAAGTATTGGCTTAACTGGGTAAAGGACAAAATCATCTCAAGAAAGACTAGAATAATCAAAAATTATTCTATTCTCACTGCTTCCTTACTAGGAATGGAAAGTATATCATGGAAAATATTTCATGCTAGTGAGGCAAATTGTTTATTAGGGGAAATATTAAATAATCTAAATGATAAATAATATATACTAAGATCCAATTAATGGTTTAGAATCTGTCTATGCAGCAATACTGTACAAACCTTAGAAAGATCTGAACTCATCAGAAGGATGCCAAAATAGGCTTCAGGCTTTTGTTCCCTTTAGCTCCTTGATAGCATCATGATGAAAACTCCTCCTTTACTTCAGTATGTTTGCAAAATGTGTTTATATTTATCTACCTACAAGACTTTGCACTCAACATACAAGTCTGCCATGACCTTACGGGCAGGTCTTTCTTCCATCTGGTCCTTTCGGGATAACTCAGAGTGATAACAGGGCTCAGATACCTGAGTAGATGCTCTTGGCATCTGCACAACTCAGTGGGCCATCCTCACTCTCTCTGCAGGAGCCTGATCCCATAACCTCCTGCAGTGTGCCATAGAAACTCCATCCTCCGCAGACCTCACCCTCCTCCTGTCCACCTGTGCTCAAAGCCCAGCCCCTCCCCTTCCCTCAGAAGCATTAGCAATACCATTGAGATGCCAGGGCTGCTTTGTGTAGATATCCCTTTGACTGGCCTTTCTTTTGTCTCTCAAGGCTACCTAACAAAACAGCCACCACTACTGTCAACCTCCTCCTGATTTTTCTTGCCAGCCCTCAGTTTCTACTGATAATTTGTTTCACTCAGCTTTCGGTCCTCCATTTCAATGATTTTTTTGTAAAACTTTTGCCAAGATTTTTTTTGGGGGGGTCAGCTACATATTTCTAAGTATTTCTATTGGTGGCAGTTATGTCTGTTTGTTTGGGGAAAAAATAAGTATAATGCTCTTCATGTTCCTGAGAATTGGAGCTGAAAGGCTGGTGAAACACTGAATAGATGACCCAGATAGCTGCAGCAATACTTCATTTGCTGTAAAGCCCATGGTTCAGTGGAATTCATTAAGAACATGACTATTAATAGAGTTATTCTTTTAAAATGAATAAACAAGGCCAGCTTGAAAAGAAAAGACTAATAAGTAGAGTACATTTTTAAAGATTTCTAGTAGAAACTGCCTCACAAGATGTCCTTCATATTTTTCTGTAAATTCTTCTCAGATTTGATTTTATATGTGAGGCTTAGCGTTCCACAGACAAACCTAATATATGGTAATGATTTACATACCCATGTGGAATATGGAACGAAAAGAGCATCATTTCCATAAGGCTTGCAAAGTCACTCATAAAATGAAATTACTAGAGGCGTTTAGGGGAGACAGTGAACCACACACCAGATTTATGTTGTCTTTGAGAAATGTAGAGGCATCAGGATTCATAACCCATTAAGTAAGCCAGTGCGAATCCATAAGCAGCGGCTACACCACCGACAAGCTGTGAATTCTTTCAAATACAAGGATGTGTGTTGGTCAGTCAGCTTCATTAGCACCATGCTTGGCACAGGGAAGACTGTGCCTTCACTTTGGGGTAGAAGAGGCTATATGGTCTTTCTCTACATAGATGAATATACATGTAAACACACTAATTGCCCACAGAAATCACTCATAGGCAGACAGACCAAAGCAGAGCATGGCATTTGGCCAAAGACAACCTCCGACTATGTCATACTGCCAGGTCTACTCCTTTGCAGGATGGACAATGTATTTCTGTTTTCTCTTCCACTGTCTAGTTTCACTAAGGATTCCTCATATTTATCTTGAGTCACCTCATGGGCATCTCCACATAATCTCTGCAATTGCAATGGTAAAACCTCTCCACTTTGAAGAGAACACATTCACACACAGAGGATAGAAATGAGTTAACAAAATTTTACACTATTTAATACGAGCATGTTTTATATTTAGGAAATTGATAGAAGAGCTTTTAAAGAAATAGTTCCTAATATGTGACTCCCTTGTTAAAAGAAAACAATAAAATCATATATTCATGATTTCAAAATAAATTTGAAAGCTTAGTATTGGGTCTACTTATGCCTTTTTGTAAACAAATTAAAAGCATCTGGCTTGTGAGATAGCATTCTATTACTCTGTGATGTGCAGCCGGTATGATCCCCTACATTGATTACCATGATGCTGTGTAGAGTGTTTCCTAGTCTTTATTTACTGCTGCGTGTTTCTAATCGTTGATAACTATAGCACCATGCATCTCCTTTCAGCATCCATGTAGCTCAGAGGCGAGAGCTGGGAGAATTCACAGTTATCCATGCGCTTACTGGATGGTTGCCTGAAGTCATTCCTCTTCAGTAGGTTTTTATTTTTTCTTAAAGAAACATTTACTCATTATTTGTTTCTTTGTTTATTTGGGGTGGTTATGGAGCAGTGTGCCAAGGTATCTATGTGGATGTCAGAAGAGAGCATTAGGGCTCCAGGGATTAAATTTAGGTCGTCAGGCCTAGCAGCAAGCATCTTTTGCCTACTGAGCTATCTTATCAACCCCTCTCCACTAGGTCTAAAGACTAAGTTTCTCATATAATTTTTTTCTTCCTTTCCAACATTTCTTTATAATATTCTTTAAGAACATTGCAAGAGCGGTCGTGTTTTTACAAAATGTTTGGTAGCATAGCATTTTATAGTTTTTAAAATTCCTGGGAGTTTTAGGGTAAATTATTCCTCCTTATAAAGCAGAATAACTCACAAGATTCTCTGTTGAATCACGGAGAGACTAATTATAAATCAAGCAATCAAGCAAAATCCATTTGTGTTTTTCTACCTGCAAGACTCATGCACCCAGTGCACAGAAGGCCAGTCCGCCATGTTGTACAGACAAGCCTTTCTTTAGTTCTAGTCCTTATAGTGCACCTCAAAATGCCAGTGAGACTCAGATGCTGGGGTCGACGTACATGGCAACTGTGCAGCAATGCTCTATGGGAATATCCTCACATATGCTGCAAAAGTCTGATCCCATACCTTCCTGCAGTGTGTCACAGCAGCTCTGTCCTCCAGCTCACCCTCCTGCTTTAGCAGTCCCTGTCAGTCCTGTGCTCAAAGCTCAGCCCTCCCCACCTTCTGAAGGAAGTGTAGCTTTTTGTTAGGTATCTTCAAACATACAGGGAGACTCCAGGTACTTAAATAGATAGCTCTGAACCTAAGCTCCTACAGCATCTTCAGGGAAAAAAACATGTATTGTTAGGGAAATGTCAGGACAAGGGGAAAAGACCTGAGTTGCTGCAGGTGGCTATCTTGGGAAGGCAAATAGGTATCCCGAGAGTACAGATTAACACAGCTTTCCCTGTAGGTCCCATTCAGTCCACTGTTGTCTTCAGTGGTCGTTTTTTTGCCTGCTGTGCTTGGTACAGTGACACCAAATAGAGTGTGTCCTTAACCAGGGTCTGGGATTTGGGTTAGTAATCTGTAAAGTGTTTCAAAGGCTTCCTAGAAATGTGTAAACAATTCTTTAGGCTCTCAATGCAGAAGCACGTAGCTTCCTTGCCTCATCCCCGGACTCCAAAGGATTCATTGAAATTAATGTTGTTGACTAGTGTGGGAAAATCAACTCAGAACAGACAGAATAACAAGGAAGTTGGATAGATACGAATAATCCCAGAAAAGTGTGTGATTGTGTAAAACTGTACTATATGCTAGGGAATTGTAGAGGACCAATGGCATATGGATCAGGGAGGATCTTCGTAGTTAAAGGCCTTTGATACTGTCTTAAAAATTCTTCCACATCTTCAGAGAGTGAGGATATAATTGGAAAATTTTACTCAGGAGGATGCCTTTGTATGCATATGGTATTTATACATGGATAATATACATACACATTTAAAGTATATGTATATATATGTTTTTATATATGTATATATAGCATATGCATGTATAACATATAGACATACACACATATATATATATTTCACCTGCCATGATTTTAGCATGCCTGTCTCCTCTGCCAAACCACAGTGATGCACTAATTTTGGTCTCTTTATCATCAAAGACTGACAATAGCAGGAATGCATTAAAAGCATGGTCAATGAATGGTATTGCTAAATAAAGTTGAGGTAGAAAATGAAATTAGTCTAATAAACTAAGAAGTTAACCAGTCTGTTACTAGCTTCTTGATGTCAGGTAGAAAACAGGCATCTGAGAATTAATGCCAATGTTTTTCCTCTAAGTCCAGGGTATGTGGACAGAGTTTGGGAGCTCTTGAAGGAAATATTGCCTGAGTTTAAGCTCACAGAAGATCCCAGTTCTGAAAGCAAAATCACAACGGTAGACAACAAACTGAAGGAACCCGGGAAAGAGACAAAGGATGTCAAGGAAGTGAAGGATGGAAAGGAAATGAAAGAGGGGAAGGATTTCAAATCGGAAAGTTCCCTTACGACCCTGAAGGGTCCAGAGAAAGGCGACAAATTTACCAAGGGTAAGATACGGGAAGTCGTGACCAGGTCATGACTGAGATGCCTTACAGGCTCTGTTGAGGCTAATAATACTTTTTTGGTGTTGCTACCATTTCTTAACTCTCTCTTCGAATTTTAGAATTCTCAGTGATGTGAACTGCAGATAATTATTGCCTCGTTACCTCCCTTTCAGTAAATATCAAAGGTGACTCTCAATTCTGCTGATATTAAATTCCTGTTGTGTTAGAAGGAGGCAAGATACTGAAGTCTAATCCCTACTGGGATACCTTTCTCATATTTATGTGCAGAGTGGGATGGACCCCCACAGCGAGGTAGGAAACTGACCTTTTATGTAGCCTATGCTCATATCACATTTTCAGAGAATGTGGTATGAGCATAGGTTACATAAATTAAAACCATTATAAGATGGTGGTTCTAATCTGAAGAAAAATAATTTCAAATTAGTTTTACAAAGTATATAGTTATTTCTATTTTCAAGATGAAAAGTTGATTGAATAATTGCTTGTTCTGTGTCTACTGAACTATTTTATAATTATGTATATGAAGAAACTGCTTGTGAAGTAGAATTAAATCTACTAGGAAGTACTTGGGTTTTTCTGTATATTTCCGTTAAATGTTCCTTCAGATATTTTATGTTTTACAAAGTATTAACATTTTGTCAGAATTATTCTTTATCAAGATTATTTCTAACTAAGGAAGGAGGGAGAGAGACAGGAGATCACAAATTGTAGCCAGCTTGGGCAACCATCATGTGAGCTATGGTGAGACCCTGTCTTAAGAATCCAAAGGTTATAACTCAGTGTTATAACACTTGCCTAGTATAGGCAAGGCTTTAAATTTGATTCCCAGATCTAAAAAGGAAAAGAAAAGTTGATAAAAGATCTTATCTGCCAGTATATGTTACCATTATTATACAGAAAATTTTATTTTATATCTTCAAAAATATATCAAGATCAGAGGCATGAACAATGTGTGTCCACTCAGGCCTATTTCGATGAAAATAAGCAATAAAAAAATGTGAGTGGATTTATTTTTTCAGTATATTTTCAATTAATTTTCTTCTAGAAGTCCTTTTTGATGTTTTACAAGTTAATACTCAGGTATTATATCATTAATACTCACCTAAATATACTCTTTGCTGACAAAAGTACAGGTAATTTTCTAGGAATTAGTGATAAACATGGTAAACAGAAACAGATGTGGAAAAACCCACATTCTGAACCTGATGGTCCAGTGGGAAACACTGACTAATAAAAAGGAAGCTATGCTAACCTGAGGTTGAAAAATAAACTTTAAAGATAAATACAGGAAGCTATGTAATCTACGAAGATGAGTGAGAGTATCCCGATAAAGAAGACGACCGCAGCCAGGACCCTGGTGGTAGAGGAGAGCCAGCACAGAGATGAGGAAACACGTGGAGGAGGGCAGGGCGCACCATGTGTTTAGATGAAGCAGAGTGAAAGGATCATTGGTTTAAGAAGAGCTGGATTGGAGCAGGAGTGGTCAGCTTGAGAGTTCTAGGCCATGTTAGAGGTCCTGGTCTTCATGTAAGTGTTGCTGACCTATTGTCGGCCAGTGGAGAGTTTGGAGGAAATCAAGATGAAATCTGCTTTTTCAAAAGATGGTTTCGGCCATCACTAACAGGAATATTTGGGAGGAGGGGAGCTGAGAGAGGATCAGAGAGGAAATTCTGGGCAGATGTAGATTAAACCAGCTTGAGAATTGTTGGATCAACTCATGTTAGATTAAATGGCATCTTGGAATAGAGAAAGTGGAGAGGCCCAATAAGAAGACTGATTCAAAAAGGAAAAAAAAAAGTAACAAGAAAAGAGTAGAACTTGGTTTGCGTAATTTGTGGAATTCTGAGTTGTAAAACTGGATAGATGGCGAGGTCTACCAGAAGGCACTTATGGAATGATTTTGGTCGTATTTTAATCTGAAATGCCTTAAAGATAAACGTTGATTTTTTAATATCAAAAGTCTCAAACTGCGTATTTAGGAGACTTTTACAGGTGCACTAATATTTCTCAAAAATACAGCATGGACAAAGGGAGGAACTGAGTCCAAAGATTATAAAGATCTGAGAATTGGTAACAATGACTGACCGATGAGGGAGAGAAAAGAGTAGCTGGAAAAGTGGGGCAAGAAAAGACGAGTGTGCTAGCCTTGAAATCAAGGGGGGGGGGGGGAGTTCCTTCAAGAATAAGAAAGGCTGTTTCAAATATTATAGTGAGGTGAACTGTGATGTTCACTTCAGTTTCTCCACTAGACTGTTGGTTGTGGGAGGTAGTGGACATTGGAAATGGAGCATATGGAAAGCTGTGGAAGAGAGCCAAAGAAACAGGACGAAATATAATGTACAGACAAGTCTGAGAGAAATTCGGCTTTGAATAACAATAGAGCAATAAACGGGAAGCTGATAGTTATTAGCATGAGATACACAGAATCTATATTGGTTAATTGAGTGAGGGAGAATGTGGCAGTTCCCAGGGTAGCTCTCTAGTGTGTGGTGGATTCCATTCTTTCTCCCTTCTCAAGAAACTGACACTAAGGCTCTCATTTAAGCTGGATATTCCCAGGAACCACGTAGAACTGTTGAGTTCTCCTCAGCTATGGGAACAAGTGCTCCTTCTTTCTAATGTGCAGACACAGGCCATGTAGCCATGGGGTGAACACATACAAGGGTAGGTAGGTAGACAAGCTTGGTCCGGAAGAGGTTGAGGATTTATTACACAAAGATTCGAATATTCTCTGGTTCTAGGAAGCCTAGCTGTGAGCTGAGAATGAGGTTGAGATGGGAGATGGAGACTTGGTGGAAATTCAATAGCAATGTGGTGATATTTGTAAAACTAGGGAAGAATTATATCCAGTAACATTCAGCTGATAAGTTATTTATAGTGAGGATAACAAAATCATGGAATTAATTGACAGATGACATATTAGTCTAGTGCTAAACACTAAGCCATTTTTATTTACATGTTTTTACGGGATATATTATAAATAAAATTCTAAATAGGAGTTTGAAAGTAAAGTTCAGTTTTCAAACTGTAACTGAAATCATATATTGCTGCACAAAATTAGCTTAACTTGTGTCAGTATTTATAAAAAATAAAATTTTATTATCCTAGTTTTTAATACTTAAATTTCTCAAACAGCTCAGCCTACATTTGAAGTTTATAATATGTCTAACGTATATTTTAAATCTATTCTAAACACCATGAGACAAGTTTATTTTCTATGCTAAGAGACATCAGAACTAGTTGAAGTCATATTTTTAATAACTGCCCTCTTTTTAAAACAGTGATCAGGCGACCAATGAGGGTTATAAATTTAGCAGTTGATGTAGATAATCTAAACTTTCATTCCAAATTAAAGAGACTTATTAGGCAACAAAAAATACTTCAAATTTTAAAAAAATTAAAGTCTTTTCATGGAACTATGCTCATGAGTAAAAATTCAAATGGTGGGGACAGCTCGGTAGATGGTTTATTGCACAAGCCATACTGGAAACAGGTGGTTGGTTTGTGGGTATTGTTGGATTTCATTCCCATAAGAGGATGCTTTACTGAAAGAAAATGGTATTTGTTTGAGCTGAAGTCCCCAAGTAGGGTAAATTGAGAAGGTCTTGTATAGATAGAACTAAACTTGCAATGCATGATGTGCTTTTCTTGTTTGTTTTCATTTTAAGATGAGAAAACTAACCTGACATTGCAATTAAATATAAATAAAATATATTCAAGGGCCTGAAGAAATAGCTGCCTGGTTAAGAGCACTTTCAGCCAAGCATGAGTATCTGAGTCTAGATTCCCCAGGATCTGAGTCTAGATTCCCCAGGATCTGAGTCTAGATTTCCCAGGATCTGAGTCTAGATTTCCCAGGAGTGGAGTCTAGATTCCCCAGGATCTGAGTCTAGATCTCCAGGATCTGAGTCTAGATTCCCCACATTCTGAGTCTAGATTCCCCAGGATCTGAGTCTAGATCTCCAGCATCCACATAGAGAGTGTGGGGCTGCCTGTGTAACCCGAGCACTGTTGGGGTCAGAGACAGGAAGATGTATGGAGTTTGCTAGCCAACAAGTTTAGCTGAAATAGTAGGTTCCAGATTCAGAGAGAGAGAGAGAGAGAGAGAGAGAGAGGAGGGAGAGGGAGAGGGAGAAGGAGAGAGAGAGAGAGAGAGAGAGAGAGAGAGAGAGAGAGAAGGGAGAGGGAGAGGGAGAGGGAGAGGGAGAGAGGGGAGAGAGGGAGAGAGGGAGAGAGGGAGAGAGGAGGAGAGGAGAGGAGAGGAGAGGAGAGGAGAGGAGAAAGAGGGAGAGAGAGAGGAGAGAGAGAGGAGAGAGAGACTCTGTCTCAGGGAGTAGAGGAGAACGTGAGAGCAGGGCACCAGCACCCTCCTGTGCGTGTACTTGGGCTCCACAGGTACTCTTGCTCAAAGTAAACAAATGCATTCAAGTCACTCTCCACATGCAACATAAAACTGGATATAATAATTTAATTATTACACTCAATATTAACTAATTCCGCCCCGATTTCACAGCCCATGTTAATTTTTAGAATTGTTTTCTCTCATTTAATGTGGTATCAATCAGAGGAGATTACATTTTGGGAGAAATCAAGGCTGCAGTTTTACATTTAAGTACTATTTTACATTATTTACATTAAGTACAGTTTTACATTTAAGTTTTGACCTTCTTAGTACACACTGGCTGAATATGTAGCAAAGCATAAGGTTTTCTAGATAAAAGATTTACCATTTTTTCTTAATGTGTTAGAGAAAGCAGATGCAAAAGACCTTGGCAAGAAGAGGAATAAGGATGGAGAGAAGGAGAAGGAAAGATTCAAATTTTCACTCCATGGTTCGAGACCCTCATCTGATGTTCAGTACTCTATGCAGTCCTTGTCAGATTGTAAGCTCTTAGTCTCTTACAGTAACTACCTTAGTCTCTGCCTAAGCTCATGGAAAATGTTGGAATAGTACACTCTCTTTTGACGTGTCTAAGTAAGCATGTTCAAATTTTCCCTCCAACTTTGGCTCCTTCGTGTAAATGATGGGTTTGTATGTTGTTAGGGGATGAAAACAAAAGCAAAATTTCCATTGACAAAACCTCATCTTTTAAAAATAACTAAATTCTGCTTTCCCCCTTTCTTTGTCAAAGTAAAAGAAATAGCACCCCTTGCCTTAGAACTCATGGTGACGCACACTTTTAATCCCAGCACTACGGAGGCAGAGGCAGGTGGATTTCGGGGTTCGAGAGCAGCATGATCAACATAGTGAGTTCCAGGCCAACCAGTGCTACACAGTGAGATCCTATCTTAAACAAACAAACACCCCAAGTATCAAATCAAACAGCCACAGCAACAAAACTAAGGAAGTCGCGTGTATGCCGAATATGACGCAGGTTGGGGCTGTGAGCTCTGCCCATAGTCAGATCTCTGCATCAACACTGGGTAGAGGAGTACCAGGCTAGTGAGAGAGCCCCTCATCAGCCAGGTTCCCTTTCTTCTTCATCACCACAGCAGCATCTAAGAGAGTTCTCAGAGTTAAAGTCTGAATTATTCATCTGTTGGTATGTCACATTTCAGCATATTCATGATTACTGTTTTAATTCTGAAAAGTGCTTAAGACAGAACCCTGGTTTCCGCTGAGCTCTACGGGACGGATGTCATCTGACAGAGTGCCTGTGTAGACATCCTTTTCCTATGCAGTTAATTTTAAGTGGCTTTGGAAGCTGCATTCCCTTCAGTCGGCTGCTTTAGTTTCATTTGTAGCAGCTTGGAGATGGACCCTGAGGTTTCAAAAGATACCTGACTTAGAGTCAGTTCCTACGTGAAAGAATGACTTGATTTCTACACTATTTGTATTCAGTTTGACAATAGTAATACAATATGCTGTACCTAGCTCTGAGAAGGCATGGAAAATTTAATATAAAACCTATGTCTTATTAATTTTTTGGAAATTAATATTTATCACAGCTGTAATTACAATGAAATGGCATTCATGGCTTTAAAATTCTATAAATAAGATAAATGAAGGTGACAAAAGTTCTTTAGATATTTATGCATGGTTTTTCATATGTGTGCTTACATTTCTGCAATATCTACTACAATCTACTATATGCTAATAACTATGTGACATTTAAGGCTCCCCCTCCCAGTTTGTTATTTTCAAAGTAAATGTATTTAGAATGCAACTTACAAATGATTCAAACAGTACATTTTATTGTTTTAATTACAAGAAATTAAGGCAATTTATGACTGTCAGGAATTCTTCCAAACTGTATTGAAGAGAACTATGGTCCTGTTCTAGAGTTCTAACACCTTAAATTGTGTGGATTCTGAAGCTCGCTGCCAGGAGAAGTGGGAGAAGAAATGGGATGATTATGTTTGAGATCTTTAAGGACCAAACTCATTGATCACTTCTGTTTGTATTCCTTTCAATCACAGTTTGCCCTGCCTAATTAACTGTAAGGGAGTTGGAGAGAGTTTGGTTAGATGTTTTAGAGAAAGAGGACTCCCTCTGGTGGACAGTAGCTAACCTCTGTCAAATTTTACTGTCCTGAACACTAGATACCCATTTCAGCCTTCCTGTACATATGTATTTAATACTTTACAAAGACCATGACCCAAACTATTCAGTAACTGCACCTAGTTCCAGTTCTAAGACCTCTGGGGTGTGCACTTGCACACACGTACAAGCGCCACACCTCGTCTCTTATGTTTTGTTGAAGACAGATTAACTGCAGTATAAGTTCCCATTCATAAAATTAAACAAGAGGGTGAGTTCTAGTCACTGCTCATTATCAACTATACAATTCTTCTGAGACAGCCCTCTGTAAACCTTTGCCCCCACAGATGGGAAGCCTATTGGCACCGGCTGTGGTATTTTGGAACAACTCCAAATGAGTTGGAGGTGGGTTTGCAAATCCAGGAAGTTGATCTTCAGAGTTCACCCATTTAACCACTGTATTATTCTTCCCCTCAATATCTGCTGATAGAGCAATCTTTAAATGTTGGACAATTTCCTGACCAACTAAATTCAAAATGTAACTTAAAGAGAAACTTGGATTCAGATTGTGACATTAATGAAAAAAAAAAAAACGCCTAGGTTTTAATATATGAATGAATCAGACCCTTCTAATATCTGACCAAAAATTTGCCAGAAATATTAGATACACAACATATTACCTACAAGTTAACTTAGATTTTGTAACTTAGCAAGAGTCAAAAAATATATTTAAAAGGATCAAAGTCTGGTAAAACTAGAATATGATTGTGTGGGATTGTAAGCAGGGCGTTTTCTGAGTATGGAAGAGATTGCCAAGTTTCGTAACTTTCACTCTCCCACTAAGAGCAGCTGTGCTGTGTTTCCCCTGGATCCCTTTAAAGGTAGATTAGCTTGAGCTGTAACCCATGAAACACGAGCAGGGGTGATCCTTGCAGTTTGTTCATGGAATGACCTATACACAATTCTTCCTTTGCTCTCCTGACACTGTTGAGAGCTTAGTGTTAGAGTGAGTGGGAAGAGTGGGAAGCCATGAAAAACTATGTGGAGACCCGCTGTGTATCTGTAACGTTCCCTTCATGCTGTGTGTAAGCAAAAGGAAACTAGCGACATTTGTAAAGCTACGTAATTCTGAGTGGCTATTACCACAGTCGGAATCACTTAGTGATGCACGAAACATTGCCAAGCTTAGTGTGCCAGTTACAAGGTGAAGATTCGTGGGACCTGCCTAGCAGTGGGCGGCTGCAATGAGGAAGGAAGTGTCTCAAGCTGACATCCACTAAGACCTAGACTTTCACCACAAAAGTTGGTGAAACTAGACGTTGTTACAGGTTGGAAAGTGGCTATGCAGTTAATGATTTTAAATTTCAGAAATATGCGGAAGAGTGACTATTAATGCACACTGTTTATTTATAATATTTAGTCTTAGCGGGGCATTTCATATAAAAGATAAACCCGGAAATAACAGTCTGTTCAAGAGAAAAAGGAAAACAAATGTCAGAGATCAAAGAACTACAGAATTAAGGAGACCACTTCTTAACCACAAATGAATTGACCTAAAACTTTTAAGAGGACCATGATTTCCATATGTATGTGTCGTTATATTTTGTTATCATTCTTCCTCCCTCACTGCCCACCCCCTATCTCCCTCTGTCTGGTTCCCACTCTTTGTCCAAAAAGTTCCCCTTCTTCCTTCACGTCTTTTAGCGCCACCATGTTCTTTTTTTACCTCTCTCTTAAGATGTCTCTTCCTCGTCTATCATAGTCCCCATTCTAATTTAATGACACAGGCACACACGCACCCATACAGCCACACACACGGATACCATCCAACTGAATTTCTACATATGTGTGCTAAGTAAGCCTGTTAGGAAAATTACGTTGCTGTTGAGTTTTGCAGCATATTGTGAAATTACAAGCACCTTCTGGTGGAAGATGATCTGACAAGCCTTCTGGTCAGCCTATTCTTCTTCTGCTATTGCTATTAAAGCAGCGGTTCTCAACTCATGGGTCATGACACCTTTGAGGGGTCAAACAACCCTTTCAAAGAGGTCTATTAAGGTCACTAGAAAACACAGATATCTAATTATCATTCGTAATGGTAGCAAAATAACATTAACAGAGTAGCAATGAAAATTTATGGTTTGGGGTTACCACAACATAAGGAACTACATTGAAAGGTCACAGCTTTAGGAAGTTTGAGAACCAATGCTCTAGAGGATAACTGATAAGCAGGAGTGACTGGACAGGCTCGGTACCCCTTTCCATTAACTTCTCACATTTTATAGCTCTTCTTCTTGCATATATTTCTTAACCTATCTTCAATTTAGCTTTCTCACTTGAAAAAAGCCATGCTATCCATACCAAATTTATTTCATCGGGCTCGTGACTCAGGCAAACTTCTTAGGGCAGCAATTAGCACATAGAAAACATTTAATGAAAGTCCGCCACTGCACAAGTATCTGTTGTAGTATTTGTAGTGATTTTGTAATTATTTGGAGTTCATCCCCTGGTAAATCAATGTTCTTGGCTGAAATTGTTATATATTAAGTCAGTACAATCTAACAGACGATGAATCAATGATAAACGTGATATTTGAGTAATTCTACATGCTGGATACCAGAACTTTCTGATATTTTCTTTTAGGAAATGCAGAGAGCTTCATTCCGTGTAAAATGAAGCATCTAAATCATAATAACTTGGTGAAACCCTCTAGGAAATAAAGCACTTACAATTAAAATGGCAGTTTTAGCAACGAGGATACTCATAGATACTGAGAAATATTGTAAAGTTGTTTTAGAAGTTAGGATTTTAAATGTCATCTCTTCATAACAAAGTGGGCCGTTTTTATCTCTCCTTTTAGATTACTCAATTATTACACATGCTGAAATGCAGGTCTGTCTGTTTGGCCACCTAGAAAGTTAGATGAGGAAATTACATGATTTCTGTTAGAGTTTTAAATAAATGATGTTATGGAACCCTTGGGGGTCAAATATTTGCCTTTAAGGTATTCTAAAAGTGCTTGTGTTTATATCTAATAAAACAAGAAGAAGCCAGGCATTGGTGGTGCATGCCTTTAATCCCAGGACTCAGGAGGCAGAGGCAGGAGGATCACTGTGAGTTCAAAAAAAAGGGGGGGGGGGGAATGAAGGCGATGCACTGTCCTAACTTTGTGAAATAAGATGAGACAATAGTTCCCTGTGGATTATCTGAACCTCATTATAAATAATTGTTTTTACTGAGGAATAACAGACACTTTAGAGGTTTTTGAAAATTATTGCCTCTTCTCTTTTTCCAGACACTTACGTAGTCTGTGATAGGAGAACCATGGAGGGTTCAAGTTCCAGTGTATAATGTTGAATGATGGAGTATAATTTAGACCAAAATAATTTTATACATAAAGATGTTAACATCAAAATTTAGGAGAAAGTTAATGTGAGGGGTGATTTTATGTCTCGCCTGAGCCATGGGGTACTCAGAAATCTGGGCAAATATTGTATGAAGATGTTTTTTGGATGATAATATTCAGATCAATAGGCGGAGTGTAGCAGCTCATCCTGTTTCCCGTGAACGAACCTCATCCAATCAGGTAAATGCTGGATATGCAAAAGTTTGCCCTCCTCCCCCTTGAGTGCTTACAGACTCAAACTCACTGACCTTTCCTGGGACTGGAGTCATCTTTAGACAGGAATTACTCATTACTTCACCTGGGTCTTCCTCAGTTGCCAGACTTACCCTGCGGATTAAACGAAAGTTATATAGACCAACTCCTAATAATCACCCTATTTCCGTATCAGTCCTTCTTATTAATGCAACAGGACTAATGCAGATGTTGGTACTATGACTTAATGTGCTGGTATAACAAATACTAAATAACACAGCTGAGTGATGTATGGATGAGTTTGAGATGCACACTTGAAAAGTCCTGAGCGGCCGGGGGTGCTGAGAACGCAGCCCTGCCGCCCCTATTACTACACTGAATGGCTGTAAAGGGCTGAGTGGTAAGATTTCCAGATGTGACAGATGTTGTGGGACAAGTCCTGCCTGGAAACAAGGAAGATGTGGTTCGAAAGGAAAGGCGATTCTTATTGTGAACTGGAAAGGAGGTTGCTGGAAGTGTATTCTAGTGTTTTGTAGAAGCAACAACATGTGAATTGTGACACTGGATATTTACCTGAGGTGATTTCCAAGCAGGGCTGGGCATGAAGGCTACGGTCTTAACTATGAGTGGTAATATATGATGGGGGGTTAAAGGAAAGGGATCGTAAACCAGAAACCAATAAAAACTTAAAGACTAGAAAAAAAATTCACTCTGACCTTATCCTAAAGCAAGAAAACTTGTAAAAGAATGCCAAGGGTGTGACTTGAAGCCATCCATAAGGAAGTTACTCACTGTGGAGTTCGCCAGGTCAAGTCCACAAAGAGTAGGGATAGAAATGGTATTATCCACACAGAGGCCATCTTTTAGAGGAAACAGATAAGATGAAGGAAGGCTGTTTGTAACTTTTCAAGACTGGACCATAGAACTATTTGTCTATGAATGAATATGCAGGTAAGTCCCCAAGATGATCCAGAGGTAATCAGGACTTCATCTAATCAGGCTCCCAGGAGACAAGGCTGTTTCCCATTCAGTTGCAGAGGGTGAGCCCTGCTTCTTACTTTTAGTAACCCCTATTACTCACACAAAGAGCCAAATGGGCCTTTTATGGGTGAAGCAATTGCTAAATGTTCTCACAGGTTCTCTGGACAAAGCCATTTAGATAGGTCACCATTCAGGGCCTGAAGGGAACAGTGGGCCCAGCAAACTGATAATCCAACCAAGAGAACTATTCCCAAACCTAACAGTGGAATTGCCTTGCTAAGCTTTTGTGCTAACTGGGTTCCTACCTGTCCTATGCTTTTCTCTCTATCGTGCTTTGGGGTCCACTTTTCTTGTCCAGTAGAAATAGGACTCTAGGAGATAATTTCATTTTTATTTATAGCTGGATAAAGTTTCGTTGTTTATATTTAAACAAACAACCAAAAAAGAATTGTAGGAGAGAAGTTTTGCCTCGAGTTGGGTCCTGCCTTCAGTCTCACTGGAGGTGAGTTAGGTATTTCAGTGACACTTGGGCCTTGAAATTGATGTTGAACTGAATTAAAGCTTTTGGTGCTGGTGTCTCGGGTGGAAGGAATTCATGTATGTGGACGACACAGTCTACAGAGGAGCAGAGCTATGGAGGAGACTGTTTTTCTCTTAATTGATATGTTGAAGCCATGACCTCTAATGTAAGTGCTTTTGGAGATTCCTTTAGGGTGGTAGTTAAGGTTAAATCATTATAAAAAAGAGGAAAAGATACCAGATACATTCTCCCCTCTCTTTCTGTTTCTTATTTCCTTCCACTTCTCCTTCCTTTGTCTCCTCCTCTGTGCTTCCCCGCTCTTCTATCCCTCCTATAAAAGAGGCCACACTGAGAAGGTAACTATCCAGTTTCATGTTGACAGGAATGCTCATGATCGATGTATGTTTTTTTTTCCAGGTTCCTCAGCAGTACAGACCCCTCAAATGGTTGTATATGCTACCTTTACACCACTCTATTTGTTTGAAAACAAGATCTTTACATTAGAGAAGATGGTAAGACTTCAAAACCAAGAGATATCATGTCCTTATGTGTGATGGAGGGGAGGTACATGCTCCTGTACAAGGGGCTAGAACATCCAAATTATCTCAATTGTTCATAGTACTATCTCATTATATAAAGGTAAAATAGACATTTTAAAATATTTTTATATTATGTACAAAAGAAAAATAGAGGAAGTATACGTTTCAGTGAAAACTCATGTACATCATTCCTGACAATCACTTTTCAGCGACTAGAGTACACATATAGGCAAGTTTTCTCTGTATAGCCCTGGCTGTCCTGGAACTTGCTCTGTACGCCAGGCTGGCCTCAAACTCACAAAGATCTGCCTGCCTCTGCCTCCTGAGTGCTGGGATTAAAGGTGTACATTACCATTGTGGTGAGCCCACAAGTGTTATACAGTAAATGTACAGCTATTGGAACTATTGGACTTTTCATGGGCTGTATGTACGTACACTCCACATGGAGAACCCACTTTTGCAGAGTACGGGCACACCTGTCCTTTGTCAATTCTGTAAAAATCTTGTGAAATCGTCTCCCTTCTAGAATATCCCAGCAGTGTATAAATCTGACTTTTCCTGTAGGGTGACTGGATACCTCCCTATGGTGTGAAAAGGATTCAGTCAAGTCCTTGTTCTCACAGCCAAAATTTACATAAAAATAGTCCTCCACAAATGTTCTTTACTGACAGGAGTCATTGATAAGAAAGGCACCTCATACAGGAGGTGATGAGTCTGCTCGAACAGCAGACTCAGGAAGGTGCGATCTACTGGTCTGCTCTGACTTAACAGGTTACTAACATTCTGTACTTGTCCTTCACCTTGGTTTCAACTAGCATAAGATCATAGCCCAGGAAATCAACCGTTTATATAGGAAAATGGCCTGAGTCAAAAAAACTAGCTTCAGAGAAAAATCCTCACCTGGGCACGCTGATGGAGTCAAAAGCAAGGTCCCTAGAAGATATTTCCTTTAACTTAGCCTATGGGATTGTTAACTAGTCTGTATGCTTATTTAAACTAAAAGCTTTGAGGTGATCGCACCCCCCCCCCTTTTTTGATTTTCGAGACAGGGTTTCTCCGTAGCTTTTGGTTCCTGTCCTGGACTAGCTTTTGTAGACCAGGCTGGCCTCGAACTCACAGAGATCCGCCTGCCTCTGCCTCTCAAGTGCTGGGATTAAAGGCATGCGCCACCACCGCCCGGCTCACACCCCCTTTTTACCCCTTTTCTTACCCTTATTTTTATCCTTACCTTTATGCCTTATGTCTGATGCCGTACCCTTTAGCCGTATACACTTATGCTTCTTTTCCCTTCTTTTAGCCTCCTTCAAGGAATAAAGCAACTTGCGGGGAAGGGGGCGTACCTAAGTCAATCAGTTTTCGCTTGCTGTAGAAGTCCTATTCAGAACCCTGAGAGGGTGCTGAGGCTGGTACTCAGTAACCATGATATATCACCACCCAGTCACACATATGTTCTTAAAGTGTGATGATAATACATATATTTGCACTAAGACTGCGGAGCCACAGCCACAATCTTTTTGCATGATAAGACAATGCATAATAAACGCTACTTGCTTTTAAACAACAAACTTAATAACATAAATTTAGTAAATACAGCCAAAGGCAATACAATTAAATTTTGCATAGTGTATACATTCAGGCTTAGACTGTGTACGTGCTAATATATGTTCTTTGGTTCCTTCCTCTGTGTATATGTTCTATATTAAACTCTATATTTTTGTTCAGTGTGGAGTCTCATTTTATGCTCCATTGGGAAGCTGGCTTTTGTTTAGCAGTTTTCCCTATGGTGTCACATTTAAGTGATATGTTTAGTGGTTATATAACAATTATGTTATTTATTTTGAGCAACTTTTTCTTCTTTGAGGAAAAAGCAAGTTCTCACCTCTTGTAATAATATCTATCAAGTTACCACACAGTTTATTTAGACGAATGCAGCCATACATTGACAGCATTGCTCCATCCTGACCCTATGTGGGGACTTCAGACATCCAGCACCTTACCCCTGGGGTTCTCTATGCTGTAAAGTCACCACATTAAACTGTAAGGATAGCACGCACTCTGATACAATTGTACATGAATATCCATTGTGTCAGAGTTGATTTTTAAAATTTTAATGAGAATTAGCTTGAAAAGTAAGTATTCCAATAGGTTCACTCCTGCCCCATGTGTCACGTCCGTCATTTAGATTAACCTGAGAGCACAATACCATCATTTCAGAAGCTGTTATTACCAGCCAAAGTCTACCGCATAACAGTAGGAATATAAAAATGATAGGACTCAGGATGCTAGCACGAGCATAGGGACATGGGCAGTTTCTGTTCCTTTTAATTCAGAGTTAAGTAACAAAGCTGTGTCTGAATAACAGACTCAGAACTTTTCACAGTTTCTGGAAATCAGCAGCTCCCACAATCAAATGTATGCCTAAAACCAAGACTCGTGTTTACTTTAAGCCTGATGGTCTCCTCTTTCATGTGAGCCATGGGTACCATTTTAGGTGCTCTCGATGGTAAAGACACAATGTATGGATCATTAAGGTACATCAGCCATATGTCGTGGAATGTCACACCTCATATCCAAGAGATACTCAAACTGCTTATTAAAACTGTAGCACTCAATGCACATTAATTCTTTTTTTTTTTTTTTTTTTTTTTTTTTTTTAATTTATTTATTTATTAAGGATTTCTGCCTCGTCCCCACAACCGCTTCCCATTTCCCTCCCCCTCCCCCGATCAATTCCCCCTCCCTCATCTGCTCGAAGAGCAATCAGGGTTCCCTGACCTGTGGGAAGCCCAAGGACTGCCCACCTCTATCCAGGTCTCGTAAGGTGAGCATCCAAACTGCCTAGGCTCCCACAAAGCCAGTACGTGCAGTAGGATCAAAAACCCACTGCAATTGTTCTTGAATTCTCAGTATTCCTCATTGTCCGCTATGTTCAGCTAGTCCGGATTTATCCGATGTTTTTTCAGACCTAGGCCAGCTGGCCTTGGTGAGATCCCAATAGAACATCCCCATTGTCTTAGTGTGTATATTATAATAATATAAACTACATCTCAGGGAATATGCTCTGATCTTAAGGTGTAAAGATGAGTAACATAATCTAAATTCCTCACTACAAAGCTCAAATTCTGTAATGAAGTGGACAACAAGAATTAAAAAGCTGTTATAACAGAGAGTATGTTAGGTACCTAGCTAAGCTGTGTTTGTTGAGTAATGGCAAAAACGGATAGCTATATAAATAAGGGGGAAATCAATGTGAGTGACAGACACAGAGCATGGATCTTCCCCCTAATGGGCAGCTAGGGAGATCTTCCCAAAAGAAGCTAACTCTTCAACCTGCGGTCTAAGAAGTTACACTAGCAAATAGGAGAAGGTGTGCTCAAAGCAGAGATCATTTCAGGAAATTTGAAGAGCAAGGCTACCACATAGACTCCTGTTCTGGGAACTAACAGAGATTGGGTTAATTGTAAAGAGATTGGGTTAAAAGTCTCAGAAGCAACTCTAGTTATGGAATTAAGGACAGAATATTCTTCACAAATCTTTTTTTCTATTTTCCTTAGATACACTGTTGCTATGTAGCTCAGGTTGGCCTAGAATTTGTGATCTTCTTGATTCAGGTTCCTCGGTACTGGAAACAAATGTGTACCACAACACCAGTTTAAACCTTCCCTTTAAGGTGCCAGAGACTGTGGAATCAATCTGTTGTCTGTAACATGATTACGAAGGACCTATCCCAGATATCACCATTTGTCTGGAGTGTTGTGATCCCCTATCCCATCTGATGGTTCATTTGGGTTGACTTTCTATGAGGTTGATCTAGTTCCCCTGTAAATATCAACTAGCCTAGAGAATATAAGTATACCTTTTAAATCATAAATCCATAGGAAATGGTTCTTCCCTATTGAAATTTTGTAAAATGGAGGCTAACACTAAAGTTACAGCCCCAAAGCATGTTAAGATCAACACACATAGTTAGTGACTTGCATTTGGTTAAGAAGTAATGGAGACCACAGAGGAATAGAGCAAATCATCAAGAACTACCCTATGTGATCCAGCACCCCTCCTATCACAGGCTACCCTTAAATTCACTCCCGAGTTTCCAGTGGATTACTCTGGGGCAGTGATTTGATTTCATGGTGGTTTCCAACACCTAAGAAAGGAAATATTTGTTTTTAAGCTACTTTACAAAATAAAGAAATTTCTGAATGTTTTTGTAGTAAATTGGAAGAGTCTATAAAATAAAAAAGTGAAAAAACTTTTCTTCTTAGGTACTTTTAAAAATCAGGGTATCATTTTTCTCTTCAGTTTGAATTATTATCTATACCATGATTACAGAAACTAATCATGTGAAATCATTAGAAAGAAAATGGTTCCTGGAGGGACTGACTTTAGTGTAGTTGGTATTTTATTATTTTACTTTAAATGTTAAAGCCATCTGTAGTTGCGGTATGGACCAATTAAACTTTCTGTTTCTGTCTCTGTCTCTGGCTGCTGTCTATCTGCCTCTCTCTTCTATAATATACTTCAGACAGCATTTAGGAGCTACAGTTATGTAAAAATAATGGTCTGATGCATCCCAAAGAAAGTGACTTTACTGCTTAATGTTTGACTATGGGACATATCTGTCAGGACAGCTTCTATGCTCCCTGTCAATGCCTCTCTTGTCTCCAGTAATGGAGGGACTTCCTGAGGAAAAGCCCGCTGTTAGAGATTACAATCTCCCATAGATAAGGCCATTTCTTGTCACCTTGCAAGACTGAACATATTTAAAAACATTTTTAATGTTAAATAATAATTGTGAGGTTTTTTTCAAAAAAACTTTTAGCTAATAAAAACTGGTTTTACAGCTCTAACCTACAAAATACTGCCTACAGATTTTTTTTTTAAATTTATTTATTTATTAAGGATTTCTGCCTCGTCCCCACAACCGCTTCCCATTTCCCTCCCCCTCCCCCGATCAAGTCCCCCTCCCTCATCTGCTCGAAGAGCAATCATGGTTCCCTGACCTGTGGGAAGCCCAAGGACTGCCCACCTCTATCCAGGTCTCGTAAGGTGAGCATTCAAACTGCCTAGGCTCCCACAAAGCCAGTACGTGCAGTACGATCAAAAACCCACTGCAATTGTTCTTGAATTCTCAGTATTCCTCATTGTCCGCTATGTTCAGCTAGTCCGGATTTATCCCATGCTTTTTCAGACCTAGGCCAGCTGGCCTTGGTGAGATCCCAATAGAACATCCCCATTGTCTTAGTGTGTGGGTGCACCCCTCGTGGTCCTGAGTTCCTTGCTCATGCTCCGTCTCCTTCTGCTCCTGATTTGGACCTTGAGATTTCTGTCCGGTGCTCCCGTGTGGGTCTCTGTCTCTGTCTCCTTTCATCGCCTGATGAAGGTTAATTTAAAATTTTGGAATCCAAAATTTGGATTAAATTTTGGAATTTAATCATTAGATTAAATGATCTAATCTTTTCTTTTCAATAAGCAAATATGGTTTCAGGAAAACTTAAACATGTAAATAATAAATTAATACATATATCAATATAATATTAATAATTTAATAAATATAAATATGAATACACTATATACTATGGCATAAACATGTTATAATATATAAACATATATAAATATAATATAAATATATACATTAGTAAATAGAAATGTTGGTGTTGTTTCTATTAAGAGCTAGAAACATTGGTGTCCCTGTTTTCCTATATTGGCAAAAGTGTTGCTTTTAGATACGAGAGGTGATGAAAGATTCATTTCAGATCTTCTTTCCATCTTGTAGGCGAATTCTGCAGAGAAACTTAGGGAATATGGGCTTTCTCACATCTGTAGCCACCCTGTGCTGGTGACCAGAAGTAGGTCTTGTCCCCTTGTGCCACCCCCCAAACCTCCTCCCTTACCTCCCTGGAAACTCATTCGCCAAAAAAAGGAAACGGTCATAACGGATGAAGCTCAAGGTATGTGCCCTATGGCCTTACAGTCTAATTTACACTTCTCTGGGGCTTCCCAGTGTCTCACATGGAGAATGGTATGTTCGGAGGTAAGCCACGCAGCCCTGCACCCAAAGCTACTTGACCCATGTCCGAATTATGTATCTAAAAAATTCAAGTATGTGTTCTGTATTTGGTCCAGTGGATCCGCAGTGACAGTGTCCTACACTAGGGTTCATCATGTATTTGTTTTTCTTTTTTCTATTGGGCTTAATATGTAAAGTAAAAAATTAGCAAAAATGGGAAGGGAGTTCCATTCTGAAGGATAGTGGGACGTGGCTAACTACCTGAGCTTGTTTCTTTTCCCGTTCAACTTCAGAGTTCACTGAGGTGATATGTGCTACTCTCCTTTCTCATTGGCAATTTCTTACTTCTAAACTAACTTAACACGCATATCCACAAACCCACTATTTCCTTGCTATTCCTGGCACTTCCTGCTTCTTCTTCCACTATAGTCCCGTAGTCCCATGAACCAGCTCACATTCCTCAGCATGTCCTACATGGTTGTGCCGGAGGTTAATTGAGGGACACTTTTGGTTTTTAAGGAAAAAATTGATATGGAAAGTCACCATTAAAGCATTAGCAAATACAAAGACTTGTCTGTCGTTCACCATTTGAGTTCTCACTGTTCTACTCCGTAAAAGAAACTGGCTATAGACAAAAGAAAGCTAACGTTGGCAAGATCTGTAAACTGTTTCACTTAAAAATGTCTCTGTTCATTCCTGTCTAACTCTATTGAAACCCCTGGGGAAACACGTCCTCTAACGAGCACTGCTTAGAATCTGAAAGATTCTGGAAGTGTACATCTCATTTCCCCACCGGAACTTTTCAGATACTGTACCGAAGAAGCCTGAGCAGTTTCTTGAGATTTCAAGTCCATTTTTGAACTACAGAATGACTCCATTTACAATTCCAACAGAAACGTAAGTATGTGACTTTCTCTTCAGTGTGTCTGTGACGTATGTGGCTAAAAATCACACTTACTGGAAAGAATGCCTGAAGACCACTGAGGCCAAATATATATGCTTATCCTCACAGTCTATTGAATGGGATACCTTATAGCTCATGCTTACATAATTTTATTTATATTTTTATGTATGACTATTATAGCTTAAAAATTTTATATCCCCCAAAATGAAATTCTAACCCTCAGGTGATTGGGTTTGTTAGAAATGATTTTTAAAGATGTTGCATAGGTTATATGGTGAAATAGGTTAAAAGTTACATATGATTAAATGGGTTAAAGGTTGTATGGGATGCTGATCTGATAACTTCTGCCTGTGGGAAGATGTTATGAGCTCTTAGTCTTATTGATAAACTAAATGTGTGGATACAGAATGCCTGCAAGCAGAAGTCTTATTTAGAAAAGGAAGCAAAAATATGCATGACTATTGTACCAAAGATGTCCCAGATATGGTGAACTGCACAAGACAAAAATAGTCAAAATCACCCTGTGGGTAAGAGAGGCTCACCAAACCCCATCTTTAGTTGGGGAGCTATTGGCTATTGATTGCCGAGGGAGAGAAAGTCATTTTTCTTTGTTGGTGTGAACTCTGGTGGGTTGCCCGAGCAGATAGCCCCACAGCCATACACATGAGCAGTGATTATTGGACTCAGTGGGTTGTCAACAAAAAGAAGGAGCATAAAGTTTTGAGGGGGATCTTTCTAGGTGTATGGAGGAGGGGCAGTGGAGGTAAATATAATCAAAATGCATTCCACGAGTGTATGAAGTTCCCAAAGAGTAAGATTAAGTGTGCACGCGAGGAAACAGGATAACGGAAGTCACGAATGAGATCAGAGCAGGGAGACTGAGGCTGCATTTTTGTAGGTTAGTGGATGGAATTGAGAGCAGTTTCAGAATGAAGCTTCTAAACTATCTCCTCATCTGATATCAATTAGATCTTGAGGTTTCATGAGCCTAAACCATAGGCAACTGGTGCCTAAAGTCAGGATTTGTGCACAATGGGATCAATTTCCTCTTAAATGTTCCCTTGGTCCCAGGAGCATTGGTCATAGAATGGCTGTTTCCAGAACAAGTTTGTAGGAATGCACATGCCCTAGGGTTCTGTGGCTAGAAGTGGTTTTGGATGTCTGTGAGGATATTTCGTGAGCAGGCTAGCTCCCCGTTTGGACTGAGCATAAGAAATCAGCAGTTGATCTCATGAGCAGCAGAGGGAGTTTAATGATGGGTTGTCTATTGCCCTTGGCTCCTGATGTCCTGCCTGGAAATTCTTTCTCACTCACTACTCCCAAAATTCTAGAACACAAAAATAATCCATCCACTTTGTAGCAGTAACAGCCTTTCTCTTATTGTCCAGTAGCATCTCATTTTTATCTGAGACTTTAACATTTTGGTAAGAATTCTCTTTATCCCCCCTCCCATATTTGCACTGAAATAATCTTGAAAATCACTTACATATTTCTTGAAATTAGAATTTCCTCTACACCTTCCTGTTCTTTATGGTGTAGTACCAAAATAATTTTAACAAAACAGCAATGTAGGCATTTAATAAAGTTCCTAAAACTCTTCTAACCTCTACTCAGCTCCAAAATGATGTCCACCGCTTTAGATGGGCAACAGCCAGATTCTGGGCATCCATTTTCTGTTTGAGTGCGAACTGTGGAAACAAAATGTCATAAACCTGTGGATTGTAAGTGGCAAGAGTATATCTTGGTCCTGGGAGCTGGGGATTCAAGATCAAGACCCCAGTTTATCTACTGTGTAGAAAGACCCATTTCCTTATGCAGGCTTCTTTCTGCCTCCTTGTGTGCAAGAAGTGGCACAAACTCCCTAGAACCGCGCTGCCCAGAGCACAAGTCTCACATGAGGACTTTGCTTTCATCCTGACGGCCTCCAAAGTCCATGCCTACTACTGTTGCCTCAGGGCTGAGGTTGAACACAGGAACTTAACTTTCAGGTGTCCTCCCATTCAGAGCACAGGACTTCCTGCCCTCCTTGTGAAGCCATGTGCCCAGCTCTTCTCCAAGAGGACAACCTGTGGAGCTATTACAGTTTGGTTTTGGCTTTTATGCCCTTTCTGTATGAACAACTCTCAAGTATCGATTTCTACACCTTCCTCTTACTGTTAGGTTTCTAGATATGAAAGAATATTGTGTAATTTATTTTTCATCCCCTCTGCATTTTCAGTTGAATATAAGGTTTATATCAATACTATAAAATTTTGATATTTAACACACTACTAAGGATTTGACAAGCGCCTATACTCAGTACATATTGAATAAAAAATATTTTGAGGCATCTAAGTCATACAGAAACTTTTTGGTATCTTCTAATTTGATAGTTGTAGTCACATGTACTTGGCTTAATTGGGTACTTTTAAAAATATTTAAAATTTTGAAAATATGTGAGCATTTAATAAGAGAAATTAAGAAATTGTCTTTCCCAGGAAAGAGTTCCCCCCCACTCCAATGGTTATCTAAAATCAAGTGGTCAGCCTAGAAATCATATAGAGACAATAACATTATATGAACTGAGCAGGTTGTATTTATATATTCAGGAATACATATGCGCATATTTATGCATACATGTGACATATTGGGGGACCAGGCTAGACAAAAATGCCTTTTGCTAAGGTAGAGGCATGGGGATTTAGAAAATATTAATAAAGAATATGAAGACACAAATGAAAATAATAAAACAGAAACATATAGAATAATATTAAGAGGGAGTTCCAGTGAGTACTGGAATTCACCCACATTTAATTTCCAATTGCTTTAAATACCCCTGATCTCAAAAGGCAGAAGTAAGACAAAAAACCGCATTAACATGATACAAGGAAATGAACATACCAATTAAAGGTCACATGTTACAACCACAGTTAAACATTCTGTTGCTAGAACAAAACAAGTCACGCTCATACCCTAGACCAAAACATTCTGTAGGCAAGCCACTCCCTGGGTGGGATCCAAAGTTATCTCCTTAAGGGAACTGGAACTTAAATTGGATCCATAGAGTTTTGTTTGAGGTAGAAACGTATCTACTTCTCTATTCCTGAAATACAAGGTCTGGCTCTTAGCCATAACTGTTGATTATAACCTTGAGAGAGCAGAACTCTCTGACTAAATCTAGGTGGGACCTTTGTTTGAGGTAGAAGCACAATAACCTCGAAGGACTGGAAGTAAGTTAAAACTCTCTGACCTTTGGTCAATGAGGAAACAGGATCACATTTTTGGGCCTCCACAGTGATATGAATTTGAGAGAGAACAAGGGCCATGCACCTGCAGTCAGGAAGCAAAAGAGGTCAAATGGATACTAGTGCTCAACCTCTTTCTCCTTTCATTCAGTCTAGGACCCCAGCATGTGAACTGATGCTGCCCTCAGTGATAGCACCTCAATTTAACCCAATCTAGGAATCCTCACAGACATACCCAGAGTTTTTCCTTGGTGGTTCTAGATCCTGTCAAGTTGACACTATTACTCATCAGAGACTGTGGTAGATGTATATGCTCTCTGATATACCTCAGTCTTTTCTGGGATTTGCCATGAACTGTAACCATGATAGAAATAAAAACTGACAAGAAAAAGAACTGTTATAATTTAAATGCCCAATTCAGTGTACTTTGTACTGTTAGGCACTCTTTATACCAAAGCCAGTTAATAAGTTAACTTACACTGTCTTACTCTGGTTAAGTTTAATACATTAGACACTTTTTTTAAATTAATTAGCTCACACTGTCTTAATCTGTTTAATTTTAAAGTATTAGGCACATTCTTGACATCTTTTACTCTTTCTTGTGTTTCTGTCATGTTGGGGGAGGTGTTTATTTTTGTTGTTTTTTCTTTTTTCTTTTAATTAATGTTTCATAGTTTTCCAATTATTTTTATACTGAAAGTTCTCCAGTGAAAGCTAACCAGCATGTTTATGACTAGATGATAGCAGGAGCAATGGTATAGAAGCCTGGTAACTCTGTGGATGACAAGGTATTTCTGGGAAGTATCAGTGACGTGGTAGTAGAGAAGTCTTAAGAGAGACCACTTGCACTTAGAGAACTAGGGAGGCCACTAGTGAAGCTATCCAAGTCTGAAGCTTTAGAAGTACAGAAAGCAGAAGCATGGTGTCCATTTAGCTGAAGGATCAGGGGTGCTGCTATAGAAGTCCTGGAGTTCAAAGAGCAGAGACCATGGGGTTGTGATGTCCATGAGCAGGGACAAAATAATCCATGACCATAATTCTTCACCTTCCTAATGCTGGGACCCTTAAACAGTTCCTCATGTTATGGTGACTCTAACATTATTTCATTGTTTCAAAACTGTAATTTTGCTACTGTTATAAATTGTAATGTAATGTAAATATCTGATAAGTAGGATATTTGATATGTGATATGCAAAATATTTGATACAGGGTCTCAACCTTCTGATTGAGAGCCACTGGTCTAGGTACAAGAAATTAAAGTCATTTTCCCTCAGCTGTTGTGTGCCACACAGGCCTACTGCTGATTGGATAATGCCTGCCTACACTGAGAGCAGAACTTTTCCACTCAGTCCACTGATGCCCAAGTTCATCTCCTTCAGAAGTCACCTCCCAGACACACCCAGAAGTGATACTTTACCAGTTACCTAGGCACGCCTTAGTTCAGTCCAGTTGACGCTGGACATTGTTCAGCATATCTAAGATTTCAATTTGCCATTCATATATATATATATATATATATATATATATATATATATACTTGGTCTTTCATATGACTGTGTTTGCATACTAATCAGAGGTTGTATAGGCTGTAAACACTGTAGCTGTGTTGACACCGTAACACATTGTCCTATGGCTTATATTATCATACCTAGCCTTTAAGCATCTCTATGTTTATAAGTAAAAAAAAAGGATTGATTTCATAGCTCAAGTTTCCTGAGTTACTTCCATACCCAATTTTCTGTAACTTCTTTTTGCTCCTTGATTAAAATAGATAAAGATTCCAATACCCAGGAACAGACAACCAACACTTGATTGCCTTCCTCTAATCTACTATGCACTGTAATCTGTTATCAGTTCATTCCCATATCCAAGCTCTGTGACAAAGGCAAAGGCATGTGAATGCCACTGCACTCTCTGTGGAAGACAGGTCCTAGACTTGTTCTGCGGTACAATCAGATTTCTCATATCAACGTAAGGACAATCTCCAGGGAGAATGACTGCTGTCGTGATTTCATTTCATTGAAATTCCATGGCTGGAGCAGCATGTTTGCTCATTCCTGGCTCATGGTTTTGTATGAGACAATTGGAGCTTCATAAATATGTTTCTGCTACCCTCTAGTGGAAGTTGTATGAAAGTAGGAGAACACAATCTAACTAAACATGGTGGGATTCTAGTTCATGAAGTCTATATGAGTAAAAATTATTTTTATTTTGCTTTTGAGACAGGGTCTCACAGTGTGGACCTGGCCGACCTAGAACTTGTTCTCTTGGCTGGGAACTCACCTTTCTCTTCTGGAATTAAAGGCATGCACCACCATGCCTTGCTATATATGTAGAATTTGATTGTATCTTTGAAACAGTAGTATAAAATACATATATTATGATATGCATCTGATGTGCCAATGAAATGTGTGCTTCCATGATGCTATTTTGGACCATGTCAATGACTTCTTGAGGAAGTGACTTGGGTAAAGAATATGAGAGTCATGCTTAGGAGCTTAAATGCTTACATTTCTGGATTAGATTCCCCACAGCAAAATGTTTCATCCACACACACTCGGCTAATCCCACTAATGTTGTAATCATCAACAACTCACATCTTTAAACAATGTCTCTCGAAAATGTGTACAATACATTGACTGATATAGTGGTCGTCTAGAAAGTAATATAAAATGTTATTCAGAGGTTTTGTGTGAGGTGCTTTTTAAAAACTTCCTTGTAAAAGGATAAGAACAAAATGAACAGAATCAGAACCTATTCTTGTTGACAAAACTAAATGTATTCACTAGTCACTGTAAATCAGAAGTCACAGCAACAGAAGTTTTGTGGGCTTTTCTCCACTAGGCATTTTGTACAATCTGTTGTTAAGAAAGGGACACCTCTGGGATCCATCCTTCCTCCTCTTGTAGAAAATGAGTTAAATGCAAGCACCAGCCAAGGAGAGATGAACATGTTAACAGGACACCTGTCGCAGGTACTGGCTCGGCCCTGAATCAGGCAAGATGTATCTGAAATTGTGAACTCTCTTGTATCTCCACATCTCAGCAGTGTAAAGGACCCCATTAAACCCACACCTTGTGTATCTGTGACACCTTAGAAAGTGGAACATCCTTCTGCCATAAAAGTCCTTCTTGTCTCCTTCCTGGTTCATGCTTCCTATACACTATTAAACAGCTGCTTATTTTCCTAATTTAGGTTGTCATGTATATACTTACAATTGTTCATTTTCGCTTTGCAGGGTAACCTTCCATCACAGCCTATCCCTGGAAAAGGTAAACTAGTCTTTCCCTCATGCTTTTGCTCTCCCATAGATAACAAAGCACTCAAAAATCCTGCTTCTAAATAGACAGTTCTACCTTCTCCCACGTCATCCTCTCCTATGATTTACTAGTTCTCATCTACTCCAGACTAGGAACATTGGACAATCTCACAGGTTAAGTTCAAGTGTAAATAGAAATGGAGGAGCATGCAATGGAGAGTCTGTGAGTCAAGTGTGTGTGATTGTTTCATTTTGTTGTTCTGTTTCATGTGAGACTGGGTCTTACTAAATTGTCCTGACTGGCCTACAACTCACGGAGGTCCAAGCTCTTAATCCTCAAGGTTACTGAGTTTACGGGTGGGTGTCCACACTGTCATGCCTTTTAACGCTTGCATGTTGTAGTCATAATACTGTTATGAACTAAAGACTTTTTCAAGATTCATATCCAAAAGAAATGTCACATACATGTATCTAAATTGTTGGTTCAAGATTCTCTATGAGTTTTGTGACAATACTTGACAAATATAAACTGTGGTTATCGTCACTGTGTGGAGTAATTAAAGGGCTGGCTGACACATCAGGAGCAACAGACCTGCCATATTTTCACTGTTTTCTACACCCTGACTCTCCCTGCTCCTCTGACTCATTCTTTTTTCCACAACAAGGTTTCTCTGTGTAGCCTTGACTGTTTGAGAACTCATTCTAAAGACTAGGCTGATCTTGTACTGACAGAGATGTGCCCACCTCTGCCTGGGATTAAAGGCAACTACCAGCACTGCCTGGCTAAACGTTTCCCTAAGATTTATTTGTGTATGTATTTTTATGTATATGAGTGCTCTATTTGCATGCATGCCTGCATGACAGAAGAGAGCATCAGATAGAAGAGTCCATTAGGTTCCATTATAGATGGTTGTGAACCACCATGTGGTTGTTAGAACTTGGGACCTCTGGGAGAGCCACCAGTGCTTTTAACCACCCAGTCATCTCTCCAGCCCCAGGACTGCCCCTTACAATATTTCTGTAGCAGACTTTATGCAATACACTAATTATATCTGTCATAGCTTGATAATTTCTAAAGAACATGTTGCCAAACTTACCAAAGTGATTTAAAGTTTCTGTATTATAAAATTATGAGTGTGTGAACTCTACCTTCACAGACCTTAGGCCTTCAAATAAGTGATTATCTCACTGATTTCCCATAAATAGAACTTGAATTTGAAATACTCCTGCCATTCATTTTTCCATACTTTAACAGTCTTTCACTTAACAGTGTAAGATATGCTTGACATATTTGTCCTCTCCTCTTCCCAGATGAACAGATAGAGTTTTCTCTGGGTGATACCCACCCACCTGATGCTCATAGTTTAGAAAAGGATTTGATGAGCATGACCACAGCGACACAGGACAAGTCACAGGAGGACTTGGCAACAGTAAATGAAGGTGCTTCCAGAGAAATATGGTTAGATTTTGAAGACTTTTGTGTGTGCTTTCAGTAAGTATTTAAGTGCTGTTTAGCTGATTAGATTCTCCTAAATAAATCCTGAGCTATGTTACTGTATAGACATGGTTTGTTTCTGCATCTTTATACATTAATCATATGATCTATTGATTCGTAACTATCATTCAAAAAAGGAAAGTAGGTATCAGCTGGGAATTAGCATAATATCAAATACAATTTTTCTTTTGATTGAAAATAGATTCTTCTCTCATATAATATATACATCCAGAACACAGTTTCCCCTCCCCCAACTCCTCCCAGCTCCCCACACATCCCCTCTCCCCCATATTCTCTCTCTCTCTCTCTCTCTCTCTCTCTCTCTCTCGTCACTCTCTTTTCTCCTTAGAAAAGAGTAGGCCTCCAAGAGACAACAGTCAAAAAGAACAAAACAAGATATGTTAAGACAAGGCAAAAACCCTCATATCAAGGCTAGACAAGGCAATTCATTTGGAAGAAAAGAGTCCTAAGAATAGGCATAAGAGTCAGAGATACACCAGCTTCCACTGTTAGGAGTTCCACAAAAACACCAAGCTAACAGCCATATTGTACATGCAGAGGACCTGGTGCAGACCCATGCAGGCCCCATGCTTGCCCCTTCAGTCTCTGTGAACTCATATGAGCCCTGCTTAGTTGACTTTGTAGGCAGGGTTCTTCTGGTGTCCTCCATTCCCTCTGACTTCTACAATCTTTCCTTCCTGTCTTCTTTGGGGTTTCCTGATACCTGAGGGAAGGGATCTGATGGAAACTTCCTATTTAGACTCTCTCTTCACACAATGTCTGGCTGTGGGTATCTGCATTTGCTCTCTTCTGCTGCCTGAAGGGAATAATGGATATATTGAATATTCATCTGCATAGCACATTATCAGCAAAACCCCATTCTAGTTAGTCTTAGTTCCCTCTCAAACACTTGTTAATTAAGGTAGATTTTCCCATTTAGATAATTTTGTCTCTTTAGAACAACAAGTGAAGCAATTTGTAAAGAAGTTTTTTTGCCTGTAATTATTTAAGTTTAAGAAACTAAACATGTAATACTAGTTTTGTATCTAACGGCAATAATCTGTTATAAATGTTCTCCTTTTCAGCCATATATATATTTTCCACAAACCGAATTCTTATTGTCTTAATTTTCAAAAGTCAGAATTCAAGGTAAGTTCATTAAACATTCCTTTATAGGTTTAAGGTTCATGAAGAATTGTTGTATGGGGCCTGCTTGTTTATTTCCAGAGTTTCCAGACTCTCAAAATAACCACACAGAAACTGTAATAATTAAACCGCTGCTTGGCTCATTAGCTCTAGCTTCTTATTAGCTAACTCTTACATCTTAATTTAACCCATTTCTATTAATCTGTGTATGGCCATGTGGCTGTGGCTCATTGGGTAAAGTTCCGGTCTGTATCCAGCGGGGCTAAATGGCTTCTTTCTAAACGCTGCCTTTTTTCTCCCAGCATTCAGTTTAGTTTTCCCTACCTAACTCTACTCTTTTGTCCTATCGCAGGGCAAGACAGTTTTTTTTTTCTATTAATCAATGGTATTTACAGTATACAGAGGGGAATCCCACATCAAAGAATGCCCTTACTAAAACATTCTTAATTTCTTACACAATTATACTTGATACATCAATTTTCAGTTTTTTAATCACCCTTTATCCAGACCATAAGTGATGCTTTACTAGTTTGTATCCCAGAGTCATCCACATGGTTGGGGTATAACTAAGACAATGCCTGTAAGACACTTTTCCTATCAGGAAATGATGATAAATGTTGGCTGACACTTTCAAACTAAAGTTCACCATTTTTGAAAACCATCAACCTTTTCAATGTATGGCATATGTAGTGGCATGGTCAAATGTTCTTTGTTCTAAGGTTTTCTTTTTTTAAAGTGATTATAAATAATTATTTTTCCTTTTAAAAATGTCAATTTAGCAAAATAAAGTGACATGCCTATGTAACTTGTTTACTTCTCCAAATGTCTATAACATACATGGTCATGAGGAAATTATATATATTTTTTAAGACATTGGAGCTCAAAGCTTCCATGCAATCTCAAAGAAAGGGCTGAATGTGGTCTGAGGCCAGGCTTTCCTGCTTTAGTCACTGGTCCTGCCAACTTAGCACAGGGCTGGTGGCCACAGCCCACCTCACAGATATTCTCCCAATGCTCAATGTGAGGACAGGAAAGAGACGTTTGAAAGTCACTCATGAATGGCTTTGAGGAAAACCAATGCCCTAAATGCTAAACCTTTAAAATTGAGCCCCTTGCAGAGCTCATTTCTCCTCACAGACACATGTTGGATTGGGAGAACCAAGGTCCTTCACACTCAAATAATGAGTATTTAAAACAACTGTCAATGACACTAGTGTACTGTAAGTCAACGGAAACGTAAAAGAAATGGGGGGATGGTAACTAATAGATCATACCGGAGGAGGCAGTGGCTTGGATCTTTTACTATGCCGCAGTTCTAGCAATGATTTTATAGTTTATTGAATAGCAAGCTTTCCATTATTACATTGTGACTAGAGATTCATCATCTCGCTACTAACTCGTTGTTTAAATATTGTGGTAAAGTAGCACTTCTATGACATTCTTCTACAGCATAGTGACAACTAGATTTGTTGAATATGCTTATATTTGCCACCATTCAAAGTTGTATTAAAGAACTGTGAAGTTGAGAAGCAATAACAAGGCCATAGTCATGAGTACAGTGTTGGAGACAAGCTTTTGCTTTGCTACCTACAAACTTTGTGCCTTTGGCAACCCACTCATTCTGCTTTGCATTTTCTTGGAAATTAGGGCTACTCATAGTTCTCTATAGAACACACCGAAGTCTTAACCGTGTAGCTCTTTATGACTGTCTTTGCAAAGAATTCTGATGTGACCAATCACTTTACTGTATCTCTGAAACAAAACACCCTGAACATCAGCAAGCCGAGGTTATATTTCTGATGATCTTGTGAGAAGAATGAAAAAAAAGTTTTTTTTTGTTTTTCTATGCAACACTCTGCAAAATGCATAAATGAATCCCTATTAGGCAATTTCATTCGCTACAATGATCAGTCTATGCCTTCTTGCCTGTCTGTAGCTGACCTTCTGCCCTTTGCTTGCCCCCCTTCTCACAACTTCATTCCTGGAATTGGTGGTTCCCTATTTTTCTTCCTGCAGAGAGTTTTCTAATTCAGCAACAAGACTCTCTGAGGTTCACGACCCAGCTGCCACAGATTATTGCTTCATCTTATTAGACCTGTAATGTACTGACTCTGGTCCATAGACTGCAGTAAGAATGTAGTTCACTGTGTGTTAACTACACTATGCCTGGCAGGATGAATGGACCGGTAAACCTGATGACTGGTCTGATTTCTTGTAGTTCTCAGAGGAACGTGTGCCCTACTATCTATTTGTGGACAGCCTGAAGCCTATTGAACTGCTGGTTTGCTTTTCCGCTTTGGTGCGCTGGGGGGAATCTGGAGGTAAGAGGGTTCTGAGAGCATCATCGTCTAGACGCCCAGAGCACAGGCGGGCTAGGGAACATGTAACAATAAGACTTTCAGTCCCTAGGTGATGAAACTATCTCTTTGCAGAGTTACAAGGGACTGCCCTGCTACCACCTCTGTTGCCCTTGCTCCTCCAACACTGGGTACTCTGCTTACTCTTGCCACCAATTCTTCCTTGGCCACAGTCTCTTGTTCAGGTCTTTGGAATGCTCAGTCTTACTTTTCTTCTCGCCTCTACTTGTTATCATTCTTATTTTCCTTGTTATTTGATCTGACAAAGATCAGAAATGATTTTTTCCTTTAGCTCATTTTGAGTTCCTCTGTGACTTGTGGTCCCTTGTCCCTCAGTGTGGTGAGAGATCTTTCTGAGTTAGAGGCTTGTGAGAAATGACTAAGTTCATGGAAATGCTGCCAATGGATTATGTTAATGCTAGTGTCAGACTAATTTGAATTAATTAAATAAATTCTCATTATTAAATATTAAATCTCTTTAATATTTATTAAATTAAATAAAATTATATTATTAAATATAATTACTATATTAAATCCTCTTCAGAGTTTCCTCTCTTCAGACTCCCAGCTTTATAATTCTTGACTCTAACAAGCTCTCCATCTATCTATGCTATACCATTCCTTATATGCCCATCATGTTTATGACCTTTTTCCTCCTACTCCAGTATAAGTTCTCTGGCCAATCACTGCAATTATGTCCTTTTTGTCACCCTACTGGACATGCTCAGCCTTTGACAGTGACATCTACAAAGTCCATTCTAGGGAACGATGCAATCCACTTAACAAAAACAAAATCTCACAGTGTTTTAAGTATGTTAATGGTTTTCTATTGGGCTGCAGGCATGGCTCTCGTTAGCTACATAGAGCCACATGTGGCCCATGGACCATAGGTTGAAAATGCTGCTGAGTAAACACAGTTGCCCTTACCTCTTTCCATCACCCTTCCCTGAGAGTCATCCCGATAATAGACTCAACTCTCTGTCAAATGTTTGGCTGCAAAGGAGCATCTGAATATGACTGGGAAAAGGAACTCCCGTCCTGGCCAGCCCCCTCCACACCGAGGAACCCAGATCTCAGCATGGCCCCCTCTGCAGGCAGTCCCTAGTTTGCTTGTTCTCCCACTCTTCTCACAAAAGGCTAAACTTGGAAGTCTCTCTTTCAAATCTCCTCTCTTGTTTTGTTTCGTCTTGTCTTGTTTTGTTATCCAAGACAAGGTTTCTCTGTAGCTTTGGAACCTGTCCTGGAACTCACTCTGTAGAAAAGGCTGGCCTTGAACTCACAGAGATTTGCCTGCCTCTGCCTCCCGAGTGCTGGGATTAAAGGCGTGCGCCATCATTTACTACTGAAGTGATTTACTACTGAAGGCCTGGCTTCACTTACTACTCTTATTCTCATTTATTTTCAGTTGAAAGCCATGCTGCTGATTTCACTGGGAAGTGGCTGGCCTCGTCTCTCCACACAAACTCCCCATGGCCCTAACTTGCCTTGCCTCTTCCTGTAGTGGGTGGGCTTCCCTGCTTGGACAGACCACCTGACATGCCTTGCCTCTTCCTGTAGTGGGTGGGCTTCCCTGCCTGGACAGGCCATCTGACATGCCTTGCCTCTTCCTGTAGTGGGTGGGCTTCCCTGCTTGGACAGGCCATCTGACATGCCTTGCCTCTTCCTTTAGTGGGTGGGCTTCCCTGCTTGGACAGACCATCTGACGTGCCTTGCCTCTTCCTTTAGTGGGTGGGCTTCCCTGCTTGGACAGGCTGTCTGACATGCCTTGCCTCTTCCTGTAGTGGGTGGACTTCCCTGCTTGGACAGGCCATCGGACTATGTGATTATTTTTTGATTCTTTTGCATATTTTATTAAAGATCATCTTTAACTCAAGTTAACCATGTCACAGATTACAGTTGTTCAACAAATATCTCCCAAATACTTAAGAACTGAGTATTCTGACAATATTAAAGGTGAGAGCTTTTATGCTTCATCTTGAATTTTAATTGTCTTGAATAGTGAATATTGTGTAACAGGTGCCAAATAAATATTCACTTAATAAAATCACCAAAGTTTAGTGATTTCAGTTTAATATGCCTTCTTAGCAAAGTGCTCTGAAGTCCTCATGTTCCAGGATATTGAAATTTTGCATGTATGAGGACACTGTGACCTTGCACCTTCATCCTCAGAGGGTTCTTTTTTAGAAAAACAAAATTCATTATGTTCTCAGTCATTGATGCATCATTATTGATGCACATTTAAAGAAAAACATACTTGATTAAATTTTTTTTTACAACTTCTACTTAAGTTCAAAGACTTTTATAATTTGAAAGACAAACATTTAGATAGACAAGGAAATATTTTGATTTTAATACCATCTTGGAAATTTCTTATTCTGGATACTGTACAATTTCTCATTAAAGTTACATCTGTGAAGGTATTCTAATTATGCACATAGAGAAGATAAAAAATAGTAACAGACTATGATGAACTATATCTGCATGTCCTCCTTTTTCTTAATTTTCTCATCCCAGTTTTTCTGTCTGAGGAGATGATTTTGAAGAACGAACGGGATAGGGAGGCAGCGCAATAGCCAAGCCAGGTGCTATTTCCCATACTTATAAACTCAGCATCTGGCATTTCAGGAATGCCGTTAGAATACCATCAATACGGGATTCATCTTCACGATTATGTATGCTGTTACCGGACAGAACGCAATGCAAGTGGAGGAGGGTTATCATTCCACAATCACATTTCAACACATCTCCCTTCTCCCAAAGCCTTAACAAAAGACAGTCCCTACGTGGAGCCTGGACTCCTGACAGCCGAAGCCATCACCTGGAAGTCCCTGAAGCCTCTCAGTGCAGTTTTGAGGATCCACACCTATGCTACAAAGGCTGCCATGGTGCGCCTGCCTGTTGGGTAGGCTCTGACTTCATTTTCCTTTGTTTGAGTCTTTTAGGCTGTTGACTAATGAAATAAGCAGTGGGAGTTCTACATTATTGTTTCCTAAAGTGATTTGACTAGGCATCTGTCCATCATTGGAATTACTGAGAGACAGACTCCTACCAATAAGTGACATTCTCTGGGCCACACTGGATGCTCTTTTGGGATGGTCATTATTGACAGTTCTGGGGATGAATACGTAAAGAACATGGCCTAAACCTGCTTAATCCAGAGGTTTCTAAAATGATTGTATCACCAATCTCTCTTGTGTTCTCATAAATCTCACTACTCTTTAGCAAGACTTCCATTTGATTTCATTCCATTTAGATTGTAAATGAGAATTTCTTCCCACCAACCTGGAATTTCATCTGTGTTGTGTTTTTGTTAGACGTTATCTTTAATTATGGTAAAAACCAGGCAAATACATCGCATTTTCTGTTTTTTTTTTTCGAGACAGGGTTTCTCTGTGGTTTTGGAGCCTGTCCTGGAACTAGCTCTTGTAGACCAGGCTGGTCTCGAACTCCCAGAGATCCTCCTGCCTCTGCCTCCCGAGTGCTGGGATTAAAGGCGTGCACCACCACCGCCCGGCCTCACATTTTCTGTTTGAAGAAAATTATATACAATGGAAGTGTTTTCCTGATTTTAATATATAAAATTAGGGAATCCATCTTGTATTTCAAATGGGAAAAATCCTTTCTAGATTTTTTTTTCCCTTAAGTTCAATCTTTGTAGTTGTGTGTGATCATTGAAAAGTTATGGACTGTGTGGAGAAGGCAGATCACAAGCAACAAAATTTAATGCCAAAACAATGTGTTATGAACCTGGAAAACCAATTTTTAAAAAAATCAATCATTATTTTTTAGTCTAGACACTGTATAGAGAGGCTCTTCAGAAAACAAATTAACTCCACAAGACTGTCTAATTCAGTAGTTCTTAACCTTCCTAATGCTATGACCCTTTAATACAGTTCCTCATGCTGTTGTGACCCCAGCCATAAAATTATTTCATTGCTACTTCAGAACTGCAATTTTGGTACTGTTATAAATCAAAATGTAAACACCTGTGTTTTCCAACGGTCTTAGGCAACCCCTGAGAAGAGTAGTTCGACCTTCAAAGGGGTCATGACCCACAGGTTGAGAATCAGTGATAGAACTGGCAACACACTAAGGACAGGGACTTTAAAAGGGGGCATCTTACAGTTGCATGCCCCACATAGACCCCTAAGCCAAAAGTGCGTTATGGGCATCTTCATAACAATCTAAATGGCCAGTAACTGAGGAAAGTGTCTTCAGTGTTAGAGACACGAGATAGGAAGGAGAGAACTCACATTTGTGAAATGATGTGTCTGTGAATCAGCAAGGCTCTATACACACATGAGAAAAACATCTAGAATTCTCTTTAGCAGCACAGTATGTGGGAGGCGTCTTCAGTGTGTGAAAGTTTGTCTAATTATTTCTGTCTTCTGCAACCAGTAAAACACAGATTTCATGATATCAGAGGGTGCAAGTGGAAATCCAAAGGTAGTCCATCCCATCTGTGTTAAAAATATATATAAAATGCTTCACTCGCTTTGACTCCAAACTCTGATCCAGCAGCGAGAAATACATCCGGCAGAGGAAGCGCCCTCCTCACACAGTGTTCACTCTCTCTAGGAGGCATATGCTACTCTTCAATGCGTATTCCCCAGTGGGACACACCTTACATGTCTGCAGCATGATGACCTTTGTCATCGGGGATGAAGATGTCGTACTGCCCAACTTTGAGCCGGTAAATATCTTAGCAAACTTCCTACTTTCTCTCTGATTTCAAAAGCTTAAACTCAGTCTTATTTTGATATTTAGAATGCATTTAGTTTACACCTCCTTTTCTAACCTATTAAACTATTCATATATCCTTTAAGAAATGTTCAGATGTAGTCTGTATAGTTAATAACCTAAGGCCTGTAAGGAAACAAACAAAATTAATTTTTCTCCAACCCACGGCTGCTCTGCTGGCCTTTCATTTCTATCACTACGCGGGGAGATGCATTGGTCCTTTGGAAGGATAAAGCACAGCAAAGGCCTTTAGAAGGCCATTTATAGCCTGAGCATTCCTCTCCGTTCCATCCTTTCCTTACTCTGAGTTTAGAGTGCATATTCCCGGGATTCAGAGGATCACTGTGGCCTCCTGGAAGCATTTACCACCTCCTCCTCTTTCTTTTTTGTCTTTCCTCGCTACCTCTTGCTCCTTTCTCTGTTCTGAAGAGAAAATGTATGCAGCAAGGCCACTAAAATGCTTCCTCTCGTACAGTGTGTCTATGCGTGTGTCTAGGGAAGGTTGGAAGGTGTATTTTCTGCTGTATGACCTTGAAACTTCCTCACCTCTCATAACAGTAGCAGCACTTTCTCTTCAGGACCACTAGGCCCCGAATAATGACACAGAGATTTTATTAATTATAAAAACTTGGCCTTGGCTTAGACTTGTCCCTCTAGCTCGTAGAACAAATTAACCCATTTCTGTTCATCTGCATTCTGTCACGTGGGTTTAAACCTCTCCTTCATTCTCTGTGTCCAACTCCTTCTGTGTAGATTCACTCACCTGAATTTTCCTGTCTTCTTGTAATTTCCCCCTAACTTCTTCCTGCCTAATTATTGTCCATTCAGCTCTTTATTAAAGGCGCCTTGGTGAAGATAAAATGTACAAAAAGATTATCTCACAAAAAACAACTCTCACTAAAAAAATATCAAGATGAAATAAACTAAAAACCCAAGAAAACAAGTTAAAAACTCCAGGCAGAGCAAACATGGAATTCTCTAAGGTAGCCAGAAGACCCTGTGGCAACACCAGGGTTGACTGGGTTTTCCCACATGATCTGACTTCATGCCCCTTAGGCTGGCTGGGCAGGACTCTACGAGTTTCCTCCAGGCTTCCTTCTGTTGGCTGTGCTGTCTTCTCTCCACGTGTTTTTCATTCTGTTTGGTAGGCATTTAAGGAAGCACAACAAGTTGATTTCATAGCTGTCCTTTGTCTCCTTGTTTATTCTTGTTGTTTTGGTTGTTGTTGGTTGGTTGGTTGGTTTTTTTGGAGATATGGGACAATCATTGTCCTAGGGAACCCTATAGAGAAACAGTAAAGATTGCTCGGTTTTCCTGACTCTTAGCAGGCATGTGCTGTTCCAGACAACTCCAGCACCGTCCAGTACACACCAACCAGGACAGTCCTCAAACAGTTCAGACTGGGTTGACTCCTGGATCTCTGTCAGCTTGGAACTCTTACTGTTTCTCGGAATGGATAACTGGAGGGAGCAAGCAGCCCAAGCTAGTCCTCTGTCTGGCTTTTTTGTTTTGTTTTTAATTTTGCAAGACCCTCTCCCTGGAATCTTCTCTACTCCTCAGTCCTTAAAATTCCAGTCTCTGTCAGCCTGACATCCTAGACAGCCTTCAGAACTAACTCTCGACACAATTGCTATGGTGTTCTCCCTGACCCCACCACAGCCTAGTGCCCTGTATTCAGTCCTTTTCCTAGGACTTCCAGCCTTTGTTACATGTCTCCTAGACCAGCATCCAACGAAATGCTCAGTCCTGTCTACTCTCTACAAATGAAACAGCCTTGAATCAAGCATACAATGGAGGATTTTTCTTCCCTCGAGGCTAAACATTTGTAAACTTGCTTGCCCTTAAATAGATTTGAGATCGGCTGCTGCACGTGTGCTCTGTCTCCACAGGAGAGCTACCGATTTACAGAACAGTCTGTAATAATTATGAAAGCTATTGGAAATGTGATTGCTAGTTTCAAAGACAGAGGTAAATTGTCCGCAGCTCTGAGGGATCTACAAGCAGCCCACTATCCTATCCCCCTCTACAACAAAGAACTCACTGCTCAGCACTTCAGGGTAAGCAGTTCCGGGGGCCTGAGGCTCACAGCAGGAAACCTCCCATCTGAAAGATGCACCAGATGAACCCCAAATGCTGAATCTGGGGAAGTGGTTTGCATAGAGACTGTTTCTGGGGAAAGTGATTTCAGGAAGCAGGGAGGAATCTAGAGGAATAAGGTGAGAAAGGGAATGAAATTAATTAGAGAATATGATAATGGCTGCAGTGGGCTGCTGAGGCTCATCCATCCAGAAGCCCCTGCTGAGCTGGGAAGGATGTCTTCATAAAGGAGAGGAAAGGCTGGCACTCACCCAGCAGTGCTTCTGTCAGTAGTTCAGGTTGCCTTTAGGAACATTCGTCTCCTCACTCTCAGAACCTTCTGCTGGAGCTGAGTAGTGTTCTGGCTTTCTAGATAGCCTGCAGGAAGGGAAGTCAGCCTACTTCTTCCTGGCTGTCTCCTGAGGAAGAAAACTGAGAGGTACTGGTCCACTCCAGCCGCATAACAAGCAAGTGGCATCTGTTTTTATTTATTTTGATCTTTTTTTTTAAACCTCCATGCTATTGACATTCAGGCTAAATTATTTTTGTGAAGAGAACGTACTGGGCACTGTGGGATGTGTCACAGATCACTTGTTTTCATGGCATATGTCAATAGCACCCAATTTTGACAACAGAAAACATCTCAGACCTTATCACCTGACCTTTGAGGGAGGGGCTTTCAAAGGCAGAATGAAAAATACAGGGCATTCAACTAAACTGTAACTTTGTGTAAACCAACAATATTCACCTTGCTTAACGTAAGTGTGAGTAAAAAATTCTTTGCACTAGAACTATATTTTAACATTGTTCACTTGTAAGCTGATGTTGGATATTGTTGGCAAAGCAGAAACTAAGATTAAGCCCAGCCAAGAAGAGCCAAGCAGAGGGGAAAGAAACCATTTTACTGCTGTGTGAGCATCAAGGTGGACTACAGTACGTGTCCCAGACAGCCAGCTGAATGTGCAGTGGCAAATGCCCACCTTGTCACACATTCAAACAGATGCTCTCAGCAGCGAAGAATGACTCAGCTCCATACGTCATCCAATCTGGACGTTGCCACTATTGTTAATTTTGTGTGTGTGTGTGTGTGTGGTGTGCATGTGTGTGTGTGTGTGTGTGTGTGTGTGTGTGTGTGATTATTTTTTATCTTTTTCAGGTTTTCCACATATCATTGTGGCGTTTAATGAAAAAATCTCAAATAGCCAAGCCTCCTTTAAACTTCAAATTTGCATTTCGGGCTATGGTTTTAGAAACGGACTTACTGGATCCCCTCGTAGAGGATGCCTCTTTAGGTACTGACTCATTTTAAGTATCTGAGAATGGAAGTGATGATAATTTCAAAAGGGTAAGTTTAGCTGTTGTGTAGCAGAGACAGCAGATCTGTCAGAGACCAGTGGAGCTCAAGCCCTCTCTAGGATGCTCCAGGGGCTTCCAAGGCCTGTTGAAAGATTTCCTAACCCTTACATGTACCTCCAGGGGAACCTTGAATCCCTCCGAATTCGCCATTGACCCACCTGGTATGGATGAAGGAACTTTGAGAGATGTCCCAATCCAATTGCCTTCCTTCCTTCCTCTTACCACATTTTGTTTCCTTTCAGTTCTGAGGGAAGCCTCTGGCTACTTTCTGATGGGAATCCAAGGCAGATCACCAAAATACCATAGCTTCATGCCCGTTCTTCCTCCAGGCATTCACCTAAGCTCAGTAGACAATGCGAAATGGGGTGTTCCATCCATCCTTGTGGAATGTTCTATGTATGAAGGATTTCACAGTTGTAGGCATTAAGATTTTTGGGAAGGAAGTAAATATAAATCCCAATCCAGTGTTTGTCTTTCTTTTGCCAGCGGAATGGGTAGACATTAAATATTGTATGCCAATAAATGAGAAGGAGTATTCTCCCGAGGAAATAGCTGCGGCAGTGAAAATCCAGTCCGTGTGGAAAGGGACTTATGTCAGACTGCTCATGAAAGCCAGAATGCCAGGTATGATTTTACATATGTAAAATGGATCCACATGTATAGGAATGGGTGTTTCATTACGTGATTAGGGTATTTTAGAGTAAGTTTGCTTACAGAACTAATTCAATCTATTAAGTACTGAAGTTCCCGGAGGCAAGGAGCTGGTCAGAGTTCTCAGGATGAGAAGCAGTGTCTGAGATGTCAGGCACTATACAATGAATATTTACTGAGAGGATAAATGTCAAGGCTGGGACAACGGGGTAGAAAAAGTGCTGTCTGCCCAAGCATGAGGACTGGAGTTCAGATCCCAGATTCTGCAGAAAAGCTGCGCAAGTGTGGTGACCCAGCAGCCCCAGCACTTGAGAAGCAGACAGAGGGCATCCCTGTGGCTAGTTGTCCAGCCAGTTAAGCCACATCAAGGATCTCAGGGTTCTGCAAGAGACCCTGCCTTGGTAAATAACAGAGAGCAACTAAGAAAGACACCTGACCCGGACTTCTAGCATCCACATGTGTGTGTGCGCACGTGCATGTGCCCATTGCACACCCGTGTCCACACAGATGCACACATGCACTGAGACCACATTGAAACAGAATGTACGGGCCATGAATCATTGAGAAAATGATCATCTTAATGTCCAAATCTTCCGAGAGTTCTCTGCAGCCACCCCCAGTTTGGTTGCAACAGTTTCCAGTGTAGCTTCAGCCAAGTAGGAGATTATTGTACATTCTCAGACTGACTGTCACAGGAAGGAGGCCGGTGCTTCTGTGCATGAGGCAACAAAAATGTCTTTCAATATGCTCTCACATTTGTGGAGTGAGATGTCTTCAGGGATATCCAATGAATTGTGGGGGAGAAATGCCTAGTTTATCAGATGAAAATTCAAAAGGTGTTTTCAATCATTTTCATCACGCGATGTCCATTGCTATTTTGAGAGGAAAGATTTATCTAGGAGAGACCTTTTTAGTTTACACAAAGGTTTTGTTATAAAAATACATCTACAGAAAATATTTAATGACAATATTGAAACGTTTTTCTAGGGAGTGAAAAGTCGTGATACCCAAAGGTTATTTTTAAAAGCATATAGTAAATAGTTTGCCATAGGAAAACAGTACAGATGTAGAGATGCTACTGCACTGCCTCAGTCCCAGCACTCAGGATGAGGGCAGAGGATTGCTAGTGTTAGTCTGAGGCTGACCTGAGGTGCCAGGTCCACTCACATTCATCGAATGAATCTCAGGGTCACACGCCCGTGATGATGAGTTTCAGAGAAGCCATCCAAACAAGCGAGGCTTTGGCTCTATTACATCAGCATTACAGCAGATAAACAAAGGCTGTGGTTCCCATGTCATATCCTGAAGAGCAGCAATGGCAGTCATGCAGGACAATAATAAACTCTAGACTGCCTGTTTTGGACGCCTTGACTTTGACCCCTGTGGGTCCATTTGCTGTGAAGCCATTTGTGGACAGTGCCATAGATTAAGGTTTGTGCCATCCATCCAGGTGTGTTCTTTAGAATAATTGGGTGGTTGCCATTTCTGAGCTAAGTTTTCTACAGGAGCTTCTGGTATGACAGAAGATCTCCTTAGGCAAACTGTTTCATGCATCTCTTAAATAACGTCCAAGAACCCGTCTGTTTGCAGGCTAAAGATGAGAGGAAACATTTGAATACTGTGAGCAGTGCTCTCCTCTAGACATCTAGAGCACTATGGTTTAAACATGACTTTACCTTACGAAACTGGAGAGCCTGGGGCCATCTTCCTCATGGATTCTGAACTCTGCAAACACCGTGGCCAGCAGAGTGGGGATCCACAAGAGGCAAGAATGAAATCTACTTCAGTAGAACTCAGTGGCTGGTGCTGGTTCGAACTCTGAGTCTCACTCCAGTAGTTTATTTTAGGCACAATTTGGAGAGAAGTTTCCTGGTGATAACTAACACAGTCCCATGTGTTTGACTACTTCAAAACTCTTATAAAGTGACATTTTCCTTAAAGATAGCTTCTGTAGGTTAATTGCGGAAGACAGGCTCAAGATAAGCAAGCTCATAGATTCTGGGGTAGCTGATGCGGCCTGGCCATACAGATGGCACAGAGGGTACTGGACTATTAGCCACACCCCCTGACAACCTGGCTGGAAAACAGATTATATGTCCTTTTCCTTGAAGGGACAACCATGTGTGCTTAACATTACTGTTTTTTCCATTGCTTATCAGTGAGCACAAAGATGTACATGCCTCCTACAGGGAATCTCAAAGATTTTACCTGCAAAATGAAGGCTGTGCACAAGTTCATTGTTCAGATATCTTATGGATTTAATGTTTACTCTTATTGTTAATGTTATTATTATTATTATTACTATTATTATTTTTTATTTAGACACGAAGGAAAATGCCATTGTTTCAGATACACTTCAAAAAATTTGGGCAGTACTAGAGATAAATTTGGAGCAGTATGCACTTTCTCTCCTAAGGTAAAGAACGCTTCTAGATTCCTGGTAAAGAACTGCTTTCTGTGGCCATAATGGCCTCTATCTGAGATAACACCTGTGATATTGTGAAAAGGATCCAAGATTCCTGGGGCTTTTAGGCTAGATCTAGATTCAGGCAGGAAGGGAGGAATCCATCCCATCAACTCCCACCCTTTTGCGGAAGAAGCCACAGCCTTCCCTGCAGGGAGCAAGCAGATCTCATGATTAATTTTAGTCACTTAAATGAGCCAGAAAGCATAGAGGAAGAAAATTCTAATCTTACACTCTTGTTTGTGTCCTGTGTTTTTCATCATTGAATTTTCCAAACTGATTGTTCATATTAACTTCACAAGCTTCCTTCAAATTTCTAGTCTCTATCTGGATTCTTCAGGGGCCTCAACCCAGTGTACAACTGCCTTGCCTGCTTCCTTTTCCCCAGATACAGAGCTTAAACATCCAGCCTTATTTTCCACGTATGAAATTAAGTACTCTTTTGCTTCGGAATTACATTCTCCTTCAGTTAAAATCCTCAGATAACTTCAAGTGCATTTGAAAGGTATTATTCACGACTGACCCACAGTGCTTCTCTCCCTTGGTACCACTTGCTACAACTCACACAGTGTCTCTTTGACCTCAACAGGGAAAACATTGGTGTCTGATATTTTGCTATTTCAAGGGTTACTTCTCTTTTGTAACTGGAGCTTCTTTTAAAAATGCTTTGTCATTGATACTAAAGTTGTTTTTCCATTTCTAGACTAATGTTTAAAAGCAAGTGTAAGTCTATGGAGTCTTACCCATGCTATCAAGATGAAGAAACCAAGGTTGCCTTTGCTGACTACACGGTCAACTATCCAGACCAGCCACCGAATTCTTGGTTTATAGTCTTCAGGCAAGTGGTGCAGGATTCCATCTTCAGACGGCGTGCAGTATTCAGACCTGCAGTTTCAGGCGTAACAGTAAAAGTACCAGCCTCTAGACTGCTTTCATATTTGTTTAAAACTTTTCCATACATATACACAATTTTTTTCTTCATATGTGATGGGATGTCAGAGAATTTTATCAATTGTCCTTATATCAAAATAGGAAGATGTAAACAGTTCAGAGATATTTTTCAGTGAATACGTTAACATGATAAATCAGTCTGTTTCCAGTATACTTAGATAACATTTATTTCCAAGCAGCAGCATATTGGGGACAAGTCATGAATATTGTACGAAGTGGGGGTTTGCTTTTATACATCAAAGTGACACAGTCATAGTAACTTGAAATAAAAAAGATACACAAGCCTTTTTTTTAGGAGTTCACTTATTTTATTTTATTTATTATTATTATTTTTTTATTGAAGAAAAAAATTTCCGCCTCCTCCCAGCCTCCCATTTCCCTCCCACTCCTTCCACTCCTTTCCCCCTCCCCCCCACTACTCTCCCCCTCCCTCTCCAGTCTGAAGAGCAGTCAGGGTTCCCTGCCCTGTGGAAAGTCCAAAGTCCTCCCCCCTCCATCCTGGTCTAGGAAGGTGAACATCCAAACTGGCTAGGCTCCCACAAAGCCAGAACATGAAGTAGGATCAAGACCCAGTGCCATTGTCCTTGGCTTCTCAGCAGCCCTCATTGTTCGCCATGTTCAGAGAGTCCAGTTTTATCCCATGCTTTTTCAGTCACAGTCCAGCTGGCCTTGGTGAGCTCCCAATAGATCAGCCCCACTGTCTCCGTGGGTGGGTGCACCCCTTGTGGTCCTGACTTCTTCGCTCATGTTCTCCCTCCTTCTGCTCCTCATTGGGACCTTGGGAGCTCAGTCCAGTGCTCCAGTGTGGGTCTCTGTCTCTATCTCCATCCATCACCAGATGAAGGTTCTATGGTGATATGCAAGATATTCATCAGTATGGCTATAGGATAGGGTCATTTCAGGTTCCCTATCCTCAGCTGCCCCAGGAACAAACTGGGGACATCGCCCTGGGCACCTGGGAGCCCCTCTAGGTCCATGTCTCTTGCCAACCCTAAGATGGCTCCCTTAATTAAGATATATGCTTCCCTGCTCCCCTATCCAACCTTCCTTTATCCCAATCATCCCGTTTCCCCAAGTTCCCCCCATCCTCCCCTTCTCACTTTCTTTCCCCATCTCCCCTAACCCCCCTCCCACTCCACCCCCAAGATCCCAATTTTTTTCCCGGCAATCTTGTCTAATTCCTATAACCAGGAGGATAGCTATATGTTTTTCTTTGGGTTCACCTTCTTATTTAGCTTCTTTAGGATATCATATTATAGACTCACTGACCTTTATTTGTGGCTAGAACCCAATTATGAGTGAGTACATCCCATGTTCATCTTTTTGGGTCTGGGTTACCTCACTCAGGAGAGTGTTTTCTATTTCCATCCATTTGCATGCAAAATTTGAGAAGTCATTGTTTTTTACCGCTGAGTAGTACTCTAATGTGTATATATTCCACACTTTCTTCATCCATTCTTCCATTGAAGGACATTTAGGTTGTTTCCAGGTTCTGGCTATTACAAACAATGCTGCTATGAACATAGTAGAGCATATACTTTTGCTGTATGATAAGGCCTCTCTTGGATATATTCCCAAGAGTGGTATTGCTGGGTCCAGGGGTAGGTTGATCCCAAATTTCCTGAGAAACCGTCACACTGCTTTCCAAAGTGGTTGCACAAGTTTGCATTCCCACCAGCAATGGATGAGTGTACCCCTTCCTCCACAACCTCTCCAGCAAAGGCTATCATTGGTGTTTTTGATTTTAGCCATTCTGACTGGTGTAAGATGATATCTCAAAGTTGTTTTGACTTGCATTTTCCTGATCGCTAAGGAGGTTGAGCATGACCTTAAGTGTCTTTTGGACATTTTAACTTCTTCTGTTGAGAATTCTCTGTTCAGTTCCGTGCCCCATTTTTTAATTGGGTTAATTAGCATTTTAAAGTCGAGTTTCTTGAGTTCTCTATATATTTTGGAGATCAGACCTTTGTCTGTTGCGGGGTTGGTGAAGATCTTCTCCCAGTCAGTAGGTTGCCTTTTTGTCTTAGTGACAGTGTCCTTTGCTTTACAGAAGCTTCTCAGTTTCAGTAGGTCCCATTTATTCAATGTTGCCCTTAATGTCTGTGCTGCTGGGGTTATACCTAGGAAGTGATCGCCTGTGCCCATATGTTGTATGCCACTTTCTCTTCTATCAGGCTCAGTGTGTTCAGATTGATATTGAGATCTTTGATCCATTTGGACTTGAGTTTTGTGCATGGTGATAGATATGGGTCTATTTTCATTCTTCTACAGGTTGACATCCAGTTGTGCCAGCACCATTTGTTGAAGATACTTTCTTTCTTCCATTGTATACTTTTAGTTTCTTTATCAAAAATGAGGTGTTCATATGTTTGTGGGTTAGAATCTGGGTCTTCTATACGATTCCATTGGTCGACTTCTCTGTTTTTATACCAATACCACACTGTTTTCATTACTATAGCTCTGTAATAGAGTTTGAAGTCAGGGATGGTAATGCCTCCAGAAGTTCCTTTATTGTATAAGATTGTTTAGGCTATCCTGGGTTTTTTGTTTTTCCATATAAAGTTGATTATTGTCTTCTCCAAATCTGTGAAGAATTTTGATCGGACCTTGATGGGGATTGCATTGAATCTATAAATTGCCTTTGGTAGAATTGCCATTTTTTACTACGTTGATCCTCCCAATCCAAGAGCAAGGGAGATACTTCCATTTTCTGGTATCCTCTTCAATTTCTTTCTTCAATGCCTTAAGGTTCTTGTCAAATAGATCTTTCACTTCCTTTGTTAGAGTTACCCCAAGATATTTTATGCTGTTTGTGGCTATCGTGAAAGGTGATGCTTCTCTGATTTCCTTCTCTGCTTCCATATCCTTTGTGTATAGGAGGGCGACTGATTTTTTGGAGTTGATCTTGTAACCGGCCACATTACTAAAGATGTTTATCAGCTGTAGGAGTTCTTTGAGTTTTTTGGGTTGCTTATGTACACTATCATATCATCTGCAAATAACGAAAGTTTAACTTCTTCCTTTCCAATTCGAATCCCCTTGATCCCCTTATGTTGTCTTATTGCTATTGCTAAAACTTCAAGCACTATATTGAAGAGGTATGGAGAGAGTGGACAGCCTTGCCGTGTTCCTGATTTTAGTGGGATGGCTTTGAGTTTCTCTCCGTTTAGTTTGATGTTAGCTGTCGGTTTTCTGTAAATAGCTTTTATTATATTTAGGTATGACCCTTGTATCCTTAATCTCTCCAAGACTTTTATCATAAAGGGATGTTGAATTTTGTCAAAAGCTTTTTCAGCATCTAATGAAATGATCATATGGTTTTTTTTCTTTCAGTTTATTTATATGATGGATTACATTGATAGATTTTCGTATGTTGAACCAGCCTTGCATCTCTGGGATGAAGCATACTTGATCATAATGGATAATTTTTCTAATGATACACAAGCCTTTTAGTTATTTGCAATCTTAAAGTTTCACAAAGGCTCTTTGGTTAAACTCTATTTAAAACATTATGAGTTCTACTACTAAAGTCTCGTGCTTTTGTGATTACAGAGAAACGTTTCTGGTTCCTCAAGACATGATCTTGGTCCCTAAAGTATACACTACACTCCCAATCTGTATGCTACATGTTGTCAACAATGACACGATGGAGCAAGTGCCCAAGGTCTTCCAGAAAGTGGTGCCGTACCTGTACCCCAAGAACAAGGTAGGTGCCGAATGTATCCCCAGCTGTTCTTACGGCGGTGAACGGGAGCCCAGAAATAAGTGCAGCAGGTGAGCTTGTAGCACTTAGGAGGAAGAGTCCACTGTTTTAGCGACTGTGAATGCTGCAGCACACTTGACATCCCAGGAAGGACACATTGCACACACCCATTGTTGAAACCAAAGCCACATCGATTTTAAAACAGAAGCCGCTCCCGGGAGTTTATTTGGTCGTAAAATGAAAAAGACCAGGCTTGTCTTTATCTCACACATTGCCATTGTTCTGCTCTGAAGCATGGTAGGGCGAGGGGCGGGGGTGATGAGGGGAGATCACACACCCAGCCCCCACCCTCAGTCTTCAAAGTTGGCAATATTTTTATCAGGCCAAGAGCCACTTTAGGCTGCCTGCTGAATGGATGAAAGACCTCGCCTTCAATCAGATGTTTCCTCTCTGGATATTTTAATCTCTTCATGTTTCCAGTCATGTCCCCCACTAGGGAATCATGACAAACATAGTGGGCATGGGCTGCAAATGAAGAACCGCTTTTGCTCCTAACTTCCATTCTTTAACCTCGTAATTTTGAACTTGATAATCTTCCCCCTCCGGATTATGAGTGTGTTTTTTTTGTTTCTTTTTTTTTGAAGTTCATTTTAGCCTATAATCTCATGCATCATTTTATGTAAATTAGGCTTACCTCTCTAATGAATGTCTAATGAATATTGACTTCAGAAAGATGAAGAATATATGTAAAAATATATCAATTCAAAAAGCTCCTTTGAACTATTTTCAAGATTTGAGGAAACATTTTTTTTAAAAAAAAAATGTTGTTTTTTATTTTAAGGCAAGGCCCTGCTATGTAACACTGACTGTCCTGGGACTCATATAGATAAGGCTGGTCTCTCGTTCTCAGAAATCCGCTTGCCTCTGCCTCCTGAGTGCCAAAACTAAAGGTGTGCCCAACACACCCATCTAAAATTCTTGATAAGACAACTTATTCCAACTGATTATTTATATATGTATGTATGCATATGCATAGTGATATTTTAAAAATTGTTTGCACTGAACTTATTAGTATTCAATATAATTCTAAAAACTCATATTTTAATAAATTCAATTTTTCTTTTTTTTTCATGAGATAAATTTTCTTGATTTGGGCATCAGATTTTATAAAATTGGAAGATAGTATCAATTTGTACTTAGTATCTTAAATTATTTTTACCTTATATTAAATCAGGGAAGTATCATGTCTCTAGTTTATGAGGCAATCTGGTAAACAATATGATATATGGAAGTAATCTGTATTTGAAATTATGTTCTGAAGTATAATTTTCTAAAAATTTATGTTATTAAAATCAACAGAACAGTTATTTTATCTGTACTTAGCCATATCATTTTAATTTATGGTCATTATGTTTACCACTTGCTGTAATGATATTCACATTTTCTTTATTTCAACAACACTTATCATTTTCCACACATCAAGCATGCCTTTACGAACTTAGTTTAACCCACTGTATTCCCTCCTGCTTCATGGCCTAATAAATGACATTTCATAAAAAAATCCCAGGATTGTAAAATTTACCTTACCCATGAATGCTGCCTTCTACAGCAGGATGTCTTGTGTTAAGTCCAATGTTAGTGAAGAATGCAGGCCCTTCCATAACAAATTTGTTTTTACACGCAGACAATTTTTGCATCAAATTTGACTTACATTTCTGATTAAAAAGAAACAACTTAGTTTGTGATCACCAATATTAAAAAACAAAAAAGCTCAAAAGTAAGGAGATTTTTTTTTTTCTAAATCAATGGTTCTCAGCATTCCTAATGCTTCAACCTTATGTATGGTGATGCCCAAATATAAAATTATTTTCATTGCTGCTTCATAACTATAATTTTGTTATGAATCTTTATGTAAATATGTATGCTTTCTAGTGATCTCAGACAACCCCTGCAAAAAGTCATTCATCCCCCAAAGTGGTTGTGGCCCACATATTGAAAACCACTGGTCTAAAGGAAGAACCTACCAAAGTCATAGATGCCATCAAAGACTGGAGATGATCTTTCTTTCACCAAATAAGTTATATCAATATTAGTCACTGATATTTAATTTTGGAAGGGGTATTTAAGGAATATTTAATTCACAGGTTTTGGTGTGTGTGTGCAGTTTTGAGTTTATTTTTTAGCATGGTTGGCTCTCTAAACTAGGTGGATTTCTCTCAAGGATACAAGTTGAGTCAAAATGTAGATGCGTATTTCATCTTCATTCAGCTATTATTTCACACTGCAAATTCAGATTGCATCAAGCATTCCCATCCCTCTCTGATGTCTTCTGCCTTCTGTATCTATCTGTATTTTAGTGAGAGAAATGGGAAGGCTATGTAAGAGAAGTAGACATGCGTGAACAGAGAACTAACTGTCTGTGGTGTTTTTGCAGTGGGGGGAGATGGGGTAATCTTGTCATCTTTTTGGGAATGTTACCTCAGAAGAAAGCTGATGAAAAGAAAATTATTGCTTAAATCTTTGCACTGTAGTCTGTGACTGTATTAACACTCTGTATTAACCTGACAAGTTTGAGAACATATGTGTAGCATATTATGTCACCATAAAATTTTTATCTTTCAAGGTACCTGTTTTGTCTAAAAAATTATAGTGTCAAAAGTTAATGAATCAAGGGTAAAATAGTTATCTTTAGATTTCTCAGGGTTTTAAACATTTATTGACATTTAAATACACACATACACGCACACACACACACATATCCAGAAAGGAAAAGTAGAAATATATAATACTTCCCAAGTATACAACATCCTAGAAATCCATTTTCATAAAATGTATTGGGTCAGTATTTTACAAAACAAATCATGGATGACACTACTGTAAATTGAAGCCCTCATCATTTCTCTATGAGGTATTTCTATCCTTGTATCTTTACTATTAAACAATTTGATCTGGCACTGATGAACCATCTTGATGTGATGTCCCAGAGATGGTCTCCAGAGACAGATGGACATCTTCACCCACACAGAGGATGTCTAAAGCTAGTGAACAGATAGATATAACGTAGCCCTGGGTGCTAACCATCCTGGTTACCTGACTAGAGCCCTAATCAGGAGACATCCTGCCCCACGTGAAGTCAACAGCTTTGCTACTATTTACTTGTAAATTAGTTATATGATCTAATGAAGTTCTTCTTTCATATAAACTCATGTTGGCTTGAAGGAGTCTGCTTTGTTCCTTGGATTTTCACAAGGCATCCTTCGAAGCTTGATGAGCTCTCTTATTGGAAAGAGGCTTGCAAATGTATATGCTTCTTCACTTAAATGAACACTTGTCTCCCTACTTCTGTCATAATCCCTCAAAGACTGAACAGTACAATTTAGGACACTGACCCGTGAGATTTTTCAGTTTTCTTTCTTTACAGCACTGAGGATCTAATCCAGGGTTTCACAGAAACTAAGCAAGCATCCTACCGCTTAAATACACCCTCAGCCCTAAGATAATTATTTCTAAAAAGGATAAACATAACATTAATGGCTTGATGATTCTTAGGAGATCTTGGACTCTATGGGGGTATCAACATAGTGGCATATTTACGTCAATGTGTGGACCACATATTGGAGAGACTCATGGTAATGTGAATCCTGTATGTGTGGCTGCCTTCTCTTTCAGAAGGGATACACGTTTGTGGCTGAAGCCTATACTGGTGACGCTTATGTGTCAGGCGCGCGCTGGAAACTGCGGCTCATTGGCTCCTACAACCCCCTTCCTTTTCTCTCCCGAGAGTCTCCGTGCAGCACCTTCACCATAAAGGAGATCAGAGACTACTACATCCCTAATGACAAGAAAATTCTGTTCAGGTACAAGTATATAATGAGCAGATAAATGTGTTATTTACATATCAGTATCTTTTATAAATGAATTCATAATTTAGAATATAATTTTAAGTTCTGTAATCTTATGGAATAACTAACACTAGCATGACTAGATGGATGCTCGATCAAGCCTACACAGTTTCAAAGAGTGCTAATACTATTCTTGGGCTTTGTTTCATACCACTTTCACTATTGAACCTTCCTGGTCTCTGTGGCTATTTGACTTTCTCCTGGTCCCGCTCTATCTGTAGCCACTCTCTGGTCGTGGGCGGGGCTGGGGATCCTTGTTTGTCACTCCAACCTTCTTTTCATGCTCACCTATTCACACCCCTTGAATTGTCCTAGTACCAATTCCGCTTTCTTTCAATAATTGTTCTTTGAATTCTAATTCTGACACACCATCACCTCACTGTGGGTCTCCTCCTCTCTTCTCAATACTCCTACACTACTTCGGGGACTTCCTTATATTTGTTACACAAAACTGTTGTTTTTGGAATCTGGGACTCCATGATATCCCTCTTAAGACATTGCACTGCCACTCACTCTCCCTTCTCAATTTATTTGTTATCCTTACTACTAACATACATATTTACACATGCCTATAAAATGTTTTTAGTTTTCCATTGACTGTAGAGTAAAACTCTAGCTGCATAGTCAATATTGAATGCCCTTGTCTGGGAGGAAAGTGGGAGCACATGAGGGAGAAGGGGGACCCGGTAAACATGAACTCAGCCCCACATTGGGTGCCAGATGGGGGGAATGTGAATAAAGAAATCCTGTACTAGCTCCTAATATGGTATACTAAAGTGTTCTTTATTAAAAGGGAACTCACTGATCACATCAAATATCCAGGTGTGGCGAGCAGGAAGCCAGAGGGAGAGCTGGAGGTCCCACTGGCCTTTTGGTACCCAAAGTCATGCCCAATCTGGTCTAGCCTCTCAAAGGCCATTGGCTGAAGGAGGTTCTCCATCAAATCACTAACCAGGGCTGCCTCACAATAGAACAAAAGGTTTCCTCCAGACATGTGAGCTGTACTATTTCATTTTCCTAGCACACTTACTTATTTTGTGATATTCCATCCTCATTTTGCCACTTTGAAAAAAAATTCCTGATAATTTTCAAAATGCAAACCTTTTGTATTAAAGTGCCCAGTATAAGTAGATGATCCAGTTGCCATTCCAGTGGTAAACATTTTATGTAATGTATACACATTTTAGGTGATTATCTGTTCATCAGCCTCTATGAGAATTAATGTTTTTATTTAGTTTCACTAAAAATAGATTCTTCTCTCATACAATACACCTTGACCACAATTTCCTCTCCCTCCACTCCTCTGAGCTCCTGCTCTCCAACTCCCCTCTCCCCAGCTTTATTCACTCTCCAATTCCTCTTCAGAAAAGAGCAGGCCTCCAAAGAATTAATTGGAGGCCAGACATATGCGCTTTCAAACTGGAGGCCAGACACATGCCCATTCAAACTGGAGGCCAGACACATGCCCTTTCAAACTGGAGGCCAGACACATGCCCTTTCAAACTGGAGGCCAGACACATGCCCTTTCAACATGGGAAGAAGCACAGTGTCTAATGCATAGTTGGCCTGTATTAAGCATTTTCTTTTTTTAATATAAAATATTCTTCCACATGAATTTAGAACACACATTAAATATCTAAATGCGATTCGTAATCAGACAACTAACAAGCAGTCGTAGCACTTTGTTCTCTCTTATGGTCTTTCTTTCTGGTCATAGTTTCCCAAGAATCATGACAGTGAGAACGTGGTGGTTCTGACATCTTGTGCAGTCTTTTGTAGTGATCATTTATCAATAACATCCAGATGTCTTTAGCTGTTCTACGGCTGGCCAGTCACCACTCATGTGAATTACTCGGCCGGTTACTTGGTCAAAGCCATGGTGGGCATGATCTATGATGCCCAGTTTTAAAAAAATCTATTATTTTCTAGGTTTTATTGTATTGAAAAGATATTTTAAAGGCACAATGCATTGGTGAGTTGGTTTTCAGAGGGAAAAATGTAAAAGCAGACTACTTGTTTGTTTCCTGGCTGCCCAGACACAAATAATCAGACAGAAACTATATTAATTACAACACTGTTTAGTCAATAACTTAGACGTAGTTTTAGTTAACTCTTGTACCTTAAATTAACCCATTTCTATTATTCTGTGTATTTCCACTAGGCTGTGGCTTACTGGTGCCAGTATGTTACTCCTTTGGTGGTTTATGGCATCTTTCTCCTTCAGAAGCTACATAGCATCTCTCTGACTCTGCCTACTCTCTCTTTCTATCTCTTTCAGTCTGGTTATATTCTGCTAAGCCATCGGCCAAAACAGCTTTATCACTTACCAATGATAATAAAACATATTCACAACATACAGAGGCGAATTCCACATCAGTAAAACAAAGTCTTTCTGATAAAAATTTAACAAATAATAATACTCTGCCTGATTTTTACTTATTTAATACAAAAACTTTCCCCCTTAAAATTGTGAAAAAATTAAATCAAAGCTAAATAAGTAATAACATTCAAACACAGATATATATTACAACCCTAAGCTCATGTTTCAGCTTTATACATGAACATATTTTATCTCTAGGTAAAGACACAGAACATTCTGATTAGAAGCACACTAAAATGCAGACATTAAAGTTGGGGGTTTGCTCTCAGTTTGTCTTCCTATAATGTATTTTCAACATTGCCTATAAGAAAGAAAATAAGGAAAAAAGAAAGCACAAACTAAAAATGGAACGATTAATTTACTTTGTTTACTAGTGTGACTAGTTTACTAGTTTGACTAACTTGTTTATTAAAAGCCATGGAACCACACTGAGGCCAATTACAGACCAAGAAGTGGTGGTTAACCTAAAGCTAAATTAGTCCCAGGAGCTGGTCTTAAAGGTGTGGGCCAGAGAGGTGAGGAGTTGGGGAGCAGGCTGCTTGAGGAGTGTGGAGGGGCTCAGCGTTTTCTGAGAATGGAGTCCAGTTCTCTGCAAAGTGCATTTCCAGGGTGCAATATGGAGCGACCAGGCTAGAGAAACTCCTCCCCTGAACCTCTTCTGGAAGGCTCTCCTAACACAGGAACAGAAAACTTTAAGAGTTTTAAGGAAACTGGCATTGTCAGACTTGTGTGAAAAAAAAATGTGTCTATAATATAGCTGAGTGGCAGTGGCATCCACCTTTAATCCCAGCACTGGGGTGGTAGAGGCAGGAAGATCTCTGAGATCCAGGCCAGAGCGAGTTCTAGCACAGCCGGGGCAACACAGAGAAACTGTCTTGAACAACAGAAAACAAAACAAAACAAAATGTCTATAATACATGAATTGAAAAAAATTAATATGATTTCTAAGATGAAAGCTATTATCATGAGATTTTATTTAGTTGTTCAAGATGTGGAATATGGAACATATTAATTCAGGCAGCTTCTTGATGTTGACTGGGATGAAGGGGAAAGTAGAGGAGCAGTTGGACAGCTGTAAGATAGCGCAGGTGGTAGCCTTGGCGACTGGAAGCAGGCAGTCAGTAGGTCCACTACAGCTGCCCTGTCAAGCCTACGACACAACACTGAGTGGCTGAACAACAAAAATGTCTCATCTCACAGTTGGGAAGTTCACTCTGGAGTCAAGTTGTCCCCAGGGTAGGTGTCTCTAGAGCATTCAGGAAAGAATCTATTTCTTGTCTTCCTCTTGGCATTCCATGGTTTGCTGACGTTCTTTGGGTTGTGGGTTCATCACTCAAATCTTCATATTGTGTTTCATTTTGTGACTGTTTCTAAATTCTGCCCTATTATTCTAAGGCCACCAGCCATACTGATTTGGTCTCATCCTTTACCTTATTTTATAATGAAAAACCATTTCCACATGAGATGACCTTATGAGGTCTCCAACATTGCTTCTGTAGGACAGAGAGATACAGTTCAACAAACCATAAGGAGGTGCGTGCATCTGGAGAGAATGTTTTAAAACATGGAGGTTAAATGGCCTTGGCTGATTGGGCTTGCCTTGGGAAATGTCTGAATGACATCATTTATGTCAGAGGAGGACACAGAGCAGTAGCTAATTTGCAGAGTGGTCAGTAGGAAGACTTCTTATTTGTAAATATTAGTAACAGTCACATGATCCTAGAGAGGTAGCTGAGCTAGAGGCTTCAGTTAGGAATTCTGATCCATTTGATGGTACAGAGAGCCTGGGGAACTGTAGAATGAATGTTGCTTCCAGTCTGTGAATGAGAGCATGTGTGAGATCATCAATGGCAGAGGGGCCTGAGAAAGCAGATCTGAAGAGAAGGGACGGTGTGAAGCTATTTTTCCCCGAAATAGCAGGTGTCTAAAGACAAGGCTGGGAGGATCCCTTCAACTCTGAGAGACTCTTCCAAGAGGTCAGAAGATAAGACTAAAAGTTCTCATATGGGACACACTCATGGTTGGGATCCTGGCCAGTGTAACCCAAAACTCTGGATCAGTACTAAGCATGGGAGAGGGAGACGAATTAGTGAGAAGAGCAGGGGTGGGGGACTCCAGAAAGGGAAGGGAAGGCAGGTCATTCTGGAGGGCAACGCGATGGATTTTGCTGGTTCACTTTTGTTTTATTTTTATCTGCTTGGAAAAAAAAAATCTACCATGTCTTGAGCATTTGTGAAGAATTACTAGAGAAAGAAAAAGCAGAAATACCAAACAAGGGTGAAACTCACAAAGGTCTGCTTCCCTGAACTGTTTTTTTGTCCATTGGCATTAATATAAGTGACACGTGGTGGGGGTCACATAACTCTCAAGGATGGTGGCTTGTAGGTCTATCCTGTTCCATAAGTGGCTTCCTGTCATACTTAACAAAATGATACGTTTCCTACTTGGAATTCTTCAGCAGTGGAAACACACTACTGTTTTTCTTGACTGTCATTTTGGGCTCATTTGTCAAAGTCTGTGGTCACTCTAACATCTTAACAAGTCTATGGGCCTTACAAAGCTGCCTTACAAAGACGATCAAATGAGAAAAACCACACCATTTCCTTTATCAGCTCGAGGGAGAGATCGGCGTACTTGCTCACAAAGCCGAACCTTTCTCACCACAGGTATTCCATTAAAGTGTCAGTGGCCCAGTGCATTACAATCCAGGTCCGCACATCCAAGCCCGATGCCTTCATCAAGCTGCAGGTGCTGGAAAGCGAGGAGATCATGGTGAGCACCCTGGGCAAAGGACAAGCCATCATCCCTGCCTTCTACTTCCTGGGAAGTGAGAGAGCACTGAGCTCCCAGTGTAAGTACCTGCCTGGCGTGTGGGCTGCCTGCAGGAAGTGATACTTGTGTTGCTGTGGCATCTAAAAGGCTTAATTTTCAATGGAAAACAAAACTTAACACTGTACTTGACCCCAGTGATGCTGTTGTAATTATGTGTTTAATTAGGCTCCCAAAACCAGTAGATTGGATATTACTTTCCCTTAAAGACTTCTTAGCAAAAATTTCTTATACATGAGACTGCTTTCATTTTTTAAAGATGTCTGTATGTATATGAGTGTTCACCTACGTGTATGAATGGCCCATGCACATGCCTGATCCCACAGAGGCAAGAAAAAAAGACTTGGATCTCCTGGAAGTGGAGCTACTGGTGGTTTTCAGGTACCAGGTGGATGCTCAGAACTAAACCAGGATCCTTCTCAGGAGCAGCATACAGTCTTAGCTGATGTGTCATCTCTCCAGCCCCACATGGACATCCTTTTTTATTTTAAATTGATTTTTATTGAGCTCTACATTTTTTTTCTCGCTCCCCTCTCTGCCTCTCCCCTTCCCGTCAACCCTCCCCCATGGTCCCCATGCTCCCAATTTACTCAGGAGATCTTGTCTTTTTCTATTTCCCATGTAGATTAGATCCATATATGTCTCTTAGGGTTCTCATTGTTGCCTAGGTTCTTTGGGATTGTGATTTGCAGGCTGGTTTTCTTTACTTTATGTTTAAAAACCACTTATGAGTGAGTACATGTGATAATTGTCTCCCTGGGTCTGGGTTACCTCACTCAAAATGATGTTTTCTAGCTCCATCCATTTGCCTACAAATTTCAAGATGTCGTTATTTTTCCTGCTATATAGTACTCCATTGTGTAAATGTACCACATTTTCCTATCATTCTTCAGTCAAGGGGCATTTAGGTTGTTTCCAGGTTCTGGCTATGACAAACAATTCTGCTATGAATATAGTTGAGCACATGTCACATGGACATTCTTAGTAAAATCTCTAAGACCAGAAAATTTGAAAGGATGCAGTGGGTTTTTTCCTTCTTAAAATAAGCAGGTCCTTTAATGTACGCTGTATTCTGTAAGTGTATATGTAGCTCATTTAGTGAGTAATACCAATGTCCATCAAATATACTAACATAATGTTTCTCCTTTTTAGCTAGCAAGCAAATTCTCTTATCTCATACTTCACCTAAAAAAGAACCAGAAGTAATGACAAAGAAAAAAACCGGGCAAATAGGCCAGAAATCCTTTAAGGGCAGACCTGGGAGTGTGGCGGTAGAGGTAGGTCTGCCCCTGCTGGAAGAAGAAGTTATGAATGTGCCTACTATAGAAGAAAATTCTAGCACACCACAACAGGTACATTAACTGGAAAAAAAAGAATTATTTAGGGCTAGGAAGATGGTTCAGTGGGTAAAATCTACATATGTGACTCCAGGCTGGGACGCTGAGCCAAGCAGATCCTAGAGCCAGTTAGCCTAGACAAATGCAAAGTTCTGCATTCAGTGCGAGACTGTCTTAAAAAATAAAGCAGAGAGTGACTGCGAAAGGAACTCAGAACTGACTCTGGCCTCCACGTGCACATGCAGAGACCAAGTGTGCCTAACACACAGGTGCACAGGCACACAGAGTGAGCAAACCACAGTTGTCTGTAATTTGGTCATACTGTGTGCCTGTGCACATGTGCACCTGATCTACACAGGCACACAGTATGACCAAATCACAGACAAGTGTACCTGACACACGTGCACAGGCACACAGTATGACCAAATCACCTGCACCTGATCCACATGTGCACAGGCACACAGTATGACCAAATCACCTGCACCTGATCCACATGTGCACAGGCACACAGAGTGAGAAAACCACATTCAAGTGCACCTGATACACATGCACAGTTACATGGAGTGACCAAATATATGCAAAAAAAAAAAACCCCAGGGACTAATCTAGCACAAAATATAAACAGGAATGATGTCCAAGGTCACATGACATAGACATCATTACGGGCAGATGGCCAACTAAAAAGAAGAATGAATCAAGTGGTTGGGGTCTTAATTATCATGGACACCCGACTGCCCAGCTGAGAAGAGAATGAAAGGCTGTTAGGAAGAAGGTGAGTCAGTCAGTGATCCAACTGAAACATTCGATGCAGGCCTCCTGGAAAACAGGGTAGCTGAGGAGCAAAATTAGCATCATATCTGGGGATTTGAGATGCCTCATTGTCTTGGTATACCCAGGATATTATACTACTTCTATGTATGTGCCTCTGAGCACCACGTGTGTGAGTATTCCCATACTCACGTGTCAAAGCATGCCACAGAAAGCCAGAGGACAACCTCTGGTTGGGCTCCCTGCCTTCTAACTGATTTGTAGCAGGGTCTCTTTGTTGTTTGCTACTGCTCATGCTTGTGTTAGCTAGCCCAGACATCTCGGCAGTCTTCTGCCTCAGGCTCCTTGCCACAGGAGCACTAGGGTTACAGCACAGCCACCACACCCAGCTTTAGAAGCATTCTTGAAATTTGAACTCAGGTCTGTCCACTATACCTTACTCACTCAGCCATCTCCCCACTTCACCGAGAATATTTTAAAAGATGTGTTTGGGGCTGGAGAGATAGTTTGTGGTTTAGAATGCTTGTTGCTCTGGCAAAGGACACAAGTTTGGTTTCCAGCACCCATGTAGAAACCCAGCTTCAGAGACTGAATCCTCTCTTGCCCGGCAGGCCACCTGCACTCATTTGCACACATGTATAAAACTAAAGTAGTTATTTGTAAAAAGATAAATATTTTGTGATAAAAAATTAATGAGTGCTTCAATAAAAGTCAACGCTTTTAGATATAGACATAAATATGTAGTATTAGCATAATGTAATAGCAAATACATTATTAATAATAAATAGTTTAAAAGCCCTAAGTGTGGAAACATGATAAGCTAAATAATCTTTACTTCAAAAGAATAGCAACTAAGAATTTATGAAACATAGCTAACTCGATGAGTTTTAATAAAAACTCTACAAATTATGCTTTGTCAGCAACACCAATGTGCATTCAGTGAAATATTTACTTCAGTTAATCAGTGAGGATGATCTGAAACGTGAGCCGAGCTAATGTGATGAGAGGTAGAAGTGAGCTGAATGATAGCTCACTGAAGAGGAGACAAGGTTCTGAGAAGGATGAAGAAATAAACCAAGAAACATGCAAACAAATTCACTAGTTTCACATTTTACAATTCTAAAGTATGTATGCTACTCGTAAGACCAAGGAAAACACAGAAGGCATGAATGTACAAACACTGGAAATGGTACAGGATTTCACAGCCATTGAGTAGTGTGGAGAAGTCTGTGCCTGTAGTTAGACACTGGGGCAGGAATGGTGGGCGTGAGAAAGGATTTTGGCCAAACTCATTCATTAGAAAATAATAATCTGAATAAAGCGATAAAGCAATAAAATTACAATTGTAATAACTTCAAAGTTTTCATTGCTAAGTAGCATGTGCCCCGTTGGCTTATGCTCAACCTGCTTTCTCGTAGAATCAAGACCACCAGCCCAGGGGTAGCTCCACCCCCAGTTGAATGGGCCCTCCCACATCAATCACCAACTAAGACTTAAGATAATGCACAGCAGGCTCGCCTGCAGCTTGACTTTTATGGAGGCATTTTCTTACCTGAGGCTCCCATCTCTCACATGACTCTAGCCCTGTGCCCAGTTTGAAAATACCTATGCATCATGAGGTTCTTCCTTCTGGACCCGAGATTAGGCACACAGCCCACCAAAATACTCATTTCCAAGCACAAACAAAACACGAAGGGGTCCTTTATTAAGCAGGGCAGAGACAAGATGGCTGAGTCTGAATCCTGAATTGGGCAGAAATAGCAGCAAATAGTCTTGCAAGTGTTAGAGGAAAAAGGGAGAGGTCTGTGTTAGAGGGAGTTAGGATGTGTTGATAAGTTCTGATTGGTATTTTAATTAAGTTAGTCAAAATAATGAATTTGGATTGCTGGAACTTGGTGTTTTGAGAGTTCTGTCTGGCTGTTCAGTCTCAGGAATAAGCCAGTGGCCAAATAAGGGAAGAGACCTTGGTGTCTAGCTTTAGGAATATAATCTAACAATTCAGCATGGGGGAGAAGGGTTAAAAGGCAAAACCTTTTGGTGCCCTGTTTGTCATGCTCAGGCCTGCTAGAGCCCTTCACAATTAACACAAAACTAGCCAGCATAAAAAGAAACATTGACTTAAAAAAAAGAGGTGAAACCGTTAGTTAAAGGAGAAAAGGTAACCTATTAGAGGCTAGGGAACTTGCTTCTCCTTCACCACAGCTAACGCTATAAATAAAGGTGGATTCCAGATACACTGCAGATTTAAGTAGGAAAATTTAATCCATAAATATAATAACAGATGATGCAGGACACTGGCTTTATAACTTGAGTACAAAGCAAAGAGAGCCCTAGAAGCCAACCTCGCTGGGAAGATCCTCTCAGGCTCTGCAATAATAGAAGAAAGCATGGAAATGGCACAGAGATGAGATTTCACTTTATGCCATCACACTGCTTAACGATGAGAAATATGGATGACAGGCAGTGGCCGGGGTGGGATGTTAAATGCATTTTCACTGTGTGTTAGAGGTTGTCTTTGTTACTGTATTGTTGCTATGAAGAGACACCATGATGAAGAGACACCATGACCAAGGCAACCTATAAAAGGAAACATTTAACTGGGGGCTCACTTACACATTCAGAGTGTGAGACTATGACCATCATGGTGGGGAGCATGTCCGAAGGCAGGCATGGCACTGGAGGGATGTAAGAACTAACATCTTCTCTGCAACTTGGAGGCAGAGAGACTGGGCCTGGCATGGGCTTTTGAAAGCTCAAAAACCCACCCTCAAGGACACACCTTCTCTAGCAAGCTGCACTTTCTAATCCTTTCCAAAACAATTCTACCAGCTTGGCCCCAAGCATTCACACATATGAGCCTATGGGGACCATTCTAACTCAAACCATAACAGAAAGTGGTGGCAAACATGTATCATTTAGTTAACCTATGATTGTATGATTTATAAAATAACACATTATAAGCTTGACCTAATCTGTCTTTCAGTGCGCGTACTGTATGGGTTTTTTTGGTTGTCCTGACTCATTGCCCTCCCTTTCACAGTGCTACAAGTACATCATACAGTGCTTGGTGATGTTTAACAGCTGGCCTCTCACAGAAATGCAGCAGGTGTTTGTTCAAGCACTAAAAGACTTAGAGAAATTTGATAGCAAAGGTATGTTAAGCTAAATAATTTTAAAACATTTATTTTATTTTATATGTAAGTGTGTTTTGCCTGCATTTATATAAGGACACCATGTTCTTGCCCAATGCCTGTGGAGGACTAAAGAGGGTATTAGATCTCCTAAAACTGGAGTTACATATGTCTGTGAGCCTCCATGTAGGTGCTGGCAACAGCAACCAATGTTCTTAATATTAATACTAAGACATCTCTCCAGCTGCACACTTTAAATATTACTCATGCCATTTATATCTTACATGCTGATCACAGAATTATAAAATGTTATCGCTCACAGTGTATAGTCTCTCATATTTTTGTTATATTGATTATGTTTCAATATTTTTACTATATAATTTATGAGAAATAAAAATATTTCATCATTATAGCCTTGCATGTTTATAAGGTCATGTTTTGTCTACTCAACAAAACTTATGCACCAATTATACTTGTGAACGTTTCAAGAAATATACAGACAAATTTAATGTTTATAAAATTCTATTACCCATTGTTGCTAGGATAGAGTAATAATAACGATATACTCTGAAATTAAGACATACATCTTTAATTTCAGCGCCCAGGAGGCAGAGGCAGGTGGATCTCGGTGAGTTCAAGGCCAATATAGTTTCCATAACTATAGGTATCTAGGGTTGCATAGTGAAGCACTGTCTCAAAAATATGTTATGATAAGGATCTATATGCGAATTAAATATTCACAATTGCATGCATAAGTAAAAATAATAGAGCAACAGTACAATACTGTGTATGCTACTGTGTTCAGCAAAGCTTTTGCCTCCCTCCGTCCCTTCATCCCTCCGAACCTTCCTTCCTGTTCTCTAGGGATAAATCATAGTGTTAATAAATGTTAAATTATAACCCTGGAAGCTTAGAATTACAGTAAAGTAAAGAATAAGACCCAAACCCTCTGTTTGCCTGTGTGGGCTGTTCCATGAGTTATCTAAATCTCTTAAGATTGTTTTCATATTATAATCATTTGTTACATCTGTCTTGTATAATGATATAATGAAGATAGTCATGCTACTATTGCTCAAATCAATCCCAAATGCATAGCAAGTAACAGGGGCCACATAACCCAAGAAGAGCTCATGAGAAGAGAGTGACAGTGGAGAGACAGGTAAGTGAATCACACAGCTAGGCACAAGCAAGGCTTTGGGTTCAATCTCAGACGGGGAAGAGAGGAGGGAAATGTCAAAGGAAGGGAAAAAGGAAAGGAAGGAGAGAGAATGGGAGAGAAGGGGGAAGAGGTGGGAGAGAGGAGGGAAGAGAGAGAGGGAGAGGAGGAAAGAGAGAAAGAGAAACATTAACAACCCGATTAAAATCATAAGGGAATCTAGCTAGTAGGGGAAATATGTTTTGAAATACTATCTAATGAGATTAATATATACTGACAGAAGAAATTGGTGTGCACACACTCTAGGCTATCGAAGGTAAGACAGCAACGCACAGTTCAGAAATAAATTTAATTTAAACCCCGTGTGCAAAGTGTGACATTAGCAATGTGAGTTAAGCCTCTAAAAGGAAAGTCCTCCTGAGATGGGGAGGCGCACTGTAACTAAACTCTGCTGCCCGAAGCTGAACAGGACCAACTTGTCAACAGGTAGTCCCCCAGCACTTCTTTCCTACATTGATGTACACGTTGATGTCCTCCAGGGCTTCCTAATTAGAGGCACACACCCATGAGGTCACACATATTATCACGTTGAGTCAGTGGGATGGTTTCCAGTTCACAGCTTCTTCGAGAACATGCCGCCAACACATGCAGACTTAGCGCAAGTCTTGCACACTAAGTTAAGCAACCTGATAATGGCTTCATCATATGAATTAATCAGCCAGATTTAAAGGGCATAGCATGAATATGGCAATTTTTACATTTTTATCAGCATCAGGAAGAAATATATAAGAGCAAAAGTCTTTGTATTTTATTGAGATTAAATTGGTATCACTCCAAACTTGATTGTATAAAGATTTTTAATTATAATCTTACCCCAAAACACCACAAATAAAATGAAAATGAATAGAAAACAAGCAAAAACCTGAGACAAATGCTGCAGATGTTAAGTATGGTTTTGAAACAAAACAATGTACTAACAAGACTAGAGAAACTGAAAAAGATATGAAATATGTAGTAAAATAAATTTCAAAATAGCAGACATAAATCCTCCCTTTTAGGTAATTATATTTAATGTAAATTAAATGTGCTTTACTTCAAAACATGATCCAACTCTATACATTTATAAAAGAGGGCATCTTTTGATTTAAAATATACAAACAGTTTTAAGACAGAAGAATGGAACACACATTACAAATAGTAATCAAATGAATCCAAATAGTTATGTTAGTTATTTTATAATGCTAAAGAGATCACATATTAATAAAATAAAACCGTTATAAACATATGAACCTAACATCGATGCTGATAAAATGCATGAGGCAAAACTAGTATTGAAGAAGAAATTGCTAATTCTACAACTAGTTGGAAATGCAAATACTGCACTTTAAGTGGTGGAAAGAAATTTAAACAGAAAATTAGTAGGATTATAAAATGCTTGAATAATACAGCAAACAAACCTTTCCTAGGAACAGAATTCTCCACTCAGCAGCACCAGAACACATGTTCTTCTCACGACCAATAGAACATCTGGAGCATGCCAACAGATAAAGCGGTGCCGCGAGTCTAAACAGTCTAAACTGAGACTAAACAGATGGGGAGGAATAGAAATAATGCAGCTATGTTCTCTGATCACAACTGAGGAAAACCAGAAACCAATAAGAGACGAATGTGGAGATCTCATAGATGTGTAGAAAGCAACATTATCTCAACATAATTGCCTGCATTAAAAACAGCAGCTGAAGGATGGGGTCTAGAGAGATGGCTCGGGGGCTAAGAACACTTAGTGCCCTTACAGAGAACCAAGATTCAGTTTCCAGCACCTACATGGCCACCCACAACTGCCTGTAACTCCATCTCTGGAAAATGGTGTGCCTTCTGATGTCTGGGGGTATATATGTGCACAAGTATCACACACACACGCACGCACACTCAGACACACACCTGCATATAAAAAAATCTTTTAAAAAGAAAAACTTCAAAGCTAGAGAAAAAAAGAAAATTAATCCTTAATCAAAAGGAAGGAAATAATAGTAAAGATGAGAGCAAATAATAGTCAAGGTTAGAGCATAGATGAATGAATTGTGTATATGTAGCGTATGAAATAAAAGACAAACACAGTGGCTAGTGTCTGATAGTGGCATAATCTTTATAACTTCTATATAAATACACTATATATACCAATGTTGAGTTATGCTATATGAATTATATCTTAATTTTATTAAAAGATTTTTGACTGGCTCTTAGGAAGCATTTGTTCATTTGCTTACAAGGGAAGCAATCCAACCTCTAGATGAAACATGCTTGCCATGTCCCTACAGGAAATGGCCTTGTCATCATTTTGGCTTTCACTGCTTTCCATTTCCGTGTCTCTTTAGCTCATGTAGAGAAGCACGAAGAACTAACTACCATAGGAAGCCCAGATTCCCATGCTGTCAGTGAAGGGCAGAAATCTGTAGGGATTTCCAAAACAACGCGGAAAGGCAAAGATAAGGCTGCAGAGAAAGAGAAGTTGGCCAAGGAAAAGCAAACACCTCGCTTTGAACCTCAGGTGGGTCCGGTGCGATTCCCTTACTGAACAGACCCTGGTAGCACTTGCTGTCCCTCAGGACAGAGAGGGAGGCAGCAATAGGAAGAAATGAGAACTCACCATCCTAGACTCCAGAAATGAGAGATCACTAGCATTTGAAAGATCCTATTTCTTAGCTGTGTTGTTGAAGAACCCAAGTTTGGCTGGATCCACAGATTCGTCTCTCAGCACCTTAACAGTTCTCTATCTGTCAAAGTTCGACACTGGGAAAGTTCTATCACCTCACTTTTGAAGCCATTTTAAAGAGTAAAGCTAAAACGCTAGGCTTCAAAAGTAAGAGAGAACTTTCCATCTGAGACTTAGTTCTCATTAAAATACTAAGAAAATCATGGAGGAAGCAAGGTCTTCTCGGTAATAATGAAACCAAATTTCAGTGAAAACTTATTTAATGGTTGCAACCTTCTCTTCCTCAGTTACATTATTTCAGATGGTTACATTATTACTGTTCTTCACTGCATTCTGCAAGCACACCAGTTTTAAGCTTTAACTTGCCTGCTGGGGTCCTGGAAGATCCCACTTCCAGAGCCTGGTGACTCAAAGTCAGTTAACTATAAAAATCCTTTTTTATTTCCAAGTTGCTTTTGGTCATGGAACGTATCATATCAACAGGACACCATACATGCCAGTTTATTAAATAAAAACTCTTGGAGAGAATTTGGCAGAGAGCAAGGGTCTCTCTCCCTCTCTGATTGTTCAGGAATGAACTTCTCATATGTAAAAGTCAAAACCCATTTCTGCTCCCTCCAGCCCATGCAATTGTTTCTATAGTCATTGAAGTAGCGCTCAGTTCTAGAGTGGATCTGTAGCGAATGCACTCAGGGGCAGAAATGATCAAGTGTCTTCTTTACAATTTTTGAAGACACCATGAGTCACCATAAGTATAATTTAAATTTTATTTAAAATTTTTTAAACAGTGTGTGTGCGTGTGTGTGTGCGCGCAGGCGTTCACATACTCATAGGTACCAGGGTGCACATGTGGAGGCCAGAGGACAAAATGTGGGAGCCAGTTCTCTCTTTCTACCACATTTGCCCTGGGGTTGGAATTCAGAGCCCGCAGGTTTGGCAGCGCAAGCATGCTTAACTGGCTAGATTTTATGTCTAAGCCAACACAGCCTAGAGTCATGTGGGAAGTCAGTTGAATAATCGCCTATATCAGATTGACTGGTTGCCATGTCTGTGAGGAATAGTCTTCTTCAATGTTTGATGCAGGGTCCAGCCCCCTGTAGTTAGCACCATCCCTAGGCGAGTGAGGCTTGGTTACATATGACAACGAGCTGAGCACGAGCCAGTAGGCAGCCTTCTTCTGTGGTTTTTGCCTCAGTTTATGCTTGAGCTACTTCCTGACTTCCTTTCAGTAATGGACCTCAAAATCTAATCCCAAATAAACCCTTTCTCTTCCAAGGTGCTTTCAGTCATCAGTCATAGCATTTTTCACATCAACGGGAAGAAAAAACCAAACTACAACACCCGTCAGCCTAATTTAGACTTTACTGTGTATAATTTGAAGTTAAGATTGCATAAAGTGATGCGCATAAATGCTTGTTTTTCTTTCATGCGCATATGATACGTATGAATGTGTGTGTGTGTGTGTGTGTGTGTGTTTGTGCATGTATGTGTAGATACATATGTGTTCATGTGCCTGTGGAAGCTCAGGATTAATGTTGGGAGTCTCTCTCAATCACTTTCCACTATGTTCATTGAGGCAAGGATTGGTAATTCATCAACATGGCTGCCCTAGCTAGCCAGTTTGCTCTGGGGATACTATCCTTACCTCTGAGCACTGGAATTCCTAGTGGGTTGCTGTGAACAGTCAGCATTGAGCTCCTGAATGCCACTCCTCACCCTTTCGAAGCAAGCACGGTCTATCTGCTGAGACATAGCCTCAATTCCGAAGGCACAGTCATAATTATACAATCCATTGGCTTCTTCAAGTATATACACTGTGTAACTGAAGGTAAAAGTTGTATACTATGTTCAGAAGCCATTGAGGCCCATTTTGTTACACCTGTACCAGAGCGCCAGAGAGAACTCGCCACTTGCTTTCAGTCACCATGCTACTTCTGCCTGTCACAGATGTCAAGCAAGTACCTCACCCAAGCGGAACTACTTGGTGTTATTCATTTTACTAAAATGTATGCCTGTAGGATTCTTCCACATGGTGGCGTACGACAGTCTTGATTTTTGTTCAGTGCTCAGCAGACAGCATAGGAACAGCTGTAAGTTGGTCATTCACCAGCTGATAAACCTTCATGCTGTTTACTTTATTTGCTATGGCTGCTGTGAAAATGAACACTGGGCACTCTTACATAAGTCTTGTGCAAATTATGGTTTGATGTCTCTACGGTAAGTAGCTAACAGTGAAATCACAGTTTAGGTAGTGAATCCTAGAACCCTCCTAGGAGAGAAAAGCATTCCTTTTATAAATTTTTTTTTTTTTCTCCCCCTAGCCAATACCCACTGCTCACTCTCAGCAAGAAGATCCAAACAAGCCCTACTGGGTTTTGAGGCTGGTTTCTGAATACAGTGACTCAGACTATGTGGATGTGAAAAAGGACACGGATCGGTCGGATGAAATACGAGCCATGAAGCAAGCTTGGGAGGCCACTGAACCAGGGAGGGCTATCAAGGTCATGTGCCGGAAAAGCCGTTCTTATTCTTCCTGGGTAGATGTGGTCTGAGACATGAGCCCTGTCTCAGCCACACGGGATTTCTCTTAGGTGTGGGATTTGGAATTGGATCAGATACTAGCTGAACTGTGACATGAGGTGTGCCAAACTATGAGGCTCCTCCTCCACCCCCTCGTTTTTACATAGCCGAGCAGGGCTGGATCCACAGGTGCCCAGAAAAGCCTCAAGTGAGAGCCGGCAATGTTTAACGTGTTTTCCTACGAGGATCAGCTTTAGAATAAAAAGCATGTGCTGCCCTCTGGTGGAATTTCAGTGCCTGTGTCACCTTTCTCTTATGCAGTGGTTCTCAACCTTCCTAGTGCTGTGACATTGTGGTGGCCCCCAATCATAAAATTATTTTCTTTGCTACTTCCATAACTGTAATTTTTCTACTATTATTAACCATAATGCAATTTTATTGGAGATAGACCCATAGGTTGAGAACCACCACGTTATAGCGAACCAGTTATTTTACCTGCAGTGTTCCTTTTCCTAATTCACGGTAAACGAGGCAGATAAAAAATTATTCTGAAACAACTGGATTTAAGATAACATTCTTTGTATATTAGCTTAGGATGGTGGGTCATGCTCTTTCTCTTCCTTGTTCTCTGTCGTAATCTACAGACGGATGAAATCACAGAGGGCTCTGAATTTTAGTCGAGTTAGTGAGGAGTGGGCCTGGTCTAAACTACCTTATTTGGGTTTCCTCTTTAATCTTCTGTATTCTCTGAGCACATCAGCTTGCTTCCGTCCGCTCTGCTTGCTGCTTTTCAATGAGCACACAGGCTGACTGATGTCTGTCTTCCAGGCTGCACAGGCCCGTTTGAAGTACCTCAACCGGTTCATCAAGAAGCCATCTGATGTCCCTGGCCAAGAAACTTTGTCTGCAAGCCAGACTCAAATTAAAACCACAGATGAAGGTCAGTGGCGGCCACCCAACTTCCCAGGCATTTGGCAGGGCCTCCTTAGCGACAAGGAATTCTTTCAGAGTTTCTGGTACTCAGGATGGTGAAAGGCCATGGGGCTTCACATCAGGACACGAATAGCCTTCTGATTATCAAACCTCTTGTACTTTCTCTTCTAAGACTCACATGCCCATTCTCCACACATGAGCGGAGGTGATTGTCCCTGCTTAAGCAAAGTTGAAGGATATGGTACGGTGGCACTCACCTGAAATCCCAGCATTTCGGAGGTAAAGGCAGGAGGCTCAGAAGTTCGTGCTCACCCTCAGCTATAGAGTGGATTCAGGGCCAGCCTGGGCTACAGGAGAGTCTGTCTTGAAAAGGAAAAAAAAGATAAGGAAAAGATGGAAGCAGAGATGAAATGAGGTGGTTACTCAGTGTGATGGTAGTCATGTGGAATTGGAGGCAGTCCTATTACTGCCATAAATCTGGCACCTTCTTAAGAAGAATAAAAAAATAATAAGATAGTCATAATGAAGATAACTACTTATATGGAACATTTGTCATGGCTTGGAAACTTGCATTTCTTAAATTACAGTTGACCCTAGTGTCCAAAGGTTATCACTCCCAAGACCTACAATGTCTATCAAAATGCACAGGCATTCTAGACCCTTCTAGGACACGGAGATGTCTTTGCATTTAATCTATGCACATTTTCCTGCATGCTTTAAATTATCATCATAATTCTTATAATCATAATTCAATCTAAGTGCTTATAAGTAGTTGTTATGCTATATCATTTAGAGAATATAAAGGCAAACAATGTGTATATATTTATGTATATGTGTATGTTCATCACCAGTAAAACTAACATAGAACTAACTACGCAGTAGATAACAAAATAACATTTTCAACTACATATTTCAAATTGTTTAGTACTTATTATGCTATGTGTTTGTGCATGTGCATGCTGTAAGGATGGTTGCCACACTACACATATAGAGGGCGGACAACTTTGCTAGTCAGTTTTCTCCTCTACATGGACCCCAGGAGTTGAACTCAGATCACTAGACTTACATAGCAAGCATTACTTTACCCTCGTGGGCATCTGTCATCCTTTAACCATATATGTTTAAAATGCTGTATTAATTCATTAATTTTTATGTTTTTTTATGTTATGTATGTGTGTTTTTTCCTGCATGTATGTTTACATACCACAAGTGTGTCTGGTGTTCAAGGAGGCCAGAAGACATCATCAGATCTCCTGAACTAGAGCTATAGCCAGTTGTCATATGGGTGCTGGAATTCAAATATGGATCTTCTAGAAAAGCACCTAGTGCTCTTAAACACTGAGCCATTTCTCCAGCCCTGCCTTAACAAATTCTTGATTAGTGGTTAGTTGACTAAATCCATGGATACAAAGCCCAGTGATACAGAAGACAAACTATATTTTATTTGGCATTTATACACCAACTAATTGATGTACTTCTTGATCTCCAAGGTAGAGAAAATCTCAATAATATTTCTACATTCATGAGAAACAAGAGAGCCTGCAAGCATGCAGATCTGGCCCTCCTTTGAACCATTTGTCTTCTCATACATGCCCAACTATATCCAAGTACCAGTGCTCTAGACTTATATGGAGGCAGAAGCAAATCACATCCAAATGCTGCATTTCATTCAAATTAGAACATAATGCAAAGTAAATCACCTACAATGGATGAATAAATAGGAGAAGAGAGCATGGTTAGCATGAAATTTAGGGTTGGTTATTACGGTTTCTTCATGGCCTAGAAGTCACTCTTAGAATCACTACTAAGGAAAATCCTCCTAGCTTTAGGATCTTCACAAGTAAGAACCCCCTTCAGTTTTATTTTAAGAAAATTTAATGCCAAGTCTTACTAGTCCCTTCCCAAAGAGAAGTGCCTTGCCTATGTACAGTGGTTCTAATACTTAAAACCTCACTTCTATCAATATTGTCCCAGTTTCTAAAAGCTTCTGATTGTATGTGGCTTTCATATTCCAAGAGGTTGCCAGGCTCACCATACACTCATGCCTACACTAGTCATATCATGCTTTGACATCCTGATGCTGCAGGTTAGACACTGCAAAGCTATGAAATTGTGTCCTCCAAATCTGAGCTCCTAGAAACAAGCCTTGTTAGATTTGTTTTGCAAGTGACTTCGCGGAGTGCAAGTTATTCTTTTTTAGGAACGTATACATTATGCTATAGGAGAAGTAGCAGGAGGAGCTGGGAAAGACGCAGACACCAAAGAAGTGCCACCACATGCAGCAGGAAGTGCGCCGTTGAAGAAAGAAGACATCAAAGAAGTGCCACCATCTCCAGCACCTTCAACAGGAGGTTTGCTTTGGAAGAAGTGGCAGCTGTCCAAGGGCATCAAGGATCTGTCAAAGTCTACAGGCAGTGATAGCAAAACATCTGTAACAGGGAAGGAAGAGAAAGAGCAGAGTGCACCTAAGGAGACTGTTGGTGAGTTCTGATCTGGCTGGTAAGGTAAGATGGGTACTTGACTTTGAAACAGCAGTATAAACAGATTATAACACACATGTGAAACTGGGGCTCCCAAAATAGAAAAAAAGTGCATCTGTCACAGCTGGCATCACAGCATGGCTCCCCGGGATATTAATCTAGAGTTCTCTCATCGTAGCAAGACCTATAGTAAATGCTGGAATTAGAAAAAAATACTATTGACTAAGAATTCTTTATCCAGTAAATACCATTGTTAAAAACTTAAGTCAAAATGGGAGTACAGTTATAGTTTAGTGGTAGAACTCTTGCCTAGCACATGCGAAGTTCTAAGTTCAATTTAAAGCACTGAAAAAAAAAAGCACACTTAAAAAAAGAAGAAGTGATCAAGGAAAAACAGGTACATCTTCCTGAAGACAAACACCAATAGATGTGAGTCTAGAACAGATGGTTTAAAATAAGTGTCTGGATTAAGATAAAATGACCTCAGAAAGTAATTCAGATCCACAAGAAAAGCTCATTATGTAGGTATATGTTTGAAGAAATCAGAATCCTATTTCCAAATTTTTAATTGATTTGAAAGTAATTGTAAAATTGCACTGGCTGGCTTCTGACACAAAAACAACGTGCCAATAATAGTATAAATGGTGGCTGAGGAAAAGGAGCTGTGCAAGAAAAATGTAGTATCTCCTGCTTTCACAAATACCAATGTGATCCAAATAGTGGGAAATGCAAATGTTTATTATAAAAACCATTCTCAAAGAAATGAAAACGGTAGCATAACATAGTGAAACCATCAAACATGGCCAAGGCTAAGAGGGGAGTCTTTAAGGATGAACGCCACCTTCAAAAAAGTACAATCGCTACAGCTCATGGAGCTGAAGTGCTGAGAACAAAGCCAGCTCAAATTTAGAAGGAAAGAAGTCAAAACCAGAGCAGAAATAGATGAATTAGAGACTGAAAATCAAAATATGAATGAATACCTACACTTGACTTTAAAAAGGAGGGGGAGGACTCAAATAAGCAAAAATAGGATGTGGAAAGAAAGGCATTAAAATTAACAGCAGAGAAATACAAAAGTGGTGTTAGCGATTATTATGAACAACTGTTTGCCAGCAGTGACCTAAAATAGATAGGCAAGTTTCTGGACACGCAGCTTACAGAGATGATGAGGGCCTGGGCTGGGAGACAGCTCAGTAGCTAAGTACTTGCTATGGAGCAGAAGGACCCGAGTTCAGGTCTGCCCCTCACGTGCATGGCAGCTTGAAAACATGTGGATCCCTGAGTTCACTGACCAGTGAGTCTACTGAAACAATGAGCTCTGGACTTAGCAAGTGACCATGTCTCCAAAGGTAAGGTGGACAGCCATAGTGGAAGCCGCCTGTTGAAGAAGCTTTTGTATGCTTCCTCCCCCCCACACACATGCACCACACAATTTAAAATGAAACAAATCTGTAAAAGCCCTGACAAAGCAAATACAACAACACATTAAAAATATTATTCACTATGATCAAGTTGGATTCACACCAAGGATGTAAATATAATTCAAAAGATCATTAAATTGGATATGCCACATAAACAGAATAAAGGACAAGAACTCAGGGAGGCTGGGCCAAAGTCAGTCTGTCAATCAGAAACTTGGTCCTGTGATAACTAAGTAACCCATACAGGGTTTCACGGGTCCATGCATGAGGATGAATGCCTGGTGCCCTAATTCACTAGCTCTAGAAATTCTGTATAGGTATATTTTGTCTGTAAACATTTTTTTCTAATATTGGTAAGATTTGTTATTCTTCCTCTTGCCCAGTTGTTCTGGTAAGCCCTTGCAGACTATGTTGAATGAAAGTGATGAATGTAAGCATCCTTGTCTTATTCCAGACCTTAAAGATATTTTTTGACTTTTTTTTCTGTTCAGAAATACTAGAATTGGTATCCATATGACCTATGTCTTATTTGAGAAATGTCCCATGAAGTAAGAAAAGGCAAGCAAAGGAGGCAATCAGGGAAGACGACATACTTTGCAATGACAACACCATTACTTTCTGGAAAGCCATCAGTAGGATCAGTAGTTGAGTGGTGGTGAATGAGAGAAAAAGCAGCCATGCCTGGAGCCTTTCTGGGTCAGAGAATGTTCTCTCAATGATATCTCAATCCACAGCTCCATACAGTTATCCAAACCCATACAATATTCCCGACCTAGAGTAAACACTAAAGTAAACAATGGTGTTTGGGAGATGGTGGCCCTTGGAAAATATCAACAATGGGGGATGTTGTGCATGCATTGGAGAAGGGTTAAACTGAGTAACACCAATAACGCTGTGATTCCAAAACTACTCTTAGAAATAAGAATTGAAAACATAGAGAATGAAATGGAAAGATATTCTTCTTTGTAATTACAACTTTTATCACGATCTTAATAAGAGTCACTTTGGGTAGAGGGCTAGAGTTGGGTTAGTGAGATAAAGTACCTGCTTGCCATGTAAGCCTGACCATCTGAGTTCACTGCCTGCCACATTCAAGCCAGTTGCGGTGTCATGCGTCTGTCCTCCTGGTGCTGCTGGAGATGGGAGGTGGGCATAGAACGGGTTGGAGGTTCGCTGGCCAGCGGGCCGTAGTGTGGTGCACAGCAGCAGCAATAAGAGAAATCCCGCTTCACCAAGGTTGAAGGTGAGAGCCGACTCCCAAAAGCCATCCTCTGCTCCCCGCCCCGACTCTGCACATGCACCGTATGCATGCTAGCACATCAAAAGAAAGAAAGAAAGAAAGAAAAACTTACTGTGGTTTGAAAATCCCTTAAGAGGTTAACTGCCATTATTTTACCTCGTGACCCAACTCATTCCTGCTTAGAGGAGATGTTTAGGAAACAAACCTAGGTTGACCAATGTAGACTAATGGCTGGCACGCCGGAGCTTCTGGGGGAAGGGACACTCTGACTAGAGAAGGACAGGAACCGGTCTGAATTATGCAAATCTCTTAAAACTGGGTTTTTATGGTGATCCAAGAACCTACTAGATTTATTTTAAAAGTATTGCATGTATTCTTCAGATGAGGTAGGTTTTTTTGTTTCTTTTGCTTGAAAATGATGCTTTCTTTTTATTTTAAAGACATAGTAGTCTGGAAAAGTCAAAAGGTCATTATCATCCAAAGGCTAAAATTCTTTATTAAATCTGCTCATGTGGCTCCCTCTGGGTGCATGGAGTAAAAGTTGGTTCTTTGATCTTCAGTGTCTTCATTTTATATATTGTTCAATCCAGACGAAGGTGTAATAACGCGTCTTACGTACATTTAAATTCCAACTCCCACAGTGCTCAGCATGATTTTCAGACATTTTTCAAGCTCTTTCAATTTTGAATCATTTAATTTGCTTACAATGAAACTTTGTAATTTAAATAAGAGGCTATTTTCCTCCCTCATTTAACTGCAAATAGGAAAGAATTTGTTACTATTCTGATGTTGCATATTCGTATTTTTACATCTTTTACTTAGCTATAGGCAAATTTACACAAAAGGGTAAATATGAAATAAAATTCATAATGTTTTTCAAAAAATAATAAGAAAAGTACAAGGTTGCTTCTTAGCAGAAAGCATTGTTTTCAACCAGAAGGAAATATAATAGCTATTTAGCTATTTACTTCTGGAAGCCTGTGTTTGCTTTCCAACAGTATCCCGTGCACGATCTCAGACAGTTCTGGAAACGTCTCCACGACTCATTCGAAAAGCACTAGAATTTGTGGACTTCAGTCATTATGTTCGGTGAGATTTTAGCAAAAATGATTAATGCAGACAAGTGTGTTCATAAAATGTTAGATATAGCCCCAATTGGTAATTGCTAAGTAACTGAAAAGTTGAAATTAAATGCTTAATATGTCTTCATTTTGTTTGTCTTTAAAGCTACAAGATTATTCATCTTATATTTCTCAAATATTTTATTACACTGTTTATCAACTCATTTAAGTGACTTTTGTAAAAAAATTAATCTGAACCTCCATAAAGTTCTCTTATTACCCATGACTATTATTTAATGAAGTTACATTTTCTTCAGAACTTAATAATAGGATTAATAGAGCCTGTTGTGCATGTTTGTGTTTGAGAATGTCATCACTCTTGTGAAATTGATAAATTTAGATGTAAAGCCCACACAATTCTCAAAGTTTTGGAACCAGTTTCATAGTCACCTTATCTAATGATTTGTCTGACACTTCCCATAATATTCTCTAAAATATCAATGAGTCAATACACAGTACCTAACCCAATTTTTAAAAATTAATCTTTTATTCCACTAACTCTCATGTTTGGTTTGATTCAGCCCAGCTCACTGTTAACATAATTCTAAATTAATTTGCATTCTGAAGTATTATTAGTTACTTTCAAACTCTCAAAAATGATGCTCTTATTTCATCTGACTTTTGATATCAAGGAAAACAAGTGACGAGGCTGTGCTGCAAACAGAGGAACTGAACAAGCAGCAAGCAATGCAGAAGGCAGAAGAAATCCACCAGTTCCGGCAGTATAGGTCCCGAATCCTTAGCATCAGAGACATTGATCAGGAAGAACGTCTTAAGCTAAAGGATCAGGTTCTAGAAACATATGGAGAGATGCGGGTAAGTCTAGCAGCACCTCTGACCACATCTGTTAGGTTCCTTGGTAACAGGAAAAAGAAATCAAAGTTACACATCTGAGTAGAAAGAATTCATAGTATCCGACTCTAAAGTTCATCACCTCCCAGAAAGGCTGGGCATCCATCCATATATCTCCTTTCACTCACCGCCTCCTTCAATCACACTAGCCTATCAGAATAGGAATCTATCTTAAGATGGAATGAATGTGAGCGAGGACCAGACACTATTTGTGAATGTATAAAATTATAGGTTGAGCACTCGTGACCTGAGCTGAGACAGGCAGACCCAATGCTGGCTGTGGAAAATGCTTTAGAATCTGCCTGTTTGCTCATAGCGTCTTCACAGGATATCCCACAAGCCCAGGAGGCTGGCACCACGGATATTATGAAGTGAAAACAAAATGCGACAATGATAATTAGGCTTAAAGTTACAGATTAAAACCACAACTTTTCACTGTGGTAACCATTATCTCTGTGCCTCCCGCCCCCCCCCCCCCCCGCCACACACACACACACACACACACACACACACACACACACGTCTGTAGCAGGTAGAGGTGTTTTATGAAGACACCTCCAAAGAAAAGTTTTCTATGCAGTGGGAGACAGATTAATTGAAGACAAGACTATGACAGAAATGGAAAGATGCAGTAAATGTGGAAGAATGACTTCCATCTCTGATGACAGAGACTTATTGCTTTCTTCTCACTCCCCTAACACAATACACACACACACACAAATACACTCAAACATGCTGACACAAACACACACTCATACACTCACACACTGCACTGACATACAGATACACTCTTACACATACTACACCATACTCTTATACACAGAGATATATGCAGACATATATATATGCATGTGCACATGGATGCGTGCACATGCACACATACACAGACAGAGAGCTATAGAACTTTCTAAGTATTTTAGCCATAGTAATACTGGATCCTCCACCACAGTATTGCTTACTGATGTGGAGGAATCTGCTCGTTAGATATCTCTTTGTTTTGTTCAATAGGCATTTCAAACAAAAATCTCCAAATATTAATTGTAGCAATTTTAGCCCTCTCTCTCATTTCAGGACAAACATGTTACTTCACCATTGTCATCTTAGAAATTGACAATCGTAACTGACAATTGTTCAGAGCAGAAACCTTTGAGACAGTCCTGCCTGTCAGTCTTCACCAGTGATCCATTATCAAAGCCCACGTAGTCCACTTTGAGAATCTATTGGCAGCTCTGCTGCATCCACTCTCTCTATATCCAGTACCCCAGTGCAGACCATTGTGGTTTCTGGCCAAGGTCTTTCTACAGATCCCTCATTGATCTAGTTAGCTACTTCCACCTTTGTCGTTCTTTGATGTGGTCTGTCCTTAACAGCCAGAGAGGGCTCTGTCATTCAGGATAAATTATTTTCTTCTGTGGTAACAAACAATCTCACCATTCCAGTGACTTATGCAGGATCTGCTAAACTTGTTTTCTTTAAAGGGGGGTGAAATTTTTTCTCTGTGGGATCTTTGACTGTTTATCTATTTGTCCATCATATCTACTGCTTCTAGTTACCTCATCTTACCAATATTAACACATAATCAATGTTAATACTTAACTAAATGAGAATACACCAAATAAACAATACTTTATCAAAACAAAGCAAAACAAAACAGACAATAGTCAGATTTGCTCCAGAGACTTGAGCTCACCAAGCCCTGGCGTTTCTTATGCTAGGCACATGTCTAATGCAGTGCAGTGGGTTCTGCTAATGTCTACTAAGATACTGAATGAGGCTGGAAGAGATCGTTTGTGGAAACTCTGCTGTGACCACATTGAACTGAGCATGGCAGTTGGGTCATGCCGTGTCTGTCCAGAATAGTAATTATTTCCATTCAAATTGTATTGGTTAAAGAAATCACACGTTTACTAAGAGCTTCAAAGATGGAGTCAACTTTGGTCGATTGTCCAACATAAAGAACTTTAAAACAATTACCTGGTTGCTGTTACTTTGTTATAGTAAATCTATCAATTTAATATAGAGGGCCATGTTACCTTGAGCCTGAAAAAGAATGGGGAAATATTTTATTGATTGCACTAATGGTATGATCATGCCTGGTTTGATTTTTTAAGTTATTTTCCTATTTTTAAGTTACTTCCTTATTGTTTAAAATGAAAGCTTAATATATTTATAATAAAATATGAATGCATTTTAAGCCTATCTCTTCTAGAGAACAAACTATGGATAAAAACGGCCTCGGTTCAGGTTTGTTCTTATATTTTCAAAAGGAAAGAAAAGGAATTGTGTTTCATAAAGGAATTGGAATAAATGAATGACTGTTAAATCACACAGATTCAATATAACAAAATACATTATCAGAAATAGGGAGTTTCAAGGTTATGGACTTAATTTCTGTGTTTAGAAGCCAAGCTATTGCAACAGATAAGGATGTGTAGAGAAGAGAAACCCAAGAATAATACATTTCTTATCAAGCGGGAGAGAATAGCTCTCTCAAAACCCCTCAGAAGTTTACTGGCATGTGTTCAACTGACTTGGTACACATCCTTAAGATGTTTGTATCTTGCTCACTCACTCTTTCCAATGTGCACATACTGCTATCTTATGCCAGTGCACTTTGCTCTAGGAATCCAATTTTATGGAAGTTATAGTAAGTTTCTTCCATCAACTGCATTGTGAAGTCTGATTTTGGCATCCAGCTATTCCAGCTTCTCAGTAAAATCATGCCCATTGCCGAACAGTGGGGAAAACCCTCATAGAATTTAGCATGAAGAGAAAGCTGACATTTATAGAAAGTTTTCTTTATTCCAGTATTGGTCCATTAATCCTTATTATTCCACGGTATTGAGTTTGAAGAAGTCAACAACAGTGAGGCCTTCTCCATATTCAGAGAGGAAGGAGAAGATGAGGAAGCAGCAAGAGGCCCTGAGAAGGATAGCTAGTGAGACTGAGGATGAGTCACTAATGTGACATCCGGTGAGCCGAGAGAGGTCAGCTGACCGCAGAAGAGACGGTTAAGTAGGAACAGAATCAAGAACTGATGTTGAATGTAGCTACACACTGGTGGCCGGATAACAGCTAGATAGTACTGTTATCTACTATGCTGAGAATGAAAGAAAGATAGCAGGTTAACTGTTCTTACTCAGAAGGTCTGCAGCACAGCCCTGGTATATCTTGTCAGAGTTAGAGCACAGGTGGGGCCTAGTAATCTCCCGAGCACAACTGCTGTGTGAAGGACAGATGGGTTCTGAACTCATCTGAGGCAAAGTTCCACTACCAGAATCTCTACCAATGTCTCTGCCATTTGTTTTTCATTTGCCTTGTATCACATATTCCTAAACGTTCAAGGACAAGCCTCGCTCCCATCTTCAGTGAGTTTCCCCATTAATGTGTGAGCATGAGGACAGGATAAAGAAAACGTATTTATTTTCCTGCTGCTTATGCATCATTATTAGTGAGACTGATTGGCTTGGTTTTGTTTTGGAATAGGATTCAGTAGATGAAGCCCGGCAGAAAATCCTTGACATCCGGGAAGAATACAGAAACAAGTTACTGGAGGCTGAGCGCTTAAGGCTGGAGGCTTTGGCAGCCCAGGAGGCTGCAATGAAGGTGGAGTCAGAGAAGAAGTCTCCAGTTTCTGACTCACAGAAGAAGAAGAAGCCAGGAAAGAAAAAGTGACCGAGAGGTCCTGTGGCACTCTCTTCTGTAGTGGAAGGAGTGTTGAAGGCGCTACCACTTTGCCTTTTGCTAAAACATAGAACAGCTTAAACTGGAGAAAATGTTTCCCACTCAGTTTCTTCATTTAAATGTTCACTGGTGTCTCAGATGTTCTAATTTCACTAAAATGCTTTTAAAAAGGTTTAGATTATAAATAAAATTGTGTTACATTTCGAATATTTTGTATTTAATTTGTGTGTGTGTGTGTGTGTGTATGTAAGTGTGCACACCCATTGATATACATTTAGGGGTCTGAAACTCTTTTGGGGGGTCTGTCTCTCCTTCCACCTTGTTTGAGGATGGTATCTAGCTTCTGCTGCTATACTCCAAGCTTGTTAGTCCACAGGCTTCTAGGTGAGATAATTCTGTACTCACTCCCCATCTCACCATATGAGCACCAGGATTGCCATGTGCTAACAAACATGGCATACATATATTTCAAGAATTCCTACTCAAGTCATAGACTCCTGTAGCCACTGGTTTGGATCCACTGATACATTTTCCCAGCCCTGAATTTTAAATATTTTTATTTTTATTTATGTTTATATGTGTTATTGTGTATGTCTGCATAAATGATCCACCTTCAGAGCCCAGAAGATTGCATCAGATTGCCTGGTGCTATGTGCCACACCTTGTGGGTTCTGGGAGGTGATCTCAGGTGGTCTACAAACACAGCAAGCACTCTTAAAGGCTAAGCCATCTCTCCAGGCCCCTGAATTTTAATTGGTAGCAAAACAAGATCTTAAATGGGTCAAGAGGGTTATCTTTGAAAAAAATGAATGAAAATAAATGAGTAAATAATAAATATAAAGGAAGAAAAGAATCACGTTTGCTAATCAGTCAGTGTATAGACACAGAGTATAATGCTTGACTCTTGTTGCTTACAAGCTAACTCTTACATCTAGAATTAATACATTTCTATTTTTTTATTTTAGTATGAGGCTCATTGCTTACAGGCAAATTTCAGTTGTTTCTTGTGTCTTTCCCCTCTGGGAGCTCCATGGCATCTCCCCGATTCTGCCTTCTTTTATAACAGGAGGAGTGGGCTGCTTGTCATCCGGCTGCTTGGCGATCTTATACCTGAAATAATAACACAGAAACTGTATTCATTTAAACACTGCCTGGCCCATTAGCTCTAACTTGTTATTGGCTAATTCTTACATCTTAATTTAATCCGTGTCTATTAATCTGTATATTGCCATGTAATTGGGACTTACTGGCAAGATTCTAACCAGTGTCCATCTCAGGCAGGAGATCCATGGTGTCTCTCCTTCTGCCCTTCTTCCCAGCATTCAGTTCTGTCTTCTCTGCCTACCTAAGTATTGTCCTATCAACTAGGCCAAGGCAACTCCTATACCATTCTTTCTCCCAGCATTCAGTTTAGTTTTTTCCACCTAGTTGTGTTCTGCTCTATCACAGGCCAAGGAAGAGTCTTTATTCATTAACCAATAAAAGCAACACATGGACAGAAGGACTTCCCATACCAACAGGGTCTATGTAGCATTGGCTGACCTGGAACTCACAGAGATATATCTACTTGCATGTACCCCATACCTTCCTCTTTTCTCAAAATTGTTAAATGAGGGGAAAACAGGGAAAGGAAAACAAAGATTTTGATAAGGGAAAAAATGAGCACCCATTCAACACAAACTTTGTGTACTGTACTATTCTTATGAATCAGAAAAAATAAAACCCAGTAAGATATTGATTAACTGGGGAACTGGCATGTAATTTCCAGTCCCTGAGATTTCTGTTCCTTTCCATTCAAGGGGTCAAGTATTACGTGTGACACTAGAACCCTTTTCATAACTAGATAACCAGATGTTTTAGGTTTTTGTTAAAAATGAACAGGCAGGCCGTGGTGGCACATACCTTTCATCATATCACTGGGAGTGGTGGGAAAGGCAGGCAGATCTCTGTGAGTTTGAGGCTAGCCTGGTCTATAGACTGACTTTAAGAACAGCCAGGACTACACAAAGAATCCCTGTCTCAAAAATCAAACCAACTAACCAACCAAACAAACAAAAACAAACAAGCAAAAACCTACTTGAAGGATCCCGACTACAGCTCACACATGTGCCCCTTCCTGAAGCTATCAGACTACTGAAACACTAGTGCCCACAGAGAATTGGAATTTCCAAGGGAATCTCTGCAGGGAAGGAAAAAGGTTGAAGCCTGATTCCAGTCACAGCAGGATTTTGTCTCCAAGGAAGAGATTCCACACATTTCTGACAACTGCCCTGTAAGACTGACTGAAGGGCAACAAGAAGAGATTGGACCATGCCTTGACTGCACAAGTCAGAACCCAAACCACAGACTTAGGAAATCTACTGGGCCTCTTTATTTGTTCTTTTCTTAAATGTTACCATATCGAATGAATTTTCTTTCACTGGTTTTAATTATTCTTTTTTTTAATTAGCACATTGAGGAAGGGTGACTGTCTTTGTTAGGGTTTCTATTATTGTGAAAAGACATGTGACTATGGCAACTCTTATAAAGAAAAACATTTAATTGTTGTAACTCTTAGTTCAGAGGTCTATCCATTATCATCATGGTAGGAAGCAAGGCAGCCTGCTGGCAGACATGATGCTAGAGAAGGAGCTGAGAGTTCTTACATGGTGACTTGCAGGCAACAGGAAGTGCAATGTCTCACTGGGCAGTATCTTGAGAATATATGAGACCTTAAAGCTCATTCCCACAGTGACAAATTCCTTCAACGAGATCACACCTACTCCACAAGGTCACACCCCCTACTTTAGTCCTTTAGGGACTATTTTCTTTTCTTTTAAACTGCCATGGTGACTGTAAGGTAAAAGGGCCGGTGGAAGAAACCCACCCTGGTCCTGAATCCAGAGCCTATAAAAGAAATACTTTGACCCTGAACCCAGAGTTGATGAATAAAACACTTTGGCCCTGAAACCAGAACCAAAGAAATACACCTTGATACTGTAACCAAAGTCAAAGAAACACACTTTGGTCCTTGAACCAGAGTCAGTAAAAGAAAGACACTCTGGCCTTGAAACCAGAGCCAAATCTGCCCCTGACCAACTGAACACAAAAGCCACAAATCCCTAAACAGGAAAACTAACCAATCCTTGAGCAAGAAATCTAGTCAATCTGAGCTTGTTCAAGCTCAAGGAGATCAAAACCCGACCAATTCCCTCCCTGAAAATCTCCCTGGAAAATCTCTGCCCCTATGAAACCCAATAAAAGCCCCTCTGCCTGTTCAGTTGGTAACTGTCCTCCTCCACCCTGGCAGAAGCAGCCATTCTCTTGGGCTCCTCATCCCCAAATAAACGTCTTAAAAAGAGTTTTGAGGGAAGATCATTTGCTGGCATGGAGCATCAGCTCTGCTAGGAAGCTTCCTTAGGGGAACAGAACAGAAGAAACAACTGACTCCTCTTCTGGGAACCTCCATTAAGGGGAGCCGTGGAGAAGAGACCAGCTGTGATGGCTCTCCCCTGGAGAGGAGCAGGATTGTCACATCCTGTTGGAGACCATCCCCTGCCAGATCCCAGTTTCAGGTATAGCCCGACTTCCTGAAAAGTCAGGCTACCTTCCTCCTCACAATTGTAGGTATCTGGGATACCTTCCCTTCACAGCTATAGGTATATATGTTGACTTGCCGACTAGTTGGGGTACCTTTCCCTCCAGAGCTGTAACGCTTGCAGTGACAGAACTTGTTAGAACCATCTGAGAGCAAGTTTGTACCCTGAAGCTGCAGTTGCATGATTTGCAGTCTAATACTTGTTCTTCCTCATGGGATATACCTACGAACCCTGGAAAAGACATAAGACCAAATTCCTTGTTTTCTGACCACCAAAGCAAAAGGCAGCCATCAAACACTAAAAGTCAGCATTTACTCCTACATGGCCTAGAAGCCTCCTCTCAATATTGGGTGAACTGATATCACAAGTAAAGGGGATCTGTGGGGTGTCTCTCACCACGGCTAAGTAGCCAAAGGAAAACTTTTTTCTTTGCACATTCAGGCATTTCCTTTTTCTGGTGAGAGATACCCAGCAGGTCAATAGAAGGAGCAGGAGGAACTCAGCTCTAGCTGAGTTGAGGAAGCTTTCTTGATCCCATTGGCCCATGATTCTTCCCCCATCTAGACATACTAGACAGACAAAAAGAAAACTCAGATTCAGCAAGAGGTCCCATTCCAAAGGAGTGTTTGTACCTGCAGCCCAAGTCAGGAGGCAGTAGGAGGGGACTCACCACCCCTCACCTCTACTGAGGACTACCCCTCAGCTGACCTGAGGTTGTCTCTTTTCAGGTACTGTGGCAGCACCAGCCAGGAGCAGCAGCAACACCAGATGAACCAGGTGAATGCAGCTATCCCTACGAAGCTGTGCAGATTAAAATGCCATCACAACCATGATCCACAAGAAAGGGCAAAAACAGCCATGCTAAAACTTAGAAGTGAGGCAGATTTCCAAAATAAAACATGTCCCAGACTTACACAGTAAAGGGGAAATAAGCAAACATATATGGGTCATACCAATGACCTGTAAATGCCCCAGTCTGTGTGATTCTGAGATTCTGAACTTTCTTCGTCCTGGGTTGTTTTCTCTATTTCAAGGAAGAAAATACTCTTTATAGAGAAAATAAATGACCTTGAGGGGCTTGAAGCCTGCTTAGTTCTCCCTGGAGAGTTATAAAGGAGCCAAGTATAAAAATAGATTAGCAACCTGGGACTCCAATTGGCTTAGGCAATAAACATAGCCCTTTCCTGACAATGTGGATTCCTGATTTAAGCTATAGAATTGCATTTTTCCCTTTGGCTGCCCCATTGGTAAAATCCTAGTTACAATCAAACATCTTGAAAGCAATAGTGATAGGCTGGTCAAGTTTGAGCTGGTTTTACTGCATGCACAGAAAAGCAAGCAGTGTTCTCTGAGTGAATTTTCAAGGGGAATCTCCTATTTACTATCTTATGCCTATGGAGGTGCATCTGATTAAAATAAAATGCATCATAGGAAAGGGACTATGCAGTAAAGAAACATAACTCAAGCTTGCTGTTTAAAATCAAGGAACAACCTACACCCTCCCTGTAGCTCCTCCTCCTGCTCGTGAACCCCACAAACAGTAATGGGGAACCCTTGAGTGTGCTAATTCCATGGTCTGCTACTTGCTTGCAGGGTACCAATATGTACTGTCATGTTGCTTTTGAAAAAAACTTTCCTTTAAAACTCTTCAAGCCCAGTGGTGGTGGCACATGCCTTTAATCCCAACACTCAGCCTGGTCTATAGACTGAGCTCCAGGACAGCCAAGGCTACAGATAGAAAACCTTGTCTTGAAAACAAAATAAAACAAAACAACCACAACAAAAACCACTTCAGTCTTTGGGTACTTCAGTTCTTCAAACAGGATGCTGAGATTTGGAAGAACCTGGTTAGTACAGCCATCTCCTGGAAGAGGTATGATGTGTTTGCTTCCATCCTAGGTACAAATGGAAATATAGCAAGCATCAAGTCGGCGTTAGTATCAACTGCTTCCCAGAACAGCAAGCAGGATGCTACATGACCAAGAGCTCAGCATTGGTCATGGACAGGTCAAACAACAGGACTGATAAGAAAATGTCTAGAGTACTGGATCTTTATGTAAGTCTCCAAAGACATAACTGATTGAAGCATGAATTCTCAGACCAGCCATGTTCCAAACACCACAGGTCTGAAATGCATCTACAGTTATTTAAAATCAGCATAGTAATTATAACTTTCATAAAGAAAGCAAAATGATTTCATTAGTGTTCCTTTCCAAGTGGCTTTTCTGATCTGTTTTGTTTTAATTTGGCTGGAATTTCATGGTAACACAAGTGGAAGAAAAATTGTTCATGAGACGTGCTGATGTTTGCCCAACTGTGATGTGACTTAAAGGCTCAGGTGCAAAGCTGAGTAATTCAGCATCTTGAGCCATCCTGGCCAATGAGGATGTAAAATCAAGAAAGGCAAAGAGAAGTTTGCTGTTGAGGGTAAAGTCTCTTCAGCCCCAGCTTTATTAAACTTTACTGTGTGAATTTGAAAAAGTGTGTGTGTGTGTGTGTGTGTGTGTGTGTGTGTGTGTGTGTGAAGCACTGATGGTGTAGGGTGGACTCATGCCACGGAGCTTCTGTAGAGTTCAGAGGACAACTTTGTCAGTTGGATCTTTTTCCACCATTACTGGTGTTCTCAGATGAACAGAAACGTCCAGGCTTGCATAGCTTGTGCCTTTACACCCTGAGGCCTCTCGTTGGCCCACTGAGGCCTCTTGTTGACCCACTGAGGCCTTTTATTGACCCACTGAGGGCTCTTGTTGACCCACTGAGGGCTCTTGTTGACCCACTGAGGGCTCTTGTTGGCCTACTGAGCTCTCTTGTCAAGCCAGAGCCCTCTCATCAGCCCACTGTAGATTTGATTTTTCATGAACTAGACAGTGAATAGAAGCTATGATTTTGTAAATCACCAGAGTCGCAGCCTTCTTTCACTTCCTTCACAGTCTTCCCTTTACACTTCTCCCTCCCATTCACCCTCCTTTCCATAGTTGCTAGGAGACATGCACTTACTTACACTTCAAGGGAAGATCTCTTGCTTTATATAGCTTTGTACTTCTTTCCCTGGGGAATGTTTTTTTTTAAAAAAAAAGATTTTACTTATTTTTCTTTCATGCATATGTGTGTTTTTCCTGCAACTACGTAAGTGTACTCCGTGCATGCCTAGTTCTCAACAAGGCCAGAAGAGGACATCACATCCCCCCAAGACTGGAGTTATAAATGGTTGTGAGCTGCTATGCCAGTGCTGGGAATTGAAAACAAAGAGAAATATGAGAAAGTGATAAGGATTAATAGATGACCAGATTTACACCATCCATAGAGAAAACACCTTTATATTAAAATGAAAAGGCCTATTTTACCTTGTGGCTCCAATTTAGAGACCCATCTCAGGTAGCTGCATGAATGTGGAAAGAGAACCTGAACTAGACCCAGAAAATGTGGCCAGCCAAGACCAGCCCAGATCTTTCATTAAATAAAACCAAGTTAGCAGCGTGCTCTTCGCACTGGGGAGTTGTAGGCAGCAAGCCAGCTAGCTGTCTGCTGCTATGCCTCTCCTCTGCCACCATGGATTCCTATGGCTCTGGAACCTTCTCAGACTACACACTCTTCCTTAAGTTGCATTTGATCATGGTGCTTTGTCCCAGCTATAGGAGTAACTAATGAATTCACCTTCATGTAACCCTTTTAGACAGGCTCTCTAAAGTGCTCAGGCTGTCCTTGAACTTCTGATCTTCACGTTTCAGCTTCCTGAATAGTCAGACTGGGGAACCGGGCCTAGCTCTTTTCTTTCTGTAATACTATCAACTTGGAACTGTTTGGGGAGTTGTGGTTTACTTTCAAGAAAATATTTAAGAATAAGGTTATAGCACAGGAACTTAAGAGCACACCAAACATTAAACACTCAGGTAAAATGTTCTGAAGTGGTATTACAGTTACATAAAGGACCAAAGAGCCACATCCAGTAATGCTTATTTCCCATCTGAGCTGTGTTCCTGCATAAAGCAAACTGCCTCCTGGGTTCAGACAAGAGTTTCCACATTTCCATCTGTCCCACAGCTAATTCCAGTGTACACAGTGCAGTATGGAATCAACTTTTAAATATATACTCTCATTTAAAATATTAACATTGGGATATCATTTTAAGACCAAATGAACTCATTTGATTTTTAAATGAAAGCATTATTACTTTAAAACAATCATACAAAATTAGCACAGATTTTCAAAATCATTATAATAAAAAGTTAGTAAGTAAGCTATCACTGAGAAAGGTAAATCCACTATCTGGTAAATTACAGAGTAGATATAGCATGCAGTAGACAAGCTACCAACTATTTAACTAGTCCCCTACAAAATTTTTAAATTTTTGTTTTTTTTTTGTTTTTACGTAATATTTTTATAGATTACTTGGGGATTTTACATAATGTACCCTGATCACACATTCTACTTTCCCCTTGTTTGCCCCTTACCCTTCTGACCTCCTCCACAAAAAGGTTTGAAGATTATCTATCTAATTTAAATATATATGTATATCTAGAAAACCTAACTAACATGACTACAAGCTTGACTATTATAGATAACTGTCTATTAGCCTATATTTCTTAAATTATACATTAAAATTTTAAATGAGCTACATAAACACAATACCTTAATCAGGAGCAGAAATATGCAGATAATAAAATTGACCTTAAATTTGTATCAATAAACAAAGATCCACACCAATGCAAAGTATTCATCTCTATAGCATATCCCCCTTTAAATGTAAATAAATGTTTATATATAATTATTTAGAGAATTTGGGCATTGTTGTCTAGACTACTTCCTGCTGATTGGGGGCGCTGTTAACCAGGTCTGTCACTGGGTATCCTGTGGGGTAGGTCCATCTCAGCCAGCAGTCCTGAAGCTGTCATGGACATTGGACCATCTGGGCCTTTGTTTCATGGGGTCTTGTTTAATTAAACCACATTAGCTTATAGAATATAGAAATATAGAATATAGAATATCTTGAAAGAGACAGAGTAAGGCAGTTATAGAAAAAGTAATAGATTTAAAACAACCATGTAAAGATGGAATATACACAGAGAGTCTGGATTATGTATATTATTATGTTTTCTTTGCATTTTTTGACTGTGAAGGAGCTAAGTACAGAAAGATATTTTCATTGTATGGGCTGCTAAATTAAACCTGCATATATATTTTAGAGGTATCTTAATTCCAAAATTTGGGTCTAAGGATTTGTTGCTTTGAAAAAGAGGTTCTGCATTTGTTTCCATAGAAGACGAGACGATGTAGATTGCTTCCCAAGTAATGTGGTTTGAGGGACCAAGACTCCCAGAAAGGTCACCTTGAACACTCCTCAAAAAATTATTTTGCCCAATAAACAGCAGGAAGAAGTTTGGAGAACTACACTGATATTCCCAAATATTGTTTATAAATGATTGTTTACATTTAAAGGGGGGATATGCTATAAAGATTTGCTTTGGTGTGGATCTTGCCCGATTGATAGAAATTGAAAGTCAATTTTGTTGTATGATTATTTTGGGGCTAAGCAGACAGGAACTAACTTGCGGCCTCCTTACAACAGCTTGCCATCATGTTCTGGTGGCAGTCAAGAACAGTCACCTAAGAATTCTTTGTTATATAACCCAGCATCATCTACTCAGGCATGACATTGCCCACAGTGGCATGGTCCCTTCCATACCAATTATTAAACAATAAAATGCCCAAGTGTTTTACTGTTTCTCTGACTTGGCTTGTTAAATGGAGTTATATGAAGTACTGCCTTTCTGTGTCCAACTGATTTCACTTAAGTGTGTGGAATGGCCATTCATTCTATCTCAAATGGTAGATTTCCTTTCTGTTTTACACTGAGTAGCATTTGATTTCAGATAGACCACATTTCCATCCATCTATCTTCTCACAAGATGCTAATGCCATCTTCAGGGTCTAATCAATTTCTCAAGCCAAACCGGGGATTGAAATATCAACATGGACATTTACAGGTAGGTGGGGAAGGGCACAATGTTCAGCCTACATAAGGCATGGATAGAGGAGGGCAGCACTGGGAATCTAGGCTCTCAACTGCAGGGCACATTTGACCAACAGATGACAGGCAGGAGACTTTTGCCACTTTGAGGGACCTGCAAGTCAAGCAACTTCCAAGACTCCAGCAAACTCCATGAGAGAACACTAGGTATCCAAGGAGGCCAGAGTGTACCAGTACTAGATATCAACTGTACTGACCAATTACTCTTTGCACTGTCTCCATGTTTAACTCTCCTTAGACACCATGCCAGGGGTTAAAAGAGCAGCAGCTGGCAAATGAAGAAAGATGCAGAGCCAGAAGGCAGCAAGAAGGCCATGCTTCCTGCCTCCTCCTGGCTCACAGGCTTGGCTTAGGTCCAAGCCTGGGAACGAAGTTGCAAAAGACACTAACAACCCCCGAGTTTTCAACTTAATGGTGGGGAGGTGTTGTGCGATTATTAGACTGCCTAAGCTTCTAATACCAAATTAATGAATATTTCTTTAGTATCCAAGACCTCACTATAAACCTCCCATATTGCCTGTATTAGTCAGCATTCTCTAGAGAAAGAGAATGGACAAAATGAATACATATTATAAAGGAGGTTGTTAGATTGGCTTATAGACTACAGTCTAGGTAGTCCAATAATGACTGCCCTTACAGTGGAGAGGTCGAGAGCTGGTAGCATCTGGGTTCAGTATACTCAGTTCAGAACACTCAATGAATCAGTGGTCTTGATTGGGCACTTGATTGGGGGTCTGGAAGGTTCCTGGGGAGCCGCTGGTCTCCATTGCACATTGTAAGATGAAAGAAGCTAAGTTCTGTCGTCAGTAAAGGACAGAGCAGCAGCAGCAGCAGCAGCATGGTAGATGATTAGCCAGCAACAAGCTTTCTTTTGAGTCCATTCTTAAATTCTTTTACTAGTGAGACTATAGTCTCTAGTTTATGCATCAAATCCAGAGAGAGTTCCCCACATTCTCCATAGCAAAATGGAAGATGGACTCATGCCAGGAAAGCATCCAAAAGAAAGTGCTCACAAGAGATTATGCAGAGATACAGGAAGCCAAAGATAGGCAGGGCCCGGGTTTGCTATCTTCCAACAACTCTCTGTAAAGAACCAATTAACGGGGCACATGTGAATAGTCAGGAGGATGGCAGAAGAATGGGGGTGGTATTTGAACGCAATGTATTACGTGCATGTATGACATTCTCAAATGAGAGGAAAGAATGGAAGAAAGGAAAAGACGGAGGGAGGGAGGAAGGGAAAGAGGGAGGGAGGGAGGGAGGGAGGGAAGGAAGAAGGAGGAAGGTAGGGAAGGAAGGAAGGAGGAAAGAGAGAAAGAGAAGGGGCAAACACGACCTAGGATCTTACCCTACTGGTTCCTTCTAAAGGGGGTACCCAGCTCTAAAAGTCTTTCCACATCTCAGCCACCCTACTGGAGACTCGCTCTGCATATGTAACCCTTCCAGGAGCATATCTACATACCACCATGGAATCTTTAGGATCTGAAAGAGAGTCAGCACAAGTTTGAATACCGCGGAACGTTTCATGGCAAAGTGGGGATGATAGCTAACATCAAGGGAGGCTTCTGTGATTTATACGGCAGGGATCTGCTGATAGGAAGGAATTAAAGTCCAGGAAGAAGTTTTGAATACTCTTGCAGTTCGGGGGTCTTTTGCTTCCGTGATGTGATTAGAACTGAAGGTGACAAAAAACCCAGACCAGGCCTGTAGTCCCCACCCTGCAGGTGTAGGGAGAGTCCTGGTTCTTATTTGTGGAAACTCAAGAATTATCCCCTCTCCCACAGAATTCATACATAGGTTGACGCTTGAGGATGTTATTTTGCTGCACGTAAAAGTTCCCCTTTTACCCAGAAAATCTTCTCACACAGTGCAAGGGAAATAGTGTCCCAAGAAGTGGAAAAATGCCAAACCAGTCGCCATTTCCTGGATCTTCCAGTAGAGGGCACCAGGGACCAGCGCACAGGCTCAGCCGCCTCCCCAGAGAGATTATGCAATGATGAGGACGCAGGCTCCAGGGACAGAGATGGCTGATGCAGGAGAAGAGCCAGCTGAGGCCCAAGAGGGTAATCCCCAGAGGATAGGACCGCTGTCGGGAATCTTTTCCCTTCCACGAAACCCTGGAAACTGCTTAGTTGTTTTTCTGGTTGATTTGTGGCTGCATACAGCTGTCAGCTGCCTGTGAACTGGGAGCCACTAGCTCAGTGCTGGCGTCTATTTTCTAAGGAGACCTCTCCGAATTCCTTTTTTTCTAAAACTAAATAATAACAGTTATTAAAGACACCATCTCCTGCACTGCTCATTTATGCCTTCAGGGTGTTAGAGGCTGGGCAAGTGCTATGTAGCTTTTCCTACACGATGTATTTTTTATTTCTTCCTCCCATCTGCTTCAAGTGGTCCTGCCTAGCCTGTTGTATCAGCCTCCCCACTGAGTTAAACACAGCTTGTTAGACAGCCAGGGAGGGAAGAAGAGAAGCACAGGACTCCAGTCTCTTCAAATGTCCCCCAGTATATTCCACTTATCTACTCTGGAGAGAGACGCATGTGCCCATGTTCAGAGCATCAGGAGTCTGAACATGGAGATTTCTTCAATTCATCTTCCTCTCGCTGCTAATTCTGCTTAGGATTTTGTGTTGCTCTGCTTTTAATTTCCTTCAAATCTATCAGTGATCTGGTGGATAAAGGATTCTGGTAAAGCAGGAGATGAAGACATAATGGCATTCTCTCTGAGTAGGGAAATGGGCTGCTAGCTAGTGCCTCTTATTACATCATAAGGAAAAGCCATAAATTACTTTAAAAAGAAATTAAAATATCAAAACCAGGCTTGCTTCATAGATGACTGCAGGGAATTTGGTCTGGAGTAGAAAGAGAAATGTACTTATGATCCCTTAGCTCAAAAGTCATAACATACATGATGGTATTTTTATAACATTGCACACACGGTGCTCTAAAGTGTTATATTATTAATAGTGGCTAAAATACATTGTTTCCATCCAGAAAAAAATAGCCATATTTCAGATATTTTCATATTAGTCCTCATCATGTATAATGTAAATGCAGCAAGATATACCCAGTTAATCCAGTAAGGAAGGACAAGTAGCTGGTCTTCTTATTTTTAGTATTTGCTCCTGAAGACATTCAATAAGTTACTACATTTTGAATACTTTGGTAGTCCTGCCTCCCGCTGCAGGGTGTTGGGGCAGGAGACACTAGAAGAGAAACCGAGGAGCGATGGATATTTTAATATACTCAGCGTATGTCTGCAAATGCTTTACTACAAGCACGGTGCCAGTTCGTATTCTAACCAATTGTGGGCCAGTGCTTTGTAGGTTGCCAGAGAAGTCTCCCATTGTTGTGACTAGCATTCTTAGCCATGTCTTTATCTCTTGGATTTCTCAATATTCTGTAAGGACCTAAAGAATGGGAACCTACAAAAGCAAGCAAGTAAACAAACAAACAAACAAACAAACCCCCCTGCAAGTAGAAGACAGGGAACATGGGGGACCTGAAGGCCACCTGTGGCAGTGGAGGTACTTAAGATTTGCTGAGATCATGTCTCTTGCATACAGTGATGCTTTTATGGCCACTGGAACAGGCAGGGGACTGACTGCTTCCCTAGAATCTTCAAGGGGATGGCCTTAGGCAGCTTTTGGGATGGGATTGGTGGAATAGAGGTGAGAGACCCATCAAATGGTTTGGCAGCCTTGTTACAAGGCACTGGTAATTTCCCTTGCCCTCCACAATGTGACCGCACCTTGAAAAGTCACCGTCTGTGACCCAGAAAGTGGCTGCAGTAGAGTTAGCAAAGTGGTCAGTGCCTTGATTTTGGACTTTGTGGTCTCAGTGAGAAGTACATCCATGCTTTATGGTGGCATTTTATGACAGTAGCCCAAATGAGTCTACAGCCATTGAAGTTGGAGAGCAGATGGCCCCATGGACTCAAGCTAGAGTGATTTTGAAGTTGATCACTCACCAGTGATGCTTATAAGAGTGACTTTCCCAAGATCTAAGTAAAAGAATGCTGAGGATCTCTGGCCTGAGGCGGGATTACAGCTTGGAGGAGGAGATGGAGTTTGACAAGTACATCACCCTATGACTCAAGCCCAAAAGTGTGCTTCACGTATGGGTGGATTCACGTCACTTGTGTCTGTAACTGCATATCTTTGTAGATGCCACTTCCCTTATTTTAGTGCATACGGAAGGCACAGGAAGCTGTGTGAGGAAGAGGCCGTTAGGAAGCAGCTATGCATTGGGGAGGCAACTCCATTTGCTCAAGAACTAATTTGCTGAAAAACAATTTGCCAGAAACCTAATTTACCAAGTTTTAAGAAAGCTTAAGAAGTTTGACTTTCAGGCTTGTCCCGTGCTTTGCCTGGCTCCCATCTGCAAGGCTTACCCAGGCTATTTTGTTACAAAGGCAAAGTCAAGTTCAGAGGCAGGTACAAGAATAGACAGAAGTAAGGGCAGAAATTAAACTAAAGCTTATGTACAAAACCTTCAGTGAGTCAGGAAATTGGTCATTTTTTCAAGTTAATTTTAGCAAACTGGCTTTTCAACAAATTGGCTCCCATCCCCTTTTGGTACTATCTTCCAGAAATACCCCTTTTGCTTTCTCTAGTTCTTCCACATCCAATGTACTTTACCTGAACCTTGGTACTGTGCCATTCCTAAGAATATCCCCAATATTCAACCTTTGACATAGAACATAAAGATTTAACCACCAGCTGGCTAGCCTGAATGTAGACTCTGAGAAGAGCTGAGTCAAACCATTTGAGTATTCAGAGAGCCTGAAGCTGAGAAAAGGAGATTTACATGGGAAATTTTGGAATAATAATTTCCAAAGAAAAACACTAATAATAAGGACATCATCAGTTCACGATTAAATAGACAGATGAGTAGATGTTTTTTGGAGAAGTACTTTTTGCGTGTACAAAATTTTGGTCTGGTTATTGTGTGTGCTTTTCTTTTCTTTGGGATTTGCTGCTGTGAGATCATCTATTGTCAATTCCACATTAGACAAAGACTCATCTCCAAAATATACAAAGAACTCAAGAAACTTGACATCAAAAGAACAAAGAATCCAATAAAAAAGAGGGGGGGTATACAGACCAAAACAGAAGTCTCTCAACAGAGGAATCTCCAATGGCTAAAAGACACTTAAGGAAATGCCCAAGATCCTTCTCCATCAGAGAAATGAGTGACCAAGATCAAAAACAGTGATGACAGCTTATGCTGGAGAAGATGTGGGGTAAAGGGAACACTCCTCCATTGCTGTTGGGAGTGAAAACTTGTATAGATGATTTGGAAATCAGTATGACAATTTCTCAGAAAATTAAGAAACAATCTACCTCAAGACCCAGCAACACCACTTCTGGGTATATACCCAAAGGAAGCTCATTCTTACCATAAGGACGTATGCTCAACTATGATCATAGCAGCATTATTTGCCATAGCTAGAACTTGGAAACAACCTAGATGTCCCTCAACCAAAGGATGGATAAAGAAAATGTGACAGGCAGACGACGCAGGTGGCGGCAGATGACGCAGGCCACAGGTGGCAGGGACCTGTGGGGACCTGCGCAGCGGCAGACAACGCAGGCCACAGGTGATGGGGACCGGCGGCGACCGGCAGGGACCAGCGTGGCACAGATGCAGGCGGCAGGGATAGTCACGCAACACGCAACACCGAGAGCAGATAGCCCCACTACAATTAAATCAAAGAGGTAGGCCTTTGGCTGGTGAGGTCCCTGGCAAACGGGGAGCCTGGTCCTGTTCCTGAAGACCCTTCTGAGGGGTGAGAGAGATCTTGGCCCCTAGCAGGAGCCAAGAAACAGAGCGAGGGCATTTTGTAAGAGGAGCACCTGGCCAGCAGAGAAACCTGATCCGGTTTTAAAAGACCCATTAGATAGCATCAATAGGACGAGATGGGCAGGCACCAAGGCAAAAATTCACCCAATAATCTGAAAAACAACATGAAAACACCAGAACCCAATGATCTTACAACAGAAGGACTTGAACACCCTAACACAGAAGAAGTGGAAAAAATTGACTTTATGAAAGCAATAGAGTCCCTTAAACAACATGTAAAAAATGCCCTTATAGAAATGGATGAAAAGTATAACAAAAAGTTTGAAGAAATGAGTAAATACGTACATGATACCCTGGGAAACCAAGAAAAAACGATCAAACAGGTAATGGAAACAGTTCAAGAATTGAAAACTGAAATGGAAGCAAGGAAGAAAACACAAACTGAGGACCAGCTGGATATGGAAAATCTAGGTCAATGAGCAGAGTCGACAGAAACAAGCATAATCAGTAGAATACAAGAGATAGAAGAAAGAATCTCAGATTCTGAGGACACCATAGAGAAAATAAACGCACTGATCAAAGAAAACAGCAAAGCCAACAAATTCTCATCACAAAACATTCAAGAAATAAGGGACACAATAAAAAGACCAAACCTAAGAATAATAGGAATAGAAGAAGGAGAAGAGTCACAACTCAAAGGCCCAAAAAATATTTTTAACAAAATTATGGAAGAAAACTTTCCCAACATAAAGAAAGATATTCCTTTGAATATTCAAGAAGCATACAGAACACCAAACATACTGGATCAAAGAAAAACATCCCCTCGCCATATAATAATCAAAACACAAAATATACAGGTTAAAGAAAGAATATTAAGAGCTGCAAAGAAAAAAGGCCAAGTAACTTATAAAGGTAAACTGATCAGACTTACACCTGACTTCTCTATGGAAACTACATACTGCAGTAACTAAGTACTGCAGTAACTAAGAGACCATGGATGCAAACCCAAACTCCTATACCCAGCCAAGCTATTGTTCACTATCAATGGAGAAAACAAGACAAAGGAGCTAAAAGTATACAATGGAAAAAAGAGAGCATCTTCAACAAATTGTGCTGGCAAAACTGGATGTCAATCTGTGGAAGAATGAAAATAGATCCATATCTATCACCATGCACAAAACTCAAGTCCAAGTGGATTAAAGACCTCAATATCAGTCCGAACACACTGAAACTGATAGAAGAGAAAGTGGGAAGTACTCTACAACACATGGGCACAGGAGACCACTTCCTACGTATAACCCCAGCAGCACAGACATTAAGGGCCTCATTGAATAAATGGGTCCTCCTGAGACTGAGAAGCTTCTGTAAAGCAAAGGACACTGTCATTAAGACAGAAAGGCAACCCACTGACTGGGAGAAGATCTTCACCAAACCCGCAACTGACAAAGTTCTGAACTCCAAAATATATAAAGAACTCAAGAAACTAGACCGTAAAAGGCTAATCAACCCAATTATAAAATGGGGCACTGAGCTGAACAGAGAACTCTCAACAGAAGAAGTTCAAATGGCCAAAAGACACTTAAGGTCATGCTCAACTTCCTTAGCCATCAGGGAAATGCAAATCAAGACAACTTTAAGATACCATCTTACACCTGTCAAAATGGCTAAAATCAAGAACACCAATGATAGCCTTTGCTGGAGAGGTTGTGGAGAAAGGGTACATTCATCCATTGCTGGTGGGAATGCAAACTTGTGCAACCACTTTGGAAAGCAGTGTGGCGGTTTCTCAGGAAATTCGGGATCAACCTACCCCTGGACCCAGCAATACCACTCTTGGGAATATACCCAAGAGAGGCCTTATCATATAACAAAAGTATATGCTCTACTATGTTCATAGCAGCATTGTTTGTAATAGCCAGAACCTGGAAACAACCTAGATGCCCTTCAACGGAAGAATGGATGAAGAAAGTATGGAATATATACATATTAGAGTATTACTCAGCAGTAAAAAACAAGGACTTCTTGAATTTTGCATACAAATGGATGGAAATAGAAAACACTATCCTGAGTGAGGTAAGCCAGACCCAAAAAGAGGAACATGGGATGTACTCACTCATATTTGGTTTCTAGCCATAAATAAAGGACATTGAGTCTATAATTTGTGATCCTAGAGAAGCTAAATAAGAAGGAGTACCCAAAGAAAAACATATAGGCATCCTCCTGAATATTAACCTTCATCAGACCATGAAAGGAGACAGAGACAGAGACCCACATTGGAGTACCGGACAGAAATCTCAAGGTCCAAATCAGGAGCAGAAGGAGAGAGAGCACGAGCAAGGAACTCAGGACTGCGAGGGGTGCACCCACACACTGAGACAATGGGCACGTTCTATCAGGAACTCACCAAGGCCAGCAGGCTTGGATCTGAAAAAGCCTGGGATAAAACCAGACTCGCTGAACATAGCGGACAATGAGGACTACTGAGAACTCAAGAACAATGGCAATGGGTTTTTGATCCTACTGCATGTACTGGCTTTGTGGGAGCCTAGGCAGTTTGGATGCTCACCTTACTAGACCTGGATGGAGGTGGGTGGTCCTTGGACTTCCCACAGGGCAGGGAACCCTGATTGTTCTTTGGGCTAACGAGGGAGGGGGACTTGATTAGGGGAAGGGGAGGGAAATGGGAGGCAGCGGTGGGGAAGAAACAGAAATCTTTGATAAATAAATAAATTTAAAAAAAAAGTAAATGTGATACATTTACATAATGGAGTATTACACAGTGGTAAAAAAATAACATTTTGAAATTTGCATGCAAATGGATGAAGAACCATATTGAATGAGGTAAACCAGACCCAGAAATACAAATATAATATGTACTCACTCATAAGTGGCTTTTAGACATAAAGCAAAGAGAAAAAAACAGCCTACAGTCCACAACCCCAGAGAACCCAGACAAGAAAGCAGGTCCTAAGAGACACACACATGGATCTAAATAGGAAGGAGAAAAAGACAGGCTCTCCTGAGTAGATTGGGAGTATGGGGGTTACAAGAGATGGTAGAAGGGTAGAGGAGGAAGGCAACTTTAAAAAAGAAAGAAATTAAATACAAAATAGATTTTGGTCTGGAAGTCTTTTGTGAACAGACTTTTGTTTTGGATTAAAAAATGCTCAGGCATGAGATTACCTCCTTTGTAGCTTCTGGAGTTAGTCATTTTCATTGTTAAAACTTCACAAAAGTGACTCCATTTTGATTCTAACTTTTATATGTATGACGTCACCATGGCGATGACTAGCTGGAAATGAGCTCACTAATCTTTCTAACCTCTGTCTACAGCTGTGGGTCTGAGAGAGCATAATTGTAGGATGGAAGATGCCAATCATATTCTCCTCACCACGCACCTTTTCCTACAGTGCTTTCATGCCCGTCAGCTCCTCATCAACACTGAGTAAATTAAGTCATCAAAAAGGACACTCCCTCTTATTTCTTCTATTTCTGATGTGACTTGTTAAGAATTTGATCCACTTTGGGAAAAAAGAATTCAAAATTTGGTGCTCAGAAAGAGGAGATAGACAGGGAATGACTACTGGGAGCTGCTTCCTGCCAGGTTCTAGGCATTTTCCTAGTTTAGCATTAGATCTGAACCTCATTCATCTTTTGTGTTGCAGCCATGAAAGATACTCGACTTTGGGGAGAATTAGAGAAAGTAGGGAATGGCAAGAAAAACAAACCTGAGATAAAAGTTAGTTTTCCACATATTGGGTCATGGCAGAAACCTATTATATTTTTATAATTTGTTATGCACCATTGTGGTTCTTAGGGAACATCAAGTTCACTATACTTCCAGTGTATAAGGGGAGAAAAATCTATTTACAGAAATTTAACACAGTGTTCATGTATTAAATGCTAAGGTCTGAAGTTGATCATAAGCTAAACCAGGACAATAAATATCTCAGCAGACGTGGTGTGGGAATTTAGATTGTGATTAAGGAAGACAGGAGGGTGAGTTAGAGATGGTGTCAAAGGTGCGTTGATGTATGGCCTGAAGGGGAGAGGAGGAAATGGAGTGGAGTAATAGACAGAGAACAGTTTCATCTGCCACGCTGGAAATCCAGCCAAGTCTCGAAGGGGTTGTTCTTTTAAAGTCACCTCCACAGAATTCCAGAGCCGATGATGACTTATCCAAAGCAGCAAACAAGATTTTCTCTTAGTCACCAAGAATGTGTGTTAAATACACTCCTTTAAGAAAATGCAATGCATAGTCAGATAGGTAGGTAGGTAAGTAAGTAGATGGATGGGTGGATGGATGGATGGATGGATTTGTAGATAAATAAATACACAATAGCTAGTTAACTAAGAGGTTTAAGGTAGACAGGAAAGTAATTAATAATAAAAACTGTTCATGCTCATATATTTTCTTTCTTCTTTTTGTTGACCTATATTCTGACCCACAGAAGGAACACTTATATACTTTATAAAAGGCAGAATTACCTCTGATCTCCATGAAATATTTTATTTCAAACCTATTACAACTTTGTCTACTGCTTTGTTGGGAAAAGGCCTTTTCATCTATTTCTACCTGTAGAGCAATCTGATTTTTCTCATAATATCCATCTGGTGTTTCTATTCACCTCTTGAAATGTAAGGGCTGTAGAATTTAGATCAGAAATATTCCATGTGGAATGAAGTAGAGATGTGTTTTGTCGACAACAAGGGGGAGGGAAATGGGAGGCAGTGGCGGGGAAGAGACAGAAATCTTTAATAAATAAATAAAAAAGAAAAAAGAGAGGTGTGTGTATGTGTGTATGTGTGTGTGTGTGTGTGTGTGTGAGAGAGAGAGAGAGAGAGAGAGAGAGAGAGAGAGAGAGAGAGAGAGAGACATCATTAGGATACAGCTAGTTCTCTTAAAGATCTTTGAAAAGCTCGGTTGTATCATTCCTAGTTCATTAGCTACAATAGTTTTCACACATTAACTACAATGTACAATGATTGTCACCTTTGGCCATCAGCTGTAGAGCTGCTGGCTCACTCTGACATAGATTTTGTGTCTAGTCTCTCACTGGAATGGACAGAACAGCTGCAGTGCTTATACCGCGCCATTTAAGAAGCCCTCTACTTAAACTCTTTTTAAAAGATAGGTGGGAGATGATAATATGGCGATTGAAGGAAATAAATGGCCCTGCGAGGCGGCACAGGGAACCCTGTTGAGGACCTGAAGGGAAAGTACCTTCAGATTTTCCCAGAGAAGAAAGAGGAGAGGCCATGTATCAAAGCTATCTGGTCACTCAGAGACACAGGCCAACCCTGGCCTCTATCTTAGGACACTTTAACTTTTCTAGGAGCCATGGGACTGTCAGGGATCTGGTTTTCTATTTATCCTCCACTATCCTCAGCATACAGCTTCCTTCCTATAGATCATGGCTTGGCTTCAGGTGGCTGGTTCGGATTAGCCACTGTGATTGCATTACAAGATGCAATAGTCCAAATGACAGAGAGACCAAAAGACAGCACTTCCCAGCAAAGGGATCTCAGCTAAGCCAGGAACCGCATCAATACCTGCCATTGTGTCTCCTGCAAAGAATGTAAACATGAGGTCAGATTGTGGAGGTGGCTAAGAAATGTGTTTCCTTGGCTGCAATGCTCACCCTGCCATTTGAAGTCATCATTCTGTTACTAATAAGTAAAGGTCAGCCAAAGAAACCCATTAACGCAGTAGGAAAATTGCAGTTTCTATCACACTGTGTTTGCATCTTTAAACACTGCTCTCATTCCCTGTGTTTAATTCTCAGTAACCAGCATCATAGTTATAACTTTCTCTACATAACACCAGTGAAAGGAAATAGGAAGCCCAGTATTCCAGTGGGGTCCAGAGTCACACAAAGAAATAAAACACTATCCTGTATCATCATTCTGGAAAGCCTTACCCCTCACAGGTAGGTAAACACAGGTAGGTAGATATTGACCTTTCTTTTGGGGTGTGATCCAAAAACCTTCTATACATACATACTGATATCAATCCCACTCCTGAGCATTAGCATCTAAAACTGCTTTGTTTATTAAGAGCATTCAGGCTTACACAATTGAGATGCTTTGAGAATCTCATTGGAGTGGTCTGTGAAATCTGAAGTCTCCAGTTAAGGACTGTACCTGATCTTTAACCTAAAAGTCTGTACATTAGGTTACCAAATATATATTTTCCCCATTTTGTGTGACTTCTAGGAGTCTGTAGAGGTAACTCTTGGTGTCTTCTCTTTTCATCTTTTGAGAGGTGGTTCCTGTGAGAGAGTCACTTAAAAGCCACCTGGGAGAACTGTGTGTGACGAGAGACAATCTTTCTGTCAATATTCAGATGCTGCCACTTTACCTTTCAGGATGGGTCATGGGTGATGCATACTGTGTGCCAACAAACAAACAACAACCAAAACCAGGGGGATCCTGCCTCAGTGTGCACAGGAGGAAAGAAGTCAGACTGTTGGATCAGCGTGCAATTTTGTATTAATAATAGATGGAACCCAAAAAGAGCTTGGCAAAAATCCCAGGTACTTCGCATAGCATCATTTCTATGATCTGTTTTGCCTGCAAAGAGTAGAATATTCCTAGGTTGGCTCAGAGGCAGAGAGCTTGGCACCAGTCCAAAGACTCGCATAGTGATTCTGCTCTTAGAACTTCACCTCTGCAAGCCCTCATGTTCTCCCCAATGGTGTGTAGAGCTACGGGAAGGAAGCCATGAGTTTGGATATGCTCCACAGAACAAACAAAACCCTGTGTCCTTCAGCTCCTAGGACAGGAACTGAGTTCTGTTTTCCATATAAATGGTGGTGTGTAAATGTACTGGGGAAACTGTAGGATCATGGATGCCTATGTGTTCTGTAAAAAACAGACCTACTGAAAAAGAATCTATACCTTTCTAAAGGTGGTTCCCTGGGGATTCTTAATGTTCCTTCTGTTTCTTCTCTCATAATATTCTCACCATGCCTGCTCACTTCAGTTTAGCATGTTCTGCATATGTAAAGTCCACACACCTATATCAGAACAGTAATATCTACAGATTGAGTTAATAATATTTACATAAAGCAGCACAAGTCACTGTGTTTCCTGATTGTAGTTCTTAAAAGATCATGTCTCTTGTATGTCTCATCATCAATTAACTTTTGAGGGCTCTGACTCATTAAAAGCAAATAAACAAACGAAAACAAAACAAACAAATCAGCTAGATAACTTTATTCGGGTGCCTCCTGCCAACTCACCCAAGAATAATAGTATCCTCATCTGCTCTGATTTGAATGTAAAATTCCCTACAGACTCCTCTGTCTGAACACTTGGTTGCCAGTGGGTGGAGCTGCTTGGAAAGCCTGTGGAACCCTTGGGAGATAGAGCCTTGCTGGTAGAAGAAGATTAATGCGGGCAGACCTTGCTTTCCTAGCCCAGTCCCACTTCCTGTTTGTTTGACTGCAGATACAACGTGGTTAAAGGAGTTCTCTTTCTCTCTGGTAGCCATGTCCCTTTCACCATATGGATGTGTCCAACTGACTGTAAGTCAGACTAAATCCCTCCTTCCTTAACTGGCTTGTCAGGTGTTGGTCACACCAAATAAAGAAATAATTGATATAAGCTCAATCATTGCAAAGTGTTGGTTCTTTATAAGAATGGCAGGCAGCAGATGGCGGTGGGAGGGGGCGCTCTTATTAGGGCACACTGTAACAAGATTGACACCAGGGTCCATAGAGACTAGACTTGATTAATCTCAGCCAACTGCTCCTAATGCTTCAGAGATTTCAGCTGCACTTAGGGCTATCCATTTATTCCCATTATCTTCTCCAAGTTTGGTATCCGTTCTTGATAAGTGATCTTTACGCCATCTAAATCAGGACTCCTAACTCCAAATGCCAAGCTGAGTCCCCTGTCCCTTACTTCCCTGCAGCCCCCAAAGAATCTTACAAAAGTGGATACACCATCTCTAAAATGAGCTTAGGAAGGTCAACATCAAACTGGCTGAAGGTCATGATCTTCCCTTCTCCCAGGTCAAGAAGTCCTTCTTCAAAATGTATAGGAAAATCCCACAGTAAATATCCCCAAACCCTACGTTCACACAATTCTCATAGCAGTTTTCATTCTTACTGTTGTTATTGTTATTTTTGTATGCTCCCAGGGATCAGATTGTATTATACATATTTTGTGTGGTCCCCAAGCAAGTAGCATATAACCCTTCATATGTAGAGCTCAATATATAATTGATAAAAATGTAATGAAAACAAGTTCAAGAGCCCAGAAACTATTTAACTGTGCAGCTTGTTTGATTTCAGCTTGTCATTGGATTTAGTTGGCAGAGAGCATTTTCAGATTTGTTTCAAGGGGTTATTGTTGCTTTCTTGAAGCCATTAAATTCAGCATCATCTGTCCCAGCATCCATCTACTTCTGACCAGGTCTGGATGGCTAAAAACAAAAGTCATTACATGACTGGGCATTTCAATGGACCCTGAAGAAGTAAAGTTACAGTTTGAAGTCTTTTTCTAAATAAAAACCATCTATGCATATAGAAAATGCATAGTGATTTCAGTATCATTATGCTTCTCTGAACTCCTAACCCAGATATGAGTTACTGCCACACCCTCCAATGCACACCCTCTGTGTATAAATGTCACAGGCAGAGTACTGAGGGCATTGCTCTTATTTCCATTTTATAGATGAAGAGCATGTGAATGAGAAGTTGATGAAAATTATGCCAGAGAGGAAAATCTGAACACAGCCAGAGATCGTCCAGTGCTTCAGAAGAAGTCAGGTCCTTACGATTTGTTGCCAGGGACTTTTCTCTGCATGATTCACACCTCACCAGCAGTAAAAGCCCAGGCAGCAGGATGTCTTCTGTCAGACTGTGCTGCCCCCGGGAAAGCCTGAGCCCCTGCCTGTCATCTCACTGTTCCCGAAAAGGCTCAAGATAAAAAGTCACACAAGACAACAAAACTACGTCACTTTCTCCATCCAAGACCTGTGAGCCATTTGGTGAGATCCTCCCTTCCAGGCCCAGGACGGGAAGCCAAGGTAACAGTGACTTGTCGTGATGGGTATGGAAGAGTGGAGCGAGAGCTGTGGTAAAAGTGGCAATGGTCCCCACAATTGGGTGCTGCGGGGAGCAGGCCCCCTTCTTTACAATCACAGTGTATTTCATATGACGCAGAAAGGCACACTGGGAAGTCCCAGCAAGGAAAAGAGGTGTATGGCACAGAAAATGCAGCTAGTTGTTGTCCTCCACCAAAAGATATCAGTGTAACTGTGTGGTCCCTAAGTGGTTACAACACAAACAACTGCCCATCTCATTTTTAGCCCTGGTCGACTGAAGGTTGATTGCAAGCCCATCTCTCTGCAACTCCAAAAAAAGATCACTTGCATTGCAATTGATTTTTATCATCGAACATTGATTTTTCACCAGTGACAGCACCATCTGTTCCTGATATATTTGAGATGCAGGATTATTTTCTTATGTATTTTTATGTCAATTTCTTGTATCTCAACTGCTGGCAGCTTACTTCACACCCGAGCAGTTGTTGATATGTTTGTTTTCTTACTTCTGCTTCTATGCAGATTTGCTTTGCTGCTGGTACCACAGAGAAGGCCCACAATATCGATCCTGTTGCTACAAGGGGCCTTCCTGAAATACTGAATGCCAATTACCTCATGCTGCACCAAGCAGTAAATTTTCGGATAACCTCAGCCAAAGAAGTCACCATTAGTATTTTACAAGAAGGCCAAACTATAAAAGGAGTGCTCTTTAGAGTCTTCTCTTGCTAGAACCTATTCAGGTCATATTTTATTGGTGCTCATAATCAAGGCAGAGAGTGATAAGTGTGGAAACCATGGAAACCCATTATGACCAAATTGATGTTGCTTCGAAACACCAGTGACTCACACTGTGAAACACTTCCCATGATCCATTAACAAGGATCTGAGCGTTTCGTTAGAAAGGCCGGCTGTATATATGTTGTAGATAGATGTCAGCCACATGCTCACCAGGGAAGCTCTCCAAATTAAATGGTAGGCAAGTCACCAGTGTTTCCTTAGAAATAGCACACCAGCCTTTATCAGTTCATTCAAACAAATCCCCTGAACTCAGGGGATTATTAGGTAGAGAATATATGAAAAACTTACTGAATACCCACCAAGACCCTTTCTCTTTCATGTATTATTTGCCTTTAGTTCTTAAAAATGTTAAAGAAGAGTAGGTACTCAGAGGTATATCAACAAGATGATCTACCAGGCACCTAATATGTATTGTTCCCACAAAACACAACCAAAACAATGAACACATCACATAGTGAGTGAAGGGCAATATTGGACCAGCACTGTGAAGTGTGAAGCAGAAAAACTCAGGGTGACTGCAGAGTGAAGCGAACAAAACAACATTCCTCCCCCACCCAGCTGTCAATCAACTCATAGTAGACTGTACATTACAGCATGAAGGCAAAAGCAAGCAACCCCTGTGAACAGTGGGGACTCCTGTATTCTTCATTTCTATCGTCCTACATCCTCATGGGTCCTGAGCTCAGTTTTGAGATCAGCCTGGGCATCACACAGCTGTGCTACTCCAGAGCCTAAACCCATCAGAACTGCCCTGTCCACAGTACCTGAGCCCTAACAGTGCCTGGTCCCTCTTGGAACACGTGCACAAGACCGGGGAAAAACTGCACCTCAGTTGGCAGCATATCCATGTCTCTCTCAATGCTTGAGCAAAACTGGTACCCTGACCCCATCAAATAGGAGCTGTGCATGATGGGACTGACACACTCATTTGTATCCTATCTCCTGAGTGCCAGATGGTACAGCCCAGATGAGAAAGCTCATCTCAGATGGTAAAGTACCTCCCATTCCCCTGATACCTGATTTAACCCAGTAGTTCATGGGCTATGAATATATCTTAGTGGTAAAGGCCTTATAACTTATATTAGCCCATAATTCTTGTCTGTGTTAGCCACATGGCTTGGTACCTTTCTCAGCAAGGCAGTCACATCTTGCTTGCTCTGTGTCTGGCTTCCTCTTTCTCTGGGTGATGGCTGCAGACTGAAACTTCCCTCTTCCCAGAATTCTTATTGCCCTGCCTCATTGTTCCTGCCTGGTTGCCCCACCTATACTTCCTGCCTGGCTACTGGCCAATCAGCGTTTATTTAAAATACAAGTGACAGGGTACAGACCATTGTCCTACAGCACCCCCCCCCCTTTTAAACAAGAACTCTAAATTGAATCTCCTTTGTTTAGTTTTTCTACTGACAATTATCCATAACAACTTGTAACCAAAATTCTAAACAAAGGCAAACATCCATAATCCATTTTTTGGGAATGTGGGCATAGTTTTCCTGGTTACTTCCTGCTGATTGGGGGTGTTGGTAATCTTATGGTGACCTAAAGAAAATTAATAAGTATAATCGAGTATTGACTGGAGTATCCTGTGAGGCTTGATCATCTTAGGCAGCAGTCTTTGAACAGTTCTGAATGTAGAACTCAGACATATGGGCCATTCCTCCTAGTGGATGAAGCCCTCTGTTTAATCTTGAGTAATACACACACACACACACACACACACACACACACACACACACACTAGTAGTTCGGATCTTGGGAATCAGAATCTTTTTTTATTGATTTTTATTGAGCTCTACATTTTTCTCTGCTCCCCTCCCTGTCTCTCCCCTCTCCCTTTCAACCCTCCGCCAAGGTCCCCAATGTTCTCAATTTATTTAGGAGATGTTGTTTTTTTCTACTTCCCATGTAGATTAGATCTATATAAGTCTCTTTTAGTGTCCCCATTGTTGTCTAAGTTCTCTGGGATTGTGGTTTGTAGGTTGGTTTTCTTTGCTTTATGTTTAAAAACCACCTATGGGTGAGTACATATGATAAGGAAATCAGAGTCTTGATCCAGGAGAATAGTTGTGATTCAGATGTTCGAAACTGCATGGTGTCTAGTATCCAAAAGAGCTGCAAGCTTGGTTCATGTGTAACATATTTGAGCTCCCCTGAGCTAAACAAGTAGTAACATACTTCTCTCTACCTCAGAATCATCTGAGCTCCTTGAAACGACCCATCCCTGACTAGAGAAGCCAACAAATTACTGTTCCCTAGTACAGAGAAATCAAGCAATAGAGGCACCACTCTGTTCCTAGGTCCTGAGTGTCACTGCATCTGCTCACATAGAACTGAGCCCTCTACTTGGTCATGTAAGTTCAGGATCCGGGGTTGTCATGGTCCATCATCCTCTCTCTTGCTGTCCAAGCTGATATAGTGCCTGATGACTCTAGAGACTAATTGCAGCCCCACCCTGGCTCTTGAAGGCCTGACCCTCAAGAATGCCCTTCCTCCTTGGAACTTTGCCAGTGGCGCATTCACCCCACCAGGATCATCACAGCTACACCTCTGCTTCCCAAGGCTGAATTTTGAGGGATTGGTCAGAGTGGGAGAGTTAATACCACCTGCATCTAAGGGAGTGGGCATGTGCTCAGCAATTCAACAAGACGCTTACGCAGAAACCCTGTTCCACTGTCTCTCAGCACCTGTGTCCTGGCACACAACACTCATGCAGCTGCCTGTGGCCCAAGTCAGACCTGGCACCAAGAGGGACCCTGACAGTTAAGTTACCTGACTATGGAGAGAATGAGAAAAGAAAACACTTGCTACTAAGATGACTAGCAACTTGCTGACCATCACCACTGACAGAAACTCTCCACTCCAGGCTGCTGAGGTGGCTGTTGTCACCATGGCTGGTGATACAGTTGAAGAAGCTGCAGAGACGACTTGCCTGCACCCATTCAGAACCAGAGTTGTCGTTTGCATGTGAAGAAATGTCCTCCACAGGCTCACATTCTTGAACCCCTTTGTTTTAATGGGTCTCTGGAACAAAGACTTTTGCTCATATTTTATGGTACTCCTTTCTATAATTTTATTTGCGTTTAACTTTTAAATCCATTTCAATGCATTTAATTTTCAAATCCATTCAGTGTTTGGTACATAAGAAGAAAGAGCTTTCTCTCACATACGAAAGGTTTTCTCCCACATGTGTACATGTAAGCAAATGTGCATGTGGGGTAGTATAACATTCGGAAAGGCAGGACAGGGCAGTATGAGGTGACAGGAAGGGCACAGAGCAGCCAAAAGACACTAGCATGAAAGAGAATATAAAAATAATTGGTTGTCTAATTTGTTAACTTTCATTTGTGTGTGTGTGTGTGTGTGTGTGTGTGTGTGTGTGTGTGTGTATGAGTGTGTGTATTTGGTAAGTAAGTAAAAATGTAACTCATAGAAAAAATGTTAAACTCTAAGCAAAACTCCATGCTTTCAAAATGGTCTTTCTAACTGACTAGATGTTCATTGAGACTAGACAGTTTGGGACCAGCAACTGTTTGAATGGTAATCTGTGTGAAGCTTTTATTTGTGAATTTATTACAGTAAAGTGACTCAAATATTGAAAAGAAAGAATGAAGGAAAGAAGGAAAGAAGGAAGGAAGGAAGGTTGGTTATTTTATGCTGTTATGGGGTAATCAGTGAGGTGGTTCTCAGAAAGCTCCCAATGGTTACAGCAACTCAAAGGACCACATCTGAGCTCATCTGCCACCCAGGCCCTTTTTTTATTTAGGCTAGTACTTCCTTCAATGTACCTGTTATACCTTTTCCTATATTTGTTCTTTGAATGATATATTTTCTTTAAAAATTAGAATATATTAATTATATTCTACTATATTTTCTGGGTTTCCTATGTTTAGTTATTCTAAAGAAAAACTAAACATTCTATTTTTAATCAGACACTTGGCCAAAAAATTGGCCAAGCTTCCTTTCCATATTCCATTTTTGCACTTGGTATAGAAGGAGACATGTTGTCTTGATCCTTCTGGCAGTATGCACCATAAACTCAGAGAAGAACTTATCACTGTGTGCTTCCTTATTTTTAGGAAATATTTCACATAAAAGCATGTGCTACTGATAGAATAGTCTTCTTTATCTCAATTTAATTTTAGTTTTCAGACCTAAAAGTATGACTGTTAGAGCCCGTGTGGGCCCCAACACAGATAACTATTTTCCCTAACCGGACTGGTATGGAGTCGCAAGGAATAATCAGACACACCTTACAAGGGCATCTCAGGGTCTTTTCTCTTGATGATCTCCTGAAGATCTCTCATTTATTCTCCAAACAGCTTATATATCATCACATAAATTGAGAGAGAAAATACATTAGACTGTCTCCTAGGTAACCAGGTGAATGGCCTTTAGTTACGTCCACATCTACCTGTTCTGCTGAGTATGCTAGCTGTCACATAGGCCTGAATTAGCATCTCTATAAGATATCCTCCGAATTACAAAGGAAGGAGCACCAAACATTCTGATCTTTGTTAGGCAGAGACAGCTTGTCTGCAGAGCTACATGATCCCCTCGGATGGGGCCTATGGCTTTGTCGCCTGGCTGCCACACCATACAGAAATATGGGCCTACAACTAAGATACATTCTTATAAAACAAAAGATATTAAAGTTGCAATATCCAGTATTTTCATGAATTTCCCTTTTTGTCAAATTACTCCTATTTCTATATTCAGTGATAGTTTTATAGATGGTCTTTGTAATCACAATTGTTGACTTTTGCAAGCAAATCCTTCTCCACAGCAGTAGCAGAAGTTAGCTGACCAAATATTTCAATGAACTGTTTCAAAGCATAAAACTGAATCCTTGAATCAGGAAGCCATAAAGCCCTGTGAGTTGTACTTCCAAAATTATACCCAGACAGAGACGTGACAAATTCTGCCACCCTCTTGCGCTAGGCTGAAAGCTGTCTTAAGTCTACTGACAGCATGGTCTTGGACAAGGGGAGAAACATCAGTAGACGTCCCATGACTAGGCTGAACACCTCAGGCCAGTTGCACTCAGCCGCTTTGGGTCCTTGAAAATTGTCTTGGGCTTGATTGAATTGTTGGTTAATACACAGGAACTAAATTAGGTCTGTAATTCAGATGGCCTTTGCTAATGACTCATTTTTTCCTGTCAATAAAACCGACAACAGAGACTGGCCTAACTCTGGTCTGCACTGTCAAGTCATGTGACAGTGTGGAGCGTTGCCAGACATACACTGTCACTCCCTACTGGCGTTCTCATGGAAACGAGGTTAGAGAGACAGGTTGTGCGGGTGCAGGGACTTTCTCAGCAGACAGGGGTGTGTGTATCCATCATTTCCTGGAAGGTCTCGCAGAGGCATTTTCACTGATAGTACAACACAAATGTGTGCAGATAGGCAAGTCTGCTTTTCAAGTTAAAACCACCTCCTTGGGCACAGAACATCCTTCACTGACCTTAGATCGCCCTAAAAATATCAGATCATTTATCTCGCTCTCATTCTTGAGAACATGTCGAAATCTGTAAGAAAAATTAGGAATATTAGGAATGTCAAGTGTTTTTTTTTTTTTTTTTTTTTTTTTTTTTGGTTTTTTCGAGACAGGGTTTCTCTGTAGCTTTGGAGCCTGTCCTGGAACTAGCTCTTGTAGACCAGGCTGGCCTCAAACTCACAGAGATCCGCCTGCCTCTGCCTCCCAAGTGCTGGGATTACAGGTGTGCACCACCACGGCCCAGCTCAGGAATGTCAGGTTTAATGGCAAATAGAAATCACAAAAGAATTTGTAAAGGGTTTTCATCACCAGCATTTTTTAAAAACAGTCCACAAAGGAACAGGAAAAGGACAGCCTTTACCTTTGTTCTGGTAGTTCCTCGATGCCGATCTTGTCACTAATCAGTTTGTGTACAGATAGGCCATACTCAAGAAGATTCTGACATTTAAGCAGATAATGAAGGGACAGAGATGTGGGATTGCTGACAGAATCTTAATTAAAAGCCACAGTGATGTTAGCCCAGTTCTCATGCTGACTTGTATGTTTGAATGCACACACGATGCACACACACATACACCTACACACACACACACACACACACCTTCACTCAGCTGAGAATAATGAAGTGGCTCAGAGAAAAGTGAAAATGATTAAGTGTGAACAACCAGCTGTTTCTGAACTGTGGACTCGTTTTCAAAGTTAAATTTTAAGAGAACCAGCGAGTTAGTACTTAAATGAAAAGTTGAAGAACAATTCTTAGAAAATGATGCTTGCTAATCAGGGAAAGGCATGAAAGTACCTTTGAAATATAAAAGACGTTTTATCTGATTCAAAGTAAGAGGAATTTAACTTAAAGTGTTGAGACAATATTTTTGTTTAATTAAAACTGGCAGAGAGGGGTTGAGGAGATGACTCCATTGATAGAGTGCTGGGCTACATAGACAGGAGAACCTAAATCCCAAACCCAGCACCCATTCAAGAAAACACTTGGCAGAGCAGTGTACCCTGGAGAGGCAGAAAGGAGAAGATCTTTGGGCCTTTCTGACCAGCAAATGTAGCCCAATGAGTGAATAATTAATGAGTTCCAAGTTCAATAGAGAGCCTTTCTCAAAAGAAACGTCCAACATACTTGGAGAAAGACATCTGACATCGACCTCTTGACTCCACATACATGCATGTGTACCTGCTCAATCATGTACACACACACACACACCAAAAACCAAACCTGGAATAAAAATGTTAGCATTCTCATTAACCAAGGCTTGGTCAAATTAACATTCTCTAATTCAACTTGAAACTCTTAATAGAAGTATCTTCAGAAACAAATTGACCACTACTGTAAACTATTATAAACATACCAAACCAGGCTAACTCAGAAAGATCCATCTCTAGGAGGTGATTTTATCAATCCAGTCATAGTAAAGAAAAATACTTTTTGAAGAGAGATTACTAATTGGAGTGCTTCTGGCAATAAAAAGAAATAGAAACAATGAAATAGGTGTCAGGATATGAAAATGGTGAGATATTTGTATTTATCTTACAACTTAAGTAAAATATGTAGCATTTAAGAAAGATACAGCAGGTGAGGCTGGTGTAAAGGGTGACCTCAGTTGATCCCTATAACCCATGCCAAAGGCTGTCTGCGGTGGCATGCATGGAACCCATGCCAAAGGCTGTCTGCGGTGGCATGCATGGAACCCATGCCAAATGCTGGTTGCAGTGGCATGCATCTACAACTCCAGCTCTCTAGCAGCGAGATGAAGAGGTAAGATAGTGAGGCAAGCCAGATTCTTGTGGTCAAGCCAGCCTGGAGTACGCAGAGAGCCAAAACCAGGAAAGACCACAGTGAAAGGAAAGAACTGACTCCTGAATGTTGTCTTTTGATTGCTATTAGGCACAATGAGCTTTGTGTACCCGCACTCACATACACTGAAAATAATAGCAAAACTTGAAAATTGAAAGAAGACAAAGGCATAAAAATGGTGATAAATCTAGTTATAAAGTTAAAATGAAGAATGATTCACAAAATATAATTCTTTTTGCACACGTTCTTAGAACATCAACTAACTCTAGAGGACCCGACACAAAGTCAGAGAAATCCACTGCTTTAGGACATAAAACCCAGATCATGAAGAGGTGGCAATGAATATGGGCATAGAGAGTTAATTCATATTGTGTTTGGGTGTTATCTAGACTCGGGAAGAGAACAATTAAGATAATTCAAGGAACAAAAGAGATATGAAGAAAGAGAAGAGAAGTACCGGCCCAAAAGCCCTCCTCTTTCCCGTCATTTCAGGATGCAGTGTGATTTGTGTCCTACTGGAAAGCCCTAAGCCTTCAGCAGCAATCATTCCCTCTGTTCTTACAGAAGTTAGAGATCAGAAGCGTCTTCCTACGGTTCGTGCCAGGAGATCTATATTTCAAAACCCGAGCTCGTGCTGACTCACTGTCTACAGTGGGAAAGTCAGTTTATCTTTTTACACTTTCTTTGTGCCATCATGGTAAGACTATGCTTTTCAACCCAAAATGTCACTCAGCTGGAGGCTTGGTTTGGTTTGGGAGACTGTGATTTGGTGCGTTTCCAAACGAGCGTCATTATCGTAAAGATCCCATTCTTAGCCAGGATCTCGAGGGAGGGAGTAGAATATGTCAAAGCTGACCCTGTTAATTCACAGTATTAATTTCTTCAATTGTTTCCCCGATAGAAGTTACATATTTGTAGTTATTTTCTTATGTGAAATTTTGTTGACAGGCTCCCGAAACACTATTCATTCAGCTGCCAGGCAGTGAGTTATTTAACCTTTGACCCTTGGTGAACTCAGCCGTGTAACTGCTGTGTGCCTGACAGGCCCTCCTTAGGCTAGCCTGGGTACAGAGGGCTAGCCTGGGTGCTTGTTTAAGGCTCCAGTGCAGTTTGCTTTCGGAGTCCCACTCAGCCAAGTTCCCCCACACAGCTGATGTTCTGCTGAGGCGAGGAGCTGCTGTCAGTTCTGATAAGATTCTAATTCCTACTACAAGGATACTGTGAAGTGTGCTTCCATAATAAAGTGTAGTCTAAAATAGACTGTTCTAAAGGTCAAACTGTTACAGCCTTTGGCTCCATTCTCGACACTAAACTAATGTTCCAGTTCAGGAAACTCTTTTATGTTTGTCTGCAGACTAGCAAAATCTCAGTGGACAATCCTCAGAACTCAATGCTCCTTCCCCATTGCCTTTGGTGGCTTTTCTTGGAACAAGCTAGGTTCTGGAAGCTTGCAATCTCTGCTTCTCTAAAATGAAGTCATGAAGGTCACTGTCCCTCCATATCAGCATCTCCTCCTATCTCTCTCTTTCTTTGTGTGTGCTGTCCTCTTTCCCTTAGGTTAATATGTAGGTTCGACACTTAAGTCACCCCCCAGCAGGCTTCAATTATCCTGGTAGCAAAGGAGAGTGAGGCACTGACTTTCAAGCGATAACCAAGATCCCAGGGGATTCACCAAGGTTACACCTAGCCGACCTTTATTAAGTATATATTCTAGACCTCGAAATAGCTGTCAATGCAGTTAGGGAATAGAGACACAGGCATGCAAGTAGGAAACATCAATAAAGGCCTCTAGATATAAGGCACACAAATGAAAAAAGCTGGGTAAACCCCACCAGATAGCAAGCACTTTCCAGTAAGAATGAAAGACTTACTGCACAGCTGCAACTGTCTTCTAAGAGCAGGTGGGATGTAGGTGACTTACTGAGAGATGAGATGCCATTGATGAAGAAAAAGAGGTAGTAAGTACCAAGTGGCTTTGTAGTTCAATGATCATGCAAACAGACAGGGATGGAGATCTGTCAGATATGTGCTGCATATCATGGGCTTTCCCTATCCAAAGACCTCTTCACGCTGAAACGGACACCCTACTACTGTATGCCGTTAAGGAAGGAAACCCCATTGTGGCCTTTTGAGGAGGTAGGTGGATTCACAAGCAACCCAACCTATTATGGCTATTTTGTTGTGTCATTACTGGTTTGCTCAGAAGAGTCATGCATGATTTGAATTTGAAATGTGATTCATAAGCACTTGTGTTGTTGGCATGTGGTCACCAGCTGGTTGCACTGTTTTGGAAGCCTGGGGAATCACTGAGGAATGGGAAATCAGCAGACAGAGGTTGGCCTTGAAAGTTATCCTGTCTCTAATTCTGGTCCAGTTCCATGTTTCCTGATCTACCATGATGTTCAGAAGCTGAAGACGATGATTGCTCCACCATAAACAGTAGCAGACTCCACCACCAGACTTTCTCTGAGATGGATTTATGTCCTCTGTCATTGTGAGTCAAAACAAACCCTCCCTTCCTTAATGTGTTCTGTCAGGTATTTGGTAACAAGTGAGAAAAGAAACTAAAACTAACCCCTGGATAATAAGCTTATATCCGTTACCACTGAAAACTAGATAGCAAAGAAAAGCAAATAACGTGAGATCAAGACCCTGCAGGATGGAACCTCTCATCCACAAGAGGCCAGTGACCCAAAAGGTTCATACGACATTATTTAATGGTTTTAGGACAAAAATCCTCAATATCTTGAACTTTAAAATATTGTACATATGTATTCTGAACAACACACAATTTCCCCTCCAACCAGGTCCATAATGTCCTAAATAAAAATTGAATGGCAGTTTTCCTGGTGAGCATGTGGCCTGATGGCATAAGTACATTGTGGGGTTTCTATCACTGTGCAGAGACTCCATGACAATGAGAAACTCTCATAAGGCAAAACCATGTAATCCAGGTGGCTTACATTTGTAGAGGATTAGTTCATTATCATCATGGTGTGACATGGTGGTGTGCAGGCAGACATGGTGCTGGAGAAACAGCCAAGTGTCCTGCATCTTGACTTGCAGGCCACAGGAAATGGTCTGAGAAAATGGGCATGGCTTGAGTATACATGAGATCTCAAAACCTGCCTCCCCAGTGGCATGCTTCCTCCAATAAAACCACACCTACTCCATGAAGGCCACACCACCTAATAGTACCATTCCCTTTGGCGGTCATTTTCTTTCAGACCATCACATTCCACTCCTGGTCCCCCAAAACTTGTAACAATATCATATTTCAAAATGCATTTAGTTAAACTTTGAAAGTCCCCATAGTCTATCAGTCTCAACAATGTTTAAAAGTCCAAAGTTCAAAATATTTTCTGAGATTCATACAATCTCTTAGCGGTAATCTCCTACAAAGTTAAAGAGAATTATATCACATACTTCCAATGTATAATACACAAGATATATATTACCATTCCAAAACATAGAGAAGGAAGCATAGTGAGGCAATACTGGCTTAAAGCAAGACCAAAAACCAGCTGGGCAAATTCCAAATTCTACCTCTCTATGTCTGATGTCAATTGCTTTCCAGATCTCCAACTCCTTTCAGCTTGTTGACTACAACACACTTCTTGCTCTTGGGCTGGTTCCACTCCTGTTAGCAGATTCCCTCAGCAGGCATCCCACAACTCTGGCATTTCTAATATCTTGGGTTCTCTAAGGCAATCCAGGCTTCAACTTCACAACTCCACACAATGGTCTCAGTAGGCCTCCATTCAGGGATACCCCTGACAGATGCCTGGCCTCAACAGCTTTATTCCATAACTCCTTGACTCCAAAGCCAGAAACACATGGCCAAAGCTGCCAAGTTCTGCTGCTTTCCAGGACTGGAACATGACTCCCTCATTCAAATACATCTTCACCAGCTTTTTGTTTTTGATGGTTTCCTTCACTGCCTAAGTTTGGCTGTAGATCAGATTGGCCCCAAACTCAGAGACCTTCCAACCTCTGCCTTCCTAAGTCCTGGGATTAAAGGCAAGAACCACCACATGTGACTCTAAGCTTTTCTTTAATTCCTTTTCCCAAGTTGGAAATGCAGCTGGGTGGGATCTTGTCAACTGCTCAAGGCCACATATAACTCGAGTACCAAGGGAATCCAAATTCTTCTGGCTGCAGTAGGTACACACACACACACACACACACACACACACACACACTCTTAAAAGAGAATGACAATTACTGCAGCAGTGGAAGAGTGGGGACAGTGGAGAAACAGCAGCTCAAGAAAAGTAGAACAACGTGCCCATCTTTTCCATGAATAAATATATATCTGCGCTACACACTTGGGTTAACGGAGAACATTGTATGAGACTCAGCTTTCTTTGAAAGAAAACAGTGAGAGCCTATCAAGGCAATGAATGTGTAAGTGAAATACATTTTTAAATGGTTTGAAATGTGAAGTCTTCTAAAACAAAACAATGAAGAAATAGCAAGAGCAATTTCTATGGCACAACCCCAGCAAGCTGTCAATCATGCAGGCATGGCTTCTCTTCTAGCCTAGGTGAGAGGCTAAAAGTAGGCACCAGGAGGCCTGGTAGGTACAAAGTGGAGGGAAATCATTCAACAGAAAGACTAGGAAGAAAAAACTAGGGATCAGGAGCCAAGGATCAGCTGTCTTTTGCTAATGACAGAATGGATGGCAACCGAGAGGGACAGGAGCGTCCAAGGATAGTGATCAATGGTCCTCTTGCTTCTAGTTTCACCAAATACATTTCATGTCCACAGAAGAATACCTGTCTTCCCACATGCCCAGTGGGAGTCTTTTCTGACTTATTTCACCTCCTTTGTTCCCATACCCTGCCTCCTGTAACACATGTCCAACTGTGTTCTCAGAATACTCATTGTTTGAGTCTTAAAAAGTTGGTTCCAAAGACCTTTATTGCCCTGAGTTTGTTCTATCTTAAAACCCTTCTTCTTCTGGCTTCAGTTATCTCCAATAAATTCAAAACACTTAAACAGAATTCATCTTTTTAAAGCATCACTTTGCCATGACAATTTCTTTGTTAAAACCTTAGTTTCTTTTGATTGTCTCCCTAAAACCTAAGACCATGATTTTTTTTTTCTTTTCCAGATCCTGGAGTTCCTATCCTTCCATGTTTGATTCCTACCTGGCTGCCATGTTTCTGTAAAATTTAAGAAAGCGTACATTTACCATTAATGCAATCAGAACATTTTGTCATTTTCTCTCTCATATTTTATCACACTTAGTACATTTTCCATTTGAACACAACTACCCTTCCTTATTCAGCCACGTCTTGAAATTTCCACCATGGGAACTGTTACTCAAGATTTTCTTATGGTTGCATTTAAGGTTTCTATTGCTGTGATGAATCACTGTGACCAAAAGATGGGGAGGAAAGGGTTTATTCGGCTTACACTTCCATATCACAGCTCATCATTGAAGGAAGTCAGGGTGGAAACTAGAACAGGCTAAGAACCTGGAGGCAGGAGCTGATACAAAGACCATGGGTGGCACTGCCCACAATGGGTTGTACTCTCCCATATCAATCACTAATTAAGAAAATGCCCTACAGGCTGCTTGAAGCCTAATCTTATTAATAGACAGATTTTATTAACTAAGGCTTCCTTCTTAGGTGACTCTAGTTTGTGTCAAATTGACATAAAAACTCGTCAGCACACCTACACAGTAGTTAGCTTATTCCCAGAAACCATTATTATTTCTTCTCACTCCCTTAGAGCTACACAGTCATAAAATGAAGGATAAAAAAGATGATGATAACTTTGACAAATACAACAGTCAGTAATAATAACCATAATCACAGTTTCCATTTAGATGGGAGTTTATAGTGTGTATGGTTATTTCTTTCATATATCATCTTAGGCAATTCTTAATATATAGATAGAAGAAAGTATGTACAAAATTCTTTTATTTCCCACATCTTATCACATTTCATATGGAGTTTTATATACATAGAGCAAAACAAGGCTTGATGGATAAATTGAGGTTTCATTACATAACTTTAGTAAATAGCTTTCCATGAATCCTCCCACGTTACAGGCTGGGATGACAAATAATTTGTTACTTCCTGCTCTCTACCAAGAGAGTTCTTGAGAATTAGAGACAGAATCATAAACGGGTTCATTTTACAAAGTTATCAAGAGAAATAGAATGGGAAGAAATCATAGTCTACAGGGACAACAGACAGCAAATTCCTTTCATCCTTCCTATTGCCACTACAGCTTTAGGGATGCAAAACTTAGATAAGATAACTTAGGAAAGATAACTTAGAACTCTAGAACTTTGTCTGAAAAATGAAGGCGGTCACTGGCCTCTATGCTGAGTTGCAGCTTTGGCAGATGGACCTCTTAAAGAGGCACTACGAATTACACACAATGTAGGCCTCAAGGAATGCCCACAAAATACTCTTTCCATACACACAAAAGCATCTTACCACGGGGTGAGGCTATAAAAAAGGGGAGTCTGAATATGGATTGCTTAATTCACATTCTGAAATAAGTGGTTGGTCTATTTTTCTTTTGAAAAATGATGTAGTATTCTATATTTCTTTTTATCCAAACTTCTGCTTTTGCCCTCTTACTGGGTGTAACTTCACAGTGAATGTTTGGAGATGGCCCTTTCTTGGGCTGTGCTGCAGCGACTAGCACCTCTGGCTGCTTCCAGCCCTTTCTCTGCTTTATTGTTTCTTCATTTTAATGGGCAGTATAATTAGACCTAAGGTATATTTAAATAATCATAGAGGGTGGCTATCATGATCAGCAAAGGAAATGGACTCAGAATAAACATCGACATGGTGCCTGCATGCTACTCAATATTTTACTTATAAATATGAATGAATTATGCACTTTTATTTCCAGAGAAATTAAAAGAGTAATACAATGAACTAACCATCTGCTCGGTGTGACTAGTCACTGATCAACATACTGTCCTCTACACATATTTTAAAGTAAGTTAGAGATATGCTTCACCTATTAGTACTTCAGTAGTGTACGAACCCCACCAACATGCTCTTTTACAGAACCTTTGAGCCATTATCACAGTGATGGTGGATGGTAGTAGTTTCCTGAAATTTTCCTTACACTTAAAATGTGATGAGGAGGATGCTCTTTTGAGATCTTATTTATTCACCAATATTTCACCTATTTCACAAAAATTGATTATGAAAAATATGATGCTCCTTTTACCACCCAGGTGACAAGATGTGCCCTCGCCCTATCACGGTTGCTTGAGGGAGCCCTGTGAGGGTGCTGCTGAGGGCCATAGACTAAGTCAGCCACCCTCAGGACTCAGGATGTGGCATTTGGCTCCTGCTTGGGCAAGAGTTTCAGTTTCTTTATCACGCCTTCAGAAATTCACTGTCATTCTAAAGATCCCTTGGCTTCCAGGGTCCACCTGTACTGGAGAGTCACTGTTACCTTCTCTACACGAATCTAACTGCTGAACTCATTTTTTCCTCCATTTGATGCAGAAGAAGGGGCTGCATGTGACAGAATTTACCAAAAGCCTGGAAATATCTTAAAGGAAAGTAAAAAGGAATCCTCACCAAAACTCTAAATCAAATGTTTGTTATTTCCTTTGTTAAAAGTCATTTGCGCTGAACTTGTGTCTCAGACTTCTTTATCTGAGCTTCTCTGCACTCTTGTGCTATTAACAAAAGGAGGAAGTTCCCTACTTATTTGTATAAAAATTAACTCAGCATCCATAATCCTAACAATAAAGTCAGCCGAGCCTTTCTGTGTGTATACAGACTCAGATAAATCTTTAAAATTGTATGCAGTGAGAGTGGACTTAGCCTTTAGTTTTCAATCCCCCCCCCCCCCCGCCACTATTCTGAGGATCAAATTTGAAAGAGGATGGGGGAGAAGGAATGAATTGTAATTAAATAATATCCTCAATCAGTAACCCCCAAACCCAGTCAATATGTGTGAAGCCCTAGAAAAAAAATTAGAGGAGGGCTTACATGTCTTTAAGTTTTTATCTCAGTGAGGTATTAATTGTAAGCAGACACCAGAGGTGGTGAGTGGGTGGTAGCTTCAATGAGGATGAGCAAGTGCGGGATTTTAGATTTACAGTAACTTAATAGAGGCCATTCCTTGAGTTTTCCTTCAAAAGACAAGAGAGACTGTGACATGAATGAAGGCAATGAAGACAAGTCAACCTCTGTTAGAGCCAATTTATAGCAAATAAAAATGTTTGAACAACATGTTAAGCCAAGAGAATTATTTTCTACCTTTGAAAAAATCAAGAACATATACCTCTGTGGGTCCAGGCATGAGTCTGGGACCCCTGAGTAGACTGGAGTCAGGAAACTTTGTAGAACCTGACCCAAGCCAGGGACCTTCCCAGCAGCAGACCCAGAATAGGGACATTTATGGAAATAGGACTGAGCCAACAATCTAGGCTGGAGCAGGCTTGGGACAGTGAACTCCACAGGAGCAGTGCAAACCCCAGCAGTACTGAGTGACCTCCAGGAACATGGAGTGACCAATGCGGTAACTGGACCCATGACCCTGACTGCACCATGAGGAGCAGCCATCTGAGCCTTGGATCCACTGGCACTTGGAAGATTGGTCACCAGAATCACAGACAGCCCAAACTACTTAGAGAAAAAGATGGGTAGATAAAGTAAGAAGAACACATGCAACGCCACAAAGAGCATCACCAGTAAAAACTGGTGGCCCTACAACAACAAGACCTGTACAACCCAGTATAAATGAAGCAGAAGAAAACGACCTAAAAATAACTTTAAGAGAAAGGTTGAGACCTTTAAAGAGGAAATGAAAAATTTCCTCAAAGAAATGGAGGAAAAGACAAACAAAAACTTGGCAGACATAAAAAAAATCCCCTAAAGACAACCAAGAAAAAGCAATCAAACATATGAAAACTGAAATACAGACAATAAAGAAAGCACAAACCAAGGGTATTATAGAAACAGAAATTATGAGAAAATGACCAGGAACCACAAATGCAAGCATAAACAGCAGAATACAAGAGATGGAAGAGAAAAATCTCAAGCACTGAAGATAAAATAGAAGAAATAAACTCATCTGTCAAAGAAAACATTAAATGTAACAAAAGCTTAACACAAAATATGCAGGAAATATGAAAAACCATACAAAGATCAAACCTAAGAAAATTGTTATAGAAGGAGAATTCCAACTCAAAAGCACATAATATATATTTAACAAAATCATAGAGGAAAACCTTTCCAACCTAAAGAAAGATGTCTATGAAGTTACAAGAAGCTTACAAAACACAAAATAGACTGGATCAAAAAAAAGTCCCCTTGCCACATAATAATCAAAACACCAAACATACAGAATAAAGAAAGAATATTAAGAGCTGCAAAGGAAAAAGGCCAAGTAACATATAAACGCATACCTATCAAAATTACACCTGACTTCTCAATGGAAACAATGAAAGCCAGAAGGTCCTGGTCAAGCATTATGCAGACAATAAGAGACCATGGATGCCAGCCCAGACTTCTATACCCAGAAAAACTGTCAATCACCATAGAAGGATACAACAAGATATTCCATGACAAAACCAGATTTAACCAATACCTAGCCACAAACCCAGCTCTACACAAAGTATTAAAAGGAAAACTCCAACCCAAGGAAGTTGGCTACATTAACAAAAAACACAGACAATTGATGATCTCATAGCAGCAAATCCCAAAGAAAGGAGAACACACAAATTAACAACACTAACAATGAAAACTAAATTAAGAGGAGATAGCAATCACTGGTCATTAATATCCCTTAATATAAATGGACTCAACTCACCCCCCCCCCCCCAAAAAAAAGACACAGGTTAACAGATTGGGTATAAACAGAATCCATCCTTCTGTTGCATGTAAGAAACATATCTCAACCTCAAAGAAAGAAACAAATAATAAATGAAACTTTCTGAAACTGAAAATCTTCTGTGAATTGAAGGATACATTCAACAAAACAAAACAAAACGGCAGCCTACAGAATGGGAAAGGATCTTCACCAAACCCACATTAGATAAAGGACTGATCTCCAAAATACACAAAGAACTCAAGAAATTGGCCATCAAAAGGACAAAAAATCCAATAAAAAATGGAGTACAGATCTAAACAGAGAACTCTCAACAGAGGATTCTAAAATCACTCAGCATCCTTAATCATCAGAGAAATGTGGATCAAAACAACTCTGAGATTCCATCTTACACCTGTAAGAATGGCTAAGATCAAAAACACTGATGACAACTTATACTGGAGAGAATGTGGGGTAAAGGGAACACTTCTGCATTGCTGGAGGAAGTGCAAACTGGTACAGCCCCTTTGGATATCAGTATGGCAATTTCTCAGAAAATTAGGAACAACCTTCCTCAAGACCCAGCAGTACCACTTTTGGGTATATACCCAAAGGATGCTCAATCATGCCACAAGGACATGTGCTCAGCTATGTTCATAGCAGCACTGTTTGTCATAGCAAGAACCTGGAAATAACCTAAATGCCCCTCAACTGAAGAATGGATACAGAAAATGTGGTACGTTTACATAATGGAGTACTACACAGCAGAAAAAAATGACATCTTGAAATTTTCAGGCAAATGGATGGATCTAGAAAACATCATATTGAGTGAGGTAACCCAGACCCAGAAAGACAAATATCATATATACTCACTCATAAGTGGCTTTTAGACATAAAGCACAGAAAACCAGCCTACAAACCACAATCCCAGAGAACGTAGACAACAATGTGGACCCTAAGAGAGGAAAAACATGGATCTAATCTACATGGGAAGTAGAAAAAGACAAGATCTCCTGAGTAAGTCGGGAGCATGGGGACCATTGGAGATGGTTGAAGGGGAGTGGAGAACTGGAGATGGGTTAATCAAGATGTGAGAATTAGCCAGTAAGAATCTAGAGCTAATGGGCCAAGCAGTTTTTAAAAGAATACAGTTTCCATGTAATTATTTCGGGTAAAGCTAGCTGGGAGCTGGGCCGCAGCCTGCTGCTCCTTTCAACAGGAGGGGAGCATAGAAAAATGTATAGCTCAATAAAATCAATTTTAAAAAGAAAAAATTAAGAACGAACACCAAATGTTTCCAAGCCAGAATATACCAAAATAAAATTTAGTATAAATGAAATATTATGGGAAATTTGCCATTGTTGTTTTAATATTATTAGCATTTTTAGAATTGTTTTTAAGATTAGCATTTTTCCTAGCAGATATTTTTTTCTTTACTGTAATTAGGGGGCAGAGCCATAAACAACATTGATGCATGTTTTATGCTGTTCATACATCTAAGTAATGTCTATGATGCTAAATACTGAATATATTTTATTCAAGTGCAATTGTCAAAATGTTCCCCTCAAATAACAGCTACTCCAAAAGCAGACACATCAACCTTTTCTTTTTGTGGTGCTTGGTTTCCAGTTCATATCACACAAAATCTTTTACTATTATACTTAAAAATTATGAAAAATGTCACTTTTACATTTGGTTTCACAATGTTAGAAAATATGACTTTCCAATAGGCTACTCTCAGCTTATTTCAGGGTGGTGTGAACATGACTTGTGAAAAGAACACGGTGCCTGCTTTGTCCACACAACCCTGAAAGAGTCTCTTTGACATGCCTCTGGTTGGCCAGGCTGGATCTGTTGATACATCACTGCTTGCTTCCCCTCTGATGATGCTTCCCAGTTTCTGTTTTCTCTAACCATCAAGTGCATTATAGCTGTAAAAGGGTTCATTGCTTTGTGAAAAGCAGATCCAGGGTTAATATAGGTTTTCCCACTGCTGTGCTCACTGCTAACATCATCTCCAGAGAAACATCCAGCAAGAAATGGTGAGAGGAGGAAGCAGACTGATCTGTTGAGGGCCCCTTTCTTCTACGAGATCAAGATAAACTACTTTTCTCTTGTAACTGTGAGTCTATGCTGAAGGCCTGGCTGTGGGGAGATGGTCTAAACAGCGATGCCCTCATATTTCTCACTTTGGTTATCAGACCTTTGTTTACTTACAAAATCAGTACGACTAAAGGAAATGGATTTACATCAAGGCTACAGACTGGCAAAGAATTCTGTCATGTATGGAACAGGTCTGGTTTTATGTCTCAACCCCCCCCCCCCATATTTTTCTTTTTCAATAATGGAGGATGTGTGAGCACAACGGGTCAAGTGTTTGGTGCACAAGCAAGAAGATCTGAGTTTGATTCCACATTCATGTAAAAAGTTTAGTGTGAAGACATGCAACTCTAACCTTGGTGCTGGGGATGGGATGGAGCAAGAGGATCCCTATTGCTTACTGGCTAAATAATCTGGCCTAAATGGTGAACATTAAAAGAGATGCTCCTCCTAAAATTATGGTGGACAGCAATAGAAGAAGGTGCAAACATTGACCTTCACACACACACACACACACACACACACACACACACACACACACACGTTAACATACTACCCATGCATATTCTTTGCACACATTCATATAGCACATGAATTAAAATTGGGAGGTCTTTGAAATCTCATTTTCCTTGGCATAGACTTGATGAAAAAACCTGCCTTAGCAGGAAAGTTGGAGTCCTGGTCTTCTTAACCCCGGGGATATCTTCACTTAAAATTAGTCTTTGCCACTTGTCTTTACATAATTTATGAGTGGATCATAAATGTGGTAGGAGGAAGTTAGATCCTCCTTTCACCAACTGGCCAGACTGTACAGAAATTCGCTCTCCTTCCCAGCTTCTGTGTTCTAACTTTTAAAATACTGATTAACAGACCTAAGCACCCGGCAACACACGCGATGACCCCACTCTTCTCTCATTGGCATAATTTCTGTGGATAAATACATCTCGCCCTTAACTTCTTTTATCTTTCAGAAACTATGTAGCCTACAGCAATACAGCAGAGAGTGCTGACCCGTTTCAGGTTCAGACAATGGGATGGTTGTAAATGATTGAAGGGAAGAGATCTGTCTGGAAATGCTGGAGTTGGGGTGGGGGAGTTGAATGCGAATTTCCAAAGAGGAAATAAGAACTTATAGAGGTGGCAAAGAGCTACGGAAATACTGGTTCACTGATGCAAATAAAATTCAAATCTCTTTAGCAAACTGTAGGCCAATGTTTGTTCTGAAAAGGAGTTGTAAAAGATATGAACAAACATAAAGTCATTGGAAAGGAAGATGTTAATCTGATAACTATATCCAACTAAACAGTACATCAGATTGTGATTCCTATGAAATAATATATAATACCTCACAGTTTTTTAGTGTTTGATATGAGCTGAGTATCCTACAAGTTTTCCTTTGGTTATTCTCAATGATTCTAAATGATTATTCTCATTTTACGTATAAGAAAACAGAGACTCAAAGAAATAAAGCAATTGGCATAAGTTTCTAATGTATGTATAGTGAGTGATGCAACTGCCAACTTATACAGCCTGGCCCAGACCAGTGTTTTAAAGCCAGGCTTGTAAATAGAGCTCAGGCAAAGCCCTGAATATTAGCTCCAAGGGATCAATATTCTGTTTTAGGATTACATGAGAGCTTGAAAAATCAACTTTTCGTTTATTTCCTCCCATACTACTTTTAGAGGATCTAAAAAGAAACACTGAAAAATAGGTTGCCATGGGGGTGTAGTGGAAGTTTCCAGGAGGAAGTCAGGAAGGTTTGGGGGTGAGCAAATAGTATGCTCTGGGCAGTAAGCATGATATACTTGCGGAGTCTATGAGCTGGCATGTATGTGGACTTGAACACAGACATAACATCTCAGAAAAGCCTCGTATAGGAATGTCCCTTGTTTTCAATGATTACATTTATCAAAACAAGCTCAAAAGTCCAGGGGAATGGGAAATGGTCTGATGGAAGAGGGAGCATTGTGAGCCAGTCTGATTATACACACATTCACTTTGAGGGACAGCAGGTAGGGCTCAGGAAAACAAAGCTGCCTCTCTCTCCCTACAGGAAAGAATCTGGACCATTCTTGGACGCTCCCGATGGGGAGCTAGGTCTGGTTTTATCAACAGCAGTAAAGTGGCCCTGCATGTGTGAGTTTTATTCACTTTTTCAGCAAAACAAAGCACTAGGAGGCAAGTCAACATCAGCAACACTCTCCAAGCAGACTGGTAAAGATTTCACCTTTCCTTCACTCACAATCAAGCTTGTCTTCAATATTTCAGCTGCATCAATGTTCAGAAATGGAACCTCAGAGAATGAAGGCTTTTGGTCTTGTACTGATCTGTCTGTCCAGTAATGGGAATAATACCGCACTCTCCAGGAACCTAGTACAGCTGAGTTAGCTATTGTCTACACAGGGTTATGAAAACTGAAGTCTGTGTATGGCTGCTGCAAATAATGAACATATTCGCTACATAATTATTCCAAAGATACATATTAATGATATTAACTATGAAACCTGTGACATGTTTGACAAGGAGCATTAAAGGGGGTTCTTTTGAAAAAAGAATCATCTACTCTACTGGCTTTCAGTGAGATTTTTTTTTTCCGGGTACACTCATACTCATTTTATTTAATATTTTTGGCTTTTCTCTACAGCAAGGGAAAAAAGATTAAAAATTATATTTATTCAAAGATAGATTAAAAGACATTCCAAAGATTTTTTAATTAAATGGATAAAATAATATTAGAAAAATGTATGTATGATATCTATGTATATATAATATTACAAATATACATATCTATGTATCTATAAATATAGATATAGGTATACATATAATAGATATATTGAAATATCATACCTATATGTCAACTTATTTATTCATGCCACTTTTATGAACAATTTCTTCAGTGAGATTTTTAAAAATAATTTTATATTTGGCCCTTAAATCATTTATTAGTAATTTCCTATTTTACATAGTTTTCATTGCTCAGTGCAGTCATTTTGATCATTTCACAAAAATATTTCACACAAGAACTGAATTTTTTTGTTTAGTCCAGGAAATAATGCCTTCTTATTTCTTCTTGAAGCAATTTTGAGAAAATTGGAAGAGGTACTGAGAAATAAATAAGAAAACCTGGCTTATGGAGGTCTATTCACACAGTGGGCTGCTGGGTACCCTGCTGCTGGTATTTACAGCATACACACACAGACCCAGGGTGGCTCACCGGGGTGTGCGTCCCACAGCTGAGCCTCCCAGAGGGCTTGCTCATCCACCCACCTGCGTCTCTCTTCCCAGTTCTCCCACACCTAGCTCATGATGAACAACATTCATTTGGATTTATGAGATCTACATAAATCCAATAAAATCCAAGTTTCTCCTGAAGACAGTGTAGGCAACAGAATGAAGGGTGCTTAGGTCCCAGGAAACCAAGGATATCTTTATCATTTTGGTTCATTGAGTTAAGTCTGAACACATTAATAATAAACTCAGTCACCAATAATAATGAACTTGTCACATAAAGGAAGCACTTCCAAATGGGGTCTAAAACCAAGAGTGAGTCCAAATTTGAATGCTCTACTTCGCTTGTCCCTGTTTGTCTGTTGTTTGCTTCTCCATCTGTGCCTCTCTAAAGGAGTGAAACTGTCCCCTGTCTGGGTCTGTCTGTCTAAGCACACCTATCCCTAGAAAAGGACTTTGCTCTCTCTTTTGTTGATTAACATAGAAAACATGACATGGGGAGAGAATGAGGGATACTTTACAGCAATGTTTAACAGAGTTTTACAAGGGATTAAGTCACTGACTCCAACTGTATCCAATAATGGACAAACACTATCAAGTCATATCTAAATGTTGCTTATAGCATTTACTTTTAGTCTACTTTCTGTTTCCAGCAAGTGATTATCAAAGCATACATACAAATATGCATGAATTACTGTTGAATTAGAGGCACAGAACAGTACATAACTTAAGGTTAGAGCTATACATAAGTTTAGTTTATAAAAGCTAATTATTTGGGACATCCAAGACAAATAAGATCGATTGTAACACTATTTACTTATTTATTAAACATAATTTCTTTACTGGTTCTTTGGGAATTTCATATCAAGCACCCTAATTCAGCTCATCTCCCCGTTTTCCCCATATCTTCCCTTCACCCCTTCAATGCCCTCCAAAAGAAACCTTTAAAAAAATCAAACAGATAAAAACAAAGCAAGCAAACAAATAAAATATCTTAGCTTCTCCTTCATTCCCACCCTTCCAGCACCTCTTCATTCCTCCTGGTGCCATTGGGAGCAGTGTGTCACACAGTATGCCATTTTGTTTTCTCAGCTTTACTAGCAAATGTTCATTGCAATGAGTCATTGGTGTGGATCAAGGACTCTTGTTTCTGGTAGACCATCATCTCCGGATCCTTACCAAAACTCCTCTGGGACATCTCAAGGCAGTCCTGAATCAGGGGAATCCTAGGAATAGAGTTTCATAGGACCAGTCTCTCCATGCGTTCCAGTAGGTCCTAGATGGGTAGAGGTGAGGACAAGCCAATCCAAGGACCAGCTGTGGGCCTGAGTGGTCATTGGACTGGTCAGTCAGGACTGCCTGCCTCAGGGGAGAGTGGAATCAGCCATCATGCCATCAAGGTCAGTTCTTCTTCTCCTGTGGTGAGGACTGGGGTCATCTCTCCTGAGTGGAGAGCGGGGGAAGCAGTTCTCCTGTGAAGGTCTGGGCCATCTCTCTTGCTGCATTATTACTGAGAGGTAGGGTCAACTTTCCCAGAGCCAGCAAAGGATGGGGCCAGATAACCATGGCCCTTTAATTTCATCATGCATGGTTCCTCCTATGGTTCTCTTGACAATGAGACATGTCAGCTTCTGGCAGCACCAATTACTTCAGAAAGTTTAATGGGTATAGGACTTGTTATAGAATGTGTCTTCAATGTGGCAAGGTTAGCCATTTGGGTAAGAAATTGCTCTTGTCTGGACTGTGTGATGATATGCTTTATGAACTGGACATTCAGAACCAAAATGACTGCTGAACTTACCAAAAGCTAAGAAATCCTTCTGGGTTCTTGTTTCATGAAATAGTCTGCCAGAAAATCTCTAGGTCACAGAAGAAAGTGACTGACAAACTGCCAATATAGGCAAAAGAGTTTTACAAATTTCACGCTTTATAGAAAAGTCTGCCAGTTACTATGGGCCTGTAGGCTGAAGATGTATGCCCCAGCATTGCTAAAGAACTTTGGGTTATCAAGGAGGGTACCACCTGTTGGTTTCCAGCTGCTTATCCCCAAAATAATCACACAGAAACTGCATTAATTAAATCACTGCTTGGCCCATTAGCTCTAGCTTCTTATTGGCTAACTCTTACATATTAGTTTAACCAATTTCTGTTAATCTGTATATTGCCATGTGGCTGTGGCTTACCTGGTAAAGTTCTGGCATCTGTCTGTCTTAGGGGGGGCTATGGCTTCTATCTCACTCTGCTCTTATTCTCCCAGCATACAGCCTAGATTTTCCTGTCTTGTTCTTTTCTTCCTTGCCATAGGCTCAAAGCAATTCTTTATTCAATAAAAGCAACACATAGACAGAAGGACCTCCCACATCATTGGGTGACTATCCAAGAAGTAAAATACTCTGTAATTTCTAGATCTTTGGAAGTTTCTCACAATGCACTTCCTGTTTTCTTTGGTAATTATCCTTCTGGGGTCTTTCATGGAGTTAAAAACAAGTAGTTCTAGTTTTCCTTACTTATAATAAAAGATAAATTATGTGTGAAAATTTAAACTCACAAAGATAACATAGATTATAGAATATTTTCTTTAATTTTGTCAGATACAAATAGACTAAATATTGTAACCATATTCTTGCTTGATAGCTGTTTTGTTATATGTAATTTTAAGTTAAAACTTCCTTTATAAGACAATAAGGGGAGATGATGTGGGATTGCCCTCTGTATGCTATAAATATGTTTTATTACCATTGGATAATGAAGAAGCTTTTTTGGCCTATGACAGGGCAGACTAAAGTTAGGCAGGCAAACAAAATTGAATCCAGGGAAAAAGAATGCAGAGTCAGGCTGATGCCATGTCGCCTCCCAAGAAGCAAGATATGAGGTAACAAACCACAAGCCTCCTAGTAAGATATAAAATAATAGAAATGGGTTAATCAAAGATGTAAGAGCTAGCTAGGAATATGCCTCAGCCATTGGTCAAACAATGTTGTAATTAATATATTTTCTGTGTGATTATTTGGGTCTGGGTAGACGGGAAAAGAAAAGGCAGTCTCTGTGTACAGTTAATAGTTAAGTGATCTTTTTAGTTATAAAATTTTGAGCCCTTTTTCATACTGTGTTTTTAGTATTTGTTCTCTAACATCCAAAAAGCACAATAAAATTTAAAAATGGCAAAATCACAAGAAAAAATTCCTCAGAAGATTGTATTCTTTCAAACCACTTTCCAAGTTTAGACTTTTAATATGCCAAATAACACTAGAAGACATACCTTTGCCAAAAGCAGTAACTAATTGCTCATGATATAGTGAACATTGCTAAAATGAGAACTGAAGTTTCATAGACAGCCTTATTGACAATGATTTTCAAATGTTAACATGGAGGACTTGATAATATAGGTTACTGAGACTCTTGACATCATAGACTTTCTTGTTCATCATGTATGACCTGTGGACCTGCATTTCTAATGACTTTCCAGGAAAGGCTAATGCTTCTGACAGCTCTCTAGACTGTATCAACTCTATCACAATTGTCTGGACCCAGAAATACCCCTTTGAGCTGTCACAAAAAAAGGACTTTTCTTTTTATTTTAAAAGCAGATAAAGGATGTTTTGAGGTCCTTGAGAACCTTTCTCCTCATATCCAGGTTTGACATATCCCATGTGACATCATCATCTTTATTGAGTTAGTTCTGCAGGTGGCCAAACCCGTAATCTATGCATTACCCTGAAAGAGCAGACAAGTACCATTTGTATGGGTTTAAAAATGGAAGAAAGATAAAGGTAATAGAACAGAATCTTTCAGCAAATGTAAAAGATTATAGATCTATGCCAAAGATTGGGTGGCATGGCATGATGGACATCTGAACAGCACAATGTCATTCTCTTGGTGGTGTGTCCCTGCCAGCTGCTCATCATAAGTCACTCAAATTAAATTAGGATTAATTTTTAATGGTTGTTGTTCAGGAATTAACTTTGATACTTTCTTAATTCCTGTTATTTAACACAACAGAATATGTTACTTCTTCTGAGGAACCACAGGCAGAGCCGACTGTGCACTGAGAAGGTAGACCAGAATGGACAGTCTGTCCCTGTAACTCTTCCTAGCTGGATTCTTGGTGAAAAAGTAGAAATTATTCACTCCAAATGATGTGATTTTTTTTTTGTTTGCTTGTTTGTTCCTTTTGTTGTTGTTATTGGTTTTTGTTGTTTGCTTTTTGTTTTATTCGGGTTTTTTTTTTTCAGTGTTGGGAATGACAAGGGCTAAAGGATCTTACCATGAAGATAGATAAGAATGAAGCAGGCTGCAAGGCTGCAGGGGAAGCCTGAGCAAAGATAAAGGCAAGGAAACCATTGATGAATTTAGAAGAGTTTTGGTCGATAGATCAGAAGAATCGAATTGGGGCTGCGAGATGGAGAAGTTGGAGCACATGCGAAGTTCTCTCCCAAGGAAAACTGCCATTGTAGATTTTCTTTAAAGAGAAAAGTCACTCAAATTGACCTAAGTATTAAAAAAAAAATCAGTTCTATCAATAAGGTAAAAGATTTGACATGCCCCAGTTTAGAGGTAAATAATGATGTGACATATTCCCTTGTATGAAGGACTGTGAGTTCTAATGTAAGATCCACAAGGCTCTTTTTTTTTTAAGCTGTTGAATTAAAATAAGATTACACATTTAGTTTAACTGAGTGGAGCTCTCAGCCTGGATGCACAGATGCATACCATGCATTACTGCATAACTCTAAGTCATTCTATTAAGTTAATTCATTCTTACTCTAGTTCTTTGCTATAAAGCAACCAAAACCATGATATGATGTTGCTTTCTTCCCAAACTTTTAAGTAAAAATATGCTTTCAATCAGTATTCTTATGCTTCTGAATCATCCTCACTTCCTTTTTCCTGGTAGCATGACCTGGCCTTCCCTTCCATCATACCATTAGGCGTTTGAATCATTCTCTCTGCACTTCAGGAGGTGTGGGCACTTCCCTACTGTTTAGAACATAAAAGCCTGTCTTTTCCCCAGTAGGATATTGCCCATGAACCTACTCATTTCTTTGGGAAGAATGACTCATTCCAGTACAAAAATAAAAATAATCTCTCTGATAGGAAATAGCTATAGGAGCTGATGGTGCCAGTTAGTTAAGTGGGAGTTAAAGAATGGTAGAACTTGGTAAACACAGGAAGAAACAGTTGTTCCCTGCCTGTCAGTATATTTTTAAGGACACTTCTGGAATTTTAGTCTTCTGTTCTCTGTGTGGGAACAGACATTAGCCCATACTATTATCATCCCTGAGTTGTTATAAGAAAATTGATGCTCATTAGTTTTGAGAAAATAATCTATATAACTTTAATCCTATATAAGTAAACATACAAAATAACTTTGACCATTAACCTAGCCTATAAAAAAGAAGGTATTCATTTGTTATTATAATATAAGTTATGTATATATTATCTCAGGCATTTAACAGGAAAAGGATATGTACATATCCTTCCTCTTCCGCCTTTCCCCCTGGGCCCCGGTTTTGCTGGTTCGGTTTGTTTGGATCTCACCTTTATCCATCGTTCACGCAGAGAATCCTGATTTGTAAGTTTTATCTATTAATAAGTATATTTTTTACTTGTATATTTTTTAGTTCTGAGCTAGTGTGTAATTTCTTTCATTAAGCGTCTGATCTCTGCCCTCAGTGTAAGTATGTGGATATTTAAAAGTTCTAAAGCAGTGTCTGTTCAGCACAATTCATGGTACCTCGAAGAATAGGCATTAGCCAAGATTCACAGAGAATTTATTGTGAACTTGAATATGAACAAAGAGTGACAAACCAATTTAATGCATAAAACTCCAAGCCAAACCATAATAAATAATAACAGATATATCAAAGTCACATTGATGATCCAGACTGTTTCTCTGATCTTGGTATCTAGACAATGATCTGGTAGAAATTTCTCTCAGACTCAGAGATCTGCTAGAAGATGGATCATCAAAAAGTATCTTGAGTATCAAGTATACTCGAGCATATAACAGTCATTGTTAGTATGAGAAGTAGGACTGTGAATTCTTAGAATTGAATTGTACAAACTGAAAGTCTATCTGAGGATATTGAAAAGACAGTAAATAAATGTGATTTGAATAATATATCATGAAGGCAAAATTGGCAAAGAATTAAAAAGGGTTGATGCACAGGAAGATGGGCATAAGGACCATTATGCAAAATTGCTTGATGAATATATACAATAAACCCCAAGAAGTAAGAAGACAGAGACTGTAAGGCATCATGCTCAGAGAACTGTGCTGTCTCCACCTTCTTTTCTCTTCTATCTCTGCTTGAAATTCCTGCCTTGCTCTATTCTGCCCTGTCATAGTCTTAAGCAGCTTCTTTATTCACTAACCAATAAAAGCAACACAAATACAGAAGGACCTCCCACACCATTAAAGTTTACCCTCCTCTCCATTTCCTTCTGGGTGTCGCTGGACTCACGGCACTTTGTAACTACTAAAATCCTAAGTGTGAAGATGACAGATCAGATTCAACCTTCCCTGCTTAAGTAGCATTATAGATAGATAGACATTCCCTTTCAACTTATATGAAGGAAAGCAGAATCTCATGGTGTGTCTATAATGCAGTATTTTAGTTCATCTATTAAGAGATTCATGTTTCAAACCAAGGGGGGAAAGGCAGTCTATTGCTATAGTACCTATAAAATTCAAAGCATCACCTTTTCTTTACCCTGCTTTTACATACCCCCCTCAAAAGAATGCAGCTCTCCTTGTACACACTGCTGGTCCTGTCACCCTCTGCTTATAACAGTGCCTTGCCAACGGATGGCTTACCTGAGATGAGATAAACGGATTTGGGCTTGTCCAAGTGCAGCCTAAGCAGACACGGCTCTAATCTGTTCAGATTCTCTTGGCGTCATTAAGTATTAAATGCTAACCTTTCCTTTCTCACAAAAGGAAACTCTAATTTTCCACAGTCTGATGAAAAAGATGTAGAGGTCTATTAAGGCCATGTCTTTCACAGTTTCACCTTCTAGAAGATTTGAAAAAAGACCATTTTAAAGAGCTCATTAAATAATTCCAGGAATGCCATGATTATATTACTCTTGTGTTAGCCTGGAGCTGGTTGGATGAAGCCGATGCTTTTGTATCTGCAGTAACCATGTTGATAGTGCTTGTGGGAAATGTTGGAAATAAACTGCAGCAACTTGGGCTTCGAAGAACTGGCAAAGTTCTCCAAGGGATAGTCTTGCCCTGCCTGTGAGTAATGTAAGGAGGATCTTGTGCTATGGTTCATTTATTTGTCCTTGGCATTGTACCTGTTTTTCAGTTGGGAATTTTCCCTTCAGTCTTTTGTAATTGAATGGTTATGAAAAATCTCAGTCTGGTAATGGAGACTCGCAAGCAATAGAACACAAGGAAGTGGGAGGGGGGGCATCTGATTGGAAGAGATTTTCTTCCCAACATCTCTTTGGAATTTTAGTTTGTTCATAGTCTTGAAATCCAAAGATCACCCAATCAAGAACACATGCTAATAACTTGTCCTTTTAGATTGTCTGAAAAACAGCTGTTCAATATTTGCTAAGGAGAGAAGTTGTCAGCTGGAGAGTACTGAACAGAGGAGGAGGCTAGCTCACAGAAAGCTGAATTGTTAGCCTGGTGATCTCAGCAACCCTTCGGATGGGTGCCTGCCCTCACTTGACCCACAATCTTCCAAATCAGGTAGGACATTTGTCGCTGCAACCTAAGCATGAAATTTGGAAATCTCTTTTCTTACTACCAGAGCACTTTTATCAAGGTGACTCTTCTACTTTTCCTCACGGAATTTCTTCTAGATATTCCTTTTACTCTTATTCCCATGGATGCCTTTCCAAACTGACAGTTCTTCTCATATATTTATGCCCAGGGCTGTTTAATATTTTATTTTGTTTTGCTAACAGTTAAAATCTGTGGTGTGAGAGTGTGTGTGTGCATGCGTGTGTATGTGTGCGCACACGCATGTCTGATTTTAGCGCTATGGTGGCGACAGAAATGCAAGTCAAAATTGATTGGCTCATGTGTTCATTTATAAAATTATCTTTAGTTAACATACAAATAATAGGCTCCACTGGGATATTTCCATACCTATTTTTCCAATTTAATCTTGTGTACCCTCTTCTTATCCTCTATCTTCCCTCCTCCCCTGTTTCTTTTTGGCCTTCTTCCTTTCTTCAGATAGTTCCTATCCTCTTATCATTCTATGCCTAGACTGTTCATATCTTTTATTATGAAGTCATTTAAGCTTTGTTAAGGGCCTATTCTGTGTCTATTGCAATAATCACGCAATTACTGTCGCTAAGCCAGTTTATGAACTGAATTATACTTCCTGGTGTGCATATGTTGAATGTGTGAGAATGTACATTGTATTATGGGATTGAAATCAACTTGGTCATATCTAAATATATTCATGAATTCACTATACAAGTGTTTTATTGAGAATTTTTGTATCTATGTTCTTTAGGGTAATTGGGCTGTAATTTCCTTTTTTGTTGTTCTGTCTTAAGACTTTTTATTGCAGGATATTATCCACTCCTTATAATGAGATTGGTAGTGTTCCTCTCCTTTCTATTTTACCACCAACTCTGAGAAGCATTATTTAAAGGCTTAGTAGAATTTGGCAAAGATCCATCAGTCCTGGGCTTTTCTTTGATGTGTACTCTATTCCTTCTTTAGTCTGGCTAAGGAAACGTCTAAGATGCTTATAGATTCTTGATTTAATACTGTTGTGTGTGGTGGTTTGAATGTGAACTGTCCTCAGTATGTAGATAAAAATGTGATCATCAAGCTTCCATCCCACCACCAAACCTTCCTGGCCCATTTCCCTGACTCCCCTGCCATGATGAACTCTCTCCTTCTGGAGCTGTTAAGCCAAAATAAGCTCTGTCTTCTATAAGTGGCTTTCTGTCAGAGTATTTTATTATAGCAATGGAATAGTAACTAATACAGTAGGTCATATGTGTTTAGGAATTTAAAAATTTCTTTTAGATTTCTCAGTTTTTTTAAATAAAATTCAACAACACGTTCTGTAATGATCCTCTGAATTTCATTGGTCTGTTGCAACTTCCCCATTTTCATCTCCAATCTTATTTTTCCATTTTATTTTTTTTTTAAAAAAAGCATTTTTGGCTGGGCAGTGCTGGCCCACACCTTTAATCCTAACACTTGGGAGGCAGAGGCAAGTGAAACTCTGAGTTTGAGGCCAGCCTGGCTTACAAGAGTTATTTCCAGGACAGGCTCCAAAGATACAGAGAAACTCTGTCTCCGAAAACCAAAAAAAATTTTTTAAAAGAACATTTTTAAATAAATATTTTTTAAAAAAAATGTTTATAAGGTACATGACTTCTTTAAGAGACATAAATGAAAACAAGTTGGACAGAGATGGAATTAATAAGAGCTAGGAGACTGTAATTTTGCTGAAAGAAACAATGTTAGCATTTCAAATGTATAGAACATGACCATAGAGATCATAAGGGTAAACACAATGATCTAGGCTTCCTGAGATGGCTCTCACTGCCCCTCTCCCCCATCTCAACTAGTCCCCCCTCCCTATGTTTGCTTTTGATGGGGGAGAGTCTTCTGTTTTGTGTTAATTTCATTGGTTAAATAAAGAGACTGCCTTGGCCCTTTAATTGGACATAAAATTAGGTAGGTGGAGTAAACAGAACAGAATGGTGGGAGAAAAAAGCTGAGTCAAGGAGTCGCCATGATTCTCACTCCCGACACAGCAGCAGGTTAAGATCTTCCCTGGTAAGCCACCTCGTGGGCTACACAGATTATTAGAAATGGGTTAGGTCAATATGTAAGAGATAGCCAATAAGAGGCTGGAACTAATGGGTCAGGCAGTGTTTAAAAGAATACAGTTTCCATGTAATTATTTCAGGCATAAGCTAGCCATGTGGGCGGCCTGGTGCCGGGGACGCAGCCCCACTGCTCCTATTACAACATGCTTTTTAAGTTTTGTTTTCCTATTTACTTTCGTGTTGGTGTGAGTGTCTGTACGGGTGTGTGTCGTATGGGTGCAGTGACCATGGAGGCCAGAAGAAGTCACTGGATCCCCTGAAACCGGAGTTACAGGAAATTATGAGGAGCCAGGCATAGGTGCTAGGAATTGAATTGAATTTGGGTCCTGTGTAACAGCAGCAAATTTTTAAGCAATGAGACATCATCTCTCCAGTCCAATATCTTTTTTGTCTTTTCTTCGAGAAAAATCTCCCACATACCATTATAAGACATAAAGCGAGAGATTTCCCATAATTCCTTGAACATGATTTCCCAGAACTCCTGAAATATAGCAATGTCCTGTAGTTACACCATTTCAAGCATCCTTGGACTTCTCTGAAATTCAGTTCTCTATTTTATAGAGCTCTACTGAATGATCTTTGTAAGTTAATATGTCCCTGGGGGAAGGAGCATTATTAACTCTGCTTGCAATAGCACTGCATATGCTAGCACTCTGATAAATGCTACCAGACAATGAAATAAATCACCAAGGGCCACCAAGATGGTTTAGCTTGTAGAGGGTCTCGCCATGCAAAATCAGCAATCTGAGTTCAATACCTGAAAACTACAGAAAGATGGAAGAAGGGAGCTGACTTCACAAAGTTGTCTTCTGGCATCCCATCGATGCCATGGGATGTGCATCTACACACATCACACACTAATAACAATAATACTATTGTGACAAAAATGAATAATGAAATGAATTGCCAAGGGTCACTCAAAGTTCAAACCTACAACACTGAAATGTTTTCTTTGTCAATAGGCCACAAGCACAGAGATGTTCACCACCTACCCACTTGGGTTTTCAAGTAGAGTCACCCAAATGCCAAAATAGTACAAACTGAGTAGAAGGCAGCAAATGCATTGACCAGTAACAGGATGGTCCTCAAAACTCTGACCTTTGGGGATGCCCAAGACTGTGGGGCTGTGATTACATTAGACCTTTTGCATTCGTAAAAGGCAAAGACTATGGAGCCATTGGTCCAGACCATTAAGATCAGATGCATGAAGTGAAGAAAAAAAAAACCCCACAAGACTGCTGTGTTTCTCTTGCAATGTCCAGCATTAGGATCCATGACTTCTCACAGTAAAGATTTTGCCAATTCATTGTACATTCACTGATACAGCATTAAACGAATTCATGCAAAGGTTTGGAATCCAACAGAGATAACAGCAGGTACCAATGAACACTAGGATCTAACATTGATATAGAGGTTGAGACTAATGACCTGGAACCCATCGAGGGGACAGATGGTATACAAGAAAATCCCTGTGCCTACTCTGCAATAATAAAGACAATTTACACATAATATCATCCAGGAAATATTTTCATCCAAAAGCCATTGCCTGGTGTAGGTATCAACTTGTGGAGTAGACAGTAAATCTAAGCAGAAAGTGGTTGTTTACTCCCTTGGCAACCATGCCACCATTGCATCTATGGGCATGTCTTGCCAAGCTAGTCATTATAGTTTACAGGATTCACAGCTGGGTAAGATTAATATTACTTTTCAACTCTGGCAGTGTACACAGCATCTTCTAGTAATATGAACAGTAGCCAATAAGGATAAAGCTTTCAGGTCAGTACCCCACTGATTTCCTCATGTTAAGAACATTTTCACATATTGCATTTTCGTTACATTATTTCCCCTTCCCGAATTCCTCTCATATCTTCCCCATCTCCCTACCCATCTAAATTTATGCTCACTCTCTTTCTCTCTCCCTCAAGAATACCACCCCCACCCCCAAAACAACCCCAAAAAAGCATCAGAGCAAGAAAGCACACAAAAATCAATAAGAAAAAAAATTACTTGTTGTCAACACTGGGTCCTAATCAAGTGTGATGGTTCTGGAGTCCTTGGCAGTGAGTTGTTCTGCAGGTATTTGGAAATCACAAAAGAATGGTTATGGGACAGAAGAAAGGGCCAAAAAGGGCCCAGGGGAAAGTTTAGTCCTTACCAAGAGGCTGAATATCATCTCCTACCTGATCATTTTTTTTCTTCAAATTTTCTTTTATTTTTTTCAATCTTGCTATTTAAAAAAAAACAATTCTTGGTTTGATTAATTTTATGTATTGCTATTTTGAGCCTTGGCTCATTAATTTTTGCTCTAATCTTTGTTTCCTACCACTTGCTGGCTTTGTGTTTCTGTTGCCTCATTAAGCTATTTGAAATATCTCTCGTAATGTAAGCACTCATAACTCACGACTTTCCCTTGGATAACTGCATGCCAAAAAGTCTGGCAAGTTATAATGCACGTTCTTATGAAACAGTGTCAGAGCTTATTAAGAAGAATAATTTTTTAAATATAGATTTAATAGAAAGGAAGGTATTTAGGAAAAGGGCAGTTGACACTAAGTGGATATCGACTCCTTCAGAGAGAAATGTTCTTTCCATTTAATTTTAAACACCTTAAAAATTCTTTTCTGACTTCTTCAGTTATCTGTTCTGTTATCCACATGCAATGTTTACTCTCTCAGCATGTCTTTTCCTGTTGTCTTTCTAGTGATACCCAGTTTTGGCACACCCAGAAAAGACAAAAGAAATTATTTAAGTTTTTTTTTCTATTTCTTCAGGCTTCCTTTATGGCCTACAATGAGCTCTCCACGAAAAAAGCTGAGGACCTGGACTGCATTCCCAGCACCCATGTCAAGCTCACAACTCCTTTAATTTCAGCTCCATGGAGATCTGACACCTCTGGGCCCCAAGAAAAAGTTCTATGAGCTGGTGAGAAGAATGTGCACTCCATATCTGTTGATTGGACTACCCTGTTAACATTTGTTAAAGAGATCTGATGGATAATGCAGATTGGTTCTGATGTTTCCTTTACTTTTTAGTCTGGCTGAGTCCTGTGTTGATGCAAGCAGGGTTTAAAGGAGCTCATTGTCATTGTTTCAGTACCTTTCCTTTTATGTCTAACAGTGATTGTGTTTTGCAGCTGGGGGTCTCAGCAGGTATATTTATATACTTATAGTCATTGTATCTTCCTGATGCTTTGTTCCATTCATTTGTAGTGGCCGCTTTAAATATTTTATTAGTATCAGATGTGTGAGTGTGGGCACATGTGTGCCATGTGCCAATTTTGGGGAGTTGATTTCCTTCTCCCAGGAAGGGTTTTAGGAACCAAACTCAGGTTATTTTATGAGGTTTGTGTCGAATGTGCTTTTACATGCCAATCCATCTTGCCTGCTCATTACACGACCGTTTTAATCATTCCTGAGTACTGAGTACTTATGCCTTGAGGTCTACCTAGAAAGGTATCAAAGTAACTTCTTTTCTTTTCTTTTCTTTTTTAAAGCTATCATTTCTTGTTTAACTGACAGCTATCTTTCCACTCTGTTAGTATCTTTACCTATGAGATAGTTTCCTTAGAGATGATAGGTAAGTGCATACTATTTTTAAGTCCAACCAGCTACTCTACAGGGTTCTTTTTTCTTTGTGTGTGTGCATGTGTTTACTGTCTCCTGTGTGCATATGTGATGATATCTTTTTCTATGCCTTCCACATTGCTTTTTAAAGAAAGGGTCTCTCACTAAATCAACTTGGAGGTCAATATGCTAGACTGGCCAGTAAATCACCAGAATTATTCTATCTCTGGCATCCCGATTCCCAGTGCTGGGAGTTACAGACATACACACTACACCAAGCTTTTACATAGATTCTGAGCATCAAAAGTAAGGTCCTTAGGCATCCAACACCATACTCATTGAACCATCTTCCCAAGCCTGATGCTGTATTTTTTTATGTGATGTTTATGATTGTTTACATTTGGAACTATTATTTACAGTTTTTTCTGATGCCTGTACTCTTATTAGTTGTTTTTATTGTTGCTTAAATTATTTTTGTTGTTACTATTCCCAACTGTTTGTATTAGGAGTTTGTTAGGTGTTATGGATTCTCTCATAGTCTTCTTTGTTCATTTTTTTCCTTGAATGAATTTTATTCTGCTGTGCCTCTTGGTTGACAATTTTCCTTCCTCTATATGTTGGATTCCTTTAAGCCTCTGTTTTAGTTTTGGCTTGGTGACCACTGAGTAGTCTATGCATGTCTTCAAGTGTATTACTTCTCTGGCAATTCTACAAGGTAATTTCTGTGATTAGATTAATTTGTGATTAAATTAATCATAATTTACAGTTATTTGCTTTCAGGCCTTGATTTACATTGTTACACATGTTCCTGTATTTGTAAGTATATTAATATTTTTTCTTAATAGATCCCACATTATGTATTTGATTTGTACTTTGGGCATTTTGACCAAGTATCATGCTGAAGGAACGCAGCCATGGATGTCTCTGTAAAGCCTTAAATGTCTCAGCCTCTATGACAGTAAGAAAGAGCTCTAGAGGTATATTGAACCAGTATAACCAATCTCAGGCTTAAGAGTTGTCAAACTCTAAAAGTCCACTTAGAGGACAGTGTCAGCTCCTTAGCTATCAAGGGTGGGACTCCTTCCTCTATATTCTTCAACACCTGAGTTGATCCTCATGTCCTCTGCACTCTTGGGCTTGTCAGCTCTGTCCCTCCGAAATGGCTTCCTGTTGTTCTGTCTCTCACATAAAGCTATGGCAGAAGTGGTGGCTCCTGTTCTTAGGGCCTCCAGCTAACTCAGTTTTAAAGAACAGGCTTTATCTCGAGCTGGTACTTGACCACAGATCTCTATCTAAGGCACCATCATCACATCTAAACCCAAACCAGGATTTGAGATTTATAGGAACATCAGCTTGTTCTATAGGTAGGACACTGTGTCTTCCTCCACCAGGGCCACCTAGCTTCCACTTTGGATGAAGTTTCTTTTCTCTGCCCTGTCTATATAACTGGAGCTGTATGGATCTAGCTCCTTTGGTTGAAATCCTTTTGTGTCTCTACAACTATCATCTTTTCCATCACTCCCCTTTCTCTTCTTCTCTGTCTTTAGGATGAAGCAGATTCTTTCATATCCCAACTCTTCTTTTTCACTGTGCCACATAGAGACAACGCACAGTCTGTCACAATCTGCCATCTTATTTGGAAGACTTGTTTTTTTTTTTTAATTTCCAAGACAATGTTGATATATTCAATAAAATCATGACCACATTGGGAAACAAAGAAAATGGAGATCTTGGCAATGTTTAAATTTTCTATTGACCAGTTGATTATTAGATTTCAAGGTACTAGGGTGTTGCATCGCAATTTTTGCACATACTAGGAAAGTGTTCCACTACTGAGTCGTAATCTAGTTATTTTCCTTAATTTTTTAAACAATAGCTTTGTCAATCCTCTGAGAAAATCAAATAATGTATTTTAACCTATTCAAACTCCTCCCCAACACCCCTTCCATAACTTCCCTCTCTTGCCTCCTATCCCTTCTCACTAAATTTGTGATTTTCTCTTTTTTTTTTCTCCTCCCTTTCCCATTGAGTCCAGTTTGTGTTACCCAGCTAGTCTTGGAGGTGGGACCTGCCATAGTCTGTGAGTAACCTTCTGTGGGGTGTGGGTTACATCATTAAAGAAAGCAGACTCTCTCTTTCCCCGTAGCTAACTAAATTTAGTAGTTCCCCAGCAGGTGGTGAGAGTCTGTGTGCACATTTCCTTTGCAATGCTGGAGTTGCTGTAAGTCTTGGGAATTCTGTCACAACTATTGTGAGTTCCTATGTTCATCTGCCCTGTTGTATGCACATAACACTGTTTGTAAACACCTCTGGCTAAATAAAGTGGTTTTTAGCACCCTCTGGCTGGGGCTGTTAAAGGGGCCAAGAGTCTATGGCTAGACACATCATAAGTTGTAGGGAAAAACTCAGTACTCTGATTCTGCTAAGTGGAATAGTCAAACAACTTCCAGTAATTTACTGTGATAGAGAACTCAAACTCTCAATTGAGAAGCTTCTCCTGGAGATAGATGTAATTAACACAGAGACCCTCAGCTGGTCAACTGGAAAAGAATAGGAGTGAGCAAAGTGCTCTAGATGGGGGTACATGTCTCAACATTGAAGTGTTCCGTTCCAATTTGAAAGATTTAGAATGTTTTTGAAATAATGCATTTTTATTTCAGCAAGATTAATGCTATTGTGTTATGAGATGAGAGGATAAGAATGAAGATGGATTTTTCTTTTCATTTTGGAAAGCTTAGAGCAGCATTAAAATAATAGAATAACAGAATAAATCATGTTCTTATTTAATTTCAGTCATTTTATCAATGCCTTTTTTGGTTCAGTGTACTGTTGCCTCACCAAGACTCAAAAACATCCTAAAAGGTAGGAGGGATATATTGTTACTAAGAAAATGACTTTCTGTTGCTAAAAATAGACTATTGACTCTTGAATCTATGCCTTTAAAATTTAAGGTAGGGTTTGGAGAGATGGTTCAATAGTTAAGAGCACTGACTGATGTTCCAAAGGACTTGGGTCTGAATTTCAGCACCCACCTGCCAGCTAGCAACCATCTGTAACTCCAGTTTTAGGCGATCTGACTCTTTCTTCTGGCCTCTGTAGGTGATACATACACATGAGCCGCATGCACACATGAAGGAAAACCAACCATACCTATAAAATAAAAATACATAAATCTTTAAAAAATAAAATTACATGTAATACATTTTAAGGGTGAATAATAACTGATTTTAAAGGAATTTCTGAGGAAAAGGTATTTAGTGGGATGGTCTGAAATAAATCAGTAAGTAATTGGGCACCATCTAAGCCAGAACAACGCTGGGATCCAGATAAAAGGATACCTGTCTGAGACAATGTTTTGAGCCTTGAACAGCACTTGTTGCTGTAATAAGACACTGACCACACACAACTTAGGGAATGAGAAGTGTATTTTGCCTTACAGGTTACTCTTCGTGAACAAGGGAAACCACACCAGAGGCTCAACACAGGAACCTACAAGCAGGACCTGAAGCTGATACCATGACAGAAAACATTTGCTGGTTTGGCCAGCTATCTATCTTCATTGTAGGTCTACTTGCTGACAGATGGTATGACTCAGAGTGGGCTGGGCCCTCCTATGTCAGTTAGAAACATATCCCTGCAAGCATGCACACGGGCCAATTCAATGGAGGCAGCTTCTCAATAGTGGTTCTCTCTTCCCTGGATGTCAAGCTGACAACTGAAGCTGACTGTGACAAGGTCCCAGTAAACCATAACCTGGAAAAAAGTGCAGATTCTAAAAATTACCTCATGCCAGGAACATACAAAGTGACCCAATGGATCTCATTTGGAGTAAAAATAATCTTAGACTTCCAGGTAGGATGGGATACAAAAAGCTGCCTCCTTGTGAGTCAAAGAAGAAGAACAATGTTAGAGTATGAAAAATTAGACTCTGTTCTTGAAGAGGAAGTAAGGAAGAGCTTCAGTAATTCACAAAGATTGTGACAGGATTTATGAAAATTGTGAAGGAAAAGATATACAATGCACAGGAAAAAAACAAACCAAACTTAACCAAACCAAAGCCAGCCAATCAACCAACCAACCAAGCTACCAAACAAACAAAAGACCTCCCCGCAAGGCTGAACACAGCTCTGTGTGATTTGCCTCAGAGAAAGAACAAGCAGAAAATTCACTACAGCTAAGTCAGATAGCCCTGGAGAAAGCAGGCAGACACCTGCACTGCCCCTCCCTTTATTCACTCCAGTTAGGGAAGTTCAACTTTGGAAGTAATTCTTTCATCTTCTCTGTTACTCATAATTAAAGTGCAGCTGTCTCCATGACAGCCCCTCACTCACTTCACGCTCTGCGTACAGCACAGCAGTAGAGATTGAGTTTCTTGTTCTCTCTTGACCTCGCCCTCATCTGTTTTTGTTCTTTTATCTCCATGGTTACCTTCAGTTTCTTAAGGATCATAGTTCTTTGGATATTATACAAAAAAAAAAAAACACAACAGTGTATTTTACTTACCTCTTTCCCATATTATTCTACTAGAACACAAGTCCCCTGAGAGCAAGGATCCTGGCCCATTCTTGCCTGGTGGGTTCCTTAGTTAACACTAGTGCAGTACTGTACACACAATCAGCTTTCATATTTGTGACTGAGTGGGTAGACGGATACATGTAAACTCCTATTAATACTCATGTCTTTTCCACCTATTGTCATGGCTCTAAGAGGGCTATCTTTACCCACTCCTGTTTATGCAATAGGTATCAAAATGTGTATAGTCATGAATTCCTACCAGCTAGCTATAATCCTGTAATATTTAATAGAAGTTTGTTTTTCTGGTGGATTTTTACCAGCCCCTGTAATACGAATTTAGAAGCTTGACCATAGTGGCACTAATACATTAACCTACAATATCTACCTAAAATATATTATGAGCAAACTTGTATCTGTCTATTTATCTATCTATCTATCTATCTATCTATCTATCTATCTATCTATCTATCTATCTTAAGCAACTGGTTCAATAGTGTCTTGATATTACTTCCAGGCTACAGTTACAGATAAGCTAATAGATTTTGATGCCAGTTCATTGAGACATAGGGAAAAAATATAAATCATAGGAACTCTTGTGCATGAACAATCAGAGTGTGAATAAGAAAATGGGACTATACAGTAGTCACGAGACATACCTAAGTCCTGGAATCTACTTATTATGCATGGTCACTACTTTACAATTTTTGATTGTGTTGGTCAGGAGTGAGTTTGCTTTCTGCTGACTCATCACAACCTCTATAGCCACACACAGTCCATTTCCTCAGATGAATCATGACACATCGGACCATGTGATGTTTACTCAGAAGACCTTTATTGTTTATGCAAGCAACCCGAAAAGCGAAGAACAAAATATTTACTCCAAAGAATAGTGGTTTGGAATTGTAAAGAAATGCTTTAAAGTAGAGGCAATTTGAAAAAAATGTAATGGCCGAGCTCTCCACGAGATGGCACTCCTCATCCTCCCACCATTTAAGGTTTCAGTGCGTTCATAGACTATCAAGGCATTTATCTGCATGTACATATACACATTCATATGTGTGCACATATATCTATTCAATTGTGCTAAAATGCAGAAATTACCACATTGATTTTGTGCCTAGAAATGTACTTGTATTCGGCAAGGATGAGGCACAGGACCTAAAGGAAAAATAAATGGGGGTGGAATGCCATGAACTATTTCAGAAACACTACATATCTTGGGGACATTGAGTAGATCAGCAATTTAGAAACCTGCTCGTGTTTTCTAAAGATCATCAATGTTTAATCCCTGATTCACAAAAGGAGTCTTGCTCTTGTCAGTACCTGGGACCAAGAGTAGCTTTCTCCATTGGTAAGGTTTAATCTGAATTAATACTTGAAGTCCTCCCCCTGTTCATACCCCAGCCCTGTGCCCTTGTTAGAGTGCTTTAGCGGCAACAGACTCTAGTATGGATTTTGAGGTCAGAGACTCGCAATTACAGCCAGCTGGAGAATCAGCTAGGGTTTTGGATCATTTTGAAGTCATCATTTTCATTACATTAACACTAAAAGGGGGAAGGATCAAGCAGGCAGAGTCAATAGACAGATGCATCAAATAATCTAGAGGAAGAACTGGGAATTTCTCCACATTGACAACCACAACACACATTAGCCTAGATACTCATCTCAAACTGGCCCCATGGGTACTTGGGAGTCAGAAGAGGAAAAGGCACTTCCGTACAACTAACTGGCTTTTCCATCCATCACTCCCACCTCTGTGTGAGACCCTTCTCCCTCTTTGCCTGGCTGCTGCTTCTTCAGGAAACTGTCCTTCTCAGGACAGTGTTACTCCGTGTGCACCCCTGACATCTCAAGTCATGTTTGTAAGGAAGTTTGCTTTCAAATCATTCTGACATCTCGAAGTCATTTGCTTTGGTTATCTTCAGTCAGAATGATTTCAAAATTGACGTGTTCGTTCTAATTTTACAAATGAGAATCCCGAATCAAAGATGTAACGATTTGGCCAAGGTCAGAAACTAGACAGAATCAAGGTCCCGGCTGACTACAATTACGACCTATAGTTAGTTCACTCTGTTCTTTAGCTGACCAGGGGAATGGCTCATGACTGGTATGTCACAGGAAATGAAGTCTTCATTTTCTTCTCTGTACAAGAATGTTATGATGCAAAGGCCTTTCCCCTATAGATATTTTACACATGGTCCTTTTCACTCCCGAGTATTGTTTGCTAGGACCTTCTTGAGATACAGTCATGACCTCAGAAGAAAGACACAGTATATTAAATTACTTCTAGTCCTATGACTGGATTTTTATTAAGGCCAGTGCCTGAGTCTTTTTTAGTACTGCCCCTGGGCACTTAGGAAAGAGTTTGTTTTCATGGCTGGCAAGGGCATCATTCAAAAGACAATTTGAATGTGGCCTTTGATGTATTCTGTTCAGAGCTACTGTTTGGATAACCTGTGGGGAAATCTTTAAAACCTACTAAAAGTGTGAATGCTATTTCCAGTTTGGTGGACATACACATAAAGAAACACAGATAAAATTCTGAATGCTGTTGTAGACTAGTGTACATGCATGTCCAGATGTGAGTGTGTGTGTGTATGTGTGTGTGTGTGTGTGTGTATGTGTGTGTGTGTGTGTGTGTGTGTGTGTGTGTTATGAGGGGCAGATGTTATCTGGGAAATATCCTATCTAAAGCTTGTTATCAATTTATAGGCCAACAAAACAGTCCCCACATTTTCAATACATTCTGTTTGAATTTACAGTCTGAGGATGTGAAGTCAAGCCAAGGAGCAAAGAGCTGAAGTGTGACGCACAATTACCGTCATGAGGAAGCATCCAGTTAGCGTTCTCCCAAGATTTACTTTGAACTAACCTGGGGTATTACATACTGTTCTTAGATGTGGTAAAAATACATGAAATAAACAACTTAAAAAAGGTTTTATTTTGGCTCAGGGCTTCATAGATTTCTGTCAATGGTTGTTTCTATCCCTCATTTTATAAAAGAAATAGAGAGGAGAGAGTGAGTGCTTTGCGGGCCTTTCTGTTTTTCTTCTTTATTCTATCCAACCTCCAGCCCAGTGCATGGTGCTACCTACTTACCTATTTAGGGCGGGCTCTCATCTTAGATTATTCTTATGGAAGTATGCCCACAGACGCACCCAGAAGAGCAGGGTGGGGGAAAGAATGACACTGATTTTCTAAATCTAATGAAGTAGACAATACTAAGACTGATTGAGACTTGATTGGTCTAGTTCCATGAGTTCAAGGCCAGCATGGTCTATAAGAACTCGTTCCAGGACAGGCTACAACCCTATAGAAAAACCCAGTCTTGAAGAAACAAAACAAACCAAAACGCTAGCCTCACTCAAATGAGGACCTTTCTCCTTGCTCCCCAGCACTCAAAATTTCACCATGAACAGATACACGTGTGTGAATAAATAGGGTAAGTCAGAGGGGTGCGCCTGTACACAGACAACACGATTACATGCACATAAAATCTGAAAGCAAATCAGGAGATGTATTTCTGATGTGTTAGGCTGACTTTTAACACTTACTGATTTCTAAAAATAAACAGCAGCTAATATTCCATAAACAAGTACAAACACCTTTAATGGTACAGTTGGTACTCATACACACCCATAAATGTGTATTTGCATCCATACATGAATGCAAAACATGCAAAGGACACAGATATGAAAGATGCATATTTACTATTATGACTTACCTGATTAACAGCTGTTTTATTTCAGGTCTTCTAAGGAAGGTGTTCTTAGGCACCAGCTTTTTGCTGAGATTCAGGGGATTTAATTCTGAATCTGTGACTCTGTTGATTTTGTTCTCTGCCAAATTTCACATCGTGAAAAACAATAGCTTAATATTGGAGTGGTTACATTCCAGGGAAGGCTGACAGAATAGAGTTCTCCAAAACCAAAACCCTGCCAATTTTGATGGCCCTAATTTATTCTAACAACTGTTTACATCTGAATGCTTCCATTTTAATCATATTAACAGTATATTACAGAGTCTCAGCACCCAAAGAACTCCAATGGCAAAATGAATTTGGCTGTTTCTCCTCCTCCTCCTCTTTTTATTTGGGATGATATTTGCTGTGAGAAACCTTCAGGCAAACTCAATCCTTAGGTAATTTTCAATTGACTTCCTTTGCTTCTTAGACGCATGGACTTTAGTGTTTGCCCGGATATAATCAGGGATATCCACATCCTTATTATCCAAGTGACAGCATGGCTCCCAGGCTTCCCATTGCTGGCATTTACATTTTCTATTCTCTTGGCTGGTGTTACAGGAAAATTGTTTGAACAAATCCACATCAATTCCTGTCAATCCCAAATGAAGGCATGATTGGCATCTTGCTGTAATCACAGGGGCAAAAGCGCCCAGGAAACCATGTGTCCCAGTTTCCATCCGGTGATCCTACCAGGCAATAATATATTCAACCTTCAATAGGCCAGAGGTAAAAACTTTTTTTCTGTGAAGACTGAGCCGTAGCCAATCTGCCCATGTTTCTAAGGCCCTCATAGTTAGCTGCAAGAAAGCTGAATATTCCATGCAGGTTCGGTGACAGTTGTTTGGTTTTTAAATCAAGAATGTCTCTTCTCCAGGGCTCAGTTTTTGTCAATAGTTGATACCTCAGGAAATAGAATAAACATGTTTCTGCCCTGTGTAGCCAAGGAATTTTCACATTTAGCTTCCCAGGAGCTATTTAACCACATGTGCACAGAGTCTTGCACCATTTTGTGAGATTGTCAGCTTGGGTTGACCAAGAAGAGGAATGGTATTGTCCTCCCACTTAAGCCGTTGCTATGCAACATTCAGAAAGTCATTTGTACTCTTTGAGATTATGTTTGCTTAATTATTAAAACGAGAGATATAATTGTGTCTATTTCATACAGTGCTGCCGTGAGAAACAAATAGGATACAAAAACCAAAACAGAGCTGTGATTGCATGCTTAATAATACACTTAATATGGTCACCATTAAATAAGAGCTTAATGAACACTAGCGATAGAATGATCCTTATATTATTTCACTATAAGACCTTTCTGAGAGATGGCATAGCTTTGAGTGATCCCGAGTCCCACAGAAGACTCCCTCAGAGGTTTGCCTCTGTTACTAATAACTACTAGACTGGTTGGTTGTGGCTCCCAGAGTTTCTACACAATCCACGCTTAAGGGCAACTACATGCTTAGAGGAACAGAGATTGTGTTCAAGTTGTATTTGCATAGTAATCATCATTATTTTCCCGGACCTGTGTTGTTATTCTGTAGCTTGGTGAATGAAATGATGATAGAGGCGCATAACTGCTGTCCCACACCCCCTTCACCCTGCACCCTTTTATTTTAGCCTTGGGTGCCCCAGATTATGCTTTCTCCTGGAATTTTCTCCCTCACATTCCAGAATATTTAAGCACTTGATATTATGAAGTCCTGTTTCAACTTCTAAAGAATCCTTGAGGGACAACATGATAGTAGAATTGAATACCTACATACACGTTGGTCTCCTCTTTATTAAGCCCAAACAGTACTTTCTAAGACCAGCTGTTGGCTACTGGCCTTGGTTGTTTTCACAGCATTGATGGGTGGAATCTTCTGCTGGAATAGGAATGAAATGAAACTTAAATGAAGTAATTTTCTTTAATGAGACAGTAAATGCAATGGAAAACATGGATTAGAGAAATGTCTACTTCTCATTCGGTCTGTACATGTGTACTGTATTTTATCAGCTGACACCTTCTTTTGAACAACTCACGGGTGGCGTGGCTTTGACATTATACAAGGTGAAATAGGATACTTTGGATTCCTCAAAGTAGATGGCATATTCAACTTTCTGTTCAAGCAGCTAATTTATTTTCACTGTAGATATCAATAAAATTTCCTTATATATTGGTTTCCATCAGCACTCATGTTCTAGGTCAGTAAACACAAGTTGAACAGATCCTTCACCTTGCTAGACAGCTGGCCTTATATTCAGAGATTAAGGCCCAAAGCAGATAGATGAGACATGAGCAAGCATTAACATTAGCACTCTTCTTCATAGGGAAGGATCTATAGTGAAAGAAGGGAATGCTGAAGTTGCCCATGTCTCTCAAAAAAGTTCTATTTGAAAAAAAGTCTGTTTGAAAGGGGAGAGTGGAATGATTTTATTTATTTATTTATTTATTTATGGTGGATACTCTTAGGTCCATGAGGAAGAAGAGTCCATTCTATCACATTTGGAGAACAGACAGCATTTATTTTACTGTTGGTGGTAGTGTAATTCAGTGGTGTTTAGATCAGTAGATCCCATGGAATATGTGTCCTATTGCCTTAGTCTGTCCTGATATTATGGACACTGGAGTTTCTTTTAAAGGCGGTGAGGTAAGTTCTGAGTATTAGATGTAACCAGGCAATGAGAGAAAAATCGGCTATCATTTGGTGAAGAACGAGATACCTATTCTCACCTGATGAAAAACTTCAATTTTGCATGAATGTTCAGCTGTTGAAGCTACCAGGAAAAACTACTCTTTATTCACCATCTTTGAAATACAACTAAAATAAACCACAGCTACACAGAGAGCTTCACCAGTATCTTTATCAGGCTACAAATCTATAGTTTACAAGTAGTAATCTGAGGATAATAACACCAGCAAAGAAGTCTTGCAAAGTATAGCATTTATCGCAGGGGCCTAGGTCTTAGGAGCTGGAGACTCTTGCAGCAAATAGAACTAAACAAAACATATTACATAAATAGGGAATAATGCTATAACTGCTTTATTAGCTTTGGAAATTTTAGCGCTAAATTCATTATTCTTCTAGCCACTTGTTTTGTGAGGTCAAGCATATCTACTAGATCCTCTTTTTTTTTTTTACAAGTTAGTTTGGTTAACCGAAAGTAAATTTATCCTATATGCAAAAGGACATAAATATTAACACATATTAGGATAACATAATGCTAGGTGGTGGTGGTGCATGCCTTTAATTCTAGCACTTAAGAGGCAGAGGCAGGCAGATCTCTGTGAGTTCAAGGCCAGCCTGCTCTATATAGTGAGTTTCAAGACAGCCAGAAATGTTACACAGAGAAACCCTGTCTCAAACCCCACCCCCAAAAATTTAGAAATCAAAAGACATAAGTATTAACTCATCTTAAGATAATCTGTAATAAAATGTAGTAATACCTATGACAATTTTAAGAAATGGCTTTTTTATTAATCTTGATGATATCATTTCTGCCAAGATGGCGTTTTCCTGGACACCTAGACTATGATATTTCAGCTGATTTTTCCTGTACTTACAGAGTCCTTTATGGGTGTTTAGAACTCTTTGGTGCAGAACTGCTAAGTCACAAGGCAGTGTGATGACAAAGAACCTTGAGCACTTAACATTGGTCTAGAAGGACAGCATCTACTTATCTTCAGTAGACTTCTCAAGTAAGACAGGTTGGAGATTTGTTCCCAGGCCAGCTCTTGTGTGCAGCTTTCAACTCTTGATCCTTCTGGCAGCAAGTACAGTTGACATTAGGAATGCTGTACACTGTGTCTCTGGGCATGATGTTTCCCAGTATTTGACAAAAATCTCAAAGCCACTACTATAAAAATAGATGTTTAACCAAGTTTGAACTGACAAAGCAAAAAGTTAGTGGCAGGCTTCTTAAAACATGAGACTGTCTCAACTGTAGTGTTTTAGTTTTTTGGAGAAGGCAGTACTATGAGGAAGAAAGGAATCCTGGGAGTCAGTAAATGCAAATTTTATTCTTTCTCTTTGTAAGTAATGAGTGACCTTGGCCAAGGAGCAACTGTGTTCCCCAAAGGTCTCTCATCTGAAAAGTGTACTGTGAGCCTTACTTAGCATCCCACCTACGGCTAAGGTTCTGCATTCTCAAGGTGTTGTTGGAGGTTTGTCTTTCATGGAATGATAGAAGTAGAAATTCCAAAGACAGAATTTCTAAATTGTAGTGATATTTGGTGTCATAATATGCAATGGGTTTGTGGAAGAGGCAGTTGAACGTCACCTTACATTTCCAGAAATTTCTGCATGACACTATTAATTATGGGAGTCATGGGTGAATAGATTCTGGACCCTTTCCTTTCCTTTCCTTTCCTTTCCTTTCCTTTTCCTTCCTTCCTTCCTTCCTTCCTTCCTTCCTTATTCTTCTTTTCCCTTCCTTTTCTTTCTTTCCCTTCCTTCCCATGCCCTGCGCCACCATTATACCTTCTTTCCCTTCTCCTTCCTCTCCCCCTTCCCCTCGCCCAGTATAATTTAAGCAGTCATGGAACTCACAGTTCTCCAGCTTTAGCCTCCTGTGTTGAGATTACTGGTGTGTATCACTATATTGAACACAAGCAATTGCCCAGATTTAAATACACTAAACAACAATGAAAACATTGTGTAATAAAGGAATCTACTGTGAGCCTGGAGGTACTTGTGCTAGGGCTATGCTCCAAGAAAAGCATTTAAGTGAGCAAGGGTGGCAGCTGACACAGAATCCAGAACATCAGGTCAGCGATGCTTGTCTTCTGGGAGAGCTGAACGCTGATACTGAGTAGTCACAGTGGTCTGGTGAGCAAATACAAATAAATGTACTGACTCTGAAGACCTTGGCACAGACAGTACAATCACGAGTTGTTTGACAAGTCCAAAAGATGCTTCTGTCTCTCCTTTTTCCTTTGATTTGGCAACTACTTTACCTCATATTGATTTGTTCCTCATTTCCCTGGCAACAAAATTTACCTTCTTCCTTAATTTCAATATTATATTCTCCCCACAGAGTTTATTTCTAGTGCCTCTAACTTCTTCCTAAATGATTTATTACATTTTCTTTCTTGTCCTCTATTAGCTTTGCTTCCATTGAAAATATAAAAGCAAAAGAATAATTAACTCCCCCCCCATGAACACATACATGCGCACATGCACACATGCACACACACAATTGTATTTTCTCAATTATTTAAGAAATGAAGGCAAAGACAGATATGGAATTCTATGTGGTTGGCTTGAGAGCACCTGCCAAGTTTCTCCTGAAGACATTGCTTCCAAGTCCTTTGCCTCTATGCCAGACTCATCGACTCCTACTGTAGTAGGACAAATGCTGCATATGATACATGCTTATAAAAATCATATATGCCCATGTAATGTTTCACTCAATCTTCATATTGAGAATTCTTTCCTATTTAAACAGTATAGCAATTACATCAGAGCACAACAATGACCTCTTAAAAATCACATCTACATCTGCAAAGCTGTCATGTTTATTTCAGACTTTTGTAGTCGTGATGGTAGTCCCATCTCACTTGGTTGACTTTTCAGTAATGGTTTTAGTTTATAGATGAAGACAGCAAATGTCCCGGAATACAGACATAATCATTCCATTTAAGTCAAATGATTTTGTTCTAGTTCTAGCCAGAGTCAGTGAAAGTTTACTGTAAACTCTCAGTAGTCTCCATAGTCTCCTGGCTGAAGTGTTCTGACACAGGAAAGGTCTACTATATGAGAGGCCACAGCGCAGTCCAGTTTCTCAGTTCTGCTCTTGCCGATACATCCGGCTAAGATCATCTGTGTCCTTACAGTGACTTTTTGTGGAATGGTGCGGCGCCATAATTGTTACTCCCCAAATCTCTATCATTTATGATGGTAGAGCCTTTCTTTTTGTACCTCATTTCTGAAATTGCAAATTGAGTTTGAGAAAATGCAGTTATAGTGAGTATTAAATTTAGGTGGGCAATTTATAAGTAAAAAGGCACCTAAAAATATATTTGCTTTAATATGTACTTTTGGGGGTCATTAAAAAACACTTTGCTTTTCTACTTTTGATGGCATGTTTGTATTTGTGTCTGCCTGTGAGTTTGTGAACACCAGAGCTGGTGCCTATGAATGCAGGAAGAAGGTCTCAGATTTCCCTGTGCTGCAGTTCTGGGCAGTTGTGAGCAACTGGATGTGGATACTAGGTAATAAACTCAGGAGAACAGCAAGTACTTTTGACTGCATATCTCTGAATGAGCCATCTCTCTAGCCTCATGAGCAATTAAACAAACAAACAGCCCCATGTCTATGATGGACATGTTTTTCTCCCTTCAAATGACATGTTTTTTCCTGTCTTTAAAAAAAATTTTCAGTCATTTATAGTCAAATTTTACCAAGTTGCTTACTGTGGAAAGTCAAGATTCAGGCACATATGGCATAGCTTCACAGTGTTTTATTTCTCCTTTCTTGTGTAAGAGTCTGGTATTACAGGGAGACTGTCTGTGAGGAGAGGAAACGCTGATAAATTCTTTTGAAGTCTACAGAAAGTAAGTATCTTTTCTAAGCTCAGAGGAAATGTACTGGATACAGAATTCAGTACACAATGGTACTTAGCGGTAGTTTCTGTTCATTCTGAGAATTCAAATATGGCTCCTTGATATGAAAAGCAAAGCAAACCTCCATGACAAGAGAGGATCCTACAGAGAAATAAGTCCCTACAAACTGCATCTGAGAAATCAATTGGATATCACTGAAAAAACTAGCATTCTGACTTTGAGTAGAGTGATCCAAATTATCTCACCACCATGAAGGTTTGGGTGTTAGAGAATCACCAGGGGAAGCCACAAAAGCCTTAGAGTGAGAATAGCAAGGGCAGAAGGGGGAAGGCATCGTTTTTGCTCAAGTGCTGCCTTGCTCCTTCTGCAGGTACCCTTTTGTGAGTGTCTAGGTGTCCTGAGTCTCGGTGGCTCTGATGACATCTTCTCATTCCTTCATTCCTTCTCTACCTGAGCTGTATTGCTGTGGACTCTGATCAGTGCAGCTACGCTTAGCCTTCTGACTGACTTCTTAGGCAGCAGCTTAGAAATGAAGCTTTCTTCAGGTTTATGACTCATCATCGCTCCCCATCACAAACTCTACTGGTAAGTCACTCGGAAGAAGGTGCTTGACTTGTCTGTGCCTCAGTTTCTTAACTTGGTAAGTTGTGAGCTGTGTTTTGAGAGTATTCATTTGGAAGGAGGCTACATCTGCTAATCATTGCTAGAGTGTTTATAGTGAGACAGGGCCATTGCCCAGAGGCATGGGAAATATAGGAATAAGCAAAGCAGACTAAAAAATGACAGCAGGTGACAACTATTTTGTTACTCTCACACATTCTTCATGCAAGTACAAACCAGCTTTTCGTTAGTATTGTCTTTCTCAGCCAATGGTATAAAATGTTTAAAGCAAATCACAGTAAATTCTATTTTTACTTATTTTTAACATGGCTTTCTAGTTCTTTGAAGATTCAAAGATTCATGTATATTGCTGTCAACTGTTCCTTTTGTTTTACAATTGGTTGATGAAGAAGTCAGGAAATGTAGATCTGTGGGCATTAGAAAATTCTTATGTCTTAGGGCTTCCAGCCCTTTCCTTAGTGGAGGGTGGATGCTGGGTACCCAGGCTGTGGTCAAACATGCATCAGAGGGCAGCCCAGAGCTCTCCTACATGCTGTGTCTGATCTCTAGCATGCCTGAACCTCGGCCTTGCCATCTTCAGACTGCTGATTCATGCTCCTAAAGCAAGCCGAATGACCACGAAAATGCTCCATTTCTTCTTCTTCTTCTTCTTCTTCTTCTTCTTCTTCTTCTTCTTCTTCTTCTTCTTCTTCTTCTTCCTCTTCCTCTTCCTCTTCTTCTTCTTCTTCTTCTGGAACTTTTCTTGGTAACCAGGCAGATGATATGCTAATGTAAACTGGCAGACTTGAACTCAAACTACAAAAATAAGATCTGCCTCATGGAAGAAACAAGGGACCAAAGAGACTTCAAGGTCATCCTGAATTTCCCTTAAAAGGCACACAGTAAGTGGTCAAAAGAGATTTCCAGGTGTCCAGAAGGGACCTCTGGTGACCAGTGGGGGTTAAGATCATTGCGAGCACTTCAACCCATTTAAAATAAATTCCTTTGGCTTCTTTCTGCAATGTGCTGCATGAGACTCTCTGCCAGTTTCTCTTCCTGTGCCAGGAGCTCTGAGTCTCTGTGCAGTGAGCTCAGTGAGGCAGAAAAACCAGAGCCTGCATCTTCTAAAAAATCCACCCTGGTCCCAACCTGGCTGCATCTTGCTTCTGAGTCATGAAGGCAGGGTTCACTGGAGGTCACCCTAGCTCCACGGGCTCATTCGGAATTTTAATGTATGGCTGTGGAAATCATGTTTAATCTCTTTTCATCAGATGGCTGGATGCTACAATAATATTACCCTGTGTTGCCACAATAGTGATTAAAATACAAGAACATGCAATCCCTGCTTCCACAGCCCTCTCTTAGGAAAGCACGTGGAATCTGCAGGAAGAATGAGCCTTCTCCAGCGTGCAGATATTCCCAGAAAGACCATTCCGAAGCCAGTTTATTAGGCCTGAGCTTTCAGGGCGCTGCCACGTGGAATAGCCAGGGCTGCTGCTTGCTGTTTTATTAAGCTTCTCTTCTGTCTGACTCATACTCACAAATTTCCTGACCATGGACTCAAGATTTACTGTAAAGTGAGTCATCGAAACAGAACGATTCAAGACTCTCCAGGCAAATCCAGCTCAGATTTGGAGTTGCTATTTCTATTCTCAAATGGCCTTTTCCTTTAGTATCAGGAGAAGCCATCAGTGAGGTGGGTCTGGCTGAGCCTGTTAAAGATGCTAAAATGAATATATCACTTTGAGGAAGTCCATGCCCAAAGCCCCAGCTTTTGGTTGGTAAAAAGGAGGATATTTACTTTCCATGGGAAAGGTCACAGTGGATCTGCGAGGCTGATTTTTAGAGTGATGTGTTAAGCATGGAAAAAGGAAAGACATTTCTGACAAAGCAGAATGAAGATGCGGGTTTTATTTTTCCTGAAAAAAGAGCAAGATCCAAATCTAAGTCCCGAACAAACAAGAGATCATTTTGACACACAGAAGGGGGTTTCATCAGTTCTACACCTAGAACATTTTTGAGGTGATTCTTGTCATTGCCTCACAAGTGGCCCGGTGTTGACAGTACAATACAAAATCCAGGCATGGTGCCGTCAGTCTGCACATCAGCATAGAGGAGGTCACAGAGCAATAGGATACAGCATCAAAAGACCATCATCATAAACTCTGACCTAGCAGGAGTCTCTGGCTGTACGGTGCTAGAGGTAAAGTATCCATGCCTTCCAAGGGCTTTAGAGATGTAAACATTTAGCAACAGTTATTAAAATCCCCATTACTATCATGTACTGTATCCTACAGACCCAAATTCAGAAGAAAACTGTATTGTCTAAGACATAATGAACACACAGACTACACTATCACGGTGGGAGCTTTAGACTCAGAATAACGGAGTGGTGTTTACAGATTTTGAGCTAAAATTAAAATCTGTGAGTGTTCTATACAACAGAAGACTGAGAAACGTGGAGCTGAACGTCTGCATTCAAGCCTCAGTTCGCAAGTTCTCGATGTACATAAGAGTCTGAGGGTCTCCATGAGCTCCAGTGGCCTGCCTTAATCTCGCCGGAACGTTGTCAGGAGCAATTGATCTAAGATGTGTAAGAGGGTTTCAGAAGCCATGAAAGTATTTTCATGGAAAAATATTAGATTTACAAAACTGTTTAGAAAAAAATAATCACAAGTAGAATGTAGAGTACTATTTTCTTTATTTGGCCTGAAATTCTATAATTCTGTTTAGATTTATTTAATATACTCTATGGCACTTCAGTATTAATCAACTGAAGAGACTCTGGGGAGAAGACAATAGGCAAGAACACGGGCTCAGGCCCAGCTGAACTTGTCCCACCCTTCCACACCTTATTGACCAAGGTTCTGTGGCCATGATGCTTTCCAAGCAATTTACTACGTTTATAAAACACATATAAAGTATCATCTATAATAAAGGCAATAATTTTGATTTTCAAAGCACTTAGTCCACTTGATTAAAACATAGACTCAATGAGAATTATTTCCACTGCAAAGTTATCATAATCTCTGTTCTCCCATTAGCCCTGACTCTGAACATCCGTATGGCTGCTGTGCGTGCCAAGTCCTGCTAGTTTTGGAGTCTCCTCCTCCTCTTTGCTCATTGCCTTCCAGTAGCAGCTGATTTGGGATTGCCATAATTACAATGAAAACACTTTGGAGGCCTGATTAACAAGGCAGTATGACACTTATTCATTATACTCGGTGTTATACACCACAGAAACATCTGAAAAACAAGTGTCCTTTGAAAGATAACACCAGGGGCTGGTCACACTTGACTGGAGATGTGGTCTTATCAAGGTGACTCCTTTCAAGGTCATAACTTCACTTTTGTCTTTCCTTTTCTTGAAGCGAGTGTTTTGCAAACATTATCCTGCCTGCGGGAATCTGGTAATTGGTAATGCGAAGGCCTGTCTGAGAAGCAAATCACTGCTGCGAAGGATCAGATTTAGCATCATGACTTTTATTCATTTTTAATATAGAATTTCATGCCTCATCAAGAGCAAAGCTGGTCTGTCATGTCTCTTTGTTCCTTTCCGAGAGTGCCGTGCTGTTTGTGCTTCTGTGAAAATCAGCAGAGTTTAAGGGGAAGGGAGTGACATTCTGTTCTCTTTCCCAGGCTCCTTTCTAACTTCCCAGTTTCGTTTTGTTTTTGTTTTTTAATCTCTAAAAAGCCCTGTCACAATTTTACCAATTCTGTCTTGCAGTTCTCAGTAATGACTGCCATAGCTTATCAAAAATCATCACTACATATTGAATTTATAGTTGAGAGCATGTGATGGGAGGATCTTCCTCCAGAATCTTTTCATTCTCTTCCCTTTATATGACTGCAGATGGGAAAATCGAACTTCCCGTAAGACAGTCGAGCGGAGGTGGGCTTCTTCTTTTTCAGCTTTACTTCCCCTCTCCCTCTTTGCTTATAGGACCAGCTTTCTTTATAACTTACAAGCATGCTGTGACTGCATCAGTGATTCTACAGAACACTCAACTAGCCCAGGAGAGTACATTCCTTTCCCCATATGATTTCAGAATAGTCAATATGTTCTTAGTATGAACCAGCTCAGCCCCTAACCTGTCACTTTGCAGCCAGCCTGATTTTACTAGCCTTCAGATGGCAAATACAAATGTTCCTTAATTGCCTGTCCCTCTCCTTACTTGCCTGTGGCCCTACATATCTCTTTATGCTTCTTCCATTTATTTCTTGCTCACATTTAATTGGTGGATTAGTAAAAGAGAAACTTCCAACTGAAGAATTATCTGAGTATTTAAATCAGCTTTTGTGCCAGCCAGCGCTCCAGTCTCTGAGATGAAGGTTTAAATGTCATGCTGTGCCAGATAGATGTTTATTCTAAAAACATTTCTGAGAAAGTGGAAAGTAAGCCTATAAATAAATGAAGAGAAAAGAAAGTTGGAGAAGAGAGAGGCCTCGTGCTCACCATGCTCTTCCATGTCCTCTGATCACAACCTCTGCCAATTGTTCAGCCTGAAGTTCCATAACACCAAGCTGATAACAGTGACCGGGTACCCACCGCACCAATGTCATCTTATGTGCCTTAAATTTCAAGGCAGTGGGAACAAGGGCACCCACGCAACTTTAAGAGCTGTGAACATGCTGCCAATGACAAAAGATTCCTGAGAACTGATCATGTGTGTACACACTGTATTCGTTCCTCTCCTATTGCTGCCATAAAATGCCCTACAACAGGCCAGTGAGTGAAGGCAGAGTTTATTTTGGCGACAATTCCCAAGTGTTATAGTCCTCCATGGTTCGGAAGTCATAGCTAACTTGGCAGCCAGGAGGCAAAGAGATCACGTTATCATCATGTAGAAAACAGAGCAAGAACACAAGGAGTAAGATCAGGCTAACCAGTGACATACCTCCCCCAGCAATGCCCTCCCTCTTAAAGCGTTCATAACCCCAGTCACCAATTGGGGGCTCTTCAAATGCACGAGCTCATGGGGGACGTTTCTCATTCAAACCATATCACACACGAACATGTGTGAACATATGCATAAGAGCAAAGGGATCAATACATAATAAATGATTCTCATTACCTTGGCTTCTTCATTGCAAAGCTAATTGAGTACAACGGAAAAATGTTTATAGTCAAGAAAAATATTCTTTCTACGTTTTTCTAAATTGTCAAGATGTTTTTATTGGGCCAAATAAGGAAGTGGAATGACTACTAAAATAACCGTGGAGTGTTGCTATCCCTGTATAATGACATAGCACTGCGTTAGTTTTCACTCCCTACTCCAAACGTCCATTTACTCTCCCATGTGTCCATCTGACACACCCATGGAATGACAGCCTTATATGTTTGTGTTCTGAGGGTGGTGGCAGGGAAAGCAGGAGTGAATTACAGAGAAGTTAAGGACATTTCATAAGCTTGCCATTTATGGTGATTGCCATGGCTTCTGTGTGCTGGAGGAACACAAATGGGTAGGATAGAGAATTCCTTTAGCCATAGTCACTCAGAAAACGTGAATATGATAAGATACTTGCTTAGATACAGCAACTGTGTGGAAGGTGCCATGGGGTGGATGCTAAATTATAAACCAGTATGCATGAGAAGACAGTTGGTATAGAAAGTGAAAGAGGAAGAGTCAGTTTGACTACAGAAGGTGTAACTTGCATGACTCAGTAGTGATTCAATATTAGAACTGGAAGAAATACTCAAGGACTCCAAACCACCATAAGAGATGTTTGCACAGCAATGTCAATTATGTAGTATTTGAAGTAGTTAAGTCATTCAACCCACTTACGAAGGGATAAAAAAAAAATACTTAGTAGGTTTTTCTTAGCCATAAAGAGTGAAGTTATACTGTTTATAAGATAATGGATGCAATTGAAGACGATCATAGCAAGCAAATGAAGGAAACCACAGGTAAATAAAGTCTGTGTGTTTTATCTTATTTATGATTATTAGATTATTTTTATAGGGAGAAAGAGAAATTATGAATGTCTACATGAAAATAGAAGAACAAACTCCTAGCTCTGGGTTTGAAGTGCTAAGCAAATCTCTGACATGACATGACATGACATGACATGGGCAATGTAGAAACAGTTAGCTCTGTGAATGAGATGAATGGAGGTGAGAAGTCCAAACACCCAATGACATGTTATAAAAACATCTTCAGTGGTAGAAAGTAGAGACACATACACGTCAAGCTCAAAATACATGGTTGAACTCAATTAAAGTATCAATATCTAGATTTGGGAGTCATTGGCAGTGCCAGAGACTCAGCAGGGAACTTGACCGGAGACAAGGGAATGCACTCAAGTTATGGGTAGAAGAAAAGAAATTAGCAAAAGGAAATTTTTGAAAAAGAAAGAGGGGTACCAGTGAACAACCGTGGTTCAGAAAGAACAGGAAAATGCTTTCCAAATTAAATAAGATAAGGATGTAATAATACGACTCTCTTTAGCATATATCTATGTCAATGGTAAGACTTGTGAGTAGACTTTAATATGAAAAAAGGAAATCTTATCAATGTTCAGAAACATGCTAAAATCATATATGCATAACATTTAAAAATAAATTTGTTGAAAATTAAAAAATACTTGTATATGCTACCTAGAAAATTGATTTAGAAATCATTTATCTATGAGACAGACTCTTTAAATTGTAAAAGTCCAATGACAAAAACTGTGCCTGAGAAATATTACTCCCTACTCTTTGTGCTCATGGATCAGCTGATACTGTATTAGGCCTCTTGTTCAGAGCTGGAAATCTGAGCAAGACAGATGTGATAATGTTTCAAATGCTAGACAAAGGATTTCATAGGCAGAAACTCCATGAATGAAACATAAGGAAAGAAACCCTGTAAGCACCTGACTCTCTGCAGGGGCACAGGAAGGAGGGAGAGACAGGCAGAGCCCTGGCATTTATCAAGCACAGCTTGGAGGGTAACGGTGTCGTGAATAGCATGACCAAGCGCTATAGAGAGAGGAATGGACAGCGGTGAATGTTCAAGGAGCTAAGCAGAAACACATGTAGGTCTTCACATTTTCATCTCCAAGAAGTTGAGATCATTGGCAAGGGCCTATAAATGGAACTATGAGAGCTGAGAAAAGCTAGTGTGAAAATACACATCTGGACTGTCCACAAAAGACAGGAGAAAAACCAGGCTATAGGAGGCAGTGAAACCACCAAAATGTCCATACTTCACTACTTGTACAAAGTACCTTGGCTGCGCAGTGGTGGCATGTGTTTTTTAATCCCAGCACTTGGGAAGCAGAGCCTAGCAGATAACTAAGTTAGAGGCCAGGTGGCCTACAGAATGAATCCCAAGGTAGGTAGGGCTGCACAAAGAAACCCTGTCTTAAAAACCAAAACAAGCATCAAAGCAAAGTAGCTGTGATATAATTATAACTTTAAAATAGAAATGAATACAAAGAGACTTATGAGGGTAAGCGAGATGGCTCAGTAAGTTAGAACATGCTTTTGATCTCTGTCACCCACGTGGTAGCAGGAGATAATTGACATCTGAAAAGGTGTCCAATGACCTCCATATGTGCATACCATCCCCTCTCTCTCTCACACATACACACATAATTTTAAAAACCTGAAATAGATACCAGCATTAATGAGAGGCTAGAAAAGCTGCTAAGGTTTGTAAACACAACATTTTAAGAAGATTTTTAGCAAAGAATTTAAAAGCACCAGTATGATGTTTAGAGCTAAAATTGAAATGTAGAATCCACTGAATGAACTCAAAGCAAATTAAATGTCACAGAAAAAGATTCAGTGACTTAAAGTTACTTTTATTTGTGTGTGTGTGCACATTTATACGTGTGTGCATGCATTTATGTGTGGTGTGTGTGTGTGTGTGTGTGTGTGTGTGTGTGTGTGTGCATGCATCCCAGGGATTAGAATCAGGTTGTTAGGTTTTGCAGCAGTGGCCCTAATTGCTGATTGTCTTACTGTCTTGGGATCAGTGACTCTAAAGGTTAAAACAGACTCCCCAAATACTGACAATATAAATTTATACCAAAAATTCAATATGTGGATGAAATGGGAAATTCTGTGAGTAGCACAAACTGACAAAGCTGAACAATTAAAGAGGAATCTAAACAGCAATGTATGGATGAAGCTTCATTTTATAACTTAAAAACTAAACACATGAACACAGACATACAAATTTAGGGCCTGGTGTCTTCACAAAACTGTATCAACTCAAGACCACATAGTTCTAGTAAACAATTTCCAAAAGAAAACAGACACATAGAGATAACTAACCAGTAATTATAATTGGTGAAAATTATTTCAACAGTTTCACAGAAGATGTTAGAGGGGAGCAGATTTTGGATTTCCTTGCATCATCATGGTCAAGAATAGAGCAAAAGAGATTCTGAATAGTAAATATATATTTAAAGAATTTCAGTAAGACAGTATAGGGCCATTATAATGTGGGTAATGGAATTCCTTCCTGGAATGACAGGTAGTGGGAAATCTAAAGACACAGAAAAGTGAATACAACTGGACTGGCCCATCAGAACAATTGCAGGGTCTTTTCAGTCCAGGCTTAGACTAAAACACCAATGACTTCCTAGCCAGTCATAGGACACCTTCACTTTCCAGGAGAGAGTTTGAGCATAGAAAGGACACAATAAAATAGATATTTTGGGAGTTAGATCTGATGAAAGCTATAGTATTAGAGGAAGGAAATTCAATGGCAAGAGAGAGTAACCTTAAAATGACCCTACATGTTGCATGAGAGAGAGAGCCCCTTGTTTGTCCAGGCCGCCCAGCTAGCTGACACCTGAAATAACCACACAGAAACCATATTAATTAAAACACTGTTTGGCCATTAGCTCTAACTTCTTATTGGCTAACTCTCACATCTTGATTTAACCCATTTTTATTAATCTGTATACCACCACGAGTTTGTGTCCTATCAGGAAAGATTTGGCATGTCTGTCTCTGGCGGCTCTCTCCTGACTCTGCTTTTAGTTCTTTCTTCTCTGCCTACTTAAGTTCTGCCCTATCAGGCCAAAGCAGGTTCTTTATTCATTAACCAATGAAAGTAACACACAAATAGAAGTACCTCCTACACCACCTACATGACTCTTTAGAAATGGAAACTCAAATGTGGTGTCCAGAAGTCCCATTCTCCAAGTATCAATTATAATCTCTCATATAGATATTAATTATAATCTCTTGTCTAAATATTCATTATATTCTCTAAGAATTAACATTAAAGCTGTTAGTGCAGATCCCAATTTCTAAGCTCAGAACAAACTTCATATGGAGTGGTATTTTACCATCCAGACCTTTTCTCAGCAAGAAACAAATATTACTTCAATTTATGTCATGCTCTTGATCTGAGAAGACACATAAATTCAGTCCCAAATATCCGTTCATGAAAATCGTTCTACCATAAGAGCCGTGAAGCACTGGTCTACAATTTTTCAACTCGACTAAGCTCAAGTAACTCATAATGGAAAACAATTGATCTATACACATTGTACATTTATTGGATTTTCAATTAATTTGGGGAAGATGGATTGATCTACTAAATTGCAAATGGTCAGAGCTGATTGAGTCAGTTATATCTGATGTCATGTGTAACTTTATTTTCTTGATCTTAACATGATGTCTGACTAATTCATTTTTTTTCTCTCTTCCCCTCTAGCCAAGGTCTGTGTGCACATGTTTCTGACGTAGCTTCAAATCTTCTGAATTTCTCTAGTGAACACAGAGAGGGACTAAGTCTGACAAGAGTCTGATATGCTATGACTGGGAAGCAATAAACAAACCGCTATGGAGGAAAGCAGCAATTACCGTTGTGGATTTATTATCAGGGCATCCGGTGTAAAATAATTTTTATGACAACCAGACTCAAGAAGAACTTGCTGGTCTTGCGTTACTGAATGGAAATCCCTTAAGAGGATACAGGATCATCACTGGCACTCTGAAAGTCTAGTTTCGTAAGGGGAGGGTTTGCACCCTGCCATCCATGTACTCAGGAAGAAGTGATTGATCTTGACCTCTGTGGGCACCGCTATGCATTGGCTGCCATAGGGGAAGAAGGATGCATTCATGTGGCCTCAGGAAGTTACTAAGGAAACCTGCAATCAAAAGGGCCTACAGGGCTTACTCTATCTAAAAACAAGTTTGAAGAATTAATATAAAAATTGTACTTAAAATCTGTAATGTCTCTGTCTTACTATGCCTACCAAGTATTTTACATTTATTTTGTAGACTACAGTTTTGAATATTCTCTAGTTCTGATGTGGACATACTTTTTCTCCTTAATCTGTTGGTTTGCACAGGACCGGCATTTGCTGTACAAATATCACTGTAACGAAAGCTGCATCTTCCTTGAGCATACCATAGTAAAAGGGAAGGAGACTTCCTATTAGCTCTGCACTTCTACTCAGTGCTACAGGAATTAGGGTTTAAATTGGTGTTTCTCAACCTGTGGGTTGCCATCACTCTGGAAGGTCAAATGACCTTTGCACAGGGGTTGCATATAAGATATCCTGTATATCAGATATTTACATTACAAATCATAACAGTAGCATAATTACAGTTGTGAAGTAGTAACAAGTATGATTTTATGGTTGGGAAGTCACCACAACATGAAGAACTGTATTAAAAGGTCACAGCATTAGGAAGGTTGGGACCCAGTGCTTTAGATCCATTTGATATTCGAAACACCATCTCAGGTTTCAGTTGTTAGACTTATCTATAGAACTTCATGCTAATAGTGCTATTAGATAGCAAAATAAGACATTGCTCATGAAACAACTAAGTCTTGTGTGTGTTCCATCCTGTATAAAAACAAGTCTGCATCCCAGGAATACAGTAAGTGTAAATATATACCTTCAAGTTCTTTAGCCATATTATTTATAGTAGTTGAATTCAGGGATTGGGAGAATATTGGTCAGCATTTTTTTTAATTATTTATTTATTATGTATACAATATTCTGTCTGTATGCCTGAAGGCCAGAAGAGGGCGCCAGACCTCTTTACAGATGGTTGTGAGCCACCATGTGGTTGCTGGGAATTGAACTCAGGACCTTTGGAAGAGCAGGCAATGCTCTTAACCACTGAGCCATCTCTCCAGCCCTTGGTCAGCATTTTTAATGAAGTTTTTCACTATATGAAATTATAAGCATGTAGTCAGGCAGGTACTGACAAAGAACAGAGCAGATTTACTTGGTTAGAACCAATTATATGCCAGACACCTTCTTATTATATTATATGCACTAAATTGATTAATCATTAGGACTGTCTTAGAAATAACATTTTCTTATCAAATTGGTTTATATATGAGGATACTCATATTGGGCAAGAAGCACAGAGAATTTACATTACTTGCTCAGGGTGACATAGCTTGTCTCTAAGAGATAAAATTTGATGTGCTGATTCCAAAGTTAGCCTGCAATATTTGATGACATTTACTATGGAAAGAGTATTTGTGGCTCCAAATGTTACTCATTATCCAGGTAAACTTTCTGATAACAATTTTAGGAGTTATATTTTAAGGCAAAGGTCACATCACACCATGTTACTGCAATGAAGTTTGTGTTTGTATTAGTCACCTTGTCACCACTGTGACTAATACCCAGGGGAACCCAATTGAAAAGGAAAGGGCTCTTTAGTCTCATGGCTTCAGAGGTTTTAGCCCCGTTGGAGCTGAGTTCATTGCTGCCGGCCTGGGGTAAGGCTGAAACACCTGAAACACCACGGCAGAGTATCTGGTGCAGGAATGGTGAAGGGAAGTTATTCATCTCATGGTAATCAGAAAGAAGAGCAAGAGAAAGGAAAGACGAAGACAAGACAGACCCTTCAAAGGCAGCTTCTAAGACCTGCTTCCTTTGGGAAAGACCCAGATTCTAATAGCCTTCTCATTTAGAACTCATCAGTGGATCAACCCACTGATGACATCAACACCCACAGGATCCGATCATCATTAAATTGCAACGCTATCTGGGGACCATGCCTTAAACACACAGGCTTTTTGGGAGAATGTTTTATAGTCAAACCGTGGCACGCTGGTTGGAGTCTTATACATTTCAGAGAAAGTTGGATAAAATGATGATTGGCCTTACTAGGGATAGGAGAAGATGTCTGAGAAAAGATACTTTGGAGATGTTCCTGAAGAGAGGGTGAAGAAAACATGACAGTGGATCTTTAGTCAAATATTTCACTGTCTGGAACATCCAAAAGTGTGTCAGAAGCACAAAAGACTTGACAAATTTTAAATAAGGAGCAGAGCATTATATTTTTATCTCCATTTAAGATCATATATTTCAAAATTAGGTAATAGTATAGAAATGCCAAAATTTAAAAATTAGCAGTGACATTATTTTCTGCTACCACTTTGAATAGATAACAAAGCAACAGAAAGCAGCAGATACCATCAGCCATGGAGAGGCTGCTGTAGGAGTGAAGGAGGTTGCCTGTTTTTGACCTGTCACCTGTCAAGTGCTGTGTCCATCTGAACTGAGAAAACAGAAATCAAGAAATATACCAGCCACAAATGAGCAGCTACCTACACTCTGAATCCATACAGCTCTGCCTGGCTCTCTACTTCATGTTCTTTTTAGGGCACCATTTGTTTCATTCTCCAAACCTTTCTGTGGCCACTTTCCCAGAAAACATGAAAGCTACATTCTTGATTTAAAAATATCTGTTGTAGCAGCACCCAACACTGATCAGGGTTGGATGAAAGAACACTTGAGGGGAAAACTCAGGAGAATGAGCAAATATAACTTTCTCCTCTTGTATTTTCCTGATCTTATTACATGGTGCTCCCTTGGTTGCTATATTCTTCATTTCCAGATCTATAAAAGGATCAGGAGGCCAAGAGACAGTAGAAGACAGAAGAATACATAAGACTTAATAATACATGTAAGGTTAAGAGGGAAAGAAGAGCATGAGGTTTCTGTGAAGTTTACTTCAGACCTCCAGGTTAGAGACATTTTAAAGGAAGAGATTACAGGTAGGAAAGGGTACAGGGCACAGGGAAACCAGGAGTGTTAAACAACTGATGTTGAAGAGGATTTCCTTCTTGCCTCACTTGCTATGCTGCTTTGCTGGCACAGGTGTCCACAGTAAGAGTCTTAATACACTCATAGTAGCTCCTACCCAATAATGGTTAGTTAAATAAGGCTCCAGTCTCAAGGAGGAGAATGAGTAAAAGACAGGGCACTGTAGTGGGAGGGATCCACACAGCCAGTCTCCTCATTTTCCTGAGCTCCCTAAGATGAAACAGCTAAGTCCAGGGTTTTATAAAGAAGATTGTTCTAGTTACTATGATCTGATTTAAGAACCAGTGATGTATAAAAACAAAAGAGGTTTATGCTGGCTCACGGTTCTAGAGAATGGGATATTCAAGATCTGATGACTTTATCTGTTGTGGGATTCATGGAACTCTCTAATATTGTGGAAATCTGAAGGAGAGTTAAGGACATAAGAACATACAATAACAGGGTGACACTATCAGGATCGCTAACCCAGTCCTCTGAGAAAGGCACTCATTCATTATTGAAGGCCCAGCTCCATGGCTTCGACACCTTCCACTAGTTGCCAGCTCCCTATAGTCACACATTGAAGAATTCAAGTTTCCACATATGAATTTGTGAGGGACACAACGGAGTCACGAAAGGGATTGATCCAGCTGGAACAGCCATAAAAAGGTGAAAGGGCATATTTGAGAACCATTGCTGAGTAGAATTAAGGATGGTGAATATCAAGAATGATTTTAAAAAAAATAGTTACAATTTTCACGTCAAATTTTGACTACTGTTACCTTTTATTTGGGTGTTTCTCATTTTTCTTTTTCTAGCCCTCTCATTCTTTCTGAGACCATGTTGCTTCTCTGAAATCTTTAACATCCTCCATTGATGGCTGCTGGGGGAGAGAGAGTCAGTTATCTTTGGATGTAGTTCCTGATAGGCTGCCTATGTGGCAGTAGATGGCCCCACACTCAAGCACACACTGGCAGTAATAAGTAGACTCAGTGGGTTTAAAAAAGAGTATGTGAAATTGAGAAGGAAAAGCTGGGATAAAGAGGAGGTATTGAAGGTGTAGAAACAGAGTATAAATTTGTTCAAAACACATTACAGCCATGGATATAACTATCAAATAATGACTTTTTAAAAGTGTGGTTCATCCTTTTCAGGAAACATTCAGGAGGCTCCTAAAACTTGTACAACTTTTCTTTTAAACCTGGTTGTCTACTCTGATTACAAGAACCCTCTACCACGTTAAACCATTATATGACCCATTTCATTTTGTTGTTGTTTCTTGGGACAGGGTTGGTGATCCTCCTGCCTCAGCATTCTGAGTGCTGTGATTACAGATATTGTTCCAATATGTCTGACATATACACTCTATTGTTAAAACCTTTTAGGTTTTCATGTGTATGTTCTCTGTGATAATCCCACCCAGGTTCATTTCTTTTATATCCTGGTGTTTGTTTTTGTTTTTGTTTTTGCCTCCTTTGAACCTTAGATGCTGTATAACATGCACAAAGTTATCACACAACACCTACATGGTTGTTGCATCTCTTTGCTGTTTCATTTATATTTTATTAACTCTTAAGGCTAGTGAAGTAAATCATCTATGATTTATTGTTCTATAGAAGATAACTGTATAAAATAGGTAGGTAATATATAACTGGCAGCATGCTGAAAGAAATGATGACTAGATTTACTAAGAGGAAATAGAAAGCTACTTTGCCAGTATCTGTAGCTGAAGGCTGCTCGTTTGTTTCCCAGACCTGAAATAATCACTCAGAAACTATATTAATCAAATCACTGTTTGGTCAATCACTTAAGCATATTGTTAGCTAGCTCTTATATCTTAAATTAACTTATTTCTATTAATCTGTATATTTCCACATAACTGTGGCTTATTGGGCAAAGTTCCATTTGGCGTCTGGTGACTGTCTTTTGTGGGAGCTACATGGCTTCTCACCCCACCTACTTTCTCTCAGCATTAAGTTTAGTTTTTCCACCTAACTCTATTCTTCCCTATCACAGGCAAAAACACCTTCTTTATTTATTAACCAATAAGAGCAACGCAGATGCAGAAGAACTTCCCACATCAAACATTCAGACCAATGACGTGAATTTATAGATAAGGATGCTGAACCCTAAGGAAGTTTGTAGACTTAATTGACAGAATGACTATATGAGCTACATAGATGAGGAAAATTTAACATACTTTGATAATCGTCCAGGTACTAGGCATAGTTATGAGGTGACTTGCTTAATTTTTCAACAATCCTATGAAGTAGCTCAATTTGTAAAGAAAGACATACAGGGGTATACCAAGTCATACAGCTTTGCAAAGAGAAGAATCAAGACTTGCACATACCCAGCTGGGTGACAGAGTGTTCATGTTTATCCATCAGAACCTTCTATTCCAGTCTCTATTCTTCTATGCCATTTAATCCTTAATTTATTATCTTAGTCATTTCTTTTGTAGTTATAAATAAGAAGACATAAAAATATTGTCTGACTACACATTTCTGCTATAAAACAAAATCTGGAAAAATAATCAACACAGTCATAACAAGCTAATGAAGAGAATAGAGTTAATACTACCCACTAAGTGATTCCTGTTGAGAAACGTGTAGAGTCCACTTAAATTTGTTATTATCTCTTCCTCACAGCAGGTAATGAATAGATCCATTCTTTGTTGAGACATGAACTTGGCTATTCTGAGTCCACAATTTCTTCAGTTTTTAATAACCACTACTTATAAGAAAAAAAGTTATAAAAAAGCAAGAGTAAACATACAGGTTTGGTCCAGTTGCTGTTCAAAGAAAGGATGATAACCATATTTCCATTCTGAATATTCTCCAAGCCTGTTTTCTAGAGCTTCATCAACTAAAGCCTACATCAAGCAAGATATTTTTAATAACTTCATGCTTAGCCTTCTTTGCTAATTAAATTCTAGTTTATAACTTACTACAATGTTCCTTTTACTCATTTATCATCTTTCTGTGTGTGCTACTTCTAGATTAGAATTTTGAAAATTTCTGAAGTGGTTGTCGACTCTAGCTTTCCTGCTAACTGTAGGAGGAACTGGAGAAGCAATTAAGCAGTGTTTCAATGTTCTTCTCCAAAGTTCTATTTGTAGTCAAAGCCCACAATTCAGTGTTTACTTTATCTAGACTTCCACACCTCTTTATAATATCTTAGGATAGTAGAACTTTTTCCCCAGCACAGCCTAAACAGTCTCGAAATGCAAGCATATTCTTGCTTCCTGGTGTCTTGGAGCCCTATTGTGGTTTCTCATTTTCCATCCTCCTTGATTCAGTTACTTTTCATGCCCTGGACCATCATCTCCTTTTAGCCTGTCAACTTCTAACAATCTGCTTAGCACCTTATATTTTTTTTCATTGCAAGAATAGAGAATAAACCTCTTCCACATGATCATCTTTCAAATATCCAAGTATACTACTTAAATTTTTTTTTTCAGTTTAAATATCCCCAATTGTCTTGGTACTGATTGTTCTTCAGATTTATGAGCTAATATATTTGTGAGTTTGATAACATCTAATAAGATAAAATCTAAAGATTTTATATATAGGTGACTGTGTTTTGGAGAATATTGAACTTCCCTTTTTTGATCTGGACACAAGTTTCTGCTCTGCAAATGCATACTTCATAAGAATTTCATCTTATGTATGCTCTCGTGTTATACCAGACAACTAAAAATTTACATTAATTTTCATTAGGTATAAATTCCCTAAGCCCGCACTTTATCTTTAGTGTTTTAAAGATATAAGGTAGGGTCGTTTTTATTCATTTCAGTTGAATTATATCTGGTTCATATTTGGCTCATTTCTGTTGAGTGTTTCAGAATGCTAGGTTTATAATTCAAATTTGTGTACCTGGACTGCCTTTGTGTTTAGTTAAGCTACAGGTAAAATGCTGATTTAGACTAGACCAAACACTCATTCTGGGGAAAGCTATGTTACTGTCGTAAAAGTTATGTTTTTCCATATCATCAATGAAGAACTTTAGAGGCATTAACAAAAATACTGTTGTTCTTTAGAGTACAAAATAACATCCTTGAGAAATCTGTGTCAGTTCTATATCTTCATAATCTTTCCCAAATCTCCCTAATCCTTTAGGAAGTTTATTGAGCCATGAGATCATGTTTATGGTCCTTGTAATTGACCACTTCCTTGTTAGAAAACATAAAAAGAGAAAACATCTTATAAAGATAGTTATACTTCCCACACTTAAGATTTCTAAATAGTCCACAACATTATTAGCAGCTGTCATGACATATACAGTGTTGGACTTATCCTGACTGAGGAAACAAAGGAATAAGAAAGGACAGATAAACAGACACATGTACTGGAAAGCTGGGGTCTGGTAGGCCATGGACTCTGATGGAGACACATCAGCAGCAGCCAGAAACTCAGTGTATTTATTTTATACAGCTGAGTCAAGGAGTCCGATCTATTGTGTACAGCTTAACAAGAAAGAGGGGTGTAGGTTATTTTATACAGCTGAATAAGGAAGTAGGTCTAGCTAATCTCAATAGGTATTTCTGCAGGAGGACAACCTTAGGCTGTAAACATCTAGGAGGAGATAGGTATGACTGATATTTCCTGTACATAGTGTAAACAACTGAACCTGGACCAGGGGAAGGCTTTGCCATTCTCATGTGTGTGAGGAACCTCCATGGAACTGCGGATCCTTAACATGCGCACACTCATGTCAACAATACACATTCACTAACAATTTCATTCATGCATCGTAAGTAACTTCATTGTATATGCTGTAAATTATAATCCACTCTCCAACTATATATTTTACTTCAATTTATTATTTTTATTTTCAAAAAGTTACTTGATTGTTGGATCCAAGGTCCACATAGTAGGAGGGAACCCACTTAGTAGATACTGGGAACCTAGACTATTACCTATAGTTGGTAAGGGCATGGATCTTAATAGAGGATCCAGTACTGCTACCTCATTGAATTATTATAATCTCAACTGCATCCTAAATACTTGCCATTTTAGTAACAGATAAGTGTGGCTCTCATCTATCACAAAAGAAGTTCCTTCTTACAGGAGATGATGAATAAAGCATTTATCTATTATTCTTTATTAATATAATTTGGGAGTCAGATATCAGGGTAAGAAACTGATTCATCAGAGAAGCAGTGGAGAAGTAACCAGAGACCTACTATCTCTTCTCTCCCTCTATCCAAAAAGATACATTCTCTCTTCCCCACCTTATTGCTTCCTGTCTCCTATCTGTCCTCAGTCTTCCAAAATTTCTAAGGTTGATATTGGTCAGCTAGTGCCTATATCCACTCTCTGACTTATTGTCAGAATAAGATCAAAATACGAAAGAACAAGTGAACATTACAGAAAGTCACAAGTTATCAAAATGCAGAACACAAATGATTACGGGTGCCTAGCCCAACTGATACATCTAGAATTCAATGCCTACACCTAAGAGTCTGGGAACGTTTTGGAAGAGGAGGCAGAAAGACTGTAAGAGCCAGAGGACCAAGACGGGGTACGTGCTGTGTGATAGTATCTTCTATATGTCAGGAGAGCTGCATCCTGGTGATCCAAACAACATGGCTGCCTAAATGAGACCTAAAATATGTCAACACCAATTGACATGCAGATGGGGGAATTTTAGGATGCTTCACCCCTAGAAGAAGAGCTACAGGCAATTTATGGTCTCAGAGAGAGGGAGACTCAGTTTTCTCCAGGGTCCCTATGATCAATCTGAGCATGTGAGCAACAATTGTAGTTAAAGAATAAGAGTCCATGGTTTTGAGAAAGAGTAAGAGGGAGAGAGGAGGAATGACAGGGAATAGAGCGAGGGGAGAATGACATAAAAACAATATTCATATATAACCCTTTCAAAAAGGTAACTCGGCTCTTCCAAAAATGACACTGCTTTCATTGAAAGAGAAAATGAAACAGGAGTTATATTCTAAAGCATAGATTAATTTTGTGCAAATCAACTTGTCTTTTCCAGGTCAAATTAAACGAGAGCTAGTGGATGTTTAGAAGTACTGTTTCAGCAAGTCATCTTCTCACTCAGTCCCTGCTGCAGGATTTCAGGGCTTGTTCCCTGCTTTCCATTTGGCCCAGATTTCCCCACTTGAATAAACCCCAATAAACTTCTGAGTGTGTTGTTCGATTCATTCCTTGGTGTCCCCAGGAACGATTCTTTATTATGGTCATTCTTTGGTGCCCTCCTTTCATGTCTAGGCCTCCCACTCCTGCTGTCACAACCCTAAAGCCACCACGAAGCCCTCTGCTACCTGACATGAACTATGAGTACCTCACCCAGGTAACTGTCTTTTTTATCCTCTTAATGTTGGCTACTCTAACATCACCCTTGATTCTGTTCTTGGTGTTTCTTCTTGACAGGGAACAGTGATTTTACTTAAACAGTGGAAAGTTTTTTGCCAACTACACGCTGTGTGGGTTTGGACTGTTACCATCTCCTCTTTGTTAGGTTCCAGCACACGCTCCTGTGGATGATGATTCCAATAATCTGAGTATCACACACCTAGGCATATCCCAATTCTCTCTCCCTTCGCACTGAAACCCATTGTGTTTCAGCACACTCCAGCAGAGCTGAACTCTGCTGAGGATGAGGTCGCGACTATAGGAAATGCCTGTTCCTCATAGAAAGGCAATGTCTCCTACAGGCAAATGGATTCACTTGAGCCAAAATGATGGCTCAGCATGTAAGCATAAAGACCTGAGTTTGAACCCCAGTACTCATAGGAAAGCTGGCCATGGCAGCATGTCCTGATAACCCCAGTGCTGGAGGCAGGGGGCAGGATTGAGTGGATCAATGGGGTTTTCTGGCTGCCAGGTTAACTCCAACTTTAGTGAGAGACCATCTGAAGAGAATAAGCCAAGGAGTGACAGAGAGGGATGCCCAAGAACCTCTTTTGCATATGTGGGTATACATACCTGCATATACATTTGATTTGCACAACATATATACACCCTACCACACACAATGAAAAAGTAGAATCACCTACCTTTTCTTGAGATATATCTGTTTAGGAATTACCTTAAAAATTAGAAGATCGTAGATATTTCAAGTGTTTTATAGCAATTTTTTGGAGATAATGGAAAACACACACACGTGTGCGCGCGCGCGCGCACGCGCGCACACACACACACACACACACACACACACACACGGGGGCATTTTGGAGGGATCTTGTTCACAGTTGAATTCTCTGAAGTCTCCACAAACACTGAATTAGCAAATGACTTTTAGAATTGACATTCCTATGAAAAATTTAGGGGCAGTTTCCGGCAAGTGACTAATCATATGTTTATCAAATGATCAATGTGTAGCCTTGTTTTTGCTACTGTCTGTGAAGACATCTCATTTTATACACATTATCATTTCATTAACACTGAACCAACAGCCAGGAGCACTATAACTGAAGCCTAAGCGCATTCATTTCTCTAGAAGAAACTTCCAACAGCCTCTGTGCCTTAGAGACTCAAGACAACATGTCAGCACCAGGCATGGGGTGTGGGTGCACTTTCAACAGTGAGATCGCTAAGAGAAACCACAAAAAATACAAAACCAGGAGGGCACTACACACACCTCAGTAATGATACTTATTTCCAATGAGGTCGAAACAGGAAGGTGGACTGCTGCCTTGGTCAAGCACAGCTAAGCACACGCATGTGGGAGGGCTCCTTGCTCCGTCACTCTCCCTGCCCACAAATGATCACCAAGCTTCAGGGCACTGACTTGAAAATTAGGAAATTTTGTGAGTCAAGCAACTGGGGATTTTGTTGTTGTTTTAGAAATATTTTCTTCCTTGGTTGCTTTAACATCATATAAATCATAAGAAAAGTTTTGGTGTATCATAATTTTTTTTTCCTTTACCATCGTGATCAATCACCTAATTCCTTTCTCCTTCTTAGTGGCAGTGACTTTCACCTATCTCTCCTGTGCTTTTCTAGATGTATTTACCTGCATACAAGTTCTATCATTTCACATAGACCATAACCCTCAGTATCATGTAGTATCATGCAGACCATAGCCCACTATCATGCAATATCACATAGACCATATAGCCCTCTGTATCATGCAGTATCACACAGACCATATACAACTGTATCATGCAGTACCTGACTGTTTTCTATTGTTTATGTAGCCTACAGATGGTTCATTCACATCACCAACCACACATGATCTGCCAATTTTTACCCAAGAGAAGTATTGCTAGGTCTTGTAGTAGGTTGATTCCCAATTTTCCGGGAAACCGCCATACTGATTTCCAGACTGGTTGTACAAGTTTGCATTCCCACCAGCAGTGGAGGAGTGTTCCTCTTACTTTGCATCCTCTCTTATATAAGCTACTTGGTGTTTTTGATCTTGGCCATTCTGATAAGAGTATCTCAGAGTTGTTTTGATTTACATTTTCCTGATGGCTAAAGATGTTAAACATTTCCTTAAGTGTCTTTCAGCCATTTGAATTTTTTCTGTTAAGAATTCTCTTTTTAGATCTGTATCTCATTTTTAATTGGATTATTTGATATCTTGATGTCTACTTTCTTAAGTTCTTTATATATTGTGGAGATCAGTCCTCTATCTGATGTGGAGTTGCTGAAGATCTTTTCTATTCAGTAGGCTGCCTTTTTTGTCTTATTGACTGTGTCCTTTGCTTTACAGAAGCTTCTCAGTTTTAGGAGGTCCCATTTATTTATTCTTGCTCCCAGTGTCTGTTATATTTAGAAAGTGGTCTTCTGTGCTGAAAGGAGAACCCTAAGAGAAACATACATAGATTCCCCCCGAAAAGAGGATATAAACAAGATCTCCTTGTAGTAATAAGAGCGGCAGGGCTGCATCCCCAGCACCCCCTGGCCGCCTGCTAGCTTATGCCCCGAAATAACAACACACAAATTGTTTCATTTAAACACTGCTTGCCCCTTTAGCTCTAGCCCTTACTGGCTAATTCTGATATCCTGATCAACCCATCTCTAATAATCTGTGAGCACCGGTCTTACCGGGAAGATTCTAGCCTATGTCCATCCTGGGTCGGAGCTTCATCACGTGTGTCTGCCTGTCCGGGAGCAGGGCATGGCATCTCTGCTGAGGCGTCTGCTCTCGAGAGGAGAGCTGTCGAGTCTGAGCTCACTTCCTCTTCCTCCCAGCGTTCTGTTCTGTTTACTCCTCCCACTTATGTTTTAACCTATGAGGGCCAGCCAAGCAGTTTCTTTATTTTTTTAACCAATGACCTTCCTCCATCATCTCCTGAGAAAACTGGGAGCATGGAGGTGGGGGGGGGGTGAAGGGAAATCAGAAGGGAAGGAGGAGGGAAGAAGGGAAGGGGGAGGAGAACTTGAAGGAACCGAATGGTCCAGATGGTGGAAAAACTGACTTTTTGGAACCCATTCTTGTTTAAGGAATACCTTGCTCAGCCTAGATATAGTGGAGGGGGCCTTGGTGCTGCATTAGAGCAATGGGCTAGATATTGTTGAACAAGGAAAGAGATATCTTGATTGAGGGAGCCATGATGGCGCTAGCAAGAAATCAAGCTGTATGGCCAGGACAGACTGTGGGGCCACTGGTAATAAGATCAGGATATATCCCTACTGTTTGTTCTGACTTTTTGGAACCCATTCTTGTTTAAGGAATACCTTGCTCAGCCTAGATATAGTGGAGGGGGCCTTGGTACTGCATTAGAGCAATGGGCTAGATATTGTTGAACAAGGAAAGAGATATCTTGATTGAGGGAGCCATGATGGTGCTAGCAAGAAATCAAGCAATAGAGAAATTCCAAGGAATCCAAAAGGATGACCCCAGCTAAGATTCTAAACAATAGTGTAGAAGGTGCCTGAACTGGCCTTGCCCTGTAGTTAGGTTAATGACTATCTTAAATGTCATCATAGAACCTACATCCAGCAATTGATGGAAGCAGATGCAGAGAACCACAGTGGAGCTTTGGGCTGAGCTTCCAAAGTCCAGTTGAAGAGAGGAAGGAGTAATAATATGAACAAAGAGGTCAAAACCATAATAGGGATACCCACTGAAACAGCTTATCTGAGCTAATAGAAGTCTTACAACTTTAGCCTGACAGTAAGGGAACCATAGGACCAAACTAGGCTCTCTGAATGTGGGTGACAGCTGTATGGCCAGGACAGACTGTGGGGCCACTGGTAATAAGATCAGGATATATCCCTACTGTTTGTTCTGACTTTTTGGAACCCATTCTTGTTTAAGGAATACCTTGCTCAGACTAGATATAGTGGAGGGGACCTTGGTACTGCATTAGAGCAATGGGCTAGATATTGTTGACTCCCAATAGGAAAACTTACTCTCTCTAAAGAGTGGATGGATGGAGGAATGGGGGTGTGTGTGAAAGGTGGAGGGAGCAGGAGAAGGGGAGGGAGTGAGAAATGGATTCAGCATATAAAGTGAGAAAAGATATATTTTAAAAAATAAATTAATATAAAACAAAAAAAAAATAAATGGGACTTCATGAAACTGAAAAGCTTCTGTGTGGTAAAAAAAAAAATCATCATTCAAAGTTTCAGACTGGGGAATGGGTATTTTTTTTTTTTTACCAACTACACATTCAGTAGATGGATAATATTGAAAATATATAAAGAACTCAAAATACTAGATACAAGAAAAAATAATTCAGATAAAAATGGGTACACATCTAAACAAAATTATCAAGAGGAAACTTAAATGGCTGGGAAACTCTTAAAGAAATCTTCAACACCCTTAGTCATCAGGGACATGCAAACCAAAGCTACTTTTAGATTTCATTTTAGAACCTCAAGAATAGCCAAAATCAGAGGAACAAGTGACAGCTCCTGCTGGTAAGGAAATGGAATTAGGGGACCACAGATCCATGGCCAGTGGGAGTGCAAACCTACACAGTTACTATGGAAATAAATGTGGCCGTCATTCAGAAAGATGGGAATTGATCTACCTCATGATCCATCTATGCCACTGTTGGGCATATCCAAAGAATTCCTCATCCTACCACAGAAACACTTTCTCAACCATTTTTTGTAGCTGATCTCTTGCCAATAACCAGAGAATGGAAACAAGTTAGATGTCCCTAAATAGAGAAGTGAATAGAGGAAATGTGATTCATCCACAGTGGAACCTAACTCAGCTGTTAACAATAAAAGCATGGATTCAATGAAATCAATGGAAAATGAAATTAGAGTTAACTGGATAGAACTAGAAAAAAAAACCATCCTTAGTGAGTAACACAGACTCTGACAGACAAATTGTATTGTGTATCTGTTTTTATGTGAATATTAGCTGTTAATTCAATGGTAACCCAGCTACAATCCTTAGAAATAATGATGTTGGCTATAGAGTAAGGGACTAAGGATGGTGGGGTAGATAGATATCCCTAGGAGAAGGAAAAAGAATAGTTATGGATGGATGTGGGGGACTGTAACAAGAGGATCAAACGGGAAGGGGAAGAGGGGAAATACGGGAAGAGACAACTAAAATTAAGAGCCATTTGAAGGGTTGTACGGAAACCTAGTCAACAAAATCTTCCTAAAATACATACATAAATAAAAGGGTGGTCTAAATGAGGTTGCCAAATAATACGGGAGGCAGAGCCCCAACTGAACTTCTTTTGTCACTAAATGAAGTCTCTAGTAGTGGGAATGGGTTACATCTAAATGAACTCTTGGCCAAAAGTTGCTATTTTTATCTGTGATGGATTTTGCCAAATTATTGGTCCTATGCCTGCTTAAATGTGTATTGAGATTTTATTTTGAATTCAGTGGCTGGAGTGAAATGTTTCTACATGCCAGTACTAAAAGAACATGATGTTTATCTATTGGTCTTTGTTTATTAAATTGATAATAATATATACTTTATTTAATTTCTCTTTCTCAGAGGAAAAAATAAAAATATTTTATTTGTGAGCTATGTGTAATTATAAATATTTCCTATGCTTAGTAATTGTTTTATATGTTAAGGTAATTTTAGATGATCTTCAAGAAATCTATGTACTTATAATTAATTTTGAGAATCTATCCAGAAAAGAAAATGGACTCTTGATCTAGTAACCAAGGCTAGGAAATCCTGCACCACGCCAGGATGTTCAGATTCATCTAAACTTGTTCTGACCTACAGATTGTAGATAGGCATAAAGACTTTTTGATGACCCTCCTTGCTCTCTTCTCACTCCCCCCACCCTGCCTCTTTTATCATTGAGAATACAGAATGAATGGTTTAGTTCCCAGGAATACAAGGGATTCATTCTTTGATGGAAGACTTGGGAGTACTCTTTCCTTCAATTTTTTTACTTAGACTGACAATTAAAAATATTTGCTCAGCTGGGCAGTGATGGTGAATGCCTTTAATTCTAGCGCTCGGTAGGCAGACACACTTGAATCTCTGAGTTTGAGGCCAGCCTGGTTTACAAGAGCTAGTTCCAGGACAGGTTCCAAATCTACAGAGAAACTCTCTCTCGAAAAAACAAAAGAAAAAAAATATTTACTCATTCTATTTATGTCAGCAAGGAGCTTATGGGAAAAATGTGGATCTTATATACAAGAGGCCTCTGGCTTTCCAGAATCTTAGTCATCTATCCAGAAGGTTTATTTACTAAATACAATTTAATCTTTATGTAATGAAGCTCTCTCTTAAGATAACTCTATCTAGAAACCTATAGATAGATTTGAAAGGATTAAAACTAACCCTGGTGTTAATAGTATATTATCTGGAATGAGCAATTATTCAAATGTGAAGAACTTTCTTCTTACATGTTTTTAATGAGATTTTATTATGCTTAAATGTTGGGCTGTATGGGGAAATATTTCAGATATTCCTTCAATCTAAAACCATGAAACCATTGTACCTTCAAAACTAGAAGCATTACAAAATAAGGTTGATACATAGGGATCAACCCCTACATTTTCTATGCATTCTAAAGTTGAATAAAAATGACTGTAATATTCACTGTGTTAGTTCAGATGAACAAAGACAGCCAGTGACCTTGAGTGTAGGATTTTACACAACTCAACTTCTACACTGAGCATAAAATTTATGTTCAATCATTTGCTTCCTTGAATTGCTTAGAACAAAGGCAGTTCCTCTTTTCCCATGAAAAATACAGGACCTGGGATTGAGAATGCTTACTTCAGGCATTTCAATATATTTAAAACCTTCTGGTTCTAAGTGATCCAAATAAATGAGCTTCCTGATTCTAATTTTTGTTGACCAAGAGTTGCATCAAAAACATTCCAAGCCGGGCGGTGGTGGCACACGCCTTTAATCCCAGCACTCGGGAGGCAGAGGCAGGCGGATCTCTGTGAGTTCGAGACCAGCCTGGTCTACAAGAGCTAGTGCCAGGACAGGCTCCAAAGTCACAGAGAAACCCTGTCTCAAAAAACCAAAAAAAAAAAAAAAAAAAAAAAAAAAAAACAAAACCAACCAAACAAACAAACAAAAAAAAAAACATTCCAAGGAAAGGATAATTTACTAAACTTTTGACCCATGTCTTAACTGTCTTCAAGGTTCTTCTCCAGATAGAACAACACCAGTGCCCCTTCCTGGACTGTCTTCTTATGTCAACCCTGCCCCCAAGTTCCTTCAGGTGGCGATTGCTTTGCCTGTCACTGCAGTTCCACAGCATGATTTGGAAGCTGACAGTAAATAAAGGAGGGAAAAACTTGTTGTGTGAACTTCTGAAATTTTGCATACAACTAAGGCTTTCTTGCTACAAGTTGTATATGTCTAAGAAAATATAAAAAATAATACAAAAACTTTTATTTATTTAGACTGTCAACACTATTTTTTTTAATTTAGAACATCCTCTGATATAATGGGTATGGTGTGTGTGTGTGTGTGTGTGTGTGTTTGTGTGCCTGCAGGTGTGTGTGTGCAGATAAATGTGTGTATGTGCATGTGGAGGTCAGATGTTGAAATCCAATGTCTTCTATACTATCACTGTCCATTTGATCTTTTTGAGACAAGGTATCTCTGAACCCAGAGCTCATTGACTGGCTAGGTTGTCTAGCAAACAAGCTCTAGGTTTCCTCCTGTCCACCCCACCCATTCCTGTTGCTGCCGGACTTACACAGGTATGTTACCACAGTAACTTGGCTTTTACTTGGATGCTGGGATCAAACTCAGTTCCTCACTCTCCTGTGGCAGGCACTCTCTCCACTGAGCCATCTCATCAGCCCCATGGATTATGTTTTGTTGTGAACTTATTTTGATGTTAAAATATTAACTCTACTGAGAATTAAGCATTTCATACGTCACAAAATGTAGGTTGAACCATGTTTGTCTTCTCACAGCAAGTGCATCGTTCTCACTTTGGGGAATTGTTATGCAGTTTTCTACTTTTGATTAGTTTCAAACATTTCGTCACTGCACTTTCAATGTCATGAAATAACTCGGAGAGTACTTTCAAAGTGACAAAGTTGCTTTTTGCAACATTCTTTTACTTTATTTATGTTTGTATGTTCACTATGACTCCAGCCCTTGGCCTGTATAGCCAGAACACTCAAGAGAGGGCCAGAATCAGCATCTTCCAGTTAGCTATTTCCTGCTGCTTTATCTGTTCCCACTCAATGCACTTTTGTGTCTTTGTTGCATCTTCGCCTTGGTTGGCCAGTTCCCTCTTGCCATTTGTAAAGAATGTCTAGTAGACTCATTGGTGGAAGACAAGGAAGAGCTACAAGCATGGCTTGCTGTCTGCGTGTGACCTACAGAAGGATGGCAGTGATCAGCTACTGAGTATCAGAGGAACTATTGGAGATCATGCTGTACATCTGGTGTTTGTGCAATGGGCGTGGACTAGAGAACTAAAAGGCAAATCACATTGCGTACAATTGGTCATCTAATCTATAACAAAACTGTTGTATACAACTGGTCATCTAATCTACAACAAACCTGTTGGGGAACTGTCTTCACTGACTCTCATGTAAGTGGGAATGCTTCAAGTAAGGTCTGCCTTGCTATATAAACAGAAACTATGAAGATATTTATTCATAATGACTTGCCATTTGAAAAAAAATTATTCAACCCTTTTTTTCTAGATACAGTTTTAAAATGCAAAAGAACCACAAACCAAATACTTGTATCACACGACATATCATTCCTGTGGTCATAATATTAACACATAACATATAGCCACTTACACAAATGCCAAACCAGGCATTTTTCTAAGAATTTCCCAGCTACTATCTGTTTAATCACCTTAACAACAATGAGATAGCCACTGTCTTGTGCCTCCTCTTACAAATGAAGATAGATCTCTTGACTACCATTATACTTCATGTAAACTGCACAGCAAGCTTTCAAACCAAATAGTATGGCTTTGGAAGACATGGGTCAACCTTTTTTGCAAGCTGCTGCTTTGTCTCCCGACCCTTGTTGCTAATTCTGCAAAGTGGCACATTACCACCTGATTGCCCCTCTAACTAGAGCTAGGTTTGCCTCGCTTATTACCATTTATGACTTATAGATTTCAAAATCAATACACAAGGCTGGCATTAGGTACCACAGGGATTAGTATGGCTCCATGGAGCTCAAGAGTTTGTTCAAAATGACCACAATTGCAAAGGAAATTGGCTGGAGGAAACATTTCTAATGGTCTGATGAACGAGTTTGGAGATTCAGATTAGGGGGTTCTGGACACAAACCTCTTCATGAAGGAGGTAAGAGCAGCCATAACCCAAGTATTGAGAAGATGTGTCCCCATTCCCTTCCACATTACGAAGGTCTCTGAGAAAGCACTCAAACTTGTTCTGCTGAAACTTGAATGGCACAAATTTGCTTTGGGCCTGGCAGCAATGCTCTCCTCTGACTGCTGACCTGAAAACTATGAAAATAAATCTCGGTATCCCTGACAAACACATTAGCAGATGAAATAACCATTAAATAGAAATGATTGACAGAACATATTGCCCCCCCCTTATTTCCTTTTAAAAATATGTTTGGAGAGTACCAGTAATCAAATAACTTAATCCGAGTCCCTGGAATTGCAGTTAAAAATTAAAACGGTTGTTTCTTTTTAAAACGCCTTGTGTTTCATTGCCACTTCCTGAATGTCAGCTTGGTGCCTAGCAACAGCCAGCCCTCCTAATTTCACTGCTATCCTCTTCTCTCTTAGACAAAGAAAAAGAAAACATCAAAGGTTATGCGGGTTGTTACTAGAAATAGCTTATCTCATAAGACAACATGAAAGGGCTGGAAGCAGTCATTTCGGGAGATGGAGGAGCATGCAGACCCTTGTCTGCTCTTCCTGCCATCTTCTCCTCTTGTTCCACTTCCTGACTCCATTTCCAGTGACTGATGAGAAGAGCTTTAAAATCTAGGCAAGAGCTCTTGGTTCCCAGATGACTGCTTTCCCAGAGAGGGTGGAAAGAATGAGACCAACACTGAAGAAGCCTTAACAAATCCAGCAAAGTGGGTGTGACATAGTTGTCATCCTGATGGAAATGGAGCTCTGTGGAAGACAGGACTCCAGACAGGCCTGTGGAATTATTTGATCGCATTGATTGAGGTGAAAAGTCCTGCCCGTGGCATCATCCTGAGGCTGGGATCCTGGACTGTGTAAAAGGAGAAACTGAGCTAAGCACTGGCATGCATTCATTCATTGCTCTCTTCTTTTGACTGTGGGTGTCATGTGATTGGTTGTAAAATGACCAGCTTCCTCAATTTCTTTCTGCCCTGACTTCTTTGGGGAGCCAGACTAGACCCTGAGCTCTGAGCTAAAATTTCGTACTTTCTTCCTTAGGGTGCTCTGGTCAGAGTATTCTACTGCAACAACAGGAAGGGAAAAGGATGACAAGTATTTAAAGTATGAGAACCAAAGACAAGACAGACCTGGGTCTGTAGTCACGTGGCCAACGTCAACACCCTTTATCACCAGGAAGAGAGAGCTGACTTAAGGATCTTTACATTTGTTTTGTGTTTAGAATGAGAACAGTACTTCAGTCTGAGATGTTCCATATTGGGAATATTAGGGCTGCTCCTTTCATCTTCAGATCTAGGCTGAAATGTCACCTTCACCTCACAAAGGCTTTTCATTTCCATCTGACACGTTGCTTCTCCTCAATTTATCTCTATTATTTACTCCATCTAATTTTCTTGGTAGCACTGGTCACAATTTGTCATTTTCTTGTTCCCTCAGTTTTATATTATCTGCTGCTTTGACCACAGAAAAACACAAAGGAATCTTTATCTTCTTAGTCATTCTTGTATATCAGAACAATGCCTTGCACATGGCGGGCACTCGGTAACTATTTTGCGAATAATGTGGCGTGATATAGGATGTGCTGGTTATGTAGCAGTCATGTGATAATCTGTGCACACGTGTGTGTGTGTGTGTGTGTGTGTGTGTGTGTCTGTTCTTTCTCTTTTTTAGTGCTAGGGAATGAACCCATGCTAAATAAACATTCTACCACCGAACTAACTCTGAATAAAGTTGTTCTATTTTTTAAGTAAGTGAATGAATAGACATGATTACCTGTTTAATAAAGTGTTGATGTGAATTTGTTATTGATTTATTATTGTCCACATTTCTTTGCAATTCCTACAGTAACAATTTCCTATAAACTTGGCCCCTACCACACAGTTTTATTTTATAATTTTTTGATAAGAACTCCTCGGGCTCCTGTTGGTTGTTAAGGCATAGACAAAACTGTATTTCTTTCAGAAGATAGAAACCTCTGTGACTTTGCTTTCTGTAGATTCCAGAGGCTTCCCACAGTCCATGGATTGTGACACCATTCATTTCTGAGATGACATTATCTAGTCATATCTTTCTCATACAGCATTCCATGATACTAACTCTCCTCCTTTCTAGCTACCTCTACTTCTCAGGACTCTTATAATTAACTTCTTTAGCTTCACCCAGATAATCCAGGCTAATTTCACTCTCTCAAGAGCATTTCTTTAGCATCTGCAAGGTACCATTGGATATAATTGAAGAGATTTGCATGTGCTGACCATTAGGCCATTGTTCTGGTTATGGGCAATTGTTTTGCTTACTATATTCTCACTTGGTATGATTCTAGGAACAAATTTCACTTGCCTTGGACAATTGTATGTAAACTTCTTCTCTGCTCTTTCAAACATACACTATGTGATCATGTTCTAGAGAATAACTCCCTATACATAATCATCATCTCAGAACCTTGGTCTGAATGTATGAACAAGACAATTTTGCATAAAGTGAGCCATGAGTTTGTAGCCATACCCTCTCCACATACAAACAACCTGAAATCAAGCAGACGTTGACGTCTCTGGAAAGCTACAAATCCATTTCTGTTGCTGGTAGAAGATAATTATAATCAGAGAAAAATACATCCCACTCCCATCAGCAAAATTAGAGTGTCTTGCAGGGAGATAAAATCCAGTGGGAGCCAAGCCAATTACATCATTATTAGAAGGATCTGTTGTAAGAATGCGGGGTGGGGGGGAGAGGAGAAGCAGGATTACAGACTCCAAAAGCTACATTTCTCTCTGATAATTCTCTTCATTTTCTTAGGGTAACTCAGCCTGTACAATTAAACAAACCCTGAGGCCTAACACATTAACTTGCAATGCATCTATCTTGTCTGCCTGGGCACTGCTGCTGTTTCTGGCATTAGTTATGAAGGCATTCTTGCTGTATTTGCACAGCATGCAGCGGTCTTCCTAGCAGGCTGTAGAGTGTTGTCCATGAATAATGCCCTCAAAGCTCCCAGCCCTGTGTGCTTGTGTCTAATAACTAAGTCAGCAATAGCTGCTCCTCTGTTCTCTGTTTAAGATGGCAGCAGAGCTGAAAATAAGCCAACTGCAGCGGGATCCAGTCGGCACTGGTCACAACTACAAAACTACAGGCTCACATGGTTTCCTGGAATGTAACACACTGTGCTTGCCAATTATATGTTTTAAGGTGATCCACCTTAAACATGGACTTGCAAATTTCCTAAAATCTCATTTCTTTCAATTGAATCATTCAAGCCATGCATCAAGTCTTGTCTGGGATTCTTTCTGTAAAGTCAACAACCCAGAGAAGTGGAAACCTCCATTGTTGCCCTTCTCCCTAAATTATTAAGAATTGCATGGGAAGTCGTTTCTATTGTGGTGAAAGCTGAGCTTTTTCTCATGTCAGCCATTTTTTTTAGGGATCTTCAGAATAGGCCCAGTCTGACAAGGTTCCCCTCTACTCTATTTTTCTAGAGGCCATGTAGAAACACGAGAACTCAAAATACACAGGAGAGCAGGTGTTCCTTAAGGTTTCAAAAATGAGGTCATTCTCAGTAACTAGTAGCTAGTTTAATACTCGCTAATGGATATCTTTCAAATTCATGCGAGCATTATCCTCCCTTTTCAAGGAGATCACCAAAGGTACTGGTGAGTATCTGACTTACAATTTGTCCTGACCAGAGCAGTCCCATGTGAGGATTGTGGCAAAGGTGACATTGACCATTGAAAAAAAATAGAAAAAAAAAAAAACAGAAAAACCTTGTTTCTCTGGACGTTGCTCAGCCGCAGCATCCCATCCAGGTGGAGCAGCCCTGGACTTCGCTCAGCCAAAGCATCCCACACAAGCAGAGCAGATTCTTAGGTCTGTCAAGATAATGGCCCCGACTCAGGAACATTAAACCAGGCTACTCTGTCACAACGCAGTCAGTCACAGAATTGGTCAGACCATGCTCTCTCTCAAAACTCTAAGATAAAGTCGACTCTTCCTCAGCCTTCCTGCTACCGGCACGGCAGTGACTTTAGGTTGCAGTATCATTACTACGGTTCTGCCTTGGTGTTTACATGACTTTCTTTTCTGTGGATCTGAATCAGTCAAAATTATCCCCCTTGCCCTCCTTGTACACACTTGCAAGTGTGTACAAGTGCTTGTGTATATGTGTGCAAAAGCCAGAGCTTATATCAGATACCAATCTCAAGTCAATTACTTTCTACTTTGCTTTTAAAGAGTATTATTATTTTTTGTATTATTTTTAATGTGAGTGTAGGAGGTATGTGCGGTGTGTAGATGCATTCATATGTGCATGGATGCATGCGTGTAGGTCAGAGGATGATTGTGAAGTTGGTTCTCTCTTTCCACTTTTTCACAGGGTCCAGAGATTGAACTCTGATCCTCCAGACTGTGTGGCAAGCTCTTTATTGACTCTTGCCCCAGCCCTCCTTCTCCTTTCTCATAACGATACCTGCTCCATGTCCCATGATTTCACCACAGCGATGTTTCATCTACTTCACCTGTAAAATTCCAGTTGTCAAATGACACTGGACTCCTGAGAGAAGATAGCATTTTCATGGCTCCCAAATCTCCCCTTGGCATATGGTCGCTTCGTGAGCCTCACGGGGTATGATGGAAGTGTAAGAAAAGCCTAGGAAGTTCCGGCACCCAACAAGGTGTCTTTGCACCCCGCTGTACCTATTTCTGCTTTCTGCCAGCAGAACTCTAGGAGGCTGACTCCATTCTGACACACTCCCCCTCCTTTCTTTGTGGAGAAAGCTCTCTCTCACTTCTCCCTTCTTTCCTGAGGACTCTGAAAGCCTGTCCTGAGCCTCCAAACAAACCAGGAAAACCAGGTTTTTGCATGTGTTTCATTAGAACACACTTTAGTTTTTGACTTGACAGGTAATATAATATTTTTTCAAATACATCAGAGCATCCATTAAAAAGCTAAAGAATCCTAGTTTATCTGGCCATACAGAGGAAAGCCTCTTCATTGTTTTGATGAGTTATCCAACAATCTTTCTCCTTGGAACCTATCATCCAGCTTTTGCAAACAATTAGGTCAAGATTGCACATATTGCTTCCTCACCCCCTGGATGTCTGGTTCGCAGAACAGAATAAACTCACAAGTATAATTACCTGACCTCACACACCTATAAAAACAGCCTCTGAACCTCGGAGCCTCTGTAGCTGGCTGTTTCCTCATTAGCTCTCCTTATTCCTTCCTCGTGCCCCTCCCAAAAGCATCTCTACAACACAGCAGTGGTGGCCTCGTGTCCTTCCACACGATACAGGTCTGCAATTAATTTAAGTTGTTCTCTGTTCTGGCTATATCAATAAGACAGTAACGAAATAGTGTGTGATTTTAGTCGCAGACGTACTTGAATGGCTCTGATAATTACGTGAAAATATGCGCCTTAATCAAAAGACTCAGGCTGTATTCTTGTTGGTGTACATATGTAAGCCCTAAAAAGCTTATAATTTACAATGTTACCATCTATTCTATCATTCTCTTCAAACACTGTGCATTTATCATCTCCGCTCTGACTAACGTGAAAGGCAGACAGTATTGTCTTATGGCATTCTCATCTTCATATCTTTGCTTTCTAGTGAGGTTAGAGATTCTTATATTTTATAAATTAAAATATTTCTTCTTCTGTAATTGAGCCTTGAAATTAGTTTTTTTTTCCTAGTGGGATTTTCATCTTAGTCCTTTTAATTCAATAATTCATTTAACTGGCTTATATTGAGTGTTTGTAATGTACCAGGCAGTTGGCTTGATTGAAAGAAAAGAATATTGAACAGATAAGATTGGTAGATGGTATCTGCCTTTGTGGAAAATTACATTTGCTTTTCTGTTAATTTGCACAATCCCTTTATGTATTGGTGTCATTAACCACTCATGGTAAATCAACAGCATTTCTATTAATTTGTCATTTCTAGAATTTGGGTATGGCAACATTTTAATAGATATTTACAAAGAAAAACCCACATTTTTTTTTGAAGAGGAAAAAGGAAAAACCTTACACATAATAAGAATATCCCCATTCTTTTGATTCATCTACATTTTTACCTTTTTCAAATATAATTTCTATTCAGATTTTGTTGTATACTATGAGGGTTGGAATTTTATTTTTTCTGAATGATAATTATCTTAGTGCCAGGTATTAATGATCTGTCATGTTTTCGGCATTTAGCAAATCAGATTTATCATTTCCCCACATTTTAGCTTTTGATACTGTCCTAGTCAGGTTTGATTATCAGTGTTGCACAGCCAAGACTCATCTGAGAGAGATCTTCAGTTGAAGAATTGCTCAGATTAGAATGGCCTGTGAGCAATTTTGTTGGTGGATTGACTTGACTGTAACTGAGAGACCCCAGGCCATTGAGAGTGCCACAGCTTCTTGGGGAGGGGGGCTGTATAATAAAGCTACGGAAGCATGAGCTCACAACTGAGCCAGCCAACAAGCAGCATTCTCTATGGTTCCTGCCGCCCTTCTTGTCTGTGGAGCAACTTGGCTGCAGGATAGCCAGGTGGAATAGCAAGCAAGCCTGACTTGAGTTTCTGCCTTGATTGTCTTCAGTGATGGGCCATGACCTGCAGTGGTAAGCCAAAATGTTCCCGTAAGTTGCCTTCCAGTCGTGGTGTCTGTCACAACAACAGAAATTAGGCTAAAACACACAGCATCCTCATTTTGTGTAATCCTGGGTCAATATTGCACACTGTGCTAAGTTTTTCTTCTGTTTTCATATATGACACAGCAAATGTTAGTGCATTTGTTCTCTCTCTCTCTCTCTCTTTCCTCTATCACTTGCTGTTTTACTAATTTCGCATTTCTAAATCAGGACCACAATTCCCACTGGCACTTGATTGGGATTGCCAAAATTTTCCTTCACTCGGTAAATCTTTTATATGACGTTTTTCTCACTTCTGTTCCTAGTTCATGAATAATGGTTCCTGGTTATGCATGAAGACACAGTCTCTTCCCCTGCCTGAAACTAATGTCTACTTCTTACAGGATCATCCATTTAAGCCATCTATTAGAAACTCTGCCCACAAACCTGGAAAACTGTGAGACAAAAGGGAGCTTTGTAACCGTTAAGAAAGAGAAAGAAAAGTGAAGAAGAGAGGGCTTTCAGATCCGAATGTCATCTTTTTAAATAACAAGTGCCTAGAAATGAAGGAAAATTCCACCTTCCTTTGATGAAACTGGTACACATAGGTTATGTATTTGATTGAAGATGCAAAATAATTTGAATGTTTTGTGATTCCCCTTTTAAGGTGCTATTTGGTCCAATATACCAATGTTCTAGGGAAAATTAAAAATATAATTCCTAATATGTTTACTAAGGAATACTAGATGCCTGGGGTTCAGATGACCACCTTCTGGCTGGCATGTTTTATTAGGGACAGCCTCATAAACTATCATTCTTGAATCCCCTTCTTGATTCACAATGTCTCTGGATAACAAGCTTCAGCGTTTTTCTTTTGGATTTTCGAGACAGGGTTTCTCCGTAGCTTTTTGGTTCCTGTCCTGGAACTAGCTTTTGTAGACCAGGCTGGCCTCGAACTCACAGAGTTCTGCCTCTGCCTCCCGAGGGCTGGGATTAAAGGCGTGCACCACCACAACCCGGCCTCAGTGCCTTTCTTTATAAAGCTGTTTTGTTCAACAGTTCTCAAGATGGCTCAGTGAGCACTTGCAGACAGGGGGCTGTCTTCACCAGCCATCAGCCTTGGTGAAACTGAATATTAAGTTGCTTTGTTCATCCAACTACAAGTCACAAAAGCCTGTTTATAGCTTCTCAGTCCATTCCAGATGATTTCACTTACAAAAAGACATAAAATTCATTAAGTACTCATCTCTGTCTCTCCTGGAAACTGAAACAGGCCAATTTTTTTACTTAGGTGTACAATGAAGCAGTGTACATATGCTAGTCCTATGTGTTTTTTTCCCCAGGCATTTCTCCACCTGCTCACTTCCACTTCCACCCAAAGAACTCTGTTGAAACAAATGGATACCTTTTAAGAAAAACTAAATCAGCCAATTTCATTGTAAAATAAAATGCTGCACAATTTTGCCTTTCAGAACAGGATAAAGATCTGAGAACAGAGTAAGGGTCAAAAGTCCTGCCTAGCCATGCCAACAGGTAAACACTGAACAAGCCATTCTGTATTTTGATACAGATCTCTTTGAATAAACTTGTCTCTGACTTCTCCCTTTAAAATGGGTAGTTTCTCAATCCCAGGGATGGGACTGGAAATCCAGTGCCCTCTCAGGGAATCATGGAGACTCTTCTGTGGTTCTCAGGGCTTGTACATACCTGTCCCATGCTACCGAGGTCCTTAACAAGCAGCACAGCTGGAAAGATGCAGAAGAGCTGAAGCTGCCCTCACAAAATCAGAGTGCTAAGGCCAGTAATGGCCTACAGGCAGGCATCCTACCGCACACTGTAGACAGCACTGGTCAAGGGGCCTGGCTTCTGGGCAGGTCCTCCTTAAAATCCTATTTCCAAAGCTTTTGGAATATATTAACTTTTTCTTCTCACTTTCAAGTGGCAATTGAATGGTAACAGGATATAATTTAATTTATATGTAAATGAAATTATTTTTTCATTTATATTACAATTGAAGTTAGAAAAAAACCCCTCTTGGTCTGGATTATTAGAAGCAAAAAAGACCAAGTAGAATGACTCTTCTTTCATAAACCAAAGACAGAATTCTAAATTATATTTATACATCCTAATTTAATGGCTTGGTTATATTGAATCAGATTGTGACATTATCTAGAAATGTCAAAAGTCTTCCTACTCAGCAAGTTTTTAGTGCATTTTTCTCATTAAAAACATGTGGATACTTTAGCTCACATTTTTTTTTTTTATTCAGACCCAGTGTTGATATCCTAATCATCATATATGGTTCTGGGCCATTTCCAGAGGTACCTGGCTATTGAGAGGATCCTTAGCGAATGGGTGAAGACTTGATTTGCTCTTGATGAGGGCACTTGCCTTTTGAATTGGGCTTTATGTAGACCTGGAAATAGTTTTTAATTTTCTTGCTTTTCCCCAAATCATTTACAGCTTGATTCTCCTAGTGTGATACCCTGGTAGACGTTGACTAATCTTGATTGATAGGCAGCGCCCATGGTTTGATGTACAGAACCATGCAGTTAAGCAGGCGGAGCACTGCTTGATGAAATAAGCCAGTTCTCAGGAGCATGCGATTAAGTCCTTTTATGAAATGGGTTCTAACACATGGCTTGAGCTTGGTGTTACACATAAGCAGTGTGATCTGTTTTAAATCTAGAAATTCTCCAAAGGGCCATATGCCATAGGCTTGCGCCCCTACCCAGGTCGTAGTTTTCTTAGAAAGGGGTGGGACTTTAAGAGGATGGGCCTCCTTAGAAGGGAATTGTGGGGTTCTAGTGTCTGTGTCTGTTTCTCTCTTTTTTGTGGTCTCTTGGCCCCCTCCAGACATGAACTTTGCCCTGCAGCATATCCTCTCTTAGTGATATGCTACACTGTCATAGACTCAAAAGCAAAAAGCATTAGGGCCCACTGATTCTGCACTAGACCATCATCCTAACACATGAACACAAGTAAATCATTTCCTATAGAAGTTAATTACTTTTGGTGTTTGTTACAGTGTTAGAAAACTGGGCAGGTTTTTTAAAAACAAGAATTTATCTAGAAATGTATGAGGGTATTATAAATAACAGCTGATAAAATTTTTAATGACATACTGGTGTCTGTAGAGCCTATTAACTTTTTAGTGGCTTTAAGTTAGATACCATCATCCCATATCTTAAATAGAAAAGTGTGGATACAGGAGGGTAAAGGAACTTGCCCAAAATTCAAACTCATCGTGACAAAGTCAATGTTCAAATTTCTACATCCTAACTTTAAATTGAAAATCATATGTTTGGCTTAATCTTAATAAAACACTCTCTGCCAGCACATAGAACTCCAATCAAACCAGATTAGACCCTAGACCAAATTAAAATGCCCATTTTTAATAAATGCGGTACTCTCAGGTGGACCGAGATAGCATGGCATAAAGAAAGCCCACTCAAACCCGCAACCACATGTTCTTTTTGCCAACTTGATCCTAAATAGCCCGTGGGAGTGTCCTGATCCTCCCTGGGGGAGGGTCAGCGCTTGACAGGCTGGGAGTTGAAGTCTGGACTGGAGCAACTCCCAGGCCAGGGGCTTCAAATCATCCCAGACTTCTTGGATATTGGGGTGTTAGAGGGCTGGAGTGATGCCCCCAACTTAATATTACATTCCAGACTCTTTGGATAGAGTGGTGTGACATGGAGCTGGGGTGATATTTATGACTAACATTTTAGGCTCTCTTTTGGATAAAGGAGCACTGACTCAAGTCTGGCTACTTGTGGCGGGCATGGGGCGTTGTGGGAGAGGGGAGAGCTGAGAGTTGGTGCGCTCAGCGAGAGGAGTGGCTGGAGTGACATCCAGTTTGCTGTCATCCTGGAATCCTTAGGCAGCTTAGGCAGCTGCTTTTTGAGGGAGATGAGAAGGCAGGTGGCTAGCAATAAAAATATTATTATTTTTTTTGGTCCTATGAAATAGGGCTAGCCATTGGAAAGGACATAATAGCAGATAAAACCAGATTTTAGTTGGCAGGTGTCCTTGATGCAGAAGAGTTGGTACCAATGGTGAAGTCGCAGGAGCTGTTATAGGTGTTTGGTGTTATCTAGAGAGTGCTTTGTGAGTTTGGTCTTGGCACAGGCAGCAGGAATGACCAGTAAAACATGCTTGAAACTGGCTGGGGTTAGCAAAAGGCTCTGGAGTCTGTTAGTTTTTTACCAGACCTGATTTTGACACAGTAGTAGAAATTTTCGAGGAATCTGTAAAAGAACTTGAACAGACTTACATCTTGGTGTCATAGCAAAAGGCTATTGCGTTAGGTTAAAAGGTAAAGGAAATTAGAAACTCTGAACCTCTGAAGACATACCTGAAACCTGTTAGTCCTGTCTGTATTTTAGCAGGAAACTTTATTAAATGTCATGGATGAAAAAATAACTTAACAGTACCTTAAGTTGTCTAATGCCATTAGATAGATCTGGGAGGGATAAATGAGCAAAAATGAGACAGCTTTTTAGCTACACAGCAATTCCAAATCCTCTCCTTAGTCCTTGGAGAACACCCAGTCTTAGAAGCAGTGCTTGCCGCTAGCTGCTAAGTACAAGAGGCCCAAAGATTTTTTCCTGTGAGGGAAGATTTAATCTCTCTGACTTGGCAGGATGAGAAGATCAATTCCCTGAAAGGTATCCAGGAAGCTGAAGAGGTGGGAGGCTGCTTTTTGCTGTGTGAATGGCTTTGCCAAACCCAGAGGCAAAGCCTGGAGTCAGAAGGTCTTCAGTCTTCTCGGCGGAGCTGAAGGGTGCAGTGGAAGCTGCATGTCTGTGTTAGAAGCTCTTGTTAAAATGCCATGCCCTCAGATCTGTAAAGGCTCTTGAGAACTAGGTACCCTTACCTGTTATTTAAACTGGGCATATAAGCTAAATTTAGACACGTACTTTATCCAGTTAGTTACCGTTTACCAATGCTAGTAGGGGCAATAAGATTAAAAGGAATATTTGAGCAAATCACAAAAACACATTTACACACTTACCAAGACATAGTGTGGCCACATCATTCAGACAGACAGACAGACAAAACATTTTCAGAAACCTGAGCTAGTTGACCAATTTAAAAATCCCAGAGCAGTTAGGCCTGCTTAGGAAAAACAGCAAACAGCTAGAGGGGGAGGGGGAGGGGCAGAGCGCCTGGCAGAAACCATGGGCTTTTGGTGCCTTGTTTAAGTTAGGTGCTGTTTCCAATTTAAAAGGATGTTTTTGTAAAAGACTGCCCAAGTGGTAAGCAGCAGGGAGAGGGCGAAAGCAGAGCGGGGCTAGTGTGATCCCAGCATAGGTGGCAGAGGCCAGGGGATGGGCAAGCGCCACTCCAAAGACGATGGCCTCTGCTGTCCTGGGCCAATGGAAAGGGAGTGTTTAGATTCCCGAATCTGGGAGGGGAGCCGGCCACACCTCCGGGATTGTGTTAGAGCCCTGAGAGCTACAAAGAAATAAACGTGGGGCTGGACAAACCGCTGGCCTCAAATAAGCAGAGAGAAATGGAAATGGGGGCGGGACGAGACCACTGGCTGCGAATAAGGAGAGAGAGAGGGAGAGAGGGAGAGAGGGAATTTAGAAACTGCAGGCTTTGGAGAGTTGTTAATTTAGATTAGATAGCCCCAATTTAAAAGGATTTTTGTAAAAGGCCATCTAAGGGCAATTTGGAATTGTCTAGGAATCACAAGAAATCTATTTTAAACACCTGTCCGTGTGACTCAAACCTGTTGCGATGTATCCATAGAACAGTACCCTTGAGTCAAAACCAGGGGTGCATGAGAAACGAATGGGGGCCATCTCTCTATACCCAAGTCCCATCTCAGCGCAAGTCCCTGGCTTTTTCCATGTGGTTCAGGCTTCTGGCGGGTCCACGGCTTCAACGAAAGCCTGAAAAGTGAATGGGTCACCCCAAGGACCTAACAGCAATGCAGTTTAAAAGGGGAACTCACCGAATGAAGCCAGTGGTGCCTGGCAGAGGGCACACAGGAAAAGCATTTTCCAGCAGGCAGCCCTGGGCCCTAGGCCCACGGGGAAAAAAACAGACCCTTTTCGGTGGTACCTCCATCTATTTGATAATCTTAATAAGAGCCTCTCCACTGGTGAAAAGAACACTAAACAAACCATATTAGACCAAATTAAAATGCCCGTGTTTTATAAATGCGGCACTCTCGGGTGGACTAAGACAGCATGGTGGGGAGAAAAGCCCACGCAAATCCGAACCAACATGTTCTATTTTCTGGCACAAGCCTAACTAACCTGTGGGAGTGGTTCTGACCCTCCCCGTAAGAGGGGTCAGCGTTTGGCAGGCTGGGAGTTGGAGTCCGGACTGGAGCAACTCCCAGGCCAGGGGCTTCTAATCAGTTTGTACCATCAATCCCCCGAAACCCAACTCTTTCTAATCCAAGTAGTGCAGTGCTAAGACTCTGGCCCTGCTAAACACTGTCAGACCAGGCATGCCTCATTAGCCTAGCAAAATGGAACTCACAGAAAACTGCATATGTAGCGTGGACCACTTCTTCCTGTCCTTAATGTTAGCTACATGGAGTTGTTCCTAATGTAGGAATGCCAGGTTTAGCACAAGAAACACATGAAACACAGGAAACCTAGGGGAAAATATCTTAATTTCAGGTACACATATTTTCTAATTTTAACATTATATTTAAAAATTGTGTATATGTGCATAAAGCACATGCATGCTGTAGTACATATGTAGAGATCTGAAAACAACTGGAATGAATTGGTTCTCCCCTACCATGTGTGTTCCAGGGATGCAACTCAGCTCCTCAGGTTTGGCAGCAAGCATCTTTACCCCACTGAATCATCTATCTGGCCCTATTTTTAGTATAAATAAATATGTCCATGTAATGTGTTAGTCTAGTTAAAATAAGGAAGTTCACTGTTTACCTGTTTCAGGTAAAGATGCTGCGAGCTGATATGGCTGTCGTGTATTTCCAGGCAGTGCCAGCACAGTCTACTTTATTGCCAAACATTACCCGTATGTAATTCTGAAAACCCACTGGAAGCCAAGTGTCAGCATGACACAAGAACTACTCAGACCTCAGAGTCACTGGGCCTGTGGTGTGAATCTGCCCTCACTCTCACACCCTAGCCCATCAGACCCCAAGGCCAAATGTGCTAAGGAGAGTGACTTCATACACCAATTGCAGAAACTCTCTCTCTCTTTCCAAAGACATCAATCCATGTATTTATAGCTCCACTGAAGCTTGAGGCATAGAGGGTAGGGTGTTTGAATGGTAAAGTATCAGAAAACAGCCACCAATGGGGGTGTTCAGAGTCCTATCATAATATTGGTGCATGACCCCAAATTTAATGGAGCGTTCCAAACTTGATATTAAAAAGACATCTTTCTCATGTCTATTTCTCTGTGGCTATTCAGTCTCAGCAATAAAACTTGAAGACCAGTTGGGCACAATGGTTGACCAGCTGAGGGCCCAAGTTAATCCTAGCTGTTTCCCGTCTGATAGCCTTCGAGCTAACACTGAGGCTCAGCCAAAATGCAGTATTCCATGTAAAATTAATTACCAAGCCAGATTTCCCCCTTCCTGAGTTCACAGTGACCTTGAAAAATATTGTCCTTTGAATTATGCCAAGGCAAAACGAAGCAGAATGCTGTTTAATTGATGAATTGAGTTTAAAAGCAGCCAGCTCTATCGTATTAGTCTTGTGTTGGTCACATCGGCAACTGCTCAATAAATAACACATTGGCTGATTGACTGAGGGGATGTTGGTTTTTTTTTTTTTTTAAGCACTGGATAATTTTCTTTGCTCTATGACCAGATGTCCTCTACAAGGGTGAGCGCAGCCGAGCACAGCAGGGCAACAGAAAGTAATCAGAGAAACTGCTAAAAATTATTCAGTGAGAGGGAAAGGGAAGAGAAGTATTTTCTCTGCATTCCACACTGAATGCATAAGCACTGGAAGTGGGGTTCTCACAGCAGTGAGTTCAGACAAAACTGTGCAGGGTTAGAAGTTTGCAGACCTGGATTTTAGTATTCAGCCAGTAACCGTGTGTGAGACCTTGGGAAATTTTATTTACATTCTATCTCGGAGTCGATCCAAACACTTCTTAAAGTCCCTCCCATTCTTTAGCTTTATGATTTTTTTTTCTGTGATGTAAGAAACACTTTCAGCCCATCTCTACTCCAGTGTTGATTTGATGCATTTATTTCTTAACTGTTCTAAACAGAACATGTACTTGATAATCCAATGTCAATTTCTTCTCAGTAGTCCGAGTTCTTTGAGAGTTCAGCCAATTAAACTAATCAGTATACTGTAGAGCCAACATGACCCATCCTTTATATATTCATTTATTTCTTAAATTCAGCGAAATTGAGATTTTAGTCAGTAAATATTTAATGTTATTAGGAACCGACTGCCTGTTATATGCTGTGAGAAAGAGGGCCCCACCTTTGGAAGATTCTGGTCTACTTAGAACAGTAAAAATGTAAACAAGAAGTTCCAACCATTTGTAGCAAATGACATTATAATGTCGTTTATGAAAAACTACAGTACCTAGAAAGAGGTTGGCCATCTCATGACCAATCACGCAGGGAAAGCCTGAGAAAAATTATCACAGTGTCGAGGCAGAAGTTCTCCAAGCAGAAAGCTTGAGGTTGTTTGACAATAATGGACACAATAAACAGTCTCAAGGGTACAGGGGATAGATGGCCACACTTATAGCTTAAAAAAAAAAAACCCACAGAATAGAAAAAAAGAAATGAGGAAATAAAGTAGAATAGAATCACGAGGTGCTAGAGAGATGGCTCATTGGGTAAAGGGCTCAACTTTCAAACACAAGGATCTGAGTTCAGACTCCAAAGCTCACAATAAATTGAACAAGAAATCTTAGCATGGAATTCATTCTTGTAATCTCAGTGCACAGAAGGCAGAGACAGCCCAGGCTGTTTGGAGAGTTCCAGGCCAGTTGGAGACCCTGTCAATCAGTGATGAATTGGGTCTCCAATGTTCCTTAACTTTAGTTTTCATGGCTTAATTCTTGTACATGCTACAGCAGCTGTCCTCCCAGTAAGTACCCCTGTGTATAACCATATGGACTATAGGTATAATGACATGGTCTAACCCCCTGTGTTTTCAGCTTTAGACTTGAAAAAAATATTACTATTCCTGTATGTATTGCATCTTTACCTAGAGAGTTAATTTCTTGAATCCTTCAGCCCTCCGAGTAGCTAGGCAATGTTTGGCATATTATTTTAACCTCATAGATCAGGAACTGCACTATGTACTGGCCCTTCTACACTCTCATTCCTTATGACCTTGTAGCCTTCCTATCAATACTGGCAAAAATCTGTTGTCTTGTATTCGTAGTATATTCTGTTCTTTCAACGGGCCAGAAATTCACTACTACATACTATAGGAACCTGATTCTTTCTCTGTTAGAATGAATTAAGGTACAGGAATAGGAACAGATTGGAAAAAGGAGCTATAATTAGGGTTGGACAGAAATTGAGGCTTTCCTATTTGTATCCTTTTATTGAGCATAATGTATGAGCTTCAGTGTAATGTGTAATGCGGTCATCAATTTTAATCTTGCCAGCCTTTCCTTTGACTGCTGCTGCCATTCCCATCCTAATCTCCAAAGGGCACTGCCAGGAACATTACCACAGCCACCGGATCTTAACCCCATAATATCACTGACTCTGATCAACCTATCTTCCCTGCACCTTGGGATTACAGGTAGAGGGCTATGGACTGCCTCAGACAATCGCCTTTGTTCCAGAGCTCAGCTCTTAGAAGGACTGTCTGTGAGCAGCCACATGTCCCATTATATAACCCAGTTCAGACAAGTATTCTTTTCCAGCCAGCCTGCATTAAAATGGGATTTAAATGCACGTGAGATTGTGGGACTCTTTCTCTGTCTCTACTTGGTTGAAGACGTGCTTTTAATTGACAATAGGCAAAACAAAAAAATACAAAAGATGTATTAAAATATCTGTTTTTAAAAAGGGAATGTTTTCTTCAACTTACTGTTTTCCTGAACAATCTCTCTGGTAGTTAAGTGTTTCACAGGCATAGGCAAGTCCAGAAATTCTCTCTTTTCTCCATGTTACACTTTGGACACATTAGTGCACAGAAGTCAACTGAATGAGCAATCTGTAGTTACTGCTGAAAGGAATGAAGGCTATGATTTCAGGTGGTGTTTTTGTTCAAGGGGGATAAGCAGCCTTACTTAGGTATCTAGTTCAGTCAAAGAGTACTCACAGTCCAGAGTCTACTTGACAGTCTTCTAAAGATAAAAATAGTCAAGGCATGATTTATTAGTCTGATAACTGTTGCCTTTTCTGAAAAATATGAAGAACTCTTTAATCATTTGAACGTAACTTTATTATATGATAAATAATTTTCCCTAGGATAGTAAGATATACAGGTGACCTCTGGCAGAGTTATGATGAAAACTTTATATGAGAGCTGAGTTTCCCATATAATAACTTCAGAACAAAGAAGACAAAAATGTCCATTTCAGCATTTTTGGTGGGCAAATTCCATTTCACTCATTGTTTAGAGGCTATCGTTTTGCTCATGGGATTCCATTTCTAGTGTAATTCTTCATGATTGTCTTGATACAATAAGTCCTGATTTGCATATTGTATTATCTAACCTTCTGAGATGAATTTTAACGATAGGCGAATCACCTTGCTTTAATTCACTTAGTTAGGATTATACTGACTGCACATACATTATCACTCAGTTGCTTTGGAACATGGTCAGATATATGTGTCCACACTCACAGTATGAGCTCATAATGATTATTAATAGCAATGCTGTACATGTTAGCCAATTATTTCTGAATAATTGGCATCCATTGATATCTACAAGTCAGTGAAGACAATCATTGCAGCACTCAGTGTAAAATGGAAGGAGACTGTCAAATGTAATCCCCAAGAGAAAGCAAGGATCACTTATCCTGTCCGCCATTGCAGCCTCAAAAAATAGGGCCAAGATTAGAATATATCTTTCAAAAGTCACAGGTTTAAAAAAAATGAGTAAGTAAATTATTTAGAGAAATTTTATGGTAAATTACTTCATTTCTTTTAAATAATTTTGTAGGAAAGCAATACAGAGAAGAATTTATTTTGGCTCAGAAGAAAAATCTGGCCTTCCCAGGAACGAGATGGAGAGTACTTTTCACTGGATGCTTCCCTATTACCGGGAGCTCTGTAATAACTTACACACTGAGAAAAACAACAGTGACCTACAGTTCTTGACAGCCCAAACACGGGGCAAGTTGTAGTAATTAAGGAGTTCACTATTTATGAGTTGACACTTAAAGGTGGAAATAGTTCTGGCTAAGGACACCAAATTCATACTACCTGTGAACACATGTTTGAGGGCAGTGGATTTACCAGCTGGATCTAACGTTATAGACATCTTTCTCCTGGGAGAAGTTTTGATCTACCACATCCACCTTGTGGAAATAAGTCATATCATACGCATGTCTGGTCCACGGCAAACTCCAGTCATCTATAACTGTCAGCATTTTGCTAGCTGTGCATATGTTCCATCCTTATGGTGATGTGTTCGTTTCTCTGTGATCCTGAGTACCACAGTCTTCTTACAAAGGCAGGCAGGATAATGGAGTTCCAGCAAGGACACTTCCTGTCCAAGTAGTGTGTTTGTGGTGTGGTGTGTGTGTATGTGTGTATAAATGTGTGTTGTATGGTATGTGTGGTGGGTATGTAAGTGTGTGGTGTGTGTATGTGTATGTGTGAGAAAGAGTGTGTGTGTGATGTGTGCACATGGCATACAGGTGACTCTATTCATGTTGTATGCAAAGGCCATAAGAAGACATTGGCTATCCTTTTCTATCGCTCTCTGCCTTACTCCTTGACAATGGGTCTCCCACTAAGCCTGCAGCTAGGATGGTGGCAAGCAAGGTCCAAACATCCAGCTGTCCAGACAACTCTGGATTTACAGGAGCTTGTGAGAATATACCAGGCTTTTTACATGGATGCTAGAGATTTGAACCTGGATCCCCATGCTTATACGGTAACTGCTCTCATACTCCAAGACATCTCCTTAGCTTCTTGGCCAGATAATTTGTGATGTCAAATCAGGAATTGGATTTTCCGGTTTCTCTCCTTCCCTGGTCTAAGTCACAGGGAACAACATAGGATAGGTGTCTACCAAGGTCTAGTTAACCCTCAAACTCTTAACATCTGTCTATTGTGCCTACCTCCTTTGTTGAGGGCTTTTTACATGGATATAACTCACTCTTCCAATGTTGTGTTAAATAAGATGATGTCTGTTCATGTATTTAAACAATTATGGTATGCTACAGCTAAGAAATTCCATTACATGTTAGAAAATAAAGATAAATGGAAGAGACAGGAACAAATAATAACATGCAAAGCTAAATGAAATGGAGGATGTCCGAGAGCTCACACTTTTATGATTTTTACTAGCTATTTTTACTTGCTATCTTTATTGCCAATTCTGAGATAGTGTGCGGATTTCAACCTTGGTGATTTACACATCTGTCCCAGCATCACCTTCCATCTGAGGAACGGCTGCAGGTGTCACTGTGAAAGGTGAATTCCTATACACAAAAGATACAAAGGAAAGAATGAACTGGGGCATCTAGGAAAGATCTGATACTGGGTTCAGAAAGGCACAAGTGTCTGCCAGGACATCTGGCCTTTGTATTCAGTTAATAGTGAGATAATCTGTAGGAAGTTAATGATGAAAGAGGCTTTAGCATTTAATCTGGCCCAATACTCTCATTCTACAGCTAAGACATTTATTACTGATACAGAAACTGACCCTGACACTCACAGCCAACCTGCAAAGGAGATTTTGTTTTTTAAATGAGGAAAAGGACAAATCTACTTTATAAATCTATTTTTTAGTAGGGAAGATGATTTTGGGCTGGTATGGAAATAGAAGAATATTTTAATAGCTACATATAAATTCTTTTGGGGAGTGGTTTGGATAAGACATCGTCTCATGCCCTATCCCATACTGACCTGGAACTTGCTTTATAGCCCAGGCTGGTTTTGAACTCACACTTACCCTGGTTCTACTTTCTTAGTGCTGGCATTAAAGGTATGAATCAATGCTCAACATATTTAAAGTAATAGATTGACACATCGATTTGGTGATATCAAATTTTCCATCAATGTAAACAAGTGTCTCACTCAGACAGTATCTCCTCCAGAGTCTTGCTGTGTTGGGAATATGAACCATCTCCCTGACCTCCTGCAGTGTGGAATTAGGTGGCATGGATGTTTGGTATCAACAAGAAAGATTCTCTGAATGTTTAAGGACCTTATTTCTAAGACAAATAAGGTTACTCACTAAGGTTGTGGGAATGCCTATGCCTGTGGCTCTGAAAAGATTGAATCACACTTTCCTCGAGGTGTGATATTCCAGATGGATATTTCACATAATGCCAACACCCAAGTGTCTGCAGTTTCCTCAGGGTGAAAAATGATACTGCTCCCCAGGCCATAGAAATAAATTTAATATTTAAAACATATCATGTGACAATCAGGCAACACTTAAAACTTTAAACTAGAGATTTTTTAAAATTTCTTAAAACATTTTTCTTATATTTGGTAGCATGGGAAACAGGGAAGATTAAAACATTTTTCTTATATTTGGTAGCATGGGAAACAGGGAAATAATTATTACTTATGTAATCTGTGTGGCCTAAGATTCCTCAGACTAGGAAGTTTCAAATGCAGTACCTCAGCATGGATCCCTAGCTTCTTTTTTTTTTTATTTTTTTTTTTTTTTTTTTGGTTTTTCAAGACAGGGTTTCTCTGTGGCTTTTGAGCCTGTCCTGGAACTAGCTCTTGTAGACCAGGCTGGTCTCGAACTCACAGAGATCCGCCTGCCTCCGCCTCCTGAGTGCTGGGATTAAAGGCATGCGCCACCACCGCCCGGCTCCCCAGCTTCTTTGAGGTTAGAGCATGCAGCGTCACACAACTCTGTAGGCTGGGCTATCAGTAAGCAAAAGTTCACCAAGAAAACTGGCGATTGTGTAAACTGTAAAGATAAACCCAGAAGGATGAAGTTTCCTATTTTTCTTATTTTTTTGTTTGTGTGTGTGAATTTCCTATTTGCAACAAAATCTAATGGAATTTTTATTTAATAAATTTACCCATTTATTTGACTAAGGAATTTTCTTTGGATGACATGCTGTGCCTGTTTTATGGATTTTGCAAAGTCTGTGTGGCCCTGGATAGTACAGAGCTCATGTAGACAGCTCATCTAGCCATGCAGGGCAAATTCATTTTACTCATAGCTCATCTCACGTTTGCTTTGTGTTACTTCAAATTCATCACAGTATATAGAAGTTTTAACAGCTGTAATGTTTATGTCAAATGACTTAAATTCTATATGCGAATTTTATCACTTGGGATCTCATCTCAGCAACCTCTGGCAGGCCTGGGCCTAGTTTTAATACTTTGGTGATTTCTTTCAGTTTGTGGCTTACCTACTGGAAGCTGTCAAATGACAGATTTGTATCTCCAGCTTGACCCTCCTTCTTTTTTTTTTTTTTTTTTTTTTTTTTTTTTTTTTTTTTTTGGTTTTTCGAGACAGGGTTTCTCTGTGGTTTTGGAGCCTGTCCTGGAACTAGCTCTTGTAGAACAGGCTGGTCCTCCTTCTTAAAATACTACTCTGTGCAGCCAGCCTTAGCCTATCTCCACCTAGACATATATTAGACATCTAACTGTTGATGGAGAGAGGGTCCCTTTGTTTGTCCCAGCCACCTGGCTGGCTTACAACTAAAATAACCACACAGAAATTGTATTAATTAAATTACTGCTTGACTAACTCTCACATTTTGATTTAACCCATTTCTGATAATCTGTATATCACTACGAGGTCATGGCTTACTGGGAAAGACTCAGCATGTCTGACCCTGGCAGCTCCATGGTGGTTCTCTGACTCTGCTTTCTTCCTCCCAGAATTCAGTTCTGTCTTCTCCACCTACCTAAGTTCTGCCCTATCAGGCCAAGCAGTTTCTTTATTAATTAACCAGTGAAAGCAACACCTCCTATGCCATCTAACCATGAAAGGGGGAGGGTTAATTTTCTCTATCAAACCTGTTCTGCCTGAAGCCTTTTCAATCTTAGTGAACAACAAAACTATCCCAAAGTTTCTCAGTCCAAAGCTATGGTTAAAACTTAGAATCCTTTCCTCCCTCACACTCTTCATTCAATTCATCATTAAATTCTATTTACACTATCTTCAAAAAATTTTTTGAAACTCTATGTTAGTTACTTTTCTTTTCTGTCATAAAATACCATGACCGAAATCAACTTATGGAAGGAAGAGTTTATATTGGTTTATGGTTCCAGAGGATAAGAGTCCATTATACATTTGGCTTCTAGTCATGAGTGAAGTAACAGTGGCCAATAAGAGTCCTGCAGTTTCTCAACACTCTCAAAACTGTTCTGTTGATTTATGGTTCCAGAGTCTCAGATTCCATTACAATGGGAAGGCATGGCAGCAAGGAGCAGGCAAGGCAGCAGGAGCAGAAGCTGAGAGCTCCCATCTTTAACAGCAAGCACAAAGCAGAAAGAGAACCAGAAGCAGGGTGAGGCTGTCCACAGTGACATATTTCCTCCATCAAGGCTGCACTACCGAAACTCCTCAAACAGCACCACCAACTGTGGACCAAGTATTCAAATGTCTGAGTCGAAAGGGGTGCATTTCTTACTTACAGGAGCACAAACCACATCTACTTCTACCAAAGAAGTCAAGAGTCTATTATCTCTTTTTTGGATGATTGCTATGGCTTCCTGTTGAATGTATGTCTTTGCTTCACTGCGATGCCTTGAGCTTCGTTCTTGCTGTACATAAACAGAGGGCTTTCCTAGAGGCTCAATCATGCACGCAGTTCTCTGTCACAGGCTCTCTGATGTCTTTCGATGGTCTTCAAACTAATGTCTACAAGGCTCTACAGTTGTCACCATGTCTTGTCCTTAGCAATTCTGCTTCCCTGCTTAAACTCTGTGTCACTACTCTGACTCTCGCAGAGAGAGTGGTAGGCATTGGGGATATGATGGGGAAGAGAGAAAAATGTATCAGAATTGCACATAAAGAGCACAGATTCTTGGTGAATTTTGTTGGCCGGGTTTCTCTAAGTGTGAATTGGTCAGAGAAGCCACCTTATCAGCTGTCTTAGTCACTGTTCTATTGCTGTGAAGAGACTCCGTGACCATGGCAAGACATGGCAGCATATGGTCAGTCATGATGCTGGGGAAGGAGCTGAGAGATATACATCTTGGTTGGCAAGGTACTGGGTGTAGCTTGAGCATAGGAGACCTCAAAGCCCACCCCCACAGTGACACATTTCCTCCAACAAGGCCACACCTCCTAATACTACCACTCCTTTTAGAGGCCATTTTCTTTCAAACTACCACATCTGCTTCCTCAGCAAAGCACATTTCTTAAAAGCAGAATTCTACTCTGGTACATGTTCTGATCCCAGATTTCTGTCACAGAATCCCATCCTCCCTGAGATACACTGAACATGTGAGAAGAGGGGAAGCAGAAGCAGCATCTCTTCCCCTCCTACTCACTCTCTTAAACTCTGGAACCAACAGCCTTCAAATCACTTCTATTCTTGGACCCCAGAGACCAAGCACACCTTTGACTAGCTACATGCTCCCTGAACCTAGACGATCTAAAGCAGTGCTTCTCAACCTCCCTAATGCTGCAACCCTTTGATACAGGTACTCATATTGTGGTGACCCCTGTATTGTTGCTGCTGCAATGAATCGTAGTGTAAATATCTATGTTTTCCGATGGTGTTAGGTGACCCCTGCAAAAGGGCCATTCAATCCCAGAAGGGGTAGGGACCCACAGGTTGAGAACCTCTGCTCTAAAAGGTTTCCTCTTGTAAGCACCAGTGACAGGAGGATGATCTACTGGAAGAATAACATAGGTTTTTACAGGACAGTGAGTGTAACAAGATAAAATACCACTTACTTTATACACGCACGCACACAACACAGCATGGTTTTCTAGTATTTGCACTCATGCTTTGTATGGAGCATGGCTGAAGGGGCCACGAACACAAATATTTCAGCACTGGCGGGAGTCAGTGGCACTGGTGTTCAACTGCCAAACAAGGCAGGTGAGCATGTAGCATAGAGGCCGCCATTTATTCAGGCTCCAAAATACAGTTGATGTTAATATGGTTGTTGTTTGATGCTATAATTCTAGAAGCATAGAAGAAGGAAATACTGGATTGGGTGGGATATCCGTACATGATGTGAGAAGTCTTTCTGTATATATGTTGCTTTTATTGGTTAATAAAGAAGCTGCTTTTGGCCAATGGCTTAACAGAATATAGCCAGGCTGGACAGGATATATATATATATATATATATATATATATATATATATATATATATATATATATATATATATATAGAGAGAGAGAGAGAGAGAGAGAGAGTGTAGTCATTGGAAGCCATGTAGTTGCCCACAAGAGACAGATGCCTTTGCTTGAGCCCTCTGAAACTTCACCGGTAGGCCACGACCTCATGGTGATGCACAGATTAATGGAAATGGATTAGTTTAAAATATAAGAGCTAGCTATCAATACACTTAAGCTATTGGCCAAACAGTATTGAAAATAATATAGTTTCTTGGTGATTATATATTTTGAGTTGGGGCGGTCAAGAAACGAACAAACAGCCTCCAACAAGTACACAGGCTAACATTTATTCCTCTCTGACACTTGAGCAATTTAACACACTGGAAATTAAGTCTGTGTTTCAAATCCTCTGCACTGTGGAACAAAGTGTTCCCAGCTTGTTCTATTTTTACAGCTGGACTGTTTCAGTTTGAAGACACACTTGGGGAAGATGACAGCATTAATTTAGATTACAATATTCCTTTTGTTTTTATTAGTTGTTTTTGTAGTTTCCTACTTTGATGATTGATCTGATAAATGCATGGTGCCAAGGGGGTGCCTCTGTTTGTATTAATAACAGCATCTTATTCACCCCCCACCCCAACAATGATGGACAACTCAGTTTTCCTGTCAAAGGAGTGTGAATCGGAAATGTTCATAAGAGGAGGTATACCTAGAAAGCAGATGTAAAAATACGAAGGGAGTGGGCAGGGAGGTCAGACACAGGTGAAGTCAAGTCACTAGAGATGGTTGGAAAGCACGGGCTCTCTAAAATGTTTGGTGACAAGCTAGTTACAAAAGTCACATGAACCACTGTTCTTTTACCTGTAAATGGCCAGGGTTAGTTTCACCATTACAACTTTCATGAATCTATAACTGCAAAATAGAGCATATTGGATATATACTTCTGTTCATTCCTTGGGCACTAAGGACCCTTGTAATTTCTCAGCAAGAAAATTTAGAAGTATCGATTATATATCTAGGGCATTTTTTGATTCAGTTATCAACAATAATTACCACTTAGTGGATGAGTGTATGACGTGAATTACCACTTCTATGTATGTTTTATTATCTAATTATAAACACCTCACAGGCATGATTGTTAGTTTGTGCCACATATTCAACTAACTGAACATAAAACATCTTTTAAACTACACTTGTAATGACTTAGTATCTTCTAAATAACAGTGTGACTAGTTGCATCGACATCAGGTATTCAGTATTTTAAATAACTAGAGAGCACTCTAAGTCAATGAAAGGGTATGTGCAGATTGTCCACCCCCACCATGCCACTCTATGTCATGGACTTGAACATCCACATGGATTTGCTATCTCAAAGGGAGCCTGGAGCCAATTTTCTGAGGATATTGATAAATCACTGTGCTTACTTTGAATTTAAAATTTAGAAATCCCTAAGTAGTGTTAGAACTTTGAATGCTTGCTATATGCAAGCCTGAGTTCAACTCTATCATCCATTTTTCCAGAAGTTCTATCCTAAAGGAGTTTCAGGGAACTGGCCCAAAGTTACTTAGCAAGTTAGCAAATAATAGAAGCAAATTTTTAACCCATGGCTCTCAGTCTACCAAATTTGAGAACTTAACTACATTAGTCTTAAGTTAGATTCTCAAAGAGGCATGTCCATTGTAATCACATAGCTATTACTATGCCTCAGAAAAGACACATCATTTTTTTATCTACATAGATGTTAGCATATGGAGACCCTTCATTTTGCAGTATTACATACCTGATAGATCAAATAAAAATTTATTCTTGAAATAAAGACTTTGGAAAATCGTTCATGAAAAATAAAGTTTTCAGATTTATTTAATCAATTGCTGAGGGACTTGGTTCAGAATGTTTGCATTCAGACAAAAAAAATCACTCATACTTCTGTTATTTAGCACATTAAATGAATTAATTTTCTGGGTTTGGTTCCATTATTATATTCGACATTTCTAAAAATAAAGGAGTTAGCCCTTACTTATCATTAAATTCTCTGTATAAAATATGCTATACTGAACAATTTAGAGAAAAATCTTAATTATACATAGTGCAAATGTTTTCTTAAGTTTAATGTCCCCAGAAACTATTTCTCAGATTTTTTTTGTACTTATGAAAGGAAACAAAAATAAAAACACATGTGTAATTCTGTTAAACTGGAAAAAATATTAAGAAAATAATTTCGTATTACAATATAGGAGCTGAAATGGCTCAGTAGATAAAACCCTTGCCTCACAGGTATGAGGATCTGGGTTTGAATTCCTAGAATCCATGTTAAGCTGAGCACGGTAGAGCGAATCTGAAAGCCCAGTGCTCCTATGACTGTGAGATGGAGGACAGAGACAAAACATCCCCTAGAGCTCATGGACCAGCTAGTCTGGCCTATGATCTGACAAAACAATAGAGAGACTCTGTGTCAATCAAGGCAGGGTGTGGACTGACACCTCAGGTTGTCCTCTGACTCCCACACTTGTGGTATTCCTGCATGGATTCACACACACACACACACACACACACACACACACACACACACACAAACACACATGCATTGTCTTTTGCTGTTGCTGTGGTAAAATACCCTGACAAAAGTGACTTCAAGGAGAAGGGTTAATTCTTGCTCACATTTCAAGGTGCTGTGCACTGTGACAGGGAAATGAAAGCTGCAACAGTTTGAAACAGTTGTTCACCAGGCATTTACAGTCAAGAAGCAGAGAGCAATGAATACATATGTACTAGTGCCCAGGTTCCTTTCTTATTCTCTGTACTTCAGGCTCCTCTGTCCAAGCAATGGCCCTACTCATAATTATCCTGTCTTACCATTTCAATTAATGTAATCAGGATAATCCCCCCACAAGCATTCCCACATACTGCATGTGATTGCTGATTCTTTCAAGTTGAAAACTAATATGAACTATCACATGCATTACATACACACACAAAGATTTTACACACACACACACAACCCAGTTAAGCATCCACACAAGGGTGAAAGAGGTGCTCTAAATAGCAGCCCAAACTCTGTAAGTAGCTTGAAAAGTACTTTTTAAGATTTATGTTTCTTATGTGACACAATTCATAAAAGAATTTAATATTATTTTCTATATAATGATTTATACTGAATTCAGTCAACTAATGACATCACAAGGGAATTTGTGAGTTGTTTTTAATGAGGGAGTTTGACAGTTATTGTTGTAAACCCTGTTAGGAGTTTAATGTCTCATGGAAAAAAAGAATTGAGAAACAGATGAGAAAATATGGTAATAGGTGTAGAGCAGTGGTTCTCAACCTGTGGGTCATGACCCCTTTGGAGAGTTGAAGGATCCCTTCACAGGGGTTGACTAAGACCATCAGAAAATATAAATATCTACATTACAATTTATAAAAAGAGCAAAATTATAGTAATGAAGTAGCAAGAAAAATAATTTTATGGTTGGAGTCACTACAACATGAAGAACTATATTAAAGGGTCACAGCATCAAGAAGATTGAGAACCACTGTGCTAGAGAACAACATCCAGGGCATCTAATCTTAAATTATGGTGCACAAACTTGAATGTGTTGTGGTTTGAGTATGAACATTTCCCCATAGACTCACGAGTTTGCACACTTGGACCCTAAGTGGTAGTACTATTTAGAAGCTGAAGGTGGAGCCTTTAGGAGGTGGAGCCTTTAGGAGGTGGAGCTTTTAGGAGGTGGAACTTTTAGAAGGTGGAGCCTTTAGGAGGTGGAGCCTTACAGGAGTTGGTGGATCACTTGAGATGAGCTTTGAGATTTTATAGCCTGGCCCTACTTCCTGATCATACTCTGCTTTCTTATTGCAGGTGCAATGTGAAAGAGAAGCTTGCTTCACACTCCTGTTTCCTCTTCCCTATTATGATGGCATGTGTCCCCTTGAACTATAAGCCAGAATAATCACTTTCTTCTCTAATGTACTTTCTGTCAGGTATATTGTCACAACTGTGAGAAAAGTAAATTAAAACGTACAGCTATGAGCTCAAGAGGCCCTAAGATGCTGAAAGCTATGATTCAAAATTTTCTTTAGGTCCACATAAGATTATCGGCACCCCCAATCAGCAAGAAGCATCCTGGAAAACTACACCCATATTCCCAAAAAATGGATTATGGATGTTTTCTTCGTTTAGAGTGCTGGTGACAATTTTTATGGATAATGGTCAGGAAGAAAGCTAAACAAGGGATATTCGATTCAGAGTTATTGTTTTTAAAAAGGGGGACATAAGGGTAAGTGCTGTTGGACAATTGCCTGTATCCTGTCAATTGTATTTTAATAAAAACGCTGATTGGCCAGTAGCCAGGCAGGAAGTATAGGTGGGGCAACCAGGCAGGAAGTAGAGGTGGCTATGAAAACAGGAGAATGCTGGGAAGAGGAAGAGTCAGTCTGCAGTTGTCATCCAGACACAGAGGAAGCCAGATACAGAGCAAGCAAGATGTGACTGTCTCGCTGAAAAAGGTACCAAGCCATGTGACTAACACAGCCAAGAATTATGGGCCAATAGAAGTTATAAGAGTTAATAAGAAGCCTGAGCTAATAGGCCAATAAGTTTGTAATTATTTGTGTGTTTATTTGTGACTAAACAAATGTGGGATCTGGCAAGACAGGAACCTCAATCAACAAATGGTGCCCAACATGTAGACAACTACATCCATAGAAAACCTGAGAGAGCTTGGGAAGTAATTCTAGGCACAAAATAACATCGTTAAGCATGGTTTCTTGGTAGCAGCAATTTCTCAGGTTTACTCTTTTTGCTAGAGGCAAGCACATCTCATTTAAGAGAGGCTTCCTGACTCAGCTTTAGCTACAAAACTTTGCAGCACTTTTAAGAGGCCCTGCCACCAAACACTTAAACTGTGTTTATCAATTGCCAACAGCATGCTTCTTGGTGGTGTCAGGGACCTTGAAACTCCATAGAGTTGCTGCCACAGAGGACTCTCTATACATGGTCGTTCATTAGGAACAGGCTGGCTCTCTCACTCTTGCTCTGTCTACCTTCCTTACCTATCAGAATCCCTGAGGCGATAACATCCCAATGTAGTTATTCACAATGAAAAACAAATATATAGTTATTCCATGATAAATATCCCGTCTGTTTCTGGAATGTGTCCATGTTAGTAGCCGTGAATCACACCAAATCAATGATGATTTCTCTTTAGCTAGCTCAACTTAAATCTATGTGCAAAAGTAGCTTACATATTCCTGATTAGTCTTTCTGTAGTCTTTGATGCTGATGCTGGAGGATTGTATGAAATCTTTAGCACCTTCTTTATTCAGCTTCGTAAAATTTTGGGTAGGAGAATAAAGATATCAAGAGGTCTCATTAGAAACGTGCATTAGCAGAATATGGTTCTTTTCCATGCATTCTTGATGTTTTTATGATAATATAAAGTGAGAATGAAATTCATCTCTCTTTAGCATGGTAGAATAATATGGAGTAATCAGTAATAATTTTGTATAAGTGACAGTGAAAACATCAGTGTACAGAACAACCTGCATTCCCATGATTTTGCTAACCAGCTCCTTTAGCTGAGTCATGAGGTAGAGTACATTGGTGGTGAGCTACTGAAAGTTAAAAAGTAACTCAACTCATGCACTTTTCTTCAATTTTCCCTGCCCTTGGCCATCTCTACCATTTAAGACTTTTCTGTGTGCCCCATGAGACTTATCCTGCCTATTGCTCCACTCACTATAGGCTTCGCTCACATGATTCACTGTGGGTGTGGGTAATAGGAGACCCTCAGGGGGAAAATGCAAGAAAAGGGAAGTGAAGGATTAGGAACACTTTACTCTCTCCATTTCTGGTTTGAGGTGGTATGTTTCCATTGTCTGCAGCTCCTTCCAGGAAATCCCTCTTTATGTCTCAAGCTCTAGGATAACCATTTTTCACATGTTCCTTGATGGGGGAGAGTCTTCTGTTTTGTGTTAATTTCATTGATTAATTAAAGAGACTGCCTTCCCTGGCCCTGATAGGACAGAAAATTAGGTAGGTGGAGGAGGCAGAACAGAATGCTGGGAGAAAGAAGCCGAGTCAGTCAGTCGCCATGATTCTCCCACCCGACACAGTCACAGGTTAAGATCTTCCCTGGTAAGCCACCTCGTGGGCTACAGAAATTATTAGAAATGGATTTGATCAATATATAAGAGCTAGCCAATAAGAGGCTGAAACGAATGGGCCAGGCAGTGTTTAAAAGAATACAGTTTCTGTGTAATTATTTCAGGGCATAAGCTAGCCATGCGGGCGGCCCGGTGCAGGGGACACAGCCCTGCCACTCCTATTACAACAGTTCCTCTTTAAGTTTCCTACTTTTGCTTATATCTAAGTATCTGAAATTTTTCTATTCCCATATCCATAAAGTATTCTTCCTTGAGCTCCCATCAATTGAGATGCAATCTGTTTTGATTCTAGGGCCTGACTGATACAATCAAGAGTTTAAAAGGAGAGCAAATTATACTTTTCAATTTCAATGTCTTAGTTCTGTTGAAATGTCTGTGAAAAATGCCTACCTTCTCTTGGTGTATTGAGTTTGGGATGAGCCAATCCAATAATAATATCAGTTTACCTAGATTGACTGGATGGCCAGCAAGACCCAGGAATTCCACTGTCTCGGCTTCCTTAGCCCCGTTATCCCTGACCTTTCCTGATGCATGTTTTTATTTGGGTGCTGCTAAGGATCAAACCCAGTTTTTTGTTCTTTCTCTGCAGATGCTTTACAAACTGCATCATACCCTCAGCCCCAACCCCATCTTGTTGAGATAAGTCTTTCTTTCAGCCCAAGCTTGTTTGGAAGATGTTACATAACTCAGGCTGACCCACAATTCAAACTCTTCCTGCCTTAGCCACATGAATGCTAGGATAACCATTCTGCAGCACCACAGCCCACTGACACAAATCCCTCATAGTTTGTGCATTGAGAGTTTACACATAAACTTTGGTAACATAGTGAATTAAAATGAAAACCACTGGGGAATAAGATTCCTAGCGCCATGGAAACTTGGAAGCAGAGGTTTATTCTGGACCATCTAGGCCTCTACATGGCTTTCTCAATGACTGATGATGTAATTTTGCAGACGTTGTTTAGAGACTAAGAGGTGAATCGATGGTCACACAAATCCTTCACCCACATGTTGGAACCCCATATGCTAAAGGGTGGAGGAATGGCGAGAATGACTCTTTTGTAGGTCGCATGTGGACAGTGCGTCTACAGCCGTGAATGTATGTTCAATCTGGGGGTGGGGTGGAGGCCAGAAAGCTATGGCAGAAAACCCCACATATGAGCATCTGCCTCTCTCCCAGGCAGCAGCCTTCTCTCTGATTAAGTTTGCATCCACGGGAAATTAAATCAGGAACCTAATGGAACCTTGCAGCATGTGTGTTGGGAGTGAATGTCTTCCTGTCAATCTATAACCCAGCTGAAACACTGCAGTGCTCAATAAACACAGCCTATTAATGTCATTATGATTACTGAACTGGCAACAGGCATTTTTTCCTGAATCAAAGCTTTTCAGAAATCAGTTGATTTACAATATAATCTGTGAGCAACTGCAGATGCAGAAACAAAACCTTTCACTGTATTTATGAATAAAATCTTGATTGAAGAAAAGGAAAATGTTATTTCAATCTGGGATAGGAGAGGCATCATGTCAGCAGTGTATGAATGGGGAGGTGACGTCTAGACTGGACAATAGCAGACTTGATTTTCTGTATCACACTTGTCTAAGGGTCTTACCAACTTCCAATAAAAATCAGAAATTAATCTCAGCAGTCCTTTCTGTGCTTCAGAATTGCTTTTCTCTGACTTATTCTTAACTCAGCATTTGGTCCCATAACTAGGTTTAGAGCCATTCTTGTTTCCCTCAGTTGTCTGTGTGCTGTCTTCAGAAACAGATTGACATGATTTGCTCTGGCTGGGAAGGCTGTCTGTGACTAGAGTCACTCTGCTCCCTGAAGTGGGAAAAGCAGGTCAGGGCCGTTCTTCATGGCAGGACTGTATCTGGGAATCTACCTGGAGACACAGCATCCTCAGAGTCAACAGAAAAAAAGCACCATGAGCAGATCATTCCCCGTGCCTTAGCTTCTTCTTTGTAAAATTAGGAAATCATACTAGACCTTTTCAAATATTTTTCCTTTTTGCACAAGTTTTTCCTTATATTATTTTTAAACTACAAAGTTCAAATATGACCCATAAACTGAAGCATTCTGTTCTAAACAGAAGTTGACTTACGAGCCCCCACTTTTGCCCCTGTTGCCTGCTTTTGGAGAGTCCTTAAGATCCCAAAGTTCTTAGGGCAATCACTACTCAGATATTTTTTCAAGAATCTTTATTGCTTGGTGCCATCCATTCCTAAAGCTGTATGGGATTCTAATAACTACCATAAAAAATTTGTACAAGAGCTAAAATTAGCATTTCATACTCAGTATCTTGCTCAAACTTTAGAAAAACCTTACAACACAGGACTACTCCTTTTTATAGATTAAGGACCTGACATCCCAGAGTTTCAGTATCCTCTCTAAGGTCACACAGCCAAGAAGTGTGGTCCTGAGACTCAAGCTCCATTCAGGAGACCTCACGAAAGAACCACAAAGAAAAACTAGCTTACAAAAATCATGGAGGCTGACCTTCAAGCTTGAGAGGACTACAGGTTCATGCTGGGTGTTTCTGCGGCTTTCTCCTTCTTTCCCCTCCATTCCTTGTCCCTCCCCTCTCAATTCACCTCCCTTATCTCTTCTTGTCTATTCCCTTTATTCTCCTGTTTTCCTAATCTTCTCACCCTTATGACTCTTCCATCTATCATCCTTTCCCTCTCCTTTTCTTTCTCTCCCCACGTTCCTTGATTTTGCATTCATCTCTTCTCTTCTTCATTCTTTTTTCTTTGTTTCTACTCCATTCTCTTCTCTCTGAGCAAAATCATCTCTAAGCACACTAGGAGCTTAGTCATGGATGTAGAGCAACTGTGAGCTGCTGAGTCAGTTTCACAGCAGATATTTCAGGAATATCCAGACCTACACAGAAAAGTCCCAGAGCATTTCTTTAAAGTCAGTTACTGATATATGGTTCATCGTTGCCACACCACCAAGGCAGGGCAAGGGCACAATGCAGCTGTTCTTGCTGCAGCTGTACGAGGGTCCTTGGAAAGAGGAAGATGGAGAGACACAACTACCAGGATGTGCTAGAAGATCACTGAGATCTCGCCCTGACTAGACTGCAAAGATGTCACCTCCTTTCATCCTCTTATTAAGCTTCTAATTGCTGAGTATCTACTTTGGTCATTCTGTGTGAGTAGTCATAAATCTCGTCTTATTTAGGGGTTTGCATTTGAAACTTACGTATTCCTGGACAAATGAGTTCTCTCACAGTTTAGTATTTTATTTATTTGTATGTGTGTCCTATTTCTGATGTAGTGGTGTGGGAGATCCTTCTGTCTGTATGCAGCCAGAGTCAGACATGCCAGGAATTTGCTGGTAGGCCGTGACTTCGTGGTAATATACAGATTGATAGAAATGAGTTACATTGAGATGTAAGAGTTAGCCTATAAAAATCTAAAGATAATGGGATAAGCAGTGATTTAATTAATATAGCTTCTGTGTGATTATTTCGGGGCTAAGTAGCCGAGTGGCCAGGTTGAACAAGCAGGCCCTCCTCCTACAAATTGGTGCCATTGTGGCCAACTAAATCCACTAAAAACCTGAGAGAGCTTGAAAAGAAATTATAGACACAAAAATACAGAGTTTAACACAGATTTTTGCTGTTTTCTGTTGGCATGCAGCAGCTCTTCTAAGAGAGATTTTTCTGATTCAGCAGTAGCAGGAAAAAAGCTGCAGCCGTTTTAAAATGCTGGCTTTCTGGGCTATGCTGCCAGTGTGACCTCTGGCTCTTTTGGGAGACACAGCATTTGAGTTGGCTTGTGAACAGTGTATTGCAACTTGCTTAATGGAAACACGGACCAGCTTTGTGCCTGGAACTGGGGCGGTGTACATGGCTCAGAGGCACAAGCAGCTTCGCCATGCTGGACTCTGTAGCTAGCAGGTAGTACTGAATATATCATAGTAATTGAGCAACTTAAGTTATAGACTGGGCTGACAGGCAAGAAGTACCAGATATACCATAATAATTGTGCAGCTTAAATTTTAAGAAGCTCTTAGCATTTTAAAAAGTGATCCTGGACAGTAAATAATTACAGCTTATTGCAATAAAGAAAAATCCAGATGGGTTCGTGTTGGATAAATGTACATAGCCTTGGAAGAGAGATAAAAAGAGTATAGAGAATCATAAAATAAAGTTAATGCTTTTTTTTTTAAAAAAGGGTAAAGTCTTTAAAGAGACAGAGTACAGAAAGAAAAATAAGCCACGTAAAAATGGAAAATTCACAGAGAGTCTGGATTTTGTATATTATTGTGTTTTCTTTGAATATTTTGACTGTGAAGAAGCTAAGTACAGAGAGACATTTCATTGAATGGACTCTTAAGCTAAACCAGCATGTATATTATAAAGGTATCATGACTTCCAAATTTAGATCTAAGGATATGTTGCTTTGGAAAAGAGGTTCTTCTCTTGTTTCCACAGAAGATGAGAACCTGTGGATTGCTTCAAGACCAATATTGTTTTATGGACCAAGACCCCCTGAAAGGTGGTTGTGACCACCCCTACAAAGAAAATACTTTACCCAACTGCTAACTAAGATGAATCTAGAACACAGGATACACCAAGAAAGACCTGATTAACAGCACCCTCAAACAGCAGAAAGTAGTATGGACAAAACTACATCCATACTCCCAAATGTCATTTGAAAATGTTTCTTCACTTTTAAAGAGGGATATGATATAGATGTGCTATAGAGGTTTTTATTGGTATGGATCTTGGTTTATTGATACAAATTTAAGGTCAGTTTTGTTATATGTATATTTCTGCTCTTGATTGTGTAGTTCATTTAAAAATGTAATGTATAATTAAGAAATATAGCTTAATAGATAATCATCTATAATAATCAAGCTTGTTAGATTTTTTAGATGTATAGAGATATATTTTAGCTAGTTATTCTTCAAATCTTTCAGAGATTTCAGAATATGGCTTTGAAAATGTTTAAAAACTTAAGACTTTTCATGACAGTGAGACACATCTGCTCTGGCAGCACCAATTACTTCAAGAGGAGTTGGTTAGGCATTTGGGCAATAAACTGCACTTTCCTGGACTGCTTAACTGGACATGCAGTACCTGCAGAGAAATGACTGTTGAACATGCCTAAAGGTGAGATGATTCTTCAGAGTTCCTGCTTCATCAAAGAGTCTGTGAGACATTCTGCAGCATACAGAAGAAAGTGACTGGAAAACTGTCAATATAGGCAGACCTGTCTCTGAAATTTCCTGCTTCATGGAAAAGTCTTCTGGATACTATGGGCCTGTAGGCTGAAGTTGGATACCCCAATGGTACAGAAAAACTTTGGATGACTGTCCAGGCAGTGAAATGTCTCTGTCAATTCTAGAGTTTTGAAAGTTGTTTATAATGTACTTCCTGTTTACTTAGGTAATATTATATTCTTCTGAAGTCTTTTATGGAATTGAAGAATTTATAATTATAGTTTTCCTTAGTCATGATAAAAATAAAGTAGATATAAATATTGTAATTGTAATTCTTGCTAGAATTTTACTATGTTAAAACCTTCCTTTTTGTTTAAACAGAAAAGGGGAAATGGTGTTGGAGGTCCTTCTGTCTATGTATTGCTTTTCTTGGTTAATGAATAATGAAAGTGCTTTGGCCTGTTGATAGGGCAGAACTTAGGTAGGCAGGGAAGAACTAAATTCTGGGAGAAAGAAGGGAAGAGTGGGGGAGACACTGTGGAGCTACCACCAGAGTCAGACATGCTGGAAATTTGCTGGTAGGCCATGACCTTGTAGTGATATACAGATTGATAGAAATGGGTTAAATTCAGATTTAAGAGTTAGTCAATGAGAAGCTATAGCTAATGGGCTAAGCAGTGATTTAATTAATATAGTTTGTGTGTGGTTATTTCAACGCTAAGCTAGCCAGGTGGCCAGGATGAACAAGCAGGCCCTCCTCCTACAAATAAAATGGACTATGTATATTTTCCTTTGTTTACAATGCTGAGTACAAGTTGTAATGGATAATGGTCAAGAGAAAAGATAAACAAAGGAGATTTGATTTAGAGTTCTTGTTTTTAAAAAGGAGGGGAGTGCTGTGGGACAATGGTCTGTACCCTTTCAATTGTATTTTGATAAATGATGATTGGCCAAAAGCCAGGCAGGAAGTATAGTCAGGGCAACCAGGCAGGAAGTAGAGGTAGGGAAATGAGAATGCTGGGAAGATGGAAGCATACTTTGCAGTTGTGATTCAGATACAGAGCAAACAAGATGTGACTGCCTAGCCAAAAAAGGTACCGAGTCATGTGTTTAACATAAACAAAAATAATGAGCTAATATAAGTTATATGAGTTAATAAGAAGCCAGAGATAATGGGCCAAACAGTTTTTAACTAATGTAGACCTCCAGGTGATTTCTTTGGGACTTAACAACTGTGGGAATTGAGCAGAACAGAAGCCCCAGACAACAATGTGGGATTTCCTTCTGTATGCTGTGAATACCATTGATTAATAAATAAACTGTCTTGGGTCTGTGCAGGGAATAGAGGTAGGCTGGGAAAACTAAACTGAATGCTGGGAGAAAGAAGGCAGAATCAGAGAGAAGCCATGTAGCCTCACCAGAGATGGATGCCAGGAGACTGAATGAGGTTTGTGATCAACATGCTAGGGCTTGCTTGGTTTCAACATGGATCAGTTGTATGCTTAGAGATGGGGCATTGTGCATGGCTCTTAGAGGCGGCAAACAGTTTCACCATGCTGCGTTGGGTGGGGCAAGCAGGAAGTACCATATTTCCATTTTAGGAAGCACTTCTGCTCAGAAAAGAATTTCAGATACACAATAGGACATATTCAGATATAAAAGACCTCTAAATTGTTCACAGTGTTGGAAAATGTATGTAGGTTTAGGAGAGAGAAGAAAATGAGTATAGAGAGTTGAGAAAGAAGTAAATCATTTTAAAAAAAAGAAACAAAGACTTTAAAGAGAGAGAGTATAGATAGTCATAGATTAAAAGGAGTAAAGAAAAATAAGCCATGTAAAGATGGAAAATTCACAGAGTCTGGATTATGTAAATTATTGTGTTTTCTGTGAATTTTTGGACAGTGAAGAACATTTCATTGTATGAGCTGCTAAGTTAAACCAACATATATATTTCAAAGGTATCTTGAATTCAAAATAGGGATCTAAGGATATGTTGCTTTAGAAAAGAGGTTCTTCTTTTGTTTCCACAGAGGATGAGAACCTGTGGATTGCTTCCAGACTAAGGTGGTTTGATGGACCAAGACCTCCCAAAAGGTCTTTGTGAACAGCCCCAAAAATTACTTTGCCCAACAAAAAGCAGGAAGCAGTATGTTGAGAAATACACCCATTGTCTCAAATATTGTCTATAAATGTTTGTTTACATTTAAAGGGGGATATGCTATAGAGATTTGCATTGGCATTGATTTTGGTATGTTGATATAACTTTATGGTCAATATATATTTGCTCTTGATTATGGTATTGTGACTGTGTAGTTCACTTAGAAATGTTATGTTTAATTAAGAAATATAGCTTAGTAGATAATCATCTATAATTATTCAAGCTTGTAGTCATGTTAGTTAGGTTTTCTAGGTATATAGAGATATATTTCAGTTAGATAGGTATTTTTCAAATCTTTCAGAAGCCTTCAGAATATGGCATTTAAAATGTTTTAAGAAGGTAGGACTTTTCATGACAATGAGACACTTTAGCTCCTGGCAGCACCAATTACTTCAAGAGTAAGATGGGCATTGAAGAGGTTCCTTATGGAGTTGGTTAGCCATCTGGGTAAAAAACTTCACTTGCCTGAACTGCTTGATGGCATGCTTTATGAAATGGACATGCAGGCCCACAGAGAAATGACTGCTGAACTCGCCAAAGGTGAGACAGGTCTTTGGAGCTTTTACTACGTGAAAGAGTCTATAAGACATTCTACAGGACACAGAAGAAAGCAACTGATGGACTTTGCCATTACAAGGCAAAATAGATCTTCACATTTCCTACTTTATAAAAAGGTGTGCCAGATACTACAGGCCTATAGGCTGAAGATGGATGCCCCAACTGTTACATAAGAACTTTGGGTGACTATCCAGGCAGCAAGATATCTCTGTCAATTCTAGAGTTTTGAAAGTTGCTTACAATACACTTCCTGTTTACTTGGTAATATTGTATCCTTCTGTAGTCTTTGATGGAGTTGACGAAGAGATAGAAAGTAGATATAAATATTGTAACTGTAATTATTGTTTGATACTTGTTTTGTTATATGTAATTTTACTATGTTAAAGATAAAGCCATTTTTTTATTTAAACAGAAAAGGGGAGGTGATGTGGGATTTTCCTCTGTATGTTGTAAATACCATTGATTAATAAATAAACTGTCTTGGGCCTGTGCAGGAAATAGAGGTAGGCCGGGAAAACTAAACTGAATGCTGGGAGAAAGGAGGCGGAGTCAGAGAGAAGCTATGTATTCAACATGCTTCATCTTACTTTGTTTAGGTTGTGAGTGCTGCTTTCCCATTTATTTCCAAATGTCAATCAAGATTAACACTGAAACAAGCTTTGATGTAAAAATTTGTGCCCTGCAATTCCCAGCAGAAGTGTTTGGGCACTCGGGTTTTCATGGAGCTCTCTGTTGCTTCATAAACCAATCACCCCCAAGCAGATGTGGGAACACAACTGCTTCTTATTGGTGTCAAGACAGAAAAAAGGGAAACATAGTCACCTCCCTGGACAGGGAAGGTAAACAACATCCTGACAATTTACCTCAGGCTGAGTTATTACCGGAAATGTTCTATTTCCTTCCCTGAGCCTATTGAGTCATAAGGCTCACTGTGCCACACAAAAACACCAACTGCAGCTAGAAAATGCAGAAAAAATCCATAGAATACTTGGTCCATTAGTCTTAATCACATATATTTAGCAGGCGCTGAGAGGGTAGATCTGCAACAAATGCTATAAAAGGATCGCACTGTTCTCCAGCATTCCCAGAAAAGCTCAGACCCATCTTCTAGGAAAAATAACAAATCACTGTACCATTTAACCAGTATTCAGTTAAGCAGGGCCTGGTGTTTGCATTTGTGGATGCCTCTTCTCTCCTCTGTTCCCTTCAGCTGAATAAATACCTTTAGGTTATTGGTATCCATATGTAAATTGCAAGAAGAGATTGGCATGAACGGATGTCTGTACCCGAATAAACTGGGAAACCTGGAAAAGAAAAGAGGCAATGAATGCTTTGTCTGAGGAAGGCTTATATAGGTCAAACTTACGTTTTATCTGAACCCACAACATGGACAGTTGGGGATCTCATATCATCTGCACTCAATGTCCATGGAAAGAAAGAAGCACACAGCAGTCAAGAGCTGCGGGGTTGGCTGTGTCTACACTCAATCTCTTATTTCAAGTCTCCATACTTTGTTTACTGATAGGAAAAGAGCCCTGTGCTGAAATGCACTGCATTTTCAAACCTGTGTTAAGAGGGAAGCCTGGCTATAAAGGTGGGAAAGTGGCTGACAGGGTTCCTGCTGTTCCCAGGGCTTCGGATCAAGAGCACCAAGGGCAGCTGTCTCTGGTGGGGAAGACATCGAAAGGCCTCTGAAGCAGAAAGTTCGTCATCATCCACTGAACTCTTCTCCCAGACACCCTGGGACATTACCCGAAGAAGGTGATATTCCACAGCTGTATCTCCTTAGTGGCCAAGAAAGAATCTCTAACTTTTCAAACTGGATGCTGTTCTCAGAATTTATGAAATTACCAAAATGACAAGGGGATTAGGATTTCTTTCTGCCATTCTCAAGTGGCTTGAGAAACCCAGAGTGGCATGCCCAGTGTGAGAGGAGGGAAAGCACCTAGGTTCACTGCAAAGGGGGTTGGAGTGTTCTCTTGGAAACAGTGGACCAAAGAGTAGTAGTGCTGTTTGGAGCAGGGAGGAGGTCAAATTTATATGAGGCTCTGTTGTTCAAGTGAAATGGGAAAGTACAGAATATGGAGAGACTGTGGGACACTGTCTACAACGGTGAAAAGAACTGGTGCCGGTAAAGAGAGGGAGAAGGCCAGTCCAGAGCTTCTTGCTAGTCTGTAAGGGCTTTGCACTAGAGAAAATAAGCAGAAATAAAGACTTTGTGAAGAAATGGGTAAAAGATCATGGTCTGAGGAACAGGAGAAACTGCAGAATGAGAGAAAAAGGTTTTCAAAAAACATCTATCAAATGGGAAATCTCTTTAAAAGCCCCAAACACGGAGAAAATAAATTTAAAAAAAAACCCACACTGTAAAACAGGGAAATACCATGACTAGCCAAGATAAGAAATGGCCACAACCCAAACAAATATTTGGCAAAAGTAAAAGAGGACACAGAATGTCAATGCATCATCGTATGTCTAATCCCGACAGTGTGCTGAGGACCAGAGACAGGAAGAAGGATGTAATCTGTTGAACTGAGGACATAACTCAAATCTCAGAAATGGTCTGCATCATTGGGGCTCCCATTAAGCTCCACCTATCTCAAGCTCTGCCTGCTTGCTATAATAGTAAGTCTGAATTTAAGACTCAACCAAACCTGGAGGATTGTAAACTAGGAATCTATGATAACAACATGTCAGGGCTTTGGATAAAAGGAATTCAAGGGTTATGTTGAGTACCAGAATAATATAAAATACTAATACAGGATAATATCTATTTTTATAGCAATGACATGGATAACAATATATATATATATATATATATATATGATACATATAACAATACATGCTCTCTAATTTGCCATGAAAGTAAAGAATTTAGCATTAATTGCCTATAGATCTCTTATAAGATTCACCATAAGTTAACTATTAAGGAAAACAAAAGTTCAAAAAAAAAAACAATGAAACTGAAATGAAACTGAACAACTTCTTTCAGAAATGAGAGATCTTCCACAGAAAATCTGCAATTTAAAGAAGTAAATCAAGCAACCCTAACAGGGTCTGGAGAGAAGGTTCAATAGTTAATAGCCCTGATGGTTGTATGAGCTTTTATGCCCTGACTACTCTTCCAGAGGACCAGGGTTCAATTCCCAGCACCCACATGGTGGCTCAAAACTATCTGTAAGTCCAGAGAACCAATATCCTCTATTGACCTACACAGGCAACAAGATTGTGTGTAGCACAAAAACATCCACCCATTCACATTAAATCAACCAATCATCAATCAATAAAAATAAATTAATGAATTAGCAAATTTAAATTGGACCTGGCAAATATATATAAAAATAAATTGCCTAAGGATGGGTGACAAATGAGTTTAAAACAAACTACTAGGTAAACATCAAGAGATAAAAATAAAAAATATAAACACACCTAAAATACAAAAGATAAAATTTAAAGACAAACTTAAATATGTTGAAGAATAAATACTCTGAAAATACAAATTTGAAGCACTTAAATAAGTTTACAGTTTCCTATAAATATGAATGATTAAAAGAAACTTCAAAAATTAGAAAATATAAACAGATAGAAGTAATAAATTAAATAAAATACTACAGAAAACTATCTGTTATTTTGAAAACCTTATGTAAAATTCTTTTGTTCTGTGTGTGTGTGTGTGTGTGTGTGTGTGTGTGTGTGTGTGTGTGTGTGACATTTTGGAAATAGGGCCTCACACAACCCAGGCTATAACCATTGCTGTGTAGCCAAGGATGGTCCTGAGTTATTGATGTCCTACCCACACTCAATCCCAAATGCTAGGATTACAGGCACACACCACTACACCTGATTCTTAAAACAGTTCACTGGTTATTTAAGTATTTCTAGACTGTGGACAAGATGATTAAATCTTCTTTTATGTGGATGATCATTCATGCAAACATGTGTTCACACTGTCCGTGTTCCTGGTACCCTGCAGAGGCCAGAAGAGCACATTAGATCTCCCTGGAACTGCAATTGCAGATGATTGTCAGCTGATACAAAGGTACTGGGGATCAAACCTGGATCCTCTGCAAGAGCAGCAAGTGGTCTTAACCACTGAGTTACCTCTCTAGTCCAGGGGTTAAATATACTTTAACAAAACCATGTTAGCAGATACCTTTTCAAAATGTACTTTATATGTATTAGCAAGACAGGTAATCAATATAAGCTGGAAAATATTTGGCAATATGTCACAGAAACATTGCTCATGTAGCTGAATCACACGAGCAGTAGTTACTTGTTTACTATAATAACAGATTTGTTCTACGGTGACCTTCAGCACCTGAAAGGCCATCACAAGGCAGGACTTTGAGTCTCAATTTAACTGTTAGGACAATGGCAAAACTGGCAAGGTAGGTCCTGAGGTTTCCCTCTTGGATGTCTAGTATCACCATGAGAACTAGCTACTCTGACTATCTAACCCACTGGATGAATACGAGAGACACAAAGAACTGAGTGGTCCCACCTCAGGGCACTGTAGCAAGACAGACTGCTGACTACACACACAGGCATGCATACACATGCACACAAACATGCACACACATTTGCACATGTACACACAGAGGAAGCCACCTGAGACCTACTGATAAGTGCCCAGACCCACAGAAGTACTCACAAATTTCAAATAGTACTTATTTAAGCTGCTATGTTTAGTGTTCTGTAGGAATCCATGATTGATTAAAAAAATCTATTGTTCAGGATATTATTCAGTGCTAGGCTCCACTGAAGAAAACTGAGCTAATTAAGAATTTGTACCTGAAAATCAACAAGATTGATAAACCCCTATCCAAACTAATCAAACGACAGAAAGAGAACATGCAAATTAATAAGATCAGAAATGAAAAGGGGGACATAACCACAGACACAGAGGAAATTCAGAGAGTCATTATATCTTACTACAAAAGCCTGTATGCCACAAAACTGGAAAATGTAAAAGAAATGGACACTTTTTTAGATAAATACCATTTACCAAAACTAAACCAGGACCAGGTGAACAATCTAAACAGACCTGTCAGTCGCGAAGAATTAGAAGCTGTTATCAAAAACCTCCCTACCAAAAAAAGCCCAGGACCAGATGGTTTCAATGCAGAATTCTACCAGAACTTCCAAGAAGACCTAATACCTATACTCCTTAAGGTATTACACAATATAGAAACAGAAGGGTCATTACCAAATTCCTTTTATGAAGCCACAATTACTCTGATACCAAAACCACTCAAAGACTCAACCAGGAAAGAGAACTACAGGCCAATCTCACTCATGAATATAGACGCAAAAATCATCAACGAAATACTGGCAAAATGAATCCAAGAACACATTAGAAAAATTATCCATTATGATCAAGTAGGCTTCATTCCTGAGATGCAGGGCTGGTTCAACATACGAAAATCTATCAATGTAATCCATCATATAAATAAACTGAAAGAAAAAAACCATATGATCATTTCATTAGATGCTGAAAAAGCATTTGACAAAATTCAACATCCATTTATGTTAAAAGTCTTGGAGAGATTAGGGATACAAGGGTCATACCTAAATATAATAAACGCTATATACAGCAAGCCGACAGCTAACATCAAATTAAACGGAGAGAAACTCAAAGCCATCCCACTTAACTCAGGAACACGACAAGGCTGTCCACTCTCGCCATACCTCTTCAATATAGTGCTTGAAGTTCTAGCAATAGCAATAAGACAACATAATGGGATCAAGGGGATTCGAATTGGAAAGGAAGAAGTTAAACTTTCGTTATTTGCAGATGATATGATAGTGTACATAAGCGACCCCCAAAACTCCACCAAAGAACTTATACAGCTGATAAACAGCATTAGTAATGTGGCAGGATACAAGATCAACTCCAAAAAATCAGTCGCCCTCTTATACACAAAGGATATGGAAGCAGAGAGGGAAATCAGCGAAGCTTCACCATTCACGATAGCCACAAACAGCATAAAATATCTTGGGGTATATCTAACCAAGGAAGTGAAAGATCTATTTGACAAGAACTTTAAGGCATTGAAGAAAGAAATTGAAGAGGATACCAAAAAATGGATGGACCTCCCTTGCTCTTGGATTGGGAGGATCAACATAGTAAAAATGGCAATTCTACCAAAGGCAATTTATAGATTCAATGCAATCCCCATCAAGATCCCATCAAAATTCTTCACAGATCTGGAGAGGAAAATAATCAACTTTATATGGAAAAACAAAAAACCCAGGATAGCCAAAACAATCCTATACAATAAAGGATCTTCTGGAGGCATTACCATCCCTGACTTCAAACTCTATTACAGAGCTACAGTAATGAAAACAGTGTGGTACTGGCATAAAAACAGAGAAGTCGACCAATGGAATCGTATAGAAGACCCGGATTTTATCCCACAAACCTATGAACACCTCATTTTCGATAAAGGAGCTAAAAGTATACAATGGAAGAAAGAAAGCATCTTCAACAAATGGTGCTGGCACAACTGGATGTCAACCTGTAGAAGAATGAAAATAGACCCATATCTATCACCGTGCACAAAACTCAAGTCCAAATGGATTAAAGACCTGAATATCAGCCCGAACACACTGAACCTGATAGAAGAGAAAGTGGGAAGTACCCTACAACAGATGGGCGCAGGAGATCGCTTCCTATGTATAACCCCAGAAGCACAGACATTAAGGGCAACATTGAATAAATGTGACCTACTTAAACTGAGAAGCTTCTGTAAAGCAAAGGACATTGTCACTAAGACACAAAGGCAACCTACTGACTTGGAGAAGATCTTCACCAACCCCGCAACAGACAAAGGTCTGATCTCCAAAATATATAGAGAACTCAAGAAACTAGACTTTAAAATGCTAATTAACCCAATTAAAAAATGGGGCACTGAACTGAACAGAGAATTCTCAACAGAAGAAGTTCAAATGACCAAAAGACACTTAAGGTCATGCTCAACTTCCTTAGCAATCAGGGAAATGCAAATCAAAACAACTTTGAGATATCATCTTACACCTGTCAGAATGGCTAAAGTCAAAAACACCAAGGATAAATTTTGCTGGAGAGGCTGTGGAGGAACGGGTACCCTCATCCATTGCTGGTGGGAATGCAATCTTGTGCAACCACTGTGGAAGTCAGTGTTTCGGTTTCTCAGGAAATTCGGGATCAACTTACCCCTGGACCCAGCAATACCACTCTTGGGAATATACCCAAGAGATGCCCTATCATAGACAAAAGCATTTGTTCAACTATGTTCATAGCAGTATTATTTGTAATAGCCAGAACCTGGAAACCACCTAGATGCCCTTCAATGGAAGAATGGATGAAGAAAGTATGGAATATATACACGCTAGAGTACTACGCTGCGGTAAAAAACAATGACTTCTCGAATTTTGCATGCAAATGGATGGAAATAGAAAACACTATCCTGAGTGAGGTGTCCCAGACCCAAAAAGATGAATATGGGATGTACTCGCTCATAATTGGTTTCTAGCCATAAATAAGGGCCACGTAGTCTACAATAGGTGAACCTAAAGAAGCTAAGTAAGAAGGTGAACCCAAGGAAAAACATATAGTTATCCTCTTGGCTAAGGGAAGTAGACCAAATTGCCGGGGAGAAAATGGGATCTTGGGTGTGGAGTGGGATGGGGGTAAGGGGAGATGGGGAGAGAAAAGGTAGAAGGGAAGGAGGGGGGACCTGGGGAAACAGGAGAATTGGGATAAAGGAAAGGTGGATAGGGGAGCACGGAACCACAATTCTTAGTTAAGGGAGCCACTATAGGGTGGGCAAGAGACTTGACCCTAGAGGGGCTCCCAAGTGCCCAAGATGAGGTTCCCAGTTAGTTCCTTGGGCAGCCGAGGATTGGGAACCTGAAATGACCCTATCCTAGAGCAATACTGACGAATATCTTGCATATCATCATAGAATCTTCATCTGGTGATGGATAGAGATAGAGACAGAGACCCACACAGGAGCACTGGACTGAGCTCCCAAGGTCCCAATGAGGAGCAGAAGGAGGGAGAACATGAGCAAAGAAGTCGGGACCATGAGGCATGCACCCACCCACTGAGACAGTGGAGCTGATCTACGGGGAGCTCACCAAGGCCAGCTGGACTGTGACCGAAAAAGCATGGGATAAAACCGGACTCTCTGAACATGGCGAACAATGAGGGCTGATGAGACACCAAGGACAATGGCACGGGGTTTTGATCCTACTTAATGTGCTGGCTTTGTGGGAGCCTAGCCAGTTTGGATGTTCACCTTCCTAGATATGGACGGAGTGGGGAGGACCTAGGACTTACCATCTGGCAGGGAACCCGGACTGCTCTGTGGACTGGAGAGGGAGGGGAAGAGGAGTGGGGGGAGGGGGAGAAGGGTGGGAGGAGGGGGAGAAGGGTGGGAGGAGGGGGAGGGAAATGGGAGGCTGGGAGGAGGTGGATACTTGTTTTTTGTTTATTTTTTTTTCTTCTTTTCTCAATAAAAAAAAAAAAGAATTTGTACCTGAGCAGATTGGTCCAGATAATAATCGAAAGCACTGGTATTGAGAATACCGCTCATAATAATATTGACAGACATAAGTATTTTGATAGCAAAGATAAACAGGCTGAGGCAGAAAATGAGATCAAAATGTTGCTGATTTTCACCACTATAGGAATCAGCAAGCTTTTCCCCGAAAGGAAGACATGGGAAGAGCGTAGGGCCTGCGGGCAGCTTGGTCTCAGACGTGTCCCAGCATAGATGCCTAGTGAACAAACAGGTGGGGTGAGGTTCCCTGTGATTTAAAAAAGCAGATCTAAGTGTGGCCTGAAGGTGTAGTTAGAAGACCCAGCTATGTTTCTGCATATGCAATCCCAAGTTCTTGCCCCTATTTCTATGTATCTCATGTACTTCTTAAGCAGGACCAAGGCATATAAAGTTATTTAATTCAGAAAGTTGATAAGACTTATCACACCTACATGGAGATAAATTTAAAAACTCATTTTAAATATTTTTTTCAACATAATTCAATATTTCATTTCAAATATAAAGTTGTAACACAGAGAGACATGAAAGTTAAGAAACTGGGGAAAATGATAAAAAATGAATTTAAATTTATAAAAACTCACACAGAATAAGTAAATAAGAATGAATCATGTGGGAATATTTGTTTGTTTGTTTGTTTGTTTAGTTTTTATTGGCACAGGTTCTCACTGTGTATCCCTGTCTTACCTGGAACTTGCTGGGTGGATCAGTGTGATCCACTTTTCTGCTGCCCTAGTACTGAAATTAAAGGCTTGTGCCAATACATCAGGTAGGAATAATCTTCATAGTGTGAAATATTATCATGAGATTCTTATACAAAGGCTCCAATATTCTTTTCTCCCTCCTCAAATCTCCATAATTTTCTACCTTCTGTTCTCACAAAATAGAACTTTGGTTTAGAAGTGATACAGCATCCTCCTTCCTACAAACCATTCTTACTCATGAAAGGGTTCTCTTTAACTCTGAGGCTTTAACTACCATTACGATATTGCCAGGCAAGATGATAATGCCATTTGACAGAGGATGATGGGCACCCTCCTACAGCTGGCTAAGTAAAAGAAGGGAAGCCACACAGAGGAAAAGGCACGCTTAGTGTAGCAAACATGGACTAACAAGGATAAGGAGAAAAAAACCATCACCCATTCCCGTGTTCGCTGTTTAGCCTTTCTGATCCAGACACTTCGTTATACAACATGCCCTAGTAGAGAAAAACAGAGTTTGAATCGATTTGAACTCTAGCTACAGACTCATATTGAAAGCCTCAGAAAAGTCAGTTACTCTTCTGAGTCCTTGACTCCCTCAATTTTGAACTAGGGCAATGTTCCTGCCTACAGTCCTGAGCTCGCAGGGGTGTGAGGCTCCAATGAGACAGGGTTCCTGAAAGTCCCTTTAAATGTGTTTGAATGAAAAGCTTTCATTGACATCACTGTGTAAATGATTGTGAACTTCACAAGTTTATTTTAACCTCACGCTTCTTCCATTAGCTGTGCAAAACAGCTTCAGTCATCCGTTTTAAGGCCAAAACTATTTTAGAAGGGTTTATGAAGGATCTTGATTCATAAGCACATGGCTGCTTCCAGGAAAGCCACAGCCCTCTCCTGAAGAGGTTAAGCCCAGTGTCAGGCCCAGAGTGTCAAGGTGACTGTAGCCTGAATACTGATGGCAGCAGATCCTTAGTCTAAGTTGTGCTTGCTCCTTCATATTATATTCATTGTTTTGATGAGTTAACCATGTAATTCTAAACAACAGAAAATTGTCCTGTTACTACCTCTCTGCTGCAAGATAAAGGCGAACAACGGACAGATCCTCTGGAACATGAATGCTGGCGTTCTGTGCCCATTGCCAAGTTACAGTGTGACAGGGCAAGGCAGAGCAGAGATTCCTCCATCTTGTATTCTTTCTGGGGCCATTTAAGATGTAACTAGAATTTTATCTCCATAATGGAGAATCCTGTGGAAAATTACCAAACTCTGTTGCAGGGAACTGCTTGTTCGTCCCGGGCACCCAGAACCGAAATAATCACATAGCAACTGTATTAATTAAATCACTGCTTGGCCCATTAGCTCTAGCTTCTTATTGACTAACTCTTACATATTATTTAACCCATTTCTATTAATCTGTGTATCACCACATGGCTGTGGCTTACTGGCTAAAGTTCCATCTGGCTCCAGTGGGGCTGCATGGCTTCTCTCTGCCTCTGCTTTCTTTCTCCCAGCATTCAGCTTTGTTTTCCCTGTCTAGCTCTGTTCCCCTATAGTCCTTCTATAGGCCCAAAGCAGTTCCTTTATTAACCAATGGTAATCACAGTATACAAAGAGAAATCCCACATCAAAACTCTATTCTGGAAACCCAAACACAGCATGGCTAACTTATTTTTGCTTCTGTAGAATCTTTTGCAGGTAATCACTTACCTTAGCTTCTGCTAAACTGCTTGCTTGCTTGTTCAAACCTCCTTGTGCAGCTGCAGAGTGAGATACCAAGATGTGGTTTTTGTAATTAAAAGCCCCTTGGTCCAAATAAGTGGTTCTCAACCTCCCTAATGCCTGTGACCCTTTAATATAGTTCCTCATTTTGTGTGACTCCAACAATAACTATTTTTCTTGCTACTCCATAGCTGTAATTTTGCTACTGTTATGAACTGTAATGTAAATATCCATGTTTCCTGCTGGTTGCAGGTGACCCCTGTGAAATGATCTTTCAAACCAAAGAGGCTGTGACCCACAGCTTGAGAACCACTGGTCTAAACTCTCAGTGATATGCTTAGGACTGGAATTCTTCAATTTAGTCACAGCTGGCTGGAATAAAGACTTTCGACAGACTATAAACTATGTCTGAGTGATTGTCTCTGGTAAGTTTCCAGTAACAATATTCTGACAAGTTAGCTACTGTAGTTTGAGGAGCAGGTTGCGTTCTGCCGCCAGGCTGGCTTACACTTGGGCTGGTGGGCTGCTTGTCATCCTGGCCACCAGGCAAGCTTATGCCTAAAATAATCACATGGAGATCTGTATTAATTAAACACTGCCTGGCCCTTATCTTCAGCCCCTTATTGGCTAACTCTCATGTATTAGTTTAACCCATCTCCATTAATGTGTATTGCCACTTGACTGTGGCTTACCGGCATGAGTCCAACCAGCATCTGTCTCAGAGAGGAGAGCCATGGCGTCTGCCACACTGCCTTCTTCCTCCCAGAATTCTGTTCTGTCTACTCTGCCCACATAAGGGCTGCCCTATCAAAAGGCCAAGGCAGTTTTCTTTATTCAACCAATGAAAGCAACACATAGAAAGAAGATCCTCCTACAGCAAGCTACATTTGTTTCAAATCAATTTATGATATATATACATATATATCACAATTATGTAATTTAATTTATAAATGAATGAAGTAATGTAAGAGGGGAACATAGTTGAATTGTTTACACCAGTTGAAGTTGGGTGATTTGGGAGAATGTTTTTAATTTAATTTTTTAAGACTTTCCTAAGAGTACACTATTTTTTTATCGTTCTACCTCTCCTCCTCAGCTCCACCCATATCTCCCTCCACACCTTCCAAATTTATGACTTCTTGGACTATAACATGCTGAGTCCATTTAGTGTGGCTCATACATTTGGGGAAAATTGATACTCTCCCTCCCTGCCCCCACCCCACAGCCAATGATTGCCTGCAGCTCATTATCTAGAGGTGAAACTTTGTGAAGTCCCCTCCACCTCAGTGTTGGCAGGCCATCTGGCCCAGTTAAGATATTCTCAATGGTATAATAGGAGCACCTTTATCTTGGGGTTACCAACAGCTGCTTAGTTGGATTTAAGGCTCAGCCAATAGTAGGGAATTCATGCCTGGTACTGTAAACCTAGCCATCTACCCATGACTGGTGAGGTCACAGATTCTAGAGGAGAGTGTGCTCCACCCATTTTCCTAAATCAGTTTAATTTCCTTTTTTCCTTCTTTCCTTCTTTCTCTCTCTCTCTCTCTCTCTCTCTCTCTCTCTCTCTCTCTGAGACAGGGTTTCTCTGTGTAACAGTCCTAGCTATTTTGGAACTATCTCTTGTAGATCAGGTTGGCCTTGAACTCATAGCAGTCTGATTACCACTGCCTTTAGAGTACTGGGATTAAAGGTATACACCACCACCGCCCAGCCCACTATAATTTCTAACTGTGTTCTAAACTTATCCCTGTGCCCACAGGCAATTTGCCTCTCACAACTCAGTAAATCCTTCTATCACTCTTACTTGCTTTGACTACAACAAATGTATAAGTGTAAGACGAAGAAAAAGTCAAAAGAGAGCAATAAGAATGCTCTCTTTATGTAAGAATATTCTGGTAATGTAAGCAGTATCTGTAATATCTCACCTTTTTTCAAGAATACAGAAATTTAGGCTTGCGATAAATATGATTAAAAGAAGTTTGAACTTTTATTGGCAGACACATATGCAAAGAATATGCCTGTGTCTTACTTCAAATGAAGGAATGCACAATGGCCTCCGTTAAAATTTTTAAAAAGCAGGAATCATTTTTTGATTGCTTGCTTGGCTCTCTAAGAAAGTTGACTTACTAAGCAAAATGATTTATTTTGATTTATTAATCTATTAGTTTATGAACTGAAATCACTCTAAATTAAAAATATATATCGCACAGGATTATTTTAGAATTTTATTATGCCAATACATATGGATTAATTTCTGACTCTGTTTGAAATGCATAGAGCTACATCTTACCTTCAAGGTCCTAAAACTCACAGATTTCTTACATATGAGGAAGTTCATAGGCATTCCTTGAACAGGAATATATTACAATTTACATGGTCTTATTGACTAGCTCAGAGCTAAAACAAGTGCTTTCTTGGTCCTGGTAACAAATATGACCCATTAACTAAAAATACAACCTGAAGTTTTACTTTTTATGGTATTTTGTTGTTTTATTTTCTGTATATGCATGTGTGCAAACATGAACATATATCATGGCATGTGTGTGCAGAGCAGAGATAACTTGGAGAAGCGGGTTCTCCCATTCTTCCAGTTGGGTCTGGGGGTTGAACTCGGGTTGATAAGCTTGGAACCAGGTGCCTTTAACCAAAGAGCCATCTCACCAGGCCACAACTTGATATTTTAAAGTTTATATTGTATATTCATTTTTATTAACACCCCTAGAAGTATATGAAAAGGGGGCTGTTTCAGGTACAATAAAAAGTAACAGAAGAACTCTGAGGTATATATTCTGTAGTAAGTTTAAAGTGTGTGTGTGTGTGTATTCCTTTGTTATTTTCATTCTTTTAGCAGAGGTCCAATAATATGCAATAATATGCCAGATCTGTCAGTGGTGGTCAGGGCAGGTGGAAAACTATAACAAGATTTCTGAATTATTTTCAAATTGCAATGGGAAACCTCTGAAGGGTGTTAATGATGCAATACAATTCCTACATTATGTTATCCCTAGGGCTAAAAATGGAGGAGGGATCAAAGAGGAGAAGGGGGAATGAGCCCAAGTGGCAGTGATGTCACTGGAAGTGATGGCATACATGCTCACCTCTTCATTTTCTGATATTATTACATGTTTGGGGCATATGCATGTCTCACTCAATTTCCTCTGAGATGATGCTAACCTCCTTGATAAATGGAAGTACATATCTCATAAGTTAAAAAAAAGTCCCAAATTTTCTAAACTTACCCATATTTTAAAGGTGGTCCTGAAATTTTTATACAAAATGGAGAAGCCATGAGTTCCTGTAGGTCAGACTCCAGAAATACAAAGAAGCGCTTCTTTCTGACTTGCCCTGTACCCAGAGAACCAACCTCAGTGCAGAACATATTATAAGTCTGAATTACTCTGTAGTTTAAAAAGAAATTACTTTCAGGTAATTTTTGAGAATGTGTGAGGGCTGAAAAAGAAATGGCATAAATTCCTCTGTCATTTCAGGTGCTGTTCTCAAAATCTGCACATCTGCTCTCCTGCTGGACTCGCCAGCAATTTCTGAAGCAATTTGAGCTCACTTTTTGTAAAAGCGTCTTCAAGAAAATATTCTTCCAAGTACTTTGGGACACAATCAAGATAAATGACACCTTTGCATTCCTCCCATACTAAATACCCTCTTAAGAATGCATCTAAAAGAATGTGTCTAGGTTGAACCGCTCTTCCCACATCCTTACGCCTGCCTTCTCCTTGGTCTCTGTGTTATCACTTTATCTTCTGACGTCTTTCCCCACCAGGCCGACTTCTCCCTCCCTTCATGATTTGTTTTCCTTGTCACTTAGTTCTGGAGTTTGAACATCAAGGAATTAAGCTTTAGGAAGAAAAAAAATCACAGATCTCTATGTCATGTCCTTCATTATTACCAGCAAACTTAAACAAACAAGCAACCAAAAACTTTCTCCACTTAAAGGTTAAATTACTTGTTTTTAAATAAGGACATATGATAACGGATTGGTAGATTTGAGCTTGCCCTTCAGATTACTTCCTGTTGTAATTAAAGTTCAAAATTCACAATTGTAATGGAAAAGAAAAGGAAAATTAGATATCAATAACTTTTTGATAGAACCACCAAGGATTAGTTTTTAAACCTCCATTAAGTGATCCTGGAATAAGAATAAACTATACAGATGATTAAAATTTGATTTGATCAGTTATCCGGGTGTGGTGAAAAGGGTAACAAGGTTGGGACCAGAAGCTACAGTCTTCCACTGTGTGCTACCTAGAACCTCTGATAAAGGGTTTATTGTAAATGTATGCATGAAAATGGGCAGGGTGTTCCTTCCAAAACAAATTGTATAGAAGAAGAGGAACAGAATCGGGGGATCCTGTTCAAAATGACTTAGAATCTAAAGTTTGTTTTTTCCAAGTAGTTTATCTTGTCACTCAGACAATCCCTGTGTACGTGTAGTGATTTGACTCCCCTCAGTCCCTCATACTTGTTATCTCTGTTTTGCTTAGTCTTCAAATTCTCAACTGCTTATTTCTCCAGCTCAGACATTTTCCTAGAAACCAGAGACCCTGGAGCTTTTGTTGACACAAAAATACAGCTCATCTCCAAAGAGATGAGATAGGTCATTCAAAGGCAAACATGAGTGACCATGGAGGAAGGACATAGATTTAGGTTACCACAAATACCATGTTCCAAAGTGGTTACATTTTGATGAGGTTTATATAGTAACAAAAAGAAAGTCATGCATCCGCACACTCTTTAAACACATTCGCACACTCTTTAAACACATTAGGGGATACATTAAGTGGGTCAGTTAAAGCAAAGCTGGTACTCCTCACAGATAGCCACAATGCTATCTGATGGCATGTTTAGCATTGGTGGAGACTAGGACTCTGTTAAATTGATGCATTCAAAAAGTTTATCTGTTAGTCACAGGTCCTTAAGTCAGACATAGATGTGGGCAAGGAATGGTACTTAGATTTCTAAGGAAGCCATGATAAATATAATTAGCCTTTGGACCTGAAATATCCCAATCACTGGGTGCTGAGCGGAGGGTGCAGCTTCTTCTGGGAATTTTAATTCATGGTGTTATTTTATGATTTGCAGCATTTGTAGGCTGTTGCCAATAGGAAAAATGCCCTCTTGAGGAGCAACTATTTTTGTGTGATATTTTAACTATGTTCTGACAAATAAAGTTTGCTTGGAGTCAGAAAGCAGAGCCAGCCACTAGCTAACTAAAATTAATCATAGACATTTGGAGGACTGTAGACAGATAGGAGACAGGAGGTTAGGCAGGGAAGAGAGGGGATCTGGTCATTTTGGAGAAACTGAAGAAGTGGGTGGCTGCTTCCCTTCCCTGCTTCTTTGATCTTTCAGGTTCTTACACCACTATCTAACTCCCAATATTTTATTGCCAAAGAATAATTAGATAAGGCTTTAAACTGTCATTGCTGCCTTCTTATCTGCTATTCCCTGAGCTGGAATGGCCTTAATAGAAGGAACTTGAAGAGCATCTTCTGTTGACAAAGCTATGCTAAACTACTTCACATTTGAACTTGGAAGTACTCACTCCCTTGTGTCTCACAGGGAGGGTCATGACCTCAGGCCCTGCTACCTCACTTCCGTACTGCTTTCAGGTTCAACCTCCACCGCTAGCTGGAACACTTTCCTTCTATTTTATACTTCATTCTCAAAGAAAGAGATGTGGTTTTTTAAAATTGTTTTTCTTTTTCAGTTTAGTATAAACAATCAGACTAAGAGACTAATGTTCTTTAGTCACGATCATGCCACAGCGGCTCTGGCTGTTCCGACTCAGGGGATGGATATACCATGTGTAAGTCAACACTCAACTCGTAAGATGGTCCAATGACCTGGTGCTGATGGGAAGGGATCACTTGGTGATTGTCTGTGGTATACTATTCTTGAGTAGTTCTCTCTCACTATCAGAGATGTGGCTGAGGACATAGTTTTCTTCTCCAGAAAACTTGGCTTCCTTACATACCCATTTCTTCATCTTTATGGGAATATCCCTGTACTCCTGAAGACCCTTCTAACTCTTCACTTATTTTGAAACTCTCAAGCACGTAGTGATCATGGATTCTTGGTTTTGTTCCTGATTTATTTCTTAATGTGTAAAGCATTATTCTAGATGTTGGGGAAACAGCTATGAGAACCAAAGAACAAATGTGTAATAAAATCCTGGCAGGAATAAAAATTTGTCCCAGATGGTTCAAAGGAAATTATTTTAATTTAAAAAGACTACTTAGATATGTCAGGAAATGGTTAAGAAATAAAGAAAGGGGCTTATTTCACCTCAGGTCCAAGAACAGGAAGTGGTTACTGCCACATCAGATGCAGATGAAGAAGGGCCTTTTAGGAGCCATGAGGGATGCCAGTGCCAGTAACTGAAGAAGTATTCCAGTCTCTCTCTCAGTCTCTCTTTCCTCTCCAGCTCCAGTCCCTACTAGAGCTTCCCATTGGTCCATCCCTATTGGGAAGATAAGGCAGAAAAGCCAAAGGATGGAATCTTAAACTATTGGGATCCTGGTGTATGATGAGGTTATGAAGGAACTGACAGAATGGGGCTATGTGGGGAATAACCATCACATGGATATAACCATGAAGTGAAGAAAGATAATTAAAAATAACAATAGAATGCAATATAACAGAGTTTGAGTGGAAATACACAGGATAAAGGAAAGGGACTACAAGAAGATAGGATGGAAAATATGTTCATTAAATGAAGAGCAATAATATGCAAAAGCTGCATGTGATAGCAAATCTGTGCCAATTCTTAAATCAAAACTCTTCTATGAGATATTTTTATTAATATTTTCTCATATAGTATATTTTGATCATGTTTTCTCACTACCAACTCCTCTCAGATCCTACCAACCTCCCTAGACACCCAACTTTATGTTTTATATGTCTCTCCCTTGAATTTTTTTAAAAAAGGAACACGAAAGAGAAATGAGAAATAAACAACAGCGACAACAAAATCCCAGGAAAATGAAAATCAAAGCAAGCCGAGAAGAGACCAGTCAGACAAAAACTGCCAAACCAAAGCAAAATGGAACAAAAAGTTCACAAAAATACCACTGAGTTCATTTTGTATTCATCAGCTACAGTTGGACATGGGGACTTCCCTGGCGTGTGGTTGAAATTCGCAGTGAAACTCCATTAGAGAAGAAAGATTTTTCTCTTTGCCAGTGAGAACCAATTACAGATGCCTCTGGGTTAGGGATGTCGCACTGTGTCAACTTTCCACTCTCAGTGCTGTGACCCTATCTGGCTTGAACCTATACTCATCCTGAACATGCTGCCACAGCCTCTGTGATTCTGTGTCTACACCATTCTTGTTACATCTGGAAGGCACTGATTCCTTAGAGCCAACCATCACCTCTGGCCTTTAACATCTGTCTGTCTCCCCTTCTACATATGTCCGTGAGCCTTGAGGGGAGGGTTGGATGAAGACATTCCATGTAGAACTGAGTGCTCCAAGGTCTTGCACTCTGCACATTGTCCAGTTGTCTCTCTGTTAGTTCTCATCTACTGCAAGAAGCTTCCCTGATGAGGGCTAGTGAGGCACAGATTTATGAGAATAGCAATGTGTCATTAGGAGTCACTTTATTTCTAGGATCCTGTAGCAAGATAACCACCTTAGATTTTCCTCTAGACCCATGAATATTTTCTGTCAGGTTTTTGGTCACTTAAGCCATGTCAGGTATGGATTCTATCTGGTGAAATTGGCCATTAAATCCAATCAAAAAGTGGTCAGCTACTCCTATAATATTTGTGCAACAACTGTACCAGAACATCTCGTGAGCAGGTCATTGTTGTAGGTCACAGGGCTTATAGCTGGGTGATATCGATGATTACTTTTCCTGCCAGCATGCAGAGTACCTTCCAGTACCATGAATGCTAGACACTAGAGGTAAGTTCTAGTTGGGCATTAGCTTGACCTCTTTCTCATGTGCAATGACATAAGTAAGAGTTGTCTTCTGCAATAGGGTCTTACCATCAGGTTGTAGAGAGTAACCAATAGCCTTTGTCTCAGATTCTTTTAGAACTTTGTGCATTTGATATGAAAAAGGAGTATATATGGAAAATCAAGTTGTGAACCTGAAAACACCCGCTTACCACCAACAACCAAAGCCACAAACGTTCTCAGTGTCATTGATCAGCTTCTCCTCCTTCCTCACTCTGCACCGGTAGAACCCGTAGGCCTGAGTGTCCCATTCTAACCTCAGTTCTCCTATTAATTCTGTATATTTCCACCATTGCTTATTTTATAATACTAAGAACACAACCTGTCTCCTTTTATTTTACCTTTTTATTTTTTACTCATTTTATTCTCTCAACAATAAATGCCATTCTCATATGTCTTTAGCCTGAGTTATTCAAAAGAGAAATTTAACTGTATCTAAATGTACAGCATTTCAAAGCCTCTTTTTGATTTCTTAATTAATTACATTGTGTTTTGAAACATTGTATGCTGATTCCATAAAATTTGTTGAGGCTTATTTGTTCTGCGACCAACACAACCTTGGTTTATAATTTTATATATTATTGGTTAATAAATATTCCTTATGGGTTTGAAAAGCAGTTTATTCACTGACAGAAAAAAATATGTTGTTTAGTAGATTTTTGTTCATAATTGTGTTACTCTAATATTCCACATTCTTGCTGATTCAGTTGTTGATAACTGTTATTAAAATAGCATGAGAGCATGATGACGCTGAATATTTCTGTTTACCTCTGAAATTTTGCTCATAATTTAATTTTCATATTTTTCATCTTTGCTATTGCATTCTGAAGGGATCTATTATCCTAGTGGATTTGAGATTGTATTGATATACAACCCTCATGTTGAAGGTTCCCTGCCTATGCTCTCTGGTATTATATAGCTAGAACTGTGTGAAATTGGTAGTTTTGTAGGTCAAAATTCACTGTGCTCATTTAGTTTAATATGATAGCTTAATCTATTTTGTTTATTTTTTCCATTGTTTTCTCAGTGGTTCCATATTATCTTATAAACAGCGCATAGTTTGTTCTTTTCAAAGCTTATACTCAGATGATCCATGCTGCTCTACAGCGTTTCCCAGCATAATTCTATCTATTTCTTCTCCCTTACCTTTACTTTCTCTTTGTCCCAAGTACTTTTGTTAAAAAATACTTTAGATAAAATAAATTTAACAGACCTTATTAAAACAGGAAATGACTCATGGATCAGGCAGAACTCAGAGTGAGGAGAGATTCAGAGAGAAACATCATGGAAGCGTAGGCTTGCAGAGATGGACACAGAGAGATGCCCAAAATAATCCAGTGATTACAGGGGAAAGCCCCTGGTTACAGATTTGGGGGCCATTGCCTACGTTTGCTTATGGAGGGACATCAAACCTGATAATGGAAGGACTTCTGAAATATTTCTTTTCATTTCCTGTCAGTTTGCTGCTCATGTGCAGTTGAGCCATTTGTCACCGCATTGCTAGACCATGGATAAGGGTATAAATCCACCATTATAGAATTCTGATTAGATAAATATTGGCCCATAGTATTCAATTTCCATGCTCATTTGGCCTCTTTTTCCTCATTTAGTTGCTTGTTAACATATATAACACTTTTTATCAAGCTTTAAATTCATTAACTATGGTATTCAGTTTTAGAATTTCTAGAAGCTAGTACTTTCTTAATCCTGTGGTTTAAGAGTCTTGTAATGTAAGCAGAGGCTGTTTGTTTATTTCTTGGCTTTCCAGACCTGAATAATAATATAGAAACTATATTAATTACAACACTGGTTGGAAAATAACTTAGGCATATTTTTATCTAACTTTTCCATCTTAAATTAACCCATAATTCTTGTCTGTGTTAGCCACGTGGCTTAAGAACCTCTTATCAGTGAGGCATTCTCATCTTGCTTCCTATGCATCTGGGTGACAACTGCAGACTGAGAGTTTCCTTTTCCCAGAATTCTCCTGGTCTCATTGTCCCACCTCTACTTCCTGCCTAGCTACTGGCCAATCAGTGTTTTATTAAGCCAAGACAAGTGCCAAATCTTTACAGGGTACAGACCATTGTCCCACAGTATTGTAACATAAAAATTAAAGTACATTTCACAATTTAATGTTAATTTTACTTAATGTCACTACCCTGTCATGAAGCCCAATATACTAAATATTTTTGCTGATTTCTAGCTTCCTTAATTTACCCCTTCCCCCGAGACTATCTTAGAAATAGTCCACCTTGGTTTATCTTGAATCATAACCCCAGACAACATCAACATGCTCTGTAAGACACGGATACTTATCCTAACAGCATTAAGAGTAGCCACAAGACTATGGTATTAAAATATAGCTTGATGTTAATTTTAAAAGAAACAAATTGGCTTGCATACCATAAGATCTGCCAAATAGCCATATCTCAAAATTTAATTCCTAACAAAGATGGCAATCCTCATCAGCCTGCTTAGCAATTGACGATAGAAAAACTGTTCATAAATGAGAAAATCTATACCATTATTACATGCCAAAATGGAATGCAGAAATATTAAAGAAATAAATCAAGAAAATCCATAAAGACATAACATATTATGCCTTAGGGCTAGGGAAGAACATTCAAATGATTTTCACAACGAATCAGTTACTAGATTCAGTCACAGCAAAATTAGGAAATATTTTTTAGGGTAAAATTAGCAGAAATATGTCAGAAATATTTTACATGTCTAAAACCACAAGGAAACTATCACCCCGACTATACATAAACTTTATTCATATGTAAAAGAAATCGCAACTTTAGATATGGGAAAAGATATTTGGGTCAATTTGCAGCTAAATAAATCTCAAACTTTTTAAAACTGTATAAACAGATGACTAAATCATTAGTAATCAGAGGAATGCCATTTTGAAAAAAAGAAAAAAAGAGAATATCCTCTTAGAACTACCAGGTCCTACATAGAATGTTCAGAGAAAAAACCTCAGAAAACAAAATACTGTATATGCACAGTTTAGCATCTTACCCTGGTGCTTTACAACAGAATAAGCACTCAGTATGTGTGGAAGAACTGGGTGTAACACAGAAAAACACATAATACACAAATCACAAGTAAGATTCTCCATGTTGTCCTAGATTCCCACCTCCCTCACAGGAGTCTTATCTATGGGACATCTGGTGTGGAAGCCTACAATCGTACAAGCTCATTGTTTCCCTGAGTTCCTAAGGTCCTCAAAATCCTACTTAGCAGTGTAAGTCTGGGGTCTCGGAGCAATGGTTTGCAACCTGTGGGTCAGGATATCTTTGGGGATCAAATGACCCTTTCATGAGGGTCACATATCAGATAGCCTGCATATCATATATTTACATTACAATTCATAACAGTAGCAAAGTTACACTTACAAAGTAGCATTGAAAATAATTATATGGTTGGGGCTTACAACATGAAAAAATGTATTAAAGGGTCACAGCATTAAGGAAGGTTGAGAATTATTACTCTAAAGGAAAATAAACAGTATGCATTGCTGATTTACTAGATTGACTTACAACATAGAAGGGTAGGTAATCCAAAAATGGTTATCTGCTTGCTACAAACTCACAGTGTCTGGTAGCTCCTCAGTCTATGAAGCTAGAAGCTTCCATACAAAGGAGCCAAAGATAGAGTCCTACTCTGGGGCTGAAGTCCTGCAAACTCCCATGTATGAATCATTCTAAAAGGAGGAAGAAGCTAAGAACTTCATTCAGGAGTGATGGAGGCAGCAATAGACACGCTCCCTTGGGAAGACTGAAACTTGCTTGAACTGGTTGACTTAAAAAAATTAGCACACAGGTATAAGGTATAGTAATGGCATTGTCAAAGTGTTTCAGTAGACTCTCCTTCCCTCTCATCTCTCCTACCCCTGCTACTCCTGATCCCCCGGAACTCCTCCCCTGGTTTTCTTTCTTCCTGTCCCGCAAGTCCTTTGTTCATCTCCCTTCTATCTTTCTTTGTTGTAAGACAAGTGGTGGGCTGTGTACTGCCACCCAGTTAGCTTAATCCCCAAAATAACCACATAGAAATTGTATTAATTAAACACTGCCTGGCCTATTAGTTTTAGCTTCTTATTGGTTAACTGTCACATTTTGATTTAACCCATTTTTAATAATCTGTATTGCCACTTGACTGTGGCTTACCAGGATGAGTCTAAACAGTGTCCGTCTTGGGCAGGAGAAGCAGGGCATCTGTCACATTTTTCTTTTTTTAGCATTTTGTTTTGTCTACTCCACCCATTTTAGGGCTGTCCTATCAAAAGGTCAAGGCAGTCTCTTTATTTAACCAATGAAAGCAACATATAAACAGAAGAGCCTCCTACACCATTTCCCCTTTTTCTGTTTAAAAAAAAAAACCAAACCAAAACAACAACAACAACAAACCAAAAACATCTTGGGCAAAGGAAGCATGGCATCTGCCACACTGCCTCTTCCTCCCAGCATTCTCTTCCATCTATTCCACCCACCTAGGGGCTGCCCTATCAAAAGGCCAAGGCAGCTTCTTTATTTAACCAATGAAATCAACACAAATACAGAAGGACCTCCTACACCATTTCTTCATCACTTATTTTTACCTTCTCTTTTCCCTTTTATGTTCTGTGATGGGCTGAATGAAAATGGCCCCTATGAGTTCATAGACAGTGGCACTGTTTGGAGGTGTGGACTTGATGGAATTGGTGTGATCTTGTTGGAGGCAGTGTAACAGGCTCTGAGGTCTCAGATGCACAAGCCAGGCTCAGTATAGCTCTTTTCACCTGCTGCCTGCTCATACAGACGTAAAACTCTTGGCTCCTTCTCCAAAACCCTGTCTGCCTGCATACCACCACGTTACAAGCCACGATAATAATGAACTAAACTTCTGAAACTGTAAACCAGCTCCAATTAAATGTTTTCCTAAAAATCAATAATGGTACCTGATACCCTTTCTGGCATGTAAGCATACATATAGACAAGGTATTCAAAATCTTCTTTTCCCCTAAAGACATCCTTCAGAGACAACTGGAAGTTATTTCTACAATTTAAGATCATCATCACTTAGTTCTGCAGTTAATATTACATTTTTGTAGGAAAGGGAAGCATAAGTGGCTTTAAAATATTACAAAGCACCCATTATGAAGGAGAAAGAAAATGTGAAGACAGGTGAGAGACACTTAAAACTGTATCCTAAGTAAAGGCAAGGTAGCAGGAGGAGCATAATCACATCTACAACTAAGTCATCGGTGATGACATCCAGGGAGGGGTGTCCTTACCTAGAGCAGATGGGCCCATGAGTAGTTACTTCACATGAGACAGTTTACTTCCCAACTCTTCATTTGAAGTTTCCTCAGACAATGGCATAATAAAGCAAGCCACTAACTGGCTAGAGAGAATACCATCAAAGGGACAAACTAAAAATGTTCCCCAAAAGAACAGAAATGAAAGCTCAAAATTTAAAAAAAGAATTACATTGAAACTAAAGGAGGGAAGGACCTAGAAGAGGAAGAAGAGAGAAGGAAAAAGAAGAAGAAAGATCTAAAAACAATTGCAATGAATAATAAATCAGTCTTGTTAATGGCATGCCCAAAGTGTTCCATTTTTATGTGAAAGCAAATAACTGTGAAGTATCACCAACATAAACACTGATTAAAAGAGATTAAATGTCTTGAGATGAAATGTCATAACATTACACAGTGTCAGTTTGCAGTCTTCTCAAAATGTTAATGACCTCCGTTTCAGCTGCTACTATCAAGGGAGATCTCTGGGGAAGGAAGCCTCAGCTGCAGGCTCCCAGGAGGAGCTCAGAGCCCTGTCCCATCCTCTCCCTGCTAGCAGATAAAATATCATTGAAAATGAGTCAGTGACATTTGCCCATGATTCACAAGGGAGTACTTAAAAAAAAAAAAAGGAGAAGAAGAAGAAATTTTATTTTACCTGAAAGTAGTTGAGTTTGTCTTACCATTTCAATAATGTTTCAGACCTGATTCAGTCAGTCTGAAATGCTCTTTGGAATAATAGTCCTTTATCTTTAACAGTGACATTTTCTCCAGCAACAGTAACATCTGCAGAAGATTTAGGAAGTGACAGTTCATCATTTCACAGACTAATTCTGGAATAAAAGTGTGAGGCAGGGTGAATTCATAACTACTTTGCCAGGACACTTGCCAGGCATTTTCAAGAAGTGTAAGAGTATCTTCTGAGAGAACAGCCCCTTCCCTCATTTACCTCAATAAAAATCATTAGGACTTCTGAAAACTACAATTATTTTTGCTTCCAAGCCAAAAGAGAAAGAAGAAAGAAAGAAAAAGAAAAATAGGCCAACACTCCTTGGCCACTTCTTTTAACTATACCACTGGCCTAGTTATTCTTGTCCACCATTGCATGTTTCTCATTATCTTCCAACCCTTGTGTGTATGAACCTTCATGTGCATATCTGAGGCCTAGAGTGTACAGGCATTTAAGATTGATATTTACTCCAAAAATGCTTAGTGAGTTTTTACTTAAGTCTTCAGACCAATTCAGTCTTTTAAGAAGTCTCTGATATCTAGAGGTTGGAAGGCAGGAGCAACAGAAATAAAAACAAAATGGGGGCAGCAATGGTAAGTGTCACATGTTCAGTATAATAACAATGGTCAGGAGTAGTGCAAGAGGAGCTTTAGCTGGAGCTATCAGAGAATTTATACTGACAAAGGAAGATTACACAATGGGCACCATAAGCTTTTAGACAGAACGTTAATAAAGAGTCATTGAAGAAAGCATTCTGCCTTCTCTTAACTGTAATAAATCACTACCTGCATGAGAGTATTTTAATTTAAATTAAACATAAGTAAAATAACAAATTTATTCATACATCCCAAACGCTTCATGGGAAAGTGGTATGGCGGCCAATGGCTACCATATTGGATGGCACAGAAGGATATTTCCATCACGGCAGAATATTCAGCTGGACAACTCTGTTCCATATAGAAGAAACAGGATGACCACAATGGAAAACAGCAGATTCTTTCCAGATACCTAGAGGCCAGTAAACTTCCAATGTTGACTGGAGTCTAGCATAGCATTCCAGTGAGTGTTGAATGAATTCATTTGAAACTCGGGCTTTGTTCAGTGAATGAGACTGATACAGAAGAAATAAGCTTTGATAATGAATGAAACAAATACAACTGTACAATGTGTTCATCTACAGGACTTAACTACACTCTAGATGAAGAAACTCAAAATCAGTGAGATGAGCATCATTATTCAGTTTGTGGATATCAAAGGGTGACTACAATGTACAAATGTTTTTAGAGAGGTATCTTCAATATACTAACCGTCCCTCCCCGACTTGTGTTAATGATAATGATTTTCTTTTGTAGAGTTGCCCATCATAATAAGCTGATCCACTCTCTTGTGACAAAAGGTAGCCTTGTATCCAACACTTGAAAATCCAAGTCACAGTAGCGCAGTCACACATAGTATAGTTTAGATCATATCAGGTTGAAGCTGTACTCAGATCAGACAAATGGAAACATGCTCTGCAGCTTCACATATATGTTCCTGATTTCACATGTATGTTCCTAGATAGGAAGACTGTTTTCTGAAGGAGATTAAGGAAATGATAAGGCATTAATCATGACACTTTTATTTATGTGTGCCTTCCTGTGTCATATGACCAAAATCACTCTGTGGGACAGTGAAAAGTCATTCATAACACTTTACAAAATTTATGGACCCAGCCTAGATGGCTTTAAAATTGTGTCATTGAAGAGAAAGAAAAAAGATGAAATGACTTGGTGTGTTCATGGCAGAGTCCTGTAAGTAATTTTCTCCATTGTATTCCCAGATACATGACCCAGGAAAGAAATGACCACCTTATCCTTGTTGTCCTCCCTCTTTTCTGCTCTTCCTTCCTACCTCCCTCTTCCCCTCTTCTTTTCTGTTTCCTTCTCCTCACTTTTAAGTTCATGAAAAATGAGTAGTGATCTTCCTTCCTTTCTTTTCCTTCTTTCCTTCTTTCTTTCTTTCTTTCTTTCATCTATCTATCTATCTATCTATCTATCTATCTATCTATCTATGTGTTCTTGCATATACATGGACCAACTTATAAATAAACAAGGGATACAGATCTGAATCACAAATTCTCAAAAGAAGAAATAAAAAACCTTTAACAGTGTTTAACAACATTGGAAATCAAGGAAAAGCAAATTAAAACTACTTTGAGATTTCCTCTTTCCTTAGCCAGAATGATTAAGATTAAAAAAAATGACAACAAAGCCTGGTGAGGATGTGGCAAAGAGAAACACATGTTCAGTAGAGTTGCAAAAAAATCAGTATGGGGAATTCTCAAAAAGTTGAAAATAGGTTTACCATGTGTCCTAACCTTATCGATTTTTGGCATATCCCCAAAAGATTCACTATCTTATTACAGACAGCAACTCAGCTGTGTTCATTGCTGCTCTATTCGCAATAGCCAGGACATGGAAACAGCCTAGATACCCATCACATGGAGAAGGGGTAAGGAAAATGTGGCACATTTCAGCTATAACAAAAAATGAAATTATGAAATTTTCATGTCAATTAACAGAAATGGAAAATATATACTGAGTAAAGTAACTGAGACCCAGGAAGACAAATGTTGCATAGTCTCTCTTATTTGTGGACTCCAGTTCAGAATCTTTAGGTTTGAATATATAAACAGAAATAGTCACATAAGCCAAAGTCATAAATTGTACCAAAGCAGGCAAAGGGGAGGAGGAGCTATAGAGAGGAAGTTAGCATAATGACGGGTCATTGAAGACAGGAAGGGGAAAAGTGGAGATCTTCACTAGGTAGGCAAGAAAGACAAAAAGGAGAGAGGTAAAGAAGAAATAAAAGCAGGTCCCTGGATCATTGGGCTACCTGGCGGCCCTGTTTAGTTGCTGAGGAATCCCATCTGGATGGGTGTCCATGTTTTGGTGCTGAGGAGTTCATCTGGACGGGAACAGTTCCTGCTTCTACACTGAAGAGATACACCCAGAGAGTCAATCACAGCAAAGACTGGACCAAGACACCAGGCCTCTCCTGGCTCCATTTGAAGAAAGAGATGGGAAGGCGCCAATGCAAGAATTCCTCCAACAACCTGAAAGGCAACATGACACCACCAGAATCCAGGGATCCCAAAATAAGAAATAAAAGCAAAGGATACAGCATTTTAAACACACAGCCTTCTTTCTTAAGATACAAATCAGCAACTTTAAACTAATAATCTTTTATCAGACTCTCTTTAAAAGGGTTGCCACAACAGACAAGCTATCTCTGAGTACCAATGCTTGCCAAGGTTTACTTGCAAAAGTAGAGCAAAAACTGAGGCATTGGCTCAAGCTAAGTGAACCAAAGAGCAAGAGGGAAAGGTATGAAGATATATGAAGATACTTGAGGTAGATGGAAGAGGGAATTGAACCCCAAAACAAGCCAAGGAAGGGAAAGGATAAAGAGTTCTATGCCTTTCTGTTTCCTGAGTGTATTAATTTATGTTGTATTCATGATTCATTCCTTAGGCCTTATTCCACGCAGGAACGGGTCTGTCTTTGATGAAAGATAAGGACAACTTAATTCACTGTATTTAAAGGTAAACACAGTATGAAAAGAGGTCACATATCCATATAAGTTATTCTTCTTGGTGTGTTAAACTTCGGATTTGGTTATAAACATGAACCCAGGACCACCTCTAATTCATGGACATTGCCCCACATGATGGTTCTCATGGACTAGGTAGGTTATCTTAGCCTGCTGCACCAATCAATAACCAGGTAAAAGACCCTAAAGGTCAACCTTGAAAGATCCAGCTTAACCAATTTTAACCAACTTTTTATTGTTCATGTATATATGAGTCTACTTCAATTTCTGTCTTTACAAGTCTCCTTTGGGATATTTTTACAGAGTTAATTAGGGTTATAAATCATAGGTAGGTTGTGATCTCTTTCATTCATGAAAGTTCAATATAAAACCTATTACTGAGAGATAATCTTCTTGTGTACTGTGAAGATGTGTTTGCAAAGGCACCTTCTGATTGGCTTAATAGAGAGCTAAACAGCCAGTAACTAGTCAGTAGAAGATAGGCAGGACTCTTGGGTAGAGATAGGAACTCTGGGAAGGAACAGAGAGATGGAGATCCATCAGCCAGACATGGAGGAAGTTGGTCATACCATACTGAGGCATGTGGCAGAATATAGATTAATATAAATGGGTTAATTTAACTTTAAAGAGCTAGGTAGGAACAAGCCTAAGCTGAAGTTAAACTTTCATGGTTAATAAAAAGTCTCTGTGCCATTATTCTGGAGCTGGTGGTCCAAAGAAAGACTTGTTACAATCTACTCAGGTCTTTAGTCCAGACACACTTAGATATAAATTAACCAATCATGTTGCATTCTGTGTTGGGGATTCATAACCAGGGACCAGAGAAAATGTAAGTTGTAATGAACATTTTTGGTTTGCTGGAAAAAGTGAAAATGTATTAAGTATACTCACAGAAGGGATAAGATAGACTTTTTCTCAAGAAAGAAAATGCCTGGCACCATAAGTGTATTTTCTACCCAGCAATTCAGCCACTAATATAGTGTCACTTTTACTTGAAGAGCCAACCCTCACAGAATACCACCCCAGGCATTTTATGTAACTTACCCTGGGTGACTTTTAGATGCCAGTGTCTATAGGGCATGCTCAGTGTTTTATAGAGCTCTTACAACATGTTTCCGCTTATAGCATTTTTATAACGTAAGACTCTGTGAAGACTCTTTCTGGGTGTAGGTTGCTCAAGGTTTTCTCTGTGAGGCTTCACCAAGTTCTACAGTAAATAACAGTATTTAAACTTTTAAAAGCATACATGCTGTGTAAATGCAGAGAGGAAAACTGAAGAGTAAGATATTAAAACCAAACTAAGGATGAAGAGTATAGAGGGTTTTGTTTCATTGGCCTTTTGGTTTTATGTGAATTGGCTTTTGATCTGCTACACAAATACATCTGCAGATAGAAATTCACCACAAGAATTCACTTGCCTCCAACAGTCACTGTGTAAATCATAAAATGATGTTGGTTTTTATTTAGCATTATGGGGTTCAAATCTCTTCCTCCTCCAAATCATATCTTCCTAACCAGGCTAACTCACTTAAAACCAGAGATCTGGCTAGCCTACTGGAAAAAAGCTTCTTTAGCATGTAGTCAATGAAGCCAACCCTCAGATATATATATATATATATATATATATATATATATATATATATATATATGGTCTAGTGAATATATGTGGATTGGCAACCTTCTTTTTAAAGTAGAGCAATATCTAATATGAAAATTGGATAAAAAGTACATAGGTAGCAATTTAAGTTCTACCTTTGACCCTACTATAAACCCAAAGGTTTCAATGGACAAGACTAGAAATTGCTAAGCAGATTGCCTCTTTTATTGGCTGCCAAATATCCTACTCTACAGTAGCCTGCTAAATGTCTGAAGAACACATTAATTCATTAGCATTACAAGTTTTTGTGTATTACAGAAAATACAACATTCCTGGAAGGAGAAATATTTTAAGCAACTATGGAATTATTCTGTCAATTCAACTTATGATTAAGTAGTTAGGCTGACAGCTAAGCCTTTTAAGATAGGGCACAGGTGGTAGAGGATAAATGAATTGAGATGGATATAATCAAGAAAATACTGCCTTACTTCCTGAAGTTTTCAAGACCTGCCTAACAAGGTATCAGCAGTAAAGATCATTTTTAAATGGCTAATATTAGATCACATTCTCCGAAAGAGATTTTCTCTGAAGTCTTTATGTCCTGATTTATTTTAAATATTCATTCTTTTATTCCTAAATGTATTAATCTTTTATATATCCCATGTAACAGGTTTTTTGATGAAGGTACTATTTCATACTCTTATTCTAGATGAGGAAACTGAGGCACAGAAGTGATAAAATTAGAAGAAAAGAGACAGAGCCAAAATTCAAATCTCTCCACTGTTGCTTTACCACTGCGATAGCGTTACACAGTTTTCTGTATTTCTGAAGAGTAGACAGTTGCTTCCCTGATTCTTTCTAAAGCAGTGGTGTTCAAACTTCCTAACACCAAGACACTTTAATACAGTTCCTGATGTTGTGGTGACCCCCAACCATAAACAGAAGTCTTGACTTTATAACTGGATCTGTGCCTTCAGTAGAGATGACCAACCCCAGTGATTGCACCATCTACACTGACTGATTCTCAGATGTGTGATCCAGAGTGCTGCACCTTGGGCATCCTAAAATGAGGGCTCTCTTTGGGAATAACTACACAGTCACATGGAGGTAATCCAGAAGACATAGTGTGTAATTATTTCTTTAGATAAAGGAAATTATAAAGACCAGAGAGATGAGCTGATTTACCTACGATCACACATCTTAATGAAGACAGCAGATTTGAAGCTCCGCACAATGTCACTGCGGTAAGTTAATTAGTGGGTTTGTTTCTGGTTGTGAATTAGAGCATCTAGGGACTAAACGTCAAGGGTGATTATGAGCTTCCACATCTGGCCATTCTGGGATAACTGGGCATAAATTTATATATAAGCAAAAATGATCATGATATGAAAATACATATAAATTAGACAACAAACAGCATATTACACGAAGTAACCCCTCTCCCACCTGTCCCAGCTAACAATTTTAAGGTCTAAATAATCTGCTAAGTTTTGTAGAAACAACAATAGAGTTAAGGGAGATCAGAGATGGTGACTTATTAAAAGGCTAGAAACTACAAAGAGAGCTCCTGATACACAGACCAGATCCATCAAGCCTTCGGCTGAACACTCACAGCACATGCATAAAAAGTTACTAGAAACCATCCAAGAATGCAGAAGAGAAACACTAAGTGCACCTCACAGAGTACCAAGTCCCAACTGCTACAGGGGTGATAACACAAGAACATCAGGGCACCCTTCAGATGGAGGTTGGTTCACTGATAGAGACAAACTAACCAAGTAAGGGTTGCTCAGGACCTACTTTAGCTGATAGTAAAGGAACACTCAAGTTAATCCAATTCCAGGAAGAACTAAGGATCTCACCACAGTACCATGCATGAGAATAACCAGTATCCAACTATGTGATAGTCACAGCTTCAGGAATTGGATAAAACAACCAGTGGTACAGAAAAACAGAAATCACATCCATGACCGTTCTACTTCTCTGTATCTATAAGGGGCTAAGAAGTAAAATAGACCACATAAGATCATTACAATGGCTATGAAAATTGCAGTCCCTTTGTCCAATGGCAGCAGAAACTGTACACACTAGGAAAGACATGGAAACTACCTTTGAACCCTAAAATCTATTGGAAATGTAGTTAAATGGTAGTGCTAAGTAAGGCACTTGCTTAGCATCCAAATACCACGAAACAAAGAGAAATGGAGGTAATGAATAACATCAGAAAAACATATTTGAAAATAATAGTCAAGGTTTTCTAAAGTCATTGAAAAATGGAACGCATGAGGTTCAAAATGGTCAATTAATGACAAGAAGCACCACAAAAGAAAAAACAGGAAAAATTACAGGAATGTGTCCTATATATCTAATTTTAAAATACACTGAAAATATTAGTAGTAATCAGAGGATTAAAATATTATATTCAGAGAAAGAGAAGATAGCGGCAACTTCACTTCAGCGACAATGAAACAAACTTCACAAATGACGTACTTACTGAAATAAAAAACAACGACAACTTAAAATTTTTTTACTTAGAAAACTGTTTCAATAGTAATAATGAAATGAGGACTTTTTTAAAAAAAAGCTTAGAGACTTCATCCTAAGCAAAACAACATTATAAGAAATATCAAATAAAGTTCTTCAAGCAAAAGAAAATAATGCCATATGGGAATTAATCAATATAAATAATTTCCAGAAGTGGTAAACAAATAAGATTAGAAAAATGTTTCTCATTTTATTAATGTTTTATGAGGATAACTGTAGTTTTAAAGCAAAACTAATTATTTTATGGTCTTATTATCTATGTTTAAGCAATATATGTAACAGTAGCAAGAAGAACTATAGAAATCAAATGGAAATTGATTTCCAGTCTAGAATCACCTGGGGACAGAAGCCCAATGAGGGATTGTGGACACTGGGCTGGCATTTGAGCATGGCTGTGGAGGATTCTCATAAATTTAGTGTGGGAGGACATAGTCTATTGTGGGTGGCACCGTTCCCTAGACAAAGGGTCCATACCATTTATAAATGGAGAAATCAATTTGACCACAAGCAAACAAACAAACAACATATGCACATTTGTTTCTGGCTGCTCTTAACCGTGGGTGTGATGGGACCAGCCCAAATTCCTGCCTTGACTTCCTGCTTGAATGAACTGTCACCTGAATTTGCAGCCAGAATAAATCCTTTCTTTCCTAAGATGCTTTTATCAGGGTGTTCTATTGCAGCAACAGAAATGAAAAAAGGACCGTGTTGGAAGTCCAAGGACCACCCACCTCCATTTAGGTCTAGTAAGGTGAGCATCTAAACTGCCTAGGCTCCCACAAAGACAGTACGTGCAGTAGGATCAAAACCCAGTGCCATTGTTCTTGAGTTCTCAGTAGTCCTCATTGTCCGCTATGTTCAGCAAGTCCGGTTTTATCCCATGCTTTTTCAGACCCAGGCCAGCTGGCCTTGGTGAGTTCCCGATAGAACATCCCCATTGCCTCAGTGTGTGGGTGCACCCCTCGCGGTCCTGAGTTCCTTGCTCGTACTCTCTCTCCTTCTGCTCCTGATTTGGGCCTTGAGATTTCTGTCTGGTGCTCCAATGTGGGTCTCTGTCTCTGTCTCCTTTCATCACCTGATGAAGGTTAATATTCAGGAGGATGCCTACATGTTTTTCTTTGGGTTCCCCCCTCTGGTTGGCAACTGTCTAGACATAATTGCTTGTATTTCTTTAAAGTTTCACCAGAGCCTACCCAAAAGAAGCCAGAATTATCCCATGACTTCTATAGATCTCTGCTTTATCTTATGTACATAATGCAGTCCTGAAGTCTTGTAGTCTTACATTATTGTTTATCATGTATCTCATGCCCTAGCATTGTACATATAGTTTTCAATAAATAAAAGATTTGTCTGTGGAAAAAAAAAAGACAGTGTTTTCACTTACATTTCTTTATAGCCTATAAAGTGCTATATTACTTCTTTAAAGTAGATGATAATAGCTTATATTCTAAACTATTTATTAAAAACACCAGCAACTATTTAAAACTACATAGCTGATAAGTCAACAATGAAGTAAAGAGATGAATCAATTTTAAAATTCTCAATAAATCTACAAGAAGACAGAAAATGAGAAGGCAATTAGCAAAAATAAACACATAAAATAGAAAAATATAAGTATAGTAGATCTGACCAAAATATTACCAATAATTGTATGTACTCTAAATGATTTAAATGTTCTAATTTAAAGTCAGAAAATTGTTTAATAAAATGTCAAAATCCAGTCATATAACTCCATTAAAGTAATTTTTTTATTTTAAATATGAAATGCAGTGAAACAATAGAATACCATAAAAATTATATATTATAGATGGATTTTATTAAGACAAACAGGTGTCCTGTCATAAAATGTGAGTTTTCTTGACTCATTAAAATGACACATATGTGTGTGCACCTATATAAAACAGAAAGAAATTGAAAATTCACAATTACAATTTTATATTCCATTATTTTTACATCAATATTTGATAGGGAAAAAAGCACTAAACTAGTATCAGTCTTGAAGACACAAGCAATTGTTGTAATAGGAGCGGTGGGGCTGCGTCCCCGGCACCCCGGCCGCCAGCTAGCTTATGCCCCAAAATAACAATACACAAACTGTATTCTTTTAAACACTTCTTGGTCCATTAGCTCTAGCCCTTACAGGCTAATTCTCATATCCCGATCAACCCATCTCTAATAATCTGTGTAGCACCAGTCTTATCCAGAAACATTCAGTATGTCTGACCTGGCGGCTTGCTTCATTGCGTCTGGCTCTGAGAGGAGCTGCATGATTTCTGAGCTCACTTCCTCTTCCTCCCAGCATTCTGTTCTGTTTACTCCGCCTATCTAAATTCTGCCCTAACAGATGGGCCAAGGCAGTTTTTTTTTTTATTAGCCAATGACCTTCCTCCATCAAGCAATAACACTAAATCATATAACACAGACTAAGTTAGTAGAGCAAATAACAAACTATACATTCATTTCAAATGCAGGTGGAATATTTACCAAAGTATCAAGAAAATCAGTATCTATTTTATACATGGACACTGAAATTTTACATATTAAAGATTGAATCAAATAATATTGAAAAGAATGCTGGTTACAGCATGGTCAATTAATGCATTTCCGAACTGCAAGGTTCACACACTAAGCAATGTAATTTACTATGTAAAAAATATTTTTAAATGTATATTTTAATTTATATATAAAATATGTGGTGAAATTTGAAGCATATAATAATGAAACTGAAAATGTATAATGACTGTATGACTGTGTGTATGTGTGTGTGCATGTATATATGTGTGCCTATGTGTATATGCATATATGTGTATCTGTGTCTGTGTATGTCTTACGTATGTGTGCATACTGCTCTGTGCATATGGGGATCAGGGAACAGTTTCTCACGAGTTTGCTCTTGCTCACCTTGTTTTGAGGCTGGGTTTCCCTTCCTTATTCTGCTGTGCTGCACCTTCCAGGCTAGATTTCCCAAGTTAATTTCAATACTAATTTCATCAACCAAAGTCATATAGCATGGCATGAAAATTAGTGTTCCAAGAAACAGAAATGAAATAACAGTTAGAAACAGACATACATACCGTCTTACTTAGGGTTTCTATTGCAGCAAGGAAACACCATTACCAAAAAGGGTTTATGAGGCTTGCACTTCAGCATTGTAGCTCATCACTGATGGAAGTCAGGACAAGAACTCAAACAGGACAGAATGCTGGAAGCAGGGGTTGATGCAGAAGTCATGGAGGGGTGCTGTTTACTGGCTTTGCTCAGCCTGCTTTCTTATAGAAACTGGGACCACCAACCCAGGGTTGACATCATCCACCATGGGTTGGGCCTTCCCTCATTAGTCACTAACTGAGTAAATGCCTTACAGCTGATCTCATTGAGACATTTCCTCAGTAGAGGCTCCTTCGTCGGATGACTCTAGCTTGTGTCAAGCTACACACAAAACCAAACAGTACACATACATACATACATACATACATACACATGGAGGATTGATGGAGGAAGGTCATTGGCTAATAAAGGCACTGCCCTGGCCCATTTTATTGGTTAGAGGATAGGTGGGAGGAGAAAACAGGACAGAACGCTGGGAGGAAGAGGAAGTGAGGTCAGAGACTCGAAAGCTCTCCTCTCAGCAGCAGACGCCTGAGAGAGACGCCATGCCCCGCTCCCGGGATGAAGCTCGACCCAGGATGGACTAGGCTAGAATCTTCCCGGTAAGACCGGTGCTCACCGATTATTAGAGATGGGTTGATCGGGATATCAGAATTAGCCAGTAAGGGCTAGGGCAGAAGGGCCAAGCAGTGCTTAAAAGAATACAGTGTCTGTGTAATTATTTTGGGCATAAGCTAGCTGGGCAGGCGGCCAGGGGTGCTGAGAACTCAGCCCTGCCGCCCTTATTACTTCAGAGGATTTTCAACAATAACGAAGAGAGAACTCAACTGAGGAAGAACAATGATGCAAAGACATCATTGTTGGGAAATAATCTTTCCAATAAATATTTTTTTAATAATTGCAAACAGGGAAAAGAACAACTTGACCTTGACTTCTATTTTATACCATATATAAGATATAATTAAAATGGTTATTATAAATTTAATAATAACTCCAATAAAACTTCTAGAGGAAGAGAGGAAAACCTCATGACTTTGAGTCAGGTCTTATTTTATAATAAGCACAAAACTGATAAATTGGCCCCCATAAAATGAAAGCATTTTTATTTTTAAAAAATGATTTTAATAAAATCAAAAGACAATCTGTACATTAAGAAGAAAAATGGAACATATATCTATTAAATGACTTTCACCTAAAATAAAATACATGAAGAACCATGTACAATTTAATGACAAAGAAACAAGCTCTTATTTAAAATAAAATGATTTTAATAGAAACTCAGCAAAAATATCCATATGAAAAATAAACACGAGTAAGGTAAGCATTAAGAAAATGCAAATTAAAATCACAAGTTATTATTAAAGCCCCCACTAACGTGGCTAAAACCTAAAAAACCTGAAATTCCTGAGTGTTTACAGACTCGAAGGCGACTGCACACTCAGTGACTGAATACAGGAGAGAGCTTTTCACAACACTTTGGAGAGTAGTTTGGACATATTGTACAAAGACAAACATAAGCTCACTTTATGACCCTGCTATTCCTGTTCATAGTATATTTATCCAAGAGAAAAGCAAACATACGTTCACAAAGGTCTATATGCAGAGAGTTGTTTCTAAAACCTTCCTCCTAAAGTCCCAAACAGAACGAATGTGAGCATTGGTCATCTGATGCACAGAGAAGTCACATGTGAGTGGTTCTGCTGCAGAAGTCTATTCCTCGATGGAAAAGAACAATGGAGAGCTACCCAAAATAATCTAGAAAATTCTCAGAAAAACATAGGTAGGAAGAGTCAAACCCAAAGACTATGTATTTGACGAGTGAATTTTGTATTAATTTGAGAAAAATTAAACATATAATGACTGAAATCCATTCAGTGGTTGCCTTGTATCATGCAGCGGAAGAAGAGAATTGTCTGCCAAAAAAGAATCAGAAATTTGGGCATTACCTCCTCTATGAACTACTGGAGTATGTGAAGGGGTCAGATCTGCAGATCCAGAGCCACATACAGGATCTCCATGACACAGGACAGCATCAGGATATCCAGGAGGAGTCATAGTTGGGGCTCAGTATTTATAGGGTAGCAGAAGTCAGGAGCCTCGAGAAGAACCAACAATCCATTGCAAAAAACACAAGTAAAGGTGAATGGACTAAGGAGTGTTCCTTGTGACTCATTGAGTCTCACTACAGCTTCCAGGTCAAGATTTTTTTTTTTTTGGTTTTTTGGCTTTTTTGTATTTTTAAATTTTGTTTTGTTTCGGGGGTGTGTTGTAAGGGCAGAGGGTGGAGGCAAGGGGACAAGGAGATGAGTGGAATCAGGATGTATGATGAGAAATTCACAAATAAATCAGTAAAAAGTGTAGGAGGAAACTGCATGTTGGTTCCCGGCTGCTCGGCCCCTAAATAATGACACAGAAACTGTATTAATTAAATCACCATTTGGCCCACTAGCTCTAGCTTCTTATTGGTTAACTCTAACATATTAATTTAACCCATCTCCATTAATATGTGTATCACCATGAGGTCACAGCCTACCAGCAAAGTTTCAGCACATCTGTCTCCAGCCACAGCTCCGTGGCTTCTCTCTGACTTCGCCTTTCTTTTCTCCCAGCAGACAGCCTAGCTTTTTCTGCCTAGTTCCGTTCTTCTCTGCCATATGCTCATTAATGAATAAAAGAAACACATAGACAGAAGGAGCTACCAGACCCAAAAAGTTGTTTTTTTAATGTTACATATAGAAGGCTGCAGAGATGTGTCTAGGGTTGGAAGTACTTGTCACTCTTGTAGAGGACCCAGGTTTAATTCCCAGCACTTACATTAAGCAGCCTGTAACTCCACCTCCAATGATTCTCCCACTGACTTCTGGTCTCTCTAGGCTCCAGCACACATGCGGGCACATTCACATACCAACACACACACAAATGTAAATAGATCTCAAAACATGAGTAGAGATTAAATCCACTTTATTTCACTTTTACCTTGGACAAGATAAAGTTAACAGATCAGTAAACTGTTGATTGAAAAGAGACAGAAAGAAAATAACATCTGTAAAGAAAAATCCTATTTGCTCTATGCTATTTATTTCAAAATCGGTATTGTGAAAGGCATGGGAGAAAGCCTTGACTTCACAGAAATCTGCTAAAAGACATGGAAAAGGATACAGGAATGGCAGGAAAACAGATTCAAACGGTGGCAAACTATGAGCCAGCAAACTAGCTGCATCACCATTCCTCACCAATCATAAAATCTAATATCAACTCTTTTTGGTTACTATCATTACCAAAAATTTCTATTTTAAAGGGAACTTTTCCCTTTCTGTATAAATGCAGAGCATATTCATTCCTGTGTAATTTTAAATTGATTTTAGAGCTACAGAAAATGGGGTCTTTTATCAAAGCGCTTTTGGCAGGTGTCCTCAAGGAGGGATATGAAAGAAATCCTTTTTGTGTTGTGTCTTTCAGTCCTTATATCTGGCTTACTTCTTATAGAGGGAGCAAGCTCAGCAAAGTGGATCTCCATCTATAAAATTATGACAGCATCTTCATAGAAGTTGGGCGAGACCAATGCATTAATAAGCATTTACGCAGTTAGAAACTTGGCATTAAACCACTGCTTCCTGTCCTTGTGCAGCTAGGCACTCAAGGTTACTCAGCAAGGTCTTCATGTGGCCACAGCTTAATTTCTCCCTGTGCCTAACTTCAGCCTTTGTTTTGTCCCCCTGGCAAACAAAGTGTTCCCTGCACTTCCAACTCAGCAAAGAAAGGCTCCTGGCAGAACAAAAGGCAAGAACTTTGCTTCCTGCTTGCCACGGGTGTTCCCTCACGAAAGGGAATGATATCCAAAAGATTTACAGAAAGAATAACAACTCTTCATATGTACACAGAGTTACTGATTCCTGATGCACATAAAAGCAGTATTTATAATTGCATGCCCAAGAGCCTGTTCTAAGCCAGGATACTAACAATCATATGCAAAGAGATAGGGTATCTTCATTTGCTTTCTATTGCTGAGCTAAACATCATGACCAAGAACAGCATGGGGAAGAAAAAGATTATTTCATCTTATTGGTCATGATCTATATGAAGAAAAGTCAGAACAGGATCTTAACACAGAACCCTAGAGTCAGAAATTAAATCAAGGGCCTGGAGACATGGCTCAGCAGTTAAGAGCACTAGCTGGTTTTCCACAGGACCTGCGTTTAGTTCCCAGCAACCGCTTGGTGGTTCACAACCATCTGTAAAGAGATCTGGAACCCTCTTCTGGCCTGCAGGCATGCATGCAGAAAGAACACTGTATACATAATAAATGAAACTTTTTTAAAAAAAGAAAAATTAAAGCAGAGATCATGGAGGAATGTTGCACACTGGCTTTTTACTCCAATTCACTGATTGTCCTCAGTCTACTTCCTTACAGCTCAGGCCCACCTGCCATATGGTTATACCACCCAGAATTGGCTGGGTCCTCCTAATCAATCATTAGTCAAGAAAATGCCCCATAAATGCACCTACATCTTATAATTTCCTGTTATCAATTGATTTTTTTAACAAAATACTTGTTTAACTATGTAAAGATGTGTTGCATTTGTTTAATCATGTAAAGATGTGTTGCTGTTTCATCTTGCCTGCCTAAGGCACCTGATCGGTCTAATAAAAAGCTGAATGGCCAATAGCAAGGGAGGGGTTATAGGTGGGACTTCTGGACAGGGAGTGTGAGTAGGAGGAGGAATTAAGGCTCAGGAAAGAAAGAAAAATAGACCCAGCCAGACACAGAGGAATCAGGAAAGTAGGACATACAGAATGAAAGGAAAAAAAAAACAGAGGCAAAATGTAGATGAGCAGAAATTGTTTACATTAAGTTAAAAGAGCTACTGTGACAAGCCTAAACTAAGGTTGAACATTCATAATTAATAATAAGACTCTGTGTCTTTATTTGGGAGCTTGTTGATGACCCAAAGAAAACTCTAACTACAGAGATTTTCTCTTTCCAAATGGCGGTAACTCATGAATCTAAGCTAGGTTGACATGAAACTCAGCAGTGCGCACAAAGTCAGATCTTATCTATAATAATAGCAGTTACTCTCTTAGTGAGGGCTTGTTCACGGCCAGGAATGAGCATTACATCACTTAAGCATTGAACTACTTAGCAAGGTAGGAATTATTATTCCTACCTTATAGATAAACTGATTATGGCTGGAAGAAGTTAAGAAAATCCAAATATTAGTCAAGAACTGAACCAGAGACTTTATAAACTATTTCCTCCTCAGTACCACTCTGCATACCTTAAAGGTTAATATGGAACTTCCCAAAAGGACAGTGGAAACAAGTTGAACTTAGAGTAGGGTTTAAGTAGGGAGCTAAATTGTAACTTTTTATCATGAGTCTGGTAGGCCAATCATGGCACTAAGTATCAATAACCTAAAGCAGCAGCCCTGGGCTTGACATCAGGGAAACTTCTTCTCTCTCTCAGTCTGCCTCATTCCCCAAAGTCTCATTCAACAAACAGCTTCCATTTTCTGCCATACTGCCCCATCATCTTCAAATCACAGTGACATTATACATAAGCACATCCTTTATGCACAGTTTTCTTTTGAAAATTGATTGGAGGTAAGTAGGTGGGTTAGGCAGCAAAGAGAAATAACTAAAGAATAAAGGTTGTGTGTGGGTAGATAGGGGTCAATGGAAAAAAGAAAACAGAACTATATTTGTACTTTCTTGGGAAGAATGACTAAGTAAAATAAATGTGATCATTTGAAGCAGTCAGTCATTGTGTGCTTTGTAAAAAGGGCAGGATGATTTGCTTCTCACCCACTCAAAGCCATTTTAAAGCAATCCAAGAGTTCGCTTTCCCCAGAGTGAAATGAAATGGTATAGAGCTATTATCTACACGGAGGATCTGGGGAGGGTTATAGCATGCTTCTTAATTATTATTATTATTATTATTATTATTATGAAGGTAAAGGGATGGTGGACTCTAGAGGAAATCCAGTATTCACCCTTGTTTGACTCCTTGAAGATACAGCATTAGGAGAACATCAAGGAAGAGACAGGAAACAAAATAAAAAGCTGGTTCAGCTTTTAACACAATACCAACTTTTTTTTCTTGTGACCTCTGGGCACTGGGGATGCAGAACTCAAGCATGGTCAACAGAGCAGTAACCTTCAGAGGCTCTTAGCAATGAGCCATCTGTAGTGAGAAAATCATTTCCTCTTTCCTATACAATGCCAACATTCAGATACTCGTGTATGTAGTCAACACAAAGATGCACAGGCGTGTCAGGTGTGGGGGGGGACAAAATGGAGGCTGATATCTATGTGCTTGATAACAACTTTGTGTTCCTCACCATATGTAAAAGCTTTAAAAGAGTCTATAACTCATTTTAAGGAAAGTAAAGCAATGCTAAAAGAGTGCACCCCTGTTTCCTAAGGCGATTGGAAGAAAGTACCACAAAGCAAGGGACTTAGAACAGCAGGAAACTACAATGTCACAGCTCAGAGAAAGACGCTCAGAATCAACGGTTGACAGAGCCATGACTGATGTTGCAGGGAGTCAGGAGCATTTCCTGGCCTTCTTCAGGACTCTGGGCAAAGGTGTCATGCTCAGGAGCATTTCCTGGCCTTCTTCAGGACTCTGGGCCAAGGTGTCATGTTTGTTAGTTTTTATGTTAACTTGACACAAACTAGAGTCATTTGGGAAGATGGACTCAATTAAGAAAATACCTTTGTAAGAAAGTACTAATAGGCATCTATTAGGCATTTTTCTTGATCAGAGATTGGTGTAAGAGGGCCCAGGTGGCTGTGAGTGGCACCAGCAGTTGCCATGTGGTCCTGAATTGTATAAGGAAGCAGGCTGAGTAAGCCATGAGTGAGCAAGTCTCAGTAAGCAGCACTCATCTGTAGCATTTGCCTTGAGTTTCTACCCTAACTTCCCTCCATGATGGACTATAAACTGTGACTGGAAATAAACCCCTTTGGTCGTGATGTTTTATCACAGTGATAGAAACCCTAAAACAGGTACAAATTTTGGCAGTTCATGTGGCAAATCATCTCAGTCCAGCCACTGTCTTTGTTAGCATGTGACTTTTTCATACCTCTGTGTTGACATGTTACTTTCTTCTCCTTATAAAAACACTAGAGATTGGATTAGAGTCATCCTGATGCCTGCATTTTAGTTTTATTATCCCTAGAAGTCCTTATCTCCAAATAAGGTCATATTCACAGATGCTAGAGTATAAGAACTTCAACATATCTTCTGGAGGGAGGGAAATGACATATAACACACGTGAGAAACCAACATCTCATGCTCATAGCACTGCTTTCTCAGAAGTCAAACATTAACAGAAAATGATTCTGTGGTTGTGTTTCACAGGTTACTACAAATTTATTCTCACCTGTAGTTTATTTCCCATTGTGTGTGTGTGTGTGTGTGTGTGTGTGTGTGTGTGTTCACATGGGAATGTTGGGTGTCTTCTTAGTCACTCTCCATACCAGCCTTTAAGATACTTACTCACTGAATCTGTACAAGGATGTTCCTGTCTTCATCTTCCCTATGCCAAGATTGCAGATGGATGCTAATGCATCCAGCTATGTGCATGGTCCTGGAGATCTGAACTCAAGTCCTCATGCTCACCTAGCAAGCACTTCACCTACTGAGCAATCTCTATTCCCCCATTTTCTACTCCTTGCTTAGTAACAATCAGTCATCAATCAATCATTATTAAAATTACTAAACATAAAGATAAAAATTTGACAAAAGGACAACTATGACAACTGTGTCACATGAAAAAAGAATGACCACAACTAAACCTCCTTTGCTTTCCTCTTCCAAATTTCAACATCATTCTTTTCCCTTCCTTCTATCCTGACTCTTGCTTTCTTACACTCACAAAAATATTCTTGTAAATCAGATGAGGGTTCAATGAAGTATTTCTCATAGCTCAAAGATAACATACTGAGAATGAATGAGATTAAAATGTAATTAATGGAACCAGTCACCTGTGCAAAAACAAAACTATTCCCCAGGAATGTCAGTCTCACTACTCTCAGGGACCTCTTGAGCATTATGCCTGCCCAGGAATGTGATTAATAAACTGAATAAAAAAAGACATGGGATCTTGGTGTGGGAAGTCCTTCTGTATTGGTTAATGAATAAAGGAGCTGTCCTGGGCCTGTGCATGACAGAGTAGATATAGGCAGGGAAAACTAAACCAAATGCTGGAAGAAAGAAGGCAGAGTCAGGGAGAAGCCTGGAGCCACTAGAAGAGAAAGACACAAGCCTCTAGCTGGAACCTTGCTGGTAGGCCATGAGCCTCTTGGTAAAATATAATAGAAATGGGTTAATTAAGATGTAAGAGCTAGCCAATAAGAAGCTAGAGCTAATAGGACAAGCAGTGATTTAATTAATACAGTTTCTGTACGGTCATTTCAGGGTTGAACATCTGGAAACAAATAAGCAGCCTCCTATAACAGGATCTGAAGACAGACATCGCCTTAAGTGCTGGATAAATTCATTCTTTCCTAATATTGTTCAAATTTTCTATTTTTTCTAGGTTTTTGTTTCCTCATCTGTGAAGTATGTTAGTAGCACTTACTTGATATTAATTTAAGTAGCACTTCATTTCATAAAATTAAATAAGAGAGTTTATCCATAGCCTTCTATTGTAACATGGAGGGTCCTGCTAGTTTGTTGGGGTTTCTGTCCTGCCCAGTACCCCATAGCCGGCAAGCCCCAAAGAAAATCATACAGAGATCTCCATAAGTTATAAAACTGATTGGCGGGGTGAGTTTCTGGCCCATGGCGCCAGCCTGGGACGGGGAGCTCGGGGGTTTCTTGGCCCCCTGTCCTTCTTGGGCTCTCTGCAGGGCCTCTACTCCCTGGGTGCTGCCTCTTTCTTCCTGGCCCACCCAGCTTCCGTCCAGAGCCCTCCCCACTTCGGCCCCACTGCCCTCTTTTGGCGCGTGGCATCGCCCAGCCCAGCCTATCTGGGCGCTGGGTCCGAGTACTCGGGGCTCCTGGGCGGGCAGCAGTTCCTTTGTTTCTGTGGCCTGCCTGCACCAAGCGGGGTAGGTGCTTTGTCTGCGAGCTGCCCAACCAGCACGGAGGCCTGATCTTTCGGCGCCAGGAGACCCAGCATTGGGAGAGCCAACATTGGGGAGAGACAGCCTTTGGTAGGCAAGGAGACCTGATCCGGTAAAAGAAGATCCATAGGGAGCATTTGGAAGAAGAGATGGGCCGATGTCAAGGCAAGAATACGCCAACAAGCTGAAAAGCAACATGAAGCCACCAGAAACAAGCGACCTCACAACGGGAGGACAAGAACCCCTTAATCAAGAGGAAGGAGAAAAGATTGACTTCATGAAAGTGATTGACACCCTTAAACAGCATGTAAAAAATGCCCTTATAGAAATGGATGAGAAATATAACAGAAAGTTTGAAGAATTGAATAAATCAGTGAATGATACCCTAGAAAACCAAGGAAAAACAATCAAACAGATAATGGAAACAGTTCAAGACCTGAAAACTGAAATGGAGGCAAAGAAGAAAACACAAACAGAGGACCGGCTGGACATGGAAAATCTAGGTAAACGAATAGAGACTACAGAAACAAACATAACCAGCAGAATACAAGAGATAGAAGAAAGACTCTCGGATTCTGAAGATACCATAGAGAAAATAAACACACTGATCAAAGAAAACAGCAAGTCCAACACACTCTCATCACAAAACATTCAGGAAATATGGGACACAATAAAAAGACCAAACCTAAGAATAATAGGAGTAGAAGAAGGAGAAGAAGGGCAGCTCAATGGTCCAGAAAATATATTTAATAAAATTATAGAAGAAAACTTTCCCAACCTAAAGAAAGATATTCCTATGAAGGTGCAAGAAGCATACAGAACACCGAATAGGCTGGATCAAAAAAAAAAAAAACATCCCCTCGCCATATAATTATCAAAACACAAAGCATACAGAATAAGGAAAGAATATTAAGAGCTACAAAGGAAAAAGGCCAAATTACTTATAAAGGTAAACCTATCAGACTTACACCTGACTTCTCCATGGAAACCATGAAAGCCAGAAGGTCCTGGATAGATGTACTGCAGAAACTGAGAGACCATGGGTGCAAGCCCAGATTACTATACCCAGCCAAGCTTTCATTCACTATAAATGGAGAAAATAAAATTTTCCAGGATAAAAAAAATTTAAACAATACGCAGCCACAAATCCAGCCTTACAGAAAGTAATTGAAGGAAAATCACTAACCAAGGAGTCCAACAATGACCACAATAACTCAGACATCTAGAGACCCTTCACCAACACAAAACAAAGAAGGGAAACACACAAACTCTACGACTAAAAAAAAAATGACCGGAGTTAACAACCACTGGTCATTAATATCACTTAATGTCAATGGACTCAACTCACATATAAAAAGGCACAGGCTAAGAGATTGGATAAGAAAACAGGATCCAATATTCTGCTGTTTACAAGAAACACACCTCAACCACAAAGACAGGCACCTACTCAGAATAAAGGGCTGGGAAAAGGCCTATCAAGCAAATGGACCTAAGAAACAGGCAGGTGTGGCCATACTAATCTCTAACAAAGTTGACTTTAAACTTAAATCAATCAGAAGAGATGGAGAGGGGCATTTTATACTCATAACAGGAACAGTTCATCAGGATGAAGTCTCAATCCTGAACATCTATGCCCCTAATATAAAAGCACCCACGTACATAAAAGAAACATTGCTAAAATTCAAGGCAGCCATCAAACCGCACACACTAATAGTAGGAGACTTCAACACTCCTCCCTCACCAATGGACAGGTCAATCAGACAGAAACCTAACAGAGAAATAAGAGAATTAATGGAGGTAATGAATCAAATGGACTTAACAGACATCTATAGAACATTCCATCCAAATAGGAAAGAATATACCTTCTTCTCTGCAGCTCATGGAACCTTCTCGAAAATCGACCACATAGTCGGTAACAAAGCAAACATCCATGTTACAAAAAAATATTAGTAACCACCTGTGTCTTATCAGATCACCATGGATTAAAGTTAGAATTCAACAATAATGCTACCCCCAGAAAGCATACAAAGTCATGGAAACTGAACAGTCAACTATTGAACCATACCTGGATTAAGGTAGAAATAAAGAAAGAAATTAAAGTCTTCCTGGAATTCAATGAAAATAAAGAAACAACATACTCAAACTTACGGGACACTATGAAAGCAGTCCTAAGAGGAAAGTTCATAGCACTAAGTGCCCACTTAAAGAAAACAGAGAAAGCTCACATTGGAGACTTAACAGCCCACCTGAAAGCTCTAGAAAAAAAAAGGAAGCAGACTTACCTAGGAGGAGTAGAAGACTGGAAATAATCAAACTGAGGGCTGAAATCAACAAAATAGAAACACAGAAAACAATACAAAAAATCAATGAAACAAAAAGGTGGTTCCTGGAGAAAATCAACAAGATTGACAAACCACTATCCAAGCTAATCAAACGGCAGAGAGAGAATTTGCAAATTAATAAGATCAGAAATGAAAAGGGGGACATAACCACAGACACAGAGGAAATTCAGAGAATCATTAGATCTTACTACAAAAGCCTATATGCCACAAAATTGGAAAATGTAAAGGAAATGGATACTTTTTTAGATAAATATCATATACCAAAGTTAAATCAGGACCTGGTGAACAATCTAAATAGACCTGTTAGTCGCGAAGAATTAGAAGAGGTTATCAAAAACCTCCCTACCAAAAAAAGCCCAGGACCAGATGGTTTCAATGCGGAATTCTACCAGATCTTCCAAGAAGACCTAATACCTATACTCCTTAATGTATTCCACAATATAGAAACAGAAGGGTCATTACCAAACTCCTTTTATGAAGCCACAATTACTCTGATACCAAAACCACCTAAAGACTCAACCAGGAAAGAGAACTACAGGCCAATCTCACGCATGAATATCGACGCAAAAATCCTCAACAAAATACTGGCAAATCGAATCCAAGAACACATCCGAAAAATTATCCATTATGATGAAGTAGGCTTCAATCCTGAGATGCAGGGCTGGTTCAACATACGAAAATCTATCAATGTAATCCATCATATAAATAAACTGAAAGAAAAAAACCATATGATCATTTCATTAGATGCTGAAAAAGCATTTGACAAAATTCAACATCCATTTATGTTAAAAGTCTTGGAGAGATTAGGGATACAAGGGTCATACCTAAATATAATAAAAGCTATATACAGCAAGCCGACAGCTAACATCAAATTAAACGGAGAGAAACTCAAAGCCATCCCACTTAACTCAGGAACACGACAAGGCTGTCCACTCTCCCCATACCTCTTCAATATTGTGCTTGAAGTTCTAGCAATAGCAATAAGACAACATAATGGGATCAAGGGGATTCGAATTGGAAAGGAAGAAGTTAAACTTTCGTTATTTGCAGATGATATGATAGTGTACATAAGCGACCCCAAAAACTCCACCAAAGAACTTTTACAGCTGATAAACATCTTTAGTAATGTGGCAGGATACAAGATCAACTCCAAAAAATCAGTCGCCCTCTTATACACAAAGGATATGGAAGCAGAGAGGGAAATCAGAGAAGCTTCACCATTCACAATAGCCAAAAAGAGCATAAAATATCTTGGGGTAAATCTAACCAAGGAAGTGAAAGATCTATTTGACAAGAACTTTAAGGCATTAAAGAAAGAAATTGAAGAGGATACCAAAAAATGGATGGACCTCCCTTGCTCTTGGATTGGGAGGATCAACATAGTAAAAATGGCAATTCTACCAAAGGCAATTTATAGATTCAATGCAATCCCCATCAAGATCCCATCAAAATTCTTCACAGATCTGGAGAGGACAATAATCAACTTTATATGGAAAAACAAAAAACCCAGGATAGCCAAAACAATCCTATACAATAAAGGATCTTCTGGAGGCATTACCATCCCTGACTTCAAACTCTATTACAGAGCTACAGTAATGAAAACAGTGTGGTACTGGCATAAAAACAGAGAAGTCGACCAATGGAATCGTATAGAAGACCCGGATTTTATCCCACAAACCTATGAACACCTCATTTTTGATAAAGGAGCTAAAAGTATACAATGGAAGAAAGAAAGCATCTTCAACAAATGGTGCTGGCACAACTGGATGTCATCCTGTAGAAGAATGAAAATAGACCCTTATCTATCACCGTGCACAAAACTCAAGTCCAAATGGATTAAAGACCTCAATATCAGCCCGAACACACTGAAACTGATAGAAGAGAAAGTGGGAAGTGCCCTACAGGAGATGGGCACAGGAGATCGCTTCCTATGTATAACCCCAGAAGCACAGACATTAAGGGCAACATTGAATAAATGGGACCTACTTAAACTGAGAAGCTTCTGTAAAGCAAAGGACATAGTCACTAAGACACAAAGGCAACCTACTGACTGGGAGAAGATCTTCACCAACCCCACAACAGACAAAGGTCTGATCTCCAAAATATATAGAGAACTCAAGAAACTAGACTTTAAAATGCTAATTAACCCAATTAAAAAATGGGGCACTGAACTGAACAGAGAATTCTCAGCAGAGGAAGTTCAAATGGCCAAAAGACACTTAAAGTCGTGCTCAACTTCCTTAGCAATCAGGGAAATGCAAATCAAAACAACTTTGAGATATCATTTTACACCTGTCAGAATGGCTAAAGTCAAAAACACCAAGGATAACCTTTGCTGGAGAGGCTGTGGAGGAACGGGTACCGTCATCCATTGCTGGTGGGAATGCAATCTTGTGCAACCACTGTGGAAGTCAGTATTTCGGTTTCTCAGGAAATTCGGGATCAAGTTACCCATGGACCCAGCAATACCACTCCTGGGAATATACCCAAGAGGTGCTATTTCATATGACAAAAGCATTTGTTCAACTATGTTCATAGCAGTATTATTTGTAATAGCCAGAACCTGGAAACAACCTAGATGCCCTTCAATGGAGGAGTGGATGAAGAAGGTATGGAATATATACACGCTGGAGTACTACGCTGCGGTAAAAAACAATGACTTCTCGAATTTTGCATGCAAATGGATGGAAATAGAAAACACTATCCTGAGTGAGGTGTCCCAGACCCAAAAAGATGAATATGGGATGTACTCGCTCATAATTGGTTTCTAGCCATAAATAAGGGCCACGGAGTCTACAATAGGTGAACCTAAAGAAGCTAAGTAAGAAGGTGAACCCAAGGAAAAACATATAGTTATCCTCTTGGCTAAGGGAAGTAGACCAAATTGCTGGGGAGAAAATTAGGATCTTGGGGGTGGGGTGGGATGGGGGTAAGGGGGGATGGGGAGAGAAAAGGTAGAAGGGAAGGAGGGGGGACTTGGGGAACCAGGAGAATTGGGATAAAGGAAAGGTGGACAGGGGAGCACGGAACCACAATTCTTAGTTAAGGGAGCCACTTTAGGGTGGGCAAGAGATTTGACCCTAGAGGGGCTCCCAAGTGCCCAAGATGAGGTTCCCAGTTAGTTCCTTGGGCAGCTGAGGATTGGGAACCTGAAATGACCCAATCCTACAGCAATACTGACGAATATCTTGCATATCATCATAGAACCTTCATCTGGTGATGGATAGAGATAGAGACAGAGACCCACACAGGAGCACTGGACTGAACTCCCAAGGTCCCAAGGAGGAGCAGAAGGAGGGAGAACATGAGCAAAGAAATCTGGACCACGAGGCGTGCACCCACCCACTGAGACAGTGGAGCTGATCTACTGGGAGCTCACCAAGGCCAGCTGGACTGTGACTGAAAAAGCATGGGATAAAACCGGACTCTCTGAACATGGCGAACAATGAGGGCTGATGAGACGCCAAGGACAATGGCACGGGGTTTTGATCCTACTTAATGTGCTGGCTTTGTGGGAGCCTAGCCAGTTTGGATGTTCACCTTCCTAGATATGGACGGAGGGGGGAGGACCTAGGACTTACCACAGGGCAGGGAACCCGGACTGCTCTGTGGACTGGAGAGGGAGGGGGAGAGGAGTGGGGGGAGGGGGAGAAGGGTGGGAGGAGGGGGAGGGAAATGGGAGGCTGGGGGGAGGTGGAAACTTGTTTTTTGTTTATGTTTTTTTTCTTCTTTTCTTAATAAAAAAAATAAAAAATAAAAAAAACTGATTGGCCCATTAGCTCAGGCTACATATTAGCTCTTGTAGTTTATATTAGCTCATTATTTTGATCTATTTTCCCCATATGGCTCAGTACCTTTTTCAGCTGGCAGGTCACTTCCTGCTTCTTTGGTGGTTACCCAGGACTGGGAGGAATCAATTTCCTCCCTCCCAGAATTCTCCTGTTCTCATTGCATTACCTCTACTTCCTGTCTGGCTTTCCTGCCTATACTTCCTGCCTAGCCAATCAGCATTTATTTAAAACATGATTGACAGATTAGAGACAATTTTCCCGCACCATGCTATCACGATTAACAACAGGTGATGGTGGCAGGGATTCTCAGTGGCAGAAAGAGAGATGGTCATAATTGCTCTATGCTTATGCTGCATTTGTCATCACTCTGGCCAAATAAGTGACATCAGCTCAAAGGAATAAACGAGTTCATTTTGGTTGATGGTTTCCAAGGTTTCCGTTCATGGTAGAGCGTGCTATTTATATCACGGTACCCAGGAAGGAAAAAGGAAATAAAGGAAGGGACTGGAATCACACACTCACCTGTGACTCACTTCATTTAACAAGGTCCTGCTTCCAATATTTCCACACATACACACATACACTCAGATATTACCATCACCACCTTCAACACATGAGCTGTTGGGAAACATTTAAGATGCAAACCATGACAGTGTTGTCAGTCTCAATATATGTATCAAAGTAACCAACACAGTACAAGGAATGATGTCAGAGGGCATTTATGACTCATTGCACCGCAGCTGTTTCCTGGACAATGTGTCTAAATGAGCCACTCTTGATGGGATCAGCCCACATACTTCTTTGGACTACCATGTTCCCCAAACCATAAAATCAGTCAAGTCCAGTTTTGTAATTTTAACCCAAGGTTCATCAGCCCACATGTTCTTTATTTGTAATTGGACTTTTAAATGCCTTTCTTAAAATCCAGTATAGAACACCTTCTTAAATGTGTGCTTAGTATTATAAAAACTTGGCCAGTCTGGTATATACAGACATCTTGTGAGCTGAATGGATTATCCTTGAGGAGTTAGTTACGTATAAGAACATCAAGAGAAAGTGCTGCCTCTTTAGATTTGATAAACTCATGATGGCAAACCCTGAGCTAAATCAACAGGTGTCTGTACATCCAGGAAACTTGACTGTATGCCAAATCTCTGTCCTTATCTTTTAAATATGATATAAGTCTCAGTTGGATTGTGATATGATGTTTTTCTGCCAATCCATGATACTCTTCCTGCATCTTCTTGCGTCAAATTGGTGTCTCTCTCTTATGTTGTCATTATTTCTCTGTACAAATATGTGTGAGGACCCCCAATTCTAGACAACGCTTTGTTATTTTTTAGTTACATTAATATTCATTAATCACCATTTCCAATGGAAATCTTCTTTAAGGAATGATTATAAGTTGAATATGGCAAATGAAACACCACTAAAAATAACTACCTCTTCTTTCAAACATGAATCATAGGCAAAAATTAAACCTACAACTACGCACCCCAAAGTGAAATTCCTAAGTGTCATTATAAACAGAATAGCCCATGGAGGTGAGCAAACTATGAAACAAAATGACTCCTGAAATCTGAAACTATCAGTTATAGGTTTGAGGTACTAACCAAATCAAAAGGCTGAAAGGATTGGGTGTTATACACCAGAAACAGGTGAAGAAGAATGCGGATGAGCATCAAAACTTAAAAGAACAAATTGGGCACCAAGTGAGGACCAGAGGTAATCCATTACTATAAATGACAATTAAGGGGCTCCAGTAAAGCAAGAAACTCCAAAGAAACATAGTTAGAAAATATTAGGCAAAGAATTGCTTTTTTTTATTTTTAGAGGTCATAACTTGTAAAATAAATTAGTAAGTTGTGAAGAAACCGACTTAGTTATAAAATACAGAGCATATAAATAAAATACTGTAAATTTAAAATGAAGATCACATATGAGTGAGATGGTGTACTTATGCAGGTTAAATAGAATTGAATTGAAACATATAATTAAGAATGACTCCCATGATATTACAAAGACCCTGACAGATGGAAGCAGGAATAGGAATTTAGACAAAAGTTAAAATATACCATATTTGGGAAGAAGGAAGAGATATTCATTAAGTTTAGTTATCATAGACAAATATAAATTTAAATTTCCTGTTAAAACTGAAGTTGAGTTTCTAATATTGAAATTGATAGGTTATTTTGAGGAATTGTTAGTCTTTTAGTTGACAGTTTGAAAATAAGGAAATATTGGAGAAAAAGAGAAGCTATAATAAATCTAGAAAAGTATGAAAATAACTTGTCAAAATTATTTAAAAAATACTAGCAGTATAACTGAACATGGAGATGCCAAGCAGAGCTGGTGCCAGCAACCTTGTTACAGAAAGGCACTCTGTATACTATCAATGAGAAACATAACCACTATGGTATGGGAAGTCCTTCTGTGTATATGTTGCTTTTATTGGTCAATGAATAAAGATAGTGTCTTGGCCTGTGATACGGCAGCGTAGAGCTAGGAGGGGAAAACTAAACTGATTGCTGGGAGAAAGATGGTGGAATTGTGCCACTGGGAACAGATGATCCAGAACCTTGCTGGTAAGCCACAGTCACAAGGTGATACACATATTAATAGAAATTGGTTAAATTAAGATTAAAGTAAGATTAAAGCTTAAATTAACTAAGATTAAATTAAGATAAAATTAAAATTAAAGTAAGAGCTAGTCAATAAGAACCTAGAGCTAATAGCTCAAGCAGTAATTTAATTAATAGTTTCTGTGCGGTTATTTTGAGTCTGGGCAGCCAGAAACAAATAAGTGGACTCCTACAACACCACCAAGCCAGCCATGAAACCTTATCTACAATAGAGTACTATTTGCAAGATATGCTAGGGCAATAATAGCACAAAGCTTATGGGAGTAACCAACCAATAACTGGTTTGATTGAAGGACCATTCCTTAAGATGGGACCCATACCTGACACTGCTTGAGAAACCAATTACCAAAGACTATATATCCGAGGGACCTAGAGTAAAACCAAATAATAGTAACCTAGGAAAAGAAAAAAAAATATAGTGATAAAATGATTAATAATGATATTCGGCTATACTCATAGATTATTGCCTTGTTCAGTCATCATCACAGTCTCTTCCTCCTATAGCAGACCCATAGACAGACATTATGCAGAGAGTAAGATACCTTGGAACATTCAAGCGTACATAGCATATCTCCATCAAATCCCACCCCCCACCTTTCTCCCAGAGCTGAGGGAACTGATGGAAGAGGAGTTAGAAAGAATGTAAGAGCCAGAGGGAATGAAGTTCACCAGGAGAACAAGGCTCTGTAAATCAATCCATCAAAGCTCATTTGAACTCTCAGTAACTGAAGCAGCATGTACAGGGCCTGGACGGGTCAGCACCAAGACCTCTGCATTTATAGTAAGGCTTTCAGTTTAGTGTTTCTATAGATTGTGAGTGTCTGAGTTTTGTGCCTTCTCTTGGGCTCTCTTCTTTCTATCATTTGGTCTTGTCCAACTTTGATGTGGTAATTTTGTATTATCTTATTGTGTTTTATTTTTTGTATTTTAAAAATGAATGAATAAGTGAATGAATGAATGAAAATCTAGCCACTAGAGTAATGGTAAACACCTGAATTGTCATTTATACCTCTGGGAGGAGGAAAAACTACCAGGATACATTAACTACTCCAGGCCAGGTCTCATCTTCAGGAGTAATTGACCAACATATAATGTCAACATATAATGGAGTAGGCATATAATGGAATCCACAGGGTATTTTTTTTAAACTTTTGCTTGTTTTCTTTCTTTTCTTTGGTGTGTGTGTGTGTGTGTGTGTGTGTGTGTGTGTGTGTGCGCGCGCGCGCGCGCGTGTGTGCTCTTAGTTTGATATAGCTTGGTGGCTTTTTTCTCCTTTAGGGGTGTTTTTTGTTTTCTTGATTTTAGGGGATTTTGCTATTGTATTAGGACTTTGTTTTTGTTTTGTTTTTTTTTTGAGAAATAACTTAAAGTTTGAGTAGGTAGGGATAGGGAAAGGATCTGGAAGGACTTGGGGGAGTAGAAGAATATGATCACAATATATTTAAATTTAAAAACTGTTTTAAATAATTAAAAATAATAAGAAAAAAATAAGAAATGTTTTTTATCTAGGCTATAAAGAATTTTTATACAGTGAAATACTGACCCTAAGAAGGTAATGACAGAATACTTTCTTGAGAACAATGTATGTACCTACTTGCCAGAAGTCACAAAAGGATGGAAAAAGTAAGGAGAACCCCACCATGGACGTTCTCAGGTATCTTGGTGAGATGTCTGTTGGAGGTTTTAAATCACAAAAGAAAATAAAATGTACAGGTCCAACAAGGCAGCTTTAGCACAAGAAAAAAAAACATTTATGACACAGTCCTAATGATCTGGATCCCCTGGTGAAAAGAGAAAACTAACCACATAATGCTGCAAATGCACACACACACACACACACACATGCACACACACACAAATCACCCATACCACCACATACATGACACATGTGCACACAATGTATTTTAGGGTTCATATTCTTAGACTGAGTTTCATTCACTTGGTTGTATATAGCTCACAAGCTATTTCAAAGTGACACAAAATGTTTAAACCTGGAGTCAGAAAATAAAGCATTTATCAGGAAATTAGTAGCAAAAGAAAGGCAGGAATGACATTATCTATGCCAATAAAAATAAATGACTAAGATTGACAGAAAAGATAGAAAGCCCAACTGTATTCTAACACACATCATACTGGTAAATTATTATGTGTTGCTTGATCTCACTAAGCAGCTGGCCCTGGAAGTGACATTGTCCCCTGCCCCTTATTTCAGACCCTATTTGATTATCTCAAAGCTCTACCTAACATGGTTTTTGTTTGTATTGGGCTAACCCCCAAACATGACCTGAAGGGGACAAATAGCTATACATCTCCAGAGTGAAAACACTGTATCTTTAAGAACAGCTAGCAGTAAACCATACCCAATCATGGTTCCTATTGTCCATCTCCTGAAATAGAAACGGCCACAGTGGGAGCAGAAAACCAGAAGTTCAGTCACTGGGAGCGCATCTGTGCAGAAAAGCTCAATCAGGAACTCCACATGATGCTTCAGTTTCTGTGGAATGTTTGTAAGCCCCTGATTTGACGACATGATATCTTGTTTGCTCTTTCAGTTGAGCTACTCCAGTCATCACTGCTGGATGCTGTGAGGCCCAACTAGATGATGTTTTTCTATCTACTTGCTCTGTCTGTTACTTGCTATTTGTTCTTTTTTTTTCTTGCTACAAGTTTAGCAAACTCACCCATTTAAAATCTAAAATACAACAACCACAGACCATCATTCTCTGGACCAGACAGAATATGCACCAATAGCAAAATTAATAAATTAAAGTCATAATCAAAATTCCCCTTTCTGTCATCTTAATATCTAGCTGTATCATACTTGAACATAGAGACACTTGTTCAACCATGTTCACTGATGCTCTATTCATAATAGCCAGAAGCTGGAAACAAACTAGATGCCCATCAACAGATGAATGGATAAAGAAAGCATTGTACATTTATATAACATAATATTACTCAGCTGTTAAAAATGAAATTTGCAGGTAAATGGTTGGAGCTAGAAAAATAGCATCCTAAGTGAGGTAACCTGACCCCCAAAAGACTAATATGTTATACATTCACTTATTTTGGATGTCAGTTCTTAAGTATTAAATAAGCTGCCTACAATCCATATATACACAGAGGTTAGGTAGAGAGTCAGGGATTGGGGGTAGCATGGATCTCCCTAGGAAGGGGAACTACAATAAATAGTTATTGATGAACATGGAGGTAAAGTGAGGGTATAGAATAGAAGGATCAAATAGTAAGGGAGAGGGAAAAAGTGATGAGAAAGGGGATACAGGTAGGGACAGTGAAAACTAAGGTTCGTTTGAGGGGTTGTAGGGAGACCTAAAACCTTCCTAAAATATAAACATATAGGAAGGTGACCTAGAGAGAATTTCCAAATAAGAAGGGAAACAGAGCTCTAGCTGAACATGAACATCTCATTACCAAATAAATCCTCAAGTTCTGGGAATAGCTAGAATTAAGAGTTCTTGGCCATAGGGGCCTCATAGGAATCTCAAGGTTATTGGTTGCTTTTCACAAGATGGTATGGTTCTACTGATAAAGACAATATCTAAAACTCATTGAACATGAAGAATTCAAGCTGGTGCCTACCTAGAACCTTCATGTCGATTAACTAGTGTTCATGGTACTGAAAGGGACCACTCACACTACCAGAGGAGAAGTGTAAGCACCAACACAGCTAAAACCCCTCACTCTACAATGGTGACCTGACTGCAAGATATGCCGGAATAACAGTGGCATAAGCTTGTGGGAGTAACTAACCAATATTTGATTGGATGTAAGGCCCATTCCATGAGAAGGAGCACACCCCCAGCACTGCATAGGGAGCAGTAGGTAGACCAGGAACCTAGGGGAAAGCCAAATACTAATGTTCTGCTAAAAGAATATAGTAAAGAAGTGACTCTAATGACATTCTCCTCTATTCATAGATGAGTGTCTTGTTCTGCCAGAGAAGCTTTCTCCTGCATAGATGGAAACATACAGAGATCAACAGCTGGACAGTGTGCAGAGAGTGAGACCCTGGAACATTCAGTCCTAAGAAAGATATCTTCATCAATCCCTCTCAGGGCTAAGGGAAAATTGTGTAAGAGGAGGCAGAATGACTGTAAGATTCAGAGGGGATGAAAGACACCAAGGAAACAAGACCTTCTAGACACAACGGTACTGATGCACATACAAACTAACAGAGACTGTGGCAGTATGTGCAGGGCCTACTTGGGGCTAGGTCAGGTGGGGGCCCCATCACAGAGGGTAGAAGTGGATGCAAGTCCCCACCCATCATTAACCCAAAAGTTATCTCCAATTCACATCCACCCACAAAAAAAAAATAGTTTTCTCCAACCGTCTCATGAGGACAAACTACTCAAAAGGATAGTTTCCCTACCCAGAAACAGATAGCGAAGACCAAATGAACTTATTGGCAGTTTTGGAAGTTATTTGTCTCATAAAGCATTGACAGTGCCTTTTGTTTTGTTTGTTTTCATTTTTCTTTTCTTTCCTTTTTTTAAACTTTATACATCTTTTGCAAATATAGTTTTTGGTTTTATGTTTTTATGAAATTTCTGTGTTATGAACTTGTGTGCCTCTGCATCCACATGTGTTTCTTATGCTTTTTCTTTAGCTCTTTTTCTCTGTTTATTTGTTAGTTTGATCCTAGTCCAGCTTGTTTAGTATTGTTATTTTCCAGATCTTGTTTGTTTTCTAAGGAGAGAATGAAGGTGTGTGACTTGGGTGGGAGGTGAGGAGAGGAGAATATGGGGGGAGTTGGGGATGGAGAAACTGTGATCACAATAATGTAGGGGAAAAAATCTAAATGACTTCATAAATTGAAAAGACAGAAAATTCCATCCAATATTTTGTCCCTCATCTTTTCAGGGTCATTTGCTCTGCTTATTGATTGATTCTCATTACTCCATCTGCAGTGATCACATTATTTCTCTGATCAGCAAAAACAGAAAACAAAACTCTGTGCCCTTGTCCCCAGCAGCATCCATCACATTCGCCTCTCTCACTGTACAATGATCATGAATTTGATTGGGACTCCATCAATCATTAGGCAGCATTTTAAAAAATCCATATGAAGCAGATATGAAAATCACAGTGGATTGCGTTTTAGGATTCAACATCTCTGAAGGCACAGAACCTGAGACCCTCTCCTATCCTGCACTCTCCTCACAACAAGAGCCCTTCCCTGCCCCCATTCTCAATTTCAGTCAATTTTCTAAGAAAAAATATAAACCTGTCCAAAGGCCCCAGTTCATAACTAATTGATGTAGAAACAAAATTCCATTATTCCTGCATTCCAAACGTGCTCCCATTGTGATGACACTATTTTTATGGGACATTAGAGAAAGAAGCCCCCAGAAGGATTCCTTTCCACTTTGTGCCCTGAGGAAGGGAATTCAAGAAGAGATTAGAGGAAGATTGCTTGTCAGATGCAGCCGGTACATCTAAAATTGTGCACTGTGTGAGATTTACTAGACTACATGGTCCTTCCTGAGAAATGGGAGCTACAACAGGCATGACAAGTAACTGAAATGACCCACAACGTCAGGAAGGGATGAAGAGGCATCAGTTTAATGGAAATGTTTGCAAAGAAATCAGTGAGATTGCGAACTATTAAGTTTTTTAAGGATCAGGTAATGGATGTGTCTTCTAGCTATACACAGAAGTGCAACCATTATCAATTACTACAGAAAGACCCCCATCAAAGCACTTTGTACTTGTTTAGTGCCTTTTGTTGTTAGAAACCTTGCAAACTCTTTATGACCATTATTTCATTTAATGTAAAGAGCAATGGTTTAAATTCATAAGAAGAAGAAGATTTACAGTGTGTTTGAGAAAAATCACTTCCAAAATTTCCCACTGTTGGATCGGTTTCACGCCTATGCATTGCAAGTCGTCTGTTGATTCCACTCCCTGTGAACTGCAAGGGGTTTATCATGAGTCTGTTTATTCCAATTAGGTTTGGAATGTGTTGGCCTTCCTGGTGCTTTACTTCTTGGTCAGCAATGAATATTTTAGAATTGGATTTAGTGAGTAATGGAACATAGTTTCTTATACCAAGGTAGTGAGTGAGCTCTGAAATTGTTCCACTTCTGGTCCAGTGCACACAATTAAGCCATCCGTCCAGGGCATTAGGAAAAGTCCATCTGGTTAGTCAGGCATTTGTCCAAGACAAAGGTTTTCTTTCCTTGCACAGATTTTTTTTTCTTGGAAAACTCAGAAGCTGCACTTTAATGACTCTGCTGGCTGTTCTGAAGAAGAACACTTTCTCTAAGCACTTTAGTCCTATGCATTCCCAATTCCTAACATGACTACCACCAAGGATAGAGACCTCAAAAAGTCAGGCCATTTCTAAATACTCTGTGAAAGCTTTACAACTTGATGACCAGTTAGTTAGCTCAGACTCCGGTAGGTCTTCTCATGATTGTGCCACAGTTTCCAAGCACATCTTGGTGCCCAATAACTAATGGACAATTAAGGGGGACTTCGGGATGGACAGTGATGAGAAAAATGAAAATGTTTATATAATTGATTCAGAGTTATATTTTCTTTTATTTTTCTCTATTCATGTTTTATACTTTTATTATTGTTATAATATTATAGACTGTAGAAGGATAGATTCACTATTGAAACTTATTTGGGGGTGCTCTTAGAGGACCATGTTTCAGACTAGAAATAGCATATTTTAAGAATAACTTCATTGAAATGTTCTTCATTATGTCAAGTTGTTCCTTTCTTAGGGCTTCATGATGAAAGAATAAGTCTTTCCATGGTTTTCCAGCTTGGCACATAGGCAGTATCATGTGCCTGAATTTTCCTTGTTGCCCCCAAGCACAAGGCACATGAGCTCAGATCTTCAGCACTGTGGCTGGTGTGAGAACCCTACCTGATATTTAAGAGATAAAGAGCTTCCTTTTTACAAGAAAGATTTTCATTATTGAATATGAATGTTCAGTTGAATCAATTCTGCCAAAAAATTCTAAATTTGTTGATTTATATTCACAACATGTCATAATCCCAACTCTTCAATTTTCCAGTGATGGTTTTTCTGACAGAGATAAAGATTAGGTGCAATGCAGCGTATCACAAGACTGTAACTTGGGAAAAGCCTGAATGCATAGTGTATTGTATCCTTTTGACCATGAAGGAAAAAAAAAAAAAGGACAAGTTCAAATTAACTGGAAAGTGGCCTTCGTCTGCAGTGACCAGCAGGATCAAGGCAGTGTTTGTCGAGAGCAGAGCTGTTTGCAGATCTCAAGTGTTGACACTGTACGATATTACCAAATGCCACTTCAGAGTCAGGGGGCAGAGACACTCTAATATAATGCTGTTATAATCCTGGTACCTGTTGGCCAAGGTTTCTGCCCTACCTTCTGTTGACAGAGGATTCTGTCCCACCAGATCCTGCAGTCGTTCAGTCCCAAAGAAATACACAGAGGTCTACATTAGTCATAAACTGGTTGGCCTATTAGCTCATGCTACTTATTAACTCTTATAGCTTATATTAGCCCATAATCCTTGTCTGTATTCACCACGTGGCTTGGTACCTTTTTTGGCGAGGCGGTCACATCTTGCTTCCTCTGTGTCTGGCTTCTTCTGTGTCTGGGTGACAACTGTAGACTTACTCTTTCCTCTTCCCAGAATTCTCTTGCTCTTACTGCCCCGTTCTGCCTGGTCATTCCACCTATATTTCCTGACTGGCTACTGGCCAATCAACATTTTATTAAAATACAATTGATACGGTACAGACCATTGTCCCACAGTGGGTACCTGCAATGGAAATAAAATATTTGGAAGCTCCCTTCATCTATATGCAACCTATATGACTTCATTCTCCCTGTGGAGCTGATATCTCATCTAAAATTGTCTGCCCAGATAAAAACATATATCTCGGGTTCTGGAAGGGTTTCCCTAAGGACAAGTGTCCATGGAGTTGGGGGAAGAGGAGACTCATTTGGAAAGCATTTCAAGTACCAGAAAGTATTTGGGTTGCTTAGGGTCCTTGTGAATATATATGAGGAAAGATGGGGTCTGGTTTAAAGGATTCTGCTACCTTATGTAGGTGACAACACACAGGGGTCAAAATGCCCAAAATATGAAGGCAATGCATTTTTTTTTCTACTTAGAGAGTTCATCTTGGTCCACCCAGATTTGAATATTCTCTCTGTTGAGCCACTGCTGACTATATTTACTGAAGAACAGCCAACTCTGACTTGAAATGACTGTTTATAGAGAAACAGTCGATACAGTAGGGAGGCATGGGGAGGAAAAGAGGAGAGAAGGAAGTCATGAACAAGTGAATGGGAAGGGAAAAAACAGGAGAAAGACGAAGATGAAAATCTATTGTTAAGGATACTTAGATTTGACAGAACTTCTTGTTGTACTCACTAGAATATAATGATATTGCATTTTACAAAAGAGTGTACTTTGAACTAGCACATATGGGGTCAGGAATGCTTCAACACCCATGGCATGCCAATTTAATTTGGATGTAACATGTGAGCACATTAATACATTTGAAGGGCAGATGTGGATTCTAGAACCATTGTCCAGTGATTAATTTGTATGTACAATGTGACTCTCTTGAGAGGAAACTCAAGTTCAAGCTAAAGAAGAGAAGCAATTTTAAGTATATCATCTCACTACCATAAATATAACCATTAGCCTTGGGCTATAAGTAACTGTGATGACAAAACTGAAGATTCTGGAAGCTCTCAGAAACACACGACTCTGAATTACACCAGAGCAGTACCATAGCAGAAGCAGACAGGAAGCCTGCCCGTTTCATAGCATACATGAAGATCTAAGGTCTCAGTGATCATATTGGAGGACTAGAACAGCTTTTAAACTTCCCCTTGCAAATATTTGGGAACTGTACTTTTGGTACTGGCAAGAGGCACATTTGCAAAAGTTTTCCAGAATCAAGTTACCATAACTTCCAGAACCAAGATACAGTAACTTCCAGAATCATAATACCATAACCTTAAGTAAGAAACCTCTCTGAAGTTATCTGAAACATCGCTGGAGACTTTTTAAAAAGATAGTTATGGATTAGGCAATAGAAGGAGAAGGTAAAGCAGAAAAACACTATTCCTCTAACCACATCATCATTAACAGATTTGAACTAGTGAAAAACAAAGTACATACGGAATAGAAACAGCTAAAAATTTTGAAGCGTCTAAAAGGCTAAAACAAAATGCTCTTATTTATGTGTTAAATGTTTCTGTTTTTCAGTCTCAGTGCCAAGAACAGATCATGCACATATCACATAGAACTACAAAATGAACCACAAATAGCTAAGACTTGCCAGACAGCAACTGGTTTGACTATGGACCAGATTCACACATTACATATTCAACATACACAGCATCTGCACTGCCAAGAGCACATTCTGAATAAGATCCTGAACAAATGAAGAATGATGAGATTGCTACTGAGATTAATTCAACAAAATAACTTAAGTTCCATAGTTTTCATCATTAATGTACTCAGAATAAAAGGAACAAAAGAAGGAAGAAAGGAAAGAAGGAAGGAAAAAGGAAAGAAGGAAAGAAGGAAGGAAGGAAAGGAAGAAGGAAAGAAGGAAGGAAGGAAAGGAAAAAGGAAAGAAGGAAGGAAGGAAAGGAAAAAGGAAAGACAGAAAGAAGAAAGGAAGGAAAGGAAGAAGGAAAGAAGGAAGGAAGGAAAGGAAGAAGGAAAGAAGGAAGGAAATCCATTTAGTAAACTGATGTACCATGCTTTACCAGTAAACTTACATTTTCACATTTTCCCCAAAATTTATACTTATGATTTGCAATATCAAAATTAAAGTGAGCCCTAGAATATTAAAGTCTAGTTTATACATTTATAAATATCTTAGGATATTAAAAAGAATGCCTAATGGAAGAGGGATTGAGTAAAAGATATAACTATTCTACTAGGAACTTTTGAATTCCTTAACTTCAATGAACAAAGTTTCATATACTATACATCAGTTATCAGTGGCATCAGATAAAGTCAGGATTCACTTAGTCTCATGAAATCATAGGATAATTTAGGACCACCAATAAAATACACCTAAAATATTACAGTTAAAAATGATAGTAAACCATTCCCAGTTGGTTTTACTATGCTAAAGAATACTATCTTTGAAATTCAATGTTGATATGACTTCCAGATCTACCATGCACACTAGCCGACAGTCCTTATACAAGCTGTTAGTTGTTTTGAGCAATTTTACTCACCTTGTTATAGAAAATAACAATATATCATGGGCTAATATAATAGCAAATGAAGTAGTACATTGATCATACTCAGCACACTGGGGTAAAATAAACTTTGCTAACAGTACAGACTGCCATGGCTTCTACTGGTGCTATAATATCAAATACCTTGGTTGTCACTGCTGCTACGACTAATTGTAGGTAAGCAGAGATGAGCAGAGATGTGAAAGCAGCAAAGAGGGGACATTTATCAACTATTAAAATGCAAGAGTAGAAATGATGACTGTAAATTTTATGTATTGAATAATAAGAACTAAATTTGTCACTGGAAGAGCATTGTGAGATTAAAATGAGTTTGGCACACTTGCAGCATGTTGATTAAAAAACAGAAGGAGACTTTTCTCTCTTTAGCCATTCTGTCTTTTGAGAAGCCTGCTCAAAATATGTTAGAATGTAAATATTACAGAGCAGCTGCATATAGCAGTATCCTTGGGAGCTTTTAAATATCTGGAATTTGATGACTATAAATGACATAATAAAAAGCAGGAATGGTATTTTAAGCATTATAACATATTTATTAAGCCCATAAATGGTGTACATTCTTAAAATTACTAGGTAGGATCTCAACATCAATGAACTTACAACATGTCTGCAAACATATGATTATTGAACGTAGGGGTAGAATTGTTAGCTCAGTGGTAGGACACTAAGTGAGGTCCTGGGTTCAGCCCTAGTGCTAAAAATATAATTTTAGGAGAAATGAAAAGTAAAGTATATAAGAAATAGCACATCTAAAGTCTATAAGTTAATAAAAAAATGAGTTCATCAAAGAGCCAAGGAGCAAGAGACTCCAAAATTGAGCCCTGACAGGTAGCAAGGTGCAAAGGCAAGACTTCCTAGTGAAGAGCTTTACCATAACCAAGTCACAAAAGAAGGATCCAGCTTTACAGGGTTCCAAGAACCATGGTAACTCCACTAGTTTTCAAATCATTTGCAAAATAGTACACCCTAAAATTGCATATAACTCAGCAAGCTGGTAACTTGAAAAATTCTCTGTGGGGAAAATGTCTGTATCAAAATGCCAGACAATTTGTGGATTGCAAAGACCGTAGACAGGAAAATCTTGTAGGAGGCTGTAATAACCTGCACGAGGCAGAAACGAGATGGAGCAGAGGTGACTTCAGGGGACAAAGAAAGAAGTTCCAGTTAGAGAATCCTGAAGGAGGGTGAGCAGGTGATGTGTGACTTCTCCTAGACAGGTGTGAAAAATGTCAATTCACTCAAACAGAGAAGCAGTGACAGATCAAAGAAACAACTGCACTAACGTTGACTATAGTGAACCAATGAGTTTAGTGAAGTCACTTACAGAAGTTTAGATGGTGCCAAAGTAGACGCATCACCAAACATCCCACCCAAACTGTGTGACAGCTCATGAAAGTTTACTGACAGCTCAAGGCACCTGGGCTGATCAGATAGCTCCCCCCTCTCTAGCAGTTCTTACTTTTTACATAACCTTGGAGAGATGCTTTCGAATCTAGTAAGATTCAAGAATTTCCTGGGGAGACTTGTAAGAGGTTTATATCTGGAATACTAAAAAGCCACCCTCTGAGAAAGAATGTTTCAATTCTGAGGAAGTTATCATACAGCAGGAGGCCATATTAACTTACTACATATGAAGGGAATATGAACGTAGAGTTAAAAATATAATCCCAAGTTGCTTAAGCAGTCATCTTTCAAAAGAGCCATAAGGTCCAATGGAAAATTGTTCCAGAAGTGTAGAGAATGATCCAAGGGGAGGAGAGTCAGAAAAAAATGTCAACCCATGGGTTGAAATCAAGGTATGACTATGTGAACTAGCTATAGATTGGGTACTACTAGGTTTTACATGTGTAGAAACCATCAGAATGGAACAAAAGTTTGTACTCAGAGGACAAGGTCATGGTCTTGCAGGAAAAGACTCATAATTGAGACCAGGAGACAGTGAGGTCACCAAAGTCAATGATATGTAAAGGAAAATGTCTTTACATTTAAGAAGTTCTCAGGAGCCATCTGTACAAAACATCTGTTTTCTGAACTACAGATAGAATGAAAATAGTAAGCTAAGATTTTTGCAATAAATTTCTATAATGTGTCTCTTTATGCCTGACATGGTCCAGGGAGCAGGAAAGAGAGAGGGCCAATGAATCAGCAATGAGGACATCACTCCCTGCCTTTGACTCATTTAGTCCGAATCACTGATGCTTGAAAACGGCAGCCTGACATCACCCAGTCCAAAAGACGAGGCAGGCCAACATTGTTAGTATCAGAAAAATGGGGCCCACAATCGCTCTGCCTGATTAATAACGATTCCAGGTTGATACGAAGGTATTGTCACAGTTGACGCATGACTCTCACCCTCAGACCTTATCTCTACCCTCTACTCTGACCCTATCCCCAAAGGTACCCCTGTAGACACTGAAATTAGAATCTCCTCTGACCTTACCTGGTCAGCCTTTCCAAAGATAAGTTAGTGCCTCTAAATAAGATCTCCTCTCTCCTCGATTCCTTAACTTCCTTAGATATCAGGGAGTCATAAGGTTGTGTGGCTAGCTCCATGAATCCACAGGAATTTCAAGAAATGCAGCCAATAAAAACTTTAAAAATGTTTCCCTCCTTCAGTGAAAGGGGCAGCTTTAGTTTTAGTTTTCTAATTGATACCTGAGAAAGGGAGAAAGTCCTTCTATTTCCAGGGGGATCCCTAGATAGTTCGTAGCTAGTTGACTGAATAGTTGATTAACTCATTCAGATAGCTAGCTGCTAGTATCGCTCCCATCATCTGGCAGCCCTTGTTTTCTATGTGTAGAAGGTCTTATTGTCTTCTGCCTCGGCAGCAATTGTTGCTTTATTGTTTGTTTTACTTGCTACTTTTTCACATAAAATTGGAATAGATATGGATAAGATGTCCAAGAACTCAGAAAACTTAAATAGTCCCAGAGGCAAATAAAGGGAAATTTTCTTTGTCTGCATTTAGTCAAAATTTGGCCATGCATTTAAGGGCCAAGATATTCCCTAAAGCTTTAAATCTGACTGCAAAATTCAAAATCCATTTCTCTCACAACATTATGCTAGAAATAAATCCAAGCTTCAAAAAATAACGAAGTAAGCTATAAGTGCAATCCTTTGAACTTACGGGGTTTTTCTCTAAAACATTTATTTGTTTACTAAATGTCTTAGTTTCTTTTGATTTTTCTTTTTTTTTTTTTAGGCATAATCTGGTTCAAAAGACAGCCACTTCAATAAATACCTGTGCCTTACTAGATACATGAAGATGAACAGAGTGCTCCTAACCACTAGGAATTGTAATTAAATAATAAAGCTTAAAATCTCAGTCCAGGGACTAGATCTGATATTAACTGAGACAAGAGAGGTAAAGAGAGGTGCTGGTGTCAGTGGAGCGCCTTACCCTGTGTGGCTGCAGGAAGGGGTAGGCATTGCACTATTTTCGGCTGGAGCATGATGAGAACGAATTTGCATTTTAGACAGATCACTATGGTGATGATGGGCTGGAAGGAGGCCATCTGAGAAGCAGGGTGAGTGAGGAGGACCAGAATGTTGCAGCTTCAGGGCTCAGCAGCAGAGGGAGAAATTGTGATTAGACTCTGGTAGGACAGGGGTTGAAAGCAGGGCGTGGAGCCTGCTCTGTTCACAGCCCGACAAAGTGCTCAGCACACGAAGTCTTGCCTGCAGGAAAAGGGCAAGGCACTCTGTCCCCTGCCCTAGCCAAAACTTAACTTTTCTTTTTCCTTCAGACTCCTAAGAGCAGTTAAGTGATCAACAAAATGAACTGGGAGGATACAATCGGAGATTCACACTTCCTCTCTGGTGCTACTTAACCCTTATCTCCCCTCCATTAGGCCTGTGTAATAGAAAGACACAAAAGCCTGGATGTGGGACAATCTTTAATTTTTAATTCCGGTAACTCGTATACCAGTTACCATCTCTGGATCTCACTTGGTCCTTTAAAGTGTCAGGCTTACACTGACCACGAGTAAAGTTTCTTCTAGCCTGGGGCTGCCATATGATCTGAGTCACCGGAGTCACTGTTCTAAGTCGAAATCAGTCTCAGGGTAGAAGGGAGCCAGAGATTAGCCCCAAAGCAGTTGGATCCATGACACACTAGAGGACTTGGTGGCAAAGAAAGCCTCAAAGCACAATAGGCAGGGAAAAAAAAATGTGTTTCTCTAAAGAAAGACAAAGACATAAAAAGCAAAGCAATTCAGTGAGATTGGATTGTTGGAAAAGTGCTGATCTTGCGCCAGGGTTCTAAATTTGTCAAGAAAATCACTCGAAATGAGTTTAGCTGAGACTGAGAACTGGGAGAGGGTTGTTACTTCTGGTCTCTTCCCTCCTGGCTAAGTCAGCCTGCAGTTCCTTCTATCGCCATCTTGCAGGTGTGTTCTTCAGTGACTCGCCTCTGTTTATTCAGTGCTTCTGTTTGGTTTTGCTTCTGCCTTTTCACTCTCCCAGAACAGCTCGCCCTAGTCTCTCCAGACTGATCTTAGCTCTCAGTGAGGTCGTGATTTGGAGCTGCTATGAGATGGGGCAGCCTTGACTAGTTGGCCACGGTGCTTTGGCAACAGTTAGGCTTCTGTCCTAGGCTGTACTGTTTGAGTTATTTTCAGGTTTATTTTCCATTTGAAACCGACAGGAAGTAGAAACACGGCTTTTTGATGCTAGAGCTAGAAAGATATAGACTCAAACTGACAGAGAAAGATGTTCTGCTGAGAAAACCTTTTTTAAAAAATGAGGGGTGAAAAGAAAAGAAGTCCTGGAAATATTCAAATATTAATACCCATTCTTCTCTAAAATTTCTGCTTTTTTGTTCTGCAAAATATTAAATTTTTAAAACGTTTTCAACTCTAATTTCCTTTGGTTTGCAATTAGTTCTGTTAGGGTTCATATATTTTCTACCCCCCCCCCAAATCCTTTGTGCTATGGTCGCATTTACTATAAGGAAAAGTGAAATAAGTAATTTTCTTACTTAATCCATGTTGCTAGAAAACTAAGACCCTGAATGCTAGTAGCTTGCCAATCATTTCACCATTCCATATATCAATTTGCTATCTGTCTGTCTATCAGTTTCTATTATATAATATATATGCATGCATTTATGTTTTCTGTCTATTTATCTTTCCATTTATATAGCTTCTAAGTTATCATCTATTTTTAATCAAATATTGTGGTAAATCTTGTCAAGAAAAAAAGGAAGGCATTGGATTTTGTGGTCAATAATATATAACAAGGCTATGCCATTTGTAAAATTTGATAAATTTATTTTTGACATTCTACTACTGTTCAGTAATACATGTGAGAATAATCCAAGCGTCGAGAGATCAGTGCCTGTCAAGAGCATAATTGACAGAAACAGGTGGATGAGGCCTTTCTGCCCATCACACAAGGCCATCTGATGATCATCCCAAAGGAATTCCAATGAGATTTTTCAGGAATGGCTGCTCTGCTGCTGTGATAAGATGCTGTGACAAAGGCATCTGAAGGGAGAAAGGACTTATTTCTACTTACAGTTCAAAGATACAGTCTGTCACGGCTGTGCAGTCAAGGCAAGTCACGGTCCACTCACAGTCAGGCACCAGACAGAAATGAATGCCTGCTGGTGCTCAGCCCACAAACCCTTCCACAGTGGCACCTCGAATAGTCTAGTGGAGATAACCCTCCACAGGCACTCCCAGAGGCCCGTCTTGTAAGCCAGACTATAGTGTGTCAAGCTGACAATACTAACTTTTTATTCTACAGCCTTCTCTGACCACAGTTTCTTGTGCTGTTTTACATTTTTCAACAACTCCATAATGTATATATTTTTCTATGAATTTTAAAGACGATGGAACTGAGACACTGGTTATGTAATCTGTACCAAGCTGAATGACAAAATCCAAAACACAAGTTTGTTATACGATCACAGGCAATACAGTTTTTGAGCCCAATGGTGATTAAATCCTCAAGCACTTCCCTCTTCATCCCATTGTCCTGCCTTCTGTGACATCAAGGGACCATGTAACAACCACACATCACTCTGTGCCATGATCATGGTGAGCTACTTTTCAATCTCAAGGACTCAGACTTATTTGCTTCCCTTGAATATTCTTCCCCCTGACTTCTCATTACTCAATACTAGGCTGGTTATAGACAACAATGATAGCCAGTTCAGATCTGTCCCTCTTTCTTGTCCCTAACTTTAAAAAAAAAAATAGTTCTTGCTTTTTCTGCACGTGCTTGGGAAAATTGATTCAAATTCAAGCTCTGGGGACTTACTTGGTCTAAAACTGAAACCCTAGGGAATTTCATTCATCAAGTAACAATTTTTGACAATAAGATACAATATTAATACTGCTAATAAGGAGACTGATAAGAATAGGGGGGTCTATCTCTGTTTTTCTGAGGATTTTGTGCAAGATATGTAGGGATACATCACACAGAAATGCTCTAGCCATCTTGCAGGCACAGAGACTGTTGGTCCAAATGTTAGCGTAGGCATCTTCGAAGCTATGTCTTCTCACATGCTTAGGTTGTTAGCACACTTGTCCTGTGTTTTGCATAAGAAAACAAATTTCTATATTATTTAACATTCTGAACTCAGTTTCTACTACTGACTGACCCCTCACAGTAAACTAGCTGATCCAATTACAGTCCTTGAGAAAAATGTCCCTGGGTCATTTTAGAAAAGCGATTTTCTTTTGTTCTTCATAGCATATATTATCTGAAAGTAGTTTGTTCATTTACTCATCATTCTCTGTCTTCTTGAAAGACAGAGATTCTCCGAAATAATTTGTCCATTTTATCCACTAAAATTGGCCAATGTCCAGAGTTCTGTAACTTTTCTCCATTTAAAATCTTACTCTTGAAATATTCTGCTTCAGTTATATGATAGAGATCATATTTGTTTTTCCATCTAAATGTGCTTGAGGAAGTTCCCAATACAGATTAATATTTAATCATGATAACGTCAAATATTGTTATTCTTATAGACACTCAGTAAAAAAAAATTAAAAAATGTTGAATGGATAAGAAAATAAAACCATGACTACGATTTTACTATCCTTTTTTTTCCGTTTATTTATTTATTAAAGATTTCCGTCTCTTCCCCGCCACCGCCTCCCATTTCCCGCCCCCTCCCCCAATCAAGTTCCCCTCCCTTGTCAGTCCATAGAGCTATCAGGGTTCCCTGCCCTGTGGGAAGTCCAAGGACCACCCACCTCCATCCAGGTCTAGTAAGGTGAGCATCCAAACTGCCTAGACTTCCACAAAGCCAGTAAGTGCAGTAGGATCAAAAACCCATTGCCATTGTTCTTGAGATGGAACGCATCCAAAGGGACAGACCTTTTTAAAAAGCAGAAGAAAGTGCTAAAGTTTGAGACCATGAACTCCTGCACAGAAATGTCTGCTTCTTAAAGGCAGGTTATACTCAAAATGGCATTAATACTGTTTGTCATTATGGTGTGTCTACGATGGTACAGCAATTACAGCTTCTTTGGAAGGTAAATCGTTTCCTCTCACCAGCAGTCAGAGAGAAAGAAATGCTTTAAGCATCTGTGTGTTAGCCAAATACTAATTTGGCTGAAGATCAACCATGAAACAGATTCTTGACTGTCATGGATGGCTATTTAAACTCTAAGAAGACAAATAAACAATCATTTCTGGCCTAGTTCCGATGGAAGAAGAGTGAAAGATGAAGTGACACAAATGTGAAATTTAAATTTCGACAGTGACCATGTATTCTTGCATTTTATTTTTTCCAAGGGAGAGAAAACTGGACATCATGAATCGTGCACCCTACATTATATGAACGTCTGCAGAGTGTTTAGAGAGAAGCTATGCATTATTCATAGCATGAGACTCCTAAAGAGATTATGACTCAAAAGTGTTATGGTGTTCTCAAAAAAAATATGCAATTTTGAGTGCAATTGCAAATGATGAAAGGGAAAGAAAACCAAAGAAAAAGAACAGCCACAGATATTTTTAAAGGAAAAACACAATCGGAGAGCACTCATATCTTTCTTATTCATCTTCTCAGGAGCACAGGGCCAAGAATAAACAGTCAGAAAGCATTGACAACTTAATGAATGAACAATTGAATGCTGGGTATGAGAGTGGCAGCAGCAGTAAAAAATCAGATGAGAAAAACTGAAATCACAACTGAGCTAGGATGACAGGGAAAAGTGTTCTTCAAAACAAAAGTGACTAGTGGTTTTGAAGCAAGACAAAGCCATGACTTAGAAGTTCACTTAATGACGGTATTAAGATATTTGCTCTCTCCTTCTAGCCCCCATAAAGGTAAAAGCTATTAGAACAGACCTGCCCAAGACGAATTCATGTCTCTTGATCACAATGCACAGTGTGAAAATAATTTGGAATAGAGATTTCGAAACAGAAGAACAATATTAGGTGGTCACAACTAAATTAAACAATAAATTTATATTATTTATTTGGTTTTTCCAAGAAAGGGATTTCCTGTGTAGCCATGGCTATTCTGAATCTTTCTCTCTAACCAGTTTGGCCTCAAGCTCAGAGATCTACCTGCCTCTGCCTCTTGAGTGCTGGGAACAAAAAGATGTCCCACCCATACCTAGCTAGTAAACTTATTTGTTAGTCAAAGTGATGATTTAATAAAACTACAGAAGTTAATTTATATGCACTCATGGCAACAGGATCAAGGATAGATCAAGAAGCAAATATGACAATTCTCCCTTGGTTCTTTAGTTCCTGTCACTTTGTCAGATCACCTGGGCTGAAGCATAAGGGTCCACACTGTGTCAATGACCTATCATTTCATTCTAGCTAACAAATACTAATGGTGCATACTTGTGAGCTATGTTGTGGTGTTTTATATGTATACATTGTGTGTAATCAAATCTAAGTAGTTATCATTTCTATCACCTGAAGCATCATAACTTTGTGGTGAAGGCATTTTAAAAATTCCCATTTTCTGGACTAGAGGGATGACTCAATCACTAAAGGACAGGCTCACAACCCAAAACATTTATTTTAAATTCCTGTTTTCAGGATTTATATTGAACTCTACAATATACGTTGTTAACTAACATGATACTGTGCAGTAGAAACAAAAATTCTTACTTCCTCCTTTAGAACAATTTGATGAGTTAGTAGCTAACTATTTTCAACTGAGAGTCAATGGATTATGGTGATCTGGAAGAGATGGTTAATTAGGGTCGACACTAAACTTTCTTCTTGGCTTTACAATACTGTACTTAAAAAAAATCAATTATTAAAAGTTTTAACGTTCCTGAGCCCTGAGGGGAAGGTATATGGTACATATGGTCAATTTAAGGCTGGGCATTCTGTTATCTCTTTTTTTTGTGCAACTTGGCCAGTTGTGGGCCACTTTATTAATCACAATCTGCTACAGACAGAAGTTTCCTTGATCAGGGTCGAGAGTTGTACTAATGTATAGACAAAATAGTAAGTCATCAGTAGTTATTTCTGCACTATGTCTATTTTAGCAGAATTATGGTGCTAGGTTCTCATCTAGGGCCTATCTAGACAAGCACTGTTTTTTTTCTGTGGAGTGGGACTTAAAGCTAATCAGAAATTAATTGCTTATTTCCATGATGTTCATGCCACTATTGTACCTGTGGGCTTGTGTCTTGCCAACCCAGTCAAAATTGTGCCTCACAGGTTCACAACAAGAAGAGAGTGATGCCCATTTTCCTCCTCCAGCACTGTGCATAGCACCCTCTAGCAATGTGAAGGCTAGACAATAGGGATAAAATTCCTAGGTTTATCTCCGTAGGCTCTGTGACTCAAGTACATGTTGTCTTCAACAAAAAAGTTCTACCTTCCAGTTATGGAGGATAACCACACACATTAACAATAGCCTGGAATGTTTAGGGGATGGTCTATTGAACCTCACTGGCTAAGAACGTTAAAAGAATTAAGACATTCTTAAAAATGAGGTTTTTTTTTTATTGGTTAACCTATAGTGTCTAGTAGGGGAATTTTGTCCTTTGATAGGTTAATCCATTTTAATTCTTGTTAGGCTTAAGGCTTGTTTCAGTAGAGGGGATAAAAAGATTATCAGAACCAGAGGCAGTAGATGACACCAAGGAAACAGTGGCTGTGGCAACACGCACAGGACCCATAAGTCAGTCATACTACAATAAAAGGTCACAAACACAAGAATATTTGAGCAGTACAAATTGGTATTGATGGCTTTTATTCTAAAAAGAACACAAATTTGGGTGGATGCAGAGGTGGGTCAGATCTGTGAAGAGTTGGGGGAGGGAGGCAAATAAGATCAAACCATGTGACATGGGATTCTCAAATAAGTAATAAAATATGCTTTAAAACTTTACTTTCCCAAATCATAAATGCCTACTTAGTACAGCAAAAACACCGCTCAACTGAATCAGGATCCAGGATTTTTGACATTCCAGAATAAGCTTAATTTAACAAGATGAAATGTAATAAAGGTAACTTAACCTGAACTCAAGTCTAAGGTATAATGACATAAAAAAGGATCCACTAAGGAGACTGGGTCCAGTTTTTCATGTTTGATGGCTGACACAACATAATCTTTGTCTTCTTCCCTTTATCTTTCTACTCATATCTGAAAAGCTTTTAAGAAGGAAGGAGGAAGGGAGGCAAGCAAGCAGGAGGGCCTGGAAATCCCTTATTTGAGCTATAAGGAGAGCAAATTAATTTTTTGCCTGTGTATTGACACCTTCACAAAACTCCATCTTCCAACCAACAATAAGAGGCTCAGTCTAGACGGATTCGTATCCTGGTCTCCTCGGAGACCTTCACTAAGCAATAAAGCTGTTTATATCATGCAGCTTCTATCTATGTGAGCATTGTGCCACCAGTCACTGCACAGAGGGGGCATGGGTCCCTAAGGAAGAGAGCAATGGTTCAGTTTAGTGGCAACAGGAAAGAGAACTCAGAAAGGTAGAAATGGAGAAGTCAGAAAGAGAAGACTCAAGGCCACAGTATGAACGAGCGCCCAAGAAGGCTGGCGTCTTAGAGTCTTGAGCAAATGTTTCTCTAAGGAAGATAACTGCTGTCATCCTGCAGGCAAGTGTGGACAAGTGCATGTGCTCCTGTCTCCTCTTAAATTACTAGGTCTCAGGGTGGTATTAATTACCCAGACTTTTCAATTTTAATTTTATTCAGGTGCTGGTAATTATTGTACTCTTATCTTCAATTCAGACCTCCAAGTGGATTACAAGAGACATCTCAGACTTGACAGATACAAAGCTGAACGCCTGGCTTTCACCACTAACCTCCTGTGTTCTTAACAGAACTCAGACCAGTAAATGATGGTTCGGGTTGACAAACATGGCGTCAACTTTGACACCAATATTTCTTTCACAACATACTTCTGATCAGAAGGTTGGCAAATCCTCTTAGCGCTCACTTAAAACTACATGTAGAATTCAACTGCTTCTCAATTGCACTGCTATACCCAGTCCCCATAATACCATCATATCTCACCTACCTTATTGCAATAACCTCATATCTGGGCATTGTCCCACTTTCTGACTTATCATCACCAGACACCAGAGTGCTTTTTGCTAAAAATAACATCAAATCACTCCTCTGTTCCAGCAGCATCCGCGGCTTTCAGGGTAATAGCAAGCGTCCTAACTGAGCTGATTCCGTTGTACCTTGCACACTCCTCTAGTTTACTCTTCCCAACCACACACACACCCGTCATGTTCTTTCTTTGATGGATCAACCTTTATGTAACCTTTAGGATATTTAAACTTGTACCATTTTCACGGAAATATTAGTGTCAGTGTCTATATGTTTCACATCTTCATTTTCATAAGCTTCACTTAAATCACACCTTCCCACTGAGGCCTCCCCTGATCACAAGTAATGACTGCAATTATATTTGCTCCACTTATATATTAAATCCTCATTTACCTTCATTGTTTTCTCCCCAAAACTCTAACACATTTTATGTTGTATAATTAATATTACATACTTTCTATCTTCTTCACTAACATATAAGCTCCAGAATGATAAAAAAAATACCTTCTCTTTATTTTCTGCATTTATCACAGTGCCTGGTTTATTACAGACCCACCAAATGTTCTCTCAAAGGAATGATTCTCATTCTTTTAATTATAATATAAACAAGAACAAAAGCTCAGATGCAGGACAAGGCAAATAATGATAAACAAATAATAGGAAAAATGAATCAATATCAGTAGCCTGAAAAAGAGTAGACCTGAAGAAAGTAGAAGAAAATAGGTGGTGGTTTTACACAGTAGAAAGTTTTAGAGATATCAGGTCTATATTATGAAAATAAGTTACCCTAATAAATTTTCATTTCAAAATTATTCGTTGGAATAAATAAATATATGCAAGACACAGATTTCAACTCAATTTAGGATATTTCACAAAGTCTGAGTGTTTTAAGAATGTACTGGGTAGCCCCTAAAGAAACAAGCATCTTCATGAATTCAAAGGGATAATGGTCACAGGTAATATTCATCTGATATTGGTACGTGATAACTTTATTCTGTATATGAAACTATGTACTGAAGTTATTATTTAAACCCATGGTCATGGGGAATACAAAATAGTGAGGTAGAAAAATAGAACTCACTGTTTGTCAATACATATTTGATGTAGTACAGTAATTTTTATAGCTTTCTAGATAAACTGCAAAAGTTTTAAGTCGTGGGATTTCTGGCTAAGATGGCAAATAAATGCCACTTTTATGCAACCTAGAAGTTGTTGTCTTCATTAGCTTAGTCTCTAACTTGCCCAGATAGACTTTCCTCTGCACATATTTTATAGTAATTCCCTCCATGATTTCTCATACCTCTACCCAATATACTTTGTCATTCATTGTTTATTCCTTTCTTTTCCATTTTCGAATTTCTTCTTCATTTTAAATACTAATTTACTTTAAATACCTTTAGCCCTTAAGAATGATAAACTACATTTCTCCCACCATTCCACTGGTGCTGCTATATCTGGATCTTATTGGAACATGGACAAATGGCTCCTATTGAAAATCAACACCAAAATTGACCTAAAATCATCTTACCTCTTAGTACAGTCAGCTTCTCCCTGAACACTAGTGGGAAACAAAGTCCAAGTAAAGATAACTCAAAGAAACTAAAGCCTAAACCAAAAAAGAATTCATAAAGAAGGAAACATAAGAACACAAGTTACTGTGACCTCTCCACAAGCTCACAACTGCTTAGTACTGGAAATGAAAGAGAATGAGATAGAGGAAGTACTGGAAGAGGGTTTAGAGTTTTACTTTTCAAAAGAATAAGCAACAGAACAGAGGTCTTTGCCAATGAATGAAGTAAGGATACCAAGTAAATACGAAGAAAAACAAATTAGTAAGGTAGACAAAACGCTCCACAATTTGGAAAACATTTTTTTTTTATTGAGAAAAGAAGAAAAAAAAACGTAAACAAAAAAACAAGTTTCCACCTCCTCCCAGCCCCCCCATTTCCCTCCCCCTCCTCCCACCCTTCTCTTCCTCCTCCCACGCTTCTCCCTCTCCCCCCACTCCTCTTCCCCTCCCTCTCCAGTTCACAGAGCAGTCCGGGTTCCCTGCCTGTGGTAAGTCCTAGGTCCTCCCCCCTCCGTCCATATCTAGGAAGGTGAACATCCAAACTGGCTAGGCTCCCACAAAGCCAGCACATTAAGTAGGATCAAAACCCCGTGCCATTGTCCTTGGTGTCTCATCAGCCCTCATTGTTCGCCATGTTCAGAGAGTCCGGTTTTATCCCATGCTTTTTCGGTCACAGTCCAGCTGGCCTTGGTGAGCTCCCCGTAGAGCACGGAACCACAATTCTTAGTTAAGGGAGCCACTTTAGGGTGGGCAAGAGACTTGACTCTAGAGGGGCTCCCAAGTGCCCAAGATGAGGTTCCCAGTTAGTTCCTTGGGCAGCTGAGGATTGGGAACCTGAAATGACCCTATCCTAGAGCAATACTGACGAATATCTTGCATATCATCATAGAATCTTCATCTGGTGATGGATAGAGATAGAGACAGAGACCCACACAGGAGCACTGGACTGAGCTCCCAAGGTCCCAATGAGGAGCAGAAGGAGGGAGAACATGAGCAAAGAAATCGGGACCACGAGGCGTGCATCCACCCACTGAGACAGTGGAAAACATTTTTTTTAAAGAAAGGAAAACTTCCGCAAAGAAATTAAAACTCTGAAAAAGAACCAAAATATAAATGCTGAGTCAATTGACAACATTTTTAAAATATATATTGTGTAAAGATACTGTGTCTCCTGTAGACTATATTGTACAAAACAGATTTTAGGCAAGGAGGACAAGATTGAGACAATCATAGTTCACATTTATAGAGAAAAAATGGACATGAGATGAGGTTTTGGAGAGTTAGTGTGTGTTCAAAAGTCTAAGTCTGAGATTCAGTAGCACAGAAGATGAGTTGAGATAAAATCTAAAGACACAAAAAATTATCCCAATAAAATAAAATCACATACATTCCCATATCTTCAGCAAGGAGTAACAAAAAAAAAGCCAAGAGCCATTTATAAACCCAAATATATATGACCAGATAAAATATTGTAAAGATATTTACAATATTTACAATATTTTATCACCAAGACTACAAAAATACAAGCCAAGGAAACAATATTAAAAATCTTTAAGCAGAAAACATTCCATCTCAAATAAAAATTAAAACAGATCCTAAAAACACTAGGCATCTCATCATCAACCCTAATAATCATAAAGGAATGTAATGATATATTTTAAACCATGAAAGCAAGTAGCTATCAGTCTTGGTTACTGTCTTAATTAGGGTTTATTGTTATGAAGAGACACCATGACCATGGTAACTCTTTTCTTTTAATTGATTTTGTTGAGCTATACATTTTTCTCTGCTCCTCTCCCTTGCTCTCCCCTCCCCTGCAACCTTCCCTCATGGTCCCCATGCTCCCAATTTACTCAGGAGATTTTGTCTTTTTTTACTTCCCATGTAGATTAGATCCATGCATGTTTCTCTTAGGATTCTTATTGTTGCCTAGATTCTCTGGGATTGTGAATTGTATGTTGTGTTATGAGCGGCGGGGCTGCATCCCCGGCACCTGGCCGCCCATATGGCTAGCTCTAGCTTATGCCCCGAAATAATTACACGGAAAACTGTATTCTTTTAAACACCGCTTGGTCCATTATATCTAGCCTTTTCTCGGCTAACTCTCGCACCTGGACTAGCCCATTTCTTATAATCTGTGTAGCCCACAAGCTGTCTTACCAGGAAAGATCTTAACCTGCGTCTGTCTGGAGTGGGAGAATCATGGCGACTCACTGACTCAACTTCTTTCTCCCAGCCTTCTGTTCTGTTCACTCCTCCCACCTATGTTTTAACCTATGAGGGCCAAAGCAGTTTCTTTATTGCTTAACCAATGAAATCAACAGATTGATATATGACACTCCCACATCAATTGTAGGCTGGTTTTCTTTGCTTTATGTATAAAAGCCACTTATGAGTGAGTACATATGATATTGGTCTTTCTGGATCTGGGTACCTTACTCAATATGTTGTTTTCTAGTTCCATCCATTTGCCTGCAAATTTCAAAATGTCATTATTTTTTTCTGCTGTGTAGTATTCCATTGTGTATCCATTCTTCAGTCGAGGGGCATTTAGGGTGTTTCCAGGTTCTGGTTATGACAAACAATGCTACTATGATTATATTACCCAGTTATACCACTCGGGTGGATACCCAGAAAACTCTAACCTGCATGCCACAACTGACACTTGCACATCCCTGTTTGCCATAGTTTAGGAATAAAAGCAGTCTAGATTTCTATCAACAATGCAGGGGTTGAGAAAACATGCAGAATGTTAATCAACTACAAAGTTAAAATGAAATTATGGGACTTGCAGAAAAAATGGATAGAACCAGCAAAATAGGGCAAGTTCAGAAATACAAATAATGCATCTTTCTTTATATGCAGAGATATAGTGTGTGTGTGTGTGTGTGTGTGTGTGTGTGTGTGTGTGTGTGTGTGTATGTACATATGCATGTGTTTTACTAGAAAAGTGGTCATGCAGGGGAAGAAGAGATCTTAAGAAAGCAATGTTCAGAATTCAGGAGGGAAGGTTATGGAGAATATTTGCCATGAAAGCAGAAGAGGGAGAAAATGGGAGGAAAGGAATAGCATGAGGGGTTCAGGAGTTGGAAGGAGAGGAAGGAATAAAAGCAAAGCATTATGAAAATGCCACAATGAAACCCATCACACCACGTGATAATGTTAAAAAATAATAAAAGTCCTAATACATATTTTTCATTGTAGGAAAAGAGTTAAAATTTTATATTTTAATATGATTTTCTATGTCTGTTTTCTATTTTTGTTTTGCCCCAAGAAACACACACACACACACAGGCCCATACACACTAATCACTCTAAAAGGCACTGATGTTTATATTTCTTCAGTCTACGCAGATTCAAGTTAGAAGAGGCAACATAAGGCTATGGCTGGGCCAGCTCTTTGGTGCAGATCTGAAAGAGTGGCGGTCCTGGTGTTGCACTCTGGCTTCCTTCTGAATCTGAAAGATCCCTGTGCCTGAAATACACCCCATGGAGTAAGGGCTTGGACAGCAAAGTTCTCTTTATTATCTTCCCACAGGATCTAGGGTGGTGCCTTAATTGTAACTGGCACTGAATAAATATTGTCTGAAAATGCAAACTTCTCTGAAAATCTGGCAGGAAGAATTTGTCTTTCAACCTGGATTCTTCCCTTTTGAAATTGTCAAAGGACTGTCTTAAACAGGCATAAAACAGCACTTAAACAAACTAATATTAATTATCTACTATAAATAGTTCTCACAGTATTTGAACTATCATGCTTAATATAGATTGTTTTAAATAACTTGATTTTACACATTTCTTAATTAAGGTTACATATGTAACACTTAGCAAATGTAGATACCACTGGACTAATTCCCATTCTAAATTCTATAGGAGATCTAGCAGTAAAAAGGGCAGAATAAGTGGGAAACTTGTTTAGAGAGTGGAAATAGCCCTCTTCTCATACATGCAAGTATATATTACATTTAGTCTATGTTACTATACGCAAGTATATATTATACTGGGATGTCCCCTTGCTTGTGGGAACTGCAATATTTTCTTAAGTAGAGTCACACTAAAAGACTGATTTACAAGAAAATCTAAGAATCTAAGCAGCATTTACCAAAACTTTCCATGCTCCCCAGGGACTTACAAGGACAGACATTGTTCATCAGGAAGATTAAATGGGGTAATATAAAGAAACCACTTAGTAAATATATAGTGTATTAAGCTGGATATCTTTAAGAATAAACTACCAAGGACATTTAAGGCTGTGTGGTATACTGCCTTTATTTCATAAATAAGAATACTGAGTGCCAGCGGACAAGAAAGCAGGATACACACAGTTCACCTTTAGGGTAATTTGCCAGTGACTTTCTCATGGTCATCACTTTCTGGTGTCAGACTGAGGATAGGAGCCTGCCACCTGACTCCCAAAGCTCACTGCCCTTTCTGCAGCATTCGGGTGCTACCAGAATTCAATTGGAGAGTAAAAAGCATCTTCAAGGGATTGAAAATAGCCTGACATGAGTGGCTGTACTTGAAATACCATTGGAGAGTCTACAGATAGCTTTTAAGATGCCTGCTGATAGTTCTGATAACAGATTAATTTGGAACTCAATAAAGAATTCAAAGATGTTATCTCCAACTCTAAACAAGGGGACATTGCAGAGTCATTTCCCTTTAGAAGTAACCAGAGTAGATTTTAAGATTTATGCCCCCAATGATTGACCTCCAAACACCTTTCATGAGCTTTGAAAAGTGTATGTGTGTGTGTGTGTGTGTGTGTTTATCTGTTGGTCTGTCTGTGAGTGTGAGAAAAAGTCTATGTGGATTAATGTAAATAAGAATTTACATTACTCACTTGTTAATTATACTCACTAAAGAATAAGCATAATTAAATGAATTTTCCTGTTGACTAAGGAAGAAAAACATCCTCACCATACAGCTGAAAAGTTATTATATGCTCAAAGGTAGGAGATGAATCTCCAGTAGAGGACTCCAGTAACTCTCCCTATTTGAACAGGAGAATTGCAGTAGTAACATGTAACCTGAAGAAGACATGCAAAAACCAATTATATGCCGTGTCTAAACTCAGTATGCAATTGATGTTTCCAGTCTTTTGTGAAATCCAGCTATATTACCCATGCTATTGTGGACCAGTCCTCCTCCTGTTCATATATACACGCTGCATTTAGAAACCACAGAGAAGAGCCTCTGCCTATAGAAACTATGTGACTTTTTGTTTGTTTGTTTGTTTGTTTCCAGCAGAGTCAATTAAATTATTGATTGATATTTGTGAAAATCTTAGGATCTAAGTAGCATTTACCAAATACTATCCAAATTCTCTAAGGACAATATTCTTTATTTCCATTAGACTTATAACTGTATATCCAGCCCCTAACATATAACCCAGTTGATACTAAAAGAAAATTATTTGACAAATGACTTCAAAATTAATTTACCTATGGTCACAAAGTAAAGGGCAAAGCTATAAATCAAAGTGAGAGGCAATGACTTCTGAGGCCATACTTTTATTCACTAAGCTGAAGCACCTCCAATGCTACATTGAATTAGGAACATACCTCAGTTTATAGAAGGCTTGTTTAGCACGCACAAGAGGCGTTGAGTTCAGGTTGATCCCCCAACCGCATAAAACCAGTTGTGATGGTATATGCCTATAAACTCCAGCAGGAGGATCAGGAGTCATTGAGGGCAGCCTGCTTTATATGAGACCTTATCTCAAAATCAAAACCAAGATCTAAATTATACTTCCTCTAAAGAGTGCTTCCATGACTAAGGTGACTGTGCTTCCATGAAATCAATAGGTTGAAGCCCTAAATTCCCAGCATGACTGTGTTTGGATTTGGAGCCTCTAAGGAAGTAAGCAAGGCTACATTTGATCACAGGGGCGGAGCACTCTTGTAATGGGATTGACATCAGCATGAAAGAGGCACTAGAGTGTCGCCTCATTGTCTCTCCTCTCTCTCTCTCTCCCTCTCCCTTCTCTCCCTTTCTCCCTTCAGTCTTTATTTTGGACTTCAGCAATCAGAACCATGAGAAAATAAATTTCTCTTTTTTAACTTACTAACCTTATGGTACTTTCTTATAGAAGCCTTTTATGATTTTATTAAATTTCCCAAAACTTCCTATGTAGAAAATTTAGTAGCCAATAAGACAGGTTGAGAAGGGTCAAAATAGAAGGCATTTAGGTAGTAAGCAATCCAACCTTATTGATTAGAGCTGTTCTCTCAAAGTGTTAGCTCTTACTGAAGTGAGTTGATTATTAGGGGATGGCTTTGCAGTAAAACAAAATGCCACACGTGTTCCCCTTCCTTTGTGCCATGCAGTATCTTCTGCCATGTTGAGCCAGAAATAAGGACATGATCTTCTCCATTGTCATGCTGGTCCCCAGCCATTATATTCCTCAGGACCTGGAGCTATTTGCCTAATCAATTTCTTTTCATAATAAATTTCTCCATCTGTGCTAATCTACTATATCAACAGACAGTGGACCAAGACACAATCTTAGCAGGTAACTCACATCGATACCCAATGTTCCCTAGTCTAAGCTTTCTATGGCTCCTGCTATCTGGACGTTTCTCACGCATACCAGTATACCTATCACAGGGAATAAAATGTGCATCAAATAAAAAATAAATGAAACAAAGTACCATTCATCCATTTTAATACCCAAGCATAGGTGGGACACAGCATATTCAGAGAAGAAAACAGTGTTCCTTCATCAAGACCCACCCTTACCCTTACTCATATTAAAACAAGTGGCAAGGAAGGCTGTTTAATATACTCTAATTTTATTTGCAAAATTGTAATTAAACCTGATTCATTCCTTAGATATGATAAGTGAAAATATAAAACCACCGGTATTTTCTTTTCATCCCAAGCAGTCTCCATATAGACTACATATAGAAAACTCCAAAGAAATATTGAAAACCACACGGAATAGTAAGGAGTTGAGCCACTTCCCCGAGTACAGCTATAGACTGCTACTTCCCTGGAACTTCAGACCCTTGGACAGCTCAAAACCCTAGGCTCCAAGCTCCTGAGTATTCACAGTTGTTCCGATGGCCAGAGTAGGAAAACAGGAGGCCAGAGCCCACTAAGAGCCTTTAGGATAACCTCACATTAGCAAAAAGTATTTGAAGGCAATAAACAAATTATTTGGGACTCTTATGGAAAGATTCCCTGTATTTTGCTGGAATGAACCATCTTTCATTGCTACAAGACCGTTAGTTAGGCTCCATATTGTTCACCACCATGGCCCTTTCTGTATTAGCATTATAACAATTGTCTAAATCACAAGAAATCTTCACTGACTAGAAAACTTCTCAACCTTAGAACATGAGGGTCCAAAATTAGGATCTCACTGAGATGTGTCAGCAGGCCGACCTAGTTTTGCTATAAAGAGGCTACCACCCACGCTTATCTGAACTTATTTATGCCTCCCCCAAATTGCTGGCTGGTCACGATAGAATCATTGCTTTAATGCAGAATGTTTTCACTCCAATGCATGGCTCCCGCTGTGGAATCTCAGAGGTGAAGAGCTGTAACATAACACTCAACTAATCGCCTTCATCTCAGAGATGAGACAGTAGAAATCCAGAGAGTTGAAATAATTCACCAAAGTCTACAAGGGTGGTTGTCTTTCATTTCAATAACCCCCCCCCCCTTCATGCAAACCTCCCCTCTTCCTGCCTTCCTCATGTTCTGTGCCTCTAACATATGACTCACCAGATAGCTTCAGTTGTCTGGAGACCACAGGGGAGGTGACATAGCCTAGGCAGTTAGCTCTCTACAAAGCAGATTCTCACCAGAAAACTGGCACTCGGTGCCTCGGCAGAGAGCGTGCTCAAGCAGGAGCAGAGAAGAGCACACCATCTGGACAGTGTGACTCCGGGTGCCAAGTGGGCCCCAGCCACAGCAAAGGATGAGAGGGGAAGGGTGTCTGTCACCTGACTGCACACATTTATTTTTTGCCTTAAGGGGACTTGTCAGCAGTAGTGCTACTCTGGGTGGAAGACGTTGTAGATGGTTCTGATGACTGACAAATGAGGAGGCACGGATGAAACAAGGTGAGTGGTAACCAGGCAATTTGCAAATGGTTTGTGAGCCAGGAGAAGTTGGTGGTGAAGGATTACTATGTGTGAAGGTGTTGAAGGGTAAAGTAGTTCTACCTTTTCTCCATTTTTCGCTTCTCCCGATTTAGAAATGTAATATAGAACAGGATTTCCCTAATAGCCCCTAGAAAAATATACTCATATTTAATATCCACTAATATGTACCTTTTCTTGCTAAATTTGAATTAAACTAGTGTTATCCTAGGCTATCACAACATGGCCCAGTGAAAACCATACCTATCTACTATAACTGTTTTTAAATAATCAGCCTGTAGCATAATAATTCCTATAGCTCTTTGTCCATTCAAGATTCTATTTATACACTCTGTTTTGGGCAATACTTTTCAAATACAATGTATTTTAAAATATTTTTACTTTCCACATTCATTAAGACAGCTCCTGCTAACTTTACTGCAGTTGGGACAATGGTGTTCTAAACGTATCTTTCTCAACCTTGGAATCATGGCAATTTTTCAGTTGTATATCTGTAACACACCAGTCATTTGACACATTAGACTCCATAAGGCACAATCACGCACATGGGGTCACTTTAATCTTGACAATACTATTCAGATGTCATTAGTTACTCAGACTTCATAGAAATACTAAGAAGGTTATCTAACAGAGCTCAGCACTGAGGCATAAATACTTGCTCCAGAATGAGATGGATTGTGTTTAGAGCCTGACACCATTTTCCCAGAACAAATCATTGAACAGTTATGGGCTTTGGACATGGAAACACCTGCCTCTAAGACTCATACACCTCTAAGTAAGATAACCAATGTGAATGTGTTTGGCATAGTGTGGAGATACCAACTTTCTTCTCAGTTAACTCCAGACCTCAAGATTTCCTACTTTGCAACTTGGCTTCTTTCTTCTTTTTGTTTTATGCTTTCTGAGACAAAGGGGATAGAACCCTTTCTATGGAGTGCAGCCGTAAGAGATGGCAGCTACAAGAAAGCTGACCTCCAAAATTGTGCACCAATTAATGAATGAGAATACACAACTATCTTTTTATAATAATTTTTTCTCCCTTAATTTAAAGATACTCATTTTTTATTTTTTTTAAAAAAAGAAGATGTAGGGAAGCTTTCTGTTCTATACTATAAGTTTCCAGAATGTTAGTATTATTTGTGTTTCAGAATGGTTAAAATTCATAGTTAGTAAAAAGAATAGAGTGACTATGCACAAGAAAATTGGTAAGGTCTAATAAGCTGCTTCTTCTAAAATGACTTTTATTTTATCTGTCTCTGCAGTAATATAAAATCTAATGACCACGCAAGAAGAAAATGCATCTGGTACAGCTGATCTATTCAAAATCTGTCCAAGCCAGAATGATGATGGCCTCTGGGCAAAATCCTCAGTACTTGGAATATCCTCTTGGTTCATCGGGATGCAATCTCTGTGAAATACAATTTGATGTCTCCAGTGGTAATTCTCCTGTCAAGAAGAAAGCAATGTTTTCCTGCTAATAAGAATCCTTTCATTATATTTTATCTTTCTTTGAAACTGGCCAACCCTGAATGACATCACAATTTCATTATTTTTTAACAGAGTCTAAGTACAAATTCAAGCATTAGAGGCAGGAAGATTTCTTCTTCACTAAGGGAAGAGTTTTATGCCCATTCTTTATGTGCTTATCCAGGTGGAGGGTGCTCCACCACTGTTCTATGCCTGGCCTTTTGCTCCACTTTTCTTTTCTCAAGGCAGCAGGAACAACTCTTACTAGTCTTGAAGAGGATTTGTCTTTTCAAGAGTACTGACCAAGTCCATTCTTCCCATTTTTGTGTTAAGAAAGTCTGTCTTTCTCCCTAGCTTGAATTCTGTAAAGCCAAAATTCTAAGGGCACTGAAGTAGGATTTAATCTGATAGGGGCGTTATCTACTTTGTAAGAGGAAAAAATACAGAGTATTTCATATTTCTTCTAACATCTTCACTTTATAAAATAAAGTCCACAAATTCAGTCTCAAAATATGAAATCATGGCAGAAGAACAAAAACCACTAGCCAAACCACTTTAATATTTTAGAGTACCCTGACAACCTAATCTAGCTTCCCATATAATGGATAATATTTAAATTCCATTTATCATCATAGAAAGATAAGGGAAAAGACAGATGAAAATCTTGTCTAGTGTTCTGTGATGGTTGAGTTTTAACTGTCAATTTGATAATACCTATAATCATTTGGGAAGAAGGGGGTTGTCTAGAGCTGGTTGGCTTGTGCCATGTCTGTGGGGGATTATCTTCATTATGTTTTTCGAGGTGGGAAGAACTGCCAACTATGAGAGGCACCATTCCCTCGGCAGGGGATCCTGAACTGTATAAAAATGGAGAAAATTAGCTGAAGGCAAATATTCATGCATTCATTAATTTCTCTAATGATGTGATGTGGATCCCTGTTTCACATTCCTGCCACTATGACTTCGTGGCAGGGATGGCTCTAACCAGAAACTTTGAACTATCTTCCCTAAATTCCTTTGGTCATAGTATTCAGTCATAGTAATTGAAATAAAATTACTAACAGATTTGAATTCCCATATATTATGAAGCATTTGCATTCTGATTCCAATTGCCCAGCTAATATTAATTAAGTAGAGAGTAAAAAAAAACCCCTAGTATATGAAATATGACTCATCAATAATCATTTAAAATATTTGAATAAACATGAGGACAAACTTGCAATGAAATGTTTACAAATGAGAAGAAGTGAGTCATTTTAGAAACCATCTCATCCTCCTCGTTCCTGATCTATGCCTAGAATATCCCAGACACACTGATCTTGTGAAATATCTTACTTGAAAGTCAGCATAACAGGAATTAAAGAAAAGGACAGAAATGCTCTCACATGCTTAAGGTCTCAGCTATTCTACATGGAAACTACTGGGTGTTTCTCTCTATTCCTGGAATACCATCTTAAACTTAGGTCATAGGTCAGGCCACTGCAAGGGTGTCTTCTGGGCTACTAAACGAGAGGATTCTTCCACCCAGCTCTTTCCAAGACCAAATAAGTTCCAGGTTCAATTAACTTCTTTCCTCCAGAGGTAACTCTTCCGTAGCTTCAATCACCCTTTAGGCCTGGCATAAAAGCTTCTTTTCCCCTTCCCAAACTTGCTTCCAAAACTCTAATTCTAAATTTTTGTCTTCTTTAACATCCTTTCCCCCAAATTCGTGTGGAAAATAAACAGCCTCAGTACATTCCAAAAGAGAAAGAAATAAGAACGCACAGTTATGAAGTATATTGTGTATATAGAAATCACAATCACCTGATTTATTAGCATAACAGAATACTGCGATGAAACTAACTCAGGAAATTGCCATTAATTTAAATCTCACTTTGCCTGAAATCCTAATGGAAAAATATCCTAATTTTGATTTATCCAGTCTGCTTGCATAATACCTTAGAATACATTAAAACATAAAACAGGAATATTTACCCCAGAGAAACTGAAGAAAGTGGGCTCTTTAAGCCTCATTAGGACATGATTTAGATTCACTTATTTTTCCAGGCACATGTTTTAAGTGACTAGACTCTAAATGTTAAAGAATGCCCCATATCTGTCTTCTTGACTGTATTCGTCAAGGTTGGTTACATCCAACTAATTTTATTTTGGGGAAAAAAAACATATACTCATTAAAATGTTTGCCATCAATGATGCAAGAAAGTTGATGAAATAGAGAGTTACCATCCACAAAGATGGATACATATTAGCTATTATTGTATCACTATTGTCCCACTGAGAGAAGAACTCAGTGAAGGAAAGATTTTTTTTGGGGGGGGGGGAGAGTTGACAGCATTCTGTCTTAGGGTGCTTGGTACCATGGTCTTGAGCATATCAACACAGTGGTAGAAGTATTGTGGTAGAGGAGAACTATTTAAATCGTGTGTGCTGACTAGTTTTATGTCAATGCAACACAAGCTGGAACTGTTCTGGAAGAAGAAATCTAAATTGAGAAAATGTTCCCTTCACATTGGTGTGTGGGCAAGCCAATGATGCGTTTTCTTCATTGATGATTGACATAAGAGGGCCAAGCTGACTGTGAAGAGTCTGGTGTGAAGGGCTGGTGGTCCTGGGTACCATCAAAAAGCAGGCTGAGCGAGCCAGGGAAAGCAAGCCTGTACCTAGCATTCCTCAGTGTCTGCTGCTTCAGTTCCTACTTCCAGGTTCCTGCCATGTTTCAGTTCCTTCACTGAAACCTTTTGATGATGGACTGTGGATGTGGAACTAAAAGTTGAAAGAAATCTCCTCTTTCCCAAGTTGCTTTTGGTAGTGATGTTTATCACAGAAATAGAAACCCTAACTGAAATGACTACAGTAGCTCAAGCAGACACATTACCTCATCTTCACAATTGCAACAAAAGGAAATACAACTTAAGATATATTAATAGAGCATACCATCATTGAATGTGCTATTCCCTACCATAGAACATGTGCCTTTTATGTGTGACTGGTCTGGAAAGGAGGGACCATAAGAGAGTGTTTCTCACTGAATGCGCAGAGCATAAAGAGTAGCAACATATACTGGGGATACTCGATGGATATTTGCTGTATAAATGAAAGTTCAGTAAAAGCACTTCAAAATAATATTAGCTCTGAAATTCCCTTTAATGGATACCTATTCCCCTGCTCTAAAATACCAAGGTTTTTCTAAAGCGAAAGTCAGAGAAAAATATATTTTGTGATTTTCCTAGTTTATAGTCATGAGACCCAGCAAAAATATGAGATTTCCTTCTCCAGTGTCAAAACAGAGCACGCCCCCAGCACTTGGGAGGTTGAACTGAAGGAGAAATGAAGAAAAAAGAGCAAAAGAGAAGCATGCGCACCGCTTGGCAGGAAGAACAGCCATTCCAATCTAGAAGCACTGCCTTGCATAATGAGAATGATGGCATGGGAACTGAAAACACAAATACACAACTTCTCACTGCTTCAGAGAAGAGCAGCTACATTTGCTCCTATACTTGTCAAATGCACCCTTCCCACCGTACAAGCATCCACAATAACCAGCAAGGAACTGTGGGCTGACGTGCTATTGATAGACTGGAGAAATACATCGCAGTCTGTCAAGTCTTACATTTACATCTCAGAATCTAATCTGCTTCCGTTTCTTCATGAAATCAATTCTGTAGCAATTGAATAACCAGTCCATGAGGCATTTTAATACCCCGGGTATTTATCTATATATAGCCCAGAAAGGGAACAGTAATTAGAAGTGACCTACTATCACCAGAGCTGAGGGACAGATTATTCCAATCTGTGTTTCATCAGCCCTTTAAGGAGGTACCACCAAATCGGCTTCATTCGCTATTCAGCTCCCCGTGACAGGCTGTTGAGCCCTTTTATTTGATTCCTGGAGGAAACAGACTCTAAAATGGTTGTCATTATCTGGGATTTTGTTTCATTTTCTGCGAATTGAAGGCGTCAGTGAAACAGGCTCTGTTTTTAGCTGTGGGATCATATTGTCACATGCTCACGGTAGTGGATGAAGTAGGCTTTGAAAGGTCTAAAAAGGCTAAAGGAAAATGACTTTCTAGACCCTCATCCATGTGAGTGTTTTGAGTTAAGCCCTGAAGGTTGAGAATTTCTTGTCAGAGTTAAGAAAAAAATAACAAGGAGTTGCCACAAGATCCAGTCCAATTTTATTAGCTTTCTCTTTCAAATTTCAGTTTCTGATGTCAGCTTTATAGCTTGCATATGCAATGCAGGCATCTAAAGGGTCTGAGTAGATGGAATTAAGCTTTAATAGACCAAGTGTAGCCCCGGGCTGCACTTCTCACTGACTAGTCCGTCACTAGTCAGTCTTCACACCTAGTTAGCTTAATTACTATATTTCCATAGTTATTTCCATAATGTTATTCCCGTAGTAAGAGTGGGAAAGTGAGGTGAATTTCCCAGACAGATGGGTTGTTTCAATTTTCCTTTTCTCCTTGGCTTGATTCTTGTCATTCCCTTGTTCCAAGTCCTCTCCCTCATGATTCCAGGTTTGGAAGCCTCCAGACTCAGAGCTTAGATTTTTAGCGTGAGATGCAGCGTGAGGGAGGTTTCCTTGATCTGGTCCCTAGTTCCATTGCTGGCATGCTGTGATAACACACCGACGATGGGTGCTTCTAACCAACGGGTCACTGGAGAAGGTTTGGGAATCACACCTGGGGCTCAGGGAATGACTCAAAATACGTTTAAAAGAAGCACAACAAAATTTGTATGTGATGAAAAACATTGTTTTATGATTAAACAGAGTCTCCTTTGCATTTTGCTTTCACAGTGGTGCATTTGAAAAAGATGCACTTGCACTCTGTAGCATGTTACTTTCCTGAAACATATCACAGGAGAAAGTCCTTCGTAAATGACAGAGTGTCAGCACAAATGACAGATGTTAAGTCCCTGTCAGGAATCAGACAAAGATCATAAAAACACTGGTTATTTTAAGCACAAAGGGGTTTACCAAGGTTCTTTCAAAATATTTGGGAGGCCTGGCCTGTTACAGAATTTAGGCAGTAGCTTCTAGAGTGATTCTCAGAGTCTGAAAATAGCACAGGGCTCAGTGATATTTGCTATCTCTATATCAGTCAGGAAGCAGAGAAATTAGGAAGTTAATTTTATGACTGTTAATTGTCATAAATAATAATAACAATAAAAACAAACAACAAATAATAAAAATAGAAAAACAAACAAACAGTGATACTGTATTCCCAAAGTTCCTTAAGAGTTGCTTCTTAACAGAGAACATAGCGAAGCTTCTGGTGCTTCCTGCACCAGCGTCTGTTTCCCCAAATGAAAGTCTAAGGGGACCTCAGGCACAAGGATGGGTGCTGCAGAAATTCCAGGAAGGAACACCCACTGCATCTCTGATTATGCCTAACAGAAAGACAAAACAAAACAGCACCAAAGACAACCCAAAGCGTTGTCTCCATTCTCATTTCATGGGTGTGAGCCCAACTAACCAAACCCATGCTAGACCTAGAATCTTTCTGCAAAGAAGTAATGCAGGCTTTGATTTCACAGAATTTTCGGTGAAGGGAGGCACATAGGGCACAAGAGGCAAAAGTATAATGACAGGATAATTCAGGGGATTTAGGGTTCAGCCGTAGCTCATGTGTTCCCTCTACCCTTACAACAATAGGTCAGAAAAGAAACAAAAATATCCATCTTCTTCAAATCCACCCAAGAACGGAGCACATTAACAACCCAAGTAAATTAGATTTAAAAAAAAAAAAAAAAACTGGCAAGCTCGTCCCAGTTAGAAAGAGACCAGTGGTTGCTTTGAATGGTGGCAGAATTGTAAGAGAGAGGATTATGTAAAAGATGAGGGAGAGAAAACTATCAAATTCAAATATACCAAACTGTTTAGGGTGATCGGTGAGCTAACATGATGGTCTAGAATCCCAAAGGATTCCATTTAGAGGTAGACTGCTCTTGTTTTCCAAGTATTTCCCAGAAACTTGCCCAGAATGCATGGAGTGGCTTAGCATAAGGCCACAGTTGGAAGAAGTTATTTCTGTTAAATTGCAGGCCTGCTTGTATCTTAGTCAGCCAAAACTACTGAAAGCTGAAAGGCAGAAGCGTGGCGCTCAAGGTCTTTAACCAAATCATTACAGAGGTCCTCCAAAGTCTAAGAAAGAGCAGCAGGATGGAGAATAATCTAATATGGTTCAGAAGCACCCTCCATCCACACATATAAAGACTCATGATAAAATTTAATCCCCATCAAGAGGTATTAAAAAAGAGGACCAAGCTGAAAAACTAAAGGTAATTAGATCATAAAGGCTCCGCATTTGCGATTGAATTGATGGGTTATCTAGAGACAACTGGCTTATTAAACCAGCTAGTGTGTCTTTTGTCTTTTGAATATAACCCCTCTTTCCACATGATTCTTCTGTTACCTCAGAACTCTGCAGAGCCTCCACTGGTAAGACGGAGGACTTTCTAATTGAGAATTTTCTGGACTCTACATCCAGTGGTTAAATGAGAGCTTTATTCTTTTTAAATTCCCTACCCTATGGTATTCACTTACATCTACAGAAGATGGACCAAGATGTCTTCCATAGCAAAGAAAATTGGAGTTAGAACGGCTTAAACAAGAGGATCCCCTAGTGAGCCAATGGTGACAGGTGAGCTGTCACACACGCTGAGAGCTAGCTGTACATCTGGGGAGACCTCCAAAGCACCATAAATGCTCCTGCTCAAGCCCTGCTGAGGAAGTTCTGATCATGCCTATATTTTACTTTTTTTATTATTTTTTTTTATTTTTTTTAATTTTGGAGACAGGGCCCTACTCTATAACTCAACTGTCCTGAAAATCACTATGCAGCTTATGCTGGCCTCAAAAACTGAAATGACCTTTTTGCTCTCAGCCTCTTGAACATTTAGACTTACATATTCTAATTGGTTGTCAGGAGGGGATGGAAGAGAAATAATGTAGAAAAATATTTGGAGAGTTTATTGTAAACTTAATTTTCAAGAATAATGAAAAATGTTTCCCTATAGAACCCAGAAGCTCCTAGAATACTAAGAAAGATAAAGAAAATTAAGCTCACAAAGACTAATTATATTTGTGGTGGTTTGAATGAAAACAGCCTCCATGTGCTCAAATAGTTGAACGTTTGGCTTCTCATTGACTGACTGTTTAGGGGAGACTTTTTGGAGGAGGTGTTTTACTGGGAGTGGGCTCTCTCTCTCTCTCTCTCTCTCTCTCTCTCACACACACACACACACACACACATTTTCTCTCTCTCTCTCTCTCTCTCTCTCTCCCTTCAGATAATGAAGGGGCGTAAACGACCATCAAATCGAATTAATCAGACTAGCTTTGATATATATTTAGCTTTAATAAGGGGAAGAAAAGGGGGGGAGCTTACAAAGCTAGGGGTCCAGTGAAGAGCAGCAAAACCAAGAGGAGGCGGGGAGCATGTCCTCCAGATTTATAGGTAAATATTGGTCTAAGGGGTATCCGCCCTACAAACAAGGTGATTGGCTGGGGCTTCCCCTTCAAGATAAAATGTAAGCTCTCATCTACTGCTCCAGTACCATGCCTACTTGCTGCCATGGTGCCACAGTGCTGAGCCGTCATGATGGCCATCCTCTGAATCTGTAAGTATAACTCCAATTAAATGCTTTCCTTGACAAGCTGCCTTGGTCATGGTCTCTCATCACAACAATAGAACATTAACTAAGACAATAATAAAATTGCTAAGTTCCAAAGATGAAAAGTTTCAAAGCAATCACTGTAAATTAGGGATCATGACATGCAATGAAACAAAGGCTGGGACAAAGGAAGAGAAAATACGTCTAAGAGGCTACGTATGTTCCACAAAGCTACATTTAAAAAGAGAAGGTTCAAGTTTTTACAGTTGGAATCTGGATGTCTGAGACTTCTCCCACTGGTTTTTCCAAATGCTTTCTGCATTATCACATTTCCAACCTTAGATAATTACTTGAAGTTACTCAAACATGTCTTATTTTTTTTATACTTACATGCTCTAAGCATCCTATTTCTTTTTTTTTATTAAAAATTTCTGCCTCCTCCCCACCTCCCATTTCCCTTCCCCTCCCCCCACTCCCCTTCCCTTCCTTCTCCAGTCCAAAGAGCAGTCAGGTTCCCTGTCCTGTGGGAAGTCCAAGGTCCTCCCCACTCCATCCAGGTCTAGGAAGGTGCGCATCCAGACTAGGCTCCCATAAAGCCAGTACATGCATGCAGTAGGATCAAAACCCAGTGTCATTGTCCTTGGCTTCTCAGTCAGCCCTCATTGTCCGCCACGTTCAGAGTCAGGTTTGATCCCATGCTTTTTCAGTCCCCATCCAGCTGGCCTTGTTGAGCTCCAATTAGATCAGCCCCACCTTCTCAGTGGGAGGGCACACCCCTCGCGGTCCTGACTTCCTTACTCATGTTCTCCCTCATTCTGCTTCTCATTTAAACCTTGGGAGCTCAGTTCCGTGTTCCAATGTGGGTCTCTGTCTCTATCTCCATCCATCGCTAGATGAAGGTTCTATGGTGATATGCAAGATATTCATCAGTATGGCTATAGGATCGGGCCATTTCAGGCTCCCTCTCCTCAGCTGCCCAAGAAACTAGCTGAGGACATCTCCATGGACATCCGGGAACCCATCTAGAGTCAGGTCTCTTGCCAACCCTAAAATGGCTCCCTTAATTAAGATATATACTTCCCTGCTCCTATATCCACCCTTCCTCCATCCCAAGTACGTCACAATCGGATGGTTATTTTAGAGAACAAATTCAAGACTATTTCAAAGATGAGTTTTTATGGAAGGGACAATAGGAAAAGATTACAGTGGCATTTAGTGTTTCAACAATGATTCAGTAAGTAGAAAAATGAAATCTGGAAACAAAAGTAGTGAGGTTGGGAAAAAAATCTAAGGAGATTGAACATTTGTATTAGTCATGGCGGCAAAGAAAGGACATAGAAAGCCAATATCATTTGAACATGGTAAGAAATTGACATTAACCACATTCACAGAAATAGCAGATCTGGGAAGAAGCAATGTGTTCTAGCTCATGGTTGTTATATTTTCAGTTTCTAGGTGAAAGATGCATAGTAAGAAATCTTGAAGGTGTCCAGAATTAATATTCTGAAAGTCATTTGAAATCTCTAAGTTATATGTAGAATTTTAGATGGTGGGATTGGCACTGTTAGAATAGATAAAATCAAGGTTGAAATCCAAGGAACACTGATGTTCATGAGACAAGAAGTAAAAGTTACCAGTCATAGAGATGGAGAAGGGGTGAACAAATAAAAAATAACCAGAACAGTGGGGTGACAAAATTGTCACAAAGGATGCCTCCACGTGTGTGTGTCTATGTGTGCGTGTGCATGTGTGTGTGTGTGTGTGTGTGTGTGTGTGTGTGCGATACACACAGGTCCTGGATTCAATCCTAGTATATCCTCCCCCAACACATGCATATTTTAAAAAGTCAAGATCAATGAAGAATGAGAAGCAGAAAAGCAGACATTTTATTTCTTCTTGATTCTGTATCTTTCTAGGTTTTTGATCACAAAGAGAGACAAAGATCAGTGTGAGCATCTATGAAAACTAGAGCTGTGAAGTGGCTTTGGATGCAAACAGATTCAAACTCCCATGTCTTGGTTCATATCATTTTCTGTGTGATCTCATTTATTTTGGCTTTGGAGAAGGAAGTTCCTTCAACTGCAAAATGAAAAATACATTAATTCCAGGTAATAAATATGAAGTCAAAATGATATGTGTTTAATGTATATCAAGTACCTAATCAATAAAAAATATTTTATTATAATCATTACCGTCATTACCAAATTGTCACTTCAGAAAAAGAAGGAACACAGATACACTAGATCAAGAGGAAAGAATTTATTTTCATTTTGAAAACAACATGTGTGCATACACTAATTGACCAAGCATAGTCCTAGAGCATAAGAAAAGGAGGAAAGCAAAAGCAAAAAAGAGTAATTAAATATGGTTTTTAAAGATGCTATTTATAAGTTAGTATGTATGAGAGAATGATGAGTATGAGGAATGTAGAAGCAATGAAGGTGATATCACAATGACTGAGGATCTGACCAAGTAAAATCACAGAGAAAATCAGCCCAAGGACTTGCTATCATTCAATGGTCTTGTACCTTGTAAAGATTTGTCACTTGTATTGGTGTAATAAAATGCTGATTGGCCAGTAGCCAGGCAGGAAGTATAGGTGGGGTGACTAGAACAGGAGAATTCTGGGAAGAAGAAAGGCTCAGTGTGCAGTTATCACCCAGACACAGATGAAGCAAGATGAGAATGCCTAACTGTCAAAAAGTACCAAGCCACGTGACTAACACAGACAAGAATTATGGGTTAATGTAAGATATAAGAGTTAATAAGAATCCTGAGTTAATAAGAAAACCAGTTTATAATCAATGTAGGCTACTGTGTGTTTCTTTGTGACTGAACAGCTGTAGAACAGAGCAGGACAAAAACCTCTGTCAACAAGGCATGGAATGGAACCAATCTATATGGGGCAGGAAAATGTCACTGCTGAAAAAATTATTTTTGCCTGAACCTCTCTGAAAGAGGGATGATTGTGGCAGTAATATAAATGGCAAGCAGGTGAATATGACTATAATTTGAGGTGAAAAAAATGAGAGCCCTTTTCTCTTTGACAGGAAGAGTCAAGCTCACAGAATACAAATATGAAACTGATTAATTTCTTTGGACTGAGAAAAATCTGAGGTTAATGCCAGCTCCTTGCCATAGCCTCTCATCCAATTTGACAATTATTTACTAACACTAGTTCAAAAAGATCCTAACTACCACTGAGACTCTTGCCCTTTGACGTCACATGGGGTGAACATGGTTGTGGTAGCAAGGACATTTTAGGAACATAAAGTATCTGGGGAATGATCAATCAGAACAATGTAAAATAAACAAGTGACATTGGCAGAACCTGTGTGCTCAGGTTGAGAAGACAAAGAAAGGGACATACACAGCAAGTGAAGTTCTGTGAGGTTGTCTATAACTTCCCTGTTTCTTCCTTCATGCCTTTCTTTTGCCAATACTTTCTACAGGCATTCTTTCCCTCTTCATCCTCCACTGTTGTCCTCTGCCCTCACCTTTGCACAGTGTTCTCCATTGAGCCCTGCTTTCCCAGGCTCTATGGATGAACACAGGATGAATGTAAATTCCACCATCTATGACAATAATAAAATGGAGGAAGAAGAGTGGACTTCCCTTTCACACACTCTCCTCTCCTAGTTTTCTGTAGAGAGCTGCAATCAGTCCTTCTAGAAGTAGTTGCCATTGGGTTGCCCCTTTAGTAGACATAGTACAAGAAAACAGCAGTTTGCTTTGAATATTCATATTTAAGCACAGTATTAACTTCAAAATAAGACATTTCCCAAGAGTAATTGCTGTTGAGTTAATGACCTATAGCAGTTCAGTCCATTAACTCCTCCCAGCTGTTAATGCTCCCTATAGAAATACCCTAAGTCTCAATCATTACTGACTAATCATGCCGGCTTTTCTGGATGCATCTGGGATTTCGTGCTGACATCCCATTTGTAATAGCTGTATTTGGTTTTTCATTGTTCTAGTTAGAATTTCTATTGTTATGATGAAACACCATGAATATAAAGCATGCTGGGAAGGAAAAGATTTATTCAGTTTATACTTCCACATTACTGTTCACCACTGAAGGAAGTCAGGACAAGAAGTCAAATAGGGCAGAATTCTAGAGGCAGGAGTTGATGCAGAAGCCATGGAGGGGTGGGGTGCTGCTTACTGGCTTGTTTCTTATGGCTTGCTCAGTCTGTTTTCTTATAGATTCCAGAACCAACAGCCCAGGGATTACACTACCCATCATGTGCTGTGGGATAATGGTCAATATTCTGTTAATTATATTTTAAATAAATGTTGATTGGCAAGTAGCATGCAGGAAGTATAGGCGGGACAACCAGACAGGAAGTAGAGGTGGGTCAATGAGAACAGGAGAATTCCTGAGAAGAGGAAAGCTTAGTCTGCAGTCTTTACCCAGCCGCAGAGCGAGAAAGATGTGACTGCCTCACCAAAAAATGGTAGCAAGCTACGTGGCTAGCATAGACAAGAATAATGGGCTAACATAAGTTATAAGAGTTAATAAGAAGCCAGACCTAATGGGCCAATCAGTTTATAACTAATGCATACCTCTGTGTGATTTCTTTGGGACTTAACTACAGGAACAGGGCAGGGCAGAAACCCTGCCAACAATCGTGGGCTGGGCCCTTCCCGTGTTGATCATTAATTGAGAAAATGACTTAAGGCTGGATCTCATGGCAATGATGAGATCCTCAATGATGACCCTAGGTGTATTAAGCTGTCACACAAAACTAGATAAGACATTCACTAATTAAACATTTTCCAGTTTCAGATCCTGTGACTGATACTGAAGGTGTTCGATTTTATTGTCCCAAAAGTTAACACGTATGTGCATGGGTGCACGTGTGCACCACACACACACACACACACACACACACACACACACACCAGAAAATGAGATATAAATACATCTAAAAGTGAAATTACATATGTAACACAGGTTTTCTTCCCAAGAAGAACTTGCTAGCCTAGAGCAGAAGTTAACTAACTTCTTTCAATTTAATCTTCTCTGTTATTAAAAGTCTGCTTCCCTTTCCCTCTCTCTCTGCCTTTCTTTCCTTTTTTTCCCTCCTCCTGTGTGGTTCAGGCCGACTCTCACTCATGATCCTCCCACCTCAGCCTTGATGCTGATATCACAGATGTCACTCAGCTGTCTTGAGAATTTTTGCCAGAACAGGCAGTGTGGAGAAAACTTGTAGAACTGAACATGGCAGTTATGGGCACTCTTTCCTAAAGGGGATCCTGAGATCCATGCAGATCTATAGCTGCTCTAGCATGGGTGGCAATAGAGGAAAAGAAAGAAGGCCAATCAAGAGGGATCTCCCTCTTTCTCTTTCTCTCTCTCTCTCTCTCTCTGCCTTTAAAGGTAAAAGCTATGCAGCTACTGCAAGCTCTCTGGCCTCTATTATACAACGATAGGGCAAATGATAAGAAATGGCACATTCTTTTTGAGGATGGTCTTTAGAAACTTTCTTTGAATGTCTTAGCACAGAACACATTGGAATGTATTTTAAAAGATAGTATTTCCCCATTTAACAGGAGAAAAAAATCAAAACCAGAAATTAACTGACCTGAAATCAGGCCACAGGAACTATGCTTACTCCATGGTATATCAGATTCTCTGTTCACTCCAGCATACAAACAGTATGTACTGATTTCCATGAGCCCTGGAGTTTCCAAGGAAGCATGTCAGTGGGAACTCTCTCTAAAAAGGTTCCCTTCCATAGCAAAATTACACAGGAAATGGTAAAACATAATTCAGTGGAAGTGTATAAGATTATGATTTTCACGGCTGTCTTCAACCCCTCAGCCTTTACATTTTTAATCAGTCTCCATCAAGTGTGTGGCCAATAGAAATACAGACACACATGACAAACCAAAAATTGGAAGTTCTACTGTGCTTTCAGATGCTGATAGTGCATGCTCACACCAAAGTCCTGTGGTCACCTTGATTGACAAGCTCTTGTTCTAATAGGGCTCTTGTATGGACAATGCTAGCTGGAGTCACGTAAGCACAGTAAGGTATTCGTGTAAATGGGAAAGAAACACAGTCCTGCTTGAACCATGGGCTGTGTTGTTAAAGAAACTACAGGAACAAAAATGCAGAGCTCTCAGGTGTCATAAATAGAATCACAACAGTTTATCTCTAATTATATCTTATGATATAACTTCAATATTGTAAATCAGTTCATTGAAGAAAAGACAGCATGAAGTTTTTATATCATGGTAATATAAGACAGTGACAGTATTTTCGGTGAAGTACTTGAAAATAGCCTTTTCCTTACAATGTATTCCACACCATAAATACCAGATATGATGTCAGAAGAATTATTTAATAGAAAGATCCTTTATTTCTACCTCAGTGTCTAAATAAAATTCCTGGTAAATAAAAATAAATTAGAACTGAACTATGTAAATGAGGTTTAGTGTCCTATAATAGCAAGAGATCTGCATGATAACATTTCAAAAATTGAAAAGATTCACTTATTTTCAGACTGTGAACCTAATTTACTTGGATTTTAAACAAACTGAGCCTTAAGAACTTATTCTTTTATAAAGTTTTTTTTTTTTGTGCTGGTTATCGAAGTGACTTTATAGTTATCCTTGCTGTGATTAACATTGCCTTCACTGAGAAATACCAGACCAGTAATAAACTCATTTCTGATAAAGCTGATGCAGCTGCTTGATGCCCAGAAAGGTGCCCAGAAAGATTCTAGAATACTGTTAACTCAGTATGCTGGTAGAAGGGAACCTTCCCTCAGCATCTCAGTTCACACAACGACATCCACCAAGAAGCCAGTTGACCCTAAAGGCTGTCAAGGAGAAATGAGGAAATGTGGAGTTGATTTTCTATCAAACTAAGTCGACACCCCATTACAGTAGACTGATCATACACATGAGTATAAAATTTTCCAGGAGAAGTCTACTGAACTCAGCCTTTCCCATCTGATACGATGTGAATACAGTTTTCCAGGAAGCAGTTTGCATCTCTATCACCATAAGAATAGGATTTTGTACCAAATACTTCAACATTGGTTTGGTTCCTCTGTTATGGGTCTTTCATTCCATGTATATATATATATATATATATATATATATATATATATATATATCCTCAATCACACACGCACACACACACACACACACACACACACACACACACACACATATATGTGTGTGTGTGTGATTGAGGATATGTTCCTAGATGCCTAATAGTTTCTAAAAACCAAGATATAACAAGCCTATCTAAACTATGTTTTTCCTCTACATATATACCTGTGATAAAGTTTAATTTGTAAATTGGGAAAATAAAAGATTAACAATAATAAGTCATAATAAAATCATTGTAATATGTAAATTCAATCATTGTTATGTAAACGTAATCATCCTCAGAATAGTTTATTATACTGCACTTATTAATGGAAACATAGCATATATACTATGTGGAAATGTTAGACAAAGAGATAGTCTAAATTGCACATTATGAGAACTTTCCACTAAATATTTTTCTAGAAAATACTTGAAACCTCAGAAAGCTTAGCTTCAGATAAGAGAAAACTTACTATTGTACTAATTATGCTTTAAAATACACTTGAGGGACTCTAGAAAACAGTAGTATACAATCTTGTGTCTATGGTTCAGGCAAGGATTTCAATTTTACACTCAAGATTAGCAATTTTCTATAGTTCCTCCCTCAAAAAATGCTTGCATTGCCTGTCTTTTTCTCTGTCTCTCTTCTCTGTGTGTGTGTGTCTGTCTGTCTGTCTCTGTGTGTGTCTGCCTGTGTGTCTGTCTTCCTCTTGATCTTTTTCTCTCTCTTTCACACACGCACACGTGCACACATGCACACACACAGGCACACACGTGCACACACACACACACACACACACACACACACACACACACAGCCTAAATTGGATATACTCTTTTTCAGGGCTGTGGCCCGGAATTCTTTCCACCACAGCTCCCACTCCACTTTGAGAACTCATCTTCTTGACTTCCTCCCTTGAACAGAGAGGGCCCTCTGTGCCCCTCTTCTCCTACACCATCCTTGACCCTTCTGCCTCAGCTCTCACCACTGCACTGTAACCCACCAGGAAATGTCATTTTCACCCCACTCTTGTACTGAAGAAAGTTATCTTAATTTTCAGAACCCCACCGCCCTACCAAATTCTCAGTCTCCAGTTTAGTTTCTAAATTAAAAGGTGCACAACAAATGACAATTGTTTGGTTTACAACAATTTTAACTATATTAAAATGATTAAATGTAAGCAAAAAGCCATGCTCTTGTTTGATATCCCAGATGAATAATTATCTTTATATAGATTAAATGAGCATCAAATTCTCTGCTGCAGATCTTAGAATTCCTTCAAAGAATTATAGTTGTATCCCATGGGTGCTCATCAATTAGTGAGTAAATGAACAAATGAGCAAACTAAAACTATAGAGAAGAATGTTAAAAAATAGTATATTGGATTCTATCTATTTCAAATCATTTCCAGATTTTAAAAAAAAGAGAATTAAAACGTCTTTGCTTTTTACTTTTACATCTTAACTGTTTTAAATTATTTTAATTTAAAATTATTGAAATTATAGTTTTCAGTTCATATTTTTCATAAATAATCCTGTCTAATAAGCCTTTAGGCTACTTTACAGCATGACTTTCTCGGAAATTATTTTTTTTTCTTCACAGATCTTGAGAGAACAATAATCAACTTTATATGGAAAAACAAAAAACCCAGGATAGCCAAAACAATCTTATACAATAAAGGAACTTCTGGAGGCATTACCATCCCTGACTTCAAATTCTATTACAGAGCTACAGTATTGAAAACCGCTTGGTATTGACATAAAAACAGAGAAGTCGACCAATGGAATTGTATAGAAGACCCAGATTTTAACCCTCAATCCTACAAACACCTGATTTTTGATAAAGGAGCTAAAAGTATACAATGGAAGAAAGAAAGCATCTCCAACAAATGGTGCTGGCACAACTGGATGTCAACCTGTAGAAGAATGAAAATAGATCCATATCTATCACCATGCACAAAACTCAAGTCCAAATGGATCAAAGACCTCAATATCAATCTGAACACACTGAATCTGATAGAAGAGAAAGTGCGAAGTACCCTACAACAGATGGGCACAGGAGATCACTTCCTATGTGTAACCCCAGCAGCACAGACATTAAGGGCAACATTGAATAAATGGGACCTCCTGAAACTGAGAAGCTTCTATAAAGCAAAGGACACTGTCACTAAAAGGCAACCTACTGACTGGGAGAAGATTTTAACCAACCCCGCAGCAGACAAAGGTCTGATCTCCAAAATATATAAAGAACTCAAGAAACTAGACTTTAAAATGCTAATTAACCCAATTAAAAAATGGGGCACTGAAGTGAACAGAGAATTCTCTACAGAAGAAGTTCAAATGACCAAAAGACAGTTAAGGTCATGCTCAACCTCCTTAGCGATCAGGGAAATGCAAATCAAAACAACTTTGAGATATCATCTCAGAAATTATTTAATTTTCAGGGTTTGAAGCACAACGATGAACATAGAAGAGACACAAAATCACTAAAATAGGATTAACTAGAAATCATAAATTTACTATTTGAAGTAACATATTGAACAATTTCACATACAAAAGAGAAGTATTTTTGCATAAATTATGTCATCAAACTATGCTTGCTATTATGGTCATCATAGATAATGATACAACTATAAATTACAAGTTGGTTGTATTGTGGAATATTAAACTCATGACATAAATGCACTGCATTGTTTAAGACTTTTACCTTTTTAACAGAGGTGACAAAAACTGACAGAAAAGTTAATGGAAAAATATTAAAGACAATGAAAGAATATTGTCTTCATGGAAAGTAGAGAAGCTTCTTCAGAAAGATTTTTAAATGAGGTTTGGCATAAAATTTATACTTAAATCCAAGAAGACATCCTTAAGAGCGCCAACTGGATCTATGCAAATAACAGTGTAGTTTGCTGTTTGAGAATGCATAGCAAGGACAAGAAAACCCAGTCACTGTTCAGATGGCTGAGAAGTCACCAAGTATCTTCCTGCCTTTGCTGTCCCTACCTCAGAAACAACAAAACCTGCCCTGTTGGATCACCGGAAATGAACTGAGACTACAGCTGTAAACAGAGGTGAGTAGCACACAAAAGCAGGTTAGTGTTAGCCATGAATCCGACATAGGGACATATCTGGAAATTACTCCATGCCAAATAATATATTTACTTTGGAGGACTTAAGGTTTTCATGTAGGCGGCTCAGTCACTTCCCACACATGCTCATTTATCACTTCTTATGCCACGAAAGGCCACCTTGTCTGTGAACAAAGAAAACTTGACAGAGAAAGAGAAGCTAGAATTAAATGTTTTACTTTATGAAATTATGAACGGAAAATATTCATGTGTTCATGAATAGGAAAGGAAGGCAAACAAACTTAACAGAAGTCATAATGAAAGCACTGTCTGGCAAACAGCATTTAAAAACAAAACAAAACAAAGCAAAAGACCCAACAACTCTGAAATCTACTTCTCTCCTGGTATCATTTCTGAACAGGCTCTCAAACCCACCATCTCTGCACGGACCTGGAAGAGCTCGCCTCCCAACCTAACCCTGAGGGCACAGCACTGTGACTTTCTCGTTGCGTGCAAATGATTTTGTAAATCAGTCAAGGAGCCCTCCAAGGAAGCAGAGCTTCCTAATAGGATTATAGAAACCGAAGCCTGGAACATCTCTGAGCTGCTGCCTCAGCCCACCTCCAGCATGTACAGCTTCATTTGTAGAACACACTCAAGAGTATCGGAGATGACAGCTCCACATTAAGAAGAAGGATGTTGCTAGGGTATCAAGAAGATGTATCCAAACCAGCTAATGCCATATCTAAGGCCACACCAGAAAGCTTTATGCAAAAGGATTCTTTTACTACAAAAATAAATGGGGGCTGAGGAGGCAGCTCAGTGGTAGGAAGACTTGCCTTGCATATGTGAAGCTCTGGGTCTGACCTCAAGAAATTCATGCAAAGGAAGAGATGGGAAAGGAAAGGAAGAGGAGGGACAAGCAAAAGAGATGGGGGTGGAATATTTATCAAGAGTAAACCTTAACAGAAGGCTCACAGCATATCCAAATGGCACATGGGAGTGAGCAGACTAACTTCTCTTGAGGCCTTTATAGTCTAGAGAAACAATCCCATGGCAAATGATTAAATCTACAACAGTAGCTCACAGGGATAACCACCCAGCCTAAAGATGAAGGGAAACTCTAGCATGGATTAATTGTATATCCTCGGGATCTGTGTTTGGAAAAATACCATACAGCTCAATACAGACACATCAAGGCTGGGAAGGCTGCAGTGTATAATAAAGGTGAGCAAGATGTTATTTAAAGTAGGGAGGTATGTGAGTGTGTAGCTGTATGTCTGTGCATTTGCGTGAGCACGTGTGTGAGTGTGCATGTGAATATGTGTAATTGTATGTGTTTGAGGGTGAGTGTATGCTAGTGAGTGTGTCTGTGAGGTGTGTGAGTATATGTGAGTATGCATGTGAGCCTGTATATGCATGTACATGTGAATGTGTGCAAGTGAGTGTGTACATATATATCTGTTAGTGTGTGTGAGTGTATCGTGCGAGTGCACACATGTGTATGCATGTGTAGGTTGAGTCTTCAAGTGTCTAAGTGTGTGAGAGAGTGTATCATGTGAGTGTGTGCATGTGTGTGTGCATTGTATGAGTCTGCAAGTGTGTAAGTGAATATGAGTGTCTGTGTGTTTGTGTATGGGCTGCACACACACTTGAGTCAAACTAGCTACCCATATACAAAGTTCTCTGCTATGAGCTTATTGGATAAATTTGCTTTATAAATCTAATCCCAATCATATAGTCTTCTGCAAACCTTTCCACCTACCTACTTGAAATCAAGGAGTAATAATTTTAATGAACACCTAGATTACCTTTTAGGGATTGCAGATTTACAATGGAAAGCTTAGACTTCTAAAAGTTTGGATATCTTTATATATATATATATTCTCTTCTCTCAATGCACTTGCTGTGTACTTCAGCGATACATCCACTGTGTTCTGTGTGCTGTGTTCTCTCAGCAAAATGTGAAGGTGTGATTTCCACCCAGGGAGTCAAGTTTCATAAGTGATACTGAAAAACAATCTCAGCCAATAGTAAGGAAGGACTGAGAGGACCTATAGCCTAATAAAGCAAATAAAATTGTAGCTCCAATAAATCTATCGGCTGTAAGTATCTGCTCCTGAACATAACAGACAGATAGGTGACAGAAAATGAAGTAAAGGTTAGCATATTCACTACCCTTTGTACCTTGTTCTAAACAATACTGCATTGACACAGACCTTGCTTCACCAAAAACCATGCTTAATTTTAAAATCTATTGCAAATTCAAAAGTTAAAGGCCTTGGCTGCAGAATCAAAGAGGTATTATTACTTCCTGACATGCCATCAACTTGACATATAATAATGAACACGTAAAGCCAAGGTAAAGTAGGTCAAGTAGTCCTTGGCTGGCCTTCAGCCCCCATTGTTGGAGCTGTCAGTGTTCCCAGCACATACCTGAGAAAGGGACAGGGTGTCACTAAGGAGGAGGCTGAATTCCAGAAAGAGATAAGTAACCTGTCTCTACTGGAGCAGTCTAGCGGCCCCCACCAACTTCAAAGAGGGCTCCTATGAAGAGCAAGGGGAATATGTGTGTTCAGGAAGCTGATTGATGAGAGATGTAAACAAGTCTGGTGGTCCTGTCTGTACCTACACCATCTGGGACAGGAGAAAGCGGTGCAGGCAATGTGTTCTTAACAACAGCTACAGGCTACCCCAGGGATGCATCATGGGGAAATGGTCCATTTGAACTAGAATGTTCTGTACTGTTTAAAAGATTTTCCCAGCAAATCCTTTCTCTGCTTCTCTCATGAAAATAATAAAACCCGCAGGCACTACTTTTCCCATTCTCAGCAGAGTCTGCTTCTAACAGGTAAGCCTGGCTGCTGTGCTCTTAAGGGTTTGTTGAGCAAATGTCGGTGTGCACAGAAGTTTCACACACATGAGGGTGCTTTATTTTCCCAATATTCTATTTCTAAATTTGCTTTAGAGATAAAGAAACGGTGGTCTAAGATAATCTAGCTTGGACCATAATTCAGATCGGGATAGGACCTTCCTCTTGCTAGAGGTAGCTGTTATGGAAAATCCAGGCACTGGCAAGCAAAATGTAGAAATTTGAACCTGCTTTTTGTTTGGTTTTGCTTTTACGTAGTAGAAAAATCCATTCATTTGATAATTTTCTCTATGTAACTTTAGCCAGACTGCATGGGAGCCTAAAAGAAGAAAGTCATAAGGGAGAAAAGAAGACTTGCTTGATATAAAAACTGACAAATCTAAAGAGATAGAAGGAAGGAGGGGGAGGGAAAGAGATAGAAGTAGATAGTGAGGGATGTACGTAAGAAGGAAGGGGAATGGGGAGAGAGAAGAGGCTGAGAGACAGAAAGAGACCGGGTGAGGGACAGAAAAAAATTGGGAGCTAAAAGAATGCTAGGCCAGCCCACCTCAGCACCAGCTGGATTTGGAGGAGTTCTTGGACCTTGTCAAGGTGGATCACTTCTAATTCTCTGGGTATCTTTCCATTTTATTGTCTGCTCACTGCTCTTCCATCCAAAGTCATCTCTGGGGCTTGATTTTAGTGATTTACCTGATGAGAAATGTGTGTCACATGCTTTAGTGGGTCAGGAACAGCCAGTACCTGGGATTACTAAGGGTAGTTCTCACTTCTCCAGCACTGAGGTGGAACTCCTACTGAGTGCTGCCATTCACAACTACTCAGGCCAGTGGAGGGCAGTGCTGGGGAGGAGAGGGCAACTGCTAAGGACTTGTGGGAAAAAACAGTACTTGTCTACATTTTCAATTAATTCTAGAGATGACTTTTACTGCATTAAGAAAACCAAAAAATTGGGATAAACTTATGTAAATTCAAAGTTGAATCTATAAATATAATCAAATCATACTGCACTTTCTTTTCCCAGAGCAAATCAATGAATAAAAAAAGTGTGCTTCTGTGGTCTAGAATTCCACCAGTTCTTCTGAAACAGAGCAGAAATGGTGAATCTCAGCAGAGTATCAGGCATGCAATGTGGAGAAAGTGCTATCAAGACTGATTCTGTAGTTCCAACTAATGTTTGCTGACTTTAACCAATAAACCCTCTCGCGGGAAAAATTTGGCAAAGTGACCCCTGGATAGATAAAACTAGGGGATTTTATTTATCTATTTTAAATATTCTTTTTGCTTTTATATGTGTATAGTGTGTGCATGTGTGTGTTCATATGCGTGGATACACATGTGTGGGAGTACTGCTGCGCATGCGTGCTGAGTGCAGCTACCATAGGACGGCACAGGGTCTCATCCACACTAAATCCAGAGCCCTCTGACTGACGTAGTCTAGGGAGCACAGCTCGTTCCATCTCAGGGATGAGGGCCTCGCATCTCTGCCCCTGGTTTAGGAGCAGACAGACGGCTGCACTTGCCCAACTTAATGTGGGCTCTGAGCTCCAAACTACTTGCTCTTAGCATCACTCTGTTCATTCTGGAAGAGTTAGATACAAATGTTTCAAGATTATCATACATTAGAGGTCAAATACTACTAATACAGGTAAAATATTAAAAATCACATTATAATACTTAAGACTAACTTGGAAATTCAACCAATGACGAACTTTTCCTTTAACTGTTCAAAAAAATGCCTAGTCTGAAAAAAAAAAAAGCCATGACAATGATATTAACCAAAGTGACTAAATACTTTCTGTTTCTGGACACAGAAAAATATTTCTACTCTCACAAAGGCAAGTTCCTAATAGTTTTGCAGTTTTACTATTGGGAGATGGTGTGGTTCAGTCAGGATTGCTTTCTTCAACCGTCTCCAGATCCAGGTCATTCTACTCAGCTCAAACGTTATTTCTGCCATTGTCCAGTCCTGTCCCATAATGATCTCCTACCACTTTTATATCCACAATCACCCAGATCAATTAATTTTAAAATAAACATGTTGCATATGGCCTGCCATTCTTAGGGATTGGTAACTAATGAACAGAATTCATATTCCCAAAAACATTATTCAAAAAATAGTTTATGTGTGACATGGCTTTGAAAATGTACTACACATAAGTCAAATTTCCTTATGTATACAGAGAAAATGAAATAGAGACAGAGAGAAATGGGAAGTTGGGGAATTTATAAGTTCAGCACTGTTAAGTTAAACTGATACATTTTAACCAAAGGCGGCATGTAAGAGTGCCATCATGTTCTGATATCTATAATCAGAAATGTCTGCAGAAAGCAAACGATGTTTGCATTCCTTTTTCCATTTTTCTTCGTATTTTCTCTAAAATATTTTAAAATGCTTTTCTATTTCTCAATGAGGATTTCTGAGGGCAACATATTTTTTTTAACAGTTTCAAACTTATTTGTGTTTGCATCATAGTTTTTTCCAGCAGGTAAGATTTCATGCAAAGCCTTCAGCACAGTGCCTCATCTTAGATCCTCAGGGCAACCCTGGAAGTTGGCAAGGCCATTTCACCAGTGACATATAACAGAATAGGAAAACAAGAGCATAGTTAATGACTTGGCCCATGTCACAAGAGTTATTAGCAATACAAAGAGGATCCAAAGCATGGGTGTCGGCACATTACCTAATTTGTAATTGGAAGTTTCATTTTTAAATAAATCTTTGGGATTACAAATGATTGAATTCTATTTCTAGGACTTCAGTGTTTTTACACCGAACATGTTTTGATTTGATAATTGGCAGTGATATTATCTTTTATTGACAGCTCGCTCGGTGCTTCTTAAAGGCTTTTGCACAGCTGTTTGACAACAGAGCTTCATCACTTTCCCTGAACTGTCAAGCATCCTGCAAACCTTCTTCTTGCTAGGAGCATGCATGAATGCTTGACTAGATTCTGTGTACAAAGGAAGCCGAATAATGAGCCATGGCACACAAAGAAGGTCAAAGATAGCTGAGCCAAATCACATGTTACTTGCAGGCTGCTGATTCTGCTCATTTTAATTGCTGAACAGAAATGGACAGCATAAAGGTCACTATGAAACATACATCGCCATCTCTTAAAGACTGGCTTGCCCACATTCCTCAAAAATGACAGCACATAAAATATGTCAGTCAAGAGGTGAAGGCAAAGAGAAAAGAATGGCATGAAGGAATGCATGAGACTGGAATGGATCTCCTCCCCAGTTTCTAGTTGTTCCTGAGTGTCTTGAAACTAATATAATAATTGTTGGTTTAATCATTCAGACATTCAGAATTTTGTGAGCTTCAGCCTTCTTACTTCTTTCCTTTCTTCCTTTATCCTTCTTTTCTTTCTTGAATACAGTAATAAATTGTTATAACATTAAAAATCATTTTTGAAATATTACACAAGATTCCTACTGAAAACAGTAATTAATTATCTCATTCTCCTAGCAAGGGATTGCTTCTTGATATTAATTAACAGTTTCCTTATAATAAGGGAGACCTTTTTATTCCAAGTTTATCCCCTGAATCTAACTCTTGTCTGCTTTCTATTTGCCTCTTTTTAATTAGCTGAGTTTGACTGCATAAAATCTGTAACATTTCCAAAAGAATTAAGAATACCTTAACTAGCAGGCACCTAATACAGTGCAACAGTGATTTTTCTTTGGTTTTCTAGCCACTGACTGGGGTTGAGACAAGGCTAAGGTATAGTTGAAGAAGCATATCAAAGTTGACTCAACTAAAAATAAAATCTGCATGGCACTTCAGTAAGACAAATTGCCAAATTATATAAGAATGTGAGTATTTCTAAAAACATGAGTTCAGTTTCCCTTATAAGGCTCATGAGAGGAGGCCAGATGCATTCTAGTACCTGAACAGCTAAGCAGAGAACATTAAGCAGCTTCCTTTTCAGAAGAGGCACCACCCCATCACCCCACACCAAAAGTCAGATGGAGCAAAGCTGGCATGCAGTGAACAGGGCTGGCCGGTACTATGGGGTCCTAAGGTCTTCCTGTCTGGGAACTCTTATAACAGCTTGCCTGATCTCGGGACTGCTGGCCATCCACCCCGATTGGAGTGTTTAGTAAACCCATTTAAAGACCCCCACAAGGCTGTAAAGCTCTCAGCTAAAGAACTCATGTCTGATTTGTGTCTGTGTGCCCAGCACCACGTTCAGTGCTGTGCTCTCTATTGTGAGGAGTCTAAATTTGTTGGCACATTAGAGCCTCTCTGTAGGGCCCATAGATCTACCCCTCCTCCCAGGGCTCATATTGAGGATGCTAGCAGTTTCTGGCAAAACATCTCATTTGTTCCTGTGCTCCCTCTGCCCACCCTGGTGGTTAGCTATAGGGGAGTTGTGTGCTCCATCTTGAGCCTGGTAATTTCCCACCTGCCTGGCAGATTTCCACTCTGAAGCAGTTAGGTATATAAGGTTTGCTCTAAGCTTGAATAAATGGCATTCAGCATTCCTTCGTCATGAAGAACCCCCAGCTCTTGTATTCCTTAATCCCCAGTCCCTTGCCCAACTCTCCATGGAATGTTTGGCTTTTCTTCCAGAACTTCACCAGCATCTACAATATATCCACTAAGAAGTGAGAAGAAAGGGCTTCACAACACTGCAACTCTGGCAAGGATCCTCATCAGCCAGCGACTCCATGTAACTGAAGACAGCCGGCATCTCTTCCTGGTCACTCCTAACTCCTCCTCTGGAAGACAAGGGGAGATGACATGGCCATCCAACTTCCAGGACCCTGGGAGACAGTTATCCCAATAATGTTAATGTGGGAGTCATTTTTCAAAATTTCTGTCATGAACTCTCCCATGCACCGGTTTCAGAATTCCCTATTTTATCATGTTGGCTTCACATAGTCATACTCACAGAGAACCAAATTCTGCTCTTTATTCAGATTCACAGCAGCTGTGCAGTTAATCAGGGGCTGCGTTTATGCATTTAACAACTGAATCTGCTACTTTTGTACAAATGTACAAATGTACTGCTGAAGGAGTCAAGTGATTCTGATATACAAAATATCAGGAAATAAGAAGTACTTAAAAACCCTAAACCCACGCTCAGCCTTTTGAAAACAAATGGACAATTCTTTGATTGACTAAGCTGAAATACTCCTTTTACACTCACTTTCCTTGATCTGAGGAAATACTCCTTAAAAAATTCCTTTAAAAGCCTAAGGATTTGCTGACTCTTGAGAAAAGCAAAACAAAACAAAAATCAAAGCAAAACACCTCACTTGGAGGGCCACAGGAATTCCCAGTAATACAGGGGTGTCTGGTGCTGCTTACCTATCTTTCCTTCCCTTACAACTGAGCCTTCTCAAGATGGGAAGCAAGAAACTCCAAGTAAAAATAATGACCTTGGACTCAAGATCAAACATCACTGCCACCTCTGCTCTGGACATGGGCTAGCCTTTGAGTCACTCAGAAACACTTTGATATCTATGAGGCTTCTCACCAGAAACAGTCATATATACAAAAAAAATGTTATTTCAGATAGCCATCATGCTATTTCGGATCTATTTCTGATAGCCATTTCTACTCACTAAGGTTATCTGTGAACCCACAGATCTATTGATTCATGAAAAAAATTGGTACTATGAATCATGAAATATGATCAAAAAAATGATAACTTCATTCACCATAATAAGAGTACCTGACTTCCCACTTTCCTTCTCAAACTCTCTAGATTAGAAAGTAAATTGTATTCTATAATTTCAAACATGTAAACAATGCAATACTATTACACATACCTCTGACATCCACATCCAGCTCCCTCAAACCCCCTCAGGTACACGCCCTCACCCACCTTCATGGACTCTCATTTTTGTCTTTCTCTTCCACATGTACACATGACTTTAAATGATGTGTATTAGTACAAACATCTGTGTAAGGAATTAGGTCAGTAAGATAAATAACCAGGCCAGTGTTGAAGGAAGCTGCGGGCTGAGTTCCTGCCACCCAGCTCCCGGTCGCCTGGCTAGCTTATGCCCCAAAATAACAACACACAAACTGTATTCATATAAACACTACTTGGCCCATTTCTATTAATGTGTGTAGCACCACGAGGTGATGACTTATCAGGGAGATTCTAGCCTACGTCCATCTTGGGTCGGAGCTTCATTGCATCTGCCTCAGAGAAGAGAGCTATGGAGTCTGGGCTCACTTCCTCTTCCTCCCAGCATTCTGTTCTGTTTACTCCATCCACCTATGTTCTAACCTATCAGGCCAAGCAGTTTCTTTATTAATTAACCAATGACCTTTCTCCATCAGGCCAGCTCAAGAATAACAGTAATACTTTAATGGTTAAAGAGGGAAAACTCACACTATAAGAGTGGGAAATCCAACTTCCAACAGAGAGAGCTCTCACCTGTATCTCCCAGTTTTCTTCCTGGGGTCCAGGTTGCCACGCCCCAGTTAGCTGTGATTGGTTGACAGTGTTTCCCCATCACATCTGGGTTTTACAACAATTTCTTTAAATGCCAAGGAATGAGTCACACTTTCAAAAAATTGTCAGGGGTATCTCAGCCTGTTATGTTTCCTGAGGTGAATTCCATAGATGCGTCGCAGGTGGGAAAAATTACCAGGGCAGATCACACAACCTGTCTGTTGTTAGAATGGCCAGTGTGAATAACCAGAGAAATGCCCTTCATGGATATTAAATATCATACCTTTAATTTCCGTAAAAATACAATTTAAACTTTTTAATGCTAAGTATGTGTTACCCTGGATTCAGATTTATCATTTAGAAAAATCACCAAGTACACTGAGAAAATTCAACTCTTCCAGCTTAAGACATTCATGTGACCTCAGACCACATCCTTGATACAGAGATGAAAGTTAGCCCATTGATAATTTATGGGATGACAGTCAAGCTGAGTATCTATAGACAGGCTGGTACATTTTCTGTATTTTCAGGATTCAAAGGGTCAAAATGAGATGAACTTCTTCTGCACTGGCTTTTAACTTTCATTCCTAGTAAATATCTTATGGAATAAATAATAAAGTTTCAATTCATGTTAAAATCTTTAACATTGTTGCACATGGGTTATTCTAGAAAATATTCTATTATTCCTCTTTTAAATTAATTTTAGTTCTCCTCCATTTGTATTCATTTGGTAAATCCCTATTCTATTCTACAAGAATGGGTGTAAATATATAAATATATCCTCATAATGATTTTCACCAAAACAATAAAAATAACAACATAAGATGAAGTTCACTCTATGAAAATTTCTTCCCTAAAGTCTCATAAGTTTGAGCCCATTTATACCCCATTTAAGTTACCTAAATTGCCTTAGAACATTTTTTTGTCTCAAGGTAGAATGGTTACCATGTTATCCAGAAATCCTCACATTCAGAATTGAATTTTCAAATATATTATTAATAAATTTTAAAGTGACCAAAGTAAATATTACATTTTCATATACGTTGGAATATGTGATTTTGGGAAATGAGGAGGCCTCATTTTTCTTTAAAGGGAGGACAAGAAAAACAACAGATAAAGAAGGATTTGTTGAATTTACTATTTGATTTCTATGCTTGGGTTTAATGATTCAGGGGGGAATTGAAGTTAAAAGACAAATGTTTACAAACTAAAGAATTGTAAACAAGGAAGAAAGGTTTGTGACATAAGACTGAGTGGAGACAAAGGACAGACATACAGCCCAGTGGTGTTCGGCTATAACCTTGCTGTATAAGTTTCCCCCAAGATTAAAACATTCCATCCTGCAGGGACACTCTTTAACATGGAGGTAAACAACTCCAAAGAGCGTCAGGAAGTCCCTTAAACTGATGATCTGATAATGTTCATTAGGCCACTCCCTGCCAGAGTAAGCAATAAAACTGCCCAGAGCTCAATCTCAGACAAGTGAAACAGCAAGGAAGACTCTGAGAGCACACCAGTTACCAGGAAGAAGCAGTAACTATAAACAGAGACTGCACTTTGTCTCCCGGCTGCCCATACCCGAATAATCACACAGAAACTGTATTAATTACAAGAGTTTGGCTGATAGCTCGGGCTTATTTCTAGCTATCTCTTACATCTTAAATTAACCCATTTCTATTCATCTATGTATCAGCATGAGGCTGTGGCTTCCAGTAAAGTTCCAGCATCTTTCTCCTTCCACAGTTACATGGCCTTTCCCTGACTCTGCCTTCTTTCTCCCTGCATTCCGTTTATTATTCCCATTGGCTCTATTCTGCCCTGCCAAAGGCCAAAGCAGCTTCTTTATTAACCAATGGTAATAAAACATATTCATATTATACAGAGGAGAATCCCACATCATGAAACCAGAAGAGCTTCCTGGGAGAGCTTTAGAGCAGAGTCCATTGGATAGGACATGCTCTAATTGGTCGAGCTCTCTGCAGGCTGTGCAGGGACTTTGGACTTTAGACTTTGGTGGTGTCCATACTCTGTAATGGGTGTCCTATCTGAGCTGAGTAGACATGTGTGTTGCATCTCCCTAGGAAATGTTTTGTCACATACTAAACCTGTACATTCTGCCCGTGTCCGGCTAACATTTCACAAAGGTATCATCATGTCAGCGAAAGAAAATGTCTTCAGCAAATGATGTTGAAACAATTCAACTTCTACATAAAAGAAGGGTGTTGAGATAAGTTATACTTCATTAGTATACCACATGATGGAAAATATACAGTTGACTAATAAGCACATATAATATTGCAATAAAATTTGTTGGAGGGAAAATGAGAAAGACTAGATGAATCCTAAGAGGTGCAGAGCAGGACTGGGAACACAAAGAAGCCTGGTGGGTGACATAGAAGACACAGTGTGAAGACTTACCCATTTACCTCACAGGTACCAGTTTGGATTGATATAAAAAACTGAATGTCAACAGATCACAACTGTTTCATGCAAGTTCTAAGCACCAATGACACCATATAACTGAACCGTTTCCCCAATATCAAAACCACCTCTTTTGACAGTGGCCTTGGAAAGGTATACTCATTTGACTTTTATTTTCTAAGAGGAATAGAAAAGAGAAAGTAAGAAGAAACCTGCATTTCTTTGAGCACTCAAAATACTCTAAAATATTTTTTTAAAAAAAGAAATCTTTAACCTAGCATTATACAGTGCCCCTAGTTCAGGAGGTAATCATAAAAAGAAAAAAACCTAGTCTGATAGAAATGTAAAGAGCTGCTAAGCACATTTAAAAGGCAAGTTTCTCTTTCTGCATGGCCTCTAGGAGTATTGAGAATTACACTGTAGATTTTATTAGGTTTGGTGAAACTCATGGAGTATTGTAGGAGTTCATAACTAGAATCAGGACTGTGTGGTTTGAATATGAAGCGTGTTCCCGAACAACTCAACTATGCAGAGATTGGGGGGAAGCTCATGGGGTTTGAGAGAGAATTGGATCATGGAGTGTCTAGCTAATGAATTGATGAATTTAGACCTAGAGTGAACTGGGTGTGGCCTGGTTTGAGGAAGTAAATCACAAATGGAGTGCTTTTTAGGGTGTACTGTGTGTCAGCCCCTTCCTTAGAAGCCATATAGCTGCCGCCAAAGACCTGCACTGGAGTCTGCCAATACTTTGCTGGTAGGCCATGACCTTGTGGTGAGGCACAGATTAATGGAGATGGGTAAGCCAGAAATACACTTAAGCTATTGACCAAGTAGTATAACAAATAATATATTTTCTATGTGATTATTTCGGGGCTGAGCAGCCAGGAATGAGTAAGTGGCCTCTACCTATATTCCTTGCTCTTTTGTGTTCCTGGCCTCCATGAAGGGAGCAGCCTTGTGCACTCTGTGGCCTCTTCCATTGATATTCTCCATCGTGATTCAGTGCCAAGATGGTCATGAATGGGAATCTCTGAAACTGTGAGCTAAAAACAAACTGTTCCTTATGCTGTTTTCTCAAGTACTGTTGGCACAGTGATAGGAAATAAGGAGAACTCTGCAGAGAAGAGGACATTGGGTCAAAGTACCAGGAGACATCACAAAATGGCTCCAGAGGCAGTTTCTGTAAAGGCTGCTTCTCTGCTTTTTCTTCATCAGAGAAGCTGTTCCCACCCTCATGACCATGAACACAGAAAACTGAGTTGACAGAGATTCAGTAGGAAGATAGTGCTTCCAGATTAGTGAAATGAGAACTTCTGTCAGAAAACAGGTCTCCCACTGACACTGCAACCCCAGAGGAAGAAGGCTGGGTGACTCTACACCCACACAATCGCGTACAGAGAAACATCATAGACAATGTCTGAATCCTATTTTTTGAGAGAATAATGCCTCAGTTTGGAGGAATGGTCAGGGGAACAGGGTGGTATGTGATTTCTACATAGAGAAAAATACATAGCACGTAGTATAATGCAGAAGAGAAAGGAAATTCTGAGGCCATTGTATCCCTTGACACTTGTTTCCTAAGTAGAAAGATAGATGCAGCTGCGAATTTGAGTCAATTGAATCTATAAATACATTTTTAAAACTCAGGGGGGGGGGAAACAGTAGTTTTGGAAGCCAAGGTATTTTGATTTACAAGAATCAAACTTCTTTGATAAATAAGATTTCTCAGTACTGGAAACCTAACTTAGAGAGCCAAACCCTAAAGATCCACATATACAAGTTGAAAAGAGAGCTGCTTCTTCAGTTTTTCTAACTCCCTAGAGGAAATAAATTTGTAGGCCAGTAGAAGAAAATGTTCAGAAGAGGAGAGGAAAGAAATTACATTCGTTATCTCTTACATAGATCTCTAAGACATGAGGTGTTCTATATCCCATCACCCATATAGAGCAAAACCTAGGGCATGGAGAAACTGCTGCGTCTACATTTCAGAGATCTGTCTCCTCTCCAGAATGTAGCCTAGAGATCACTCAGAAGTAATCAGGGAGGCCCCATCCACCACAGCATGAGAGCAATAACATGTCTATTGCTAATGAAAGTATACAAATAAATGAACCTAGGGGAAAGTTGGCAATGTCATTGCGTAGCACTAGAGTATTCTAATGGAAATAGCCTCTCATTCACCTAAGGCAGCCATTCTCAACATGTGGTCATGACCCCTTTCACAAGAGTCAAATATCAGATATTCTGCATATCAAATATTTATATTACAATTCTTAACAGTAACAAAATTACAGGTATGAAGCAACAACAAAATAATTTTCTGGCTGGGGTTCACTACAGTATGTGGAATTGTATTAAAGGGTTGCAGTATTAGGAGAGTTGAGAACCACTGCTCTAAGGACATAAATAAAGTTGAAGGTGAGACTTTCACTACAAGGGAGAAAACCCCAGAATACTTGGACAAGCCATCAAGAATTACTGATAACACAAAGAGATGACAATGGGCAGACAATACTAAGGAACAGAATTTCAATCTTCATTAACCCTGTAGTCCTGCTGGAAAGTTAAACACAATCCAATAAGAGGATGCAGGGAAAACTCTGGAATTGCCTCAGCACATTAACATATAGTTGCTCATTGCTTTGACTGATTTTACCTATATAACAGCAAGTTTAGTGCTCTGCTACCTGATATAAATGAAAAATCAAGAAAATGCCTCCTGTCTTACAGAGAATTTAAGTATTCTGCAAACTCAATTGTTCACCTGTGAACTCTCCATCAATTACATGTATGTTTTAATCTAATAATATTTTAAGCCCAGTATTGTGCTCTGATTATTTGTCCAACATTTGTATGTTCTCATTCTAGGGATTACACCTGCACACTTTACTTCCCCAAATAGATCCCCTATATATTGGTTTCACTCAATCAATTTTGGGAAGTATGCCCCAAGCTAAAACACTTACTCAATGTTGGCAGTTGGGGTCAGAGCTGAACACTTGATGAATGAATAAGCAAAAAGGGACTAGACACTGCTACTTAGGTCTTGTTTTCCCAATGTAAGGTGAGTGTTGGGCTCACTGAGAGAAGCCACCAACCCGTTTTGCTTTTAGTGCCAAGCACAATAAAATTACTCATTACCAATGCTCAGCCACTAATTGTGACAGTAAATCTTGATCATCAGTTTGGCAGGATTTAAAATCACCATGGAAACACACTTCTGGGTATGTCTGTAAGGGATTTTCTGACTTAGTGAACTGAGGGGGAAGTGGAAAGACAGGAAGAGGAAACTTAAAGGCGGGCAGCACCATTCCATAGGGCAGAGTCCTGAACTGAACAAACAGGAAAAGGGGGCAGAGCAACAGCCCTGTCTCTCTGTTTCCTGACTGTGGCAGCACTATGACCAGCTGCCCCCTGATCCTAGAGGCATCTCTTTCTTGCTATAATGAATTACATCTAATGTAAATGGAGACTGCACTTTCATTTCCCAGCTGCCCAGACCCAAATACTCACATGCAAACACTGTTCGACTGATGGCTCAGGCATTTTTTTAGCTAGCTCTTACATCTTAAATTAACCCATCTCTATCAGTCTATGTATTGCTATGTGGCCATGGCATTACCTTATTTCCTACATGTTTTGTTTCCTCAGCAGCTGGCTTGCATCTCCTTGACTCCAGCTACCCTCTATTTGGATTTCCTGCCTGGCTTTATTCTGCTAAATCATTGGCCAAAACAGTTTTATTTATTAACCAATAAAAGCAACACATATACAGAAGGACATCCCACATCAGTTGAAAGCCAAAATAAGCCTTTTCTTAAGTTGCTTTTATCTGGTCTTTAGTCACAGCAAAGAGATGGGTAATCCAATATAACAGTGGTGTGTGGAATTGGCTTGAAAAAAAATGAATTTAAATAAATTGATGCCATTGACTTTACTTGTCACTGTTTTGTATTTTTCCATTCAAATAGTATGTGTAAATAATTTTATCTTTTCCAATTCATGGGGGCATGAAATGGCTACATACTGACATGGGGAAAGATACATTTAAATACTGACCACAAAGGCAGCATCTAGGGGAGAACTTTGCTGAACTTTATGTAATCTGTAAATCGCTCCCATATTCTATCTGTGGAAATACTTTGACTTTCTTTTACCTCTGGGTCCTTTAAATGCTGTTGAGCTTCCTTTGGGGCTAAACCTGTTTCAGTATATGGGGAAAGGCTCATATAGCCACAAAGTACCTGCATTCAATGCTTGCTTTACTAAGAGTATGGATTGAAAAAGCTACTCTACATCTTCAGACTTTAGGCTCTTTACAAAGCTGAAATAAATTATTGTAATTTAAAGTGTTTATCAAGACAAGTATTAAAATAAAAATACAGCTACTAGGAACTATTCTTCAAATGCCTTCTTGAATAGACATAAAACAAAAGCATCTTTCCTCTAGATTTTTCATATATTATACCATATTATATACACCAACTCACACAGTGTAATGGTTAACACTCTGGAATCTGAATCCAGCAATCCAAGTTGGTATCTAGGTAGAACCTGATCCTTGAGGAAGAGATTTGGTCAGTCAACCTCATCAACTTAGACCATTAAACCCAATATAAACGAGTTGCCCATGCATGTTTCAGCATTGCTGGGGCATGTTTACCTTTTCATACCATATTATATACATAATATATTGTAGTCAAAACTGGCAGGTTTTGTATATGAATGATTCTCTAGGCAATATTGAAGGTCTTCATGTATCATTTTTTCTAAATCCATCAAACAGAGTTCTTCATCTAGCTTCCCTCTGTCTTCCTAACTGAGCCATACTGTGTCACATGGGTAAGGAGACAACCTCTGCCTTCTGTTAGCTGCAAATGAAACATCAACCAGTATACACAGAAACAAGTAAACAAAGACAAGATGCACAAATAAATTTAAAACAAAGTAAGCAGGAAATGCATTAGCAACGTGTGAGCATAGGGCTTAGCAAAGTGGAGTTGATTTCTAAATAGGTCAGCCCACAGAAAACAAAACATCTTAGCATTTCCTTGGCTGGTTTCAAAAATATAAAAAACTACAATAACAAAAACATATGTGGCTTTGCTCCTCTGAACTCCCTGTCATCCTTATATTTCTATTCCGAACACATCATCAGCATTTGGGAAACACCAAACGCAGCACCACAGAGGTGCACATATTGCCATGTTAATAACCACATAATCACCCTGGAGTGCCTATGCATATTGGCTTCTGTAATCTTTTTCTTTCTGGGAAAGCAGTGGAAGCTGGGTGAGGCATGATTGCAATACAAAACATTATTATTTTTATTATTTCACGAAATTCAGCAATCTGTATGCACATGCCAGGGGCTAGAAAGGCTTTTACAACCCCGAAACAGCCCAGATGTTGTTATTGCCTGTCCTTTTGCATGTGTATTTCGGAGACTCGACTCGTTTCTTAAATGTGGCATCATATTATGGCAAAGAAACTAATCAAAAGTGAAACTCACTAAGCCTCCCAGATGTTCACCATAGGTGACACCAAGCAGTGGATTAATCAATAGATATGTTAACCCTCTTTTCTGCAGTCAATTTGGGGGGAGGCATCATATATAATGGTTGAATTTATTCAGCACACATAGTAGGGAACCCTGTAGGTCTATGTCACAAGTTTGGTAGGTGCATGCATGTTAAGAGCAAAGCTGCCACAACATAATGAGAAGCTGCTATATTTTTCTTGTTTTCATGCTAGATTGGTGTATTTCTTTTAGTCAGGATCTGTGATATTTTTGGCCAATCCAAGCAATAGAACTGCTTCATCTCTTTCACCTTTCCTCTTAAGCTCCCGATAGAGGTTTGGATTCCATCTCTATGTTATCATTCTGGCATTCACTTTCTTATTTGGAGATCTTATAATTTCTGCCTTGGATTTTTTTTCTTGTTTTCATAATCATATCAGTGTAATATAGCAGTTAAGACTCCATGTTTTCTCTGCAGTCAGATGTGATGGTTTCAAGCCTTGTTTATCCAGTAATATACTGTGAAACAGATACAGCTTTTCCACCTATAGGTGGGGTTAGGAAGACTTGCCTACAGTTATGAGGAAGCGAGATGTGTCTATCTCTGAGAATGCACCTGCCACAGAGAAACTAGGCAAAGTTAACCAGGAGGAGTTCTCTTTAATTTCCACCCCCTTATTCAAATATAATACTTTGACAAAATAAATCCAATCATGCTCACCCACTCAGGAACCAGTTCCATTCACCCCATTCAACCCCTTGCCTCAATATGACAGTCTAGCCTCCCACTGCTTCCCTGAGCTTCAGCACACCAGACTTAGCCATCCCCTACATACTTACATGCTCCAAACCTTACATGATGCTTACATTGCTCCCTGTCACCAAAGAGCATATATCATTCTCCACCTAGTCATCGTCTATATACCCTCAAGACCCAGTTCAAATGTCAAATTTGTAGTGAAAGCATCCCTTAAATAACCCAAGCAGACAGAATTACTCCTTCATGTATTTCTCCATACACATTTCTTATTATTTATTTAACTTTTTTTCATTTATTTTGCATACTGACCACACTTTCCCCTCCCTTCTCTCCTCTGGTTGCCTCCCCATCCACTCCTCCTCCGTCTCTATTCATAAAGGGCATGCCTCTCCTGGGCTTGCACAAAGCATGGAGAATCAAGGTGAGGTAGGACAGATCTCCTCCCGCTGCATGTAGGCTAGGCAAGGTGATCCAGCATTGAGAACAGGTTTCCAAAAGCCAGTTTAGTTCCAGGGACAGGTTCTGATCTCATGGTAGGAGCCCCACAAACAGACTAAGATACATAACTGTCACACACAAGCAGAGGCCCTAGGTTGATCCCATGCAGGCCCCCTTAACTGTTGGCCCAGAGTCATGAGCTCCCAGGAGCTCAGGTAAGCTGTCTCTGTGGGTTCCTCTGTCATGATCTTGACTCCACTGGCTCTTATTATCCCCCCCCCTTTCTTCAGGAGGACTTCCAGAGCTCGGTCCAATGCTTGGCTATGGACCTATGCATCTGCTTCTGTCAGTTACTGGATTAAGACCCTCTGATGACAATTCAGATCACCAGTCAGATCATCAATCTGATTACAGTAGATGGCCAGTTCAGGCACCCTCTCCATTATGGCTAGAGGTCTTAGTTGGGGGTCATCCTTATAGATTTTGGGGAGTTTCCCTAGTACCAAGTTTCTCCCTAACCCTGAAATGTGCTCCCCCATCAAGACAACTCTTCCTTTACTCTCTCCCTCTGTCCTGCCCCCAACCTGCCTCCAGAGCCCAGCCCACCCAACTAGTTCCTCAAATTCCCATTCCATTATCTCCCACTCCTACCCACAGTTTACCCAGGAGCTCTCTTCTATTTCCCCTTTCCAGGGAAATCAATGAGTCCCTCTTAGGGCTCTAAAGTCACGCCACTGCCCAGTGTTATTATTGCTTGCTTCTGATTTTTCCCAATTACTCTTTAGGTTCTATGGACAAACATCATGTCTCAATGATCTGTATTTCCAGACAGCCCATGATTTACCTTGATTTTTTTTTTTTGAGAAAAGAAGCAGGCACAGTAGTTTTATTTATCTTATTGCTCTGACAAAATATACAACAAAAGCCATTTAAGGAAGGAGTTGCTGATATTGGCTCTCAGTTCCAGGGGATCTACCGTGGCAGTGAAGGTATATCAAGAACATGAGGCAGAGGGCCACAGCTCACAACTCATGTCTAGCCTGTTGTACCTGTCTATTAAGTCCGTGATTAAATTTACATCAACATTTCTTCCTTTACTAAACCTCAGTGCTGTTGCATGCTGTGGGACAATGGTCTGTATTCTGTCAATTATACTTTGGCTTTTGATCCTACTGCACGTACTGGCTTTGGGGGAGCCTAGGCAGTTTGGATGCTCACCTTATGAGACCTGGATAGAGGTGGGCGGTCCTTGGGCTTCCCACAGGTCAGGGAACCATGATTGCTCTTCGAGCAGATGAGGGAGGGGGACTTGATCGGGGGAGGGGGAGGGAAATGGGAAGTGGTTGCGGGGAGGAGGCAGAAATCCTGAATAAATAAATAAATTTAAAAAAAATAAAATAAAATACCTTGATATTTTTAGGAGCTGAATAAAGATTTAAGAGGAAATAAATGCATATCTGGCGCACTACCTGACAGTCTGGATGATGACTCTATCAGAGATCTACAAAACTCATATCTTAACTCCCATTCCTTCGAAAGAATCTTCCCCTCTGTTTCAACTCAATTAGCATCCTCCACTTTGAACTTCTGCACTATTTATTCTAGCTGTCTTTCATCTGACAGTTATACTATATGGCATTATAATTTCAATCTCTTCTTTTCATATATCTGTAACAACATGCCACAAAGAGCCTAAAGCCATAAGATCTGAGTGTATCTCCAATCCCTCCCTGCTTTATGATTGCAGAAAATTCTTGGGAGGGTCATTTGTGAGTGGCCCTCTCCAGATGTGAACCTCTTCTTCTCTGGAATTAAGAAAGTGGATCATCTTACCCTTCTCTGCCACCTCAACTTTCAGCATCAATGCTGTCTCCATTTGCATATACAAATGAGTCAAGGAGATCCAGCAAATTAAAGTGAGTCCTTATTTACAGGATTCATTTCCTTTATTAGCTACTGTGTTTGAGCCAAAGATTTTGTGATATATGTATGCTTCATTTTGCCAACATGGCTTTTGAATCCCTAAAACCCAAAACATTTTACAGTACTTTAATCTCTTGGTGTAATATCTTTAAAATACTCCTTTACTTAATCAGTTGCTGTGTAAAAAGAGAGTATAAAGTAATCATCAATCTCATCTTCAATGTCCTTAGGAGAGTTTGCACATGGGAACAGAGACCTGCATGTGAACAGAGAACTATGTGTGAACTGAGACCTATATGTGAACAGAGATCTACATGTGAACAGAGATCTACATATGAGAAACTGACATGTAAACAGAGATATACATGTGAGAGACCTACATGTGAAAAGAGATCTACATGTGAACAGAGACCTACATGTAAACAGAAATCTACATGTGAACAGAGGCCTACATGTGAACAATCTATATGTGAACAGAGACCTACATGTAAACAGAAATCTACATGTGAACAGAGGCCTACATGTGAACAATCTACATGTGAACAGAGACCTACATGTAAACAGAAATCTACATGTGAACAGAGGCCTACATGTGAACAAAGATCTACATGTGAACAGCAATCTACATGTGAACAGAGACCTACATGTGAACAAAGACCTACATGTGAACAACAATCTACATGTGAACAGAACAGAGGTTATGGTGGAAGGCATCGTGAACTCAAGTTCAGCCTTGACTCTGCACTTCTGAGCAGGAAGCTTTAGCACAGCACTCAGCCTGGGCATCAGTCCAGCATTTCAGAGGCCTCCCATGTGCTTCTGAAAGTAATCCTCAGTGGAGATACTTAGCTTCCATGGGAACAGGTAAGTGCATATAGAAGACATATTCCTCTCCAAAGCATATAGCAAGATAGGACGGGAGAGAAGATAGACTTGCTACAAAGACCTCTGAACCTCCCTGATTCTGCTAACCATGCTCAGTGAGTCGCTGGTGTGAAACTTTAAAGATACAATTAAACGCAGGCAGAATTTTTGAAAAACACATTTATTCCATAAGGTAATATATGTCAGGCATGCGTGTATATATGGCAATGACTAGTAAATGTATCTGCATAGCAAATTCTATGCCATTCTCTTAACTCACAAGCACAGAGGCATAAACTTGCTGCCGGTCTGTTTGTAATGGCAGAATAATGAGGTCTCCAGGGTCCAGGAGAAAACGGCTGGAGATGTCTCTTTGAGAATATACACTGAGTTACTGTGAATTGGTTTTGCTTTGTGCAATGCTCAGAATAAGAAAAAGAAAAAAAAATCAGTTCACAGTAATTTTTCCCAAATGGGAGTATTGTCTCTCAGCTATTTTTAGTTCATTGTTCTGAAAACCAAATACTGCTTTATTATTGCCTGTTTCGAGTAGAACTAGGCACATGTTAAAAGATATTTGTGAGGTTCTTCTTTAAAGGCAATGGTAATCAGCCCAGAGAACAATCTACTTTCATACTGAAGCTGCCTAATAAAACCATTCAGACTCCTGAAGCAAAAGCTTCTGATTCCTTTTTAGATCATTTTCCTCTGTTTTATGAGGCAGATCAATGTGGAGATTAGAGAACAAATCAGAATGCACACCAAGACCACTACACAGCCATTGAGAGTGAGGAAGGAATGCAAATAGAAAAAGATGATGCTTTGGTCTGAAAACTAAATAAATAAACGGACAGATCTGTCAACTTCCAGAGCTTGTGTGTGCTGTAGACCACACAGCCTGTCTGCTTGAGCTTCTCACCCAGCCCCTGGAGATGCTAACTCAGCCAGTAGTCATGGGGAGGTACCCATTTGTGCACGTTCTTCTTGTGTGGCTCCAAGGCTTACTTAAATTGTATTACAAGCATCAATAGTCACTTTGAAGTCTGTAGAGCATTCAAGCTACATGATATACAGCAATTTCAGGGACCAACAGAAACTTTTCTGTGCAGCATTACTCAGAGTGTGAAAACTAAAAAAATAAGGTGGAGTGGTATCTTATTTCCTCTTCTAGAATATTTCTGCTCTCGAAACCAGCATGACCTGCTTCCTCCTACTTTTCAAATATTATCTTGCATGTCACCATCTCAAAGACATCATTTCAAAGCAGAGGAGATTGCAATCTCCCATTCCCCAGCATTACCAACAATGTTTCATTCCTTTTCTCCACAACTCTTAAATTTTCTAATAAGTTACACTCTGTAATTTTGTCTGTTTTCTCCATATACAAACTCCAGGAAGGGAGGAATTGTTCATGTTTCTTTCATCTATTTTCTTTGCTTGCAGGTCTATGGCTCATTACATGTTAAAGAAATCTATGTAGAAAAAAGTAATTATCTGCAATGAATGATCAGTGCATATAAATTGATGGAGGTCTTTCACTGTGGTACTCGGTAGGCCTCAGTTCTTAGATAATCTTTTGACTTTTCTAGAAATCTTCAATAAATAAATAACCGAAGTATATGTATTCCTTTCTATGCATTCCTCTGAACTCTCTTGTGGGGACACATACCTTTTTATTAAATCAGATAATGCTATAAATGATATTTTTTCTAAGCAGTATAATAGTAAAACCATCACATATTTTCCCCATTATTATTAACTATTATTATTAGTTATTAAACACCTTAGCAATCACACAGAAAATAAGATACAAAAAATTAACCGTGGGTAATCAAAGAAAGTAATGTAGCTTGAACTTTCCTCTTTGGGAGGCATAATCTATAGTCAGAATATGAATCCTATGAGGACTGTTTTCCTCACATGATGGAAGGAAACCAACTCATTCAACTGACTACTTAGTCATGCTGGTCCCTGAAGAATGGAGCCACATTAGGAGCTAAGTGCTGGCTTCTGCCATGGACAGGTCTGACACTCCACTGTGGCAATAGCCAGTGAGTCTTGGTGAGGGCAAGTCCATGGTGTTTCAATATGTCACATGCATATAATATATGCATATACTTCCAGTTCAGGAAGAAGACTACCAATACTGTATAAAATCCGAAGGAAAGATAGATTTAAAAAAGAAACAAAAGTGCTAATTTTTCCTCCAAACCAGAAACTGTATCTCCAGAGTTCAAGTGTCTCTGGATATTTTGTTCTTTGCTTTGTTTTGTTTTGTGCCAGTTAAGAACAAAACTGTAAAGAGAAAGCAGAAAATTCACAGCCACCTAGAGCTAATTATATCCAAAGTTTATATATATTAAAATGGAAGACCAAAATCAAAGAAAACCGAAACTGAAGGTCCTAAAATGGCCTCCTTCAGTGATGCAAGAGGCCCAGCATGAACAGTCCCATGGAGTCTCAGCTGAGAGCTGGCCCTCTCACCCACTGGTGTGTGGCTTTAGGAGAAGAAACAGCAACTGGAGAAGCAGGTTTTTAAAAAAGAATAAAATCCTGTGGTACCATGTCTCCATACAAAGAACAGCTTTGAGTCTCTACCCTGAGCTGAGGGTCTCTCTCAGCTCTAGGTAAGATCTCAGAATGTGTAGCAAACTCTAGAGGAAAGATTTTAGGCTCAAAACCCACAGCACCTGAAGGATTCTACTAAGTTCTTTGTCCTGACCCTTGGGCCATAGGATACAGGCACAACACTTATCACACAGATTCTATGATAAGCTCTAAAAGATAACACACGGCCTCAGATAAGATGGAATTAGAGAACTTATTCTCACAGTATCAAAGAAATCAGAGTTGCATGGTTAGAAAAACAAAGGTTATTATTTCCTATGTGTTAGGAATGAGTATTTTAATGCTGTAATAACTGAGTCCACACTCAATATGATAGGTGTTATTATTATTGTTATGAATTGAGTAATATTCTCCAAATCATATGTATCCTATGGCCCAAGGGTCAGGACAATTTCTCTTTGGTAATAAGAACTAATTACCAGTCTGTTGCTTCTCAGACTGTCATTTCCGTGTCTTAGCAACAATCAATTAGTCACCATCTTCTCTTTAACTCAATTCTTCAAAAACTGTTGAAGAGAAGCATCCTTTCCTTAGACTGAGCAACTCCCAACTAACTACAAACACACAGATGTAGAATAAGAAGCAGGAATGCTTAATTATTAAGTGATGTGAGAAGTGCACTAATACATCCCATTTTCTATATTATGCTTGTGACTGAACTGTGAAAGGTTTCTTGATATAAAGCATATATTATTTCCTTTATAGTTGAGTCCCACCCCTATCTCTGGATTCTGCCTCCAGGATCTCATCCCTTCCATTAAAAATTAAATCTCAATTTAAAGACAGCATTTACCACTATTATCTCCCTTTACATTGCAAGGATTAGCAAAACTTTCTATACTATTATTCACATGAGAGCAGAAAAACATCCCCCAACAAAATCCTGTGGCTGAGTCCCATTCAAATTTTATCTATAAAACCTGACACAATTTGCATACTGTCACAAGATAGACTTTCAACACTTTAGAAATATAAATTATATTAAGCTTCTTCAGGCATCCATACTGTTGAGTTATCATGGATAAAAATTTCTTGTAATAATGAGGAGATACAATCTCACAGCACCTTCCCTGGTCTTCTGGCTCTTAATGCCCTGCACCTCCCATCCCTGTTCCTTAAGCATTTTGTGTAGAGTGTCACCAGTAGACATGCAAACTTGGAAAAAGGAAAATTCGACGGTCTGCATCACTAGACAAAGAACTACAGGTAACTCAGGGATGCTGAGAATGGGAGTCTTCTTCCATAGAGGATACTCCTAATTGGTTTGCCAGTACCAGTGATCAGCCTGAAATCTGTACATGCATCAGTAAACGGAGTCAGCAGGTTGTGTGTGTATGTGTGTTTGGGGAACCAGAAGTTTAGAAAGGAATGAAATGAGGGTATAGGAAAGTTGAAAAACAGAAAAAGAAAAGAAATGATGTAATCATATTTTAACTTAAAATGTTAATAAAAACCTTATGAAGTTTCAAGCCATAAAAACACAGGAAGCTTGGCATGAACCCCCAAACTAAAATTTGACTACCTTTTCACTTAGTGAGCTTATAGTATTTACCATGTTTCTGTTCTTCCAAAAGAACTGAGAAGCAGCTGGGATCCCATTGATCTGCTTTATGTCTCCTTCTTCAAGGGGGCTCAGTTCTCCTCTTAGCCGTTCGGTGGAATTCACTTTGTAGAAGTAGGCATGTGCAGGGACTGTTTTCATAAAGAGTACCCAGTAGTGAGATATGCTCCTGACATGGGGAGGAAGCCTGAAAAGGACTCGGCTTCTCTCCTGCCAACCTCAGAACACTTTTAAGTGCTTCCCATTGGCCAACACCAGTTGGAAGCCTGGAGGTTAGGGAGCCAGTGATCAGCTTTTGGGATAGAATGAGGCAGAGCAGGACTACCTAAGCAAATCTGAGAACAAATAGAGTAAATGGGGTATGCAGATATCCTCCTGTTAAGGATATGGAAGCAAGAAGTTATCTGTTCAAGGTCACACGGCAAAAGACAAAGCTAAGTTTCCACCATATTCTACAGTTTCTGGTCAATACTTTCAAACATTTGATAAGTTAGCAGAAAGGCAACACTCAGGCTTCTTGAACAGAGGACACCACTTAGTTAGTAAATAAGAGACACCTGGAGCATTCAGAACAGAGAAATTATTAATGGGAAACCCTAACTCTATGTTTGGGAAACATGGCTAAGGAGAAAAATGCCATTTTTAATAACTGAGCATACTATTAAAATTAAATAGCACTAATATAAACAAAAATATGGAGTTAGTTGGTAATGATAGTTCTTCACCTTTGTCTGTGGGCGATCCACATTGACAAGCTGATAAGAAATGAAAAATATGCAATTCGTAATAAAAGTTTCCAATGATATGTATCATTCTTTAGTCTATTTAATTTTTTATAGACCATAAAATTTAGGTAATATATTATGATCATGTTTCTGTTCATTACTCCTTCATGTCTCTGCATTTTATACTTGGTACGCCTTAGGGGTAGTGTAAAGGGAAATACTTTTAAAAATTGAACAACGATCTGGCACTAATTAGGAGAGAGGAATCCAGTTTTCAGAACCGGACTGCCTACAAGAACTAATCAATACTTAAAGGCATGGGAATTCTTAGACAGTTCAGGTCTCTCCAAAGTGGCAAGAGGATCGTCTCTGTCACATGGTCTGTCTTATCTGCAGGAGCTGCTGCCTATCTTCAGATGTCAGAGATAGAGATGCTCTCTTAGGGAACTCTACAGGAAAGGCCTTCGAGGTTTTGTTTCCTAAAGTGTCTTCTTGTTTTCTGTGGTTTATCTGGCACAGAACGCTTGCTCTTCTGCTTTCTTCTGTGGTGGTCTATCAAATTCATGCTTGACAAGGGCAACCAGGTAGCAGTTTGAGATTTTCAGGTCATTGAGATTTTCAGGCCTAATAACAAAGCATAAAATCAATCCATTTGTTGATTCTTTTATTATTCTTGAAATCCATTTTCTTGTTTCACTTACAGACTATATGAGAAGTCTGATAGTAATGTCCTGACACCATCTTTTTTGACTTGGCATTTATCTCCTAGATTTTTTCTCCCTTTCAGCCCTCCTGGTTATTTTGTCTGTATTATATCTTTACTATATCAGGTACTGGATTAGGTCAAGTAATATTACTTACCTTTACTGAATTAATAGATTAATAATAGTTAATATTAATAGATTAATAATTCTTCAAAATTCTAATTTCTGATTTCTAATGTCTTCTTTGGTTCTTGGTCAATGCTACTCTTTGATCCTGTTTAGCATTTCTAAAGGCAGTGAGCTCATACAGTGAAGGAAGGAAGATCAAGAACAGAGTCTTGTTAGGTGAAGGAGACATATCCAGTGCGTAAGATAATCGACTGATGAAAAAGTATGAGTAAGTATAAAATTTGACTTTGTACCTCATTGTAAAACCAATTTTGAGTCACTCGGTGGTGGCACACATCTTTAATCCCAGCACTCGGGAGGCAGAGGCAGGTGGATCTCTGTGAGTTCTAGGCCAGCCTGGTCTACAAAAACTAGTTCCAGGACAGGCACCAAACTACACAGAGAAACCCTTTCTCAAAAAACATAAACAATAAACAAACAAACCAATTTTGTAATATACAGATACATATGCAATAACATATAGCACCATTGCATATCTAACTAAAAGAATTGAAGACAAAATAATTAGAGTAAAAATACCAGAAATAACATCAGCCAAGAATATAAAACATCTAAAATACAGTTAACAAGAAAGAGATAAGACCTATATATTTGAAAAATCACTGTGATGCCGCTAAATCTTTCATGCCGCTAACAAATAAAAGGCTTACACACATTGTATAAGTCATATTCTTTGACAGAAAAAAAATCAAGTATTATAAAGTATAAATTATTCTCAATATGAAATTTCATGTACTAAAATTTAAAATTCAATTAAATAATTCTGGAACTTAAAAAATGTCAGAGAAATCTACATTCCAGAGAAACCTCACAAAGAATAAGGAAAACTAGTTCATTAAAACATGTCACAAAGCTTTCATTAATTTTTATGCTCTTTATTAACACAGACTAAAATGGAATTTAGAATTATATTCTGCTATAAATAAAACATAAATAATGAAATTGTCTGTAACGTTGATTCTAGTGGACAAGTTAAACTGAGTGAGGTAATCGAGACCCATAAAAACAAGATGCTCTGACATTTGTGGATACTAGCTTCAAATCCTTAGTTATATGTATTTGACTTGAAAAACCTGTGGGAAACAGTAGAGTAGAATGTGGCCAGTGGAGGAGAGAAGATCTTAAAGGGGTTGGGATTAACAAGAATGGGTTAAAAAGACAATAGAGATGGGATTTGGGAAGTGAAAAGCTTTGGGCAAGGAATAGACTGGGGTATGGGAAAGGAGGTGGTGGGGAGGATTAACCAAAGCTAATAGTGTATGAAAAATGCTATATGGAAACCCACTACCTTTTAATACAATCAAAATATAATTTAATGGATTTAAAAGGGAGATATCCTATCTGGTCAGATGTTATATTTCCTAGAAGCTATGGGATACTAAACAAAACAGCTGTGGGATGCCCATGATGAGTTGGCAGTTCCCAAAACAATACAGGTTCTTACTGTTCCTTTGGTTGCCCTTGCAAACTAGATGATAACACCCTATTGCTAAAGATACCACATATCTTGGTTGCAAGATACAGAGAAATCAATTAAGAACTGAGCTGTAACTTGCTTCTCCGTGACTAGCTTTCATGGTGTTGGAAGGCGCTATGCAGACTGCCTATGTAAAGAATACTTCAATCCTATTTCTCAGCTGTGATGTCTACCAACTTCATTGCCACCCAGCAGCCTATGTGAATCCACTTAAGCAATAGTGGTAGGGCTATTATGAAAGTAACCAAATATTCTAATAGTGGGATTTGAGGCCCACTCCATATGAGGAAACTCATGCCTAGTATTGTTAAGTATGGCCAAAGACACATGACTGGGAAAATCATAGGTCACAGGGGAAAACTGACTACTCTTTAGCTAAGTTGGTATAGCATTGAACTAGCTTCTAAATATCTGCGTATATTCATAGACAGACAACATTCTCAGCCTTAGTCAGAAAAGTGTTTCTTTACAGTGAACGAAGACTGCATCCACTGTATGTGCTCACTGAATACTGCTCATAGCACTGAGAATCAGTGGCAGTTGAAGGCTGAGTATTCAGTCTTAAACAAGACATTTATACACCCCTCTAAAGCTGGGGGGACATCGGGAAATGGGGGCAGGTAGAAAGAATGTAATTGGTGTAAGACAGGACTTGGAAATACCATCTTCCAGGCATGACACAACCTTTGCATTCATAAATTCAAAGCAGTGGCCATTATGAGCACGGGGCCTACACAAGACTGGCCCTATCGATCAGTAATGGATGACGGAGGGGCTCCTGGGACCCTACTCTTCTCTGCTGACCCACGGGCTACTGATAGATTATGGAAGTGGAGGAGTCAATCCTTGTCTGCAGTCATGTACTTACTTGAGAACCCCCAACCACCGTTGGTTAATGTTGCTTTCCTTAGTTAATAACTTCCACTGCACCTTCATTTTCATTTCTGTATTTTTCTTCTGTTAGTACAGAAGAAAATATGAACTATGTATTGCTTCTCCCTAGTAAGTCCAGACAATAAGACAGATGAGTGGTACTTTTCCATAGTGTGCCAAGTGCAGTCACCTCTCAGAATGTCCAGTGGATTGATTCTAGGACCTTTTGTAGCTACTGAATCCCCGCAAATTCAACTTTGTTGTACAAGATGGCATAGCATTTAAAAATAACCTATACAATGCAAGTAGTTATTAAGTCTATCGCAAACACAAGCCATTTATAGATTACTGAAATTTAATAAAATGCAACGGCTAAACAAGCAAAATTTTTTAATGTTTTGTTTAGAGAAAGGTAAGAGAAATTTCTGATCATGTTCTGTAAAGACAATGTGCTTTTTTTTTTAATGGCTTTCCATCCAGAATTGGCTAAAACTATGAAGTGGAATTCTCAAAAGCAGAAGATTGGCTATACTTAGGGCCTCCTTCCTTCCTCTAGAGAATGTATCCCTGATGGTATCCTGGAGACCATATGCTGGTTCATTTTCTCTCAGGTCTGTCTGTCCACGCTCTGCTTGATGATATTGTTCATCTTGTCTAAGATCTAGGTCTGCCACTCTGATTGGTCTTCTGTGACCTTTGCTTTACTGTATCTTATTGAGGTAAAGAGGTGTTTGAAGCGTGGGTTCTCTCTGTAATGGAAAATGCCACCTCTTTAACCTACATATTTCAAACTCTGATTTTCCACAAGAGATTATTCACTTTAAATTTTTCATCTTTTTCTTATGTTATATTAACTAGGTGAGAAAATCAGAACTTTCTTGGAGACTTCCACTGTCTGCAACACATCTAGAAAAGAATTTAAAAGAGGAATGATACAATATAGCCTCCAATTTTTTATGGGACAACTCTGGTGGTAAAAGATCATAGGTAGATAGGGTGAAAACAAGACAACCTGGAAGAGAGAAGGCATTTTTGAGGCTCGTAGAGAACCATGACAACATGCAATACCAGGCCACAAAGGGAGGACTAAGAGAAAAGAAAAGGAATTGCAGAATTTTCAGAAGTCAGAAATCACGAGAGGCAGCACAGTCCTACAATCTCAGACTTCAGCCGGCCAAGCAAGGATGATTTTGAGTTGGAGACCAGCGCTTTACCACAAAGTGAGTTCACAGTCTCCCTGAGACATGCAGCAAGACTCTGTCTAAAATTTTTGGAAAAATGAGTCTTGGGAGAAAAATGTGTCAAAATGACTTTGATATCTCTAGTTTTAGTGATTTTGTGCTCCCATCAACTAAACAAATGGAGCTGAAAAAGACAATGAGTTTTTAAGATGGAAAAATAATTGTGTGCCTTGTGTACTTGTGTGCATGTGGGGGAAGGGAGGGAGAGAAGGAGAAGCGAGGAGAGAAGCAGGGGAGGGAGGGAAAGTTTTCTGGAGCAGAGGCCGTTTCCTAATTATCCTTGTCTCCTCAGCTGCTAACATGTCTCCTGAAAGGGGCTCAACAACCAAATGCTGAATTGAGTTCAATCAGGCTATTGATTATTAGCTGTTTGTAAGAAGGTCATCCAGGTGGCAATGTATGAAGTCAGTTTGTCACTTTAGGGCTCAAGAGAAAGGTTAAAGTTGTAAATATATTAGGTGGTATCAGCATATTTGCTTTCTTGACTGATTCCCATGAGTTATATTTTACTAAATCAAATACAGTGATAATATATATTGGTTAATGTCTATAATTGTATTGTTATGATTTCTGTGTGTGCCTGATACACTGTAATAATAAGCAGAGATTGATTTTTCTAACTCTTCTCCTATGTCTTTAGCAGTATGTATAATCCCCAAGGATCCAAACTCAAATAGTTGACTCCTTAAATAATATGAAAGTAGCTCAAGTGTGTTTAAAAATAAATATTCAACTCTTAGTTAACTCGTTTAAAATAGCAACTAAGTTTGGAAAAAAGAAACTATTCAATATTATGGATGTGATGTTCTAAACTGGAGTTGCTCTTTCAAAGGTAGTGTCTACATAACGGTTTTTAAAAGCTAAGTAATTATTATTAAATTGCTATGTTGTTATTCAGCCTAAATTTGCTGTGTTCAGACAAAAGCAAAACATGGCTGCTATTTTTAAGATTGCCACGTACTTCATTGTTTTTTCCTTCAGGAAGCCCTTAAGCGGGTGCTTCAGAAGGAGAGTGCAGACACACAGCTCTCTGCACAGTTTCCTGTGGCCATCTTCTTTCACGCTTTTCCGTGGTACTTGATAATTCAACACTTAAAAGACCTCAAGAGATCTCGACCTCATAATTCTGCCGTGTTCCCTGCCTGGAGACACAGCAGTTGTTGCCTTGGTGACCATGCTTGAAGAAGGGGACATGAGCTAGTCGAGCACCGAAACACTTGTGATGAAGCAGTGAAGTCCACAAAGGAAGCATTCACAAAGGACTTCTTTCTGTTTCCTAATTGGTCCCCTCCCCTATTCTTTCACTTTTCATTGAAAAAAAATAGAAAAGAATACAAAAAAGAGTCGTGCACAGTTTGCCTCTGCACCTGTCGCCCAGTTGCAAATTCAACACAGATATCTTACTTCCAGCCATCAGAATATTTTGAGGCAAGTCTTGGTGATTTTTATCATTTCACTTAAAAGTATTTCAGTACATATTTCAAAAAGATAATAATTTAAAAAGAGTGCAATGTGATTGAATGGCCTTCTGGGAGTTCTGTTGAAGAGGAGGAGGGGGGTTGTTTGAACAAGGAGCTCAGGGTCATGACTGACAAGAGAACACACAGAGGCAGCTGGCCTGAGCTCATAAAAACTCACGGATCCTGGACCTACTGCTAGAGAGCCTGCATGGGACTAATCTGGACTCTCTTTATGTACTGACAGTTATGTAGTTTGGTCTCTTTGTGGGGCTCTTAGCAAAGGAATCAGGAACTACCTATCCCTGGCACTTGAGCTGACTTTTGGGAACCTATTTCCCAAGCTGGGTTGCCTTGCCAAGCTTTGATGGAGAGGAGGAGTTGGGCCTACCTCAACTTGATAAGTCATGTACTTTATTGTCGCTGATGTAGATGGTGGGGAGGAGGCGTGGGGGCGGGGGAGGTGGGAGGAGTGGAACATGAGAAGGGGAGAGGAAACTCCAACTGGGATGTAAAATAAATGAAAAATAATTAATACTAAAAAGCATAATAAGCATATGACTGTCCTCATGCCTATCCCCACGAATGTCTAATATTCTCCACTGTCGTTCACTATCCAGGCAGATTTCAAGCTTTATCATCTATTGCATTCTGCCTTTCTAATTGTCGTTTCACCTTGGATTGCTTTGAATACAGAGCCAAACAAAATGTGCACACTATATATAGTATTTATGCCTTAAAATTCAAATATTTCCTCCTCTATATTTCTATTGGTAGCTTATTAAGGAAACTAGGTTATTGGTCCCTTCATGTTCTGGAGATTAAGACTTTGCTGCTGTGATTCTACCGCATCCTTTAAGGGATTCCTGTAAATGTATAGTTAGATCAAGAAGTTCTTCCTTAATTAAGGCTCAAATTTGGGTGTAGAGTTTTGTAGAGCTGCGTAACATCCCATCATTTCTATTTCAGAAATATTAAGAACCATTGAGTCGATCCATTCTTTCATGCAAAGCTTAAAATCATTTAAAAATATCACTTCATGAGTCTCATACATTTTAATGTATAGTATGTTTCAATCTGTTTCATTGATGCTCAAATTTTCTCATTTGGCTAGAAGGAACCTTTTCAAGTTGGCTCCTAAGTCTTTCTGATACAACCAACCCCTACAGCCTGTTTAGTTCCTGATTCTTGAAGTAATATATGTTCCCACTCCTAACCAGGAACCAGATATGTTACCAAGGTTCCTGAATCTTTGTAATATATAGAAACATCTAGAGCCTATGACTTGATCATAAGTTTATTTTTAATGCTGTAAAATGAGAAATGCCAGCCACAATTACTGTTTGAGATTTTTTCAATGCCTTCTGACAGTGGGCCACTTAGGTCTGCTACTCCCCTTGCCTGGAACATTCTCTATTATTCTTTTCTGTCTACTGTCCTTCTCACTCCTATCTGTCCATTCTGCACTCATCTTTCATATTTAAGATCAAACTTAACCATACAGGAAGGCTTTTTCAGCTTCTTGAGGCAACCAATTTCTGCTGCTGTACCAACTTAAGGAGTCCTTACAGTGTTTTATATACACTAAGTAGCGATTTGAGAAATGCTTAATTTTCATGATAGACAGCAATGTCCAGGCAAAGAGACGCTCACCTTGGACTTTTCTCATCGCTGTGACCTCATCTTCAAACACATGGCAGACCTAAACTAGAACTTCACAGTGGGCTGATGAGTATGCTCCAACCTGAACGTCCAATGACATCAGAATCTGATGACACTCTTCTGATCTTCTGATAAGAAAAGGAAAGGGACACTAGATGTAGAATATTGGACAAGCCACGGACTGTAATTGAATAGCTCTAAGCAGAGAAATTACAGCAGATGCCAAATGTTACCAAATACCAGACATCGAAACTGCAAGGAAGGAATTTTTTCCCTAAAGCCCCTGAGGAGCATGACCTTACCTTGGTGTCACATTGATTTTGAACTTCTGGTCTCTAAAGTTAAGAGAGAATAAGTAAATTTCTGTGGTTTAAGCCATTGGGTTCCTGGAACTTTGTGATAGGAGCTCTAAAGTCTAATCCAATGGCTACTCTCTTCTACAGAAGATTGGGAGGTGACTGTTTACAGAATCAGTATGCTGTGGTATTCAGGGACCAAAGCAGTTTATTCTGTGTGTACTGAGAGTGCCCTGCAGTCTGTGCTAGTTCCTTGTTCCTCCAAACTGAGAGCACTCACCCAGTTAGTTAGTAGAGGCCTCCTCTGGAGAGGATCTGTTCACACAGTATGGGGTATTCCTGTTCAGAAATCACTTGGGGTAGATGTGAGGGCTCTTTCTGAAAGTGCTGGGAAAGTGGTAGGGGATGAATGAGGAAAACGACCTGGGGATTTGGAGATGCTACCACTCTTACGGTCCAAGGAATGAGTGTCACAGTCACAAGACACACCCAACATACATTTAGCCAGTTCTCTACTCCTGCTATACTATCTCAATTCCCTCTACAGCTCTCCTAACCTAGGTTCTCGGTCATGGAACCAATATGCCTTTCCTTCAATCTTCTGTCCTTTTCATAGAACGACTTACCATCCATTGTATCATTATGCAAAATTATTCCTGAGCCTCATTCTTTATTCAAATTACCTGAAACTACTCTAACTGAATGCCCAGTAAATCACTTTAATCAACTGAGGAGTTACTTTTGGAATTGTATTAATTTCCAACAAAATAATAATAATAATAAATCTGCTTCTACTGTGCAACAAAATGTAGGTTAGATCTCACTTAATATAGACACTAAGAATGAAAAACACAAAGGTTACTTGATTTTTGAATCAAGTTTCAAGAAGTGAATTTTTATGGTCTCTTTATTTCAGAGATAGTCTTAATAATTGTTTTATTTTTCTTTTAAAGTGAATTTTTATTGAATAGCTCATGTCTAATCAACCCCCTCTTGTCCCACTCATAGTTGCATTAAGAGATTTACATCACATGATAGAAGTATTAATCAATTTGAAATCATAACACTGAATTCTGAGCCATGGTTCTATCACTTCTAAACAGTATACAATGGGACGGATCATCTAAACACGTTTGAATGGGAAACATACGTAGGCATCTAAGATTAGTGCCTGGTGCATAGTTCATATTTAGTAATAATGAGAATATAATTCAGTATAATAGAGGGCAAAATGAGGAGTCAAGGGCTATAAGAGAAATGATACAACTTTATGGATGTACAATTGAGCCAAATGTTTGGGTTTCCTCAGCCTCCTCCTCTAAAGAATAATTGTTTCCTAGTGCCAAGAATACTATCAAATATGAAAGCATATGATTTGTAAAGAGAACTTAGCACAATGATGTGGGAGTCCCCTCTGTGTCCTGTAATTACCATTAATAAATAAAAAAACTGCCTTGGCCTGTTGATAGGGCAGAACTCAGGTAGGCAGGGTGGACTGGACTGAATGCTGGGAGAAAGAAGGGTGGAGTCAGAGAGACACTATGGAGCTGCCAGAGACAGACATGTTGAATCTTTGCTGGTAAGCCACTGCCACATGGTGATATACAGATTAATAGAAATGGGTTAAATTAATATAAGAGTTAGCCAATAGGAAACTAGAGTGAATGGACCAAACAGTGTTTTAATTAATATAGTTTCTGTGTGGTTCTTTTGGTTCTGGGCTGCTGGGATGAACAAACGAGCCCTCCTCAAATAGCACAGGATCCGGCACATTTTAAGTGTTTAATAAATCTTTTAATACTTCAGAAGAATATTTTACAATTTTAAACATTTCACATATTTTGCATGTTTGAAATACTATGTGACTGGATTTTAAATGACAAGTTAAAATTTGGACTGTAAAATGATAATGATGTCAACATTACAAAATGTTTGTAAAATATGTTATTACTGGCAAATAATATGTAGAGGGTACATACAACACATATTATACTCTCTCTCTAATTATGCTATCAAAACTTTTCTATAGAACAAGTCAACCATATTCTGAACTCGTTTTTACTCTGAGGTATTTGAAATGATCTTTTCTGATTTTCTCCTATTTCTTAATATTCAGTAGTCAGTCATTAGAGATTTAATCATTTAACTTGAAGGCATACTCCCTAGGAAGAAAACATGAAATATAAGCATCAAGGTGAAAAGGAAGCTATCAGAAGCAATTCAGCATCTCTCATTAGCATTTCAAAAGACAACATGGATGTACAAATGTTCTAGAACCAGAAATGCTAACAATAAAACGGACAAAGTAACGTGAGCAGATGCTATGACACTGAGCGTCACTTTCTTAGCTAAAGGTGCCTCTAACAGTGACAGAGAAGATCAGGCCTTATTGCAAAAATCACATGTATTCTCTTATTTGTATAATCATGAGAAAAAAATGGGTTAAAACATTACAAAGTTTTCAGGTTATCTTTGATTCCTTTTAAATTCTGTAAATGACCCAACTATTTTGATAGCTGAACAAAAAGAATACGATACTGCCAGAGAAAACTTGCCTTATCAAAATGTTTTTCTGTCTATTCTAGTGCAATAATTTGTCTAAAGATGACACAAGACGATGACAAATGTTTTAAACTGCCCATTTATAGCCTTTGCTAATGTATAAAAATAATATAAAATATGCATCGGATTTGGCAAGTCTGACTTTCAGCAGCTATAGACACAGCATCAAAAAGTATAATTATAAAATCACTTCAAGACTATTTTGTCATGTACTGTGGCAGGTCAATAATAGATGATTTAATGTGAGAATTATTTTAGCAACTGGTTATGCAAATGTAGACATTTGTTCAAGGGAAGGTTAAGGCTCACAGAAAGAATGGCAAACATTCCCAAGAACACTGCTTGCATTCCCAGCCCTAAAGATATAAGGTTTTTTTCTGAGTCGTCTAGAGCATTGTGCTTCTTTATTTTAAATTATAAAATGTCACAGGAAATAGATATTTTAAAAAATTACAATAGAGAAAAAGTATATCAATACATAAAGCATTAGAAGGTCTCTCTCAATCCTGTTTGCTGCACATCCTATGTGTTGCATGTGTATGTGCATACATCTCACATGTGGAAACAGATGTACAAATAAAAGAAAAATGGAAGTGTTTTCCAAGTTTACAGAAAATATTATGATACAAAGACACAGATGTAACTTAGTATTATTGTATGTGATTAGCATGCTAGATGCAGCATGTTCTGTACCAAAAAAATAAAGAAACAAATCCTGATACCATGATTTTTTTTTATATTATCTAAGAAAAGGTTTTCTGGCATCTTCAGAATTGGGGCCATTTCATCTAATTTTCACATGGAGTCTGAGTTGGCTATATGATGCTCATTCTACAAACACGAATTTTAGCAATTCATAGTTCAATGTTGTCCAGTTTAGGATCACACAGTTATGGTTACCAAAGCCAAACTGACATCAACAGGCACACTTTAAAATTAGAAATTTAATTTAAACATTTACATCAAATTTAAGCTCATTCTGAAAACTTACCCAATGTGGAAAAATCCATTGCCATTCACAGGAAGGCCGCTACTGAGTTTTCTGGCCTGACTGGGGGGTTTCTTCCCTTGGGGGAGACTACTGTGACGATAGACATTCATATTCCTGTGACCATAAACACTGTTTTCAGCTCTAATTGAAAATAGGAAATGCATAAAGTGTGCTAATGAAAATAACAGACCAGGGGGTGTGGAAATTAGCTGACCTTTCCCCCCACAAAATTCATTAAACCAGAAGAGGATCTTGAGTATGTGGTGGGATTTGGGGGTTACTGTGAAAATCTGTCATGTAGCTGAAACCATAGAGCCAACAAGGGAACACACTTTACCTTTCTGCGACTCGGGGACCTGAGAAGAATGCTTCCTGATGAGCCCAACAAGACAGACCCCCCAAACAAAACCATAGAGGACAGGTCCAGTTGAATTAAAAGACCTAATTTTATGAGTTATGAGTATCCCATGAGAATGTGTGTGTGTGTGTGTGTGTGTGTGTGTGTGTACTCAGCATGATGCCTGCTTCTATGGACATGCTCAGTAAGTGGAAACACCTGGAATTAATTGTCATTCTACCACTAAATAAAAGGTGTCATTGGGTCAGTCTCTTCATGGAGACTAGTGTTTCTTTGTCAATTATCACAAAAATCATTGACAATTGGGAGTATATTTTTATAGCATCAGATATTTTAGAATTGACCTTCAGGGATGGCAGGAAGTTAGACTGTGTCTGTGTGCAGTAGAGAGCTCACGATATGTTAGCAAATGGTGTCCTGACTGACAGCTGTTAAGAGCAGGGCTACTGGAGTCAACCTATTTGAATACAACGTTCACATCTCCCACCGTGTAACAGCGGGCAAGGTGCCTCTGCTGCCTGTGCCTCCATCTCCTCGCCTTTGATTAGCTCCAACTTCATAGGGTTACCATAGGATCAAAGAAACATACTCATGAAAATTCACCAGGAAAGCATTTCCCAACTTGATGATTTTATAACAGTGATAAAGACATTACTCAGCCCTCCCTTTCCCTCCGCACACACACCCCAAACACCAACTTTAGAAAGACTACAGCTCAAGAATGTGCCCTTTACTGCCTGTGTCCTCATCCTTCACCTCCTGGTCCTCTAAGACGATTTCTTTGTATTTTTTACGAAGCATCTAGTTCTAGACTCTCAGGACAGCTTCTACATCATTACTATTCACCCGGTTCAGTGTTTCCCCAAGAAGCCTGATGCCATTGCTGCTGCTAGAAGCCTGCGCTTGTTTGTAATGGGCAGCATTGAGCCTTTTCTTGCAATCTTGTAAAGATCGTCTGAAAATGACTGCCACATTGGCAACATCTTTAAGAAAATAACGTTTTTCTTTCTCACCCACTCTGATCCAGATGGAAGTTTTCTAAGTATCAAATAAGCCTACTCCCCAAAAAAATTAAGGCACAAAAGCCTATTCTCCCTGAAATCCAATAAATAATGCCTCTAATTCACAGTGATTACTGGATTTGGCAGACAAATAATTACGCTGTGAAACTGACACTACAGAAAAATCGTTATTCCGATGGAAACAAGTAAGAACAAACCAATAATCAAGCCGCAAGGAGGGGAAAACGTGTCTCACAAAGTCCCTTCTGCTGTGAACTGGAAACCAAGGGCTCTGGCATTGGCCAATTGGCAAGTTGGTGCAGCTCTCCCACAAGCGTCCTTGTGGTGGCTGAATGATATCGCCTCCACCAATGGAGCAATTCTTTCACTACATTGATCCCATACATCATGTGCAAACTGTCTGTAATGCTTCCTTATGCACTGTGATAATGGAGGTGACAGTGACCTCAAAGGGAAGGGTGTGAATATGGACAAGACCACCACTAAGGTTTTCATCAGCCCCTTGTTGACTTTCTAAAATGTCAATGCAGGAAATGGCCACTCTCTCCCAAAATGCAGGAATTATTTCTAATTTCAGCTAACAGGTTTGTATAACACAGCCCTGTTTTTCCCTTTTTCTCTGGAATCTATAAGGAGAGTTTAATGGGAGAAGCATCATAGAACTGAGGGAGCAGACAAGGGAGAGGCCAAAGTAAAGAGGGACAAAGGGGGTGGGCAGCTCTGGGGCAGCAAGTGGTCCTACCCAGCTTGGTCTGTGAACTGCAGCAACAGAGCCATTGACTTCTACTCTCCAGCCTCAGCTTCTTCAGTAATACAATACCATGGGAATGTTTACCTAGGATTGCTTTCAGTATCTAATAAAATATGTAAGCACTATAAATACAGCAAATAAAATTAAATCTCCTTGGCCTTTATGTGAAACAGAATGAGTGGCATAGGTAACCTGGAACACACAGGGTATCTAACTAGGGGAGAGGCCCTCAGATGGAATTCAGTCAGATGAGCCCTTAACCCATCACACCTTCTTCATCGCCCACCCCACAGTCAAGCAGCACTATGTCTTTCCCCTATTGCCCAAGCCATTGCAAGGAGCAGAAACGATAACAGCCAATGCTATGTCTGTTTGCAGAAGTGCTCTGCTTGTTGCAAGCTTCCTGACATGGTTGAAACTATCCCCATGACAGTTGCACATCCCTTTCATAATTGCTCACTTGCAGAGAACCTGCAGAGCTAGAGCAGGCCTGTGCCTACAAGATGAAGACTTAAGGCGTATCCCTGGATTGAGTGGGAAGGAGAAAGCTCTTGGTTTCATTTTACCAGCTGTGAGACTGTGGTAGCATCTGCATCTAACCACAGAATCTAAGGCAGAGAGTGAACAATTCTCTGAGAGTATATAGAAAATAAGTTATGTATCCCAGGTTCTAAAAACAAACAAACAAACAAAAACAATAGAAAAAAGAATTCATGAAACCAGAGGATGAAGAAGCACAAACTGGATTCGGTCTCCACCCATCTCCTCTGATCCATGCTAAGCAGAGGGTGAGTTCAGTTCAGGCTCTTCTGGCAGGGAACAAAAGACAAAAGGAAGGATATCTTTTATTTTGCTTTATATTTGGCTTAAACAAAGGTCCACGGGAAAGCAAACTGTGCAAGAGACAGGAGAGAGTCTGTCATTTCTTTAAATCGTGCTTAATTGATTCTTCAAGCAGAAGACATCCTGGCAATTCACCTGGAACCAAGGAATGGATAACTCTGCTTGTTTCTTTTTGTTTTTTTTTTTTTTGTGACAGGGTTTCTCCGTGTCTTGATTTACCACTAAAGATCTCACCCTCTTCAGTCTTTAGCTCTCTATTAAACACCTTTGGAGTATTAAAGACAAGGCAAAAAATATGCTACGTGGTTCATAAAACATTATTTTTCTGCATCAGTTTTAATGGAAAATAAGCATTCATCAAGAAAAACCACTTGAACCAGACGGTGGTGGTACACGCCCTTAACCCCAGCACTTAGGAGGCAGAGGGAGGTGGATCTCTATGAGTTCAAGGCCAGTCTGGTCTCCAGGATAGCCAAAGCCACATAAAAATTCCTTGTCTCAAAAATAAAAAAAGAAGAAGAAAAGGAAAGAATCAGACCATAAACACATCCACAATATGTTAGGCTTCCTGCTTCATTTATGTCTTTCCTGACAACACAGACCCTCACCTATAACTCAAGAATTATAACTTATATCAAATCATGTAATTGATAGAGTTTTGTGCTTCATTATTTTTACTGAGAGCATATAGTTTGAAGACATATTTTTTAAAGGATTGTACTTCATCAAAATTAGAAAGCTTTATGTATCAAAGAACATTAACAGAATGCAAAAACAACCCATGAAACTCATATGTGTTTGACTTGTATATGAGATGCAAAATGTGTATGTGATATACAATTGACATCCAGACTATATAAAGGATTTCTTAGAGTTAACAACAGTGGGAAAATACAACTCTTTAAAAAATAAACAATGAACTTGAATAGATGTTTCACCAAAGAAGGTTTATAAATGGCCACTAAGTGCATGCCTTTGTGTACACCACCACTAGCCACACTGTGATGTCATTAGGACATCAGCCAACAGAAGAAAAGTTTAATGATGTTCACTGACAACACATTGTGCCTTCCTGGAGATCAATGTAAAGTGATCTGCCCATTATAGAAGACTCTATGACAGTTACTCAAAAAAAAAAAAACTTAAGTTAGAACTATGAAGTATACCAGAGCCATTTTTATACTTAAAAGAAGCAAAAATAAGGGTTCAAATAAACCTGTGAATAACCACATTCATAATAGCATCAGTGGCACCAGCTAAAGGATAAATCCAACCCAATGGTCCATTTACATATGAATGGATAAATAATAATAATAATCTATGTACATATAAAAATTTTAGATTTAGAAGGGTCTTATATTGTACCAAAGTTTGTCTATAACTTTTGACAATTCTTTCTTTCTGGGATTCCAGATATAACCAACTAAGGGGTCTCATGAAGTAGAATGATCTTTAGCCATAAAAAAGAACTAAGTCCTGATAAATGCTACAATATGAATGAATTGTGAAACATTATATTAAGTAAAATAAACCAGCCCCACAAGGCAATCCATATGATTCCACCCAAATGAGCTATCCAAACATATCAACCGGATGGAGACTGGAAATTTATTGATGGTTTCCAGGGATGGCAGGAAGACTGCAATGTAGAAACTAAGCAATGACCAAGTTTCAGTTTAGAACGATAAAAAGACTTCTAGAAATACACTGTGGTTTTGGTTTTTCCATAGTATGGATACACTCAATGCTCCTGGACCATACATTAAAAAAAGGTTGCGATGGAAAAATTTAGGAAACATGTATTTCGGTCCATTAAATATACTAGATTTCACTAGGCAAGGTGGTGCATACCTTTAATCCCAGAACTTGGGAGAAAGAGGCAGACATATCTCTATGAGTTTGAGGCCAGCCTGGTCTATAGAGTGAGTTCTCAGGCAACCAGAGCTGCATAAAGAGACTCTGTCTAAATACCAAACACACACACACACACACACACACACACATGAAAGCATGTATGTATGTAAGTATGTTTGTGTGTGTGTATATGTATGTATGTGTAGTTCAAGTGTCAAGGACATCTCCAGGGCTATACCAAACATTAACTGCAATGCCTGTAACACAGAATTCAGTCCTTCTGTTTCCCATTTTCTGATATGCAAATGCGATAATCTGAGCATATAAGCCAGAAGGTTGTGAATTCTATGTGAGACAGTCAAAAGGAAAATCCTGGAACATAATGAATGCACAAAATGTAGCAATAAGTGTTGATACCATTTGCTTTGCTGCAGTAAGCAATATTTGATATCACAGGAAACGTTACCTCATCCTTTCCTGCATCCCAGGTAAACATTGTCCATGTATCCTTAAGGACTTACCAATTTATATATTCATGAACAAAGATGAGCCTATCAACTCATAATCAGTGGTTATTTTTTCAACACCAAATATAAATCAATATTGATTCCTTCATATTTTTGAAAAGGGCTCCTTGAGCCAAAGGCATACATTCACAGAGAGCTGGCCAAGTATTGTCTTGGAAAGAATATAATTTGTGTTGCTATGATCCAATGCAAAAGGGGTAAAACGTTCTTTCTCATGTCATTTGGTCTTTTTCACTAACCTGGAAAACTAGCCACAGAGTACAAAAGCACGTAAGTGTTTTGGACAACAGATGTAAAGATGACAAAGTTAAATAGATGGCAAAATCCCTTTGCCTATCACTGACACAGACTGAAATATGACACAGAAAACACAAGTAAAAATTCTGAAAAAATTTGGGCAACCCCTACTAACTGTCAAGGTAAATATATAAGGATGCTATTGATTTTGAGTTTGGGACATGAGTTATAGAGTCTTCTTTGCTAATTCTCTCCATTTTTTAAGAAACTATTTAAAAAAAAGTCTCTACCTTGAAAATGCTATAATAAAATATTAACATCCGCACTCAAATGGAAAGAGTGATTTCTGAAATGTACAGCATTTTCATGAGCTTTGCCTAAGACCAATTTTTAAACCCTTGGATTATTGCTGACTTCTGGAATAGCCTTTTATCAAAGTGAGAACAAATTCTTTTAAGGATTATTTCTCCAGCAGTTTGAGTACTCTTTTCCACAGATATCTTGTTCAGAACCCACACCCTAAAGCCTCATAATTCCATTAAATCAAAGCACAGCTGGGCAATTCTTTCTTTGCTCATATTATAGTGATCCCCGGGGAATTCATGTAAATCTATGGAAATTCATTTTAAAGGCAGTACTCAGAATGGATGCATCCTCATTAACTAAACGATTATATCTACAAACAAGCTAAAAAGCAACATGCTGGAGAGCTAAATTAAACTTTTCATCAGGAAAACTAAATCACTCACTTTCTTATTGAAGCTTTATCTAAATGCCACCAAAACTGTAGGAGAAAAGTCTTTGAAGACGCTCAAATAGCTATCAGGGGAAATGTGGCACTCTCATGTTCCCATTGCCTTGACTCCACTATAGCATTGTTAATAGAAAAGACAGTAGTCTTGTAATATATGGACTCTCAGGAAAGAGTTGGATAAAAAGAAAAGAGAATGACCTTTCCATGTCCTTCAAAGGACACTCAAGTCAATCTCAAGAAACTGCAAAAAACACTGGAGTTAACAAATGAATATTCAAGCTATCGCGTGCTGAAAGGTTTTGTAGTTAACTTACCTACATCCAGCCTACCTTCTTTACTTACTAGCCAATGGAATCACCCAAACTTCATACCCTCTTTCTTTACATGTAAACTGGGGTAATAACAATTCTTGAAAGTTTTATCAATGTCTCATGCAATAAATTGTACACAGAACTTAGCCTAATACTTGGCAGAGAGTTGCCATGCTAATGTTGGGGCAAAAATAAAAATGAGAAACCAAAGTTATAAAGTGAAGAACTGTCTTAGTTATGGTTTCTATTGCTGTGAAGAGACACCATGACCAAGCAACTCTCATAAAGGAAAACATTTCATTGTGTTGGCTTGCTTACGGTTCAGAAGAACAGCGAAAGTAGAAACAAAGAAAAGATTGCCAAACTGAAGAACTAAAACGTCATGTAGGATAAATTGATGGAATCAGATGAAAATAGCTGTAGATATTTGCACCTGATCCCATTGAAAAGAGGGATCTATTGAACCTCTTGGAAATCTGCCATCTGTGGGGGCTTTGATCAAATTCATGGCAGAAGTGAAGCTATCATAGATGCATGTTCAGGCTTTCAGAAGACATGTAGCTTCTATTTTCTGTCCCTTGGAACAATCGTGTAGAATTGGTTGCAACAAAAGGAGCATGATGATGCCTCTTCAGGAGAAGACATGAGGAGAAGCTCTGTGCTATAGAATGAGGAGCTAGGTTCAGCCCTCCATATGGGCCTCACCAAAGTCCAAAGCTAGGAGTGAAACTGTTGTGAACTCTCTGAACTTAATAGTAGTATCTGAATGTCACCAGATAGACATAATCAGTGCCATGCGGAGCAAAGGAACATCCTGGGTGTTCTACTTGTGTTCTCGACATACCAAATCATGAGAGTTAATGAAACTATGGTTATGTCAAGATGTCAAGCCACTAATTTTCTCAGTATTTTATTAGATATCAAAAGACAAAGGAAACAATGAAGAAAACCAAATGTTGATTTAAAAACCGTACCATGTCTAGTGATGTGGACTAGATGCAGTCCAGTAATATTCTTTGCCCAATATGTCAGCCCTGAGTTTAATGTACAGCACTGAAAAGAACTAAGCAAAAATTTAAAAAACAAGAGTAGAGTAGGCATTTAAAAAGTAAGCAAATACTTAAAAACAAATGGGTATATTCCTTGAAAAAGTATGATTACCAAAGAAAACTTATTAAGGAAACAGAAAACTTGGAAATTTATAAACACTAAGTTTTCAAATCATTAATTTAAATAATTTTTATTTCTCCTCAAAGAAACAAGGTACAGCAATTCCTACAGTATTAGAGGCAATTCTGCCACCACACATGAACTCACACCTCTTCCAAAATAAGAAATAACAGAAGCACACTGTTTTATAGAAAATTTATCAGACACTGAACCATAAATAAAAGATGAAACATATTTTTTTGCAGAAAAGAAAAAGGAAAGACTCCAAATACATATTTTAAAGAATGTATGATTCGCATGTCAAAAATTAAGGATGGAGGAAAACAAGAAAAATCTCTCTGGAAAGCAGCCAGAAAGTTTTGTCCTTAAGCTGACCCAGAAGTGCAGTAAATGACACTATCTTGACTGTTAAATTTATGCTGGTGTGAAAGTGACCTGTCCTTGGTATAGCTATCCATTTGAATTTAGTCCATTAACTTTTAAGAGTTGAAAAAAAAAAGAAAACAATAAAATTGCAGCTAAGGATGCCTGCACCAGAGCTGCACTCACCTGGGCCTGTCCATGCCCTGCCAGGGAAGCAGAAAGGGCACACAGGGGTCCGCCTCTCCCTGAGAATGTACAGACAGGTGATGGTTGATATAAGATGGGGAGGGAAAGGAGGGAGGAGGAGAAAGAGAGAGAGAGGAGGGGGAGGGAGAGGGAGAGAGACATTTTATTCAGTGGTGTAATCACTTGTATCGAGTCCATGTTTTCACCTCTGTTCCTGCAAATAGCCCTGATAATGGGTCACAAGGAAAAAGAAATAGACATGAAAGCAGAAAGAAGTTTAATTAAAAGAAGCCTCTCTTTATAGAGAATGGTGTTTACTCCAAGATTGGAACATCCTAGGAAAGCTCATTAGGGTGGAAAGAAAACAGCTCAAAATAGAGCAGATTCATGAGGCCCCTTCCTCCCCAAGAGTAAACAGTCAAGACTGCTGAGAATCACTTTCAGATAAGAGAAACCAACCCAGCTGCCTCAAAGAGGTTTAGACAACCCAAGTAACCTGTAAGGACACCATCTAACCTACTGAGATGCCAGTAGACTGTGCAGTGTGCTCCAGGTTACCTACCAGTTTTCAGGAGCTGTCACCCATGGTGTGGTGGACTTTGGTGATAAAGTAGTCCTTGAGTCATTTCTGCTCCTGTAACCCCTCATCCATGCTCCCGTAAGTAACTCTAATAAAACTTAGTCATTCACAAAGTTGAACTTTGGTGGTATCTGGACTTTGGTCTGTTGTAGGCTCTCTGTCTAGGACGTATAGACATCATATGTATGTTGCATTTCCCCCAGAAAAAGTTGACCACACAATGAGTGGATAGCATCACCCTAACGGCATAAACGAATGCAGACAGATTGTAAAAATATATACAGCTTTAATGGGGAAATAGACTTACAGAACCACCGTTCCCACGGAGACCAGGAGAGCAGAAGTGATAGCTGGGAGCACACTAGCCAGATTTATAGATAAACATTAGCCCAAGGCAAACATGCTCCCTAAGGGGTGGGACTTATCCCTACATCTCCCCTTTTTGTCTAAATAAGACAGAACTAAAACAAATAGGACTATATACAATAATAACAAATAATAAATATAACAAACAATATTGAGAACAAAAGTTTTGCTAAACATTCTATCTCAAGGACTCTAAATAATGTAGAGAGTAACTACAATTATATAATCTTCAACTCCGTCAAAGATCTGAGAAGGGAATAAATATTACTTAACAAACGAGATATATCCAAAATGTGCAACAATTGACAGAGACAACTGACTACCTAAGCAATCACCCAAAGTCTCGTTTGCAATGTTGAGTCAACCAACTTTGGCTAAGGCCTAACATAACTGACATACCATTATTAAAGGCAAGGAACTTTCTTAGAACTATCCTACCCTGTCTTGGCAGGATAAGACAATCCTGTTTCATTGTCAGAAGTTGAGGTATGGGCTTTTCTTAACCCAAAGGCCAGTTCTGCCAAGAAGACAAGCTCCCAGTGGAGTGTCTTTGGTGCTCAACGTTCTCTCGGGAGTAGAGTGGAATTGCCAGGAGTAATAGTGTCTCGTTGGCACAGAATTCTAGGTTAGATTAAAGGCCATTTTCTACAGCTCTTCGAAGAAGCTGAAGATTATACTATCTATCTTGAAGACTAAAAGAATAAACAACTGTGCAATATATGAAGACAATGATCTTCAACTGTAAACAATGTCATTACATATCAAATGTAAACAATGTTATTATATAAATAGTATCAGAGGTAGAAATGTACACTGTAATATGGTAGGTGTATCAATACAATATAGACAAAGTTATAAGCATACTCTTATACAAAAATAGAGGTAGGAACACTCACATTCAATATTCAATATATCAATATGCAGGAAACAGTACCAATACAATTTTCTAAAAACAGTAATTCACAAATACCAATTATCCCATCAAACCAGTTAATTCCCCCCCCCCCATTTTTTAAAATACCCCTAATTCCATAAAATATCTCCCCATCCCCTCAATCCTAAAGCAACCACTAAAAGATGTCCCTAACCCTGAGGGCAAACTCTGTTGGGAGAGGGGACATCGTCCTCTAAAATTGCTTCTAGCTGACATGGGGGGGGGGTGACGTTCTTCTTAGGGGCTCCTGTGAAAGCAAATGATGGTAAAATTTCCAAATCAATGTTTTTTAAAATTGCAAATAGTCTCTGAGTATTTTGTGCAGGTCTGGCCAAAATATTGTATAAGATGTGCACCGTTTCAGCTAATCAAGTTGGAACTGTCTTGTGCAGCTGGTACCCAAAGCAGGTCTTGTAGTAGCGCTATCAGAATCATGACGTCATATCAACCAGGTGGAGTTGTTGTTATGGGGTCCCATCTTCTTCCTGGAAACTTTAAAGATTACTGTAGGGAAAGTTGTTATTTGTTATGGGAAATTTAAACATTAACAACAAGGACATATAATGACATATAAAGAAAGACACAGATATGAGGAAAAGCAAAGAAAGTTTATCAAGTACATAATTATTCTTATTCTGTCCCATTTCATGGCTCCTAACCTGAGACAGAAACTCTGAAATATCTCTTATCAACAGGCTTGGGATTGAATAGGGACTGAGCCATAGTCCAACTCCAAAACCAGCTCTACATATTTATAAAGAAATGTTTAATAAGACATATATATATATATAAATTAATACTTACAAAATGTGTCCATCCATCAGTAATTAAATATTCAGGGTCCCTTAATTTCTTTGAAGATGAGTATTTTCCTGTGGAGATAAGAAAAGAACCCTGCTCCCAACCTATCTGTATTTCTTACCATCAGTATGCTCGCCATCCTTCTGAATGAATTGTTATTTATCTTTTCCAAGTGGCTTCTCTTCTTCAACCCAAACCTTTATTAATTTTGACGGTATCCACAATTTTTCCTCACCTGTGGAGATAAGAGCAAAACTCCTTCCCCAACGCAGCACATATCCTGGCTTCCATTGTGAGGTCAGCACATCCTTGAAATAAACTGGTTGATTTAGTTCAGTAGACTTTTCCATTATCCAATGTCTTTCTGCAGCCGTTGTTCCCTTCTCATTAGCGTTGAGAAAATTCAAGGTTAACAAAGCATTATGCAACCTATTTTGGGGGTGTTTTCCACCCCTTTCTGTTTGTTCAACATATTCTTTATAGTTCGATTTGATCTTTCTATGACTGGTTGACCTGTAGGATTGTATGGTATACCTGTAACATGCTTGATATTGTAATAATCAAAAAACCACTTCATTTTCCTAGAGACATAAGCAGGACCATTATCCGTCTTTATTTGTGTAGGTATACCCATGATAGCCATGACTTCTAATAAATGAGTGATTACTGAATCAGCTTTTTCTGAACTTAAAGCAGTTGCCCACTGAAAGCCTGAATAAGTGTCAATGGTGTGATGAACATATTTTAAGTTGCCAAATTCTGCAAAGTGGAACACATCCATCTGCCAGATTTCATTCCTTTGGGTGCCCTTTGGATTAGCCCCTGCAGGCAGTGGCATTTGGTTATAGAAAGAGCAAGTAGGGCATTTCTTTACAATCTCCTTAGCTTGTTGCCAAGTAATTGAAAACTCTTTCTTCAAACCTTTGCTATTAACATGATGTTTTTTATGAAATTCAGAGGCTTGTAGCACACTACCAATCAATAATTGATCAATTTCTGCATCACCTTGTGCTAGAGGACCTGCCAGACCCGTATGGGATAGGATGTGTGTTATGTACATAGGGCAAAGCCATTCTTGATCAAATCTTGAACCTGGAGAAACAATGAGGTTAGTTCTGTATCATCAGGTATAAATTCAGCAGTTTCAATATGTAAAATAACTCTTTCTGCGTATTGTGAATCAGTAACTATATTAATTGGTTCTTTAAAATCCCTTAGCACCATAAAAATGGCATATAATTCCGCCTTCTGGACAGAATCATAAGGACTTTGTTCCACTTTACCCAAGTCTTCTGATTTGTAACCTGCCTTCCCTGATTTATTGGCATCAGTATAGAATGTACGGGCTCCAGTTATTGGAGCATCATGGACGGGTCAAAGAAGGATCCAAGAAGTTCTCTTTATGAAGTTAAGCCTCTTGCTTTTTGGATAGTTGTTATTAATGTCTCCCAAAAAATTAGCAAAAGCTCTTTGCCATGGTTCATTATCTTCCCATAATTTCTTTAGGTCATCAGCAGTAAAAGGCACTATAATTTCTGCTGGGTCGATGCCTGCTAGTTGACAAAGTCTTAGCTTGCCTTTTATAATTAACTCAGAGACTTTTTCCACATAAGTTTTCAGTTTATTACTTGGTTTATGTGGTAAAAAGATCCATTCCAAGATAATATCATCTCTCTCCATTAAAATTTCTGTAGGAGAAATTTTTGATGGTAGTATGATGAGAATACAATCGAGCTCTGGATTCACCCTGTCCACATGTGTCTGTTGTAATTTTTCCTCAATCATTGTCAGTTCCTTTTCTGCTTCAGCTGTTAATTCTCTGGGATGTTTAAATCTTTATCACCATCCAAGGTTTTGTTCAAATGAATTATTAGATCAGGTGTTATCCCAATAGCTGGTCATAGACTGGAAATGTCTCCTAACAGTGTTTGAAAGTCATTAAGAGCCCGTAGGCGATCTCTCCTAATTTGTGCCTTTTGTGTCTTAATTTTTTGCAAACCTATTTTATAACCTAAATAATTAACAGAATCTCCCTTCTGAATCTATTCAGGAGCAATTTGCAATCCCCATTTAGGGTAAAAGTATCTGTATTTCTTCAAACAGTCTGTTCAAGGTATCTATGTTTGAATCGGATAACAAAATGTCGTCCATGTAATGGTATACTATAGATTTGGGAAATTTCTTGCGTATTATTTGCAATGGTTGGTTCACAAAATATTGGCATAGTGAGGGGCTATTTTACATACCCTGGGGGAGGACGGCCCAGTGGTACCTCCTCGAAGGTTGAGAATTGTTATAAGTAGGCACTGTGAAGGCAAATTTTTCTCTATCTTCTTTTTGTAAAGGTATAGTGAAAAAACAATCCTTTAAATCAATAACTATGAGAGGCCATCCTTTTGGTAATAAAGAGGGCAAAGGAATTCCAGATTGCACAGGGCCCATAGGTTGAATAACCTTGTTGATGGCCCTGAGATCTGTCACCATTCTCCATTTACCTGATTTTTTCTTAACCACAAATACAGGAGATTTCTAAGGGCTGGTAGATTCTTCTATATGTCCAGCATCTAATTGTTCTTGTACCAGCTGTTCTAAAGCCTGTAACTTTTCTTCAGTTAACGGCCATTGCTTTGTCCATATTGGTTTCTCAGTCAACCATTTTAGAGGCAAGACTGTTGGTATCTCTGAAGGGACATCAATTGCTTGTTCTTGTACAGCCCGAATGGCTGGTTTTCTCCGTTTGTAATATCTTTTAATATTATTCTCAGAAATATAGGCTCTAGAAGTAGCAGGAATGTTAATTTGGGTATTCCATTTTCATAATAGGTCACGACCCCATAAATTCATTGCAAATATTGGCTACATATGGCCTTAATTTTCCTATTTGTCCCTCTGGCCCTATACATTCAACCCATCTCGTGTTCTGCCTTACTTGAGATAGGGTTCCAATTCCCAGGAGTTGAACATTTACATTCTGAAGAGGCCAATACGGATGCCAAGATTCTGGGGTAATGAAACTTACATCAGCACCTATGTCCAGCAGGCCAGTAATAAAAATGCCATTTACACACACTCTCAGTTTAGGTCTTTGATCATTTATAGAAGTTTGCCAAAACACACGTAACTCATCTTTCTGATCATTATTGCTTGTAACAGTAGGCATGGGGCTTCCTAATTGTCCTGACAAGGCACGTTCTCTGCAGAAACTGGAAATGACTGAACCATGTTTGCCATGGGGGCCTGTGAGGCCCCCCCTCACGTTTCCCGTCTGTATTAGGTTGCCTTGTCTATCTCTTGTAGACCTGCATTCATTCGTCCAATGTCTGCCTTTTCCACATCTTCTACATAAACCTGAAGGCTGAGTCCTCCTTTTTCTGTTATTTCTAGAAGATGCATTATTATTATTTCTGAAAATCCATTGTCTACAATTCCTTTTCATATGACCCATTTTGCCACAATTAAAACATTTGGTATTCTGGTGTCTCCTTTTACCATTGGAAATTGCTTCTTCTACCCATGCTTCAGTGCCATAATCAAATGTATCAACATTGAGTGTATGCAAGACCCATTCTTCCAAGGGTACTGATCTGAGCTTTAAAGGCCCCAAAATCCTTTTATATTCCACATTTGCATTTTCATAAGCCAAAGACTCAATCATTATACGTCTTGCTTCTGGGTCAGATATCCCAATTTGTACAGCCTTAGTTAGTTTTTGTAAAAAGTCACTGAAGGGTTCTCTCTGACCCTGTTTAACTCTGACAAATGATTCCATTCTCTGTCCTGGGTCTTATACCCTGTCCCAAGCCCTTAAGGCTGCTGTAGTACACATGGAGAGTGCATTTTCATCCAAATTAGCTTGTTCTTTCTTCCATGGTAATGAATTTCTCCTTAACATCAGCCTGTATCTTTTTTAAATTTTGCTCAGTTGATTGAGTCATGTTAAACAAAGATCTGTTCTCTTCCTGGAGAACTTCAAACTGATTCTTGAGAAGATTGTTGTCATTCTCAATTGTTTTTAAGCATTCAACCTCTGCCTTAAGAATCCTGGATTCGTCTCATAAAGACTTTATCATATTTCTATTATCAAACCATTTAGTGCCAAGGAAAACTACGAATCCCAGAAGGATCCATAGATATGGGGTGATAGACACCTCTTGTAAAATCTCCCACATGGTACAATTAAAAAAACTGTTAAATTCTTGAATGGTAACATGTTCAGACATTTTATTTATAAAAGAAAAATTTTTTAGCTACAATGACCGGTTCCTGCCAGTGGTGGTCTCTGCGGTTTTGGAGTCTGTCCTGGAACTAGCTCTTGTAGACCAGGCTGGCCTCGAACTCACAGAGATCCACTTATCTCTGCCTCCCGAGTGCTGGGATTAAAGGCATGCGCCACCACCGCCTGGCCGGCCTCAAACTCACAGAGATCCACCTGCCTCTGCCTCCCAAGTGCTCCGGAGAGCAGGCGGGGCAGAATGGGCCTGTGTGGTTGAGTGTATCTCGGACTAGGCACTGGGGCCCAAGTCACGAACTAAAAAAGGGCACTCGGGAGCGTTCTGTGTTAGCTAACTGGCTACGCGCTTCAGTTGGGGGCAAAATAGCTCCATGTTGGACGCCAAAATGTAAATGAAGGCAGACAGATTGTAAAAATATATACAGCTTTAATGGGGAAATAGACTTACAGAACCACCATTCCCAAGGAGACCAGGAAAGCAGAAGCAACGGCTGGGAGCATGCTCACCAGATTTATAGGTAAACATTAGCCAGAGGCGAACATGCCCCCTAAGGGGTGGGACTTATCCCTACACATCAACAAAAAAAAGGTAGGCATGATGCAGAGATAAACAGATTCTGGGGAGCCTGACACTATAAGATACATCTACACTACAACTCCTGCATCTATGGTTCAGAAAACATTACTAGAGAGAGGAAGGGAAGACTGCAAGAGCCCCAATACCAAGAAATAGCTTCATAAAGAAGACTGGAACAATGGCAGTATCAATTGATATGTTATCACTAACACTGTTGTGGCCACACTTTGTAGTGACATCTGTTGGGGTCCAGCATCAATGGGGTCCTCATGTTCCAGGGTAGAGATGTGTGGATTAGAAAAATTTAGTAGGAGGAACAGAGATACAGAACAAATACAGAGACATGGGATATAACTGGGAGAGCTAGTCATTGAATACTGAATATGCATACTTTTATTTTCCATATGCTTATATACCCCATCCAAAAATGAGGGAGGCAAAAGGCTGCTTTAACATAACAAACAATTACTTGCTTCAATTCTTGAAATATCAAGCAACTATATCCATTAGTTAAGTATTCTGTTATTTAGACAGGACATGTAACGTTCATACCTTAGACCAAATGTTCTGTAGGCAGCCACTCCCTGGGTCAAACCTCATGCCATATTGAAGGAGCAGAAATAGGCTTGAATTCTCTGACTTTGGTCAAGGTGGAGTGGATCCACCTCTATGGGCCATTAATATCCAAAACACCAAATAACCACACCCAAAGTCAGGATATCTTGTTTGTAGCAACTTTTTAAATTAAACTTAAGAAACAAAGTCAATAACTTTGAAAGAGCAAGAGTAGGCTTAAGGCTTCAATCAAGGTAGAGCAGACCCACTTCTGTGGGCCCCCACATAACTCAAAAGGAAAACTTGTATGGGGTTCAACCCCTAGACAAAAACAAACTATAGGCAACTAATGATTGAAGAGAGAGAGAGAGAGAGAGAGAGAGAGAGAGAGAGAGAGAGAGAGAATTAGACTCTCCCAATGATGAGTTCCCTTTCTGGCTGTATGATGCAAAGTAGGTTGAAACTGCATACACACAAACAAAAACAGACTTTGAAGATTGTATCTATAAATATTTGTACACACATACACACATACATGTATTCGATAATAATAATCAAAGAAAAAGAGGCTATCAACTTAAAGTGGAGGAGGGTAATCAGGAGAAGATGAGAAAAAAGTGAGGATGATGTAAATATTTCAATTAAAACCATTTAAAAAGCAAACAAATTTTTAAAAGAAGGTATTTAAAGATGGGGGACAAAAGATAGTAATGGGGCAAAGGACTGAAATACATCTCTCACATGTAAGAAAATGTACTGTAATATTATTGTGTATAATAATATTCATAATATATGCCAATACATTTACATACGTAAAATTAACCTGTTAGGTATGTAAAAAAATGATGAAGTGGTTCTCTGAGAAAATAAATAATATCATATATTGAATGGACAAATTGTTACATACCATTTAGAATAAATTATTCTCATGAATTTAAAAATAAAAATAAAATTTATCAAGTTGAGTAAAAACAGCAAGTCAAGCAGAACAATAGGGCATAATATTTTATCTATACTCACTGAAAAACAGCATACATTTTCTTATTTATTTTATAAGATTATCATAGAATTACTTCAAAGGCTTTAAGCCATAATTAACAATAAAGCAGTATGATAATTAGATCATGGAACAGAATTGTAGAAACCACATACAGACTTGCATATTACTTGATCTGAGGCAGAAGGCCAAGAAACAATGGAAATCAGGTTATGAAAAGAAAGGGATGGAAAACAACTGGAAATTTTTCAAATGAAGTTTAACCCCATTTCAACGTGTTACATGAATATGTACCTCAAAATATACAAATGAAAAATCACCAGGAAAAATAGACAATATGTATCATGTATGTTTACACATTTCTGTGTGCTTATATCAATGGGAGTGCATGTGAGTGTGTGGGCACATGCATGTGAAACCCCAAGATCAATGTAAGGTGTCTTGCTCAATCACATTCCACCTTATATTTTCAGAAAGGGTCTCTGACTCAACCTGGAACCTGGCAATTTAACTAGGAATTCTCTTGTCTCCTTCTCCCCAGAGCTAGAATTAAAGCTTGCACCTGCTTTTATGTCGGTGCCGGGAAGTGACCTAAGATCCTTGTGTTTGCAGAGCAAGTACTCATTGGCTGAGACAGCCCCTCCAGCACCTTGTGATCACTGCATGGTCTGAAATCCCAAGTTGAACCATTAGATGATTAACACATTGTAGACATAAAAATAGGATGTCACACAAACACAAAAGGAGGACTATAATGAAAGACAAATGGATAAATGGAGCAAAAGTTAACATTAAATGTATCCATTGCTACTTTCATATAAAAGTGATTCTTGTAAACCCATAAGAAACAAATCAATACCAATTTGTTAAATTTAAATCTTTAATTTAAAAAAATCAACTTGAATTAAATTCCCAAACAAAAAGCTGTCCAATGCCACAGGATGCCAAAGAATAGCACAAGTCTGTTTTTTTGTTGTTGTTGTTGTTTTGGTTTTTTTTGTTGTTGTTGTTGTTGTTTTTTTTTCAAGACAGGGTTTCTCTGTGGCTTTGGAGCCTGTCCTGGAACTAGCTCTGTAGACCTGTTTTAAACAATATTTTCCTCTAACAGTTTGCTATGGTTGAAAGTTGTGCTCATGACTAGTAGTAGATTTAAAAAAAAATGAGTCTCACTTTTGTAACTTCAATTTATGTATTTCTGGAAACCAGTTTAAAAACATGCATTAAAATTCTCATAATTTATAACCTTGTTTTTAGAAATTCCACTTTAGTCAAAATAATTTAGCATTTCTCAATTACACATCACATAATTTAAAGAAAGTCTCTCGGTTAAAAAAGTCGTACAATAATTTAAAATTGTTTATGTAAGATTGTTTATATATAGAAAAATCTCATGTATAAATAGATTTTTCTATATATGTGAAAATTTCAATATATACATGATCCCAGCAATAAATTAAGAATTGGTAATATAATAAGAGCAAAATAAGTAATTTAGGTATTTTATCACAATATAACTTTACATTATTTTAATTTAGCTAGATGACTATTAATATCAAGAAATAATCACATAATAAAGTAATATGAAAAGACTTTAGCTAGAAATCAATGTCCAGAGTATATTACCATTTCATAAAAAAGATGATGCTTGAATCTTACATTTAATCTTAATTTGTATGTGTATGCATATGTGTGCCTGTCAGCATGCACATATGTGTGCAGGTACCACACAGGTCAGAAAAAGGTAGAGGATCCTCTAAAGATGGGGCTACAGGTAGTTGTGAGCTACAAGATGTAGGTGCTGGGAACTGAACTCAGGTTGTCTGCAAGAGCAGAATGTACTCTTAACTGTGAAGCTCTCTCTCAGCCCCAATCCTATAATTCTGTTAGCAAGAATATACGGGACATAGTATAAATATTTGTTTAACCATGGTGTCATTGTTTATCTTCCTTGCTATTTCACATAATGCATCAACAATAAACATGAATGGTAATGATTTTAGCCTGAGAAAAGAGAATGAGAGCGAGATGGTAAGCAAAAATGATAAAGAAGATGGAGGAGAAGACTAGCTTCTGTGCATCTTCTTATAAGGACAGCTGTCTGTCTGAATGCATCACAGCATTGCATCTGATTACCTCCTTTCTGGAATTCCACCAGCTCTTCTGCACACAGTTTTGACAGCATTATAGAATTACTTGATTTTGTTTTCTAATTATTTTACTTTTCAAAATAATATCACTCAGCAAAGTTTTATAAATATTCTTTTATACTACTTTTGAACATCATAAATTTCTCCATACACAGACATTTCAAAATGTTAAATGAATTTAGCTGAATCGCTTATCCACAGCTAAATTTAGTTTATAGCCACAAACTTTGCCTAAAAGAACAGAACTTGAAAGATGGATAACATAGAATTACTGAAGTTTGGCCAAGCTGTGAGTCTGGATGGAAGTTATTGAGCTGAGTCAAGACAAACTGATGTAATACACCAATCATAAGCACTTGGTGGGGGTTTAAATTCTTCTGCTGGTTAACGTAGGGAAAGTCACCTGAATGTATCAGGTCATCTGATATATGCATCTAAGAACCTCCCATCATCACAATTCTTTGGTATTTATGATTTTACAGTGTTTGTTGAGAGTCTTTGCTGTTTCAAAGAACTACATTCAGGGAATGGGGAAATTGAAACAAAGACCAAGTAGAGTTGAGAGAATAGCCAGTATTGTTCTTCTGAGCTTAAATGTCTAAAATATACTTATTTATCTATCTTCTTTTACAAAATGTTAGTAAGTTCAAGACCTTCTCAGTTAAAGCCTGTTGTATTAGATTCATGCATTTTTGTGTGTATAAAAGACATTTTTAATTAGATAGACATAACTTCATTAAAAGAATTGATATGTATGTTATATATACTATAAAACACTATTGTCTAAATTCTGCTTTTAAAATGATCTTGCAAGATTTTAGGAATCAATACTTTCAACAGGTCAACACCAGCTGTCATCCCATGCAACCCAGTTTACTCAGAAATACCCCAATCCTGTAACATACTCTGTATTTTTCAATGTTAATTTAAATTTTCCCAAAACTTGAAAAATGATATATTTATGAGGAATATTCAATACAGAACTGAAATAATAAGTCATATGCCGTGGTAAATTTTTTGCAGATGATTTTAAAGAATTGGCTGTTACAGACCCTGGACTCCTTTCTCCCATGATTCTTTGTTTTCACTCACTCACCATCCTTAACAAGAAAACTTTAACTCAGTTCTGCAAACATCCCTGAGATCAGTGCAGGGCTCCAACCTGCGGCCCATTAGGTGTAAGATGCATGCAACACAAAAATCTCAGGTTTTATTATCATGGAGTTGATAATAAAAGGGGTATGATGGGTCATAGCTCCCTTTATTAAGATGTTTAGCATTCGGACAGTGGTGGCACACGCCCTTAATCCCAACACTCAGGAGGCAGAGACAAGTAAATCTCTGGGAATTCTAGGTCAGCCTAGTCTACAGAGCAAGTTCCAGGACAGGCTACAAAACTACAGAGAAACCCTGTCTCAGAACAAACAAACAAACAAACATGTTCAACATTAAGCTGTGTCATTTTCCACCTTAGTCTCTGAAGAACAAGCTGATTGTTTCGATGTCTTTTCAAATAAAATTATTCCCATCTCAACTCTAAAATCTAGCATATAATAAAAATTATTAGATGAATAGAAACAAGTAAGTTATAGAATCCAATGGAAAAGTTTACTTTTCCTTAAAAACAATAAATTAATTTTAAGGTTTTTTTTTTAATCTTAAATTAGCAGTCCCATTCCATTGTTCTCCAATAAGGATTTCATTTACATAGTAAAACTGAGAAACATTTATTATAATGGGCACCATATAATATAGAGAGCATCACACAGATTAACAGACACATATTAACTATTGATTTCACATTGAAAACAACAGAAGACCTTTAAATGAACACCCAAAGCAACAAGTCTATATGACTTTTCTGCATTTTTACTGAAATTAAGATTGAAACATTAATCTTTTCCTGTTTACAATACTACTCCAAAAGATAAACAAAGAAAGCCTAGCTAAATGGCTCTTATTTCAGTATTTTATTTTTGAGCTAGCTATTAATCTGCAAGGAAACATCAGTAATTCTTTTTCTTCTCAAATTTTAAAGGTGTTTTAGCTTTACTTAGATTTCTAATAAACACAAAACATGTGATATTCTGTTTTTCCCTGCCTTGTCCATCTCAGACAGGAGATTCTTTTTGCCTCAAATCCCAGTGCACACATGTAAACACGATTACTCCAAACAAGGCAACAAGTGAGAGGCAAGGTTAAAATAAGGACTCAGACGATCTGACTCACAATCCAGCCTTCACCCCTTACAGCTTGATGCTCCTCTTTGTCCTCTTTGTTGTGAATCAAGACACTTGTTCCTTAGCAGGGTGTTTCTGCTGCAAATCCACTTTCTACCGCATTATGCAATGAAGTCAGAAGCCTGAGCTTGTGACATCAATATAGGTTGCTATGGTTACTCTTTCCATAAGTATTACAGGTTCAGTGCAGGCTCAGAAAATGGGGACTTCAGGAGAGAAACAAACTAACAAACATCCTCAGCTGACATTGCAACAATAATTGCAATTATTGTTTGGAAAAACCTTTTCCAAATGAGCCATAAGTTTCATATTGATGTATTATCATTGAAATAATTTCTCTAATCTATTAATTTAAAAGAAACTTCCACAACAGAAACAGCAATGTCACTGACCTTCCCACAAAACACAACCAGGAGATACCATGTCCAAAATAAATCTTACTGCCACATAACAAATTATAGCACAACTCTGCCCTTAGAGAAGTAAAGTTGTATGCCTGTGTGTATGTTACCTGTTATACACAATTTTATAATAACACAGTGACAACCCAGCTTTTTATCACCAGAATTATTAAAAGGCTTGAGAGCTGCATATATGAGATGAGTTTTAGCACAGAAGTCTATTTTTAACAAAGGAGTTGTAACAATCACCTTCTGAGAGCACAAGTTCATTCTTATTTTCCTACGATAGTCTCCTAGTGATTCAATTTAAATATTTTAATGTATTTACTCACGGAGGCTTTATTTAAAAAGATTCTTATGACTTTACATTTTTCAAACCTGAATTTGAAACACATGAGACAATAATTGGAAACCCTGGACTCCTTTCTCCCATGGACCTTTTGTTATTACTTACCATCCTCAACAAGAAAAACTTAATTTAGTTCTGCAAACGTCCATGAGGTCAGCGCTGGCGCTCCAACCTGTGGCCCATACATGCAACATAAAGCCCCTTATAAAAAGTTCAGGCATGAAGTTGATAATCATAACAAAACTATAGCGCCATGTGTCAGGCACTATGCTTAACTTTGTATCTGTCTCACTTAATAACCACACCTGCAAAATGAAGGAGAGCGGTATTATCTCTACAAATACAGCTGAAGCTCAACGAGGAAGAGGAGCTTGCCCAAGATCATATAGCTTCTTAGAATGCAGGCGGCACCTGAATTCAGGGTTGAGTTCAGAATTTCATCGATGTTCAAACAAAATTTGAAAACTGTATCATGATAAAAACTGAGTGAGGCTTTCCTAACTGAAGAAATCATCTGTGCAAGAGGCATTTTATAATTTTGCATTCAGATTCCTGAACACATGCGATGGTTATTTTCCTATTTATAACACTTGGCAGTATAATGTGTGTCTTCCTAAAGATGCTGTTTTGTACTTTAGATAGAGCACGGAACTACACAACAGGGGATAGCAGAAGCTCCCCAACAGAAGCTGAAAAAAAAAACACACACACACAAAAGAGGCAGCACAGATATCCATCCTTACACCACGCACAGAGCACAGCTCACAGTGAATTAAAGATTTAACCATAAACTTGTAAGTCCTCTGAGAAAAGATAAGGGAGGTCTTCGGGGCTGAGCGCCTGAGCTGACCCTGTGCTTGTTTTTCCTTCCATAAACAGTTTCTTTCCCTGACCCTCTTGACAGTCTCAACTCCCATCATGCCGCTTCGTGGCTGAATATGCCTTCTTCCTAGGAACCTAATTTTAAAAGGCATACCTTTCTCTCTGGTTTTTTTTTCTGTTTCTCTCTCTCTTTTTTTTTTTCTGTCTCTCTCCTGCCAAGATTTAAAGTTTGTCTGCCCTGCTTTTCTCGCAAGCTCTAACCAATCAAGCAAACAAATAAAAAGGTGGGGGCAAAACTGCCTTACGTTGTTCTTAGCAGTGAGTTTTTCAGTTTGACACACACAAAAAAAAAAAAACCATGAGCAACAAGATCAAAAGCTACTTAGAGGAGGAAGTAAAGATATTTGCAAAATGTATATCCAATAAGCAAGAATATCCAAACTATATATCATACAACTCAATATAAAGAAGAGCAATAATTCCATTTAGAAAACAGGCAAATAGACATATAAAGACATATAAGTGGCTTGCCAGTATATGAAGAGACATTCAACATCGTCAATCATCAGAGAAGAGGAAACCAAAGCTACATTGAATTTTTGCCTTACTCCATTAAGAGTGGCTGTGAGAAGAAAGTCAAAAACAGCATGTGTTGGTCATAATACAGATAAGAGGAATGTTTGTATACGGTTTGTGGGAATGTAGGTTGATGCAATAATTATAGAAATATATGGCTTGTCCTAACAAATTAAAAATAAGACTAATATATCATCTAACAATTATACTGCTAGGCATATTTCCAAAGAAAATGAAATCTTTATCTCATAAATAAATCTCCACTTGCATTTTCATTGCTGCTTTATCTACAACAGGCAAAATACAAAAACAACCTAATATCCATCAACAGATAAATGGATAAAGAAAATTAAGGGTAGTGGTGTGTGTGTGTGTGTGTGTGTGTGTGTGTGCGCGCCCGTGCGCGCGTGTGTGTGTATCTATCTAAATACAGATAAAGATCCTTAGATCCTTAAGAGTCTTATTTCTTCAACAATACAGATGAATCTGAAGGGCATCCTGCAAAGTAAAATAACCCAGACATAGAAAGATAATTTCATTCACATGCAGAAGCTTAGGAAGTTGTATTCCTAGAGCCCCAGTGGAAGAGTGGCCACCAGGAACTGAAGGATACAACAAATGAAAACATACTGGTCAGAGTGGGCAAGTTTTCAGTTATGAGTCAGTTGCAGATCTGGAGAGATAGATCACTTGCTAAAATGTTTCCTGTCAAAACATGAAGACCTGAATGATTCAATCTCTGGTACCCATGTACAACCGGGTACAATCACATACACATGCAATCACAGAGGTGTGGATGCAGAGATGGAGATCCTGGGACTTGCTAATCAGTCTATCAGCTAAACTGGTGAATCCAAGGATCTCTGTCCCATACACATACTAAAGCATGCATGTTGACTATAGTTAATAATAATGCTTCATGCACTTGGAAGTTGTTTAGGCATGTCTAAGTAATGAAAGTTCCTTGGATTGAGAATGGCAATGTGCTATCTAGTTTTATGTCAACTTGAGACAAGTTATAGTCATCTGAGGGGAGAGAATGATAATTGAGAAAACTTCCTCCATAGGAGTGGGCTGTAGGCAAACTTGTAGGGCACTTTCATGCTTAGTGATTGGTGTGGGAGACTCCAGCCACTCTGTTTTTGGCCATTCCATACCCACCATAGAATTTCTCATTCCTTCTCCTCGCTACTTCTCAGTATTTAATACTCCAGGCACCTTGAATGCATACTGGATAAACAATAGTACTGGTCTATTGTTGTGGGGGTTGTATCTATGCTTCATCTTCTCAGCTAAATTGTGAGCTCCTAAAGAAAAAAAGCTTCTAAGTAAATCTCAGTATGTATACATGCTGTGCTTACTAGTGTTTATGCATCATTGCAAGACAGCCAAAACTTATTGCATATATTTATAAGATAAACATTTGCATCCCTTACTGTATGAATATGATCTCCTCTGATCATGACAGAGTCAGATAGTTGTACTTGTTTCAGTAAAAATTCATGAATAATAAATTACAGGGTAAGATTTTCCTACCTGACTACACAAAAGAAAACAACATTTTCTTGAATTTTAAGTGACTTTCAGTGAGATATTTCAACCAAAGAGAGTAAAAACTGAAACTTGTTTGTATTAATCAAAATTCTTCCAGTTGCAAAGGATAGAAACTTAGCTTACAATTAGCTTAAGTCAAGCTGAAAGATGACTCATTGGTTTAATTAGAAGGCCATGTGTAGATCTGGTTTGAGTCACAGCTGGATTCATAGGGCTTAATGCTATTAATAAGTTGTACTGTCTTTTCTCCAAAGGTTCATCTTATTTTTTTTAAACTATAGACAGATCAATCACCAGCCCAACCACATAGCTTAGTGAAAGGTTGAGGAGTAGGGGAGCAACTGAACCTTGAGTGGTTCATACATATAATCTAAAACTAACTGTGTAAGAAATAAGGACATCCATAAACAAAGCCAGCCTGGGAACAGCATGCACCTGTGTCACAATGGTAGTTGACACTGTGGACTGGAGGAAAGAAGAGACCAGCTGAAGTCTTTTACAAAGAAGGAGAATGTATAGGAAATACAACACTTTTCAGAAGTGTAAGAGAAAATCAAAACACAAAGGAGGGCCCTTTGGGTTCTGAATCATTTAGATTGCTTTAATTCCCATTACCCAATATTTATTGTGCTCCTCTATATACCAGGAGCCTCGATAGACACAGGAATGAATAGAACATTTAACTTTCATAATGGGAAAGGCATATTGACATGATTCAAAGGATAACATCACAAAAATGTATGCTGAAGGATTCATAAACAATAGAGTGACGACGTAAGGAGTGGAGGAGCGGGAGCTGATGAGATGAAAATTACAGAAGGAAAGGGACTAAATAAAAAACAAACTATAAACATGAACAGGAAGAACTTACAATAAAATCTTAGATCCATATTCAGGCTGTAGTTGATAAAATATAAGCATCTTAAGGGTAAATACTAGGTCTTGCTTTCAGGCACAAAAATATTAAGAACAAAGTAAATAAGGTAACAAGTATTTTTGAATGCTTATTATGGGAAATCCATTGTCCTATGACATTTCCATGTATTGCTGCATGTAATTGTCAAAAAAAATCTGTGAAATAAGTGTTAATATTCCCATCTTACATATAAGGACACCAAGACACAGGAATTTAAATAATCTTCCCAAGGAAATGCTACATTGATTTCTTATCAAACTGATCCAAGTCTATAATGTAAGCTTTTTACCAATATATTATAGAAAACATTTTCGGAAGTTACATCATTTCATGTAAGGCAAGGAACAAATTCCATTTCACAGAACTTCTCAGAAACCCTTGTTCTTTGAATGTGTAGCCCTTTGCCTGATACATATCCAACATTATTCCCTCTTTCAATTATTCTGCTGGCCAAAGAAACCAGAAGAGGCACTGTTTGTCAAGACAGTGAATAGGGAGGACCAAAAAAAGAGCATATTTATATCATAAAATATAGCTTTGTACTAGCAAAAGAATCTCAGTAGTCCTGTTCTGGATCGATAGTGTGTACTCCAAAAACAGCAATGATGAAGTTCTAAGCTCTGATGCCTCAAGATATAGGTAACTTTAGGTTCTTAGAGGCAGAGTGCTTGCCAACCATGTGTGAGTTCCAGGTTCAATCCCTAGCACAGGAAACAGGCAAAAAAAAAAAAAACAAATAAAACAAACAAAAGCCCAACAACAACCAAAAAAAGATACAAACTTTCTCTGAAATAGTGTCTTTAAAAAGACATCAAATTAAAATATGGTCACCAGAATCACTTCTAATCTAATACAAACAACATCTTTTAAAGTGGGGGAAGCATTGGGTGCAGACACTAATATGCCTGAGGGAAAGATTACGGGAATGGATAAAATAGAAAAGAGTCAGATAAAGATGAAGGCAGAAACCAGGATGATGCAATTACAAATCCAAGACTGCCAGAAAACTACTAGAACCCAGAAAGAGACATAGAACAGATACCCTCAGAGTTCTCATTAAGAGCTAACCATGCTGGTTATTTATCTTAAACTTCTGCCTTCTAGAACTGTTAAATATTATTTTAAAAAAAGAAAAAATCTAAGCAGTAATCAAGGCACAGGGCAAGGTCTAGCACTTTCCTTCATGGGATGCTATGACGTGACACTGTACTAGCTCACAGAGAACAGCTGGATGGTTTTATGGTCTCAAGGAAAATATTTGCAAATATTTTACATAGCTATTACATCCTGTGTTTTGTTACATGATCTCATCTTTTATTAATAGAGAGTTATTTTTCTGAAAAAATGTTTTTCTATCAGAAACAATAATAGATTCATAAGTGATCACTAAAGGATTTTATTTTTAACATTCAAGACACATCTAAATACTCAGAATGGTATCTATCTATCAGCTCATAGGTCAAAGTCACACTAAAACGTTTCCAAATATTGAGCTTTATTTTTAGCAACCATCAATAATTTATCTAAAGGCTAATTAAAGGGCTTTGATTGAAAGCATGGTAACAAAAACTTACTTGAGATTTTGTGAAAAAGACAAACACATGACATAAATTTGTAGTTGACATTTGTATTAATAACTGTAACATCAAAGAATGTGCAAAACTATAACACTGAATATTTATTATATTCTTGAGTAAACTGACAATGTGAATAGGACAGGTGTTTTTTAAGTGGCAAAATAACTCCATACAGTACTATCATAATGGATATATGACCCTGCATGTTTGTCAAAACTCATAGGATAGGCACAATAAACTAATTAAATGCAATTTTAATTAAAACTGTTTTGAAGCTGGAGATAAGGAAAACCCAAGATAGAATGTATAATGTGACTAAAATTAATTGGATTGGAAATGCATAAAATTAATCCAATTAAAGGCAAAAAAACACATGGTCCTCTCAGTGGATGCAGAAAAAAGCCTTTTACAAAATCAAGTATGTTTTATGATAAAATTCCTAAACATAGTAGAACTAGAAAGAACATAGTTCAAAATATAAAATCTCTATATCACAAACCCACAACCAACCTTATACCAAATAAGGAGAAACTTGAAGCAATGTCATTAAAGTTAGGAATGAATCAAACCTATCCATTAACCCTATACAGTGTGGGGAGCACTAGCTGGAGTAATAAGGCAAGAGAGTGAAATTAAAATGACACAAATAGGGGAAAAAAGGAAGTCAAATTATCCCTGTTTGCAAGTGATATGATATTATACATAAGATATCTCAAAACTTCTAACTGAAATCTTCCAGAAAAAAAAATCAACATTTCAGCAAAGTGGCAAGAAACAAAATTAGTGTTCAAAAGCACCAGCCTTCCTATACACCAGCAACAAGCATACAACAAAGAGATCACAGAAACATTCTCATTTACAATAGACTTGATGTCAATAAATTAACTTTAACTATTCCTAATCAAGGAGTTGAAAGACCTCTATAATAAAAATTTAAATCTCCAAAGAAAGACTGAATAAAGCTAAATAAGACAGTAGAAAATGGGAAAACAGCCCATGTTCAAGGATCAATAGAACTGATATTGTGAAGATCACCATCATACCAGAAGTATTTTACAGATTCAGTGTAATCCAAGTCAAAATATCCACAACATTCTTCATAGAAATAGGCAAAAGGTGTACTGAAATGCACATGGAGCCAGAAAAGACATCAGATAGCCAAAGCAATTCTGAGGGGAAAAAAAGAAAACTACTGGAATCATTATCATTCCAGATATATTGTAGAGGTATTATAATTAAAAAAACATATCATACTGGCATAAAAATGGACATATAGAGCAATGGAACAAAATGGAAGACCAAAACATGAGTACAAGTTGCTACAACCATCTAATACTTGACAAAGAGGACAGAAACATACATTGGAGAAAGGAGAGCATCTTCCGCAGTAATGTATATGATATGGGTGGGTGTACAAAAGGAATTTCTGAATAGGACAATACTTGCCCAGACAGTAATTGACAAGTAGGACCTCATAAACTACAAAGCTTCTGTACATCTATGTAAACAATCAGTGAAGCAAAGAATAAACTCACAGACAAGGAAAGAAGCATTGCCAGCGATACATCCAAAGGATCACTATCCAGAATATACAAATATAATTCAAAAAGCCAAGAGTTTAGGATATAAATGTTGTGGGAGCTGAGGGTTGCATTCTGGCTGCCCTGGCTCCCGCATGGCTAGCTTTATCTGAAATAACAACACGCAAACTGTATTCATTTAAACACTGCCTGGCCCATTAGTTTCAGCCTCTTAACCCATTTCTAATAATCTACGTAGCACCACGAGGTGCGCTTACCAGGAAAGATTCAGCATGTCTGACCTGGTGGCTAGCTGCATCACATGGCATCTGGCTCTGAGAGGAGCTGCACGATTTCTTACCTCACTTCCTGTTCCTCTCAGCATTTTGTTCTGTTTACTCCACCCACCTATGTTCTTACCTATCAGGGCCAAGGCAGTTTATTTAACCAATGACCTTCCTCCATCACATAAACGGTCCAGTTAAAAAAATGGACTAGAGATATGAACAGAGAGTTCTCAACAAAGAAAAAGTGGTCCAGAGATTCTTCAAAAAGTGTTCATTTTCCAGGCAGTTAGGAAAATATAAATTAAAGCAACTTTGAGATTTTATCTCATTCCAGTCACAAGGGCTAAGATCTACATAACTGATAACAGATGCAGGAAATAATGCAGAAAAAAGGGGAGTTCTCATTTTCTTTTGATGACAATGTAAACATATACAGCCACTTGAGAAATCAGTATGGGGTATCCTCAAAGATATAAGTCTACCATGTAACCTGAGCACACCCCTCCTTATCTAGTGACCAAGAGACTCAACATACTACTCCACCTATAATTGTTCAGCAACTTTTCATATTGCCATATTTATAGCATTTTGATGGCGGAGAGTCTTCTGTTTTGTTTATTCCGCCTACCTAATTTTATGTTCTATTAAAGGGCCAAGGCAGTCTCTTTATTTAACCAATGAAATTAACACAAAACAGAAGACTCTCCCCCATCATTTCCCCTTTTTCTGTTTAAACAAAAAAGAAAGGCTTTCATTTTAACATAGTAAGATTACATATAACAAAACAGATATCAAGCAAGAATTACAGTTACAATATTTATATCTACTTTATCTTTTATCATAACCAAGGAAAACTATAACTATAACTAACCATTTTTCAACTCCATCAAAGATTCCAGAAGGATATAATATTACTTAAGCAAACAAGAAATCCAAAGCTCTAGAAATGACAGAGACATCTCGCTGCCTGTACAATTACCCAAAGTTCCTCTGTACCATTGAGGCATCCATCTTTAGCCTTCAGGCCCATGGTATCCAACAGACATTTCCATGAAACAGGAAATTTCAAAGGCACTTTAGTCATTATCTGCTGTGTCCTGTTGAATGTCTTGCAGACTCTTTTATGAATCAGGAACCCTGAAAGACCATCTCACCTTTTGGCAAGTTCAGCAGTCCTCTCTCTGTGGATTCTCTGTGTCGAGTTTATGCAACAGTCCAGGCAAGAGCAGTTTCTTGCCAAAATGGCTATCAAGCTCCATAAGGATCCTCTTCGATGCCCATCTTCCTCTTTAAGTAGATTGGCGCTGTCAAGAGCAGACGTGTCTCATTGTCATGAAAGACCCTAAGTTATTAAAATATTTTAAATGCCATATTTTGTAGTCTTTGCCTGGACTGTTGCATAAACTGGACACAGAGAACCCACAGAGAGAGGACTGCTGAACTTGCCAAAAGGTGAGATGGTCTTTCGGGGTTCCTGATTCATAAAAGAGTCTGCAAGACATTCAACAGGACACAACAGATAATGACTAAAGTGCCTTTGAAATTTCCTGCTTCATGGAAATGTCTGCTGGATACTATGGGCCTGAAGGCTAAAGATGGATGCCTCAATGGTACAGAGGAACTTTGGATAATTGTACAGGCAGTGAGATGTCTCTGTCATTTCTAGAGCTTTGGATTTCTTGTTTGCTTAAGTAATATTATATCCTTCTGGAATCTTTGATGGAGTTGAAAAATGGTTAGTTATAGTTATAGTTTTCCTTGGTTATGATAAAAGATAAAGTAGATATAAATATTGTAACTGTAATTCTTGCTTGATATCTGTTTTGTTATATGTAATCTTACTATGTTAAAATGAAAGCCTTTCTTTTTTGTTTAAACAGAAAACGGGGAAATGATGGGGGAGAGTCTTCTGTTTTGTGTTAATTTCATTGGTTAAATAAAGAGACTGCCTTGGCCTTTTAATAGGACATAAAATTAGGTAGGCAAAATAAACAAAACAGAATGCTGGGAGAAAGAAGCTGAGTCAAGGAGTCGCCATGATTCTTCCACTCCAGGCAGACGCAGGTTAAGATCTTTCCTGGTAAGCCAGCTCGTGGAGCTACACAGATTATTAGAAATGGGTTAGATTGATATGTAAAAGCTAGCCAATAAGAAACTGAAACTAATGGGCAAGGCAGTGTTTAAAAGAATACAGTGTCCATGTAATTATTTCGGGGCATAAGCTAGCCATGTGGGCGGCCGGGTGCCGGGGACGCAGCCCCGCTGCTCTTAACACAACAGAATTTCAAAATGAAACAATTTAAACATCTTCCAACAGAAGGGTGGATAATGAAAATATATACAGTAGAATGCATACACAATGAAATTACATTCAACTATAGAGAAAAATGCAATTTGTTGTTAAATGGGTGGATCTAGGAAAAAACTACAGAGAGTGAGGCAACCCAGACTCATAAACACAAATACTATATGTTCTTTTATATGCAATTTCTAACTACAAATGTTCAGATATGAGTATATAACATGGAGTAACTGCAGAAACCAGTTAAATATAGAGGAACCATAGCAGAGGAACTGGAGAAGGGACTAGTGAGGTACAGCTAATATGAGGAGTGGAAACTGAGGGTAGGGGCTCTAACTGGCAATGAGAAGGGATGCCAACACAAAAAAATGTAAGAAGAGTTACAAATCATATCAAGGTTGGACAATGAAACCTCAAGGAGTTATATCAGTTTATATTTACCTAAAATTATATACAATCTATATTTTTTGCTTGTTTGTTTTGCTTTTCAAGACTTTCTTTGTGTAGCCTTGCTTTCCTGCAACTCTGTATACCAGAAAGGCCTCGAACTCATAGATATCTGCCTACCTCTACCTCTGAGTGTTGAGATTTAAGAAGTGTGCCACCACCACCTAGTTATAATATATTTCTTAAAGTTATGTCACTTGGGCTGACAATGCTCCCGAGAAAAGCCATATATCACTTATCAGAAACCACAGTGCCAGATATAACCTAATAATTTAATGGCGCTGAAACTGTACAAAATAACCTTGTAAAGAAGGAATAAGAAGAAAAGATTGTGGGGTAAAATGTCTACATCCACTCCAGGTCTGAAAACTCACCACAAACTCTATTTGAATTTTTGGTTAGGGTAGTTAAAATGACTTTCAAAATAATATTGGCTATTTCTGTTGTCTTTGGTTTCCTCTCATAGGGTGAAGGTACATCTGTATGACTGAAGACAGTACACATTAGGATAGAACATAGAACTTATATGATTCAAGCTTAATCTAACCTAAATGTCTCCTACCTGCAGTCTAGCTTCAATAACATCAGAAAGTACTGTGAACAGGGGAGGGAAGCGATCAATAGTTATAGCCACATGTGATATCTATAAACCACGGCAATGACCAACATGGCACAATAGCCCTAATGGTGCAATAGTGGCTCTAATATCTTGGCAGTAACCAACAGCTTTCCAATTGGACTTTAGACCCACTAAACATAAAGAAAATCATTGCTGGATGTAGAAAAGTAGCCAAGTCCTCAGGGCTAGCAATGCCGCAGATCTTAGAAGAGAACCTACTAAGGCCATTTCACTAGATCAGTGTAATTTAACTACATTCCAAATTTATTCTTTTACCCACAGATAAGTGTAGTTCTCCTCTTTCATAAAGAAACTTCTTTTTACATAAAACAGAATATTATATAAAACTACAGCACATTGCAGGAATCAAAGAGTTATGGGGATCTCAGATCTATCAGATACAGATACAGCATAACTCATTCACCTAGGGCTCATAGAACATATCAGAAAAAGGGGCAGATTGATTGAATGAGCGAGATGACCAGGAAGTGTGATGTGAGATTGTGTCTTCTAGATTCAGTAACCTAAACAAGAACTAAATAGTGATAGCATCAATAGACATGCTAACACCAAGAGGGAAATCTCATAGACCTAAATAGTGACAGCATCAATAGACATGCTAACACCAAGAGGGAAATCTCATAGACCTAAATAGTGACAGTTAGTAGACATGCTAACACAAAGAAGGAAATCTCATGGCCTAAATAGTGACAGCTTCAGTAGACACACTAACACAAAGTAAAAAATATCATAGACCTAAATAGTGGCAGTAACAATAGACATGCTAACACAAAAAGGAAAATCTCATAGACCTAAATAGTGACAGTATAGACATGTATAGACATGTCACTAAATAGTATCAGTATAGACGGTATAGACATACTAACACAAAAAGGGAAAATTTCATAGGGTTCAACCCCTAGACTAAGAACTACAGGCAACAAATAATTTCTGAGAGGGTGAGTTAGCTTCTCCCAAAGTTGAGTGCCTAGTTGTTTGTCCAGTATAAAGTGGTCAACCCTGAAATCATATACACGTGAACAACCAAAACAGACTCATCAGGTAGTATTTATATATTTGTACATATGTACACAAGTGGATACATATGCACATTTTATGTGTATATATACATATTTGTGTGACAATGATAACAAAAGAAACAGAAGACAATGGTTTGAGAGGAAGTGAGATACGAGACGTGGAAGGATCTGGAGGAAGGAGACATGGAAGATGTTGGAAGAAGGAAAGAGTAGTGGACAAGTGGTGTAATTATATTTTAACTTAAAAATATAATTGAAAAAAGAAAAATAAATTGAATAACTTAAAAATAAGCATAAAAATCTAATGATGTTGAAATTGTGTAAAATAACCTTATAAAGAGGGAATGAGAAGGAAAGATTGTAGGGTAAAAGGTCTAAATCCATTCCAGGTCTGAAAACTCACCAAAACCAACCAAGTCCTGAGTATGAAAACCAATCCTTGGCCTGTCCCAAGCTCAAAATCCCACCAATCCCTACCCTAGGAATCCCCACCCTGGAAAACACTGTCCCGACAAACCCTATAAAAACCAGTCTTCCCTCAGTCCTTTGCTGCTTCTCACCTAAGAAGAGGCAGTCATCCTCTTAAGTCTCTCTCAATAAATCTCCTGTATGAGTTTTGTTGTGTGGTGTGACTTTGAGGTACTCCTTGGCTCCTTATTGCCTTCAGAACTGGAACAAAGATTTCAAAGATTACTCAGATAACCTTGCAAGTGCATGAAATCTGTAAGATAAAAGCAAATAAGTTGTCGAAAACTATTTCCAAGATGATAACCTCATGGTGAGGTGAGTAACTCATGTTCTTTTTATATACAGTAAAACTAAACAATAAAGTAAAAGGACAAAAAGAAATATGGTGGATTTTTTTTTTTTTTTTTTTTTTTTTTTTTTTTTTTTTTTTTTGCTGCTAACATGAGGAGAAAAGACTATTTTATGGAGAAAAGACTAGCCATCCACAGGGTGATGGAGGGAGTTGAATACGTCAGTATGAACTCATGTTTCGTTTAGGGTAGCTATAAGAAGACACATTTAGAAATAATTATAGATGTTTATGTACTATCATAGACATTCTTATTTCATACCTTTGCCAATGCAAAGGGCAAGAAGCTGTAGCACCCAGCATGACCTACATCATGTTTCCTAATACCATCTTCTAATAAAAGCAATTGGGGGTCCTTGGCAAAGGATTAATTCCTGGAACTCTATTAAAAATTAGCATATTTATAGCATCTTGTAGCATGAGAAATTATAGGGAAGAAATAAGAAGGAAAAGAACAAAAGAATCACAATGATAAGGTGTAGGAGAGGCATAACAGCAGTTGACTAAGAGGACTCTTAAAGTCAAACCTGCTGTTTTGAACAGAAATAAATATAATCCAAAGCTAAAAATATAGATGATTCCATAAAACACAGGTAATTAATTGAACAAAGAAATAGGAGAAACAGACAAATATCCCATGCAGAATAAAAATTTAAGTGTGTAGATAATTCTACTCTCTGGGATATGGAACATAAGTCTATGTCCTTCATGTATGGATTCCACATATTGTCTCTCTTCTGAATACAGTATTGAAAGGGAGGAAAAGTGTAGCTTCATGGAGAATAAACGCAACAAATGTTAGCTCACACAGAGGATCACAGTAAAACATCAGTAGCAACAATTCATGGTGACAGAACAAAGACTGTTGTTTCCTGCTGAGTATGACATGTTTCCTGTCCAACTGCTATCCTGCAGCTCTACTACTCCTGCCTTACAATGATACAAATATCAGACAACTCCCAAATGAGGGTTATCACGTAAAATATTCCACCACGACTCCTCAAAACTATCAAGGTCACTATAAAAAAAATCTGAGGGTCACTACCTAAAGTAGGGCCTAGGAAGACATGATAACTGAGTGCAACATTGTAACCTGATTGGGGACCTTGAGCAGACAGACTATGATGTAATGACACACACGTGCAACCCAACACTTAGGAGGCCAAGGCAGAGGACGCAGGGTTCAGGGCCAGCCTGGGCTACCAAGTGCAATGCCTTCTCAAAATATCAAATTAAAAGTAAACACAAACTGGGTGGCGGTGGTGGTGCACACCTGTAATCCCAGCACTTGAGAGGCAGAGGCAGGTAGATCTCAGTGAGTTCGAGGTCAGCCTGGTCTACAAAGCAATTTCCAGGATGACCAGGACTGTTACAGAGAAGCCCTGTCTCGAAAAACAAAAACAAAACAAAAAAAGTCAACATAAAACAAAAGTACTAAGAATATCAGAACAAACTACAGATTTCAGCTAAACTGTCAAATCAGTAATTGTTCAGTCCAGATGTGTAACTATGACTTTAATAATAGGTAAGATAAGCAAAGGTATAAGAGAATTGCAATATCACAAATTGTTCTAAAAATAAAAGTTTTAAAAATAATAAGAGATAACTACCAAAATAAATCTGAACACAAAAAAATGCTACCCAGCATAATTAAGCAATTTTTAAAATTTGAATGACAGAATAAGAAACACTGAGTAACCACTAGAACTTGGTTAAGACATTTTCAACACCAGTTTAGACTGCACTGTTCTAATTCATATTTTAACTTCAGCACAGGAGCTATGCCTTAATTACTGCTATTTCAGCCAGCAGTTGTGATTCCTCAGTTACTCGCCTGCTTCTCCAGCAGAACCTGGCCACTCAGGCCACAGGCTGATAGGCATTCTGTTCCCACAGGCACTGGCACTGTTGCTGCTACTAAAGGTAGCGCTAATTAAATCTCTGTCATTCTATTTGTGTATCAGATTCAAGAGTCAATGACTAGGATGAAAATCTGCTCGCTCAGAGAGGCCGAGTAGCAACTAGCTAACCCTCTCTCCTTCCTGGCATCTCCCAAATCCCTGTGTTTCCACTTGGCCAAACCAGAAAGACCTGTAGCACTCCAAACCCCACCCTACTACTTCCTGTGCCTCGCTATCTCTCCAGGATGCCCTTTGATGTCTATAGAAACTAGTTGCTAAGGCAGCTCCTGATCTAAGGTTAATTTTATTAATTAACACAAATGCAAACTCAGAGTCCACTGTGTGATTGAATGTCCCCCAACACTTACCCTTGACTACACTGTGCTAATTCTTATTCTTGGTCAAATTCTTTTTGTGTCTTAAAATTAAATTTTCAGTTTAACTCACTTGGAACTTTATCTAGAATGTTCAGCCTTCACTACACCCTTCACAGGAATGTGGGTACGCCAGTGGCTTTTATGTTCAATTAGTGGCCCCTAACCTTCTGAATACTCCACTGTTCAACACTGCTTAATCTACAGATCGACGGATGAATTGTTTGCTTTTAATAATCAAAAATGTATCAAAGTCAAAGCTAGGTCACAAATTGCATTGACTTCCCAGTAACATAAATCCAAGTAGATCATTCTTCCCAACAAAACAGTCACTGTACCTTCTTTGCTTAGTTTTTTGCCTACAAAAGGCAGAATTCACATATGTGGGTTTTTTTTTCCCAAGAATATCTTAGTAAACTTCACATACATGATAGAATTTATACAACACTTGCTTTCCTTGAAAAGAAAATAAGCTATACTAGGAAATCACTAAAATACAACATTAAATAAATGAGAGTTTAAAACGGGTTTTAAATAGGCATATGAAGATTTTTCTGTCTACTCTCCGAAAACTGCCCCTTCTCTTCATAAATAAAATAAATGTACCTGGCTGGCTCAGGTCCTCCATGAAATCTGGACTGAAGGGTTAGAGAGTGAAGATGAGCAGGGAGATGAGGAGAGGCAGAAGCAGGTGACTGAGCTCGCCCTACCCTGCAATGTTTGAAGAGTTCTTTACCGTGATGTTTCCATCTCTTTTCAGCTTCCCTCTGCATATTCTGTCACATGCCATGCTTCTCACTCTAAGTGTTTGCGACTCTTAAAAATCTGGTACCTAGGTACGGCATAAACATAACTTAGAATCCTATGGTTATTTCTTATGATGGTTTCCCCCTTAGTAAACAAACTTTGCTGTAGTCACATATGCCTTGGTTCCTTTTCCTATGGCTGTGATGAACCACACAAAGCAAATGGAGGGAGGTTGAGGTTAATTTAGCTTAGAGTTGAAGACACAGTTCATCACAGCAAGGAAGCCAGTGCGGCAGGAGCTTGAAGTAACTAGTCACTGCACATCTGCAGCAGAAGATGAAAACAAAGGATGCGAGGATCGCTGTCTCTATTTTACAGCCAAGGATGCCCTGCCCACAAAATGGTCCAGCCACAATTAAGGCAAGTCTTCTCACATTAGTTACGTACTCAAAACAATCTTGCACAAGTTTACCTAGAGGCCCATCTCCCAGGTGATTCTCTATTCTACAAACTGACAATTAACACCAGTGGGTGATCAGTTCTCCTTTCTCATTCTGTTCATTGATAGAAGCAACTTCCTCAAGTCACTAGACTCTAGTGCCTGCTCAGCCGTATAACCAAATTGTAAAGTCATACTTGAAACTTTCTCCTACCAAGTTTTTACCAAGTGTAAGTTCCAACAAATTTTATATTTTGAGCGTGATGGAAGAAGCTGATAGAAACGTGTGTGTGTGCTTGTCTTAGAATTATTTCATGTATTTGATAGTTCATAGCCTTGTACAATATTTCTGTGCATAAAAACTTGCAGGCTGCGATGTGTTTGGGGTTATGCTATGTTGCTTTTGTATAAATGTGTTGGAAAAGTCATCTCATCAAGATGACAGGACTTTGAAGTCATATATAGCTAATCCTTTCCCTACAAATGCACTTATTTTTTAATTTATTTTTAGTTAAAACAAAAAAATCATTCATATTAATGAAGCAATGCAATAGTTAATCTTCATTGGGGACTTGGTTGGGTTTAGAATCACCTAGAAGACATATGTCTGAGTATATCTGTGAAGATGTTTCCAGAGAGGTTTGACTGAGGAGTTCAGACCCAGAGTGTGGTAGCACCATCCCATGAATTGGGGTTCTGGGCTAACCAAAAAGTGATGTGCACCAGAATTGCCTACTCTCTGCTTTCCAGTCTGCACAGATGTAAGGAGTCCCACCCACATGTGTCTACAACTATAACATTCCAACCATCATGGGTGTAACTTTTTCAAAATATGAGTCATACCTATCTTTCCCTCTGAAAGTTGTTGTTTGACAGGTAGTCACAGTAAAAAAAAATAAATAAATACAAATACTAAGTGATTTCTCAATACATAGAAACGTTGCATAATACTTAAGTACAATTAAACCTACTCATCTCCTTAAACATTGTTAATTCTAGATGGTAAAAACTTTCAAAATACTTTTTGCCAGTTTTCTAACGTGTACATTATGTTATTGTCAGCTATAGTCACTTTGCTATGCATAACACACCAGAAGGTCTTATTCATATATAACTGTAACTTAGAACCCGTGATCAGCCTTTTACTATCATGCATGCATTGCTACTGTTGCCAACCTCTGTTAACCGTGGTTCTATTTCCAACTTCTATGAAGTCAACTTGCTTAGATTCATTGTATGAATGAGATCATGTACATTCCATCTCCTGGCTTACTTCACTATACATAATGATCTCTAGATACATCCATTCATGTCACAAATAAATAACAGGATTTACTGTTTTGATGGCTGATTTTTATTTCCTTGTATGTTTTATTACCTTTTATTTATCAATTCATCAGTTAATGAATGCGTAGATATTGTGGAATATTATTTTAAGATACTTTATATTTGTTTATGGTGTGGAACATTTGCTTAATCATGTTAAGATGTGTTGTATTCTTTTATGATACATTTGTATAACTCTGTGAAGTTGTGTTACTTTGCCTGTCTAAACCACCTGACGGTCTAATAAAGAGCTGAATGCCAACAGCAAGGTGGGAAAAAGGATAGGTGGGGCTGACAAACAGAGAGAATAAATAGGAGAAATCTGAGAAGAGATGAGATATCGAGGAGCAAGAAAAGAGGAGGCCAGTCACACAGCCATACAGTCAGACATGGAATAAGAAGAAAGAAATGATATAAAGAAATAGAGAAAGGTAAAAAAGCTCAGAGGCAAAATGTAGATGGGATAATTTAAGTCAAGAAAAGCTGGAAAGAAGCAAAACAAGCTAAGGCAGGGCATTCATAAGTACCAATAAAACTCTATGTGTGATTGATTTGGGAGCTAGGTGGCCGGGCTTTTTAAAGGAGCCAAAAAAAAAAAAAAGCCAAAGGTTAAAAACAACAGCAGTTAAGTGGTTTTCATGTCTTATCTATTGTAAATAGTGCAAAAATGGACAGTGGAGTATAGATGTCTCTTTAGCATGATGATTTCATTGGCTTTGGGTATAAAGCCATCTGTGGGATTGCAGGATCACGTGGCAGATTTATTTTTAATCATACCCTGTTCTGTAATAAACATGTCAATTTATACCCCTGAAATCATCAAACAGGGATTCCATTTTCACCAGTGTTTCCTCTCTTTGGTCTCTTTACCAGCAGACATTTTTACTGGGGTTAGATGATAACTCATGGTGACTTTGATTGGATTTTCCTCATGATTACACACTCTGAACATTTCTACGTCATGAGAAATGTCTATCTAGATCTATTCTCAATTTTTAAATTGGGTTATTTGACTCATATCAATCTTTTGAGATGCCTTATATATTCTAGATATTAGTGCTTCAAGAGGTGATTAGCTAAGAAGTAGTTAGAAAACAGGAATAGAATTGGGTCTTCTCGTTAGTGACTGTCTCCTTTGCAGAAGCTTTTCAGTCTAATGTAATTCTATTCATCTGTTTCTACCCTTTGTTCCTGGGCTTCTGTCTTACCCAAAAGAACCCTTACCTATACTTTGTCATAAAAGATTTTTCTGTTTCTTCTGGGTAGTTTTGTGTCTTGTGTCTTGCATTTAACTCCTGGATCCATTTGAGACTGTTTTTAAGTGGTGATAGATATGGGTCTTGTTAAATCTTTTGCAGGTAGATATTGAATTTTCCCAGAAACGTTTAATGAAAAGCAGTCATTTGCCCAAAAATAAACACGGTCCTGAGGTCAACCTTCCCCACAGGGCAAAGCTGAAATGCAGACTGGAACATGTCAGCCTTACCCCATCCCTATTTCCAGATGTCATCTTTCTTCATTTATTTTTTATTCTCCATCTCCAGATAAAATCTTTGTCCCTTTCTGTCTTCACTTTATGGTCAGTCTCCTGACTTCTTGTCTTTTTTTCCTTTGGTTCCTTATAGTTCACCTTTTTCTTTCTCCACTAACCCTGTCTTCTAACCCTGATGCTTCTTCTCTGCAATATTTTCTTTGACTTCTTAGATGTCTTTCCTTGTGTGCACTGCTTTCCTTCTTTATTGCTCTTCCCTGAGGCAGACTAAAGCAAAATTATTTGTATTTCTGTGGAAATTAACAAATAGTCAATCATTTGCTTTTCTAATATTGGGATGTTATTCTTCACTTCTTTTGGCCTTTTGGTTTTCTTTCTTCACAGCCAAAAACAAAAAAAAAATATCAAGTATATAACATGATACCAAATAAATCACATATAAACACATGTATTTTTCAAATTAAATTCTCTTGAATATGTGTAAACTTGAGAATACTGTACCATGTGTCATATTAAGAAGAACAGTGTCACTTATTGATGGAACTAGTCTGTGATCCTTATAGAAAGAGGATTTTATATGTAACAATTTTTTTTTTTCATTTTATGCTTTTAACTACAATCTCACTGATGTGGGTCTGTTTTTTTTCTGTAATAATATGCTCATTTTAGAACTTTCATTAAAACTGGAATGGTGTAATACCTCTCCATATGATGTATGGAAGGAACTTCTACAAAGGAACTTTGTACAAAGAGACTCTGTAAAGAATAATTCCATTCTAATAATATCGAAGAACATTTTATAAATTAACTCATAAAGTAAAATATCCTACTGGGTTCTATCTAAATTTGATTATGATTTTCTTCAACAAAACTCTTCACCTTAAATTCACATGAATTGGAAAAATTATTTGAATCAGGCTAAGTTCAAATGAGCAAAGTATTTGGGGTTTTTTTTGTTTTGGTTTGGTTTTTTTTTTTTTTTTTTTGAGATGCGTCTCAATGTGGGGATATTTTAACGGCTTGCATTCTCAGTTCAGAAATTCTGTGGTCCAGACTGGCCTCAAACTCACAGAAATCTGTCTCTGCCTCTGCCTCTGCCTCTGCCTCTGCTGCTAGAATTAAAGGCATGTCTTTGCCACCATAGCCTTGAATCTGTCTTGTAGCCTCTTTTGTATGCTTGTGCACGGGCCCATCTTGCTGACAATTTCCACTAGTCAAATGTTTGAGCCTCACAACCCTGAGCAGGAGATTTATGTTGTTGTTTTTTAAAATTGAATGCATCTTCATCTCAACCAAATAAGGTTTCATAAACCTATAATCTCAGTCACTCAGACGGAGAAGGATCACCACTTCAAAGCCTATGTGAGCTACAGAGTGAATGGGCAAGCCTTGAGATCCTAATGAGACTCCATTTCAGGGTTTAAACAAAAGGCTTGAACAGGATTATAATAGGAAAGCAATTGCTCAACACATGCAAGACTCTAGGTTGAATCCTTGGTATCAGGTCTCATGCAGGTAAACACAGCTGCAGAGTTCATGCTTCCAATTTTGAGAAGCTGTCTTTTGGCCACACAACTCCCCATCTGCATGCTCTTCCATCCTCTCTTCCCCTTCTCCCATGATATTCCCTAAGCCTTGAAGAGGGTAATTAAAGCAACGTCTTTACAATGAGCTCTCTCTCCAGCATTCCATATTCTTTTGTGCCTCTATCTTGTGTGCTTCTAAGTCATTTGTAAATTTTCACTAGAAGAAAAGGTCTAATCAAATGCTTTGCCCGTATTTGAACTCAGATATTTGCCTGTTCTTTTGTTGGGGTACAAGAATTCTTCATACATTCTAGATGTAAAATCATTATCAGGTATTTTACAGACAAATTTCATGCTACCCTCTTTTTCAGATTCTAAGTGATGTTTCTGAAGCACAAAATCCTATATTTTGCTAGAATTACGTTTATCTGATTTTTGTTCGTTTCACTTCTGTCATGCTTTAGTAACACGTCTTAGAAACTTTTGTCTAAACGTAAGTCAAAAACACTTCATGCTTTTTTATTAAGGGTTATAACATGTTAGCTCATAAGTGTAGCGTTCATCAAACTGTGATAATGAGCTGTTATAATGGCATGGAATGAAATAAGGATCCAACTTCATTTTATTCTTTTGTATGTAAGATTTCCTACTCCTAGGATCATTTGATGAAAATGCTCTTCTTGGTTCCCTTGCCAAAATTCAGTTGACTGTAGATATGTGGATTTACTGGCATCTCAGTTGAATCCCATTGATCTGCATGTCTATCCTTCAGGTTGTTACAACTATCAGTAACCATTGATTATGGGAGGTTAAGTAGTTCCTTTTCTGGAATATTCAGACTAGAAGCACTTTCTGTTTCAGAATTTTTCATATTTTTAAAACACCTGCCTAATTGCATATTTTGATCATGTGACCCTAGTCTAGATGTGATATTCATTTTCATACAGGCCTTATATACACAGACTGAAATTAATTTTTATGTGTTCTGTATACCATCATGTTTGACAACAACCTATCCATGAAACCAGGAATTGAATTATTCAATTATGGTATCATATAGGTTCCCAAGGCATCAGATTTTGGAACATTTTAGGTTTGGGGTGTTAGGATTTGGAATGTTCATCTTGTAGAAAACTTTAAAATCAGAAACTATGACTTCTCCAGCTTTATTCTATGTATAGAAGATATTATTAGATATTTGGGATTTCTTGCATTTTCATGTGAGTTCTAGCATGTACATTTCTCCAAATTGGAGTTAGAATTTTGATAGATACTACATTATATTTATAGATCACAGGAGGGTGCAAAAAGATCAAAGGAGGGTGCATAGCCATCTAAACAAGATTGAGTCAAGTTATAAAAATAAAATGTCTTCCTTATTCAGGCTTCCTTTATTTATAATATATTTTTTCGTTTTAGTATACAGCTCTTGTACTTCTTTAAGTAAATTTAATTATAGGTATTTTATTTTTTTGATTCAACTGTAGATAGAATTTCATTGTAGGATATTTTATTACTGGTATACAAAAATGGAATTAATTTTGTCTCTTGATCTTGTATAAATAAGATTGCATTTCTCTTCAGCTATAATATCATGTTTGTGTATGTTCTTAATATTTTCTACATGGGCAGCAGTGCCATTTCCAAAGATGCTTCAACTTCTTTCCATTTGGATGCCTTTTATTCCTATTTCTAGTAGTCTTACAATGATAAAGAAAAGGAGTGAGAGCAAACCTCCCTGTGCGGTTCTTGATCTTAGACACAAAGCGTTCAGTCTTTCTCCTGACTACGGCATTAACTGTTAGCTTGTTTTAGACACCCTTAAATAGGCTGATGAAGTTTCCTGTATTTTCTAACTTGTTGAGTATTTCATTCTAAAAATGGCACCGGATTTTTGCCAAGCATGTTTTCCCTGCATGTACATCTGTGAGCTATGCATTCCTGGTGCCTGAGATGGCCAGAAGAGAGGGTCAGATGCCCTGGACTGGAGTTACATTGTGAGCCACGATGTGGGTTCTGGGAGTCAATTCTAGGTCCTCTGGAAGAGCAGCCAGTGTTCTTATCCACTGACCCATCTTTCCAGTAGCACATATTGCATTTTTGAGAAAAAAAATCTCATTTGATAAAACTGTATACATTTTTAATACATTTTAGACTTTATTTGCTAGTCTTTGTCGAGAAATTTGGTGTCTCTATTCAAAGGGTTATTACTGACCTGTATTTTTTTTTCTTATAATGAATGATTCTGGTTTTGGTCTTGGGATATGAGTAGTTTCAGAATAAACTAGGAAATATTTTCTTTTTATTGGAGGGCAGGAAATTTTATAAAGGATTTGTGTTAATAATTCCTTAAATATTTAGTAGGATTCAGCATTTATTGCTTTCTAAAGCTTCATAACTAATTCTGTAAAGCTATTTTCCTTTGTCAAATGTAGCCAGTAAAATGTCCACCCAGGTAGCTTAGTGATCAGAAATTCCTCCTCCTCCTCCTCCTCCTCCTCCTCCTCCTCCTCCTCCTCCTCTTCTTTCTCTTCCTTCAAGACAGGGTTTGTGTATCCCTGGCTGACCTAGAACTGCCTCTGTAACCCAGGCTGGCCTCAAACTCACAGAGATCTTCCTGCCTCTGTGTTCCAAGTACTGGGATTAAAGGCATGTGCCACACCACCTGACTCAGAAATTTTTTATGTGGCATAAGCCCTCACACATATGTGTGCACAAACACAAAATAAATAAAGAATATTTAAATTTTTGAAGATTTTTCAGTTACAATTAACGTGTTAACAATAAATTGTACCCGTATTATTAATTACCAAAATGAAAGTCAAATAACACAAGAACAGTAAGTAAATTGTATGTTTGTATGTATGCCACAAAATTATTACTGACTCTTTGTTACCTTTAGGCTTAGATTCTCATTTAGAATGACTAGTGAAATTAAGAGGAAACATTTCTGTGGCTGACTTTTATTTGCTGGCACCCCACACAAAATAAATCTGCTACCCAGAGAATGAATTCATAATGAGAAAATGGATTCATCTAAATGTGTGAATGTTTTAATCCAACATAAAAATTCAGAAAATTCTAGATGTGAAAATGAAATTGCTTTGCTAATTATTACTCTTTCCCTTGCATTTTCTGTCTTTTGCTAAGCTTTAATTTTCACTTCAGTCTTCATGGTTGAATCAGACTAGTAAATCTTATCTTTTACACTGGTCCACAGAGTAAACGATGAGGTAGGTAAGTAAAACTAGTCTAGTAGAAACCATGTTAATTAGGAAAGGTATAATAGTATAGAAAACAGTGACATTTAATGGTTGTGCATCAATACAGAAAGCAGTGCAGAAGTGTTCAGAGCCAGGCCTATCCTATACAGCAGTGGTCTCAACCTTCCGAAAGCTGTGACCCTCATGTTGGGTTACAGGTATCAAGCACACTAGCCAGCTTTGTGTCTTTTAAATTTGTCTTTCCATCTGGCTAGACTCCTTCAACATCAGAGACATATTCTCTTCTTCTCTCTTGATGTTACTCCACTAAGGAGTGCACTTTGAGAACCATTATAATTAACCTGGCATTGCCTACTCCATTCAGCCCAAAGCACATTAATGGGCAGAGAAAGTCAGGCATTGTCAAAAGCAGAATTTTGGTCTGACCATGCTTCCCTAAACCCCTTTCTTTCCCCTAATCACACAGTATATTGTAAAATGTTGTTAATTTTAGTTTCTCATTGTATCTCATATTTGACAGCTTTTCTATACTTTCATCCCTTCCTAGTTCAATTTGTAGATGTCTATAATCATTAAAATAACTTCTCTAAGTCCCATTCCCTGCCAGGAGCTATCCAGAGTGCCATTAGACAGAGCTTTCAGAAATGGGACAGGATCACTGATGATTTACATACAACCTCCTGCCTACCTAATTTTCTGTCCTATCAGGCCAAGTAGTTTTCTTTATTAGTTAACCAATGAAAGCAACAGATAAGATACAAGACCCACCTCCGTCAAGGCTGCAGGTCTTGCTTGCACATACTGCAGGCTCATTCCTGTCACTCTCCTCCTGTACATGTTATTTCAGCCTTCCTGAATGTCCTCTCCCTAGACCACAGCATCCTCCATCCCTCAGTGTGTTCTCCAAGGCTCATCTGTCCTCCCGAGCCCTGCCTTCTTTCCCTTTGTTAGATTACACTGACCTTAGTTTTAATTTCTATTTGAATGGTTCTCCCTGGAGGAAGCATTCCCTAAGCTTCCTAGTACAAATTTTAGACTCCTTGTGGAAGAGTCCTCCCCAGTAGCAATCAGTTTGGTGCATTGCAACTATCTGTCTGTTTTATACATTCTGGGAGACAGAAAACATATCTGTGTCTCCCTCTGTGTGGATCCCATATAAATGACCATGTTTTGTGAATTAATGTTTTTTTTTTCTTCAATAACATTTTCTTCATCATGTCCTCCTCCACCTCATTATGGTCTAAAAATCAGAAACTGAGTTGAGGGCCTCACAGGGAATGTTCTATTTAGTATGTTAACCGCCCTTATTTCTTACAGAAGGAAACTGAGGTTCAGAGTCATCAAGTAATTTTTCAGGTGTCAGCTGGTGAGAGAAGAAGATTTGAATACAGGGGACTACAGCTCTGGCACTTCCTCCCCCAGTCCTCCTCTTAGCAATATAACTGCCTAGTTTTCTTCTAGGAAACCACTATCATCCATCTCTTCCTGGCCTGTCCACTCCTGAAATCTCACTTCTCAAATTACCCATTCAGTGACCCATAAGAGAAGGCTCAGTTGGAGTTGACCAGAAAATTCCTAATTATCTGTTTGGCTGTTCCAGCTCAGCCAGATGCCCCTCTACTGCTAGAAATCTGATGTTGTTACTTCATGGGGAAGAACAGGTCTAATACATTAAACAGAACAGAGATTTTTCCTGAGTGCTTGAGGCGGTGTGTCTATGCTTCATCCACACTGAGAAAACAGTAGGCCCCAAAAGCAAATACAAGTGTTACTAAAGATTGCAAGCTAGAAGCGCTACCCTTGGTGAACAATGGATACCGTCTCCAGGGCACCTTGGCCTTGTCCCTTCTGTTAGCTATTTTTCTGGTGCATCTCTTCGGCAAAGACAAGATCCTTGGACTTCAACATAACAATGACTGTTTTCATCCCTAGATGCCTGATATCCTGACATAATAGCTGTTTAAGAAAATAATGAAGCAACTGTGCACAAAGACAAAGAATAGAAAAACATGCTTCCATGCAGGTGTTTTCTCTCTGTAAGACTGTCTGTCCAAAGAAAATTCCATAAAATAGTCAAATGGACTTTAGTCTGTCTGGCGGGATGGTATTGCTAGTATTTCAGAACTGAAAGGGAAAGATAGACATTCCTCTATTCTGTTGCTTCCAACCTTCTGAGGCGGAGGGATTTGCATCAACTCCACTCTGACCCACATCCCATGCACTTTTGTCCTGGCTGCCATGGGTAACCCCTCTCACCCTGTAACCACAGTGTGTTATACTTCAATTAGTGCCCTTCACTCAGGGGCAGCCCTTGTTCAGCCCTTTCCCTTTCTATCTTGGCAAGTGTTTTAACACTATTCAGTGTTTTCTGGTGGTGAGGTTGCAAACTCCTTCACGCCATGTAGTAGAAGACAAAGATACAGTGAAGGGCAAGCTCTCAGGGCCAAGCAGCCATCACTCATTCTTATTTCTTCTCCAGGCACGAGCCGCCCTGGAGAATCAGCATGCAGACACCTGACAGCAGGCTGGAGCAATCTGTTCTTGCGACTGAAGAATTTTTGTAGTCAGCACTGTTATACCATCATCATGAGCAGACACAGAGCCTCGGATTTGAAGCTTTTCCTGGGAAAAGAACTTCCTGATTATTTGAACTGTATTACTGAAATTCTTTCAAAGTCCTGGTGATTCAACCCTGTTTGTTCACGGCAAACATAAGCATAGCCAGGACTTAAGGGTGTTTCTAGTTAAAAATGTTGTATATACCATCTATATTAAGATGAATGTGTGGTCAGAAACCACAATTTGTTTTATGCTGAGTGTTTACTTTTCACACGTAATGCATATAGAGAATGGGGATAGCTAAATAAGGTTAATAGAAGGCAGGTGATGTCTGCATTTTCTCTGTAACCTAATGGAGTTGAAGGATTGCAGTAATGCCTTGGTGTCTAGATTTTGGGGTGGTACTGTATTTATATTGGCTATCTAGTAAATTTAAAAGTTTTGTAAGCCACAGGAAAACAGTACAATGTAACTCTTACCAGAGACACAGCATAAACCTTTGACAGAGTCATCTGCTGATGGAAACTGCAATGCACCTGGCTGAGGCACCAAACAGAAGTGGAGAGACTGGTCCTTAAGGTTTGCTCCAACAGTGACACTTACTTCAATGCTTTCAAAGGCTCAGGATGGCTCAACGCACTGGGAAGCAGATTTAGCCCACCCCTTTCTTCCTTGCTAAAGAGAGAGTGAAATGAACAGGAATAAGACTGTCCTAATAGCAGCTTTGAATTTATTTCCATTTAGCATTAAAAGATACATGAGTCACTGTTGTGGGGGCCTCATATCCACCTAATTCATTTCCAAACTTCTCACCGCATTGCTGAACCTAACTCGAGTTAACCAATTTGGAGTAGAACTAGATTTGAGTGGGACAAGTACTGTCACCACTGTCTGCTCTTGAAGACACACTCCCTGCTCATGTTCGTGAGCCAATTATAGCATCTTACAATTCAAAGAAAGACAGGTATGAACTTGGCCTTGTGTGGCAGTTTGGGCCTTGTAACACCTGCCATTTCCATATACTGATAGCACTGATCATAACGGCATAGAGAGTTATCAAGTTCAATGTTCATTACTCCATAGCTATGGAACATGCTAGAAGGGGAGAGGAATAAATGCCTTAGAGATGCTAAAAATCAGGTGAAGACAGATAACAAACATGCATAAATTCTCAAATGCATACATATAAAGCATATGCATAAAAGAAATATAAGCATGACTTATAATAAGAGGGGCTCTTCATTTTCCCCATGCTGAAATGTTGTTTCCATCTCTTACCTTATCTCTCTACTAGCTTGTAATAGAATCTTTTCTTCCCATTGTCCTCCAGAACCCCATTCTGCAAGCATAGGAAATTCCATTTCCCAAGTATGGAAAACTCAACTTATTTGGGGTTGAGTGTGTGTGTGTGTGTGTGTGTGTGTGTGTATTCATATATACGTGTTAATGCATCTATTTAACATATATATTCTATACATGTAACATATTTTAAGTTGGATATATATGTGAATATATATAATATATGTTTGTGTGTTTATTTAACAAATACACAGTCCACTCGCTTGGAGACCATCACAGTTCATGGACAGACATGGCCACTCTACACATTCTAGTCTCTTCTCTCATGGTAGACTTACGCATAGATCTTAAAAAGCAATAACAACAGGTAAATAACTGGAGCACAGGAAAAGGGAGGGGAGGAGGAGGTTAAAGATACTCCCTTTCTGGGAGATCTAGCCCTGCCGCTCACCAGTCGCAGCATACAGGAGAGCAGGGTCCTGCACTGGGCCTGGGCAGCACCCTAGAGCTGACCCTGTGTGGGGGCAACCCAGGGGGCATGAGGGCAGGAGTGCTGACCCCAGCCCCCTTCTTTTAAGTAAGCCCCCTACCTGGGCAAAACATTAGAGCTGGCCCTGATGATATGAGTGTGGATGACCCAGATCTGAGGACCTGAGAGCAGGAGAACCAGCCCTGCTCCCTGCAGCGGGTTGCACTGGGTGAGCTAGCTAAGGCAGTGCTGGAGAGCTCACCTGGATAGAGATAATGAAGGAACGCTGGCAGGCTGACCAACCCGATACCACCCAGGCCCCAAAACAGGCCTATGAATTGGCCCACCGCGACGTTCACCAAATCTGTAAATTGTTGGAGTATGTGAAGGGGACAAACCTACAATTCCAAAACGGCAGGATCTACATGGTGCAGGATATCCAAGAGGAGCCCCAATGAGAGCCCATTATTGGTGGTGTAGCAGAAACCAGAGGCCTTAGCCAGAGTGTTGACTCCTGGCAGTGCACAGGTGTAAGTGAAGATGAATGGACTAAAGAAAGACTGTGTGATTCAGAGGGCCACACTACAGCCTCCATAGCAAGATTCTTCTCCTTTTGTTGATGTTGTTATTGTTTTGCTTTATTTTGTTAGCTTGATTTTTATTTTTCTTTCTTTTAAATTTGGTTTTGTTTTGACGGTGAGGTTGCAAGGGCAGAGGGCGGATGCGAGGGGACAGGGAAATAAGTGGGATGGGAAGGCGTGACATAAAATCCACAAAGAAAGTGAAAAAATATTTAAAAAAATACTCTCTCTTTTCTCTCCCTCTCCCCACCCCATCCCTGTTCTACCCTCCCTTCCCAATCCTCTCTCTCTCTCTCTCTATGACTTTGTCTCTTCAAATTCTGCCAGTCTCTCTTTCTTTTAGTCTTGGGTAGCAATAAGTGCAGCTGCTTCCTGGTCTCTGCCCATCTGACCTCAGCTGGGAGGCATCAGAGAACCAGTTCGGGTCCCTTCCAGTTTGTGGATATCAGAAAGGAAGGTCCCTCAATCAGATTGACATTAATCTTTTTCCCAAGTATGTGCAGATCTCCAAGTCTAATTTATTGGAATACTCTGTCCTTTCCAAACATGAGCCAGTGCTAGACCCCAAGCTGTGATCCTGTGCAGAAAACAGGCCTCTGCACCACCTGTCAAACCAGCCACAGACCACAGAGCCTGCCTGTCCTTCCAAAGCTCCGTGGAAGAGAGGCGAGTGACTGGACATTGGGTAGTCAGAAGCACGATGGGCAATGATGCAGCTTTTCAGCTTTCTCTTTTGCCATGCTTCCTTTTCCAGGGAAGTCTTGAAATCTCTCTCCAGGGTCAGTGGCTAGTCAGAGAGACAATTTCAGTCTAACCTGGTAGAAAAATGAATTTACCTGAGAGTCTTACCAGAACATGGGTGAGGGTTTGCCTATAGGAACTTAGGTTATATCACCCCAAAAAAGAAGCTTCTCATACACACTTCCAGTAATCTTCAACTTCTTACATATTCTCAAGGACATACAAGTCCCTACACACACACACACACACACACACACACACACACACACACACACACACATTCGGAGGGGGAGGGCTTCAGACTTGTGAAGTGTTGCCTTGTGAACATTTCCTCCCTTCCAAAAGTGAACATTAGTGGGCCCAGTTTCACAGTTATGGGTCATCACACATGCTCTGATTTCAGTATGGCACCTGGCACACCACACCCAGAAGATGGAGTTCTACAACATCTGTATTCTCTCGGTAACTTTTAATTCTTGCACACCGCTTTTCCTTCTTCATCCTCTTTTACCAGACTCAGGGACCTATAGCTTTTCAAAACTGGAAAAAAAAAAAAGCCACAACAGGATGAATCCTCTCTGAAAATGATAGGAGGGAGAGAGCAGGAGGAAGGAAGAGAGGAGAGGCAGAACAAAGGGATGGAGAACTAACAAAGACTGGAAATACTCTAGCCATGCCAAATTGTGATTAGTCACAAGAAATAGTGCATAGTAGCCCGTGGCCATTTCTAATGACATAGACTGAGGGAAAACCCAGCAGGCACCCACTTTCATCTTCCCAAAACTTTCTAAGCATTACCTCAGATGCCCTTAGGGAAGATTTTTATATCTTTTTGTTTGCTTGTTCATTTTTTGAGTCAGAAGATTCCTGTAATCCAGTGGAATCTCAGAAGTTTACAAACATTGACTCAGACGTTCTATGCTACATCTAAGTCACTTGAGTTTGGTTAGGATCATGAGGAAAACCCTACTGTGGTGACATAAAGCATCCACAAAAGCATAAGAGTTGTTATTTTTATCTTGTCCTTCTAGAATAAATGTCCAGGTGCTAAATGAAACCATGACCAGCCTGTATTAGACTCTCTGGGGATCCTCAAACTTGTAATTCAAGTACAGACCCTCAGCTCCTCATTCTATTAATAAACTACTTGCCACTAACACATGTTGAAGACCATTGAGTCATCTCCTTAGTGACGATACCTTGAGGAGCACATTAAATAATAGTAAAGGCAGTTTCAAATTAACATAATCTACAGTTTAGACTGTCTTTCTAAAATTTACTAAACTGAAGTGGACAGAACCAACAACTCTTATTTGAACTTGGGATTGCCCATATTTTTACCCTAGAAATCTCTGCAGTGGTAAGGATCTGAATCTGACTGTTTCTTTCAATGTTAAAAATGTGTCTTCCACCATAGAACGTCTGGATAACATATGTACATATATCTGATGCAATAAGTCATACATTGCACGTTTTATTAGTTGGCATAAATAATGTTCAAAGCACAAATTAAATCTTAAGACATTTGCTTAATAAGCTGGTGAGTTATTTTTCAAAATTGTTTAGAAATAAGACCGAATCGAATCAAAAATCCAGCAGCCATGGTAACTAACAGGCTAGCCTCATGAATGTGGGGAACTGAGTCAGAGGGTTCTAAGTAAACATCACTACATGGTCATAAGTGAATACAGTAAAATAGCATTGATTTCCTAGTAGGTTTTGTGCACTGGTCCTAATATCTAACTCTTTCTTGTGGTTGAACTGAGTCATAAGCAGCCCTGGACCTTATCAAAGGACACAGGCTTTGTGACCATGGTGCTCTCACCTCCTTCACATGCCCTGCAGCATTTCCTTTTATTTCATGTCTTTCTCTTGAGCTACATTATCATTATTTCTCATTTGATACTTTCATATGCAGCACCTACCACAATTACTGTTATAAAGCTAAAATTAAAGGTGACAAACTTTAGATAAACTTTTTATTTATTTCTGTTTTCTTTGTTTCATGCAAACATGGACGACCATGCTATTAATAAAAGTTAGTTGAATGTTTTCAAAGAACAGTAATTTCCTGTCTTGGTTTCAAAGAAGACATTTTTTTTCTTGTGTTTTTGACTGAATGACCAACAAAGTTTACAACTGATCCACCTAATCACATTATGTTCGTTTGCTTGGCATAGCTGCATATAAAGCAATTTAAAAGTTGCCGAAATGTTAGTGTCAGGATATCAAAAAGATTTTTACACAAATACAAATATTCAAATTGTACTGTAACACACCCATTTGACATATTCACATCCAGGGGATAATATAATACCAGTAGTGAAATAAGTGTTTGCTTACTATGCTAAAAATAAATAGAAACACTCAGGAAAAATAATTAAACATGTCTGTAGATTAAGGGAAAGTATTTTTTTTCTTTTCTAGAACCCAGACATGATTTCTAGGCAGCTAACTACAAAGCAACTTGAAGTCTACTAAATGGTGTGTATGAACTCCAATGCTCAGTCATTAGCCCATGTTTGGATGAGAGACCACAGCTACTTAAAGGGAAACAAAATAACCTCAGTCTGTACAGTCAGCTCTTAACCTCCAAACCACACTGCACATAGCCACTTCTCACAACACAGCTTCTAGTGCTGAGCAATTCTCCAAGGAAGAATAAATTAAACATGCAGCCATTTTGCAAAGTGAGTTTTTCTTGCATGGCACTCTAAATATTTATATAACAGTCTCTATAACACTCTCAGATTCTTCATCAAAAGCACTATGAAGGCCTCTTTTAGTAAACAAAATGTAAAATGCAAGCCAAGAATCCATACCTCGGGGCTAATTTATCTTACAATGGTTCATAAAGTTCTTTAATTTTCTTCCCACCTCCCTCAAAAACATTACAAACCAAGAACAGTGTTCTAACTTAAACATCACAGTAAATTTAAGGGTTATGGAATGGACAAATGACAAATCTAGGTGAAATATAAAATACAGGGACACAGCCGGGTAGTGGTGGCGCACTGTGGATGTATTTTGCTAGCATTGGTTAATAAGGAAGCTGTTGGAGGAGAAAGACGCCAGAACCTTACCAGTAGGCTACAGCCTCATGGTGATACACAGATAAAAATAAATGGGTTTAATTTACTACGTAAAAGCTAGTTAAGAATATGCCTAAGCTACTGGCCAAACAGTGTTGTAATTAATATAGTTTCTGTGTTATTATTCAGGTATGAACAGCCAGGAAACTAAAGTGCAGTCTCTCTTTACAAGATATGAAGGCAAGCAGGCAAGAAGAAAACCACTTTTCTCACTGAACTCCTGTCTAGGCTGCTGTGGTAGTTTGAATGTAATTGTCCCTCCATAACCTCACAAAGAGTGGCAATATTCATAGGTGTGACTTTTCTGGAGTTGGTATGACTTTGATAAAGGAAGTGTGTCACTGTGGGGGCAGGCTTTGAGGTTTCCTATGTTCAGGATCACTCAGTGTCTCAGTTGACCTCCTGGTGCCCGCAAGATATAGGACTCTCAGCTACTCCTCCAGCACCATGTCTACCTGTATGCCATCATGCTCCCACTATGATGATAATGGACTGAACCTCTGAAACTGCAGCTCCAATGAAATGTTTTCTTTATAAAAGTTGCTATGGTCATAGTGTCTTTTCACAGCAATAGAAACCTTAACTACAACAGAAGTTAGGACCAGGTACCAGAGTATTGCTGACCATGGTTTCGGCTGAAGGAATACGGACTTGGTACTTTAGGTTTGGAAATTAGTGGAATGCTTTAAGCACTATTTAGTGGACCATAATAGTAGAAGCATGAAAGACAGTGGTGCTGGTTGTGACTTGATGCACTGTAGGGAATCAAGAGGTTTCAGAGGAGAAGGTTGGTGTGTGACATAAGAGACTGGTCTTGCGATATTTTGGCGAAGAATTTGGCTGCTTTTTGCCCTTATTCAAAGAGTCTGCCTGAGGCTAAAAGTGAAGGGTTTTGGATTAATTCCATTGGAAGATGAAATCTCAAAACTACCTGGTATAGACTCTGTCATATGGTTATTAGTGATAACTCTGATGAAGATATATAATGAAAAGAAGGAAGCTGTGCAAGGAAAAATTTTTTTAGAAGAGAAAGAACATCAGAAAGTAGATGGAGTCCTGTGTTCCAAGAGATGAACAGATTAAGAAAGGGAGTAAAGGGAGTAGTGACCTCAGGGCAAGATCCCACCCAGTTACATTTCTAATCGGTGATAAAGAATTAAAGCAAAATTAGAGCAGGGTGTGGAAATCTCAGCACTTTTAATCTCAGCACTGAGAAAGCAGAGGCTGGCAGATCTCTGCATTTGAGGCCAACCTGGTCTGCAGAGCAAGTTTCAGGGCAGCCAAACATAGGCAGTGAAAGACAGAAAACTGGTGAAGAAGTAATTGAATGAGAGGGCCATGGTCCAGCCCCAGTAAGCAGCAGAACTTGGCAGGTCTGGGCCATGTGGTTCTGGCTTTAGAGTGAAGGAAATGGGTTATGTTTTGACTCCACATGTAAGAAGAGATACTGAGGTCTGGAATGTGTCAGGAGTGTCCCCGAATGATCCCAGAGAGACCATTTCATCAAGCTGTGAAGTTGAAGCCTGGATTGGCCTGGGGAATCCAGATGTGAGAGATGCCAGAGTCATGGCACAGCTAATGAGGGGAGCTGATAACAGGGAGTGGAGCCGGCCCAAGAGAAGTAATTGTGCTGCCGTCACCAGAGATGAAGAGAAGTGGTGATCTGAAGAGCATTTTGACATCAGACATGGAGATGAGGAGTATGGAGTTTGCCCAACTGGTTTCCAGGCTTTCTTTGGTCCAGTATTTCCTCTCTATGCTCCCTTCCCTGTGTTTTGGAATGGTAGTGTATATTCTGTGTCATTATATGTTGGAAATATGTGGTATCTTTATTTTGATTTTATAAGGGATTACAGTTAAGAGATTGCATGAATTTCAGAAGAGACTTTGAACTTTGGACTTTTAAATATCTGTGAGACTGTGATAGATTATGGGGACTTTTGAAGTTGGACTAAATGCATTTTGCATTATGTTATTACATGCTTAAGGGGGCCAGGGAGTGGAATGTGATAGTCTGAATGTAATTGGCTTCCATAATTTCATAGGGAGTGGCAATATTAGAAGGTGTGGCTTTCCTGGAGTTGGTATGACTCTGTCAGTAAAAGTGTGTCATATAAATCTCCTGGTGATCTTAACTAACCAGAGTCAGCTGAGACAATGAACCAATGGCAGAAGTTCATACCATACCACCTTCTGCCATTGGCCTCCTCTTATCTTCCAATCTCTTCATTTTACTGTCTCACTTACCAAGTCTTACCAAGGACACTAACACTTTATGTCATCAATACTGATGACTGTGGAGTCAGGAGAAAAACAGTTCAAAAGCACATGTTTTCATTTTTAAAAAATTTATTTTCATGAGTGTGTATGTGTGTGGGGGGGTTGTGTATGCTATGTGTGTGCAGCTTAGGCTAGATGAGGGCATAGATCCCTTGGAACTGGAGTTACAGGCAATTTTGTATCATCCAAATTGGATAACTAGGAAATAAACTCAGATCCTATGGAAGAGCCATACATACTTTCAACTACTGAGACATCTAGCTCACATTCTTGCAATAATTGACAGTTTTCCTTCTATACAAATAAATGGTATGAATAATATGCTTTTAATATCATTATACATATTAAATTTCTTAGAGATCTTATAAAGTGATTCAATTCCTAGTTTTAAAAACTGATCGTAGACTTGTAAATTCCTATGCTGGGATAAGCTTATATGTAATGCAGAATTTATACAATTAATATATACTTGAATTCTTAAAGTTATTCTTTAGTGATGTGACCCCTGGTAGATCAACCAAATTCTAGGGCATGCCCCACACCTAAGAGTAGTAGAGTAACATGAACTAGACTTGCTGGGGGTAGGGAGAAGAAAATTCAAATTTGGGTTTCTAGAGAAGGTGGGGAGGGTAGATACAGAAGGAGTTGGGTGAGGGAGGTGACTATGATCAAAATGCATTATATGAAATTATCAGGCAATTAACAAAAAACCCTTAATTTTTATTATTTTAGGAGAAAATATACTAAATTATTACAGTTATTTTGAATAAAGAGATTTTGGCTTATTATTACTTTTTCGTAGTCTTCTGTAAATATTTTACCACGAGGAGGAATTGTTTCTTACCTGAGTAAGAAAATGTAAGTGCTATTGCAAAGATATTCTAAGGGTCACACTCAGCAAAACTGCTTTTGCTATAAAGTGGCATCTGGTTAGTCAAAAGGAAAGCAGATGAGGATATTTGATATCCCCTTTAAATATGGAATACACATGTTCCTATTACAGCAGGGATCTGTGTTGATATTCATGGCCTGTGTTACCACCCAAGGCCATGTCATGTCTGTGGTCTGTGCTGTAACCTGAAACCATGTTGGTGTCTCTGAGATATGTTGCTGCCCTGAGTCATAATGATGTTGGTGGGGGCTGCCACCAAGGGCCATGTCTGGGTTTGTGAACCTACTACAACCAGGATTTGTGTTGATGTCCATGGCCTGTGATATCACTGAAGGCTATGCAGATGTCTTGTGGTCTGTGCTGCAGCCGAGGGCTATGATGGGTTTCATGACTCATGCAGCAGCAGAGGGCTGTACTGCCACCAGAGACCATGTTGAGATCTGTGTCATGTGCTGATACTGGAGATAACCACTGTCCATGCTATCACCAGCAACCTTGTGGAAGTCTGTGAGCTATGCCTCTGCTGACTGCGAAGGTCAAGGAAGCCACTTTCGCTATGTTAGATGACCACAGACTCACAGCTGAGAAACAGGCAATAGCAGGCTTCTGTGACAACCCCTACCCACGCCCCACACCCCAAACAAGTAACATCCTAGACAGAATACGATTGAAGAAAACTCTTAAAAATTGTGACGGGGCCCTACAGTGGTGGTGCTTGCCTTTAATCTCAGCATTCGGGAGGCAGAGACAGGCAGATATTATGAGTTCAAGGCCTACTTGGTATGCAGAGTGAGTTCTAGGGCAACCAGGACTTTAGGACTGTTATATAGAGAAACCTTGTCTCAAAACAAACAAAAGAAAGGAAGAGAGGAAGGAAGGAAGGGAAGAAGGGAGGGAGGGAGGAGGGAGGGAGGGAGGGAGGGAGAGAGGGAGGAAGGAAGGAAGGAATGGGTAAGAAAGGAGAAAGGGAGGGAGGGAGGGAGGGAGGGAGGGAGGGAGGGAGGGAGGGGGTTTTGAAAGACCATTGATCGTGTTTCAAGAGAATCATCACCAATTTATTCATTTCTTTTTCATTTTTTCTCTTCTTGTCTATCTGCCTTTTGTTATATTGTTCTTGCTTTTTTTGTACAAAACTTAATATACACACTGATTATATAGTAGCTATACCCAGTAAGTATTTTGTTTATTAAACAAATTAAATGTGGTGAGAAGAAATGTGTGTTTAATATAAAAGACACAACTAATTTCACAGATTTAGTGTTTTAAAAATATAAAGTGGCTTATCAATAATTTTCCACTATTTACTCACTAAAATATTTGAATAAAATATATTAAAATTTATCTTCTCTTTAAGTAACTGAGTAAAACAACCAAGTAGTATTTATTTCAATGAAACACTAAACACTTTGAGGTTGTGTATATGCCTCACACGCTTGAAGAGCACTTGCTTGGCACTAAGTACATTTGGTTTCTTATTCTGCTTGGCAACACATAGCAGCTACTTACTGCTTGTCGTGGAATATGCACAGTGGCATAGGATTTACTCTTAGTAGTTCTTTATAAGAATCAATGTATAGCTCAGTAAAAAATGTGCTATGCATGACTAGATTATATATATATATATATATATATATATAGTTGACTGTACTATATAATAGAAACTGACCATTCATGTCTGTCTTCTATCTCCAGTGATAAGGGAAAAATTACTGTCTTGCTAATATAGCTTGCTTCAACTTATTGAAAACAAGTACCTCATTTATAAATTTAATTAACAGATCCATTTTAGAGAACTTTTTAATTTATCCTTCTCAGTGAAGTCATCTGGCATTTAAAGTGTAAATTCTCTCTATGTTTTATGCATACCCTTACACCAGAAAACTGCTCTCTTATAGACATGTGGTTATAAAACCAATAAGAATAAAATTACTCCTACTTTTCCCTTAAGATTAGAAATTACAAAAAATTCTTCCAATTTAGTATGAGTTAGAGTTAGTATTTTTATTTTCAAGTCAAATTGGTCTTTATGACTTTAAAGACTCTATAATTTACTGGTTACCCAGCCTACGTGAATCAGTGAGCTCTAGGTTCAGTGAGAAACCTGTCTCAAAGAATACTGTTGAATGAATGATGGAGACACTTGAGACTGAACTCTAGAATACACACACACATGCACATGAACACACATACATGTGCACATGCATATATAAACACATACAAAAAAATCTCTATTTTTATCTTGCCATTATTTCCCTTATCAGTCTTATAGAAATTACTTTGAAATAAATAATAATGGCAAGCAATATAATGAAAAGAAAAGGGTATAGTGGCAAAGGAGAAGAAGCCATAAGATAGGAAACATTATATGCAAAGCATCAGAAGAAATCACCCCCATTCACATATAGTATTTAAAAACAGAGGACTCAGAACCCACGTGAGCCAGAATGGTGAAAGATGACGCTGAGGAGATCAACAGATGACATATATTACCCAGAGTGGGCTCCTTAATTGGTAACTGGAACATCATAACCAGATTTGAAGATTGGAGGACAATGATGCTAAACTCTAGGTTTGGGTTGTTGTATTTTGATTTGTAAGAGAATGTTCATGTTCATGAATTATGTAAGCTATAATATATAGGCAACTAACGAGAATGATTTTGAGGGAAGAAAGATGTTCTTTGTAAGGGACTTCCAATAAGTAATCGGGGAAATAGTTTGCAATAGAGCAGTAACTCTTGGAACTATGAACCATAGTAAACCCTCCTTCGTGAGTTGCTTCCCTCTGGTCTTTTGAAATTAATATGCAGAATCTCCCAGTATTCCTAGGTTTTTACCTCAGGCTCCCTAGTATACATTACAGGTTTGTACCAATATGCCAAGCCAAATTTTCTATTTTTTAAAAATATTAACCTTGGAGTCAAACAGAGCAAGTCAAATATTTGCACATATCTGATCACATGGATGCACAGCTTCCGGTTAGTCATCTGATAGCCTACTTTTCTTCATGCCAAGAGCCACAGTTCAGGGCAGAACTGAAGCCTCCCATGTTCTTCCTTTGACAGAGTTTTCCTGCTCGCCTGCCTGCCTTTGATATCTGCCAACACCGCTAATGGATACTGACCTGAAGTCTAAGTACGTAGTCCTTGATTGTTCTCACATGGCTGCTCTTCATTTATCTCTACACGCAGCAGGCATGGACAGTTCTCATGCTCATCATCATCTCTTGTAACAAATTCATTGGCAAATTTACCAGCAACCTACCTTTGGTTAATATGTGTTTATCACTTATTACATCAAACCATTTAATAATGACATTTTATCATGAAGATTTCAGTTGCATTAGTTGCCTTATAGAACAAGAGAAGTGGAGAAGAAAGTGGCATTTAGATAGCTTATAGAGAATATTCACAAAAGCGTCATACATTGTTAGTCAGAAATGAAGGTGAACTTTTCAATAGTAGTTCATGCGATAAATTATAGATTCTCTGAGTCTTGCATGTAGAGATGAATCATTACTAAAGGGGTTTATGTGGTTTCTTAAAAAAAACATGGCTTGTAAAAAGCCTTTTTACAAAATTTGCTTAACAAAGGAGTGTTAAATCTGAAAATATAATTTATCTTATTACTACAAAAGTATTTCCTAAATGGTAGGAAATAAAATGATACTGGAACAGTAGGATGCTATCAGTCAATATGGGTTGGGAAGTGGCAGAGCTTTCCCGATGGCTGCTCTATTCTTACAGTAAGCTGTGTATGAAGGCTGTGACACAGAGACATTTTAAAATTCTAACCATGAATCAGAAGAAGTCATTTTGAAGACAGATAAAGCAACTGGCAAATTCTAATTTCAGTGTTATCTGTGTTTTTGCAGATAGCAGCAGAACCATTTTCAAACCGCAGCTGCTTATCCCTTTCTCCCTCCCTGGGCGCAGGCAGCCTTCAGTTTTCCCATCTCTGCTCAGTTCAGCTCTTCAACCTTTATCCTCCCATTATTCCAGCCTCCTCCAAAGGAGAGGTATGGGTTTCATCTATAAGAGTCTGTGCAGCAGCCTGAGCAAGGGCTTCTAAAATGCAGATGATGAGGCCAGTCAATCAGAATGCCAGGGGGTGGAGCCCAAAGGATTTATCTTGTCACAGTCATTTAAGCAGCCCCTATACATATCTGATGTAGAAAATTACTCCTGGTCTACCTCAGAAATCCCAGTATCCCTTAGATTTACTGTAAGCTTAGTTAGCTAATGAGAATATAATCTATATTTTTTTTCCAATTTGCTTCTCCTTTGAAAGCCAACTGGTTTCTTAAAGTTTTGATAAGATATTTATTAAGGCTGTGTTCAGTCCTAGAAACATATACAGTATGAAACCCTGAATGGACTCAGCACCCTATATTGTTTGTTGATTCATTTAAATATATTTACATTAGAGTGAGGAGTATAATCTAACTGTGAGCAATCCTGGATACGTTCCTCATTCCATTTCCTATATTTTAGGTCTATGGCTGCTTTCACAGTATAATTGTATAATTTAGTACTTGTGGCCAAAATGGCATGTATTGAAAAGCATAAAATATTTACTAGTAGCACTTAACAGAAAAATCAAGTTGGCCCCAATTCTAAACCAATTTATCAGGCAATGCAAAAGGTCATCTGGCCAAAAGAAGTCAACCCTAGTTGAGCAACCGAAAAGAGGTAAAGCAAATGTGTTTCTATTCCATTGGTATTTCTTAAATTCTCTTCAGTGGTCATTTTCCTGGATAGTTTTAGGCTCCAAGAGCATTCGTCTCTAGAAAACTATTTAGCAAGTATCCACAAAACTCTACATTTTAACTTCCTCTCTCACCTGTTCTTATGTCATGTCTGCATGTTTAATACACATCTTTAACCATTTCTAGATGTATGTGGTGTGTTTCCCTACATAAATTGTACGCTCATAGGTAGTTAAAAATAAAACAAAAATAGGTGATGGCCACATTCCCTTGTGTTTATGCATTATTTCTAAGCCTTAAATACTATCCTTATGCTAACATGCTAACAAACATTGAAGATGACAATGTAACATATAATATCCACTTTATTTCCCGGAAAAAGAAAGTAAATCAGTATAAATTATGTTTTCACATTTGGTTGATTACAACTATATAAATTTTGATGGAGTTGAACCCATTAGATGGATTTTATGGACTGGGAAGTCAACAAATATCTAAGAAAATATGTGTTCCTCTGGCTATAGTAGCTGAAAAAGGAGAACCGACTGTGTACTTGGTTTTTTGTTTAGATTGTTGGCTGCTTGCTGCTGTTGCTGTATGTGTAGGCCAGAGGTCAACCTCAGGTATCAACGTTTGGCAGTATTCCTTAGGAACTGTTCTTGAATTACAAGCTATATGTGTGCCATCATTTTCTGGATCCTTATGCTGGAGATTGAAGCTGGATCCTGATGCTGATATGGCAAACACTTTACCAATTGCATTGTGTTTTCAGTCCCCAAAGACACTGTGAGAGCTCGTTCTATTAGTTGGGGGGAGGGGATTCCATTCCCTTCCAGCCTTCCCTACAACACACACAAACACACACACACACACACACACACACACACACACACACACCTCTTAATCATTCCCCTCAGGTATACTAAGAAACAGAGGAAACTTTCCAATAGTGGAGCAAAAGTAGGGATTGTTGCAAGAGAAGTCATGCTAAGCTATAAGAGCTAAACAAACAAACGCAACTCAAAACACTTCTAGGCAATGAAGTGTGCATGTTTAATTTTTTCACATTCTTGAAGATGATTACTGTAGTGCACTTTTCACTTAAAAAAAAAAAACAGGACATCGTTTACAGAGATAACCCTTTTCCTCTTGTGTCTTACTGTGACTTTGCGGACATAAACTGCTCCTATTAGAGCCTTAAGGGGCTTCTTCAGGCCGACAGTCTCAACTGGAACCATATGCAGTTGTTTGGTGCACAACTGGCCAAGACACTGTTAACGGTTCGAACAGCAGCAAGGACAGGAAGCAAGCTTAGAAGTAATTCCTAATAGACGACGATTCAATTATACTTTGGAAGCTTTAAGAGATTTAGATAAAATTACAAATTCCTCCTTTTCACCTCGGAGGAAAAGTTTCCGGAGATACTAAAATCTGGCTCACAGGTATCATCTATAAATAGTAGGAAAGAAGCCTTGGTGTGCGTGACACAAAACACTTCTTCAATATAATCAAACAAGTGACATTGAAAGAATGAGGTAGGAAGTAGGAAATGCAATAGAAATATAAGAAACAATTGGGCAATCAAGTGTAGCATATCTTTAAAAGTACTGAGAAGCTGAGAATTCACAGGATACAGGGGAAACATCACTTTTTCACAATGTACAATCATTGGTTCATTAAAATCTCATCATTCTTTCCCCTACCATGCCAAAAGACTGGTGATAGATTGGTGTTGTTATACCACTATGCAGATGCATTTAGCTTGGGTCACAGACATTAAAAACTGTGTAAGTATATATTTGCTACTTTGATAGCTACTTTCAAACTTAAATCGGGTACAAATTTATTTACAAATATCAGTGTCACCAAACTACCAAAAAAAAAGCAATGGTTACATAAAGCACCCTGCATATTAAATAGATATCCAGCACCATTTTAAAAGCCCTAAAGCAGAACCACAAAGCTGAAATACGCTAGCATGTGGCAGGCAGGCAGTAATTGCTTTTGTCAGGGTTCTAGTGCTATGAAGAAACACATGGCCGAGGCATCTCTTATAAAAAGAAAGTATTTAGTTGGGAGCTTGCTAACCATTTCAGGGGCTTAGTCCATTATCATCATGTCAAGGAACATGACCCTGAAGTTACATCCTGATCCATAGGGACAAAGAGAGAGAGGGGCAGGCCGTGAGCCTGGTGTGGGCTTTTGAAACCTCAAAACCTAGCCTATACCATACTTGCTCCAACAAGCCTACATCTCCTAATACTTTAAAACTGACTGAATAGTGCCACTCCCTGATAACTAAGCATTCAAATATATGATCCTTTGGCACGGGGGACATTGTCATTTAAATCAACAAAGTAATTGTCAAAATAGAAGGTAATGCGTGAGTTATTAACTAGCTGGAGGTTTAGGTTACAGCAGCACACATGTCAGTCCAGTTGACACATGGAATGGATCTGTCCTCAGGTATAAACTGAACGTGAAACCAAAGTCTAGAAGGGTTCAAGACTAGAAACTTTTCTGAGTGCTAACATAGCACATGTGGGTAACTCCACACCTAATCTCAAGCGGTGGGTCATCATCAGTGTGCAGGTGTGCTAGAAACTTATGCCTTTGCCTTCAATACTGCATAAAATTATCTTTGGGTAGTTATATATGGTGTGTATAAAACAAAAATAAACTTTGTATTTAAAATTGGCTCCCATATTACACACACCACGCATACACACACACACACCTGAAGGGGAAGACCAGAATTCTAAACATTTCTTCACCTGTAATTTTCAGTGCAGTTACTAAACTTGGAGAATGGATTATGCAAACATTTTCCAGACACCACCTAATGCACATTTAGCTGCATAATTCTACACGGGACAGTTGCTGGGAATGTTTACAATTACGGTGAAAATATCAAACTATGAAAACACATGTGTGCAATTCTAACACAGAAAACATTTCTAAACTGTGTCTGTTCTTGCCATTACTCCAAGAGGAATCATTTGTTAAAGACTTGATGTTATCCTTTGAGGAAAAAGAAAGGATTGTGATTTGCTGTAGTATCTTTTCCTTTGTCATTCTGTTCATATGCGGATCCTCCATGGAAAAATACATATTGACAAATGCATCGGAGACACTTCTTTAAGCCGTTTGTCAGTGTGACTAGTGTCCAGAATTTAGAAAAAAAAAAAAAAACATGCTGCTCTTCCTAGTAGTTGAGAAACTGACTTTAATAATCTGTGATATGCCCCAGAAATAAATGTCCTTCCACCTTAACAGCAGCCCTTCTGAAGTTATATGTATACAATTTACAAGAATTTGTTTTCATTTGTCCCTTAAAAATAATGATTTTATTCAAAGTCAAAAAATCAAATGCATAAGGACCAAAACATACAAATTTGACACAGTGACATAAGTGTAGATGTCCCAGAGTGACGCGCAGGCCCAGGTTGCTGGAGAAATGGCAAGGACTGTGTTATGAAGCCTCCAGTGTTCTAAGAGAGCAGAAACTCGGATCTGTGTACAAGGCTTTTAAATTTCACTGTGTCTATTTTGGTAACTAATTAAAATGTAAAACACTTTAAAGGTCAAAGCCCCAGACCAAACAAAGCTTGGCTATGAACTGTGTCTAGCCAGAGGGATGGCTCACCTTCCTTCTAAATTACCGGATTGAGCTGTTTGGAGTATTTCCCTCTTTGTCTGGACTACCTTCTAATTCCTCGGCAATCCATCACATTAAAGGCAATGCATGAATGCTCTCAGTAATGTCAATATTGGTAGAATTTCTGTAATCTTCCTCCTACCACGTCCACTTAAAAGAACGAATGATTTTACATTGAGAAGTAATGATAAAAACGGAACTAAAATTCTGGAGTTGCACTGGCTGTATTTCAATCCCGTCTCTGCCACTGGCCAGACAAGTAACGTTGTGTAAGGTTCACAACTAAGTTCTACACCTGCAAGATGGCAGTGATGGCAACTGCTATTACAACTTTACGTTTAAGTGCATGTGCATTTATACGTGTGTGCATGCACAGACTTACAAGTGTTTGTGATATTTGTTATTATTCCCTAGCGGCAAAGCTGGTGAGCAGCCCAGAGCTTTTGCATGTCTCTTTCACATTAGCAGTACCTGATACCATATGTGGCCTCAGATAACACTCCTCCTCAGACAGAACATGCAGGAGAATCAGGTCCCTGTGGCAAATCCCCAGTCTTTGTCCTTAACACCAGATGTCACTGCTTCTTCAAAATGTCATGACTGCACATTTCAATGAGAGAAGATACACAGAAAGCTTCTGAAAAACTAAAAACATGAGCAGTTATTACTGTGTCATGATCTTTTTATTCCCCCCCCCACCCCACATCTTGGAGAGGATCCATTTTAAGTAAGGGACATTTTGTCTCTGAAGTTAGAAGGCTTAAAAAAATCAAAAGCCTTTTTTTTTCCCTCTCCACGGGTTAGCGAAGCATGGGAACTTAATAACAGATGCTTGAGCTCGATATAATTTGCCATGCTATTTCATTCAAGCACATTTTCGCATTGAATGGCTGGTGGCTTTCAATTTCTAAGGGGTAACAAAACCTTTCTGAATGCTTATAAACAGAAAACACAGAGTCACATGACATCTCTACCTTATTCAGAACGTCATATACATTTATAAACTATAAATGATGACATAAAATTAATTTTCAGGCATGGATACTGATTCACTGAAAAAGTTTAGATGCATTCTGTCTTATAAAGATTCTATAGCTTGATTTCTTATTTCAAGAATTTCTACAATAAATAAAAAAGTCAGATTTATGGTACTGTCTATCAATTTTCTCCTTTCCAAGGAAAGAGAAGGTAACCATAAACTCTCAGAAGTAACTCTGGTCGTGAGGAATGTTGCTCACATTGTCACTTGGGAATGTGCCTCAGCTCATGTGAAATCTAAGCTGCAAGCTAAGGAGAGCACAATCATATGGCATGGGAAAGTCTCTGAGACAAAATCAAGACACACACAGGCAATAATGCAGAACCTAAAGGCAATGCAGAATCTAGAGTTTGGTGCACTGCCTTCAGACCTAACATCAACTCTCTTGAAATGTGTCTACATGTTGCTTAGGGGCATATTAAAACTGACAGTGCATGAGTTGCAAACAAGCTATTTTCTCTCTCACAGATATTTCTACCTTCTATCTAGCTTGGCCGTGCACACCTCTAATTCCAGCAAGTGCATCACAAGTTGGAGGTCAGCCTGCACTGCTTCGTGAGATGCTGTCTCAAAAGATTAAAAAAGAAAACACAAGATTCAGGGTGTAGGTCAGTACTAGAGCGTTCCCTAGCAAGTGTGAGACCCTGAGTTTAATCTTCTGTCCTGGGGGAAAAAGCAAACAAAACAAAACACATCAGTGCTTTTCCAATATGTTGAGTAGACCATCCATATGACATCCCTCGAGGGCTCGTTAAAATCTCAGATTCTTGTATTTGCCCTGGACCTGCCAGACGGGATGAGGTATAGAACTTAAAAGTCTACAGTTTTGAAAGACAACTCAGGACATTGTTGTGAAAAACGAAATTTGAGAACTGTTAATATCCAGACTCTGTTACAGACATTAACACGAATGGAATAATCTAAGGGGAAAAAACATTAATTTACTTGAAAACCAATATGCTTTAAAGTCCTAGCACTTTCTCTATAAACTCCAGTGAGTTTTCAAAGGGCTGTTTTCTCACCTACTTTCTGATCGGTGGAGTCACCCAAACTTAAGACTTAACCAATGGAAGCATGTAGCTTATAATAGAAGTAAGGTACTGTATTTGTTGCTTGTAAACACAGCCACCAATTAATTCTGTAATGTGTCTCAGCAAAGACAGTCTAAATGCTGCAGGTATTTCAAATGGAAATAATGGCATAGAAACTGTCATCAGTAACCTTGTCTTTCTGTCACATAATTTCTCCTTTTAATGCATTCACTACTCTAAAAAGAAAATAGCTTAATTAAAACTAAATACTACTAAAGGTTAGAGTTTAAGATATAGGTCAAAGTTAGAAACATGACATTAAAGCTCAATAAACCAGGAAATCACACTTCAGATGAGTAATCCACAGAAAATCCTCTATAATGCTCATTTGGGCTTCGTTCTTTATCTTTTTCTTTGAAGATTTAAGACAAAAAAAAAAACTTTAATTCTTTCATGTCTTAACATAGCAATGATTAGAAAAATCCCCAAGAATGTAGGTCACTGTTTTATAATCAAGTTCTTTCTCACTGTTTTCTGACTATGGATTAATATTATCTGATTGTTCCCCTGTTAAAGTTATGGTATGTTATTTCTCCTATACATAGTTCATAATTATTATTGCCACAATGGAGTTGTTTCCTCAATGACAATTCGTCTTTTAAAGAAATCTAAATATCCTGGCCTCTGTTTATAGGCATTTAGAATGTTTACATCTTAAAGAAAATTATGAATGTAATTCAAAACAATAGTTCTAATAATCTAACAACAATCTAAAGAAATAAACAAGCTAAAACTCTCAGAAAGTCCATTTAAGATCACATGGTAGTTTATGCCTGTAATATAAACACTTGAGAGGTTGAGACAAGAAAATTTTGTGAGTTTGAGGCCTTGTACCTGTTTCTACACAGTAGATTATGGATCAATCTAGACTACAGAATGAGACCCTGTCTCAAAAACAAGAAACAAAAAGAAAACATAGAAAAAAGTGTTGTATATCTATAGAGTCATATTCCTTAAGAGGTTCTGAGTATTTTTTCAATTTCTGCACCCCATCTCAAATGCTTTTTTAAGTATTTTATTTACCAATCTATTAAAATACAAGTGAGTTTCAATGATAATTTTGTATAACTATTTGTTTAACAACCTTAAATAAACTAGGCAGTGCTGGATAAATTTCAGTATTTGCACAGGATTGGTTCCATAATGCTTTATAAAAAAGGTATCTATAATTTTCTCTATCTAGCTAAAATTTCTTTGGGGCTTTTTGACTAAGATCGCTTGATTAAAAAACATTGCACAGGAATTAAAGATCAATCACATTTTGGCTCATGTAACCAACACAAGGACCCAGGTCCTCCTGTTCCTTAAGGAATCTTACAGAAAGCAGAAAACATGGCTTGCTGTGAAATTCCACACCTGAAAACACATTTCTGCACCTGGCCAGCTTTTTATCAGCAATCCCCTTTTCTAAATTCTTACCCCAGGTCAAATAACTGAGTTAGCTTTTACTTCTCCACCTAACTCTCCAAGAACTCTAAGTTATGCCAAGAGTTGTGTTAAACTCTTCACAGTCCTGTTTGCTTCTGTAATTGTTAACCACCACTCGTGAACTGTGAAAAACGAAGCCCTATGCTTTGCAAAGATGTGGTATGTAACTGGGAGTCTCTTTTCCTGTGACTGACAGAGCATCTGTGGGCTGGCAGGTTCCTCAGCCTTAGCAAATATTCTACAGCAGGATATTGCATGCAAACTGCTCGCGCTTGCAAAGCGTCCATTTGATCGTTAGAACTGAGGTACGCAGTGAACAAATTCTCAACCTTACTCTTAGACAGCTGAAGTGGTGTGGGGGCCCTCTAGGAAATTGCCACACCCAGGAGCATATACTGAAGAAATGGGTGAGGTCTTAAGACAAAACTATTGAACTCAAGAACATTCAATACAGTAATAGCAGATCTGGAGCTAGAACTTTGCCCTTCGGATGGCTCATTCAGTATTTTTCATGTAGATGCCTACAGACACTTTGTAAATCTATTCCCATCTAGTCCTTGTTTGCTACAGCTTTGATGAATTTAACTATTCCAGAAATAGACAACTCGACGCAGAATAGGAAATTGAGTAAAAAGAAAAAGTAGGTGGGAAAGCAAAAACATAATAACCATATCACATCTTAGGCATGAAAGAAAACACTTTCTCTGAAATAATGGGACTTATAGCCACAAAAGAAAAAAAAAGCGAGAATACGAGGCTGACTTAAGTTTCAGTTCCTCTTGTAACAGTATCTGACAAGCAAAGCAGTTTTGCAGTTTCTTTTGTTAGTCTATGATGGCACCAGAAGGGAAATGACTGGTGCGTGACCATGAGTTACCAGTTATTGCCGTTCTGAACTGTAAAGAAACTTGTAGTCACAGTAGAAGTAACATTGACCTCATCTATTTTTACTGCTTTATTTATCTAATGATGTAATTCACCTGTAACTGTTTATTAATCAACATCATCAGTGTCTTATTGTATTATTACTTTGAATTTACACATCAAAGTGAACATCAAAATACACTGAGAGCATGGCCCTTCTCTGCTATTGGCAAAGATTTTCTAAGTTTAGGAATTCAAACTCAAATTGTTCAGAAAATTACTCTTCTAGTACGTTTCTTCTTAAGTTTTAGTCCTAAACTTCCCTCTAAAGATCTAGTTTTTCTACCTATTTACTACCCCTTTTTTTCTATATTTTGCCCATGGTTTCATATTGAAAGCTTTCTATTTCCTTTTCTTTTAAAGACCTTTAGAGTCTGGCTCTAAATATGTATCTATGCCGTATAGTTCCTGACTATATGTTCATCAATCATAACTGCACAGCAATTCAAGTTTTCAATAGACATAACATCTTCCCCAGGTCCAGTTTCTGGGTATGTGTCAACCAGATATAACAAATAATATAATATAACACCTCATATAACTAATGCCAGAAAAGTCCACCAAGTTGGGATAATTTCTCAGGAAAGGAAGATGAGCAAAGAAAACAAGATGTGCCTGTGTTGGTGAAGCTCAATTGAATGTTATCCTACTTGTTGCAATGAAAGAGAGTGTATGCTACTATGAACCTATATAAACTCATACTTCAACTAGAGCAGAAATCACCATGGGAAGTTCACAAAGGTGGTAATAGTCAAATGTATCTGAAAAAGAGGTGGATAATATAAGTTAGGGAAAGACTATGAACTAGGATGCTTAATCAGAGGAATAAGCATGTACAGGAGTAGGGAAGAGTCTGGCACACCCTGAAGCAACTAAAAGTATTTTAATACACATGATCTCAGGTTACAAAGGTAATAAAAACCAGAGATAAATCTTGGGGACTGGTTGGAAAATAAATTATGAAGCATTAGCCATGATCACCAGGAAATTTGATTTCATCCTAGAGGCAATGTTAAGAAAACTTATGACATGGGAACACTAATAATAATAAAACAGGGTCTCATGATTAACACAGCTAAACTGCTACAGACTATATAAATAATAGGTAGCAGATATTGCCGGTACCACAGTAAGTGCGTGAGTGGCATCATCTCAGCTAGCTCTTATGGAGCTCCACGAGACAGGCACTTCAGTGGCCCTACTTTCCAGCATGATGCTAGTAAATACATAATCACAGTCAAGAACAGATCTAAGGGAAACAAGATTAGAAACGAAAAACAAACCAAAAAAAGCCAGCTAATGGCATTGTTATATTAATCCTTGCCTAAGAGGACTTCAGCTTAATATGATGCATTAAACCAGAAAAGGGAGAATAAAGGTGGAGGAGGAAGAAACAAGTCAGACAAAAACAAAAATCTTGTTCAGGGTAGATGCAAACAAAAGAGAAAAGAGACAATCAATAATACCCCTACATGCCAATAGCAAACTGATAAGAAAAAAGAAGTTGAAAATATGTCAGATCTGCACCAACCTTGGTGGGTAAAGTACAGTTATTTGGTGAACAAATGGGAAGCATTCAAGAGAAGCATGAGAAGCATGATTGCTCAAATGAGACAGAAGGCGGTGACTCAGATAAAATATCAACATAGGTATTTCATGTCAGTGACTAAGTCCCATGTTTCTCTAGGATCCTTGTGCAGAAAAAGAGCAGAAATCTAAGGCCAAATCATTTTCCTTCTCTAAGAAGAGGTGAACCATGTGAATTGCTTTTTAGTTACACTATAAGCTTCTGAAAGACACCAAAGTTTATATCTATTGTAGTAGGACCAGTAAATGTATACCCCTTGCTTGACATAAACTATGAAATTCTGTTATAATGAGAAAAGGACTAGCTCAATTCCCTATTCTAGGAGAGGCTTTAGAGAGTTTAATGGCATAGTAGACTGGACCATCTAGTGTGGAGGTTTGAAAAAAGTGGCTCCCAAAGGGAGTGGCACTATTAGGAGGTGTGGCCTTGTTGGAATGGGTGTGGCCTTGTTGGAGGAAGTGTGTCACTGTGGGGGGAGGCTTTGAGGTCCCAGTGACACAGTTCACTTCCAATTGCCTATGGATCAAAATGTAGAACACTCAACTCCTTCTCCAACACCATGACAATAGCCTGACTGTATGCTACCATGTTTCCCGCCCTAATGAAAATGTATTAAACCACTAAAACTGTAAGCCACCTAAATTAAATGTTTTCTTTTATAAGAGTTGCTGTGGTCATGGTATCTCTGCATAGCAATAGAAACCCTAACTAAGAAATCTAGGAAGAGACAAGTGAGAGGACACATACAGACACCATCAGTACTTTCCAGGCTACTTAGGCATCATTAGGGTATGCAATTCATATTACCTTGTCTCTTAATGTTTCTAGCATATTTCTTACCTTACATTCATTTTTTCTGGAACCTAGTAACTGTTGCTTTGCTATTTTATAAATTGATGTAAGGTGATATGAAGAAATTCCTAGCTCAACTATTCTTTCAAGTTTAACACACACACACATACACACACACACACACACACACACACACACACACACCGACATGCTGTACCTTGAAACTTCTACATTATCTGATTTATCTGCTGTGGAAATCATCCCAAGCACAAAAGAGTAATATTCTAAAATGTTCATATAACAATTTTGAGAAAAATGAATATTTAACTAATTTTTGGTCAAAAGAGTTTGAGGCTAATAGTTGGTAGTCTAATGGTCACATCATAAACCCTCACAGGCATACAAGAATTAAATGCACAAGGAGGGAAGCAGAAACAGAAACCTCTTTTCAGCATCAGTATTTGACTATAGGATCCATATACAGGAATACTCTGGTATAGCTGTTAAATCTTAGCTTTATTGCTACATGTTCAAAAACTGTTGGTACGCAAAACAGGGCATTACACTCTAATAGAACTTCATTGCTTCTTTCTCTCTTTTACACAGCACGTAATCAACATTGTCTCATCTATTAAAATAGTTCATGATCCTTTATGATACTGATTTCAAATTCTAAGTAATTTGGTCCAAGACCCTCATTGTCAATGGAGAGTTAACTCCTAACTCATTAGAAGTTAACTCTCCATTGACAATGAGGGCTCATGGCTACTTATCAGCTAGTACACATCTTTAGAGAAGAAGAAGTAGCTTGATCAATAGCCTACAAGACAAGTGAAAAGAGATGGGAGAGACAGTAGACCCACGTGCCTATGACACACACACATGACTACTTTCCTTATTGTACAAGTAACACGTTTTCCTCTTCAATTGGGTTGAAAGTAGATGCAAAGGGTGTGTAGGCCACTTCTTGATTCAGTGCAAAGTGAGCTCACAAGTCTCAATAAAGATTACCTTAGTCTGTAGCCCATTGCTACCCTAAGTCTGATAATGAATAATGAAGCAGAGCAATGCATCATTCCTTCTCTTGGAGCCCCTCCCACACTTTGAATATTTTTGCTTTTCCTATGTTTGCTCTCTTCCCTCCTGTCCTTGTTTCCTTATTCTTCTTGGGTGTGAGGTAAAAAAAAGCCCAAAAGCCACTTACCAGGACGGCTTTGGTGACTGTAAATTGCTAAACACAAACTCTCACCAAAGCTGAGACTGGTACTATTGCACTTAAAGAACTCACATTATATATTATATAATGCACACATTATACAAATAATACATGCAAACCTGACAGAAAGATATAAAACACAAGCCTGTGTGTTTGTGTTTTGTTTATTTGTTTTGTTTTTTCAAAAACAAAAGACCAATTAGCACACCAAACATGGAGAACTTGGTACCTAAATATTATTTTTTCATTCAAAAGAATCATGAATCCTTAAAAAAATGGACAAGTCAAAGACTGGTTTAGGGAATCTATAAGTTCAACTAGAGTATTTTGCTATGCCAAGAAGTAAGAAAAACGTATACTACTAAGAAAAGACAGAAATACAAATTCTAGTGAATTCACTTGAAAAGAGCCTAAAGCTAGTAGAAATGAAATCATGTTTGAATAATAAGATGATATTTACAAAGCAGTTTAGAGTAACCACCTACAAAGTACTTAATTACAAAGGAAAAATAATAATGTTTTGGTAGACTAACCTAAGAGACACAAATTTAAACAATGAAAGTTACTATCCCTAATAGCAAAATGAATTGACATCATGACTGTGCTGACTAATATTATACCAACTTGACATAGGTTAGAGTCATCTGAAAATTGGAATTTTTCTTAATTAGTGACTGATAAGGCAGGGCCCATTGTGGATGGTACCATGAGATGGTGGCCTTAGAGTCTATAAAAGAATTCTGAGCAAGCCAGAAGCAGCATTCAACCATAACGTCTTCATCAAGTCCTGCCACCAGGTTCCTGTCCTTACTTCCCTCAATGGTAGACTGCAACATGAAAATATAAGCCAAATAAACCCTTACTGGCTTTTAGTCACACTGTTTCATCCCAACAATAGTAACCCTAAGACAATGAGACTCCTTATAGGATTCTGTAAAGATACAAAATCATTTGAGTAGTAATAAAATATACCAACCCATGAGGAGACATCAAAGAATAGTCTACAAGCTTGTCAATTTTACTCTACCAAAAACATTCAGATCATAAAATAAGGGTGAAGAACTGCTGTGGGACAATAGTCTTCTACCCTGTAAAGATTTATCAGTTTTAGTGCTTTAATAAAACACTGATTGGCCAGTAGCCAGGCAGGAAGTATAGGTGGGGCAATGAGAACAGGAGAATTCTGGCTCAGTCTGTAGTCATCACCCAGACACAGAGGAAGCTACATGAAAATGCTTCGCTGATAAAAGGTACCAAGCCACGTGGCTGACACAGAGAATTATGGGTTAATGTAGGATGTAAGAGTTAATAAGAAGCCTGAGCTACTAGGCCAACCAGTTTATAATTAATGTAGATCTCTGTGTGTTTCTTTGGGACTGAATGGCTGTGAGACCAGGTGGGACAGAAACTACTACCAACAAAGAACTCTGCACATGGAAGAGATAGGGCAGTAAATAAATTCTGAGATTTGTAAACAAAACTTCCTGGAGAGGAGCTGTATCAGCATGGACTGATGAGAATGTGAGATTGTTGCTGCACAGGTGGCTCAAGAGTTAACAGGACTGTTGCTCTTGCAGGGGACCAGGGTGTGAGTCCCAGCTCCCACATTGGTGACTCACAACTCTCTGTAACTCCAGGTGATGAGATGCCTTCTTTAGCTGTTGCAGGCATCAAGTGTGCACAGGGTGCACATCCAGACAAGCAGACACAACACTCACCCATAAAATGAATAAATCCAAACAAAGAAAGAGAGAAAAAAGTTGCAGTGAAGTAGCATGTCAGAGACCAATTCTACTTTATCTTGGGCTGATTTGACTCCGAATAGCCATTTCTTGTCAATCTCTGTGTCAAAAAGAACATTCCATGACCAGGAGATTAATAACAATTGGAAATCTGTCAATTTATAAGACAATTAGGTTCCACCAATCCAAAGGTAAGAAAGTCACTAGATAGCATCTGAGGCTGATTGGAGAGTCCCCCATCTTGCTGTATTTTCCACCAGCTCATTTTTCACATGCTTTGTTTGATATCTCCTAGTTCTGTTACTTTAAACTTCATGAAACTGCCTCCACATGGGAACATGGAACATGGAGTAACATAGCTCTAGAACAAGTGGTTTCTTACTACCTTTGAGGTGAGAGCTGTGTTTTTTGTGTGGGCAGATCCTATACTGATTGTATCATGAACCAGAAATTTAAAAACAAATTAATAGAAAATCAATAGAAGTTTGTGAATTAGATAATGACATTGTATTATGTTGCTGATTGTTACAAAAGTTCTTTGGTGCTGTAAAAGAATGTCCTTAGGAACCACATTTCCATTATTTGTTATACATTAGCATAAAAACAAAGGGGAACAAATGCTAAGGAAATGGAGCACATGTTAAAAATTCAGTACAATAAAATTACTTTTACATTTTTTTCTGTAAGAAAAAAAGAAAATGGTTTAAATGTGATTTAAGGAGTTATCAAATTTTGTTTTCTGAATCTGGTAAATAGATCCAGTGGATAATACATCTTTACTCCAATAATCAAGAAGTTCCCATGAGTGATGTACACAGGAAACAATAGGAAAGACTGATCTCTTTTCCTTACATCAACCTTGTGCTTTAATTTGATGTAATTTTAACCCATACCGATAAGAATATACTCTCATTTATAATCACATGGTAGTCAGGTTTGAATAACATAGCTTCAAAATAAGAAAAAGAGTTGTTCAAGCTAAAAGACTATGATTTGGAATATTAAAAAAAATCCAAACATGTTACAGGTATGAAATCTCAGGCCCTATCCACACAACGCAAAATATTGAAGGGAGATGTCTCTTCAGGGAACTGGGAGTTTTAGGGAATTTTACTCCAGCAGAGCTTTGGGTTATAATCCAGCTTTACTAGTAATAATAAGGTGTTTAAAGATATCCCATGTATTTAATGTAGGTATACCCCTAAAAGGAACGGTACAAAACTTTCTCATTCAAATTTCATAAATTAACCCATGAAGGGTTGGAGATACTATTTGGTATCAGAGCACTTACCTAGCATGCATGAGGCACTGAATTCAAATGCCCAACACTACAAAATGAATTCAAGTGATAAAGTAAAATAAAGTTATATTGAATGGCTTTTCCAAGCTCATACAACCTACATAAACTTTGAGCTAGAAATTTACCCCTGTAGCACCAGAAAGACAAGGTCAATTCTCCTTTTGCCTTCATTCCCCTCTCTGAATAACATGAATACCAAAGACTGAAAATATCCCAAAAAAAGACTACTTGATTGATGGATGGGATGGAATTCCACAAGAGTCTATGTGTTATCCACAATAGTGTCTTTCTAAACTCTCTCCCTATGAAGAAGCCTACACTGCATATGAGAAGATACACCTAAACAGCTAACCAGCCTGACAAAATCATGTATAAAATAACTCAAATGTCAAATAATATAATTCATTTAAATACAATACATTTAGTACAATTTGTTGAGAAGTTTAATGATCACAAGAAACTACATACTAGGTGTTTCAGTTGCTTTTTATTGTTGGGATAAGCACCGTGGCCAAAACCACTGTGGAAAAGAAAGGTTTGGGTTTTTTTGGGGTTTTTTGGGGTTTTTTTTGTTTTTTGTTTTTTGTTTTTGTTTTTTTTTTTATCGTACAGCTTACAGTCCATCATAAGTGGAAGTTAGAGCAGGAACTAAAGGCAGGAAATGATGCAGAGCCCATGAAGGAATGCCGCTCATTTGCTTGATCCCCATGACTTGCTTGGCCTTCTTTTCCATGTAACTCAGGACTACCTGCCCAGGGGTGGCACGGTCCATGAAAACCTGTGCCCTCCCACATCAGTCATTAATCAAGAAAATGCCCACAGACTTGCCTATAGCTCAATCTAATGAAAGCACTTCTTCAACTGAAGTTTCCTCTTCCCAGATGACTCAATCTGCATAAAGATGACAAAAAACTAGCCAGCACACCATTTCATTAATAAAAAAACAAAGAGAATACAAAATTCCTCAGGAAGTGTGGTTCAAACATGTATACTTATATAAACATGAGTAATTATGTATTTAATGCGTTTGTGTTTATGAACACACAGACATATAGAGAGAGATAAAAATATAGACTAGAAACTAAAAGAAATGTTAACACACTAATGACTAACCACCGTAGACTGCTTTGGTTTATATTTGTGTATGTCGTCTTCATTTCTCAAACTTTCTAATATTAGTCTTGATTAGTTTTGTGATTTTTAAAAATCCTTAACAGTGCTTTAAAATAAAGTTAACTTAAGAGCATTTACATTGATGAAAATATACTTTCTTATAAATTCTAAAGCCAAACTAAGGTTATTGGAGCATATCTGTATTCCCAGCCTTCAGGAAGCTGAGTACAGTTTGGCCTACACATAGAGTTGGAAAATAGACTAGGGTATGTAGGAGACCCAGTCTCAAATAAAAATGAAAATAAAACCCTGAAATGCAATTCTTTTACTACTCCAACTATGTCATAAAATCACTGAAACAGGTTCAATTGGGTTATTTCTATTTGAACGAGATTTACTCCGAGTTGAATTCACATTTGCCTTATCTGCCACTATATTTTATGCATAAATTACCTAAGAAGGGCAATTAATTTTTAGGAGTGATTGTGTTGACAGGCAGATGAGAGGGGATGGAGGAAGGAAGGGAAGGGAGAGAGGGACAATAGTACTAACTGCTGGCGATGTAACAAATCAAAGCTCTTCTAGTCCCTAAGAGACTGCACTCTAGCAGCAAGGGGTGTGCTCAGGAGTCTGTTAAATCCAAGGGACCACCCATGCTGTAGACTAGGGAACGAACGGTATAACTCAGAGTTTCTCAGCAGTCACAAAATGTTACAAAAGCAAAGAAAGCACAGGCCACGGAGAACTGGATGACTAAGAACCTAATGTCTTGGAAGAAATGGCAGTTTCATGGATCAGATGACATAGGACTTGATATCAGCAGATGAAAGAAGGAAGAAATTTCCCAAGCACAAGTGAAAACAAGACTTGGCAGAGGAAGGCAAGCTCACCATATTTCTGAAATGTGAAGTGCAAGGTGGGTAGTGGCGGGAGATAAACTGGAGGAGCATGCTGGGAGCAGATGGTGCTGGTGCCCATAGAGAGTAAGATCGGATCCTGGAGGCAGGTAATGGAGAGATGTTGACACGGGGCTTCTGTCCTACCAAGTCTCACAGCCGTTTAGTCCCAAGTAAACACAGACGTCTATATTAATCATAAACTGATTGGCCTAGTAGCTCAGCCTTCTTATTAACTCTTATATTAGCCCACAATTCTTGTCTGTGTTAGCCACGTGACTTGGTACCTTTTTCAGTGAGGTGGTCACATCTTGTAATCTTGCTTCCTCTGTGGCTGGTAGTCACAACTGCAGATTGAAACGTCCCTCTTCTCAGAATTCTCATTGCCCTGCCTCTACTTCCTGCCTGGTCACCCCCCTATACTTCCTGCCTGGCTACTGGCCAATCAGCATTTATTTAAAATACAAATGACAGGGTACAGACCATTTTCCCACAGCAGAGAGACATGAAGAACTTTGAATAAAGACAGACATTAGTAGATGAATAAAGACAGACATTAGCAGATGATAATTTAGAATAGAATAATTCTTGGGCACACAGAGGAGTGTTTTATTGGGGACAGGATGAGACCATGAGTCTAAGTGAAATCATCAGGGCCCAAAGGAGAGTAAGTGGTAGCAGGAGACAAGAGTGCTTATGCTTGGTAACCAGAGGCAGAGAGCTGGAACTTGGTGACTGGAAGCTGAGTAGTGCTGAGGCTTTGTGTCTGGATATGGTGGGAGAGTTAAACAGCAATCATCTTCTGTAAAGAGAACACAAAGCAAAGAGATGAGTAGATCACAGTTTGTTGTTCTTAAAGAGTGATCCCTGTGTGATTTTTTTCCTCTAAGGAATGATCAGATGGCAGCTGTGACGTGGAAGAATAGGTGTCTTTGGGATGTACAGCTTCCCAAGATCTGTTAGGTGTATACATGAGGGATCAGACAACCTGCAGAAGGAAGTGTGCTTGGCAACATGGGATGTCCTTTAAGAGAAGTCTCATGCTGACCCTGAATACTGTGGGCCATTTGTTTCTTTGCAGGCAGAACGACTGCATAGAAAATGTGGGATCTGTCCTCTCTATGATCAGGACAGTGTTTAGCTGGTATCTTTGTGGATGCTGTTAAGTTTTTCTGGCCCAAAAAATCTCTCTGCCAATGCAATCATCCAAATCAGACCAAATTAGAAGAAGCCCACGTTTAATGGATGCCAGTGCTCCTGGGAGGCTCTCTGGGAAAACACGGAGAGGAGAAAAGAGAACCAGAGAGAGCACAGAGAACCAAAAAGACCATGTGTTTCTTCTCTGGGGAGAATTTTATATAGCCTGTGTGATGGGGGAGTGTCATGTATCAATCTGTTGATTTCATTGGTTAAGTAATAAACAAACTGCTTGGGCTCATAGCTTAGAACATAGGTGGGTGGAGTTAACAGAACAGAATGCTGGGAGGAAGAGGAAGTGAGCTGAGACTCGACAGCTCTCCTCTCGGGGGCAGACTCCTCAGAGAGACGCCATGCCCCGCTCCAGGGCAGACACGCGCGATGAAGCTCCGACCCAGGATGGACGTAGGCTAGACTCTTCCTGGTAAGTGCACCTTGGGGTGCTACACACAGATGATTAGAAATGGGCTAAATTAATATGTGAGAATTAGCCTAGAAGAGGCTAGATAGAAATGGGCCAAGCAGTGTTTAAATGAATACAATTTGTGTGTTGTTATTCCGTGCATAAGCTAGCCATGCAGGCGGCCGGGGTGCTGGGGACGCAGCCACGCTGCTCTTATTACTACACCTGTGGAAGTGGTCTTTACCCTCCCTGGGGAGGGGTCACCAATTAGCAGGCTTTCTTGGAGGTGGAGTTTGGACTGAGGCAACTCCCAGGGGAGGTGGCTTGAAATGGAGCTTTCCACCTAACATTCCAAAATGGGTGCCAGGGACTGGGGTGAAGCCCCAACCAAACATTCCAGATTCTTTGAATAAAGAGGTGCAAGGGAGCTGAGGTGACTCTTCCAACCAATCATTCCAGACTCCTTGGATAAAGGGGGTACTGACTCAAGTCTGGTCACTTCCTGTGGGTATGGGGTGATGTAGGAGAGGGGAGCATTGGGAGTTGGAGGGCTCATGCTCAGCAAGAGGTGTGGTTGGTGAGGTATCTGGTTACTGCCATCCTGGAGACTCAGATACCTGTTCCTTGAGGGAGATGAGAAGGCAGGCAGCTAGGAGAAAAAATATATATATTATTATCATTGTCCCTATGAATGAGGCTAGCCATGGGAAGGGTCATTAACTACCATAAAGAACGGGACAGAGAAGTGCCCTGGTTGTACAGGTGAGGCTTGGGTGACTAAGTGAGACACAAGAGCAGATATGCCCTTTAAAACCAGATTTTAGTTGGTTGGTGTCCTTTTGAGCCAGGAGAGTTGGTACCAATGGTGAATTCCCAGGAGCTGATGGTCTGGAGAGCCCTTTGTAAGATGGTTTTGGCCCAGAGAGCAGGAGTGACCTGTAGAATATACTTGAAAATGGGTGTAGTTTTTTTTTTCAGGAACCTGCAGGTATCTGTAAGACAACTGGAACAGGAACATTTTAGAAGACACTTAAAGGGAATTGGGAACTCTGAATTTTTGAAGATACACCAGAAACCTGTTAATCCTGGAATGTGAAGCCTGTGAAAGAAGCACACCTGTTTGTATTTTAGTAGGAAACTTAACAAATGAAGTAATGAGTTATTAGTACCTTAAGTCATCAAATGCCCTTGGACAGATCTGGGAGGGATAAATGAGCAGAAATGAGACAGGATTTTTTTTTTTTTTTTTTTTTTTTTTGCTACACAGGCAGTCCAAGTCTCTCTGTAGTCTTTGGAGAACACCAGCTTTCGAAGCAGTACTTGCCATTAGCTGCTGAGTACAAGAAGCTCGAAGATTTCCCTGTGGGGGGACAATTTAGTCTCCCTGTCTTGGCAGGATGAGATGGTCATTCCCTAGTGTAGTGTCCAGGAAGCTGATGAGGTGGAAGGCCGCTTTACGGTGTGTGGGTGGCTTTGCCACACCCAAAGGCAAGCCTCTAGGTAGAAGGTCTTTTGCAACTTTGCATCTTCTCGGAGGAGCTATAGGATGCTGTAGGAGCTGGCATGTCTCTGTGTTAGAAACTCTTTTGTTAAATACCGTACTCTCACATCTGTAAAGGCACTTGAGAAGTGGGTACCATTACCTGTTAGTTATATTTAAATTAGATATATACGTGGAATTTAGATATGCATTTTACCCAATTAGTTATAGCTCACCAATGCTAGTAAATGTAAGAAGATTAAACAGAATATTTTAGTAAGTTAAAGAATACTAGCACATGTGGGTACTCTTACCCAAGATGGTGTTGAGGTCAAAATGGAGGTTACCCATGTGTTTGTTTTTTCAGAGGTATTGTAATCTGGAGTTATAAGTTTCACAGGTCTTAAAACGATGCACACACACACAGATTAATAAGACAAGCATACAATTGAAACAAACACATACATACATATAGACATAAAAATATAGTGTAGCCACATTACTTTAACATACAGACAAACTTTTTTTTAAGGAACCTGTGTCACCTGACGAACTTAAAAATACTGGTGTAGGCCGGCATCAGAAGCCAGGGAAGCACATAGGTGGTCCCATAAGGACCAGATAAGCAGACGTTGCAAGAGAAAACAGAAACATATCCACTTCTTCTGTGTTAGGGAGCAGATGGAGAGAGAGCACAAGCAAGGAACTCAGGACCGCGAGGGGTGCACCCCCACACTGAAACAATGGGGATGTTCTATCAGGAACTTACCAAGGCCAGCTGGCCCGGGTCTGAAAAAGCATGGGATAAAACCGGACTCGCTGAACATAGCCGACAATGAGTACTACTGAGAACTCAAGAACAATGGCAGTGGGTTTTGGATCCTACTGCACGTACTGGCTTTGTGGGAGCCTAGGCAGTTTGGATGCTCACCTTACTAAACCTGGATGGAAGTGGGTGGTCCTTGGACTTCCCACAGGCAGGGAACCCTGATTACTCTTTGGGCTGATGGGGGGGGGACTTTATTGGGGGAGGGGGAGGGAAATGGGAGGCGGTGGCGGGGAGGAGGCAGAAATCTTTAATAAATAAATAAATAAAAACAAATATTAAAAATAAATAAATAAAAATAAAAATGTATATAAAAAATTTAAAAAAAGAAAACAGAAACATAAGGACAAAATAACTATACAGTTTTAGAATGGAAGGACAGGAGGAAAATGGATCCATTGTAGAGAGTCCCAGCATGGCCAGATTAATGTCAGGAATGGAGACAAACAATTAACAGCTAGAGAAGTAGGGAGAAGGAGCAGGAAACAGGAGTGGGAGCAGGAGCACAGCATCCAGAAACCATAGGCATTTGGAGCCTTGTTTGTTTTATGTTAGGCATTAGATAGTACCAATTAAAATGATTTTTGTAAAAGGCAGCCCAAGGGTGTTTAGAGATCAGACCTCGTATTGCAAGTGTCCATTTTACAAGTCTATGCCAAGTCTCATGACTCAATGCCTACCACAGTGTGTCCACTGTGATAAGATTCTTGAGTCAAAAAACAGAGGGGTGTGAGAATTGTGTGGGCAGACATGGAATCTCACCTTAGCGAGGACAGCCTTGCCAATTGTGGTGGGGTTGGGTGCCTGTCACAGGCTGTGACTTCTGCAGACTACCCGATAAACATTAGGGCCCTAGGGGCATATATTTGAAAAAGGGGAACTCACCCAGACGAAACCCATCTTAACCTGGCGGGGAGCATAGGACGAAAAGGGCATCTTCCAACATGTATCCCTGGGCCAAAGGGGAAAAACAGCCCATCTTGGTGGGACCTCCAAATGTTAAGTTTTTCCAGCCTGACAAAACTCTCCACTGATGCAATAATTCAAATCAGATCAAATCACACTGAATTAAAATAAAAACAACCCAGGTTTAATGGATGCTATCACTCCTGGGAGGCCCTCTAAAAAAACATGGAGAGGGGGAAGGAAAAATGGAGAGACCACAGAGGACAGGAAAGACCACATGTTCCTTCTCTGGGGGCAGTTTAAATAGCCTGTGGGAGTGGTCTTGACCCTACCTGAGGAGGGGTCACCATTTTGTGGGCTTTCGTGGAGGTGGAGTTTGGATTGCAGGCAACTCCCAAGGAAGGTAGCTTGAAATGGAACTTTCTACCCAACATTCCAAAATGGATGCCCCAACCAAACAGATGCGAAAGAGTTGAGTGAGTTGGAAATGCCCAAAATGAGCATTCAAAAACATCCAATTAAGGGGGAAAAACACAAATTAAGAAAACTACATTTATTAAGAATATGTTCAAGGAGCTGGAGAGAAAGCCCAGTGGTTAAGAATATGTTTGACAAAATCTTCTTGCAGGTATTTCATAAATAAGCTCTATTGTTCAAGACATTTGGAGACCTGAACTGTATATAAAAATGGCAAACTGGCATAAACCAATACTCTAGACCAAATTTAGTAAGCATGACCAAGTGCATATGTATCAAAGTATGTATTCTGAGCAATGGTAAGCTTGGCATGATGTACATGGAGGCAAAATAAGACATGGAGAAACGATGTTGGAATGACATAAAAGGAGAAGTGAGATAATTCAGTGCAAACCATTTATAGGGAGATGACTTTCACAAGTGAAGGATGGAAACACTGCAACCAAGAGAGCCTTGGGATAGTACTGCTGACATCTCATCTCCATTCCATACTGAAAACTGTTCTAATGGACGATACAAATGGTGGGTGTCTGTAAAACCATCCCACACGGCACCACGTGAAACAGAAGTAATTTTTGAATTATATCACAGTATTTGATTATACATTCTCTGCAGGCTTCATCTAAGTTTGTTATTTCTATTGTTGTTTGAGTTATTCAGTATAATGATGATGTGTTTCAGCACGCATAGTTTAGGAATTAAGATACATTTCTATTTCAGGTCAGGGAACCAAACAGCTTGAGCTGAAGAACCCTTGAATAGCAAGGAAATTATTTTCATTTCTTTTATCCTTAGTGATAAAAAAATAAAAAGACACTGGGCATGGTGGCTCACACTTGTAATTCAAGTTTCAGGAGGCAGATGTAGAAGAATTGCCTAGAGTTCAAGGCCAGCCTGGGTTACATAAGGGGTTTCAGGTGGGCTTGGCTATATAGACTGAAGCCTTGTCTCAAAACAAACAACAGCTTTTTTTGTTCCACCGTTTATTGCCTTCTGAAAGTTGAGGGTAAGCTCCTATTGCTGAAGACTTTTATTTTGTATGTAAAATCTGGAGGGCTCAGGATGGACCTGACATGAAAGCCTCCACCTTGAGGACTACCTTTCATAATACCAGAAAGTTCAGTGCAAGCTCCCAAAGCAGGCAAGCAAAGAGTAATCCAGTTGCAACATCTATGAACCACAACTAGTAAGGCATGAGAACCCCCAGGGTGCAATAGTGGCACTTAGATCTTGGAGGCAACCATCAGCCCTCTAATTGGACTTAAAGACCCCTGAACAGGAAAGAAACCATGCCTGACATTGGAAAATTGGCCTAGAGGGAAACCTACTACTGCCTTTGTATGAAACCAACATTTCCTAAACCTTATATTTGCAGATGAGTATAGGTTTCACTCCTCATTCTCTTTGTAACAGTCGGAGGCTAGCACAGAAAACAACAACTGCTCAAAATGCAGAGAATATGATCATGGCTGCCCTGGCCACAGCAGATGAATCTACAGCTAAGGCTCAGAGAACAGTTCTGCAAAGGAGTTAGAAAAATTGCAAGCAACAGACCAGGAAATTTGCTGTAAGAGTGTATCTCCCAGAAATGACAAAGAAGCTCTACCCATGATATCTCAACAATGTAGCTTCCTAATCAAAATCTAAAGAAGTACAACATCAATACACAAGCTAACTTTGGAAGCAGCAGTTTCACCAGCCCTACTCACAGGCAAACAGCTAAAGGTAACTAAGGAATTTTGAGATTGGGAGAAATAGTCTTCCTTAGTGATGTGTCTCCCAGTGGATATTCAGTACTAAGTGCTAAGCCCTGAAATTATATATGTATAAGTAACTAAATGAACTGAGCAGACTGTGTATAAAAATAACAACAAAAAGGTCATGATTTGGGAAGGGAACAAGGAGAGGGTGGTACATGGAAGGGAATGGACAAATGAAAGCGAAATGATGTGATTATATTTTAAATTAATAAAAAATACAGAAATAACATCAAAACCACAATTCACAATGATATTAGGTGATATTCATTTGGAATTAAATATACAGTCTAACATTTGTACCGAGATTTATTCACAATAGCCAAAACAGGGGCACTGGAAAGATGGCTCTGTGGAAGAGCACTTGTTGCTTTCGCAGAGGACCCAGGTTCTGTTTCCATACGATAGCTTATGACTCTCTGATACTCCAGTTCTAAGGGATCCAAACCTCTTCTGGCCTCTGCAGAGATCATAAAGGCATGTGGTGCACATACACACAGGCAGGTAAAACACCTGTACTCACAAAAATAAATAAATGTGTTTTTAAAAAAGAAATGGAACCAACCAAATGTTCAACAGATGATGAGCAGATCAAAGAAAAACATGGCACCTATATACAATGGGATACTTTTCCTTCTTAAAAGGATGCAATTTTATCATTTGTGATGACATGCATATGTTAGAGATCAACATCCTAAAGAGAAATACAGACTCCAAAAGACAAAGACAGCATGATGTTGCTATATGCCAAGTATAAAAATGTCAAGCTCATGTAAATTGACAATAGAATGGCAGATACAAAAAAGAGGAGGGAGAAGGAGATAGAGAAACAGTGATTGATGGGAGGCTAGTCACGGTTAGCCATGAGCAAATGCACTTGTGTGCAACTACACATTAGGGTGAATATGGGTAAAAATAATGAAGTGTACTGTCCAAATCACTAGAAGAAAGCTTATTAAAAGTTTTCTCAGTGAGAAAACTATAAATATTTGAGGGTATTAACTTGATTTAAATTTTATCTTTTAAAAATCATCATCATCAGTTGTGTGTGTGTGTGTATGTATGTAGGTGCGTATGCACTATAGAACTCTGTTGGGGTCTGAAGACAACTTTCAGGAGTCCATTCTCTCCTTCCACCATGGGTTTTGAAGATCAAACGTAGATCAGCAGGCTTGCACAGCAAGTTTCTGCTAGTGAGTCATTACTCTGAGCCATAGACATTATTTGTGTGTTCGTGGATTAAAGCATCACGTTATCTTATTAGTTTGTACTACTTTAAACTTGCATATGTCAGAGAAAAATAAACAAGCTAAAAAACAAATAAAAGATATTTTTAAATCTTTCTCACTGTAATCTAAAAAAATGTATTTCTCATACACCATTGCTTATGAAACAGTTATAACAATGGCAATGGCGGAAGCAGTATCAAGTTTATGAGGCACTCACTATGGGCAGGGCATTGTTCTAAGTGTTCTTCACGTCCTATTTTAAGCCTCCTAAATCCCCTGTAAGGGAATCATTTTGGAAGACAAGAAAAAAGGATTGCAAGAGGCAGAGTTGGTAGCTGACATCAGCAAGAGTGTTTTCAGGACACAACAGGGCAGGTGAGCGTTTGAATTCATGAAAGCAGTGATTGCAAACATAAGACCTGCACATGCTTAGGCTAGACAAAAATCACAGCATGGATAGAACAGGAGGGGTCACACAATCTCAGCCCTACTGGAGGAGATATTGGCAACTGGTGGCCATTTTCTTTCAGGGATGCTGATATCTTCAGGGTTTCTTTATAGGAGCTACACACACTCTAGTGGATAGTCCTACAATCATGCATGTACTGGCAGCACTAGGTGGATCCGGTGGGTTGATTTTAGAAAAGCATATGAAATTCAGAAGAAGTAGTGTGGGGGGGAATAGTGGAGGAATTCAAGGGGAGGGGATGGGGTAGACTTGATTAATGTGTGTCTTAATTAGGGATTGCAATTGTTATGAAGAGTCACCATGATGACAGCAACTTCTATAAAGGAAAGTGTTTAATTGGGGTTGGTTTATAGTTCCAGGGCTTAGTCCATTATCATCATGGCAGGGAGCATGGTAGCATGCAGGCAGACATGCCATTGGAGAGGGGCTTAGAGTTCTACATATGGATCCCAAGGCAGCAGAAAGGGAGAGGCACTGGGCCTGGCTTGAGCATCTGAAACCTCAAAGCCCACCCCCAGTAATGTGTCCACTCACAAAACCACACTTACTCCAACAAGGCCACACTTTCTAATAGTGCCACGCCCTGGTAATCAAGCATTCAAGTTTATGAGTCTATGGGGGTCGTTTCTATACAAACCCACCACAATGAGTTTACAATATTTCAAACAATAAAACATGATAAATATATAAATCCCCTGTGATGGTTTTACTTTGTGGGATGGGGATCTTGGTAGATGAGAGCACTATTTTTCAACTTAGACCTGAAGCTTTTCTCGTTACAACCACCTGTTATATATTTCATGAAGAACTAGAAGGGTTCAAAGACTCCAAATACAAGGAAATGATAAGAGGAGAAAATATTAATTACTCTGATATAGCCACTGTATATATGTATTGATTTATCACGCTCTGACTCATAGAAATACACAACTACTACATGTTAATAAAAATTTTCAAAAATCTTAAATGATTTTTTTAAATTAATAGAAACCAGGACATAATTAGTATGTAAAATTTAATTTCTAAATCTATTTACTCAAGTGCAGTTTAAGAATATACTGTAGGATAGTCCTAACAATTAGGACTAATCAAAGACATTCAATGAGGGGGAAAAACAGCCCATTAGCAGGAAAGAAAAGAACTTTTAGATCCAGATCAGATTTTACCTGGAAGATGAAGGATATAGAAGGGAAAAGTTTATGAAGGGAATGAGGACAATCTGGTGGCCAGCAGGGACTGTGAATTAAAACCAGAGTGAAAGACACAACTCTGGGCTCTGTTTGCTTGTAATCCTGTAGCCTGAACTACTCACAGGCACTCTGGTAAACAATAATGAATTCTCTACCACAGCTGTTAGATGAGCTCAGTGTTTGCCTTTGCCCTTACTTTTACTGGCTATGTGACTAACAAGTCTCTCTTTTCTGAGCTTTATTGTCTCAATCCTAAAACAGGGTCAATGATATGTAGGTGTTGTTATGAATACCAGACAATAAAATAAACATTTTAATATAAATATCATTTTATTATAATGAACACATAAAAAAAAACACATAGCTAGCTTAAGGTAACCAAATAACCACACACCCAGGTCCAAACTCTATACATCTCAGTGATCTTCTATACAGACAGAATGATAGCAACATAGTTCTTTTCAGCTTATTACTGAATATTTTTTCTTTTTATTGCTTCTTATTTTGGTATCAGCTTAGTGTTGCTTTGCAAAGCTTCTGAAATTCTTAAGTGGATAGGCAATTGATGACAAAGAGATAAAGTGTGGCTGGAAAAGGAGGCTGCTTGTTTGTTCCCAGCTGCTCAGAATCGAAATAACCATATAGAAACTATATTAATTAAATCACTGCTTGGCCTATTAGTTCTAGCTTCTTATTGGCTAGCTCTTACATCTTAATTTAACCAATTTCTATTAATCTGTGTATTGCCATGTGGCTGTGGCTTATCAGCAAGGTTCTAGCTCAGCTTCCTGGCAGTACCTATACGGCATCTCCTGACTCCACCTTCTTTCTCCCAGCATTCAGTTTAGTTTCCCCCACAAAGCTCTGTTCTGCCCTGCCATAGGCCCAAAGCAGTTGTCTTTATTAATCAATGGTAATCACAGCATACAGAGGGGAATCCCACATCATGCAACTAAGCTGAACCCGGGGGAAAAATTAAAATTTTGAGCCCACAGCTTAACACAAGTCCTATGTCATATAAACTCTGCCAACTCAGACCAGGAAGGATAGATACCTTGATTTGGAATCAGAAAAGACCCCAAACAGATTTTAAACAACTAGTTTAATTTATACTGCATATGAGATATTATATTGTCTCATCTCAGCCTATAAATCTTTATACATTTATACTAACATGTACTCGTTAGGAAAAAGTAAATCTATCTACCTAACTATCTATATATCAAGGACTCATTCCCCTCCCCATCACCATGTTCCAGTATATTCAGCTATAACATTGTCCCGAAGGACATGACACAAAGGCAAGTAGGAAAAACACAGATGCCCTGCCTATGTCTCTTAGTTACTGTGGTGATGGGTGAAACTAGGAAAATAATAAGACCAGAAATCGTACACAAGGGAAAGCAATCTCAGCTTCTCAGCCTTACGATTTCAGCCGTAGAAAATCCAATGAGATCTGAAACAATGTGTGGACTAATGTTTGTTTTATATCTGGAGACAACGGAGACAACCTGCGTCACCTGTCCTGATGAGGTCCAGGGATATGTCAGCTTCCCGGAGAAGTCACTTCCCTCAGCGATGTGTTGTCGACAATGACATGAAAACAGAGCATGACGGTAGACAAGAAGGAGAAAGACTCCCCACAGTCAGTTGTGTCTCGCTATACAAAGGCATGACGTTTGAGGTGCTGTGACAAGGCTTTCCTCACGGAAGTCTCTTGCATCCCTCACAAGTTGACAACTTTGTCAGCTACACGGAATTGCGTCAGCTTCCAACCACTGTCATCTTTTTGTTTTGAGGACCAAATTAAAGGCCTGGAAGGTAAACCAAGGTGAGTATGATGGTTTATGTTGATTATGTTGATTGTCGCCTAGGTAAGATTTAGAATTGCCATGCAGAGGAGCTTTTGGGCATACCTGTGAGAGATTATCTAGGTTTGGTTCCCCTCTGATCTGTCAGGTAAGTTCTTGACTAAATTAATTCAAGTAGGAAGGTTTATTCCCAACTGGACACAAAAGCATTTTATGGGCTGTGTCCAGGACACTGAGTTCCACAGTAGGATTCATCCATCTCTGCTTGCTCACTATGGATGCGATGTGACCAGCGTCTTGAAGTTACTGTGGCCATGAGGGACTGTACCTTTGAACTGTGTGCCAGAGTAAACTTTTCTTCCTTAGTTTTCTTTGTTTTGTTTTGTTTTTTGCTTCATCTGTAATGAAAGTTAATGCAGCAGGGAAAGCCATGTTGCTGTCTCTCCCCACCATGGCGTCATTATAATGTACACAAAAAGCAAACATCTTGAAAAGGCTGATTTTTAAACTTCAAATGGCCTCCCTTAAGTTTATCTGATATAACAAGATTAATTTTCCACATCAAAGAAAAATGAAAGAGGCTGGTCTACACATCAGATATTAATTTTAGCACTTGAAAATGCAGAGCTTCTCCTGTACACTAGGACCCCTGTGTTTGCCATTGTAATAATAAAGCCGCGGATGGGCTCTTCTGGGGATTTCTGTCCCTGTCCCTGGTGTGTTCCTGGATAATCACTTGGCTACTCCTAAAGCAATAATCTGGGTTGTACAGAAGCCAAGAAAACCTCAGGTCCTGTGTTTGCTAATTGGACGTAACAATTCATGCTCAAGGGCAGCAGGCAAAAGGGTTTTATTCTGCCAGACTTACGTTTCTATTTGTTTGCTTTTCTGTTCATTGGTTAGCCCCACCCACTGTCTTTTTCCCAAGTTTTCTGAACCTTAACATGCACTTCTCTGGCTAATAGCATCCCAGTTCTTTAAGGAGGAGGCATAGAATTCACTCATTCTAATTTATCCGGATATGCCAAGACTTTTTCTGGGAGATGAGAGTTTGATATTGGACATGGCTTTATGTATCTTGAAAACTTAATCACTTTAGAATTAATAAAAGCTAATATTAGAATTAGTGCATAAGGAAGTGCAAGTCAGATACAATTCATGACATATGATCATTCCACTTAAAATACAATTTGATGGCTTTCAAGTTGAATTACTGAGAGAAATAGGTGGGTCAGTGATATTACTGTAGGATCAGCTCATTAAAATATAATAGCCTTTATTTCTTAAATAACAACATGGAAACCTAAATGGTTGCTGTGCTTGGTCTTTGTAGTAGGTAGTTTGACTATTCAGTAATGGTTGGGGAAAGGGAAAAGAGATTACATTAAATATACAATTATTTATGAAGATATAAAATTTCTTCAAGATAAAAATGATGACCAGAAAAATTGAGCATAGAGCAGCAACTACTTGGATTCCTTAGAAGTTGGTACTAACTCTGAGGGTTTTGATGTGAAAAGTATTTACATTTTTCCTGTGAGAGATCAGGGCTGGCAACAAGTAGGCGTGGCTTTTCTGTAGCTTGCAGCAATCTTTTATTTTTAGTACTCGCTGCTAGACTTGATCTCTACAGCAGATCTTATTTTCATCCCATTTCAGAGAAATGTTTATCAGCTGGGTGGTACGTTATGATGGGTTGGTTAGACAGCAGGCTTTAGAAAGCTCTGTATTTTAGCCCCGAGTCTATTGATTCATTCTATCCCAATTAACTGTCCCAGGGGTTCATTTAAAAAAGAAACAAAGTATCTTACACATCAATGTACAGCGCTTCAGAGAATAGTGCTAAGGAGGAAAATAGGTACTAGATGGAAATGGGAAAAGCCTATATGTCTGTGTGGCAGGGGGATTGTTCCTATTTTATGAAAAAAATATATAGGAGAGCTAATTAATGAGGTGATATTACCATGGATTTGTAATATTATAAGCTTGTGACAACCAGGCAAGCACATGAAGGAATTATTGGAATGTGTCATAAAAATATCTGATGCAAGAGGAGGGTGGGCCAAGTCTAGCCCAGCCACCTGTCCTTATAAAGCTTTACTAGAAGTCACCCATCCTCAGTCATGAATGTACACGTTATCTCTGGCCACTTCGGCAGCCTTGAGCAGCTGTCATTCAGGAAATACATGTTCCACAGCATTGAAAATAGTGCCTGACTAACTGGTAAAACTGACCTGTGGTTTATTTAGAGGAAGAAATAAAATTACACACCTTTAAATTGCATGTACACTGGTCTTTGGAGAGCAGCCAGACAGCAAGTGTCCCCGTGTGAATAGAGGGGACAACAGTGAGAGGAGATAAGGGCAGGAGAGGGGACAGAACCTGCCTGACCTTTTCAGGTCACTCTGAAGAATGTTGGCCTTTATTTACGGGGAGCTGGGAAAGCCCTAGGGTTGTTTAAAACAGGTGAAGCGAATCCCGCCTCACATTTTATACTGATAGCTCTTTTCAGAAGAGATGACAGGGGTTAGTTTGATGCAAGCTACAAGAGTGCAGATGAAAAATGATTTGGCTTAGACCAAGCAATAGAAGGGGACGGTGGTGAGAATTTGTTCAGTTCCCGATAAGAAGTAAAAGAAGAGGTGGTCACACTTACCTGTGGACTTCGTAGAGGGTTTTGTGTGTATGCAAGCTGTGAAGGGGAGTAGTGGAGAGGGTCCTCAATACTGATTGATGTGAGCCTAAATACGTGAAAGGGCGCATACATAGAGAAGGATTGTGGGAGGCCTAAAATACTGCTTCCAGTTAGAAAAGATGGGTTGAGTTGGATCACTGAAGTTGAGATGTCTTCTGAAGACCAAGTAGAAATTTGAAAGAGGCTTCACAGAGCAACCCTGAAGCTCAGGGAAGAGCTTCAAACAGGCATGCAGATGTGAGAGCTGGGCACATGTAGGCAACTTGTAAGTCACAAAAACAGACTAAAATCACCCCCAGCCTGGCTATAGGCATCAGAAAACGATGTCAATACTCACCACTTAATCTTAGCACAAACCATTGGTTTTTGAATGGGAACCTTCTACCCTGACTCCATCGGTAAATATTTGTGCCTTCAATTTTTTACATAAGAAACAGAAATTTAACTGCCACATGACTTGTCTGACTGTATTTACCTAGAGTTCAAGGATCTTCACTTCAATGGCCTCAGCCCTCTCCTTCATGACATGACTTTAAAAATATGAGCACAAACACATGGAATTTAGCTAGGCGAACCTCAGCTGAAGATCTGATAGGTACACATTGGCACTCATATTGGCACCAGTAGGTACCTCTCTCTTTCTTTCAATTCCAATGAGAAGTCCTTTCTCAGGAAACCGACTGGACTTATGAATTACGATAAAGTTCTCACAAGCTTCCTCCTCGGTTTCCTGAAGTTAACAAGTGTTCCCAGCATGAACAGGCAGAATAGTTCTAGCTGGAGAGAGCTGGAGAGCAGAAAAAACAGTCACTTAAGGAGCCATGAAGCAACAGCACACACTGCATTTTAGCCAAACTACACGTTTCAGACGTTCAACGCTGTCCTAGGACCCTGGAAAAATACCACTTTAAATTGGAGGTCCCCAGTTAGTTCCTTAGGCAGTTGAGAATAGGGAACCTGAAATGACCCTATCCTTGAGCAATACTGACGAATATCTTGCATATCATCATAGAACCTTCATCTGGTGATGGATGGAGATAGAGAAAGAGACCCACACTGGAGCACTGGACTGAGCTCCCAAAGTCCCAATGAGGAGCAGGAGGGAGAACATGAGCAAAGAAGTCGGGACCACGAGGGATGCATCCACACACTGAGACAGTGGAGCTGATCTATTGAGAGCTCACCATGACCAGCTGGACTGTGACTGAAAAAGCATGGGATAAAACTGGACTCTCTGAACATGGCGAACAATGAGGGCTGATGAGACGCAAAGGACAATGGCACGGGGGTTTGATCCTACGTAATGTGATGGCTTTGTGGGAGCCCAGCCAGTTTGGATGTTCACCTTCCTAGATATGGACGGAGGTGGGAGGTCCTAGGTCTTACCACAGGGCAGAAAACCCTGACTGCTCTTTGGGCTGGAGAGGGAGGGGGAAAAGAGTGGGGGGAGGGGGAGAAGGGTGGGAGGAGGGAGCGTAGGGGGGTGGGGGGGGAGGGAAATGGGAGGCTGGGAGGAGGTGGAAACTTGTTTTTTTTTTTCTCCTTTTCTCAATAAAAAAAGAAAAAAAAATTAAAAGAAAAAAAAATTGGAGAAAGCAAACTTCATGACTTAGAACTAAATGTGAATCATTAGAAACCACAAAAGGTCAGAGGCCTTTACACCTACAGTGGCACCAAATACTTCACGATGTTCTATTTACCTTCACAAATACATTGGCCCTGAGCAAAAGCTTTTGGCTTGGCATCCAGTCTCAAATTACTGTTTTCTTCGTAGACTTGTCAAAAGTGCAGCTGTACTTAACCACTGGAACAATAATGTGGAATAAAGAAAAGTCCTTCCCCCATCCCCTTTTTATACCCCCTACAGGCCGGGGCTAAATGGATCCTGGTAGCTCAATAGAGATTCAGTACCCATGCTGAAAACTGAATAGCCACTATCCCATATGAGAGTTCCAACACTTTCGCATACTGCAATAAGAAAGCCACATTGTGAGGCTAAAACCCTCATCACAGTTACGAGAAAACCAAACAAAACCATGCTTGTGGCTTGTTAAAACAAATCAAGTATGGACTCTGCTGTATGTATGTATGGACTATGCTGGGTTGAACAAAAGGGAGATTAGCTGATTTGGGATGGATAATCAGGAACCAAGTGATTCCAGTAACTTTCCTCTTCTGACCTACGTGTTTTCTATCTTAGAGTGTTATTCTTAAGGAAACTCACTCTATGGTGGAGAAAAAAAAATCTCATGAAGATGTGTACATATATAACAGGTGTGTGTGTGTGTGTGTTGCCATGGTAACTGTTAAATAATAAATAATAACCCTAAAAAATAAAAATAGTTTGTTTGTGTTGGGTTTTGCTGCTCCTTTAAGGATTTGCCTTCTTGTCAATTTAGCACTATCTTCTAGGATGCTCCAAGCCGATTTTATCATGTTATCATGACTATAAAACTCACAATACTCACCAAAGTGCCTGCCATGTGGTCTTCACCCAGCAGCCACTTGTGGAGTGAAGCACAGAACATCAGCCTGTTGCCTATAAAACATAAGCAGAAAGACTCAGATACCAGGTTCTCTTTGGAAATTGTACAGGTATTTGGCTATCTGAACCTCCTTGGCTTTGGGAACTTTAGTATTTATGTCCTTAAAGTCATAATTCTTTTCTTTCTGGATGATTTATGAAGCAAGAACAAATTGGAACTAAACTACCAATAGACAAGCAATCAAGTTCCTTGTCCCTCTTTTATAAAGACTAATCCTTTCTTTGTGTTTGCAGGCTACTCATCCTTTAGTGCCTTCATTACCTAAGGTTATTAGAAAATGGAGTAAATGATACGGCATGAGACAAGACCTAGAACAGAAAGTCAGGACCAAGAAGATGGCCCAACAAATTAAAGCCTTGGTTGACAAGTCTGACCACCTGAGTTTGAAACCCAGGACTGCTGGTTGGCCTCCCACCTCCAAACACTAGACATGGAAAGTGCTCCCTGTGTTCCCCTACCCCCAAACACACAAAGTAAATACCGTATTATGTAGATGGACTTTCTCTTCTGCCATCAGCCCCAAATAACAACACAGAGACTTGTTACTAATTATGAAAGTTTGGTCTATAGCTTAGGCTTATCTCACTAGCTCTTATAACTTAACTCATTTATATTAATCTACATTTTGACTCATGGCTTTTTATCTCTCTTTCATCTTGTGTCTCCTGTTTGCTCTCAGTTTCCTCTGGTATCTCTTCCATACTTCACCCTCAATTTATCTCCTCTTCATCTATCTATCTATCTATCTATCTATCTATCTATCTATCTATCTATCTATATCTCTCTGCCTAGAAATCCCACCTAACCTCTTCCTGCCCAGCTATTGGCCGTTCCGCTCTTTATTATACCAATCAGAAGGTGCCTTGGCAAAGACACATCTTCACAATGTACAAGAAGATTATTCTACAACAGTATTAAAAACTTCAAAGAACAGAGAAGTCTAGGGGCTGGAATGAGAGGAAATTCATAAGCAGTGAGAAAGTCATTCAACAAAAGCTTGGCTTTCTGACAGGAGGTATTTGAAAAACTACCATGAATGCAATGGGGATATTAGTGAACATATGGGGCAAAGACAATCCCTGGGATTTCCCCCGATGGCAAGTGTTTAATCTTACTTCAAGGTAACTTTAAATTTATAGACAAATATCTAAACTGTTCTCCAAGACAGTTGGAGAAATAGGTTAGGGGCGTGCGTGCGTGTGTGTGTGTGTGTGTGTGTGTGTGTGTGCACATGCTCATGCACCCGTGTTATAGTGTAAGGAATAAAAAGGTCCAGTTTTATCAGAGATATATTCAGTATCTTTGGCTGACTGTAAACATGCCTGGTTTTAACAGGAGTACAGTTAATATTCATTTCAATAATGTTTGGTTTTACTGACACGCTAACAGGTTTTTAAGATTTTGCACTAAAACTTGCATGCCCTACACAAAACTTACTTTGTGCCGTTTGTCACAGAACCAAGAACAGTGTGGCAGCCACTGACACTGAAGGTAGATCTGAAAGTAAGACAATTTGAAAATATAACACAGTGCAATTAAAATGAACATTAGACCAGACATTTACTTCAGAGTGGGAGATGATGAAGTTGGAGGTAGAGAAACAAATATTCAAATTGCAAGCCTGTAGGTCTGCTGTTGTTGGGCAAAGCATGATGTGTTTACTAAAAACACATCAAGGAATTCATTTGAAATTACAGCTAGATGCTAGATCCTCTGTTGTGGAACTCCAGGCAATAGACGGGAGTGAAGACACTTTCCCATCCTTTGTGTTAATCCTCTGAAAGGCTCTTGGATACTACACATGTATTCATTTTTAATACTATTCTCTCCCTCTTTGCTTCCATGGGTTCTAGGAGAGAGGAGTGTTCCTATTGTCCATGAATTACAGTTTGTGTTTGCTTTTTTTTTTTTTGTTTGCTTGTTTTTATTTCTTCAAGTTGTCTTAAGAGTTGGCCAGAAAGAAATGTGACTCGGCACCTAAAAGTCGACAGTCAGGAGACTAAGAGTTGTGACACTAGCCGGCATAGAGTCTCAGAGCCTAAGTTGGAGCAGGCCAGGTCAATCTCAGTAGATGCTATCTGCTGGAGGGCACTCTCAGCAACTACCAGGGAGAAAAGTAGGCAGTTTTCTGTTAGTGAGCTGGCACTGCGTGCCCTGGTTCCTAGATAAAGGACATATTTTGTGTGGTAATTAAATTGTGGAAGACTGGGGGAGATGGAGACCTTAGTAATTACCTCATATTCACATTTAATATACTTGATTGGGTCTAAGGGATTTGTTTTTTTTTTAGTACCTAAGTTGGGGTGCGATTAGTAATAGCTTTTGTTTGCACTTAGGTACGATTTTTTAGGATGGTGTGAAAGTGTCCGGTATGCAGTACAACAGCAGATGCCCTTTGGGTCCTTCTTGGACAGATCAAAGGCATCACAGCCTCTCATCCTTCCCCGCTCAAGGCTGAGCAGCTGAGGCACCTGTGAGGTGTTTGAGGCATGTGAGTGATTCTGAGAGGCAGGGTAGAGGTCAGTGAGAGTGACCAGTCAGGCATGTGAGCACTACAAGAGGCAGATGAGGGCTGCATGAGCGGCCATGTGAGCCGAGGCATGTGAGGCTGCATGTGAGCTCCACAAGAGTCAGGTTAGAGGTCTGCGAGAGACATTCCAAGCACATGAGAGGGACACGAGAGGTTGTGAGAACCCCCTGACAGGTGGGGTATTTGAGTGATACATGTGAGAGTCAGGTTGGAGGCCTGTGAGCAAGTGAGGGGGTAACATGTGAGGGATACCAGAGAAGCATGCAGCATAAGCCACATGCAAGAAGACTCCTAAGGGCCTAAGCAAGGCCACAAAAGGATGGAGGCAGAGCCCACCTGAGAGGGTAGGGCTCCAAGATGCCCAGAAGCAGTAGGAGAGGCCACAATGCCTGGAGGTGACATGCTGTCTAAATGGGATATTTTCCTTTGACTGTGTGTTTGTCCCTGGCAACAGCATCATGTCAAGCAGAATCTCTTTGTTTTGGGCTCATGAGGTAAGAGATTCAGTGTGGGATAAACTTCAAGAGGACAAAAAGGGTGAGGCCATGGAAAAATAATATTCAGAGACTGCTCGTTCATTCCCAGCTGCCCAGACCCAAATAATCACACAGAAACTATACTAATTACAACACTGCTTGGTCGATTAGCTCAGGCTTTTTACTAACTAACTCTTACATCTTAAATTAACTCATTTCTATTAATCTATGTATCACCACGAGGTTCTGGCCTACCAGTAAGGTTCTAGCGTCTGTCTCCTTCTGCAGTTACATAGGGTTTCCCTGACTCTGTCTACTTTCTCTATATACATCTCTTCCAACCTGGCTATATTCTGCCCTGCCATAGGTCAAAGCAGCTTTATTCACTAGCCAATAAAAGCAACACATATACAAGACATCCCACATCATCTCCCCTTTTCTGTGTAAATAAAAAAAGGGTTTTAACTTTAACATAGTAAAATTACATACACAAAACAGTTATCAAGCAAGAAGCAGACATGTCTCACTGTTGAGAAAAGTCAGTGTCTAAGTTCTTAAAATCTTTTAAATGCCATATTCTGGAGGTAGGTCTTTGAAGTATTGAAGATCATCCATTTAACTGAAATATATCTCTCTATATCTAGAAAACCTAACTAACATGACTACAAGTTTGACTATTATAAATGACTATCTATTAATCTGTAATTTTTAATTATACATACATTTTTAAAATAAGCTGCACAACACAATACCTTAAACAAGAGCAGAAATACATATACACAGTATGACATAATTGACCTTAAATTTGTATCAATAGACCAAGATCCATACCAATGTAAAGTATTTATCTCTATATCATATCCCCTTTAAATGAAAACAAAAATTTATAAATAATCATTTTGGGAATTTAGGCATTATTTTTCTTCAAACTGCTTCCTGCTGTTTGTTGAGTGAAGTAATTTTAGGATTCCCAGAGACCTTTCGGGAAGGGTTCTTATTAACCACATTAACCTGTAAGAAATCCACAGGTTCTCATCTTCTGTGGAAACAAAAGCAGAACCTCTTTTCAAAACACACAGAGACTATATTAATTACAATACTTCTTGGCCTATTAGCTCAAGATTCTTATTAACTAACTTTTACATCTTAAACTAACACATTTCTATTAATCTATGTATCACCACGAGGTTGTGGCTTACCAGTAAAACTTCTGCATCTTTCTCCTTCTCTTTCAGCAGCTACAGGACATCTCCCTGACTCTATCTACTCTCTTTCTATAAATCTCTTCCAACCTGACTATATTCTGCCCTGCTATAGGTCAAAGTAGCTTTATTCATTAGCCAATAAAAGCAACATATATACAGAAGAATAGCCCACTTCAAAAAATATGAAATTAAATTTCTGCTAAGAATTTACTGTGTTAACACATGTTATTATTGTGAGCTAATTGCATAAAATACTTGGTTGCGATTTTTTCAGCCCATAAATCTAGCTTCCACAAGTGATTTAAAAGCAAAGGTAACCCCATAATAAAAATTTAGCAAAATGCTTCAAATATAATATTTAAATTCCCAAATAAGATACCCTAATTAAAAATAGTGAACTACCCATTTCCTTATCAAAAATGATTGAACTGCTTGGAGAACTGATTGCTTAAGAGAGTTTTGTAGAGAATGTGACAAGATTGTTCTTTCACACCTTATATAAATGCCGCATAGTTTACATACACTTGATTCTCCTAGTTTTGATTTTTACTTCTGGAATTTTCTTTTCACTTGACCTTACTAGTCTTTTTTTTTTTTTTTTTTTTTTTTTTTTTTTTTTTTCCGAGACAGGGTTTCTCCGTAGCTTTTGGTTCCTGTCCTGGAACTAGCTCTTGTAGACCAGGCTGGCCTCGAACTCACAGAGATCCGCCTGCCTCTGCCTCCTGAGTGCTGGGATTAAAGGCGTGCGCCACCATCGCCCGGTGACCTTACTAGTCTTTATGACTTTTTTTGCTTATAGTTTAACCATATCTTACAAAAAACAAACAAACAAAAATCCAAAGCCAAAAAAAAAAAAAACCAACAACAACATAAAAGTGTCAAAGGTAGTGTGTGAGTTTATTTTGTCTGACTTAAAGTCTGTTTGATCTGTTTTTCTGGAAAAGTTAGAGCTGGACAAAGATCACAATGTAATAGGTCCTGCTTGTTGTTCTCAGGCAAGGCTTGTTTATTTAGCTAATTGTGTTTGTGGAGTCCATTAAGGAACAAATGGCGACTGGAAACTACCTACCCATGAGTCATAACTGTGGAAAGGGTGCTTCGGCGGCAACCTTTGCAGTCCTCAGGCTGATTCTGAGTTGTGTGTTTTGCTCCTTTTCTTTCTCTCCCCGTGCCATCAGCAAATCCCTGGGTACCACTAGTTAAATGTAATTCAGAATCTGACCGACAGTTTTCACTGCTATTGTTATTAGCTCTTCTGGCCCAAATTATCAACCCAAATTACTAAGGATTCTTGCAGTAGCCTTTGAAATGTAGAGAGAATTGACAGGAGAATGTAAAAATGACGAGTGGGAGATGGCTACAAAACCTTGCATTCTTTTATTTATGGAGGCAAACGGTGTCTAAATGTCTGTTTAAAAAACTTAGTAAAAGGAGAAATCTATTTAGCTAATTTACACACACACACGCACACACACACGCGCACACACACACACACACACACACACACACACACACAAAGGAAGAATGTATAGGAGATGACTGCACAAGGGAGCAGCTGCGACATGAGTGGCTTGTTGGAAATGGCAAGCCTATTTTTCGCCTGCCTGGAGCCAATGATGTGGTACATGTTGCTCTTCAGACTCATGTGTCATGGCCATTCAAAGCTTCGGTATACAAGAAGCAAAATAAGCCACCAAGCCTATCGACACTATATGACTCTAGAGTTCACCCTCCCTGGGATCTTCATCATTCAATTCCAAATTCCCAGAATACTTCCTCCTGGGCTTGACTGACTTCATATTCTCACCTCTGATTCTGTGAGCTGGGCACAGCATTCCCTGACTAAAAACAGACACTCAGGTTCATTGTCTAACAGGATCTAGAAAACACTTTCCAAAAAGGAGCCTGAACTAATTAACATCTGTGCTACAACTGGCAAATGATCTAAATTCAATACTCTATGAAATCATACAGTGAATCAGTTACTGTCATTCTTATAACCTTTTGGGACTTCATAAACTGAAGTTAAGTCAATAAAAATGAATGTTACTCAGTGATGTAGATTTCATTCACTTTCCAGAAAGTCTACCAATAAACAAAACTTAAAAAAAAATACTTACTCGCAGGTTATTTCAATGAACATCAAGCTGTGTCTGTATATAGCCTTCATCTAGCTGCCCCTGTACATAGTCTTCATTATTCTGGTGACTGTTAAATCTGATAACTTAGGTTGGCAAGTTCAGCAATGCACACCTTTCTGGATTTTAGCATTCTAGGCCTCATAATGTAATGGACTGTCTTTCTGGTGTGTGTTTAGATTTCTTTTTGCTTTGTATCAAGTTAGACAGTATTGCTTAGTGTCAGCCTGACTTGGCTAAATGTAGTCTACCTCTTGGTAAGGTCATATAACACCCAGTCCCAGTTTATTCTTCAATAAGTAGTTAAGAATATTTTCCATTTAAGAAGGAGACCATCATTTGCCCAACGACATAAAGCTATGGAACTGCTCTAAGTCAACATACTGACTCATTCATCAGAAGGAAACAAACTTTGCTGAGAATGCACTACAGGTAAAGTTAGATGCTTTCTGCTAAAAATTAAACGGAACCATAAATTACAAAGGTTTTACTCTATGCCAAATTTTCACACTTTAATAATTTAACACTTATTTATTAAGATTTTCAATCCTAATTTTTAAAAGAGCAATCAGTTGAAACTGATTTCTAAGACTAAAAAGTACCAGTAAGGCCTAGCAAGATGGTGCAGTCGCTGAAGGTGCGTGCTCCAAGTAGAATAACCCAAGGTCAATCCCATCCCTAGACCTCAAAATGGAAGAGTGAACCAACCCCAGAAGGTTGTTCTCAGTCTACTTCTGTCCATGTTCTCTTTATGTGGGCACTCATCCAACCCCAAAAACACACACATGGAAAATAAAGAAACATAACATGAAATGAAATAAAAGGAGTTTAGGACACACCATGTTATCTTTGCCATTATAATAGTAACTATTTAAGGCCTTCATCTTTTTTGCTGAATGGATTTCTGGATGTGCTGCACTATCCTTTATGTAATATCATAAAAACGGATCTACACTCACCTTCAGTTTTAGGGCTCTTCTGGATTGATGTGGGCATGGCAGGATGAATTCAGAATGCAATGAAATTGCTAAGGTATAGAAATCAAAGCAATATCTCTATAGAGAAAATAGGGGCCTGACTTAACTCTTTTCATCTCAAAGAGCGTGATGGACCAAGAAACTGACATTTTTGAAGAGTAGCAGAGGGCTAAGCAATGTGGCACTAATGGTTTTGTCACCCCTCCCCGACTCTCATTTGATCTAGCGATTTCATCTTTACTAAGGAAGCATCTCACACGATGAACTTGTTTCTGATGAAAATAAATAAGTTTGTGGGGATGGCCAGGGTTTGCACTGAATTTCCCGTCAGGCATATGGAAGCCAGAAATCGTCTGCTACATCACGAGACTTCTGGACAGAAAACTGTGATCTCCGTAATTTTTCCTAATTCAGTGACAATATTTCTCAACAAGTTTAACCTAAACCTAGATGGGAAAGCATATCATAAAATTTAGGGGTGTGACTTACCTGTTCTGTGATTGCTCTGGGGAGTCATTTGGATTTTTAAGAAAGCTATTGAGGTAGTTCAATTTTTAAAAGCCTCACTCGCCACCCTTGGGAAGTTCTTGTCACCTTGATTCTCTCTGGACCACTGCCTGCTCATTCAGCATAAGAAGGCCATCACCATTTCCAGGCCTTCCCTGGTTAATTCAATGCCCCCCTCAGCCTTCCACTGCTGAACTCATACGATTTTACATTTGGTTATGTGAGGTTGTCCCCTTGACATAGCAGCAAATCTGTTGAAGACAAGTATGGCGTTTTTAAACCCTTTGCGCCCAATATAATGTGTCAAACCGGACAAAATGTGTTTCAGAGAACAACAGCAACAAAAAAACACTCCACCACCCCCACCCCCACCAAAAAAAAAAAAAACCCAAAAAACCAAAAGTGTAGAGCCACTCAGACATAGCTTAAGAAAGGCTTCAAACTTGTTTTATTCTGTCCTCTCCCTTCAGGGAATTAATTTCCTACTTCAACAAGTATGATACCACAAATCAAAGTTTTACAAGTTCCAAGTTGAAGGCATCCTCTTGGACCACAGAACTCTAGAGAACTACACTTCCCGAAATGCCCCGAGCCTAATTGGTTTGCTGCCTGTTCTTGAAGGCAGGTTCTATCTGCCCATAGGCCAATGCAGTGAGGAGACTGTCCTGAAGGGGAGAATGTAGCCAATCACAAGGCAAAGGGAGGTGCTTCTGAATTTGGTGCGGAACTAACAAAACCTGGTGTTTTTGTTTTTTTCCTAGTCGGGGCGGGTCTTAGTAAGCCTAAGATTGGCCTTTCGCTGTGACCCTTGAAAGCGCTGCTCTTCCAGCATTTCTCCCCTTCTGATGATCTGCGCCCACCACCTTCGCCTGTAGAAAGCACTGGTCAGGATTCTCTCTGCCCCCAGCACCAATTTCTCTCCACCGCTGCAAACTTGAACCACTCCTCTGTCAGTTAGCACTCGAGGAGACACGCAGGAACATTGGCAGGCAGACCTGAGCAAAAATTTCACCTCCCTCTCCTGTCCGACGATCAGAGAGCCTCCAGGGGGTTGTTGATTGACTAATTAAACTGGCAGGTAGACAGGACTTTGTAACAAGGAGTGGCGGGGAGTGCTGGCTGCCACCCACTCTGCCTGCCGAATGGATTCGGTCGGAGTGGTGGGTGACCAAGGTCGGGGCGTTGGAGTTCTTCCCCTTAGGAGGACCGATTTCGGTCTAGCCGCCACCCGCCACCCTCATTTTTACCTCCAGCAACACCTTCAAGAAGGAGGCTGGGCTTCTCCCTTTGGGTGTCTCCTAGCTGTCATCTAGCCACTAACATAATCGTCGCCTAGACGCTCCCTTGCGAGCCCAGACACAAAGCCACCTGAAAGCACCCAGTGGGAGCTTGACTGACAGGGCTGGAGGTGCGGGCCGGGGAGCCCGCGGTCCGCCAGCTGCTGCCCCGGCCCTCGGCTGAGGATGATTTAAGCCGCGGGCCGGGGGCGGGGGCGGCGGCGCGCATGCGCACCGGGCAGCCCGCTCCGCGGAGGCCCAGCTGCCGCCACCGCCGCGGCCGGCGCTGGAACCGCGGCTCGCCGCCTGCTCGGCCGGGCGTTGGGGGCCGGAGACCGAGGCTGCCGGGAGGTGACAGCGAGCGGCCGGGCGGTCTGGGAGAGAGCAGCGGGAGGCGCGAGGACCGGCTCCGGGTGTCCGGGCCATGAGGGCCGGGCGGCTGCGCTGAGCGGAGGCCGAGCCCGGGACGCGCCGAGGGACTGCGGGGCCGCGGGGCCATGGATGCGGCGGCGGCAGCGGCAGCGGCAGCGGCGCGGGACGGCGGGAGCCTGGCCGCGACCAGGTGAGGAGGCGGCGTCCGGCGCCACTGCAGCCCGCGGCGGCCTCGGAGGAAGAGGACTCGCCGCCGCGCGCCCGTCGTCGCAGCCCTTCCTGTTGGGATTATCTCCTGCTCTCCGCTCCTTCGCACTCCGCGATCGAAGCCGCCAGCGGCTCGGACTCCTTCCCACCCGGTGCCTCCGCTACCCCGGGGGCCTCGAGGAGACGGACAGATCCCCCTGGGCGGCGAGACCATGAGGAAATTCAACATCAGGAAGGTGCTGGACGGCCTGACCGCAGGCTCGTCCTCGGCCTCGCAACAGCAGCAACAGCAGCAGCACCCGCCTGGGAACCGGGAGCCCGAGATCCAGGAGACGCTCCAGTCCGAACACTTCCAACTCTGCAAGGTGAAGGGAGCGCGCAGCCCCGCCGAGCTGTCTTGGGAAGATTGGGGTCCTTTGAGGGGGCCGCTGGGCAGTACCCGGGAGATTGAGGGCAGAGCGCGCCAATAGAGCTCAGAGCTCTAGGAAGGCGCCCCCCCCCCCCTTTTGACAGACGTGCCTTAACGGGGGATTTTGGATAGAGATCCCCCTACTTCTTTTAGTCCCTTTCATAAAAAGCAGTCATTTCAAGGCAACCCAAGCATACTCCCTTGTCTTTAATTCCCATCCAGCCACTGGTAACAATGGTCTGGAAATACTTTTATATTCGCGCATATTTTATTTTCTTTCACTGACGTCGAAATTTTCCAGCAGTCTGTGATGAACGTCGTTCGTGGGCAAGGCAAACCTGTTCAACCAGATTTTTTTTTTTTTTATGCGCATCACTTTTTAGAATGCGGGCGAAGCGGCTCACCACCTGAAGTCGCAGGATTCTTCACCTTGTTTGGTTAAAAAGTTAGAGCAGAGGTTTTTCTTTTTTAATTATTATTTTTTTGTCTGTGAATGGCACAATGATTGCCCCCACGGTCCTGTATTCAGAAAGAATGATGCAGCGTATTAATTTCCAGCTGCTCACAGAGAAAAGCACACGAGCCTCCGTTCCCAGACCTCCTTGCCTGCTCATAGATAGCCTTTCGGTCCTTCCTATATCGGGGGCTTACAATCCTGCGCACAATTTTTGTTCTTATGGCCTAAAATTATTCCAGACTTAATAGAAAATTGCAAGATTATTTTTTGCACCCATTTCCATCGTTAGAATTGCTCGTGTTGTTTTTGAGGTTGATGTCTCTTTGACTAAATCCTTCAGTAGTTTTCATTACAACTTTTTCTTAGAAATCCCCCCCCCTTTAGCATTCAAACAAAGCTACGATTTGGGTGATTTCTCTTGAGATGCCACACGAATCTCCTTTTGCAAGGACTTTACAGAATTTTGAACCACTACAAACTTGAGCAACGTGGAGTCAAGCAGAATAGTGTCCGCTATTCATAGGAAATTGCCCTCTGTGGAGTTACTAGCATAGTAGCAAAGCAGGAATTTAAGTAGATTTGTTCTTCTGGCGCTGTGATCCTTAGGCTAGAGTCCACCCTCCAACCCTCAGCTCCCCCATAAAGTGTTAAGTTCCTGTGTGTGCTTTGTGTAGTAGTTGGTTCCCAGTCTAACGACCCTGTGGGCTGTTCTGTTTTCGGATTCTGCCTGCTGCCTTGGTTCCTGTGATGTCACTGCCCATCCCCAGACTGTTCGCCATGGATTCCCCTATCAGCCCTCAGCTCTGGCCTTTGATCCAGTACAGAAGATCCTGGCAGTAGGAACTCAGACTGGTGCTTTAAGGCTGTATCCTTTCTTTAATTAAAAATAATAATAATAATAATAATAACAAAGACAAGGAAAGAAATGTTTTTGTTTGCTTTCTTTGTCATCTCCAGCCATTCAGTATTGCTCATTAATCCTGTGTTTCCTCTTTGGGTTTGTATCTTAAGAACTCATGTGGTGCCGGCTTCCCCTTATGATAGTAGCTATGTTTAGAGGGTATGCTGCTCTAAGGATAGCTCTGGGATCTCAGGGGTTTCTCAGCAGGAACCAAAACATCACTCCCAAGTTCATTGTGACTACTTTGTTTGTAATGACTCTAAGATCCTGAGGGGAATACACGTGTGTGTTTTAGGGGATTAATGCCTAGTGGCCAAAGATAAAGTTCAAGGACCAGAGATGGTGAGGGTAGAGCACGGTCAGCTTGTTAGATGTTGTATCCAGTGGGTGTTAAACTCAGCTGCCCATCACGCTCATGAATTAGATGTTGGATTTGAATTTGATTTGTTTTCCACATGCCCTTCCAGATAAAAAACATTAACCGGTGACAAGTTATCAAATTAGTTTTCTATAAATAAGAAGGGCTAATATTTCTAGAGATTTCAGGGCACTGTTTCGTAAAATGCATAGATCAGAATGTACTGTGGTGATATTGACTTTGTCTTTTTTTTTCTGTTTGTTATGTGTAGCAGAAGCTACGAAGTACATTAGCTTGTAGAAGAAGATTTTTCTTCTGGTTATCTGTGAATTGTGTAGCTTTGGCATAAGGATTTTTCAGATTCTTTACGAGAATTTTTTCAAGAGCATCTTTTTGGTGTGAACAATGAGGACTTTCTTACTTCCTCTGTTATACTATTTAACTTCAAATAAAGTGTGTGATTGCTTTCACTCTGACATTTAAACATGCTTGACTAGCCCATTATTGAGATGCTGTGCTTGTAATAAACCAGCAAGCCACCCGGTGACCTCACTGGACGGTATTATTGACAAAAAAAGGGGGGGGTGATATTGGGAGGGGCTGGGCCTATTCTGTTTACATTTCGGGGTTTTCAGCATTTGATTTAAACGTGAACCAGGAATTTCATTTATGAACTTTTAAAGCATTTCAAAGGTGTCCTTTAAGACATCAGATTATGCTCCCCTTTAACTCCGAGGATGTTGTCTGGCGAGCCCGACGGGCTCTCAGGGAAGTGCACAGTGAACACAGGCAGTCCAGGCCTGTCTCTAGTGGTAAAGGCTGAACTTGGTGCCTTCTGCACTGTGCACAGATTGCTCCTGGCCAGACGGCTAAACTGTTGAGACTAGAACATTCTCTGACTTCAATTGCTTAGATGTTTTTATTTTTACAAAGGCATTCTATTATAATTTTGTAAAGATAAGCATAGTGAATTTTCTCAGTGTCTAATGAAATTCGGTTTCAGGACCACAGGGTTCTGTTTGGAACTGTAATATTTTTCCCTCCAACAAAAGCATTCTGCTACGTGACTGAAGGAAAAAATGAATTTAATCAGTTATTTTTCAATTTTTTAAATTGAATTGAACTTTTAAATTAATTAATTGATTTTTTTAAATTGTTTTTTTATTGAGCTATAAATTTTTCTTTGCTCCCCTCTTTTCCTCCCCCTGCCCTTTAACCCTCTTCCATGGTCCCCATGCTCCCAATTTACTCAGGAGATCTTGTCTTTTCCAACTTCCCATGTAGATTAGATCCATGTATTCTTTTGATTTCCTTCTGAAAGAGTTGTCCCCCCCCCCCCCCATTTCTTCCTGTTTTCTCTGGCCTCAGCAGTTTTATTATATAACTTTTTAACAGGCTTTTGATATTTAATTATATGTGCCACCAGCAAAACCAGTAAAACTGACTTTGTAAAGCAGCTGCAGTTATTTGTCTTACAAGGACCTTAAACTCTAATTTGCATAATTAGCAAGTGGACCCAACAGAACGATTACCATGGCAGGCTGTGGTAATTGCTAGTTCAAAGGATCAGGCATCCAAAATGATTGCTCCCAGGGACATTTGGGCTTATATGTCTTCTTAGAGTCCAATGTTAGTGAGTGAAAAGTGGAGCTCCAGTTCCAGGGCCTCTGTCGTTTTCTTCTAGACTCCTTGCTGTGTTGAGAATGAAATCCTGAGACCTGTTGACTGAGTCTCTTGGACTTTCCCTTTGAGAGCTTTGCTCCCACATTCTAGATTGGCAAGTTATCCTGCCTACCAGCAGAACATCTCCCCGTTACACCCCTCCCCCAACCACACCCCTTCATTCAACCTCATTCCTCCCATTAGGGATGGATGAGCCTAGAGCTCTGTTTATCTGGGCTCTGATTTATAGAAAACAACAGAGACCTTTTAAAAAGTTCACCACGTATATTAGTTAATTAGGTTTTTATTTTATTTTTGGAAACTAGGCAGATATCTAAACGTATGCTTTCTAATTTTAGAACTCCGTATTGACTTACCGTTATCATGTTTGTTCTGGTTTCCTCTTTCTAACTGGTTTCTTCCAGTCCTTGTGTGCATTCCTGTTTTAGACTTTTATTGTCTAGAATATGTTTTCCCAAACAGGGAAGACGAATGTTTTAGGGAAGAAAAACTCTTCTAAATAAAATATCCTTTGATTAATTATGTAGCAGAAAATAGCTAATTTCTTAAGTGGGATTGGACCTGTTTGTTAATGGGATACCTTCATAAATGCTGGCAGTGCAGTCTCAGTTGACTGTCTCACATGGAGTTGAAAAGCAAAACAAATCCAAAAGACTGATTGAGTAAACTATATCTGATAGCTAGTGTTTGCATTTAAAGGTAGTGATAATCGAATCCTTAATGAATAGCTAACCAATACTGAGACAAAATATCTAATCTATTTATCGCATTAATGTACAATACATGAATGATATCATTTTGTTTCATTAACCTTCTTGGCCTCTGAAGAGGACACGGGGGTGCCTGCCATGTGTTTACTGATAATAAACAAGGAAACACAATTTTATGTAATACTGATATAGTTTGTCTTCCATTGTTTGCCACAGGGAAAGAAATAAAATTTGATTTTTATGAGTAATTTGGATGTTGGCTTTGGAAAGAGAAGCCGCACTAAAGAATGGAGTCATTTTAGCTCACCGAGCTGCTGTCTCTGTGGACTGGGGCACAAGTGCAATTGATCATTGCTTCACCTTAAGTTACCATGGCCTTGATCACATTTAAGTGTAAAATTTTATCTGTAAACAATTGGGGGGGGGTTAAAGTTAGGGCATTTTATTGTGACTATTTAAAGGACTACGGGAAACTAGAACTTCAGATTTACTCAATGCGCAGTGAGAGATGAAGCTACCAGATAACCTCCTTTATGGTACTCCTGACTTGTGCAGAGTTCGGGGTACTGGGCAGTCTGTTCTGTTGAAGTAAAGCCTTCATTCGCAATGCACTCTTGGTACAGGGTTACAGAGTGGTGTCTGTAAGGCTTAACAAGGCCACAGACTTTAGACTGCAGACTGTGTGGGCCGAACTCTAGTTCTTGCCTTCTTTCTTTTCAATTTGTTTTTCTACGTTTTCTTAAACGATTTGTTTTTATTTTTTTATGTGCATTGGTGTTTTGTCTGCTTGTGTGTCTGTGTGAGGATGTCAGATCCCCTGGAACTAGAGTTAGAGACAGTTGTGAGCTGCCATGTGAATGCTGGGAATTGAACCTGGGTCCTCTGAAAGAGCAGCCAGTGCTCTTAACCATAGTGCCATCCCTCCAGCCCCATTCTTGCCTTTTTCAGCAAGGAATTGGTCTTTCTGTTTAAAATTAAGCATTCATTCAAAGGCAGTTTTGTAATTTCAGATTCCCATGTGTCTAGGCAAGTAATTCAAAAGAAATGAATGTATGGCCATTGTAGAGGCTTCTACGGCCGGAACTAGTCAAATATTGCAATGAGGAACTTGTATAGAGATTCACTGTCTTCACAAAGTCAGACTCTAGATTAAGTCCCTAGCCCTTGATAACCGCTGCTGCCCATTGGTAGATGAGGGTGCCGAACGGCAGAGTGGAGAATCTGAAGAATCCTGAGCGGGAATGCCCTAGCACAACCGTGCTGTAGGGAGTGATAGTAGACTCAGGGAATGTTGGGGAGAGCTCCTGATTGGAATAATGATCCTAATTGCGTTGAGAGTAGAAACAGGCTAATTAGAGGGCTGGGAAGATAGCTGGGTTAGTAATGTGCTCGCTCTGCAAGCACAAGGACCCGTGTACAAGCCAGGAATAGTGCTGTGCACTTGGCATCCTAGTGCTGCGGAGGTAGCTGGGCAGCCTAGAAAAATGGGTGAACTTCAGGTTCCAGTAAGAGACACTGTCTCAAAAAAAAAAAAGGTGGGACAGCTTTTGAGGTTGGCCTAGAGGCTATGTGTATGTGCATACATGTGGACTGCACACACCACATAGCATGTATACACAGAGAGAGAGAGAGAGAGAGGGGGGGGGGGGAGGGAGGGAGAGAGACAGAGAGACAGAGAGAGAGAGACAGAGAGAGAGAGACAGAGAATGAGACAATTGAATTTTAGCCTGGAGGTGTTTTTGCCCTTGAAGTCATTTAGGAACATTTGACAGGAAGAAAGTGTGGTTCGTGTGTGTGTGTGTGTGTGTGTGTGTGTGTGTGTGTGTGTGTGTGTGTTTGGTCAGGCAACAGCATCATGGATGAAAGAACAGAGCAGATGAAACTTCCTGGGTTACCATAATCACACAGGTAGTAACGTGGACCCCGGACAGATGTGGCAGAATGGGCACTGGGAAAGGGCTTGGCTGCTTTCTATGAAATCTCAGGGAGTGAGTCAGGGTGAAAGTGCCCTGGAAATTACCGAACAGAGATGGATGAATGTTGAGTTGGAAATTATGTCACTTTCTGCTTTACTGCAGCGACGTTCAGAGAAAGCAGACTGGGCTGCTGATTTAGCATGAGAATCTGATACAGTTTTATGTTTGATATTGTGACTTTTATAACTGAATATAGAGTGATCAGTAGCAGTTTAGCTTTTGGGATCTGTTTAGTGTTTGTCAGTAGCTGGTAGCTGGTTGGACAGTTTAATTCTGTGATTTGTTCAGGACACTAGGAAAATTTAAAACGGGCTCTCACCTACTAAATGTCAGTGCCAGCTTTTTGGTCAGTATGACAATTCCAGGCACATGCTTCAGAAGTGTCTGGTTGTAAATCACTGCCCTTAGTTAAAAAGGAGTCCGTTCCACCTCATGGGATTGCCAGGGTTCAGTACAAGCAAGCGTGCACAGCTGTTGGGGCTGCAGGGCTGCTTGTTGGATGTTCGGGCGTGACTGCCAGTGTTCTGAGAGTTCTCTGCAGTGTGGATTCTCAGTCTGTTCATTCGTGTGTTCCACAAATGCTGCATGAGGAGCAACTCAGTGCCAGGCCTTGGCATGGCCCCCGTTTCGTCAGTTTTGTAGCTGATATAGTCTTTGGAAAAAAGTTCAGGAAAGTAGCTGGGTTTTGCTTTAATTTTGCCCTTTATTGTAGTGTTTTTATGTGTATGGATGTTTGCCTGCATCTGTCTGTGCTGATTTGCAGGCCTGGAGGCCAGGAGAGGCACACAGTTGGGAGCCACTGTGTAGGCTGGGAACTGAGCCCAAGTCTGGGCTAGCAGCTAGTGTTGCTAATCTGTGAGGCCATGTCTCCAGCCCAGTGTGCCTTTTAAATGGCTGCACTCTTCTAAGCTGTGAGTTTGCAATGTTGCTATTGAGAAATAAATAGTATATGTAGAAGTTCTGCTTGGGAATGGTGGTGGCGCACACCTTTAATGCCATCACTCCAGAGGCAGAGACTGGCGGATCTCTGTGAGTTTTAGGTCAGCCTGGTCTACAGAGCTAGTTCCAGGAAAGGCTCCAATGCTACAGAGAAACCCTTGTCTCGAAAAACCAAAGAAAATGTATAGTACATATAGTACTTAACAAATTAATATGTAATGATTTTATACTTGTAAGATAGCATTAGAATGGTTTGGTTTCCTGCTTGTTAATGTTATTTTTTGTAACATAAGTATAGTACTGAAAAAAAGACTTGGGAAAGGCTCTTGGTTTGAAATAATTAAATAATAAACTAGTTGAAATAAACTAGTGAAATAAACTAGTAGATACTTAGCCACACTTTCATCTGCTCCCCTTTTAGGGATTGTGTCTGTTTCTAAGTGAGCTTTTTGGAAATGGAGCAGTGGAGGAGAAGTAAGCAGCTCAATACACATTTACATCTCAGTCTGTTCTCTGCTAAGAGCACTTTGCTTAAAGGGAAGAGTGAGCCCCATGTTAACTGCAAAACAAGGTTCTCAGTTCACTTAATAAAAAAGAAGTGCGACTCTGGAAACAGATTTGCAGTGTGTGTGTGTGTGTGTGTGTGTGTGTGTGTGTGTGTTTGTGCGTGATGAAAAATAAAACATGAAAGTGTATTGACTTGAAAAAATCATGTTACATATGGGAAAATCAAGTCTGTGCTTTATAAACCTATTATAGTAAATCTAAAATTACTATTGCTGTTCTAAAGGTGTGAAGTAAATCCCAGAAGAATTACCTCATTATTAGATTAGTGTTCAGTCTTAAGACTGATTTTTGTCTGATAGGTGAACTGAAATCTTGATGTGTTTGTTCCCTTGGCTGTGAGTCAGGTTTCGAAGAGTCCTTCTAGCTCTGCGATGCTGTGGTCTCTTTCTCCGTGGAAGGCCTTGTGGTTCTTTGGACTGTTTGCTTGTAGGGGTCAGATTAACTGTTGTGAGTGCCTGTCACACCGGATGAAGTATTTGCCTCCATCCTGTTGTGGGCTGTTTTGTTTTGTGTCCCCTGAATGCATTCCTAACCCTTCAATAGATGTGTAAGTGTTTGCCAAAGAGATCAGGAAGGTGCATGCGAGTCAACGCAGCATTCATGCTGGATCCTGACTGACGGATCTGCTGAACATTTTTAGTAACATTTAGTAAGGCCTGCCTTTATTTTTTGGGTGTTAATAATTGTGATGTAAGTATACTTTAAAAACAGTTCCTAATTACATGTGGTTTACCCCATTTATTTCTTTCTTTTGAGGCAGAGTCTCACCATGTAACCCCCTGTGTAGGGTGGCCTAGAACTCAAAGACCCGCCTGCCTCTGCTTCCAAGTGCTGGGATTAAAGGTGTGGTCAACATGCTTAGTGGTTTTACTGTTTAGTATTGGAGACTGTGTTCCTTGAATTGATGGTATGGAATTGGTTATAAATTTGGTAACAATAGAGTAACTTGGAAAACTAATGTCTTTTACTACATGTGTGTATGTGACTGGCCTATAGGATAGAGTACCATTGAATAGAAGGTAATTAAAGGATTACCCAAAGCCTGGGATGTGGCTCCCAGAGCTGGCTGGCCCCAAAGCTCTGGGTTCGAACCCCAACACCACTGCAGTTCCACCAACACACACCCCTGCTAAAAGTTTCTGCATGTCTTTTTGTGCTCAGGCTGAATCTGACCTCCCCTGCTCCCTGCCATAGCACCCTCTTGAATAAAGTCTGCTTCTTGCCTTTAACCAGTGTAAAGTTTTTCTTTTGTTGCACCTGTTACTGTTCTCTTGTTGTTACTCGGTTACTTACACTAGGGGAACTCTCACACTTCTCTCTCTGTGTAAAAGAGAAGAAGGTAATCTTTGGTGGTTGTGCAATTAATTAATGTAATGCAGGGAAAGACACGCATTATTTACGAAAGGACAGTTTGTTATGAGGCCTTTGGTATTGATTTTTTTTTTTACAGTGCCTTAATAAGCATTCTCTGAGCTGATTGGCATTTAGCACCCTCAGAATACATGTTCTTAGCCTTGTGGGATTGCAGGGTAAGGGACTAGTTTTGGTTTAACCTGTACATTTCACCATATACTGACTTTTGGATTTGAACTGTAGCACAAATAATGAAAACCCAGAGACAGAAATTGAGCAGGAAAAAGGGCAAAGTAGGAATATCTGCATATGTTTTCATTTTAATATTTGTGGAGAAGTTAGATCCGTGACAGTCATCTAGTTTCAGATTTAGTAATTCTAATTGTTCTAAATTTTAGTTTTCCTTGTTTTCTTTTAAAGAAATTGTGATACTAATTCTGTTTATCACGTATCCTTTTTTCCTTCTGGCTATGGGTGGAAAGGAAGTTTAAGAGATGCTTGGAGCTGGGGACACAGTTGTTAACATTGGTTACTGCTCAGTGTTCCACAGCAGGTATCGTGTTTATGTCCAGCGAGTCCTGAACCCTGAGCATTCTCTTCATTGTTGAAATAATTCTTATGTTTAAAGCTTAGAGTCATGGTCACATGTGTATGTATGTGTGTGTATGTATGTATATATATATATATATATATATATATATAACATATTTTTTTACTTGATTATATGGTACCTGTAGGCAACCTTTTATCAACATTAAAATCGAAGTTTTTGCATTTCAGTCTTTAAAACATGTATTTCATGCCTAAAAAGTTATTAGTGTTAATGTATGTGAGAAGTTGTGGCATAATCCAAATGACAGCATAGTAACAAAGTCAGTCCGTGTCCTGATATTCTCTGGAGCCCATACGGTAGACAGTATTCACTGTACAGTTGACCAAATCAAGTGGGGAACTCCCCTCAATCAGCTCAATATATTTTCTGGTTATTATTAACTATGTGTATATGCACTTGTACACACGTAGTAAAAGTAATATCTTTCTCAACTTCAGGAGCCAGCAGCAGTTGCTGTAGAGGGCTAACTAGTAAGGTTTTTATTTTATTTTATTTTATTTTTTATCAAGGGAGTGGACAATATGGTCTTTGTAATAAATATTAACTCTTCCTGCATGCAACACAAAATGTGCCATAGACAGTATGTAAAGGGATGAGTATGTTTCAATAAAACTTTGCTTCCAAAATCAGGCAGCAGGCAGTAGATTTTGCACTGGTTTGACTGATCAGTATACCTTATTTCTAATATATGTATGTGGAGGGATTTGTATGTAAGACTTACTGCTGACATTTTTATATTAAACTATAGAAGTTTTACCATTATGCCAGTTGAAATGAAAACTTTTAGTGATTAATAAGCTGTTTTTAAAAAGTATGAGTAAATTCCTAACTATATTTAGTATTTGCAGAAGTGCTTTTCAAACATAAGGAAGGTCTTTATGATTTTCCATTGAATTATAATTAGTATAATAATAAAGCTATTTCCTCAGCTGTCCATAGAGAGCAGCTCTGCCTTCAGTTGCATCTTCATAGCAGAAAGCCTGCCTTTCACCTCTCTTTTGTAAAAAGATATTTGAGTTTATAGCGCTCGGGGAGTTAATCTTTTCATTCCTATAATAAACATAGATGTATATATTTTTAGCTTTAAAGGTAAAAAGAATGAAAGCATCCAACTAAAATATGATTCCTCAGATGTGTTCAAACTTTTATTAGAAATGCCTTTCACTTGTGAAAAAAATAACCTGAAAAATGAACACATATTGAAAAGCAAAAACTCACTCGTAGACTCATAGAAGCAAATTCAGGCAGTTTGTCATTTCTTGAGAATCAAGTATGGCCCATAAACTAGCAGCTAAAGTTGTAGCTACTTTTTAAGAAAGTGTTGTAAAGATGCTCTCTGCATAATTTTCCAACAGCAAATGTAGATGTAAAAGCAGAAAACCACAAGTTCTACTTGCTTCCAGTTTTCCAAATAGTATTAATCCTTTTTGAAGGGTGTGTATGTCATATGCATTGAAAAAATGGCAACATTCTGAGTGTATTTATTTATGTTTCTTTGTGGTAAGTATTTTTGAGACAGGGCTTTTCAGTAGCTTTGGAGCCTGTCGTGGAACTCTGTAGACCAGGTTGGCATGAACTCACAGAGATCTGTCTGTCTCCGCCTCCCACATGCTGGAATTAAAGGCATGTGCCACCACTGCCTGGCTTGTGGTAATTTTTAATCCATAGTATTCTATGGTAAGTGATATTATTTCACAATGGAGAGAATGAAAGCTTTTAAATAAGTAACTAGTCATTTTGATTTCTATTATTCTTCATTTGAAAACTGAGGTTTGCACAAAACGTGATATCAATTGCAAAGTAGAACCAGTCTTAGAACTTCTGTGGTCATTATCAAATAATTTTTCCCTACTAGAGTAATTTTTGTATAGCTTTTGATCCTGTTTCCCTTTTGAATAAGTGTCAGCTGGGACATTTGAAGCGTTTGCTGTGAGACTGTCTATTGAAGAGTGATTAATCCTGCTCCATAAAAAAGCATATCTCCCCTAAGAGCAGTGCCTCTGTTTTTGTCACTAGAATCCTTGCCAAAGAGAACCGACATTTGGTGGCATCAGCTACTGTGGTTCTTTCGGCTAATGGGCTTTACTTTGTACATGTATTTTTTTTTTTGTGTGTCTTTTGAAAAGAAGATGAAGAAAACATGTTGAAACTTATTTCTCCATGTACTAATTCTGTTGGCTACATTATCCATAATATGTTGAATTTTTCTGGTAAAATTAACTTTGTTTTTTTTTTTGTTGTTGTGTTTTGTGATTCTAGCTAACTGAAATTCATAATGTAGACCAGGCTAGTCTCACAAAGATTCACTTGCCTCTGCCTCCCAAATCCTGGGATTAAAAGTACACCTCACCACACAAGGCCCACTTTAGTATTCTTAGAAAAACAAACAGAGTCTCTAGATAGTTGAGAGGAAAATAGATGGCTTTGGCTTATGTGTGAGAATGAGCATTCCTTGTTCCTTTAACCTAGACAACTGTTATGTATGAGTACATTTCATAGTAGACTGAGTAAGTAGTTCATTTAAAAATACCAAAGTGCACCAAAAGCTGTTCTGAAATAGTAATGCAGATAATCTTACCTCCAAAATAGTAACTATGAATGAACATATTTCGCCATTCTATTTCATTTATGAATACAAAAATTCTTCACTAAAAGTAACCAGAGGTCCATTTCCACAGTTAACTGGCACTCCTACCTGGTAATATAGCAGAGCTGCCATCCCTTACTGCCCTTGACCATTACCAGAAGGCTCAGAAACGGTTACAGCTACTTTACAGTTTCGGTGCTGGTTTCATTTCGGTTAAGAGAGAGCAGTTGAGCCAATTCAAATACTATGTGGCGTATATAGTAGAATGTCAACGCTTATTAAGATAAGAAGGTTTGGCATTGCTACCTCTGCTGTTGATGTTGTTTAGAGCAGTCGGGTTCTCACATTTGTAGCCCAGGCTGGTCGGGAACTGCTGACAGCCTTACCTCAGCTTCCGGATAGCCTGTGTGAGTCACCATGCTACGTCAAGGGACTTGTGTATCTCTCGTAGTTATTTTTAGCATTTTTTAAACTTCAGAAATAAAATATAGTAAATTTGACTTTAATGACAGATTAATAAAATGTTAGACTCATGAATCAGCAGTAAACAATTAAGCCTCTTCTCTATATATCATTGTGAGACTATCTTTTACTTACTACATTAATTTTTAAAGATATTCCCGTATATTCTCTGCCCCTGTCTGTAATGGCAGCTGTCCCACCAGAATGCTGCCTTTGTCACACTGGTGAATGTATCATAGACAGGTTCTTTCCACACAGCCTGCAGAGCTTTAGGTAGAGTTTCTTCTTGGCGAGTTGCAGGGTTATATAAATCAGTGATGGTGCACATGCTTTATTGTGTATGGAGACAGTTTAGTGCTCTTTGTCTGCTGCTCTGCCTATCCTTCCTCTCGCAGCCTCTGGCAGCCTCTGGTCTTCTCAGTCTTTATACTTTTGCCATTTCTAGAAAGTCATATAGTGGATCACAAATCATGAATTGCTTTCATTTTGGTTACTTTCACTTAAGAACATCTTTACGTTTCTGGTCATGTCTTTCATTGGAGCATCTAATAACCCATTGTCTAGATATACCACGGTGACCATCCAGTCAAGAGGCTTCCGAACATCTGCAGGGCATTTTTAGTAAAGTGTTGTTCAGGATGTAACGTGGTTTTTTTTCTATTATATACATCTGTTTTCACTCCCTCTTTCTCATCCCTTGATCTGTGTATTGTTTACCAGTACTACTGCATTGTGATTACTATAGCTTTGTAGCAACTCCTGAAGTTTGAAAATGGCAAACCTCCTGTGATATAATTTTAGACATTTTTACCTCTCCACATAAACCTTAGGATGGTTTTGTTAATATACACAAAATAGTTCAGAGGGGGGATTACATTCAATCTTTAGGTCAATCACAAAAGCTGATTTCTTAATATTACTTACTAATGTGGATTTTTTTTTTTTTGGCTGAGAGAGCTTTTTTTTTTTGTTACTGATTTTTATTGCCCTCTACATTTTTTCTCTGCTCTCTTCCCTGCCTCTCCCCTCCCCTTTAACCCTCCCCCAAGGTTCCCATGCTCCCAATTTACTCAGGAGATCTTGTCTTTTTTTACTTCCCATGTAGATTAGATCTATGTATGTCTCTCTTAGGGTCCTCATTGTTGTCTAAGTTCTCTGGGATTGTGATTTGTGGACTGGTTTTCTTTGCTTAATGTTTAAAAACCACTTATGAGTGAGTACATGTGATAATTGTCTTTCTGTGTCTGGGTTACCTGACTCAAAATGATGATTTCTAGCTTCATCTATTTTTCTGCAAAATTAAAGATGTCATTATTTTTTCTGCTGTGTAGTACTTCATCATGTAAATATACCACATTTTCCTTATCCATTCTTCAGTCGAGGGGCATTTAGGTTGTTTCCAGTTTCTGGCTATGACAAACAATGCTGCTATGAACATAGCCTTGTGTCACGATTGAGCATCCTTTGGATATATACCCAACAGTGGTATTACTAGGTCTTGAGGAAATTGTTTCCTAATTTTCTGAGAAATCGCCACACTGACATCCAAAGGGGTTGTACCAACTTGCTTTTCCACCAGCATTGCAGAAGTGTTTCCTTTACCCCACAACCTCTCCAGCATAAGTTGCCATCAGTGTTTTTGACCTTGGCCATTCTTACAGGTGTAAGATGGAATCTCAGAGTTGTTTTGATTTGCATTTCTCTGATGACTAAGGATGTTGAACATTTCCTTAAGTGTCTTTCAGCCATTTTAGATTCCTCTGTTTTAGATTTTTCTGTTTAGGTCTGTACTTCATTTTTTTTTTTTATTGGATCATTTGTTCTTTTGGTAATCAATTTCTTGAGTTCTTTGTATATTTTGGAGATCAGACCTCTGTCTGATGTGGGGTTAGTGAAAATTTTTTCCCATTCTGTAGGCTGTCATTTTGTCTTGTTGACCTTTGCTTTATAGACGCTTTTCAGTTTCAGGAGGTCCCATTTATTTCTTGTTTCTCTCAGTGTCTGTGATGCTGGGGTTATATTTAGGAAGTGGTCTCCTGTGTCAATGCATTCAAATGTACTTCCCACTTTCTCTTCTGTAAGGTTCAGTGTGGCTGGCTTTATGTTGAGGTCTTTGATCCATTTGGACTTGAGTTTTGTGCACGGTTGTAACATAAGCAGTCCTGTTTGTTGGGGTTTTTGTCCCGCCCAGTACCCCACAACTGTTTAGCCCCAAAGAAAATCACACATAGGTCTCCATAAATTATAAGCTGATTGGCCCATTAGCTCTAGCCTCTCACTGGCTAACTCTCACATCTTGATTAACACATTTTTCTGATCTATGTTAGCCATGTGGCTCAGTACCTTTCTTTTTTTATTTTTATTTTTTTTTGTTTATTTTATTTTTTTTAGTTGTTGCAAAAAAAAAATCGCCTCCTCCCCGTTTCCCATTTCTCTCCCCCTCCTCGGACACATTACCCCCTCTTCCCACTTCCCTACCCCTCTCCCCCTCCCCCCCACTCCATTCCCCCTCCCTCTTGAGAATGAATTCAGTGGGGCAGATCACATCCTGCTGCTTTAGTGGTCTGGGCAGGAGTGGGAGGAATCAACTTTCTCCTTCCCAGAATTCTCCTGTTCTCATTATATCATTTCTACTTCCTGTCTGGTTTTCCCACCTATATTTTCCTGCCTTGCGTATCAGCATTTATTTAAAATATGATTAACAGAATACAGACAATTCTCCCGCACCACACGGTGATAGATATGGGACTATTTTCATTCTTCTACATGTTGATATCCAGTTATGCCAGCACCACTTGTTAAATATGCTTTTTTCCCCCATTTTATATATTTTGCTTCTTTGTCAAAAATCAGGTGTTCGAAGGTGTGTGGATTAATATCAGGGTCTTCGATTCGGTTCCGTTGGTCCTCCTGTCTGTTCTTATGCCAATCCCAGCTGTTTTCAGTATTATAGCTCTGTAGTAGAGTTTGAAGTTAGGAATTGTAATGCCTCCAGAAATTCTTTTATTGTACAGGATTGTTTTGGCTATCCTGGGTTTTTTGCTTTTCCAAATGAAGTTGAGTATTGTTCTTTCAAGGTCTGTGAAGAATTTTGCTGAGATTTTGATGGGCATTGCATTGAATCTGTAGATTGCTTTTGGTAAGATTGCTGTTTTTACATGTTAATTCTACCTACCCAAGAGCATGGGAGTTCAATTTCTTTCTTCAAAGATTTAAAGTTCTTGTTATATAAGTCTTCCACTTGCTTTGTTAGAGTTACTACAAGATATTTTATGCTATTTGTGGCTATTGTGTAGGGTGTTCTTTCTCTGATTTCTTTCCCTGCCCTTTTATCATCTGTGTACAGGAGGGCTACTTATTTCTTTTAGGGGGTTAATCTTGTATTCTGCTATTTTACTGAAAGTGTTTATTAGTTGTAGAAGTTCCTTGGTAGAATTTTTGGGGTCGCTTATGTAAACTATCATATCATCAACAAATAGTGAGAGTTTGACTTTTTATTTCTGATTTGTATCCCCTTGATCTCCTTTTAGTATCTTATTGCTCTGGCTAAGACCTCAAGAACTATATTGAATAGATGTGGAGAGAGTGGACAACCTTGTCTTGTTCCTGATTTCAGTTGGGATCACTGGGAGTTTCTCTCCATTTAGTTTGATGTTGGCTGTTGGCTTGTAGTATATTGCCTTTTTATGTTTAGGTATGTTTCTTGTATCCCTACTCTCTGCAAGACCTTTATCATGAAGGGATGATGTATTTTGTTGAAAGCTTTTTTGGCACCTAATGATGTGATCATGTGGTTTTTATTTTTCAGTTTGTTTATATGGTGGATTATGTTGACAGATTTTCTGTTTATAAGAAGAAATAGAAACTGTCATCAAAAGTTTCCCAACCAAAAAAATAAAAAAATAAAAAAAGCTCAGGACCAGATGGTTTCAGCTCAGAATTCTACAAGATTTTCAAAGAACTAATACCAATACTCCTCAAATTATTCCACACAATAGAAACAGAAGGAACATTGCCATACTCTTTATATGAGGCTACAATTACCCTGATACCCAAACCACAGAAAGACATTACTAAGAAAGAGAATTACAGACCAATCTCACTCATGAACATTGATGTAAAAATACTAAATAAAATACTGACAAATCAAATCCAAGAACACATCAGAACTGCCATCCACCATTATCAAGTTGGCTTTATCCCAGAGGTGCAGGGGTGGTTCAACATACGAAAATGTGGAATGTTTCTTCATTGATTTAATTCTACTTAAATTCTTTGAGGAGAATTTTGTAGTTTTCTTCATATAGATTTTATACATTTTAAGTATCTAATTCATTTTTGGTGTGTTTGTGTGTGTGTGTGCACGCGCGTGAGTAACGTTTGTGTTTCATTTGAAATTTCCCTTGTTAGAATGCAAAGGAAAGTGCTCCATAGCTTTGCACTGATCACGTGTTAACAGCCGCTTGCTTCTCTCCAAGTGGTTATGCAGGTTATCATGTCACCTGCCGAGTGTATTCCTCCTTCTATGTTTTCTTATTATCTGCAAGGATTTCTGGGGCAGTGATTCTGGGGTAATGAGAGTGAATGTAAGCTACCAGAATATTGTCCACCTTTGGAGTAGCCTGTCTTATGTGAGTCTGAGAAGAATGAGCAATCTGTTGTTCCTGGGTGAAGTAGCCTATAAATATTGATTAGTATTGTTTCATCTGTTTAATTGTGTGTAGGGTTGTGGGGTGTAGGCCAGAAGTCAATGCTAAGTGTTGCTGTTGACCTGATTTTTAAAGACAGGGTGTCTCACTGAGTTCTGAGTTCGTCCATTTGGCAAGACGCCCTGGCTGTCAGACTGCAGGGATCTGGCTGTCTCTACCTCTGTTATGCTGGGTTTCTTTTACTTCAGAACTGGGACACCAGGAGTACTTTACGCACTGAGATATCTCCCACTCCTGCAAGATCTTTTTCTGATGGAAATGTGTTGTAGGTCTCCAGTTGTTATATGTAGTCAGTTCACTTCTGGTCTTTACAATTCTTACAGTTTTTATTGCAATTTTTTTTTACTATGTTGTTAAGTATACTCTACATACTATTGTTACTATTGTTAATGAAGAACTGGCTTCGTTACCTTGTTTAAGGTCCATTTTGATCCCTCTGAATTCTTCTATGTCTGAGATGAATACGTGCAGTCCCACTTTTGTTTCGATTTTTCATAGACTGTTACACTTTTCTTCATTCATTTACTTTTTATTTATATGTGTCTTTGTATGTAAAGCTGATTTCTCTCTTAATAAAATAAACAAAAACTAAAGCAGATTGTAGACAACAAATAGCTGAATCTTGTCATCCATCTTTCTTTCCTGTGCTCATTGCAGTCTGGTCTTTTTAATTGGTGCAGTTAGATCATTGATGTTCAAACTTGAATTTGTATCTGCCATATTTGTTAAGTTTTTCAAAGTCCTGTTTATGCCCTCCGGCTTTCTTTCCATTGATCACCTAGGACACATGCTGCCTTTATGAATCTTGTTTACTTTTGCTTGTGATGGATTCCCCCAAATTCATTGTTAGCTTCCAGTGAGAAAGGACTGTCCGTAGCCTCCTTTTTCTCTTTCTGTATTCTTGCCATTTAATGCTGTAAAGGTAGCATTGCTTTTGGGCCACATAGAGGTAACACAATTGAGATGAAAAAGAACAGTCAGATAAAGTAAGCATAGTCGAGCGGGCAGCTCTGCACAGGTCTAGTCAGGAGCAGTCCTGAGGGACAGGCAAGAGTAGTGGGCTCTGTACCTGAGCAGCTGACTGAAGTAACTCACTGCTGCAAACCAGCTGGGAGCTTGCTTATTTTTTCCTGCTTTCCGTCTTCTACCTTTTTAGTAGTTATGCATTTTATAATATATGGCTCCTTTTTTCCCCTTCATTATTTAACAGGTCTTTTTCTTTTTTCTTAAACATTTCGTAGCAATTACTTTCAGTCAGTAGTTCTCAACCTTCCTAATGCTGCAACCCTTTAATACAGTTCCTCATGTTGTGGTGATCCCCTAACCATAAAGTTATTTTTGTTTTCTACTTCATAACTGTAATTTTTGCTGTTGTTAAGAATAATAATGTAAATATATAATCTGTAGGGTACCTGATATGTGACTCCTGTGAAAGGCTGAGAACCACTGCTCTATATAGTGGGATATAACCAGAGTCCATTTTCACAGAACACCATGCAGACTCTTAGGTCCTATGAGCATCTTATGATAAAAATTTTATTCTTAGTTTCTTCTAGTTTTGATGACACTCATTTTACTTATAAGTAAGCATGCATGATTGGATATGGCATTGCTATTATTTTGAACAAATTATCATCTATTGGATCTGTTAAGAATAAGAAATAGTAAGTTTTAATTTCTGATTCTTCCCAAATGTTTTTCCTGTTTGCAGATCTGAATTTATAACCTATTTAATTTTCTACTTCTCCCAAAGATAACCTTTAAAACTTTTCTGTCAGGACAGATGACTAACAGTAAGCTATAGCAGTTTTGTTAACTAAATTTTTCTAACTCCTTGTAGCACAAGTTCTAATGGGTATTAATAATAAAAGCCTGGAGTCAGATATTGGGGAAAATGCTGAGTGATCAGAGAGATGAAGGAGCAAAACCAAAGCCAGCTTACCTACTCCACTCTCCCAGATGAAAAGAGACTGAGTTCCTGTTTCCTCCCTCCTGCCTTTATCACTTCCTCTAGCCACCCACCCATTCGCTTCCTGTCTGTTTGTATAGACCTCCAGACCTCTATGGTTAGCTAATGGCTAGCTCAGCCTTCTGATCTTCAGGCAAGCTTTATTTGTACAAATAAGATATTACCACATGATTTAGTGTCTTACACTAATTAGGAGAAATTTTCAGTTTTTGCCTCAAACATTGTTTTTCTTTTTAGTATTAGAATTCCACGTACACAAAAGTTCTATTTTGTAAATGCTCCGCAATTTGTTGATATTTTGTTCTTTGACTTTTTGGTTTTGCTCTTTTTGGGGGCAGAGCAGGGCTTACGTTTTTCATTTGATTTTGTTTTTGTCTTTTATTTTACAAGCTTGGAAGGTTTGTGTGATGCCATTTATATTCAGGCTTCTTTTCCTTACTGGTTATCTGATTTACCGCTAAGATCATATGACATTTCTGTCACTGTTTTGCTCACTGACTTTTCTAGATGGCTCATTTATGTTCCGTTCCTCTCCCACTTAACTGTTAAACTTCTTAATATTTTCTTTCTTGACTTTGCAATATAAATTCATAGCCCAGGGTCGCTTTTGGTTCCATCATAGGATTTCTGTTGTCTGCACTTGAACACAGTGTTATAGATTATAACTGCTCTTATTTGGTCATGGTTGTCATAGGTAGCTGGTTTAAGCCTGAGTCCCTTCATGTTTCTGAGGTTTTATTCTTGCTTTGTCTCTTTGAGACTTTTTTTTTAACCTTTCAGAATATGTTGTTATTATTTTTCTTGTTATCTGGATGTGGTATACTGAGTAAAGAGAATTTCTGTGAAGACATATTATTAATGGGTGGTCCAGGTATTGGGGGAAGGGAGGTATCTGTAGTTCTCTGGTTAGGTCTGGTTTTCAGTGAGCCTGTACACACATTGTCTCTGTTCCTCCTCCCTTCCTCACCAACTCCTTGGGTTAGGCTTTCCTTACGCTGTACTTTACTATTTGTCTTCCTTTGTTTGCAGGGCTTCAGCCCATCGAATTGTTGTTTTGTTTTTTTCCTGTGTGTTTGCTGGCCCAGGAGAGCCTTTGCATCTTAGGCTCTTGCAGAACTCTTCCTTTGAAAAGGCAGTTTGGGAACTGACTGCACTGACGTACTTGAGAATGGTTTCACTGTCTCTTGTGTTGAGAGCAGAAGAGAGTATTTTTTGCCATATTTACTGTGAGAACGTCTTTAGCTTTGACTGTAAAATTCATGGAATTGTGGCTCACTTCTCTTCTCTCCCATGACTGGGCTGTCTGATTTTGACTTTCAAACTTGGCCACTCTGGTCTCCCAACAGCACATCACTGACAGTGCCCATTTCCTCACTCCACAGCTTCCCCAGTAACCAGATTCTCTCTAGTCATCTGTCGGTCCGAGTTGGTACAGTACTTTACAATGTAAATTTGCTTCTCTAACAGACTTGAGAATTATTTATTGTTGCCGGGCAGTGGTGATACAAACCTTTAATCCCAGCACTCAGGAGGCAGAGGTAGGTAGATCTCTGTGAGTTTGAAGTTAGCCTGGTCTACAAGAGCTAGTTCCAGGATAGGCTCCAAAGCTACAGAGGAACCCTGTCTGGAAAAACCAAATGTTTTTTTTTTTCAGCTTTTTGCTTCTTAACAGTGTGATGACTCCCAAAGATCCTCATGTACTGGCCCAGAAACTGTGATTCTATATTAATATTTAATGGTTTGGGGGAAAATGTAACTTTCCGAATGAGGTCTTAAAACTGACCTTTGCCAAGTAAGTGAAACTATAGAATCTAGTTTAAAACTATGAAGGTGTAAATTGTTCTTTGACAGCGACATCACTTGATAAATATTCCTTACACAGTTGTTTGGAGCACATTTTTGTTAGACAGTTTGGAGGAGTCACATAGGAGTAGGAAATTCCTACAGGTATTGGAAATAACTGTGAGGAGTTATTTTAGGGAATTCATGATTGTTGAAAGATGATATTTAGAAGTTAATGTATCTCACATTTATATAAATCATTTAAAGAGAGTGTTCCACACCATAGTCATTTACAAACAGAAAACAACAGCAGGTCCAAGCACAAGCACATCGCTTGCTTCTCCTGAGACTCTGGCTCCCCGAGACTGGCGTGACGTGTGGCATCTGCAGGTTTTTTTTTTTTTTCCTTTTTTTTTCCTGTAATCTCCATGGCTGCTTGTGATTCCGAATCAGAACTGAGGAATACTGGATTAAATGTTTGGCCATATGGACAGCAGTACTCTCAGTGAGGCAGATGGTAGTTGAGAGCCGTATTCATTGCTGTCTGCTGAAAGAGGGCGTTATCCTGAAGCACCCAAGCCTGTGTGAGTGGAGAGACACTCGGCTGTTGTGCCGCGATCTGCGGAGCAAACTGTACTGGGAAGAAGCTGGCATTCTGGGTTTGAGCTGTGCTGTTTTCTCTTCCTGGTAGTTTATCTGTGGACATGAAGCCAGCAGTAGAAAAGACTTTATGTCATTAACACTGAGGTTGAGAAGCACAGCCCTGAATTTTCAGGTGGTAATGTGCATCTGAATGCCAGTGTAATGTCACAAATGACAGGACAGACAGGCTGTTGTCATCAGGGGTCATTTACCTCCCCATCTGTGTTGTCTTATGTCCTGCCTTACCCCCAACCTGCTATTTGTAGAAATATTAGTCTTGTTATTTTACTTTAAAGTTTTTTTCTCATTTATTTATTTATTGGTTCAGGGTCTTACATGTAGCACTTGCTGGCCTGCTGCTCATTGTACAGACCAGGCTGGCCTGGCACTGAGACCGATTGCCTGGCTCAGCCTAACGATGCTGGCATTGCAGGCATTGTTCACCACGGCTGCCTTGAAATGTCACATTTTTAACAGACTTTGTTTTCTTAGTGAACTAAGTGTGTAATGTAGTGTCCCCTTTTACATGTTCCCTTTCATTTATATTTCATAGCAGTATGGGATTGCAGTTATATTACAAAATAAAATGCTGAGCCTTTTCTAAAGTTCATCCTTTTCACGGAGACTTCAGTCAGCGTTCTTGGATCACATCGCAGTGGTTTGTAAGCTTGGTTACTGGAGAAGCAATCTCATGTTAAATCTGTAGGATTTCTGCCATTAACACTAGCTCTCGCTGATGTTTCCTGGTGCAGTCCTCCAGACGGCAGAGCAGAAGCCTCCACAAAGCTTCCAGAGCTGTGCTCAGTGGAAGTTTTCTGAGACAGTGTTAGTGGCCCCGAACATCTATGGACCTTGAATCCTAATTCTCCTGCTTCCGCCTCCCAAGTGCTAGGATTATAGGCATGAGCCTCCATACCAGTATGTGTGCAGTGCTTCTTACAAATGAAAGCCATGTGATGCTATTGACCTGTACTAGGGTGACAGGAGGCTGCAATTTGTCCTTAGAACCCTTTCTTGCTTTGGAAACAGACTATCTCTGTTTACCTTCAGGGAATATTATTTGACTAAATATATAATGCTGCAGGACTGGGGAAACTATACTCATTATCATATTCATTTTCAAACCTCATCAGTGGAGGATTTGTATTTTCAGAAACATCCAGGGTGTCAGAGTAATTCAGCTTTTGCTGTTTCCTATGCACTCTGACCTTCTGGTCTTCTGCCCAGCGCCGATGCTCACTGCCGTGGTGCTCAGGGTAATGCCATTTCCCTTGCCTCTGTCTTAATCGCTAGTAATTGAATGAATGCTCAGAGAAGTTATACTCCTTAAATCATTAATAGTTTACTAGCTGCATGCCAATCTTGCTCTTGATGCACTCTGTCTGAAATGGTGGTTATGTTACACGTGTTGGGTGTTGTCTTAACTCACTGTCTCAGTGACACCTTGCCCAAGAGCTGTGTGTGCCTTTCCTGCTCTTCACTGCTTCTTGGCTCCACCTTGCTGATATTACAATCCAAATCCCCAAAAATACTATAAGTAAAACAAAAGTAACCTAACAAATGATCGGAGGGTGTGGTAATCAGTTTTAATTGTTAGCTTGACCCAATATAAAATAATCTGGAAAGGGAGTCTCCATGAGGGCTGGTGTAGCCTGGCCTGTGGGGACACTGATCACGTGGACACCTGCCACCTGTTGGTAGCATCATTCCCTAGGCAGGGCATCCTGGATTGCCTGAGAGTGTGGACAGCAGCCCGAGCACTGGGGCGTAGGCACCCATCCATCACGCTTTGCTCTTCTCTGTGGGTATAATGTGACACCTGCTTCACGTCTGCCACCTGGACTTTACAGCAGCGATAGACTAGAACTGGGAAACGTGAGCCACATCCTTCCTGTTAAATTGTCGGATTGTTTTATCACAGGCACAGGAAAGGAGCCTAAGACAGAGGGTAAAATGAATGGGCTGGAAATGTCAATCCATGAAGATTTAATAGCTGTATTATATCCTAGCCTAGTCTAATCAGAAGTACAGTCTATACTTTTGTTTATCTGAAAAGTGAGCTAATATTAGACCAAAAAGATATGCCTGCGTGTAAACATGCTTCTTGTTTTGAAAAGCTCATTTAGTCATAAATATTTATTGAATATCTACTGTGTGGATGTTTTTTTCCTTTAGCTCTGGGAGTAAAGAGAAGAGCCTGCTATCTCCCTGTTACCAGAGACTGGCCTAATGATGCCCTAGCCCACAGACTAGAAGAGTTGTAAACAGAAGCTGTGGGTAGATCCCTGTGCTACACAGTTTTATGTCACCTTGACACAGCTGACATCTTCTGAGACGGGAAACATCAATGAAAATACCTCCATAAGACTGGGTTTGTAGGCAAGCCTGTAACGCATTTTCCTAATTAGTGATCCATGGGGTAGGGCCCAGCCCATTGTGGGTGATGTCATCCCTGGGCTGGTGGTCCTGAGTTCTATAAGAAAATAGGTTAAGCAAGCCATGGGGAGCAGGCTAGTAAGCAGCACCCCTCCATGGCCTCTGCATCAGCTCCTGCCTCCAGGTTCCTGTCCTGTATGATTTCTTGTCCTGACTTCCTTCTATGATGTGGAAGTATTAGCCAAACCCTATCCTCCTCAACTTGCTATTTGGTCATGGTGTTTCATTGAAGCAATAGAAGCTCTAAGACAATTCCAAATGAAGGAAATCAGGTAGTGGCTACAGAATTCAGTGTAGCTGTAGAATCAGTAAGCGGGAACAAGAACCATGTGGGCACAGTCATCGTTCGAGTGTGTTCTTCAGTGAGCTGGGATTTGCACAGATGATCATGCTTTGGTCTTTGCAAGCAGTGTTACTCACTCAATGCTTTGTCTTGGACAGTGTCTGTACCTAATGGTTGTATTGTTTTTATGTTTCTGTTACTGAACCTTAAGACCTCTGAGGATGAGGACTATAATTTGCCTGTTAAAGTTCTCAAATAAGAAAAATTAATTGAGTGGGTTACAGAGTATTGTTTCATGGTTTGCCATGTGTATACTCTCCAGGAACTGCAGTATGGGAAAGCAGAGGTAAATTTATGTTCTTCAGTACTGTTAACTCTTTATTAATTTAATTAGCCCATGATCTCAGAGTTGTAAGCAGTGGAGGAAAGAAGTTCGACTGGGAAAGAAACCAGTGGTTTTGGATAAGGAAGAGAGACTGCATGAGCTGGTCATCAGCCCTTGATGTGAGGCGGCGTGACTTGTGCACGAAAGGCTTTTTCTTCTGTGCGCAGGATCTAGGGAAGGACTCTCAATTCCGTTTTTCAAGTCAGTCAACTGCAGCGACATCGTCAGGGAAAAACAGAATGTTGGGCCTGCTTCTGTCCTGCTACCTCTGTCCTCCAACTATTCTGCACTTTAAAAACAGACTCAAGAGACACTACATCAGTAGATATGGTCATGTTTAAAGATGTTAAGTAGAAAATGTGCACTTGGCCATGTCCTGGCCTTCTCAGAGGAAGCCATGTAAGTTCTTCTGGTCATGCTGATGCCTTCACTAGCTAGCTTTCCATCTTTCCTGCGTTATCCAACTCCTGGGAGGACCTGTTGTTTCCTGGCTTACTAAAGGCTTCGCTGCTTCTCTCCTTCCTCTCCCAGGCATCCATTGTTCTTAGCTTCTGCTGGGTATCTTTGTGAATGTCAATAGCTACATCACAGCTAATTCTGTATTTCTTGCTCTATTAAGCATGTATAGCTTCCTTGTGCTTCCATGTGTCCCTGCATTTTCAAACGAGCATGTACCCACCATTCTTCCTGTTTTGATTTCCTCTTCCTTGTTTTTCAACTCCATTCATGCACATGTACTTACTATAGACTTCCTGTTTATAAAAGTTGAGAATGAGCAAACTATATTGTGACTTGTTTTTCTATTATTCATATCTTAGGGGACAGATTTTTTTATCAACACAGTTAATTTTGTTGAACCAGACATCTTTAAAATTAGAAACTCCAAATTCAAAATTTTCTTCAAATCTCTTCAAAATTGAATCCTGTTCTTTATACTGAAAAATAATTTTAAGATTTTTTGGGGGGGGTGTTTGTGTATGTGCACCCATATGTTGTATTAGTGGGGTAGCCACAATGGCCGGAAAGGGCATTGGATCCTGGTGCTGGGAAGTGAACTTGGGCCCTCGTTTAGAGTAGATATTGTTCTTAACCACTAAGCCATATGTCCAGTCCTGGTGATAAGTGTGGTTTCTTGTTTGTCTTGTTTTTGCTTTAGTTTATAATTTAATTGCAACATTTTCCCCTTTCTTCCCTCTGTCCCTCCTTCCATTCCTCCCTCCTTTCCTCCCTCTCACCCTCCCTCTCAACTCTTCCATATACTCCTCCCTGCTCTTCTTTAAACTTGTGGCTTCTTTTTTCATTAATCATTGATCATGTTTATGTATATGTATTTCTATATCTGTGTATGTACATATACATGTGTTCCTAAAAATAGCCTGTCCAGTCTGTATACTGTTACTTGTGTTATGTTGTCAGAACTGAGTGTTTGGCACTGGACAAACTATTCCTGTGCTCTTTCCCTGGGGACGTTATCTCTCCCATTCCCAGCTTTCTGCAGTTGCCTCTAGGGCTTTGTGTAGGGTTGAGGTCCGTGGACATCTCTTCATCCAGTGTGGCATGGTCATTGGTGTCATCCTTGTTCAGCTCATGTTGTTGTGTTGGTGAGACTTTGTGGTATAGCCTCCAAAATTCCTAGGAGATACAATCTCACAGCAAACTCTCTGATCCATGGACTCTTAAAATCCCTTTTGTGCAGTGTTCCCTCAGCCTTAGGTGCAGGTGGTCTTCGTGTGTTACAAAGAGCAGTTTCTTTGGTGGGGGTGAAGACTATGCTTAGGTGTGGGCATAAGAGCAAGTGTATATAAAGTGCTACGGATTATGCTGCTTTAGTAAATTAAGGTTGTAGATGCTCTTCCTAGCCACGCCTTCTCCAGTGTCAAGAGGGGTGTGTGTGTGTGTGTGTGTGTGTGCGCGCGTGCGTGCGTGCATGTGTGTATAATGTAGTATATGTATAAATGTTTATATTTGCATAACACTGTAGCACAATGCGTTTTGTGTACTAAATGTTCCATGTATCTCAGTTGGGAGCATAATGAACTTAGTTATCTTTAAATTCCCCCTTTATCCCTCCCTTCCACCCACCCAGTCATAGCAACAATGAAGTCATTAGACAGTGAACTTCAGGCTTATTTTGAAATGGATATGCAGTACAATAAGTAAAATACTTTGCTAGCTATGATTTATGTGGTTGGTGTATGTATGTGTGTATTCTCGTGGATGTGTGCATGCTGAGTGGGTATCATTAGACACTTAATGTTGACGTTGGCTGTCTTCCCCTATCATCTCCACTTTACTTATTAAGGTAAGGCCGTTTAGAACCCAGAACTCCCTGATTGCGTTATTTTGGGTAGCCACTTTGCTTCAAGGATGCCGTCTCTGCTTTCTGAGTTCCAGGATTATAGACAGCCACCACACATCTCCAGCCTCTGCATGGGTTCGGAGAGCCAGACTGGTCCTTGTACTTATCCTACAGCGTTTTATCCTGGACCCATCTCCCCAGCCCACCTGATCTTTGATTCTATCAATCAGTCCTTAGAACCCTCTGGGCTGTGAATGTGGATCAGCAGTAGCATGTAATTAAGACTCATTCCATACTTAGCAATATCCAAAAGTTAAGATTTCACTAGCTCTGATATTTGTTTCTGTTTATCCACCTTGTATACTACTTCCTTACTATTCCTCATTCATTTCTACTTTTATTGTATTTTGTATGTGTAATTCTGTATTTTCCCCTGTTGCATACACAGAGGATCTTTGTCAGATTGTTGCATGTTTCAGTTCTGGCATCCACAGCTCTTCTGCCAGATGAAGAAAGCTGGGCAAACTGTACAAGCAGTGACTGGCAGATGCTGGTCCTCCAGTAAAGTAATAGATTTGCCTCAGAGGCAAAGGTGACTACTTAGGTAGGCATCCTAGTTACTGATAGGCAAAGAGCAGAAAAACTGGAGGAAATCTGTATCCTTTTCAGCAGAATTACTGGAATTCGGAGTGACAATGCAAAATAACACTATGGAAAACATTTATCATTAGTCACCTTTGTTCCATAATTAACTAATATATCAGAGTACAGAATAATAAATGGATATTTCTCCATTTAACAAATATGGTAACAGAATCATTCAATGTATAGTTCTCTTGTTTTTAACTTGAATTTGAGATATTTTGTGCCTTCATCTGGTTGTGAATGGTAGAAATATTTTATCAAGTAGATGATTGTTAGAAAGTTGGGTTATTTTGTAGTAACAATGCATACATGCATAGTCACTGGTATGAATAGATGTGGATGTTTGTGGCTATGACTTGCTGTTTCATGGTTAGTGTGTTCTCAACTGATGTTTTGGTGTAATAATTTTGTAAAAAAATACATTGAGTTAAATAACATGAAGGCTATTATTTGATGAGTCCATGTGTATCTTAGTGCTTACTGCATTTCTGTACCCCAGACTGCATAGGTCTTTGTGCATTTGTGGATTGGGAAATTAAGAGATAGAATGACCAGTTCTTTGAAGGTCACAGTGAAGATGGTAGAGCTGGTATATAGACTGACTCGGAAGTAGAAATCTTAATTCTCACTGTGCCTCAGATGCCCTTGTGACACCCAAAGTGAATTAGCTAGCTAACCATTCTACCCACATACACATTTCTTCCTGCAGAGGGACTCACTATGTTTGCAGTAGAGTAAGAACTCTTACATACTACCAGGGTCAGCACTACTTGATCTGAATATTATGTTTATGCCGTGCTATATTCTGTGATCTATCTCTCTCTCCCTCTCCCCCTCTCCTCCTCTTCCCCTCTTCACCCCCCTCCTCTCTCTCTCTCTCTCTCTCTCTCTCTCTCTCTCTCTCTCACACACACACACACACACACACACACACACACACACACACCATATCCATTCTTTAAAGTTATTTAAGTTCTTTGTTAAATGTCAATAATGACTTACTATGATGTCTCCCTAACCATCCTCTGGCCATAGGGCCATGCTAGTAGTAACCCTTGAGACTGGCTACATCTGCATAGTACTGCTCTAGCCAAAGAGAAAGGAATGAAATCAGGAACTCTGGGAAGTATGACTTCTTAGACTAAGTACAAAGATGTACTAAGGCATAATGCTTATGGTTTGGTGGATGGTAAGAGTTGTTCTGTTTAGGCGACTGTATTAGGTTGTACAGGGCAGTTTTGTGTAGCACTGTGTATCTGTAAGCACAAGAATAAAAGCTTTCTTGACTTGAATGTGATTGACATCTGAACTTAAAAGATGTTTTCTATGTTAAACTACTAATCAACACCCAAGGTAAAGAGAATTTTCAAGTCCAGGAGGCTTCTTCTAAGACTGCCCCAATGAGGAAAGCTGCTTTTATAGTCTTTGCTCCTAGCAGTCACTTGTTTATTTTTAAATCTGTTTTTGTCTATTATATTATATATTCTTATAAAGCAGTTCTCCATACTATTGCATAACTTGTTAAAATCTGAATTGCAGAACATGTCTGTTTTAAAGAAAATCAAGAATGTATACTTTAAGAAGATTTCAGAAAACTATTGTTTACAATTTTCCATCTTGTCCCATCTGGTTAACATAACTGTCAATTAGAAAACAATAATAAGAATCTTTGGTGTTTATGTTACTGGAGATGGAAGCCCACAGTTTTATATAAAGTAGGCAAGTTTGTAAATGAGCTATATCCTTATCCTCTGGTTTTTGAAAATCAAAGTTCCAGCTGACCTCAGCCTTGCAATTACAGGTATGCACCACCACACTCAGCTCATAAGGCTGTATTCCTGTCTCACTGCTAGTATCTTTTAAAGTTCTTCAGAGACAAGGCTGCTCTACAAATCTTATAGTCAGATAGCTGCGGTTGTGTTTTGCTTCTAAAAAACAACGTTGAGCTCCAGTAACAGCCGAAGCTGAAGAAAATGTCTTTGACTGCTATCAAGAGATCTAGAGATTGGAGGGATGTATGGAAGAGTGGTAGAAGAGCATCTGGTTTCATGAGTGGGACCCTGAGGTTGATGTATAGCAAGAAAGGAAAAGTATACAAAATAGAATTTAACTTATGGTGCACTTGCTTTTGCATTGAGCAGAGCTTCACGGCATGCCTAATTAGAATGCAAAATGGTCTCTGCACCTCCACAGAAGGCTGGAGTGTATTAAAACACATCAAATGTTTTAAACTTGCCTTTTTACTTTGTATTATTCCTAACTACCAAAAATAGAATGGTGATGTGTTAAAATGACTGCATTCTGGTTTCAGGTTAATGAAAGTATAACGCATTCAACAGTACTTCACAGAAAATTCTGGAAGTGTGTGTGTTTGTTACGTTTTAATCTTTATTCAGTGTATCTAAGAGAATAGAGGTAGGGATATGACCTAGTAGAATATGTACTTAACATGTGCAAAATTGAGGTTCATCCCAAGCACTGGGAAACGGAAGGAGAAGTGAAGAGAGGACAGTGGAGACCATGGAGCCATGATGGCTGTTAGGGCTGTATTCTGCCAGTTTCTGGTATACACAGGTCTCACTTTCACTAACTTCTCTGCTTCCCTTTCCTTGTCTGTTTAAATGGGGAATAATAATATTTTTTTTCTGGATTATGACAGCTAAGTGAATTAATTTATATGACATTTACAATAATACCCAGCACAAAGTATATTAGTTAATGTATGCTGTACATATGCAAAGTTTTAATAGTTCCCTTCCACGCTGGTTGAAAAGCATAGTGTTATTCTCCTGCTGCACTGACAGCATGGCTATGTAGTTAGTTATTGGTTATATTTTTAGTTTAAAAATGACACTGTGGGATTGAAAAATGACAGAAGAAAGGGGATATTTCAAAGTGACAGTTGCCTGCTAGGGGAAAAATCAGTACTCTGAAGATCAACTACCATCTTTCCACTTGTTACTTTGAGAGGAACAGAATAGTTTGGGTCAAAGTAAAGTTATATTAATGAAGTTTATATTATCTTGTTTTGTTTATTACTGATTTTAATGCTTTATGTTTTTTTTTCTAGAGAGAGCAGTTTTCCTATTTGTTTTAAAACTATATTCTTTATCCCAGCACTCGGGAGGCAGAGGCAGGCGGATCTCTGTGAGTTCTAGGCCAGCCTGATCTACAAGAGCTAGTGCCAGGACAGGCTCCAAAGCTACAGAGAAACCTTGTCTCGAAAAATCTAAAAAAAAAAAAAAGAAAAAAGAAAAAAAAAGACTTGTGATTATATAAAAGAAAATTAAAGCCCTGGTTATCTCAGCCTCATTAAGTACTCTGGATTAAACATTACATCATAATGTTTCTTAGTTAGATAATCAGAAAGTTTCTTTAAAACATATACATGCTAAAAACTCCTTAATGGCCCCGATGGCAGCTTTGGTCGTCCAGGAGTGGAGTGTTATTGCCAACACGACAGTGGGGCGGCAGTAATTCAACTCCAGTTCTTGATTAATGAGGTTAGTGACTTGTGTTTATTCCTCCTACGTCGAGCTGAAATTAGAACATGTCTGGTTTTTCAGATTGCTTACATATACTCAGATTTAAATATTTGAACAAAAATGTAATTTCTTGTGAGTCAGAGGCAGTCATTATTCATATTAAGGTGTTACCACAGATAGTCACCCAATATGTTTTCTTGGAATAATGTTGCAAGTAAACTGTGTGGGTAGGTATTTTTGATTCCTGATGGTATATTTTAATTATTATTTCAAGGACTTTGAAAGTTACATAACATCAAAAAGTTCATATTGAGATAGTGTTAAGTACAGAGTACATTATAGGTAAGAGAATGACCTCTAACCCAGCGCTTCAGAACATATCCCGGGAAGCAGTTTCTAATCAAAAGTGTGTTGTGTTGCTTATTGGTTTTGCTTCTGAAAACGAAGTGTTAAAGGAGCTAGGGAAAATACCATTTTACAATATAGGAGACGACTTACAAGGAGACTGCTTGAGAAAGGCTCCACTTTCTTTAAATTTGAGGATAGTCTAAAGACATTTTTTGGCTCCAGATGCTTAGGGTCTATGGAATAAGTCCCAAAATACGTATGAAAGATGGGCCAGCAAGATGGCTCAGTTGACAAAGGTATTTTAATAAGTTTAGACAGGTTACTAAGTCAACCCCTTAATCAACATATTGCTCTTCCTTTTTATGTATCGCTGTCTTCTCTGAGGCTTTAATGGAAATGCACAAGCAGAGGTCCTTGCTCTGAAAATTCTGATTTGTGGGACCTGAGCAAGACCGAGCCATTTGTGTGGCTCTCGGGCCACTCACTGTCTTACCCATGAGTGATAGTATAAACTAACAGGGCGTTTTAACGTGACCAGTTAATCAGGGGGTTCGATTGTTCGGGGCTAAATAGTGTCATTATTTTGTTGCTATAATCTAAATAAAGGACTTCCATTTGTGTTTGATGTACATAGATAAAATAAGATTCCTTTATTTTATATTTTGTTTTTAGTAAAGCAAGTATTTATACTAATGACCAGATGACTTGCAGTCTGATAACTAATAATTTTAGAGATTTTAACCCTCACACCAGATCCTAGGATACTTTGGATTATAAGGTGTTAAATCACCATAGAAGTTAAAAAATTAATATGTGTATGTGTGTGTGTGTGTGTGTGTGTGTGTATGTGTGTAACAACATACTTTTCTAAATCTGCTGGTGAGAATTTGGATGAGACAAATATTTTTATAACTGCAAAAGGGCTTCATACTGAAGCTATTTTGGCAGCTCTTTGGAAACACGGTTGTGACATTGTTCCAGATAAAATCCATTGTTGTATATAAGATACACTCTGTTTTCAAGGGAGCCCTCGTGAGTGCCTTGGCTGATGACACCTTACACTTGTGGAATTTACGTCAGAAAAGGCCTGCCATACTACATTCCCTCAAATTTTGCAGAGAAAGGTAAGAATTCTCTGTTTACATACAAATAGGATATCTGCTATTCTGTTGTGATGCACTCTTTTGAGCTATGTTCTCTTGGGGTTGTGTGTGTTACACTCAGTGTAGACCATAAGAAGAAATTTCTGTGTCACAGGATACACAATGACAGCAGAGTTCTTCCTTTCCAAAGAGAATGGTACAAGTTGTCCCTTCTTCATAGTAGTTACAGTATAGGCATAGAGGTGAGAAATATCTCTTAGTAGCCCCTTTCTTCTTGTTAATGAAGAAAGGGCATTGCATACAGGCTTTCTTAACCTGTTTCACCTAACTACATACCAGCATCTTTATCTTTTCCTTATTGTTATCTTATACCAGCATCTTTACACCTCTCCTGGTCATTTTCCCTCTCATAATGTGTTCAGTGAATCTTCGTCACTTCCATAGCATTCCCAGCATTCACAGCATTTCAGACTCTTGTTCGTGTTGCTGGATCGTCTTGTGTGTTATGATGTATGTACATGTGCACATATGTAAATATAGCTAAAAGATAAATTTCTAGAAATAAAATGCTATGAAAAGTCTCTCATAAGATTTGTGAACTTTAGACATTGAATGAAGAAATCTTCATCCCAGTTTTATTAAATACTGTCCTCCAAATGTTTTCATACAACTCTTAAGTTTTCTTTGTTATGCTTCATCTTTGATTCATACGGAACGTACTTTTGGCATGAAATATTCATAGTATATAATCTCCACAGTTTATGGGACTATTTTTAGATGTGTGTATGTGAGTGTGTGTGTATGTGTGTACGTTGTGTATATTAATAGTTGGCATTAAAGATAAAATCACTTCTTTTCTCCAAGGATTAGCATATGGTGCCATTTTGATGAGTGTTGTATTTGCCGGTCAGGTTGTATGTACAGATCAGTCTTTAACTCTGGGCTTCTGCCTTCCACACTAGGGCAAGGCAAGCTAAAGTGACCTCTGAAAATACAGCATCTCATAGTGCCACCAATCTGAGGGCATAGCTACGTTAAATGTGAGTGGGCGGGAATACAAAGCAGACCTAGTGAGAGGTCAGTAACTGCTGCTGTTAAACCTGACTGGGAAGATAAAACACATAAGTTACATCAGTTCAGTCATGCTTGCTTTAGAAGGGCAGAAGTGAAAAGAAGTTAGTAGCGAAGTCTATGGGGGAAAATAAGTAAAAAAGTCAAGATTCAGTTGTTTTCTTTCTCTTGAGAATCAGTCTAACCTCTTGACTTCTACACAGAGTTCTTTGATCTGTTTGCCAGTGGGATCTCAGGGGAAGTTCTGTGTCAGTTTCCATGTCAAGAATATCTGTCAGATGGACATTTGGTCCTAGTACTTACCCTGTCATCAGTGCGTGCTCCTGTGGAGCTGGAGATCTAGCAGGATGCTTGTCACACTCATCATTTGGCAATGTTGAGAGACAACTTTCACTGTTACAGGTAGAGGAGGAGGTGAGATCTACTATCTCTGCTACAGTGCAGAAGATGGTACCGACAACAAAGAACCATATGGTCCAAGTATCAGACGCATCAACATCAAGAAACCTTGAATTGTTGCAAGTCAAAATGATGATATTTGGTCAGTGTAGTGATAGAGAAATTCTTGTTGGCTACTATTCATTAGAGAGAGCTTACCAGGAACAAGAATTCCAACAGAAGGATGTCTCTGCTGCCTCATTTGTCAGTGGCATGCCGATGTCACTGGGCAGAAAAACATGGCAGTATGTTGTCCAGTCTCACTAATAAGTTCACTGTGGGAAACCTGTTAAATACTCTTAATGAAATAACTGAACATTAAGGGAACCAGTGTTAGGAACTGATGATAATCAAATATGGGTTGTTTGCATAGTACTATTTTTAAGGATATTGTTACAGTTTTGATATGGTTTTCTTGTGGTAATGTAGGAGGCCCTTCTGTCTATGTGTTGCTTTTTTTTTTTGGCTAATGGATAAAGAAACTGTCTTGGCTTGTGATAGGGCAGAAGAACAGGGCTCGGTGGGGAAAACTAAACTGAATGATGTGAGAAAGAAGGGTGGAGGCCTGGAGGGATGGCTCAGCCGTTAAAGGCTAGGCTCACAACCAAAAATATAAGAAGGGTGGAGTCAGGGAGAAGCCATGGAGCCCCTGCCAGAGACAGATGTGCTGAAACTTTGCTGGTAGGCCACGACCTCGTGGTGATGCACAGATTAATGGAGATGGGTTAAATTAAAATGTAGGAGTTAGCCAATAAGAAGCTAGAGCTAATGGACCAAGCAGTGATTTCATTAATACAGTTTTGTGTGATTACTTCAGGGCTAAGCAGTCGAGAAGAAACAAGTGGCTCTCTCCCTGCTTGTCCTGTCCCGTCCTAAAATGTTGTCCCCCAGTTACAGGCCCTGTTTTGTGGTGTTATGAAAATTTGGAGGTGGACCTAGTGGAAATAAGTATGTCATTAGGTGTGGGGTCTTTAATATATTATCCTTCATCCCTTCCTGTTGCTTGCTCTGATTCCCGTTCCACACAAAGTGGCGAACTTCCTCTGTCACGTGCTCCTTCAGCCATCATGTTTGCCCAAGCTCATGGGGCCAGCCTTCTGTGAACTGAGCCTGTGAAACTGGGAGCCCAAATGAATCCTTCCTGCCTTGATTTGTTTTAATCAGGTACTTTGGTCAAAGCAATGAAAGGTAACTAATACAGAGTCTCTATGAAAATGTGGTAGACATTGATGGGGAGTTACAAGCCAGTCTAAAATGTGTTGGCAGATAAAAGGTCCCTTCGTGAGAAATACACAAGACGGGCATTTTACAGTAAACAAAGCCTGGTGTTTGTTGTCTACCCCTCCCCCATCCTTGACTTAGCACTATTATATAAGGCATAGCTTGGCACTTTGCACTGTGGTGTTCATGGATGTAAAATTGATAAAAGAAGCAAATTGATGGAGTTCCCAAATCTAGATCTGTAGAGGATTGCCCACACAGCTCACAGAGCAAGGTGAAGCCTGCTCAAAGTTCAGATGCCCGAAGTGTTTATGAGAGCAGCAGTATACAAGAAACTGGGGCAGGACTAAATGCATCCTTAGAAAGAGATTCCCTGTGATGACTGCCAACAGTTGGACTGATAGAACCTTGCTAGCAATGGGCCCTGGTCTTCACATACAGACCTTGTTCTGGTACTGTGTCTTCACGTGGCTGCTGGTGAGAGGTAGTGGACCAGGATTCCAGTTTTCCTCAGCATTGGCTCTCGACAAGGAGGGCAGAATAAAGGGTTTGCCGGAGCTGTGGGGCTGCCCACTGCAGCAGCACTGGCTCCACCTGACTGCTTTGGCTTTCAGAAATTCTATGGTGCTCTGAAGATTTTTATCAAAGTAGCTTTCCCAAACTAGGAAGAGGCAAAAGGGGCCAAAATCTGCAATGCTTTGGCTATTCTTCCATCTTTCATTTGTAGGAATCTGTTCTTCTTTGCTTAATATAAGTGCTCTATATTTGGTACTTATATTCTACATTAAACAGGATATATTGTCTGCATTATGCTGTAGTAACAAGTACTCTTAAATTCTCAGTGATTTGCTTCAATAACTTATTTTGCTTCTGTGTGCATCCTTTGTGGGCTTGTTGAAAACACTATTCCTCATTGCCCTCTTTACCCCAGAATCTCTGAGGAACAGTCAGACTTTAAATATTGTCAGTTACTGAAGCTAAAGGGAAAGAGAGCACACTAAAACCACTGACATAAAAAAAAAACTGTCAATAAATGGCGCCAACATGGACAACTACATCCATATAAAACCTGAGGGAGTTTGGGAAGTAATTCTAGACACAAAGGAACAGAGTTAAGCACAGCTTCTTGGTAGCAGCATTTTCTCAGGTGGGCTCTGTTTGTAGAGGCTAGTATGTCTTGTTTACGAGAGGCTTCCTGACTCAGCTTTACCTGCAAAAACCTTGCAGCTCTTTTAAGAGGCCCTGCCACCAAACACTTTAATGGTGTTTATGAATAGCTGACAGTAGGCTTATTGTGATAGCAGGGACCTTGAAACTCCACAGAGTTGTGGCCATAAACATGGCTCCTGCCAGTACCTCTACCATGAAGCTAGATTCTTAGAAAGCTAAGGAATGCGGTGGGTCTAGCCATGAAAGCTGCGGCTTTAATCCTAACCATGTCATTTAGCAAATTAAGGACTCACAGGATCAGAAAAAGAGAGAAATACAGTAATGATAGATTCAGAGAAAAAAACCTCTATACAGTTTACAGTGTGTTTAAAAATATATGTAGGCTTGGGAGAGAAAAGAAAAAGGATAAAGTCCTTAACAAGGAAGAAATGGGGTGGTTGGGTGTGGTAGCACACACCTTTAATCCCAGCACTTGGGAGGCAGAGGCAGGAGGATCTCTGTGAGTTCAAGGTCAGCCAAAGATACACAGAGAAACCCTGTCTCAAAGAAACAAAAATTAAAAATAAAAGAAATAGAGTTTATAACAAAATCACATAAAGATGGAAAATACACAGAGAGTCTGAATACTGTATGTTATTGTGTTGTCTTTGAATTGTTTGATGGCTGAGGAAGGAGCAACAGCTACTAAAAGACATTTGATTGTAAATGCTGCTGGATTAATCCAACATAAATATTTTGAAAATGCCTTGACTTCAAAATTTAAGTCAAAAGATATGTTACTTTGGAGAAGAGGGTTTGCTTTTGTTTCCACAGGAAATGAGGCACTGTAGATTCATTCTGGGTTAAGAAAAATCAGGTTTGATCAAGGAAGACCCCCTTGAAGAAATCCCTGATAGGAGCGAATGGCCCAGATGATGCACCATTTCAGAGGACCTCTGTAGGAGTTCCCTCTGAATTCTACATCCAGAACAGCCACAAGATTGCTGGCTGACATGATCAAGCCTCACAGAATATTCTAGTCAGGACTTGACCATAATCCTAAATTTTCTTTAGTTCCCCATAAGATTATCAGCATCCCCAAACTGCAGGAAGTAGCCTGGAAAACTATACCCACATTCCCCAAAATGGATTATGGATGTGTGTCTTTGCTTAGAGTGTTGGTTACAAGTTTTTATGGATATAATGGTCAAGAAGAAAACTAAACAAAGGAGATTAGATTCAGAGTTTTTATTTTGAAAAAAAAAAGTGCTGTGGGACAATGCTCTCATTCCCTGTAAATATTTGTCACTTGTATTGGTTTAATAAAATGCTGATTGGCCAGTAGCAAGGCAGAATGTATAAGTGGGGTGACCAGAACAGGAGAATTCTGGAAAGAGGAAAAGCTCAGTCTGAAGTCATCACGCAGACACAGAGGATGCAAGATGGGAATGCTAAAAGGTACCAAGCCACGTGGCTAATTCAGAAAATAATTATGGGTTAAGATGTAAATTAAAGAATTAATAAGAAGCCTGAGTTACTAGGCCAACAGCGTATAATTAATGTAGACTTCTGTGTGTTTCTTTGGGACTGAACAGCTGCAGGACCAGGTGGGAGAGAAACCTGTATCTATAACCCTTAAGGAAGATCCTACACTGAAGTGATACTCATCTCTTGTATTGTTATTCCAAGGGCCAGAGCTATCCCTAACTGCAGCAGGGTGATGATGGTCACACTGCAGCAGGGGTGATGATGGTCACACTGCAGCAGGGGTGATGATGGTCACACTGCAGCAGGGGTGGTGATGACCACGCTGCAGCAGAGGGTGATGATGGTCACACTGCAGCAGGGGTGATGATGGTCACACTGCAGCAGGGGTGATGATGGTCACACTGCAGCAGGGGTGATGATGACCACGCTGCAGCAGAGGGTGATGATGACCACGCTGCAGCAGAGGGTGATGATGACCACGCTGCAGCAGAGGGTGATGATGACCACGCTGCAGCAGAGGGTGATGATGACCACGCTGCAGCAGAGGGTGATGATGACCACATTGCAGCAGGGGTGATGATGGCTACGCTGCAGCAGGGGTGATGATGACCACGTTCCAGCAGGGGTGATGATGACCATGCTGCAGCAGGGGTGATGACCACACTGCTTACTTTTATAGTTGGCTTCAAACTCTTGGGAGCAGGAGCCTAGTTTGCTCTCATTCTAGTATGAATCTGAGTTAACTTGTCTAAATTACTATTTCCCTATTATGCCATTTGCATTTTTACTTCTGAAACTAAGAAAGGTAGGAAAAATATGAAAAATGCACTAAATGCTATTTGTAAGATATTGAAGAATTGTTACCCTAAGCCTTCATGTTTGTGCATTGTTTTGTCTTCAGTAATAATTAGATTATATGCTAGTAAAAATTTCTGTACATACAGTAGAAATTCTAGATAGTAATTAAAATATTTTCCATAATATATATTTTTATTATAGTTTAATTTTTGAATTGTAGTAAATTGTAGTATATAAAATTTCCGCTTCTTTAGAAATTTGGCTTACAGTTAGTATTAAGCATATAGTTCTGCACAAACCTGTAATGTGAATATGTTTTGATAGGTTCTGCTTTGGTGGTGTTTAAGAAAAAATAAACAGGTAGTTAAGTTCGAGTCTTGCCTTAGCTCTGCAAATTTGAGAAAATTACTTTGCAGCTTTGTGTGATGTTTTTCTGATTCACAGAAAATTTCTCTAAGTTTCATAGTCTTACCAGTTTTATTTCTCTTCAATGCTGAGCATTTTTTTTTCCACTATTTTCCCGTTTGCTCTGAGGGTGGTTGTACAACATGCATCTTAGTCTTGACTGCTGGGCAGATATTGGGTGCAATAAAAAAAGAACATGAGTCCTACTTTTGGGATATTGGGCAAAGCTAAGCAGACTAGATAAACTTCCCTGATGCCCAATTAAATGCCATTTATTAATACTGAACAAATAAATGTGCATTTCAGTTTCCATAGAATGCTTTTAATGTGTAAAAAAAAAAAAAAAAAAAAACCTAAGGAATGTCCTGGTTGAGTTACCTGATTATCCAGAGGCAGGGGAAACACCAGAGCTGTGTTTCCCTGCTGTCTTCTGAAGCCGTAGCTTGTAGATAGGCAGCTGGCTATCTTCTCGCTGTCTTCCATTGTTTCCTTGGGTGCTGGGCCCTAATTTCTTATGAGAACACCAGCCACTTTGAATTAGGGATGATACAATTACTTTATCTTGGTAACATCCAAATATAGTCTTTTCTTCTGTGGGACAGGGATGACTAGGACTTCAACTTATGATGGATGTTGATTTATCACAAAAAGAAGTAGTTTCCAACCAACCTGAAGAAAGGTTAGAAGTGAATACTTAAAAGAAAAAGTACTCATAATTTCAAAACTCAGAAAAAAACTTATTTTAATTTTTTTCTATAATTAGTATATAGCTTCATATGTTATCACCAGGTTCAGAGCCCTTTAGAAATTAATCTAACATGTAATTTACCACAGGAATTCATTTGCCAGTAGTGTGAACCACAGCATCGGAAGGAATTGGTAAAGTGATATGTGTTAGGGAGAACTTTGGTGTGATTCTTACTGCCCTGACCCCTGTTATAAACTGAATTGTGTTTCCCCAAATAGTGTTCAAGTTCTAACTCCCAAATGTGACCTTATTTAAAAGTAGGGTCTTTCCAATGAAACTAATTAATGTGGCCAACACTAATCTGACTGGTGTCTCTTACACACACACACAACACACACACACGGGAAGAAGGGGAGAATGAATATTATGTAATGATATTTGAGATAATATCTTCTTCAGACTTGAGAATTAAATCTTTAAATTAAGGGATAAAGGATAACTGGCAATACCAGAAGCTAAGAAAGGGGCAGGGATCTGGGTGCAAAGTCTGTTCCAGAGACCTAAGAACCCTGTTGACATCTGGATGTCTGTCTGTAGCTCTCAGAACTGTAAGTGAAGAAATTCTGCTTGTGCCAATTTACTGTGCCAGCCCTAGAAACTAACATGTTTCTGTTGTTCTTGCCTGGAATTGGCAACCTTGTCATACACCACTGAATTTATTCATGCAAAGGAGACGTTCTTGGCTTTGATAGAAACAGAGAATTTGATAAGTGCAATTCTATTTGGCACTTGCAGAAAATGTTCCACTTGGCTTACACTTTGATATTTTTTCCTTTGAAGGACATTTAATTAGGAAGAAGTCATGGGTTAATAAGCAGATACAACTACCTCCTCCTCCTTTGAACTCATCACTATGAGTTAGAATGAGCATTATTCTCAACAGTGCTATTATTTCCATGAGTTTTGAATACTAAGATAAAAAATGAAAACTAAGAATTGAATTAAATGTATAGACTCCCTGTTCAGATTCAGGGTTAAAGTTGTCTAATATTTATCTTGAACTCATAGTTCCTATTATTTGTGAAACTCTTCCGTATAAATGTGATTCAGTTTCAGGAAATCAAGGAAACGTACCTCACTGAAATGCTGTAGGGTAACTCTTCCTCCTCAGATGTCCTAATAGTTGCAGGCAATACTGAAATACATTTCTTTCTTTTTTTTATATTTATTATGTATACAATATTCTGTCTGTGTGTATGCCTGCAGGCCAGAAGAGGGCACCAGACCCCATTTCAGATGGTTGCGAGCCATCATGTGGTTGCTGGGAATTGAACTCAGGACCTTTGGAAGAGCAAGCAATGCTCTTAACCTCTGAACCATCTCTCCAGCCCATGAAATACATTTCTAAAGATGCATTTTCATATATGACTATTTAATTTAATCATAGATGCATATTTTTAAATAGTAATCATTTATGTATTCTAAATTAAATTATCTGATATATTAGTTTTCATACTCAGAGTTTATTTTGGTTTAACTATCATGGAAGAATCATTGATATTTAATAAAAATTTCCTAAGAAAAGAACTGCTTGGCAAGTGGGGTGACTCCCTCCTGTACCAAAGCAGCAGTGGGGGTGAGCACTCCTGGTGTGCAGAGTTAAATAAAAATCCTCACCATTTGATGAATTTGAAACTGTAGAAGAAAAGATGATTATAAAATATTGTCTAACTTCTGAGATGAAGTATCTGTCATAGCCAAAACTTTGTATAAAGAGACTAGTAGCTCATGTAGAAGACTTGCAATAAATTAGCATGTAAAAGGTTAAATGAAAGATGTAATAAATAAGATGTAAATATAAGCCTGGGTTCATATGTTTTATTAAATAGAATAAGTCCTATACGAAACAAAACAAAGAATGAATAAATGCACGCCCTCCTTTATAAAATACTTAGTGGGTGGTACAGTTGGAAATCGTGTTGTTCATTTTGTTTGTACAGTGGACAGCGTGTGGCCTGGAGTGCGAGTAGACTCTCTTGTGTCATGTGACTTGGCATGAGTGCTTCAGATTTGGGGATTTAAAACACGTAGTGAAATAATTATGTGGTCTTTTTCAATTATTTTTAAATGGAAATATGTCAGCAGGAAAATACTAAATAAACCACAGTCACCTTTCAGGAAGTGCAAGGCAACTTCATTTCTCATGACTTGCTGGTAGGAAAACTGTCAAGGTCTCCAGAGGCTCCTGAGAGCTCTACTCCTAAGCATGGCCTAGAGGCAGCTGCTAGCCTGGGACCTAAGAGGCCCCCTGACCTTTGTTATTTAAACCCACATTCCTCTAAGTGAGGTGTGACCAAGTTCCCAGTTTAGTTCACCTTCAGCATGGACCATTAATTCTCTGTGGGTTTGATGTAATCAGGTGACTTTTTAAAATGGCCCTGGAGTCTTCCTAACCCTTAAGCTTGGAGTCTAAGATGGATATAGTAAAAGGATCTTGTTCTGTGTTGGTCTTGAAAACAGAGGGAGTCACATTGTAGGACCTGAGGGAGAGCTAGGACCTGTAGACTGACTGTCTTGCAACTATAGAAGCTGATTTTTTTTTTTAGGAACTCAACTGAACTTGGAGATTTTTCAGTTTTTGGAAAAGTATGTAGGGTGTAACTTGGCTGTTCCGTAACCTGCCTTTCAGGCTTCTGGGCTTCTAAACAGAGTCTCCAGACGCAGGGTTTAGACATCTGTCCAACAGAAACTGAAACAGTAAATGAGTTTGAATTCACTATGTTTATAGTGATTTATACAGCAGTAAAAACTACCACAGATTTTTAGAATCTGAATAGGGTATCACTTAGCAAGCGGGCCGTGTTCTGAGAAATGAATCATTCTATGGTTTCATATTGTGAGCATCTGTTGGTACTTCTCCTTGGGGGAAACAAACATACTCAACAAGTCCCACTGACAATGGAAAACAATGATTCTTCCTAAGTCAAGCTTGCTCTAAACAAGAGAGTTTAGAGGGCTGGGTTACAGGAGCTTTGGGTGAAGGGTTACCAGAATGTAAATGATACCAAAACAGTTTTATCATGGAAAAGTCCCATCCTAGGATGGATGACCCACTTCTGAAAGTTGCATGGATGGAATCCTTCCTTGAGTTGACCCCCTCCCTCTTGTCTTCTCTAGCACCCCCCAGAAACTTTTGCAGTTGGGGCAGAATCATGTGCAGGCTGGAGACAGGCTGGAGGGAGGGAGTGATTCTAATGCTTGGTGAGGCTCATAGGCCACAGCTGTGAGTCTCTGCTTGGAGCAATCACCTCGCTCTAATTTCCAGGTGGTAGCAGCCATACTATGTCTAGAGAAAAATATTTCACAGCAGCATTTGTAGAATGAATGTAAATAAACTTAGGAGCACTGTGACATCACTAGCAAATAGTCTTACGCTGTATGTGCCTGTTGACTGCCTAACCATGTGGAAGTGGTTTTTCAATGCACCAGTGGCTATATAGGGCTTAAATTTTGAGGCATAGGAGAGAAAAGCCTTCGGTTGCCTCTAGCAGGCTGTGTGTGTGTTACTCTTGCAAACCTGTTTGTTGGTTGTCAGTAGAACTCAGAACGGAGTAAGAAACGTGTTAGTGGGACCTGGAGAAAGGGCTTCCTCTTTACATGGGGCAAAGGCCTCAGAAAAGTGTCTCCTTCATAATGAATGCATGATTAGTGTCTATTTTTAGTTGATACTTCCCAGGAAAATGTTGGAGGTGTGATATTTTTTCCTTGCTTCTTTATGATAAAATGCAAGTAGAGAGTGCTGAATTGAAGGAAACGTACTTGAGTAGAATTCTCACTTTAGTGAGGTGGCAAAGGAGAGAGGACTTGTGAAAATGTAGCCTAGAGAAAGATAGAAGATGATGGCTACACTAAATGTCTCCGAATCTCCCCACAGTATTTATTTGCACAAGAAGGTCCTTTGAGAAATAAAAGGTAACCCCACCACTCTCAGCCAGACTGAAGGCCTATGTAAAGTTTAAAATTTCATCCTCCTGCATTAGGAAGAGCCTAGGGGGGATCTCTCTTGGAAAGCAGCACGATTTGTGTGCATTAGAGTGAGAGCTTATGGTATTTCTTTATTTAATTCACTAGTAAGAAAGCTGTGTCAGCAAGAACACTGCTAGCTTGGCTCATAAGAGCTAGGACAGGGTGACGGGAGACTGTGGCTGCTCAGCCGGAGGCATGTGCTGTCTTCCCTTCGCTGGTTCTCCATTTGGAGGTTTTCTTGACTGAGCTTTATGATCAGCTTCTATACCATGAAGATCAGAGAGGCTTGTACCCCACTGTATTGAGGGCTCATGTTCCCCTTTATACTTACTGTGTTTCTTTATATTTTATTTTGCCTTATTTTTATTGATACAGTTTGTTAGACTTTTCTCTGCTTAGGTGTCTAAAATAAGCAGCTCATGGATTTATTAGTTTCCTGTTATCGGGGATTTAATGTTTTAGTGCCGGTTCGCATTTCTATGATTCTCCAATAAAGTTAAGATTAATTTATGTGAATAAAAAGCGAACACTGCAAGGCAGTGATCCGAGTCTGCCATGAGATGAATGATACAGAGATTTTCTTCAAATAGTTGCCAGGGAAACGGTAGTAAAAACAGAACCTTGGAGGGAAAGGAGTGGTCAGGTGTAGCTGAAGAAAACTTGGAGCTGACATAAGCTTACAATGAAAGAGCCACCTCATGCTTATGCAGTTGGTCAAATTTAAAAACAAAACATTAACAGCAAGACATGGATAGAGGAGGGGCCCAGGGGGCTACCCATCACTGGTGACCTACTATTCCTGTCCATACATCAGGGAGAGAAGGGGTGATTGCTTTCAGTTGTTTACCCACTGGCAATAGTCTCAATCCAGTGCTCAGACAGCCCAGATTCATCTATAAATTTGGTAGCACTACAATCAGAAGCTCAGAAAGATTACTCATGATTCTAAAACTCACATGACAAAAAAAATTCTAGAATACCTAAGATAGTATAATTTTGAAAAAGAGCTACAAGGTGGTAGTACTTTTTAAACTAGGAACCTCTGTTCCCTCCACCAAAACTTGGTAGAAATTAGAAGCAGTAATTTCCAGGAGAGAATAAATGGACAGAATGAGTCCAGGAGTCCGTGTGTGGAGAGACATGCACCTGTTAAGGGAAGTGTAGCCTGGGCTATGTGTGTGTGGTATGTCGGGTGACAGGTAGCCTGTGCTGTGTACACAGGTAGACACTGACCGAAAAACAAAACGCAAAGCAAGAGATGGTTCAGTGGGTGCAAGGGACTTGCCACAGAATACTGGCAACCCGAGCTTGATCTCTGAGCTCACGGTAGAGGAGAGAACTGCTTCTGGAAAGTTGTGTCCAAAACTGCACACATGCATCGTGGTATAGACATATCCACAAGTACATACACAACACACACACACACACACACACACACACACATAATTTTAAAAAAATTAAAAAGGGAGGGAGGAACAACTCTCCCAACCTCAAATCTTTCATGTTTTGCTTTTTTTGGAAATATGATAGAAAGATAAGAAAGCATTCCAGTTGTTCATAAAACTTACAGGAATAGCAAATTTGGGCATAAGGACCAGCTTTATATAGCAAGTTTGTGTAAGTGCATGAATAGGGGCATGTGTGTGTATGTGCGTGTGTGTGTGTTTGTGTGTGTATGTGCGTGTGTGTGTGTTTGTGTGTGTATGTGCGTGTGTGTGTTTGTGTGTGTATGTGCGCGAGCAAATGTGGAGAGAGACGAGAAAGGAGAGGATGGTAGGTACGTAGGTAGATAGGTAGGTAGGTAGATAGATAGGTAGATAGATAGACAGAGTATGAGAATGAGAGAATGAACAAGAATTTGGTTTTGATTCAAGGTAGTATTTCAGCCTCCTGCTACTTGGAACTGTATGTATTCCTGACAAGTTTTTCTGTCCCTTTTAAAACTTGATTTTATAAATGTAAGAATTTATTTTCCTGTTTGATTTGTATGCTTTGTCTTCATTTTCAGCTAAGATAATTTTGAGTTATGATAGTAGGAGTTCAGGTACCCACTGCTGCGTAGGAAAACATCCTCAAGCTGCCAAGATGGCTATGAGTGTCCCTTCGCTCATAGTCCTCTGGGTCAGCAGCCCAGCCCTGGGGACGGAGCTGGAGTGGTTTTCCCCATCCTCAGTCAGCTGGGCAACTGCAGTTACAGCTGCTCCACTGTCAGATAGATGATCTGGCCAGCCTTTCTCAAATGTCCTGGTTGGTTCTGCCTGTGGGCCTGAGCAGTGTCTGCCTTATGTGGACGTCATCGTGTGTTATCTGGGTCCCAGAAACATTAAAAAACAAGTTAGCCAGAGTACGCAAATACCTTTCCAAGTCTTGTCTTTGGCACAGCTGCTAATAATACAGTAACTCAGTGGTGGATCAATGTTATAGACCATGTGATCTTCAGCCATTGTTCAAGATATTCCAAGTTTGACATCTATTTGTCTCCAGGCTGATCTGAGTCAACAGTGTTATATTTCTATTATGGAATACTTTCTTAGATTCATTAAATGGCAAAAAATCCCTTGCAATTTCTGCTCACTCATATACATATATAAAATTTTTAAGTTCATTTCAGTCTCTTTAAATTGTTTGTTTGTTACTACATAAAAAAGCTTGCTTTACCTTAAGCTTACCCTTTAATTTCTCAATATAAAGGCAAGATTCTAAATTTATAAATTGAGAAACATGGTTAACTTTATGTAGCAGATTGAAAGAACCTTGTTAGATATAGCGAGTCGAATCCATTTTGTCCCAAGCATGACTTGGCATTGTGTCACTAAATTATTGAATTATACATAGTTAGACATTTTGGGTAGGATTGGTAAGATATTGAGCTTCCCCCTAGAAGTCTTTTTAGGGAAATGATACTTTCTCATTGTCCTTTCACTAGCATGCCTAGCAGGGTATTATTTCAGTTTTTTTCACTTGGTTGTTAGAGGAATTTTAGTTTTTCCACTCGTCATACAACTATATGCTCAGAAACAGGAAGAAAATGGATAATGTCAGATAACTTGTAATTAACACCAATATGTTTACCTCTCCCTTAGATTATTTAAATAATGAGGGTAGTTTTAAAAAGCAATAATTTGGGGGACTAGGAAGTTGGCTAAGCTATTAAGAGCTCTGGCTGCATTTTTAAAGGACCAGAGTTTGGTTCCCTAGCACCCACATGGGCCGGTTCAACTGCCATTTTGTACAGCACCATGGAGGGCTGTGAATCACAGGTCATCTGAAAGAGCAGCCGCGCCTTTAGCTGGTTGCTGAGCCATCTCTCCAGCCTGAGAATATAATTTATTTGTAACAATACACAGCTGACGTTTGTTGAATATTTAACGTCAGGCCCTGTTTTAAGTATCTTAAATGCTTTGTCTTACTGATCAGTGATGGATACTGTGAAGTTAATGTGTTTTGCTCCATAGAAATAGAGATTGAAAAAATGAATAGTTTGCTTAAGAATATATACTAATAAATGGGAGACCTGGAAATTGAACCTAGGCAGCCTAACGCTATTGCTTCTGTCTATATGTTAACTAGAGCTAGATAATTTTTCATAATTCCTAAATCCACAGATCTGTTTAAACAAAAATGTTAGGCAGTTTTTTGAGTTGTAAGTAACATAAATTAAAAATTTAAATGTAATGTGTGCTGCTTCAATTTTGATACATATCTGCACACTCTGTTGAACCATTGTTACAATTAAGATATTACACCTACCATTAATCCAAATGTCTTCCTTTTCCTTATTCCTTAAGATTTTCAAAAAGGTGTTATGTAAACCTTGGAAACAGCAAAGTACAGGTTGATCGTTCATAAAGTAGGAAATGATCTCTAATCTGAAATGTTGAGTACCCATATGACAATAAATGGAAAATTCTGCACTTACTTCATAGGACAGGATTCAGTCAAAACGTAGGCCCACACAAGTTGTACAAAATTGCCTTCAAGCTATATTACAAGGCATAGATGTAATTTAAACCAATGTTGTCTGTAGACTCATATCTCATTCCAAAAATATCTTTATGTGACAATGTCTGAAATCTAAAACACTTTAATCCCAAGAATGTCAGAAAAGTGTTACGCAGACTGTGCTATAAAACTATTTTGCTGGTTAAATAGGTATGTCTAGAGTTCATTGTAATAAATTCACATAAATCTTTTCGAAAAAGTATATTTTATCATATGAGATATTAGAAACTACAAATGTCTAAACCTTAATGTCTGCCTGAACTTTAACTCTAAAAAGGAATAAAATGAGCTATATTTAATTGCTTAAATATGTATTTTCATCTTGCAGAATCTCTGTAATGAAATTGTGCCTTTAATGAAGTAACAAACATGCTGTATATATGCTCTTGCCAGAGGCCTAGCATTGCATTAGTACATATAACCTTGTAGTAGTTATTCTCAGTTTGTATTATTTGTTGTTATTAATGATATTATTGGTATAATTGTTTGAGCATTATTATTATTGTTGAATATTGACTTCAAAGTTAGATCTGTGATGTACACATGGATACACAGTGGATAATGTAGCCAGATTTGAAACCTGTTCTTACTTCAAAATCCATTCTCTCTTCACCATGCCTTATTGTTTACTGTAAAGCTGTATGTTTGATATACAAGTTGAATTAGCATGATTAAATTTTGATGATAGTGTATAGATGAATCAGATTATTTCATTGTCAGTTTTGTTTTTTCTCATTATAAACATAATTATTTTATATTTTCCTTTTAAAATTATGTATATAACTATTATATATAATAAGCACACTAATTACCTCATAAGTAACCATGTAATACAGGAATGGGTATCAGATATTCTAATTTCCTTTCTATTCATGTTTTCTCTTTCAGGGTTACATTTTGCCATCTGCCTTTCCAGAGTAAGTGGCTCTATGTGGGCACTGAACGAGGTAACATACATATTGTCAACGTGGAGTCCTTCACACTCTCAGGCTATGTCATTATGTGGAATAAAGCCATTGAACTGTAAGTCTGAGCCGATATTCCATATCTGAAAGTATCAAGTAGTATCTTATAGCTTGATGTTGTGAATCCATGTGGGATGGATATGTCAGGAATTCGTGATATTAGATATAAATCTTTTGGTTTTTTAATAAATATTATCCTATTGTCAGGACAGTTGTTAAATTTAAGCCTTTTATATTCATATATATTTTTAAATGCATAATATAAGTTTTCATCTGTATATAAACTTTACATTTAATAGTTTCAATGCTCGTTATCCCTGTTAGTTTGAAAACATTCATTTTTCTATTATCTTCTAATTCAGTTTTTTTCTTTAGCCTTCTAATTATGTTTCTTTTATATCTTCTAATAATTATGCAATGTAAGTGTTTATTAAAATTAGTGTATCCCCACAATTAACAAAAATCGGATTGAACTGTGGTGCCAAGAATCTCTAATGCCAGTTTTCACTTACTAAAGGTTTTGTGCCATCTGTTTTTGTACGTTTTCACTTACAGTTTTTAAATATGAGAACAAAGGTCTAAAGCTGTTTGCAAAACTCTTTTCAAACACATTCTACAGTTTTAATCTTTTGAAACAGAAGAACTTTCTGTGATAGGGACATTCTTGCCTTTCTTGGAAGTGTGGGTTTCCCGTTTGTTCTTTGCGTTGATCATGACATCTAATGGGTAAGGTGCTCTAAGTCCTGGCAGTTCTGAAGTAGTGCAGTGTCCCAGGCTCCAGCATTCATGAACAGGGACATGCTTTTCCCTAGTGCTTGGACATATCCAGAAATATTTTACCTCTGTTCTCTCTCTCTGGTATAAGTATAGGTACCAATCATTTCTGGGTTTTCAGATTTTACCTCTATTCTCTCGCTCTGGTATAGGTGTAGGTACCAATCATTTCTGGGTTTTCAGAAAAACTAAAACAGATTTTTTTTCTGCTTCTGGTATGAGCTGTAGAATTGTTTGGGATATTCCAACTGACACCTAGCACTGAAGCTACATTGTTTTGAAATATTAATTTCACAATGAAAGGAAAATTTCTTTTTTTTTAAAGTTGAAAGGAAAATTTCTATGCCAAATTAAATGTTTGACTAAATTGAAGATCTCTCCTATATAGAAAATGCAATTATAAACTTTAACTTAGAATCAATGAATTTTACCATTTTTTTCTTTGATTGACAATGTAAATATTTTCTTCATAATTAGTCTTTTTTATTGTGATGAATACTAAAACTTTTATTTGAGTAAAAAGCCTTATTTTTTTTTTCAGGTCGTCTAAATCTCACCCCGGCCCTGTTGTCCATATAAGTGATAATCCCATGGATGAGGGGAAGGTAAAATTTTTTCCTAAATCAACATTTGTTAATTAATCCATGCTGTTTTTACTTTTAAATATGCAAACTGTCCTAGGACTGCACTGTTGCCAAAAAGTTGAGTTTGGACCAAGGTTTGTATATTGAATAATATAACTGCTTGTTATTCATTATGAAGAACAAGTGGAAGGATTAGAATGATTTCTAATTAAAAGGGTTAAAAATTTTAAAGCGTAAGTAGAACTTAATAAATATCAGGTATTCATTTGTATTCAACTGACTCAGAATATTTTCCCTGATTTTCTGATAATGTATACAGGTATTTTGGGGGGCTTAGGAGGGAGAGATCGTGATTCTTAATCTAGTTTACAGATTTATAGTGTTTATCATATGTTACATTATCATAGAATAGCTTCTATGGGTCAACTTCCTTAAGTTTTTTCTTCATAAAGAAGCCTAATTAATAATATAGAGACATTTTTGTTATGTTCTAAAAGTCTTGTTCAGTTTTATTATACTTATGCCGCCTGTATCTAGGTATTGTTTGCTTGGGTTAATCAATACATTTAACAATAATAAAAGTTCCTTTTCTGTGAATTTCTGTTTTCTTACACTAACCATCTTTCACGTAGTCCCGCTTCATAATGGCACTTTCCTGCCTGTATAATTCTAAAACGTTAACCTGAATGAGCACCAGAAAGTTTGTCAGAAATCAATGATGGAAAACTTTATCTTGTGAAGGGATTTGACTCAATGTTTTCTTCTCTCAGTGAGGAAGGGCAAACCTATAGATTATTTACCACTATTCTCAGCTTGCCACTGAAACACAAATGCATACCTGGACTATTTGGAGTTGGCTAGTGACCACGGGTTATATGCCTGAAAGGAAGCATCACATACAGCAAATGTACAGTATCCTGGTTATTGCTTTCTTTTTCTTTTACCAAAGATGTCTGTTTAAAAGCCAAGCCTCTGGCTGGAAAGCCCAGAGAATTAGCAAGGTTCCCTTGACATGGAGTTACTCCCTAAGTCATTCCAGCTTTTCTTCATAGTGTCTCTTCTCGTGAGGCCTGTCCCAGTTGACGGCAATCCACAATACTCTTCTTTCATTTCTTTTTCTCCATTGATTAAAAATTTTATACAGCATATTTTAATCATGTTAAAAACCCTCCCTACTCCTCTCCACCTCCCTCCCCAACAACTTCTTGCATTCGCTTTCTCTTTCATACCTTACACACACTCACACACAAAAAATAAAAATCAAAGCACACAAAAAATCAGTAAGACCCACAAATACCAAAACAAAGTGAAACAGAAAGCCCCTCCCCCACTCCACAAAATGGAGTTTGTTTTTGTGTTGTCAAACTGTTCCTGCACATGGAGACTGCCTTGACATGTGGTTGATATACCCAGTGGCACTCCATTGGAGAAAACTAATTTGTCATTCCCAGCAGGTATCAACTGCAAAAAGCTTCCTGGACTTAGTGTCCGGTTTGAACCTATGCACATCTTGTGAGTGCTGCCTCAGTCTCTGTGAGTCCCTGTGTGCCTCAGTTCCACTGGGTCTGGAAGACTGTGTTTCCTTGGAATCATGCACCACCCCTGACTCTCACAGTCTTTCCACCTCCTCTTCTGCATAGATTCCTGAGCCTTGAAGGGGAAGTGTCTAATGAAGACATCCCAGTTAGGACTGAGTCTAACCTTCCTAGAGGGTCATTCTCATCTTGGTGGTACCTTGTTTAAGTGTCGAGTGTGTCTGCACTGTCTGACAGGGTGACTGAGTTTTCCTTATGGTGTAGTCTGAATTTCCTTATTTTTCACAATATCCTCTCTAGAAGGCCGTGCTGAAGGCTCAGTCACTTTTCCCCAGTTATAGACTGCTCTTTGCTGCCTCCTTGCTTTGGCTTCTGTCAGTCTTGTTTGCAGGGCTATCTCACTACTACTGACTTCTCTAGAATGTAAGGTCCAAATTAAAAGTATATATAAATAATGTCTGGCCGGATAATTCTGACAGAAAATATATTCTCCTCTACATCCATAGTACTTCAGTCATGCAGATGTTACATTATGCATGTTTCCCTGCCGTGTTAGAAATGCATGCATATCACTGCTGCCATGAACCAAATAGAGCCTTGTTCATACTCAGTGCAACCACTTGTTTATGTATTTATGTTTGGTGGTGGACGTTGAATTTAGGGGCCTTGCACATGCTAAGCAAGTGCTCTACCAACACTCTAACTCCAGGCTTTTTACTTATTTATTTGTTTGTTTTTTATGCAGGATTTCACTGTGTAGCACAGATTGGCCTGGATCTTCCAGTCCTTTTGTCTCAAAGGCTTCCCAAGTGCTGCGATTAGAAGTGTTAACCACCATGCTTGGTTATAGAGGAGAAAAATTAGGACATTAGCAAGTGATTTGCAGATCTTTTACATCTTTCTAAGTTATGTAACATTCTAGTAGCAACAATTCTTTTTAGTGTATGTTAATTTCATATACATATGTGATGCTCTCTTGCATGTATGTTATGCGTCTTGATCACATTACTCTCTATTATTTCCCCCTCCTCTCTCTATACCTCATTTTCACCCTAAAAAGTCCCCATTCTGTTCTTACGGTTTTTTATTTTTATTAGTTTTTAAATTATCACTGGGTCTAATTGGGGTGGCTTTTCTGAATATGGCATTGACAACTTCCAAGTGTCTGTACCACTTATGGAAAATTATACCCCTCCCCCCCTTCAGCACCTTAACTGTCTGTAGTTCCTCAGCTAGGATGGAGATCTGGTTGTCCCTGTACCATGCCTGCTACAGTGTTGGCAGGATAGCTCTAGTTCAGGTGACCACAGGGGCTATGAGTTTATGAGTGCAATAGCCATGTCCTGCCCAGAAAACTGTCTCATAGCATTTTCCCTTCCCCTGCCTTTCTTATTCTTTGTGCTCCCTCTTCTGTGATGCTCACCAACTTAGGCTCTCTCTCTCTCTCTCTCTCTCTCTCTCTCTCTCTCTCTCCGTGTGTGTGTGTGTGTGTGTGTGTGTGTGTGTGTGTTTATGTGTATTTGTGAGTCTGTGGGGGGGGCATGGCAGTGGTCATGATATAGATGTCCCTTTTAGGACTAAACACTAAATAGTTATTCTCGGCACTTTGACCAGTTAGGGCCCCATACATTAACTGCCATCCACTGCCAAATGAAGCCTTCTAGTAGGAATAAATCCTGTGGAGATTTTCCGAGGACTTACATAACTTAGGCTCTTATTTTCCTTGACTTGCTTCTGTAGAGAAGATCTGAGAAGCTTGCAATCATTCAACCCTAACTTGTTGGGCATATTTCTGACTTAATTTGAATGTTGTGTCAGGCTGCAAGAAGCTAAAGAGTACTGTGACCTCCTTAGATTATTAAAAATGTGAACAGTCAAAGCAAATTCCTTAAAGGTACGAGTCTATGAAGTGGCACTTTCACACCAAGAGCTCTGTCTTTACCTATACCTTGAGCTGCTAATATAGTTTATCAGTTTGTAAATTTTTCCTTTTCTTATTTCTGAATGTCCTTCATCCTCTATGGGACATTGCCATATCATGTATCCAAGCTTTCTGGAGGAAAGGAAACCATGGCAAGGTCTTTTCAGGAGTATGTGTTTCACCTCTGATAGCTAATGCTCACCTTTCGTAGCTAATGTTCACCTATATAGCTAATGTTTAGCTCACTTTATTGTCTTTCAGTCTAGGACCCCAGCCCATGGAGGGTGCTGTCTACATTTAGAATGGTTTGTCCTACTTCAGTTAACATAATCACGATAACCTCTTATAGCCATACCTAAAGGCATATCTCCTTGGTGATTCTAGAGCCTAGCAAAATGACAGTCAGTATTAACAACTATCACACTGGGCAGGGGTATGGGGCCACAGATAGACAGTATACAATTTATGAGGCAAGAACATATATCAGCCTCTGTGACATATGTTAAAAGTATAATAGTGAACAAGATAGTTTTGGTCCTTACCCAGTGAGCCAGTTTTATAGTCTGCAGGAGAATTCAGATGAAAATGGTATAGTAAAAACTAACCTTCAGACCATCAAAGGATGGAGTACAGTGGAAGGCCATTGATATAACATGTGGTTGTTCAGGGAAGTCTTCCCCAGAGGCTACTGCTAAGAGCACATCTGAAGATAAGAGGGGCTAATCAGGGGATTCCATTTAAACAGCACCCTGCCCCCCCCCCCCCCCCAGATAGGAAGGCAGCATGGACCAAAGTTAAATGTGAGAATGCTTAGAGAAACAAATTCCAGAATCAGCAAATGGAGTGTGTTGGGCAGGAGAGGTGGGTGGGCCGATTTTGGAGAACTTAGTAGAAATCAGACAGTGATAAATCTGATAATTGTATAGTTGATTTTTTATTTTATCATGAATAGAATGGTGAGGCTGACAGATTTTAAATAGAAGCATACATATTTCTTTTTCAGCTTCGGATATTGTAGCCAGTCTTCCAATATGAAATGGGTCAGAAAGGAGATCTCTGTATTTTTCCAGGAGGGAGGTACTAGAGATGGGGGATATAAATGAGAAAGATGCAGAACATCATATTAAAGTTAGCTAATGGTTTTTCTTGTTGAAGGCAGGACTAGCATTCATGATGACTGCCAGGTCTGTGACAGATAGCTGATTCGTTGTGGTCATCACGGCACACAGTATGGAGAGCCATCAGGCTCCAGAGGGTGTACATAGTGTAGAAGATACATTCTGGCTTAATGTTAGGAAGCAGTATGGTTATCGGAACCTTCAGCTTTAATTTCATGAAAGAATATGAGATGATTTATTGAAATTAATCAGTAGGTACATTGAGTGAAATTCCTTGATGATATTTAGATCTTTGAAATTATAATATCTCAAACACATATAAATGCACAATTTTATTAGTAATTTTTAGAAATGTATCAGAATATAGGCTCATGACTTCAAGAAACTTGCTTTCTCTTTGCAGTATAAGTTGAATTTTGAGTCACTAATCATCAAAGACATGTAACTCTGCCCTGCCATGTTCTCATTTGTCATCTGTGTGATTAGCAACTCCCAGTGCAGGTGTTTGACTATATTAAAGTTTTATGTATGAAGGATATGAATAGTGATTAGCTTTATTGTCCAAAATAAATATTTTATATAGTAAACAAGTCACTTCTCAGTAAGGTGTTCTTTCCTTTCCCCAGCTTTTGATTGGCTTTGAGTCTGGAACAGTTGTCCTCTGGGACCTCAAGTCGAAGAAGGCTGACTACAGATACACGTATGACGAGGTAACAGCAATGCTATCCCGTATAGATCTTCACTTTGCTATAGCTCCCAACAGCTTCTCAAGGAATTGGATTTTCAGTCTTGACTTAGTCCTGGCAAACCTCAGGAATAGATTTTCTAAAAATATGATTTTATAGAGAAAAGTCATAATTTAGAGGGAAAAAAATGGAGGACAAACACGTCAGTCACATAAACTTTCCGGATGTGGACTAGAAGTATAATCAGAAAGGATCTTCTCGTGGGTCTGAAGAGATGGCACGGGGATCAAGGGTCTCCTTGGGGGACTGGAAAGATGGTTAAGAGCCCTGGGTGCTTTCCAGAGGACCCAGGTTTGATTACCAGCATCCACATGGGGCCTCACAACTTTTTGTAATCCCCATTTCCAGATGATCCAATGTCCTTTCTGGCCTCTGTGTACACTAGGAGCACACTAGTTTACAGACATACATTGAGGCAAAACACTAATACACATGGAATAAAGTAATTCAAAGGAAACGAGTATGGTTTCCTCAGATTAAAAATTGCCTCCATAATTATTCTGAGGTATTGAAAATAAGCTTTGATGTTCATCCTGAGGAGTTTTCATTGATCTTAATCCTTAATAAAATTTTTGAATTTTAGGATAGATTTTTAGCTCATTAAAACAGATTCTTTTATCTCAGGGCGGCTGACTTCTTCCATCCTGCATTGTTTGTAGTAACTTGGTAGTTTATGTTTGGGTGGGGCTGATTCTGATATGCTCTAAGAACACTTTTCCTGAACTTGTTGTATGTCATATTGTATATGTCATTGTCACAGTGTCCTAATGTATGCTTAATAAATGCATTATTAGGGGGAATTAAACAGTTCGAATATGAAATGTCTTGTTTGTATTGTAGGAGGACTAAGTTATTTTGAGAATGTAGTTATTATCTAGCTTGGAAAGTATAAAAATTTATTAAAATCAATTGCCAAACCATTTGTCACTAGTATGATAATATAATTGTTCACCCTGTGTAGGCTATTCACTCTGTGGCTTGGCATCATGAAGGAAAACAATTTATTTGCAGTCATTCTGATGGTACTTTGACCATATGGAATGTGAGGTCCCCTGCTAAACCTGTACAGACCATCACTCCTCATGGTAAGGATCCCTCCATGTTAAAGACTACCCAAATTATGATAGACTGTTGTATGGTTTGGGGGGGTGGTGATTTTGTCTTAGTTTTAGTGGGTGAAGAATGTTATGATCGTTTCATGGAACTAATACTGTGATATTGCCTGAATATCGTGTCTTCATTTGGCCAAAGGCGAATTATGTTGTTAATTGTAAGAGACTTAACTTTTGTCTTCTTAAAATTGCCACAAGCTGTTGATGTATATGTGACAATGTCTTTGAAACATCAAGGCCTCAACTGCAGGTAATTTTATCCATTTGAGAATGGTGTGTGAGTGTTGAAGGCCATCCAGAGTTTGTGGATCCCTGGGGACTCAGCAAGCACATAGCATCTTCCTGCAGTGTTTGTTACATCAAGAGAATGTAGTCAGGTCAGTTTCTACAGTGCTTACAGTCTCTCGGCAGAAAAGTTCCTACTGGACTTATTGTTGCACAATAAGGCAAGGAACATTCGAGTTACAGTCTTTTTCAGAGTTAGAAGACAAACAACGTAAATACAGTGCACTGTTTTCTTGTGGTACATGTGAAGAAGTAGAAAAGCTGTATTTCCAGCCCCAAGGTTAATACATTCTTAAAAGATGTATTCCGAATACCTAATAAGACATCAGCCTAATGTGGGATTTCAAAGCAGAAAGTCTGTGACCTTTGGGAAGCCAATTAGCATTTCTGAATCTTCTTATTGTCTGTAACTAGAAATGATAATGAAACTTAATCCAGTTTCCTCATGCTGTTCTGAGAATTAAATTTATTTATTCAACAAATATTTATTGACTCTACTATATGATCATAAGCTATATAACTGAGAGTACCTGGACATTATGATATGCTGTGTGCATATGTGATTTTACTGGATAGAGATTTTGGAATTGTGTTTACTGAGTGGGATATATTAATGTTCCCACAAAATACATTTCCTTTTCCTACACACATCTGTTTGTTTGTTGTAGGTGATGACTTTTTTGATACAGTAAGTATAACATAGTTAAAGAAGTTTTGGACTGACTGAATTAAAGTTGAAATTTTTCTTCATGGTATTAAATATCAGATGATTTTTGATTGTCTAAATAAGCTAAAATAGTATTTTTTATTATAGTTCTTATGAATATGGAAAAAAAATCTCCCTAGCAATCGGACAACCTTGAGTCTTTTTCTAACTTTGATATACATGAGAGACTTAGTAAAGGGGCTGGAGAGGTGGTTTAGTAGATAAAGCATTTCTGTGAGGACCAAAGTTCAGATCTCTAAAACTGATATAAAAGGTCAAATTCATAATGACAGCCACCTATAAATGCAGCATTCCCAAGGCAGAGGCAGGGGGTTTCTGGACCTTTATGGCTAGCAGGAATCACCAAGCTCTGAGTTTAATGTGAGACCCTGTGGAGTTAAAATTTAAAAAGTGGAGAGTCATTGAGGAAGATATATGACATCAGCTTCAAGGTTCCATATATATGTATACATATATGAACACATGTTCCTATGCATATGTGTACATGAATACATACATACATGCATGCATGTATACAATGTATCACACACCTTGTGAAGATAATTTCTATTCTCTATCCTCTGGGACTTAGGTTTATTAATTATAAGATGGCAGAAATGAAAGATAAATTATCAACTGTTTATCAATATGTGGAAATTGAGGAGAATTTTATTTCACAAATTTAATTTTAATAGAAAATGTAAAGTCATTTATCTGCAGATAGTGCTCTGCTGTTCCTTTTTGGTTAGCTTTTTTGCTGTGACAGGCAAGCTTTTATTTAGAAGAGAATGTTTGATTGTCCTGCCGTGGCTGCTCTTATCCTGAAACTATTAACCTGCTTAAGTGATTTGCTGGGTCAGGGTCTCCACATAGGTCTGCACTGTAGCCCAGGGCTGGGGTGAGGAACCATTAGATGAGAATGTTGGTGATTGTCAGCTTCACTAGAGTAGTTGATTCCCTAAGGAAATGGAGATGCTAGATATTCACAATCAATAGATGTCCTCAATAGGAAATAATGGTTTCATTTTCTAGTTGTTTTAAGTTTCTAGAACATATTCATCAATTCAATCAACAGTTTTATCTATAGTACATGAAGGGGAGATTTTATTCTATTCAAGGGTCACATAATTAAAATTACATTGAAGTTCACATATCTGAAAGTTAGTATTATATATTAAGAATGAAAGATACAAAGAATTTTATTTATCTACATTTAATTCACCATAAACCTAAAAATAAAACTATACCTGTTATAAAAAATTTCCTCTATTTTTGTTAGGATTTTCTGTCCTGCCCAGTCATTGTTCTGCCCAGTTCCTGCAGTCGTTAAATCCCAAAGAAATCACAAAGAGGTTTACATGACTATAAACTGATTGTCCCATTAGCTCAGGCTTCTTATTAACTCTTATGACTTACATTAGCCCATTATTTTTATCTGTGTTAGCCACATGGCTCAGTCTCTTTTTCAGCGGTGTAGTCACATCTTGCTTCTTCTGTGTCTGGACACGACTACAGAGGGAGCTTCCCTCTTCCCAGAATTCTCCTGTTCTCATTGACCCGCCTCTACTTCCTGACTGGTGTCCTGCCTCTACTTCCTGCATGGCTACTGGCCAATCAGCATGTATTTAAAACATAACTGACAGAATATAGACAGTTGTCCTGCACCACCTCCCCCTCTATTTTTTTTTTAACAAGAACATCCATAGTCCATTTTTGGGGACCAGGCTGTCCTTGAACTCACAGAGATCTGCCTGTCTCTGCCTCCCAAATATGTGTGCTACCACACCTTGAATTCACAGAAGTCTGTCTGCCTCTGCCTCCCAAGCATTGGGATTAAAGGTGTTTACCACCACACCCACTCTAGCTTTTATCTTTCAAAGAACTTTGCAGACCCTTTTCTTTTTTTAAATTAGATTTACAAAAAATACGAATCAAAATTCCCACTCCCTCCCCTCCTCTGATTCCCTCCAAACATACTCCCACCCCATCTTCTCTAATCCTAAGAGAGGGTAAGGCACATTGCTTTTTGGAAGGTCCAAGGCCCTCCCTACTACATCTAGGCTGAGCAAGGTATACATCCAAAGGGAATAGGATCCCAAAAAGCCAGTACATGCAGTAAAAGCCAGTACATGCAGTAGAGACAAATCCCAGTGCCACTATCAGTGGCCCCTCAGTCTACCCCAGCTATACAACTGTCAATAGCATTCAGAGTAACTAGTTTGGTCCTATGCATGTTCTGTTCCAGTCCAGCTGGAGTTGGTGAGCTCCCATTAGCTCAGGTACTGCTTCAGTGAATGAACCCTTCATGGTCTTGACCTCTTTGCTCATATTCTCATTCCTTCGACTCTTCAACTGGATCTTGGGAGCTCATTCCAGTGCTCTGATGTGGGTCTCTGCCTCTGTTTCCACCTGTTGTTGGGCAAAGGTTCTATGGTAATATGTACGATAATCTGATTACAGGGCAAGTACTCACTAGTAAGTGGATACTAGCTATAAACAAAGGACATTGAACCTATAGTTCATGATCCTAGAGAAGCTAAGTAATAAGGTGAACCCAAAGAAGAACATATATAGACCCACCTGGAAATTGGAAGCAGACAAGATCATCTGACAAAATTGGGAGCATGTGGGCAGGGTGTAGAAGGAAAGGGGGAGGGGGAAGTGGAAGGGGGAAGGAGAGGTTTTAGGAGAACTTGAGGGAATGGGATAGTTGAGATGGAAGGAGAGCAATGAAAGACATCTTGGTTGAAGGAGCCATTATGGGGTTAGCAAGAAACCTGGCTCTAGGAAAATTCCCAGGAATCCACAAGGATAACCCCAGCTAAGACCCTAAGCAATAGAGGAGAGGGTGCCCGAACTGTCCTTGCTTGCTCTGTGGTCAGACTGATGATAATCTTAAAAAAGACTGTTTCTTAAATTCAAAGAATCAAAAAGGCAGAAGAATGGACACATGGAGAACTTTAGAAGCTTTCTATATTTCAGCTCCCCATGGCAGGGTTGTTCTAAGTTTCTGGCTGTAGCAATAAGATCTGGCTCCTGGAGCTCAAAGAGAAACTCTTAGGGATTCTTTTGGAGTGGGCAGGACTAGTATCTTCCAGTGCTTGGGGCATACCCAGGGGAATATGGACTTTCAACAATGCATCATAAATCATAATATTCTTGTCTTATAGTCAGAGCCCAGATTCCACCTCATCGCTAGCCTTTAATGCTTGAAAAAAGCTTCAGTTCCTCACTGAATAAGCATGGTAGTCTCCCAGGCTGTTATTTCAAAATAATGTTATTTGAATTGGCAATGTGTTTTTCCAGTTGGCCAACTAATTTTTTAGAAAGTCATATCCTAATTGGAATATAATTTGAGCCACTTTGGTAACTTAAAATTTACTAACAGTAGTGTTAAAGTCAGTAAAATAAATCAGACAAAACTAATTTAATACTATATTTTATCTAACTCTAAATTATGAAAATGATATTTCATTATGTGACAAATATACAAACTGAGATATTTCTCATTCTTTTCAGTATGCAAAACATATTTTGTTAAGTAACCAAACATACAGGATTGGGATAGTTCAGAGTTTTGAAATCTAGTATTTTACATCCACAGCACATCTTAACTTGGACTGACCACACACATATTAGGTACCCAGTAGTCGCATGCAATCTGTGGCAGTCGCACTGGACATTGCTCTTGAAGGAGGATGTATGTGTGGTATAACTGTTTGAGTTCAATTTACTTAGTGAAATTAATAATTATAGGCTAATTTTTGTCAGATTCTTTTTTAAATGAACCTTACTCAGCAGATGTTTATTGAAGACCTCCAGTTTCTTGTGGATCAGTTACTAGAATGTTATCAGCCTTGATAAACTCACAGTCAAGTAGTTAAAGTGATTGATAAACTGATAACTCCAAACGTTTTAACAGCTATTGATAAAAGCATATGTAATACTACATGGCTATGTTTTAACAGCTGTTGATAAAAGCATATGTAATACTACATGGCTATGTTCTTGGACTTAGGATAAATAAGAATTTTTCACAAATTCAGGATATTTAAGCTGGATCTTGAAGAAGAGGGATATTATGAAGTAGAAAAGAGCACCACAAGATTATTTTAGTGAGAATATATAAAGGAACAAAAGCATAAAAAGAAGAGCATTATTGCAAATCAATACTATCTATGTTGACAAGTGGAGGAATTTTGACAAGAATGGGTAGAGTTTTGACAAGTATCAGGAATGAAAACAGAGCCATGTGTGATAAAGAATTTATATCAGAGTATAATAAAAAGTTTGAACCTCATGCCCAAGATGTAGAAAATGACTTTCCAGTGGTACACATAAGATTGACATCTTGAACATGACTTTAATGGTAATACATCAGGACGACCTGACTTGGCTGCCAGTTAGTGATCAGTTGTATTCAGAGTAAATAAGGATAGTTTCAGTATTGGCAGGGGAAAATGGATATGCATGATGAAATTCTGGAATAAAATATCAGTAGGTCTTAGACCAACTCATTGTAGCTAGATGGCCAAAGAAGTTAAAGAAATATAATAATTATCTTTCTGATCAGAAAGAAAGAAAGAAGATGTGGAGTAGGGTTATTTTGATTTATGAAGCTGTATTTTGATTTTCAGTGTTTTGACAAGGCAAACTCAGTTTACAGAGTTCAAAGAACTGGCCTGTGCTTTTACTTAAGTAAACTTACAAATGAATAAGAATAAAAGACTGGATGCTAAAATACAATATTAGCAATTTCAAAAGACAGTTGAGCAAGCAAAGGAGATAAAACGTTCTTGTCCCTAGACAGTTTCTATAGAAGATATACAGACTTGGTCTCAGCAAACCTCAGTCAGTGCACTAGTGTCCTCTAAGTACCGACAGTGTTTGGGGCTGGAAAGTCCAGTTAGTGAGCACCACTCGTGTCAGGCAGCTCACAGTAACTGCGACTCCAGTTCCAGGGGATCCGACATCCATAGACACCTGCCATGCTGCTGTATTTCTGTCCTTGTGCACATGCCCTCTTAACCTTTGTGTCTTCCCAATAAATGCTTAGAAATGCAGTTTCGATACCTAAAAACTAAACCATTTTACTTCTGTTTCTCTTTAATTATTATTACTTTTATTGAGCTCTACATTTTTCTCTGCTACCCTTCCTACCTCTCCCCTCCGCTTCAACTCTCTCCCAAGGTCCCCATGCTCCCAATATACTCAGGAGATCTTGTCTTTTTCTACTTCCCATGTAGAATAGATCTATGTATGTCTCTCTTAGGGTCCTCATTATTCTGTAGGCTGTCGATTTGTCTTGTTGACTTTGTCCTTCTCTTTATAGAAGCTTTTCAGTTTCAGGAGGTCCCATTTATTAATTGTTTCTCTCAGTGTCAGTGCTGCTGACGTTATATTTAGGAAGTGGTCTCCTTTGTCAATGTGTTCAAGTGTTTCCCACTTTCTCTTCTGTGAGGTGGTGATAGATACCGATCTATTTTCATCACTCTTCTACATGTTGTTATCCAGTTATGCTAGCACTGTTTGTTAAATATGCTTTCTTTTTTCCATGTTATATTTCTTGCTTCTTTGTAAAACAAAAAACAGAAGACCCCCCCCCCTCTGTCTCTCTCTCTCTCTTTCTTTCCCCCTCCTCCCCCCTTTTATCTCTTTCTCTCATGCTAAACAATGGCAAAGGAAGGAGCACACATGAAGTCCAGAATGTGGGAGGGACTCGGGCACAAAGCTCAAGTTGTAAGAGGACCTAGAGTGTGCTGGGATGGGAGTTTCTAAGGGTCCTCAAGACTGTCTCCAATTTCTTTTTATTTCCTTGAATTGTCAGGAGAAATGTAATGTCACAGAGAGTACTAATCTTTCTCTTTTAAAAAAGGGAGGGTAGATGTGTTCTTTTTCTGTTTTTGTCATGAACCTCTAAAATTAGATAATGAATAGCATTATTTTTAAGTGAAAAATATTTATTGCAATAAGTTGGTTTATAATCATTTTTCTTTAGAAGAAATGTCAATGAATGTATTAACAATTTTATTTTGCACACCATGGTACTTCGGTGAAAATGTGATAGAGATTTATTATTTTTCAAATTGTGCTATTTTAAAATGTTTCTTCACTAGGCGAGTTGAAACTACTAGAAATTCCTTATCTAGTAGCCACAGCTAACATCTGGGAAGACTACCATGTTCTCTTGCTAGCATTTAATCATATAAACATTAGCTTATTCAATTTGTTTGCCTTTTTGACAGTATTTCACATCATTTCAAGTAATTTGATTTCATGATTATAAAATGTCTTATTTCATTCTAAATATTTCTTTCAAAATTATTTTAAGACATTTATTGATGGGTTTCATTATATTTCATTTTTATCTTATCAGCTATTCATATATGAAGTTAGCAGTTATTTTGTCTAAAAGGGTATTTTAATATATTTGTTTTCCCTTTGTAAATTATCAGTGTAAGAACTTAGAGTAATGTAGAATGTAATGCAGGACAATATATTTTAGGAAAACAGCTAAAGGATGGGAAGAAACCAGAGCCATGCAAGCCTATCCTCAAGGTGGAGTTCAAAACGACTAGATCTGGGTAAGTGTCCTTCTGTGCGCGTTCACTGTTACAGATGATGCATATAGCCCTGGAAGCTGCAGAGTGAATGTTGAAGCCCAACTTTAGACTAGACTACCCTGTCTTAATTTCTATGCTTTCATAATTTAATAAAACACATAATTAGGAAAATTACCTGAGGCTCTTCTGGTTTTAGCAGTTGATTTCTACCTCTTGTAAAGTAAATTATTTCATCCCAGAAATAATTAATCTATTCTGTTGGTACTTGGAAACAGTGATGTTTTTTTGCTAGTGTGAGCAGTGTTGAAAAGGTGATGAAAGGAACTAATTAAGATTTAATCTACCCTACATGTGTTAACTAAAAGTCATATATCAGAAATCAAATTTCATAATATTTGAGTTATAGAAATGAATGCAACTTATACTTTAAAAAGATTATTAATTATATTACAATGCTGATGTTCATATGAAATAGTTATACAAATTAGACAGTTCGCACAATCTAAATGTCTTAATTTTATGTATCAAAAGCTCTACTGAATGTGTACACCTAATATACATAGAAAAATTTTTTAAAGTGTTTCTATGAAAATTCTGTATCTCTTTAATTTCCAAAGGAAGAGGGTTTGTTTATAAATTTTTATTCTAGTTATTATTATTTGTGTTTAATAAAGAGTGGGAATCTACATAATATAGGACAGGGTTCTCAAATTGAATCAGAAAACTGTGCATTGAGGTCCAGAAGTCAGTTTTAATTCAATGTGCAGGAAATTCTGGTGCTGCTGGCCCATTTACATATTCCAGGTTATGAACAAGGTGTGAGAACTGCCCTCTGTCCCTTTCAACCTGGCCTCCTGACTCAGCTTTGCTCTGTCTTCCTGGGAGAAAAGTCCCTGACTTTTTTTGGAAAAGAAGAAAAGATTGCTCTTATTTATTTTTTCATCATTCCTACCTTCCTGTGAGATCTAGTAGGAGTGCATTGCTAGAATTGATGTAGAAACAGATAATAAGTTGAATGAATTCCAAGAGGCAGAACATTGCTTATTTGACCTTGGTCCTCACTGTATAATCTGTGGCACAGTTATCTGATTTCTTTTTGCTGGGATGTTCTTGTTTGTACATCCATGTACCATGGGTGACTGATGAGTTAGTGAGCTGCCCATGTAGACACATGCACCTTTTTCCTAGGAAACCTTCAGTTCATCCGCATTTGTCACATTTGTCCTGTTACGAAAGATTAAACTAGGAAAAAAAAAAGGAATAGCAAAAGCAACAGTAGCAGAAGATAAACAAAGGAAACAGCCCAGACAAAAGTCTGGATTTATATGCATCATACAGTGAGTTCTTTAAATGTTGCAAACCAAGGAGCAAGCCCAGGCCACCATCCTCTGTGCCCGCACCTGCTCCTTCTCATGACAATGCCGCTGCTTCAGTCCCCTTACTCAAGATGGCAGCGCTGCTTTCCTGTCACAGATTTGAAAGGAAAAATTTAAAAACGTAGGCAATTATTTAAATTATCTAATACGAGCAGTAGGATAGCATTTTAACTGTCTCCTTAAATTTCTTTTTTTCCCCCTGGATAGGAAATTGAATAAGGAAGTTTTTATTTTGCTGTGCTCCACAACTTTCGTCTTAGATTCGCTAGTGTAAGAACCCACCCCTGCCCGCCTAGAGCATCATTTGGTGCTGTCATAGCAAGTGTGCAGTTTCATTTCCTGTTGGCAAACTCTGAGGCTTTCGAGAGAGCTGTCATTGCACATGCAGGGGTCCTGGTCACGTTCTTCTCCTCACCTAGAAGTCTTTCTAGGGGTGAGGACCCTTCTCTGTTCCCTCTATCTCAGCATGTTTCTCTTTTTAGAATAATGGCCTCCTTGGCTGGCTTAGGGTCTCCAGAAATATGCTCTTGAGAGATGCAGTTTTCCATTCTAGGACTTACACATGCCATTAGTAACAAAGTTACTTATTGAATGCTTGGATCCTCTTCAAGTATTAAACGTCATTGAAGCATGAGGCATGAAACACAGCTATGTCAGTTTAAAGCCCCACCTATCCTACAGCCCTGTGTTAAGGAGAGAAGCTAGGACCTTATGTATACTAAGTAAGTTCTCTGTTGCTGAGATGCATCCCCAGCCTCTGTCTGTTTGTCCAGATCCTAGCATAGTGTTGCTGAATGTGAAGAGTTAGGATACAAATACCAATAGGTATGGGTGATACAGGTAGGTATATATAAAGTATAGCTATATATGGACTCTTGATATTGCTATGAAATCTAGAAAACATGAATTCTTCTTTTGATGCAATGAAGTTAGTGATAGTACAGATTAAGAAATAATTTATTCAATTAGTAGTTTATTTAAATATGGCACTATTCATTAAGCAGCCGATTCTTATTAAAAGCAAGAGCAAGGGCCTAGAAAGATAGCTGAGCAGTTAAGAGCACCTACAGCTCTTACAGATAGGACTTTGGTTTGGTACCCAGCAGTCATGTGTCTTAAGTGCTGGTTCATAATGTCCAGGGGCTCTGACACCATCTTTTGGCCTGCACACAGACATAGGTACATACGTACAAGTCCCCCCCCCCCTTTTAATCTTTAAAAATTCAGGAGTCAAATGCTAATGAGACCCACTGAAGTTATTTCTTTGAAAAAGAGAGGTGGAGAGTTCTGTGGTGAATACATATCCATCATCAGCACGGAGGTGTGGGGTGTATATAAAAAGACCACTAGGTATGCATCCTGCCTCCGCTGCTCTCATTGCTCAATTGGGGTACCAGCTAGCTTTCTGTGCCTGTTTCATTATGTTTAAAGTGGGACCCTTAATAAGGACCACCTCATATAACTGTCAGCAAAAAATGTTAGAATGTTCTAGCATGCTCTTCACTTAACCCTATCTTATACCTCACTTAATACTGTCTCCAAGTAATATTTAATACTTCCGACAAACATCCAGAATGCAGTTTTTCATATTGTCCAAAGTAGATGAACAAGTGGCAAGCCCGAGTGATTTTTGTCACTCAGGAACTAATATTTGTCCTTAAGTTAATAATCACCTCAGCTGAGAAACACTGAATTGCTGCAGTGATTAAAAAGTATTTTTAAACATCAGATAATGGTGATCCCATTATGGGCTGTGAAAGGAATTGTGTTGGTTGTTTTTAATTGGTAAAGGAGAATAGGAAGTAACAGAGTGTGTGCCTTTAGTGGTTGACGTTAATTCCTGATACTCTGGTTCACATCATACATTTATATACTGAATCACAAAGAAAACTGCCCTTCTTAGAATGGGTCATGGTAAGAAAAAGACAGGAAGCCTCTGAATTAGTATAAGTAATGGAAGCCTTGAACTGACACTTTTTTCAAATCCAGTACTCTGCTCACTAATTTGGAAGCTTTATGCTTGCAGTGTGACTTCTCCTGGAGTCACATCAGACTGCTTGCTGCTTTTGTTAAGTCTTCGTTTTATGAGGGGGAGTCTGTTACTGTATTTTCTGATATATGGATAGAAAGCTATCTTTTAGATTGATTGCTGTTTTTAACATTAGAATATTTCATATACTAGTTATATAATATATGCCCAAGTTTGGGTCTTTCCCCAGGTCTCCCTCTAGCAATTTCAAGAGCTGCATTTTCCATGTTCCTCACATATGCACACTTTAAAACTTACCTCTTTATCTGTTTGTTAGTTTTTTTACTGTTAAAATTGATATCAGACATTAACTCTTAATTTACAAACCACCATTTTTAATCCCTTTGGAAAATTTATTGGTTAAAGCTTTACCAAAATGGACACTTATTAAACTATGGAGGTACATTTAACCAGTACCAAAATGGATCAGATGTTGTTGGAGTTTAGAAAAAGGAACACGTACAGAAAGAATGACTCCCTGTCAGCTTGGAGCCCTTTGAATCCAGTTCCCAAACACTGGTTTTGCACATGAGACACTAACTTCAAGGTACAAAGGAGAAGTCGGATCATTGAAATAATAAAAAAGGAGGAGGAGGAGGAGGGGGAACAGGAAGGGGTCAAGAAATAGCAATAGCAGGCCATTCAAACCTCATCTGTTTAAGGCTCAGCCATTTAAAGCACCGGCACTAACTTTGATGAATTGAGTTCAGTTCCCATGCCCCACATGGTAGAAGGAAAAAGCTAACTCCGACCAGTTGTTCTCTGACTTCCCGTGCATGCCATGGCATATATGCTCAAACACATACATGAGTAGATGTGAGCTCAGAGACGCCATGCTCCCCTCTCCCGGGCAGATGCGATCAAGCTCCGGCCCAGGATGGACGTAGGCTAGAATCTTCCCGGTAAGCTTCCTCGGTGCTACACACTTTATTAGAAATGGGCTAGTCCAGGTGCGAGAGTTAGCCGAGAAGAGGCTAGATATAATGGGCTAAGCAATGTTTAAAAGAATACAGTGTCCGTGTAATTATTTCGGGGCATAAGCTAGCAGGTGGCCGGGGTGCTGGGGACGCAGCCCGGCCGCTCATATTACTACATAGATGGACACACAAAATAGTCAAATAATTTTTTTTGTTTTTTATTTATTTGTTAAATAAATAAATATTAAATAAATATTAATATTAATACAATATTAATACAATACTCTGCCTGCATGTCTACATGCACCCCTGAAGAGGGCACCAGATCTCATTGTAGATGGTTGTGAGCCACCATGTGGTTGCTGGGAACTGAACTCAGGACCTCTGGAAGAAGAGTCAGTCCTCTTAAGCGCTGAGCCATCTCTCCAGCCCCCGATTAATAAAATTTTAATAAAATATTGAAAACCCATGTCATTCCATCAAAAGTGAGCATTTGAATTGAGTAGATACTTCTCAGAAGAAGAAACATAAATAACCAATATTTACTGAAAAAGTGTTCACCATTTCTACTCATCAGAGAAATATAATTCAAACTGTTTTGAGGCTCCATCTTGCCCCAGTCAGAATGGCTATTACTAAGATATTTATAACAACAGATATTGACAGGGATGTGGGAAAGGGTCTCTTGTATGCTTAATGTGGATGTAGACTTATATGACTAGAATATAAACTGGAAATCAGTACCAAATACTCAACTGTATACCACTTTGGGATATATATCCAAAGAATGATAAATCAATATACCATAGAGATAACTTGCACTAGGCATATACTTATGCTTCTATAACTTGGACAATAGAGACAGGAAAATCACTGCACATTTGAGACCATCCATTTCTACATACTGAGTTTCTGGCTGGTTGGACTACACAGTGAATCCCTGTCTCCTGGCAAGACATAGCCATTGGAGTCATGAACACACAGCCTGTGCATGCCTGTATGTCTGCATAAGAGTAAATCTGTCTATAGTTAAGCATGTATGGAGGAAGAGTAAAGGGGGCCCCTGTGTCTCATCACTAAACTGTTTATCACTGATAGAAACAGGGAGGTAAGCCATTGCCTTCTGCCCGTTGCCTCACTCGGGCTCAATCCTGTGCTCGCACAGATGGTTAAACTAAATGGGAACAAAAGCCATGCATCTAGGAAAGGGACTTGGATAGATAGGAGAGAGGAGGGAACCAGGCTGTGCTAGTGCATTCCTTTCATCTCAGCCCTCTGACTTTGAGGCCAGCATGGTTTACAAGTTCTAGGACAGACTCCAAAGCTACAGAGAAACCCTGTCTCGGGAAACCCAAAAAAAAAAAAAAAAAAAAAAGAACATGGAGGAAGAGTATTCAGAATATTATAGTGTGTGTGTGACTGTCAGAGAACAAAATGAAACAAATCAGAGAAAAGTATTTAACATAGTTGAACACCTGTGTTTATCACTAGAGCTCACAATAGTTACATTATGGAACGTGCCGAGAGGTTCATCAACAGATGAGTGAAGATGTGGAATTTATATATAACAGAATTATATTTGCCCATAAAGAATGAAAACAGAATTATATTTGCCCATAAAGAATTATGCCAAATGTCAGGAGAATGGATGGAACTGGAGATTCTCATGGTAAATTAAAATACAAATAATGAAGAAAAGAAAGGGCTATTGAAACTGCAAAGTATAAAAATGAAGATTTCGGGAAAGAATCAGAGTGAAGCGGAAGTGCAGACATAGAGAAGACATTCTTAAATACCATGGGGATTTTTGTGTGCTGTGTCTCTCCAGCAAAACAAATACTTCACACATTGCATTGGCTACTTGTCGCTTTGACAGAATATCTGATAGAAACAGCGCCAGGAGGAGGGGCTTATCTGGGCTGACATCACGAGGCTATGCAGTCCATCTTGGCAGGGATCCTGACCGTGAGGGCAGCTCAGCCTGAGGCAGTAGGGCCATAAAATAGTGGTGATATCTCTGCACCAGCAGGAAGCAGAGCCATCAGTGGTCATGCTTTGCCCAGGCCGTGCTGTTTCCCACTCCAGAACCAGCACCTACAGACGGGTGAGCCACAGGCAAGGTGAGCTTCCTGTCACAGTTCAGCCTCACTGCAAACACTCTTCCAGCCACACCCAGAGGTTTATCTTAAGATGTTATCACCCAGAGATGATTTTAAGTCCTTTCGAGTTGACAACCAAGCTCAACAGGCACAAGTTTGCCCTTGTTGGTTTTAAGACCAAAGATACCCCTTTAAAACCATAATCTCCCACCTCTGTTCATTTCTATGTAATACACATTTGGTTTGTTTGAAAATCTGCAAAGTGTTAATAGTTCCAATGTTGTTCAAAAATCTATATTCAGCGTCTGCTAGGACTCAGAAAATTCTCTCAAGTACCTGTCTTAAACAAAACCAAACCTCAGTATTTACAGTCTACACTAATACAGAGTAAATGTCATGTCTGAAAGAATGAATGGATGGGACCACAGTCACTTATCAAAGCCATCGCTCATATTTATTCACAAATCTATTTACTATTGTCACATGTAAACATCACTTTTTTGATTCAAAATATCAGGGCATTTCCACCAGACCATCCAGGTTAAATATTAATAATTTGCACTAGAGACTGTTTTGTTCTCTCTGAAGTAAAATCATGCTTTCCATTTGCAATCAAGTACTGATGATTTCAAAGATTAGTAATGCATGCGATTAGTAATGTGGACCATGACAGAATTGACAATGTGGCATTTCATGTCTGATTAATGAATGATAAGGTTAGGCGTACCATTGTGCGCCTATCCTCTAGTGTTTCCACTGAAGCCCACGAGGACAGCTTGTAGTTCTGCTGTAGTGACATCAGGTACCTGGACTGTGGTGGCATAGCAAGTGGCTCTGCTTTACATTGTGTGCATACTTAAAATTATCCTTAGTAGCTTATAATTAAATAAAAATTATCAGTAACAGTTTATAGTTTAAACTGATAATTTGATGATTGCTTATTTACTTTTATTTTAATTACTTTTAATAGTTTATCATTTAAGTAAACTATTCTTAAATGTTTATTCAGTAGTAGCTAGATGATTAATCCCAGCAGGCTGTCTGAAATCAGAGCAAGTTGGAACCACAGTGAAGGAATTGGCAGGGGGAAGGAGTGGAGACACCGACAGTGAGAAGCAGGTGTAGGGATAGGCAGTCAGTGCTTGTGTTCTTCTTTAGTATGTTTTAAGGCAAAGAGTCATGTACTGCTTGACTCTAATTACTCGAGTTTCTGCAGCTTTAGTGTGAGTGTTGGTCTTGGCTTTTAGGACGAGGCATGTGGAGGCTCACTGGAGGCCTCTGTGTCCTGTGCCTTCTTCACTCTGGTGTATAAGTCCACGGAGTCATGCCTCAGGCCAGTAATGAGAGCACTGGGGTTCCTGTCAAAGTAAGGTTATCCTTTAGTCATTGTCAAAATGCCTTTCACAAAACCATTTTAAATTTATTCATGTATTTGTGACCTAGGGCAGGATCTCTAATATCAGAGATTACAGAAGGAAAATAGATAAACTCTGGCAATTAAGGCAGAAAGAAGTGTGAGGAAGGTTCTTAGGAACATGCCGGAGAAGACTGCCTGTTGTGTGGATAAATAAAGAAAGGCTTCTGGGGCAGTAGAAATATTGGCTGAGCTGTTTTAAAACAGGATTTGACCAAATAAAGTGAATAACCTTCCAAATATTATATAAAGGCCACAGCCCAAGGAATTGTGACTTGGAAAGTTGGTGGCTAATTCCATAGACACCAACAGAGTGCACAGTGTTTGCAGGATCAGAACCCTGCATCCTGTTACCATGAACACCTTGACTGTTGTTATGGCCCTTTGTTTCCTCAGACTAAACTGTCTCCTGATCTATGCAATTTCCCTATTTGTTTTTCTTTTCTTTGTGTGTGAGTGGTTCACCTGGATGTGTGTAAGTGAGCCTGTGCCCACAATCTCCTGAAACTGGAGTTACAGCTGGTTTTAAGTTGCCATATGGGTGTTAGCAACTGAACCGAAGTCCTCTGGAAGGGCAGCCAGTGTCCTTAACTTCTGAGACGTCTCCCCAGTCTTCATTGGTCATTTTTAATAGACAGTGTGTACTTCCTTCTCCCCACCAAACTACTACTCTGAACAGCTGGTCTCTTTTCATTCTGGCCTCATCTCATCTGTCACCACCTTAGTGGCTTGGCCTGACAGCTTCAGCCAGCCCATCTCTCCACTCTATTGATTTCTTCAGGATGGAAACTGTGTGGCTAGACTGGATGTGAGAACACTTGTTTATCCCCCAAAACACAAATACTCAAAAATATTTGAGTCAGTGAACAGGTGTTCTCATGGAACTGCAGTAGGTGAGTCTTTGTGGACACCTGAAGTTGGTTCATTTGGTGAGGACGGCTTCTGACTGGAACACAGCTTACCCTAAAGCTACCTCAAGGCTGGGTTGGAGAGGTTCATAAAATGAAGAAAGCATGTGCACCAAATGATGGGCTTAGCTTCTTAAACAAATAGAAGACTTGCAAAGGGACATAGGGAGCTTCTAAATTAGGGTCTGGTTGACATCTGATGCCATTTGGAGACTGAGCTAACATTGTTCTGAAAGTCATAGAATAAAATTATGTCACCTCTAGGACTCCACATGACATCAGAAAGCCTAGCCTTTTCATTTAAGAAAGATCAAATCTTCTTCACCTCCATAATTCATATGTTACCTATAAATAATCTAGCTCATTAGACCTGGCTCAAATGCCAGGTACAACTTTGAAATTTTACAGATTTTGGTATGTAGAGTTAAATCCTTGAAACTTGTCGTTATATTTAACTAATTTATCCTGGTAAAGTGTTAATATTTTCACTTAAGCTTAGGGTATAATGAACTTACTATGAGTTTCATCGTAGCCACACTACAAATAGAGAAACAGCATGTGACATGAAAAGGTATTGCTGTTAGCTTTAGCAAGCGTACAGGGAAATAGAAAATGACTGAGTGATGAGTCAGTCGGCATTCCCTTCAACTGGTGTTTTTGTTTTTTTTTGTTTTTGTTTTTTTTTTTTTAATTCCCACCATTCTTTTCCTTCTGCCTTCAGGAAAGAAATAGATCCTGCAAAGCCACAAAACAAAAAAAAGTCACTTGTCTAATGAGGATAGTCCCAACTAATTGCCACAGTGTTATTTAAGGTTGTGAACTGATCGCGTAGCTCATTGGACTAAGGGTAGCTGTACACATTGTGATGTAGCTCAGCTGTCCTCTGCTCATAGTGCCGGCGCTGATGTCATTGTTTGTTTGGTTTTTGAAATTGGTTGCATGTAAATAAATACTTACCTAACAGCCTTGAATAACACTTATAAAACCACCCAGCAATCCCACTCTGTAGACATTTAAGGAATAGTTATTAACCAGTGAACTTTTTAAATATTTTCAATTTAGTTGTAAGTTATAGGAGAGGCAAAGTAGCGGTGAGATAAATAAAGATAAATTTGATTTTATTCATTTTATGTGATAGGAAGTACAAAAAAATTAAATAGTATCTGCTTACCACGATTATAACTATACAGTGATTAGGGTTTGAAACAATGGCTGTGGGAGCGTGGTTTTACTCAAGATAAATCTTTGAAATTTGAGTTTTGGAATTTATCCAGAAAAATAATATTATCTAGATCATATTAATGATGAATATAAATAATAGGTTAAAATGGTGATGAAGCATAGACTTTGTTTATTAATTCATTTGAAGGACAGTATAACATTTTTCTAGTGTTGTGGACACTGTTCAAGACACTGTTGTAGATAGAGCAACATAGTTAAAAAGGCTTCATGGAAGCTATATTTTGATGGAACAGACCATGAGCAAAATAAATTCATTTTAAATCATAAGAACTATAGGAAAATAAAGCAACAGGAAGGTAGGATACATGAGGGTATATTTTTACAATATTATCGTACATAGGAACATAAACACACAAACATACACATATATTTTTTATTTCCCCACATTTTCTATACTTTAAATAGGTATATAACTAAGAAAAAATTAATTATTTGCCCCAATACTTATATTTATTTATAAGGTATCTAACTAACTGCTTATCTAACTAACTAAATCTCAGTAAAATTTATTGTTGTTTACTATAAAATAATTTAAAATTTTTATTTTTATTATTCGTGTATGTATTTTGGTGCATGCCCCAAAAGGGAAATATCACAGTGGACAATCATAATGATCTGCTGACATCAATAATTATAATGGGTAGCTCTTAGGGTTCTGTGGACAAGGAATTTCTTGATTATAGAGTTATCTGCGGGTTAGGTATGTCTTTGTGTCATGGATGTGGAATCCAGCATGCAGAGGTAAATGCTGGTGCTTGAGCTCCAGACCTGGCCCTGTTACCATTACGTGTCGTTACATGCTGCGTATGGTAGATGTGAAGACTTAGAAATCCCACACATGTGAAGAAAGTAGGATTCCACCATGAAAAAGAAATATTCCAACCTTAATGTAAACGTTTTTCTTTAAAACTAAAGCATTGTAAATGAGGGGCTGGAGATCCCGATGAGCATGCTCTTTAGAGAGCACAGGTTTGGTTCCCATCATCCACATCAGGAAGCTCACACTGCCTGTCACTCCAGCTCCAGGGAATATGGCATTCTATTCTGGCCTCCTCAGGGACCTGCACTCATGCGTACTTTCCCACAGATACGCCTTTCATTGAATGTATAAACGAAGAGATTTTTAAAAAGCACGTAGATGATTTTTGAATGATTTGCCTGCCACATATTAAATAACTTCATACAAACAAATATCAAGTTAAGGCAAATATAAAGAAATATACCCATATTGTGATATATGAAAAGATATATAGGTGCAGCTTTTAAAGTATAGGTCTAGGTTCCAGACACTAGATCAATCATTTAGTTTTATCATGACCAATATGGGGAGTGAGGATAGGTGTCCCATGTTGTGGTTCTGGGAACATAAGTATTAAAAAGGCAAGCCGCAGCCCTCGCAGCTGTGCTAGGAAACATTAAGGCCTATAGGAAAATTTTTGAGTGACTCTTTTCCCAGTTGTTGAGTGGTTTGTAGCTAGTCCAATTCTTGATGCATCCTTGAAAGGGCAGTATGTTATGTACCGCAGCTATCTGAAGCCATAAAACTTTCTGGGGAGCATTTGTTGAGAAGCCTTATTAGGACTAAGGTAGAAACTGCACAGAAGTTTAGAGAAAACTTTATGGCAACTGTCCATAGGAAACAAAATAAGAACCAGGAGGAGGTTAAGGAGTCATGTGGATCATGCTCATTTTTATTGTAGTTTAATCTTCAGCAAACTATGTTTGAGCTTAATCACATTAAAAATTCCACATAGAATTCTTCCATTACGTGCTATATAAATTTTTAGATGATAATGTCACTGAATAACTGGATGATACAGCAGAAAAGGTAGTGTCCACTCTAACATCTGTGATCCATGGTATTGTTTCTGTTTCCAGGGAACCTTTCATTATTTTGTCGGGGGGCTTGTCATATGACACTGTGGGAAGAAGGCCTTGCTTAACAGTGATGCACGGAAAAAGCACAGCTGTGCTGGAAATGGACTATTCAATTGTTGACTTTCTCACCCTCTGTGAAACACCATACCCAAACGGTAAGAGTCACTCTTCATAAATATTAATATTCAAAAAAGACATATGCTGTCTTAAGTAGTTTCCACATACTAATGTCCTAATGCTTTAAGGGAAGATTTCCTTCTGTCATAACATGGCCGATTTTATTTCATCTCTTTTTTTTCAATATACTTTATCTCGTCTGTATTGTACATTAATATTAAATACCTTCCTAAAGTAGACACTGCCCCTATTAAGTATTTTCAATTTTGTGGCACAGTAGTGCATCCTATTAGCTATATTTCTCCAGAGAAATGGAGACGATATAGGTTTGTGTGTGTATATGAAGGACTTGGTTGGGGGTGAATAACAGTCTAAAAATTCCAGAGTGAGTTCAAGTCATGGTTCGGGAACCTTGGGGAGGAATTGTGGGTTTAAACCTCACCCAGAAGTATGTCTTTGAAGGAAAGCTGCCTTTTCCTTTAAGGCCTTCACCTGATAGGTTTAGGCCAGCCAGCCCAGCCATTCAGAGAAAACACTTTCTTCAGTTTACCAGATCAAATGTTAGTCATTTCTAAAAGTTTCCTTCATGACGGTCAGCATCTAGACTAGTACTGGTCAGCATCTAGACTAGTACTGGTCAGCATCTAGACTAGTACTGGTCAGCATCTAGACTAGCACCGAAGCATAGACAAGTTAACGCAGAGAATGAACTCAAATGTGTATCTTTTCATTTCATTTGGATCTCTGAAGTTTAAAGATGTAATGAATACATTTTATAGTGACTAAGGGACACATATTAACATTTGAAAAAGATAACAGAGCTCTATCAGTTTATCTGAGAGTCCATAATGGAATTAGTCAGGATTAAATTGTGGTTTTGATGTCTTTGCCACATTCCTGAAATAAGTAATGTCACAGAAGTTTCTTTGATGTTCTTGTTTTACTCATATGTGCAAGAATTTTGAATGGATTATTTTGTAAATGTATCTCATCCAAGAAATATAAATTGTATGAACTATCCTGGGCTCATCAGAATGCTAAACACTCGGAAATTGGAATAAGGAAAAGAAGCCAGAAATGCCCATTATCTGTGACTGCCCTCTTATGTCTGTAAAGCAACCAACTGGTCATTCATTACTCTCATATTTTAGATTTTCAAGAACCGTATGCTGTGGTTGTTCTTCTGGAAAAGGATTTAGTACTGATAGACCTTGCACAAAATGGGTAAGAACACTGGGTGAGCAATTCTATTACTATGTGTGTGTGTCGGGGGGATTAAAACCTATAGGATCTTTTAGCATGTCATTAGCTATTACTTTCCTTTGAAAACTTCATATTTACATACATGATCTCTTTTCAGTGCTCCAGATCCACATTTCTATAATCTTAAATTTATTTATTATAATGAATCTAATAGATTTTTGTTTCTTATTTTCCTTTTATTGAAAATAGATGTTACCCCCTGTGTTAATATATCCTGATTACAGTTTCTCCTCCCTCTGCTCTCACTTTCTCCCCTCTTCATCTCCCATCCAGATCCTCTCCCTTTCTGTCTCTAATTAAAAAATAAAAGATCTTTTAATTTAAGGGAAATAATAAATATAATAAGATAAAACAAAATCTAACAACACATTGTAATTGTACAAAACAAACAGAAGGATAAGAACCCAAGAGAAGGCAGAAGAAAGTGACCCACTTCCTCACATACTCACGAATCCCATATAGAACACTAACTGAAAGCTGTAGTTTATTCACACAAGACCTGAAGGGTAAAAAGAGAGAAAATATACAAATAAAATATAAATAAAATAAGTTAAAATTAATAGACACAAACAATAGAATAGAACAAAGACCAAAAAAGAAAACCTCAACACGTCATTATGAGACAGATATACTGATGAGCTTGTTTTTTGAGGCCATCGAGTCATTTGCAGGTATTCATAACTGGTGATGGCTTCTGTGTTAGTGGTGGACGCCTGTGTCCATTTCCCTTGCAGCTCTGGGACCTCATGTGGTGTAGAGCTGCGCAAGCCTTATGTGCCTGCCCCTCCCCCTCCGTGTGTGCATTAGTCATGTTGGTTTAGAGAGCCTGTTTCCTTAGTGTCCTGCATTCCCTCGGGCTCTTTAACACTTTCTGCCTCTTCTTCCCTTGGGTTCCCTGAGACATGAGGGGAGGAACTTGGTGGAGACAACCCATTGAGGGCTAGGTGAGGTCTCTCATTTTCTGCATAGTGTCTGCCTGTGGGTCTCTGTGTTTCTTCCCACCTGCTGCAGGAGGAAGCTTCTCTGATGATGGCTAAGCAAGACACTCTTCTATGAATACATAAGAATGTCACTAAGAATAATTTTATTGCTACTTTTTTATAGACTAGCATTATTTGATTTTACACTAGGTCCTTGGGCTATGTGGTCTCAATACCGAGTATGAGTTCCACTTTGTGCAGTGTGGTCCTTCAGTTCAATTAGATGCTGATTGGTTATTCCCAACCCATTTGCCACCACTGCCCTTGTGTGGTTCACAGGCAAGACCGATTGTAGACCAGAGGGTTTTGTGGCTGGTTGCTGTTTATGGTTTCCCTTTGGTAGCCTGCAGAGTACCTTCCCATACCAAAGGCTTTAGCACAGAGAGGTGAGGGCTCTGTGTAGGCACCAGTTCAGCTTCTCCATGGGTCAATGACCCTGCGACGGGAAGGGTGATGCTTAACTCAAAGTTTCTAGAATTTCTTACATTTCAGCTTCATGCTAAAGCCATACACAACAAGCCTGTCCAAAATGGGCCATCTCAGTGTCTCTCTGATGAACTCTTTAGCCTTGTTCCCTCCGTTCAGTCTGTTGCGATGGGTGCAGGTCCCTGTCAGCTTAGCTGTGACTTACGCCATGATCCTTATTACTCTAAGTTAAACCTTTGTTTGCTATTCTTGTTTTACCTTCTCTGCCTGCTGATATAAAAAGACCGTGGTGGTGTTTCTCACCTGCTCTCTTCCTGTCTCCCCATAGTGGCCTTAATTTATGGGATAACACCTTATATATTTTTGAGACAGAGTTTCTCTGTGTAACTTTGGAGCCTGTCCTGGAACTCGCTCTGCAGACCAGGCTGGCCTTGACTCACTGACATTCACCTGCCTCCCTAGTAGTGGGATTGAAGGTGTGTGTGTACCACCACTGACTGGCCAGCTGCTTGATTTTTTTTCTTTATTTTTAAAAAATTTTTTATTTAAATTTTTTTTTTATTTTACATACCAACTATAGTTCCCCTTCCTTCCCCTCCTCCCACTGCTGTCCCCCACCTTCCTCTAACACAACCCCTCATCCACTCCTCAGAAAGGATAAGGCCTCCCATGGGGGGTCTACAAAGTCTAGCATATCAAGTTGACACAAGACCAAAATCCTTCCCCCTGTATCTAGGCTGAGTAAGGTATCTCTTCTTAGGGAATGAACTCCAAAAAGCCAGGTCATGCACCAGGGATAAATCCTGGTCCCACTGCCAATGGCCCCACAGACTGCCCAAGCAACAGAACTGTCACCCACATTCAGAGGGCTTAATTAGGTCCTAGGCAGGATCCCCAGTTGTCAGTGCAGAGTCAGTGAGCACTGCTAGCTCAGGTCAGCTGTCTCTGTGTGTTTCCCCATCATGTTCTTCACCCTTTGTTCATATAATCCCTCCTCCCTCTCTTTGACTGGATTCGGCCCAATGCTTAGCTGTGGATCTCTGCATTTGCTTCCATCAGTTACTGGATGAAGATTCTATGATGACAATTAGGGTGGTCATCAATATGATTACAGGGGAAGGCCAGTTCAGTCACCCTCTCTATTATTGCTTGGAGTCTTAGCTGGGGTCATCCTTGTGGATTGCTGGGAGTTTCTCTAGCAACAGGTTTCTCCCTAACCCTATAGTGGCTCCCTCTATCAAGAGATCTCTTTTCCTTGCTCTCCCTCTGTTCCTCCCCCAACTCAACTGCCTCCGCAGTACCCTTTACTCCCATCCCCCACCCAGTGTGCTCAATTTAATCAGGAAATGTTACCTATTTCCCCTCCTAGAGACATCCATGCATTTCTCTCTTAGTGTCCTTCTTGTTACCTACCTACTCAGGGGTTATGGTTTGTAGCCTGGTTATCTTTTTCTTTACATCTAAAATCCACTTATGAATGAGTACATACCATATTTGTCTTTCTGGGTCTGGGGTACCTAACTCAGGATGGATTTGCCTGAAAATTTCTTGATGTCATTGTTTTTTACTGCTGTGTAGTACTCCATTGTATAAATGTACAGTATTTTCTTTATTCATTCTTCAGGTGAAGGGTATCTAGGTTGTTTCCAGGTTCTGGCTATTATGAATAATGCAACAGCTTGATGGTTAACATACCTTATGTTTCATATCTTCCCCTACACAGTTTCTGGCAGCTGGGACTCTTTGCTTGTTTCACTGTGGTTAGAATCCACACAATTTTCACCATATGCGTTATGACTTTCCTAAATTACAGACATGCCTGTCTGATCTGTAAATCCCTAGACTCCATCTCAGTTCTTTGTAACAGCTTCTAATATTTGCTATATTCATACACTGTGATATACAGTGATATTCTCTGAGCTATGAATGGAACTACTATATTACTTATTTTCTCCTGAAAAGTAATCATTGAGCATAGCTTCCTTGGAGTTTGCATCCATCATTCACAGTCACCCCTGGGCCAAGGGGATTTTGCCCCCCCCCCCCGGAACTATTTGACTGTTTCTGGATAGACATTTTATTGGGTGGCATGCTACTGGCATCTAGTGGATAAAAGACAAATATACTTCAAACATCCACAGTGCTTGGGACGTCTTCCCAAGTAGAGGCTTCTGTAGATGTGGACAGTACCAAGGCTGGAAATCTAATGTGTGGGTGTGGTGCTGTTTACCTGGTGATTTTTTAAGACAATGCTGACTGCATTTCACAGTAGTTATCTGTTACTTATAGCAATATTTTTTAAGTTTTATTTGTTTTAAAAAATAACAGACCATTTGAAAAATAATTCTATATGACAGTTCTAGAAAAATGTTATTAATGTACTTTTCTTCATTTTCATCTATTAGGTAAGTTGTTTTAATAGCAGAATTTGTTGCATATGCTCTGTACTGCGATATTAAGTCAAGAAAAATATTAACTCAAATCACATGGGATAAGATGCTTTATGTTTGCAGAACTGTCAGTTAAATATGTAACATACTAGGTCCTTAGAGCTAACAGAAAGGTTTATGATGAAGAAATAAAAAGCTATTTTTTATCACTGCTCTTTTTGTCTGTCTATCATCTTTTGTTTAGGGGTAAATGTGGAGGTAATTGGGCTCATTTTATAGTTTATAAAGGTTTTTTTCCCTGAACTATCACTTATTTAGTATTATTAGAAGTAATATTAATAAATCTAATATATATTACTACTCATTTTTTACTTTTTAATTATGTCAGCTAGTGCCTAGGTTTTTTTCCAGATATTTTAAAGAAACTAATGACATTCTAAGCGACATTGCTGTGCTTTTAGTTTTAGACACATTACTATGTGTCTAGACAGAATTTTACTCTAACTTCATGACTGAAGCATTTTTTTTGCTTATCTTGATAAATTAATTACATAACCAGAAAACAAGGGAACCTCATGGCCAACTTTAGTGTTCCTGGCTTCATATCTTAAAAACTATGAAAAGTAGAGTTATAATTTAGACTTTTACTGAACTAAAATGTGTTAGCTTTTTGGCAGTGTCTCAAGCTGCCTGAGAGAAAACTCTTCAGAGAGAAAGTCTTTATTTCTCCATCAGTGTTTGAGAGGGTTTGGCCGCTTGCTGTGGGCTCACATTGGTGCTGGCAGCAATTTACCATTGCAGGAAGGAAGGCCTAAGCAGAGTTGTTAGGCTCACAAGCTCCCCGCCACCAGAGAGCAGGGGACCTGTATTGACCCTAACCCATCAGAGTGAGTCTTCCACCTTTAATTAGCCCTCTCTGGAGATGGCCTCGATAGACCCAGAGACATGCTCTGCGGTTACTCTCTCTCAGTTCAGCGACTTACATTCATGTTTAAAACAAAACAGCTTTCTGGGTCTGATATTGGAAGAGGTATCACATTGATGGAGAAGAAAGAGAATTGAAATTGATGTGAGGTGTGCGGCAGAAGGTGAGGAATTTGATCTGTGATGTCTGTTGTTTTAAGCTGTTTGAGTCCTGCCTCAGCTACTGCCTAGCTGACACATTAAGCCTTTTTTTTTTTTCAGGAAAATGTACCATAGTTGGGTGTAAGAAGCAATAAGACAAATACATATGTAGCATGCATTTTTGTGTGTAGTAGTGATATATAGGTATAACCATTGTTTTTCTGTTTATTGGTGATAAAAGATCATCTTCTGTAATAAAACTCTTAAATGTTTTTTCATACTTACATAAAGTAAATCAGTATAATCTTAGTAGAATGTGTAGTAATGTCTTCATGGTTGTGTTACATTGTCACAGATTACAATGTGTAATGGTTTTCTTTTTCCTATTCCTATTGTTAAAGATACCCCATATTTGAGAATCCCTACCCTTTGAGCATACACGAGTCCCCTGTTACATGTTGTGAATATTTTGCTGATTGTCCTGTGGACCTCATTCCTGCACTTTATTCTGTTGGAGCTAGACAGAAACGTCAAGGCTACAGCAAAAAGGTACCAAATCTGAGTTCACTGTTTAATGTAACATAGTATTATTTTAAATTTCTCACCTTGAGGTATTGGGAACACTGTTAGCTTTTTGGGATATTATTTTTAGGAGTAAATTATGTGTACTATGTTCATACCTATATAATATTCCTATACATTGTATGCTACATATCTACTATCTAGAATATATATTTTGAAGACAATTTCCAATGTTTTTTTTTTATAGGAATGGCCCATCAATGGAGGTAATTGGGGCTTGGGTGCTCAAAGTTACCCAGAAATAATTATTACAGGGTAAGTGAAAGTATATTTTTGCCAATTAAGTAACTAATTGCTAATATGCTTCTTAGGACAGTTTGAATTTTAACTCATTTGGTAAGTAAAGCTTCCCTCAGTGTTACAGTATAATGAAAAGCAAGTTACTGGTGAGATGAGCTACTCCCAGCGGTTCCTACTTTCACTCGTCCTTGTGAATGAGTGTGCTGACAAGTAACAATGTAACTGCTTTTTTGTGTCGGTTTTTTCCTTTTTCATCACATTCTCCTCTCCTTTCTTGGTCCTAGGCATGCTGATGGGTCAGTTAAGTTCTGGGATGCTTCTGCAAGTAAGTGCTTTGAATATTTAACTGTTGGTCATGTTTCATTGCCTTTGCCCTTATACATATTGATTTCAATAATTGTACAAACAGCATTAGACTTGAAAGTACTAGATTATCAGCTCAATATAGAATTATCAAATATGTGAGTTCAGAATTTTGAAGAATCCAGATATGTTAATGTTATTAGTAAGCCAAATAATAATTCTCAACAGTGTTCCAATCTCTTCAACTATCATCAGAACGCCTCTTTAAAAGTCAAAAATAGACATGAAAATATATTTCAAATTAGATAATGCTTCTATCCAGTTCTAAACTACTATCACAAGAGATTATATTGTCTTATGAACAGACCTTGTGATTAGATAGTAATAAAGAGGGAAGAGACACCTTTAGAGATTGGAGACCATTTATAGCAAGCATTTATGGAAATCACCTAACTCAGGAGAGCTGGTGCTTTATAGGAATGTTTGATAATACTGGTGTCTTTTGGGAGAAAGTTTATATAGAGAATGTCATTTCAGGGAATAAATACATTTTCCATATTTTACAGTAAAGATTTTGCTCCAGTTTCCTTTTGAAGTTTTTCTTCAGGCTATCTAAATCCTTTGTAATGGTGGAAATGTCTGAATATATAGTATGCTGGAAAATAGATAGAGAAATGAAAATATGATTTAGGTAAATATAGGCTTTTTTCATAACATGATAATTAGCTGTTATATTTGGTTTTTAAAGATTTGACAGATTTTTTTCATATTATATTTTGGTTATATTCTTTACCCTCCCTCAGCTCTGCCCAGATCCTTCCTGCCTCCCCATGCATCTAAAACTTCATGCCGCCTCTCCAAAAATTTTAGAAAGTAATAAAATCATAACAAAAAAATTCCAAAACAAAAAGCACCCCCACGCGCGCACGCACACACGCACACACACAATGGAGTCATTTTATATTGGCCAAATATTCCTGGGCCTACCCTGGAGCATGGTTTATGTCACTACTGGAGAATACTGCTTTTCTCTTTCCCAGCATGTAACAGTTGGGAATAACTTTTGGTGAGGGTTGGATTTTGTGTCTGCTTTCCTTCTCCACGCTGGGACTTTGTCTGGTTTGAACCTGTGCAGCAATTATGTTTGCTGTCATAGTCTCCGTGAGTTCATGTGTGCATTAGCACCTTAAGCCTTGAGAGGAAAGATTTGAGACAGCCCTCACCTCTAGGGCTAAGTGCTAAAGTCTTTCACTCAACACATCGTCCAATTGTGGGTCTCTTTGTTAATCACCATCTAATGCAGGAAGAAGCGTCTCTGATCAGAGATGGGCACAGCGCTGGCATATGGGTGAAACAGCGTGTCATTCTGAGTCACCTTCTTCCTGTGTCACCTCACCAGTAGAGCAGTAGTATCTCCTTCCCTGGGCCCGTGTCCTAGCCAGTCTCGGGTTCTTGACCAGTTTAGCAGTGTTGGGTATGGGCTCTATGTCATCAAGTAGGCTTAAATCCAATTAAAAAAAAAAAAGTGGTTGATTCCTTTCCAGCTCTTTGTGCCACTATTGCACCAGTGTGCTTTGCAGGCAGTCGCTGTAGGTCACAGAGTTTATAGCTCGGTGATAGTTTCTTTTCCTTGGAAATTCTTCTCCTCCCATCCTTGCCCCTTCATAACTGCCTGCCTTCTATGGGAGTTGAGTTTTGTGCTGGATAATAGATATGGATCTATTTTCATTCTTCTACGTGTAACTATGTACTTTGACCAGCACCATTTGTTGAAGTTGCTGTCTTTTCTCCAGTGTACAACTTTGACTTCTTTGTAAAGTATCTGTAGGTGTGCGGACTTATATCTTAATCTTTTATTTTATTTCTTGTCAACATGTCTGCTTTTTATGGCAATACCATGCTGTTTTTATTACTATAGCTCCACTATACAGTGTGAAATCAATGGTGGTGGTACCTAGGAGTTCTCTTATTATTCCAAATTATTTTAATCCAGGTAGTGGCCATCTATGTTTTGAGTTCCAGCTTTCCAGAAGCAGAGGCATGTACACCTCTGTAGACCAGCTTGGTTTTGAGTTCCAGAACAGCTAGGACTGTATAGACAGACCCTGTTTGAAAAAACAAACAACAACAATAACAACCAACAAAATAGAATTATTTTAGTTATCCTGAGCATTTTATGTTTCTACATAAAATGTAGAAATTTTCTTGTTTTTGGTTTTTGAGGTTTTTGTCTGTTTATTTATTTATTCCAAATACTGTGAAGAATTCTGAGAATTTTGATGGGAATTACATTGAATCTAGATAGCTTTTGGTATGATAGCCATTTTCACAATATTAATCTTCCTGACCCATGAGCATGGGAGGTCTTTCCATATTCTGATATTGTCTTCAACTTTATTCTTCAGTATCTTACACTTTCTATTATTCAAGTCTTTCACTTGTTTGGTTAGAGCTATTCCAAGTTTTTTTTTGTTTTGTTTTGGGTGTTTTCTGTTTGCTTGTTTTGAGGTGATTGTGAAAGATACTGTTTCCCTGATTTCTTCACTGTCTGTCATTTGTGTATAGGACAGCTGTGTGTGTGTGTGTGTGTGTGTGTGTGTGTGTGAATTTTGTATCCTGATACTTTGTTGAAGTATTTATAGAAGTTTCCTGGTGGGGTTTTTAGGGTCTGTTGTGTATAAAACAATATGTCTGAAAATAAAGATGCCTTTACTTTCCCTTTCCTGTGCACATCTCTTTATGCTCTCCTTCAGGTGTCTTACTGTGATCAAGACTTCGAGGATTATATTGAATAGCTATGAAAAGAATATCCTTGTCTTGTTTCTGATTTTAGCGGAATTGCTTTGAGTTTTTCTACATTTAGAATGATGTTGGCTATAGGCTTGCTGTACATTGACTTTATTGTGCTGAGGTTTGTTCCATTATTCTGAGTCTCTCCAGGACTTTTATCATGAAAGGTTTGGTCAAAAAACTTATCTCCATCTAATAAAATGATTGTGCAGTTTTGTCTTCTAGTCTTGTTTATGTGGTGGATTACTTGTTAATCTAGTTGAGCCATTGCTGCATCTCTGGAATGAAGCCAGTTTGTTCATGGTGGATAATCATTTTTTGATGTGTTCTTGTATTCAGCTTCGAAATATTTTATTGACATTTTTTGAATATATGTTTGAAAGGAGTGTTGGTCTTTTTTTCTGTTGTCGGGTCTTTATATGGTTTTGGTATGAGAGTAATAATGGCTTTGTAAAACAAACGGGGAAGTATTTCTTCAGTTTCTATCTAGTGGAATAATCTGAGTAGTAATGGCATTAGCTCCTCTTTGAAGGTCATTAGAATACTGAACTGAACCATCTGTGCCCAGGCTTTTTTTGGTTGAGAATCTTTTAATACTGCTTCAGTTTCTCTATGGATTATGAATCTGTATAAATCATTTATTTCATTTTAATTTTAGTGGATCATATGTATCTAGAAATTCATCAATTCTTTAAGGTATTTTAGGTTGATGGAGAAGAGATTTTTAACTTATGTCCTTAAAATTCTCTCTTAAATTTCCTCAGTAATTCCTCCATTTTGACATCTAATTTTATTAATTTGGATCTTCTCTCTGTGTCTTTTTTTTTATTTGGCTAGAAGTTTGTTGATATTCTCAAATATCCAAATCTTTGTTTCCTTGATTCTTTGTATTGGGTTTGTTTGTTTCTTGTTCATTGATTTCTTCCCTTGTTTGATAATTTATTTCTTGTCATTTGAGTACTATTTCTTCTTGTTTTTCTTAGAACTTTCAAGTGTGTCATAAATAAGATATTAATATGCAGTTTCTGCCGGCTGTTGGTGTGGCGCTTAGCTCTGTCTTAGTGTTATGTACATCCTTCTTAGAACCAGTGTCATTGCTCCCATGAGCTTGGTGTGTGCTGTGTTCTTACATTCATTCAGTTATAAAATGTTTGTAATTTCCTACTTGATTTCTTTCTTTACCCAGTTTTCATTCAGTAATAAAGTGTTCAATTTCCATGACTTTGTTTACTCCCTGCCGCTTTTTTTGTTGTTACTGTGCAGCTGTGATCCACGGTGTTCAAGGAGGATGCAAGTGCTATTTCAGCTTTCCTGTTTCTCTTAAGACTTCTTTGTATCCTAACATGTGCTCAGTTTTGGAGAAATGTCCATGGGCTGCTGAGAAGAAAGTAGATTCTTTAGGGCTTGAATGAAATATTCTGAAGGTGTCTGTTAAGTCCAGTTGATTTCTGACAACAGTTAGCTCCAGCGTTTCCCTACTTAATTTTTGACCCGTTCGTTGGCAAGAGTAGGATGTTGAAGTCGTTTGCTATCTCTTTATGGGGGTCACCATGTGATTGTTATCTACAGTGGTGCTTCTGAACTTGCCTGTGGTGTATAAGTGTTTAGACTTGCAATAGCTCTTAGTGAAGTTTTCCTTTAACGCATATGTAGTGTCCTTCCCTAGCTCATTTGAAGCACATTTCCTCGGAATGCCTTTTCTGTCCTTCTACCCTGAGTAGATTTCTGTCCTTGATGGTGAGGTATATCTCTAGAATGCATCAAAAAGATGGATCATGTTTCTAATCCAGTCTGCTAGTCAGTGTCTTTTTATTAGGAATCGAGATCACTAATAAGTACGTTCCTGATACTTTGTTGTGGTGGTCTCAGTGTTTTTTGCCCCACTTTTGATGAATTACTCTAGGACAGTTTATTCCTTGTGTCCTCTTTAGACTGACGTTGTTTTTGTAGTGCTTGTGTAGTGCTGGATTGATGATCAGCAGTTCCTTAAACTGCTTTTATCGTGAGGTTTTTTTTCATCAGTTGTGATTGGTAGTTTGGGTGGGTATGGTAGTCTAGTCTGGCATCTGTAGTCTTTCAGAGCTTATACAAAATCTTTCTAGACCTTTCTGATTTTCAGTCTTCCTTGAGAGTCAGGAGTTATTTCCATGTGCGTGCCTTTATGTTACTTGCTTTTTTTCCCTTAAAAAATTTAATATTCTTTCTTTGTTCTATACATTTATTATTTTGTTATTATGTGTTATGGAGAATTTCTTTTCTGGCACTGCCTATCTTGTATTCAATATGTTTCTTTAACTTGATAGGCATCTCTTTCTTTAGACTGGGTAACTTTGCTTCTCTGAATTTGTTAAATAATACTTTCTGAGTCTTTGACCTGGATATCTTCTCCCTTCATTATCCCAGTAATTTGTAGATTGGGTCTTTGCACAGTGTCCCAGATTACCTGGATGGTCTGTTCATGATTTTTTTTTTAATTTAACTGACCTACCCAGTTCTACGTTGTCTTCAAGACTTGAAATTCTCTTATTTCATGTCTTCTAAGCTATAGGTGAGATTTTTGTTTGACTTCCTGAGTTTGATTCTAGTTTGCGTCTCCTTTAGTTTTCCTATTTCTTTATTAAATTCTACTTTCATTTCTTGAACTATTTCCATCGTCTCATCAATTGTCTGTTTATATGTTCAGCCTTCATTGGGGCATTCATCCCATTCCTTTTTAATGTGCTTGATCATTTTCATGACTGTTATTTTTAAGTCTTTGTGTTGTGATTTAGCTAAGTTAGTTTTCTGGGTTCTTGTTACAGTAGGTTTGCTGCCTTGTGAAGGAGGCAGGTTCCCATGGTTGCTATCATTATCATGGTTCTCCATCCTTGGGATTTTGCACTGGAATCTAAGTATCTATTGTTATGATGGTTAGAGTATTTCTTATAGATATCTGCTCTTATCTTTGCTGGGTGCTTATTCCGGTCTTTGCTTGCTGTTTCCCAGTCTGAGTTCTAGCCGACTGTGGCATCTGGGGTGGGGGTGGGGAGACTAAATCCCAGCCAAGTATGAGAGCTGTTGGTCCCTGGTAGAGAGAGATTTATGGGTTGGCAGGGGGTCACAAAAAATGGATCTGCACAAGGAATAGCTGCAAGGGCTGGCAGAGAAGAACTAGCATTTTTTTTTTTTATTTTCAGCTAAAATTTATAATATACTTTCTCCTAGTAACTCTACAAGTACTGTATAAATTAAAAACGTCTAAAGTATTTGAAAAGTCAAGAAATAAAGATGACAGACCAAACACCGACATTGTAGATGAAGATCCATACGCCATTCAGATCATCTCCTGGTGCCCAGAGAGCAGAATGCTGTGCATAGCTGGAGTGTCAGCTCATGTCATCGTCTATAGATTCAGCAAACAGGAAGTAGTTACAGAAGTCATTCCGGTAATCACCTCTTCACTGTTTTCCTTGTCAGTTGTTTGATATTTTTAAGCTTTTAAAAATTATTTAGTAAACAATTTTCTTGTACATAAAAATGTGAAAGCACCTCCGCCATCTAGTTTGTGAAAATAGCACGTTCGCATATATATTAATGTACTATCTGAATTTTTAAGTATGCTATGCCTTTTATTTAAGGAATATCAACTGTTGGTATTCCATAGAGTCTAAACCATTATGCACACGTGTGCATGTGTGAATTCCCACCCAAGCACACGGTTTTTAAAGGTTGAGTAGAAACTCTTTTTTTTTTTCTTTTATCTCTAGAAATATAGCGTTTTTAAACCTTAAATTTTAAAGATATTCTTTCTGGTATGTTATATTACAAGTTTTTTTTTAATGATTAGGAATAGGTAAACAGCTATTCTTTTATGACAGATGCTTGAAGTTCGACTGTTATATGAAATAAACGATGTGGAAACGCCAGAGGGTGAGCAGCCGCCACCTTTGTCCACCCCCGTGGGCAGCTCCAACCCTCAGCCCACTCCTCCTCAGTCTCATCCGTCCACCAGTAGCAGCTCATCTGATGGGCTTCGTGATAATGTACCTTGCTTAAAGTAAGTTGAAAACATTAGGTCTACTTTACATATTATCTCTTCATTTAGGAAAATGGTAATCATTAGTACACCTCTGGTGGCATTTCCTGTAAGAACAGGTGTTTCTGTGTTCGGCTGTGGTTGACTGAGCTTGTTTCTTTATGGTATGCTGTTACACCTGATGTTGCCAAGGTTTAAAATAACGAGGTTCATGGCCTTGGGTCACCCACTACACCTTCTCTGCCAGCCGTGGCTGCCTTCTGAACTCAGGTTCTGTGTGGTTTATGTTCATTCTCTTCACTGAACTCTGAAAATTCTCCTTCCTACCATCTTCACTTGGAATTCAATGTTCTTATATTTTATTTTATCTTTTCGTGAGTCTTAGCATCAATTTCACTTTTATTTAAAAGATTGTATTTTCTATTATTTTAAGACCATACTAATTCATGCAGAGATAAATTGGATAAATTTTCCTTTCGTTTTTTTGCTGTTGTTGTTGTTGTTGATCAGTTTCTATTTTTGAATGATTAAATTCTTCAAAGATCACAGAGAACTAAAGTGATGAGTAAGGAACTGTAATTGCTGGATGACATGAAGACTGTGACTCAGTCTCCACATAGGAAGCAACTAAAATCGTGATGGAGACAAAAGCTCTTCTTGTAGTGGATCCTAAGTGGAGAGGTGACAGGACAGCATTTGTACTCAGTGAAGAACTAGGCTTTGTATTGATTTTACTGTTGACCTACTAGAATCTCTTCTTCTAGTGAGTATGCGGTGGGTAGGATGTAGATATAATAAAAAAGCCACTCCCCACTTAAGACAAACAGACATTTAAGAAAAAGAAAAAAATCACAATTTTGTTTTTTAGGATTCACTTTTTTAAATTTTATTTCAAAGTACATGTTTTCCAGAAATTCTTTGTATGTTCTCAAAAACTTGAGAGCATGGTTTTTAAACAAGTGAGTCTCGAGAAGGGATGGCCTTGCCTGTTTCAGGATATGTGCCAATGTCTGGAGACATTGTTAGTTTCCCAGCAGGGACGGGGGCTGCTGTGGTGTGGTAGACAGGAACCTGAGATGAGGCTCAGCTCTCTAGTGGACAAGCAGAGAATTGCTTTCTTCAGAATGCAGTAGTCTCAAAGGCCCAAGTGGGCTTCTTCTCTTCCTTCCCATGTTTACCTCCCCTTTTCTGTGCCTCCTCTTCTCCCTCTTGCTTCCCCAAGCTTCTCTTCCCCTCTGACACTTAGACACACACACCACACACCTCCTTTTAGCTACAGTTCTTGCATATGTTATTAGAACAAAATTTACAATATAGAGTTTATATTTTTGCTTTTTTATTATACAATACTACTTTAAGACTAAATTTTAAAATGTTACTGCAATGTTTTTATATTGGTTTCATTTTTTTTAGTTTTTATTAATTTTTATAGATGGATAAAATACAATTGTCCTTTCTGGATATTGATAAAATAGTTCTGTATTTCCTCGATTTTATCAATTATATGAAGTAACACTTTAGTATATTTAGCACAATGTTGTCACATAAAATGTAAGATAATATTGTTCTCATCAGCAAAATTAGAATACTTTTATCTGGACTTTGGAATTACTGACAGAAAGAAAGGACAAAGAAAGCAGGAAGTTAATAACCAAGAACAATTAAAACCTCCAGCCAGTGAACTGAAACACATAGTCTGGACATCTAAATCCTTGTAAGATACACTGTCTCTGGAACTGAGTTTTCAGTACTGTCCACAGACCTGAGATGATAGATAGCCATCATTACTGTCTGACATTCATATCTGTGGTGGGATGTACTAACTTCTAATCTGCAAGTCTTTAGTAGAATGTCACTTAATATAGCAATACTTTCTCAGTTGGAATTTCAAGAGACTCTTCATATCTAGAAAGTCTCATCAGCCAACCTGTTACTAATTTATAATCTTTGTTATTACCATTAGCTGTTAACATTTGTATGTTGATATACTTTCTTTATCCTGGTCTTATATATCATATATATATATATATATATATTTCTTAATCCTGGAAGAATTGAGGTAACTCTGATTTGATAATAATGTTCTTCTTCACTTTGAGTGACATTTTAAACTTCTAGGACATAACTGAGTTTGAAAATTCACTGTGGTGTTGTCTCCATTTTTGGAGAAGCTTGCTTTGAAGGGGTTTCTCCCTTAGCCTCATATGACTAACCTTGATTCCTGTCAAGATAATGTAGTTCTTGCCCTCTTCTTATCTTCACGTGGAATTCAGGGAACCCAACTTCCTTTCTTGAAGAGTGTAACAACAGAATAAAATATGATTTCTAGACCTGTCCAGATCCCCTGCAACATCCTGCCCTCTTCTTTTTTTTCTTATTAATAACCCACTGAGTCCAGTGTATGCTGCTCATATACTCCCCCAGTGTGGGCACACTGGATCATGTCCAACCTGTAAGGGGAAACACCTCTAACGAAAACTGGCTCTTCTTTCTCCAACTGTCAGTAGCTCCTCAGCTGTGGTGTTGTCAGATAGTCAAGGGTCACTGAGGACCAGAGCGAATGTTACATTTCAGTTGTTCTCAACCTTCCTAATGCTCTGACTGTTTAATACAGTTCCTCATGGTATGGTTACCCCCAGCCATAAAATTATTTCTGTTGCTACTTCATAACAGTAATTTTGCTACTGTTATAAATCGTAATGTAAATAAATAACTGGTATATAATCCATGTGAAACGGAGTCACAACCCACAGGTGACATATGTAGATGTCTCAATAACAAAAAGATTTGTCATAATTAATCCTTTATTGAAACATGACTAGATTGAAATGCAGAGAGAGGAGGGGAAGTAACTGTGCCTCCTTTTCCCCTTCTGATCTGATTTATAAGCCAGGGTGTAGCTGTGGGAACAGCAGAGCTGTAGTCAGATACTGCTCATTCGTTTCCCGGCCGCCCAAAATAATCACTCAGAAATTATATTAATTACAACACTGCTTGGCCAATGGCTCTAGCATACTCAGAGTTGTCTTGATTTGAATTTCCCTGATATCTAAGGAAGTTGAACATTTCCTTAAGTATTTTTTGGCCATTTGAGATTCTTCTGTTGAGAATTCTCTGTTTAGTTCAGTACCCCATTTTTTAATTGGGTTATTTAAAATTTTAATGTCTAATTTCTTGAGTTCTTTATGTATTTTGGAGATCAGTCCTTTGTCTGATGTGAGGTTGGTGAAGATCTTTTCCCATTCAGTAGGCTGCCTTTTTGTCTTAGTGACAGTGTCCTTTGCTTTACAGGAGTTTTCAGTTTCAGGAGGTCCCATTTAGTTATTGTTGCTCTTAGTGTCTCTGCTACTGGGTTATATTTAAGAAGTGGTCTCCTGTGCCCATGCATTAAAGGATACTTCCAACTTTCTCTTCTATCAGGTTCAGTGTGGTCAGATTTATATTGAGGTCTTTAATTCATTTGGACTTGAGTCCAAATGGCAATAGATATGCATCTATTTTCATTCTTCTTCATGTTGATATCCAGTTATGCCAGCACCATTTGTTGAAGATGCTTTCTTTTTTCCATTGTATAATTTTAGCTTCTTTATCAAAAATCAGGTGTCCATAGGTGTGTGGATTAATATTTGGGTCTTCAATTTAATTCCATTGTTCAACATCTCTTTTTATGCCAATACCAAGCTGTTTTCATTACTGTAGCTCTGTAATAGAGCTTGATGTCAGGGATGGTGATGCCTCCGGAAGTTCCTTTATTGTACAGGATTGTTTTGGCTATCCTGTTTTTTTTTTTTTGTTTTTCCCAAATAAAGTTGATTATTTTTCTACCAAGGTCTGTGAAGAATTTTGTTGGGATTTTGATGGGGATTGCATTGAATCTATAGATTGCTTTTGGTAGCATTGCCATTTTTACTGTGTTGGTCCTTCCTATCTAAGAGCATGGGAGATCCTTCCATTTTCTGGTATCTTCTTCAGTTTCTTTCTTCAAAGCCTTAAAGTTCTTGTCAAATAGGTCTTTCACTTCCTTGGTTAGTGTTACCCCAAGATATTTTTTGTTATTTGTGGCTATTGTGAAAGGTGATGTTTCTCTGATTTCCTTTTCAGCTTCTTTATTATTTGTGTATCTTTTATCCTGTCACATCACTGCAGGTATTTATCAGCTGTAGAAGTTCTCTGGTAGAGTTTTTGAGGTCACTTATGTACACTATCATATCCTCTGCAATGGCTAAGATCAAAAACACTAATGATAGCTTATGCTGGAGAGGATATAGAGTAAGGGGAACACTCATCCATTGCTGGTGGGAATGCAAACTTGCACAACCACTTTGGAAATCAGTAAACACTTTCTCAGAAAATTGGGGATCAACCTACCTCAGGATCCAGCAATACCACTCTTGAGAATATACCCAAAAGATACTCAATCATACTACAAAAACATTTGTTCAACTATGTTCATAGTAGCGTTATTTGTAATAGCCAGAACATTGAAACAATTTAGATGCCCCTCAATGGAAGAATGGATAAAGAAAGTGTGGCACATCTACACATTAGAGTACTACTCAGCAGAAAAAAAAAATGGCATCTTGAATTTTGCATGCAAATGGATGGAATTAGAAAACACTATCTGAGTGAGGTAACCCAGATTCTAAAAAATGAATATGGTATGTACTCACTCATAAGTGGATACTAGCTATAAACAAAGTTCATGATCCTAGAGAAATTAAATAATAAAGTGAACCCAAAGTAAAACATATGTAGATACACCTGGAAATTGGAAACAGACAAGATCGTCTGACAAAATTGGGAGCATGCGGGTGGGAGAGGTGGGGTAGAAGGAAGAGGAGAAGGGAAAGAGGAGGGGAGAAAGGGAGGGTTGGGGAGAGCTTGAGGGAATGGGATAGTCAAGATGGAGGAAGAACAGATATGAGAGCAAGGAAAGAGATATCTTAGTTGAGGGAGCCATTATGGGGTAGCAAGAAACCTGGTTCTAGAAAAATTTCCAGGAATCCACAAGGATGACCCCAGCTAGGACCCAAGCAGTAGAGGAGAGGGTGCCTGAACTGGCCTTGTCCGGTAGTCAGACTGATTGTTATCTTAAATATCACTATGGAAACTTCATCCAACAACTGATGGAAACAGAGGCAGAGACCCACATCAGAGCACTGGACTGAGCTCCCAAGGTCCAGTTGAAGAGCAGAAGGAATGAGAATATGAGCAAAGAGGTCAAAACCATGAAGGGTCCACCCACTGAGACAGTTTACCTGAGCTAATAATGGGAGCTCACCAACTCCAGCTGGACTGGAAAGGAACAAGCATAGGACCAAACTAGTTCCTCTGAATCTGGTTGACAGTTGGAGCAGATTGAAGGGCCACTGACAATGGCAATGGGATTTGTCTCTGCTGCATGCACTGGCTTTCGGGATCCTATTCTCTTTGGACATATACCTTGTTCGACCTAGATGTAGTAGGGAGGGCCTTGGACCTTACACAAAGCAAAGTGCCTTGCCATCTCTTAGTATTTGAGGGGGTGGGGTGGGAGGGGGTGTGGAGGGATGGGAGGAGGGAAGGGAATGGGAATTTGTATTGATATTTTTTTAAATAAATAAAAAAGAAAGAAAATGCAGTTCAGCTAATATCCACAGAGAGACTATAGGGAGCCATCTCATGCTGCAGTCTTCCAGGAGGAAGAAGCTATGGTGGTTACTTTTTTCCAGCGCAGTAATAAGCATCCACACTCAACCAGTGAGAGGCCTTCTCCTTTCATGGGTCTGAGGCACTGGGATCCTTCGCTTGGCAGGGCTCATATCAGCAATGTGCATTCACTCGGGAGTTCATCTGCTTCTCACACAATGCCTTTGTACACAACTGGCTATTTTTTAAACAAATATTTTCAAGCTGTTTTATTTGTTTCTTTTACTAATCCAATTTTATGGTTTCTTTATTTAGGTATTCTAAGTGAACCTTTGCAAAGTACTTGTCCAAATAGAAAGTTGTTTTAAAATTATGATACTTCCAAATATCATTTTAACATTTTAAAATGTATTTATACAAATGGTGAAACCTTTTATAAATGTTTTATAGCTTACCATTAGCAAGTAAGGAAGTTGAGTATATTTAAAATATTAAGTGTATAGCTTTAATAGTTGTAGACAACAATTTATCAGTCCTTCCCACTTTCTGTTTTTAAAATCCAACTCTGTCATTTCTTCTTTTATTACTTTTATGTGTGTGTGTGCACACACAGTCATGCATATGTGGGCACAAGAACATGCCACAGCAAGCACAGAAGTCAAAATGATTGTAGGAGTCCACCCTATCCTTCCATATGTGGGTCCTGGGCTTCAAGGTCAGGTGTTTGGTCTTAACAACAGGTGCCGTAACTTGCTGAGCCATCTTCTTGGTTTGTCCCTTTCTATTATTTTATTTATTTATTAAAAATTTCCACCTCCTCCCATCCTCTTGTTTCCCATTCACTCCCCCCACTCCCCCGTCCCCTCGCTCTCCAGTCCTAAGAGAAGTCAGGGTGCCCTGCCCTGTGGGAAGTCCAAGGCCCTCTCCCCTCCATCCAGGTCTAGGAAGGTGTGTATCCAAACAGACTAGGCTCCCAAAAAGCCAGTACATGCAGTAGAATCAAAATCCAGTGTCATTATCATTGGCTTCTCAGTCTAACCTCATTGTCAGCCACATACAGAGAGTCCAGTTTGATCACATGCTCGTTTAGTCCCAGTCCAGCTGGCCTTGGTAAGCTCCCATTAGATCAGTCCCACCATCTCCGTGGGTGGACGCACCCCTCGTGGTCCTGACTTTTTTGCTCATGTTCTCCCTCCTTCTGCTCTTCATCTGTGCCTTGGGAGTTCAGTCCAGTGAGCTTCTGATTATTCATTTGTTTTCTAGTCCTTTGGGATGAACCTAAATTTGCCACACAGGCAAGAACTCTACTACCTAAATATTCCCCTAGCCAGCCCAGGTTTCTAGGTTTTATTTTAAATACAAATTAGAGATTTTAAGCTGAACAATAGTGGCACACACCTTTAATCCCAGCACTTGGGAGGTAGAGGCAGGTGGATCTCTGTGAGTTCCAGGCCAGTCAGGTCTATAAGAGCTAGTTCCAGGATAGGCTCCAAAGCTACAGAGAAACCCTGTCTCAAAAAAAAAAAAATGTTTTTGGCAACAGGTTAGTATTTAGAGAAATTTTTGGTTTGCTATTTCCTTATATTTTTTTATTCTTAGCATAGTGAAGTTTTAAAAAGATTTATTTTGTGTTTGATTTATTGTGTATGTTGGTGTTTGTATATTTCTATGTACACAATGGGTGTTGATGCCTATAAGTGAAGTCTAGAAAATGGCATCTGATCCGCTGGAGCTGGAATTATAGACAGTTATGAGCTGCCTGGCATAGGTCCTGTGGACTGAACTGTGGTCCTTTACAAGAGCACTACATGCTCCTAACTGCATCCATCGCTTTATCCTCACCACAAGTCTTAAGTATAGCCTGTATGTGCTTTTAAAGTTATTACTGTAAGATCTGCTCCTGCCCTTGAGATCCTAATCCAGTATGCACATTCTGTATGCCAGGTCCAAGGCGTGTTTCCTGGAGGCTTGCTTCTTGCCTAATTCAAGCAAGAATAGCCAGCCCCATTTGGGCTCAACCTGTATGTGTCAAAACTGCCTCTAGGTAAGAGGTCAGATGCCTCAGTTCTCATTTTAATGCCTTAATATCAACAAATGCAGGTGGATGTTGGCCAGTTCCCCGAAAAGCAGCAGAAATTCTCTCTCAGCAGGTACAGTTCTGAGGGCCAGAGGTGACTCCAGTTCACTTCCTGTTACACGTGTGTACAGTGACTCTCATCCTCCTGGTAGTCTTGACAACCGACTCTTATCTTTTTCTTAGCACATTGCTAACAAGTATCTTAGTCCTTCTCACTATAGAAGTACCAGCAAAATTATTCAAAAGTGCTTCTGCCTCTCAATGAAGCTGCAGGCTGTTTGACAGTGAGTAGTCATCTTGCTGTCCGTTATACTCTGTCACTCCAAGGCGGAATCCAAAAAATTAGTGGAAGACCAGACTTTGCAAGCATTTGTGCAGTCTAAGGTACCCTCAGCTTAAAATGTAGTTACACATGCAAATAAATTGCTCTTCTTGTTTAAATCTATTTCTTTCACATGAAGGTTGCTGATACATGCATGGCAGGGGTGAAGTCTAAGGATTCTTCAGAAAGTCTCATATTTCTATAAATTTCTCCCTCTCCTTCTTTTCTAATATCATAGACTTAGCCGAAACAAGTTTAGTACAAATTAATCCATTATTTGTGAGATTTGGGTATTTGACACCTCTCTGCCAAGTGGTTCTAAATTCATAGATGCGTAACATCACCTCAAATTTCCTAGCTATTCCTCTGAACGAAGCCTTCATTACTGATGCACCTAATGGATTTATTTAGTGATTTTGACCTTACAGTCACTGTGACTTCTCCTCTCTTCATGTAACTCAGTCCAACCTCTCCTTTACTCACTTATTCTGTGGATCTTGTATACAGAAGTTAAAATTAGTACAGGATTTCTGTCTTCTAGGGGAGAGGTGCTTACCACCTTGTTTGATGACCTGAGTTTGATCCCTAGAACCTATACCATGGAAGGAAGGAACTGACTCATGCAAACTGTCCTTTGCATGGAGGTTTGCACATCGTGCACACAGTAAAAATTAGTAAAGAAATGTGTGATTGTCTTTGATTTATACCTACCAGAAAGTTGTAAGCCACATCAAGTCTTACCTCATACTGTATTCTAAGTCTACTTTAGAAATATTGTTTAATATCAGAACAATCAGAACAATTTCCTAATTGGTCCACTTATCTGCTGGGTCTGGCATTATCTACAAATGAACAGCAGAGTGTGGAGAAGTGCTTTACTTCGCTTGTGTGGTAAAAAGTTACCCACTACAAATCAGTTGCTTGTACTAATTTTTGACTTCTATACTCATTTTTGCTTTGGAGGAGGGGTGATTTTAAGCTTTATTCTTTCATTCATTTATTCTTTTGGTTTTTTTTTTCTTTCTGGTTGCTTGTTGCTGCTTTTGCTCATTCTTAAACCTACCTTTTTCCTGTTTTTTGTTCTTCCTTTCTTCTTTTCTTCCCCACTTATTCTCTCTTATCCATCATCCTTTCCTGTCTCATAACATTATATCCATAATTTGCCAGTATTTCCCTACCTTTGTCACTCGGGCATGTGTTCATCTCTGCAACAAGGTTAAATGCTTCTAGAATACAGTGCTCTGACTTCTACATTTTAGGAAATCTAGTGTGGTCTCCTGTATAAAATTATTCTTGCATGACTATGTATGATTTCATGTGCGAAAGGCAATCAGTTAATTGGAAATGTGTTAAAATGCTAATGTGTCTTCCTTTTTCTTTTCCAGAGTCAAAAGCTCACCACTTAAACAGTCTCCAGGTTATCAGACAGAACTAGTTATTCAGTTGGTGTGGGTGGGTGGAGAACCTCCACAGCAGATCACCAGCCTGGCACTCAATTCTTCCTACGGGCTGTAAGTATGAGGGTTCTTGTTGTTTTATTGGTTTTTGTTTTTGTTTTGTTTTGTTTTTTTAGTCTCTTTGTAGTACTCCCTATGTAATTTTGCATTTAAGTATTAAAATATAAAAATACTTGGGTTTTGTTGTATCATCGCCTAAAGTGTTGCTGTGTAGCTATAATTTCTGCTTTTGGAGGGACATGGTTTTGTTTTGAAGAGTTCTTGTAGGTCTGTGCTATGACTACTGATGTACAGTATTGGACGTGCTTACCAGAGGGAAAGTCAGTGTACCCTCTCAGTGTCTCCCTGAGAAGTAATGTTCCCACATTTCTCTTAAACTCTAACATAGATTTTATAAATGGATTCTGTATTCTGTATAAATGGAACTGTAACAGTGTCGTGTTTTCTCAGCTTCCAAAGTCAACTTGTACAGATTTCTAAGGGTATAGCAGCAGTCTTAACAAAATACTCCTCTGTACACAACTGCAATTGTCCTTATGCCTTCAGCATATAGATAAAGCAGTTGTTATACTTTGTCAATGTTTAGAACCTCAGCATCACAGTAGGAAACTGCTGTGTACTGTCTGTTACAGCCATGTTTGTGCACAGACCTGTGGTGTCTGTTACAGCCATGTTTGTGCACAGACCTGTGGTGTCTGTTACAGCCATGTTTGTGCACAGACCTGTGGTGTCTGTTACATCCGTGTTTGTGCACAGACCTGTGGTGTCTGTTACAGCCATGTTTGTGCACAGACCTGTGGTCTCTGTTACAGTAGTGTTTGTGCACAGACCTGTGGTGTCTGTTACAGCCATGTTTGTGCACAGACCTGTGGTGTCTGTTACAGCCATGTTTGTGCACAGACCTGTGGTCTCTGTTACAGTAGTGTTTGTGCACAGACCTGTGGTCTCTGTTACAGTAGTGTTTGTTTGTGCACAGACCTGTGGTGTCTGTTACAGTAGTGTTTGTGCACAGACCTGTCTTGACCTCAGTGGTAGCCATAGAGAGTCACCTGTACTTTTGTTCCTGCTAATCTGCTAACTCACTATCAGTCCTCTGTCTCTTGGATTTGTACATCCAACTTAACCTGGTTGTAAGCTGAGAAGCCTCCTAGTATCTTTTATTGGCTGCCTTTTATTGGCTGTTCTTATGGAAGAACAAAAGATTCTACCTTCTAAATACTTTATTGAGCATTACAACAACAATAAAAAACTACAGACTTAAAAGAAAGAATAGGAAATTTCGAAAGTAGTTAAAAACTTATCAATTAATTATACGTTTTTATTATATTTGTGGGCTTGTTTATTTGGTGGAAATTTTTGCTCCTTCTCTAGTTTTGAAATTTAAATTACTTGCCAAGACTATATAATGTGTAGCTCATTTTTAAAGCTTCAGTTGAAACATCTACCCCTCTGGCTCCTGTGTGTTCATGCCTAGTTATCCTCATCTGCACCCGAGTGCAAGGTTTCCTCTCTGAGTTCTTCGTCTGCTGGTCAATGTCTTGTCCATCCTCTTTGACTATGACGTCACTCCCCTATACATGCCAGCTACCAAGATGCTTTAAGAGCTCTTAGAATAAGAATCCATTATACACCAGAAGTTAGGTTGTGGTTCCTAAACTGTAATGAAGAAAGCATTTTGCACAGCTCAAAGGGTGTCTCCCAAGGCTTATATTTCCTTTTTGTTCTGGACAGAGGAGTTACCAGAGATTATTCTAACCTATAATTCCATTTTCTCAGGAACAGAAAAATAGACATTTACATTGCTTAGTGTGTATGTGGGGGGAGGGAGGTCTGATCAAGCTTCAGCTTTCGTGTCAAATATTCTTATAAATGGTGCTAATGCTTGATTTAATGATATAGATAATATCTACAGAGATATGAATAGCTCCCTGAGAAAGACTGTGTACTCTGTGCTCCCATGCCTATCCTTGCCTTTAGTTTCAGGCAACTGAGGCGAGTCCCCAGATGCCCTAACTCCACATGCGAGCTCACACACACACACACACACACACACACTAATAGTCAATAAAATAAATGGAAAAAGAATTTTCTGAAAGGCCCACCAATCTATCCTTCAGCTTTGTAGTTCACATTTTTTCTAATAACTTGTTTGCACTGAGATACTTATGCTTCTCCTTGCCAGTGTGGTTTTTGGCAACTGTAACGGCATCGCAATGGTTGACTACCTCCAGAAGGCAGTACTGCTCAACCTCAGCACCATAGAACTGTACGGCTCAAACGATCCTTACCGAAGAGAACCCCGGTCGCCTCGGAAATCACGCCAACCTTCAGGAGGTAAAAAGAAAGGAAAACCTTCCTGAGCTTTCAGTGCTGCAGATGCTCGCATGCATATGTTCCTTGTGTCTGTGAGTGCTTCCCTTAAGCAAAGAGCGAGTCTGCTTTAAACTGGACATGTAAACAACCAAAGACCAGCTAGACATAGGAGTCTTGTTTTTGTTTTGTGTTTCCTTTATGGTTTGTTTTCTTTTGTTCTTAATAATATAGGGTTACTTTTAATGTCACAAGGAAACTTCAGCTAAGGCATAATACTAGGAATGTATGTCCAGTTATTATAGAATAGAAATAGATTTCTGTTTGGTCCCTCTCAGCTAATAATTGAGTTTGAACCATCTAATGAAAGCAATCATTCCTGTGTGAAAGTGGGCTCAGAGGTGATTTGCTTCCCTGATAATGAGCGTGTATAGATAGCCTTGATTAGACACAAGCTCGGGCTCATACAAAAAAAATCTTTGTAGTGTTCTTTGCTGTTTGCTAAATATCTAGTATTAATACTGCTTCAATGCTGATATCTCTTAGAACATAGAATACACATATTTCTGGCTAAGTATCCTGTACCTCTTGTATTTTACTTCGTGATATACAGCAGATAACTTCATGCATATGATATGGGGGTACACTAAGGAGACCTCTAACAATAATCGACAGTGAGCTTAGTTTTCCTGGGGACCCTCCCAGCTGGACCAGGATTAAGGGGAGCTTTATTCAGGGCTTCCTTCATTCGTCTGCGGAATCCTGGTAAGCACTGGTTTAAGGAACTGTCTGCACATTCTCCGCATACCCACGGAATTAAAGTTCTTTTTGATTCAGGGTGCTCGAAGCCATGAAGTCTAGCACCACACACACACACATATATATACTCATACATACACATATACGTATCTGCCATACACACAGAGAGCATTTTAACATTCTCTCAGATTTAAGCTGCTCTCAGTACATTGTTGGCTAATGATCGCTACCAAGTTTGTAACATGTGGAAACGAAACAAAAAAGGAAGGTAATGTTGGCTTTTCTGGCGTTTTGCTTAATGGTCAGGATTGTTTTCACAGTTTGTTCTGCCTTGTCTGTCTGAGTCCGATCATGTTGTCACGTATTATCTGCAGCAGAAGTTCTGTGTCAGCCCTGCCATTCTGGTATCTGTCTCCTTTCTCTCTCCCTCCCTCCTCATGGCTTCACTAAGGTATGCTGGCTGTGGCTTCTTGCATGTGCGGCCTTCCTAGCTCTGAGTCAGTGAAAAGACTCCGTTCTTCTTTTATAAGTAAGTCGTTTATGTCTTGACATTTTTGTTCTCTGTAAGATCATTGTTTCCCTTTTCATTTTACTAATTAACTAAAATACTTTCCATCTAAAAGACTAAACTCATTATTTAGAGTTATCTCACAACAGCTAATTGAGCAATATGCCCCAACAGAGCTTCTTTATAAAGCCTGGAAAGAAATACTTATGAAAGAATATTAAAACATTTTGTTATAAAAAATTCAGATTTTACAAACTTGTAAAATTCTTACTAGTCTTAAAATTAATTTCTTTTCTCCTTTATACTTCAGAAGGTTTACATTAAGTTACTTATTATTGAATGTCTGAACTTATGTAAGAATAGGACAAGGTTTATTATACAATTAACTTTTCCTTAAATTTTACTGCATCCTACTTTATTATTTATTATTATTTATTTATAGAAAATTCTTTAATATAATTTATAATATTATTTGCTTCATTTTATATTGAAGAGAAAGATGTTAGGCATATGAGAACTATATCAAGGTTTTATTATGCTAAAATGTTTCACGTTGTAATTTTGCCATACTCTCATTACCTAAGGTTTCTTAACTAAAAACTGGGGATGTACATCTATGTAGAAGAGACTACTTCATAGAAGGACAGAAAGGAGGGTTAATTTTTGACATTTTTAGTAATATCTTGAGAATATTTGTGCCTCTGATTTCAAAATTGATTTATTTTTCATATAAAATTAATAGATAATAATTGGCATTAAAATTTGTATTGATATAAAAAGAATGATATTCTTACCCAAGTATTAGGGTGCATGCATCAATTGTAGGATGTGGGAAGCCGAGACAAGAGGCTCTCCTCCAGTTCAAGGCTGACTGCTGAAACCCTGTCTTAAAATTAGAAGCAGGCTAGTGAACTCAAGGGTTGCCTTTGCCTTCCTCTGCTGGCTCTGGGGTCACAGATATGTGCTATGGAACCTAGCTTGCTGCTTTCTTCTTCCTCCTCCTTCTCCTTTTCCTCCCCCTCCTCGTCCTTCTTTTCGTAGTTTGTTCTTGCTCTGTGGCACAAGTGCCATCACACTGTGTTCAACCTTGGTAAAGGTCAGTTCGAATGGAGAATTGTATTTACTACCAACAGATGGAGTCTGTTATGATTAGCACTCTAGAGTCACTTATTAATTTGTTTTATAAAATAAAATATTATCATTTGAAGTTTGAAAATGTTAACTTTGTTATTACATTACCATTAAATTATTATACAGATTGAGGCCTCACAAGGATTATTGTAAAACTATCTCAGGGATGTTCGTTTCTAGGGGATACCCGAACCCATTTCAGAACCCCTGTGTATTGTTTTCTTGTCTACATACATTCCTGTGATAATGTTCAATTAGAATGAGGCACAGTAAGATTATCAACAATAACATACTAAAATGAACAATTCATATTTCTATATTGCACTATGTGCAAATGGTCTCTCTACTTCAAAATGTCTTATTGCTGTGCATGCTCCTCCTCCCTGTGGTGATATGGCATGGAACTCAAAGCAGTTTATGGCTCTTGTAGGCGCATCAGCATCTGCACCTTTGTGAGGTACTTGGCCGTAAGCACTACAACACTGACTCTTTAGTCAGTGAGAAGGACTAGTCCTCTCTGACTAATGGGAAGGTAGATATGCATTAAGTGGAGCAGTGATGCCCTATGCAGTGAGATTTTAGCACACTACCTAACAAGGTGCCTACATAAAATTTAAGAATTATTTCTAGAATTTACCAGTTAGTATTTCAGACCAGATTAACAGTGAGTAATTGAAACCACAGAAAGTAAAGCTGTAAGAAGAGGTGTGTGTGTGTGTGTGTGTGTGTGTGTGTGTGTGTGTGTGTGTGCGTATGTATGTGTGTATGTGTTCAGTAAAATGGGTTTACAGGATTACAAAAGGCATGCTGACAGATGGCTTAGTGGGTGAGACACTAGTTGCCAAGCCTGGTGACCTTGGTGCAGTTCCCTAAATCTAAAGGTGGGACAAGTGAACCAGTTCCCAGAAGTTGTCCTCTAGCCTTTCCATATGACCTGGAGCATGCTCTTACACACACACACACACACACTCACACACACACACTCATGCATACTCACTGAATAGAGAGATGGATATAAAAGTATTTTAAAGAACGTGTAAATGCACTTATGTACTATGCATATGCATTATGCATCGCAATTGTAAGATTGTTATTTCATGAAATAATAGGAAGCAGGTTCTGAATGGTCCCGTGACATCCGTGGTATGACACCTGTCTTCTTCTGGGGCTTTAGTGTACAGTCCAGTTTCTCAGCTAATCCAGATTTCCCAATAAGTGCCCCTTGTGTGTGTGTGTGTGTGTGTGTGTGTGTGCGCGCGCGCATGCGTGCTAGTGCACACTTGTGTTTCTATCCTACTACATTTAGTTAGGGTTTCTTTCATGAAATAGGTAGGGAAGGTTATTTACTTGAACAAGGTCAGTTTACCAGTTGCTAAACCAATGAGGAATGTGGTCCCCTCACCCTCAGCCACCATTAGTTGCCTGTAACTGAAAAGAGTGATAGAGGCGCAAGAGTCCCCTTTCACACCTGTAATGGAATGGTGACTGGCCCTGTCACATGAGGCCTTGTATAAGAAACTGCTACTGCTGTGGGTTCCTGGGTGAAACAGCAATGTCATGTTCAGAAGATAGCAGTCCACAATACTTGCTGCCACCCTTCAGCCCTATATTCTTTCTGCCCACTCTTCTGCAGTGTCCCCCAGGCCTTGGAGGAGTTGGTACAGATGTCCTGTCTAGGGCCCAGAATGCAAGTCACATATTCTCAACATATGACCAATTATGGGTCTCTCGCTTAACCCACTGCAAAAAGAGGCAGAGAGCATTGGTCTCTGAGTACAAACATAACTGTTTAGAAGGAAGTTTGACACTAGATCAGTTTAGCAGAAACAGTAGGAGATTACAAACCCACTTACACACACTCACATTCACACACACACATACGGACACACACTCACTGACACATACACACACCCACACCCACTGACATACCCACACAGACACACACATACACATACAGACACCCACTCACACCCACTCACATACCCACACAGACACACACATACAGACACCCACTCACACCCACTCACATACCCACACAGACACACACATACACATACAGACACACACTCACACCCACTCACATACCCACACAGACACACACATACACATACAGACACACACCCACACCCACTCACATACCCACACAGACACACACATACACATACAGACACACACCCACACCCACTGACATACCCACACAGACACACACATACACATACAGACACCCACTCACACCCACTCACATACCCACACAGACACACACATACACATACAGACACACACCGACACCCACTCACATACCCACACAGACACACACATACACATACAGACACCCACTCACACCCACTCACATACCCACACAGACACACACATACACATACAGACACCCACTCACACCCACTCACATACCCACACAGACACACACATACACATACAGACACCCACTCACACCCACTCACATACCCACACAGACACACACATACACATACAGACACACACTCACACCCACTCACATACCCACATGGACACAGACATGCACACACGCATACAGACACACACCGACACCCACTCACATACCCACACAGACACACACACACACATACAGACACACACCGACACCCACTCACATACCCACACAGACGCACACACACACATACACTCACACCCACACCACCCACCCACATACCCCCCCACACACACACAAGGCACACATGGCCCCATCACTTCCCCTGGCATGGGATTGTAATTACTTTTACAGTGCCAAGCAGGAATTTTCTCCTGTGGGGTAGGCCTCAGTCCAATCAGAAAGTGGCTGATGTGGGTGAAGCCAGAGCGTGTGCTGTGTCCAGCAGAAAGTCCTCACCCTCAGCAGTGACCGGCCCTGCTTGGGGGTCTCTAGTGCCTTCCAGACCAACAGCTCATAGGGAGGCATCTTGCATGCCATGTTGGCCTTCTTGTTGAGTAGTCTGAGCACCATTATCCACCTATCCAGTGTACGTCCCTTTACAGTCTTTATTGTTATTATCATTGTTACTATTGATTTATGATACAATAGGTTTCCATGTGACTTTTCAGATATCTTCATTTCTGTTAACCCTTTCCCTTTACGTTAACCCTTTCCCTTTACCTCCTCATAAAATACTTTGCAGTGTTTTTTTTTTCTATAATTTCTGCCGACTTATAGTGTGGATCATACATTATTTATGCAATTCATATCTGTCTTGAGAGAAGTCTTTGTTAAGAGGTTTTAAAATGTGATACTGTAGTTTTTGAAGAGGGATACTGAATAAGATAGATAATGAGCAATATTTAAAATACTGCAAATTTAAGAGATACAAAATATTTTCATAATAATTTAAAAATATTTAGGCAATGTATTTAAGACTTAAGGAAAACCACTTAGAAAGATAAGTTGAGGACTCTTGTTATATAAAAATTACCAAATATAAGTGTTTCTTCTCCCTTGAGAAAGTCACGTGTCTCCACAGCTCTGGTGTTGTACAGGTCTTGGGTCATATCTGATATCCAAGAATAATAAATCACTTTGTTTAGAAATTCAGTTTCTAAATTTTCTTGTTCAGTGGACCACAGCCATATTAATTGGAGATAGTTTATTACCAGAATGCTCCCATCTCAGGCCTCACCATTGCCATATCCGTTAATCTGTCTTTAAGTGTCGTTAGCAGTGAAATAGACCCTGCGTGGAAGACGAGCTTGTATAAATGGGTGTGGTGTCATTTGCTCTTTTTTTGCCTTTCAGCAGGCCTGTGTGATATTACTGAAGGGACTGTTGTCACAGAGGATCGCTGCAAATCTCCAACTTCCGGTAATCTAGTTTTTATTTCATTAACAATTAAGATTTAAAAAAAAAACTAAGATGGCTTATCAGTACAATTTTATGCATTTATAACTACATATGAGAAACATATCATTTGTCTTAAAGTCATAACAGTGTTAATAAGGGGAAATAAATGTAGCTCATGTTAATAAAAATCCATAGCTTGTGTCTGTTCAGGCTTGAATGATTGAGTGCCCAGTTAGCTTTCTTACAGATAACAGTGTTAAATTTATTTCCCACCTACCATTGAATCGATGCTCTAGCTATCTCAGATCTATGCTTCTAGATACTCCTGATGTTTAGTAGAATGAAGTAGGATCATGGAAAGTTGAATTTTTAGTTGAAAATTCACCTTTTTGATAATTATAAAGTAATGTCCAATCCAATGCTATGACAGATCCCCCCCTTTTTTTTGCTCAATGATAGGGCTCAAATCCAGGACCTTGTACATACTAGGCTAGCCCTTTGTCACTCATGACACCTCCAGAACCAAATGAAATTAAAGATTTTGATAGTTTGCTACAGTATGAAAAAATGGACTCTTAGTGAAATTGTAGCCTATTTGCATTTGTTTTTCATTTTGATCAAGGTCATTTCTTGTGTATTTATGTTCTTGTCAAAGCGGTTCTTTTTATCTGCAGGGTCTTCCTGTGACCCATGCGCATATTACTGTTTCACAGCAACATTGTTTTTACTACATTTGAGTATCCTTAGAGGTACAATCTTGAGTTTGTTATTGTACATGATTGTAGCTTTGCTAGTCATTAGTAAATTTAACATTATTATTTTAATTAAATTTATTATGTTTTCTACCTAGGAATCTTCATTAGCTTTTCTCTTAGCAAGATTTTTCTCAGCATCAGTAACCCCTTGTTTAGACTTCTGTCTTACGCCAGCCATTCTCCTGTACTGGGAAGAATTGTAGGGGTGCACTGTGCGGAGTATTTTTATCCCTGTCATAACTTCTGCTTCCACTTTGTTAGCCCTACATTGATGAAAGAGTTTGTGTTTTCTTTTTACAATTGCTTTTTTTCTGATTTTGCACAAATTGATCATTTGATGTTTCAAGCTTGAAGAGTGAACTAGGGAGAGGGACCATGGGTAAAGTGCTTGCCTTTGGGAAGATGTGAGTTTGTTCCTCAGAGTCCACACAGAAAAGCCAAGGACAGTGATTGGCTGTTGTAATCCCAGCCCTGGGGAAGTGAAGACAGTGGATCCCCTTGGTTTCCTGGCCTCCTAACCTTGCCTGTGTGACAAGTTCCAAGATAAGAGCCTCTGCCTCAGAATACAAAGTGGCCGGCACCTGAGGAATGACACCTGGGATTGCTCTTTGGCCTCCACATGTACGCTTGTGCCACACACGCATATGTACATACATGCACATGTGCACACACACACACCAACACACAGCGCACACATGAACATACACTCACATAGATATCCACACAGGTATTTTGTTATTTAAACCTCTTATTTCACTTTGCCCATTAAACTCCTAAAACATAGAGCCACAGAAGCCACACTGCTGCCTGCCTATCAGTAAAGTTGTGGACAATAGAAAGGAATTACTTTCCCTCTTGTAGACTGAAATCTTTCTAAATTTGGAGTTGGAACTGTAGTTTATCTTCATTGTTCCTTCCAAGCACATTCAGTTTATTTCTACTCTTCCTACCTTCCCCAAATACAGTTGTCAGTGTACTAAGGGCGTGAGCACAGTGAGTATTTTGGGCATGAAACATATCATTATTAAATTGCTAATTTGTTTTTTTATATTCAGCCCAAATAAGTTAATATCTCTTCATACTAGGCCAAACTTTAAAATGGCAGGTGAATGAAGCATTTAATACACAAAATTTTAGATAAATTCAAAATGATACTTAAATATAAGTATAGAAATTACATAAAATATTTATACTCTAAATCCTGCCCCAAAGATCCTCCAAGTAGAGGAAGCTCAAATGTGGCTCAACGTTTCAGAATATATTTTGCTTCTTGGTTCATATACAGACTCGGTATGATTTTAACATTGATGAGATGCTACCTGTTTTTATTGTTTCTAACATTTCTGTCAGTTTGAAATAGAGTTAAAGCTGTAACATCAAAAAGATCGATGATTAGACATGAATTCTTGTTCTTAAAAATAAAACCTGCAGTGTATTCGGATTAGCCTTTGCTCATGCTCAGATGACAGAATTCTGAGGAATCAAGTCTGTTCTTACACATCAAGAAAAAGTGTTCTTCATAAAGGGCAACTTCACAGTGATAACATCTAAAACACTGGATGTCAGTGTGCAGAGCTGAGCACACTGAAGTGGGCGCTAGAAGGCCTGTGTCAGGCCCCCTCTGGTCGCTACCGTGGCAGCCTGGACATATTTTTCCGTTATGATAGTTACTAATATTCTTTGTTGCCATGGCCTGATTATCTTACTCTTAATATTTACAATTGCTTTGCCTCATCCATTTTTACTTCCTAGTTGAGAAATAAAGGAAAAATTTGTTATCATTCATTTATCTTACTACCAAATTAAAGTCTATTGATAAAAGTGAATTAAATTTATTTGAGGTGACTCAAAAGCCACAATTTTCTTTTTCTTAATCTATTTGCTTTGGTATTTTGAGACATGCTTTCCTAGCCTGGAATTCACTATTCACACCAGGTTGGGTCCTGCCCCCTGTCTGCTGGGATTAAAAGTGAACACAGACAGCTTTTTATTTTTTTAATTGTTTTCAGTAGAGTGAAAATAACAAAAATGCTTGACTGAATTACTCACAATGAGATAATAAAATTGTTAAATGGCCATAATGAATTATTAAAAACAATAGTTGGTATTTTAAAAGTTAATATGTGTAAAAGAAAAATATATGTATAAAAGTGAATTGGAACTTAAAATGAATTCCTCAGAAGTACTGAGAAGAGATCAGTGTTTTGGAAGTGTAAATGCCCGTGTGCCTTCTGTCAAGACCAACATTGACCAAGCTTATGCATGCAGTGAAGAAAATTGAGGGTCATTTAAATCCTGTAACCAAAATAGTCAGCTGCTCAGCTAATTTCTATAAGGACTCTTTTCAGAAACCCTTTCCTAACCAGTGGTCTTCTCACAGAAGCAGGTGAACGTGACGACTGCACACTTATTTCGGGAACCACTGACTGTTTGCCCTCGCACTTGAGAAGTGGTGCAGTCTCTCTGTAATCCATCTGTTTGCATTTATATAGGCATATAGAATGCTGCGATGAGTTTAGAAATCTGCTGGGCTCTTTTCAATGAAGATTCATATATAGCTTGATAAAAACGGTGACTTTTGGTATTTATATGTGGCCTGAAAAAAATAAGAAGTTGTATATGGTTTTTGTGTTTGTTAAATTACAGTAATCTGGTAGATTTATTCAAATAAATTGGTAACTTGTCGTATGTTATCATAGAAATTACAACAACCAGTAGTAAGCATTTTCAACCATATTGCCTGTTTATGTTTAGAAAACACCAAACTTCTTTTAATATTAATATATGGACATGCTAGCCTATTATTGCTCTGATATGAAATATATAAAATAATATACACTTACCATAAATTTATGCAGCCATTTGGTATCAAAGATGACAATATTTTAAAATGTGAAGTTCCTATGGCCTTTATCCTCTTTAATTATGTTGTATTTATATGAAAAACAGCTGTCCCTGTTTCTGCTCTGGAACTGTCACTGCGGTCACCAATGGCTTTGCGATAGTTCTGAGTGAGACTGGGGAGAATCTATGGATGCTGTTAATAAAAGCAGCATAGACTATTCAGAGAGTAGTGTTTGCAAACCTCTGCATGGGCGATTGGATTCTGCCCTTGTTGGCAGGCTTTTCTTAGTGAGACTGTCTCCCTGGCCATAGTAAAGAAAGATGACTTTGGGGGAAGTCAAGTTCAAGATTTCAGGTTTCTACCTAATTAACTAAGGTTTGTTATTTTTACTGGGATTCCTTTAAGCATAAAAGGATATCTTTTTATTTGCTCTCAGTTATTTTTTATATATTTTCTTCTAACAGAAAAGCTTCATTCATTTGCCTAACACGAACTAGTGACATCTACATGAAATACACACCATTGATCACAAATGGGTTGTAAAATTGATTCCAAGTTTGTTGCAGGGAAGGAAGGTCATGGGTGAATAAATTTGAAAATACTGCATAACTAAATGGTAAATATTGTATTGGAAGTATGTAAAGTATCATGAGGACATAGAAGGGGAAGTAATCTCCAATTGGGAAGGTAGTGGATAATTTAATCTATAAGATATGTCAAGATGTACTTAATAGGTTATATTTTTCTTTCTGTGTTCTTTGACTTATAAATAATATAAAGTACAACAAGATTTTGCCTAGTTATTATGAATCAAAAATTATTAGAAATAAATTTCTATATAGTTGGTTCTGCTATACAAGACTGTATACTACTGAATGCAGTACTGGAATATTCTCAGAGTTGAGGTCACCAAGTCTGGTGGTCACCAGGATTTTAATCTGTGTTTGTTTGCTGTGCTATCACTGCGTTTGTCACTGACCATGTGCCCCTGTTCCTTCCATTGTCTTCATTTGTGTAGGTTCTTCATCACCACACAATTCAGATGATGAGCAAAAAGTGAATAATTTTATAGAAAAGGGTATAGTATCTTTATTTTAAAGTATCTTCTTTTTATACTTAATTCATTTAGTTTACTCTGAATAGATTTTGACATTTTATATTAAAATATTATTTTCAGTGAAGACCAAAAGCAGAAAGTTTTCCAAGATGGTAGCCAGTGATCTAGGTAGGAAATAGAAGTTTTTATTTGTTTCTAATTGTTGCTCTATGCAATGCTAACCAACAGCAGAAACTGATCCATTGCATTGCATCTTGTGTGTTAATTTGTTATTCCTTTGCTAAATAATAATCTTGGGGCTATGTCTATTCTTAATGCATTTGGGAAATAATTCTTAAAATCAGTTAAATTGGGTTTGTGGATCTTTCTCTGAACTTACAGTGTGAATTATTCTGTTAACTTTTGCTTTGTTTTAAAATAAAGCAGGGTTCAATTTATGCTCTAAATACCCAACTTACATTCATGTTAAACTGAGTCAGCTTTTCCTTTAGAGTTTTACTTGTATTTTTTGTGCCCTTACTCCCATCTCTCATATTTTTAAGGTCCCGTATCAAAGAAACAATCTTCTGAAAGATGGCATTTTTCAGTCTATAATAATACTGGTGTCAGGGTGTTTGGCAAGTTTACTACTGAACACCTCCCATGGACGAAAATCTTTATTCTACTCTTGATGTTTTGTGCATATTTTGTAATGAGTTCCTCAGTCTAAGATCCTTGAAGTTTAAAGCCTAAAAATAAATATATAACCACCAGGCTTGGAAACATAATCAAATTAGAATTGTCTTATTTGGTCATAAAAATTTAAGGATGCTCAAAACTTTGAAAGTCTTGACAAAATAATATTTAGAAAAGCCCTAGTTCATCTTTGACTTAACCATGAAACGTTCATTATACAGTTAATATGCTGTTGTTATATTTTTTAATTTTCCCTACACCATTGCCACATTTGTTTTGATTTTTGTTTTTTTTTCTTTTTATATTTTTGGGGTTGTTGGGCATATGTGTATGTGCATGATCATAGTATGAGAAAATCACTTGTGTGTACGTGTGTGTGTGTATGTACACATACTTGTACACAGGACAACCTGTTTGTAATTCCTCAGGAGCCATCTACTTTTTTTTGTTCCTTTTGCTTGGCTTGGCTTTGCCAGAGACAGGGCCTTTGGCCTGGAGCTCACCAAGTCACTAACTGGATTGGCCGGCCAGGAAACCCCAGGATCTCTTTCTCTGCCTGCTCAGCTCAGGGACTGTTAGTGCACAACACCATACCCAGCTTTTTTATGTGGGTTCTGGGAATCGAACTCAGGTCCTAATACTTGTAAGACAAGCACTTCTACCAAGCGAGTGTATCAACATCCCTACCACATACTCTTCTAATGGAGTAAAGAGGATGAGTTTCTCTATGACTGAAAGAGGTTTGCTTTCTCTCACTTTATAACCTTGAATATATGGTTGAATTTTCAAAAATTCCCGCAGGAAAACCCTTATTTTCTTAGCATTGTAAATTGAACCCTGTTTAGATAGATTAATGGTGAATAACTGTTAGTCTTCTGGTCAATCTTAAATAAAATGGTTTATTCTCGGGCAAAATGCTTCTTATCAATTATTTACTCTTTATTGTGGTTTTCTAGTAAATCTTTTGGTAATAATAATTAAATCACTTTAATTATGTACTAATTGTGCAGCTAATTTCCTTTATAGCATTTTGTATCCTGTTACGTTCTGGTTCTGTCACCACTGTAGAAGTTCTTTTCTGCAGCAGTTTTTCTGTGTAACGTATACTGGTAAATTGCCTGACCTGAAAGAACTTGCAGATGGTTAAATTCGTTAATGTAGCCTCTGCCTGATGTCTATTATACTGCAATATAGCTTTATTAATGTGTGCCTTCCCCTTGTTTCTGTTTCAAGTAGATATATGACTGGAAATATTTGTGTTCCTTTATTTGAAAAACCTTATGAACAAATTTTCTAGGCTAGACAACACGTGTGAAAGGCTAATTCTTGGATAGTGTTCATTTCTTCTACATTCTTTGTGTTTTTTCTTTCTGTAATGCCAACTTTTTTAGGATTGCTTCTTAGGAAATGTGTTGACTTTATCCAGCTATCCAAAGTTATACTAGTATGTGACTCTTCCTAATTATTTTTAACCAGGAACATTTTCCTCATTTGCAGTATCTTTATTGTATATTGGAAGATTTTGTAGTGTGTCTTTCTTGATTTAACAATTTTGGTATATAAAAATAAAGCTAACATCTCAAGGTTTTCCTTCTTCAAATGAAGTGTGCCCCAAATTCTATTGTGAAGGTTTTACAGTTGAAATGTTCTCCATTAGATATGTAATCTCTGTATTACCTTTCTACATTACTATCTATTTTATAATAATAATTACCACAAAACATGCAACTAGAACTTGGATGTGGAGAGGTGGCTCAGCATCAGTTAAGAGCACTTATTGCTCATATATAGGACGCAAGTTCAGTTCCCAGTGTCCACATCTGATCCCCTTCTCACCTCCAAAGTCACTAGGTACATGCAAGGAAAGCACTCCTACATACAGAAATTAAAATATGTTTCTCATCTTAAAAATAAAAACCACTTTGGCTTCCTCTGCATTGCCAGCATAACACAGAGCACCCACAGACATGTTTTAGGTGACTTTGCAGTAGCCTTGTGAAGTGAGATCGGGACTGATGGGAGAACTGCCTGCGATCATTGACTGAACTGCATTGTTCTTAAGTTTCTCATGTTGGAGAATAATCGGTGCTGGCGCCAGAGATTGTATGTGGGCTGCTTGAGGTGGTACAGCGTGCCTTTCATACATTAGAATTATTTTTAAGTTTATTTCATTGAAATAAATTTTTTTCATACAGTATATTTTGATCATGTTTTCCCTTCCCCCAAGCATGGGAAATAAACCTTTTTTTTCTTCCTTATCATTGCCTTGATATCGAGGAAGATGGCTCAAACGGCTTTTTAATACGATTATCTATGTGTTATTCTTAGCATCGCACCGGTACTTAGTAATCTCAGGACTGTTATTTCTGTGTTTTACAGATGAGGGGACTGGGTGTGAGTTAGCTGTTGGCTCCACAGCCAAATGACAGAGCAGAATGTAAGCCAGGGTCCAGTTCCACTGCTGGCACTGTGTGTACATGGGAAACATACTGTTCAATCCATTGATAGATAATCTTGCTATGGCCCTGATCTGATACACAATAATCTGGGGAGAATGACTCATTACCAAATTCTATGTGTAAGTTTTACATGGTTTTTATAATAAAGTTTATAAAACTGTAAAATACATTTATTGAAGAGAAACAGCAAATTCTGTCTGAATGCCAGATCTTGCCCACCACTTTGGTACCATTGCCTAAGCATATTATATAGTTCTTAGAAGTCTGTCTCAAAGACAAGGCTCAAGACAGTGAACAAGAGTAAAGCGGAATACACTGACCCCTGAACCCAGAGCCCCTCTTCATCTCTTGGCTCCTTATTGCAGCTACCCCAGGAAATGGCTCTGGCAATGACTTCTTCACTTTTGTGTAAGACGAGCAACCTCTAAAGAAATTAAAGCAGAATATAATGCAGCAACATCATGCACAAAGGAAGTTACATGCATGTATTTCACATGTAGCATGCTTTCCTCTTCATGTTATAGTAATATCTTAAAGACCAGTAATTTTCAAATAAACAACTTTTCTTTAACTGTTAACGGTTTCCATAAATCACTGTTTTTATTTACTCTTCATTTACATTTTATAAAGATTTAGAAGTGAGATTCTACAAATAAAAAAAATGATAGTTTGGCTTACGTAGAAATGGTTATACATAGAAATATTATGTAATAACACACACATATATAACATTCCAAGATATCCTTGTGTATAGTCTATGATCCATATGCTAGCACTACTTGGTAAGAAAATCAGAATTAACTTCCTGGAGATTCCTATTTGGTGATTATCCTGTTTCATGCCATGCTAAAAGTAGATTTCTAGTTGCTTCTTATGGTCTTATCTTGCCTCGAGGTCCATTTTAGTTTCTGTGTGTCAAGAAAGATGACCAAATTGCCTGAATGTGTAAAACCAGGGGGAGGGGGAACAATCTTAGAAATTAAAGAATAAATATTCAAAAGTAATGCTACTTAGTAAGTATTGTGGCAAAACAAATAGAAATACAACTCTATTTTTAATGGACTCCTCTCTGTGTTACCTGGTAGGTAATTTTTATTCTATGGCATTGGTTAATGGAGAAGATTAAACCTCAGGGGCCCCTTATCTCTCCAATTCTAAGAGCATGGATATTCAGTCAATGGCTCATTTCTCAGTAAAGTCTGGAGTCATTTTTGAGTCAGTGTAAGTGACGTGAGTGCTGTCCACTGGTCATGTGCTCTTTTTATTGGTTCTTTTCATATAAGTCCTGATGGCTCTAACACAGCTTAAATTTCCTCTCTTTGCCTTTCTTTCTGCAGACTTTAATAAATCCTACAGCTTCAGTCTTCTCACCCTTGTTTACCTCAGGAAACATGATACTCAGAGAAGCTAAATGCTGTGTCCACAGTCTGCCTCAGTGGTGCTGTGCCCGCAGTCTTCCTCTGTGGTGCTGTGCCCGCAGTCTTCCTCAGTGGTGCTGTGCCCACAGTCTTCCTCTGTGGTGCTGTGCCCGCAGTCTCACTGGGTGGTGCTGTGCCCACAGTCTCACTGGGTGGTGCTGTGTCCACAGTCTTCCTCAGTGGTGCTGTGCCCACAGTCTCACTGGGTGGTTCTGTGTCCACAGTCTCACTGGGTGGTGCTGTGCCCACAGTCTCACTGGGTGGTTCTGTGTCCACAGTCTTCCTCTGTGGTGCTGTGCCCACAGTCTCACTGGGTGGTGCTATGCCCACAGTCTCACTGGGTGGTGCTGTGCCCACAGTCTCACTGGGTGGTGCTGTGCCCACAGTCCCACTGGGTGGTGCTGTGCCCACAGTCCCACTGGGTGGTGCTGTGCCCACAGTCTCACTGGGTGGTGCTGTGCCCACAGTCTCACTGGGTGGTGCTGTGCCCACAGTCTCACTGGGTGGTGCTGTGTCCGCAGTCTCACTGGGTGGTGCTGTGCCCACAGTCTCACCGGGTAGTGCTATGCCCACAGTCTCACTGGGTGGTGCTGACCTCAGGATCAGCTGAGTTGGTGGACACTGGGTTATAAAGTTCTACAGTTAAAAGGGTTTGGAGACAAAATAATTAGCAGAAGTACGTAATTAAAATGTTTTGAAAATTGTAACAAGATGATAGTGAACAATCTTCCTAGTCATTATATGTGTCCTTTTATCTTCTCGGTATTAAAAAAATACCGAAATATTTGCTATAGTCCATATTTTATATAATAAAGAAATCATAGTGCTAGACAGAAGTTTTTATTTTATTAGAGAGATTTGTTTACATTTCTAAAGATACCTGAGGTTATATGAATTTCTTCTAGTGGAAATCCTAAAGAAAGCAAAAGTATTTAATGAAATTAAGAATTTTGTTACTAAAATTTTTTTTAGCAGGACCACAAGTCGGATTATTGAAAGTATTAATAAAACATTTCTAATTAATAAATGTTCATTTCATGTAAATTACTTCAAGAGAGATAAACTTGTTAGTTGTGATATTTCTTTTTATATATATATCTGTTGAATTTTGGATTTGAAATAACTTAAAAGGTTGAGCTAGGCATCATGGTGCACACCTTTAATACCAGCACTTGGGAGATAGAGGCAGGTGGATCTCTGTAAGTTTGAGGCCAGCCTGTTCTATGGAGTAAGTTCTAGGACAGCCAAGACTGTTACATAGAGAATTCCATCTCAAAAACAAACAAACAACAACAAAAACAGTTGAGTAATGCATGAAATTCTATATGTTTGTCTTAAAGGTCCCTCGCCTCTTTTACTAGAAATGTCATCAGGTTTAGGGTAAGGAAGCATCACAGATGCAGTAACAAGTGATGAATGAACACAGTCACATCTGAGAATGGGTCCTAGTGGCTCACAATAATCTGACCAAGCAGAGTAGTGGGGTCAGAGAGATGAGAAAAGGGTCTTTTAAAAATTATATTTGAGCTATGTAAGCCAGATTTTTCTATTTCATGTTACTTATCAATCTATCCATATCGGCCCTGTGATACCTGGTGAAAGTTTCTGTGAATTCTTTGTAAGTGTTGACTTAATAATATTGCCTTTAGAGCACTGTTTGAGGGACACAATGTTTTCTGACTCCAAGCATATTGTACATCAAATACAGTAGCACTCATGTATATAAGGTCAACAGTTATGGTTATCTTCAGCTGCTTTGATTGTGTGTTACCTTTATCTCTTGTCTCAGATTTGGAAAGCTGGTGAAGATGAGACAGCTGATGGATAAACGTGGCCAGTTGTTTTGTTAGAATATTCTAATTAGCTTAGTCAAGCTAAGAAGTAACAAGCTGACTCTCCTCCCCCGCCCTAGGACCTTTCCAGCCTACCTTATGCCTATTCCTAACGTTGGATTTGTGGTTTTTTTAGATGTGGAAGTCATGTACTGTGACTGGATTTCTCTTTGTTTACATGGCGCCCTTGTGGACTAGCAGGGTCTGTGCTTTAAGTATCTCCTAACCGTCCCAACTGTAACCAAATGTGTGCATTTGTGTATTAACCAGTATTTTTTTTTCATACTTTCCCATTGGGAGCACTAGTCTATGCCGCATGCCATACCACTAACAAATAGATGTAGCAAACTGACTCCTAACTTTAAACCACTTCCTAAATGAAGGCAATAACTGATTTTGAGGATGGAAAGTGAATTCCATGAAACTTATGGATGAAGTTTAGAAGTTTCTTTTATATAAAAGGACCGTATTGATATTTAATATAAATACCATAATTTTAGATTAAGTATGACTTTGTGTTTTTCTCACTAAAATAGAAATGGAAGTATTAATTTATGTCAGATAGTGATTCCATCAAATATGTTAATTGCATAAATACTTTGATTTGTTTAGAGATATAAGCATGTCTTATATTCTAAAAATTAACTTTAAACAAAAACAAGGAGTCCAATACCCAGGAGCCAGGAGCTAGGAAAATGTCTGTCACGCGCCCTAGCTTGTACTTTTGGCTGTTGCCTCGTCTGCAACACATCCTCTGAGGAGTGGTTTTGCTCCGTAGTCCTGAGCAGTAACTGTTTGTAAGTTAAGAGTTTAAAATGCTGCCTTGAAGTAAGAGCTTCAAGCATACAGAGATATTACATCAAGTAAGTACACACTTTTAGAAATATTTAAGATTTACTTTCCACTCCTGATATCATTTTAAATGTATGTTAATTATCTCAGGGTCTAGATTCAGTAATAAAACTATTCACTTCTCTCTTGAAAATCAGTTGCTATGATAAATATCAGTCAAATATTTCTCAGAATTTTAAAAATTTATTTTGTTTTTCAGCAAAGATGTCAAGGAAATTAAGCTTGCCAACTGACCTAAAGCCCGATTTAGGTGAGTAGAATAAATATGCAAAGTAATTGAACTTAATAGTAGGAAAGTGGAGATCAGAATATTACAGATTATTGTAATGCAAATCCCACTGAAAGTCAATGTTACGATGATCCCTGATGTAACACCTTTTAAAACAGCATTTAGGATGCACACTCAGGCAAGACAAAATCCATATTTCCTTGTTTCTCTTCCTTTTTTCTAAGTAAAATTTTCTCAATTACAGATTAGTTTTTACTAAAACTGTTTATATTCCATCCGTTCAAAAACCATTTTAAACTCTACAAACTTAATTTTATACTAGTTTAATATTTCTGAAATAGATAACTAGTTTTTCATATCGAACAGTTTCTTGTTAAGCATTGTCATTGTTGGCTTGGATGTAATTTAGAGATACTCCCTATGATACTTCATGCAGCTCCTTTATTCTGAAGTCAGTGGGAAGAGTCCATCCACACACTGTGCTTTAGTCTCGGAACGGCTCCCAGGCTTTCGTGTAGAGGATTGCAATAAGGGAACAAGATCCATGTAGTACAGGTGAAGCCACATTTCCTCTAGACCCCTCCCTGAAATGCCCGTTTAGTTTGGTGGAAGAAGTAGCAGTGAAGGGTGCTTTTCCTGAGCGTGGTCTTAAGGATGACTGCACTGCTTTCCTTAAACCTTCCTCTGTACTAACTGGAGTCCTCGTCAGACTCAGGCATCAGACTGAGCACAGTGTGTGGGTACCTTCCCATTGATCCCATAGTGAGTGAGCTACATAAAAGTATTATAAGAGAGTATTTCTAAATTATTGTCAACAATGACAGTGCTTCATAAGAAATTTGTTCTGTATGCTATAACATACTAACGTTAACCTATCTCTCACCATTTTCTTTACCTCTGTTGTACTGAGAGGAAGCATGTGGTAATCAGTAGAGGCCTGTTATATACATAGGTATCATCAGTAGGAGTTCTGACTGTAGGAAATCCAATTTAGTATAATTCTACAGTACCACTCTTAAAGGGGAATGAAATTAACCATTGAATATAAGCTAGCTCCTGTTTCCAGAAGAGCAATGTCCTTTATTATAAAAATGAAAATCTGAGTGCCATGTAGATGTAGGTATGTGTGTGTGTGCGTGCGCATGTGTGTGTGTATGTGTGCGTGTGTGTGTGTGTTATGTGTGCGTGTGTGTGTGTGTGTGTGAGAGAGAGAGAGAGAGAGAGAGAGAGAGAGAAGAGAGACGGGGAGAGACAGAGAGAAAGAGAGAGAAAGAGGGGGGGGAGAGAGAAGAGAAAAGAGGGAGGGAAGGAAGCATGGAGAGGGAGAAAGAGAATTGTTAAAGACTAGGTTTAATTAAAAACATTTATGTATAGTATAACTATAGAAGTAAGATTTGTAACTAAAAAAATGAAAGTCATAATTTAAACTCAAGCATTTCTCAGACTGTGTTGTACATGTTTGCTCTAGAAGAGGATCCAGGATATTCATCACACATTTGGAGAGGGTCATGATTTCAGTACCATTCAATATTGCCACTTAAGCTGACTGTGAGTCGTTCAGTATCTTTAAAAGTCTCATATTCTCAAGTACTCATTTCAAAGTGCTTTTTAAGCTAGTTGAGTGTGTATATTTGTGTGTGTGTGTGTGTGTGTACGTCTATTACAATAAACTTTCTTTTTGTTTTTGTGAGACAAGGTTTCTCTGTGTAGTCCCAGCTGTCCTAGAACTTGCTTTGTAGACCAGGTTAGCCTCGAACTCACTGAGATTTTTAGCCTCTGCCTCCCAAGTGCTGGGACTTAAGGTGTGTGCCATCACCGCCTGGCACAGTCAATTATTTTTAAAAACACATACTATCTGTCAAATCATAGAAATCATTCAGTCAGTGTATGCCCACCCTGCTTTCATAAGCCTCTTTAGACCTCTTTCATTACTAGTTAAATAGTGACAGTATTTTTCAAGGTGATTATATAGATTCAACAAAAATGGTGATATATAATATTATGATCATACCTGGATTTTGGCAAGCCTTGTTCTATTCTAGCCATTGTCATTTCTGTTCTTCATACTAGAACTGCTAAATATTGTCTAATAGTCCTTTTGTTATGCCAGCTTTTAAAAGTTGAGACAAGAAAATCCAGAGTTTGAAACCAGTCTAATCTACACACTGAGGCAGTGTCTCAAACAAACAAATTAATTAACTGTTCTATTTTGTTTAGCTTGCTCACTTTCTAAGAATAAATCAAGTCACAGATACCCATTCCAACTGAATAGGTGGAGTCGTGTTTCATGAAACACTGAGAATTCTAACTTAATTTTAAACAGTTCTAGATAGATGATAAATAGGCAACTGATGTCCATCAAGATGGAATTTTGTCATTACGACAAATCCATTTTTCTCATATTGATATAGCCTGAGGAGTTTCTCTGGTGATATAATTTTTATAGGTAACTCATATACTAAAAACTGCTATATAGTTTAGTATTTTAAAATTAAATCAGTCTATTAAATTAATACATTGTATACTTCGCTGAATTAACATTCAAATTTTAAATTATTGTTAACTGCCCTATAATATTAACAAATATGTCGTTTTCCACATGTTAGTTTACAGAAATTTGTACTGTCAATTTTTCTTGTAGCATTACTTTCCGTTCTTACCACTAGGGCATAACTAAATTTGTCTGTCCTTTAGGTGTATTGTTTATGTAACAAAACATATTATCATTGGAAAATACATTTAAATTTTAATTTTGAGAAGTAACTTTGGAGATTTGAAAACATGCATAAATTCTTATAGTTAGTATTTTTTATTAAAAATGAAATGAAGTTTATTCCCTGGCAATGCTGAAGCATGCATGGGCAGCCTGTATGTGGCGGTTCTATTGAACTTGTCCATATTGGGTGTCGTGGTCTGAGTTGATGAGGATGACTGACCAGGTCTCTTCCTCAAGAGGTCACCAGGCCTCATTACAGATGGTTGTGAGCCATCATGTGGTTGCTGAAAATTGAACTCAGGACTTTAGGAAGAGCAGGAAGTGCTCTTAACTGCTGAAATGTGGTATTTCTAGATTATGGAAAGTTTTGTTTCATTTACATGAACGGCTTTAGTTATTTTCTGTTGCTGTAACAAAATACCCAATTCTTTAATAGTTTATTTATTAATAATTTATATTTTAAATATTTGCTCACTGGCACCCTCATCTGCTTCTTTCTTATGGTCAGAGCTTTCTGGCTCTCATAAGATGTACAATATCAGAGTGGGAAAGTGTGCCAGAGGGATAGGTCATGTGGTCGCAAGGCTAGAAGTGAGACAGACAGGGGCCAGGCTTACAGCTTGTTCGCCAGTACTTCCTGTGGCAGCCAGTCCAGGGTTCCTTGAGAACTGCATGCATGTCCTCTGTGGGCGATGCCACAGTGGCTGCTAAGCTCCCACTGGGCCCTGCTCTTAAAGACTTTGTCAGGTCAGCATTGGCACTCTGGGGACGAGACTCCCAGTCACCCGTGTCAGGGTGACACACTCACTCCTGTCCACACCAGAGCAGTCATCTTTTCCTCCATGGTGTCACCTGTCAGGGAAGGACACACCTTTGAACAAAAGAAAGGCAATGTTGAGAAGCTGCAGTTAGATACGGCCCTGGCTGCTGTCGTTACTAGTGAGTTAGAGGCTTGCTACCATCCAAATCTGCCACATGAAATTATTGGGGAAATATTTTCTATTTATGAGTCTAAACTTGTTTGCAGGAAGCCCATGGAGTATCAGGATTGGGTTATACCTTTTTATATTACTAAGATACACCTTGGAAAACTTTCCTGCACTTTTAATTAGTGACATTAAACAGCATTGAAAGCCGTGATTTCAGAAGTGAGGTGCACTAGGATTGATTTATGGAGGCCTCTGGGAATTTTAATACACCTAATGACACCATTGAACAAAATGGCTTAAAGTATCGATTATCGATCCATCTTTAGTAAGTGTTTGTTGAATAAACTTCATAAGTGAAACATTAGCAAATTCTGCAGAGCATCAAAACAATACCATCCTTGCACTCCAGCAGTCTTAGAACAGGAAATAAGACAAGTCAGCAATAGCTGTGGGACAGCTATGGGAGAGAACAAGCCCCAGTAGCTTAGAGTCAAGGGCAGAGAGCAAATGGATGGCGACTTCTCCGTCTCGCCCACTCCCACTGGGCCGATTTCTCTCTGCCCGCCGGGTCCCTGCAACCACTTCTGAAATAATCACGCAAAGGCTAGTATATTAAATATAATTGTTTGGACAATGGCTTAGGCTTCTTATTAGCTAACTCAGACAGCGCCCAATGGCTAGTACCCCAAAAGTTATTGGCCGAATGAATTCCCACAACGGCAGAGGCCTAAAGAATGGCTGAGATGCCAACTGTTGCTGGCACTAAAGGGTCAGATGCAAGAAGATCCCAAAAGTTAAATACGGGTTAGGTTTGGAAAAAACCAGGAGTCTCCACTTAGGTTCCATAACAAACTAAAGAGGCTTAACATCTGAGACAGAGCCAGGAACTTATGCTCGAAGTTTGTTGAGAGGCTCTGGGCGATCATAGTAAGACTGAGCATGATCAAATAGACAAGTAGAAGCTACTGAGGGATGTTTTTAATCACAGTGATTATAATTGTGCTGTGTAAAACTGAGATGTATTAGCAGTGAGAAACTAAAGGAGGCGTTGTCAGTCTAGGTAAATGGAGATGAGAACCTGAATTTAAAATAATGGAACTAGATTGCCGACAGAAAAAAAGAAAACAATATTGCCACGGAACTCAGCATCCCCACTCTTGTGTGGGTAAAGTGAAAGCATGGAAGCAGGGCTGGGGCCTACTGGTTAAGGTAACCCGAAATTCAGCAACGTCAGCAGAGGTTAAAGCTCTGTTGATGATAGGATTTCTTAGGAGACAAAGCAGAGAGCGTGCCTGGTAAGCATTTGGGCATGCTCAGAGAAACGAGGCCAAGGCTTCAGATGGAGTTAGAACTGAACCTAAGAAGCTAGTGGAAGAAAAATAGTGAGTATAATTTTCAAATATATACTGGTGAAGGTTCAGTAGACAGAGAACCCGTGCAGCAGCGCACAGCCGTCCTAACTCTGCATCCAGATGACTGCTACCCTCAGGGACAGACATTCAGGCAGGTTAAAATGTAGTGAGTGGCTGCAGTACTACAGGCAAACTTGACTGGAGAAATATGCCTGGCATTAAAAGTGAGCCAGGTACCACGTACACATATTGAAGCCAAATATCGTAGATGAATATTTTCTATCAAGGGAAATCTTCCTCTGGTTTTTATGGTGTTCATGTGAACAAACAGAAACAGACGTGGTTCAGCCTTCAAGCACTTCTAGGTGCAGACTGTACACGTAAAGAAGTGAAGGGATCTTCCCATCTCTACTTTTATCTAATCATGTCTTCTGATGGCCAGGAAGTAACAGCCCTGCAAGGACAGTGGGTGCTGGATACAAAGGTCATGCAGAGGTCACACATTCTGGCTGCTCTTCTGAAACTTAATTTGCATTTTGTATATAAGCAAAAAGGAAATTTAATTAACATAAAAGTAAATTGTTTATCTTTTCACCTGAAAGGACATTAAAAGCTACACATGCCATAGATTTTGCTTTGGGGAAAATTTAAGTACTTGATCAAATTTGAAACAACAACAACAAAAGTGTGACATGTTATAAGTAAAACTATCGCACATTTTAAATCATTTCAGATATAAAAGATAATTCCTTCAGCAGATCGCGGAGTTCAAGTGTAACCAGCATTGACAAGGAATCCCGAGAGGCCATCTCTGCTCTTCATTTCTGTGAAACTTACACTCGGAAGGCGGACTCTTCCCCGTCCCCATGTCTGTGGGTGGGAACAACACTGGGAACAGTGTTCATCATCACACTGAACCTTCCTCCAGGGCCCGACCAAAGACTCCTTCAGCCAGTGATTGTGTCTCCAAGTGGTGCGTATGCCCTGGCTCTGCATGCAGATGGTGCCCCGTGTAGGACATGCTCTGACCCAGTTAGCACTTACTGATCTAAGCACTGTACGGACAAATGCTATTAGTGGCAGCTTTCTGTTTTAAGAAATAAATTTTCTAGGGCTATGGAGAAGGGTCAGCCAGTAAAATCATTTGTCACTCAAACCTACTAACTTGAGTTCAGTTCCCCAGAACTCAGCATGAGCACATCTGTAATCCCAGCACTCCCGTGGCAGGTAAGAGGAAAGACAGGGAAACTAGCCCAGAGCTCTCAGGCGAGCCAGTCTGGCCCTGCCTCAGAAATAAGGAGAAGGAGAGACTCAACTCTCCACGTTGTCCTCTCTCTTCCACAGGTGTCTGTGTCCGCAAATTAGTTTTAATGTTTTTAAGGAAAATAAATTTTCTAGTTCTACATTAAACAAAACACCTAATCATTCATTATTAATCAGATATGTGTGAGCAGAGTTAATTATTTGATTAATTTATAAATTATTAACTGTTGACATTATGTTTGGAGCATGTAAGGATGATATATTTTTCCAGACTCATAAGTAACATGGCTTGAGTTTATGATTTTTCTCAGTAACCTGATACAGTTACATATTCAGTACAGGGTGCACCCAGCATATTTGTGTGTATTTAGTGTCAGAGTTGGAATAAGCATATTTACTCTGAATTTAAAAATGGAAGTATATACTAAACTTCTACGTTCTAGGTACTATATTGAGGTTAAAAGGTGCAATCTTGAGAATGGCATTTCTGGATGCCACGGGCTGCTTAATGCCACCTGCGTCCGAACCCTGGAAAGAGCACAACGTTCCCGAAGAAAAAGACGAAAAGGAGAAGCTGAAAAAGCGGCGCCCTGTCTCAGTGTCCCCCTCCTCTTCTCAGGAAATTAGTGAAAACCAGTATGCAGTGATATGTTCTGAAAAGCAAGCTAAGGTCATCTCACTGCCGACCCAGAACTGTGCGTACAAGCAGAACATTACTGAGACGTCCTTCGTGCTTCGTGGAGATATCGTAGCATTGAGCAACAGTGTCTGCCTCGCCTGCTTCTGCGCCAACGGCCATATTATGACTTTCAGGTATGAAGAGGTCATTTCTTAACACATACAGCATTCCTGCTTGGATCACAGTATAAATTCAGCTTGAAAAAAAATATTGAGTTGTTCATCTTATACACTAAGAATTTATTTCTATATAGGTAATATAGCAAACAAGGGTATGAGCAATGCAAACCCTATTTTCCCTCCCTCAGCTATATAAACTAAATGATTTGTCAGCCCCAGCCTTTTTTTATTGTTTTTCATGAATTTTCTAGATGAGCGTTCAGAGTAGTGGTTTTGGCTGTCACATCTTCATGCATAGTGTTACTGTACAGTGTACCCACCCTACGGATAACTTGCTGCCTGTTACTAACAAGTTGTTCACTTTCCCTCAAGTCTGCCGAGCCTAAGGCCTCTGTTGGACGTCTACTACTTGCCCCTCACGAACATGCGGATAGCCAGGACCTTTTGCTTCACCAACAATGGACAAGCGTTATACCTTGTTTCACCTACAGAAATCCAGAGACTCACCTACAGTCAGGAGACGTGTGAAAATCTTCAAGTGAGCAACACAAGTATTAGAACTTTTATAGAACTTAAGGATTCTCTGGGGGCCCTCATACTATCTGTGTCCTTTTCTCCTGGAATGCCCATTGGAGCCAATGTAGGAAACTCAGAACCTTTTTGTTTGGTTTATGTTTTGCACATTATTTTTGTATGCTGGGCTGCAGAGGGTAGTTTTCATGTAGGCATACAATATACATGGGGCTTACACCCACATCCCTTTGCCTTTTCTTCTTTGCCTGCCCCCTAATTAGTCCTGATTATACCCTATACAGTATGTTTTTCTTCTTCTCACATGTCTTCTATACATACACAGTTTTATAGATCAATAGAAAATCTAGAGCCTACAAGTAAGAAAAAAGACATGTAAGTTTTGTCTGAGACTTACTTAATTTGTTTAACACAACTATCACAATAGATCACCAAGTTACCTTTTAACCCTAAAACTATAAAGCTTCTAAAAGGAAATGAAAGGGAAAAGGTCTTTGTCGCCTTGGGTTAGCAACGGCTTCTTAGCTGCAGCCCAGCATCTTTCTGTTATGAAAACACAACTGATAACGTCAGAGCATAAACTCCTACTCTTGTAGAAATTAAGACAAGCCAAAGCCATATTAAGACATTGGTAGCGCCTCTTTCCAGTCAGACTTTGTGTTGCCAGCATATAAAGGACGTGTTCCTTTCCAGCCGCATCCCTTCATCTTCTTGTCCCTGTGCTCTCATGAAGACTGCAAACTCTGTAGTGAAGGAAATGCAGAGGGCTGAGTGGGAAAGAGTGGAGCATTTATTTCCTCTAGTGTCATGTTGGCCGTAGGCTCCTTGGCTACTCCATTCCTCTCTCCAAACTTGCTCTTATTTTTCTTCTGTCTGAAGAATGTTGACCGTAGTTCAGGGGAAGACTGTCAGTGTCAAAGCTGCTCCTCCCTCTTCCTGTTAGTTTCTGAATTTCCATGTGTCACATGATGTTTGTGGAAATGACATGTTTATGAAAATGAAGTTGACCTGTCTAAATGACATTTCTCTGGTGCCACGCAAGATAACAATTCTGAAACTGACTATGGCCATTGTTACCCTGAATGACTTGGCCTGCTGGTAGAGAATGTTCTGTTAGAAGAAAATCTGGTTATCTTTTAATTATCAGATTCTTGAATTAGATTTAAAGGTTATCTTGAAAATCAGATACTCTCTGGGCATGGCATTGCAGTCCCAGAACTCAGAAAAAGATCTTGTGTTCCCGACCAGCCTGGGGTACATACCAAGACAGTCTCAGGCACAAGTTAGGTCCCCTCACCCTCTAGGCAGGCCTACTGTCTTGACTCATGCTAACAAAGAATCAATGGGAGGGGAAAACAATAGATTGTCCTAGTAGATCTGTTAGAGTGAGCCAGTGTGTTTCTGCTCTGACCACTTGGAATTGTCTTGTGAATTGTTAGGAATCTCCAGGAATCGTCACTACATCGCGACATTTACAGTGGTGACCTTGATAATTACATTTCTGTTTCCCTGGATCTTTAACAGTGTAATTGGTTTTGCTTTTAAAGGAGATGCTGGGTGAGCTCTTCACTCCTGTAGAAACACCAGAGGCACCCAACAGGGGTTTCTTTAAAGGCCTGTTCGGAGGTGGCGCACAGTCTCTGGATAGAGAAGAGCTATGTAAGTCGGCTAGTTTAATTTGACTTATGTTCCTATAAGGCAAACACGTTCAATTTGTATAAATATTTTGTTACATGTATAAGCTATGCTTACTTTTTCATATTTATCGCAATAATTGATATACTCATAGTTTAACAAAAGGCGTAAAATTCCTGTGTCATTCTATTTTTCAATCAGGAAAATGTTTTTCTCAGGAAACCAAAATCAGCACAACTTCAAATGGCTAAAAGAGGGTGTTTACAACTTTTAATTGGTAGTTTAGAAATCATGTTCTTTATTTATATTACATGTGATCTTTATTGTTTTATTTTTTGATTACCATTAATTGATGAGTGTGTTGTAGTTCTGTCACTTTTATAAAACACCAGAGAGAAGTTGACAGAACGGGAAAAAGTTGGTTTTATTTGTTTGGGGTGTTTTTCCTGCTACTGGGAGTTGAACCTTGGGCTTTTCGTGTGCTGGACAAGCCCTCTTCCACTGTAAGCCGTAGCCCAGGATTCTCTGTGGTTTACATTTCCAACTTCCAGCTGGGTGAGGAAGAACAGTCGGCTGGAAGCAAAGCTTGTTTCCTCATAGCAGCTGAGAAATGGAGAGTAAGGAGTGACCAAGGTTTTACTGTCCTCATCCAGGGCAAAATAACCTGTAGCTAAGACTTTACCAGTACCAAGTTCTAGGACTTGCTGAATAAATCAATACATGAAACCTTAAAATGAGATCTTTATACGTTATTATTTGTCTTAGTTTTCTGACACTGCTGTTACTCCACAAATTTATTGACCTAAAACAACCCAGCTTACTAGCCTTCAGTTATGTCTGTTAGAAATAACCACAGTTTATCCTGGTGCCACCATCGCTGTGTTCTTCATTTGGGGGCTCTGGGGTAGAAGGCATTTCCTTTCTTGTTCAGCGTCTGGAGGTCATCTCTATCCCATGGCGCCCCATCTTTTTCTCACTCTGCAAGGCAGTATCACATCTCTCTGCTTTTCTGAATCTGTGTCTCTCCATGCCCACCAAAAGCACAAAAACACTGTGCTCTTAAGAAGTCCTGTGATTTGATTGCAGTCGCCTAGATGATGCACACTCACCAGGCCAGGTCAAGAGTCTTAGCTCAATCACTTGTGGAGCCCTTTTCTATGATAGGGTACCATATCCCTGCCTTCCAGAAATTGAAGTGTACCCATCTTGAGGAAGGGGGCATTTTTTTTTATCTCACAATAGTTACTTATTTCTAGAGAAATTTAGTCAATGGTTAATTTCAGTAGAACGGGGCTGGCCTACCACACACAAGGTCCTGATTGGATGCATACGTGGATGCACGAACTAGAAATAAATGTTAACAAAAAGTAAAACTTCCATTTGGGATATTAAATTTTGTAACACTTGTTGAGAGAAGTTAAGATTGAATGGATTTGAATACTGCCTTCTTGGAATGGCTGAATTCTTCAAAAACCTGATATATGCATGTGCTACATGAGAAACTTCCTGGGAAAATGGAATGTGCACATATGTGTTCATCCCAGAAAGGGATCCCGTCACTGACCAAAGTAATAATTGCACCCATGTCCAACTTGATGAATCAATGAGTTTTTATTGGGGGTTCCTAGTAAATAGGCCAAACAATGAGGAGTTTCTTATACAGGAATAAGGATGCCTCAAAAGCAGTCCAACACGGAACAGCCCATTGCAGGTGATATCTAAGAGATCTCAAACCCTAGAACTCTTTACGAAGCTTGCAGACAGCCGGACAGTCCAGGAGTCTCTGTCAGTAACTCTGCTGACAATGCCATTCGGCAGCTCATCTTCATTCTTGTAAAGCTGGAGGCAGGGCTTAGAGACTCACCATCCAAACTCCTGCTTCCCTAGACCGGAAGTTTTGTTTACCTCCGAGTCTCATGTGCTGCCCTCTTCTTTCAGGAGCATGCTTCATGGGTGCTGCTGAAAAGCAGCATGTATGTGCATGTCTGCACATCTATACACACATACCTAATGACATTCTAATTGAACTCCTTTCCCCCACAGTGTGGCTAATAGTGAATTCATGTGCAAGTGCAGAGAGCTTTCACCAATTCTTGTGAAATTGTCATAGAAGCATAAACCAGGATAATTACACAAGAGGAGGGGGAGAAAAGTGGAATCAGAGTGGAAAAAGGTCAAACTGTCTGTATTTGCAGATAACAGAATTTTGATTATAGAAGAGCCTAAGGAACCAATCAAAAATCAATAAAGCTGATAAACAAGTTGGCAAGGTCAAAGGATCTATGATCAGTCTCTAGAAGATACCTGGGTTTCTATTTGATAGCAATGAATAATCCCAAAGGAAAACACAGGAAAAAGCTCCATGTATCTCAGCATCAAAAACGAAAAAAAAGTTATTAGATCTCAGCGTGATCTTGGTGTCATAGTAGTGTAGACTTCCTGAGACAAGAGGAATGTTCTTCCTTTTACATTCTATGGGGTAACTAGGGGAGTACAGTATATGGTGTTAGCTCTTCATGGAAGGTCTGGTAGAAATAACTTCACCAAAGAAGGAAAAGACATTCTCTCTAAAACTTGAGAATATTATTTTAAAAAATTAATAGGTAAACAGAATAGATTTTCATGTTCTTGGATTTAAAGACTTTATTTATCCTGCTGCTATATCAGTGTGTCTCCTCAAACCAGTATAAATAATCCCCATCAAATTCTAAACTGAATTTTTGCAAAAAAACAATAAACAGCTTGTAAGATTTATATGAAATGAAGGAAGTGAAGATACCCCTTCCATAAGCAGAGTCTGAAAGCAGACTCGAGAAGACACATTTCCATGGCAAAAGTTACTGTAGTCTGTAAGGCATGGGGTATTGGCATGTACATAAGCAATAGAAAACAATTGAGAGTCCAGACATTAGCCTACTGCATTTATACTCAGTCAATTTTCTGCAAGGATGCTAAGAAAATCCAATGAGATGAAATAATGACCTTTCAACAATTGATGTTGACACAACCACAATTCATGTGGATAAAAACCAGCAACATGAAAATTAAGTCAAAAGAATCAAGGACTTTTACATGAGGATTAAAATACAAAACTCTTGTAAGGAATGAAGAAAATCTTCACCTCAGTCAGTGGTTCACAGATGCTTCACCTACCTCACAAACAACCAGAGGATAAATGAGATAAATTGTAGTTCATTTGTGTGAAAGCTTTGCTTCAGAAAATGAATAGCAAGAAGAGAAGATGGTAATTCCACTAATAGGACAAACCACGTGCATATCATATCTGATACATGATGAAGTCTACTATCCAGAATATACAAAGAATTTATAATTCACCAATAAAAGAATAAGTAGCCCAATTTTGAATGAGCAGAAAGTTTGGATTTCTTTTGAAATATTCATGATCAGTAATCATCAAAAGATGTCCACCATCATTTGTCATTAAGGAAGCAGTGTGTGGCAGAAGCATCACGTCCTGTTCACTAGGATAGCTGCGATCAGGACACAGGAGCGTTGGAAGGGTGTAGAGAAACTGCAGCTCATGTTGCTGGAAGAAATGATGAAAATGCTGCAGTTCTTGAGAAAGCTGTCCCCTAGACCTCAGAAAGTTCAACATGGCGTTACCAAGTGTCCAGCCCATGTCTCAGCCATCCCATTCCTGGGCATATATGCCCAAGGGAACTGAAAAATGTATGTTTACACAAACACTTCCAAGTGAGCATTGTTTATAATAAGTCAAAAAAAGTGGAAACTACCCATTGGTTAATGACAGTGTAGGCAAAATGTGGTGTGCTCCAAAAGTGATTCATTTTTCAGCCATAAGAAGAAATGGCACTGATGTGTGCTTCTATACAGATCAACTGAGACCTTATCTTCAGTGTGGATCCTTTAGCCAAGAGAGGCCCAGGCTGTGTGATATATTTATGTGGAGTATTTACAATGGGCAGATATAGAGAAATAGAGTAGTGAGCACAAGCAGGACAGGAAGAGTGGAACGTGATGGTGACATGCTGTGGGCTTCCTGATGAAGGCGTTCTGGGACTGAGCAGTGTGTGAGGAGTCAAGGAAACATGAAGAAGTAGAGGGCGTATAACTGAGTCTGATCTCAGGGACCTAAGATTTGTTGCGATCTGTGTATTAGAGAGTCCGGACCTGGGTACTGAAGCGGAGAAGCAAGCCATTTAAAGAAAAATGTGATTTCATGTATCTAGAAAACATTAATGGAGACAAAGAAAACTTGTCTACAGATCTGGGCTACCCAATGAAAATAGTAATTTTATAAGCATGTGTGGAATAAGAACAATAAATCAAATGTGAAAATTAAAACTTAGATCTTTATGGCTTAGAGTTAAAAGCTTAAAATTCATAAACTATAATGTTAACAACTCAGAAAGCAATTTTAGTTACAAAACCTGCATCGATATACTTACCTCTTCCAACAGTGGCTCGCTAGCCCTGATTTCCCAGAGCTCTGCTATGTGAATGAGGAGAGAGTAGGATGTTATAGTGGTGCATTGTTGTTTTGCATGTTTGGAAAAGCATCTAGAAATATTTTACAACACAATAAAGGTATATTATAAAGTTAAATATTAATATTCTAGTTGTATTGCCACATGATCCAAAAATTGGTAATTTAACGTTGCTATGTGGGTTTTTGCTCATTTTTTTCTCCGCTATTCGCCTTCCAGTTGGAGAGTCATCCTCAGGAAGGGCCTCGAGGAGCCTTGCCCAGCACATCCCGGGTCCCGGTGGCATTGAAGGTGTGAAAGGAGCTGCCTCTGGAGTTGTGGGTGAATTAGCCCGAGCCAGGTTGGCTTTGGATGAAAGAGGGCAGAAGCTTGGTGACTTGGAAGAGAGAACTGCAGCTATGTTATCCAGTGCAGATTCATTTTCTAAACACGCTCATGAGGTATGTCTGACATGCAGACAGTCACCCGAAGAACTAGAAAAGGATAATATAAAAATGACTACATATTGCATATTTTGTTATTTTTACAAGCATGTATTTTGTAAATTTGCAAGTTCCAATTTTTACCACAAGAGGGAACCCTTAAAAGAATAAGCCAGTGCTTTCTGACTCCTGAAATCTGTACATTTTTGAAGGAAGATGCCCATTTAGGACCTTCATAAGCAATACAGAAGATATGCAGCTGTTGTCAGTGACCTCAATAAAAATGTTAACCTTCCTTAACTCGCCAGAGCCTGCAACCATCTTGACCTAAGAAGAAAATCAGTTGTCTCCTGGGTTCTTCCAGGTAGCTCTAAATATCTAAAAATTAGTTAGCATGTTGTATCTGTGTGTGTTGTAGGCTAATGCTCATGGAGAGGTAGGGGCACAGCCTTCATAGTGCACTCATTGACCTCAGAAACAGATGCCATAAAGTGTAGGGATCTCTAAATGATGCTCGCACAACTATATTTTGTTGGCTGAGACAGGGCTTTATGAAAAGTTAACGTATGAGTTGCAGAGATGACTCAGCAGGTAAGAGTACTTACTGCTCTTGCAAAGGACCTGTGCTTGGTTCCCAGAACCCACATGGCAGCTCACAGCCATCTGCTAACTCCACTTCTGGAAAACCTCATTCCCTTCTCTGGCCTGCTTGCAGCATAAGGTTGTTCACATAGAAAAATGCAGGCAAAAACCTCATGTGTGTGAAATAAAAAGAAATTTTTAATGTTTTTATGGGCTTCAAAACGAGTGTGTAAAGTGCACATTATTTTTGCATGTGTGTGTCACTCTTGGACTTCACACTTTGGACTGCTGACATCTCATTTCAGCTTCCTAGACTGGCCTTCTAGGGTGTCTTAGATACTTGCCCAGTGAACAGTATCAACATTATTTCTATCTTGGATTATCTAGTCTTTATAATACTAGCATTCCTTTAGTTTTTCAACCAATAGCCCTCTCTTCTTGGCTCACGTTGCATGAAGGACATAATTTAACCTGGACGATCTGTCTAGAGCATCTGCGGGAGTCCTGGGTGCCCATGAGCACCTCCAGTGTGAGCCAATAGCCTTCAGCAAAGAGCAGGGTTTGCTGCCACAATACAAACAGCTCTGTCACTTTCACAGTATCTTTACATCCCAAGCCACGGGAGCAGGGGTGCCTTTCCCTTCTGTAGGTGCAGGTTTTAGACATAATTGAGAGTCTAATGAGAACAGTGCATTGAGGTGAGATCCGAGACTCTTGAATTCAGATAATCAGGCCCAAAGCCCAGACTCAGTGTTCTCTTAACCTTGAGTAAAACCTGAAACCGTGGGGAATTTTTTTATTGAGAAACTGAGGAAATAATACAAACCCCAAGAATTGTAAAATCAATTGAAATCAAGTAAGAAGAGTGTGTCATTTGTTGTCTGGCACACAGCGAGGGCTTAGGAAATTTGACACGGAAGTACTTTTTCCAGCCTTTCTTTCCCCGATTCTTTATAAAGTGTTACTTTTATTTCTAATTAGAGACATGGCAGTTGCCTTATTTTTAAGTTATTCACTAAAGCAACAAACTATTTCACACATCAAAAAAATTATGATACGTATTAGAAACTTGAGCATATTCTAGGATAGTTTTTTTTTAGTAAATATAGCTATTTTTAATCTAAATAGAATAATTCTTGCTAGTTTAAATAAATTGAAATAAGCAGGGTATAATATCAGTCTGGAATGTTTCAAGGTAGTATGCTTTATAGACACCAATTATAAATACTTTTCTGGAAACATGAAAACATATTTTTCTTGATTTTTTTCCCCTCCTTTAGATGATGCTGAAATACAAAGATAAGAAGTGGTACCAGTTCTGACAACCAGAGTCTAATAAAACTAACTTCAGCCAGAAGGAGGAGGCAGTTTCCTTGTTGCAGTCACTGGTGTACTGGGGAAAGAACACAAGCCGGAAGCGCGTTGCTGAAAACCGTCCCCTCCCAGCACAGTCATGCACTATCTTACCTCAGTCTCACGGTTCCCTGAGAACTCCCGCGTGCAGACTGCAGCATATGGCCTGTGCTGGCTGTGAGATGACAACGGAGAGCTTAGCGGGGTCCCATTCTCGGATGGAACATCCAAAGGGATGTGGAGAAGTCCTTGGATCATTCCTGTATTAAACTTTCATATGCCAAAAGATTTTGTGCCGTGGTATCTGCCATCAGTGTTTTATCCGACGTGGGGAGAGGCAATAAATGAGAAGTTCTGAGTCTGAAGTGGTCATACTTGTGTCGGGACTGAATTGTGCACAGCTGTCTGGACTCGCCCTCTCTCAGGCAGACTGGCCGTCAGTATCATTAGTGAGAAACAACAAACTGTCCCCTTACCTTTAGACTGTGCTGAATGGTGGCTTTCAGTAATCTAAGCATACACACGCTTGTGTATGGGATCCTCTTCGGTTCTCGTTACTGTATATTTGTGTTCCGTTCCTCTGTTTTCAGAAGCAAACAAGGTGATCTGTCACTTTTCATGGAAAAGTGTAACGCAGGACTAATCGCTCACCTTCTGAGAGTTTCCATGTAGTGGCCATGCGACGTGGAAAGTCAGAACCCTCAATTGCAGTGAGGAGAGTCCTTCAGTGTCCTTTGTCGGCGTTCACATTAATTCAGCGACAGGTAGATTTGACCAAAAGAGTTACTGTTTAAATTTGTAGAAAAGTTGAAATTGGCTACGTTTTTAATTTTGCTTGAATTTTTACAAAATGTTCAACCAAATGTACCCTTGCATTATTTAATTAAAATTGCTAAAACAACAATGTTTCCTCATTTCAGTAAAGTGCTCAGCTCCCCTTTTAAACTGTCCTGTATTTGCTAACAGTTCCGGTCCACTCAGGTGATGAGCCAGTTAAATCTTAGTGCACATAGCTGCTGCATGTAAGACTGCAAGCCTCTTTTGTCAGTCATTGTCCAAGAGTCTAGTCTAATGACCTACAAAATATCTCCTGTAGAAATACATTGCAAATCTGTACATATCCTTTGGAAATACTAAAAGCAAAAAGGAAAGGAAAGTATGATCACTGGAGTAACATGAGGGGAGCTGTGTATTAAGTGGTAGACGCCGGTCGGTTCCTACAGTCGCATTGCAGCCTAGGAAGGAAGACGCCTGTTATACACAGTTGGAGGATATAATTGTTAAAGCTACAAAGGAAGAAGTGAAGTGGGAGCGTGGTGTTTATATATTGTCTTCTATGAAAGTCTGCACTGAGTCATTGTCCTGAAATAAGCAGGGCTCGAACTGATGGGCGCCTGCATGTCCTCTCCTCCATGTGATGTGTGAAGGTCCCTGTGAGACATCTTCAGTTCCGCAGCCTGTCACTCACCTGTTCCTCTTTCGCTAAGAATTCTTTTGTTTACATTTTATAATGTGCACTACTGGATATGAAAGTTTACATCAAAGCTTATTTTAAATAGCATCAAGTAAGGATTAGATATATGTGGTAGAGAACTGATCAAGACAAAATGTTTTATAACTGCAATCATTTTTAAAATTTTGTCAATCTGTAGAAGGTGAATAATATTTCTGTTTCATGTCTATGCTCTGAGCATTTGGCAGCTTACAAATTGCTTAATTTGCATTATACATTATCCACTAATCCCATGTCCCATGATACCTCATAGGAAGAGTTGTGTCCTTTTTAAAGGGTGCAGTTTTATGAATACCAATAGTGGGGACTTTCCAAGGGTGAAAAAGTACTAACGTAGCCTAAGACACTGCTTGACTCTGTGTGGAGCCTCGCCTATTTATCTGTTGCATTATTTGTGTATCGAATTCCTTTCTATAGTCATTTTAACGGATGTAAATAAAATGAATCAAAGTTGTAATTATTTATTAGTAGAGAAGTAGATGTGTTTACCTGAGATGGATTTTATAAGATCATCCGAATGCGTTATTTTAAGTCATTCGTTTCTTATTTTAATTAATCTACATATTGTGCACAACAACCTAAGAGACTACATTAGAGAGTACAAAGTATTTTTGAATAGAGAAAATGATCTTCCCAAGCTGTGCTTGATTCTGTAAATAAACCAGTCTGCAGTACCAACCCAGGGCACTGACTGCTGCAGCCTGAGACAGCCTGCCTCCCCCAACCCACTCCTGTCTTTTTTTTTTTTTTTTTTTTGATGCAAAAAGAAGTAGTCACCAGCAAGCCAAAGTTTCAGGAATTCTAACAGCAACAACAAGAAGTCAAAATAAAAAAAAATATCAGAAAATGAAAATGTGTGTGCACATGCATGTGTGCTATGTGTGTCTTCTCTGCGCCCTCAGCACTGATCACATTTGTCTTTGATTCTAAAATTCAAGTATTCTGCAATTAACATTATTAACAGGAAGAGATTTCTCTGTATGTACCACATACCCAGTTCATTTCATCTTCAAACTAAAATCAGTCTGTGTTTGCTTAGAATACTGTTCTTTAAAGTATTTCATTCTGTCAAAATCTTTATCTCTGTTTGAAATATGGCATCACCTTAACATTCACTCACATTCCAGACAGACTGTGTTTCAAAAAAATTGATTATGGATTTTAAAAACAAAACCTGTTCCTCTAGATTTGAGGTTTTCATGGAAAAATACTTGCTATGTCCACCTGTCATTCTGTGCGAGTAGACTGCAGAGTTATCAGGACATTTCTTAAAGAAGCATCTACTGAAATCTTAGCGCAGGTAGATGTCAAGTGTGCAAAACAAGCCTGAAGTGTGCAGATGTTTAGGATGAGGCAATGCCGGGAGACAGCCGAGGACTGGGGGATTCGTTCCACGTTTATCCTGAGTTCTGTATTCGAATCTGCTTTGCCCAAGGGTTTCGCATGTGACATTAGTAAAGCAATCTCCAAAGGGAACATTTTTTTTTTGTGGCAAAGATTTATTTTAATGGGGGATTTTGTTTATTTGTTTCTGCAAAATAAAGAGCACTGAACTTTAAACTTGAATATTTTTCTGCACTTTTTTAGATAATGACTTTTTATTTGTCATTTAATCTGCATTTTCGGTTTAAATCAAATGATATATGTGTGTATGAAACATACCAAAATCATGACTATGCTGCTAGCTGCACCTGAAACCTATCAGTTTCAAAACCTTTAATAGGGTTTTATATAGCTTTTGAAGATTAAAAACAAATGAAATTATTTGCTGTACATTTTGGTGTTCTTGGTTTTTGTTGCGACATTATCAGAGCTGTTTTCCGATCACACAGTCACGCGTCATCTTTATACACTGCTAGAGAAAGTACTTTTAGTTTTAAATAAGTTTTTATAAATGTTTTCTTTAATTTTAAAAATGATGAACTTGTTAAATCAAAGTACTTAAAAAGTATGCATATTATCCATACAAGAAGTTATGTTTTACACTTACAATAAGAAATACTGATATCTCCTATAGAGATACAATTAAGTTTTAAAAGTCATGCAGCGTTGACAAGTCTTCATACATGACAAGATACAGTTAAATAATTTCTTTTAAAAAAAAGACTGCTGAATATTTTCAAATACTGATTTTATTTTTGAGGGAAAATGTTCACAACAATAATTTCTATAACTTTATCTGTAGTTTCAGCTTGCTGTTGGTTGCCTAACTTAGCTATTGTTTTAATATATATATTGAAAATGATTATCCAGATATTTTCTTCTACCTTTTTTAAAAATAAATTTCCAAAAATAGGAACAGAGCTTATGTATTTTTGTCAATGAAGGCTTTTTATTTTGTGGTTTATAGAATTTGTTCTTTATCAGTTTAATATCTCTAGGCTTTTTATCTCTATCTTGAAAAGAATATGCCTATGTAGTTGGTGTCCCTTCTCGTTTTCTGTTTTGTCCTTTTTTCCCAGTGTTTGTTCTGGGTTGAGATTTATGCCCACGTGTGCTTCTGATTTGGAAATGAGTACAGGGTTGCTGGGGTTTGCAGCGGCTCTCTCCTCGGGGTCTGCTTGCACAGTGCCATGGGCATCCCCGCTGTCTGCCTCAGATGCTGTGAAGGTTCTGTGGACAGAAAACAGTTGTTTCAGCTGGTGGGGAAAACTAGAGCTGAGCTTTCCTGAGGAAGTAAATAGTTTTAGTAACTTCCCAGTTATGGGTCTTAAATTACCGACCGGTTCATTCTTGAATTAGATGCCATCACCAGAGCTGCTTAGGAGATGTCCTGTGTCTGTTTCTCAGAGGAAGCATGAATGTTCTTTGCCAATATTTTTCAGCGAGACACGTCGTTTAAAGTTAATTTTTTTCATCTGTAAGATGTGACTAAATAGTGTCAATTCATTCACTGTAGGTCATTTGACTCAGGCATTTAAAAACAGGTGTAGGTTAATTGCTGTGAAGTTCTATTTATGTAATTGTGGGGTTTGATGTTTTGGGGTTTTTTAAATATCATTTGTATTTTATCTAAACCTTGCTTCAATTAAAGACAATGTAATGAGTTTCAAACAAACTTAACATGTCAATGGAAATAGCGTAAAGATGAGAAATAGTGACTTGATTTCTGTGTGTCTGTGAATAGTAACGGGATACTTTAGATGTGTCCTCTGCTCAACCTGGAAGCTAGAACTGGGGTGGGGGGCTTTCTAGTTACACCATTGGTTCATTGTAAATGTGTTTTCAAAGAAAAAGTATTTTAGAAGACAGATTTAGTTTCCTAGCATCGTCCACACCGAGGACGAGCATGTTTGGTCCAGAGTGCTCGCCTATGTGTAAACACCGTGTGTGCTGTCCAGCTGATGCATCCTCTCTTTATGTCTGCTCAGTCCAGCAACTCGAAGATAATCACTAGAATATGCTTTCCAAGTATTTTTAATTATCTATGTATTGTTTCGTTTTTTAAGTAGCACTATCGCCAATGCTAAAAATGTCTTGAAAGTTTGTAGCTATTTGCATTCCTGTGACTTAATAGAAAAAAAGAACTTGTCATCACAGCCAAAACGTTCAAATTTAAATAATGAAATATTTTTTGTAAATAAATACCATTATGCTGGTATTTTAAGAATGTATTACAAATTAATTTTTCTGGAAAATGTTCATATATATGTATATGAATTCTGCTGAAGGGCTCTGGTTGGGCAAAATAAAATACTCAAATCTCTCCTGAAACCAAAAAAAAAAGCCCCTTTTTCTGGGAATTTATTTTAATATTTTTTCGCATTGTGGAATTAACACATTAGTTGGAGAAAAATAAACCTATAAAATAGATTGTCACGTTTCCAAAGATAAGCTTATAGGTAACTGAGACCACAGACATTGGACGAGGTAGGGTTCTTGGCGAAAGGCACCTAGGCAGCCACATGGTAGGTGGATGGGGTGGAATGGAGACAAGGTTTAGACTTGTTAAAATACTGATCCTGAGTCAGTGCATCCGAGCAGGGGCTGAGCTGGTGTCTCTGACAAGCTAGGACGGGAAGTCACTTTACATCTCTGGAGTAGTGAGGATAACGGCTATTTCCATAGTTGTCACTTCCTAATTGATCTGTCAGTGTCAGTGTGGGACAACTCTACCAAAAGAGGAGCATTCGATCAATGGATCCAGAATAAAGTCTCTCAGGGAATGCTGACAGGTAATTCTCATTGCTTCTGTTAAACATTTCTGCCTCTTACTGTGATGCTCGCCTGTTCCACATGGGGGCAGTCCTGCCCTGAGCAAAAGGCTTTTTGATCTACAAGGAAAGCCCACAGCCTTTGCAGAGGTCTGCTTTGCAGCACATCATTTTATGTTATTACACAGTGGTGTGTACTGTTTCATACTGGTCTGATTGATTATCAAGTGTTCTCGTACTTTCATACACAAGTAAAATTTTGAAAACAAGATTTCCTTGTATCCTTTGTAGGGTAACTATTTGAGTATGTCTTGTCAAAGTGGCGCTGTGTGGTTCAGTGCTTTGATAGGAATATATACTCATTATTCCGACTTCCTAGAAGTATATAGGAAGATTCTAAAGATTTTTTTCCCATGAATTAAAAGATGCTGTTTGCATTTTCTGTTGGCAGTTTCTGTACCAAAATTAGCTGTTATACCAGAAGCTATTACAGTGTGTGCTGTTTAGGTGAAGGCATCTTTGAAAACACAAAGGCCTCTCTGAGTTACTTTCAAGCTTTTATTTTCTCTATTTGTCTTGTCGATACTTTATGTACTAACTACCCTCAAAGACAACTTAAAGCAAGAAATATATTTTATAAATTAAAAAAAACTCAGAGAAAAAATAATATTTGTTATCAAAAAGAGTGTGAAAACTTAACATAGCATGGAGCTAAAGTTCTGAATTAATATTGTGTGCATCCTCCTCCAAATGTCAGATCCCCTGGGCTGTCTGTGTTGACTGCCTATCTCATTCTGCATCTTCCATGTCAGTCCATCCCTGACTGCCATGCCTCTCACCCTAGCTATACAGTTCATTGAATTTATCTTAAGAAAACACTTCTTTGCTCATTAAGTAGAAAATACTATAAATTCCCTTTCTCCGTGACTTATTCTTAAATATAAGGTAAATTTATAAATATTTTTATGAACATAATTTACTCCCTGCTGCTTGCAACATTCAGACACTCCGAAATCTACACCAATAAATCAATTAAACATAAAGGAAATGTGCCGAGACAGCGTAATGAGTGGTGGAGACAGGCGGTGGGGCAGAAAGATTTGTGCCAGAGCCCGCAGGCCTAGTCCTAGCTGCCTCACTAGGACTTAGCCAGATCATGCCTGGGTGTTCAAAATTCAAGATTCCAGGAAGTGCTGGCATAGAATATTAAGTGCTAAGAGCACACTCCTAAAACTGTAACTTCCATGAGCCTTCAACCAGAATGTGTTTGTAAAGCCGTTTCACTAACCCATCATTCTCAAATCTGAGCATGAGAATTTCATAGAAAAGCAACCTATAGATATAGACTGCCGGGCCACAAACTCCCTCTCCTTCCCACCTTCAGAATTCCTGTACAGTAAACATGGGTGAAAGGAGGCGAGCGGGAAGACATGTATTCTTCAGAAGTTCCCAAGTAGCTTGGTATACCAGTCCAGACCACACTAAGGGTCCTGACCTAGAGCCAAGCCACAGAAGCAGTTTCTTCTGTCATAGATTGTTGTGTGAGATTTTGACTGCATTCTGACAAAGTTTGCTTTGAATTCAGAAGGTAGAGCTAGCTGCTAGCTGACCAAAATTAAACATAGAGGTTTTGGAAGACTGAGGACAGGTAGATAGGAGTAGTAAGGCAGGGCTTAGAGAGGATCTCAGGCCTTTTGGATGGAGGAACAAAAGAGATAGATCATTGATTGCTTCTCCATCACTTCTTTGATCATTCGGATCCTTACCCCATATCTGACTCCCAAATTTTTTATTGATAAAGAATAATTAGATAATGGATCAACAGATAATCAGTATAACATCTGAACCCAATACAACTGGCATAGGAATAAAAGCGATTGGTACGCCCCGACATATATACAAGTACTTAAAGTCCTAACGAATTGCCAAACACTTCCAAGGTTAGAAAAAAGAATCTCAGACTGCCTCTCCTGTAAGTATTCATCCCTTAACCCCCACCCTATCAGGACTTTAATATCTGAACCCTCTGCCAGAGAGTAAAACTCAGCTCACTCAGCATTCCCATTCAGCAGAACTAATAATATGGCCTTATTGCTTCACCATGACCTGCTTTGGGATAATCCTCCTGTACACTGAAAAGATTTGCCATTCAAATTGGTTCAATAAAATGCTGATTGGCCAGTAGCCAGGCAGGAAGTATAGATGAGGCAAACAAAGTAAGGATGATGGGAAGGAGAAGAGCAGTGTGGTGTCTCTAATGGGTGCCCCTGAAACAGTTACCAGGCTCCATCCCAGCTAAGGGCATGAAAGAGGTAGAAAATGGGTTCTTTAGAGTTCCATTCGATTCTGCTTGCTTGTTTGTGACAAGGTTTTGCTGTGTATCTCAGGTTGGCCTCCAATGCAAGAGTCTTCTGCCTCTGCATCAGGAGGACTAGGATCAAAGGCATTTTCTCCACACCCCAGCTTACTGAGCCTTATTCTTTATTCAGCTCTCAGAAGTTGCTAAGAGGAAACTACTCCACAGCCTCCAAGTTGGTTCTCACTGCCCTTTCCATTTTGACCGTTAGTCACCAAATACTCCTCAAAGACTTCCAAGTGCCCACACACACCTTCAGAATGTTCCCTTCTTTTCTTCCCTAAACTGTAGCTCTTACATCGATTGGGAATTCTCTCTTCTACAGCTCAGGAAAGAGGTTCCGCTGACTAACTCTAGGCTGCTAGACACGTGGGGTGCTTTCTGTTCCTTCTCTGAGCCATGTCATCATGGAATGGGTTCTCCGCTGCCTTCAGAAGGGATTAGAGACATGATCTTTCTATTCTTCCGGTTGGTTCCATCTTTAATCCTCCTCAGATCTATACCACGTGGGCCAGGAGCAGACTCACACCAGGCCCTGCTCTGAGAGAAAAATCATCTGTATAGCTCTTATAGAATAAAGAATTTTTTCCCTTCATGGGCCATTTGTAATGTACCTCTTTAAGCATAATTGGCCTGAAGTTAGAGCCTTGCCTTTCTCTGCTTTTACGGAGTGTCCAGAGACTGGCGAATGCCTTTCCCCTCATCCTTCTCCCCCTCCTGCCCCTTTTTCCACTCTTGCTCCTTTGATGATATTTACTCAAAAAGCATTTTTTCTCAAAATTGTCATCCAAATCGCCATCTCTAAAAGTCCATTTTGAAGTTCAATTACCCTCCTTTTGACTGTTGTTTGCCTGTTTGCTTCTCATTACTGTTTTTCTCCTTGAGACACTATCGTGCCAGTGCCATGTAGACCAAGCAGACCTAGAACTCGTGGTTCCCTCCCTTCAGCCTCCCATACTCTGGAAATACAGGGTTTGTGCCACCATACCAAACTCCAGACATTTTTATTCCACAAATATTTATTGGGCATTAAGATGTGACACTCTGTTTTATAACTTGGAAATAGAGAAATTTGCACTCAACAGTGACATTTTCCTTTCTCTCCACTTCTTCAGTGCTAACACTAAATCCATGGCAAATGGGAGAGATCCAGCTGACAGAGCAAGGAGAACAAGAAATTTTTTGAGGAAAGTGGGAAAATACAACATGAAATCTTATCTGTCGTACATGCCTGCCAAGCACCTGTTTCCCCTTTCTCCGCACACCTCATTGGTCACCATGGCATTCTCTGCCCCTCATTGGTTGTTCTCAGTCATATTTGCTTTCCTGCTTAAAGCTTAGTTCTACCTCTGCAACTTATGAGTTAAAAGTTGTGACTCCTCACTGGTGAGCGTCTTTGGTCTCTTCTCTGGAAGATTCTGGATTATTCTAGAATATTCTCTCATCTCACTTCCTATTTAGTTGCTTCTCTCCTAAACATCCCAGGTTCTTCCTGAGACCTCTAGTAAAGTTGATTCTTTGACAGTGTGGCCTTAACAGTCATCCTCTTCCACATGCTGTCCTGCTTTCCTTTGCTAACGCTGGTTCCAGCCCTCATCGCCCATGCCGTAGTTCTGTGTTCTTAATGTTCATTCCTAGAACATCCTTCATAACACTAATCCCTTTATGGTCAGGCTGCAATGCCATTTTCTCTCGAAAGCCTTCGGTAGCTGGAGTGATTAATTGCTTTCTCTTCTCTGCTACAACAAGCATTTCTTCCTACCTGTAGCTGACTCCTTATTGTAGAGTGGCCTATTTTGTCCACACACAACTGCTCTCTAGATTGTGAGCTCCTTGACAAAGGAGACTCTTGTTTGTCTTTGTCACGCCAGCATCTACCATGATGCCTGTCGATAGAAAAGTGTTCGCTAGTATTTGTTGGTAACTGCCGACAATTCAAGAGTTTCTATTCATGTTTGTTTATGTTAAGAAGTTCTCACAATACCTGTATGCACAGAAAGTGTTATATATTTCATATTTTATTATCTGTATTTCAGCCACAAATGTTCAGTAGCTGTTGACATTTTACCTGGAACTTTGCCGTAAATATAAAATTGTTTTATTTTAAATGTGCTTGATGTTGGATTTCCCTCTGTATGCTATGAATACAATTGGTTAATAAAGAAAGCTGGCTTGAGTCTAAAGCAGGGTGGAGCAGAAGATGGAACTGAATGCTGGGAGAAAAAAGGGCAGAGGAAGAGAGAAGCCATGTAGTTCGCAGGAGACAGACACTGGAAATTTTACCCAGTAAGCCATAGCCATGTGGCGACACACAGATTAATGGAAATGGGTTAAGTTAATATGTAAGGGTTAGGGAGTAAGAAGCTAGAGCTAATGGGCCAAGCAGTGATTTAAATAACACAGTTCCTGTGTGATTATTTTGGTTCTGGGAAGCCAAGATAAACAAGTATCCCTTGCTACATGTGTTAGAACTCTATTTGAATCTGAATCTCTATTTAGAATCTGATTATTCAAAACCTAGGGTTTCTTTTTTAATTTTAATAATAATTATCACTTGCTATATGTGTGTGTGTGTTTTATTAGTGTGTTTTTGAGGCCTTTGTGGCTGCTACCACATAGAACCATGTGGCTACATATGGCTATTGTGGACTCTGCCTGTGATGGAGGAAGGTCATTGGTTAATAAAGAAACTGCCTTGGCCCATTTGATAGGCGAGCCCTTAGGTGGGTGGAGTAGACAGAACAGAATGCTGGGAGGAAGTGAGGCAGACGCCATGCCACTCCTCTCCAGGGCAGACACGATGAAGCTCCGAACCAAGATGGACATAGGCTAGAATCTCCCTGGTAAGTCACCACTTCGTGGTGCTACACACATTAATAAAAATGGGACAAGCTGTGTTTAAATTAATACAATTTGTATGTTGTTATTTTGGGGCATAAGCTGGCCAGGCGGCCGGGAGCTGGGTGGCAGGAACTCAGCCAGCAGCTCCTTCTACATGCCTGGGCCAGGAAAGCCCTTGACATCCATTCAGAGCAGGCACCAGAATTTGTTTGGACCCAGACAGCTGATGGCGACCAAGATCCACCTTATGAAGTCAGTGGACATGTAGGAGTTGCTGATGAGTTGTGTCAGCAACCTTAGCCTGAAAGGTTTGGAGGCATTTGAGAGATTTATCACAGTGCTGCCTTTAGGTTGAGTTCAGGGTGACAGACGCAGTAAGATGTGTAAACAGCTGCCAATGGTGGCCTGTGTCAATGTGTGTCAGGAAAGGATGGAGAGCGAACCGTTTAGAAGGCCAGTAAGTCATGTGACTGACCTATACAAAAGATTGTAAAGGACAATACTCAGAGAAGTGCTTTAAGGTCAAATATAGTAAATTATATAGACATAGATTAAAATCTAGGAAAGAGGGTAAATTCCTTGAAACACTTCTGTTTAGGGTGAACTGTGTGATCACAAAGTCTCACTGAAGCCTGAGTGTGAGTCCTAAGAAAAGCCTTCTAGTGGCTTTTCCCAGCCCTTGCTGTCCATCTTCAGAATGGATGAGATGCTTACCTGGATTAATGACACAAGGCTTTGCCCTGAACCTGACTGGACCTACATTTAAAAGACCATGTATCACAAAGAAAGCAAAATTGCTAACTTAGTGCATGTTTGACCTGCCTTTTTCAGGGAAGCTAATGAAACATCAAAGTATTTACCAATCAAGGAAGCAGTTTGTGAGAAGCTAATATCTCCCACAAGAATTTATCCAAACCCTACAGACATAATCTAAAGCATACATTTACTCACTGAAGAATCTATTATTTGTAGAAGATACACACAGTGGTGTGTGTGTGTGTGTGTGTGTGTGTGTGTGTGTGTGTTGTGCGTTTGTAAATGGAGACTGATTTTTTGTTTCCTGGTCACCCAGACCCAAATAATCACACAATATTATGTTATTTATAATACTTTGCCAATGACTCAGGCATATTCCTAGATAACTCTTATATCTTAAATTAACCCATTTCTATTAATTCATGTATTGCCATGAGGTTGTGGCTTACTGGTAAGGTTCTGGTGTATTTGTCCTTCAGTAGCTACATGGCATGTCCTTGACTCTACCTTCTTTCCTCCTTTTTTTCTGCTTGCATTTCTGACTTTGATGGAGGAAGGTCATTGGTTAAGTAATAAAGAAACTGCTTGGCCTCATAGGTTAAAACATAGGTGGGAGGAGGAAACAGAACAGAATGCTGGGAGGAAGAGGAGTGAGCTCAGAGGCCATGCTCCCCTCTCCCGGGCAGACGCGATGCAGCTCCGACCCAGGATGGACGTAGGCTAGAATCTTCCTGGTAAGCGCACCTTGGGGTGCTACACACATTATTAGAAATGGGCTAGTCCAGGTGCGAGAGTTAGCTGAGAAGAGGCTAGATATAATGGGCCAAGCAGTGTTTAAAAGAATACAGTTTGTGTGTTGTTATTTCAGGGCATAAGCTAGCCAGGCGACCAGGAGCTGGGGTGGCAGGAACACAGCCCGCAGTTCCTACTACATGACTTGCTATATTCTACTCTTCCATAGGTCAAAGCAGCTTCTTTATTAACCAATGGTAATAAAACATATTCACAGCATACAGAGGGTAATACCACATCATCTCCCTTTTCTGTCTAAATAAAAAGGAATGTTTCAATTTTTACATAGTAAAATTACATATAACAGAACAGGTATCGAACAAGAATTACAGTTGCAATATTTGTCAGTGTAAATTTCATATCTAATTTATCTTTTAACATATCTAAGAAGAACTATATCTATCTTCAACTCTATCAAAGACCCCAGAAGGACATAATACTACCTAAGTGTTGCTGGGTCCTAATTTCTTCCTCAGGGGAGGGGTTGAAAAGGCATGATGTCATTGAACACAGATGCTGGGAGTCAGATAGAAGGCTCACAGCAGACTCATTTAATTAGCAACAGAGAAAACTTTTATACCCTCCCAGCACCCAGGCATTCTGATCCATTGGCAGTTGACATCTCATGCTCATCTCTTATTGGCTAGGCACAGGCAGGACTTCTGACAGTTCCAGGTAGACTCCAGGTTGACTCCTTTTGGTCTGGTAGTCCTTAACTTCCTATACCTCAGTAAACAAGCATTGCATTGTAAGCAGCTTCTAAAATCTAGAATTGACAGAGACATCTCGCTGCCTGAACAGTCACCCAAAGTTCTTCTGTAACATTGGGGCATCCATCTTTAACCTATAGGCCCATAGTATCAGCAGACTTTTCCATGAAGCAGGAAATTTGAAAGACGGTTTTGCCTATACTGGCAGTTTGTCAGTCACGTTCTTCTGTGTCCTGCAGATTACCTGGCAGACTCTTTCATGAAGCAGGAATGCTGAAAAACTGTCTCACCTTCTTTAAGCAAGTTCAGCAGTCATTTACCTGTGGGACCTGCATGTCCAGTTCATACAGCATACCACCAAGCAGTTTAGGCAAGAGTGGACTCCATAATGAGTCCATCATCCCTCTTAAAGTAGTTGGTGCTGCCAGAAGCAGATATGTCTCACTGTCAAGAAAAGTCTAAGTATAAATGCCATACTCTGTAGATCTTTGAAGTGTTGAAGATTATCTATCTAACTGAAATACATCTCTGTATATAAAAAAAACCTAACTAATATGACTAAAAATTTGATTATTATAGACTACTGTCTATTAATCTGTGTTTCCTAATGATCCATTACATTCTTAAAATGAGCTGCCCAAGCACAATACCTTAAACAAGAGCAGAAATACATATACATAGTGTAACAAAATTGAGCTTAAATTTGTGTCAGTAGAACAAGATCCATACCAATGCAAAACATTAATTTCTATATCTCATCCCCCTTCTTTTCTTTTGTTTCTTTAGAAAGAGCTTGACATTGAGACTATTAACCACTTATAATCAATTACCTTTAAATGAAAACAAACATTCATAAACAATCATTTTGGGAATTTGGGAGTTGTTTCTCCAAACTGCTTCCTGCTGTTTGTTGGGTGAAGTATTTTTAGGGTTTACAGAGATTTTTCAGGGGATCTTTGTTCCATCAAAACCACATTAGCTGCTGGCCTAGGTCTGAAAAAGCATGGGATAAATCCGGACTAGCTGAACATAGCGGACTATGAGGAATACTGAGAACTCAAGAACAATCGCAGTGGGTTTTTGATCCTACTGCACATACTGGCTTTGGGGGAGCCTAGGCAGTTTGGATGCTCACCTTAGGAGACCTGGATAGAGGTGGGCAGTCCTTGGGCTTCCCACAGGTGAGGGAACCCTGATTGCTCTTCGAGCAGATGAGGGAGGGGGACTTGATCGGGGGAGGGGGAGGGAAATGGGAAGCACTTGCGGGAAGGAGGCAGAAATCCTTAATAAATAAATAAATAAAAAAGAAAAAAAAAACACATTAGCCTGGAAGGAGTCCATAGGTTCCCATCCTTTGTGGAAACAAAAACATAACTTCTATTCCAAAGTAATATAGCCTTAGACTTTAATTTTGAAGTCAAGATACCTTTAAAATATATATGTTAGTTTAGCTTAGCAGCCCCAGAATCAATATATCTCTGCAATCAAAAAATCCAAAGAAAGTATATATATATATATATATATATATATATATATATATATATAACAGATTCTGTGTGTTTTCTTCTTTCTTATTTATTTATTCATTTATTTTGTTTGCCTGTTTTATTTTTATTGAGACAGGGTTTCTGTCCTGGAACTAACTTTTGCAGACCAGACTCACCTCACACTCACAAATATTCACCTCCCTCTGCCTCCCAAGTGCTGGGATTAAAGGTATGTGATACCATCATCTGGTCTGTATTTTTCATTTTTATATGGCTTGTTTGTGTTTACTCTATTACTTTCTAATATTTATTTTATTTTCTTTACTCCTTTAATCTATGACTATCTTTGTTCTTTAGTATTACTTTTACTGTCTCTTTAAAAGACTTTGTTTAATTTTAAAACTACTTCTTTCTATAACTGCCTATCCCCATTTTCTTTTTTTTCTTAAGCCTATGTACATTTTTAAAACACAGCCATTCAGAGGTTTATTTCTGTCTGAATCTGTCTTTATTATGTAGCTGTAGTCCTTTTGTGATCACTGTTGTAAACTGTTAAGCAGGCATGCCTAGGACCAGAGCAGCTGCTTTGGCTGTTGGTTCCACTCTGCTCAGCTTTCCAGCATGGCAGAGATCCATTTGCCAAAAGCTCTGGAAGCCATGTTTACCACTCCAACTTTTGGAAGCAGTTGGCCCATGCCACCACCAAGTTACTTGCAGCACGCAACGCACAAACCTCATTAAAGTGCTCTGTAACAGAACCTCCTGAAAGAGCCAGCCATTTGTGCCACCAGTAAGAACCAGAAAGCTTAAAGGAACTGTGCAGATTTTGCTGCTAACACTGAGTCAGGAAGCCTTCTCTTAAAGGAGCCATGCCTCTGCTCACCGTCAGTAAACAGAGCCTATCTAAAAATACGAGGTTGCCAAGAAGCTCCAACTGATTCCCATTTTTGTGGGACTAGAAACATTTTTTTAAAAAAGCTTTCTTAGGCTTTATGTGGATATTCTTGCCCCACGTTGAGCACCATCTGTTAATGGAAACTGCTTTCTCATTTCCCAGCCACCCAGGCCTGAATAAGCACACAAAATTAAATTAATTATAACACTGCTTGACCAATGGCTCAGGAGTATTCCTGGCTAACTCTTATATCTAAAATTAACCCATTTCTATTACTCTGCGTATGTGTGTGTGTGCACACATGCTTGCGAGCACATGTGTGTGTGCACTTGTGCACTCAAGTATTGTGAGACTTTATTTAGTGACCGAGTATGTTTTTATCATGCTATTTAATTTCTTAGTTTGCATGCAGATTTTATGTTGCCTTAAAAGGATTTAAAAGGCCATTGAAGGTAATTATTCAAGAGCAGAGAACAATAGCTTTGAATCTGAGACTGTAGCTCTCTAACTGATGCAGCGTGCATGTAACATGTCTGAGAACCTGTTTTCAATCAGGTTTATAAGAAAGATTAAGATGAGTGTCTGATGACATGCACAGCTATGTTAACTAAGAAATAACCTTACTGATGTTTTTCTGAGATGTGAATTCCTTCTATATGAATCTTATTTATCCCTCAGACTTGGGATAAATGAAATGATTTTTCAAGTAGTGACTGTTCCTAGATCCCAAAATTTCCCCCAAACCCCATTTTTGAAACAAGCTGTCCTATTTTATATTCTGCATTATGTATCTATATTTAATGTGCCATTAGATAAAAATTGCCTCCATGTTTAGTGAGATCCAAGCCAAATACATGAGTCATAGCCATGATTCTAGGCAATGCCAAGTCAGGTAACCTGATGGTGAGAAATCTACTGTCAGACTCACACACTCTGTGGTGGTTTGAATGAGACTATCCCCCATAGGCTGTCAGATTCATGTCCTATTTCATGAGCAAGGTTCAGTCTCTTTGAGGGAGGAATGATTAAGTGCAACTCTACTAGGAGGACCTAAAAATGCAATCCATAGGGGAATCATATTGATATTAGTGTTCCTGTTTTTCATCTTCAGTCCTTGGACTAGTGTCACCCGGAAACATCTGAGATTTTTATCTAAGATTTCATTGAAAGGCAAAAATGGGAACTAGAATAGTAGAACTAATAAAAAATGGGGTTCAGGTCCTGGGAAAATGGCATTGCTAGTCCTTGACAAGCCATCACTCTCCGTGTGTTTTAGTTTGCTTCTTGATGCTGTGGTAAAACACATTGACCGAAGCAATTTACAGGAGAAAGGGTTCGTTTGGGCTTATGGTTCCAGAGGGAGAAGAATCCAGCATAATGGGGAGGCCTAGCAGCAAGAGCAGGGAGCAGGGAGATCACACGTTAAACTAAAAATATGAAGCAAAGATAGGAAACTGGAAATAGGGCAAAACTATGAACTTTCAAAACTCACCCCTACGGACACACTTCTTCCACCAAGGTCTCACCAACAATGTCACCAGCTGGGGAGCAGGGGCTCAAATGCATGAGCCAGTAGGGCTGCAGTTATCGTTTCGACCACCACAGCAAACACCAATGGTAAATTGTATTGTTTGCTGGGTGGTGGTTGAGTGGCCTAATTATAAGTTTTGGGTTGGGTAAATTTTTTTTTTCATAATCAATGTCATTAGCTATAGTTTCTAAATATGTTTTATCACCACACATAATATTTGATTTGTGATTGTAACTGATACTAAATGAAATCTGTAGAAAGATTTATTTTTATTTATGTGTGTGCTTATTTGAGCATGGGAGTGCAAAGTCAACGGAAGCCAGAAGATGGCGCCCGAAACCCTTGGAGTTAGATGAGGATGTGCATTGCCCAGACTGGGTTCTGGGGACCAAACCAGTCTTCTGTGAGAGCAGGATGCGGTGTTAACCATTTCTCCAGGCTCTAAGTGAAATTGTTTAAAGATGTCATTATAGCTGCTGCAAGAACAAAATCACTTGGGCTGGAGCTCCAAGTCTCCACTGGCATCAAAAAGCAATGCCCCATGCTCAGGTTCATGGAGGTACACATCCACAAAGTTAAGATTAAAGGTGCTTAGAGAAAAACCCCAAATGGCAGCCACTCCAAGCTGTCCACACAGAAAGAGCCTCTTCCTGTCTGAGGCTTCTTTGAAGTTTCCCGTGTCCTGACGTGTTTGGCTCTTTCTCATCTTTCAGGACTCAGTGTAACAATTCTTGTCCAAGGGACCTTTCCTGGAACTTGGGAGATAGCTCAGTTGGTAAAGGGCTATTTTGCATGCATAGGGACCCGAGTTTGATTCCTAGAACCCATGTAAAACATAAAATAAATAAATAAAGTCTTTTGTTGCCTGCTGTATTCATAAGCCCAGAATGGGGCCAGATGCCCATTAGTTATTGAGTGGACCAGGGTTTCCTGAGATATGATCCAGTTTAACTGGGGGGATGGAGAAAAGAGTGTTAAAATTTGAAGGAGCTTTGAGTTTTAGCAAGTCAAATATTACACTAGCCTTAATGCCATCACTTTTGTAGCAGAAAAGATAGTTCCTCTATGAGCTGCTGAGAGGAAAAATAAATAATACATACAAAAAGTAAATGGTTTATAAATAGAAGCATGCCCATCCACAAACAAGTCATCCTAGTGTCCCCAGTGTCCTTGTCCATCAAATGAAAGAGATGAACCAATAATTATACTCTAGTATACTATTATACTGTATACAATATACTAGCATACTATATATAATTCTCTAGTTAGAATTTGTTTGTTTGTTTTTCAAGATAAGGCTTCTCTGTGTAACAGCTCTGACTGTCCTGCAACTCACGTTGTAGAGCAGGCTGGCCTCAGATTCACAAAGATTCTCCTGCCTCTGCCGCCAGACTGCTGGGATTAAAGGTGTGTACCATGACTGCCCGGCTCGTTAGATAATTTTTAGCTGTCTGCGTTTTGATAAGAAATTCGAATGTGTCCACTACAAGAGATACCTTCTTGTCCTATTTTTTAAAACTAATTGATACCTTTGCTTAGTTCATATATTGAACTACAAATCGTGCAGATATGAGTGGAGAGACAGGGCCTTCATATGTAGGAGATAGAGTTGAATTCTTCAACCATATTTAAAGGCTGTTCAGCTGCTTAGTGGGGCCACCCACTTGAAGATGATAGAGAAGCTTGTCACGAACCATAACAACTGTTCCACCAGACACTCTGAGCATAACCGGCTTCCTCAGCACAGAACACTGGCATAATTCTTTCAGTGTTGCGGGGCCTGATAGCCTTAAACTATCTTTCTAGTGTTCATCTTCACAAATACTCCCCAGGGACCTCCTAAACGTGCTTGTGAATCCCAGGATCAGCCCAGTTTGCTTTTATTCAAACCAGGGCTTTCCAGGGCTAGGTGTTCAAAGATGGTCCTGGAGATAAAGCTAGCTCGCCAACTGCAGTTCTGGCTGTGTAGATGACATGCATGTAACATGTCACCTCCACAGCCAGGGCATTTGCTGTTAGAGCACATGACAGAAGAGAGTTCTGCAGTCAGAACAAGCCCTGGACAAGTAAGCGTTAAGCATCCCAGGGGACAAGACCATTGTCCCACAACACAGGCCTCTGTGTCCAGGCATGACAAAGGTCCCTTCTTGCCCCATCTGGCCACCCAGACTTCTTCTGGTTCTGCAAGCCATGTCAGTCACATCCACATCACTCCCCACCCTCTCAAAGGTCCAGGGGGAGCATGTAGGTTAAAGCTTCCCAGAGGAGTCCAGGGTGGGACCCACATATGTTTGGGAACTTCTATAATCTTTGGTCATAGAGAGGCTCAAGGCTTTCTCATTTCTTTCTTCACTGCTGGAGTGAGGGCCAGGAGTAAAGCTTTGTAACACAGCTGTGGGGTTTCTGGATACATAAGGAGGCTCATCCTACACTGCAAGCTGCTTCTGTTTTATTGTTTTTTTATTTTTTTTTAATTTAATTTTTTTAAAAAATAATCTTTTCTCATTTTACATACCAATCCCAGTTCCCACTTCCTCCCCTCCTCCCACTCCCTCCACTTTCTCCCCACTCCACCCCCCATTCACTCCTCAGAGAGGGTAAGGCTCCCCATGGGGAGTCAACAAAGTCTAGCACATCACTTTGAGGCAGGACCAAGGCCCTTCCCACTATATCTAGGCTGAGCAAGATATCCCTCCAAAAAGAATGGGCTTCAAAAAGCCAGTTCAAGCAGCAGGGATAAGTTCTGGTCCTACTGCCAGAGGCACCACAGACTACCCCAGCCATAGAACTGTCACCTACCTTCAGAGAGCTTAGTTTGGTCCTATGCTTGTCCTCTCTCCCCCACCTCCAGCTGTCAGTTTGTAGTTGGTGAGCTCCTATTAGCTCAGGTAAGCTGTTTCAATTGGTTTCCTCCTCATGGTCTTGACCCCTTAGCACATATTATCATTCCTCCCTCTCTTCAACTGAACAAGTTACTTCTTTTCAAAGCTGAGAACAAAGCTATCTTTATCCTCCTCCCCACTCCCCCATTCTTCCTCCTCTCTCCTTGTCTTCCCTATGCCCTCATTTTTAGCCCTAACATTGATTCCCAAAACAGGAACACCATTTTCTTCTGGAAGACTGGCCTCTACTGTGAAAGGTTGTCCATGCTCCTGTGAGGACAGCACCCCAGAATGGTATACCCCCATTTTGTCGTCTCCTGAGCCCCGAGTGAGAGCTCATCGTCAGACACTTGGAAGAGCATGTTAGTATACAACTTGGAATGCATAAATCTTAGAACAGTAGTTCTCAACCTTCCTAATGCTGTGACCCCTTAATACAGTTCCTCCTGCTGTGGCAACCGCAACCATAAAATTATTTTTGTTGACACTTCCTAACTGTAATCTTACTATTGTTGTGAATTGTAGTGTACACGTCTATACGTAGATGGTCTTAGACGACATCTGTGAAAAGGCCATTCAGCCCCCAAAGGGGTCACGACTCATAAGCTGAGAACCTGCTCTCTGAGACTAAAAAGAAAAAGTATGAAATGGTCACTAGAAATCATCACAAGAAGAGGACATGTCTTTTTTTCTTTACATGTGAAACTGCATTGGAAATGTGCTTCCAAAATGCATTCCAAAATCCATGATAATGAACATGTGGTTCAGGATGAGAATAGCCTGAAAAAAAAAAAAACCCATCAGAGTAAACAAGATGAAGCTGACACCCATAAAAACTAAAAGAAGGGGAACTAAAGAGGTAAGGAACAGATCAGTCTCTTGTAGGCAGAATAAAAGGTGGATGTCAGGAATAAGGAGAGATTAGGATGCAAGAGGCAATCAGTGGACTGGGCTTCTAGGGATGCCTCACTTGGCCTGGCCTTCCTACTATTTCTTCTAACTCTGCTACCCTCCCCTTAAAGCTCTGGGCTTCTTTATTGTCTAGTATCTTTTCTTTCACATAATATTGTCAAGGTTCACACATGTTGTACGGCTCATCTTTACCCTGCTTTATTTGGTAAATGGTTCACTGTATCAATATATCACATGGTGTTTATCCATTCTTCAGTTAAGAGAAACTTGTGATTTTGAGCTCTTTAGAAACCATGCTGTAAGTTTTCGTGTGATCAGAAGGTTGAAGTTGGATTTTTGTTTGATCGATTTTGTAAGATATTTGAAGCCTTGATGCAGTAATAAGGCAATTCAACTGTAACCATAGAGGATGTCGATACCAACTTTGAATAGCAGACAGAACAGCTAGATATGGTGAAAGAGGAATTAGGGGAGTTCCATGATTTATGCAGATATACACAGAACATTCTACACAGAGTTAGCATAATACACGTGCTTTCAGACTCACAAGGAACATTCTCTAAGATAAAATCCATATGTTAAATAATAAAAAAAATCCTCCTCATTAAATTTTAAAAGATTGAAGTCATAAAGGATGTTCTCCAACTACAATAGAATGAAATCAGACATCAATGATAGAATCTGGCAAATTAGTAAATATGTGGAAATTAAATGAGAGCTAGTAGGCCAATGAAAAACACAACTGGAAAGCAGAAAATACTTAAAACATAACATACCAAACTTAGAGAATTTGACTAACATCACAATATTCGACTTTACAGAACCAGAAAAAGGCAAACAGACTGAAATAATTAGAATGGAGTATAGGTTTTAAAAAAAAGTTGACAGTAACAAGTTAGCAGGGGCATAGAGTAATTGCAAACTCCAAAGTTTGCTGTCAAATGTGTTGGAACTGGTACAGGTACTTTAAAAAAAAAAAAAAAAACGAGTTCCTCAAAGCATCAGGCAGATTTAACCCATCTTCTAAGGATTCCACACATAACCCAAAGAGAATTTTAAACGTTTTCAGCCGTTTGAGGCATGGCTCAGCAGTTAGGAACACTTGCTGCTCGCCCTTCAGAAGTCCTGAGTTCGGTTCCCAGCATTCATGTAAGATGGCACACAACATCAGCTTGAGGGGATCAGCCTCTGTCTTACGGCCCTCATGGGCATCTGCATCCCCATCACGTATTCTCAAACACACACACACACACACACACACACACACACACACACCCATATAAGTAAAAATACATTTTAAAAAATGTTCACACAAAAACTTGTAGAAGTGTTGATAGTATGATATTCAAAAAGTTGAAAAAAACCATAGTTCCCTCAACTGAAGAATGGATAATCGTTATAATGATATAGTCATGCAGTGAAGCATTTGCCCGTAAAAATGCAATAAGGATAAACGTGAATGAAACTTGACAGTATTATGCTAAATAGAAGATGTTAGACAGAAAAAGTCATGTTACCTCACTTATGAATTATGATCCAAAGCAACAAACTGATATGGGATATTTATCACTGTTTGCTAGATGCCAGTGGAAGAAATAATACAATATGATTGGTAATGTGTAAGGGCTCCTTTGGGAAATGATTAAATATTTTAAAATTAGTAATGTTTGTAAAAATGTATAAATACACTAAAATTCACTCTGAAAGATACAGTTTATGGAAAGGTACACTATTGTTCTCATTTGCTTTCTGTGTCTGTGGTCAACATTGACCACAATCGACTTGGAGAGGAGTGGTCTTATTTGCCTTGGCGGTTACAGTCCATGGACAATGAAATTGGGTCAGGAACTCAAGGCAGGGACCTGGAAACAAGAACTAAAGCAGGGGTCATAGAGAAATGCTGCCTACTAGTGTGCTCCCTCCTGGCCTGTTCAGTGACCATTCCTATACAGCTCAAACCCACTAGACGAGGTATGGCACTGCCTAAAATAGGGACCCTCCTACATTAGTTAGCAACTAAGAAACTGTATCACAGACCATGACCACAGGCCAGTGCGATCTTGCAGCTCCTCAATTGAGGTTTCTGCTTCCCAGGTGACTCTGGGTTGTGTCAGATGACAGCTAAAGTGAACTGTAGCAATTATATTTTTAAAAATAACAAGACAAGTTTGCCTTATTTCAACTACCCATGGCTGATGATGTCATGGACTCTAAAGGAGAACCTACAAATGCAACTTTCCTAACTAGTATAATTTTTCTAATTGCTCCCTGAGTATTTATCCTTGCACACACAAAATGTGTAGAACTTCCTCCTCATCGAAGAGGCTTCTGTTTGCAGCAGATGAATACAAAAATTAACAACTGGTCAAAATGCAGAGAAAAAATGGCTGTGGGGTTCCCATCACCAACTGATATGCCTACAATACAATGTCTACACCTCAGTCTAGGGCATCCTGAAACAGAAGGCAGGAAGATTGTACGAGCCAGAGGACCATGGCGGATGCTGTGAGATAATGCCTTTTATATAACCTGGAAGCTGTACTCATGAAATCTCAAAAATATGGTTGCCTAAACAAGGTCTGCACAATAGCATCCATTTGACACGCCAATAGTGATGGGGGGAAAAAATCTCACAAAGCCTATGAAGAGCTATAGGCAATGAATGGCTGCCAAGAGATGAGGTCAGTCTTCTCTAACAACAAGCTCCCCACAGGTTACCCAATCCCAAGTGACTAGCCCTAAACACATATACATAGGAGCATAATTAAATGAGCTTAGCAAGTTATAGAAATGTGTCTGTACATATATAAGTGCATGCATACATGTGTTTGAGATATACATATTTTACACATAGAGATATTGTTAGGTGGCTAACATATTCTGGAGAGACATGACACATTCATCTTTGCTCACCTGAGAGAGGGAGTCCAGGACAGACCAACATAACAATTGCACCAATGTTCATTTTGGTGAACTAGTGTCATTTATTATTTGCCTTACTAACAGGAATATGGGTGAAGAGATAACTTGCAGGGAGCAGGGATAACTCAAAAGCAGCTACATTGCCTCAAAGCTCATCACAACATGGGTGATGACTCCAGAAGATTGCAGCATCTGTGAGTACCTTCCAGGTAGCTCCACACTCAGAACTTCTGTCCACAGTTTGGCTAGTCAGAGTCTCCACCCTCAGCGATGGCTTGTTCTGTTTTATATTCTGATGGTTTAAAAGAAAATAGCCCCAGAGTGAGTGGCCCTATTAGGAGGTGTGGCCTTGTTGGAGTAGGTGTGGTCTTATTGGAGGAAGTATGTAACTATGGAGGTGGGCTTTGAGGTCTCATATATGCTCAAGATACTACCCAGTATTTCAGTCCACTTGCTGTTGCCTGTAAGATATAAGGCACTTGGCTACTTCTCCAGCATCACGAAAGCCTGCATGCTGCCATGTCCCACCATGATGATAATTGACTAAACTTTTGAAATGTTAGCCACCCCAATTAAATGTTTTTCTTTATAAGGGCTTCTGTGGTCATGGTATCTCTTCACAGTAATAAAAACCCTAACTAAGTGACTTACTGTTAAATGGAGAATGGTGATCAAAAACACAGAGTTTTAGTGATGAAGAATGAATGCACTAGTTACTTTCCCATGACTGTGACAGAATATCTGATGGAAATAGATGTCTCCATGTTACGTGGGATTCCCCTCTGTATGCTGTGAATGCTGTTGGTTAATAAAGAAACTGCTTTGAGCCTATAGCAGAGCAGGGCATCACAGAGGTAAGCAGGGAAAACTAAACTGAATGCTGGAAGGAAGAAGGCAGAATGAGGAGAAGCCATGTAGCCCTGCTGGAGACAGACACACCGGAATTTTATCTGGTAAGCCACAGCCTTGTGGCAATACACAGATTAATAGAGATGGGTTAAGTTAATATGTAAGAGCTAGCTAATGAGTAGCTAGAGCTATGGGCCAAGCAGTAATTTAATTAATGCACTTTCTGTGTGGTTATTTCAGGTCTGAGCTGGCGGGCAGTTGGGAAACAAACAAGCAGCCCTTCTACTACATCCATACTTCCACAGCCTATTGAAACATCACTACAAGCTGGAGAGCCATCATCAAAACATGGGGTTGTGGGGAACATTTCACACCCAAACCACAACAGTCAATATTCTGGAAATACACAACATAATAACCATACTCAATGGAGATATATTACATATTTGATTCTGCTAACAAGTAGGTCTTAAATGTTCTCTCTCACATACACATACATTCCAAAACTAGATATGTTAATTAGCTTGATTGTGCTAATTTCTTCACAGTATTTCATATAGGGAGTCATTACCTCTAAACATTAAATACATGCAATTTTATTTTCCATTTAGATCCCCATAAAGTTGGAAAGAAAAAGAAACGATATGGAGCATAGGAATACAGATGCCTACTGCCTTCCAGGGCTCATCAGGAGATTCCATGGAGCACAAGGAAACAATGACCTTGAGGATAGGTAAACAGAAATTTCCCAAACTACAAACCAAAGAAAAAGACATAAAAATGCCTCCAAAAATACAAGAAGAATACTCCTGAAGCCTCTATAGTATAGACTAACAAAAACTGACAAAAGTAATTCCCTGAAAAATTGCACTGAACAAAAATTTTCATGTTTTCATGGGAAGTCTGTTATCTAACATACAATTGTGTCTGCACCAAAATTAAGTCCCATTGGAAATAACAACAGTGAAAATAAAAGTAAATCTTGTACTAGTTATTTCTCCTCTATCAGCTTTCTGACTGGGGGCCCAAACAGAGTTGCCCAGGAAAAGTCCACAGCAGCAGAGCAGGAGAAATTCAGGGAAAACAGCCCTGGAGATGTGTTTCCAAATTCCGAGCCTGGCCCAGGGTTGCAAGTGCAGTTTTTGCAGAGCCTATGAGATAATTTTGTGTTGCAGTGCTGGGAAAATGGAGTGTGTGGACTACTTTTTCTGGCTAATGAAAGACAAATGTCAAAGAGTATGGAATGCACAGAACAGCAGAGAGAACTCTGAAAATTTAATAAGAGCAGTCAGATTATGGGAGAAGGATGGAATTTAAAGACCTATCATTCTGGCACCCCACCTCCACTTGCTCCTCCTGAGACCTAGATGCTAGGCATTGGATCAAGGAAGAAGGGACTTTTGCAGCCGCCCCGGCTGGGAAAAAGATTTGAAACACTGAGAGAATAACACAACTACCCCTTAGTGTTGTTCTCTTGTTCCATAGCCTGAAAGAAATACTGGGTTGGTAATAACAGCAGAGGTCGCAACAAAAAAAATGCCTTGAAGGCAATCTGTAAGAAGGGAAACCTCCAAGCAAAGAACCCAGCGTCCTCCCTTCCCCTCACCCTCCTACCACTTGACCCCAGATGTGGATGTAATTATAGAAGTTTGTGGAAAAGTAGGTTAAATACAGTCCCAGCTTTCTGGGTATGAGAGCCAAATGGAGCTGCCCCAGAAAATCAGAAAGTGCCAGAAAGGGAGAAGCTCAGAAAAACAGCCCTGGCAACTGATTTACAAACACTCAGCTTGTCTTTGAACTGCACAAACATGAATCTGATCACAATCAGCCAGCAGAAAACTTGGAGAATGAGCTGAACAGTTCTAGAAAAAAACACCATCACACATGGAATGCTCTAGAAATCTAGTTGGCATTGCTACCGAAGACCAGGAAGGGTGGGACAGAACTGTACTCACACCTAACACAGTCAATTGGCTGTGGCAACAAAAATATCCAGATGTCCAAAGGCTTTATAAAAACACCCAAGTCTCACTCAAAATTCCTAAACCAGGATTTGGAGGCTCAATGGTTAAGAGGATTTGCTACCTTTGCCTAGAACTAGTGTTTAGTTTCCAGCAACCACATCAGGTAGCTCTCAACTACCTGTATCTACAGCTCTAGGGGATCCAATACCCTTTTCTGGCCATAATGGGCACCTGCACAAATGTACACAGATACACATAGACACACACACATAAATAGAAATCTTAAGTGAATAAAATAGAAACTAAAATTACATGTCATAAAAAGATCTAAAAAAAAACCTTGAAAAGGAAATCAGTGGGTCCCAACTTCAAGATGACACCAATTTTCATTATTGTTGAAGATGTGAAAGGTAATTTTCATACAGGTGCTAACACATAAGGAATCAAAATGACAGTTCAAGAACTAAAATACATAATAGCAAAAGTTCATGGGAGGAATAAATAGCAGAATTCTGATTGACAGAAACAGCCTGAGCCACTGTAAGAACAATGAATTTACTTTTTCACAGTAATTCTAGCATGTTTGGTCACATGACCAGTCCTTCTTCGTCGGTAAAGAAAGTGTGGGTGTCGCTGATACTGCTCATCACCCCCTTGCTACTGTCTGGAGTCCCTGCATCGTGTCCTGTCAGTATTATTTTTTAGGGTGTTGAAACTGTTGGCACAAAGATGGACTGCCATACAAACCCAATACTCCCTGGTTCAAAGACTGAATGGCTGTAGCTTTCCTCTGGACCTGGGTTTACTTTGTTCCTATAGCTCTTTCACCAGAACTGTATGCTTTTCTGTTCATTAGTTAAAGTGGTCATTCTAGGAGAATTCTGGCCAGAAAAGAGGTATCTCCTGTCACAAGGATACAGCTTGCTGGTAGAGTACTTGCCTAGAATGGACAAATCCCACCAAATCTTCCCTCTTTCAAAGCACCCTAGCTGTGTCTAGTAGACATAAAGCTGTCCAACACACTAAGGATGGCACTGCGAGCCTTGTGCACATTGACAAGCATCCTACTATTGAACTATATCATGGAGTATTGCAATTTTTTCTCTACTTATTACTTTTGTAATTAAATTACTGTTTCTATTTTCCTATGATTAAGTATTTACCTATTTGTTCCTCACAATGAACAATGAAACTTTTAAGAGCATCTCTTCTTCTTTCGTACAAGATATGGTGGTATATTCCTGAGATGCCAGCCCTTCAGAGGTGGGGGGAGGATCATGGATAATTCTCCGATATATTTTGAGTCCCAGACCAGTCTGGGATACAGGAGACACTGTTCTCAAAAAAGATAAAATAAATAAGTAAATTTAATTCATTTTAAAAAGTTTTTGTTTTGAAAAAAAAGGGAGGAAAGAAAGAAATGTTTCAAGCATAATGATGTCGTTCATGAGGGTCACATGACCTGTTTTGTTGTTGTTTTGTTGAGGTTGTTTGCTTGTTTATTTGTTTGTTTAAAAAATATAGCTTAAAACAAAACAGGGAATGCACACTAAGCAAATTATTTACTTGTCTCTGAGAACATGGTAGAACCTCTTCGTCACTTGGAAATTTATTCTTCCTTTGCTCTGTTTTCAAAGGAACCAATATTAGCTCAAAATTGGTGACCTCCTGGGAGCGAGGTAAATTTTCAGTACTCTACTTTATTTGACTGACTATAGAACTGTTCAAACAGTACACAGTGAGCTGCCTTTTGAAGCTTTACCACAGGCATGGGAAAGGGTAACTGATGGAGGACAGTCATTGGCTAATAAAGGCACTGCCCTGGCCCATTTTATTGGTTAGAGGATAGGTGGGAGGAGTAAACAGAACAAAATGCTGGGAGGAAGAGGAAGTGAGCTCAGAGACTCTACCGCTGTCCTCTCAGGAGCAGACGCCTGAGAGAGACGCCATGCCCCGCTCCCGGGATGAAGCTCCGACCCAGGATGGACTAGGCTAGAATCTCCCCGGTAAGCGCACCTTGGGGTGCTACACACAGATGATTAGAAATGGGCTAAATTAATATGTGAGAATTAGCCTAGAAGAGAATGGGCCAAGCAGTGTTTAAAAGAATACAGTGTCCGTGTAATTATTTTCGGGGCATAAGCTAGCCGGGCAGGCGGCTGGGGTGTTGGGGACGCAGCCCCGCCGCTGCCCTTATTACTTCAGGTAACCTAGGTTCCTGTGTCCTGGAACAATGAATTGCACTGGGAACACATGCTTAGAAATAGATATAGTTTATTAAGAAAGAGAAAGTAGCCGGGTAGTGGTGGTGTGTTGTAAGGAGAAGGCCGCTTGTTTGTCCTGGTGGCCCGGCTTGCTTACACCTGAAATAACCACGCAGAAACTGTATTAATTAAAACACTGCTTGGCCATTAGCTCTAACTTCTTATTAGCTAATTCTTATTAGTTTAACCCATCTCCGTTAATCTGTGTATTACCACATGGCAGCAGCTTACAGGAGATTCTAACTGGCATCCATCGTGGGAAGAGGATCCATGGCTTCTCTGACTCTGCTTTCCTTCCTCCCAGCATTTAGTTCTGTCTCCTCCACCTACCTAAGTTCCTCCCTATCAACTAGGCCAAGGCAGTTTCTTTATTTATTAACCAGTGGAAGCAGCACACAAACAGAAGGAACTCCTACACCAGTGGTGCATGCCTTTAATCCCAGAATTTGGGAAGTAGAGGCAGTTGGGTTTGAGACCAGCATTATCTACAGGGAGAGTTCTAGGATGAATTTATTTATTTATTTATTTATTTATTTATTTATTTATTTATGTTTCATGGCTTAACTTTATTTTTTTCTAATAATTTTTATTACTTTATAAATAATACCGTTCAAAATTTCCACTTCCTCCCACTTCCCTCCCACTCCCCTCCTCCCCCTCCCACTCCAATCCTAAGAGAGGGCAGGGTACCCTGCCCTGTGGGAAGTAGGATGAACTTTTATATAGAGAAAACTTGTCTTGGAAAATCACAGAGAAAGAGGAGCAGGGGGTGGGGGGGGGAGAAGAAAAAGAAAGTAGTCCCAAGAATGAGAACAGGAGTGGACAGTGAGCAGGGAAAGGGCATCATCTTTTAGACTGTTTGTTGTCTGTGGTCCAGGTGGGGCTTCTTTCACACATTTACCTTGGTGGTGCTCTCTCTACCCTCTCCTCTCCCACCACAGCTAGCCAAGCCTCTAAGGAGAGCCCTGTGATCTCCCCAGCACTGATGCTTAGCCAAGGTCTGGGCAAAGGTAGGGTTGTTGCTCCTGCTGCATCCATGGTACTACACACTGCAATAAAGACTCTCTCACCCCGAGTCTCTCAGCACTGCTGAGAGTCACAGGTTCAGGTTCAGACACCACCCTTAGAGCTAGGACGAAGTCCCTCTGGGCCGTACAGCTCATTGTCCTCCCTTCCTTTCTCTTATCAGCACTTGTTTCCTACTCGAATCTTACTATTTTTTCTTCCTGTTATTCATCAACACACCCTAGAGAATCATAATCAGTCCTCTGACTTGAAGTTTGTGCTTTAATTTGAAACAATCCTTATAATAAAGACCAAGAGCCCTGATGACTTCCCATTTGGGAAGACAACTGCCGACTGCCTCCTGCCGCGCTCAGGGGAAGGAACATGGAAAGCTCTTGGGGCAGGTTAGCTGTCTTGTTCTCGAGATCTTCTTTGAATCACCAGGCCTGGTGAGGCAGCTCTGAGTCTAAGTTAGGGGGAACTCAAGTTCAGTGCCTGCCTGGACTATAGAGCAAATTCATTGCCAGCCTGGCTAAGTTAGTAAGAGATACTCTTCTTAAAAGGGTATGGGGTATAGTTAGGTCGTAAAGAAGTTTTGTAGCATGCACAGAGCTCTTGGTAAAATCCCCAGCAACACAAACACACACACACACACACATACACACACACACACACGAGATGGGGAGGAAGAGCAGAAGGAGGAATGACAAGGAAGAGGAGGAGGAGGAGGAGGAGGAGGAAACAGACCCTTGCCGGAATCACACTCCTCCTTCCAGCAGTTGTTTTCCCACTGGCGGTGGGTACCGCCTTCCTTCCAAAGTCACTTGTATTGTATCTCATTAAGCTCTCTCTGGGATGTGAAGCCAGCGAGCCAGAAGGTTTGTGTGCTGGCTGTGCTTCATGCTTCTCTTTGAGGTAGGAAGGAAAGCTCAACACGATTTGTGTTCCTCCTTCAGACCCAAATGCCTTGACCGAAGGGAGGATCAGTGACTTCTGGCTGATGCTCATAGGATTCTGATGGGGTCAAACCTGAGAGTCACAGCCAGCGGAATAGCTTGTCATTTTCAAAGATGAGCTGCAAGCCATGCGCTAACGTGTAATGGCCAGATCAGTTATGGCAAGCTTCTCCAAGCTTATTCACGTTCTAGCCAAACCGTTGACCACAGCAGAACACCCTTGACCTTCGCTCAGCAGACAACAATCTTCCCACCTGTTTTTTCTCAATTTCCTCCTAATTGCTCCTCTTAATGGGTCCACTCTGACTTTGTACCCCAGGCTAGAATTATATCCATATCAAACCTCCCTCGGGTACATCAGCCTTGATGTCTCAGATAGACCCAGCTTCAATTTCACTTTCTCAAATGAATTGCCATGATTTGAAATATATGTGTGTTTAGCTTCCTCTGCACAATTACCTCCTCAATGCCTCTCCCTTCATGCTTCCCTGGGCCTATTACTCATCCTCCTACCTCTGTCCTGGCAGCAGTCCTGAGAGTACCACTCTTCTTCTCTAAACCCCACTTCAGAATAGACCACAGGCTCCAAAAGACATTCCTTTGTATTCCCTGCTTTTCCTCTTGTTTCTTTAGACATCCATGCTACAAACAAACCCATCTGCTACTAAATGCCAGGTGCTGACCAGTGTAACTAATTCACACCTTCCTATTTTATAAGAAGGAGAGTAATGAATGGATGGAAAAGTGTGGTGTTTGGGGGGAAAAGGTTTAATGACTTTCCCAGTGACACATGGATAATAAGGGACAGATTTAGATCTGGACAGATGTTTCCATAATCTCCATAATCCACAGCTTTTCCACTACAATGGTTCCTCCCCAGTATCAGTTCCACGAGCAAAATAAATTACAAATTAACAATGTCCAAAAACTGATGCATTCACAGTTTGCTGGCAGCTTCTAGAAGACTCTGGTGTGGCATTCTGTCTGCACAGAGATGGTCCCTTAGTTAAGACTGGGCTACAGTATTAATTCTAGACATAGGAAAAGAATGACAGGTCATCCTCTTCATTGTAACTGGGGAGTCCAGTGTCCAGGAAGGAATCTCAGCTTGGACTGCGAGCTCCAGAAGCCCACTCGCTTCCCACATTTTTAGGGGGACATGATTCTCCTCCACAGACCTCATCTTGAGCTTAAAGATCTTTAATGGAGAGGAACTGATTGTCAGGAGACCTCTCTTAGGATGAATCCATTCCACCAGTTTCCAGCCATGCCTTATTGCTTTTATCCCGTGTAGTGTCAAAACCAGGTCTCTATGGTGGATGTGGTGATCCAGACCTTGGGCCTGCCCTTGGGTAGCAGAGACAGGTTGATCTCTGTGAATTTGAGGTCAGCCTGGTCTACAGAGGGATCTCCAGGTCAGCCAAGGCTCCATAATGAAACCTTGTCTGCCACCTCCCAACTCTCTTTCATATACATATACACAAAATAAATTAATAATAATAGGTCTTCATCACCAGGATCCTCTCCTCAGTCTCTTCTTCTGGCCTTCTACAGAAACCTTCCTCCACCCCCAGCACACACGCATTCCCCATAGCTTCTCTGTCCCTAAAAACTCAGTCATTATCACATTACCCTTCTCCTCAGTGGTCCCCTACCTTCATTGTTCTAACAGTAACTGTTCTAACAGTTTGGCATGGCAGTCGCTTCTTCCAATATGCCATGTGTCGAAGGGCCCAGGAAAGATTAGGCATCCCACTGAACTTGCTTTCCTTGAAGAGTTCAAGTAACAGTTGGATGAGCATGAAGTGAACCTGCTTACCTGATATCCACCTGTCCTTCTTGTCTCCAAGGGTGCACAAAAGTGCTGGCCGGGCCACCCTCCCACCAGCTCCCACTTCTTTTTCTTCCACATTCACAAGGGCATTTCAAGTAATGTTTTCTTCTCTGTACTACGCCAGTGTCTCTCTCTTCTGGACCCTCGTCGTCTGTGAACAACAGGCTCTAAATTTGAAAAAGATGCTCCCTTGAGCCCAGGCTAACACCCTCCAGTAACACTCCCATCTCAGGGCAGAATGACTGAGTTATTTAAAGTCATGGCCTCAATACGTTACTTTTTTAAAAAGGAAAGTAACTTCTCCTAAAACTTACTCTAGTTCATGATCAGAAACCATCACAGTGTTGCCAAATCCAACCTGATTTTAGCAGCTGCTGCCTTGAGTTAGGCATCGTGGCACACACCTATAAGCCCAGCACTTTTGAGACTGAGGCCAGCAAACATGTGCAGAGTTTTAAAGAGTACCCAAGCTGAGAAAGACCCAGGAAACAAGCAAGGAGTCTGCTCACTAAGGACTTTGTACTTGCGTGGTCGAACTGTTCTTCCTCCCCTGGATTCTGGGATGGGCCAATATGGCTGGAGAAAATACAGGGGCACTGACTACCTGTGGGTCCAGAACAAAGTTCAAATGCCCTAGCGGCTTCCTCTTGAAGTACTGAGGCCACATGTTAAAGAGACCTCTGTTTCGGAAATGAGACAGAAGCCCTGAGAGTGCAAGAACAGACCATGAGCTCCCAAACCAGCTCACAGGCATTCACAGCTTCTGAGCTGTGGGCCTTGATGCCCAGTGCAGAAGCAGCCTGATTCTCTCCTACTGCACTGGGCCCAACGTGCAGAGTCATTGGAAAGTAGTTAATTGCCGACTTCAAATCATTGCATTTTGAGGTAGTTTTATTAAGAAACAAAGACAGGAGAAAATCGCTGTGACCAGTATGTAAACTAATGGTAATACTGCTAGAACAAAAAATATTTATATAACACCCTTCAAACTTGAAATACCACTCCTTGGAATCTATCCCAGAAAATTCAAAGCAGCAGTCTATAAAATATGAGGACATATGTAAAATATAAAGCGTTGATTTTGCAGAAAAAACACAAGAGACCTCATCAATGGAGAATATTGAATACAGTGTGGTGCAGCGCATAGGAAAGAAAGGTTTAAGTGACATCAGCTGTCTGGGAGGGACACCACAGTGAGTCAGAAAGTTAGATCGAGAGAAATATGTAAAACATGATCCTTTTTGTAAAGCAAAGAATGAAGGAAAAGGTCACCACTCACATCTGCATGCCATATTTCATTAAATCTCCGGCTGTAAGACATATGGCAGTTTCAGAGATGTTAAAATAATTGCATCTCAGATTTGATGTAATATACCATGTATGCATATCTTATGGGATGGGGAAAAAAGAGAAAGTCTCACTGGCATACTGGTACAATTTGGAGGGCATTGTGTTTAGAGAGTAGAGTGAAAAGTAAAGAGGGGAAAAGATAACACAATAACGTTGTCTTTCTACAAAATGTATACCTTCTAAAACATGTGAAAACAAGACATCTGTGTCTCTGATTAACTTGATATAATGCCTGGGGGGAGGTGAAATTGTTAAATAGAGTCTTGGAGATGGCTCCATGGATATATAAGTATTTGCTGAAAAGTATAAAGATCTGAGATCAGATTCCAGCACCCCACATAAAAAGCTGGCTGTGGTCTCTTGTGCATGTAATCCCAGAGACAGAGGCAGGCAGATCCCAGCACCTCAGTGGATAGCCAGTGTAGTCAATCAGTGATGTCCAGGTTCAATGAGAGATCCTGTCTCAAGGGAATAGGGCAGAGAGCAATACAGAAAGATGCTCAAGGTTCTCCTCTGACTTCCAAACATGTGTGTACACATCAATATGGAAACACATGCCCGTAAGGTTGTACAAACACACCTGTACAAGTTGTACACACACACACACACACACACACACACACACACACACACACACGTATGCATGCTCTTTTAAAAAATGGCCATACAAAAATTAAATTAAAGTATGAATCTATTTGGGCAAAACCCCAAATACACAAAACACTTACATGTGTTCATATCTTTATGATCATGGACCAGAGATTATCGAAAAATACACTTGAGACGGGGCATGGTTACTCTTTATATTGTCCTGTCTGTGTCCAGTATTATTGCTTTATGATTTAAAATTAAAATTGAAAAAAATTTGAAAGGAAGAAATAGATCATGTTGCCTCCCCACTCAAACTCTCTTGTCAATACCATCACCACCATTTCAAGTCTGCAATAAAGGAACTGGTTGTAGTCCCTGCGGTAATCCATGGCAAAGTTTAATGAGGAAGTTCACCCGATTTTTCTATCTTAGTCTATCTTCAACACTTTTGCCATCTTAGCTACTCAGTTCAATCATTAAAAACTAGTTGCCCATGCACAACTTAAAGGCTTTTCTCATATCTAAATAATGAAGAAATTAGTACCATGAAACCAGCTAAAAGAGACTAAAGTATAGCTAGTCTGCCCATCCAAGCTTTCCTCCTCCATCATGAAAGGTTACTAAAAGGCCTCTACACTAGAGTCAACAGAATGGGCTGATTCTCCTCTGTGTGCCTTTCAGCTACCTGTCCTATGACATCATTTATCTCCCTGAGGCTCAACTGGTTCATTAATAAGAGGATGGAAATTTCAGTCTTGCCTATTTCTGGCACTGATCTGAAGCCTAAATGAGGAGATGTCAGAGCTTCACGATGGTGTGGGGTGTGTGTGACATTATCAGCTAGATTCTAGAAGGTGTCCGAGAAAACAAGGGGCAGGAGTGAGAACCTGAGACCAAGGTTTTTTCCCAGCCGCTGCTGTCTGGATGCCCATGGTGACTCCAGGCCATGCTTTGTCATGTTTTGCTATGAAAGAATAGAGTAGGTTTTATGGCTTTTTTTTCTAGTACTTTATTTTCAATACAGAAAAAAAGTATCAAACCTATGAAACCTATAGAATTCTTATAACTTCAATGACTTGAATTTCTTTGGGGGAAAAGAAAAATCCTTAAATTCTTTAATCATCCACATAAGCTGAATAATATTTTAGCCGAATGTGCTTCTCACACCTCTAAAACCACAGAAAGTATATTTCGTACTAAGTGATAATGAAAAAGTATTTCAAGTCCCAGCTAACAAATGAAGACAAATGTGTCTGTAATTCTCTTTCCATAAAAGTACACAGTCTTCATTTATCTTCTGGGATGACATCAGTTCCTTTAAAAATATCCCCTTTATTAGATGCATTTTAGTGGCTGACTGTGCCTCTCCATGATTCTTACATCTATTATAAACTGTCGAGCCCCCAAATCTCTCAGCTGAGACTCTGTTCTGCTGACTTCCTGCATTCCTGCCACTGATGGATGGGTCTCTTTCTAATGGAGCTGCCACAGGAGCAAAAAGCACAAATTGTACTTTGCCCCTGTTATGACTATGGTCCAATAGAATTCTTGTCGAATACTATAATTCACAGCTGCCTCTGCCCACTGAAACATACGATTTACTTTATAATGATGTGTTCCAAAATAAACATAAACAAAATGTAATTGCATTCATGCTAACTTCTGAGCTCCCTGTTTTGCTTTGTTACTCGCTGCACAACTTCTTTGGCGAAAGTGGTTTCAATCTATCCCATCACTCATCTATTCCAAAAAGATGCAACTGTCTGACAAAACACTTCTGTGATCATCGATTTTTATATCAACTTGACTAGACCATGGAGCATTTACATATTGCAGCAAGCACAGTTCTGCACATTTTGGATGAGTTAAGCATTCAAGCTGGTGATCCAAGGAGAGGCACACTGTCCTTATTGATGTGGGCGAGCCCCATGCAACTAACCGATGACCAGAGAGGAACAGAAATGACAAGTAGAGGAGACTTCATCTGCTGTACAACAACTCTCTTCTTGCCACCTTTCATCCTTTTTGTTCTTAGGCCAGGGGTCAGGACTGCAAATGTGTACGGCCAGCTCTCCTGGGTCCACAGCATGCTCACACAGTCTCAGCACTACTTAAGTCTCCAGAAACACAGGGCAGAAGTCCCTTATACATGAAGTAGGAAGCAGAGAGTTCAGTTTGAATGGGAAACTGATAAACTCTTCCAAAGCCTGGATCTAGTAGCTGACCTCCATCAGCTAGGTGCCAAGTCCCCAAGGTTCTGTAGACTCCTAAACAGTGCTACCAGATGGAGACCAGGTGATGGTGACATCCTACATTCAAACCATAACAATGTTTTTTAAAAATGACCATTTCTATATTTCTATGCATAATAGAAGCACTTGGAGGGCTTTTCCTTCCTTCCTTCCACCTCCCTCCCTTCCTTTCCTCCCTTCCTCCCTCCCATCCTCCCTCCCTCCCTTCCTCCCTCCCTCTCTCTCTTTTCTTTTTTTGAATTTAAAGGATTCAGCTCTAACAGTTAGAACTGCAGTTACTCTGTGGGATGGTCAGAGTTCTACATTTTTCTCTGCTCCCATCTCTGCCTCTCCCCTCCCCTCTAACCCTCTCCCAATGTCCCCATGATCCCAATTTACTCAGAAGATCTTGTCTTTTTCTACTACCTATGTAGATTAGTTCTGACTCTCTTAGGGTTCTCATTGTTGTCTAGGTTCTCTGGGATTATGATTTGTGGGCTGGTTTTCTTTGCTTTATGTTTAAAAACCACTTATGAGTGAGTACATGTGGTAATTGTCTTTCTGGGACTGGGTTACCTCACTCAAAATGATGCTTTCTAGCTCCATCCATTTGCCTGCAAAATTCAAGATGTCGTTATTTTTTTCTGCTGCGTAGTACTCCATTGTGTAAATTTACCACATTTTCCTTATCCATTCTTTGGTTGAAGGGCATTTAGGTTCATTCTTTGGTCGAAGGACATTTAGGCTGTTTCCAGGTTTTGGCTATAACAAACAATGCTGCTATGAACATAGTTGAGCACATGTCCCTGTGGCACTATTAAGCATCCTTTGGATATATACTCCAAAGTGGTATTGCTGAATCTTGAGGAAGGTTGTTTCCTAATTTTCTGAGAAATCAGCACACTGATATCCAAAGGGGCTGTACAAGCTTGCACTCCCACCAGCAATGCAAAAGTGTTCCTTTTATCCCACAACCTAAGCATAAGTTGTCATCAGTGTTTTTTATCTTGACCATTCATACAAGTGTAAGATGGAATCTCAGAGTTGTTTTGATTTGGATTTCTCTGATGACTAAGGATGTTGAACATTTCCTTAAGTGTCTTTCATCCATTTTAGATTCCTTTGTTGAAAGTTCTCTGTTTGGGTCTGTATTCCATATTTTATTGGATTTTTTTGTTCTTTGGATGATTAATTTCTTGAGTTCTTTATGGAGGAAGGTCATTGGCTAATAAAGGAACTGCCCTGGCCCATTTTATTGGTTAGAGGATAGGTGGGAGGAGTAAACAGAACAGAATGCTGGGAGGAAGAGGAAGTGAGCTCAGAGACTCCACAGCTCTCTCTGGAGCAGACGCCTGAGAGAGACGCCATGTCCTGCTCCCGGGATGAAGCTCCAAACCAGGATGGACATAGGCTAGAATCTTCCCGGTAAGCGCACCTTGGGGTGCTACATACAGATGATTAGAAATGGGCTAAATTAATATATGAGAATTAGCCTAGAAGAGAATGGGGCAAGCAGTGTTTAAAAGAATACAGTGTCCGTGTAATTATTTCGGGGCATAAGCTAGCCGGGCAGGCGGCTGGGGTGTTGGGGACGCAACCCCGCCGCCCCCTATTACTACAAGTTCTTTGTATATTTTGGAGATCAGACCTCTGTCTGATGTGGGGTTGGCAAAGATGTTTTCCCATTCTGTAGGCTGTCATTTTGCCTTGTTGACTGTGTCCTTTGCTTTACAAAAGCTTTTCAGTTTCAGGAGGTCCCATTTATTGATTGTAAATGTGTAACATTTTCAAAGTGAAAAGAATTATTAACTGTTTAAAGAAATTAATTTTTATGTTAGGTCCATTTTATAAGCTTCCTTTAATGTTTACTTTTCTTTCAAATAGGCCAAGCTGCATATGGGAGAGGAGATGAGTTGGCCCTCTGACTGCAGCTGCCAGATCCTTCCTTTCTGCCTAGCTGCCTTGAGCCAGAGCGATCAACTGAATAACCCTTCTTCTATCACTCAGCTCTGGTGCTAGAGTGGGATCTTGCTGCTTGAAGAATGTCATAGTTCATGTGAAGCCTACACTCGGACTGCAAACATCACTGCGGTCAGGATGTTGCTCCAACCACAACTCCCACTTCGGAAAGCCCTGTTGTAGTCAATACTACAGCACACACTCAGACCTGATCGTGAAGATCTATTCTGAGCAAGATTACCCTCCGCGAAATTCAGATAAACCCTCCTAACCCTGCAACTGTTCTCATTCAGTGCGGTCGCCACCTCAGAGGCCCAACCAAAGGACCATAATGAGCAGAACTGGAATCTGTTTGACTGTGTAAGGCTTTGATGGATAGAAATACAGGGGTTTACCCATCCATTTGAGCTATATGAACAGGATATTTCTCAGGGCAGGTTTAGGAGACTTCTGTGTATACCCTCTTCCCTTGGTATTTTAGCACTATGCTCCAACATCAGCTTCCTCTGTATGAAATGATCTTCCGGATACTTGTAGTCTTTCTCACAGCTGGAGAGAATGAGGTGAACTCACTGCATGAAGAGTGGGCAAAACACCCAGGGCTTCCCACTCTGGCAGTGGCTGTGACACTGAGGGGGAGGCTGGAAAACTCTAGGAAAGAAAACAAAACAAAACAACAACAAAAAAAAAACCCACCCATACCAGTGTTTCTCAACACATGGATTGCAACCCCGGTGTGTATATGGGGGGACTGAATGACTCTTTCATAGGGGTCATGTAGCAGATATCCTGCATATCAGATGTTTGCATTATGGTTCACAACAGCAGCAAGGCTCCTACAGGTATAACGTAGCAATGAAAATGATTGTATGGTCTGTGGAGTCACCACAACGTAAGGAACTGTATTAAAGCATTGCGGTTTAGAAATGTTGAGAACCACTGCCCTAGAGCTAAGGGATCCGAATACCCAAAGCTTTGGGTTATAACGCTAGGCTGATGCCGAAGAGCTCCAGAGAGTGTCAGAGGACAGAAACTACAGGATGCTGAGTCTATGATGCATGGCAGAAATAATGAGAAGGCAAAAGACAGCAAAGAAGGTGGAAGGTGAAAGACAACAAAGAACTGAGGGTAAGAGCCAAGACTATGAAGAGTTTAATTTCTGGACCCCTGAAAGAATCTAGAAGGGCCACCAATAATTAAATAGCTGAGGTTCAAAGGTTTTAACTGTAGCCACTGAATTTTGGTACTTTGAGTCCAGTGCAATATGCTCTGATTTGGGCACCTATAGCAATAAGCTTGAAGCTTGAACTGAAGAGCCTCTCTCAAGGCCTCAAGATCCAAGCCTCTGGGTTTGGAAATCCAAGCTTGTAAGTCTCTGTAAATCAGATCTGTGAGCCTCGGGGGTCCATCCCTGCCTATCTGAAATGTCTTTCCAGAATGAGCAGGATAATACTTGGGATGAATTTAAAGCACAGAAACATTCTGGTGAAGACAGAGGACATAAGGAGCTTGCTTCATTTCTCCATTGCTTCAGGAAGTCTATTGGAAGTGGTTCTTACTATGGGACTAGCTTTAATCCTGGGTCAGAAACCCTATATTCTGCACAACCTTTAGACCCTTGCTTGCTTCCACAACTAGTACCCTAACTTCCTTTTGTATAGGAACCCCAAAGGCCCAAGTCAAGAGTCAGTTCTGATAGTTCTATACCCTTCATCTATAATTTTAATTTTTTTTCTCACTGGGACTGAACCTAGGACCTCATTCATGCTAGAAAAGCACTTTAGTAGTTCTAACTCCCTCCTTTCCCCCCGCTAAAACCAGGCTTTACTAAGTCATCTAGGCAGGCCTTGAACTTGGAATCCTCCTGACTCAGACTCTGAAATAGCGAAGATTAGAAGCTTGCCTCATCAATGTCTAACTATACGATAATTTTTTAATTCATCATTTTATTTGTGGTTTGACTGTGCATTTAAGAACCTCAGGGTGGGCAAGATATGGTGGCACGTGTGGATTAATTAATTGTCACACTTGCAAGGCAGAGCCAAGTGGATCTCTGCAAGTGCCAGGTCAATTTAATCTACATATCGAGTTTCAGAATAGCCAAGGCTATATAGCAAAATTCTGTCTCCAACAAACAGAAGAAAATCTCAGTCTGTAGCCGGGCGGTGGTGGCGCACGCCTTTAATCCCAGCACTCAGGAGGCAGAGGCAGGCGGATCTCTGTGAGTTCGAGACCAGCCTGGTCTACAAGTGCTAGTTCCAGGACAGGCTCCAAAACCACAGAGAAACCCTGTCTCGAAAAAAAAAAAACAACAACAAAAATCTCAGTCTGGGGGACAACTCAGTCAGTAAAGAGCTTGTGGCAAGCATGGTACCTGAGTCCTATCCCCCAGAATCCATGCAAAAACAAGCCAAGTATGTTGGTGTATGCCTGCACTCTGAGTACAGGGGCAGCAGAATAGCCAGTTGGTGAGTTCAAGGCTAAAAAATAAAGATGACAAGGTAGACAATGCCTGAGGAACAACAGCTCAGGTGTCCACTGGCTGAGACATATGCACTTGCGCACACACTGAATCTCCCTCCTCATTCACAGAATTCAGAGCCTCGATCCTGAAATTCGTTAGTGGAAACTCAAAGGCACAGACTTTCCGGCGGTTGTTTTCTTCGCTTGTCCTCTCGTTCCACTTGACTGTGTGGGTGTCGGATGACGCGTGACAGCAGCTCTCAACATAGAACAGGATCGAAATGCAGAGAATATGAATTCTAGCCTTGACATTCACTTGTTTATAACCCAAGGGAAATTATTTAAGCTTTTCCTCTGGCCCATGACACACCTGTCAGATCATGTAGGATTTATGGTAAATGTCATATTTGATCTATGACAGACTCCAGAAAGTAGCCAAGGACTTTCCCTTTCAGCAGAATGAAATAATTAGCAGATTGGTTATTTTGGAGCAGTGATCTCTAAACATTAACATAGAATCATCTTCAGGAATTTTATACAGATACATTGCATCTGAGGTGCATGGCCAACCTGTTACTTCTGATTTTCAGCTGTTCCCAGGCTCAAGGGATCCTGGAATTACAGGTCAGACTTGAGAATGGTTTCTGCAATGAATCCTTACTATTCATCTCTAAGAGAACCCAGTCAAACTGTGGTCATCTGCCTAATTTGTCACTAGCTCTGGAAAGATGACCATATTTCAGTTATTGCAGATATCACTATCAGAGCCCTATCAGTTTATAAAGTTATAGTAAGATCTAGGTGGTCAGAATGTTAATGGAAATTCTTGAGGGATCAGACATGGTCTGCCTTTTTAAAAATTTCTTTTCTCTTTCCCTTTCCCCTCTCCTTTCCCTTCCCACCCTCCCTCACCTTCCCCCCATACCCCCTATATGTATGTATTCATGTGTGAGAAGAAGTTAAAGTTGGTTGTCTTCCTCCATTGCTCTGCACATTGGTTTTGGGGCCAGGATCTCTTCTGGAACCCATTTGCAGCTGCCCTGCAAACCTCGGATCACGCTGTCTCTGCGGTGTGGAGTGGAGTTCCGTCTACATGTTATGTGAGCCTTATACAGCCTCCCTTTTGTCTTTTCCACTTCCCTTCAAGCTGGACTCAACCCCTCAGCTCCAACACTTTCCAGGCCCTGCTGAGAATCTTTCCTAGGAGAGTTCTTTAAGGCCAACAGAACAATTTGGCATGGAATCAGGAGGCTTATGTTAGAGATCCTGAAAGGTCTCACTTGAGGTATTGGGTGGAGTGAGGAGGACAGGCAAGAAGTGCATATGGACTTTACTTGAGAAGTTTTCCCTTTCTACCAGCTCTGCATTTAAAGATACAATACTAAAATAAAAAACAGAAGTAAAAATGTATTAAAAGATAAAGGATCAAGCTGACTTAAAATTCATAAACAGTGGCATCCAGCCATATCCTTCAGCTGGTTTAGATGACAATGTTACTACTCGGAGGAATGGAGATCGCAAGGGTGGGTTGATATTGCTGGGAAGGGGGTCGTTTAGTCTGGAAAGCAGTGCATACCGCTCCTTCCGGTTTCTTGTTTCGCATCTTGCTAGCATCTTGTGCTTGGATGGCCTGGAAGCCGGAACTAGCTTGGTCTGTACTGAGCCATGGCAAACAAGCACATGACTAGGAAAGAGGCCTTTTCCAGATCCAGCTCACTCCGACTCAGCGTCTGGAAATGACTGTTGGGGAAACGGTGGCAAAACAAGCCAGTAGAAGACACAATAGCGCTACTTTCATTTATTTGGGATGAGGAACTGAATACAAACTTTAGGCTAATGGGGCAAATTGTGAAGAATGTTGGGAGCTGAAGTCAACCATCGCAATCTGCATCTATAGACCGAGATGTTTTTCTGCTGTGTTGAAACAAGACGCACAGAACACAGACCGGAAATTGATCTGTTCTGCCATCTTGGAGGCTCCTGACCATGCTCCACAGTACCTCTGAGCAGTTCTGCAGTTATTTCACAATACTACACATGCTGTTTAACAGATTGCAGTCTCAGAAACAGAAAAGCCCCGAGGACCATTCTGCTCTCTCCCCTCCCGCTCAGCTCCCCCCACCCCCTGGAGACCTGAGCCACCATCTATCACTTTAGATGAGGGAATTCTTCATAGATGCTCTGCCAAATGACTCTATATATGGACATGACAAGCCTGATGCCCGATGACACTCTTACACAAAAAAACTAAATTCCCTAAATAAATAAGACCTCCTTACCCACTGAAACTTCCTTACTCAAAAATCAGGGCTTGTGACGCCTCAGTGTGTAAGGGTGCTTGCTGTGAAGCCTGATGACCTGAGTTCATTCTCTGGGTTTCACATAGTAGAAGAGAAAACTGACTGCCATGTGTTGTCCTGTGACCACCCCTTGTTCGTCATAGCATGTACAGGCACACACACACACACACACACACACACACACATGCACACTCATGCACATACACACACACACACATGCACACTCATGCACATACACACACACACATGCACACTCATGCACATACACACACACATGCACACACATGCACGTACACACACATGCACACTCATGCACATACACACACACATGCACACCCATGCACAGGCACACACACACACATGCACACTCATGCACACACACACTAAAATGAAAGTTTAAAATCATCTTAAAAATCATGCCTAACTGTTGAAATCATATGATTTCTCCATGGTTCTCACAATGGATGCATTTACCAATGTAAGACTGCAGAAACACAGAAAGGAAGAAAATTGGGAGCTTCAGAAAAATCTCTCTTTAGACAAAAGCATACTTCCTGTTATATTTGAGATGTCTCAATGAACCTGTGCTTAGCAAAACCCTTTAAAAATACCTCTGTTTGCAGACACTTTAAAGCTATTTACTTTGGGCAAGAAAATGAATTCACACTTTAGCCTAAAGCTGCTTCTTACATCATACACTTATATAATTACTGATTATTACATATATAACATATGACTTTACTAATTATTATATATAATATAAGAATTTTGTATATCTACTGATATATGCCATTGATTCTGGTTGTGGGGCCCTTAGCAAGAACAGCACAATGTATATTCTAATGGGAGGCAATGGGAAGAAGGCTGGGCCTTCCTAGACCAGAAGAGTAATCTTTAATCAAACTAAAAATAAAGGTGCACGGTCAGATGTTTTAAAAATTTGCTAAGAAGAATCCTATGGAGTCTTCATTTGCATATGGAAATAGATTATGTAATTAAAAACACAAAACGGGAGTCTGAGTCTTCTGGGAACCTCAAAAAGTTCCCCCAGGGTACCATACTTTGTATGGCTCTGCTGTGCATCTGGATGTCCCTTTTATTCCCTTCTTTGTCCTCAGCTAATTGCTTTGGAGTACCTGATTTTTGTGTGCCATTTGGAGTTCTGAATGAATTGGTGGAGCCTCTTTCCTCCATGTGCACAGTGGAAGGCGTCTGTACACACACAAAGTAGACAGCAAATAGAAGGGGTATGCAGGGTCGGGACAGCTTGGAGGAAAGTTGGATGCAAAATTTTCCTTCTGCTAACTACAGAGAAATAAAATCCAAATTTCCAGAAGCCAGATTCCCTTGGTGTGTGGCGTGTTGTTACTGCACGGAGAGTTCCAGAACATGAAACAACTTCCTGAGGTTCCACATGCTATGCCACGCTGTAAATGAGAACCAGAGTTGACTCAGAGTACAGACTAGCCATCCCTGCCTGAGAAACAGAGTTTGCTGAAGTAAGAACCCTCCATCACCCACAATCTCCTGTCCTAAATCCAGTCTGAAAGCGAGTTACCCTGACCCTCTGTTCCTTCTCCTTTGGTGTTGTTACTGATAAATAAAAAAAAATCTGAGAGTCCTACAGATGAGGATAAGGGGATGAAACATGATAAGCTGGCAGCTTTAGAGCAAACTAGCAAAATATAGTTGCATACTCCTGAATATATATCGAAAACTTGACTTGTGATCTCAGTAGTTGATCCCAGGAAAGGCCTATCTGGCTTCCAACTGAACTTAAGGCATTTATTTTTATTATTTTAGGCAGTTTCTTGCAGTTTAGCCCACTCTTAAATGGAACTCGTATATCTCCCTGCCTCAGCTTACCAAATGTAAAGTTCTGGGTTCATAGGCATGTACCACCTGAATTCAAAAGCTGTAATATGTCCCCTTTTAACTGCTGTCCTATACCAAAGTTTTCCCACTGTGTGTCTCTTAGCCAGCAGCCAATGTAAATTCAGTTTGAATGAATCATCCTTCCCCAACTTTCATTATCGAAATGCTCTTGGCTTTTAGGCCTTATGGCTGTATTTCCAATTGCTGTCTAGTTTCATGGAAGCAGACCATGTCCAAGGATCCTGTCCTTTTCTGGTTGGTACCATTTCATTACAGAGAGCTCCATCTAGGCAGTTTGGTTGACAGTACTTGGTAGATTCTGCTCAGGTTTGAGTCCTTTCCACTGTGCAAATGGTAGGAATGGAGGTCTGGCCTCCTTGTCTCTCACAGCTTCATATGAGGATGCCTTAGGTAAGTGTGCATTGTGTGGTGTAGTGCGGCCCTGTCTTGTTCTCAGTTTGTGATTGTGCAAGTTCATAATAATCCCAACCTTCATTGCCATATATCTGTCCAGCCCCTCCCCAAGCTGTGACCCACAGAGAAAAAATGAGTCATATCCCAACAAAGCATATATATAACTGTAAATATGTACATAGTCACATAATATCTTAGTGTAGGCTACTATAAGAAATGACTAGAGCCTGGGTGACGTTAAACATCAGAAATACAGTTCTGTGGTCTACCAGTCTTCTAAACCAAAATGCTGGCAGGTGAGTTATCTGCTGATATCTGATGGAATCCTGTTTCCTTTCAGGAGGCGGTATTCTCACTGTGACCTCATAGAATAGAAGGCATGGTTCTTGTCACATTCATTTGCTCATGACCCTGTGACCCCCTCACCTCCCAAAGACAGTTCTTCCTAATGCCATCACTTTAGGAGTAAGTTTTCAGCCTATGAATGGTGAAGAAACACAAGCATTTAGATTATACCATGGAATATACCACATACATGTGTCATACACATATGTGTGCACCACACACCACAGAGTATACCACATGAAAAAGATACTATACCATACTACATACATAGTATATGATATATGTATGTGTGTATGTGTATATATATATATATATATGCCATGCCACATCTCTTCACTCTGTACATGTACCAATACTATAAATCCATACCACATATATATATATATCATATCTTACAACACCTATACACTGTTTATACCATACACAAACTGCACCACCTCACATGTACACACACCATACAACACACATAAGCTCCATACCAAACATACTATACCTCATATACACACACCATCATCACCTAAAAGATACCTATGAGGCAGGACCACTTGCTGTTGTACACAGCATGACCTCTTACCAAGGAACTTACTTCCCATCAAGAAGTATAGCAGAAGTCATAGAGGAGGCTCCTTGTTAGCTGGCTCTGAGACTCATGCTTAGCCAGTTTTCTTATATATCCCAGGACTATTTGCCTAGGGAATAGTGCTGCCTATAGTGGGCTGGACCCTTCTACATTGAAAAATAATCAAGACAATTGCTCATAGACATACCCAATCTAATCTGGGAAGTCCCTAAATTGAGACTTCCTTCACAGATAATACTAGGCTATGTCAATTTAACATAAAAAGTTAATTAAAAAACTCACACACACACACACTATATATATATATATATATATATATATATATATATATATATATATATATACCATGCTCACATATCACACTATATTCTTTATATCATACATATGTATACATGTGCTATACAAAAACCATACTATTTGCAATAATGCTTGGTCAATAGCTTAAGCATATTTCTGGCTAACTCATATCTTTTTTTTAAAGTTTTTTCAAGAACATTTATACATCTTTTTAATTAGATTAGCTTTACAAGCAATGTGAGAGGCTTTCATAGGAAACACCGTGTCCGAACCACATGAGTCTCTTTATGCAAATCCTGAAGTGCTCTGCCTGTCATGGGTAAAGGTCTGTTCCCCAGCTGCTTAATGTGTTGGATAAACAGCATCTTAAAGCTTTCTCTTTAACCAGTATTAACACACAGAGGCCACAAATAGTTTTAAATAGAGCCCTTCTTCGTGCCACTACATGAAACTGCGAGTAGAATGGGTAATAAGTGCATGGCCATCCTGATTGCCTGATCTTTTCACAGTGACCTCCAGGGAAGTACATAAGCTTTCCAAAAGATACATAATTTAAGTTTTGTCTGGCAAGTCCACCCCACCCCCATCCCCACGCAGCAGAGTCTGGAACCTGGTACACTTGTAAAGGTCTGATACAAAGTATACCAGGGACTCCCACATTCAAAGGCTGCTGCTCCAATCAAACAGATCTTCTGTGACCAAATGCCAAACAGTTCCTCCCAACTCTGAAACATGGTGCTTCGGGGCCAGGTGACAAAACCTCGAGCTGGCCAGCTGACAGAGGCACTTGCTGGAAAGGTTGTCAGCGGTTATTGGGGCTGAAGGAAGGGATGTGGGACAGAACTGACTCCTGCCATGAGCCCCTCATGCAAGCACAGTGCTGAGTAACCCCCAATCTACACTCGGCTTTACGTGATTTTTTTTTTCATGTTTTACATGAACAATAGCAATCTCTTAATAAGAATTACTGAGCTTTCCACAGAAAAGGTTTCTAATTGGATACAAACTACACAGCTAAGACTGGTGCAAGGTGAAATACACAGAAATAGTTCTGCATACACACATTTTGGCAAAGATCAAGGTCAGAGATAGAACACCCAAGGGACAAGGAGTTACACCGTATCTGTGCAAAGTCTGGCTTTCTAAGGGGACTGGAGTTTTTGTATTAGGTACAATTTATCAAAACTGAATTAAGAAAAAAATTTACAGTATTATTCCTGAAAATAACATCAATCTATTTTTGTAAGCCTCCTCATGCTATTAAAGTTGGCCCTAAAGACCTCCTACGATGACTGTCGCCAGTGAATGATGGTTCCTTTCCTTTTGACTGACAGGAAAGAAAGGGCGTGGAGTCCCAGCTGCCGTCCACGAGGTTTTTCTTGGCCTGTCTCACAGTAATTTGAACTTGTAAAGGTCTCTGCTGACCTTGGTGATAGTGAAACCTAACAGTAGATGGTCACCACTGAATACCAAGTACCTTAGAGAGCGATGGGAGGAGAAAGCCACAGAGAAATGGTTTGTTCTGTAAGTTAAAGTTTCAGTGCTAAGCCACCCGCACTGAGTACACTCAAGCCTCCTCCACTCGGGTTCCCAAGACAAAGGGCTGTCTTCTGTTTCAGGGCCAACCTGCCAACAGTCGTGCCCCACAGCCACAGCTTTCCCCATGGCTCCTCCTTAGTTTGACTGTGCTTCCAGATCCTGCCAGGTCACAGCCTTGTTCTGCTGCAGCAGAGCTCCCAGTGGCCCCAGGCACGTGGACGTGTGTGGCTAACTCATATCTTAAATTAACCCATTTCCATTAATCTGTGTATCGCCACAAGACTGTGGCTTACCCGGTAAAGTTTCAGCATCTGTCTCCAGCAAGGCTACATGGCTTCTCACTGACTACACCTTCTTCCTCTCAGCATTTACTTTAGCTTTCCCCACCTACATCTACTCTGCCCTGTGTAGTCCCAAGACAGTCCTTTATTAAGCAATGGTATTTACAGCATACAGAGGAAAATCCTAATATATATCCATATGTATCCATACGTATCATAAACACATCACATACAGTGCAGACATGAAAGCATACCATGCACACACAGTTTTCATATATATCACATACACATAAATTTCAAACTGAAATCTAGTACTATTGCTCTTTAATACTCTTTTATTTTTAAAAAAATAAGATATGTATTATGTATGATAGCAGTGTATAGTTTAAAAACCACATGTTGATCTTATCTCTCATGAACCTAGTCTCCTAAACTGTTTCATTGTGTGTTTGGAACTCGTTCACCATCAGCAAAAAATACTGTAGTTATGATTATGACCTCTTTGAATGGCTTCTTTCCTTTTATTCTAACCAAAGTGGAAGACAATGCACTTCTGCCATTGCCCTCAACTGATGACTTTTTCCACCCCTTTGCTTCATTCAGTTTTGAGGTGTTATGACTGTTTCTATGCCAATCTTTCTCTGTTTTTTTATACTCTATGTTATAAATACTACCAGCTAACACTTTTCTTGATTTTGTTACTAACCCTCACTTGAGGAAACAGTCTCTCTTTAATACCGCAACCACTATAATTAATTAGTAGTAGTCGGGTGTGGTGGCACATACCTTTAATCCCAGCACTTGAGAGGCAGAGGTAAGCAGATCTCTGTGTTTGAGGACAGGCTGATCTACAGAGTGAGATCCAGGACAGCCAAAGATACATAAAATAAACCTTGTCTCAAAAACAATTAAAAATTAAAATAAAAAAAATAGTAACAAAAAAAAGCTCAGTAAAGATGGAAAATACACAGAGTCTGGATACTGCATGTTACTGTGTTATCTTTGAATTGTTTGACTGCTGATACAGGAGCAAAAGCTACTGAGACACATTTGTTTATAAATGCTGTTGGATTAATCCAAACTATATATTTTGAAAATGCCTTGATTTCAAAATTTAAGTCAAAAGATATGTTATATTGGTTAACATATTTTGCTTTTGTTACCACAGGAAATGATAGACTGTGGATTTTTTTCTTGGTTAAGAAAAATAAGGTTTGATCAAGGAAGACCCCCTGAGAAATCTCCAATGGGAACAGATGCCCCAGAGGACCCAAAGTTTCAGAGCACCTCTTTTGCAGTTTCTTCTTACTTCTGCACCCAGAACAGCCTCAAGACCTATTGGCTGAGATGTTCCAGCCTCACACAACACTCCAGTCAGGCCTTGACCATAATCCTAAACTTTCTATGAGTTCCCATAAGACTACCATCATCCCCAGTCAGCAGGAATTAGTCTAGAAAATTATGCCCATATTCCCCCCAAATAAATTATGGATGCCTGTCTTTTTTTAAGGTATGTTGTTGGTAATAAGTTGTTATGGACAATCAGGGGAAAAGCTAAAACAAAGGAGATTAGATTTAGGGGTGTTATTTTGAAAAGAAAAAAAAGGTGAAATGCTGTGGAATAATGCTCTTGTATACTGTAAAGATTTGTCACTCATATTGGTTTAATAAAATGCTGGTTGGCCAGTAGCGAGGCAGATAGTATAGGCAGGGCAACCAGACTAGGAGGATTCTGGGAACAGGAAAGGCCAGCCAGGTGCAGAGGACACAAGATGAGAGTGCCTCACTGATAAAAGCTGTGGGACAGGGCAGGACAGACGTCTCCATCTACACCTGGTTTACTGGATCTGTTCAGGGTCTAGGCTCTAACTCTTAACAGCTCCACTAACCCTCTGACCTGAGAGTCCAGTGACTTAGTTTAACAGGCTGTTAGAACATGCCTATCACACTTCAAATTCCTGCTTTCCTATTCTTTAATCCTTTTGGTTTCAGAATGCTTTAATTTTTTCAACCAAAATCCACCAGGTGAGCATCCTGAAGAGATATGCAGTAGCAAAGTAGAGATGTGATGGCTGCAGTAGAGTGGGAAGCACAATAACCAGCAATTCCAACATTCATGTCATCTGTGTGGCATGTCATCAGCCCCGGAGGGGAAATGGCCTTGCTAAATTAAGGCCAGAAGTCATGGATTTATAGCTGAGAATGAACTTAGCATTCTTTTTGATTATCATTTTTCTTTTTCTGTGGTATTGATGAGGATCTGGCTGCTTGCTTGGGAAATTGTATTTATATAGAATAGTACTTTCTAACATTTGCTGGGATTTCTCCTTTGCAAAATGAACCTTTTAATTTTTGTCAAAACCTTTTTGCTGTGGAATACATGTTTATATGATAGCTCTTCTAATGTGTCCACATGACTGTGGTCTGTCTCTCTGAAGTATATTTTATTTATTTTAGAGAAAAGAAGAGAGCGGAGGAGAGGGAGAGCGGGGAAAGAGCACATATATACATGAAAACCACAGCAAGTATGTGAAGGTCAGAGAACAAATTATAGGAGTTAGTTTTCTCCTCTCACTATAGGACTGATGCTCAAACTCAGGTCCCCTGGCTTGGCTGCAAACCTCCTTACCCACTGAGCCAGTTCTGCTGTATCTGTGGTTTGTTCTCCCTTGAATCCTGACAAACACAGTTCATAACCCTCAAAAAGCCCTAGGCTAAGCCTAATTCCTAATGTGACGGTATCCAGAGGGTGCATATATATGTGAATGTTTGTGTGCACGCATGCATGTGCATGAGATAGATCAGGTCATGAAGGTGATGCTTTCATGAATGGGGTTTGTATCCTCATTCACTTCACTTGTTTTACAGCAGTTGGGTTGCAGAGGGAAGCTAGCCACATGAAAAGCAGAACAACTCTCATCAGATGCAGGCTCAGCTACCACCTTGGTTTTGGATGCTGCAGTTTCCATAATGGTAAAAAGTAAATCGTTCATTTATTACCTCCCATTGTGCCACATTTGTTACAGCAGCCTGAACCAAGACACCTGTCAAAGTTTTATGCAAAGAGACTGTGGAATTTATATTACTCTCAGCTCCCTCTCCTTGTTGGCATTTGGTGTTCTCATTATTATTTAATTTTAGCCACCCTGGTAGTATGTGATACTAATTTGGTCATATTAACTTACATATCTTTACTTAGTAGTTTGAGGATTTTTTATAGGTTTATTTTCCATTTGTATCCTTTCTTGGATGAAGTTAAATCTTTCTATCATATTATCCCAGTGTTTTGTTGAGTTTAGCATATACATTCTGTGTTTGCTTATTGGAACTGAACCTAAATTTTCGCTTTCTCGTAATTATTATGAACAAGACTTTCAAATGATTTTTCAGTACATTCTGACTACATTTAAAAATGGATGGTGTTCATGTGGTGTTGACCACATGTCCTAACCCTGTGACTTTTAGTCAATCTCCCTAAGTTGGTTAGTTTATTGTCACCTTTACACAACCTAGAGTTACCTGAGAAGAGGGAACCTCACCTGAAGAACTGCTCAGATTGGATTGGCGTGTTAAAGTATCTGTAAGAGATTTTCTTGACTGCTGCTTGATGTAGGAGAGCCAATTCCACTGTGGGTGTCACCATCCCTTAGATAAGTGGGCTTGGGCTGTCTAAGGCTAGTTAAGCATGAACCAGAGAGCCAGCCAGTAAACAAGGTTCCATCAGGATGTCTGCTTCATTTTCTGATTAAGGTCCTACCTTGACTTTCTTCAGTGATGGACTGTTACCTGAAACTATAAGCCAAATAAATGTATTCGTTCCCAAGTTTCTTTTAATCATGGTGTTTATTACAGAGGCAGAATTAAACAAATGAAGACAGTGCTACTAGTCATAACATTATACAGAAATTGCTCAACCATATTTTCACTAGTGACTTATCTAAGCCAGGTGACCTTGGTAAAGGTTAAACCAAGATTCAAGGAAATTTTGGCATTATTGCTTTGTAAATAAGTGGCTGTCCTTTGAAACAGACTTTCATTGTAGCTATCTCCACTTCTGTTATATATTTAGGAATTAATTCCCACAGTTCAGAATTTTCTTTCTCCTAGCTTCATGTGAAAACAGTTTCTTACTGCCAGGCCTTCATTTCTCTCTCCTAGGTAAATGCATAGATCTGCCTTCCTGCAATTATCTTTATCAGCAGGCATTTGGTCAGTGGTTAGGGTCAAGGTAAGAATATTCTATTTAAGGTATTCACAGGTATCCAAGGACATAGAATTACTAATTGCCCATGCTGATGCTCTGTTCTTAACCCATGATCAGAATGACTGATAACTACATATCCTGGGACCCATAATTTAGAGGCCTGGGTTTCTTCTTTGCTTAGAGGAGTAAGTCTAACTCCAGACCTAGGCCCATAGAAATTATAGCCTCTGGTGTATTTACTATCTGACCAAGAGCTATGGCTTCTCTCTGACTGTTTACATAGGTTGCTTTGTTACCCAATTCCGTGCATGCTGGGAAAGGGAAAAAGTGGTGCACTGAAAATAAACCTTTTTAGTTCTTTTATCTACCACCTAAAAATGCAGTGTAGTGCACTCACCTTACCCTCTAGAATTCCCTGATGAGCTAATTTCTTTCTTAACTAACTTTTTTCATTAAGGAGTTCACCAGATGTGCACTAGTCACTCCTACCTTTGAGCTGACAGACACAGATCTCTCTCTCTATTTCTCTCTCTCTTTCTTTGTGTGTCTAAATCCTTATCTGAATTTTTGGGGGCAAAAGAATTCTGACCCTGGAACCTGCTAGGGCTGGGGAATTGCTAGTTTTAAGGGTATGTAGGACTGTTAATGTTTGTAACAAGTAGAACAAGGGAGAACAAGAACAATGGAGAATAAAGAATAAGAATGGAGAGGAGAATAAAAAATATGGATAGACAGAACTTGTGAGTAAACTTCTTAACCCTCAGATTTTTAACCCCTATTTAGCTTATTATGGTGTCCTTTTTCTGAACACTGGGAGATAATTTCTATAAGCTGGACTTTTAGGGACCCTATTAAGACAGTCCTATTTTCATATTAGAGGTTTTTATTATACTCCTTGGATTTGTATTCATGTAGAATCAACATTGTAGATGATCTTTTTTGCAAATAAAAACAATCTTATTTCTTCCTCTCTAATTATTTATCTATTATCTCTAATTCATGCATCTATCTCCATATCTATCTGTCTGTCTGTCTATCATCTATCTATCTATCTATTTATCTATCTATCATCTATCTTTCTATTTATCTATCACCTATCTATCTGTGTATCTGTTATCTTTCTACCTATTATCTATCATCTATCTATCTATCTATCTATCTATCTATCTATCTATCTATCTATCTAATCTCTCTTTCTATTTATCTATCTATCACCTATCTATCTGTCTGTCTATCTGTTATCTATCTACCTATTATCTATCTATCTATCTATCTATCTATCTATCTATCTATCTATCTATCATCTACAATCTACATCTTACCTTTCTGAACTGACTTAAACCTTCAGGTCTATAGTTAGTGGAAATGGTAATATTTAATATCCTTCACTCATCCCTGATTTTGATTATTTTATTTTTCAGTTTCAAAATCTCACCTTGGTAATTTTATGCTTTCAATAAAGTTCTCTAGTTTTCAGAATGATTGCAATCCCTGGATGGAGAAATGGCAGAGATTTACTCTAGCATAAATCTTCCTTGCCTTCCTACATCTACTCATTTTTTAGATAGTTCTGCTGATAAATAATTCACAAAACATAAAATTCATCTATTTAAAGTGTTTCATTAAGTAGATTTGAGAATATTCAATAGTTGTGTCACCACCCCTATAATTAATTTTAGGGCATTTTCAGAAACACCATCATCAAGGAATAGGTCCATTTTTAGTTATTTCTCATTTTCCCTAAGTTTCCCCAGTTCCAGAAAACAGCTAATCTACTTTCTGGCTTTATAGACTTGCTGTCTTGGAGATTTAACATGCATTTAATCATATAATGTGATCTTAGATACTGGGAGCTGTTTTCAATCATCATAATATGCTTAAATGCTATTCGTGTTGTAACATGTATCCATATTTTATTTGTTGCTGACTACTACACTGTGCATGCTTACTGCCTTGTGTTTGTTCGACATTTGATGTAAATTTGGGTTGCTTCTGTACTCGTAAAATTATGAATACTGCTAGTGTGTAGTAAGCCTTGTTTTGATACATGTTTTCATATGAGTATGCCCACAAGTGAGTTGCTGGATCATATGGTAATTTTATGTTAGCATCTTGAGAAACTACCATTGTTGGCACATGTTTTCATCTTACAAACATTGGATCTATATGTTCTAAGATCTCCATATTCTTGCCAACACTTGTTATTGTGACAATCGAGTGTGATAGAAATATCTCCTACATTCTAAGAGACTGGAATTTTTACTGGACATCACAGCCAGAGTTAATAAAGTACCTTGAAATCACTTAAGACTACCAGCCAACTGTGTGAACAGTTTGTGTATTTATCCTGTTTTTAAGGGATAATGTACCAAACAACCTTACTTGTCTTATATTTCCCATGTAATCAACTTTTACAACCTAAGCTAATGCAATCTTATTGTGTATTCTTCCTTGCCTATGACACAGAGTAGTGCATGTGCATCCTAGGAATCATTTTCTGAACACAGTAAAACCAGCAATGAATGTCCACTATAGATTTTGAACCAACATTTGGATATTGCTTGAGAAACAATGTTTGTAGTAATGTTCAGATGTACTGTTATCTGGGTCTGCTGGGGTCAGATGGAGCCAGGGACATATTCCCTTGAAATACTTTGTTAAAGAATTCTGTAAAGTCTTCCCTGTGCTCTCCCCATGTGATGCTTTTGATGCTATCCAATAAATACAGAACAAAGATTTTTTGTTAAGGATGGGTGCATGCAGACAGACACAGGGACAGATTCACAAGTCAGCCTGCAGGCAGGCAGATTCAGACGGAGAATGGAAGACATGCAGCGAGCCCAGTAGTGAAATCAAGTCTAAGCTTGTGCTTGGTTAAATGATGCTAAGGGGAAACGCTTTGATTTCTTCCTTAATGCAACACATTATTGGAGAATCAGAGTTCATTATTAATACATTCAAACCAATTGCACTCTGGTGCCCTGTGTGAGGAATCTTTAATGCATTTAATTCATGCAGTTATTTTGATCATCTTTTATTTTGAGTATTCTATTAGATACTAAATCATTGCAAAGCATTCTCATTTTCCTTCTTGTATCAGTCCAAATCATATCCCCCTTGCATTGTAACTTTATGGTAACTTGGAAATCAGGAAGTTTGAATTCTTCAACATTATTCTCTCCTCTCTTTATCAATTTTCCACCCTTCTTTTCTTCTTTCCTTTTTTCTTTTCCTTTTCCTTTTGCCTATTCTGATTTCCTTGAATTTATATGCCAATTTTGGAATTTTTTGCAAACAAATAATCTACAGTTTTAATAGACATTGTGAAGAATCTGCAGATTAACGTGGGGAAATATTTTCACATTGACAGCATTAGGTTTTCTGATCCATGAATGTAGAACGTTGTTCCACGTGGCTAGTTCTTTAATTTGTAAACTTTATACTTTTCAGAATAGAAATTTTACAGATTTTAAATATTTATTCATACTATTATATATACAATGTTTCTTAGTTTAATTTTTATCACAACTAGAAGGTTTAATTGTATTCTATCCTCTAAAATCTTATTTTTGTATTTTTAGTACTTTTACTGTTGTTCTTTCTTTTTCTTTCTTCTTTTTTTTGGTATTTTTATTATAATTTTAATTTCTCTATAGCTTTGGAGCCTGTCTTGAAACTAGCTCTTGTAGACACAGGCAGGTCTCGAACTCACAAACATCTACCTGCCTCTGCCTCTTGAGTGCTGGGATTAAAGGTGTGTGCTACCACTGCCCGGCTGTTGTTCCCTTCTTAAATGACTTGTATTAATTATCAATGATCATGTCACCGATACAAATATAAAATGAAAGCTTTGAAACTCCTAGATGATACTACAGCAAGAACCATAAAGGATGTTGGGTTTGTCAATGACTCACAAACAATATTAAAGGCACAACCTGTAAAAGGAAACAGTGGTAAGGTTGATGTCATTAACATCAAAATACTCGGCTGTACGGGAGACACTGTGTAGAGAATGAAAAGACAGTCACAGAACTCAGAAAAATCATTGCCTATAATTCAAACTATTCGAAAGAACACTTGAACTCAACAAGAGAAAAATTAACATGTTTTTAAAGATCCAAAGACTTTGACAGGCAAGAAGATACACTGAATACATAGATAAACATCGGGAAAGATGACTACATCATACTCCACAAGGGAAATGTGGACAGAAGCAGTTAAGATACCACCACATACCTACACAAGCAGCCCAACTTTGCAACAGCAAACAATGAGGAAGTGGTGGGACAAAAATGACTTTTGTTGTTTGGTGGTTTTTTCTAAAGCAAAATATATTTTATTCTATGCTAGAGAAATTTCACTACTTGGTATTTACACAAATGAGTTGAATACTCATGTTGAAAACTCATACTTAATTTTAACTATGTCTTATCTTTCCCAATCCTACGTACATTTATCCAAAACTATGACCCAGTTAGAGTCTTTTCCATCTGAATCTGTTTTATTGTGTATCTGTAATTACTTTCTGACTGGGATTGCTTTTAAAATAGTAAGCGACTTGGTTGCAGAGGCCCTAGATGCCGGCCCTGCCTCTCTCTTCCTTTCAATATGGCAGAGGTACCATTACTGCCACCTCTGTGACTGCCAGGTGGGAGCCCTCCTCACCACCTTCACTCTGGGTAGCACCATGCAGCATAAAAACTCTTTTTATCAGAGTAAAAGCTAAATTTGTAACCTGGAAATATCTCTGAGCCTACCTGAGCACTCCTAGCAGACCTGATTCACAAACTGCCCAGGCAGAGAGTGGGGCTGAGCTGCCGACATGTTCTCAATTACTTTCTCCTGACCCCAAACGGGCACAAAAGCATCCAGACCCATAGTGGGTAGCAGGCATAAACCCCAAATGTTTTAGACCATGTTGGCACACCAATTTGTTGTCGGAGGCTACAAGTTTGTTTCCCGATTGCCCTGACTCGAAATAATTGCACAGAAACTATATTATTTGCAATACTGTTTGGTCAATAGCTTAAGCATATTTTTGGCTAACTCTTATACCTTAAATTAACCCATTTTTTTTTTATTAATCTGTGCATTGCCACATGGCTGTGGGTTACAGTCAAGGTTCCAGTGGGTTCCAGTGGGTTCCAGTGGAGGTGTCTGTCTCCTTTGGGCAGCTACATGGTATCTCTCTGTCTCTGCCTACTCTCTTACTATATATCTCTTCCAGCCTGGTTAAATTTTGTTTAGCCATTGTCCAAAAGCAGCTTCTTTACTAACCAATGGCAAATAATCAATATGAATAAAACATATTCACAGCATATATCACCTCCCACATCAATCCCCCATTGACATTAGAAACCTCAGGATTTGATACTAGTTCTAGCAGCTCGACTTTTGGTGAGTGTTTGCTTCTCTCTCTTCCTTCTAAACCTCAACTTTAAGAAACAAGGAGAGACTAAATGATCCCTATGGGGATCCATACACATAGCCATGATTCCTAGGTGCGGGAATTCCTAACTGTGCAGGATCCTCAAATGTTAGTACCCATTTTTAAGGTCATTTCAACATTTTTCTATATCAAGTGGTCCCTCTTGGGAGGTCCGCAGACATCTCTTCACCTTTTAACTGCAAGGATTGAAATGGTTCTACTCCAAAGTGTAGGTTTTCTCTGACCTGCGTGGTTCGTTTATTCTCCTTTAGAAAGAGAAAGTAAGAGTTCCAATACCTGCATGGATTGTGCATGTGGCTGCTGACCACTGAAACTCCAGTTTAAAATACTGTGAAAGCAACTACATCATACTGAAAGTTAGGTGGTTTGGTTTTTTGTTTTTGTTTATTCCCTCTTTATTCTGATTCTAATAGGACCCAGAGGTAAAATCACACTTTTGGGTTTGAAAGTATTTCATACATTTTGTTTGTTTTAAGACATCATTTCAATTTTTTTGAAATGGTTATTTTGTTGGTCATAGACCACAGCATTATATCTAAAATGCTAATATATATGTTTATCTATAACATGTATAATATAACAGATTCAACACATTTAAAAGTCCTTCAAATTCAAACTATAAACTGGTAGCAAGCGTCAGAAAGGGAGCCCTTTCCTGTAGGAAGTGCTGTGTGTTGCTGAGAAACTTGACTCAAAAACAACTATAATCCAAGTGTTTCTATTCTGCTGTTTGAAGATGGGGGAGCCAATTGTAATCTTGAAGTAACGAGATTCACGGAGCTGGCACAAAATACATTATTCAGTTCCCTGCTACTAATGTCATTTAAATTGGTTTTCATTCCATTATCTTGGGCTACTGGGCACTTAAGTTGAGGCAGATTTATGAGCATTTCCTAATCAACAAGAGCTCCCCTCTGACAAAGGAAGTAACCCAATTTAGGAGGGGGAGTGTCTTTTTGTTCTCTGTCCTTACTGACTTTCTCCTTCAACACCTCACTTCCCACCAGGCTGGGACTCCATTAACTTTATAAACAAATTAGACTCCAACCTTTTTAACTGTTCTCACTTTGCTAAAATCAAAAAGGCACTTAATTAGTTTGCCTCTCGGATATATTACTGCAATAACAGGATCTTTACAAACAATATCAAATGATGGTCTAAGACTGTTTGAATTAAGGAAAAACACTTTTAAATGAGTATGGTCAATACCTAAAGGACATTCCAGACAAGTCTGTGAATTTGTCCAACAGATTCTCCTGAATATAAAAATGTAAAAAACACCTATTTTGATTTTCTTGGAGATTATGACTGTTTTGAGAAAAATAAAAGTTTGCTGTTTCATTTTTTTTCCAAGGTGGTTTTAGAAGAACCTGTTCAGGACAATGAGGAATACTGAGAACTCAAGAACAATTGCAGCTGGTTTTTGATCCTACTGCACGTACTGGCTTTGGGGGAGCCTAGGCAGTTTGGATGCTCACCTTATGAGACCGGATAGAGGTGGGCGGTCCTTGGGCTTCTCACAGGTCAGGGAACCCTGATTGTTCTTGGAGCAGATGAGGGAGGGGGACTTGATCGGGGGAGGGGAGGGAAATGGGAAGCGGTTGCGGGAAGGAGGCAGAAATCCTTTATAAATAAATGAATAAATAAATAAATTAATTAATAAAAAATAAAAAATAAAACTATGAGAGGCGGTCCTGAGGACCCTTCCTATAAGGGCTGTGTGAAGATGTCTCCTGATAGTACTAGCTGTATTAGATCAATAAAACAAGAATAATTGCCTATAGACAAATGTATATTCATTTTAAAATCTGGTTTTGAACCTTGAAAATAACTCCACAAGCTGTCTTCAAAGAGATCTTGTCTTCCCAGAAGACACATAAACACTGTATGTGAATGGATGATGTACTCAAATGACTTATGAACATTTACAAACATTAGGTTAGGTACATAAATTATGATGAATGAAAATACCTTGAGGTGAACTAAGCCTGTGAACCAAATAGTTAAGAAAAATTCTTTAAACAGTTTAAGTATTATAATTCTACCATTTTCTTGATTGACCAACTTAAAACTCATAATTAGAATCTAATCAGGTTGTTTAAAAAAGTAGATGCCTAGAATACAATGAGTAATTTACCCTCGGATATAATCGATTTGTGTGGCTCTGTTTTGAAACATTGGAAATAAGCCTAGTTTTTCTTCTATGTATATTCTAAGACCTCATTTCTATTACAAATGGTTTCACAACACAATATTACATTTAATTTAATTTTCATGACTATCTTCTAGAAGAGTTTGTTCACTGAAATATTAAAGAAGTAAGCTGCTCTATTGCATATACTATTTAACTACCACCGTAGGATCTGCTCTTTTATTTTTTATAAGATATTAATTTTCTTATTCTTTAAAAAATTCACAAGATATTTATTTGTGAAATATTTCTACATTATCTAAGAACTGGTTTCATTTTTAAAATTCTAGTTGTGTCTAAATTTGTAATTGGTGACAAATATTTCCTCCAGTATGATCTTAGGTAGGCAGCCAAAAAACAAGCAAATATCTTCTTAATATAAAACATAAATTATGAAATATTCTACAAAGCTGCTAAAAGGAAATAGTGTGATAGATTGCGATGTGATTAGGACTGTCTGACAAATAAACCCCGGGAAATTCTTCTATAATTTTAAACTCATTGCACCGTTGATAGCAAGACCGACCCTCTTGAATACAGGCAAAGCTCTTCAACTGAGCAGAACTCTGTTCACTCACACCAGTAGTGTAGTAATAAGGGAGGCGGGGCTGCGTTCCCAGCACCCCGGCCGCCTGCTCGGCTAGCTTATGCCCCAAAATAATTACACAGACACTGTATTCTTTTAAGCACTGCTTGGCCCTTTAGCTCTAGCACTTACAGGCTAATTCTCACATATTAATTTAGCCCATCTCTAATAATGTGTGAGAACCGGTCTTACCGGGAAGATTCTAACCTAGTCCATCCTGGGTCGGAGCTTCATCCCGGGAGCGGGGCATGGCGTCTCTCTCAGGCGTCTGCTCCCGAGATCAGAGCTGTGGAGTCTCTGACCTCACTTCCTCTTCCTCCCAGCATTTTGTTCTGTTTACTCCACCCACAGGGCCAAGCAGTTTCTTTATTGGCCAATGACCTTCCTCCATCACAGTAGCGCTTGGAAAGCCCATTTATCTCCTTTGCTACCTCTTCTGCTTCTTCAATAGCTCCATTCTTCTTTGATGTTGACTCTTTAAGAATTCACCGATGGGGCTTGCAAGATGGCTCAGCAGGTAAAGAAGCTTGCCACCACGACTGAATACTTAACTACCATTCCCAGGACCCACATAGGGGAAGGAAAGAAAAGACTCCTGAAAGTTGTCCTCTGACATTCGCATGTGGGCTTTGACATCCGCACCCTCCCCAGCAAGTAAACACATAAATAAAACTTAAGGAAATATATTTTTAAAATGTTTATTTATTTTGACGTTGGCCTTTGGTTTTTCTTTCTTCATCTCACCCTCTTCCTTTTGCTTGACATTATGGAATGGCCCCTGTTTGCAGGCTTTTGTTGTCCTTTTCTTTATATCTGAGCCATTTTACAATGGTCTTTTGTTTCAAGGGGATTGATAATTTCTGATCAAGAACCAGTTGGCACATTAGCTCAACAGAGGCAGAGCAGCATAGATTGTAGATACATGGAAAACAGGCTGCTCCTGGTATTGGGACATGGCAGCCACTGATTGGTGGCTCCTCTGAGCCATGGTTTCCATATCTTCAAAGGAAAAAAATGCTTATTCTAAAGCTTCCAGTGAATGAAGCTTACAAAAGATAAAGTTCTCTAAAGTGCTCTGTACTGTGAAATACTCGTACTCTTATTATTTTAAGACTTAATATTTCTTTGTCTTCTCTTCCTCTCCTGTCTCTGTGGACTTCCACATCTATAATTGAATCTGCTATTTTGTCTTTGTTAATATTCTCAATTTATGCTGAAGCCTTAATGCAACCGTCCTCTGGAGCCCACATAGCAACGCCCCATTCTTTGCTGGTTTATCTATAGGGTCCAGGCGCAGTGCTAGGCAGAAGAGTGTGAAATGTGGAACACTGAATGAGGAATGAAGAAATGACAGAGATAAATTAGAAAATTGTAACAAAGAGTTAGTAAGCATGAGAACACTTTTCATGGCATCACACAGCTCGGAGAGGGTGCTGTAACCCTTCTCTTGTAAATCTGTAAATATAAGAGGCACTGAATGTTCAAAATAAAAGTAAAATTATCCTGCTAAACAGAGCAAGACAACCAAATAGCTTAAACAGAGCCCTTTAAAAACCCTACTGTTTAAAAAATTCTGTTGTATGTGGATTTCCAAATAATTATGGTATGATGCTATTTTATGTACTTATTTATGTATTGTTTCCTTTACCAAAAAATTTGCCAAAATTATGCACACTCTTTAACATAAGTTTGGTATTCCTAGAAATACCCTGCAAATTTGTCTGCTGCACATGCTACTACTGCTCTTTAAAAACAAAAACAAAACAAAAGCACAACAGGTCTGATGTGGACAGGCTAGAATCCTAACACTTGGCTATCTAAAGTAAGAAGATCAGAAGTTCAAAGCCACCCCACTCTCTACAGCAAGGCTTTTTCTCAAACTCACCAACTAACCAAAAAAAAAAAAAAAAAAAAAAGAACCGTTATTGTTTGTTATCCCTTTATTTGCTTCCAAACTATCCACAAAACACTTGCCATATATCAGAGTTCAAGGCTATAATCATATAACAACACATAAAATAGCCATTTTCTCTCTGCTAGCTCCCCCAAATCTCTACTGTCTTCCATTAAGTGTTAAGTAATAATAAGTTTTAGGGAGAAAAAAATTATCAAAGTTGAGATGCAAGCAAAATGTGTATGTGCTTATATATATAATGATATAATTAGAATGGAAAAGATCCCATTGAAGCAAAGGTTTTTAGGCAGAAAGCTCTATGGAGAGCCTAGGGAAGAATATTCCAGACAAAGGAGTAGCAAGTGCAAGGGTTCTGGATAGTGTATACATGCCTCTCATGGTTGAGCATCAACAGGGAGATGCTCTAATAGTCCTTATGTGGGGTGAGGAAGCTGGAAGGCAGTTGGGGTGGTAAACATGATGATCTCCAGTAAAATCCAAGATCCACACCAGTTTTTTCAACTAGAAGAAAAGGTGATGGAAAAACCAGAGGACACTGAGCAGAGAGGAGATGAGATGCCACATCCTAACAGGATCATTCCTGTTGCTGGAGAAGGATAAACATAGAAGTAACAAGGGGTGTTATTTTGGTCATTGGATTGAGAATCCACCTAGAATCTGTGGCTCTGGTGTTATTAGAAAGTGTGAGAAGCAGTGTGGGGTGCTGTCCTCTGGACTCCAAGAAGCAGAGACAAGGTGGTGGGCATGAGCATGTGATTCAGAGTTGCCTGTGTGAGAGGAGAGAGTAGAATCTGCAAGGAAACAGAACCCAGTTGCAGAGATGCAGGGGAACTAGGCCTTTGATGACCTTCCACCAGAAGCAGAAGGGCCAATATGTCTGCTCTTCTTCTCATTGACATTCAACTCTAGACTGGAGATCCTGTTCCTGAGCAATCGCACCAGAAAAAGAAAGGAAATACTTTTACTTTTACAGCCTTGTTTAGTCTTAGGTAGCAAAGCCACCCATGTAAAAGTCCTGGGAAACCTATGTGAAAAAAAATGCAAGATTCTTAAACTAATAAGTGAATTTAGCAAGGTCACAGGCTCACAGACTAGCAAGTCAATTTTTAAAAATCCTATTTTTTATAATATGAATGATTATAAAATAGAATCAAAATATTTACAAAAATAATGACACTAACATTAAATATTTAGAAATAAGTCCATAAAAGTTTTTAAAACCTGTATGTCAAAATTTACAAACACATTGACAATGAAAATTCAAGAAAATCCAAAAACATGCAGATATGCATCTTGATAAAGAACATACATCCAAAAAAAAAAAAAGAACATATATCCAGTTTAATAGAGGTCTCTATGCCATTTAAAAGTAACTTAATTAAACAAGATGGGCAACAAGTCAGTGCTTTACCAAAAAGATTTAAATACAGAAAAATTATGGTGTATATCATTACTCACTAGAAAAATACATTAACATTTTAATGAGTTATTAGCACACATCTGGCTTTAATTAAACACATTTGAACAAAAGTAAAGGGACTATGACATATAGTATGGAGGATTCTAGTTATGTGAGACAGCTTTGCATCGCTGTGATCAATCTCCAGGAAAACAAGTTAAAAGAATAAGAGTTTATTTTTGACCCTTAGCCTGTGCATAGTTGGCTTTATTGGGAGGCAGAACATCACTTCATGGCATGAGTAGACAGAGGATAGAAGGAAAAGAGTCCTGAGATGAGACAAATCCTTAAAAGTCATGGCCCTGTAGTGGTTTGAGTGAGAATGTCCCCCATTGGCTCTTGTTTTTTAGTCCCCAGCTGGTGGCGCTGTTTCAGGAGGTTTAGAAGGAACGGCCTTATTGGACGAAGGACTTCAGAGGATGTGGGCTTTGGACAGTTTAAAGTCTCTTGCCATTTCTAGTTTTCTTCTCTCTGCTGTGTGCTTGCAATGGAAGATAATAGCTCTCAGCTTTCTGCTCTAGCTGCCATGCCGGCCCCTGAAGCCCTGCTGTGTCCACCACCATAGACTCTAACCCCTTAAAACCTTGAACCCAAATAAACTCTTTCTTCCATGGATTGCCTTGGCCATGGTGTTTTCTCACAACAACAGACAAGTGATCATCAGTCACAGTTAGCTTCAACTGTCAGGGTGGCATGATTAGAATCACTTGAAGAGAAGGGGCCTCAGTAGTGAACTTTCTAGTTCAGATTGGCCTGTGACCATATCTATGGGATGTCTTCTTAATTGATCATTGCTGTAGGAGGGATGTCCTACAGCATCCATTCCACTGTGGACATTTCCATCCATAGGTACATGGGCCTAGGTAGCTAAGCAAATCAGAGGGAATAAGCTAGTAGGTAACATTCTTCCATGGTTCTATTTAGGTTCCTGGTCAAGGTTCCTGCCTTAACATCAAACCTTGGTGTAGGGCCCATGGGTCTGCCCCTGCTCCTGGGGTTCATTTTGAGGACAGTTTCTGGCCAGCCAGGGTTTCTTGTTTGTTCCTGTGCTCTCTCTGCTCTGCCTACCTAGTGATTAGCTATAGGGCATTGTTGACTCCAGCTTGGGTGTGGTAATTTCTCACCTGCCTGGGAAGTATTCCATTGGGCAGCAGCTAGGTATATAATTAAGGTTTTTCCTAAATTTGAATAAATGGCATTCGGTGATCTCCTTTCGAATGACCCAGGTCTCTTGTGTATTCTTTCAATCTCCAGGCCCTTGCCCAGCTCGCGAGTGGTGCAGTGGCACACGGACTGTACCAAGAGTAAGTTTCCCCTGGTGATGGTATAGCCTGTAAGCTAAGGAAAATGAAGGAATGATGTTCCACATTCTTAAAACCTGTGGGGAAATTCCTAACTGTTGCGTGTGCACAGGTGCTCACCATCTTTCTGGACAGAGAAAAAGTGAGCAGTAAACAGTGCCTGTTCTTAAGCAGGTCTTTTGTACCTGTAGCCAGATGAGTGGGTGACACAGAGTTTAATGAATGCAATGACAAAGGCGATGATTATTGTTATGAGACTACAGCATAAAAACACCCAATTCTGGGGCTACTCTGGAAAAAGCAGAAGGAGCCCCATCCCACATCTGGTCCCAATATCAAGACTGGGGTACCACATACTTCTGGAGCTACATGGTGTCCTCTAACTCCGCCTACTCTCTCCATATATCTTTGTTCAGATTTCCCACCTGGCTTTACTATGCTAAGCTATTGGCCATATAAGCTTTATTCATCAATCAATAAAAGCAACACATATAAGAAGAATATCCCACATTACTTCCGCCTTTTCTTAAAATAATTTTCTTAAAATAAAAAAGAATGTTTTAACTTTAACATAATAAAATTACATATAACAAAATAGTTATCAAGCAAGAATTACAGTCACAATATTCAGTCATCTATCCTATCTTTGTGAATATAAGGTCTTACGTCTAATTTATCTTATGTCACAACTAAGGAAAACTATATTTATAAGAATCTAGTCTTCAATGCCATCAAAGACTTCAGAAGGATATAATATTATCTAAGTAAACAAAAGGTGCATTGTAAGCAACTTCCAAAACTCTAGAATTGACAGAGACATCTTGATGCCTGGACAGTTTCCCAAAGTTCTTCTATAACATTGGGCAATCCATCTTTAGCCTACAGGTCCATAGTATCTGGCAGACTTTTTCATGAAACAGGAAATTTGAAAGACAGTTCCACCTACATTGGCAGTTTACAGTCACTTTCTTCTGTGTCCTGCAGAATGTCTGGCAGACTATTTCATGAAAGAGGAACCCTAAACGACCATCTCACTTTCTTTGGGCAAGTTCAGCAATCATTTTTTGTGGGTCTTCCATGTTCAATTTGCACAGCATACCATCAAAAAGTCCAGGCAAAAGCAGTTTCTTGCCTAAATGGCTAATAAACTTCATCAGGAGCCTCTTTGGCGCCCATCATCCTCTTGAAGTAGGTTGGTGCTGCCAGGAAATATGTCTCATTGTCAAGAAAAGTGCTAAGTTAATAAAATATTTTAAATGCTGTATTCTAGCTTCAGAGAAAAATAGTGTGGGAGTGTTAAAAAGTTAGCTCTGGAGACTGACATACCCCACAAACAGAAGGTAAAGAAGAGTAATTGACAGTGGTTGACTCCAGCTGGGCAAAAACATAATGGTGGTGGTCAGTCCAGACAGACCAGCAAGGCCCCCAACAGGTTTATAAAGAATAATAAGTGGTAACAGTGGATATGAGCTGAGTCTGACTTTGGAGTATGTTTGGCTTCTAAGAGCACAAACCTTCCTGGGAATGCTCACCATCGGGAAGGAACAAAAAGGGGAATACAGACAGAAGGCATGGAAACCCCTAGCCTGCTGAGATCTGGGCCAACCCTGCTGGGCTTACAGTTCTCATCGAAAGAATCCACTCTTGTTTCTTTGCAAATTTTTATCTCATGTCCATGAGTCTTTTGTCTGCATTTGTGTCTGTCCACCAAGGGTCAGACGATCCCTGGAAATGCAGTTGCAGATACCATGTGGGTGCTGGGAATTGAACCTGGAGGTGGAAAGCGAGAACTATTCTCATGAGGTCATCTACACACACACACACGCACACGCACACGCACATATGCATGCACACATGCCTACACACACGTATGTGTCCACACACATACACACACTCACAAAGAAATACATTTCAAACAATAACATAAAATGACAAGAGTCCCAATATTTCCATGGCCCCTCCAGAAGAGCAGCCAGTGCTTTTTATTATGGAACCATCTCTCCAGCCCCTCTAAGTAAGGGTGTGACACTCCCCTACTGCTGTGTCCTGTGTGAACTGTCCTCTGGGAACCCAGGAACTGAGTCTGCTGCTGGGGTTGAGACAGGAGAAAACAAGAACTGGAGGAAACTTTTCTGAGAACACTCATTCAGGAGGGCATGAATACAACGCATCTGTCTGTTATTGCTTATGGCTGCAGGTACAGATATGGTAATTGCTAACAATTGAAACGTATAAAGCAAAAATTAAATTTCACTAATTATCTTGCCATCCAAAGTAAACACTGTGAACATTTTTATTATTTTACCTCTAGGTGAGTTTGATCATTAGGAAAAATAAATTATCAAAAAAATGACAACATGGATTTTTTTCTGTGTGTAGCTCCAGCTATTTTTAAGTACATATATTTTTCTTCAATGAGATATTGGTAATGTTGTCATTTTATCTTATTATTTTAAAATGTATTTATTTGCATGTATATGGGCGCTTGGGGTGTGAGGTGTATGTAAGTGTGTGTGTGTGTGTGTGTGTGTGTGTGTGTGTGAGAGAGAGAGAGAGAGAGAGAGAGAGAGAGAGAGAGAGAGAGGTAACTTTGCGGGGACAGTTCTCTCATTCTACCTTTATGTGAGCTCAGGTCACCAGGCTTTGCAGGCAATCATCTTTACCTGCTGAGCCATCTTCCTCTTACTGGTCCTCGTTGTTATTTTTTTTAAACATTAAACAGGGAAAAGCCAACATTTGGTCAAATTTTCTTTCCAGCTCCGATGCCAGTTCCAGGCTGTCTGGCAGTTTGAAGCTTGGTGTGGTGGTTTGAATAAGAAGCCCCCCGCCATAGGCTCACAGATATGAATGCTTAGTCACCAGTGGGTGACACTACTTGAAAGAATAAGAAACATTAGGAGGTGTGGCTCTTTGTAACTGTTAAACTATTATAGATTATGGGGACTTGAGCTGTGCTGAATGCGGGTGCTGTCTTATGATATGGCTTCAAGCACACAGAGGCCAGGAAGTGCTGGCACTTTCACTGATGCTGGATGTTCACCCATGTCATCTTCAGTTCCATCTATCTTCTTGCTGCCACTGTCACAACGACTGAAGTTGCCACAGTGGTCCTTAGCTGGTATCAGGACCAAGCTGCCTTGAGTTTCCAAAATGAACCAAAGACCAGGGCTCTCCAAGAATCCTGTAGCTCTTCACCAGTGGGTTAAGACTGCTAATGTACCCAGCCTTGGGTACCGAATGTCTACTGCAGTAGTTCTCAATCTGTGGGTCCTGACTCCCACAGGAATCACAAATCAGATACTTATATTGCACTATAACTTACAACTTAAAACAGTAGCAAAAGTACAGTTATGAAGTAGCAATGAAACAATTTTATCGTTGGGGGTCACCACAGCATGCAGAACTGTATTAAAGAGTCGCAGCATTAGGAAGGTTGAGAACCACTGGTCTACTTGGTTCTCAGCTTTTTCTGTGTAAAAACAGCCATTGCTGGCCTGCATAAGCTAGGCTAATAAATCCCCCTTTCACGCATGTGCATCACACATTCTTCAAGTTTCTTTCATCTGGGCTGTGGTCCTGGGCTGCATACGAAAGCAGGCTGAGCCAGACATGGGGACACGCTGGTAAGTAGAATTCCTCCACGGTCTCTGCTTCAGTTCCTGCTGCCAGGTTTTTGCTTTGAGTCTTGCCCAAACTTCCCTTCACAAGGAAGCAGAAGCTGGAAGCTGAAATAAACCCTCTCTTCCCTGAGTTGCTTTTGGTGAGAGTGTTTTTATCAAAGCAACAGACACCTAAGTAGGACACGAGGTGATAACTTTGAAAGGGCTTGTTTTGATTTATCACCTTGGGAAGCCATACTGGTAACCTTGGTGGTCCAGAAGGCAATGTGTCACTTGGCACAAGTTACAGTTATATACGGAACAGTTACAGCACAGTGAGGAAGTGCCAGCCTTGACATCATAGAAACAAGGGCAGGCAAAGCCCTGATGGAATTCCAGAGAATACAACTTACAGTCTCGTCAAAAAAAAAAAAAAAAAAAAACACCTTAACATAACCCGCCACCCTACAGAAACTGCAAGAGCAGAAATTACAGGTCTTGGAAGTCTTTTCCCAGGGCCTGAGATCAGTGGTGTCGGTTGAGCGAAGACAATTTACAAGTCACTGACTGGGCACAGCGACATAAATTCCAGGTACAAAAGAAATAAAAGAAAAATGAGCACAAAGGCTAGATGAAAGGGAGACTTTCTTAACTTTTATTGCATTAATTTAATTCTATTCCTGGAAATAATAGAAAATGACTTAAGGCAATTTCTTTTTTTCTTTCCAGAAAATCCAAAAGATTGTTCTTTTGATTGGTAAAAGGGAGGCGAGAATAACTCACGAGAATCACCACGAGGGGTTTATAAAATATAAAAGCTATAAAGTAGACTTTTCCTGAAGAGGTAAAAATTTAAGATCTTTGCAAAAACCATGCTTTCCAGAAGCCCCACTAGATTAATGGAGAAGGAGGTTTTTCCTTTTTTTTTTTGACAAAAAACTTAGAGTATGCATTAAAATGGAAATCCAACAAGGAAGACACGAGATGATAAATAAGAACACAATGATAGATTATGTAACCTTGAATGAATATATGTTCATAGATCTTTTAGCTCCTCATGGGATTGTGAGGTGGGGGGACAAGGTTCTTTGAAATAAATGATATCAGTGAGAGCGTGTGGTAGAAATTCTGTGCCTCTCTTTAAAATATGTGCAGTTTCTATAGAGAAAAGATGCCTGACTCCTCTGTTCAGAGAAACTTAATGCAATATGATGAGTCGAAGAAATATTAAAAGCAAGCTCTAGGGTCGTGCAGGGAGGCTGGAGAGATAGCTTAGTGGTTAAGAGCCAGCCCTGCTTTTCAGAGGACCCAGGTTTGGTTTCCAGCACCCACACTGGGCAAATCACAATGACCTGCTAACTCCAGTTCCAGGGGGTCTTGGCTCCTCTGTCTTCTGTGGGCACTCACACTCATGCGCACCATCAGGCACATTTTAAAAATATTCTTTCTTGGTTCAGAGTGATCTATAAACGAACTGGGTTGATATAACTTGTTTCAGATAAATTCTATTTTTCATAAAACTATGAAATTCTGAATTGGTTTTTTTCTTCTGCAAGTATTTCAAGACAATGAAGTTAAAACAAACGGGAAGCATGGATTGTATTCAATCATTAAGAAAAAAATGTTACACATTTGTAGCAACAACACACATCAATAGGATACACTGCAGATGTTAGATCCTGCAAACTCTGTCTGGTTTCACTCTGACCTATTGCCTCCCGGTACTGGACACTGGTTTCTCCGTCTATGCACCTCCCTGGTTGAGATAACAAGCCGCTGACTGCTCTCCCCTAGCTTTTACTTTGTGAGCTCCTTCCTTTGGCCTTATGTGGTAGAAAACCATCCCAATTCCCATAGTTCTCTCAGTATGCTTCTTCTCCATGCAACTCACAGGCTCTCTGGGAATGACTCAAAAGCTAGTCCATCCCCAAACTGTTGGGTTATAGTAATTTAACAACTTAAAGATGTGTTGCATTTGTTTCTGCTGCATTTGTTTATTTATGAGAAGATGTGATACTGTTTCATCTTGCCTGCCCAAGGACTGTACTCATCCAATAAAAAGCTGAATGACCAATAGCTAGGTAGATGAGAGATAGGTCAGGCTGGTGGACAGAGAGAATAAATAGGAGGAGAAATCTAGGAATGAGAGAAGAGAAGAAGAAGAGAATGAGGGAGAAAGAGAGGGAGATCCCTGGAGCCAGTCAGGCAGCTACCAGCCAGCAAACATGAAGTAGGACATACAGAAAGAAAGTTTAAAGCCCTGAGGCAAATTGTAGATGAAGAGCCACAGGTCAATTTAAGTTAAAGGAAAAAGTTAGCCAGAAACAAGTACAAGCTAAGGCCCAGCATTCGTAACTAATACCAAGTCTCTGTGTCATGGTTTGGGAGCTGGTTGCTGGCCCAAGAGAGAAAGACTGGTACACAAACATCTCTTTTGTTTTGAACCCAAAGTTCTGGGTTTCCCAAGGAACAATAAGCATGAATGTCTCACTGTTCATTAAATTTCTCATCTAGGTCCGTGTACCAAAATTATAACCAGAATTCCTTTTATCTGGCTCCACCTGAAGGTCCCACCCGTGTTTAGGGTGACCCTCTTCTTGTCAAGTAAGCGGATCAAAACCATCCCTTACATGTGTGCCCAGCAGCTTTTCTCCTAGTTGGGTCCAGGTGCAAAGAAACTGAAAACCAAGGTTAACATGACAGGCCGTAACAACCCGCTCAGGGAAGTGCACATGCTCAAGAGTCGCCCTCGAGTCCTTTTGTTCTCCCTGTCTGCTTCCAGCAAATACTAAAAACACGCCGTACATTCCACAGGTTTCTTGGCATCTTTCCTACTGTCATGCCCAGGGCCCAGTCATCCTTTCTTTCTGGGCCTATGAACTTGGCTCCTAACTGGTCTTACTACTTCAACTCTGGACCACTGGGGCTTCTACTCCATGAGGCATCCAGAGAGGTCCTGCTAAACGTTGGAGCGGCTCATACTGCACCTATGACCAGACGTCCAAGAGCTCCAACAACACACATGCAAGAAGCTCCATAATCTTCAGTGACTTGGTCCTGCCTTCCTTACTATTCCAGTCATTGTCTCCTCTCCAGCCTCACCCTATTCCAGCCGTAGGCTTTCCAAACACACCAGACCAGGAGCTGGTTGCTCAGCATTTTCTCCCAGCTGTTGTGTGTATTATTTTATTCCTTTCTCCACTTTGTTCACTTTATATTTTTTTTTAAATATCACTTGCAGTGTATGGTGCCTTCTGGTTTCGTATCCATACCAAAGGAGAGTACAATTGGATAGAATCTAGGTTTTATTGTTGACAAGGGAAAACCTATTCCACTGTTCTGAAAGGGGTGTGCATCCAGGCAGGGATCCTAGGTTGCTATCAGGTTGCTATGGACATTGTTCAGGGAGGTGTGTGTATACACAGTACATGCTATAGAAGAATCTAAGTTATCAAATACATTATTAAAAGACGGTTTTGTGCATAGCCCAAGCCAAGAGGAGTCTACAGTTATTAAAGTATTCCCTATGCTTGTCTGTTTCACTTGAAACAGGGATTATCTCAGGCAGGCAGGCATGAGCCTTTTCCTTAGTTGTTTCCTAGCTATGAAATTGTCTGTGTCTGGCATGAAGATGTTTGTCCTAATATCGGCAACTTTTACTTAGTTAACTGAAGTTTTATTAAATACAGGGTCCCATAGTTGATGAACGTTGATCCATCTTACTTATCATCCATGTTGGTAATCTTCAAATGATTGTACTTTGCTGGGTAGGGACTCATTTAGGTTAGTGCCTGAAATTGAGGCTCTCTTTTTACCCTTTATATTTAGACAGCGCCTCACAATTGGTCCAAAGTGGTCTTGATGCTCGCTGTAGCCCAGGCAGACCTTAGACTTTTGATCCAGCCTGCTTTGGCATTCCAAGTAGCTGGGATTATAGTCTTGTGCCAGCAGGCCACACTCATTCTCTTTTTCCAACCCTGCGTTTGTGAGAACACCTCTGCATCATCTCACCTTGCCAAGGAGTTTGTTGCTAAACTTCTGAATTTTTGAGAACTTGATAGATAACAATAGGTTTGTTTGAATAGTTGGAACCCATGCTTCTCTATCATTGTGTTTTGAGTTTGTTTATTTATTATTTATTTATTTATTTGTGGGGTTGTATGTACACATATTATCTTGGCTTATGTGTGGAGGTCAGAGGACAACTTGTCTCTCTTTGTGTCTTTTTGTCTTGTCTCTTTTTCTCTCCGTCTGTCTTTCTGTCTCTCTCTCATCAGTTAAATTGATCTATTAGGGTCAGGTGGCTGGGGCAAGCTCATTAGGACTGCCAGGGCAGACTGTTTGACCCTAACAGTTCTGGTAATACCAACAGGGTAGGTCAGCCACTCATTCCTAACACACCAGTTAAAGAGAAAAGCAACAGTGAAAAGCACAGAGAGGTGATTTCATCAATGTGGTGAAATTGTGGGTGGAACAGATAAAGGGGTTGTCATTTGATTGACAGGAACTCTAGGTTTATGGAGAGGAAGAGATGTGGCAAGGAGCATAAGAGGTTGTCATGATTAAGTAGTGCTGGTCCAAGCAGTCTGGTGATTACTGCCTCACTTCTGGTCCTGCAGAAGTTGTTATTGTTTTTGCTCGAGGGGAACAGTCTGGTTCTCAGGATCTGATCATTCTTGTTCCAGCGTGTGACCTGCTGTCATGGATAATAACCCTCAGGAGTTGTCTGTCCTGCAGGCTACTGGCCCAGTGCTTGGAAGCAGTTTCTAATATTTGTCGTAAAGGTGTTTACCCATCCACCCTATTCTTAAAATCCAAGGTGGTTAAGGAGTCAAATGCAAAACCAGAGGAGGAAAACATGGTGTTAGTGAGACTCCTGCCCATGTTCTTCGTTCCATATAAGAAGGAACAGAATGTTCCAGCAAAAACACAAGGTTTCTTTACCTACAAAAAGAGATCAATAGCTGCCCAGTCTTCAGGAACTGAGTCCATTTCAGGAGCCAGATGCCCTGGAATTGGAGTCATTTCTCCTGTCTCCTGCTTAGAAATAAACCCTCACCTGGAAGCAACAGTTTTCTGCTTAAGTGGAAGGATTTCATTGTTGTGATTGATTACATAATTTAACTAATTTTTCACTTGCCTAAAAGAGCTTTTTATCAGTATCACATCACTTGTTAAAAGTTACATAACCTAACTTTTAAGTGCTAAGTTAGTTTTTCTTAGACTGAAAAGGAAAAGAAACGGGGAGGGGGCGGTATTCCCAAGTGTCGCTTGTGTTGCCTAGCAGAGCCCTGTACCCACTATGTTCACCGTGGGAAACGCTGGGTTCATCTTAGAGGTGCATTTCAAGTAGAGAGTATCTGGAGATGAGCGGAGATAATAGGACAAGAGTGTTCTTTCATGGGTTTCATTTTATTCTCTATCGCAAATATAGTTTCTTGTTCTCCTCTTGGTGACCTCTAAGCCAAAGACTTCTAGAGCATTCTTTCTGCCCTGTGTGCCTTCCTTTAAAAGAGAAAGGCCTGTGAGGATAGCAAGCCCTAATCTAATGGCACCCTGCTGGTACTCCCCGCTGCTCCTTGTCTCTCCCTTTTTCAAATATGTTGTCACACATAAATATAACATCTAGAGCCCAAACCCATTAACAGAAACCCCCACCCAGCCTGCCCCCAATTAAGGTGCCAACCCCACACCTCACTCCCAGCCCCTGAGGAACAGATCACCTGTTAAATCACTCAAGGCAGTAATTCTCCTTTCTCCCTCTGGCATATGGCCGTTTTAGATGCTTTCTGCTTGTGGTTTAAGCAGAGGCAAGGCATATTTAGCATTTAAGATTAATATTATATATTCCGGACTTTTACAAGGCTAGATACTCAGGGAACTGACGTTTAATAGATGTTAATGGAATTTAATTTTTATACACACTAGGTATGAACATTTATCTTCTAAATAAAATAATATGGAACCTTATGTAACACCAGGAAAATTTCAAAACAAATTATTTTTTTTTTCATCTGGCAACCCCGAATCGAGTTACTGAGCAGAAAAGCTGCTTTTTTGATATTTAGACTTTAAAACCTGAATCTAATTATCATTAATTACACTGAGAATGTCAGTGTTAACTTTGCATGTTCCATAGTTATTATCATTGCAAAATAGTTCTGAAATGGTATTTAAATAGAAACTTTCTCCACAATCTATTTTGCCAGTGATTTTCATTTAAAGAGGAGTCACTGCTGCAAATAAAACAAAACCTAGTTAAATCAATGAAGCAATCAAATGAAAAGAACCTAAACCTCAATATACTAAATAATAATCAGTATTGGGTTTTTTCTTTAATTTTCTTTAATGAAAAACTCTAGAAAGTAGTATTCCTCAAAAATACCTTGTAAAAACTAAAAGTACTTGAAAAGGTGTGTGGGGTAAATTATCTTGGTGTTTCAAGGCTGTGACCAGGATCATGATAGCCACTTAAGAGAAGGGTGAGGGACTTTGAACTTCAAGGTCCAATTTCAAAATCTAGTTAATAATATGTGTGTTAGTTATGGTTTCCATTGCTGTGGCAAAACACCATGACCCAAAAGCAAGTTGGAGAGGAAAAGGTTTATTTGGCCTATACTTCCTGTCCATCATTGGAGGAAGTTAGGGCAGGAACTCAAGCAGGGTTAGAACCTGGAGGCAGGAGTTGATGCAGAGGCCATGGGAGAGTGCTGCTTACTGGCTTATTTCACATGGGTTGGTCAGTCTGCTTTCTTTTTTTTTTTTTTTTTTTTTTTTTTTAAATATTTATTTATTTATTATGTATACAATATTTGTCTGTGTGTATGTCTGCAGGCCAGAAGAGGGCACCAGACCTCATTACAGATGGTTGTGAGCCACCATGTGGTTGCCGGGAATTGAACTCAGGAACTTTGGAAGAGCAGGCAATGCTCTTAACCACTGAGCCATCTCTCCAGCCCCCCAGTCTGCTTTCTTATAGAACCCAGGACCACCAGCCCAGGAATGGAACCACCCACAATGGGCTGGAGCCTCCCCACATTGATCACTGAGAAAAAAACCTTACAGCTGAGTCTCATGGAGGCACGTCCTCAACTGAGGTTCCTTCCTCTCTGATGACTGTAGCTTGTGTCAAGTTGATACAATTCACGGAGCACAGGTCTCCAGCCACACGCCCCTGGGTGTGTCTGATCTTGGAAGCTAAGATGGGTTAGATGTGGTCAGTAATTGGATGGGAGAGCACATTAAAAAACAACAACAGCAACAACAGAAAACCCTGCCAGTTAAACCCCTTCAGTTCCCATTAATGAAGAAAAAACTGGTTTTTGCTTTGGTGTCTGGAACTGTCTACTCAATAAACACTGATAAATAAATATGATTTTGACAATAACCACATAAAAAGAAATAATGTTGCACGAAGTCCAGGGCAGGGCGAAGAGAAATGGGATCCATCACGAAAGTGAACCTCAATAGGAAATCTGAGTTTTCTGGAACTCTACTTCCTCTGTGTAAATATGGATGCTGCAATTGCTATGGAATGGGCTTTTAGCTCCTGATGGCTTCTAAATCTTACAATTAGTCATTTCTTTATGTGTGTTTGTGTGTGTGTGTGTGTGTGTGTGTATGCACGTGGTGATTTCCTGTGTGTATGTCTAAGGCCATAAGTCAGCCTTGATGGAGGAAGGTCATTGGCTAATAAAGGAACTGCCCTGGCCCATTTTATTGGTTAGAAGATAGGTGGGAGGAGAAAACAGAATAGGACGCTGGGAGGAAGAGGAAGTGAGCTCAGAGACTTGACAGCTCTCCTCTAGGGAGCAGACACCTGAGAGAGACGCCATGCCCTGTTCCCTGGCAGACACAAGCGATGAAGCTCTGACCCAGGATGGACTAGACAAGAATCTCCCCGGTAAGCGCACCTTGGGGTGCTACACACAGATGATTAGGAATGGGCTAAATTAATATGTGAGAATTAGCCTAGAAGAGAATGGGCCAAGCAGTGATTAAAAGAATACAGTTTGTGTGTTGTTATTTCGGGCATAAGCTAGCCGAGCGGGCGGCTGGGGTGCTGGGGTGCTGGGGAAGAGGCCCCGCCGCCCCTAATACTACACAGCCTCTGAAAACTTCCCAGATCACTATTAAGCTTATTTTATGAGAAATGGTCTCAGTATCTCAGTGAACCCGGACCTCCCCAATCCTGGGTTCTACCTGTCTCTGACTCCTCCCCCTCCCCCATGCCCCTGCACCCAGCTGAACTCTTCTTAGTTAGATGCAGAAGGATTTGGACTCAGGATCAGAACTCCATGCAGCAAGTTACTCTGCACACTGAACCATCGACTCACCCCCACTCCATTCTTGTTTTGTCTTTCCATTCTGGACTATAGCCAGGCACCTCTGTAGGAAGTAGAGGCAAGTGCATACTGTAGTAGTTATGTATTTGTGACTTCAGAAATAAGGGAAGACTCTTAAGAGCCTTGCTATGCCAGCAGCAGAGCCATAGAAGTCCTTCCGCTTCACACAGAGACTTGAGCAAGCACGGGAAAAGTGTGCCAAAGAGGAAAATGAGACGTCAAAAGCCAGGAGATTTTATTTATGACTGATTAACAAATGATTAATTCATAAAAGCCATCCCCTCCCGAGAGGGATGCTTTATTTCCCAATTGGACAGTGCCCTGAACATAAATAAGGGACAATCCCTGCTGCCTCTGGAGGAGGAGAGGCTTCAACAAGACCGGCTTGTTCTTGTCTCTATCCTGATTTACCATATGACCTTGGGCAAGCCATTCATCTTCCTCCAATACAGTTTCTCTAATTGTAAAATGGAAATAAAAATACTCACTGGCTTGCTGAAGATTAATGAGACAAAAATGAATGCCCCTAGGCTCCCTGAGGGGAAGAGTCTGTGCTTGAGAAGGCAAAGGACTATTAAGTAATGTTATTGGACTTTTCAGGCAACTTGGGAAAGAAAAACCACGGCAATAAACTCAGGAGCTTTGAGCTTCCTCTTTTAAAAAACAAGCATCAAAAATAAATAAGACACGCAGCTGTTACAACTAGCCCAACATTTCCTGCGTGTTTCTCTAGCAGCTGCTGGGGTTCTAAAAGTCCAGTAGCAGGAAGCCTGGCCCTGGGTTTCTTTCTTCATAGTTCTCCACCCCTTGGTTCTGCAGTGAACAAACGGGAGTGAACGTTTCAGAGATGTATTGTCTTTTTCTGTAAGATAGTGGATAATGTGATTATTTACCACATATGTTTAGTCATACATGGAGATGCTGGCATATAACAACTTCCAAACAAGTATCTGCTGATAACTTCTGTGTCCTTGTAGCAGAATTATTTTGAACCTATTGAAATATTCCCCCCTCCGAAATTTAAAGGTTTTCGTGACAAAGCATTGTGGTCATGTAATGTCCGTGAGGACATTATTTGTGCTTTAAGGACACTAGGAACCACAAAGCCCTCTTCCTTCTGGTGAACAAAACAGGTTTGGGACTTGGGCAACGCCTTAAAATTCCAGCACTTGTACACAAGGGGGCACTGTGAGCCTGCTTTGGCAACGGATGGAGGGCTTGCTGTGATCTGTTAGACAGGGAGGGTCTGTGCTCCCCACAGTCTTGCACAGGATCAGGACCTTAATCCAGGCTCTGGAAAGGGCCACTCGGGTGATCTAGGGCTGGGGACAGAGCAGCTCCACAACTACCCGCGATGTCTCTCTTCTTTCCCCAAATAAAATACCCGCAGCTATTTTTCAAGGTGAGATTCTTGGGTCTAGGAGCTTGGAAACACGGACACCCACTCCCACACATCCTATAACTGTAGAAATACAGGAGCATTTTGGGTCCAGGTCTATCAGGCATTTTCCAGGCCATAAAGATATCATCGGATTTTCAGTGTCCCTGTTCCAAGTGGGTTTAGGCTCCGCCAGTTTCGAGAAAGAGAGACATAGTCCCTTCCCCACAACCTGAAGTCCTGCGGATAGGGACATGACCCTAAAACCACTAGTGTCCACCCCTCTATGTCGTGGCAAGTGACAATCACGGCCCCATTGAGATTTCTTCAGGAAGAAGATAGGAGTCAAGTGAGCTGAGTCTTTACTTCTGTGAAAAGGGAGGGAATTGTTGCCACCTGCAAGGTTTCTTAAGGTTTTATCTTATCCCCCAAAAGATCAGACCCAGGGAAAGGCTGTGCAGGAGCTCGGGTCACCCGCCCCACACCTTCAAAGTTGGGACATTGGCATCAGGAGGAATCTCTGTTGATTTTGTTACTCTCATCTAGACAGAAAGTGCTAGATGCCCTAGCGTTCTTTTTAAAGCAAACTGCATGGTGGTGTATAAAGTAACAGGCGATCCTGGGGCAGGAAAGGGACAGTCTGCTGTGATCCCTGCCTCTGAGGCTGTAAGCCTCACGTGTTCCTGGGCACGCAGCCGCCCACCCGGGGCAAAATGATTGTGATGAGAGGTGGAGAAAAGGCAAAAAGCAGGCAAGATTGAGGGGGCCTGACACAACACGGTGTGTGTGTGTGTCAGGATGGGGGTGGGAGTAGATGGGGGGGTATATGGACCAGGTAGGGTCACGCTGGTCAAGGAGAAAGTAAAAACCATCCCAAACTTTCTCAGATCTGATGGTCCTAGAAGGGCAAGTCAATCAGGAGCAGGAGTGCCCCTCCTGAGGGCCACACGCGTGACTAGCTGTAGCGAGGAGAGGCCGCACGCCCATCGGGCTGGACAGTCCCCACGTTGCGCCCACCCTGCTGCCAAAACGCTGCTGCTCTGGGCACAGAGCGCAGGATCACGGAGGTAGACACACCGTGCGACTCGAGCCTGGCAGCTGCTCCTTAGAAGAGGCATTCTACGTGCATCGAGAAAGGAGAAGGAACCCTGGACTTCACAGCCTCGCTCAGCCCAGTGGGGTGGTGGGGACTTGCCCTTGGACACGCCAGCGAGAGTCACTATAAGCTTGGGAACTGAGCGAAGAGAAATCCAAGGATTCAGAGAAGTCGGATTCAACAAAAATGTCGAAAAATATCAAGGGTAGTCACCAGAGTCCGGAAGCTTAATAGCCGCCGGGTCACTGTGACCCCAGGAACGACAGTGACTGACACGCGCGCAGACCAGGCGCTCGCCCGCATCTGCGGGTCTGCCAGTCCGAGCCGCCTCCCTCGCGTGGAACGTGGGTGCTGACGCCCGCGGCGGCGGCCAGAAAACGACATGCAGCATGCAGCTCGCAGCCCCCGGACTGTCCCGGCTGGGTAAACTCCTGGCCGGCGCGGCGCGACGGTGACCCGCGCGGGTGCGAGGGGTGTGCCCGGCCCCGCCCGCGCGCCCCTCCCCGCGGAGGCCGCGCATCCAGGGGCGGCGCGGAACCGAGCGGCTCGCCCAGCCGCCTGTGCCCGCGAGCGCCGCGCCTGCTCGGGGAATCCACTTCGCGGCTAGACGCTTCTCGCTCAAGCTCGCGCTCTCCCAGGCTGCTTCCCATGGCATTTGCTCTGAGGCCGGATCCTATCCACTAACCGAGAAACTTTTCCAGCCGTTTCTTCTCCTCCACCCCCTTCCAGGAGAGGATTAAAAGTTCCAAGAACTGGTACCGCCAGTGTCACTTGGGTACTCGCCGGTGAGTTCCCAGTCTCAGCCATGTGCACCAACATAGTTTACGAGTGGCTGAAAGCGTTACAGCTCCCGCAGTACGCTGAGTCCTTCGTGGATAATGGCTACGATGACCTGGAAGTGTGCAAGCAGATCGGAGACCCGGACCTGGACGCCATCGGGGTACTGGCTCCAGCGCACCGCCGGCGCATCCTGGAGGCTGTGCGCCGGTTGCGGGAGCAGGATGCGGCCGCCGCCGGCCTTTACTTCACGCTGGAACCTCAGCCGGTACCACCAGCACCGCAGGTGGAAGCGGTGCCACCAGGCCGCCGGGGGGAGTCATGTGGCGGCTCGGCCCAGGGCACTCGCGGGGACCCCCGTGGCCAGATGAGCGCTCCCCGCAGCAGGGAGCTGGTGAGCTACCCCAAGCTGAAGCTGAAGATCATGATCCGGGATAAGCTGGTTCGCGATGGTATCCACCTGAGCAAGCCCCCGTACTCGCGCAAGGTAAGGAGGCGCCCTTTTGGCGGCCTTAGGGACGCGGCAGGTGGACACCAGGCCTGGCGCTTCTCCAGCAACTCGGCAGTTGTCTTGGTGACAATTGAGAAGCCAGGGTATTTGGGGTGTCTGGGACTCTCTTCTGTTTTCTACCTTATCTGTGTATTCTTTCTGTGCTGGCGTCACTAATAGCCACTCCGTGAGTGTCTGTATCTAGACAATTCTTAACTTGACATATGGCACTTTATGGTATATGGGCTTGATTGTCAGGTTCGGGGCAATGGGTACTTGCTTTTGGTGACCCCGGGAAAATCTGAATGCCTCTAGTAGTGTTTGGGTTTGAAGAATACCAAAAGGTTGGGTTACATCTGCCTTATTTTCAACCTTCTGTTTTCTTTTTCTTTACTTTTTCTGAGTTTTGAGAAACTTCAAGAGAAGTAGGTGGCTATTCCCAAGGGAGGAGGGAAATTCAGGTCCTGCTGATCTCTGTTGGTTCCCTGCTACTGAGAAGTGTGCCATTAACAAGGAACCTAAGGGGGGGGGGATGGTAAACACAAAACAGGTGCCCATTCGCATGAGACAGGTTTCCTAAGCGTATTCGGGGATAGTGGAATGCTGAACAAATAGGGTTATTAGACCTTTTGGGATCTGTGGTTATTGATCCAAAAGAAAGGAAGGTAGATCCTTCTAGAAAGTCCGAGTGGACCTGTTTGGGAAAGGACAGAAGGAAGTTGCATTTCAGCGCCCAGAAAGACATTTTCACAGGTGAGACCAGGCTACAAGTTCTCACAGTTGTCCTGTGAGACACGACAACACGAAGGAGTGGGGTTTGAAGAAGTACCAGAAAGTGCATTTTCACAGCGGAGTTCTGTCTGTAGCTCCAAGTGCTTTGGCTTAGTTGAGTATGTCTGTTTGGTGGCAGAGATGCTGGGTTACTCATAGGAAAATGAACATCTCAGGCTGAAAGAAAGGGCCTGGAGAAGCCCAGTTAAAGAGCCCTGGCAAGAACAGGCAGCTGGCCAGGATTGCTACTGCAGCACAGCAAGGGAAAATACCTGTGGGTGGCCCCAGCTCCAGAGGTGCTCTGTAGCCTCAAGGGAAGGTGATAATGCCTAATGGAAGCAAGTTCAAGGGTCGGCGCTTGCGAAAGTAGATAGAGTAAAAAGGAAATGAAGGTTTATTATCATCCACCTGTTATCTTGCAGGTAGGGGAGGCCGCTGAGATCACCTGCCTGATAGCATTGCTTTTGTAAGGATAGGCAAGGAAGGCTTGTCTCAAACACATGTCCCAGCCACCTGCTCTGCTGGTCCCATTGATGGGGATCAGAAATGGAGAGGGACAATCACGTGTTGCATTGGTGGCTAGCCTTATGGGATGCCCAGTGTGGCGAGAAGGATCATGGTGAGCAGAACACACTATTAGTCCAAAGGAGCAGGAGCCCAGCTCAATGATTGTTCCTAATATCCAAGGAGGTAAAGTGAGGTTGCACCAAGAGGCAAGCTAGGGCTGGTTGGGTCTTCAGGACAACTTCAGTGAGATGTGGCCGGGAGGATGGGAGTCATGGGATGGGGGTGAGAGTGGATGGTGTAAAGTATCGCGTTTTGGTTCCGTTATCATAAAGCACAGAATAGCAAGCCTAAACATCGCATTTACAAACTGGAAAGCATTTGAAGGACAGATGCAATGTTTAAGCAGATGCTTTGAGCTATGAGTACTGCTTACAGCATTAAGTAACAAGGCAATGGGTTTCCCTTTCTTTTGGTAGAATCTCTTGTAGCTTAGGAACTCACTGTGTAACTGAGGCTGGTCTTGAACTCCATCCCCTCCTGCCTCTGTCTCTTGAGTGCTGGAATCACAGGAGTGACTATCACACTTAATGACAGTACATTTTTGTAAGTCAGATTTGTATGACTAGAATTCAGCTTGCTGCACGGGCAGTGGTGGCACACGCCTTTAATCCCAACACTTGGAAGGCAGAGGCAGACAGATCTCTGAGGTCTGAGTTTGAGGCCAGCCTGATCGACAGAGTGAGTTCCAGGACAACCGTGACTAAACAGAGAAACCCTGTCTATGATTTTAGGCCTGCACCTTTGCGCATCACTTCCAAGTTTACTTCTACCTTTCTCTCTCACAACAGTGATATTTAATGATAAAACTTGTCCACTTTCACTTTCTAGTTTTTGTTTCAAGACAAACTTTCTCTGTGTAGTCCTGACTATCCTGGAACTAGCTCTGTAGATCAGCCTGGCCTCCAATTTACCGAGATACACCTGGCTCTATCTTGAATGCTGGGATTAGAAGCTTGCGCCACCACCACCCGGCCACTTTTGCTTTCTATATGTTCCTTCTTTAACTGATGGGAAGAATCAAATGAGGACAGAAATGTTCTCATTACCTCCCTCAAAAAGCTCCTTCTGGGGACCAAAAGAATGAAGCTGGAAAACTTTTTTGTAAGAAAGAAAAACACACATAGACATGGGAATCAAAGCATAATTGATACATATTAAACTAAACATACAACCATGAAGTAGCAAATCATATTGCTCATTTGGAATTTGCTGTTTATATGCGATGGCCTCATAAGTTCTAGATTTTCAGTTGTGTGGGAATTTGTTTTCTGATGCAGTTCTTTCTCCCACGAACAGTGCTGGGACTTTTCCTTTAAAATGCGATCACATTGTAGTTCTGATTTTCATGATTTCCTCTGCTCTGTCATGGTCATGATCAGAATGTGCACTGTTCATTATATTGCTTTGGAACTCAATTTGATAGAGCAGGCTTTCTCTACCCGGTAGCCATTAGCATGGTCTATCCTTGGGACTTTGTACTGCAATGAGAATACTGTGTGACATGGAGGTGATCATGCCAAGAATGGTCACAGTAGGGATGACAAACCTCTTGCGAAGAAGTCTGAATTGAGTAATTTTTTTCAAGAACGGCCTGAAGGGATTGTAGAATTTGCATCAGTAAAACAGTCCAGATTTCCTGATCAGTGAACTTAACTTTAAAAACAAACAAACAAACAAACAAACAAAAAAACCAAAAAACAAAACAAAACAAAAAACCCTTTCCTAAGGTTTTCTTTATATTGGAAAACCAAGAGCTTGGGAAGACCAAGCTTCAAGTCAAGAGCACAGAGGACCCCATGGCTGCTCCTTTTGTTTTGTTTTTTGTTTGTTTGTTTTTGGTTAGACATAGTTGTGATTTCTACCTCCGTGATGAGATGTACTTATATGCACACATACACAAACATAAATGCATATAATTTATATATATATATATATATATATATATATATATATTGTGTATATAACTTTTATGTGACTGAGTTTCCCCATTGCATACCTTCTTTAGGCTATAGCTTACTGTGGTTGGCAGGACTCAGGCAGGTATCCTGCCCTCAGATTTGTGAGGCCTAACAGGGAACAAATAGATAAAATCCAAAATTGTGATTCTATGTGTGGCATTGCCTTGCTGGGAAGCATAGGATACCATGAACAGGTGCATCCAACTTATTACAAAAAACTGAGAACATGGGGACATGTTAGCAGAGAAGTCGGAGGAAGTAGAATTCTAGAAACTACTAGAACTCACTAGGAAGCCATAATATTTCAAGGTAGAGGAACTGTTCAAGAGGTCACATTGTGACCAAGTAGGACATTAATAGGGTGAATTTATAGAGTTCTTTAAAATTTTAATTTATTTATCATTATTATCGCTCTGTGTGTGATTTGTGTGTATGGCGTGTGTGTGTGTGGGGGGGGTTGTATGAACCGTGACACCCACGTGAAGACATCTTTGTGGAGTTGATTCTCCTCTTCAGTCTTTCTTTGGGTTTGAGTTTAGGTCAGGTTTGCTCAGTGAGCTCTTATTCTGCTTAGCCGTCTTATTCTGGAGAGCCTTCCGGAGTTCTTCCCTGGAAAATGTTTCCTTGTTTCTCTACCAGTGGAAAGCTATTTGAAATGGAGTAGCTTTATTTAATAATGTTGTAGGAATGTTAGCAGTCATTCACACATTAGTATAAATTAAATTAACTCCGCAGTAATAAGGTTGTGAGGGATACTCAGAGGAGGTAGTCCAAGATGAAGAAATTTGGAGAGACGATGTTCCTACAAAAACTTCTCTGCATGGAGGGCACAGAGCATTAGAAAAGAAGATATTCTGGCAAAGACATGCTGTGTCCTTTGGAATTTTGCCTGGGGTCTTGGCAGAGACAACATGACAATAAATATTATTCCTCCCAAGAATTCTTTCTGCCTCTGTGACATTACCAAGACAGATTGGAAGCTGATGAGCTTCAGTTTTTCCAGTTCAACCAATATCCTCAAGTCTAGATCCTTCTAGGCTTTTTTGGTTTTGGTCCAATTGGAACAACACTGGAAAGAAGAAATGAGAGGACACAAGAGCTGATGCTTTTTTCATGCTCTCAACAATTTACATACAGCATAGAGAAGGACATCCCACATCACCTCCCCTTTTCTGTCTAGATAAAAAGGACGGTTTTAACTTTAACATAGTAAAATTACATATAACAAAACACTTATCAAGCAACAATTTTATTTACATTATTTAGTCCATTTACATTTCACAATTAAGGAAAATACTCTATCATCTATCCTATCATTGTGAGTCTTAGGTTTTACATCTAATTTATTTTTATCATAGTTAAAGAAAACTGTAACTATTACTATCTATTCTTCAACTCCATCAAAGATTCCAGAAAGATACAATACTACCTAAGTTAACAGGAAGTGTATTGTAAGCAACTTTCAAAACTCTAAAATTGACAGGGACATCTTGCTGCCAAGACATCAATGCCTTGTAACATTGTGGCATCTGTCTTCAACCTACAGGCCCATAATATCCAGAAGACTTTTCCATGAAGCAGGAAATTTCAAAGACAGTTCCACCTATATTGGCAATTTGTCAGTCACTTTCTTCTGTGTCCTACAGAATGTCTGGCAGACTCTTTCATGAAACAGGAACCCTAAAGGACCATCTCCCCTTTAGACAAGTTAGCAGTCATCTCTCTGTGGGTACTGCATGTCCAGTGAAGCAGTCCAGGCAAGAGCAGTTTCTTGCCCAAATGGGTAACAAAGTCAATAAGGAGCCTTTTAGATGCCCATCATCCTTTTGAAGTAGATTGGTACTGTCAGGACAGGAGCAGATGTGTCTAATTGTCATGAAAAGTCCTAAGTTTTTAAATATTTTAAATGCCATATTCTGTTAGTGTTTGAAATGTTTGAAGAATAACTATGCATCTGAAATATATCTCTGTACATCAAGAAAACCTAACTAATATGACTACAAGTTTGACTGTTATAGATGACTATTAACCTGTATTTCTTAATTATACATTTTATTTTTAAATGAGTCGCACAAAACAGTACCTTAATCAAGAGCAGAAATATACATATAACAAAACTGACCTAAACATTTTATCAATAGTCCAAGATTCATACCAATGCAAAGTATTCATATCTATAGCATAACCCCCTTAATTGTAAACAAACATTTATAAGAAATATTTGGGAAATTGGGTGTAGTTCTCTCCAAATTGCTTCCTGCTTTTTATTGGGCAAAGTAATTTTAGGGTTTTAGAGAAACCTTTCAGGGGATCTTGTTCCATCAAACCATATTAGACTGGAAAGAATCCACAGGTTCTCATCCTCTGTGGAAGCAAAAGCAGAACCTCTTTTCCAAAAACAACATATCCCTAGACCAACATTTTGAAGTCAAGGTACCTTTAAAATATATACGTATGTTGGTTTAGTTTAGCAGCCTGTACAATACACACACACACACACACACACACACACACACACACCTTCAGGGAATCTAGAAACAAACACAAAGAATGCACTCAAAGTCTTGGAAACATAGTTGAAAAACCATGGAATTTGAGCTGTCAGGTAAAAGAGATGTTAAATTTTCTACTCCATCTTGAACAGTTCCTTGCTCATACTGAGTTTTCAGGTACCACCGTCATAGATCTCTAATTGGTTTCTCACCTCAGGAACTTAATACTGTTCATGCCTTGGAGAGATGACACTACTGCTTTTGAAAATGGTTAAGTTTAGTGATATTTGTTAAAGGAACACATCACATATATAATTTAGAGTTGTGCAAACAGGGAGATTAAATCATAAGATTTAAATTATTCTTAACTTTTAGAAAGAATGTTCTGTAGCTCAAGTCAGCCTAGAATTCAGAGAAAACCTGCCTGCTTCTACATCTTCAGTGCTGGGATTACAGACATGAACCATTAAATCTGGCTAGAGATGATATACATGTAAAGTCAGGCAGGAAAGGTGCCCTGCTAGTGTTGCTAGCTAAAAGCAAAAGGCTTCTGGTGAGTTGTATTAACAGGTGATCTGAAAGAGCATTTGGCAGATGGAGAGTCTGGCTTATGATAGTGCTTGACTAGGTTATCTCCAGTTTCTTTGGTACCCCAAATCCATATGCTATGTAATACACACAGAGCTATATGCAATGGAATGCAGACACTCTATATGTACAAGGGCCTCCTGACACCAATGGTAGGGGAAGTTTGGTAATACCCATTTAATAATAATAAACCCATAGTAGACTTTTCATGCAAGTGATGTCGAATCAATTCTATGTGATGAAGATTATGATAATGGAAATTATTTCTTAAAAATAAAGCTCTTTCAAAATTGGGTTGTGATCTCTAAAATATTCACTTAGGCAATTTTTAGTTTGCTGATATTTGAAGCATTTCTTGAATTCCATACATACCGAGATGTTCTTGGATGGTAGTCTTCCATGGTGGGAAGCTCTTATTCTTCTCTGGTAGATGTGATTTGGGGTAAACAACTATATAATTGAAACAAAATCAGGCAATTAAGAGGAGTGATGTTTAATAAATGTGAGATGGAAAGATAATCTGTCAACAAAATAATGTAATTTTATTGTTATGTATAGAGTGGGTTTTATGATGCATAACATTTATATGCTTCTTGTATTTTTACAACAATAAGGAACATGACCTTAGTGTGGGTTCATGTTTGCCAATGTGGAAATTTCCCCGAAGGATTCATAACCTACAAAATCAGGTCCACTGTATTTTCAAATGACAAAGCACCAGTACTGATCTCTGCCAATAGGTAATTATGATAAAGATGTCTGTTGGTGCATTGGGGAGGACTTAGGTAGACTACAGGGCCTACTACTAACTGTGTTTTACCCAATACTTTACTCAGCATTCAGATGGTTCCATGGTATCCTTAGGGCTTGGCATTTGCCTCTCCTTCTGTTCTTGCAAATCCCTTCCTTATGCTTCCAAGTCAAGTCTTCACAGTTTTCAATGCATTCCTTCACTTGAGTGGGAAAAAATGATACTAAAACAGGTACATAATCAGAGGTGCCCTGTGACACAATGAGACTCGTGTCTGTTCTTGTGTGGTAAGCCATGCTGTGAAGTGAATTTTTCTGAAGGTCTGTCCCATGCCGAAGGTTAGGGCTGGCTCTTAATGTAGTCAAATGCTATCCCAGGGTACTTGGAAGAAAATTTTCTGAGGTGGAGGAAAATGCACTAGAAACTGTGATGCTCAACGCTTCCAGAGTTCAGAACCTGGATAAAGTTTGAAGCAACGTGTATTCCTTGACTGAGGCAGATGTCTTACCACCACTTCTAGGACTAAGGTGAAATGATTTTATCAGGCCTTCCCTAAGTTTTATGAAATAATGCTATTTGAATTGATTTCTGATTTGGGTTGGGGAGAACTAGAAGAGGGAAAAAGACGATATTTGTTTTCAGTCAATATAAAAACTATTAAAGACCAATGACTGTGGATCATGCCAAGAGGCATTAAGCATACAATTTGTCTTCCATAAAGACTAAGTGACATCTTATAGTTTAAAGAGATCTCATTACCACTTCTAATTGAAATAAATGGTTCAAGAATCTCTAAAAAGCTTGCTGTTAAATTTTCATAATGTTACAAATATAAACAAAATAAGATTTACTTCATATGGATCAGGTTAGAAAGATAAAAAAATAATTATTATGTATTCTCTACTAGCCAAACTCATAATGAACAGATGTGACAAATTCTAAGATTTTTTTTACTCTATGAACACAGTAGGCTAAAGATAAACCTACCATGCTTGACATCCAGCACATCATCATTCAATATCTCATCTCTATTTGACAAATTATTTTAAGTAAGAGTCATACAATAATTCACTATTATTATTTTATTCGTTCCTTACTTTTAAAGCAATGAATAATTAAAATGAGATAATTTTAAATTGTTCAAATTTAATAGAAATGTGTCATCTATTGAATAGAATTATTGCTTAGATATTTTACCCTGCACTTTGTATTTCATTTTCCTCTTTAAAAATCTTAATACAAAAACTCCAAATGGTCACAGAAGAATAACAGAATTGAAGTAACCCACATGTTATTGTTTTGGTTTTATAAATCATGATACTATTGTTATTTGCTTCAGATCGACCACTTTTCTTGGGACTATGTGGTGCTCTGATGCAGGTGTGACATGCTAAGTTTACTCTCTTGAAAGCACTCTTGGAGCTACATCTGCAGGTGTGGGAGTGTCTTCCTTACCAACCCTGTAGACCACAACATTTATCAATGAAAGTGGGTAAGAGATGTAAATTTGAAGTTTATACAGACCTCTCGAGTTCAGCATACATTCCCCCAGCCCTGCCCAGAAGAACTATCTTATCACTGATATTGTTGAAAGTATTAATACGGTTGATGCTTTTCTGTATAGGTGTATACGTGTATAAGTGTGGAATACATGATGTATGATGTAAATATACATGTATGTCTATGAAAGCCAGAGGAGGACATGGATGTCCTAATCTACCTCGCTCTCTATTTTACTCCTTTAAACCCAGAGCTCGTCTGGTGGCAAACACTTGCCAGTGACCCTCCTGTCTCTGTCCTCTCCAGTGCTGGGGTTACAGGCATGGCAGGCCATGCTTGGCTTTTTTCCATGAGTGCTAGAAATCTAGACTCATTCTTGTGCATCAAGTGCTATTACCCACTAAACCACCTCTCAGTTCCCATAGGGCATACTCTTGATAAGAAGTCATTTTGTAGATCTCTGTGTCCCCACTATTGCTAGGGTCTTAGCTGGCATCATCCTTGTGTATTCCTGGAAGTTTTCCTGACACTCGGTTTCTCCCTAACCTTACAATGGCCCCTTCTATCAAGACAGCTATTTTATTACTCTCCCACTCTGTCCTGCTCCCAATATCTGGTCCCTCATGATCCCTTCTGTTCCCATCCCCCCATCCCATGCCCCTACCCTCTCCACCCCTAGTTTACCCAGAAGATCTCATCTATTTCCTGACCAAACTCCGGGAGTCCAGTGGAAGAGAAGGAGGAGGGATTATATGAGCAAGGGGGGCATAAGGGGCAGATCATGATCTTGATGAGGAAACCCACAGAGACAGCAGACCCGGCTCATGGGAGGGAGCTCCTGGACTCTAGACTGACAGCTAGGGAGCCTGCATGGCATCAACCTAGGCCCTTTACATGTGAATGACAGTTGGGTAGCTTGGTATATTTGTGGGGCCCCTAGCAGTGGTACCAGAACCTGTCCCTGGAGGATGAGCTAATTTTTTAGAACCTATTCCCTATGGTGGGATGTCTCACCCAGCCTTAATGCCGAGGGGAGAGGGGAGCTTGGTCCTGTCTCAACTAGATATGCCATGCTTTGTTGACTCCCATGGGAGTCCTTACCCTTTCTAAATGGAGATAGAGAAGGAGTGGATGGGAGGGGGGCATGGAATGGAGGTGGGGGAGAGGAGGGAGGGAAAATTGTGGTTGGTATGTAAAATAAATTAAAATTTTTAATTTAAAAAGGAAGTCATTTTGTTCTTAATGACTCCTATAGGCAACAACTTTCCTGTTAGAGTAAAAAATAAAATCCTGATGGTTTTAGGAGAATTATCTCTTTATGAAACCATGCCTAAATCCATCTCAAAGACAAGCAATATGAACTCAATGATATAATGCATATGAAGCTACTTTGTAAATATTAATGAACTTTTCAGATTTAAGGTGTTCTTGTTGGCAATGTAAATCATATTCTGCTGATATGAATTTGTTTTTAAATGTTGAAGAATAGGACCACTTCCCTGAAGAAATTTGGAGAACAATGAGGTGGATTAAGAGAAAATTTAAATAACCTATGTGGAAATTTCTAGCATGACAGTGCTTGAAAATTTTTAGATTTCATGTTTAAAGTCATATATGTGTAAAAATACCTGGTCTAGATAGATACACAAAGCTGAGCCTGTGTCAGAAATTACCATTTGCAAATGGACTTTTCTCAGCATTGTGAAGGTACAGTTGACAAAACCAAACATATTTATAGTGCTGTACAGTGTGATATTTTTATATATGAGTTCATTGTGAAATGATTCAATCAGCCATTAGCTTGCTCATCACCTCACATATTTATCATGTTGTCTTTGTGATAAAAACATTGAAGGTCTAATCTCCTAGCAATTATTACATGTACAAAACATCAATATTAACTCTAATCACTGTACTGCATAATGGATCTCCACAATTCATCCTAATTGGAACTTCATACGTTTTAACCAATATGTTCCCAATTACACCCCACTTCAAAAGTGATTTTAACACTGAGTCACGCTATGTCTCATCAGTCTTACTTGGCTTCAGCATTCCCTCGTTGGGCTGACACCTACACGTATTGTTACTGATTTTTATAATCTCTGTTATTTGAAAATGTCACTTTAAGAAATGGCATTTCTCACCCTCCATGCTGCATTTCTTCAGTTTCAGATAATACCCCTCTATGCTTGTGGTTTTCTTAAAATTACAGCTGTGTTTTTCCTATTCTTGGCACTTTTTCCCTCCTGTTCTTTGCCCTCTTCTGTTTATTTTGCCAGTGCTTTCTACATATTAAGTACATTAATCATTTTTTAATAGAGGTTGCAAAGGTTTTTCCAAATGTAAGAATGTGTTTAGTTTAAAATTTTGTGGATTTTTGTATGTCCATTAACATAAGATTCTTTATCAGTAATCTTTAAACTATTCTAAGCTGGAGGGATGCAGGTGACAGGTATTCAAGTAGAATGGAGTTGGGCTTTTCTTTATTATTTATTTGGAGAAGTGGTTTCATCTCACTGAACCTCATTCATAAAATGGTTATAATATCACCCATTTCTTAAGCTCCTGTGATGAATGAATGAGATACTATGTGAGAAGCACCTCATGTAATACCTAGCAGAGTGGTCATTCATAAACATCTAGCCAGTAGTCTGATATTATACTAATGACTGTAAATTATTCTTAATCTGAAGGTTATGTCTTCAGTTATTTATCTCTTTGCCATTCTGTTGAGAAAAGATCATCCCTTCATAGTTTGAATTAATTTTAAAAAATTTAAAAATAACTAACAAGAACAACAACTTGTTGAATATGATGCCCCATGATGTAATCCAGCTCTCAGGAGGCTTACAAAGGAGGCTGTAAATTCAAGCCCAACCCGGGCTGCACAGTGAGTTCCAAGCTAGCCTCAGATACATGGCAAGACCCAGTCTACTGAAAGTACCCACCTGTAATCCAGCTACTTGGGCATTGGATGCAGAAGGATCAGGAGTTCAAAGCCAGTCTAGCTACAACAGTGTTCTAGGCCATCTGGGTACATGAGACTCTGTCTTAAACAAAACAAACACATAATAAAAAAACAGAGTAACAGTCCCCAAACCCCAAACCAAATCAAACCAAACAAGCAAGAACTTTTTGGCCCTGTTATAACTATTGAAAATACCATCTTCCTTGAATCTTCATTTGCCTTGTATACTTTCCTTTACAGAGTAAGGAGACCCTATCTTGATTTTTGTGACTGTTTGTATCCTTACAGAACCCCTGTTCAAGTCCATTGTCAGTTAATATGCATATAAATATCTTTCTTGGTTTCCTTTAAAAAATTAATTGTTAATTTGTCTAAATTTTATTTTGGTACATGATATGATATAATATGCTAATACTATTCATAATTTTGTTAGACTCATCATTGTCTACCCTATTTGCTGAAATTGCATTTCTTGTTTCTTTTTCTAGTGTTATTGCCTTGGGCTCAGTTTATAAAACAGGGTTAAATACTTATGACAAATTTTAATGTAAAATTGTAAGGATTTTTGTTTCAACTCTTGTTTCATCCACTCAGAGTGTAGGCCTTCATGGTGTTAAGAAAGCATCCTTCTTTTTCTAACTTTGAAATAGTTTCTATTAGGAACAGAGAGCAAATGTCATTAAACATGTTTTTGACAACTTAAAAATAGTTAAGTTTTTAAGCTAACAAGATGGCTCCGTGGGTAAAGACTCATGTTGCCAAGAATGACAACCTAAGTTTGATCCCTGGGAACTCTGGTGGAAAGAGACAACTGATTCCTTCATTTTGCTCCTTGATCCTTTTAGTGTGCTGTGGTGAATATGTATTGATGCTTGCACACACACACAAATCATAAATGTATGAAATTAAAAACAGATAACCTTTTTCTTATTGAGCTCCGTGTTGAGAGAGTATTGAACTAACACACTTCCCAATATGGAAGCATTCTTACACAACTTGATGAATATTGTCTTTTGAAGTAAACTGGTTATGAAATAATGAATTAATAAGAATCTTGTTACAGGCGATGGTGGCACATGCTTTTAATCCTAGCACTCAGGAGGCAGAGGCAGGTGGATCTCTGTGAGTTCCAGGCCAGCCTGGTCTACAAGAGCTAGTTCCAGGACAGGCTCCAAAGCTCCAGAGAAACCCTGTCTCGAAAAACAAAGCAAAACAAAAAAGAATCTTGTTATCCAATCCTTATCATATTTTCTCTATTGTGTCTTTTCGTGAGTAATTCTTGGCATTCACACTCAGTCATTTAGTGTCTTCACCAATCGTTGTCATGATGTTGTTATATTTGGCCTTATGACAATTTTTTTAAAGATAGTGATGTCTGTTTAGGGGATACAGGTGATAATTAACTGTTCCTGGCTTCCATGGCAGTCTTGTTTTTAACCAAAAGCAGACATTCCAGACTAGTGGGAGGCAGTGGATCTTTTTTCATAGCAAAGAAGAACTTTTTTCTCGCTGCTCTATGTAGTTAAGGAAATTCCTCCCAGGCTCTGTAAACCCATCCTCCTCCATCCTCTCCACTTGTCCACTCTGTTCTTCCCCTCCCATGCTCTGCCCTTTTCCTGTTTCCAGTCAAGTCCCAGGCCTCTTAACGGAAGATACAGACGGTGGGCTTCTTGCCAGATGCTACGACACATTGAAAACCCTTATAAGAAATTCCAAAGTGGCATTCATTTTCATTGAAATATTTGGCTTTGCACAGTAGTAACAACTCAATGCATAACAAAGGGAAAACTGGAAAACTCTACGAGGGGTACTAATTTAACAAACCTCAATTTATATTTAAACTTTGACTGAAAGGTCAAATAGATGGAGATTTTTTAAAAATAGAAAAAGTCAGTGAAGTAAGGATTAAAATTGAAGCTTAGGAGTAGTGCGTTTGTAGAGGAGATGTGTAAATCAGGTGCCGAAGGCAGCTGAGTTTGCAAAAATGGATACACCCAACACTCCGCAAGCTAGCCATCAATCATGCGATAAAGATATAGCCACTTTAAAGGACCCATGTATCAATGCAGACTCCAACAGTGCTGTATTATGAAGCACTCCTCCGGGAAGCCCCTGATTGACAAAAATAGTACTGCTTTAAGTAGTAGCAATATTTTCATGGCCAGAAAGTAATAAAGCTATAGATGAGCTCTGTGGAAAGAAAATATTTGACATAAAACCCCCAGAGCAGTTCTTAGGACACATTTCCTACAGGATTAGGTTAAGGCAGGAAGTAGCTCTACCCAATGTGAAAGCTGATAATTTGATAAGTTGCTAATTACATCCAGGACCCCGGCATCCGAAGGCATCTGAAGAGAGAATGGGATTAGTCGCCACCCGGGATGACAGGCGCACTGTATCAGTAGTTGCTTTGGTCTGTGCACTAGGAAACAAGTCAGGAGATGCCTCTTGCATCCATTATACATTAGAACGGAGCCAGAGGGTATGCAAAGTAATTTACTCTTGGAGACCTACTTCATTACAGAGAGGTGGTGGAGAGTTGTTGTTAGATTGGCTATGTTCACGCTCAGTTTTTATTGCTGTGTCATTTTAAATCAGAGTTTTTACTGCTGCTTTTGGCATGGCAATTTGGGCCAGAGCTAGATCTCTGTTAATGGGATCCTTGAATGGATATGCTTATCCTAGAAACGTGCTGAATTGAATCTTTTATCTTCCCACCACTTCTTAAAACAAGGTGACTATAACCCTTCCACCCTAGAACTGATGGGCCGTATCAGGGACTTCTGACAAGAAGTGTGCTATCCAGGACTGGAGATGTAACTCAGTTGGCAGAGTGCTTGTCTAGGAGGTGAAAAGCCATAGGTTTGATCCCCAGCGTCTTGCGGTGAGGGTGCGCCTATAATCCAGTATTTGAGAGATAGAGACAGGAAAACCAGGAGTTTACCATTATTCTTAGCTCTGTAACAAATTCAAGGCTAGCATGGGCTACAAGAGACCCTGTCTCTAGAAATAAAACAACAACAATTATGATATGCTTAGTCACCCCAACAAAACTAGTTCGAGAGCCGTATGTAGAATTATATTAGAAGTGACTTCAGAAGGAAGGCAGAGGGTGATGGTGTTATTTGTAAGCCGGCTTATTGCAAAGCAAGAACTGGCCAGTTTACTGAAGGTCTTTTCACGGGGTTTTCATTTTTATTAATTGTGATAGTTAGACTTATTCTTCATGTGGCCATATGTGAATCAGTTATGGACATGTTTGATTTTCCTCCTCACATCAGGAGAAGAAGTCTTAGTTTGCATTCCTTTCCTCCCTTCCCCCATGAGCTTGGAAAAATAAAATGCTGGTTTCAGTTCTCACCCCGATCTGCTTTGTACATCAGCCTTGTACAAGTGAGACCACTGTCTGGGATAAGTCAGATGGTAGCTGTAATTTGAGAGTAGTTGTTGTTGCCCAGGGAAGAACTGTAGTGTGCTGTTTCATTCAAATACCAGGACAAGGCTCGGAGGCAGAGGATGCTTTGGTTGTTTCTGCTCCATAGATGAGGGAAATGAAGCTTAAAGAGTTTGAGTGCACTTTACAAAAGTCCTACAATTAGCAAATTTCTCTGGGAAACCCCATGTTCTGACACCAAAACCCATGACTGTGATTCTGCCTAGAAAGCAGTGCATTGTGGGATTTGACAATGATCTCTGTCTATTGTGAAAAAAATTGACATGGGAAGGAAATTAGATATATTCTATAATTTTTAGTAGTTGTTTAAAAAATTTAATGTAGAACAGTAATTAAATTTCAATGATGTAGTAGAATATACCCATGTTTTATATTTGAGTTAGCATATAATCGTTTCATTGTTTCAAAATATGTTTTAAATATGATAGACAACAGGAAGATGGACAAGCGGTGATCTATCAGTCAAATCATAGCAATTTGATAAGTAAAGTTCTTATTAAACTTGGGTATCCTTGGTCTTATTCCTTATTCGCTTATAGCTAGAAGAATTAGTTTGTCCTCATGCCCTATGGATGACAGTGACGGTTGCACATGGAAGAAACATGAGCTTTCTTAACAGAGTTCATGGCTGTGGCAGTTCTAACCCTGCCAATGAGTTTTAAATCCATGTTTTTCTAGGTTAGTTGAGGATATACTCTTAGGATCCAAAGCTCTCCTTCTTTTGGCAATATAGAAAACAATATAAAAGCAATAGCCATTTAATCAGATGGTTCTTTTCGTAGGTCAGTTCTGTACATAAATTAGGCTGTTATTATAACACACTGTATAGTTTTGAGTATTCATAATGGCTATTTTGGATCTGGGGTTGAATTTGGAAACAGTCTATACCCATTTTTGTAGACAAATTAGCTTTTGAGTAGTCTCATTGTAAGATCCAAACCCCAACACTTAAATAACAATAAAATGAAAGCGTGATTATCCAGTCTGGTTTTAAGGAGTGGACATGTACAGGGGAATGACCCTTTGTCTTGATCCTATGGGTAGCTTCACTGATAACATAAGCAAGGGATCTCAGCAATAATTATTTTTCAAAGATATAACTTGGCAAATATGGTTTTTTGTTTATTTGCTTAAAAATATATCTAAAACTACTAATAAGCAGCTAATTTATATAGTCATGTATTTGAAAAATCTTGACAGATTTAAAATTCCATTAGAACCTTTTAGAAACTTGGGGAATGGACTCTCTCCTCAATCTTGTGTAGGTGGCATTTAAGCTTAACCGAATTCCTAGATGTTATTTAAATAGCACTGGTAAGGCTTGGCCTGCATTGAATCTGTGAAGGAATGCGTTTTCATGGGACCAGGGCTAGAGCACTATCAAAATTTTGACTATGGACTCCCAATAACCACATATGTCTGGAACTCAAACTGGTGATTTTCACTGTCCTTCCTGCCCTTCATTATGATCTCAGGTCTGTAGACGCACGCCTGAGAGTCCAGCTCCTCCTACACCATCTCCATTCACTGGAGACTCCTCCTCTTAAGACAGACTCAGGGTCCCCCTAGCCCTTTTATCCCTGTCTCATCAGATATCTGATTTGCACCACTATAGCCTACTTTCAGGAGCCCCTCCTCCTAACACTCCTCCACGCCCTGAGGATCTCTCCTTTTGGTGTGGACCAGATTTATCTAGCTCTTTCCATTTAACCCAGTCTGTATCTATTCTTCTCTGCACCCACCGACTTCCTGAAGCACTCCCTATTGGCTAAGTGCCTGAGAGAGTATCAGCGACCAAAGAACTGAACACTCGCCCAACAAAGACAAGACCAGACATTACCACCTAGAAATACCTCAATCATGTTCATTCCAGATGCCTAGACCCCAAGGCAAAAACATAAACAGGAGCAGCCAAGACAAGATGCCTCCACCAGAAGCCAGTAATCCTGTTACAGCCAGCCCTGAGAGGAACAGCAGAGCCAGAGCACAAGGCAAGGATTTCAAAAGAGCAATTCTGTATATGTTCATAAACTTAAAGAGAATACGAATGAATCACTTAGTGATGACTGGGAAAACATAAAGAACCAGTTGAATAAAATAATGAAAACAGTTCAAGATGTGAAAGTAGAAATAGAACCCCCATAGCAGACCCAAATTGGAATAAAACTAGACATGAAAATTTTAGGAAGCCAACAGAAACCTTAAACAATAAGCCTCAACAACAGAGCCCAAAACATGGAAATCTAGGGCAGTGAAGATAAGATAGAAGAGATGAAAACCCCCAGTCGAAGAAAATGACAAACCTTAAAAAAATAAAAAATCCAGACATAAAGCATCTAGAAAGTCTGGGCACTAAGATATAAACAATAGGAACAGAGCAAGGAAAAGAAAGCCATGTCAAAGGCACAGAATTTGCTGGACTTGAACGGGGGAGGGGGCGGGAAATGGGAGGCAGTGGCGGGGAGGAGCCAGAAATCATAAATAAATAAATAAATAAACAAACAAACAAACAACATATAAAACATCTTAAATAAAATCTTCATAAAAGGAAATTTCCTCAACTCAAAGAAGAGGATACCTAGCAAGGTACATACAAGTAGCACTCAGAACACCAAATAGTCAAGACCAGCAAAATCATTCCACATGACAGATAACAATCAAAACAGTAAACATTTTGCAGAACAAAAAAAGGAAATTAAAAACTTCAAGGGAAAAAGACCAAGTAGCCTATAAAGGCAGGCACATTAGAATAACACTTGAATGTTATTCTCAGTAGAGACTTTGGAAGCCAGAAGGGCTGGGATAGATGTTCTAAAAACTCTGAGAGACCACAGATGTTAACCCAGCAAAAATTTCAATCATAATAGATGGAGAAAAACAAAGACACATTCTATGATAAAAACCTAATTTAAGCAGTATCTCTCTATGAATCCAGCTCTACAGAAGGCACTAGAAAGAAACCCTGTCTGAAGAGGTTAACCACATTCAAAAAGACTCAAGGACTAAATAATACCAGAATAGTAAATCAAAATTGGTACAGGAGAGTCCCGTACCATAACAATAAAGTAACAGGAATCAGTAAAAAGTGTTCATTGATAGCTTTCATTAATGGTCTCAATTCCCGAATAAAAAAGACACAGACTAACAGATTGGATTTGAAAACAGGATCCATCTTTTTGCTGATTCCAGGAAACAACCTCACTGTGAAGGACAGACGTCACCTTAGAATAAAATGATTGGAAAAAGATTTTCCAAGCCAATGAACCCAAGGAACAAGAGGTACAGCAGATCTGATAAAATAGACTACACACTAAAATTAATCAGAAGAGATAGGGACAGATACTACATACTTACCAAAGGAAAATCCCACCTAGAAGATGTTACAATTCTAAATATTCATGAATCAAACACAAGGGTACCCATAAAAGAAACACTACTGTAGCTAAAACCATGTATTGGCCCTCAGACACTGATAGAGGTAACTTCAATACCCCACTCTTGCCAATAGACAGGTCACCTAGACAAAAACTAAACAGACTAAACAACGTCATAAATCAAAGGGACCTACCGGGTATTTACAGAACATTTCACCCCAATTCCAAAGCATATGCTTTCTTCTTAGCAGCTCATTGAACTTTCTAAAAAATCAAAGCAAAGCCGGGCGATGGTGGCGCACGCCTTTAATCCCAGCACTCGGGAGGCAGAGGCAGGAGGATCTCTGTGAGTTCGAGACCAGCCTGGTCTACAGAGCTAGTTCCAGGACGAGCTCCAAAGCCACAGAGAAACCCTGTCTCGAAAAACCAAAAAAAAAAAAAAAAAATCAAAGTAAAGCAAGTCTCAACAGATATAAGAAATAGCACCCTGTATCCTATCTGACAACTAGGGATTAAACTTGTATACAATCTCAAGGAAACTAAATAGCTTACTACTAAATGTAGAAAGGATGATCTTGAATTTTCGATCCTCCTGATTCTTTCTCTCAAGTGTTAGGGTTGTAGGCATTCTCCATCCTGCCTCATCTATGTGGTTTTGGGGATTGAGCCATGGTGCTTGTGTATGCTAAATGAGCATTTACTAATCCTGTATCCCTAGCCTTTCCACTACTCTCTGTATGTGGCCAGATAACCACATACTAAATCAAATAACCCAAATAATAGCCAGCAGAATAAATAGGCATATTTACGAAGTAGATATAATTTATATCGGGGTTACCTAATCTTCTTTTCATGCAGTGTTTTTTGCTCAATAAATAATGATGAAACATAGGAAGTTTCTTTGAGTTACAAAAAAAAAAGTTTAAAATAGCTAAACCTAGAGTGGTCAAGAAGTTGGGATTATCAGGCAGAATTTAAAAAATGGCAGCTAAATATAAAAATAAAAAATACTAGTTTAAAATTTCAATGATTATATAAACCAGGCACACAATTCTCCACAGAGTCCTCATAATTTCTCTATGACTCTAAACCTTAATGTATGGAAATCATATTATTTATTTATTTATTTATTAAAGATTTCTGTCTCTTCCCCGCACCGCCTCACATTTCCCTCCCCCTCCCCCAATCAAGTCCCTCTCCCTCGTCAGCCCAAAGAGCAATCAGGGTTCCCTGCCCTGTGGGAAGTCCAAGGACCACCCACCTCCATCCAGGTCTAGTAAGGTGAACATCCAAACTGCCTAGGCTCCCACAAAGCCAGTACGTGCAGTAGGATTAAAAACCCATTGCCATTGTTCTTGAGTTCTCAGTAGTCCTCATTGTCCGCTATGTTCAGAGAGTCCGGTTTTATCCCATGCTTTTTCAGACCCAGGCCAGCTGGCCTTGGTGAGTTCCCAATAGAACATCCCCATTGTCTCAGTGTGTGGGTGCACCCCTTGCGGTCCTGAGTTCCTTGCTCGTGCTATCTCTCCTTCTGCTCCTGATTTGGACCTTGAGATTTCTGTCCGGTGCTCCAGTGTGGGTCTCTGTCTCTGTCTCCTTTCATCGCCTGATGAAGGTTAATATTCAGGAGGATGGCTATATGTTTTTCTTTGGGTTCACCTTCTTATTTAGCTTCTCTAGGATCACTAATTATAGGCTCAATGTCCTTTATTTATGGCTTGAAACCAAATATGAGTGAGTACATCCCATGTTCCTCTTTTTGGGGTCTGGCTTACCTCACTCAGGATAGTGTTTTCTATGGAAATCATATTTTTAAGAAATATATTTTAAATGAATCTTTAATGAAATAAAGGTCATGACAAAGTCCAAGAGAAAGTATTTTTAAATCATATATAACATAAAAGACTTATAACTAGACAATGTAAATAATCTGTACAACAAACTAGTAAGATAAGCAATAAAAATATGGACAAACGTATAGCTGTAGAAATGGCTCAACAGTTAAGACCACTTGTTGCTCTTGCAGGTGACCCAGGTCCAGTTCCCAGCACCCATATGGTGCTTCACAACCATCTGTAACTCCAGTTCCACGAAATTTGATGCCTTTTTCTAGCCTCTGCAGGAAATGTATACATGTGGTGCTCATACATACATGTAGGTAAAACACCCATACACAAAAGAAGCTTTTAAGAAAGAAAATTGACAAATATTTGGACCTTCAACAAAGGAAGTATATGGATGAAAATTGTGTATGTGAAAAATATACGTAATGATAACATCATTAGTCATTAGGGAAATGCAAATTAAAACACAACGAGACATGCCACAGTTAGTACGGCTATAATTAAAATTTCCATTAGAATCAAGTGCTATCAAAAATTTACAAGTGGAATTCTTAAACATCCTGGTGAAGAAAAAAATGGAGAATAATGTCAGAGTTTTTTTTACGAAGTTGAACATAAACTTTCCAAATAACCATTCATTGCCCCATTCTTAGCCATTTACTCAAGAACCATCGAAACAGAGTCCTGTAGCAACCTATGAATGAATATGAATAGCAGCCTCACTTGAAATATTTTCAAAGTGGAATCAACACAAATGCAGAAAGTAAATAGTCACATATTCATGGTGTAGGGTAAACTCAGCAATACAAAGACCCATACTGCCAATGTTTTCAACAATGTGGATAAATCTCGGAGTTAGGGTACCAAATGAAATAAGCCAAACACAAAAGATTGTGTCTGATTCCATAGGCAAAACAAAGCCATACTCTACTGCTAGTAGAGCAATGATTGTCCTGGACTGGGCTGGAAGGAAAGGATTGACTACAAAGGGGCCCAGGGCAAACATTTGCGATAACAGTGAAAAATATCATGATTACAGTTTTGGTTATGGGACCACAAGGATTTGCTAAAATTCATTTAAAAAAATAAACAATTATGCATAGGTTATTTTAAAAGCCTGCATAAAGCTTTATTAAACTCTAGGAGAACATCTAGAAACCATCATAAAAATTCCTAATTAAAATGAAATTTAAAAAGTTATTAATAGTCTATAACCATGCCGTGCTGTCTAGCAGCAGGGCACATTTCCCCAGTGCCTTTGTTTCCTTATATATAAAATAGGATAACAATATTATTTTGTATGTAGTACCTAAAAAATGTTCAGGACACAGTAAGTTCTCAAATAATGTATCTGTCACATTGAAGTTGCTTTAATTACTCTGCTGGACAAGAGGCAGCTGTGTTGTATCACTATGTGTTATTGAGTCCCTGCAGAAAAGAGCATGGAGAATGTTAGGATTTGATATTAAAGTTGATGTTTATAGTGCTGCATGGCCCCATTTCTGCCCTCATTCAAAAATTCTTGTTGACATTCTTTCTAGTGTTGTTATGATGTAATAGAGTTACTATGAAGTTGAATGCTGTCTCTACCCTCAAGAACTCACAATGTTTACTCTGTTAATTACTATGAGTAGACTTGTGGACCAGGCATGGGATCCATAGACAAAAAATCCTGTAAAGCAGAGAGGAACATTCCCATGGAAAAAGTGATAATGCCACTGGGCCTCAGAGAGAGATGTATTGCAAACAAGTGGGTCTTCAAATTTTATTTCTTGGAGTGACTGTCCATAGAAACCCCTCTCCCACAAGGCTCCAGGAACACCATGGAACAGATGACAGAGTCAGAGATTAGGAAGGACTGCTTTGAGAGAGTGTCTTTAGGACATGGCATGGCCAGAACGCTTGTGAATTCACACATGAATTGTTGCACCTGGGGTTACCTACACAACATTGAGCCATCAGCATTCCATCAAGAAAGGCTCAGGGACTACTGACAGTAAATGGTGGTTGCTTGTTTGTGTATGTATGGGGTGGTGACAGAGGGGGTGGGGTGGGAACACCATTTTCTTCTGCGGTATAACTGTGGTTAAGATGCCCATGTTTCAGTAAATCACCTCACCCATGCTCATGCACACAACCCTGTTTAATTCTGTGAGTCTGTCTCTCACACAAAAGAACTGAAAGTTGGAAGGGGACTTGGGGAGAAGGATTTCAGTGGAAAGAGGGTTGGGAAAGGATGAGACAAGATAAGAGGTAGTGATATATATTCATCGTGTGTGTGTGTGTGTGTGTGTGTGTGTGTGTGTGTAACTATCAAAGAATAAAAAAGAATAGCAATAAACATCCATGTGGCACTAATACTTGAGGGAAACACATAGAATCAGTATATTGATTGCTGTGGGGAAATGGTCTGTACCCTGTCACTTATATTTTAAATAAACAATGATTGGCCAGTAGCCAGGCAGGAAATATAGGCAGGGTGACCAGGCAGGAAGTAGAGGCAGGGTAACAAGAATTCTGGGAAGAGGGAACTTTCGGTCTGTAGTAGTCACCCACACGTAAGGGAAGCCAGACATGGAGCAAGCAAGATGTGACTGCCTCACCAAAAAAGGTACTAAGCCATGTGGCTAACACAGACAAGTATTATGGGCCAATATAAGTTATAAGAGTTAATAAGAAGCCTGAGATACTAGGCCAATCAGTTTATGATTAATATAGACCTCTGTGTGTTTATTTGGGACTAAATGGCTGCAGGACAGGGCAGGACAGAAACACAGAACACAAAGAATGTGATTCTAGTTTTCCCTCATTTTTGTCCTGGCATTGTGGAAGGATGAACATAACAAACCAAAACCTTCTAAAGAAAGTCACGTGGATTTTAATTAAGGCATAAGCCATATGATTGAATACTGAGTGATTAATATTGGCAATGTCTATATTACAGTCTGATGAAGAAGCCTTAGGAAAATATTGTTTATTGCCCACTCCGCTGGCTGTGCTCAACAGCTCCTGCCTCTTGAGAAGAACTGATCTGTTGACCATATGCAGGAAAAACAAAACAAAACAAAAAAAACAACAACAAAAAAACAAACGCCTTTGAGAAAGCCAACCTGCGTCCCAGAAATGGAGATGTTCTAATGGTGGTTGTAAGGCATTATTTCTAACCCAATCGTAAGTTCCTGATGCAAAGACAGGGCTACGTGATCATTGAGTATACCACAGAGATACCAGCTGGCAGCCTCTGGGCACTCCATCCCCGTCACTCACACATCCCCTTCGAATGGACTGTCAGAGTATAATCCCTGGGACAGGGCTTGGATGGGGAGCACGATCTGTGAAGCTCCAGTTAAAAAGCATGGCCATGTGCAGAGGGCAAAGAGACGACACTTCACAAGTCTAGTGTTCTTTTCTTTTTCTTTTTTTTTTTATTGAGAAAAGAAAAAAAACATAAACAAAAATCAAGTTTCCACCTCCTCCCAGCCTCCCATTTCCCTCCCCCTCCTCCCACCCTTCTCCCCCTCCTCCCACCCTTCTCCCCCTCCCCCCACTCCTCTCCCCCTCCCTCTCCAGTCCACAGAGCAGTCCGGGTTCCCTGCCCTGTGGTAAGTCCTAGGTCCTCCCCCCTCCGTCCATATCTAGGAAGGTGAACATCCAAACTGGCTAGGCTCCCACAAAGCCAGCACATTAAGTAGGATCAAAACCCCGTGCCATTGTCCTTGGCATCTCATCAGCCCTCATTGTTCGCCATGTTCAGAGAGTCCGGTTTTATCCCACGCTTTTTCGGTCACAGTCCAGCTGGCCTTGGTGAGCTCCCAGTAGATCAGCTCCATTGTCTCAGTGGGTGGGTGCACGCCTCGTGGTCCCGACTTCTTTGCTCATGTTCTCCCTCCTTCTGCTCCTCATGCTTACATATGACAGGTTGCATACTTCTGCTAAAAATTGCTCTTAACATGTTATCTAGTTATTATTAGTGTTGATGATGACATTCAGCACATATTTATCATGTTTCAATATGGGTGCTATGTGGGAGAACTCCAAGTTGGCTGTGGTATAACTTTTCCCTAAGAGAATTTATAATATAGAAGAAGATATGCATATGTAGACATGCCCATGTATAAACACGTGAGTATATATGCCGTTTTAGTGTACTGTGAATGCCAAGAAGAAATATAAACAGAGCTCTATGGGAACGCCAAGGAGAGCCTTGTTCATTTTGCCTGCACTTTGAAGAAACCTTGGAGAGGAATCCTAATGTAAAGACTGGGTAATAGATCTCACTAGGGGAGCTGCTGTGTGGGCTAAGCACTGGAAGCTTTCAGAAGCTGTGAGCTTGGGGATACATGCAGATCTTGCCCATTTTATGAGCTTTGCTATGTTCAGCATCTTGTTGAAGGTATTTGTTGAGTGAGTGAGTATGAATGAAATAGCAAATCCAAGATTCAGACAGGCTAGCAGCCTCTTTCACATTAGTGGTGAAACTGAATGTCTGTCTGTCACGAGAAGCAGCCCAGATTTGGGCTGTGTTCACTGTCCATCACTGGGGCAAGATACTTGAGATAAATCATGTGAAGAAGGAGCTGTTGATTTTGTCCAGCGATTTCAGAAGTGTCAACCCATAGTCCTTAGCCTTGTTGCTTTGGGCTTATGGTGAAGTAGAACATCATGGGGCATGTGGGAGAGGAACAGGATGGAGGGGGAAGCAGGTAGAGTGAGGAGCAGGGTAGATGGGGAAGTGCTGTGGATGGAGGAAGCGGGGTAGAGGGAAGCAAGGTGGTCTACAGAGCTAGTTCCATGACAGCCAGGGCTCCACAAAGAAACCCTGTCTTGAAGAAAGAGTATTTGCTACTCTTACAGAAGACGTGAATTCAATTTTCAGCACCCATATTAGGTGTCTCACGCCAGCCTGCAACTCCAGCTCCTGTAGACACCCTTGTCTGGACTCCGTAAGTACTAGTAAATACATATGCCTGCCCAGATACATACACACAAAGAAAAACTTCAAAATCTTGATATAATTAAACAAAATGGGATAGGGTACTTTGAAATATTTTGTAGTATAAAGCATTTTAAAATATAAATATATTTATAAGCATATTTAATGTATTTATAAATATATTTAAAATATAAATGTTAATATAATACATTCTTTTAAAATTTTATCATTATAATAGCTTCAGACCTTACTCAGTTTATATAATGTCACTGAAATACACATACTTTATAATGTGTTTGAAAGAACTTAAAAAAACTGGAGCGATAGCTCAGAGGTCCTTACTACTCTTGGAAAGGACCTGAATTCAATTCCCAGCACTCATGCCAGGTGGCCCACAATTATCTGTTTGTAACCCCAGCTTCTGGCCTTTGCAGGCAACTGCACATATGTGCACATGTGCACACAAACACATACATAAAATAAATCTTAGAAATATGAAAGAGTGATGTTAGTAAAGAATGGTTTCTAATTTTAGAACTGGTTTGGGAGGACATTTAAAAGCATATACTGCTAAGATTCTTCAGCCACGTTTTCTTAGAATGGTGTTTCCTTCAAAATGTCTTAGCTCTACTGTATATGGGGAAACTAACGTCCTGATACCAAGATTATGTTTTCAAAGCTAGCAACGGAACTATCAAATATTTGCATTAGGTTTTTCCCTCAGCAAGGAAATGATTTGGACTGGCAATTTCTGTTCAGTAATGATTAACCTCGCACTTTTAACTCTCAATAAAGGCAATATGGAAAGGAGTCGCAGGAGGAATGCATTTCGGTGGTGCAGGAAAAGACTATCCTGTTGTATAAGTATGTATGCATATCCAGGGCACATACAAACACATGAGTGCATGTTCCTGCACTTATTAGTGGAATTTGCCTTGGAGGAGCAAGGTCTGTGTGCAGCCTTCGGGAGGCAGGTGCAGAAGGCATTTTCCCCCTTTAGTGATAGGGCACGTCAGTTCTCATTTCCCCTCAGCTGAGGAGTAAGAAAAAGGCAGCCTGCTGTGCCTTCTGGGGCCAGTCAGCTCCATCCTTCCCTTGGCATCCCAGAGACAAGCCATCCGGCCAACGCCTGCCTCCCCACTTGCAAACTGGCTGCGGTTTTGTTTTGTGTCTTGTAACCCTTAAAGAGATCTGTGCAATTAATTTAATAAGCAGAACAGCAGCAAGAGGCAAACCTTGCAGATGGGAGAGTTCTTATAATTGCTAAAAAGACACCAGCTGAAAGGAAGTGAAGCAAGCCTGCAGAGTCTCATGGGAGTGGAGTTGATGAATGAGTCTGGCCCCACCAGTGGCTCCCAATGGCAGAGCAGGCATATCCTGGGTGCCGAGCCTGAGGCATTTTTGCATAATCAACCTTCTATGTGGTTTCTATTTGATGTCTTAATGTGTTATTCTGAGAACTACAAAATCATGAAATGCAGATCCGAGTTAATCCAAGTTAACCTCTGAACTTGACCTGGTTTCATTTAGAATTAGCCTTGTTTAAAAATGTAAACTGCTGTCTCGACTCTAGCATATGAAATAGTGTCCTGTTTATAAAACCCAGACCGCCTTCCCAGATCCCTTCTGGCTTGAGAAGCCCGGATAAGAAAGCCAGAATGGCAATTTCATTTATTTCAGGACATTTAAACCTTTGAGGATTTAAAAATAATAGTTTCTTTTTCATTTCTGTCCAGTTTTAGAGTTAAGAGAAGCTTTTTTATGCCTCCAAGTGTGTTAGTTTTTATTCTAATTTTTCAGAAGAATGTTTGACTCTTGTTTATGTGAATCAAGTCCAGTCCACATATGGAATTACACTGAAGCCATAATGATCAGTTGTGATTATGTAAATTGTAGGACGGGATCTAGCTAGGCATTTAAAATACCCTGCCTGAAATGACAGTGTTTGATTGTAATCTTAGATTATTATCAGAACAATTACCATTCTAAGCCCTCATATTTCCATAAGATGTGAAGGCAGGACCCCATGTCTTACTCATGCGGTCAGCTGAATCCAGGACAAGTCCTGGTGGGCACCTAGCGCGTGCAGCCCTAAATGAGAGGGTCAGCTTTGCTCACCAACGGAGTACACACACACAGACACACACACACCACAAAGTCCAGTGTTCATGTTGGAAAGCCGGTACAGCTCTTAGACAGAAAAGGGCCTTGACAGCATATGGGAGTTTCAGACATGATACTTGGACACAGCCAATCTACTGAATCAATGAAAAACCAGGATTCTGAGGCCGGATACTTAGAAAAAGCTTTAGGGAGCCAGGCAATAGTCATACACGTTTTTAACTGCACTACTCCTGTTGCAAGGAGTGACCCAGCCACAGAAGAAGCAAGATGTGACTGCCTCGCCGAATAAAGTACCGAATCACGTGGCTAACGTAGGCAAGAATAATGGGCTAATATATGCTATAAGAGTTAATAAGAAGCCTGAGCTAATGGGCCAATCAGTTTATAACTAATGTAGACCTCTGTGTGATTTCTTTGGGACTTAATGACTGCAGGAACCGGGCAGGACAGAAACCTCAGTCAACACACTCCAGAGACAGAGGCAGGCAGGTATCTGTGATTTCGAGGCTAGACTGGTCCAGAGAAATTTTTTCTTAAGAAGCTAACAAAACAAAACTTTAGGGAAAAAAGTAAAAGTTAAATAAAGGATTTGAGCAATAGGCCACAAGACTTAAACGTGCGGTAGCTCGGCCTTCTATCAGCAAAGAGAATGTTGAAGAAATCATGCTTAAAGCTTTTTATCATTAAGGTAGATAGCAGGGCTAGATGTCAGTGCTGACAGGAGACAGCAAGAGGAGGGTCACCAAACTCTGGCAGGATAAAAGAACCCTGTATTAGGTAAGCAGCAGCATAGAATATCTGTGTGTTCCCTCTTAAGGGACTGTGTCACTGGGTTGAGGAGCCTTTGCAGGTCTGGCCATCTGAAGAATTCCCCCTCAGACTGAGCTTCAAGGAGAAGCTGATGCTGCAGTGTTGAGTTTGACGGTAGCCTGGGAGCAGAGTTCCCTATTTCATAGGGAACGTCAATGTTTTCTCTGAAGCTTTCAATTGATTAGACGAAACCTGCTCATATTATTATATTATACAGGAAAATTACTGGAGCAAATGTAGTAACTTCTTTTCTCTCTACCTCTTCCCTATAATGGAGAATGAAGCTAGTGTCTTCTGCATGCTGAGCAAGCACCCTGTCACTGAGCTACATCCCAGCATTTAAAATTTGGTTTTCTTTTTCTAGTTAGATTACAAAGTATCCGATTTTTTTTGTAGCATTTTCCTACACTAAGGAAGTAGAACACATATGGTTTTGAGGATAGAAGAAGGAATAATGGAGCCTGAGGGATACCGTGGAGGTGAGGGCAAGGGAGATGGGGAGGCCTGGAGCTGGGGAGAGGATCAGTCAAAACATCGTAAGGAGGTCTTACAGGAGCAGGCCACCGCCTGACACACTGACAACAGCTTCTGGCACCTAAAATGGAGCTGTCTAAGGGGGCAGCAGTTGAGTTAGGGGTTGAAAATTCCACTCTGTTGTGAGTTGCTTTAGTTTTCAGTCTGAAGGAGGAGATGGCTTTTTCTCTCTCAAGCCTGAATTCTCCTGCATAACGTGGGAACATTTTCAGAGACCTACCCTGCCAGAGGCAAATGGACTGAGAGCTTTGTTATTATTTTCTCCTATGTAACTCCTTTGGAAAAAGGGGATACCACTGAGAAACCTGCCCTCCCCCAGCAGTTAACAGCTGTTCATCTAAGTGAATGATTTGGGGGAAATGGCAAAGAACTGCCCCCTTGAGCCCGTCTGCCCTGGAAACACTGGAGAGGGTCATGCTTACCCCACCTCGCTGAACAAACGACTGTCTCAAGATCATGGCATGACAAGATCAGGACCTGAAGTTACTTTTCCTTTCAAGGCCCGTAGTTTTGCTCTTTTGTGCATTGATCTGCTTAAACAGAGCCCCCGCCGTCTAGAAATATTTATACCGCTTAAAATGATAGCACACAGGAGTCAGGGGTCCTTTGCTTAAGAGATCTCTCAAGATAGTGGAGCCAGAATTAGAACTTAGCTTTATGTAAAAGTGAGAAATTTTAACATTCAAAAAATTCACTGTTGTAATGTCCAGATTGTTCATATTAGTGCTGATATGTTTGAAGTGCTTGAAGCAAACTTGAGCATACTCACTAGAATTGTGATCACACTCACTAGAACTGTGAGCATACTCACAATACTAAAGTTTAGATAACTTGAGGAAGGGCATATAGCTCTGACATTATACAAGCGATAGATAAACATTTACAACTATGCACAATTTTCTTTGTGATTCCCAACACTAAGAATGACACCACAATGAGCAGACAGTTGATAGGAAAAGATAGGAATTTGTGAGATATGTAATACATGAGTTAAGGTCAACTTCAAGCAATGCATTTGAGAATCTGATTATTGAACACACTAAGAAATAAGAGTAGGAAGGACTATAAACATGTTATAAAGGGAGCTATCCTTCCAACTTCTAATATTACTTTTGTTTTGCTTTGTTTGAGTTAGGGTCTCATGTAGTTCAGACTGGTTATGCACTAAGAATTACTCTCACCATCTGACCCTTCTGACTCTGCCTCTCAGGTGTTGGGGATCACAGGTACGTGCCACTACACCTGGCCGGGAATTTTGAGTTTTAAAAAGATAAATTGTACTGCAAAATCAGTCTCATGATAGAAATAATATTTGTACATATGCTTATGCAAATTCCAGCACTTAGAGAATATTTATTTATATGACTGAAAGACAGCAGGCTGACCATCAGCTGGCCAAATGTCGAAGGACCAAACTGCTCCCAAGCCCGAAGGATTTTGAGCAGCAGCAGAAGTGAAAAGTTCCATGTTATATAATTGTTTCATGTGAGGAACGTGCATGACTATTGGATAGAGCTCCCACCAGGTGATGTGTGTGAGGTGTGTGTGCAAAGCAAATAAACTTCCCGTGTAGTTCAAACTCAGATCTCAGTCCCTTCATCAAAGTAGCTCATCCTGGATATGCAAATGTCTGAAACCGGGTCCAAAGCAAAACTAGGCAAGGGTGATTCAGTTTTGAGACACCAGTTTTCCTGCCTAAGGAGCAGTTCTGGGGAGAGAGGCTTATGCAAATTCATATGCTTAGTGAAACAATTTGGACCATAGTTATCAAAAATGCTTATCAGAGGAGTACTATGATACTTTATGAGGTCGTTATTTTTATTAGTCATTAAAGTTATATTCGGAGTATGGCTGACAATAACAATGGCTTCACCACTTACACTGAATGCTCATGTATACTGGTTGCATAAATAAGAGTGATGCTGCCATCATGCATTTCTTCTTCTTTTTCTTTTCTTTTCTTTCTTTCTTTTTTTTTTTTGCAGATTTAGTGCCATGCCTTTGTTATTTTCACAGAAAAAATTCTGATGCTGATACTATAGGATCTTTTAGAGTTGACTGTGGTGGGCAAGGTGTATTTGTTGGTAACCTGGGATGCATATAGTATATCCTGTTAAATTATTTTAATTCTATTTTTGTATAACATTGCTGGTTTTAGAAATATAAAATCCTGAGTGAGTAGGAAATAGCCCTCATAATTTTGTGGGGTTTTCTTCCTTCCTTCTTTCCTTCCTTCTTTTCTTCCTTCTTTCAATCCTTCCTTCCTTCCTTCCTTCCTTCCTTCCTTCCTTTCTTTCTCTCCAAAATCGACTCCTCAAATCTTGCAGTGTGAAATGTCCTTTCTCATTGTTACAAACAGCAAATGCTTTCAAGGTTAATTCTTTAAGTCAGCAGAACTGAAATTCTTTTGGCAACAAAATAATTCTGAATACTAGTAGGAAATTTATGGATTTCAATTAGAGTTTGTAGTGTATCATAATTCCAATTTTATATTCCATGCAGTTCAGTGTTTTGGATTTTTAATGGGGCCAGCGCAGTAATAATAAAAATGATTCAAAATGCACCCAGTAATTACAGAGATTTGCTGTTGCCTCTGCATTAAAAATGATGATGATTTATGCCCACTGAAACTGTGGTCTGTGGCTCTATGTAGGGTAAGTCTTGCTATTAAGCTGCTTATTAGTTATGGTCAGTGATTTAAGGCTTAAGAGCTACATTAGTGGCTGTAAAATTATTTATTTCTTAATAGATAATAGTAAATTTGAAACAGACGTTAGGTTAATTATAATCTTGTACATTAAAGAATGGGTATTAGCCCTTTGTCTCTTTTTAGGTCCTTTGAAATTCATTTCAAGTGAATGGGAGAAGTTGAAGAGGGAACCTGGTCTGGTCGTTTCTGCCCCCTGCTTTGTAGGCAGTGAACATACCTTGTTTTAACCTCTCGCCATGGGTTTTCACGAGCTAAACAAGTGCTACTCTTCACTGTGATTTGTCAGACTTCCAAGTTCATATTTTTTATTTTATTTTTTTTTATTTTTTATTTTTATTTATTTATTTATTTTGGTTTTTCGAGACAGGGTTTCTAGAAGCCAGAGAGGTGGGATCCTCTGATTAGGATGGGATCAGTGAGAGGTGGTGGTAGAAACATACTTATGAATAAATACATTTATTTGGTTTTGCTGGAGGAAGCTTTTCATTATTCCTATTTTTAGTAATCATGTAGAGATTTGCATGTACATAAGTGTCTTCACATACACATATGAAAATTAGGATTTATGCTTCTTATAGTTTGATATAAGAAATAATTCACCTTAGGTATAAGGATGGAGCAGAAGAGGATTTCCTGGGACTCACTGTGTAGGCTAGGCTGGTTCCAAACTCACAGAGATCTACCTGCCTCTGCCTCCCAACTTTGTTGGGATTAAAGGTGTGCATCACCATGCCTGGCCTAGAACATACATTTCTTGTAGCATGAACTAAGTTTGACACATGAGTTCCTGTGTGATGCTTAGGTATTATACTAAAGGAAGAAAAGGGTCTGAGGAAGACAGGCTCTATCAAGCTGTGGATGACATAGTTGAGAGGACTTCTGAGCATTCAGGATAAGTCAGGCTATCCTTTAGTGAGAAAATGCCTGGGCTCTCTCATCCTCTAACTCAAACCGATAACATATTAAATATTCATTTAGGGCTGGACAGAGTCCTGGGTGATGTCTCTGAAAGCTTTCTTCCATCTTAGGACTCAGGGATTCACGGCCCTCGTATGACTTATCTCAACACTGTTTTCTAGAGTGAGGCAGGATGTAACTGGTTATTTCTGACTCCGCCCCACGGACCATAACTCCATCTACTGGTCAGTGAGGCTAGGAACCAGACTAAAGCCTTTCTTTGTATTAGAGAAAGGAGAAATAAAACAGCGTTGAATGGACATGATTCTTCATGTCCTACATTATGTAAATGCTTCTGAACTATCAGCATATGATCTCATGAATTCACAATGAAGAAACTACCATGACTATGTGACATCTTTATTTCATGATCTCCCGGCTACTCCTGGCCCACATGCTAATTAATGAAAAGAAAATCAGTTGCATTGCCCAGATTCCTATCGCCGTGGCTCAGTGTGTGCTCGTTTATCCTGGTCTTTTTGACTCTTCCTTCCTTCTCAGCCATTGGTTGCATCCCCTAAGCATACCCTGCTCAGTGGGCTGATGATGTTTGCAATTAGTCTGCCCCACGTTGGGCCCAGCCTCTCCATCACTGACCTCCTTACTCTGTCCCACGTGAATTCCTTCCTTTCAGGAGAATTAATGGTGCACATTCGAAAGATGGGAAAGAGCCATTATTTAGCCGTTTAGCAGAACACTGAAGTTGATAAATCCAGTTACATGTGGTATTAGTTTTCTATTACTGCATAATTAATTACCATAAACTTAGTGGCTAAAAATAATGCCCATTTATCATCTCACAATTTTGTAGGTTAAAATTCTGGGCTTGATCGAGTTCCCTGCTCAAAGCTAGATTCAAGGTCTGAGCTGGGTTGGACTCTGGTGGAAGTGTCGAGGCGGGCTGTGCTTGCGAACTCATTTAGGTTTTCAGATGGATTCAGCTCCTTGTAGCTGTAGAGGTGGGGTCTCCACATTATGCTGGCTGGTAGCCACAGCACACTCTCCGAATCGAGCGACTGCCTCCTCTCCTTTGCACATGGCTTCCACTGGGTTCCCAGTAGCAGTGGTATGTTGTCTTTTCCAAGTTCACATCTCTTGGATTTCTTATTCTCCAGAGACGGAGAATCAAGGTGCTTTAAAGGGTTAACAGGATTAGCTGATTAGTGATTTTCTGCTGTTGTATACTGTAACCACCTCCTGGACATGCACCTTATCATGTATTCACAAGCTCCTCTTCCACTGACTTAGGAAGGAAAATTCTCCAAGACGGAGAATCACAAGGTCAGTCACAGAACTCTGTCTACCACGCATGTCTCCAAGACAAGGTAGGAAGGGCATATTGTTCAGTGGAAACTGCACTTCTGCCCAAGTGAAGACTGAAAAAGAGATTCTTCAATGAAAATTAGTCGTGAGGGTGTCTGAAGTTAATCAGGAGAAAAAAATGAACTGTTTTTGGTCCACAGAAAATGCCAAAACCCAGCCCAAACCAAGCCAAACCAAGAAAACAAACACACCAACAAGAAAACTCAACAGATAATGGTCATAAAAAATAATTTGCAAAGCTTTAAAATTTCAAATGATATTGACAAAATTTTATTTAATGAGTGCAATTATTTTTATATATGGAATTGAAAGATTGATCTGGTGAGGAATGGGGAGGGAGGAGAATGCAGAGGGTGACATCACAGTAGAGAGGTGATGCCCTCGGAGTGGAGGATGCTGCTGCTGACTTTTATTAAAAGCCATGCTTTGACTGTACACGTGTGGTTTAATGGTTTTCTTCTATGCTGCCTCCTCGGAGAGATCATCACTTGTGAGCTGGCACGTCGTCTCTCCCCCACCACATCGCTTCCGTGCTATTTTCACAGAACACAGCAGAGTTGGAAGTTATCTTGGTTACTGACATGTCTAATTGCTTGTTGTCTACATTTAAACTCGCATATAAAATGATAAGCATTATGTCTCTACCACCCTTACCCTGGCAGGGAATACAGAGATCCAATTCCTGTCGGAGTTCTGTTGTTAACTTGCTTAAATGTCGTTTCGTTGGTGATTTCTAAGAACTGAGACACCAGAGCAGCTATAATACGGATAAATGCACATATTGAATCTAAATGAGATCAGGTTACCTTCAAAGGTATGCCCATGCCTTATTTTCTCCTTGGAAGCAAACTTTCCTGGAACTGAACATTTAGGTTTTAGAAACTGTTTAATTTCTAATTTGAAACCATTTCTTTGAGCCATGTGCTAAAAGAAAACATGGTATCACGAACAGGCTTGCACAGGGAGCCCATAGGGAATTGGTTTCCTATCTTCTGCTTTCTGCCTCCAAATGTATAGCATAGTCTCTCTCTCTCTCTCTCTCTCTCTCTCTCTCTCTCTCTCTTTCACCCACACACTCTCTCCCTGTATTTACATGTAAGCACATGCTTGCCCACACATGTCCAGAGATCTGTATCTGTTTCAGGCATCTTCCTCTATTTTTTTTCCTCCATTAGTGTCTCTCATTGAATCTGGTGTTTGATACTTCAGCTGGATGGATTCCAGTGAGCCCCCAAGATCTGCCTATCTGTGTCTTCCAGGTGTACAGACAAGCTCCACCAGCCCAGCTTTTCGGGCGGATGCTGGGGACTGAAACACACATCTTCATGGTGGTTGTTCACTTACAGAGCTACCTCCCCAGTCTATGTTGTGGTGTGGTGTGTTCTGTCAGTGCACTCTTAGTGCTGCTTCTCCTCAAAGGGGTATTAAGTGCCCTTGCCCTTTAACCTATGACATGCTTTGGTCCGGGAAAGCTCTGGAGGACTGGTGTGGGCTTATCCTGATCAGCATCTTTACAACCCCATAAAAAAATTGTAATTTAAATCTCTTCCCTTAGAACAGACAGTACTCCTGAGAGAGATGGTTTGGTCAACTCTGTATCTCAGCGAAGAAAATGGCATGGAACTATTGCTGACCCCTACTAGACTTGTAAGAAATAATATGAGTGAGAAATAAGCCTTTGTTGCAAACTATTGAAATGCTGGGTCATTTGTTACTGCAGCATAATTGGACTGTCCTGACTGATACAGATGGCCTGGCTCTTGTGTGCATCACTTCAGAAGACCTTGGCCTTAAGTCTTATTCAGGCCACTGCTGAGCAAGCAATTGCAGGCAGACTTCAGCTGACATCACCTAGGTCCGAGCTGACAGCTCATTGGTTTAGGCCCTTGCTTGCTTAGTGCTTCAGCTCCAGCATCTTCGCTCACTCTGTCATGAGCTCCCTACTGGAGCTGACTAAGCACTCACATGGATAAACAGGAAGTGCAAGGGACTTTGACAAGTGGTTAATGGGAGCTGCTGGAGAAATCTTGCTCTCTTCATGCAAGATTCTGAGGCTTGATTCCCAAGGCTCCTGGGAAAGCAGCATGTAATTGAGCACAGTGGATATTTCCATTGTACATCCTGTACTGGCTTTCTCTCCATTGCTTCATTCTTTTCTCTCTCCTTCTATGCTCAGGAATTACATTCCTAAACAAACTCCTGCTTGGGAACCTTGGTCTTAGTCTTTGCTTCCTGAGGGAATAAGACTCAGTCTTCAACTGAACCAGTCTGAGCATTATCTACCACCATGGTGAATGATTTACATAATCTACTGTGTAAGTGACTATACTGTATGTTTGCAGTAACTTCAAAATACAATGATTTTGTTAGTTACATTAGAAATAATTTTTATTAGATGTGTTGATCCCAACACCAGTCACTCCCCAGCCCCAGGCACATAGCTAATCTGCCTTCATGAGGATATTAGTTCTAAGTCATGACATAGCACATCAGTCTTAGTTGGATGAAATTCGTGTTTGCTGGTTTGAGTTGCTGGTTTTCTACGATGCGGCAAGAAAGACCTTGAACAGATTGTGTAGCCTAAAATAAACAAACTTTAGCGTCTCCTTTTTTACTTCGTAAGTAGTAGGATTATAGTATATGACACTATGACCAGTTTTATGCAGTGTTGGGGACTGAAACCCACATTTAATGCATTTTAGACAAGAATTGTACCAACTGAGCTGCACCCACAGCCCAAATCTACTGATTATGAGACTGGGATTTTGAACAGAACATTGAGAGAAAAGCTGAAGTGTTAAGCACAATGAGGGTTTTGGCATCACTATTACCTTAAAATACTTGGTTGTTCTTCAGCTCTGAGTCATCAGTCCACCATCAGTGCCTTGTGGTGATGAGGGATCCCCTTCTGTATGCTATGAATACCATTGGTTAATAAAGGACTGCTTTGGACCTATAGCAGAGCAGAATTTAGGTAGCCAGGGAAAACTAAACTAAATGCTCGGAGAAGGAAGGCAGAGTAGAGAGAAGCCATGTAGATCCACCGGAGATGGACGCCAGAACTTTAGCCAGTAAGCCACAGCCTCGTGGAGATAAACAGAGTAACAGAAATGGGTTAAATTAATATGTAAACATTAGCCATTAAGAAGATAGAGCTAATGGGCCAAGCAGTGATTCAATGAATACAGTTTCTGTGTGATTATTTCAGTTCTGGGTGGCCAGGACGAACAAGCGGCCTCCTCACAATATTGTAGGACAGTTTTATTTTGGGGGGGGGGGACCATAGAAATTGCTGTTTTGTTTGGAAATTGAGATAGCTATATAGTTCCTTGGCTCTGGTACTCCACTGCTTCCTCTTCAGTCTGTCATGGCAAATCTCAAAAGCAAAACACAGTAGGACAAAGGGTATCTTCAAATCACCCAGTCACTCTCTTTATGCCATATATCAAAAAACAGGTCCATCGGCATTAAAGGAATTGGTACATTTTGTGATATAGGGGAGAGGCATGAGTAGGAAACCATTGGGAAGATGCCGTTCCCTTTCTGACATAATTAAATTCTTGATTGTGATGCTCTTAAATGAACCATGAAATCCTAAGCACTTACTGTGCAAGTGTGATTTCTAACTGCGGCTTTTTTTTCTGCCCCCCAAATCTGAATGTGAAGGTGTCAGATGCATAACTAATCTTAGCCGAGTCTATATTAAGAAACCGGCAAGGTGTCTTTATTTAACGTGCATATTCCGTGAATGTAATGTAGTGTTAAGTAGCATGATTTCGCACATCGCTCTGAAAATAAACGCAGCTCTTTAATGGGAAAGGTTACTTTGTATTTAGTTTCAACAGAAATGAGAAATACAGAAGTAAAACATGAATGCGTGTGATCACAGCAGTTGTGTGCGTGCGTGCATGCGTGTACACGTGCACGCTTGCACGCGTACACAAGCTCAAGCATGCATTTCAGGTGCATAAGAGCCAGTGCTTGGGATTGTGCCCTGTGTCACACAGAAAAGGGGGATTCTAACACCCTTTTATCCTACTCTGAAAATTTTCTGAAATTCTGAAAAAAACTTCTGAAAGTTTTCTGAAAATTCTTTACCCCAGTGGGCTGTGATTTTGCTTAGGGATGCCTCCATGGTTCAGCACTTAGTTACAGGAAAGCAAGGACTTTCTATTTCATCCTGGAATCTCAGTTTCTGAAGAAACTATCAGGGATTAACTGCATGTCTGTTTAATGCCTTTGCTGCAGCAGGGACAGATTCTTGAAGTAATGAACAATTGCAATTCAAGACCCAACTGTGGAAGAATGAGGGAGAGCAAACCGGCAACTCTGAGTTAAGAGAATAACTATTAGCCTCTTCAAATGCTACTCCAGACTCTTCCTGTCTGTTACACACCACCCAGTGCAAACATAGAGAGATCACTCATGTTACCTTTGAAATTAAAACTCTGGGTCTTGGCTTTTGCTCATTTAGCCCATTTGTCAACTAAAAAAGATTCCGAAGATTCCATTGAACTCACTGGGCAAGTGCTACAAATCTAAAGGCGGCAGGGCCTTGAATTAATGCCAAAGATCTCATATCTCTTCGCAAAAACTCTCTCCACAAATGGCATGCTTTATGTAAATATGTTCGAAGCTCTTGAATTCCTGGTCACCTTCAAAACAATACTTTTCTTAATAAAAAGACAGTAGGAAAGAAATAAACATGTCATATTGTAATGTGTGTCTGTGCACATGTGCACACACACATGGACCTGGAGGGAAAGCCTACGGTTTCTGAAACAATTAAAGAGGTCTTTATGCTTCAACAAGCTGAGGACTACGTCTGTGGCAGTTATGTTCTATAGGGCATGCTTCACGATGCTAAATGAAATTTTGAAAGTTAATGGCTAAACAGTGCTTAAAGCACACACATTACTCATGATCTATTTTAACAATATTGTGGGTGACTAACTCAATAATGCTGCTGAACACCCATTATGGTTTTGTTCAGAAGCGATGCCTGAGAATCTATGCCTCCTTCGGGGTGAGTTTGCATTCTTCAGTGACTGAACAAAATATATATAATTTCGTGTCTCTGTACAGGGAGGATGCTTACACGATGCCAGGTATTGCTCCAACCAATACTTGCCACACCCCTCAGTGACGTGGGACAGGGTGGTGTTCATATTTTGACAGAGGGTTCCCTGAAACAGTGATGAGGTTGGATGGACACAAGATCATCTAGGAAGTGATGAGCTTGGAGTTGAATCCAGTCTTGAACTATGCCCGCCAGCGGTTTTCACAACTGTCCTTGGAGGAAAGAACAAGAAGGTTCCAGAGCTACCTAGAAGCTGACTGGCCATTTAAGAGCCCTCGGTCCCCTCTTCTAGCCACCCTGCTTCTATGTTCGCATTCACTTCACATCCGTATCCACACATATCCCCGCGGCGGGCACAGATGTGAGCTCTTCTCTCTTCTATCTGTTTGACGCTCTGCTTGCTCTTCTTCTCCTGGGTACCAGCACTGCCTAACAGCTAGAGTGCCTGGTTGAGGCCTGCTTTCCATGCCTGGCTGCTGCAGGTAGCCCCTTCACATCTCCTCCAAGTTCAGACAGGTGGGGTCAGCCTCCTGAGGGTTGGCCCATGGACTTGTTTGTGCTGCTCTTTCAAAGGCCTGAGATGCTAGTCCAGGACAGCTGGCGTCTGAAGGGTCTCTTTTTCCCCTGCCAAAATCAGAGACAAAGAGAGTCATGGAAATATTACAGCTCCCCTGAGCCCTTCCTTCGGGCTGCCACTAAACATGCAAATACGCCCTGGGTGGAATTGCTAAAGAGGATTACTGCACTTGTCTTGCTTGCCTGCCCATTTTAATTTGGCAGGTGAGGTCAAGGCCCAGCAGAGGCCACACTTCAGTGTTTGCAGGCTGAGTGTAGATGCTGGGAGAACATGGTAATTCTGATAAAGCAAGAAATGCCCGAGTCACTTCAAAAGCTCTTGCTATTTTTCAAGGCTGGCAAGCTCAGTCCCCAAGAGAAGCGTGCATTTGTGAGCAGACCAGCCATCTTTGCATATCACCAGACAGAAAAGGGCATCTCCTCTGTAAGACAGGAAGGTCCCAGGTCTGTCGGACTAAGCCAGATGGGAGGACAGGAGGGTAAGTGTGAAGTGATTGTCCAGGAGGTGTTGTTGTGTGAAAGGGCAAAGTATAATATATTCCAGACAGAGGACTCGGTCTGAGACTCGCTGTGATCTCTCTGGTCTGGGGTGTCTAGAAATGAAATAGCGCAGTGAGTCTCAAAGTGTGTTCTGAAGACCCCCCCAGGGTGTCCTCCAGGGGACTTTGAGATATAATGTCACAGAGATGCTGTGTCATTATCTGCTTTTCATTGTGTAGATACATGTGTCGTCAGAAAAGCAATGGTGGACACAGATGCAGTCACATTAATACTGTCTCTGGACTTTACCCCACTACCACACTGTCACAAACACAAAGGAACCATTCTCCATCATAACAGCCTCAATGATGCAATAGGATTACTAATGAAATGATGAGTTCATTTCATCTCAGCCTTTGTGTATGTTTTTCCCCCCATTCTGAATTCTGTGTGACAAAATGGAAGTACCACTGGGAGTGCAAAGGGTCCTGTTTCCATGCCGGACATTGATATTGTCTGTTGCTCTGTTTCCTGAACATTCGTCTCTATGCGGCAGCGTTTCCCCCCAAGAGAGAGCTGTTGTGGGCAAGTCACGAGTATTCAGACTGGGATACTTGGAAGATTTACTGAAAAGAGATGAAGTGAATCCAGTACTTTCCTTTTCTTAAAAAAAAAAAAAAAATCTATGCGTGTGTGTGTGTATGTAAGTATGTGTGTGCAGTTGTTCACAGGGTCCTGAAGAGGGGGTCAGAGTCCCTGCAGCTGGAGTTGCAAGCAGTTGTTGGCTGCCCTGTGGATAGAGGGAATTGAATGTAGATCTTCTACAAGATAGCTAGATCTTCTTAACTGCTGAGTCATCTCTAGCCCTTGAACGGTATTTTAAGAAAGACAACAGATAATATTTATTGTTAATGATGAAGTATGCATGTTTAAGGGGAAAACAGAAATCTAGACAACTCTTGAAAGTTCCTAGTGTTTCCTTTTCTTTAATGAGATCTATTAGTGAATATATGTGTTCATAAATATATATTATGTAATATATACATAAATATATTATAGTCCTTAATGTATTTTTATAAATTATGTTTTCCATAATCCAAGCAATCTATGTCATATATAGACTAGGAAGAGGCCAAGCTTTTCCATATATATAATTAATGATATAAACAAAATCAAAATAGGCATTTTGCACAATAGCTAAATACTTTGCATAGCATTGCAGGTTCTATGTGAATAAAATTCCCCTTAACTAAAAATCACATTTGCATATGCTTTTTAACAAAGCAGTTCAAACTATCCCTAAGAGCATTTGACGGATCCTGTGTGTTGCTGCAAGTGCTCTGCATTTGTTACTTAAGGGTGTGGTGACAGTTATCAACAGCTACGTGGCTTAAATCAACAGAAAGCTTTCCTATCCTGCTTCTGGAGGCTTGAAGGAAAGCACCCTGGGGTTAGGAAGACTGGATTCCGCTAAAGACTTAGGAGGGAGCCTCCTTCCTTGTCCTTCTGGACCCTCTGGTGTCCCTAGCTCTCAGGGCATCTGGGGCTTACTCCCATCTCCACGTTTCCCTTCAGATGACTGCTTCATCTCTTTTTTATGTGAGGATAGCAGGCATGAAGTTTAGGGACCACCTAAAATCCCCTGTGATTTTAACTCAGATCTGTGACAAATTCCCACTGATAAAACCCTGTTTCCCACCGAGGTTCCATTCTTAGGAATCTTGGGCTACTTCTCAGCTACTGCAGATTGCTAATTCAACTTGACTGTCCTGTGCAGATGTAATTTGATAATCTGGAACTTGCCAAAGGGCCAACTGTTCTGCTCTGGATTATCAGCTTTTCCAGAGTAGCTCATCTGTGTCTAGAAGCCTCAACTTCTCCATTTATTTACTAATTGGGTTCTGGCTCACTAACAAGTTAGTGTGGGGTAGAGAGAGATTATATGCAAGTACACATTCACAACATGGTGCCTGCCAAGGAAAGAGTTCTCTCGGTAAATAGTAATAGTGTATTTCCTATTGTGGGTTAGTAGATAGTGAGCATTATCGTATGCACTAGACACCTTCTGAAATGCCAGATGTATTAGTGAGCAGTGGAAACAGGCATTGAGGTTGATGGTAACTTCAAAGATTGTTAATAAATAGTAAGGCATGATGCTGCTACAAGCACAAGGAGACAGGGATGGGGAAAGCAGAGTAACAGGATCCTGAGTGAGTGGCCCAGGGCACTGAGTAGACATCAGTGTCACCAAGAGCTTTACATTGAAGGAGTATGTTTCAAAGAACTACCCTAGAGGACCAAACGCTCAGAAGCACACTCCCTGGGATTTCCAATCTTCTGTGTTGTATTCATGAGCCTGTACTTGGTCCCCATTTGGGTCCCATTTGGAGACCTTGAAGCACAGGGCAGAGGAACCCTTAAAAGCTCCTCACACTGTCATTCTCTGCCATCCCATCTGACCTGCCTTCTCACAGCAGGCCAGTTTTCTATCGGAAGTGGGCTGGGTGGACTTCATTCTTGAACCTTCTCCTTAGAATTCTCACCTTATCGCCCATCTTGCAGCCAGTCTTGACCCATCCCTGCTGAAGAAGGAACCAGTACCTTCTCAGGAGCTGCCCTTATCCTGACCTCAGTTGTGTTGCTCCTTGAGACTCTCTGATCCTTTGTCTCTGGGCTTTCCTGAAGCACGGTCCCTCTTCCTTCTATGACTCCCCCTCCCCTGATTATCACTCTTGACCTCGGCCATCCTTGTGGCCCTTCCCTGCCTGTGTCAACTCCACCAAATTTCTTCACTCAGGTCTGGAACGGTGACCAAGCTCCCTGTCTGTTCCAAACTCACCACCACTTCTTGTCCTCAGCCATGTTATTACAATTCTGAGTAGAGAGATGACCTAACTTTGTGGTCCTGTTCTGACTGGCTGTTAATTATTACAAAACAACAGACAACACAATGCAGAATCCCCCGCAGTTAAATTCTTGAGTTTGTGTTACTGATGGAAGAGATAGATGAGGTTCTGACTCCAGGCCTCAAGGAGCTCATGCGGTATTGGCTGTCCCTGGCTGACCATAGTCCTGCAGGTTATTCTGTGTGTAGGAGGTCATTTCACTTCCAGCACTCGGGGCTGAGGGCTGCAAAGCAGCTTCTTAAACTTTTGAAAAAGTTAGAAATTTACATAACTATTCAGTTGGAAAAATTATAGCACCAGTTAATGCCCCAAGGAGAGCATAGACAAAGATGTTTTTGCTTTTTAACCTCCGAGTGTGTTTGTGGGAGTTTTATGAATAATAAGTGGCTAGGAAAATTCCCAGGCAGCTTCTCTAGTATAGTGTGCATTTGCTGAAAAGTTGTGCATAAGTCAGAGAGTGAAGATTGAAAACGTTTGTGTTCAGAGAAAGTCATTGAGAGGCAGTTCCTCATAATCCGTTTAATTTGTTCCAGAAAGAAAGCATTAAGTCACCCCCTAGCATACAAGGATAGAGACAGATTGGATAATCATCAGAAACTGTTCATCATTTGACTGAAGACATTTAGGTATTTGTTTCTAAAGGAAAAAAAAATCGATGCTTCTATAGAATCTAAGGGAAGCTACTCAGTAAGGCTTCCCTAGGATAGAAGACAGCTGAAGGTGTGTTTTATGTGGTAGCTGTCTGTTCAGTATCATATCATATCTTCTTTCTTCTTGGGGCCATGAGCATCCCTAAGCAAAATGCTGAAAAGAAGAACTAAAATGGCCATGAAGACCCACGCAAGCCCAGTGGATATGTGAAGCTTTTTCCCTATGCAAGTGAAGGAAAATGGGATCCCAGCTGACTTTCTAGATTAAAATCCTGCAACAGGAGCTTATTTCAATGAGACATGTGCAAGAATGAGACTATAGATGATTCTAGTGATCGTAACAGTGAGCAAACACACAGAGACAGCATTCCTGGGGAGAAAGATGGAGGTCTGAAACGGAGGTTTGTGCTCACAGAGCTTTCCATTAGAACCAGGCTGTGCTCGTCTCTTCTCTAAGAACAGTCCTGACTTTCTCGGTTCAATAATAATGGCCAGTATGTCATGGCTGAATAGCAAAAACCCTAGCTTTAGTATGTTATAAAGTTAAAAACAAAACAAAAACTATCACGAAGCATCTAGATTTTCAACTTTGATCTTTATCTTTTATATCTAGGAGACACTGTCATCATCCTAAAATTAAGATATTTTTTTTTCCTGTGATACAGGTCCCCCTAGTGCAGAAAAAGATGATTAATTATTCAGGAAGACCACCTTTTTTTGAGTAACTAAACATGGAGCACATGTGGCTATCAGATTGGCATCTGTGGCTGTTCTTTAGAGTAATATCAAAGTTGAGACTAACTTCCCAGGATGGGTTAGCTTGCACCGCAGAGCTCTGATTGTCTGTAATCAGGGGAAGAACCACAAACTCCAAAGAGTAACAGACTTGAAGTTGGCTAAAAATCAGAATAATCAAACGGGGAAAAATAAGATCTCAGAAATCTTGATTTTTAAGCACAGAATTATAGTTTCTTTGTGGGTTGAACTGTGTTTCCCATCATGGCTCTGAACCCTCTGCGCGAATGCACTGTTTCTAAAAGTGTGGTTATAGAGTTGGTAGAGATGCAGAGACAGTAACTGTCAGATCCTGGAAGAAGGGGGCTCAACTCAAACCTAGAACAGACATGACTGAGAAATAACCAGCGTAGACCAAGAACTAGGCCTGTGGGTCTCTCATGTGGAGACTGAGGAGTACCCTCCAAGTTGGAGAGAAGAGTAACAGAACGGACCCACCAGAATGTAACCCTTCAGCAGTGCTGGCCTAGTGATTTAGAGATGATAATTTCCAGGCTGTAAACAATAAAATTATTATGATTATTTTAAAATTTATCTTATTCTTTTAAGGCAGGGTCTCACTTTACAGCCCTAGCTTGTCCATGTAGACCAGGCCAGTCTCTTATTTTACGGAGTTTGTCTCAAAGTATTAGGACTATGGACGTGTACTACCATACCCAGCAAGATATTCTCCCCCACCCCCGCCCTCTCTCTAGCGCTCTCGCTCTCTCTCTCTCTCTCTCTCTCTCTCCCTCTCTCCCTCTCTCTCTGTCTGTCTCTCGATAAGGTCTCATGTAGCCCGGCTGATCTCAAACTCACCATGGAGTTCTGATTGTCCTGTGTCTTTTTTGAGTGCTGGGAATACAGGTGTCTGCCACCACACTTAGCTTAAAGCAATGCTGAGGGTAAAACCATTCTTTTAATCTTTTAACACATCTGGTCTTTAAAAACAAGAAAACTCAAGCTGTTTTAAGACCTGAAGCCAACATAGTATTCATTCTTCCCAAGATTGGGTTAGAAGTTTGAGAGCCCACCAGATACAATGTTGCTTTCATGATTCTTCTTTGCATTTCTCCTCCAGTGCTGAGAACTGAAGTCTGTACCTCACACGTGTTAGGTGCAGAGTGGACCATGGAGACACATCTTCATCTCACTTTCATGATGGTTAAGCCAACCTTGCTCACTAACCAAGGAAAAGGGCACAAATAACTCTGACTTAACATTATTATACTGATATATAGCAATCAAATATATTGATAGTTTCCTTGGTGGAATGAAAAGAGATCCATTTTTCCTTGAAGGAGAATGCCAGGTAATTTAGGGGGAAAGCAAGCAATGGGAAAATAAAAAGAATGAGGTGTGGGAACTGTGCTACCAAATGCAGGCTTGACCCTAAGAGGTCTTTGTTATTTGCTTAGCTAGTTGGGATTCTGAGTCTGCTCATTTTTATTTCATTTGAGTGGGACTTGTGAGCGCTGCATGAAGCCACAATTCCCGGAGAGCATTCGTAACAGGGGAAATATTAACATTTCCCAAGTCGTGATGCAACACAGGCTCCACTAATTGCTGTTCTCTGTGGCTGCTCTCCCAACTTGAAGCTCTCCATAACCCAACTATGGAAATCCTGTTTGTCGGCCTCTCGCTCTCTTCCCTCGGGAAGGAAAAAATAGCAAATTGCAAGACTCAGCTTGTTAAGTGAATTTGCTTTGTTTTTGTGGAACCAAATGCAAGTGAGATTTCGGAGGCTGTGGGTTTGTGGTTAGATTTGTTAAATGACTTCATGCTCCCTCCCAGTTGCCAAATAAGTTTAATGTAGAGACTGTCAATACTTGAAGGATGTTAGCCTGTCCAAAGGCATTTATTCTCTTCAAATGTCCCTGGAACATGTGAGGCCGTGAATGCTGTTTAGGTAACTTCATTCAGAGTCCTGCCTTTTCTAGGGCAGGTGTATAAGGGACCTCTTCTTTCTCAGCCAGAGACTGTCTTCCTCCTAGTGACTGCTAACATCCTAACTTGAGTCTCTTTCTGATGCTTGCTCTTCTTCTTGATACCAACAGCTGTTACCTTGTGCCACACGGTAAATAGAACTGTTGTTACTAATATCCTGTCATTTGCTTGTCGACTACAGCATTCCACAATGAAGAAAACTTGCACCTTTGTGTTACAATGATCTCTCCTCTCTAGGACTTCACCTTTCTCCCCTGCTGCTCTCCAGACCATCTCAACAACTTTGATTGTCAAGATAGATAAAAGATTATGCTACTACAGATTGCAACAGGAAGCGATTTTAATAGAGGTATTAAATTAGGCTAGATTTTTAAAAGGTGACTTTTGAATATATTAATTATTAGTAAAACTTTCTTAGAGTTAGAGCCAAATACCAACCCAGAGGACAATAAATAGTTTTCTCTCTGGAAGGAAGAACAATGAAGCTTGCTCAGTAATACTTCCTACCGGCTTGAATTACTTGATGGTGTCTCCCAGACTAACACTAACAGATAATGTGGCAGTCAGCAAGTGGCCATTGCAAGAGCAAGGGTGAGACTTCCACGTTCTGAGAAAAATTTTAGAGAGGTGTGTAGAATTGTCCTCTAAAAGGGTTCTCTGCAATATGATTTACATTTGGGGGGTGTTGCTAAGTTTCAAAGACTAAACTTCTGTATAAGGGTGGAGTGAGAGATAGATTAGGAAAACAAACATAAACAGTTTTCTCAGAAACAGCAACAACAACAACAACAACAACAACAACAACAAAAAACCCAAACCAAACAGTTGGATCCAAGAAATCCAAAACCAGGGAACAGTCTCAGGTTTCTTTGTCCCTTCACCTCTCCTTTTCTCCTCTCTTTGTCCTTCCTGGTCTTGTCAGGGGACTCAGCACACGGCAGAGCATAATGGATGGGCAGAAAACTATCATCAGTGGCTGCCTTTCAGTTTCAGAGGAGTCAGTGTGACAATAAAGGGGTTAACACGTCAACCCCTGGCAGAACTTGGAGATGATTAATGTGTTGTAGACCTGAGGCCCTGGACGCCGATGACCACATAGCAAATGCATTCTGCTGGGCTACTGCTCTGACAGACATTCTTATTCATCCACCTCCAGCTCTTGCTTCTGAGATGCCTTGCAGAGGAAGTCATTGTTTATGCATACAAATGATAATGATTAAAGATGATTGTGAATCGTCTTTATTTTGGAAGATGCATTCTGAATTAGCACTGGCGTCTACTGTTACAAGTCGAATACAAAAGTTCCCTTTGCACGTGAGATAGGCAGTCATTAGCATTCGGAGAGTCTGCAGGATGTTAACTAAGGCTCTGTTATTAAGAGTTGCTAACACATGTATTCAACAATGTGACGGAGAAATCCAAATTATTGCAAGGTAGATTTGAGGTTTTCATTTTCCCTTTTTCACAAGGTATATATAAGAAAATAAAGTAGACCATTTAAAAATAAACCAAAAGCTTCAGAAGAAAATAATGTGTTCTCCATTTATTATCATAAAAGAGAAAATGAGTGTGGAAGAAACGGAAGCACTGAATGCTGTTTTTCAAAAGTCTACAGGGTAATCAGAAAGGGACGAGCCTGGCTTGAAGGCAGGAACAGGCATCCGTGATGGACTAGGGGAAGGATGGGTAAAATGGAACCTCAGTAACCCAGATATGTTCAAATCCACAGGTCCCAATGGCTGGCATCCTAGCGTACTTAATGAATTGGCCGAAGTCATCACAGAACCGCTAGCTATCATTTTTGAGAGCCCGTGGAGGACTGATGAGGGGCTGAAGACTGGAAAAGGGCATATTTAGACTCTCCTTTCACAAAGGGAACTGGATGGTCACTCTGGAAACACTCATCAGCTTAAATTTTTGGCTTGGAAAGTTCTGGAATAACCAACTTAGTAAGATGAATAACTTACGTGTAGCTAGTGTAAGGCAGCGACGTGCTGCCCACGAAAATCCTTTGAACTTGGTTTAAAACGACACTCCATGCGGGACGAAGTTCAATACATCTCTTGGGATTTCTCTCCTTCGCTCTTTGAATTTTTCATCGTAATAGATGGGGTTAAGACTTGTGGGTAATTACTAATTTTAAGTATACCATACCAAAAATGTTTCTTACAATAGCTAATTAATCATATCACTTTCAAGTTAGCCTCTATCTCGAGAACAGTAACTTTCACTTTATATTTTAACATACAAGTTATTCTACTTTGGCGAGAGCGCTGTTTTTATTAATTTATGTTATGTCGTATATAATCCTATCTAAAGAAGTTTGGTGAAGGAACTCTTCCTTTAGGTACTTCATATGGTGAGTTCACATATAAATAGAAGCATAGTACTGACCGTTTAAGGAAGAAATTCCTTTCTAACTTTTTAAATTTAATCTGGTGGAGGTATGTTGTTCCATTAGGAGTGCCATGTCCTCACATGATATTGAACACATGAGTTGTTTCATTCTTCCTTGCCCAGAGACTTCCCCTGCCCCCCCTTCCCAAGTTGCCTTATATCATCTCCCTCTCTTTAGTAGACTTCGGATACAAGTTTTGGGGCAGGGACGTGACCTGTGGCAGTAGGCAAGAGGAGCCTTGTCCATGGACCGGTGCTTGAGGAAGACAGAGGGAAATGGGTGGGAGTGAGGAAATGAATCTGGAGTTTGGGGTTTGTTTTGTTTTTTTTCATGTCTCGTCATTATTCCCTTTGGATGTTGTTAGTTTGATTTCCTGCTAAGAAAATGCAAGAGTGAAGATAGGGTCTGATCTTAGATGAGAGAAGGCTATGGGAGATTAAACAATGCCAGCAAGCTGCGGGGGCTGGCAAGTTGAGAGAGCCCCTCAGCTGTCCTGTACTGCGGAATTGTCTCTTCACCACTCAGAAGTACATTAAAGGTGCAGGCTTATGTCACTAAAATTATGGACAAGAACAGGAAACCTTTAAAGGCAAGAGATTGGCATTCACCTTGTCTTTAGGAATAGGTAGGCAATTAAGAAGGGGTGAGATTTCCAAAGGCATTCATGTCACAAATACTGTTTTTAAAATCTAAAATTTAAACACTCGAGCTGCCTTCAGAGATGAATGTATCACTCTGCAAAGCCTTTCTCGAGATTAAATACAGATGTAAGGAAATTAACTCCCAAGAGCATGTTGTGAGTGGCTCCTTCTCCGATACAATCAACTGCTCCATCACCTTTTCAAATAAGCTGGTCTTTAAGATACCTGTTAGATTTTTTTTTTTATTTTGAAGAGGTGTGGGTGTCCACATAGATCACTGATATGATTTACTGTGATAATGAATTGCTTCCTGGTTGAGACTTCATTTCCAGGTGCCACCTCCGTGACAGATTTATTTTACAGATGTCCATTTGCATGCATTTGTTGAACTGTGGCTAGTAAGGACCCAATTTCTGAAAAAAATCTATTATTTACCCTAGAGGCAATAAGAATAAAATCCTCTGCAACCAAAAAGGGTCTCACATCCTTTCAAGTTTTATTTTCCATTTGAATGATGTCCGACTTCAATTATTGGGCTGAATTTAAATCTTGTTTCTATGCCACTACTGGAATTTGAAATTAACAATAACCTACCTAAATTATGAGTCACAATTTAAGATGGTAGAATAGCCAGTGGGTCTGAAAGGTTTCTTGGGTAAAGAAAGGAGAATAAAACTCTATGGAGGGAATCAGTGAGAAGGAGCTTGCTGGTTTTTCCTGTACATTAAATCAAAATGAGGTAGGACAGCATACCAAAGGAACTCTGCCCTTGAATTGTTCTATTGGGACTTATCTTTAGGAAGAGTCAATTTATCAGCATGTCTTTTCCTTTTTTCTATAAACGCTGGTGATTTCATTAATATCTGAATGTGAAAGATGAAAATATGAAACAGCAAGATTCATGTCTTGATATGTCAATTCATAGTTCCCATTCAAATCAGGTTATGACAGGGTCTTATTTTATAATATTGAGAGGCTTATAGAATCACAGCAAAATTTTCTTCATCTTAAAAAAATTGTGAGTATGTGAACAAATCTAACTCATGCAAAAATTGCTTCATCAAGCAGGGTGGCACACATCTGTAATCCCAGCTGAATTCCAAGCTTGAGACCAGCCTGGGCTATGTAATGAGAATTCTGTCTCCATAAACAAATCAGAACAAAACAGAATAAATTAGATGGGACTATGGAGAAGGCTCAGTTAGTCAAGTTTGTGCCATGAAAGCATGAGGACCAATGTTTGAGCCCTAGAAGCTACCATGTAAAAAAGCCAGGTATAGCAGTATGCACTGGGGAGGACAAGACAACAGACCCCTGGGGCTTACTGGATGGTCATTCTAGCCTACTTGGTGAGTCAGTCACAGGCCAATGAGGGACCCTGTGCCAAAACAAACAATCAAAACAGGAAAACCAAAACAAGATGTGCCTGTAGAGAACACCTGAAGCTGACCTCTGGCCTGCACATGAGTATGTATGTACACGCATGGGCACGCGTGCACACACGCACACACACACACACGAAAGCACAATTAGGGAGGGAGGAAGAGAAGGAGGGAGGAAAAGAAGAGATATTTCTGGACATAAAGAAAATAACAATTTAAGGAAAAAATAAAGCCAAAAATCTCAGAAGCAAATGTATACCCATAAAAGATAGTGGTTTCTCAGTCCAAGAAGATCAAGTATTTTTTTAGACCAGAGCAGTTTGCATCATGGTTGGTAATTTGAACTACAAGAGGACAGTGAGCATGAGGGCTTCCTTTGAAATTACTCAAATCATAATTCAGATTCTAGAACTATTCCAGTGGTGCTTTCTTGAGCCAACACTCCAAGGTGCACAAACTCTACTGTAGCTTGAGGAATCATTGCAAATCACACTGAAACTTAAAGCTTCTTTTCTTTCATCCATAAAATGGCAAAAACAAATATCCCCTCTACTTAAGAGGCTTAGGAGTTCTGCAGTTTATACCTATTTTCAGTCCTTGGCTCAGACATGGCATCAGCAAGCGCTGAACTGTCTCTCTCCCTAGCCCTTCCTCAATGTCAGTGATTTTCTTCATTTCTTTTTATGTGGAAGAGATTACTTAAAACCAGCTGGAGAATCAAGTATATATTGACATGTTCTTCTGTTGTTCATTAGAAAAGGCCTTTTGCTTTTTAGGGGGGCTCAGAAAAAGCTACCCCATATCATCATACTAGGAGTTCAGTGAATGATTAGTGGCGGAATGAAGAGAGTTTGATTTAACAATAGGCTAGGGAGATGGCTTAGTCAGTGAGACGCTGCCCTTTGAAGCACACAGAGCTGAGTTAGACCCCAGAATCCTCATTTAGAAAGGACAAGTCTTTGTAATCCATTGCTAGAGAGGTGGAGACCATTGGACCCCTGGAGCTAGCCTGGCCTACTTGATGAGCTCCAGGTCAGTGAGAGACCCTTGTCTTTCTCTCACATGTCCATAAGGTAGATGGAATCTGAGGTACAATATCTGAGGTTGTCTTCTGACCTGCACACACACCTCCCGCTCTAACACACACACACACATATACACACACACTAGAAAGGGTTCAAGTTGTCTGGATAAACTGTCTTATGGACACACATGTAGCTATTTTTCTAGTACTCCTGTTTCTATAGCAGCATCAGGCAGTGAACGTGGCATATGTGTGGATTCCTGCTTTCATTACTGTCTTGCACAGTGAGTGCAAGTGCTTCCCCTCAATGCTACATCTGCAGTGGATCCAGCCAAAGATGATGAGGAACGAGCCAGCTCTTTTGTAAACTGTAACGAGGAGCCAGTCATACCAGTGAGCAGAAACAGCATTGACACCGGCCTATCTGAGTATTTTATCACTTAGAGCCCGAGTGTTGTACACAGTTCCCTTAAATAGAGAGGTTGAAGAAGAACAGAAAAAGACGCTAAAGAAATTAAAAATCTGGGGAAAATGCTCCACTCATATCCAATATGAGTAATATCTAAGTTGTTATAAAAAACAGCTTGTCAAGGCAGATGAAATATTCCTTACTTTCAGGAATGTAAGGAAATAAGAATAGAGCATTGGAGCCAGGGAGATAAAAATGAAGATCCAATCTCCAGCCGCCATGTCTTAATTCCAATCAAGTAGCAAGAGTTGGAAAATTTTTGCATGAGATAAGCTGGTAATGTAGAATAAACCCAAGGGGTGTGTCCATAGATGCTTTACTAAGTAACACCAGGTTGCCAAGAGCAAAGCAAGTTACGCTTTGGTTTCTAGAACTTTCTGATTTTACTTGTATCATGAGTCTTAACCTTAATTCTATATTTCTACATCAGATTGTCACAATGCTGAAATTTTGTGTTAATTTCTGAGATAAAAACCAGTGGCTTCCTTTCATAAACACTAATCACAGTTGGATATTACATTAAATACAAAGGGAGAAAAAAAAAGACAGAGAACTTAGAAAAAACAATTTAATTTACCTTTCTCTTTCTACTCATCAAAATATGTATTTTCTTTTTTAAATTGTCTATGTTCTAGAAATGAAGTTTCACATTTTATTCCTAATGTAAAGATACCTTTTAGGAAAATAAGTGCTTAAATTGTACAATAAGAACCACATGCCATTATTCCCTCTTTCTTTCCTTTATTTTTATTTTTTGTAACAGTTTTCGTCAAATTTCTTCCTCTGGGCAAAAATCCAATTAGTGAAGTTTTGAACATTTAAACTGGACAATTTTTTTGTATAAATATGCTGTATAATGCCTTTTATTAGATGAATTTTTTTCTTATTTCAAAAATGAAATAGTATATTGATTCTCAAAAACAAGGTGACTTGTTGAAGGAGACAGATGTTAGACAGTCTGCCACTCATTGCATTTGCTGCTCTATTGACTGAGCCTGTGATGAGATACAAGTTGGGTTATTAAAGTCATTCACTGAAAAGTTGTTCCCATATAGAAGCTTGTGTATGATGCTGGGAAGGCAACATGGATTTTTCCTACTGCTCAAGCACAGATTTTCTGATTGAAAGTTACCATTTGTATTTGTCAACAGAATGACGAAATAGTGTTTTCCCTCTTCCAGTTTTTTTAATGGAGGGAGGGACAGACAGTATGTGGCAAGTCTGTGACAAGCCTAATTGGGATATCCTTGTGAACCATGTCATGTATGCAGCACTGTGATTTGCAAACATATGTCTCCCTTCAATAAATGTCACGGCTTTCACAGTGGTTCTCCCTCGGCCTCTTTTGTAATCTTTTGCATTCCAATATAGGCAACAGTTTGAGCATTCTTTAAATTGGTAACCTATGAATATTTATGATGCAATACCACATTGGTGAGCATGGAAAATCAGAGTTCCAACTGCAAAGAAAGTCTCCTACCACACATGAGCCCGTTATGTGTACTTGAGTGTATTTGTGTAAAGCTTATATGTGAACCAAGCCACCTTCCCTTCTGTGATTCTGAGCAGTTCCAGTGGCTGACCCAGTGGGAATGGTGGGCTGTGCTGATTGGTAGGAAGGCTTCCTGCAGCAGTTTCTGCACATGGACATCCGCTGGGGCTCCCACAACGCTGCCTCCATTTGAGGACAGTGATAATTCCATAGCAGATAAGCCACGCCTTAGAGATCCTTAGACCCTGAGTTTTGAATTCAAACCCAAACATGATTGATTGGGGATGAGAGAACCTTAGAAAAGTGGAATAATCATTTTATTTGCTTATCATAGTCCTAAAACATTAGTTTGAAGTTTGGCAGAAACCTGGACAACAGTGACGGTGCTTTGGGCTATATGTGTTGATAATTTTTGTTAATCTTTTGTTTACATTGAATATGAGATGAAAGTAAATTTAAAGTGAAGATGTAGTTGGTTTTTCCCAAGGCCCCTAATCTTGTTTTTTTTTCCTTCATTTATGTTCCAGTGCATATACATAAAGAGTGATATGACATTTAAAAACAAAAGGCTCATCTTTCTAGAGTGCCCTGAATTTGAACTTTGACCATCAGTTCATGATTTAGCCTTGGCTCTTGTCCATATAGTCCCAGGGCCCTCCAGGGACCAGGACCAGGCTATGAAATCCAATATTTCACCTCCACATCTACCTTGAGCTCATAATCATTTTTAGAAAAGTTCATGGACTTGATAGACAGCATAGAAACACTTTTTCTTTTTAATTAAGGAGATACACGCAGACAGCAAAGCTTACCCGTATGAGGTTTTAAGAGAATAGATGGTTTATGTCATTAGTAAAAATCAGTTCACATCAGGCAACTTCTAAGAAGTCTTTCATCTGAATCTGGATAACGAGTGACCCTAGTTTCATCCCAGGCCATCTGGAGCCCCGCTGAGAATTTTTGTTAATTTAAAAGAGAAATCATAAACAATTTTAAATGAAGTAGTTACTCCTTGCTCCCTCCTAGACTCAGCCCTGAGGACAGAAGAGATTCATGTAACTATGGATGCTTTTTTGGCCAGCCTCTTGTACTTTAAAATACATTCTTGCACCAAAACCAGGATGGCTGTGGAATTTCATCTGCTCCTTGGTTGAGTAATGAGCACTGATCGCAAACTCTGTGTATTCGGTGCGCATCACTTCACATTCCTATCCGCTCAACCAATTTCACTCCAACTTCTTTCTGGAAGTTCTTCAATCGACCCAGCAGCATTCACACACACACACACACACACACAGCCACTTGGAATGAAGAACAAACATTTAATTTTGTCCTAAATTTGTCAATCAGAAAGCCTGAATCCAGTCTTGGCTTTCTTGGTGAGAGTAGTGCTGTCTACGTCGCTTCCTCTCCCACCTTCCGTCTCCCATCTGTGAAAGCATTCAGGGAGCAGAACATCCAAACACACTCTGGGGAAGAGAGGAGCAGACGGTATGTGAGCAAAGCACCTCTATGGGAAGGAATCGCCAAGTGGCATCACCTGAAGTCCTTGATGACCTCTGCCAGGCCAGGAGCATGTTTGTTCAGCCCCCACTAAGCTCCCTCCAACTTGGTACTTCCTCTGTTCCTGGCATATTGTTTGACATAGGCCTGAATGAATGAACTTCTCTCATTCTGAAGCGAACTACACTCCAAGGTCTGTAAGTTGGTTCTACCAGGGCATTTTCTGTTGTCAAGGAACTTGCAGAACACCGTGGCTTCTGTGTTTGTATGACAGCATGCTCTTCACCTTCAGACACAATCATACTTCCTGTTGCTAGACATTTGCCTTGCATGGCGTCATTGTTATGCAAATCTTCTAGATTTTCTGTTTTCTTTTTTATAAAATCAAATAAAATTTTATATACTCCATGTATTAAATAATTGATGAAATCAATAAAATGACACACTATTGCAATCGAGATTTTCTTTTCATTATTTTTCTCTTTTGTATTGTTGGAGAAATGTCTTCTAATCCTGCAAGTAAAACTAATAAGTAAATATCTAGTTCTGCAATGAAAGCTGGTCATACTATGGTCAATGAACTTGCCTGAAGCATGTTAGTATATGGTTTCTGCCAGACAAAATATAGAGGGATAAACCTCCTCTTAGCATTATGGACACACTCTGTTTTACATATAACTAACGTGAAATTTGTGCTCTATGACTTTGTCTTTTTAAGAATTTTTTTTTTTCACCAGGCAGCAGTGGCGCACGCCTTTAATCTCAGCACTCAGGAGGCAGAGGCAGGTGGAGCTCTGAGTTCAAGGCCAGCCTGGTCAACAAAGTGAGTTCCAGGATAGGCTCCCAAGCTACACAGAGAAACCCACGAAATTTCTCTAAGGTGACTTTTGTTTCCTACAAGTAGAAAGGTGGATACTAAGGAATAGTACAGGGATCATTCGACCTGGGTTTGAGCCCCTCAGAGCCGCTGATAATTATGATTGTGTCACCTTGAAGACATCATGGCACTCTGCAGTACTTATATGCCTGCATTCTTTCTTCCCTCTGTCATGCACTGATTACATGCAAGAAAGGAAAAGACCTCAAGCCTTTAGATTCACAAACCTAGACACAGATCCCAGCAGCCCACACTTGGCTGTGGGGCCTTGTACAAGTTCCTGAGTCTGTTCTGTCACTTGAAAGTCAGGTTTATGCCTTTAAAACATCACGTAAGCCAACTGGTAGAAGATCTTATGTAGATGGAAGACCCATTCTTACTATGTAACAGGTAGGTATTTGTAAGCAGAGGCTTGTCTCCTGTCTGTCTGCTTCCAAGCTCCCAGCAAGAGCCTCCCAAATTACCACACAGAAGCTTATCTTAATTATAAATGTTTAGCTGATAACTCAGGCTTATTATTCGCTAGCTCTTACAACTTAAATTAACCCACTTCTATTAATCTATGTATCATCACATGGCCATAGCTTTACCAGTCCTCTGGCATCTTGTTTCCTGGGTGGCTGACTCACATCTCCCTCGACTCCACCTTACTTCTCTCTGTATTCTCAATCTGACTTTCCTGCCTAGCTGTAGGTCAAATCAGCTTTTATTATCAACCAATGAGAGCAGTACATATTCACAGCATACAGAAGGATTATTCCCCAGAAGGCATTATTTGCAGAGAGAAGGGCACGCATCCTGAAAGGGAAGTGTGTATGTGTAATTTATGAATTAGAAACTTTCAAAATATATTAGAGAATATGCTTATATTCATGAATCAGTTGCAGAACAATGTTAAAAGGACATTTAATACATACCAAGCAATCACACCCATGACATAATCTTCATAAGAACTTTGTGAATGTTTTTTTCATCTATGAGTTATTCCAAATCTATAGTTGAGGAAAGTAAAATAAGATGAAGTTTTGGTAACTTAATCCAAAGTCTCATAGCCAATAACCAAGAATCTGGAATTTGAGTACCAATAGTGTTGCTTTAAGCCTACCTTCTTTACCTTTATGTGTGTATGGAAGTCAAAATATTCAATGAGAAAGACTATCAAGAAGCCAGAGAGAAGAAGCTGGCAAGAGTTATCAGAAAAGAGGGGGCGTGTGAGAGGCTCAAGTGAAGATTGTATCTAGTCTGTTTGGGCTGAAAGAGAATACCAAAGCCTCAGTTAGTGATTTTTGCAAGGCTCTGTCAGCAAGGAAACCCAAGACCAAAGTGTTGGCAGGTTTAATTGCTGGCGAGAGTTGTGCCCTCTGTGGGGATGCTGAGAGATGCCATGACCTCACGTGGCTGAAGGCAGAATGGGAAGAGAGCAAATGAAATGTGAACCCTCCTTTGCCACGGTCTTCTCATTCACAAGGACTGAGTCCCCTACACACCGTTTCTTCTAAAAGTTCTCACCTCTTACTACGATTATGTTGGCAAGATGAGTTTGGAGGGAGTACATTCAAACCACGTGAGTTCTCCTGATCCACCTCGCCGTATAAGAAATATATTCATTCCATCCCAGTAGTTCTTGTAGTCTTAACTCATCCCAGTATCAACTGAAATGTCTAAGTCTGAAGTCCTTTCCATCATTTTAGTCGGATCTGCGAGTAAGAGATGGGCTTCATACCGAGGCCAGTTGCTCCCCACCTGTAAACTTGATGTAAAACATGTGTTTCCAAAATTCAGTGGGAAGACAGGAATATGAGAGTGCTGTAGCCACTGTTCTATTGCTGGCAAGAGACACTGTGACCAAGGCAACTTATAAAAGAAAACATCTTACTGTGGACTTGCTGAGAGCCTCAGAACATTTGTTCATGAACATCATGACAGGGAACATAGCATAGGCAGGCAGACACACAGAGCTGAGAGATCGTGTCTTATCTACAAGAAACAGGTAGAGAAAGAGTAAGACGAGTCCAGGTATGGGCCTTTGAAACCTCAAAGTCCACCCCCAGTGTCACATGTCTTCCAACAAGGCCTGACTTCTAATTGTTCTGGACAGTTCACCAACTGGGAACCAAACTTTCAAATATATGAGCCTACAGGGGGGGGGGGTCATTCTTCTTCAAACCACCACAGAATGATATCCCCATTCCCAAAGGAAACAACAGCAAAGAAGGAGAGAGTAACAGGTCTCCAAAAAGGCCAAAACATAACAAGGCAAACATTGTATTTTAAGGCAATAGAATCGCCTTTTTAGACTGAATGTGCTACTGTCTGGACACATTGTTTCAAGGATTGGATGCTCAAGGATCCAGGCAACCCAATACTCATAGATTTATACTGTAGCCCTTTTGAGTTGGAGATGCTTGTTTTTCCTCCTAGACTTTTTATGCACAAACACTAATAAAAATAAGATTAAGTAAATGCAAGAAGATTCTGTAAACATTTTTTTGTAGACAGACATGTGTGGAGTACTTTTGACTCATGTTCAGCTGTGACCTTGTTGGCCTAAAAGTTATCTGACCTTCAGGTATGCCATTAGAGACACCTATGTGAGTCTATGCCTCTGAATTTGACCCAAATCCTTCCGAATTTAGTTGTTGGAACTTTTTTGATCTTTCTCAAGATTATTTGCAGAAGATTTTTGAACCACAACCCATTCTTTCTTCAAATGACCACTAATTGACTTGTTGGCTGAAGTGTTAAGGGCTTGTGGCCCTGCACTTGCATCACCAGGAATGGCAGCCACCTTCTCACATGTGCATATGGTGAACTGATATTCAAAACTGACTGTGTTGTGCTAGAAGTACATGGCTTAGTGGCAGACTGCCTCCGTAAGCTTCATAAGACCCTGTACTTAATCCATAACACGTAGGAAATGGACTAGGTTCTCAATTGCTCTTCATCCTTGGTTCATACACTTTAAATGCAGAAGTGCTCGCATTCAAAGCAATGAAGGACGCTTGTCTGTTAAGTTACAAGGAATTTTGACCAGTTATTTGATTTTAATCACTCACCCTTGTCTTTATCAATGAAAAGGTATTCATAATTTTGCCTTGGGCTTAAAAATAATAATATATATTTTGTTTGTAGTTGAGCCTGTGCTAACAGTCTCTAGGGGGTCTCAGATATGATTTACCCCATAGAGATATAATCCATATTGGTAATGTTTGGCTTACTGCCCTACTTCAGTGTTTTATGGAGACCTCTGGCTCACAGAGAGCCCTTAAACAGTGATTTAAATATCACTTTACAGAATTTAACCCTCCCCTAAGGAACAATAATAATTTCTTACTTGAGTGTTTTTATTTTTAATAACAATGCCAGTAATAGCTGAGTCCTCTAATCCCTGTTTACTTGCTCACTATCTAAAGCAGGAATTTCTTCTCTCCATTCATTCAGGGTAAGAAATTGTGCACACACATGAACACACATTTACATATATGCCTATGTATATGAGTAATATATATTTATGATGTGTATAATATATATTATATATAATTCATATATATGTATGGTGGGTATAATATATAATTCACATATATGTGTGGTATATATAATATCACATACATATATGTAATATTGTTTTCAAGTAGAAGCTCAAAATTTATCAGGTTTAACTTAAATATTAGAGTTCTGTTAAAGCATTTTGAAGTTAACTATTTTCAGAAACATTTAGTTTTGTGTTTGTTACACCCAGAAAATGTGTGGGAGAGTGGAAAGAGGGTGGGGGACATGGGGCAAGGGAAAAAAGGTCTTGAAGTCTGTATTCTATGACTTTGAAGGGGAAGGAAATGACGTTTTATTATTGAGAACAAGTTATATACATATTCCATTTAATTCTACTAACAACCCAATAAAGTAATGAGTTTTATTGAGCTATTTGTGAGTGAGAAGCTGAAGGCACATAGTGTAAGTCTGAGGGAAGTGACATCACTTCTGTCAGGCTTGATGCCTGACTCTAATATTTAAGTTAAACCTGATAAATTTTGAGCTTCTACTTGAAAACAATATTACATATATGTATATGATATTATATACACCACACATATATGTGAATTATATATTATACCCACCATACATATATATGAATTATGTATAATATACGAAACTGCCTTTCTGGAATTGCTGTGTTCTATATGAAGCACACTAAACCCGATTGGTAACTGAAGTAGAATTTCAGTTATGATAGTGTTTTTCTCTCCTATTCTTTAAAGAATGTTCTCTAAGGATTTAATGGTGCTAAACCCCTATTTGAAATGGTGCCATGCCAATTCTGAGAGAAAAATAAATTTTTTTGTGAAAATTTTAAGCCCAACAAGTAATTTTCTATTATACAGTTTAATTCTCCCTATTGTACCTTAATGTCCTCCATCCTTTCGAGAACCAATAATCATTCCATTGGTTCCATAACAAACTGTGAGCACCCATGGTTCTTAACCTGTTCCACCTCAAGGCCACGTTAGAGGTACTACTTTTAGAAAGCCATTTGTTTCATTGCGCTCATCACATTCAGATCACACAAACATCAAATATTAGCTGTTAATACAGTAATTTAATAAGTATAATTAAGGCTTAGATTAGAAGAACTTTGAAATTATTGCCTCAAGTATTTTTAGTGTTCCTTCTTGATGTTTGCTTTCCTTTCTTCCCTTCTTTCTTTCTTGTTCTCTTTTCAAACGTTCTTGGAATAGACAGTGAAATGAATTGACTATATCTTGGGTAGCCTACTCAGTTGATTCCTCTGCTTTTCTTTTGCTATGCTTTAATCTCCTTCCAAGCACATTTGGAGAGCAAGCAAGCCTACTTTCTAAAAAACATTGGCATATTTCCTGGTTTGGGAGGTAAAAAGAAAGGGTTGGCCAAGAAAAAGTGATTTTTTTTGAATGAAAAATTAAGTCTATATTTACATTTAAAAATTCACAGAGAAAAAAAAACTGGTGTGAGCCAAAGTAACCATTTTAAGTACAGGAAACAACTAAATTGTATGTTATTTTAACAATTGTGTTTTTGAAAAGCACATAGCAACTGGCTATATATGTAAATTTAATATACAGTACATCTATAATGTAAGCCAGAGTGTAATCTCAACCAATAATTGGGAAAGAATAAGTCAACGAAGACTATAATCTAGCATCAAGTATACTACTACAGAAGTCCAGTCTATCAAAGTAACAAATGTACTAAATGCAATTTTTAGAACAAAGGGAACTTTCTTATTTTTCCAAACAAAGGAGAGAATTTGAAATGCGTTTGCATAGTTCACATGAAGGAGGTGTTGGTGGAAAAGTACAATAGAGTACAGAAAGAGTTATGTATTTGATGACCTATTTTCCAGAAGAGAGTTTTCTCTTGATTTTATAAGGTTTTGGGTTCTGTCTTGGATTTTTTTTTACCTATAATTATTAATTGCTTAATCTTTATTTTGATATAAAGTTTGCCTAGTTGTATCATTAGTAGAACAACTCATACCTCTCCTATATTATAATCAATGAAATACTAAAATAGGTTTTATATTTCTATACACACATATGTATGCATGTGCATATAAATATTTGCACCCATATCCATTCTTACTTTCTTGAAGAAAATGGTGCTTAGGTTGTAAAAGCAGCCTGTTCCGCATCATTCTCCTGATTTTACCTTTGTAAATCACAGTGGGGTTTTACAATCAGTCATAATAAATTTACATAAAAGGATGAATTTTCTTTTCTCTCTGTGTGTGATACATGTGTGCATATGTGTGTGTGTGTGTATGTGTGTGTGCATGAGTGTAGAAGCTGGATGACTTCAGTTTGTTCTCTCCCATATATATTTCAATTGTTTAATAAGATGAGGTATCTAAGAAACAAAAACAAATGATAACTTTTCATTTGAAAATTGACATTTATGCTAGAGTTCAAAGGCCTTTAATCACTTTTACACAATAATAAAGTAAAATTTGAAGTCATAGTAAGTTGAACACATAGTTATATTTAACCAAATTTTATAAATCACAAATAACATTGGGGCACTTTTATATTCAGATCAGGGCTAGAATAATCATTTGATTTGCATATGACTATATTTTTCTAATTAAGTTTTGTCTTTGGGATTCATATAGTACATTCTGATGGCTCTCTCTTCCCGTCACCTCATCTCCCTTCTATCCCAATCAATCCCCACCCCTCCCTACCTGTCCCTTTCTTAGATTCATGACATTTGTTTGGTGACCCATTTATTTTAACAAGGGCCTTCTGTGTGATTATATTGCAACTACCCAATGGAGCCCAGTGGGGTCACTAGTGGATACACTACTGAGCATAAAGACCCCTTCTGTCTTCCTGATTCTATAAAAACTAAATAGTTCAGCAGTGAGAATTAGGGTCTCTGAGCCCCCTCCCCATCCATGCTTGACTATTGATAGGTCCATTCTTGTGCATGCCCAGTGTAAGACAGGGTCTCTCACTGAACCTGAAACTCAGTAATTGTCTAGACAGGCTGACCATTAAGCTCTAGGTCCCTGCTTCCCAGCACCCGATGGCTGTTGTTTGTTGGCATGCTTAGCTCCTGTATAGTTGCCAGGGATCCCAATCAAGTCCCTCATAGTTGTGTTGGAACTTTACCCACTGACTCATCCCCTTCAACACCCTCCCTTCCTCTCTCTTTAAACACAGCTGTGTCAGATCTTTATCATTAAGAGAATTTTTCTTCAAATGAGATTATTCTGTGATAAAAATATAATTCGGAGAAATCATGTATTTTTACAAAAAATAACATAGTTTCCCCTTTTATTGATTTGGTGCTAGTAGACATGAAGAATCATGAACAGACATGAAGAATGTGAATAGATTGTGACTTATGATAGGCACCTTGTTTCCAAAACAACTGGGAATTAAAAATTATAAGGAATATATGACGGAGGCAGAAAGTTATATGGGAAACAATCCTTGATATTTTATATCATCAAGAACAATATATACAAAGTGGTATAAACCTAGACCAAACTTATTAAAGATGACAAAACATAGTACATCAATAAAAAAGAAGAAAAGGTATTAGGTTCCTCCATGACTTGCCATGGGTTACCTGGCTCACCTGTCTTAGGTTAACATGGGTGCTTTGCCTAAGTGTCAAGTGAAGACTTGCGACCACTATAATAATCATTTGAATACTTGATAAATATACTTCTGAGACTGTATGATGATTTCAGACACCCCCCCCCCCAATTCCTACCTAAGAGCACAGATTGAGAAGGATTTCTGGAGCTGTGTACACTGCAGTGATTACACTGGGCTCTGTGGGAACAGTAGGAGGAATGAAAGCCAATTGCTGTGTATAAGAGAAAATTCAGAGAAACAGTCTCCATCAGGATGGAACGCTATTCAAGACAAGCAAATTTTGGTATATGCTGAGAAAGTAAAGAGGTGTGTCCTCTAGATAAAATGCTCTTACCAACCAGGGAGAGTTGTGATTCCTGGGAGGTGTGAACACAAGTGCAAACGTGCAGGAAGGAGGGGTCCCCAGAACAGGTGCTAGGTGTCAGGGGTGCACAGTGTTTTGTTGTGGATGGCTCTGCACCAAGGATGAACTGATGAAGAAAAAGGATCCTGTCTGGCATCATGTTGGAAGCAGGATTCAGATTCTTAAATTGTCTAGTAAAAGGGGAAAATTGAACTTTACAGACTGCATATTTCCAAACTGTCCTCAGATTTATGACTTACAACATTCCAGAACCAGCATATTTTCATGCGATGAGTATACCAGGCTCCACCACACATATTAAGAAAAATGACATCTTGCATCTGCCATTTTAGGATTAGCTCTAGAGGCAAGATGGGCATAGCAGTTTGGTGCTGGCTACTACTTTCTCTTCTACTCATAAAGGAATCTCAGAATGCAACTCTGTGGTTGTTTATAACAGGGGGAGCCTACAGTACAGAAGAGTAAACCATTGGCAAATGACCTCTGTAAATATTCTTGGGTAGCAGCTATTCTGATTGCCTGATCTCCAGTACTGGAGAGGAACGTGGTATAATTTAGGGAGGGATGAGAGACTAATCTCACGCAGACGTGTCTGAATCCCATAGTCACACTGGGTCATGTTTAGCTATATTTGCTGAAACCTCCTGTAACTTCTTTATGAACTCATCCATTATACCACAAAGTCCCCAAATCAGCTGTTTCTCTGCCAGCTCACCACTGGCTTTTCCTTCTCTTCTTATAACCTGCATTTTTATGCTAATTGCTGTTCTTCTGATTTCTGTGTTGGCCCTTGTCTAGACCATGACTGCCAACTAGGACTTTGTGCAGTGATAAGAATGCCATACTCTGGACTGCCTACTAAGTTTGGCATGTGTGGCCACTAAGCACTTCGTGGCTTCTATGACTGAGAAATTCGATGGCTTCTATGACTGAGAAATCCAATTTTAAATTTTAGTTTATTCAAGGAACCATGTGTTCCAAAGGTTCTATATGAGATAACTCAGGTCTAGCTGTTCATAGAAAGTATACACTTCAGTGCATATTTTATTTCCTTGACAACCATATGCCCGGTAAGTCATTTCCATCTATTCTAGTTCTTAAAATATGAGAAATTCTTTTCTGCACTGAGCTATGATCTTTATTTTATCAACAGAAATACCCAATGTAATCTGGAATTTACTGTGTACCACACTGGCCTCCTCATTGCTGGGATTACAGATGTGCACCACCATATCTGGCCCCAAACTGATTTTTTTTCCAATTCTGTATTTGATCTAAGAGATGTAGCCATACCATTTGCTCTGTGTGAGTTGGAGAGGAGGTCAGAAAAGGATGCTCTGTTGGGGCTAAACCCCTGCTATGGCTTTTGGCTCCTCCACCTCTTGGCATTCTCCACCCCAGAGAGAAAATAAATATTCCTACTTTTGTCTCCATGTCTTCTACAAATGGGATTCCTTGGTTAAGAACTTCAGAGTAAAGAAGAAGCTCTGGTCTTATATAAACAGAAATTGACAAGTGGTATACAGTTTTTCCTCATAGGCTCCTGTGAAACAGTGGATAGGTCAGAAAGAAGAGAGAAAAATAGACACATGACCTGGCACAGGCCACTCCACAGCAGTGCTGCTCTGACAAATCGTGCATCTGAAAAGAAGGCATAGGACTCACGAGCTCAGTTTTGAACATGTTGAGTTTGAGTTCTTTGAGGGGAGGTGTGGCTTAGATATCTGTATTTCTATAGAAAAAAATCCACAATGGAGGTGCATGTGTGTGTGTGTGTGTGTGTGTGTGTGTGTGTGTTTGTGTGTGTGTGTGTGTATGTGTGTGTGTGACATGACAGGAATGGGTATAATGCTCCCCAGCAATTATACTGAAATGTAATGGAGATGGACCAAAACCAAGATAAAGCAGCCATGACAGACAAAGGGAGAAACAAGCACAAAATAAAGGACAACCAATTGTGTCACAAGTCACAGATCCTGTAAGGTCAAGACACAGGAGGGCAGTAAAGTTTATGTTATATGAAGTTCCCATGTCATACAAACTAGAGGCCTTGAGGAGAGAAGTTTCAGTGACATCAGGTACCCAGGCTTTCCCGGATGGGGTGGAAGGTGAGGAAATAAAGACCATGTCTTAGAACATGTCTGACTATGCAGGGCAGCAAGCTGGGATAGCGACAGCTGGAGAGGAATTGAGGGATAGGTGGCAGACTTTGTACAAGGCTGACGAGAGCTGAATGGAAGTGAAGGTGTCAAGGAGAAGGGTGGGTAGATAAAGGTTGAAGATGCAGCGGTGAGTCTATCATTAAGGGACCAACCACCAATAAAGAAAGAACACGGGGTTTTGGATGTTAGGCTAGGAAGACACCCAGACTTGAGCAGAGAATGGGGTGGTTGTCTAGTTTAAGGGTGAAAAGGTGGGTGTGGCTGCAGCTGTCACCAGCTTCAGGAGATAGCAGTTGAGAAAGGCGTTGTTTGTGCTGTCCTTTACCCCAAACCAGCTTTATACCCAGGATTCCTCGAGTTGTTTTTTTTATATATGAATGAGCATAAACATCCCTGTGAAGAGATTTCCTATTCAAGTCAGTGCGCATCTAGCTGGTGTATCTCTACAGTAAAGTAACTTATCCAGTGTCCTCTATAAATGGTCGTGGTAGCAGTTTGTTGGATCTGCAGTACTAAGGAGCTTTAGGCATCCCCTTTAGCTAAATGAATTTAGGCAGAAAGCAAGCACAGTAGCGATTGTTTTGACTTTTTTCCCCTTGCAGTTGTATCACGAGTGCACAGTTCTAATTTTAAACAAACCCTGTGAAATCATGTCCTTGAGTGTCTAAAGTACCTAGTCCTGAGCAGTGAGTGAGGCTTGTGATTGGCCCAGATGTAATGACAGACCCAGCCTTCTGTGCTTCGCAACGTCTGCATGTGTGGAGCCGGGTGTGTGTGATGCTTGCCCGCCACCCTATGCAGCTGATGACCTTCACAGGTGCTGGGAGAGACACATGTGCCTCAGGCATGCTGCGTGTGGTGGGATGTGAGGGGTATCGACATCTGAGGAAGTCTTGTTATGCAAAATGAAAATGTAACTAAACACCGGAATATTTAATGATTTCTTAAAGTCATGCGCCTTTTCATTAAGCAACAATAGGATGTATAATATCCATATTTAGTTTAAAGATAACACATTTCATTGCGTGACTATTTCTCTCATATGAAGCCGAGCAGCTGTTTCTCCAGATGCCACATGAGGCTCTGAAGGGAATTGTTGCTAAATCCTCAGCCATAGTTAGCTAGATATTGAAGGAAATACTATACGATGTATCTGCTCTAATCAGTAAGCCTCAGTGAGCGAAAATTTAAACACCCAGCGTGGAATTAATGTGGGAACTTGGATTACATTCTAAACAAGGGGAATGTAATTGCTGCACTTCTGAGCTTGCCACATTGTGATTTTTATTATTTAAAACCTATTAAGGACCCATCACACACGCAGGAAAAAACCCTCTTTGTTTTTGCTATAATCAGTTGTCATTGTGGCAGCCAATTGTTCAGAGAGTCCAAGTACAACATTATCATTTATGAGAAAGAGCTGACAACACATGATACAGATTCTTAGCTGACTCCAAAGTGCCTGGGCCAGCATGTTCAATTAGAAGTGTCCTGTCTGAGTGAAGCCTGGCAAGTTGCAGGTGGCTCTGTACCGGAACCTTCCATGCTGAAATAAAACCTGCTCACCAGCCATGGCAGAACCATGACCTTCTGCCCTACAGTGGCAAAATGATGGGTGGGGGAGATTTACAGAAGGATTCAATTGGTTTACAATGAGAAACTTGGAGAACATTTAAAAAATGGAGTTTAAAACATGCATATATATACACATACATATATATACATATGTATGTATACACACACAAAAAAGTTTGGCAATTAACTTAGTAGTTTATTAGTGGTGATAGAGAGGTGGTAAATTCTGTAAAGTGCTGGCTGTTCAAAATATGAGGACCTGGGTTCAGAGCACCAGCACCTAAATGCAGCTTGCAGTTCTAATCCCGGCTCTGGGGATACAGAGACAGGAGCATCCCTGGGGCTTGTTGGCCAGTCAGTCTAGTCAAACTAAGGAACTCCCGATTCAAGGAGAGACCATGTCACAAAAGGTAAGGTGGAGAAAATTCAGGAAGATACTCAACATTCACCTCCTGTCCCTCCAGCCAGCCAGACACTTTCCCACACATGACCACACAGGCACACACACACACACACACACACACACACACACACACACACACACGAACAGATACACAAATTATTAAGGAAAAACAAACGACCTAGGCTCCCACAAAGCCAGTACGTGCAGTAGGATCAAAAACCCATTGCCAATGTTCTTGAGTTCTCAGTAGTCCTCACTGTCCGCTATGTTCAGCGAGTCCGGTTTTTTCCCAGGTTTTTTCAGACCCAGGCCAGCTGGCCTTGGTGAGTTCCCAATAGAACATCCCCATTGTCTCAGTGGATGTTCACCTTACTAGACCTGGATGGAGGTGGGTGGTCCTTGGACTTCCCACTGGGCAGGGAACCCTGATAGCTCTACGGGCTGACAAGGGAGGGGAACTTGATTGGGGGAGGGGGAGGGAAATGGGAGGAGGTGGCGGGGAAGAGACAGAAATCTTTAATAAATAAATAAGCGGGAAAAAAAAGAAAAACAAACGATGTATTGACACAAGATAATTCTATTGAGTGTTTCCCCCACCTCTATAATATTCTTAAACTATTCATTTATGTTGCTAAGTTTTAACAAGTATTGCGTTTATTGTAGATATATGGAGTTAGGAAACACTGGGAAGTTAGATGTGGCAGGCGAGTGTTGCTAAGTTTTAACAAGTATTGCGTTTATTGTAGATATATGGAGTTAGGAAACACTGGGAAGTTAGATGTGGCAGGCGAGTAATTCTTTTCTCTAATTGCTATCATGCAGTCATTTTATTATTCTTTCCTTTATGACGGAGGGCTAGCATTCCTTGGGTATTACTCCCATGGTCTTGGAAACACAAGCCCATAAGCAGACAACCGTTACTTACCAGGGTTCATGTACATCCTTCAGCCATTTAGCTGGCTTGTGCTTTCACATGTATGGATAAGGGAATCCCTTCCCTGCTTCCTGTAGTTTGATCCATTCTGTAACTTGTCTCCGTATATATTCCCTCTCAAGATCCGCAGCCCAGGATCCCTGGACAGTGTCATTTCTGATGTCCCCCAACCCCATCCTCCTCCACTTCTGCATGTCTTGCCTCGTCTGGAGCCGACAGCCCCTCGATTCTACACAGCCTTTCATCACTGTGAATTCATTGTCCCATTAAAATTGTGTCCGTATTTTGTTAGCACAATGAGCCTTCTTAGAAAAAGTAAACAGGAGGCGTGCATTTCTCTTGAAAGTGTTTCAGGGAAACAATTGGTTTAGGTCTGTGTGTGCCTAGCGAGATGTGCCTGTGTGTCGTTCTTGGCAGACATAATGCCAGCTAGAAAAGCATTATTAGAAAACGTGACTGGAAGGCAGGAAGACATGAGAGGAAAATCACTGTGACGTCACAAAGATAGCCACTGCTAAGAACACGTGTAACCAACCAACAATTCTTAATCTTTTTGAGTACATGGCTTTGCGAAGACACGGGATGGATTTGGAAGACGGGAGTGTGTGTCAGTCCTGTACCTGGTCCTGTTCACTAAGCTTTCTCTCAATCACCAGTTCCAGGAACTTGAGGAAGCCGCTCCGATTTATGTGATGTGTGCTGGGTCAGGGGATGGACTGAGAACCATTGACTGCAACATGAAAACATGGACATTGTCACAGCTGTGCCTAGACGGAAGGTTCTATAGAGAGGGATGGAGGCCAGTGGAGGGGTTCTAAGCTTCGACAGGTTCACATGCAGAACCGTAGAGGTAACTCTGTGTAGGTGGGGAAGGATGAGGCCGGCAGCCTTGGAGTGTAAATACTCTCCTAGTGACTGCTAAGTCAGAGAATAGGCTCCCAAAGTCAATAATTAATCTCACCAAAGAGAGTCCTGTTTTGCTCTTAAGAGCTGGGATGGGCCTCTGGTGAGTTCTATGTGACGGGCAGGAGCGCATAGTGAGAAGCGACCAAGTGCTCTTGCTCGGTAGCTGCACGAGTCACACCTCACGCCACTAGGAATTTATCTCATAAATCACAGCTCTAGCAGAAGAAACCAAATCACTCTTTAAAAGCCCAAGGAAAGTGTTCCGAAGGAGTAGCAATTTACCCTCAGCTTAGCTAGACCAGAAACTTCCTGTGACATTAAAGACCTCTGGTTGTTTGTCAACTATAAAAGCATTCTTAGGTTCACAAATAGCATTTCGTGTGTTTCTGAAGACCTCGGGTTTTCTGGAGTTCTGATGCTATCCCAATACGTATTCGTATGTATCTTTTCATATCACAAAGGCTAAGCGCAGCTAGGGAGACAGTGACAATTTCGTCGAACGGACTGCAGGAGAAATGAGTTGTGAATGAAATCAAGCTCTTTGTGTCTCCGTGCTTTGTCACACGGTCATGGCAAAAACAAGCGGGTCCTAATAAAGAATGGGAAGGCAAGAGTGTGCACTCCGAGCAGAGTCAGCTGTCATCCTTAAGGATGGCCATCACGTGGTGTCGTGATTAATCACGGCATCTGCCAATCATGTGGCCTGGAATCATTGCTTTGAAAGGGCAGAGCGCCTGGATATTTACAGAGGGATCATCTTCTCATATTCAGAGCGCAGCGCAGCTTCCCCTGGCAGCCTGTGGCTTGTTGGCAAAATGTCTTCAATTATGGGCAAACTGCCTAGTCTCATATCGCAACTAACCAATTTGTCAAGAGTGTGTATTTGGAAAGCTATGGAGACAGAAATGTTTTACTTATTTCAAATGGTTTGGGAGGAAAACCTGCTGAACATACATTCAAAACTACGGAATCTTATGAAACTTCTCTGATAGGTAAATATTTAATAAAACTGTCCATGCCTTATACAAAGAAAAATTAGAGAAAAATGATACTAATAAAAATGGAACCTATGGATGTTAACACATAATTCCTACATGGAGAAGCTAAATTCTTTCTTCCTGCACTCCACGTGTAAACTAATAAACAGCCATGCTCTCTGTTCTGCTTTATCTTTTTTATTTTACTTTATTGTATTCTAGACAGTGTCTCGTTCTCAGTCTAGCCTCAAAATCACAAGCCTACTGCTTTGTTCTCCCAAATGCTGGGATTACTGGCATGTGTCATGATACCCAGCTATGGCGTGATCTTGCTTTAAGTCCAAACTGTCAAGATTTTTTTTCAAAATTATAGTCTCTTCCACATTCTGTGATGATCTTAGGATCCAAGCACTGGCTACTAAAATTTATATTATAAGTTATGTAGACACATATAGACTATATAATAAGAGAGCCTACAACATCAAAAGTAAAATACAGTGAAGGCCAGTTAAAGCAATAAAAGCTGACTGAAGACATACGTTAGCATTTTTTCGTTTTTCTTGCTCCTGTCTATCTTTAAGAACAGAATTCAGGATGATGTAAGAGAGTGAATAGTTATTAGCAGATAACTACAAGCGGCACAGATTCTGTCTCTGTTCTTCTGCAGCATGTGTTCTTTGGAACACTGAAAAATATCGACTTTCCCACAAAGTCAACTGTAAAGTCTGTAGCTAAAGCCAGCAGGAATTTCCTGTTCAGTTTCACTCTGGAGATTTTGAGTATTTATTTACTTGTGCGATCATTTGTTCATTTCCTGTCTTCCCTACTTTATTAAAGACTTAGGAGAGTAAGGACTGTGTCTTCTTCAACGCTGTATTTCCAGTGTCTACAGCAAATAAATTTTCTAATGGTTGTTAATGGCATATGGTCTGTAAAATTTCTTGTGGAATAAATCTAACATTTCACAGAATAAGTAATATAAGATCTTCTGCTATCGTGTAATAAAGATAATGTATGAATAAAATTGTTATGTCTTAATTCTAATTGTTATTTTGACTGTAATGCAGGAATATAATTGCTAATATAGGAATAGGAGTGTGCATTCTGGTACTCAACTGACCACAGAACTACTTATCTTTTTCTACCTTTGTATTTTCAAGACCCAAGCCTTGGTCCATTTTGTATCCTGTCACAGAATACCTGAGGCTGGTAAGATAGGGACAGCAGGTTTGCTTGGCTCACATTTCTACAAATCTAACAGCACACACTAGCATCTCTTTGGCTTCTGGTGAGACTCTCCCACGAAAGATCAAGAGGTGATGGTGGGCCCACTTTATAACAGCCTGCTCTCTGTAATGAATCCAGACCTGCAAGATCCAACTCACTCCTGTGGGACCTCACGCAGTCTCTCCAGAAAGACATTAATCCACTTGTGGGCCTAGGTCCATCACCACCCTGTCGTCTCTTAATTCATTGCCAGCTTCAGCACACTTAGGCTTAATCAAATTTCAACATGAGTTCTGATACCATATAAAATTGGTAGAACTTTTATTCTTCCGGGTTTTCTCACTCTCTGCCGTGGTATGTCCTCTGTCTGTCAAAGCAATTGCTTCTTCCTGTCTTACCAACCAGGTTTTACCTTGTCCTTCGCCTCCACTTCTCAGCTGACTTTGTTGTGACAGGGCAGGCCTGCACAGACCTGCTTTCCTGAGGGTGCTCCATGCTCTCTGGAGATGTGTGGTGCTGGGGAGCTTTGTGTTCTTTCAAACTGAACTGTGGGCCTCTTAAGCTTAGGACTTTGTAGACTTTTTTAGGGTGAGAGATACTTTTTTCTTCATGAAGTTTACAAAACAGAAGCAAAGAAAGTGAGCTTTAATCAAGGAAATGAGCAGTAACGTGACCTTATCAAAGCCCGGGGGCAAAGTCTAAAATATGAAGCTGCTTGCAGTCTCTCTTGCTTATTCTTGGCAGTCGTCAAATGAAAATAAACAAGCCTTGGTGGGAACACAGATATACATCTAATTTATTTCCAAATATTTATATACATGCGGACTATGAATCACATTGCCCACTTTCGATGACTCATTTCCATTTCCTGAATGAATTTGTTTTCTTATTCTGTGAATGATGGCCATGTAGAAATAGCTTATGGAGGTCTGCTTCTCAAGCAGTCTGTGCATCGATGTAACATTTGAGCTACTGAAGAGAATCACCTACTTAGGGAAGCATGGCTTGGGATGGAGTACTCCGTTTTAGTACTTTTTCCTAGTATTTGGTTCCCTGAAGAATCGCATGATGTCATGCTAGAGCTCACTGACTTATCTTTAGTTTCTGTCAATTGCCCGGGGCCACTGCTTTCCATCACAAATTTGTGTGCTAATTTCTTAGGTCAGTCCACCCACGGAATTCAGAACATGTCCATATAGTTTGAATTTCTTTTGCCTTGTTTCTCTCCAGTTTGCCCACTGTGGCTTGTCTTAGATGCCAATAAAAACCAATCAAGATGAAACACGAAGGACTGGGAGCTGAACCAGACACTTGGGTCCAAATACTAGCTGGGGCATTTGCTGGCTGTGTGACCGCGTGTGAGAATCCAGCCTCTTCAAGCCCTGTGTCCTCATCTGTCCCTGGCAACACAGGAGGTTCTTAGAAAGGCAGTAGGGCCGGCCTACGCTCCAGTTCTCAGCTGTGCGAGTAAAAGTCCCAGCTCCGTTCTAACTGCGGCGGACTCTGGAAAAAAATCACGTGATTTGGCAAAGATGAAAGTTCTTAGAATAAATCTCAGCACATGGAAAATGCTCAGTCAATGTTAGCAACTGCTATTAGAAGGCTGGGGATTAAAGATAGTACAAATGCCAGCGCTTAGCGTGCAGTCCGTACTCAGCCAATGAAATCTGCGCGTTTACCTGGCACGTCTCTGGTTTGTGTCCCATCCGAATGCCAGCGATAACGTGTGCACCATGGATGTTCCAAGCCAGTGCATGCATATGTATGTCTGTGTGGGATCAGAATTAGAAACACAGAGCCGGCCCTGCTTTCTCTCTTCAGATAGACTGCTCAGGATGCCAGGACGCAGGGAAAGATCTAGCAAAGTGCCAGCGCGTTTCAAATAAGATGCAAACACGAACGTCACTTGTTTTTAGAGGGTGTATATAAAGGCTTTGCTGAATTAGAAACACGGAAAAGGCACAGTTTAGTTATCCCGTTTATTTGAAGTGAGAGCCATAATTACGATGGTTTCATGGTTGCAGATTATTGTGTTTCTCTTTTTTTTTTGAGGAGAGAGAGAGTATTTATCTTTAAAGGGGCCACACTGTTTCCCCAGATGACTTGCAGTATATTTTACTAACTTAAGGGGGGGAAAAAAAGCTTAACAAGAAGGGATAATTCTTATGCAGAATGAACTCTTCCAGTGGATAGCTTTCTGATTGTCTTACATCCCTCATCAGTCACACATGAATGAGAGACTCAGGGAATGTGAGTGGAATTGAAGGACTACCCTACACAGTAGAGGTCAACCCAGGCTTAAATTAAAATCCTCTCTCTCTCTCTCTCTCTCTCTCTCTCTCTCTCTCTCCTAGAAAAAAATCACTAATAAGAAGCCTTCTTGATACTCTATGCATAGTTGTAAACATCTCTTTCTGATCAGCTTGTAACTGAATGTCTGTGATATAACAACAGGCATTCTGGATGAACTATCTGGATAATGTGCTGCTCGGTTTTCCATTGATATGGTAATGGTATTAATTTAAAAATAGGACATTCTCACTAATTTGACTTATTATGCTTAGAATAAGAATAGAAGGACTGCTGTGACACTCTTGGAAAATGACTTTACTGCCATAGGAAAGTACCTGCCTTTGCATAGGTCTCTCCTACCCCTAGCCGGTCCCTGTTCCACGAGTGTAAAACGTATCAATTGGGCCACCTCTGAGCAGGTCTGTCCGGTCCTGAAGCAGCAATTCTGTTGCTCTTCTCCCTGGCTTCTCTCAGGTCTTGGATACAGGGGTCCCTCTTTTCCCTCCTGCCATATGATAAAGAGGTATGGCTAATGGGGAAGCAGAGAGGTACAGAGAGGTAGTTAAGGTCTGTTGCGGGGGGGGGGGGGGATCTTAGGAGGAGCATGCTACCTGACTGGCCTGCAGAGCTCACAAGGTGTTCCTGGAGGAAATGACGTGTAGGACAAGCTGCAAGCACAGCCCCACACAGGATTGCTCTGAGAGTTTGAAAAGTGAAGTCCAGATTCACTCAACCCATTTCCCTTCTATTTCTCTACTTGAGTCTCACTTGGTCCATACCCTGCTTCCCACACAGATCACCACGTCCTCACACATTTCAGGTCTTCTTGATGTCTGCTATCCCCTACTTCCGGATTTGTGGAGCTCTTCTGCGCAGACAGCTTCTGGGCTGCAACCCTGTGTTCTTCGGACAGTGAATAGGGCTAACAAGTAAGCCCTTCTGTTCTTTAAGTTGCCGAAGCTTGGATGCACGAATTAGTGGTACCTAGCAATAAGATGATGCTGATAAGAGCAGCATTGGCTCTTCTGTAAACCTGCCTGTATATCTGTAAGACAGCCAGTACCATCCCTACTGAAGGGTTGCTTGAGAAATAAGGGAGAATATGAGTAAAGCTCTCAGTCTTGTAGCAAGCACAGGATGGGCCATTGCAGATGTAAGAAGTGTCACTGTGACTCTCTTTCCTCACACTGTGCTCAAGATCCGCCAGATTCATCTGGGGGACCTTGAACCCCCTTCAGCCAGGGTTTATATTTAAAAAAATGTATAGTAGAATCCTGGAGTGTTGTGAAGATCATTAAAGCTGTGTGCTATTGGGCTCAAGTTCATGTAGCAGAGATGGAAGTGGTGTTATAGCTCAGTGACTTTGATGGACCACACAGGAAGTTAGTATCTGCACATGGAACCCAGGACTTACGTGTTCATCTGTCTGTCCATCAGTTTGTTTGCCTGTCTGTCTGTCTATTGATCATTCACTCATCCATTTGTTCATTTTCTTGAGCATTAAAAAGCAACATGTACCCCATCTCATGCTCTAGGAAAATACTTGGATTTATAGTGCCAAACAAATCAGACTCCATTCCCAGTCTCAACCAAACTGCCAGCTCAGCAGAGAGCTACTCAAATGACTATATATGTGATCAATGCACTAAAGCCACAGGAGGTGATGAAGCCAGAAGCCCAGGGAGTCTACTTTAATCTGAAGGACCAAGAAGAGCTCCCTACTACCAGAATTATCAGATCAGCAGACCTTTATCCATGCTATAAAATGCTTGCTTAATACATTTGGAATGTTCTTTACAACAAATGTGTTCAAAATACCAACCAGTGCCCCAGAGCTGTGTAGCGGCACCGGCCACTTATCATCTGTGGTTGGCTGACTGCGGCATTTTTCAGGCTGTCTTACCTGAAGGTCTTTCAGAGGCTGACAAAGCTCAAATACAGATTTTCTAAGAATTAAATCCACAAAAGCGTGCATCCCATATTTGAGCACATTGTGCTCTTTTCATCAGCGTCTCTTGCGTCCTCATTCCTTCTGTGTCTGAAGGTTAGGGAAGGCAGCCTTGCAGGAGGAGGCCTGCCAACTTTCTCCACAAACCCATCCCAGCAACAGGAGGGAAGGAGGGAAGCGCAACAATGGGCACTTTCATTATAACTTAATTAGACTGTGTGTGAATTATCTGAGCTCTCGGGTCTTGTCCCCCCCCCCCCCATTCCTCTCTTGTTCATTTCTTTGCTTGTTAAGACACGATCAGAGGTTAGGAAAGAGCAGAAAGAAGAGGATGCAGTTGCCCCAACTCTTTTTATTAACACATCTTGCCAAAGGTTTTGGTAGCATGGAAGAGCAAAAGTAAAATGAGATTATAATGAAGTTTACAGATGTCACTTATTTTAATTATGCCAAGTTCTGTAGCAGAGCTGAATGAGATGGAGTTGCCATGACAAGTTCTCGTCGAATCCTTTAGCAGAAGGAATCCTTTGTAGCAACAAAGGCATGCATTGGTAATATCTGTTTTCACTCTTCGGGGAATTATTAAACAGACAATAGACTTATGATAATGGAGAACTCTCTCCAGCAGTGAGCAACAGGGCTGGGGATGTAGCTCTGTGGCAGGACACTTGCCTGTCCTCTGTGAAGTCCTGGGCTTGGTCCCTAGAACTGCAAACACACAAAAGGGAAAGGAGGCAGGACGAAGAAGCAGGGAACCGCCCAGCGTTCATCCAAATGGCAGTTGGTTGGAAGAGAAGAAAATCTGAACAGTCTTTACTGAAAATCAGCAGGGTGGTCCCCAGGTAGCACGTCTCTAAACTTTGGTCATATGAGGAAAATCTGTATCTTTTCTGCTGGCTCCTTAATAATTCCCAAGGAAAGCTGGCATAACTTCAGTGTTGGGTATTACTCTGTTAATTTTCTTGAAATGGCAGTGGTTTTCTGTAACACTTACTCATTTGCTTTTCCAGCCCTAAGTCAAACTTGATCTCAATTATTAATGTAAAGCTAATGGAAGCTGTTAATTCTATATGGAAGACAGCTGTGGGTTAGGTCGCCATGAGAACCTAGATAGCAGGGAGCCTTGCTCCACCAAGAAGCCTTGTAAAGCATTTTCCAACATGTTTGAAAAGCTTTCCCTTTCTTTGGAATCTATTCTTCGACAAAAAGGACACGAATAAACATTGCTGATTTTACCATCGCATGGGGAAATATCGTGCATCCTTTAGTTCCCCTTTTAGCAGCCAGAACCTTGGAGTAACTTTCCTAATAATCGTAACATTCAGGTTTTAACTCGGCCCTTCACTCCAGTCTTCAGGAACTTGATCTCTGCCTCCCTTGGAGTTAAGGTGTTCTAGGCTGGGTTCCCACTCACCGCCTGTCAGTAGGGTGACCGAAGCACAGAGTCTTATTCCTAGGCAAGCTATCCTTATTCCACAGCCTTGAGTGTTCTTACCTGGAAAACAATAATGCATACTCTATATTCAGCCTCGAGTTATTCTTAAATTGTTTGTTCATTTTTATAACACAGGGATCAAACCTGTGGCCTTGCACATGCTTCTTAGGCACTTTACCTCTGAACTATTCTCCAGGCCTGTTAAGATCTCTATGCAGACACAAGTGAATTTGCCCCTGCTGTTTAGTGTTGTACTGTGATGGCCAAATTTAGCAAAGAAAAAAACATCTTTGGAGTGTTCTATTTCATTATGAGCTCTAGCTATAACCGCTCCAACGTTGGCAAGGCTCATAGTTAGCTACGATACTCTCATCGCAATGTAAAATTAATTGAAAACTGTTTAGAAAATAAGATTGTGTAACATTTCTCTTATCCTCCTAATTTTTCTTGCTCTGGGCTAGGATTATGATTTTGGTTATGTATTGTCCCCCACGCGAGGTTTTCTTTTTTCTTTTTATTAGCAGTCCCTATAACTTCTACTGTGCAATGTGTCATGGTGTGGGCAGGCTGTGGACCACACCAGTATCATTATCCACTGTGTGTTCAGCATGATAACTCTTATATAACAGTTAAAGTTTTAACTTAGTATTATTTAACAATGGATTAAAAGTTTATTTCCAGTTTCAGATTTATAAAGACCACAAGTCTGTGATTAAGGTCTTAACTGATACTCTAGCAAAATTTTGGCTTGTGTGTATATGCAACTGATTATCAGAGACCAATGTTTATTCTATAAAAATAAATTTTCTGGAAAAATGGGATTACCTATTTGCTCTGAGTGCCATTTTAAAAAGCAGATTTGAATATTGAGTTATTAAACAACATAACATCTCCTTTTCCCTGATCACCAATGAGCTGTTAAGAACGACTTTGTGAAGGTTTCAGAGTGGTTTATAAGCTGTGTTTAGTTTATTTTCTTTGCCTTCATTAGCAGCCCCCCCCCCCACTCCATTTATGTTCGTGTAACATGAATGGGGCCTGCTTGTTGGGGTTTCTTCCCATGGTGGGAGGTTAGTGTTAAGATGTGGAGGTTCTGGGTCATCATGGCCAGCCGGAGCATCACCTGATTCATGGGAGCCGCAGTGTCCTAGGTCGCAATGATTGAGTTGGCCAGAGGGTGTTTTAGAAGAACGTTCATCATCTAGATGTTGCTTTATAAAACTGGCATTTTCTCAACTGTAAGGCTGGTGATTTTTTAGGATTAATTACTAGAGTTATTAATCCAAACAATTATATTCTCTCCTAAGAGTGCATCTGTCTGATTAATTTATTAATTAATCAGGAGTTTCTCTAGATGTCTGTTGGGATACTGTCCCTTGAGCCATGCTAAGATATGTTTTCAGATCATGAATTAATTCTTCTCACTTAGTCAACTTTATAGTAAAAAAAGACTATTTCTAGAGAGTCCCATTGTGAATTTGCTGTGAGCAGAGTCTATTTGTAATAATTTCAAGTAATCCTTCTCATTCACCTTGGGTGACATACTTCGTCCTGAATTGATAGATAATGTTAGATAAAATCTTAATAGCTTTCCAGATGTATTCCCTCACTATCCTAGAAAGTGTGCTTACAAAATTAAACTTTGTAACCGAAAAGAGAGGCATCATCATGTGGTAAAATAGGATTTATTTGCTCTGATAAAGTAAGAAATTATACTAATATTTTCATTCATACAAATGCCACAACTTCTTTGAGAATTATTACTTTCTAGGACAAAACTTTCAGGGGTAGGTACTGGGTGTGATGATGCATACCGGCAATCCTAGCATTTGGGAGGCAGAGGCAGGAAGATTACTACCAGGCCAGCCTGGTGTACGCAGAGGAATTCTAGAGCTATAGAGAGGGCTCTGTCTCAGAATACACCAAGGGGTAGTCTAACTTTGAACCTAGGAGTGTGGGTCCCCTGGACAATCCTTCTCTGACTCTTTCTAGGAATTCCTAATGTGTCATTGTCTAGTACCTTTCAGGGTGACTTCCTCCTCTAGGCGTGACTGAACTACCCTGTCTTTTGGTCACTCAGATGCTGTTGAGAAGGGGCCTCCTCAACATTGCTGGGTCTCTGAGAGATACTTAGACCACAGATTCCGGGTCTTGTTAACGGCTTCCACTCTATGCTCTTCACTGTCTAGTGTTCATGGAACCTTCTGTTAGTAAGGCAAGAAATCGGCTTATCAGGAGAGGACAAAAGTCAAGTCAGCAGGCATGCAGATATTTTTTGCAGTAGCGTACGAATAGCAGTCACATCTTCAGCTCTGAGTTGCAAAGAGGCTCCTGTGGGTAGAACAGGTGTGGAAGATGCTTCCTTATGACTGTGAATGCACCCTTTGGTGATGGGCTGTGATGACTCCTGCAGTGCTCTTCTTGATGTTGGGGGAAGGAGAAGATTGTTGTTTCTGGCTGCTTAGCCCAAAAATAACCACACAGAAACTGTATTAATTAAATTACTGCTTGGCCCATTAGTTCTAACTTCTTATTGGCTAACTCTTACATATTAATTTAACCCAGTTCTATTAATCTGTGTACCACCATGAGGTTGGGGCCAACCAGCAAAGTTTCAACATATCTATTTCCAGCAGCAGCTCCATGGCATTCTCCTAACTCTGTCTTCCTCTTCCCATGCTATAGCCCAAGCCAGTTCCTTTATTCATCAACCAACAAAAGCAACACACAGGCAAAAGGACCTCCCACATCTTGATCCCTCTTTTACCATATATTTCTGTGTTCACTTCAGCTCAGTTCTCGAGAGTTCCTTGAGGGCTACCAGGTTTGTGAATAGAGAATGCAGGCACCCAGGTCTTGGGATGTTGCATCTGATTTGTTGGTGTGGTGATGACCATAACAGTTGTGTAGAGTTTGAGGTGTCAGACTTATATATAAATGTATAAAATTTGAGTTTCATACAGGTTCTCTGTTCTTGCTATATAGAGGCAGGCCAGAAAACAGACCCAAGAAATAACCAGTATTACATTTCATTTTTTCTTGGAATCCTGCTCTCTCCAGATCAGAGTCCTCTTTGCCCTCAACTTGCCTTTCTTTCTCTTTAATATCAAAATTAGGCAAAGGAACATTATCTATTCTCAGAGTGCATCACTTTCTTCCCACTTTCCCTCTCCTCATTTAGACTCCTCTGTTTTGACAGAATTTATCATGGGTTGTCACCCTTGATGATTAAAAAAAGGCACTAATGAGATGGAGCCTGTCAAGCTTGATGGCGGGGCTCTACGTTCTGTTGGGTGGTAATAGGACATCTTTGAAAGATGTGCGGGAACTGAGATGTGTGTAAACAAATCACAGCTCCTTGTGGCTAAGGGCAGGGGTGAGGCAAGTGTACCCCAAAAGAGAATATCTTAGGGAAACCAGATACCAGGAACGCAACTCTACCCTGCACTGTGTGTTTGAGTACACAGGTTAGAACAAAATGATCCCTGTAGTGGCGTCTTCAAAACATGCATGTGAGTTTTTCTTATGATTAGGCCTGGTCTATAGAATGAGGTCCAAGAAAAAAAAGAAAAGAGAAAGGAAGGAAGAAAGAAAAGAAGGAAGGAAGGGAGGAAGGAAGGAAGGAAGGAAGGAAGGAAGGGAGGGAGGGAGGGAGGGAGGGAAGGCTTATCTAAGAGTGTCTACTGACACCATTAACAACCTGCTGTGGGTTTCTTGTGGAATGTGAAAACTGACTCCAGGCAGATGAAGCTGTTGACCCACCCTTCCAATGGGACTTCTTGCTTGAGATCTGTCTTTTATTCTGGACCAATGTGTATAACAGGCAAGTTGGCAGCCATTCACTAGGAAATGAGAATCCAAAACTAAATAAATCACAGAATCCTTCCCATGTCTGCCATATGAACTCAGGGTTATAAATTTCCATTATTGTATATATCCTAAACAACATCAATCATATCTTTGGTGGGGGTTACTGGCAACTATTTCATTCTGATTTTAAAGCCTCATGTTTCTTCATGTTCAGAACAATGTTTTAATTCTATTTATTTGTTTACTGCTTTTTGAGGCAAGATCTCATCATATAGCTTAGAATGGAACTCACTGTTCAGATCAGGCTACCCTTGAGCTCAAAGAGATCTGCCATCTTCAACCTCTAAAGTGCTTAGATCAAAGGCAAACACTACCACAGCTGGCAGAACAACTGTCTAACTCTTGTTAAACATTTTTAGTAGAAGATTAATAGTTCACCAAGTAGTGACTTGATGTGGGATTCCCCTCTGTATGCTATGAATACCATTGGTTAACAAAGGAACTGGCTTGGCCTGGTAGGATAGAACAGAGCTAGGTGAGGGAAACTAAACTGAATGCTGGGAGAAAGAAGGCAAAGAAAGGAGAAGCTATGTAGGCCCACTGGAGACAGGCACTGGAACTTTAGCAGGTAAGCCACAGCCATGTGGCAATACACAGATTAATGGAGATGTGTTAAATTAAGATGTAAGAGTTATCCAATAAGAAGCTAGAGCTAATAATCCAAGCAGTGATTTAAATAACATGGTTTCTGTGTGATTATTTCGGAGATAAGCAGCCGAGAACTAACTAGCGGCCTCCTTACAACAGTGAGTCATGTTTTTAAACACATAGGTGTCTATTTAATGTTGCTGTAAAACAGTGGTTCTCAACCTGTTGATTGTAACCCCCTCAGGGCTACATATCTTGCATATCAGATACTTAATTTATGATTCATAGCAGTAGTAAAATTACAGTTATGAGGTAAAAATGAAAATAATTTTATGGTTGGGATTTACCACAGCATGAGGAACTGTATTAAAGAGTTGTAGCATTAGTAAGCTTGAGAACCATGGCTGTAGAAATTGGGCAGGTCTTGAGGACACACTCTTTAAATTTCCACAAATGACCACAAGCTTACATTATTTGAAGACAAGCATATTCGAGATTACAATCCTCAACTGTGATCGTGTATTGGAATATATGCTACAAAGACATGAAATATGAAGAAAATATACAAGTGGAGGCATTATTTCTCTCAAGGATAACAGTTTTCCTTGTCTCAAGTGGGACTAAAGAGTTAACCAGGGCGTGCTGTTGACCAACGGATACACTTGATACAGTTTGCTTCGGTGTGAATTCTATTATGTGTTCCAAGGCCGTCCTGAAGAATCAGCTGCCGGAAGGAAAGGGTGCTTGGGAGCATTCATATTTCATGAAAACCACGTGGGTCCATTGCCTCATTCACTTGAATTAGCACTCAACTATCCTCAAGGAAGGGCTGTAGGCCCAGGAGAATGGAACGGGTGTGCCACCTCCTTAGGATGACAGCAGCTGCCCGTGTCACCCATCATTACCACAGCCTGCTTCCCTCCCGACACTTTTCTCTTACTTTGTCAGCGACGGTATAGCCTATATTTTGTAAATGTCTCAGTACAGATTGAGAACTGTGCAACAGCTTGAAAACTGGTAAAATCTCTCACCTTAAATATCATCCACTCGCATCTGAGATTGGACAGGCTAAAGATTGCAGACACATTTAAATTTTTTTCCATGAAACTACATCAGTTTTGACATAATATTTTCCATTCTGAGCAGAATATCGAGCCTGGAAAAGTTGATGGTTATAGGAAGAGCCATTAAATCTTTCTTTAAAACTACATCAGAGGGCAGAGGAGATGGCTCAGTGGGTAAAGTGGTCATCACAGGAGCATGAGGACCTGAGTTTCGATCCTCAGCATCCCTGAGAAAACCTGGGGTGGCAGTGACCATGTGTATTCTCACTATTCGATATGAGTGGAGACACAATTTCTGAATATTCCTGGCTAGCAATCTAGCTGAAACATTAAAGTCCAAGTTCAGTAAGAGACCCTGTTTCAAAATTCAGATATAATGGCTGATGGTGGTTAAGAATGCTCACTACAGTGCTCTAGAGGACCTGGTTCCATGCCCATCCCCTACATAGTGGTTCACATGTGTTACTGTGGTTCTAGGAGACCTGACGCCCACTTCTGGCATCCTCAGGCATCATATATGCACATGGTGTATATATGCCCACACAGACACTCACACCTACATATAAAATATAAGTAAATAAATCTTAAGAAAAAAATAGACTGAAAGAGGCTCCTTATATTCACAAGCACATGTGAATACACATACATACACACACACGCCAAAAATCATATTCATATTTTAAAAAATTATCTGTGGCATATTGTATCATATGTTGGAACTGTCTGAACTGATGCTGTGCAATCAAATACACTTACAAAGTCTTCTCATTCAGTGGAGTAGGAATTAGAGGACTATAACTGGAGAGAGGAGAGAAACATTTGGGGATAAAACACAAGGTGTCAATTAGGAGGTGAGGGCACAGTGGAAGAACAGCACTCACGTGGGGTAGAGGAGCATCAACTAGGATGGTGGAATTCGAATACACATCTAAACTCCTCAAATCACTGCGTTAATTTCCAAGCTGAGGGAAGGTAGACATGAAACAAAAGGATGAAAAACCCTGTAGATGGTGAATGGCTCATTCATTTCCTAGCCACTCAGATCCGAAGATCATAGAAACTATATTGATTTATAACACTGTTTGACCAATAGCTTAGGCGCATTTCAAGCTAAATCTTAAATTAGCCTATTCCTATGAATCTGTGTATCAACACGAGGCTGTGACTTACTGGTAAGAATCTGGCGACTGTCTCCTTCAGCAGCTACGTGGCCTCTCCTTGACTCTGCCTGCTTTCTCTCCATATCTCTGTTCAGATTTCCTGTCTGACTTTACTAAGCCATTGGCCAAAACAGTTTCATAAAATATGTTCATAGCATACAGAGGGGGATTCCACATTAGACACTAATTGTATATATTGCCCATCTTTAGAATGACATCATACACAACCACAGGAAGTTACCACTGGGTTACTGCAACAGAAATTAAGTTGGCTTTTGAGTGTTTATTGATAAAACATAGCAGGCTGTTACTAATTTAATATTTCAGGACTTCAGATGTGCTATCTGGGAGAGCATAGCATTTTTAGTACAATAATTTTCGTGATCTTGGAGGTGTCTGTAGATGTTAATCTGGGTCTCTATTGACAAATAGATCTTTTTCATTGACCTGACATTGTTTTTAGAGTCTTCCATTCTCCCAGGACAACCCTTACTTTAAACTGCAGGGCTAGTGTTTAAATTTGCTCTCATTAGAACCTGACAATAATACACTGAGCTGAAGGGGATAGACATGTGGCACACTGTCTCACTGGCAGCATCTTCCAGAACCAGGACATGGCCCATTCACACTGGTTATTTGGGGGCCTCGTCAGGGAATGTCACTTTCTCAGTGTAATATGGCTCGTTACAGGTGATTCCAGATCTCAGATCAGAGTCTCCCAATGCCTTAATCAGTACCTTTCCACTAAGATGTCACTGTGAGTCCAGGTCAATTGACAGTTGGTATATTTATGAGTGAAACAAACCCATTTGTTACAAACAAACAAAACATCTCCCTTCCTGGGAGGTAGAGGGTTGATGAAGGAGCTGACACCTTGACAAGACGCATTTCTAAGTTTAGGAATTGCTATTGTCTAGAATCCATTAGTTTATGAAGACACACAAATAGTTCCGATGTTAGTTTGTTTGTTTTTCTATGTATATTATATGTGTCTGGAGGTGGAGTAGCATGCACCTGTGCATGTATGCAGAGGCCAGAGGTTAGCAGTGCTGTCTTCCCTTGCTCTCCACATTTCTTTTTGAAGCAGGATGTCCCAGGAAACCTGAAGCTCACCACTTTGACTAGGCTGGCCGGCCACTGAGCCACCAGAATTTGCCTGTGTCTGTCTCCAGGAACTGGAGAGACAGGTGTGCCTCCACACTAGGTTTTTACATGGGTGCTCAGGATCCAAAATCGGGTCCTTAAGCTTTTGTAGCAAGAACTTTGCCCACTTAGCCATCTCCACAGCTTATAGCTTTGTGTCTTAATTGGCCATAGTAGTTGCTTTAAAATACTTAACTTTAAACTCAACCACCTTGGTTTTTAATCCAAAATATAGACTTAATATTATCATAAAATATTTTATTACTAATCCAAATACTGACAACTGCAGAAATTGCAGATTTACAAAATCATCAAAGTGAGTTAGTTGTGCCAGAATTATTTCTTTTTATAGAGGTTTACTCCTCTCCCCACCCCTAACCCATCCCCACTACTATCTTGTGATGGTTTGAATAAGAATGACCTGACCACACCCACACCCCCTCACCCCACATCTCCCACAAACCCCCACACAGCCTACCCCTTCCTGCTCATATATTTGAATGCTTAGTATTCAAGAAGTGTAAATACTTTAAGAAAGATTAGGAGATTAGAAGACATGGCCTTGTTGGAAGAAGTGGGTCACTGGGCGTAGGCTTTAAGATTTCAAAAGCCCAAGCCAGGCCCAGAGTTTCTCTTTTCCTGCTGCCTGTGGATCTAGATCTCAGCTACTTCTCCAGCACCAAGTCTGTTTGTGTTTCATCATGCTCCCTGCCATGATGACAATGGACTAAACTTTTGAACCTGTAAGCCAAAGCCAATTAAATGCTTTCCTTTATAAGAATTGCTGTGGCCATGGTGTCTCTTCATAGCAACAGAATCCTGACCGAGACATTCTTCTTTTACACAATGCCTAAACATCAGGACTTGTGGTTTCAGTTAGTACTTAGATCAGTGAAAACTCTCATTTTAGTACTGCCTTTTATTTTTCCTAGTTGAGAGTTTCAGCAGTCCTGAAGAACTTGCCTGGAGGGGCCTGCAGACATTTCAGGCATTTCTGCCACTGTTATGGGACTGAGAGGGGACTGCACCCTTTACTCCACCATACATACCTCAGCCAGAAGACAGTTCCCTAATAGATTAAATGCTAGGCAATCACAAAATCACTTTCAGGAAGGGAGTATTTTTAATTGGCAGTTCTGGAGAGTTCTCAACTCCCAAGTCCGTGCCAGCAGCATTAGAGGGAGATCCAATTTCAACTCTGATTTTCAGGAGGAAAGCTAACATTGACTCATCTTTCCTCGCAATGCCAAAGATTTTTCTCTCAGCTTGGTTGGAAGAATTCTTTGGATTCCACTAATGCATTGACTCAGTGAAGTTCCAGCTTTATGGGACTGGTAAGGCTGGGCTGGCAAATTCAGCAGAGGTGAACATCTCCCGTGTTCCTGCAGTAGAGGCAGCTCCTGTGAGAAGGCCCCTGGAACACCTGCACTGATGTTCACGACACTTCCAGGAGAGCCTCACTGGGCAACTGGAACTGGAGACCAGGGTAGCCATCTTTATTAATGAAATTAAAAAGGAAAAGAGTAGGGAGCATACAATACTTGCCAGAAATAACTTCCAAAGCTCTAAGGTGTGGCCACTGACTTTTGTCCTCACAAGGTAATGAAGATCCATGTGGTGGTACTTCTACTGGCTGTCTCTGAGTGTTTTATATGTTATGTTTTGTATTAGATCAATGTCATTCTCACATTGCTGTCTTTAGCAGCAATTTAACCTTATAAAATGTACTGGCAAGAAAGATGGTGAAGATTCTGTAAGACATCCTTGTAGTCTTAAAAGTGTCCTGCCATTTCCTTGGAAAATAAGTATCTTAATGCTTTCATATAAGCAAAGCAGGGGCAGAAAATGAGGTGGATGGAAAGAATCTTTCGTAAAATATTTATTTTTATCCTTGTATCTTTGTGTGTGCACATGTTGTATTCATGTGTGTAACTGTTTTTAATGTGGAGGTGCATGCTTGCTTGTGTGTTTATGTCCATGTGTGTATGTGTGTGAGCATGCGTGTGTGTGCACATGTGTATATGTTTATGTGTATGTGCATCTAAGTGTGTGTATGCTTGTGTATGTGTATGTATTTATGTATGTATGTGCATATGGATATATGTGTGCATACATGTGTATATGTGTGTATGTATGCGTGTTTATTATGCGTGTGTATATCTGTGTGTGTATGTATATATGTGTATGTGTGTATTTGTGCACATGAGTATGTGTGTGTGTGTGTTGTTGTTGTTCCTCAGGTGCCTTCTACTTTGTGTTTGGGACAAGGGCTCTTATTAGCTTAGAATTTTGGATAAGGTTCTACTCCTCCTCTGCCATGGCCTCTCTTCTGCCTGTCACTGGGTTATGGTCAAACACTGCCATACTTGGTTTCCTACGTGGGTTCTGAGATATGAACTTATGTCATATTCTTAGGAGGCAAGAGCTTTTCTGGCTGAACCACCTCCCCAGCTCTGTCTTTAACAACATTAATCCACTTAAAAATCCTATTGCATTTAAGGCACATTCCATAAAGGAAATGCATGCCTGGTTCTGTAAACTTGAGAACCAAGAACCCATCCATGGCTGGGGAGGCTATTGGCCCCATGGGTAAAGCTACTACTATTATTATTTTGCTAATGGGCATTGTATCAAACTCCTCTTTAAATTTTTATTTCTATCCATAGGTCAGCGCCACCCTCAGACTTCATTAGAGAAGCTTCTTTGTATAAAGGATACAGTCAACACAGAAACACACAGCTAGTCAAAACTCAGAGAACAAGTGCAGTGGAGAACTCAGCAACAAATGGGACACCTCTATCACACCCTTCCTCCCATGGCTGGGGGTCCATCATGGAAGAGGAAGCATGTACAAAGATTGTAAGAGGCAGAGGCTGGAGAGGTGTGTTTTGTGGACTTGATAGATCTATGAACTCACAGCAGCAGTGTTACCTGCACAAGACCAAGCCAGTCAACATCCTAGCATTGGGATGGGCCTAAAAAGCTCACCCCTATCTGAGGGGGTACTGATAGTTGATGGCGTCTGGGAGAGAGAGTCAATTTTCTTTTAAGGGTATGGGTCTTGGTAGGTTGATGGCATCCATGAATATATGACGAGCACAAAGTGGACTAAAAAATGTAAAGTTGGAAAGGAATAAGGAGTCAGGAGTACATTTAAGAGGAATTATAGGAAGAAGTTAGGGTGTATATGATCAAAACATATACACATATATAAAATTCTTTTTGTTTTGTTTTCTCAAGACAAGGTTTCTCTGTGTAGCTTTGGAGCCTGTCCTGGAACTCACTCTGTAGACCAGGCTGGCTTCAACCTTACAGAGATCCACCTGTCTCTGCCTCCTGAGTGCTGGGATTATAGGTGTTGACCACCACTGCCTGGCAGTATGTATGGAATTCTTAAGAAATAATAAAATATTATTTAGAAGTGGTAATCCACTTTTAAAAGTCTATTGAAATGCTATGAAATCCAACCATTTACATTTTTAGTTTTCCTGAATTCAATAGAATTGACACTGTTACTGGCAGTAGTTCTCAAACTGTGAATTGTGACTCCATTGGGATCGAAGACCTTTTCACAGGGGTTTGCATATCAGATATTCTGTATATAAGGTATTTATATTATGATTCATAACAGTAGCAAAATTACAGTTGTAAAGTAAAAACAAGGTAATTTTATGGTTGGGGGTCACCACAACACAAGGAACTGTAGTAAAGGGTCACAGCATTAGGAAGGTTGAGAACCACAGGACTGCAGCATTTTGTAGAACTGTCATTCAATAATGTAAAAACTGAAGATGAAAAGAGGAATTGAAATTTCCAAATGAGGAAAGTGACTCTGGAGGCCATATTTGTCCCTGGGCAACGTGTCTCAAAGGGAAGAAATTTCCACTTGTAAGGATCAAGATCTATAGGACATAGGGAGACATCGTTCCCATGAGGGATGTGTACATAGTGAATGGAGGGAAGGGGTTTGTGAGCATGACCATCGGGGTATGAGGACAAAGACCTAGCAAGCTTCAAGTGTTGTCTACTAGTGTGTAGTCACCTGCTGACTTAGAAAGCTGGAGGATAATGACTTGAAAGAGGAATCAGGTAGGTTCTGTTTGGTTCCACAGACAGACTTTCACAGCAAAAGGAAGAAGCTCCTAGTACAAGACTCTCTGTAGGCTGATAGGCCTCCACAAAAGGCTTCTACTGTGAGGCATAGATTGTTTGACTCTGTGACCAAACACATGTACAGAAAATCAGGTCCAGTGACATCTGTGGCTTTTTATTTTGACAAGACTTAACTTTTCTTGAGTGTTTCGGTATCTCCTGGATTTTCTTTTTCGTTTCACAATCCTAGAGGTTACAGTGGTTCCCTTGAACTTAATCAAAACATACATGGTTGTGATTACACAGTCCTGATGGCTCCAGGAAAACTTGTGATCATGATACTTATGGTATACAGACGGCATGGGATGCAATTGTTTTTATGGCATTTTAGTGCTTGCTTTGATTTATTCATTTGAATTTTTAAGTGGCATGTGACTTTCTAATAGATTAACTTACAATTTTCAGAGAGCCTAGCTTGTGGATGATTGAGAAGAACTGGAGTATAGAGCACAGTAGATAAAATGTACAAAGTACTAAGCTGAACACTATCATAACTCATACACAAAATTGTATATGCATTTTTTCTTTTTCCCTTTTTTGTTGTTTTTATTGAGCTATATATTTTTCTCTGTTCCCTTCCCTTCTTCTCCCTCCCCTTCTATCCTCTTCCATGGTTCCCATGCTCCAAATTTATTCAGGAGATCTTGTCTTCTATTTCCCATGTACAGTAGATTCATGTATGTCTCTCTTAGGGTCCTCTTTGTTGTCTAGGTTCTATGAAATTGTGGATTGTAGGCAGGTTTTTTTTTCCTTATGTCTAAAAGCCACTTATGATTGAGTACATATGATATTTGTCTTTCTGGGTCAAAACTGTATATGTATTTTACATAAACACATATACCCACCATTTACATAAACACATATACCCACTGTCTACATAACTACACATACCCACTGTCTACATAAACGCATATACCCACCATTATGTCTTCTTTACATCATCATTGTTTGTCCTGTTTTACAGATGGGAAAACTGAGGAACAGAGCCATTAGGAAACTTTTTTCACAAGGTGATAGTGAAACCAGGATAGAATTCTTGTAGATACCTCCCAAATATGTCTTTTTGTGAGTAGCACATGTTTTTAAGTTAGAAAAATAAAAAAGCCATGGTCTCTAAATATATTCACATACATTCTTGCTTTATCTAAAGAAAACCCCACTTATGAGATTCCCACTCCATTTTGCCACTGCCCAGCTTAACTCCAGGCTGCAGGTAGTGGTTAGTGGTTTGTGGCCAGATGTGGTTGTCACCTTACATATGAAGCTGTGGAAATCCCAAGTTTCCAGAACTGATTTCCTTACTCCAATGAATTCTAAAAGTCTTTTGTTAGCAGAAAACAGGCAATTTCTAAAGGATATATATTTTTCTGTTAGCAGATTGGTAAGAAGACTCTTTCCCTCCTTGAGACAGGGTCTCACTATCTACTCTGGCTGGCCCAGAACTCACTATGTAGACCAACCAGAGTGGCCTGGAACACACCCAGATCCACCTCCTTCTGCCTCTCAAAGGTCAGTGACGAAGGCTGTGCATCACCATGCCCAGTTTCTTCCCAAAGCTAATAAGGTTTAAACTTCCTGTTACGGCTTTATCTTTGCCCCTCCCCACTGTGCATGTATATGCTGAACTCTGAACCCCAGAACCCCAGATTACAACCTTATCTCAAGCCAGTCTTTAAGAAGGTATCCAGTTAAAATGAGCTTATTTTAATAAAAATTACTCGGGTCCATAGAAATCAAGGGAATTTGCAAATAAATATGTGCACAGGGAAGACATTGAACTAAAAATCCCTTCTCATGTTCTAACCATGAAGAGGGACATGAAACATGTCCTTCCCTAATATCTCCCAAAAGGATCCAGGTCTTCTAACCTTGGCATTGGATTTAGCTTTCTTCATGGTGAGACATTCCCCGTATGTTGCTGGAGCTATACTGCCTGAGGTTGGTATTCTGGTAAACAGCCCTAGAAAACTCAGAAGACAGAAGTCTGTATGTTTGCTGGACTGCAGGGAGAACTCCATGTGTATGCCAGACTGCATAGAGATCTCCATTCGTGTGCTAGACTTCATAGAGAACTCTGTGTGTATGCTAGACTGCATAGAGAATCCCATAGGTGTGCTAGACCACATAGAGAAGAGCGTGTTGAGTGTATCATGGATGGGGGGAGTTGCTTTATATAAAACGGTTATTTTCCAAAGGTATCTTAGGATTTAGTTTTTCTGACAGTTTGGTTTTAGTGAGCACAGCTGTGCCTCTTTGCATGTTCCTTCAATGGTTGGGAAGGCACTCCCACAAAGTAGGAGGTCACACACTACACTGTATGCAGTCTGTAAACTAGGAGTGTCCTGTTCTCACTTACAAAAAGTTACCATGCTGGGCACAAATATCTCTTTATACATCATGCATCATTAATGTTCAGGTCCACTTTTCCATTTGTATGTGAAAGGCATCCTGTCTGTCTGATGAACACAGAGAAAGGAAGGAAACAGATAGTGTATGTAACTGAAGCCTTCAGTCCATTGCAATTTCGGTGATTCTTAGCTGATTACCCCTTTGAAGGAAAATAATATGGAAAAATATCTTTCAACAGAGACTGTGTTCAAAGGCATGACAGACTTTGGGGCAGTTACTGTGCTCTTGGGAGCACTTGTCACCCTGGACAGTGTTGGATGTGAGCTATATTCAGGGATGCAATGTCATAACATAACATCCTTCCCATGGCTGTCTGTCACGCGGTATATTTCCTGTATAATTGGAATTGAAATTTGTATCCTTACCTATATTTTTTGAGTTCTTACTAGCTGGCCATGCCAACTTTCTAATAGAACATGTTGCAAATTTAACACCAGACCATTGTTTTAAATCAGACTTCAGCCTCCCCGGAGCCCCTAATCAGTTCAGTTCTGGGAGACAGACCAAATTCTGGAGTCCACATTTTTGCAGAGCCTGCCCTTCATTCTCTCATGGCTATAAAAATTCTGACCACGTTTTGGGGGAGATCTCAGAGGATGCCCAAAAATGAGAGCCATTGGAAAGAACTGGATGAGAGAGTGCCTAGGGTCCACAGACATCATGGAATTTACTCAGAAGCAGGCAGATGTGGCTCTGGGGTTTAGGATACAAACCCTCAGCTAGAAGGTACAAGCTAGGGATCTCAAGACTGAGAATCTAAATCAAGTGAATGCTGGTTAGAAGCTACCAAGGAATGCAAGGAGCAATGGATGTGACCTCCTGTGTGTGTGTGTGTCTGTGTGTGTGTGTGTGTGTGTGTGTGTGTGTGTTATGGGGATGGGAGCTCATTAGTTTTGTTGTAGTTTGATTTTGCTAGTTAATAGAAATAAACTCCCTGAAGTTACCTGAAGAACTACAGCTTGGTTATTAAAATCTACGGCTGGAATCTCATTCACATAGTTGGTTTTGAAACCTGGGGACCATCTGCTCATAGACAAGATCCTGTGGGGGACATTTTTCATTCAAGGCACACAACATAGAACCATCCATTTCCTATAGCTCTTCTTTTCTGCTGGCAGTGGAGCCCATCCATTTTCTCCTCTCTGTATCTGTATAGTCAGTACTAGACACGCCACATGCTGTCCAGAGGGAGGGGTAAATTTGTTGAATTATCTTGGTTCGAGAAATAACCAGGTTAGCTAAAAGATAAAACAATTACATTTTTATTTATTATAAGGCGCAAACTCCTGAAAGAGGAACAAGAAGTCCAGGCTCATCTGTGCTGTGAGGAGAACCATACAGAGAGTGCACCTGGGCCACATGCCATTTTTCCATGGGTCCCAGAAAGCCACACCCTAACTTGGTCCACCTCTTAAAGATAATTGGTTGACAAAGATTCATCATCTTAAACTGATGCTCAGGGAAACTCAGAAACCTGGAATTCCCTAAAATGCTCATTGAGTAAATTAACTAACACATGAAGAGGAAAATAAGAGCATCCCAGGAGAAAGAAGCAAACTGTGAGGTTGAGAGGTGCAGAGGATGAGAGAAGGATCCAGGTGGAGGAAAAAGATGGAGGACTGAAGTTGGAAGGGTAAAAAACTAGCAAAGAAGCAGAAATGAAGAGGTGAAGGGATTGTGGGGATGCCAGTCTTCATGGTTTTTTCTCTAGATCCATCTTCTATGGCTGCTTCTTGTTTGGACTCCTCCACCATGTGACCGGTTGTCTTCTCTCCTTCCCCTGTTCTGGAAACCGATGACTGTGTAGGATGGAGGTACCAACACTTGTGACTCCCTCCCTCCCTCCCTAGAACCTGTAATATGCTCAAGAGGTGTAGTGAGAATGGGTGCAAAAAATTTGGTCTGGGGAGGTGCTGGATATGCTGAGAGTGATTTGGGGGGCAAGGAGGATGAGCTGGTAGCAGGGAGTACAGACTTTAGGAGACTGAAGGAAAAAAAAGTCCAGGGATCATCAGTACCTGAAGGAACACAGAAGGATCTCAGACTCTACTGGGCAGAGCCAAAGGAAAAGCAGGTAGTCTCATGATGCCACGACTCAGAAGATACACACACACACACACACACACACACACACACACACACAATATGTGGGACTAATCTGATGTTAGGAGGTGTGATGTAGTAGTGTTGTCTGAGGAAGGTTCAAGGAGAACTTTCTAGAATATTGAATGTTTTCTGTATGTGGACTTGGATATTGAGTGTATGGGTTTGTGCATATATTGTAACTCATCAAACTGTGTACTTAGTATTCTCACACTTTAATATTTATATATATTATTTTACAAAGCTAAGCAGGATGAAAAATGCACTTGTAAATCAGTGTGTAAGAACGCAGTTAAATAAAGCAGAGCAGCCTCTGGTTCTGATTTTACATTTTTTTTTCTGGATTTTAAACGCTGGTTGAGATTGAAAATTAGGTTTCACCCACACCATGGGAATACATTAGAGCTCTGATTTTTAAGATTAAATTCCACAAATGTCTGCCTTTAAATATTTATTAACTTAAAAATAGATCAATGATAATGTTTATCGCATGACTTTGCTTGTCTCTTTTCTAGGACTTGGGGGAAAGTGTTCATTTTTATTTACATCAAAATAAGTTGAGGAAAAAAATCAGATGGGGGAGCATTCACTATTCTATCCATGACTATGAACGTGTTTATTAAAGTCTTCCAGAAATAGGGAAAGTAGTTAAATGCATACTACGCTAGCAAAATCCAAACATTGATAAATGTTTAGTTCTTCCAAATATGCCAGAGATGTGTCAGCAGAGAGACATGAAAACATTGGCTACAATGTATATTTTGTGTGCGTGTAGATGGACTGTATCTGCAGTCTGTGTCTTTTAAATGATGACTATTAACTATTAGCACCCAGTGTCTTCACTGGAACCCACTATTGGAGATGAATCATCTTTGCTTGGCTTTAAGAGAAGATGCTGCAGAGGCAGGTGCTCGAGGAGCTGGTTGCGGTCAAACCTTGTAGCTGTGCCATGCTAGACTTTTCCACCTTGATCTTTCTGAGCTTCGTCTCCTCGGTGGAGCTACCAGGAACTGTGTCAGTGTGCAGTCTCACGGGGACAGAGTGATCAAAGCTGGGACTATGGGTCTGGCATATGGCAGGTGCTCATGCGGGGCTCCCCTCCCTCCTCCTTTCCATGGCTCTCCTAGGTAGAAGCAATGACAACTGTTGCTTTGGGGCTTAAACAATTCTGCTCACATGCTGACAGATCGTAACAGAATATACAGTGGTAGGGAGAGGGGATGACATTTGGGTTTTTTCTGTCTTTTATTTTTTAACTGCTAAGAAATTAATCTCTATCAGACAGAGCTAATTAAAATTGCTTCTGTGATCTATCTGTAAGAATCGATATCTTCCAGCCTGGGGATTTTTTCCTTTTCTTTTTCTTTTTGAAGATCTAGGGATGGAAGGCAGAACTTCAACAATGCTAGACCATCACTCATGCACTGCGCCTCGCCCCCAGCAAGTCTCTTTCTCTCAGCATTGGTCTGCCTCAGTTATGTGAGGTGACAGACAGCCATTTAGCAGGGAATCTTATTCTTTTTCTGAAAGGATGTAATTCCCTAAAGAGGAGATTTACGGAGGCGGTGGGATACTAGAAATGGTTATTTTCCCACAAGGCTGCTCATCTTGACAAGCTGATGGGAAAAGATCAGAAACTTCCATGAAAGCAGGATCTCTCCTGTGGTTTGTAAATAGGTCCCAAATAACTGCAAGAGCCAGAGTGGAGGTAAGGTGGGGCGGGGGGGGAGGGAAGCAAGTTTTCTGATTCATTGGCCTTCGGAATTGGTTTGTGCTCATAGACTCTCCTTAGAACATAATGGTGTCATTTTCATCTTCACAAATGTGGCGTTCTCTCCGATCTGAGCTGCCGGGATGGCTTTATGAGATGAAATCTCCCCACCGTTCTTTAAACGGAAAGAGCAGCATCAGCACGGTGGCGGTATCTCTTCTGGAAGCTGATTGGAATTGCTCTGGCAGATGCTAGAGACAGATGCTGGGGTGCATTTGCTTATGGGGCCACTTTTCTCCACATCACTTCCAAAATCACTTCTATGCCTTGGGTTCTAGGAGGAAGCACAGGGCCACGGGAAGGAGAGTTTGGCTTCTGTCCCTCCATATATGACATATGTTTAGTAATGTCATAGGTCTGTCTGTGACTGGCGGGTGCCTTGTGCAATAACGATGTCTGTTTTCTGCAACTACCACACGGACTTGTTGATACGGACTTAAGGTAAAATTATTTAAAAAGAAAAATAACTCACTAGTCAAGTAAATTATCCAATCTTTAACACTGACTATCATTATACCAATACTCATTTAGTCTATGGACAAAGATCTTTTAAATTGTATCACATGCTTAGAATATGGCAGAACATTGTGTTTAAACTTAATGAATCCTCCCAATGGCCCTATAATTTCTATTTTATAGGTTACTTATTGATATAACAAAGACTAAAAGGTAAAGCAAACAAACAACAACAACAAAAAAACCCCACAAACTTCCTAGACATTTGTTAAGTGTTGGGAATATTCTAGACAACTGGCTGCAGGATGAGAGATCACAGACCTCTCAGATATGGCCTGGCACTCAGACATCAGAGTACAGTAGCAGAGAGGAAAAAGATGGAGTTATCAACAAGCCTCTGTTTAAACTCAAAGATGGGTCTAAATGGCTCAGTGCTGAAGTTGTCCCATGAAGTGACATGCATCACCCTTAAGGAGGTAGGGGTGGGGTGAGGTTCCCAGGAACTAGGAAGCAGGTGGAATTTATAGGGATGCTAATTAGTATCCAGGATGCTAGTTGTACCTGCAGGAGAATCTGGAGTTGTGGTCCAGGTATCAGATAACAAAACAAAATAAGCCAGGACTTCCAGAGCTAGCAGAACACAAAACTCAGGGGACTGTGCCCTCCAGGTAGCCATGCAGTGAAGAATCCTGTAATGGTTAATTGTCAGTTGTTGACATGAAGGAATTTAGAATCACCTAGAAGATTAACTTCTGAGTGTGAGCATGAGGGTGTTCACAGAGTGCTGCAATTAAAGGCTTACCTGGACATGACACCAGCTCTCCTGCTGGGCTGTGACAGAATAAAAAGGAACAAAGGAGAAAGGGAGCTGAGAACCAGAATCATCTTCCTGACTGCAGATGGAGCCCAGTCAGCAGCAATGCCTTTCCTGTCATGATGGACTGTATCCTCAAACTCTGAGCCTAGACACCCTTCCATCTTTAGGTCATTCTCTGTCAGGTATTTTGTCATAATAATGACGCAAACACCTAATGCCATCAGACAGTACCATCAACACCCAGTTCTTACTGCTTATCTCAGCAGCTTGAGCAACTGTTCATGTTTGGAATCCATTTCTAATCTACCCAACACGACACCACCCACTCAGGGCTGGTGTCACCCATGAGCACAGGAAAGATAGTTAAAAAAACTGTCCAGGCTTGCTCTCATTTGCTGCTAAATCACTTGAGCATCATGCCTGGACCTGTGGAGGTATCTCTTCAAAGAACTGTATGCCTTTGGTGCAATTGATTGTATTATTAATGTTTTAATGTTACTTCATCTTTCAAAGAGAAAGCATCTCTAGGAAAGTGACAGGTAACAGTGGCTAGGGTTCGGGTGTCTCTTTCTTGAGTGATGTAGCCACTGGTAAGTAGCCCATACTTCAGTAAACAGCCTTCTGTCTATGTTCATGCATCAACCCAAATTATAATCAGAGGCCCATGCACAAGAAGGGAAGGGAAGTCGGGATTGTGTGGGGAAGAGGGGTTTCTACAGGAGGACAAAGGGGGCTGAGTGTGGGTGTTGGGGAATAGAATGACTAAAGCTCATTATAAGCATGCATGACTCTATTAAAAATAAAAATAAATTTAAAAATTAATATACACTTTCAAATGATTTTAAAATGAAGTCTTCCTTATCCATATCTTTGTTGTTGTTGTTGTTGTTGTTTATTTGTTTGTTTGTGTTTGAGGCAGGGCTTCTCTGTATAGCCCTGACTGTTCTGAATCTCACTTTGTTGACCAGGCTAGCCTTGAACTAACAGAGATCCTTTTTCTGCCTATGCCTTCTGAGTGTTGAGATTAAAGTTGTGTACTGCCACACCTGGATCCATATCTTTTAAAAATATAAAATATGCACTCTAAAATTAAAAGAACTTAGAAAATTACTTTTTGAACTTGGAATGAATTAAATACTTAAAGAACGTGACAGCTGTCTCTAGCTTCCTAGAAGCCAAGGTAAAAGGCGAATGTATCGGGTCATTTGGTTTTCATACCCTGACAGGAATGAAGTACTCCTTGACCAGGAGTGATGTTGAGTTCTGAGTTCTGTGTACAGATCCTGTGTAGACAGACCATTCACAAGACACATTCATGTAAGTGCTTCCCAGGCACTGTGAAGGTCGTAGAAGAATACAGGAAAAGACCTTTACTTTCTGTCCTTAATTGTTATTAGATGAAAAATGGTACCCTCTCTGCCCTCTGTGGTTTCCAAGAACTGGTACTGCAGCAGGACTTACAGAAGAGACCTTTCTGTGGAGCAAGTGGCAGAAGGATTGGGGTACTCCATTTGTCTCAGTCAGCTACCTGGGACTTGGGGGAGTACCTCCTCTTCCCAGTGTCTGGAGAGGTTGGCACAGGGAGATGGGAGCTTAACAATTAAGAGAGGGTGCCACCAAGTGGTGATTACCCCATGACCTCATCTCAAGTCCTCTACTTCTCCCATCCCTCTCTCTGAAGCCTAGCCCACAGTCTCTATGGAACCCTGGTAGACAGTGGGATTCTTGATTCTAGTTCAGTTACACAATTTTCTAATTTAATGGTCAAGAGACACATTATTACCATTTGAATTGTTGCATTTTCTACAGGAAGTTTAATGAGTCAAAATGTATTGAACATTGGTGTTTGGCCTTGGGAACCACATGTAACCCTCACTGAAAAAACAGCCACATTGTTCTTTCTTGGTACCATAGGGCTTAGCCCTTGCTAGGGACAGCCCTGTGGATCTTTTCCCAGGCCTTCCAAGAATCAGTCCTTCCTCCACCACCATCATTTTTTGTTCTGATTGGGCAATGCCTTGCATACCCTGTTCCCACTCACTTTTCCTTACCTCCCTGTCTATGGAACGCCTCCTCACCTACTCAAGTTAGTCTCCATCTTATGCCTGAAGGACACCTCAGCAGGCTGACCCTTTGCCTGAGCTCTGCTGTAAGAATGAGGACTGTACTTCACAGCAGCTGGGCTGCTTCTTGTTCCTTTAACTCCTGTTTACTTTGTACCCTAAGCCCGGGCTTTCAAGGAATATACATAGAGGGGGAGAGAGTCTGCTTCAAGGCCATAATATCAAATGCATGAGATAAATCACTGAGGGAGGACCACACATGGGACACGAGGAGAGTGCATGAAGGAGAATGTACTGGGCATGGGTTTCTCACCGGTGTACTGATCCTGACGACGTTCATGGCTATCCTTTAGGCAAGCGGCTCACTGGAGGGACTTGACTGGCCGTGAACTTTATCTTGGTGGGTTGTGCTAAGAACAGCATTCTCTCTATGGTTGCCCAGCTATGAAGACAGTAAGAACATTTTCTAAGAGGATGAGATGCAGTCACTGTGGTTGTGTGTGTGAAGTTAGAAGGAACTCACAAGGCATGAGGTGTGGTGGTTTTAAGATTATAGTCCCAGCACTTAGGAGAGAGAGGCAAGGAGAATTGCTACAAGTTCAAGATCAACCTTGGTTATAAAGTAAGAGCCTGTCTTAAAAACAAAACAAAAATTTCAAAAAGAAGTAGAAGATAAAAAGGAGGAGGAATGGTAAGATAGAATAAGGAATCATGCCTCTCTCTCTCCTCCCTCTGTTCTCCCCCCCCGCCCACGTATGTGTAGAGCAATAGGAAATGAATCCACTTGTCAGCAGGCGCTAGGAAAGGTGGGCCCATTTGTCACCACACATAGTCTCTGATGTCAGGCTAACGAGTGTGACTTTTACTCTCAAGTTGGAGGAGTCAGTGCACACGTCAGAAGCAAACTGAATGATGTCACCTTGGAAGAGCTTTATAGACATGCCCACACACTTCTCAGGCTGCAAGGAGAGAGGGGGTGGTGATGAGAAGACCTCGGGGGAAGTGTTCGAAGTTTCACATGCAGTAAGACAGCAACAGTGAGATCACAACGTTGGGAAGATGCGGGGGAGGGGGGAATCTTGGACAATCGTGGGACTCGATACAAGGAAGGAAGGAGTGTGCCAACAAGTTGGAAGCAGGACAATAGAGAAAGTGAGGTTGGGGAGCTTAAGCCTGGAGGCTGGGAGAATGCTTATAATGGCCAAGTGACATCCTCCCTCTGTCTTGCTGAGTCAAAGCTATTTCCTGACTCCACTGAATGGCTTAGGATTGGCTTGAGGCCATCAGTAATAGTCTGGGAAGAGGAATGATCTCGGTCTCCTTAACAAGTTCTATTAAAAAGGAAGTCGGCTCGGGACCTCAGATAGCTAGACTTGCCATTATAAGGACCTCAGTTTGATTCCTAGAATCCATGTTTTGTAAAAGCCAGAAGGGGCAGTGCATGCTTGCAATCCCAGTGTTAGGAGGCAGAGATGCTGACCAGCTAACTGAGTCTACTTGTTGAGTCCCAGACGAGTGAGAAACCCTGCCTCAAAAAGCTAGGTGGATGACATGTGAGGAAAGACACCTGAAGCGTTCCTCTGGCCTCTAAATGCATGCACACTCACATGCTCACCTAACACATACGTACATGGCAGCGAGGGACTCATGGGCAAAGCAAAGCAGCTAAGAGGATGCTGTTTTCCTAAAAGGTAACTCTGATGGATGCTGTTTTCTTGCCTGGGGTAGGGATAGGCATCTTTGGCCCACAAAGAGGATGCCAAGAGCACCATCCATCTGGAGTTGGGATTCCTGAAGTGCAGCATGGAATCATGAATCGGCAAACTGTCCCAAAAAGAGACATGTGTGTTTTCTGTTAGTGTTTTGTTTCTTTCAGCCAGACATATCAGAACTAATAAAAACAGCTCACAAGAAGTTGAGAAAGGAGGAGGGAGACATGGTTGGGGATTGGGAAGCTTCAGGCTGAAGACACAGCATCAATAATACTTACTCTAATTTTTCTAGTCATGTGGGCTTTATCATCTAAGTTGATGGTGTATAAAATGTCATTGCTTTTGAATACCACATAGAATTACTAATTCAAGCTACTTAACTCACCTATCTCCTCACTGACTTAGTCCTTTTTTTGTGATAAGAACACTCAAAATGCACTCTGTTACCTTTTCTGCCTTCCTCTTCTGCTAGTAATTCCTCCCAGGATGGGCAGGGGCCTTACTACCCATATTCTCTATGTACATCACAGAGAACAATTTTAAGTGACTTCAGAGTCAAAGAGGACTCACAACAAGACTTGGGATAAGGGTACTAAAGCGGTGGATCTCTAGAAGGCTTGTGCTCCGGGGTTGCAAAGGCTAGCCTTGGGTAAGATTTCTAAGGCTCAGAGAATGGCATACTGCCTCCTATTCCTGGAAGCAATTCTTCCATTACTTCTCCACAGAACAGCAAGAAGTCTGTCCAACCAAACCTCTTGTTCAGAAAGCCCACCCTTAACCCAGGTTCCTTGGAACTGGGCCCATATTCTTTTTTTTTTGTTTGTTTGTTTTTTAAACTTTTAATGATGTAAACAAAAATATACCTAAAAGCGAAGCTTCTGGAAAAACCATTTGCTCTTCCCTGTCTTGTATCGTTCCTCAAATTTGACCTTGGCTTCCCGCCTTGCCTTGCGTTTTAGGGCTGGGTCCCTAAAGACATCCTTGTTGACAACAGTTTTGTCCAGGGGGATGTCCACAGAGTACCTTGTGGGCATCAGGTGGTTGTAGTTATAAACCTTCACAAAGGACTTGATCTTGGATCTCTTAGCGACTTTCTTCTTGCCCATGACAGCCGTCACTTTTCGGGGATAGCGGTCAATTCCACCCACCAGGGCATGGCTGTAAGGGCGGTCTGAGGTGCCATCATCAATGTTCTTCACGATGACGGCTTTGCGTCCCGAGTAGCGTCCAGCCAGGACGAGCACCACTTTCCCGGGTTTCATGAACTTGCCCATTTCGACAGCGAGCAGCCGCTTCCCAGCAGAGTGGGCCCATATTCTTAAATAGGCAATCTGGCCTACTTAATGAGCATCCCGGACTGTGACAAGACTCTCAATATGGAGCTGGGGAAGAAGAGGGCAACAATTAAATGGGGTCCCCATGTGCCTCACAGAAACCCTAGAACACAGCTCTTACCTCAATCTCTTATACAGCCTTTTCACATAAGCGGGGTCTTGTTGAATAACTAGCCACACATGGCAAACACCTTCAATGCTGAAATTATTATTCAAATGTCAAAGGACTTTAATATAAACAATGTATTTTCAGATTTGGGGACATGCGGCGAGCATTAAACTGTAGTAAACATTACAGGGTCTTTCCCCTCCCCTGCAGAGCCTGCTCCAGGCAGTAGAAATGGAGAGGCCTGATAGCATCTTGGCTATTTCCATGACTGATCTTCCTGTTAGGCCACTTTCACTAGAGGAAATCATATAACTCTCTACTTGCTTGCAACAATTCTTCTGGAAAAAAAAAAGTATAGAGTGGGAAACAAGGTTTGAGCCTTGCAACTTTGATGGCATTGTGCCTAGAGTATCTCCAAACCAAAGCTCTCAAAGGGCCAGTAAATTCAACTAGAATGGAATGCATTTGAAAAGCAAAGACTCAGTAAATGGATGCTGTCTTTGACAGTGTTTTAATTAGGTTGAAATTTAACAGAGGCCTTGCTTGCTCATTTGATTGTTTTTTTTTTTGCCATTATTTACTTCTTTGGTGAATTCGTTTTGCATTTTAAATTCCTATAACTCTGGAAATTAGAATAAAGGGTCTAACCCTCCAAGCTAGACTTACAGCTATCTTAACAGTGGATGCAACAGTATCGGGGTATCCAGCAGGCTTGGCAGAGGTCCTGGCTCTGTGTGCTCTCTCACTTCACCCCATCCTGCACCCTGAAGTGTGGAAGCATCTCCAGCACACACAAAGGCCACAGATTTTCACCATCAATTCTGCTTAATGTAAAGTAGGGAAAACCATCATGTCCGCTTCAAAGCACAGAGAGCTAGACTATGGAGAGGATGCAGGCAGAGTTTTAAAATTGGCAAAGTCACATGTTGCAATAGTAGTAGTGGGTGTGTAGGGATGTGGTGGGGTGAAAGGTGTGCTGTAACAATGTAGGTCAGAGAGCAACCTGACATTTTACATTATTCTGAGGTTGGATCTCTTTGCTATTCATCACTGTGAGAACTGGAGGTTCTTTTGTCTCAGCCCTGATCTCCTCATAGCAACGCTGGGATTTCAGATGCTTGAATTATGTATCTGGCTTTTACGTGCTTTCTTGGAACTTGGGTCTCCATGCATGTATGGCAAGTGCCTCTACCCATCCATCTCTATGGCCCTGATTGATCCACATTGATAGTGTCACCGTCACTGTGTGCTGGTGTTAGCACTGACTGTGGTTCTTCTCCTCTGACACACTAAAGCTAGAAAAATAAAATCATCCCTGTTGCTACTTTAGCTATTAAGTCTTCTAGTGATGGAAAAGCTGAAGAAAAGAACCTGGTTCTCCTAGTCTCTCTCTCTCTTTTTCTTTATTCGGAGCTGAGGACCAAACCCAGTGCCTTGTACTTTCCAGTCAAGCGCTCTACAACTGAGCTAAATCCCCAACTCCTAAGAATGAGTTTTTATATATGCAGTTATTTTTATCTTATGTGTAGTGGTGTTTGACCTGAATTTGCATCTGTGTACTCTTGATGGAGGAAGGTCATTGGCTAATAAAAAAACTGCCTTGACCCATCTTATAGGTTAGAACATAGGTGGGTGGAGTAAACAGAACAGAATGCTGGGAGGAAGAGGAAGTGAGCTCAGAGGCCATGCTCCTCTCTTCTGGGCAGACAATGAAGCACCGACCCAGGATGGACATAGGCTAGAATCTTCCCGGTAAGCGTACCTTGGGGTGCTACACACATTATTAGAAATGGGCTAGTCCAGGCACGAGAGTTAGCCGAGAAGAGGCTAGATATAATGGGCCAAGCAGTGTTTAAAAGAAAACAGTTTGTGTGTTGTTATTTTGGGTAAAGCTAGCCGGTGGCAGGAGCTGCGTGGCAGAATGCAGTCCGCAGCTCCCACAACATACTCTGACCCATGGAGGCCAGAAGAGGGCATCAGATTCCCTGGAACTGGAGTTGCAGAGGTTGTGAGCAAGCGCTTGGATGCTGGCAATCAAACCTAAGTCCTCTTGAAGAGCAGCCAGTGTTCTTAACCCCTGAGCCATCTCTCCAGCTGGCTCTCCAGAAGTCTCACTTCTTTTGAGAAAATAGAAGTATGGATATAGAGAAAATGAGGAGAGGATGAGTTTCATGTTTATCTTCAGTACAGGGCTAGGGGCCTATAAGTGCACCCTCTATCCTGTATGGTGTGTGTGTTGACAGCTCTGGAACATAGCCACTCATGCCCTGTTTCAAGATAACTCACAAAGTATTTTTACAGGCAGTAAGTACATGAGCGCTCTCTCTGTGTGTCTGTCTGTCTATCTGTCTCTCTCTCCTTTCCCACCTCTCTCCCAGATTAATATGTGGCAGTGACCACATAGAGCCTCAGAAATTGAAATACATACTGTCTGGTTGTCTCCAGAAGTTTGCTGACATAAGGCCCCATGGCAGCCATGGCAACTACATATCTATTTGCCGACTGAATCACAGGATCCCGGCTCAGTTCTAGAGCGGGGGCCCAGCTCTCTCCACACTGTGGATCAGATCCAGTTCTGACAATCCTATAGCATCTTTAGCTTGCTTTGTTGTTAGTGGCGGCCTGTGACTGAGTTCTGACCTACGAGATCTAACTAGAGATTTAAGGAAGGCAGTGGAGTGGGGTGGAAAAAGCTTTAGCACTTTTGATTGTTCGTTTGTCTTCTCGAGGCTCACATCTTTGTGGTGGTCTGATTGCTGGAGTCACTGCTGCTTACTTTATTGCCATGAAGTAAATAGATAGATATTTCCACTTCATCATGTCTAACATTATCAAATCAATGCCAGTAACCAGCTATCTCAAGATGTCTTACAGTACGTAAGAAAATTAAATGCCACTTTATTTAAATCACTGTAATTCTTTTATCTGTAATTTGTGCTCAAATATCTTCCTGCTGGTGGCCGCTGCTTAACCTTGAAATTTAAATTACTTCCAGTTTCTTTTTCCTAGAAATAGCTTCAGGTCACTCAAAAGTCACTGGACATTCTCTGAGCAACATTTTTGCTTGTGCTTCTACCCCTTTTTCTATGTGTATACAGGTTTAGCTTTGTTATTAAATAATCTCTATGTATTTTAGATGAGCTTCAGCATTTTAGTTTGTCAGTTTCTAAAGTGGGAATGAAAACAGCCCACACCTCACAAGGTCCTTGTGGTTTTTAAAACTGTTCTGTGCTCCGCGCCTCTCTGTTCTTCTTCTTGCTCAGCCCACCGTTTAATAAAGTGTGTGTGTGTGTGTGTTTGTGTGTGTGTGTGTGTGTTCACGCGCATGTGTGCACATGCGTGCTCGTTACTAATGGTGGGACATCAATGGCCCTGGAAGGCTTAGCAATTTTTAAAAATGTTTTATTAGCATATATAAATTATACATAGTGATGAGTTTTATTTCTTTTTTTTGAGTTTTATTTCATACATACAAATATTTCCCTTTCTTGTCCTTTTCCCCACTCTGATGTTCTCCTTCTTAACTAGTCCCCACGTGTGTGTGTGTGTGTGTGTGTGTGTGTGTGTGTGTGTGTGTAAACCTGATGAACCAGAAAGCTTCATTGGGGTTACTTAACAGAAACAAGGTTAGCATGGTTAACTTCCCCGTGGCCACACCACTGAAGAGAAAGTCTCGCCTCCCCTCTGGCTGCCCATACTGCCTATGGGTCCTCAGGGAAGTGAGGCTTAATCTCAGATTCCCTGAGAGAAGGCTCTTCTTTCTCAGTATGATTCAGCTGAGAACCGGATAAAGGGAGCTGTGAACTACAAAGACAGCAGAGGAAACACGTCCTGTCTTTCAGTGTTTGAAGTTACCTGGCAAAGCCAAAAGCCCACAGAGGAAAGCAGCATGGGATTGTGCGGAAGGCGCTGGCTTGTTAGAGGCAGTCGGCAGGCTTGGAATTTTTGTGCAGGAGGCACCTGAGTGAGTTACGTGTGGGGTAGGAAATTTTATCATACCAATTTCATATTTCTCATAAAGAAGCCTTAGGGATTTGACAGGAAAGAGAATCTATTTAGTGAAATTAGGAACTGGGGGGGGGGGAGAAGTGCCTCTTTTTTATTTTTTTCAGATGATGCCTCAAAAGGAGGAATATTTCTATTGCAATAAATTATTTTTTGATTGCCTCTATTCCTCTTCCTGCTCCACATCCCCACACTGAATGGCGCCATTAAACAGTGCCCAGTGTGAATATTAATGCGAGGCAGGAGAAGGCTGCCAGCCACACACAATGCATTCAGATGTTGGCTTTACATAATTATCCTTTTTTTTTTCTCCCGTGTTTTTATGATGCCCAGTCTTGAGTTTCCAGGCCTATCTACTAAATCTGCAGGATTTTTTTTTTTCTGTATCTGGATGACAGCCTAAAATATTGCTGGCCTTCAACCTGGATGAGATTTGTCTCAAAGTGAACACAGGCAACTGGCAAAAATATGAAATTTTATCAGAGTTTTCAAAATTCTATTCACAGCCCACTGATATTTTACTTGGTGATATAGATGCCCACTGCCACTGGAACACATTGTTTTATGTCTCTGTGTAGGAAAAGATTAATAAGGCCACCTATTCTAGCCCAGTGCCCAGGAGTTGCTCTACAGAGCTATCAAATACTGAGTGCACAGTCTAGTAAATATTGTTGGTCTATAATAAATGCACGGTTTCTCTAGATGAAAGCATGTGAGTTGTGGACCTCAAAAGCTGCCGTCGGGTCTGCTTCTTACCTGTTGGGCTGTTTTCTCTAAAGCTAATGAAGTTTCTTAAGTCTGGTCATGGGGCTTTAGGTAGAGGAAAAGTCCCGAAAGAAAGGGATGAAAAAACCATCTGATTCGACACCTTAATATAAATGAATTGTCATCTAATATCCCAAAAAAGAATTTTTGAAAGCCATTTTCCTAGGTTATTATTGATATTGTGACATATTTGTGGGTTAAAGAGAAACAATGGTTTCCAAGATTTGGCAAATGCAGTCTCAAAAATGATAAACTTGGGGCTGGAAAGATGATTTAGCAGTTAAAAGCATGTACTGCTCTTTCGGGGACCTGAACTCAGTTCCCAGCAGTTGTATTCAGGCAGCATACAACTGTCCATCTAACTCCTGCTCCAAGTTGTAGGATGCCCTTGTCCGACCCCTACAAGCAGGTGAAATAATGTGCATATACCCCCACATAGGCGTGTATACTACTGAAAAAAAAATATAAATCTAAGAAATGAAAACTTTACTTCTATTTCAGAGCAAAGAAAGGGAGAATATCTTGAAATATTTTGAAAACTGGAATAAAATGAAAAAGCATTATGTATTTATAGGGATTTGCTAAGATGATTGTATCTGTGGTTGGGAACGCTGTATACCAGTTACTGTTTCTGTTGGTGATGAGAAGTCATTTAAGGGCAGAAAGAATTATTGGGGCACATTGTTCAGTAAAATGCAGTATGTCTTGTTCAGAGGCATGGCAGTGGTTACAGCTTAGACTGTGGCAGTCATCAGTGAGCAAGTAAAAAAGACCATCAATTGACACAGGGCCCCTGGCACGTGGGACAGTGCTGCTCACATTCAGGGTGGCTCTATCTGGCTCAGTTAGACCTCTAAGGAAACACCCTTTCAGGCACACTACAACTTGTACAGCATTAATACCATATATATTTCCTAGCCTCGTTTAGTTGACAATGAAATGAATTCGTGGAGTGCTACTGAGAGGAAGGTCCAGGCAATGGGTCTCAATTTCAAAGGCCTCTGTCCAAGGATTTTAGAATGGGTGCATATACAGTAGAGACACTTGACTTCAATCTATAGTTTTCAACCATGTGTTGAACACTCGGGATTTTTCTTTTCAAACACAAGTAAATGGAGAAATGGATGTGATTTCCCCCTCCTCAACCAAAATAAAGGAGAAAAGAAAAACACAAATCTCTACTAGGAAGAGGAGAAACACACCCTCGACAACACACACACACACACACACACTCACACTTCTCCTTGCCCTCTCCAGCCTGTGAAATGCTCTGTGGCACTGAGCAGAAAAACAATGCCCATGTGACAGAATGCCTATAATCAATGAAGTGACCACACCCAAGAAGAAAGCATTATTACATAGACGACAGACAGCTCAGTGCGTGTTCTCCAGGGAAATGCCACAGACCTTCCTTCATCTTCTATTTCCCTTGCTTCTTATTTTTAAAATGCATCGTGTGGATGATGATAGTGGTGATCTAATTTCTGATGGAAAGCCGGAGAGACATTAGCACACTAGAAGGCAAAATAAGGCTCAAAGACATCTCAGAAGGGTAGAATGAATGACAAGCAAATCCAATAAGGTGAAATGAAATGGGAACAGACAGAAAGCTCCACCTTTAGGTCAATAAATCAAGTCATACATATTCAAGTCAGGATGTAATTTAGCAGCCCAGGTGAGACAGGCTTGGCATTTCTAGGCAACTTTAAGGGACACACTAGTCATGGATAAAAGATGCAGGGTAGTGAAATAGATAATCTTCTATCTTTTGAGAGCCAGGGCTAATTGAACTATTGTCGTTAACAGGCTGCTAAGATTCATTGAGTACTCACTCACAGGCTGTTTCTCTTCTCTTACTATCCATGGCTCTGGTTCATCAAGAAACCCCTCTCTCCTCAGCACCTAAGAAATAAAGCCCAGAAGTGGGGTACTCTTGGCAGGACCAAAGAGCTTTTAGTCATGATTATTGGATGGTCTTAAGAAAATATAGTTTTTTTTAACATAATAAAACAAATGATTTAAGCACCAGAGGTGGTTCGAACTGTAGGACTGTAGTAGCTAGTGATGACAGATGCCAGGTCACTTGACAGTTTCCAAAAGGGGATTCAGTGACCAAATGTGAAAGCTTGCAATAATGATTCGTTGCTTACCACTCTAGTTGGTGGCATGACCTTGGCGAATGGGGCCAAAAACTGAGGTGGACTAAAATCTCAGGCAACCGCAACTTTATTCAGTGTGCCAGGCAATTTATACTCTGAGAGTGAAGAAGAATCGCTTAAGTACGGTATTCAGTCACAAAAACAAGCCACACAGGGCAAAACCATGTTTTTTTCCACAGAGGTTGTCTTAGTTAGGGTTTCTATTGCTGTGACAAAACACTATGACAAAAAGCAAGTTGGGGAGGGAAAGGTTTATTCGGCTTATACTTCCAGATTATAGTCTTTCACTGGAGGAAGTCAAGATAGGAATTCAAACAGGGCAGGAACCTGAAGGCAGGAGCTGATGCAGAGGCCATAACCGGTGCTGTTTACTGGCTTGCTCAGCCTGCTCTCTTACAAAAACCCAGGATCTTCAGTCCAGGGGTATCCCCACCCACAGTTGGTTGGGCTCTCCACTCCTGCATGAATCAATAATTAAGAAAATGACCCACAGGCTTGCCTGCAGCCCAGTCTTATGGACACATTTTCTTAAATAAGGATCCCTCCTCTCAAAAACTTCAGCTTAGGTCAAGTTTTGTAGTTTTCTCTCAAGTGCTCAGCAATCTCCTCAGACCATTCTTGGATGATGTGCTGATAGTACTTTTTTATAAATAATAAGCCACAGTGTAATATCTTTACAAATTGATAGATCAGGTGTAGAGCAAGTTCCACTTACATCATAAATTTTCACAAGCTATCGAGAAAAACTTTCTACCTGGAAATTCTAATTATAATATCTTATCAGTAATCTATGTATGTACCACTGTTTTCCCTTCAGTCCCTCTTCTTGTCTTCCCACACGCATACCAGCCTTCTAGTCTCCCCTTCTCCCTCCCTTATTTTCTTATGCCTGCTCATTTTCTCAATTATTAAGTGCATCCCATGCCAAAGGTACTACAGAAGAAAACCATAACGCTTCTCCAATTTCTGCTGAGCCTCTGGATGGGGATGCAAATAGAATGAGTTGATAGCTTTCTATCTATTGATGTGAGCTATGTACTGCTGGCTCATGATTCCATCCCTAAGGGAGATGTAGGAAAAATGCACATTCGAAATTAGCCTGGACCCGTAGCAAATCTTCGCCCAGCAAAACAAACAAAATATAAGAAGACATATAGGTTAATTTTAGTTGGCATTTCTGGTGTTTTGTTTTGATTTGTTTGTTTTTTAGCGTTTGCAGCCCACTCCATGCTGAGGGTCACATGCATCAACTACAGTGCTTTAGAGGCCAAGCTCCTGGCCCTTTAGCTGGAAAGCTGTAGTAATTACCAGTCTTTCACCATGGTTACCTGGTACTTGTGTTGAAAAGATGGGGAATTCCAGCTGGCAAGTCCTGCTGTCACTTGCTTTTGGTGAGGTTGCCTGACCAGAGGGTTCCTTCGGGTTGTGATTTCTTCTTCCTCTGATGCCAGGAGGAAAAGCAGCAAGGACGCTGCAAATTTACTTGGTTGCTAAGAAATGGGTATGATGAGGGCATCTTCTGCTCACGCCTATGCCTGCAGCCTGGCATGGTCTAGAGAGACAGCCTTAGGGAGGAAGCTTCCACCCCTTGGGCTGACAACTGTGTTTCCATGTAAAGAAAACTCTTGACATTAGTGTGGAGGGGATTTCTCGTGGAGACCAGCAGACAGTAGTTCCTGTTTAAGGGCTGGGCTCTATCTGGAAACTTGCACAGATGATAAAAGCAATTGTAGACAATGATTTTTTTAAACTTAAGACACTGAGCAAGCAAAGCTGATTTTCTCTTTTGGGGCCTTGCATTTTATTTTTCATGTGTTCAGAAATATTATTGTGTTTGTTTTGCGTTTGCTTAGCATTTGAAGGTACAGTCCATCATGGCAGACATCGATGGTATAGCCACCTGAGTATGCAGTAGCAGGGCACACTGCCCTCCAGTGAGGGATCAGAGATAGATGAATGCCAACGCCCAGCCTCCGGTTTCCTTTTCATTGAGTTCAGAGCCCCTGCCCATGGAATGGTATCACTCACATTATGGTGGGTCTTCCCACCCCAGTGACTCTCATCAAAAAACTCCCTCACAAATAGGTTAGGTGGCGAGAAGATGGGATGGAGTGTGAGAGAAGTAGCTTATTGTACTAGATTATATGGTCATGACAATGAGCAAGGAACAGTAGAACAAGGACTCAAACCCTCTCTTTATTGGGACACGGGGTGAGGGGAGCACTGAGGAATAGTTTGATAAGTAAGAGCCAGAATTTCAGGATACTAATCACAGATGATAACAATCTGTGGACTTTATGGGCAGACAGTTATGTATATAGTCTTTTTTCTTTAGTGTCTCTAGATAACCTGAAATTATTGAGATCTGACATTAAATGAGATAAGCCATGATACTCTGTTACCATCTTCATCTACCCCATCACTGTTGTCACCACCAACAAGCAAATCATCATTTGTAGCGTATGTTAGGATGTCATGAAAGACAGCCATGTCTTGGTGCTTAGAGCACTATGTGAAAACACTCATGTGAGGAATTGTGCTAATTTCCCCCAGATTCATCTATGAGAAAAGTGAGACTGTAGTTAGACCAGGTTTGACTGACCTTCTAAAGTCATGTGTTGGTCTCAAACTTTTAGTATTGTCAGCAAATGTTTGAATATAGTATATCCACACTCTTCTTACTATTACGGGTATTTCCAATGCCATTAATGTGGTTGTATGTGACTGGCTTTAGCCAACAGAATAGTGGGGACATGTAGGCAGAGACTTAAATGTGCTTATACACATTGGCTTGCCTTCCATGAGTTGATGAAATAGCATGAAAAGATGATTCCAGACAACTACTTCCAAGCTATGGTATAAATGTAAAATATCCCCCACAGTCTCGTGTTTCAAACACTTTTTTCCTAGCTGGCATTACTATTTTGGCAGCTTAGAGCCTTCAGAAGGTAGGCCTACTGGTAGAGATAGGCCACTGCTGAAGAGGTGATGGAGGAAGTTCATTGGCTAATAAAGAAACTGCCTTGGCCCATTTTATTGGTTAGAACATAGGTGGTTGGAGTAAACAGAAAAGAATGCTGGGAGGAAGAGGAAGTGAGCTCAGACTTGACAGCTCTGCTCTCTGGAGCAGAGGCCATGCTCCCTTCTCCCAGGCAGACCGGGCAGACGCACGCGATGAAGCAAGCCGCCAGGTCAGACATGCTGAATCTTTCCTGGTGAGACCTGTGCTACACAGTTTATTAGAGATGGGTTGATCGGGATATCAGAATTAGTCAGTAAGGGCTAGAACTAATGGGCCAAGCAGTGTTTAAATGAATACAATTTGTGTGTTGTTATTTCTGGTGTAAAGCTAGCCGTGCGGGAGCCGGGCTGTGGGAAGAGGCCCACAGCTCCTTCAACAAAGAGGGACTGCCTTTGAAAGTTTTTGCACATCTCTTGTTTCTGTTTCCTGGTCCAACATGCTATAAAATCCCTCTGTGATACATTATTGACACCATAAGCCATTTCTGCCCTGCAGGGCTGGATGGAAACTTCTGAGACTGTAAGCTAGAATCAATCTCACCTTCAAATTGTTTCTGCCTGGTATTTGGGCAGGGGGATAAGAAAACGAATTAAAAACACGGTGCTATAGAGCTGTGCTGTTGATGGCATCTCCTGGACCTGACCGTGGGGTTTTAGGACTTTGGAGCTGGTTTGTGTGTGGTATGTGGGAAGAGTTTGGAGACATGGGCAAGAGAAGCTCTAAGGTGCTGTAAGCAGAGAAGGATGGGCAATACTAGTAGGTGAGGGTACCTACTCTTGTTCAGCTCAACAGCACATAGATTCTCCTTAAGCCTTGCATTTAATGGAATAGGCTCATCTCGGCTCTAGTGAGCCTGTGTGTCTCTGCCCCTCTCCACCTTCTGGTCTGTAAAGAAGGAATAGCAGTAACAAGTCATCGCCTTCAGGGTAGTTCAGAGATGAGTGAATTGAGGTGACTTTAACTCTATTTTGCTTATTTAGCTTATAGGACTGCAGGCTGGGGAACTGTAATTAGTATGCTACCCCCCCCCCAAAAAATACACCAAGGTATTTGCAAGGTATTTTGTCTTTTCTTGGGGAAACAAGCAGTCCCACTGACAAGACTTTTTAAAAAGAACCCCTTCATCTCATATACAACTTTAGCTTCTCTGCACCCACCCACCTTTGTGCAATGGGATGGTTTCTGCTGTGGTGGGGATAGGAGGACACATGTTCCCTCTCATTCCTCTGCACAGCTGCTGCTTGAGGATAATAAATGCTACCCTGTCAGCAGAGCGCTTTCCTGGGTGTGATTTAAGCATCTTCCTCCTCATAAGCAAGTTCTGCTCCTTTTCTTCCATTTGAAGCCAATTTAATACTTTTGTTCAGACCAGCCGTTATTAATTTCTCTCCTGCACATATTTCAAACTCCTCGCATGACAGTTTTGAGAAACTAATGAAAATTAGAGTGTGTTAGCGTATTGCATTCCTACAGAGACCCGCTAATCCATTCAATTATACTCCTTAATAGTAATGGAGGCTACAGAGGGAAGCTTTGCCTTTATACCTTCTTGCTCCATGGTGTGTGTGTGTGTGTGTGTGTGTGTGTGTGTGTGTGTGTGTGCTCTTCCTTGCTCTGCTTTCCGCCCTTCTTCTCACCTAGGCAGATAGTTGAGGGGAATATAGCATAGTGCGAAGGAAAAGCCATTTGGGGTGCTTTTTTATGAAGTGGCTCTTTCTGAAAATGTATCACTCCTTAACATGAAGCAGGATAGGGGAATCGCACATAACTCACTTATTATGCATCAGGAGGAACATTAGTCCATTTATCTACTTTTCTGAACATCTTCTTGCCCACTAAAGGCTTCAAAGGGGGTGCATGAAGATACTTTTCTCCCCAGATGCACACATTAGCAATTTGATTTTGTTTTAGCGTAGCATAATTACATTGTCTCCATCCATTCTGTAAATCACAGCCCCTTTGGGAATTTCTGTGAAAAACATAATCAGGGAGGAAGGATGCTGGTACCTAGTATGTGATCATGGTTTGCAACTTGGTTCTGTCCAGCAAGACTGGCCCAGTGCTTAACAGCATCATTTTGAGACAGGTGAGTTTGAATAGCTGCGTACACCATGCTATGCCGAGTTAGTCAAGTCATTTTCCCATAAATGAACACGAGGGTCTTAAGTCCTTTGGCCACATATTTTCACAACTTATTATGGAATAAATTAAATGCATATTTATCCTTTCCAAGTCTTCCATTTTAGTATGTTTTTAAATGATGACTTTCTAGAACTTAAGGGCTCTGTCATTAAATTTATTCCAGACAATCTTTATATCCATTTTGATAAAAGAGCACTGAAATATTCCTTTACTAGATAGTGGTGTAGTAGCCCAGCACTTTTAAATTCTTGTGTCAGGTCACTTATTTTCTCATTAAGGTGGACTACTTAAGGTAGATATACAACTGTATCAGCTCATCTTGGTCCATTCTGGGCCAGACATTGCAATGTGTATTATGGTTCCAAAGACAGATAAAGCAAAGTGTCATCTTTAATGAGTAAGTTGTAAGTACATGACAAATGAAAAATTTCTGATTCTAGCTAAACATGTTTGCACTTTTTTTTTTCTAATTCCACAAATTGTGCAAGAAATCTAAAATGTCTAATTTTGATGTGGTCACAATTCTGGGCTAAAACTAAAGCTTGTCGTTGCACAAATCATCTAAATACAAGCCACATTTAATGAAGTTGCTGATTTAAAAAAACTCTGATTCCATCTGATCTTTCGAAATAGCTGCATTTCCAAGAAAAAGTTTCTGCAGCTCTAGCCGCTAGCACCAAGGACTCCGGAGGGGTCAAGGGGAGTGTGGCTCCTGTGTGGGGCCCCCAAGGATCATGGCTCAACCTAACTCAGTGGGCTCATGTTTCTCTCCTGTACCAGAAATGTTTGTCCCTTTTGTTAACCGCAGATTCTCGATGATTCCTGTGAGCAGGAGATTTCCTCCTTCTGTTCCCTTAGGCTTGCTACCTTTCTGAATGGAGGACTTAGGAAAAGTGCTGGAAACGTCTTCCTTTGTGCCTTTTCCTGCAGAGATGCCTATGGGTGAGCCCTAAGTCAGTCGTTCACTCTGTCAGGTTGAGCCACTGTTCTGTGTGGGTTGGCAACCTATATATAAATACCTTCAGCAAACAAAGTTTTTTTTTTGTTTGTTTTTTTTTTTTTTTTTTTAACACTGAGACTAAAATCCAGGGCCTTGAACATGCTAGACTAATACTCTACTGATGAGTTAGACTCGCGACTATACCATAAATCAATTTTAGAGTAGTCTTATTTTTATTTGAAAACTAAGTATATTCAAAATAGATATTTTTTTTTTATTTTTTATACTGGGGATTGACTCTCAGGCCTTTTGTTTGCCATTAAGCCTCTGTTTCTGAGCTATGTCCTCAGTCTTTTAAATTATTTAATTAGTTAGTTTTGCAGTATAGGAAATTAAATTTAAGGCTGCATGAATTCTAGCCAAGAAATCATCCATTCAGGTATATCCTGAACACTCATTTTATTATTGAGACAAGTTCTTGCTAAGTTGTTCAACATGGTCTCAAATTTACAGTCCTCTTGCCTCAAGCATGTGAGTACACGGGATTACAGATGACTACCACTGTATGTGGCTGTCATATGTAAGTTTTGATAGTCATGTAGAAAGTGACCTCTAACTGATAGTTTTTTTCTTTTAGTAAAGACCACTGCTAAACAAGAAGAGAAGAATCACTATAGGCTCTGGGCGTAGAGATGGGCCAAGAGAATAACTGATCATTCGAATTCTGCAGCTGATGCCACATACATTATGGCTGAAGGGTCAATGGTCAAAGTTGGCATAAAAACGAAGCAGAGTTCTGGATAGTCGAGTCACGTTCTGAAAGGGAACCCTAAAGGATCGCTAAATGCTACGAATTTTCCCACATTGTTCAGAATGGTGTAGTAGTAACTTATCCATTGACTTAAATAAGCCAACAGTATCATGTCCAATCTCATTTAAAAGAGGTTAGCTGGAAAGTAGTCTCATAAAAGAAGTAAGATTTTATAGTTCTGTGTTCCCAAAGCATAATATTTCTCATACATCAAAATGTTGCTCACCCCAAAGACCACAGGCTTTGCAAGATGGTGGATGCGTCAGTGTTCTGAGCCTCAAAGTCAGACCCGGGGACTTTGTGTTCATGCGCAAACAGATGGTTATCTCGTTGCTTAGCAAGCAGTTAAGCATTTTTTAATTTAATGTTGACTTCCCTTGTTCTGCATCCTACCCTTCTCAGAATTCCCTTTGAAGATTCCCCGACTCTGGTTGAAACTTTCAAGTGGCATAATAGTATGTTTGGGCTCCTTAATCCTCTGTAAATTTGCTTTAACGTCAGCAAGCGTTAATAATGGCTGGGCAGTGATGGGTGGTGATTACTTTGTTGGGTGAGGTAGGGTGCAGGATCTGAGAAGCCGGGCTCCTTCCCCTGACCCCTAGTTGTGCTGTGTGAGACAGACAGCCTTCAACACTACAAGTGCTCCCTTAAGAACTTTCTTTCCCACTTCCTCCACCCATATATAAGTTTGGGAGCTTCTGGTGAGGCTCTCTATCGTCTATGTGCTAATGGGCACTGCTGTGAGGTCATCAACAGTCCCTCATCACAATGTGTGCAAAAGAGCAAGTCACCCTATCCCATGAGGTAGAGTGCTCGTTCCGGTTCAGAGAGCCTCAGAGGAAGCAGGAACACAGTTCAGAATTTCCAAGCCTTTTCCAACGAGGCCTTTGTCTGATAAAACTTGTTAGTTCCTCCTTCTCTTTTAATTTTTTTTTAAGCCTTAGCAGTTGGATGACTAGACTCTCATCATAAACTGTCTATAAAGAATTTTTGTTTAAATGATGATTCAGATCCTAACTTCTGGAGAGTTTGTACTTGATTAACTCCCAGCTGTCTGGAAACCCTGCTGCTAGCTTTCTTTTGGTATTCTGCCCTACCAGCTCTTGTGAGATTTTTTGCAGCTACATTTTTAGTGTTTGGTGGGAGGCAAGGAATGCAGAATCTATTAATTTTACCTACAAACTTGGATTAACCTAACTTTTTAAAGTTTCGAAGTGAGCTTTTTACATCTTTCACTGTAACCTGAATGTATGATGTATTTATCTAGAATTAAATTCATTATAAAATAATTAGAAGAAAATCTTGCTCCTGAATGCTTGGTTTTTTTACTGTCGTATAACATTGACTCTCCAACATAAAGACGTTTGACTTGTTTTCCAATGTTATTGTTTCTGTTTTAATCCTTACCAATTCAGAAATAATGTGTTTTGCCTTTGTTAAAACTTTCCCTTTTGTTTAATGCAAAAGTGAACAATGGGTTTATTATACACAAATTATACATTTTTTTTCTTTCCATTGTAAGGAAATAATGAGCTAGCTTGTAGACTGCAAGAATCTACATCACTTTCATAATTGTTTCATAGTTCAAAAAATTGACTTCCTTTGTAACATTTTCATATTGAAAAATTAATATTCTTTAAAAAGTTTTGCCTCTCTTCATTGAACTCATGATCTTCATGCATTTAATTCCATACAGAAAGGGTTTTATAAATAGTTTTGGTAATGTCCCCATTGACACAACTGGGTTTCCCTTGTTTGTATAGTAAGGGATTTATATTAGATGATCCTAGAGGTCTCTTGAAGCATGGTGGCAAAAAAGGTTAAGTTGAAATAGTTCCTAGGTTACCATGCTCATGCGTGGTGACCTTTACATTCAAACTGCAGAACCTGCCTCTGTGTGCTCTCTATAGTAGCATCCTTTCTTCCAATTGTTCAGTGCCAGTGACCATCTAACCAACCACTTCATTTTATGGGTAAGAAAAAGAAGACAAGTGTTTTGATGAAACACTGATGTTAAGTACAAAGAAAGGAACCTTTTGTTCTCTTTCCAATCACTACACCACTGAAGCATTAAACAATCTCCAACCTGTCTGCAGCCTCAAAGCTAATGCTATTGACATTAGTTTTCCTTTTAAAGATGTGTCTATTTTTATTTTGTGTGTACAGATGCTTTGTCTGCATGTATGTATGAGCACCACATGTGTGCTGGGTGTTCAGATGCCAGAAGTTCTTGGATTCCCTACAGTTAGAGTTACAGATAGTTGTAGGGCACCATGTGAGTGCCAGGAATTGAGCCCATGTCCTCTGCAAATGCAACAAGTGCTCCTAACTGCTGTGTCATCACCCCACCCTTCTCTAACCATTGTCAAGCAAACTAGGAACTTGTTTTTCCTGCCAGTCTGGGCTGTAGTGCCTTTGTGTTAATGTGAATGGATTAGTCCACTGCTATCTTCATGATCATCATTTTTAGAACAAAAATCACTGAAAGAGAAAGCAGACGACATTTGGGCTTACTGAACTCTGTGACAGCAATTGTTCCTTCCCAAAATAAAAAAAAAATTATCAAACTCATCACATTGTATTTAAAACTCATGTTCATTGTTAACCCTGCTCAAGAACACTTAGTTGAAGCATAGATATTTCCTGTGGACCATGAACAGACTCTACTTGATGGTTTGATGGTGAGAAGTCATGTGTTGAAGGGCATATGGAAATTTTGACAGCTTATAGGGACTTTTTCATTTCATTTGTTTGTGACTCTGATGTAAATTAGTAGTTTACAGATGGCCTTTCAGGTACAGCAGCAGATATTTCTTAGTTAGCTGGGGTCTCAGACGAGCTTGACTGATACACACAGTGTATTTTATTCCACTCTGTAGTAATTCTATTTATTTTTTTAATTTTGGTATAAGATATTTGACTCATCCCTGTTTCAACAGATTTGTCATTCTTTACCAAGATTAGAAGTCATGTTACACTGTGTCTTCCTGCACCAATGAAATGTGTGACCCGGAGCACTCTGAAATATGAAATATGGCATAGTTCATGAAAAACTTTATTGAAGAGAGAGGGAGGGTGATGATAAGAAGAGGCAAGAAGGGAAAGGAAGAAAAGGGAGAGAGGGAAGAAAATAAGAAGAATAAAAATAAAAAAAGTCTCCATTACTGATATATTAACAAGCTTTTGTTTGGGAGCTTAACGTGCCTGGGCTTAACTAAGGCCACAGTCCAAAGTAACTGGATTTAAAAGTCACATATAATGGCAAGTGGAAATATGGGTCATTATTTGCAAATAAATGGGGACAGAGGTGACTGAGTGTTGATTCCTCACTGAAGAGATTTTTTTCTTGGTGAGATGTTTTACCTTCGAAATGTTATAAAAGACATTTCTTCCTGGCTGTAAGGTGTGGACACCAAACCTTGCGTGTTAGATCTCCAAGCATTTTTCCACTTTACATGAAAGAAGGCAAAGGGACATCAAGTCAGAGGAAAGAAAACAATTCAATACCTGGGCTGTTGAAATACCAGTTGCAAGAGCAGGAGCTGGAGTTCAGTGGTAGAGTGCGCTCATGGCCTGTGTCAGGCTGTCAGTTCAAACCTCAGTTCTGCTAAAATAGATAATAAGCAAGTAAATAAAGAATAAATGCATTTCATTTCCTGTAGGGTTAGTGGTGTGGGAGGGACTTGGTAGTACATTTCAAGCATCACTACTGATTTGTGGACAGTCTTTCATTCATGCTTTGGTACATGTTCCATGTCTCTAGAAATGGATTCCTCTTAAAATATTTTGCATTATAAAACTCCCCAATGTTGACCTAGCACACTCTTTTCTTTCTAATCTTTGTACCTGCATAGGAATAAGCACAATCACAACTGTAGGCTATTAAAAAGAATATTATTTCTACACAATGTTTCAGTGTGTGCTTAAGACTTAGAGAAATTGGATTAGAAAATAGATAGGTCTCTAATGGTCTCTCTAGAAAATTACTAAAAATTTCTATTGATTGGAAACACTGATTTTTCCATGGCTACTTTGCTTTGTGATCATCTCATTCAGGTGGGTGACAGTGAATGCATTTATAGATCATTTTGTGTGTGCACACGTATGCCAAGTGTGATACATATTTCAATTGAATAATTCTCCAAATCATCACAAGAAGATTGGGATTCATGAAAGCTTTGACTAGCCCAGGGTCAAACAATAAATTAGGATCAAGTTCAGAATCAGAGTTCTCCAGCAATGCTGAATCCTGAGCTGTTGTTGAAGCATGCTGCTTGTGGTTTGATCTGCATAGAACAGGAGGTCAAGGCGCTCAGAGATGGGGTTTTGTAGTCTGTGAAAAGATGCTGCAAAACAGAACATCAGAGGCCCCGTGGGAAGTCCCCTTCTTAGGTGGGGGATATCAACCTGCAGAGATTTTAACAAGGAATGTCATAATCAGAGGCCCCATGGGGCTCTAAAGCTGGAGCTCCCCACACAGTGGGACATCTCACTGATTTGAAAAAATGTCACCAGAAGCTGATGGTATGTGCAAGGAGGGACAACGATCCCCAGTTGGGGGCCCCTTATCCTTCCATCTTTCTTTTAAGAAAAGAAGCAGCAATCTGTTCTGCTGGTCTTTGGGAGGTAAATATTCAGTCTTCCAGCTCATTCTATATATCTGGAAGGAAGAAAAAAGAACAATGGCAGATGTTCTCTGATGTTCCTGACTTCCATGTTGAGATCAGAATTCTTCTACAGGTAGGAGATTTATAGTAATTTACTGCACTTTCAACATGCAGGCCCCAGATTGAAGATCAAGTCACACTGATTTATAAAGTTCTGCATTCTTATACAGATGTGTCTCAAAAGAGTGTCCATGATTGGGGGCTAGAGAGATACCTCAGCCAGTAGAGAAACCAACTTCAACCCACGTGAAAAGGAAAGAAAAGAAAAGAAAAGAAAAGAAAAGAAAGCCAGGTTTGGCGACACACTTGTCAATCAGTCCTGGAAGGTCAGAGCCAGATAGAATCCTGGGGCTTACTGGTTAACCAGCATAACCTACCCGACAAGTCCTAGACAAGTGGGAGACTCTCTCTAAATACAAACAGCAAAGGTGAACGGCACATTAAAGACACCTGAAGTTAATCTTGAGCTTTCACAAGCACGTGCACACATGCCTGTGTTTACATGTAGACACATATCACACACATACAACACACACACACAACACAAAACACAAACACACACAGCTCTCTATTCTTTCACACTGAATAAGTCAGGGGTGACAGGCTGGAAGGAACTTCAGGCAGGCCGGAGCTCAGAGCATGAGGGCTGACGATGCAGTGAGATATTGGGCTTCTTGTTTCACCCGAGGGAAGCACATATTACTTGGCTCGAGAAGCTGCTGATTGTGTGAGGAATACAGGTCCGGCGTTGTCAGATTTTAAGATGTGTTTTCATAATAAATTTAAACCCAGGGTGTGTAGGCGAAACTTCTCCATCTTAAATATAACCTTGAGCCAGATAAAACACACTCGCGGGCCAGAATTGGCCCTCGGGTGACAGTTTGCAGTATACCAGGGTCATTAAAATGGCTTGACATTACTACATGTCAAGCTCTGAGCCAGGCATTTCGTCTGTATGTGCTCCTTTATATTCATCCTAGCTTTGTAGAACAACGCCATTATCCAGAGCAGTTGCATAGCTCATGCAGGGGTTAGTAGCCCTTTGTAGGAGAAGATCTTAATACCAAACTTGCCCTGTAAGTACCAGGAACCTGTAAGAGTCTGGAGCTCCAGTGAAGAACCAAAGACATCCACAAAGCTTATGGTCCATGTAGCTAAATACAGTCAATGAGGGTAAGGATAAGATGCTGTAGAAGGACACAGAAGAAGAGGATTTCTGACCCAGAATTTAAGGGATACCCAGGAATAGGCTGAGTGTGCAGTGCAGTGTTGGGACATTTGGTCTTCCGGGCATAAATGCAGGACTTCACAAAGAGTGTCTACTGGGGAACGGCTCACTGTTTTGAGTTTTAGAGTAATTGCTCTGGCCAGTTTCTGTTTTCCTGATTGGAGATGTCAATTATGATAGTGATCATGCAGACAGGGTGGTGGTTAGGAAGCAAACTGGAGCATCCTGTAAGAGACAGAAGGATCTGAAATAAGACAGTGATGTTGACAGGAAATGATGGAAGGGACAGTCCCATTACAGAGCAGACCAGAGATAATGGCTGACACGGGGGTGAGGAGGAAGACAATAATCAAAGGCAAGGACTTGTAAATAAAAACTGTAGAACTTAAACAAATGACATACATCCAACTTGACTCATAATTATAATAAAAATTAAAAGAACACCTGAGTAATATTTTCTCCTATTATCAAACACCTCCAGAAGTTTGACAGCTTTCTTACAAGGGTCTGAAGAGGCAAGTTTACAAATATTCCGAGGTGGGAGTTCAAAAGACAATTATAAGTCCCATGGAGAGAAATTTAGCAAGACACACACTAAGATTACCAATGCACTTACCTGTACCCCATCAATTCACTTCCAGAAATGTATTTTTAAATATGTAACTTTGTTTATGTACAGACGTATGTCCGCAGTTATTTGCTACAGCATTAGGATGACAAAAACATCTATCCATAGAGACTTGCGTAAATAAATTGTGGTGGATACAAATAGGACACCATCCAGATGTAAAGAGAATGTAAAAAGCCATGTATCAAGAATAATAGATATTTAGGCTATATTATCAAAAAAATTAAAAGAGCATGAACAAAATAGTACAGATACAGAGCTGTCCAGAAGAAATGTTTGCTTTGAAGTTTTTTGAGCATCCCACAGTCCTTATGGAAAACTGGTCCTTAGTTTGCTTTTTGTTGTCCATGTGTTTTCCTTTGATTTTATTTTTGTTGTGTGATTGATGTGGGAACTTTTTTAATGTAAATTTTATTTTGCATATTGAAGGCACATACTCAACACAGATGAGATTAAAATTTCTAGTAGTTTTTGGTTTTTTTTTTTTTTTTTTTTTTTTTTTGCTAAAAAGATGATGAAATTACTCCCAAAGACTAAACTATTGAAACAGGTGATGGATAAGTAAGGAGTGAATGTGTTGAGTCTGAGTTTGAGATGTCAATAGGACATAGTGGGAAAAACTCAGAAAGCAGAGATGCCTGGCGGTCTGTGGAGTGACCGAAGCTGGATAGACAGGTATTGATGGAGAGTCTGGAAAAGGATGAATTGCCATGTGGGGTATGTGCTAAGAGGAAGCACACTCTCTCACAAGAAATTCCTTTCAAGTATGATGAGTTGCTAAGCGCAGCCTTCACCAGGGCTTCTTCATGACCTGAAAGAATGTCCTTTGCACAGAGTCTCTGTTTCCACCATCACCATCATATACACTTGTCCATAGAATGTTGTTGAGGAGCTGAGGAACGTTTCTTTTTTTTTCTGTATAAACTGTACCTTTTATAGATATGTCTTCTCTGAACTCAGTACACTGTGATTCTTTGGGGTACAGGTGATGAGTGCTGATGTTCCCTGGAACCCAATCTTACCGTTGGAATGCATCAAGAGCTTAAGCAAATCAACTGAAGTCCTAGCCAGTATTTAAACTTCAAATCTAGACTGTAATTTCACACCATAGTTCACAAGTTATCCTCATCCTGGTTAGGGCACAGACTTCCCCCTCCAGTCAGTTGTCCTTTGTAGGGTCTACCCATGGACTTAGCTCACCGGGGGGGAGGGGAGTCAGGTCCTCTGATAGCTCCCCACCCTCTCTTTCTTTAAGCTGAGGTCGAAGACTTTGTAACTCATCAGAAATACGTCAGAAATAGAAGAGTCTGGGAGATACATGAGTCAGAGCCTCCAATCGGAATCCTTCGGCATGGAGATGATTGATTTTAACTATCCCCGTTCAGGCAGAACAGATGTGTTTGTTCTCTTTTGGACGCATCTGCAAGTCAGCAAGAAAAGCAGAGAAAGTAAGTAAAAGTAATTGGTCCGGAACTTTATTTGAAACCGACTCAATCATGAATGTATTTATAACATCTATATTTAAACACGAGTTTAAAAGTGACTGGCCAAAGACGCTTCACTCCATACGCTGGATCACGACAAAAACCCGAGAGGAGGCGTGATCATCTCTCTTCCACACCAACATTCTATTAAAGCTGGAGCCATTCGAACTCATGAAATGCATTCACTTGCAAAGAAGAGCTGAGTGTGGAAGACCGTTCACACATGGGGACGCTTCCCGGATTACCTCTGCTGGATTCTGATTAGCCGTGTTTATGTTCCAGCTAACGCTTTCCATATGCTGTGGCTGTGTGAAAGTTTGGTCTGCACGTTCATTCCCCTCAGCAGCTGTGGACGTCTAGACCTTTCAAATCAAATGTCTGCCTAGTCCGGTATCCTGTCCGCGGGAACTGTTTATTTTAGTTGCGTTTGGTTTCATTGTTCATGGAATAAGGGCTTGGGTGACATATCTGTGAACGTAGCCACAAATTTCAGATGTCTTTTATCTCCACGATGGAGTCAGCTTGCCATTTACTTCGCTGACTTTCAATGTGGAGAATGTTGGCATGCTCTGTAGCTCTAAAGATAAAACTGACTATTCTAGAAAATTCACATGAGATGAATTATACTGTGACTTTTTCGAAACGAGCTTTTTACTTTGTACAAGTGCCATATGTTCAATGAAAAGGAGAAAGTCAGTTAATTAAAGCACAGATAGAAACAGGAGCGGACATTACTGGAGATTTTCCTAGCCGAGCGGTGTCATTCATCTCAAATCTCTCTGTGAACATCTATGCAGCTTTTTAAATGCTATATTATCTATATAAAATCATCTTGTACATTGTCTCATAGATGATGACTGAAAAAGGTTTGCCCAAACCCTTACACTTTGGAGGGTAAGGCTAGGGACTCTTCATAATCAGGTTAGGTAGGACAAGTGTGTACTAGACCGTCCCTGGATCCTTGGACTAAAAGCTCTGTTCTCAAACACTCTTTACCATACATATGTTCATTATATGTTGACTAAACGTTTATTATATGCCAAATACCAATCATAAAGTAAATTAACCAAGGTTGCTCTCAAAGTGCTCCGACCATTCAATAGCACAAAAGTGCCCTGCATTGAGGATCATGGCAGAGGAGGACTGAGCATATTCTGAGAGCACACGTAAAGGTGAGAATGGGAGGCATTCCTTCCCGAGAAAGAATGCTGTAAGCAGAGGCTCCATGGCCAAAATGATGTATAGAATTCTGGGAAACTGAGAAGTGTTTGCAATGAGCCAACAAATGGCCAGGATCTTCAGTATCCATCAGGGCAGTGACTGACAATAAGACTGGGCCTGTAGGCAGCAGCTAGGTTAAGGATCACCTTCAATGCTCTGCTAGAGAAACTCAGTTTTACCCTAAGGACACTGGCATATTGCAAGTTGTAAAATAGTCACAGCTGAATTTCTTCTTTATTCATTTATTATTTATTGATCTGTTAATTTTGATCTTGGCTTTTCTTTATGGTTCACACGGTCCTTAAACTCTCTGTAATGCCTCATCCTCCATAGCCACTGGGATTATAGGTTGGCACCACCACGCCCAGCCTAGACTTGTGTCTCAGACTCCTAAGTAGAGATGCTATTCATGGGAAAGGTTAGGGTTTATCTGATGAAATTCAGGAGGCTGCACCAAAAGCTTTGGGGATAATGGAGCCCACCCCAGGAACCAGAGTAGAGGGAGGAATCTTTCATAGAAACACAGAATACCCAGGGAAGTGATGACTTGGGAGACAAGGACCAGAGTTTAGAGTTTAGGTGTCTAGTTTGATACTCTAAGGAGATATCTATGTGGGAATGTTACCTGGGTGATTTGGCGGGAACTCAAGAGAGAACTAAATGACCCAGACTGAGGGTTTGGTAGTTTAGAGATGGTATTTAAAGTCAGGGAATTGGAGGCCAGCTGGAGCTTTATTACTTATCATGAATTTCTATTAACTCTGGTTCAAGGTTATTGAATTTGTAATAGAGTAGAATAAATGGTTGCTAAAATTATGACATTTTGAAATTCATCCACCCCCACCTATTTTCATAAAAGAGACATTTGTCTGGGAGACGTAAAATGCCACTATTCAGAATTTATTGTTCAAAGGAATTGGCACAGAAAGTTTTAGCCAAACATCAAATTTAGCAAAGTCCCTGCTTTCTTCCCTTTCCTGGCAGAGAGACTGGACTAAGGCGCTCTTGTTAAACACCCCAAACGCTTACAGTTCAGCCTGCCTCGTGGAAACAGGAAGCTGTCTATTCCTTGGTCTCCATGATCTCAAGGCCTTCGAAAGACTACACCTTTTTCTATTGCTGATGCTTACATATAATTTCCCCTCCTGTCTGCCTAGGTGGCATCTCCAAACTGATATGTAAAGTCGTATCATCCTAAGGTGACAGAATGGAGAGGTGGAGCCTTTGTGGAGAAACGATTAGCGTGAAAAGCAGAGCTTTGAGGAAGAGGTTTAACACCCTTATAGACTAGCCCAGGGCACTCCATCACTGGTCCATGCCACCATGGGAGGACACAGCAAGGAGCTTAAAGCAGACTTTCTCATCGTAACTCCACCCTGTGGCCACTGTGATCTGAGACTTGCCAATTTCTAGAACTGTAAAAATAAATAAATAAATAAATAAATAAATAAATAAATAAATAAATTTAGGGTATTGTTTAAATAACACCCCCAAATAGTAGACACACTAGTGTTCAGCTATTGCATGAAGGAAAACAAATCAAATTAGAAGGAGATAAATTAAAGAATATGTGCACTATAACTTTAGGGTTTCTTTATCCAAATACAACCATTTTCAAACAAAGCAACTGAATTCCAGAGCAATTCAGCGTCTTTGGAAAGATCATGGGCTTGCCTGTAGAGACACTTCTCAGCCCAGGACCCTGTGAAACTAAGGCAGTGAGTCTCAATCTGTGGGCTGCTACCCCTTTGGAGGTCAAACAACCCTTTTGCAGGGGTCACATCTCAGATATTCTGCATATTGGATATTTAATTACAATACTTATTTACATTACATATATTTATGTTGCAGTTCATAACAGTACCAAAATTGCAGTTATAAAGTAGCAATGAAAATCACTTTGGCTGGGGGATCAGCACATGAGGAACTATAAAGAATCACAGCATCAGGAAGGTGGAGGACCACTGAATAAGGGAGAGAGCAGCCAGGCTTTCGTCATCTAAGAAATTTCTATTTCCTTCTTCCATCCCTCCTTGCTTGTCTTTCCCCTTCCTCCCTTCCCTCCCTCCTCTGTCATTTCTTTCCCTCTCCCTCCTCCCTTCCTCATTCTTTCTTTTCCCTGTTTTCTTCCCTCCCTCCTTTTTCACTCCCTTTCTTCCACCTTCCCTTCTTCTGTCCCTTTACCAATCAGTCATTTGCTGATTTAAAATACTAATAAATGAATATGTTAACCAAAACTCACAGACAGAAATGATAAGAGATGAACATGCGTCTTCATTTTCTTCTTTGATTTTAAACATATGAAGTATGTTTGACTTACGGTCATGTGTCCTTAACTTGCTTGAACTAAAGGCTACTTGGTTTCATTAGACCATCTCAGTTTCGCCTCAGGCTTTCTAAATAAGAAATTTTTAAGGTTTTTGCTTTTCCTGAATTCTTTTCAAAGTGAGCTTTGAAATTTTTATGTGTTATAATTTCTATTTTTTTCTGTAACAAACACATAAGCTATGTTAATTTGATTTTTTTAATAGAAATAGGAAGGACCTCTCTTGCTTTCCTCCCTTTCATTTCTATAATGCTTTTCAACACAAACTTAGGGAGAGAAGAGAGCCAGGCCCTGCTATGACCATGGCTCAGTCGTGGAGGAGGCAGGATAAGGGACTGTCCAGCACCGTATTTCTGAGACCCTAATCCGTGGTCACTGTCTGTACACGGCTGACTGTTCTTTGACTATCATTTTTATAGCCTCCCACAGTATTTCTGCCTATTACCCTACAGCCACGACATCTATTTTCATTTTCTCACACTTCTGACACTCCACATTTTTTCTTATCTAGCTAACATGCTGCTGTATTCTGTCGGTTTATGTGGTCAGCATCAATTTACTTTTTAATATTTATGTACTTGGTGCCAACCACTGTCTTAGAGGCTTTATTTATTTATTTTTATATTTTGTCTGTCATCTTTTATACACATTAGATTTGCCTCCCCTGAGCACCGAGAACACACATTTCCACCCGCCTCCACGTGTTTGCCTCCCAGACATTAACAGTCTCTTCTGAGTTCATGGATGCAGTGCAAACACTTATAGACATATACTACTAAGCTATTTCCTTAAAAATCAATACTGCTTCTTGGTCACCCAAAACAACAATATATTGCCATCTTGGTGGAACACCAGAAAGTGAGAAATAAATTGGATAATTATGACCCATGCTTTAAAGTCCACATTTCCTAGAAGTCTATAAACATTTCATCTAAATGAAAAATAATGCAGATCCAGAAATAAATGAATAGTCCTAATACAATAAAATGGAATTGCCTCACAGTAAACACATTCAAATATGGAAGTCATCTAAAGCTGGGTCATTTAATTTCATTTTCACTTACAGATGGCAACCACAGACAATTAGGACAGGAGAGATGTGTCTCAACTATAAATACCACAGATGTAAAGTGTATACCTGGGAAGACATCACACATCCCTTTGCCTGTATCCATGGCTTCGGGGAGCAGTCCTCTTAATGATGCTTTGTGCAGCTAGGCATTGATCATTCAAGTGCCACTGTCTGGTTCAAAGACTTGTAATTAGGCAGAAATATTGGGTACAAGGCATTCTATGCCTCTGCTCTGTATTATGATATTGTCCATCTAGAATTATTTCTCTGGTAAAAAAAATTGCTAATTTCAAAGATGCACTAGCCTGTTTTGACGTTTTTATTCCTTCTCATTATTTGCTGATATTCCAGAAATTTCTTAGACAATTGTAAATTGCAGACTTTTTCTGTTTTACTGTAAAACTGCTTTCTGCTTTCTTGATGCTCTGCTAATTGGTGTGTTCTTCATCTTTGAGACCAAAAGTCAGGGACCCTGATTGACCCATTGTGAGCTCCATATAGCCTCATGGGTGTGGAAGAAAGAAGCAACTGTCTTTAAGGCTTCGTGCCCGTTCTACCCTTATGGCGCTGGTCACAGCCTGGAAGGTGTCATGGAGAATGACAAGAATGGAATCTGCAGTTGAGAATAGCATGACTGCCACTGAGGAGTCCATAATGAGCCTTTCTGGTAACATTTACCGCTCCTTTCACCGTCTTCAGCCTTTCTTTTGCAGGGTAGAAATCCTGATAGGGATTTGAAAATAAATAACTGACTTCTGCATCTCAGTTCTGAAAGGCATTGTCCTGGTCTGTAGGTAGTGAAGTGACAATGTTTAGAATTTTTCTTCTGGAAAATGGAGAGATAAGGAGATACTGTCTTCTTCTTTTACATAGAAATATGGCACGATTGCATTCCTTTCTACAAGAGTGTGAGTTTTCCCCATGTGATAGACTGAGAAATCACGTCTGCACAAAGGACTCCCTTGGGGAATCAAGACCAACAAGGAAGGTAAAAGGAAACACTCAAGAATTTCAGAGACCCTAAGGGGTGGTATCCACCATTGCTACACAGCATATTTTTTGAGCAAACACGAGTCTCCTTTCGTGGGCCTCTATGCTGCGTCATTTCGGCACTTGCAGAGAGCATTTCCCTCTACTGATTAGCCTCTGATTTCCACGCCTGCTGCTGCACTGATGGGCATGCCTGTGAACGAGCAGTATGCTCCAGCCTGTGGGAGGCTCTTCCCTCCAGAACTACTGGCCCCTCTCAAATCACAGTGAGCTTCTTCTTCCTAGCTGGCTGGATTATTTTCATATTTAAACACAAATGGTTTGTGTGTTTGTGTTATTCTAAATTAAATATTCTAAAATCATCTAGAGATACAAAGTATTCCCTCCAACACTTTTGACAACTGATATTGTCAGCTTGTCATCCATTATCCTACCTGAATTGGTAGAGGCATCTATGTTAGTTTGGGTCTTAGTGGCCATTGCATCTGGGCCAAGTAGAGCAAAGGATCAGGACCACAAATGACCCTCATCATGTGCTTAGTCATCACTGTCCTAGACATCATCTCTTTGTCTCACTGGCCCTGAACAGCCAGAGTGTACCACAATGCTCTCCCCTGTCCTTTCCATGTTCTCCTAAAGAGCCCATTGGTTCACTTCAATGTTGCTTTTCTTATGCAAATGCTCTGAGAACGAGGATAGAGGGAATGTATTGTGATAATCACATGGTCTTGAACATACACGTTTTCAATTGCCCAAAGTAGTGGCAAAATGTAGAATGCACTTTGGTTTACACAGAAGCACCTGAATATAGATGCTTAATTAGCCTTTGAGTCACCCACGCTGGAGGAGTGGATTGGCACCAGCTAAGGGGAGTTTAACACGTCACTTCATCTACTGGGGACAGAAATCTGGTCATTTCTGTCACATGGATTCAACTTTTAACCATAAAATTTGATTTTTGCTCATGTAAATTTTCTTTCTTCTAAAACATTGAGTAAGTATATATATTCATCTGATCCTCTTACCTTGTAAGCTATTTAAATGTCTCAAAATAATATTGCTGATCGGGTGGGAAGACATCTCTACACAAAGACATCCTGAGTGACAAGTCATAAGATCCTGTTCACAATAGGCAGCTCTTTCATAACACACTCATAACCAGCATGAAAGATGAAATAACTTGTGTAATTTATTAATTTCACATCTACGCATTTCTCTGGAACCCATATCAAGTAAATACAGAAGATGCAAACTTTTCTCTATTACACGAAGAAATGACCCTTCGCTATAGCTTTTTAGTGCAAAGCTGCATTGGTCACCCCTAAAATGTATAAATCACAGAGTATAATTAATGTCATGTCCAAGGTTACATAGATGCAAATATCTTATAGCTTCTCAGAATATAGTGGACTTCATACTAAAAAGTATTAAAGATTCAAAAAATGCTCTTTGATATTATAAGCCAAAATCTGCAAGAAAGTAGTAATACTGTAAAGAATATAATACAGTAAAGAATGAGTGTGTGTTGCAACTCCTTGTTTGACACAGAGATGGAGGAAATAAAATACAAGCTCTAAAAATGAGTCAATTCCAAATAAAATCTATGATAAAACAGAAATATTCTTTTAGCTTTTGGGTAAATGACACTTGAGATTGAACCCAAAGCCTTGTGCATGCTAAATATGCATTACATCACTGACTGGTAGCTCCAGCCAAGTTGACCTTGAACTTGGGATATTCCTGCCTCAGCCTCCCAAGTATCTAGGATTAGAAGCCTATACCACCAAATTTATCTTGAAATAGCATTTTTAAAAAGACAAAATTCATTTTTTCACATCATACAGAAAAATTCTCTAAGTACATAACAGGTTTAAATAAAAATAATATAGAAACTAGGAAACATCTGAATCCTCCTACATCATGGCCATAGAAAAATGCTGTTAATTATTTAGATTAAACACAAATTTGGCTTCCTAAAAATAAAATTTTGGTATGTTCAAAGCAAACCAACCAACCACCACCATCACCAACAACAAAAATCCTATCAAAACAACCAACTTCTTCCACCAAACAAACAAAAATCAAAAATTCAACCAACCAGCAAACAAAAAAAAATTGAAAAACAAAACAAGCAAAACACCTAGAAGGTAAATATCACAAGGAAAGAAGCTGAAGACAAGTGGCCATGAGCCAAAAGGAAGAAACGTTCCCAGTGTGTATCAGCAATAAAGAACTAGCAACTTAATGTGTAAACATATTTTCAGAAGGGAGAGGAAAATGAAGAGGATTCCTATAAAACTACAGTCAGGAGACATGAAGAAACAATTCACAGACAGAACACGTGAAAGATGTTTAAATCTATGAACAATAAGAGAACGCACAAACATTAGCAACATTAATACTTTCTCTCATCCATCAGAATGGCAAGCTTTGAAGTCTGAGGCTGCATTCTGTTGGGCAAGCTCTGAGGACTGTTGTACTTTCCTGCACTGCTGGTATCACCAGCAAAGGACACGTTTCCTAAGCAAGAGGAATTGGCAATATCTACCTAATTAACTACAAGTGCACTGTAAGAGTGTACTCTGAAGATAGTTTTATTTATCTGTCCCTCCATCTACCTCATATATATATATATATATATATATATATATATGCAAAATGTATTCATTAAAGTGTTAACTGAAATAAAAATCATTGGAAACTTCTTAAATATCCAACCACATTAACTGATTGCACAAACTGTACTATATATAGAGTTTCATTAGTATGCCTTCTTACATGTATAAAATAAAAATTAGAAAATATGCAAATGTCTGCTTACCTTTACTAAGAAATATGTAGGAAAGCTAAAGCAGAAAATGATTAAATTGTTTCCTGAAAAGTAGGCAGGGAATGGGTCAGAAGGCAAAGGAATGACACTTGGCTGAGTAAATACTTGCGTGTCCTTTGACTTTTAAAAGTACGTTGATGTATACAGTTTTTAAAAATTCAACTATATCAGTAAAAACCAGAAGCAAGATAGAACAAATAATTTATATTGCACAATGATTTTTAACTACATTCAGATAAAGGAAGGAAGGAAGGAAGGAAGGAAGGAAAAAAAGAGAGGAAGGCTAGAAGGAAGGCGGGAAAGGAAGAGTTAAGTATATTTGAACAGAATTTGATTGAACATCTCCCCAGTCTCAAAGTGATGAGAGTAATAGCTGCAAGCCCATCCCAGCTCTTTTCTTAAGTGTGTTTATAATATGAATTCAGATAGGGTCAAAGCAAATTTAACTTAGATACAACATTTAGAGACATTACAAACCTGAGCAAATGCACAGACATATGTGTGATTATTGGACTCCAGGGTGATGACTGGATTCAACATGGAATCACACCTAAATATGGAAGAGTAGAAAACAGGAAAGGCAGAAGAACTGAAAATATCTTAGTGGTCTAATGATATAACACACATACCTGCATTTGTATATGTCTGTATAATTGCAATATATGTGTACGTATATATATATGTGTGTGTGTGTGTATATATATATATATATGGGGGATATATATATACTATATATATAAGGATATATACATCCTTATATATTTCTGATCTTTGTTGACTGGACACACCAAGACAGATGGGAAGACACCCAGTAGCAATGTCACTACCTCATGTCTCTATATTGATCTCTAATAACAATCGTTATTCTTAAAAATAACAGAGAAGTGGCTGATTTCAAGGTTGAGAGAAGAGAGGCAAAATGTCCTAGACTTTCTTATTATGTTATAAAAGAAGATATGACAAACGATGATAACATGCCTCGGGACATAGCAAGTTCCGTGTAGGGTCTTCTTCTAGCTAGATCTTGACCAACTGAAGTTCCAGAATGATGTCTGAAAATGAATTTAATCCATCAAAATCATTCAGAATTCTGAGGTCAGACCAGAAACAAAGAGTAACAAAGGATGGTAATAAATAACGAGAAAGGCAGGTCCTGCTTCCTGGAGAATAGTAGAAGCTAAAGGCATGCAGGATGGAGGAAGTGTGGGAGTTTGGAAAGAATAATAAATATGAGACCAAGCAAGAATTACCAACTGATGCTAAACTTAGGGAGACGCTTTAAAGATAATGAGTAGGCAACCCGGATGCTCATAAATTGTTTTTCTTGTAGACTGCTTATTAATTGTGCAGTTAATTAGGCAATACTCTGACCAGATGATCAAACTCAGCATCACTAATGAGGACAGGAAAGGCACTGTACATCATTAACTTACACACTTGGATAAAGAGGCATCACCTGTGTGGGATTCTAGTCTCAATGGACATTTGAATCTAATCCATCAACTTCTGTGCAACCTGAAATGAGCAATGCCCTGTTAACATCAATACCATGTAAATGTGGGGAAACTATTTCCCTCACACATGTCAGTCCTATAAAAGGCATTGAAAGATACTGTAAAAAATGAATGAATGATCCAGATTACAGACTGTAGATATGAGTGAGGAGACACCTGAATCTGTGCTAGAGGATTAAAAAAACTAGAATAAAACCATACTTGGGACAATTGATAGAACTTGGAATATTACTTAGAAAGAAGATAAAATAACTACCTTACTATTAAATTTAATGAAGTTGATGACTATGGTAGAGCCATGTAGAAGAATATCCCTATTTTTGGGAATCAAAGTAAAACCAACTTGTTTTTGAGAAACAAAATGTGGATATTTCAAGTGCCCTAAGGAAAAAAGGAACAAGGAGGAAGGCCCATAGAGAATAAAGTGTACAAATAGCAAGGTAATCCAGTAAACTTTTAAAACAAGCACACGTTTGTCTTTGTCAGTATAGTATAATAAAATATTACAAACCAAGTAGTTTATATAATAACAAAGATTTATGTCCCATTGTCTGGATGTTGGAAAGTTCTAGATCAAGGCAGGGGTTGATGGGGTGAAATAATGCTATTTTTCTGCATTATGAAAGACCATTCACGTGTCCAAAGTAGGTTTGTAAAACTGTTAAAAAAATAGTGTGTGTCACTGCATTCAAAGGTGATACATAAATCTGACACTTTATGGTCTCAATTCAGTGCAAGACCTTCTCTAGATGCTTTTCCAGTGTTCCAACCAGTCCAGAGAGGCTGTTTCATTTACTCTAGAGAACACTAACATGACATAATCTAGGAACCAGTATTATTTTTTGTCATGCTATTTAAAGCCAACAAAACTGGAAGTTACCAAGATGTAAGACCACAGTTACATGTGGAATTGCCTCTAGGAAATCTTTTCCTGCAATATTACGCTTGACTTAGCAACTGAGACAATTGCTACTATTCATCTCAAAATATGGGAAAGCCAAAATTGTAGTTGTGTGAGGACTCAGCATAGATGTCTGCAGTTTGTGTCCTTAAAAAGATTTTCCTAATTGAGCTGATAGGAGACTAAGGAACAAATTGTCATTTTCTTGAGTTGTTCCCTGTCCAGTCAGCATGAGGGTGGAGGAGAGCATTCTGTGAGCATGCAGAATGAAGGTCAGATTGGCTGAAAAATGAGTAAGTAGTGTGTTTCTCTCAACCATGAATTGCATGTGCATAGGTGGTTCCACATGATTATAATAAGCTAGAAATCGTGGTTGCCTAATGACATCATAGGCATCATGATGCTGTTATAGCACATTATATACATATGCATATATATATATATGGTGAGGCTGATGGAAAGAATCCTACTGTGCTAGCTACCTTTACAGATGATGTTTGATGATAGTAAATGACCATATCACTCCCTGGTTTATGCATGCAGCATATTTTACTTTTACCTTTATTCTAAGTCAAATCCTGTACTTGATTTAAACAATGGGGGAGGGGTTACTGACACAGTCTTCTGTGTCAGTCTGTCTGTAGCCCAGTCCACTCATGTTCATTGTCTCTTTGGGCTGGATGGAGAGTATAAGCACCTTTTGTGCTTCAGAGCCTTCTGTGAGGTTCAAACAACAACGAAACTGCCTGATCGTGCTTTTCCCAGAAGGTAACCCCATTATTAAGCACCATCCAGCTACATGTTGATTTGTTTTAGAGATGAGGAAACAAGCACAGAAATATGAATTACTCAGCATATGAAGGGTGATTACTCCTCAGCCTGAACCACTAAGGCAGATTGACTCTGAGATTAAAGGCATCTAATGGGGAATAGATGAAGGAGTTTAAAGATGCCATCTCTAAGCAAACTCTTTTATATACTCACTGTAGATGTCCTCAGAATGAACAGAAGAAAACATTGAGACTAGCATGCTCCCACTGCTTTATAATTGGCAGGTGGCTTTATAATTGTGTGCTGTGAGTTGTTAATACGTTAATGGGCATTCTTTGGAGGAAGTGAGTCTCCTAATCAAATAAGATTGGGAAACAGGATGTTTAGAAAATAATTTCCACATCATCAGTCCTGGGAACATAACTGGTATTATTTTTAATCTCTCTAGTCCTGTGAATTTCTTTGCCATCCATTGTTTTGTTTTCAACAAGCTTATCAATGAAGTACTGCTAAATTCCCTAGATCGTAGACTCAGAAAAGTACAAAGCCAGCATAATTTGTGCCTGTATTCTTGGGTACTGTTCAGGGAGGCTGTTAGTTCATTCCGGCTGCCTAGACCATGAAATAATCACTCAGAATCTATATTATTTGCAATACTGTTTGGCCAATAGCTTAAATATCTTTTTAGCTAGCTATTATATCTTTGGTTAACTTGTTTTTTATTAATCTGCGTAATGCCACATGGCTGTGGCTTACTGGGTAAAGTTCCATCCGTCCAGTGTCTTTCTCCAGCTGCATGGCTTCTTAGTGATTCTGCCTACTCTCTCTCTACATCTCTGTTTAGATTTCCCACCAGGCTTTACTCTGTTAAGTCATTGGCTGGAAGCAGTTTTATTTATTAACCATTAAAAGCAACACATATACAGAATAACTTCCCACACCATTTCCCTTTTTCTGATTAAATAAAAAGGAAGGTTTTAACTTTAACATAGTAAAATTACATATAACAAAACAGCTGTCAATTAAGAATTATAATTACAATACTTATATCTACTTTATCTTTTATTACAACTAAGGAAAACTATAATTATATATTCTTCAACCCATCAAAGACCCCATACGGATATAGTATTACCTAAGTTAACAGGAAGTGCATTGTAAGTAACTTTCAAAACTCTAGAAATGACAGAGACACTTGCTGCCTGGACAGTCACCCATTGTTCTTCTTCATCTTCAGCCTACAGGCCCATAGTATCCAGCCGACTTCTCCGTCAAGCAGGAAATTTCAAAGAAAATTCTGCCTATATTGGCAGTTTGTCAGTCACTTTCTTCTGTGTGCTGCAGAATGTATGGCAGACTCTTTCATGAAGCAAAAACCCTGAAGGATCATCTCATCTTTAGGCAAGTTCGGCAGTCATCTCTCTGTGGGTTGTGCATGTCCAGCTCACACAGCATTAACATCAAGCAGTCCAGGCAAAAGCAGTCTCTTTCCCAAATGGCCAACGAACTCCATAAGAGCTTCTTCAATGACCATCATCCTCTTGAAGTAGATTGGTGCTGCCAGGAGCAGATGATTCTCACTGTCATGAAAAATCCTCAGTTTTCAAAATATTTTAAATGCCATATTCTGTAGGTCTTTGAAAAGTATGAAGATTATCTAACTGAAATTTATATATATATATATAACCTAATTAATATGACTTCAAGCTTGACTATTATAGATGATTATCTATTACCCTATATTTCTTAGTTATACATTGCATTTTTAAATGAACTGCACAAACATGATACTTTAGTCAAGAACAAAAATCTACATGTAATAAAATTGACCTTAAATTTGTGTCAATAAACCAAGTTCTATACCAATGCAATTATCTATAGCATATCCCCCTTTAAATGTAAACAAACATTTATAAACAATATTTGGAGAATTTGTGCATAGTTCTCTCCAATATGCTTCCTGCTTTTTGTTGCGCAAAGGATTTTTGGGTGTGTGCATGGTGAACTTTTGGCGGGATCTTGGTTCATCAAACCACATTAGTCTGGAAGGAATCCATAGGTTTTCATCCTCTATAGAAAAAAAAAAGGACCTCCTTTCCAAAACAACATATCCTTAGACCAAAATTTTGAAATCAAGATAACTTTAAGACATATATGCTATTTTAGCTCAGCAGCACCCAGAATCAAGTATCTCTGTGCAGTCAAAAAAATTCAAAGAAGCCGGGTGGTGGTGGCACACGCCTTTAATCCCAGCACTTGGGAGGCAGAGGCAGGCAGATCTCTGTGAGTTTGAGGCCAGCCTGATCTACAAGTGCTAGTTCCAGGACAGAACCAAAAAGCTATGGAGAAACCCTGTCTCAAAAAATCAAAAAAAAAAAAAAAAAATTCAAAGAAAACACAATAATATACATAATCTAGACTCTCTGTGTTTATTCCATCCAGACATGGCTTATTTTTCTTTACTCCTTTAATCTATGACTGTCTGTATTCTGTCTCTTTAAAGACTTGGTTTTGTTTTTTAAAAATGATTTACTTCTTTTTATAACTCTCTATACTCTTCTTCTTTTCTCTCCCAAGCCTATGTATATTTATCCAACACTGTGAACCATTTGGAGGTCTTTTTTTAAATCTGAATTTGTCTTTATTGTGTATCTGTAATTATTTTCTGACCAGAAGTGCCTCTTTTTAAAATGCTAAACAGGCCTGGTTAGGACCAACTCCTGGGTTGGCTCCACTCAGTTCAACATGGCAGAGGTCTGTTCACTGCCTCTGAGACTGCTGGGTGGAGGCCACACTCACCGCCTCAATTGTGGTAACTAGTTGGCCCATTCTGCCACCAAGTAACTTGCGGGGAGGAGGCAGAAATCCTTAATAAATAAATAAATTAAAAAAATAAAAATAAATAAATAAATAAATAAATAAAAGTAACTTGCAGCACACTGCATACAATCCCTATTCAAGTGCTCAGCCTCCTGAAAGAGCCAGAGTGCTGGTATCATGGACCAGGAAGAAGCTGTTTTGAAACCAGGTGTTTTGTTGTTGTTGTTGTTGGCTTTCTTTCTTTCTTTCTTTCTTTCTACCTCTGAATCAGGAAATCCTCTCTTAAAGGAGCTGCAGCACACTGCCAACAAACAAAGCCCATTCGAAAAAAAGTGCTTCCTCAGATTTTATGGATGTAGTCACCCACGTTGGCACCAATTTGTTGGAGGAGGCTGCTTTTACATTTTCCAACCACCCAGACATTCTAAATAATCACACAGAAATCTGTATTTATTGCAATACTGTTTGGCCAATAGCTTAAGTGTATTTCTACCTAACTCTTATATCTTAAATTAACCCATTTCTATTATTCTATGTATCACCATGTGCCTGTGGCTTACTAGCAAGGTTCTGGTGGGCTCTGCATGTAGCTACACAGCTTCTCTCTGATTCTGCCTACTCTTTCTCTCGATAGATAGATAGATAGATAGATAGATAGATAGATAGATAGATATAGATAGATAGAGATCAGCTTGGCTGTATTCTGTTAAGCCATTGGCCAAAAGCAGCTTCTCAATTAACCAATGGCAATAAAACATATTCATAGCATATGCCACCTCCCATATTACCTCCGCTGAAATTTCCAAGTTGCCACGAGTAGCTCCACTGTGGAGGGTTTTTTTTTTTTTTTTTTTTCAAAAAAACCAATTAGTAGGTGAAATCAAGCCAGGCAGGCAGGGGTGGAAGACCTTCTAGGCTGCAGACCTTTTGGGCCTTTTAAACCAGCCCATCTGGTAGGCATGGAGTTGAGATTCACCCTGGGCACCAGATGAAGATGGACGCTAAAAAGAAATTCCACACTAACTCAGAATTGAGTATTAAAAAGGGTTATTTATTTAGGGGTAGACTCACAGATCACAATCCTCTGCATGAACAGGGAACAGAAACTGAATCCGTCAGCCAGAAGAGAGAGTGCGTGCAAGCTTTATGGCTGCATTTATAGTATATGAGACCACCCAAGTGGGCTGGTATCTTAAAGGCTATTGGCTGAAGGTATTTCCACAACAGAGTACCAACTTTCACTTCCTGCAGTAGCCCAGCCTCTGATGGACCCAGCGATGCTATTTGGGTAGAAAGGGGCTATTCACAGACACACAGCAGATTCTCAGAATTGATCAGGAAAAGAATGAAGCATAATTTTACCTATTACTTCCCCAAAGTACTGAAAAGAATGTTTTCTATATGGGGATTTTTGTGAAATTGTTTTTTATTAAATGAAACAAGAGAAGAGGCAGCTAATGACAAAATGTTGGGGGCTCTATGAAGCAATTCTTTGAAAGACCTAGCAATACAGTATATATTTGTAACATTAAGTTAGATTTCCGCATTTTATATACCACCTCCAGTTACATTTTTGTTTTTTAAGTTGTAGCTGAATAGAGTGAGGGAAAGCTATCCTCTGGCTCCTACGGGTTGCTACCCTATTGTGCTTGTAGAAAGAAAGCTGCTCTGTGGGGAGGAAGGGAAGTAGCCACAAAGTCCTAATAGGCCATTTTCTGTCTCCTCTCTATGATTGTCCTCAATCACTTCACAATCACGATGCTATTATAAACACCCTGGCCGAAGAGGCTCACACGCTTTACTTTGCCATTTACAACTTTGACAGGAAGCGTTGAGGTTGCTGCAGAGACGATAGGTCTTGAGAGCTTTGAATTAGACATCTGCCTGCCTTGATGACATGCCAAAATGGCCCAGTGCCTTCTGAGGATGTTCGTGCAAGGAACTGAAACTGTACATGTGTGAACATCTAAATTAGTTTGTCTATGCGTCTCTTCCCTATCTTATAATATGTTACTTGCAAGTGTCATATGGTCACTGTTCTCTCTAATCACAGCCATAGATTGTACTAAACCTGAAGCTGAACACGTCCTAGGATATTGGATTTGGGGCTGTCTTGCAGATTCCTTCCTTCCCCAGACCTGCACCCTCTACCTTGTAAAACATAGACATCCCCAAATTGCAGCCCTGCTCTGTGCTCCTGGGAGCCCTGTGGCTTTCATGATCTGATAGGAGCTGTGAAGTCAGGCCTGAATTTCTTTGGGCTCCTGTTTCAAGAGTGATCTGCTATGTTTCATTTTTACATGACTCACTTCCAACAAAGTACTTAAGAAAGTTCTGCACATGCTCCTCTGTCACATAGGAGATCAGACAGGAATGTTGCAGACCGGCTACAAATGCTAATGTTCTACATGACACTAGGCAGTTGTATGTGTATATTCCTTTCATGAACAGGTCTTGGCAATTATTTTTAAAACTTCCCTAGTAAAAGAACAACCAAGAAAGAAGGCTAGACTCTTGGGATTTTAATGATATTCACCTTTAAGAAGTATTTACAATTAGTGTTTGCAGGGTGGCGTGTATACTTAAAACCCCAATACTCAAGAAGCTAATTCAGGATTGCCGCATTCCAGGCCAGCTTGGTCTACATAGCAAGACTCTTAAACAATACTAACAATAACAGTAAGAATCATTTGAGAACGTTACCTTCACAGGCTTTTGTCAAAGAGTAAATTAAAGCAGGAGGGGGTTGTTTTTCATGTGAAGGAAGTAAATGCATAAAATATTTTGGAAAGCACACCTGCTGTCTTTACAGATTAAAATTACACATGGCATTGTGATGGAGGACAATATCTCTTAAATTTTGAGACAAAGGTTTTCTTTGAAACAGTTCATAAATGTCTTAGAAGTGTAGGGGCATCCCGTGACCTTAGAAGACATCAATAGTCACAAAATTGGTCACTATTCTCAAGTGAACCTCCTCCCTCCACACACCAAGGACTGGCTGGGAGCAGTGAAGCTAAGATCACAGAGCATCTCTGCTTCTTAGGCGAACCTGCATGTTAGCCATTCATCTGCGTGCATGGTTTCCCCATTTCTGTAGTCCGTGAAGAGTCACCTACAATTCATCCTCTCTCATGTATGCTCATACTCATAGGAGTAGAGAGAAAGCATCAAGTGGTAGCTAGTATACATACGATTGGAATGGTGAGACCACGGGTCTGATGTGGCTAAGCCTACTCTGGCTGTGCAATTTGATCCTCACACTATGATCTGAATTAAGTAAAGAATAAAACAAGTTTGGTATTTTAGGAACTTACATATGTTTCTCGGCTACACAGTTGAAGCTCATCCAATGTGTAATTTATCAAGCTTTGGGGACAGAGAACAAATGAGGATGTAAGTATCACTTTTCAGAGAAGGCTGTTCCTGGCAGACCTCAGGGATACCCTGTTCCTCTTGGCAATGGACAGCCTCATTCAAGCAGTATAGCTGTTTTATTTTATAGACTGACAATGAATGGGAAACCGAACTCTTGGAAACACAAGGAACTAGAGTGCTTCTAACACAATGTGTGAATTATTAAAGGACTTGAAATTTCCTTATGAAACTGAGGGATCTGGTCACTCTGTTATTTAGCAAACTGTATAACAAATACAAGCCCTCTGGAAGTTTTGCTATCTGTCAACCAGTTGATAAGTGCACACCTATGTCCTGGGGCCTTCATGCTCTGCTCTGTACTGGGGGTGAAGCTGTCCAAACAGAAAGGCATTTCTTTGCTATCACTGATGGAGTACAATTCGGGGCCACACTGTTGTCTTTGATTGTACCAGAACACGAATTCAACAGAACTCTCCCCTTTATCGCCTTACTCTTTGGCATGCGTTTAATCACTTCAATCTGCTGTCAGCTCGTCTCCAAGCCATGTGCATAATTGGATACATGTTCTGCAACAAAAAGATCCACTTTGACACCTGCCACTTTAAAAAACAAGTGCGAGGAAAGAAAGGGGAATATTATAATAGACAAATGTATTTATTTTGACAAGTGTGATTCGGTTTTAATTATTAATATTTCACAGGATAGCAGTAACTGTCTTGTAGGATATTTTATAAAAGTGATGACATCTGATAATCTGTCATTACTAGATTAACATACCTCTATGCAATTAAGCCTTTAGTAGAATCGTGCTGGCTTTCATTTTTAGTGTGAATTACCATGTAGCTAGAGAGAAATGCGAGTATTAGAATTAATAATGGTATTGTATTCGTTAGGCTTTTCCCTGGTGATTGGAGACATTTCATTTTTTATGTCATTAAAAGTCTTGAAAACCTTAATACAGGAATTTTCCTTATTTGTGTAGATTTTGTGTGTGTGTGTGTGTGTGTGTGTGTGTGTGTGTGTGTGTGCATGTCTATATGTGCTTACATGTGTGTGTAGAGGACAGGGATGAACTTTGGGTATCTTCCCCAATTTCTCTTCACCTTAGTTTTGGGGCACAGTCAGTCATTAAACCCAGAGCTCTCTGTTTTGGATCTGCCCAGGATCTGCCCATGTCCCAAGTCCTCAGCATGGCTCCCTTTTCTATGAGTGTTGGATTCCTGAACCCACATCCTAGACCATGCTTGTACTGCGTATGCAGGGGCTCTGCTCACTGAACTATTTGCCTGATGGAGAATTTTTACATCCTCACCCTTGTTTGTTATCCTAAGGTGGAATTCTCTTTATCTTTTCTTTCTTCGATTTTTTTTTTTTTAGAAATTCATACATTTTGTCTTTTGGGAAATTCATAACGAAGTATCTCATTTATTTCTAATTAAACCATGTGATCAAAGTTAAGCCAAGAAAGACCAGTGTTCACCTTTGGTTTTGTCATGGTTAGGTAAACAGTAAGGACCACAGGCAATTTCTCATCAATATTTTCCTCATGGTCCCTTCACTCCACAAGGAAAATGTCCTCCCCGCCCCCCACCCATCTTCAGCACGTCTGTTTAGTCCTCTGGCATGAAGTCTCCCTGGCTAATTCCAAAGAGGGAGAAGAGGGCTCTGAGAGGGACACCCTGCCCCTCCCCCATGACCACAGCCCTTTCATGGCCTAAAAATCTGATTTGGCTTTAATTTGTGCTCAGTAGTGTCAGCTCTGTCAGAGCAAAGGGCACCCCCGCTGACAGCAATCATTGCAACTCCAGGAGACCAACTGAGATAAGTATACTATAAGGCCTCTTCTGAGTGGGCCAAACTTGTCCTTACACTTCTAAGACCCAAGTACTTGGCAGAGAGATTGTCTGGATTCCGGCTTCTTACTGATACCCAAACTGGGCTTGCATATGATCCGCTTATAGAAAAATGCTCCTGTATTACACAGCGCAACAGGACAATTTTTTTAAGGTTAAAAAAACAAAGCAAAACACATATGCAAATGCACGAGAGGTGATGACCCTTCCAAAATACAGAAAAACAAAAACACAAACTCAGAAACATCCAACACTGGGTGCAAATTTAATTGGATTTTTCATTCTAATCTCTCATGATCGTGCACAATTGAGTAAAAGATCAATCTTGTATTTAATATGTATATTACATTTATAAGCGTAAACTCATGAAACGTGGATTTTTAAAATGTATACGCTTGCCGTTAGGGTTCCCTACATCCTGTAAAGATCAAGTGTGAAGTGAGCATCTCCTGGTGGAGCACACACGGCTTTGCCCCTCCTCTTGGAAGCGATTGCTGTCTTCTTTGTTTTCTCTTTGGCCTTTATAAAATTTACTTAGGTAACAATTTCTTCATCATGTCCCAGGGTTGCAGAAAAGCGAGTAGGGAATCGCTCAGCCTTGTTTAACCAGAATGAATATTTGTCCTGTGACTCGGGAACATGTTTTTGGTAATGAAGATTTTTCCCCTAAAAGAATGTTTTCATTGTATTTTCTACAGTGTTGCCTCTATTGCATTTGCAGACAGATTTAGGCAATGGATCCTACAAGTACAGTTGAATGCAGCTAATGTGGTTTTGCAAGCATGCTTCTGTTTTCACTTTCTGTGGATCAGACTCCTACCTTTCATACACCTCTACTGGATAAACTCTGTGAAGTCTATACTAATATTTTTAAAGTCGAATAGCTTCGGGGGAAAAAAAAAGATGGATAAAATCAAAATAGAAAGTTGTTATGAGCCACACAATATGATTGTGTGTGGGCTCTGTTTCCTTTCCTGAGTGGTTTTTTGCACGCTGACATTAACAATTAAGCCCTTTTATAATTAGGGGGAGGAAAGGAACCCGGCTTAGACATCAGGTCAGTGATGTCTAATGCCAATAGTGTTCACGGAATCCCTGCCGCGTGCTTCACTAATTAACTCCATGGTCAAGATTCCTGCCTGATATAATTAGAGGGTGACTCCCCACAGCTTTTGAATCTGCCCCTCCCACCAGCCACACTCACTGTCTCCATCACAAGGGTCTCTGAAATGTCAACTGAATTTTTTTTCCTTATGCGAAATCCTCGACATGGCGTTGTCCTGTGACGGGCTGTGTCAGTCTGTTCAGACTCTGCTTAGGAATCTGCTGCACCTTTTACCTTTCCTGTGAAACTCTTAGATATTCGTCCAATAGTGTCTTCCCTTCCGTACTGCTTTGGGCCTCACAGGGGCTGTGAGCTGACACTACAAAAGGACCATGCGGTTTCCAAGACATATTTTATTGTCATGAAGTTTCATGAGTGGGTACTGTTTCAGTCTGTTCTCTAGAGGAACAAAACCAAGGGGAGGTGTGTGTGTACCAGAATTTATTAAGTGGCCTTTAAAATAATAATTATGACCAAATCACACCTGCGCAGTTGAGAACTCAACACTCTTCCTTGAGGAAGGAGATTCAGCAATCAGAGCTGTCTCTTACTGTCTGGGGTGGGGTGCGGGGATCAGTTGTCAGTCCACAAAGCAGGGTGTCTCAATGGTCCCAGTTTGACACTGGAAACCTGGAAAGCTCCTAGAGACCCACAGGTTGGCATTGCACAGTGAAAGTTTCGAAATGCTGCTTCTGCTACCAGAGAGGGAACCAGCAGCAGCAGAAACAATGGGTGTATCACCTCAGGACAAGGGGGAAGGTCAAATGAGCAACAGGCAAAATAAACTTCCTTCCCAAATGCCCTTTTCATCTGTGCTGCTCCCTAAAGGACTGCCTACACCCAGCACAGGTCATCAACACCAATCAAGGCAGCCAGGACAGTTCTTCAGGCGAGCCTTCCCATTTAAGAGATTCTAATTTGTGACAAGTTGACTTTAAAACCAACCACAATAGGCACTATTAGAAATTCTTGTGCCCATGTGCTGTAGAGTACTTCCCACTTTCTCTTCTATCAGGTTCAGTGTGTTCGGACTGATATTGAGGTCTTTAATCCATTTGGATTTGAGTTTTGTGCATGGTGATAGATATGGATCTATTTTCATTCTTCTACAGATTGACATCCAGTTTTGCCAGCACCATTTGTTGAAGATGCTCTCTTTTTTCCATTGTATACTTTTAGCTCCTTTATCGAAGATCAGGTGTTCATAGGTTTGTGGGTTAATGTCAGGGTCTTCTATTCGATTCCATTGGTCGACTTCTCTGTTTTTATACCAATACCAAGCTGTTTTCAATACTGTAGCTCTGTAATAGAGTTTGAAGTCAGGGATGGTAATGCCTCCAGACAATCCTTTATTGTATAAGATTGTTTTGGCTATCCTGGGTTTTTTGTTTTTCCATATAAAGTTGATTATTGTCTTCTCCAGATCTGTGAAGAATTTTGATGGGATTTTGATGGGGATTGCATTGAATCTATAGATTGCTTTTGGTAGAATTGCCATTTTTACTATGTTGATCCTCCCAATTCAAGAGCAAGGGAGGTCTTTCCATTTTCTGGTGTCTTCTTCAATTTCTTTCTTCAAAGACGTATAGTTCTTGTCAAGTAGATCTTTCACTTCCTTGGTCAGGGTTACCCCAAGGTATTTTATGCTATTTGTGGCTATCGTGAAAGGTGATGCTTCTCTGATTTCCCTCTCTGCTTCCTTATCCTTGGTGTATAGGAAGGCAACTGATTTTTTGGAGTTGATCTTGTATCCTGCCACGTTACTAAAGCTGTTTATCAGCTGTAGGAGTTCTTTGGTAGAATTTTTGGGGTTGCTTATGTACACTATCATATCATCTGCAAATAACGAAAGCTTAACTTCTTCCTTTCCAATACAAATCGCCTTGATCTCCTTATGTTGTCTTATTGCTATTGCTAGAATTTCAAGCACTATATTGAAGAGGTATGGAGAGAGTGGACATCCTTGTCGTGTTCCTGATTTTAGTGGGATGGCTTTGAGTTTTTCTCCGTTTAATTTAATGTTAGCTGTTGGCTTGCTGTAAATAGCTTTTATTATATTTAGGTAGGACCCTTGTATCCCTATTCTCTCCAAGACCTTTATCATAAAGGGGTGTTGAATTTTGTCGAATGCTTTTTCAGCATCTAGTGAAATGATCATATGGTTTTTTTCTTTCAGTTTATTTATATGGTGGATTACATTGATAGATTTGTGTATGTTGAACCAGCCCTGCATCTCTGGGATGAAGCCTACTTGATCATAATGGATAATTTTTCTTATGTGTTCTTGGATTCGGTTTACCAGTATTTTATTGAAAATTTTTGCGTCGATGTTCATGAGTGAGATCGGTCTGTAATTCTCTTTCTTGGTTGGGTCTTTTTGTGGTTTTGGTATCAGGGTAACTGTAGCTTCATAAAAGGAATTTGGGAATGACTCTTCTGATTCTATATTGTGAAATACATTAAGGAGTATAGGTATTAGTTCTTCTTGGAAGTTCTGGCCTAGGTCTGAAAAAGCATGGGATAAATCCGGACTAGCTGAACATAGCGGACAATGAGGAATACTGAGAATTCAAGAACAATTGCAGTGGGTTTTTGATCCTACTGCACGTACTGGCTTTGTGGGAGCCTAGGCAGTTTGAATGCTCACCTTACGAGACCTGGATAGAGGTGGGCAGTCCTTGGGCTTCCCACAGGTCAGGGAACCCTGATTGCTCTTCGAGCAGATGAGGGGGGGGGACTTGATCGGGGGAGGGGGAGGGAAATGGGAAGCGGTGGCGGGGAGGAGGCAGAAATCCTTAATAAATAAATAAATTTAAAAAATAAAAATATAAAAAAAAAAAACAAAAAAAAAACAAAAAAAAAAAGAAATTCTTGCCCCCATTACAGGATGGTTTAGTAAAATTCCTTACTCTTCCTAAAGCCATGAACATGTATAGGGCATGGTGTATTACAATGTGCACGGATGTGGGTGGGTATTTAAGAAAGAAACTTTTAAATACATTTTTAAAAATTATTAGCATATGTTAATTACACACAAGAGTTTCCTTATGGCATTTTACATATGTACACAATGTATTTGCTCATTTATCCTCATTACTTTCTCTCATACCCCACACATTCCTGCTAAGCCCTATTTTCTTCCCACTTAGTTCCTGTCCCTCCTTCTTCCTTTTTTATTCTTCTTCCTTCCTTCTTCCCTCCCTCCCTTCCTCCTTCCTCCCTCCCTCCCTTCCTCCTTCCTCCTTCCCTCCCTTCCTCCTTCCTCCCTCCCTCCCTCCCTTCTTCCTTCCTTCATTCCCTCTTTTCCTTCTTCCCTCTTATATTCTCCCTCCTTCCTTCTTTCCTTCCCTCCACCCATCTATCTCTCTCTTTCTTGGTTTGAATTACTCAGTAAGTTTCACTAGGGTTGCTTACAGAAGCATGCATGTGAGGGTTATATACTGGAACATAGGTTCCTTGCTGATGGCTATACCACCAAAGACAAGGCCTCTCCCTCCCCTAGCAAGCCTTACTTGCCTGTAGATCGTCAGGGAGAGGTGGGAACTGGTGAATCTCTCCACTCTTGTTACCACTATTGGTGTACAGGTCCCAGGGTGGGGCTTCTCCCGATGACAGGATGGCCCAAGCTCGCACAGGTTCTGCGTCAGTAACCACAACTGCTGTGAGATCAAGAGTACACGTATGATGTCATGCTTCAAACAGAGCTGTCTCACCCCGACCTGCTTGGACCTCATAGTCTTTCTACGTTTGCCAGAATGTTCCCCGAGCCTGGGGCAGAGGGGGATACAGAAGACTCATTTAAGAGTGTGCATTCAATAGTTCCTTTTTATCCTCAGCATTGTGAACATTCAAAAGTCTCTGCACTTACCGGTGCCCCCTGAAAAAGGATGCTTCTCTGACCAAGGTTGGAAGTAGTACCAAATGGTGCCACTCAGAATCTGAACAGCCCGTTCCAGAATTCCCATTGGCGCTTACAGCTTCAGGTCCCTCCCTCCTCCTCAGCTCCCTGATTGGAGCTTGTTTCAAGCCTCCTGATTAAAAAAAAAAGTCAAAGATGGCAGAACTAGAGTCTCCCTGGTTGCCTCAGCAAGCCACAGGTTCCCTCTGTGTCCAAAACGTGAATTTGCCCTTCTTTGTGAGATCTAGTAAGAAATGAAATGATTTGGGAATCACAGAATTTTGTTTTTGTTTCCAAAGACCCAATTTAGTAAAACACAGGGAAGTCCTCATATTTCGGCTCCCTCCCAAATCTCTTCAGTCCTCAACCTCATCCTGAGGAGGAAGCCCTGGCTTCCCCTTCAGCCCCTGCCCTCAGAGGTATTTCCTCATGTTAAACCTTTTCCCTTTTCCTGCCCTGGCCCCTTCCATTAAACTTGCTGATAGTTCTCACCCCTAAGTCTTTCATGCTGCATGCTTATATCTGGACGGCACCGTTCCCTGCTTTGTTCAGAAGCCAGATGACTCATCTTTTCCCATGTGACACTTCCTAGGGACCATCCTGTTCAAATCAGCCTCTGCTGCAGAAACAGAGCAGTTATTAAAGCCTCTATTTAATCCACCCTGGAATGAAAGCGGCTGTTTACATATCAGCCCTCACTCTAGTGTTATTAGGAATTTAGAGATAAGGATGAGGCCCGGGCCTTATGCATCCCTCATTTCCCCGCAGTGTTTTGTTTAGAATTTCGCACACATTAGGCAGTAGGTACAGTGTTACTGTTGTCATTTAATTTGAATGACCAACGTATATTTATTTTTATTGTGAGTTGTTGATTAGAGGAAGGAAGAAAAGCATTAAAATGTAATTTTCGAGAATTGGTAATAATCCCATCTAACAATTGGAACAGCGATTTGCAGCTCTGCTGAAAGGCACGAGAACGGAGCAGCAAGAAAGGAATAATGGCGCAGCCTGGGCCGGGGCACAGTGAGAACAAACTCTGAAAGACTAAGAGGAGGCCCTGTGGAGCAGCTTCCTTTGGGGTTTCTGTTCCAGTGCCATGTATGTAGCCAATGCTTTCCTTCACTGGTACTACCACAGTCCAGACCCATCACGAAATGTTGCTTTCAAAGCCCCACTGTATGAAGGTAACCATGTAGGGATGTGATTTTACTTCGTATATTTTCTGTGAGTATTCCTTTGTTGTCTCTCTCTTTATCCTTCTTCCCTGTCTCCTTAGAAAAACAAACAAACAAAAAGAAACCCAAAACCAAACAAACAAAAAACCAAACCTTTAAATAGCATAGTATTAAAGAGAAGAAAATGGAAGAGGAAGTAATGATGAAGGCAAAGTGAAAAAGTGAAATATAATTTAAAAGTCTGTTCTGATGATTTTTTTTACAATTTTTTAAAAATAAAGTATCACATAATGATAAAGATGTACTTGCCATAATACTTTGTTCTTTAATGGGTTGGTTTAATAGATTTTAAATATTAAATCATTAAATGTCTATGCACAAATACGCAAAGAATTTCTACCCAAAGCAACTTATAGAATATGTTGGGTAAGATGATACCTTCGGCTTTTATTCTTCAGCCTATTCTAACTCTTCTGAAGAATTAGCAATTTTATACATATTCCTGCAAACCTTTTTCTATGTATTTATGCAAGTGTGTGCATCTGTAGGTTAAAACATTTATGTGTACCACGTTTCTATATTGCTTTGTAATTTGCTCTTTTCACTTGTAGTGCTCCTTTAGAGACTTTTTTCTCCATTTGGATGCACGCTGTTTTTATAGTTACAGAGTTTGCAGTCCTGCCTCTGCTGATTGACAGGCGATTTGTGTAGTTTGGCGGTAATGTTATTGTACAAACAAATATACCCACTGAATAGAATTCCAAAGTAGAGTTCCTGGGTAAAAGTTTTAGCACCTAGAATCCCCATTAAATCCTCCCCAGAGTGCATGAAACATTTAGCTGATAGCAGTGGCACAAGCCAGCACGGTTCTCCTTGTCTCCCAGGGTCAGGTAAGGTTGCTTCCTTTTCCTATATTGGGGAGTTATGATATCATTATCCATAGCTATCACATTTTAGAACATGAATGTCTTATCTCCCTTCCCATTTTCATTTGCCTTCCTGTTTGTTCCTCCTCTAATGCCATACTTTGGAAATGACTAGAAAAGTACCGCACATCTTCTCTCTGATAGATGCAGCCCAGTCTCAGTTTTCTTTCTCGGAATTTTCCTAGCTAATCATGTACAGTCTTTACTCCAGATGGATTAGCCTGAAAAAATTCTCCTGGGGATTATGTAGCAGCCCACATTAAATCTACAAATTCAATTTAGGCAAGTTTACTTGTTTATAATATTGAGTTTTCCAGTTAGGAACATGGTTAACCTCTCCAGTTACCGGTTTTTATTTGTGGCTTGTATTGCAATATTATACCCTAAGTACATTTGTCATCTGTTACAGTAATGAGTGTTTCATCTTTTGTCACCATGGTGGGAAAACTCTCATGTTGTATCCTTGGGGTTATTTAGAATTCATGGGAGCTTCTGGATTTTGTGCATCTGTCCCAGATATTTTATGGTGTGTTATCATTTAGTTTTACATAAGATTCATATAGACTTAGAAATTCTTTTTCAAATTGAAGAATTATACGTTAGAGTAAAGTTTCCAAAGTCTAAATTTATAAAATAAAAATAACACACCCTTCCATCCTTTTTAACAATTAATTAGGAATATATATTTTTACATGCAACATGTTAGACCCATGTTGATATATATATACACACACTATATATGTGTATATATACACACACACTCACATATATCAACATGAAACATGTGTGCATGTTTTATATATATGTGTGTGTCTTATTCTTTTGAGAAACCTTTTTAAAGAAAAATTCATGACTTTATTTTATACATAAAATACATATATAAGTAGTTAAATAATCCCTGAAAGAAATACTACTCAGATATTCACAATGAAGAAACCCGGTGTCTTTGCAGGCATCTCCTCCTCATCCCCAACCCCAGAGGACACCATTTTAAGCATTTTAAAATCTCCCCTGGGAATTCATCTTTATATTTCTGTTCTGATTATACTGTTCTTCCTTTCTTAAATTTGCTTTTTATCTGATCTCTGGAATCATGGATGTCACACGTGTTAATCTCCTATCTCTTGTGTACATGGAGACTGGTTTTGTCTAACATCTCTCTTTTGTTCTTTTATTTCCTTCCAGTTCTTTTGTTTTAAACCAATGACCAATGTTTTGAACTACTGGTACTATAATAACAGTTCAGCATTGCTTTGTGCTGGACCAAGTGGTAGTCCATGGTTTAATTTTTGTCTTGGAATTTCTACATAAGCAATAACATTGCTTCCCTTCCTAAGGCATTTCACTCATTATATTATTGCCTAGGACTTCTAGAGAAGTGTTATCAAAAACAATAATTCTGATTATTTTTAGTTATTGTTTTTGCATAGATCCCTTCAATATTAACTGTTTATAAATCTACATTTAAAAGTTTCAACCTGGATAATTATGTGTGTGTGTGTGTGTGTGTGTGTGTGTGTGTGTGTGTGTGTGACTATGTGTGCTTGCCAGTGCAGGAATATGTGCAGGCCACAGGTATACATTGCGATGTCTTCCTCATTGCTTTGCCATTTGTTTTTTTGAGACAGGTCAGCTCACTGACCTGTAACTTCCTGTTTTGGCAGAGCAGACTGGCCAGAAAGTCTGGGTTCTACCTGTTTCAGTGTTCTCCTCTCCCCCTGCCCACTATTGAGGTTCCAAATGTGTACTGCCACACCCAGATGTTATGGGGTGCTGGCAATCTAGATTTGTGCTCCCGCGCTTGCACAGCAAACACGTTACCCACTGAGCCATGTCACCAGGTCCAACCTAAACAATTTTAATAGTAAAGAACAAAGGCTTTTTTAGCACAATCTTTTAGAATATTTCTTTGGAAAAGTATTACTTCAATGGAAATTTCTATTTTTTTTAATAATCTCAAACTTATATGGCTCAACAGGAACAGGATTAGTAACATAACTATTGCTAAACGCTAATTTTATGTTTTTCGAACTCCGATGTGCTGAATCAATGAAAGACAAAATAGAGAGGAGAAAATGAAAGCATTTACCATTATTACTCAGCTCTATCCGTGGAGCTGCCAGTATAGCAGTAAGAATGAGTGTTGGGGGAGGAGGGAGGGCTTGCTTGGTCTATATTGAGACAGGGTTTTGAAAGAAACTGGAGGCTAATTTGTTAGGAAACAAGGGATAACGGGTAACGATCTTCAGCTTCTTGGGTAATGAGTAAAATGGTTGTATTGTACAAGGTAATTTTAAGCTCTGTAATTATTAAGAATGATTATCAGGAAGTACAACTTGGTATTTAATCACCATTGTTCAGTGCGTTCTCTAATGACATAATATTGTGCTGTAAATATTCACAGAAAGCTATTCCTTTGTGTCCTTTCCTTTCATGTCTTTTCTGGGTAAAAGAGAAAATGGGGACAATGACTGTGATAAAGTGTCAGTTTCTAAGTGCTACGTATCCCCAGAGAGCCTTGCAGGGTTTGGAAGGAAAGGCAAGACAACTGAGATTTTCCTAGGTGATAGAGATGGAGTGAATTGAAGGAAGGCAGGGAAGTGCTGACACCCAGGCTGTCTGTTACAGCAAGGAGCATCTCAGAAACTGCCCTGCAGAGCTGATTCTTGAGTGACCTCTTCAATTTTCTCTAGCTTAAAACTGGTCTGTTCCCTGAACCTCCAACTTGCAAGCTCAGTTCAATGCTGAAGGCCCTTCTCATCTCTTTCTTAACTTATCCCAGATGAGATGAGAATCTCTGAGTCCTCCCCTACACATTCCACCCAGAGTTGGTGGTAACAGACTGCTCCAGCATCACGTTCATGATTCCAATTCTGTGTTCTAGAGCTCTGGATAAAATCTTTTCCCACTTGAGAGAAAAAAAAGAGAGAGAGGATTCTGCTTTCTTTTCCAACCCCCAACAGATACAGCATCATTCTCTCATTTTTTATGGTCTTGGGAGGCAGCTAGTTTATACTCTTTGAATCATTTACCTGCCTTATTAAATAAAAGATGGAAATGTAAGATTTTAGCAAAAAGAAAATCTGCAAAGAGGGACAGCTGAATACAGCAGCTGCCTATCTTCTCCCCACGGCTTCCTCTCTAGTTCCAGGTCTCAAGCTAGGCTTTCTCCTCCATCACATGTCTATTCCATGAAGCACAGTGCTATTATCCATAGAAGCCAAGAACAGCATATGTGAAAACACTAACTCTTGCCCATGCAGACATCAATAATTGATCACTGCACTCTTGCCTGCTGATAGCCGATTTGGCCTGCCTTCTTCTCAGTACAGTGATCAATTAATTGATTGAAATTGGCATGTTAAGATAACAATCTTGTGTGTTGCTGCATAATTTTGGAGAGAGGGAGAGAGATTTTCAAACATAAAGACCATAGTGCTTCTGTAAAGACATTTTATTCAGAGCATAACAGATGATCATACTTCAAAAACTCTTTTTCTCTTTGGTTTTATTAATCAGCTATCATTCTCAGAAGCAGACTAAATGTTTCGATGAAGACTAAAGTATAGTTCTAACTTATATTCATGGTCTTTCTTTAGAATTGTAATCTCAGGTCTGAAACATGAAAGATACCTTCCAAACCTATTCCTTTAGGCTTGGTCTTGAGTCTGCCATGCCAAGTGAAGGCTATATACACATCCACACCACAAAAGAACAAAGGAAACAGATGTGCCAGAGATAGCCGGACCCTCCAGTGATGAGATCTCAATAAGCTTAGGTTTATCTTTGTCTTTGCTCTTTCACTAGTCAGACTAATTAATTTTCTGAAGACTCTAAATGTAGAGGCTGCCAGTTAGTTTCTAGCTTTTGAATTTATTCTGATGGAGTCTTACACACAATACACACCATGATGGTCTCTCTGAAACTGTTTCCTTTGATATAGCATTTGCTGTTCTAGTAATATAATTTATATACTGACTTTCAGCTACTTTTTGATTACCATAATTTTAACAAGGAAGAAGTTGCAAGAGCTTCAAAGAATTTATTTCACATGAAATAGTAATAAATTTCCTTTAAGAGATCTGTAGCAAATCACTACAGTTCTAATTACAAATTGCATGAAACTTCTGGTCATTTAAGTTAATAAAACAGCAAGGAAAAATTAAAGTTCTTTCCATTTTATTAGACTAATAAATATGTTGGAAAACACTAAGAATTTAACTTTAAGCTTCACTATATCAACCCCAAGGACAATTACCTTTAAAGTATTTTACAAGCTCTGAATGCAGGAGCACATTGCTTTTATGGTAATTGAAGTTTGTCATCTTTCACTTCATTATCTATTGGTAATGTTACCCCTGAGAAAAGTAGCCCGAGAATGTGAAGTGTTCCTAGGCAGGGGTAAGCAGATTATGTTGTGGGCTTTAATTTCCACTTATACATAAGGTCTTAACAACGTCTGTCAGGTTCTAGGAATCGTTATGAAGGCTGGAGGCACAAACATGCGCTAGACATGTTCTCGCAGAATTTACAGTCCACCTGGACACCAAGGGAACACAGTCACACAGCTGACATGTGCAGGCTTCATTCAGTTTCTTCAGACACTTGCTCAGGCCAGCTCATCAGTAGGACTGCCTTAGACTACCTCTGTCAATATTGCAGCTTCTCTTCCATCTCTCAGTCCTTACTACTTTTCTGTGCTACTCTTTAGTACTTTTATTAATAAATAATTCTTCTCAACTGTAAGTGGAGACTGCTCATTCATTTCCCAACTGCTCACACCCAAATAATCACACAGAAACCATATTAATTACAACTCTGCTTGGCCTATTAGCTTAGGCTTCTTATTAACTAACTTTTTCATCTTAAAATCCATTTCTATTAAACTGTGTATTGGCATGAGCCTGTGGCTTACTGGTAAGGGTCCAGCAAACATCTTTCTCCTGTGGTGGCTACATGGTGTCTCTCTGAGTTTGCCTACTCTCTCTCTATCTCTTTTTTGATTTCCTGTCTGGATTTACTCTGCTAAGCCATTGGCCCAAACAGCTTTATTCAACAACCAACAAAAGCAACACATATACAGAAGGACACCCCACATCACACACACCTCATCTTTCTAGTTTGTTACCATCATGATTTCATTGGAAGGGGAGTTCCACAAGGGTGGGTATTTTGATCTCTTCTGCTCCCTGAGAGATCCATAGATCCTAAATCATGTCTGGCATATAGTAAGTAGCCAATGATACACATAGAGATGAATCCTGCTTAGGTGGGTGGGAAATGCATTCAAAGAGAAAGACATTTGAATTCGACCTTGAAGAAGGAATTCAAACATGAAGGAGAAGAGCAGCTTTCTAGTAGAGAGGCTACTATGCAAAGACACATATCCAGGGAGGCAAGATGACCTGGGATTGCCCAAAGAACCCTGTATGGGAAGGGAGAGGAGAGTCAGGCTTAGGGGAGATGCAGTGAAAGTCTAACGGGAAGGAGGTAAGAGACAGTTGATGAAGGGACAGAGTCAAATGAAAAGTGGCATTCAAAATGGGCTTGCCTTAATCAAAGGGGGGGGAGGTATATTTTGTACCATGAAGATAAACTAGGCCCACTGAATGTGAGAGACAGTTGTGAGGTTTGGGCAGTCTGTGGGGACACTGGCAGTGGGACCAGGATTTATTCCTAGTGCTTAAACTGGCTGGCATCTCGGAGCCCATTCTCTTTGGAGGGCTACCTTGCTCAGCCTAGAAGGGGAGAGGGCGTTGGTCTTGCCCCGAAGTGAAGTGTCAGATTTTGTTGACTCCCTATGGGAGACCTTACCCTTTCTGAAGAGTGAAATGGTGGGGTGGGGTGGGGGCCAGGATGGGGTGGGAACGGGGAGAGCTATGTAAAAAGAGAAAAGATTGTATTTAAAAAATCTTAATAAAAATGTTTTTAAAAGATAATGGTTATTTTATGACTTTTATGACTTTATCTGATAAACAAAATCTTCAACTGGAAGCAGCTAGAACCTGTTAGCAGCTGTGAATTAACAGGAGAGAAGGCAGAGGTGAGGGGCGGATAGTTATCTAAGCTGATCAAAGTATCGCTCTGTGAACATGGACCTCCCTGGGCTGGATCATGTCGAGGAAAAGGCTAGGAAGTATCAGATGTTGATTGATGTGGAAAATTCTAAGAACAATAACAGAGCCAGCTCTGATCCTTCTAAATTAGATGTGGGAGAGGGAATGCAAGGCCTTAGGTGCTGTGAGCATCTGAAAGACCGGCCTGAGGACTGGGAAGGCAATGCCTGAGGGACAGGAAGCAAGAACCTCCTTGTCCATGCCACTGGAGTTGGAGGAAAAGGTTTTCATCTTGAGAAACTAAGCTACATTAAGAGAAAGAGAAAATGAGAACAAATTTGATTTCTCTGGGTGAGTATCCCAAACACATAGTGAATGAGGTAGACAAACCCGCTGAGCAGTGGTGGCACATGCCTTTAATCCCAAAATTTGGGAGGCAGAGACTGGCAGATCTCTGAGTTCTGAGTTTGAGGCCACCCTGGCCTACAGAGTGAGTTCCAGGACGGCCAGGGCTACACAGAGAACCCCTGTCTCAGACAACAACAATAACAAAATGTACAGCTGTGGTGATGAGTTGCTGGTGTGGTGGAATTTCTGCCATCTCTCAGTTCCTGCCCCAGTAAGACATCTGACATTGTACTTGGAGAGGTTTGATGAGAATGACTCGGGCTGGGCAGCGGTGGTACAGGTCTTTAATTGGGATGCAGAGGCAGGTGGAGCTCTCTGAGTTCAAGGCCAGCCTGAACTAGAGAGCTTGTTCCAGGACAGACTCCAAAGCAACAGAGAAGCCCTGTCTCGAAAAGCCAAAGAGAGAGGGGAAGCAGAGAGAGAAAGAGAAAGAGAGAGAGAATCCCAGAGCAAGTGGGATGCTCATCTTGATGTGCTTGGGTGATAGAGGCTCTCTGGGCCAGGATCAATGTTGCAGAAGAAACAGGGAGGGTGCTAGGCATGGCAGATGGCTAGGGAGTGAGGCCAGGAGGGCATCAGTACTAGAGGAGCTCTCAGAGGTCATAAGGGGTGTGTGTGTGTGGTAGATCTCATTCAGCAAGGAGCCTTGAAGATTGTCACCTTATAGGCCCAGCCAGAACTTGAGAAAGCCATCCACTTCCAGGCTAGGCTCCTCACTGATAATTGAAACACTTCTGGGTTGTCCCAAGTGTCATCTCATATTACTCTGCAAATAGCTGCCCACTTAGGGTTGCATTTACTGGAGCTTAAGCAGAAAAGATAAAGAGCATCATCTCTTCCCAGCCTGTATCTTTGGTTAAGGGCATTTACTCCGACAAGGGATGGAGGCAGGGCAGAACAATGTGTAATTTATGGAATATTATCCTGATATTTATAGATGCATTTTACCCATAAGATTGTCTTATTGTTATTTTATATGGCTGAGTACAGAGGCAAAGCAATTCTTATCTTTTCTTATGCACATTAAAGTACACATATTCATTTATATTAAAATAACATCGATAGCATTTTGTGTCTCATTACTATTAAAAATAAAACAGTAGAATTTATAAAGAATAACCAAATTTGTTATTGCAAAATACCACATTCCCTCATTGTTACACTGTTGCAGCGTCTTCGGATTTTAAGGAATTTGCAATCATGTAAAATGTATTGAATTTGATGGACTCCCACTATAAAACAGCCGAACGCTGTGTAACAACCAACAAAGGGGTTGCATTTTTTCTGCTTGGCAGATTAACTGCTGGTTTTGTTTCCTGCCAGATCGCTCCCAGTAACATAAGTAATAAATCAGGATTATTTTCTTCCTTTTTAGGGTCTTGTTCATATATTTTTTTAAGTCCACCAAAGCTCTCTTTCCTGGTGGGCAAAAAGACAGGAATCTAATCTGTTTTTGCCCTCTGTTCTCTTCATTAATCTTATTCAAAATCAAACACAAAAATAAAGTGAGTGTATGATGGGTACTAAATGCCATGGAGAAACCTTAAAAGAACAGCTGAGGCCATGGAGTAGGGAACGTACATGCTACTAACACTCTTTTGCTATGTTATTGGCATGATGGCATGGTGACAGAGTAGAACAACAAAGAGACCCTGTCTCAAACAAGGAGGAAGGCAAGGATTGACATAAGGACTTGTTCTCTGTCCTCCATACATGGACTGTGACATAGTCTTTCTCTCTCTCTCTCTCTCTCTCTCTCTCTCTGTCTCTCTCTCTCTCTCTCTCTCTCTCTCACACACACACACATACATGCACGCATGCACTCACACACACATGAACACACATAATGCATGTACACACAACATATAAGAGATTATAAATAATATTAATCTACATGTTTTTATAGGAACGTTTGCTAAGACTAGAATGGCTGGCCCAATTAGTGAATCTAGGTCTCGGTACACATCTGGGTATGTTTCCATTGTAGCCACGCCATTTGATGCTCATTGTGGCAGGCTGTGAGAGTTCTATTTGTTTTTTACTGTCGCCAGAACTTGGGAGAGTGAGAGTTTTTGATTTTAAAAACTCAAATAGATTTGCAGTAGAACTGTCTTAGAGTTTTTAATTTCCCACGATCGATGATATTGAACAACTCTTTGTGTGTTTATTTTCATTTGTATATGTTCTTGGATGAGGTGTATTCAGATATCTTTTCTGCTTTCAGTTTGCAATTGTTTGCATATTATTAAGCTTCAAATATTTTATGGAATTTAAATAAAATTCTTTTCATCAAAAAGTCTTATTGTGTGTGTGGTGTATGCATGTGTGTGTGCATGTATGTACACGTGTGTGCATTGGTACATGTGCGTGTAAAGAGCAGAGTAAGGTAACAGGTGCATCTCTCTCTTGCTGTCCATCTTATTCCCTTGAGGCAGGGTCTCTCACTGAACCTGAAACTCACTGTTTTCGGTAAGGCTGGCCAGCCGATGGATGGCCTTTTGGGACTTGCCCCTTCTGTTTGCCAACACTGGGCTACAGGCATACATAGGAGCTGCAGCTGGCTTTTACATGGATGCTGAGAATTCAAACTCAGGTCCTCATGCTCACACAGTGAAAACTCTTACCCCCGAGGCTTCTCCCCAGCTCTTGAAGTCTGATTTGGAATTATCATATTGCATAAGAGATGCTTGCAAAGAAGCCGGAGTTCGGAGTGCAGCTGCGTGAGCAGCGTTTGTTGACAAGATGTTTCCTTCTTGGATTGATCCTGAACCTTCACAAAAGGTTATTTCTGTGCACTTCATTCTGTTTCATTAATCTATTTGCTATCTTAAAGTTACTGCAATACAGTTTCGATTACTGTCAGCTGTGATAAGCCTTGAGATCAAATGCTAGAACTCCGATGTTCTCTGTCTTGAAGTTACTTTGGATTTTCTAGGTCTTTTATGTTTCTCAAACTTCTTTTTATTTGGTCTTTGTATCTTTCATACCACGAATCATGATCTTATTTATTTCCCGTCCCTGGATACCTGCCCTCTGCCCTTGCAGCTACCCCCCAATAAAATTTAAGAGAAAAAAGAAAATAGGGGGGAAAATCTCATCGTGGAATCTGTAGTGTGACACGGAGAGTCTCGCAGTAAAGTCTTTGTCCAGATATCTCCACTTGCAAGTGTTCATTGCAAAGAGTCATCGGCCTCGTCTGGGCCTCTGGTTTCTGCTACACTATCGATGCTAGGCCCTCACTGGAACTCTTCTTGGTTATCCTGCTGTTGTCCTGTGTTGTGGAAATTCTGCAGCTTGGTCTGCAGGACTGATCCCTTCACCTGCTTCAACAGATCACACATGGGGTGGGTATTAGGATTGGCTAACCCATAACCCTGGTTCTGAACCTAGGCAGTTGCAGGGTTGGTCAGTCTGCCAGCTCTCCCTTGTTCTTCCCTCGAGGGTGAGTGCTCCAGCATGGCTGTGGTGAGTTCACCCTTCAGTGATGAACTGTGGGGAGGGCAGTTCTCCAGCTTTCATGGCCTCAGGGTCGGATCTCGCACACACTACACCTTCAGGGCCAGCTCTGCTGTGTTACCCAGATGTGGCATAGGGACCACTGCAGGGATTGAGGGGCAGGGCTAGACCTCAGGGCCGGCTCTCCCATGTGCCTCAGACATTGTTGGAGCGGGAGGGCACATCTCTCTCCCACCCTTGCTACCACATGACAGGTGAGTAATGGGGACAGCTCTTCCATGCTCACAATACCAGGACACCTCTGCCAATGGGGTTGGCTCTGTTGTGCTGCCCAAGCAAGATGCAGGGCCTGATCTCCCGAGTGGTGCCCTCATGGCCAGCAGGGGCCTTTCTCCCACCCTTCCGACCTCAGTGTCCACTCTTCCACCTGCTTCAGGGGTCTTTTATGTTTACGTGTAAATTTTATTTATTATTTTTTAGAAGCTAATTAAACATATAAAGTTGACTTTACTTGAAATTTTTTTTTGCCACTCACCCTGTTGACATATACATTTTATTTAAGACTATAAAGAATCTATAGATTCACTTTGGAAGAACTATTTTTTTTAAACAATACCAATGCTTCAGATCCATAACCATACACACCGTCATTTATCTGGGTCTTCAGCTGTCATGCCAACAATATTTTGTAGATTTAAAAGTGCAGATCTTGATTTTCGGATTTTTTAATTTTTAGATATCAATTTTATTTCAATTGTTTGCTCATTGGCAACGTTCAGTAATGCAATGATTTTTTTTAATGCTTGCCATACATTCTGCAGATTATGAATCTTGACTAGTTGGTCTGGTTGACAGATGGCGGTAAGCTTTGATGCTTAAGTGACACGTGGGCAGCAAACAATATCAGCTTCTCTTCTCCCCCATGCTGAACAACAGGCATTCATTTATTAGCTTCCTTTCTGTTACTGCACTCTTCGGATACCCTTTGTAGTGCTACTACATGTGGTAGACATCACCACTTCATTTCCTTCCTGGATAAAAACTGCTGAGTCCTTCATCATTAAATAGAATGTCAGCTTTAGGTTTCCATGATTACCTCTATCAAGCTGAAGATGCTTCCTTTGGAAATTTGCTTCTTTTTCTATTGCTTTTTCTGACAGCATCGTGAGTATATGTTTGTTTTGGTAGTCTGTTAAAATGGGAAATTATATTAATTAAAATTTGAATGTTAAAGCAGTCTTTCATTCCTGGAATAAATTCCATGTCATCATACTATATTAATCTCTTTTTTTGCATTTTTGAATTAGATTAGATGAAGAATTGTTAAGGGGCTTTGCATTTTTGTCTATGAAGGAAAATTGTCTGTGGTTTCCCTGTAATTTTTTTTTTGAGGTTTTGGCATCAGAGTAGTGCTTGCCTCATACATAGATACAGTGTTGAATTTAGAAATAGAGATCTGAGTATCCCTTATTTTAAGAAATGCCTGGGACTGATTTGGATTTCATATCTTCATCTACAGGAACTAATTTGCTGTTAATTGAATTCAGTGTGATGTCATATTAAATGCCATGATTTCACTTTAAGGTCTGATTTGGAAACTCATGTATATCCTCCATGTCTCCATTTAATCTGCTCTTCTGCTCCCTGCCTTGGGGGATCAACTGAGGACATTTGTGATATCTTTTCTGCTAATTCTATCACCTGTGTTGTTTTTATATTGATTTTGCATAATTTTACTCCTGTGCACAGCTTTTGTTTTCTTGCTTCTTTGCATATCTGATAAATATGTCATCGACTGTCCGACATTACGCCTTGAGTCATGACCTGTCCAGTGCCCCATCTCACTGGTGTCCCTGTGTGAGTCAGTGGTCTGTTCCTGTCCATACTGCCTTGCCCTGATGTCCTCGCCCTGCTTGTGTAACTCAGTTTCAGGTGGGTACCAATCGCTACAGAGCAGAAGACGATTCAGGCCCCCGGCAAATCTCCTGAGCTTGTTTCCAGTACAGCTCTTCCCACTGTGGTACCAACTTGAAATCTCTACCTATAAAGGCCTCAGCGGATAGGATACTCTTGCAGTTCTTCCGTTTATGGTGATCAATGGGCTCCTTCTAGTTTTCCCTTCTCTTTGAGCCATGGCTGATAGAAACCTTGTTTCCTTATTGTAGGGTAACTCCACTTAAATTCTGTGTGTGTGTGTGTGTGTGTGTGTGTGTGTGTGTGAGAGAGAGAGAGAGAGAGAGAGAGAGAGAGAGAGAGAGAGAAATCTTCTACAGTAGCAGGTCTCCAAATGACATTTCCAATGGTCTCTAATTGTTAATCTATCCATCCCCATACTTCCTCCTCTGCCCTACACTCCCATCCCCTACCTCATTAACCTGCCTAATTCCATCACTCACTCCCCTTTCCCCCTTCATACACCTTTGTTCAATGCCCTTCTCTTCACATTTCCCTTACTAGTTTCCTACCTCCTCTGGGTACTCCAGTTTAAACAGACATATCTAAAGACACACGTAAGACAGACTGTGTGATGTTTGTCTTTCTGCATCTGAGTTGCTTCACTCAGAACGATCATTTAAGGCTCCATCCACTTACCTTGAAAGTTCATTTTTATTTATAGGTGAACAAAACCCCACTGTGTATGCATATCCTATTTTCATAATCCATTCATCATTTAATGGACAACTAAACTGTTTCCATTTCCTGGCTCTGGTGAATTAGCACATAAATGAACATGAATGAGCAAGTATCTATTAGTAGGATATGGAGGTTGTTGGTAATGTGCCAGCGTGGCATAGTCCCATGGCTGGATCATGTGGTAGATCTTTCTATAGCTTCTTGAGGAACTGCCACACTTATTTCTAGAGTGGCTATGCCAGGTTTCATTCCATCAACAGTGAAGATTTTTTTCTCCATATCCATGCCAACATTTGTTGCCATTTTTTAAAATTTTAGTCATTCCCATTGGCATAAGATGAATTGCCAAAAGGGTTTTTGTTGATTGATTTTCTGTCCTGCCTAGTTCCCACAATCATTAAGTCCCAAGGATATCACACAGAGGTCTACATTAACTATAAACAGATTGACCCATTAGCTCAGGCTTCTTATTAACTCTTATAACTTATATTAGCCCATTATTCTAGCATACTTAGCCACATGGCTCAGTACCTTCTTTAGAGAGGTAGTCACATCTTGCTTCTTCTGTGTCTGGGCTGGGACCACAGAGGAAATGGGCTTCCTCCTTCCCAGAATTCTCCTGTTCTCATTGACCCACCTCTACTTCCTGTCTGATTGTCCTGCCTACACTTTCTGCCTGGCTACTGGCCAATCAGCATTTATTTAAAATATAATTGACAGAATACAGACCATTCTATCACACCAGGTGTTAATATACATTTCTGTGGTGGCTAAGGGTGGTGATTTTGTTTTTAATGAATATATGTATCTTTAAAAATCTGAACATATAAAAATCCAATGAAAATATCTATTTTATTGAACTTTGAAATTCCAGTATAATCAAAGGTTTATTGTGGATAGGAAGTACCTGCTCTGTCCTCTTTGTGCCCCACTGACTGATATGTCACTCACTGAATGTGTTGACAGCTCTAGTCTTGTCTTCAGTGGCTCCTCTGCCTGGTCACTGGGAAAAGACCGTTGTCGCAGAGGTGAGGCTTGAACACTGCTTGTCACTGGAGGTGTCTGCCTGTTAGAACAAAACGTGCCAACAGAATTGATTGCGTGATGAATATTTTAACTCCATCTAAAGTTTTCAAATGTCAGTAAAGGGCTTATTTACATGTAAGCGAGACAGTTGTAAAATAATTGGAGACCCTACATTTCCTAAGAGATTCTCAAAACTTTTTGGTGTTCGGAGAGCCTTTTCCTCTTGAACGCTGTCAAGGGCTCTGAAGAGCTGTTGCTCCTGTCAGTCACACGAGCTGCCGTTTACTGTATGAGAGATGAATCCCCAGAAACGTTTGTAATATGTATTTATTCAGTTGAAAATAAATGCATTACATGCTAATTTTTGGATGCTTCATCAATTATTCTTAAGTGAAATGGATTTTTCCCCTCCTCCCCCGCCCTGCTTGCTCCCTCTCTTCTCCTCCAATGAAAGGATGCCTGGCAGAGGAGCAGACAACGGCCGCTAGCACAACTCCATGTCACCACTCAGTTCCTACACAGGACACTTCAATCTTTTGGTCACTGCTTTTCTGTAATCAGTTACAACCCAGTAGAAGAGGTCCATAGTGTTGAAATATTATTTTAACAATGCATTTAACCTTGTGGACACCCAGGAGGCCCTCCAGAGTTTCTATGGCCACTTCTGAATTGCTCCTTTATGCTAATACTTCAGTGAACTCATAACAAATGCTGATGGTATATATTAAAACAATATTCTTTACTTTCATTTCTAACTTTTTATTGAAGTATAATATCTAGTCAGCAAAATGAACAGATATAAAACATGCAGCTTGATAGCTTTGCAAAGCAAATACCCCCAAGTCCCTCAGTGTTCTGACCACACAGAGAACACAGAAAACAAAACCCATATCACAGAAGTCCCGAGTTAACCCTTTCCTGCTCGCTCCCTCTCCATGTAGATTATTTGGTTCTTTGTTTTGTTTTCAAGACAGGGTTTCTCTGTGCAACTAATACAGCTTTTCTGTAACTTGCTCTGTAGACCAGTCTGGCCTCAAGCTCACAGACATCTGCCGGCCTCTGCCTTCTGAGTGCTGGGATTAAAGGCATACACTACTACTTCCTGGCTTCAACTATACATGGATTCAAAGCCTGTGTATTCTTCCTTCTACAGTATCCTTTCAAAATTCCTTTGAGTCACCATTGGTTTCCTTCCTTTCTCTTGTTTGCTTGCTTGTTTTTTGCTTTTGTTTTTGGCCATGTGATCATCCTATTTCTCTTGTCATATATATATACAAATATTTGTGGTATGAACATGCTATGTATCTATGGCATATTTATATACACATATTCACATACATATGCCTTGGTAGGAAAATGCCCTCTATCTGACTTTGTATAATCAGTCCTTTTGTATTCTTACAGGGAAAGTCAATCTGCACAACATTGTACATCACCTTTGTTGTTGTGTTCCTGTGAATTCAACTCTGCTAGGCATGTCCTGATGTAGATATGTCAAGTTATAGACTCATGGCTTATAGGCTTATACAACGTGCTTGTTAGTGTATGCTGCTAAATGGTTATCGGACTTTTTTTCTTTTCAAATGGAAAGACTAGTCATTTATTGGAGTAGCTTGGATGGAATCCATTCATCTAAAATCAAAATTTTGAACATAAACCTGTTTCAGATCATTTTGCAGACATTATAACATGTCAAAGTTCTCAGTTCTTGGAGGTCTCTGGGCCTGGAGACAGATTTGTGGCAACAAGGGAGAGGATGACATCTTGGGGAACGTATTGGAAGAGGGCCAGTGTCAATCATGATGGGACATAGTTGCACACCTTTATCAGATTTCTGTCACGACCTCAGAAGTAGATGCACATGATAGGACATTTTGCTCCTGTCCTGGAGACCACACCCGTCCCATCAGGGACATCACAAGCCTGAGGTGCTTGATTATCTCCTCCAAAGGAACTTCTGTGGTTAGAAGTTATATGTCCCAGGAACCTTCTAGGTGAACTGCTTTGATATCAAATTCCTTTCCCATCATTTGTAAGTTATATTTTTGGTCTTCAAAACACAGTGCTTCCTGTTCTCCACTGAAAGTAGTGTCTTCCATGGCCCAGATCTTGGAATAGAACACAGTGGTATCTTTGACTTCCTTACTGTCACCATGATGTGGTCAAGACTATATATATGACATGCGGAAGGGATCAGATAGCTGTTCCTCTATGGAGAGCAGTAGCTGAAGGGATAGGGACAGAAGTGTGGGTATCAGACTCTTATAACCCTTTATAGGGACTGGCTTCCAGCAGTGGACCCCTGACATCTCCAGTGTTATGAAATATCTGAGTGTTCCTTTGATGGGAAATATTTTGCTGCAGTCACTTCTGTGATATCTTAATCTTTTAGCATCCCCAGAATAGCCCCTAGGTGTATGGTTAGCTCTTCCATGCTGGATTCCTTTGCCAGTGAACCACATCTCTAACGACAGTGGTGTCATATAAGCTTATCCAGGTGGTTTTTTTCTCTAACGCTATTTAGATTAAAAATACCCATTCTACATATAGTTTTAGAGTTTGTTGTTTACCTCTCTGTATACTAGAATACTAGGCTAGCTGACCCTCAAGCTGCTGGAAGTTCTCTTCTCTTAGCTTGCCTTCTCAAGGAACATGCAGGTGCTTGCTACAGTACTCAGTTAAACACGACTTCTAGGGATTCGAACTCAGGTCCTCATGCTTGTACAGCGAGAACTTTACCCGCTGAGCACCTCCTCTTGTCTTAATCTTTGGCCTATATCCTTTTCTTTTACCAGTGCTCTCTGTAGATAATCCATTTTGGTCAAACATCATACGGTTCATCAGTGAGATATAACCAGGCAACAAAACTTCATGCTTTATTGCCTGGTATGAATTAAATAACAGATGTGTAGTGACCAATCATGGACAGACTTTGAAAGAAGTTACTTAACTGGTCATTGATTATCTTGCACAGCTATTATTTGCTCAGTGATTTGTGGGCTCTGGAGCTATTCACAATTTTATATTTCACACAATTTCAATTACGCTGAAGCAGCTGAAATTTGGGTCCTGTTAGGTGGCCAGTGAAATTCACAGAAATAATAACCGTGTACAGTGAGAACTCTGAGTGTTTATTTGTTGTTCACCAGGATGTGCTCTTTGTATTGTAACCATCTAAGTCTTTCCCCCTTTCCTAAGCAGGACACTACCTTACTGATATAGGAATCTTTGGGTGCTCTGTTACTTACATTTCTCTGGTTATACGCTGTAGATAATTCTTCAGATGTTGTAGCCCGCCTCTCTAGAGTCTTGCAATGTCTTATGGTCCCAGCTATCAAATACGCACTTACCATTGTATTACTTTCCTGCCATTTTGATAACACAGTGTAACCAAGGCAACTTAAGGAACAGAGTTAATTTTGGCATATGATTCCAGGCTGAGAATCACCATGACAGCAAGCGGCAGGTATGGCAGCAGGACCAGGGAACTGAGAGATTACATCTTTAAGCGCAGCCCTGTGGGCATGAAGCAGAGAGTGTGGACTGAAGGTGCAGTGAGGCTCTAAACTCTCAAAACCCTATCGAGGTGATGTGTTTCCCCCCAACAAGGTTGCACCATCTCTCAAGAGAGCACTGCCAGCCGGTACCAAGTGTTCAAATACTGGAGTCTCTGGAAGGCATTTCTCATTCAAACCATCACAACAGTTGATGTTTCTGTGTTTGTGTCTATGAAAAAAAGTGGCCAATTTCAAATGTATAAATATTCTCTTTTATCTTTAAATGCTACAGTGTCACACATTGTGGATTCGGTGTTCTTATCACATAGAACTGATTTCTGCAATTAGATAAACCAGAGAAAAGATGCTGTTGTCCCTAATGAAGATTCAGCTGATAGGATCCCTTTCGTTATGCAGAACTTATTTGGAATTTAGGATTAACCTGTGGATCTGGGTCTATTTTCAGTTCACTCTTTTTCTTAGAGTAGAGCCTCTGCTTGGGGAAGATAATACCCGAAACCCAGTGGGCTCTGAAATCCAGCTTTTCTCACCAATGCTATTTATTTATTTATTTATTTATTTATTTATTTATGGTTTTTTCGAGACAGGGTTTCTCTGTGGCTTTGGAGCCTGTCCTGGAACTAGCTCTGTAGACCAGGCTGGTCTCGAACTCACAGAGATCCGCCTGTCTCTGCCTCCCGAGTGCTGGGATTAAAGGCGTGCGCCACCATCGCCCGGCCACCAATGCTCTTTAAAATTGTAACACTTAGAACAATTTGGGGTGCAGTTTTAAGTTGTTCTAAGTATAGTATGTCTATAATAAATTAACTCACTATCACCAGGAGTCTTGTTTGTAATCTGCCTTCTTGTCTGCCTTTCTGTCTATCTGTCTGTCTGTCTAATCTATTATCTATCGATCTATCCATCTATATATCTATCATCTGCTTATCTGTCATCTGTCTATCCATCGATATATTGCCCTCCCTTCATTCGTCCTTCCATCCATCCTCCCTTCTTTTTCATTTTTTGAACATGAGAATTTATTTACAATGAGAAATGGACAAGAGAATGTGACAAATTTAAAAGCTGAGAATTATTACATGTATCACAAACACTCAATATTTTAAAAAATAATCAGCTTCCTTGCTACATCTCTAAGGTTTTGGTTGCATCCCTAGATCAACTTTTTATGGGGCAATGACCATTATTTTGGACAAAGACTAGTAAGAAACCTTAGTATGGTTAAGCCAAGTTTATTCCCACTAATGGTCATCTCACGACTTGATTATCACATAGATGTCTGGATTTGATTTAGGGAAAATATATTTTTAAAAAAAATATGTAAATGATAAGATTTATTTTTGAATTATTGCTTTTATTTTGACATTTCACACATATAGACAGTATACTGTCATCGTATTTCCCCTCTGTTACCCTCTCTTATGCCCACCCCACTCCTGCTGAAGTCTCTTTTTTGGTCAACTCATCCTGCTCTTACTTTTGTGTCTTATCCTGATGCAGCTGCTGTGTGTTCACGTTTGCAAGGGCTGGGTGGGGTGTCACACAGCCTTTCACCACCCTCTTTCTGTTGTGGAATTTCCACTTCACTCCCGAATGTTCTGTGAGTCTTGAAGGGTACGGTACCGATGATTTATTCAGGGCTGAACACTTAGCAGGCACTTCATTCTCAGTGTGTCAACCAGTCATGAGTCTCTACACTCACGGTTGCTAACTGCAAAAAGAAGTAGCTATGACCTGGCATGGGAGTAGCATTTGTCTGCTGGTAAACATAAACAAAAATATTCACTTTGTAAAACATCATCAGGACCTGATTTGCCTAGGGTCTGCATTATCCCAGCCATGAGCAAAATTTTGATAATGCAAATCTTATCAAATATGTATTCCCTCCTATGGATTGGGCCTCCACGTATACTGGATAGCTAGGGAGTGGACCCAGCCTAGGGTGTGTGTGGGGGTGGGGTGGGGGTATCTCTATGGCAGCAAATAGTGTCCTTTGGGGAAACACTCAGGAGTGTGGTACAGCTGGGGCACATGTCAGTTCTGCTTCTATCTTTTTGAGAAGCCATCACATTGATTTTCAGAGTGGTTGCCCCAACTCACTGTCTCCCCAACAGTGCAGATCCTCACCAGTATTTGTTTGTGTTTAACTTTTTTATGGCAGCCATACTGCCTAGCATGATATGGAATCTCAAAATGCCATGCCAGTACTGTGGTGCCTTCAGCACTATGTCTCTATAGGATTGCTTGACGTTGACAGTGCTACTCCCAGCACTATTTTTTTTTTGACTCAGGGTTTCTGTGGCTGTCCAGAATCATTTGTGCCTTCATATGAATTTTAAAAGTTTTTTTCTTCTATTTCCATGAAGAATAGTGCTAGATTTTGATGGGGTTATATTGAATCTGTAGATTGCTTTTTGGTAGGATGGTCATGCTCACAATATTAATTTTTCATCTATTAAGTCAATGAATTAGTGATTAACATTAATGATTAAAATTAATTAAATTAATTACTGATCCTCGGGCATGAAGCCATAAAGCCACTTTATTGTAAGGAGGTTGCTTGTTAGTTGCTGGCTGCTTAGCAGCTCAGACACGAAATAATCACACAGAAACTATATTATTCAAAACACTGCTTGGCCCTTTATCTATAGTTTCTTATTGGCTAACATTTATATCTTAATTTAACCCATTTCTAGTAATCTGTGGTCGCCACATGGCTGTGGCTTACCAGATAAAGTTCCCAGCATCTGTCTCTAGCAGGGCTACATGGCTTCTCTCTACTCTGCCCTGCTTTTTCCCAGTGTTCAGTTTAGTTTTCCCTACCTAACTAAGTTCTGCTCTGTGCAGACCCAAGGCAGTTCTTTATTAACCAACGGTATTCACAGCATACGGAGGGGAATCCCACACCACCACTTTGGTAGTGTTTGTAGTGGGAACCTGTAGCAAGATTCTTACATGATGACTGACCACCAAGCAGAGAGCATGTTTGAGCTCTTCTTCTTACTTCTACTAAGGTACTTTTACTAGCTAGGACCCACAGCCTATAGGTATTTGCAGCTTTCAAAAGAGTACCAAACCTGGAGGAGCACCTATAACACAAGCCCAGGGAAATTTCAGATTCAAACCACATCAGGGCATATGATATTGTTTCAGAGAAATTTTAAAATAAAATACCTCTTTGTTTAAAAATTGCCCCCATGTCATAATTTAAAAAATACACCATGATGCAGGTATGAACCCAAGTACTGCTGGGTGCCTATTATGATATACACATATACATTGCATTCTCAGTAACAGGACCTGAGTTCGTCTGATAACAAGGAAAAACCCAGGTTATACAAACTCATATAGGCATGATGCTCTATTCTGTGGCACATTTCATAGTGAAGTTATTATTTTTAAACTACAACAGTTTACTTAGTTATTTGTAACACTTTGTGGTTCTTAGGTTAAAATCAAGTCTGTCCAATTCTTTGTGAAACTTACACTGACCTATATCATAGGCTGAGGCACACGCATTTTATAAGTAAAAAATAAATTACTATAATTATAAGTAGTTCTTTTTGGCTTAATGAGGGCCTTTTAAATTTTAATAAAGAATGCATCTATTTGTTTAGTGTGTATAAGGGGGTGGGGGTATGTGACTACAGCACACATATAGGCCAGAGGTGATGGTCCTCCCACCGTCTGGATTCTAGGGATCAAACTCAGGACATCCAGATTGACAGCAAGCATCCCATCCTCTGAGCCACATTGCAAACCTCTTAATAAAAACATTTCGTGTTGTAGAATAATATTTTAAGGAGTGTTGCTTTTGTTTATGCCACATTTGTTTAACTCTGTGAAGCTGTGTTACTGTGCCTGTCTAAAACACCTGAAGGTCTAATAAAGAGCTGAATGGCAAAGCAGGAGAGAGAAATAGGCTGGGTTGTCAGGCAGAGAGGATAACTATGAGAAGAAATCTGGAAGAAGACAATTGGGGAAACAGAAAAGGAGGAGGACTTCAAGGACCAGCCAACGCAGTCAGACACAGAGTAAGAAGGAAAGAAAAGGTGTACAGGGATAGGGAAAGATAGATGGGATAATTTAAGAAAAATTGGCAAGAAACAAGCCATGTTAAGGCCAGGCATTCATAACTAAGAATTAGCCTTCATGTGTGATTTATATGGGTGGTGGGATCCTCAAAAAGACCAAAAAAGTCAAAAGACTAAAGAGCCAACAGAGTAAAAAATCACACAACAATATAATAAACTTTTGTATGAAAAGTTTTCAATTATTTTTTTGACAATTGATGAATAACGATTCTTCTATCCAGCACCAAAATGATAATTATAAACTTGTAAAAAAAAAATGGCAAGAGAGAGAATCCTGAATAGACTCTTCCTACTGGTTTAGTGGTTTCTCAGAGTTTTCTTTCATGTAGGAAGCAGTCCATGGGAAGTCATATTATTAAGGAAAGAAGGCCTGAAGGGTAGGGACTAGAATAAAAGGGGAAAGGCTTTGGAAGCTCCATGTCCAGAGGTCTGTTCCTGTGGGGACATCCTAGCACTGTGATATTAGTATTATTATGTCAATGATATCTTCTTGTCTAAAAGTATTTAAAGTGATACCTAGTTATGTATTTAGTAAACTTTTTAAAATGTTTATATGTTCATTGGACCTGACCTGTTGAACAACCAAGACTACTTAAATTTGGAATAGAAAGAGGTAGTTCTATTTTTCCCCATTTTTGATATGCCAATTAATAAAAATTCCCATTGTCTTCCCCAACCTTAAATGCATGCACTGAGGGCTTATTATTAATATTTTGTTACTTGTGGTGAGTTTAGAGTTGCTGATATGTTCCATATTCATCACCAATAAGAACAAAGTTTTAAGATCATATAAAGGAAGTATTGTGATTATCCAACCTAATGGGTCTGCACAGCCACACAGGATCAGATTTTAATGTGGTTGCTGAGGACACTACCTATTTACCCACTAAGGCCACCATTATTCCAGGCTCTGGCAGCTCCTCTGTTGGAGCTGCCTTGAGTCTTAGGCATGGAACCACCCAAGAAACTGTCTTCTGACAGGACAGTTTGTGGCTGGGTCGCTGGGGACCGTTTTGCTGCTCTCATATTGGAATGGCATCATTGTCTAAAAGTCAAGGTCAATGTCATAGGAAGGGTTTGCCATCTGCATTGTTCTTTGTAGATAGCAGTTTGTAAATCTTGCTAAGGAGAATGTGATGGCTTTGAAAAGATCAAAAGTTTGAACAAATTCAAAGTCCTCTTTGTATACAACCTCAATAATATAAGCAATATTTCTGACACGCATGGATAAGATACACACATACATTGCTGAATATCACAGACAACATTTTTTAATTGCCTGCATTATCTCAATTAATTTTATTTAATTTGAGTGACTGACTATTTGATAGCACTGAAATTCTAGTGTTGTATTATTGGGATCATTCTAGAGAAGAAAGGCTTTGACTTTTTGTTGGGGGAAGCTGCTTGTTGATTCCCCGATGCTCAGCCCCAAAATATCCACACAGAATCTGCATTAATTAAATCACTGCTTGGCCCATTAGAAGCTCTAGCTGCTTATTGGCTAACTCTTGCATCTTAATTTAACCCATCTCCATTAATCTGTGTATCACCACTAGGTCATGGCCTACCGGCAAAGTTTCAGCATGCCTATCTCCAGCAACTCCATGGCAGCTCTCTAACTCCGCCTTCCTCCTTCCAGCATTCAGTCCAGCTCCTCCCACCCCCACCACCTAAGTTCTGCCCTATTAACAGGCCAAGGCAGTTTCTTTATTCATTAACCAATAAAATCAACACACAGACAGTAGGACTTCCCACACGAGACTTTCTTCAATGTGACAGGATTTTATTTTGTAAGACCCTTAATAAAAAGGAATCCCTCTGAATTATAAATTTTAGACCCACCACCACAGTACATTCAAGTAGAAATATTCTTCTTATCGTGACCTTGATGTGAGGAACCGCTTCCCATCACAGGGAAAACTGCCTGAACTGTTTGTTTTCTCTCATCGGAAGGTTTTATTCTGCCTGTAATTAAGCCATCATTTGTTTTGCAGTTGTGTTATTAGGGTGGCCTGGGTCCACTGTGTGTGTGGTGGTGGGTCTTCAATGCGGTTTGATAAACGCTAAGCAAGTTTTGTGTGTTTCTTTCTGGCTGCAACGATAGCCATCAGGTCACCGTTAGGAGGCAGAAGACCACTTCCTGCTGTATTCTGAATGACTCCAGGAACTGATCCAATTAGGGCAGCGTGGTAATAAAGTAAAGACACAAAGGCACATTACAGTAAGGCTGGAATTAGATGATTTGGGCGCTCCTATGGAGAAGCCACAGTACCCTGAAAGCTCCGTGTGTTTACTATACACCGCTGAACAAGGAGGCGGAGTTCATCATTGGAGCAGTCTCATAGAGGAACAGTCTCAGCCTATGAACAAGATCGGAGGGCTAGAAAGCTACAGCAGATATTTTTTGTACTCAGTGTTGGCACTGGCAGTTGGACCCGAGGAAGGCTTTGCCGTTCATCCCTCTGTGCCACTCCTATGGGCCTGAGGCAGTGGGGACCTCGACATGACTGTGCCCTTGTCAACCACACTTGGAAGCTCAGGACGTCTCTCACGCACTGCATGTTATTTTCAAGTCCATTGCTGAAACTGGAACTCCTCACAACAAGTGCCCCTCAGGAGATGCAGGCCGGTCACCCAAGTGTTGGCCCTAAGCTTCCCACAATGAATCCTTGAGACTGGAGGGTTGCTGTCAATACAGCAGGCAGATTTTAGGGACCATTTGCAATTCTAGGCCACTAATAAGCACTTGCTTGTTGACAAATAATTGGAATCAGGGGATGACAAAAAAAAATTCAGCTCAAGTACTCACCATATTAAAGCTTATGTTGAGATAGGCCAGGAATAAATGATGTTTCCTCTAGCACACAATCTCCCAAAGTTCAGATAATCATTGCTCTGGGGAGTGGGTTGGGGAACAACAGAGAAACCTGGGGCCACTTAGAAGAGCTTCCTTTGGTTTTCAATCAATTGGAGGACTTTGTGGAAGATGGCACTTGTTAAATTGATCTCAATTAAAATCAGTCTGAGTGTGCGCTCAGTCTCCCACAAAGGCTGAGCCTGAGCTGGGAGTAGAATCTTGCTGTTCTGCTGGGAAAGCGGCGGCACCTGTCTGGATGGTATTGGCACTTTTCCTTTTTCTAATTTTCACCTCAGCCTTTTCTTCCACACTGGCTTTGACCTCCCTGGCATCCCTAACCAACTCCAATGTACTGTGCGCACCTCCTTCCTTCTGTGGCGGAGCGGGAATGGGGGAGGAATTGGAGGCAGCCTTGCAGTCTCTCACCTCTGACAGCCGGGCCTGCATGCAGCGTGCAGTTGTCAGGACACTGACAGGCCTGCTGGGGGCCAGATAATTGGATTCGAGTGGAAGATTCAGAAGCAATGGGCTGCAGAAGCCCGTGTCCTGCCCCAGGGGCAACGAAGGGCACAGATCGAAAGAAAGAAAGAGAAGGCACCCATGGGGATAGAAATAGGATCTTGATAAATAATAATCTATTTACAACACGGCATGATGAAGACTTTTGTTCAGCTCAGGCCGTGGATTTGTGCTACTGGAGGAGGGCTGGGAAGATAGGCTAGTTGGTAAAGTCCTCTGCACTCTAGCATAGGGACTTGAAGTCGGCCACCAGAAGTCATGTGAAAAATAAAGCTAGGTGTGCTGACACAGGCTTGCAATGCCAACCCAGGGAAAGGAGAGATGGGCCGACCACTGTGGCTGCCTGGCTCGCCAGCCTAGCTCCATGACCCCGCTGGAGCACTAAACCCTTTGCTCAATGGACCACCGTAAGGTTACAGGAGACCCTGAAGCTCCCAGGAACCCATCCCAGGGGGAAGGACTGAATGTCACACGAAAGAAGTCTATTTCTACCAGGAAGTTTGTTGTTTTTAATCAAAGCAAACCTCCTGACAGCTCATTATTGAGACAACAAGGAGGGACTTTATTAATACTGCGTGACAGTGGCTCTTGTGCAAATTGAGGTTCTTTGTTCACGTGTGACAGTCTGCTTAGGCAGCATCTGGTGGGGGGCGCCAGGTGGGATAGCGTTGTCAAAGAGCAGCGCAGTAACAATTAACCCCCGGTCCCCAGTTCTCACACAGACCTCTTTCAATTTCCTCAGGTAGCTTTATCATGAAAGGTGATGGATAAAATCTTTCATGTGATTTTTTTGTTGTGAAGTAGCCCCTCGTGACTGCCACAGTCTGTCTTAAACTTATAGGAGTTTATTTCCCCAAATGCTTACAATTCTGCTTATATATTGTGAGAGTTTGGTGGTAGTTTTGCCTCCGTGACTGTGGCAGATAAGAATTCTCTATCAAACATAAAATTCCGGAAGTGGAATGGAGTGACATAGCTCAGGAGGTGCAGGATTGCCTAGCATGCAGGAGGCCTGGAATTAGGCTCCTAGCCCTACACAAATAACGTGTGATGGCATGTGTCTGAAAGATCCAAAACCTTCAAGGTAGAGGTGAAAGAATTAGGTGTTTGACATTTTTTTTTTCAGCTACGTAGTGAGTTCAAAATCAGCCTGTGATACATGAGACCCAGGCTTAGGAGAGGTTTTGTTTTGTTTTTTTAGGGTGTGTGTGTGTGTGTATGTGTGTGTGCGTGTGGTTTATTTAAGTCAACAAAAGCAGTGCTGTTTTATATAAGATAGACGACCCATTTAAAAATATGTTACACCAGAGCTATGAAATTAGACTTTAACTAGTGACTCCCTGGGAATTTTGAAACCCTGTGTCAGTAGCATATTAAAGGTATTTGAATTGTAAGAGATTTATAGGGATTGCCTTGAAGATGGTTTGGAAAGACAGAAATCAGCAACAACAAAGGACAGTCCACGGCACAGAAGCTGCTCATCAGCACCAAAGTCCTGTCGCAGTTTAGTTGTGGGGGCTAAGAGCCTCTCTCTTCCACACCAAGCTCGCCCCTCTTAGGCCACTTCAGGAGAGCCACAGCTCCTGGAATCTGCGCACTGAAATAAGGAAAAGTTCTCACTGTTCTCTTGGGCAGCGATCAGACGTTACTGGGACTTATTTGTTCAAGTATCTTTCTTTTGTCATCAGTTAGTTGATATAATCAGAGATAAATTTATCAGTTGGAATGTTTTTAACTGACAAGATCTGCTCTGAGTTTCTATGATTTTCCTCATAAAATTCTAAGAAATAAATAAGGTCTAGTTGTTCCTAGACCAATTGTGCGTATGTGTTTAGGGCACTCCTCATTTCGGAATGACAGTTTAGCTGTCAACATAACTTTTGTGCTTTGCCAGCTATAGGATGCAGGGCAAACAAGAAAATAGCGACATTAACTGGGCACATCATATGAAATTGAAAATTAAAGTTATTGCAGTAGATATTCATAATAAGATTACTCTTTGCTTCCCATGTGTATCATATCTTAAGCTATATGTGTTCTTCTGTTTATTTTTTCATCCAGAATTTTCAGTCTTCTATGTGCTAACTATTGGGCTAGATAACTAGAGTATAAACTGGGAAGTCTGGGACCTTGTCTTAGGGGATGAAAGGTGCAGATGCTCGCTCTTCACATGGAAAGAAGGGCCAGGAAAGAAGTTTAGAGGGCACAGCAGGGACCTTAAGAAGACTAATAAAGCATGTACCTACCTCTTTGTGTGTGTGCACACATTATTTTTAATTCTTCACATTTTATGACTATTTCCAGAAGTAGTTAGAACAGAGCAAATTTTATCTTTCCTTTAATTCACTTTCTCTCTTTCATATCATCTGTGCAGGATCAACTGAACATATCCCAGTAGAGAGAACTTAGCTGGAGTATTTTCCTCCTGACTTGTATGCACCCAGTGATGGCTCAGATGGGATGACTAGAGGAATTACATGGGGAGAGGCAAATCGACTGGCTCTTCCTCATCATGTCATTCACTGAGGAGCCTGGTGTTCCCATATTGTCTACACTGACTGTTTCCCTTACTCCAGGCCATCGGGTACCCTGCTTGCCTCCATCCCTTCCATGCCCTAACCTTGTCCTTGCTTACTTCTTCCTTCACTGTGTAACCTGTGAGCTATGCCTTCTGTCCTGGAATACTCAGTTCGACTTTGTTCAACAGGGAGTACCTTACCCAAATATATTCTATGTATACATAATCATATGTAAAATAGGATATATATTTAAAGTATTATATATATCATATATATATGTAAAATAATGTTAGTTGTATCCATTATTTAATTCATTATTGAAGATGAAATACCAAAGAAGAAGATTTTATTTTGGCTCATGGTTTACAGGGATAGAATATATTTTTAGCAAAGAAAATATGACACTGTAAACTTGTTATGGCTGGTTGCACCTTTTAGGCAGTGTGCACTCAGGAAATAGAGGAGCTTGGCCAGAGCCAGAGTCAAGACAACAAGAGGGACTGTCTAGCTCTGTAGTGTAGAGCCGTGGGTTTTGACCATGTGTCTAACCTACAGGGGAAATCTGGTTTTCTTCTGTTAGCTGTGTGACTTTAGGAATTTGTTTACATTTTTGTATCTCGGTGCCCATTTCGTGGAGCTGTAAAGAGGATTGGATTCTGTGGATGGATGGCCATATAAGGCCTAGCATGTCATTTCCGATGACTTTTGGAGAAAGTCACTGGGGCCTGTCTCTCCTGTCTGTCATGTGGTGATTAGCTCTGGTTATGCCTCCTGTTGGGATGTTCAGCCTTGCCGCAGGCCCATGGCAATGGATCCCCTGAATTAAAACCTCTGACACCGTGAATCAAAATAAACTTTCTCGGCCTGAAGATGTTTGTCCCAGGAAAAACCATAGTGACAAGCCTAGATAATGCAAAGAACCGAGACGACTTATCCTCCTTGACTGGATGTGTTTCTAGAACTCTCACCCGCAAATGACCAGAGTAGGAGAGGCATGGTTAAGTCCTGAGTTGGAACATTCATGAAAGTGTTTGGTGTCCTAGAAAAAACCTCGAGAGGAAACTGTGATCATGGGTAATTACCATCGGAAAATCAAGACATGCGTTCCGTTAGACACCAGATCTGCCAGCTTCCTGTTGTTGGACTTCCCAGGCTTTAAAGTTGTAAGAAATAAACTGTTGAGTTTCTCCAATGAGCCTTCATCTTCACCAGCTCTTCCATTAGCCTGTTTAAATTTTGAGTTAACCAACAGACTGAACCATCAATTAAGTTAGCCCTCTTATGTTCCAGTCGCTTTCCAGCTGACAGTGAGGCTGGAGCCTGTCAGAGCCAAGCCATTTCATAGTGAAAGCCCGGTATTCTCCTTTGTCCCTCATGGCCTAGCCCACTTCACCTTATCCTTTTGGCATCCCTCAAATGTGATGTACTCTGGAGTGTTCAGTCTCAAGAGTCTAATATAGACTTATGTTAGTCGTGAGCCTGGTATGCCGAGCATATGTTTGGCGTGGCAGTAATTGGTCATAGGATAATCATTTCATTCAATTATCTGTACACTTAACAAATTCATATATCTGAAGCACTCAACTGTGTCATCAGCACACATGTTGTTGAAACTACTTTCAAACTTGAAAACTACTTCATTCTCTCAAGAGCGGGGAGTAGAGTTGTGAGCAACCACACTGAGTTTAGAGAAACAGCTTCCTGGTATAATATTGTTTAGAGGACTTCTCTATCCTGTCCCCATCCTTCAGCCAGCATTCCCATTGTCTTCAGAATTTACCACAATGCCCACTACAAGGCAGGAGCTCGATCCATGTTATCTGTATGTCTGTATGAGCTGCATGCATGCTGGACGAATACATGCGAGGAAATGATGCCAGCTGCTGGGGGATGAAACCATCAATCTTGCAGAAACGATGTTGATAGTCTCCTTTGCCCCGCCCACTTATTTTGTAGCTTTGGAAGGTTTTAGGAGTTGTCTGAGAACTCTTGAATGCCAGTTAGCATGTAATAAAATGGCTTTTCCCCCCTCTTGCTAATTATAATTATACTAGCAGTGAACTAAACAGTTGGGGGTGAAAGAAATTCTGATGATGTTTAAAATGCAAATAGTTTTCACACCAGATTAATTCATTTAACTAACAAGCCCCATCTTTAAACACTAAACGTTTGAGTGTGAAACATATTCACCAGGGAGAGAGTCAGCATGAATGGAGCTGTAACCTATTCCTCTGCCGGCAGTAATTCTAGAATAAACAGGCTGTGTATTGTTAGCTAGTTATTAGCCAGCAAGTTGCAAATTCTTCAAAAAAAAATCTCAGGGTATAATTTAAATGACTCAGATCTACAAGACTCAGGACTCCCATGATGTCTGAGGTCAGCAGAGGCAAGTCGCACATCGATCTGAACGGAAGCTTGTGTTATCTGTGTTTACTAATATTTGAATTAAACGTTTTGTATTGAATCAAAGCAAGATTGAAATTCATCAGCTGCCGATAGGCAGTGTTAATTACAGGAAATAACCTGCCCTTCCAAGTTCTTTGCCAAATACTGAGAGTGTGGCAATCTATTCTTTGGAGAGGGAGATTCTGGGCCTCAGCCCTGGAAGACAGCTTCATCGTCTATTTCAAGTACAGAATTTCATTTGTTGAGACAAACAAACAAACAAGAGCAACAACAAAACACCACTTTGCTTTTATTATTCTCAACCTTTCTTGTCTTTATGATTGAAGCCTAAGATTGTTTAAAATGGGGCACGTGAGATGGCCCAGCAAGTACAGCAGTGCCTGCAAAGCCCTGCTGGCTGCCTGAGTTCAGGTCCCGAGAACCATCAGTAGAAGGAAGCAGCTGCCTCCTGCTTCTTATTTGACTTCCAACCTTGTGGCTCTGTGGGATTGCTTCTCTCCTTTGCCTCTATATGGGTTTGGGACACAGAACTCAAGTGGCCAGGCTTAGGTGATAAGTGCCTTACCCCAAACCATCTTTTCACCAGAGAGGTTCATTGGTTAATTTAATTTGATATGTTGTTGTTGTTGTTTTAAATCCAGAAAGTCATGTCCATTTCTCTTGTTTCGGTGACATTCTGAACTACCATGTTATGTGTGCTGTGTCACACGAGCTGACCTCACAGGTCCGTGTTGCACTTTGCCCCACTTGTGATCTACACGGACTGAGCAAAAATGCGTCTTGCACATGGTCACTGGTGCCCATTTGTTGATCAGTGGAGGTATCAACGAATCTACATCAGAGTCTGTGCCTTGGTCTGCGAAGAGAAAGACCAAGTTTTAGCCCCATGATTTCCCAGCGCACAGAAAAAAAAAAAAAAGAAAACCAAAAAAACTGGCATCTTTTCAGTGTTCTTAAGAAGGTAGGCAATGGTGAGTGGGATCTGCTGGTGGGAAACAGAAAGCAGAGACTGAATTATGTTCTTGCTACAGAGCAAATCAAGGGCCTACAGAACACGGCCTTGAACATTAGATGACAGCTATCTGATTGAAGAAGAAAGGCCAGGGTGGAAGTAAGAGGCATGTTAATGTGCCTGGTTATAATTGTTTTAGCTGGAAGAAAAATAGCTTGACTCTTACATGTTCGTCTACCAAGTTGGCTGCTTGCTTCCCATATACTACATTGACGCCTGTGTCTCAGACCTCTTACATGGGAGAGTAAGGTGGAAGAATAATTACAATTAAACATTAAGGGGCATTGGACACTAATCTCCACATCCTCTCTAAAGGGTAGGATTAGAGAAAAGTAAGTGCTAATACAAACACAATATATAACACTTATAAACATCATAGACAGTTATAAACATAATATGTGAACGTGTCTGCCCACATTAGTAAAGACATAATTACATAGAAGATACAAAATTCATTAAAAATGAAACAATATATGGAAATAGAAAGAGTCATTTCTTTGTTGTGGTCATTTATAAAATTTTTAGGTAATCAAATTAAGATGCTCTGGAATATAACTTATTAAAAACAAGTTGAACTACCATGCTGACCTTGAATAAAACAGAGGTTTAGAGTTTAAAAAAATAGAAATAAATTTATTTAAAGATTTAATAGGAAAAACATATGAATATTTTTAAAGCACATCTTTCCCTAGATATTCTTGTTTTAAAATTATAGACAGACATTGGAAATTTATCTAAAGATTTGAAGTCAAGGGCTGGAGAGATGGCTCAGGGGTTAAGAGCACTGGCTACTCTTCCAGAGTACCTAGGTTCAAATCCCAGCACCAATTCCCAGTTACCTATAACTACAATTTCAGAGGATCTGACATCTTCACACAAACATGCAGGCAAAGCATGAATGCATATAAAATAAAAACAAATAATTTTTTTTTAAAGTAAGATGAAGGGGGCCCCAGGCTAAGATTACACTGTGCAGAGCTTTGCCACTATAGATGGGAAGCCAGGGGTCATTTCGGGGGGGTGGGGGCGTTTGTGCTTAAGCAGAGTTTCAGGTAAGAGGTGACATATTGGAAGTGATTCATAAGGAAGGTTGATGGCTCCATGGTGAGGAGAGGAGGGTTTTACAGAGTTGGGAGGAAAGCATACTAATGGAAATTATGCAGTGTGAAGGTCACCAATGAAGGATGCTGAGGTTAATAAAAATCTGAGAAGCTAGGGAACTGCATAGTTGATGTCTAAACAAGAGGAAATGCTACCATTTTCCGGTCAGATGTTTAATAGTTAATACCAGCGTCTGTTGGATGAAAGCTGTCTTGCTGCTCATTGTGCTCAATGTCCCGACTGGTTCCAGTGAGCGCCCTTACAATGCGGGGCTGGCCTCTGATATTTTCAAGGTCAGAAACATCAGAGCTCATCCATGCTTGTGTGAAATGTTGAATAATCTGTTTGTGTTGTATGCATGTCTGTTTCCCACAAAATCTGCATACAGCTGGTTCTCTCTCCCCTCTATTGACTAGGATCCCAGGAACCTGATTCCTGGGCCAAGTACCCAGAAATAGAAGGTGAAGGACTCAGTATGGGTCCACTGGCAGCGTCAAACCTCTCCATGTTCTATTTCTACCCACACCTGCTATAGGATGCCCCTTGACTCTCTTGTACCTGGGATGTTTCTTCTTGAACCCAGCATTGATAGACTGCATCTCAAGCTTTATTTAAGTGTTTGCAGAAGTAAAATAAATTCTGATTGTTAGAGATGTTTGTCAAACAGGAACAGAAAGAAGGTTCAGAGGGCAAAGGCATTTGCCACCAAGCTTGGCAACTTGAATTCAATCCCAGGACCCCAAGTAGTAGAAGGAATGATTGAAAGTTGCCCTCCGACTTTCATGAGTGTGCATCCCTTCCCCATATTTCCACATAAAATCAATAAATGCAACTAAAAAGATGTTTGTCAATGATGAAACACATTTTGACACAGGTACTTTATCAATTAAAATCTCAAGGCCTGGAAGATAATGGTTTGGGTGTTACCTGATTATTCCAGTCTTGTTTCCTGTATTTGAGAGCTGTGGGTAGGCAGACTATTTTAGCCACAAAGTCCAAACCATGATATCCTTGCCTGCAAGTACAGAATACACACACACACGCACACGCACATGTACACACACACATGCCCATATCTAAGCAAATATTTTAAGTGTGGAGAGACTGTTGAAATGAAGTTCATTCCAAATGCCAACTTTAATATTCCTGCCTTCATTGTGCTGGACTATCACATTGGCAGTGCTGGATAGAAAGACATAGCCTTACCTGTAGACATACATACATATAAATGGAAGGTCCATGGTAATTTCAATGAAAGAACAGTTTCATTTTAATATTTCATGAGCAAACTCAGGATAGACGAGGCTCATGCCCATAAAAGAGTGTGTGGAGAAACTGAACATTTCATTTCCAGGAAAAAAATACTTCTAATTATTGCCCAAACCCTTCTCATTTTATTAGGCACAATTCCATTGAATTATGTTCTCCACTCATCATGTCTTTAATGAAAAAATTACATTTAAATATTCGTGTCAAATAGAAACTGATGCAGAATAGATTGGACTACTCTAGTAATCCCGGAAGAGAAATTTAAATCTTATAGTTAATTTATAGGCAATTACAAATTATATTTCCAATGCAAATCAGAACAATGGACTGTGACAGGTTGTGTTGTGGGCATAGAGAGATGGGAGGAAGTATTGTCTTGTATAACAATGGTTTTGTAAGAAAAGACAACCAAATCCCTTCAACAAAAAGGACCGGAGACATGTGGTCCATATTTTCAATTGACAGCTACCAGGGAAGAAAGGGACTTGTGTAAAAAAAAAGAAAAGAAAAGAAAAGAAAACCAAAATGGAAATGTCAGTCTCACAGGTACTCTTGGTTGAACCTGGCCTGTTTCTCCAGAGATCCACTGAGAGAACCCAGGTCACCTCTGTAGATCACATCTCTGGGCCTGGCTGAGATATCACTTCAGTTAATGCAAACTCATCACTCCCGTGAGGTACCCAGCATGAAACACATTTTGTCGCCAGTAAGTATAACTGTCAGCACTGAGCAAATGAGAGGGGAATTGCAAGGAGTGATTTAGGAGAGAATTGCAACACTCATGTGTATGGAGGGTGTTAAAGGCCTTCCCCATTGGACCAGGGAGGTGGAGGAGAATCTCGTGGGACCAGAAGGAAGATGGACTGGAAATAGGACTGGCTGTTGTCCCATGAAATTTGTCTTACTTTCCTTCTACAGAAAAGCCCCCCTGCCCTAAGTTAATATTACATGACCTATCTCCATAAAGAAAATGTTGTTTCCATAAATGAATACAGGCATGCTAACAGTAATGTACACTTGATAGTGTCATATTTATGCATCTCCAGGAATTCCTATCAATGTCTGCGTTGGAAATTATAAGAGGAATCATTTACAGGAAGTTTCCTGATGTATCTATCCATTCAAACAGCCATCCCGCTTAAGGTTATCATATCACTTTTAGCGTATTGAGGTGAAGTCTTTTCAAAGCTACGGGAAGAATTTAAAAAGAGCTGCTGTGTCTCTGAAAGATGAAAGCAAAATTCCAGTAGAAAATCATAGGAGAACCCGACCGTCTTCTCTCACGTGGCCTGAGCATTTTGCATTCCAAGTAGAAAATATGCCAAGGTGCATTGTGTATTAATCAATCAAAGTGCAGAAGTAACAGAGAAATTCACCATAACAACTGGGAAAATTCCTTAGGGGCGCTTTCATTGAATTGCCTAGGTTTTGACACGGAGTAACCCAGCTGTCCAGCTATTGATTTGAGCATAATTATCTGCTGCTTGGTAATTATTTACATATGCATTGGCGTTGTGTCTCTGCGCTTTTCAGCAGGATTAGGAGCAATGCTGAAAATATACTTCTGTACTAGGGCAGCTCTATGGTTTCCAAAGATAAGGACCTATTGTTAAGCTTTTTGGTGAGTCAAATTTTTCATTGGCTATCACCTTGCTCACAGTCAAGGGAAAGAGAGCTATTGGACAATTTATTTCTCTGTTCTGTTTTGTTAACAGCCTCTGGTTATGTATTGTATTGCTTTATGTACTTGAACTTTCAACTATTTCTTAGGTCTAAATATATTCAAGTGTGCACTGGGGAGGGGAAATGTGTTTTATATATTGTAAAACTTATTTGGTAATAGTTGCGGCTTAGGTAAATAATGCTCTTTCTTATTAATTGGAGTTTCCTAGAATAAACAGAATGAATATCTATTGCAAAGGGATTTATTAGATTGCTTTACACAATATGGTCTGTGTGGTTGTGATAGTTTAAATAAGGATGGCCTCTGAAGGCTCATAGAATTGAAGGCTAAGTCATCAGGGAGTGGCATTGCTTGAGAAGGATTAGGAAGTATGGCCTTGTTGGAATTGGCCTGGCCTTGTTGGAGGAAATGTGTCACTGGTGGTGGGATATAAATTTCAAAAGCCCACGCCAGGTCAAATGTCTCTTCCTGCAACCTGGGGTTCCAGGTGTAGGACTTTCAGCTACTTCTCCAGAACCACATCTGCCTGTGTGCTGCTGCATGCCCCACCATCACGAGAATGGACTAACCCTCTAAAGTTGTAAGCAAACCCCAACTTGCCTTGGTAATGGTGTCTCTTCACAGCAATAGAACACCAAGCCAGCATCTAACAATGACTCTCTTATACTGGCAAAACTCAGGACCTGGTAACTCTACAGTCTATGAGGTTGGATGTCTCAGCAGTCTCAGCCTGGCAGTGAAGCCCTGGAGGGATTCTTGCTGATGATATTCCGTCTGCACTGGTAGACAGATATCAACAAAGGAGGAGAAGAGCGGCAATAGTTAAAGGATAGGTGCACGAACTAGCAGGAGGCGAGGACAAGTATGCATGGTTCTTTACATCTTTTTTTTTTTTTTTTTTGCCACCGGAAGTTGGTGGGGACACGATTCTTCTTAAGTTACTCCTTCCAAGAAGGAGTCACATTCCTGCGCAGAGGTATTGTCTTTTAGTTCATCCCAGATCCAATGAAGTTGAATGTCAAGCAAAATCATTACATCTTTGGACAAATCGTTATGTGAGAAAGGAGACCCCCTCCCCTATTGTCTCTAAAACCAGAAACTTTAATTAGAGAATCTGAGGAAATTCACTCACTGGGACAATACTGAAAGGCAACCTTCTTCTGTTTCGCATAGCTTAGATGCCATCTCCACAAGAGGGCCGAGATTGTTAGCACTACTCATTTCCTTCCTGTGACTGAGATGTGTGGTCTGTTGTCTTGTCCAAACTATTTCCTATTGTAAGTATGAACTAATGGTCTATACTTTGTTATATACAAAGGTCAGATAGAGTCAGGTTCTCTTGGATCATTGTAGCTAGTGTGTCCTTGGAGGAGAGAAGACATCATGACAGAGGGTTTCTGATGGACCTACAATGTCTATAATGATTGTTTTCTGGGATTTATATATCATAAGAATATTGTACATTTCTTCCGGTTTCTTCTTGTTTTCTGACTTGCTCTTGCATGATTGAAAAACTTGATTATATGCCTTTTTAGTTAATTTTGGCATTCCATACAGAACTAAACTTTCAAAAGAGTTGATCCTAGACTTTTTGACTTCAGTAATTAAAAATTCCTTTGAGTAACCAATTTTGTTTTAACATCCGAATGATTATGTTTGAATAGAGTCTGATTTAAACCACAAGCAGTGTCTGTGCATTTTTTTCATAGCTTCCTATCCAGATCTACTCAGGACTCGAGAATACAAATATATTCTGAATTTCTTTTTCCTCTGATCATTTTATTAAGCTGCCCTTTCTGGAGTGTCTACATATTTGTTTATAGAAACTGTATGTGTAATACATCACTGAACATGAAGGTGGAGGAAATGTTTAAAAGCTCTGGTGGTCTGAAAAGAGTGACTTGATCATCATTAAGCTGTACCCCAAGGTTCCTGAAACTCCTCCCACGGCTGTGCTGCAACAACAGGAAGTCCCCTGCAGATTTCCTGCAAATTAGGCCAGCCTGATCTAAATTCAAACAGCCCTCCATTTCCTTCCTGCACTTCTTATCTCCTTGCAAGTGTTCAATTGTAAAACTGCTCATTATCCAGTTAATGGAGACAGTCATTCAGAGTTTATCTTTTGTCTTTTGAACTTGTTTGCGCTGGTGTTTTCCAGCATTAATAGAAAGCTCCTGGCATTCATAGCCAAGCTCTCTTGCGTTCCCTGTCTGACACTGATTGCAATCCCCTATCACGGAGATACTGAACAAAAGCTTTCAGAGTGCTGCGTCTGTGCCTCCCCTGGCCTGCAGTGCAAAAACAATGTTTTGTGTTTCTTCATCAGCTGATTCTTATTCACTTGACTGGGGGAATGGAGGTGGTGTATGGGACAGGAGGTCAGGCTTGGAGAGCAATTTAAGGTGTTGAAAACGATCTTCCAGAACAGATAGACTCCTAAGTCTATCGCCTCACTGCTTACTGTCGATCTGGCCTTGAACTCTTATTTGTGAAATGGAATTATAATACAGTATATACTGAGATGAATTATACCCCCTCCCCCACACTTACGTTGAACTTCAGATTTCTAGTACCTCAACATATAATTGCTTTGAACCAGTGGCTTTACAGAGGGCACTAAAATGAGATCTTCAGAATATGCCCTAAAGCTATACAGTGGGTGTCTTTATGAAAAAAAGGGAAATTCATATGGATGGAGGATAAATCAATGCCTTGAAAACACTGGGGAAGGGGAGTAGTGTAAGAACAAAGGAAAGCAGACACAAACAGTTAACCAACCTCACAGACCCTGGAAACAAACCTCATCCTGGTCCTGATATATTAGTCTTGGAATTCCTGATCTTAGATCCATGAGAAATATCTGTTGCTTAAGCCATCCAACCTGGGTTACAGTAGCATGAGTAAACTCATAGTCTATCTCATAGTTTGGTTGAAATAGTATTAGATTCTATTAATAAAGGGCTTATGATATGCAAAGTCAGTCAGCATTTGAAAATGGTAACAGAGTGGAAACATTTTCAGAAAGATGTTTCTGTTCTTAAGGCCTACGTAGAGTAATGAAGAAGGCCTATGTGAGTAAAGCTATTTATGAAGATGATACGTAGCTGTTTCTTCTTGTTCAAGACCCATGCTTGATCAATTATGTTTTCTTCTGTAATTGTCCCTTTAGGATGAGAAATGGTAACAAATGAGCCTCCCAGGGGCATTTAAGACATGCTGGCATGAAGCTCATAGGGACTCTGCATACCAAATGCTAGGTTTAAAACATGCTGAGTAGCGGTACCCACACACATATGGATTCACTGCATTAGTTTGACAGTTCATTGCTTTCTGACAAAGCGATACTGTGAAGTCACTGGTAAAATGCTGTTTCTTCCTATTCCCTTGTGCCCTTCTTGGAGATATCTGTCAGGGCTGTGTTTGCATGCACCAGGTGTCCATTTCTAGACATGTGCTCTCCACGCTGAACTACAAATGTTTACTTTAGATAGTCCTTTTCTTTGTAAGATATTCTCTTAGTCATTTTTCTATTGCTATAAGATACCATGACCAAGACAACTTATAGAAAGAAGCATTTATTTGGACTTACAATTTTGGAGGGCAAGAGTCCATGAGGGTGGAGTGGAGGTAGCAGGTGACTGGAGCAGTAGCTGAGAGCTCACATCTTGAGCCACGAACAGGAGGCAGAAAGACACTGGGGATGGTGGGAGGCTTGTGGTTCACCTCCTCCAAGGTCCTACTTCTTCATCTTTTCCAAAACAATTCCACCAACAAGGAACAAGGAAGGATTTATGGCCTGGCGGTGACCCTGGCAGGTCTCACTGTGGGTGGGAGAGGCCGAGGCAGGTGGAACACAGACAGATACGCTATGCAGAAAGAACTTGGGTATTGAGTTATTTTAGTGGGTTTTGGGGGGGGGCATAAGAATAAGAGGGTATGAGGGAAAGGGAAAGAGTCAGAGAGAGAGAGAGAGAGAGAGAGAGAGAGAGAGAGAGAGAAAGGAAAGAGGAACCAGGGAAGAGAATACAGAAGCAGAACAGACAGAGAAAGGGAAAGGAAGAGAGAAGAGGTGAGATCAGCTTGCCTCAGTGGGAAGGGGGGACTGGGAGTGGGAGGAGCTTAAAGTGTATCCAGGTGACAGGGCAGGCCAGCATAACTATAATAACATCCGAGCACCATTCTCATTCAAACCACTACAGATATTTTTAATATGTCATATTTTAACGACTAACTGTAAGATTCTTTTTTCTTATTTTATAGCTTCAAATAAAGCAGTCTTTGATTTCAAAGTTGGATGAAATTGCAATTTAGAGTAATTACTTTTAAAACACCTAGAGATCATAGTAAAATACCAGGTTGGCAAATCCCTTGGTTTTAGAGACTGAAGTGTGTTAGGTTCTTTGTGCTTCACCTGCTTTGGTAGGGACATAGTCTACTAAACACCCCAGAGTGCAAGGGCAACCTCAGCTATACAGAGAGTTTCAGACAATTCGTAGATGCATTAGACATCTCAAAAACAATAGCAATGGAGAAAAATCACAAACAGCATTAATAATAAAATCAATTGAATCAATTGTAGGGGCCATAATTAGGGACACTCACTTAAGTGTGGAGAAGTGGTTTTGCATAATGATGATCAACTTTTATACCTTATGTGTGTGTGGTAGATAAGTGTGTGTGTGTGTGTGTGTGTGTGTGTGTGTGTGTGTGTGTGTGTGGTTTTACAGCTGATACTTTTGCTTATAAACTGTTAACCCCAAGCCTGGTGGAAAGATGTGGTATGCTATTTGATTAGCCATAAACTTCCAGAAGTTCCCAGAACTGTCCCCCGGTTTATGAGGTAACAGCAAAACATTTAAGGACTCTGAGTTCCTCTATCTCTATTCTTTCCCTGTAGAAATTCAAAGGCCTCATAAATGATTTTAATATTTTGACAAATTCTCATCCCCCAAATTGAGTTCTGAGCCCCTTCTTTTCTGCCTAGAACACTACAATAGCCACCCCTGAGTGACCTTCAGATAGAGGTTAAACATCTCCACCAAATTTTCCAAGCCTTCAGAATCTGGCCTCCGTTTGCCTCCAAATTCAGTTTCTGGAGCTTTTGTTTTGTGCTTTTCCTCCATGCAGATGAAATTGCTGTGTGTCAGGCTTTCTCAGACCTCTGGGTTTCCATGTTTTGCTATACACAGTTCTCCTACTCTTACATTGTCTTTTAGCTAGTTAATCACTTACCCTCTCCATCAGTTCAACCTAGGCTCTTCCTACTTGGGAAATTGATGCTGTGCTCCTTCTAAATAGTTTCTCTACTATCCCAGTTACATACCCCAAAATTTATTATTGTAAGAAATGCTTATATCTTTCAGTGGACAGTAAGCAGGTTGGAAGAATATCTAGGGCAAGCTAGGGGAGGGAGGAAGGGAGATAGATAGATAGATAGATAGATAGATAGATAGATAGATAGATGATAGATAGATAGATGATAGATAGATAGATGATAGATAGATAGATAGATAGATAGATAGATGATAGATAGATAATGGATGAATGGATGGATGGATGGACAGACAGACAGATAGATAGAGATAGACAGAGAAATGGAGGATACCTAATTAGTGTCTAAAACACAAAAGTATGAGTGATGGAAGGAAGAAAGGTAGGTAGGAAGGAGAAGAAAAGAGAAAGAGGAGGAAGAGAGAAAGGAAAGGGAGAAGGGAAGTAGAAAGAGAGGGAGAAACATTGGAAAGTACTGGAAGGAAGAAAAGGATATGGCAAGAAGGAACTGGCATCTTGATGGAGTCGAGCAGAGCTGACTCTCAGCTCCTGTTCATTACTCAATACTTCCCACCCTCTAAGGCTGAAATAGAAATCAGCCCTAACCCAACCCACTGGCCCATTTTTGTTAATCACTGCAAACTGTCACCTGTAGCCAAGCTGATTCATTTGACTGAGGATGCAGGAAATATTGCAGAGAGCAAAGAAAAGGCTAAGAATGCCAAAATAAAACCTTGGAAAAGTCAGTGGTCTGTGTTCTTCAAAGGGAATCCCGGCTGAACTAATAATCAGTCTGTGGTACATTTCTGTCCTGGTACTGGCTTTGCAGCATACAGGGAGGAAGAAAGTGTGTGTGTGTGTGTGTGTGTGTGTGTGTGTGTGTGTGTGTGTGTACGTGTGCGTGTGATGTATTTGAGTCTCTTGCATCACGGAGTGTCATGTGCATAAGTACACTTAATTAGCTACTCTGATGGCATTTGTAACCGTGTCAAATGTCACAAATGGCTAATTGCTTACCAATTGAAAGCCGTATTTATGTAAACACTAGGGGCTTGCCCCAAGATCTATAGCAGCCACCTTTTAAGCTAAGACTATATTTAATATCTTGGGCCAATGTAGCATTTTCATACACACATCCAAAGGGCATTACTAGAGCAGCAAGAACACCGAAGAAAAGAGCTCTCAGCTGGTTAGAGTCTACAGACTCTAAGAACTATGGTTCAAATACCAGGAATTAAAATGCAAAATAGTATTTCATGGTCATTATATTTAGCTAAAACACAATATCTCCATATCTTATATCTTCTAAGTGTCCTTTTACTTATTTATTTTTTTTAGGGCTTCAGCTGAGTAACTTCATTATGTTTTGCAGTAGTTCATGTCATCAGCTACCCAAAGTTGGACTTTTGCTTCTGAGAGCCTAGTTTGAAGCCTTCCTGGTAGTGCCCATCAACCCTTAAAACTCATTTTAATGATAGAATTATACCAAGAGTCTTTCAATATTGACGTTATTTCCGTTTTAGTAAATATTGGGAAATTTGTCATTTTCCAAACAGCATCTTAGGTAAAAGCAGAGAATATCCTACTCTAAGATTTATGCTCGTGAACTGGCTCTCCTGAGGAATCTCTCCTTTTAGAAGCATGCTGGCTTTGGTCCTATAACAAAATTACTCTCAAGAAGTACACAGTTTACTATATGAGGTGAATTAATTTTTACAGTGATGGAAATGAAGTCTTAGAGGGCACCAGGGTATCGTTTGGTACATGGGAAGAGGTAATTTGCTGGAGTGGTTTATTTATTGTCTACCAAGCTGAGCAATGAAGGGAAGACACACATACATCCCCTGCTGAGTGTGTGTGTGGAAAACCGCCCGAGTCATGCACTGCTCTTGAAACCTGGGCATGTCTCCGAAGGCTGCTTCACAGTTAAAGAGATTGTGTTTGTGGTTTGTGGTATGCTGGGTTAATGCAAGTTGGAAGAGAGAACAGGAAGGGTGCCAAAGTGTGTCTGTCCTTCAGGGATGTCTCTGAATGGTTGTCTTTCCTGCCTCCTGGGAATTTCTATTTTAGGGTTAAAGAAGCCCCACTGTTGACCAAGCTGAGAAAGATTGGAGCCTGTTCTTGCCAGCACTTTGTTACCATGGCAAACTTCCTGAGCTAATCCATTTGTAAGAGAAGAAAGAGCTGTTTTGGCTCATGGTTTCAGACCATGCTCATCTGGACCTGTTGCCTTCGGATCACAATGAGGCAGTATCTCTTGGTGAGGAGTCTTTGGCAGATGAAGATGTTCATCTAATGACACCAGGGATTCGTTCTTCATGAGTTTGAGGGCAGCCATATTCAAATGAGAGCAATAGATTGTCTGAAGTGTCTTATCATTCCCCTATCTAAGCAAAGATCATGGGTCCCAATGGTAGTGATCAACAGATCACCCACAGTGTAGACCCCCATATTTAATCCTACTGTATGCTAAAACAATACAAGGGGAGTTGACTTCCTAAAAAAAAGTAAAGATTAATTATCCATATTTACTCCATCTTCCTTGGTTCTCAGTAGCACTCGGTAAACACATTGTGCTAATCATATACAGAAATTCAACATTTTCATAATGGAAATCAGCTTAAATATTTCAAGTAGTTTTATATAAGGGCAGATCTCTCAATATAATTTATATCTCAAAGCTCCTGTCATCCACCTTCATTGTGGATGGTTTCCAAAAGTTTATCATTTTAGAACACATGTGAGCATATGGTGTCATTCAAATACAGAAGCTATTTATCATCAACGGGAAATATTAAAGTTTTTGTAAATTCAACTTTTGTGCAAAACAAACAAAAGGAAATATGTTTGATATCCTTTCCTGTCAATGGAGGCATGCATGGAAATTTACGCCGATATTCCCTTTGGGACACACAATAGGTGTCTTTGTATTAGGAGTTTTTCTTTTAAAGTGCCCATCAACAGCCATAACCCCGCAAAAGCTTGGTCTTGCCAATACTTGCTTATGTGCTTATGACTGAGTGCCATGGTTGTGTGGAAACATTTTTCTAGAAGCAACTACAGTAATGAGTCAATTTACCTCCAGCCCGGAGTCAATGATTTTCCTTTTACTTGAGAATAATTAGCATTCTATACTGATGCACATTCAAGGAGATCATGGAGAAAGCACCAAACAATGAGAGAACTGCTCTTCCCCTAAGGCTCTATCAGCTTTACTGTAAATGTGTCAATATTTTGTGCCTTTTTCATCTGTTCACGCCTTTGTATCCGCAGTTCCTCTACCGCAATGCGGTTTCCTCTTGTCCTCAGGTTCACTCGCATTCAGCAGCTCTTATTTGCTGGCTGCGATGCTTCCCCCAGGCAAAAATGATTTCTCATTCTACTTATGCAATATTGCTATTAAACATCAAAATATTTCTCATGGAAGTCTTCATGGTAGCCATTTTAGCCATTGTATGACAGAGCTTCTTCCTTCAGAGAGACTTAATAAAGATGAAGACTTCTTTAGAAATGTTTTGGTTTGCTTTTCTGCATGCCTTGTTATTTTTGATTGAGTGTCAAACATTGTGTGTGAAAGAATAGAAAGCACTGAATTAACTATGATTTAGCAGACAGAAATGGTCATGTGCATTGTTTGTTGAGGCTGTTACTATAGGTGGTTGAGTCCATCTGTTGTTAGGCAGGATTTGGTTAATTTAGTTAAATTCCTCTAATTGTGGGCAGTTTTTGCCTTGCACTTAGTGTGAATCTGGGATGCTAACAGATGATTCCTGCTGTTCTTATCCCATCCTTAGATTTTAGTGGTGCCTGCACACATAACTCATTCTTCTCCTTATTCTAGAAGTTGATTCCTGGGTTGGAGGATGGCTGAGTGTGGGTTAAAGTCATCACCAGGCAAGCCTAACAGACTGCATTAGATCCCAAACCCAGAGTGGAAGGGGAGAGTCAACGCCTAGAAGCTTTCCTCTGATCTGCACACTGGCGCTACGGCCTGCATGTGGCTGCATCCAAACACATGTCATAGAGACAATTTCATAATAACAGCAAATGCCTCCTTTATAAAAGTGTCTAGAAGTTGATTACTTTCCTTCATTAGTAGATCCCAGGCTTATGTTAGTTACTTTTCTAACCACTGTGTCAGACTAAAGATCAAAGTAACCTAAAGGAGAAGGTTGTATTGGCTTATGATTAGAAGATACAATCCATCATAGTAAGGAAGGGACAGGGACGGTGGCCTCAGTAGTGCTGTCTATGGCAATGGGAACTTGCGTTAGTCACTTTGTTGCATTAGGCAGAAAACAGAGACCTTGAGTTGCACTCAGAATAGACCATATCTCTTAAAAGCTGGTACCTAGCACTGTATCTCCCACCTCTATTGTGGGACAATGATTTTAGCCTGTAAACATTTGTTTCTTTTACTTGTTTAATAAAATGCTGATTGGCCTGTAGCCAGGCAAGAAGTATAGGTGGGGCCACCAGGCAGGGAAATGAGAACAGAAGAATTCTGGGAAGAGGCTTCTACATTTCTGTAGTCATGATCCAGACACAGAGTAAACAAGATGTGACTGCCTCACCCAAAAAGGTACTGAGTCACGTGGCTAACGTAGACAAGAATAATGGGTGAATATACATTATAAGAGTTAATAAGAAGCCTGAGCTAATGGGCCAATCAGTTTATAACTAATTTAGACCTCTGTGTGATTCTTTGGGGCTGAATGGCTGTAGGACCAGGTGAAACAGAAAATCTCAGACAAAACACCTCAAAGATCCTGTAATATCCTAAAACATCATTGTCAGATGGATTCTAAGTATCCAAACACATAGGCTTGTGTGGAACCTTTCATATTCAAACCATAAGAGCTGGCCATTACAGTGAAAGACCCTCAGTTATCATGGTCCATGTACCACATTTGGAGGTCTTGCAAATACTGGGTTTGCAAGTAGGGTTTTAAAAATGATCTTATTATTTAATATGTATGATTCTTTTTGTCTGTCTGCATGTCTGCGCATCACATGTCCCTGTCGCCTGCAAGGGCCAGAGGAGGGTGCTGAATCCCCTGCAGTTGGAGTTACTGACAGTTGGGAGCTGCCATGTGGGTGTGGGGAGGAATAGAACCTGTCCTCTAGAAGGGCAGTCAGTACTCTTAACCACTGAGCTGTCTCTTGAGTCCCCAGCATGCAGAGGTTTTCAAAGTTTTCATTCTTTTTTTCCTTCCCGTGGCATTGCCAGTAAACCTTGAGCAGACAGCTATTTCCAGCCCTCTTTCAAGCAATGTCATATATGTTCTTGGTCTTTGCAGGATTTGGGACTCATGAGAGTTTTCTTCTCCCTCTGTCCGGGACAAAGGGCTTCTGTTTGTACCCTTCCTCACAATCATTGATTTTCTCATTCTGGCATACGATGAGAAAATTTTCTATTTTTCTCCCAATAGCCTATGTCTTCTGCTTTAAGTAAGGGAGCCTCTGGGAAGGTGGGAGAGCTTCAGTGTTGTTCCCAACTGGCAGTCTGTCACTTGACACACTAGTGTGCCACGGCTCTGCATTTTTCTCTTATTTCAATTCGAGCATAATTATACTGTAAGTGTGTGTCTTCTTCACGCCTGGAGCTCCCGGTCATTCTAAACTGTCACAATAGCCCACACTCAGTCTTTAAGAATTATAAAATTGATTCTGGGGAAACAGCTCAGTGGTTAAGATGCTTGCTCAACTTTGAGAAGACCTAAGTTTCCAGAACCCATGCTAGGCAGCTAACAAGCACCTGTAACTCCTGCTCCAGGAGATCTTGTGCCCTCTTCTGACCCCTGTTGGTGCCCACATGCACAAGACATCCATCCATGAATACAGACACACAAAGAAATTAAAAATAAAAATAATCTTTCAAAAGTCCTAAAATGTATGTGAAACCATCAATGGGACAACTATTTGGATACCTGTCTCTATGATCAGTTTAGACTAAAGTGATCTGGTAGGCTTATGTTTTGAACTCTTGGTCTTTAGCTTCTGGTGCTATGTTTAAGGCTGTAGAGCCTTTCAGAGGCAACGCCTGAGTAGAGGAAGTAAATCATTAGGGCTGGGTCTTTGGAGTTTGCTCCTACCTTGCCATCTACTTAAACCATTCATTCTCTTAAACAGCTCTACGGTTTTTCCAACGAGAGTGAGATGGTCAGTCAAAATTCTCCTTATTTTCATGCCTTATCTTTCAGAACTCATTAAATACAGAACATTGTAAGCTTTAATCAGTGAGGAATCCTGTCGTGGTGGAGAAAAGGCCTGAGTGTAGATCAACATACGGGGTTATTTTGAAGACATATCCGAGCCAATCCTCTGCACTGTTACCTGAAAGAAAATTAAGGTGAATGCTTAGGATGGCTGATGACAAGAATACTATTGAATTCTCATTTTCTTTTGTCACTAATAAAGAGAAGAAAATTACTGTAATATGTGCAGTGTTGAGACAATCACATAATCCTCCTCTCCTGAGTAGGTGGCCCATGCTGGAATGGCATGTGGCGGCTGCAGACATAGTTCAGGCTTCACAAATTGTCCTCTCTGGATGCCTGGCTCTCAGCAGCAACGGGGGAGGGGGTGAGGCTATTTGCAATGTTGAGAAAAATCAATTTTCATCTTCAAAAGATGAAACGACCAAGCAAGATATTGACTTAGAAATAAAGTGTTTCTTAAAGACTTCCCATATCCTATAAATGTCAGACCCAAACCTAAGAGTTCGATGATTTAAAGTTTATTGCTAATTTCAGACAAACATGCATATAGTCCTGCCTCAAGAAAAGACCTAATTTAGCTAAGCTCCTCCCAGAACATCTAGTTATATATACACAACTACTATCAGAGCCTTCAAAACCTGCCATATTTTTACTGATAGATATAATTTGACCTCAGTCTCTTTAGTTTTCTTTCTAAGGTTTAGTTCTCTGTCTCATTGATAAATGATTGTCAAAGTGCCATGATAAATTGCTCAGAAAGTTTAGCATGGTTTTAAACGGAGCTTTTACCGTGCACAGCACACAGGGTATAGAGAACATGGTTTTCAATGGAGCTTTTGCCATGCACAGCCCACAGTGTGTTGAGAACTTCATGTGAGATGCAGTATTAGCTGGTTGGTGGAGAGGGTCTTTGGTTCTCTTCTGGCTTCAAAGACTCATTGGAGGTTAAATTGATGTGATACCCCATTACCCAAATATAAAGCAGAACGTAACCAAGTAGAGAGTACAGAAGACATAAATCCATTTCCAGATGTCTGGGAGCAAAGAGCAGCCACCTCTGAGGACCCTACATAGAACTCAGTGTGGGAGGAGTGGGAGAGGAGAAAGGGAGGCCTTCCTGTCTTCAGTGTCTTTGATCCTGACTAGAAGCACACACCTGGATGCTAACTTAGGGAGAAGAATGAGAGGCAGAAAGAGAAGATGCTGAGACTACAGTTAGCTTCTTAGTTAGTTTGTTTTTGTTGACTCAGCATGATCTGAAATGTAATGAGACTAAGCCTTCGGGTATGTGAGGGCATAAAACGTCTCACACTGTTGGCTCGTGGAGTAGAGCTAGGGAGGAAAACATATTGGCTGATGATAACCTAATGGTCCTCATTTCTCCGCATATTAATATATAGTATGTATAAGATTTACAACTTCACTACACATATTGGAGAAAAAATGCATTTACCTGAAACTGTAAAAAATAAATAGAAGGTGGATTCTGCTTCAAAAAGATTTTTTCACAAATGAAAAATGACCGGAAATAAACACCTTCTGTCTCCTAAACACCACCTCCTCCTGTTTCTTTCCAGCTTTCATCCATGTTTTCTGTGGAGCAGTCATCTTTTATAGGGACTACCAAAGGAATAGCCAGCAAACTATAGTCATAGAATTGCCCAATTTATGTGTTCCCTTTGTATGGCCCATTTCACACTCAATTTGCACTTATTTTTTCATTTTTTGTAATAATCCAACAAAAATAATTTTAGACTCCCTTTTTCTTTTGGAGGGTGATGTTTTTGTTTAATATGAGGTCCAAGGAGAGATAGCAATAATCCATGTCAGACAAACCTGTGGAGCCTGACTGTTTTTTTTTTTTTTTTTTTTTTTTTTTTTTGCCCATGAACGTCGACCATCCATTCTTCCTACTCAATGGGCATTACTCACCTTGAATATTGAACTGAGTATTGACAATATTCTGGGCAAAGCTGTGCTTCTCTGGGCATATCCCTCACCTAGGAGCCCTCATCTAGAGAGGGAAAGTTGGGTTCCAACCCTGTGTAGTCATATCAAGGATGCCAAGAGATGGGTGGGGTGCTTAGTCAACACATGGCTCCCTAAGGTCACTACATGAGAATTCTGATATTTTAAAACTTGATGGTCACATTCATTTTCCAAACTACCTACTTTTCTCCCCATGTCATTGCACTTAGACTCTAGTCTCAAACTAAGGTCATCTGTCTCCAGCTGCCCTCTCATATAAGGATGCAGTAACATCTCTAGAATTCAGAAGGGAGTATGTGAATGTGTGTGTATGTGTGTGTTGTATATGTTTATGTGTGTATGTGTATCCACTTTTGGCTGCTTCAGCTAATAAAGGGGTTATCCATGTTCCCATATTCAAATCATCAGGAAAAACTTGAAGAGAATAGGTAGTAATTAAAACCAGCATCAACCACTGATCATATCCATCCAAATGTGTGACAGGAAGCAAGTTGAGAAATGGGAACTGGCCAGTGGAAGAATCTAGCATTTGCCTGAGTTTTTCTCTCTGAGCTGCATCAATGGGGAGCCAAATAGGAGAGTAGAGAGCTGCTCCTTCGTGTGCTCAGCATCTGATTATTACATAGTGGAGGGCGGAGTTAGTTCATCATCATCCTCACCACAAAGGAGTTAATAGTTCTGAGCATGCGTAGCAACCAGACAATTGTCACAAAACCAGGGAGGACCAGTCAGATATCCTGTGTGCCAGATACAAAGATTCAGGTAGAGGAACCAGATCGTGTTCTTTTTGGTGTGGTGCACTATACCTGTGCCTTGCTTAAAAACATGTACAAAAGGCTGTTCCTTAAAGTAATGAACACAGAAGGCTGTAGCAGTCTGCTAGAGTTGTGATTAAAAAAAAAAAAAATCTCAGACAGGAGCGACTAGATCATTGTCATTTATTTTCTCATAGTCCTGGTGTCTATGCTAAAGGTGCATTGTGTGTGTGTGTGTGTGTGTGTGTGTGTGTGTGTGTGTGTGTGAGAGAGAGAGAGAGAGAGAGAGTTGGGGGGGGGGTCTGTTTCTTCTGAGGCCTTTTGGGTTGCATATGGTATCCCATGCTCTGTGTCCCAAAGAACCTTTTCTGTAGCCCTCTCTCTATAAGACACCAGTCTTTTGGAGTTAAGGATACTTACTTGATATACCATTTAATTTTGTTTCTTTAACAGCCCACCTAACAAGCACAGTTACAGAGGCAATTAGAACTTCAGCACTTTAATTTTGGGAAAATGTAAATCAGTTCATATCAAGGACCTATTTTTCTTCTATTATTCTACTACTGTCAACTACAAACAGACCTTGATAAATATTCTGTTAGTAAGTGTTCTAGAAGAGAAATTTTTTTATTCCACACTTATTTATGCGCTGTCCCACACGAGCCAGGAATTGATCAGAGTACAGGAGAACAAAACACATTCAGTTTCTGCTTTTCCTAGAGTCTAATTGGGAAGCACAGAGTAAACACTATGATAAAATGGATAATGTTTTATGTGGTGATTATGTTGGGGAATAGAAGTAGGCAGAGTGGGGGAAATGCAGGGAGTTTAGCAGTAGAGAAGACGCTCAGACAGAGAGCACACTGGAAGATCTAGGAAGTAAAGCAAAATCACACGGGAAGCTGGGCAGCCAGCATTCCAAACAGGGGCAGCCGTAGTCATCAGATATGAGGAACCTGCTGTGTTTAAGGGATAGCAAGGAAACCAGCCCAACCAGGACAGAGTGAGTAAAAGGGGAAGAAGAGGATGTCAGGATAGAATTTCCAACTCCTGCCAAGGGCTTTGGCTTTTCTCTCAAGGAGGTTTGTCTAACCCATGACCCACAGGCCACACAGAGCCCAGGACAGTTGTGAATGAGGGTCAACACAAAACAATCAACTTACTTGAAGCACCATGTGGGTTTGTGTTTTCTTCTTTGGTATTTTCTTATTATTGCTATTAAATTGTGTGCTCCTTAGGCATAGCTCTGTAGATTGTGTGGACTGAACCACTATTGTTTATTTTCTCACAGTCCTACTAGCTGCTCGTCTACACTGAAGGTGCCAGGATGTCTGCTCTCTTCGGAGGCCACTCTCCTTTGTACGTGGTATCCCATTCTCTGTGTCCCCACTTGGCCTTTTATCCGTGCCCTTCTATTTATAAGACACTAGTCTTGTTGAGTGTCTTGTCACAATATTAAAAGGCTGTACATTCCTGCAATAGGATTCTGAGCATGAGACTCTTTGGCTCGTGCCTGATGTACTTGGAAAGAAAATCAAGAGGGACAAGGCTGAAAGTAGAGAGAACAGCAGGGGGCTCTTGCAATAACCTAGGAACCAGAAAAGGCTTTCTCCGGTTATGCAGGTTGTGGGTGCTTGGATTCTGGACAGGTTTTTAAGATGGGGCCAAGGGGTAGAAATTAGGATTCTCTGAGGTTTTTGCATAACTATTGCATAAAGAGATGGTTTCCAAAGCTTACATGTAGGAGGAGTTGTTTTGAGGCATGCTACATTAGCTAGCCTAGGCTTGGAGGACAGGGAAGCCATCAGGGAGATACCTTCTGTGGATGACTTGCAAACCCATGAGACAGGATAGAATTCCAGAGGACACAGAAAGACAGGAAAGTGATGAGATGTAGGAATTGAGTCACCAGACATTTCAGGGTCAAGGGAGATAGACCTAAAGAAAGAAACAACAGGAGAAGGCAGTGGAGATAAATACGGTCACTTGCTAGAGGGGAGACAAGGATTTTAAGGAGGGCAGGGGATGCCACATGGAGAGTCACCTCAATGAACTGAGGGCTCTTAATTCATCCTTGGTGCCAGAAGTGTGTGGAGCCTCAGGAGTTTGTGTTTTAATGAAGATGGTGGCAGAAAGCTAATTGGAACGGGGGGGGGGGGGGGGAGAAAGAGAGAGACAGAGACAGAAGAGAGAGAAGCAGCACTTAATATGTATGTATTACATTGCCAAGTTATTTTATAGAAAAGAAGGAGGAGACAGAACAGGGTTTACTATTTGGGAATGTTATTTGGTGAGCTCAGGTTGCCTTTGGCTGTGTAAGGGTGCCGTCTGTATAGAAAGGCAACAACAACAGTAAGAGATAAATAGCAATCAAACGTCTAGTCTACGGCAAGCATGGCTCTTTTGAGTGTCCTCAGAACTCTGCCTACTCTGTGAAGGACATCTCTGTTGCCGTTTTAGAGATGTGCAAACTGAGGCCCAAGAAGAATTTGCTCTTCATCACACAGTTCACAAACAGGGTTCAGACCCAAGGTTCTAGCATCCAGACTCTGCTGTCTCCCCCGAAAAGATCTCTTCTGTCATGCTTTTATGATAAAAATGCCCCTGGAAAGTGAATGTTGTAGGTGAGTCAGAGGAGCTTGGAACAGAGATGGTTTCAGAAGTTTCATATTTACAAAAATGCTACTTCGGTCATTCTACAGACCCAGAGAAGAAGGCTCCTCAGCCACTGGCATAGAAAACACCAATCTTTCTGTTTTAGTCCCTAGGGGACCAAAGGTGCAAAGTGAACTGTAGGAGTCTTGGTGGAATTTATTTCCTTTCTTCTTCATCCCACTTCCTCTGCCATCCTGAACTCTGCCTTAGTTAGCTTCCTGTTGAATAACACAACATTAGAATTTCTGTTTTGTTTCTATATATATATATTCCTAATATACCTTTATTTCCTCCTTCCTTTCTTCTTTCCCTCTCTTTCCCTTCCTCCTTCCATTTTCTCTCTTCCCTCCCTCCCTTTTTTTCTTTCTCATTATAGCTCTGACAGTGTCCCAATCAGAATCCAGAGGGCCTTGTTCCTGTGGGTTTGTTTCCTGTGAAGGCTCTACCAAAGGGTAGCATGGTAACAAGACAGACCTGTGACCTTGAACTTAAACATGTAAGTTCAAGCAGAAATGTCCAAGCAGAACATTTCTTAGCGTGTTTCATTTCTTTTTGAGTTCCAAGGTTTCGGAGCTAGAAAACAAGACTTTCAGTGAGGTGAAAACTCATACGGCCAAATGCTTTGTGGACAAAAGAGATTGCTTTTTCCAAGTGAAAATGCAAAATCTTAACATCTTACTATTAAATAGAGAACTGATGAGCGGCAATTATTGGCATGCAGTGTGTTTTAAGGGGATTGGGACCGTCCGCCAGTGTCCCTCATTTTGCTGTGTAATTGAGCTTTCCAGCTCATCTGAGCAGTCCTGTGACCCTTGAGTTATTAGTGATTGCAATCATGGTCGTCTAATCAGACACCTTAAAGGGAACTGTCTTGAAAGTCTGCCCCATGCGCAGGGCTTGCCAGCCAGCGGAGCAAATTCTCTCATGCATGATTGCTATGAGTTGCTGTTTCCAGTTCGTTAATATTTCTCTAATCAAATTAAATCAAATATGGAAGTTGAAATAGGGGAGCCCATAATACCGTCCCCAGGAAGTGGCCGGGGTTCTTAAATTGCTACTCCTTTGTATGAAGCTTGAATTTCCAAAGAAAGCAACCAGTAAAATTCCGTTAAGGTGAGAGCTTTGCTCCTCACACAGTTCTAAATGATGAGACTGGGGTATTGTATCTAACTCACTATAAGAAATGAATACGATATTATTTCAGATTTATTTCTGGTGGAGTAGATCTTGTTTTCCCGGTATCATGATATTGTTTGCAAAGGTATTTATTTGTTTGGGTAATCCTGCTCAGAGAGCTCCAGCTCTGACATAGGAAGCGAAATATCTTTCCCTTCCCCTCGGCTCGCAATCAGCCTTCCCGGCAGAATCAGCACAGTCATTTATATGGATACGCACCTGTTGTGGGAAGCAGTGCTTTAAATCAGGTATACAGATGAAATTTAAGGTACAAATGAATTATTCACTTTAAATGAAACTCGGAGCTGGATGTAATTTGTAATTTAGCAGGGTGGTTTTTTTTTTTTTTGAAAGCCACTAGCCCTGTTAACTCTTTCATTTATTAAAAAGGGCAATAGCAGTGCTGGCTGCTTGCGTGTGTTTCTTTAGGTGGCAGCTGGCTACCTCTCGCTTGTGGCTAGATCTAAGAAACTATTTCTGTTCTGACATTTCTGGGTTTCACTTCCTTTGTAGTCAGAGTCTACTCAGAAATAAAAATATTTTGTGTTTAAAAGCGTTAGCAAATTTTTGCTCTTTTAGATTAAGAACAGAAGACAAAGACATTAGTTTATTATACCATAGAGGTTAAATGGATGTCAGTGATTAAACAATCAGACACTTGTGGGGGGTTGTGGGGGTGAGTTTTCATATGTATAGGTATGTGTATATGTGTGAGTTTGCACATGTAGAGCTTTGTGGAGGTCAGAGACCTGCATCAGCTCCTTTTGAGACAGGGTCTGTGCTTAACCTGGAGACAAACATTTCAGTTAGACTGACTAGCGCATAGGATATTGGGATCTGCCAGTCTCTCTCTTTTACCCCCACTCTGGGGGTGCAGATATGGACCTCCAAACCTGTCTATCTTGTGGATGCTGGAGATCTTAATGCAGCTCCCCACAATGGCCCCACAGACACCTTCCTTACTGGGGCATCTCCCTAGTAATATTTTACTTGGGTTAGGTGTGTGTGTGTGTGTGTGTGTGTGTGTGTGTGTGTGTGTGATTCTTAAATCATCTGCATTAGTTTTTGTGCCATTTCCTTTTCCCAGAACCGTGGGTTTTGTGTGACTCCTGTACCAAGTGTACGCATGCGCTCTGCTGTGGGGGCCAGGGAATATAGCGCTGGAATAACTGGCCTGAGACCGCCATTCTCACTTCACCTTGGCCTTTTGCACATCAGTGGTCAGAACGATTTTTCAGTCACTAGAGTCAGGACTGGAATCCAAGAACAGTCTCTGGGGTGGCAAGTCAAAGGCTAATCCACTTAGCCAGCCAGGTCTCCAGGTAGCAGCCTGATGACTACCGCAATGATTGGGTGCTTTCGTCCTCTACCCAAGGCTCGCTAGAGTTCTAGTTCCGCCACAACTGCTATTATAAGTCATGTTCTTCTAGGATTTAAAATTATGGAAATTCCTCAGGCAGAAAATAGGCACAAATAGTCATTATGGAAAAGCTTTTTGAGATCCACTTCTCAGGTGAGTTCTAAGGTTTGCACAGTGAAAAATTCTTCCCCGGAAGTGTGTGTGGTGGGGGCTTGTTCCTTGGACAGTGTTAATTGAGGGAATCAAGTCAGACTCTCTAGCTCCTTGACACTTGAGCGTACTCTCGGTTTTCATCATGTGAAATGGAAAGGGTCTGAAATCAGATAAAGTTAGACACTGTCACCATACTTTATGGCTAAAATGGTGCTGTTTCCCTTCTGAGATAAACACGGGGACAGCCAGAACGCCAGTAGGCTCAGTGAGATTTTCTTTTCCTATGATCTTGGTCACTCTCCCGGTGTGCACTCTTAAATATTCAGTGCATTCCTAAACACATCACTTTTTTGCAAAACTTAAGATTTTGTTTTTGAATAAACGATTGCTGCAGAAGGAATGACATAGTAAAAAAATAAGTTTCAGATTCCAGTAGAACTGATAGCTTTCTGCTTTAGTTTCCAAACTGACCTTCAGTGGCTCTCAACCTGAGGGACACAATGTCTTTAGAGGGTGAATGGTTCTTTCATGGGAGTCACATATCAGATAGCCTACATATCTGATATTTACATTACGAATCATAACAGTAGCAATATTACAGTTACAAAGTGCAATGAAATTAATTTTATTGTTGGGGGTCACCACAACATGAGTATTCAAGAGTCTCAGCATTAGGAAGGTTGAGAACCACTGCCTAACGTTGATGAATCAGGCAACAGCAATGATGGGTTTGCTTGTCTTTGTGAAGATAACAGCTTTGTGAGTCTCTACCTTAGATATTAAGATGAAGAAGACAAACAAATTTATCTAAATAATTAAAACCAGAAATCTTGCTATAGACGCTCTGGAACTTGTTTTCAATAGATGAACAACGGAAGTTAACTGGCATTTTTCTAAGGTAAGTCACATAGGTAGACATACTTACTCTGTGCTCCGGCATGGCTTTAACTCTCTTAATTCCATCACGGCTTGGTATTGGCTGCCAAAATGATATATGTGCCTAATACGTTCTTACTAAATCACATGATTTAAAAAGAAATAGCACAATTGAAAGAGGGACAATTATATGAAAAGCATTTATCGACGGAGACGGAGGATAAAATAGAAGAGCTGATTAGGCATTTCTGAACCAAAAGCCTATTGTTTACTCGGGGATCCCACTCTTCTTTCACTGGTTTCAATTACTCCCAGGTTGACAAATTGTGATCAATACTCTGTTATTGGTCTGATAATTAAGAGATGATGGCCTGTCTGAATGAATAGTAAAGTGCTCGGTGCTAATTAACGCTTGTTTTGATTACTTGATACTTAGTTGTCAAAGACAGCTGTTGTAATGGCACAGGATGTGAGAAGAGGGTTTTTTCTTATCATCGTAGTAGCTTTTGATTGATATCAAGAATAACTTCTGCCCCCTGTTACGTGATGCCTGATTTCTATCAGTGTTCACTGTCCTCTGACTGCAGAAGCTGAGAACTCAGCTAGAATCCTTGATGCTGTCTAATGGCTCCAGGAGGCTGTGCAACCTAGGTGGAGATGTAAAAGTTTCTAAAATGCTCAGTGCTAAATGTGACACATGGGAGCATCATTGGTTCAATTAAAATTTACATAATACATAAAACTTTAAAATTATCAGACATATAATCTATTTTAACATTTGGGGAAGAACAGTTTTCTCCATTCAAGGGGAACTCCCTTGGGTTTTCAGGGTGTGTGGTTATCTATTGGGTGGTACAGTGAGTTGCCCCTGTAGATCTGATGTATTTTCTAGAAAGATCAGGTAGCAGATTCTTTGCTTTAACTGGAAATGACCTGTTCTGTTTGCTTTGTTCTTGAGTGTCCCACTGTGCAGGCAATGGATTTGGGTAGGGCTGGCTTTGCATCTTGGTTTTAAAGCCTGTTCCCTTTCAGTAAAACATGGACCTTGTTTTCTATTGCTAAAAAGAGACACCATTGACCACAGCAACTCTTATAAAGAAATACATTTAATTGGGGCTGACTTACAGTTTCAGAGGTTTATTCCATTCTGATGGCGAGAAGCATGGCAGCATGAAGTCAGACATGGTACTGGAGAAGGAACAGAGAGTTTTTTGTCTTGATCTACATGCAACAGGAAGTGAACCATCTCCACATTAGGCATAGCTGGAGCATAGGAGACCTTAAAGCCCACCCCACAGTGATACACTTTCTCCAACAAGGCTACATCTACTCCAACAAGGCCATGCCTCCTAATTTTGCCACTCCCCATGGGAGCCATTTTCTTTTAAACCACCATTGGCCTCATATTGAAATTGATTTCCTCTTCTTTAAAACTGTGATTGCTGCATTTAACAGGTGGGTGGCTGGGGGGATTGAGGTCAGACTATGAAATTCCTGTTACAAAAATGGCAGCCCATTCTTTAAATTAGACCCTGGAAGGAATTTATTCCTTTCAATTCCAATTAGTGCCAGCTAGGAGCAGAGTCCTTAGGAAGTTAAGCAATACCTCCCCCTCTTGTTTTCTTCATCAATAAATGAGGACCCCACTGTAGTCACTACCCTTCAGGGCTGTGTGGGAAGAGTTGGTGCATGTTGTTGGTTAGAACAAGATCTGTTGTATAGTACATGCTCTATGTGAAGTGTTTATGATTAATATGGTTGTGAGAGCTAAATAGGGCATAGTATTTACAGGATTTACTTCATCCATTTAAGCATTTGCAGATGATATCAACACAATATCCCCTCCTTAACTTGTTCTGAGTACCTGAAAGGCCATCAGTGAGAGGAGAAAAGTCTTGTTTCCATAGTGATGGAATCTACAGTTTGCATTCATTTGGACAGCTACTGAGTTCAGAGAAATTCTGAAGAGACAGTTTCTGAAATGGTGGGCACAACAGCAGAGGAACTGATGTGTGCACACATGGGCTAGTGATAGGCCATTTCTCAGCACTTAATAGCTTGCAAGGCCCTCCCAGACAGAAAGCTGAAGTTTTCTTATTCTGACCAAGCAAGCACAATGATAATGTATTTAAAAACCTAATCTTTAGGCATGTGCCTTCCCCTCATATCTCATTTTCTTTCTTAATTCATGATGTCCACACTGAATAGGCAAATTTTAATCTCCAACCTGTCCTTCAACTCACCAATCGTATATTGCTAATGAACTTAAAGCTAGATGTATTGAAAGGTCTTTCTATTTACTAACTTTAAAATATATTCCAGATCTTTATGAATTTTGAGCTACTCTATACAAATACCTTTATTTTTTAAAAAAGATAAACATTTCAGGAAATGTAAAAAATAAAGTTGATTTCTCAGAGGGTTAACTTTGGAACATATCTATTACAGATACTACATTTTGTTAGAATGTTATGTGTTGCACATATATTGTTATGCTTAGCATACATCCTATTTTAATAAATAGCGTTAATTTTAAAGTTATTATTTTATACATGGCAGCACCTTCTCCCCATTCTTGGGAGGCTGGCCTTCTTATTCTCTCCTTTCATTGTGATTTTTCAGTATGACTTCAATGGCAACACTTAATTAAAGTTCATCTTCTCTTTTTACGCTCCAGGTATTATTATGTGGCTCCCTTCAAGAAGTAATCTGCACACTGTTTATTAGAATTGTGAATTTAATCATCTCAATCCCATGCTACAGTGTGGTGACTATGAGAAGATGTATTGAAGCTTCTTTGGAATACTTTGCTTTATCATGTGGTGTTTGGCTAGAAGGTTGAAGGTGGTGTTTGTATTACAGCCATCCAACAAAACAAAAAACAGAAACAAACAAACAAAAAACCAGTTCTTCCTTTTAGGATAATGATAAATTTAAGTTGCCTGTTGTTGCACGAGGAGGGTGGCCCTTTGTTTGTCCCGGCTGCCCAGCTAGCTTACACCTGAAATAACTAAACAGAACTGTGTTAATTAAAACACTGCTTGGGCCATTAGCTCTAATTTCTTATTGGTTAACTCTTACATCTTAATTTAACCCATTTCTATTCATCTGTGTATGGCCATGTGACTGTAGCTTACCAACAAGATTCTAACCAGCATCCATCTCAGGCAGGAGATCCATGGCGTCTCTCATCTGCCCTTCTTCCCAGCATTCAGTTCTGTCTTCTCCACCTCCCCAAGTTCTGCCCTATCAGGCCCAAAGCAGTTTCGTTATTCATTAACCAATGAAAGCAAGACACGAACAGAAGAACCTCCTACACCAGCCTGTTTCAGTGAGTGTCTGTAGAGCTAAATTTTTTAAAATAAAGGCAATTCTAGAGAGGAAATTTAAATGACCACAAGGTATAGTTTAGTAGTGGAGATAAAGGTGGCCTGTAGCTAAAGTAGAATTCTAGGTCTCTTAGCTGGAAAAGGGTAGTGTGTCTACAAACAGAATGCTCCCACCCAGCGTTTTTACACTGTAGGATGAATATACAAATTCTATATGGCACTTGTATTATCCAGATATTTTCAAATATAGACTCTTGTTTCATGTAAGCAATGGTTAGAGTTAATTTTCAATTTGACAGAATCTAGAACCATCTGTGAGATAGGACTTTGACATACTGTGGTGTTTGCAATTAATTGATATAATAATACCTTTCTTTTGAAAACATTTTATTAGCCTTTATTTCAGGGCTTGGGGACAATCATGAAACATGGCTAGAGTCAGAGGGTCGCTTGTAGGCATCAACTCCCTCCTTCCACATGAGGGTGCCAGGGATCAAATTCAGGTCGTCACATCTGGCTGCAAGTTTCTTTACCTGCTGAGCCATCTTACCTGATTGGGAAGACACATCTAAATTGCAGATGGTACCACTCCCTGTGCAAGAGATCCTGGATGGCATAAAATGAAGAAGGAGGAATGGGCAGCAGAATGCATTTGTTTCCTGATTGTGGCAGACAGAGACAGACCAAGGCCCTAACATCCCATTCAAGGCATGCCTCCAATGACCTAAGTTCCTTCCTCAGGCTTTACCTTCCATAGGTTCTCCCACCTATCAATAGCCACTTCAGAATGGTAACCAAGTCTTCAACACATGGATCTTTATAGGACATTTCAACTTCTAAATATTGCAGGGATCATTGATAAGTTTAAATAGTCTTTCACTAGATATATTTTCAATGTTCACTTGTGTTTTTTGTTTGCACTCAGAGATCTAAGAGTTTTGTAAAAAACAGAACAATTCCTTCAAATGAAAAATATTAATGTTATCCATAATAATATATTCTAAACTATCAAAGTCTACCTACTTTCAAAATGTATTGGAAGAGCATTAGTAGAAAAAGCAAACAGAACGGGACTATTTCTGTCTTCAGTGACACTCCTCTGTTATTGACAGGAGTCCCATGTTCTGTGCCTGAGGGTCTGAGTGGCCCAGAGGTGTTTGATCCTGGTTCTATGGGAGAGGAATTATTAAGAACTTTGACCATGTGAGTGGCCTGGTCAGAGGGAGGATTACTTTGATCCAGGACCATTAGGGGGAGGGCATGTGTATCTTGCCTTTCTCCTTCTGTGTTGTTTTATAGATTCAGACCTCATCATTCTAGCATTTCTTTGAGGAGACTGAAACATTTTATGTTCAAAACAAGATCCCACCTGTTCTCTCTGTGTGTGAACATGTAACTGTTTTTATAAGAAACAAATAAAAGGCTTCTTCCCAATTACCATTCTGCAGCCTACATTCAAATTATAGTCTGAAAACATTATTGAAACCTGTAACACATAAGGAAAGAATCTAGTTAATGATTATGGCCTTTTATTTCCCAGATTTCCTTTTAAAAAAGTACTATGCTTTTTAATAGGCAACAAATTTAGTATCAGCATCCTTACACAAATGTTTAAGGAGATAGAAATGCTAATTACCTTGTTCTGATAATTGCATGTTACATACACATATCAAATTATTATATAGTATCTTATAAATAGGCACAATTACATCAATAAAATATTTCTTAGGAAAATACAATAGCAGAATTATAGTGAGATCATGAAGGAGCTGTAGGTTGGTTTCGTCTGGCTTGAGAGGTCTTTTGCCATCCAACTCTGAGTTTGTTCACTGGTGTGTGTGTGTGTGTGTGTGTGTGTGTGTGTGTGTTTATATGTGCTTCTTTCAACTTGAACACATAGAGGCTGCCTCTGGTAGACCTCTGAAACATTTTGGTATCATTAACCTTTAAGTGTTGAATTGTGAATCTATACAATAACACTTTTCATGTTATCTGTGTGCTTTCAGGAAACTATCCTAAAACTATTCTTTGTGTATAATGTGGCTGTTGTGCAGTTTCTATGGTTTAAGAAAAGTACTATCAGATGAAAAACTTCTTGCCAGGGCGTTGAGAAAGGCAAAGGCAAGACTTCATCTTATGGTCTAACTTTGTACCAAAGACCCAGGCAGCATCATGGAAGAGGGGGGGAAAGACTATAAGAGTTAGAAGATCAGGGTAATTGCTATGAGATTGTATCTACTTGATATCACAGGAAATCCACACCCATGCACTTTCAACAGTATGACTACCTAAATAAAACATGGACAATGACAGCATCAACTGACATGTGGATGAGGGTCTTAGAATCTCATGGAGCCCCACCGCTAGATGAAAAGCTACAATTACCAACACCTATTGAAAGAGGGAGAATTAGTCTTCTGTAAGAATGAGCTCCCTAATCTAATATCATCTGGGGAGCCCTGAAATCACATATATACAAGCAGCATGAAATGTATCAGCAGGATGCAGTTACATATTTATTTGCTTACACACACACACACACTGCACACACGCACATACCAAACAAAGAGTAAAAGAATGTATTGGAGAGAAAGTTTGGGGGCAAGGGAAAGGTAGGCGTGAGGGAGAGAGGAGAGAGGAATGTAGTTATACTTCAATTAGAACAATCTTACTGGGGAAACCTTTCCTTTCTTATGTTATTTCGGCCTTTAACTTGTCTCGCTACATAGTCTGTTGATCTGAGAGAATACTCAGATTGGTTCTGAAGAAAGCTCCTTGCTTCTGCTTTCTGGGATGTGGGTGACAGGAGATTTTACCCAGTGGAACCTGACAGGACAGTTGCTTCTGCAGTGTGACAGAGCAGGACAGTCAGTCACCTCTGGAATACAACAGGAGTGTCCAAAAACTCAAGATAGTGATCCTTGTCCCTGAACACTGCCATAGGGTCATTTTAAAGGACAGATATGCAATTAAGAATATGTCCCTGTTTACAAAAACAACTTTTTGAAAGTAGAACCCAAATTTGGTCCATTTGATGTGTTTTGAGCACAGGATGCTTTGGTATGGGTGTATTGATGCTTCACATCTGGGACTGTATATTTGACATCAATCCTAAAATGTGAAAGTATAAGGTCAGTGTTCTCTAAATTTAATGTAAAACTACATTTGAAGGGTATTGTGGAGTGTCCCACATATTCTATTATTTTGGCAATCCATCAACTTACAAGTGTGGCCTGAGCACATGCTCCAATTTATTAGAGGTAATTGTTCTGGGAATACTAACACTCAGGCTCAATAAGATCAATAGTCAGTTTATACCTGAATTGAGGGTTATGGTTTAACTTTAATCTTGTCTTTTTAACTCATTCCTCATCTATTCATAACTTTAGGTGACATTTATTAAGTGCATCAAATTGAAAACTTATCTTCTAAGGTTCAATCATTTTATGGCAAGCAAATCCACATGATCATAACTGATATTGATTGCCTTTTCATCTCAACTATTTTCATAGTGTTTTATGCATTTTAATAAGATGACAGTTGTTTTTCTTTTAAGAAACCTATCCCTAGTTAATTCATTTTAGTTATAATTCAGAGTCCCAACTTAGTAAACATTTGATAATTTAGAATATTGATGTCTAATTACTGGAGTACAATATCTCCTAAGATATCCAAGTCTATGCCCTATATATCACATTCCATGTCCTACATCAGTGGTTCTCAACCTGTGTGTCATGACCCCTTTGGGTGTTGCATGACCCTTTCAAAGGGGTGGCATATCAAATATCCTGCATATCAGATATTTATATTGCAATTTATAACAGCATCAAAATTATAATTATAAATAGCAACAAAAATAATTTTATGATGGAGGGGTCACGACAACATTGGAAAAACATTAAAGGGTCGCAGTATTAGGAAGGTTGAGGACTACTGTCCTACATTCATGACTGGAATGGTTTGGCCTCTCAATTTAGAGCTGTAGACATCATAGTTGTAAATTCAATAGCAACCATATTCTTACAGTCTGATGAAGTAATATTTGTGGTGACTTTAGGTTAGTTCTTGACACAGAGTAACTGCTAGAGCAAACTGGTATTTAAGAAAAATAAACATACATATTTCTGGAGTAAACACTTTATGTAGTGAGAGATGTGATTGTGATAAATTAGAACCCTTGAGATGGGCAGAGAAAAGCCAGATTGAGGGTAATGAAAAGGAAGTTTTGTTTTTATATATAATTCAGCAGAATTCTTTGGGAAATTTTATCAAGTGAAAAAATGACCTAGTTTCTTCAGTAGCAACAAAAAGAGGAAGGGACAAAGGAGGGAAGAAGAAAGGACACTCACAGAGCAAAAGCAGCCGAGACAGAGAAAGAGCACAGAATGGACATTGTGGCCTCCAACCTGAAAAGCAAAGAAGTGATCCAAGTAGAGACATTTGTTGGTGTGTTTTATAACCCGAACTCAGTGCTGTTAAAATTGTAGGCGTGATAATGGCATTCTGGTGTGATTTGTCAAGACTGCTTCCATTTTGAGATATATACACACTAGTATTTAGATATGAGATTGTATATGTAATTATATTTAAAATATCTCCAAGTGTAGCGTATATATGACTGCAGATGTAAGAAATGATTGTTCATGAGTTATAAACATGGAAACAGATCTGGGTAAATCAAGATTATTATGGTCATCTTTCTAGCGTTGTATGTGTTTGAAAGTTTTCATAATAAAAATGAGAACGTCTTGGTACAAAATCTATTCTCCTCACTATTACAATGGATAAGAAACCTGACATTCAGAATAATCTCACTGAACCTTTGTGGAAACCCTGTGAGTAGGTCTGAGTTTTATACCTACATAGGATAGTCATTGGTCATTCTTCACTGTGTGTTATTCATTGGATGGTCACTGAGTAGAAATCCTGTTGTCCAGGGAGAGGGCAGATGGAGAGGCACGCTGCTTTGTATCTTCGCAGGGTGAATTCTGAGCAAGGAGTCTTTTTTGTTATCTCCCTCAAACTCTCAAATTTCAAATTAGTTTTTAAAATTGGTAATGGGTCCCTTGATCCCCCTGATTACCAAGACCTCAGGTTTCATTGTTCAGGGAGAAGCAACGGTATGTGAGTAAGAGGTCAGTAAAACAACCTGGACTGCTTTTGCTCACCTGCATGTGTTGAACACAAACACACACACACAGACACACACTCACATATGCACATACACACACACTCACCCCTATACACATAACATACCATACAAATATACACATGCATACACACATGCACACACACACATATCCCAGAGACACATACTTTGCACACATACACAGATATAACATACATATACAAACATACACCCATATAACACACACACAAACACACATACCCATACAGAGATTCACACACACATATATACACATGCACACATTCACATAGCAACATATAGACACATAACATACAAAAGTACAAACACATACACACATGTGCATGCACACACACACACACACACACACAAACAAACACAAGCACACATACTCAAGACCAAGTTAAGGTCTTGTGATTGGCAACTTCCCAGTTTGCTTTTATAGACTTGTCACATTTTATCACTAGTTTGGCAATACTAGAATAGTCATGGCTAAAGTAGAAGCCAAAGATATCATGAAAATATTAGAGAAAGTATGACTCTAGTTGAATGAGGCAAAATGATATATAAAGAATTTGGAAATATGTTTTCACTGTCACTTGTAGTGATCTTGTAGAAAGTGTGGCAGAAGGTCTCAAAGAAGGGCTATAATACATGCACACATCTCAGAATTCAAGTCTGGATATTAGATTTGAAAGTGGAATTCACACATGACAGGGGATAATAATCATTACAGGAGAATCATTATTCAAACCAGTTCATCCCACTGTACTTGCATAATGAAGGTCAGATAAATATTTACTACATAAAGGCACAGGCTGTTGGGATTAGAATAATTTTCTACCATTAAGTAACCACGTGACCTCTGTCTTCATTTCCTTGACTAAGCATGGGCAATAGTAACACAGACCCTGTGGTCATGATGCTTGAATGACAATCACATAAACAAACAGAAAATTGCTTGGGAGGCAGATGTTAAGTGAGCAGTTTTGAAAGAATTATTACTCATGAGGTTTCTAGATCAATAGAGAATGTTTCCTTGGGGGAAATACAAGAGACAGATAAAATCCTCCTTGGTCTGTTTTGCTGAGTTGGCAGGGTTACCATATGCCATTTGGTACATGAGAAAGGGAAGAGAGAAGAGAAAGAGAGGAAGCAAAAAGATGACAAGAAGTGCTGTTTCTTCTATACCAGGACAACCAGACATTGTGGCATCAATAGGCAATGATTCCCCAGCAAAAACAGAGCAAAGAGTCATTGACTGATCATTGTAAACTCCTATCTGAAGCATCCATCCAGGACAGAACCCGGGGGATGGTCCAGATAATCAGTAGTTTGATCTGGCTGTACACTTAAGTCAGTGCATGACTGCTAAGCTACTTTCCATTTATTGACTGCTGTTGATTTAAAGGCGGAGGGTTTCCAGCTATCTGAGCTGTGTTTTAGTTAATGATAGTTAATGATATTTTTATGCTAATGATCTCAACTAGCTGACATCTCCAGAAGCATCTTTTAGATGCTCCTGTGAGAACCATCTACGCAACTCAAGGTTTTGAGAGGAAATCATGTTTATTCATGCATAATTTGTATTAGTTGAAAAAAAATTCTATAAATGTGCAAAAGGATCTTTTGGGGGATGGAGAACTTTAGCATAAACATTCAAAAACATGTTGTGTTAATGAATAAAAATGATTTCCTGTAGTAAGAGGCTGCTTGTTTGTTCCCGGCTGCAAGGAAGGACCTCCCACCATTTCCTATTAGCTCACACCAAAATGTTTACTCATATGACCATATACAACATACATGAAAACCAGGAATGCTGATCAAATGAATACAAGTTTATGTATAGGCCCTGAGCGTGAAAAGTAGGAATGACTTGAGGGTGTCTTGGAACCCATTTTTTCCTTGATTAACATAAGGGAAGTTATAATTTCAAAAATAAGTATAATCTCAAAAAAGAAAGTGACTTTATGTTTTACTACTAGACTAGTTTATATGCTTGCAAGTGTATTTACAAACGGTAATTAAATCAAAGCTTTGTTGTATAAAATTGTCAGTCTATAAACTGTTTTAGACTTATTCAGACTTTAGAAAAGGTATTCCTTTCTCATCTTACGCTATATCTTACTGTGTACACACCTCTCACTGGATAGGACCTGGTTCATGACATGTCATAAAACAAAAGAAGAGAAAAATGCATCGAGCTTCCCGGTACACATGGTGCTATGCTGTAGCTGTCATAAACTTACACATTTTATAGAATATATAGAAAACATGTTGTATCTGCTCAGTGTCTATCAGGATACATCACGGGAGGGGGGGTGCATTTTTTTATTTAGACAAATGGTTACCTGTTATAAGTCAAAATTTAAACAAGAAGTAAAGACAGTTGCATGTGTGCAAATTTTATAAAAATTTTGCTATGAATAATGGATGACCATTTAAAGTGTGCTTGTCTGTTAGATGAGTGTATATATGAACGTAAATTTCACAAAAATAATGTAATCCCTTTATTTAGTTGACTTCGTATTCCCAACTCAGGTCATTCATAATTTTATGAATTTATATCATTTATTTGTTTGTTGAATATTTATTTGCCTACTTAATTTTGCTTCAGCCTGCTGGCATCCATACTCACTCAGAATAAAAATGGTTGAACCTTTTCTTTCTCTAACGCCAGCTCTGTGACCATTCCTCATACCCGCATGGTGACAGATCAGGATTCTCTGGACTGGGTGAGGATCCAAAATGGCAGGAGAGGAGAGGGAGCCAATAGAATCCCTGTCCTGTCTGATGAAAAAGTGATGCTTGCGTTACTGATAACCGTACAGCTGCAACTGTCGCTAGCGGTGAGACCATTCTCTGCCCCAGTACACTGCCTCTAGTCTCTTCCTACAGAAAGAGACTGCCCCACCCCAGAGCCTCTTCACTTGCTATGTTCACTGCCTGGAGAGTTCAGGTGTTTTCTTGAAGGTTCTCCAAGAAAAAAAAAAATACTGTTTCTCTAACCACTAATCTCAAATTACAACTCTTTTTTGACTAATAAATAACATTTCCTGTCTTTCTCCTTCTGAGTTTTCGCCATGCAGGTCTGATCCCGGGAACATTTGATACAGTTCAGTTACAATGTTCTGTTTTTGCTGCTTGCTTCTCTGCTGGAATGGGAGGCTTGTTTAGATTTGGTGCCTGGGTTTCTGTTGCGGCTTCAGCACGCTGAGCAGTTCCTGGCATACTGTCAGCTTCACTAAATATTTGGTAAATGAGAAAGACTAAGGCTAGGTAAAAGGTCACCACAGGGTTGTAAAAGACCTATGGAGACTAGAAAGCATGGTTAGTCATGAATGGCTACAGTAAGTACTTGCTGCATGGCCACAATGCTATGACATGGGAGGGAAGTTTTCTCTTTCAAGAATATGCTGTGTGATAGCCAGTGTTTACCCTTCATAAGAAAACGGATCAAAGCACCATGTAACCAAGTCCTGGCTCCAAACTGGAAATGAAATTGTTCATTTCTTGTTCATCAGAAGCTAGCTCTCTTCTCAGAGCTTTTCTTCCTTGTTTTCCTTTGCTTCTACTAACGTTCATGCAACCCTCACCCCCCAGAGGAGATCTGAACTAAATTACAGCAAATATCAGCACATCTAACAGACAGAAGATGGACAAGGAATAACAACAGGAGAGTCTGGCCATGTGGCAGGTTGGGAATGCTAACTAGCAGCAGGACGCATCACAGCATACTAAGTACCAGTCGCTTGGATTTTGTTGGGATGCTACAGCCCGACTTTCTAACTGGCTAACCTTCCGGTGCTGAGCCTTAACTTGCTGATAAAAGAGAATGAAATATCTGTAGAGTGCAGAGATGCATCAGCATTATTCTTTGTTATCTCCGAAGTAAAACTGAAGGTAGGCATCCTGACCTTGTCTGGCTGTGCCGTCTCCCCAGCAATGCCTTTCTGACAGGTGGATAATCTCTCTCATATCACTTCTGCCTTTTAACTAATGTCTCCATCAAAGACACAAGAGATGGCTGCCAAGTTTCCGACAATGCAATCCCCTTTTATTGCTATGTTAGTTCTCAATCATTCTTGCTGTTTTTTAAACTCCTGAAGTTTAAGCCTGATAATATGAATTTTTATCCCTGATCTATAGACTTATGAAGTTTTCAATATATTGTCGTGATAGAATTTTTTTTTTTTTGGAAAGCAGAAAGAAATGTTAATTATCCCATCGCCATTGTGGTAATCTCTGGAATTGATAGAGATATTATTTCAAGGCTCACAAGCAATAATTATAGTATTGGGAAAAATGACAGCTTGTGTGTGCTAACTGTGAGCTGTGTACCTTTATTGGAAACATGCAAATTAGGGCTTATAGAAAGCTGCATAATAATAGCCTCTCATTATGTCATATTTCCCTGAAATTGTGTCATATTTACGGATAGTGGCACTGAGGTGACACCATGGAGGGTCCTCTGGTGACACACTTGTGAGATCTGGCCTTGCAGTTGTGCCATTGGAGAGGATGAACACAAGGAAGCTGTGCCAACCGAAGAGGAGCTCGGCATTCGGCACTTAGGCAGTTCCCCAAAGAAATATGTTAAGAGGCGCTTGAAAGCATATTGGAGTCTGTTTGGAATCTAGATTCTGCTTTTAGAATTACTTACTCTGTACTTAAGGAGTTCGCAGACAATTGGAAGCAATTTATGGGTTCCTGCGTTTATTTTTGCCTCACTTCCCCATAGCAATGAACTGTCAGACGACAACGGAATCGGAATGTGATGCGTGTGTGCTTCATTTGAGTTTTCAAGGAATCTGACTCATTTAGCTTTGAAAGCGAAACGTAGCACTCAGTGCATTTGGCTTAAACGCCACTGCTATAGCTGTTGACTCTGACATTCAGAAAGCCAGTGCTGTATTCTGTTCCCCTGCCGTGGCATAGTTTAAACCTACAGGCACGAAGAAAGTCAGCGTTCGTGGAGAGACCCCAGACTGGAGGCGAGGGGTGTACCCAGACTCACCACGACTTTAATACTATCACAGGAGTGGGAAAATCACTTATTCCTTGACCTGTGACTGAAACTGTTTTGCTCTTATTGGTACAAAATGCTTGGTGGTCAAGAGTATGGGTAGAGTGTGCAAAAGCAATGTTTAAGAAGAAAGTATTTGTGCCAACCCCGGTCACTAGTTACTAGTGTGTGTGTATGCGTGTGTATATGTGTGTGTGTGTATTCATCAGTCTTTCTGTGTATGTATATATGTGCATATGTATGCATTTATATCTGTATGCACATGCATATGTGTATGTGCACATTAGTATTATACAATTAGTCCTCCAAAGTAGAATAGACTCCCTGCTACCCCTGTGGAATTTGCCAAGCTCTTCAGCTCTAGCCCCCCCATTCTCCATCCTGCAGGCTGCCTGATGGGCTCAGTGGCATTTGGACACTCGCTTTCTCACTCCCTGTACGCAGCTCCTGGGGTTCTAGATTTCAGGAATAGCCCTGCAACAGCAGGAGCTTACATTTCAGTAACCCTAGACAGTTTTGGCTTGTGTATGGAATATGGCATTTTGCCAGAGACAGTGGGAATCCAAAAGGTTGTAGAGCGCTTCCATGTTTATAATTAAGTTATAGTCCTGGGGCTGATATAAAAAATACAGAGATTTTATTAGCAACTTTCAAAACAGACTGCATTTCTCTAGAGAATGTTTTCCATTTTCAAAGTGGTCCCCTATAGCAGATAATAAAAATTTATGCAGAGACCATTTATCAATCCTGTTTTGAAAGCTTAGGTGTGTGTATTGAGTGTTCTTAATAGGAAATAAAAGGTAATTTTTGTCAGGATTTTGTAAACAACCAAAACCAACACGGAGCCAAGTCTAGCAAGTAAGGTCTGCAATCAAAGAATTTGTTATCAGATTGAATAAAAGCAAGCATTCACTGGGGTTTCTTATAGGGGTCTAGGAAAGGGGGTCCTTACAAGAACTCAATGGCTCAAAGGCAGCTGCATTACTGAAAAAGCCCCACCCAAAGCAGGTGACAACTCACTAAAGACAGAATTTTGGAGCTCTCTGCACGCCTTATAGGCAGCTCAGCAGGGTGGAGAGTCTTTTCTTTTCAGCAGTCGTTACTGCTTATACCTTGGGGAGGGAGGAGCCTTGTGAAGTTGGCAAATTTCAGGGATATCCTGAGACTTCTGAGATGTTCACTTCCTGAACTTTTTAAATAAATATATATATTATTTTACACTTTGAGAATTTCATACACACATATATTTTGAACACTTCTATTTCCCACCCTCTTTACCTCCTCCCAGATCCCCCATCTATGTCCTCTTTCATATTCATGCCCTCAGCCATGTATTTTTAGCCAAAGAACTACCATAAGAAAGATGACTCCTCTGGTCTTAGCTGATGCTTTTGTGTTGCACAGAATTTTTCTAATGTTGAAGAAAGGCTTTAGGGTTTTGATAGCTAAAGCAGATAGGGGCCACATACCACAATATGCAGCATAATGTAAACCATAAATTACTGCCTCAATAAAACCAAAAGCAAAGTTGGGGTACTAGGTTGTAACTCTCTACGTATACTTTCAGTCTCTTTGTCTTCAGGATGTTGACATTTTTATAGTAAAGCAGTTGGTAATTTTCAGATTGGCTTTTAGTATTTTAAATTATGTGTAGGTGTGTGTGTGTGTGTGTGTGTGTGTGTGTGCGCGCGCGCGCATATGGGAATGTGCACATGAGCACAGGAGGCCAAAATCATTCATTCCCACCTAGCATGGGAGCAGGGAGCCAAAATCCGGTCCTCCTGAAATACAGTGCTGAGCCATCTCTCCAGTCCTACCACTAGCCAATTTTAATCTAGCTTATATTAAAGGAAATAATTATGTATTTTTAAGTGGTCTTAACCTATTCTTTGGAGGTGAAGAAATGATACACCTCACTGATTTTCATATCACTCAGGCACAGCAAAATCTTTCCAGTTCATTTTCTTAGGCAGTTCATTTGAATTTTACAGTTTAGAAAGCCATGTGACATGAGTCTTAAGTTTCTCTGCCTGTAAAATGTTCAGGTTGTACTGAATGGATATCAATGTCTTTTTTTGATGGGGAAGCTCAGCCAATCACATCTGGCTAGGGTGTGGCCGCCTGGAGCCAGGTAGATAAACAGGGGAGATAGGTGCTCTGGCTCTCCCCCTGGAGCCAGGTAGATAAACAGGGGAGATAGGTACTCTGGCTCTCAGCCTGGTGCTGGTCTGAAGCCTGACCCGTTTGGACTTCGGACCTTTTACTCAGGTCGCGTGAGTTTCCCCGTTTTCAATTATTAAATTATATCTGTTGTTTTGAGCTGGTCTGGTTATTTTAGCGTACCGATCAAATACGCCTTTCACTAACACCTTTGCAAGCGTATCATTTTGTGGTTCTTTTTCTTTTCTTGAATAAAGTCATTAGCCAAGATTTGGCCCTTAACTAAATGGTAGAAATCTTTGGCATGTTCAACATTCTTAATGACTGGTCCCCAGAGACTGACCAGAGAGATAATTACTTCCCATCGTAAACATAAATATAGCACAGTGGCTCTCTAAAAAAGATCTCTACATTCTGCACTATTTATTCTTTGCTTCAAACGATCACCCATGTTGGTTCTGATACCAAGCAGCCCCCACTGCAGCTGTCACCGAGTGGCAGTTGACTGGCTGAACTCGGAAACTTCTCCTCCCTGAAATATGTCCCCATATATTCTCGCCACCAAGTAATTGCTCTTCTCCTTCACAGGTTATTCAAGAAGAAAATTAGCTTCATTTCTTCCCAGAGATGCTTTGCATAAACACGCAGCCGTCATTTGTCTCCACATCATATGAAGTTAAATGGAATCAATTACATCTGTGAGCGAGTATTCAGGGAGCGACCATCAGGATGCCCTCGCTGTGGATGGCTGAGAGAGGTTGATAGCCTTAGATCAGGACTCACCATTCATTCGCAGCTGGGATCCCTTGATGGAAGAATGTACCGCGTGTTTGTGTAGGCAGAAATATGCACAGATGTCCTCATTCTCTCTGAGTGGTTCAGATGCCATTTTGAATCTGGTTGGAACCCTTCCCCCACTATTTGGTGAAGAGACAAAATTATGTTCCCTAAAAGCCAGCACCGGCGCAATCCAAAGCTCATTTCTGCATTTGGCCAAGCTCTGGTGCTTCTGCTTTCTGCTGGTGTTTGTGTCGCAGAAAGGGATCCTGTTCAAGAGTCACAAATATCTGCGGGCCTTGTCTTCACAGAAGTGGCGTTTGAATGCACTCAGAGAAATTGCATCCACTTGAGAGAAACAAATCATTTGGACTGGAAATGTGCTAGTCCTCAGAAAGCTGGAGGGGTTTTATTTCCTTATATATTAATTTTATCTATTTACTTAGCAGTTTTCTTTTTGGTAAGCTAATAGAGATGCGTGGCATCTCCCTCACCCACTGCAACATCCGTCCTATAAGAGAGTAGGTTAGCAATCATTTTTGTTTGTAATCATTAACCTTTTTAAAAAAAATCCAAACAAGAAAGCACAAGAGGGCCAGTGAGGTTTTCATTTGACTGAATGAAAGTCTAGGTAAATGATTGGTTTAGACAGCATTTGGCTCTGTGATTTGTTGTTTGGTTTGTGCTAAATCGTATGCACTGCTGCACAGCAGCAGACTGGATCGTGCGCGCTTCGAGTAGCCTTGCACGGTGACAGAATGGGGTGGCACAGTCATAATTTATAGTCACTTATATGAAGATGTTTTATCAATTACCTAAGGGAAAATATCCCACTGGATTTATGTCCTTTAGTTATTAAAAAGTGGCAGCTATCTTAAATTAGTTATAGAAAATAAAGAATTCAGCAGCGGGAATTAATCATCGTCAGGAGCCATGCACAGGCCCTTGACTTGCAGTGTGTGGCAAAACATTTGTTTAGAAAAGGAAAATTGCTATTATAGTCACCTTAATAGAAACAGACAATCAAACAAATCTTAATTTAAAAGATTTCATGCGGCCATAAATCATAATGGCATTGAGATTTAAGGCACAAAAAGCAAATTTATAAAGAAAGAAAGGGTGCCAGAGAGGCAACAACCAGGGCTGGTGCCCTTCTGTCCATCTATCCTGTTAGCCACACTGCAAATGTTATATTTCAGCCCCAAACCAGGCTGCTCATTTCACAGGAAAGTACAACAGTCTCCTAGTATGGTTTCCTTTATGGTCTCTCCCAATCTACCCTCAACCCAGCGAGCAGAAGGATAGGCTAAGAATGTAAAAGGAGTCAGGACATCTCTTCTAATCAGAACCCATTAGTGCGGCACAGTTGTATCGGGATGAAATCCAGCTCCTCCCTCCTGCAGTGCCCTGGGCATCGCTGTGCTAGCCTTCCTTCAGGTCTTTCCTCCTTCATGCGGGTACCAAGACCATAATGATATTTCATCTACATTTGGTTCAGCCCATTATTTCTCATATTTTGAGCTGAGTCCCATAGCAAAAAATCAAAACCAAAATTAACAATTACGAGACGGTCTTAAGAGAGTAATAAGGGAAGAGCTAAGCCAATGGAATTGGAAGCTCTAATTGTGTTATGAGATGCGTATGGCTAATTGTATTAGCAGACTGTTGTGTTCTGTTTACATACGGAGATATTTACGAACACCTTGACTGATATTTTGCAGTTCGCACCAATGTTTGCATGCCCGTGAGTGATGGATGCTCCATTATGGAGTGTTACTTGATAGTTGTGACATCCTCTTGGAAAGAGAAGTGCATTATCAACATACGCTAAATTTTCCTCATTACCGTATTGCTTTGCCATCTGTCTGCCTATCTTTCTCAGCCTTCTTTAAATTGGCTTGAGAGTGGCCAGTGTCACTGAGCTTCCAACCCTTACAGATGGGACCTGGTTTCAGGGCCAACTAAGCTGCAGCTGTGCCCAGTGCAGGCCTGGTCACATAGTTTTTGGCCAGGGACTCTTGTTTGGTTTTGACAATGGTCTGACCACATTAACATATCAAAAGAAGGTGTTGTTTTTGGTGGGATGGCAGATTGGCGATTATTAGGCAATAGGTAGATGATAGATAGGTAGTTAAGTAGATGATAGTTAATTTTTCTTTAACCAAGAGTACAAACTGCCAACTCTCATCAAAAGCAACTTCTCCTCTCAGTCAGTTCTCAAGTTGGGCGTGATGGAAGAATTGTGTAGAGTCAATGAAGGGAAGTCAGCATTTGGCAGTGTGGTTTCCAAATGGATTCATCAGTGTATTCTACATGGATTATTTCCAAGGGCTCAGTACCATCTTTCTTTAGGACCAAAGCACAAATGGAGCTTAGAAAGAAAACAAATTCAAATGCAATTTCATTTTTTTCAACATTGTATTATGCAGAACACGTGGGTTTTTTTGAAGCATCATTCTTCCTGAATGGAGTATAACTTCATGAAAATTCCATTTCTGTACTCTTCTCTATGAATAAATTGTGTAAATTATAGCTCAAAATTGGAGGAAAATCAACAGGGTTATATCTAACCTTTCTGCATGGCTCAATTACAAATGATACATTTGCTTTTCAGCTGAACACACAGAATTAGAAAAAGGAATCTATTTGTGGCTACATAGACTAAAAGATCATTTTTCATATCACAAGCCTGAAAGTAATGGCCAGGTTGTAGCTTAGTTTTCTTTGTAAACAATGAACCTATTGCTAAAAATGGCACCCTATTTAAATAATGGTCTCCTACTCCTATCTTCCTTTTTTCAAGAGAGAGTCAAGGTGTAGGTTTGGATGCCTTTTAGCAATAGCTTTTTATGAGGCATAATACATTCACTGAAACTACCACACTACTTTAAAAGCTCATTGGACTTATTTGGTCATTCTCTTTTACTGTCTTTTAAAATGACATGCTATTTAACAATGTAATAACATTTTAAAAACATAATATTAAAAAAAATAACATGCATTAACCAACTTGAGCCAATGTCAACAAGAACTACTTATCTGTCGTTTTAAGTACTGTACACGTCCCTTTTTCAAGGCTTCTTAAGGCATCCTGTGGAGTTGTCAATGGGGCCACAGGGCTCTGTTTGTCTTGATAATATTGAATCACTGATATTGAATATAAGTAGTTGTTCCTCGTTCCTTACAAGGTCTCAGAAGTATAGGTAAGTAGAGCAAGCATCTCAACATATAGAATATTCTCTGATTCTGGACTTTGCCATAGTGTCTATCCAATTGACTTGAACTTCTATTCTAATCTACATGCTTCACAATCTATGGCCTGTGCTTCATCAACATTTGTTAAGAAAATGTAGAAATACACTTAACCTTGTTTGGGGGATAGAGGTAAAGGTTTTTCAAATATAATTTTGAGTTCAAAATTTTTAAAAATAACATTTTTCATGGCTGTATAAGAATTTGATGGTTTATTTAAAACTCCTTTAACATCTATCCTATCCATGAATAAATTTCTTAATAATATTTAAATAAAATCCTTTACATCTTTTATTTTATACAATTATAAGAAAGAGGAAGATATTTAAAAGTAATTTTTATTGAAAATTTTTAGTTGCCTTGGCCCTTCATATCTCTGTTCCCACAAACTCCTGGGTGAATACAAATACACCCTAATTTATGATGAAAGTATGTTTCCATAAACTTATTGTCCACTGAATCTACTTTACACCAAAGAGACATTTGATTATTCTCATCTTCCAAAAACAGGAGCTTGCCTGGCCTGCATAAAATGTTCTTAGAATTCTGACTTTAACCCACAGTTGAGTGAACAATGAAGTATTTTATTTAATTTTGGACAAAAAAATCCTCTGACAAAGCAGTTCACTGTAGAGTGTCAGTGGCTCTCCTTGGTGAGCATGTGGCTCGCTGAGGAGCATGGCAGGCTGCAACTGCCTAGCAGTCACCCAGACAGAGAGAACTGTGCCACAAATCATCATCCTGGGAAAACATGGAACATAAGGTTCCTACAGAATGCTGTTCACTTTTGAACCATCACAGAGTTAAAGCTAAATTCATCCATCATAAAAATGGCTTGTATATGTCCTACAAGCCAAATACTATTGAATGTTGAATACTAGCTTAAGAAAAATGTTGTGAACTTGTTATACACGAAGAGAGATAGTTAGCCGTTTATGTTGCTTCATTAAGAAATCCCTAGATGAGACTTATTTTCACCCAAAATTTCACTCCTAGGTACATGTAAATCAAAGAAACCTTACTCTAGAAAACACGTATGTTTTTTTTCTGGGTAAATAATTCCTGTTACATTTTACAACAGTGTGTAAAAGCCTTTGTAGGAGTTGCCTGTTGGTAATAGTTTTTAATTGTTTTTATTGTTACAAGTTAAAAATGTGTTGGAGTCTGTAAGTTTGTATCATATCAAACAGTTTAAACGTGGTCTTTCATGGACTGTTTCAAGCAATTCCCTTCTCTCCCTTTGAATAGGACCAGGCTTGCACACAGGCTTTGCGTGACATAAATCAGTGCTCTATCGCCACACTTCCCATTTCCTGTCCTTTTAGGTATTTTAATGAGCAATCCCTTCGACAGTATGTATTTAGCCTTCTGGCACTTACTGTATCTGTTCATTTCACCCGCTGGGTTTAATGTTTGATCCCTGATGAGTTTTCCCTTGAGCTTTCATGGTAGTAGTCAGATGTTGGCCTGCTAAAAACTCACAGATTCTATGTAAAATACTTAATTCCTCTTTTGTTAATTTATTTTAGTTTATATGCATGAGTATTTTGCCTGCCTGCATGTATGTGCATACGTGTGTGCCTGTACCAATGTAGGGCAGAAGAGAGCATCAGATGCCCTAGGACTGGAGTTACAGGTGTTTGTGAAGCATTGTGAGGGTGCTGAGAGTTAATCCCAGGTCCTCTGTGAGAGCAATAATGATCTTAACTGCTGAGCCATCTCTTCAGCACCTTAATTGCCTCTTTTGATAAGATCAAGTGCATAATGGGCTAAGCCAATTCTTTACTAATTTAATGATACAAAACTTGGCTTAATATATATTTACAGTCATTGCTAAAGAAGAGAAGTGTACACAGAACAAAATCACAAATCTGTAACTCTTAATAGTAGAGGACATTGACAGTTCCCCTAGGCTGGCTAACTTAACACATAAAAGCATGCCATGCAAGAGAGGTGGGCTGTCTTGCCAAGGACAAAAGCAGTACTGGAAGTAGAAACCAGGACACCTATTTCCGGGCTACCACCTATCAGTAACCACATGCAAATACTTAGTGGCTCATGTAAAATACTGAAATTTTAGAGATTATGAGTATGATAAAATGTAAACTATTTCTGTATATAAAGAATATGATCACTAATTGAAAAATCTTTAAGTTGCCTTGACCAATAATAATAATATTTCTTGATAAGATTTAGTAACTTTTACATTATATCAGCATTAGCTATTGTGACTACATTTTTTATATAACAAAACCAATGGATGGATGGATGGATGGATGGATGAATGGATGGGTGGGTGGATGGGTGGATGGATGGATAAGTAGAGAGAGAAAGAGAAAGAGCGAGCGAGAGAGAGAGAGAGAGAGAGAGAGAGAGAGAAGGCAAGCTTAAGTCAGTGCTGTGCCAAGCCATACTGGCATACTTTCAAAAGCAAATATCAGTAGCATCAATTGTCCTGATTTGATTTTTTTGATATTTTGTTCCTTGTGGATTTATTAACTAATGTTTGTACTTGACTGACGTTTCCTTATCTAATATTTTTCTTCTGTTCCAAAATCTTGTGTAGAATATACTACCTTTATTTTATGTGCCACTTATATTTTTATAATACTAATGTTAAAATATTTCTAGAATATCATTTACTATAATGACTAAAACATTTGATCTCTTGAAATTTTCACTTAAAATCAATGGCTTACTTGTCATTGTCTCCTCTTAGACCTGATCTGGGTACACACAACATATGGGTATCATACATAGACCCTTTAATTTGCTTATGAGATTTTGATTTACTTTTTTCAATTGCCAGTAATATTTGGAATAAATTTTCTAGGTAAAAATGTGATTCTAAATTATTATGAAAACTAGGAGCACATTTCATAACATGGGCATATACTAGCTGGTAGATGTGGGTGAAACTGAATATTTCTTACTATAAATAAGTAACAATCCATCAAAGTGTGTGCACTATCTGAGCTCTCCAGACTTCATGCCAGTCATCAAAGGAAGACATACACATGACAAGCTAAAAATCATAGATGGGTCTAACCCTCACCATAGCACAACTGCTAACATCTCAGTCTTTTTAAAAGATTATTCTTTGATTCTTATAACAAAAAAAATATGATGGTTGTATTGTCTCTTCCAGAATACCTCATCATTCTACAATTTAAATGTGGATAATTATTTTCATCAAATGTTACTTATTGAAATAATTTCTGGACCTGGTAATAACATTTAACACTCAGTATATTGTTTTGCTATTCTCTCATGCTCCAATGCATTTGGACTTATTACCAAATCATTACTACAAGGCTAGAAGTTTCAATAATTTATAGAAGTCATTATGCCAGGATGAGTAGTTATTCTGCCAGAAGTCACTTGAATATTCCACACACATGCCATATTCTTTAATCTTCTCATTTGAGTTTCTCTTATGCCCATTTTCCTTACATATAAAATACAGCAGCATTTTGAGCAAAATTTCAAAAGATTCCAGTTCATCACATGACATAATTCCCTGTACCTATTTTTGAGTGATTCTATTTATTGATGTAACCATGTCCATTACTTTGTTTGTTGTATGCCTTTGATGTTGAGATTGGCCTTTTGCCTTCTCTTTGAATGCATAGTGATTTCATATCATCATTCTAATTACTGGCAGTGTTTGCATAGGATGGCAGCTTTCTGGTTTATAAAACCTCTTTGGAGAATAAAAACAATACACAACAAGATTCCCTTCCTAATGTTGTCGGTTCTGTACCGAGTCCACAACGTATATGTTTATCTAAAAGTGTCTCTAAATGGCTATATAAAGAATGTGATATTTATGAGCTCATTTTAAAAATCTCACTGAATTTTGCAATAAGGCTGTAATTTTGTCCCTTTAAAACATGTCTTGTCTTTCTGTTTGGAAAGTATGAACTCTCCTTTGTTGATTCTGCATAGTAAATAAAACGTCTTAATTTAGTAAACGAAAAATTTTATCTCACACAGAAGCAGATATTTTGTTTCAAAAATTACTCTTAATTCAACACAATTATTCAACTGATAAGGGTATTTTTTTTAGAAATAAGACATATTACAGGGCTTCTACTTAAAATGACAATGTTCCCACATATGAAATTTTTCCTATCTAAGACCCAATGAAAGGGCACTAAGAGATCCAAAATGGTACCAGTGGGAAGGAACTAAAGGAGGAAAAGGAAGGCAAAAGGTACAACATTCATTAACATATTGCTAAAGCAAGAAAGCAGATAGTGGTTAACATTTCAGGCAGAATTAACTTCTGTAAAACCTTCAGAGGGTATATGACCAGCAAGGGGATCCATCATTTGGCCTTATTCCCTTATGTGAAGTCATTTGGGAATAAACTCTTTAGGGAACTTAGGGCCATGTGAGGTCATGAGAATGGGATTCCCGTGATGTGGTCAAATGTCCTTAGAAAAAGAGCCTGCAGCTTCCAATGCACGTGGGTAGACATCTGTATGCCAGGAAGAGAGAGTTGACACCAGGGACTGAATCCACAGACACCTTGATCCAAGTCTGTTGCTTGAGCTACCAGGCCTGTGAGATTGTGTTGTAGCAGATCAGTCTAGGGCAGGAGGGATCATGGCCTTGAGCAAGGCAGTTCTTTATGACTGGCAGATGTTCTGAGGCTCAGCTGGTAGATAATAAACACCAACATTCCTGGCAGCTGAGGAATTAATGGGTTCATCAAAGTGGGGAGTCTGGGTGTCACATGGAACATTTCCTATTTAAAATGGTTAAATAAAAAAACAGAATTATTAGCATTTAACCCCTAAAGGGCTTATTTCTAAGCAACTTTATATTAGATATTAAGGTCTTTAGTGCATGAATTTGGAAGGAAAGAAAATATTTAGTCCATGATAACTTCCTTGAAGATGGCCAGATCCAGAAACATGGAAGTCAATGGTATAGAATATGGCTAAAATACCTTCTGGCTGGCAAAGTACAAGATCACTGGTCACATGGAGAAAAGAAAGACATATATTTGTGTGTGTGTTTGTGTGTGTGTGTATATATATATATATATATCATTTAACATACTGATTTCAGCATATATAATACATATATAACACTAATAAAATTAACAATTAATTTTAAGGCTCTCTTAGAGATAAAACAGATCAGCTATGCACACAAAGTTTTAAGTATAGTGCATTTTTATTTATGGTGTATGATAATTAGATAGTCCAGTACCTTTTTAAATTCAACATTAACAGACATTAAAAATGAATAGTGAGGGGCTGTAGAGATGGCTCAGCCAATAAAGTGTTTGTTTGCCATGCAAACTTGAGGATCTGATTCCCAGCATGCATGGGATAATCTCGGGTGTAACTATGAACACCCATAATCCTCGGGCTAGAGAGGCAGGGACAGAGGGTCCCTGGGACTTTGTGAACACTGAATTGTCGAGCTCCTGGCTCAATGAGAGACCATATCCCCAAAAATAATGTAGAACGTGATTCAGGAAGACAACCAAGTGCAGACCTCTGGCCTTCATGGCACACAAATGCATTCTCACATGTACATGTGGCCAGGAAAATACACAGAGAGAGAGACAGACAGACAAAGACAGTGACAGAGAGAGAGAGAGAGAGAGAGAGAGAGAGAGAGAGAGAGGAGAGAGAGAGAGAGAGAGAAGCTATAAACGGAAACAGAAGTGTGCTGAACCCTCTACTAAGTGACTTCCAGACATAATTTTAGTTTCTCTCCCATTCACCCTGTGAAGTGCGCACTGCTACCCTCACTGGTACTTAAGGAAGTTGCACTGATTGCTGAAGGTCAAAGTAGCCAGTGTGTTGCAGAACTGCTGTTTGATTTTAAGTCTGAAGCCAGACCTTGGTTCCTTAACCACTGTGTCTTGAAAGAAAAGCACACTCCTGTTCCTGTATTCAGTGTCTCAAAAATAATTCCATAATTTGGTGACCGACATAGAGCACCCTTAAACTTGGATGCCTAATGTTATCTAGAAGCTGCAATTTTTAAATCATTTCTTGCTTTGCAGCATTCTGGTTGTGTATTAGAGATTAAGAGTGCTTTAATAAACATCCCATATCAAGCATGCATAGGAATGTTTCAATTTGTCCCAAATCAGCTAAGAACCTGCTGTGATTTGACATCAGTGAACCTTGGAGCCAGGCTGTTTTGTTTTGATTCTCTTTTATCCTTGAAAATTGTTAGTAATTATTATTCTATTATATTGTACAGACAGGGCCCGCTATGTATCCCTAGTTGATCTGACTGCACGGAACTCACTTCACAGCTCAGACTGGCTTCGGACTCATGCATGATGTTCCTGACTCTGTCTCCTTAAGATGCAGCACCATACTCAGCTTTTGGAGCAGGACTCTTAAACATAGTATGCCTTATCGCTCACCTTTGGAAAGTAGGCATTGCAAAGCTAACTACATGCCCACTGCTGTGAATCCAGACACATAAAGCATAAAGTTGGTGCCTGCCCGCGTTGCAAGTGTCCAGTAAGTGTTAACCTTCATCACAGGAGTCTAGAGAAGCAAGTTTGCAATGGACCAAGAACTACTTGGCATCTAAAGAATGAAGCTCCATTGTTCCTTCCCAATACTGGCATTTTTCTATGTTTAAAATCCCTCATCGTTTTGTGTATTTTGTCTTCTTCCATTTTGAATATAGAAATAAATGTATAAGATTCAAGCCTTCATATGGGCGTCCAATTCAAGTATGAATTTTTACTGTGCTCCAGGTTACTTCCCCACCCCTTACACACACACACACACACACACACACACACACACACATACACGAATGCATGCATGCACACTCGTGCGCGTGCGCGCGCGCACACACACACACACACACACACACACACACACACAGGCAATTTTATTATTCCATAGCTTCCGAATCAGGTATAATGTTGCTGTCTTCCCCTGCCTTAACTTTTGGAAGAGAAAACAAGATTAATAAATTATGATCATTTGTACATATTTGCTTTCTTTACTGAAAGAGAATATCTTCGTAACCTTTAAAAACTCATGATAGTGATGTGTCCTCGATGATCAAGTGCTGATATTTGCACAGTTTGGTCCATTTATAGAGCATAGAGATATTCACTTCTGTTTGCTGTGCTTGATCCTAAGCTTTCTGGGAAGGAGGTTAGAGGATCAGGAAGGGTTAGTGACGTTTGGCCAGTATGTGTTTGTTTTCTCGGTGTGTGTCGCTATTTAAATGTCACCTCCCTGTCTTTGGTCTATTTAATATATCTCTAGAAAGTAAATTGTGCTGAAAATTTGAGAAAGTAGGAAATTGAGGGAGACCCTGTGATATGTGAGGACAGAAGTCGCTGACCCCTGGTGTCAGTTGGTGATTGGCACCCTTCTAGTAAAAACGTTAGACTGAGTGTTCACTGGCTTTCCTCCCGTTTCTTAGCTGGAACCTAGAGATGACTTTCAGACTGAAAAAGAAATGCTTGATTATGAAGCGAGGGATTGTGTTGGATCAGTCCTCAGCTTATCCATTTTACATCTCCATTTAGCCAGAGCCGAACACATTTTGGATTAGCAGCCTTTGGGGTTATCTGGTTCTCTGTGGCTTCCTATTACCACTGACTGTACTTTGGCTCCTTAAAATCCCTGCTCTCCATTTAGATTGAGGTCTTGTAGCAAAGGAAAATCTCCTTCCCATACAGAAAAGGAGATTAAGGATCTGGAGCACAGAACTGCTCAAAGGAACAATTTCTGATGAAGTCCTTAGGAATTTATGACTATCCGTATGACTTAAGTCATAGGAGTGCAACTCAGGATATCTAAGACTTTGGACACTAATTGACTGATTGTGTTAACCACAAAAGCTAAAATTATTTTATTCTCTGTTCTCTAGGCCAGTGTTAATCCCAACTCTGATATGAAATGTGACTGCCATGAGCTTCTAACCCATTTAAAATCGGTTTGCTGAGATTTGTTTATTAATTTTGCTTTGGCAAGCGGAGTGTATTGGTGAAGTGAAGTGTAAGGAAAAATTAAGAGACTTTCAATCATTTCTAACATGATTTGCTGCTTTTCAGGGGGGCATTGGTTTTTGTTTGTTTGATAAATTTTCCTTGTTTGTTTTGTTCAGAGGAACCATCTCATATGTAAAACAGTTTGGCCTTAGACTGGTGGTTCTCCTGCCTCAGCTTCCCAAATACTGGCATCAAATGTATGAGCCACTGTGTCTGGCAAAAGAGCCACTTTTCAAAAGTAGGACTGGTTGTTCCTGTTATGTCTATTTGAAAAACGAACCTCTTCCTCCACATCTATCATCCTCCACAGCTTGTGTGGGACTCAGCCCACATTTTTACAGGTGTTTGTTCTTCACTTTAGTTTCAAATCAGCTTTCTAAGTAGTATATTTCTGGTTGCATCATCCTACATATATAGTTTTGATAGAATCTCCTCCCTACCATGGTCTAGCCCATCTTCTTCCCCCAGTTTTCACTTAACCCCTCCCAATATTTTTGCCACTTCACCCCACCTGTGAATGAATGGCCTTTTTAAGGTTGATTTCCTGTATCAGACAACTTGATGGGCTAGAAGGAGAAGTACAAGTCTTCGAAACTAGCTGGTGTATGTTACAAGAGAGGGAATTGCCTCGGTGATTGCTGATGAAGCTCATTCAACAGTGGTTTTTTTAAAACACTGATTATAAACACCCAGGAACCACAGACTTGTAGGATATGGGAAATTATACTTTCTAGGATCCCCAAATTGCCTGAAGTCAGCAGCTCTTTCTTGAGGTTGAATGTTAGTAAGCATACTTTCCATGTGACCTTTTTTTCGGGTAAACCCCTTGAGGATACATCAGGGCTCCACGTGGTGCTTACAGCCTCTGAAATGTGGAGAAAAAGGAAGGCTGGGGTCTAAAGGCTCTCATTTGTGGCAACTGCTTATAAAACACATCTCTGAACCTGTCAGGGCTGACTCTCCAGGATGTGGTCTAAACGCGCTTCCGTCCCTTTCTAGTTTCGGTATAGGGAGCATGTGTGGGGCATGTCCAGGCTGTCTCAGTCCCTACCCTTCCTGGGGCTTTGGGCTGGAGTGGGGAGGGGTTCCCTCTGCTACCCCTGTGCTGTTCATTCTCCCTTCCAGAAGAACCCCCTCTTCTCGGGTTGTAAAATGGAAGGAAGGCCCAGACTACTTAGAAATCACCTCATAGTCTCTCTTTCCCCTACTCTTTTCTTATTTCAATTAGAATAGATTGTCCCTTTCAGATGAATGCATTCATACAGGGACAACATCTCTCCAAGTCTTGGAGTCCTCGTGGCACATGCTGAAGTCTCAATTCACTGTCTATCCCTGGGACTACTGATTGAAAGGAAAGAGCAATGGTGTTGGTGCATGCTCTCAGAGGCTCCGTTAACGAAGGCCTGTATGAGTATGTATGTAATGTACCTGTATGTAATGAGGCAGTGCATGAAGACAGAATAGACGAGTGGCCTGGGCAGCTTCTCACCTCATGGTGGCCAGGGGAGCAGAGACAGATAGAAGAAGCCAAGACTACTAGATATCATTAAAAACATTTTGCCAGAGAGCATCTAGCCAGACCCACCTTCCACAGACCCCACCAACTCTCAATAATCCATTCATTCATAATCATGAACCTACCAACAGACCATTGGTTAGGCCAGGGTCTTTGTGTTCCGCTCACCTCTAAAAAGCACTGCTGAGGAACGAAACCCTCATCTAGCGAGGCTTTGGGAGACACATCTGATTCAGACTTTCAAAATGGACTTATTTTCAGTATGATGTGATACTAGATCTCAGCAGAGAGCTCTAATATGAGCTACTTTTTATAAGTTGAGCCAAACTGTGAAGTTTCATACTACTAAATACCCAAAATACAGGAAAATGATTCTGACTTTAATTCTGCTCTGTACCCCATTCCTGACAAAGTCCCTGTACCCCTTAACTTCACTCAATTCCTAAGACATTGGTGACTCTTCATCTTGGTATTTGCCAATGCATAAACACAAGGAATCTACAGCTGACATTATTAGAATATTATATTATTTTTAAAATGCAACATTTTATTTCTAATGAAAATGACTCCACTGTTAATATAAATTTTCCTAATCTCAACACCCCAACTCCATAATGGGTACATAAACATATTTTATGCTTGCTATTAGCACTTACTAAGTACTCTATCACCTTTTTTTTTTTTTAAAGACTACATTGATTTAGGCAGGTGAAAGTTTAGTTCTGAAAGGAAGGTGACAGGGGCAAGCTGTCACAGAGACTCAAAAACGCCATCCTCATTTCTCTGGTCTGAGGCATCCCAGGTCTCCTTCCCCTTCACAGGACAGTAATTGAGTTGTGGGATATGGGATCTGCTGCTAAATATTCGCTTGTAATTTGCATTGAAATGTCAAATGAGCTATTTGGGAATAGTCCAGGTTATGTTGGAAGGTATTTAATTTGAAAGCCTTCCTGGGGGGAAAGCTTAGTCTACAAGCAAACGGAATGGACACACTGTAGAACTTTTAGAAGTCAACTGGACAAACGGGATGCACAGAACTTTAATGAAGGGCAGGGAAGAGCCTCTACCCTAAATGATGACACAGTAAACGAATCTCAAATATTTATATCACACACGTAGCTTGAATGCTCGAGCTTTAGACAAACATTGAAAGCAAACCTTGGGACTGTTAAATTTGGTGTTTGTGTTAGTCTGGTTGGGGTTCCATAATGAAATGCCACCGATTGGAGACTTAAACAACAGAAGTTTATTTTTCCCAGCCTTTTAGAGACTGCAAGTCTAAAGACAGCATATTGATGATTCTGGTTTCTTCTAACATCTCCCTTCTCCCGGGGTGTCTACAAGATCTCCCTTCTGTGTGCTTATATCCTGTTATCTATATAGAACAAAAACTCATCGTCTTCTAAGGATACCAATTGGATTTTGTCAAAGCCCATCCTCGGGACCCTATTTGACATTAACGGTTTTTCAAAGGCCCTATTTCCAAACATAGGCACATTCCCAGGTAATGGGGATTAGGGCTTCAATGTATTACTTTGGATGGGGGAACGAATTCATCAAGTAACAGTATCTAAATCAGACGCTGTCTTGGAAACAATTGATTCGATCAGCAGACAAGTATAGCCTACCCACCATGCTGTGTTTGGACCTGGCCCTGTGGAAAGACATATGCTAGTGTAGCTGTCACCAGGAAGATGCCTGTGACACATGGCAGGTGTTCCAGTAACAGGGCTGAATTATTTATGAGACAAATACTCTTACCCAGCAGTCATTTCTTCACTTAATCCACTGCCCTTCCCTCCAGCAGCTTGTGTACCACTCAGCCCTCTGTGTTGAAGGTTCAGAGAGGTGGCTTTTGACAGATGGATGGTAGATGTGGAATTTTAGGGAGCACACCATACAAATGCCAGAAAATTCTAGTCACGGGGATTTACCTCTCAGTTCCCAGGAAGATCACACATTAAATTTGAATGTCAAGATAGAAAGCCCCATCAAATACAGATGGTATCACTTGGGAGAGTCACTGTATCACTCTTAATCATAGGCGCTCCTCTGTGAAGAGGATGAGCCCATTTTAACAGATAACTGTAAACTAAGTGATGTTCAAACAGTTGTCATTCATTTCCTACAGTTTGAGACGCTGGAAAGTCTAAGATTTAGTTCCTGTGCCTGCATTTGGTAAGGGCCCACATGATACCTCTGAATCATAGAACAACTTGTTTTGTGACCTCAGAAGGTAGGAGAATTGAGAGACCTGACAGCAGTTTCTCTTGTTGTTGGCTGTGTGTGTGTGTTGGGGGAGTATCCTAGTAGTAGTAGTAGTAGTAGTAGTAGTAGTAGTAGTCGTAGTGGTGGTGGTGGTGGTGGTGGTGGTGGTAGTGGTAGTGGTAGTAGTGTATGTGTGTTTGTGTGTGTGTGTGTGTGTGTGTGTGTGTGTGTAGTGTTGGCACATAGGCATGAGCCCTTGAACACATATGCAAAGGCTAGAGAAGGTGGTCTTGTGTCTTACTCTCTCCCTCTCAGCCTTCTTTCTTTGAGGCAGGGTCTCTTATTGAACCTGAAGGTAGGCTAGCAGAAAGCAAGCTCTAGTGATGTCGCTGCTTCTGTTGTCACAAAGCACTGGAGTTACATACATGCATGGCCATGCCCAGCTTCATACTTAATCACTCAAGCCCTAGTACCTACACAGCAAGTGCTCTTACACATGAACCATCTTCCAGAACTTGGATTTCTTTCTATAGAGAGAATTTCTTCTATGTTTCATGCTTCTTCCCAGAAGATGGGAACAAATATCCATACACTCCAATAGGGCACCAACAGCATATCACAGGAACAACCACACTAGTTTAAACTACTTACAGGAATGTGAGGGCTTGCACACAGGAGCATCATCGGCTCAGAGGCAGCTCCATCATTATTTCTGGAAAGCCCCAGCGTGTGTGACAGCTCTCAAAAAGTGCATCCCTGCAGCTCTCAGCATAGCTCAAAGACAGTTCTGCCAATTCACCTACCCCTAGTTCTTTACTTTGTACATAACCTATCAAAACATGGGCCTTATGAGTCTTGAAAGTTCCTGAGCTTCTTGAGTCATTCAAGATTTCCTGAATCTTGGATCTCACTTCCTTCCAGGAGGGAATGTTTTCATTCAGAAGACAGCGATCATATGTACTCACTCATAAGTGACTTTTAGACATAAAGCAAAGAAAAACCAGCCTACAATTCACAATCCCAGAGAACCTGGACAGCAATGAGGGCCCTAAGAGAGATATACATAGATCTAATCAACATGGGAAGTAGAAAAAGACAAGATCTCGGGAGTAAATTGGGAGCATGGGGAACATGGGAGAGGGTAAAAGGGGAGGGGAGAGGAAGGGAGTGGAGCAGAGAAAAATGTATAACAATAAAAATCAATATAAAAGAAATAGCTATGTACTGCTCATTCATAAGAGCCCCACTCTCATTATATCGTATCAGATTAGGATTTCAGCAATGAATGGTGGCTAAAAAATGGGGCACAGAACAGAGGCAGGGATATCCAGTCTACTTCAGTAAATCTGATGAAGATAACTTGTAAAAACTACCTAGCATTCAAGATTCCAACAAAAGCTAAGTTTCTGTTGATAGAGTTTTGCAATTTTATTCTTGAAATTGAATCCAAGTACTCCTTATGTTCAAATATACATGGCTAAAAATAACAATGTTCTAGGTATAAGAACAACCAAAATGCAAGATTCTTCTTCTTCCATGGATTCCTTGAGATTGTGGAAAGTTACTTCTAACAATTATTTCCAACCAAAGCCAAGAAATGACACTTTCTTATCCAGCGAGTCTTGGCATGTGTCAGAAGTAGATTCTGAAGGGACCGGTCTTTGGAAGAACATTGGGGTAGCGAGTGTTAGTCCCACAGTCTCACTGGGTAGATCTCAGCCTTGACTAGGTTCCTAGTAGGCCAGGTGTACATTGGTGCAGATCACAGACTCTGGAGTCTGACAACATGGACTCAAATCCTGGCTGCCCTCTTCTGGCTTGGAGAGTGGCAAGTTAATTAACCTAGCTAAGCCTCTATTTTCTCCGCTGAAATGAGAATTTAAATAGTATCTCCTCCAAACGGTTGTCATGAAAATTTCCTGTTATTATCTATATGAATAAAAAGTGTTTATAAATATAATGCCAGGGTAAGTTTGCTGAGGAAAGGTATACACACAGGCGATGTGAAACAATGTTTATGTGCAGTGTGTGTGTGTGCACATGCGCATGTGTGTGTATCTATATACTGTTGACATTCTCACTGGAAGATTGGTAATCAAGCCGTCAGTATTTCTTTTCTCTTCTCACTTTCTCTTTGCTGGTTTCCTCTACCATATGTCTCCTTGTCTCTTATTGTTCCCCTAACCCAAAACTGTGTCAAGTGCATGCCATGGATTTACTGGAAATTCCTTCTATATATTGAGCCAGTACAAATCAGACATGACCCTGTGCTCTTTTCCCCCCTTGGTCAATGGATAATAACATATGCAAAGAGAATCAGGAGTCATGTGTTAAATGGAGGAAGGGAAGACAGATATAATACAAGTCCATTGGTCAGAGTGTTTGGAAATTCTAGAAAGAAGCAGCCAACTGTACTAACAAACTGGCTTGCCCAAGCCAGAGTGAGTGTAAAGCTATTGTTCATGAGGCTTCCCAGCTTGGGAGAGACTCAGAATTCAGGACAACTTATTGCCTGTCTCTGCCTTAGTTTCCTTCTAGTTGAGCTAATAACATTTTATAGGGTTAGGAGGACTTGAGCCAATATTTAGAAGGTATTTAGAATAGTCCTATATAGTAAGCAGACTATGAATATAGTTCAAGTATAGAAACAGGCTGCTGACAACTTTTTCCCCAGTTCCCAGTAGCACATACTGTTAGAAGACTAGATTGTGGACCTGTTGTCTGGGTTCCTGTCTTTGTTTCTTTTACTTATCAACTGGGTAACATTGGACAAGTTGTTTGATATTTTTGCTCATCCATCTCCTTGTCTATGAGATGAGAGTGAGAATAGTCCAGTGTGATTGTGAACATCAAAAGATCTGAGCAAAGCACTTGGCTCAATGTGTGTGTGTGCATATGTGCCTGTGTATGTTTGCATGTGTCTGTGTATTGCATCTCTGTGTGTCTATCTTTGTGTGTCTCTGTGTGTCTGTCTGTATGTTTGTGTCTGTGTTTGTGTATCTGCCTGTTTGTGTGTATGTCTCTGTGTGTGCATGTGTCTCTATTTGTATCTGTCTGTGTGTGGATATGTCTGTGTATGTTTATGTGTCTGTGTGTTTCTGTGTGTCTATGTATGTATATTAGATATGTACTACAGATATAATCTATAGTATTGTAATTCTGCATCCACAAGTAACTCCAGGCACTGAAAAGGTCCGCGTTCTTTTTGTATTTGAGCAAGTGATGCTGTTTCTCTTTTCTTGGAGATCACCAGGAAACTTTGGGGCTTTGATGTTCTTGGAACCCTTGTCCTGGCAATATCAAGATTATTTCTTGTGCAAAAAATATTGGTCTTATGTTGTTCTGCAAGCATAAGGCTATTAGTGGAATTTCCATTCTGTAGGCATAACCCTAGCCTGTGGGTCAGGGACCACACTATGGCCACCCAGATCAAGAGACTGACTGAACCAGGATTTTGATCATATTTTTATTAACAGTATCTGTATTTTTTATTTTCCTCTGCACTTTCATGAAGAGAAAAATCTAGAGTCATGAGCCCTTCACACTCTGGTCGGGAGATAAACGAGAGGCTAGAAAGTTGGAAATCAAAATGTTTCCTTGAAAATGAGCATTTAGAACCTTCATCAGGCGATGGATGGAGATAGAGACAGAGACAGATAGAGATAGATTGGAGCACCAGAATAAGCTCCCAAGGTCCCAATGAGGAGCAGATGGAGGGAGAACATGAGCAAGGAAGTCAGGACCGTGAGGGGTGCACCCACCCACTGAGACAGAGGGACTGATCTATTGGGAACTCACCAAGGCCAGCTGGACTGGAATTGAAAAAGCATGGGATAAAACCAGACTCTCTGAACAATGAGGACTGATGAGAAGCCAAAGACAATGGCACTGGGGTTTCATCCTACTTCATGTTCTGGCTTTGTGGGAGCCTAGCCAGTTTGGATGCTCACCTTCCTAGACCTAGATGGAGGGGGGAGGACCTTGGACTTTCCACCTGACTGCTCTTCAGTCTGGAGAGGGAGGGGGAAAGGAATGGGGGGAGGGGGAGGGGATTGGGAGGAAAGGGAGGGAAATGGGAGGATGGGAGGAGGCGGAAATTTTTTTTCCCAAGAAAAAATAAATAAATAAATAATAAAACCGTGATTGGGCTTGAAAAAAAAAGAAAATGAGCATTCAGAGTGTCTTAATGGTGCTTTTCTGTCCCGTAGGTGGCTGTCCACAATAGGGCCTGAACTCAGAAAGACCTTTAGGAGAAGACCTTTGTAGCCTCTTTGATTCCACTTGTTTAAAGAAACCATTGCTTTGAATCATGCGGGACTGTCGGTATAGTTTAATGGTTTTCCATTAAAGAAATATTTAAAGTCTTATTTTTAAATGCGGTGACAAGAGACAGAGAGCTAAGAGTTCTCCAAAGGAACCTTCCTGGAAAAACTGAACTGACTAGGGTTTAATGTCCGGAGGTAATGGCCTCTCCCAGTGGGTCATTAATTCCCAGGAATTGGCCTGTGCTTCAATTGCTATTGCTTAAGTAAACAATAAATAACATCACCCAGATATGTAATGAACTATAAAACGACCACTTCTCAACCTGCATTGTAGCTCCGCCTGCAGCACATGCAAGACTGCCTTCTATTAATCACCCCTGCCTGATTGATTAGTTTCAATCAGCTCCCTGTCCCCTATTTTCTTTTAAAATAGATTAATTCCATACTTATGAGGTCAGGGAATAAAAGCATGAATTTTAGGCCTGGGGGAGGGTGGAAGGTGTCTGCTATAGGATTTCTGTACCCCTTGCTTTTGTTTCCTTCCACTCTGGTTCCTTTTAGTACTTACTGGAGTGTTAAAGCACGTATTTAAAAATGTACACCATGTTGCAATAATACTAATATTCATGCTGATAAATTAGAGGGAGCTAAATAAGTCTTCCAGAGAGGGCACTGTCTCAATTATGTTAATAATGTAAGGTCTCGTGACCTGCTCGTCTCTATCTGCCATCACTTCTTCAACTCCATGGTCTCGAAACAAAATCCTCCCTCCCCTCCCCTACCTGACCCTGCCCTGCTCTCCCCTCCCCTCTCTTTCTTCCTTCTTTTCTTTCTTTGACTTGGGTCTCACTATGTGGTCCGGAAGAGCTAGACTGCCACCCCTCAGCCTCCCAAGTACCATCATGTGAGGTCACAAAGATTACTTTCTCTTCCACAACCGTGCTATTTACTTGGCTGCCATTCTCCCCACTTCTTTTCTTAATCATGTCTTAGTCTCATTTGTTAGTTGTCTTTTAATAGCAAAACATGCATAACATGATTTTTTTGTTTCAACTTTCATTGCACCCTGTAATGGTTTTAGATATTCTTGGGGTACCCAGGTTCTTACCGCTCACATCAGGTAGCTCATAATAGTTTTCAGCTCTAGCTCCAAGAGATCTGATATCTCTGGCTTGCACTTATGTACTTATAGCCACATATATGCATATGTGTGTGACACACACATGCACAGACAGACAGACACAGACACACACCACACACACACCTACACATAATTTTCAAGATAGAAATAACAAAAATAAAGTTTTAAATGTACCTGTAATGTTCCATGACCATTGCCATGGTTTATTTCCAAATCTCTTATTTATTCAAAAATACAGTCTCTATACCATTAAGCGATATCCCCAGCTCCCTTCTTCCTTCCCCTAGAAAGCTCTTTAAGAAACCACAAAACAGTTTCCACAATGGCTTCTGTACCCTTTGACATTCTCACCATCAGAACAGAAGGATTCCTGTTTCCACTCGTATCGACACATTATTTCTTATTTTTCTTTTCATAGAAGGCACCCAACAGGCACAGGGGACATTGCATTGTCATTTCCATTCCTGTCATCATGGAGACACCTCATCAGCATCTACCCTTGCGGTGAGCTCCTCTAACTTCTGAGTTTAAATGCTGGGGATATGCTGAACTGTATCGGTACAAACTCTGCTACACACAAAACTTGTGTATCATTGCCTGGTAGGCAGCTCCAAAGCTGAATTTGTGTGCCATGCTCTTCCCCTCCTTTCCAACCACAGACTTGTTTCTTCCAAATAAGCCTGTATCTGTCAGGGGTGCATTGACTGGGTCTTTTCTCCCACTTTGCCGTACTACAGATCTTGGGTCCATCCTTTGAGGTTTCACTTGCCCATGACATCCACCAGCACATTCTGCTGCTGTAATTTTGAAACAAATCTGGAACCTTGGGTGTGTCGTGGCTCAAACGCTATCTTCACTACTAATATTTCATATGAAATCGACCCCATGCCTCATCCCCAGGTTCCTCAGCTGCTCAGTTCTCCAGAGCGGACACCATATAGCTAGACTTATTTGTTCAGTTATAGTTTGATTCCATAGATAATTATCAAATGGAGTAGTTGAGAGTAAGTGTCAGAATATAATATGTCTGCCTCCGAGGAAGTAATGCAATCCAGATGCACAAAAACAAATAAAAATGGTAAATGCCCCTTGACCTTTCTTTCTTAGATCAACCTCATTTCACTTTATGAATAGAATGTGCCTATTAGGGCTGAAAGTGTTCCAGCCCCTCCTCTGAGCAGCCTAACTGAGCAGATATGACTGCTGTAGTTAATACACATGATCTGGCTAGGGCCATGCTTGGTTTTATGGACCTCTCCTTCATAGAGACTCTTCCTGTGTAGAGTGATCTTTCCTAGACACCACTCTTAATTGGCCTTCAATGCTGTTACAACAGGAAATGAATTGTATCGTGAAAACGTGAGTGCCAGGTGAGAGGAGTAAGTATATTATTTACTATACAATTATCTAAGCGATACTCAGGGCGAGAGTCTGTCAACTTCCAAGATCCTTAGAGGCAGAACGATGTCTTGGAAGCTCCTTATCCTCTTTTTGTTTAACAGGAGGTGGGTAATTTCTAAGTAAAGAAAGTCATGGAGAAAGGAGAAAATAGATATGGGTTCAATGTCCAGCATTTACCAGCTGTGTGACCTTCGGGACGTGGACCTCACACTGAAGTAATGAAAATCATGTTTCATTTCTTCCTGACCCCACGGAGAAGCGACCAGGGATGATACATAGGCATGACTGTCATTTGATTTGTCAGACAGTGGTGACTGTTAGGACTCTTATGTTTATTTCTATGTGAATTGCCATAATGGGTAAGGCAGAAACACGTTGTAGGCCTTATTCAATTTAAGCTTTGTTTTTAAACTCTGACTGTTAGGCCACTGGGGATTATGAGCCCACAGTATTGACAGCACCTAAAGCCAGTTCTAAACAAACATACACATGCTGGTGCAATAATCCGAATCCCACTTCCATGGAATTATACACATTAGCTTCTATGACACATTATCACTTATCTGTGATGACAAATAACACACAAGCAAAGCTTCCCTTTCAGCTGAACAGAACCTGAGCTGGGCATCCAGCTAGGGCTCTGCCAGTCTTCCCTGCTTTGCTGTCACTTTCTGGTAGGTCATGATGTCATAGGTTCTGTAATGTTCCCACCAGTTCAGAACTGAACTTTCTTTCTCTCAGTCATGTATGAACTCATTTTTTATAATGAGGCTTTGTAAATCAGTGGTTTTTGAGGGATGATTAAAATATTCACACTAATGAAATAGAGAAATTTCATCTTTAGTTGGATTTTATTCTGTTTCCATAGCATATTAGCTACTAAAATCTTAAAATAATTAACCGATCTAGCTAATAGTAACTTCCTCTTAAAAAGTGAAAACCATGTGGAGAAAAATTAGGACAGCCTGTCTTTTAAAGTTTTAAAAATTTGTTGGCCCATTTTACTGTGTCTTGCAGGTTGTCCAACCTTCTAAATCAGAAATGCTATTTTTGCTACTTGTTCAAATGCCCTTTTGTTATTCCATTGTTCATCATAAAAATATTTTAGCCTTATTATATATAAGGTAACAATTCATGTTTATCAATGAGAAGATAACAAATGCAATTAAAGTACTGCTAGGCAGTCAATAGAAGTAGAACAACACATGTGTTAAAGACCTTAATGAGTTCATCATTTATAAATCATGGATATTAATATACATGAAAATACTAATATTAAGCAATGAAAGGCATTTGTTTCATGTGCCTCTGAGACCTTAAGAGCAAATTTCCTTAATTAATTTTGGTCTGGACACATTGTGACACTGAACCCCACCCGAAAGGCTTCAGGTGATATTTGCATCAGCGTCCTCTTGCTCTGAAACCAAGTCCCCAAGGTCTCAGCTTATATTACCATTGTTGATGGAGCTCTGTCTGTTTCTGCTTGGTGCTAGTTCTGTGACCCTGAACAGAACCTGACTTCTCTGGGCTTTAGTTCATTTGTGTATAAATAAGGACAATGACAGGAACAGTGACACAGGATACACAGAATTGAGGGAATTTGTGTATAAGATATTAATTGCATATCTATTGTAGAATTATAATATATGCAAAATATATGTAAGTTGCTTACGAATGTATGTATGTCATAAGCCTGCCATTATTCATATTCTCATTGGAGTATTATCTGTGACAGATGGTGAGGGTAGTGATGACAATGATCCTACTGTCTTCGATCACATCAGAAAGGAAGGCGTAAGAAAGTAGCATCCTTGTTTTGTGGTCTGACATGATGACATAGGGGACAACAAGCGATGTGAAACGGAAGCAAAGCTTAATATTATTGTAAAACGTATGTATGCATTATTTTCAGAAACTGCCCTAAGAGCTGTTGATGGAATGCATTCAAGTCTAATAATTCTGTTTTATAAAACCCCACTGAGCTTTTTGAGATAAGGTTAAGAAAATCAACTATAAAGAATAAATGGCCAGAAGTCACACATTGAGAGAGGTCAAAGAAAATAAATATGTTCAGCACTGGGCCTAAAGGTTGGAAAAGATTAATTTTAATGGCTCCATTTAGAGAATACGACAAAGCCCCAACTCTTTGTAGCAGGCACAGTATTTCACGCTTAAAAGTTGTGTTCAGACGTGATCTCTCTTCATTCTCACGGAGCCATATAAATAAAATAGTGCCAGTTATCTGCACACAGCCAGAGCTCGTGAGAGAGAGAGGCAGATATGGACACACCATCCAAGTTAACGATGCCCTGGATTAGAATGCAATAAAGTCATAAGCCCATCCCTGCTCCTAACACAGCGCCTTTTAATTCAACCATGGCATTCTATAAGGAGATGCCTGTCCTGCACTTCTTGCTGCTGGCAGAAATTATTCTGCTGGAATTGGCAGGGGACTATGATGTCTCACCACCAGGGTTGTATCAGCCCTGGCGATTAAAAGGATTACTTATTTGCTTGCTCAGAAAAGATTAATGACAAAGAGCAAAGGCATTGTTTGAAAAAAAAATTCATGTGCCCTGACCTCCAGGAGCTTAAGAAAGAAAGTCTGAAAGATAGGAGGCCATTGATAGGAAAATGCTTCCTATGCAAAATTTAAAATCTTCATCCACCAAATGGTCCCTCACTAACAAATTCTGAGCTCTCATTAAATTAGCAATCATGTTCTGCTAACATATTGCCGTTGTGATATGGCATCTCCTTAATCCATAGTCTGCTGGAGCTGCTTAGGATAGGGAGGAGAAAGAGAAAGTAGAGACAGAAACTGGAATCTAAAGTGTAGAGCCCTTTCCACTTAATTGCATAAAAAATTAAAAATAAGGTTAAAAATATTTAATTCTTGCCATACCTGGGGACTTCTTATTGTATGATGTTCCCATGATATTTCAATGTGTATGTTAAATCTTTATATTATTGCTTGAGTCAGTGAATGGAACAGTAACTGTGACATTTTGCATGTCTCAAGCGTTACTTGGTGGTAAAACCATATACTCTGCCTATGAAATTGAAAAGGTCTTGAGAATTAACCACCATTTCTCCTGTATTAAAAGAGTTGTCACAGATATTGACATGAAGGAACACCAACAGAATAATGCCAGTTTTGAACCTCAAAATACGTCAAATATAAACTAACACACAGCAATTTGTGAAGTCTTCGATCTTAAAGGTAACCATAGTATTCCCCCATTGTGCTTTCTGAGTAACTGACAATCAGATTTAATTAATAATGGAGAATTTCCAGAGGGTTGGGGTCGAGACAGGGTTTCTCTGTGTAGCCCTGGCTATCCTGGAACTAGTGACTAAAAAGTCTAGGCACCAAGGCTTTTTCAATTGCATATGCAGAGTATATGGTTTTGTAGCTGCCACTAAGTAAAGCTAGAGTCACACAAAATGTCACAGTTATTGTCATTCACTGGGTCAAACAATAATATGAAGACCTGCGTTACATCCTCTCTCTGTAGACCAGGCTGGCCTCAAATTTAGAAATCCCCTTGTCTCTGCTTCCCAAGTGCTGGGCTTAAAGGTGTGCACCACTCTCACCCAGCTAATTATGGGGAAATTTTATTGAGATATATTTCCCACATGTTCTTTTAAGAAACCCTTAGTATTAGAAATCACCTAGTTTTCTCTGTAGAGTCACTAAGTAGCTGTTATTGATGGCATACTAAAAGGTTAAGAGATCAAACCTGGAATAAAATCTTGTTGCAATCTTGTCTGCATACCTTGAGTCATGACCGAAGTCCTCGGGGCAGAACATGGAAAGGGATGAGAATCCAGTCTCAGAATAAGGTTAGAAATGGCACGGACCCAATGGTGTGATGAAAAAAGCACTCATTTCTACCCAACTCTTCTCATGTCTTGCTTGACATCCCCAGAATACATCTCCAATCTACCCTGCAAGCAATAGAAGAGAAAAATAATTCTTTCAAAGTTACTTCCATATCAAGAAGAATTAACTTTTTTAAATTGAAGGGATTTAACTTGTCAAATGTTAATTTTTTTCCTTGATCATGGGAAGCACAGAAGGATTGTATCTTCTTTATTAATGATTAACTGTGGCTGGGTGGATGGTGTGGGCTTGTCCCCTTTCCATAACCAGCTTCTCTCTGCTACCGTGATACTCCCTAAAACACACCTGGAAGGTTGTTCTAAGCCACTTGTGGCTTCATTAGGTTATCTTCCCAAACAATGCAATCTTAGAATGCAAATCTAGGTTTGATTTCCTAGAAAAGCTGAAAATTTTCTTATTAAGCCCCGTGACATCTGAATGTATGTTTTGTTTACCGCTCGGTCCTACTAATTTCATTGATATGTTTTGTATTAAGTCACCTGGTAAGTTTGCAAATTTGGTAATTATCACAGTGAATTGAATTTCAGAGGCATACCCTGAATTTTCCTTTCCAGACAATACAAATGAGGCCATCTAATGCTGGGGATAACTAGCCAGGGGCCAAGTTCTTTTCCAATAAGTGCAAAGTGTGTGAGAGGGTAGCTTTTCTTTCACACACTGAAGAGGATTGGTAATGAAAATCTAGTCTCCCATGCTCTTGAAGTTCATTAAATCAAATATATCACAGGCTGATAAGGTCAAGCCCATAGCTCTGGCTAAAGAAAACTTCATTGTACCTGTGATTCCACACATCTTCTAAAATGAACATAATAGAGATAGACTCAACTTCCCTTTTAACTACTTACTTTCATTCAAAGATTGTAAATTCTAAGTCACCATTGTATTTTTCAACAGATTTTTCCAGTTACATTATAAAGTTATTGCCTAAAACTATTTGAGAATGGAGTTTCTCTGGCTCCATATATATGCCTTGATTATATCTACCTAATTCTTTAAGAAAGAAGTACAAACACACTGGTTGTCATTTTTCCTTCCTAATATTTCCAAATCTATAAGTTCTGTGCTGTCCTTCAGATATAGTTGTGGAGTTGTGCAACTTAGAGCATTATAGATTGTGTTGGGCCACCTGTGCCAAGCGTCTACCTTCCTTGCTCACCTCAGCTGTCTCAGAACTTGCTCTGGATGTTTTAGATGCTATGCCTTGCCCAACACTGGCCTCCGCTAGACCATCTGGCTTAGACCTTCATCGGTAGGAACCATTTCTCATTGGGTTGAAGGCAGACACCTGGTTTCCTTTCCAAACCTGCATAAATCTACCTGGCTTTCAAATCCTGGCCATCACATCCAAATCTCGGTTGGCTTTATTCTGACATTCCACCTGTCTCAACATGCTGGATCAGCACTTTAGACCATCCCTGTATGTTCAGAGTTTGATGAGGTGGGGGATTGTAGGTATTCCACGATGTTTTTCATCTATGCACAAACTCGTGCTGTTGAATATATAGTATGGCAGCATTTGAGAGAATGGCTAATGGATATAATGAATGAAAAGGTGGAAAAGACGATGTTTAAATGTTCCTTGTGACACTAAGGCACATGGTGAAATAAACATTAATTCTTGGCAATGTTCTCACTGGAAAGTCCCAAGAGATTGTTCAGTTGATTTCTGCCCAAGAACAACTTTTGATAAATTCTTCATTTCTAAGGCAAGAGTTTAAAATAACCACTTCTTGATTTAACCAAATAATTATAGTATACAGGATGTGGAATCCTACCAGTGGCTTTTGCAATGATAGTGATGAGGAGGTATCTATCCTGGCCGCTTTGCAAGTCTGCCTAATCCTTTCTAGCCAAACAATTGACTCTGTGATTCCAACTGGAATGTACATTCACTTTGAAAATTATAGTTTTAGTTTGCTTTAGACTTTCAAATTTTATGAAATGAAGGCATTTGGGTTCTGCACAATGTCTTCTAAGCCTGTTCATCTCATCTTTCTTGTTCAGACATTCCCCTTTGGCTTAGCTAATTTCAATGGCCTTGTAACATTTAAACAACTAAACTTTGAAATCTCTGTAATGCTGTGCCCATGCTTTTGTTTATTTAATTGTAAATATTCCATAAGAATCTATTATTCTCGAGAAACACTAATTTTTTAACATTGGAAGCTTGTATTATAGTGATGCTATTTTCATATGGATGAATGTAGCAATCTGCAGTCTAATTCATTCTCACAGAAACTCAAAACTTCATTGTGCACAGCGAATATGAGCTCATATGCTCCCTTGTGGTAGAGCTAAATGAATATTCTCACTGCTTTAGAACAGATCATGCATACCCAGTTAGGAGGCCTTAAAGCAAGGCTGCTGATGCTGAATCTCATCAGGCAAGCCATGCATTTACCTTGGCTTCAAACCTACTTCAAGGAGAGGAGCGGGCGTGGAAAGTTCTGACAGGTGCACAGTCGGCTGACTAATTACATAAGAGTGACATAGTTTCATTCCTGTGTCCCAAATTACATGAATAGGACTCATTTTGATCCAATCCTTGCTGTTAAGGTGTGTGTGTGTGTCTGTGCATGTTTTAACTTGTTATAAAGTTACTCGCTTTTTCAATCTCTTCTAAAACAAAAGGTAGAGAGGGAATCTTGCCTGTAAGCACCAACTGGCCTAGAATAGTCTATGTTTTTTACTTCATAGTTTAGCCACAAGGCAAGATAGACCATAGTCTGCAGATACACCCATTGTATGTTTTCCAGTCCCCAACATTTAAAATATTTAAAAGTTGGAGCTGGAGAGTTAGCTAAGCAGTTAAGAACCTTGGCTATTCTTCCAGAAGACCTGGGTTCAATTCCCAGGACCCACATGGCAACTCACAAATGTCTGTTGCTCCAGTACCATGGGGTCTGACTCCCTCTTCTGGCCACCACAGGAACTGAATACAAGTGGTGCATACAGCAAAATACACATAAAATAAAAATACAATGTTTTCTTCCTTTCCAATTTGCATCCCCTTGATCTCCTTTTGCAGTCTTATTGCTCTAGTTAGAACTTTGAGTACTATATTGAGTAGACATGGAGAGAGTGGAAAGCCTTTTTATGTTCCTGACTTTAGTGGAATTGCTTTGAGTTTCTCTCCATTTATTTTGATGTTGGCTATTGGTTGTTTGCTTGCTGTATATTGCCTTTTTTATGTTTAGGAATTCCTTGCATCCCTGATCTCTCCAAGGCCTTTATCATGAAAAGGTGTTGGATTTTGTTGAAGGTTTTTTCAGTGTCTAATGAGATGATCATGTTTTTTTTTTCAGCTTGTTTATAAGGTGGATTATACTGATAGATTTTTTAAATGTTGAAGCCTACTTGGTCATGCTAGATGATGTTCTTGGATTCAATATTTTGAGTATTTTATTTTATTGAGTATTTTATTGAGTACTTTTGCATCCATGTTCTTGAGGGAGATTGGTCTGTAACTTTATTTCTTAGTTGTGTCTTTGTTTGATCTGGGTTTCAGGGTAATTTTAGCCTCATAAAAAGAGTTTGGTAGTGTTCTTTCTATTTCTATTGTGTGGAACAATTTGAGGAGTATTGGTATTATTTCTTCTTTGAAATTCTGGTAGAGTTCTGTGCTGAAATCATCTGGCCCTGGGCTTTTTTTTTTTTTTTTGTTGGGAGGCTTTAGGTGACTATTTCTATTTCTTTATGGGTTACAGGTCTAGTGATGATATGGTAGTATACATAAGTGACCTTCAAAAATTCTACCAGGGAACTACTACAGCTGATAAACACCTTCAGGATTGTGGCAGGATATAAGATTAACTCAAAAAAATCATTAGCTCTCCTATATCACCCTACACATAGCCACAAATAACATAAAATATTGTGGGGGAACTCTAACCAAACAAGTGAAAGACCTATATGACAAGAGCTTTAAGTCTTTAAAGAAAGAAATTGAAATATATATTAGAAAATGGAAAGATCTTCCATGCTCATTCATAGGTAGAATTAACAAGGTAAAAATAGCAATCTTACCAAAAGCAATCTACAAATTCAATGCAATACCCATCAAAATTGCAGCACAATTCTTCACAGATCTCAAAAGAACAATACTAAATTTCATATGGAAAAACAAAAAACCCACGATAGTAAAAACAACCTTTTAAAATAAAGGATCATCTAGAGTCATCACCATCACTGACTTTAAGCTCTATTATAGAGCTACAGTAATGAAAACAGCTTGGTATTGGCGTAAAAACAGACAGGTGGAACAATGGAATTGAATTGAAGATCCTGATTATAACCCACACACCTATGGAAACCTGATTCTTGACAAAGGAACTAAAAATAGAAAATAGAAAATAGATGTTCAATAAATGGTGCTGGTATAACTGGATATCAACATGTCAAAGAATGCAAATAGATTCATATCTATCACCATGTACCAAACTCAAGTCAAAATGAATCAAAGACCTTGACATAAATCCAACCACACTGAACTTCATAGAAGAGAAAGCGAAAATGCATGGGCACAGGAGACCACTTCCTAAATATAACATTAGGACACAGACACTAAGAGCAACAATTAGTAAATGGGACCCTGCCAAAACTGAGAAACTTCTGTAAGGCAAAGGACACGGTCAACAAGACAAAACAGCTGCCTACAGAATGGGAAAAGATCTTCACCAATCCCACACTGGACAGAGGACTAATCTCCAAAATACACACACACACACACACACACACGCACGCACGCACGCACACATAAAAACTCAAAAGACTAGACGTCAAACTACCAAAAAATCCAATTAAAAATGGGGTACAAATCTAAACAGAGAATTCTCAACAGAAGAATCTCAAACAGCTGAAAGACACTTAAGGAATTGTTCAACATCTTTAGCCATCAGAGAAATACAAATCAAAACAACTCTGAGATACTATCATACACTGATCAGAATGGCTAAGATCAAAAACACTGATGACAGCTTATACTGGAAAGTATGTGTAGTAAGGGGAACACTCCTCTATAGCTGGTGGAAGTAAAACTAGCTCAGCCTAGGCATGGGAGTTGGGGGTCAAGGACCTTGGTCTTGCCTCAAGGAGGTGATGGGACAGACGTAGTTAACTTCCCATGGGAGACCTTAACCTCTCTGAGGACTGGATGGGGGGTGAAGTTGAAGAAAGGTGGGAAAACAGGAGGAGAGGGGGGAGGGAGGAACGGGATTGGCATATAAATAAATAATTAATTAAAAATAAAGTGTTTTGAATAAAATATTTGCAAGGATGTTTGTCTCCAATCTTAGTTACATTCCATGCAGACAGGGTAAGGTGATTTCCTGAAAGTATACTGGAGGGGGGAAGAAAAGTAATTAATGACAGGAAACCTACAAGCATAACAGTTTAGCCAGAAATTATGATGAAATGTTAAGCAAATAACCTTCAGGATTATTCTGAAAAGTATATTTTCATGTTTGAGTGACCTACAATTTGTAGCAGGGGCAGTATTTATAGGAGTTTGGTTGCAGAAATGTCTCAATGGCGTGGCTAGTTTATTATTGCCAATAGACTATTAAAAATGGAATTAGGTCCCATTGACTTGAAAAGGAATAGACATCTTCCATGCAGAAAAAGGACAGTCCTTTTTAATAGCAGGTGCAACGTCCTCAAAAATGGACTTCTCCCACTACGTGTCGATGAAGAGATTTCTAATAATGAGTTTATAAATTCTGGATTCTGATGATCTCTGAGATCGACATATGTACAACTTGTCTTAGTCAGTGCTCTATTTCTGTGAAGAGACCCCACAACCAAGGCAACTCTTATAAGAAAAAACATTTAATTATGTGATTGCTTATGGTCTCAGAGGTTTATTCGGTTATCATCATTCGGGGGAGCATGATGGCATGCAGGCATGTGCTGGAGCAATAGCTGAGGGCTACACACAGATCCAGAGGCAGAGAGAGAGAGAGAGAGAGACTAGGCCTGGCTTGGGTTTTTGAAACCTTAAAGTTCAGGGCTGGAGAGATGGCTCAGAGGTTAAGAGCATTGCCTGCTCTTCCAAAGCCTCTGAGTTCAATTCCCAGCAACGACATGGTGGCTCACAACCTGTAATGTGGTCAGTTGTCTTCTTCTGGCCTGCAGGCATACACAGACAGAATATTGTATACATAATAAATAAATAAATAATAAATAAACAAATATTATTTTTTTAAAAAAAGAAAGAAACCTTAAAGTTCTCCAACAAGGCCACATCTATTCCAACAAACCTCACCTCCAAATCCTTCTAATCCTTTCAAACACTTCCACTCCCTGGTGATTAAGTATTCAAATACATGAGTCTATGGGAGTCTTTCTTATTCGAACCACCGTAGGGCTAGATTACCCATTGTTGCACTGAATTTCCTTCTAAGTGAAAGACTAGTAATATGAATAACTACTGGAAAGAAGCACAAATAGAACTTTAAAAAAAAAAGAAATCCACTTACACTGTACTTGGAGACCACAATTAGATTGAGTCTTAAATTGTTGTTGACAGGTTTCTCAGTCTCATCACTAATGATGGTCTCCCATGGTGGCAGCAAACAGAGAGCAATTTTCTGCAATAGCAATTGTGACCAATTTATATGGATATGAAGTGTTTTCATAAGGCAAATATATAAGTATATTTTATATTTTCTAATATATATATTGAAAGCCTTGTGCTTGCTTCTGACTGACCCATGACCCATGAACATCCTCTCTCCCCTGACGAAACCTGGAGAATCCTCTCTGAAGTGACACCTGGCTGGAAAGGACACACAGACATTGGATTGCACAGTAGCCACAACACCCTTACAGATTTTTTTACAGTGAAAGCAGAGTGAGTTAACTGCCCCTAGCTACACAGCTCATTTGACGACTTAAAGAGACCTTATGTGTTTCTTCCCCAGCTATCAAAGAGAAACATGTTTGGCTTATATCAAGGGCTACATTAGTATTCTATGAATGGCTAATAAGGCTTTTTTTTTTCAGTGTGAGGAGGCAGTAATTTGAAAAAAAGTGTGCTTGGATATCAACCTGAACAACTCGGCTTCCTCTTTGATAATGGAATCAGAGTTGCATGGATGAGTTTATTGAAATGCCAGGCACTAAAATGACAGATGTCCACCCTAAAGGTTTACAATTCTAAATCCTTTGTTTTCAAAATATTTATGGTGCAATGTTTATATTAAAACAGAACCCTGTGGATATTTAATACATTAACATTATGATTAAGGCTACCTAAATTATTTTGGAAGTTGATAGCAATAACAGAGAGAGCTTATTTATGATACCAATAAAATGTAAAAACAAAATGCTAAAAAAGGATACTCCCGAAGAGTCTAGTGTATTTCTTTCTTGAGTATAAATTAACATATATGAATCTAGAATCACATACATGTTGAGAAAGCAATGAAAGTTAACTATCAAATTGAAGTTATTTTACTTACCCACGTGTGACAACCAAACATGGGGATCTGTATTAATATAGCACATCAACGCTTAACTCATAGGAATTTGTATCCTTTTGTTGAACAAAAGCCTGTGTATTTTTTTTCCTAATGCAATGACATCACTTCATAGAGGGGATGCAGCACGTTGACTAGGAATGTGAAGGGTATGGAGGAATCCAATGTCTATTACTAAGTAAAAGAAGCTGGTCCAGACTGGCTTTGTATCATACGAATTCTAATTGTACTAATTATCAAGATAGTAAAAAGGGTTTGAAGAGAGAATAGAAGGATTTGTATAGAAGAATCATAGAAGATTTTAGGGCACTGAATCTATTGGCTAGGGTATGATCCTAGTTTGTCTTAATACAAACCCAGAGTTAGATATCAAGGATAAAAGCTAAAAAATCAGATAAACAGAGTAGTCAGTCACCAGAGACTTCTTACCTCTATGAATTCTTAGACCGAATGGCAGGGATCCTGTCTCTAAAATCTTCAGAGTAAAAGGAGGCAGTCTTGTCTCTATGGATCCCTAGACTTAATGGACCCAAGATGCAGTCTCCACCTGCCTTATAGGTTCATGTCTCCACCTTCCAATGGTGGGTGTGAGCCACCACTGCCTAGCTCTGTTTCTCTTTTAGACTGATTGAATTTCATGAAGCTTAGGGTGGCTATGAACTCCTGATCTTCCTGCTTCCTCTTCCCAAGTGTTGGGATTATAGGTATGTGCCACAACTACCTGACCTCTATGCTTAACTAGTGACAAGGTGCTTTCTGATCTCCAGGCAATTTTGTCAGAACACAAACAAAATATCATATAACAGGGTACTGTACAAAAGTTTATGCATTTGTCAAAACCTATACAACCTTAAAGCACAATGACTTTTAATACATGCAAATTTAAAAGTCATTTAGAAGATTAGGGAATCTCATGATGAAATACAGATTAATGAATGATTTTTTTTTCCATTTCAAATGTGTTATATAAGCTTACTGATGTCGGCAGCCTACATACCTGTAGGATGAGTGAAGATGATAAAACTAAATGCGAACAGAACAGAAAATGATATGAAACACAATTAATAAAAACTCAGAGACAGAAATTGGGGTTCATTCTAAAGGTTCAAAAAGCAAAACAGCCAACCACTGGCTCTTATCTCGACCTCAGTCTGAAATGACGATACTGCATCCAGGAATCTCAGAATGAGACTGTGTGAGAGCTATTTCCTCCAGTTTTATAATCCTCTCTAGGACTGGGATTAAATACATGCAAAGGCATGCATCACTAAGATTAAACGCATGTACCGACCTGTTTCTATGGCAACTAGTGTGACTACTGGGATTAAAGGTGTGTGTTACCACTGCCTGGCTGTAAGACTGACCAGTGGGACTGTTTTATGCTCTGATCTTCAGGCGAGCTTTATTTGTTAAGATACAACTGAAATGGCGCTACAATGTGATTTGTGTTGTGGTTGAGACTACCATCCTCACCTCTTCAGATAGAACAATTATACAAATGAATGGTGACTGGCAGGGCAGGCTGGCCAGATTTTTGCTTGCCTGTTGGAGTAAGAATTTACAGAGGAGCAAGAGGAAAAAGCTAGAATGATCCATTGGCTGGCAGATTAGAAATTCAGACATGACGTGTGAGATCAGAACTTAGCGTATGTCCAAATGCTTGACAGGATGCCTTAAAACTGTGAAGGTCATGAGTGAAGGGGAGCCTGAGAAGCTCTGATAGACAAAAGAAACCCGGAAGCAAATGATAATTTACCCGATGTGGCACTGGATGAACCTGGAACCAAAAAACACACAGAAAGTAAAACTCAAAGACATTTGAGTAAAGTAAATTTTTAAAAATGTGTTTATGTATGTAAAAATATATACACAAATGTGTACATTCAAGTCTGGGTGCTGATAATTCATAGTACTGCAGAGACTAGTAAAAAGTACAAGGCAACAGACACTGACTCTCCATTTAAGTTAGGTCTATATGTTGAGTCCATTAGACAATAGCAATGCCACATATTTATACCAAAATGGCCTTTGATATTTTGATATATTGGCAAGTCTCCATTTGGGCTTCAATTCTGTCCCATGTATCATTCCTATCCCTGTGCCACTGTGCAGTGCCCAGTGTCTTAGGTACTGTACCTTCACAATAAATCTTGAACTTGTGTAAGGTAAGTCCTCCAAATTGGTTTTCTTCAGTTTTGTATTAGCTGTTATTCTTCTGCCTATGCAGGTAAATTTTAGTTTTTGGATATCTGTAAAATCACCCCCTAGTCAGAATTCCCTCTCAATTATTATACTTGGCTCTCAGTATTTGTTTTCTGTTTCAACAATTCAAATTCACTTTCTAAAACTGGCTCTTAGGTAGGGTGTTCATCTTCAAAATATGTGAGCTATTACAGAATTATTGAAAAAATATTATTCATTCTCCCAAGTGTTTTTCATGTCCAGTATTTATTTTAATATATCAAGTTAAGTATTTAAGTTCTTCTATTCTTAGATAAGCATTACACTTCATCAGTCCTGAGCTAATGCTGCAGTCCTTTAATACAGTTCCTCATGCTGTCGTGGCCCCAACCATAAAATTATTATTTCCATTGTTACTGCATTATTCTAATTTTGCTACTGTTAAGAATCTTAATATAAATTTTTCATGTGCAAGGGTCACATATCAGATATATGTGACCCTTCCAAGGGGTCATGACCAACAGGTTGAGAACCACTGCATGGCATAGTTATCATGACACCAATACCCAGAATTGCTGGTGCTCTTAGGTTAGAAAGCTAGGTAGACTTTAAAATATTTAAAAATTCAAAAGTATTCAGTAAATATTACTTATTCTTCTATTTAACCCATTTTGTTATTAAAAAAACTTAAAAAGCATTTAACCTTACATAATAGCCTGCTCAAGATATATGATTTCTGGAACCATTGTTTAATTTCATATGCTTTTAAAAAGCACGTTACAACATTACATAAAAGCCCCACTGCCATGTAAATGCATTTAATTCCACCCACAGACACACTAAACATTTGTACTGTTAAAGTTAATGGATTGTGAGAAAGCATTACATTGTTATTAAAAGCACAGCTCTGAGATTATGTAAACACTTTAAAATACGTTAGGATTATGAGTGTTGAGAACTTCTTAGAGCTTCTGCCTTCTTGGTAATTTGTGAACTATATAGACCATAGACATGATCCGTATGAGGCCAAATCCTTCACCACTATGCCACATCCCTGGTAGTATGACCCAAAAGGAAGTAAGCACGCATATATTATGTGTCAAATTCTTTTTTAAAAAGAGGATCTCAAAATATTCTTGTAAGAGTAATTATTGGTTATGATCTGTTAGTGGGTGGAGTTTTAGTGTTAAAAGTTTCAGTTATTAATGTTTAAAACAGCGCTAATCATAGTGCTCCTTAAAATGAATCAAATCAATAAGTAATATTTACAACCTGTTGATAGGGAGTTACAATGTCTAAATAAGATTTGTACATTACTGTAACAAATAGGCATCCTTTTACAAGATGAAAGAACAAAATATCTAACCAAAGGTTTTCATCATATTGACTTAAAATTTTATTACCTGGGAAATTTTTAAATGTTTATAACTAAACAGATTTATGTTTTATTTGCATATGAAATCACAGTAGAGTACATATTTGAGGACTTGGGAATACGGCTCAGCAGTTAAGAGCACTTGTATTTATTGCTCTTGCAGAGGACCCAGGTTTAGTTCTCAGTAACTTCATGGTGATTCACAAATTTGTAACTCTAGTGTCAGGGAATTTGACTCTCTCTTCTGGGCTCCGCAGGTACCAGGCATATGCATGCTACACATATATACATGCATGTACTCACACATGCAAAAAATAAATAAATCTTTAAAATATATTTTTATTACTATTAATATTAAGCTTATGAAACTATGTTCCTAAATTTCATATAAATAATAGAAAGAAGCTTATCTCCCCCCACATATGGAACTTTTCTAAATGGCTTCTAAAGTTAGCCATATTGTAAGCATAGTTGTTCATATTACCACATATCTATCATTACTAACTGTCTGACAAATCGTGTACTTGAGGCAAATAAATGTTTTTAGTTTTGAAGTTTTAATCTTATGACTATAAAATCATTTAAATGATTTTAATCATTCATATAACAGTCATATCTTTAAATTCTCCTACATGTGCCAGGCAGTCTGCTTGGGGCAATACACATAAATATAAATGCTTTGAGGCATTTATGTAATTTCTGGAACCATTGTTTAATTTCATATGCTTTATGAATTTATGAACAGCAATTGAAAGTTCTGCATTACTAACAATAACAGCAGTAAGCATAAAGCCAACTCAAGAACAAGACCCTTTTCTCTTGTAGGGTGTAACTGGACAATACTAGAATGGAGGATGGGAGAGGGGAGATTGGGGAGGTTGAAACCTTTGGAAGGGTTAAATGCCATCCCTGTATTAAGGCTGGTGCCAGGCACTTCAACTGTTTTTTGAATATCTGGCAACACAAAGATAGCATTCACTCTGAGAAGGATAATTCTACATCCACCAAGGATTTCTATGTAGACTCTATCACATCCAGAGACATGGAGTCCAAAGAGAGAGGGTCCACTGGCACCAGAGTAGTTAAACAAATCAATGGAACAGAATAGAAAAGACAGAATTAGACCTACTCACATATGGTCAATTAATGTTTGGCAAGTTAACAGATAACTTCAATGAAGAAAGGAGAGAATCTTTTCAATCAGTGGCATTGGCATTGCTAGTATCCATATGGAAGAAGCAACCCTGATCCCCGTCTCAGGCTGCATATCAAAATTAATCTGAGATGAATTATAAACCTAAACATAAAAGCCGTAACTATAAAGCATCTAGTAGAAAGAAAAGACTGTCCCCGAGACCTTGAAAATACAAAGACCTCCTAGGATGTAGACTTAATAAACTGGTAAACTGGATTTTATTAAAATTGAATACTTCTGTTCATTAGGAGACCCAATTAGAAAATGAATAGGCAAGCCACACACTGAGATAAAAAGTTTATAATACATGTATTTGTCAAGGGACTTGTATCTGCAATGTATAAACAAACTGCTAGACGCCAGCTCTTTAAAGAAAAATGCCTATTTTTTAATAGAAGCAGGCAAAATATTAAAGAGAAACTTAACAATCAGAAAATATGCAAATGTGTAGCAATTGCACATAAAATTATTCAGTATTATTGGTCATTTAAGAAATTAGAGATGAAATCAAGTGTACACCACTGCAAAAAAAAACCATTAAGCTCCCTGAAATTAAAAAGATTGACAGTCCAAAATGTTGGCAGGCATGTGATCCTACTCAGTCTTTCTAGATTGGCTATGTGAGTACAAAATGGTGTGGCCAGTCGGGAGGGTGGTGGATAGCCACACAACCCTTTGCAAGTGTTGATAAGTTACATATTTGAAAAAAGAACCTCTCTCTATAAAATATAAGGCTCTTGGGCTTTATGCTGTGTGTGTGTTTGTGTGTCTGTGTGTGTGTGTGTGTGTATATGCAGGAGTGTGTGTTGAATGTGTGTTATGCATGTCATATTAAATAAGTAACTTCATACACTGAAACAGATTATGATACTTCTTCATTGATGCTTGTATACATCTTTGATTTTTTTTTTTAAATCAAATTCAACCAGTTTGTAAGCCCTGGTCATTGCACTGACCCAACATGTCCCTAAGCTTTCCCTTACCATTGTTCTTACTGTCCTTGGCCATCAGCTTCTTACCCAGCCATCACATTGGTCTTCTAACTAATATGTTTGAAATAATCTTAAGATGAGCCTCTCCACCAGTGCAAATTATTCCAATCAGACCACATTAGACGAAACCAATGCCCACGTTTACTGCAGTGCTACCGGGTGGCCGGGGAAACCATGGCTGGGACAGGGGGACAAGCAGGGAGAGGGGGACATGGGACGGGACATGACACATGCAAGACCTAAAAACCACGTGTTCTTTTTCAGAGGTGGAGTCAAACTTAGGCAGCTCCCAGGCCAGGGGCTGTGGTGATGCTTCCACACAATATCTACGGTCTGATCTGTTCTTTTGTTTGTCTATATGATTAATTGATTTTGTTGTTGCTGCTGTTTGAGGCATATTTTCACTATGTAGTTCAGACTGGCCTCAGAATCCCAACCCTCCTTCATCTAACTCCTGACGGAGCCACTATGGCCAATTAGTTCCCTCAACTATAGTATTCTCAGGCTGAATCCTATTCACTATGTTCAAACTGTGGTTCCCACTGTCCATACGCCCATACTGCATGGCATTTCATGACATTTGAAATAAATATAATCATAAAGCATGCTGGACAGTATGTGTTATGGTTATAATCATGTTTAGTCTTTGTTATAGTCCCCTGAAGTGAGCACAGTCACTTACTTTGAGTATATGGATGAGACATTAATGGATGTATTGAACAGCACGCACAATGAGGCATAACGAGGAAGTGACCGAGTCAGGACTTGGACATCTATTGTTTGACTCCTCAGGACAAGTAAGCCTGCACTCATGCCTCACTACTTAGAGTGAGCTCCAATCATTTTTTTCCTAGACTTAACTCCATAGCCAGCCCTGGGTTCCTTGCCTTCAGCAACAAGCTGGCATCTGGGTGTTCTGTTTTCATAATCCTTTTCGATCCAGTGGCTCCTGCAAATCCGCTCCTTCTCACCTGGCAAATTGCTCACGGTTCCAATTCCCACTCTTGTGTCACTTCCTGGGAGCCCGTGTCCCAGGCTCCTCCAGAGTCATTCACTCATAGGTTCTGGAAGCTACCATGGGTTGGGCAGAGTCCATTCTTACCGTTGCTATTTTTCTAAAGACATGTTCCTATATTCAACTTTACTTGCTGCTGCCCCTCTGGAACAAAGGCTGCTGCTCCCGATTCTTCCCCAGAGGCATCGTCAGAGCAATTGTTTGTTAATGAATGTTTGTCTGCCCACACCACACCAACTCTCCTCTCCCGAATTGTGCTCTCCCACTGTAAACAGTCTGTCACCTGATAATCAAATGGTTTCACTTTCATCAGAAAAACTGTAATCTCAGAGAGAAAGAGAGAGAGAGAGCCCTTTCCAGGGGTCTCTTGCTTTCCAGGCTCAGTAACATTCCGAGGTCACTCCTTAACTGTGCTGTAGAATGCTGAATTTTTAGAGCTTGGCTAAGATATTAAGCAGCTCTGCCAGCTGTTGAGAAACGAATCGCTCCCGGCATATAAATAAGTACGTTGTGTCTCTATAAAATCCAAGGCCTTGAATGGTGTATCTGATGAGAGTGAATGAAGAAGAAAGAATTGTCATAAACACGGAGCTGAGATTTAAAAAGATGTATTTAGTAACTACCTACAGTGTATTAAAATGGTCTTCCCATCAGTGGATGTAGAAATTCAATAAAATACTTGCAGTCTTAAAGGTACTAAAACAGACCTCGGTGTTGTTTAATCACACCCATGGTAACCACTCCTTTTGTGGGTTTATGGCGAAGGAGAGGCATTTGAATGTCACCATCACAATTAATTTCTAGCTGGTGGTGTCAGAGTCATGCTTTTAAGTGTCTACTTGTATGACAATTATTAAGATGAAATTTCTGTGCTTCTAGTCTTATGAATTTCTGCTAGAAGCATCAAGCATGAATAATGGCAATTTATAAATGCCCACGTGCAGACAAGGAATCTTGCATTCCCATTAGAAGTAACCACAATGGCGTCTTTTTTTAACGGTGCCCATTGGTTACCTGATCTCAGCTATTCTTACACATAGGACACATCAGTTACTTCTGTTTGTGATGCTATAGTAGTGAAAGTCCAGCTTCTTTTACTGAAATAATACTAACTGTCTTAGTTACTGTTCTGTTGCGCTGAAGAGATACTATGACCAAAGCAACATATAAAGAAAGCATTTAGTTGGAGGTTTGCTTCCAATTTCGGAGGGTTAGTCCATGAACCTCACGGCAGGCAGACAATAGGCAGGCAGACATGGCACAGAAGCAATAGCTGAGAGTATATATCCTGACTGATAGTCATGAAGTGGGAGGGGGGAGCAGACTGGGCCTGGCAGGGGCTTTTGATTTCTTTTTTGTTACTAGAAGTTTAATACGTTATACATTGCACTATGGAGACGTCCTTTTGAAATCTTAAAGCCGAGCCCCAGTAACAAACCTCAAATAAGACCAAACGTCCTAATCCTTCTCCGAAACAGTCCCACCAACTAGAGATGAAGAATTTGCACACATGAGCCTTTGGGGGGGGGGCTCTCATTCAAACCACCGCAAAACAACGATCTAAATTGAACAGACCAAGTAAAGGGAAAAGTTGAGTGTTAAAACTAAGTGCTGAGAGATAATGAGGAAAGAAAATTTCTTGTAAAAAAGTATGTTGTGTCTAATCAAAAAGCATTTCCTGAATGTTGAACTTGGTCACTTAGCTTTATGTTAGACCCTGCGGATTACCTAAGTACACAGAGAAACATGGGCAAATTCATCCTGGAAGCTTGTTAAGATGAAAAGGTGGCAGTGGGGAAGAGGACTGAGGAGTTCTGGCTGAGGTCTCCAACCTCCAGGAGTTACGTCTCAGGTACAGTTCCAAAGAGAAGAGTTGAAGAAGGAAACCTCAGTTCATTTACCTAAGATAAACGGCACCCTCCAAAGGAGCAAACGAGAGATGTGAGCTCTTAACCCTTTTAGAGTTCTAGAATTTACCGGGGAAAGACTAGGCTTTCAAACCCCTGGGAGCACACCAATCAATCTTGGTTTCATCCTTCTGGTCTGCTGTAGCAGGATTCACCTGGAGATCAGGGCATGTAGGAAACCATCTGTGTGGTGGGTCTTGACAGCATCCAATGGAGGGGAGTCAGGAAGAGCGACAAGTAGGGCTAGGCATGGAGCCAGAACACCAAGGAAGACAGAAGCATGGTGCCAACACACTGGCTTTTTCACACATCTCAAAGTTTGCTGTGTGACTCATTGGGGAGTGCATATGCCAATGAGAAATTCTTTGGCAAAATCAATAACATGTGCCGCTAGATCAACAGCTTAGGTCACCAGGGGAAACTCACTCTAGCAAAGGGAGGAAGCAGTAGGGTCTTTGTTTATTTATTAATGAGAAAACTTTTTAATTAGCTCATATACACCTACACAAACACACATTCATTGCACTACATTTGCTGGTATTTTGATTTAAAGGCATAAAAACCCATCACAGGTGCCTGATGGAGCAACTGCCATTGTCTCATCTTTATGGTAGGACCTTGTGTCTGTTTTGGCTCACTTTGACTTTGGAAGCTACTCCTGCCAGCTTGATGAGCTCGGCCTCCCCAGGATGCTCTGAGCTCTTCTAGATGCAGATTTTATGTGAAAACACCTGCCTGACACACATCGGGCTTAACAACATCTTTCCTGGCACTTGACTTCTGGCCCACTCTCTCTCCCATGTTTCTTTGGTCTTAGTGTTTCTGTACCCCTGAGTTTTAAGGCACCTCCCTGCTAAACACCATACAATGCACTCGGGAGGTTCTGTGAACTGACTTGTATCTCTACCACACTCATATATCAAAGCCCCAATAACCAACCTGTTGGTACCTGGGCATGAGATCTTTAGTTGGTTCTGTCTTCCACGTAAGTAAACAATCAGAATTCATCTAACTGCAAGCCAAGGAAATAGCCCTTCCTGGGACCATAGCCTAGATTTCCCAACACCCACAATTATGAAAAATGAATTTGTTGTTTTGGCCAAACAGTCGACAGTATTTTGCTATAATAACCCAAGCATACCAGCCCAAAGAACATTGTATAAATGTATAAAAAGACTCAGAATGTAAGTACTTTGTTTTCTAATCTTATTGGGTATGATACCCCATTGTTCTCAAAAGTACTTGCTCTTGTTAATATACACTAGTCCATTAAAAATTGGATATTTCCACCTCATTGCTGTACTAGCATCCTATTTCTCAAGTTGAGATAAGAGTTCAAGTACTCATTGTACTCGTGGGTAGGATAATCAGCATTGTCACCTTAATGATGACACGTATCCTATATTTAAAATATTATTGTACTTTAAGTACATTTATAAGACATATTTCTTGTATTGTAAATGTGTTTGAATAAGAAGATGGGCATAAACCTACATCTCTGCCACTAAATGACTGCAGAATGTAGTCTACTGAGTTTCTGAAATAAGACCCTCAACCGCACAACAGACACATGAGGATTTTAATAAGTATTATAAATTTTCATATAAGAACATTTATGTCAGTGATAGGCCCCATTACAAGGTCTCATACAAGTAATGTAAATAAAAATACTTATCCCCTAGTATTTTTACTATACTTTAAACATGTTTAGAAACATGAATATTTCAGTGTTTCTTGTAATACCTGATACAGTAATACTATATATGTATATATATAGCAATAGGCATATGGTTATAAAGGTGATATTTTCACCTATGGTAGGCTATAGTGAGACATCTTAAACAGTTTTCACTTGTGATCCCATTTTGCCTGAGAAATTTTCACATGGCTTCAGTTATGCAGGCAGATAAACAAGTCAAACAATTACTGATAATAAATAGTAAAGAACTTTGTTTAAAAATCAACCTTTAATATACATATAACATTGCTATTCATTAAAGATGAAAAGAATTTACATACTCATGAGATGAATGTGTTTACTTGCTTTTACATAAAAAATTAAATCTTGCTGATTATTTGATACTGAAGGAATTGTCAAGAGAGCATTTTCACTATTTTTCTGTATTAGTAGATATCTTAATTATTTTAGTGTTTGAAATTTTCATACGTGTAAACAATTTCTTATTGGTGTAGGAGGTTCTGTTCATGTCTTGCTTTCATTGACTAATGAATAAAGAAACTGCTTTGGGTCTGATAGTGTAGAACTTAGGTAGGTAGAGAAGACAGAACTTCTTCCTGTTGGCTGCATCTCCAGCACCATGTTTGCCTGCACACCACCATGCTCCCCACCATGATAATAATGGACTGAAACCGCTGAAACCATAAGCCACCACCTGAATTAAGTGTTTTCCTTTGTAAGAGTTGCCATGGTCTGAGACACTAATTATCGGTGAGACAGAAATTTAAAGCTTGAATGAGCATGTCTTTCACACGTGTTAGAATGGCTTTACTCAAAATGTGAATGAGACCCTGTGGTGAGAATTTGTAGAAAATAGACCATTGAGTTCCACTAGAGAAACTATAAACTGATGTAGCCATTAAAAAAAAATCTCAAGTGATTGAAAGTGGATGTATCACGTGATCTAAAAATCCTCCTATATGTGTATCTACAGTATCTAAAAACAGAGTGTATGTGGTACATAGTCATGTGTTTGCTATTTGGGTTTCCATGTACCCGTGTGTGTGTGTTTATGTGCACGCGTGCATGTGTACATGTGTGTGAGTGTGCATGTGTGTGATGGCAGAGGTCAAGGTCCAATCATTCTCGAGTCTATTACTGAAACTTGAGCTTGTTGGTTTACCTGTATTAGCTGATCAGTGACTCCAGGGATCTTTTTGTCTTCACCCCCAATGCTGGAATTACAGATATGAGCTACCAAGCGTGCCTTCCAGTGTCTACTGGAATATGAACTTGGGTTCATGACAAGCACTTTCCCACTGAGTCATTGCCCCTGTCCCAACATTTACTTCTTTAAAGCAAACTTTGTTAGGCCATGTTATATTTTGTTTTCAGAATTTTGCCAAATAAAATATAAGAAAAAAATCTGTTTTCCATAACTGAACCATTATGTTTCTGTAAGAACAGAGAACTCTGTATGCATAGAAAAACCACTGCAATTCCTAACACAGAGAGTCAAGGTGTCTGCACAGCCTTAATTGGGGTGTGTGGCCTGACAGCTTGCACAGTACAAAGTACCCAGGCTGTCCGTTCAAAACTAAGGCTGCCACAATGCTCAGAGGTGAGCGCTGATACAATCAACACAGATCAGGTTTGGTCTCAACACACATACTTGGGTTCGAATTGGCTTTTGGTCATTGTGCATTCAGAAACTGTTGTCCAATTATTTTGAACTCCCATAATCAGTTTCATAGCTCCAATGTGGTCTCCATGCACAAAATAAGAAAATAGACAACAACTATACTTGTCATATGTTTGGGTAAATCCAATAATCACACACAAAGTGTCACCTTCCTCATAAAGTACCCCATGCTAAAAGTGTGACTATATTTTATTGTGACAATGCTTTGCCATGATTTGGGGAGATTGGGGTATCCAAGCAAGAAAATAGAAATCAAATGTGATTTTCATTTACCCTTCAACTACCTTGAATGTTTTTTGTTAAAGACAGAGGCAGTTCTATTGAAAGGACTCAAAACAAAGGCGACTATACTGTGAATATCACACTTTGGAAAACTGTGACTGTCAGCTTCATAAGAGGGGACACCTCCCCGCAAGGGGCCAGCTCTTCAGAACCAAAGTTGATTCAGACCCACATATCCTGTGTGTTCTTGCTGTCTGAGTTTTAACTTACGGTCCTGAGAGTCAGTGGTTGACTTCCCAAGGATTTTAAGAGTTGGATTTCTATCTTTAAAATTGACCTTTGGGAACATGGGTTACTTAACATGTAGTTTTAAGTAAAATTTGGGCTACTTTATTTCCCTAGGTATGATGGTTAGTTTTGAATGAGTCACAAACCTAGACATATCTGAGAAGAAGAAATAGTAAGTAAGAAAATGTCTTCAAAAGATTGTTCTGAAGTCAGGTGGTGGTGGTGGTGGTGCACTCCTTTAATCCCAGCACTAGGGAGACAGAGGCAGGTGGAACTCTGTGAGTTCGAGTCCAGCCTGGTCTACAAGAGTTAGTTCTAGGAATGCTGGGGCTTTTACACAAAGAAACCCTGTCTTAAAAAAAAAAAGAAAGAAAGAAACAACAACAATATTGCTCTGTGTCTTAGTTTGAGTTTTTATTACTGTGAAGAGACACTATGACTACAGCAACTCTTATAAAGAAATATTTAATTCAGGGGATTTACAGTTTCAGCAGTTCGATCAATTATCATCATGGCAGAGAGCCTGGAGGCAGGAATACAACTGACTCACTGGGTGGTATTCTGAGCATAAGAAACAGCAAAGCCCACCCCAAAGTGGCACACTTCCTCTACCAACGTCATACCCATTCCAACAAAGCCACGCTATGAGATTACAAGATTTGGGGGTTTTCAAATTATGGGAGCCAATTACATTCAAACTACAACACTCTGTAAGCAAGTTTATCAGGAGGAGATTGTCTTTATTAGTGACGAGTGTGAAAAGATACAGCTCACTGTGTGTGGTGCCACTCCTGGGTTAGTGGTCTGGGGTAATATAAGGAATCAGGCTAAGCCAGTAGCCATGATGAGCAAGCCAGTAAGCATTCCTCCATGGCTCCTGCTTCAGGATCCTGCATTGAGTTCCTGCCCTGACTTCTCCTCAGAGTGATAGTGTGACCTGAATGTTGTAAGCTGAAATCAATCTTTTCCTCCTCAAGTTGCTTTTGGTCACAACAATCGAAGTAAGAAAGTGGTCAAAATGCAAATTGCACATAAAATCATATCAGTTATTTTAATGTTATGATATCACCTGTATCTCAACCACTCAGCTCACGGTTTGAAGCAGCCCAGCTTCTGTCGTCATATGAAGACAGAGCTGTAGCTATACATGTGGAGACAGCAGCAGGTATGGTTTGATTTCTTTGAGAAAATATGTGACCCAAGTCAATTTATCCAGATAACCCACATCTTTGGAAAGACTCGACCAAACAGCTTTCATGCTTGTGAGCAGAAGTGGAGCTGTTACGGCTGCTTTTAGTGGACCTTGGATTGAATATACAGTGAGCTGTTATAAAGTTGGGTGCCAGTTATTGCAAGGAGAGGGCTGCTTGTTCGTCCCGGCCACCCAGAACTGAAATAATCACACAGATACTATATTAATTAAAACACCGCTTGGCCTATTAGCTCTAACTTCTTATTGGATAACTCTTACATCTTAGTTTAACCCATTTCTATTTATCTGTGTATCACCACATGGCAGTGTCTTACTCTGGCCGTGGATCCATGATGTCTGTCTTTCACTCTGCCTCCTTTCTCCCAGCATGCCATTTAGTTTTCTCTGCCTAGCTAAATTCTGCTCCATCAACAGGCCCGAAGCAGTTTCTTTGTTAACCAATGAAAGCAACACAAAGACAGAAGGACCTCTTACACCAAGCTGTAGCAAAAAAAAAAAAAAAAAAAAAAAAAAAAGAATTCAACCTTTTATAGTAAAGTCAGCACTTAGCACCAAAATCCCTGATCTGTCTCAGAAGCCCATGGTTAACTTTTTTTTTTTTATTTTCTTGACCATTTGTCAAAACAAGGCTCACATTTTATTTTTTCAGTGTATCGTGTTTTCTTCCATTGTTCATTTCTACATAGGAAATGGTGTTTTTACCACTGAAAACTGTGATTTTTCCCTGCTGTGGACATGAAGTCTTACACAGACAATTCTGAGACAAATGACAGCTTTTCATTTGGCACACTGACCCCACTCCTCCCCGTTTAAATGAAAGCATGAGGAGGCTATCATGGACTGTGGCAATAGATCTATATGTGGGGGGCGGTAGATAACATGACAAAAACCATAGTATTGAGTAACACAAGCAATACAAATAAAGGCATAGCCCAGACTCAGGACTTTTGTAGAAAACATAGTGGTATAACAGCTTTCAGAATAAAAGATAAGACGATTGCTTCCAGAGACATGGCACCCTGTGGTCCTCCAACCAAGGATGTTGGATATTCTGATACTATGGGTAGATTTTAGGGAGAAAATAAAAGTGCTTCTGGAAGGTTCACCAGCTGTTGGTATGCAAAGTGGATTTGAGAAGGAGAGAAGGCTTCCAGAAACATAGAAGATAATTGACTGGGACAAACAGAAGGGACTAATGGCATTCAGGTATGAGTGGCCTGGAAGGAGAGAGGTTCAATTAACTGGATCCATGGAAAAATGTAAGGAAACGGTTCCCTAGGAAAAATTGCAAACCCGGCAGACTCAGCTAGAAGCTGCAGGGGTTTTAATGAGTCTGTTTTGGACACACTGAGTCAGCAGTACCGTCTGTCTGGGCAGGCGCAACAAACAGGTCTCCTTTGAAGACAGAAATCTGGGCTGGAGGGAGAAGATATTGTCTGGGCTGGCAGGAGTAGAAAGTAGAGAAAACGCAAAAGATGTCATCAGGGTGAAGAGAAGAAAGTGGAACTACAGCAAGGATGAGCCAAGAGATGGAGAGAAGAGGTAGAAGGGATTGGGAAAAGAGAACCAGAAGAAGAGTCGAGGAAATACTGGAGTACCAGTGAGTCCAGAAATCAGCTGGTCCAGGTGATCTAGAGAGCCTGGAGCAGCAGCACCGGGGCTCACTCATGGGGGTTGATCGGAATACTTTCTTTAAAAGATGTTGTCTTTGCAGCACTGTGCAAAGTAAGGAATGAAACAGGTGGAAGGCTTACAGTGGACATATGCCACAGGGGCAGCTACATCAAGAGCTAGCTAGCCTTGATGAAGTCCACCCTAAGTAGTTAGTCTTTAAAAACCAGCATGTGTTGTGAGTGTGTGAACAAGTCAGCTTCAGTTGGGTTTTGCAGTATGGAATTATGAGCCCAAATTGCCAGCAGTTTTGATTTCTCAAAGGAAATCTGTGTTCTACTTTTATTTTTTTTAATGTGTCATTTGTACATCCTAAATTCTTGACTCAAATTCTTTAAAACCCAGCTCAAATCAAATCAAGTATAGCTTCAGTTGAGCATAGCCTTCATGTTGGAGTTTGCCACTCTGGCCTAGAAGGTGGGCTTTCAAGAGTTCTCATTGACAAGGAAGACTGAGTAGCCCCAGATCAGCGTGTGCTTCTGGAGAGAGGATTAAGATAGGAGAGGATTATTTTTAGGACAGCGGAAAAGCTTGGCTCTAAGTCAATACACCTGCAATAGTCTATCATAAGTAGAAATAGAAAGGGCAGTAAAAAGAATGCCTGTAAATTAAACCAGGAAACATTTCCAGTCAAAACAGTCATTGCTTTTGTTTCCCTGTCAATGTGGGCTTCTCGTTACCTATTAGTGTGATTTCCTGCAGACCACTGATGGTTGACCATGTTAGTAGAGCAAAGATCAATGTGCAATTGTTATTAAATGAGCCACACTTAAAATCATCACTGATTAGAACTTCTAAACTGACATTTCCAGGACCGTAAATAAACATACTTCTTCAATCCTTCACAGTGCATTTTTAGAGTGCCTAACTTTTCTATTTGTGTTATTAAAGTCCAGGCATGGATGTCACCTGAGACACCAGCCCACAGGGAAGGAGGGAAGTGGAGATAGCGCATATGGTTCCAGAGAATATTTCCACTCAGGGTTCTCTCTAACTTTGTTTTCTATGATTTATCTCCTTCTATATCTCTGTACCACTTTATCCTAAGGACATCTGTTCTGCTCAGAAGCAACAGAATGGAAATTATAATTTGTTTAACACTAGACATACAGATTGTTTAATTACTGAAAGTGAATTCTGAGTCATGAGAGCAGAGCAAGGGTTTTGCGGGACCTTGTGTTCTCTTGCCCCAAAGACAAAAGTGTCATATCAGGACATCTGTCTTCATTACCAGCATCATTGTATATTGATGGTGAGAAAACTAGTCCTCAAAACAGGTGAGGCCAGTGTATGGCCCTGTACTCATGGTCTGACTCCAGTGCCTGTGTCTACGGCAGTGATTCTCAACCTTCCTGATGACGTATTGCGGCCTTCTAATACAGTTTCTCACGATGAGGTGACCTCCCCTGCAATAAAATTTTCTCTTTGCTATTTCACAAGAGTAATTTTGCTACTGTTATTAATCATAATGTAACTATTTTTGGAAACAGAGGTTTGCCAAAGGGGTTGTGACCCACATGTTGGGAACTGCTGCTCTAGAAGCTTCTCAGCCAAATGAAGTTCTGAAGGACTTGTTCCACTGAGCCTATGGAGAAAATCCTGCATTTTCTTCCTGACCTATCTATGGGCTTCCTCTGGTTGCAGCCAATGGGGACAGCCAAGGCTTTCGGCTCTCTAGAAACTGCAGACGAAATTCTCTGAACTCAATCCCAGTGATTTCCAAAAAGATGTCTGGATCTGTGCCTGGTTTTTAATTGTGAAGGATAAGGCCCATTTCATTTCTTATCTTCCTCTCCATTTGAAGTCATTTTGTTAAGTTGCCATTTTTTTGCTTGGCCTTAAAATTCTCAGAAGAGGCATCTCGTGTATGCTTGGATTCTTTGTGTACTGTTTCTCACTTTAGAGTGCCCACAGGTGGTGCTGTTCAAGGTCTATGCAGCGGAAGGTGGACTCTTTTGATTATAAATAATTAACCCATCCCTTTCTAGAGTGACCCAAAGGATGCCATCAGTTGTCTCAGGCATAGATTCCAAGGAAAAGCGTTAGTGTATTTTATTTTCTTCTCCAGAGAGAAGAGTCTCTTGCATGAGTCTTTGCTCTTTGCAAAGCTGAAAGAGACAGCCCAGGTTTTGTCTTACTAAATATATGTAGACATTTGAATGCACAGGTATAAATATTTAAATATGTAATATATAAGTGTATTCACAATCCACCAATGCAATTTCTATACCCCTTTGCACAGATATTAATGAGATGATAAATATGAAAAGAATTTGCAGATATACACCTTCATAAAACTATTTTTTTGAAGCAAAACTATGCTCCACTGTAGCCACAACACACGGGCTTAACATCTGTTTCAAAGTGTGTTAAAATCCAGCAACTCAATGTCAATTGGATGTGGCTTCACGGTATGCTGGCTTGATTATGGCTCTCACTGGGGGAGGAGAGCTTTCCGATGCCATCCAAACCTCTGGAGTACTATTCAAAGCAGCTGGTATTCTATATATTACATAATTATGAAGCACACAGTGTAGTTTAGAATACTTAAGAGGCACTAGGGGCCCACTTCTCAAAATATTTACAGCCTTTTATTCTCCTAAAAACAATAATTTGCATGCCTAAAATGATTTGTGTACCTTTGCCATGCAAATTTCCTTTGGCCTCTTTTATTCTGGTAAAACTGTTCCCTTTCCCTGAGAACACCAGTGTTTAGCAGTGAGTAGGCCAGAGAGGGATGTAGTTGGCAAGCTCGGGAGGCTTAATCATTCTTTCCAAATTTTGAGTGTCTGGGGGACATGGGAAAAGTCATAAAAACGGAAGGTCTGGCATAAGGGCGATCTCTTGCTTTGTATTTGGGCCTGGGTTTGATCCCTAACAATTTAAACATGATTTTAAGATGAAAGCAAGATTAAGGGATCCCCTATAAGGACCAAGTCAAGCCCTGAGCACACGCTTATGCCAGGCTGCAGTGAAAGGGACTTTTAGAGGCTGGCTGCCTCTCCAGCAGGCCAATCCCTGGCATGGTTACTGATTTAGAAGAACATGATGGAATCTGTGGTATAGTGTCAGGACCCATGGTTGAGAGAATGAGGCGAGACCTCAGGTCAAGACTCACATCTAAGACCTTCTCCCAGGTCAGTGATCCCTAACTGCCCCACCTACGGCTCTCATCCACACTCACCATATGGCTCAGTGAAGCCATTCACGTGAGAAGCAGGCATTGTATTTAAAGGTGCATGTTGGTTAGTGGCACAAACCTGTATGCCAAATGTCAATAAATCAGCACATCCTGCTTATTTATTCTTTTAAAAAAACATATTAAGAATAGATATCATTGTATAATGCAGGCTGTCCTCGAACTCCTGGGCTCAAGTGTCCACATGGTATCTTTATACATATAAAAGTTGTGGTAAACTTGAGGTATGTGAAGTATAACACTATGCGCATGGTACGGCAGGCTTTTTCCTGTGAACTTCGTGCTTTTTTGCAGGAAGGAAAGTCTAAATAACCATTAGGAGTATGCTGCGGTAGATAAAGGAATCAGGGACGGTCGTTGGTCATCACTGTCAGTATCCCACACTCCCCATGCTCGATGGGCAGGAGGTGGATTAGCACCAACCTCTCCACAAGTTTGTCAGGAATGTACTTTAGGGGATGGAGAGGTCCCAACGCAACGGGATTTCCCCAGTTCTTCTATAATCTACGGGACCACTGCCACTTATGGAATTCATCTCAGACCTTTAGGGCTGCATAGGAACAGGGAGGACAGCAGGAAGGGCAGGTTCAATATCTACGAAGGAGGAGTAGCTGTCAGGTGGTGCCTGCGGCAGACATGGCAGCAAAGCTGCTCTAGGAAGGTCCTGGAGGTGGAAGAGGCAGCGAGGATTCCTGGGGAGGGAGCAGGAAGCCTGTCTTATATTTTGTCTGTGTCGTGACCATGTGTTTCAGTGGAGTACTCAAGCTTTTCCCAGACTGCTCAGTTTCTTCCTAGTTTTGAGTGTCTGTCAAGCATCGGGACTGGGTTTTAGGAGTTACTAAAAATACCAAATGGCACGAGGGTGGTGACATCATCCCAGTTCCGCCTTCCAGGAGCAGGTGAGAGTTGGAAACGCTGGCGCAGCGTCCCCTGACTGAGCCCCAAAATAGAACCTGATAGAACATTTCACCTCACACTGGAAAGTAGGATTTAGAAAATTAGTGTGCACCTCTTGTTCACACAATTAGGCTGATATGAATAATATTTAAAAAGAACAAATAAGTGAATTATTGATTAAACTTCTTTCTAGGGAATTACATCCCAAGAAGCCTGTGCCCACTCTAGAGCATGGACTGCTGCCTCCCTCTGATTGGCTCTCCCCCATCTCTTAATGCCCTTGCTTGATTCTATTTTAAGGCCTTTTGCTAATAAGCCATAAAAATAAAAAATAAAACAAACCCTGTCTATATGAACCTATTTATCTACATAGAAGCATATATATATATATATGCATATATGTATACATATAATTCAAACCCAGAGAGTAAAACATTGCACAATTTTATTTATATGTAATTGTTTTATATAAGGAGCTAAACTATACAGATATAGGAGTTAAAATGCTTCTTCCTATGATGGGAGTGGGGATGAGATTCAGGGAGAGGGACTTGTAAGGGCATAAAGTGGCAGATTTGTAAGAGGAGCTTGTCGGGAGTTGTGATGTCTTCCTCCCCCACCCCAGGATCAAGGTTAATGAAAATGTGACATACTGGAGATTTTTGTTAAATAAATAGACTTCCGTTACTCTTAACACGTGCACACAGACACACAATATGTGAGGCTGTGGATATGCTGATTTGAGTCATTGTATTATACTGACTGTATATGTCTTATAATACCATGTTGGGAACCTCAAATATACATATAAAATATATTTTAAAGAGTGGTATAAATGTTAAATGTGAATACAGAATGGCAACTATAGATAGGATATTAATTTAATATTATCACATACAAAGGGTAACAAAAGAGGCAAAATCAGCTTTTCTTGGACCAAGTTGCACAAAAGACATTTTCTTTTAATAGTTTTCTGCATGCTTGTAAAATTGTGTGTTTGTTTTGTAATTCTTCATGTAGGGAACAAACGGAAGGTAGCAAATTAGAATCATCTCTGGAGAAAGGACAGAGGGGACACTGTCAACCCCCTGTAGAAAACAAGCAGGCTGGCCCCAAACTTGTGCACTGAAGATACAGTTTCTTCTGCTTCATTCTTGAGTAGCAATGACACACCTACTGTGTGCTGGTACAAAGACAGGGCCGTCTGTTGTTTCTAAGGGCCTCTAGAGTAGTTCAAGAAAGAGGTAAGTGTTTAATAATATGCTTGAGCCTCTTACAGTTATAATACAGACTGAATGGGTTTTAATAGTGGTGGTCAAATGGAATTCAGTCTGAGTAACTCCAAATTCCCTTGGTTCTAAATGCCTAGACTCCAAGTTTCCTATAATAATCCCCATCCCCCATCTTCTGAGTAGCGTATATGTTTCTGCCATGATAGAAGCTCCCTGAAGGCCATATGATATCATATTAACACTTACGTATGCCATAACTCCTTAAATGTGCTATAAAATCTTCATGTATTCATGGTCCCAGTAAAGGCCAAGTGTTGTGTGAGACTATGAAGGGAATCTCACAAAAAAAATAATAATTCATAAATGCTCAAGCAAATTGTTCCTTTTACAAATCTAAAAAGGACATAATGAGGGGAAGTAGCTACATCTTATCCCAGTGAGTATTGATTGACAGCTAATGCTTCTTGTGGTTAGCATATGGCAAGAGAAGATTCTCGGTCCTTAATAAAATGAGTAGCCCCTGCCGTGTGTGTGCCATGGTGTCTTTTACCTAACAAATATCCTTATTCATCATCAAGGTCATACTATCTGTTATGCAGAGGAAATCCCTTCGGCAATATGAAAAGACAGAACATTCTTCCCACTATCACAGTTGTATGCCTACAGGAAGGTAATTCCCACAAAGCAGTAGATTCATTTAGAGCATTGCTGTATGTAGTATCCAGGAGCTGTGACTAGCGACATTCAGGCTCTCAGGTCACAGCGATCTGTGCCCCTGGCAGGAGTGTTATCATCCCATTTTCACACAGTAAGAGCGACAGAAGCTAATTGTTGGGAACCGGTTTGTGTCCTTCCAATTCCATGCAGTCACCTCATTCACCTAATAATCACAATGCTAGGTGGAGTTCTAATCACAGAGTTTCAGAGCCTGTGACTAGAATGAGCCAGAAAGGTCCATTCCATCTGGTGAAAAGAAAATCCACTTCACTAAAACGAAACCATACCCCAAATTCATTTCGGCTAAACAGACAGCTGAGTCTGTGGGAGAAAAAAAAACTGCTTTTAGAATGCAGTACATGGAGGTGCAGGGTGGGGGAGAGCACACACACACACACACACACACACACACATTCTCAGGAGGGGATATGACAGGGAGCTGGCATGTACAATAAATACCTGCTTAAGGACCAAATGGATGGGAAAAGCTATTTTGAATGTTAGATAATTAGAAATTTGAGGTCTTCCCTGAGGACCTCCTAATGGAAGATAATGCCATGCATACTGTGGGATCTTTGGGAGAATGAAGCCAATGTTAGTTCTTTCCTTTTCCATTCAGCTAGTGCTCAAAATGTCCAGTGTGCTGGGTGAAGGGGCATGAGAGAATTGGAGCAAGTCACATATGTATGCTGTCTTGGCTATGGTGATGCTTTACAGAGACATACATAAGGAAACACTTAGCAAATTGCATGCTTTAAATATGTGCACTTATTGCCTGGGCCTTATTACTCCACTAATAAAGAGCAGGTGTAGTGTGCTGGGCTACACCGCCTCTGCTCATACCCCTCACGGTGAGTTGTGGGATTCTCCTAACGTCTATGTCAAGATGCTGAATTCAGTCAAGGCCACCATTCTTTCCGAAAGCTGGAACAATAGGAGATCGCGAATGAGTATAGTCCTAACAGCACGTACCCATTCTTCACCCAGGAGAGCTCCCCATTTTCCTGAACCTGTGGCTGACCCAGAGATAAATAGCCAGGGTCCCATCACTGAGAGAGCGAGAAACTTGGTTATGATTCAGAATCACAACTGAGAAAACAGACACATTGTGGTTACCCCTTAGGAAACCTCATTCCCATACACTCCAACCCCATCTCACAGTCTGATGTCCCCAAATATTTACAGGCTGTATTCAGTTAGTTTTAGCTGTTTCTCCAATAGAGCCTTTTCTCACTATTGTAGCAAATACAGAGATAGAATTGTAGGAACTAGAAAAAGAAAGAGTGAACAAATTTCAGTGAATTTCAATGAAGATCAGTGGTATCTGTGGAAAAGCCACATGGCAGAAATGAGATGAGGTGATAATTACAAATCCCATTCTCAACCTTCCCACCTTGGGGAGCTGAACAGACCTCCTGATGCTTTGGGTTTGGCCTTTGGAGAAGGTTCACACCTAAGGGTAGGGTTGTAATGAGAGCAAAGAGCTAGAACAACAAGTAAGGAAAAGGCCAGAGGCCCAGAGATGTCCACTGGCATATCCCTCTTGAGTCTCATAGTCATGAAGGGGATGGGGACTTCCTTGCTCCCCTCATGTCCAACATAGGTAAGGAGAGAAAGGAGGTTGACGATCTGATGCTGTTTCTCAGGTGACCAAGTGCTCACCTAGTGTGCCACCGTGACTGGAGAGGCAGGATCTCCAAAAGCCATTCTTGTCCATGCAGTGAGTTTAAGGCAAAACCTGAGACCCCACTGAGAGACAGAGAAGGGATGGGGAAAGGAAGCAGAGAGGAGGAAGGAGGGAGGGGGAAGAGCGGAGAGAGACACAAACCCAGAAGGCTGGTGACTAAATGATCACAATACGGAGCTAGAGTAGAAGATGTGCAATACGGGAAGTGACCGATGTTCAGGACACACTCAGGTAAAAATGTCTGCAGCTCTGAGTGGTGGAGATGAAGTACAAAGAGTTTTTTTGTATCCCTTCCTTTGCACTTACCCCTCTATTCTCTTGTCGGAATACTGTTTTAGTTCTGGTTGGAATCCGCATCCAAGCCTGTGTTTGACAAAGAAGCGACCTAACACTCCAGTGTTTAAAAGAACTTTAAAATTAAGCCCATCTTATCAACCTTTCTGGAAATCTGGAAAGGGAAATCAGCTATTCTTTACAGATTGAAATACCCCATAATAATGAACTTTAATCCATATTAAATGATTTTAAAGTAATAGACTTTTCTCGCCTCTGTTATGGTTTCTTTCTTCCTTTCTTTTTCTTTTTGGCTTTAATGGTTTGGTGTAGAATCTGCTAAGTTTTCTTAGCCATGCACAAATGCAAATGGCAATGAGGCTTTTGTAGATGTGTGTGAAATTTAAAATCCATCCCTAGTCTATTAACTATAAAAAAGAAAAAGAAAAATGAAATTACTCTGTCGGAGTCCATAGTAGTCAGAACAAAAGGACTGCTATTGTACAAAACCAATTTGCATGCAACCAAGTTGGGAAGCAGTGAGTTTGCTACTGAATGATATGGGTGAGGGTGGGGGCCCGGACTGTGACTGGGTGGGGGAGTTGCCTTGTTAACCGGGAAGTAAGGATAAAAGGAGAGGGACCTTTCCTCTGATAAGCTGAAGCTTGAAGCATGTTGCTTCCTGCTGCATGTTAGTCCCTGCTGTCTAACTAAAAGCTGAGGAAGTTTTCTAACTCTTAACTGATTTATCTGAAAAACAGCAAGGGGTTTCTGAGAACTGTTCTTCTTTTACAAGGTATTTAAAATGTATTTCTAAAGAAACTTTTTAGGTTTAATTATTGTGTCTGTGTTTGTATGGATGCGTGTAGATGCAGGCATGCCAGGATATATGTATGGATCTATGTGGATACACACATGCCAGGGTGTATGTATAAGTGTGTGTGGATACATGCGTGTCATGGTGTATGTGTGAATATATGTGGTTCAGGGTGTATATATGGATGTGTGTAGATATAGGGTGTATGTATAGATCTGTGTGGATACACACATGCCAGGGTGTATGTATAGATCTGTGTGGATACACACATGCCAGGGTGAATGTATAGATCTGTGTGGATACACACATGCCAGGGTGCATGTATAAATCTGAGTGGATACACACATGTCAAGTGTGTATGGATGGATGTTTGTGGACACACACATACCAGGGTGTATATTTGGATATGTATGGATACACATGTGCCAGGGTGTATGTATGTATGTATATATATATATATATATATATATATATATATATGTAATTACCCACATGTCAAGGATTTGTGGAGGTCATTTCGCCACTTTTAAGAGTTTGTTTTTTCCTTCCTCCTTATGGGTTCAGAAGAGCAAACTCAGGTAGCGGTAGTCAGGCAGGTCAGCGGTGTCTTACTCAGGGAGCCTTTTGGCCTGGCCTAGTTTATTGTCAATTGGCATGCATTGTAATGGGTTTCTTTGTATCACTCTCCCGTATTCTGAGTTCTGCTTGATTCCTTCACCTGTTCCTCTCCACCTACAATCCCCGGCCACGCCTTTCCGCCCCCAGCATTCCACTTTCTTATCACACCTGCTCAGTTAGATATTACTCTCCCTCACCTTAAGGCCTCTTTTTCTTCTCTCCCGTTCCTGTTGCTATGAAAAAATACACACACAAAAGCAATTTAAGGAAGGAAAGATTGGGGGAAAACAGAAGCAGGAGGCTGAAAGAGCTAGTCGCCGTGTGTCCATGCCAGAAGTAGTGACACATGCGTGTCCAGTGGATGCATGCAATTGCTTCCTACTTTTACAGTTCCTGCCCTTGTGTGTGTGACCCAAAATTAATGTCTTCTGTGGCTGGGATAAAAGCTGGGGTGTGAGGAGATACCTTTTGTAATGTTAGAAAGGAAATTGCGCATTGTAGGCAGCTGCTGGATGCGTTGCTGAAGAACTCCAGTACCCTAAAAGTCCCCTGTTTTGTGGTTTTGAAGAGCTTTCTGAAGGTTCCAGGCATAAGTAGATTTTCCTGAAGGCGCTTTGCGGCAGCTCTCCTGGGATCACCTAGACGCTGGCACACAAGCTGCCTGCCGCGTTTACAAAGCAGCGCCGCACTGACATGCTGCGGGTTCTGCCTTATAAATCGATGCTGATACGATTCTACAAGTCTCTAATCAGTTTGAGATCATGCTCCCGTGTGTTCTACAGCAGACAGATTGCAATTTTCACTACAGTTTTCTGGTAAAACAGAAGACGATTGTAAAAGTTACGTAGCGGTATTCTTGTCAAGACCTTTTAGGAAGCGTATTAGCTTTTGTCCTCTCGGTGGCTATGAAAGGGGAAGGGGGAGGGTGGCCCTTGCCTCTTGGTGAGTCCAACACCCCCTACCCACTCACATGGTATTTTACGTTAGATACTCTGCCTCTGTCCTCAATCCGTCTGTATGTCCAGAAGTCTGTGCAGATGTTTTAGGCTTTTTCTTTCTGAGATCAAGTAGAGCTTCTAGTTAGTCTTCAAAATAAAGTTAGAGAAAATGTGGCTTTTAAAAGTAAAAAAAAAAAAAAAAGAAAAAGAAATGTTGAAAGTCTTCCGTGTCAGAATGAAACAGGTGCTCTAGTAATACTGGTTTACGCATGGATCTATATCCACACACCTGCTGCTGCCTGAAGTCCTGTATGCAAATATCTTAGACAGTCAGACCACCCCAAGCTCATCTGCTAAAGGTGCACGCAGTTATTAACCAATTTAATTTGCACCAAAAGTGTTAACTTCATGTATCAGGTGATACTGTTTCATTGAAACTGGCTTAATAGTTACAAATTTTTAAAATTATGTGTCCATGGAAACTGGAGAGATGTCCCAGCAGTTAAGAGAATGGACTGCTCTTACAGAGGACCTGAATTGGGTTCTAAGCACCCGCATCAAGTTACCCTCAACTGCCTGGAACTCCAGTTCCAAGAGGACCCAGTACCTCTGGCTTGTGCAGGCACCCACATACATGAATGTATTACTTCTCACGGTCACATGCATGCATGCATAATAAAAAATAAATATTTTTTAAAAGCAAAAAATAAAGTCTCCATTTTCTTCTCGCTAATTAGCATCTTAACAGTTCTAAATATGATGGACAATTTTAGTTACCTTGTTGGTTTGTATTCCCTTTAACAGCAAACATAAATTTAAACTTTTTTATTGCATTCATTTATTGTATGTGTGTGTGTGCGTGTGCATGTGTGTGTGTGTAGGTCAAACGCATGACTGTAAGAGTTCTCTCCTCTCAGCATGTAGATTTCAGGGATGGAACACAAGTCTTCAGGCTGCTTTCAATCACTCTGCTTGCTTAGCCTTCTGCCAACCCTAAACATAAATTTAAACCACTATTTGTCTCACTAAGTTGATTGGCTTAATGGAGCACCTCAAAATATCATACAAGAAAAAAATCCCAATTATGTATTTATTGCAGTTATTCTTACAGCAAATGAAATATGAAGTGTGTGTATCCGGGGGCCTTCTTGAATATGGTGCTCATAGCCATTGCAAAGTTTTCCAAGTTCTTAAGTTCCTTTCACCTTGGGAGGGTTCAACTCTCTCTGAGTTTCCTTCCCAGCCCCACCTTCAGAGAATCCTGTACCATCCATAGTTAGAATGAGTCATCCCCATGCCACAGTATTGTAGTTTTACCCAATGTTTGTAAAACAAGCAATCCTGTCTCCATGCTTCCTCCAGAGTATAAAAAACCTACAATAAACATGCTTTGAGAGGGTAAATGAGAAGTCATGAATGTGGTCTCACAGGGAAGATGGTTCATGTGCAGCACAGCAAGTATACCCAGTGCTGGATGCATTGCTGTCCCTGCTGTTTCCACTCTGCTTATGTGGAAACACTACAGTTGTGACCTGTCCAACGTGTTTGTCTCCTTGGATAACTTCTAAAGACTATTAGGCACATTGGCCTGTAATTAGCTTCGACAGACTCAAGCTTTCTTTTCCTTCAGGCTTCATATTTTTATTCCAACTCAGATTTCCCCAGGGCCTGAGAGGTCCCTAAAGTCAGGAATCTTTGGTTTTCTTGACCGTGTTGATACTATCGGACGTCTCTTGTGGTGAAAGAAAGAGGGAGACAAAAGAAACGCGAATCATAGCTCTTTAGGGCTTGTGTGACTGGTCCATCTACCTTTTGGAGGAAGATGAGAACCTGGAAGAGATGAATTTGATGCTGCAGAGAAGCAGATGCTAAGAGCATTTCCCACCCCATGCCCCTTTGAACTAGGAGAACTATGGTTTTTTATTACTTTATTTAACTCTGGGAGACTTTAAATGAAATCAGAGTGATGATAGCTCACATGTGTGTATTTGAGTATGTTCATAGGTGAATAACATAATTCTGTGATGTTTAACACATTCCATTTCATTTCATGCCCACAACATCCATCCGCATGAGGATTCTAGGATTGCTTTTGAAAGAGCATGAAAACAAGCTGAGGCTCAAGGAGGAGGCTGATTTGGCACAGCCTGTCAGCAGAGGAGGGGTGCTGGGGAAGGGTACAGTGTTATCAAAGCTGCACTGATTTCCTCTCTGCTCAGCCAGAGCCTGTCATCTTCAACACACAATCAAGCTAAGCCATTGGTACCTCCAAATTATCTTCTCATTGTGAAATTCTGTTGTCTTGAAGCCTTAGCAGATATATTGCTTTGGAAATTTGTGGTAAATCAGCATCTCATAAAGAAACTACTTGTAGCGGACGAAAAATTTGTAAATAAATTTGATAACTTTGGTCACATTCTCAGACTTTTAAGAAATGCTGTAAAATTTGGCTTAGCTATGATTTTAAAGGTGAGATCAGAATTCAATATACAAAAGTTCCCAGGCATGAGACTCTGACAAATAAAACCTAAGGTAGGGAAAATAATTCACAAAACAGATAAATTAGCAGCTGACTAATTGCATTTTTTTAAAAACGGAATCTTTACTTTATAAAATTACGTCCCCAGGGTTCCTTTATGTGCTCGGCTCTCCTGGTGCAATTTAATATTTGATCGTAGATCATTAGCCACTTGATTAAATGGCTGGGGACAAAAAGAAGAGGGAAAATGCAAAAGCTTTGAGAATCAATACTAATTATGAAACAATCAAAAAGAGTGATATGCATATCTGAATTCAAAATAGAACTAGAAAATTTCTCTTGCAACACCCTTTCAACCTTATGTAATTCTGTAAAAGATGGCATTGTAAATGTAAGGTTCCTTCTTACCCAGATGGCTACTGTGCTTCATTCACACACCCATTCATTCATTCATTCATTCATTCGATGCATAGCTGTCAAATGTCCTGGATTCTAGACACTGCAACCAAACAGAGCTTCTGGCCTCTTTGAAAGCATATTGGTATCTATTGTTTTCTTGTCAAGTTTCTTATTCTTAGGGACTAAGGGCTGTGAAATGGGAATGAATAAAGCAGTAATCCTTTTTAAAATGAATATTTGCTTTGGGAGTGTGTCTCACCCCACATTCTGAGCTATATCATAATAATGTATGGTTATTGTTTTCTGGATCATTTTAAAAGAGAAAGGATTTTCTTAACTTGGTTCTTGCTTTGTCCATATGGGTATTTTGTGACATAGAAATAGCAATTATCATAAATATCTCAACTGGCACCTTTTATTAACATGAGCTTCACAACACAGATTAATCAACCTGACACTTTTTTTTCCTTTAGCTCTTTGGTCACCATAATAATTGGTTCTATTACAGGTGGGCAGTGTGCACTTAATTTCCCTTACTACGTCTGGGTGATTTAATATCATCAATGAATTATGAGCGGAAGATATATTCCCAAGTTTAAAATGTATTCATAATGTTCCTGATGAATTCCCTGCCTTATGAATTTCATGAAAGAACATAATCGATTCACACGTTGCACATATTTACTTATTCGTGTGGAGTGGTGTTACCACTCTACGTTCTGTTTATATAAGCTATCCATAGGAACTAGTTTTAATTCATTTATTTTTTTTACCATGATTACAACTTTTAGTTGAACAAATATTGAACTTTATTAATCCCACCTGTGTATCCTGCTGGGTCATAATATGTATTGGCACATGTATTTAAGATTCTTCAGGCTTTGAACAAAAAATGTTGCCATGGGAACCTGCTTTCATAGCCCACAGTCCTTTGCAAGAACTACACCTGCCTGATGGTAGAGGTTTCCATGGCAACACTTTTGCTCAGGGAACATAGAACTTGAGCAGAATATGCCCGGAGTCTCTTTTCAATCTGTGCATTGATAGTTGTGACGCTGCTGTACTTAATATGCGTATTAGAAATGCAGGTGGCCCCATGGTGGGCAGGCAATGCCTTTCTTGTTTCCACTGAATAGTTTCCTATTGGGTTCGGTAGCTCCCATGCAATGAACCAGGAAATTAGAGCAATTTTCAGTCTCTTTTTTCCCTCTTACCATCCTCCCTTCAAGGGACCCCCCCCCCTTAGTGTATGGAAAGTTCTCCTCAACGGCTGGAGTTAGCAGGGTGGTAATGCAAAATTGGGGGGGAAATCCATGTAACAAATGTCTGGCCAAGTCCAAGTGGCTCCCTTTCTAATAGACAGCATCAATCTTGGGGTCTCTAAACCCGCAGAATAAATACCCAGCTAATGGTTCCTCAGATCTCTCGCATATGCCTCCTCTAAGGAAGGTTACAAGCTCCAATAGCAACGTGCCACGAAGATAAGGTGAGAATTAGTTTCTCTATTTTTGATTCAGTGTCTAGTCTCTTTATCTCCTAAATTAACTTTGAGTGTAAAAAATGTTGACAACTCTTAAATTAAAATGACCCAAGCTCTTTCCTTGCCCATCTTTCATATGTGTCATATTACATTCATAACTAGCCTCATGCTGGAAGAATGTGCCATTGTCCCTCAACAGATAGTCCAGGCTCGTCATTATTCTGTGATTACGGTTTTATCGGCTCTTACATGCTTTCTCATCCATCAGAACCTGGATTTACATGCTGGTGCATAGCCGTTTCTTGGCCTATCTCAAGAGAGGCAACAGTGGCATTTGTATCAACCTCAATGGCTGCTTCCCAACCAGCCAGAGCTATTATTGGTACCAGTTGTTTGCCATATATGAGGGCATCAGAGAGACTTAGAGAGATCGCAAGGGTGCTTTCAGTACAAACCCTAATCAGATCGTCTCCCTTGATCAGGAAAAGGAATATAGCAAAATGAGGTGGTCTGGGGGAATTGGAACAAGAGAATGCATTCAGAATGCACTTATGACAAGTGAAGCCTGAGAGCAAATGGGGGTTGATTCACTTGATGGAGAGGAAGCGTAACTGAGGAGCCAGAGGCCATGCTTCTGGCAGCTTGAGACTTTGGAAAGTTAAATAAATCCAAGATGGCATGAAAAAGCCATATCTTTTACGCTTATATTGGAAGAATTAAAGGAAGGAGGATAAATAGAGGCTAGTGAATTAATATTTCTAGAAGCCAATCTAGAATGACACCAAGAGGAAGACCACAGATTGTCAATAATTCCAATAAGTGGAGCACAGAGGACGGAAATGGGATCTGTACTGCACCAGGAGTCGGACTGCCTTGCTCTTTAAACTCAGCGGCAGCCATGTTTGTCTCCTCCGTTGCCTTTCTATAAATTCAGTGTCTGAGCTGATCTTAAAATCTCTTTATTCTGTGCACATATTTGTAACTATCATGAGGTCTCACAGGAAAGGTTTCACCTCCAGAGAAACCTGTTTTGGCTGGATGCTCTCAGCTTTCACCTGTTGAATAGTCTAACAAGCTGTTAAAGAAAATGCTTCCTGGATGCTAGAAAGTTTTGAAACTGTGGGAGCAGCTGATTTCCCACATCCTTCTCAGTGTTAGTACTCCACGCTATGAACGAGTATGTATTAAATTCATAGGATGATACCTTCTAACTGTTTTTATAATATAATTATGAAAGCTCATGAACAACGTTCAATCAATGTATCTTGAGTGTAGATTCTTCTAAAATGATGAGAACATGCTCTGAGTGGTTAGGGATGTTAATCCAGAAACCATGGCTTTCCATTTAGACAAATGTTTGGAATTCTGATACTCTTAAATATTTTGGCCACTGAAATGTAAATTCTATAAACAATATAGTTCTTAAAACCCAAGGAAGCTATGAAAGAAAAAAATAGAATTCTTGTTGTACTAAAATTCTCCAGACATAGCAGAAAATGACAGGCTAAAGTGTCAAGGTTCTACCCCTTCAGTATGAAGATTGAGATCAGAATGCCACAGACCACGAATATGGTAAACACAAATGTATCCATTAATTCTAAAATGAAGGTTTTTACAAAGTCACCAACTTGCACTGTAAGTTTAGGGTTGTGAATGGAGGTCAAAAGGAAGAAGAACTGTTCTCTGTGAAGCAGGTCATTAAGGGAGTCCAAAGAAAGCTCCGGAGGTGAATGTGGTAGCCTGACTGGGCTCATGCCTCCCACAGTTTCCATGCGTGACCTCACAAATGTATCTGAAATGGGGACCATGTGCAACTCTCAGACTCTGCCCCTCTGGCCCATGTCATTCTAAGCTTGGATAGACGCACAGTGCCCGAGTCTACAAATAGACTCGATGCGCGACATGACCTCAGCTTTGTGTTTGATCTTACATTTACTCCTAGGAAGAAAGAGATACTTGCACGCACACACACAAACACACACATATATACATACAAATATACAATGGCATAAATTTATGCACATTCTAAACACATCAACACATTCTGGTGGTCCCCTTTGCTTTCCATATGCTTTTAGCTGTTTAAGACAAAACTGGGCACAGTTCAGATAAAGGTCCACGGCTATGAAATTATATACTTGTTATTTCAGAAGTGATTGATGAGTTCTAAATGTGAGGGAAAGACAATGAAGACTCACTCTGGAAGCTGTGTGGTATGCAGACTACGTACAAGGATGCAACCAGAGCCAGGCAGTAGTGGTATTCGCCTTTAATCCTACCACTTGAGAGGCAGAGGCAAGCAAATCTCTGTGAGTTTAAGGCCAGCCTGTTCTACAAGAGCTAGTTCTAGGACAGATTCCAAAGCCACAGCAAAACCCTGTCTCAAAAAAATAAAGAAAAGAAAAAAAGAATGTGCCCAGAAATATGTTTGTTTGTTTAGAAATGACCCAGTAGTGGATGAGGGGAGTAGGGAGACAAGCAAAGCCTCATTTTCCAACAGTAGCAATCGCAATAGGAATGACTGGAGGGTACAAGAACTCTTATGCCTTTTTTCTATTCTTCCCCTTCCTAATAAACTGCTTTCATTTACATTTCTATCTCATTAAGTAGAGAACGAACGACAGGACGATTAATGGATCTTACTTATCATCGACCACCTCACTTCATCTGCTTCCCTTACTTATAAAATTCATTTTTTTTCACTTCCTGGATATAGAAAAAGAAAGAGGGAAACCACTCCCATTCCTTAAAAGTGGAATAACTAATAGGCTATGAATGAGCTGAGTTTATTATTTCTTCACTAAGCCAGGATTTTCTATAATGAATTTTGTCAGGAGAATCTAATTAAACCATAATAGCAGTCACTAAGAATAGCAACAGAAAACATGTTAAATCACTTCTTGCTAGGCATTTTTTTCCTCTTATTGTTACGCATAACGTTTACAATACACTGGGCTCAACTGAACATACAGTCTATATAGCAGGGAGTTACTAAACATGTATACATCGGCTGGACGCAAAAGCTTTACCTCCTGGCACATATGAAAGGAATACAGGCTTCCTGTAGAAATGTACGAAATTTCCTCTTTTGATATGTCATAAATGGGATGTTAAGAATACATAAGTACGACTAGAATACCTCGCCTATAAATAGGATGTTAAAAATATGTAGGTGTGACTAGAAAATCTCACCTTTAAAAGAACAACTGTAAGGTAGAAGAGATGTTAAGGGGATGAAGTGCAAATTAATTTTGTCTTAAAAATGTTTATTATGGGAGGCAAGGAGAGTTTGGGGCAGAAAATAAAGAGTAAATATAATCTTGTGTGTGTGTGTGTGTGTGTGTGTGTGTGTGCAGAATTTCCAAGAATTAAAAATATAAATACTTATGAAAGGAATACATCGACGTTGCCATGCAGTGGAATAAGTTTTTAAATTCAAATGATTCTTCACATCTCCGACACTGCCACCCTTGCTCATTTTAAACTCTCATTGGTAAATTTGAGTGCCTATGACTGGTGAGGAGCTGAAAAGGGAGATGTCTGCCAACCTGCTCGGGTTATTAACATTCCCTCTGCTCTCCCTCTTCTCTTTCCCCCCCACACAACATCGCACAGCCTAAGAGGAAAAGACTTATTGGATTCTCTGCTGTCAATTGGACAAGTCCTCTCTTGGGTCCCTTCTGTCAAGATCCTCGGATTCTGTTTGAATTTAAAACAGAACTGGAGGCTTGGGAGAAGCAACTGACTTGTGCTCTAAGAAACAGGAAAGAGTTGTTTTGAAAATATCCTACAAGATCTTGATTCCTAAGGCCAGACGGGGGGGGGGGGGGTGGGAACGTGGTGGCTGCAACAGTGAGCTCTGTACAGTCAAGAAAGGAGCAGACAGATCTCAGAACTGCATTTATTAATGAGCCCACCGAACTTCCAGATGAGTCCATTCATTCATTCATTCATTCACTCATCCATTCATTTTAATTTATTGTGTCAAGACATTTGAGGACTCTCATAGCCAGTGATGATGGACTGTTTGACAAGCCTCTTATCTTTCCTTTCCTTTTTTTTTTTTTTTAGTTGTTGAAAAAAAAATTTCCGCTTCCTCCCCGTTTCCCATTTCCCTCCTCCTCCTGGCACACATTGCCCCCTCCCCCCACTCCCCTCCCTCTCTCTCCCTCCTCCCCACTCCATTCCCCCTCCCTCTCTAGAATGAAGAGCAGTCCAGATTCCCTGCCCTGTGGGAAGTCCAAGGTCCTCCCACTTCTATCCAGGACCAGGAAGGTGAGCATCCAAACAGGCTAGGCTCCCACAAAGCCAGTTCATGTATTAGGATCGAAACCTAGTGCCATTGATCTTGCCTTCTCATCAGCCTTCATTGTCCACCACGTTCAGAAAGTTCGGTTTCATCCCATGCTTATTCAGTCCCAGTCCCGCTGGCCTTGGTGAGCTCCCAATAGATCAGTTGCACTGTCACAGTGGGTGGGTGCACCCCTCGTGGTCCTGACTTCCTTGCTCATGTTCTCCCTCCTTCTGCTCCTCATTTGGATCTTAAGAGCTCAGTCCGGTGCTCCAATTTGGGTCTCTGTCTCTATCTCGATCCATGGCCAGATGAAGATTTTATGGTGATATGCAAGATATTCATCAGTATGGCTATAGGATAGGGTCATTTCAGGTTCCCTCTCCTCAGTTGCTCAAGGTACTAGCTGGGGACATCTCCCTGGAAACCTGCGAGCCCCTCTAGAGTCAAGTCTCTTGCCAACCCTAAGATGGTTCCCTTAATTAGGATATATATTTCTCTGCTCCGTGTCCACCCTTCCTTTATCCCAACCATCCCATTCCCCCAAGCTCCCCCCATTCTCCCCTTCTCACGTTTCTCACCCCATTTCCCCTTAGCCCCATGCCACCTCACCCTCAAGTTCCCAGGTTTTGCCCGGCAATCTTGTCTACTTCCCATAACCAGGTGGATGACTATATGTTTTTCTTTGGGTTCATCTTCTTATTTAACTTCTCTAGAATCACAAATTATATGCTCAATGTCCCTTATTTATGGCTAGAAACCAATTATGAGTGAGTACATCCCATGTTCATCTTTTTGGGTCTGGGATACCTCACTCAGGATATTCTTTTCTATATCCATCTATTTGCATGCAATATTCACGAAGTCATTGTTTTTTACCGCTGAGTAATACTCTAATATGTATATATTCCAAACTTTCTTCATCCATTCTTCCATTGAAGGGCATCTAGGTTGTTTCCAGGCTCTGGCTATTACAAATAATTCTGCTATGAACATAGTTGAACAAATGCTTTTGTCATATGATAGGGTATCTCTTGGGTATATTCCTAAGAGTGGTATTACTGGATCTTGGGGTAGGTTGATCCCGAATTTCCTGAGAAATCTCCACACTGATTTCCAAAGTGGTCGCACAAGTTTGCATTCCCACCAGCAATGGATGAGTGTGCCCCTTACTCCACAACCTCTCCAGCAAAGGCTATCATTGGTGTTTTTGATTTTAGCCATTCTGACAGGTTTAATTTCCACCTCCTCCCCGCCTTCTTTTCCCTCCCCCTCCCCCCACTCCCCACACCCCACTCCCTTCCCCCTCCCTCTCTAGTCCCAAAAGCAGTCAGGGTTCCCTGCCCTGTGGGCAGTCCAAGGTCCTCCCCCCTCCATCCAGGTCTAGGAAGGTGAGCATCCAAACAAAGCCTCTTTTCTTTAGGTAGAAGGAATATATCTGGATACTTCCTTATTATCAAGGGTAAGGATATTTTAACCTCCTTTTCATTAAATTCTAGAAGTAATTATATACCATATCATATCTGTTCAAGAAGTTTCATCTGGGGCTTAAAGAAAACTTGTAACATTTCAGTAAAATCTTGATTATCAGATTGTTTGATCTAATAGAGAAAGCAGAGAAAAAATAATTAGAGCAAATTTATAATTGTTTAAAAATAACTGTGAGCCTTGTAAGCCTTTAGAGAACAAAGTAAATTTGCCCTTTGAGGTAGAGTTGAGAGGGTCCTTAGCTATATGGGGAGGGGGTTGACAGCAGCCTGGCCTACATAAGACCTGGTCTAAAACCGAAAAGGAAATTTAACTTTCTAATAAATATTTTCTTCAGTTTCCTGAATGTGTTTTCATTTTAATTTTAATGTTTATCATATTCTCTGTTATTAGAAACAGCAGTGGTTGCTAATTTCTTATATAATTACATAAACTGAAAATTATTTCCTTTTAAGGAGAGAGATGGGGGGAGGGGAAGACCAAATGGATTTCCTTGTCTTTTTATGTGTACTTAACTCCAATTGATTTTGGTGACAAAAATGCACTTAGGAGAATTCCCCCAATATTCCACAACATAAAGCTGTCTTGACCATCAGCCCCTCTCCTGAGTTCCTGTCACATTCATCATCTCTGGTCTCACAGCTTCTTTCTGCCACACAGCTCTCCATTATGGCCCCCGGGCTAAGCTGCAGCCCACCCCAGACTAGAACCCTTTGCGTTCTTGACATCTCCAGCGCAATGAATGCTTTTCTTGATATACACAGTCTCACCAGTGGGAGCGACTTCCTCTTCATTCCTGAAGAGCTGTCTTGCATCACTCCTTCGCTAGCGAATGCACTGCACACTTCAGATTAGCATAACACTCCCCAGTCCTCATCCATAAAGGAATTCTCCCCCAGATATAAAGAAAAAAATGACAACGCTGTAGAAACTCGTCATTGGTCTCACTTCACCTAACAATATCCATTCTCAGAGAGTGGTCGCTCAAATGTTAAGTGTTACAATGGCGCTTTTAGAAATGAAGTCATAGCAATTTTTAAATCATAGATAGTCCCGAGTCTTCTGGGTCAAATAGGAAACTTAGTATCCACCCTTTAAATCCTTTGAAACTAAAACCACTTGTTGCTAGCTCCTCCAAAGGAATAGGGAAACAAGGCACTTATCCGTCTCACCACCTCCCAGCCCTCGGTTCCACTCCCTGCCACCCAGCCACGCTGTCTTGCCTCTTACTCTTTACTATGTTTTCTTGATTCTGCAGCCAATTTATAGGAAAGCCTCATTTAATTCCTAATTTGTGGTGCTTAGTTATAATTAAAAACGGACAGAATAATCTCAAAAGTGGGTTTGTTGCATAATGCACTATGCAGAATAATTCTATATTTGGGAAACTAAGAGAAATCTCGAATATGGGTAGATTAAGCAGGTTCATCACAAGTAAGTATTTTAGACAAAAAGATCAGCAATGGCCGGGGAAAGCTCTCCTTGTGTCACATCATGTCATGATTTATGAGCAGGTGTAGAGAAGTCGCATTGATTTTACAAGTCTTAGCTGTCTACGCAGGGCTTGGGGTGGCAGGGAGTCGGGGGTGGGGATGGCAGAGCACCCGCTGGCCGATTCTGTGCCTGTAAAGCTAGCGGACGCGGTACATAGTTTCATTATTCTAATGAAGTGTCCGAAGTCACACCAGTCTGCGTTTACAAACACCGCTTTCACCCTAATTTTTAAAATCGAAACTACGTTTCCATTTTTCTGAAGTTGAATCTGGCCATCAGCCCCACTCTTACAAATACTCTTGGTCCAGAGAACATATTTTCCGCTGAGCTCTGTGAAATTTAATTCAGACGTGCTTTATTGATGCTTCGTTTTTCTGACCTTTGCAGTCCCGTGCTGGTGACATATTGGTCCTCTGTCTCCAGTGCTTTGAGAATCTAATAGATAGGATGGAATGGGTCAGATAATGAAAGTCCCTGGTACATTAACTTTCAATTTCATGAGTGTCTGAATATTGCAGGGAAGATGAATAGCGAGACTTCCTTTACTTTTACATTTTAACATTTATAAGCTAGTTAAATTTCCCTTGTATTATCAGCAGCTGAGTCCCTACTCTACAATATTAACACACATCTGTATTTTTCAGCGGTGGCATAACAGTTTAAAATAATTTATAAAGCTCGGAGCAGACAACTTAGAAACGCATGTACCCGAAAAAGATGTATAAATAGGGCTTTCATTTCTTGTGAGCCATGGCATATGCCATCTACGTCGACAGCCTCCTTCTGCATGCCTCTTTATTTTCCCGACGTGCAAGGTGAGTTAGAGTGTGGAGTCATTCTCATGACTGATCGCTTTGCAGGTAGTTAAAATTCGTCCCGGCACGCTGTGTTATTGTTGAGCAGACTCAGTAGAGTCCTTCCTGAAAACATTACAGTAAGAGTAGTGATTGGAAGAGTCTGTGGGAAACGGGATACTCTCCAGGATGAAGCTAAAAGTCAGCAGAGTACTGAGAGAGTGAGTGATGGGCTGAGGACGAGGATGCGGAGGTGTGCAGTGGTTCCGACTGCTCCGTGAACTTGTTGATAGTCCCCAGGGCTGTTGTCTAAGCACTGCATCGTCTGCTCTCTGTATCCCATCCCCGCCACTTTGTCCTTAGCAGCCATTGTCCTAAAACAGGGCCAGAATGAGACAGTGCTGTGTGGCCTTTCCAATTCGGATATTTCATCTGTAGTCAAAGGTTTGTGCTGCGTGACCAGGTCGGAAGCTGTAGCTGAGATCTGTGATTATGGCCTACGTGAGAAGGGCAGTCATTGGTTCGAATCTATTGGAAAGTGACAAATAAACTTGAAATGTCCCCTTGCCAGCATGCCTCAGTTATGTGGATAAATGTATAATACATATGTTGTTCTCTCTGACACACGTGAGAAATTATTCGACTGACCTCGAGAGAGGGAGTGTAAAAGAGCATGTAATGTTTGGAGCAGCCTTGTTGTCTGGTCCTTCTGAGAAGCTGTCAGACCCCTGGACCTGACTGCAGGCTGTCTCATAGTGACAGTCACACACTCAGAGGGGACATCTGTTTGCTGAGATGTTGTTATTTCAGCAGCCATGGAGAATGTGTTTTCCTTAGATCGTGCTATTTCACCCCAACCCACATATAATCAGAATGCACCATGCCTGCCTTCAACCTCTTCCTAATTACCAGGTAGCCACTGTCACCTATTACATGAGGTTCTTCTGGCCGAGTCTCTCTGGCATTTCCCCTGGAAGTTGTATTAGTTGAGGTTCTCTAAAGAATCTGATAAAAACTGTACAGGCTACAATCTGTGCAGTTCAACCACAGGTGTCTCAAACTGGAGAAGGCTGAGAATCCAGTAGTTGTTCCGTCTACAGGACTGGATGTCTCAGCAGGCCCGATCTGACACTTGAGTTGGAGAGATGATGATCTTCAGTCTACACTGGGAGCTGGAAGAAGTAAGTTCTAATATCAAGAAGTATAACAGAAGCAGCAGAAGGGGTGGACTTGACAGCAAGAGTGCAGGCAAGCAGGCAAAACGCAGCATTTCCTTCTTCCATGTCCTTTTATTTAGAGTGGATTTAGACTCGCATCAGTAGGTGTGACTCAGATACAGCATGGGTCTTCCTGCTTCCAATAACCTGATCAAGAAAATCTCTCACAGACACCTTGGAACACTCAGCCTTGAAAGGGCCCATTCAATCCTTCCACTTAGAGCTCAGAGAACTTTGAGGAAGAAGAAGCAGAAAGAGTATAAGAGCCAGTGGTGAGGAAGAACACCAAGGATTCAAGACTTTCTGGATACAACAGGACTGACGTGCATAGGGACTCACACAGACGGAGGCAGCACACAGGGCCTACGTGGGTCTGTACCTGATTGGGTCCAAAGGCTGAAAGGAGAACTGGGCGTATGCCCCATTCCTATCTCAGAAGCTACAGTCCATTGAGAGCCACTTGCAAAGGAAAGATTAGTTTTCTCCAAGTGGATCTCATTGGAGAAGCAAACTACTCTTAAGGGTGGGCCTCATGCCTAGCAGTAGATGGTCAACTCAAAACAAGCTCATGGCATTTTTGGAGGTTCTTTGTCTCATAATGTTAAATCAAGGCTTTTTTTCCCCTTACTGGTCAATTGTGTGTGATGGAGGAAGGTCATTGGCTAATAAAGGAACTGCCTTGGCCCATTTTATTGGTTAGAAGATAGGTGGGAGGAGTAAACAGAACAGAACGCTGGGAGGAAGAGGAAGTGAGCTCAGACTCGACAGCTCTCCTCTAGGGAGCAGACGCCTCAGAGAGATGCCATGCTCCCAGCTCCTAGGCAGATGCACGCGATGAAGCTAGGACCCAGGATGGACATAGGCTAGAATCTTCCCGGTAAGACCAGTGCTACAGTTTATTAGAAATGGGTTGATCAGGATATCAGAATTAGCCAGTAAGGGCTAGAGCTAAAGGGCCAAGCAGTGCTTAAATGAATACAGTTTGTGTGTTGTTATTTTGGGCATAAGCTAGCCAGGCAGCCGGGGTGCTGGGGATGCAGCCCCGCCGCCCATATTACTACATGTGTGTATAGTTTGGTTTCCTGTGTGTGAGAATGTGTGTGTGTATCTGCGTCTATGTGCATTCTTGTACTTTTTCTTTGGTTCTTTTTCTTGTTTGCCTTGCCATATTCTGATTTATTTGTTTTTGATTTATCTCATTATATTTTCTTATTATTCCTTAGATGCCTGCTTTCTAATGGGTAGCAAAAAACAGTGTGAATCTGGAAGGGGAAGGAGATGGGGGAGAAACTGGGAGGAGTAGAGAGAAGGGAAATATTAATCAGAATAAAGCGTATGAAAATATCTATTTTCAATAAAGAAAAAATAAAAGAAGAAAATCCCTTACAGGAGTGCCCAGCCACTCGAGTCTTAGTTGATTCCAGATGCATTGAAGCTGACAGCCAAGATCAGCCATCACTTATGTCCTTCCAAGATATACCTCTTTCATGATCTTTAACTTTACTTTTTCCTTGTTGCTCCACTTCCTGGAAGCTGCTCTAGAAGGACCCAGAGTCAGCTGGGATGTAGAAGGCTTCACTAAGGACTTCACTAATGTTTCCAGTTCCCCTGGACAGACCCTTCACTGTTTTTAGATGTTGCTAGGTAGACAAGTCCTTTGGTTTCTGTAATCCATACTATACAAGTTAAATGTCGCCCAAATATCTGTCCTTTTGTTAAGGACCTAATCCCTAGGGTAACCCTTTTGGGACATGGTGGAACCTTCAGGTAATGAGGCATTGTAGGGTCCTTAGGCCCCTCAGAGAACATTCTCAACAGAGATGATGGAACTTTGGTCTCTTTCTCTCCCTCTTTCTTCGTGTTTGTTGGCTTGTGTTACAGAAGTTTATTTATCCTTCTGGGGGCTCCTGCCAGCCTGTGCTTCCCACTCAGAAACCCAAAGCAGTGAGGGCACTTAAACTTGAACTGAAATCTCTAGAATTATGAGGCCAAGTAGCCTTTTATTTTTTATAACTTGATTACCTCTAGAATGTGGATATTTCATTATAGTGACCAAGGGAACACAGATTAGCATATCCCCTCCGGCCCTTTATCTCTCTCTGAAAGGTCACAGTGGTCTGTTATGCTCTCTGCAGTTGGCAATGCTGCCTGTGTTTGACTTCTGAGCTCTTCCATGACCTGGGTAAACAAGTCTTTGCTTTGAATCCACTCCTTTGAATGCAAGGAATGGTTTCTGTTTCCCTACGTGAAGCCTTATGCACAGGCTTGCCATGACTGCATCATAAACGCCCCCTACATCCTTGCTCTCAGAGCAAGATAATACCACAATTTCTCATCAAGCCAGAGCTGACTACCTCATTTCCCAGGGAATATAATATGCCCAGTTTTAATTGGTTAGTTTGAAGATGCACAGAAATTACTATCTCAATTTTTCCTGTCTAGTGAACAGTCCAGAAATTGTCTACTTGCATACTTTACAATTCTTTGTTCTTAAAATAAGATGTGTGGCAATTTAAATCTAATATTTGGAAGCACAATCTCCCAAACTGCTAAACAATAAACCCTTTAGGCTCAATTACTCTATCTTTTCTCTCCCTTTCTCCTGAACTTCGCAAAAGTCATATATGATTGTTATATTATAACACACATATACATGATTATATTTGTGTATATCTTTCTCTCACCTTGCCCCAGGCATCATTTTCAGACGTTGAATCATGTCCTCTTTGATTCCAGTTTCTCCTGGATAGATTCTCAAACCCAGAAGATTGTTTGTATAAAAAACACCTCTAGGCTTGGTAAGGTGGCTCAGTGAAAAGGGACTTGTCACCAAACCTGATCCCAAGGTCTATACAAAGACCAACGTACTGAAAGACAGAAACAAGTCCGGAAAGCTCTTGTATGACATTTACATGTGAGCCATTGCATGCAAGTGGGTGTAACACACACACAGAGACATGCACAAACACACGGGTGCATGTCTAAATAACTATGTTAAATGCTTCTCCCTTAATGACATTGTTATTATTGTGAAAAATAAAAAAAGAAATAAAATGGGAAAGAAGAGAGGAGAGGAGACAAGAAAGCACAGGGAATTTGATTTTTTAGAATTTTGAGAGAATTAGACTATATTTATCACTGATCCTATACCAAATATTCATTCGTGTTGATAGTTCTTGTTGAATGTGTATTCTGGACATAGACTCATATTTCAGTTAGTATGAGTATTAATTCAGTGCTCATTTTTGCATATTTGTGGAGGAGTTCTTGTGTTGCTGTGTGTGTACACGTGGGTATACACATGTGTAGCCGACATACGTATGGAGACCGAAAGTCAACCTCAGATGTCATTCCTGAGGTGTTGTTCACCTGTTTTCTGAAACAGTATCTTCCATCAGCTTAATGTTCACCAACAAAGGTAGGCAGGCTGGTAAGAAAGCCCTCGAGTGTCCACCTGTTTCCATCTCCCCAGCACCAGCATTAGAAGGCACTCCAGTGTGCCAGACTTCTGCTTCCATGTTGTCACTGGCCAAAAAGCAAAATACCAATTTACCACTGTTGGGGGAAGCTGCTTGTTTGTTTTTTTGGCTGCCCAGACTCCCAAATAATCACACAGAAACTATTATTTGCTATATTGTTTGGCCAATAGAAGATTGCTAGCTAGCTCTTACATCTAGAATTAATTTTATATTTTACCACCAAGTTTGTGGCCTACCAGCAAGGTTCCACCTGGCAGCTCATGTCTTTCCCCTCTGGCAGCTACATGGAGTCGCATTGACTCTGTCTATTTTCTCTCTCTCTCTCTCTCTCTCTCTCTCTCTCCATATATATATATATATATATATATATATATATATATTCCAGCCTGGCTATATTATGTTAAGCCATTGGCAGAAAACAGCTTCTTTATTACCCAATAAAAGTTACACTTATACAGAAGGACTTTCCACACCAGACCATAAACTGACACCTCTATACCCGTGAGCCAAAGTATACCTTCTCACCTTTGAATTATGTCTGACAGGTGTTTGTCATGGGATGGGCAGAGAGGCACAGTGGCAATTCTGTTGACATTGGAAGAATTTGTTGAGATTGTGCATGTTCATTTTTTACAGAATGTTCCTAAGACATGATAGACAACGAGAGCGGCTTACTAGAAACTTATCTCGTGTATGTGAAATCATGGGTTCGGTCTCTAGCACCCAAACGACAATGAAAAGAAAAACATGGTTTTAGTTTTCAAATTCATAATCTGCTTACCGAGACTTTCATGTCTACATCAACTCAGTTTCTTGTCAATTCTTAACAAGGAAAACTTGCATTTTTTTAAAAGATCATCTTCTTCAATGGATTATACTTCCTTGGATGGCAAAGACCAGTGTGATGCTCCAGAATGATACTGAAGTGATATATTTTATCTTGTGGTTCTCGGGATGTACAATCTCTAATATCAGAAATAAAGTGTATTGAAGTACCTACTGTGTGCCCACAGGCACTTGGCAGGCGTGATAACAGTCAACCCTCGCAAATGTCAAATGAGGGAGGTATTATTATGCCTATAACAAAAGCACAAAACAAAACAAAAAAACAAGAAAGAAAGAGAGAAAAAATCAGAGTTCAGCTGTATCCACTAACTTGCCTCAGAAAGGGGACAGAGCAGAAAGGGGGAGCCAGGCCTTTGATGGGAAGCCCACACGTTTTCACTGTATGAATTCTGATGTTTAATTTTTCAAAATGCATGTTCCCTTTCGTTATGAGCTTTAACACTCATCAAAGGAAATGTCTGTTTATGTAAATTCCCTGCACTGATAGACAGAGTGATTATTTATAGCCTGTTGACATTTGCTGAGTTTTCCGTTCACATTTACATTAGCCTGACATCCCCAAGAGAAGGCTTGGAAATGTTTTGATGGTATGTCAGAATTTTCTAAATGTATATTCACTGATTCACCCCACAAGCATCGCCTGAATGTATGCTCCATTCAAGGCACGGGGCTGGGGTGAGACCTAGGATATATTGCTCGTGCAGTTCCGTAGATGAGCCACTGCAGGGTGACCAGCCATGCTTCTAGCAGTGTAGCTGTGTGATGGGGTTTACCCGTGAGCAGTAGGCATATTGCTAGCGATCCAAACAGAGTCACCTAGGACGTGGGAAAGAGAAGAATTCAAACGGATAATAAAAATGGAATTAAAGTAATTTAAAAAAAAAACAAAAAACAAAACAAAAAAAAATCACAATAACAACAACAGCAATATTGTCAGTCCTTTACTCACGTAGTGAAATAGTGGGAGCTATGGAGTAGAAGGCAAGACTCCTGTCTTCTGTTTTGGGAACATTTAATCCTGAACCCATGAGTGAATACTGCTTCTTTCAGCACTGGGCGTTTAACCTAGGGCTTTGCCGGTACTAGATAAGGACTCTGTCGCTAAACCAAGTTTCTAACCTTATTTTACTTTTTTATTTCGAGACAGGGTTTTGCTGAATTGCTCGTGCTGACATTGAACACACTCTGTAGCCCAGTATGCCCTCGGATTCCTAAAGCCCCTGTCTCAGTCTCCTGAGTAGCCCGAGTTGTAGACTGATATAACGAGTTGTTCCAGATATAACGTAATTCTTTGTTTTTGTTTTTTTTTTTTTTTTGGTTTTTCGAGACAGGGTTTCTCTGTGGTTTTGGAGCCTGTCCTGGAACTAGCTCTTGTAGACCAGGCTGGTCTCGAACTCACAGAGATCCGCCTGCCTCTGCCTCCCGAGTGCTGGGATTAAAGGCGTGCGCCACCACCACCCGGCTAACGTAATTCTTGAAAGCTGTTTCCGCACTGTAAAATACAGATGCTGACATTCCTCTCAAATGGGACACTAAGTATCTGGTTTAAAGAAGAAATGTGGCATTTGCAAACGCTTGAATGATACAGTTACTGGTACTTCGTATAAACTGTTTTTGATGTCTGGCCTTGGCGATGAGCAGAAGGAAATGCGCAATGAAGTGGACTGAGCGCGTGGCAGATGCTGGCTTGGAATGCTGGGTAGAGCTCCGAGGCAGGAGAGCTTGGTTGAGACATCCCCATCAACAAAAGTGGAGTCTGGCTTTTGAAGAGAAAAGTAAAGGATATTTACATAGTACACAGTACAATTAAAGAGAAGGTGGGAGGGTCTCTTAAGTTCTGATGAAACAGGACAGGTGTATAGAAGCGTTGTGTTTGTTTGGTCTTTATTTCTCCCTCGCTATCTGCCATCGTTATCAGCTGGATAACCATTTTCTTGGTATGGTGAAACGACTTCATCCGACTTTATTTAAGGTCTAATTTTCCTGAGTCAGTGCCCGCCATTCAAAGTTCCCTAACTCACTTTTAATCAACTCAGAGTACCAAAGACCATTTTTCAACCTGAGCCAGGCAGAAAAAAAAAAAAAAAAAAAAAAAAGACCTAACTAAATAAATTCAAAAAACCATGGAAGGTGTTTTATTTTGGTTTCTGAAGATCAAGTTTAAAGCGGTCCCGAGGAATATTAAATCCAGCTAGATGTTGAGCTTGCATTTAATAGAATGAGAGCTCAGCTCCCTTTTCCCTATTCGCATTAGTTTGGACCCAGAGGATATTTATTAAACACAGAGCAGCAGGAGAAACGAATGCTAAGGGAGGAAATTGGTTTTCCTGCGCTGCAGTCCAACCTGTTTTTAAATTAGCAGAAGCAAGTGTTAATGCGAAACCCTTTGACCAGTAATCACATTTTCCTTTCGCTTTGTTGGAAAATCACGGCAATCCGTATTAGCATTTCACGCTAGTTAGGACTGCAGGTAAGGCGTCCAGGGAGACTGTGCAGGGCAAGCACCAGGGAGCCAGGGAGCTAGAGGTGATGTGGCAGGAAGGTTCCCTGGGAAAACCACCTCAGTAGGCAATTTCATGTGGAAGCTAAGAAGGCTTTTTTTTCCCCCTTTTTTGACAGCCATTCAAAAATAAAGCAGGAAAGACAATGAACAAGGCTCCGCACCAAGGCTGGGTTATAGTTTACTCAGGTGCTGACACAAAATCGATGTCGCCACCACCTATTGATGATTTATTTCAGTAATTACTCTTGAACCCATAACTAAAACGCTGTCAAAACAGGATAACCTTGGGCTGCTAAACGCTTATGCTTTCTTCTTCCAGTAGATTAATTTACATGTAATAATGAAAACGGCACAGTTCCTGATATTGACCAGTCAGCATTCTATCGCATGCTTTGGAGAACAGGGGAGTGAAATTAACCACTTTGAAACACCTTTCACTACTACGCAGCTCAGGAACAAACAGCACATGGAGTCATTTTCTGATTGGTTCTGGTTAAGGTGATACTAGGTCTCTGAGCAGAATCTCTAAGTGGGGGACCTAGCCTCCTTTCTCCCCCAGAGCAGAGCCCAGTGGCTCATGGAAGGGTTTTAGCCACTGTCTGTCACACCCTGTCCACTGCTCCTGGGAAAGGCTTTCAAACATTTGCAGAATTTTCTAGATAAGGAAAAGTATTTACTTAGTAGGCAGCAGGGGGACATTTATAAATAGCTAATATTTAATGCACGTTTATGATTTACGTGGAGGTATAAACCATGTGCTAGGGGTATGCTATGTAGTATCTGGCAGCTGATCATGGGTTCCTTATCTCTGGAACCATATGGAACAAACCCACTCCTACTTCTAAATTAGGAATTCTTAACATGGGACCTTGAAACTGGATAGTGCCTGGAAGGTGTTTCTTTATTCTCAGTAACATTTTTCAAAACTTTAGAATGTGCTTTGATTATAAATGTAGCTGAAAGCGAGGGTGGTGTCTGCAGTACCTGTGATTTTGAAAGCAATAGAAATCACGCATTTCTCAATGAAAATTTTTTGTGTTTTGCATATCTTGAAAGAGGCTTTCAGACCCATCACTTTGGGATTTCACCACAGTATTTTTTACTGTATGTATTATTTAATGTGTTGAAATGTCATGATGTTTATTTTATATTCATGAGTGTATTTGTTCATAGGGGTGTGTACAAGTTGTAAAGGTATGAATGCATGTTATATGTGGAGACTAGAGATTAATGTCAGGTATATTCCTCAATTCTTTTCCACCTCATTTTTGAAGATGCAGTCTCCTGCTGACCATGAACTTCAACGATTCAGATGCAGTGACTGGCCAGTGAGCTCCAGGGGTCCACCTGTCTCCCAGTACTAGGGCTACAAGTAGATTCTGTTATACACAGCTTTTACAGAGCTGCTAGGGATCTGAACTCTTGACATCATGTTTGCAACAGCGGACTCCTCTCCATCTGGCAAAGATTTTCATTAAAAAAAGGAGAATGGTAACAATTTTGACAAACTTGGTTTTGCTTCTAAACTTATTTCATGCTTCCAAAGTATTTTATAACTTTGTACGAAATTAATTCAAAGACTTAAATATAAAAGTTGAAAATATAAAATATTTAGGAAAAAGATATTCAGTATCTAGACTTTGGACAAAGTTATTAAAAACGATACTAGAGTAATCTATAAGAGGAATGATTAAGTTATACTGCGCTAAAATTAAAAGTCTTTACTCTATGTAACACTTGGTAAGAGGATAAAAAGACAACCATAAAATAGAGAAATCATTTGTTAAATTAATATCAAAAAAACCACTTGTTTCTAGACTACACAAGAAACTTTAAATTTTTCAATAATTGAAAAAAAGACAAAAACACACAATAAATTTTGTCAAAAATACAGATGGCAGATCATCTCCTTAAAAGATGTTCAATGTCACCATTCATAAAAGAATGGTAAATTAAAACCAAAGTGTGAACTACTGTACACTGTTCAAAACAGCTGAAAACTCTTGGCAGTGAGTGCTGGTAGGGCTGGGGACTGGGGTGGAGCTCACCTACAGGACTGTTGGGAAGGGCCAGTGTCAACCACTCTGCAAAGTAATTCAGCAGTTACTTACATAACTAAACAGGAATTGTTTAATTCTACTCATCAAGGTCACTTTAGTCAATTCCCTAGTTTTCATATTACAGAAGCAAACCCTGGGAAAACCTGAAAAATGGTTTATAAACTTTCATCTATATGATGGATGGATAGATGAATACATAGATTTGCAACTTTATGTGACCCTAGCATTTTTTCCTGTTCTCATTGACCTGCCTCTACTTCCTTTCTGGTTGTCCTGCCTATACTTCCTGCCTGGCTACTGGCCAATCAGCATTTATTTAAAATATAATTGACAAATACAGACCATTGTCCCACAGCAGCTACTGCCAGACTACCAAATGGCCCCTGCCATTAAATAAGGTAGAAATTTAAGAAAACTTGCTTGAAGCTCCCACTATAAATAAACTCCAGCTGCAGAACAGGGATTACATGGATCTGTGGGCACCAAAGAGTTAAAGCTGAGCTCTTCTGCTTAATGCAAACCCACGATGTTGCAGGGCACACAGGAACAAGGAAAAGCAGGCTCATTGATTTGGTATTGACACTTCCACTGGGGCTTAAGCCAGGACTGTCAAAGCTAGCCTGCCTCCTCCCTCCCTTCCTTCCTTCCTTTAAACCTCCTTTCATTTCATTAGAGGAAAATTGTCCTGTCTGTTACACAGGCTTGTGTGTGTGACATCTGTAAGAGCAGCTTCAGAAAGGTCTGTGTCTGGAATCTTCTAATGGAAGAAGCAGTAAGAACTAAGTAGAAATTAGTTCTGATTGAAATCAATGCAGAAAATATACATACACCCTGACATGTACATACCACACTACACACATATATACAAGCACACACATACCCACACATGCCGACCACACACACAAATACACATACACGCACACCAACACATACAAATATGTAAGGCACTGTACTGCCTAGGTTTCCTTAAGTACAAGTCTCCGTGTTCACATGAAAACAAAAGTGCCTTATAGCTCATTCCTCAGAAAATATTTACACCATTAAGTCATGCCTGACTATATTTAAAACAGCCCAGAGGTGGGGATGCATGCCTGGGATCCTAGATTGTAAACTCTAGGCCATCTTGGGCAGTTTATCAAGATCCTGTCTCAAAATACGTTTTTAAAGTTCTAGGGATATTAGCTTAGTGGTAGGGCAATTGCTAAGCATATGAAAGGACCTAACTTCTGTCTCAGATACTTAAAATCAATGTGTCCATCCTGCAGAGTAAACACTCCCCAAGCATAAACAGCAGGTCCAGGACTGAATATTGTAGGCAGTTGTGAAACAAGGCTACTTGTTTACCCGAATAGAAAATGTACGGTAAAACTACAGCACAATAACTAATTAGTGCTCTACAATGTAGCTACAAGAGCGGCCCATTTCTTTCTTGCATTCATTATGTGAGCATATTAATCAGCTTTCATCACTGGGACAGACCATCTAAAAGAAATCAGCACACAGGAGCAGAGGATTATGTCGGCTCATGGTTCCTGAGGCTTCAGCCTGGGTCAGCCGCACCTTTGCTCTGATCCTGATCAAGGCAGAAATGCTGCTGACTTTCTGATGAGGATGATAGAAAGTCTTCAAAGCCAAGCTTCCAATAACCTACTCTCTCCAAATGGGCTCCATTCCCTCTTAGCCCATTCCAGCATAAACTGCTCAGTGGATTTCCATAGATGAGGCTAATGCCCTCATGGTCCAGCTACTCCTCATCAGTTCCACCGTCTGGTGATCAAGGCTTCAGCACAAGAGTCTACTAAGAACATTTCCTATCCAAGCCACAACAGTAAGTTCTTTTCATATTTAAACAGGTTCAGCATTTTAAGCTTTCCTGTTGTTGAAAATTTAGACACAAAAACCCACATTAGCTTAGGTCTGCCCAAGGTCGGACTTGTTACTGTCAACTCTCCTCTATTTTTACACCTTGTCTCCTGTAGCTGCGATCTCTTGTGGTAACATGCCTTCTCTGGAATCCTGAAGGGCCTGCCTCCTTTAGACTCTTTGTTTTCTTCCATGTGTATACACTAACCATAAAAACTATAGTGCATAAACACATAAACCATTCACCGTCATTATTAAATACTGTCAAATATTCTGCTACTGCACACAGTTGGATGCCCTACCAGGTATGTCCAGCCCCTTGTGACATTGCAACATGATGTTGCTTCACACATCTTAGCATATTTAATCCTTGAAGCAACTTATTGAGGAAGGAGCTGTTATTTCCACTATCCTCACTTCAAACCCATGAGAACCTAAGGCTCCAATGTCAACAAACTCACCTACTGTATATGGCTAGTAAGTGGTAGAGACAGAACTTGAAGCATTCAATTCCTGAGTCCTGAACCACTGAATTCTGTTGACCTATCACATTTCAGAGATTCCGTTTTAGTGTTGTGATCTACCAGCTCCCATTGATCATGAGCAGTAGGAAAGTGTTTCCGACCTAAATCACCATACATGGTGAGAACACAAAACAACCCTTGACCATACAACTTGGTCAACAACTCACACCAGCACATGCTTAGGGCTCATCCACATTTCCTGTGTTTGGGGTTATTCTTTTTCTCTGTAGCATGTATAAATCTCTTTAAATACTTAGCTACAAATAGATTTTTAAGGTTCATTTATTTTGTGTTTACATTTAAGTACTTGGTCTGTCTGTCTGTATGTATGTGTACCATGTGTATACTTGGCGCCCTGTGAAAGTAAAAAGAAACATCAGATACCCTGAAAATGGAGTTACAGATGGTTATAAACCACTATGTAAATGCTGGGGCCTTAGTAAGAGCAAGAATTGCTCATAGTACTATATAATACATAATACTGTGTGTGTGTGTGTGTGTGTGTGTGTGTGAGAGAGAGAGAGAGAGAGAGAGAGAGAGAGAGAGAGAGAGAATCAGAAGTAGTGCCTATTTTTTAATTCTTTAGATCAAGGATTGGCAAACTATGTCTAAAGAGTTAGATGATAACTGTTTAAGCTTTCAAAACAAAAAGCCCTTTACTGCTGTTTGTATAATTAAAACAAATTCCTCATCTTTTGAATAACTTAGAAATCTTTATGATGGTTTCTTTTGATAATTCAAAGATGTATTCAGCATGATACATTTTAATATGCTGCATTTTAGTGATCAACTAAAAGCAAATCATTCCATAAAGTATCTTTAAAAAAAAAATCCAACAACTTCATACTGAAAAGTAATTATTGAAATCTTGAGAAAAATGTCCCAGGAGCTATTTATGTGTTATATATAGTTAGTAGAAGTGAGTGAAATGTTGTCAAATATAGAAGATAGTGTGTCAAAATTTCTTCCTTTCATTTCCTCTGGATGTTGTATTAAATTGGTAAATACCAGAGAGGACTGCTTTGCTTACTGCTTGCGCTGGGTTTCTTTTCTACTGATATGTATAGTCCTCCATCAGATGCCTTCTGTGCATGGGTTTTGATTTATGCAGAAGTAACATTCAAGGTCATATTTTAGTACTATTAGTATTGTATTATATAGGCACTAAAGTACCTAATGGATGTTGAGGGTTTTTTTTTTTTATCCTGATTTAGCACTTAGGGTGTATTATTGCTGATCTATGCAACTTTAGGATTAATTGTGCAAATTAGTTCAAGACAAGCCTAAGTGCGTGAAAAAGGATGACACTATATGTTAACTTATGCTGAAAGCATGCTCCCAACCACTGTTTCCGGAAGGGAACACAGCTTATCATTGAAGTTAGAGCCAGGATCGACGCAAGGGTGGATCTAAGCAAAGAGTTCTATACTTGATACGCTGTGTGACATTTCAAGACAATATCTACGTTACAGCTATAAAATTTTAGTGAGGTTCTAATACACAGTGGCAAAGGCATTTATTGAAAAATAAATGAGATTTATTTTAGGTTATAAGATGTGTTGTGAAGAAACTGAGGGGAGAAAACAGCATGGCACGAGACAGTCTATACACTTGGTGCCTTTGTGTGAGAGTGGAGGCGGGTTTGCTTAACCGTGGCATTTCCTCATTTTATGCCAAATCTCAAAGTGGAGTGACGGTGAAGGGATCTGAAATCTTGAGAAACATGTGGGCCATCCCAGCAAGCTTTATGCTTTCTGGCTTTGAATGGACAATGTGGCATGCAGTGTATATATTACAAGTAAATTAAATGATACCATACTGAGGCAGCTTATTATAGGTATAAAAACAGCCCAGCTTAACACATATGTATTATATATATATATATATATATATATATATATATATATATATATATGTGTGTGTGTATATAAATACACAATACCCCATATATATGTACACACACACACACACAAAAAAAAACCTATGACCTGCTAGAGATAAAAATGGTTTTGTTTTGTTTTGGCAAAGTAGGCAGTCAATACCTATATTTAAAATTAAAATTAAACTTGTTTTTCTATGGAAAATAAAAGTCACATATAAGTCTTTTTTTCAAATGAACGTTTAAAAAACACACTCTTTATAAGATTTATTTTATTATTTATTAATGTGTATGTATGTTTGTTGTATGTGCGTGAGAGTGCAGTATTAGAGAAGGTCAGCAGAGGTCAGCAGACCATCTGGAACTGGAGTTACAAGTGGCTATGAGCCACCATGTGGGTGCCGGGAAACAACTCCAGTCTTCTGGAAGAGCAGCCAAGGCTTTTAACTGTTGAGCCATCTCTCCAGCCCCCTTAAAGGAACGTTTAACGATAGAAAGCTAATGTTTCGGTAATAACATCAAAAGCACTGCAACAATACATTGTTAGCAAGTGCATGCACTAAGGAAAGTGTGTTCATGGCTTAATCCTGAATTCACTTTGCATTTGTTATAGTGCTCCTCGATAAAGTGGCACTGTAGTCTGAATTTCACAACATTCCACTGAGTGACAATTACTATCTGTAAACACTGAAAGACAATCATTATCTGGAAAGTAGAGCTACAATCTAGCATACAAATAAGGAAAAATGACGAACAATCAAGGAATGATTTAGTCTTTATTGACAGATTTTTCTGTCCCTCCTATCAGCTCCCGAATAACCACAAGAAGGCTTCTTATTAATTATAAAAGCTTGGTTAATAGCTTAGCCTGGTTTCTAACTAGCTCTATAACTTAAATTAACCCATTTCTTTTGAGCTATGTGCTGCCCTGAGGCTCGTTTACCTCATCTGTGTACTGTGCAAGCTGCTTCTTCTGCATCTGGCTAGTAACTCCTGAGTCTTCTCCCTTCTTCTTCCCAGCATCCTCTCTGCCCTCAAAATCCTGTCTATCTATTGGTCACTCCACTTTTTATCAAAGCAATCCAAGTGACAAATCTTCACAGTGTACAAAAGGATTATTCCACAACAAATCTTAGATTGCTCTTAATTTTCTATCTATTTATTATTGTTATTCTCTGTGTAGGTGATATATATGACCATGGGCACCTGTGAAGGTCAAAGGGCAACCTTTGGAAGTTGGTCTTCTCCCTCTCTCTTGCTATCTAACTCTCAAACTCGGCTTGCCAGGCCTGCATGAAAAGCGATTTTTACCACTGAGCCATCCGTTTGGCCCTGATTTTTAGGAATTGGGGAGAGGATAGTCACTATCCTGAAATTCCTAAGAATTAAATAGCCTCAGCTCTACCTACCTAACCATCCCCAACCCAACAAGCCATGTGAGTTTAACTATCTGCATACAGCGTACAAGGAAAAGAAAACGCAGCCTTTTGTATTCCAAAAGTTTCAGTTAATTTTGTCAGGCAAGGATAAACCAGCTCAGTATGGAGGTATTTTTCTGAATCGTGGTAAAGTTCCATGGGTATGCATTTATTTTTCTGAATTAAACCAACAGCTGCTAGTAGTCCAAAATACAATCACTAGTCACATGAGATTTGTCTAATATTATAAAACTCCTAATGTGGTTATTCAAGTACTATACTTTTATATCTAACAGCATTTGCCTGAAATTTATGGGGAAACATAATAATCATTTTTATGGTCCATAAATATTGTCAATGTTTGTGATGTGCAGTATTTGTTTATCTGGCACACAGTGATACAGTGTGCCTTTGTATTTGCTTTTGCATCCTTCAGATTTACTATATTTGTGCACACCATACGTTACAGTTTGAGGTAACTTATAGTGTCTGTGGAGCCTGTCATTCAGCGTTATAAATAATAACACCAGGAAACCTTGAAAGTATGACTAAGAGTATCAGTCTCTTTCTATTTAGATATAACATGGGGAATAATTGAAAACCTGAGAATAATTATGTGATACTTTTTTAAATGCACGTTACATATTGTATTACAGATACATTCATAGTATTTTCAATAAAATTCTCGGTGTCCCTTTTCCAAAACCATAATATTCCACCTAAAAAGGAAGCAGCTGTCTCTAAGCTGTACCTTTAAGACTGAATTGATATATGTAAATTGAAATATGTAAATTGATGAAAGCTGTAAGTAGTGGCACTTCATAGGAAGATGAGAACCACATTTTAATTGAAAACTACCCACAGACTAGCTTCACACTCTGCTCGTTTTCCTAGTTATTTTATCACCACGACACATAGCATCAGAGCGGAGCTCACAATGAGCAACAAAGACAACCAACCTCTTGCATTAAAAATGCTGATAAGGTGACAGGCAAGAAACTAACTCACATCTAGAATCAGCACTTTGCTGAATCTGCTGATGTCGGCCCACCCTACACTCCCAGTAATCTGTATTACCCCATAGCTAATGGAAATAGTTTTATGGAAAATTTTAAAACGTAAGATTCATGTATACCATCTACTCTTCTTCTGTGTGCGCGTGCATGTAGGTGCACGCACCAATTCATGTCTCCATGGAAGCCAGAATTCAACTTTTGTTGCTTTCCACTGTATATTTTAAGAGAAGATTTCTCCAAGAGGGGATGGGTAAAATCATAATTGCAAAAACCACAGAGACAGCTGGCCCAAGCTACTGGGAACTCACTGGCTCTGGACCAATAGCTGGGGATCCTGCAAGAGAACGAACTAAGCCCTCTGAAAATGGGTAACACTTGCATAGCTTGATCTGCAGTGAACCGGGAATTATCCTGGTGCATAAACTGGCTTTTTGAAACCCATTCCCTGTGAAGGGATATCTTGCTCAGCCTTGATACAGGGCAGAGGGGGCTTGGTCCTGCCTCAACTTAGTATACCAGATATTGTTGACTACCCAAGGAAGGTCTTACCCTCTCTCAAGAGGGGATGGCGGGGGTGGGATAGGAGGAGGTGAGGGTCAGGAGAATGGGAGGGGAAACTGGGGTTAGTACGTAAAATGAAAAAAATTAATTAAAAAGAAAAGAAAGAAAATGTCTCTCATTGAACCTGAAGTTCACTATCGTGGCTAGAAAGATCCACCTGTCTCCTTACCCACCAACCCCTCGGTGCTGGAGTTACACACACTCGCTATCTTGCTCAGTGTTTTACAACTCAGATCCTCAAATTTGGACAGCAAGCACTTTACCTGCTGAGCTACCCTGCCACCCCAACATCTACGGTTCTTGTGGGCCCTTAAAAATATCGTTTCGTCATTCTTGTCTCTTCTTTATTGAAAAAGGTGACTCCCTTCTGGTTCACTGGTTAAGAATCTATAAAGCAACGAGGACATACATCCTATAGTTTAATTCAAAGTTTGTTAGTGTGAACCGATTCTGATGTCTCTTTTGGCTGCCTTTAAGGCACATGCGGATTTGAAGCAATGTTCTCTGACAGTTCCAAGCTGCTCAAGTCAGTGGGATGCTTGAACCACCTTGTGAAGCAAATTTCTCTCATGGCCTCTTTGCCCCCAATCTCTGTAGTAGACCAGCCCCTGTCCCTGGCATAAAAGCAGCTGCTTTTCAAAGAAAAGTGTAAGCACTGTGAAGAATGTTGGGTGTGACACCATCTTTGCCAGACATACGTATGAGACTCCCTGGAAAATCAAACCCCAAAATGTGAGCCTGTGGACCACAAGACATTAACACCAAGCATAAAGCAACTAGATGTAATTTCATCCACACCAACTGAGAAAACTTGTTAAAGTATTCCTCAACCATCAGTAAAATGGCAGCTAATGATAGAAATGATAGAAAAAGAATTAGTCAATGTTACCATGTATCTCTTATTTTAAATTAAATTAATTTTTTGAGGCAGAATCTTATATAACTCAGGGTAATCTCAAATTTGCTACATACCAAGAATGACTTTGAACTTCTGATCCTCCTTTTTCAAGTCTGAGTGCTGGGATTACAGTCACATACACCACTATACCCAATCTATGCAGCTCAAACCCAGGGCGTCTTGCATATTAAGTAAAGCATCTTACCATTGAGCTACAGCCCCTGCTTTGCATTTTCTTTTTATTGGCATATAGTAATTAGACATATTAGTGATGTTCACTGTAATACATGAACACACATGTACCCTTGTCAGATGTACAAGAGGTTAAATTACGAGAAGTAGAAATATTACTACTTGACACCACTCTTTGGGGCCAAGAACTTGTAGCCAGACAGATCACAGGCCATAGGCGATAACTCACTGCTAAATGGATGTAGACTCCTAATGACTTACCAGTATACCAATAGGCTAATGCATAGTTCAACACCCATCAGAGAAAATTATATTTGCAGTAGAGAGTGACGAACATAGAGATTTACAACGGGACAACACTCAGAGAAAGACAGACTATGGAGTGCTCAGCCAGAATTGGGGTATCTATACCATACCCCTCCCCACAAGGCTCAAGGATCATGGCAAAGGAGACAGTGAAGGAATGCAAGAGCTAAAGGTGGTGGATGACTACAAAGAAACTGTCTTCCAGACACGACAGGGCAGTTAAACGTGTGAACTGACAGCAATTTCGACATCATACATAAGACCTGAGCAAGTTCGAGCCAGACAAAATTCCAGTAGGGAATTCCACAGGGCTATTGATGACTGATAGCTGCTGAGATAGAGAGAATTAATTCTCTTTAGGAGTAAAAACCCTTGGTAGGTCAACCACACTCAAGTGGGTGGTCACACATCTAAAAGTATATGAATAACCAAATTAGACTTGATAGGGTTTTAATAATAATAATAATAATAATAACAATAGGACATCGATAGAGAGTCAGAGAGTAGATCCGGTTGGAGTTAGAAGAAAGGGCATGAATATGACCAAATGTATTGGATCAGATCCTCAGAGAATGCAAGCATTTTTTAAAAAAAATAATAATAATTGGAAAGATCCAAAACACATTAGTTGTATCTTTTGTGTGTGGATGTATGTAATCGTGTGTGTGTGTGGTCATATATGTAAAAGCTAGAGTTCAATGTTGAGTGTTTTTCTCAGCCGCTAACCTTATATTTTGGACAATGTTTCTCACTGAATCTAGAACTCATTTATTTTGATAAATGAGGTAGCTAGGAAGCCCCAGGATCCCTGCCAATGTTTGAATCATGATTAATAAAAACTCAGGGTCAGAAATTGGGATTCAGCCTGAAGATCCAAAAAGTAAAACAGCCAGCCACTAGTTTTTACCTCGACCTCAGTTTGAAATGGTGATCCTGTCTCCTGGAATCTCAGAAAGGGACTGTCCCTGAGAGCTATCTTTCCCCATCTTATATTCCTCTCTAGGGCTGGGATTAAATATATACACCACCCAATTTCTATGGCAGCTAGTGTGGCTCCTGGGATTAAAGGCGTGTGTTACCATAACCTGGTCTGTAAGGCTGACCAGTGGGACTGTTTTATCTTCAGGCAGTTTTTATTTATTAAAATACAGTTGAAATGCCGCTACAATCGTCCTCCTCAGCACAGGAATTACAGGTACATGCCACTACACTCACCTTATGTGACTTCTGGTATCCAAAACCAGGCCTTCACACCTTCCTGTTAAGGGACATTTCCACGACCTACATTTTTTTCCCCATGAATTACCTTTTGGAGATCCAAAGGGTTATTTCATATCAGTTAATGTTTCCTTCCAAAAGTCTCATTCATTAATTTTCTATGAAAGATAAACTTTGCTCTCTCAGATATTCATTGTAATGACGCTGACCTTTGAAGTTAGCGCTGCATATGTATTAAGATTAGAAATTTTTTCCATGTAGCAATCCCTTTAAGTTGAACAAAAGTAATATTTCCTGACTGTTAGTAATAGCCTACCGGGAACAAGGAAGTCCTTATCAAAACTCTTCTACATGTTCTTAAGGTACTTTCCACTATTGCTTTTTTTGAAAAAAAAAATCAATTCTTATTTCTACTGAATAAGTAATTGCTTAAAAAAAATACTCATTACGAGCCTATTCTTCACTATGCATTTTTTCCTGACTGAGAATAAGAAGTCTAAGTATTGGTGGTTTTTTTCAGCCTCTCTAGTGACTCTAATGGGTAGCTCAGGTTGAAAAATCACTGCCTGGGAGACCTGAGTCTAAAGGGAGGGTCGGGGGAACTCATAGAGTGGAAGGATTTTGAGAAGACTTATAGTCATAGCTCATGGAATGTGCCTGGTTCCAGTGGTCTCAAGAGCTAGACAGGATTGAGCCTGAGTATTCCTGGGAAGAAAAATAGTCCTGGAAAGGGTAGACATTCCTCTAAAAAGGGGGTTGAAGAGTGGTGTTTGAGAAATAACAAGGAATTCTGACATAATACCAACCTTGATAAAAATAGCTCGTCTCCTCTCTGGAAGGTTTTTTTTTTTTTTGGTTTTTTTAGGAAATGAAAGGAGTCTAGAAGGTTTGGCTAGAACAACACAGAAAAGAAATCTTAAACCATGTGGAAGTGTTGAGTTTCACTGATCTGGCCAAAGAGAAACACTGTGCCTTCACATTTAAAGGTATAAATACAACGTGTGAAGTGACCAGCATTTGAAAAGGGAAAGTGTATATTGTGCATTCAAGAGTATGTACTTTTTGAATGGCCACCTTAGTACCACTGAGGCACCCAATGATGACAAATTATCACTGATCCAGACCCTCTTCTCTCTGCTTACCTAACATCTCTGAATACACTTCATGATATCTCATACATGTTATTCATTCATTCTTTTTTTCTTTCATTCATTCGATTTTGAAACTACATCTGACTGTATAACCTAGGCTGGTCTCAACTGATCCTTATGCCTAAGCCTTCCAGATACCACAGACATGTGCCACCATGCCTTTCTTGGACATACCTTTAAATGTTGTCAACAGTGTTTATAAATGCCATGACAATCTTATGTTCAGAAAGTAAATATATTGTCCTTGACTTACAAGCATTTAAAGAACTCAATTCTTAGTACTAAAGAGAGATACGAAAAAAATATAAAGATAACATTTATTACTTAGTGCCTTTGAAAAAATATTCACTCAATAGATATGAATTAGTTAACTTATCAGTGGATGTTCTGTTGTAAGAGACCGCTTATCTGTTCCCAGCTGCTCAGCCCTGAAATAACCACACAGAAACTGGATTGATTAAATCACTGCTTGGCCCATTAGTTCTAGATTCTTATTGGCTAGCTCTTATATATTAATTTAACACATTTCTATTAATCTGTGTATCACCACCAGTCTGTGGTTTACTGGCAAAGTTTCAGCATGTATCTGGCTGTGGCCCCATGGCTTCTGACTCTGCCTTATTTCTCTCAGCATTCAGTTTAGTTTTCCCCACCTAGCTCTGCTCTGCCCTATCACAGGCCCAAAGCAGCTTCTTTATTAACTGATTGTATTCACAGCATACAGAGGGTAATCCCACATCAATGTACTTACTCCCTTCCACTCACAATGGAAATATACAAGGAACACAGTAACAGAATGAAAAAGCATAGTTAACCAACTGAATTAATAGTATACAGTTTTTTTAATAACATATAATACACAGTACAAATACTTTTGGAATTCAAAAAGTATTTTTCTTTTGATATTTATAGACAGGGTTTTTTTTGAGTAACAGTCCTGGTTGTCCTGGAACTAGCTCTATAGACCAGAACTCACAGAGATCTGCCTACCTCTCCCTCCTGATTGCTGAGATTAAAGGCAAGCACTGCCTGGCTCAAAAAAAAAAAAAAATTAAAACATAAGGAAGGAATAAAGGCTTCAGGGAGATGAAAGAAACATTTTCATTTTAGTTCTAAAGGATTTTCAATGAATATTGAGTCAGTACTTTCTATACTGTACTTTGTAGATACTCCAGCTACTCATTGCATAAGGAATAAATAAATTAAATCCATTCTAAAATTTCCTTCGAATATGGGTAAAGTTTGGTAACAAATGATAAAACAAGATATTTCAAATGAGAAAATATATACATATATGTTTATATGTTGAAGCAATATGTATATATAAAACACAAAAACACATAGATGTCTCTGATACCAGACTAAAGACTTTAGCTTTAACATAGGTAAGATTAGATACAACAAAACAGTTGTCAAGCAAGAATTACAGTTACAATATTTATATCTACTTTATCTTTTATCATAACTAAGGAAAACTGTTCTTTAATTCCATCAAAGACTTCAGAAGGATATAATATTACCTAAGTAAATAGGAAGTGCATTGTAAGAAACTTCCAAAACTCTAAACTTGACAGAGACATCTTGCCACCTGGGCAGTCACCCAAAATTCATCTGTAATGTTGTGGGCACCCATCTTCAGTCTACTGGCCCGTAGATTCCAGCAGATTTTTTCATGAAGCAGAAAATTTCAAAGACAGTTTCACCTATATTGACAGGTTGCCAGTCTCTTTGTTCTGTGTCTTGTAGAATGTCTGGCAGACTCTTAAATGAAGCAGGAACCCTAAAGGACAGTCTCACCTTTAAGCAAGTTCAGCAGTGATTTTTTTCTGTGGGTCCTGCATGTCCAGTTCATCCAGCAAAACATCAAGTAGTCCAGGCAGGAGCAGTTTCTTGCTCAAATGGCTAACAAACTCCAAGATGAGCCTCTTCAAAGCCCATCATCCTCTTGAAGTAATTGGTGCTGCCAGGAGAAGATCTGTCTCATTATCATGAAAAGTCCTAAGTTCTTAAAACATTTTAAATGCCATAGTCTGTTAGTCTTTGAGAGGTTTGAAAAATACTTATCTAACTGAAATATATCTCTGTACATCTAGAAAACCTAACATAACTATAAGCTTGGCTATTATAGCTATTAATCTGTATTTCTTAATTATACATTACATTTTTAAATGAGCTGCAAAAACACAATACCTTAATCAAGATATATATATATATAGATATAGATATATATATGTTATGATATATATATATATATAACAAAATTTATCTTAAATTTGAATCAATAAATCAAGATCCATATCAATACAAAGTATCCATCTCTATAACACATCACTTTTTATAATGTAAGCAGAAATTTATAAACAATATTTGGGAATTTGGGATAGTTCTCCCCAAACTGTTTCCTGTTTTTTAGTTGGGTAAAGTAATTTTGAACTTCACAGCAAACTTTCAGGGGATTTTGTTCCAACGAACCACATTAGTCTGAAAGGAATTTTCCAAAGCATCAACATATTCTTAGACTCAAATTTAGAAGTCAAGATACCATATATATAGCTTATCTTAGCAGTCTCTAGAATCAAATGTCTCTTTGCAGTCAAAAAATTAAAGAAAACACAATAATATGCATAATCCAGACTGCATATATTTCATCTTTATGTAGCTTATTTTTCTTTACTCCTGACTGTATGTACCCTGTCTCTTTAAAGACTACTTAAAAAAAAAAAACATTTACTTCTTTGTATAACTGTCTATATTCTTTTTCATCTGTCTACCAAGCCTATACACATTATCCAGCACTGTGACCCCTTTAGAGGTCTTTTCCATCTGGATTTGTCTTTATTGCATACTTATCTGTATTATTTTTTTGACCAGGAGAGTTTATTTTAAATGCTAAGTGGGCATGGCTAGGACCAACTTCACAGCCTTGCCTGTTGGCTCCACCCAGTCCAACATGGCGGAGGCATGTTCACTGCCTCTCAGAGCCATGCACATTGTTTGTCCCAGCTCCAGGGTCGCAGCGGGTGTGTGTCACCATTAAACAGTTTGTAATATGCTGCTCACAGACCCCATTTAATTGTTCAGCTTCCTGAAAGAGCCAGAGCTCTTCCTGCAACTAGCACAGACCAGGAAGCCACTGTTTGGAAACTGCATGATTATTTTTTGGTTTTTTGTTTGTTTGGTTGTTGTTTTTTTTGTTTGTTTGTTTTTTTGCTGCTAATGCTGAATCAGTAAGACTTTTCTTAAAGGAGATGCAGTAATTCTGTTCGTGGCCAGAAAACAGAGCCCATCCGGAAAAAAAAAAAAATTGCAGCTAAATTTTGTTTCTTTGTGTCTAGAATTCCTTTCCAAGCTCTCTCAGGTTTTATGTGTATTTAACCGGCACATGTTGGCACAACAATCTGTAGACTGAGACTGCTCATTCATTCCTGGCCACCCAGACCCAAAATAAGCACAGAAACGGTATTAATTAAAACACTGCTTGGCCTATTAGTTTATGCATATTTATAGCTAGCTCTTATATCTTAAATTAACCCATTTCTATTAATCTGATGCTTGCACATTCTTCATGACTAACTGTGCAAAGCTTTTTGACGAAAGTTGTAGCAAATGGATTTTAGTGAGATTTTCCAAGGACAGATACATCACAGCCAGTGGGATTTATCTGGGGAATATAAGGCTTATTTAACTTCTGAAAACTAATTTGTGTAAATCACCAGAGTAGCAAACTTAAAATAGGGGAAAAAAAGATCATGATTAGATGACCGGAATCTCAATCGGGCAGAAAAGGCAGCTATAAAGTTCATCCAATTCTAATTTTTAAAACCTCTTGAGCAAACTAGAAATAGAGGAGAATGTCCCCCACCTAATAAAATCTACAGCTAAAATTATATTTAAAAGTAAACGTTTTTATTTCTAGGATGACGAAGTCAGGATCTATATTCTCAGTCCTTGTGTCCACTCACCTTTTCACTACAGGTTCGACCCAGCACAATCAAACAAGCTGTAAACAAACAGAATCCAAACTAGAAAGGAAGTAGTAAAATTGTCTTTGTTCAACAACTACTTCCAAAATTTAATGTAATCAACAGAATTAATACTTATAGTGTTATATTATTTGTGTTTTAATAAATAAAGCTTGCCTGAAGATCAGTGCAAAGCAGCCACACTAGTCAGGCATACAAACCAGGCAGTGATAACACACACCTTTAATCCCACCAGCTACACTGGTTAGCCACAGAGGCTGTGAGGTGGTGGAACATGCCTTTAATCCCAGCACTAGAGAGGATTGAGACAGTTCTCACCCTTAGTCTCAATCTGAGGAGGGATCATCATTTTGGACAGAGGTAGAGGTAGGAGTCAGTGGCTGGCTGTTTTGCTTTTCTGGTCTTCCCCTTGAACCCGAATATCTGTCTCTGGGCTTTTATTATTTGTGCTACAACTACTTGAAACCTTAATTGTGTCTAATGATATTGCACAGTACATGTGCAACACAAAATATTCCATCATTTGTCTGAATGGAGGCCTTGAACCATCAAACTTTAAAAAATTCCAAGATAAACAATGTAAAAATAAACTAGGTATAATCTGAAACATTTGTAAACTAAAAGTAAATTTTAAAAATATTTGGAAGGGAGTGGGTGCTCAGCAGTTACGAGTTCTTCCTGCTATTGCAGAGGATCGGGGTCCAACCCTCAGCATCCTTATGAGGCAGCTGACAACCACTTGTAACTCCAATTCCAGAGTATCTGATGTCTGTTCTGGCCTTTGCAGGCAACCAGGCGCACACTGATACACGTACACATAAATAAAAATAAATTTGAAATTTTTGAATTGTATAATTTATAAAAATAACAGGACACTACTGACAGAAAATAACCTAAATTTAAGTAAATAGGTTCATGGGCCAGATTGTTAGCATGCCAGCTCTTCTCAAACTGTTACATAAAACGCAGTACAACCACTTTGAAAAATAGTCTGGCAATTTCGTTCAAAACTTAAGCACATCTATCATTTGACCTCACCGTTCTCTTGTAAATGCCCATGCTGGCTGTGATTCCTGGGCCACAGAAGGCAAAGCTGGACTTCTAAAGCTTAGTTTATGAAATCATCTCCCTCCCTGCTGGCTCCTTTTAACAACCATGCCATCTGAGATTCAAGGGTATATTTTCCAAAACCCACCCCTAGTGGAAAATTGAGTTAGTAGCACAGACTTTTACAAATTTGTAGATTAATGAGAGTTAAGAGCCAGTAGTTAGTTTCTTGTGTCTACCCAGCTCCATTCTAATTTCTGGAGGGTGGAGGGAGATTGACGAAGGAAGTGAGATAAATGGATATCTCCAGCATGCACCTTACCAAGAGATTTCAGCCACTGACGATTGAAGCAGAGCCAATGGCTACTACCCAATGGTACCCACCACTGCAGGGAGCATGATAGAATTGGGTCAGGATGGCAGAATCCCAGAATTCCCAGTCACTAGTTACACAGACTCATATGAACCACTTTGTTCACCCAAGAATAATGTAACTGTAGTTTTTACACATTCAGTTTCTTAGACCCCACTTCTAAAGTCTCAGGTAAGATTCTTGTATTTAACTTACGTTGTGTATGTGAGTGTAAATGAACTCCAGACCTCAAAGTAGCTTGGTTTCTCTTTCTACTATTTAATAAAGTAAATTTAATAGGAGTTAATTCTATAGAAAGGATTGATTATATTTTATACTTATCAAAATATATACTAAAGGCTAATTATATAAAAAGCTATTTTATATCATGACAATATATTTGTTTTTATATTATGTTATTATTACTATTAATATATGATGCTATATATTTTATACTATCTATGTATAATTTGTTATGTGTTTTAATATTAATTTTCATTGATGTGCACAACACATCTTTTTAGCCCAAGCAAGTCACAAACCAAAAACATATAATGAAGAGTAGAGTTCTCTAGACTCGCCTGAATGCTTTCCTCGACTCTATTCTGCTCTGATTAAGAGCTGGCTTCTTCCATCCCTGTGCCTTAGGGTGAATCTTTCATACAGTGTGCTCTTGGGCTGTTTATGGGCAGTGACCCTTTGGCAGAATTTGGAGGTAGGCTTACATGAGTTGCAGAGGAGCAGTTGTCCAGTGGAGGGGATACATAGCCCCCTGCCTATTTCTAACTGCAGTTGTTGACCATATGGGTTATTTTCAGAAATGAATTAGATCCAAGTTGCCTGGCCAAGTCGCCATTGGTCAGTTGGCAACACTTTGATAACAGATCAGATTCAGATTTTTAATTCACTCCCATGGTTATTCTAGTTCTTTGGCCCCCTTCAAGCATTTCTCTCTGTTGCTATGCATCTTCTCAGGTTGCTATGTTTAAAGCTTTTAGTAAGTATTGTTTGATTTGAGCACTATTATGCTTTTCTTAAGCAATTCATTGTGTTGGTTTAGAGGTACTGGAAGTACCTAAATCCTCCTCTAGTAGATTTATGAAGCCCCAGATTTCATGTATGTGTAAATGCTTCTAAAGTGATTATGCAAACAAGAGCTTTAGCAGTGGGAGATAATCAATTCTCAAAAATAATACATTGCTTATCACGTAGAGTTAATGATAGATTAGGTATTTGGGCACCTAGAGAAACAATTCCCATCAGTCTACTGCTTACTTAGTCAATCCTCCATGAGACCATGGAAATACTTAAACAAAGTGGGAACTAAACTCACTGAGTCTTATAAATTGGTCAGAACGTGTTCTTTCCATTCACTGAGAAATTTCTGTGTTCATGGTAACAATGAGCACAAAAATTCTTCTTGATAATTCACTTCTGTAGTATCCATTGGGAGATTAGCAAGTGCCAGATGCAATTCTTTGGTAATACAGCTGTGAACCATACAGTAGAACATCCTTTTTAGAATTTATATTCCAGTGGGAAGAAAATCAATAAGACCACATGTTTTAGTAAAATTGAACCTTGTAGATACATTTCAAAGGGAAAACAAAAGCAAGCAAAGGCATTGAAACCTCAGTTAGGGTAAAGGGAGCCTCACTGAGAAGGAGACTCAGGAGGGAGTAGCCTTGTGTCTGTTGTAGGTATACATGTGTCAGATTTCATGATGCTAGGGCAGGCATTCTACCAATGTGCTCCTAGCTTCCTGAAACAATCATGGTAAGATTGAACTTCCTGGCTTGCTTGCTTTCCATGGAGCTGAAACATTTGATTCAACATGTGCTGTGGTTTTGAATATGAATTCCAAAAGCCCATGTATGAGGAACTTAATCCCCCAAATTGTTATGTTGTAGGTTTTAAGCACTATCTGGGATTGGAGAAGGCTATGAAAGACAAGCCTGCCCTTATGGTAGCATTGATGGCTTTGTAACAGGCAAAAAGACCTGAATTAGCACATGTACTGTCTCTATATACACTCCCAGTCACTTCTTCATGCTATGATGTGGCAAGAAGACACTCATTAAGACCATGAAGGCACTAGTACCTTTCTCTTCGATTTCCCAGCTTCTACAAGTGGAAACTAAACATTTTGGTGGAACTTCAGGAGATGGAATAAGATACCCATGACTAAAAGCAATCTAAAAGAAACAAGCAGAACAAAGAACTAAAGCCAAATTTCTCTTGAACGGCCTCTAGTTCCTTATGGGGATGCGATAGCTAAAAATATCTGACACAGTTCATTTGACATACTGAAGCCTATTGTTTGGCAGAAAGCTGTTTGGAAGGAAAGACAACCTGGGGATAGGAGCCTGCTTGACTCCCTTTATATGTTGATACAAGAGTAGATAGCACACAGTGGCTAAAAGATAACACAGCTATCTCATTTAGAAATAAAGTTCATAAATATACATTTACCTTTGGCTTCCACTAATAGCTGCCCAACAAGAGAACCGATGTTGATAATTAATCAATAACACAACACACCGGAAAGCATGTTTTCATGAGGGCCATGTCTACACCCCGTGTCTGTTCTCATGACTTTGTTGTCACATTCTAATTAGTTCTAATTTTGTCTTGTTTATTTTTGTGTTTCCTTACAAAACTGCTAAAACATTGTCTCCAACACTCAGTTACTAAAATTTAAGATAATCATATAAGAACATGACAACGGCTGTGTCTGTTTAGATCTGAATGCAATTGATATTGCTTATATCAAGCATTAACAAAAAAGTTTTCTCTTATGAAATCAGCTATCTTATTTGTTTTAAATTGTGTTTGTATATCTGCGCGCGCATGTGTGTGTGTGTGTATGGTGTTTACATGTATATAGGCTCTTATGTGTGTATGTAAAAGTCAGAGGCCAATGCTTGGTGTTCTCCTCTAACACCCCAACTTTATTTTTTGATGCTGAATCTCTCACTGAACCTGGAACTTGCTGTTTATGCAAGACTAGCCAGTTAGTGACCTCCAGGAAGCCTCCTGTCTCTGCCTTCCCTGACCTCCAATTGATGATGCTCACGACTGCATCTGGCTCTTACGAGTCAAACTCAGATTCTCAGGCTTGCACACTGAGCACCGTACCAACTGCCGTCTCTCCTAGTCCCTATTTCAAAACTTTTAATTTAACATTTTGCTTTCACAAAAACTACATACTGCCTCGTTTATAACAGTAGTACCTTATAGTCTCATAAATTTTGGACTCTAGATATATAAAACCAAGACCAGGGGCCACATTATCTGAGACCTTGGGCAAAGGATACTTCCCTGCTTCCTCTTTTCTTCTGGTAGTTGATAGAAGTCCTTTGCATTGTTTTGACTTCAAGATGCATCCATCCAATCATCACATACAGTGTTCATGACATCCTTAGTTCTGTCTTCTCCCCAACTCATACATGTAATGATAAATTAGATCCAACCCTAACCTATAAGGCTTCATTTTAGTTAAAAAGAAAACACCTGCAAGAATTGTACTTGCAAATAAGGTCATACTCACAGGTACTGATAAAGATATTAGGGACACAACATAGCTTTTGTGGGGACACAAGTCAACTAAAAACTACTAGTATCTTAGACAATGATTGTATCTGTTTATCACAAAAATGTTGCAAGGATTTTAGTTAATATTAGTTTTTAAAAATTATGCTGGGCTATAAAAAGCCATCTTCATGCATGTATGTAATGAACTTTGAGCATTCTCCCCTTCATATCCCACTACCCTGTTTTCAGGCCTTAAAGGGTTAAATATTTGAAGCTACCCTTTCATAATTATTCAGAAAGATGATTCTATACTGTGAAGCCCTTCAAATATGAGGAAAGCTTGTACTTTGCAGAATTGGTCAATAATTCACAAATGCCAGCAATAGATTTTGGAGCAATAGTTCCTCTAGGTGGTCTTATCTGTGCTTGTACTTAGGATAAATTGGCAAAGACCAGACCATAGCTATGTAAATACCAGAAGCTGAACCAGCATCTGCTTCTACTATAGTCACAAATGAAGAGGACTGTGAGATTGATAGCTCGCCTCAAAAAAACACACATAGAGTTTCACCTTCTTGCTTTATCAAATCTTAAGCTTTTAAAAGGAATATATAGATATATGATTTCAAAATGAATGAAAATTAACTATTTGAATGAGCTGAGTCATATCTTTACTTCTCACCATGATACTAGAGGAAAAAAAAATGCAGGTAATAGTTGAGATCTCAAAAACTCCTGTATGATTATATAAAAGTTAACACTTATCTTTCCACTGTAGTGGTCAATACATATAAAAGTAAATCAGGCATTGGGCTGTTGCCTTTCAGGGTGACCTTTATTAATCACATCTCTGATCTTTTCTTCATTTCTACCCCAGCAGTATGCAGAGTGAGTGCAGCCTTCTCTGGGGCTAAGGATGTAGCGCAGAGGTAGAGCACCCCGGAAGTATGCGGCAAGCTCCAGGTTATGATCCCAGAAAACAAACCTAAGTGGGAAGGTGGATAAAGGGAGGTTGTGTCTATTCGGGGCGTGCTGTATAAACATATGAAAATATCACATCAAAGTCTAGCTACAATTAGCAGCTTAATCAAAAATAAAACACATATTTTTAAAAATGAATGAAAACTCTCCCTATATATCTGTCAGTGGTTCTCGTTGCTTCTGGAGGTTGCCCGGTCAGTCACAGCCACAGCTTTCCCTGCCTCGCAGTCCCACACATCTGCCTATACTCACAGTCTGAATCTACTGGGAAATGGCAAACTCTTTCGCTTTACCTCTGTATCTGTGGTTCTCAGGGACTGTATCAAACATCTTATAAACAACCAAAAAGAAATGAAGATCTTTATGGGACCACTAGGAGTTTCTATAGAAAACACTGAGGTGGTATCCCGAGTTTCTGTCTGAACTCCCCTCCCCAAGGGTTCACTTCTAAATCCTTATTGCCCTGCACGGGGACAGACCCCAGAATTGGGCTGGAAAAAGAATTCAGGGAAGCACACACTGTCAAGGGCACCTGCTATGTGAACTTGGGACTGTTCCTTCTGGTCCCATGAGAGAGCAGCTGTTCCTCAACACAGTTAAATGCAGAACAGCCCAACGGAGCATGTAAGCCTGCATACAGACACACCCATACTTCGTGATGGAGACAATGGAGCATGCAAGCCTGCATACAGACACACCCATACTTCGTGATGGAGACAATGGAGCATCCAAGCCTGCATACAGTCACACCCATACTTTGTGATGGAGACAATGGAGCATGCAAGCCTGCATACAGACACACCCATACTTCGTGATGGAGACAATGGAGCATCCAAGCCTGCATACAGTCACACCCATACTTCGTGATGGAGACAATGGAGCATCCAAGCCTGCATACAGTCACACCCATACTTCGTGATGGAGACAATGGAGCATGCAAGCCTGCATACAGTCACACCCATACTTCGTGATGGAGACAATGGAGCATCCAAGCCTGCATACAGTCACACCCATACTTCGTGATGGAGACAATGGAGCATCCAAGCCTGCATACAGTCACACCCATACTTCGTGATGGAGGCAACAGCTGAGGAGAGAGTGGTCTAGTGTGGGTTGTCAAAGCATCCTTCCTGAGGTTCTCAGGGAAGTCCTGGACCACCCTAGGTTATACTTACCCAAATACAAAATTGTTCAGAAAACACACCGAAGGCCATTACATCTTGGATACAAACGAGAAAAGAGATGGAATAACCTGTTCACTATTAATATATATAAAAATAATTTTATGGTCCCTAAGTGCGCTGGAGAATTGCACTATGAGAAGTGGGTTTTTATTGCCATTTTCTCTTGAAAATGTGTTTCTGACGCCTAGCAGATGAGTGGATGAAAGCTGAACTCATGCTGGCATTTCACTTCCAGGATTCAGGACTGCCAAGGAATCTTGTTCGTGGACAACTTCTACTTTTATGGAAATGATCACTTCTTTCCATTGAGGCTTATCCTCTTTGTTTTCCCTTCATTTCTTCAGTTTTCCAAAAATATATACTTTCTAAGAAGATAAAAGGTCCTGGCACGGTGTTGGAATCTCTACCCACATGCCTCTGCTTCTGGAATCTCAGAAATCTTGCTTACACCCTGGAAGCTGGGGTAGAGTTTGCAGACCCAAGTCTGAGGGGAGAACAGTTGCTCACTATTCAGAATTTATTTTCTGATATCAAATACAGCCATATAACACATTTACCCTAAAATAAATGTAGCATTTTTATGTTATCAAATTGAGCTCACATGTGAAGGTAGACATTAAACAACATTTTATGGTAAACAAAATTCATAACTCTCTTTTATTGTCACTTTTTCGAACAGCCTCTTTGAGACGGCAAATGGGAAATTGCCTGGTTGTGTATTTTTACATAAAGTAGTGCATGTTGCCTAGAAAGGAGTTTTTTGGTCAGTCCTATTCTGACTTAAAGGGGAAGTGTCTGTTTAAAAGTCTCCCATTGGACTAAATGTGCTTATGACCGTTGGCTTAGCTTTGAAGAGCATTTCCGAAAGTGCTCTGAAGCTTAGGGATCAAGCAAGCAGTAGAGATGAAGGGGTGAGAAGCCATCGCAGGTCCTAGTATAGTTGTTGTTTTTACTTTTTGTTCTTTGACTCTTTTGGGGGCCTACCACCCAGCTCCCAAATAATCACACATGGAGAATTTTTCTTACTTATAAACGCCCTTCCTTACCTTGGATTGTTTCTTGCCAGCTTTTCTTAATTTATCCCATCTATCTTTTGCCTCTGGGCTTTTTACTTTTCCGACTTCTTGTATCCTACTTTCACTCTTACTCCATGGTTGACTAGGTGGCTGGCCCCTAGCATCCTCCTCTCCTTGTTCTTGCTCCTTGATCTTCTCCTCCCAGATTTCTCCTTCTATTTATTCTCTTCTACCTGCCAGCCTTGTCTATACTTTCTCCTGCCTCACTACTGGCTATTCAGCTCTTTATTAAATCAATCAGGTGTCTTAGACAGGCAAAGTAACACAGCCTGACAGAGTTAAACAAATACAACATAAAAAAGATGTGACACATCTTTGCATCATTAAACAATGTTCCACAGCATAAACAAATGTAACACATCTTAAAATAATATTCTACAATATTGTCACCTCCTTTTAAGTGACTTCTCTTTATAGTTTAACCTTATTAAGAGATGTGATTCTATAATTCTAGAAATAATACTGATTAAAATCCATACAGACTGAATATTTTTCAAACTTTTCACCATATCCTCTGAATTTTGAGATTTAGCAACCCAGGTTTGTATAGCCCCTCACAAATACCACTTTAAAATGTATTTATATTAGTAAAGGTAGACTGCTAGGGGATAAGACTGTCCCCACAAAAAAATTTCTCACAGGTATATTACAACTGACTTGATCTATATTTGCTCACTTTCTCATTGCTTTGACAAAGGCAACTGGAAGAAGAAAGCCTTTCTCTTAGCTCAAAGTTTGAAATGATGCAGCCTATCATGGTGGGAAGCCATGGCAATGGGGAACATCATGGTGGGAGACCATGGCAGTGGGAACATGAGGCAGCCGGTCACTTTTATCCACAAAAAAGAAGCAGAGAGAGATGAATGTTAGTGTTCAACATTTCCTTTTTTTTTTTCTCCTTTTTATCCGTCTTGGACTATAACCAATGAGTTGGTGAAAACCTGTCCATTTGGGACCTTTCTTTCTCAGATAAACATCTGGAAACTTCCTCTATGACAAACCTAGAGACATGTCTCCTCTCTCTCTCTCTCTCTCTCTCTCTCTCTCTCTATATATATATATATATATATATATATATTCCAAGATTTATTTTATGTGCATTGGTGTTTTGCCTGCCTGTGTGTCTATGTAAGGGTGTCACATTCCCTGCAACTAGAGTTAAGACAGTTGTGAACTGCTATTTGGGTACTAGTATTTGAACCCAGGTCCTCTGGAAGAGCAGTAAGTGCTCTTAACCACGGAGTCATCTCTTTATCCCGCATCAGGGCAATCTCTTAACTCTGAGTTTCTGTAAACTCAAAAACTAAGTTACACGCTTCCAATATTCAATGACCTACACACTCAGATTTGGAAAGATCAAATGAAAATCAGCAAGTCCTGTTTGACTAAAACACCAAGCTCTGGGGCTCTTTGTCTTCTCTCTGGGGCTTGTGATGGGATCATCTAGCTCCAGTGACCTGAGAAAGCACTGTACCTCTAACTTAGACACCTATTGCACAGTGAGCCCTTGGAAAAACTCTACTTAATACCCGGCAACATTCCTTAGTGGACATCTCAGAGTCTGGGTGCGCCTCCAACATCCATCAGTCCTCGCTAAGATGTGAACTCACATTTGCAACTTCACACAATGGCCTCTAAGGATCTGCTTGCCATAAATCTCACCCTGACGCACATTTCCAGGCCTTGGTGACTTTCTAAAATTTCAGGGTAAGCCTTTGTAACTCTCAGTTTGACATGCCTGTGAAACCACTACCACGTGAATGATGCTTACAAGCTGTGCCCCTGTTTTAAAATGTAGTCAGATTCCCCGTCTTCCTCAGATATCATTGCTGCTGTGCATCTTGGCATCTGAACGTGGGAAAACACTTCTCTGGGCAATTGTTTTTGAGAGGGAAAACTTTTCAGCACCATTCTCAGTTCATATTTTCTTGAGTGAATCTGCACTGCCCCATGCCCGAGACTTTGGTGGGTATGGTCTTTCCCTCGGGGTGACTTTACTTTTGTCCCATTAGAGAACACAGGCTATCTTTCAATGGCACTGATGTCTAACACTTAAACTTTCTTCTCGCCTGCTATAATCGACTTGATTATGGTCCTCTCACCAAGCTGCACATTTTCCATGTCTTCCTGCTCCCCCGCTCAGCGTAGATCTGACAAAGGACGGTGAGCAGCAACCACGGCACAGTCTTGATATTGTGTTATCTTGACATTTCCTCTACTAAACAACTCAGTCACATTTGAACGTGCACTTATTCAGATCCTAAAGATGTAGGCAGATTTCTGCTGTTTGTATTGTATTAGCCAGAGTACAGTGTGAATGGCCTTTCTAGTCCAATTCCCAGTAAAATCCGTATTCGCTCTTATAACCTCAAGAACACAGACCTTACCATTTTCCCTAACATCCTCATTCTGATCATCTACACTCCTACCACAGTAACCCATGTTTCCAGCATTCTAGAGCTTCAGCTTCCCTAGCCTACAGGCTCACACTGTTCCAAATTCTACCCACAAACCCATTCCAAAAATCTAGTCTGCAGGTCCAGACAGTCGCAGCAACACTTCACTTTGTTGCAACAGTTTATATATTGATTGCTTCCCTGGTTGCTTTGACAAAATCAGTGAAGGGAAGGTGTGGGGGAAATCCTAACAGTAGGAATATGAGGTAGCTGCTCCCTTTATCTCTCCATTCAGGATGCAGACCGAGGAAGATAAATGCTAATTAATAATGTTCAACACCTTCTCCTCTTCCCCTGTCCATTCCACCTGGATCCCAGGCCACGGGATGGTACCTTTATGCAGAATATGTTTTCTTTCCTGCGTTAAACCTATCTTACTCTATATGTGGTCAATGATGATTGACAGTCATAACATATAAATAGATAAGACTATAAGTCATAGCAGAACCACAAAAACACCTAATATCTACTTAGAGAGCACATCACACCACCTCAGATGATGAAGTGAAGCAAAGTATTTTATCACCTATTATCAAAGTCAGTGAAGCAAAAGCTTCAAAAGCCAGTTGCTTATTGGGGAGTTGTCAAACTGAGTTGAGGATAAAGTTGAGCCCTATCTTTTTCACCCTCCTCTGTTTCCTTTTTCATGGCATCTTTCTCCTGTATGGAGATTTATAGGTAGCCCATATGTCATCATGCCAAACGAGACCCAGGGTCTTCCATGTGACTGTTCACCTGTCGCTCTCAGAGCTGCCCAGCCTCCCTCCCAGCCATTAGGTTTTATCTGTCATCACCAGCAGACAAGCAGCCACCTTCTACTCCCTTCCAGTGGCCCACTTTGATTTCTCTCTTCCTTTAAAGGGTTTTACACAGAGATCTGCCACCCAACAGCGTAAACATCACTGTCACCCATGCATGCTGAGTTGCTTGAATTCCCCTGCCTGAGGGAATAGCCTCTTGTCTTTCATGCTAAAGAACATGGAGGAGGGGAAAAAAGTCAATTTCACTGTTGGAGAATTCTTAAGAGAAAGAAAAAATTGGTCCGTATGTGTTCTTGAAGTGGATGGCGTTAGCTTTAACAAAGCTTTTCCTATTTTTCTGTAAGACTGTTCTAACATTAAGGGATGATTTTGTTAATAAATAAATGCAGTTGTTGAACCTGCTATTGGTGCTATATCTCTGAATAAGGCTTTATACAATAATACACAGAAAAGCGTTAGAAATGGGATGCGTTTTCCATGAAGTATTTTCGTAAATTCTTAGAATCCCATGTTTAAAAGGAACAAAGGCTGTTAAACCAGAATTCTGTAAAGGAATCTTGTTGCAACACAAGAAAGCCTCAGGGTAATTTTACTTGATTTAATTAGTTTACCTATTTTATTGTATGAACACGTTGACTTTATATTGAAACTTTTCAGATTATATAATTTTTTGTAAAATAAACTGGAGGAGTCCTGGGAGAAAGATGGATACTTTATGAATCTCAATGCATCCCGTGTGTCTAGTCTAGGTGTGGTGTGGTGTGCGTCACTGCCTATTCCCTATGGCTGCTAATGTATAGTCGAGGAACAAATGCTACCAAGCTAACACATTTGAGGAAAGCAACTTTGAAACAGGTTTTTTTATTGCAGGAGTTCCTTCAGAGTCTTTACTATGCTAATATGTATCATAAAACTACACCAGGGGAGGAAAATCTATTTCTTTATAAATTTATTTCGCCAGGAAACCATTTGTGGGGCTGGCATCTTCCGAGGTCACATTTTCTCTTGGCTCTGTGTGTCACATTTTCCTCTTGTTTTAGAGTGAAGTGGAGACTAGTTATTAGGTGCAATGGGACTTATTTACATTAAGTATTGTGTCACAATGCACTATAGGCACAGACTTAGAAATGTGTATCTGTGTGCACATACGTATGCACATATATGTCGTATGAAATAGAAAGACTGAGACATGTGTTTCTGTATGCATAGGTATGCACTGTGTGGTATGAAATACACTCAAGCGTGTATGTCTGCATGCTTATGTATGCACATGTGTGTTATGAAATAGAGAGACAGAGACGTGTGTGTCTGCATGCATATGTATGCACTGTGTATGGTATGAAACAGACTCAGACATATAGGTCTGTGTATGTATGTATGCCCTGTGTGGTATGAAATAAAAAGAGACAGAATAGAGAGAAGACCAGATGATGGAAGCCTGATCTCCTGAGGTCAGTTCATGTGGTCATCTGAACCTAGGAGTCATGCAGCACCTGAACTGCACGGATGGGTTTACTTTTGCCTTTTCTTCTCCCTATTACATCACTAAGTTAGCTGCTTCTGCATTCTAGAGTCTGATATTAATCATTGTTGGATAAATTAATATATGCATGAATGGATGCCTCAAAGAATCTCTTTTCTGTGTATATTCTCCTGATATATTTTTAAAGTGGTTTCAATTGAGAATTTTTCTTCCGGCTGCCATAGATGCCAACTTAGCATAATTAGTTTTAATATTTGTGAAAATAAAACTGCAGTTTCGCTCTCTGGGGTATTCTAAGGCAAAAGAACAAGAAAACTGTTTCATTATGTTTTGCTAAAACCTCATATGTTTTTTGTTTAAAATAAATTTTAAATAGATGAGTAAATAAGAGATCGCCTGCTCTAAGCAATTAATTCATTTTTACCTGTCAATACTTAGTCATATAATAGTAATAATAATAATAATCTAAAAAACATATTTATGATGGTTAGAGAGATGGCTTAGCAGTTAGGAAAATTTACTAACCTTCTAGAGGGCCTGAGTTCAGTTTCCAGCACCCATGTAAGGTGACTCATAAAGACCTGTAACTCTAGCTCCAGGGAACCTAACCTGACCTCCTTTTCTGATCACAGGTAGAAGCAGCCATGTATAAACACACACACACACACACACACACACACAATTTAAAATAGCATCAATCAACACATAGCTGAATATGTGTAATACAATACAGCGTTGTAAAGCTTTATCGGTTGAGGTATTTTGTTAAAATTATAAAAAATATTTATGCTGGGTAAGATTTATAAGATACGTTACCTAAGTCTTTATTATTTGATCTACCATCATACCTAAGTTACTTATTTTCTAGTCAGCTGCTGCAATCATATGCTCACATGCATCCATGCAAACAATGCCTTCCATTGACCAGGGGATGACGCATCAGCTCTAAGCAGTAGTTACAGTGAGGAGGTTAGTGCACTTTTCATGAACTGCCACTTGTAAGAAGTCTGAAATTTAATTGCATGGTACGGACACAGGTCTACAGCTTCATGACATGGATGACAAAGAAGAGACACTTCCCATAGGAAAGTGAGGACCACTAGAAAGTTTTTACCAGCGGTAAAAGTAGGGCATGAGATAGAGGACTCTGGGAAGCAACTCAGGTGCTAAGGAAAGTAGCTTGGAATAAAGGAAGAGAGAACAAAATGTTGAGATCATCGTTGCCTTCCTGGAGCTATAGAGAATTTGAAATGTTTTCTGTATGAAATGTTTCCTTATGGTCCAGATCTCTACAATGAGGAAAGATTTTGAAAGAATACAAGACACCTTCTTTTCCTCACACAGGTTCGCTGCCACCATTTTCTAAGTAGGCAAGAAAGCCTTGAGCCCATAGTGTATACTCAGAGAGACCTCCCATCTTGCCCATAACGTAGACTTGACAAACGTCATTTTACGAGAACTTCAAATGCTCTGTAGGTGCAGTGGAAGAAAGAGGAGACACACTATCAATTTGATGGTATTGAGCTTATTTCCTATAAAAGTAAAGGACATGAAATTCTGCTTAAATATATAGTTTATAAGATGCCGTGAAAGAAGAGATTGAGTTATTATCCTATATGAGGAAGTCTGGATAGAAAGGAAAATTGTGAGAAAGGAATGGTTCATAACTTTGAATTTATGAATGCTGAGATCCAAGCTGGAGAAGGGATAATTGTTAACTATTAGCAGTCTGTGCACATGAGAGTGAATTATAATTTATAAACAAATTTCTGTTGTACTTAGAAAACCTTCCTAACTATTTCTTTCAAGCATGATATATTTGATTCATGCAATTATTGTACATACATTTATAATATATTAATATATCTATATATAAAATATATGCATGAAATATGTGTATTTATTTTAATATATACATGTTTGCATGTTTTACATATTTCTCACAATTGCAGCCAATTGACCATATTTTAAAATATTTGATAATTTTTTACTTAACACTAGTATTTTTATATTTTATGCTGTAAAATATGGTCACCAATTATACATGAGTTGTGTATTTGTGTGTTTGTGCATGCACGTGCATGTATGGTGGTGTATGGGTGTGTGTTTTGAAATCTCTTGTGAATTTTTCTTGGGTAGAAAGGGCTTCTTTTAAAACTTTAGAAGTAATATCAAAACGCTCTTTAAAGAAGCTCATGAGAAGAGCAGTACATTTGTGAAGAAAGGGAAATTTTCTCCACTTTTAAAATAAGAATATGGCTGGGTGTGGTGGCACATGCCTTTAATCCCAGCATTTGGGAGGCAGACGCAAGTAAATCCCTGAGTTTGAGACCAGTCTGGTCTACAGAACGAGTTCCAGGACAGCCAAGGCTACACAGAGCACTATCTTCAAAAACCAAAACACCAACAACAACAACAAATGAGGCTATGTCATGGGCATAGTCCACATAGGTCAAAGCACCCTTGGTTGCCCATCAGATATATACTGCGCCATTGACGTTCACAGAAATGCCGAGACATGGGATGCACATTGTGTCCCTGTTGCCCAAGGAGGATCAGTCCCTCTAACCTAATTCTTAGGTGGGAGAGATCTTGATATTATAATTCTGTGCAATTCCTTAAGGTTTAGCCTTGCAGAACAGTGTTCTAAGACATTGTATGCTGACTATTTGGTGTCTATACTACTCTGGAAAAATAATTACATTTTCTTTCGAGTAATTGTGCAGGCCTACAGCTTGGATTATTAAAGAGACAAAAAGATTTAGTATTTAGTACTAGGAATTGGAGTTTGGTTGTGAAATGCCAGCCATAAGTTCATGTGTTTGAATACCTGGTACCTCATTGGTGTTGTTCTTTTGGGAGATTATAGAACTTTTAGAAGGTGGGGCCTTTCTAAAGGAAGTATGTCATTTGGAACTGGACTGGGGGGTTTTATAGCCTGACCCACTTGTTCATTTCCTGTATACTGATAGTGAAACTGTAGGTTTTTTGTTTTGTTTTGTTTTATTTACTCTTTGCTCTTTGGGGGCCCGCCACCCAGCTCCCAAATAAATACACAAAGGTTTATCTTGCCTGTGACTGTCCAGCCTTAGCTTGGCTTGTTTCTAGCCAGAATATTTTTAATTATCCCATTTACTTTGCATCTAGGCTTTTACCTTTCTCTAGTCTTTATTTTACTTCTTACTCTATGTGGTTGGATGACCGGCCCCTGGCGTCCTCCTCTTCTCCTTTTCTTGCTCCTCCCAGTTCTTTTTCTCCTTCTATTTAATCTCTCCTCCCAGCAGCCCCATCTATCCCTCCCCTGCCCAGCTATTGGCCATTCAGCAATTTATTAGACCAGCCAAGTGTTTTAGGCAGGCAAAGTAACAGAGCTTCACAGAGTTAAACAAATGCAACTTAAAAGAATGCAATGCATTTTTGTATCACTAAGAAATGTTCCAAAGCATAAACAAGTGTAACACATCTTAAAATAGTATTCCACAACATGAAACAATGTGACCTGCCGCCTCATACTCCTGCCATAATTTCCCCATTATGATGAACTGTATCCTTTTTAAAATTGTGCATCAAAATAAAGCCTTCCTCCATCAGTTTGTTTCCCAACAGGTATTTGATTCCCACAATGAGAAAAGTAGCTAGTCAGGAATTTACTTGTCTTTGTGTTGAATGTATACCCATATATCAAGCAAGGAGGCTGGGGGATATGCAAATTATGTATTTTGATAGAATTTTGACCAAAGTTATAAATGTCATTAGAAAACAGATTTTGGATCAGATTGATATACATTACACCTGTAAAGAACTGGAAGACCTTTAGGTGGATGAAAAGTAAATACATGGCAGGGTGAAGAGGTTCTCCTATTGAAGGGTGCTTTTTAAATTCTTTCTGATAGCTCCTTGGGTTGTATAAATTTAGTCTGAGGTCATTATATGGATAATTTGTTACTAAGTAAAGTAGTTTGTCAGGTTACAAGACATTAATCTTCCAATAGGTCTTTAATTAGGACAGATGCACTAAATAGTTCCTAGCAAGACTCGGCCTAGAAACATTTATAATACTCAATTATACCATTTTACAGGCAATAGCAAATTGTTTTTGTGTAGTCTGGAAATTGTGGGACTTAATTAATTACCTTCAGTGTTTTAGACATCTGCTCTGCACTCTTTTAGAGGCATTAAATTGGCAACTCATGAAATGGCTAAAAATAGAGTTCAAATTCCCTAGATGGGAAAGGGTGAAGATCAACTATGACAGAAAGAAAAGCCTGTCTGTGGTGCCCTGGAAACCCAAAACCAAATTATGCATCTAGCAACATTCGGTGTAACAGGCTCGCCACTGTGTGTAATTACTGTTTAAAGAATGAGAATTTTACATGGTTCTTATTTTAAAAAAAGGAAAATAAAAACAGACAAAACCCTTTAACTTCCTGTTGAATATGCTTCTTCCCTGTTTCCCTAAGATAGGCTACAGTAAACAAACTGAAGAAACAAGCAGTGCTCAGCACAGGCCACATATCAATCTCTGTCAGGTAAACACCTCTGAGTGAAATTTATTTCCACACAAACAAATAACTTTGCCCCTCTAAGTTGTTTCGAAGACATGACAAAAATAAGGACTCCGGAGGTACTCGCAGACATTCTCGTGTCATCCATGTTGAGATGATGGAGAGGGAAATCAGGAGCTTATTCCGTGTGTAATTAGATCACAGAAAACAGATGGTGGTGGCTTCGCAGTGGGCAGGGGAAGTGACCATTTCGGGAAGCTAAGGAAGGTCGGGTCTTCGCTTCATTTTTCTTCCTCTTCAGAATGTCGTGCGAACCAATTACAGGGGGACTGAGCACATTCTGAAAGCTCCAAATGGGGGTCAAGTTGACCGATCGTTGGGTCTCTTCTTACTATGACAGTCAGCATCAGATCATGGGCCCAGCAGGAAGCATCTGTGCTCTGGGAGCCCAAAGTCCTGCAGCTTGCTAGTAAGACATGTCCTCCCGTCTGCGTGTGCACTGCCTCCCAAACCATAGGAAGGTATTCTGTCAGTGTAGACACTGAATCCGGGTCTTGACCCTCCAAAGCTGCCCATGGTCATGCTGGGTCTACAAGTGGGTTTCCCATTTGAGGAGTGCCTGCAGAAGATGGGAGGGGTGGAGCTGCCTTCTGGAATGCTGCGGGGGGGGGGGGGGGGGGGGGGGGGGGGGGCGTCAAATGAGTACCATCCAGCAGAAGAAAAAGGCCCCATGTGATATTTTCTCATAGCCTCATTTTTGAAAGTGAGTAGACACAATTAAAATAAGATTAACTTCAAAAGCACGCATTTGGTTCGATACGGCCAAATGACCGTTTGTACTGGTTATCGACACAAGAAGTATTAATTAGAGACGCACAGAGGCGGAGCGGCGGCGGCCAGACGCGGCGGAGCGGCGGCGGCCAGACGCGGCGGAGCGGCGGCGGCCAGACGCGGCGGAGCAACACCGCATACAGGAAGAGGCTTTCGGGGACCGGCGCAGAGGCAGACCCAAGCGGCGGGAACAGGCATGCAATAAGGAGAGCAGATCGCCCTACTACAATTGAATCAAAGAGGTAGGCCTTTGGTTGGCCAGGTCACTGGCACAAGGGGAGCCTGGTCCTGTCCTGAAGATCCTTCAGAGGGGTGAGAGGGTTCTTGGCCTGCAGCAGGAACCACGAAAGAGAGTGAGGGCATTTTGTAAGCGGAGCCCTTGGCCAGCAGGGAAACCTGATCCGGTTTTTAAAGGACCCATTGGATAGGATCAATAGGAGGAGATGGGCAGGCGCCAAGGCAAGAATTCTCCCAATAATCCGAAAAACAACATGAAAACATCAGAACCCAATGATCTTACAACAGAAGTATTTGAACAACCTAACACAGAAGAAATGGAAAAAATCGACTTTATGAAGATAATAGAGTCCCTTAAACAACATGTAAAAAATGCCCTTATAGAAATGGATGAGAAGTATAACAAAAAGTTTGAAGAAATGAGTAAATACGTACATGATACCCTGGGAAACCAAGAAAAAACCATCAAACAGGTAATGGAAACAGTTCAAGAATTGAAAACTGAAATGAAGGCAAAGAAGAAAATACAAACTGAGGACCAGCTGGATATGGAAAATCTAGGCCAACGAGCAGAGTCTACAGAAACAAGCATAATCAATAGAATACAAGAGCTAGAAGAAAGACTCTCAGATGCTGAGGACACCATAGAGAAAATAAACGAACAGATCAAAGAAAACAGCAAAGCCAACAAATTCTCAACACAAAACATTCAGGAACTATGGGACACAATAAAAAAACCAAACCTAAGAATAATAGGAATAGAAGAAGGAGAAGAGTCACAGCTCAAAGGCCCAGAAAATATTTTCAACAAAATTATGGAAGAAAACTTTCCCAACTTAAAGAAAGATATTCACTTAAATATTCAAGAAGCATACAGAACACCAAACAGACTGGATCAAAGAAAAACATCTCCTCGCCATATAATAATCAAAACACAAAATATACAGGTTAAAGAAAAAATATTAAGAGCTGCAAAAGAAAAAGGGCAAGTAACTTATAAAGGTAAACCGATCAGACTTACACCTGACTTCTCGATGGAAACTATGAAAGCCAGAAGGTCCTGGATAGAGGTTCTGCAGAAGCTAAGAGACCAGGGATGCAAACCCAAACTACTATACCCAGCCAAGCTATCATTCATTATCAATGGAGAAAACAAGACATTCCAGGATAAGAACAAATTTAAACAATACGTAGCCACAAATCCAGCCCTACAGAAAGTAATAGAAGGAAAATCGCAACCCAAGGAATCCAACACTGCCAACACTGCCTACAATAACCCAGGCATCTAATGACCCTTCACGAGCACATCTCAAAGAAGGGAGACAATCTCTACTACCAAAAGCAATAAGAATAACCGGAGTAAACAACCACTGGTCATTAATATCACTTAATATTAATGGGCTCAATTCACCTATAAAAAGGCACAGGCTAAAAGATTGGATACGAAAACAGGATCCAACATTCTGCTGTTTGCAAGAAACACATCTCAACCACAAAGACAGGCACCTACTCAGAGTAAAGGGTTGGGAAAAGGTGTTTCAAGCAAATGGTCCTAAGAAAAAAGCAGGTGTGGCCATACTAATTTCTAACAAAACTGACTTCAAACTAAAATCAATCAGAAGAGATCGAGACGGTCACTTTATACTCATAACAGGAACAATTCATCAGGAGGACGTCTCAATCCTGAATATATACGCCCCCAATATAAAAGCACCTACTTATGTAAAAGAAATATTACTAGAACTCAAGGCAGACATCAAACCACACACACTAGTAGTAGGAGACTTCAACACACCTCTCTCTCCAAGGGACAGGTCAATCAGACAGAAACCTAATAGAGAATTAAGAGAATTATTGGAGGTAATGAAGCAAATGGACTTAACAGACATCTATAGAACATTCCACCCAAATAGGAAAGAATATACCTTCTTCTCTGCAGCTCATGGAACCTTCTCAAAAATTGACCACATACTCGGAAACAAAGGAAACCTCCACAGATACAAAAAAATATCAGTGTCCACCTGTGTCTTATCAGATCATCACGGATTAAAATTAGAAGGCAACAACCACGCTGCCCCCAAAAAACCGACAAACTCATGGAAACTGAACAGTCAACTACTGAACCACACCTGGGTCAAGGAAGAAATCAAGAAAGAAATTAAAGTCTTCCTTGAATTTAATGAAAATAAAGGGACAACATACTCAAACCTATGGGACACAATGAAAGCAGTGCTAAGAGGAAAGTTCATAGCACTAAGTGCCCACTTAAAGAAAACGGAGAATGCATACATTGGGGACTTAACAACACACCTGAAAGCTCTAGAAAAAAAAGAAGCAGACGCGCCCAGGAGAAGTAGAAGACTGGAAATAATAAAACTGAGGGCTGAAATCAACAAAATAGAAACACAGAAAACAGTCCAAAGAATCAATGAAACAAAAAGCTGGTTCTTGGAGAAAATCAACAAGATCGACAAACCCCTATCCAAACTAATTAAACGACAGAGAGAGAACACGCAAATAAATAAGATCAGAAATGAAAAGGGGGACATAACCACAGACACAGAGGAAATTCAGAGAATCATTAGATCTTACTACAAAAGCCTGTATGCCACAAAACTGGAAAATACAAAAGAAATGGACATTTTTTTAAATAAGTACCACATACCAAAGCTAAACCAAGACCAGGTGAATGATCTAAATAGACCGGTTTCTCGCGAAGAATTAGAAATGGTTATCAAAAATCTCCCTTCGAAAAAAAGCCCAGGACCAGATGGTTTCAATGCAGAATTCTACCAGAACTTCCAAGAAGAACTAATACCTATACTCCTTAATGTATTTCACAATATAGAATCAGAAGAGTCATTGCCAAATTCCTTTTATGAAGCTACAGTTACCCTGATACCAAAACCACAAAAAGACCCAACCAAGAAAGAGAATTACAGACCGATCTCACTCATGAACATCGACGCAAAAATTTTCAATAAAATACTGGCAAACCGAATCCAAGAACACGTAAGAAAAATTATCCATTATGATCAAGTAGGCTTCATCCCAGAGATGCAGGGCTGGTTCAACATACGCAAATCTATCAATGTAATCCACCATATAAATAAACTGAAAGAAAAAAACCATATGATCATTTCACTAGATGCTGAAAAAGCATTCGACAAAATTCAACACCCCTTTATGATAAAGGTCTTGGAGAGAATAGGGATACAAGGGTCCTACCTAAATATAATAAAAGCTATTTACAGCAAGCCAACAGCTAACATTAAATTAAACGGAGAAAAACTCAAAGCCATCCCACTTAAATCAGGAACACGACAAGGATGTCCACTCTCTCCATACCTCTTCAATATAGTGCTTGAAATTCTAGCAATAGCAATAAGACAACATAAGGAGATCAAGGGGATTCGTATTGGAAAGGAAGAAGTTAAGCTTTCGTTATTTGCAGATGATATGATAGTGTACATAAGCGACCCCAAAAATTCTACCAAAGAACTCCTACAGCTGATAAACAGCTTTAGTAATGTGGCAGGATACAAGATCAACTCCAAAAAATCAGTTGCCTTCCTATACACTAAGGATAAGGAAGCAGAGAGGGAAATCAGAGAAGCATCACCTTTCACGATAGCCACAAATAGCATAAAATACCTTGGGGTAACCCTGACCAAGGAAGTGAAAGATCTACTTGACAAGAACTATAAGTCTTTGAAGAAAGAAATTGAAGAAGACACCAGAAAATGGAAAGACCTCCCTTGCTCTTGGATTGGGAGGATCAACATAGTAAAAATGGCAATTCTACCAAAAGCAATCTATAGATTCAATGCAATCCCCATCAAAATCCCATCAAAATTCTTCACAGATCTGGAGAAGACAATAATCAACTTTATATGGAAAAACAAAAAACCCAGGATAGCCAAAACAATCTTATACAATAAAGGATTGTCTGGAGGCATTACCATCCCTGACTTCAAACTCTATTACAGAGCTACAGTATTGAAAACAGCTTGGTATTGGCATAAAAACAGAAAAGTCGACCAATGGAATCGAATAGAAGACCCTGACATTAACCCACAAACCTATGAACACCTGATCTTCGATAAAGGAGCTAAAAGTATACAATGGAAAAAAGAGAGCATCTTCAACAAATGGTGCTGGCAAAACTGGATGTCAATCTGTAGAAGAATGAAAATAGATCCATATCTATCACCATGCACAAAACTCAAATCCAAATGGAGTAAAGACCTCAATATCAGTCCGAACACACTGAACCTGATAGAAGAGAAAGTGGGAAGTACTCTACAGCACATGGGCACAGGAGACCACTTCCTATGTATAACCCCAGCAGCACAGACACTAAGGGCATCATTGAATAAATGGGACTCCCTGAGGCTGAGAAGCTTCTGTAAAGCAAAGGACACTGTCACTAAGACAAAAAGACAACCCACTGACTGGGAGAAGATCTTCACCAACCCTGCAACTGACAAAGGTTTGACCTCCAAAATATATAAAGAACTCAAGAAACTAGACCGTAAAAGGCTAATCAACCCAATTATAAAGTGGGGCACTGATCTGAACAGAGAATTCTCAACAGAAGAACTTCAAATGGCCAAAAGACACTTAAGGTCATGCTCAACTTCCTTAGCGATCAGGGAAATGCAAATCAAGACAACTTTAAGATACCACCTTACACCTGTCAGAATGGCGAAAATAAAAAACACCAATGATAGCCTTTGCTGGAGAGGTTGTGGAGAAAGGGGTACACTCACCCATTGCTGGTGGGAATGCAAACTTGTGCAACCACTCTGGAAAGCAGTGTTTCGGTTTCTCAGGAAATTCGGGATCAACCTACCCCTGGATCCAGCAATACCACTCTTGGGAATATACCCAAGAGAGGCCCTATCATACAACAAAAGTATATGCTCAACTATGTTCATGGCAGCATTGTTTGTAATAGCCAGAACCTGGAAACAACCTAGATGCCCTTCAACGGAAGAATGGATGAAGAAAGTATGGAATATATACATATTAGAGTATTACTCAGCAGTAAAAAACAAGGACTTCTTGAATTTTGCATACAAATGGATGGAAATAGAAAACACTATCCTGAGTGAGGTAAGCCAGACCCAAAAAGAGGAACATGGGATGTACTCACTCATATTTGGTTTCTAGCCATAAATAAAGGACATTGAGCTTATAATTCATGTTCCTAGAGAAGCTAAATAAGAAGGTGAATCCAAAGACAAACACATAGGCATCCTCAGGAATATTAACCTTCATCCGGCGATGAAAGGAGACAGAGACAGAGACCCACACGGGAGCACCGGACAGAAATCTCAAGGTCCAAATCAGGAGCAGAAGGAGACGGAGCACAAGCAAGGAACTCAGGACCACGAGGGGTGCACCCACACACTAAGACAATGGGGATGTTCTATTGGGATCTCACCAAGGCCAGCTGGCCTAGGTCTGAAAAAGCATGGGATAAATCCGGACTAGCTGAACATAGCGGACAATGAGGAATACTGAGAATTCAAGAACAATTGCAGTGGGTTTTTGATCCTACTGCACGTACTGGCTTTGTGGGAGCCTAGGCAGTTTGGATGCTCACCTTACGAGACCTGGATAGAGGTGGGCAGTCCTTGGGCTTCCCACAGGTCAGGGAACCCTGATTGCTCTTCGAGCAGATGAGGGAGGGGGAATTGATCGGGGGAGGGGGAGGGAAATGGGAAGCGGTTGTGGGGACGAGGCAGAAATCCTTAATAAATAAATAAATTTAAAAAAAAAGAAGTATTAATTAATGCAATATTTTGTGGGGTTTATTTTCCTCGACAAATTCTGCAAATACTATTTTATGCTTTACACTCAGAGCACATCTCAACCCGGTCAATCCCAGTTGTGTCCGCCATAGTTTGGTTCTCTGGAGGAACAAAATGGGCACAATGATGTATGTTAAAGGACAATTTATTAGATTAGCTTACATAATATGATCTAGGTACTCAACAATGGCTCTCTCGCGCGCGTGGGAAGAGCTAAGAACCCAGTGGTTGCTCAGTTCATGAGGCTGCATATCTCAGCAGCCCCCAGTCTGTTATACTGAAGGACTGCAGCATCCTGAGAGAGTTACTGGTCTTCAGGTCACCCTGGAAACCTGAAGCTGAGTGCTAATATCAGAATAGGAAGGCAGGAACAGTATCTTTTAAGTAGTATGAACCTGCCAACAAGCGTGAGGACTAGCAGGCAAAAACCTTCCTACTTCCTTTTCCTTTTTCTGGACAGCCACCTGAGCTCACATTCAGGGTGAATTTCCCATTGCAAATAACTGGATCAAGAAAATTTTTGCCAGGAGTTCCCAGCAGCTTGCCTTTTAGTTGATTCCAGATCCAGACAAGTTGACAACCAAAATTCGTCACTAAACCCATTTTGAGTGTTCTGTGGCTCATTGTGCCTAGGGTTCACCATCTTAGTACATTCTGGATAGTGAGTAACTAATATTCCCAAGAACAGTAAAGACACTGGAGTAGCACCTAACCTAGTGCATGAGCCTGGCACCACACGTGGAAGTCATGGTTAGAAGAAAACCTTGAATTAAATTGACTTTAGCAGATCTTGTTTGTGCAAGAAAACAGTCTGTGAATCTTGCAGCCCTCAGCACCAGAAACATTTCAGAGAATGTCACACAACCACCAGAACAGGTGGCATAGTTAGAAAAGGCTTGATTGGGCTTGATTGGTTAGCGACTGATGCTTGCCTGTACTGATATAGCCTGATGCTATGACAGCCTAGGGGTGGCTAGAGCCCAGCCTCTGTGATTGGCTGGAGCTCTACTTGGTACAGGAAAAGATTCTTGTGTTAGGATACAGTTTGCTACTTACAGAGGCAGCTTCAGGGTAAATTTAATTTAACAAAACAAAGCAGGCACTTTTTATAAAGAAGATTCCTGCTGGTCTGTTAAGTTCTCACTTCACATTCTGGGAGCCTTCCCTGCTTCCCACCCCCACTCTCTCTAGAACAGAAGTTTGTTTTGTTTCTGTGCTTCAGGTCTACACATTCCCCCCTTCTCTTTTGTCGACTATGTTTTCTGGCAGGTCATAGGATGCCATAGTTTTGTTGGTGGTGGTAGATGTGTTCGTTCAATATTCTCCCTAGCAAGCACCAAGCATCTCGAGGACAGGATGGAAGACCCGTTAATCTTAATTCCCTGATACACAAGGAGAGTTCCAGTAGTCCTGCTGACTTTAAGAACAAGAACCAATCTCAGAATCAGAAGGTGGAAATACATGTGAAGGTAGACAACCAGATCTCATTTCAAGATGGGTAGAGTAAGAGAAAATATATAGGGAGAGTAAGGACCAGGGCAGGACAAGAAGTATGGAGGAAGGGTAGGGAGAAGTAAAGTCAATTGTGAAGGCTAAGTTTCACCCAGACGTGCCCTGGAATCTCTCCCTTGGGTAATGCTGTGCTTGAGGACAATATCTGTCTTTGTAACACAGGGAAAATAGTTTGGAGATGGGGGGTGAAGGTGGAAATGTTTGCATCAGTAACCTCTTGTGGGGTTTATAAAAGAAACGTTTGACATTGTTTTGTAGAACTATTTCTTTTATTAGAAAATAAGGCATAGTATGTATACACTCTAGAATGTCCTCGGTAGACCAGCTTAGCAATGATTCAGATTTAATCTAAACATCTTTCAACAGTGTTCATGTAATTGAATTAGAAATATATTTTATAAATTCAATAATGATTTAATGGAGGAAAAACATATGAAGATCAACCAATAATATTGAGTTAAATATGACATTTTAAAAATGGTGTATCTTTTAAGAATTATGAATATATAAAGGAATACATTTAAGGTTTAGGCTAGAATAGTAAGACCTATACACAACCACATGAAGCTGTGCACCATGTTATTGGAATGCGGTTAGAGACTGATTTTTTTTTCAGTGAAATAAAAAACTTGACAGGACAAATCTCTAAAATTCAACCTAGTTTTAAGGATTACCCAGCAAGACCTCAAAATAATAGAAATGGAAAAAAGCAAAATATAAAGGTGAGAAAGGTTAGGAATTTTATTTGTCTTTCTTGTTCAATGTACCAGTAGAGGAAAACGCACAGTGTGGTAGCTGCTGTTGCTTGGGTACCACCATGAGGCTGTTGCTTATCTTTGGCACCTAAAACAATGAATGATTCGCCTTGTTCCTTTTCTTTGCCCTGGTAGAGAGACAAGCATGGCAACTGTATTAAGAATGGGCATACTTGGGGCCTGCGTACATAGCTCAGCTCTCAAGTGCTTTGCTTGCAAACTTGAGGACCCGAGTTCAATCCCCAGAACCAACGTTTAAAAAAAAAGGAGTTTGTCACAGTGGCACTGGGAAGGTGGTGGGGACAGATGGATCCATTGGGCTCACTTAGCATCCGGACTAGCCTACTTGCTGAGTCCTGGGCCAGCGAGAAACTTTGTCTCAAAAAACAAGATGGATGGCTCCTGAGGAATGATACTCAAGGTTGTCCTCTGGCCTCATCCACATGCGTGTGCATGCAGATGGAGCAGAAAACATAAAAGCACAAACACACATACATACATACATACATATATACATACATATGATGTCATACACACATACCAAATACGTATATATGATCACACCATTCAAAAAACTATCCATTTTCGTTTCCAAATTTTCCTAGTCTTTCATCTTCTATTGAAATCCCTTCCCAGTTCTAAGACTTGTTTTCATAATGCCAACCAGCCGATTCTAATACAGTAAATTAGACCCATAACTGCTTCTCCTGAATAACAAAGAGAAATATAACACTAAGAAAACTGTTTAAATACATACAAGGGAAGTCATTTTAATTCTAAAATCAAATGTTCTCAATGAAGAGAAGAGACTGGTCCTACTTTCCTAGAAGTATCAAGCTTGTTGCGTGTTTGTTTCTCAGAATGCGATGGCTTTATTCTGATGAACGGCCATAGTCGCTGCTGGCCAATGTGCGTTACCTGGATTAATTAACTGGAACTTTGCTGCGTCTGTGCTAGGATGCTTCCTGCATCTCTGATAAAATCTTGAAGGAGACGTACACTTGGCTCAGCGTTTCACAAGTGTCTGTGCCTTGGTATGTCGCTCCATTTTCTCTGGACCTGTGATGAAGCAGAGCATCATGGCTGGCAGTGCCTGGTGCAGAAAAGCTGTACAATCATGACAACCAGAAGAGGGGCAGAGGAAGAGACAGCCAGCATACAAAGGATTGGACAAAAGATACCCTTCAGGGACATGACCTCAGGGACCTAGTAGATGCCCATTTCCTATAGCTTCCACTACCCTCCTAAGGCATGCCCAGCTGAGGGCCAAACCTTTGTTACATAAGCCTTTAGGAATGTTCCAGATTCGAATCATTACAGCACATCAATCAAAGAATGTTCTAATCCTTGCTCTAGAAATTAAGCAGTATATCAGAGGTCTGGGTTACTGCTCCAGAGTTCTAATGGAAAGGGAGTAAATTTGAGTTTGAGCACAGGCAATGTGTACCCTACTGTGCTGCATTCCTCTAAGGAACTATGGAAGGAGGGTCCTTTAGAGGGCAGGCCATGGTCCTTGGAATAGACATGAAGGAAGCCTCGTTTTGACCCCAATCTTCTTCCCTAACATGTTCCTAACTAGGTGTGTAATACTAAAGTTATGCTCAATTTTTAAGCTTCCCTTAATGTACTATACTAAACCAGCCATGAGGATAGACAGAGTTTCCTCCATGGACAATCAAGCATCAAATGTTTTATAGGCTGATATCTGACTTAATAGCGCTCTCATCAACAGCTGCACTTTTAAAGACTTTTTAACTACTTATATAAAGAAGATACATGTAAACAGATGAAGTCTTCATTTGCTGTCCTTTCTCATGACATTGCTAGCTGACTTCTTAATGCTGCTAGAACTTGTCCTGTGGGTTTCGTACAGAGCAAAATGAACGACCCAAAGACATACATGTACTTTTCTTTGTTTTAAAAAAAAAAATAGCATACAGGACAGGAACCAAAAGCTACGGAGAAACCCTGTCTCGAAAAATCAAAAAAAAAAAATAGTATACTAGTGCTAATAGTACTTATTTGAATTGATTGTTTATTAAAGGTATACATTTCCTATTACATGCTTCTGATTTTGTAACTGGAGGGATTTTAGAGTACCTGGGGGTAGATAATGACTTATTCTTTAATTTCCCTTCCTTTCTCTGTGATTACAAATCCGATACTTTCTTTTATCAGATTTGTCTTTATTTCCTTATTAATTGAACTAGCTGCATTATTTAAAGTCCCGTAGACCTTCTAGAAGGTTAGGGTGTGTTTTATGTTGCATCACCAATGTTATTTCAAAATCCCCAGACTAGCAGTAGGTGTAAAGAAGGGCTAGGTTGAGTCAGTGAATTGCCTGATAAGGCTTGTCTCTAGAGAGCGAGACATGGAAAGTGAGCACCTTTTAAAAAACAAGGCAAGCCGCATATAGAAAGGAAATCCTCAGTTACTATCTTCTCCGAGTAAAGAGGGGCATCACGTTAACTCAGCTGCTAAAACAAATAAGCAAACAAACCAATATAGGGCAAGAACAGACGTCTTTTTCCTAGGGTGAGCAAATGCCGTGACTGTCTTCCTTACCTTCATCTCTCTTAGGCTAAAGATCTTCATTCATTCCACATTCGATCTTAGATCTCCTCGTCCTACCACTGATGTAAAATGTCTCCGACTCTCTGGGGTAACGGAGGAACATGCAATGTGTTGCATCCCATAATTCCTATTATTGAAAAGCTGTGTTCAATCTCAAATGACCTTTTCTTGTATTTATTGTCAAGCTAGCTTTACAGCCCACATTAAATGGAACCTTTTGTGAGCTGGCTGAAAAGCATGTTGATGAGCCGGCAGCGCACTCGGAGAGGATTTGCTAGGGACAGCCGGCTCCGCTTTGCAGACCGCTGGCCACAGAACTGGGGCATCAGGCCCGCTATTCATTGCCCCATACTGTGAAGTCCACAGCAAAGAGACGGCTTTGTGTATTAATTTGGACCCAGAAATGCTGGTGCCAGGGGAAAGTTTGTTTCTGAAGAAGCAAGTGCTCAGTGCTTCCTCAGTTCACACTCAGAGTGTCAGAAAATATAGGCCAAGAACTGTCTGGGTGTAGGGGAGGATCAGTGGACACTTGGACTTTTAACAAAAATGAAATCGGTAATACTCAACATTCACGTGATTTTTATGGTTGGATGTGTTTACTCTGACAGATTAAGTCAGTGGAATTGGGGCAAGACTTTGAAAATGGCCTCATTGCTATTATGTGAGGAGCCATGAGAGCTTCCTGAAAGGGGGCTCCCCTTTACACTGAGAAAACGCCCACATGACATGAAATGGACTCTTCTGCCTATTTTCTCCACGCTGTTTTGATTTTAAATCTCACGTTGTCCATTCACGTGACGTTCCAAGTTTGTGTTCATGTTTACAAGCTGACTTTTAAACACTCTTTATTTAAAATACGAAAAGCAATTTTCAAGTTCCCCTAATGGCTAAGTGAATTTCTGAGACTTTCACAGGAATTTTAAACTTGTAAGGTTTCTTCTGCTTCAAGTTGAGAGATTGTGTGTGTGTGTGTGTGTGTGTGTGTGTGTGTGTGTTAGCTAGAAGTTGACACTGAGTACCTTCTCCAGTCACCATTCACCTTATTTCAGGGTGTCTTGCCAGTTCAAGTACATTGACTGGATATCAAGCTCTAATGATCTTTTAGTCTCTGCCTCCCAATCCTGGGATTACAGACCCACCATTACATCTGCTTTCTAAATGGTTGTGGAAGATCTGAATGCTGGCCCTCATGCTTGCTCGGAGAGCACCTCATCACCTGAGCTAGCTCTGCATCACCCCCCTTCCCCCGCACCCACACACTAACTCCCTCATCCTCCTTTGAGAATGATGAATTATATGATTAAAATGGCAGGTTCCTTTTAGCCTGCCTAAATTCTGGATAATAAAAATAATACCATATCTGTCCCAGTCAGAGCCACAGTCAGGAAACAGCCTCTGGAAGATATTATTTGTGTATAAGTTATAGTCCATTAGTATATGCTCAAGTTCACCTTCTCAGAGATGCAAGGTAGCTGTTTTGTTTTCTCCTGTCAGCTTTCTCAGTTTTTTCTTCCATTCTCTGGCTGCCATCTTCCATATTCCATTGCTTTAGGAGAGGCACCTCACACTGTGCCCTCTGCCCTCCGAAGGCCACCACATTTGGTTGAATGCTCTGTGCTACTGTCTTGAAAGTTTTTGTAATCTTGAAGACAGTACCTGCATTTTTATCCTTCACTAAGTTCCACCTTAATTTTTTTTTTTGTCCTGTAACAGGAAGGCCGCTTGTTTGTCCTGACTGCCCAGAACCGAAATAATCACGCAGAAACCATATTAATTAAAACACTGCTTGGCCCATTAGCTCTAACTTCTTATTGGCTAACTCTTTTATTAATTTAACCCATTTCTATTAATTTGTATATCGCCTTGTGGCAGTGGCTTACCGGCAAAGATTCTAACCGGTGTCTGTCTCAGATGGAGGATCCATGGCGTCTCTCCCTCCACCTTCCTTCTCCCAGCATTCTGCCTAGCTTTCCCCACCTACCTAAGTTCTGCCCTATCAACAGGCCAAGGCAGTTTCTTTATTCATTAACCAATGAAAGCAACACATAGACAGGAGGACCTCCCACACCATTGTCCTGGAAAGGAACAAGCTATAAGGTACTAAAAAGGGCCTGAATCCTTCAACCTTGCTACATCATTATAGGCTTGAGTTTGGCATTACCTATGCCCTGAAACATGCTTGTAAACATTTGTCAAGAAGCATTTAGTAGAAACTTAGACTCCTTAGTCACACGGATGAATCACAGTCTGGAAGGACTGGTGCCGGGAATCTGCATTTCAGTGGCTTCCCATGACTGTTTATTGAAGGTTATTACTACATATATATATATATATATATATATATATATATATGTGTGTGTGTGTGTGTGTATATGTATATATGTATATGTATAAATATACATATAACATTTATACTTATTTATTAAGTCTAAATGATATATATTCACTTAAAAGTCCTAGTTCATGCTGTTTAGAACAAATTATGTGGTCAATACTAGAATTAACTTTGAACTACCAAGAACAATTTAAATTTCAGAACAATGAAAAGTTAACTGACATAAGTGAGATGTATTTATATAAACATATATGCATGTATGGCAACAGCAGTATGCAAATGGATATATAAATGCTAGGTATATACATTGCAGCAGTGATAGAAATATAGATGACTGACAGATAGATACAAATATAGATTTTGTTAATCAGTCAATTTCTCTGTAGAAGTTCAATAGTACAACCGAAGTAAAGAACTTTAATGACTTTATTGCCTCATAATATTAGTGAGACACAGACACCTGCTGGAGCATTTGGTCCAAACTGAGGACTTTGGACTGAAGTTACTCTAAGGAAGGGAAGAATCTGTGCATTGAGTCTTCACTGTGGTATCAAATGAAGCAAATTTCGCTCTAATGGAAATCTGAGAAGGTGCAGATGAGCAAGGCCTGCCTGTGGCATAGAAGCTGCTCAAGGCCAGTGTTTTTCATGTCTGCGTCACTGTGCTCTCCAAGCCGTACAGAAGAAGCCACAGATTTCACAACTGCTTCTGGGCAAGCAATATTGATAAAGAGTTTTGCCTCGCCGTGAAATGGCTCAGCTCGGGTAATTATCTGTCTGCACAGGCTGATGCCTCTGGCTTACTGCCTATGGACTCCTGCGAGACCAGCCATGGGCATGATTGACAGGGAGCTGAAACTCTGTCACCTGGGTAAAGACCGGCTGGTAATGAAGCATTCATACTCAGACCTGGCCTTTCCGGACCTGCCAGGCTGCATTTGCTGGCGGCAGCTTTGAAAGCTTTCCATGGGAAAATGATGTTTCAAAGGTGCCAATTACAGCACATATGTATTTCACCTTGAGAATTTCAATTGGCAAAGATAATATCATGGGTTGCCCTTAGAGTTTGAATGGGAGGTTCCTTTGTGCTGGGAGATCTGATCGAAATGCAGTCATTAACAGAGGCTTTTGAAAACAGTGCACAAAAAGCAACGGGGGATTGTTTTCCTAAAAGCCTGTCCTGCAGGACCGTTTACCAGCTAGCTCTCCGTACATGTTTAAGAATAATAGTGGACAGATAAGCAAGTGCTCTAGACACAGACTGGATTCTGCTGGGTTTCTCGGCAGAACGCGGTATGTAAATATAGATTAGCTTGTTCTACCCCATGGTGTTGGACATCGAGAGGCACTCACTTTCTTTTCTTGCAACACAGGACCCAGTGAGAAGGAAATCAGAAGTCCCGCTCACCCCAGCTCGATCTAGTCATCCTTCAGCCATACTCTCTTCTGTCGCTCTATCGGCAACTCAAGCAAAATCATGAAGTCATGAGAACCAATACAGCTACTAAACTGTTTATGTCTTGTCTCCTGTGGGCCAAGTGCTTGACTTGACTTAATCTTCTTGTTAACCTAACCTTCACAAAACCCTTGTGAATGTGGGGGAAGGAGGTTGCAATGACCATCTTCTCAGGAGAAACTAAAATTTCAAGATATGCAGTAACCCATCTCAGAGTGTCCAGTAGATAAAGTACAACACGACACCCCCCCCCCCCACACACACACCCCACTTATCTTCTTCTAGGCTCTGTTATGCGGGGCAATGGCATCCGATGAGCTCACTCATATTCAGCTGATAGGCAGGAAATTAACAAAGGCTGCCCATGCTGGACATTGTGAGATGGAAGGTCGGAGACAGAGGAAACCTTAAACAGGATGGCTTTGTAAACTGATTTTTCAAACAGTTAGAATTGCGATTTGGGGCTGGAGTTTCCTTGCACCCCTCAGATAATCCCTCCCTAGAGCCCTGTGTCTACAGCCTAGCCTCTGGTGTCACACCCCAGCTTCTCTTCCAGCTGTTGCCTACTGGCTCCTTTGCAGTCTTCGATGCTGCTTAGCACTGACTTTCTGCATGCTTCCTGTCACATGGGGCTTTCTAGAAGACAGTTCTAGAGCAGAATCAAAATGTGGGTTAGACACTTTGGACTATACCAGAGTACTTACACAACAAACATAATTATATGTAACATATTAGATACCATGTATGCATATTTATGTGATTTTTATAAGGATGGTAGCTTCAGCTCCTTCTCATTTTCAAGGGCCTGATCGTCCAAGGTTCAGATCTTCAGTTTTGAATAGGGTGAGCCCTGGCTACATCTATTCTCCTTCTAAAGTTTTCACTGGAGCAGTTTGACGTGGGTTACAGAGGAAGCAAGCTGCTTATCTGCTTGCTATAGCGCAGGTGTGATGAGCCCCTCTTCCATATGGATGACCTGATTCAACCCAGAAGGGGCCCTAACAGGGAGGAAACCATGGACTCCTAATTCTCAGAAATGACAGCTCTGTAGCAATCACAAGAAAGCCAAGATCTTTGGGTTTGTTTGTTTGTTTGTTTGGTAAGGAACTCAATATTCTGAGCAAGTGTGACACACAGCAGTGCAACCGGGTGAGGCAGTTCGTTATCCAAGAGGAGTTCAATCAAAAAGAGCATCCTCTTCGCTGCTGCCATGCTCCAAATGAGGCTTCCTCCAACCCCCCTGTCAGAGGTCCCTGTGGCAGAGATAGATAAATGGTATATTAGACCCTCACCTCCTTCACTGGCCTTGTCACATCCTCCCTGAGGACCAGACACAGAATTCAAGAACATCCCTGCTTACCTGTCATCGTATGCCAGGCCTCCACACGGGGAGGTGCCCATCTAGCACCTGATTTTCATAACAAAGTGCCAGCTTGAGTCCTGCCAGTCAGGGACTAAAGCACTTGAGCTCTTCCCTGCCACAGCACACAATAGCTGCTGGCTGCGTTCTGCATCTCAATTCCTACATGTCTGCTCCTATCAGACTAGAGCACAGAGCCGTACCCCCAGAGACCTGCCAGAGCCGCAGCCCCTGCTAAAACTGCTTACCACCCTCAGGGCTGACCACAGAAGCTACGGATCAAGATGTGTAACTTCGGCTTCTCACAGTTAAACCCTCTGGGAGTGTGGATTCAACAAGATGCCCTTGGCCTTGGAAATTTGCTTTTTTTTTTTTTTTTTTTTTTTTTTTTTTTTAATGCTATTGCCTTCTGAGAGTTCAGAATAGCTGGAGGTGGTTCCTGGCAGGGATGTCCCACCCATTACTTTGGATACCTCATCTAAATGGAAGAGTGCGGTTTCTTGGAGGGTCAGGCTCAGTGAGTGTTTTCTCCTGTTGAAAGGGGGCACTTCTGTGTGTATATGTAAGACACTGAAAGCTCTTTCTGTGTCATGATTCTCTTTTGACCAGAGCTGAAAAGGTCCACAGCTTGGATGCAGCAACATCCTAAATCTTAGGGCCTAATTATTTCCAATTTTTATCCCCTCGTTCCTGGAAATTTCCCTAGATACAGAACTAGAAGTATCTTGTTTATCCTCAGAACCAGACTAGCATTATCTATTTATTTTCATTTCATAAATGTGGAAAATAAGGAACAGGGGGATGATTAGCCCCTACTAACGAAAGTTACAAGCAATGAAAACAGGCGTGGAAGAATCCTTCAAGCTCTAAGCAAAATCTTCTTGTGTGTTTTAATGTTGGGTAACACGAGCCAAGTCAATCACTATGCTGATGGGTCTCTGACTCACCAATCAGATCTTCTAATGACAGTAAGTTACTATTATGAGCATGCCAATATGAGACTGAGAGAAATATGAAATATAAAACTTAACCATTGAGTTCAAACATCCACATTAGAAGATAGATATCTATATATTTATCTATATATAGATACAGACATAGATAAGCACACTTATACATACACATATACATATTCATGTGTGTATATAGTAGATATATGGTAGATAGATAGATAGATAGATAGATAGATAGATAGATATCTTGTCCGATCATCAGGGACCAAAATTTATAAAATGAATAATTATAATTTAAGTAATTTTCTTAGTACAGTATCTAAAATTACCATCAGATAAACACTTCTTGAGAAGATCAAAATATATTGTTATTTCCCATTTTCCCATTTGGATCGCTTTCAATTTGTAGAGTTTATTAGCTTGGTTCAGTGTCTTTAAGCATTAGTCAACATTTAAAGTGTAGGTTTTTATGATTCTGGGGAAAGCAATTGCTTCCAAGGGAGAAAACATTCTGTGAATTACATGTAAATGTTTTTACTTGGAGGAGCTCTCTCGCATCTGTGCAGAAGATCATTTTAATTTACACAGGAATGAAGGTTACCCATGATTGAATGTCGCACGCATGCTTGTGTATCTAATTTCTGCTTCATTTGTACCCAAGTCTAGCAGACACAAGGGGCATTTTTGCTATAATGTAAGTGCTGCTTAAAAGTAAAAATAAAATTATAATAAAAAGCTGAGGATTACTGTGCCATTTCTAATTTTATTTCAGAGCTGCCCCTCAGAGTGGGTTGGAGCAGATCTGAGTCGTGTAATTCTGGCCTTACGATGCTCTAAAGATACAGGCCATAAAGACTGCGTCCTAGGGACAAAACATAAGACGTGCTCGGATTTCTGTTGATTTCAGAATCTCCAAGGACATTTCAGAGTGGAGTATGCCCTTCCTGTGTAGAAGACTCTTCAATAGATCATTTTCATTTCTTTATTCCTTCATCTCTGAGTTTAGCTAGACCTTTTTAAAAATGGATAGGATATTTGAAAATCCCAAGGATTATGAAGGCGTCAGTTGATTCAGTTTCTTCTGTTTGCAGCATCGAAAATTTCCAAAGAAATAACCAGTTATGGTTTCCATTTGTTGACCGTGAAAGAGATGGAGCATTTCAACATTAATCAGTTGCCGACGTGAAAACAGTGATATTGGTTGAAATGTTCTAATTTTATTGTCCCATCATTGATAATGAAGGTCATTAAAATATGAAAGGGCATATGGATACTTGATTCTTTCCAACCTAGAACCAAAGATATCTTTGTTATTAATCGTATTGTGTCTGCATTATTAAGTGCTGTAAATTATGGAAGTTTGTAGCTTACAAGTTTGGCTTCACAGACGACAGCCACTTCTAAGCTTCAAGTCTCTGAGCTGTCAGTTCCTCTTTGTGGTGTCTTCTTGAGTGTACTTATCTTTTTTCAGCACATTTTTTCCTATAGCCACTATTCTTCCTTTGTTTCCAGTTTTTTCTTCTCTTTGGTTACCTTGGGGAATAACATTGAAATTTACCCTGACAGCAGCCTGGAAGAATACAGGCATCTTGCCCAAGATAAGATTAGTTGGCAAAGGGAGAAGACAGTTTTACCCTTCTCCAGGTTGGCACATTGAAATTGCTGTTGGTCCAAGGTGAAGAGGACACCTGTGAACGTGGAACATTTCCCTTTGGGATCCACAAGAGTACTGCTTTCTAACAAGCTCCCCAGTGGGACAGGGAGAGAGCAAAAGCAGCCCTCTCCCGCCCCATGCCAAGTAAAATGAAACAGGACTTCCCAGAGCAGGCAGCATTTTGCAAAGGGCTACATTTTCACATTTGAGGACCCGCATGCTCCAATCTCTGAGTGTTCAATTAGTTACCTGCTGCAGAGTCTTCATAACCATGGTAATTAATATCATCTTTCTTATCACAAATTAGTTTTAAACTCATCTCAAACCCTCCAAAGTGCAAGGAACTGTTGAATGTGTTAATGAGACATTGCAATAGACCGTTCACTTTGAAATAGAAAGAAAGGGTATCAGATAATTTTTTAAAAACCTTCTAAGCTCATGTTTACTTTCCTCAGCTTTTGTTTGTCTCATCTTATTTCAATTTAATTGCTTTGTATTGTCCGTAGTAATTATACAAACACTAATTACCTGAATCCATTTAATTCTGTCGCATTCAGTGTTATCCATCAAATGTTCAGTCGACTGACAACATCTAAATATGAATGCATGGCTTAACTGTCTGTCACAGCATTTGCATTATTGAGGAGTTCTCAGCTTGGAAAGTACAGAAATCTTGAAACATGTTTTCACGATTGCTTTATTTATTAATAAGAGAGAAACCATTTCCACCTTAGAAGATGCTGCAGCAAATCCTGCTTTAAACCCACAATCTAATTCCTTAGGATTGGGGAGTAGTGAATCACATTTTTAAAAGTTTTTAAAATCACGTTCTGCTCCAATTAATTTCATAAGTCCGATCACCAACATGCTCCTTTCTAGAAGTCTACTCCACTGCCAATATCAGTTTTGCCTCTCCACTGGCTTCTCAGACACTTCTTTAGAGTGTTGGACAACCCCAGTAAATTGCACTCCAGTTCAGAAGCATGCTCTAAGGCTCTGGTCATTTTACTTAACAAGTCTCAACATCTAAGTTTGACTCAGCTCTCATTTCCCTAAAAATAAAACAAAGCTGTGTCAAGATGGCAAATATAACAAACACTTGGTTGATAAACTCACCTAATTCCTCCAAAGTGAAATTTGTCAGATTCATCTTTTAAAACTTGTTGAGAATTTCATACATGAATGAAATCTTCTTTGATTAAATACATTGTACCCCCCCATCAGTTCCTCCAACACCCTTACTAATACCACTCTTCCCTCCTAACCTCATGTGTTGTTTTTCAATCCCAGTCCACTTAGTGCTACCAGTGTGTACATGGATGTAGGGCCACCCTACTGGATTATAAACAGCCTATCTGAGTCTCATCCCTACGGAAAACTGACTCTTCCTGCCCCAGTAGCCATGTGTTGTCAACAGATCCTCGGCTAGGGGCTGGCTTTGTGAGTCCCTCCCTTACCCATGCTGGAATTTGGACTGGCTTCATCTTGTTTGGGTCCTGTGCGTATGGTGACAGACACTGTGAATTCATGTGTACAATGAATGACCAACCCTGTTGTGTCTGGAAAATATTTCCACATGTCTTTATGGTAGACAAGAAATGCAGGAGATACCTAGGAAGTTAGGTAAACTTCAACTTTATTCCAAAGCAAACTAGATTGGATCCACTGAAAAGGAGATGCTTAAATCAAAACACAGAGCAACAACAACAAAATTCACAAAATAGACACACACCTACTCTTGACACTGCCCAGATAAGACACAGGGAAGGATTAGCAGTGGGATGGGTATTTCCAGAGGGTTTTCCAAGGTCCAGAACAATAAATATAAAAGTGAGAAAGACCTTCAAGCAATGGTCATGGTAACTACACAGAAGCAGCCCTGGATCTACCCAGCCAAGGAGCCCTTTTTCATCTTTAGCTTTTATTGTTCTGTGAGCAGCCACAGGGTCTCTGGTTTAATGGAGAAATTTTGCCATATGTTTTAAAAGCATATAATTCCTATGTTGCATACATAATTCCAAAAGAAAATAAAGTTTTAAGGTTCCCTAGCTTACTTCTTAAGGCTAGCATAACAAAATCACACACAATGAATAGAAAACTATAGGCTAAACTTATTTCTAAATTTAGATAACAACAAACTGATTAAGTAAAATACAAATAAATCTAGAAATAGACTTAAAAGCATGTCTCAAAGGACTATAACTACAAGTCATCATTAGTTATTTACTACATTATAAGACATTAAAAATTAATAACACATTAAATAAGTTGGAAAAGAGCAGTTGTATTTATAGGTTTTAAAAAATAAGTCATATGCTCATTTCTGTGCACAATACTGCTTTTGAAATAATTCAATCCCAGATTCCAACAAAAGCAATGAAACAGAAAGGAGCCTCAAACAGAAGAAATTAGCTCTCTGCACACATTCAGACTTGAAAAGAACTTGATTGACACATGAGGTGTGTCACAAACAAGAACATGTTACTGACAGTTTATCACTAATGTTACTAAGGAAAGAGAAGTCTACATGGTACATAATACTAAGATGTCTGTATCTTGGTGGACCTAACTGTCTGGAACCTCCCCTTGAATATGGGGTCTTCTGGCTTCCAGCCAACAGAAATAATGGGATGGCATTCTTGAACTTACTAAGCTACACAAGACTCCATCATGCCAACATGCTCTTCTCTTCTTTTCTTCCTTTTTCTTTTCTTTCTTTCCTTTTCTTTCTCATCCTCCTACTGACAAAAAGCCAGATGCTGCTGCATAATGAATTTGCCCTGAAGTGGGCTAGATAACAAGGAACTTGTGGTTCCTCATTACTGTATTCAACAAGACAAAATTCTAAAAATTTGATTCTGACCGTAAATAAATAAATAAATAAAGCCCATCAACATCTTCAGAGAGCATGGATGAAGATTTTCTTTCAATTGAATTAGGAGCTGGGCATGCAGTGGAGGGGACACCTGAGTCTGGCTCCTGCAATCTTGGTACAGAGAACCCAGATGAGCCCAGAAAAACCGTGAGGAAGTGAGTGACTATGTTTAGAAGTTGCAGACTAAGGATTTTTAAACTTCTACAGTAATAAAGAACAGTAAATAATAGAGGCTATTATCAATACTATCCTTTTTTTACATTTAAGTTTTTTAATGCTGTAGTGTAAAGACTCATTTGCATACAATAAGCTATATTTCAATTAGCAGTGTGATAAATTCTAACACTTATGTTCATGTGTGAGGGCAGCACAGTTTCCCTGGGCTCCATTTAGCGCCACTCCTGTCCCGTTTCCAGGCAGCACCCTTTGCTTTCTGTCATCACAGTTTAGTCTGTGCCTTCCAGGATTCTAGAATGGACAAGTGTTGTGGGTCTGCCCATAACCCTGGTATTTAGGAAACTGGTGCAGGACAGTTTAGACCTAGGGTGGACCACATAGTGACTTCTGCACTAATCTAGAGCTAGGGTGGACTACGTAGTGACTTTTGTGCTAATCTGGATTTGGGATGGATTACATAGTGACTTCTAGGATAATCTGGAGCTAAGAAGGACTACATAATGACTTCTGGGATAATCTGGAGCTGAGATGGATTACATAGTGACTTCTGGGATAATGTGGAGCTAGGGTGGACTACATAGTGACTTCTGGAATAATCTAGAGCCAGGGCAGACTACATAGTGATTTCTGTGGTAATCTGGAACTAGGGTGGGCTACATAGTGACTTCTGAGATAATCTAGAGCTAGGGTAGACTACATAATGACTTCTGGGATAATCTGGAGCTGGGATGGACTAAATAGTGACTTCTGGGCTAACCTGGAGGTTGGGTGGACTACATAGTGACTTCTGGGCTAATCTGGAGCTAGGACAGACTACATAGTGACTTCTGAGATAATCTGGAGCTAAGACGGACTACATAGTGACTTCTGGGATAATCTGTGATTGGGGGCTTCAGCCAATCACGTGATGTATAAGGTGTGTCCCCCTGGGGGCCCCAAATAGCCTATAAAAACATCTATGTGCGCTTGTTTTTCCTCTTTGGCTTCCTGCGCTCCTGGCTTTCGCGGGATCTTTGGTAGTGTAAGTTTTCCCTCAATTATTATTAAATCTTTTGAATTGAGCTGGTCTGGTTATTTATCAATCGACCACACCCATCAAATCTGGGGTTAGGGCGGACTACATAGTGACTTCTGGGATAATCTGGAGTTAGGGCAGACTACATAGTGATTTCTGGACTAATCTGGAGCTAAGGCAGACTACATAGTGACTTCTGGGTTAATCTGGAACTCGGGTGGACTGGATAGTGACTTTTGGGCTAATCTGGAGCTAGGGTGGACTTCATAGTGACATCTGGGTTAATATGAACCACAAAGTGAGCCCTGACCTAAAAACAAGGGCAATAAAGATAACGCATGTAGGTAACATTATATGAACTCAAAAGATTATATTTAGGAATATATGTATATACAAATACATACGTACATACATACATGAGCTAACAATGCAAAAAGAGGCCAAGAATTTGACGGAGATTGGAATATGTGGGAAGGGAGCAAAAGAAAGGGAGACATGTTGTCATTAAATACAATATCAAAAATAATCAAAATAAATAATGCTAATTCTTATAGAATATTCTTGAATTATTTTTGCTCTGTTTTTTTAACTCATTATAATTACTCTGAGAGTTACCCCTGTCCAAAAATATATTAGTAGTTTATTCATTTTTGTCGGGTAGTTGTGCATTCTATAGGAAAAACACAATTTGTTTTTTGCCTGTTGAGTTTTATGTTATGCAGTAAACAGTTCTGAGCATAGGCATACAAGCCTTTGTAGTCAGGTCTTTCTTTGGACCACCAGCTCCCAAATAATGACACAGAGACCTATTATTAACTATGAAAGCTTGGCCTTAGCTTAGACTTGCTCCCAAATAGCTCTTATAACTTAATTTAACCCATTTATATTAATCTACATTCTGCCATATGGCTAATTATCTCTGCTCAATACCCCGTGGCCCGCTTCCTCTGTGTCTGGCTAGAGAATCCCGACTCTCTTCTTCCCAGAGTTCCTATCTCTGCCTGTAAGTCCTGCCTATCCTCTCCTGCATAACTATCGGCTGTTCAGTTTTTTATTAAACCAATCAGAAGGTGCCTTAGCAGAGAAACTTCTTCACAGTGTACAAAAAAATTACCCCACAACAGGTTTTCATGTAAACATATGCCTTCCTTTGTCTGGGAAGAATGTAAGTAGGCACAGAATAAGGAGGATCCATGTCCTAAATATTCTAATATTTAAAAAGTGACCAATTTTTTAAACACACAGAATTATTGCAACATTTTACAATTTATTTTTTCTTCCTTTTTCTTTTTTCTTTCTTTCGTTTTTCCATTTTTTGTTTTGTTTTGTTTTTTGAGACAGGGAGCCTATCCTGGAACTAGCTCTGGTAGACCAGACTGACCTTGAATTTACAGAGTTCCGCCTGCCTCTGCCTCCCAAATGCTGAGGTTAAAGTCATATGCCAACACTGCCTGGCCCATGTCACATTTTCATAAGCATTATGAGAGAGTTTCTTTTCCTTCACATCCTGGTCATCACTGTCTGATCAGTTCAACACAGATATTCTGATACGTACATTCTATATTTGTTTATGTATAACATCTCTAGTGATTTTTATTTACATATCCTTTGTTACTAATAATGGTGAATATTTTATCATGGTCTTTTCTCTATGCATGTATCTTCTTTGGAAAATGTCTTTTTAAATTTCTTTTGGTCTGTTTTATATTGAATTGTAAACTCATTGCTCAGTTTTTAAGAGTTTTTTTTTAACAACTTGGCAAATGCTGTCTCCTGTTTGTAGGTTTGGCTTTTCCTTTTCTTGTCAGAACTTTTCAAAGAGTGGAAATTCTTAATTTTGTTAAAATTCAACTTATTTTTGAATGAATTTTCTTCAGGGAAATTTTTATTCCATCTAGAATATCTTTGCCTTACTCAAGTTCACAAATTTTTCTCTAGTAGTCTTTATAAATTTGTTTTTGAAAAACTATAATGTTTTTGTAATACATTTTATAGGTCTGCTGGTGAGTTCCAGCAGCTTGAAACCAGGGGGCACCAGTTGGCATATATATCTTTGTTCCTGAAATGTTGTGTCGTTCACTATAGGCAGTTGCAAGATTTCTTTTAACCCCTAATTAAGCAATTTGACTATGATATATATAAGTGTAGGTTTTTATGAATTTTTTGAACTTATGATATTCTTACTTTCTTAGATCTATAACCAATGAAATGAAGTGTTTTCTTTTTTATCTAATTTGGAAAGATTTTGTCATTAGTTTCTTCATGTATTTTTGGTTTCTTTTTTCCTCTTCCCCTGTGTGTAATTACTTTTGTATTTGGTTCCTTATTTATATTTCACTGATGATATTAGTACATTTCTCATTGCTATAACAAAATACCAGAAAGTGGATACTGATAAAATACCCACCTTAACCTTTGGAAAATGAAAGTCCAAGGTGAGTGGCCCAATTGGTTTATCTTACGGAGAAGGTTCCCTTTGCTGGACATGTCTTAACTGATGGTCTTACGTCAGGAATGCATGCAAGAGGGACAGAAAGGAAAGCAGAGAACAAAGATGGGCCTACTGGCTCTCCTGCAATGACCTACTCTTGTGGGAATCAGCTTGGGGACCATAAGAACACCTAGTTAACCCCTTCTAAGGGTGATACCCTGATGATCTAATCTTTTCCCCCTGAGCCCACTTCTTAAACGTCCACACCTCCCAACATTACCAAAGCAAGGGAAAGGAAATAATTTGACATGCCTGGAGCCCATATACAGCCCAGAATTTAAGTAGTCTCAATAGCCATATTATCTTTGAACCAAGCCTCTAAACATGAATTCCAGGGCACAGAAGTAACACCCAAACTATACCACTTACATTGCTCTCAATTTGTCTTTGTTTTAGTCTAAACACTTTATGTTACAATTTCTTCATGTTCAACTGCCTTTATGTGTCTACAATGTTTAATTTGCCATTAATCCCACTTATCTGATTTTTAAGCTTTAGAAACTTGGACTTGACTCTTTCTGGTATTTCCCATTTCTCAGCATAACATTTCCCATGCTCCCTCTGGCTTCTTGAACACACGTTAACTCAGTTGTAATAACTGATTCCATGTTTCTCTCTGCTGATTTCATCAGCTGTGTTATTTCTGGGTCAGGTATTATTAGATACCAGATATTTTTGATTTTACCTTTTCAGTAGCTAGATTTTCATATTCCTATTCTGCTTTGTTCAATCATCAAATGTGGGTCAAAGGGCTTTTCTCCTTTACTGAAGGAAGAGTCTTTGTGTCCTAAACATGCTCACAGCTCATGAGCCAACTACAATCCAACTGGAATCTGACCATGCAGAATGCACACTGCTCCAGACTAGGGATCACTTCTGGACCTTTCTCTGGCCTTGATTATTTTGCTCATGCTGTTTATTGAAACTCTGCTTCATTTTCAATGGGAGCCCTTGCTGATCTCAGGAATTTTCTCTATGCTTCTCTTTCCTCTGAAATGATGACTTCAAGTACACCTGCCTTGGCATCCCCAGAGTCCAAATTTTGTAAGTTTACCTTGTGAGAATTGCCAGTTTCTACCTGACACCCCCAACAGCAGGCTTTAGAAGCTGTCTCCAAGCAGGAAAATGGGATAATCACAGTTTATTTACCTTTAATAATAGAACAGGTGTGGTTTTGGTTTTGTTTTTTCTGATTCGGGGCTAAGGTTTTTGTTCGGGGAACAAGACTACTAGCTTTGCATACCTAAGGACCCTAGTTCACAGTCTCAGCACCCATGTAAAAAAAGTTAGTTTTAAGCCGGGCGGTGGTGGCACACGCCTTTAATCCCAGCACTTGAGAGGCAGAGGCAGGCGGATCTCTGTGAGTTCGAGACCAGCCTGGTCTACAAGAGCTAGTTCCAGGACAGGCTCCAAAACCACAGAGAAACCCTGTCTCAAAAAAAAAAAAAAAGTTAGTTTTAGCGTCACATACTGCTGTAATCCCGGGACTATGGAGGTCAGAGACTGAAGGATTCCAGGGGCTTCCTGGCTCTCAGTCTAGCTCAAGATTCAATGACAGACCTTGTTTTGTAAGAATAAGATGAAGAGTAATATTATGGGATACCCTCCTATGCCTTCTGCATGCTCTAGCACAGATATACACATCTACACACACCCTCACGCCACACACACACACACACACACACACTCACAAATAAATAAGTGGACAATTAAACATTTCTAAATTAGAGGAAAGAAAACATCATAAGTGTTTATAAAACCAAATGTGAGGCCAGAGGTAAGAGCCATTCGAGGCATAGAAGCAACTATATTATTTAAAATGTAAGTTTTCAAGAAAAAGGCAGAGCATCCCATAATAATAGTCAAATTTGCAGATGAAGAAAGGCATGGCTAACATGCATACACACTCATACTTGCACTAAGGAATCATGGAATGTACATGAAGTCCAGAGGTTCTTGGGGATCATGGATACTGGTGCGTATTTATATCTAAATATATTTATATCTTAAAGAAAACGCAGGTGATTTCTACTAAGATATGAAACATGCTTGCCCTTTAACTCAGCAATTCCAGTTCTGGTGATTGTCCTAATTCATTTATACCTTTTTTTTTCAGACTGTGCATAAGAATTTTCAAACATACTTTCCCTGAAAATAGGGTTGGAAACAAAAATATGGGAACATGAGTGGCCATCAATCAAGAAAGGCACAGTACACTGTGGTCTGTGCACCTCATAGAAAGCTATGGAGTTGCCAAATGTCAGTGTTAGCCCTATACAGTTTGGCATAAATGTTTCCAAAGCATACAATTAAGTGCAAAACAATAGTCATATATACAGTAAGATCTGAATTGCATTTTTAAAAGTAACTTTGCAAATGTGTACATAGGGATGTTTTGTTTGGTTGAGCTTTAAAAGCTTTTTACAATGAAAGAAAGGCTATGGATTCTATGCTGAACCTAAATTACCACTGTGAGAAGCAAGACAGTGAAGAAAGGCTCAAGATAAGCTTTTGTACGTCTCTACCTTCCATATTGCTTTTCAGTCAAGAATAAATGATCCATGTGGATTCTGGGGGTGCAGTACAGTTAATAGAGTGCTTGCCTAACATACACAGAGCCCTGAGTACAGTGCTCAGCATCACATAAACTGGATGTGGATGTGGTACTTGGAATCCTAGTACTCAGGAGGCTCATGGTTTTCCTTAGCTGCTTAGTGAGTTGAGTCCAGAAGGCAGGAGACTCACTCTCAATATTAAATAACAAATAAATGGACTATCCAGAAAATTCTAGAAAAAACCTAAATGCATGCTTATTTGTTTTCAAAATGGAATATTAGTTTTCTTCTTTTGAGAATTTCATGTAGGAGCACTGTGAATACTGCCATAACTTCTCCTGTGTTCCCCATAACACTTACATATTTATGTCCTTTGGAGTGTATGTGTGTGTAAAACCTACTGAGTCAAATTAGTGTGGCCCATAAATACATGTGTGTAGCACTGACCACTGAAGGCCATGGGAAACCTATAAGAGGGCTTGTATCTGAAGAAAATTTGCCCTCCCTTAGCAGCCAGTGGCCACTGTTATCTCCTCAGCTAGGATTGGGGCCTTGAGAACCCTTTTCTCATCCATGATAGAAGGTTGACTAGTGTGGTCTTATGGAGGCAACCTTAACTCTTAAGAGTTCCATGGTTTGGCATCCTTGTTGCATCCAGAAGATGCTATTTTTAAACAATCCTCCTAGTCCTGTACAGGGTGTCACTGTGTAGCCCAGTCTGGCATCAAGTTCAAGATCCTCCTGTCTCAACTGGGATTATAGTCATGGAGCACAGTACCCAGCTCTATAAATTTTAAGTTACACACTGTTTCTGAGGAATATAGTGGACGGACGCTAATGTCATCCTACTCCCTCCCACCTCTTATGTGCACCATCCTTTTCAGTTTGGAATCCATCGTGTACACATTTGCTGCCTGTTGATCCCCTAAGAGCTGTACATGTTACTAGGCTGACCCCAACAGGTTAGAGCACTTACGGTAAATCAGCTCACAAGAGAAGTGAATGACAACGATTCAGGATGGCCAAGAGAAGCCATCAAGGATCAAGGTCTTCATTTAGGAGCCATATCATGTCATCACAAGTATGGCACGCTAAGGAATTTTGAGAGACTACACTAATATAACTTTTATAATAGTATATTTTAATCACTGTTTTACTGTTAGTATTGTTAACCTCTTCCTGCGTCTGATTCATAAGTGAAACTTTATCATAGGCATGTACAAAGGAGAAGAGGCATAGTATGTATAGGCATAGTATCCATAGTTTTAGGTGTTCTAATGAGGTCTTGGAATGTATTTTCTGTGGGTGAGGGAAGACCATTGTCTCTTGTGTGTGATTATGAAATTAAAATGTAGAGAATTTATATGCCACAACGAAGAAGGAAATCAAAGTAAAGTCAATAAAAGGAAGACAATACAGTTTTGGGATTTGTCACGTGGAATACTGGGAGTTGGTTTACACAGTCCTGGTGTGTTGAAAGAGAGCCTTGGGATGTAGAATCTTAAGGACAGTGTCTGTCATTATTCATTCCTGCAATGTGTCCTGGACTGAATGGTGAGATTATGGGTATAACAGAAGCAATTCCATTGAGGATGAAGGGAGGAAGAACTCTCAAGCTTGTAGCTGATTGTTGAAGACAGACAGGCAATACCATGAGATCTAATGTAAGGAAATGGAGGTATTAAAAATGAGAAATCCATTTCTGAACTCGTTTAAGCTTTCTCCTTAGATACGAGGCTAAGAGCTCATCTGGTATAAATATGTAGGGCTTTCCACAGTGACAGACTTTCAATTAGAGCTAAACACTGAGAGGTTTCGTGGAGAAGTAAAATCTCATCGTGTGACGCTGTGAAAGGAGAATGAAGAGCAGCCTTCTACCCTGTCCTGTTTCTCCTGGCTCCAGGCTGCTTTCAGAAATTCAAAAATTTCAAAAATTCTACATTTTGTAACAACAAAATAACTCAGTGGGGAAAAGCACCAAGCCCAAGGACCTGAGGGCTATCCCTAGGTCCTACAGGGTAGAAGGAGGAGAGAACCAGCTTCTGTATGTTGTCTTCTTACCTCTTACATGTGCTCCACATGTACATACACATACACACATGCACACACACACACAAGTAGTAAAAAGAATCAATTTCTGAATTTTTCTGCACTGTTTCTTTAGGCAAAGAATTGTGGGTGGGTCAGCAACCCTGTCTAAGGTCAGGGACACCAAGCAAGCCCTTGACAGCAAGTTCAGGCACAGGGTCTGGGGACCCCAGGGCGATTGTGACCTGGGCTCAGATCCTCCAGGTGTGCTGATAGTCACACCCATCCCCTGTCCCTCCTCATTCCTCCCTCTGCCCTCCCTTCTGTTCTTTGTTATTTTATTCTTTTCTTCAACTCAGCAATAGTTTATTGAGAAGTTACTATCATCAACCTTTTACACTGGCCCATTTTAACCAGGGGAAAGCCATTATGGCTACCACTCCCTCACCTTCCATCTGTTTTCCCAGAATGGAACTTTTCAATGTCAAATCTGGCTTTCCAGTTATGGAGAATATATTCTGACCAACTGACTTATGAGCATGCAAGGCAAATTTTGATTTATGGATCAAGTCCTTGGAAATTTACATAGTGTGAATTACACTCTCTGCATATAATTTTGTTTGCACTGACAAAGGTCATTTTAGGTACCTGTAAATCTAAGTGTTAGATGGGGAGTTCAACTTCCCGAGGGCGCTAGCTGAGTGCTCGCCTTGAATGTGACCTTTCCCCCATCCCTCAGATGCTTGGGCAGAGCTCACTTGGTATAGTGCTTGCCTGGCAAGTACAACACCTGATTTTGATCCCTGGTACCACACACACTGGACCTTGGTGGTACAACCATGTAACCCCGACACTCAGGAAGAGAATTATAACTCCTTGGATACATAGAGAATTTAAAGCCAACCTGGGGTACATGAGACCCCATATTTTAAAAAAAAATTCCTTAGATAATACTCACTTAGTGGATGTTTGCAGGAGTCTAGTTGCCAATTTGCTAAAAATAATGACCAGAGACTTGAAATAAGATGGGATAGGAGGGCCGAAGAGATGATGCAGAGGTTAAGAGCCATGGTTGCTCTCCCAGAGGATGCAAGTTAAATTCGGCACCCACATAGCAGCTCACACTGTCTTTACCTCCAGTTCCAGGGGATCGGGCACCCTCACACAGACATACATATAGGCAAAACATCAATGCACAAATAAATAATATTTTTTTTAAAAAAAGATGCCATTCTAATACGACAGGGACATATCTGGTGTAGCGACCTTCAGAGGCATGTACCATACTGCAAGCTTCTTTCTGATGGGTGTAGTGTTTCCCTAGAAGTCTGCTTTAGTCTTTTTCCGTAATCCTCCTCTTTGGGCTTCTGAAGGCATCATTCTTGGGCACTTCAGCCACTGCTGTTTTTAACAGTAATTCACGTCTTTGAAGCACTAAGTATGTGTTAGAGAACTATGGGTAGGATTTCACGTTCTCACATCCCCACTGTGAGATGGACAATGTTGTCTCCATCTCACTGAGGAGGATGTGAGGACTAGAACACTTGTGTAACATGTCCACAGTCATGGAGTTCCTAAATTATGAAGCAAGAACGTGAAGTCAGAGTCTTTCTATAGAACTCCTGCTCTAAATCACCTAGCTGCCTCACAATTACTTCTTAAAAAATCCTTTAAGATTTATTTTATGTGGCTGAGTGCTTTGCCTGCATGTGTGTTCATGCCCTGAGTGTATGTTGTCCACTGCCAGTGGGGGTCAGAAGAGAATGTCTGATTCCCTGGAAATGGAGGTACAGATGATTGTGAACCACCATGTGACTGCTGGGCACCCAACCCACATCCTCTGCAAGCAGACCAAGTGTTCTTCACCCCTAAGCCCCATTATTTTTATTGTACAAATGAATATGAAAAAGATAAAAGTATAACCCAAATAGTTTCCATGGGAACAAATGTACACTAGCTATGGGGCTAGAGTAGCGGGAAAGTGTTTACCAAGAAAGCATGACAACGGAATGCAGGTTCCTGACACCCACAGAAAATCCAAGCCCAGAGGCAAGTATATCACCCCAGCACTCTGGAGGTAGGCTGGCCAAGGTGGCACGGTGTTTTATCATCACACTTTTCATTATGAAAAATTATTTTGTCAGACTGAACTGATACCAAGCTTGATTCATTTGTTCAAAACCAGTTACCCAATTCTAGCATCAGGATAGTAATGAGTTTTGTTTGGCAACAAGGAAGCTGTCAGGAAGAGCCCAGGCCAACCCTAAGCATGGGCCCTGCCTTCCCTTATAGCTGCTGAAATACTGTCCATAATATATTGTCATTTAGAGGTGGCAATGTCCTTAACAGCTGTGAACATTACAAGTGCAACAATAAAATATGATTTTTCTCTCCTGGAAAATGCCCTTGTTACAGTGCTCCAAAAATGAGTTAGAGATGATTTCTTTGTTGCCCCCACAGACCTTTCCCTGGAATGTATTCAAGGCTTTCTGTAGCTGGCATTCATATAAATGTATTCTTGTCAGGTCTGGCCATGTATCGGGCTCCCAGAGTGAAATATGAGAATAGAAATGGAATGGGCTTCAGGTGCCGGAGGAATTCAGAACGAAGCAGGCGGTCCAAGCAGTGGATCCAGGACAGAGGATCGCAGGTGGCATCTGATGCTTGCTTCTCATCCCTGCCACCGTTCAGACTCCACAAAGCTGAGCAAATGAGAGTAATGAGAGGCATGATCCCATTACACTGCCGTGGCCTTGCCGCCACTCATACATCTCAAAATAGTAATAAAAGCACACGGTGCCTGAGCACGGGAGACAGACACCCAGAACAAGGTACCAGCTAATGTGACTTAGGCTGGGAGAGAAAGTCAGATCACCCGAAAGGGTCCCCCAATAATCCGATGAAAGCTTTAGAGAGTGGGCAGAGAAGCCACATCAGCCATATCCGTGGTATCTGCAAGTTTGCCTTGAGGATGCTCTGGCAAACAGCACCCTACTCTCAGGGAGATTTGTAAGGACAGTGGCCAATCAGCATTCAGATTTCATTAGCAATAGTCCTAAGGAATATGTCATGTATAACTTGAACACATCTCATCTCTCTTACAGAGTTTCTCTCCAGTCTATGTCACCTCCCCAGAATTAACATAGGTTCTCTATCTAATCCAGCTTCCTCGGGGCTCTGTTCACTTTGCTATTTTGCCGTCACTTTATGATATACCCAAATAGGTCCACAAAGATGTGAGGGTTAATGTTGATTGACAGCTTGAGAGGATCTAGTACTGGGTAGAAGACAAACCTCTGAGTGAAAAGACATCTAGATGAGGCTCGCTGAGGTGGGAGTCCCACTCGAATTGAGTGGTGCCGTGCTGTGGGCTGTGGTTGCAGAACACACAGACAAAGGTGGCTACCCGAGAACCGTGTTCATCGCTGTGGTTGTCAGCGTTCATCACTGTGATTGTCAGAGCTCATCACTGTGGCTGTCAGAGTTTATCACTGTGGTTGTGGGACATAGAGAATGAGGAGGCTACCTGAGCACCAGCATTCACAACTCTTTGCCTCTGGATTGTGGAAATCTATCTGCCTTGTTCTATCACCACAGTTGCCCTGCCATTGTAGACTTCAGAAATATGGGACGAAGATAATCCTTCCTTGCCTCAGTTGCTGTCACCAGGTATTCTTACCATAGCAGTAAGAAACATAGCTAACACACAAGGGTAAGAGGATTATTTCCTCTTCCTCTGAAGTTGGAAGGGGTAAATCTACTAAAATAGACTGTTATTAGATCACAAAAGAGAAGGCATATTTATGTGGAGGCATCATAGTGAGAAAAAATTCATAAGCATATATAGGAAAGGAGGAAATGAAGGACGAAGGCAGTTTAAGAGTAATAAATGATTTTCAGAGGGATGGTCTTGGAAGAACAATGTTTTGGACATGAGTTTATTTTCCATTGGTTAATGAACTCTCAGTAAGAAGACAGGTAGCTGTCTTGTGGGAGATTTAATCTAAGTAATTTCAGAAAGAGGGCCCGTGGAGTGTAGACGCACCAAGGTGCTGCAGTTTGACATATCACTCTATCGGCCTCAACAACTGAACTCCACCTAGAACACATTTATTGAGTTTGCTATGTGGTAGGTGGGAGTGTGTGAAAGATAAGAAGACTAAGTGGGAGATTTAATCTAAGTAATTTCAGAAAGAGGGCCCGTGGAGTGTAGACGCACCAAGGTGCTGCAGTTTGACATATCACTCTATCGGCCTCAACAACTGAACTCCACCTAGAACACATTTATTGAGTTTGCTATGTGGTAGGTGGGAGTGTGTGAAAGATAAGAAGACTAAGACCTGGTCCCTGTTGTTCCTAATTACTATAGAGACACTCCAGTGATAAGTTGAATTCCCAGAGACAAGGCTGAACTCTGTACTGAACTGAAGGAGTTCAAAAAAAGGGACCATTCCTTATTGCCTGTTGACTTGAAGGAAGAAGGTTCCGTGGTGCCAACCAGGTTGATCTCAGTGTCCCAGGGGAGTGCATGCTTAGCCTACAAAGCAGGAATCTCAGCAGGATGGTGGAAACAACCTGACTAGGGAGAAGGAAGAAAGATTGGGAGGAAGAATTACATAAAAATTAAAATGATAAAAGAAAGAGAAACAAGTTAAAGTTTCCAAATCAGTAATGTGGTTTACATTAAAGTGAGAGTAATAAACATTCTTCTGTCATCACAGAATATTACGATAGAAGAAAAATCACGAGATGAATGTAATGCCTTTTATATTATTAATAAAAATAAAAATTCATTATCAGTTTGTACTTGGAGCTCACTAGCCACAACAAATATTCACAGCACTAGTAAAGAAACACTGATAGTTGCTACAACATGGTTTGGGTAACATGCAGAAATATTACGCTCAGATTAAGAGGGTACACACAAATGATCACGTGTCATATGTTGTATATAAAAATTCAACTGTGATCTCCTACAGAAGACATCCACACCCTCTCAAGGAAGAAGGAGGCTCTCATGAGCCCCAACCCTTCCTAAAGATCTACAGGCAGTTAATAGTTGCTAGGGGAGACAGACACCTCCACCAGAGCTTGTCAGAACTTTGCCAGTAAGCCAAGACCTCGTGGTGATGCACAGATTAGTGGAGATGGGTTAGTTTAAGGTATAAGAACTAGTTAAAAAAATTTGCTTAAGCTATTGGCCAAACGCTACTGCCAATAATATAGTTTCTGTGTTGTTATTTTGTTTCTGGGCAGCTGGGAACAAATGAGCAGCCTCCAACTACATACCACTAAAAAGGCAAAGTCTGGGTTGGATAGCTGGGTTCGCCTTTCTACTCTAGAAATGTCTGGAAGGGGCAAGAGTTTTGAGATAGGACTGTTTTTTATCAAACTCAACAGTGATGCAACCATTAAATATTAGTATCTGTTTATAGTAAGTTCTTTATATGTCATATTATACCATAGCCCTTTTTTCTCTTCTTTAATTTTTGACTCAGAAATTATTTTAGCTCCAAAAATCTCTTTTTGAATCATCTGGTATTAGTCAATGAAAAGGCTATAGTTGGTCGATCTTCAGAAAATATATATATATGTATATATAATGTTCTTATACACATATACTATGATAATCAAGCAAGTAATGTTGTTTTATATCCAATCATAAAAGCACACTGATTAATGAGTATGAAAATCAAATAAGATAATATCTATTAACCATTCATTGAAAGCTATAAATCAATTTCCTCGTGCAAGATGTTAATGGCCAGCTCTGGACTAGATCCTGCTGGGAGCTATTAAAATATCCTGAACATACAACTCAGCTGGAGTGGGGACTATTCAAGGTGGGTGCCTGAAACCTTACATCTTTGAGAATGCTTAGGTCCTACAGTATGTTTGTACGGCTTATAGAATATGTGTAGATGTTTAATTCATTGTTAACATTTAAATCCGAGAACTCACCAAAGTATATTTTTAAACACTTGTATTTTAAAATAGCACGTTTGACAAGGCAGTTTTGCATACACAGTCCTATCATCCAATGTGTAAGTTTTATCCTAAAATAAGCAATAGCTATCTAAATTTGGGGATCTTTTTGTAATTGTTTTTATTGAGCTATATTTTTTCGACACTCCCCTCTTTTTCTCTCCCCTCCCCTTTTATCCTTTCCCATGATCCCTATGCTCCCAATTTACTCGGGAGATCTTGTCTTTTTCTACTTCCCATGTGGATTAGACCCATGTATGTCTCTTAGAATCCTCCTTGGTGTCTAGGTTCTCTGGGATTGTAGGCTGGTTTTTCTTTGCTTTATCTAAAAGCCACTTAGAATGAGTACATATGATTTTTTTTCTGGGTCTGGGTTACCTCTTCGGCAACAGTAAGTAGCCTTTAGAACTATGTAAGTTCTCCGGTGTAGCCCAGGCCTCGGCACCTCCTCTTGTCTTACTCTGCCTCTCCACACCAGCCTTTGTAGTCATTTGAGCAATCTCCTCCGGACTTGAAATGGTTTTAAGAAAGTCTTCACTTTCAAAAACCTCTTCTATTCATTCTCTAGAAGTTCAGATTAATGTTTAATAACCAATATAACACAGTTAAGTAGACACCCTCACACTCTAGGTACAGGCAAATTATTCCCGCCAAACTCAAATTCTACATTGTTGATCTGGGTAGACTTCTGGTAGACATTTTCGAAGAGCTCAAGAGACTGCTGTCCCTTCTGCTGGGACAGTGAAGGGTCTTGGAGAAAGAACGAACAATGGAATCAAGAGACCAACCAGTGCTGCAAAAATCGGACAGTATCTGCTTGATAACACTGTTGGCTTTCATATCCGTTAAGACAGTCAGAGGCCCTTGATGTCCAGACAAATGTGTCTGAATCAGCGTTTCCCCAAAGAACCCCTCGCAGTCTGCACCATGGAACCGTTGTCAGTGCCACAGGATGAGTTCAGGGGAAGGGCCACATCTGCCCATCTTCCAAAGCGGATCAAAAAGACTTAGAAAGATGCAACGTTGCTAGAATAAACTAAAATGGCTTGCACAAACTAGAGATTATGAGTATTTCCCTGATGTTGAGTTGATAAGGGTTTATAAGCCACGAGGAATTTGCAAAAGCTCCCTGGGAAAGGAGCCAATTCTGCTATTTTGCCTTTTGTCATTTCACTGCTGATGTAAATGCACACACACAGGTCATTCATAATGAGCAGTGCGCAGCAGTAAAAACCAGCCCTTGTTAATGAACGTCGTGGCCCTGGGATGTGATGTGGAAGTAGGTGACATATGAGAAAGGTGTCTAATGGGGGTTTGGTCAGCAGGTCATCTGCCAAAGGGAGATGAGGAACTGGAGTAGTTTCCTAGACAATTCAGGAAAAACAGACTCCCTAGTTTCTCACTAACCAAGCCAGTTACTTATGCCATTCTAAATGTGGGCAGCTCGCCTACTCCAACACAGCATGCCAACCTTTTCGTGGAAGATCCAGGAAGGACAGGACCAGGTGATTTTCAGGGTTAACTAGAAATGCCATGCCATTCGCTAGTAATATTTTAAAAGATAATTAATAGCTGGTCCCTAGGGAAGTTATGCTGTATAAATATTTTGCCTAATCTAGCTTTCTTTGTGATGAAAGTAAACAAACTAAGGTTATTTGTCATATGCATATGCTAATTTGTTGTTCATACCTGGGTAAGATATCTGAGTGCTCAAAATCTAGTCTATTTGAAGGAGGTGCATTGCTGTACACATAGAATAAATAGTGTTAATTCCGCCCCGCCCCCAGCTATGGTGGCAGGATTCAAAGCATAGATTCACTAACTGCTAACTGTATCATTCTGATCAAGTCTCCTTATAGCTCTGTTCCTTGGTTTCCTTGTCTGGGAAATGGAATCATAACACTCAGCCTCAAAAAGAAAGGAAAAATAAACTATATATATTTCTTTAAATTTTTATTAGTTCTTTGAGAGCATTATACACTGTATTCTGGTCATATTTACCCCCAGAGCCTTCCTACTATGCCTTCCTTACCTACCCAACTTTGTGTCTTTTTCTTTAAAAAATAATATTAATGGGTTCAAGACATAAAGTGCCTATCTAGCATGTGCAAGAATGTGGGTTCAGTCACCAACACTACATAAACCAGGTATGTGATGGCACAAACTTATAATCTCAGCACTTAGAATCTTCTGTCAAGCCCAGGAACTAAAAAGATTGAACAATAGACCAGAAGTTCAAGACCATCCCTGGCTAAGTAGTTGTTCAAGGTCAGCCTGTACTACATAAGACTCCATTTAAAAAGAAAATGAATGAATGAATGAATGAATGAATGAATGAATGGAAGTTTTAGAATGAACAGTATCTGGTACAGAATGTCCACTCAATGTTTGTCAGCTAATATTTGTTTATTCATTTTTCATTTATATATACCCATGTGTTCATAGAAGTGTGATAGTTAATTTAAGTAGGGCATTACCTAAAGCATATTTATCTCACCTTTTGAATGAGTGGATAGCAATTCTGTACAGCTAGGGCAACTTGTCAGCTATCATTCTTTCTGAGCCCAGAAACGACTGTTCTGTGCTTACAGAACTTGCATTACTTCCTCTGATGCTTAAGCTTATTCTGATCACTGGTTGTAATATGATAAGAGATGGTGCTCATTCTATTATGATTTCCCTCCATTCCAGATTAAATAGGTGGTGTATACATTGCTTGGGATCCTTCCTACTCTCCTGTGGGTACTGAGAATCTTCTGCCAAGCCCAGAAACAAAACCCAAAACTGACTCCAAGGATAGAAGCTAGAGTGTGATTGTCTGTATATTCCGCTTTTTCTTTCTCTAGGCAGTGCTAGGAGGCATTAGATTCCACATCAAAAACCCTGCTGCAGGTAGACTGTCACTTAACAATTCTCTTATTCGTGCAAATCACCTTTCACCTGATTTGGGGCCACTTGTCAAGGTGATGGATACCAAAGACTGACACCCAAGGTTGTCCCTGGATCTCCACACACATGTACACCCATGTACAGAAGCACAGGTGCATATGTGCACACATGTGCATGCATTAATGAATATCTATGTGTTAAAGATACTTTACAGAAACTAGATGATCTCTTATCTATCCCTAAGGTATAATATGCATGAACATTCTTTGAGAACGTGAAGACCTTGAAATAGCTTTGCAGAATTCTCTGCTGCTCCCCCTTTTCATGGAAAACCACAGAGCTCATTTGTAGAACCTGTGCTCTGGGCAGCATACAGCAATGAAGCAGGCTTAATTTGCTTTAACCTCTGATTTCCTGGCTTATTTTTTTGACCGTGGGAACCTTTTTGCTTCTCAGAGCCCACACTAACCTGCCAGCAGGCAAAGGATGGGCAAACCCTTTGGAAAAACTGACCTGAAGTGTTGGCTGCTTTTCCGTGTAGCTGTCATCACCGATTCATGCAAATGAAAGAATTCTTTCTTCTGTGAATACGATTCTAATTGTGAGAAATAGTCTGCGATCTTGTATTTCATATATACCACCCCAATCTTGGATGATGAATGTTTTTCTAAAACATATTATTTATTAGCGCAAGAATTTCTTACTCATATACAGTGCTCATATACTCAACCTCATTCAACCCCACTCCTTTCAGAGCCACCTCTTACTCTCCCACCCACACCTACCCTGTGCATATCCTCCTGTTCCTTTATAAATGACTGAGTCCAGTTCGTACGTCCATATGTGCATGGGTATAGGGACAGTCACTGGAGCATAGGCAACCTACTGGAGCAACAGTGCTAAAGATAACTACAGACATCGTCTGTCATTGGTTGATACCTCATGAGCCCCAACCCCCTCCTTGTAGAATGTTAGCTTGCTTGGTCTTGTGCAAGCCTTCTGCAGACTACAGATTCCCAGGAGTGTGTGAGTACAGTGGTCTAAGCACAGCAGAAGACACTGTTTTACACCAATCTCAGTTGACTCCTGACTACTACAGTCTTACTGCCACCCCTTCCATGATGTTCTCTGAGCCTTTGTGAAATGAGTAAGCCTATTGATGTCCCATTTGTGGTTGGTGACTCCAAAGACACTTAATCTCTGTATTGTGACCAATTGTGAGTTTCTGCATTAACCGCTGTCCACAGTACAAAGAAAGCTCTTTGATGGGGAACTGAGAACTGTACTAGTTTATGTATACAGAGATACATATTTGGAAGAAAATTTTATAGTGTATCAATTTATTGAAATAATAGTAGGCTCACTCCTAGGTTCTGTGAGCTCTCCAGCCATGGCTTCTTGGCCATATTTACCATACAAGGCATATGTTTTCTTCTGCAGAGGGGCCCTTAAATCCAACTAGAACATAGTTGGGTATCCCCTTACCACATGTGCTACTATTATACCCATGGGCCTATCTTGCCAGGCCCCTCTCTTTTATTAGGCTTATAGGGTTTGTTACAACTTGCAAGTTTCACATCTCAGTGATATCATTGATGACTTTTCTCCCCAGGCAGCTAGTATAGTATCTTGTGGTGCTGTGAAAGTTACTGAATCAAGAGAAAGCTTCCTTATCAATACTAACTTGAATTTTTACATGTTCTGTAACCAAAGTGTGTGGTGTCTTGAATGATGAATTTTTAGCTATTCTTTTTTAAAAGTCTCAAATTCTATTTAAAATTTTCTGTTATTATCCCTAGATTCCTGTAAAAAGAAATTTTTGGAAAACTGTCCTGTTAATTCCTGATTTTTATCAGAATTATATATGTACATGTATGTAACTGGCAGTCAGACAGAAATTATGCAAAATTCTTCAAAAGACTCCCCATAGAGTTAGTTTAAAAGATGTGCTTAATAAATACTCAGGAGACTGGTAAGATGAGCTAATAGGTAAAGACGTTGTCTGCAAGCGTGATGACTGAGTCCAGAATTGATAGGGTGGAAAGAGAGAATTAACTCCCACAAGTTGTCCTCTGACTTCCACATGCACAGGAGTGCACACATGCATGCATGTGCTCACACACAAATAAATAAATAAATAAATAAATAAATAAATAAATACTTTTTTAATTAAAAAATATTTTGGCTAAATTGAAAATAATTAGCTCTATAAGACATCTATAGATTAATTTTCCAGAAATGTTCTTTAAGGCTATAACCTTATTAGCCATCTATAACTTCAAAGGGTAAGGATTAGTGTTAATTATTTTCTCTGTGGGGTCAGACCTTCTGGAGGAGCAGCAAATCTTGAGCATACAGTTATAATGGAACCACTGTTCCATGGATAATTACTTATTAGTCATTTGATTGCTAATTTGATTAATATCATTACTATAAACCTTTATGTTGATTTTGTAAAATGCATTACAAGATAGGTCAATATTCTGGCCTTCATTATATGGATGGGGAAGGAAGATGTAAAAACTTGATCTGATTGATTACCTCAAGGTCATCATCTATAATAATGATAAAACAAAATAAAAACTCATCCTACCCAATGTTTAACATAGTGAAGAGTGAAGAGATCTCTGGTTAGTGACACTGGAAACTAAAGAAGGGTTTATTTTGGCTAAATATGTACATAATAGCAAATTGAAAAGTTATGCATAACCAAAAGCATATTTTAACAACCCTTTCAATGTGGTGAATAAACCTGCAAACATGTAATCTTATCTGTTGGCAGATTTATATAAGAAATGAGGAGAACTTACCAACATTCCTATGGCTATTAGATTTATTTATTTATTTATTTATTTATTTATTTATTATGAAGTTTCTAAGATTAGGATTGGAGACAGATGTGGCTCCATGGTTAAGAGCCCTTGCTGCTCTTGCAGACTGGAGTTCAGTTCCCATCATCCACATGGAAAACTCCCTGTAACCCCAAATTCAGGGGATCTGATGCGTTCTTCTGATTTTTGTGGGCAACTGTGCATACACACACATGCATAAAAACACACACACAAAATAAATAGTTTTTTTAATTCTAAGATCACTTTATATATTAATAGGCATTGTGTATTGACACAGTAGTGCCAAAGCATGGAGACTTGTACATTTCATTGACTCACATACTGCTGATTACCTGGACTGGTCCTCTGTTTCTAATTATCTTTTTATTGTTCCCTATAAATTAAACTAATAAGCCTAGGAATGAGTGACTGGCTTTACCTACTTTTACACACTGTATATTTTGCCATGTATCTCCATCAAATACAATGAGCTTGAAAGAGATTTTATATTTGGACCAATCTATCACATCACCCATAGATATACATTCTTCATCAACACTTTAATTTAAAACCATACTGTTGTGGGAAATATCTGTCCCATCCAGTCCCACAGTCATTCAGTCCCAAAGAAACACACAGAGGCCTACATTAATTATAAACTGTTTGGCCTATTAGCTCAGGCTTCTTATTAACTAACTCTTATATCTTAAATTAACCCATAATTCTTGTCTGTGTTAGCCATGTGGCTTAGTACCTTATATCAGTGAGGCATTCTCATCTTGCTTCCTTTGTGTCTGGGTAATGACTGCAGACTGAGCCTTTTCTCTTCCCAGAATTCTCCTGTTCTGGTTGCCCCACATATACTTCCTGTCTGGCTACTAGCCAATCAGCATTTTATTAAACCAATACAAGTGACAAATCTTTACAGGGTACAAGATCTTTGTCCCACAGTACCATACTATGATTTTAAAGCACAATTTATGAAAATTTTTCTTCCAAAAGTTAGTCTTGGGAGGTATTTTATAAAATACAGGTGAGTAAAACTGGAAAAAAAAAGCCCTGATGTCACCATTCAGGGGCAGCCACTGTCAAAATGTTTGTCTAAAGTTACCAAGTTGAAAAATGATAATTCAGGTCTCCTTAAAGCCACAATTGTGTAATTCTCTCAGGAATGAAATATGAACCTCAAACCCCAGTTCTTAAATGACCTTAAATAAGGGGATAAAATAAAAAAAAAAAAACTTTAGATAAGTTCCTTTAATCTGTGGACCCACAAGATGCTTTTCTTATGGATTTTCACTAGGGCTGACCACACCCTGGGTCTTCCATCATCTGAGTTTTCCTCTTACTGGACCAAAGTAGTCAATACTTATTTCAAGGCCCCTCGAAGCCCCTTGTTTGAAGTCAATTAAGTTCTGAACAATTCTAGCATGGTACCATCTTCATTCACTTTATAGCTCTGTGCCTAGTATACAGTAAGAGCTCGGGAAATGCTTTGTGAGTGTGTGATGATGTGTAAACTACTTTAGCCTGAACCATCAGCAAATCCTGTTGTCAAGTGTTCCTGAGAGAGGCAGTCACAGCATCCTGCGTGGAAAAGTGTTTCAGTGAGAATGAAAGAGTTGTTTCTAGGGGGTTTCCACCGTAATTATTCTTGTCTCTCTGCAAACACATTTTCCCCTGTTTGGATTCCTTTTGATTTCTTTTCTGCCTTCTGGAAGCATTGGTAGGACCTGGAGGCCGTCCACAGGCTGAAAGTTCAGATTCACATTGATTTTCACTTGTAATTGTGAAGTTATACACATTTTCTCATCCACGACCAAGCCTTCCATTCCTCACTGGTGAAATAAGGGGGTTAGGGCCAACGGCCTCGGCCTTGCCCTCCATCCAGCTTTTACAATCCGGAATCCACAGATGTCTCTGGCTGAACTCACCTCCCTTAAACATTCCAAGGGGAAAGACAGCCAGTGCTGCAAAGCAGTTTATCTAGTGAGTGTGCTAACAAGTGCCTGGGGCAGCGAATCACTCTTGGAAGAACAGTTTCCTTGCTGGTGTTTGGCTGCAGTGTGGTGACTGGGAAGAGCAGTGGGCAGAGCACTCTGCAAGTTCCTTCTGGCGGACTTCGGTGAGATAAGCAGACATACTTACATAAAATCCTTACTTCGCGTTTACAGTCCAATAACGTGCAATGCAGACATCTAGGGAAATCTTTCTAAAGGTGACATTTAAGTCTTTCTTCTAACATTGATACAAGGAATTTCTTTTGACACTCCACAGGAGTCCAGCCTTCACTTCAGCAGAAATGGTTATTTATAAAAACAACAACAACACTAACTAAAGTTAGTCTGTTAGCTGTAGTTTGGGGATTTAGGTGTCCTCATACTGGCTAAGAGTTGTTTCAGCTCCATGTGTATAATAGCCACCAGAGTAGCTGCCTCTCTCCACTAGAACATTCTGACATGATAGACTTGTCTACAATGGATTCATCCTCCTTCCACATCATCGTTGGATGCTGAATTCACAGAAACTGAGAGGAAAAGAGAAAGCGACTTTCCTGAAATTTCTGACCCCAAATTGCTTTTCATTGGAACAAATCTCTAAGGACAGGCTCCACTCCCGTGTCTGGAGTGGCTTTCCACTGAACATGCTAGGTGCAACCAGAGTTCTCAGTCTATCCTGCAGTAAGTGAGCCCGGAGGCCATGTGAATCAGCCTGGCACTCACTCACGGCATGTGTGGCTCAGCCCTTTGCTGCACCTTTTTAAGTTTTTCTAGTAAAAACTTACTCTATTGGGAGGCATAGGTAGAAACGGGAAGGGGTACCCATGGGTAAGAGAGGGTTGAGAGATTCTGCTTGCATCTTCCCAGGCATCTTTCCAAACCTCATGATTAGTCAACTCTCTCATTAGGACTGGATGGCCCAGGCCTGGCCATAATGTAGGAGAACCGAGACTAGGAGATGCCTCTTGCCCTTCCTGTGCATGGTCAGTTAGGACAATGGTGGGGAAAACTGGTCCACTAAAATGAGCTTCTTGAAAATGGGGTTCAGAGGCTGGACAATTCCCCCTCCCACCCCACCAACCTCAGCTGGGCTCATTTGACACAAGCCATGCATACACACTGCTACTGGCAAGAGAAGTATCTGAGTCACCCCTCGGAGTATGGAGGGAAGGTTTACACCACCTCCACCTTTTCTTCTTCTTCTTCTCTTCTTCCTCCTTTCTTCTTTCTTGTTACTACCCTTCTCTTCATTTCTCTGTCTTCTTCCCTCACTCCCCCTTTCTACTTCCTCATCTGTTTCCTTCCTCCTTGGTCTGAAGGAGTCATCCTTCCATATCAGTCAATATCATGGATTAGTTATTTAATCAATCTCCAGCCAATTCAGAGCTGCTTATAGTATTCCCTGATCTACACTAGCGTGCCAGTCATGAGTGCTATGACTAATTGTCACAGAACCCAGGAAACAAAAGTTGGGTGTTCTATGGGATTGGAACAAGTGTTCCAACAGGATAGAACACTTCCACGATAAGGCTTCCTTTCCCAACTTGGTCATTGCTGTGGTTAATCTTCCCATAAGCTTTTCGCTGATGCTTTTATGTAAAGAGTTTTTAAGTCAAATCCATATCAGCAAATAGATTTCCAGTGCAATTTGGTGGGAACCTACACATCACTAAAGGTGCAGTCCCAGTTGTGGATAACTGAAGTGATGTGCCCCGGTGAGGCAATAAGAGCATGGCCTTGCTATTAGAAGCAGCTTTCCCATTTACCTGCTGTAGATTCTCTTCATGATTGAGCTCCCTAAACACCCTGAACTGATTTCCTGCTCTATAACATGGGGATCACATCATGTGCCTCATACGGCCTTTGTGAGGACCAAAGAACTATTGTCTCTTCCCTTCTCTTTCACTAGGCTGAGCAATTTTTATTGAGCATCAGTCAGTGGTCTGCATGTCAGGTGTATGAGTTTTTATGCCTACATGGACACTTTGACCCGTGGGTTACCTGAATGTTTAACCCTTTGCAGAGCAGATAAGTGGAGAAAATGAGTGCTCAATGCATCCGATGGCCAATTTTTGGTCTGAGAGCTGGTGAGAACATTACCAAGTCTCACAGGGATAGCATAAGATGGGAAAGATCTTTCCACTGTAAATGACACCTTGGATTTGGGGACACTATGTAAGAGTTATTCTTTTGACTGAAAGCCTTTGTTCCTATAAAAAGCAGATATTCCAAAGAGAACAGAATATGAAATCATCTCATGCACATAGTTTGCTTTCTAGTTATGCTCTTCTTCTCTGCAATGCTATCGCTCTCTCTTTTTTGGACTGTATGAAATGTCACATGCTCTGATCCATCCGTTTTATATAGTCTTAAAGCTGATAACCTGAACCCAAGTGTGCATTTCTGGTGTCTCATTTTTCTTTTCTTGCAACAATTTCAAAGGTGTAACTGAGCTTAGCCATAAATTGCTGGTTTTAACTCTGTGTGGCAGGCTGCGTTTGATCACTGACAACTCTGTTTCCTTCATTGTTTCCTGACTAAAATCCCCACAGTCTCTATAAATATGTAAATTACCAAAATCACTAGTTTTCCATTATTTCTGCCCCTAAGCTGCTTAAAATGTTTCTATACTCCTCCATATGCTGCGCAAAACAGAGCAGCGGGTGACAGCTGACTTCGGTTCTATTATCAAACCTCTATTTAGCAACTACTTGTTTCAAAATTTCTGATAATAACTTTCCCCTGGGGTGGGATCCACAGCCTGTGCATATGTGGGCAGAGGCCAGACTGGACCAATAGTAAAGCAGGACTACAAAGACAGGTGTGTGTTTGAGAAGACTGTAGAAAACTCATGCTACAGACAATACTGGCTGTGAAGTCTGGTTTTATGACAGGATGCAATTGGTTTTATTTTTATTACTATTTATTATTTCCTCAACTGATAGGACTCAAGTAAGGAACTTAATGTGGTGTCTGTTGGGATTTATTCTTCTCTCCTGATTCACTGGCCATTAAATTAATCTGTCATGAGATGGGTCATTGAGTCTCCATGTGGGCTAGTACCACTCTGTGGCAGGGAAGGAGAAAAATGTACATCTTGCATATATTCATATAGACTTGACTCGACATACGTATGTGCATATATCTGGGGGTAACCCAGTGGAAGCAGATTGAAAAATGACAAGATAGTAGGAAAGAGTCATTGATGTGGAATGCCTATAGGAAGGGCCCTGGGATATGTTTGAATATTTCAAACCCTTGTACCGAGGATGAGACATCTATTGTGGTTATTACCACGCATCAGGTCCAAGGTAATTCTGAGAATAAAAAGTGTGTAATGTCAAGACCAGATGCAGAACAGGCCTTGCTATATATTAATCAGCATTGAGCCCTGATGTGGATGGTCCAGAACCCCATCAGTTTGGGTCTGCTTGAGTCTGGAAGGCCACCTGGTACACCCAAATCCTAGAGGAATCTACACTAAATCTATGTCGGTACTACACAGTCTCACTGCAATGAAAGCCGATTGTAGCCATGTGCAGCTTCACCTTCTTGAAGATCCTGCATGGTGACCAAGGAAAAGAGTGGGGCAAAGAAATTGGTGGTAGGGATCCTTTTTTGACAGATTAGAAGGTAAGCACAAAGAAGTCGAATATGACCTCATTAGTGGGGAAGAAGTGAACTAGTACTGGCGAACGGTCTCATGTTCCAGCTGTCCTTTTAGATAGAGTCTTACTGGAACAGCCACCTTATTTGTTCCCATATGGTCTGTAACTGTTTTCACACAGCAACAGTAACGTTAACTGGTTGTGACAGGAACCTTATGGTCCTAAAAGCCTGCAATGCTTACTATCTGGCTGGTTACAGGAAGCTTGCCAACCAATGGCTAAAGACACAGGTCCTCCAGGTCTGTCTATTCAGCCTAAAGTGAGGAAGCCAGATCATGACACAGCCAAGGAAGTTGCCCAGTGATTGTGTGGACCCAGAGCCCATTGTTACAGGACATCTGTTACCCCTTTGTGGATGTATTTAACCCTCTCTTATTATGTTGTATGCTGACATCTTTGTGGAAAAGTAGACTGTTTTATGGGACTCTATTTTCTTCCATAGACTTCAGACAGGTACTATCCAGTCCCTCCAGGACCCTTTCTTAGTGGGATAAAGACAAGTGTAATCAACAGGTCTCTTTTAAGTTCTTAGTCAGTACACATATCCCATTTAAGTAACAAATGGCATCAAATGGCAAGAAGCAATTTCTCAGAATGAATGGTATCTCTTACCTGTGCTAAGTTCCCATCAGTTTGATGCTTTTGCTCAAACTCCTTTCTCACTCCCCACAGTGCTATTTGGGGGAGAAGATGCCTGCTAAGGTCCCCCTGCTGTCATTGACTAAGGGATTGGTGAGAAGAAAAGTCAGAATGTGTGAGAAAGAAACTCCCAGTTTTGCCAGGGTGGTTTTCCCTGCCTTCTGCTGCCTGCTTCAGTGCTCTCTCTCTGGACCAAGCCATTCTTTTAGTGAGTCTAATTATTGCTGGGTAGGTGAGAAAAAAAAAAAACACCAAAGAAGACTTAGGACTCATGGTAAGAGAAGTTGAAAATTTCTCACAGTGAGTCCCCCAAAAAGTTTGTATTGCTTGGTCCAAAAGAGCTTATATAAATGAGAAAAAAACCCATTTCTAGGTCTGCTCATGCACAGGGTGCTATGCCAATGGGATCATTTATTTTAAATTCTCCATGCAGAACAATAGAGCTGAATGAAACTGGATTATCTGTGTGGACCAATCTATTTGTGTTTTTAAAAAATAGAAAAAGAAGACATTTTCTTTCACTGATACAACAAATCATACATAATTAATATTCCGTTAAATTTTCTTTGTAGAAATACCAGTTTTGCAAACAGATTTTGTAATTGTATCTTCATTTATTAGTATGCTCAACCTTCTAGTGCATTAAACCTGAATCTTTTCTGCGCCTCTCTGGCAGATGGTACTAATTGTCAATGCTAGTTATATTTTCAGAGACGGAATTCATCTCTTGGTAATGTTTTCTTAAAAAAAAAAATAGAATGTTCTGCCAAATGTTACACGATCTTCTTCGTGGTAGGTGAACATTCTACATCGTGGATGTAACCTGTTGCCTAGGGCAAAATTATTTTTTCAAGGCTTCTGTGTGGCTGAACAGAAATGCTTATGAAGGGTAAAACTGTGGAATTTATTCTTGATCCCCTTCTCTTATAAGGCTCTTAAGGAGTAGGGAGTTTCCTTTGGACATATTTTTGACCACATGGCTTCATGCGTAAAGTAAGCATTTTGTGGTATGACCAAGGTCATCATTGCCTACGGAATCCTTCAGACCTGATTTCTTGTCTGTGGACCTCAATGATCTTTAAAGACCAGGATTTGCTAGTCATTTTTGCCAAATCGCAGGTCTTCTTAACGAGATGAGAAGATCAGCTAACAAATTGTGTAGGGGTGGGGGGTGGGGGACTTTGAAATCCTCTCCTTCCCTTACAAGTCAGAGCACAGCAGTCCAGGGATCAGCCAGTCAGAATAAAAGTCACCAATTGTCATAGAGTTCAAACTGGGACCCCAATGAGGCACTGCTGCTACTGTGTCCTAAGCAGCAAAACAGTGTTGCAACTTCCAGTCAGCCCTTTCCCTTGGAGAATCCAGCATCAGCTTTCTTAGAAATGCCTTCCTGTTGAGGAAATTCCTTCTTTCTTCACAGAGTTTTGAGGATTTATGGAATTGTCTTCTCCTAGTCACGTGACTTTTGCTGTTGCTGTGCCCCTTCTGTCCTGCACAACAAACCATCCCCAGAATGCGGTGACTTGGGTCAGTGCTGAGACATTGTGCATGAATCCATGCGTCAGGCTGATCTCAGGTGGTCCAGCCATGCGTCCCCCCATTAGCGACTGTAATGACTCGGGAAGATATCATTCACCTATTTGGTGATTGATGGTTAAGAATGATGGATGTGACAGGGCCATCTCTCTTCTCAAGTACTATGTTTAGCCAGGGTGTCCCCATATGATAGTGACCATTCAAGGAGTAAGTGAAGATATTCAGGACCTCTTGATGCTTTTGAATGTGAAACACCATTTCTTCTTCGTTCTTTTGGTAAAATCCTGTTTTGTTTTATTGTTGTTTTTTTCTTTTTTTAAAAAAAAACACTCCAAAAACAAATGAGAAAGAGTTTACTTATGGGTGGAATATGTGTGCATAAACAAGGTACTTATACCTGTAAGATTTCTTACTTACTACTCAGTCAGTCCTAGCTCTATCTTTAAATGAGGCAACTGAGGCTGTATCCCATTAACCAGATCCAGTAACAAGGGGGGAAAGAAACTTGATAAATGGCATATTTGAGCAATTAGGAAAATCGGAACAAAAACAACAGATACAAATTTTGTACCAATGTTAAATATATTGAAGTTGAAAGCTCTTTTTTTTTAGTAAGAACACATTCTAGTCTTATGAGATTCATTGTCACATACTGTAGAAGTATTGCTCTTTCTCTGAGCATCCCGTTGCCATCATAGAACAAAGATAACCTTGGTCCAGTAGTCATAGCAACAAAATAAGCAGAACAATATAGTGATAGTTAGGCCTGGGGTAATTGAAATATGTTTGTAACAATCACTAGGAGAGGGAGGAGTGTCTGAGAACTCTTACCTTGGATCCCAGCCATGACTCCTTCCTGTCCCTGGCTGCATGAGACCTTGGATGGTACAAGAATACACAGGGGGTGTAAAGTTGGCAGAGGAGGGATTCTATGATGTGCTTCAGTGAGGCATTAAATAAAATGAGGCGGGACTAATGCCCACTACTCTTAGTCAACTTCACTAAAATTAGAGTCACCTGAGAAAGGGGGACCTCAATTTAGGAATTGCCTGCATCACACCAGCCTGTAGGAACGTGTAGATGGCATTTCTTCATTAGTGACTCACGTGGGAGGACTGAACCTGCTGTGGGGTGGTGTTACTCCTCCACCATTGGTTCCAATTGTAGAAGAAAGCAGGCTGAGCAATCCAGTAAGCACCATCCCTCCAAGGTCTCTGCTTCAGTTCCTGCCTCCAGGTCCCTGCCTTGCATTCCTGCCTCAGCTTCCTTCCATGGTAATCTGAGATTTGTGAGTCAAAGAAACCCCTTTCCTCCAAAGTTGCTTTTGTTCATGCTGGATATCACAGTCGCCAAGAAGGAAAGCAGACCAGAGCTTTTCGGTGACTCTGCTATGTTTGAGTCACCTATGCTCCAGTAAGTAGGCAAATGAACCCATCGGTTCTCCAAGATGGAGTGGGGCAGCTCCAGTTCTATTGCTCTATTAGTCTTGGGTAGGTGTCCTGTCCGGAGTGCACAGTCATTTGTTCGTGTCTTCCCCAGGCAAAGGGTTATGATGTATGATAGACCCTCAAATGATTCCAGAACCACGGGAGTATTTAAGATTTGTATTTCTAACAAGACAAGGGATCTTATGGAAATGTGATACAGTAAACAGGACACTTATTAGGTGAATCTTATTTTGTATTTTTCTCTCAATTTAAAATTATTTCTCACTGAAACAAAGTGAAAATGGTTTTTTAAAAGACAAATAAGCTTAATTCTGACCTACCTACCATCTATTATCTGTGTAACCCAGTACTCTTAACTTCTGACCGCTCAGCGGTTAAGGAAGAACATCACTTGGCCTCCTCCTGAGGATCAGGCAATGTATGCCACATGATCAGCACAAGCCTACACAGTAGACATTCCATAAATGGCTGCTTTCCATGGAATCCTACTCAGGTTATCATCTATGTGACTGCTTTGTTACTGGAAGCTATTATTTTAGAGCAATCTGAAAGCAAAAGAAAACAGAGAGTGTGTGTCCTAACTACAAATCATTAGCACGTAGCAGACATTCTAGTCCAAAGGTGGGAACAAAGCTAACCCGGCGTCCAGCCTGACCCTTGACAAAGTGATTTAAGTTGTTCCTTTATTTATTTATCTATCTAATGACTAAGAAGAAAGCCTATGAAGGCAGAGCATCTTCTACAACTACTGGTTACTAATACATGTTGTCTGATCCAAGTGTCTGTACCACCCTGAGATGGACAACCTTAGACAGAGAGTAAGGCTCTGAGCTATGTTTCCACAGAGATCTTTTTTTGCCATTGTTAGGTCCCTGTGTTCTTTTAGAATGTGAGTTATAACTTCTGGGCCATAATGTTTTTTAAGATTTGAAGTGAGTAATCATGTCCCTGAAGTTAAATTCTCCCAGATCTAACAGCAACAAACACCAGAAGGCAGTAAGTGTCACCGTAGCCCACTGATTTATGACCAGAAAGGAGAATGAGATTTATAGCCCTGCACAACAAATATTCATTGGCATTAGCATTCTGAATATTCATGCATCGCTGCTCTTTCATTTTAAATATCTCCTTTGAATTCTTTGGAGAGGAAAAAAGTAACACTTTTCCTTTGGAAAGACCTGATTATATGTTCTGATTCGATGTCAATGGTAAATTCCCATTTTTAGAGTTGGCTTTTATTTTGCTTACTAATTTACTGACTTCTTGTGCTGCTTGGGATTGAACATAGGGCCTTTTGTGTCCTGACTTCTATGTTGCGCCCCTATATTTTCTTTTTCCTCTTCTTTATCTTCTTCAGAAGTGTCTTGAAGGTATGTGAAATTGTACAATTTTGCAACTAAAAAAAACTGACAAGGTAGTCTTGCCCATTACCTTTTGAGACTGGAGAGGTCAGGTGTGACCACATAGGGACTGATGATTAGTGACCATCAGAATCATGCTGAGCATCCAGTGCTCCCTGACTAGAGATCTTATTTTTAGTATTATGCGTAATTTTTCACCAAATCCTTTTATAGCAGTTATTTAGTCATTTGTAATTTGATTTAATTTTCAACATCTCTTTAAATTTAAAAATCACTTGAGGCAAATTATTAGTAGTGTGTAATTGAAAAGGCTCTCAGCTCCAGAACTTTCCCTTCAAATTTCCCTAAATGGTGTCTGCACTCTGTGGAGCTGGTACTGGCAACAGAAAGAATGTGAGCAGAGATGGCTTGGATTCAAAAGCGTGTTTTCCTTTGGGACATCTTGGAGGGCTGCACAGTGATGGGCAGCTTGAGTCTTGGAGTAGTGTGTCTTCTCGGAAACAATAAGAAAGCGTCATAGGTAGTCAGCAATGAGTTAGACAGGCTCAGTACTAAAGTCTATCTTATCCCCCCACACTGGGAGAGCCACTGAGTTTTTTATCTCTACTACAAGTTTTAACGAATAGAGGAAACCAGGAAATATGTTCAAAATCTAAGACCTGAGTTGATTCAACTCCAGAGTTTAAGCCACCCAACATTTAATAATCATTAATGACATATTGCAGCTCTTCTGAGGTGGGCACTAGTCTAGAGTAAGATAATATCTATTAGCTAGTGCCCATATAAACCAGCTAATGAGAGATTGCAATCAAAGGGCAATGCACCCTGAAGCTTCTCATAACCTCTATTCTATTGTTTCTTCCAGAAACTTTTCTGGAACAAAAAGGAAAATGTTAACATGCACACATGCTCATATCACACACACACACACACACACACACACACACACACACACACGAGACGTTCTCCAGTTTTGTTTTAAAGCTAAAGATAAATCTGTCCCATCTCAAATTCTCAAATATATATTACCTGTATTTCAAGTTAGAATTCTTATTAAAATCTTTTGACTATGAGTGTGAGTAGGGTGAGCTGTGTGAGTAAGGATATTTCTCAGATAGTAAAATGGAATTCTCCAATCAGTTCTGCTGTAATTAAATTAGAATTTAAAGCTAAAAACCCAGACGTTCAATGATGTGTTCAATAGCTCGTGCTGGGATCTACTCTTTCAGTAATGCTTATCTTTCCAAGGGGCACAGTTAATTTCTTCAGTGCTCTGTAAATTATTACAGAAATTACAAATCTACTAGAAAATCCATACAACTAATTGTAAATTAATAGATTCCTAAGTGTGAAAGAGCTGGTAATAATGTAGATGAGTTCTTCAAAGCTCATGGCCATCCCAGCAGCAAGGACTGGGGGCTCCAGCTGCTTCCTGTGACTTCTTCAAGTGTAAACACATTTCTTCCTTTCCCCCCACCTCTCCACACCCACCCCCCCACTTCCCACTGATTTACTCTGCCACCGCAGAGAATAACATTTCCATTAGCCACCTACTGTTAAATCGCAAAGTAACGATGATAAAGAAAAAAAAAATCCAACAAGCAAACAAACCAATAGAGGAGCAACTGGGGTTAGCGCCTGTCTTGAACATTGTGTGTGGAGTGTTCAAGCAAAAGGAAAACAACAGGCAAGTTTAAATAAAATGCATCTAATACGACGCTCCATACTGTGGGTTTGGATGAAGTACAAATCTGAGTACAGTGGATACATAATCATTTAGTTGATATGCTAAACAAATACTCTTGTTTTGTCTGTGGGGCCTTGAATTTTAGCGTAGGATTAGATGGTTATTTCTGTGTATATGCCACATCATTGCCAATCAATTTGGGGTAATTACGGACTTGTCAATAGAAAATCAACAATTATCATAATTGTGTTGAGGTAATCAATGAGAATGCCAGGCCTTGCTATGCCCTATGCATTTGGAAGATTACACAAGGAAACTATGTACGACTATATTAGTCCAGCAGCACACAGTTGACAGACGGCTTTGGTATTGCATTCTTTGTTTTGATAGGAGCAGGTCAGGGCAGATGTTAATCGCATTCTATAGATGAGAAAACTAATTCAGAGAGGTTAAGAAACCCGTGTCTACAACTAACTGCTAGTTAGCATGCTTGCCCCGGGTTGATTGCCTCATTAGAGTGAAGCTGGCATACAGGGCTCTATCTCAATTTCTCATGTGGTTTCAGAATTGTCTTGGGAGTCATAGCTTAGAGTCAAGCTTTAGGTTTACACAATCAATACACTAACACCTGAGCCATGTGTTGTTAAGAGGTTAGGGAACTTGCAAAGACACCTGTTCTACCGGGAGCATCCAGCCATCACCAGTAAAGAGACTGGGCAAATGGACACAGATGCATCCATCTCCCACAAGTCTTTCTTCTAGCTGGCAGGTATGTCAAAGATAGGGTTGTCTAGACCTTGTTTATTCTCTAATGAAGGAGTTAGCTTAGTATCTAGAACAGAGACTTGGAAAGGCATCCAGCATGCTGACCACTAGGGCCTGTCAGTTTCAAAAGCGGGGTACTTTCACTGACCATGTATTTGTGATATCAGGTGTGACAGTTAGTTTTAATGGTCAACTTTAACACAAAATAGTCACTTAGGAAGAATCTCAAGGTGGAATTTTCTAGATCAGGTTGGCGAGTGGGTATATCTCTTGTCTTGATTGCCTTTACTGACATGGAAGATCTGGGTGGCTGGTAGACATTGCTTGGTTTGTGCAAAAGTAGAGAGGATAAAAAACACAAATGGGCACCCACCCATTCATTTCTCTCTCTGCTTTTGACTGAGGATCTGACTGGCTGTTTCAAATTCCATGGCTTCCACACAATAATGGACTTTTATCCTGACGTTGTAAGCCACATAAATTCTTTATTCCCTAAGTTGCCTTTGTCGGTCTATTTTATCACGGCAACAGAAATGACACTGTGATATAGGTGGCTTCTGCTCTCAAGGCAATTTCAGTGTGACTGGAACGGGGTGAGGAAAAGCAGTTCCCCTGCTCACTGAGCTTCAGGCTGAAAGGTGGGTCAGGGGTCTTTCTACTAGGAACTAAATCCAGTCAATACTGGTTGAGTCCAGCCATCACTGGTTTAACAGTGGAGCTCTCTCTGGCCACTTAAACTGTAGTTTAGGCCTGATTTACAAATTAACCAGATCATGGCTACTACATTTACAGTTGGTGGGGAAAGATGGAGTTATAGGATGTAATGGTTTTAATTTAAGGAGATTTAACCAACTTATAAGAACCTTCTTATTAGTTACTTGATATTTTTTTCTCCGTGACCATGTAAGGACCGTTTAAGAAACATAAGCCCAGTGAAAAGTTTAAGTCTTCAATCGGCCTAGTCAAGTACTCACTATTTAATCAAAATACAAATCCAATCATAGAAATAAACCAGATAAAACTAAGCTAAAGACAAACTCAGAATAGCCATGATGATTGAGGATTGCTGATTAAATGTTTTAAAGAACTCGGCTTCTAATATCGAACTGGAGTAAATGTAAATTTAATTCTGTGTCAAGTTCCTTGCCAATAATTAATTATACGTCATGCTAGTATTTGCAAGTGTGGGCTGGAGGATGGAAAAATGGCTCAGCAGTAAAGAGCGCTTGCTGACTTTCCACAAGACCCTGCCTGGTTCCTAGCACCCACGTCGGGTACACGGGGCCTCTGCGGGCACCTGTATACCTGTGGCATACACTCACACAGACAGTTATACACATAAATGAAAATAGAATAAACATTTTTTAAAATGTGACCTGGAGGCACTGGTATTGATTAACCATTAAGAAAGGCTAAATGAAAAGTTTATGTTCTCAGGCAAAAATAAATAATTAATAAGCATTTTTTAAACAACAACAACAAAAGGATATTGAAGTGAAATTGTATGACTGAATACCACTTGACAAGGAACATTAGTGAATGTCTGTGGTCTATGGGAATTACTGTATTGAACCCTCTCCCGAGTGTGCTGGTGTGAGGAGAGAGGGCTTCTGAAAGTGGATAGATCATGAAGAGCATTTAGGGCCCACATAAGATGAGACACGAGGATGCTTTCCTTCTCCTGTCTCACTTTCTTCATTATACACCATGAGGATGCTTGCTCTTCCTGTTTATCTTCTTTATACACCATGAGGATGCTCACTTCTCCTGTCTCTCTTTCCTCACTATGGACCATGAGGATGCTTTCTCCTCCTGTCTCTCTTTCTTCACCTTGGACCACAAGGATGCTCGCTTCTCCTGTCTCTCTTTCTTCACCTTGGACCACGAGGATGCTTGCTCCTTCTGTCTAGCTTCTTTATACACCATGAGGATGCTTTCTCCTCCTGTCTCTCTTTCTTCACCTTGGACCACGAGGATGCTCATTTCTCCTGTCTCTCTTTCTTCACTTTGGCCCACGAGGATGCTCATTTCTCCTGTCTCTCTTTCTTCACCTTGGACCACAAGGGTGCTTGCTCCTCCCACCTCTCTTTCTTCACCATAGACAGATGCAGTGAAGTGTCCATCCTCAACTCCAGAAGAGGACTGAACCACATCTACTGATGCCTGATTATAGACTTTCAGATTCCAGCACTGTGAAAAACAGATCCCTGCTGTTTAAGCCAGACAGCCGTGGTTTTATCAGTTATCAGGTTAATTACCTAAAACACTTAGCTCCTTCCAAATAATCAAGCCTTGTTATGGAAACTACAAAAAACTGAGAATTTTTTTTTTTTTTGAAATCAGGAGACTTCAGATCCAATAGTATTGCCCTCTGGGTTTTTCTTTCCCCTAGAAAATGTGAATTCTGGCTTTTGATTTTTGTTTAGTATTTTTCTATTTCATGTTTTCAGTATTATCTCAAAGTACCAGCAGCAGTGATGTATGCGTTTCATCCCAACACTTAGGAGACAGAGGCAGGTGGCTCACTGTGATTTTGAGATTACCCTGGTATACATACCTTGATCAGGCTAGCCAGGGCTAGAGAACAAGACCCTGTCTCAAGAGTTCTCAAGGGTTGCATAATTTTAATGACTATCAGTATAATGCTTTATAAAGGACTGCTTTGCCCATCCCTCCATAAAGCCCTGACTAGGAATTCCCAAGCTTAGTACTTGTTCTTTCCTCTATCCGCTACCGGCAGGCATCATGACCACCTTCAGGGGGAAAACTGAAAAATTCACTGGTTCCAAAATATGTTCCAGTGTGTTTGGTCTTTTCCCACTTTTGTAAAGGCCTTAAGTATTCCCAAGCCTAAGCTAACACCCAAGTCAAGGACTTCAGTTTTCATCAGAAAGTGCTATAGAGACCTAGTCCAGTCAATCAGTGAACTAAGGGGTATTATGTGCCTTCTCCAAAAGTATGTAATGGTTGTCCAAGAAGGAAGGGACTAGGTCTCCCCATGCACCTTCTCATTGATACCATGAGGTCTCAACCCTGGTAGATACAGAAGTCATTCACAATACAAATACTAATTTCCTTTTTCTCATCCTGAAATGTGATTCACAAATAATATAGCTTACGTACGTTTTCAATCTACCTGCATTTCTTTAAAATTAAAAAGTATATATTTTGTGCGTACAAGTGTTTTACCTACATTCGTGTGTGCCTTATGTCTGCAGTACCAGCAGAGACCAGGCGGGGGCACCAGATCTGCTGGGACCGGAGTTACAGACAACTATGCGGGGCACCACATTCTGATCATCTTTAAGTGCATCAAGTGCTCTTAAGCTGTTTGTTCAGACTCTTGACTTAAAACTTGAGATGATTAATAAGTAAAGGAAATATCATAATTTAAATGCTATGCATTTGAATCTTCATGATTGGACATGACATCGACATCACTGGTAGACATCGCTCATAGTCACACTGTAAAAGGCTAATACATGCCTGCTATATGGGTAATTAATGCAGCACTACTGGAATGCAATTTTGTGAATATTTGAACTAATCTTGCTAAAACACATAGAGCAGAAGAACTTTCTGCACATTGCAGGGAGAAAGCTTTGGTTCTTCCTGGTGCAACAGGGTGCCCTATATGAGATAAAATGTGATCATAAATTATCTGTTCTTTCTTATCTATTAAGAATACTGTGTGATGGCTTAAGCATATAGATTGTTTGGAGGTGCTAAAGAGATGGTGCACTGGTCTTGTAGAGGGCTTGAGTTCAGTTCCCAGAACCCACATCAGGGGGTTCACAACTGCCTGTGGCGGCAGCTCCAGGGAGTGAAGGCTCTCTTCTGGGCTGCTCGCACAGCTGTACTCACACACACGTGCAAACTCACAGACACACACACATGCGCATGATTTTAAAAGAATAAAAATAAATATTTGAATAAAAACAGAATGTTGGGTTTATTATAAGAAAAATGGGAGCTGATGATTCTCTAGTCCCAGATGAAATCAGAGGCCCTCCTCTGCAACCCTCCTGCACCAAATACAGATAGACTGTGCATTTATGTTTTATTTCTCCAGATCTTTCAAAATTATTTACTACTGATGGAATTTTCGTTTCCTCCTTTGCAGAGCCTAAGGTCAGCAGAACACAGCTCCAAGCTCCAAGGCTCTGCTGGACACTCTAGCCCCTCACAGTTTTGCCTTACTTATGCTATATCTTGTTGAATCTCAAAAGGAACACTGCAGAAATTAATATTTGGATTGTTTGAATCACATTGACAAAGTCACTTCTTTGTTTGAGGCCACATGTTTCTGAGCAAGAAATGGAAAAAAAATCAATACATTCATATTCAACTTACAGAATGTCATAAAAGTTTTTATTGTGCTTCAGAGCCAAGAAACACACTACCAGTCTGTTGCTGCTGATAAGAACACTCTTTGAATTTCAATTTTACTATGTATTTTCTCTTTATTTTAAAAAAGCCCATGGCAATCAATGAGAGAGACTTCAGCAACATTTGCATATCAAAAATATTTAATGATGTGGTGATATATCACATAAAAATATACAGCTCAACAAGCATACTATTTTTCCTGGCATTTTTTAATGAACAGACACCTTAAAGCAACACTTTGTTTGTATGCTAAATGTTTTCCAAAGCAGTCCTCCACATCTGCCTTTCATTTCTATTTTACATAAAGAGATAGGAAAATGCAATAATGTGATTTTTTTTTTGTATAATAGCATTGAATTAGTCTTGTTCTTCTGGAACGCCAAAATCACTTTTCCATTGCCTTGTTTTAGCATTATATATGGCACACCATAGACTAGGAGAAGCACAGCACTTCTGTCTTTTAAGTAAACAAAATGGAGCACAAAAGTGTTGTTGGGTAAGAGCAAAAGCCTACACTGAGTACTTCAGGGGAGACAAGGACTTGGCAGGGAGATGGAAGCTAGGTTGGTTAGATGGGAAAAATCCAAGAGGTCCCGCTGACTGCCTTGAACATGGCTCATATGCAAGGGGTCTCACCCACAGCGTGGAGCACCCAGGAGTGTCAATTTTACTCAAATACTTCCAGAATGACAAGCAGGTGTGTCGTTAGAAGTCCCTTTGGGAATTTTACTTTTCTTAGCTAACAACTAGAAAAATAACAGTTTGGTCACATAGATAATAGCATTGTCTTTCTATGACACATTTTGTCTTGTTTTGTTTTGTTTTTCCTTAAACAAGGTCTTACAATGTAGCCCAGACTGGCCTTACGTTGGGGACTCTCCTGCCTTAGCCTTATGCTGGAAGTTTAAGAATATTATTCCACATCCAGTTCTTTCTCTTTCTTCTTAAAGTGAAAGCAGGGTTGTAGCAGATCTTATAGTGTGAAGTGTGGAGTGTGTGTGTGTCTGTCTGTGTGTGTGTGTGTGTGTGTGTGTGTGTGTGTGTTGGGATGGGGCGGGATGAGGTAAAGTTAAATCTTAGAGGAAGAGATGCATGCCACACCCACCCCACCAGCTGCACTGAGCTTCAGAGGATGTATGTTGCCATGTGTTCACAGAACATACTCAGGCAGGGGATACAGTAGTTGAACATGCTGTGCAACGCCTATCCAGTGACTGCTGTGTCTTAACCAGTTTCTGTGACAAAATCGTGGTGAGGTTACAAAATCATCATTCTGTATTTCACATTATAAAAAAAGTTAGGCACCTTTCCAGTGAGGCAGAAAATGAACAAGACCCACATCAAGACAATAGTCCTCAACCCTTCAGTGGACGCCTGGGACTCTAGCCAGACACAGGGCCATATGACAACCTACACAATTGCTTCAGATCGCTTCCTCACTTGATGCAATGTAGATAAAATTCCATCCCACACAGAAGACTGAGAAGTACCAATGAGAAATTTGGCAAGCCATGAGCATGTAGCTAGAGTGAAGAACATGGAAACAGAGCCTATTAATTTAGATTGAAAGGTGAAACTGGTATGTGCTTTCCAACACATACATGGATATGATGTGGGAGAAGGGTGGGGTGAAGGAAGAGCAAAGCTAGGAGTCTTTGGAATTTGTTGAGGGATTACAAATGGATAAAAATTACAGAGTTACTGTAGAAAGACTCCTAATTAAGGAATTTCATGCTCCATGCTGTTTAATATTTAGGATGGGGATTGCAGCAGGTGAGGGGCCCTGGAGTTGAGAAAACCTTCTTTTCTGTCTAACATCAGGCAAATGACTATTTCCTCTAAGATTAGTTCTCTCTAGGGTTTTCAGAGACTCTTTGTAATTCTAAACATGTAAACTTCCATGACATCTCAGAATAACCCGGAGTAAGGCAAATGTCACTTTGTTATGCCCGACATTAAAAGCAACAAAAATTGCAAGAGCTACTTAAAGACAAAAGTTCTATCATGAGTACAAATTGAGATTATTCATTATGAAGGAGAGAAAATATGCCTGGTTCACGTTTCAAAAATCACATTACCCCAAAGGCAGAGAAAAGTGTCAAAGGCAGCAGGTTACGTGCCGAAGGAGGAAATATTGTCAGGTTGCAAATGACCTTTCATAGATCATTCACTTACTGGTTTTGCTCTCACAGTACTTAATACTACCCTTTAAAGGTCATTGCTGTGGGTGTGCCCCTGGGCACTTCCTAATATATGCTTCTGATTTACTTCTTCCCCATAAAACACACCCTGTGATGAGGCAGGGTGCACAATGCCCTTCCCTGCGCTGAATGTGTTGGGAAATGCATTCGCTCTTGGATTATAAGCATAGGACATTAAAGATGCCAAGGAAAGGAGACAGAAAAGAACATTTTTTGGTGAAGCTTTGCGATCTGCACTGATAATAAATTGGTATGGAACTATGGTCTATATTCTGTCGATTATATTTTAAATAAATGCTGATTGGCCAGTAGCCAGGCAGGAAAGATAGGCAGGACAACAAGACAGGAAGTAGAAGAAGTCAAGGAGAACAGAATTCTGGGAAGAGGAGGCTGTCCTAACCCAGCCACAGAAGAAACAAGATATGACTGCCTTGCTGAAAAAGGTACCGAGTCACGTGGTTAACATAGACAAGAATAATGGGCTAATATAAGTTACAAGAGTTAATAAGAAGCCTGAGCTAATGGGCCAATCAGTTTACACCTAACTTAGACCTCTGTGTGATTTCTTTGGGACTTAACAACTGTGGGATTACAGTTGTTGTGGGCAGGACAGAAAACTCAGTCAACAAGCAATGTGCTTGTTGTGGTTTCACTGTGAAACGTCCCCCATAGGGTCCTGTTTGGACACCTGCTGCCCAACTGCTGGTGCTCTTTTGGAAGACTGTGGAATCTTTAAGAGGTGGAACTTTGCTGGAGGAAGTGGACTGCTGGTGGTGGGCCCTGAGGCTTTATGGGTTGACTCCACTTCCTGTGTATGTTCAATTTCCTGAGTGTGAGTGCTATGTGACCAGCCAGCCTCCTGCCATGACACCACACCTTCCCTGTCCACTGCCAAATTTTCCTCATCATGATGGATTGTGTTTCTCTGGAAGTGTAAGCCAAAATAAGCCCCTCCTTTTTTATGTTGCTTTTGTCAGGATATGTTGTAATAGCAACAACAACAACAACAACAACAAAAAAACTAATACAGAAGTCATTCCAGTAATGGAATTTTCCAGAAAGATAGATATTAGATGTATAAGAAAATATTATAGCTTTGAAAATGCTGAACTCTTTGTAGAGTGTACCAATTAAGACTAAGTGGTACCAATTTCTCACCTGATCTTAGGTCTCCGGGAACTCTTTTATAGGTTTTACATGGATTTAGTCCACCACCCTGGGGCCAATTTGTTGGATAAGAGCTGCTTGTTTGTCCCAGCTGCCCAAAACCAAAATAACAACACAGAAACTGTATTAATTAAACCACTGCTTGGCCCATTAGCTCTAGCTTCTTATTGGCTAACTCTTACATTAATTTAACCCATTTCTATTAATCTGTGTATCAACAAGAGGTCATGGCCTACACAGCACATCTATCTCCAGCTGCAGCTCCATGGCATCCCACTGACTCCACCCTTCTTTCTTCCAGCATCCAGCCTTGCTTTCCCTACCTACATAAATTCTGCCTTGTATAAGTCCAAAGCAGTTTCTTTATTCATTAATGGTAATCACACCACACAGAGGGGACTACCTCATCATAAAGTTGTTAGATTTAGGGTCTAATTCATGATGGACTCTGGATCCCTGATAAATATAGACTAGCCCCACCATGGCTGAAAGAATTCATCAAGGAGAGGGCTGTTCACAGGAGCCCCCAACATCAGGTTAACAAAGAGAAGGACACTCAACTCAGGCACATAGAAGACATGCCTAAGGCCACCTTAGATTAGAACTGCTAAGAACTCCAGGTAAGAGTGAGAGACATGTGGCTTTAGGTTAGTTTGTCCCCAACTATGGAAAGAAGGGATATGGGGTGATTAGGTCATAAGTGCACTGACATCAGTAAACAATTGTGGACAGGTGAAGGAAAGAGGGTTCCCCAAGAGCAGCGCCAGACAAAGTAGAGCTGAACTCACAGAAGCAGAGACATCAAATGGAAAGGTGTGCCTTAGTTTACTGGGCCAATTGCCATACATACCTTGGCTAGCCATGAAAGACATTTGTAACATGAAGGCTTTTTGTTTGTCCTGGCTACCCAGAACTGAAATAATCACACAGAAACTATATTCATTAAAACACTGCATGGCCCATTAGCTCTACCTTCTTATTGGCTAACTCTTACATATTCATTTAACCCATTTCTGTTAATCTGTGTATCACCAAGAGATTGTGGCCCACCAGCAAAGCTTCAGCGCGTCTATCTCTGGCAGTGGATCCATGTCATCTCGCTGACTCTGCCCTTCTTCCTCCCAGCATTCAGTTCTGTCTTCCCTGCCTACCTAAGTTCTGCCCTATCAACAGGCCAAGGCAGTTTCTTTATTCATTAACCAAGAAAAGCAACACACAGACAGAAGGACCTCCCACACCAGGCATTTCTTTCACAGTTAAAAATCAAGGTGTCTGTAATGTGGATTCTTATAAGGGGTCTCAGAGAGAACCACACCAGGATCGCTCCCAGCTTCTGGGGGCTCTATGTTTCCTTGGCAGCCTTAGGTGGGGGTCAGACCTCTCCAAACTCAAATTCCATCTTCCTCTGGCTTTATTCCTCCTCTCTGACTCTGTATTTATGATTTTACTGTCTTTCTCTTATTAAAAAATAAACAACAACCATTATCTCTTATGTAGGTGCTGAGGATCTAAATGTGAGCCCCTCAGACTTGTTTGACAAGTGCTTTACTAAATGAGCCCTCTCTCTCCATGGCCTCCAGGTTACTGTTTTACCAGTGATTAATAAGAACTTGACATCTGTCATATAATTAAAGATATGTTACATTTGTTTATGCTATGGAACATTTGTTTAATAATGCAAAGATGTGTTGCATTCTTTTATGTTGCATTTTTTTAACTCTATGAAGCTGTGTTACATTGACTGCCTAAAATATCTGACTGGTCTAATAAAGAGCTGAATGGCCTATAGCTAGGCAGGAGAAAGTTTAGGCAGTGCTGGCAGACAGAGAGAATAAATAGGAGGAGAAGTCTAGGAAGAGAAGATCAAAAATAAGAAAAGAGAAGGAGAAGAGGATATCAGAGGCCAGTCACCCAGCTACACAACCAGCAATGGAGTAGAAAGAAGAGAAAGGCATATAGAATAGAGAAAGATAAAAGCCCAGAGGCAAAAGGTAGATGGGATAATTTAAGAAAAGCTGGCTAGAACAAACCAAGCTAAGGTGGGAAATTTATAGGAAAAAATAAGACTCTGTGTGATTTAATTGGGAGCTGGGTGTGGATCCCCAAGGAATAAAAAGATTAAAGAACAACCAACTACAGACATCTTACACTACAACTCTTCCTCCTCAGTGAAACAGACATAGGAAAGGAGGAGTTAAGCTGTCATACTACATAAGCAAGATTGGACAAACTGGACACGATGACTCATTTCTCACAACATAAAAACTGGGCTCTTGGTGCAATATCTAATGAAGCAGGCTCTTAAAATGTTTTTAGCCCCATGAAAAAGCATTCTTAAGCAAATATTAATGGGTACAAAAACCACCCTCCCATATTTTTTTAAGGGAAAGTGATGCCAGATTAGGAGCTCAAATACATATTATAGAACAGACCACTCTGCCAACTGGACAGCCTTGGCAAGTATTTCCTGGATCTTGTACAAGTTGTCATCCTTTGTAAGCCAGGGCAGAGCAAACTGGCAAGACATATTCCACATAATATGCCACAGCCAAGCCTATGAGTCTGACCATGTTAGCAATCTCAAAGCCCACTCTGGTTTTCCCTCAGAATTAGGAAACAGACAAAGGGTAAGAAGTAAGAGTCAGTAAGTTTATACGTTTCAAATTTGAAAGTGCCTCATCCACTGGTAAGACCCTGTATCACTGCAAGACTTAATAGCCACCATCCTTGTCAGACCAGGCAGGTAAGAGGGGACCTGCTGACACTGGGAGAAGGTACAAGATGGAGCAAAGTCACACACACTAGAAATTTCTCTAAGCAAAAGGAGAAGCAACCATAATTAGAGGAGCACAGGGCAGAGTTTGAAAGGCTTTGGGGTCATCTAACTCTTCTGAGTCCATTAGCCTCCCTAGTCTGATCATGACCTCTCTGATAAAGGTTAAAATGAGATGATTTTTATAGCAGCTTTATCGCGAGCAGAAAGAGGAGACGTCCAGGGTCAAAAAGCAACTCATTGCCCTCTAGTTTCTCTCTCACCTCCCTTTCATCGCTTCCAGGTTCTTTGCCAAAATAAACTTCAAAGATATTTTTCACTTAGGTTTCACTTAGGCTCTTTCTTCCCTTGTTATGCTTACCATGATTCCAGCATTCATGTCTCCGCTCAGCTGTCATAAACATTGTCATAGACTGTGCGTGTGTGTTGGAGGAGATAGGTGGGAAGACACAGAAAGATAAAACTGACAAAAAGCAGGCCCAACATTCCAGAGACACACATGAAGACAGGAATATAGGATTGCTGCTAATATGTTCCTGGGATCAGAACAACTGACTCTTCATAACCAACAGCCATGATGTCACCAAGTCGGCTCCATCTCTGCTATCTAAACCCTACTGGATAAAGGATAAGCAATTTTTTTTCTGACAATAACATTAAGACCTTCAAATAAACCTCCAAGTTCCTTTGGTTTTGAAATTCAATCAGTCATATTCAAGGAGATGAACCTTACTGGTAAAGAGGATATCAAGATACAAAGAAACTCGGGTCCCTTGGCAAGCAAGGGTGCATGACCTGTAACAGCGGGATCTAACCAGCCTTAAAACAGGGCTATCTGCTGGTTTCCTAAATTAGGCTTATTGAAGAAGACTGTGCAGAAAGTCACTGTGCAGAAAGGCATGGGCGCTTTCCTTAGACTTGGGAACAAGAAACGTAGACCATTACTTCACAACAGTGCAGCTGGACTCAGCATAATAAACTGTACACATCAGGGAAAGGATTCCACCTGAAGTCAGAGTGATCATAGGATGATATTTAGGAAAACATCAAGTGCTATTATTAATAACCAGAGAGCTAAGCGATTCTGAGTGCATGGCTTTGTGGACCAAAAGTTTATAGAACGGTTAATACTGTTATATATTTTCTTTTTTTAATTAGAACTTGCCTAGGACATTTCTCAGGTTTAAAAAAAATGAAAACTTAAAATTAGTATATGTCTGCTCAAACACACACAGTTCTCCTGGGGACAGCACTATCAGCTCTCCGGAACATTTTATAAACGGTTGGGACTTTTTCCATGGGAAAATTCATGGCTGGTTAAGTTGAGTCACTTGTGAATAAGAGTAGAGCTCCAAGCAGACTGAAAATTCTTTGTGATTCAAGAGGTGATTGAGTCGTCAATGAACCTGTTCCTTGTGTTCCGTTCTAGGAAATACTGGCTTAAAGTGGGAGATTAATCTACATTACTGAGCATGTCATGGGGGGAGCAGATCGGCCCTACTACTCTCTAATCGGTGCTCAACAAAGCTTTGGTCTCTTCCTTATCCACCTGGCGCTTTTTGAAGACCATGAAAGAAACATTCGCTATTAATACTCCCATGAAAGAACATTAATTACTGTTATTAGTAAAGGAGATGTCAACTAACAAAATAAATCTTTTTATTCACTCACTCTAACATCCATTTTGTGCTGATGAACCTATGAAATGATAGATGGTCACTGGCCATTAAGGTACCAAGTAGTGATTCAGAATCTCTTCCTTATCTTTTAGGATTGGGGTGGGAAATTAAATTCTAGTATGTCAGAGTGGGTTGCTTCAGCTAAGTAGATAGGACCTGGGATCAGTAAAGGAGAAATATCTGACCTGACATAAACTATTTTTTCTCTCAGTATTCTATCTCCAAAGTATTTGTGATTTTCTTCATGCCAATACTATCGTCAACTCTTTAGATCCCAAGTGGTTTGTTATACAGTAATTCCATTCTGAAACAATTTCCCCAGCTAAAGATATTAATGTCATAAACCCACTCCCTCAGCAGATGCCAGCCCTAGGAATTGGGTGCCCAGGGTACCTATACATCTTTCTGACTCTCCTACAGAATCCGGGACTCCTACAACCCTCTTCTCAATTGCTAAAATGACTTGCAGAGCTCAGGAAGACACATTGATGACTATCAATGGTTTATTTTAAATACTCTAACCCAAGAGCAGCTATGTTGAAATACGGAGCGGCGGGCTGTGTCCCGCCACCCAGCTAGCTTTACCCGAAATAATTACATGGAAACTGTATTCTTTTAAACACTGCCTGACCCATTAGTTTCAGTTTCTTATTGGCTAGCTTTTACATATTGATCTAACCCATTTCTATTAATCTGTGTAGCCCACGAGCTGGCTTACCAGGAATGATCTTAACCTGTGTCTGTCTGGAGTGGGAGAATCATGGCAACTCCCTGACTCAGCTTCTTTCTCCCAGCATTCCGTTCTGTTTACTCTGCCTACCTAAGGGTTGGCCTATCAAATGGGTCTAGGAAGTTTCTTTATTAATAAGAAATCACTCCCACATCATTTCCCCTTTTTCTGTTTAAACAAAAAAGAAAGGCTTTAACTTTAACATAGTAAAATTACATATAGCAAAACAGTTATCAAGCAAGAATTACAGTTACAATATTTATATCTATTTTATCTTTTATCATAACTAAGGAAAACTATAACTATCTATTCATTCTTCAACTCCATCAAAGACTCCAGAAGGATATAATACTACCTAAGTAAACAAGAAATAAGAAAACTCTAGAAATGACAGAGACATCTCGCTGCCTGGACAGTCACCCAAAGTTCTTTTGTATGGTTGGGGCATCCATCTTCAGCCTTCAGGCCCATAGTATCCAGCAGACATTTCCATGAAGCAGGAAATTTCAAAGACAGTTCAGTCACTATCTGCTGTGTCCTGCAGAATGTCTCGCAGACTCTTTCATGAGTCATGAACCCCAAAAGACCGTATCACCTTTAGGCAAGTTCAGCAGTCCTCTCTCTGCGGGTTCTCTGTGTCCATTTTATGCAACAGTCCAGGCAAGAGCAGTTTCTTGCCCAAATGGCTATCCAACTCCATAAGGATCCTCTTCGATGCCCATCTTCCTCTCGAAGTAGATTGGTGCCGCCAGGAGCAGATATGTCTGCTTGTCATGAAAAGTCCTAAGTTATTAAAATATTTTAAATGCCATATTCTGCAGCCTTTGAGAGATATGAAGAATGCCTATCTGAAATATATCTCTTTATATCTAGAAAATCTAAGTGACATGACTACAAACTTGACTATTATTTATGACTATCCATCAACAACCTATATTTCCTAATTATACATTACATTTTAAAAATGAACTACACAATCACAATACCTTAATCAAGATCAGAAATACATATACATATCACAAAATTGACCTTAAAATCCATACCAATGCAAATTATTCATACCTATATCATTTCCCCCTTTAAATGTAAAAGAACATTTATAAACAATATTTTGGGTACATGGGCGCAGTTTTTTTCTCTCCAAACTGCTTCCTGCTGAATGGGGGCGCTGTTAATCAGATCATTTAGGGTGTAACCTGTGTGCCAGGTTTATCTCAGTTGGCAGTTGAGTGAAGTAATTTTTTGATGGTGTTCACAGGAACTTTTCAGGAGGTCGTGGTCTATCATACCATATCGGGATAGATGCAATCCACAGGGTCTGGTCCTCTGTGAAAACAAAAGAAGACCCTTTCCAAAACATCATATCCTTAGACCCAAATTCTGAAATCATACCCTCATGATATCCGTTCTGGTTCCACTTGGCAGCCCATATAATGAAATGTCTCTCTGTACTTAGCTCCTTCACAGTCAAAAATTTTAAAGAAAACACAATGTACATAATCCAGACTCTCTGTGAATTTTCCATTTTTACGTGGCTTATTTTTCTTTATTTCTTTTAATCTCTTAACTATCTGTACTCTGTCTCTTTAAAGACTTTACCTTTTTTTTTTAAACCATTAACTTTATTTTCTATATTCTCTTTCTTCTCTCTCCCAAGTCTACGTCAAGGTATGGTGCAAAGATTAGGGAGTTCCCACACCTTCTCTAAGCATGCCTATTCCTACCACCTTGATATGCGAGCCAATTCTGAAGACTTACGCCTCTATTAAAGGGTCTTACGGAGGCCTCATTATAGCGGGCCTGGTTTAATCATTAGTCACTGGTTTTGACTCAGTTTTCTGTTCCTCTTCCCTTCTTGAAAGTTAATGTAGGAACATGAGAAGGAAGGTAGAGCGGAAGTTATAACCTTTTAACTGGGGGCATTCTCTTTCCGGCAATTAGCTTTCAAGGTCCTACCTAAGGACCTTGCTTTACAGTTCTGTAATTCACAGAAAGTTCTATCTGCAGAGCCGGCAGCACACATGTGCGTACAGTCACCCATGCACAAGCATGCGCACAGAAAGTATGCAAGCAAGATGGGGCCTTTTAGTACATAGCCAAAAGAGTGATGTGTCTTTTGTATTCTGTGGATTTGAAGGATCTCACACTCAAGGGTGTGCATACCAGAAGCTGACCTGCCCGTAAAGTGTGTTCACCAAGACCAGCTGCGGCAGCTCTCCCTGCTTGTTCTCACTGTGTGTGTGTGTGTGTGTGTGTGTGTGTGTGTGTGTGTGTGTGTCTCAAAAGCATCTCACCAGTACAGGGCATTGTTCTGTTCAGACACAACTTCAATCTTAGGAAAACCCTAGGAAACAAAACTCTTCCAGGACACAGCCCTGAGAGACCACCAAATATTATGTATTGTATGTGATCTTACCATCAAAAGGTGTAGAATTATTCACATTTTGCCAGAACATTTTTGGAGGCCTTGTTCTGACGATTGCTGTAAACTATTTTTGAAAACGTGGTGACTGAAAGAGACATCCTACAGGCTTTTCCTCCCACTTACAGTTAATGATGTTATTTTCCTCTTCATATATGAAAACTCCTGGAGGCAATAACTACCTGTGTTCAGTGTGTTCCGAAGGGCGTGTGGCATGCCATCAGGGAATTTCCGTCTCTAATGCAATGCCATCTGCTGATCCCGTGACATGTGTATGAATAAGCCCTGCCCCCACCGCTTGCTTGGTCTGTGCATTTAATTAAGTGCACAAATTCCTACAGGCATGTGGTTAAAAGGGCGCTGGCAGATTTCCCCTCTGGAGGGCTTGGCTCTGGGTAGCTGGAGCCCTTGCTGGCACTGGAATTCCAAACATGCCTGCATGTGTAACAAGAAGTCCTGAGTTAATAGCATGGCAGCCTTTGTCAGCTTCCATCTCAGCTCACTGCACGAGCTCTGTAATAACTCATACTGAAATTGAACCATCTGAGGGGGCTCTCTATCCATTGCTTCATACAAAATTAGCATTTGTGAACACAAACATAGGGACATTAGCCACATGAACACTTCAAAACAGTCCGCTTGGTTTCATCTTGGTGGTTGTTGTGATTTGGTTCATTTAGTTTGCAATACAAAACAACTTACTGAGGCTGATCCATACGTGTAAAAACCCACAAAACAAAAATAAAATACCTTTGAGGTGTATTAACTGCCATAAACGTGGTACCTTAGGATACAACATAACTTATCACAAGCTCAGTGTGTGTGCACGTCCACACATTCACATGTCTGTCGTTTTTATTGTGGAGACATTTACTGATATGTGGTATTTACTGATAGGATAGGTAACAAAATCCAGGACAAAATTGCTCTAGATTTGGGAGCTTCTCATTGGAAGAGGATTGCTCCTTCCCTGAGTCTCATCTGAGCACTATTTGATTGCGGAGAAAATGTAAAATAAAAGCAAATGTAAACAGGACGTAGTCACATGACCTATTTGACTTGATCTTCAGCCACCAAAATGTCTGTGTGACTAAATGCTTTGCATAGCTTCTTATTAACCTTGCCATGGTCAGCAAAGAGTAAGCAGAGGGTTGGGGCTGTAGGGAAGTCCCACCAGCTGTGAGCAGTGAAGAGGTCAGAGTGGTGGCTATGGGGACACCTCATCTCCTACAAAGCTCAGGCATTGATCTGTTAGCTGTTGGCTAAAAGCTCCCTGTGGAAAATCTGCAGCTACAGCCGTAGTCTGGTAACCATGGCATGCTAACAGGCTCGCTTTGAGAATTCCCAATTAGACTGAGGAATGAAGGAACACTGGACGGTTCTCTCCTCCTGATTACAATCAGTTGGAGATCGATTCTCTTGTCTGGTGAAAGGGAGAGGCATGGTGAATGGAAATAGCGAAATTTCAAAGGGTAGAGATGCTTAAATCCCACAGATGCATCTTTCTCTCGCTTCAGCTAGTTGGGAATACAAACCGCAGATCAGAAACCTTAACGTTTTGTAAATAGGTTAAGAGACAAGAACACGGTAGAAACCGTAATGCTATTTTATCTGCTCGTAGGTTTCAGTTTTCATCTTCAAAGCCTAATGCTGTTCCTCCAATTAGTTTGAACTCATCCACCCCCACCCCCATTCCCCCGCACTTTTACATCCTATCTCTGCCCCTGTCATCATGAGAAAAGCAGGAAAGAGAGAACCTGCACCTGCTGGTCCTGACCCTAATCTCCCATGACTCATTGTTTTTCTCTTGAGACCAAGCTTGCACTCAGTCACCTTGATAAAGTGCTCCCAATAGAAAGAGCTTCATGCCTCCTCAGTGCTCATCTTCCCCGGTGGCTCTGCAGACCCCTCCCCAACCCATCCAGCTCTTCCCTGGACTACCAGGGCACTGCAGCCCCACCCTAGCTGGTCCCTACCATGCCCTTCTGCAAATTCCAAGGCTTTGGGGTCTCTTTCTGCTCCCGCTCTACCCTCTCCTGTGTGTCATGCCTGTGGCTTTCATGCAGGTTATGCTCTGACCTGTCATCATCTCCCAGGTCAAGACGTTTGTTCAAAGAACTTAGAAACCTCCATTCCCATCCTCTCCCCTGAACAGACTCCTGACCCTCCATTTGAACACTCTAAATGTGCATTCGACACTAAAACTTCTGCTATGTCAAAACCAGTCTCGTCTCATCACAGAGTAACCCCTTGGTCCTTCCTAGTCCAACCCCAGTCTTTTGTCTCTTTGCTCTAGATTTCCAATTGCTTCGAGGCCATCGGGATATAGCTAGCTGACCTGAGAGAGTAGCAGTGCTGCTTTAGAGGTCATGGTCCAAGTTTGGCTCTGGCTGCTCATTTGCTGAGTATGGAGACAGGGATGCTCATTCTGGGAAGAGGCTAAGGACTCTCCATTGGCCTTTCCACCTCTCAAGAGTTTCATCCACTTCTACCCAATATCTCTCTCCCTCCTTTTCCTCACTATATCCTTTGGCAAACATCGTAAGAAAGCCCTTGCGTACATCTTCTATCTTAGCAGCCTGTCTTCAGAATACCCAAACTAAAACAAATTTGCGTCTGTTAAAAACAACCGACTATTCTCAGAGGGACTCTCGGGCGTTTCCCCTTCTTTTATTCACAAAACGAATGCTCATTTCCTCCTGTTGCCTCAGGAAAACACCACAGCCAAAGCTGTGTAACAAGCAGAAGTTGATCGCCTGGCAGTTCTTGAAGTTAGAAATACAAAAGACAGGTTCGGTAGGATTGGTTCCTTCTGGACACTTTCAAAGTGTGCTGGATAGTTTTATGCCAACGTGACACAAGCTAGCGTTATCTAAAAGGGAACCTCAATTGAAAAAAAAAATGCCTTCATAAGAACGAGTGGCAGGCAAGCATGTAAGGTGATTTCTTAATTAGTAACTGATGAGGCCAGGTGGTGGGTGGTGCCATCCTTGGTCTGGAGGGTTTGGGTTCTATAAGTAAGCAGGCTGAGCAAGCAATGAGAAACAAGCCAGTAAGCAGCACCCCTCATGGTCCCCACGTTCCTGCTTGAGTTCCTGTCCTGACTTTGCTTGATGATGAACAATGAGCAATGTGGAAGTGTAAGCCAATCAAACCCTTTGCTTCCTGAGCTGCTTTAGTCATGGCCTTTTGTTGAAACAACAGAAACCCTAAGACTTGTCTGTTTTGTTGTTCTTCTCTGCTTCTTGTGACACTGCAATCCTTAGATTATAGACCCATGGCTCCCGTCTCTATCTCTGTGCTCACATTGACTTTTCCCTGTAAGAGTTTTATACCCAGAAACTAAAGTATATTGAATAACCATCCCTATTGTCTCACACTTTTAACCTCCAATCATTATTTACCCATGCCTAAATACATACCATATACTCAGCCAAAATTTATTTGAAAAGATTAAATATGACCAATTAACAGACAAGAATATCTCTTATTCAACACGATGAGTTCATTGGAACTGATGTCAGGGATGTGGTAGACGGTCCTTCATTGAATATTGAAACTTCTTTAGAAAGTACTGGTAAGCGGCTGTGTGGGAGAGGAGTTGATCGAGTTAGATGTTATAGATATGAAGAAGCAGCACCTGAGTAGCATTGGCCAAGTGAAGGGAACAGGCACATGGGCCCCAGCCTCCAGGATCCGTGTGTGCGCATCATTGAGACAGTGCATACCAAGCATTCAAATCCCCATAAGCACACAAGATTTGGACTCTGGAGAATCTGTCCCAGACCCAAGAGCAGTAGGGACCAGAAGAGCACACAGCCATGCTGTTGTCTGAGCTCCTTTGCATTACATGTACACACTTTTACCTTACATTTGCATGCTTTTTACGTACTCCTTACAGTACACTTACATTTATCCTTGCTGGTCCTCTTTCTTCCCTGAGAACAGAAAGAAGAGGGGAACACCATGCCCCAGCCCTCTGCTGCCTTTCATCTCACTTTCTACTACATTTTATGACAGTTACTCCAGAACCAGAATTGGCTTCCAATGACAGGCGCAGAGTCTTTGGCGATTTCCACTTTCCTGGACCTGTAGCACCTGTGCCCCGGGAATGATTTCACAGCCCCCTCCCCAAATATCCTCTCATCTTTGTGTGTGTTTCCACATTTGTGTTATAAAATTTTCCTGGCCCCCTGACCCATGTCAGCAAGCCCTCTATTGCTTGTATTTTGCTGGTGACTTATAGTTCTCTTCCACTATCTTGACTTTATAAAAGCATCCCTTTTCCCCTAAACTTTGAGGTTGTTGGTGATATCAGTGCTCCTTTGTAGGTATCTGATATCTGTGCAATGTCTGTGATCAACTTTTATATACACACAGTGTTCAATAGGTGTCTCCTAAATAAATAATTGAAGCAGCTGTGAATATTTTTGTGACTATGCCATCGTAACTATGACCTATATGCCTTGGGGGGTCACTCCAGCTAGGTTTCTTAGTCCATTATTTCTTTATAAATTCCTCTTTGAATGATCACAGGGCTTTAGAAAAAAGACCCTTTCATATTCTAAAAATAAGAACAGGACAGGCGAAGTAGTTATTTATGCACAGTAGACTACCGCTGCAAACTGTTTTAAATATGGGCTAATTTCTAGTGCAGGGAGTCTGTTGTCGTGTTACCTAGTGGGTAGCCGAGCCGTGTTTTCCCATCATAAAACAATTAGAAACTGAAATTAAGAATGTTCATACAAATTAATATTCACACTTTGAATCCTTTGTCAATTGAAATATTTTGAAACGGCCAGCTGACAGAGTGGTCATTTCATCGTCACAAATCTGAGGACCTCGAAGACAGGAAACCATGGTTATTGTTTCTTCCACAAAACCTTTCTGACTTTGGCCCTAGGAACTACCTGGCCCATCTAATGCGTGCAGGGAATGGAGGGCTCTGGTTCAACGAGGCAGAATCTTTGCTAACTAGACAGAGATTCATTGTACACAACTATCTGGGGCTTAGCTCTGGCCATCTTTTCCTCTGCCTGGAAACAGCTAAAGCATATTTCCATTCCTTTCTGATCCCTGTTAACATCTCCCCTCTAGCCCACCCATGAAAATGTGTCACCTTGATTTAAAGTGAAATTAACCCCCCTGGGGTTTCACAACAACATAACAGTGGAAGACTTCCTAACTCCTCACCAACTTCCTTTCATGCACAAATAAATTGAATTTTGCTTTCCCTCCCCCTAAAACCATAATGATGCTCACTCTGAAAATCTCAGCAGCCCAGAGACTCAACTGACCTGAGAACTGCTATCATTGTCTTTAAGCGATGGCATCTTAATCTCTATTTCTCTCTTCTTTTCCTAGGTAAGTGGTATTTCTTCTTCATTGCTTCGGGGAATATTGATCTGTCTGGTAAGTGTTCGCTTTGTTGTGGGACCTGGTGTGGCTTGAAGGCTACATGAGAAGCGCCTGTGAGAGCGAAAAGATGAAGTAGAAAGCACTAGTTGCTTTTCAGTGGGATGCTGGTACGTGTTAAATCTACTTCAGATGGATGTTGTTGTGGGGGCATCACTGTTTGGACCTGTCACTCACTTTGTTCTTATTTCGGGAAGAAGGCCTAGTGGCTGATGAATTGTTGATAAAAGTTGCCTTTCAGACAATCTTTTTATGTGAATTTTCTTTTCAAAAAAAATTTTTTAGCTTCTTTCTGCTGTCATTGAACTTTTCTAAATGCCTTCCATTCCAATATTATAGAACCGTAAAACTCCAAAGGGAGATATTTTATTTAGGACTTGGCTACTTATGTGAAGCATGTTGTTCTGCTATAATGACTGTGTCCCTCCCACTGCCTCTGTCATCCTCTGGTGTCCTCCCATACAGTGTCTTCACCCATACAGTATTGGGGGTGTAGAGGGACTACATGGTCATTAAGTTCTACTGCATTACAACATCTCTATTGAGTTACAAAATCTGGTATGCTCCCATCTCTCTAGTTAGAATCACATATGCGTTTTGTTGTAATTTCTTCCTATGAGTTAATGACAGGAATTGGTATTTTTCTAGATAATACTGTTCGTGCTAGGATTTCTCCCTTAAAAGAATGACAGAGGCACAACATAGATTAAGAAACAACGAGAAAAATAAAACCTAAGTCCTCGGATTTACTCATATCATAGAAGAATGTAAGCAGCATAGGGTGGCTTTATTTTGTTTCTAAGAGTCGACTCTTCCACTTCCTGGAGGTGACGTAGAAAATGCTGTCGGTGCTGTATTCTGATTGAAGAGGAGGAAGAGTCACATGTTTGTGGCTTTCTTACATTTTTTTCGTTCAGATTATTGGTTCTGGTGAACATGGTTGCTCCTTAAAGATATTGGATTTGGTTCGGCTATATCCTAGAATTTGCTGTTTCATATTCCTTATCCAAAACAAGCAAAACAACCTTGTTCTTCTATTAGTTAATTAATCAGAGGTATACGTAGGATTTGGGGGCTGTTGTTTGTTTTTCTTGAGCAGAGTTTCATTGAAACGTTTGGCACTAGCATGGTTTCTGTAGAGGATTTTTCTAGAATCAGACCTTAAAATAGGTTTTACTTGTGTTTATGTGTGTTTAATAGGACGTGTTTGAAAAAGAGTCCCCAGAGGTCACCTAAGTTGCCCTTGATATGTTCAAAAGACTACAGATGTTGCTTTAAATAACCCATAATGCGATTCTGAGCCCCTGCTGTTTCCAGTCTTACAGTAGAATTTTTCTATTAAAGATTCTGGATTAAAGAGATCAGAAAACAGGAGACGAAAAGACGGCCAGGTGAAGGGGTTAGGTTTCAGACATGCGTAGGCTTTCTCAGAGACTTTGAAGCCTATCAGAGCCCCACAGACATGGGGACCAAGATGCTATTTGAACAGCTTGCTTAACAATGGGCTGGACGGTGAGTCACATTTTAAATTGACAAAGTTAGCCCTTGTGGGTACCTTTTTATTCTTTGCCTTTGACCTTATTGGATGCCATAAATGAAATATGGTGGTGTGGGTTTGAAAAGGCCAGGGGCTACGTATTTATACCAATCCATTGACAGGGGAAAGAAACCGAGGAGTGAGCAAACACAGTTTGTTTAACTCCATCCAGTTAGCTCAGGCGCCGTCATACAAAGACGCTGTGGTTCTAATCTGTAACTCTGTTTGGGCATGAGATCTTCCTTTGTTATTTTTAAAATCTTTTCATTTTATTCAGGTAAGCCATGCGGAAAGGTCAGATCTGACAAGGTAGCTTGGCTTTATGCTCACTAGAAAAGGAACCTGAAAATACTTACTGTGAGAGAATCTATTTTTAATGTAGATTTCGTGATTTATTCCACGCTATTTCTGTTATGAATGGCTTCCACTTTGCAATCAGATGCAGTAGAGTATCTGCCTGTGAGCTCATTTCAAATATCCTTATTTGTCATACTAGAAAATGCCAATGTAACCATCTACATTTAATGACCATGCCAGATTTCTACATGATTATATGAGTGATAGTTGTACAACATTCTTTTCTGCGTTGCTCGAAAATTCATGTGCAATACCATTAACTAACAGATATTATAATTCTTCAACATTAAATTTTTAATTATATTACATTCATTTTGCTACATAGCATTCATCATATAATCCAAATATGACCAAGTGTGTTGAAAAATTGTCCTGAATATTGAGAGGCTTTGTGATTAATCTCTTCACTTTAGTGACTATGTCCGTATTGTACTGATAATGAGAACTACAATGTCCCCTTGTCCTTATGAAATTACAATACCAAAGAAGAGGTCATAGGGAATGTCAGCCTTAAAAATGGAGATGACTGCAAAGCAGGATGGGGGATCTAAGGCATGGTGTAGAAATCAGATGTCTTGGGAAGATTAGGAAGTGTTGAAATTTGCACATTGTTCTTTGTGTAAAAAGCACACACACACACACACACACACACACACAGCTTCTGTCTCTACAGCTGAGCCGATCTTTCTGAACTCTCACTATGTCAAGTAGAGAATCTGGGTTTGCTAATGACTTGCTCTCAGTCTCTTATGTAAATGGTCCTCTTCCATTACAAAAATAAAATAAACATGCTCACCTCCCTAAAGGTTCTGACTGAGAGAACCAGTTTTCCTATAGCTTCCATGACAAGCTGGCTGGCTGGCTAGACATAGGGGGTGCTTGAGGCATCACTTCTCAATGCTCTGCTTGGTCATACATGCACACTGCTGAGACTGCCCTAGGTCCCAGATTCCTGGAGTAAACTGTGGTTTTAGGCCTCTTCCCTTGGTATGTCCTCCTAAGCTTTAGTTAGATTACCTTTGTCCTCCAGCCAGCAAGGTTATCCTGCAACCTACTATAACGACTGCTAGGCTGTGGGATTGCCAGCCAATACTGATAGGCACAGATGTCTGGGACATCTACACAGAGTAGTTCTGCTAGCCTAACAGGTTTGCTGGAGGCTTTTGGTCCTCTGCTACATCCGCCCAATGGGACATCCTGAAACCCATTGAAACAGTCTTTCCCAAATGCCCCCAAAGTATGCAGGATATAAAACCACTCTCTCACCCTCAAGTCAGTGTGGCGTGTTTGCCTTGAGATTTGGAAGCAAGGCAAGCTGAGGAGATGGGTTCTCTGCCCCCTCCCCACTGTCCTTTGGGAATGGTCCTCTACTCTTTCTCATTTGCTTCATCATACCCAGGGTTCTCTCTGTTCGTAGTGGATGGTAAATCACATAAACTAATAGCCAATTTGGTTTTATTCTAAAGGAAAACAATTAAGATTTTAAAAGATTCTTTTCTCATCAGCCTTGACTTTTAGAATTACTAACTTAACTCAAAAATTTTAATTTTGATTACAGACAAGACTCCCCTCCTTTTTCTCCCCTCTTTTATTGCTCCTTTTATTTTTACTAACATAACCCTAAAGTCCTCTCTATACCAAGCAGGTCACTACCTTGGGCTCATAAGTGACCAACTCATTTACACAGAAATTGAGAAGAAAATACATTAAAACATGTCAGTATGTTTTCAAGGAGATTGTGCCTTTGATCAGCACAAACTAATGAGAGGTTTGCAGAGAAAGACTCCACTGGCATGAAGGGAAAGATGGGCATGGACGATTAGCAAGACATCCAGTCACAGAGAAGCACATTTCTCAAGCAACTTCAGCAAAGCGGTAGTTAAATAAAATATTCCGAAAGACACAAAACAATTCTGTTTGAGTGGTACCCCATAGCATAGCATGTGTCCCTCCACGGAGATCTAGAACATGTTAGAATATTAACATTTCAGATAAATCCTGACATACAAGCATGCATCTAGCTCCATTTAACCCATGTGGGCCAAACTCGTGTTCATACTTGGTAATTTAGAGAAGTCAGCTGCTGCTAAGCTAATGATGAGCCGGGGGCAGTTCTTGCGGTCTAAGAATGCCATACCATTCTTAGTAAGGACATAATATATAAAAGATATATTAAAAATGTATGCCAAATCATTTCTTGAGGGTTTGGAGTTTCTCAAAATTCCTGGCTTCTTTTTTAAGATGTGTGAAATATCAGTTATGTTCACTACCTGTTTGTGTACCGCTCTCGAGGTGGCGGGGCCTGGGAGAACGGAGCCGATCAATAAATAAAAAAAAAAAAAAATGAGGCAGACCAACGTCTGATGAAATAGCCAACTTTATTCAGAGCATCAGACAGTTTATAGTCTGAGGGTTAAGAAAGGTCACAGGAGTCAGTGTCCAATGACAAGGCACACGTAGTGAACAAGTCACACCTAGTAGGCAAGCTATATGTGGCAAACGCCTGTGTTTCCATATGAACAGATACGAGTAGCCAGCTGTAATGGATAATCTGAGGTAAACTCACTCCTCTCTGCTACACCTGGGAGGAGGACAAAACCACATTCCCCAAACAAATTCTGAAGAAACTGAGGCAGCTCTTGTTTCGTTTCCTTGGAGTTTTCTCACAAGCAATCAGAATTCTCCTTATATGACTCCGTTCTTAGACTACGTTATGACACCCCTACAATAATACCTTTTGCCCCAAAGTAATTGATCATAGCAAATAGTTTCTGTGTTTCCCCTTCTGAGTCAACCTAATAATTAACGGTAATGTCTCTCAAATATATTCCACAGTTTGAACATAACATCCAGATATTACAAAATATTTATTCATGTTCATATTGCTTAAGCCAACTTTTTTGGTGATCTTCAAAAGGACTTACGTGAAATAACACTCAGGAAGGGGCCTCCCTTTCATTTTATAATGGAATACCTCCTTTTGAAATTGAAACTGTTGTAACTTTTCATGCTAATCATGATAGACTGCCTCGGAGGACTTTTTAATTATATTTTTTATGGCTTGACCAATTTTATGTTTTAATTTTCTTCCTCCTTCTTTTAAACGTTCTTCTTTCAGGGCGCTTTCCTCTTCACTGCACACTCTGGCATATTTCAAATATCCTGGAGTTAAGATCGCACCGACTAGGGGGGTCAAGACTTCTGAACTGCCTGTCATTCAAACACAACTGGCTTCTTTTTTAAACCACTGACCATTCTCTATACCTTGTTCTATGGAGAGTATGTACATATTTGCTAGAGTAGGTGTGTATGTGTATGCATGTAAGTACATGTGACTGCTTGTTTGTATGTGCAGTAACATGTGCGTGTGTGTGTCTGTGTGTGCTTGTGTTTGTGTGTTGTGTAGGTCAGAGGTAGATGTCATGTCTTTCTTCAATCATTCTCCTCCTTTATTTCTGAGATGTGATTTCCCAGAGAGCTTGAATCTCATCATTTTAGCTAGGCCAGCTGGGAAAATGAGTTTCTAATCCTCGCCCCACCCCTGCCAGTGCCGGGACTACAGGAATGTGATGTATTCCTGGGGATTTTCATGGGTTCTGAGGCTTCAAAGGCAGATCCTCACACAGGAATCGCAAGTGCTTTCCAGTCTGGGCAGCTCGCCGGTCCCATTCTGTCTCTTTAAGAACACACAACACAACATGAAAAATGCATGTTTACATCTTTGGAAGACAAGGGAGCCAAGCATGTCTTTGTGGCAACTTTATTTTTGCTTTTTCGACTGCAGCTTCTCTGTGTTTGGTGAAGTTTTCCTTTCTCCATGACGTTGATAAGTTCAGGAACTCAAATGCTAACTCTCAGAAGTTCTATCAAGGAAAAATAAGTAGATATTAAATATGTCAACACCTTCCAGGGAACGTCCAAAAGGAGTGTAGGACATTAGAGCTGCAAAGGAAGCCAGAGAGCACGCAGCCTGGCTTTCTGAGTGCCTCAGCATTACCTTTCTGCCTCTCAGCCCCATGGTCTCCTTGCTGCATAAAGCCAAGTTTCAAAGACATTTAAAATTATACATTTGTCTGCAATTTAGCGATTATCTGTGGTAGTTTCTAAGTACACTTATTTTTTAGTTATACATTAAGTTCTACTCATAACCAACACTATAAAATTCCTCCAGTGAGATGATGTAACTACATATTATAGGTAAACCACTCACTACTTGAAGTATAAATATGCATGCATATAGCGTATAAAGTTTCCTAAAAATGGGTCATAATATATTCCATGGTTGATTTGCGTATTCTACAAATCCATCTTTGACTACTCAGTCTTACGTACAATGCATGTTAATAGTTGCTTTACTAAGGAATGAACTATAATTGTGGAATTTAGATTTCATATTACAATATTTTAAAAAAGCTAAATTTATCAGACTAAAAGAAGCTCAAGTATATTTTCGTAGAGGCACCATTTTGGAAATTGCACAAATATGGTGTATTTACTTATATTTGTTTTGAGAGAGAGTCACTGTGTATCAGAAGACAAAATTGAGGCATCATCTCACCTTTCGCCTTTCTTGTTTCTAGGAATCAAACTCGGATGTCAGGCAGCAAGTGCGTTTACTCAGCCCAGATAAGACATTTTATGATCAGCTCTGAAACAATATTAAACTACCAAACAGATGCAGAATAGGCTATCATATGCCCTTATGCCAACGGAATTTATACTATAACAAAGCTAATGTCAATTTTCTATGCAAAATGGAAAATTAAAGTATTCCCGTGAGCAATTACTTTCTAATACTTTTACTGTTTTGAGAATTGCATCATATTACTCCTACCTCTCCCTTTCTTCCTCCAGATCCTCCTATGCCACCTACAAATTCATATCTTCTTTAGTTACTCGTGTGTGTGTGTCGTGTATGTCTGTGTGTGTGTGTGTGTGTGTGTGTGTGTGTGTGTGTAACCTATTCAGTTAATTTAGTTTTCCTAATAGTACATGTGTCCAGGGATGTCCAGTTGGGATTAAAACATATGTGGACATTTATCCTTGGAGGGTTCTGACTCTCCCTCTCCCTGCAATCGTTGACCATCAATGGCTCTTCATGTATGGGTGGGGGAGCATGGGAAATTTCCCAGTTTAGATTGCCATGTTAACTGGTCTTGTCATCATGCTGATCTTGTTCAGGCAGTGATCTTGCTCAGACTACATGGGTGCAACTTTCATGTCATGCATAAAAGACACAGTCTCACAGGAGGTAGATGTCCTAGGCTCCCTCTGTTTTAGACTTAAGTGTGGGGTTTGTGTTGGAGATGGACCAGCTAAGGTTGGAAACCCCACGAATCTTTATTTATTTATTTATTTTGGTCACAACAATATTAAGTAAATGAAGTCACCATTTAGTCTCCTTAGAGCTTTCAAAAATTTTAATACATTTTAACTAAAATATAATTATATCACTTTCTCCATTCAGCCCCCTCCAATCCTCTAGTTCTAACCCCTTCCATACCCCTCTAAATTGATAGCCTATTTTTCTTTGATTATTACTGTTACATATGTGTATGCATATGTAAGTATGCATAAATTTATAAATATATTCCTCTGACTCTGTTTTTGTTGTTTGTGTGTGTATGGTTTCAGGACTTACCACTTTGCATTGGATAACCAATTAGGAAATTCATCCCTGAGAAAGACTAATTCTCCCTCTCTCCACAGTCATTAATAGCCTGCAGTTCTTGGTCTAGGGGTGAGACCCCCATAAGACTTCCCCTTTAGCATGTCCATTGATACCGCCATTGTTCAGGTCTCATGCATGCAGCATGACTAGGAAAGACTGTTTCACAGAGTACTTCCTTGTCTTCCAGTTCTTTTTGCCCCCCTCTTCTGGGGTTTTCTTTGAGCCATAGATGCAGGAGCTGGGATGTAAATGTGTCCATAGGGGCTTAGCTTCCCACCCCTGCATTAGGGACCAGTAGCAATTTTCTGTGATTGTCTCTATTTGCTGTAAAGAGAACATTTTTTGACAAGGGGGTGATACATACTCTTAGTTATGGGTACAAAGACAAGATTTGGAGTATAGTTAGGAGTGATGCTGGCTCTTTAAGATCCATGGCGTCACTAGCACCAAGAAGTTGGGTAGGTTTCTAGTACCAGGCATCATTTTCTTCCTATTAGCAAGACCCTAATTCCAATTAGATAGTTGTTGCTTACAACCAACATGTGAATGCCGCTCAATTGCACCTTTATGAATAGCATACCATGCTGGTCCTTGTTGTGGTTCCCCTTAGAGTTTTACATTTGTGTTTACACTCAAGAGTATTTAATAAATGAGGTAGTCTCTGTTCCTTCCATTAATCTCAAAAAATGAATTTGGAAACTGATTAGACTCTGGAATTTCAGGTTAAAAACTATCAATTAATAATGAGATGTTTGATAGTGTTTTCTTCGTGTAAATATATTCACTAATTTTTTTCATTTTATGTAGAAAACTTTCATGATTCTAGAGTTGTTTAATAGAATTCAGAGGTGAATTCTGGAACTTTGTGATATGCTGATAAAGCTTATAAAGGAGCTGGAAATAGTTCAGAGATTGCTATGATTTCCTCATGACTTTAGTAATGACATATCATCCCCCTTGTTTGAAATAATCAAAGACTACATTAAAGGTGACTTTATGTAGTTAAATTGTAGGTCTTAATTTTGATTGCAATTTACCCAAGAGCATTTGATTGAGCTATCTATGGCATTCATTTTTGATACTCACACTGGAACTAGGAAAGTAATAAAAATAAGTTTTTAAAACTAAAAATATTTAAATGATCTCTAAATATTGTATTACTTACTAACAATATTTCAAAGCAACTATGTGTTTCACTTTGTTGCCTTGATAAACTTAAGCCTAACACTTCTGTTTAATACAAAATTAAAGTTTCAGGATAGCCAATGACTATTAACTATGAAAGAACATATTGCCTGGCAGATTTTAAGTTGCTTGAAGGTACAAAGAAGTATTAAAAAATAATTGCATAGATTGTAAGAAAGATATTATTTTGGGTTGTGCAAAATGTAAAATTAATTTGAGCAGTTAAGTCTATTAGCATCAAAAAGTAAATCTCTTTGAGTGAAAAATTATCTTCACATATAGGCTTTTTATGAAAAATAGTAATGGAAAACTTTTCTTATATATTGAATCACCTGCCTTATTTGATATGTTTCCTTTTGAAAGCAAATACATTTTCTTTATTATATCCCTCTAAGGAGATATTAAAAAGTCGTGTATAATAATATCCTTGCTTTATAACCAATGACACAGCATCTGTACATCAATCCCTGCAAACTTGGTTCTACCTAAGTCTGCACAAGCAGAGCGTTCATCACAGATGCTCCTCAGCTAGGCTATTAGTAGAAGGGACACAAAACTATTTCTGCTGTTAAACTAATTTAATTTTGTGACCAAACACATCAGCTCCCATCATCAAAATTTCTGTGGCCTGGTCAACTGCACTGTTTCTACCTATTGCTGCGCCACTTCCTTTGGAACCTGTCAGATGAGGCTTCAACTTTGTTTGATACACAGTGCAACAAACAGGAATGATGGAGTGTAGTAATTGGAGTGGCGGGGCTGCATTCCCAGCACCCCGGCCGCCTGCTCGGCTAGCTTATGCCCCGAAATAATTACAGGGACACTGTATTCTTTTAAACTCTGCTTGGCCCTTTAGCTCTAGCACTTACAGGCTAATTCTCACATCCCGATCAACCCATCTCTAATAATCTGTGAGAACCGGTCTTACCAGGAAGATTCTAGCCTAGTCCATCCTGGGTTGGAGCTTCATGCCGTGTGTCTGCCCGGGAGCGGGGCATGGCGTTTCTCTCTGAGGCGTCTGCTCCTGAGAGAGCTGTGAAGTCTCTGAGCTCACTTCCTCTTCCTCCCAGTGTTCTGTTCTGTTTACTCCTCCCACCTATCCTCTAACCAATAAAATGGGCCAGGGCAGTTCCTTTATTAGCCAATGACCTTCCTCCATCAATGGAGTGATGGTGGAGATGTCACAATGACACTCATTCTGTTGTGTATTGAATATGTTTTTCACCAAAAACAATAAAAAGAAACCATAAAAGTCCCATCTTCCTCTGATGTCTATTCAGCTGATGAGTCTACCAACAGCCCGTTGTGAGCACTATTGTCTTGTTATTGGAAAATGGGAAGTCATGCCTTTTCAGCAAGAAACTGAGACTTTTCAGTATAAAGTGTTCCAAGACATACCTCAAATGACACTGAAAGATGCACAAATGACTGTCTTGGGGGTCTGAAGTTTTACTTGTTTGATTTTAACACAAATTTATTATTAAGTTTTGCATTTTTTTCTCACAACCCAATGTCAACAATAAATTATTTGTGTTGCAAATCTTTAGGAAAAGTTGAAGCCACTGGCATGGCAGGAGCCTCATAGTTCACCCTCCCAGTCCCTTCTTCACCTTCCACCCACCACGCAGCTGATCCCAATCACTTCTATGTTTCTCGGAACTGAAAAATGTCCAGGTCCTTTGCACAGACTCCCCAGAGTGGCTTTCCTTTCCTAGTGACCCATGGGTATCTAGGACAGACTGAGTCACGTGGTACATCCCAGCCTAGAAGGATATCTGACTAGATTTAAACACAACACTGATGTCTTTGTGGGTTTCCAAGAAAACATAAAACCAGTGACCTTTCTCTGGAGCCTATCCTGCAATGATTTCTTCTGTCTGTGACTTTGGAGTGGCATTTTGTGTCTTCATAGTAGGGCCTAGGGGAGCATGCTAAGTTTTTGTTTTTCTTTTCTTCCTGCTGTAAAGCACACTCACTGAGAAAATACAGTCTACTCTCTCAAAGTCTAGAGAGAAGGTAGACTCTCCTCCCCCAAGTGACATATGGCTGTGCTTCCAAGCAGTGCCTCTTCTCTGTTACCAAAGGAAAATAAAACATGTTTAATCTAAGTGAGCTTCACATCAGGGGATCACGGAGCTGTAGTGTTTCCTTACTATTTTGAAAAAAACAAAGCCTTTCTACATTCTAGAATTTTCTAGTTAATTCTTTGACTACACTACAACATGAAGTGCTCCCCCCAGAGAACTAGGGTGATAAGTTGTTCAGTAGAGCCTTTGCCATACAAGCATGAGGATCTGAGTTCAAACCCCAGAGTCCACAATTAAAAATCTAAAAGTGGGTATTGTCTATCACTGGGAAAGTAGAAACAGGCTGATCCCTGGGGCTTGCTGGCCAGCCAGCCTAGTCTTTTCTGCAAGTTCCAGGCCAATAAGAAGTCCTGTCTCAGAAAACAAGGTAGCTAGTTCCTGTGATAATATCTAAGGTTGATCTCTGGCCTCCACATGTATACACATAATGCACACACACATGCATACATTTGTGTATATGTGTGCATGCCCCACATATAACAAACATGCACGCACATAAGACACAATGCATGCATGCTGGTACACACATATGCATCACATATATACCATACACACATATATGTAATTGATGCGCATGCACACAAATGTGACCCACATATGAAAATGAAATCGCTGCCTATCTTGAAGTAGAAGCATGAAGCTGCTTGAACTGTCAGATTCTCATTTGATGCCTTGGGCAGAAGTAGCTCTAATTTTTCTGCAGGTGAAGCTCCTGTCTCACTGCCAGAATGTAGTGGGGTAGCAGAGCTGTGTTAGCTTGTAAATGCAGCTTTTGAACCACAGCACTTGACAACAGACACAATTCTGGAATATACCAGCTAGTTCACTTTCCATTTCTGTAATAAAATATGCATGGCAAAATAAAATTGAGGTCAGACAGTGATTGGGGATAAAGAAACTCGTTCGCGGGAAGAAAGTGTAGGAATTATTTTTCAAACGATTACAGAAATTGTCATTTTCTGGAAATAGTAGATAAGCATATACAAATCGAATCACCTAAGCATCTACTTTAACATTAGAGCGCTAGCTGAATTTCTTGATGGAATTATACGACATTACCACCAGCTGCCTCTTCTCAGTCTTAAGTGTAATTCCATTTAAGGACTTTGTTATTATATCAAAACAGAATAGAAAACTCATTATATAGTTCAAGAGTCTTCACAATTGGGTGCTCTTTGATTGTGCATTGTGTGAGCAGCTCACATGACTAATCCCTGTTCCGTCCTTATCATCTAGTCCTATTTTGGCATCCGTAACAGCACCTGCCTGGAAGTGATGGCAATGGTTCCTGTTGTACTAACAGAGGGTTACTGAGACTCTAAAAAAAGAATTCTGTAACTGGGAAGAGTCTCTTCCCATGAGGATAAATTCAACTTTAAAGGATGCTGAGAGCCCTTTCTACTCTACCTTCAGTCCTTGCCTCTCAGGCTAGGGGTCAACAGCCCCTCCTATGCAGATTTAGGCTCATTCTTGACTCTATAAAAAGACCGTCACCTCCTCTGTATTCCCAATCCAGCTCCAACACTCTAAGAACTCATTAGGCCGAGGAAATGAAGAGCCTGTGAATCAAAAGGAAGAATGAATTGCGGTTGCCTTTGGGTCATCATCCTGAAAGCAGGCCATGCATTTCATTAGCACCCTTTTATGGTGCAAATATAAAGAAAGGAGAGGGTATTTCGGAACAGATGGCATTCAAATATCTTGAATGTCTTATTTCTCCAGGAAGAATAGCATTAATAATGGACAGTGAGTTTTTCTGCCTCCAACTCGGCTCAGGTAGAAGACCCAGAAATCACAAACTGGGCTGTAGTTCCTCAAAGCTGTTAATAATCCCCCTCCAAAGAAACAACATCAAAACAGATTCAGGGTGATTAAAGTGCTTCCAAAGCTCTTGGGAACTATTCACTTGTAATTTGTTATTTCTTGGACTGTCAAGGGCAGCTTTTATGAATAGGAAATGATTGTTATTTACAGCCCTGTTTGCCTTTGATGGCAGCTTGTGTGCTGCCAAGGTTACCCTGGGTTTCAGAAGGAAGATCGCGTCCCCTTTCCTTAGATTAGTGGTTTGTTGAATTTGAAATAAAGCAAAAAAAAAAAAAATGACTTTCTTTTCATGGCATTAATAAAGAAAAGATAAGAACAGAGAGAGACCTGGGCTGTATTCACGCTGACTGAATTGAAATACTGATTACACCATCATGTTATTTTGGATAATGTAGCCTGTCAATATGAAAAACTCAGTGCTGTCAGAAGTTTGCGCCCAAACTCTCTGATATTTCTATCGACAGTCTTTGTTCTGAATTCAAAGAATTAGAGCTTGTTTGTTTGTTTGTTTGTTTGTTTTTTTCTAAGAAAAGAGGAAAAAAGGAAATTTTGGTATTCAATTATTTTGAAGAGAAATGAGAACACCATTTCCTTTGAGATAGATAGTCTGTGCCCAGTTGACAAACATAACCCTTCTCTTACTTCTACATAATTCTTCCAGCCTTTTGGCATCTGACTCGCATAGTTCAGACATGTATGCATTCAAGGATGGTGGTGTGGATGTTACACAGCAGCAGAGTTATTAGCTCATGTGAAGTTGCCTGTCTGCAACATAAAATTCAATTAGAAGCTCCAGGTAAAGATTTAATTAAAAGGTTATGGAAACAAATAGACTGGGGCACTGGGCTTTATAACTCTGGTTCTCCTGACCCCCAGAAGGAGAGAAGCTGCAGGCTTCAGCCCTAGGGTGGACAACGTCTGTCTGTTGTTGGCGTAGTCTTGCCCATGACAACAGGCTTGGGGAGAAAAGGTGTTCAGCTCTAAATTAGTTATTGAACTATTGCTTCATGTATCAACACCCTCTTCTGGATTTTTCCCATGGGGTATGCCCCTGATCTGAGAGGGCTGAGAAATATGGAAGCTGACACAGCTCAAGTTTGGGGTGTCCTGTGGAGAAAGCAAGCTCTGTTATGCTTCCACAGTCTCTGTCCTGGGATCGCCTTTCTCTTGTGCTTAGCAAATCACAAGTCTAAGTCAATTCAGGAGGTTTCTACATTTTGTCTTGCCATACCCCCAAAACAAAGTCTTTCTACAGCTGTATGGTTTGTCCCTTCTAGAACTTGGGTCAAGATTTGATACACTGGGGTGCGATTGGAAAGCAGAACATTTAAGAGGTGGTTGGGTCAAGAGGAAGGAATAATGCATTTCTCTTGGGCTGAGTCTGGTCTTCCAAAATGAGCTGAAGTTTCCTTCATTGTGCTGACACCACAGATGAGAAAGGGTTGCTAAGGTCTAGCCATATGTTTGTCACAATGATTGTGGCATTTGTGCATGGGAATTTCCCTGCCCCAACTGCCAACTCCCAAATAACCTACAAGGAGAATTATATATTAATTATAAACTCTTGGCCAATAGCTCAGGATTATTACTAACTAATTCTTACATTTTAAGTTTACTCATATCTCTTATCTACGATCTGTCATATAGCTAGCTATACCTTTATTAGCACAGCACATTCATGCTTCCTCTGCATCCTCTGGCGACTCCAGACTCCACCCTTCTTCCTCCCATCATTCTCGTAGTCTGGCTCTCCTGCCTAACTTTATCCTGCTTACCTATTGGCCAGTCAGCTTCTTTATTAAACCAATCACAGCGACAAATCTTCACAGCATACAGGAGGATTATTCCACAGCAGGCATTAGTGTGTATATGTTGATAGGTCATAGCAATTCTCCTGAACAACATCACTTAAAAACTAGCCAATACTTCTTGGTATGGTAGTCTGCTTGTATAATTCCAGAAACTGGTTGAAGAATCATAAATTCAGTGCCAACCTAGGCTGTATAACCAATTCAAGGCAGTATGGGATACATAACAAAACACGGTCTCAAATATTTTATAAAATATAGATGAACCAATAGCAATCTATAGAAGCCATCTCTGGGCAGGGAAGCTGAGGTGAAAACACTTTTTAATATTAAATTTAAGATAAAACTACATTTTGGTATGTTGTCGACAACTAAGGATATTTAATATTTTATTCCCAGAGTTGAGTCATAAAATTAATTTTCCATGCATAGTTCTTCAATTGGTATGAAATTCACAAATGAAAATCAATCATTATAAACAGTTCAGTAACCATTGAAACATTTGTGTGTCATATACCTCCTACCTCTATCTCATTCTAAGACCTGCTCATCGCCCCAAGAGGGCCTATCCCCTTTCCAGTTATGATGTCCTTTCTCCTCAAAGGCCCTGGCATCCACCACAATAATTCCTGTCTGTACCAATTCTATATCTTTCAAAATACAATTGCTTTTTATGTTTTGCTAAGGTTTTTGTTTGTTTATTTGTCTTGTTTGATTTTGTGTTAGGGGAGTGTTGGTTTTTGTTTTGTTTTGCTTTTTTAACCTAACATTTGAAGTTATTTTAAATTATACCTTGAGTTGTTGCTTTACTCCTTACATGACTGAATTCTTTAATTTTTTTCCATAGAAGAGTTTTTTTAAAAAATAATTCAATAAACATTTGCCAAGATTTTGCCTTCAGTAAAGAATTATTATTGTTGTTGTTGTTATTGTTTTGATTTTTTTATTAATTTATTTATTTATTAAAGATTTCTGTCTCTTCCCCGCCACCGCCTTCCATTTCCCTCCCCCTCCCCCAATTAAGTCCCCCCCCTCAGCCCGAAAAGCAATCAGGGTTCCCTGTCCTGTGGGAAGTCCAAGGAACCCCCACCTCCATCCAGGTCTAGTAAGTTGAGCATCCAAACTGCCTAGGCTCCCACAAAGCCAGTGCGTGCAGTAGGATCAGAAACCCATTGCCATTGTTCTTGAGTTCTCAGTAGTCCTCATTGTCCGCTATGTTCAGCGAGTCTGGTTTTATCCCAGGCTTTTCCAGACCCAGGCCAGCTGGCCTTGGTGAGTTCCCAGTAGAACATCCCCATTGTCTCAGTGTGTGGGTGCACCCCTCGCGGTCCTGAGTTCCTTGCTCGTGCTCTCTCTCCTTCTGCTCCTGATTTGGACCTTGAGATTTCAGTCCTGTGCTCCAATGTGGGTCTCTGTCTCTGTCTCCTTTCATCGCTTGCTGAAGGCTAATATTCAGGAGGATGCCTATATGTTTTTCTTTGGGTTCTCCTTATTTAGCTTCTCTAGGATCCCTAATTATAGGCTCAATGTCCTTGGTTTATGGCTAGAAACCAAATATGAATGAGTACATCCCATGTTCCTCTTTTTGGGTCTGGCTTACCTCACTCAGGATAATGTTTTCTATTTCCATCCATTTGCATGCAAAATTCAAGAAGTCCTTGTTTTTTATTGCTGAGTAGTACTCTAATATGTATATATTCCATACTTTCTTCATCCATTCTTCCATTGAAGGGCATCTAGGTTGTTTCCAGGTTCTGGCTATCACAAACAATGCTGCTTTGAACATCGTAGAGCATATACTTTTGTTGTATGATAAGGCCTCTCTTGGGTATATTCCCAAGAGTGGTATTGCTGGGTCCAGGAGTAAGTTGATCCTGAATTTCCTGAGAAACCGCCATACCGCTTGAGACAGGGTTTCTCTGTGTAGCCCTGGCTGTCCCGGAACTCACTCTGTAGACCAGGCTGGCCTTGAACTCACAGAGATCCATCTGTTGTGCCTCCAAAGTGCTATGATTAAAGGCCTGCGCCATCACCACCCAGGAAGACTTGTTTCTTTTTGAAATCTGCATGTGCATATACAATGTATTTTGTAGTCTAGTCCCTCCTCCATCCTTCCAGCTCCTCCTCCCCCCAACATGCCCCCTCCCAATTTCCTCTTTCTCTCTCAAACAACTTTGTTAGTGATGTTCATATGCGCATTTGTGCAGTTGTGGGGCCACCCACTGGGGCATTGGCCTCCAAACAATGACCTCTCTCTCTCACACACACACACACATACACACACACATACACACACACACACACACACACACACACACCAAAGAAAAGTGACTCTCCTTGCTTCAGCAACCTTGAGTTTACCTATGGGTGGAACCATTAGATCCCTGTGTAGCTTTGGAGCCTGTCCTGGAACTCGCTCAGCAGACTAGACTAGCCTGGAACTCACAGAGCTCCTCCTGCCTCTGCCTCCCAAGTACTGGGATTAAAGGTGTGTGCCACCACAGCCCCGCTCCATGCTAGATTTTGAAGCGGATTGATCATGTGGAGATAACCACAGCTGCTATGAATTTATGTACCCAGCAGCCACGCTATATCCAGAGATGAACATCTTACAAGCTTGCTGCCCTGTCGTGCAGCATTTACATTACCCACACTTCTGAGAGTTTCTCTTTAGGACTGATTACTCAGTCATATGTCTCCTGCACTTTAGACAGTAATGAGTCTTTGCATTAACCACTACCTTCTGCAATAGTAACTCTCTGGTAGGTTCATTCACTGTCAGACATTTGGGTTGTTTTTACACCTTAGCTCTTGTGAATACTATCTTTATGGTGGTTTTATGTAAGACCCCAGTTTTCATTTTCTTGAATATATACCTAGTAGTAGAATTTCTGTGTCATACAGCAACTCCATGTGGAACTTTTTGAGGGATTGCCAAACTGTTTTCTATAGTGGTCACAACACTCCAGCAATCCCCAAAGGTTCTATTTTCTATGCCTGCTTTGTAACACTTGTGTTTTCCTAGATAGATAGATAGATAGATAGATAGATAGATAGATAGATAGATATTCTAGGAGACATACATATTTATATCTTAGTGTGATTGACATAAATTTTATGTGCAAATTATCCTTCTAATTTTCTAATGACATTTAATATTCCTGAACATCTAACTCATATTTTATCTCTACTTTTCAGTGAGGACTCAAAGTCTCAGAATCTGATTGTTTAAAAATACTTGTTAGGTGCAGAGTGGTGGTGCACACCTTTAATCCCAGCATTCACGAGGCAGAGGCAGGTGGATTCTGTGAGTTTAATGCCAACCTGGTCTACAGAGTGAGTTCCAGCACAGCCAGGGCTACACAGTGAAACCTCATCTCAAAAAACAACAAAAAAAACCCAAAAACAAACAAACAAGAAACAAAAAACCTTGATAAAAATTATTAGGACCACAATGACATTAAGAACATCATAAATAAACAAAATATGACCATAGTTGCTGGGTCATAATGGTGGATCAATCAAATAAAGAATATTCATCTTGTGAGGCTCCTTGGAAAAAAATTTAATGAAATCCCAAATTTTTATAAAACAAAAATAAGGTCCATAAGGAGATTTCATTTTAATACTTAGTTTTAATGTTTAAAAACATCAGTAGAGCATAGTTACCAAGACTGATTTTCTGAACTATATTTTGCACAAAACTTGCTGCATTCTTAATGGCTTATTTTCCTAATCAATTGTTCAACATCTTAAACCCCTGGACTGAGTTCTGTTGAAGTGTGTAGGAAGAAACATTAGCAGACCCAAAGGTACTGGAAAGGAGACAGACACATTAGGCCTTATTTTTGAGTTGGGCTGCAGGTGTGTTTGAGCAGAAGTGAAGATGAACACACTGAAGATACATACCACTCTTTGGACTTAAATCATATCCTTGTGCAACCCTGACAGGAAATGAAGATTTGATGTCAGTGGTTTTGAGTAAATTGCTTAGTATAACTGCTCTGTCCCTTTTTTTTTTTGTCAAAATTAAAATGATGCAGGACCCTTACATTAAATAAACAAGCACACACACACACATACATACACACAGAAAGAGAGAAAGAGAGAGAACAACAGGAACTCAGCAACAAGCAGAAGCCAGAGTGCTCCAGTTGAGTCAGGGACAAAGACTTAGAGCTCCACTGAGCATCCCATACCGACCTGTTCCCTATTGCTCCCACAGCTGTCTTTGGGTCTTCCTTAGATACTTCAGGCCATAACTGGGAAATGCCTGATCTAGCTTATTGTCTTCTCCCAGACACAAAAACTCCAGCTGCTTCTTTAACATTGAAAGCGGTAAGGAATCACTCCCCCGCAAAGCCTGTTTGATTTGTGAACAAGTCTTAACAATGGAAAGGAAGCTAACACACCATTGCCAACTGTTATCCCTGTAACTTCAATCTGTTCATTCTTGTCTAACATTTTGGATCTGTAACCTTCTCTTTTACTTGACAGCATTTCAGGTTTGCAAAAACAAGTAATAATTTGTCTTATTTTGAAGACTAAATATTTCTATGTATTTCCATTTGCGGGACATATCCTATGTCCGACAGCACAGAAATCATTGTGCACAACACCTTTGGAATGGTTCCAAGCTGTCCTGCACGTCCTGCACAAGCTATCCCGTGTTAAGTACAGATGACCTGCTTTCTTTGTTTTCTACAGGCTGGCCTATACCATGACACTGAAGACTGTGCTTTTTATGTCAGTCAGATTTACCATGAGCCCAAACTATGTTTACAAGCAACCAAAACCGTGTGTTTTCTTCCCACATGCACTCATGCTTGAACTCATAATTCTTCATAAGCTTTTAATGGACTATATCATAAGTCTGCAGAACAGTTCAGCCACAAAATAATTGCCTATGCACATCATGGAAATTTTGGAATGTTAATATTTTTCAGTCGTCTGCTATTATAGGGATTAACCATAGTGTGTCCATTCTTGAAAATCAGAACAAAATGGCAAGCCACAAAATCTTTGACATAATGAATACATGAAACATGGCATGCAAATAGTATAGCTGATTAATTAATACTAGCACATAATTAAAAACAGGCCAGAAGAATAATAGAATAGTGTGAACTGTTTTCTTCTCTTTCCTTGGATTCATTAACCCTTGTATGACTTGCTTAATCACACTGACAGGAAGACCAAAGGCTAACGTGACATTGCGTATCATACTCAAAGATTCAGTTGTTAGAGATTTTTACATTACAATATTTCTTAGAAAGCTCCTCTCAGCACTCCTTAGTTGCCTGTAGTTCTCTGTGTAGGGCTGAGGCTTTGCGGTCTTTGTCCTGTCTACTCTGCATGTCTATTGTGACTGGCCTTGTTCAGTTCATGCTTTGGCGGCCATGTTGGTGAGAGTTTAGGGATAGAAGAGTTTGGAAGGAGGAAACAGAAAGGGAAATTGGTCTAACTAAATAATAATCCCAAAAATAAAAGGAAAAATATAACTCACGAATAAAAAAATTTTGAAAACGTTTATTGTAATTTATTATAATCTTCTGAAATTGTTCAGGCAGTATTCTTATTATCGTTTTGTATATAAGAAAAGAGCCTCAGAAACATTGAATGATGAGTTAATGGCTGTATTGTTAAACACCCCCGTTTGCCCATAATAGTTTATCCAAATCTTACTAGCAATCTCAGTTTTCTGATTATTATTATTTAAAGACACAGACTCACTCTATAGCCCAGATTGCCTTTGAGCTTGTAATGTTCCTGCTGCAGCCCAGTGCGCAATGGATTTTTAGGTGTGTGCCATTATACTTGATGGTAAATATCTGTTACTTTCTTTGTCCCTGGTCCCCTTGGAGTTGCCATTTGCAAGAGATGATAGTACATCACATCACAAGGTTGAAGTCTGATTGTCTTCATGGTCTCCAGCAGGAGAACACAGTCTTAACCCAGGGACTTTTGTGTTAAAGTGACTTTCAACTGTTGACCCAAGCATCTTCTTATATGAAACCCCAAGGACGTGTATAAACAAGTAGATTATGAAAGGAGGATCCTTTCATGGTCCTAGAAGATACTTGAAGTTGAGATCAAGCAGACTAAAGCAAGGAATTAAAAGGCAGAGTTGGATAACTGTGGTTCTTTCCTTTTGTGAAAGCGTGAATGCTGAGCGATTGGCAAATGATGGGAAATTAGTTTAAAAGCTGAAAAGTAGAGCTCGTTTCCCATCCTTTGTCAGTTCTCTACCAGAAGCCAGAAATTGTACAGGGCTTTTAAAGAAGTGTTTTGAAAGATATTTTTAGGAGTTATAAAAATTATTATGTTCGCGTATAGTAAATGATGGGAAGTTTGTTCTGTGATCATTGAGAAATGCATTTCTGATTGCATCCCCTAAATTAGCGGCTAGGGCCTGTTAAATTTAAATTCCTGGTTACTGGGAATCTGCCGCTGCTAATGTAATAAGCCAATCAAACCAAATCAATAAATCCAAGTTTATTCTGAGCACAGCATTCCTGGGTGACTCCAGTGGAAGTTGAGGTGACCACGTGTTTGTTCTCTAGGGGCCTATTTAAATACCTTGTGGGAGTGGTCTTGAGCATCTCTAGGGAGGGGTCATTATTTGGTGGGCTTTCTCAGGAGTGGAGTCTGGACTGAGGCAACTCCTAGGGGAGGGGGCTTGAGATGGAACTTCCATTCAAACATTCCAGATCCTTTAGATATATGGATGTCAGGGGCTGGGGTGAACCCTTAACCCAATAATGCAGGAGAATTGTCTGTATTCTGTCAATCATGTTTTAAATAAATGCTGATTGCCAGGCAGAAAGTATAGGTGGGTCAACCAGGCAGGAAGTAGAGGAAGGGTGATGAGAACAGGAGAATTCTAGGAAGGAGGAAGCCCATTTCTCCCAGGCCTGCCCAGACCACCGAAGAAGCAGGATGTGACCTACCCCACTGAAAAAAGTACTGAGCCATATGGCTAACATATATAAGAATAATGGGTTAATATAAGCTACAAGAGCTAATAAAAAGCCTGAGCTAATAGGCCAATCAACTTATAATCTTATGGAGACCTCTGTGTGATTTTCTCTGGGACTAAAACCACTGGGGGACCAGGTGAAACAGAAATCCCAACAAGCCCAGCCTCTCATGTTACAACCCAAACATTCCAGACTCTTATGGATGCCAGGGGCTGGTGTGACATTTTCACCCAAACAGGACCTAATTAGAAACTGAAAATAACCAACACTGCATCAAATAGTTTCATGATATTTTGTGTTTTATGAAGAAAGGGATGTGTGTGTATGTGTGTGTGTATATGCGTGTGTGGTATGTGAGTGTGGGTGTGCGTGGGTGTGCACTCTTTGTCACTTTAAGATGGCCATAGTAATTTGAGCAAAAAAAAAAATGTATTTGACCATATCTTGCATCCTACACAAAAGTTTCTAATCAAGATGCTTGAGAGGACAAAGACAGCAACAATTATAATTTGTTAATAGTATTGTTTGGTGGCCCTGTCCCACTGTGTTAGGCCTCCAATTTCTGTTACAAAGATATTTGATCTCACAACAATCTTGACTCCTTCCCCAGCACAGGAAATCATAACAACAGTTCCTCCTTCAGGACAAAGCCAGATTTTAAAAAAGTTTAGGCACTGGAAAGATGGCTCTGTGGCACTTCTCACCAATACTGCAGACCTGAGTTCGATCCCCAAAACCTGCACGGTGGTAGGAAAGAAAGAACCCATGGACAATTGTTCTCTCCATGCTGAGTCATGTGTACACCATTTCCCAAATGAATAAAAGTCAAAACAAAACAAAAGACCAAACAACTTTAAGGATTATGTATAACTGTTGTGATATCATGCTGCCAGCGAGCAGAAAGACAGGGGACCCTGTTCTCTTTTTTTGACAGTTACTAATATTTCAAGGGTTCATTAAAAAGATTTTAATAGCTTCTTTAAAAATTTACCATGAACGAAGGCTTTGCCTAGGACTATGTTTTTATTTTCTATTTCTATTTCTTCTAAATGATCCACAAACTGCTTTTCCTAACACTGAGTACCTATGTCTTAGGAGTGCTTATTATTTTGTTTTCTCATGATATAGACTTTATGTTTATTCCAAAATATAGATGGAATATTATAAATGTAATTTAACTATTTCTTTGGGCTAATATGGAACAGTATCAAGATGCTTAGGACTTATTTTCTGCACAGATACAAGGAAGCCTAAACCCTCCACATGTGCTTTAGCTCGGACCCTATAGAGATATCTACACGTATACATTATTAACACACATAGGCCTACAATTTGTCAACAAATACTGGCTTTCAGCTTTCAGATTCTTAGATGCCACATACTGCATGAACCTGTATAGTCCTGTAGTCATGTGCTCTTATAGGAGCCTATATCTTAGGAACATGTAAAAGACATTGTCATAAATACACCATATGCCCAGAACACACACACATACACACGAATGCCTACACACGCATGTGGACACAGACAAATAAATAAATGTAATTTTAAGAAGAAGATAGAAGGCTGAGGAGATAGCTCAATGAGTATGATCACTTTTGTGCAAGCATGGAGATGAGTTTAAACTTCCCAGCACAACACACACATCAAAGTCTAGGTGTGGTTGTGCACATCTCTCAACCTAGTGCTTGGGAGACAGGGGAGAAAGATCACTGGAGCCTGCAGGCTGCCAGCCTGACTCCAGGTTCAGGGAATGAACAAGGTGGAGAATAACAGAGCAGGGTACCAGATGTCTTTTTGCTTCTGAACACACAGGCAGGCATGCTCATCCACACACACACACACACACACGCACGCACGCACGCACGCATGCACGCCCAGCAGACAAGTAAGTATAGTAAATACTTTTAAAATGAAGTGGAGAATAATTGAGGACGATACCTACTCAATATTGACTCCGGGCCTCCACATACGTTCACACATCCACATAAATCCATACATACGTGTGTGGGAGGGTGTGTGTGTGTGTGTGTGGAGAGAGAGAAAAAGAGAGAGAGATCATATACACACATCACACACATGTACACAAGACCAGTTCTAAGATCTCTGCTCTTGAGGGCACAGCAAAATCACGGCTCTCTGTGCATGACCAAGCAGACCCTCGGTCCACAGTGACCCCTCCTGCTCTTTGGTCTTTAACTTCGCATCATCCAGAACTATAAGGCAGAGACTTCTATTGTTTCATTTTTGTTTCCTGATATTTTGTGACGGCAGATAGAAGAAACTTTCATTATGTCTGTGTAGTCTCTCTTCCCTGAAACCCCCTCACGTCCCTATACAGACAAGCATCGAAAAACCCACCACAGTGTCAAAATGGAGTCTCTCCAGCTATCTGAAGGTTTCCCGATACTTCTGCAGTTAATATGTTTCATTTAAAACATCACCCAGGCATATTGTTGTCAGCTTGTAATTTATTTAAATTGCCGTTGGCTTCATTTCCATTTTCCAGTTTCCAGGCCTGACATTTCAGAGGCAGAAATTGAATCTGAGTTCAGAGAATACAATGTATTTTCCCTACGCATATGTTAAATCTTGCCAGGTCTGTAAGTAACAACTGGCTTCAAAAATTTAAAAATAAATAAAGAGAACTAGTAAGGAGGGGAACATTTTCTTTGCTTTTCCAGATGAGAAGGTGAACGCCTCAGAAAGACTGTCCTGGATATTAGACACTGGCCTACGTGCTGGGGCAGGCAGGGCCACAATGGGGTATTGATTCAGACGTCAAAATTAAATGAGTCTGAGCTGGGCTCAGATAGGCATGATTTGGGAAGATGGATAAATAGTCAGGAAGAGATCTGACTTAGAGCCTCTATCTCTAATAGCGCTTGTCAGAAATTCAAGGATGAGAGGATCTATCACTTGAAGCAGGGATGGCGTGGGTGTGATGGGCTTTGGCACCTTATCAATTCTCTGCCTTCTAAGAGAACATGTGTGTGACATCTGTGATTTAGTTCTGATCTACCAGTCTGGTGAGCATGAGGCTGGAGTTTGCTGCCAAATTACCTTGCTCGTCTACATGCTAAGAGGTTGCTGTCACATTGAAGGCTGCCAGAAATCCAAATCTTTCCCACAGGGGATCCCAGATAGCACACAGAATAAAGATTTTGCTGCCGTGAAGATTTGATTTTTGTAGGTGCCGATCAGCATCTATTACCAATTAGCTCTTCCTCTCAATATTGGTACATTAAAGTTGAAACAATATCGCAGTCACATCAATTGACATTTAAAACACAAAAACAAATTCTGATAGTCTCACTGCCCCAGCTCAACCGTGACTTCCCCAGTCTGTGTGGACCCCACGGCATTAACGTCTCCTCTTGGGAAAAGGCCTCTGGTTAGTAGCAGATAATCACCATGAGGTGATGCAGCCTCGATGGAAAGAGAGGTGCTCCTCTCCAGGGAGAAGAGTGTATTCATGGCTCCGTGAGAAAGAAGAAGGGGTCTCTAAGGCCTCTGACCTGTGGTGGACGGGAATGAACTTGTTTGCATTAGCCCTGGGAACAAATTTTCCTTTTCTGACACAGGACATCCAGGAGGTTTTCTACTGTCAGCAACTTTTATAAATTAGGTCCCTGCATCTTTACAACTTTAGCTTCAAAGAGGAATAGATGACATTAGTACATGAGGCCTGTCGCCCCCACACCCACACCAATCCTTATGTGTGTGTGTGTCTGTGTCTCTTTTTCTCTCTCTTGGTGTCTGTATATGTTTGTGGCTATCTCTCTCTCTCTCTCTCTCTCTCTCTCTTTCTCTCTCTCTCTCTCTCTGTGTGTGTGCACATCTGTCTTCTTCTAGGATGAAGCAGGATAAATGTTTGAAGTTGATAAAATTGACACACAAGAATCTGTGGACATTGAATCATCATGACCTTGTGACCTGGGAGGTACCTGACCTGATCTAGGAGATTTATGGAAAGGCCTTACACTTGCAGTTAGGTGGTCCACCCCATTCATTTCTCTTCCATGTCCCTTTTCTTGCTTCATCCTCTTTGGTACAAGAGTCATTACCTTAAGCCATCCAATTGCCTCAAGGACTGTAAAGTGATCATCCTCCGTAGCACTTTCAGGGACATACGTTTTTTCTGATTTTTTGCCCCTGCCCAACCCCCAAATGAAAACACTTTTACCCATAAGCCTTCACACAAAAGGGAGTTTTGCAGCACATGTTCTTACGTATGAACTTTGCAGGAAGGGACATGTGATCGGATGCATTCCGTCTGTTGAGAAGCTGAGTTCCGCCTGTTGAGAAGCTGAGTTCCGCCTGTTGAGAAGCTGAGTTCCGCCTGTTGAGAAGCTGAGTTCCATCTGTTGAGAAGCTGAGTCTGCCTGTTGAGAAGCTGAGTTCCGCCTGTTGAGAAGCTGAGTTCCGTCTGTTGAGAAGCTGAGTTCCGTCTGTTGAAAAGCTGAGTTCCGCCTGTTGAGAAGCTGAGTTCCGCCTGTTGAGAAGCTGAGTTCCGTCTGTTGAGAAGCTGAGTTCCTGCCCCTGTACAGTTTGTAGGCTGTCATGTTTGTAAAGTGATTGCACAATGACCTGCATCACTTCCTAGGCAGTGGACAATGTGTAAGTCTTTCAGAAAGCCAAAACTGTAGAGAATTGGTTATTTCATTTCCTATCCCACCCCCAAGTCCACATACAAGAGATCCTAAAAGGTTAAGATTACAAGCCAGAAGCTGACTTATGGGTTAGGGTCAAAGGACCCAGTGGGAATCATTGATTCAACTCATATTAACTTTCTAGGAGTCGTTGAGTAATTTATGTACTTTCTTTCTGCTCTTGGCACTTTTGTCTGAATGAAGAAAAGCTACTAAGGTAACAAGTGTGCAGAGTGGGGCTGGACAGATAGTTCTGTGTCTTAGAGCTTAAAATGTTCTTCCAGATGGCCTGGGTTCAGTTACTGGCACCCTTCGTGGACAGCTCCCAACTGCCTGTAATTCCAGTTCTGGGAGATCTGATACCATCTTCTAATAATGGTGATATTTGCACTCCTGTCGTGTATATACAGATATACAGACACCCACACACATAAATAAAAAATAAATACAATTTTTTTTACATAAAGAAAGCTACACAGGGTAAAAAAAAAAACAATACTGTTTCTGGTACATTTTAATTAGTGGGAACTAACCTGTAATTAATGGGAATAAGCCTTCTGACTAGAGATGGGAATATTGTCTGTGACTGGATTGCTCATGTCCAAAGGAGATATTCAGCCCCGATACCCACCCTGTTCTCCCACCTTTCTCTTGCTCTGAGAAGAATGAAGCTTGTTTTGAAGGAAGGCATTCTTTTCCAGTGGCATTTAGAATCTCCACCTCACGCCCAGCTACGAAGGAAGTGTGCTGCGCATTTCAACGATCCCTGCTGGAAAGCATTGCCAGAAATAAACAAGCTGTCAGGAGCGGCTGATTCATTTCTCATCTACTCCGATGACATCTGGCTTAAGTGTGATGAATACATGCTTGTTTAAATCATATGGTGACGGTGATGCTAGCCGACAGAAATGTTTGCAAATATTTGGGGAATCCCCTAAGTGCTGGCTACCAAAGACTAACCTTGTTTAAAGAAAGGAGAAACAGCGTGAACTTCAGTCTGTGAAGTCAAAGCTTCCCTCTTCTAAGGTCATAGGATCTAGGGATAAACCTGCAACACTGAAGATTTCAGAGTGGCTACTTTGACACCAAACGTGGATGCCACCAGCATCATGTTGATGTGAAATAAATGTTCAGTGGTAATTGGGACATTTAGGAAATAGCCCTAGGAATAAAAGAAGTGTCAAGTGCCTCTGCGTGTGTGAAATGAAGCAGGCCCAGGCAATGGCTGGGCCATTGTTTTCATTACTTTGAAGCTATTTATTTGATAATGATTAGCAGATTGTATTATGCCAAACACAGATGAGTCTAAGAGGAAATAGAAGATGCCTGCTTGCTGGAGGACTTCCCATGGTCACTGAGGAAGTAATTGATCTTGACACAATGCCTGATCATTCAGAGCCGTCACAGACAGATGTGGCAGAGCCTACCAATGCCTATGCATTGGGCATTATCAATTTTTTTTTTTGGTTGGTGGGGGATGTTGTTCTTTCCACATCGATTCTTTTCCCTAATGACCAATCTAAGAATTAGCAGAACTTAGCTCAAATCCATTAGTAGTGATTCATATGTAGGATACTTAAATTACATGTAGAAAGTCTAAATTATCTGAATATTGAAAGATGAAGGTTTATGCATAATGTATAACAGTTGCTCAGCAAGTTAGGAATAAACACTTACCCAGAGAAAATTGTGTGGAGCATGTGTCAGAGAATAGAGAATGAACTCGTGATATCTAGCCATCTAATAGTATATTTACCCAGAGAGGAGAGAACAAATTTTGCATTAGTAAATATTGCTTGTATAGCATGTCACGATTTTTAAAATATTCCCCATGAATAATATCATATGAGATAATGATCCTATTTTGTTCCAGGTAATTAATTGTATTTTTCAGCAATATAATCCACAGTTCAAATATGTGGCTGTTTTTGCTGAAACATCAATAAATGAGACCAACTTTATGAGCTATTTATATAAGATAGTCCCCAAATATTTCAAAATAATTGATTTTTATATATTAAGCCCATTATCTCCATTGTTACATTCTCTGCAAGTTATTTGTAGGTAATTTATGTTTGGCAAAACAACGAGGTTTCTAAGCAAGTTAATAGTAGGCATTTTATGATGCAAGCAAAAATAGATCAATTTCTTCTTAATGAAAATTACAATTTTTTCCACGCATATCCTAAAGCATTATTGGTATTTGAGTAAAAAGATGATAGAAAGAAATCTCTGGGGCTGGAGAGTTGGCTGGGCTCTTAGGATCACTTCCTGCCCTTGCAGAGGACCAGTGTTTGATTCCCAGCATGCATGTCAAGTGACTCACATCAACCTCTGACTCCAGGTCCAGGGACCCCTGCTGTCCTCACAGACACTTGCATTCATGTGTGCATACCCACACAAAGACACACACATGTATATGCAATTAAAAATAGCGAACAAATCCCTTTTACAAAAAAAGCAAAGAGAAGCTATCTGTTTAAATGAATGTAGCTTCAGAAGAGGTTTCGTGGTCTTGGGCCGAACAGTATGTGGGTTCACATGCAAAAAGGAGGCTGGCGGGGTGTGTGACTCTGGCAAAGCATTATCTTAGAAGAACAGTGTCCATGGGAATACAGGTAAATGAAAAGGATGCTTTAAGTTTACCTATTCGCCACTGTGTTATTCAAATTATACTTCATAGCAATATCTATTCATCAATTGCTTCTGCAAAAATTAATAAATAATGCACATCAAGGCATGATGACACCCAAGATGAAAAATGAACATGCCTGTTGTTCTTGCTTGTTGGCTTATAAAAGTTTTTCCTGGATCTTCTTCAAGGGTTGGGGCAAACGCCTCAAGGCAAGGACTCTCTGCTATTGCCTGAATGCCTCTTCTCAGAACAGTGGTGTGTCACGGCCTGCTGAACAGCTGGCCCTTAGAGTGGGAGCGGACCTCCCATGTGCAGCACTTACACATTTCCATGGTGCAAATACGCTCCAAGTGGACAGTTTCAACTTGCCATCGTCAAACGGCTCATGAAAACCCTTTGGAATTGTCAGTTGGCTCTATTTGCTTCTCAACAGATGAAACCCAGTCTGGATTCTCCTCCGTTTAGATCTGTGCCGTGGGAAGGGAATGCTGATGACAACATGGGAAGACTAGTCCAGAAATTTCCTGAAGAGCCCATGGGTGAAACTGGAAGTCACCAAGCCTGTCACTGGATTGCAGCAGCAGCTGCCACTTTCCCCACTGGGCAGCAAATAAATTCTCACACACTAAGTAGTACTGTAGTACAAGTGAAGAAGAGCATCAGTTGGCCACATTGAGCTCTTCATTCACAGAGCAGAGACAGTGTGTGGGATGTTTATCCCTGTGATTCCCCATCATCATAGTCAACCTGATTGATTTCTAGGAGGAATTGGGTTTCCTGAGGGAATCATCAAAGAGGGTTAGCTACAGGGAGAAGCTAACTGTTGGCAGCATCATCCCATGAGACAGGGTGTTAGAAAAGTCAAAGGCCAGCCAGGCAATAGAATCTCCTCTCTTGTTTCCCCTCTACAGTGATGGAAGGAGCTTCTGCCATGTTCTTCTACACTGCCATACTCTTGCCTCCTTTCCCGTGCAGACATATGGAGCCAAGGGATCATGGCCTCAGCGCTCTGAAACCATAAGCCGAAATAAATATAACTTTTCTTAACTTGCTTCTGCTAGGTGTTCAGTCATACTACTACAAAGCCAGTAAGAATCACTTAAAAAATAGCATTCTTTTGCCAAAATATTTGAACCTAATGTTTCTAACTTCAATATTACATCTCTGAAGCCCGTGTGGCTTCTTTCAAATAGTGCAGTGTGTGATTGCTAGGGTTCTGTGATCTGAGTCTGTGGAGCACCAATATCATTAGTTTTACAGATGAGGAGAGCAGTCTTTTGTAGCTCTGTGGGACTTCAGGCCTTGTAGGGCAGAGTTTACAGTAATGGCCAGCTAGCCTGCCTATTTACTGATGGCCAGCCCCCATGAAGGATCACTGCCTTGTGAAAAGGATTGCCACTTAATTCAGACAAGGCTCTTCCTATTGACTGCCTAGGACACAGCAGGTAACCTGGGGGTGGTTGGGGGTTTACCACAGAGAGAACAGAAGCAGCAAAGAACATTCTCTTTGTCTTTGAGGCTTTAGGCAATGATGGATTGAAATGATGAGAACAGGGCCCTAGAGATAGCTCCCCTGGTAGGAGCACCTGCTGCTGACAAGCGTGCTGACCTGGATTTGGTCCCTGGAACCGGCATGGTGGAAGGGAAGTACCAACTCCTGATAGTTGTTCTCTGGCCTTCACTCCTGTTCCATGGCACATGCGTATGCAAGCCTACAGCAAAGTAAAGAAATGCAGAGAAACCTTTAAAGACTGAGAACACTTCCCCCTGCTTCTAACCCAGGCTATCCTCAGCCCTGGATGAGAGGGCTACCCTTGCTCCATTACAAGCAATTCCACTGCAAGTGGGAACTATGTATGCCATTGCATCTCCAGTCAGAGAAAATGCTGGCTCACTCCATGGCAGCCATCTTGACATGGGTTTGCATCATTTGTACAGAGAATTCTGGGAAAAAATACACTGACATAGTCAGCAGAGGATAATTTAGATTTTCTACGTGACTGCCTTTGCCCAGTATCCTACAGCAACCTTGGAAGGAGCCTGAGGTCTCTCTTTCTTCAGCATTTTTTCAACTCTCTGGGGAGGCTCACCTCAGAGAGAAGTGTTTGGTTTAGGGATTATGAGACTGAGAAAGGCAGCCTGAAGAATGTCTTTGACTCAGTCAGTTTTTGTTGCCTGCTGGGAACGCTTCTCTTTGGGAAGATGAGATCTGCCTTATTTGTTTAGAAAAACTATTTACTAAGCTAGGTACCTGGGCATGCTCCAGCTGCTGGGCAGTCAAGGCTGGGCCTGGAGTCTTCAGTTAAAAGTCTTCATTTAAATGTCCTTTCTCTCCTCTTCCAAACCTTGACCTAAACAAGTAGTAACTTATATTTATTTAATGCTTTCCTCTCCTCTCCTCTCCTCTCCTCTCCCCTCCCCTCCCCTCCCCTCTTCTCTCTCTCTCTCTCTCTCTCTCTCTCTCTCTCTTTCTCTCTCTCTCTCTCTCTCTCTGACTTCAGAGGGTGAGCAATAGATTTGCACAAAGCAGCTGAGCGGGGATGCATCGCCAAGATCAGAAGCCTTTAGATACGAGGTTGGGAAAGAATCCCAGGCATCTTGGGAAACACTGGCTTCTCCGAATGCAGGTTCCAAAATTCTTCTTACCTGGGAGAACCACATTCCTTCTGTTAGAGAAATGTCAGCGCTGTGCCCAAAAGCTGCCAGCACCTTCCTGATCCAGATGCACGGACTGGAGCCTTCCCTGTTGAGTGAGACTTCACTTGCAGGCTGGTAGCAGTGACTCATGTTAGCTTGTGGGCATGCTGTCTGCTCTTCATAGTTGGCTAAGATGTTCCAGTTCTCCTATGAGCTGCTCTCTTCTGATCATAATTTCTGTATGTATAGTGCTCCTAATCTAAGGAGATGGTGGCCTCAATCATAACTAGTCCTGGAACCTGTATTTAGCACAGGATACGTAACACGGATGTATTCTATGCTTTCACCTGTGTGTCCTCCAGCATTGCCTATGGTCAAGAGTGGATCTGGCCCTTAGTGGTTCAGGCCTTAGGGTCTCCCATGCATCATGACTATTGTGCTTCGGAGCCATTAGTGAATGTATTAATCATTACTTAAACACATGCTCTTTGGTACTACCACAGTAGATGACCTTTCACCTGAGAAGCTTCCGGGGACCTGGTGAGAAAGCAGTAACTGCAGTGTGGGCACACTGGACAATGGAATCACTCGTGTCTAAAGAGGTTCAGGTGACATGGTGACGTTTCACCCAGCTGCTCAAAATGGAGGCATCGTTCTAGTCTATTGGATAGTTTGGGACTGAGGTTCGCCACGGAAAACAAGTGTTGGCCATCAAGAGAGGGCCACCATGTCTCTAGACCTCATGTCTGTATAACCCCCGTAGCGATCAAGTAGTATACCATCTATGCGATGCCTTTGAACGGACAGTTCTATTTTCTTGTTTGAATTTCTGTAACTGAACCTGTTGGTGGAACCTGGTAACTTATGATGGCAATGAAAAATTTTCAATTGATCCCAAGCTTCTATCACCCTGTATATAGTCCATAGTTAGATGAACTGAATAGATACATTTTCATCATATCAGTTGGACAGAATGGCAGGCAAATCACAGCTCCTAATCCCTCAACCCACTTCTAGATCAGATAATGTGACAAGCATTTTCTTACGTATTCTCTTTGTGAACTTTCTAAAGAGGCTTAAGGATTACACAATAGTTCTCCATTTTCCAACATGAACAGAGATGGTCATTTGTCCAGGGTCTATACCTAGAAAGTGACTCCACACCTAGACAGCTACCCTTGAGCCTGGATCTTTACCCCAGAATTCATGTTTAGTGCAGACTTTATGGAAAGTTAGTGAGTGACAGAGTGGCATTTCCCATTAAGAATGGGAACATGATACTTTATGGAGACGTTTTCTCATGACGCACTCAATGTACCAAGTAACTGCGGGCTGACTCACAGTTAAATCAATCCTTCCACTAAAGTAAGATGCTGCGGGGAGATGGGATTAACATAGGAGATGCGTAGCGTTCATTCCCCACACCGAAGTTGGAAGCAAAAGTTGTTTACATAAATGACTTGCACAATGGGGCAGTTTCACTCTTGCTTCTGGAAATACCTATCAAAAATGGTGAGGAAAGGTTTAGTGTTATCTCAAAACTTCCCCCCACAAAGGACTGAAAGTTCGCTTTGTTTTCAAAGGGCCCTTTAAGTGCTCAATTCTTTTTTTTCTTTGTAGATGGTTGGTTTAGATTATTTCCCCTAAATATAAAAACATTTGAGCCTACAGTGTTTTTCTGTGGTGATGGCAAGAATGTGCATCCAATTTTAGCAATCAGAATGCCTGCGAACTGATAACTCAACTTAAAGATGAAATGATTATTCAGAACCACTAAGATACATTGTTCTTCCCTGTGTCTAGTTCTTTATTTTTGGGTTTAAAATGTAGTTTTGCAGTAAATAAAAATGTGAAGCTTTAAACAGCTTGGCCACTGGAAAGAATCTAATAGAGGATCCCCTGGAGAGGCTTTGAAAGGAGGGAGTTCAGTGGAGTCACAATGAGGTCCCAGTGTGAGCACATACATGAACACGTGTGCCCACAGTACAGACGCACAGCACACATGCACACCCCCCACAAACACATCTCTATCAACACATAGGCACCCCATACCCATTGTGCATAGGCAAACAGAAAGGCCAGAAGCACACCTACAGATCAGATCATGTATTTGGAGCTCAGGTATTGAGATGGTGACAATTGTGGGTCATTCACTGCATTAGACACTCCACCTGGATTATCCTGTCTTCCGCGCACCCCCCCATTTTCATTCCACAAGAGAAGTACCAAATTATCATCATTTTAAAGATGAGGAGCTGGATTCAGAAAAGGAAAATAACAACCCATGGCTCTCTAATCTTCACGTTGATGGTAGTCATAATTTCCAAGCCCATGAGCATCAGAACTTTTATCTGTCACCTTCACGATATTTTTTCTTTTTCTTTCTTTCTTTCTTTCTTTCTCTTTCTTTTTTATTTTTGAGGCAGGGTTTCTCCATAGCTTTTGGTTCCTGTCCTGGAACTAGCTCTTCTAGACCAGGCTGGCCTCGAGCTCACAGAGATCTGCCTGCCTCTGCCTCCCAAGTGCTGCGATTAAAGGCATGCGCCACCACCGCCCCGGCACTACAATATTTTCTTTTGCCACACACCATGTAAAAATCTTTCCCGTTAAGACAGTATGCTACAGCCTAGTAGACTTAAAAATGCACTTAGGGCTATGTCACCTGCCTCAATTTAGCCCACAGTCACTCACCGGGTGGTACCACTAGCCCTGGAAAAGCTAGGCCCCTGTGCATTTCCTCAGTGTCATAAGAACACCTAAAACAGAGACACAGTTTTATGTTTGTACCTCCACACAAACATAGCCCTTCACTGAGACAGCCTTGATCATGACTCTGACTTTAGTGGTAAGTTTTCTCTGCCAAGCAGCCATGCACACCGTTCTGATTCACAATCGCTCTCTTTCCTCTAAGGAACAGAGCTGTCTGCAACTCTTCCATTCAAGGCCCGAGTCATGCGTCTCTCTTTTGAGGTGCTTTCCCTCTCGGCTTTCCACCAAAGAACACTCTTCTATTTCGCATTTGTCACACTGCAATGGCTTCATTTTCACCTGATTGCATTGATCAGAGTTTTTGCACAGCTGTTGCTGGGACAGCCATTTGCTGTTTTTCCCAGACAATTAGCACCGCCACTGTCAAGTCGTCAACAGTGCATCCTGTACAGTTTGTAACGATTTGCTGGAAAGGCCAACTTCTTAACCCCACTAGAGATTTACTGTTCTCTAGAACTTTCCTTGCACACCCTGGTGTGTTGGATGGTGCCACACTTAAACTTTGCCCTTTAACTCTTAGTCTTCAGAGTCTCTGTGCCTAGCCAGGCCACTTCTTTTATATCTGGAATTCGTTCTTGTTATTTTCACTAGAAATGCTCTTTGGTACTCTTGCCCCTCTCTGAGCAAAGATATTTATGAGGCAGTGTTTCATAAAAGTTAGGCCCCTGGGCTGGCAACTATGATCTGGGCTCACCACTCATTGCTCTCCAATCTGGGCATGTTGCCTGTAACTATCCTCCAGCTGCCTGTGGATACGGAGTCTTGCCCAGCTAACACTTGCTCACTCATCCCAGCCATGCGTTACAGCCTTCCAGGAGTTACTGCCAGGGCCTACTGTGTTCTATTTGGATGCTAATAAAAAATGATAATCAAATTTTGGAGTGGTGTTTTCTTGGGTCAGACTTACTGTGAGTGTGTCCAGATGACTTTTAGTCTATGAGAAGGTGAGATGTCCATCATGAGGAGGAAAATGACTTCTTGCGTTCCTATTGGAGATGAGATATGTGATTATAGTAAAGTAAATGAGAAAGAAAACCCTTGCTAATGTTGTCATGGAATATTATCCTTCCCCCTATAAGTTTACTAAATTGCCCATCTATCAAACAAGATCTGAAAATTAGGATGCGTGACTATATAAAGGGATGGGAGCTTCCAGATTTGACGGAGTCTTGTTTCTAGGCACCTTTGAGTTGATTTGACCCATCTTGCATGCACATGATTACAAAACTGCTTAGAATAGCATTTATTTTAAACAAAACGGTACCTGACATTTAAAGGTGCTCAAATATTGATTTTTTTCCCCTTCTATGGTGTATGTGTGAAGAAACCTAGAAACCATGAGTTCAGAAGTCTCCAAATTTACACTTTTGAATAGCTGATTGCAATGCACATCAGTTTTTTTTTTTTTTACTGGGGTCACAACACTGACAAGAAGCTACTTAAAAGAGGAAGGGTCTATGTTGGCTCTCAGTTTGACAGGATGCGATCCATTATGGAGGAGAGGATACAGCCATGGGAGTGTGAGGCAGACGGTCACATTGCATCAGCAAGAACACTGAGGTGAATGCTTGCATTCTGCTTGCTTTGTCCTTTGTAGTCAGGGAAGTCTTGTTTGTGGTACCACCTACACGCAGAATGTCTTCTCTCCCTTGTTAATGCTTTTTGGAAACACTCACACAGACACAGCCAAGGTATGTATCTATGGTAATTCTAAATCCAGTCACATTGGTATTAAAGTGAATGGTCACATCAAGCCAAGACTCAAAGGCCCTCCCTTGTGAAGAGGCACCCTGTGCCTGAATCCTAATTTGGTTCTCATAGTGGCTCAAGCCCTTGGATGCGATGCCAATCTTTTTGACTCCATTCTGTAAAATTGCAGATCTCAGTCTATAGACATAGAGAGAGATAGTCAAGTCATCCCACCAGGCTCTTAGCTTGAGGTCCATTTTCTTTCTAATGGCTTTATTGTAATGAAAAGTGAGTATTCTTTCTTTACAGTTCATTATATTTTACGTTCCCAAATAGAATCTAAGTATCATATTCCACCAGCAGCAGTGTGTCTTTAAAACTCTTGTCATAGAGCAGAGTTTCCAACCATGCTCATGTACAGGTACCTTGGAATAGTGGGGATGGAGGAGGACAAATCAGCCCCTCAGAAGATGACTGATGTCATGGCGCTGATCATTGATACCTATGTTGCCTTGGGATCTCAAATGTATTTGCCTTGACAATGTCTTTATACTTAGTTCTAATGTTTAAGGATCAGAGATTCTTCCTCCACGTAATCTATAGACAAGAGCAGGTCACATTGTCCAGAAGAGCAGGGAGATCAGGATTATATTTCTTGGCATGTTTTTCATATGTCTTATTTCTTGGCCTCCAGAATACTATGATATTTTTAAAAATTTTGTATTAAGTTGTGAAAAACATTTCCATAAACAAACAAAAGATACAGCTGATGCCCAGAAAGCATCTGTTTGTGTTTTTTCTTTTAAAAAAATTGAATCTGTCTTTCATTCAATTCTTCACTCTACTTAGTCCAAATCAGAGAGTATAACATGAACGTATAACCAAGAGGATACAGTGAAGCCGCCATCAGCATCTGCTGTCAGCAGAGGATGTGAGGAGGCTCTTGGAAGCCAAATTAGAGTCTCGTGGGTGTGAGTGCTTCTTTGTGATTCTCTGAAACTACTTGGCTGCTCCATCTTTTCCAAACCTATTGACCCTCCCTGAGCAGTTAGGAAGAACCGAGGTGTGGTACCCTATGCAGTAATGAGTAACAAGGTGTGATGCTATACACCATCATGAGTGACAAGACACAGAATTTTGAAAGTTGCATGTCTCCAAATCCTGCAGGGACACAGATCTTGCTGGTAGCACCGGGACAGAAGAATCAGAAACAGAATGAGGGGACAGTTCTGTTCTCTGCCAAGAGCACCCAAAACCCTACCGTAACCTTCAAGGGGAAGCAAAATGCAATTAGTGTTGTGACTATCCAGCTGTGCCTGGGGTGTAGCCTGGTTTTGTTTTTTGTATCTGTTGTTTTTTTCCCCAATCAATGAGATGAATGGCAGTACAAAGCTTCAGTCCTAAGCATCATTTCTAAAATAAAAAGGAAGGAAGGAAGGAAAATAGGGAGGAAGGGAGGAAAGGAGGGAAGGAGGGAGGGAGGGAGGGAGGAAGGAAGGAAGGAAGGAAGGAAGGAAGAAAGAAAGAGTAAAATCTATTCCTATACTTCCTACTCTACTTTCTAGAGAATCAGTTGGAAAATCTAAACAAAACCTGTGTGAGATTCATTGTGAAGCCAGGGCTTTCTATCACCACGTCTGGCTCAAACGTGAGTTTGTTACAGCCCCAGGGGAGAAGTAAATGCACATTTCATGTTGGAAAATTACTCCTGCCTCTCCCCTAAACAGTACTGTCTGGGCAGTTAAATGAACCCCAGTCATTTAAAGAAGAAGAATTCCATTTTAATTGTGGAGGCGTGCACCAAACCTACCTTTAAAATCAAAAGTTCATTTCAATTAACCTTATCCCCCAAATCGATATAATAAATTCTCTGGAAGGATGAGACGAGGCATCGTCCTGTCTGAGGAAGATGACCTTAGGAAAATAACGGTGCCAGGATTTCAGCCCTGAAGAATAAGCGGACTGCTGAGTGGCACTGAGCCTGTGGCCCGGGCAGGGCGCCTTTCACCTCCAAATCATTGTTTTTAATCCAGTATAGATTGGAAGCAGGCAAGAGATTTTGCTTTTTAACACTTGTTCACTGACCTGTATTAAATTGGATGTTGATCTGGGTCTAGCTTCAGACAGAGCCTATGTATGGGATGGATGTTTTCTGATCCCCACACTGGTTTCAAGAAAGAAGTAAAGGGCCGGGTAGTGTTGGGAGGAATTTTTTGTTTGGCTTTCTGCTTCTGCAGTTCCTCTCTCATGGGTGTGTTACATTTGCAGAGAGCTTCCTGGATCCAGTTGTCATCACTTGCTTTTCATGTTCAGAGCTCATCTCAAGATCGACACTATCGACTTAGTTAAGCATTTATAATTATGGATGTATCAGATTATCACATTTAAATTAATTTGTAAATATATCAAACAACGAGGGAAGGAGAACCCACCCTGAGTCCCTAAGAGCGACCCTCCCACGAAGCCTAAGGCACATTTTAATTATTAGGGATAACTGATTTGTATAATTAGCCTTGGCTAATATTCCCTGGTGCTTTTCTATTTAAAGAGACAGACACTCTATTTACATAATTGAAGGCACTGGCAACTCCAAGACATCATCCCTTGTTAGGAATGAGAGGCACCAAGCAAACGAAGGCTGTAAAAAGAACCAAGGCTGCTAGCTCTCCACTAGAGGAGTGCACACAAGGGGTGGGAGGGGTCCCTGTTGGAGGTGGGAGTAAGCTTTCCCTTGCCCAGCTAGAATGCATTGCACCAGGGTGACTGTGCCCTCTTAGTAGCCTGTGTGTGATGAAAAGAAGCAATTATCCTTCGCCTACCTCTGATCAGGCTGGCACCTCTACACTCATCCTACACCCGTGTTCTATGTAGCGGTCCCAACATGCCCGACCAATTGTGTTCTCTAACATCCAATAGGAAGAATGTTGTCTGATCCAGCTTCTGGTTTGGATGGAGTTTAAAAACCTGGTGTGTGTGTGTGTGTGTGTGTGTGTGTGTGTGTGTGTGTGTGTGTGTAAAAGTCTGTGTGTCTGTATGTACGCACATGTGTGTACACATATGTGGAAGCCAGAGGTTGGTATCACAAGCCTTTCTTAACCACTCTCTGCCATATTTTGCTGATTTAGCTTGGTTGACTGGCCAGCAATTTCCAGGGGATCCTCTGGTCTCCGCCTTTTCAGTTCTGGCATTACACAGACTGCCACTGTATCCAGATTTTAGCATAGATTCTGGGAGTCACACTCGGGTCCTCACACTGCACGGCAAACATTTTATTAACTAAGCCATCTTCCCAGCTCAGAATCTGCATTAGCTTTTTTTTTTTAATTGCCACTTAATTGTTCCTAGGTTTGGGTTACTCGGTGACATTTCAGTACATGTGTCTAATATATAATAATCAAATCAGGGTAATTGGCATGACATCACCACAGACACTTAGTCATCTCTTTGTGTGGCTGGCTTTCAAATAACTCCTCTGTTATGTCTTTCCAAAAGTGTGTCAGCCACAGCACTCCAGAACTGGCAATAAATAAACAAACAAATAAGCCAACCTCCCCAGATAGCGCTGCTGTGTCACTTCACCTATAGGAAGTAGAAAGCCAGGAAAAGACATTGCTTCTCAGCCTCATGGTCTAAAGCCTCTCCAGGACCACAGCCGGAACTTCTAAATAAGATCCTCACAGCCCCCAACTTCTATGTAGTTTGGCACAGTTGGTTTTTGTCAGGGCATATGTTATTTAAGATTTCCAGACATCCTGGAACATTTTCATATCATTCTAAACTTTCCTAAAAGAAAGAATAAAACTGAGACTTTGTGTCCTGAACCACGTGATGTCCCAGTCTGCCCCTCTGCACCCTGTCCTAGTACCCTGCTCTGATCCTCTTTATGAGTCTCCCAAAGTCAACTGCTTACAGTACTGTGCTGGTTTGCCCCCAGATCTCAGACTAGCTGTCTATAGCTCATCCTTTAGATGTGCACAGTTGAAAATAACTTACACTGTCTTCTCAGATGTTCTGTGGAGCGGGTGCCTGACACTACCCTTCCTATGCTTTGCTCCTCCCCAGTGAAAGACTCTTCTCGAAAACACCACATTCCTTTCTTCCCAGTTGCCTAAGGTACTCTCTAAAAATATACACCATTTGCTCTCTTTTTAAGAAGTGTGTGTGTGTACATGTATGTGCTGTGCCTATTCATGTGCCTATGTGTGCACTGCTGGAGACCAGGAATTGACATAAAGTGTCTTACTCCACCATTCTCTTTTTTTTTTTTTTTTTTTTTTTTTTTGAGGCAGAGTCTCTCACTGAACCCTGGATCTCATTAGTCTGGCTAGACTGTCTGGCCAGAAAGCAACCAGGATCTTTCTTGTCTTTGCTTCCACGGCACCAAGAATATAGGTGTGTCACACTATGCCAGCTTTTTACTTAAGTGGTGGGGATTTGAACACAGGTCCTTGTATTTGTATGAAGCCTTTAAGTCATTGAACTATCTCCCTACTCTATCCCCTATTTGTTCTTATATTTCATTTATTCCTCTTCCCCAGTTGTTGGCGGAGACTGCTCATGTGTTTCCTGGCTACCCAGACTCAATATAATCACACAGAGACTATATTATTTCAACACTGCTTGGTCAATTAATTCACGATTCTTATTGACTAGCTCTTATATCTTAAATTAACCCATATCTAGTAATCTGTGTATCACCACGTGGTTGTGGCCTACCAGTAAGATTCTGTCTGGTTTCCGGCATCTGTCTCCTGTGGCAGCTACGTGGCTTCTCCCTAACTCTGCCTATTCTCTCCTCCCCTATCTGCTTGGAATTCCTGCCTTGCCCTATTCTGCACTGCAGTAGGCTCAATGCAACTTCTTTATTAACCAGTGGTAGTCACAGCATACAGAGGGGAATCCCATATCACCCAGTCACACATAAAGCCCAGGAAGTCAGGAGCAAGTGACTGCTGAGGATGCTAGTGAGTGACCACCACCTAGGGTCACACAGCAAATCAGGTTGTTACACCCAGGCGAACTGATTATGGGTTTCACACTGCAGAGGACAGAGATGTGGTACAATCATTAAGTATTGCTGTCATGCAGGCAGAGCAGATGTAATCATTAGGGGAGTACAGTCCTGAATGACAAATGAAGATGATAAATGATAAATGAAGAGCAGCAAGTTTCAGAAAAGATGCAATATGGATATTTAGTGAGGCCTCGTCTTCCTTCTTATTACAGAGAAAAATGTGTGGAGCACGGTTTCCCATCTTAGGATCCAGTGTCTCTTGCACAGAAATGTGGCTGTTGCAGAGTGGAGTTTTTGTAGGTCTTAGAGGTCAATGAGATAACTCACAAAAATAACCCTGCCTGTACATATAAGTAAAAGAGGAAGATTAAAATACCATGACATACAGAAAGACAGGCACCCACAGGAGAGAAGGAGGGAGACCCAGTCAAGCGTTCCTTGTTACTATAGATGGGTAGGGTAAGGTCAGAAGATACTACAGCCTCCTCAGGTCCCTTCCTGTCATGGATGTTTATAAACTTGAAATCTCAAGAAGTCCTTGCTACTTGACTTGGCATTTATGTTCAAATAACCTTAAATCCAGATTTTCATCCAATATTTTTTGCAATCTTCCAATTTTTATGATTCCCACACTTTTCTTTCCAATCCAAATATATTTCTTTTTTAAAAAATAAGATTTGGGGGTAGGAGGTCCAGAACTGCCAAAGAGTTGACACTTGGCATGTGGTGATTCAGGAAAGAAAACATGCTGTCCCTTCACACCACCCGACATCTTTATCTGACAAAATCCATATGCTGTGCGATCACCATGGCAACTAAGTAGGGTTGTAATTGCAACCCTGGAAAGCTAATTTTTTTTTTCACTCAAACAGTGACATACGTTTAACCTGTCTGAAGTTTCAACAAACCATCTTTTAATGACAAGTGTTTTGAAGGGTCTAATTTAGTCCTGTTTGTTTGGAGCCCCATTTCTTCCATTTTTAACTTAATAAACTAGCTGTAAAATGGGGGCCAGGTAGGAAAGGCTGTAGTATTTTCTGACCTCGCCTTATAAAATTGTATCTGGTCATTTTTGTGCAATAAAAATCTAAATGTGTGGCTGTGTCTGAAGAGTACACAGACCCCAGTGTTCTCAGACTTCATGGCGAGAACTAAACAAGGCTTGGTAGAAACTGAACTACAGAGAAGACATTTTAAACCAAGGCTCCAAGCCCTTCCCATCCATTGCCATCAAGGAAAGAATAACAGGCCCCAACGAATAGGCGTTCAATAGCTAGAAAGCTATTGAATTAGTTTCTCAAATATATACTTTGGTCGGGTTAAACATTGCTTCTTTTTGTGTGTTGTGCACATGTAGTCTATGTATGTGCACATGTGCATGTCTGTTTGTGAGGACCAGAGGTCAACACTGGATATCTTCCCCAGTCTCTTCTCACCTTATTTACTAGGAGAGCATCTTTCACTCAACCCAGAGTTAATCAGTTCGGCTAGGCTGGCTGACCAGTGAACAGGGAATCAATCCTCTTGACTCTGAATCTCATTGCTGGAAATAAAGATGAACACCTCTGCACCTGGCTTTTTACATAGAGGCTGGGAACTTCGACTCATGTCTTCATGCCTCCACAGCAAGCTCTCCACCAACTGAATCCTATTCCCACCCGACCCTCTTTCTTTCCTTCCACTTCACATTTATTTCTGGCGGCCTACATGGTGTCGTGAACAAAGAAAGCATGGTTTTAGGTAAGGTATATAGGGTTTACCCATTGTATTCATGGGAAATAGGCAAGTAAAGCATCTGGACCAGGAAACCTTAGACCCTACTTCTAGCCCTGCCAAAAATGACAGGTGTTACACATGGGGCACCTGTTCTGTGGGTACCTGAAACATCACCCCATCCATGGAGGGAAAAGCATGGGAATATAATTCAGAAGGCTGGAGTTTTAGTTCTTACTCAATTGGTTCTGAGTTGTGTGACTTTAACTTGGCCTCATCAAGTACATGACTTGACAGAATGAGTCATGTGTCCTATCTAGCTCATGCTTGGATCTGCCCACGGTACACAGGGGACATCTGATATGAACCTACCGACCTAAGAGACAAAACATTTGCCAGAGAAGATCTTAGACTGAAGGAATGACAATGAGACATCCTCACAGAGCAAAGAATGAAGAGTCAGTGAAGAGATATTGAATATAGTGTATCAGCTCCCCACCCTTTCCCTAATACTCTTCAAGCTCTATTAGGAAATTTCATTGTGCCCTGGTAGAACAGACAGTGTCCACAGAATGAATCAGAGAACTCTTTCAGTAGTATGACTGTAGCTCTCCACCTATCAGGGATAACACTGCTTTCCATACTTACTGTTTTGCATGATGACCAATATTCTGGTTTGGATATTAATTGTGGTTCTGAATATGAAGTGTTTCCCGCACAGTCTGCTGTGTTTGAACACTGGGTCCCCAGCTGGTGGCATTACTTGGGAAGGTTATGGAGAATATAGGAGAGAGAGCCTTGATAGAAGAAGTGAGCTTTGAGGGTCCACAGCCTCTCCCCACTTGCTGTTTCCTCTCTGCTTCCTGCATGTGAGTGCAGGGTGATTAACCAGCTTACCGCTTACCATTCCTGCTGGCACCCGTGCCTTCCCTCACCATTGGCGCAGTCTCCCCTGCCCTGATGGACCCTATCCCTCTGGGACTGTGAATAAAAAGCAAACCCTTCTCTTTCAAGCTGATTTTGTCTGGGATCTTTATCACAGCAACAGAAAAGAAACCGAGGCAGTGGGCTCTCTCTTGAAGTCACTCAGAAAATTGAGGAAAGCTGGGAGGTGGTGCTTTTAATGATGGAAGACTTGGAGTGAATGATGCCCTCCGCTGAGGTGGCTGCTGCTGCCTGGGGTAGGTACAGAGTGTGCTCAGTGGACAATGGAGCCAGCTCCAGCAGAGTGCAGAGTGGAACTGTGAGCTAGGAACACCAGGGTCACCACTAAATTCATAAGAACAGACATGGAAGAGAATATAAATGAAGACAGAGATCACGTCTCTGTTTTCTTAAACTATTGTGGCTGTTGACTCGACTTGTCACAGCTCTGGGGAGTGGCAGGTAGCAGGTGAGTATGGTGGCAGATATGGTGTGATAATGGCACCGGATTGTTGAACTTTCAGATATGGATCCAACTAGGAGTCTTCCATCTGGCACAGTCACCAAAGCTCTATGTCTGGGATCTGTTGGAAGTCCCTCTTCTGTTTCCCTCCCAGTCTCCTACATACAGACCCAATGGTAGCTCTGACCGAGAGGAACCAATGCCCCATCTTCTTTCTGGCTCCTTTTCAAGTAGACATTTGCCTTAATCTCAGGAATATTGCCTTGTGGATGTAGAGTTTATTAATGAAACCAAAAAAAAAATAAGGTGTAGACATATTGCAGGCACACTTCCTATCCACAACTACAGCACCAACTTCATTTTTGAATGAAAGAAAAATGAGACATTTAGGAGTGAAAAAGTAATTTGGCCTTCTATTATTTCCAGAACAAGTTACTGCAAACTTAAAACAAGAAGATGTTACTATCATTATCCCCTTGCTCTCTTGGTTGGGATGTTATCATATAAAGGTTTTTCCCTTGGTCCTTGCCTTTTTGAAGGAATTCAGTCAAGAGCCATATACATGCTCAGCTAAGTAAAGAAATCACAACTATAAAATACAGTCCAGAGAAATATCTGAGTGGGTTGACAAGCACAAGAAGGATTAACAGCTGCTGATTGAGTCCTGTCCCATAGAGCTGTAAGTAGGTTTTCTGGTCCCTTCACCTTGTGATTTCATCATTGCTTCTCCCTTAGGGACCACTTTTATTTCATTACACTGACTTATGCATGTTCCAGATAAAGATGTCTTGTGGTTTATCCTGTAATCATCAGGACATTCATTGGTGGGCATGCGCAATCCTTGGGAAAGGGTCCTAGTGGCTTCATTTTCTGTATGCGACAAAAACATTACTTGTAGTTTTGATGATAAGTGATACTAAGGTGTGTTTTCAAGCATCAGGAGTCACAGCTGAAGTTTCCTTGTTTACCTCATGGTTAGCTCCCTTCTCACCTGGTTAAGATGTACCCAATCATAAGAAGGTAGTATATGTGGCAGCCTTTTCCTTCATGGCTATGTCTGCCTGGATAGTTATTCTAATGAGAAGTCTGGGTGTGTTTGTATCATATGTTGTTTTTCTTTCTTTCTGGTTTTCATGAGGACAAAACTGAGGTGCTAGAATTCCTGCTCTTACCTGGGGGTTCTAAGAACCAGGGGAAATCTGCTTATTCAGGCTACTGGTGTACATCAGTTCCACCTGACTCCAGGTCCTCCTTTCATAGGGATCTGTCATCTAGATCTTCTTCAGAGCTTCTCAGAAATACCTGTGTCCCCTGGATCATGGCCTCCATTATGGTCCACTTCATGTGTCAACTTCATTGAGCAATTGAATGCCCAGATATTTGGTCCAGCGTGGCTTTTTGTCTTAGGGTTTCTATTGCCGTGAAGACACATTGACCATGGCAACTCTTATAAAGGAAAACATATAATTGAAGTGGCAATTTTCGGTTTCAGAAGTTCCATTCATTATCATCATGGTAGGGAACATGGCAGCATGCAGGCAGACATGGTGCTAGCTACATCTTGATCAGAAGGCAACAGAATATGGACTGTATCACTGAATGAAGCATATGCGTAGGAAACCTCAGCACCCATACCCACAGTGACACTCTTCCTCCAACAAGACTGTATCTACTCCAGCAAAGTCACACCTCCTAATAGTGCCACTCCCTATGGCACTATTATGGCTTATGGGGCCAATTGAATTCAAACAACCATATTCATAACACATGAAGGTATTTGGGGATAAGACCGGGATTCAAATGAGCAGGTTCAGTAAAGCAGATGACTTCTCGAAGATGAGCCTATCCAATCACATATGACCCTTAATGGAATAAAAGGCTGGCCATCCGCCGAGGAAAAGAGAATGCCTCTTGCATGGTTGCCTGTGAACCAGGACGTGTGTTGCTTTCTCTGTCATTGGATTCAAAGCCGAAATAAATCTCCCACAGTCTCGAGCCTGGAGCCGGCTGGACTTTGAACTGTTAACCCTGCGGTGTGGCGCTTGCTAATTAAATATGCAGATCTTGGCACCTGTTAGCCTCTGCAATCTTGTGATTCACTTCCTTATAATAATTTGCATTCTTCATAGAAAGAACAGTGACAAAGAATTCTTGATGGAAAGCGCTAACACTGTCCCAGTAAAGCCAGCGAAGATTCAAAGCCAAGCGTTCAAACGTTCAACACATTTTGTTTCCTTTTCTGATGTATTTCGCTTCTGCTTGCATGTGAGAAAACACTCAACGTGTGTGTGTGTGTGTGTGTGAAAAAGAGAGAGAGAGAAAGAGAGGGAGAGAGGTAGAGAGGGAGGGAGAGCTGTGTCATATTTATGTGTGATACACATAGAGGCGACAGTAGAGGACACTAGGTGACCTGTTGTTCCACTCTCCCCCCTTCTTTACTTGAAAACCCAGAAAACCCCAGGATTCCCCCATCTGCACCTCCCACAGCATCGGGGTTGCAAACACCCATGCAATTATGCTTAACTTTTTATGTGGGTCTTGCCTAGGATTCAAATTCAGTTCTTCATGCTCATGTAGCAGGTGCTCTTACATACTGAGCTATTTCCTTATAATTATTGCTCTTCTTTTTAAGGCCTCATCTAGTTTTTAATATCTTTTAAAACCCTCCAAAAATATCCAATTAGCTATTTACCCTAATTTCACCAAAAGTGGGGGTTTTTTGTTCACTTTACCATAAAGCATAGCAAAGTGGCATCACCAGAGGGTGGCCAGTAAAGTGAGCCATGATTCTGACAACCCCCTGCAATCAAAAGAGTGACCAGACACGCTTCTCTTCTTGTAACTCCTTTGTTAACCCACACTGAGGCAGAAACCCTAAAGAAATAAGCAATGCCATGTAAAGTCAAAAACACCAAAAGCACATGCTGAGCTAATAATCAAAAAGAGGATTGAGAAGACTTTTAACAGAGAGTGAGCGCAAACTCCACAGGCAAAATGGGATATAAACATCCATCTCCTACAGCCTTCATCCAGTACATACATAATCCCTTCTCAGAAGAGCGCATGGGAGAGCCAAGGCAGGCCCTACAGAGAGAAGTTACAGGGGAAATCATGAGAGTGAGCTCTCATGCATGTAGGACAAGAGAAAGTCGAAGGATGCGTAACCTTTGGCATGTCCCCCTCTTCCCTTAACATATATTTCATTTTCAATCTCTATATAAAAATTACACATATTTATACAGTTTGGCATGCATGTTGGTTACCTTCTCTATTACTATAGTAAACACCTGGCCAAAGCAACTTAAGGGAGGGAGGGTTATGTTTCTAGTTTGGTTCCCAGCTCCAGTGGTGACAAACACACGAGACAGAATGTGAGGTGGCTGTTCACATTGCACCCACAGTTGAGAAGCAAGAGGGTGTGAATGCTTGACTTAGTTCGCTGTCTCCTTCTCATGCAGTCCAGGGCCCAAGCCTGAAGAACGATCCCATTCCCACTTAGCTTTGTCTACTTATCCTCAATTAATCTCATCCACAAGATCTCCACCCCCAGACATGCTCAGATATTGGTTACCCAGGTGATTCTAGATCTTTTCAAGTTGATGATCAATACAAACCATCACAGCATGGTACATCTGACATTCCTATCGCCTCAAATTGTTCTCATTTCTCTGTGTTGGGGGATTTCCACTCTTCTCCACTAGCCATTCTGGACAAGCAATAAACTGTTTTGGATCATAGAAGCCTGCTGTGCACTAGAACCTTTCCTTAGGTTATTACTTCTGTCTACCTGCCTCCCTGTGCCTGCCTAGCATCCTCCTCAATTCTCCCAAACCCTTCTGTAGTGGCATTTCATTTGTACTTAATAAGTAAAGCTTGCCTGAAGATCAGAAAAGTAAAACAGCCACACTAGCCAGCCTTACAGAAAAAGCAGCAATGACACTCACTTTTAATTCCTGTAGCCACTATGGCACACACCTTTAATCCCAGTAGCCACACTAGCTTGCCATAGAAACCAGGTGGTAGTGGTGCATGCCATTAATCCCAGAACTAGAGAGGATTATAAAATGGGAGGAGACAGTTCTCAGACTCAGTCTTATTCTGAGATTCCTAGAGGTAGGATCGCCATTTTCGGACTAAAGTAGAGGTAAAACCCAGTGGCTGGTGGTTTTGCTTTTCTGACCTTCAGGTTGAACCCCAATTTTTGTCTCTAAGTTTTCCTTAATTGTGTTTCACCCTTCCTTCTCAGATGTTGCTAACTATTAATCTACTGTCCTTGACATACATTCTATTAGCTTCTTAGTATAAATAATAACATATTTGCCTTCCTGTGCTCAATTTCTTTTACTTAAGATAATGATCTCCACAGTCATCCAGGTTGTCATGAAACAGAGTTTCATTCTTTGGCAGCTCAATGCTGTCTTTGCCTATTTTTCCACTGACGGACACTTACGCTGATTCTATATCATGGGCATTATGGACGGTGCTGCAAAGACCAGGTAAATGTGCTGATGTCTCTTTGAGGTGCTGGTTTTAGTTCCTACAGATAGACCCATCATGTACATAGTGTTGCGGTTGCTGGATCATATAGTGGATCTATTTCTAGTTTTTGGTTTTTTTTTTTTTTGAGCATCTAGTTTTCGAGATTTTTTTAAAAAAATGTCATCTTTACACAATGACTCTACTGACTTCTCATACATTACCACCAACAGTTACGGGATTCCCTATTCTTAGAATATTAGCAAGCATTTATTATCCTTTGTCTCTTTCGAGAGCAGCCATTCACACCGTGATGAAGTGATATGGCTTTGTAGGGTTGGTTTGCCATTCCCTGGTGGCCACTGATGATGTTGAACATTTCTGCAGATAACCATGAACCACTTGCATGTGTTTTTTTGTTCTTACTGCTAAAGGACTGGTCCATGACATGGGACACTACTGAGCATACCGGGAAAATGTAGAAGGGAAGAGGTTCCAGATGGGAATGATGTAGAGAGTTTTGGTATAGGGAGTCATGGGCAGACTTGAACATACTGAGCGGTAATGAATACAGACAAACCAGCATCCTGGTTAATCATCAAAATTTTCCAGCCCTAAAATACTCACTGTTACCTTACTGGTAATAGATGACCTCATTCTGCACCTTCAGAAGTCACTACCCCAGCTAGACAAGGAAGGTATCCTTAGCTGACATGACAGACTTCAGCTAAGTTAACAAGAGACACTGAAGCTGAGAGAGAACAGAAAGGGAAAGACAAACATCTCAATATCTACATCCTTTAACTGCAAACAAGTCCTTAAGTTAGAGGCTTGAAAGTGGGCGGAGGTCCGTGCGGTCTCCGGACAGTTATTAAAAAATGAGTTTTCAGCACTCTCGTGTCTAGTATTACAAAGTTGTTTTGGAAGGAAAGAAAGCAATTCGCGCTTCACGCCTGCTGTCATTATAAAAGAAGTCACAGCTACAAGTCTAGACTTTATGATTATTTCACAAGGACTTGTCCTTATGAAATAATCATTGTTTCATGTCATCTGTGGTTTATTGATCTGCAGTACGCCTGAAATTATTTAGATAGACAGAATAAGCCTTTCTTCTCTTTCTAGCACACAGAGAAAGATTGTCCTAATCTCCTGAGAATGGAGTGAGCATCTGATATTGGAAACATATTGAACTCACATTTTTTTTTATTTACTAAGATGTTTAAAATATGATACAAAGTCATTTTTATTGGGTTTCCATCAGAGAATTTTTTTTCTACTTTTAATCGTCTGTGGTTGTTTTGTTTTTATAATATAGAAAAGATAAAGAAGGTGGGGAGCAGGAAAAACAAACAGAAAAGGGGATTATGGCGAGAGGTTGGGGGAGAGGAGACAAGGGAAAGGAGACAGAAATTCCTAATAGTTATCCAGATCTTTTAATAGTTCTACCAGCAGGTAGATCATGTGGGTTAACATATTTATGGCAGCGACAGCAGGGTCACAAATGTTCCTCAGCCTGGAGGGAAAATTCTTATGTTCTCTAACCTCAACTTTTAATGATACTTCTATGATTCATTGTCTTATAACGAAATAATTTTGGGAGTAGTTCATGGCAGCCGTCCCTGGCGTAGATCACTTTTATATGCTCCAAGAATCTCCTCTTTCTAGCTATTTTACAGATGAAAATGTTAAGAGTAGCTCTCAGGTGCTAACCCCCTGCCATCTGTTAATATGGAGAGGAAGGCCTGCCCCTCCCTGACTCAATAGCAACCTTTAATATTTATTTTCTTACTAATATGAGATAACTCAGCGAGCCATATTTCCAGTCGGAGAGCCTTTGCCCTTCCTTTGACTGCTCCAAATGGCCAGGGGATTATCAGAGAGGACAAAGAGTTCTAGGAGGGTATAAGAAGACCCCTGAGCCAGATGGTTTATCTCAGACACACTGTAATTTATTCAAGATATATATTTTTTTCTCTTTTCATTGTCTTGGATTATTTGCTGGAAGAACCACAATTACCCTTTCCTATATCTGCCAGTGTGTCTACAGAAGGCTTTAAAAATATCTGATTTAAAAAAAACACACACAACTTTCCTCCATCAAGGACTGAAATATCTCTGTCATCATCTAGACATTGTATAATTTTGCATTTTAACCCATCTGAAGTTCATTCATGTTCACGGTATGAGCTAAGGACCCAAGTCCCCTTTTCAAATGAGCAGCCTAGGTACCATGCTGTGTATTCGCAGCACCATGTCAGAATCAAGTCATGGCTCCCATTTGTACATTCCCATCTCACGCAATCTTAATCCTTATGCTTCATAGTAACCTCTGGGTTCCAGCAGATTACGGTCCCCACCCACTGTTTTCTTCTTTTTAGGAAGTGTATTGAGTATTCTCCATTCTTTGTTACTACATATACACTTTTAAAGTAAGTTAACTTTATTCCACAAAAGCCACTCACAATGAAGTAGATGGTACATGCTAGGACTTATATGGGCTATGTGGTTGAATTTGAATTGATTGGTGTAAGATAGTACAAATTATCCTCATTATAATTTTAAGTTACACTGTTTCTGAATATCCGTTTGGCAATGAAAAACACTCTTTAAAGTTTTTCAAAAAATTTTGTAATGATTCAATGAAATAAGAGTAGAGTAGCTAGACTTATTCCTGAAAATTTTACATCTTAATGTTACTATAAATTATACCTTTTAATTTTTAAATGTTTTGATGTTTAGAAGAAACTTAGTTTATATCTGACGGCAGACAGCTTCAATTCCCAGAAATGTCACTAAGTTTTCCTAACAAGTGTAATCTTTATCCAAAAATTCTCTGGGATATTTTTAATATGTGTATTATCATCAGCTAATAATGAGAGGTTTTAAACTTATTTTTCCAGCCGGGCAATGGTGGCGCACGCCTTTAATCCCAGCACTCGGGAGGCAGAGGCAGGTGGATCTCTGTGAGTTCGAGACCAGCCTGGTCTACAAGAGCTAGTTCCAGGACAGGCTCCAAAACCACAGAGAAACCCTGTCTCGAAAAACAAAACAAACAAACAAAAAAAAACTTATTTTTCTTCATTTCTTATGTTTTTGTACTGTTATTTCTAGTACCATATGGGAGTTTGTATTTGTGTGTGCACATGCGTATACATGGGTGTGTATGTATATGTGTCTGTGCATGTATGTCTGTGCTCTGCGACTGAGTGCGTATGTGTGTGGGTTCATATGCACACATGCGTGAGGAGCCCAGACGTTGTCATAGATTGTCTTCTTCAATCACTCTCTACCTTATGTTTTAAGACAAGGTTTTCCTCAAACTTGGAATTCACCTGTTTAAGCAGACTGGGTGGTCAACAAGCCCTAGGGATCACCCTTTCTTCCTTCTTTCTTCACCTCCTAGGCACCAGGATTACATGTGGCTATCACCATTCCTAGTGTTTTACAGAGGTGCTAGAGGTTGATTTCTTAGGCCTGGACAGCAAGCATGGCCTCCACTAAGATATCCTCACAGCCCCACATTTAATAGAAATTAGTGAGCCACTTTCTGGTATTTTTATTCTAAGAGGATACTTTAATATACTTCACTGGGTATAATACCTATTTTTGTAGCTAGACTTAGTTGTTGTCTTCTCCATCATAATTTCCTAAAGATTTTAATTTCACACCATACATTTATGAAATTACTGTGACCATCATGTTGTTTTTATCCTTGCGATGTGATGTGATGAGATGTATTAAAATGGATTGTCTTACATTCTCCTCTTGTGCACATCTGAAAGAGATCCAATTTGTTTGTCTTTTCTATTCTTTGCTAGAGATACCCTAGCAAATGTTCAGAATTGTCCAAGATTGTCGTTATCTGTTTTGTCCTAATGACACTGGGGACCAAGGTACTCTAGTGAAAAGACCCAACATAGCAGAATATGTGAGACAGATAATTTTCTTTCTAGGAACACTCTGGACCAGGCCAGTGGCTGGCAACAGGGACCAGCTTGGTGCATTCAATACCAGGCTTGAAAGTCACCATATGCAGCCATTTGAAAGAGAGCCAGGGAGTAGTGAACACTTTTTTCTTAAAAATATGACCAGGAAATTGCCTTCATTTCCTTTCAAATTTCATTTATCCAAAGCTGATTCATGATACATACAACAGAAGAAGGAGATGGAGGAGAAGAAGAGGAGGAGGAGCAGGAGGAAGAGGAGGAGGAGGAAGAGGAGGAAGAGGAGGAGGAGGAGGAAGAGGAGGAGGAGGAGGAAGAGGAGGAGGAGGAGGAGGAGAGAAAGAAAGAAGAGGAGAAGGAGGAGAAAGAGGAGAAGGAGGAGAAGGAGGAGGAGGATATTTTCTTTGAAGAAAATGGCCATGAACCTGGATCTCAGGTTGACCTCTCATTCACTACGTAGCTGAGGATGACCTTGAACTTCTAAACTTCCTTTGTCCAACTCCTGAGTGCTGGGATCACAATTGTGTGACACCACAGCTAAGGTCTATGTAGTACTGGGTATAAAACCAAACGCATGATAAGCAACATTCTCATCAGCTGAACTGCATCCCTTGCCTCTATGTCAACTTCACAGGAACATCTTAAATCAAGAGAAAATTAATTCTCAATATATGCAGGCATGGAAAAGCATGTGCTACAATTTCCTTTGGTTCTCCCCTTGTCTCTTTTGAGAATTAAGATCATATTGACTCCCCGCCCCCAAATATTGAGCTTGGAAAATATTTTCTCCTTAGTACTCTTGATATAATTCAGATAATTTTGAAATTTTTAATATAACTTATGGGTAATAAATACCACCTGTTGTTTCCTTTTAGAAATATTTTTATTTAATGATTCCAAATGTTCACAAAATATGGTACCATTCAGCCCTTCTATTTATTCTTAAGTTGGTTTGGAGTGGAATTTTTAAAGTAGTTTGTCTACCATTATGAAGTTATAACAATCTCTTGCTACATTTTTTATCCTGTTCAGCATTAAAATGCCTTTCATCCCTTTCTTGTGGCTATAATTTAATTATCTTTCCCTTCTCTCTCTTTCAAGATTTTTTCATTTTGCTTCTAAATGACTTTATAAATTTATTTTTCAAGAATAACTTTGGTTTGTGTTAGCTTTCTCTCTTGCATATTTACTTTTTATACCCATCATCTGGTCTCATTTCCTTCTTCCTTCTGTTTCCTTTGCTTTTGTTCTCACAATATTCTACTGACTGGTGTGTGTGGATGTGTGTGTGTGTGTGTGTGTAGTGTGTAGTGTGTGTAGGATAGGTGTGAACACTGGGAATATTCCTTGGTTATACTTCTTGTTTTTTGAGACAGGGCTCTTACCAATTGGCTAGGTTGGGGACCCACCTACCTGCAACTTTTCCTGTCCTAGGATTGTCGACAGACATGAAGACACTTGGCTGGTTTATGTTCATAACAAGGATCCGAACTCAGATCCTCATGGTTGTGTGACAGACTTAACTGCCTGAATCATCTCTCCAGCTCCATGGTTTCTATTTTAGTATTTGATCTTAGACAGAGAATTCTATAGAAGCTAGCTTCACAACATATATGGTGGATTACCTTATAAAATAAGAGGAAATGAAACTATGCAGCATAACTTTCCAGACCTTTAGCTCAGATCAGATGAAAGTATCAATATTGAATGAATGAAATAAAATTTATGCCCTGGCAATGCTGAAGCATGAGTGGGCAGCCCGTGTCTGGCAGTTCTGTTGACCTTACCCAGATTGACTTTCATGGTCTAAGTTGATGAGGACAGCTGACCAGGTCTCTTCCTCAAGAGGGGATCTCATTACAGATGGTTGTGAGCCACAATGTGATTGCTGGGGATTAAACTCAGGATCTTTGGAAGAACAGGTAGAGCTCTTAACTGCTGAACTATCTCTCACCAGTAGGATTTATTGAAGGAGGCAGAGGCAGGAGGATCATAAGTTCGGGGGCAGCCTGGCTTACACATAAATATCCATATTTTTGTTGTTAACTGTAAAAGCAAAACAAGAAAGAGAAATCAATGTTTACTTTTGACAAGTTCATTATCTAGTGTTCACAGTATGAATTTAAATGGGAAATGTCTTTAGAGGGGTGACATAGCCTTAAAGTGTCTTGAAACGCTTTTTCTAAACATAATTCTTACTTGTGGAAGCATGTTAACAATCTCAATACCTTATTCTTTTCATAAAGTCAAGTAGGTTTGGATGAGACAAAAATAAATACTGACAGGAAAATGTATAAATAATTCATTGTATTTCAGTTGAATTCCATAATTGCCAAGATACGGGAATTTCCAAAAAATAATCCAGAAACATACAAAAACATAATCTGACTGGGTGACCTCTCTTTTGGGAAGGCCATGGCATAAGAATTACATAAACAGATCTGGAATTTGTTCTAGGGGGCTTGAGGTTCTATTGTAGAATGTGAGTAAAGCAGTCCTGAAACAACAGATTTAGGACGCAATGAACGAATGCGCACATCCCTGGAGGAGCAGAAAGGACAAAGGAGAGCCTGGTGAGGATGGATTAGAAGTGGAACTGCAATGCACGTACATAATTTCTACTAGATGCAAGCCCGTGAGTGCTGTCTGTAGTCTGAGTAGGTGCATGTGAGTTCTTAGATATATGTGTATATTTGCCTTTGTATCTGTATCATACACAGATATTTTCCTGGTATTTCACTGAGGTAAAGACACATCAGAGAGAGAGAGAGAGAGAGAGAGGGAGAGCAGGAGTCACAGGTCACAGGACAACCTCAGGTGTCTTCCTTGGGGACCTTTTACTTTTGGAACAGTTTCTCCCAGTGGCCTGAAACTCTTTTTTTTTTAGGCTTCATTGGTTGGCTAGCCAAATCCCAGGGATCTGCCCATCTCTGCTTCCCTGAAGACCCCATCATTTATCCTGGCTTTTCTTCTACATGGATCCTGGAGCTTGTCCTCACATCTTCCATGTTTGTAAGGCAGGCACTTTGCCAAATGAGCTACCTCTCCAGCCTTGATACCCAATTACTCTAAGAACACATGGTACTCTGGACTCAGATATGAACACCATGCCTTACTAAGAAGAAGCCAAGGCTGAGCCATGACTGACTCTGGTTTTCTTTATCTTCAGACGTCTGTGGTTTGCATGTCCAAGACACCATCACTAATTCAAGGTTGACATGTCTATCTAGAGTTTCAGGGAAGACAGCACTGGTTTTAAGTTTCCCGCATTAGTGTGAGGGAAACTGTGCCCATAATTGTCATTTTGTTTCTCATGTAAAGTCCTGTGAAGGTTTCATCTGATTTTTTTAAAGACTGATTTTTGTTTTATGTAGATGAGTATTAAACACATTCATGCAGGGAATCACAAAGGCCAAAAAAGGGCGTTGTAGCCTCTGAAACTGGAATTGCAAATAAATGGTCCTGAGAAGCTCTATGGTAGCTGGGAATTAAACCCAGGCCCTTTGGAAGAACGGTCAGTGTTCATTTTTTTATTACTATTTATTAAAGATTTCTGTCTCTTCCCATTTCCCTCCCCCTCCCCCAATCAAGTGCCCCTCCCTCCTCAGCCCAAAGAGCAATCAGGGTTCCCTGCCCTGTGGGAAGTCCAAGGACCACCCACCTCCATCCAGGTCTAGTAAGGTGAGCATCCAAACTGCCTAGGCTCCCACAAAGCCAGTGCGTGGAAGAATGGATGACGAAAGTATGGGATATATACATATTAGAGTACTACTCAGCAGTAAAAAACAAGGACTTCTTGAATTTTGCATGCAAATGGATGGAAATAGAAAACACTATCCTGAGTGAGGGAAGCCAGACCCAAAAAGAGGAACATGGGATGTACTCACTCATATTTGGTTTCTAGCCATAAATAAAGGACATTGAGCCTATAATTCGTGATCCTAGAGAAGCTAAATAAGAAGGCGAACCCAAAGAAAAACATATAGGCATCCTCCTGAATATTAACAGTCAGTGTTCTTAACCACTGAGTCATCTCCCCAGGCTGCAGCCTGTGGTTTTACTCAATTCTTAGACACATATTAATTATTGATGCTGATTGTAATATTTACATACATCTTTATATCCTGTGATGATCATTTCTATCTACTTTTCTACTAGAACTTTATGTATTTCTGCTCCTTCTATTATACCAGTAAATTTTTTAAAGTAAAAATGTGGATGACTAGCAACCTAATCTTTATAACACATTGATGTCACCCACGAAGAAATAGTGTGATAATACAAGGACTAGCACTCACTTCTCCAAGTTCCCGCCTTAGTTCCACACTGGGACTGAGGTGCTGCAAGCAGGAGGTGTCAATCCAATAACTGGGATGAGATGACCGTGGCAGAGGAGAGATAGTGAGCATAACCCTTGATGGTTTTGCAGACCACCTTCTCTCCTTGTACAGTGCTTCTCTCTTAAAACCTATGAGCTTATCGCTACCAGGTATTATCAAGACTGATGTAGGATTCCCCCTCTGTATGCTGTGAATGTGTTTTATTACCATTGGTTAATAAAGAAACTACTTTGGCCTATGGCAGATCAGAATATAGCAAGGTGGAAAATCCAAGCAAAGATAGAGGAGGAAAGAAGGTGGAGTCAGGGAGATGCCATGTAGTTGCCAAAGGAGAAAGATATTGGAACCTTACTAGTAAGCCACAGCCTTGTGGTGATACACAGATTAATGGAAATGGGTTAATTTAAGATTTAAGAGCTAGTTAGGTATATGCCTGAATCATTGACCAAACAGTGCTATAGTTAGTATAGTTTCTATATGATTATTCAGGTCTGGGCAGTCAGAAAATGAATGCATAGTCTCCATTTACACAAGGCAAATGTGTGATTTTGGAAATTAACCAGAACTTGCATTTTGCAGACATGTAGGCACTGAGTTTTACCAATTGAATTAGATTCCTCTGTGTTAACTAATACTCCTGAGTATCAAGTAACATGGCCCATTGACTTCCCATGCCACAAAGGCTTTCACCAGCGTGAGTTACCCATTGAGAGGCTCCATCAAATTGACAAGTGTTTTCATCTTGAGCACAGAGGGGTGGCTAAATTCTTACTCTTATAAGTTGAGCCTGTGCTAACACCACTGTCACTCATTTTTATTTAAACCTTCCGTTGTTTGCCTAGGCCAAATCCCTAAAAATGAAACTGTGAGGTCAATGGGTAGGTGCGTTTTTAAGGCATGATGTCGTCTATCCATGTCAAGAGTTGTGCCAGCTCACCTTCTAGCTGTGGCTATGGAAATACAGTGCAGGAAGTTAAATGACCCTGTGATTAATTGATAATAAGAATAATTTCACCAGATTTGTAAGCTATCCCTTTCTTAGGCTGAACTTTATGAAGGATGTATTATAGCATTCTCAATATTATGCCAACTTAACAATCCTGCAAAATCTCCAGGCTCCCTACACCCCTTTCACTGCACAGAAATTTAATATCAGAGAGTTGCATAGTATCTCAATTACTGACATCTCTTTGCTTTGACAAAATCCCAGCATTGCATGCTGACTAGCAGTGGCATTTTCGTAATTACTCTGAGCTAAATAGCAATGTCACAATAAGTGAGCTGACTATTTTCCTATTGTTATCTCTTTGACTTTTTCTTTGTCCCCAGACCCAATGGTGGCCAATCATTTGAGTCCCCTGTGGCTAGCGCACATTACCATGGGGACAGCTTTTTTTTGACACTAATTCTGCTTAGATTTGATCACATGAGGATCTGCTATATAATTTATAGCAAATGACATTGAAATATTGATCCTGTAAAGTAAGCTAGATCATTTATTTGCACTTAATACAGCTTCTTTGTTCAATGGATTTCTTGCTGTCTCAAAGTTAAAACCCACAGACTTGAGTCCTCCCGCTCTTTTGAGCCCTCTATGTAGAATGGTAGTTCTATGTATAGAGCTTAGACCAGCAGGCAGCAGGCCAGCCAGAGTGTATTTGAAAAGGCTATTTCTTCTACTGCATGAATGGAACGCTATTTAAACATCTGTAACACTTTCACAAGCTAACATCTGTCAGCTGTGCTATGCACAGCTTCATCAGCTGGGAGCTGAAACCCATTCATAGCACACCTGTTCGTAAACCTCTGTCATTGTGACTGCTCTGACTATGACGTACTCCAGGGAAAAAACAGGGCCAGAGTATGGGAGACAGCCCCAGGTTTAAGCTGACATTTAAACATCACAAGGGTGTGATGATTGTACAAAAGCCACTTTTCTGGGCGAAGGTTGGGGAAATGCATATGAAGTCAATAGGAACCATTACTGATCTTTTCAAAGCTTAACTTTTCTCAAATGCTGGGTGGATTTTCCTGGTGGTTTGTGTCAAGGTGAGGGCCTTTCACAAAGATTTCATGTTGATTTTCCTCATAGATATAAGCCTAACAATATACGGACTATTGACTTCAGACAGTCGATCCCATAAAGACTGACTCCGGGACAGGAGACCGATGATGGTTCTTAATTTGATATGAAATTGTGCACAGATTCATAGATGTCTGTGCGATCTATAAAATGAAGCAGCAAGGAATGGAGCCAGCTGAGAACACAGTGTATGAGGATCTGCTTCTGCCTATGTTCCTGACAGTTTGCCACATTATTTATATGATGGCACATCTTTATTTTTGAGTTGACGCTCATACATTTTTAGTTTTATTATTCTTTATATGGAACTAAACCATAATGTTCAAGACAAACTCACAGAGCAGATCTAAGTGATGTTTAAGAATTAGATAACCTGGAGGGTTTGTTTAAATGGCAGATTTGGGGCTGCGGCTGGGTTCAGCTGTGCAAGCATCAAGGCCTGATTTCAGATGTCTAGTACCCAGTTAAAGGGCAGCTGTGGTGATGTCTGATGTCACAGGATCCAGATCCAGTAACCGCAGTATTAGAGCCAGAGAAAGGCAGATCCAGGGACTTACTAGTCAGTTAATGGCAGCTTCCAGCTTCAATAAGAAAGACCCTGTCTCAAAAAATTAAGTGGAGAGAAAGAGAGGAAAGCACCAGCATCAACATTTGGCCTCAATAGACATGCATGTACACATACACACACACACACACACACACACACACACACACATTTAGCTCGCTTGTGGTGCCCTCTGTGGGTCTAGAGGTTGTGGGACCTAACTCACCGCCCCAGTTTTTCCTAGAGTTTTAGGGCTTTCTCCAAAGCCCCTTTATGTGCCATTTGTTTTTATTTAGAGATTTAAACTTTCTAGTTAGCTTTGATAGCATATGGTGAGTCAGTTTTGTCAAGCTGACCCATCTAGAATCAGCTGGAAAGAAAGTCTCAATGAAAGACTGTCTAGATCAGGTTGGTCTGAGCACACGCCTGTAAAAGGGTATGCTGACCGTATTCACTGAGATGGGAAGACTGTTCATTGCAGGTGGTACCATTCCCTGGGTTTAGATCCTAAGCCATGTAAGAATGGAGATGGTGAGTGGAATAACGGGCAAGCGAGCATCAATTCATTTCTCTCTGATTAGAGAGTGGATGTGGTTGTGACTAGCTGCTTCGAGAGGCTAATGCTTGGTGCTCCCCACACTGATGCACGGTAACCTGGAATTATGAACCAAAATAAACCCTTTCCCCACCACGCTATTTTGTCAGAGTGTTTCATCAGAGCAATAGGAAGGAAATTAGGACATGTTCTAAGAGCCCTTTACTATCCACTGTCTCATCTTTCAGGCAGAGAAACGGAGCCTTTGTTGAAAGTTGGTTTGCGGGGCCACCTTATGCACGGAAATCTCAGGATATTTCTTAGAAGCTGCATGGTGGCCTCTACCCCTGCTATGTTCCTAGGGCTTTAGAAAAAGATACTGAGGGGTATTGGTGTAGCCTAGTGGTAGGTGGCTGGTATAGCTCTCACAGTGCTTTGGATTTGACACACAGCAGCAGCTTTTGGAGAGCAGGAGAAAAAGCACACAGATTGTCTCATTCCTGGTTGCAGAAGTAGTTTCTCATCTCTACATTTTTCTAGCAATAGTAGTTGTGCATCAACTACTGTCAGGTGAGCAGAAGACTGAGGGGCTGTTTGCAGAGGTGGGCAACACAGCCCACCCTGCATGGGTGATGGGAGGCATGCCACGCTTTGCTAACTGCAGGATACTGAGACCGGCTCTGAAGGAATGCAAGTTCTTTGATGTCAAATCTACTGCATTCCAATGATGATGAGACAGTTCCTATCATCGGCCATTCAATGATTTCGATTGTTGAGAATCCTTGACAGTAGACCTCAAAAACTGGTCCAGGAATCAACATGTTCATGAACCACCATGATGCCCTTCTGCTTTTTGCCATGAAAGCTGTTCCTCCCAGGGTGACAGGACCACTGTACTCTGCTGAGAGCTTTCTTTCTTGGACAAATAGACCTTGCTTTTTTGGGGTTTGTTTGTTTATTTTTTAAACCTAATCCCTATGGGTTCATAAATGCTTCAAGATAAAGAAACCAAATTATACCCCACCCCCACCCCAGCCACCTAGGCATAGGTTGCCTGCTATAATCTATCCACAATGTAGAAATGAGAAAGAACTTTCCCAGTAATTTATGTCCTTACAGCTTAAGAAGTAATAATTTTGTTTTCCTACTAGAATTTTCCTTCTTTATTTCCTAAACTTGAATGCTGCTCAGATTTGTAGTGAAAGGATTGGATTTATGTCCATATGCTTAATAAGTCTGGCTACCTGCTTTACTGAAACCCAGCAAAACAGTTTAGTAAGATGTTGGGACATGACGAAGAGAAAGGTTCTTTTCTCTTTAAGAAACATGAGCAAGGACTTCAGGCTTTCGACTATGAACCAACCTGAAATGGGTTTTATTTTTAGTGTTTAGTCTGGCTGTGGATTTTTCTCCTGGAAAAATATATGGTAGTATATTATCTGATGAAAATGCCAGGGAAGAAGTTGTAAATTTATGATGAGGTGAGGTATAAATCTCCCATAAATACAGGCCAGCTTCTAGAAGGTCATATCAAGACATTGCCTCTATCTTTTCATGGTAGTTGAAGCTCTTGTTCACTTTAATGAATGAACGCCCCCTTCACTGCCAGGATCCTTAGAAGAGGTGGTGTGAAACACGCATGGATTCTGAAAACACAGGCTGCAGTTGTTTTCCACACACTTGGGGTTTTTGTCCACTCTCGAGTGTTCTCATTGTCCTTGGGTAAACTACATTGGAGGCCAGATTACCTTAGTGTTGTATCCTTCATTCAAAACTCTGTCTAAACGAGGCAAGCTCTGTATTTTCTCTTTCCCAATCCTGCCATGTGCTTCACATGCGGTTAGGAGTTCACGTTTGTGATGCCCTGTTCCAGCTTTTCAAGTGCTAAGAATAATAGGCCTAGCCATCTTGCCCAGCCCATATGTCTTGGGTAAAGTATACAGAGGCATCGCTAAAACTTTCCAATTGCTGTATCAGAGTACAGGTATAAAAAAATAGCTAATTAATTTTTTAAAATATTCTCTCTCTCTCTCTCTCTCTCTCTCTCTCTCTCTCTGTGTGTGTGTGTGTGTGTGTGTGTGTGTGTGTGTGTCTGGGAGCTCGAGTTATAAGTAGATCACAACTTGGGTGCTGGGATCCAAACTCAGATCCTCTGTAAAAGTGGTGAGTGCTCTAAGCTACTGAGCCATCTCTCTGGCCTCATACAGTGAATTTTTATTTAGAGACCCTGAAATACTACATAGACAAATTTAATCTTCTGTCATTTTTCTTCTTGGTCTTAGGAAAAGACCACTTAATATATTCTCCTTTTTATTCTTACTGAGCTCTACATTTTTCTCTGTTCCCCTCCCTGCCTCTCCTCTCCTCTTCAACCCTCCCTCAAGGTCCCCATGTTCCCAATTTACTCAAAAGATCTTGTTCTTTCTACTTCCCATGTAGATTAGATCCATGTATGTCTCTCTTAGTGTCCTCATTGTTGCTTAGGTTTTCTGGGACACTTAATATATTCTAAGACCTAATATTAGAAAAGTTTGAAGACATTGATTAGCTTTAGGGCTGGCTATAAATAGCCTTGTTTAAAGAAGTTATAGCTTGACTATAACTTAAGTAGAATAAGTTCTAAGTTACAATGAATTATTTTAAGACTCTTTCCCCTCAAAATTAAATATGACGGTTGATACTCTGATTTTTCTTTTTCCATGAGTAGACTGCCAATGCTTCGAGAGGTCTAACAGTTCTAGAATCAGTCAGACAGCAATCCAGCAGGAAACCATCATCGAAGATTGCCCAGCAAGCCTCAAGTGCCTGGGACTGCAGGAGAGGAACTGGAAAAGGCCATCATCCCAGCCTAGAGCTGGACTGACACCCACATATCTGCTTTCCCAAGCTTGAGACACAGATGGCTCCTTATGCGGTCCTTTCTGATGGAAGACTTTGCTCTTCCCTGAGGTTCTTTGCAGCCCTAAAGAGTTATGATTTTATATTCGATGAGATAAATTGGCCATCTTGTCTCTTATATGACCCCACCTGGCAACACACATACAATTTTCTCTCTCATTCCCAGTAAGGCTCATAACAAATATTATAGAGACGGGATAGATTGTTTTTAAATCCAGCGAAATGAAGAACTGAAAGTAAAATCATCTTAAATTCTGAAGGGAATTATTCAAAATATTCAAATATATTCCTACTTGGAAGAAGTTGGGGTTACCTTCCCTGTAAAGCTTTTGTTCTCAGAAATAACTTGCTTTTTTTACATATCATATCACAGCATGCTATATGTTATGTTATGTTATGTTATGTTATGTTATGTTATGTTATTGCATATGATTTAACCCAGGCAGGCTTGCAGAATATAGTAGCCCAATGATATGAAGCTGAAACTGTAAGCTGTTTAAAGCAACTTGGGATAGAGAAATGGCTCGGTGGTTAATAGCTATGGTTGCCCTTGCAAGAGGACCAGTGTCAATTCCTGGCACCCACAAAGATGACTCGCAACCATCCTTCACTCCACTTTCAGAGGATCCAATGCCCTCTGCTGACACCAGGCACACATGTGGTATACATATGTAGGCAGTCAAAACACCATACACATAAATAAAATAAAGTAATAAAATATGTAAGATTCTTTAGAAGTTTCAGAGATACATGCACAATGCCTGTTCGCCCCAGCACTGAGCTTTGACCTTGTTATTAAATGCATATAGAATCATTAACGATAAGAAGGGCGAGGCTCAGCATGCAGCTGACCCTATTCTGAAGCCTGCAGAATGCTTCTGCACTGGATACTGTCTCTGGTCGTTTCTTGTGCAACAAGTGGAGAAGTGTGTTGAAAGGGAAAGTGGCCACACTCTGTGCCATTATGATGAGAAGGTTTGTCTTGTGTCCTGTGATTCTGAAGACAGGTGAGCAGTCTGCCAGCGGCTCTACCTCGGCAGCAGCCGGCCTTTGATAGCAGACCGACTTTCACTGAAGCCATTCATGTGTGTAATTTCCTTTTGGGCACAATTGTGTAGAATAGGCCCTTCAGCTCCTCACTGTTACCTCCTAGAATCCTTCCTGATTGTAGTACCTGGCTGGCCCTTCCAGGAAAAGGGAGCCGCGCCGCGCGCAAAGCCTTCGCTGGGCGCTTACCCCGAATCACCTTTCCTTTGATGCAGACAGTCTGAGGAAGCCTCCGGAGCATTTTACATAATTACCCTTTGCAGTGTGCCAGTCAGAGACCCTGTGTGAAATGAAACTGGAAACTCATTTCCTCCTCGGATTTCTTTGCTCCTGGGGAACTCTACTTAACTATTTTTTTAATTAGACGGCCTATTTCGGGAGTTTCTGCAATTTCACTTCTTGGAGCGTCTGGTGGCTTGCAGGGCTCACCCAGGTGGCTGCAGAGCAGAGAGCACACAGGCCTCGGCAAACATCTCTGCAGATTCCGTTGACCCGTTGAAGACCTGCTGATTTCCTGGCCAGCCGGGTCTTTTTTAACTGGGCTGCCAGTCATACCAGAGAGGAGGCTTGTGTAGAGGATAAGTGTCCACCTGGGACAAATACAAAGAGATCCCCATGTTGTTTTCCTGTTGCCTCACGTGAACTTGAAGACAAGACCAAAGAAAAGGCTTCTCATTAGCTCTTTAGATCATCCATTCGTCCTCACTATCCTTAACTTGTTTTCTTTGCTCCCGGGGCCTCCGAAGAGCGACCTCTCTGCCACAGGCTTTTCCATGAGGTTAAGACGGGGTAACCCGCTCGACATCTATTTCATTAGAAAGAATAAGAAGGGTAGACTGAGAAATTCCAGGAAAAAGTTTGTGATATGATTTTAAATGCTTTAGAATAACGCCACAATAGCCTGCTTTAAAAAAGATCGGTCCTTTGTGGACAATGTTATTAGTGAAGTCCTTGAAGCAAGGGGTCGGAAATGGCTTTTTCATTACTTCAGAGGCAATATTAAAGGACCATGAAATTCAAAGCTCCTGGTTTTATCACAGATATTTTTATGTCAGGATTTAAACATTTCCCTACTTGGCATTCCTCTAACAACTGTAGTTTTATAGGACAGAACTGCTGTAATTGGCCTGGATCAATTGTTAAGGGATAAGCATCAATTAAACTTATATGTAAATGGAGAATAGTCACATCAGATAAGAAGAAAGTGTGATTATGATTAAATGTGTAAAATGTATAATATGTGTTGAGAGTATGCTTTAAACCTATTAAAATGATGAACTGGGGTTATTTGTTGGAATATAAACTGTCACAAAAATATTCTTCTGCCTATTCACCCCCTTACTCCATGCCACTGAGCATAAATAAAATGTCTCATCCATGTTTTTCATAACTTTAATATGATTGTAGGGAAGTTTTATGTATATTACCATGCCGAGGCCTATCAGTTGGAAATAAGAAGAAGCACAGGGGAAACAACTCGATAATAAGGGGCATCAGTCCCTCTCCATCCCCAGAGCCAACCACTTTGTTCCTGTAATTTACCTTGTGCCATTGCTGCTGTTCATATGCTGGTGGCACCAATGTGAATATAACAGACTTAACACTTAGGAGCTCAGCAGTTGTGTGCAGTCATCACTTTATAAATATGAAAAGTATAAAACCACAGGCCAGCGAGATACTTCAACTAGTAAAGGTGTCTGCCATCAAGTCTGATGACCTGAGTTCAGTCTCCAGGGAGGAAGGGGAGAGCTGATGCCCTCAAGCATGGGGACACATGCACCACCAGATATAAAAAGATGATAGATAGATAGATAGATAGATAGATAGATAGATAGACAAACAGACAGATAGACAGGCAAGCAGGCAGGCAGGCAGATGGTAGATAGATAGATAGATAGATAGATAGATAGATAGATAGATGGACAGACAGACAGATATACAGGTAGGCAGACAAACAGATAGATGATAGATGATAGATAGATAGATAGATAAATAGATAAATAGATGTTTAAAAATTAAAGAAGCATATAAAGCCTGTTTAACAACAATGTGCAAGTTTAAAGTATTTATTTACTGAGGACCTTGAGACCTCAATTGTCACAAGTATTATTCTTATTGTTTTCATAACTTTTTAAGTCCCATAATACCTGGCCAGTTGACTGCCTGTGATACTTCACAGCAAAGTTCAAGTACCAGAGAAGATTGTCTCAATTGGTGACTGAGTAGGAAAAAATTGCAGCTTTCACTGAAGTCTTCCAAGCCACATACCAGCTTGGCTAGAAACCAGCCAATCAGAAAAGAAAAGAGAAGGACACTGTGACTTTCCTAAATGAAGTTTTCTCTACAAGTTAGCTTTCTTTCCTCGATGGAAGCTGGTTATCTGGTGACTGACAGACTGGAAAAAGTGGAGTATTCTGCCCAAAGGCATGAAAAATGGAGTAAAAGCACCGGAGCGGAAGCCATCTCAGGAAGAAAAGCGATAGTCCGGGCTATGTGCTGCTTCACCTTTTCCAAAACTCTCCAAACTTTTCAGACTAAGAATTTGATTCTTGTCCATCCTTAGATTCAAGTCACACAAGTAGCTTCTTAAAGTACAGCAGTTCCGGGAGAGAATTCTCTCAAATGTCTACTTTGGTGTAAACCAAAGACAGCTTAGAGAAGATCACTTCAGACGGGAGAACTAAGTCGCTAAGATAGGTCCAGGAACTCATTCCCGCTTCATGGCTAGAGAGGAACACTCTATACCCTTTTCCAGTGGGGTGGGAAATGTGTTGTGATCCAATGGCCACTCATGCTGCTTCTCATTCTTCTCACTTTTTAAAACATTTTTATTAGCTAATGTATTATTTTTCAAAATAATGTGCTTCGTTAGGACATACTTGGATATGAAAATCTCTTTACTCATATTCACCTCCCTTGACCCCCAGTACCCAACCTACTGGTCACTTTTCTATCCATCAACTACAATCCTCCCTTATACTTTTATACTGTGTGTGTGTGCACGTGTGTGTGTGTGTGAGTGTGATTCCATATACGTTATAATGTATGATATTTATCCTTCTAAATTTGGTATCTCTCACTTCACATCATGATATCTAGTTCCATCAACTTTCCCTTAAAAGATGCGGTGTTATTCTTCAGAATAAAATTCCATTGTAGGCATCTCCCACATTTTCTTTATCCATGGATCTAACAATGGACCTCGAGGCTGATGATTCCATATCTTGGCTGATAAAATACGATAATAAGCATGGATATGCAAGTATCTTCGTAGCATGTTGACTTTGATTCCTTCAGGCATATTCTCAGAAGCGATGGAACTGCATCACATAGCAGCTCTACTTTTAAGTTTTTGTTTCTGCATTTTGAGGCACTTTCGCGCTGGTCTCTCTTGTGGCTGAACTAATTTACATTTCCACCATTAATCTGCACCTGCTGTAGGATAAACCTTCTGTACACCGTCAAGATGTGTTGCTCCCGTTGCTAATAAAAAGCTGATTGGCTGAAGGCTAGGCAAACTTAGAGAATGCTGAGAAGAAGGAGAAGAAGGCTAGGCAAACTTAGAGAATGCTGAGAAGAAGGAGGAAAAGTCTGGGGGAACACCATGAGCTGCAGAGAGACCAGGATGGGAAGAATATACATGAGGTAAACAAGTCTTGGGGTAGACACAGATGAATAGAAATGAGTTAGGTTAAGTTATAAGAGCCAGCTAGAAACAAGCTTAAGCTATTGGTTGGGCATTTATAATTAGTATTAAGTCTCTGTGTAGTTATTCAGGGAGTAGCTGACAGGACACAGAAAAGCTCCACCAACATGTCCCAGCTTGTTGTGCAGCAATTTCCTCTGTAATAAAACCCTCCATCTTAGAGGGAGGTTCATTAAGACACAGGATATTCGAAGGACAGTGAACGATTTTATACTTCAGAGAAGCTCATTAAGATCAGAAAGTAAAGAACTCAAAGACTTCAGGAAGTCCCTGAAATTAGCCCGATTTGCTAGGCTTCTCCCTCACCCCAAGAATATATAAGCAGTACAGACTGCAGAGAGACACCCTGAGACAAGCAGAACTGACTAGAAGTGCCTGGAAGAAGCAGAGACCAGCTGAACTGCACGCAAGAGGCAACTCAAACCCATCTAGCTGCCTGTAGGCTGCGCAGTGCACCTTTGCTTTAAGCTTTCACAATGTCATTGAGTAATCCTGCTCCAGTAAGCAAAACCTTATCCGTATCCCGCCAACAAAACTCATTGGTTCACCGAGTTGGACTTCACTGATATTCTTTCTTTGGTCTATTGTCAGTTCCCTGTCTGGAATGAACACCTGCTTGTTCACATCTTCGCAGTAATGTCAGCTGACACAGTTCCCTAGCCTCTGCCATCCTAGCCAGTATTTGCTATTCTTTGTCCCTTGATGTTATCGATTCTGACTAGAGTAAAACACAGTCTCGATGTAGTTTTTGATTGCATTTACTGAGCAGCTAAGGATATTGAACACTTGTGCATATATTCATTGATATTTTATACTTCTTTTCAGAACTGTTTAATTCATTTGTCCATTTATTGATTAGATTACTGGGGGTTGTCTTGTATTGTTTTGGTCTGTTATGTCTTCTAGATGTTTATCCCCTTACAGATGCTGATAAAGATTTTCTACTATACTGCAGACTGTTTTCTCATTTTCTTGTTTTCTCTATTCTACCCTTTGAATTTCACACATTCTTCTTACCAGTTCTTGCAATTATTTCCTAAGCAATTGTAGCCTTTTTCAGAAAGTTTTTGTCTATGCCTACTTGAGAAATTTTCTCCATTTTCCTTTGGCTGTCTCAAAGTTTTGAACCTTATATTAAAGTCTTTGATCATTTTGAATTTTATATGGTGAAAAATGGGGATCTAAATTCATTCTTTTAAATGCGGATCTGGTTGTTTCAGAATCACTGGAAGAAGCTGTTTTGTTTTGTTTTGTTTTTCCAACGCCCTCCTTTGCCTTTTGTCACCTTGATTAATAATCAGACAGTTCTAGTCATGTGACTTCTGGTCCTAAATTCTGTGTCATTGGTTTATTTGTCTGTTTCTGTGCACATAGCATACTAGTTCTATTATTATCGCTGTGTAGTGAAATTCGAGATCAGTTATGATACCTCCAATATTATACCTTTTGATTAAGGTGGTTATTTTTTAAAGCCATCATTTAGGGTTCTTTGTGCTTCCAAATAAATTTTAGAATATCTGTGAAGATAGAATTTTAATAGGAGTTACATTGAATCTATAGGTTACTTTTGTTAATATATCCATTTCCATGGTATTAATTCTAACTCACAAGCCTGGGAAATCTCTCCATATTTTAATGGTTTCTTCAATTTCTTTCTCAATGTCTTAACATTTTCAATGTGGACATCTTTCAACTCGGTGTCTTGGTTTACTCTGATGGTTGGGTAGTTGGTTGTTGTTGTTGTGTTGGCTGCTGCCACAGTTTAGTTTTGAGCTATAATATGTGTAATTGTTTTCCTAACACATTCCCAGTGTGTTTGTTATGGGCGTGTAGTAAAAGTACTGATGTTTTGTGTTAATTTTTATATCCTAGTACTTTTCTGAAAGTCTTCAAGAGATCTTGAAGTTTCTTGATGAAAACTTTATGGGCTTTCAAGTTTAGCTTGCATCATGTAAAAATGGGTATAATTTGAGATCTTCCTTCCCTGTTTATATTCTTTATTTCATTCTCTTTTCTTGTTGCTTAAACACTATATTGAAAAAGAGTGGAAAGAACAAACACCATTGTCTAAATCATGATTTCAGAAGAAATACTTTCAATATTTTCCATTTAGTATTATATATTTCCTAAATTATTAGAAGAAATACTTTCAAAGCATTCCATAATGATTCTCTAGATTTCATTGGTGTCTAAGATACTCCCTTTTCCTTTCTAATGTTATTAATTTGGATCTTCTCTCCATTTTTGTTTAATTTGCTGTTTATTAATCTTGATTATCTTCCAGAAAATCCAACTCTTTGTTTTATAGATTGTGTGTGTGTGTACTTACACACAGGTGCCGTCACACGTGCTCATATGTGCACATCCATGTATAAAAGCATCCTCCTCGGTTGCTCTCACATTGTTTTGAGACAAGGTCTATCACTTTTGCCTGGAGTTCACTGAGTTGGCTAGGCCAGCTTGTCAGCAATTACCAAGACCCCTCCATTTCCATTTCCCCCATATTAGGATGGCAAGAACATACCCACATGCCCAGTGTTTTTATGTTGCTCCTGTCGATTTCACTCAGGTTCTTTTGCTGTCATGATGAGCACTTTACTGACTGAGTCATATCCCTAGCTCTGTTTTATTGATTCTTTGTATTGTTCCTTTGACTTCTATTTCATTAATTTTCATGTTGATCTTTAGTGGGTCTTTCTGTAAGCTAAATTGAATTTGGCTTCTTCTTGTGTTTTTAAGATCTTCAGATGCATCATTAAGTTATTGACTGATCTTTGGTTATATTTTTAACATAAACATATCTAACCATAAATTTCCCTCTTAGAATTGCCTTTTCTGTATGAACGAAAGTCCTGGTAATTCTGTTTTCATTTCATCCGATTCTAAGAATTTTTAAATTTCTATCTTAATTTCTTCAATACTCTCTGAACTTTCAAGAGTGATTTTTGTTCAGTCTTTGTGAAAATGTGTAGCTTCTGTATGGATTATTTTGATCTTGAATTTTAGTTTCATTCAATTATTCCCTAATAATATATAAAAAATTATTTTTTTTAAACAGGGGACAAGGCCTCACTATGTAAATGTAACTTTCCTAGAACTTGCTATATAGAACAGGCTAGACTCCAACTCACAGATAGCTACCTGCCTCTGCCTCCTTAGTGCTGGAATTAAAGGCATGAGCTATATGCCTGCCCTACTTTGACTTTTGGTACTTGCTAAGACTTGTATTATGGCCTAAAATGTGACCTTTTAAACAGAAAGTTCTATGAGCTTATGAGAAGAATGCATATTTTGTAACTGTTGGATACAATATTCTCTAGATTTCGAATTAGGCTCATTTAACCTATCACGTATTTTAACACAGATGCTTCTTTGTGAATTTTTTTTTATTTAGATGAGTCTGCTGAAGAAAATGCAGAATAGAGGTCACTTACTATTAGAGTATTCTTATCTGTGACTTTATGGCAAATAGTGTTCGTTTTATGAAATTGGATATCTAATGAACATATTGTTGTATCCATTTGATGGATTATTCCCTTTATTAGTATGATATCTTCTGACAACGTTTGGCTTGAATTCTACATTGTCAACAAATTCCTCTTTGTTTCAGCTTTCTTGGCACATTATTTCACTTTCATTCTGTGTGTGTCTTTGACAGTGAGGTATGTTTCTTGCATTAGTTTCTAGGGTATCAATGAGTCTACATCTTGTAACTGGACCATTCTTTCTTAAAGTGGAAATGTATACTTCGGTGTGCCTCCTGTCTGCATCCTCTTATGTTGATAAGTGCAGGTGATGAATAAATCTACCACTTATCAGTTGGTTAAGGACCATTAGAAATTATATTAGAATTTGACTGACGAGAACTTTACCTGGGAATTCTGAACTCGGGATGTTAGTAAATGGGAGAAAAAAAACTTGTTTTTTTCCTTTGAGATACGGGTTATTAATATAGGTTGCATAACCAAACAACATAGGAAATTTTCATCTGACCAACATGTACAACAGATTAACTGAAACTCCTTCAAGGACGGAGCTCAGACATCAAGTGATTCTAACATGCCACTGGAAACCATTGCTTCTACTTAGGGAATTGGATCGAGAGAACTTGATATGAGTGGGGGTGCAGGTAGATATTGATTAGCAAAAGATCACAGTGATTTTTTTCCTGTTCTTCAAATCATATCCCCTCTCTACATGGGTGAATAGTTCTTGATTGGCTTCCCCTACTGTTAATTAGGCACGGGTAACATATATTCTTTTCCAGAGAGGCACTTGAACTAGTTTGTTCCAACTACAATAAATCTATTTTTGTTGGGAAAGGGGACTAGAAAACATATGAAGAAGAAATCTATAGTGGTGTTTGATCTTTGTGGAGGAAAAAATCAGTTTTCAGAGGAGACCAAATTTTGAAAAACACTTGTAGAATGGAAAATGCACAAAATGTGACCTACCTCTGAATGAAATTGTGAATCCCTTTCATTGATTAGGTTGATTAAATTGGGTTTCTCTCTCATAAAAACAAAAACACTGCCAGCTATGCAGTACCGGATCTAATTGCTCTCTCCAGATCTCTGGATATTTCCCTTCCCCATTTTACCTCTCATGTCTTGTCTTACAGTCTTTTTTGCTTTTGTGACAGGTCAGAGGCCTGCTTGCTTGCTCTGAAGGTGCCTTGGATGCTCCTCGCCATTGAAAACCTTAGCTAACCACCTGTATGACTGTAAAGCCCACTGCTCCACCTGGAGTTTAACAATACTGAGCTACAGTACTCCAGAGCCTATTTCTAAAGCCTGTGCTTTTTGCTTGGCTGCTTCTATTCTTGATCTGAAATGTCCAACTCACTTCCCAGTTTCTTTTTAAACTACTTCTTTAACAAATGACTTGAGCACAGATCCCCAAACAATGAACGATACATGTCAACGGCCACTAATACCAATCCCATCCATATGCTCCTGGGTACAGATCTCCATATAAAGACTAAAACCTGGAATTGATCAGGATGACTGTCCGGCTCAGTCACAGACCCAATATTCTAAAAATACTGGCTTAAGTGTTTGGTTAAGTTTCTCCTATTTTGATATTTTGGTGCAATCCCAAATCTTACAGAGCAACAAAATGTATTCTGGAATCCAATTTTAGAACTGAATTCCAGAGAGATCATATGGAATTTTATCTTACATATAAAATTTATATTCTGTAAGGGCACATAATTTATATCAGGGCTCCAAGCTATTTAATGGCAAGGCCAGTGCCTAAAGTAAGTAGGTATGATTTGTGTGTTTTCGTACCTCGTGTCTTGCTAAACCTAACTACAGATTCCAAGCATCTTACACAAAGCATATAGAAACAAAGTCATTGCCTGCATGTACATAGAATCATGTTTCAATAGCTGAATTCTAATCTCTATGAATAAGGAAAATGCAAATCATGGGTTTTAAGCATGTGTGCTCCTGGTTTGGTTTATTCCTGGGCTACAAAATAGCCTGAGAGAAGGTTTCAAGAAAATCAAGGGGAGAGGCTGAATCCTTAACTTGCTCTGGGCACAGGGTAGGTTGTCAAGAATGCTTTTATAGCGAGCTATGACAAAGGTCACATGATATGTAACAAAAAGAGATTTCTAGTGTCCAAAGTGGAAAACTGGTAGATAAGCCTGAATTGCATTGCAACAGAGAAAATTCGACTTGGCAGCAAAGAGAGGAAGGAATTGGTTGTTGTCTTTGCTTTTTAGTTGTAGGTATCAAACTCAGGAATACAAAGATCCTTACCTTTGCTACTGGACGGTGTATCTGACATAAAGTGACAGATGTTTATACTAAAGTGTGATGTGTATACGTGTGTTACATACTTATGTTAGTGTATAAATGGTCTTATATGAATATCTGAGAGGAAATTAAGAAGGGAACTATCTGGCCTAACCAGGTGAGAATTTTTAATGGGATGTAGAGCTTCCTTTCCTGGAACTCATCAGAAAAATGGCAAAGGTGACTAAGAAGAGATGGTCACAGCACCAGTGAAATTTGAAGGTAACCATCAGAACCCATGTTGACCTTGGTTAATAAACTTACTGAGTTTCCTTACACAAACCCAGAAGGATGCTTTATTTAAAACAAGCACAAGCCATGCCTTAAACACCTCAGGAGATTAGGATATGAGTCCAGCAAATACCTCCTAATAATCTGAAAGGCTTTATCAACCTCACTTATATAGGTCAGGTGTAGTTCCAATACAGTTCCAGGGAAAGATCGTTTCAAAGCCTAGCTTTTAATGCAGGATAACCCCGGGAAAATCCGGTTCTAAAATAGATAGAAAGAAAAATATTTATACACATATAAGAAGCATTAAAGATTAAATCCATATGAACTTTAAATGAAACTCCAAAAATATCTATTTTAAGCTTTTAATGCTCTAAAACCCAGAGACCAAGGAGATAAAATGCCCACGTGACAGCATTCTGAAACCTTCCTGACAGAGCAGCCGCCACGCTGAAAAAAGAAGGGTGCCAGGAGGAAATGGAAAAGTTTTCCATGGAGTTATGCTTTCATAAATCATCTATTATATTGCAGGCACACATTTATCTGTGTTCAACCTTATCTCACTTAAGGTTTAGCGCTCCTTCTTAGATATCGCCTTATCACAGAACTAAACAATTATAGACTAAGGTAAAAGAACTTCCACAAGGCAGCCACAGTGGTTTTAAACGCATGTGTGTTGACCATGAAGATACAGGAAGCAAAATAAAAATAAAAAGGAAGAAAGAAATCAATAAGGCAAATGAACTGGAAATTTCTGTTAATGGTGAGAAAAATGTAACTCTGTTTGTAAAGTATATTAGTCCACCTGTTGTTACTATGATAGGATAACTGTGGCAGGCTAACTTAATTCTTTAAAGATTTATTTAGATCCCAGAGCTAGAGTTTCAAGGGCGTATTTCTAACACCAGCATGGCTCTCTGAGCACCTCGTGAGGGAATGTATGTAAGAGCTTGGGAGCTCATGTTGAGTCAAGAAGCCTGAGACTGGGGTCCTCCTGGGAACACAACCAGTGACCTAACAGCCACTCCTTGACTCTCCTTTTTGAAATTTCTTCCTTCTTACAAAGTTCTCAAGACCAGACTTCTAGCACATGAAACTCTGATAGGATTAACAACACCCAAACTCTACATAAAGTTGGCCAATGGTTGGACAACTGTTAACTCTTTAACCTTTGCGTTTAGTTACATCCTTAGACTAGAAAGGGTATCTTGGAATCTAAGTAATTTATAATCATTTGACCTGAAGCAGCTGATGGTTTGCTGAAACACTAATCCTTAAATGGTGCTGAGACTATTCAGGCCAGCATATACATCTGAGGATGCATGGCCTGTAGCAGCACAGGCCAGCTTCTGGTGTTCATGGGGTGAGGAAATAGAAAAATAATCAGCACGAAAGCTGACTGAAGTGAAAGTCTATATGGAAAAGCTCTCTTTTCCATCAGCTTTTATTACAAGATTATATTCAGCTAATCAGTAAATATTTATTGACTTGTTTATTCAAAATGCAATTTTCATTAGGTTTTAAATTAAGATAAACAGCGATGCAATTAATACACCAGCGAGCATACCTGCCATTTTCTGATCACAGATAGAATACATTGAACTCTTTCCCCGCCACTTCTAGGCCTTTCTAACACCACACACTCACACTTGAAGTTCGCTGTCTCCCTTCTCATTTTTTACTTCGGGATTCCCCCTAAGCCAGACCTGTTGATTGCTAAAGATGAAGGACGAGAAACTCAAGATGGTAAGATTTCTTGTTAGCATTTATTTAACACTTACAGTAGGCCAGGAAAGCACTCGTGACTTTGTGTTCATTCATTAAATATCAATAAAGAAATCTCTGAGCGGGTACTTTCGTTATCAAGATAATAAAGCACTATAATGATGAGATAGCACTTTCCGACGAAAGTTGAATGTTATTGATGAAATAAATAGTAAAAAAAGGTTAAGTGGGACACACACACACACACACACATTTTATGTGGATCGGGTATTTTAAAAAATTATAAGTTTATAGAAATTATGTTGAGAAAACCTTTTATCGAATTCTTTTCTTTGCCAGTTTTACACATGGAGAACATGCATTCTGGCACACTATTGACACTAACAGATTCCAAGAGCAAAGGAACAGTTGTATTCCGTTGTGTAGCCACCAGGACCCAGCAAAGAGCTCCAAAACCCTGGCATATAGACAGCCCTGGTTAAAGTAAGGGGACCGCAAGACAAAAGTGCCAAGATATGAATATGACAAAGGTGTGTTTAGAGATGAGACAGAATAGACAGGGCTAGCAGAGAGATTGGGAAGGGTGGGTTGAAAGGGTCATTACATGTCATGTACATGTATGAAAGGGAAAAGTGTGCTGAGCACAAATTGTCACCTCCCGCTGGTCCCAACTGTGACTACATGCGACCAGCTGCCTCAAATACTTTCTGCAATGGACTGTACCCTGAAATTATGAGCTAAGATAAATCTACCCTTTTTATTCTTTTTTATTTATTTTTTAGAACAATCTTTTCTTGTTTTATATATCAATCCCAGTTCCCTCTCCTTGCCGTCATTACACTCTCCCCCACCCCACATCCACTCCTCAGAGAAGGTAAGACTTCCCATGGGGAGTCTACAAAGTCTGGCACATCGCTTTGAGGCAAGACCAAGTCCCTCCCAACTATATCTAGGCTGAGCAAGATATCCCTCTAAAGAGATGAGATACCTCCAAAAAGCCAGTTCAAGCACTAGGGAAAAACCCTGGTCCCACTGCCAGTGACCCACAGACTGCTCCAGCTACACAATTGTCACCCACATTCAAAGGGCCTAGTGTGGGCCTATGCAGTGTCAGTCCAGATTCAGCGAGCTCCCACTAGTTCAGGTCGGCTGTCTCTGTAGGTTTCTCCATGCCATCATGATCTTGACCCCTTTGTTCATATTATTGCTCCTCCCTCTTTTCCACTAGACTCTGGGAGTACAGATCTCTGCATCTGCATCCATCAATTGCTGGATGAAGTTTCTATAATGACAATTAAGGTAATCATCTAAGTAACAGGGCAAGGCTAATCTAGGTACCCTCTCTACTGTTCTTAGCTGAGGTTATCCTTATGGATTCCTGGAAATTTCCCTAGTGCCAGGTTTCTTGCTAGTCCCATAATTGATCCCTCAATCAAGATTTCTCTTTCCTTGCTCTCCTTCTCTGTCCTTTCCCCATCTTGGCCATCTTGTTCCCCCATGTTCTCCCTGCTTCCCTTCTCCTCTCCCCACTTCTGCACCCCTTCCCCCCATGCTCCCAATTTTCTCAGGAGTTCTTCTTCCCAGGGATCCATGTATGTCTCTCTTAGGGTTCTCCTTCTAACCTAGCTTCCCTGAGGTCAAGGATTATAGGCTGGTTATCATTTGCTTTATGTCTAATAACCACTTATGAGTGAGTACAGACTGTGTTTGTTTTTCTGAGTCTGGTTACCTCACTCAGGATGTTTTTTTCTAGTTTGGTCCATTTACCTGCAAATTTGAAGATGTCATTTTTCCCACTGAATAGTACTCCATTGTGTAAATGTGCCATGTTTTCTTTAGCCATTCTTTGGTTGAGGGGCATCTAAGTTGTTTCCAGGTTCTAGCTATTATGAATAATGCTGCTGTGAACATAGCTGAGCAAATATACTTGTGGTATAACTGTGCATTCTTTGGGTATATGCCCAAAATGGTATTCTTAGGTCTTGAAGTAGATCGGTTCCTAATTTTCTTAGAAACCGTCATATTGATTTCCAAAGTGGTTGGACAAGTTTGCACTCTCACCAACAATGGAGGAGTGTTCCCCTTACTCCACATCCTCTCCAGAATAAGCTATCATCAGTGTTTTTGATCTTAGCCATTCTGACAGGTATAAGATATGTATCTCAGAGTCATTTTGATTTGCATTTTCCTGATGGCTAAGGATGTTGAACAATTCCTTAAGTGTCCTTCGGCCATTTAAGATTCTTTTGAGAATTCTCTGTTTAGATCTATATTTTTTTTTATTTTTCCATTCAAAAATTTACACTTCCTCCCCTCCTCCTATTCCCCTCCTGCTCCCCCACTCCCCCTCCTCCTTCCCCCTCCCTCCTTAAGAGAGGGCAGAGAACCCTGCCCTGTGGGAAGTCCCAGGCCCTCCCCCCTACATCCAGGCCTAGGAAGCTGTGCATCCAAATAGACTAGGGTCCCCAAAAGCCAGTATATGCAATAGAAACAAGTCCCAGTGCCTTTATCAATGGCTTCTCAGTCAGCCCCCATTGTCAGCCACATTCAGAGAGTCTGGTTTGATCTCACGTTCGTTCAGTCCCAGTCCAGCTGGATTTGGTGAGCTCCCATTAGAACAGGCACTCTGCCTCAGCAGGTGGACCAACCCCTCACGGTCCTGACTTCCTTGCTCATCTTCTCCCTTCTTCTGCTCTTCAACTGGACCTTAGGAGCTCAGTCCATTGCTCTGATGAGGGTCTCTGTCTCTATCTCCATCCGTCGTCAGATGAAGATTCTATGGTGATATTCAAGATAATCATCAGTATGATGGTGGGGCAAGGACAGTTCAGGCGCCCTCTCCTCTGCTGTCCAAAGACCTAGCTGGGGACATCCCAGTGGACACCTGGGATCCCCTCTTGAGCCAAGTCTCTTGCCATCCCTAAAATGGCTGCCTTAATGTAGGTATTGTCTTCCCTTCTCAGCCCTTTTATCGTTTGCATATAAAAACTCTTACTTAAGTTGCTTTTGTTAAGGTATTTTATCATGGCAACAAGAATAGTAATTAAGGCAGCATGTGTAATATGTTAATGAAGCAGTTATACTAGCCGTGTAAATATAACCACAATACATTTGTTTGCTTGTGTGTATTATATGTTGATTTGTGTCTGAAGCCACAACCCGAGTGTTTTGCATAATTAGCAACCACACATATGTGAGGCTGGTTCTGTTTGCTCGTGAGATAACTGCAAGTACTTAAACCAAGCAATGAAACTACAGGTAGGAAAAATTACCCGGTCTGTTTTCTCTTCCTGTGTATCATAGCACTACACAGCTAAATACTTTGAACTAATCCTTCCATTCTCTCTTTGTGGGATAAGAACTCCAGGAGGTCTGGCCTGGATAGTGTTGACTCCAGATTTCTCACGCAATTGCCACTGACAGGACAAGAGAGGAAAACTGGGCTCAGGATCTGCTGGAAGCTGGCGAGGCAACTTTCTCCCTTTGAGCATCATCTAAGTCTGCCCTATTGTCTTTCTCATTGAGCTCTTGGGAGCTCCTAACATCTAACCCAATCTATAGCAATCATGCTATTTACATAGCAGATGAAGCTTCTAGAGTATAGGAAAGAAACTGTGTCACCTTGCTGATCTGGCTTGAGTCCCATGGATGGTACTTCTACTGCACCCAGTTGGTTGCAGGAATGTCCAAAGACTGCTCAGGTTCAAGGGGAAAAAAATCCACCTTCACCTTTGAGGAGCAACAATGTTCTAGAAGAACATGTGATCTGGGGGGTGATGTCTGTATCTGTATTTGGATAATACAAAATGAAAGAAATTTCAAAGTGATAAGCTGGTATTAGTCATTCATTCATTGCAGAGGGCTTAACATGAAAAAGAACCTTGAACTTCTGTAAGATTTCTTCCTACTGACTCAACAGAAGCCAGCTAACTTCCAGGAAGTTGTGCCTGAGTTAGAGTGAGGGAAAGGAAATGAGTTGGGTGTGCTAACTAAACCCTGGTGTCCTTAAAACACGCTGTCAATGCTGAAGGTACTTCAGAGCTCAAATTCCTGGTTACTGACTTCACATCTTCCGCGTCTACACACCCACAACACAGTTCATTCAGTAAGTTAAAGGAAGACTTCTAGATGACGGAAATACCATGTCAAACTTTAACTGACAGCAGGTTTTCTTATCGGTGGATAAAGTAATGAGGTGTCTTATGATTTATGACATGTTTTGCTATGATGAACTGCAGGCAGTAGGTGCCATGAGAGCGCAGAAATGTTCCCTCCCTGGGATAGTCAGAAATGATCCCAGAGAACAAAAGGTGTTAGAACTTTCTGGGCTTAGGGAAGTAGAAAGGAGGCTCAGGGATGGGGCGGGAAGGGACTGAGAGTGTTTGGAGAGCACTCATAATGGAGCCCCAGTCCCTCACCCCAGGCCTTGCTTCATTGTGTGGTATAGGTTAAGTCCCATTCCAGTCAGTCTTCCACATCCCCTGGCTTCCTGCCAGTCCTTTGAGACTCCTTGTAAATCTCCCAATTCCATTTTGTGCTTTTTCAATACATGCAACCTAGAGGCCAAAGTCTCTTTGGAGGATGCTACATGCAGGACTAAGCTTTGTCTCCTTTACCTATTGGGATACTCTTTATAAGGTTTGTTATGATAAGGTACATGCATATCTTAAAAAATGAAATATAACCATCAGAGAGCTGCCTCATCAGGTAAAAGTGCTGCCAGCAAGCTCAATGACCCAAGTTCAATCCCTAGGCCCAACACGGTGGAAAGAGATAACTGACTCCTACAAGTTGTCCTCTGACCTCTGCATGTGTACCGTGGGGCATGTGCACACACTTAGTACATGTTTAAAATGTGAGCTGCCACAGTATATCACTAATTCTCATCTTTGACCCCAAAGCATCCCATGAATTGGTTGCCCATCATTCATTCAGTTATTGCCTACTTACTGGGCACCTTCCACACTGACTGACATGTTAGAGGCCCGTCTGATCTAATAGCAAGTTCTGAGACTGCAATGGCTACTGAGCAAAACCCTGTCTCCAAAATAATAAAATAAATAAAATAAATCAAAAAAGGAAAAAAGTGTGTGTTAGATGATACTATGTTTTTCAAAGCAACATAAGCCGAACTTAATTTGGACTCTTTATAACTCCAAGTTCTCCTCAGCATTAAATATGTGATATGATTCTCTCAGCAGTTACTGAAAATAATAGGACTTAATTACTGAGAAATACTTCACACCCATTTTCTCATTAATTCTCCCACAACTCCATGAAGTAAGCACTGTTATCACTTTCCTTTATAATAGACACCGACTGAGAGACAGGGAGGGGAGCTTGCACAACCAAAGGCGCACGGCAGGCAGCCAAACTTGCATTTGTTCTGTGAGCTCTTTTAGGGCATTAAAAATGCACAGACCCCTCATATTTTGTAATTAAGGCTTATGCATGCTTTTTAAAAAATTTTCCTGCCCTTTCCTTTAGTTTTTTTTTTTAAAGAAAAAACCACTTCTGTGAGTCATAATTTGCATCCCACCAGCTGTCTTCCTTCAAGCTCATCAGCCTGAGCATCTTTAGAGTGACCTTTGCTCATGATAGCCCCACACAGACTCCATGCTGGACTTCGCTGCACCCCCAAAGATCTCCTGTGTGCCTTCGCTGCCCCCCTCTATCTTTCCCAAGTCTAGTCATGACTACAAAGGGCTGGCACAGTCATGCAAGAGGCTCTCTTTTGTACCTTCTCTCTTGCAGCAGAAAGCTCTTCACACGTATCCACGCTGCCATCAGTGAGACGGACAGAGTGTTGACAAATGTAGTTGGTTGTAAAGCATCATTTATTAATTTTGATGATCATTTTGATGATCATTAGCTGTTGATTTTTAAAAATGAAACTCTCAGATTGGTGTGGGCCAGCCTGCATTTTCATTTCCAGGGAGCAAATATCTGGGAATAGAATTGTTTATATGTCAGTCGTATGACCGTGAAAGCAGTGGTACTAGTCTATGTTCCCAACTTCCAATTATTTTATACCTTGACCAGCACTTGATGTGACTGATGTCTTTAGCTATTCTATAGATATGCATTAATAGTTCATTTCTATTTTAATTTGTATCTCCTTGATAATTGATGATATTGAGCATATTTTTGTATGCTTTTTTGGACATTTTAATTTCTTTTTATTGTGAAGGATCTATTCAAACCTCTTGCCAATTTTACTTTGTCTTACTGAATCCTATGCTACAGACATACAACTTCCATATATGAATCCTTTGTCTCACTTATTTAATATATATTAAATATACATACAATAAGATGATTTGTGTGTGTGTGTTCATATATATATTAAGAAAATGAGAAAGCAACTCACTGTATGGGAGAATATATATATATATATATATATATATATATACACACACACACACACACACACACACACATATTGTCTTTCAAAGGGGCAAAGTTTTACATTTTAATCAACTCTCAAAATTTTCTTTTATGGGGACATGGGATGTGGCTCAGTGGCCAAAGGGCATGCTGAGTAAGCAAGAGTACTGGGTTTAGATCTCCAGACCTAAAATGTGTACTGAGTTGGTGGCCTACTGCTCCAAGACTAGAAGGCAGACAGAGGAAATCCCCAGAGGAACTGGCTAGCTAGCTAGACTAGCCATATCAGTAAGCTCTGGGTTTAATTGAGAAACCCTTTCTCAACGAACAAGGTGTAGAAGCAGTCAAAGACTGTTCCAGTAGCAATCTCGGGCTTCTGCATACATTTGCATATGTGTGTATATATCCCCCCACAATATGCCCACATAAATGTTAATATGTATGCATGTACACATGAATACCACACACATGCACACAGAGGTGGAAGAGAAAGGAGAGGTTGGCCCTGTTTTTCTATACTTCTTAATTCTTATTTACACATTTATATATTACACACGCATAGCACAAGAGTAGCATTTTCACTGAGAAACAGAGTTCGAAAGGACTCAAAGTGAATTTGAATAAAGCTCATAATATTTTCATATTGCATTCAGTGACTCATATCATGATCCTGTCCTCAATTGGATAATAAAAGGTTCTAAATTTTAATTTACATTCTGAAATTAAGCACTAATGTCTAAATTCTATCATAATGAAATTTCACACATTGGGTTACTGAATTATCCTGGAGTGTTGGTGTTTACTAATAAACCATGTTATTGAGAAACCATGTCATAACAATATGTAGAAATTTATTTTGTAATGATCTAATAAATTATTAACAGTAAAATGTCTGCTAAATTTTTTAAACATCACATACTCAGTGTTGGCCAGACTTAATTTGTTTCTTAAGAAATAAATTGTGTGGCTCAAAACCACCTCAGAGCTTGCTGAGGATTCCTGTGTATTTCCTAGGAAAACATTTGGACAGCCCCCCATATAGCTGTACAATTCCAATATTTATAGTCATTCATATTCAGCATGCACCTTCTAAATATGCCCATGAAAAATAAAATGATTACTTTTCCCTCAGTGTTCAGCAGGCATTCTAAATTAGCCAGCCACTCTCTTGTCATGGAGGGAAATGGATCGTCTTTTTATAAAAATTGACAGTAAATATGTCTGCGGCACCAGTCACTTTATATGCAAGTGGAAATTCCACTGGCACAATGACTTAGGGCTAGTGAAGAGCAAGAGTATGTAAAAGAGAGAGAGAAGGGGGTGGGGAGAGGAAGAACCAATGAAGAGACTCGTGTGCTTTGATAGCGGCACCTAGAGAATAATTTATTCTAAGAAAGTGGAATCACTTTGTTTATGGCAAGACAGCAATCTCAAGGTCCATGTATTGAGTTGATGATGATTATTATTATTATTATTATTATTATTATTATTAGAGATTCAGAAGTCATTTAAAAATACATGATCTGCTAAAACAGTGGTTCTCAACCTATGAATCACAGCTCCTTTGGATTTCAACAACCCTTTCCCAAGGGTTACCTAAGACCATCAGAAAACACAGACATTTACATTAGGATTCATAACAGTGGCAAAATTGCAGTTATGATAGAGCATCAAAAATAATTTTATGATTGGGGGGGGATCACCACAACATGAAGAGCTGATTAAAGGGTCGTAGCCTTAGGAAGGCTGAGGATGGCCGTACTAGAACAATTCCGTGCACCAAGTGTATTCACGAAAGCCACACTAGAAATTGTGATTTGGTAAAAACTGTGATAGTTGCCGTGTTAGAGAGTTATCCCTCTTGAAAACTCTGTCCTTTCGGCATGTCTCCGCTAAGACAAGTAAGAGTTCCCCACAGTTTTTATCTCTTTTCTTTTCTTTTTCTCTCTTTTTGTTCCACTATTTGATTCTGCTATTTGACTCTGGCTCAAACCAAGTTAAACTTTTGGGGGACTTTAATTTGTGACCTAATTTGTTTTGCTGGTGTTGGAATGTGTACCGTATGGCAAAATAGGATCATGGGACAGCTATCAAATTCTCCAAGGATTTGGGTATTAAGTCCCTCACAGATTAATAACTCACACAAAATGAATAGCTATCCTTGGGTTTGGGAAAGGCTTTAAAGGTCTGTTCTGTTACCATGTCAAAGGCCAGAAATTAAAAGTAGAGACATCAAGGACCACTCATTCAGTATCTTCAGAGTGTGGACCAAAGTCTTGACTTATGTCCACATTATTTTCATCTCTGCCTCGATGTCCTTTGAATTAAAAGCACCATAACTGTTGGCATTTGTTGTCATCTAGATGGTTATCTGTGCCCATTGTCTCCTTCCTTAAGAGGTCATCTGAGCAAACATTACCCTACGAGTATTGTCTGCGTACCTGCAGCATCCAGACACTCAAGGCATGGCTGTGAGCAGAGAAAACAGGATGGATTATAGATGTGTAGTGTATGTACTACATGGTGACAAATGCTTGAAAACAAGTCAGGCAAAGGGAAAGAAACACATTCAAATGCTTGTTAGAAAGGAAGGGTGGAAAGATCGGGAAATTCTAAACAGCAGTGCTAAGATGCCCCAGCACTGGCTGCATTTGTGGGAAGACATAAGGAGGTCGAGGTGCCTTGTCTGTTTCTTTTGTGACTGTAGCAAGTTTTAGCCTAAGTCAAGAGTTTTCATTTTGTCTCTCATTCATCTTCTGTATCTTCTACTCTAACAGATACACACGCCAATATAGGCTCTTTTCTCTTTACCCTAAGACTCTGCATTGATGGAACAGTTTCTTTAATGTGGTGTGCATGTGGGCAGCTGATTACAGCAGCTCTGACTGCCAGTGGAGGAAGGTAGTGGCTTAGCTGGCCAGCCCACAGTTGCTGGACAGAGAGATGGGCTGCTGGGATAGAGCATAGCCTGCTTCTCTGTTTCCTTTCTGCCCTTCAGTGGGGCTTTCTTTTCAAGGCTCATGTGACTTACAGCTTGAAAGGCCTCTGCGACTGAAAAAGACTTTGTCTCAAGGCTGGGGAAGCTGTAAACAAGAAAGAGAGGTCATTGTGTATTTAAAAATGGAGCAGAAGATGGTAATATCCTTGAATGGCTTTTGAAAGAATGGATTCTCCGTGAGTAGGAGCCATAATCATTATCTAGTTTGTACAGAGAACTGAAGTGCAATAACTTCATGATTGAGATTCTCAAGCTTTGGATGATCTTATTATAAAAAGACTCTTTGGTTTAAAAAAAAAGGCATTCTGGAATCTCAAGGTATGTAGTTGTAGACAAAGATAGAGTAAGATTTATGGGCCATGGCTACTTTCAGGTGTGAGTACACAAAACAGATACCTCCACGTAACTGCCAATTCCCATAAGAGTCCTGCAGATCTCATTGATGTGTCTTAGCGACAAGTTTACTATTTCAGAAGGAAAGCTGTCTTCATCACATTCCCAAAGGTGTCTTTATTTATTCATTCGCACACTCTCAGATATTTGCTGAGTGTGCACCATATGCTTGGACCGTCCTGGTAGTACCTAGACAACATGATCTGGGACTACCTTCTCCATCACTTGTGACATTCCCTGATGTCCCAGAGGTGCACATTGTACAAATGTTTCCCAAGATTGACTTACAAATACATTGTGAAATACAATTAGGAAGAAATTGTATAGTGTCGTCAACTTACAGAGAGCAAATAGACTACCATCCTCACTTTAAGAGACAATGCTATTTTGATAAACAATAGGTCAGTTAAGAGGGCAGTGGTAGCTACAAGTGGTAACAGTTTTGAACACTTCAGTTTTCTAAGTAGACTCAATAATAATACAGTGCCCAAGGAGATGTCGCATTTGCTTTCAGCCAAAGTAGGCATTTAAAATCCTTATAAAATGTAATACCATATGAGAAGATGAGATGAATAGACATGGTATGGCACACACCTTCTGTTAGATAAAGGTATCCTGCATGTTGTGTATGAATACATCATAAAAAGACACTGAAGAACAACGGGAGACCCGAGAAGCCACAGAATGGCACAGGATATGTGAGTTTAATGGATCTTCTTTCTTTCTCCTCATTCATATTTATTGTTGAAGTTAACAGTCTAGAAATGTCAATGGGTACAACAAAATAAAAACGAAACAGTTCCAACTAATTCCTTTCCATCCGTGGGCCCAAGAAAGAGACGGAAGGCTTTGCTAAGTACTCTGCATGACTCTTCTAGCCATCAGAGAATCCCAGCGCTGCTGGTCTCCCTGTGTCACCAAAGCAAAGGGAGCTGAAAATACATGTAAAGGCCATGCTGAAGTCCAATGCTCATCATACACTATGCTTTAGTGTTATCATTGGATGCTTCTCCTCTCCCTTACCACGCCAATGGGGTTCTAGTATGGATTCTAGATGAAGGACCTGCAAGTCACAAAATATGAGAGTAAAACTGGAAGAATGGGGAAGAGATATCAACAAGTCTACACTAGACATAGAGACCTCATTGCTCCTCAAACAGCTGGAACAAAAATCAACATAGGTATAAGAATAAAGATCATCAGTTACCAAGACCAAATCAATACCCAAATGCTAAATTATCAAAAGCTTTTAAAGATTACCATGAATTGAACTCAAAATGTTTTCTAGAAAATATGAGAAACTCATCTTAAGACATTTTATGAGCCTAGCACCATATTAAAACCAGACAAATAATTCTAAAAAACATATAAATCAATGTTCATCATAGATAGTTATGTCAAACTCCATAGTAAAAATTAACAAATAGATTTCAGTAATCCAAAAATAGTTATATGTCCTGAGTAAGTTGAGTTGTTTATTCAAGAGAAAAATGTCTGACTATATTAGCAACTATATTATCAGTTCAAAGAAGAAAAATACATGAAAAGAAAAACTACAACTGATGTAGAAAAGCATTTGGCAGAAACAAGGACAGATTCTTGATTTTCAAAAGGAGTCTCTGAAGACGGCTAGAAATGGAGAAGAATTTTCTTAGCTTGACAAAGAACATCCACCAACAGCATTCAGCTTATGTTGTACTTGACTGTGAGACACTGAAGACTTTCCTGCTAAGATCATCAAGAAGGCAAAGATGTCCATTCCCAGACACACACACACACATCAATGGATCAGAACAGAGAGCCCAAAATAGACTCACAGAGTATGTGCAATTGACTTTTTTACAAAGGTGTAAAAGCCGTTCGATGAAGAAAGACATCCTTTTCAGCAAATGGTGCTGAAGCAGTTGGATGTCCACCTGCAACAAAGATGAATCCAGATTTAACTCTCAAATACTATGAAATGTTAACACAAAAATGGATACTGAACGTAAATGGAAAGTGTGAAGCTAAATTTAAAAGAATCTTTGACTTGTAGAACTGTGCAAAAGTTCTCGCATTTAATACCAAAAGTGCAATTTATAAAAGAAAAAATGATAAATTGAAATTTATTGAGTTCTTGAGATTTCTGTCCGGTGCTCCCGTGTGGGTCTCTGTCTCTGTCTCCTTTCATCGCCTCATGAAGGTTAATGTTCCTGAGGATGCCTATGTGTTTGTCTTTGGATTCACCTTATTTAGCTTCTCTAGGAACATGAATTATAGGCTCAATGTCCTTTATTTATGGCTAGAAACCAAATATGAGTGAGTACATCCCGTGTTCCTCTTTTTGGGTCTGGCTTACCTCACTCAGGATAGTGTTTTCTATTTCCATCCATTTGTATGCAAAATTCAATAAGTCCTTGTTTTTTACTGCTGAGTAATACTCTAATATGTATATATTCCATACTTTCTTCATCCATTCTTCCGTTGAAGGGCATCTAGGTTGTTTCCAGGTTCTGGCTATTACAAACAATGCTGCCATGAACATAGTTGAGCATATACTTTTGTTGTATGATAGGGCCTCTCTTGGGTATATTCCCAAGAGTGGTATTGCTGGATCCAGGGGTAGGTTGATCCCGAATTTCCTGAGAAACCAAATCAGGAGCAGAAGGAGACGGAGCACGAGCAAGGAACTCAGGACCACGAGGGTGCACCCACACACTAAGACAATGGGGATGTTCTATTGGGATCTCACCAAGGCCAGCTGGCCTAGGTCTGAAAAAGCATGGGATAAATCCGGACTAGCTGAACATAGCGGACAATGAGGAATACTGAGAATTCAAGAACAATTGCAGTGGGTTTTTGATCCTACTGCACGTACTGGCTTTGTGGGAGCCTAGGCAGTTTGAATGCTCACCTTACGAGACCTGGATAGAGGTGGGCAGTCCTTGGGCTTCCCACAGGTCAGAGAACCCTGATTGCTCTTCGAGCAGATGGGGGGGGGGGGGGACTTGATCGGGGGAGGGGGAGGGAAATGGGAAGCGGTTGTGGGGACGAGGCAGAAATCCTTAATAAATAAATAAATTAAAAAAATAAAAAAAAAAGAAATTTATTGAGTTCTTAAAGAAAAATGCTTTATAAATAAATACCTGCTTGAGAAGATGAAATGTCGCTCTACAGTGAGGAGGAAATCGATGGCTCAGCAGGAAGTGTGTTCTGCCCAAGCGTGAGGACCCAAGTTCTAATCCCCAACAGCCAAGTAAAAGTCTATAACCCTTTGCTGGGGGTTGGGGGACAGAGACAGGCAGATAGATCCCAGTGGCCCACTAGACAACCAATATAGCCAAAGCAGAGATCTCCAGATTCAGTGAGCGAGCCTATCTAAGAAAGAAAAAAATTAAATGGAGAACAATTGAAGAAGACACCGACATTAACCTCTGGTCTCCACAAGTACATTCATAGGCAAGTGCACCCCCATACATATGCATACACATGCATATACCACAAATAAACAAGTGTTTGGGTAAATAAATATTCTTGTGTTAACAGCTCTTAGGTACTGTCATACAGGTCTATGCTGCCACACCCAACCTGAAAACAAAACTTTGATTTTCAATGTTCTACTTACTGCATTAAAGATACAGTCTGCTCTACTTGAAGTCCTTGTTTAGTTTTTAAGTCTTGAAAAGCAGCACTCTGGAAAAGATTGATAATCTAGGAAGCCGTCGCTGCCTCCTTTAAGATGCAATTGGTAAGTCAGTTTTGTGGTAGCCCGGCCTGGCAGGATCCTGAGTTCCAGGCTAGGCTACATGCTATGATCTTATCTCACAAAAACAAGAGAGAGGTGAAATGGAGATGAAGCTAGGCGGAAAGAGTGGAGAAGAGAGACAGGTCTCTAGATTAGCTGATGAGATTTGCTAATAACAGCTGGGTATTGTTTCACAATGGTCATTAGCTATTAAAAAACCACCCCCAAAAAAAGGATCAATTAGGCTTCTTTTTTATTCCAAATCTTTATCAAAACAGAAGTGGTAGTTACCTGTGGTTCTTACCGCCGCATGGGATCACGTATGACTTTACTGAGACTGGCCTGTTTGAAATGATTGTATTTTATTAGGTTTAAGGGGAAGCTGTGTGTTTGGTTGATTTTTACATCCTTCACTTGTTTTTTTTTCCATTTACTGAGCACACTACCCCAGATGCTAGATTTCCAGAACTGAACAACCTCCTGCCTGGAACGAGTGTGTTCCTCCCTGTATTAGGTCTGCACCGTATCGTAGTCCTGCACCATATCTTCTCTAGCCAAAGCAATGTTGGGCTCTGTTGTAACAGAAGGATGAGATCATTCCACCACTAATACTGTGATACTTTAATACAGTTCCTTATGTTGTGGTGACCCCAACCATAAAATTATTTTGTTGCTAGTTCATAACTGTAATTTTGCTACTGTTACAAATCATAACTGATATGCAGGATATCTAATATAATCCCCAAAATGATTGTAACCCATAGGTGGAGAACCACTGTTCAATTTCTCCCTCTTTAAAAGAAATGACCAGTCTATTGTCTCCCTTCATATATGGATCAGATGTCTTTGTGACTCTGGTTGACCATTATTGTGCATCATGGTTCAAACATCGTTAACCTTAGACAACAATCTAAATGATTATCTACATCACTGGGAAGGGTATTATTTGGGTTTGTCTCTGATTGTGTTTTTAGAAGAGTTTACCTGGGAGTCTGGCAGACTAACTGGAGAAATTCCACCCTCAATGTGAACAGCATCACTCAATATACTGGGGTTCTCAGGAGAACAAATACTGAAAGAAATTAGCATCTTCTACTGAGAGTTGGAGCAAGGAGTGGGAGGATGGCCCCCTGTCTCCTCCCTGGGGCATCAGAACTCTAGCTCACCACCCTTTGAACCATAACAATATCTGTAGTTCCTCCCAAGATTCTCCGGCTTTTGGTTTGGCCTCTAACTGAGAGTTCCGTGATTGGCTGGTTTAGAGCCTTCTAAATTTGAACTACATCCTGCTGTTAGCATCCTGGGGCTTCCACCTTGAATATGATCTGCTACTGGGACTTCAAGGCAGCCATAATCATGAGCCCGTTCCTGACAAAGTCTCACACCACCGCGTACGTCACCCACAGCTGTTGTCTCGCTGGGTAGCACTAACATAAACCCAAGTCACATTATTTTTCTAGAATGTAAAGTCCACATTCCAAAGCTGAGTTATATTGAGATTTTCACATTCTCTTTACCTAAACATCACACAGAGAGTCTCTAGTGAGCCGTAAGTTAATTGTTTATTACTGTGGTGAAGCATTGTAATAGAAATATGGATTTCTATTATCGGGCAGTCTTATTTCAGCAGGAATATCAAGGGAGCCTAAGAGAAACACAACAGGAAAAGAACTGAGAAAACTACTAAGGGAAGCCCCACCGTCTAGCTGTGACAGGGTAGGACGGAATGACAGAATGGAGTGTCAGGTTGGCTGATTCCTTTAGGGGTATTTTACTAAATGTCTGTTCTTACTAAATCCAACAAATGCTGTCTCCGTTAAGAGTACTCAAGTATATGATTTTTGTCACCTAGAATTGAATACAATGACTGATTACGATTAAGAATTCATTACAGGGTGTCCTTTAAGAAAGAGTCAATAAGGACACACGACTGGGACATTGAAATTCCCATGAGAGGCTAAGTAAAGATCCCATATGATTCTTCCTTCTGGACTGATGGTGTGGTTTAAGGGAAATTGTCTTCTTTTGTAATGAAGGCAAATTAGTTCTGAGTATTCAATACCTACATACAGTACAAAATTGAGAGTGGAGGGAGACATGGTGGTCCACACATGCACATTGTCCAGAATTCCCTTTGGCTACCCAAAGGTACCAAACAGAATCTGTTCCTGTGGAGGGGTTGAAAGGCAGGCATTCCTCCTCCATGCCTTCTCTCTTCTAGTCAAATGTAGCTCTATAGATTCTATCCTTCACCCCAGGACTAATTCTCTGAGTCTTTACCTGAACTACTTTTAAATTAAATTTAAGCAACTATTTGCTCCATTAATCCTCGCAGCCCATTAGCACACTGCGTGCATTTACTGTACAATATTTCAAATGAAGTCAAACTTCAAGGCCACTTGATAGGTGTGGGAAAAGAAGGGACCTGATATTGCCAGAAGGAACGAATAATCTCCCAAGGATTTCAGCGGGAGAGCTAAACTTAGCAGCGGATTTCACTTCCCATTTAACTTTAAATGTGTAGCTCCGTGAAACAGCTTGGGACACTGTCTTGTGTTGCAGAGAAAGCCTGAGGAGTGAGGAGGAGAATGAATATACCTGCTCCCAGCCGGTGCTCTGCGCACTATAAATTCTCTTTCCTTGCCCAAGTTACCAAGGAAACCGAGTTTTTTTGATGCTTCACTTGAAAATGTTTGTTCTTTACCTTGAAGCAGCAGACATCCTATGTGGGATGGAGGACTGGGATTTGAGAGAGGCCGAGAAAGCCAGCAGTAAAAGAGAAGGATCAAAATACAAAAGCTTGGGAGTTGGTCCAGCCACTGGCGTGTGAGTTGAGGGAGGTTTTAACGGTGAGGGGGAAGATCACTTCACTCCTTATGCCGTGAGTAACGGGATGCATTAATGATTATTGTCAAATCGCTTCTGTCCCTCATTGCCAGTTATGAAATAAGCAAGACTGTTCTCAGCTTTTTTTGCAAGATGCAAGTGTATGAGCCACGCCCATGCTTTTACGCCTACCTTAGCTCCTATATACATTAACCAGGCGTGCATGCTGTGTAATGTAACCTTTCAGTTGGCAATGGATCTCATTTACAACAGTGGCTCCACAGGTTAAAATAGAGGTGACAATTTCCTCTTGCCTCGTGACGCTGTAATGTAGTGGATGCTTTCTTCCGTGTTTGTGCCGATGTTTTTGTAAACAAACCTACCGGGATCTTTGTTGTAAACAGCAGAGCATACACAATTCTGTGCAGTACCCGGAACTTGATACAATAAAGAAGTGGCAATGACACCAGGTTGTGCATTAACTGTTATGCATCTTAGCAATGTTTGGGGAGATTTTTTTTAAAGACTTACTTCTGTTTCTTCTGTGTGTATAGTGAGGGTGGTATTTGCTTGCATGTGTGCAGATACCCATTGAGTCTAGAAGAGGGTATCAGCTCTCCTGGAGTTAGAGGTGGCTGCAGGTTGCCTATTAGGGTGTTGGTAATCAAACTCATATCTTCTGCTAGACATAATGCCTGCTCTTAACAGCTGAGCCACGTCTCCAGCCCCATCACTATTATTTTGGAGTAGACTCCCTTACTTAGAAAATAAATTTCACTATAGAACACTGTGCCGTGGTTCCCCTCATGTCCACCGTGTCTCTAGACGGCATCAAGAGATCCCCCTGAGTGGCTGAGCTATACATCTGAGATCTTTGTAAATGCACTCAGTGATATCCCCATGGAGGCAGAATCATCTAACAATTCAGTTCTTAGAATGCTTCATCTCTAAGCAATACATAGCAAGAGCCTGGCTTTCTCCACATGCAGCTCACACTACCCAACTGGGTAGTTCCCATCAGAACAGTGCAGTCTAGAGAGCATGTCAAGAAAATGTCTCAGTGGTGTGAAATCACACAAAAACTTTTTTCATGTGGTGATTAGAATGTGGATTCTCCCCCATGAGCTTGTGTTTAATTAAACACTGAGTCCCCGGTTGGCGGTGGTGTTGGAAAGATTGTGGAAGCTTTAGGAGGCAGATTCCCCTGAAGACAGTAAATCACTGAAGGATGGGCCTGGTTGACTACGACTTAGCCCAGGCTATCTGCTTCCTGGTCTACAGAAGCGTGAACCAACACCAGCCCAAGCTCTGGCTGTCACTGACAGGGCCTCTTTCCACACTTCCTCCACCATGCCTTCTTCACAACACCTCCTCCATCAGTCTACAATACCTCCTCCATCAGTCCACCACACCTCCTCCATCAGTCCACCACACCTCCTCCATCACTGTACCACACCTCCTCCATCAGTCCATCACACCTCCTCCATCAGTCCTCCACACCCCCTCCATCAGTCCTCCACACCCCCTCCATCAGTCCTCCACACCTCCTCCATCAGTCCTCCACACCTCCTCCATCAGTCTACCACACCTCCTCCATCACTGTACCACACCTCCTCCATCAGTCTACCACACCTCCTCCATCAGTCCTCCATACCTCCTCCATCAGTCTACAATACCTCCTCCATCAGTCCTCCACACCTCCTCCATCAGTCTGCCACACCTCCTCCATCACTGTATCACACCTCCTCCATCAGTCCACCATGGATCATTCACTGTGTCTCCACCATCCCTCCTCCTCCAGCAAGCCTCCTGCACCCATCTTCTTCCATCATTCCATCATGAATGCTCCCCATGCTCCCTCCATCCCCACCAGAAATTCTCCACCAGATCTCCTCCCCCTGCCTCTCAGCTGTAGTGAACTTTATTCTTTCAAACTGTGAGCCAGCCAAATCCTCCCTCCCTGAAGTTGCTCCTTGCTCGGTAGTCACAATAAGAAAGTAATTAATAGAAATCCCTGGCTTCTCTGCAAACAGTCTTGTCTAGAAACTAGCCTTATGGCTGGAAAGATGGCCTGGTGCCTAAGATCGCTGGCTGTATTTCTAGAGGACCAGAGTTCAACTTCCAGAGCCTACATGGCAACTCACAGCCGAATTCCAGTTCTAAGAGATCCAGAACCCACTTCTGACCCCTGCTGGCTCCAGATGTTCAAATGTTACACAGACACACGCGGGTGAAACATCCATGCACATAATAATTAACTGATGAATTAATTGATTTATAAGGAAACTAGAATCTTCTGACTCTATTCAATGAGTACTCTTTCAGTTTTAAAAACAGTATTGATTCAAAAAGAATCCATCATGCCAGAGATTCCCTGGAAGACAGTCAGTGCCCCAGAAATGACTGGAAAATAGAAAAAAAAAAAGAGAGAACACTGAGTAAAAGATATAAATGATAATGAAATGCTACAAAGAATTCACTTAGATGAAAAAATACAGTTCATGGAGTGAGTGCTGGATCTGGCTTTCAGGGGTGTGACTAGAAAGTGGTAGATGCTGGTGAATGACAGGCTCTCACTATAAATCAAAAACTATAAGAAATGACAATCTTAGGGGCCTAACTGAGGGTCCCTTCCTGTACTGCCTCTTTCTCAGTGGGTGATTCATCTGGCTGTTGCTTCAGATTTGAAATCTGAAAGTCATATTTCTTGTGGGCCCCGTTTCTCCCAGTGAGGGCAGGCACAATTAGCATGTGCCCATGGAAAGCAAATGCCATCTTTCCAGTGAGTTGGCCCTGGACCTGCTGAGTAAGAAGTTGCTATTGGTTACCTGCTCACTTGACCATACTTTCAGCACGGATGTGTATTGTGTCGTAATTGCTCATGGAAACAGCCTTTCTATTTTCAGGGCTCGCTGCAGCCTTCTGCAGCTGATGTTATAACAGCCGCTCTCCTTTTGGTATAAAAAGTGAGTTAGAAGCAGATAAAGAGAGAAGCATTGATTGCCCTCAATCAGGCTCCGGCTTAGGTTGTCATTAAATCAGAGGCTTGTTTGAAATCCGTTCTCAGCTGTAACCCGTTCTTAGCCTGCTTGTGTGAGTTCGCAGTTCATGATAATTTCATGTTTTATTTGTTCTTCACGCACAGCCTGAGCTGTGTTCATTGCTATGCACAGTTTCTGTAGCGTCTCACCTTGGAGCATACTTAGAGCTGTCAGGAAACAGGATTCAGCCTGCGGGTTAGCCACGTGGAAACGAAGTGTGCAAATCACATGGAATTTAGAGGCAAGTTCTTCATTCCTCCCTCCAGACAGTGACAGTAGTTTGGAATGGCATCATTTTAACACTTCTTAGTTGCTTTGGAGACGAGGTAGCATGCAGAGTCACAGAAATCATTATACCTTTCCCAATTTCCATCTAAATTCTCTTTGAACCAAAAAAAAAAATGTGCCTACTTCAGGCTGAAAGAATGAGATTTACTTGTGAAGCTGGAGTTTGGAAGCATGTGCACCCCACTCTTGCATGAGCTTTGGGTGACCCTACAAGAACCTGTCTTGTGAATGCATGTATTTGTGCCCCGTGCATGTGTATTATTTTCCTATTGAATTATTCCTTCATATCTCGTCTTCTGTGCTTGGCAAATCCCTCTCAGGGAGTCAGACTCATGTCATGCATTATTGTAAGTAAATAAGTGTGTATGTTAAGATCATTTCTTACCCATATGTCACCTCTAACCTTTGTGTAAAATGTCTTTCACATTAGCATAAATATTAAGAAGATGCCATTTCTGCTATATATAGGGCTGCCTTCAGCTAATCAGTTTTTCATGCATTTAAATAGGAATATTAGAATGATGGTAATTACTTTAGTTTTCCATGAATGATCCATCAAGACATTGCCTTTCACTGGATGGTGTGATTCAGGGTACGTACGACAGAATTTGACCGTTAGCTGGGTTTGGAATATCTTTGGTGTGATGTTGATGACTTTTATAAGAATTCATTCTTAAATCTATTGTCTTTTCCGAGAGTAGAGGCACGAGGAAGCCTAAAGGAATCTGAGTGCCTGGAGAAAGAGGAATTTCAAGTAATTGTAGAATCAGGCATGTTTATTTAATGCATGAGAAACAAAAAAATTTGAGGATGATATGACCCCACCCCTCCCTTTCTGAATATGAGAAAATTCATCTACTTTTGGGTAGGGGAAGGCCTTCTATCAGAAGAAGTCTTTCCTTTCTTCCCTTGCCAAACATATCTGTGGTTTTAGAAACTGCTTTCACACATGGAACCACCCTCTTAGAGGGCTGAATTTAAACAACTTAAATTTCTGTGCAATGTAGACCTTCCCTGAAACAACCTCTCCTCGATTAGAGTCAGATGTCAGCAATGAACTGACACTGTGAGCCACTGCAGGGTGGCACAGCCCGCTGGCTGCTGGGTCCCTTTCAGCCGTGGCCTTCTTTGTCTGCCCAGCAGAATTTGTTTGGACTGAGATATCGAAATAATTGCCTGCTCTGCCTCTTTGTTTTATAAAAATTAGTCGAAAATTGGGGGAAATGATTGGTTCGGCACAGCAAAGGCAGAGTGTTTTAAGACTACAATCCAGATTTTAAAAAAAGGAAATATTGGCACATGCTGCAAGTGGCAAATCTTTGGTCCAACGAGATAATTGTCGCCAGTAAGCAAGATGAATATGTACCCAGTAAGAAACAACAAAATTTGAAGCATGTTGTTTTTATATTACCAAATATACACAAGAGGATGTTTGTAGGTGTGTACATATATACATTTGTGTGTGGCAATATATACGTGTATATGTATAGAATCATATAAGCAAAATATGTTTACTCTCATGTTTTATTGTATATTACATGGTTAATTGAAAAATAATATTAAATATTTAAAAGACAATATATGAGTCCTGATATACACTGGCAAAACTTCATCTAAAACATAATACTTGATTTAAGATTTTAGAATATTTTTATAGGTAAGAAAATAAAAGCTTCTTATGCCGCTAAGTGTCTTCATGATACTAGTCTCTTATATTTCATTTTCCCAGGAAATATTTATGCATAAAAACATTGGACACCCCACACATTGTGAGGATGAATTCTCCTCCCACTCCTAAGACAGTCAAAGACAAGCATACTGATTTCCTTCTGTCAATCCCATGGCAGTACTGGGCTCCAGAGGTAGCAGAAAACTTATAAAGAATTGTCCCTAGTTTATAGGTGATGGAGCTGGACATGAACCCGTAGAAACATCAATGTGTAAAGTCCCAAGGTCCTTCTTGGTTTTCCTCAAGGTCAAATACATCCCAGCATCCTTTTATCCCACAAAATCTTCACCCTACAAATGAACAAAATGCAGGGTTTGCTTTGTCTGATGAGCCACCACCAACGTTCAGTGTCATCGCCTAGAAGTTTCTGGGGCATATCGGTGGGGCAGATCAAATTACTCAGGGGTAAGAAAGTAACATCACAACTCGCCAGACATTCTTAGAAAACCCTTGCCTTGTTGACAAATGCCAGCTAGTTCTTTAAAGTGAACAGTTGGAGCTTTTTGTCTATACTGACATAGACACACCATGATCTTTTGGATTAGACAGACCTAGATTCAGGTTCCAGTTCTTTCTGCCATGCAAAACAACGGTCTTTGGTGCCACCTCATTCTGTAAGAAAAATAGTTATGGTTTCTTTGTCACATATTTTTGACAGAATTGCCTTGTGAATCAAGAAGGCAACAGCCACCATTGTAGTTGGTTACACTGTCGTTCTGCCAGAAGGCTCATGGGCTTGATTGCCAGTGATAGGCTTTGAGAAGTGATCAGATCCTGAGAGCTCCAGTGGAAGGAATGATCAATCTATTGATGGATTTGTAATTGAATATACTAATTGAAGGCAGTGGAAACAGGGGGTCCTTGGAGGTGTGACATCCACTGGTTTAACTTGTTCGAGCCTCTTCCTCTGCCCTTCTCTCTGCTCCCTGACTTTCCTGGGATGAGCACTTCTACTGCAACATCCCCACCCTTCACTGTGATGTTTGCACCTCACCTCACCCCGACGGTGAACTGAAACTTCTTATGTCATAAGTCAAAATAAACCCTTTCTTCTATGAGCTGTTTCATTGGGTGTTGTATCACGGAAACAACAAACTAGCAAACACATATATCAGACAGTTCCCTCTGTTCTTGGTGCAAGACAGGAGCCTGAGAATGTTGTCGTCTTTTTTTGCCTTGATGCTTTTTCCCCAGGTGCTTTTTGGCCCTGATTTATCTCTTATCCTGCTTGTTCCTATTACCACCTTTTTTTTTTTTACAAAGGTTTTTCGCTTTTTTGTTTTTTCGAGACAGGGTTTCTCTGTAGCTTTGGAGCCTATCCTGTAGCTAGCTCTTGTAGACCAGGCTGACCTCGAACTCACAGAGATCCACCTGCCTCTGCCTCCCGAGTGCTGGGATTAAAGGTGTGTGCCACCAGTGCCCGGCGGTTTTTCACTTTTATTTTGCAAGTCTCATTGCACAGAGCTGCACCTTATAGACACGCTATATTATGCTTTAGCATCACTGTGCTTGATTTTTGACACAGTATTTCCATCTACGGTCCCCTTGTTCGCCCTTCTAGAGAGGTATCGCCCGCTATCAGTTCTTCTGGAATAGCCACTGTACCTATGTCACGAGACTCCAGAATATTAAGTCGAGGACTTACAAATCCATTGTCAACATACAGCTCGAGAGAGGGTGCTTTTATGTGTCTCCATGGTTCATGCCATCAGCATAATATAACAAACACTTTGAAAAAAGTTTAAGTAGATATTGGCTTTTGTTGCCAATACCAGGATTTATTGGCTCGAGAGTCATTGATCGTGGGCAAATCTGGGCCATTATGATGCCTTCAGGACAAATAAATCCTTATCAGTGGAACATGAATCAATATAATTATGCTTCGCTTATGCACATCTTCTTCCTAACTGTATTGGGTTTTCACCCAAATCATGAAAGATGAAGGGAAGTGTCTGAGGAGGCGGCTGTGAGAAACTACGGCAACCCCTGTGCTCTGCAGCGGTGCCTGTGCTAGCTGAAGGAAGCCCCCCCCCCAGCTAGATATGTACTTGTAAAGTGTGGTGCGTGCACACACGTGCACGAAGGGTGGCATCCCTCTCGATCATATTTGTGAGATAAAATCTCTCATTGAACCTGGAGCTCATCAATCAGTTTTCAGCTGGGCGAGCTGGCCAAGAGGCCCCCATGTGTGAACCTTCTGTTACTACCCCCTCCTCTCGGCCCTGGGGAATGAGGCCTCAATTCGCATTTTTTTTTTTTAACTTGGGTTCTGAAATCAGGACTCAGGCCCTCCATCATACTTGAGATGCAAGCAAGAAGGACGCTGAGCCATGTCCCCATCCCTCAACCCAGGTCTTGCTAACAGCACCGAGGAGACCTCTGTAAAATGTGGACTTTCATTTTTGAAGAAACACATTCAGCCACATTCCAGAGGAGAATGGAGGAATGAGAAGGAACTGTGGCAATCACATCCTATGCTAGGTCAGACGCTGGAGAGAGGGCTAACCTGGGAAGTCAGAGAAGCTGTGTACAGTTTAGGAATTCTGAACGTATCTTCATCTGGCCTTGGTGATTGTGACACATAGCCTTTGAAGAATGACTTATCCATCTATTCTATGAAAATAAGATCTCTTTTGACTTGTCCTCATGTTGCTATGGGTGAACTTTAACATCTTTTGGTGCCAAAGCCACTGTGTCACAGTTGATGGAATAGAAACTAGCACTTCTTGATTATCCCCGTGATCTTTGGCCCAATTTCTGGCCTACTACAGCATGCCTGCGTCCCTCCATGCCGGAAGTGACTCTCGTAAAGAACCAGCTTGGCTTTAGTCTGGTGTTTCAAATGCCAAATTCTTTTCTGTTCTGATTACTACACTAGTTCATTCTCCTGACCAGCGTCATCTGCCAAGCTTCATGTCATCTGCACAACCAACCAGACTTTCTTTTATCTCTATTTCTCTAGCCATTTGAAAAGAACGGGGCAGGGGCTGTCTTGTTGCCGCCCCAAATTTTTTACATAGTTCTTTAATACCCCCTACAGCCTCCATATGGATGGCCTATTTCTCTTTCTTATGTGGATTATGTGAATTATTTTGTTTTATGTTGAATTTCATAAAATGCAATGCTGAAACTTAAAAATAAATAATAAATAATTAAATTAAATTTTATTTATTAAAAATAAATAAAAAATTAAGACCCAAGGTGCTGTTTGGTTAGCCCTTGATTTTTCTGCCCAAAAGCAAGCACTGTATGAATTGTGTGAGAGCGTGAGTCACAAGAACCATGCCATCTTGAATTCTGAGACAGAACAAATCCCTCATTATTTTCCTGCTGACCCCACTGTCAAATTCAAGCTGGCTTTTTTTTTGTTACTGTGCTTTGGTCTCCGATTGACCCCACAGATAACTTTAAGACCAAAGTCTACTGTGCTGGTCTTCCAGAGGGAGACAGGAGCTGTGCTGGGGGAGTCCCTTCTTTAATCATTATCTTGCAAATAATCTAGGCAAATGTATCAAAGCAACGAGCAGCCCATCATGGGTCACGTGGTAACTTCGTGCACTGTAGTTCTGTTCCCAGGAGTTAAGAAAAGAAAGAACCAAAGGAACAAAAAGAAAGAGTTATACGCAGCCTCTAAGCAGTTAGCCAAAATAACAATCATGCTCTGATGTTTAGAAAGGGATCACAGCACATGGGTCCTGGATTGTAGCCCTCACCGGCACATAGCCATTATCCGCAGGTGTCTATTGGACTTTCCAAACATGGGGAAAGCTCAGCTGTAAAGGACCAGAAGCCTTTCTCAGGTGCAACAGCGAACACTGACTGCCGGCTTCATAAACCAGGGCTGCAAGGAGGAAATCGTTGGAATCCAAGGTTATTCAGAGCAAACATTTTACCGCTGGAGCAGTTCACACCAAATCTGGAGCAGCACCAAATCTAACGGGGCTCTCGCTGCCTTTCCCATTCTGTCCACCCTTCACTCCCTTGGCTGCCCCTTTGCTTGAGCTTGCTTCTCATGCACACAGCGCTTTTCACTCAGGCGACCTCGTCTTCTCTTCACCTGTTCCATGTTGTTAGCCATCAGTCCACCTTTCCCGGAGAACCCAGAGGTTCCTAAGGGATGCTAACAGGTCCAACGATCTCTGTGTATAAAGCTTTCCTCTGTGTACCCTCCAGATGTTTGGGGACACTATGAAACACCTGGAGACTCTCTGAGGAGTCTCTCCTTTGCGGTCACTACCATCTGAAACTGATCATCCCTTACACAAGCGCCCTGGCTCCCCACCTAGGTCTGGCCCACTGGTTGAGAACCCCCCACCCAAAGCATCCAACACACAGGGAGCATTTGGACGCTTTCTCATGATGACAATATAAAGTCTTTTCAGGTGTTCTTACTCTATTATACAGACACTTTTAGACATTTATTCCTGTGTTTATCTGTTGGTCAGTTTTAGCAAACGCCCACAGGGACTCCAAAGTAAATGCTGGGCTGATGAGAAGACTCAGTGGGTAAAGAAAGGCACCTGCGACCAAGCCTAAACCCAACCCCCAGGAGCCACATATCAGAAGGAGATCCTTAATGGCCCCCATGGTCTTCTCAGAGCACCCACAGACGCTGTGGCGTGTGCAACACATCCAACCCACACATAAGAATACAAATGAATAAGGTAATTTTTGAAAAGTAAATGCTTACCTGTTGTATGGTAAGAGAAACCCTAATGCAGAGGTTAGATTTGTCATGCAAAACCACATCTCCTTGCTGATGCTTTGCGACCCTTTGTGCACTACCTGGGTGAAAATAGGAAAGGCAGAGAGAGAGAGAGAGAGAGAGAGACAGAAAGAGAGAGAGACAGAGACAGAGACAGAGACAGAGACAGAGAGACAAAGACAGACAGACAGACAGACAGACAGAGAGCAGAGACAACTTCTGGGGGGACTGAGTCAGAAGACTCAGGCTCCAGCTGCTGCTAGGTCATTCTCTCCTAGGAGACTTTGAGTTCAGGATCACAGACACTGAAGGTAAAATTATCATAGTGCATGAATGTTCTAGAAACGGCAAATGCCACGCCTGCCTCTGAAAAACATAATGAAAGCATTTCTTAATGCAGGCTTACATCATCCCGCTTGACTGCCGTCATTCTTCTCAAACAGGAGAAAGAGAGGTGCGCAGCCCCACACATAATGTCAACTCAGGTCCTAGGTACACAAAATGAGAGATGAGTTTTTTCTTTGCCTGTTCCATGTGATTTCCTTCTCTAGGTTGATTGTAAGCCAGTGTTTCCTCCGTAATCAGAGCTCACACAAAGATGAAGCTACTGCGACAAGTTCAAAGTGAGGCCCTCCAGCCAGGTCCCGGGCTGAAGGCTTCCTTCGCTCTCCCTCACATGCAAGCCTCTGAATGTGCCACGTTTCCTAGCAAAATTCAGAGGTGGTTGAATAGAAGAAATTACTTAGGGAGATTTCTGAAGCAGAAAGTAGAAATAGATCTGTGTTTTAAAAGCCAGCAAAAGTTATCAGACCCATTTAGCAGAGGGCAGGCATCCTGACTCTGAAAACTCGCGCATCACAGGAAAACATCACTTGGATGGGAGTCAGAGCAAACCCCGGATGAGGGGCCCGGATAAGATCATGTCGCCACTGCCTTGTAAACAAAAGGCTCGTCCACAAAAACCAGTGTCAGCAAAAAGTTCCCTTCTCTTGCTTTACTGAGCATGAAATGGGATTGAAAGATGGTATTAAATGGATTATTAAACTGAAGAAATGATGTCTTGTGATCTCTGCCACCAAAGCCCCCACTTGAGACCAGCATTGTCTCTATGCGAAGCTCTCCCGAAGTCTCAGGTCATTTATGTGGAACCCGAGCCTTTTAGATGTTGAACTGAGCTGTCTGCTCCTCGTTTTCGTGTCAGAACGGGGTCCCTTGGGGAAGATTACTTTGCTCCTCAGCTATTTGATTCACGTGTTAACATGTAGGAAAGGAATGTTCATGACAGCTCATAAATTTCACACCCGGAAAACTTTTGATTTTCTTTTCCTGAACTAAGAAAGAAAAAGTAATTTACTTAAAAAATGTATTAACGAGAGCAGGTGAAATGACTCAGCAGGTGCAGACATTGCTGCCAAGCCTGATGACCCAAGTTTGCTCTTTGGGGCTCGTGTTGTAGGAGTGAACAGACTCCCACCATTTATTCTCTGACCGCCCCCCCACACACACACTATATATAATATATATATATATTTACATGTTATATAAATATTAATTATGTATAAATATATTATAGCATGTTTATATTATATATATATACATGTTATAAAATAACATGTATAACCTTGTAGTGAGAAATCCACGTGCATCTGTTTAAGGGGTAAGAAGGATTTATTAAGATATGAAAATGGGAAAAATACATTCCCAAATACAGGATATGGTAAATCAAGTTGCAGAGCCCTTGGAAAGCTGGGGACCAATCACACACTGTTTCATGTCGCCTGATCCATATAAATCCTAGCATTTTCTTCACCAATTATTTTTAATGCCTGCAGTCCCTGGTTAGACTCTACGGAGTGTCTTAGAACTGGAGTTGACTTACGTTACTAAAAATGAGTTATATACAGTGAAGTCTTGCTTATTAATATCCAGAGGACTAGGGACTAGGGAGATAGCTCAACGAACACTGGTGGATGCTCTTCCAAGGGACCCAGCACCTAGATATCGTGACTCACAACCATGGTAACTCCAGTTCCAGGGATCCTATGCCCTCCTCTTGCTTCCACAGACACACACATGATGCACAAACACACACGCAGACAAAATTCTTATACACATAAAATGAATCTTTCTTTTCAGTCCATAGACCTAAACGAATAAAATATTCATTTCTGATTATTTTTTAATTTAATTTTATTTAAATAACATTTTCTCGTTTATTTTACATACCGACCACAGTTTCCCCTCCCTCCTCTTCCCCTCTGCCCCACCCCCTTCCCATCTGCCTTCTCCCCCTTCCACCTTTCCTCTAGTTCCATTCAGAAAGGGGCAGGCCTGGCACCTCAAGTCAAGTTGAAGCAGGATCTAGCTCCTCCCCTTGTGTCCTAGGTGGTCAAGGTAACCCAGTATGGGGGGAAAAATCACTCCCCAAAGACAGCTAAGCACAAGTCCTGATCTCCGTGCTAGGAGACCAAGTTATTAAACAACTGTCACACACATGCAGAGGGCCTAGGTCAGTCCCACGCAGACTCTTTCACTGTGGATCCAGAGTCCATGAGCTTCCATGAGTTCAGGTCAGCTGTCTCTGTGGGTTTCCCCATCATGAGCCCTCTGGCTTGTAGAATCCCTCCTCCCTTTCTTCAGCAAGACTCCCAGAGCTCAACCCAGTGCTTGTCTGCGGATCTCTGCATCTGCTTCCATCAGTTACTGGATAGAGTGTCTCTGATGACAATTAGGGCAGTCACCAATCTGATAAGGCCAGATCAGGCACCTTCTCTGCTACTGCTAGGAGTCTTAGCTGGGATTATCCTTGTAGATTCCTGGGGACTTTCCTGCTGCCAAGTTTCTCCCTAACCCCAAAATACACCCCCATCAAGACCTCTCTTTCATTACTCTCCCCGTCCCTCCCAACCCCAACCACCTACTGTACCCAGCTCATCCAACCCTCTCCTTCAAGTTCCCATCTCTCCATGTCCCCTCCCCCACCCCCAGTTTACTAGAGAGATCTCGCCTATGTCCCCTTCCCAGGGAAATGCATGCATCCCTCTTGGAGCTCTAGATTCACATTCATGTGTATCTAAGATTTAAGCCCTCAAAACAAGTTAAAGAACAAACCTATAGCTTGCTATTTCTAAAAATTGTGATTATTTTAATATGATGATTCAGGTAAACAAGGATCAATTCCAAAAATGGTTTTATGGGTCTTAAAGGAGCTCATAAAAAAAATAATGCCTAGTTTTTCTTTTGGCAATATTGAAATGGTAAACCATACAATTTGAATAAACATTCTCTCTGAAAAGAACTGAAAATAATAGGCCCTTTTAGAAGCTGTAAATGCTTATATGGGATGGAAAAAATGTTAAAAAAAAATTTACAAAGTATGAAAACTCCTAGCAGTACGAGCCAGAAATGTAAACTGGTTACTGAGACCAATATTTAACCTGAGGGCATTTGCTCAAGTTAATCTTTAATTTTATGGTCATTAGGTAAAACCAGAGTTACAGATGATAGGAGTCTTTCCCTGGCTGGTATGTCCAATACAAATTCTTTCTTGGGCAAATGTAAAGACAAACTAAAAATAACCTAGCTGTTCGGTGTGCATCAGTGTCTTATGAGAAGCAAAAAAAAATTGATACTGGGAGGATAAATTTTCCTCTCAAAGTCAAGGCCAGTATTAGCCACAGACGGGTCTATGAACTAAATCTATACCCTCTAGTATCCCCACTGCAGCGTTTAAGACAAAATTCCTTTTTAGATATTTAAAAGTTCACTACAGAACAGTCAAAAACCCAGCTGAAGGACCTCTATTCATACACAGTAGATCAAACAGAAAGAAATTCAACTGTAGACTTGAACATGATATTTGGTCTGATAAACTATAATAGAATATTTTTCTCAAAAATTTATGAATATGTATTTTTAACACTTGAAGACATTGTGAAGCTTTGACCACATTCTGAATTATAATGCAGAACTAGAAGGGAAAGGTCATGGAATATAGACCATAAAAGCCACACTCTCTGACCACATTGGTTCTTGTTGTAAAAAAAAGGGGGGTATATAGATATGATAGGATAAAGGGTCAATATTTTATCTATTCTGAAAAGAAAAAGGAAAGATGATGGAGGTGGGTCTTGCATTTATATGTTGCTTTCATTGGTTAATTAATAAAGAAAACTGCTTGGCCCTGATAGGACAGAAAATTAGATAGGCGGAGTAGATAGAACAGAATGCTGGGAAAAAGAAGCCGAGTCAGGCAGTCGCCATGATTCTCCTACCCGACACAGCTGCAGGTTAAGATCTTCCCTGGTAAGCCACCTCATGGGCTACATAGAATATTAGAAATGGGTTAGATCAATATGTAAGAGCTAGCCAATAAAAGGCTAGAACTAATGGGCCAGGCAGTGTTTAAAAGAATACAGTTTCTGTGTAATTATTTTGGGTAAAGCTAGCTGGGTGGTGGGAAGCGGCCTGCCACTCCTATCACTACAGAAAGATATAGATTTGATAAGACAGAAAGGTAGATTATTGAATCTAGTTTTAAAAAGCAACTACTAGTTTTAAATGTTTTACTTTGGATTGGACTTTTGTACATTGTACATTTTTACTTGTATACAAACATTATATATTGATACAAATTTGAAATTAATTTTGTTAAAACATACTGTACATATGTTTCTAATCTTATTCAAGATATTGTACCTATACAGCTCTTTTAACAATGTAATGCTAAAAATTTCTAGTCTTTGACAGTTGTTATTGGCAACTGTTTAGAATAATAAGGAAATGTAGGTTAGTAATTAGTCACCCATTATAATTGAACTCATAGTCACTTTAGGTATGTTTTCAAGGTCAAACAAAATATAGTTTAGATACACAGGTCATCTTCAAATACTTCAAAGATCTACAGGATATGGCATTTAAGATGTTTTAATGACATAGGCTCTTTTTTATGACAATAAATAGCATCACCAATTGTATAGAAAAAATAATGGGGACCAAAGAAGCTCCACTTTCTTTCTTTGTGGGAAAAGTAAATCACTGGGCAAGAAAATGCCCTTGCCTTGACTGCTGACAGTATGTTGTCCTAATTGGACAAGCAGGACACTAAAGAAAATGACTGCTAAACATTGTCAAGAAAAAGAGAGATAGTCCTTCAGAAAATCGTGCTTCACAGAATAGTCTGTCAGATAGTCTAGGTCTTTATGCCAAAGATATGCCCTATCATTGCAGAGGAACTTTGGGTGACTGTCCAGGCAGCCAGCTGTTTCTCTCATTTCTCACAATTCTTGAAAGTCATTTGCTTGCACTTCCTGAATACTCATTTAATATTATTTCCTTCTTGGGTCTCTGAGCGAGTTGAAGACTAGATAGTTGAAGTTATATTGTTCCTTGTTTACCTGATGCAGTAAACAAGTCATGATAGAAAGTAAATTAGGTACAAGACTTTGGACTTACCTTGATAAAATAAATATGAAGTATTTTCTCTGAATTTGTAAAATGCAAATAGACTAGACATTATCAATATATTTATTGCCTTATATATTGTATATAGTCATTGTACTTATTGTATAGTTTTCCTTAAATTAGTTAGCCTCCTTTTTTATTTTAGAGAAAAAGAGGAAATGTAGTGATATTTCATTTCTATTTTAATAAATAACACTTGCCTGAAGATCAGAGAGCCATAAACACCAGGCAATGGTGGCACACACCTTTAATCCCAGTAGCCATACTAGTTTGCCATAGAAACTGGGCAGTAGTGGTGCACACCTTTAATCCCAGCCCTAGAGAGAACTATAAAATGGGAGGAGACAGGTTTACGATTCAGTCTCATTCTGAAGATTCCTGGAGGCAGGATCACCATTTTCCTACTGGGGTAAAGGAAAGAGCCAGTGACTGGTTACTTTGCTTTTCTGGTCTTCAGATTGAACCTCAATATCTGTCTCTGGATTTCTATTAATTGTGCTACAGAAAGAGAACACACAGACATGCACATATACATGTACACACACTCACAAGCACATACATGCATTCATAAACACACACATGCACACTCACAAACACACACTCATACTCACATACTCATTCAAACACCTGCTCACATAAACACACATACACACAAAGACACTTATACACTTCATGGTTTTTCAAAGTCATTACTTCATTATATCTCAAAGAGATAAGAATAAATATAAACATAAACCTATGTGAATAAACATATATGAATATGGTGGCCCTCAGAAAAAAATTAAACCCTTATTCTTTGTCAGTACTTGTGAGATACACTGGTATAGCTTTGAGAAGGAAAATATAAGTGAAATTCTAAAACTGGAAAAGAAAGTCTGAAAATGAAGACACATCCCACTTAATCTGCTAAGGAATGAACAACAGAATCAGCCTTGATGGGATAAGATAATGGAAATACATGAAATAATATATGACATAATAGAGATAATTAAGAGACTCAAATATTGAGTCTTTAAAAAATTAATAACAGCATTTTGATTTTATAAAAGATAGAGAAGGAAAACCCATGCAATGTTGAAAATTTTAGAGAGATTATATAAAACTATGAAGTAACTTAAAAATAATAAGTTAAGAGCATTAGGAATTTTATCCCAAACAAATTAGAAAAGTCAAGCAATGTAAACAGTGCAACCGTCCTTCTCTGCAAAGAGCCCACCATGAAAATTCAGCCTAAGGTTTCAAGAGGAAATTCTCCCAGATAAACTAGAAATCATGTCAGTCATCCAGAAGTCATCATAAAGAGCTGCATGAAGAAGAGAGCAGGGCTGGGGAGATGGATCACGCAGGAAAGCACATGACCTTCATCTTAGTTTGCACTCCTGGGTTTGGGGAACCTTGACATAGTTAAATCTAAACAGAATCACAGTTGGCTGAGAGACCCTGTGGCAGTAATGTGGCATCCGCTCTTTAAGAGAGACTGACAAACCATATTGTTGGGAAACTCCTCTTTATTTTTCCTTTAATTAATGAAGAATCATGTCCTGGATGTCTACTTGACTGCTAGCTCCAGCATCTTTCAAACTCATTAGTTATAGTGAGAGCTGAGTTTCCTAAAAGCTCAGTTTCCTGAATTTTGATGAATTATTTTGTGAAGTACAATAGCAAATATTACTGGTAAAGGACTTATAAAGAGAGAATTCTGTCTTAAAAGGCAAAGTTACTTTTTCCATTTAAAATAACTTTCACCTTTCGTGTGTGAGATAAATTTTGTATTACTGGAAATATATATCGTATTTATATAGGAAGTATGTGACACAGTGCTCAGCTTCCTAGAAGTACTGAACTATGAAGCTGAATAAAGTTGCCAGAGGGCTAAATGAAGATGGGGTAGAAAAGAAGGACAAGGGTAGAAATTTGAAGTGAGCCCAAATAGCTGTATCCTCCATCCATGCATAGGAGCTGACTATGTGAAGAACTGAAGGTAAACTGGCTTGTGGGTTGCCTCGTTGATGAACCAAAATGAGAGACAGTGAGTACATTAAGGGTCCCTGCACATGAACTATTGCAATGACTGTACATTTTAGCTTAGCTTTATAGGGAAAGAAGGGGGTGGACATGAGGACAGTTGAGGTCAAGATGAAATAAAGGGAGGGAAAGAGGAAAGAATGATGAATTATAGGAGTTGATGGAGTTGATGATCTAGAGAGGAACCCTCAAGGATGAACCAGAAAGTGGTGGTGATGGTTGCCAATAGTGACAGCCATGTGGCACTATGGGAGATGATAGGATGGTGGCCATAGAATGAATGGCTGGCACAGGAGGAAGAAAAACAAGTAAGTCATAAAACTGCAAAACCAAGAATTTTCTACATAGATATAAAAATTAAATGCAATCATATATATAATTTGGCATAGTTTTGTAAATTGTTAAATCTTAGCTTTTTAAAATGTAAATAGAAGGTCTTGGTATATAATGATAAAAGATTGCTAAAGCTTGAAGTCATGAAAAGATAATTTTAGTAATTTTTGAGAGTTTCATGTAATGTATTTTGGTCATATTTATACCACACACACCCCACCTTAATTGCTCCCAAATCTACCCCCATTTGCTCCCCCAGCTTCATGTCCTCTTTTTCCTTTTAATTTAATAACCCGCCAGCTCTGACTTGTGATCTCCATGTGCTGGGTATGGGGCCATTCTCTGGAGCTTAGTCTACCTGCCAAGAGCCAAACCCTTAAAGAAAACCAACTGTCCTTGCCCAGGAAGCCATTAATGTCTAGAGTAGTGCTTCTCAACCTTCCTAATGCTGTGACCCTTTAATGCAATTCCTCACGTCATGGTAACCCTCAACCATAAAATTACTTTCATTGCTACTTCATCACTGTAATTTTGCTACTGTTATGAACCATAATGTGAATATCTGGTATTTTCAATGGTCTTAGTTGACCCCTGTGAAAGGGTTCTTTGGCTCCCCCAAGGGGTTGTGACCCACAGATTGAGAACCACTGGTCTGTAACTCCTCAGTTGGAGACAGGCGCTCATGAACCACTTACAACTCCACACTAGAATGTTGACTGGCTTGGTCTTGTGTAGTCAGTCAGTCACAACTGCTGTGTGCTCATGAGTGCAATAGTCCTGTCATGTCCAGGAGAAATTGTTTGGCTCCAGTCCTCCCCAACCTCTACCTCTTACACCCTTCACATCCTCTCTTCCATAACGGTCCCTTAGCCTTTGGCACATTGGTACCTCACAGCTGCCTCAAATGAGAGGAACGTTCCATATAGCAGGGATAAAGAGTGGAGGAGGGTTAACTGATGGGATTTGTAATTGGATAGAGATGGAAGCAATTTTTGTCATGTTAAGAGTAACATGCCTTGAATCATTTCTGATATTCAAAACTGAGCCAAGTGAGAAGAAAATTATAGGGTAAACACGACCATGGCTGCTATTAGACAGGGAGAGAGGACATCCATGAAAACATGTTTTTTGTTTTGTTTTGTTTGGTTTTGTTTGGTTTGGTTTTGTTTTGTTTTGTGGAGAACAAAGCTCCAAGTGGGATGAAATATAAAGGGGTATCTAGAAAAGAAAAAGCTGTGAGAAGCTGGCATGGCTGTGACTTCTAGAAGACATGGTTGGGGCTTCACACAGCCTTCTGAGAATCTGTGTGCAGACAGTTAAGGAAAGCTAGGGCTTCTTTGGTGTCTGGCATAATCAGAGGAGGCAGCCCAGGGCAACAGTCGTCCTAGAGCCCTTAGGTGGGCAGGACATCCAGCAGATCATGGCATCATCTGGGTAGAGTGGAAGAGTTGTTGGAAGTTCCCTTCTGAGCCCTGCTAATGGAGGACGTGGCATTCTGGAGATCTCTGGCTCAGTGTTAGTTGTAGCTGAGTTGTAATTGTGTGGCCCTTTACCTCCCAGGAATACTGTGAGGTCATGCATCACAGTGCATGTGGGTTTTCCTTTAAATTTCCTTTCCCATTTTAACGTTCCAGCCAAACTTAATAGCGACAGAATTATGTCCACCTCTGTCTTTCCAAAGCCACATGTTGGTGCTTAAATTCCCAGTACTTCAACTCACAGAGTCAATCAATTTCAAGTGAGGGCACACTCTGCACCAATATTACTCCTGTCCTCCTCAGAATAAGACATTAGGATGTAAACGGAAGAATGCCATGAAGACAGAAAGAAAGACAGAGACGAAGCCAGAAGAGAGGTGTGAAATGGGTCCTTCCGCTGAGGCCCTCAGTCCTGCTAACATCTTCTACCAGATTTCTGCTCTCCAGACTCTCAAGTGACAAACCCCTGGTGCCAAGCTGCTTGGCTGTGTGCATTGTACAGAAGCCGTAGGAGAACGCTGCCCTCTCTGTGGGCTTCCCGAGAGTCAAACTGAACTTAGTCTGCATTTCTAGCTGCCATCAATGCTCTTGTTTCACCCATCACATACCATGTGTGTCTTGTAGGCATATATTTTTTTGTTTTTTGTTTATTTGGTTATCATACAAAAATGGGTTTTATTGTGACATTTTTACATACATATATGATTATTTACTATTATGTGACTATATTTTTCAATGTTATAGTTTGGTGATAGAACAATGAAAGAGAGATAATGATAAAAATATTTGAAAAGTTAGTTTATAGTGTTAAATAATCCTAAGACTGGGAAATTCGGAAATCAGGCTGACTGTGCTTGTGCTCTTTACAACCTGGACCCATAAATGTGGGTCCAAACTCAATTGAGCAGACCTAGTTATATGCCAATATCCTTGTACCCCATTCTTTTTCTCTTGTTCTGTCACTTGGCCCAGTTTACAGCACAGAAGTCTGTCCTTGGGAACCATTTCCCAGGACTTGTGTTGAACTTATAGATGATTTTGCCTATATCTTTTATATCAAAGAAGTTGGAAGTATTTCAGAAAACTTGCTTCTAGGGAAAGGGCATGAGAACCTGGGTCAAGTACACCTTTGAAAAATAATGAATTATGTTCTGATAATTTATTAAAAGAAGGGAGAATAATTTTGGGAGCTTTGGTGACCTGTGTGAATAGAACTGATAACGGGGACAAACCTTATTATAAATAGTCTTGGAAGTGGAATATATTTGAATGGGATTAAAGATATCAGGAGGAAGGGTGCCAAGCCCTGGAGTGTTCAGCCGCTGAATGTGATGAGATCCCTCTAACTCAACTTCCAAGGCTTCTCTCGAAATTCATAGCATAAATGCCCACAAGCAGCAAGATTATCATTAAAACCCAAGTTCATAAAAAAAAACCTACAAGAAGCAAGAATGTCAGCAGAATGCAGAAGTTCTAAATTATATCTGAGAAGCTATTATGCAGGATTTGGAACTATCTGAAGTGCACATTGAGAGTCTCTCTCTCTCTCTCTCTCTCTCTCTCTCTTTCATAGCTGTCCCTCTATGTCCATGAATTCTACATCTGTTGATTCGACAAGGCACAGAACAAAAATATTTTTAAGATGCTGCTGATGATGATGTATAGCTAACCCTGCAGTGGTTGCATCTGCACAGTTAACAGTTGCAGATTTTCTTTTCTCGTCGTTATTTCTTAAGCATTGCAGCATCACAACTGTTTACACAGCATTTATATTGTGCTCATATTCTATGTAATCTAGAGAGGATTTAAAACGCAAAAGAATGTGCATAGGTAATATGCAAACATCATGCGATCACTATTTAAGGGCTTTGAGCATCTGCAGATTTTAGTAACTGTAGATAGAAGTTTCTGTCCTATCTGGTCCCACAGACCCAAATAAACACACAGAGGTTTATATTAATTGTGAACTGTTTGGCCTATTATTCAAGCCTATTGCTAACTTATATTATTAAACTTAAATTAATGCAAAATTTGTATCTATATTTAGCCATGTGGCTTGATACCTTTTCTCAGAAAGACATTCTCATCTTGCTTACTTTGCTTCTGGATAACGACGGTATCTCTGCCTTTCCTCTTCCCAGGATTCTCTTAGTCTATTTGCCCCACCTACACTTCCTGCCTGGCTACTGGCCGATCACCATTTTATTAAAACAATATGAGTGACAAATCTTTACAGTGTACAAGAGCATTATCCCACAGCAAATAACCCCTTGTATTACTGGATCTATTGACCTCAATTTTAGACTATAGACTATATACACTATATAAGTATTATGTGTATATTTGTGCATATGTACTTAAAACTTCTGTTGGAGAAGAAGCACCTTTAAGCACTTAGCATTTCTTCTGGGATTTATACCCCACTGTCCTCTTAGATGATATATATGCATTACATGTTTTTTTTTTTAAAAAAGTACAAATGGTTTCAAAAGAATAACAGTGAGCACAGCACCAGATGTGAGTGAACTCTCTACTGTATAATTAATAATCTCATGCTAAGAGACTGAAGCTCGTAAGACTTCTCATGGCTCTGCCATTCATTGGGTTCAGCAAGGTGGTGGATTTTTCACCTGAATTTCGCCATCATAGAGTGGCTAGGATTGGTGTCTCTTTGAAACACTTCTTGTGTGTATGTCGGTGGGTAAAACTGGATGGCTGTTTATTGTCAGAGGCTTTTAGTAGAATACCTGTTGGTGGCCTCAGCTCCCTCATAGTCTAGTGTCCAAGTCTGGAGAGCAAGCATCCCAAGAAAGACCAGAATAAATTTCTGTCTTCTTATGTGAGCTTAAGTTATATCATCTTCTGACTAGCCAAATTCAAATGAAAAGTGCAATGATCTACTAGATGGAAGACCTAGTTGGCCATCTGGGAAGGTATAGTCAGTCCTTTCTCTGGCCAAGTGAACTCATGTCCTTCTCATCATTCACAAATGTAGCAGCAGCACTATCTCACAGAACTACACTACATTTTTCACCACGTGACTGACTTCTCATCCTGTCTTATGAAAGTCTGTTCTTTTGGGGGACGTTGGTAGTATATTCACCATGAAATATTTTTTTCAAACTGTGCGTGTGTGTGTGTGTGTGTACATACACTGTTCTTGCAATTGGTATATTCAGTTATAATCTACTTCATTTTAAGAAGCCATATCTCGTTCCTAGAGAAGCTAAATAAGGTGAATCCAAAGACAAACACATAGGCATCCTCAGGAATATTAACCTTCATCAGGCGATGAAAGGCGACAGAGACAGAGACCCACACGGGAGCACCGGACAGAAATCTCAAGGTCCAAATCAGGAGCAGAAGGAGACGGAGCACGAGCAAGGAACTCAGGACCACAAGGGGTGCACCCACACACTAAGACAATGGGGATGTTCTATTGGGATCTCACCAAGGCCAGCTGGCCTAGGTCTGAAAAAGCATGGGATAAATCCGGACTAGCTGAACATAGCGGACAATGAGGAATACTGAGAATTCAAGAACAATTGCAGTGGGTTTTTGATCCTACTGCACGTACTGGCTTTGTGGGAGCCTAGGCAGTTTGAATGCTCACCTTACGAGACCTGGATAGAGGTGGGCAGTCCTTGGGCTTCCCACAGGTCAGGGAACCCTGATTGCTCTTCGAGCAGATGAGGGGGGGGGGGGGACTTGATCGGGGGAGGGGGAGGGAAATGGGAAGCGGTTGTGGGGACGAGGCAGAAATCCTTAATAAATAAATAAATTAAAAAATAAAAAATAAAAAAAAAGAAGCCATATCTCTTAAATCTCTTGGAGATTATCCTTTCTTGATCTTGGGAACTGGTAAAACTTCTGTGAGACAATACTGTGACTGTGCTGGATTCAGTGGGCTCTTGTCTGTCTGAAAGTCACCATCTTTGTTTTTTTTCTTTTTTTAAGATGTCATTAAAGCATTTTTACAGCCATACTGTGAGCTTCATTCTTGGGCCATGTTGTTGTTGTTGATGATGATGATGTTGAAACTTTTAGTACTTTTTTTTACCACAGATTTCATCTTTTGAAAGTCATTTCTTAGGTCTGGAATCATTTGCTGTATAGAGGGCAACAAGAAAGAGGATGATTTGAAGCCCAACAAATCCTGGCTCCTTTAAACAAAACATCTTCCTTTAGCCTGTTGCTTTCTTTTCCATTTAATCCTAGACGGTCAGAAGCCGAGTGCTAGTTTCAGACATTACCCTGGGCTCTTCTTTCCTTGGAGGTCTCATACATAGTGCTGGGCCCCTGCCCAGTCCTCAGGGAAGCTCTTGGCAGGAACACTCAGGTGACATGGGCTATGACAGTTCAGCAGCAGCAGCAGGATTCAAAGAGTGTTCAGGGAGCAGCACCATTGCCTCTTATAGCCCACACTTGGAGCTGACATAGCCATACATGACTTACTCTGCAGTTACCAGTCTGCCCAGACTCAAGGGATAGGGAATCCCAAATCACAGTCCCACACGTCTACCTCTCACTGAGAGGCAGCAGTGTGACCTTGTAAGAAAATCACGTCTCATGGGAATTCTTTTTGCACATATTGTGGGAAACCTAATCTGTTTGCCACAGTATCTAGAAAAGCTGGCTATAATAATTCTTGGCTGCTATCTATAGCCACATATGAATTTATCAGTAGAACTCACACTGAAATTCATCTTTTACTCATCTTCAGTCTAGTGTAAAGCCTAGATTAAGTAGCTTATATTCAAATATCAGAAGAAACGGAGGGAAATAGATGAAACTGGATGGATTATTTGCTATTCCATTTTAAGATCCGAAAGGCAGAGCACAGTAAGTCCAAGAATCCTGTACAGGGCAGGTGGTAGAGAAGCTTCCTCAACAGAGTGGTATCCTCTGTCTCTTCCCCACATCCTCCCTAAAATATTCAACCCACCCTGAAGAAAGCTGACCTGATGCAAATCCTTGGAATGCAAACACTGATCAAAATAATGTCTCCTTCGTATGTGTGCCTTCCATGTTTCTCCCTTGAACATATGAAAGCTAATGTAGAGCCCACTCTACAAGAACCAGTTGTAAGATACAAGAACCCACCCAAAGGCCATGGGCCTCAACAGACACCAGGGAACTTGAAGCCAGTCTTACCAAGCCACAGGAGGCAATGCTAAAATAATGCCTCTCACTCCCAAACAAGCAAAGCTGGGCATTTCATAGAGACTTCATTCAGGTGGTTCCTGCCTGGGGTACAAGTACTAATGAGAACTCCTTAGAGTCTGTACTTAAGGGCTGAACTTGGGAAAATAGTCTTAATGCAGATGAGAGAGAACTCTAGCCTTTCCAGATGAACTCTCCCAGATACTAAGACTGCCGTCATTACGTTTTTAAACTATGCTCTATGGTTCTTTGGTACCCACTACCATTTTGTTTCTATCAGTACATTTTAAAGGAGACAACAACAGTGCAACAACCTCTAGAGTTAAAACTGTCTTCCTCCTTTGGCACCAGCATTTCTCCTGTCTGCTGTCTGTACTTGGTGCTCACGTCTGTAGCCCCCACTTTCCTACTTCCAAACTGCAGCAGATGAGAAACAATGGCAGGTTGTCTAGACCACAGCAAAGTTATCATCCAAAGGGATGAGGTAGCTATAAGGAGGAAGGAGGGTGATGTAAGACACACAGCGGAGATTTATTTATGGGAGTGTTTGCACATAGAGCCTGGTGGCCTCCGTTTGGCAAGAGCTTTGCCATTGAGTATATACAATCAGATTCTGGGACAACACTGATCCTGCCAACCTAGTTCTTCATAGTCAGCAAACACTGGTCATTGTGTGTGCTCTTGTCAAATGCACCAGCTGCTTCTTGCATAGTCCTTGGCATGGCTCCTGGTATATAGTAAGCACTTAGCAACCATGAGGGTCATCAAGAGACGTCAGTGCAAGTACTCAGGAATGCCATACCCTCAAAGTCCCAGCATATCATTCCCACTCATTAAAGGCAGGATAGCTAACATCAGTTCAGTAGTCGGAAAGAAAACAGCGCCCTAAGGGAGTGGCACTGTAAGGAGGTGTGGCCTTGCTGGAGGAAGTGCATCACTGTGGGAGTGGGCTTTGGGGTCTTTTTCTCAAGCTTCCCTCAATGTGGCAGCCAGTTGACTTCCTGTTGCCTGCAAGAAGCAGCACTCTCAGCTCCAGTACCACGTCTGCCTGCCTGCAGTCCATGATGATAATGGACTGACCCTCTGAAACTGTAAGCAAGCCTCCCCAATTCAATGTTTCCCTTCTAAGAGCTGCTGTGGTCATGGTTTCTCTTCACCTAAGACCAAAAAAAAAACCCAAGATAATCAGCCCATCATCATCTGCTCACCTCCCCCTTTCTCCTACTACCTTTGTGTGGATTCTAGAAGCCTTGGGAAGCTTTCAGACTTCTCTGATGTATCCATGCTTCTTCCTGAGACCTTCCATGCCTACTCCACCCACCATTATTCAAAGCCCAGGTCAAAGGTCGCATCGGATCTGACTTTCATGGTTCATTGAGGTCGACCCCTGTCTGTAGCCCCTTCGCCCTTTATGCACACCAGTGTAGGAGCGCTTTTATTTTATTTTTGTTTGAATGGTTCTGAGATGAGGACCCAGCGCTTGACAGGTGCTGAGATGCATCTGATATTAACGCAAAGAGATCATAGGAAGAATCGAAGGAAAGAAATGTCCAGCATGCCTGTCTATGAAGGAAGCAGTGACATTAAATCAGACTTCTGTGTAGTTCTGCTTTTTTCAGACTCACTATTTGGCTTGGGAGACGATTTCTTTTGTTTCTGTGTTTTGTGTGTCTAATTTTGTGATATATATATATACATATATATATGTATATATATATGCATGTGTATATGAGAAGGGGTTACATGTATGAGCATGTGGAGGTCAGAGGTTGATATCAGGTATCTTCTTCAATTGTTCTCTGCCTTCTATGCTGAGAGAGGATCTCTCCCTTGAAGCCAGAGCTGACCGGTTCCACCAGTCCGGCTCACTATCTTGGTCTGAGGGTCTCATAACTCTGCACCCAGGCACTGTGATTACCACAGCTACTATGTATTTCCTGCATTTATGTCAGCCCTGAGGATGCAAACGGAAGTCCTCACACTTAACACAGCAAGTGCTTTACCCACGGAGGCATCTGCAGCCTGAGGCACGTGACTTTTAATGTGTCTTCTTCAGCTTGTGGTTTTCTCATCAGAAAAATAGCCAATGAGAGACCGCAATAATTGTCATCCATTACATAGTCCTTGTGACTCTGAAAGGGAGACACAGCAGTTCCTACCTTGTCAGCTTTGCTTCCCACTGGTTTCAGTTACCCACAGCCAACCACCATCTGAAAATAGGAAATGGAAACGTCTAGCAATAAACAATTCATGTTTTAAATAACTTTTTATAGTATATTGTTATGATTGCCCTCTCTTTTGCTGGTTGTTACTATTAATCTCTTAAAGTACCTAATTTATAAAGTTGGCTTTTTCCGAGATCTGTATACACAGGAGGGAAAGCAATGTCTATATAAGGTTCAGTACAACCTGCAGTTCCAGACACTCGCTGGGCTCTTGAACTGTGTCCTGTGCCCCCTAAAAATAAACTGAAGAAACTGACATTCAGAATTTAAGCCCTTGTTTCAATCTTGCACAGCTTGCCTTTGCCAGGCTTATCCATCTCAAGAGCCTGGCTCATAGATTTTGTGTCTATTACACACTAGTCGCTCTGACTTTCAAAGCAAAGAGCTGCTTTCCCCGGCTTTGCATTCTAGACCGTCATGCCGTTTCTCTTCTCTATCTGCTTTTCTCTATTGACCATAGGGAAGAGGTTCAAATCCCACAACACTTCATTGTTCATTATTATTCAAGCCAAGAATATAAACTGGAGGTCTGGTCCATTAGTCCCCCTAGACTGTTCTCCACAAAAGGCACAGAAGGCAGATGCTGAGGTATACCAGTGGTGCTCAACAGTGACTGCCCTTAAAACAGCTCTCTGGGAGCTTGGTAAGATCCATGCACAATGCATCACCACTCCACTTCCCGGTCTGGCTTTTCCACTGGACATGAAGCAGTTTCCAGTGGACAATTTTCAATGATTTCTAGGTACCCTGTTTCTCCACGCTGCCCCATTTTGGACTGTGTCATTCTTCCCGGTGGCAGGATAATCTCTACGCTGTAAGACAGTTAAGAGCCTCTGTGGTCTCCTCCCCCCCTAGATCCATAAATGTAGCATTGCCATCCCCAGCCTTTACAATCCAACTTGTTTCTAAATATTGCCCCTCGAGGGAAAAATTCCCCATCTTCATCCCCCTCCCTCCCAACATCCCATCCCTATGTAAGAACCACTGGATGAGACTGACTGCTATCAAATGTGCTGCTAGACTTCATTATTGTGCTGGACTGTTTCTGTGTCTCTCGCTATCAACGGTGTGTGTGTGTGTGTGTGTGTGTGTGTGTGTGTGTCTGTCTGTCTGTCTGTGTGTCTGTGTGTGTGTGTCTGCGTGTGTCTGTGTATGTCTCATATTTAAACTCTAGCAGCAATAAATAGTTAGGAATGAATACTTCTACCAAAGATAAGAAAACTCACTCCTGCCTTCCGTTCTCTCCTCTCCTCTTCATATAAGAAGATAAAACCATCTGTGTAGAAACCAGGAAGCAAGCTCACTGTCGATGGCTTACATCGATTGGGAACCTGACAATATCTAAAATCACTGAGGAGACAAGCCTTTGGGCAGGCCTGTGAAGGATTTTCTATAAGGGGTCAATTGAGGTGAGATGACCTACCCTAAATGTGGTAGCACTTTTCCACGCGCTCAGGCCTGAGGCTGAGAAAAAGGAGAAAGGAAGCTGAGCACCTGGATTCATTTTCCCACTTCCTCACTTCCTGGAGAAAGGGAGTTGAGCACCAGCATTTGCTTCCCCACTAACTTACCATGAATACAACATGACCAGATGCCACCTCACACCTGCTATCAGGCCTTCCCAACCATGATGGAATGTACCCTCCTAAGTCAAAAGCAAACCCTTCCTTGCTTCCATGGTCTTTGTTGGGTGCTTTATGATAGCAAAGAAGAATATTAACTACTATCTAATACACCATCCCAGGAAACTTTATCTTGGACTCGCTGGCTTCCAAAGCTGAAAAACAAATGTGCTGTAGAAGTCACTGAGCCTATGGTACTTTGTTATAGCATCCCCAAAACTGAGGAAGATGATTAATTTAGAGGATCTAAATTTTGTTGGAAAAGAAGCAGTAGGCTGCGGGAAGCAGCCCAGCTCCCAGCCGCCTGGCTAGCTAGTTTATACCCTGAAATAACAACACACGAATTGTATTCATTTAATCACTGCCTGGCCCATTAGCTCTAGCCTCTTACTGGCTAACTCTCACATCTTGATTCAACCCATTTCTAATAATCTGTATCTCACCACAAGCTAGTGGCTTACAGTGATGAGTCTATCCTACGTCCGTCTCCGAGAGGAGAGCCATGGCATCTGCCTGACTCTGCTTTCTTTCTCCCAGCATTCTGTTCAGTCTACGCCACCTATCTAAGCTGCTGTCCTATCAAAAGGCCAAGGCAGTTTCTTTATTTGACCAGTGAAAGTAACACATAGACAGAAGACCCTCCTATATCAAAATTTGTATTAAATAAACATGTAGCTAAGTAGGTTGGGCAGAATGATGTTCATTGGCAAAGGCGTGTCCCCTTGGGAGATCGAAGCAGCTTCATGTCTCTGAAACACAAGTTAGGGCTTTGTTTTCCTATTGAAATACATAATCATTGAAAAAGCCCACACAACCAAAGCACATCTAGGGTTGTACTGATGTGTCCCTGAAATCCAAAGCTCCAGATTTATCAAAATATTTATTCTTTTGTCACCAGGGCCACTTGGTGTCGCCTTGGACTGCAAAGACGAGGAATGATTGAGTGGTTGGGTTTTGTTTTGTTTTCTATTCCTGCATTGTACCTGAGTTCTGTCTTAGTCAACTTCCTAAATAGAATAATCAATGCCATTATCTCTTCCTCCCTCATCTAAATCACATCAGGACCCCTATAGTAGATCAATAGTTGCAACAAAGAAAGCCAGAGATTTCATTCCAGGGGGACTCATTACTCCGCCGCTCGGGATCAGGGTGTGGGTCCCAGGGCAGATTATCGACTCTTCCACCAGAGTTAACCACAGCTATCAGTTATTAATCCCACATGTGGCCCCACCCCCAGACCTACACCTGCGAGCAGGCAGAACTTGACCATAAGCCAGCAGGCCCACTTCCTTCTCCTCCCCCTCCCCTAACTCCTCCCCCTGATCTTACTTCCCTCTTTCTCTTCTTATTTAAGAATTTGTCTTGTCTAGCAATCTAAACAATTTGAGGCTTCATTGAAATTCTCAGCAAGTACAGGTTGCCTGTAATCAGACTCACATCTGGTGCAGCATTACAAAGACTAATTAAAATAAATTTAGATCTTAAATTAGTCCTTTCAGTAACATTTATTGCCTAGGCCACTGGGCAATAACAGATGTAATTCAGTTAGGCTGAGGAGGAAAGCGGCATTTTGATTGTATTTCTTAAGCCGCCCCTGACAGGACGGTGAGGGAAAGGAAGGACTGTGCCCTATGGTGGCCATTGTTCTCTGGCAGTAGTTCCTTCCCAGATGGTTGTCTTTAACATTAGGGCCCTTCTTTTGGTCACCTTGCCTGTCTACACTGCAGGCTAAACACTGTGGATGGATCAAGGGCAAACCTTTCTTTCAGAGAAGATGGTCTCTTCTGTCCCCCGGAAAATCTGCCATGTCTATCGTCTGGGTCAGAGCATCTTCATGTTGGGATCCCTTGTAACTGCTGAACCTTGTAAAGCTATTATTCAATAAACAAAGACATTGTGGAAAAACACAAATGTGTTCCTCTCTGTCGCTGTTGTGCTAAGTTCAGGCCCCTTTGCTCCAACAGCTCTGCGAGACAGGCAGTATGGAACTGATGTGACCATGTCCCCAAGTCTTAACATGCCTGCTATTAATTTCTGTTTGATGACTGCCAGAGAAGTCAGTGTTTTGTAATTTAACTCGAGACATCTCTACCGTGCTCTGTATATCCCATTGTGGTCAAATGAGCTTCTCGTGGATTTCAAAGGCATGCATTTAACTTTTTTATTTCAAAGAACAGCTTTACTTTCAAGTTCAAGACATTATGATTACAATACTGTAGTCCGTATTGGCCCACAGATTCTGACCTGAGTATGTGTATATTTCTTGCTCTTTGAACTGATTTGAAAGGGAAAATACAGCAAGGACAAGAAGTGTCATGATGCTTTTATACCTTTCTATGACTTGGCACAGAGTTTCTTTTCAGTACTGGCCTTTCAGCTTTCCCTGTCGTGTTCGGAAATGCCCTCATAACTGTACCAAAAAGTGGGTCCCCTCCCCATCTGTTGAAAGCTGTGTTGTTGTTGATGATTGCCCTGGGAGCCTGGGCTTCTCAGAACCACCCCTCTTCAAGTACCTTAGGAAGATCTGAGGCAATGTGATCTAAGCCAGGCATTGTCTCCTGGTCCCTGGACGGTAGAGCAGTATGCATATTCATTTTCATAAGACTGCCTTGGCGGTTTCCAGCACTTTAGATGTGTGGGACCCTTCCTGCAGCAGACTTGTTTCTTCAAGGCTATCTGGATGGTGACCAAACTACAAGCATTCTTGGTTAACTAGAATTAATGTCATTAAGAAAACATCTTAAGTTACGGTGTTTACTTCGAAAACTTGGCCCTCAACAAGTTATATTTTTCAAGGGAAACTGTAATGTCTGGAGCAAGGAGTCCATGTATATTCAACTCATAGCCCATAATATTGGAATGGAAACAGTTGGCATTGTATTTATTGTCTGTTTACCCTTGGCCTTAATTATCCAATAGCAATGCTCATTACACATTCCTGTGTGCCTTTCCCCGCTGCATTGCTGTTTCTATTATAGTTGTTTAAAAATTGAAGCTACAGCCCAACCTCTCTCCCATTCCCTGCAAAACAAAGGACATGATGACAACAAACCTCCTCCCCTGCGGCGTGTTAGCTGTGTCCTGGGATGCCTCCACTAGCCTGTCTTTGGGTGATGTGTTTTGCCTCTCTGCACAAGTCCCCAATTCCAGGGGTCACGGCATCAGAATGCTTCCTCCTCTCCTTGATGTTTTTTTTACAGATATGCTGTCACTGGACAGTTCTCTACACATTTCTCTGTGGTCTTTTCTCTTAATCACCACAATATTAAAAGATGCTGCCTGCCTTCCTGTGGCGAGAAAGTAAATTAATAGGACAAGGCTGGATGCTCATCTTATTCCTGGGTTAACATTTTATTTCAAGAATGATTTATGTCCATTTCTAATTGCTCCTATAGTTTTCGCCTTAGAATTCATTCTTAAATTGTAATTATAGCAAATACAGTATCTCTCTCTCACACACACACATGCATGCGCACACGCACGCGGACATTTGGAAGCATTTTGGAGTAAGATTGTGTTCCCTGTTGTTCTGTTCTCTCTTGCTTTAGGATAATAAGCAATAGGGGATCACTTAGGAACCCCCCTGTGGCCTTTTTAGAAGTTCTTAATTAGAGTTCATCTTAAAAATTAAAAGCTGTCAACACTATTTACATAGAAAATGTCCAAGAAACCAGTGACTGAGAAAGTTTCAGAAAAGCTAGAATCTGACCTGACAGGAAAATACAACCCAGACGCTAGCATGTGTACCTGCACTTTTACCCCCAGAAGAGGTTGTGGTCTCAGGAGACATAGAGTGGGGGCTTTCTTTCCTTTTCTCCCACTCTCCCTTCTCTGCATTCTCCTCTCCTTCTCCCCACTTTCTTCCCTGCATCGTTTCTCAAGACCTCCATCCCTCCCTTCCTCCCTCCCTCCCTACGTTACTCTAGCCCTCTCTCACCCTCTCCCTGTCTTCTTCCTTCTGTGTTTCATTTCTCCTCTCCTCTCCTCTCCCCTCCTTTCCCTTCCCCCCTTCCCTTTTCCCTTCTCTTCGTTACGGAATTCTCATGTATGGTATTGACTGAACCAAACCTGCTTATTATCCCCAGACTGATTTCTAATTAGAGACTTTTAATAAATTGGAAAAGAGCGACCTGCAGCTTTTGGCCCTTGCTCCCAGATGGTTTTTCATTACTTCCCATTGCCCTCCAGTGATGGAAGCCTCTAAATTTCTGAAATTCACGGACACTGATTCTGGGTCCATTTTTGGATGTTTGGAGCTGGCTGGGCCCTCTAGGAGGTTTCCTTGTGCTAATAACCGTCTGTCACTGCCCATGTTTTACTGCAGCATCTCCTGCTGCTGGAGACCCAGCCAGGGCCCTGAGCAAACTGTGTGGCTCTTTAAATCAAAGAGTGATTGTTAAGCAACGTGTTCCCAACATCTCCACCGTATAAAACCTCGAAACTACATTAGGTGTAACACGTTAACCTTTGCCATGTTGTCCAGGTAATGATATCAGGATTTGGCTCTCATCCATCAAGGGCCCATAAACATGTTATGAGGGCACCAGGGATAGATCTCAGGCCTACAGTATTTTCTCCTGCATCCTATGCATCTGTTGCTTCCTCAACAAGGCAACTGGCACTCTGCATTGCATCATGAATGATCCACTCTGCAGCTCCCCTCTCCAGGCTTACAAGACCATGCTTGGTATTAGTGAGAACACGGGTCTGCACCTTTAGGCGGCATCTCAGGCCATGCCTCCCCATCTCCCTCTTTCCCTCTCTCCTTCTTTCCCTCCCTCCCTCCCTCAGTCCTTCCTTCTCTGACCCATTCAGTTCTTTTCTTCTTTCCTTCCTCCATCCCTCCCTTCCTTGCATTCTTCCTTCCTTCATTTCTTCCTTTTGTTCTTTACTTCAGCCCATCATTCCCCTCTCTCTTCCCCCTAATAGCCACTATCCTTATAAACTTCTAAGGGGAAAGTTTGCTCTTTTCAGAGTGGAGGTAATGCTCCATTATGGTAAGGAAGCTGTACTGGCAGAAGTGTGAGACAGTTGGCCACACAGCATCCACAGTCAAGATGTGAAAACAGATCAATGCAGATGCTCAGCTTGGTTTCTCCTTTTTATTCACTCTGAGACCTCCTGCCCATGGAGTGGCCCTGTCCGCATTTAGGCAGCCTCCATCTCAATCAATGTAACCTAGAGACTCTCTCAAAGACACACCTGGAGGATTTTATTGTCCACAATGAGTCTAAATCCCATCAAGTTGACAATAAGGAAAAAAAGTATCATCACAGAGACCAAGACCATTGACAGTTGAGAGGGAAGTCTTCCTAATAGGATCACCCTTGCTTTTAAAAATTGCTAAAAGCATCAATCATCTCAATAAAACTAGACAGAAAGTGAATATAGTGTTCTATGAATCATGGATCAGCAAGCGATGGGCACAATCACCAGTCAGGTCCTCGCTCACTTGCTTCCTGGTTGTAGAGATGCTGGGCATTTTGTGAAGACCAAGGAGATTGTTTGAAGGGACGTAACTTTGCAAAAGATGTCTTTGCCACCCTATTCTCCATTTTCAGAAGGACCTTAACCTGAATGCCCCAATGGTCTTGTCATCTCTCAACACAGATGGAAAGCTCCTGTGGTAGAGATTTCCAATCTCCCATTTTGCTGTCATTCAAATCTTTCACCTCAACAGTAACCATACGGTTGACCTTCTAATTTGAGGGAACAATGCCATCACTATCCATTTCTTTCCCTGGTAGCAGATCCATGAGATGGGTCTAAAAAGGATTAAATATAGAAATATTTCTCTTCCTGGAGAGAAATAGTGTGGCCTAATAAAACATTGAGGGCAGCAGCGTCTAGCCCATGGGTCTCAACATGGGCTTAGGAAAAGTCCTGGAGTCTCTATTGGTAATTATGACTTGTCCTATACATTGGGATATTTCCATAACATGCCTGTTTTCATAGCACTCCAACTGCTTGGTGTAGCAAACAAATGAATGCTGGGAAATTCACAGTGCCACCCACCAGGGTTTATGTAAATAGAAATGCTAATCTATTGGCTTTCCTTCTAAAAAGTCAAGAAAATACTCTGTACTTTTAAAGCACTTGTTGCATCTATGCCGGATTCTTTTGCAATAGCAACTGCTGCATCCTCAAACCTTACATGTTGCCTCTCTAGTTTTGTATAATATGATAAAGCATTTACATTGCTTTCACTCAGATGTCCTCATCTGTATCTCATGATGCCCCTATCCAATTGAGACATGGGCTGTTACCAGCCCTGCCTTACAGGTGAGGATCTAAGAGTCAACTGATAAATGTCAAACAGCTCCAAGTGTCACATGAACTTCAAGTCTTCTGAGCTCAGAGCCCAGGACTTTGCAACACACTGGCTTCATTTGGGTTCTTGCAGGATTCTTCTTCTTCCCAGGAAGCAGGAGTCCCAGGCTAGGCAGCCCTGGGGAGGGCATCTGGAAGCACCCATGCAAAGTCCTCAGTAGTTCACAGAGGTCTGTCCCAACATCTGGCAGCTGATGGTGGTCAGATAAACATGGTTACAGCTTGGGTTACAGCTTGGGTTTCTGGTGATGTTTAGACACAGAAGAAACTGTGACTCCTATTTGTTCTTCCAGACATGTTCTCCAGACATCTTCACTCTCCTCTGTGCTCTGCAGTAAGATCAAAGCATCCCTTTACAGCAGGTCTTCAAAGTGGAAGATGAGCAAAGGCATGAGATGGCTATGAGCTCGATGCAGCCCTCACTCTTCTGTCAAGTAGCCTCCTGTAGTGTGAATTCTAATTGGTCTTAATAATAAAAACCCAGAGTCAGATATCAGGGTAAATGCCGAAATATCAGAGAAGTAAAGGAGTTAGTCACTAGAGAGACTTCTTACCTCTACCAAATCCTCAGATCTAAAGTGGGGGCCGAGATCCTGTCTCCACCCACCTTACATTCTTGTCTTCACCTCCTTAGTGCTGGGATTAAAGATGTGTGTCTCTGAAGTAATGGGATCAAAGACATGAGATCCCAAGTGCTGGGATCAAGGTTTGTGCCACCACTGCCTGTCCTCCATGGTAAACTAGTGACTAGCTCCACCCTCTGATCTTCAGGCAAGCTTTGTTTGTGAAAGCACAAACAAAATATCACCAGTGGTTTCTCCTGGCCTGCTCCTTCCACTGTTTCTTATGTCTTCTCTAGACCTTTTTCCATAGTCTGTGTGATAAACTTATGTAACCCACTTTGAACATGCTTTCTGTTTCTTGGTGGGCCCCTTTCTGACCAGACTTTATCCCTAGAGGGCTTGAGAACTGAATAGCAATTCATGTCTGGATTTAAGCACATGATCAGGAAGTGAAAATTACAGTAAAGTTCTAGAAGCAGGAAATTGATCCAGGCAAGGGACCTGCAGAGGAAAGTGGAAAAAATAGGAAGTAAATGTGAACTGAGGGGATGGACCAAGATGCTGCTAAATAGCTCCTATGCTCCTACAGGGACACGACTCCATAAAGATGCTATGGATCGGGGATGAGGGAGACAATAGGATCTGGAGAGGTTCAGGGCTGAAGGAGGGCAGGAGCCATGGACTGCACAGACATTGGGATAACTGATGTCCCGTTGCCTGAGACTGACTAGCTATTGATTGGACCCTTCTCTATTTCCCCCTGGACACATGGTTTATGATCGTCATATTCCTGATTCCAACACATAGGAAGTGAACCAAAGGTACATGATAACCTGTAAAACCTCCATCACTATCCTGTACTTTTTACCCATTATAATTACGATTGATACATATCACCATGGTATCTGTTAATCACCCACTTACTCAATTTCTTGCAGTCAGTCCCTGAAACAGGATCTGAGGATACTTCTTAAACCAATCCCCCTTTATGGAGATGATGACTACTATAACACCCTCTTGAGACAATGCACAACTAGACAATGTTCCTATGGCATTTTAGGTATAGATTCTGTGATGGCTGCTGTACAAAACCCTGTGCATTAGGATCCATTTGCTGTCTTTTTCTCTTCCAAAATGATTATCATTTGTACTGAGTACCCACTTTGTACTTTTCAGGTGCTCTGAAGCCTTATACTGTGATAAGTATGAAAATGAGAGCTCACATAATGCTATCGCTAATGCAGCCTCCTTCAACAGTTAGGCAGCCAGCATCTTCTTAATATACAGGGAGTGGCTGCTGATAATAGACACAGTAACAGGCCTGAAGGCATCTTGACAGCACCTGCTGAGGGATGGAGGAAACATGAAGCTTCCAAAGAATTCCCCTGAATCTTTGCATAGAAATGAATAAAGTTACCTAAATATGCACAGTATATGTACATAAAGAGAGAGAGACACACAAAGACAAACATCTACACACACACATACATACATACATAAACACTCACACACAGAGACATACATTCATATGCATACATACACAGACATACACACACACGTAGACACATAAAAACTTACATATATAGACATACGTACACTCAGGTTTTTTCCTAGAAAATGCATAAAAGCAGACACAGGCATGCTATGGATCTGTGCATCAGGAGTGTTTCTTAGGTGTGTCCCTCCACCATCCTTTCATCAACATCACCAATTCTTATGATCTGCAATCCTCTTTAAACACAGAGTTCTATGCCACTCACTAAATTCTTAAGAAAAAAAACAAAAGATTATACCTAATGTGTATTCACGGGCGCTGATTACAAAACACCTTTTTGAATTAAGTGCTTGTCTGAGTCAAGGTTACACAGCGGTGAACACTTTGTCTGCTTTCTAGAGGCCATAAATGTGTTTAAGTAATTGTGTACGCATGGGAGGAAAATAGCCCTGGGATTGGAATCCTGATCTGGAAAAACAGTGCGAAATGCAGTTTCCCCGGCTCCCTTTTCTGAAAGAGCTGATAGAGGTCTGATGGTGAAGGGGGGAGGGGGCACACAGATGTGATGGTGAGTGTGTGCACACAGAGATGTGATGGTGAGTGTGCACACAGAGATGTGATGGTGAGTGTGCACACAGAGATGTGATGGTGAGTGTGTGCACACAGAGATGTGATGGTGAGTGTGCACACACAGATGTGATGGTGAGTGTGTGCACACAGAGATGTGATGGTGAGTGTGCACACACAGATGTGATGGTGAGTGTGCACACAGAGATGTGATGGTGAGTGTGCACACAGAGATGTGATGGTGAGTGTGCACACAGAGATGTGATGGTGAGTGTGCACACAGAGATGTGATGGTGAGTGTGCACACAGAGATGTGATGGTGAGTGTGTGCACACAGAGATGTGATGCTGAGTGTGCACACAGAGATGTGATGGTAAGCGTGTGCACACAGAGATGTGATGGTGAGTGTGCACACAGAGATGTGATGGTGAGTGTGTGCACAGAGATGTGATGGTGAGTGTGCGCACACAGAGATGTGATAGTGAGTGTGCACACAGAGATGTGATGGTGAGTGTGTGCACACACAGATGTGATGGTAAGCGTGTGCACACAGAGATGTGATGGTGAGTGTGTGCACACAGAGATATGATGGTGAGTGTGTGCACACAGAGATGTGATGGTGACTGTGCACACACAGATATGATGGTGAGTGTGTGCACACAGAGATGTGATGGTGAGGGTGTACACACTGAGATACGGTGCTGAAGGCATCACTAGGCCCTTCTGCTTTCTGATTCCCTTGTACTAAAATTTTCATTATAGATACTTTGCCCATCAAATGCATTGTTGGATCAGAGTGTCACATGTTCTTTCACAGATGTTATTTCAGATTAAGCCTCTGGCAGCAGGGAGTGGACGTGGCTCGAATTTTCCTCCCTGCTCAGTGGTGTCCCTACACACAGCCATCATTTGCAAAGTTGCATTGCTTGCATAGCAATGGAAGGGAGCAATATTTCAGGTAATTATATCAAGATATATTATTCTACAGTCTACCTAACTCATTTGAAAATCCAGCCCAAGAAGGAGAGCAGCGAGGGCCGAGTCAGGATGTAAAGGAACCTATAAGATGCCATCTGTTGTGCGAATCTTAAAAGCTTCTAATGACCTGTTATTCCCTAGTGGCTTATGCCACTATGTCTCTTGAATTTATTTTTACTCATCAGACTTTGCATCTAGTATTACCTTTCACTGTGCTTCAGGAACCACGGGATTGATTTTACTTTTTTTTTCTGAATCCGTGGTTAGCAATCTATCATGCAAACATCTTTTTCTGTACTTCCAGCCCTATATTCAGTATTATGATGTTTCAAATATATTTATGGTTTTTCTCCATGTTAAGATACTCTGTTTAAGAGCATCAGGCAGGCTATATCTCAGAGGCCAAGTGTTCATGTTTGTTTTGGGAAATGTATTTTATATACTTAAACTGAAGGTGATGCCTCTGATTATTTCCACAACACAGAATATACTCTGAGCAAAACTCAACATCATTAAACCTTTAAAAAATAACAGCAGTGATTACCAGCAAACCACAGTGTTGTTCGGATAATATAACATAAATCACCCAACCTCTATGCTATATGTTAAGTGATGTAATAATGGGGAGGCCATTGTCCATTTGTTCCTGGCTATACTTAACAGATATGCAATAAATATTTGAAAAAGTGGATGGATGGATGGATGGATGGATGATGGGTGGATGGATGGGTGAGTGGATGGACGGATAGGTGGGTGGAGTGTGATTTGAGACTGGAGCTCAGGCTTTTACTGTGAGCCCAGGCTTCAGAAAGGGCGTTTTGCGTCAGTGAGCTTCACAAACTCTTTCTGGAAGTCAGTGTCCTGCTGTTCATGTGAAGAAACCAAAGGGCAGAGGGCTAATGACCTCTCAGGAGGGGGATGTAGCTTTCTAGTAAGTGAAAGCACTTTATTTGGGGCTTGGAAAATGAGTTCAAAATTGAAATTGCTTTCCCCAAAATGGTTGCAGTCTTTCAATTTAAAGTAATTGGAGAATAAATAAAAACACGGAGAAACCCATGAATCTGATTCCCCATACTGAAAAGGATCCTTGTGAACTCGCAGTTCCTGGACACGGAGGCAACAATGGCAGCCACCCCGAGGTGTCTCCGGGTGAGAGCTTTTGAGAGAATGTGTCCCTTGGAGCCCTCAGTGAGTTCAGCCCCAAGACAGGCTACAAATAAGACAGGGGAGCAGAAATAATGTATTATCCTGTGGACTTTCCTATGATTTGGACAGAACAGAATGGATACTTTCTCTTGTTAGGCATTTTAACATTCCCATTGTACATGGTGGCTTTTTTTTTTTTAAAGAACAGAAATAAATCTAGCTGTCCCCTAACGGGAACAATTTCCCTCCGTATTTCTTGCAGCTCTTGTCCCATGAGGCGACAGATGAGCGAGGATGTGAAAGCAATACTGATTTCAGAGCTAAGATACCATCTGATCCACCGGGAGAGAACTGGTGGCTCAAATCAGAAGGAGCCCCTGCCTCTTGGGCAGCCATCTCTCAGCGTGGGCTTTGCTCTGTGGATCAGAAAAACAGCTGGTAACTCGCAATATGTTATACAAAAGGCCTTTGCCGTGTTTTCTTGTTTCCAGCTATGACGCAGCCTGAATCGCTTCAAACACTGGTTTTTATTTGTGTGCCTTTTCGGTGGAACACAATCCCATTAAGCAACTGGTTTGAAAAAAAAAAAAGAAAGTGCTGTTTCTGACTTAATGTACATTTTAAATGTGAAAATACTAGCTGCAGAAACCATTGATTGGGAAAAGAACAGCCCTGAAATTACCCATAGCACATAAACATCAGCAGAAATAAGCATCCTTGCGGTCTATTCAGAATTTCTCAAGTCCAGAACCTTCACCCAGTTATTTTCCTAAGTTAAAGTGTGGCATTGTTTTTCAGGCATCTTGCTTATATTTGAGACATTTTCTAATGTTCTTTTCTGAGTCAAGGTCTTTCCCCACAAAATGTGTATATTAATTTCCACAAACATTGGAACATTCATGCTTTGGGAAGAAACTCGGCACCTTTCGCCAGAGCCAACTTTCCCAAGTTGTGTTTGGGTCTTATGTTTTAGTTTCTCGTGAGGTTTTTATTTTTTTTTTAATTTAATGAAGTTTTATTTCTCGCTTGATTTTTTTTTTTTATTTCCTGCCTCTGTAGTCCATGTTTCTGGTAATAATTAGTGTCCGTAGGGCCAAAATCCTGTGTTTGTCAAGAAAAGAAGGAGGCAATCAAGTTGCGCAGATGTTCCGGGTTGCCTAAAAGAGAGAGCATCCGAGGTTGTCTGAGTGCCGCATAGATGCCAATACCAGCAGCGGATGTCTGATATCAGGAGGTAGCCTAACCAGCCGTGAGCTAGACCAGTTTCCACGCCCAGCATTCTCTGACAGGAATGATGGCCTCTGCTGCACCCCTCCCGAGGCTCCCCAAGTTTCCATAGATCTCTACCGAATTCTTGGAGGATAAGATTAAAGGATGGAAATCTCCCCGTCTCTGTGAAAAAAAGACTTCCTGACATACTGCTGTGTTCTCGTAGTGTGAGCGTGGAGACTGTGGTGCTGCCCGAGAGTCTTGGTACTTCTATGGCGCTCCCAGGAGTTGGTGTTCAGTGTGCAGTTACTTGGATTGGCTGTGCTGTAGCCTATCAACTTGGACAAGATACATTAGCAAGATCATCCATCTTGCATGGATATTTTCGTGTGTATTTGGGAATTCTAGCAATGCTGATGCCTACTATATATAAGGACTGAATAATTAAGGAAACAATTCCTAAAGGAAGAAGGATATTTAAAAAAGAGAAAGGAATATGAACCACATGATCATTTCCTGAAGTGCACTCAGGGATATCAGTTCTTAGATGAATTAATGAGGTCTGAAGAGAACGTAGACTTCGGAAGGAGAAAATGGAGAACAAAGTGAGAGGAAAAAAACATATTAAAAAAATAAAGTCATGAGGACCAATGGTAGTGGCCCACACCTTTAATTCCAGCTCTCAAGAGATAGAGGCAGGTGGATCTCTGAATTTGAGGCCAGCAAGTTCCAGGACAGCCATGACTGCTAGAAAGAGGAAACTCAGTCTCAAAAAAAAAAAAATATGAGAAATGAAAACAGTGGCAGAATGTGGTGGTTTAAATAATATTGCCCCCCATAGGCTCACAGATTTGAATGTTTGACCCCCAAGGACTGGCACCATTAGGAGGTGTGGCCTTGTTGAAGTATGTGGGGTCTTGTTGGAGGAAGTGTGTCACTGGGGGTGGGTTTTGGGGTCTCATAAGCTCAAGCCAGGCCCAGTGTCTCTCTCTCTTCCTGCTGCCTGCCAATCTGGATATAGAATTCTCAGCTACCTCTCCAACACCATGTCTTCCCACATCCCACCATGATGACTATGAACTAAACCTCTAAACTGTAAGCAAGTCTCCAATTAAATGTCTTCTTTTATAAGAGTACCTGGTCACAGCATCTCTTCACAGCAATAGAACATTGACTGAGATATGGAAGTTTGAGAAACATTCAGATAAATGGAGTCAGCTTCGCATCTTCAGGACTTGAGCTTTTATCATGCTATGAATATCATTAGGTTTCAAAGAGAAACACCTAGCAGTCAGAGATTCCCCCAACATATTCAACAGAAGAATTCCCACACTTGACCCCTCATTTTCTTCCCCAAAAGAAAAAGTTTTAAACAACCTTTTAAATGTTTGCTTGGTAAAATGGCCATAAAGCTAAACACTATTAGAGATTATTGTGTTAAATACAGTGTTTCTGTAGTTCCACTAATTTTTCAGTCAATTGTTTATTGAAGAGCCGGTAAGTGCTAGATGCTATATTAAGTCCTTTTATATAGAGTGAAACAGGCAGTGACTCCAGAGAGTAGGTTATCCCCCCAGCCCCACACCCCAGTAGGTAAAGCACTGAAACCTAGAGCATCTTGGTAACTCTCAAGGTTGTGGAAGCTGGAAGTGGTGAAAAGTGGAAGCTAATCATGATCCAGGACTGGCTCAGTTAACCACAGTGCTGAAATTAATGCTATATACCTTCATATAAATCTTTTCATATCATTCTTTGAAGGATGCGTGACTTGAAAAGTTTCAAATATCCTAGAGTAGACTCCAAATGCCCAGAAACCAGAGACATGCTATCACTCTCCACAGCATGGCACTGATTGGTGACCAGGTAGGAGATGAAGCCATTCTTTCCCTGCTCTGCCCTCCCACACTAAGGTAGTCTACCACTGCTGGTAGCTTCTAAACTAATCTCTTTTGGAAAATGAAGGTAGACAATATTGCTTTGTGAAGGCCAAGAACTGTTTTATTACCAGAAATGTGAGAATTCCCTATTATATGTATGTATTGCTTCGTGAAGAAACACTGGGAATTTTTCATATCAGACACTTGCACTGTCAATACTGGAGATATTTAATTTTTTAAATTATCTGAATATTGAAAATAAAAACAGGATGGCTAACAAAATGATATCAAACAATAACATTTAAGTAATTAATGATTTCACTGAAGTACACCATGGGCTTTTAGTTTTGGAGATCAAAGCTTAATCTTATCATGCATAGAGTTAATAGTCTTCTCTGCCATGTAGCTTGAGATGGAGTCACGTACCCTCGATGCACTGTCTAAATTCCTGTAGTACAGCACCACAATATGTCTCTGAAGCCATCTGCTCAAATGAAAAGAATTCTGAAATAGGTGTACATAAAGCAGGTTCTCAGATATTAAACCCAGTATGCACTTGGACATGGAATCTCTCTTTTTATTGGTGTCTGGAAATATAAAATATAAATTTTAATGGGATGGGGCTCATAGAAACAGCAAGAAAATGAAAGGATGCCTGAGGCCGGCATACAGAGTCAAGGCAGCAATAACTAACAGTAACATGAAGATGTGAGAGGTGAGAGCATCAGGGGGAAGGTGACCGGAGGAAGAGATGCCGGACAGGGCTAAAACGTAGCCAGTATTTACCACCCATGATACACTCTGCTCTTACGGATTGCCTCCTCGTCCTAGAGCAACCAGGATTTATAAGTCTCCCAGGTTTTTTGTTTTTGTTTTGTTTTGTTTTTTTTTGTTTTGTTTTTTTTTTGTTTTTTTTTTTGTTTTGTTTTGTTTTTTTTTTTTAGAAAAAGGTTCTGCATTTCTTTAAATCTTTGGCAAAGGAAAGCCTGGAGTTATAAACTCCATCCCTGGTCCAGATGTGGCAGTTACTGTGGATGTGGGAGACCAGAGGGTGACTGCAATAAAAGAAGTTGTTCCAGTGAGTTCTGCTGGAATATATAGAAGCTTTGCAATTTCACACCAGGAACTACAGACTGGCCTTGTTTTCTAGTTGCAAATCTGAAATAGTAGCCCTATGGTTGTCAGACTGACATCTTTTTATGTTCCCTTTCAATCGCTCTCAGATTATATTGATTCTGATTTGGTGGCTTTCTTATTGGCTATCACTTGAAAGACATTAAACAGAATAGCAACTTGTATTTTCTCTGGTTTTGTAAATTTTTAAAGTTGGAGTTCTCCTCCCATTCCGTTTGGGTCCCAAGAACAATAATATGACTTACAGATAACCATCTAATAAAACGCCCTGGAGCACAAGTATTCTGTCTGCCTTCACATAAACTCGAAAAGATGATAGAATAGGTTTATACACTCATTAACCAAACATGAACCCAGAGCATAGTGGAAAATTGAAAAACAAGATTCCTAAGAAGTTGTTTTTCTGGGCCAAACAAAGTGGGGCATGAAGCGACAGAGCCCAGGGTCTAGTTGAGAAGGAAGGTAATAATGGGCTTCCTGAATGGAGACACCTACTGAGAAGCTGGCTGCGGCACTAGAGGGATCCATCAGGAAGCGCTGAGAAGCGCTGAGGGAGAGCAGCTGAAGGAGAAAGTGAGGGTGGTGGTCAGAAGGTGTCCGGCATGTGGAGACAAGAGTCCGGGTAGGCAGCGCTAGTACCCACAGAGGAACTGGGTTCACGTCCTCTGATCCTAAAAAATAAGCGCTTTGCTAGTCGCTTTAGCTCATCTTGCCCTTGGTACAGGGTGGTCCTGGGAGGTTCCCTAGTCAACAGAATTCAGTAGCTGGCACAGAACCGTGTGATAAAGGAGGGGCGCACTGATAAAGCACGATTAATAAAAATGCAGAGACAGATATTGGGGTTCAACCTGAAAATCAGAAAAGCAAAACACCCAGCCCCTGGCTCTTACCCCTACCTCAGTCTGAAATGGAGATCCTGCCTTCAGGAATCTCAGAATGAGAATGAGTCTGGGAGCTGTCTCCTTTCGGCTTGTATTCCTCTCTAGTTCTGGGGTTAAGGACGTGTACCAGTACCGCCTGGTTTCTACGGCAGGCTAGTGTGGCTACTGGGATTAAATGTGTGTATCATTGCTACCTGATTTGTAAGGCTGACCAGTGTGGCTGTTTTACTTTTCTGATCCTCAGACAAGCTTTATTAAAATACAAATAAAATGCCACTACACACTGATGTAACATCAACATCCACCTTCAATGGACCACAGTAATAGTGATACCACCGGCTGCAGAGCAAGCACCACACCACAGATCCCAGCTTGCTCGTCCACTCTGAGTATCTTAAAGGGCCCATCTGCAGAAACAAGAACCTTGTAGCCAGGCGCAAAGACAAAACTTTCAGCAGCCCCAACATTCTTGTGTGATTCTTGGTTTGAATTTTATTTGGTCTTTTGGGGAGTTTTGATGTTGTTTCTTTTGGATGTTGCATGGGTTTGATGTTTATTTGCTATAAAAAAGGTTTCTTAGCAGAGGAGACAGTTCAGAGGGTAAAAGGCCTTGCTGCTAAAACTGAAAAGCTGAGTTCGATCTACAGAACCCACGTAAAACCTAAGTTCAGTTGCATGGTCCATAATCCCAGTGCTTGGAAATGGGGATAGGCAGATCTTTATGGCTTGCTGGGCTCCTGGCTCAGTGAAAGATCATGTCTGAAACATATGGCGGAGAATGATTGAAAAGGATGCTCAGTATCAATCTCTGGCTTCCACACATGCCATAGATAGGCATATAAACCCATATACAATCCATATACACATGGACATATGCATACAGAATTTTGTTTTATGATTAAGAAATAGGAAATCTTAGACCTGACATGGCTGAACATACATGTAATTCGAGTGCTCAAAAGCCTAAGGTAGGAGGATCACAACTTTATAACCAACTTGGGCCATAAAGGGAGTTTTGAGGCCAGCCTACTGTGTCTCAAAATCAGAAAGGAAAAGTAAATAAACAAAAAGCATTTCATCTTTGCAGTTACCTTCACTATTTAGTGTCTGTAAAGTCCCTGTTCCTTGTATGAGACTTGCCTCTTACAGCAGAATTCTATTAACTTCTATGGTTCAACAGGAATGTGACATTGGCCTGGAGTGTCCACTCTGCAACCAGGTTAATTAACCATAAGGTTCTACGCTTTGCTTTTTAACTTTGAAATTTGATTCATGATATTTTGGAAGTTTTTGAAGCCAGCTGACAGGCAATACAGCAGATTTATCATGATCTGGTTGGATTGAGACCACCTTGTCTCTTCTGATTAAAATTAATTATTCCCGCCTCCTGTACCTGTCATATTGACGTTGTCAGAGAGCTGGTGGCATCCTAGACTAGCTGTCTATTACTTTGCAGAAACTGATATCTTCTTGGTGGAAATTAGGTCATTTATCTCTGGCTCCTCGAAGGTAACCATGGTCTAGTACATAATTAACATATGACGTGTCTTCAGTGAGTCAAGGGGACAGTCATATTAACACTGTCATATTAATAAGTAAAGGTAATGTTTTCTAAAGACAAGATTTAGTACTTGATAAATGGATGATCTCTTGAGAGGGTGGACAGATGAAGAGATGTGGTGAGAGAAGAAGAAAAAAGAGAGTTCAATAGTGCCTCGAAAATGTGTGGCTGAAAGAAAACAAAATTTTCACCATGTGTTATTGTCTAAGGTTTCTGTCCTGCCCAGTTCTCACAGTCGTGAAGTCTCAAAGAAATCACACAGAGGTCTACATTAGTTATAAACTGCTTGGCCCATTAGCTCAAGCTTCTTATTAACTCTTATAACTTATATTAGCCCATTATTCTTATCTATGTTAGCCACGTGGCTCAGTACTTTTTTTTCTGCGAGGCAGTCACATCTTGCCTTTTCTGTGGCTGGGTCACAACTGCAGAAAGCATTTCCCTCTTCCTAGAATTCCCATTGCCCCACCTCTACTTCCCGCCTAGTCATCCGCCTGTACTTCCTCCCTGGCTGCTGGCCAATCAGCATTTATTTAAAATATAAGTGACAGGGTACAGACCATTGTCCCATAGCAATGTGTCACGAAGATAACAGAGGGAAAGGACAAAAAGTTTCTCTAGTGGGATTAGTGGGAACCCAGCGCCCAGCACTGTTTCCATATGAAGGCAACCATGCCTCCACTGTAGCCTTGGACAGCCCTAACTCTTAGATTCCTCGTGGATAACCACACATGCCTGGGAGATGGGAGCACACTCGATGACCAGGGGAAGCTGTCACGACACCATTTGCTAACAGTAGTATCCAGAGCGAGCCATCAGAAGTTCACCTGTTTAGTCTATAAATCAGAGCTTTCCGTATGTTTGATAGATGTGCAACTATCACCATAATCTAATTTTAGAACAACTTCAAAACACCCAAGGGAAAAATACTGCCCATTTCTTCCAAACCCTGTAAATGCTAGGTATCATGACTGGCTTTTCTCTCTGAATTTGCTTATTCTAGACATATCATATAAATGAGATCATACTCTATGTAATTTTCATTACAGGATTCATTGACTTAGCATGGTTTTTGAGGGCATCCATGTTGTTACATAGGTCAGCACCTCCCCCTTTTCCATTGTCAAATAATATTCTGTTTCAGGGATATGTCAGATCTTCTTCATTAGGCCGTAACTTGATACAAATTTGTATTATTTCAGTCTTTGGCTACTATAGCCCTTGCATTAAGTAAATATACCATAAATACATTAGTTTATTTCTGAATTTTTAACTGTATTTCACTGATTTATATGTCTGACCTGATATCTATGTAGTTTTAGACAAAAGAAAGAAACAAAGGCATCAACATTGAAAAAGAAGAAAAGCTATATCTATTTGTGAAAGACATGAATTTGTTAAATACAAGACCGAATAGTCCACCCAAAGAAAACTGTAAAAACTAGTAAGTGAACTCAACTCAAACTGACCTTACAAAAATCTGTTGCTATATATTTATAATAACAGCATACCCTTGTAGTATGGAGGCCACTAGTTAGTTCCCAGCCACTTAGCTCTGAAATAATCATACAGAAACTGTATTAATTAAATCACTGCTTGGCCCCTTAGCTCTAGCTTCTTTTTGGCTAACTCTTACATATTAATTTAACCCATTTCTATTCTATTAATCTGTGTATCGCCACGTGGCTGTGGCTTACCAGGTAAAGTTTTGACTGGCTCTGGTGGGGCTCCATGGCTTCTCTCTAATACCACCTTCTTCCACCCAGCATTCAGTTTAATTTTCCCCACCTACCTCTATTCCCCTAAAGGCTCAAAGCAGTTTTTTGTTAACCAATGATATTCACAGCATACAGAGGGGAATCTCATATTACTACCCCAAAATAATTAATAAAGTTGTGTTATTAATAATAGAATCAAAAGAACAAAATGCTAACAAACTTAAAAGCTTAAAAATATTGATGAAAGAAATTAGAGATACAAAAATAAAGGTATACATGATCTGGGAGAACTAATGATAGCATGTCCATATTACTCAAAATTATTCACATGTGCATCATAATCTTTATCTAAACACTAATGGCATTTTTCACAGGAAGAGAAAAAATAAAACTCAGAGGGAACCACAGAAAGTCCAAATTTCCTGAAGCAATCTAAGCAAAGAATAACAATTCTAGAAAAATCATACTTACTTATTTTAAGTTACATTACAGAGCTATAGATATCAAAGTGTTTTGGTAATGGCATAAAAAGTAGACAGACCAATGGAAAATAATAGAAAACCCAGAAATAAATCCCACGTGTGTGGTTGACTAATCTTCTAGTCATCAAGACTACATAACAAGATAAGATCAACGCTTTAATGAATAGTGTTAAGACGAGATTTCCATATGCAAAGGGGTGAAATTAAATTTTCCTCTTAAGTCATAAGCAAAAGTTAACTTGCAATTAAAGACTTAAACATAAGGTTGAGTGGGGATATTGTTCGACTTTTTAAAATTAAGGAGATTTTACTATTCACAATACCACATTGGGCTTGGAGGGGTTTATGCTAAGTGACATGAACCAAACATGGAAAGACAAACAGTGGATGGTTTAATTCACAGAGAAGAGAATGATGTTTTCCAGGGCTCAGACGTGAGAGAGATGAGATGTCTGTCAAAGGGAGTGAATATTCAACTCTACGGTAAATCTGGAGATCTAACGTGCAGCCTAGTGACTTAGTACATACTCAGGGTTATGAAGACTCCAGAGAAGATGCATCCTCACCAAAAAAAAAAAAAGAGAGAGAGAGAGGGAAAAGATAATGGTATAAGATGGTAGATGTTCATTATCTTTGCTTCAACCATCTTTTGACAATATTTACTTACATCAAATTTAGAGTAATAGTACTCTTACTCTAAATCTGATGTGTACTATTACTCTAAATTTGATGCAAGTACTCTACACCTTAGACATACATAAATTTTATTAATCATGGTTCAATAAGGTTGAGAAAAAGATAATTTACATGAGGGTTTATCAGGTCGAGCAGCATGCAAGCATATCTCAATGTTAACTGACTCTTTAAAATGCAGTCCATTGGGGGATAAGGAGGGTAGATCTATGAAGAGTTAGGAAGATGAATATGAATGAGTATAATAAAAATACATTATATACTACTATGAAATTCTCTGAGAATTAATAAAAATATTGTATTTAATATTAAGATTTCATCTATATTAGCTACCCATTTTATGCTGAAAAATGGTTAAATGAAATATTTTTAAAACTTGGATGAAAGTTATCACTTCTTTTTGCTTCATTAGAAGGGTCTCTAGAACCTCAAAATACTTTTCGTGTCTGTAAGTCACCTATACAGAAATTTAAATTAAGTCCTCAGCTATCCCTATATGAAACTTCCTATGGATCTTGAAACTTATGATAGCCTTGATGGGGAATCCCACTCCACTTAGAGTTAGGCATACAGATTTAATTAGAAATATTTAGGCATTTATTAGAGTATCAGGCTTAGTGGAATGACATATGAAACCAGCGTTTTCCATTGTCCCCAGCATTTTTACCCTCACAGTCCAGAACCAACTCCAGCACTACCTCTCAGAAATAATCAAGACAATCTACACGTGGAGTGCCATCTAGTAACATATTTTATTTCACATATTCTACATTTATATGCATTTTCATCAAAATCTTCATGGTACCATTACATGAAAGGGACTCTCCAACTTGAAGACTTTTATCTTTATAAGTCAACCTGATAGTCTTTCTCTGTCCTCTTGTGTTTTGTTTCTTTACTAAGGTCATTTAATCTTTGGGCTTGGAAAAGGTAACTCAAATTAGAAGAATAAGATATTGCAAAATATATTTAGTGAGTATTTTTAGCCTTTATACTAAAGGCTATATTTTTTGGATTAAAATGAGGAAATTTCTCCAGTATAGAGCAAGAAACCATGGACAGAGACTGGAATACTCAATATTTTGAGATGTCAGTTCTCCCCAAATGGGTGCATATATCCAAAAACCCAATAGGTTGTTGGGAAAGGATAAGTTAACTCAAGGGATAGAGGGCTAAGTATGTTGTAAAGAAGGGTGCTGCTTAAGCAAAGCACATTCTGCATCTCAACTACTGGCGCTACCATTTTCTGTCTGTCCATGTGACTTCTGGCCAATGTCCACCCATTGCTCACTGACATTACTAGCTACTGACACTGGCTCTTTGTGTTATTTTGTGTGTTCTGTGTTTATAAATATGTTAATTTTCTGCAAATGAGTATATTATGAACTCTCTCAAATGTGCCACCAGGCTATAATCTACTAACCAAAAGAGAACACACATTACATTAAAATGTGACCCTCTTTAAAATATTGTTTTCATTTCTAAAGAGTTTAACAATAACAGCCTACTTCATAGAATATCTAACAATATCAGATGAAGTACCGCAATCTACTTTATGTAGTCTTTGGCACAAAATAATTGCAATGAGCTTGAGTCATCTAAATGGGAAGAATGAGAAGCATAGATGTGAATAGGAATTGGATAGACACGTTGCTTTTGTAGTTCATCCATCATTGTCCATTTTACCAAACAAGATCAGTTCCTGGACCTCAGAGACAAAAAATATCTTCTATGCAAATACAAAGAAAAATGATAATTTTAGAAAAGCATACGCTTATTCTGTAACATATGATTAAGATTCTAGCAGGCAAGAATTTCTATGGCCAGTAATAACAAGAGATTTATTATAGAATTTTTCCAGTGGTCAGACTGGTAATAGCACATATAGAAAGCTGTTGTCTCCATGCCTGGTGGTAAGCTGAATGCATGAAATAGAGACTGGCTGCCATTTGAGATGAAAAGCTGTACTAAATATGAGGTGGGTGGGGTAAAGAGAAGTGTGTAAAGATAAGCATGGATTAAAAAACAAACTGAAAGGTGCCCCCAGTTGTCTTTCCAAACCCAAACTTAATTCCTTGGTGACCTAAATATGAAGTTGGCAAGTTGACTTCGAAGTACTATGTATGCCAGGCCTAAGGCTGAAGGAATTGAAGATGCCACTGCCTGACAGCACTATGGTGGGTTCAGATCAACACCATATGGGTGAGCTACAGACTGCAGGGTCCCGCCCTACCTTTGCAAGCACCTTGACTGATATTTCACTGTACCTGTCAAATCTTGCATAATTTTTTCCAGTAGCCAAACCTAACTTAGACTTATACATGGAAGAGAACAGTGGAGAATACATTTCAGCCTGGCTGAACTGTCCTGAGCAAAATCATCACAGACGTGAAGAGAATCCTTTTCAATACTTTTTAATAAGACTATTTCTCAACCACTGTGTACAATTTAATGTCTCATTTTTAGCATTTATCGATAAATCTTGTGACAAATATGTAAGCATAAATGCCTTGTGAGAGTTTGAGATATTAAAAACTGTCATATATTGATAAATAAATGCATAAGAGAGAAATTCAAAATATAGATGTCTTTCATCTTTCAATCTATGTGTATGAAGCATGTTCTCATTTATTTAGATCTTTAATTTCTTTCAACAACATCTTCTAGGTTTCAAGATTTACTGTGCCCTTTCTTTGTTAAGTTCATTCTTGGTAATTCTTTTATGCTATTGGAGGTAAAAATAGCTTCCTTAATTCCATTCCCTGATTGTTTAATCATAGGATATGGAAGTATAACTCATTTTTATATATGGAGTTTGTACCTTACAATATTGCTGAACTCATCTTTGAGTTCTAATAGTTTTTAAAGTGAATTCTTTGTAATGTTTCCCCCACAAAATGTCAACTGCCATTAAAGAGTGTATTGAAATACACAAAAAGCTAAAGAGGAGAAGAACTTGTTACATGAATAAATTAAATCTTTGAATCTCTGCAAGAAACAAAAGCCATAATGTTCTCTTCTAGAACAACCCACAGTGCAATCAGGAAAAAAAAATCTGCAGTTGAAAGCTCATTTTTGGAGACAAATCCAGAAACAAATTCTGACAAGCTAAAATAGTGTAGTTTTTGGTGATAGATGTCAATGTTGGGTCTTTGTATGCTATCAATGACAAAAAAATGTAGACAGTCACAGCCCTAAGCATGGCCATCCAGTAAGTAACCCCTCTGAACCTGGTTCCTCAGCTGTAAAATGGGAAAGGTTGGATTCCATCAGAGATCTGCTTGTAGAACCAAAGCACAAGAGGAGGAGAAAGTGATGGGAGAGAGAAAAAGAAATGAAGACAACTCACAGAGAACTCATCCCAGATGAAGATGAGTAGAAAAAGCAGAGCAGTGACTGCAAGGGACTCATTGTGGAAACTTTCCATTCCTCCTCATTCTTCTAGAAGCTAGTGTTGGCTCCACTCAAATGCTGTCAATTCAGAGAGGAGGCTAACCTGGTGGCCTGGGCAGGCTGAGTGAAGAGCATGTGGAATTTGTGGGGCTTCTGGAAAATATAAGTAAAGGTCTTGAGTGACAGGTGAATAGCATTATTTAAGGATTTGATGGCTCTCTGGAGGCTACAGGAGAAGAAAAGTTTGTGAGATTAACTATTACTGTTACATTTACTGTGGGGATGGGATGAATACATGTCACAATGGTGTCGCTTTTCTCGTCTCCCCAGGGATTAAATCCAGGTCCTCAGGCTTGACAGTGAGCAACCTTATCTACTTTAAGCCAACTTGCTGACCAAGAAGTTAAAAACCTCTTTTGTTTTGGATGGTTTTCTTATAGTATTGGGAATTGAATGGGGGCCCTCAAACATGCTAGCAAAGGACTCTATCAGTGAACTGCATTCCCAGCAGGAGAGGAAAAGTTTTAAGCCTGGCTTGTTGGAAGAATGTAGAAAGAAGACATTCGGTGGGACAGTTGGTTCTGAAAGATGGTGAGATTAACTCAGATAGCATTGTTCCAGTGATGTTACTGACCTTGGTTAGTACTTTGATTTTTGTTTTATTTTGTTGTTTCTATTGCTGCTGGCGGCGGTGGCAGCGGCGGCGGCGGTGGTTTGTTTCATTGATTTATCAGTTCACTTTGAGATGAGATCTCACCATATAGCCTAGGTTAGTCTATTGATTCATAATCTTCCTGCCTCAGCCTCCTAGTGCTGCAATCATATAATGAATGGTCCATCTTCATTACAATTTGACTGGCTTTAATATCACCATGTAAATACACTACTGGCATGTCTGTGAGATTTCAGAAAGACTTAACTAAAATAAGAAGAGCCATCCTGAGTATGGGTAATACCATTCCTTGGGCTATGATCCCAGACTCAATAAAAGGGGTAAGTATAATTTTGGTTTTTGGTTTTTGTTTTTGTTTTTTTTTTTAATGTGAACGCCTTCCCCTCTATGAGGCTATGAGGCACTGTATCATGTGGAACGATAAGCCAACAAAAAATCCTTCCTTCCCTAAGGATTTCAATGTTAAATATTTTGTGTTCAATATTTTGGCAACAGCAATGAGAGAAATACTAAATACAGCAGGAGTGTCCACCATGTCTGACGTAGGTATGTGCCCTTCAGGATGAATGTGATGGAGAACTGGAAGACCAGCTCCTGGCTGGGGTAACTAGTAAGACGTGGCACCCAGTGCAAGACCAGGTGCTGGGGTGGAGTTTTCAGTATAAACAACGTGATGAGATGAGCCCTCGGGAAGAGGGTGGATAGCGGTTCTTTGCACTGTTCTTATAGTATTCCTGTAAATTTGAAATTGTATGAATATAAAAAGCAAAACACAAATAATCATCCCTTTCAAATACTGAAGTTGGCATCCCGGAAATATTTTAAGCTGTAAGAGATATGTAAAATGTGCCCATCACAAAGCAAATGCCACCATTCACAACTTTAGCCCACTAGCTCTTACCTTGACATCCTGTCCTGAAGATAGGTAAACAAAAAATGAGGCTGCACCATTTATAATTGTGATATTAGAAACCACCTGAACAACCCAACTACAAAGACATGATTAGGCAAACACTGATCTGATAGGCACCGTGACTGGACAGCAATGTAGGAACACCTTTCGGTGACAGCTGGAAAAATAACTAGAATCGAAGACACTATGATAATCATGTTGAATTGTGGCTATGAAACCCACAAAAATAACACGGAAATTTAAGAGACAAAAATTCTGGTATCATTTCTCCTTTTCCTGTCTTTTTCTTTTTCTGTCTAGTTTTGTTTTCTGTTTGACTGGTTGTTGTCATTGCTGCTGTTGTTGTTGTTTGGAAGCAGGATTTCTCTGTGTAGCCCTGGCTGTGCTGGAGCTCCTTCTGTAGACCAGGCTGGCCTTGAACTCAGAGATCTGCCCACCTCTGCCTCTGCCTCTGCCCAAACTAAAGGCTGGTAATTTTTTTGTATTTAAGGTTATCTTCCATAGAGTTGTGAACATGCTGGCCGAGCTTTTGAGCAGTTGAAGAGGTGAAGTCATATGGGCCGGTAGAGAGCTGTGGGGTATTCCTACAATGGAAAATGTTGTAAGCAGAGTTAGCGAAAGACTGACGAGAAAAAAAAAATGTCGAAGAGTGGGTGTTTGTTGTTGGTGCAGAAATAGGCTGGGAGAGAGGGAAATGGGGAAAGGCTGCCTATTTGTCAAGCATTCCCACCCTTGACAAGTTGGGTTCCGTGGTTTAAACCATGCACAAATTATTCTTTACTTCATTCCTATGGCCCGTGTTATAGCAACATTGAAAAATTACAACAACAGGATTTAAAAGCTGAGGCCATGCCGGGCGGTGGTGGCGCACGCCTTTAATCCCAGCACTCAGGAGGCAGAGGCAGGCGGATCTCTGGGAGTTCGAGGCCAGCCTGGTCTACAAAGGCTAGTTCTAGGACAGGCACCAACGCTACAGAGAAACCCTGTCTCAAAACAACAACAACAACAACAAAAAAAGCTGAGGCCATGGCTCACTTGGTCAAGTACTTGCCTTGGAAGGTGAGGACCTGAGTTCAATTCTCAAAACATACATGAAAAAAGCCAGGCCAGGCAGTGTGCACCTGTAATCACAGAGCTCCAAGGATAGACAATTGGATGCCTGGAGCCTACTGTTCAGCCGGCACAGCTTTCTCTATGAGCTCCAGGTCAGTAAGAAACACTGTCTCTAGGTGTTTGGCACCTGAGGAGGAGCCGAGACTGGGGTTGTTTTCTGACCTTTATACACAGACTGACCTGCCCACACGTGCACCTGGACCTGAACATATGCATACATTCACACGCACACATCCACACACACACAAAATCAATCGTCCTTATTGTGAGCATCCTCTGATGACCTTGGTAGTAGAAACATGGCTGCCCTGCATCAGAGAAGTGTTGGGGGGAGGCCCTTACGGGCAGCATTTTATCCTCAGAGAACGGATCACTTCATAAGGTTTATAACCTTCCATAAAACTGCAGGACGTTTTATTCTCTTTTCATTAAGCCACCATTGGAATCATTTTGGTCCCTTTATAGTCTCTTATTTAATCTGTTTTTTCATAGACTAAAGGCAGAAAAAAAAATTTCATCAGTGGTCAAGATAGTAATTAGTATAAGTCCCATCCTAATTGCTTGAAGCCGCATCTCCCAGCTAGTTAGCTCCTGTCCATCTGCCTCCGTCGTGACTTCTGACTTCTTTTTAGACTTCTCTTTACCTTGTTGAGCAATGGCAGCAAGGAAATGACCAACCTGAGCATTGTCCCAATTGCAGCATCTGCGAAAGTTTGTGTTCTTTCTGACCAAAACCTCATGATTGCAGCATGAAAACTCACTCACCAAACTCTAAGGAAAGCAGAATTCATAAAACATCAAAAGAGTTTTATTTCCCACAATGGAAATGCCCATTCGCATATGATCTACCAACAAATCTCTTGGACAGGAATTTAATCAGAAGGAAAGGGAGATCCAAAAGAAAACCTCATTCAAACCCAAGCTTCCAACCACACAGGTTTTTTTTTTTTTTTTTTTTTTTTTTTTTTTTTTTTTTTTTTTTTTTTTAGAGAAGAAAACACCAGCTCTACTTATTCCTGGAGGATTTTATTTAATCTTTTAATTAATGACAGCCCTCGGGGCACTGAGCAATTGTTAATTAAAACAAGAAGGAAAGTGGAGGAAATAGGCAAAAAATGCTAAGATGAACACATTTCCTTTTCTCTGCAGGAGAATAACATTGCCAAGCCAGCATTAATAAATATGAATCCTTTTGAGGGAAAGTATATGAAAATGTTAAAAGAAATTCTAACTCAGCTCGGCACACACTGGCAGGTGCATACATTAATCGGGGCTCCTCTAGAATGATAAACCCCAGGGTGTCACCTTTGACGTAATTGAGAGGTGGTAGGGCCCTCTCCACCATGCCAGGATGGAGCGCATCTGTCTCAACGCAAGCCGAGTCTGTCAGGGGCTTCTGCCTGATCAAAGGTCTTCTAAGGATAGCATTCACTTTTATTCCAGCGCTGGGCGGGCCTTCGAACTGGCAGCCACCATTACTATGAAATAGTTCTTAAATACTTTCAGCTAGCAGCTAGGTTCACTGCCCCTCCCATTCACCAATCTTTCCCTTTTCCATCATAAAATTTTTACTTAAAAAGATAATTGTTATTATTTAACCTTTTGGTTCACCTCCTGAGCTATCTTAATCCAAGCACTTATTAGTGGTGGTATTGCCCAGTTCTTCACTCTCTCTCTCGCTCTCCCCTGCATCCCATGTGAAGAAATATGAAGAAAGCTTTTTATCTTTTCTGTACTTAGAAATCTACCTAACAAGCAGGGCTTTAGACAAAAGAACCAAACCAATTCGGGGGAGGAGGGTAATAAAATCTATTTAACACTTTATTTGGAAGGTGACAGAAGCCAGAACCCTATAAAGAGATGTGTGTGTGTGTGTGTGTGTGTGTGTGTGTGTGTGTGTTAGGCATAAATAAAATCATTCTTTGAAATTAGGACAATCCGAATTAACTTTTCCCAATTTTCTATGTCCCTCACATTACACAATCATATATTTTTTTATCAAAATTCTTTTTCAAAACTAGAACTGCCATCCTAAGATGCTACGGTTCTCCCCCCTGTTGCCTGGGTGTTGACATCCCTTTGATGTTCTGTCTAAGGGGACATGGGGTCAGCTCATAGGGATCAGTGTCATTTACCGAATTTCTCAGATGCCAACTAAGATCAGTAGCTAGGAGACAACTTTGAATTTCATTTTGCCATTTGGAGTCAGAATTTATTCTTTGCCCCAGATAAGGTCTGGCCCCCCTATTGCTTTGTCTCTAAAACAGCAAGCATTAGGCTAGGTAATCGGGAAGCTATCTTCTGGGGAGGAAAAAGAAAAAGGAAAAAAAATTCCTCCTCGCTTTTGTCAATACCTAGTCAAGCACAGACTGCAGAGTAGAAAATAATAATAATAACAGTGCATTTCCTCTCTTCCTTTCTATAATGATGTCAGTTGGAAGCCCCTGGCTCCCTGGTTCTCTCAAAAGCCATGTGCCCTGCTCAAGCTGATGCAGGAGGTAAAGAAGGCCCCTTGCGGGAGCACAAAGAAAGCCTGCCTGGCCTCAAGACTTATCTTTCCTTGTTCTCTTCACTTTGGCCGGGCTAATTGGGATAATCATTAAATGTTGCTTTAAAGGGGAAAATGCCAGGATAGTCAGGCTATATAGATAAACTCTGTCTCCAAAAACCAAAACCAGAAAGGGAGGAATATGAATGAAAGAAAACATTTTTCTGTGTTTTTCAATGGGGACCCACCTAAGAATTACTGTGGATGTTCACTAAAAATGCATTTGGGGGGCTGATAGTGGACACGTGCCTCCCAGCCTTCATTCTGACGCCCCCCTCCATTCTGCAATATTTATATCCCTCGTGCATTTTAAAAATCTGGCTATCTGGTGCCTGTGTCTCTAGTTTGGCCCTCGCAAGTTGTAATCCACAAAATTGCCGTATTTTCGGTTAATTCTAAAGTCTGATAGCTTACGGTACTCACTGACTTCTGGCTGTTTACAGGAGAAAACTGAGACTCCTCCCTAGCCCTTGGGGGTCCGACCACCAGGCTTACTCCCATTCTCCTGTGAAGCCTTTCTGGGTTCTTCCTACAGCCATGGGGAACAGCTTTTCACTTTCTGACTAACTGTCCTCAAGATTCCCCTCTGCACCTCCACCCTAATACCCATCACCCCATCTCACCACGGCCCTTGTCCTGTTGGGGACATCCTACTCACCTCTCAGAACCTGCTTCACACTGTCCACTATGGTCTAAATGTGACATCCCCAAAGTCCAGGTGTTACCATGTGACCGCTAATATTAAAGGGTGGGACCTGAGCCTGGGGGCGTAACTTAGCTGGCCGAGGGCTTGCCTATCACGCACCAAGGCCTGAGTTCCTGGACTTGATTCCTAACACCGTATAAACTAGACGCTGTGGCTCACACCTTCGATACCAGCTCTCAAGAAACAGGCAGGAAAGGCATAAGTCCACAGTCAGGCTTGGCTACATGGGGAGTTTGAGGGCGACCTAAATTATATGAAAATTTTCTCAAAAACAAAAAGAAAGAGAGGGAGAAAGGGAGAAGGGAGGGAGGGAGGGAGGGAGGGAGGGAGGGAGGGAGGGAGGGAAATTAAATTACTAAACAAAACTAAGAAGTGAAATTTTAGGAGGTGTCCTTCTAAAGGAGTTTTACAGGGGCCTCAGCCTCTCTTGCCTGTCATCTAGCACACACTCGTGCCTGAACTGAACAGAGCAGACCACAGCCTTTCATGCAGTCTTATCTACCACACTCTGTTATAGCAATATGCAGCAAGAGAGACATGTTTCTTCTCTCTGCCTGTGGCTCCACCAGGCTGCTGCGGGCTCTTTTCTACACCTGTGTAGATTCTCACATCAAGCTACAGTTGTACACAGGTGTGTGCCCGTCTCTCTGTGACAGGCCAGCTATCGTACCAACAGCTAGACAGGAAGTCAAGCGTGGATCCTGAGGTGTGCAGTCAAAAACAGCTTTAGCCCCAGAAGCAAGAGTTCACTGAAAGAAGAAAAAAAAATCTGGACCAAAGTAAATAAACAAACCGTCTTTCATTTCACGAAAGAGTTTTTGCAGAGCTGTTCACTGTGTCCGCACGAGATCAAAGACAGATTTACACTACAGCAAGACATATTCCAGTTGTGTGGAGGAATGGAACCTTTAAATGCATAGAATATGAAGGAAAGACACACAGAAAGCATTGGAATTGAGATGGGTACATGCATATCTGTCTGTGAGCTTGGGGAAAGCTAACTGATTTACATTCTCAGGCATTTTCGAATATTGTGAGCAGTGTAGACTATTAAACGTGCCCACATTTCTGATGATTACTTTAGAATAACCTCCTAGGAATGAATGGATTGATTGAAAGCCATAAACATCTTGATCTTCCCCAATGTATATTGCTGAATTGATTTTTGGAAAATTCTTGCCTGTATTTTCTCTTCTAATAGGTAAAGAGGGTACTAATTGTTATTTTGTTTTTCAGTGTCTGGGTGTGTTGAGGTGTTTATTGTTTATCTGCTTCTTAGCTATCATATTTCTTAGATTATGAAATGACTGATTGATTTGCATCGGTTTTTAGCTGTTTCTCTCTTGAAATCCTAATGTTTCTCTTCTTTAAAAAAAAAAAAAAGTTAAATCTTTGTTTCTTCTCTGACGCAGTCCACCGATTGCTGCTGGATTTTTCATGTTCTTACTGTTGTTTGTGACATACGGGGATATGTGGACATTTTAAATATGCCCCACACAGTGCTTCTTTGTGTCCACATAAGGTGTCTCATTCATCTATAATTTCTCTGCTCCGTCCTATAACCTCTTATCCGTTGGATAGGAAGGCAGCAGTAGTCTTTAGGTTAGGCCTTGCTCTACCTTGTTTTGTTTTAATGCAGTTAACTGGCTGCTCAGCCAGTCCTTTTAAGCTTGGTATTTCAGTGCAATAGTTTAGTCTCTCTTGTTCCCAGACTTCACTTTGGCACCGTTCTAGATGGAGCTGCATAGGTCAAGCAGAAGAGCTCAGGAAGCACCGTGGCATGTGGAAACTGACACGGATCCCTATAACCACTGGGTCCTGACACAAACTTTTCATCTGGTCTCCTGCATCCCAAAACTAGGTCATGGTTGGACAGTGGTTCTGCTGCTCTGTCTCACCTTCCTGGGAATGGCGTTGCCAGCTTCTGCTGAGAGATCACCCCAAAACACAGAAACACACACACAGTGGGAGTTGGTGATATACCACCAGTCTCTTCATTCAGTTTCAGTATGCCATAATGGGCAAGTCCCAGACGTACAACGTAACAGCCTGTGTCTGGCCAATAGTACCACCAGGCTTAACTTCATAGGGCCACCCTTAGCCTGGTGAAGTTCTACCCTGAGAGGCCATGTCCTTCTAAGCAAGGAGAGCAAGAACTTGTGAGGGTTCTTCTCTGACTCAGGGGTTAAAGCCAAGGCACACTTCCCATGTTTCTCATGCTTGCTTGTCTTCCTGACACAACTTCTCCAGCTTTCTATTTTGAACTTGCAATCAAGTCATCTTTCTAGCATAGAGCTGCCTCAGATCCCTGGGTAGCAATGGCTCTTCTCAACGGTCCCGAGGGTTCTATCCAACTGACGTGCTCAATTGTGGCTGACCCTATGGCTGGAGCAATACGTTTCGCTCCCCTGATCGTTGTTGGTTTTGTAGGGCTTTTATTTGTTTCTTTTGATTTGGTTTGTTTTTCTGATCCAAGATCTCACAATGCAGATCAGGCTGTCCACAGACTCATGGCAATCCTCCTGCCTCAGCCTCCAAGTGCTGGGATTGCAGATATGTGCCACTACAACCAGCTGTGGTCATGCTTTCAAGCTTGCCGCAGTGAGCAGGTGACGATTATGCCCTCGGGAAGCTGCTTTTGTGGCTGAGCCCTTGGAAGACAGGGTAGAAATGGGACATGAATCGTGGGGATTTGGATTTGTCTGCTTAATCCTGGCAAAAAATGTTGTTCTAGCCGGGCGGTGGTGGCGCACGCCTTTAATCCCAGCACTCGGGAGGCAGAGGCAGGCGGATCTCTGTGAGTTCGAGACCAGCCTGGTCTAGAAGAGCTAGTTCCAGGACAGGCTCCAAAACCACAGAGAAACCCTGTCTCGAAAAACCAAAAAAAAAAAAAAAAAAAAAAAAAAAAAAAAAAAAAAAATGTTGTTCTAGAGACATGCATTTTCAACCTGCATGTGCCTTATTTACATTGCATGAGCATTATATGAAAGCCTGACGGTGCCATAATGAAGCTGGGAGGGTTGTTTATGCTCTAATGAGTGAACAAACGGATGAGACTAAGATATTGGTAGACTGAACAAAACAGACTGCCCTTTCTGATGTAAATGGATTTTATCCAGTCAGTTGAAGTCAATCTTTTCAAGAGAATCCTTCTTGCTGAACTGCACTTGGATCCAAAGTGTGGACTCCAGCTGTGTGCTCATCCTGCAGATTTCCAGGCTTGTATACCTTCATGGTCACATATGTCGATTCAAACACATATATCTTTTATTGGTTATGTGTGTGTGTGTGTTTGCGCACTAGCACGTGCGTGTGTGTGCACATACTATGTGCCTGCTGAGTAGTATATATATTGCATTAGCTATCCTTAGGATGTTTCTATCCTTAGTATTGATGTTATTTCTCTGTTAAATTCTAACTAAGATTCATTGTTTTATTCCCGGAAAGTTCTTTTCCCTGTCAAATGTCAGTCAAATATTCATCTGTAGCTTCTTTTACTTTTTAAAGGTTCTGTTCCTTTTATTTATTTATTTATTTATTTATTAAAGATTTCTATCTCTTCCCCGCCACCGCCTCCCATTTCCCTCCCCCTTCCCCAATCAAGTTTCCCTCCCTCGTCAGCCTGAAGAGCAATCAGGGTTCCCTACCCTGTGGGAAGTCCAAGGACCACCCACCTCCATCCAGGTCTAGTAAGGTGAGCATTTAAACTGCCTAGGCTCCCACAAAGCCAGTACGTGCAGTAGGATCAAAAATCCATTGCCATTGTTCTTGAGTTCTCAGTAGTCCTCATTGTCCGCTATGTTCAGCGAGTCTGGTTTTATCCCAGGCTTTTTCAGACCCAGGCCAGCTGGCCTTGGTGAGTTCCCGATAGAACATCCCCATTCTCTCAGTGTGTGGGTACACCCCTCACGGTCCTGAGTTCCTTGCTCACGCTCTCTCTCCTTCTGCTCCTGATTTGGACCTTGAGATTTCTATCCGGTGCTCCAATGTGGGTCTCTGTCTCTGTCTCCTTTCATTGCCTGATGAAAAAAAAAAGTCTTTGGTCCATATGGGATACATTCAAACAAATGTTGTGAATTAAAAGTTCAGGTCATTTTATTTTTTAAACAAATAGTGTTCTCACAACTTTTAATGTATCCTCTTCCTTGGCTTGTACCCACTCCAATTCTCCATACTGTTTTTTTTTTCCTTCTTCCTTTCTGCTCCTAAATGTGGACATCCCATATGTCCCATGTTCTCACGTCTCCCCCCAAACCTCCTTCCTAAAGTATCATGGGCACACTCTCTACAGCAGCTGTCTCAAATAGTAAGGACTAAATATACTGAAAAGCCTGGGCTATGTTCTAAGCTATGGACTAGATGTTTTCTCCAGGCTCTTACCCCAACCTTATAACCTAACACACCTAAGCCATATCTGCCCTCACTGATTCTATTTCCCCTTATGCTGGCAATCCTTAGTCTGCTTCTGCCCTCTTGCGTGATGGTATCCTCCTGAAGCAAGTGGGGAGGCTTAAAAGATTCCGGGTATAAACAGAACTTACAAGGTTCTGGAAGCTTTGAGGCTTTACAGAAGGCCCCTCTCTTCTATGAGCAATAGCAATTGCTAGGGAGGGGAGAATGTCTGGCCACCCATGTTGTATGCAAGTTGCACAGAAAGATCCAGGCATGCAGTTTTTCTGAGTCCTCACCAAAGTGTTCGGGGGGGGGCATTTTTCAGTAATATGTTTAAGTTACCTATGCTCCTATGAGTAACTCTAATAAGCACACTGTCTAGACTTCAGAAGAACCAATCTTGGCACTATGGGCAGTACCTTATCGAGGTAAACACATACTCCTTTATACCTACCAGAGAAAAGTTACACAAAAGTTCTGCCTTACCCATCCTATGGTGCATGGAAATGATGTCCCCAGTCTGCCACTTCTCACTTTCCTGCTGGGTGGAACTTGGTACCACTTTTGGTTGGGTTTTAAACAGGTAACATCTACATCCATGAATTTTGAACTCTCGTCTTCTCCAATCCCTTGGAAACCAGGGTCCTTAAAAGAAGAATGAAATGAAATTTATGCCCTGGCAAGGCTGAAGCGTGCATGGAAAGCCCATATATGGCGATTCTGTTGAACTTTTTCATACTGAGTTTCGTGATCTAAGTTCATGAAGGTGACTGACCAGGTCTCTTCCTCAAGAGGGTACCAGATCTCACTACAGATGGCTGTGAACATTATGTGGTTGCTGGGAATTGAACTCAGGACCTTTGGAAGAGCAGGCGGTGCTTTACCCACTGAACCATCTCTCCAGCCCCATAGTTCCTTTCCAGACACTTGACTTTCTCATTCAAAGCAAAGCAGCCTCTCATTTACCTGTCTAAATTCTCATAGTGTGTCTCATTAGAAAAACCTCCATGCTACTGAATGATGGGGGGAAGAGGAATACTTTCTACTAAAGCTGATATTCAGAAGTATGTAGGATATCTGTGGTTGCTTGAATGAAAATGACCTTCACTGGCTCGTGGATTTGAATATTTCATTCCCAGTTGGTGGACTGTTTAGGAAAGACTAAGAGGTGTGGCTTTGTTGGAGGAGGTGTATCACTGGTAATTGGCTTTGAGGTTTCAAAAGTCCAGATCAGGTGCAATCTCCCTGCCTCCCTGCCTTCCTGCCTCTGCTTCTGGCTCAGATGTAAGCTCTCAGCAACTGCCCTTGTGCTACTCTGCCTGCCCACCACCATGCTGCCCACTATGATGGGCAGGGACTCACCCTCTGGAACTGACGGCAAGGCCCCAATTAAATGCTTTCTTTTATAAGTCACCTTGGTCACATTTTACAGCAATACAACAGTAACTTAGACAATATACATATACATATGTGTATGTACTTACATATGCAGCATATATACATATATATGTACGTTATACACATATACATAAAGAGGGACATATACATATACATATGCATTTACATATGCAGCATATATACACACACACATTATACACATATGCACAAAGAGGGGACATATACATTTACATGTGCAGCATATATGTGTATATACATTCATTATACACATACACAAATAGAGGGGGCAATTAAGTAAACCACTCTTACAAAATCAGACCGCTGCTTGTGAACAATGTGAATGAAGTCATGGCTGGCCTTCAGTGATGCCTTGAATCCTCCCATTGTTTCCCCCTCCCCGTCTCTTCTCTCTGTGCACCCAGTGAAGGACACAATCCACACTGAGCACCCCCCTTCTTTTTCTAATCTGCCTTGCCAAACACCTGAGCCATTAAAATTTTTCAACATGTATTTACTAAAAGAATGAATGCGTGGGGGATGGATGGATAGATGGAAGCAAAGGTCTTCTAAAATTAATGTGGATATATTGATATAGGGCACATTTTTAAGCATTCTGCCTTCTCAGAAGTTTCTTCCTTATTGACTTAGTAGAGGTCACTTCCACCCTGTCCTTATAGCCAGCCACTGTTAGGCCACAGATCTGGTCAACCTAGGCCATTTCAATCACGTGAAGTCGCAGGCATTATAATCAAATGTTAGCACTACTTATCTTAGGCTCCAAAGCATTGCTTATAAGAAGTGATTGCATCTACTAAACACATCTATTTAATAATAGTGATTATAGGCATTTACTGATTGTATGAATATCCAAACATGTACAATACCTTGAATAATTCCTTATAATCAAAATCACATGTGACACAGAACCTACCTCCACTGTGTGATAGATAGGGAATCAGGCTGTCCAGGGAGTCAGACATTGCTTTATTAGGACCACTGAGGATATTTACATTTTTAATCAACTTCAATATTAATTACGTCTCACCCAGAAAGGAAAAAAATGAATGACCTAGGGAATACTAACATCCAAATGAACACCCCGTCTTTAGTTAAGGGAGCCAAATTCCTGCAAAATGATTGCTCTCCGCCGCAGCTAAGGCGCTGCTAATCAAAGGGCCCCAGGACAAAGGTAAGTGGGATAAATTCCTATTTACTGAATTAATATTACTGGGTCCCAGGGTACCTATCCTCCTCTTGGGGGGCTCTTCTGACAGTCTGCTTTGGGATTTTTATCAGGCTCTGTTCTGAGACTGGGGGGACTAGGAGCATACATTAATTTTCGCTGCAATCTGTCGAGATTAGTCGGTTCTAGGGGACTCTGAAAGCACTTCCAGGAGCAGAAGTGCTCTCTTATCTGATCCATGCTCTTCAGTAGGAATTCCACCTTCACATTCTATGCTAAGGACTAGCATGATTAATTCATTACCCAAGATTACAGCCGTATGCGGAAAGCTACCTGGAGGCGCTTTTTTTGGTGTGAAATATTAAAGATTCAACATTTATATCAGTGTGCCTAATTCATATTCCTGAGCCTGTGGGCTCAGAGAGGGACTTGGATATATGCAGTCTTTTTTTTTTTAACCACTTGTTTGTTAAAATGTTTAAGAGGATTATCGCTGATTATGGCTTTAACTACCTCTTTGATAAGAACCAGGAAGACTCCATCCAGGAAGGCTGAAGCACAAGACATAAAAGTCAGTGTGTCTTGTTTCTTAGAAAAATGGTTAAGAGTAGGTTTTCACAGTCGTCTATACTGGGTTACCAGAATAATGATAGTAATTGAAGGCTTTTCTGAGAAAAAGAATGGCTAGTCCTGTATGATTCTAATAACTAAAATACTGGATCCCTTAATGAGTAAATAGGAGAATATGTTCTCTCGTCAGTCCTTAGCTAAGCAAGGATGTGAAGTTTGATCACGTGACCAGTGGTTTTATTTATATGTGTGTGTGAATCTATATCTTTTACATGTATGTGTGTGCGGTGTGTGCATGCATGTGTGTAGGCATGTTCACAGGTATTCGGGTACATGTATGTGGGAGTATGTATATGGGTTAGCATGAGTGTAGAGGCCCAAGATTGATACCGAGAGTCTTTATCAATCACTCTCCATCTTGTTCATTGAGGCAGGGCTTCTCAGTTGATCCCAGAGCTCAGCCATATGGCTAGTCTAACTGGCCAGCTTGCTCCAGGATCCCCTTCTAAGCCTTGCAATAGCAGGAGTCCTGCTATGCCCACCTGAGATTTGCACAGGATCTAGGGATCTGGACTCTAGTCCTCATAGTTACACGGCATGAAATTTAGCCATGGAGCCGTCACCCTAACCCTAGAATGTATTTTGATGCCCAGCTGTGTCAGAATGTGGTTGAAATTTAGCATAGCTCCAAGTGAAATAATGGTATTATAATATGAAAATTTAAATTCAGATTCTGTCCGTTGCACCAGTGTGTGCTAGAGAAGTGTGGCACACCACGCCTCTCTGTGCTCTATGCGCCGCCATACAGTTCATGAGCCGGGCAAGGGGCTGGAGATTGAAACACACAAAGACTCACAGACAGACAAAGACAAGGGTCATCCTTGATGCCAAAATGCCGCAAGAATGTCCCTTTATTATGTTCAGGGGCAGCTTATATAGGGATAGCCACGCCCCAGCCAAATGCACCAGAAACCATTCCCCTGCCATCAGGAACTCCTGAGGGTCTCGTGCTCAGAGCAGCTGTAGGCACTCAGATTGGGGGGGGGACAAGTTGTTTACAAGAAATTCGGGATCTTGGAGCTCACTGCTCCTAACAGAGAAGGCCTAGGTAAGTGGCTGAGCTGGCCTTCCGAGAGGCCAGTGTGGCCAGCAGCCTTGTCCTCGCTTGCTTTTTGTTGCTGTGATAAAGCAACTTGGGGAGAAAAGAGTTTACTTCTTCTTATAGGTTATCATCTATTGTTGAGGGATGCCAGGGCAGGAACTCAAAGCAGAAACCATAGAGGAATGTTTCTTTCTGGCTTGATCCCTGGGCTTGCTCAGCTAGCTTTTCCACAAGCCAGCATGATCAAGGCAAGCCCCAGTTGAGATCCCTTCAGATAATTCGGGACTGTGTCAAGTCAACAACAAAAGTTAAGTAGGAGAGGTCTCAATGTCACTGGTTGGTAATCATGAAGGACCATAAAGAAGTATGTAATCAGACAACATTTTCCTCTCCTTAACAATCATAAAATATACAAAGGAAGAAACTAAATATATTTGCGAGGTCGTATTAAGATTAATTTTAGCAAATATTTGTTTCTATACCCATTCAAGAAAGAATTATGCCAGTCCCTACGAGTATGTACTTGCCCAAACTTACCCACAAAGATCTGTAAAAGTTGGATAAGATTGAGAGTGCCCCCCCAAAGTTCATGTTCTGGAATTTTCATCCTTAGTGTGGTGATATTGAGAGGGGTGGAACCATCAAGAGTCGAGGCCTATCTGAAGGTGACGAGGTTGCAGAAGTAGGGGTCTTAGAAGGGGTTGACGCCTATAGGAGATGAGTTTCCTAAGAAAGGTTTATAAGGCTGGCATGGTGGTAGATATCTGTCATCTCACCATTTGGGAGAAGGAAATAAGAGTCTCAGAAGTTCAAGGCCAGCCTAGGCTACATGAGACCTTGCTTCAAATAAAACAAAACTAATAAATTATTTATAAACGGCTTAACGTGGTTATAAATCAAGTTGAATAATCTCCCTTCAGTCTCTCACTTCTTGTCTTGATGTCTACAGACAGGAGAGATGAATTATCAGTTTCAACAGAGACCAAATTTGCTCTTCCTCCACCATTTGATTCCATTCTGACCCTCAGTAGATCAGTTGGGGTCCCCTCACATGCGCGACTATTATCATCTTTTCTTAGTCTTATAATTCGGATATTTCCTTCTTCTAGAGCTACACTCAGAGGCACAGCAACCATTGGGGCATATGCTCTGCCCAGTCACTTTACACCCCAACCATGGCACACCCTACCTGAGTGCTAGACAGCTCCTATCCAGTGCTTGTTGAGAGTCGTTAAAAGTAACTACACACGGGGAGGATGCTGGTGCTAGCAAAGGCAGAGAAAATATGTTTCCCTAAAGGGAAATTTCCGTCTCTAAATAAGAGAGATGGGGCATAAAATGATCTTCCAAATTTTCCTAATAAAGGTGACTTTTCGAAAATAAATGGTCAGAAAGCTTGGTGTTTCAGAGAGACACAGTCAAACCCAGGGATATCGGTCTACAGCATCAGTCAAATGCTGATAGGTCTCACATCCAACTTAAAGTAGACAAGAATGCTATAAATCAGGGTAAGAGGAGTTTTATTGTGTTATTTTCAAGAAAGATCTACAATATGCTTTGGTCATTTCCCAGCCCCCATCAAAGTCCACCTCTTCTATGAGCTGTAAGCTAATTGTCACACAGTTAAGTAAAATGTATCCTGGCCCAGTGGTTCTCAACTTTTCTAAGGCTGTGACCCTTTAATACAGTTCTTCATGTTGTAGTGATCCCAATCATAAAATTATTTTTATTGTTACTCCACAACTGCAAATCTTGCTACTGTTACAAATTGTAATATAAATATCTGTGTTTTTTTGAGGGTCTTAGGTGACCACTGCAAAAGTGTTGGTTGTTCAACCCCCAAGGGGGTCATGACTGTCAGGTTGAAAAAACGCTGTCCTGATCTGTGAGTCTGAGGTCAGAGTGATGATCCCTGTGACCTTACATAAGAGAACCATAATGCCAGAGCCTTAACCTTCTCCTGGGTAAAAGAGAATGGTCGGACTGAATTATTTTAAATTACCCAAGTCAATGTCTTAATCCTTCCTTGAAAGTTGAAGTATCCCAGAGAAGCTGGCTTTAGCATGGACTCCAAACTATACAAAATTATGCAACAGACTGAGGCTACTTTAATGTATCTTTGCTTTTGTTTTTAAAAAATTCTATTGATTCTTTAATTAAATGCTAGTCTCACTCGTCATTCCTAGAATGTGGGGGATGAGTTGGCACCAAATACAGCCTCTCTTAGCAGGCCTTGCTCTGTGTGTTTATGAACCGTTCCTCGCTGTACATAAATAATTAGTTAAGCTTTATCGAATCCTGAGGGTGATCTGTCAAAATAATGTGTGGTTTTCTATTTCAGTGTGAACTCCCCTTACATATTATTCATAGATTATTAACTTAGTATAAACAGCTCAGGGAAAACAGTTCAGTTAAATTTGTTTGTTTTTTAACATTTTAATGGGCAAGAAAAAGTGATCTTAAATTACTGAGCAATTATACAGTACACAAAGTTAAGAACATAATTTTTTTTTATTTCCTTTGCTTCCTAGCCATGAGGTGAGTGGTTGGGTAGATTTGTCATATGTTTGTACCTGAATGCACTGCCTCGTCACAGGCCCAGAATGACAGGGTCAACTGATTATGGTCTGAAACCACTGCACCCCCACAACTGTAGGCCAAAGATAATTAACTTTTCTCTTTATTAAAAAAGTACTAACAATGGTCAGAGACTGTATCGTGTATTACCTATTATTTAACCAAATACAAATTACAAATTCCAAGAAAAGTATTCTAAGGCCAAGGCAAGAACACTGTGGCAAATGTGAAAATGGAAACAGAAAATATTTATTTAAGAGTCTCCTCTAATTAGAAGAAAAGAGACAAAGACACCTTGCTGCTTTCGATCTGGGTTATTTCAGTAGCATTTCTAGATGTGATAACCCTTCAGGTATCCTCGGACTAGCTTAGTTGGGAGAGCAGTGCAAAGTGGGATTTGAATTTAACTGAAATACTCAATTACCTGTTTTCTTTCTTTATGGGGTAGACATCACACACTTTGGGGACAGGAAAGTGGCAGTTCAGTTAGTAAGGAAGACCTGCTGTTATGCTGCGGTAATGGTTTGGGGAAGGACATCCTCAGAGAGCAAGATGTGTTTGCACAGGTGAATGTAGACAAGCAAGTCCTGGAAAGGGTTGATACCTTAACGCTAAGTAAAATCAGGTCGAGTGGGGATAGGATGCGATATTCCAGGCGTGTTTATTTCTTTGGATAAAGATCTCTGGAATTTACTACTAAAAAATAATCCAAAAAGTACATGAAATTTGTGGGCAGAGATGAATTATGAAAATACATTGTACTTGTAGTGATTTCAGGCCAGGAACACCAGCTACTTCAACCATAGGATTGCCCGCAGGTTTTAACAGAAGAAATCAATGCCAAGAAGTTGTCATACTCTGGTAAGAGAACAAAGAGTGGGATTTTACCTTTTCTCACAGTCCTCTGAGGTTCTACAGAATTTCTACTTTTGTAGTGAATTAATGAGAAAAGCACGTAGCTGGCTTCATGAAGGTCTAGATATTGAAGTTGTGTGTTCCCCAGAATTTTTTTCCTATAGAAAGAGATGCTATTCATTTTATGAATTGAGGTACCAAATCACACAAATAAGTCATAAAGCTGCCTAAGATGTCCCCAAGTGAGATAAGGTATACAAGTAAGACGGCCGGACAGATGTTAACACCATGTTACCCGAGAACACACAGTAACGCCGTGTCCACCTGAGAACACACCATCACTGTAATGGGCCAAATGATTGATGACTGAATTGAGGCTTCCTCGTTTCTTCACGGGACTGTGAATGATTTGTCCAAGTGGGTTCAGCAGAAAGATATAATTCTAAAGGGAAAAGGAACATATCTGGGAGCTTTTAAGAAAGCAGTCAGTTTCTTGGGGATATTCTTAGGGGAAAACCAGGTTACTTCTTTTGTGGGCAGAGTGACACTTTGCCTTTCTCTTCTTCAACCAACCTACAGGCTTGAGTGTGATGGCAGCAAGCTCTGTCCGAGGTCTCCATTTCAAAAGGTGCTGCCGACTTTGGTAGGGTGGTAATTTTGAGGACAGTGTTGTAGGTAATTTTTGACATTATCACAAAGGGGAAACACTCTGCTATCTGGGAACAAGTTTGTTATATCTACAATTGAATAAAGGCATACTCTTTGAGGATTTTTTTTCACTCATGTTGGTGAGAATTTAATTGCCAATCTTCACTGGAAAGAAAGAATTAAACAATCACAAATGTACAGAATGGGTGATTATATCGCATTCTCTTCTGATGGGAGAGTGTCATATATCAATCTGTTTATTTCATTGGTTAAGCAATAAAGAAACTGCTAGGCCCATTTGATAGGCCCACCCTTTGGTGGGTGGAGTAAACAGAACAGAATGCTGGGAGAAAGAAGCTGAGTCAGTGAGTCGCCATGATTCTCCCACTCCAGGCAGACGCAGGTTAAGATCATTCCTGGTAAGCCAGCTCGTGGGCTACAGCAGATTATTAGAAATGGGCTAGTCCAGGTGCGAGAGCTAGCCTAGAAGAGGCTAGATAGAAATGGGCCAAGCGGTGTTTAAAAGAATACAGTTTCCGTGTAATTATTTTGGGTAAAGCTAGCCGTAGGGGCAGCCGGGTGCTGGGGACGCAGCCCCGCCACTCTTATTACAGCACTCTTCTGTAGTAGGGAAGCTCTGGGATTGCAGGCTACATTAAACCAGATACTTTGATTATAAAGAAAGTCATTGGCTGTGGCTCAGAATGAAGTGGACTTTCTCTTTTCTGGTGCCTACTAACCAAGAAAAAAGAAATTCTCTGGAAGTTTAATCTAATTTTTAATTGTACACTGTTAATCTAGTATTTGAGAATTTTGTGAGTACAATACATTTTGATAATTTCTACTACTCTCTTCTCCTCTCTAGCCTTCCAATGCTGTCTCCCATATTCTCCTATCAAATTCATGCCAGAGAGAGAGAGAGAAAATACATATCCTACTGGGTGGGTCAATCTGTTTTTTTAATTTGTCTACCTGACAAAATTTAAAAGGAGGAACTCAAGTTTTTAAAAGAATAATGTTCCTCAATAACAAAAGAAAATCAGATATAAGAATGCAACCAGGCCGGGCAGTGGTGGTGCACGCCTTTAATCCCAGCACTTGGGAGGCAGAGACAGGCGGATTTCTGTGAGTTCAAGACCAGCCTGGTCTACAAAAGCTCGTTCCAGGACAGGCTCCAAAGCTACAGAGAGACCCTGTCTCGAAAAAAAGAGAGAAGAATACAACCAGATCACTAAATATTTGTAAACTTCCAACAACGTAAGTTTTGGAAACAGGGAAACATACCAACAGTTGCATCACGGAAAATAAGCACCGTTCAGAGTCTACTATACTTATTTTTATAGTTTGGGGTAAATATTAAGTATTTCTGTGTTCAGCTCTGTATTTTTCACTGGCTACTAAAGCCTGAGGTTTCTTATGTTGCAGTAGGTACTTTGACTATTTAGCAATAACACTGGATAGATTAATATGCTAGTTTAATCGTTGCTCCTCCCTTTCTGAGCTATTATAGTGCCCTGTCATCTTAGGCTTTCCTTATGTGATCTTTCTCTAAGATAAAAGTGTCATAAATGCATATGGTCCGGAAGATAGATCTTTAATGCAGAAAACTATGGAGTTAGAACTGGCAGTGATGTCTGTATGCCACAGGCACACGGCTTTGGAGGAGCTACTAACCCTCAGGCTGGCGGCCTTTCTCTCCTAGCGCTGTGCTGCTAGTTCAGCCCACCAGGATGGGGGAGGATCTGAGAGCCTTTCCCAATCAGTTGAGGGCCATCAACAGCTACTGACTTCTGTGACTCGAAGGCTATTAGCGCAACTTTTCTCAATTACCCGACAGGCAATACAAGTTCTGGCCAGGCACAAACCTCACAAGGTCTGAATACTACGACTGTCTCACATAACTTCTGTCTCGGGCTTAAGAAACCTCTCCTGGTGCCTGATGAGACGGCTCAGTGGAGAAAGTGCTCGCATGAGATCCTGAGTTCAGTCTCTAGCACCCACACAGAAAGTCCAATGTAACAGTGCAAGCATGTAAACCCAGGGCTGAGGAGGAAGAAGGAAGATTCCTGGCCAGCCCTTGCTAGCTGAGTCAGCAGACTCCAGGTAGTCAGCAACTGATGCGTGCACACACACACACTCAAAATACTAACAATAAAATAATAATAATGATTATAATAATAGCAAATCTTTTGTTACTTGGTTTAACCCAAACCCAGTGCTTTCTGAATTTATTTCATCCTAGAATCCTATTTTCAAACTGAAACTGTTCATTTAAAGCAGAAGTTGTGTGCAGAAAGTCTACAACGCTTGAAAACACCACGCTGCATTTTGAGTTGACACGTTTGAAAAAATGGCACCTTCCTTTTCGATCCTCATTTATATCCCATGATACACCACTGCCATGCACAAGGACTTGGGCTTTACTTGGCCTTCCATAACCTCAACCCAGATGCCCTTTCCAGTCAGAGAGGAACTGAAAGCAAGAAAAATGGTGCCCCAGTCCCGCAGCACCTTTGACCGGGTAATTTATCATCAGAAAAGAGAGATGAGAATCTTTTCCGAACAAAACAATGCCCCCAGGCAAGGAAGTCCCTAAAGAAGGATGTCCACACTCACCTCTGAGGACCCTGTCTGTGCTTGGGACACTTTTGGATTATTAAGAACGAGGGGGGTGCCCTTCTATCTGTCCATTCAGCTGCTGGCTATTGGGCCAAGCGTTCCTTTTACCATGGGAACTACTGCGCACGTGCGGAGAGCAGATCGGAGAAGATCAGTGGTGTAGAAAGAAGAGTTGAAGAAGGACCATCAGTGCCGTGCGATGTTCCCTGGGGCTCTGACCCCACGAGGGTTTTAACTAAATGGCTACTTAGTTTATTGGATTTACTCACACAGCACATATTTAAATGAAATGGATGGAGGAAAGAACGTCCAAGCCACGTGACAGAAGCGTGACAAAAAGCTTTTGAAGGTCAGGGAACACAGCGCAATCACTTTAGCCGAGGGAGAAAATGAAATTCTTCTCAAGACCTTGTAGACCTGATGGTGCTATCAATTTTAAAATGGATCTGGCGCTGCTAGGGGCCTGTGTTTCATGCTAAGTGACTGGGTACTGAATTATAACAGCTTCGAGCATCCCACCCGAGGACTTAATGAATGAGTCCCATGAAAAGTTCGCAACATCAATTCCGGAGGACCCATTTATTTATCACTCTCACCAGGCATTATTTTAAAAAAAAAAAGTTTCCTAATTTTTGTCATGAGAATTGTTTCCATTATCTTGAATGGAGGAACAATCCAGCCTAGACTGACCTAGAAGGAAGAGGTGACTGATTGTAGAATTCACTTTAGCTACTCCTGTTTTTTCAGTGATTCAGCCAAGCTCATCACTGCTCCACAAACTTGTGCAGTTTAAAGGGTATGTGAACTTGCTGTAATGGACTAGGCAGACAAACATCTATCTCTTGAGACAATTTGAAAACAGCTGGAATAATTTCCAGGCTCAACTTCTTCAGGCTGCTGTATGATAAGACATCAGTTTTTTACATAATAACAATGTTCTAAGTTCCAAAATAGTTTTTTTTTTTTTTGGTGTTTTCCAGTAACATGAAGAAATTAAGAATTCCTCTGGAGGATGAGGGCTAGACAGACAGATGCCTCCATTTCTGTAGTGGTCTTATACGTATGCTTTCATGCATACTTATATATACATGATACCCACTTATAGGGCTGCCGTGTGTCACTGCATGTCACAGACTGAGTAGCTTAAACAACAGAAATCTATTTTCTCACCTCTCTGGAACATGGAAGATCAAGATCCAGGGGTCCACAGGTTTGATTTCTTCTTCTTCCTTGGCTTGCAGAGGGCCATGTCCATGCTGGGTCCTCACTGTGTGTGTGTGTGTGTGTGTGTGTGTGTGTGTGTGTGTACCTCTGCCTTGTCCTCTTTATTCTAACTTTCCCTTTCTTATGAGGGAACCACTGGGATTGGATTACTACCCAACTGAATGATGTCACTACCCATCCACCCCCAACCCAGAGTGGTTATGTTCTGAGATACTGGGAATAAGGTCTTCAACACATGGAACTTGGAGGATGGGGAGGGGGCACAAATTAACCCACAAGACATGCACTGTTTAGGATGCAGAATGGTGTGTGCTATCATCATTGTGTGTACTTTCCTCTGTGAGTGAAGAATACATAAATTAGTTTGTGGAACACGTTTTCTGTTGCTTCAAACTACTAAAGACATGGCTTGGTCATACGTTCCCATTGTCACGGTCAGGAAACTAATACTCAAACAGTTTAAGTGTGGGTCCACCCCAGACCATCTTTAGATTTTCTTACCCTCAGATCAATTTTCCTCTGACTGGGTCTGATTATCTGAACACAATCAATGTCATCAATGTAGATGGGATTTTGATGGGATTTTGATTGGCAGGTAAATGTGAAATTTCAAATTATAAATTGATGATGATTTATTATACTGACATCAAACCAGAGTAGGTTTAGGCTTCCTGCGTCGCCTTCTTGGGGGTGGCACCATTTCCTCTTTACTTACCACGGCGCCAAGTGCTTTTGCTAGTTCTGTGTTTAGCACAGATGAGACTTTGTCCCTCCCTGCGGGTAATATTTGAGTAGATTTAAGTTAAACACAGACTCAGGGAGTGAATGGCAGTTTCTGCGGCAGCTCGTCGGAAGCCTGTCTGTTTCATGCATCCTTCTAGCTCTTTGTTGCTTTGCTTCTGGTTCACGACCTGGCTCCGTGTGGTGCTCTCTGCAGGTGGGGGGACTCCGTACTCGGGGGACACACGGAAGACACAGTGACATCCAGCCCAGGAGTCACACAGGCTAGAGTAAATATTCTTCCAGAAAAGTGACCCTCCTTGGAACCTTGCAAAGTAACTGTAGATTTTAAGACAATATTTGTTTTAATTGATGTTTCCAGGGAGTTGAGAAAGATGAACTGGATGGAGCTCTGGTTGGTTCCGCAGCTGTCCTCCGCCTTCTGTTTGCATAGCTCCTCATCCTGGGCTTCTGGTGGGAACAGGACACGGCCCGCTTAGGTTCACTTTCAAGCACTGAATTTACCGGGTTTCACTTTCTACCAAGACGGCTTGAAATCCCCTCCTGCTGTAAAGGTAGGAGGTGTTTTTGAAGGTAGCCACTCTTTAGGAGCTGTTTCTGAGAACAGCTCTTCACCGGGCGCCGGCCCTGTGACTAGAAAGTCTGTTGTATCTGTCAGTGAGAATTAAAAACCAAAGCAGCCTCCACTTTATGCAAAGGAGCCAGGAGTAAATGACTCAAGGCAGGGAAAATGTCAGCCGCTGCCGAAGCCCGGGAGGACTAAATGGAACTTCGCTGCTTAATGAATTGGTCATTGCATAACGATTATCCCAATTTTGTGCTTATTTGAAAATTCCCCAAAGAAAATCAGAAACATGCAGACAGTTAGTGAATTCTGGGTAGGTAAGACCTCTATGTTCTTCCAAGCCAAAATTTCCGACACCCAGTGAGGAAAGAGAAACAAAAAAAGGAGACTCCAAAAGACACTACCAGATCAAGGTGGCTGTAAATTCTGCATTCGTGAGGCTGAAGCAGAAGTATCACAGGTTCAAAGCTAGCCTGGGCTACAGTGGTGAGGTCCTGAGCTAAGAAGTGATTTCTAGCCTACCCTGAGTGACAGCTTAAATTCAAGGACAGTCTGGACTACACAATGAATCTGAGACCAGAGAAGCAACTTAGTGAGAGCTTGTCTCAAAATAAAAAAATTAAAAAATGAAGAAGAGGGCTGGGGTTGTACAATGGTAAAACACTTGAAGAGAATGCCTGAAGCCCTGGTTTCAACCCCTGATGATGTGCTGAAGGGTCACAGAAGAGCAAGATAAAATAAAATTAAATTAATTTAAAGCTTAAAGTAACACCTAGCTTCTATGTGTCTGAATGGAATCTGGCACTTTCAACTACAATCAGGCTAAAGTTGTGTGTGTGTGTGTGTGTGTGTGTGTGTGTGCGCATCTACAATCAGGATAAAGTTTGTGGGGTGGGGGGGGTGTGCGCGCACGCATATGTGTGTAAGCATACGCGTCTTGTCCAGAGTTAAGTATATATTCCTGACTATGATAACCACTCCTTAACTTATATGTAATTCTCTTCAAAGTATGCAGTCCTCCTTTTCCTCAGGCCTTTTTAATCTCCTAAAGATTACAGGCTCTCTTCTGTTCAACATTTGAGCTTCAATAATTAAATCAATAAGGATAGCACACCAGATACTTAAAAATAATTGTTTAATAAGTGTTTCCAATGTCCTTATTTAAAAGTTCGTGTTCGTGTCTTTCTCAAGCAGTCTGTGCCAGTGATCCCCATTAACATCTCTGTGTGTTGCGGGGCAGCTATACAATCACTCTGGAAAATACAGTGGAGGCCTCTCGCCCGTGAGGAAGATGGTCTAGAGCGCCCACACACACACACTGGATGCCCAAACTGTAGAAACTGGCAAGCCCTACCGCTGTTCTCTCTGCATACAGACCTATAATAAAGCAGACTTCATTAATGAAATGCAGTGAGAGAAATCAGTAAGGAGAGAAAATTATACTGTAAGGCACTGTGTGAATGTTTGTGTGTGTGTGTATGTGTGTACTTTCTTCTCTATACACAAAACCCTGTGTATCTCTCCTCTGATACAACCCAATCACCAGCATCATACGTGTCTGTGTGTGTGTGTGTACTTCTGCCTCCTTACACAAAGCCCTGTGTATCTCCCCTCTGACACATCCCAATCACCAGCATCATACGTGTCTGTGTGTGTGTGTGTACTTCTGCCTCCTTACACAAAGCCCTGTGTATCTCCCCTCTGACACATCCCAATCACCAGCATCATACGTGTCTGTGTGTGTGTGTGTACTTCTACCTCCTTACACAAAGCCCTGTGTATTCCCCTCTGACATATCCCAATCACCATCATCATACGTGTCTGTGTGTGTGTGTACTTCTGCCTCCTTACACAAAGCCCTGTGTATCTCCCCTCTGACACATCTCAATCACCAGCATCATACGTGTCTGTGTGTGTGTGTACTTCTGCCTCCTTACACAAAGCCCTGTGTATTCCCCTCTGACACATCCCAATCACCAGCATCGTGTGTGTGTGTGTGTGTGTGTGTGTGTGTACTTTCTCCTCCTCATACAAAGCCCTGTGTATCTCCCCTCTGATATATCCCAGTCACCAGCATCGTGTGTGTGTGTGTGTGTGTGTGTGTACTTTCTCCTCCTCATACAAAGCCCTGTGTACCTCCCCTCTGACACATCCCAGTCACCAGCATCGTGTGTGTGTGTATGTGTACTTTCTCCTCCTCATACAAAGCCCTGTGTATCTCCCCTCTGACACATCCCAGTCACCAGCATCTGGTACTAGTCACTTTACTCATCACTACGAAAATACCAAACAAGAATCACCTTGGGGAGAATGATTTTCCTGTCCTTCTCTGTCATAGTGGGGAGGACATAAAGGTTACAGTGGTTCTACTGGTGGGTGACAGGAACACAAGACCACTAACAGCAATGTGTCTACAACAGTCAGGAAGCAGAGAGAGGCTAATGCTGGGTCCTTGTCTTTTTTTTTTTTTCCCTCCTTTCAGCCTAGAACCCCACCCTACCAAATTGTCCAGCCCACATTCAGGTTGATTTTCCTTCCTCCATTAAATCTCTCTGGAAACATCCTCACTGCCATGCCAATGGGTTTAGCTCCTTAAGTGATTCCAAATCCAGTCAAGGTGAAAATGAAGTTTTCACCTCATATTACCCAGGCACTTTTCGGCCATTATTCAGTAAAAGGGGAGTCACATAAGCAAAAGCACCAAACACCATGCCAGTCTTCCAGAAATGACTAACAAGAGGGTAAGGTATAGAGCATGGATACACTGGACAATGAGATGGTTCACTGCCCAGGGAGAACAGTGTGGTCCTACCAGTCAAAATATTGTGAAATTTAAAAATTGTTCCTTATTTACTTCTCGATTTCTTTACTGGGGCTATGTCTGACATGAGCTTAAACCCCAGAAGGTAAATCTGGAATAAAAAAAGTGTCTGCTGCATGTCAAAGTTAGCTGTAATTTTGGGGCGGCAACATTCTCTAATCTGACCTGCAATTGGTGTCTCCTGTGATTTCGTCGTCTTTCCCTATACTTGAACTCAGCCTGAGCAGCGGTGCCTACATCTGGTTTTAGACAGCAAGCCGGGTTTCCTCTGTGCAAATCTGGCAGTGCTGATTGCTTTACACTATGTTTGTGCGCATTTCCAATGGCTGGCATCATTATTTGATGAGTGTGTTATTACTGGCCAGGGAGGCCTGTAGAACGTTCTAACCTGGAACTTGAGTTAAATGGCACTTTTTATTTATTTTTTTTTTTCGAGACAGGGTTTCTCTGTGGTTTTGGAGCCTGTCCTGGAACTAGCTCTTGTAGACCAGGCTGGTCTCAAACTCACAGAGATCCGCCTGCCTCTGCCTCCCGAGTGCTGGGATTAAAGGCATGCGCCACCACCGCCCGGCTACTTTTTATTATTTTTTAAGAGGCTCACAGAAGCCAGTCGGTAGGATTTACAGACTGCCCCTCCACAGAACTGTATTCAACACCAACAGTGCCTACAAAGGAAGAAGAGAAACAGTCCTTGTCTAGACCGCAGTTGCCATCCAGTGTGGAATTTTAGGGCTGCTCTCTCTTTGAATGCTATTTTCTCATGTTAATTTAAACTGTGATTAAAATAGGTTGATAACTGGTTTATGGCCTCCTTTATAGAATTTTCATTGTAGCTCAAGGCCTGAAAATAGCAATTTAATTAGAGACTTAAAGTCATGCATTTCATAGTGATAAATGCCCTGTGAATATTTAGACTATTAACAAAGGTAAAATATTTTCCATCTCCCTTTAATGTATTTAATGTTCTGCTTTCTCCTAACCTACTTCACCAGCTGATCTCACACTGCTCGTCCGTCGCCAACGAGGCTTTGTTTTGCCAACAGTTCTAACCCTCACCCCCATCCCCAGGATGTCAGAGTTCACTGCTACAGGTTTTCCATAGAAACCATTAATAATGGAAAACTGCAGCGATGTTTAATTAAGGATTTAATCAATATAAATCATGCTATACATATGTATGTATGAGTATGCAAATAGGTACACACTTATGCATATGTAAATACCCGTGTCCACTTTATTTGAGAAAGACATTTTTTAACACAGTATTACCATTAGTTCTTTGAGGATTTTATATAGTATGTTTTGGTCATTTTTCCCCTAACTCCTCCCAGATCTACACCAAGCCCTCCCAACTCCAACACATACACACACACACACACACCCACACACACACACACATCTAGACCCTTATAAATAATATACAGCAGTTCTATGACTATTTAGGGGTTTTTTTGACTATTTAGTTTAAAAATACTTCTATTGCTCAAATTTACGGCATTTTAGTGAGTCTTTTTAGTGTGTTACCCGACCATTTAATTAGAAACATTAATTGCTTAGTCTAACCATTTAGTATTTCAGTAAAAGCTGGTCTGGCCACAGCGGCCACCCTCTAGCTTCCAATAGAATAAAAACTATACCACAATTTAATTAGCAAGGGCTAGGCCTCAAGCTTTGGATCTTCTAGAAGTCACACCTCCTGCAGATCTACAGGTCTCCTGCATTTACACATGCATGCACTCTTGTGCACACACACACACACACACACACACACACACGTACACACAATATGTCCAGTACCCAGAATCCCCATGTGGTACACAAATGTCCTCACCAACATAGACATTGCTGCTGGCAGATAGCTAGCCCTCCGTTTCCTTGCTTTCTGTCTGCTGCTCGGCCTCCTTGCGGGTCCCTGAAGGTGTGTCAGAGCTGATCCCAGATCTGAGCAGGCACCTCAGTCTATACCTGGCAAGGAGCAATGCCTTCCTGACTGTGTGGCTGTCCCTTCCTGCCAGGACAAGATCTGTCCACACCTTGGTCAGGTCATTCTTCCCCACTGGTCCATAGCTGTCAGTCCCACACCCTAAGCAAATCTAATCGTCCTTTTAGTACCTTCTACCTCTGCACACACCCATCTAAACCACAGGACTGTATAGCCATGAAGAGCACTCAGATCCTCACCCAGGCTTTCGGGAAACAGCCATCTCGTTTCTACGTGCTGTTTTCTTTAGCTTCATTACCTAGGGACTCAGGCATGTGCCCTAGGGGAATTAAGCTCATGGTTTCTTAGCGTCTGATTTGAGCAACACAAATCCAATAGTCTAGGTCTTAGAAATTGAAATGTAGAACTTGTTCGTCTCAGAAGCAAATCGTTTGCTCTCTTCTTTCCTCCTGCAGGGTGTGGTGGCACACTGAACTAGCTCATATTAGCGAGACGTCCTTCCGCTGTGCTATGCCTGCAGTCTCTTTACTTTCATTATCTTACCACACTAGTCCATGTGTTGCACTCGAGTGTTACATTCAAGACCCCCCAAGGGTGATTGCCAGCCAGACACAAGAACACAGCCTCCCCGGCAAGTCAGAGGAGGCGCGGGTTTGTGCAGCCAACTATGGTCTGACAACAAACTGATAATCCCAGCCTCAAACCCTTACTGGTTTATAGTAGGACAAGCCGGGTTAGTTCATTTGTGTTGGGATAATGAAACAATCCGAAGTGCGCATAGTAATTGGCTTTGCATATTTAAATTATACCCATGACCAGACATGGTGGCACATACCTTTAGTCCCAACACTTAAGGAAGGTAGAAGCAAGAGGATCTCTGTGAGTTTAAGAAGATGTTTATGAAGTTAAGAAGTTTATGCCTGGCCTGCATAGTAAGTTCCAGGCCAGCTGGGGATACATAGTGAGACCCTACCTAAAATAAAATAAAATATTCACAATAATGAATCCATAATTAAAGAAAATGTTTGAGTCAAGATTTTAGCCATGACTGCCCATGATCAGGAGAGCCTGTTGCCTTTAGGCCCCTGATTCTGCTCAGATGGTGATGCTGGCAAGCATACAGTGACGCTAATTGCTTAACTCACAGCTAAGAAGCAGGGTAGCATGGGGAGAGGCCAGGATCTCACAATCTCCTTCAGGGGCATATCCCTAATGGTCTGAAGACTTCCCACTAGGCCTGCCTCCTCCTCCTAATATTGCTACCCTGAGGTAACACTATTAACACATGAGCCTTTGGGGAAGTTTCAAAGTATAATTTATACAGAATAGATTTATTCTCGCAGCTCTGGCTGCACAAAGCCAGGGTGCTAATGCAGGTATCTGGTGAGAAGATGGTCCCTGTTTCTCGCTAAAGCCTTGATACTGCATCTTCCGGAAGGAAGAGATACTGTGTCCTTTCATGGAAGGATGCAGAGAGTGGACAGTGAAGCCAGGGGCCGAGGGGTGCCTCTCTTATAGGCGACTTTATTCCATACATGCAACAAGAACGTCAGAGCCTGGCCATCTTCTTCTTCAAAGGCGCCCTTTCTTACTGTCCTTCCATTAGCCATCAAGTTTCAATCTCTAAATTTTGGAAGGACTATAAACCACAGCATACAGAACTTTTTAATTTCACGTGTATACAATCCAAATAGAGTTAGCCATTGTCCTGTTTCCACCTGTCTTAACTCTCCCGGCAGTACTCCAGTTAAGGGCTTCTTCAGCAACATAAAGGACAAACAGCAACAGAACCTACCTACCTTAAAGCGGGATTTCTGTCCTCCAAAATTCCTTGAGAGGAGTGCTCCTACAATTTTTTGAACTAAAATATTTATTTGACAAAATAAATATTTGTTCAGCCATGTGGCCAACATATAACATGATGAAAGCAAGCATTTGGAAAGTCAACATGCAGCCCCTTGTCAATTGGTAGACCTGGCTGTCTTCACTATGAAACACAGGATTCTCTGTGTGTCTTGTTGATAAGGAGGCTGCTGGTGCTGACATACTCGGGTGCCTTGGGAAGACATTTCAGAAGTGGAAAGACTTTTGAGAAAGAAAAATAAAAATATCCAATACTCGAACCCGTGCTGTTTTCAGGCTGTTTCACCTGAGTATGAAATATGTAGTCAGAAGAAAAATCCCATGTAATGGTAGCCTCTGAATTTAAGGCTAAAATGAGCCCCTAAGATAAACTTCACACTTTTTCACTGGTTTTGAGGAAAATGAATTTTTATATAATTTTTAATTTTAAATAATTTTTATTAATTCTTTGAGAATTTCATGCCGTGTGTTTTGGTTATATTCAGCTCCTTTTTCAACTCTTCCCAGCTCCACACACACCCCCATTCACCATGCACCCAACTTTGTGCCCTTTGCTGTTAATCCCACGGAGACCAATGAGTGCTGTCCAGGTATTCTCGGGACACAATCTTCCTGGAGCTCGGTTGACTTCCCAGAGGCCTAGAGAAAACGACTCCCCCTCTCCCCGCAGCAAACAATTGCCAAGAGCTCCACAACTAGAGGTGGGAGTTCCAGTGTAGCTTTAAATATCGATTTTATATTTATTTATGTATTGACATATATGTGTGTGTATAAACATGTATGCAGGTTCCCATGGAGACCAACAGAGGGCATCAGAGGCCCTGGACCTGGAACTACACATAATAGTGAGACTCCCACTATGGATGGTGAGAAATGAACTAGTCTTCTGCAAGGGAATTTTTTTAAAGATTTATTAATTCTTACGTGCTTTGATGTTTTCCCTGCGTGTATATCTGTGTGAAAGTGTCAGGTTCCCTGGAGCTACAGTCACAGACAGTTGTGAACTGCCATGTGGGTGCTGGGAATTGAACCCAGGACCCCTGGAAGAGCAGCCAGTGCTCTTAATCCCCGAGCCATCTCTCCAGCCCAGGATTTTTTTTTTTTAATAAAATATTTTTTGTGCAGCCCAGCCATCTCATGTAAAAGCAACAGTGTGAAAATTGCCATAGCTGTGGTGGTTGACAGATGATATTAGGTGTGACTTGTGGGTCTGTTAAGTCCAAGTGACAGGCATCTGCTGCTCCCAGGAGTCACTGTACCTGCCAAGAAGCTGCCCTTCTGGATCTCCTTTTTGTCCAAATATTAGTCCTTGCCCAGAGAGCTTTTGCCATTTCAGAAAAAGGTAGTCTGCTGGTCATTGTAGATACACCTGATTTATCATCTGAGGACAACTCTTGCCCAACTAAAAGCTCCATCCCTTAGTCTGTTTGGAATACTATTGCATACCTACTGGACACTGGGTGGCTTACAGGTGACATATTTATTTATCACAGGTGTGGAAGCTTGGAAATCCACTATCAGGGCAGACAGGTTTAGTATCTTGAGAACACTCCCTGCTTTGTAAATTGTGTCTTTGTAATTTGTGTCTTCCCCCTTTTAACCTCACCCTGTGGAAGACACAAATAAGCCCTTTAGAGCCTCTTAGGATGCTAATCCACATGGATGCATCCTGTGTCTCTCAATGGTCCCACATCCTAATACCACCACCTGGAGGACTAGGTCTCAACATGCAAGTCCTAGGAGGACACAACATTCAAGATGTGGATGTAGATGCGCTACATATGTTATCCAGATAAGGTTGCACTGCTTTCCAGGGTGTGTGTGTGTGTGATCTGAGCTTCGAAAGAGCATTGGGACAAGCAGGTTGCTGGCTTTGCAGTTTCTCAGGAAATAGCAATCTCTACAGATGCCTCCCTGTTTATCTTTGTCCAGAGAAATGGGAAGTGGTCTTGACCCTCTTTGCAAGATTGGTTCTGCATCGTTGACTATTGATAAAACTAATAAGGCACTTAGTGCTTGCTCCCCCAGTACCACCAGGTTTTAAGCTTCTTCCTGGGTAAATATGAGTCATTATATTCCTTGTGTGATTAGAAGGGCTCTAATTCATTTCCTATTCTGCTAAGCTTATTTGTTACCTTTTAATAATTATATCCTAATGCTCGTTGAAAGAGACTCATTTCCTTTTTGAAGATGTGTGTTGAATTTTCATAATGGACTTCCCTTTGATTAAAAGAAAAAAATGAGTTGCCCTGTCGAATGCTGAGTTTGGCCACCCATGCCCAGCAGCACAGTCAGCCGTGGTCACACTGTTAAATGTGGTGATGGAGCCTCTAGGTGATTTTTAAGCAGAAGTTGAACATGAGCCCTGTTTCCTATTGTCTTCTTTGCTACTCCAACCACGGCTCATCACTCTTCAAGGAAAATCAACAAAAAGCCTTGTCCTGCAGCTCCAATGTCAAGGACTTTGGGTTTCTTTTCCTCTCCCGTGTGAATAAGACAGGTCTCACACAGTTGCACACCCCCAGCCGTAAGAATAGAAAGGAAAAACGGATTCAGTGAGAGTCGGAATTCCTGCAGTGATGTGTGCCATCTAGATTTTAAAGCATGGCTCCTATTTTCCTAATAGCTGTTATAACAAAATAGTGGCAAAATGGTTTGTATGAGCTATTTCCCCGAATATTGTTGCTGCCCCTGAGCATGAAAATGCCTTTTTTCCAACCCAAACAGCAGCTCCAGGGCCAAGCTACTCCTGCAAGTGTCTAACTGCCCTAAGAGTGCAGCTGAATCAGCTCTTTGCTTTTAGTCCAGGCTGCTGCCTGAGTCCAGGGCGTGGCCAAGAAAGCTGGGCAAGGGAAAAGGAGCTGGAAACTGCAGGTGAACTGTCTCCTTCCTAGCCTAGACTCTGGGTTTGCTAAATCAAATGTTCCTCCCTGGCCCATAATCATCTTATTATTTACATGTGGAAAAAAAAAATGAAAACCTCGGTTGACCTTCATGATCAGGACAAGGGCACAGCGGAAGCCGGTGCTGAATTTAATTTAATGTTCTATAACAAACAAGGGGGAAAGATATAGAGATACTGATTTTGAGGGAAATGTTAATCACCCAAAGCTTAATTACAGATAGCATCATGAGAAGAATACATAAAAGGCTTGAAATGCAGCCAACGCGTTTTCCTAAGAACATTAAAAAATGATTGTTGTTTACAATTCGCAAATCGCCCAGACGTAGCGCCGAGGTGGGAGAAGCAAGACTCGGCTGGAAGGAAGACGAAGATTTGAGCTTTTAAAAGCAGCTTGGGATTTAGAGTGAGCTGGTGTCTCTGGTGTACATGACACGCTGCACATCTTTCAAATGAAGCAGTAACAGATCCCTGGCAAGCATGTCAAGATAAAATTCCAGGAGACGACAAACCTAAATAAAAATAAATAATTTATAAGTCCTGGGGGTGGGAATTGCAGGTAAAGGGGAGCTAGTAGACATGCATCTCCTTGTAAGCACAATGGCAGCGCAGGAAAGACGAGGATTCTAAGTTGATGTCGCCTCATTGCTGAATTCACCTTTTCACTCAATGCAGTTTTCATTTGCTGAAAGAATGGCTCCCACTTATCTAGTCTACTCTTTTGATACGCTCTTTTGTCTTTTAATGACCCATTACCTTAGGAGGTGAGTTTTGAGATAATAGGCTACAGCGTTTTGAAAATAAGTTTGCCCCCTCTACCTGGACAACCCCCCACACACACACAAGCCTTTGACATCATTCCAAGAAGAAGATTGCCTTGAAGGAGGAAGGCAGCTCCATGCAATTCTTTCTTCCCTGACCCGGGCAGGCCGTTGTGCTTAGGAAAGATAGATTTTTATTTTTTAGGCAACTAAATTGCATGTGTCTGTGTGGGGGTGTGGTATAATGTTGTGATGCATACGTGCATTATGGATGTCTGAATCGGAATGATGCGCTAGCCAACACGTTTACCTGTCCCTTTGCAGAAGAATTAACCTGAGATTCCCCAACACCCATCTTCTCTGGCCCCACCAAGTCTCCACACAGTGCTCTGGACATCCAGCCTTGGTCTGGGCTCTCTCAGCTCCCCACCCAGTAACACCAGTTGGTCTCCAGCCATCCCTAGCTCCAGCCGGAGTATCCCTCACAACTGCAGTCCTCTTGTATTTGGGAACCACTTCCAGTAAAGCGTAGCTAAAACAGTAATTTCACATACATCCAGATTCCTGCAATGAACACGCACTGAAGCAAAGCGGCCAAGCAGCTCCTATATCTTAAGATATCAAAAGTTTAAAGTTTAATGAGAATTTCCAATTTAATTTCTTAATTGGAAATTAAGAATTTATTCGAAGTTATTAAAAATAAATTTGAAATGGATTAGAGATTTAAATCTTAAAAGAAAGCCTTCAGAGAAAGGCATTTTTCCAAGGGGTTGAGGAAGAGGTGAGGAAGTTCTAAGCACCCTGGGAGCTCCTCTGAGCCCGGGCCACAAGTGTCCGTCACCTTTGTGTTGTTCCCTCCGACAGGATCTTCAAACTAGTGTGACACGGAGAGGCTTTTCCTCTGAGCGTGGTGGCAGGGATAGAGTCCTGGGGACAGGGATGACAAACGCACATGGCAGCCATGTGACTTGGCAGGTCCTGTGAGCACAGACACCTTGACCCTGCGTCCTTTGGCCGCTGCGAGCTCATTTTCTCATCTCCCCAGCACGTGACCACCATGTGACTTACTGTCCGCATCTTCCCTGACCAAGCGGATCAGCTGCTGGGAACCTCGACCTTTCGCGTTCCCGTTGTAAAGCACTGAGCTGTTGGTTTTGTTAAGCTGCAAGGCTTTCTGGGAAATAACACAGAAGAATAACGCAGATGGCTGGGTGACTCTGCTCATCAGGGAGAAGCTACAAGAAAAGGCGCACTGGCTAAACCGGGCCTTTATGGAGATGGAGCAAATTGCAAATGTGGAGAAGTAGAATAGAAACCCTTCTTCACCAATTCTAAAATCAAACTGCTTCTGTCAAGAAATTGTCCTTTATGGCTGAGTTAGAATCATTAGAGACATGAGTGTGTGCTCCTTTACTTCCTAATTCAGACATGGAAAAGAGTCGGCCAAGGACCCCACAGACCCAGCAATTTGGAGAGCATGTAATGGAGACACATGGCGTTACTCATCTTCTGAAAATGACAGATTTGTCTCATCGGGGAAAATGGAATGAGTCACGTGGGTGGATTCAGAGAGTTGCACAGTGAAGGCTGCTCTTGGCCACAGCCAGGAAACTGGTCGACATAAACACCCAGCAACAACACAACACAGCTTTCACTAAACCCAATGGGGAATAAAAGGAGACAAAATGGGCACGAGCTAAGGTGATTTATCCAGACCTGGCTGTAGCAGAGAGCTTCCAACTACCATCCCTTGTGTGTGGCAGACAGAAGGGAGGCCAGGGGAATGAGAAAGCTGTGGAGTGTAAGAAACGGAAGGATTTAGCTATGGCTTGGTTGGAGGGTTTGGGTCTAGGGGCAAGAACTGGGCGAGAGCTGTGCTTGATGTACCCTCTAAAGAACATAGCTTCAACTTAAATTGCTAATGTGAATGACTGCTGAGAAGTGATGGGATCTTCAGGAGTTGATGCTGAGGACATGAAGTCTAGTCACTAGAGATATGGCTTTGGAGGGGACACTGGGACCTCCATCTGTTCCTCTTTCTCTCTTCCCCAGCTGCTATGATGCAAGCACCTTGCTCTGCCTCATGTCCACACTATAGTACATGGCCTCATCATCGTCCCCCAACCAACTGTAGACTGAGGGGGCAGCTGAATTTTAAAAAACTACAGGAGGGAAGGGAAGATTGAAATGTGTCCCAGATTTCAGTCCAAGGAAAGAGGAGGAAGACAAGGTGATATCCTACTCACCAATCCCCTCAGAAATGGCGAACTTACCAGTTTGGTGGCAATAGAGCTGCTGCCTCCAGGCCTGCAAGTCGTCAGGTCCTGTGGCTCATGGCTTCTGCTGAAGAGCCGTGAGCACAAGATGAGCATCACCTCCAGGCAGCTGCCTCAGATGATGAAATAGGAATATTAAAGATCCATGCCACTGCCTCAGCTGGTGATATCCCACCTTGTGGATCGTGCCACCTTGAAAATTCCCTGAAATGTGGCTTGGCATTCCACTGAGATACAGTCAAAGTGTGGCGTCTCCCTCAACAAATCCTGCCCCCCCCCCACCCGGCTCCTCCCTTTGAGGGGTGTTGATCACAGGGACGCCTTCAGAAACCTTGGAATGCTAAATTTCCTGACACTTCCATGGAAGCCTGACCCTGATCCCAGAGGAACGGACACACTGTGGATAGGCACTGGATAGTTGGAATTATATGATTTTGGGGTAGAGAACATGCAAGCAAGTCCCTTCCTAAAGAGGGGCATATAATAACGGTGGAGAGGGTTCCAGAACGACCATTGAGGGTAATTGTGAAGTATATGACAATAATGGTACTGTTCCCTTGTTTGTATGGAGCGAATCATATTTATCAAGTAATATATATCTCAACAATACCTGGTTATATTGCACACCTAGTTTTTATGGGACTGAATACATTTTCCTCAAGGTTAGAGATCTGAAGTATGCGTGAGTTTTGAAGTTTTAAGTATTCCTCACTCAACTGTTTTTTGTAAAGCTATCTAGACTATTTTTTATAGAGAGCCATGAGGTTCAGACAACGCAGAGCCATCCTCAAATCTTTTAGATAAAATTAACATCATGCATTTTTGAAAATCAGTAACAGGCAAACTCTGTAACAGTAACAAAAATTGAAAATCAAATGGGTATCTATGACTCTGACAGAAACTAATCTTTTAATCTGTACATGGATAGAGAAAGGCTGAGTTGTTCAGTCTTCTCTGTGTTCACAGTTCTTCTGTAGCGGATGGGATTATAGGTGATTTGTAGCTCTCTTCTGTACATTGCCTACACATTCAAACACAACATGGATGGTCCTCTTACCAGTGACAAACCTTAGCATCTAAGGTTAATGTCTATCTAGACACGCGATGCAGGATACTAGAGACTGATGGAGACAGTTTGGGAGTTTCTCGCGTAGTGCTTGAGTCTCACACGTGTGTGTTTTGTAAAACCCACTAGTTTCTATGGTGATTAATTATTTGAAAATTCTAGCTTTAGAAGTTTCTCAGCCTCCTAAAAATTTCCCAAGATTTTTACATCTTCTTATTTTCTTCCTGATCCAAAATAAACCCCAAGGCTCTCATGAGAATTGTTGTCCAGATGGGAAAGTATATTTTCGCTTCACTTTTAGGGAACTGAGCTTCCTGTCAGACAGGGCTTTGGTGACTGAAGCTTTGGGTTCTGTCAGAAGCCGCAGCCGGGGCTGTTTAAACCCAGACAGCAGCACTTTCTCCTCCTTGTTTAGTGATTTTCTGTTTTCAGCTAACAACCAGAGGGTTTAGGCTCAACCTTGCCTATAGTAGCTGTTGACTGTCAACCTTCCTATGCCTCCTTTTGTCTTAGTCAGGAGTCCTCTAACAGAAAGGACAGAATGAATATATGTATTAAAGGGGGTTTATTAGAATGGCTTACATGATAAGGTCTGGGTATTCTGACAATAGGTGCCTTAGACTAGAGAGGCTGAGAACCTGGCAGATGCTCCAGCCATGAGACTGGATGTCTCAGTAGTCCCAGTCAGGCACTGATGGTCTGGATAATTCCTGGAGAGTTGGTTGCCCACAGTCTACACTGGAAGGCTGCAGAAGTTGTCTCTAATTATGAATAAAGGAATGCAGCAGCAGCAGCAGCAGAATAGATGAGCTTGCCAGCAAGAGTGAAGGCAAGCAGACAAGAAGCAAAACTCTCTTCCTACATGTTCTTTTATCTGGGCTGCCACCACAAGGCGCCATGGCATTTCACAGTGGCTCTTCCTGTTTCAAACAATCTGGTCAAGAAAATCCATCGCAGGTGTGCCCAATGGCTTGCATTTTAGTTGATTCCTGTTCTAGTTGAGTTGACAACCAAGATCAACCCCCACATTTTCTAATCTCAGCTATCAACGGTATGGGCTGGAGCACTTAGCCAGCACACACGAAGCCCAGAGTTCAGTCTTCAGCACTGCAGAAACTAAAAGAAAAGAAAGGGGGAAAGTCTTAGCTACCGTGAGCAGACAGTGCTACACTTAGAGACTCGTGTTCTAGGGGCTCAACTTAAAATGAACAGTCTCAGCCAAACACAAGAAAATAAAAGAAATAAAATAGCTACATTTCATGCATTTTAATCATTTTAATTACTTTCTTGTATTACAAAATTAATCCATGTTTGCTGGAGAATTTTAGATTTTTTCCTACTTAAATCAAAATTGACATGGAAACAAAGAATATTTTGCCCAAGTGTTTTAAATTCCTAGACTATAAATTATTAAGTAAAATGCAAACATGCTCTGATTCTTCTGCGATCATTCAATAATCAAAGTGCATTGTGAGACACTATGGCTCACAGTGGTTCTTAACAGCCATGGCTTCAGAATGGCAACTCCGCATGACACCAAACTGTCCCCCTTAAATGTTACTTATTTTAAACCAACCATTTTTGTGTTCCTGTGTGCCTTTATTTAGTTAGTATTCATGGAACTGTTGTAATTTTGTTGTCTTCATTTCAAAACATTAGCAGTTTCCATTTTGCTAGCATGGTTTTCTCATTCCATTTTTAGATTTAACAAAGCAGCGTAAGTGGAGTCTTTCAAAAAACTGTAGTGTGATAAACCAAACTTAAACAAGTATGTATTCTCCTCATGCCTCCTTGCGTGTGACATCCCGTGCATTAGGGACAACCACTTTCAACTCCCTCAGGCATTTACCCCAGGGACACGCTTGACTGGATTCAATGGTATTTGCTAATTATAGACATTCTAGTTACCAGGTCTTAGCTTCTTCACACACACACACAAGCACACTCACCCACAAGCACATACACACGCACACTCACACACATGGGTGTTTCCTCCTTACTTCTGATGTGTATAATAACAGGTTTTACTCATAGCAATATTATATTGCTACGTGTTTATAATCAGTAAGTACCATTTACAAGTGAGCATGGGATAACTGTAATCTTCTGCCTTCCCAATGCTGTCAAATCATCAGGTGAATAATTTCCCCTCTTGCTCTAGAAATATTCCTTTAAACCCCATGCCCTCTTGCTTAATTCTACAAGGTTTGTTGTGGAAGCTTCCATCACTAGCATTCTGGGACTCTTCCCCTCTCAGCTCCCCTGCGTCAGATTCATTTCCTGGGGCTCTTTTTTTTTATATTTAACATCATTTCTTTATTGAATCTTTGAGAATTTCACACCATGTACCATGATTCTGCTCACCTCCTAGTCCCCCCATATCTTTCCCTCCCCCTTTAACAGCCACCCAAACAAACAAGGAAAAAATAAACAGACCAAACCAAATTCCTGGGGCTCTTACAATGTCTCTTTAATTCTCTCTAAGAATCACTTTGCATTCCTTGAGCTGCTAACCTTGAAGGTCCTTCTGATGCCCATTTCTCACATGTGGTGGGGTACCATCTCATCGTAGAGGTCTGAGAAAGCACTCTATGTGTCCTAAGACTTTACAATAGCATTCCATGGCATGGACATTTTAACTGTGCTAGTTATGTGGTGGTCCCTTTCAATCTGTCAATTCATATTTCTCATAAATTCTTAGATTTTTTTTCTTGCATATATAATTCTGTATTTACTAGGTAAATGCCCTCTATTTCATTTAATTTTTTAAAGTCTTATTAGTTGAATAGATGAACAAATTTGATGATAGCACTATAATTTTCTTCTGTATCTTCCATCTCTTGAGTTTTTAAAATTATTCTTTCAAGGGAATAACCTCTATTTTTATCTTCCAACTTGCCTATTTTTAAAAGTATCGTTATTAATAATACCTTTTGTTTTCAGCTCTTAAAGGCTTGCACTAGCTGTTTTTTATCGATGGCACAGATGCCTGACAGAAGTAAAGGAGGAAGGATGAGTCTCTGCTCACTGTTTCGGAGGACTCTGTGGATGGTCTCTTGGACAAGTGATTGGGTAGAATAGCCTCGTGGCAACAGAGGCTAGGAAAGAGGAGTTTCTCAGTTATGGCTCACAGGAGGCTGGGAAGAAAATATGCGGGGACCAGAAATAACCTTCCAAGGGCTCCCCCTGGGATCTGCTTCCTCCATTAAGGCCCAATCACCTCCTAACGTATGAAGAGCCCACCATGCTGCCACACACGCCCAAGCACACCTCTAGTCCAGGACCAAACACTGAACACATGAGTCTCTGGAGATGCATCGCATCCAAACCAAATAGACCTCTATCATATCTCAAATAATTTATTTAGTTTCCTTCCTCTCCCCCACTCCCACAATGGATGTTTTTGGAAGGCATAAAGACATCCATGGTGAGCCTTTAAAACTGTTTTCCATTTTCTGAAAAACACTGGGAGTTTAGGGGCTGAAGAGATGCCTCCACAGTGGAGAGCACTAGCTGCTCTTGCAGAGGACTTGGGTTCAGGTCCCAGCACCCACATAGCGCCTTTCTGTCCCTAATTCCAGTTCTATGGGATCTGGTGCCCTCTTCTGAGCTCCATGGACACCTGGTGTATGATGTAGACTTAGATACATGCAGGTCAAACATTTAGATACAAAAATAAAAATAATAAAAATAAAAAAATATAAAAGACATTCCATCTTGCTTGTGGGTTTCATCACAAGACCCATAATCCTGGCCATCTCACTCACATCTGTCTAAGAGGGAAATACTAAAATTCTATTCAATAGCACAAACAGCTCTTTTATCCCGCCCGAGGACCACATAGTAACAGACTCCATGCTCCAACCTGTTATCTAATCTCATCATAACCCAGATAGCAGCATTCTGAGAATCAAGGGAGACACAGGCGAAAGCCCTGGAGAAGCGCCCCTCCTTCCGCCAGCTGCCATGACACCTGACTTCAGGGAGAGCCACGACCCTCACCCAACTAAGACTGTTCCTCTCTGTCTTCTGCTGCCATGGCCCAGATTTTACCAGATATCTCTTGTCTGACCTCTCCCTATTCCTTAGGCTCGCATGCCTCCAGCATTTATTGTGTTCACCTTTTAGAGAGCGTTGGACAAGCTAGCAGGACTTAATTGAAAGTCTGTGCCTGTCCTCGGTGTATAAGTTTTCCACAGCAGAACGCATTTCCAATTGCCTTCCTCATTGCAATTGTATTAGGAGAGAGGAGAGGGGAGATTATATGGGAAAACAGGAGTTCTGTACTCAGGGAATGATATATATGCAATTTGCCTCTTGCTTCTAGTTTAATTTTGGCATATGAAATATGGTCTTCATTCTGATTTAATTTCTGATTGTGTTCATTTTCTGTCTCTAGATGTATTTAAGCACTCTTGAAGCTATCTTATGTCACTTCCTTTTCACTATGGTTAATATTAACCTATCAACATAATTATGACCCATGGGCAGGGACTATTTCTTAATCATTTTGATATCCTCTACATCCCTAGAACCAGGCCAAATAGCTGAACTAACCCTGGGACTAATAAATGTCTGTCTGGTGGTGAGGGGAGGGAGAAAAGGAAGACATGCTTTGCTTTCTCATGACACCATATTCTCCTGTGGCCACGTGTCTAGAGAATCCTTGAAGCATGATGCATGCCGTAACATCTTCCAGCTTCTGTGCTCCTAAACGACAGTGCATCTAATGCTGCAGGATCTGCACAGGGATGAGGATGTGGCTAGCGATTATGGAAGAGACTATAAGAGTCTCCTTTCTCTCTATTGCTGGCCTAACTCCATAAAGTGTGGGCCTGGTCACTCAGACACTTGCAGTCAGCCCCTCCACTCATAGCTGGGTGCACTTTAGACTGTGCTGAAGGAGGGGAGGTCTGTTTCTGGCTGTGCTAATAGTAAATATTCATTCTGGCAAAATAAATAATTTAATAAATGATGATCCAATGTGATCGAAATGGTACTCCTGGTCGAATTTTCTGTTCCATATGGGTTAAACTGATTTGGGGGTACCCTTGGAAACTTACGATCATGTCTTAAGTACTTTCTCTTGGGGAAAGCGTTTTGAATTATAAACGACTAAGTCACATTTAAACTTTTGTAGTGTGTTCGATCACATGCCAGGGGCTGATTGTATTGTATTGTAGTCCATCTGGGGCCTTGAGAACAGAAGGAAATGAAATCATCAGAAGGATAATGTCACTGCTGGGCACAACAAATCCAAAGTAGCAAAATGGTCTATAATATGGATATCACAACAGAATGAAAATGAACATGTTTTGCACAGTTTGGACATTTGTAGGCTGGCTTGGTATCTACAAGGAAAACTGTTCAGACAGAAACCGGGAAGAAAGTGGTGTCAGGAGTGCCAGGAAACCTGGACCCCGGTAATGGTAGATGAAGACAAACAAGCCCATTATATAAATGCACAAAAGTTCCCAAGAGTAGAGTTGAATTACCTAAAAATGTAAACAAGCTCAAGCCCGCAGGAAATTGGAAGGTATGCCTAATAAAATGATCTCTTTTATATAAAAAAGATGTCATGAGGTTGTATTGCAAGAGTCTAACTAGAGTGTTATTTTCTTTTTCTTTCATTTTTCTTTTTATTTATTCTTCTCTGATTAGACCGCATTTTCTTATTCCCAGGGAATGAGCTACTGTGATTCATGAATTCAGAAAAGCAGTCAACGGGCATCGCACTGTATGAGATCCATTAGAAGTGATTGCCCAGTACCCTCAAAGAGTGTGGAGCTCTCTAAGTAGGCTGAGCTTGGATTGATGGTGGAAGTCCATAGATCATGGATTTGTGTTCCCTTGGGATTTTCCACTTGTCTCTTTTGAACTCAATATAATATAATATGTTATATAGTATAATAATATAGTATAATATAATATAATATAAGACTCAGTCCTTCAAAATGAAATGAAGATAGAATTTGGGCTTTCAGGGTTGTGAAACAAAGACCTAACACAAGGGGGCGCAATGGAGCCATTGTTCTTGACATCCAAAATCTAGGAACACAAGAAAACAAAACAAACGTTTTCCTCAAGAACAATCCCGATAAAGAATTTCTTCCAAATTAAACTCGTGCCGCCAAAGGCTCTATGCCTAACCATATATCTTTGAGTGGCTAAGTATTTTTCATTTCACATGCATAGATGTGTGTATGCACACGCACACACAGACACACACATTCATATACACACAATTTAGTTTGCTAAGATCTTTAATAATACTGTTTAGGTTATTGTGAACCTGTTTGTGATTTTCACTTACTACTAACACATGTAATTACCATGTAGCAGAATAAATACATACATACTATTAAAGTATGGTTGACAAATAATTATATATGTATGTTATGTGTGTTGTACATATGCTTTTTATAGGTATATGTCATGAAATGATTAACTCAATGTAGACAGGACATATTTATCAATTAATTGGATGCTTTATTTTGAGCTACAAGATTTACTAACATCTATTCATAATCCGTTGCTGCTGAGGTACAAAAAATTAAATGACTCCCCCCAAGAAAATTAGATATCTGTAATTGTCAATTCTTATTTTACTGAGGATATGGTTTGCTTGCTAAATAATTCTGATACCTGATTTCTTTCTCCCTGTTTTGTTGTTATTATCATTTTGGTTTGTCTGTTTGAACCTTCTTGTTTGGTTGGTTTTGTTTTAATTTTTTAGAATTTAATGCATGGATACTTTATTTACATCACTGCCCCCTGCCTCTTTCCTTCCAGTTCTTTCCATGACCCCCTTCATTTTCATGACCTTCTCTTCTTTATTACTTTATTTATTTAATTATTTATGTCCCATACATACACATACATCGTTTTTATACATATATATACAGACATGCACACCCTATAAGTCCTTTCAGTGTTGCTCATATGTATACGTGTATAGGACTTACCACTGGGGACTCGGTAACCGATCAGGCAGCTCCTCCCTGAAGATGCCCCGTTTCTCCCTCTCTCCACAGCCACCGATTGCCTACAGCTCTTCATCCAGCGGTGGGTCCCTGCAAGGTGTGAGGTGTGCTCTTTCTTTAGAGTGCATATGTACTTTTAACTGAAGGGACCTTCAGGGTCTTTCACTTTTAAAGCAAAGTCGAAGTGTAAGTTACTAGTATATTATCAAATTTTTAAGTTAAGTGAACCTGATTAATGGTTCTTAATAAGTGGACAATAAACCATGCTGAATTGCTAATCAAATACTTCCTTTAAAAATGTAAAATGTCTTTGATACCCGCCACCAGAACCCTAGAGAAGCTCAAAGCCTCGAAATGCTTTCTAGATAGATGATGACGAACGTGAGCATGTTTTTCTCTTGGCATGCTAACAGTTTATTACCTACCGTAGAGATGTGTTCTGTCAGTAAATGAAAAGGGGTGGGGGTGGGGGGGGGTATGTTTAAAATCCTATTCCCTAAGGAGCTAATGTTTTCAGGTATTGAACTCAAATTTTCAACTGGAAGCGTAGCCATCTTCAGAGGAGGCACAAGCAGTGCAAAGCTCTGACCCTCCTGCTACTTCCTCCCTCACTTCAGAAAATCTGTTTCTCTACTCGTAAAGCTGCCCTGCCTGTGGTGCGAGGATGGATTGAAGACATCACCTGCCTGCGTGCATTTTGTACAGTAGCGCACCCCTTCCGCCAGCCTTATCCTCGCCGCCTTGACCCAGGTGCTTCCAGGATGAACAAGCTGTGTGCTGAAAACACATGAATCTAGCGTGGCACTGGGCTGGAGACCCCTGGAGCCTGCAGGTGCTTTTTCCTAGGCCAGCATTGTCTCCCGTTCCTAGTCACACGAAGTCTCAGACCTTCATACAGACCCCAGAAGCCACAGGTCATCTCAGTGTTTGGAGCTGGGTGATGGGATCTTCAGACCCCCTTATCCCTAGTTTAGGGGGACGAAATCACAGGACGGGGGCGTGGGAGGGGAGCAGGCCGTTTTCGTCCCAGACAACCTGCTCTGCTGGGCTCCTCCACGCTGAGCTCTGAAGAAGGTGTTTGCCCTGAAGCGTGTCTCTTTAAGGGTGGTAATTATTTTTCTTCAAAGGGAAAAGGCAGCTAAGGAGCACGCGCGCGGGCTCCCCAGCTTTTGCTCCTTGATGACAACAGTGGATTTGGCCTGATTTCCTATTCTCCGCAATCACTGATGGGAGGAGAGGCAGCCATTAGCGGGGGTCCCAGTTGACCTCCAGCTAAATCGTTGCAACTTTCCCTTGCCGTCTTCCTTTCATTCTGGGAGGGGGAGGAGAGAGTAGCTGTAGCTAAAACAGAGAGGTAAAGGAGAAAGCAGGTGTGAGGCTGACAGATGATGTAATTGGGAGGGACAGCATTCTCAATCTCACGGCTCTTCGGCTCTTCGTGCTGTCCTGCCTTTGAGTCTGTGAACAGGAAAATGAATTGTTGGAGCTGTTTGAATTGAGGCTGTAGCCACTAAGCAGTGAACTGTGTGCATATTGTCCTATAGTGCTTGAATCTTCTTGCGTCTGGAATATTTCGTGGTTTTTTTTTTTTTTTTTTTTTGTGAAGGGAGATTGCAGGGGAGTTGGCTCCGCCATGCTGACAGAGTCCCTGGCAGTAGCCTCTCCCAGAAGACCCTGGCAACCCCATGGCCATCAGCAAATTTCGAATGTTCGTGGTTGACTTATTCTGGGTTAGGGATACCCTATCCCCCACCCTAAGAAGATGCAAATCGTGAAGAGCAAAAGCTCAGTTCAGTGTCATCCCACGTGAACAGCTCTCAGGCACTAAAGTACAGTTTCAAACTTGGATGGAAGTGCATTACTTCGTAGTGATAGGTTTTGAAAATAAAGCAACTGACGATGAGAGCCGTTTGCCGAGATTGGATGTTCTCTTGTGATAACTTTTGGAGCGTTTTATGTCACTGGGGGAAACCTCAGGAGTGTTTCTCAGCGGTGCTGTGTAAGATGAATTTCTCTTAATTGTCTACCTCATTGTTATTACACACGCGAGCTCAGCATGAGCAGGCCTGGAGGCGACATATAACCACCAATAGCGCGCGCTACTAATGGCAGCTGAGTAGCTGAGGTTAACATAGACGCGGTGGGGTGAAGGTGTAGGGCTGGCGACAATTAATCTCAAGTAGAATCCAAATAAAGGTAAAAACCATCAACGTCAATAATAGCATCCTCCACTCCTTTTGAGAGAAGACAAGTTGAAAATTGCCTTTGTTAAATACAGTGCTTTTAATTAGCATGGGGAAAATTCCTTACTGAAAATTGTGGTGTCCCTGGACTTACACAGGGTGTACCTGGCAATGGACTTTGCCTGTGAACTTTCTAAATTTTACTGCTGAAAGCTGGATGCAAGCTGTAGCTAAGACAGCAATCAAGATTCTATACATTTTCATGAATGCACTGTGTAAAGACATCATTGTTTTCTTTTCATTTAATGATCATATACGAACTTATATATGAAACGGTCACACATCTGTAATTCCAACACTCCAGAAGATGAAACAAGATCACAAGTTCATCAAGGTCAGCCAGGACTATATAGCAAAGGCCAAGCAGCTTGGGCTACACAGTAAGACCCTTTAAAACTTTACGCATTTAGGTGTACATATTTTCCAAAGATGTTGATTTCCTCCAAGTCTGAAGATCTTCGGCTGTCTGCTAATTGAAACTAGGGTTCTATGGCTACAGAGCAGTTCGGTTGGCAGAGAACTTTCCAAGCCTATACGAAGCCCAAGGTTTGATCCCAACACTATATAAAAATGTACACAAACCTATTCTACCTTACCCAGGAGGAAGAAGCAAAAGAATTAGAAAACTGACACCACTGGGCAGTGGTGCTCCATGGCTTTAACCCCAGCACTTGGGAGGAACAGGCAGGCAGATCTCTGAGTTCCAGGCCAGCCTGCTCTACAAAGAAAGTTCCAGGACAGCCAGGGCTGTTACATGGAGCAACATTGTCTTGGGGTGGAGGGGATGGAAAGAAAGAAAAAGGAAATTTTTGCCATGCAAATTCCAGGCTAGCCTGGGATACCAAAGACCTTGAAGAGTGATGGAGAGAGATAAAGGAAAAGAGAGAGAGATTGTGTCCCAAGTAGCATATTAGAATTCTAGTCATAAACTTTAAGGCTTTCCTAAGTTTATTTTTTGTCAATTGTTTTCTTTGTACTCTCATTTCAAGAATAGACTTTCTGAATTTTAGCATGTCATTTTTCATTTTTTCCTCTAGGTTTTTTTGCATTTATCTCTTAGGTAATAAACTGTTCTTGATCTTGTGATCAGAAATATAATTTCCTGCAGTCTTAAAATATCATGCTAACAATTATTCTTTGTACATTTAAACATTGAGTTCACTTGGAATTAAATAATGTGTATAGTAAGAAATAGGAATTCAATTTCATTTTCCCCACCTCAATGTCCAACAAGCCCTGTACCATTTATTGAAGAGTACATCCTTTCCCTGTGGACCAAAAAGGAAGAAATCCCATTACTCAAGATTGTGGTTGCCTCTCTCTAGGTTCCCTGTTCCATTATTTCATTTGTCTCTTTCTGTGATAGTAGTGTGTAGTTTTACAAAATAGATAACTGGAAAGCTCTCCTAACTTACTAGAATCTGCAGAGAGGGGTCCCAAGGAAAAAGGCCACTGATGTAAAAAAAAAAATGGCAGGCTTGACTTCATTCACTCATTCGCTCTCATTCATTCGTCGAATAGGATTTCTATCATGTTTCTGGGAAGTCTGAGGAATTGAAAACTGAATAATTCACAATTGCTAACCCCAAAGAAATATAGCTAGGGATGGAGGCCAGCAAAGAATTCCATTTTGTTCCCTTATGAGTCAGAGCAAAGGCTGCACACCACGCTTTAGATACCTGGGGGAAGGAAGCAATCATGCCAGGCACACTTAGACAGATCTTAGCTGTTTTAGCCTATAAGTTCTTGATTCAGGATAGTTGAAAGACACAAACTGGCATTTTTTTTTTCGAGAGAGAGAAAGAATGGAATTGCAGAAGAAAAGAAAAGGCTCATTCAAGTGCAAAAGCACAAGGCTTGTGTCATAAGAAAGCATCAGAGTAGCTCAGGCTAGAAAGGAAAGCCTGGGTAAAGGCTCTGTCTGAGCAGATGAACTTGAACTCTACTCTGTAGGCAGAGGAGGAGTAGGGTTTTTAAGCCAAAAGATAATGCCTCTCTGGTGGTGTGAAAGCAAAGATCAGTGGACTGGAGGCTCAATGCTGCTCCTGGCAAGGCCAGCTCAGAGGCTCGTATATGGCGACTACAGTCTGACGTTGGCAGAAGTGAGTCAAATAGAAGCAGTCACAAGTCTGAAAACAGTCAAAGAGAATGGGGCCTGACAACAGCTGTCAGTTGTCATGGAAGAGGAGAGGAAATGGCAGCAAAGTTGCTAATTTAAGTAACTAAGTAGATAAGTAACTAAGCAGGTGAGAAATCACACTGCTGGAGAGGTGTTATGGGATAACTGCCCAAAGCAAAGGACAGTCCAGGACTTCCTATTTGATTATACCAAGCTTAAAGGGAAAAGGACAACTGGACTGAGAAACAGGTAATGAGCTCGAAGCACAAGTTGGTAGTTAGTCCAAGTGTCTCATGTTCTCTCTTTCCCCCCTAAGATCTATAAGTAACCAGAATCCTCTAATATACTAAATCCTTCATTCATATTCTATGCTTGTTAAAGATGGCTTTTCTAGATCCTTCCAGGCACTGTCCTTGCACATTTCCAGCCCTAAGGCATAGCTAGGACATCACCATTCCTCTGTTTACATGGCATGGGGAGAGGGATGCTGGCAGAATGATTCTGTAGGGACTTAGTCACTTTAAGAGGGCGTTGTCACAGCAAGAGTGTCCCTGCCAGGAACATTAGACACCCTCAGCTCTTAGAAGTCTCCTTCACAGTAACAGACAATGAGGGCTCATTTCGTATGGGCTCCTAACACCTCTCCTCCTAGAACACTCTACCAGCGGTTGTAGAGGAAATAGGGGTACCCAGAATTTATCACAGAGAGAACATAGGGACAAGAAGAAGGACTTGAAGTATCAAATATCAAAGTGTCAATCTGGTGAGATGACTCCATGTATGAAATCTTTGCCCCCAACGCATGAGGACTCAAGTTTGGAACCCAGAACCCAAGACAAACCAGACACACCTGTAATCCCAGAACTCCAGAGACAAAGACAGGGAATCCTGAGGCACTCTGGCCAACTAGAGCAGCCAGAATCACTGAGTTCTGGGCTCATCCAGAGACCTTGCTTCAATAAATAAAGCAGGAAGGTCTAGGAACACGAATGAAGTCAACTGCACGCCTCCACATACATGGACACGCATGTGCATGCACACTCACAAGCATGTGCACATGTACACACACACGTCCAATACAGGCAAACAAGCACAAACAAATCTAGATATCATTAATAAGGAGTTGTGTCCTGTGTCACTGTTAAGATAAGTTGTAAAAAATTACATGTCCAGCATAAAATAGAATAATTGAGAAGCTGATTTCTATCTACTTATACAACACCTGAACCTGTGTTCATATCTCACGAACTACCTATGGTACTTTCTCAATGACTGCTATCATTTAGTAAAAAAAATTTCAAGACAATGACAAACTTGGGGTATTAATTAAAAAATTATAGTGAGTGTACTATCCCACGCACTTGAAAGGCTAAGGCAGGAGAATCACTGTGAGTTAAAAGGCAGCGTACAGAGTGAGTTCCAAGTTAGCTTGGGCCACGTAGTGATGACTTGCTTCAGAGAGAGAGAGAGAGACAGAGAGAGAGAGAGAGAGAGAGAGAGAGAGAGAGAGAGAGAGAAAGGCAGGGGGAGGGAGAAAGGAAGGAACGAAGGAACAAAGGGAGGAAAGAAAGAAAACTTGCTATTTATTGCCTTTGCCTAGATATTCTATGTGCTCTAGGAATCCCAATGTTAGACTAAGAACTAATAATTGATACCCTGAAGAAAAAGCTTAGAGTAAGCTATAGTGTGGGGTGATTATTGCCACTTTAGGTCAGAGGCCATTGACTCAAACACCAAGGGTTTGTTGACTTATGGTATAGGAAGTTAAATATACTTGTACTGGTTGGTATAAAAACCCATTTACTTTGCTATTGTATATCAATGCCTATGAGAGTGGACTTAAATCACAGAGACATAAAACCAATAAATATGAAGATGTAGTTTTCCACTGAATACATTTATATCTGCCTCATTGTACTTCATGCCTATTCCTAAATAATAATCACAAAGCCCTCAAACGGTTATATAAACTGGCTGGAAAGCTACTTGTTAAAACTCTTGACTGACGTCCTGCCCTGAAACAGACCAAACAACACTGAATCAGATTGCAACATTGTTCCTCCACCGCTTGGGAGGAACAGGCATCTTACTAACCACCTCAATGCAGTCCCAGGAAGCTTTCCTGGCTCAGTCCCCAATACTCAGTCACAGACTGTGCCTCTCTGAAACAGCACTCTCTACTGTCTGTGGGAAGGTACATGCTTGCACATGTGCCTAGCACAGCCTGACCTGTGGCTGGCTCTATCACACAGAACTCAGGTTCCTAAGGGACTGAGCTGGTCTCGAATGGTGGGGAGCATGTGCTCGCTCATGCTGACCTCTTCCTATGCACAATCTCACCTGCTACCCAGTAAGAGGTTGAAATGCGACTCCCCCAAAACACCTGTGCTGGATTCTCACACGCACACCCATATCAATAAACCTTGCAGTGCAAGTTTATTAAGAAATGAGTTGTTTGGGTTGTGGTTAGCCCGGATGCACTTACACTCATTGTTCATATCTGAGAGAATGAGGCCCTGCTATTATAAACAGCTGCTGAACTATATATAATCACAACACATTGATAGCAAGAGACCAATACATACACACACACACACACACACACGCACTTTAAAGATCGGGGTTACCATCACAATGGTAGGTAGTCCTTATATCTCTTCCTAGAAGGAGGTGATTTGGGCACAATCATGCACGCAGGGGATGTCCCCTGTGAACACAAAGGTAGAGAGAGTCTGTGGTGATGCTATTATATAGCCAGCGAGGTAGAGGTGCCTGGTGGTCCAAGCCTGTAATCCCAGCTACTCAGGCGGCTGAGGCAGGATGAACATGAGGTGAAAGCCAGCCTGGAAACCTACTGAAAATGTCTCAAAACAAAAAGCAAATGATAACTTCTGACAAAGCCTGGAGGTAGAACATCCCTGGCATACACAACCCCAAGACTCAATCCCTGGGAACCAATGAAAATATATCAAACTTTATGAAAGATATCCAGTAAACCACCAAATGCAAAGACATGAGACAGACCGTCCTTCACAGCCCTCCATAGGAATCAACTCTGCCACCTCTTGATCTTGAACTTGAAGCCTACAGGACCGTGAAACCTAAAATATTAGCTACTTGAAGCGTCCAGTTTATGATGCTTTGCCACAGTAGCCCGAGCAAACGCATCCTTAGCCTGTAGCCCAGAGACTACATAGAGAAATGGTATTGCTACCTCCATTGCTTCTTAAGAGCAGAATTGACAACTGTCTAAAAAGTTAATCATTTCTCAGCTATTCGTTTTATAGCCTTCTGGTGCCTAGCGCTGTAATTGCCATCTGTGAGTGCGAAAAGGTCTGATGGAAACGTGAGTGATGCGCGTTGCCCTGATGGATGGCTGATGGAAATATCTGGGAGAATGAGGCCCTGCTGTAGTAAAACGGGAGCCGGGCTGTATATAATCTCAGCTTATTGGTACCAAGGGCCCAATGCATAAAGACCCTGCTTTGACATTAAGCTGATGGCTGTGTTAATCAGACACTAATGACAAATGTTCAAAAATAATCATGGACAAGTTTCCTGCTCATGTAAAGGAGGTGCTCGTATGGTTTTGCTTCTGTATAGAAACAGTCAGAACTGGGTATGAAATATCAGAGCATCAATAAGGCTGGAAAGAGTTTCGACAGCAGGGAGAGCCTCTATTCTAGAGGCTCATGGGAGAGGACTAGGAAAGAACAAGCTGTAAGATCACTGGGTTCTGTCCCCTACCTGCTACCTCCTAACTACACAGCTTTAGGGAGGCCATTTAGCCCTCCAAAAGTCTGTCTGATCACCTAGAATGTGGGATAACAATGTCTTCAGTGTATACCAGATCTTGGGGTTAAGAGATAATATTGGAGGCCGGAGGGATGGCTCAGTGGTTGAGAGCACTTGCTGCTCTTGCAAGAGAAGCAGAGTTCAGTTCCCAGCTCACATGTCAGGCAGCTCACAACAGTCTGTGCCTTTAGCTCCAGGGAAGCCGATAACCCTCTTCCACAACACCTTTGTGGGCACCTAAGCACACACACACACACTCCTTAAAGATAATATCTTTGAAGTTCCTGTCACAATGGCTGGTAGCATGCTCGATAAAGCTGTTTAATAAACGATAGCTACAAATTCGCATTTGACCTTGTTTTCACTAGAGATAACCATTCTGCATCCCAACACTGGGGAAATCTGAATTAAAAGTCTGCTTAGCTGAGTCCAAATTAGTGATGCTGAAATTGTCTCAAAAAAAAATCCCTACTGCAAATTCTTTCTTCCACCGTGTACCCACAACTGACCCGGAATATGGCAACCCAGCATGCTCACGGGTTTGAGTGAAAGCTAACCCAAAGGAAACTTCAGCCTAAAGTGCTCACCGTTCTGAAGGACAAATTAAAAATAAAGCAGGCTCCACTTACAGAAAAGGGATGCGGAGGTGAAGTCTTAGAAAACTGAGAAGCTCAGCAGACTCTCCTTAACTTCAAGGTGGCAGCTCTTTGAAGCCCTGGGATGTAGGCCACGCTTTTGAACTCGATTCCAATCAGCATAGCTTTTGTGTGTCTTCTCTTAAGGAGGCAGCCTGGAACCGTAGTTGCAAGGCAGGCAAGGGGCTCTAGTGTTCTCCTGGGCCTTGCTTCACAGAAGTAAAATAACCATATTCCATCATGACTCTGAGCCAGCAACATGGAAATTATGCAAGGTGGTTTGGGGCCTAAAAGAACCTTTTCTTGAGAAGGAGCTAGGCAAACGCCTTACTCAGTGTTAACGGCAACTGAAGTCTGTGCCATCCTCTTGCTACCAGACAGCTTCGAACCTCCAAACCTTCAGCCTGAACTCTGCAAGTCCAATTGACCATGTGTCTCCCTGGAGGTTATTTTTTTTTTCCTGGCTTGGATGTCGTGAATTACTCCAGGTAATATCCTTCCGTGTTCCCTGCTGAAATTGCTCATTAATCAGCCTTGAACTTGCCAACTGCAAATCACTTCCGCCAGGCTCTCAGCTTGATGGGATGAGAACAAATTAGCCCGAGACGTGAGGTGACAGGCTCCGGTTAGCGTGATGAGCCCCGAATACGCATTATGGTGGACAGAACCCCCTGGAGTGGCGGGACTGAGGCACAGCTGTGGATGCTAGGCATCCATTTCTCTGGCTGAAACAAAGGGAAATCCGAGAGCCTTCTTAGAGATAAAACATGGTAAGGATCACGTTGACCCTCGGCCCTCTAAGCCCAGAGACTTCGACCATTTAAGAGCTACATGGGATCTTACACATGTGTTCCTGAAGCTACTCAGCTCAGTGATGAGTAAACCAGAAAGTATAAATAAAGCCACAGAAACCTCAAACCAATTCCTTTCTTTCCTGATTCAGGGAGTGGATTTAGGTTTATGGTGTTAGGTATTTGAAGAACAGTTAGTTCACTGGGTACGAACGTTGCCTTGTGTTGACCAAGTTTTCTGTCCCCCCCCCCAGTCCTACAGCCGTTTAGCCCCAAAGAAACACACAGAGGGCTACATTAATTATAAACTGATTGGCCTAGTAGCTCAGGCTTCTTATTAACTCTTATAACTTATATTAGCCTATAATACTTGTCTGTGTTAGCCACGTGGCTTGCTACCTTTTTTGGAGAGGCAGTCAGTCAAGTCTTGCTTGCTCTGTGTCTGGCTTCCTCTGTGTCTGGGTGATGACTGCAGACTGACTCTTTCCTCTTCCCAGAGTTCTCCTGTTCTCATGGCCCTGCCTCTACTTCCTGCCTAGTTGTCCCACCTATACTTCCTGCCTGGCTAACTGGCCAATCAGCATTTTATTAAACAAGTACAAGAAACCAGTCTTTACAGGGTAAAATCATTGTCCCATAGCAGCTTTGCGAGTCAGTTCCTCACCCATTCATCTAGTGACAGAGGCCACTGGGAGCAGAGTTCAAGGGCAGTCAGGACACTGCTTAGCACAACCCCATTCCCATCCTAGAACAGGCCACTAGCTCAGAACGGCGTAACTATGTTTCTTTTTTCACACTTTGTCCTCAGCCCTGAAAATATGAACTGTGACTCAGTGCCACCATCTAGCACACCTTAAAGAGAGATATTTTAAACTCCCTGAAACCTGATCTATTGTCATTTCATCTGCTTAATGGCAAGCAGTAGTTGGATTGAAATGGGCAAAGGGTTTTGAATGACAGGCAAGGAGAAAGAAGTGGTCCATTGATACACAATCCTGGGAGCCCTCAGACCCAGAGGCTTCAAAATAGGATTGTCATTGTGTATTTATCTTGAATGGTAAAATTCTACCTCATGACAGCCTTAAGTTCCTGTCAAACTTGAGGGTGAATTTCCTTCACACTACAGAGGAAGCAGGTTAGGGGAGCAGAGGCCTCCTGAAGCCAGCAGCAGTGGGGGAAAGTAAGGTCAGATCACAGCAGTACCAACTCTTTCATTTCCTTCCATACCTCTGTATCTGGAACTTCCACCTGCAACCTGCCAATTTCCTCAGAGATGGAGTGATCATTCTAAAACCACTTCTCTGGAAACACACACACACACACACACACACACACACAAACCTACTCCCTCCTTCTTTATACACAGTTCCTTGCCACCACGCTCTAGACCAACGTTTCTCAACCTGTGGGTCACAACCCCTTTGAGGGTGGAATGACCCTTTGACAGGAGAAAACACAGATATTTGCATTATGGTTCATGAGAGTAGCAAAATTACACTATAAAGTAGCAATGAAAGTAATTTTATGGCTGGGGGTCACTACACCATGAGGGCCTGCATTAAAGGGCCGCAGCATCAGGAAGGTTGAGGACCACTGCTCTACACCTTTTCCTATCATTCTTCTGCATTGTAGCATCACTTATTCACGTGCTGTCTCCTAGGAGACAGGCAAGGTTTGAGGCTACAGTGATAGGGGAATGGTCCATGAGCCATAGCCCTTATTTATTATGACATATTATCTCATGTGTGATTTCATTTCCTCCTTGTAAAACCCAATCCTGTCATTTAAGGATTCAGATGGAATTTTGAAATCTCCTCTTTCATGCGTACACTTCACACAATTAGTTGTCACTCTGCTCTGACGCTGCTGCTGGGGCGTTGCCATCTTCTCCAAACTCTTCCATGGCACTTACACTCCAAGTCTACTTCTGTCCATCCACTGTAGGGACACTAAGCCAAAATGTTAAGACATTTTGAGATAACAAACTCGTGAATAGCTCAAATGTCAGCCCCTGCTGCTTTTGACTGGCATATAATAATTGTACACATTGTTGAGAACAGTGTGATGTTTTGATTGGTGTATATATTGGGTAGTGATCAATTCAGAGTAATTAGCCTATCCATCACCTTAAACTTCAAACCTGCCGTTATGATGAATATATTCTAATTCTCTCTTCTAAGTATTTTGAAATATTTCCTTCGTTATTGCTAATAATAATCGCCCTGCTGTACATGGAATACCAGAATTTATTCCTCATATCTAACTCTAATATTGACATGTTGACCTCTTGTGCCTTGCCTCTGCTTTCTTTAGACTCTAAGAACCAAAAGTCTGTGTTAATGTCTATGTACTTAACTATTTTTAGAGATTACACATATGAATGAGATCATGATACTCATCTTTCTGTGTCTGGATTATTTTTTTTAATTTGGATTATAAAGACAAGGTTTCTTTGGGTAGTCTTGGCTGTCCTAGAAATAACTCTCTAGACCAGACTGGTCTCAAACTCACAGCGATCCACCTGCCTCTGCCTCTTGAATGCTGGGATTAAAGGCATGTGCCACCACTGCCCAGATAGCCTGGCTTATTTTACCTAACATAATGCCTTCTAACTCCATCTGTGGTATCATGAATAACAGGATTTCAATGAATAATGTCCTACTGGGTACCACATTTGGAAGATGGACCTCACTGTGACCACTTAACTCTTTTCCATCTGTAAAAAAGGACTCTCAGCAGTCACCAAGATGATGAATCAACTAGGAACCAACCGTCTTAGATGTGCACGGGAGGCTTGAGTCTCTGAATGTGAACATTTGCCTACCATGGAGGCCACCTTATAGCATAAAGAGTACTCCAGCCATCAGCTTGCTGGATGCAGCTGACTCATCTGGATGATGCTGTACCTAAATGGCCCTAAGGATGAAGGTCTCTAAACCTTCCATCCTTTGTAGGCCCCTCATTTCCCTTATATTACTCGTGTCCATAAACTGACATTCACGTTGAAGCTGTCACTTGTCTGAGGCATTGTCCAGGATATTAGTTTGACTGTGGACTCTGGACCGGCAGCATAAAATGACCTGGGACTTGTTAGAAATAGTTCAAGTCTCTACCCAGATATACAGCATTAGAAAATGAGGGCACAGTACAGTAGGTGATTTGGTTGTGAGTTTAAACATGAGATCCACAGGGCTGGAGATGGGGAAGATGGGGATTGATCGTGTGGACAGTTTTTCCAGTTTTGAGTGAATGGCTTTTCTGGGGCTGCTACCTGTCACCCCATTATGTGATCCACCAACCACAGGCTGAAAACCTCGAGACCCCCCACCCCCACCTGTCTTGGGTTTCAAGAAAATTGTAGCCTCATCAGCATCTATAGAGCCCAGCACTCCCAACTGTTGAGAGAAGAGTACAGGTTTATACAGAATTATGAGAAAAACAGAAGTTTAGTCTAAGAATACTAGATGAAGGGCAGGCTGATCTATGCTTTTAGAGACAGTAAAGGCCACTGTACTCAAGACTTAGAGCTATTATAGAGCTGTAGATAGAGCCTAGTGGTAGACGTCTGGCGTGTGTAAGCCCATGAGTTTTATCCCCAGCACCACAGGTGATGGTGAAGATTATAAGTTAAAGCATGGCCTGGGCTATTTAACAGAACATTGTCTCTAAATAGTAAAGGAGTCCTTCTTCCTAGACTAGAGCCAATAGCCAGAAATACAAGGGTCCAGATTTATACCAGATAATATAGAGCAGTATGGTGCCAACAGGCACACTTAACTGAGCACCTGGAGACATGACGGTCCCCTCAGTGTTCATGGTTAGGCAAGGGTCATAGCAATCTTGTCAAGGATATGGGAGAGACAAGAGTTACCTTATCTTAAATCACCTACAGGATCCTTCTGACATTTTATAGCTTTATCCCTTGAAGCCAATAGATACTTCGAGCACACAAGAAAGAAGAAGGTGAGAGAGAAAATGGGAAACAAAAACGATTCATACCATGACTCTTTTTTAGACTCACTATGCACCATCAAGCACACTATCCTATGTGATGTTAATTAATATAGCATTAGTTTTTATAGTTAATACAACATTATTTTATGTGAACGCATAGAACCTATTGATAGAGAGGTGATAGCTGACTGGCGAAACATTTGCAGACATGCCCCACGAGCCAAGATCTAGCAAAACAGGTGTTGGGGATAAAAACCATGAAGACACGGTTTCTGCACGGTGGTACTCAAGTCGGGTGGAGGCAAAGCAAAGGGGACAGCTTCCTGAGGCTTTTTAGGTGGTCTCTGCTGGTTGAGAACAAGAAGAAGGGCTGAGTTCCAAATATCTGATCGAGAAGCAGAAAGTCAATCCACTAACCAACCAGTTTTCCTCTTCTGACTTTCCCAAACTAATGGTTAGCCCTTGGTTCTGTCTTCTGAGAACCGCTTCCCTGTAGCTCCTTCCTCTTGGAAACTTGTATTGTCTTTTCTGATACCCCACCACACTGGATAACCAACACATGCTTTTAACCAACACGTGGCTTTTAACCAACACATGCTTTTCATAAGTATTTAAATGAGAAGCAACAGATTTCAAAATAAAAGGAGATAAATTACACAGTACATTTACATTATTGGTATTAAAGAAATACTTCAGTTATTATTATTAATATTAAGAGGGCTGGCAAGATGTCTCAATGAGTGAAGTTTCTTGTCCCACATACCTGTCCACATAAGTTCAATCCCCAGAACCAATATAAGGTGGAAAAAGAGAACCAAGGTTGAGAGAGAATCAACTCCTCAAGGCTGTCCTCTAATCTCTACATGTACACTACAAACAAATGCATGCACACACACACATGCACACACATGAATTTATGCACACACTATAATTTTTTAAGTAAGGAAATGTGTGGTGGTTATCCCAAGATTTTCATATATATATATGTGTGTGTGTGTGTGTGTGTGTGTGTGTGTGTGTATTCATTGGTGTTTTTTGCTTTAATATATGTCTGTGTGAGGTTTCAAATACCCTGTAACTAGAGTCACAGACAGCTGTGAACTGCCATATGGATGCTGGGATTGAATCCATATCCTCTGGAAACTCAGTCAGTGCTTTTAAAACAACTGAGCCACCTCTCCAGCCCCAGCCATCCCAAGTTTTAACGATACCTATTATATCTGTTTTCAAGCTGATGTTTGAGTCATCCAAACTCTCAGGAAAGGCATTTACAATTTCTGAAAGGTTTGGAGATCAAACACAGACATGGAGTTCAAACTGGCTAGAGAGCCAGGAACTGTAAATTATAGTTACATATAAAAGCATTTACCCTAGATAGCAAGACCTTAGCTTCATTTATTAAGGAGTGTATATTCCTGTCTTTACATCATGTTTATTTGCTTTATTATCTGGTAAATGGCTGTTTATGAAGACAGGTCAAGGTTGTACAGTGCCGACGGCTGAACATCCAGCACACTGAATGGAAGGGACCACCTCACATTCCATGGTCTATACTAAACAGCACCAAACGGACTCCAATCTGACAATCTGGAAGAGTGTGAGGGTCCCTTCTCCCCTCACGTGCCCCTCTGGGCATTAGTTGTCACTGTGCAATGCTGTGGGCCAGGAGATTAGCCTGAAACTGTCTGGGCTTGCTCCGCGACAGTCCTGGAAATTGCATATTTTTTTAGTCGTTCTCTGATAACTTCACATTTGCCCTGTATTCAGCCATCTCATCCGAACTTGGTAGGGAAAAATCCTCACTCCTGGGTCGCTTCTGCTGTGAGGATGACTTGGGGCTGTGTGAGGAAACAGATGCATCCCTGGCAATAATTCCTGTAGATGCACTTCCTCCACACTTTCCTTTTCACTGTGACTCAGGGGCCCATGTGGTGGCTTAAGCCCCCTGCTTCATCACTAGGGGAAAGCAGCTTACTGCCCAGTGCCAGGAGGTGGCATCCACAGTGCCCTGTCTCTGTACAAAGAATGATTTCCATCACTTCCATTTTAACTGTTCAATGACGAGTCCCTTTCCTTCTGTGACATTGACAGACTGCTGAAGGTTGTGTTTAGGTAAAACAGAAGAGTGGATGCACCCATAAAAGCCATTTGGATATCTGTGCTGATAATTTATGTAAATCTTTCTTTAAGCACTACCTTTGTTCATGTTTAAATGCTACCTATAATGCTAATTAATATCGAATATCACAGAGCATATAGTGTAGCATTGTAGTGGAGCCTAAACTGAAAATATTCTTCCAGGACTGGCATTACTTTCACTACTGAGGGCCAATTGTCTTTCTAGGCAGCTAGCTGAGTGCCATGATCTCTCCTGTCGTTCCCGCTCCTCCCTGCCAAAGGCCCTCGGTTCATTTTTCAATCCAAGAGCAGGCGGTGCTCTGCCCGCCTTGCTGATATCGGTATCCATTGTCCTTTCTCTACACCAGGTGGACCTCCTGGGCATCCCTGTGGGTTTTGGAAGTGGAAAAAAAAACCCACCAACTCTTTCATGCTGTTGTTGTTAATGAGGAAAGTGACCTAAAGAGATGCAGTTAATGGCCCTAACATTGGAGCTCCATGTTGGACATGGCCGTCTACTACCTCTCTCTAGACCCATACAGAGCCGCACAGCTTGTCTCCTGCCACCTCAATTCATCAAGCTCAGATTCCAGGCTGTTCTTTCTGAGCCTCTGCTGGTAGGCTACCTCTTAGCACAGAACCCTTCAGTGGCTCACATTGCCCCCAGAATAAACCCAAACTTCTAAACCTACCATGCAGCAGCTATGTTCACTCCCTTCGCTGTCCTGTTCTACCGTCTGCTGCACGGATGGACATCCTAGCTGCTCCTCCCCACCTGGGATTTATCCCCACACCTGCAAGCGTGCCGCTGGCGAGCCTGGAGCACACTCATTTTTCAGGGCAAACGTTGGGAGTTCGGCTTTCCAAAACTCCCTTCCTCCTTCCCCTCAGTTAAAAATAATCTCGGCGTTAGTGTCTCAGCTCCCTGCCCATAGGTCCCTGATGTCACCCATCGCCTGTGTGACAGCTGAGTGAATACATGTTGATGTCCTCTGCTGCCTTAAACCTTACAGAGAAGGTTCTAGTACATTGGATGTTCCACATCCAAAACTTTTGCACATGGCACTCACTCACCTGAGGATTCAAAGTGAACCTGTGTGTTTGCAAATTATTAGCAAGTCAAGTTAGAACTGTGTCATTTTTTTAAAACAAAATGGTAACCTTTCTCTTTGCTCCTTTCAGTCACACTGCTAAGGTAGAACCCGGTTATACAGTTCTGTGGTAATGCCCATCTTAACTGTTATGATACCGATGTAACTTTCTACTTGAAAGCATTTACAACTAATTATAGGCTACTGGGTTTAGTTGACATGAAAATATAAAACATCAAATAAATACTTTTTTTTCTTCTAAAGCAAAATTTTTCACCCTCTCCCATCCACACACCCGCATTCGCACACAAAAGACCAAAATCATCACAGAAACACTTACTGCCATCTTGTGGACAAACAGGTGGTAGGAAAACCCCCTCGACGGGATTGAGAAGTTGTGCCTTCATCCCTAAGCAGCCTGTGTTTAATTCTGAATGGGTAAGCCCAAAGAAGAAAGTTCCTCTTTAATTAAACCATTTTCCTAGAAAGTGTTCACTTAGATGCCTTTGCTAATCACTCTCTGGCATTATAGCTAGAGAGCCTGGTGGTCAGAAATGTCCATGCAAATCATGCTAGTAGTCTCAATCTTAAAATCTGGGTGAGGCGGGGAGCGGTCACACGAAGATGACTGGCTAAACTTTCATTACCACAGCTTCTTGAAGCAAAAATGCTCAAGAACTGTTTTAATTAATACACTAGCAATTAGCAGTTCAAACCCAGGAGTACACAACTAATGGAGGCGGGTTACATAGTATCCTAGCAAAATTGCGCTCAAACAAGTAGATGTCTGAGCCCGGGAAATAAACATTTCTTCACATTACTCTTAAGTCAGCATTTCACGGAAGGCACCACCGCAAAACTTCATTATGGCCATTCACCTCCTGGAAATCAAATTAACGCCTAAGAAATCACTCCCTAAAAATGATAGGGAAACACAATAAACATTAAACAAAAGTCATCTCCTTTTGTATCCAGAGTATCCCTTTCCCTACAAACCTTTCATTTTTTAGGCATTTCCTGGTAAATCATCAACCTCCTATTTCATAGAACATGGGTGCTTGAACTATTCCCCTTATGGATTAAATATAATCCTTAATCAAATGCTGAGCCAGGTCATATCTAGAAACATCTTCATGCTATTATTTTGTCTCTGGGGAGCTTTATTACCTTCTATTTGTCTGTAATGAAACTCATATGGACATTGAACTTGTCTAAAAGAAAATGATTTCTTATATGCACAAAATTATACCTGAAACAGCACCTTGGATGCTTAGGGTGAAGCCCATTTGTGAAGGCAGTTATACCCCCAGAACACCCACCCACACCCACCCCTAGCCTCCCAACCGCCCACCTCCTCACCCTTGACCCCTGACCCTGCACTCTGGCTCTAGGGTGCCAGGATCACTATGTTTTAGGTTTCTCTTTAATCTTTGACTGCCTTTGTTCATCACTCTAGAACGGTTGTTTGGAAATTAGCTATCAGATACTGCCGTGCTGCCCAGCAGTCGGGAAGGAATTGGATATTAGTTCAGTTATTCACTGAGCCATTGCGTAGGGACCACTCAGTTAGTGCCAGGGTCTGTTGCATCAACTCAGGCTGAAGACAGTCAGATAATGGGAGGTTATATATATATGAAGAGGGCAGTGCCAGGGAGCTGAGCCAGAATTACTGGGAGCACACTGCTGCCAGACATAGGTCCAGCAGGAGGAAGGGAGGGTAAAAATGTAGCAGAAGCCCTGTGATGGAGCTACTTGGCCCCCTATTGGAAGCCCAGAATTTTTTATCAATGCCAGAAAAACAGGACTCGATGATGGACTTAAAGCTGGCAAGTGACATGACACATTCTATTTTACTGAAAGCGATTGAGAAGATGAATGTAAATGGGTCAAAATGGGAGTCATGAAGGCTAACAGTAAAAGCCTCTCCCATAAGCCTCAGCTACAGGGTCAGACCCTGAGTCAGAGTGTAGAGACGGAGCAGAGGGATAGACCGTCACTTTCTGAACTCCAAAGAGCAAGGCTGAGAGGCAGGTTGACAATGGAAGTCTCCAACAGAATGTTGACCATGGGGCACTCTGCTCCGGCTTAGATGTCTGCCAGGTCTGGTGCTTCAGGGGGAAGCACTGTCTTTCCTCGCCATTACAGGGTTTTGGCTAAAGCCCATCTAACAGACAAGTTAACAAGATGACTGCATATAGATTGGTGGAGTCTAAGTTTCACATGGCATGGACAAACACCCAAAGAAATGTGGAAATCTGTGGGCTTTATGGTAGAGTCTAAGTTTCACATGGCATGGACAAAAACCCAAAGAAATGTGGAAATCTGTGGGTTTTATGCACAGGCACACTGAAATATGATTGGAGAACAAAAGGGACGGATCTCATTTTAATGAACTGAGCAAGGCATGTTTGTTCGAATTCTTGACATCTCTGAGTGATATTCCTTCCTATGAGTATAGAAAGGACCCCGATCATTTGAGGCTCTTTAGGGTAAAAGGGTGGAAAATGTGTGTGTGTGTGTGTGTGTGTGTGTGTGTGTGTGTGTGTAAGAAAGAGAGAGAGACCTTTCTGTATTTTATGTCATTCATTGTAGAAGGACGAGGAAAGGAAAGAATGACCTTCCTGCTTCTGCTGGTTTCCCAGATGGCAGACAGATTGCAATAACTTAGGGTAGTGTGCCCTGTATGTCCAACAGTACCGTCTTAATACAAGAAGAAATAGAACTGCTGGGTGATAAGTGTGACGGTCAGGGCAATGGAAACCACTTCCAGAAGTCAGTGGTAGGACGATCTCCAGAGGATCACCAAAACAGACTGAAAAATAGTTATGCCATGGATTAATTAATCAGGAGAAATCTTATCGAATTCAAGTGATCATAACCCAAAACTAAAACGGCTTGAAAGGCAAATAGACCTTGGCTACACATTGTAGTCACCCACGATCTTCAAAAATTACTGGAAGTCAGTCTACATCCCAGGCAACCAAAGTTGGAGGTGGCTGCCATGTAAAGCTAAGGGCATGGTGGCAACATGTTCAGCTCTCCCAAGGAGCTGGAATGGAAGCGAACAGTGAGTGAGCTGAGGACGGGAGGTGTTTAGGTTTCCTGTTCATCTGTTTTGAGAAATAGTCCCTCTGGATAGCCCAGGCTGACTTTGAACTCTTGATGCCCCTTCCAGCTTTTCTTCTGCCATTACTTGCTTATTCTCACCCCAGCCCCAGGGTTGGTCTGCCTTCGGCATAGAGAGGTTCTTGCAGATTTAGCATCCACTAAGCATCGCTGGCTATTTCATCACCTCCCTGAATACAAATGTGCACACATGTGTCTCCATATCAGGATTCAGAGCACCTGCAGGCTGTCTCCCACCATCTGGACCTCTGGAATCTGACAGGGATTCATGGCCCACATGGAGAAGCTAACTATGAAGCAGGTGGCAGTGGTGCCTATAGTTAATATGCATAGAGTGTGAGAGGTCTGTATGTGTCCTCTGTGTGTGTATGTATGTCTCTTTGTGTAATGTGTGTATATGTTTGTATGTGTCTCTGTGTGCATATGTACATGTATGATGGTGTGTGTGTCTCTGTATATGTGTGTATGTTTGTATGTGTCTCTGTGTTTATATGTAGTGTATGTATGTATGTATATATATATATGTTTGTGAGTGTCTCTGTGCATTCATGTTTATGTTTGTATGTGTTTATTGTGAGTGTATGTGTGTGTGTGTGTTATCCTTGCTGTATATTTGCAGAACTCAGTGCTGTATTTACCTCAAGTCATGACAGTTTTCCCCAGACATACCTGTGACAACACATTTTGGCATATTGGTGTGCCTCAAAGTCAGCAGCTCTGTTACGAGGTTTTAGATGACCTCCATGTTTTCCTGTAGCACACAAACAAAAAACTTACTGGTCTACTCTGCCATAAACACAGGACGTTGGCTGTGATGCTGTCTCGGTCACTTTCTTCTCTCTGAGTAGAGCTAAGTATGTATGATCAGTTCCACGGGCACCCTAGTCTAGACGATGTGGTGAAGGACCAGCCTGGCTGCATCATCAGTGCTTTCTGTTGGCTAGACATGCACAAGTGCAATCATCCCCCACTGTTTCTGACATGCTGACCTTCAACGGCAGGTGCTCCACTAAATCCTTCTACATTTGAATGTGTCGAATCTTAACGAGATAGAGTATAGGCATGATACACAATAAACTTTCTAGTCCCTCACATGGTCTCTTAACAAGATTAACAGAATCATCAAAAACATCCCACTGCACTAGAGCAATGCTTTCCACAGGTCTAACCTTTAGAAATGAGAGACACTTTTTTAGTTCTCCTTCAACTGTGGAGTGCCAGGGACAAGGACAGAAATCGGGGAGTCTGGTTCACCTTGTCCCAATATTTGCTGTTACCATACCAGGCCTGAATTCATCTGTCAAAGGGAAACAATATTTGCTACCTCCTTACACACAGAGAAGCACACAAACACACACAAATACAGACATAGGCACACACACACACACACACACACATACACCATTGTGTTGTTGTGATGCACTGAAGAAGGCTGAGAAAGCAACCAAAAGAGCACACACTCGTAGTGAGGGTGAGGAAATGAGCATGTGCTGCTTCCGTAATACTAGAAAAAACTTTGTGGGTCTCGGTCGGGCTGGGAAAGGGGTTCTGGGGTCCTGAGGCCAAGCGCTCCGGGGAACGTGGCGGCAGACCTCGTTCAGATTCCTGATGTGGACATCGACTCAGATGGCGTCTTCAAGTACGTGCTGATTCGAGTCCACTTAGCATCGCCCTCCGAGGATCCGACGAAGGAGGGCAAGGAAGTCGTGCGTGGATAGAAATGGGCAGAGTACCATGCGGATATTTATGACAAAGTGTCAGGCGAGCTGCAAAAGAATGGCTTTGATTGTGAGTGCCTAGGCGGCGGACGCATCTCCCATCAAAGCCAGGACAGGAAGCTACACGCGTATGGCTACTCTATGGGTTATGGCCGTGCCCAGCACTCGGTTTCAACTGAGAAGACCAAAGCCAAGTATCCTGATTATGAGGTCACCTGGGCTGACGATGGCTACTGAGGCCCTGCTCCCCGGCAACTAAGTCAGGACCCTGCTCTGGCTGTGTCGTCTCTTGAAGGACTGGCCCCGTGCTTTCCTTTTGTACTTTTGGCAACACGCCACCTGCCAGGCCTCGGAAGCCAAAACAGTCTGGTCCATAGGAATTAAAAGCTTTGATAAGCCTGCTAAAAAAAAAAGAAAAAGAAAAGAAAAAAAGAAAAAACTCTGTGTTGGGAAGATGAAATGTAGACATGGAATGGAGGTCCTGCAAAAGAGAAGAACTGTGATTCTTAGATTCCTTCAGCACCAGGGGAAGAAAGGAAGGGCTAGTCTTGTCTTTCTCTGAATTATGAAATTTTTGGGTGCTCCTTCATCTTTCCTACAAGAACATGAGGACTCCTGAAATTGACTGATCAGGCTCTCCTTTTCATATTTTATACTAGAAAGCTGGCCATGAGCAAAGCTCCAAGACTGTATGGCACGCTTTTGTTTTACAGTGCTGAAGACGGAACACAGGACCTCACAGTGGACAGGTGCTCTGCCACTGAGACGTCCCCTGCCCACTTTACAGTGCTGCATGCCAACCTCATTAGTAGGGCCATCTTGTCCATATGAAGTTTTCCCTCGTTCCTTTATTTTTGTTTTTATTTTTAAGTAAAATGTAGAAGATTGATATAGTTAGTATATGTGACAGTACAAGCTGCTTTATGTCATCTCTTGATAAGCATATCCTTGATCAAAAATTACTAATGAGAAGATATATATATATATATATATATACATATATGTCTTGTGATATATGTGTTTGTGTGTGTATAAGTTCTGTTTTTCAATAATCTATGATTTATCTCAGAATGTAGCAAGTCAAATTTCTTGCTCCAAATCAGGCAAAGCCTCTAGAGGAGAGATTGCCCCACAATAATCACAGAGGTCACCTTTAGGCGTGAATGGACAGTGCGTTTTAAATGGCCCATTCATTCTGTCCTTGGCACAGATGCTATTGTGGTTAATTATTTTGATGCTAATATATGTGCATAGCCTTTTTAATGTGGCGATCAGCCTGAGGAACTGGATTGAGACCAACAATCAACAGATGGCAATCACTCGGGGTCAGGACTATTCTGGGCCAGGTTTTCACTGGTGATCTTCAATTATACGGAGACTTATAGCCCCAATCTGGTCTTGCAGGAACTCCCCCAAAGTCTGCACACATCTCTAGAATCATCCCACTGCCAGCATCAGTGAACTCTCTCTTAAAAGGGAAAAAGGGCTTCCTGAATATACCTACACAATTGCCTGTTATAGAGACTGTAGAAGACGTCTGCAAGCCATGAACTTGAAGGGAAATGTCCTGGAGTTTTATTGCTTAGTGCTGAGTGACATTTATAAAGCCATCTCTTTCAGAAGTATTCGTCTCCTAGGGGACCATTTGAGAATAACAGGAAGATAATGTCATAAGGAATGGCAAAAATAGATTTGACTCGTGCCACTGATATTTGAATGATTCTTTTTAATATCACACCTTGATAGTGAACACATATTCTTTTCATGTCACTGGGCATGCTCCGTGATGACTTCTCTGAAAGAGTCCCCAGTCCATGTGGGTAAAACACTTTATAATTATGATTCAGAATTCATAGAGCCAAATACTCCCTTTCCCTGTTGACTTCCATACTCGTGCAGCAGTAGGAACCAGAAGGAGTTTGCTCTCTCAGCTTTCTGATCAGTTCCAAAGCTGTTTAAGACCCTCAGATGGGCCCTTTTGAGTAATTGATAAGATGTCTCAGCCTGAAGGAAGCAAAAGCAGAGAGTTTACTGGCCAATGTAATGGAAAGTTCAAGATCTGAGGGCTATTTGAAAATGCTTTGTACTTGTGACTCCAACATGTCGCTAGAACTCCACCTTGCTCACTCTGTCTCCATCTGGGGCTTCCAGTACTGCTTATACCTCCATCTACATGGAAAGCACAGAAGTTCCATTCTTCTTTCCTCACAGTTAGAAAAGAAAGTAGATATTCATTATTCCAGTTGTTTCATTCAAAGTCCTAGCCCAAGTTTCATTGGCCTCTCTTGAGTTTCTTGATCATTCCCATATTAGTTTGCAGGTTGACTAACCAAGGATCACATGCTGGGTACCTGGAGCACAGAGATTCCTGGTCTCACACTTCCAGTGGCCATAGGTCCAAGATCAATCTGTCAAAACCCTTGCTACCTTCTGAGGATGATGAGGGAGAATCCTCCATGTTTTCCTCCTAGCCCCTTGTTGCCTAGGTTTGAAGACAGCATTCTGCCTAAGTTTTCCCTCTTTTTTTCTTGTCTTCCCTCTTTAAGTGTCTGAGTGTCCTCTTTTTATAGGGATGCTTTGGAGCCACTTTAGTGAGTTTTTAAAACTTGCTTACTTCTCTCCAGGACTGTAAGGAAAAATGATCTGTCTCTGATAAGAACACATCCTACAGTATTGGAGATACCACCCCACACAACTCAACCCACAGCCACCAGTAACTGGGAGAAGAAGAGAAGGTATTGGTTGGCCAGTTCAGAATCTCTTGAGCTTCCTATTGCTGAGTGAATGCGAGGGATAGAACTGAGAAGGGGCTGGCTAGCTTCCAAAATGTCAGGCTGCTCTACAAAATGAAAGGGCATGAATGGTGGCAGGTAAAATTACTGTCCATTATATTAAGGACCTACTAAATGAAAATAAAGCCTACTTCCTACATACATGACTATATGCAAATCACCAGATAAAGTGCTAACTCTATGTATATGCTCTACCATAAAAAAATCATAACATTCAAATTTCCCTCCAATTCTCTTTTTTTTTAAACTCCATCTCTTTGCCATCTCTTTGTGTGTGTGTGTGTGTGTGTGTGTGTGTGTGTGTGTGTGTATGTGTACCTCTGCTTTTGGTCTTTACCTTTGATCTTATTTGAAACAGGATCTGTTTTTTTGCCACTGGGTATGCCAGTGTGCCAAACCCCAAACCCATGAATTTCCAGTTTCCATCTCCCATTTCATCATAGGAACATGGAGATTGCACACATATGCTACCTGACCCAGCTTTAGGTGGGCCCTGAGGATAGTCACCATTTGGAGCAAGTGCTTTATCCCTTGAGCTCTTTCCCTGACTCTCCACTTCTTTACTGCTAAAAGGGAATTTGCATTGTCCCTGTCATTTTAATAAGCTAAAAGCACATTTGGCTGTTTAGATGCCAGTGACAAGGAAAGAGTATTGACAGCCAGCTCCCATCAGTTACCGAACAACAAAGACTGGCGATTGAAGAGCCGGGGGACAGACTTGGCATCACTCTTGGCTGGAGTCTAGCCAAAGGTGAACTCAGGAAGACCTGGATGCAGAATCTACGGCAGGAGCCATCCATTCCCTTCTAGTGTCGTGGAAAGTATCACACATGCATCAAAGCATTTTTCTCACCAGGCTTAGGGCAGGCTCAGACTCCCAGAAACATCCCCGGTCCTATGATTGACACACCGAGCTGGTAAACAATACCCACCCTTGCACACCGCTGAGCAGCCTGTCTAGATTCTTCCTAAGCCAGGCCCCACCAGCCTTTACAACCCAGTCAGAACTGGCTTGAGACATCCAAGCCATCTGCCCTCCTGCCCTTCTGGGCTTTCTGAGATACTTGCCCTCAGAGGGCCTCGCCTGGGCTTTCTGGCACCTTTTTGTTCTTGCAAGCTCATCTTACGTGTGTATGCAAAGATGCATAAGGCAGACACCATCTGTGATGATATGTTAATAGTATTCAGCACACTCCTTGGCTTGGTGCATTTCTTATCTAAATCAGAACAAACCCTCTTCATAGCAAATACTGTGACTGCACACCTCTGGTTTCTAGAAACTCAGGAATGCCTTTCTTACCAACTGTTCAGGATGTGGGCTGGTGTTCTGCCAGCTCCCTTACTGTTAGTTCATTTCTTCAATAGCATCTTGGTGAGAGTCTTTTCAGAGCCTGGGGACTCCAGCCTCAACCCCTTCGAGCAGCTGAAAATGCTCGACTAGCCCTCTGTATGGTGCTGCTGTGGCATCTGATAAATTCCTGGCTGATTATTTATCTGACTACACACTGACACCGACAGGTCATTCACATTAGTCCATATGCAAATGGGGCTTTCGTGGTAAACATCTTCCCAGGATTCTCTGTCACTGGGCTAAGGGATATCCTGAATCTGTGCTGCAGCGAACTTGGGGAGAACGAGGAAAGGGAAAGTAATTCAAAGCAAAAGCAGAGGGAGGTAATTGCAAGAAAAAGAACAAAGCCATTCAAGGTCCTAGTGAATGCATTTGTGCTTCCTGTCAGTGTGTCTCTTGACTGTAAACTGCTTTAACTACCGGGATCAATAAAGGGCAAGACCTAGAGATAGTAATTATGCTAATTGGTAGTGACTAGGAAACAGGCAGGCTGCAGGATAAGCAGACAGTGTCTCTAGAGAAACAAACATGTTTGTTAAGGAGAGAAAGATCCGGTCCCCTCTATGAGGCTTTTCCTATAATCAGCTTTCTAAGCAATTCCAAACACAGCGGTCAACGTTGGAGTTCTTACCTAAGCAGATGATAGCACATGCCATGGCTCCCGCCTTCCCAAGTTTATAGCTTGGCTCAGTCTCCACTAGGGTCAAAGTCTGTATGTATATACATATATACACAAAGGCACATATGAGAGCCATTTCTACTGGGAAAAAAAGAGGAAGAACAAAAGAGGAAAGGAAGAAAGAAAAGGAATAAAGAAAGGAAGAAAAGGGCATGAGCTAGAAAAATGACTCAGCGGCTAAATGTGCTTACTTTGCAGGTATGAAGACCTGAGTTTTGAAACCAGCACTCGGGTAAAAGGCCAGGTGTGGCCACACACACACACACACAGAACCCTAGTGCTGAGAGGAAAGGGTGGAACCAGGAGGATCACTGGGGCTCGCTAGCCAACAGCCCAGGTCTAATGAGATCTCTCAAAGAAATATGGTGGAGAATGATAGAATGATAGATCACATATATACCGTGCACACACATGCATTACACACAGAGAAGTGACCAGCTGGGACTGTAGTAGCAGAGTACCATCAAGAGGAAAAGGGACCCAGGCCAGATGGAGAAAGTCAAGAAAGCCTCTTGTCACCCCACGTTTTGGGTGGAGCTTTGAGTGCAGGGAATGAAGTCGCTGTGGCTAGAGAAGACAAGGTCGAGATGCTTACATGGAAGGATTCCATCAGCTTCACGTAACCTTTGTATAAAAGCATATTGTTAAATATGGAAATTTAAGGGCTCTTGGTTACCATGTCCGAGACCATAAATGAACAGTGCAGTGGACTTAAATTTGAGTATTACCCTCAAATTTCATATTTGAAACCCCAGTGATGATATTAGGAGTCGTAAAGAGGTAATTCAGTCTCATAGGTAAAGCCCCAAAGGCTCTCCAGCTTTTTCCCACCACATGAGAGTTTACAAAAAAACAGTAATAATAATAATGGCTGAAAGCCTGAGTTATTCTTTCCCAGAACCCAAGCGTTCTGGTGTCAACCTTAAGAACCTGTAAGAAAGCTGCTCAGTCTGTGGTATTTTGTTAGAGTGGCGCCAACTGACCGAGATGAATGCCATCTCGGACAACCAGATAGCCATAGTGTGCAGACATACAGCAAATATGTGTGTGTGTATACATGCATACATATATGCCAATTAATTTAGATTTATTATTTTGCCAAGCTGCTCTGATATTTTGAATTTCTCAGTAAACATTAACTACTAAAATTTTCAATTTTCAGACAATTTTCTTTGGTCACTGGAATTATATTTAAGACTCCAGTACTAATAAACCCTTGATAAAACTTGGATAAATACATGAGCATTTAGAAAGATAACTGAAACGCCATGGCTGTGTAGCTATCAAATCCATTGCTCTTGGTCCCTTCCTCCAGTCGAGAGGTTCAGTTGTCAAAGAGCTTTCCCTCGAAACGAATCTTAGACTTCCTGAGGTTTTCCTGTCATTTCAGGCCATGGGGAAATATGGAAGTCATGAACACTGTGTACATCCTGGGAACCGTATCCCCCTGCAGAAGGGAGACCCCGATGGTTCTAGTGGCATGAGTCAAATACACAGGAGCTCATTCACCAGAGAAGCCCTAGACTTCCATGCGCGTCTTTTAGGTTTTTGTTTTGTTTTGTTTTGTTTTTTCAAGACAGGGTTTCTCTGTAGCTTTGGTGCCTGTCCTGGAACTAGCTCTGTAGACCAGGCTGGCCTCGAACTCCCAGAGATCTGCCTGCCTCTGCCTCCCGAGTGCTGGGATTAAAGGCATGCGCCACCACCGCCCAGCTATGCACGTCTTTTAAAAGAACATCCAAACACCAGAGTAACGTCAGCTATCTCCTTTGGAAGTGGGAGTTCTGCAGGGTGATCCTGAGGTTGGATGGTGCAGAAAGAGGTGTGAACTGAAAGCTGGGACAACTCACGTGATAGTTCCTTGTGACAGCTTCACTCCCTGCTGTGGAAGGTGGAAGGGAAGGCAGGGTGATGTGGATTAGCTTTGAGAACTTTGGAGTTGTTTCCCGGTGGAGCAACTCAGAAAACTCCGCTTCCAAGGTGGCAGAGCTGCTACCAGCAGAGACCAGCATGTCTTAAATAAATATATTTGTGTCCTTCCTCGTTTAGGAAAATAAGAAAAGGAGAGTTACTGCCACAAACTCCAGTTGATGTGTATGTGAACTAGAAACAAAGATATACTTGCCACAAATGGTTTCTAGATTCAGGACACCAATACCTGCCCAACAGATAAGACTTCTCCATGAACAGTGATGATGTTCTTTTCCTTAAGATCTTTGTCTCTTATCATGTCCTAGCCTCTCAAGTTAGAGAAAGAAGAGTGTCGTGAATATTTAAGAAACAGAAGCAAAGGCTGGAGAGATGACTCAGCAGTTGACAGCACTGACTGCTCTTCCAGGGGACCCAGGTTCAGTTCCAAGCACCCACATGACAGCTCACAACTGTCTGTAACTCCAGTTCAAGGGGACCTGACACCCTCCCAAAGACACACATGCAGGCAAAATACTAATGCTCATTTTAAAAGAGGAAAGAAAGAAACAAACAAACAAACAGAAGTATTCCTTAGGCTTGACAGTGCCAGGAAGTACCTGCCCCTAAGAGGAGACACACAGGAGACCCAGAAGATTCAGCACAATGCCAGCAGGGGTCCTCGAGATGGGAAATGTAGATGCCAGGGAAAGGGGGCAGACTAAGAACAATGGGCACAGAGTGAATGTTTCGTGATGGAGGCTGGTACCATGAACGCGAACAGGTACCAGGTCTATAGAGTGACCCAGGGCAATGAGAATGCCATGAGTGGTCAGAGTTCAAGGATGACCTAGACCTCGGGTCCTTGTGGAATTCAGTACAGCCTAGAGAGAGAAAAGAGGAGCAGGAGACTAAACTGAGAAGTCTCAGCTCCTTGGATAAATTGCGAGGTCTGGGGTGACACATAACTTTCTCCCCAACATAAAATTATACATGTGGGAACTGAAACGGGGGCAGAGGGTCTTCTTCATGCTGAGAGCCTGTGGATGGGGCTCCCCAACAGGCATGCAGTATGTTCATTTCTTTGCGGTCTTCCTACGCTTTGTAAAACTGAATGTGGAGGTATGGTCTGCCCAAGGTCACCTGACTAGTTCAGCTGGTACCCAGCCAGACCCAGATCTTCTGTCCTACCTGTCAGGCACACCCCAAACTGCCCCACCCTCTCCTCATTTTGCTTCATTCAGGGCCTACCGACGGCTCCAGATGACTTTGTTTACAGTACAAAACAACAGGGGATGGCTGCACTTTAAAGCCATTGTGAGACATGCCATCCTATCCTTGGATTAGAAATAATGATACTGATTGCTAAGCCAAAATCGAGCGTGTCTATCACTGAAATAATTCAAAAAGCTATTTTTGTGGGAAGCATCCTCATGATAAAAGCAGTCATTTTAGTTGTCCTGAAAGGACGCGTCCCTCTGTAAATTCATACAGCAGGCTGGACTCTGGCGCCCAAATGTGACACCTTCCCCAAAGCATGTATAAATGACTGTGATCTGCAACGGAGGTAGGACAGATAAATAAGGCTGCCAGTCCGCAGAAGAGGACTTCATTACTGAATTATTTTGTGAGGTGTTGTAAGTCGAGAAAGTGAATCTACAGCTAATGCTCCTTTGGTCCACTTATCCCATCCTCATCTCCTCACATTGATGAGGAAAGCGCAGGAAGGCTGAGTTTTCCTCCCTTCATCAATTACAAGCCTGTCCCTTTTCTCTCCTCTCTGTAAAATTGCATTCCTTATAAATGTCCCTGTACCAGTGCCTGACAAAGCGAACATCCCAATTCCTGAGACATATATGTCAGCGTTGGGCAATGAGTGACAGCTATCCTCCTGAGGCTGTGAAACCTGGGCTACCTTCACATGCAGTCTCACCCGAGCAGGACCAGAGAGCCAAATACCAGGCTATGATGTCCAACGGCCCATAGTCCACATTGGTGATCTGCAAAGGCCGCTTATCTCAGGACAAGTGAATGGCCAAAGATATAGGTCAAGACAACACCCCTCTGCCAAAGCCAAAACAATACCTTTCAAAGCCAGTGTGTCAGATGGAAAGGGTAGGGGGCTACTGCAATGCAACAATGAAAGATCTGGAATGAGTTCCACAGAAGGGCAAGGAGCCGCCTGCAAGCCAGAGACATGACATAGAGCCTTTTGGCCCATCAACTAGAAAATCATAGGACTTAAAGGTTTACAGGGACTAGCTGTGGGTTTCACTCTCTAACACTTCCCAATATGTTGATAGGTATAAGAGAAATCTTCATCCTGAGTTGTTATTAAATAGGGATATTTGGTAATATGCATGATGGCCTTAAATATAATCATGTACACTCATTTTAAATTTGCATAGATAGAGGATGCAAGAGGAAATGGCACCGAAAGATGATCTCTGTTTCACTTGTAGATTCCTAAGCATTCTGTTTGATTTGCTTTCCTTCATAAATACTGTGTGCAGACTTGAAATTACTTTCCAGGCTTTGCATCTGTCTTTGGTTTTCTTCCTTCTTGTTTAGGAGGTGAGTGTTTTGTTTTGTTTTTCTTGTTTTGTTTTTTGTACTTCAAAACTAATTCGATTTGGTTTCTTGAGTTTCAACGATCCCAGAGAATAAGGGCACTGTCCACACGTGACTTCTAATACTTTTATTGAGCGCTTGTGTTCCTTCAACCAAAAATGCAACCTTTGAAGTCCCTAGACACTAAAGCATTATCAATTCTTTGATCAGGTTACGCTGAGAAAATCATAAATTAGTCAACCATTCTATTACTCCAAGCCATGGTTTCCTGGGAGATCAATGTAGAAGCAGTTTAGGCTCTACAGTTTAGGCTTTATGCAGAAGAATGACTTGCCTTTCTTCCTGTTGTTCTTTTTTCCTAATGTATAATAAAAACATAATTGAACTTCTCTGAGGTTTCTGAATGTGGGGAGCAGCTGCCAGGAGGACAAGGATAAACTGGGTGGGTTGATTACTACAACTTTAAAAGATCCTGATCCTCTGTGACAGCTTACATGGTCAGGGTCATGCCAGGTGTTACAATCCTGAAGACAGTACCTGCTCACTTACCGACCAGATGTTACTAAAACATTTCCAGATCACCACCTCCTCCCCTGGATTTCTTCTGGATACAGGGGAAGCAACTGAATACAGCCTTAACTCTGAAATCATGGGAACTCCAGCCTGGTACTATGGGACCGTTTAGTTACATCACATGCCAATCCTCCTGCGGCCAGATAGGATTGGTCTCTTAAACGGCTCTTTGCTCCCCAAATGGAACAGAGACTTAGACCTATTTGTAAGACAGTTTGCCCTAATACCTACAACCTAGTGCTTCTGTGACTAATAGCTGAGTTGTCTAAACAGAATTTACCTCTAAATTGGAAGTTGAAGATTTCTGGTTCCCTAACTTGCTTACTGGACTTCTACTTCAATTACCAAACATACACAAAACACACCCACTTACATATACACACTCGTATATATGTATGGATGGGTGTGTGTGTGTGTGTGTGTGTGTGTGTATTAAATACTACATACTTACATACTTAATTAGACCTTTCAAGAGTGAATACTAAGGTCCTTATCAAGCAGGGTATACCCGTTAGAGAATGACTTTTGCAAGATAACCAAAACTGATTTCTGTTTTTATGACGAACCTCACCTGCATCTAACTGTGTCTGTAGCTTATGCTGCCAGAACACACAGGACTTCATAGAAAGAAGAGAGACAGGAAGTAGAGTAGAGCTAGTAGGAAATAAATGTGCCAGGGGGTTGAGGGTGGAGCTTTCATGCAGGCTTCCGTAGAAAAGGGAATGAAGTCTTTTTTTTTATCTTAAATGAGAAGGAAAAGATGTTTTCTGTCTTAAATATGTTGAAACGCTGTTAGTCCAAGAAAATATACTGGGGATTGAGCTGATAGCAAAGTCCTTTCTTATTTGTTTGTTTTGGTTTGCTTGGTTGGTTTGGTTTGGCTTTGGGGGGTTGGTTTTTTGTTTGTTTGTTTGTTTTAGAGACAGGGTTTCTCTGTGTAACAATCCTGGCTGTCCTAGAACAAGCTTTGTAGATCAGGCTGAGCTCAAACTCACAGACATCCACCTATCTCTGCCTCTACCCGGCATCAGTGTCCTTTTTGTGTGAATGAAATGTCCTTTGGGGAAGTTCTGTAAAAGTTGGGTGGCTCTGTTGGGGACACTGAGGATGGAAACTGTGCATCCCTAACCAAGCCTGGATGCTATTTTGGTCCATCATAAAGAGATTACAATATGTGTCAGAGGGAGAGAATATTGTCAACATAAACACAACCAAATTGTCCTCACTCTGAGTCTGTATAATTGTTCACAGCAAGTCATAGCAACCATTGCCAAGAAATATGGACCCTCTCATAACGACATACTTTTACGTTGCTCACTTTTCCTACTATGGATTTGATTCCTTCCAGAACAACATGCTAATAGCATCAGATACAAGACGCTTTCAAAGGGTGGCTTACTTTAATGATTGTTTTAAATGTTGTTTCATTAAGGGAAGGGCTCAGGAGAGAGAATGAGATAGCAGAACGAGATAAAGAAAATGACTGCAGATCTGGTGTGGCCCAAGTGTGTCCACACCAACAGGTGTGGCCCAGGAAGCCAGCTCAGGTGGCCTTGTCTGCCAGACAAGTGGAGGTCTGAACTGTAACATTCCTGAGATTTATTGTGTATTTGCCCTTGTGTCTGAAAACAAATCTCCATAGCCCTGATATTCGAAAATTCTCTTAAGTATAAATGGCTGGGTCATTTTCCTTCCATTCAAATATCCTTTTTCGACTTTCAATAAAACTATCACTAATATTTACACTTTTGAGCTTTAAAATGTAATTCAGAGTAAAATATTTAAGCTATATTTGAGCTAGGGAGATGGCTGTGGGGAGAAAGTGCATGGTATGCCTCGTGGGAAGCTAAGCTTGAATCCCCACTCACACCCACATAAAACAGGCACAGGGACACTTATCTATAATCAAAGTGTTCTTCAGCGAGATGGGAGATAGACAGGAGAATTCCTGGAAGCTCTTGGACCAGATAGCCTAGCCTATGAACAGGTGAACAACAAAAAGAAAGGCCCCGCCTTCCACAAGGTGGGACTCAAGAGGGACCTACAACTGTGTTTCCCTCTGGCTCATACATGCACTGTGCATGGGTACACAAATACTTCCATGAATAGGTTGAACTCTGAAAAACGCTGAAAATGATATATCCTTTAATATCAAATATTTAGCCAACTTTTAATTCCTTATATAAAATATGTTTAAATCCATTTCAAAAAACAATAATTACAGCAATAACAGCCAGATTGTATAAAGTTTCTGCTACCTTCAGCTTTAGTAAACCACCACTTACCTTCGCCTTGGCACAGTTTCCAGGCTTAGATAAATACTCATTATACCGTGGCTCTCAACCTATGGGTTGCAACCCCCACGGGGGATGAATATCAGATGTCTTTCATATTAGATATTTACAATACAATTCATACAGTAGCAAAATTACAGTTCATACAGGAAGTAGCAATAAAAATAATTTTATGGTTGGGGCGCCACAACATGAGGAACTGAATTAAAGGGTCTCAGCATTAGGAAGGTTGAGAACCGCTTGCTATCTCACTTAGACTCTCAACCTGGGGTGAACTGCTACTGGGTCTTCCCAGGGTTTCTAACAACTTCCCCCAAGTGGGGTCTAATGCCTTCTTCGACAGTCTCTGCGTAGACACTAACCTTATTAGAGCACGGCTGTTAGTGGCTCAGTGCGAGCAGAGAGTCCCAGAGGCCAGGATGCCTTGAACTTTGAAGCACATCAGCATGGATTTTAATCATGGTTTAATGTCCTAATGGCCACTATCGTACAGTGTGAGACATCCGATGAGGTGGCTCCGCAGGTAATGGCTCTTGGCCCCAAGCCTGAAGGAGAAAACCAACTCTTTCAAGTTGTCCTCTGACATACACACACACACACACACACACACACACACACACTCAAGTAAATAAAAGTAGCACCGCCCACCCAACTCCCACCCACATCTCCACTAATGTTGCTTTTACACTACGTCCGGTTGGGTGAATACGGAAAATCTGGGGAAACTTTCCAGCCTTCAGTTGCCCTCGCCAGTAAAAACTGGGGTCTACCTCACAGTCTCTGACAAGGAAATGCTGGTGCCCACAAAGTGCAAGAATGAAGTGTGTGTCAAATGCATTTTGGTTCAGAACTTCCTCCTAAAATATCCCAGAAATCTCCTGAAACTCTTCTTCCTAGGCTAGCTGTTCTCTCTGGTATTGAGATTAGTAGATGCTCTAAGTTAGAGCTGCTGTCCAGAAAAAGGTGCTCATGTCACTTCAGGCTCACTAGACTCTTGAGGCTGTGGAAGAAGCATGTGAAGAGTCCTCTGAGCAGGCCTTTCTCCTTGTCCTTCAGGGACCCTTCCTGGCTAATTCCCAATACAAAGAGCACAAGCAAAGACTTCATCTCTACCTGCCCTTCAGAGCTCTCCTCATGCACTCTCTTTCTCTCTCTCTCTCTCTCTCTCTCTCTCTCTCTCTATATATATATATATATATATATATATATATATATATATCATGCCCTTTCTTTCTCTCCTTAGAAACAACCAAGCAAACAAAAGAAGCAGTCAACCAACCAACCAAACCAACATCAACATTCTCTCTCTTTCTCTCTCTCTCTCTCTCTCTCTCTCTCTCTCTCTCTCACACACACACACACACACACACACACACACACACACACACACGTATGCTTCATAGCGATGAGTTTTCTTTCCCATTTCCTTTTCCTGACCTTGCTCACCAGATCCTGTGGACAGAGACAAGAAAACAGGTCAAGTGTCCATGTGTGTTGAGATTCTGCCCTGTCCTTCCAGGACACTGCAGGGCCAAAGGCAGCTAGCCATAGCAGCCTGACACATGCCAGCCCTTAAACTGTCTATAGGACATCACAAAAACAGAGCTTGACTTACTCTTTTATCTTCTTCTACTCATACCTAGGGTCTTCACTATGCCTGTTCTAGCTCTGGTGTCCTGGAGACTGACTTCCAAAGCACAGGGAGTCTGCCTGCTCCCTTCTCTGTATATAAGAGCTTTTCTAGACGTGTGTTCTCTGTGTCTCATCTGTTCATTCTTTTGTAGATCACTTAGACAAGGATGAGACGTGTCTTATTTTATTAGACCTCAAACCTTCATGGCAAGGCTCGCTTATAGTTTTAATTTTCTGATTGCTATTGTCAGAGGTCCAGGGTACTCTAGTAATGAATGTGGGTGATCTGTACATTTGTAACCACAGATGACCTTGAACTTTTGACCCTTCTATTTCCATCTCCTACTTGTCCTGGGGTTACAGGCCTGTACCACCATGCCCAGTTTATGCCATTCTGGGGATTGAACCCAGACTCGTTTGTGCATGCTACATGCTCTATGATTGAGCTACACTCCCAGCCCTTAAAAATCACTTTAATTTCTTGGAAAATATAAATCAACTTTGTATTCTGGTTTCCTCACAAGTGGTTTGGAACTGAGTAAGCATAAATGTCACTGCTAATCATCAAAGGGTTCAAAGCTGCTCTCTTGGAAGAAGTCTAAGATTTTCCCGGAGAGTTACTTTAGCGTTCCAGTGATCTCAGGTGAGTCAAGCAGAGGGAAGACGGGATTATCTTGGATCCTTAAGTTTACTAGAACACAGTCTATAAATCCACAGCTTGTAAAACTTACATTTGACAGGTAGTTTTACAAAGGCTGTAAACACTGACAAATGCCAAGGGATTCCATTAAATATCCAGGGAATTTTGCGTCAAGTGTATACATGTCTGTCTCTGAGTTTTGTTATACAGCTTAGAAGGATGGGTTTTAGTTTTTAAAAACCATGCCTTCATAAAGTGCCTGTCTCCATACTCAACATATCATGCATATTAACACAAATAGAATATTGACTTGCCCCAGTGGCAAAGAGGAAACCTCCCTAAAGGCCTAGATAGTTGTTCACTGTCCTCCAGGGAGTTGCGCACTTCCGGGGGTTGATGTACCGGCTGCACACCAATCCAGGGTGGACCCATTATGTGGCTGGACCTGCACAACAGGTTCTGAAGGCTCAGAGGTTAAAGAAGTAGGTAGGCTAATTGTGTCCTTCGGGCTGTCAGGGCAAAAGAGTACAGGAGGACTCTTCGGCATCCTTCCAGAAAACTCAGCTTTCCCTCACTGAAAAATCACTGTCCTTTGGCAACTCTGACCCATGTGCCTTATGTGTCCCCAGAGCTCTTAACATATAAACAATGTTTTTATTTTATAAATATGAACAGTTAATATGGCAATCATCTGGAGTAACCAGGAAAGAAAGAAAATATAGCAGGTGTGAATAACTGCTTTTCTGTATGAAATGTCTTTAGACTGAGCATTTTCAGAAGCCTCACCCACACTAACAAGGGGAAACCGTCTTACCGGTCTCGGGGTGTTGCCACAGCGGCGGCAGCTTCTGGTTTTGTGAAGCAGGCTTTGGTGGCACAGCTCAGCCTTTGATCACAGTTATGTTTTACTATAAAGGACAGAGCACAGGAAAGCCTGAGTAATCAGAAGCCAGCCCAAGGGAGCATGATGTCAGATCACACAAGGAAATGCCGTTCAAGGAGAATCCGTCCCTGCATGTGAACTTTGAGTTTTCACTTCTTTATAGAAACCAAGTATCCAAGAAATGTTGACTGATTACAGAATGGCTGAGACGACAGAAGGAAATGGTCAGAGTTCTCCCACACCTCCCGTCAGACCTTGTGTGGCGCTATCTACCCTCTTCCTTCTGCCGGCACAACATGAGAGCAAAAAGAGGACAAGGAATGGTACGGGTGTGAGGAAAAGATGTGGGGAAGATGAGAAAGACATACAAAGATTTGCTTTCATACAAAAGCAAATTATGTATGAAAAATGGAACAATGAGACGTGTTACTTTATAGACTGATTAAGATTAATTGATTAAATTCTTTAAAAAGAAGTGCATTTCTTTTTTAAATTACATTCTATTTAGTGGGAGGGCTGTGTGTGTGTGTGTGTGTGTGTGTGTGTGTGTGTGTGTGTGTGTGCATGCAAGTGCCAAGACTTGAGTGTACAGGTCAGAACACAGCCTGTGGGAGTCAGTTCTCCTCCTCCCCACGTAGGTCCTGGGGATCCGGTCATCAGGCTTGTCACTGAGTTCCTGTCCCTGGTGAACCATCTCATCAGACAGTGAAGACATTTTTCCTACCAATCCTTAGAGCCATAGCTTCAAGAAAAAAATGAGGATGCTCATCTCTCAGATGATCATCACAGACGAAATTCCCCAGGATATTTTTGAGGAAGTAAAATCTTCTCCCACGTTTTGTCAGGAGAAATAAGAATATTTTAAGCCCCTATCTGCTTAGGTGGCTATTTAAGGTCGTGTTTTACCTGTTCTAAAATGGTACGGTAGAGAATGGATCCCTCGGTTACCAGCTTTGGTTACTGTCACCCACAGGAATGCTGGATGTTTGAAACCTGTCTGCATTCCAGATGTACATTTTTGTACACTGTAAACACCTTAAAGCAAGCTGCGAGGTGTGTAATTACTAGAACTGGCCCTGAAAAAAATGCCAGAAGGCACCTACACCGCCCACTGGAAGGTTCTTGGCATGGAGATTGAGGCGTGGCACGTTTGCACATGGCGCTATGAGCTGTCGTGCCATGATTGGCAGTGATGAGAGACATGCTTTTCTCTCCTGAGTTGCATTATTCCCTTGGCTCAGACATATCTCCATTTTGAATCATAACTGTGGGAAAGCCCACACCCATCTCACCCCAACATATGTAAATTCCATTTCTCCCAAGACTGCCAGGTATGAGAGAACGCAACCGTCAATATTAGGAAAGTTGCCGGCATGAAATGTTTGCTCTCCCGTGTTTGGTCACTTGAGCCATCCAAGGGACACCCTTGACAAAGCCACACAAGAGATTTCTCCCTCCAGGATGGATCCATTCGCAAGGGAAGCTGAGTTTTGGAGCAAGCTAATGGTAAGTGGAAAGAAGTACTTACTGTCAAGGACATCCTGCCGGGCATTTTCCTCGTGGCTTTTTATAAAATGAAGATGAAAGGGGAATTTATAATCGAAAGATTGTGATCTTGCTCATTAGTTTTAAGTAAAACATGCCTTCTAGATACCAAATGCTGTTAGTGATAAATGGCTTTGAATGAAATGTTTGCTGTGGGGTTTTTTTCCTAATGTTATTGATGAACCACACTCAACAGCCTGCTGGCATGCGAGATAGTGAGACCTCAGTAGCTCAGAGGCTTACTGACGGGGACACTGAAGAGGAACTTGAGTTTTGGGTTTCAAAGGAAGTGTTTTTAGAACTCTGGCAAATTGTGGTTTGCTGGGAGAGGGGGTGTCTGTAACCATTCTCTTTGGAAATAGTTTATTGCTCCACATGTGTACAGAGGTGTGTATATACAGGTGTGCGTGTGTGGTGTGGTCAGAGGGGTATATGATAAAGGAGCGTACTAATACCTGAGACTAAGTTTCATGATTTGGGGTTGGGCAAATTCAGACTTCCCTCTCATTCTTCCTGTTACCAAGAGCTGTGTTTAGTTCAAACAAATTGGCAGAGTTCCCAGGGCGGCAAAACCCTAAGGGCCCTGTTGGTCTTTCCATTTGACAGTTGAAAAAATGTAAGTCCCCCCTATCCAGGCAATCTATAGTGAGCTTCAAGATCCTAGATCCCATCCTGCCCACAATGGCCAGTTGCTTTTGTTCATTTTATAACACTGTTTCATAGCATAGATGTTCATCTTCTCTTTGCCTTCCTAATATGAATTCAAACTTCACTGGAAACAGAAAAGAGCACTGACAACAGAAATGATCCTAAGATTGGCAGGGTACACTATCTTGGGGTAAGACAGTGACCTGTCTATCATAATGGCCTGTGCTACCTTCTTTTATGATAGGAAGCTGACTCCAAGAACGCCAAACACTGATTTCAAATGTAGTCTCATTGTGCTTATTAAAATCTGTTCACTATCTCTAGTGTCTCATGCTTTAATGCTGCGCCTAATCTGGCAAGCGAGATTCTGTGATACTTTGAGAGGAATATTAAAAAAATTTGCTTTCTAAGGCCACAATTTAAAAAACACAATTTTTATATCAGCATTCACATTTTTGAAATGTATTTATCCGTTTTCATACAATGTAACGTTATGACAGTTCCATAATTAAGTTTTTGATTCACCTGCTCTTCCCCATCTCCTTGTCCCTCCTACTGCTTGGACCATTCTGCCCCCAGCTCCCTCTTCTCCACTGAGTGTAGTCGGAGGCTGCTTGTTCATTCCCTGGCCATCCAGACCTGAAATAAACACACAGAAACTATATTAATGGCAAGACTGTTTAGTCAATAGCCTAAGCATATTTCTAGCTAGCTCGTACATTTTAAATTAACCCATTTCTATTATTTTATATTTTACCACAAAGCTCATGGTTTATCAGCAAGTTTCCAGCACGTCTGTCTCCAGCGGTGGCTCCATGGCCATGGCGTCTCCCTGACTCCGCCTTCTTCCCCCTCTATCTGTTTGAGATTCCTGCCTTGGTCTATTCTGCTAAGCCACTGGCCAAAACAGCTTTATTCATTAGCCAATAGAAGCAACACATATGCGGACTGACTTCCCACACCACACTGTGTGTCTTCTGTTTTCTCCCTGCTGCTCTTCTTGAAAGCATTCTTTTCCCTCACGTGGCCCTTTCTAGTTCCCTGCCTTCTTCCCACTCTTATCACCATATAAATACACATCTGTAGAAACTTTTCAGTCTGTATGTGAGGAAGGACAATTTGGCTTTCTAGGCCTAGGGTTCCTCACTTAATCTAATCTGGTTCTATCCACTTTCCTAATAATTTCATAACCTCATTTTTTGATGTAACAGAAACTGCCACAGCATAGGACAAATATCTGTCCTTGTTTAGACAACTCACTCTTTTACCTCCCAAGCACATCTGGAATCTCCATGTCTCTGTTCTTAGAATCCATTGATTTATTTTTTCTTTTTTTTTAATTTTATTTTATTTTATTTTTAATTTATTTATTTATTAAGGATTTCTGCCTCCTCCCCGCAACCGCTTCCCATTTCCCTTCCCCTCCCCCGATCAAGTCCCCCTCCCTCATCCGGCTCGCAGTTGGTTTTTGATCCTACTGCACGTACTGGCTTTGGGGGAGCCTAGGCAGTTTGGATGCTCACCTTATGAGACCTGGATAGAGGTGGGCGGTCCTTGGGCTTCCCACAGGTCAGGGAACCCTGATTTATTTTTTCATGTTGTCATTTTTATTAAGTTTACCTTTACAAGTTACAAATACTAATGAGGATTTTTCCTGCTTATGCCCTGGTGAAAAGGAGAATTTGAACTCCAAAGGGCTGGTATCTGAAGCAGTAACACGTTCCATTTGGCTCTCAGTCTTTAGAGAGTTTATGGTCCTGGCCCATGCCCAAATTCAGAGAATGCACAACCGGACCAAGAGGCCTGTGTTGGTCCTTTCCACTCAGCACCAAGTCCCCACCCCTGCAAAGAGCATGGATCAAAGAACTAGTGGATAAGACAGTCGCAGGGAAGAATTATGTAAATTATAAAGGAAACCTTTACTGTGCAATTCAGGCCAGCCTGTTCTCTTGGTAGGGGAAGCGCCTTTTTGAAAATTCTCTCTTCTAGAATCTCTGGGTCCACCTCTACAACTACAACTTGCTACCAGGCCCTTGGAGGGCAGTTGGTAAATCCCCTGCAAAAGAGCCACAACAGTGGTCCATGGAACTCCAGGTAGCTGGCAGTGCTCAGAGGCCTCTCCCTGTCTTCCTCCAGACCAGGCAACAGAGAGACCACTTGCTAACTCAGACTCCTGGGCACAGAACCTGCCCAGGGCAAGAGGGACTGAAATTCTTATGATCCAATGGCTGCTCAGGAGCCTGTGAATCTACAGAAAGAGATTGTGAACAGTCTGCTATATTTTCCCAGTGTCTCTGGACTATAATTAAGGCACCCCCACCTCTCCTAAGGTCAGCAGGTTGTTATCTTCACCATAGAGATGGTGAGACATATAATTTTAATAAGTAGCTTGACACTTTCTGTTGGAAAGCAGGTTGGACGGAAACAAACGAAGCCTCTGCCACTCAGAGCTGGCAAGTTCATACAGAATGGTGGCCACTGGACATTATTTTCCATTTGTTTCTGCCATTCATGGTGGTTTTATTAGTTTCTGCCATCCTTAATATCAGGCCCTTTTTTGCTTCTTAGCACACCTGCAATTTTGTATGTCTTTACCTCTGCAGAATACTTCTGTAACTTAGAAACTCGGTTATCTACAAGAAGGCAATAAATAGGAGCTCCCAGGAATTCAAACCCAACAGCATCTCTCCAAGTACAACTTCAAGTTACCCAGAACAGCTGGTAAACCAGATCTCTGCCCTGCACACAAATTAGCAATAGCAGTTCAGCAGCATGCAATCAACAGGAGCCTTCTTAAGCATGGCTGTAGACGAGCATGCTGCGGCAGTGGGCATGACATTCTTGCACATATGTTTTGGAAAACAGTAACCAGCTCCTAAGACCTGTGTGACCATCTTTTCCTGGCATCTACAAGTCATCGTTCTTTGCTCAACCCTGAAATCCTTCCCTTTCTGCCTCTGTTTTGAAAATACTTTTTCCACTAAGCGCACAGGGGATGAGAGACTCTTGCAGGTCGAAGTATAATTGAAAGACAAGATATATATGCATGAAACAATTAGAAAATAAACTTATACATATTGAGCGGCAGAGGACACAGTGCAGAAATTAAATGGAATAGTGATACTGATGTCAGGGAAGTCAGTGATACCTACAAGATTCATTGAAGAGTGCAAGAAGGAAATTGACAGAGAATGAGAAGTAAGAGGTGATGGGAGAGGGAGGGGCATGGGAGGTCATGGGGTGGCCTTTACAGAAATGTCCCTGGTCATGAGATACTGTTGAATGGTTGGACAGGAAATGGGTATAAAAGACTGCAGAAAGATAAATTTAAGTTGATCTTAGAGATGCCTGTAGGCAAAGGAAGGAGTTTTGACTTTGTAGGGAATGGAAGCCATGAGAGGTGTCCAGACAAAAATATATCATGAAGGGAGCAGTGTTTAAATGAAGTCAGTCTGGTCAGGCAGATTGCACTTTGAAGGTTTTAGAGGCCATCTGGAAGGTCTAAGTACTGGACCTGTCCTGGTCTGAAATTTGTTCCTAAGAAATGTAAAGCATGAGTTGACTGGTGGAACCCTGTAGGGTAGAAATGTACCAGTCAGCAAAATGTAACCACCTAGCAGTACTGAAGAGAGAAGCCCACTTCTCCTTAGATCCACACTGAAAGGCCAGTATATATTTCTTTCAACTTCCTTCCTTGTTTTTTGAGTTGACCAAGACCTTTCTAGGAAATTCTCTGCAAACCAGCACCCTGAGACTGTAGTCACCATCTATCTGGTAGGTGGCACTTCTGGCACCTGGAAATTTTCTCCCTCAACACTCTCTTCCTTTCTAGCTAGTCTGAAGATACCGTGGTCTGTTTCCTGATGTCTGCTTCTGAACCTCTCCCTGGTCACCATAGAACGTGTTTTACTTCTGGCCCTCTCTCGGTCTGTAGCTAGATCACCTCTCTTCCAGCTTATCCACACGGACCTAGTGCCTTCTGGTGGTTGGTAGTGAGCAACACATTTCAGTGCTAGAGGAGTGACTCTCCCATACATATGCTGTTTAGTTTCCTGAACAGGAAATATCTCATGACTGCAAGAAAAGGGGCTGCAGCACACTGTTCACTTGATGATCACAAAGAGGAAGGAGTTGTCGTTTTGGTCCCCAAGTGAAGAAACTCCAGGGAGGTGTGCTTACAAGACAGTGCTGACACGGGTTGAGAATTTTAAATCATATTAGGCAAAAATTGCAAAGGACCACAGGCGTGTTCCAGCTAACAAATATTGTGCTTTTGTTGTTGTTGTTCTTGTTGTCCTTCCTCCTCCTCCTTCTCTTCTTCCTTCTCATTCTCCTCCTCCTTTTTCTCATTCTCCTCCTTCTTCATCTGATTCGGGGTGGGATTTCATTTTGCTTTGCTTTTTGAAACAAGGTCTCTCTCTATATAGCTCTGTTTGTCATGGAACTTATTGTGTAAACCAGGCTGGCATCGAATTTACAAAGATCCACCTGCTATTGCCTCCCAGATGCTGAGATTAAATGTGTGGACCACCATAACTGGCCTGCGACTGTTTTCACTCATTGTTTCATAGACAATCTTAGCCACACATTAAATCAAGAAAACTTCACATAACAATTTGGAGAAGGAATTTCCTCTCAAAACAATGAGAAGATAGGAGACACCTACAGTAGCAAATGCCTGTAATCATTCCCAATACTGAAAGGCAGGGGGGTCACGAGTTCAAGGCTAGCTTCAGTTACATGGTGAGTTTGAGGCCAGCCTGGGCTACAAGAGACACTGTCTGGAAAAGGAAGAAAGAAATGAAGGAAGGAAGGAAAGAAAGAAAGAGAGGGAATTAGAAGACACATTAGTCACTCTGGGCTGAAGATAGCTGCCCCCTATAGGGGAAGTAAACACTTTGCTGCAGTGTTTGAGTATCTATTGGTACTGTGACCCTGATCCAACCAATCTTCTATAATGTTGAAAAGAAAACTGCCAACAGGTCAAGAGCAGGACTGGAACTGGGGCTAAACTTTACTATGGGTTTTTGTTTGTTTGGTTGGTTCAAACTTATTATTGTTGTTGTTGTTGTTGTTGTTGTTGTTGTTACATTTGTGTGGGGGGAGGGGTGTGTGTACATGCCAGAGTGTGTGTAGAGATTAGAGAATAATTTTTGGAGTTGATTATGTCCACCATGTGGGTCTCTGGGGTTGAACTGAGGTTCTCCCCCTTGGCAACACTTACCAGGCCAGGTTTGGTATTGGTGGTGGTTTTGAAAAAGTCTCCTGTATCCCAAACTAGTCTAGACCTTGCTATGCAGCTTAGGATGACCTTAGGATGATCTGCCTTCCTCCCTACCACCACCCACCTCAGTGCTGAGAGTACAGACAATGTACCACCACGTCCTGTTCACCAGGAGTTAGAGAGCAAACCCCAGGCTTCACGTAAGCTAAGTGAGCACTGGGTGGTCTGAGCTACCCTGTTAGCCCCAGGTTTTTAGGGTTGAGACCGGCTCTCACTCTATAGTCCTTGCTGGCTTCAAAGCTACAAAGATCCTCCAGCCTCAGCCTCAGGGTTCTGGGATTCCCTGGTGAGCTGCATCCAGCTGCTGTATGTCCTTAATTATTCTCTGGTGGGTACCATGACTGTTCTCTGAATCCAAACTTTGAGGAGATTAGAAAAATGGAGGAAGACAAATGGCACCTCTTAAAAGATGTGTATTAATCAGGAGGAAAGGGAGCCAAGGCCTTGAGAGCAGGAGTCTGGGGGCTTTCAGAGCAGGGGAGCTCTCTCCTGGGACCCTGGCTGGTGCTTTCTCTTGAATCACAGTACTCACCCTGTAACAATTCCAAAACAAAACAAAACAAAACAAAAAAAAAAAAACATGCTCCACGATTCTTTCTTCTACTTAACTGTTTTATATATATATATATATATATATATATATATATATATATATATTAAAGTGCCTTTGGGAATGTGACAGTTGTACATTTTAAGAATTTGAATTGGAAATGTCCCCTTCCCTAAACTAGAACTTGCTAGTACAGAATATGCATGTCTTTTTCCTTGTCCCCTTTCTTCTCCTAGCCTTGCTTTATCTCTTTGGAACTCTGGCTTCTTGCTGTTGATTCAGTTAGTCTCTGTCTTGAATATGTTAAAGTGACATTGCTGTTGGCTGGAAGCTCCAAGTGGCAGCGTGAGGTCTGCCAGTTCCCGGGGCCAGCAGGAGGGAGCCGCCATCATCCTGCATGGCATTATTGATGTGACCTCTGCTGTGTTCCTGTCCAGTGTGATTCTGGCTGCTATTCAGAAGACACCTGCTGAAGTCCTTGCAAGAAACCCATGAGTGTGCCAAGCCAGGGTGATTGGTGTCATTCTTGAACAACACGAAGGGCAGCCTCTTGGCTTTCCTTCAGCAGCGACTTTAATAGAAGTCACAGGTTTTTTTGTTTGTTTTGTTTTGTTTTTTTTAACGAGTGACTTTTAATATAGAACTCATGCAGGCTGACATTTCTACTTTTCTATAGCAACATTCAACCCAGCCCTGCACTGAAAATGGAAGTTGAAGTCTCCATGGTTTGAGTTTTTGTTTTGATGTTTGTGTTGTTTTTCTTTAATACTCTCTCTCTCTTTCTCTCTCTCTCTTTCTCTCTCTCCCTCCCTCCTTCTCTATCCCTCTCTCTCTCTCTTTCTCTCTCTCCCTCTCTCCCTCCCTCCCTCTCTCTATCTCTCTCTCTCCCTCTCTCTATCTCTCTCCCTCCCTCCCTTTCTGTCTCTACCTCTCTCTCTCTCTCTCTCTCTCTCTCTCTCTCTTTCTCAGACATCCCTGTGATCTTTCAAATACAGAAAAACCTTAAATGAATACTCACCCTCCCCTTGCCCTTATCTGCCCTGTTCTTCTTCGAGTAGTTACACCCCTGTGGCTGCTGCTTTTCCTTTGGGAGAGCCTCCCTTTCTCCTTCCTGAGCTCTTGGTGCTTTTGACCAATGTAGCAAGATAACTTCCTGTCCAGTGGTAAGGATGCTTCAACCTTTGCACTTATACTATTATTTTCAATATAGGTTCTGTATTTCCATCAGCCACAAAGACATGTTAGTTACAGGTGAGAGTCAACCATGCTACAGGACTCTGACTCTGAGCTGACGGGAGAAAGTGATCATACTTAAACTTTTGATTGACTTGAGCTATCATTGGCATAACGATATCAATGATGACACAGTGGTGCTAACTAAAGCAGGGTTTAGGACGATGGTTCCATGGGTAAAATGTTTGTCACACAAGTGTGAAGACCTGAGTTTAGACCCCAAGAAACCACCATCTATAATCCCAGCACTCCTGCATTGAAATATGAGGCTGGAGGATCCCAAAATACTCACAGGTCAGTCAGCCTGATGTACACAGCAGCGAGCAAAAAGAGGCACTGTCTCAAATAAGGTGAAAGATGCAGACCAAGGACTTCCTCGCATCCCTGCACTCACACATGAACACACAAATAGGTGGTCACACATATAAATACACATTAAAGATACATGCAAGGTTAATAGCAATAATTAGTATGTATAGCAGGCTTAACGTTTTCTTAAGCATTGTCTAATTGGATCCTCTTCATACCTTATATTAATTTACTAAATGCAATAATGTGTGGAGATTATGGCTTATTTTTAGGCACTGAAATCTAAGAGAAATCTAGGCAAATAGAAGCCAATTGCCAAGTACAGATGAGATCAACTGGTCACATGACTTTCAAAGTGAACTTGCAGCTCAGTCCTCTGAAGGCTGATTAAAACAACCAAGCCGCAAACCCAAAACTTCTGATTCAATGATCTATGTGAGCCACAAAACACACAACAGTGCCATGTTGTCAGGTGACACCTGCCCTGCTTATGCAGGGTTTGCATGCCCAGAGCCACTAGTGTTCTTCTCAGTAGGGCATTGCTGTAGCTCTGCACAATAGTGGGGATGACCCACCGTGGCCGCAGGATCTGCATGCCACAGAAATATCCGCGCACTGTGGCTGAGTTCTTCCCGGACATTCCGTCTTACCCATGTCACTCAAGTCCTCCCTAGAAGACCAGCAGGCGCCCTGGAGCCTGGGAAGCTGGGCAGAGGCAAAGGAGGCTAAGAATCAGCAGGGAGAGAGAAAAGTGTTTCCATGCAGTTACAGAGCAGCTGACTCCTCAAGCTGCAGTGTCTCGGGGTGAGGAACGCAGCCCGAATTTCTAAGCCAGGTGTGGTGATGGTGCCTGCCTTTGATCACAGCACTTGAGAGGCTGAGGCCGGAGGATAGCAGTTCAAAGCCAGCCCGCTGCTGTATAGCAAAACTATGTCTCAAAATAAAAAAACAACAACAAAAAGAATTTCTAGAAAAGGAAATATGAGGAGAAGCCAGGCAGAAGCACATGCCTTTAATCCCAGCACTCAGGAGGCAGAGGCAGGCGGATCTCTGTGAATTAGAGGGCAGCCTGGTCTACAAGAGCTAGTTCCAGGACAGGTTTCAAAGTTACAGAGAAACCCTGTCTTGAAAAACCAAAGAAAAAAGGGGGGGGTGGGGGTAATGAGGAAAACCGGAAATGACAACAAGAAGTAATTTAAAATGAGAAATGGGAAGTGGACCTGGGTTAAGCACTTGTTGGGCAAGTGTGAGGACCATAGTACAGATTCCCAGAGGCCACATAAGAACTGGGTAGCAGGCAGCATAGTTTCTAGGCAGCAGAGCATACCAAACCCCCGCACTGTGCAAGCCAGTGCTCAGAAGGCAGGGCAGAAACAAGGGTCCCAGGAGTCAGCATACTGGCTGCAATAGCAGAAGTAGTGAGCTCTGGGTTTGACTGAGAGACCCTGCCTAGAGGAATGAAGCGGAAAATGATCGAGGAAGACTCCTGACATCAGCCTCAGACCTCCAAGTATGCTTTTATACATGAGAACATACATGCACACATCACACGCACATGCACACACACACACATATGCACACATACAAATAGGAAGAGGAGACAAGGAAAAAGGAGAAATAGAAATTTAAGACCGGGATGATACCTCAATTGGTAGACTCTTCCCTTGCAGGCATGAGGACCTGAGCTCAATCAGTCATAACCTAGATAAACAGTCCAGCATGACAGTCTGCGCCTATAATTACAGCTGTGGGCACACTGAGACAGGTCTGTCTCTGCAGCTCACTGTCCAGCCAGTCTAGCATACAACAGTAAGTCTCAGGCCAAGGAGAGACCCTATCTCAAAAACTTAACATGGTTGACAATGGAAGAGTGACAGCCAACGCTATCCTTCGGCTTCCCTGTGTCCGTAGATACTCACGCTCACGCGCATGCGCCTCCCCACAGCTGTAGCTCACACAGATGAGGACCGTGTTATCTTTCGTAGACACTGTCCTTGAAAGCTTTGAAATAAAATCAGAGCCAGAGAAAGATATTAGTTGGGTATGGTGGATCGCATCTGTAATTCCTGCTCTTGGAGGCCTGACGCAGGAGGATTGCCATGAGTTTAAAGCCAACCTAAATTACATATTTAGGTCCAGAACAACCTGAGCTATAGAGTGAGACCCTGTCTCAAACAAACAAACAAATGAAGCAGTGAGTGATGCTTCAAACGACTGCATGTAGACATGTCTAAGTGGCCCCATGAAGCCTTTTCCGTCTTCACCTCTGGGTCTTGGCTGCTAGATGTCCGGCATAATCACGCCCAGGCAAGCACAGTGCTTCATAGCGAGAGCTCCGGGGTGAAGACAGCTAACGGCAGAGCAAGGCTCAGTGCGGAGCTTTCTGCGGCTCCTTCCCTTCTTCTTCTTCCCTTCCTTCTCTACCACACTGAGTATCGCCGACGACAAATAAGGAAAGAAAAGGCACGGGGAGAGCATTGCGGGGGTCTCGACGATAATAGCTTTGGCAGGTAATTTTTACACGTGCCGAGTCCATCTCCTTAGAACTGCCACCGGGGGCTGTATTCCTCCCAAGGGGAAAAACACTTATATGGACGTGTTTATGTTTGGGAATAATAATATTTGTCCATGTGAAAATATGTGTGATTCATTTCTGTCAGGCCATATGGCTGATTGCTATTCATAATCCAAACAGTGGCAGCTGCTGCAGAATGTGAGAGTAAGTTCTTGGGGAGTAAAAAATGGGCGAGCTATCGCGTGTGTGGTTTGCATGCTAGCTCCGTTTCCTTGCTAGAACCGTGTGTTTTGAGCTCTTCAGCGCACCACGAGGCTTTTCGTCCGTTTCTGAAAAGCTCGTGTTTCCATTCGCTCTCATTCTGTGCAGCGGGGAGACTGCCGTTCAACCTCACCGCCTCTTAGCTGCTCGCCCTTCTACTCTGGAACCATGAACATGGGCTGTTCAAAGCTGTGGGCTGCTGAAGTCTCAGTTAGGATTTTGTTGACTGACGACAGCTGCCAGAAAAAACGACAGTGAATGCCTGACCTGGCTCCCTAGCTCACCACCGTGGCCTCGTCCATGGCTGAACCACAGTATGTATCTGTGGTTTAATCAGACACGTGGGGGCACTGAGGTAGCCAGCATTTACCACCACCACCAAGCCCCAGGCCGCTGGGCGGACTCTGATGTAATGGAAAATGTGGACTAACACTGTTTCCATGCCATTTGAATGTGGTTTGCTGGAACCCTTGAGATTAAGAAGGAAACAATTTGTGGAATACGTGCTGGATGCTACTGGAGAAACAGCTACAATCAATAATAGAAAATAGACCGGTTACACAGGGGAGGAATATCTGCATGGCTTGCTTAAGCCCCCTAAACAGTAGCCCTGGGCACCCCTAAAAGATGAGGGCTTTAAAAAGTGTTTATTTATGCTAAGTCTTTGCACCCATGTGGTAAATATTTAGACCAGAGAAAAATAATTCTGAACAAGGGTTATGAAACGTGTGGCCCAAGAGAAAGTATTATATAAAATTACTCTGATTTCCCATTTCTGGTGGCTTTGTCATAGTAACCAGCATTTGCACGATGCATCTTCATTTTCGGGTTGTTTTTGTGTAGAAGTGATGGGCTTTCTGTTGGGTGGCCCAAGCCAGTGGACACCCATGAGCCGGGATAGGAGTGTCTGTTCTGTCCTTTGTTCCCTGACGTGCATCAGTCATCTGCTTGGAGGCATTTGTCTTCCTCGGGTGTTTAGTGCTTGATCCTCTAAGTAGCTGCTGCTTTTCTCACAGGTTATAATAGGGTGATTTTTCAATGCCATTGGCCTCACGTGGCAATAGCAGAGTAAATACAGGGTCCCGTGAGGCAGGTCCAGGGACCAAGCCTGGAAGCACAGTCTGCCCTTGCAGGTCATGGCAAGAAGTCTTGAGATCAACTTCAGCTTGCCCTCACTGTCTGTTTCCCATCAGCCTTTGCCTGCAGGAAAGAGTGTGTAACTGGTTCAGAAGCTGCTTTTCCCCAAAGGGACATACGATATCATTCCCAAGTCATATTTTGTGTTCAGTTGTGTGTGTCTATCAGTCTGTCTCTCTGTCTCTCGTCTCTGTGCTCTTTATCCACAAGCACCTTGACTGAGACCATGGGGATAGTCAGGTCCCTCGACCCCCATGACCTGACTAAAAGGATGCGTACACCCCTATGCCTACCTAATAGTGTATGGCTTAAGCCCCCACTGCTTGTGTGTTACTGCCTCTCCCCTGTCCCAGAAAAGCTTCCCCCAAGTATGCGTCCCTGACAAGTGCCTAACCAATCCTGAGAGCAGGTAGTGATCATCTGACCAGAGACGAGTCTGCCTATATAGAACATCATTAATATATACATAGAATATTATTAATACTCTATATAGGGCACCCAGCCTGGTGCCCTGAGCACCCAGTTTTTTCACCCACAGCTGAAATCATGTCACTCTTACCTTGAGTATGTATTGGGGACACTGATGTTTCTGTGTTGGACACTCTTGGGCTGGTCTGCTCAAACGTAACTTAACCACCTCGCCCCCTTGTGGTGATGCTGGGCAAGCTTGGCCTTCTGAATTCCATGACCTCAAGGCTCCCGCAAGACACCGAGCAATAGGCTGTTATGATTTCCCTAAGCCCTAGGCACCTGCGCACCTGTGGGCCCCTTCTACTATAAAGTAAATATATAGACGCTACAATTTTGTTATTGTAAATAATGTTGTACCATGAAGTTGACACATTCTCATGGTCCTCTGAAACAGTGTGGGGCTTTAGCACTGAGCTCAGCCAACACCTCTTTACGTCGCATCATTGTCCCTCACGTTTTAAGTTTTAGTAAACTGCATCTGTAGATTTATTTACTTACTTACTATTTCTGAACAATGCTGAGAATTCAGCTCGGAATGCCATCAATGCTAGTCAAGTTTGACCTAAAAAGTAACAGACTTCATTTAACTGCTACTGTACTAGATTTTATCCATTATGTTTCTTTAGGGTTTTCTGCTTCAAAATTGGTATAACTATTTTAAAATAAAAAACCAAAACGCTTGTCACTAGCATAAGACTACTCTAAGCTGCTGTAAACTGAAGATATCAATACAAATGTAAAGTAAATGCATATCTCTTTTTCTAGTTCAGTTTATTCAGGGTCCAACTAATCCTGGCGTGTCCCTTTCATCTGTGCCTAGTCTGTTTATTGCTAGAGACTGGATCATCCCTTCCTCAACACAGTCCACCCTGGTCAGAGATGTTTAGTTACTCAACAACTGCCCACAGACAGCCAACCTCTGTCTGGGTCACTGCTCCAAAACAGAAGAACCAGCCAGACCTGCCCAGCTCAACTGTGACTCCTCCAACCAGATTCCCCTGGGAGCCACCATTCACTGTCACAATTCTGGCTCTGCCATTTCCCAGTAGGGTACGATTTCCAAAGTCCCAATCAAGTCCCTGTGCAGATAGAAGAATCTTATTTCTGCACTGCCCAGTCTGGGACCCACTGATACATGTCCCTTCAGTGTGTCCCTGTGATGTGACCTGTGCAAGCAGAGAACTAAATTGATCCTCTTACACGGTTTTAATTTATTTCAATTTTTACTCTAGCAAATACTCAGCAGTTACCGTATTGTATAGGACATCTCTGCATGCTGAGATTTTTTTTTTTTAAGTCATAACATCCTTACTGGGTTCTAGATCTCCGTCCCAGGGCTAGTGAGGGCTCAGTAGGCAAAGACATTTGCCAATCAGGCATGAGTTCAATCCCCGGAACCCATACAAAGGGGAAGGAGAGAACAAATTCCATAAAGTTGCTCTCTGATACCCACGTATACACCATGACACATGCACCCACACACACTCGTCTCCTCTCTCTGTCTGTCTCTCTCTCTCTCTCTCTCTCTCTGACATGCGCACACACACACCATGACGACAATGATGATGATGATGAAATAGATCTCTACCTCAGAAATAATAAGTTTGAATTCTCCTTTCACCCAGATTTACCATGCCACACGGTCATGTTTGTGAAATGGCAGTACTTTACAGTTATTAAGTAAACCCTCCTGTGAAAGGGGGCCCTGAAGGGGTTTGAAGGAAGGAAGCAGGAACAGAACACAGAACTATCTATGCATAGAGGAACCCTAGGAGGTGTGAAGAATGGGGCAAGTAGAATGAAAAGATCTAGGTAGCAAAGACATTTTTCTCTTGGGTTTCTATTTTTTCAATTAATCCTATTTTCTCTCTATAAATGTTTGACTACATGGGAATATATGTATTGCATGTATGTCTGTCGTCCACAGAGGCTAGAAGAGAACATCAGATCCCTGAGAATTGGAGTATTTTGTTCCCTAAATATACTTCTCTTTTTTCCCACTTAAAACACCTGTCAATCAAAGTCAAAGGTTTGGGTTGAGAGTAAGAATTCTGTTCAAGGTTTGCCATTAACTGTTTGACCCAGAAACCGTAACTTGAGATGCTTCCGGTCCCCAGACTTCCTGTTCGATCTGTGGCCCAACAATATTGAATCCTTTCATTGGGAACCCTGGTACTCTGATACTCTCTTCTGTGTGTAGTGAATCCTCAAGGAGCCCCGGCTGCATTTCAATAGACCTTGAAGGGGCATAGTAATGATGCTCACGCTGTTGCCACCGTGGCACACACCCAGCTGACAGCCAAGCCTTCTCTCTTCCCACCTTCTCTGTGGTGTCCAGCCTCGTCTGGGAAGTCACGAGTCCTGAGAGAAGGCCTTATCTGGAACTTACGGATCAGCATAACAAAGCTGCCTATCTAGAGCATTGTGGACTTCTACTTCCAATTTTAGGACAGGGAGATGACTCAACATTGGCGGCACTGTAACTAGACCTTAGGCAGGCTGCTTTGTGTAGAAAATGAGTTTATTTGCCTCACAGTTCTGGAGGTGTAAGAACTAAAATTCACATCTGTAATACTGGGAATCAAATCAAAGACATCACACAAGCTAGTCAAACACTCCTTCTCTGTGCTGCAGACCTAACCTTAAAGGATTCACCCAATTATGGTCTTATTGCTGGAGGAGCTCCAAGGTAGCAAAGAGCATCTCATGGCAAAAGAGAGAAAGTGTGTGTGTGTGTGTGTGTCTGTGTGTGTGTGTATTCCCTATGCTTATAAAGCCACAGGTTTTAACTGTAAAACATCACGTTCAGATTATACTTTTAAAACCATTAGCTCAAGACTTAGGTTTGGGGAATGGTAAGGGACCATATTCAAACCACAGCTGCCGGCAAGTGCAATAGTGCAGGTGAAGGGAGGCCAAGGGAGGCCTCTGTTAGTTCTGTGGGGTTGACATTTGGAGTAGAACTGGTAACAGCCACTCCTCACTATTCAGGTGAAAGCCTGTTGAATGGCAGGGCTCAGGTTGGTGGGCAGGGGTCGTGAGGAGAGCAGGGGCAGACGATGTAGCAGAAGGATCCCTGAAGAGAAATGACAGACCTCTAGTGGGTTAGGATATTTAGATACACAGGGTCTTAGCAGAGAAAATCACCGTCATTGACATAATGCTAATACATTATGACATCCTTATTGCCATAAATTTGAATAAATAAATTGGGAGTAATTTTAGCTTTTTCTCACTTTGTGGAGTAGAGAAAATGTGTTTTCTGGAACTGTTTAGTACCTTTTTCTGAGCTACATCACCGGAACAATCACTACTGAGCACGATTTCTTCATGCTTTTATGATGTGTTGTTTTTTATGTTTGGTTGTTTTTTGCTTTTCTATTTCATTTTTATTTTTATTTTTGATACCAGGGATAGAATCCAGAACCTTGCACATGCTAGGCTAACCCTCTACCACTGAGCTACATACCGAGTGAGTGGCCAGCTTAGCCAACATAAGACCCAGTCTCAAATAATAGAAATGATAATTATTATAATAATAAATTAATAGTAATATTTTCTAATATTTTCACAACCAGGACTATGGCTCAGTGGTAAAGCACTTACTCTGTGTGCTTGTGACCCTAGGTCCAATCCCCAGTGCCAAAAAAGCCTTAATTTAATAATTTAAAAAGGACTATCAGGTGCCTTTCTTCCACTACATGGAAACTGAACACAGATGATAAAGAACACTGAATCCTAAACAGTGAATTATTGATGGTAATAATAGGATGTGGCCATCTTCTGTGAGATTTTCTGCTTGCTGTGGGGAAAAAAAAAAAACCTTTTCCAGCTGAGCATAAAGCTTGGAACGCTTTTTAGTCGGCACAGTTCCATTTCCACTGTAGCAGAAGTGCAAATGATAGGCGCCTTCACCCCAAGGCAGAAACCTTCAGGGAGTCCGCCTCACTAATGTGTGTGTTGGTACACATGCCTGTTCCCTATTAATACTAATAGAAACTAATGCAGAGATATACATCACCTGAATTTTGATTCGCTGTGAATCAAATGTCAGATGCTTCAACATGAACTCACAAGGTGCATTTGTCTGGGAGCCATTTCTTAATATGCCTCCATTTCACCGGCCTGGTCCTCCCCTGTGGCTGAGACGCTGATGAGAAGCTGTCTTCTTGCTCCTAGATTACACCACACACACACACACACACACATATACCACAACACACATACCACACACACACACACCACACATATCACACACATATACCAAATATACACACCACACACACACACCACACATATCACACACATATACCAAATATACACACCACACACACACACACACACACAACCACACACATATACCAAATATACACACCACACACACACACCACACATATCACACACATATACCAAATATACACACCACACACACACAACCACACACACCATACACACACCACACTCACACACACATACCACACACACGACCACACACACACCACACACACATACCACACACACATGCCACACACACACACAAACACACACATATTACCACACACATCACATACCACACACACACACTCCACCACCATTAGCAGAAGAGATGAACTGGACACATCTGTAAGGCCCAGGGGAATTTTGAGCTTATGTTGAACGTCATAAAAAGAGAATAGACGGAAACCAGAAACTCAGAGCCGGTTTCCATTTGCTCGTCTAACTTGAGTTTACAAGTGCTCTGGAGTCCTGGGTGGAGTTGAGTCGCACAGGTAAACATGAAGCGGCTCCACACGCTGACTCCTTACGTGCTCGCCCACTGTCACTGTGCCCAGCACCTAACCTCCCCGTGTCTGAGGCCTCCACAAAACCCTTTAGCCTGGAGCCTCACGTACCCCTGGGGAGATCCAACTGTTATTCCACCTATTGGATGTGACGAAGCTTTCCTTCTCATCCCCTGTGATTTCCATACCTTCTCCTCTCTGAGTTCCCCTTTTGTTTGGATTCTGGTCATAGTAATCGTTCTTGGAAGCTACCCTTGTTTTTATCGTATGTGGACAAACGAAATGATCCAATGTAATATTCACACATGTGCAGACACTTGTAGTTCTTAGAAATAGCCAAAATAAGTGTAAGACAGAAAGGAAAGTGAAGAGGACAGCAAAACCCCGTGAAACGCAGGGAAATGACGCAGCTGGCAGAGGGGCTTGCTAGGCAAGCGTGAGGACTAAAGTCGGGAACACAAGCACCCACACAATGCCAGGTGCGTGTGGTCCCCAAACTCTGCAGGAAGGGATAGGGGATCTCAGAGCAAGTCAAGGAGCTCTGGATTCTACTGGGCCACTGTGTCTCATGGATGGTGAGAAGCGAACATAAGCACAGCAAGCACCCACACACACAAGCACAGACCAAACAAAACTCACGTGACAAGAAAGCCTGTGTTAGATTGATGGAAATTAGCACTAACAGGGATCATTGTGCAGGTCAGTGAGAGGTGGCTCATGGGTAAGGTGCTTGCTGAACATGCTTGGCAACCAGAGTTCAAAATGTAGAACCAATGTAAAGATGAACGAGGAAATAAACTCCATAAAGTTGTTACTGACCTCCAGGTGTGTGTCATAGCATGCCTACCACATACATATGGAAGGGAGGGAGGAAGGGGGGAGGGAGAGAAAGAAGGAGAAAGGAAGGGAGGGAGGGAGGGAGGAAAGAAGGAAGGAAGAAGGGAGGGAGGGAGGAGGGAAGGAGAGAGGGAGGAAGGAAAGAAAAAAAGAAAGAAGAAAGGAGGGAGGAGGGGAGGAAGGAAGGAAGGAAGGAAGGAAGGAAGGAAGGAAGGAAGTTCTAAAAATAGGACCCCTTGCTGTATATGGTGATAATGCTCCAGCCAAGAGCTGTGGTTTGTCACACTGGTCAAGCCTGTACCTGATGCGTGTCTTGGGGATAAGGAATGGGGACTAATTAGAAATGATTTAAAAACAACAGCATTAACAGTGCTAGAGCCCTTGGTCTCTTTCTGTCGCCAGGCAGTAGGGGAATAGCTCAAGACAGCTGTTGAGCAGGCTTTTAAATCCAACCCAACCTCATTCCAAAAATACGTGTGAATGAAGCCTTTGTGAACGTGGGGGTCTGCCAAGATCTTTCAGTGTTAGTTTGGTCATGATAATCTGACTGGACTCAGGGAATATTAGGATTAAATTAAACTCTAATTGACAATAGTTGAAGCTGGGGGGGGGGAGGAATACTGACTTTAAAATAGATATTTAAATCTTCCTCTAAATCGAGACTTTTTAAATGTAACTCTTTTCATGATAGTTATTAAGATAGATTACTCTGTAGTTAAAAGTTCTTACCAGAGATGTAGCTTAGCTGATGGAGGGCTTGCCTACCATGCACAAAACTCTGGGTTCCATGCCCAGCATGGTGGTGCTCACCTGTGACCTCAGGAGGTAGAAGCAGGAGAATCAGGAGTTCAAAGCCATCTTCAGCTACTTATGAATTTAGAGGCCAACCTCAGCTAGAGACGAGACCCTTTCTCAAAAGAGAGTGAGAGGGAGAGAGTTAGAAGTTCCACTAAAATAGAAAACATTACTGAGCTTAGGGCAGCCACATTAGAGGTAGCTATTATCCACACTGGAGGAAAAGGATGGCTTTGGGACCTGGAGCTGTGTATCAAGCACCATCTCCTTGGTAACGTCTCAACAAACCAGAGACATGGGAACGGGGAGGAACTGACACTGTGCCACTGAGCCCAGAAGCAATGGTACACCCCGCTCAATCACTCAATGGTTTATTAGCTGGTGGCGAGGGGTCTGACGCTGTGCTGGCACAAAGAGGGAACAGGTCCCCACTCTTCAGAGGTCCCCCACAAGGGAAAGGTCCTCAGTGCATATTTCCTGGGGTGGCTCTGTGAGCAATCTTGCACATTTGTAATCACAGATAGACCTAGGCCCGATTTTAATAAGACCTCAGAAGTTTCCAAGTAACGAGCCTGGGGTTAGAGTATATGGAAGAAGTCTAGACGTACTGCCCCTTGCTTTTGTCGCAAAGCCAGGATTCCCTTGGAGATTTCTTGGGTGGTGGAGTGTAATGCGAGCGGCTGATGACAGCTGCCATCTGTTGTGATTGTCACCACCCTTACTGAAGTATCACGCTCAGCTGGCATATCGATGCCACAGCCCACATTCTTTGTCTGGGGCAGTCTGGGATAAGGAAGGGGATCTGGAAGGGCTGTCCTCTGGAGTGTCCATCTGGAGTGGCTGGACTGCGTCACTGTCAGCTGCTGGGAAGTGGCTCTCAGGCACACCTGAACGGGGCTGAGGAATGTCCCCTCTCATCCCGAGGGAAAAATCTTCCTCTCACCAGTGAACCAGCCACACCACTAGAAGTAGCTTTCTAACCTGGAGGCCATCATAGGCAGCACACAGGCTCTGAGCCAGAGGAACTGTGCTAGGGAATTGGGAGTTTAGGACGGAGTGGAGAAGAGCTAAGCTCTCCTTTGACTGGAGCCTCTGGAAGAGAGGGGCGACAGGGTGGAGCAGAGCACAGGATGAACTTGAAGGTGAGAGCTATCCCCGGGTGGCAGGTCCAGTCATCTGGCAAGCTAGCCCTGGTGCCATCAGAGGGGAATGAGGGGACAAGCAGGATTTTGGTAATTCAATATTGACAAAGTATTAGGCTTCACCCAGCACTTACGGAGAAAGGAGAGATCTGTAATTTCTTTTTTTTTTTCAATCCAGAAATTTCAAGACAAATTCAAAGCAATGTTTTGGATGCAAAAACCTGACCTTATTGGTGTATTCTTTCTGTAATAGTGACTCATTGCTTCATGTAGCAAAACCATATAAAGTCCTATGAAGCACGGAATATCCATATGGTATTGCTATAAAAAAAAGTAGATATTTGATTATGGATGGTGCTAATGATATTAAATATATGAGTGATGGCTTATTTAAAATATGTGTGTGTTGTGCTACATGAAACTAGAAAAGGGATTGTGAGAGAGAAGGCAGACATCTCAAGGGAGATGGGAAAGCAGTAATAGGTTATGTGTAAAGGGAAGTGGGGAGACTCTGGGGCAGAAGGTGAACCAGTTTGGTTGGGGAACAAAGTGCAAGACAGAAGTGTGGGGAGCGAATGACTGAGAAGGAGGCTAATGATACAATCACGTGAAGAGACCGTGTCAAAAACCTTCTGTACGCTGACTTCAGAAATCAAATAAATAACAAACTTTAAATGTGGACACATGCACGCACATACATAATGGACGGCTCTATACTTATGAAACCCCCAAAGTCTGAATATCTAAGAATATCTGATTCCAGGGGTTTTGGAGAGGGGGTTGTGTTTCAAGTATGTACTTCCTCACTATCTCATTTTATCCTCAGATTTTTCTTTAAAAATTTAACAATGTATATACTGTGTGTGTGTGTGTACATGAATGTGTGTGCACATGCTCCAGAGGCCTGAGAGTTTTGAATACCCTGCAGCTGGAATCATAGGCCATCATGAGTCACAAGGTAGCGCCCCCCACAACTGAGCCTTCTCTCGAGCCCTCTCACTAATCCTTAAGAGGCAGGAGTTATCTTTTCTTTGTTGTTTTTAGACATGCTATACTTTTTACTTTGAACTAAGAGAACTTTGCCCAGTGTTTCGCAACATCAGTTAGGTTGGCTGCAATGAAGGTGTTGATATGTTTTCATCACCGAATACATGAGAGGGAAAGGGTCAAAAAGCTATCAATTCATAAAAGCATATTCCATGATAAAATATTACGAATTATTTCACGTGAAATGGTCAAAAACCACTGCTTGTATTTGCATTACATTCTGTATCCGGTAAATCAATCTTATTCATTCATTTATTTTGTCAGGGATGGGGTAGGTGCACATATGCAACAGCGCATGTGTGGAGGGCAAAGAACAGCTTGCTACAATTGGTTCTCCTCTTCTACCCTGTGAGTCCCGGGGATTGAACTCAAGTGGTCAGGCTTGGCAGCAAGCCTTCTGGCTTGCCCTGGGCCAATTAATAGTAAGGAGAGGTTTTATATTTCAGTACCTTTTGAGGTATTTTCCCTGCTTTTTAAAGCATATATTGCTTATACATAATAATGCATTTCCATTATGACACTTGCATACATGTATATAATCTATTTCTATTATATTCATTCCCCCACTCCCCATTATGCTCTCTTGCTTTCTCTTTGGTTCCCCTTCCAGAGGCAGGAATCATCTCACAAATGGGGGTCAGGGATGGGGGAATTGGTTGGGCCAAGCCCCACAACCTGTAGAAAATTACCAGTACAAACCTTGACCCCCAAACATTTACACCAGTCTTAACATCCTATGGCAAGAATTGTGCCATGCGGACCCCACAGCAGGCAGCAGAGGCCCCTGGAAGGAGCATGGAGATACTTATTATCTTTCATGTTGTCATCTCCTGCTCACGGCTTTCCTTGTCTCTCCGCAGCTGTTCCGTTTGTTGTTGTGGTGGTGGTGTAGTTTGTTGTGGTTGTTGTTGTTGTCGTTGTTGTTGTTTTAAGCCTTCTGCGCTGCAGCCTTAACTTTCACAAAACTCGACAAATGCTGAGTCAGAATGACATGGGATTTCCTTGAGACTCTAAGATCTTTTACAGATACAAGAGGACATCTGAGTCCAACCCCCTGACAGAGTTTCGGATTCCCTTTGGCTCTTCTGAGAGCAATGAACCTTTTCTACAAGGGAGCCCACATGCAAACCAACAGCTGAAGTTTGCCGCTCTGTCAGGGAGCTCCATCACGGACCCCAGCTGAGACTCTCTGTGCTTGGCTTTTAGAGGATAACTGTGTTTGCCGTGACAAATCCGCTCCTGGAATCCAGTGATTCAGTTTGGATATTATTGCTACAGGACCCTGGAATTCCCTGGCTGAAGGTGGGGGGAGGGCAGACACAAGTGTGCAGGGCATCAGAGAACATAGACGGGGGTGACATTCAACCACATATATTTTAAGACTCTTCGATTGCCCCTTTATAATAAACCAAGTGGTCAGTCCCAAGACAGGAATGACATTTGAAATCGTGTTCAGTTCGGGCGTTTGTTGTTTTCGTTTGGCTGTGTGTGTGTGTTTCAGACTTCAGATTCCTCCTGTGGCTTCCATTTCATCATCGGCATCACTAAAACTTGCAAGCCACTGTCAAGGCCCTGCTGTAAAGAACCTCCAGCTGGCATCTTAACCTTCTAGTTTATTTCCCGCTTCCCGCCCCTCGCTCTTTTGATTTACACAGCTCGTAAGCCATTATTTTTGAAAACTTAATGTTTCCTAGTCTTTTTATAACTCTGGTTTGATGGTTGATAGCCTGATCCCACGGGTATAGAGGTGAAAATGATGAAGGGAAGGAGGGTGTTTGTCATTAGCCACTGAGGAAAGCAGCCCCTTCTCAGAAACTCGAAAAGTTGATGGTGGCAGGTTCTGTTTTTTACGTGATTACCTTTGTGACAGCTCTGTCACTCTACATAGTCTTGCTAGCTTTCGCTATGACAGGGGCATCCATGGCTCGCGACACTGGGCCAGACTGCTTCTGAGGTTTGTGTTAGATAATTGTTAAAAACTGATGGTGCAAGCATTTCAAATGTGAAGTTAAAAAAAAAAAGCAGGCTTTTATACAGCACATTTGTATATCCCTTCATACATGCTAATGTCCCCCATTGTCTCATGTTAATATATGACATTAAGTGATAGGTAAATTTAGCAAATTCTTTAGTCTATGGAGCAAATACAACTTGGATTTGGATCTTGAATTCATTATTTTTCAGTTACATGACCATAGATAGATCACTTCTGTTAAATATTTTCTTAAAGACAAACCTCTCTACCAACACAAATAATCCCAATCAAACCAAATTAAAAGACACCCATACTTAATGTGGTACTCCTGGGTGGCCCCAGGGAAACATGGAGAGGGGAAGAGAGAGAGGGGAAGAAAGAGAAGGGGAAGAGCATGCAAAACCCAGAGACCACGTGTTCATTCTCTGGGGGCAGGGGGCAGTTTAAATAGCCTTTTGGGAGTGGTGTTGACCTTCCCTGGGGAGGGGTTACCATTTGACGGGCTTTCTTGGAGGTGGAGTTTGGACTGAGGCAACTCCCAAGGGAGGGAGGTTATGCAAGGAGCTGGGGTGAAGCCCCCAGACAAACAATCCTGACATTTTGTATAAAGGGGTGCTAGGGAACTGAGATGATGCTTTCAACCAAACAGCTTCATCTCTCTGAATCTCATTCTCTGGGATTAAAGATAATATTTCACTAAAGAAAAGTTCTGGAGGCTAATTGTGGTAATCCACAGACCACAGCTCCCCAACCCCATCCCAACCCACTGGTTCAAAACGCCTTTGCAGCTATGAATATCAATTCTATGGACAAAAATGACCCTGAGAGCTCTATTCACCCAAAAGATCCATCTCCAGCAATACTGAGACTTAATTCAACAGAGTTCCAAAATATCCCAGGAAGTGTATTTGGGGTTTCTCCCAACCCTGAGAGAGCAGTGAAATAGCACACACACACACAGAAAAAAAAAACTGTCCAGCCACAAATAAGGCTGCACTTCCGGGTTCTAGAGCCATGCATGTGCAGACAAGCCGTCAGGCAATTGCTTGAATGTTAAAGGGCCCCACGTGAACCACCTGCATGCATGCATAGTTCCATCCACGTATGACTCAGCTAAACCCTTGCGCACATGTGTGAGCCTGTCATCTGTGTCATCAGTGTATGACAGTCATGCCAACTCCCTGTGCGCATGCGCTAGGCAGCTTTTAAAAAGCTGGACGCCCCATAAATGTGCCATCTTCCCCCGCCTCTCTCTCTGCACATCAATTCCCCAGGCCTGTATGCACCCCCTCTAATACACTCCTTAGCAGGTTTGTTGCATGTTTCGTGTTTCTTTCTCACTTGCACCAAATAATTTCAAAGACCACAGTGTTTGGCCCAACACCTAAGATTTCCAGCCTCCATTATGAACAGAACCCCCTCGGTACTATATATAGCACAGCCTATAGGCTCCAAGTGTTTCTGCTAAACAGAGAGACAAAATAAGGCAAATATGCTTATTGGATCTGCCTGCACATCAAACCTGAGTCCATCCCTGCTGTAGTCCATGCTCATCATGGGTAGACTCAAGAAGATTGGTTCCATAACAAACCATTCCAGAGAATTAAGCTGACAGAAAGATGTCTGGTTCCTCTAGGAATCTGCTATGATGTGTCATGCTCAGACACAGAACAGAGAGCCAAACTGAAGACCTTGAGAGGTCCTGCCAACAGCAGAGCCGACTGCTCGTGGAAAGAACAGTTGGTGTCAGCCTCAAGTATCTTTGAGCCTTAAACTCAGTCTTGCTCCAACTAATATCCCATAAACATCTGGAAGAAAATCACCCTATCTGGAAAGCAGTAGGAAGCCCTATTAATACAGTTCCCCATCTGGCCAATGTGTACAAACCTTGGTTTCTTGGGAAATGCATCATTTCTCAAAATAGACATCTCACTGAGTCAGGGGTTGAAGAAGAAGCTGAGAAGAAGTTGATAAACCTATGTTTTAAATCAAGATAAATGGGTTTTTGCAACTTGATTCAGTAAAAGCAGACACCAAGGCTAAGAGTCTAGCTTACTGCTTGTAGAGTGCTTGCCTGGCGTGCCTGAGGTGCTAGGTCCAATTCCCTACTACTGAGAAAAAATACTTCCCAATACTGAGAGTTCTTATAATTTGGGTTAATGCTCAAGAGAGAAGGACAGTCTTCATGAAGACACACTCAGACTCTTCATTAACTTGTCTTCATTTATGGTTGCTCACTGAGGAGCTATAACATATTCAAATCATTTTATTTATTTATTTATTTATTTATTTATTAAAGATTTCGGTCTCTTCCCCGCCACCGCCTCCCATGTCCCTCCCCCTCCTCCAATCAACTGCCCCTCTCTCATCAGCCTGAAAAGCAGACCAGGTTCCCTGCCCTGTGGGAAGTCCAAGGATCCAGGTCTAGTAAAGTGAACATCCAAACAGCCTAGGCTCCCACAAAGCCAGTATGTGCAGTAGGATCAAAACCCAGTATAATGACATTCTCAGTTACATCACAGAAAGCTACGTTTTGAGGATCTCAGACGGGCTAGCCTTAAACTTAGGATCTTTCTGTTCCAGCTTCTGGGAGCTAGATTATCAGCATATGCTACTAATCCAGGAAGAAAGTGACATCTTAATGAGCATCTTAGTACTGGTGATAAATTTGGGGTTCCCTCCATTGTACCTACATGTTTTGAGTTCAAACGTAAAACCCGACTCTTCCAAGGCATTAAAATGTTGGTTCGGTATCTAGCTTGCTGAACTAGCAAGAAATCACCTATTGAAAAGAGTTTCCCTGGCAGACCACCAACCAGGAATGCCTTCTACTATGTAACCATGGACAGAATGCGAGTGATACGGAGGAATTGGCAGTATTAATTTCCCGCATCTGCTTTTACCACTTTTTAGCTTTTTTTTCTACCACTTTGTTTTCTTTTGAAAAAGTGCCCAGGTTTCTTGTTTATTTGTCCTTCTGCACTTCCTTATGTGTATTCATTTTGGTAATACATTATTATTATAAGGCTCGTGGCTAAAGAGGAAAAAAAACAGTGAAGTGTATTGGATTACTTATAGTGTCAAGTGATACTGTTGTTATAATACTAGGAACAAAAACAAAACAACAGTGGACTGGAGTCAGGACACATGGCTTCCAGAAAGCTCACTGCTGCCCTGGGATGTTCCTATCAGGCAACCACCCTGGGCCACTTCAGCCCTGGACAGTGAAGATAGGGGTCCGCTGTACAGGGAAACAGGTCAAGATGACAGCCCCAGAATCAGCCCTGGAGTCAACCTCAGAAGACAGCCTTTCTACACAGCGTATTTCCTCCATGAACAGGCTCTGCTCCCCTTGTTCTGACCTGCCACGAAGACAGTCATGGCTTCCCTCGGGGTAGTTAAGGAAACTAGCATTGAGAAGTAAGTGAAGTCCTGTGTTGAGAAGCATTTATCTGGCGTGCCCCTTGATCAGTTTGACAGTGAACAGAGCTCACAGAAACTCAGCAGCCAGGCCGTTGTAAGACTTCGGCTGCTTGACCTAGCCTGTCTGAGCCTTGTGCTTAACAACATCATAATAAATATCGACAGCATAGGATTTTTAAGCATAGACTTGGGATTCTAGAGGTGATTCAATGGGTAAAGGCACTAACTTGTACGCCTGATGACCTGAACCTAAGTTCCAGCCCCAGAACCCACATGGTAGAATAAGAACCAACACGGCACACACGTTTCCCATACACGATGACCAGGTAAATTCTTGAGTAGGTACAATACTATTATTTGCAAGTGTTAAGGGCTCGCTGCATAACTCTAATAACTGAGGGTCATTCCCTGAAGCAAACGGCTTCACTGTGTTAGCATTGTTTATCCTTACACAGTAGCCTATGAGAAGACCTTGTCTGTCCACGATCAGATGGCCAGAACATGCTGGAGGGTCCCAGTGCACATAGCGGCTATGGCACATGGCGGCTACCAGCCCTTGGATCTACACAGAGTCTGTTTCATTCCGGAAACAGCTAGGCAGACCCGGTATGCTATGACGCCTCCAGGGCTTCTCTAAGAACCGTCAGCCTCCAAGAAAGCCAACAAAGATCTTGCTCCCTGCTCTGAAGACCTCTGTTCCCAGGCCACCCCGCACCCTCAAAGCCCTGATTTGCAAGGCAGATTCAGGGTTGAGTGTAGGCGACACCGTCAAGAGGCCACTGCAAACACTCTGCTTAAAAGTCAAGGACTTCTGAAAACATCTGCTTGAAACTGTACGCCGTGATTAAGATGAAAAACAAACTCAGCTGCCAAGCAACCCTGGAAGGAGGATGAGGAGAAAGGAACCAGTGGGAAGAGGCGCGTTCATTAGCGCGGGACCACAGCCGCTCCCAACGGGGCCCCGTCCAAGCGAGTAACTTCAGAACAAGAGCAGGGGGACGGCTCTGCCAAGTTCCAATATGGAAAATATAAAACTTCTTTTTCTTTTTCTTTAGTCACACCAACTATAGGCCTAGTGTTTAGTGGGAAATTCCCTTCAATTTCTGATTCTTTCCCGACACGGCCATCCCAAGGGCCTGAGTGGGCGTATCTGTTCTCTACAGGAAAAGGCTCTCTCTTTGCTTCCCTGGCACGGCAGGCACAGGCCTGGAGCTGGCACCTTAGAGAGCAGTTTCCTGTTCCTGCCCAGCATTCTTATCTGGACAGAAAACAGACCCAATCCGGCAGGAATTTGGACGGCGTTCTGCCCCTGCCTGTCCAGTTCACACAGATGGTGGGAGGCAAAACGGGGTTGAAATCCAGGCATCTTGGAGTCTTCACTGTCCTGGCAACCTCTTCCGCTCCACGGCAGATTTCACCTTACCTGACCATGACGAATGTGCTTGCCTCAAAACAAAACAAAAAGCAGAACAAACAAACATGGTTTATGCTCTCCTTCTGGTCTCTACATTATTACTAACTTGACAACATCCTCCTTCCAACCCCAAACGAGATGGCTTAGAACTCAGAGATCAGCAGCATCCTCAGGGAGGGCGGTACCAAAAGAGGAAGGGCCTGGAGGAACCCCGCCCTAAAGCAGTGCTTCTCAACCTTCCTAATGCTGCTACCCTTTAATACAGGGCCTCGTGCTGTCATGAGCCCAACCACGAGAGAATTTTTGTTGCTAATTCAAAACTATAATTTTGCTACTCTTCTTAATTGTATTAAATATCTTTGCTTTCCAATGGTCTTAGGTGACCTCTGTGAAAAGGTCAGTCCACCCCCATCAGGGGCTCGCAACCCACCAGTTGAGAACCACTGCTCTAGAGGCCCTGTGACCACAGGAGACAAGACAAACCAGGCTTGGCTTTGGGTACAGGGGCAAGATGTTTACTAGGAAACCAACAGCCCTACCAGACATGATTTGTATAAATATCTTCGGCTCGGTTTCTCCAGTAAATCCTACATTGAATCAACTACTCCTACTGTGTAGAATTTCTACGACCCCCTTTCTTTCTGCTTTCAATTCTCATAACTCTATGCCTCGAATTGTACAGTAACTTTGCCCTCCTTGTTTTTAACCTGCTATTTTCCCATACATCCTACACATCGGTGTCAGACCATCTCTCCAGCTGCTGGGACGTATCCCTGCTTCTCGTCACCCTTATGGGTCCAAGGTCAAGCTCTTCATCAGCAAATTCTTGCACCCCTACGACCTTACCATTGTGAATCCTCTGCTCCAAAAGCAGGAGTCTCGCCTTAGTCCTTTGATGCGTTGCTTACTCTTCTGCTAGACCCTGCATTTCACTGACCCTGCTCTAGCTTAGAAGACCCTACTGTTGCAGGGAGAACCAGCAGGCCCAGGAACCACGCTCACCAGGAGTCTAACCTCTAACCCTTTAGTTTTGTTCTTGAAACTCAGAGAGCATCCGCTGTTCCAGTGGTCCAGCTGCAGCTTTTATTTGACCTGTGTGGTGGGGAAAGAGCTTAGATTTGTTGGCTGTTGTGGTCGTTTGAATAAGGTTGGCTCCCATAGGCTCATAGAGTTGACCACTTACTTAGTCACCAGTGAGTGGAACTCTGATAGGATTAGAAGAATTAGGCATTGTTTGTGGTCTTGTTGGACTACGAAGAGTGTCACTAGGTCTGGGTCTCGCCCTCCCTTCCCCCCCTCCCCCCCCTCCCCCGCAATCCAAGATGTAACTCTCAGCTACTGCTCCAGAGCCGTGCAGGCCACCATGGTCCCTGTCATGATAATACTGGACTAGACCTCTGAAGTAGTAAATCAAATCCCCAGATAAATGCTTGCTTCCATTTATTTGAGAATTTTTCTGCTTATACAAATCAAACAAAAGCGCAGCAGGATTCTTATGTATTTCCAACCTGGAATGATTAATTAGCAAGGACCAAAGGTCCGTATGAGTCATGCAGCAATAGAATAGTGACTAAGGCAGCTGGGATAGCCACATTTTTTGGTTACAAGACTCCTTCCAGTAAGTACAAGGTAGCCGGCACAATCGAAAGGGAAGGTGGTGTTTCTCACTTCGTGACTGGTTCTCACGGACCACAGCCAGAGTTCAGAATAGTGAGGATCCAAGGAGTCTGCATCTGAACCTAGTGCTGTGAGGAGCAGTTATCAACGTAAAACCACAGACCGTGAAGTACCAGTTTGTCAGCCTAACTTGTAACTCAGAACAGAGCATACTTCACTTAGCAGTCTGCCATTTGACTTACAATTTTAAAATATTTAGCAGGAAGTATATGGGTTTCATGTGGCTTCCTGCCCCAGACATGCGAATGCTAGAGGCTTGCTTCCCTGTCCTTCTATCTGCACCACTGGAATTTGACCATCTTTTTTTTTTTTTTTTTTTTTTTTTTTGGTTTTTCGAGACAGGGTTTCTCTGTAGCTTTGGTACCCGTCCTGGAACTCGCTCTTGTAGACCAGACTGGCCTCGAACTCCCAGAGATCTGCCTACCTCTGCCTCCCGAGTGCTGGGATTAAAGGCGTGCGCCACCACCACCCGGCCTTGACCATCTTTTTGAGTTGCACATCAAATCTCACTCTTCCCATGAATTGTTCCCTGACCACCTCACCTACAATTTACTTCTCCCTTCCCCTCTCCCATTCACGGAGCAGTTAAATGACTCACCATGTCTCAGGCACTGTGCTGACATCAAAAATACAAACAAGAGCTGGCAAGTAGGCTGTCGGCAAAGACACATGTCACCAAGCTGGCAACCTGAGTTCACACCCCGGGACCCATGTGGTGGAAGGAGATGACTACCACAAGTTGTCTCTGAGCTCCAGATAAGCATTGTGCTCCCACCCACCCTTTAAATGTAACTTTAAAATAATAATAATAAAACTCTGATGAAAACTGTATTGTGCATAAGGCGCATCTTGTAGTTAAAGCATTCAAGAGGCAAGAAGACCATAAATTCTAGGCCATCCTTGGCTACATAGCAAGACTCTTTGATGTCTTTAAGAAAATGAAAGTAAGATAAAAATCCAAATCGTTGCCTTGTCCCCAGCTCACTTCCTGGTCTTCTCCTTGCCATCCTCTTTCTCAGTGCTCAGAAGGCTGATCTATCTAACAATCCCTTCAGCTATCTAACAATCCCTTCAGCTCACCTCCTGGTCTTCTCCTTGCCATCCTCTCTCTCAGTGCTCAGAAGGCTGATCTATCTAACAATCCCTTCGGCATTTTGCCCCCATGTCAGGAGTCTTTAAAGTCATCTTGCCCCCTATCTGGAACCTTCTCCTGCGTTCATGTGTGACCCTGACTTTCTCACTAGTCATTTCTCAGTTCATCTGACCCATCCCACATTCCCTAACTGAAGCATCTCCGAACAACATGTCAAGCCTTTTCCCTAGTTTATTCTTTTCTTTGTAAGTTTGTATTTTTTCTATTGCCATTTTAGAATTGGATGCAAGGAATAAGGACTGATTGAGACTGCTTAATTCATATCTTCCTGGTGCATAGAACAGTGACCAGAATGTAGTTGGTGTTCTGTAGATACTGGATGGATGGTTGAATGGATGGATAGATTAATGGATGGATGGACGGACAGACGGATGGATAGATGGATGGACAGATGAACAGACAGGTGGATGGATGGATGGATGGATGGAATGTGCAGTGTTGTGGGTACCATATAGAGGAACCTAATATTACCAAGGCAAGTTTGTTTTGAACATGTAAAGGTTTGGGGAAGGAGAGGGCCGCAAACATAGAGGCATAAACAGGTGACACCAAGATAGCCGACATAACATAGCCTGTCTGGAGAGTTTCAGTTTTAGCCACTGAAACGAATGAGAAATCCATTATCATGTTTGTATTTTGGAACGACATATAAGGTAAAGTGTGAGCAGCCCACAAGGGAAGGCAAACTGGACGCTGGGATTAGATCCAGATAAAGCTTAGCATCAAGAAGGAAGGGGAGCATCGCTGTCAAACCTGCACTTGAGCCTTCCCGCCATGAGTCACGGGGTGAAAAATAAGGTCGAGAGGACACCTGTGAGGAGGAAGGAGGGGACAGAGATGTTTGGGATGGCTGCCAGCTTTCAGGTCAGAACAACTCTTTCCATCCGGCTCCCAGAGAAACCAGGTTCTGGAGACTTGAATGGTACAGAGTGAGCTTCCTACTCTCCTGGACACCTAGAACGGTTGCGGATATGTGCCATGTGTGAATCAGGAAAATATTGACAAAGTTTTCTTTCCCTTTGCAAGGCAGGTAGATAGCAGCCGCACTCTGGAATGGACACAGGAGCATACTTTAGAAAAGGTAGTGAGGGCAGCTTGAATACTATGAAGTTTTGAGTGAGAAAAGAGCTGTGAGCCATGAAAGAGAAAAGTTGACATCAGAGGTATAAAGGGGGCTGCTAGAAGAGAGGCTAAACAAAGGAAAGTGCATAGCAGAGCTTCATTATCTAAAATTTACCTTACAGCTGCAGGTGAAGAGGTCAAGGGTCAGAGGAGAAATGGAAGAAGACAGGGGGTTGCCATGAATTCTCACTGCCTGTTGCACGGTGCTGAAAAGGTCTAAGCAATTTCAAGGAAAAGAGATGGTGAGGTCAGAATTGGAAAGAAGGCTGAGCAAGGCTAAGCGAGGCTGAGCGAGCGCGAGCCCTTGCTGCACAAGTCTGAGGACTGAGCCCAAATCCACAGCACCCAGGGGAAAGACTGAGTGTAGCCACATATACTTGTAGCCCCTGTTCTGTGGGGAGTAGAGACAGGAGCATCCCTGGGACCTGCTGGCTGGAACTGGAGTCCAGCTTCAGAGAGAAACCCCATCTCAAAGTCATACCGAAAGATGCAGTGCTGGGACAGGACACCTGATTTCCCCTTCTGGTCTCTATGGACACGCCCGTCCACATGCCATACACATTCACCCGGGGTCGGGGGTCAATACCAGCAACCAGAAAGGAATATGGAAATAGAAGTTTATTTCTCCCAATTCTGGATGTTGGGAAGTCTAAAGTCAGGCACCCACAGATTCAGCATCTGCTGACGGCCCCAGCTCCTCTCCAAAGTGTTGTATGTTTCACTCTGTGTCCCCAAATGATAGAACAGACAAAGAGGCAAGATAGCAATGAGTTGTGTGTCGTGCAGAAGAAGGGGAGAGAAGCCAAAGGCGTTAGCTGGCCGCCTCCAACCCTTCTGTAAGCATGAAGCTATCCGTCATGGTGAAGCCATCACACTGTTGATTTTGCAAAGGCCCTTCCTTTTTATTTTTTAAAAAAGATTTATTTATTTTTGTTTTTGGCCTTCGAGTGTTTACCCACATGTATAGAATGCACACCACATATATGCAATGACTTTGAGAGCCAGAAGAGGGCATCAGATTCCCTGGAACGGGAGTTCCTGGTGGTTGCGACCTACCATACAAGTGCCAGAAAGCCAAACAGGAGTCTCTGTAAGAGGCAATTGCTCTGAAAGCCCAGCTTTTTAATACCCTGAGAGTTGGGTTAAGTCTCCACGTGTGTTTTGGAGGGGACAGATTCAAACGATAGCAGTGCTCTTCTGTCCCCTCCTGGGGCAGTCAGTCATCTCAGGAGTTAGATGGGGTAAGCGGGAGGGAATTACCCGAATTACCCATGGAGCGGCAGAGGTCATTTCTCAGAGTGAAGTCTCTGATGGGGGGGCTTACCATGATGGATTATGACAGACCCTTCACTCATCAGAGCCAAGGCCAGGCCTTCTACAAGCTGACTGCTTCAAAGTGGTCAATAGATCCTATATCCAATAAACAAGTTCTGTGGAGCCCACCATTAAAATACAATCCCTCATTTTTTTTCCCCCAGGGATGTGAATTTAATCTGTTCTCATTTATTACAGCTGCTTCCCGGGACTTGGAAATCATTTCTAAATGTTCACGTCATTTTTAGACTCGTGATCCATTCCACTCAACACGCCTCTCCACAGATTGAATCACTCGCTAAACTAGAAAAAGATCGATCAATAGCAGCAGAAACTATGGGAGATCATTGAACTTTTCTTTTTTTTATTAACAATCCCAATAAATCTGAGCAAATTTTCCTTAAATAAATCAGCTGGAGACTTTTTTTTAAATTGCTTTTGGGGCAATTTACAAGGTTAAATCTAAAAATAAAATTTTTACTTTCATTTGTGGCTGGCATTAACATGACAGAAGCCTCAGGCAAGTTTGCCTGGTGCAGGACTTGTGTCTCCTCCCATTTGTGTCGCTGAATGCAAGGAAAAGAGGCAATTTGAAACAGAAGAGACTGAAGCTAGAAATACAGCCCTCTGTAGGGTAAAGGTCCCAGGGCACAGATCATAATTCTGATTTTTATGCAATGTGGTTTTGGTTTTTCTGGAAACATTTCCTTTGGAAAGCGACCTGGATTCTGTGGCGGCAAGACTGGTCTGGTTTGGTTTCAGCTCGACAAAGGGTGACAGTACTCTGGCGACCACCCCAGAGCAGAATTTTCCCTTTGGTAAGCTTTGGTGTTTGTGAACAGTAATTAATTGGCTAATTAGAATTTCAAAGGGCAGTGGAAACCGTAGTGACCGTAAGGGGGATGACCGGAGAAGTTCAAGTCCCTTGTGACTCTTTGGAAGTCACTGAGGCTTGTCTCCCACTTCCCATTGCCCAGGTTAGCCATTTTTTGGTGTTTGTGTAGATCATATTAATGTACGTGTGTGTGTGTGTGCACGCGTGTGTGTGTGTGTGTGTGTGTGTGTGTGTGTGTGTGTGTGTGTGTTTAGATGTCCATGCACGTATGTGCTCATCCGTGTGGAGACAAGATGTCAACTCCAGGAACTGCCCACCTGGTGTTTTTGAGACAGTGTCCCTGGTTGGTACTTGGGGCTCACCATAGGCTTGGCTGGCTGGCCTGCAAACCCCAAGGATCTTCCCGTCTCTACCTCTCCGGGACTGGATAACAAGTACATGCTACCACACCCAGCATTCGTGTGGACAGGGAGGATGAAACAAAGTCATGGTATGGACTCAGCAAGCCCGTCACTGACGGATCCATCTCAAACCAAGCTCTTTATTGTGCTTTTCCTCTTTCCCTAGATTCCTTTCATTCCCTTTCCGCTTGCCATAAAACAAAACTGAAGCATATCCATCTTTTCCTTTAGAGAGCTGGTTTTCCTTCTTGAATTCAAAATCACACTGAGCTCCTTTTTTTCCTCTTCCTAAGCCAAGCTCTTTCTTGGTAGAGAGGGAACGCCTCGATTTTCATTTTCTCTCCTGCACCAGCAGGCCACAGCAGTGAGCGGCCTCCTCAGCAGAGAACACTTTAGGAGTCTTTAAGAGTCTTGAATTTGTGCAGATTAGTCAACAGTCAGAATTTTTTTTTCCCAGATAGAATAAGTATCCCTTAGCTTGGCAGCCTAGCAACACGAAGATACTTCACAAATGGTCCCTCTTGCTTTAATTAAAAGGAAGAACCAGGTGTTCCCGAGGTGGAGCACATGCCATTCTGAAACCTGGTAAGGCCCTTCCCTCCAGGCTTGGAGGGGAAAATAGGGCCTCACCCTTGGGAAGGGATGCCTTCTTCACTCAACTTGACCCTTAGAACTGCCTATTCCTTAAAGCCGGAAGTATGGCACCTTCCATCTCTGGATCCCTGCAAGATGCCCAGCTTCCTGGAGAATCTGCAACTGGTTTGTCCAGTTCATGCTAACACCACCAGGATGGTGACTGTACACAAGATAAGGCAGCGTCCTCCAAGATAGAGAAACTGTAATAAATACACACAATTCTTTGCCTCCATTACCTTACGACTGTAACTACTGCCAGCAAAGGGTTTTGTTCCTAGCTCTCCTCCCGCCCCCTATGCTTCCCCTTTGGTAACCTTCAGTCCCTTCTCAAATCTGTGTCAGAAGTGATTCCTGATATCAGCAGCTTCCCTTGCAAAGAGACCTGAGGCCCAGGCTTCTGTTGGAGGGTTTCCATTCCAGCTTTGCCTCGTTTGCACTCACCTGACCTCTTGGCTCTCATTTCCTTATCTATCTAATGATGATAATAACAGTTTCAGGCAAGCTGATCTTCAGATGAAAGGTAACCAAATCTTTTTAAATACAATCCTCACCACCAAATAGCCTGGTCCTTCTGAGTGTGGCTGACACAAGCAGAGGATGATCTTGAGAACCACCCCAAAAGAGACTGGAGAACTGAATGTTTCTTGGGGGCAGAGTCTGTGCCCAGGGGCATAGACTCCAGGGACACCAGTGTACTCGGTGGCAGGGTGCTTGCCTAGCTTGTATGATGCCCAGGGTTCAAATCCTCATTTTCAAAAGATTAAAATAAAAATCATTACAGAGCCTAGTTGGATAGATGGAGATGTCAGTTTTGCTTCTGACTGGCTGGGTAGACCTTTGCTCTCACTTTCCCCAGATGTGATTGGTGGGCGCTGTGAGGACCCATCCCCTCAGGAGACTATAATCAGGAGTATACACGTTACACATTCTACCAGGTTCTTGAGGAAATGCTTTAATTTCAAAGTGTTGTGTAAATTTAAAATCCTACAGTTCTCATGATACCAAGGTAAAGGTCCCGCTGAGTCTGAAAAGGTGCAGTTGCGACTGTCATACACACGGCTATCATCGTTGCCATGGTCAGGTTGTCACTGACGCAAGAGGAAGTCAGAACCAGGTTTCAGCTGGACCAGGAAGAAGGAGCCACTGGATATGGCAATGTCTCCACTGACAATCTTTAAACTGTCTCTTCTCTATTTTGGAAACCTGTTTCTTCGCGTCACAAATTTTAAATTTGATGCATAGAATTATACCATATCCTTTAATATGTTTAATTTGATTACTCTGTTCAAAAGGAGGTTGCAAATATGAAATGAGATGAGGATGGTGTGCAATTGTAAAAGTTATCTCTTTATTAAAATTTTAAAGTGGGAACTGGGAAGATGGCGCAACAGTTAGGAACGCACACTCACTTGCCAAGGATGCGTTCAATACCCAGGATTCATGTCAGGCAGCTACATAACTATTGGTTATATAAACTGCTCCAGAGGATCCAACACCCTCTTCTAGCAGCCCTGGGTACCCACACACATTAAATCATTAACAATAAAAGAATTATTTAAAGATAAACTAAGAGTAGTTTTAGATAAAAGTATCTGCTTTATTGACTAAAACATAACAAAATCCAGAGGAAGTGGTATGACTTTTGATGTGTGGATTTATCACATTTATTCCTCAAATTTTTGGACCCATGCAACATTCTAGTTACAAGCGGAAAAATAAACTACAATAACCCTGTATTGTTTGTCTGGAATTGTAGTCATCCATCTCTATAATCTGCTTCACTTGACTGGCACCAAGATCTTATAGAATTATGCATAAGATAAAGACAGAACACATTTCGTGTTTAAGGGTGCATTTCTTATTTTTTTTTATCTTTTTTTTTACTCTCTCCAAAAGTTTTTCCAACACCTGCATAATGTATTATAGTAAGATTTGAGGTGGAAAATGGATATGCTTTTTCTTTTCAACAATCATAGAGAAAATGTTGCTAAAATGTTTCCTAAATAAGTATAAACCAAGCTTTCTCCCCTACCCCGGTCGATTATTTTAAGAAAAAAAAACAGTTGGAGACTGACGCCTTCAAAGGGCCGAGTGTGTGTCTAGGTAGCTATAAAGGCTCGAATCTCAAATGGACGGCACACTCTCCCTGTTAAATACACGATCCTGGTCTTGTAGCATTGTCTTCAAGGTTGTGGAAGCCTTAGGAGGTGGGGTCACTAGGGGCGGGCCTTCCCTTGAAGGTCCCATCTAGCTCTGGTTCTGATTGGTCAGGATGTAAACAAACCGCTGCCACACATTCCCATAGAATGCAGCCATTCCCATCACGCCCTCTCCACTAGAACGGATTGAAATTCTTCTGAAACTGTGAGCCGTTATAAATTGTTCTTCCCTTGACTTGTTCCTAAACTGTGTTTTGTCACCAATGCAGTGACCCGGAGCAGCGCCACAGCTCCCATCATCCACCCCAACAGATGGCGAAGGTCTTGTTTAGCTCCCCACAAAGATCGCGACAGTTTGTTTCTCATTCGCTGTGGAGGACTGGGGAAGTTGAAGGGCTCAGCAATTGCAGTGTTTGCCACATGAGCCTCCGAACCTGAGTATGAGCTCTACAGCCCGCGTTTTAGCTGGGGAAAGCCAGCAGGAATCAATACTGGGGCCACCTGTTACAAGGCAAGATAGAATAAACAAGAATGGAAGCAGGTCAGAACCTCTGAGAGGGGTGAGAGAAGTCTTGGGAGGGCTGGAGACGGAAGAAGGCATTTTCAACATATTCAACACTATCCTTCCTTCGTTCCCTGCCCAGCACACAACAGAGTTCAGTTATCACTGTGTACCCAAGGGCAATATATAGATCATACGTGGAATCGCACTTCCAAAAATAAATTTATAAAGAATATATACTTGAACGTTTCGCATTTACCCATTTATTTGTGGGAATGCGTGTATGGGGAGGTCAGAGGACAACTTGAGAAAGTCGGGTCTCTCCAGCTACAATGTGGATCCCAGGGATTGAACTCGGGCTGTTAGCCTGGGCAGCAAGCGCCTTTCTTCACCCACTGAGTCATCTCACCAGCCGTATACTTGGATTATTACTTTTTTATAAATGCAATTTCTTATCATTGAAGCTTGAAAATAAAAGTTGAAGAAATGGGGGAGGGGTATGGCTCGGGGTACAGCATGTGAGAGCTCTGGGTTCAATAAGCCATCAGATAAGGAGTGGATTGCTAGATGACAACCGAGCTTGCTGCTGCCTCTTTACTTTCTCCAACATCTAAAAAGTCTTTATAAACATTCAGGAGCTCTGAGGATGTCAAAATGAAAAACAGAAAATATTTGCAAGACAATTGGCCTTTCATTTTTAGAGAAAGCTGTTTCCTACAGAAATCGCTCAGCAATTTTTTTTTTTTTTTTGCTTTCATTTTATTTCAAAAATAAACCCAAGGGCTGGAGAGATGGCTCAGTGGTAAATATAAAAAAATAAAAAAAAAAACCCAATAGGGGAACTATAGAAGAAAAGACAGCAAGACAAGGTGTACACACCCTGCTCTCATCTGCATACGTAATGTATGCTTGTGGGGGAACAAGGTGCGGGATAAACGGGCAATTAATTGTGATGACTGTTCCCCGTTTTGCCCACTGAAAAAAATGAAAGGCTGGACTCAATATCAGATGTTTTATTAAATGAGGGAAATGGGGGGAAAAAATCTCGTTTATTTGATGTCTTATTGTGTCTTAAGCAGTTAGCCAGTTTGTAAGCTTTTACTTAACTATCATAACACTATACTATAAAATTGATGTTTTTTTTAATTGTAATAAATTCAGACCTTTATTTTCAACCCTGAAATTTTCTAATTATACAATTTCTTTTGCCTGGAGTAAAAATAAATGCGACAATCATGAATGGAATAGGGAGGTAATTATGCCTCCCTATACATTTAATCAGTCTCTCATCACATATGTGCATTTTCATCTACTTCTCTCTGTTAAAGAGCTTTAGACTGCTGGTAACAGCGACCCAGATTGGGTGGCTTTAACAGTGAGGACAAAGGTTGGGGAGATGGCTCAAAGTTGGCAAGTACTTGCCACACAAGCGCAAAGACCTGAGTTTGATCCCTAGAACTTGTGGGGGTCTTGTTGTTATTGTTTGTTTGTTTGGGAAAGTTCTTTTGATTTTGTTTTGTTTTTTAAGGAAATGTAGTCAGATGTGGTAGTACACCTTTGTAATCCCAAAACTGGACAAGTAGAGACAGGTGGGTTCCAGGGGCTTGTTAGTCAGCCAGCCTAGCCTAAGAGGCAAGTAAGTCCCAGGCCTATCTCAAAAACCAGGGTGGTCAGGGACTGAGAAAGACAGCAGAGAAATCTCTGTTGCCTCACATACATGCACCCACCTCATACCCCCCTCACAAATGTATCACAGAAACATACATCCATAACATAAAATATATAAGCAAATAAATAAAAATAATGCAGTATCACCCTATTAAAAAAGGCTTAAAGTGTGGCCTCTTCAGAGCTGGACCATTTCGTTCTGTGGCATCAGAAAGACAGTTTCTCTTCTGTGCCCTTCTGCGTCTTCTCAGTGATACAGCCTCTGTGCTCACACTGGCTTTCTTTTGGTTCTAAGATAATTGTCAGAGTACATGCGTCTCATCCAGGATATCAGAGTTCACCTCCTTTCCAAGGTGCCTTTATTGGAACCCAAGTCCTTTCTGATGGAGGAAGGTCATTGGTTAAATAAAAAGAAACTGCTTGGCCCTCATTGGTTAGAAGATAGGTGGGAGGAGTAAACAGAACAGAACGCTGGGAGGAAGAGGAAGTGAGCTCAGACTCCACAGCTCTCCTCTCAGAAGCAGACGCCTCAGAGAGACGCCATGCTCCCAGCTCCCAGGCAGACGCACGTGATGAAGCTCCAACCCAGGATGGACATAGGCTAGAATCTTCCCGGTAAGCGCACCTAGGGGCGCAACACAGATGATTAGAAATGGGCTAAATTAATATGTGAGAATTAGCCTAGAAGAGGCTAGATAGAAATGGGCCAAGCAGTGATTAAATGAATACAGTTTGTGTGTTGTTATTTCGGGCATAAGCTAGCCAGGCAGCCGGGGTGCTGGGGACGCAGCCCCGCCGCTCTTATTACTACACCTTTCAGCAAAGATTAGGCCATATGCTTCTCCCTAAGATAGCCAACCAAGGAGAGTAGGAAGGCTTACCTGTTTAACTCATAGCCTGCAAGCCACATGCAGCCTGAAATAGTTATTAATGTGGCCCATTGCAAAATTGTGATGTATGTGTGTGTGTGTGATTTGTGTGCATATTTAGCATCAACTTTGTACATGACAATACTGTGTCACAATATCAAAAGGTTGTGCACAGCCATGGTCAAGGGTTCAGATGGACCCATGTGTTCCATAGGAGAGGTGCAGTCCCAGAAAAGCTTGGAGTGCTGAGAATGGAAGGTTTATTTTGTTACACAGTTTTAGGGCCTTCATCCCATGATAGGTTGTCTCTGTTGCTCTGAGTTCCGTGGAGGTGCAATGGATCATGGCAGGGAGCTTGAAATGGGGTAAAGCTGTTCACCACATGGCCGGGATGCAAGCAAGAAAGTACAGGAGAGGGTTCCCACGATCTCCATGAAAGAAGCACATCTCTCTTCCCAGTCTCCCTCTCAATGGCCCACAGCCAAGTCTGTCTCCACGTACATGTTTACTGTCCCATGAGCCTTGACATCAGTTCTGTCCTCTTCAATGTTTGATTGGCATCTTGCAAAAAGACTTCAACACAGAGTGAGCAGCAGTAGACAGCACTTTAGACAACAGAAAAGGGATCCAAGAAAATCAGTCATCACTATCCAGAGTGACCAATGGGCACCAGCAAGATAAAACCTTTGAAATAAAGGGAACACTCTTAACTTTTATTCAACAGAGTTAAAAAAAAAAACTGTTACCTAAGTACCAGGTACAGTGTCCTGACTTAATAATCCACATGAAAGAAATTTTGGGAGGATGAACATAAAATATTTAAAATGACCGCCCCAAACCTAATGCAAACTATTCATTTGGCCCAAAATACATCCATTCCACTAACATCTTTAACTTAAATGAACAAGCCTCTTTACAAGAAAATGAAGCTATAAAGATGTAGAATGATTCTTGTCCTTGGGGAGATACAGCTTATGGTAGAAGTGAATATATGAATGCAAGAGACATATAAATAAGTAAGTGTAGGTCTCTAGGTCTTCAGAGGCTAGGGAGATACCTTGTGGTTACAAGAGCACATACTACTCTAGCAGAGGTACCCACATTGGGTGACTCATAACTGTGGCTCCCATTCCAGAGGAGCCAATGCCCTCCTCTAGACTCAGTGGGTACCCACATACACATGCATACACACACACACACAGCACACACACAAGTAAAAAATAAATTAAATCTTTTTCTTAAAATATAAGCCTCTCAGGATAACAAATAGGTCCAGTGAGAAAATTCTGATAAGATTATAATAACAAACCTGGAGTGAATTTGACATCACATGTTAAAGAGAATCATTGAGGTGTGATTTGAATAGTGGACAAATTCATGGGGTCAAAAGGAGTCACATCAGCATCACTGCAGTCTAACATTAGAACATGAATATCATGCCCGAAGAGATCGTGTTGCCATTAGCAGCCATTCCTTATCAACTTGAGTCTAACCCCTAACATACTTTCACTTCTGTAGATTTGCCTGTTCCGAACACTTCATAAATAGTCTCCTTTTCTTGTTCTTTTTAGGGTTTTTTTTTCACATATTCTGCATGTAAGTCCCATAGGTGATTATGATTCCTAGTTTTCTCCTGCTCTGTGGGTTGTCTTCACACTTTCTTGTGTACATCTCACTAACCCCAGTAAGTCTATTCTTAAGCAGTGCCACATTAGTTTGATTACTGTAGCTTTGTATTGTGTTTTAGAAACCCTTCATTATCGTAGTTGATTTGCCTATTCTGAGACCATTGGGTTTTCATGCTTAATGTATGACAGGAGCTTTAAATGGGATACTCATAAAGCAGATTGGAGCCAGAGATCATTAAGAGAAAGATTACAGAACTTTGTGATTTTTAATCTGTACGATGACATATAAAAAGTGGAGCATGAGAAATGAATTGATAGCCTTACATGCTCTCCTAATGTGGATAATGAACTCCTTATTGCCCCCAAATGGTTTCATTGACTGAGCAGGGAGTCCCAGTTCCATAGAAAAGGGAAATTTGTTCATATATAGATCAGATTTTCGTGCACTCTGGTCTCATTTCTTGAAGATTCAAGCCAAGGTCTGTTGGCCCAATGGTTAGGAAGGCTGTGAGGACATTCCAGAGTTGCACTGATGATTGTAACTCTGATAAGGAATGGGAACTGTCACTCCCACTATCTTAGTTAGTCTCAGACTCATGAGATATGAAGTGGGAACACTGTCCAGGAAGTCAGAGCCTACCACCAACCAGCAACCCCTTTTCTCCTTCCTCCTTTTACTTTTCTATCCACCCCAACAGACTCCCACATCTTCTGAAAATACATATTATATATGCTCTGTGTGTCAATCATTGATCATGTTGGGAGGGACAAGAATCAATTCCTCTTAATGCCAGTCTGGACAGCTTAGTGAGACCATGCCTAAGGGAGGAACAGGTAAAAAGAGAGTTGGGATGTAGCTCAATAGACAGGGGAGCAGTTGCCTGGGAAACACTTAGGCCCTGGGATCCATCCCCAGTGCTGCAGGTAAAGAAATAAAATCACCAACTGCCTTCATGGTGCTGGCTACTTACAAGGAAGAAAGACATAACAGCATTAAGCAAGAGATTACATAATAACCAAAACTCTCGAACCGCCCCCTCTGTGTATCCATCTGCTAGAAACTAAATAGAATTCAAAAAAGAGAAACAGAAAGTGATCTGTTTCACAAATAAGCACCACATCGCTGCAAGACTCAACTTTAATTTTAAGGCATAGTCAAGTCGAGTGATTCTCACTACTACTAATGTGTGTATTGAGTTACTTACTGTCTCTGAAACTACCTTAGCTGAAAACCTAATGAAAATTGTTTTAATTGCTTCAAGCATTTCACAAGATTGAACTGTGCCGTTTGGGGAGGTTGCTTTATGCTGAGTGTTTACATTTGGCTTCTCCCGCTGAAGCCTCTGTAAGACACCTAGGTTGGGCAGGGCTCTATCCCTGACTATGGATTGTCTGGGTATAAAAGGTTAGTTTAACTAAAAGAAAAGCTGAGGATAGAGTGTTGGGTCTGAAGCTAGACCAAAGGCAAGTGAGATGCTGAAGGACCTTATTCCTGACATCTGAAATATTTAGGGTGTGTTGTATGAAAATGAATAGACCCTGATTGCTGACCTTACATGACCACACTCCTTAATCGGGTGAGATGTAATCAACTCATGGGAGAAAAAAGAGACAAAATCAGAAAAATAAATATCTCTAATCAAAAGGTATTTCTGGATACTGTATCCCACTATTGACCTTTTTGACCTACTCAATTCCGGAAGGATAACTAATACTCTTGTTTTGTTTTGTTTTTTTCATCCTGATTACTTTCCATAGAACATGGTAAAACTGATTAGAAAGTGTGTAATTTTGAAAATATGTATCTGTGCTTGGTCTAAATTGTACACAAACTCAGCAATTTCCAGGCTATAATAACATACTCAGTGGCTGGATGGTTGACTCACAGTCTGATGAGTCAGGCCCACACCTCCTTATATTTCACCCACTTATTCAGAGGGACCAGTATAAACATGTTTCTAGTAATTGTGTGCAGGAGATAATAGCAGATAAAGGCATGTGATACCCATGGCTCCACGCCAAGCTCTCCTATCCATCCCAAATGGGCCTTCAATTTTTCCCACGTGGCTAGTTATGCCGTATCTCTAGAATTTCTCTGTTAAGTTTATAGATGGGTGCTTTGAAATGCCACTCGTGAGAAATGCAAATGTCAAAAGGTGCTTATACGGACAGTGTAAGTTAGGGTTCCTCTTTTCATGTTTCAAGCTAACTCCTTCCCGTTGAGTCTTTCAATTGCCATGCCTTCTTACTACGCCCACAGGATTTGTAACATAAGAAACAAACACAAGGACTCTTGGAAACCTCATAGCGCCTTGAGCTTTGTACTCACTCACAAAGGGTATGTACAGAAAATGCCGGAAAGCAGGAAACTGTCCCAGCTATACCAAAGGACAGGGAACCGGACCAAGTCGAAGTACAAAACCAGACCAAGATGCTGGGGCCATAATCTTTGTTCATTTACTTTAAAACAGAGAAAAGCCAGTTTAAAATGGTTGGGTCAGTTCACAAGGAGAGGGGTATGAGCAGGCTCTGGTCCTGAGTTCTAGGCTGGCATGCCCTATGTTCTCTCCCTGTGTACTGCTAGTGCAGCTATGGGAGCAGGGTTTAAGCAATGGAATCCACACAAGAAAGTTCATGCACTGAGCCAATGACACGTATTTGTTCTAGAAGAGAAAGACAAGGACAGGGGTTTCTGGCCAATTAGCTTGTTGGACAAAGTTCATATCTGCATTTTTACACAGTTCAAGTGAAGACAACACAAGATCATATCAAGACTTACCAGTAGACAGTTAATATGGAGATGGTCCAGCTATAAGTCAGAAAGAGTAAAATCAACACTTATAACTTGATATTTCTAAACAGTTTTAAGGTAACATTATTGTCTGTCCCATCATACATCCAATCATTCCATCTGTTTTTGATATGTCATAGCACACACTAAATAACTATTTTATACTAAATGCAGTCTATGAATTCAACCTATGCTGTATAAGGACTGGTCTTTTGGCATCTATATCCATGATTTATTAAGAATTTCACTATTCCATTTCTTTTCTTGTCCCCTAAAGAAAAATTCAGCATTTTCTGATCATATGGCCAGTTTGCATTATAGCAGGTATTTGGTAATGGCAGCCATTTTCATTCCTTTGGCTGTGCAAAGACTTGTGACTCGTTTCTGTTCTTCATGGAGCTCAGCCGTAAAGCCTCAAACCTGAGTCGACCAGACGTAGCACAGCCATTTCAGAGTGTGCTTTATGAGCAGAGGTGGCTATGGTGGTATTGACAAATTATTCCTCATATGGAGCTAGTGGAAGAAACCTAGAATGCCTGGGCCCCCCATTTTCAGACTTCTCCCTATTCTTTCCGGCCTCTTTGTGCTTCCTAGAATGATCGTGTCTCATGACAGGCTGGTTATGTCTCCCCCTCCACGGGGCTCAGAACACGATTTCAGTGGATATAATTTAACAGCCTACTATGAGAACGGAACATGCTAAAACTGAGCTTCATGGTAGGCAAGCTCAGAATGGTGCTTGGCGCTGTGCTTAGAATGGTCTACTTGAGATGGCCCTCTGCTTGCTACACTTTTCTCGCAGGTTTTGTTCAAATGTTTCCTGGTTCATTGAGATTCCTCTTAATGGCTTTTTTAAAAAGTTTCATTCATCAACTTCCCACTTCAAAGCTCCCCTCCCCCTGCCCTATTTCTACTTTCACTCCATGGTCCTTATCACCTGTAAAAGCTCATATGCGGAACTTTCCAGTTATTTGGGTGTTATCTTACCCACCCCATGCCTAATTCAGGAAGGCATATGTGAGAGAAGAGATGTTTGTGAGTTTCGCTTGGCCTATTTCCAAAACTAGAAAAGTACCCCTGACCTATAGTGTGTTCTCAATAAATATTTAATACATCCACTCCACCCCCTTATCACAACTATACATGTTTTCTTGTTGTGATTTATCTATAAAATTTCCCCCCAAAGAATCATGAGTTGAAGGCATGGTCCCCACCTGTTGGTGTCAGTGAGAGGTGAATTGATCATGAGCAAATGAACTGAACAATGGATTATCCTCGACAACATCTCAGACATCTTAGGTGAACGGGCTATTAGGAGGTAGGGTCTGATTCAGGGAAGTAGTAATACTTTAAAGGATATATCTTATCTGGTAGTTCATGTTCTCTCCCTTCCTGCCTCTGTCTCTCATCTTTCCTGTCCCTGTCCCTTCCTTCCTGCTTCCCTTCTCCAGCAACTTGCTCTGTGTCTCCCTGCTTCCTAGCTGCCACATGGTGAACATCTTTAGTCTACACTGCCTTCTTGCTGTGGTGTTCCACCTCACAAAGGCCCACAACAATGGAGGCAGCCAGTCAGAGACTGAAACCTCTGAGACCGTGAGCCAAAATAAATATTGCCTCCAAATCATACATCTCAGATGTCTTATCAGAGAGCTGACTAATACGCTCTCCTATGAACTCTGCCTACATGCCGAGTCAGTTGGAGAAAAGTCAGTAAGTCTGCTAAAAATAGTTGTGTAAGTCACTCTAGGAAATGGTGCCATTCCATAACCAAACCAGCAGGCAGGAAGCTGGGGAGGGTGGAGGTCAGATAGAAGCAGAGACAAAAACTGTGAATCTGCCATCACCAACTACTTCACTGGCCTAGAGTTTGTCAGGCCATATGGCTGCTTCCACTAGGGACATTAGACTTAACTTACACATGTGCCTTAGTCTGCTTTGTGCAGCTACAAGACAGAGCCACAGATTTGGTAGCTTTTAAAGGAGTCAAATTGATTGGCTCATAGTTCTTGGGTCTGGGGAGTCAATGTGACAGAAGGTTTTGTGTCTAATGAATCTGGTCTCTTCTTCCAACATGGCACCTTTCACATTCTCCAGGAGGGAGTAAGCCTGAATCTTCACCTTTCAGAAGGCAGAAATGACAGGAGAGAAAAGCAAACTGGACTGAACTCACCTTTGTACAATAGTTTCATAATATCATTGTATCAGCAAGCTTTGGTAACACCCATGAAGGCCCATTGCCCCCTTTTAAAGGACACATCATTTAATAATGTTCATTAATGGCAATTAAATTCCAACCTGAGTTGTAATGAGAACAAGAATTTCCACTCACGGCAGCTCTTATCACTAGGTCCTGTTTAAGTGGGCTTTGCACCAAGCCGTGGACTTGACAATCCTAAACATATTTGTCTAAGGAACAAACTTGTTAGTACAAAGTATAGATGGATTCTTCTGTAGGAAGTCATGATGGCTAAATAATTGGGTGTATTGACATTCTGAAAGCAAACAATAGCATCCCTATTGTGGTCCTGTTGGAATATATTATCCCAAGACACTTTCACTGTGGTATGTATGGCCTCGATGTTTTGCCAGAGGGAGTGGTAGTAAAGACTGGCTTTCTCACATGGACCCAGTCCAGTGCTCTGCTGTGACCCAGCTCATGGAACCAGAAGGTGCTTCGCCAGCTGGAACACTGTGGAAAGGAAGCTGACACCGACCTCATTCTTCTCTGGATCTGGGCTCTTCCCTTACTGGAGCTGGGCAGCAGCTGATAGTCATTCTCGTCTGAGTCCTGCTCAGACTTGCTAATCAGCCTAAGCAGATCACTGTCCCCACGTCTCTTTTATCGTTTTAGCTCTTTCATCTACAAAAGTGGGACCTCACTAATCACCTCTCGGCTCTGATGTGCAGATCAGCTCACGATAGTGCAGGAAAAGAATTTCGAGAGTAATGAGAAGACTCTGTGGGTAAAGGAGCTTGCCAGGCAGGTCTGGTGGCGTGACTTCCGTCCATGACCCTACATAAAGATACAAAGCAAAACAGCTGCACAACATTGGCCTGTGGCCTCCACAGATGTGCCTTGGCCACCAGCTCTCAAACATTGTGCACACTACACATACACACACACACACACACACACACACCTAAATTCAATATCCCAAAACCCACATCTAAAAACTGATAGTGGCTTGTAATTGCGGCACTGGCTGGTCCCCAGTGCTTGTTGGACAACCAAGCTCACACACTTGCCGTGTTCTAAACCAGTGAAAAACCTTGTTTCAAAAGACAACAAGATAGATGGTATTTGAGGAATAAAACTCAAAGTTGTTCTCTGGCCTCACCAGGCACACATACACACACACACACAAACACACACAAACACCTGGTGGTTTGAATGACATATCCCCATAGTTGTGGGCTTTTGGATACTTTGTCCCCAGTTGGTGGTGCTATCGGAGTAGGTTTGGAAGCTATGGCCTTGCTGGAGGAAATATGTCATTGCAGTTGGACTTTGACATTTCCAAAGCTGTGCATCCCTCTCTCCTTCTGATGCTTACTGTTCAAGGTGTGAGCTCTCAGCTTGCTCTCCCAGTTTCAGTGCTTGCCTGCCACCACACTTCTCATTTGTGACAGTGATGGATTCTTATCTCCTAGGAACCATAAGCACAAATAAACATTTTTTCCATAAGTAGCCTTGGTCATGGTGCTTTATCACAGCAATAGAAAAATTACTAATTCAATGTAATATCCCCCCACACTTACATAAATGACACTAGGAAATGTTATTCTCTCAGAGTGCTTTTTCAGTCTTCATCCCACCTGCGAAGACCAACCTCATTTATTCTTCCCCCCAGATAAGATGCGTTGGGAACGCCTTGATATCCAGAACACACTTCCCTGCCTTGAGTCACACATGAGTGCTCATGCACTCACCAGATGGGAGGCGACAGGTGTCAGCTCCTAACCAGTGCTCATGCATCAGCCCCCACTCTGCCGCTGCATGACCTGCGTCAGCTCAGCTTCTCCAGATGCTGAAAACACCAGAGCTGAACCAGAGAGGCATCATTCAAGGGTTCTCATGAAATTCCTATGACCCAAAGCCAGGGTTGCGTCTATTGCGCTTTTCCTTTGAGGCTGAACCAGGGTTTCACTGAAGTAGGGGACCACTCGGATATGCATGGAGTGGGTCTGGACATGCTCCCCACATGGTATAGCATTTGTTGACATGGCCCAAGATTGCATGGCAGTTTTCGTTATCTAGATTATGTGAAGGATAAATTCAAGTCCTCCTTATTTTCACGGAATAATTGCTAATGAATATAATCATGTTCCAATGTCATCTGTTTCATTTGCCAGTTGGCAGGGACTGAAAAAAGGCAGCTTTCTTTAGAAATGATTAGAACATGGTATTAGGGTGAAGTCATAGGCTTACAATTGAGTCATTATTTTCCCCTTACATTAATAAATAACAGGGATGCAACCCAGAATCTTGTAGCTGGCTCCCCGGCCAAAGAAGACCGAGTGTTCAGCATCTGGGCTGCCTTCCCCGAGTTTTAGGCATTCTTTCCCACACCCAGGCTGCAAGGGGCTGTGGGGCTCCTTGTGCCGCATGTGTGGCGCCTCTGTGGGCCAAGGCAACTCACAGTGTTGGCCAGCTCGGAGCTGAAGGTTTCACAACCAAACAGACGAGGAAGAGCTGTTCTTAGTTTAATCCCCAGTTGGCTTTACTGTCACTGGATCTGCGCTGAGCTAATAAGTGGAAGAGATATTCTTCAAAGAGAAAGAAAATGCACAGTTAATAATTTTGGGCCTGGGGTGGTATCCTCCAACTGGGGTCGGGAGAGGTTATCTGCTTCAAACTCCAAGGCGGATTTTGTCCCCCACGTGATTAGTTTACCTTCTCAGGCACCGTCTCTTTAGCTATGTTTTTATCTTTCTCCCTCTTACAAATGAAACATTTCAAAGCATCCAGAGACCTATTCAGGGGAAGCTCTAAAAAAGAGGTCTGTAAAATATTTAAAGCCCATCTCGGGGAGAGAAATACCCACTGGAATTAGAGCCGTCAGATTCTGGGTTCTTTGAAATTCCATCGCTCTATTAAAGATTATTGCTATCTCCTCCTGGCCTTAAGATGGAAAAATAATCAGAAGAGCCCAGAAATGGGAACGGAGACCTGCCTGTCATCCCCGCCATGCCTTTAACTATGTGTCGGACCCTGAACAAATCGCTTAACCTAGATAAAGAGCTGATGATCACGTCCACAGGGAGACCTCTCCAGACCAAGAGTCTGAGCAAGCAGACACGGACAAATGATGCTATCACAAATTTGAAGGTGCACTTCTAGAATTTTCCTAAAATATGTGCTTGGAGATGAAAACGGCCAGTCAAACCGCGTCTCCTCCTACTTCTAAGACTTGAAATTTATAAACCCTTTGAGTTATGTTTAAGAAATCTATAGGGCTATGCCCATTGTAAAGTCTCAGGGTACATATTTATATTCTGCATAAATATTTAAACGGAGAGTTTAGAATGCCTATCAGTCATCACAGAGGGAGGAAGCTACAGGATCAGGATTGTACAGCTCAGAAAGCAGGCAAGCGTGGTTCAGAGGGTAGAGTTCTGGAACCACACAGCCAGGGTTCAAATCTCTGGCCTTGAAAACTTGACGTGGCCTCCTCACTGGGCTTGGTCTAAGCCCAGTGTCTACCATGTACAACTGTGTACAACTGCTGTAAGGATTTCACTAGCTCAGTGGTCCTCAGCCTATGGATCTCAACCCCTTTGGCAGACCTCTATCGCCAAAGTATTTACAATAGAATTCATAACAGTAGCAAGATTAGTTATGAAGTAGCAATTGATATAATTTTATGGTTGGGCATGACCACAGCATGGGGAACTTTCAAGGGTGGCAGAATTAGGAAGACTGAGAACCACTGCATTAGAGAATACATAGTTAATAATCTCCTCATTACCAGCTCACAAGTATTCAAATACATGCTTAGGTATTGCTTTTATGAGCTGAGAATTTGGTTAAAGATGAAGAACATGAGCTTCTTCTATGTGGACTGATTACTCCCTCAAACCTTCTTATAATGTTCTTTTTCTTTTTCGTGGATTGTGAAATATGCTGTATTTATATAATTTATGTGCAGGGGTGTGTGTGTGTGTGTGTGTGTGTGTGTGTAGTCTAGAGGTCAACCCTGGGTGGTATTCCTCATTCTATTATCCACTTTGTTATTTTTTAAAGATTTATTTGTTTATTTATGTATACAGTGTTCTGTCTGCATATATGCTTGCAGGCCAGAAGAGGGCACCAGATCTCATTACTAATGGTTGTGAGCCACCATGTGGTTGCTAGGAATTGAACTCAGGACCTTTGGAAGAGCAGGCAGTGCTCTTAACCACTGAGCCATCTCTCCAGCCCTTCCATTTTGTTTTTTGAGACAGGGTCTCTCACTCTTCCTGTCCAGCGAGCCTCAGGGATACCAGGTGCTCACCTCTCCAGACTGGAGTTATAAGTCCGCACTACCTCTCCCGGCTGTTTTGCATGGATTCTGGGGGTACAGCTCCAATCTTCATATTTGAGAGACATAAAAAGAGCACTTTATCAACTGAGCTATCACCTCGGCACCAAGTTGTTTTATGTTCCAAAGAAAGCATCCTTGCTATAGAAAAACATGCGTGTTTTATTCCACTAGACAACCAGTATATATATACATATATATATATGTGTGTGTATATATGCACAGATACACAAACTGTCAGTCTTCTTTCTATGTATAATTGTATCCCAGTATATATATACATATATGTGTGTGTATATATGCACAGATACACAAACTGTTAGTCTTCTTTCTATGTATAGTTGTACCCCATGTTTGCACTCTTTTACAATCTTACATCATGCTATTTTTATTAGATTTCTTTTTTTTTTAACCAAAAAAGTTGTCTTTGACCTGATTTTAAGAGACCATTTTCATTTTGCAAATAACTAACTAAAATAAGGTCCTTATGATTCAAAGGGACCAGAAAGGGTGGGAAAATATGTGAATGACTTCTTCAGTGTGTGGGAACCTGGAGGGACACTCTCTTTGGGGAAGCCAAAAAGGCAGAGTTCCCTCTTTTTTTTTTTTTTTCTTGGCAGGATAGCCTCTGAGACTCAATTGTCTTTGGACTCCCTGTTTTGGGAGCGTGGAATTCGCCTGGAAACACTTTCATGCCCAAGCAATTTCAGAAGCTCTCTGCTAACAACAAAGACTCCGATTGCTAGGACTCAGTCTTTCTCAAGGTCAGATAAAATATGAGGATGCATCCATTCCAAATCCCATTCGCTTGTCCCTCACGTCCCAGTGGGGTTTTGTGTTTTGGTTTGGTTTGGTTTTGATTTTCAGAGGCTTGTGTTCTCATTGGTAAGGTGATTTACAGGCTCAAAGACGGCCTCAACATCTTATTAATGCTTTCTACAAAAGAGTAGCTACCACTGAAAAGCGTATACTGCATTTTGCTCTCTCTCACTCGCTCTATCTATCTCTGTAAAAAAATTTTATGCATGCTTTAAAGTCTCAGATGTCATTGGTTTATCTACAGTTTGACACAATTTTTTGCTAGAGCTTTTTTCTCACTGATGAGTTCACACCAAAAAAGGAAAATCGTTGCCTCCTTAAGGGCAATGGGCTGGGGCTATATGCTATATAAATCCAAGTTCTCTGGTCTATTGGCACTCAGTATGCAATGATACGCGTTATTTTTAGCCTTATTAATGGTATGACCCCCATATGTTGGCCACCCTGTTAAAACAGGATGTTGCAATTGGCAGATGAAACCGGAGAGCTGGAACTGGATGTGCCTGAATGGGTTGGAATCCGGCTTGAGGGCTGGCTCTGAAGTCATCTCTCCAACCATGGGAGCCACCACTGAGCTTTGTCACCCACCAGTCCCTTTGAGGCCTGTGGAGGTGAATGACAGACGATCTGTAGAAAAATAAGGGAAGAAAGCCAGCTCGTTAGAGTTAGCTCAAACGCAGTTTTCCAAACGGGGCAGTGCAGGGAAACTTGCCACGTGGTCACATGGAGACCTTTGGACTCACACCCGCCTCGGAGGATCCTCCTCCCTCTAACCACCTTCTCAGTTGCTAACCTGAGACCATTCTCGGAATCCTGAAAATTCTCTGAGATAAGGCTGGAACACTTCGAGGCGGGCTCAGTAAAGGACAGAGGATCTCATATGGCTATGAACTCTGTTCTCCACTCAGAGCTTGTCTTCTCCTCCTGCCCAGCTCTGATCCTGCACCCACAGCATCATTAGGGGAAACCATTCCCCGCCCCTCATCCAGAGGTAATAGGGTAGGAGAGCATGCTTAGTTAGACTCCTGAATGCCTGGACATAATCACCCACTTCTTTCTGGTTCTAGTCCTCAAATCACATTTTCCCTTCCCGTTTGACACTAGAGAAAAACTTCCTACCCTGCAGGGAAGCTGTCTTGACTCACAGGGCATAGCCTTTCCCATGACCTCTCATGCAAACCCTATCAAAATAACTGTGTCTATATCGGGATGGATGAACACAGCGGCAGCAAGTTATTTTACTGGTTATTACAATAATAATATTGAGTAGGCAAGTGTGCGTAGGTGTGAAGGGACCGCTTACAGGGTTCGCTATGGTGCAGAATGAACAAGACACGTTCACGGTCCACTGTCGGCCCGCGATGTCTTTCGGAGCAAATGTGGATGACACCAGATGAAGCTGTGATTGCTGTAGGTGCTGATGTTCTTCCGGGAATGCTGTGTCTGGTGGCTGATGTCCCAAGGCAGCTGGATCACAGCTGCACTCCTGTCCACGAGGACCCCCTAAGCATGCCTTCCTAGGGAGATAGGGGTAGGGGGCAAAATAAGAGAAAAGTCACATCATATGACAGAGTGGATTCTTGTTTTGCCTGACCAGAAGGCAGAAGACTGTCAGTTAGCTGCTCACCAGTTCTGGTGTATGTGGTGTGTGTGTGTGTGTGTGTGTGTGTGTGTGTGTGTGTTTTGCAAGCTGTCTCTCAGCATTCCTCTTTCAAGCCCAGATTCCAGTACCCCATGTTCAACTCAGTTGGCTGCCAGAAGCCTTCCCAAGAGAAGCAGCTGCTTGTAAAGAGAAAACATGCAAGGCTCTGGAGGGTTAGAATTTTAGACTCTGCCGGCCTGATAACTTCCTGTCCGCTTATAAAAGCAAACAGCACTAAATCTCCTTTCCGAGCACAGTTCCTAGCTTTTTCCCTCCCAAGCTTGGCTCTGTGGGAGAGGTAAATATGCATTAACAGCTAAACTACAGATGCTACTAGTAAAATCGGGTCTCGACATTAGAGTACACAAAGTACAGTTAAAACGCGGTCAGTGAACAGGGTGGGCAGATCTTCTCTCCTTAAGCCCACCCCTCAACTGTCATCAACACACCTGGGCCCAGGGCTGCTCTGACAGAAACTAGTGCTGATTTTGATGTATTATTAATTTTCAGCAGTTAATTATCCCATGGCCAGTATCCTTGGTGGTCTCTATTGTTTTGGTTGGTTTGTTTGTTTTTAGTATGACAAGGTACAGAACTGCCATCATAACTGTAACTAGAGATATTTTTCTTTCAAAGGTAATATTAAAGATAATGGGATGCAGTGTGTTTTGGTTTTGAGTTTGAAAAAAAAATAAGAATTAAGCTTTGAGGAATCTTCTTGTCCCTAGTGTATATATTTGTGTGTGTGTGTGTGTGTGTGTGTGTGTGTGTGAGAGAGAGAGAGAGAGAGAGAGAGAGAGAGAGAGAGAAGGGGGTGTATAAATGTTCTCATTTTTCCCTCTCTCTCTCTGTCTCCAACCAAAACTATCTATCTATCGCTCATCACATACCATGGGGGAATGAAGTTAAATCAAAATAAAACTAACATAGATAGGTAGGTAGGTAGGTAGGTAGATAGATAGATAGATAGATAGATAGATAGAATGGTGTAGGAGGTTCATCTGTCAATGTGTTACTTTCATTGGTTAATAAAGAAACTGCCTTGGCCCTTTGATAGGACAGCAGCTTAGATAGGCAGAGTAGACAGAATAGAATGCAGAATGCTGGGAGAAAGAAGCAGAGTCAGGCAGACGCTATGATTCTCCTCTCCGAGACAGATGCTTGTTAGACTCATGCCAGTAAGCCACAGTCAAGTGGCAATACAGATATTAGAAATGGGTTAGATCAATATGTGAGAGTTAGCTAATAAGGTACTAGAGATAATGGGCCAGGCAGTTTTTAAATGAATACAATTTGTGTGTTGTTATATTTGTATGTTGTTAATCTAGCCATGCGAGAGCGGGGTGGGAGCCGGGCGGAATGAAAAGCAGGCCTGCTCACCTCATCGCTACATAGATAGATAGATAGATAGATAGATAGATAGATAGATAGACCCAAATAAAGGTGTTTTAGTTTCTTTTTTGAGACTGGATTTCATGCAGTCCAGACTGACCTTGAACTCACTATACAGCTTGGGATAACCTTAAACCTTTGACGCTCTGCCTCCACATTACAGACATGCACCCCCACGCCCAGTTTTGTGTGATGCTAGAGATGGAGTCCAGGGCATCGGTTCCAAGCAGATATCCTGCCAACAGAGCCAGTCAGAGAAGTCGCTAATGTGCAGTTGACCCTCCATTTGACCTTGACAGAGTTTCTTGCTTCCTTGAACCCTCGGTTAACTAATCCCCAAAACAGCATTTAGCTCCAGGTTGTCAGAGAAAAATCTGTCATGAGAACTAACCCTCAGTGAGCCAGGACTGTTCCGTGTCTTACGTCATTAAACCTCACTAGAGCCTGCATGTGAGATTTTAAAAAAACTATTTGCACATGTGTAGAACTAAGGCAAGAAGAGGCTCAGTACTTTTCTAAGCATGTAGTTTAATGTCTGCGCAATAAGGTCCTCTGCTGATGGCACCGGCCTTTATTGGTGCTGCGTTCTAAACGCTGCTGATCCTCAGAACAAATGCATGTGTCTTCAGTGGTACCTCATAGTCGACGGCATTTTATGAACACTCGCTGAGTGAGTCAACGCATCTTTACCTTACAGAGAAATTATCTACAATGTATATGAGTAACTCTCAGAGCCCCAAACGTCCCGAGGCCATGCACTTAACCATTCCTGTCACTGAAGGTCTATGACTCCATCTCTGGATCAGAGAGAACAGGGTGCTGCAGAGGTGGGTCCCCAATAGCTAGGCATATACAAGTATGAGGGTCATTTCAATTAGCTACAACAGAATAGCATGAGGATTGTTCAGAAGCTAGGCTGTCATATATCCTCTGGCTCATTCTGTCTTCTTATTCACTCTTGGTATCTTCCCTCAAACCCTTAAAACGCTTTCCTCCGCCTCCTCTAATTTCTACTTTTGGCTAGCAGAGAGAAAAATATTAGAAATTCTACTTGAGCTATCCACTATTTGACTGATAAATTCTTAAGGGCCCTTCAGTAATCAGTCACTTGGCAACTTGGGGTTGCATTTGAGGGAAGAGGGCTGAAATGAGAAGGCGGGAGAACCGTGTTATCTGTTTTAATGTAGCCTTTCTCATAGGCTACAAAATCAGGGTCCAAAATAATCTAAATCTTAAACTATCTTTCAGAAACAGTGTAATAGGACTGGAGAGATGGCTCAGCAGAGAAATCACTTGTTGTGCAAGATTGAGGGTCAGTGTTTAGATTCCTTGAACCTACAATGTCAGGTAGGCATGGCAGACTGCCTGGAATTCCAGTCTTTGGAAGGTAGAGACATGGCATCCTCAGAGAAATCGGGATAGTTAGACTAGCCACACTGATGATCTCTGAGTCCAATCAACAGATCCTGCTTCAGTAAATGAACAGAAGATTGATCATAGAAGATGCCTGACATCAACCTCTGGCTTCTGTACACACATGCACATACAAATAAGAACACATGTGTCCCCCCCACACACACACAGACATGAATATGCATTTATGACACACACATTTTTTAAAAGCAATATAATGGGTCTAAAGTATTGCGCATTGGCCTGTGATTGAACAAGAATATGGGTTAATTAGCTTTATAGGCATTTTTCCTTAGTACTATGTGGACAACACTCCCAAAAGCCATTTCTTTGCTTTAGAATTTAAAATCATGGGCTAGGCATGATGGTGCAAGTCTTTAATCCCAGTCTGTGGACAGCAGAAGAAGGCAAATCTCTGAGCCTGAGGCTACCTGGTCTATAGTTCCAGAATATCCATGGCCACAGAGAGAACCCTGTCTCAAACAACAACAACAAATAATAATAATAATTATTATAATTATAATAATAATAACCAAAAAATAAGCATAATGGATGCTTGTATTTAGCCTGATAAACTACTAAATATTCCTTCTCTCTCTCTCTCTCTCTCTCTCTCTCTCTCTCTCCATCCCCCCTCCATTTTTTCCTTCTTTTTTGGCTTTTTTCAGACAGTGTCTCTGTATGTAGTCCAGGCTGGCCTTGAATTTGTAGTCATCCTGTCCCCTGAGTGCTGAAACTACAACAGATCTACATCAACCATGTTGGATAGATTCTGTCACCTTTAGTGTTTCAATGCTGTAATGTGATTAATCACGGAGAAAAACTAAAATTAAAGGGAGAGCAAAAAGAAAAGCCCTTTACCTAAAACTGTACAGCCCCAGGATCTTCACGCCAATCTCTGAAGGACATCATGCCTTGTTATGGCAAGGAATTATTCATAAGCAGTGCCTAGCATATAGATCACATCCTTTACTTGAAACAATGAAAGAGTCATCTTTAGTAGCCGATGGAAATAAATAGGCAGGCAAAATTTAAAGGAAAGACGGAGGGGAAAAAAATAAAAAGACCAACCAGTGGGGCTCTGTAATAATTGTGTGTCACCATAACATCAAGTAGTTCATCCTTTTAAGGACTCGTCATGTGGCGTGCCCATTATGTTTAAGGAACAGAAAGAAAATGTAGTCATTCACCGAAAAGTAATGACAGGATCCTGCCGGGTTTCCTAATAGTATCGACTAGACAGGAGAATTATGGCTTGCAAGCAGAGGAGTTCTGTATTTGGAATTGTTTTGCTGCCAATCAGAATTCTTCTTTCCTCTGAAAAATATCAATACCCTTGAAAACTATCAAAGACACTGTAGCCAGGTTTCTGATCTGACTGGGAGAGCACACAGTTTCCAGGTTCTAGCCCAATTACTCGCCTGCAGACACCTCCTCTGCCACTGCCGGGAGGGATGGCAGAGAGAAGCTATGCATTAGTGCCCCTTGCTGGCCAACCTGAGGAAAATCTGGGCAGATGATTACCAGAACCCAGGTTTCCATAGATGAAGTGGCACGTTCTGTGATGGTGGGAAGGGAGCCAAGCCGATTAAAGCCAAACATCTGCAGCAAGTCGTAAGCACCCTTAGAACGATGAGAAAGGGCATCTGGAAACCCACAAAGAAAAACCGCTTGCCATATCTAAGCTGGTTTCCAAATAAATCCAGGTAAATACATTCTCTCTTCTATATACAAAGAATAAGTTTGCTTAATAATCATCTCTCACAATCATCTCTGGCCCCTCTAGTCAAAAGCGAGCTAGACACCCCCAAAAGAATTTCTAATGGAATTCCCAAAACCCAAAAAATAATCCAAAAATGTCTTTCTACAGAGGAAAAAGTGTCTCTCTTAGTGATGCATTAAATGGTTAATAATTATTTTACAAATTATGACAAATGAATTCTGAGCATACTGTCATTTTTTTCACTTGTCATTTTATTTTAGATTATGATGAATTTAAAACAATAACAAGAGGTTTTGGTGGTAAACTAACCATCACAGCTGATTGGGTTTGGGGGAATTAAAGAGAATTATCAAAGTAAATGTGCCCATCCTATTTGGAACCCCAGCTCAGCAGGGTTTGGATGTGGAATTCTATCTCTTACTCCACCAAGAACTTATCAGGAACTTGAGTTCATGAGACCCAGCTCTGGGGACTAGATATGTATGGTCAGGCTACAATAATGTATGGATCAATCAGTGTGGTGCACTGGAACACACGCATTCAACCTGAAACTCCGGGCTGGAGACAGGCAACAGAAAAAGTCTAGGGATTCAGAATTACAGATAGCATCAAGAAACCAGAGTATCCAAGACAGTTCATAAAAAGAGCAAAGCTGGGACTGGAGTGATGGCTCAGTGGCTAAGGTACTCGCCTTGCAAGCATGAGACCCAGAGTTGAGATCTCAGAAGCCACCTGAGTCCATACATAGTAGCAGGTATGTGTAATCCTGGCTCTCCTGTCAGTGCATGAGAGGCAGAGACAGAAAAATCCCTAGAAGCTCTGGGGACAGAGACCCTGGTGTACACAGTGGCAAACAGTAAGAAATTACCACAACAAAGGCAGAAATCAAGCACTGAGACAAAGTTACTCTTTGGCCTCCATCCCTGGGCAGTGCCTATTCCCCATATACAAACACATGCACACCACACACACACACACACACACACACCCTGGAAAAAGAGAGAGAGAACAAAACTGGGAAATGGCTCAGGGGATAGATTGCTCAACTAGCATGTACACAGTAAGAACTGTTATTACAGGCATGCAACACCATGCTCAGTAGCAAAATTTAATTTGTTGAAATGCATATTAATTAAACATTTGCATTTCAAAGGACACCATCAGAAAAGTAACACTGTAACCACTGAATGAGATAAATCACTTGCAAAGCGATATATCTGATAAGGAAATTGTATCAAAAATCCGTAAAGAGTGATAGATAACTTGGTGATAAAAGAATGCTAGAAATAGATAAAGATCTGAATAGATATCTCTCCAATGAAGATATACAAATGGTCACTGAATTCTGCTGGGAAACTGAAACTCCAACCTTCATACTCCCTAACAGGACCAAAACAACAGACAGACTCTGCTGAAAAGGAGGTAGAGAAATGGTTCTCCTCACATTTTGCTGATGAGAACGCACAATAAAAAAGCCATATCAGACTTTGGAATATCCTCGAAGGTACCCACAGGTTCCCAGAGAGTTCTTGACCTAAAATATAGGAGTATCATTCTGAATAACATCCTATTCCCAAACACATACCCAAGACCAAAGGAAACATGTAACCACACAAAACTTTGTACATGAGTATTTGTAGTGTAACTAATCCAACTAGTCAACAGTAGCAATTACTGAAATATCCACCTTCCTGATACACAGATAAACAAGACAGCACATATTCATGTCATGGAATATTGTTTGTCAATAAAAAGGGATTAACAACTGATAAACATTATATCATGCATTAAACCTTGCAAACAACATGCCGAATGAAAAAAGCCAGATTCCATAGCGACATAATCTCAATCCATATTTGGTCTGCTAGAACCATAACAAAAAATGACAGTTTGGGTGATTTAAACCATGGGTGTCTTCTTACAGTTCTGCTGACTAGAAGTTGCTGGAAACTTCTTGCAGGAGGCTGTATTCTTACTGTGTCTTCTTAGGCCCTTTCCTCTGTGATCTTATGGGAAGTCCACATGCTTTCTGATGGTTCTTCTTGTAAGTGTGATAACCCTATCATCTCTCCTTATTAAAGATCTCTTCTTCAAGCTGGGCAGTGGGGGCACACACCTTTAATCCCAGCACTTGGGATGCAGAGACAAGCAGATCTCTGAGTTAGAGGCCAGCCTGGTCTACTGAGTGAGCTCCAGGACAGCCAGGACTGCACAGAAAAAGCCTGTCTCAAAAAACAAACAACAACAACAGAAAGATCCCATCTTCAAATGTAGCTACCATGGTGGTTAATTCAGTATGTGAATTTCGGAAGGAGCACAAAGCATTTGGTCTATGACAGGCTACCACAAAACAGGTTCAGAGGCTTCAGTCTATTTATAGTCTGGAGTCAAAGTCCAAGTTGAAAGTGTTGGTCTGGCAGATTTGATCTCTCCTAATACCTTTTTCCTTGGCTTGTATATGGCTATTTTTTGCCCCGTGTCCTCAGATGGTCTATGTTCTGATTGTACCAGCTCTTGGTATCTATCTCTCTTTTGATAAGGACACTCGAGGTCCAGTGTCCTATTCCTAGATTCTTAGAACTTATTTGTTTCTTTCTAATTGACATAGGGTTTCACATATACCAGGTTTACCCAAAACTAACTGTATAGCCATTGGTGATTGTGAATTCTGTGTCTTCATTCCTCACCTCCCAAGTGCTGGAGTTCCAGACGTGTACTGTATGCTCAGCTTTTATACGGTGATCAGAATCAAATCTAGAACTTCAAGCATGCTAGGCCAACACTCAACCAACTGAGCTACATCCCCAAACCCAGAACCCCACTTAATTTTAATTACTCCTTTAGATGCTAATTTTCAAGTGCAGTCACGTTCACGTTCAAGATTACAAATTATACATGAGATGGGGCATGGTTCAGTCTGCAACATCTACCTGTGCTATGTTTCAGAGTAAGCAAATATGTAGCCATGAAAGCAGATTTGTAGCTGCCAGTTTGGAACCTGGAGGACTAAGGGCAGAAGCTACTCGAAGCTACTAGAAGGGCTTGGGCCTTGTGTTGTGATAAATGTATTCTGAAACTGACTTTGACTGTGGTCCACAACTCGGTGAATATGCTAAGAATCACTGAATTGTTTGTATTTGTTGCATGTGTGTGATGTGCATGTTTGCACGTGTGCTCAAGTGGATGTGGATTCATGTTCCACACAGGCACATAGAGACCTGAGGTTGACATAGGAGCTTTTCCTCGACTCGAGTCACTTTGTTTACTGAGGCAAGGTCTCTTGCTAACCCTGGGACTCCCTGATTCTGCTCCTCTGGCTAGGCAGCTCACCCTGAGGTCCCTGTCTCTTCCCTGTGTGCACTGGGGTTCCAAGTGTGCTGCCACTCCCACCCGATGTGAGATGCCGCGTGGGTGCTGATGAGCCCAACACTAGCCCAGATGCTCACGCAGCAGCGCTCTTTCCACTCTGTCTAGACATCTGCCGGTCCAACCACTGCATTCTCAATGAAGGAATTATAAACTCTGTGGATTATGTCTCACTAAAACTGTTGCATACCCCTCCCAAATACCTAAGGGAATCTACATCATCAGTAAGGCCTTTTACAGGCAGCACTATCGCACTCCTGAGGGTGGAGTTCAGACCCAGGTGCAGCGTTTTATGGACCTTTGAGGAAGAGAGAACCTAGTTCTTATCCTAAACATTCTCCGTGAATGCTGTCACGATTGCTTCAAGCTTCTGAACCTGCAACCCTGGCTTCAACCTGAGTCACACAGGGTTTTTCCTAGAATTTCTTAAACTCCCATTCCCACCTAGCTGAAACTGGCTAGCCTAGGGACAAGTGTTCTCGAGACTGGAAGTCATAAGGGTTTGAAGTAATCCCTCAATGCTACCGATTTCCCTCTCCCAGTCCTTTAGAATCGTAGCATCAGAGTCAATCAGGCACTCAGTCTTGACACATGCTTCTCTTAGAAGTTCTGGATTCCCAGGGCCTAGGTCGGCCATGGCGTCCTGGAGAACACACATGTCTTGTCGCCCTTGGCATTTTGCTCTTTCTTCTGTCCCCTTGGACGTGAAGATGCTGAGAGACAGGAGCTATTTTCCAGCTGCCTCTCCAGTCCTTCCCACTGCCGAGCACATAGGAACTGTTTGTTAAAGAATTGGATACTTGGGTCTCCGTTTTCAACTTGTTAAAATGCACATAACCCTTAGTACTCCAGTGAGCCATCTTCAGAACTGTCGAACTAAAGGATCCTCACTAAGGCAGTTAACTTTTCTGAGTTGACGTGGTATCGTTCCTAGTAGCTTAGTGTCTATTGAACTACTCTGGACTAAGCTTCTCACTATGCCTTTGTCCTATAGGCAGTCGATATGTGCTTCCATCACTCCCACTTCACAGATGTGCAGATGAGACTCACAGACATTAAATGATATTCCCAACACTATAGAGGTAATGGCGGTCATTTCTCTGTGTGACCTTGTCATGGGAAGAGGGCAATAGCGTGGCTGGAGATTATTCTTTTTAAAAAAAAAAAAAGATTTATTTATTTTGTATACAATATTCTTCCTCCATGTATGCCCGCAAGCCAGAAGAAGGCAGATCTCATTACAGATGGTTGTGAGCCACCATGTGGTTGCTGGGAATTTAACTCAGGACCTCTGGAAGAGCAGCCAATGCTCTTAAGGACAGCTGTGGCTACAGAAAAACTCTGTCTCCAAAAACAAACAAACAAACGAAAAAGACTACAACTCTACTACATCTGTATTTCAGCTTATCAGATTTTTACCAGAACTTCTGTCATGCACACGCACCTTCCTGAGTCAGAGAGCTATCGGTGTGGCATCTATTTTCCACGAGCACTTGTTGGGTCTTCAATATGTTTTCATGCTTTTCTGTTCATCCCTCTTACCCTGACAATCAGACTATGTTAAGCACCAAACAGAAATTCCAGCGGGGCTCTGTTTGATCGGTGGAAGCTGCACAGTGCTGGGAGTCCCTCCACACCCAGGCTCCCATGGTAGTGATGGAAGGCAGTGTCAGGCCAGGGGGGCGATGGCAGCACCTGCAGCTGCCAGCTTGAAGGAAAATCAGGCCTTGGGTTGGATAGCTTCCGAGAGCAGAGGGAACTGGTTGCATTTTACAGACAGAGCAAAGGGTTTCTAGGTACAGGTGGTGGAAGCAAATTGCTTGTCAAGAGATTTACTTCAGAGAGAACCCAGCCATGTAGAACAGCCACTGAGCCACCGGGGCCCAGAGCTGCTGGCCCAAATCTTCAGGGCTCCCAGGCAGGCTTCAGAAATGACAGCCAGAACTACCCACCACCAACCACATCCCTCTGGGGGGGGGGGGCTGGAGGCAGACAGCAGGGTTAGTGCCACCTTTCAGCTGCTGCTGAAACCATCAGTCAAACAAGGGGCAGGAAAGGAATGGCAATAAGAGAAAGGAGGGGGAAAAAAACTGAAGACGCGCACAGTGCGGGTGGGGAGGAGAAGGAAATGGGGAAAAAATCCATTCATCTTCAAGATCTTTTTTTCACCCTTGGTTAATGGGTGAGAAGTAGAGAAAAAACACAAAGCTGGGTCCTGACTGTCTCTGTTAGGTTTGCAGCAAGTTTGATGCATTCAGATCCCCAGTAAAACCTTTCCCACCACTGTCTCTGTCTCTGTGTGTGTGTCTTTTTTGTGTCTCTGTCTCTCTCTTCTGTCTGCCCCCCTCTCTCACGCACACACACACACACACACACACACACACACACACACACACTTTTCCCAGTGTCTGTCTTATCAGTGAGAAAGCTGGGAACCAACCTCCCTTCCCACTTAAATCCTCTATAAAATCAAGATTTTCCCAGACATACTGGCAAGGTCACTCTCAAGGTCAAGATTAATTCTAAAATAATCCCTTATGGGATCTTATCTCCCTCCTGAGGTCACCATTCCCACCTTATTGGGTTATTGAGGCCATGGGACCCCCCAAAAATGCCATATCATTATCGGTCCCTCCCTGCATCTTGATACTGATTCTCAACATCAAAGATTCACAACCATATGGTAGTGCCAGAGAAGGTACTGCAGTGCCGACAGGTACTACCAGAAATGAAAACAAAGTTTCAAATCAGATAGAGCCCAGGACCCAAGTTTAATTACACAATGCTCAATGAATGGATGTTTTGCACTTAAGAGAAAGAAGATGTCAGTGTGGTAGATCTGGGGAGACATTCAGCATCAGGAAACTCTGTGGTGTCAGGACAAGACCCTCTGGAGAGGTGCTGGAAGTGAGATTTGACAGACGTTTCAAAACTAGGTGCAGAGAGAAGGCCAGAAAGAGCAAAATTCCTTGCGAGGTACCTGGAGCCAGCCTGGCTAACAGGACTGATTGGCTAGTCTAAGGTACTTGGGAGCTATTCAGTGCCAAGAGGAATCTGGTGAGTGTGGATGCAGACAATGTCATTACTCTTCCAGCAAAAGCAGAAGACTGGATGTGTCTCATGTGCTTAAGGAAGTCTGGCTATAGAGCCCAGCACCCTTGATCCCTCCCCACCCCCCCATCCCCAGGAGTTTGTGCTGGCCAAGTGCTCAGATAATGGACTTATGCCGTCAACCGCAGTTTATGCTGCGCTAGGGATCAAATTCGGAGCTTCATGCATGCTAGGCAAGCAGTCTAGCTACTGAGCTATGTCCCTAGTCCCTGGAAGCTCCTGTTCTAGGGAAACAGACGGCAGTGCTGGGGATCACTGAGCTAGAACCGCATTTGGATGCCCATAGACCTAAGCCTGCAGAAAGAGTTATACAGTTGGCAGGCACAGCACCCTGGGTTCAGGCAGAAGTGCATCTGTGCCTTGTTGATAGCATAATAACCTGCATTACAGTGTTGGCCAAGAACACCTGTGTGGGGCTCAGACCGTCAGCCCAAGGCGACCATTCTGATGGAGGTAACATTAACAGCCCTCATTAAAACCAATGACTGTAGCGTTGTCCAGTAGTGTGGCTGCAGTAAGGGCTGCCAAGTTGCCGCTGCAGACCCTTGATTTGGGAGTTCATAACTTGATCGTGGAAATACACTTGTCTTGAATGAGAATCTGAGAAGGGAACTCTCATGGGACAGAGAGAGTTTACCTTTGGGGGCTGTAAAAATACTAGATCTGTCCAGTCCCTCTGTGTATGACACTCTGGATTATTGGGGGCCTTATTGTCTCTGTGTCTATCTGGATAGTTGAAACAGCCTATCGAAAGGTTCACTTCTAAATGGTCCTGGAGAAAACTGAAAGTCTTAACCGTATGTCTGTGGCAGCTGCTGAGAGCTCTCTTGTGGTGGGAAGTCATGCTTGCCTGACGATCAGTCCTGCGTCCTACCTTCCCAGCACGCTTGCCTGTCTCACTCACCCTATTTAAAATGAGGAAGCCGGAAATTCTCAGGTTTCACCTGGGATCTGATGAGGTTAAATGTGAGTGAAGGTCTCTCACTTTCAACACCACATCTCTCTTAGGAAAGGAAAACCCACTGTCATGTATTGGCTGGCAAACTGTCTAAAAGGATGCTGTTACCGCGTGTTTTGACCCACAAACACACCAGAGTCGGCAAACGTATTCCTGGCCCCAGCTTGCAGGCTAATACTACATGTCTATAAATTCAGTCCCAATTTTAAATGTAGCATAACTGTTGTGCTTTCAAAAAAAAATAGGAGGGAGAAGGAGGAATGAGTTCTTCAGAATACTGCTTTAAAAAATATATATGCGGATTTTATCATTTCAGCTCATGTCCTTTGGGTAGAAAAAGCTCACTACTGTCTTCACTATTCCCTGGCCCTTTCTACACACACCACTGGAAGTACATGAAGGCCTAGTTCATGCTGCTTCTGTTTAAAATTCTCCACTGGTTTCTTACTGGGTTTCAGATAAAACCCACCCTGCTTGCTATCACCTACGGTGACTGTCCATGGTGGCTGCTTACGAGCCTCTGGCCTCGTGTCCTCCTCCTCTTCTTCCCTCTGCATAATGTTATGCTTGACTTTCCCCAGTGTCTCACTGCGCAAGCCTCCCCACCTGCATTTGAAAAGCTGTTTGCCTTTGATGCTTTCCTTCCACACCCAGAACAAAACTTGTAGTTCAAAAACCTGCCCCGCCCAAAGTAACTATTGTCTCCCACCTCCCATTCCCCGTGAGGAGTTCTTATGTCAAATTTAACACCGACTGGGGCTGGGGGTGTAATTCAGATGGTGGAGAGCTTGTCTAACATACAGGGAGCCCTGGATTTGATCTCTAGAACTTCAGGAAGCCAGAAATGATGGCACACATCTATAATCCCAACACTCAGGGGATAAAGGTAGGGGGATGGGAAGTTCAAGGTCATCTTCAGCAAGTTTGATGCCAGCCTGATACAGGAGACTCTGCCTAAAAACACAAACAAAGTGCAATTTAATAATTTCTGTTTTACTCACCTGCTTTCGTACCCACCGGTCTGCATCCACACGGTAAACTAACACTACAAGAAGGTGAGGCGACCTAAGTCACCATTGTGTGCCAAGTGCCTATGACAAGTACGATGCTTGGGATATTTGTGGATAAACTGAGCTGTGCACATAAGATGACATGTAAGATTACCCATTAGGAGTCATTATTCTCCTTGGAATGTTCAGCAAGCACTATTCCTCTTCAGTCTTAACAGAACCTCTATTTTTCAGAAAAGAACAGATTCCCATCCCCAGGGAGAGTGTGATAAGTTGAAGGAGGAATAGATTCTGTTCTTTTATATCTTCCTCTCTCTTTGGAGTGTTGTAAGGTCATATCAAATTCCATGTTCTTCCTCCCTTTGAACTCAAAACCCAAAGATTGTCGTTTGATTGGCTTTGGGCCTTCAATACTGATATAACAAGAAATAAGTTTATATGCGGGAAGCCCTGCAAATCTATATCCTCACTGCTATGTTGGAGGTTTACATTACCATGTCTGGGTGCTGCTATTATTTATTTTTGCTTTTTTGTAAATTGGGTTTTGGGGATGGAACTCAAGTCCTTAGTGCCTCTGTGACAGGCACTGTATTGACTGAGCCATCGCCCCCATCCACGACCATTAAAAGAATACACACAGAGCGCCTACTGCTAGCTGCTGCTAGGATTGTTTCTAGAAGAGATTCTGATGTTAAAAATATACACCACACACAGCCTGTGTTTCTTTACTTATTGTCTTTTAAGGGAAGACTGGACATATAAAAATCCAGGAAGGAGCAAATGAGCAGAAAAAGGCACGAGAAATGAATTCTATGATTCTGCTTAGCAAAGGACATCCAAGCAAGAAACTGCGCTGCTCCAAGCTTTGCTTTGCTGATCTATAAAGAAGGATACATAGGCAGGTGGGCCTCTTTGAGCTCCAGGTCAGCCTGGTCTATATAGCCAGTTCTATGCCAAACAGGGCTACACAGTAAGACCCCGGCTTAAATAAACAGACCTCACCCCACCATTACCCAGCTTGCCAGGACTTGAAAGAGATATTCCTGTGTTCCTTTATGATTGTCTCCATAACGGCTCAGTCAATTGACTGTCGCTTCAGCCTAGCTGTACCTAACCATCACTTGGGAAAGTAAAATCTCAATGTCCTAGACCATTCCCAAGACTAAGCTAGTGTGTTTGCTTCGTACTACTTATTGAAGATTTATATTATGTGTGTGCAAGTATATCTCTGTAAGTGTATGTGCACGTGTCTGTATTGATGCCTGTGGATCCTTTGTAGCTAGAGTTACAGGCAATTTTGAGCTTCCCAATAGGGTGCTAGGATTCCAGTTCAGGTCCTTATGCCTGAGCACCAGGGCTTTTAACCATTGAACCAACCTCCAGAACCCTTGTTGCTACTTTTTAAGTACCCATGTCTAGAACAGGGAATTAGCCAGGCGGTGGTGGTGCATGCCTTTAATCCCAGCACTCGGGAGGCAGAGGCAGGCAGATCTCTGGGAGTTCGAGGCCAGCCTGGTCTACAAGAGCTAGTTCCAGGACAGGCACCAAAGCTACAGAGAAACCCTGTCTCGAAAAACAAACAAACAAAAAAAAAACAGGGAATTAGTCAGAAATGCTAGTTCATATCTAGAATCCCAGGAAGACAGTGAATTTGAGACCACCTGGTCTACCTAGTGAATTCTTGAGCAACCCAGTTTATATAGGGAGGCCCTGCTCATAAAATAAAAGTCAAGATGATTTCTCCCACTCCCAGCTTTTCTTTAAGTTGCCTGTAGTTCTCTGTGTCGGGCTGAGGCCTCATGGGCTTTTACACATCTATGCTGACAAGTCCATGACTGTCATCCTCGTGTAGCTCATGTCTGGGCAGTTATGTTGGTGAGAGTTTATGACTATAGCTTTGGATGTTTCTTGGAGACACAATCTCATGGTAAACTCCTTGACCTTCTGACTTTTACAGTCTTTCCACCCCATCTTCCAAGATGTGCCTGAGTCTTTCATGTAGGAATGCTTTGTAGACATGTCCACCGGGACTGGGAATTGGTAATCCAATGCCAAACAGTCAGACCTGAAAACTATATGCAAATAATATTATGACTGAGCAGGTTTTGTTTAGGAATATGTGTGTGTGTATGTGTGTGTTGTGCAGTAACAATTAATGGGAAATGAGATCATGAATTTGCAAAAAGGGATATATGAGAGGTTTCAGAGGAAAGAATCATGTTATAATTATATTATAATCTCAAAAATTAATAACAATAAAATAAATAAAAAGTTTAAAAGCCATGAGATAAGATGTCTCCAACTTGCCCTGTGATGAGGAAACTTTGAGTCCCACAATACCTTCCAATCAGTCTTCCAGGGGAGTAAATCCTTAGCCTTCTGATTTGGCTATCAGCAGCTAGTGCTAAGAAACGAGGTGTTAAAGCCTCACTGGAGAGCTTGAAGGGATATCGTGTGAACTCTTCACACTTAAAATCACCCAACCCCACCTTACGAAACCTTATGAATCCCAAGACAGAAGACCTGAGGGTGTTGAGCAACTGCATAAACAGTGTGTGAACTGCTAGCTATTTTTCTTTGGGGACAAATCCTTTCCAGCCACTTCCAGGTTCAGGCGATCTTGATTGATAGCAAAGATTTTCAATGCTGTGGAATTCTTTCCTCGAGAAACATATTGGAACGGCTCATGAGGCATTGGGAGGGTTCTTTCATTTGGGAAGAGATTTTTGCATTGTGCAATAAAGTAACACACAGGGCTTTGGGGGCTGTAGACAGTGGGAACTGACCTACTCACGAAACAGACATAACTACATTTTTGTTCTTTCTCCTCCCACCAGAATACTTCACACTAGAAAGCTTTCAGCATTGCTTTCTGTCCTTGTGAGAAAGTTAGGCAGGGGAGGTTTATTGTGAATTATGTATAGACAAGCTGCCAGGTCGCAAACAAGCGGTGAATATATGAAAAAAAAAGTTAAGCAGATGTTGAATTCTCGGTTTCAGAACTTGACTCAAAGTCTGCACTGCACCCAGCATCTCTAAGCCTCCTCATTACCAGAGCATCAAATTCGGTGAGAACTCTTGATCTCTGAGATCCTGAAAAGTTGCCTTGAGGAATCCCATTCCCTCTGGGCCCACATCCACCTGCCTGGCCTATGCAGTTGGCCTTCAGTTTTTCCTCCCTTCCACTTCCTGCCTTGTTTGAAGCCTGTCTTTCTTGGTCCAAGCTTTGAGTTATGAACATCGTCAGTATTGAGAGACTGTTTTCTCCTGTGCTCTTTAAGAAGAAAGACACTGGAAATTGATTTTAATAAATCTAAAAGTTGGGGGATTTGCCTTTTCTTCGTGCTGACTTTACACAAGTTCCTCCCTTCTGAACTTTGCCAGATTCTGCATCTGGGAATCACAGTTTTGGATTCAGTCTGTATTTTATCTTTGGAAACTATAGCAGCTTGCTCTGTGTCATAAGTGTTTGTGTTGATGTCTGTCTGCAATCCTCATTCTTAGTGTCCCCTGTTACCCTTCTCTCTCATTGCTTCACTGGGAGGAATCAAACACAAGGCCTCATACATTTGAGGAGATATTGTACCACTTAGCTATGTCTACAATGGCCCTTTTCTATTGAAAAAGTGCTGTAAGGAGAAAATCAATATGGCCTACCTCTGTGATGTGAATTACTATGTTGTTCCCTTGGTTTATATTTGGAGAAACATTTCTAAGAGGATGTATTGTAGGCTCCTGGAGTTACGTGCTACGTGCTTCAGAAACACAGAACTGAGGAGCCCTGTGTCTTGTGTACCAGTGCAGAGCACACCTTGAACAGAATCACAAATGTTCCCAGGTGTGTGTCCTCTCCTCATCGACTCTATTTATGGTGATTTTTGTTGTACTTTGTTGGATTGTTTCAGTCTTACCTGGCTTGAGAGGTGGAAAGCAGGGATATGCCAGTAACTTTTAAATTAACATTAGTTATATAGAATTATCAGCTTCATTATGATAGTTTCATGTATGCATGTATACTTCGATCACATAAAACTAAATAACTAGAACAAGTGAGATGGCCCCGTGGCTAAAGGTACCTGATAACTGTGTGTGTGTGTGTGTGTGTGTGTGTGTGTGTGTGTGTTTGTATGTGTATGTGTGTGTTTTGAAACAAGGTATACGTGTGTGTTTGTGTTGAAACAAGGTCTCACTATGTAGTCGTGGCTGGCCTGGAACTTTATATACACACCTGACTGACCTAAACTCACAGAGATCACCTGCCTCTGCACCATGAATGATGAAAATAAAGGTGTGTGTCACCACACCCAGCTCTGAGAACCTGTTGTTGATCCCTGTGATAGAAACAATTCCCAGCTCCCCAAAGTTGTCCTCTGAGCTTCACAGTCATGTGTGCTCATGCGTGCTTACACATGTACACACACACACACACACACACGCAATTTTTAAATTTAAGAGAAAAGCTAACTAACTAACGAAATGAATGACTACTAAAGAGTTCCCGTGGTCAGGTTCTCATGACATTTGACTCCTCCATCTCACCATCTCTAATACTAAGATGCCTTGGTTTGTGTGCTGCGAGTATCCGGATACAAGACGCACTGTAAAATCCGGTTTTAGGAGATGCTAGCTGTATGTTCTAACTAGGGCTGCCAGAACAAAGTACTAGTGTGATGGCTTACACAGTTTATTGCCATAATGGTGTGGAGTCTGGAAGCCCAAGACCAAGGTGGTGTCGGGGATGATTCCCTCTGAGGTCTGAGAGGGAAGGGCCAGTTGTAGGCTTTCCACCTTGGCTTGGGAGTATCTCTCGTCCTGCATAGTATTCTCTCTACACATGTTTGTGACAGCAACTTCCCTTGTTATAAGGACACCTTTAGAACTGGATTAGTCCATACCTTGGCCACCTCCTTCTGATTTCACTATCTCCTTAAAAATCCTTTTTCCAAATGAGGTCACTTCTGAGGTATGGAGACTAGGGCTTTGGTAAGCGAATTTGAAGATGAGGGAGGGGAAACAGTTTGACCTAACATCAGTAGTATACTGTTTATTTTGAAGAATATTCCTCTAGTATCAAGCAATGGCAAGGAAATGAAAGCAGATGCATGGAAAGAAAATTGTAACAGTAACATTGTTGCTAGTAGGATGTTACTGATGATGTAGCTAAGCTCTTTAATGTAAAGGTAACACTGTTGCTAATAGGATGCTACTGATGTATCCAGGCTTCTTCATAAGGGAGAGACCATGTCTTTTTTGACAGTGAAAAAGAACATCTTGGAGGGCTGTGGATCCTTGCCTGATTCAGAAGCAAAACCACTAAGCACTGTAAGCTGGTAGACACTGCTTTTCTGAGCATAGCCGCTTGTGCTCCTGAGACCCAAGTTCAAAACCAAATACATCTCTCAGGCAGTCAAGTTTCTCTTTTGGTTGTTAGGGGAAGACGAACAGAGCAGCATTTTCTTTGGACAGACGAGGGGACAGGTGGCAAACAGGTGTGCTGGGCAGTCTCTGTCCACTCGACACTAACTAGAGTCACTTGGGAAGTGGGGACTTCATTTGATGACTAGCCTCCTTCCGATTGGTTTGTAAGTGTGTCCATGAGGTATTTTCTCAATTGATGGAGGTTCCTCCTCTGGCCCACCAGACTAAGCTGATAAATCATCACTGATATTTGAACTTTGGGCTTTAGAAATCATCTATTGAGTCCAGTCTCTGTGCAAACAGACAAACTGACAGTGGTGATGGTTCATCTAGGCCCATTCCTTTAAAGAGATGCAGATGCAGGGAGACATCCTTTTCTGCTCTGTCCAGAACTCTCAATACCCCATGTACTACTGCCTGATAACTCAGAAATCGTGGCACATGCCTCTAAGCCCAACACCAGAGAGGTAGAGGCAGGAGGATCGGGAGTTCAAGGTCACGTTCAGCTACACAGCAAGTTGAAGGTTACCTTGGGCTCTGTAAAACCTTGTCAAAACAATAAATATTATGCAATAAAAAGCAAGTAATACCAATTGGTGATTATTTTCACACATTCCTAAGAAAGAGTTTAGTTAGCAGTTTGGGTCTTTCTCCTTGAAGACAGAACTCACAGCCCTAAGGGTCCTTGGTAACTTGGTACCCAGATCTGTCTTGACACACTTGCCATCCTAGGGAACAAAATTATTTTCTGTGTATACATTAGCACTGCACGCATGTGTGCATGCTGAACATGTGTGTGTGCATGCCAGTGTTCACGTCGCGGTTAAAGAACAACTTTCATGCTCTCCCTGCACCCTGTGTCCCCAAACTCAGCTCGTCAGCCTCCTGGGATGAGTGTGTTTACCCACTGAGCCACCTTACTGGCTCTAGACTGTGCCTTTTTGAATATATGAATTTTAATGATGCCATCTTCTTCTTTACTGATGTGACTCACACAAAGACTTCTCTGTGTGAACGAAATATAACACACACCAACTTTTACAATTTTCAGCTCTATATGAAACTTGGTGGGGTTTTTGGTTAGTTGGTTTGTAGTTTGTGGTTTTGTTTTTACTTTTCTTTTTTTCTTTTCTTTCTTTCTTTCTTTTTTTCTTTTTTTTCTTTTTTTTTCTTTTTTTTTTTTTTTGAGGCAGGTTTTCCCTGTCTGTCCTGGAACTCACTCTGTAGAACAGGCTGGCTTCGAACTCAGATCCACTTGTCTCTCCCTCTCCAGTGCTAGGATTAAAGGCATTTTCCAGCATGCCTGGTCCTGTATTGTATTTTTTAAAAAGTATTAAAATTTCCCCTTTGAATACCTTCAAAATTAAATGTTTTTATAACCTTTCTTTTCAGGGCTACTAAACTGGATTAAATTATATTTATTTGGGGAGGGGATAAATCTGGAGGATGGGTCAACTCCCCCAAAAGAGTGTGTGCTAAGGCATAGACAGTGTGTGCCATATGAACGTTATTCTAGAACATTAAACTTGCCATGTTAAATGGATTTCTAGATGTTTCTCCATGCAAGTCTTAGACTAGCCCTCCCTCCCCTTCCCTTTCATGAGCCAAGAAAAGTCTGAACCAGAACAATTCAATTTCAGCTTTTGGAAAAGGGAAGCACAATGAGTCAAACGGTATAAAGATAGTATTGGGGCCCAGAAGGGCGGAGCGTTTCGATTCCTGATGTTTGTTCCCGATGCGTCTGAAGGTCTGGTGAAGCACTCTGGGATGTATGCACAGGCTCATTTCTGAGGCATGTTTGCAGGCTTCGCTTTTACAGCCTGAGACCCCAACGAGCCAGGCTTGTCTTTCGGCCACACTGTCAGACATTGAGTGTTTGGAAGGAGCCCCAGCGAGGCCTCAGGAAGCAGATACTGCCTCTGGACTTATCATCCTCCAGGCGATTTGTTTTAAAGTTCGTAATCTCCAGGGCTACATGAGTGTCCCACATCTGCCCTGAATTGAAAACAGCTTCCCACTAAGAGCCTTGCATCAGAACGGCGGATCTGTGAGTCAGAGAGGAAGCCCAGGGCCCTTTGAACGCATGGCTCACTAGACCACAAGCTCCCTTCATGGAGGACCAAGATTTTGGGGTATGTAGGCTGTGGATTTTCAACTTCTAAGATTTTTGTTTCATTTCGTTTTGGTGTCCTTCTGACCATTAGATGTGGAAGAACAATGGTGGGAACTTTTTGTAAGTATTTTCAGGGCAGCTAAGCAGTGGAGCAAACTCCCAAGGAGTCAGGCAGACTCTGTCTCAGAGCTGCCCTGCCAGATTTTTGGGGTTTTATGACTTGCTCTTTATTATATAAGATACATTGATTTAATTATGCAGATATTTATTGTCCTCTAGGACTCTAAAAAAAGGGGGGTTTTGTAAGCCAAGAAAAGTTTTTACTGTTAAACACCAAAGCTTTTCTACTTTCTGTTTATCTACAAAATCATTTTAAAAGATTTCTACACATGCTAAGAATGAAGGCTGGGACTCTGAACTTCATATTACAAGCCTCTGGGGATCCAGGCCAGCAGAGAAACCATTTACCATCTAATATTCCACTGAAATAGTGTCTCTCTCGGTTTTCTGGGTAACAGTATTCTCTGTGAGAACAATATTTTGAAGACTGAGAAGTTCTCTGCCATATACGTATTTGTGTGTGTGTGTGAATGCTTATATAGATGACATATATATATATATAAACATATATATGGTCGTAATACATGTGTGTTTGTATGTATGTGGTCATGGAAGACAATGAAAAGGAAACAGGAACCACAAAGGTCTGCAAGCCAGGCAGCTGGGCACTGTTCCTGAGACTCCTTGTGTTCTCTTTGGACTCTGTGACTCTTTCTTTTCTCTGCCTCTGAGGAAGTGTTTGCTCTGGTGACTGCTCAATGCAGGCTTGTTGATTGAAAATACAGTGGTGGCCCGGGGCTCTGGAAGACACGTCTCTGGGGATACCTGACTCTGTTGAGTCACTTTCCACCTGTCTCAGTACAGTGGACCCACAAGTTAGGAATAAGCGGTGATGAGTAACTAAGAGGGACCAGCCGGAGAAAAGGCAGGTGAAGCCCATGGGATGGTGGTTACGGGAGGTTACTGGATGGTGGTTACAGTTTGAACAAAGTAACACTTCTGCTGCTTGACTGTGAGAATGTTCGGGAACTCCTAGCAAAGCTGGGAGGAAGACAGTGGCCAGGCCCATTTTCCTTTTCAACTCGGTACAGATGTGTTCATCAAAGATGTTCCGACAGCACAAAACCCCTCTGTTCTGTGTCCTTCCCCCTGGCCTCAGAAACAAAAGGCCCACAACAGCCTAGTTGGCAGGTAATGTTTTCGTCTCAAAGCCCCAATACTGCCTGCTCTTGACTGGCTGCCCACTGACTGGCTCCCTTGAAAAGGGGAAGGATTCTTTATGAATGCCAAAATTCGACTGGAAACTGTGTCATGGGACTATGCCCTCTTAATGCCCAAGAGACAGAGGCTTTATTTCAGAGAAGGAAGCGAACATATTCAGGTTTTGTACTGAATTGTTCAGTGCAGACTGAACAGAGGATCATCAGGTGTAGCTAACCATCCCTGACCTACCTGAGGCCCCTAACTAGCAAAGGAGCTTCAAATCCAAAGGAACGGCAAGTGCAGAGCAGCTCCTACGGAGAGATAATTATGTGCATATCTTAATTTGGTCTGTCTGTTTTATTTTTAAAGCAGGATCTCTTGTAACCCAGGCTAGTCTCGAATTAATTATGCAGTTGAGAGTGACCTTGAAATTTTGATTCCCACGCCCATCTCCAGAGCGCTGGGATTATGGGCATGTTCCATCACCCACGGTTTATGCAGTGCTAGGAACTGAACCCGGGAATTTGTATATACGGGACAAACTAAGCTGTGTCCCCAGACCTGTGCCTTAATTTAGCTTCGTTCGCCGTCCTGTTTAATTCCTCAACCTCAGAAGCATGGGAATAACACTAAGGTCACATAAGCAGAGCCTTTCACAGTGATACACGGATCATGGATTTAGCTGTTGTTACGTCAAGTGTAACCAACAACCTTCTGTCTCTTTCTCACCAGCAGAATGAGCAGGTTTTCACTGTGGTCCGTGTCCTCTTCTTTCAACCCCCTCTTTTTACTCACAGATCCCTAATTTGAAGACTAAGTATTTGGGGAATCTCCCATTAGGGCACCAACCAGCCATGTCCCCGGGTAGACTCACAGACTTCTTACTCCTTGGAAATTCTGAAAGCCTTGTTTGGAATTCATAGCACATTATCACCCAGAAACAAGCTCCCAGCTCAACTCTTGAATGCAAATTTATCCTAGAATAGAATCTTCTAGAAGCTTCTGGAAAAGAACAGAAAGAACGAACATTTGTCTAGTAGTATTAGAGAATAAATTTTACGACATGCACTAGTAATACATGTGAGCGTGTTTTGATGTCCTTAAAATTCTTGCTTGGTTTTACACACCATTGCTTTCTTGATCTCTTTGCCCTGGGTACTTTGTCTTCCTCTACACCCTCAAAGAGTTCCCTGGGCTGGAGTCCAAGCAAATTATTTGTGTATACTTTTCCTCTTGAGGTTTCTTTTCCCTGGACCGTGTTCTTCCCTCTCCAAGTCAGCTCTTGGTCCACTAAAACATCAAAATCATTAAAACTCCCCTGTGATGTCCCAAGATACCTCTACTCCCCGAGCCACAAATCTCTCTGAGAAAACTTTGTACATGGCTTCAGGTGTCTTCTCTGCTGATCTAAAGGTTCAAGGGTGCCAATTAAAGACAATCCTCAGGGACAGGGAGATGGCTCAGCAGGTAAGTGTGTCTACTGCCAAGCCTGAGATCCCTAGGACCCATGAGAAGCAATTTTCATGAGTTAGCCTCTGATCTCCATACATGGGCACAAGCATGCATATACATAGATGTAATAAAAGCCATAAGTTATATATGTAATGAAAGAATTTTAAAATCATTCTGGGTTTAATAGTGCCTGCTTCTAATCCCAGCATCCAGGAAACTGAAGCAGGGAAATAAAAGTTCAAGACCAGACTGAGCTGCATAGGGAGAATGTTATAAAAACGATATCCTCAGAAAAGTTAGACAGTCCTCCTTTCTAATTCTGTATTCTCATAGCATCTTATAAACCGCATTTTCTACTAAAGTTCCCACATACTGTGATATTTGTTTCTGTGTTGTCCCTTCCCTAGGCTCAGAACTGCTTCGAGGTGGGGATTTCCTTGGAACTTACTGCAATGCCTGATGGGAAATAAAAAATTGGCACAAGTGTTCATGTATGCATAATTGGAATTGTTCGTGTGTGCATAATCTAAAGGGTAACAGATACAGGGATAGAAAGATGGAGAAGATACTGAAGGAAGGGTCTTTATTTAGAGAACGTTGGAAAGCCACGTAGGCAGTTGTACAGAGTTCCAAATGAGCATTATAGTCTACGAGTGTGAGACCGACAGAATTTGTCCATCTTCCTCTCGCTTCTGTGTGGGGGAAAGACTGAACAGTGGGTAGGGGCCATGGAGAGGGAACAAAAGGGTTTGTTCCCATTCTGGTCCTCAACACTGCTGCTGGGTGGCCTTGAAGGGCTCTCGTCTTTCTGTTTTCCTTTCTTCTCTCAGACAGCAGTGACACCTGCCTTTAGGGTGTTGTTGTAAGGATTAAATGGTAATCTGTCAGAAAGAACTGGCCAAGTGCTTGAGCTATACAGAGTGGAAGATAAGTGTCGGTAAACAATGGATCTAAATCTGAGCTGGCAGACACCAGACACTGGACTCTGAAGTCAAGAGGGACATAGGCCTCTCTCCCGCTTTGGCAACTGGGTCCCCATCATTTTTGATGCAACATGTCAATAGCCTGACTCCACCTTTCATCCAACCACTTCTCCTGTCGAAAGAAAATGAAATGAAACCCAGAAACGTGTGTGAGGGAAAGAGTTCAGGAGGTTCTGAAGAGGAAGAAAAAAAAATCACCCAGAGGAGAGGTGAGGTGATCTCCGCTTTCCATAGTACAGCCAGGCGGAACGCCATCTTTCCCCCTAACAACGTCTACACGTGCTGTTCCGTTAGTACTCCATTGTTCTTCACACAGGAATGTGAAGACAGGTGCACAGGTGTGGCAGTGCCTTCTTGTCGTCCCAGAGCTCAAGAAGTTCATGAGTTCAAGGTCAGCCTAGCCACCTAGCCAGACACTATCTCAAAACAAACAAATCAATAAAAAAAGAGTATCTAGCTTTGGCAATACTAGAATTTAAACCCAGGGTCTCTTTCATGCCAGGCAAATATTCTTCTGCCATTAAACTCCAACAACACTACTCAAACATCATGTTTTATTTATACATTTAAGAAAAATAACAGAAGAGAGCACTGATTGTTTCCTATATTAGTTTTTGACAGTTTTGTGTTCTAAAATAATTCCATTGTGCCTCTTTTTTTTATTTTTATTTTTTGGTTTTTTGAGACTGGCTGGCCCCAAACTCACAGAGATCCACCTGTCTCTGCCTCCTGAGTGCTGGAATTAAAGGCGTGCTCCACCACCACCCAGCATGCTTTTCAATTATAAGTTTTATTTTTATTTTTTTGTGCATGTGCATTTTGCCTGTACAACACTTGCATGCCTATACCCACAGAGGCCAGAAGAGGATGCTAGATCCCCTGTAACTGGAGTTGAATACTGTTGTGAGATGCTGTGTAGATGCTGGGAACAGAACCTGGCTTCTCTGGGAGAGGAGTCGGTGTTCATAGCCACTGAACGAGCATTCTAACTCCTTGTTCTATTATTTTTATGCTTAATTCTGAGCTCCAATTTCTCCCCAAATTGCTTTGAACCACTTGATCTCATTGTATCATATAAATAATAGGTATTTTGCCAAAGAAATAACATAGTCAACCAAAAAGAAATTCCCATCCAAGAGCATGTTAGATAGGCAAACATTGTATAGGCCTGCCCCTCTTCCATCTGTCAGAAATTAATATTTTAATATATATTTTATTTAATTTATATGATTAATAATTTAATATTATAAGCATGTCCCTGTAAATACTTCCAAGGCTATCTGATTCCCTGGCTGTCTCTGCCAAGCTTATGTTAAGTCATTCGTGTGACCCTTGGATGATTTGGGCATGGTTTTTAGGCGAATAGGAGTATGTGAGAGTTTGTCAGGAAGTTTTGTTTGCCTCTAAAGCATCTACGTGGTAGCTGACCTCTACTTCTGACTTAAAAGAAAGTGAGATGACATCCCGTATCCATCAGGGAAGAAATAACAGCAGAGAGTACGAGGAGCTCAGCGTCCTCCTTGTACGCCGGGAAGGAGAAGGACGAGAGGTGCTTCTTCATCGCTAATGGGTCTGCCCAGGTCTTCATTCCTATTTTTTTCCTTCCCGGATTCACTGAAGAGCAGCTCACCTAAACCCCACTGGTGTGAATTCAGTGCCCTCTGGAGCCCTCGTACATCTGTTCAGGTGTCCTAGAAATAAATATTAAATTAATTTTTAATTTAATTTAAATTCTCCATCAAAAGGCTTTTCGTAAGCTGACTAAAAAGAGCTTAACTGCCCAAAAGTAGGTCAGAGAGAAAAAGGCACTGTTGAATGTTTGAAAGAATCCTAGGTTTTTAAAGAACACATTTCCACAAGTTCAACAAATCCCCATTATAAATTCCAAATTTAGTTATCTGTGCCTACACAAGAACCATTTATTTCATTTGTTGCTTTATTGGTTCATCATTAAACGGCCCCAAGACACAAGAAAATGTGAGACACTAAAACGAAATCTAGTTGTCAACCAGACTTGATTTTGAGTCACCTTTCTATTGGAGAAATGGATATTTAAGGAATTAGTTTGGAGCTAACTGGCTACTGGGTGTCAGGGGACATTTGTGAAAATAAAAAGAAAGGGGCTGGAGAGATGGCTCAGTGGTTAAGAGCAGTGCCTGCTCTTCCAAAGGTCCTGAGTTCAATTCCTGGCAACCACATGGTGGCTCACAACCATCTGTAATGAGGTCTAGTGCCCTCTTCTGGCCTGCAGGCATACACGCAGACAGAATATTGTATACATAATAAATAAATAAATATTAAAAAAGAAAAGAAAAAGAAAGTCCATGAATATAAAAATCTCCATTTCTGGCGCCTAAAATGTAGGAAACACTCATTTTTTTTTCATTGAAGTATTTTGTTGAAGGGATGCCGGATTATTCTGGGCTAACTTGGGCCAGCTGCTCTGTCTCATTACAACCCATTGCCCTCAGTTATAGCACAGCTGAGAGCAGGTTGTCGTTGTGCGTGATTCTCGGATTGTACGTAGGAAGCGTTCCTACAAAGGACAGCCTTCTGGGAAACAAAAGCCCAAGGTTTCCGGAACTTGTTTCCCAACCTCTTACCAAAGGAGCTGCTCTGAGCATTCTGTAAGGTGAGGCCCCGCCCTCCCTCCGTGCATTATGTTAAAAGGTGGACTTGATGCACACATTCAGCGAGGCAAGTGCTGTTCTCATGCCTGGGAAATGGCGATGAGCCGATCACACGAGATCTCACTTTCCTACAGAGCACATCCCGCGGTCCCCTGACATCAGTACCTTCTTGAGGATCCACAACAGAGCGCCCCAGAAGAACTAATCAGTTCCCCATCTGAATTCAGGGTCGGTTCACTTCTCCGGAATCAGAACGTCCTGGGAGCAGTATGTAAACCAGAGTCCTGTCCATAAAAATGAGTGTAGCGCCCCCTGGCGAAGGTCCCATGAAACTCAAGAGACATACACTGACAACAAACTGCGTACTCCAGCAACTAGCGCGCAAGAGTCGCTCAGTTAATTGGATTCCTCTGTTTATTTATGTTGTTTGAATGGCAACCTTTTGTTACCTTATAGAAAAGCTAGTTCAGAAGCTTGCCAGTGAAGAAAAATATCCAGGGATAGGAGGCTTCCTCTAAGCCAGTTCTACAAAAGAGGGATATTTTCGGCCATTTTTGAGGCAGTACAATAGGGTTGAATCGTGTGGAGACAGGAGGCGAGTTTCACTTTGAGGGGTACAGTGGGGTGATCCGTGTGGAGACTGAAGCGACTGGCACACCGAGTGTTGTTTGTTTGACTTGATGTGTGATGGTGGCGCACGCCTTTAATCCCAGCACTCGGGAGGCAGAGGCAGGCGGATCTCTGTGAGTTCAAGACCAGCCTGGTCTACAGAGCTAGTTCCAGGACAGGCTCCAAAGCCACAGAGAAACCCTGTCTCAAAAAACCAAAAAAAAAAAAAAAAAAGTTGCTTAAGCACAGCGGAGAGTATGCTGATAAGAATGTATATTTACACAGTGAAACACAACCATTGAAAATTGAGAGAAAAGCCAGTGCGGAGGTGCGTGACTTCAATCCCAGCTCTCGGGAAGCAGAGGCAGGTGGATGTGTGAGAATTAGGGTGTAAGTCCAGTCTACATAGGGAGTATAGGGAGTTCTAGGACAACCGGGACTGCATAGGGAGACCCCCACCTATAAATAAATAAATAATGAGATCCTAGTATGGTATCCCTTCTCCAGACTCCTGTCTGAGCCTGGCCATTTGTCCTAGCTCACTGGTTGCAGTTCTAGATTCTAAGCCTCATTTCCCTGCTGGAGAAGACTAGGGCTGGGAAAATTCAGATACCTATATCCCAAGGATGCCTGAAGAGATTTCCCGCTGCCTCCCACTCCTCCTCAGCAAGATCGTCACTTGCTTGCCACCAAGCTCGCTGGCCTCCTTTTCCTGAGACATTGGTGGGTCCCTCAATTAAGTCACTTTCCTTTCGAAAGACTGAGCGGACCAGATAAAGAGGAGAGCATGGGAAAGAAACAGATGGCTGGAGGTCAGGTCGCCCACCCTGTCCCCTCAGCAGCTGTGACCGTCATCCTGAAGCCACCTGGGCCCTGTGACAACTGCCACTGGCGCCTGCCACATGCCTTCCGTCCATAGAGCTCTGGTTGGGTGGAATGTAGGCTGGGTGGCTGGGTGGTGTGTGTGTGTGTGTGTGTGTGTGTGTGTGTGTGTAAGAGTGTGAGCGCATGCCGAAAGGTGTGTGTGTGTGTGTGTGTGTGAGTGTGAGCGCGTGCCGAAAGGGGTGTGTGTGTGTGTGTGTGTGTGTGCACTACACACCCAAGCAGTCACAGGAGAAATATCTTGTCATCACAGCACACCATGGCCACAGAAGAACAAGAGCACTGCCCACTTATACCATGAGTGTCTACCCAGATTTCACACTGTGCCAACCATGCGCTTTCCTCAGTTTTAATTCGCCTTCTGGTTTATGAGGAAGTGTGGGGCACACACTAGAGAGTTCGGAGTGATGTCATCTGTAGTATACTTTCTCGTCAGGACCGCCAGCCCACAAATAATGACATGGAGACATAGTTAATTATGAATACTAATCTTTAGCTTAGGCTTATCCCACTAGTTCTTATAGCTTAAATCAATCCATTTATATTAATCTACATTTTGCCTCATAGCTTTTTGCCTTTCATTCATTCTGTATGTCCAACCCTCCCCTCCCTGGAGTCCTTAGCATGCCTAGATTCCTCCTCCTCTTCCTCTCTCTCTCTCTCTCTCTCTTTCTCTTTCTCTCTCTCTATCTCCCTCTCCCCAGAAGTCCCACCTATCTCTCCAGCCTAGCTATTGACTGTTTAACTAAACCAGTCACAACAATATATCTTCATACAGGGTACAATATCCCACCACCGTCATCTGTATCAGGAAAAAGTACAGTAAAAATACATACAAGAAACCAGAAACCCCCAATGCCCACCTGTGACTCTACAGTTTGGCAGCAAAGCACACCAGCTGCTCCATTCTGCGAGACAGAAACCACCTGTTCAGCAGGAACGAGGAACCTACCTGGAGGTTTCTAATGCTAAGAACCAATAGGCAGGCTGTTCTTTAAGCCTCTTTCCATTTTATAAAAGAGTTGCATGTTCACATGTATAAAAATGAAAACTTTCAGGGACCGAGTGCATACTCACCAGCGCTCAAGGCCCTGACTTCGCTCTTTGATCCTCAGCCTTGCCAAACAAACAAAAGCTTGGACGCAAGAAAAAGCGCTGTAATTACAAACCCAGGGACACTCCCTATTCGACGTGTTTTCTTTGGGGCTTTTATTTTTTTTCCTCAGTCTTTTCCAGGACTTTGAAGTCTTATTTTATGCATAATTTAATATTCTGATTTTTCTATTTAAAATTTTATCAAATGGTCCTTGTACTACTAAAACCTCTTTGTGAGCATCTTTTTTGAAGTCTGTGTAACAGAAGTAACATAATTTTCCCAGTCTTTCTTCCTTGCTGGACCTTTAAAAGTTATTTCCAATTTTTCAAATTGGAAAGAGCGCTACGATGAACTTCTGGTATGAACATTTGTCCCCATTTCAGATTGTTTTCTCCCAATACAGTCCCCAAAGGAGAGCCACCCAGTCAAGTGACATGAACATTTTTAAGGCTAAGCAAACCTTTTCTCTTTCATAAGGGCTGTTGAAAAGCTTATTTACTGTTTAATGCCAGACTGTTTAGAGAAAATGAGTAAACCAGCAAGCTCATGGCCAGCATACAACTTAGAAAACATGTCACACTCACAGAGAGAGCCACTCTGAGCTCACCAACAAGTCACATGCACAGGGCGAGCCACCCTGAGCTCACCACAGCCCATCTCCCTCAGCTCCAAAGGAAGCCATTCATTTAAATCTCTGCTCTCGGAGGATTTTTTAAGGGATAGAATTTAAACATGCGGTCTTTCTCTTAAATAATAAGGGTATCGAGTGTAGCTCACTGTGAATTACTGCCTGCACTTGCAAGCCCTGGGTCCCATACTTAGAACCAAAAGCAGGGAGATTCCCAGCCAGCACTGGGTAGGCTATACAGCATCCCAGTATGACCTCTGGGCATTGATGGCACAAGCCACTCACCAAGATGGTAACGAGAGAACCCTACAAGGTTTTGCAAGAAGCAAGTTTGTATCACCCATGCCTTTTATCCAAAAGCTATGTATCAAAGGCTGTGTCTTTTTATCTTTTCCATAAATTTCTATGCATTTCAAGGAAATCTAGGTACTGTTTCACTGACAATGGTTCCCTGTGTATGATGTCTGCATAGAGTTTCGTTGATGATTCCAGGCAAAGATTTTGACCCTTGCTTAACTTTAACTCTTTAAAGCATGTTTATATGTGCATGTGGGGTGTGTGTGTGTGTGTGTGTGTCTGCAGGTGCACATGTGTGCGTATGTATATGTGGGCACATGTGGGTGGGTGAAAGTTCAGATGTTAGAGGTCACCATTGTCTATCTTCTCTTGCCTCCACCTTAACGCTGAGGCCAGAGCTCGCTGATTTAGCTAGTCTAGGTAGCCAGCTTGCTCTCCACATCCTGAAACTGTGACGACAAACAGGTCACTACATTCACACTTCACTGGCTGAGCCATCCGCTCAGGCCTCTTACTCCACTTCTAAGTGGAAACGAAATGGTCCAAACATGCCAGGCTTGCAATCATGGCTTCCCTTGCACTGGGGCTTAACCATGTGATCAAAGAAGCTCCGTCAATTCTCAGCACAACCTTCACAAAGTGAAATTGGCCAGACATCTGGATTTCAGCTTGGGGGGGTGCAAAATTAGCAGCTGTCCCAGATTCTCTCTGAATAACCAGAACCGCAGGCTACCTGTACGTATTAGAGATTAAATGAATCCTGATTTTTAGGGTTGAAGTTAGGCTTTGAATTTCAGGAAAACCTAGATGTAGTCAGTGCCTGTTAACTTTCTATGACCACGAATCTCACTAGAAAATTGAAGTCTTCCCAAAGGACCAGATACCTGGGCCTGGCGGTGTGACTCGGCTGATAAGAGTGCTTGTTTAGCATACATGGAGCCCTGGATTTGATCCCTAGAATCACCTGGTATTCCATATTTGCAATATCAGACTTCAGAAGTGTGGGCAGGAGGATCAGAAGTTCAATGTGATCCTCAGCTATGTAGCAAATTTGATACATGAGACACTGGCAGAGGGTGGGGTTCTTGCAAATATATCATTCCTCTAAAAGGTGTACACCTACACAAAACGTTTCTCAGCATCATGGGATTAAAGACCCTCCTGTCTCTGATTCATGGGCCCTTCTCAAAGAATCCTGTGTTAGTAAGTAAAGCTGCTGTAGGAAGACCACTGTCGGGAAGATTTATGCTGTAGGCATTTATTTCTCCTATTCTAGAGGCTGCAAATCCAAGACAACAGGTCAGCATGATAGGTTCTTTTGAAACCTTTCTCATCGGCTTGGAGATGGCCGTCTTTTTCCTGTATGCCATGTGTTATCCCTTCCATGTGTGTCCATGTCCTACTGTCATGCTATGGAGACACCATTCCCAATGAATTAAGATCCACTCTGATGACCTCATGTTGGCACAAGTATCCATTTCAAAACCCTGTCTCCATGCATAGTCACACTCCGAGAGTCCTGGAGTTAGGATATCAAAATATAAATCTGGAAGGGTGCCCAATTCAGTCCATAGCAAATCCCCGAGCTAAGCACTGTAGGCTAGCGAGTCCAGAGACTTGCACAGCAGAGGCAGAACAACAGCTCAGGTATCACGTCATCCAGTCTTCCATGGCCCTCTTCCAACTGCCTATATGCTTTTTAAGACTGTGGTGTGTTGTTCCAAAAGCCTGCAGGCAAAGTCCAAAGGTTCATTTGAGGTGAGACAATGGTGGAGGTACTTACTACCTTTGCCCTGTCTCTCTGATGACGTAAGGATGAGACTGGTAACCCTCCGGTCCCCTTGGATACCTGTTCAATATCAAATGTAACCTCAAGTTGTCTCCATAGTGGCTTCTGGGGGACCACTGAGGCAATGAAGGGTGCCAGTGTGATCCAGATCCAGGGTTACCTCCTGTCTACTACTAAGATGGTATGGGCTGAAGTCACCTTACAGCCTTGGAAAACAAAGGACTTTGGTTACAAGTGTTGAATCTAGTGGCACATCTGCATCAGGCCTTCTCCCAGCACAGCTGTAAGTGTCTCAGGGACTGCAAACTTTCCTCTTCGTGGAGATCCTACAGTCTCTGCTGCCTCCCTGCAGAGTCCCAAAAACTTTCACAGTGGTCTAGACAGATGGCTCAGTGGTTAAGAGCATTGACTGTTCTTTCAGAGGTCCTGAGTTCAATTCCCAGCACCTATGGGGTGGCTCCCAACCACCTATAACTGTAGTCTCATGGGATCAGATGACTGCTTTCTGGTGTGCAGAAAGATGTACCTGAATATGAAACATCCACATATATAAAATAAATAAATATTTTTAAAATAATAATTTGAGGTAAAGAATAGATATTTCTGGTGTGTGTGTGTGTCTATATGTTTCTCGTGTGTGTGTGTGTGTGTGTGTGTGTGTGTACATATATACACAGGCACTCTTGAGTGTACATGAGCCATAGCCCTCATGTGGAGGTCAGAGTCTGTACTCCCCTTTCACCGTGTGAGTTCCAGATATCAAACTGAAGACTTAACACAAGTGCCTTTACCCACTGAGCCATCCTGCCAATCCAGAGACTTCCCATTCAAGAATTATCGCCTTAACTTTGGAAGGAGTGTATGCAGCCGCTCTCTTTGAATGTCTTTATGACGATTGAATCTGGGGTTTATTTTCCAAGCAGACGTTTACTACATTTTCTGCTTTGTGTGCACACAGGCATGTAATTAGTGAGTGAGTGAGTGTGTGTGTGTGAGTGTGTGTGTGCTTGTGTGTGTGTGATTCCTCTGTTGTTTGCAACACCTCCCAGTTGGGAATCATTTGTAAATTTAGTTAATGAGCATTTAACGCATTCCCTTTGATAAAGCTGTTAAGTCTGAGCGCCACACTGGCATCCCACCAGACATCCCTCCCTTGCAAAAGCCATTTGTGTTTACCTATTCTTAACTGCTTAGTGATGGTGTCTTATTTGTTGGCCCAATAGGGAACTAACCTTTAGTCTTCTCCGGAAAAAAAAAAAAATGGGGCTTGAGTTTTGTAAGAAAATACTTACATCTGTATTCCAAGCAGGTCCACTCTACCGGCAGGCTTTCATTTTCACCAAACAAAGCGAGTGACAGGCAGAGCAAACATTTCAGAGTCACCTTAGCTGGCCCTGCCGGTGACAGCCACGTACAAGCCGGAGCTGTCGGCTTTTGCAAGAACAAATAGCAAACCCAACACCTGTAGTCTCCACCGTCAGCAAGGTTCCCTGGATTTAATTATGACTTGATCTCCAGGAAGGGAGTGTGTGTCAAGTGTACTTTTCAATCACTTAGAGAAAGCGGAGTAGGCGGCAGAGAGACCCTGGGATTTGCCCAGAAGATGAGCCCTCCTTAGCGTCAGCACATCCGGGAAACACACGCTGTTCCAAACTGAAGACTTAACCAGATGCAGCATACAGGGGCTTTAAAAGTCAGGTAGTTAAAACTAAATGTAACCGAAAATCTAGGAGTAAGTAGAAGGAAAAGCGCCAGCCAAATATTCATCTTTACGCAAAACAGGAAGTCATCACTCCGCTTTTAAACAGCTTCTCGCTCCATAAAGTGTGCGTGTGCCCATACGGGGGAGACATGCGTGTGCCCACACAGGGGCAGGCATGTGTGTGTCCATACGGGGGGAGACATGCATGTGCCCACACAGGGGCAGGCATGTGTGTGTCCATACGGGGGGAGACATGCATGTGCCCATATGGAGGGAGGCATGTGTGTGCCCACACAGGGGCAGGCATGTGTGTGCCCATACAGGGAGAGGCATGTGTGTGCCCATATGGAGGGAGGCATGTGTGTGCCCATACAGGGAGAGGCATGTGTGTGCCCACACAGGGGCAGGCATGTGTGTGCCCATACAGGGAGAGGCATGTGTGTGCCCACACAGGGGCAGGCATGTGTGTGCCTGTGTGTGGAAGACAGAAGATAGCTTTCTGAAGTTAGTTCTCACTTTATACCTTGTTAGAGACTGAGTCTCTGCAGATGGACAGCCTACTCCAGGCTAGCCTGTGAGCTTCCAGCCATGCTCCTGTCTCTGCCTCATCCTCTTGACATGGGAATGCTGTGATGTGTGCCACCACACCTAGATTTTTAGGTAATTTCCAGGGACTGAACTCACATCATCGGGTTTGTGTGGCAATTAGCTTGACCCACTATGTCGTCTTCATCATCGTTGTTGTTGTTGTTATTGTTGTGTGTGTGTCCTGCATTCATTCTTCTCTGCTATATTTGTACCCCGTGTCACCTTTCTCTGAGTTCAGAATATTTTAATTCTGCAGTTCCCTACTTCTCAGTAAATGCCTTGCCAGTGTGGCATTCCATGTATTCCTGCGCATGCGTGCACACACACACACACACACACACACACACACTACCTTCAGTCTGTTCTAAAGTCAGAAAAATGGATCCTGGTAGCAGTTAGATTAACAGTTAACATAGCACATTGACAAAAATCTCTTATCTCGATCTGGTCACCAAACAAGGCACAGAGAGTTCATCTTCTGACCTTTAGCCTGCTAGGGGGTTGGTCACGGAAACTGCTGAGTCTCACGCAGGCGCAATTTAAGGACGTGCCTGCACCCTTTGCTTTGTACTGTGCCAAAGAAGGACAAGGAAAAGAAAATCACCACACAGTGTCGAGGTCTAGGAAGCACTTCTAGTCCAAGGCACCTAGCCATCCATACCTGGAGGGAACTGGAGAAGCGCTTTCTATTGTGGATGATGGGAAATGGAAGGGAAACAGGAGCTGCTAGTGTTGACTCCAGGTGGAACAAGAGTGACTCAGCCTGGGGAGACAATGGGCGGTTCACTGCTGGAGACTGGATTCTAAACCTACCTGCTTCTAGGTGCGCCACTGGCCAGAGCCTCTCCTTCATTTTTGCCTTCCTTTTCCATGGCTTCAGATAAAAGGCTTTAGAGCAGGAGAGTAGGCTCCTCCCTCCTGTCTATCCCAAGGCCTTGAGTGTGCCTGTTTTGCTGTGGAGAGCCTGCGGTGTCTGTTATCAACAGTGGTGACCCTTGCCTCGGTAAATAAACTTGATCGGACCAGTCAGCTTCAGAGATACAGGTAGACGGTTGATACTACTGAGGCTGCTGGGTTTGTAAAACCTCTGAAAAGCAGGGACTCTGAACAAGAACAATGAGCTTTATGTTTCATTGTGTGTGGACACACGTGGGTAGGTGCAGATGTAGAGGTGGGGGGAGAATTGCTGGGAGTCGGCCCCTTCCTTCTCCCATCTGGATCCCTGATACTAAACTTAGATCTTCATCACTAACGATGACCCTTATCTACCGAGTCACCTCACTAGCCCAAGGGTGATGAGTTTTATAAATGTGTGTCATGGTTCAGACATAGGGATGCTGCTTTTTTAATATATAACCAAACAGTGATTTCAGATCATTCGTGACAACATTCACGTGGTAAACACAGGTAAGAGCCATGACGCCAGTGAAGAAAGTCTATGTGTTCCTGAAATCATTACTGCTTTTGTCTGAGACCACAGTCAACACTTTTTAGATGCTAATCTTTGATTCCGTTGTGCAGGATTGAAAGTTCTCGTCTACTTCCCAGTTAAGAACTAGGAACTGTGGTACAATAGAGGCATGAATGTTACAGGAGAGACAGTCATGTGATACTGGACATAAGTCCTGCTCCATGAGATGGAAGCCATGCCTACTAATGTTAAGGTCAAGGACCTTAACTGGGTAGTTATGGGTAGGCTGGGTAGGTCACAGGAAACCTACTACTATTACTCTGATGAATAGACATAGAAACAAAACCACTGCTAAAGATATATTGCTATACACATAGATCAATGCCCAGCCCCCATCAGCGAAACTTCTTTTCATAGTGGATGGTAACTAACAAAGACCACAGCTAAACAAGGTGTGGAGCAGGAGAGACTTTGGGGCACTCGGTCCTAAATGGAACGTCTGTATCACACCTGTCCTCTCAAGGTTTAGGAATCTGTGTGGAAGAAAGAGTGGGAAGATTTTAAAAGCCTGAGGTGATGGTGGATGACTTCAAAGAAATGGCATTTTCAGGACCCAACAGGACAGACGCACAGAGACTGCGATAGTCTGCATCTAACCTGCACGGGCTTAAAACAGACGAACCTTCAACACTGAGGTCAAAAGTGGGCATGAAGTCCCATCCCTAGCTAAGGAGCTGTTGGCGTTTGGTTGCTGCTTGGAGCGGAAAAGTTAGTTTTCTTTAATGGAGCTACATCTGGTCCAGCCACCACATTTCAGGGAAAGCCTCAGGCTTAGGAGTCATCCACTAACACAAACCGGACTCCATGGGGGGGAGCATTGTTTAATTTTCTTTATTTTTAAAGAAGGACCATGAAGGTGATTAGGAGGTGGGGGAGGAGCTAGAGGAGGAGAATGTATACAATCAAAATACATTGTATAAATTTCTCAAAAAAAAAAAAAAAGAACTAGCAGCCTGGAATGATGGCTCAGAGGTTAAGAGCACTGACTGTTCTTCCATAGGTCCTGAGTTCAATTCCCAGAAACCACCTGGTAACTCACAGTCATCTGTAGGAAGATCTGGTGCCCTCTTCTGGCCTGCAGGAATACATGTAGGCAGGACACTGTATACACAATTAATAAATAAGTCTTAAAAAAAAACCCTGGGAATTGGGGATGGGTATGTGGATCATTTGATAGGGTAATTGGTTATCAAACATGAAACCCTGGTTTTGTTCTTTGACACAATAAAAAAATCAGTCAAGATAGCATGCATGGTAATCTCATCACTCTGGAGTAAAAGGAGGGGGGAACTAGAAGTTCAAAGTCATCCTCCGAATTACATGAGAGCTAGGAGATATTTTTTTTAAAGTTATTCTAGATTTAGTCTAAAAGTCAAGAAGCTGGAACCAGTGCAATGGTGCAGCTGGCAAAGGCATTAAGACTCATGACCTGGAGGCTTCAGTCTGGTCTTCAGACCTGACATAGCAGAGAACTAACTGCCACATCCATACCAAGGTTCCTGCAAGCCACACACACACACACACACACACACACACACACGATAGACAGACAGACAGACAGACAGACAGATAGATAGATAGATAAACAAACCTTTTTTAATTTAAAAAGATGAAAGAAACAAGTGGAAATTCTTTCTCTGTGCTTGCCCTGCTCTGCTTCATCATTGCCTGGTCTGTGTCACCTGTTCCCAGCATTTCCTGTCATTCTGACCATTATAGCACAGCTCCGTGGCCCAGAAATGACCTTAATATCATCACTTCTTTACAGTAGACACGGTGATTAGGACAGTTCTCTGGAGCTGCTTCTCTTTATTGCTGTTTTCAGAACATTGTTTGATGCACATGTTCAACTCTTTATTATACTGAGGAGTGAATATCATCAAAAAAAAAAAGGAGCCAGGCTATGGCTCAGTGGTAAAACAATTGTCATCATGTGAGAGGTCCTAGGTTTGATTTGATTTCTAATACAGCAATTATTAATTAATTAATTAATTCCTTGAAACTATATTGTCACTTTTTGGTCCTTAATTTTTTGGAAGAATCTTTAAATTTTCTTAAGGGATCTGACCCATGTGGTCACATCTCAGAACAGGACCAGCCAACATGTTCAGTCACTAATGATGCTTTTTGGATGGTGTCACTTTGAGAGGAGCAGCATCTTCAGTGTGGGAGATACCCTTACTGCTGTAGCTTAACGGCGATGGCTAACATGGTAGCGTGACCTGCTTACTGTTCTCTCCTGGATTAGAGTTCAAGCTCAAGATCCTCTGAGTTCTGCATAGCAAAATCACAGTTTGTGTCAGGAAAGAAGGTAAAGTCTGATTTCATCAAGAAATTCCAGGCAGAGAGGAGTGATGGGAGGGGGAGAGGAGTGGAAGGAGGGGGAGGGAAATGGGAAGTGGGAGGAGTCGGAAATTTTTTTCAATAAAAAAAATAATAATAAAATTTAAAAAAAAAAGAAATTCTAGGCAGGGCCTTTGGTGTAGCTGATAACCAAGTTTCTCCTGCAGTCTTTTACCCATAATTCTTCTCTCTTGTTGGAATAACGACACAACTCAGTAATGATCGTTCAGGCTTACTGAGAATCCTCAGAGAAGAACCATCATCAAGTTTCTTAGCTCAAGTTTCCATTCAATAAACTAAGAGGCCTTGAAAGAACCGAGATCGATAGTAAACATGGCCAATACAGCAGAATTCCTGTCAAGATGAGTCTGGGGGCCATTCCTTGGCTGTTGTCACCAAATTTGGGGAGCCAGGAAGAGTTTTTCTGCCTTCAGTCTTCAGAATTTCTTCTTTCTGTTACTTTTCAATTCCATTTTCTCCCCCACCTCTTTTTTTTTTTTAAATATATCTGTATTTTTTTTATTTGACGCATCATAATAGTATCAGTGGTTTGGAAGGTGACATTTCAATGCATGCCTGTGCTATGTAATTAGAATGTTCAGAACCTCAAACATGTATCCTTTTCTTGTACTGGAAACACTCAAGATCCTCTCTGCTACCTTGTCTAAAATATTCAATAGTTTTTCATGAACCATAATCACGCACTGCACTCTAGACCGTCAGATGTTATCTACTTAACCCCTGCCTCCTTCTTCCTGCTCCTTATCAAAATCAGAAAGGAGATGACTTTTCCATTCCACTCTGGCCACACTTAGTCTTACCCTTACATTGAATTCCCTGCAGCATTTGCACCTATGTCCCCTTCTCTGTATCTGAAATTAACAGTCGCTTTGACTAAGGACATCTCAAAGAGGCTGGGCATGAGAGTGAACACCAATAATACAAGCCCCAGGTAGGTGGAGACAGGAAGATCAGGAGTTCAAGGTCATCTTGGCTACGTGGGGAGTTGGGGGCTAGTCTGGGCCATCTGAGACTTGGGATAGGAGGGAGGGGCTGTCTCAGTAACATCTCCAAGTAACCAGATCCACCGCTTATATTCCCATTGTGAGAGCCAATATGGTTAAACTGATATGGGTAAGTGGATAAGGCTGGGTAACAACATTATCAGAGAAAACCCACGCAAAGTCACACCAGTGACACTCACTGCTATAGTAATGCTATAGGATGCTTTATGTACATCATTAAGTCTGTGTCACATTAATTTAACGTCTTGGATTTTACTTGATGACATCTGTAAACATACACATGCACTCTGACTTTCTACTTCTTGGTGCATACAAATTAGTCATCCGCCGAGAAGAGTTTTTCAGAATGCATAATGTCAGTGCACGTATACTTGAGGAAATAAGGGACCAAATATTGGTAAACAGAGCTACCATGCCCTTTTCAGCAGGGATATATCATAACTCACTGATTAGGGCATGGTTGAAAACCAGGGATTAATAATTTGCCCACACTTGCTTCGGGACAGGGGAAGACTGTTAGAGCAGACAGCAGAACTGCCTTCCTTCAGCCTCTCTGGCCTCAGTGTTCAGATCTGTGATATGGGCATCTCAGTGGCTGCAAGTCCTGGAAGTGCTATCTAGAGTCTCCCCAGTCTTGCAATCTTGATGTATCCACAATGTGAGAACCGTTCACCAAGTCTGGGGAGGTAGGCTAAATGTCCTTCAAGAATACTAAGTAAGGAGGAAAAGGATAGTGAGATATGAAAGGAGGAACAAGACTGAACTTATCCACTGAGCGTGGTCCTATTCCTCAAAAAGCAAGAAAAAATGGGGCAAAAACAAAGGCTGGGAATAAAACCACAGCTCCCTGTAACCAAACTCTTTGTAAATGTGATTGAGTTGCTGCTATTTCCCAGGGGACTTTGGGGACTACACTAAAAAAAAGCAGAACTGAAAACTTCAGACTTGTAGAAGGAGTTTAGAGCCAAGAAAGACTGATACGGGTGTCTAAGAGAATGTAGTTAGTTCTCTCTGAGAAAGAACAGCTAGAATTTTGAACACTGGTCCCAAAATCCAGCAGGGGACATAAAACACACTGGACTGGGACAGGAAGGAACTAACTTTGGGAATGTACTTAACAGAGTGTCTTCCAGTGTTACTTGAGACTAGAAGGTGGGCAGAGCTTCCTTCTGGAATGGTCTTCTCACAGACTCACACAGCCCAAAGAGACAATCGAATGAATTCGGAGTCTTATTTCTTGTCTCGGGTAACTATGTAACAAGTCCAGTCAATCTGAATTGCTAGCCAATTCAATTTTTAAAGAGAGTTTAAACCACTGTCTTCCCCAAAATTCTGTCTCTTGATGATTCAAGATTGTTATGTATAGAAAACTGTCGTATCTGCCTGAAGGGAAGTCAGCTCTATTTTCTCTGCCTGCCTGAGTGGTGTCTCCACCACAGGCAGGGAGTGACACAGCTACCTCGGGGCTCCCTCCTGCAGAATCCCATGCGATGTCTTTCCAGGATATGGGTTAATGGAGCCTTGCACGGAAATGTGGAAATATGAATATTAATGGAGATATTAGCAGCACTTGGCCTTGAGGCCCTTGCAGGTGTTTATGCACTGGCCTGTGGGGCCCCTTACCTATGAAAAAATGCCTTTGGGAGGCTCTTCCCATGGGAGCGCCGTGAAGGACACACTGCTCAGATATCGAGTCCCATGGGAACTGGGTCACTTAGGATGTGGTCAGAGGCAGAGCTTGGCAGCCCTGCTCTTCCAGTCAGTGGGCACTGGAGCAGAGCAACGTGGACCAATGATATGCCAGTTACATTGCTCACAGGCTCTAGACCAAGCCTTAAAAAAGTCTATTCAATTCAATGTCAGCCCTGAAAAGTAAATCAAATAGACCATGATCTCCAGCACTGATTCTCAACCTGTGGGTCATGACTACTTTAGAGGTCAAACAGAACCCTTTTTCAGGGGTCGCGTATCAGATATCCCTCATATCAGATATTGCAATTCATAACAGTAGCAAAATTACAGTTATGAAATAGCAGTGAAAATAAATTTTCTGGTTGGGGGGTCACCGTGACATGAGGAGCTGTGTTAATGGGTCCTGGCACTAAGAAGATTGAGAACTGCTGATCTGTGGTAACCTAGAACACCTCAATCCATTCAGTCGTCGTCCAGATTGAAGTGGTCACAGAATGACCTGCCAATGCCAGATGATCCAAACCCTATAGGAGGCCAGTGATGCTGGGCCCACCCTGGCACACATTCTCAGGACCACAGCTCTCCAAAAGTAGAGCTCAGTAGACGTCTCCCAAGGCCTGGCTCTTTGCATACCCTAGAAATCAGCAGCCAATGAAACATGCTCAAGCCATTTGCAATTCTGCCCACTGAGTGATGGGTGTGGGATGTCTTCACTGCTTGCAGTTCTTCCTTTTAGAGTGTAAGTGAAGTGAACCCTCTGAAGGGTTCACAGAAGGCAGCAGATCAATGCCTACTTTGCTTATCCCCCCCACGTAGGCTGCCTTGTGGGGAGAAGGTTCTACCAATCCTTCTCTGGAACTGGAGAGCCAGCTCATCCTGGAAGGGGAGGGAATTAGCAGTCTTGCTCACAGACTGGTGTCAGCTCTTTGTTCTCTAAACCTGCACACTAGCATCCTGTAGTTTGTCCGCCAGGTAGAATGAGCTGAGATCCTCCCATGTCACTAAACACAGCACTCAGTTCTCTGCCAGTTGCCCTGGAGGTTGACTTAGGATAGTTATGACAACTGTCTTTGGAAGAAAAAAGGTAAAAATTCTGGCTACTTATTGGACTTGAGAGATGTTGGTTATGTTTAGACAGTTTGTGAGCATCGCTATATACCAGGCAGCTCGAGAAACCTGAAGAAGCCACCCAGCCAGGAAACACTCACAGGGTCAGTGGACCCTGACCAGGCTCAGAGATCAAAAAGCAGTTTAAAGCAAGGCCAGTGGCAAATTCAAAAATTCTGGAAACAGACTCCAGAGTCAGTTTACAAATCCTAGTCCCTGCCGGGTGGTGGTGGCACACTCCTTTAACCACAGCACTCGGGAGGCAGAGGCAGGCGGATCTTTGTAAGTTCGAGGCCAGCCTGGTCTACAAGAGCTAGTTCCAAGACAGGTCCCAAAGCTATAGAGAAACCCTGTCTCAAAAACCAAAAAAAAAAAAAAAAAAAAAAAAAACAGTCCCTTACCTTAGTGACTCAAAAACACGGATCGAAGGACCTCCTTTTCATAGAGAGGGCAAACAGAAGGTCCCTTCCTCACTACAGTGAGGTCCTAACTGGATTGATAACGGTTGGTTCTTTCCCACCAGGATGTAGAAAAGAGGGATCAACAACTAGTTATATACTATATACTTGCCCAGCACCTGCCTAGACCTGTAAGGTACTTGATACACAGTTGCTGCCATTTTCATTATTACTCTACCAACAAAAGGACTGCATTTATTGCTTACGCACCATTGCTAATGGCCCACATTTCAGTAATACTTTGTGAGTGGCAGCTCTGAGCTGTGGACCTCAGTCTGTGTGGTTCAAGCCCAGGCCCTAATTTGTCATAGGGAAATAAAGCGGTACAGAATAATTGCCTGGAAAGTTGGGATTATGTTTACATCTTGCTGAATTGGGGTGGGAGGAAGGCCTGGATAAAGCACCAATTTTCTCTCTACGGTATTTCCACAGCTCAGTAGGGTTTTCCAGCCTCCGCTGTGAGTTGAAAAATCTTAGCACAATCATTCACTAAAATGCATTGACTCGGCTTCCCACTTCTAATGCAGGCAACACGAAAATGCATGGATCCCTGCTAGCCCCTTTGTACTAAACCGTCTCTGTGGCTCTCTCACTCGCTCTCGTCCCCCAAAATCTGTCCCTTTCTACAGAGAAGAAGCCAAAGTAAATAAATCAACAATCAAAGTCCTCTTCTGAGCAGGGTAGATGCATTGCGCTTTAGATGACTAGACTCCACCTTCTGGCATCCGCTCGTAGCTTCTCCCTTAGAAGGAGAGGGAAAAAAAGAACGATGTAATAACACTCAGACAGAGCATAGTGCCCTGTTCTCGGTGGCCTCTGAAATGTTCAAACCACACTGGTGCCAGCAAAGTGCTAGAGAAAAGCCGTAAGTCCAGTCCACCCAAGGGGAAATGGCTCCCAGCATGCCTCTCTCTACTAGAGCAGTGCACAGGTCGAGGTGACAGCAACCGGAGCTCCCCTAGGTGGGTAGCACCAGTACTCACTCACCATCCCTCCTCCTTACTAAGAACACCCTCTTCCGACATTCCAGTATTCTGGGCTGTGTTCTTCTGCGCCGGCCCAATGAAGACAAAGATGTCACTTGGCTTTTGTAACCCCCCTGCAGGTGTTGGGACACTTCTTGCTCAGAGTTTTCCCAAGCAGGAAATGTGAAATGCTGTAATACATCAATATATTAGCGCTAACTGCTCTTGCCAAGGACCTGAGTTCTGATCCTAGCACCCATATAGCTCACAGCCATCAGCATTTCCAATGCCAGGGAATCTGATGCCCTCTTCTGGTCTCCATAGGCACCAGTCATGCACGTGGTGCAAATGCATTCATGCAGACAAATAGACACATAAAATTACAATAAATAAATCTTTTTCAAAGAACTTCTGGAAATCCTTGTACTTTTAAAAGGGGAAATATTTTCTAGAATGCCCATTTTCATGCAATAGGTATATTTTGTATATCTAAATATCTATATTTTTAAAACTAATAACATTTGGGGGGAGGGGAGAGAGACAGGAGGAGGGGGAGGGAAATGGGAGGCTGGGAAGAGGCAAATTTTTTTTTCTTTTCAATAAAAAATAATAACATTTGGTTAACACTTACGCTCCTGGATGTTTTACACTATCCTACCCTGGATGTGCCCAACTCCATCTGAATCAGTTTAAATCACTCTCTCACATGACTGGACAGGCTGCATGTTACTTCAGAGCTCCATTTTAGAGAAGAGAAAATTAAGGCTCTGTAGGATTGAATACCAGGCCCATCACGTGGCTTTAAATGCACATCTGTCAGTCTCTTAAGGCGGGGAGCCTGGACAGTCCTGAGTGTTTCTTTTTCCATCCAGTGTGTCACCTCCACTGTGAAACACATCCAGTATCTACTGATGCAATGTGAGGAAGGAGGTAAGGACATGGAGAAGATGAGGATTTTCGCAGCACACGGCATGTAAGAGGAAAAGCTCTCATGATATGTCAAAGCAGTCTGCCACGCTGCTCCAGCACTCAGGTGCTGCTTAAAGATCCGAGGCCTCAGCCTGGCAGTGGTGGTGCATGCCTTTAATCTCAGCACTTGGGAGACAGAGGCAGGTGGATCTCTGTGAGTTTGAGGTCAGCCTGGTCTACAAAGCAGGTTTTATGACAGCCAGGACTGTTACACAAAAGAAACCCTGGTTGGGTAGGGGATCAGAGGCCTCCTGAAGCACATACAAAGCACAAATCTCCACGCCTGGGTAGGCAAAAGCCAAGAACCAAAGGTCGGCAGATGTGGATGCTGACCCCACAGGGAATGAATAAGATCCCATCTCTAATTTTTGAATCAAATTTGAAATAAGCTTCATTAAATACTGGCCAAGCTGGTGAATACTGGCCAGGCCCATACTCAGGATTTCCAGAGAATGGCTGTGAATTACATTAGTCAGGTGCTTATGAAGGCACAGCCCACAAGGCTATGCGCTCCCACCTTGGTCCAATGGGGGCAAGCATACATCCTGATGCCTCCTGCCTACCTGTCATTGAGCACAGCCTGTACTATTGGAACAACCAACCACGTTTACAGGAGTACAGGAGTGAAAACACTGGCTTATCAGCTTACAGGAACAACCTCTAGCAGTCCAGAAAGTTATCTGTTTTATCTGTCTTTGGGCAAGTGAGGGGTTTTTTTGTTTGTTTGTTTTGTTTTGTTTTTTGTCTTATAGATCTCTTAAGTACAGTAATTAAAACTTAAAACAACTTTAGCCCTCACAGTTAACCTGAGACAAGACCGAGCCTTGAGGAACAGAGTCTCTTCGTTGCTCCATTGTCAATATTTTTAGAATCTCTACAAGGACAGGCAGTGCCTCCAGAAGTGGGAAAGAAACTTCTGGAAACGTATGTGCCAGTGAAGGTGTGTAAAGTGAGACAGAAATGACTGTTGTTTTGTTGTGGAGAGGAAAACACTAGGTCGCTGTGTGCACCGCCCCAAAGCACCTCCGACCTTAGGAAGCACCGAGGAGTGGCCTTCTAGAACAGTAGCCAGGGCTTGGGTAGGAAAGTCATTTTCTACCTCTGTTTGTTTATTCATGATGATAAGATAGCCTAAGAGAACTTGCTGGAGGCAAGTTCCAGGCTTAAATATGAAGCAACTTTCTTTGATTCTGACACTTTGAAAGGAGAATGATGTTATTTTCTTTAGAAATCAAGTTTGCAAAAGAATATATATATATATACATATATACACAAACTTACAAAAGATATGTAATATATATGTGTGTATATATACACATATTTATGTGCATATATATATGATGTCCAGGAAAATATGAGACATTCAGTTAAAACATGAATTTCAGATGTGTGTGTATTCGTGACAGTGTATGTGTGTTATGTATGGAGAGAGAGAGAGAGTACACAGTATTTAGGATAGAAGCATCTATGTTAATAAAACACCATTACCTTTGAGTATGTGACTAGAAATTGCAAATTTTAAGGAAAATAGTCAATATAATGAATTGTAACTTCAAACTTGCCGTTATTGCTCTTGTTTTCGTCTTCTTTCTGAAGGAGTTTCTGAGGACCAAACCCAGGTCCTTGCACAAGCTAGGCAAGGGCTCTAGCGTTTACTGTGGACTCCACAGCCCTTCTGTAAGACCTCATGTGGTCATCTTCCACTTTAAATAAATCTGTAGGTTTGCTGTCAGGGAAATAATTAAGTGATGTTTTCTCTTGAGTTGAAGTTATCATTAAGTATTCCATAAATAAAAGCATACAGAAGTATAGCATGCTTTTGAAATACTTTAACTTTTTAGACATAAATTAATTCTTGTTGAGCCTTTTCTCAATGCTCAACACTGTTGATGGTACGTGGGAAACAGGAGCAAAATTGAATTTTCTGCCTTCTTGAGAGAGATCAGTTTCTTGTGGATGTGTAAATCTTTAATTGCTGTTATAAGCAGGATGGTTTGTGATAGTACGTGCAGAAATCCCACCTTATAAGGATTTCCATTTCAGAATGGTTTTAGAGACTGGCATTTTTTTTTCAGTATTTCCTGAAGTTGATAGGATTATATATCTTGACGATTTAAATTCCTTTGCAAAGATCTCTGAAGTTAATATGGCTGGAAGTTTTATGCCGAAGAAGTATTTGGGTGAGGTTGAGGATGCAATTGATGTAGAATGCTTTCCTGACGCAGGAGGCCCTGGGGTAGGTCCCGTCCAGGGCCCAAAAACTAGGTGTGACTTCACAGGCCTGGAGACCCTGCTCAGCCGAGGCAGAGACCAGACCAGCAGGAGTTTAAGGTCATCAAGGACTACTGTGGGACAATGGTCTTTTCTCCTGTCACTTGTATTATTTTTAATAAAATGCTGATTAACCAGTAGCCAGGCAGGAAGTAGAGGCGTGGCAACAAGAATTATGGGAAGAAGAAACATCAGTTTGCAGTCATCACCCAGACTCAGAGGACGCAAGATGTGACTGCCTCGCCGAAAAAGGGTACCAAGCCACGTGGCTAACACAGACAAGAATAATGGGTTAATGTAAGAATTAATAAGAAGCCTGAGCTACTAGACCAATCAGTTTATAATTAATGTAGACCTCTGTGTGATCTTTGGGACTTAATTGCCGCAGGACTGGGCGGTACAGAAACCTCAGTCAACACAAAACACCAGTGCACATAAAATAAAAATAAAAAAATCATTAAAAAATAAGAATATTTTTAAAAAGACAAGCAAAGGGTGGCTCTTGTGGTTCCAAAGGGCTCTTCTGATGTGAAAGAGGTGGTCAAAACACTTATATGTTTACCCCTGACTTCCCTCATCTCCATGGCTAAGATCACAGTACCGAGTGCTGTGCTTGGAAGTTAAGGGATGATTTAAAACAAACAAACAAACATTTGATGCCAAGAGAAATCTCGTGAAAATGTAGCACAACATTTGGCACCTGGTACTCAATGAGTCTTCTTTTCTCCCTTTTCCATAGCAGCCTCCCTACCCTGACATTCTGGGCGTTCCCTCTCTCTGAAGATCCTACTCCACCTGTGTAGTTGCTTAGACATTTGTATTGCTGAGCCTGACTGCTCCCTCAAACTCTAACCCCCAATGCACAACTTTCTTTTCCCCCCTCATCCCTCTCCCTCCCTGAGCTACTGATGAGGTCTCCAGCTTGCCCACCCTGTTGTTGCTGTTTTGTGTGTGTGTGTGTGTGTGTGTGTGTGTGTGTGTGTGTGTGTATATATATATATATATATATATATATATATATATATATATATGTTTTCAAACTCCAATACATTTATCATAGAGTTACCTTATGACCTGGGTTTTAAATTCTTTCATCTGTGAGACAAAGAACCTTCAGAACAGACCCCATGTTCCCTGGTAACATTACTATTAACTAAGAAGGATGTTATCATCCTCCTTTCTTCCCTAAAGTAAAAATTCAGGGAATCATCTTTTGTAGTAATAGTGGGCTTACCTTGCTTTGTTTGTGTGTCTTTTGGTGTGTGTATGTTGTTGCTTGCTCATGTGTTTGTGTCTGTCTTGCTAAAGTTCTTATCCTGGTCTGGAACTCCTGAAATCGCTGCTTCTGTCTTGGCCTCCTGAGTACGTGGAGTGATAGATTACAAAATGCCCGGAGCCTCTCTGGGCACCTGGGAAATCTAGCTTCAGCCTGGTTCCTTGCTCTATATGAATAAACAGGACTGCTTTTCTGGGAGGCCTGGTTTCATTTTGGTTTCTTCTTGTAATCAGGCCTCTGTGTGGGGCTCTATCAAAGGTCAGGCCACTCTGTGAGGGTACTAGAGAGAGAGCAAGCATCTGCTGAGCCTAGAAGGGTCTGACTCAATGACCTTGAGCTTACTGTTGTAGACAATAGGCGCCGTGAAAATGAGAATTAGCATAATCCCATCTCTCGAAACTGATCAGACTAATGAGAAGATGACCCATTAATCAATTCATTTCTTGGAACTGTATTTAGGTTTTCAGTCCTCCGTAGTCACTTTACTAAATCACTTCTGACAGTCCGTTACAGGGATGTAGACACAGCAAAGAGTTAATTCATTTCTACCTCAATGGAGCTTATTCCCTTTCAGATAGAAGCTGCCCTGCGCGCCACTGGTGAGGACAGCCAGGGACGTAAAGTTTTGTTTCCTTCCTGACACCTCCGCGTCATTTTCTGTCTCTATTGTGTGCACTGAAATGTTGGGGGAACAGGCTATGTTACTGGGCAAATTTGCTTGGATTCGAGTTGAGACTTCGTGACAGGAGTGATCATCGTCAATTTTTCTTGCACCCCTTTAATTAATTTTACCTCTCACCCTAAAGTCTTTATTTTATATTTTATTTTTCAGAGACAGGGTCTTACATGGCCAAGCTGCAGCGGGCCCAGCTCCTAAACCAGCAGCATTTGCCTAAGAACTTGCTAGAACTAGTCATTCTCAGGCCAGGACCACCTTACCTAGATCAGACACTCTGGAGTACTGCCCTGCTTCCCCTTCACAGGAATGGGGCTTTTGTGATGGAGCCAAAGTCTGAAGAGCTACATCCTGAAGGAATGCCCAGGAGTGGGCTCTATCTGGGGTCTTTACAATGCCTGAATTCTGAACATTACCACTGGAAGGAGGCTTTGGATCCTAACTGTCAGGCTCCTACCTGGTCCCTTGGGCTTTATTGTACAAAAAAAAGGAGAATTGGAGCTGAATTCACTAGGTGATACCAGAGTGATCAGCACCCCGTGTTTGAGAAAACAGTGGTACCCAAGGAGTTGAGAGCACATTGTCCTGGTCACAGGGCTTAGTCTCCCCAGAGACTCACTTTGCATAGTGTGTTAAATCGATGTAGGTCAGATGACCAAATCTTGGAATTTTTAAACGTACATAGTCCACCTCTTCTGAGTCATCCATCCATGCCCTATAAAACTGGGCACTTTCCACACTCGTAGCACCACCTTTGTAGGTGACAGGAGAGGAAGATGCGCCCCACCCTAGAATAGCTTACAGTATAATGAGCGGCCAAATCCATAAATAATAGGCTCCTCCCGGGACAGGCTCTTTATGAGCCAACTTCTATGGCTGTCTGAAGCTCCTGCCTCCCATTGTATCTCTGGCCTTCCACCCCCTGTGGCTCGGAGGCTTCACAGAACGACTTATAGTTTGTGCTGAGAATGTGACCCTACCAGAAAGACCTGTCACCTCCCTCCTGGCGCTAATGGCAACTGCTGGTCGAATGAGGTTATAAAAAGTGTTGCCCAGCCCCTTAGTCACTTTAACTTGACTCTGTTTTACTGGAAAGTAAATCGCTTCGTTGGTTGAACTGAGTCCATTTGATCACTTTGCTCATGGCTTAATGAGTTTTCCATTGATATTTGTACAACACACATATTTTATTTAATCGTACTGTGAAATAACCAGATGCTCTAATGGTTCAGGTGTAAAAAGCACCAATGCGAAGGCCTGACCCCAGAATGAGTTCTGAATATTAGGAGGGCCAAAAAATATGGAGGAGAGACAGCTTGGGCACACGGCGATTTGTCGTGGGAATAATAAGAAGTAGAATAAACACAGTTGTCTGTCTGTCATCTCTCTCCTTGCCGTCATCTGAATCTATCTTTTCCTCATGTTTCCTAAGCACTGCCTCCCGGTATTTTGCCCCCTTTCTCATACATGTTTACTTTATCTATGTGCACACGCATGTACATATGTTTGTAGCTAGGTACAAAACTTAGTGGTACTCACCTCAATGAAAAATAGTGGTTTAAATGCCAGGCATGGGGATGAGCATGTGTAATCCCAGCTCTCAGGAGGTGATGGCAGATGGATTGAGTTTGAAGCCAGCATGGACTACATGGTGACTTCAGGCCTCGGATGGCTCCAAGCTAACCCTGCCCAATATTAGAGCAGACTAGCAACTAATCATTCCTTAGGGAAGGATGTGGTCATAGGGAATAGTTAACTCCACGCCATTAGTAGATTGGGGCTCTTGCTGTCTCCTCCCGGTGTTTGTTTGGTTGCTGTTTGTTTTTTAAGGGAAAGGCTAGTTTCTTTATCCTTACATTAAGGCTCAAGGTATGGAGGTCAATTTTAACAGAGGCAGATGGCCTCCTCCTAAAACATACAAGAGTCACCCTCTGTTTACTCAGACAAGCCAGGGACTTTTAGTGAAAACAACTACATCTAAGACTCTGTTCCATGGAGGATGCAGAGAAGTCTGTCCAAGAGTTTAAAATGCTTTAAAGGAGGCAGGGGATCTAGCTCAGAAGGTGAGGTGACTGCCTCCAAGGTACCTACCATGCTCTAGGTTTGACCTCCAGTACTGCAGAAAACCAGGGATAGGGGTCGATAACCTTCATCCCAGCACTCGAGAGGTAGAGGCCTGAGGATCAGCAGGATTGCTGTGTATCCTTGGCTACATAGTAAGTTCAAGGCCGGTTTGCACTTTGTGAGATCCTGTCTACCTTTTAAATACACATCGCTGAAACTGGACAGCCATTGTTAGAAAAAGGAAAGACTGTACCTACACTGTGTCAGGTGCTTTTCTCATTGCTGTGACAAATGTCTCAGAGAATAACTTGTGAGAACAGAGATCTTGGCTTATAGTTCGGGGGTACAGTCCCTGGTGGCTCAGAGGACAGTGGTGACTAAGGGTGATGTCTCATGCATTGTTCTATTGCTGTGGAGAGACACCCTGACCACAGCAACTCTTAGAAAGGAAAGCATTTAATTGGGGTTTTCCTTACAGGGTCAGAGGTTTAGTCCATTTTGCCATGATGAGAAGCATGGCGGCATGCAGGCAGACAAGGTGCTGAACAAGTGGCTGAAAGTTCACAGACAGCAGGAAAAGAAGAGGCACTGGGCCAGGCTTGGGCTTTGACACATTTCTTCCAACACGGCCACACTTTCTAATCCTTTCAAACAGTGCCATTTGCTGGTGAACCAGCATTCAAATCTAAGCCTATGGGGGACCATTCTTACTCAAACTACCACAGCTGGACTCAGTCTGTGACCATGGAAGCCTGTGGCTGGTCATATTGCTGGAAAATGGAAAGAACTTGGCTAGAGGCAGAGCCCAGCAATAATCCTCAAGGCTCACCCTCACAATCCCCACATAGACCCTAACCTCCTAAGGGTTCCACGGATTCTCAGAATAGCACCACCTGCTGCAGACCTTTGGAGAACATGCCACATGCAAACATGCAAACCTATGGAGAGCATGTCACATGCAAGTCAGGACAATTCCTTTTGCAAAGATTAACACAGAGAAACCCTAAGAGATGGGGGTAAATACAATGAAGACACATTAAATGTGTGCATGAAAACATCATAACAAGACCCATTGTTATATATGATTGATATATGCTAATAAAAACATTTTTGAAGGGAGATCATAGGCTGAGCAGTGATGGCGCACACCTTTAATCCCAGAACTTGGGAGGCAGAGGCAGGTGGATTTCTGAGTTCAAGGCCAGCCTGATCTACAGAGAGAGAGAGAGAGATCCTGCACAGTTAGGGCCACTTAAAGAAACCCTGTCTCAAGAAACAAAAAGAAAAGAAAAACTAAATGAAGAAAACAACAACACCAAAGAGATCATGGACTTAAATGTAAATTTTAAAACTAGAAATGTTTTCTAGAAGAAATGGTAAGAAGTTTTGGTGATGTTGCTAGGTGAAATTTCCTGGTTAAAACAAGAGACCTGTGAAAGAAAAGATGGAGGGGGCCGGCTGTAGTGCCCATGCCTGTAACCCTAGACTTGGTGGGCAGAGGCAGAGGCAGAGGGACTGAGAAAAGTATGAAGACAGCTGGGTCAATACAGTGAGCTTAAAGTCATAATGAGAATCTGTCTGAAAAAAGTGGGACAGGCAAGATGATGACATACTATCAATCTCAGCACTCGGGGCATAGAGGCGGGGGATCCTGTGAGTTCAGTCCCAGCCTAGTCGACATATTGAGTTTGAGACCAGCCAGAGCTACACAGTGAGACCTTATCCAAAACACAAAATAAAAACAAAACCAGAAGCCGGGATATCTATCTCTTTGAAGACTTTGTAGAACAAAAAGACAACCATGGGCAGAAGGGTTGTGGAAGACTTGCTCATCACAGATCTGATAAAGATTTTGTATCCAGACTCTATGTTTAGCTATGTAAATACTCAATAAAAAAAAAGAAGAGAATAAAACAGAGCACATCAAAAGATACCCATGACCATTAGTCATCTGAGAAATATGAATCAGAAATAGATCAGCATTCAGAAGACGCAAAAGGAAGCTAGCAATAGCAAGTAACAGCACGGCTGTGGGGCAGAGGGGACTCTAACACACTTCCCTTCTGGAATATGAAATTGCACAGCCACTGCAAAAACAGAAATAAAACAGTTTGATATGTACACTGACTATCTGACTTCCCAATCCCACTCCTACACAGTGACCCCCACTGAAACAAAAGCTTATGTCCACACGAAACCTGTCTGTATGGGATGGGGAGGTGACTCAGAGACCCGGGGTTCAATTCCCAGCACCCATATGGCAGCTCACCAGTTCCAGGGGATCTGACACTCTTACACAGACATACACGTCAGCAAAATACCAATAAAATAAATAATTAAAAATAGTTTTTTTTTAAATCTGTTCATATTGGTTTATAATAGATTTGCTCTTGATACACGAAACTGGAAAGCAGCCAAGTCTGCACCAGCTGGGGAATATGCAAACTGTAGTACATCATATAGTGGACAGCCAGGCAGCAGTAAAGGGAGTATCAGTACTCTCAGTAACCTAGGCGGATAGCAAGTGTGTCCTGCCCAGGGAAGGTTCCAGATGCTGGATATGATTCTGTGCATAGGACATTTTGGAAAGAGCAGAATGGTAGAACCCCAAATCTAGCCAGTGTCTTCCGGAGTTTGTGGGTAGAAGAAGCTGAGTGCTGAACTGCAGAAGGGATTCAGTGGGGTGATGGAACGAACACCCTACATCTTGACTGAGCCACTGGCTGTGTATCCTAAAACTCACTACACTCTGCTGGGAAAGAGTTTTGCAGTATTTAAATGTACCTCCCTAAGCCAGGCTTAGGACTGGGTGGGAACAGTTCAATGGTAGAGTATATGCCTGGGTTTGACCCATGGCACTCTAAAGGATAGAAATGTGTTTATTCTTTTGTTTATATTTGGAAACCATTGTCTCGTGCAGCCCAAAGTGACCTCAAGCTTGCAGTAGCAGGAAATAACCTTGAACTTCTGACCTTTCTGTCTCTGCCTCTGAAGTGTTAGTATCATTAACAAGTATTGGTCACCATGCAAGGGTTGCGTATTGCTGGGACTAGAACCCAGGCCATCGTGGGTATTAGGCAAGCAGTCTGCCAACTGGGCTATACTCCCAACCCCACCTTCCTAAATCTTTATGTTGAGGGGGAAAAAAGTAGTAGTAGCACTGTACAAAGGTGTGTTCTGAGAATTAATGACATAAATCACGAAGTATTATGAACTGAAATTCATGCCCAGTAGCTCAGTGCGAGGTTTTCAATGCATGTCTGCTCGCAGCGTAAGTCAGTGTCAATAGCCTTGGGAGAGAGGTTCTGCTAGGACTATGCACAGGACAGCACTCAGTGTAGAGTAAGAACGCTGGAATAGTCGACTCGTACATTTTGAACATTTTTCATGTCCAAGCATTGCATGAGGTGCTAAGAACAGCAATGGGGATGGAGGGCGGGGAGACTCAAGTTACTGTGTTTGTAATTCCTGCATTGGAGCAGCTCCAGTCTGAAAGACAATGAGACAAACTAACAATTAAAATGCAGGGTGGTGTCTAGGGGGTGGGTTTTCCAGGATGCTGTGGCAGGAAGGGGAGGAGGGAAGGAAGAGCAGAGTTCGGGCTGAGGGGAGGAGGTAGAGGCAGTGTGACCGGCTGAGAAAAGACTATTCAAAAACTCTTCTAGGAAAAGTGGCATCTGATTGCATCTTAATGCATCTTAAGGGACAAGTCATCAGGCAGAGACCCACTGTGATGCAAAGTGAACGAGGAAAGAGATGCACCAACACACACACACACACACACACACACACACACACCTCAAAACCAATACCAAACTGAGGGGGCTGGGGAGAAACCAGGGACCTGGGGTAGGGTTCAGTGAGTAGAGGCAGCCCTTGGTTCAATACCCAGCACCACATATACCAAGCATGGTGGCTCACGCCAGTAATCCCAGCACTCAAAGGTAGGGAAAGGAAAATCAGAAATTCAAAGGTCATTCTTGACTACAGAGTGATTTCAAGGGCGTAGGAGTTAATGCCAGAGGGAGGAGAGGCCGAAGGAGCCAAGTTTTAAAGCTGGGCTGAGACATTGTGAGAAGGAAACTTTATTCGCGGACCTCATGATGGAGGTCTCTGGAAGCAGATGATATCCTGTTCTGACAGGATTTCTTCCTGCCCAGATCTTTGGGGAAAAGTTCTCATCATTTCCTCTGTACACGCTGGTGTCTCAGGATTCACCCCTGAAAACACATCTGAGTTCAGAGTGGTGTCCCTCTGGGCTCCGGTTTTCCTTCATGCCTAAATGTGAATGTAGAGGGAGGGTGGCTCACAAGCCCGTGCTGTCAGCTCAGCCACGGGCTAGGTGTCCTGAACCAGTCTGGAAGCCCTGTGATCCCCAGGGCACGGAATTTAAACACAGCTTGTGTTCTTCTGGGCACCAAGCACCACAGCAAAGATATTCCAAGGATTTCTGGCAGAGGGTAGAGGGTAGCGTTGAGGACAGGGCACTGAAAGAAGCGATCCTTTGTTTGCATAAAAATCCAAACCTGTGTTAAGAGGAGCCATTCTCCACTACCCCACCGCCCCTTAACAGGTGGCAGGAACGTGCTGACATTTGCAGAGCAGATGGGATGCCGTTGTTCACATTTCTAACTAATGAGGGCTTTGGTTACTATGTCACATGCTGCTGTGTGTGTGTGTGTGTGTGTGTGTGTTGGTTGTACAGTGGCCCACGGGATTCAAAGTTGCTACCTGCTCTTGGCCGAGACTAGAAAGCCCATAGTTGTGTCAGCTGGCTTGACTGTACTGCGTTAACTCCAAATCAAAGGCTTGCTTTGCTGGCATGATCCCTCTTGACTTGCTAATCTTTCCCTGCCTCCTGCAAGGCTTGAGTTTTGGAAAACTCCAACAAGGGAAACTTGTTCCCCTGAGCACTACCTCCAGCATGAGCCCGCTGTTTTCCTGTCCAGATTTTCATGAGCAATGCAGGTTGCATTAAATTTATACCAAAAACGAGCTTGAGCTTCTCAAAAAGGAAACCAGGAGGACTAGGAAGTCATCCCAGAAATCCTTGCATCCTACCAACAGTTCCCAGAAAAACACAATGTGCAGGCAGGAATCCTGCCCCTCACAGCCCTGATTTTTGCAACATTCCTTTTATAAAGCCGTATGTGAGGAGATGCATCCCCGCGTCATGGAGTGAACACAATGCCAAGGCCACCGCCACACTGCTCCTCTCTCAGCAGCCCATGGCACCCATCACTCTAGTCACAGCATTTTTTTTTTGTTTGTTTAAGGAAAGCAGAAGAAAAAACACCTGACGAATTAGGAACAAAGCCGGGCGGTGGTGGCACACGCCTTTAATCCCAGCACTCGGGAGGCAGAGGCAGACGGATCTTTGTGAGTTCGAGGCCAGCCTGGTCTACAAGAGCTAGTTCCAGGAGAGGCACCAAAAACTACAGAGAAACTCTGTCTCGAAAATCAAAAAAAAAAAAAAAAAAAAATTTAGGAACGAACTTGGAAATTCTATCGGGTTTCTCCCAGTCATTCAGCTCCCTGGAAGAAAAAAAATGCCAATTATTAATCCTATCCTAGTAGATCAGACTTGGAGACAATTTATATGGTAATGAGGAATTTACTGAGCCTGCTGAGTGTATTATCTTGTGCCTGATGTCTGAGAATTGTTTCTCAGACGTTCACGCTCATTTTCCCTGTAATCAAAGTGGCATATGTTTTCATCTGAGTTCCTTAAACAAAAGTTTGGACCCTGATGGACTTTCCAGTTTGCTTCTCTCTCCTCCACACCATCACAGTCTCTTCTCTTCTTGTCCCTCCTCTTGAACTAAAGACACCGCGGTGATTTTAGAGGGAAAAGGAAAATTTTAAGTTAAAATGTTTTCTTTCCGTGCTAAATCAGTATTCTTGTTTTGGCAAAAATCTCAAAACCCAAAAAGCCTGCTAGCAGCATCCTGGCCACTTTGCCCTTTCTGAATCTGTGTGCTGTGGCCCAGTGGGTCCTTCTTCTTCTTAGCTCTGGGGACACAATGATCCCTCTGTTCGCTCGTGTCCTGGAGCACCGAGGCTTTCAAACCAAAATCAAAACGAAGACCTAATGTTACTTCGACCTAAAACCTCCATGACTTGTCCCAGTGACTCAGCGCGGTCAGTGCATACCACAGAAACCTGAGTGCTACCCTTCTCTGGGTCTCGGAAGCAGTTCGATGGAGCTTCCCTGTCTCCCCTTGGTTCCTGGTAGTTTCAACGATGAAGTCTGAAGGACCCACCAGAGTCTTAGCATGGGCAACATGGGGTTGGCTGACCTCTTGGTTTGTTAATTCACTGAACATGAAGGGAGTTGCTCAGAAGTTGTTTTCAGTCTAGACAGGATATGAGGATAATAGCAGAAATAAAAGTTCATGTATTCCCGCCAGGGACAAGTTAAGTGGGTACACAGCACAGATGGTATAAGTCACGGTGTTTTTGACGTTGAGTGGCCCATAGCCCCAGCCCACTACAAGGCATGGTGCCCAGATTAATCGGCTGGCCCAGAATAAATCTGTGATTAGCAGAAAGCTCTCAGGGGACGATGGGCAGTGTGCAGTTAGACTCCTGCCTTTTTTTTCCTTGACATTAAAAGTGAGGTATATATATATATATATATATATATATATTTTTTTTTTCGAGACAGGGTTTCTCCGTAGCTTTTGGTTCCTGTCCTGGAACTAGCTCTTCTAGACCAGGCTGGCCTCGAACTCACAGAGATCCACCTGCCTCTGCCTCCCGAGTGCTGGGATTAAAGGCGTGCGCCACCACCGCCCGGCTAAAAATGAGGTATCTTATGGTGTAGATCAAAAGAATGGGTAATATTTGACATGATTTGACAGCTTGTGAGGTAGTTTGATGACTTTCTTCCATAGATTATAAATGTCTTTGAGTAAAACCTGCCTCCTTCTGTTGGGAGGATGCAGGCAGAGGGCTTGACTGCTTTATGGAGAACTTCAGTCCCCCAAACAATCAGGAGTTACAGAATCATGATACAAGGTCTTTATCTATTGTTGGTAAGTACGTACAAGATCAAACTGGCCTGTTTTTACAGCAAATGCTGATGAAACCAAAGAATCTGGAGATGGTGGGCTGGAGAGACAGCTTAGTGCTTAAGAGCACTGACTGCTCTTCCAGAGGTTCTGAGTTCAATTCCCAGCATCCACATGGTAGCTAACAATTATCTATAATGAGATCTGGAGCCCTCTTCTGACTTGCAAGGATACATGCAGATAGAACACTGTATACATACTAAATCAAAAAAAAAAGAAAAAAGAAAAAAAATAATCTGGAGATGGAGTGCTTCAAAATGTTCAAAAGGTTGTTCAAAATGTTCAGTGTTGACCAGACCCAGAACCTGGCTGAGTTTGCAGTGGACTCCAAGTCAGCCAGAAAGGGGAGGAGTCAAGGGAAATAGTCAATGGTTCAAAAAATAGTACCTCTCAGGAGAAAATCTAGAGGTGAACAGTAAAGAAGATAGACTGTGTATACAAGAAATCCTAGTGGGAAATGGCCGGTATTACTGTCCAGAGGCTAAGAGGTTGCCTTAGAAACAGACACGCAATTCCAATGGCATCTAGCAAGCTAGGCAAATGGTAATTCTCACCCCAGAAAAGAGTTCTTGGTCACACGTGACACCATGTTAATCATCAGACCTGAAAAACCAAGAAAGTAAAACTCCATGGGTGGATCAAAGATGTGGCTTCGGAATATTTGCTATTGTTCGGGAGCCGTGAGGCCAGGCTGAGAAGGCTTATGGGCCGAGGACGCTTGATGCTTTGGGCTTGCTGTGGTTGGATGGGTTCAGTTTCCGTGTGTGAGCTATTTGCCGTGGCCATTCCCGCCTCTTTGTAAATCTGCTCTATGTAAACCTTCTGTAGCACAATCCGTGATTTCACAATGAGGCATTGAGGATACACTTCCGGTGGCTGTTTGGAGAGGAACTTTCCCTTTATCCCTCAGTTTCAGGAACTCAGTCATTTCAGTTCTACCAAGTATTTACGCAGGGAGTCTGGGCATCTAGAACTTCAACTCCCGGAGTTCTGAGACTTACTGACTCTGCCATTCCCTGGGAACCCTGTGGTCTAAAATACCAGGGCCACGAGCCTCGGCTTCTGCCACACTCATTTGCTGAGCTAGCCTGCCGGTGTGCCTGCCTGCTGGTTTGCCTGCCCGCCTTCTTTTCCCTCACTCCTGCCCCCCTTCCTCTCTTTCTGCCTAGCATTGAACTTGCCTCCATAAATATTTGAATCTGGAAGTGGAAAAATAGCAACCCTGTGTTAGAAGGTAACAAATAGGCAGTATTACAAAATATTAAACTGGAGATAGTGGCATGTACCTGTGATCCCAGGAGGGCCAGGACTTCAAGATCATCCTCAACTACATAGTGAGTTTGAGATCATCCTGGGCTACAAGAGCCTCTGTCCTCCAAAATAAATTTTGAAATAGAGCTTAAAATATTTAACACATAGGGGAGTGCCTGCCTAGAGTAAATGCTCCGTTGCTAATATTCAGTGTTTGTTTTAAGTAAGCATAGTAACAGCACAGACAACTTTTCAAAAATAATTTAATTTCAAAACAGGGTTTTTTTGTGTAACAGTTCTGACTGTCCTCAAACTCACTCTATAGAGCAGGTTGGCCTCGAACTCATAGAGATCCGCCTACCTCTGCCTTCCAAGTGCTGGAACTAAAGGCGTGCGCCACCACTGCCCAGCAACAGATTCCATTTTATATTAACTTGTTTGTTCAAAAACAAATACCGATCTCCCACTACACTGTTTCAGACACGACATAGGGTATTTGTAAGCTCGCCTACTCGTGTGCTCACGCTACACACTTTTCATTTCTGAGGCCTGTTTCCCTACAGAGCTATGTCTCACACTCTTAACATAGGTGTCTATTGACATTGTAATCTGTAAATATTAAACCTTCAAGACACGGTATCATCATTGATTTGATCGTTCTTCGGCTACAAAGTGAGATGTCCCCTTGCTAAATTTTCAATAACGCACAAGACTTGATGATGAACCTCTGGGTGGAACTTCTTTCTGACTTTGTTCCAATCGCTTACAAGGTTAAGGGACCCCAGTTCTAAATGCTGAGCCAATGGATCAGAACTTTGGATAATGCTCCCTACACCCTGCCAAATTTTTGAATCTTGTAGCTGTAAACCATTACAATTGTCCTTGTGCCAGTCATGTTCCTTTGGCATCTTTTTGAAGATACAGTTTGGTTTCCGGGTAGAAAATTTTGGAATGATTTAATGTCATCAGCAGTGTGTACATTTCAATACTGGCCATGCCGTTGAGTGGTAGAGCCCTTTCCTAGTAGATACAGAGAACCTGAAGCACTGAAAAACTAAAAAAGAGGGCTGGAGAGATGGCTCAGAGGTTCAGAGCACTGACTGCTCTTCCAGAGGTCCTAAGTTCAGTTCCCAGCACCGACATGATGGCTCACAACCATCTATAATGAGATCTGGTGCCCTCTTCTGGCCTGCAGGCATACATGAAAGCAAAACATTGTATACATAACAAACAAATAAATCTTTAAAAAAATAAAACAAAAAAAAAATAAAAAGGAAGGAAGTGGGGGGAAGAAAAAAGGGAGGACACATTGCTAGCATTTTAAAATAAGCTAGCCATTCTATTATATAGAATTTATCAGCTGCCATTAAGTGGTAAAGGTTTATTTTTGCTTCCCACTCTTTCAAATTTTTATTTTATTTTAAAGCCTTTTTAAATAATAAAATAAATAAAAAAATTATTTATTATTATGTATACAGTGTTCTCTCTGCATGCCAGAAAAGGGCCCCAGATCTCAATACAGATGGTTGTGAGCCACCATGTGGGTGCTGGGAATTGAACTCAGGACCTCTGGAAAAGCAGCTAATGCCCTTAACTAAAGCACAATTAATAAAAACTCAGAGACAGATGGTATGGGAAGTCCTTTGGTATATGTGTTGCTTTAATTGGTTAATGAATAAACAAGCCACTTGGGCCTATGAGAGGGCAGAACAGAACAAGACGGAAATTCCAAGCAGAGATAGAGGAGGAAAGAAGGTGGAGTCAGAGAGATTCCATGTAGCTACCAAAGGAGACAGATGCCCAGGAATCTTACCAGTAAACCATGAACCTCATGGTAAAATATAAAATAATAGGAATGAGTCAATTTAAGATGTAAGAGTTAGTTAATAAAAAGCCTAAGCTATTGGCCAAGCAGTGCTATAATTAATATAGTTTCTGTATGGTTATTTGGGTCTGAGTGGCTGGGAAACATAAGAGCAGTCTCTACCTAGAGACAGATATTGGGGCTCAACCTGAAGATCAGAAAAGCAAAGCAGCCAGAAACTGGCTCTTACATCTACCTCAGTCCAAAACGGTGTTCTTTCCTCCAGGAAACCTCAGAATGAGACTGGGACTGAGAGTTATTTCATCCCATTTTATAATCCTCTCTAGTTCTGGGATTAAGGACATGCACCACTACTGCTTGGTTTCTATAGCAAACTAGGGTGGCTGCTGGGATTAAAGGCACTTGTCATTGTGGCTACTGGGATTAAAGATGTTGGTAAATCTAAAGTCTTATACTTAACTTTCTTTCTGTCATTACTTGCTTTCTGCATCAGGTGAACAAGAAAACTGTAACTATAGCTATTTAGTCCTCAACTTCCTCAGAGACCCAAGAAGGAAATAATATTAACTGAGTACACAGGAAGAGCAAACAAGTGACTTCCCCCCCCAAAAAAAATGTGAGTAATGACAGAAACAGCTGGCTACCTGGACAGTCACCCAAAGTTCCTCTACAATGCTAGGGCATCCATCTTGGGCCTACAGGTCTATCATATCTGATGGACTTTTCTGAGAAGCAGGATATTCTGAAGGACTGTCCCTCCTTGTCTTGACATTGTTTGGCGGTCACTTTCTTTTGTGTCCTGCTTATCAATTTAGGACAGCACACTGTCAGTAGTCAAGAGAGGGACATTTTCTTGCCCAATGACTTACTTTTGCCACAAAAAGTAAACTCTTTGTGGAGTTTCTTTGATGCCCATTATCTTCTCTGAAGTAGATTGGGGCAGCCAGGGGCAGACATGTCTCATTGTCATAAAAAAAAGAGCCTGTGTTATTAAAACATCTTAAATGCCATATTATGTAGATCTCCAGTCCAAACACCTCCTTTTAGAGATAAGGTATGGCACAGACCTATAATCTCTTCACTCGGGAGTAGAAACAGGAGGATTAGTAGTAGTTCAAATTCATTCTTGACTGCATAGTAAATTCAAGGTCAGCTGGAGCTCCATGAGACTCTGTCCCCAAAAACCAAAAATCAGAGCCTCCTTTCTTTATTGGGCCTTACATCATTTCCACCACCTAAGCATCAACTTGGGGACCACAGAATGTTGGGAATTAAAGAGACCTTGGGAATTTCTTTTAATGTACTTCAGTTTGGGGTAAAGGAGACCAAGGGAGTGGAAGGTGGTGAATCACTTTAGATCAGAGAGCTGACAAGACAGTCTGAACCAAAATCCTCTGAGAAGATTCTGCTGCAAAGGAGGTGACTTTCCTAGTTAGTATTCTGTTGCTGTAAAGGAAAACCATGACCACAGCAACTCTTATAAAAAAAAAAAAACATGTAGAGCCGGGTGGTGGTGGCACACGCCTTTAATCCCAGCACTCGGGAGGCAGAGGCAGGTGGATCTCTCTGAGTTCGAGACCAGCCTGGTCTATAAGAGCTAGTTCCAGGACAGGCTCCAAAACCACAGAGAAACCCTGTCTCGAAAAAAAAAAAACCAAACAAACAAAAAAAAAACATGTAACTGGGCAGTGGTGGCATATGCCTTTATTCCCAGCACTCAGGTTGCAAAGGCAGGTGGATCTCTGTGAGTCTGAGGCCAGCCTAGTCTACAAGAGCTAATCCCAGCTAGGTCTGTTACATAGAAATGCAGGCAGAGTTCTTCTGTGTCTTGGCAGTCATTCCCAAATATCCACTCAGAGACTTATTATTATTAATTATAAATTCTTAGCTGATAGCTTAGGCTTGTCTCCAGCCAGCTCTTATAACTTAAATTAGCCCATTCTATCCATCTATGGGCTGCCCTGAGGCTCATTTACCTCCTCTGTGAACTTCCTATGTTGCTGCTTCTGCTTTTGGCCCAAGACTCCTCAGACTCGGGCTTTTTTCTTTCGAGCATTCTCTTTGCCCTGAGAATCCTGCCTACCTATTGACCAATCAGCTTTTTATTAATAATGAATGTAACACATTTTTACCATGTACAAAGATTAATCCACAGCATGTTTATCCCATTATCATCATGGTAGGAAGCACGGTAACACTCAGGCAGACATGGTGCTGGAGAAGTAGCTGAGAGTTCTTCATCTAGATCTGTAGGCAACAGGAAGAAAGAAAGACTCTGGGCCTGGCTTGAACATTTGAAACCCCAAAGCCCACCCCAGTGACACACTTCCTCCAACAAGGCCACACTTCCTCATCTCTGCCAAGAAGTTCCACTCCCTAATGACAAACATTCAAAACCATAAGCCTATGTAGGCCATTCCAATTCAAACCACCACAGTGGCCCATTTACTAATGTTAAAAAGAAAAAGAAATTAACGGAGCTGGATAGAATACTGACCTCTAAAAAAGAAAGGCCTATGACTGTAATCTCATAAATGCAAATTATCTTCACCACCATCATCTCCATCATAACCACCATCACCATGATCACCATCATCTCCATCATCACCATCATCTCCAACATCACCATCATCTCCAACAATCACCATCATCTCCAACAATCACCATCATCTCCATCGTCACCATCAGGTACATCATCACTATCCATCAGGTACATCATTACCATCATCTTCATCATTACTCATCATCTTTGAGGCATTGTTTTCAGCACTGCTCTGTCTTAAATCTTAAAGTTTCCCCGTTGTGATAATTTTTGTTTTGTTTTTTTGTCTAGTTTATACATGTGCTCCAGTCTTTATTATTCTTTCATTTTTTGATTTTCTCTGAGTGTGTGTGTGTGTGTGTGTGTGTGTGTGTGTGTGTGTGCGCGCATGTGCCCTGGAGTAGATGTGGAGGTTAAAGGATAACTAGAGTTGATTCCCTCCTTGTATCATGGAGCCTAGGGGCTAAACTTAGATCATCAGAATGGTGGCCAGTGTCTCTACCTACCGACCGACTTAACCAGCTTCAATCTTTAATATTCTTAAGCTTGTTTTGAAGATGTTATCATTATACTTTAAAATGAACATACTGAGGGCTGGCAGGAAGATGCAAGGATAGGCTTGGAAGACTGTTTTTGTTTTTCTTTACAAGAAAACAGGCATGACAGTTGACACCTGCAATTCTAGCACTCAAGAGGCTGTGATGTAGGATGAGGAGTTCAAGTCCGGCCCCAGAAACAGAGTGAATTCAAATGTAGCCTAGACTGCTTGAGACTCAATTGCAAATTAAAAAATCAAAAACAAAAACAGATTTTAATCTGTCCCCATTTAAAGCCTTCCATGACTTCATATTGCTTTCATTACAGTAACTATTAAGAAGCATTCAGATTCATCATTGCCACTCGGTTTTTATTTTTAAATTATCTTTCTCATGTTCTTGTGTGGTATGGATAGAACCCAGGATATCTCCTCCCCGCTCCCTGTCCTCTCTCCTTCCTCCCTGGTCCCCCCCCCCCACTTTCTAGCAGGACTAGAAATGAACTCAGGATCTTGCTCACGCTAGACAAGAGCCCCTACCCACTCCTATTCTGCTTTCTTGACTAGAAAATGAAAGACATAGTAAAATCCACCCTCTTCACAGAGACTGGACACTCTAACTGCTCCAAGTTGTCCCTGTGTCTGGTCAGTCTTTCCCTTCCTTGACTTGAGAATGAATTGTGCGGCCTTCACATTCTCCACAGGGATCCCCGTCTCTGAAGTCCCCCCATTCCCCACTGAACACCTTCTATTGGATGTGTTTGCCTGTCATTTGCTTTCCTCCCTCTTCTAGTCGAGATTTTTGAAAACAGGCCTGTCTGCTGCGATACTAATACCACGCCAGCCTTCTCCCTATCTGGTGCATGGATAAATGAGGGAATGATTGAATGATAGGCAAAATAAAATCTCCATTACTGCTGCTGGCAGAGGAAGAACTCAACCCGTCGTGGAACATCTTCAGAGGACAGATAAAGGACATTGAATAACATAAAATGCTGTTTGGTTTCTGTGCCAGGATCAAACCTAGAGCTTTGGGCATTCCGCACACAGACTTTCCACGGGAGCCACACATAAACCCTCTCGGGGCACTGTCAGACAGCTTTGGAAGATGACTTTCAAGGCTGGCATGGTGGCACACGTCTTTAGTCACAGCACTCAGGAGCCAGAGGCAGGCAGATCTTCGTGTTTGAGGATAGCCTGGTCTGTATGATGAGTTCCAGGCCAACCAGGCCTATCTAGCAAAACCTTGTCTTTAAAAAAAGAAAGAGTGATTTCTTTCTCCCCAGAAGAATGACACAACTCAGTTAGGGAAGGGCTTGCTTAGTGTGTGTTCGGTCATTAGTACTGCATAAACTGGGTACAGTGTGCATGCCTGTAACCTCAGCACTTGGCACAGAGAGGCAGGAGAATCTAAAATCTACAGTCATCCTCGACTACCAGGCTGGCTTGGAAAACGTGAAATCAGCACTTTTCTTTTTTCTTTCTTTCTTTTTTTTTCTCACCTTGACCAAATACCAGAGAGAGATAACTCTAAAGAAAGAAGGGGTTTGGTGCTGTGGTCCAGAGTCATTGAATCTGTTGGTGATGTACCTATGATAAGGGAAAACATCATGGCAATGTAGCATGTCACAGAGCCCACTCACCTCATGGTAGATGAAAAACAGAGGGAGGGGGAGAAGGAACCAGATACAATCTTCTAAGGCACCCATCCAGTGTCTTATTTCCTCCAGCTAAGCCCAGTTCCTAACATTTCCACTATTTCTTAAAACATACCACCAGTTGGGGATGAGCTAGCTACTCAACTAGTAAGCCTTGGCGGGGCAGGTTGGGGGCGCTCGTTTCGTATTAAAAATGTAACAAACACCCTCTCAATTCTTTCCTTCAAGTTTGGTCCTGTTGCTTTGAGTTAACCACCCCTTGCACACACACACACACACACACACACACACACACACACACACACACACACACACCCCTTCTCTTAGGACAAAAGTAAACCGTGGGAATAAGGCTGGAAGGTAGGACGCAAGCTTAGCGGCCCGAGGCCCTGGACTCAATCTGCCGCACCCAAACTGAACAAACAAATGCAAAAGACGAATTCTTGCCCAGTCTGGAATGAATCAGTACACAAGGCGATTGGCTAAAGCGAGTTTATTTGTGGATTTACTAGTGAGGGATGAATTTGTCTCTGCTCTCAGGAGTTGCTGCAGAAAGAAATGCAAGTGTGCTAGGAGCGCTTGTCTGTTTCTGTTTGCGTTGATAGACCAAGCGCAGCTCTTTTTTCCGCGGCGCCTTATCTTTGCTTCCGTGAAGAACGCTTGGGCAAATGGAGGTTTGTTTTTTGTTGTTTTTTTTCCCCCCCTCCCATGTGTGTTCCATTTAGATCAGGAAACTGGCATTTCAGCCTGGAAGACTTGGGCCAGATGTTGGTTCGCTGGCTGAAAGATTTCCTGCCCCCATAGGTGACCTCTGAAGGCAGAATAGGCTTTTTCTTAATGGATAGGCTGTCCAGATGACCTCATTTCCAGAACAAGGGTTCTTTGTGGAGTGTCTCTTTGCTATTAGAATCAACATCATCTGATTTTCGAGAACATTCATTCGATGGAGGGTAGCTAGCACCTAGTTGTTTTGTTTATGAGGGACGAGAAGAAATGAGGCCTAGACTCGCCATTAAAACATTTTCTTTCTGGCATTCTCTGAGAGAGAAATGGTGAAGAAAACCTGGTGCCTGCTTACCCATATGACTTTTTTTTTTTTAATTTCAATCTTTATTCAGGCCAATACAGGCTATAGGAACAGTGAGTGTACACTTCCCTAAACAGGGGATCGTTTCACCAAACTCCACAATGGCACTAATTAAAGAGGTCATTCTGACCCCACTGTCCTGTAACTAGAACCTTCTATCTCCCCAGATGAGACGCTCTTTGAGGCAGCCCCACATCTTTGGATGAGCTCTTTACAGAGTTCATTTATTAATATCTACAACTGTGTAAAGACGCTCAGGGAAGTGGTTATAACTGAGCCTTTGTGTGTGCGTGTGTGTGTGTGTGTGTGTGTGTTGAAAGAAAGGAGAAGAAAGTGGCCTTGAGAGACTAGGGGAGAAAGTTCATAGGACACCACTGTACATGAAAAGGAGTGTGGGGATGCTCAATGAAGGGAGAGCTATGGTTTTGACATCCCAAAATAATAGAGGTTTGCAGCAGGAGGGATAGTTGGGGTTCTTTCATTCAGGAACAAAGAAAGGAGTGGCTCTTTGTGTTGGGCAACAGATGAATGTTGCTAGGAGAGAAATCAAGGAAGTTCCTTGCGATCCAAAATCTGGGCTCCTCCAGAAGAACAGAATAGAATGAAATAGAGCCACGGAGAGTTAACGGCAGGGCTGGCAGTTCCTCGTCTAGTCATCGCTATCGTCAATTTCTGAGTCTTTTGAAACAAGAGTAGTAAAAGGAATATCACACCTGTCCTTTAAAAAAAAATTTTTCTTTCTTTCTTTCTTTTTTTTTTTTTTTATTGAGCCAACTCCTGTTTTTAACAGAATGCCATGTGTAACCCGGGGCTTTAAAAAGGAAAGTTATTCAGGGTTGCAGAGATAACTGGCTGTGTAAAGTACCTGCTGGGAAATCACAGGGACCCCAGCTTGATTCCCAGAACCCAGGAGGAAGAAAAGTCAGGTGTGGTGCATGCTTGTGATGCCACAGCTAGGGAGGCCGAGACAGGGGGTTCCCTGGGGCTCAGTGGCCAGCAGCCTTACCTCCTTGACAAGTTTCGGGCCAGTGACAGACTCGAGAGGGCCCAACAGCTAAGAACTGTTACAGAGAACATTTGTTTGGTCCCCGGCACCCTCACGGAGGCGCTCATAACAGCCTGAACTCTAATTCCAGGGCATCCACCATCCACCTCCGGCTGCTACGGATTCCCGCACACATGCACACACGGCACATACATTCAGGGTTTACAGGCGGACGATGCCTGAAGGGAACCAAAACGGTTCCTCTGCCTCCAAACAAGAAGTGGAATTCTTACCCCATGGACCATACCACTGTGACACCTCCAGGGCACAAATTAGCGGCTTTAACCTGATATTTTTTAATTGAATGGGAAATTCTCCCCCCAGCAACCATGTTTAAGTATCAGAGAAGCCAAGTAGGCATTCTCATCAAGTTTATATAAGAGACAAGATTGATGAGCCAGTTCGGGTGGTGGATGCTTTCCAGCTGTGCTTTTAAGTCTTTGCAGAACTTGGAAACACCCCACAGTCTTGGTATCTCATTAGCACATTTTTTTTTTTTTTTACGTTCTCAAAAAGTGTGAGTAAAAAGACAAGTAGCCAGGAACACACTTCTAAATATCATTCTCCAGATCTTCATCTTTCTGCTTGAGGCAGATCCCCCTAACATAATTTCACAGCTCTCCCTGGGACAAACCATTTCCATCTAGATTTTTTTTTAATTAATATTGAGTTGAACTTTTTAGGTTCTTTTTTTTTTTAAATAGAGTATGATCATTTCTAGTTGCCCACATTTTTGGATTTTTGGTTATCATAGGTACCGTTAGACGGCCCACTAGAATCCTATACAGAGCTTTATATCTGTGGCTCGATGCAATAAAGTTTAGGCCTTTTCTTGACCTCACTAGTCCACTTACACTCTTGGGACTTTTTTCTTTTTCTTTCTTCACAAACACTATCTCTATCTATCTACCTAATTTCTGTCTATCTCTCTATTATCTATCTATCTATCTATCTATCTATCTATCTTTTATCATCTATCATCTATCTATCTTTCTAACCATGTGTCCTTGGTGTGATCCCTTGTTGTGGGATACAAGAGCCGGGAATCAGGCACCCTCTGAACTCAGATCTGTAGTCTAGCACTAAGCATGTTCTTCCTTTCTCTTTGTTTTGGAAACTGGCCAAAAGTCCAAGTTTGCTTTCTCCGAAATTCTGAACTTTCTCCCTGTTTCTCTGAAGCCTCCACTTCTTTGCCACATAGCACCTACTGACTTTTGATCCATACCTGAATATTCCAGTTTTCTTAACCTTTAACTCAAAAGGCATGACTCTCTCGCTTTTCTTTTTTGTTTTTGTTTTTGTTTTTGTTTTTGTTTTTGTTTTTCGAGACAGGGTTTCACTGTGGCTTTGGAGCCTGTCCTGGAACTAGCTCTGTAGACCAGGCTGGTCTCGAACTCACAGAGATCCGCCTGCCTCTGCCTCCCGAGTGCTGGGATTAAAGGCGTGCGCCACCATCGCCCGGCTCTCTCGCTTTTCTTCTGCCTCCACAGCACTCCCCAAAGCTGCCTGCATTCATGGATTACCCACCCTGCTGTCTCTCTCAAATTCTGGCGAAATTGCTCTTGAGCTTCCTTCTGAGTCTATTATAAAATCTTTTATTGTTGAAATTAAGAACCCAAATGGGACCATCACATTCTTCGGTAGCAGAAGCAGGGAAGGCCTGACAGAGCTGATGGCAGTGGGAGTGTGTGACACTCTGCACTTGACGGTGGGCAGATGCAAGAACTGTATGCAGAAAACAGGGGTGGGCATGACCTCCAAAAACCTGCCTCTAGTGATCTGTTTGCATCAGCCAAGTTCTACCTTCTGAAGGATCCACAGCCTTCAAAATAGTGTCACAACCTGGGAACTCGGGGTTTAAGTGAACCTGTAGAGACATATTTCCAATTTTTTGGAATATTTGAGGCTAGCCCAGGGAGCAGAGTGAATGCTGACTTTAAAATAAAGTGACCTAAAATACATTTATTTTTAAATCATGTGTATGTGTGCATCTATGTGTGAGTGTGTGCATGTGTGGTGTGTGCACATGGTGTGCAGTTGCCTGGGGAGGCCAGAGGTACCAGCTCACTTGGAGCTATAAAACACTATCCAGTATGGGTGCTGTGAACGGAACTCAGGTCCTCTGCAAGAGCTGTACCTGCTCTTAACTGCTGAGCCATCTTTCCAGGCCCAGGAGTGTGATTTTTGTTCTTGTCGTTTTATTTGTTTCTCGAGATAGAGTCTCACCAGATATCTCCGGTTTGCCCGGACCTTAATATATGGGCCAGCTGGTCTAGAACTCACAGATCCGCCTGCCTTTGCCTCCCGAGTGCTGGGATTAAAGGCGTGTGCCACCACACACAGCTAGGAGTGTGATCTTAGGTTGTGGAAGGAAATAGCTGTAATGTTACTGTTGCATCGGATAGAGTCATTTGTCTGCAGAATCTTGCTATTTCCATAGCTCCACCCCCAGATGAAGACCTGTAACTAAGTGGTCAGGGAGGTATTGTTGCTGACCAGAACAGAAGAGATTTCAGATGGGGTCAGAGAGATGATTCAGAGGTAAAAGCACTGGCTGTTCTTGCAAGGATCCAAGTGTTGTTCCCAGTACAGCAGACCCAGAGAAGCTAACAAGGTCCTATAACTCCAGCACCAAGGGACCTGTCACCCTCTTTTGGTTTCTGCAGGCACTCACATGCAGATACATTCACAAGCATGTGTGCTCACAAGAATACACACACACTAACTAAATAATAAATACACTTGAAAAGAAAAGAGATTTCAGAGGAACATAGCGCCTCCGTTCTTGCTTTATTCATCTTCCCCCCTTAACCTCTTTTAACAGTTTCACTTAACGAAATATTTTCGAATTATTATTTTATGTATATAGGTGTTTTACCTGCATGTATGTCTGTGCACCATTTGCATGCCTGGTGCTTATGGAGGCCAGAAGAGGGTGGCAGATCCTGTTTGTTGGAACTGGAGTTACAGATGGCTGTGAGCCATCATGTAGGTGCTGGGACTCAAACCTCGGTCCTTTGGAAGAGCAGGCTTTGCTCTTAACTGCTGAGTCATCTCTTCTGCCCACGTCTTCATTTTGTTTTCATTTCCCTTTACCTTGGTCTCAGATCATTTTTTGTACCTCTCAAATATTCCTTGACGAAGGGGACTTACAAAACAAGCAAACAAAAGCGAAACAAGTACTGCTTTTGCAGGAGTTGAGATCGCCTTCCAGGCATTTGTGAGGAAAAAAAAATACTGGAAAGTTTTGTTGGAGGAAAAACATTTTAGTCTGCAAGTCTCCCCTTGAATTTGTTTCCCCAAGGCATTGTGGAATGCCCCATTTGGGAGTGCCAGAGATGAGACATTGCTGATGAGTGGCAAAAATTAGGCTTATCTGTTTTCATTGCTCAATTTCAGTGCCAAGCAAAAACTGGGCTATTTATCATCTTTCAGATTTAATATATGCTATTAGCAGGAAATGTGTTCTTTAAAACAAAACAACTATTTAAATACAACTTTGTTCCCCAAACACGTCCCATTCTTGCAGAGAGTCTATTTTAATGTAAATACTTAATCATTTGCCCTTTGAAACCAAATATACTAGGTGTGGTAGCAGGTAAGCAAGTGATCCTCGCCAAGAAAGGCGGGGCAATTGCAAGCTGAAGATCAACCTGAGCTAATAGAGTTTAAGGTTAGCCTGGGCTGCATAATAAGACTGTGCTTCTCGCCCAAAACAAACAAAACAAAACAAAAAACAAAACAAAACAAAACAACAATCACCCAATCAACTCTCCTGAAGGATATTGTCAATTAAACAATTCCATTTTTTCCCCTCCTTTTCCCCTTTTCCCTCTCTCCTCTGCTTTCTTCTCTCCCCGCCCCCACCTATTTTCAGGCAGGGTCTTAATGAAGTGCAATTGAATTTCTGGTTCCTATGACCTCGTCCCTCAAGTCCTGGGGATTATTATAGGTGTGTAAAACTACAGTTGCTCACTTATCTCCTAAGATCTTCTTTAATCAGTGGATTTGTTGTTGTTGGTTGTTGTTGCTTTAGTTTGGTTTTTGGTTTTTCACACAGGGTTTCTCGGTGTAACGTTGGAGCCTTTCCTGGAACTTGCTCTGTAGACCAGGCTGACCTCACAGAGATCCACTTGCCTCTGCCTCTGGGATTAGAGGCGTGCACCAAAAACGCCTGGCTAATCTGTGAATTTTTAAAGTTACATATTTGTTTGTTTGTGAGGACACACACCATTTTGGAGGTAGGAAGGCAACTACTGGCTCGGGTATAATATTTTTGTTTTTGTTTTATTTTTCTGGGAGAGGACTTCTTTGTGTAGCCCTGACTATTCTGGAACTTGCTCTGTAGACCAGGCTGGTCACAGAATCAGAGATTTGTGTCCAGAGTGCTGGGATTCAGGGAACGTGCCACACTTCTGGTCTAATGTTGAAACGTAGTCTGTTAAAACGTCCTCACCTGTGCATCCCTTTCCTCATTCCTACTTGCCCAGAGTGTGCTAGGCTGTCAGTCCAGCCCACAACACTATCCCCTGGGGATTGGAATCTACAGATTGCTGAACCAAGGCTTGAGGGTGCATGCAACCCTTTCATCCCAGCACTGGGAGGCAGAGGCAGAGGCAGAGGCAGAGGCAGAGGCAGAGGCAGAGGCAGAGGCAGAGGCAGAGGCAGGTGGGCTGGTCTGTGAACTCAAGGTCAGTCTGGTCCACACAGAGATAGGGAGCTCCAAGCCAGCCAAGTCTACTTAATGAGACCCTGTCTCAAAGTGAAAAGAAATCCAAACCAACACCAAGAACAAGGTCAATTTGATCAATTTGAGCCTGATTCAGGTCAGCAGAGCTCATATGGTGATGTGGGAGTGATTTCTTATTAATAAAGAAACTGCCTAGACCCATTTGATAGGCCAACCCTTAGGTAGGCGGAGTAAACAGAACGGAATGCTGGGAGAAAGAAGCTGAGTCAGGGAGTCGCCATGATTCTCCCACTCCAGACAGACGCAGGTTAAGATCATTCCTGGTAAGCCAGCTCGTGGGCTACACAGATTAATAGAAATGGGTTAGATCAATATGTAAAAGCTAGCCAATAAGAAACTGAAACTAATGGGTCAGGCAATGTTTAAAAGAATACAGTTTCCGTGTAATTATTTCGGGTAAAGCTAACCGGGTGGCGGGACACAGCCCGCCGCTCCTTATTTCAACAATATGGAGAGCTGGTTCAGGGGTTGAAGTGCTTGCGGTATATAAAAAAAAATATTAAAAAAATTATTAGAAAGAAAAAAAAAGTGCTTGCAGTGCTGAGTTCAGTTCTCACACACAGACAGTCATCTGGGAACTGTTGTGTATATGCCTGATCCCAGCACCTCAGAATACAGAGACTGGAGGGTCACTGGGTTTGCTGGCTGCCTGCCTGACTGAAAAACAAAGCAAAAAAAAAAAAAAAAAAAAAAGCAAAACAAAAAACATGAGCCTCAGTTTCCAGGAGAGACCCAGCTTTAAGGAATTAGGCAGAAAGTATACCTGCAGGCATGTTTAACTCTCCCACTCTCCATACAGGCGCACGTGTATATACACACACACGCGCGCACACACACACACGCATGCATGCACACACACGCATGCACACATGCACACGCGCACGTGCACACACACATGCATGCGCACAAGCACACGCATGCACACATGCACTCGCATAAGAGATGAGTGGACATCCTCGATGGGTGAAGGGAAATCCTAAGTGCCATTTTAGAAAGGTCAAAGTTTATGAGATGCATTTTAATTTTATTTTTATTGTCCTCGCTGTGAAAACTGAAGAGGAATGGGGCATACAGCTCAGTGTGAAGGGTTGGGTTTGCTCTTCAGCACACGAAACAATGAACAACCAAACAACCAAACACCAAAAAAGACAACCAGAACAACAGAGAGGACAAACAGAAGGTGATGGGAGAGTCCTCAGGACCACACCTGCCTGAGGTAATCTCTCAGCTTTATGACTCAGGGAACACATTCCAGGGCTACGAATGACTTCTTCCGACCCAAGATCTTTAGGATCTTTCGGTATGAAGAAGAAGGAAACTCAGATCCAGCCTCGCAAGATGAGTGGGTGGGGAAGGGCTGGGAAATGGGTCAAGGTTCTACCATGTAAAGATTCTTGCATAATCACCAATAACCTCAGAAAAAAAGATGGAATTTCCTTCTCTTACACAGGAGGTAAATAATTTGCCGAATGTTTTTAAACTTAACTTTCTCTCATTCCTAATATTTGTGCTTTCCGGGTTGGGGATTTAGCTCAGTGGGAGAGTACTTGCTAGCAAGTACAAAGTCCTTGGTTCCATCCTCAGCTCTGAGGGTGGGTGTGGGGGTGTGGGGTGGGGTGTGGGTGGTGACGACACCAAATAATATTTGGTAAAACCGTACTTTCACTGCCACACACTAGTCTAGTTACTTTTCTTGTGTTATTAGAGTGAGTTACTCAGACTGTGGCCTGAAAATTTGTCACCCTGACCCACAGAAAGAGCAAGTACAGAACAAGATAGTATAAATATGTATGTGTAGTCCATGGTATAGACGACACAGTATGACAACAGCTTCCACTAACCTTACTGAGATGACTACATTCTCACAGTTTTCAGGTCGCTTGGTGCAGTAAATATTTATCACACCAGGTGTAGTGGCTCAGGCCTGTCATCCTATCACTTGGGAGGCGGAGATAAGAGGTTGGTGTAATGGTAAAACCAAAACAGGTCCCCGAGTGGCAGCAGCAGGCAACCAGCCACGCGGGGCAGTGGGTCCCAGGAAGGGAGCCACATAGTGGGTGAGAGGCAGAAACAAATAGGCACGCCATGCAGAGAAAGTGGGTTATGAAGGGGAAAGGAGGAAAGGAGAGAAGGGAGAAGAGCAGAGAGAGAGAGAGAGAGAGAGAGAGAGAGAGAGAGAGAAACAGGGAGAGACGGAGGAGGGGTAGAGGAGAGAGGAAGAGAAGCTACTTCTTTGGGAGAGACTGAAAGAAAGGAGCTCAGGTTGGAAGCTGAAGAAAGACCTGCTTTCCTTTGTTGGGCGAGTGGAGAGGCTTGTCTCTTAAAGGGACAGTACAGATCATTACAATTAGGGCCATCCTTTGTTACATAGTGAGCTCTCTCAAAGTCAGCCCAGGATACTGTCTTAGTCACTATTCTATTGTTGTGAAGAGACACCTTGGCCATGGAATCTCATAAAAGAAAGCATTTAATTGGGGCTTGCTTACTGTTTCAGAGGTCTAGTCCATTTTCATGATGGTGTGAGTCATGGCATAGCATGGGGCAGTAGCTGAGAGCTAACATCCTGGTCTATAGGTAGGTAGGTAGGTAGAGAGAGAAAGAGAGAGAGAGAGAGAGAGAGAGAGAGACTGGGCCTGGCTTGGGCTTTTGAAATCTTGAAACCCACCCCCAGTGGCACAACTTCTCCAACAAGACCACACGTACTATAATAAGGCCTCAACTCCTAATCCTTCTAATCCACTCAAATAGTCCCGCAACATGGTAACTAAGTATTCAAATATATGAGCCTATAGGGCCATTCTTTTCAAACCACCCCAGATGCATAATATCAACAAATAAATAAAACCTTTGTCAAGATGCACGGAATTGATTTCCAGGTTCCAGTGAGCTGGAAGAGAGCCTGAGTGGGAAGGAAAACGTGGAGGAGGTGGGATCTTAGTATGTCCCCTCAAGAGTCTGTACTTGCCTTACGTTGGCAAGGTATGTGGGAATCAAACATACACCACTATGGGTGGAAGAGGAAGGGGAGGACGATGATGGTTCTTTGATAAGGGAAGGGAGTTGTCAAAAAGCCTGAGCAGGAATTTGTAGGAGAAAAGATTCAATTTTAGGGTAGTAATCAGCTAGATTTTCAGTTAATTTATGGAAGCTGATTAGGAAAGAGATTCAACTTGTTTGTTTGTTTGTTTGTTTATTTAGCAAGACAGTGGTTCACATAGCCAAAGCCAGTCTTGAACTCCCAATCTTTCTGTCTGTGCGGGATATATAGGCTTAAGCCATTACAAATACAGAGGGAGACAGATTTACACACACACACACACACACACACACACACACACACACACACACACTTCTGCTTCTGTTTTTAAATGCTCAAAATTATCTATGTTCCAGAAGTAGAGAGGCCAATAGGCAATATGGCAAAAACACAATTTGCCACTATCCATATAGGTATTAGCCCTCCCCCAAAATGCTGTTCATCTCATTTCCTCAGTCAGGTTTAGGGGAGTGCCAGCAAACTTACTGTGGAGGAGATTAAAGGGTAGATAGCCATAAGAGCCACGTGCCAGCTAGGGTTCAGTCATTGATGAATCTCCTGTGTTACAGTGCAACCTTACTATCTTTAGGTGACCCGGAAACACACAAGCCTCTGTGGGTGGCAATTAGCTTGGCTTGGCCTTGCCTTCTATTGGATAGGGAAACTGCAGCATTGAAAGGTCCATGTTTGTCACCAGGTCATCTGAGTCAAGAGGAGAAAGACCCCTGTCTGGTATCTGAGATGGCCCCATCTTTGTCCTAGCCCCCAGTCCTACTTGCACAACTCACTTGCCAGGTTTTTATGTAGCAAACGGGCTGCATAGGGCTCTACGTTTCCTGAAGTCAAAATTCTAAAATATCCCCATCAAGTCATGGGTGAAGGCTACTTTCCTCTGCTCGCCATTTCTTTGTTTTGATGTCTTTAATAGACAAGACCAATTCTTTTAAAACTCACATTTTTTAGTAGAGCTTGCTTGGCTCTCAGCACCAAACAGCACCAGAGAAGCCTGAACCACCTGGCTTAACTGCATCAGCCCAGAGAAACATCAGACCTGGCCACAGTGATTCAGGGTCTAGGGCTCTTCTTCAATTAAAACACAGAAAAAATTGGGGGGAAGGATCGTAAAATCTTTGTGTGTGTATGTATATGTGTGTATGTATATGTGTGTGTTGTGTGTGTATGTGTGTGTTGTATGCATGTGTGTATTGTGTAAGTGCGTGTTATATGTATATGTGTGCTGTATATGTGTTGTGTAAGTGTGTGTGTGTGTATACTCATACACATACCTTTGAAAGTCAGGGGTTGATGTCAGGTGACTTTCTCTACCACTCACCACCTTATTTTATTTTATTTGAGACTTGGTCTTTTACTGAACCTGGAGTTCATGAGCTGTCTGGACTTGCTGGCCACCAAAGTCACAAGAATTCTGCTGTCCCTCCATCCCAGTCCTGGGATTATAGGCCCATATGGCTAGTCTAGGTTTTTACTTGATTCTGGGGATTTGAAATCAGGTCCTCACTTTTAAAGCAAGCACTTTACCCCACCACTCCCCCACTCCCCAGCCATCTCTCTTGGCCACTTCTTTTCTTTTTGGGTTTTGAATTCGTCAATGAGAGCTATTCGCCCATTGCACAGATTGGTGTTCTCAAGGCCAAGTGGATGCAGAAGACATGCTTAACTGCTTCCATCTATGTAAGCTGAGAAAGAAAAGGAGAAACTGTAGAATTGTTCTGTCCCTGGGGTCCCCTGCTTCATCCCCTGTCCACCCCAATTCTTTAACCCAAGTCTTTACTAAGGGACAGATTTCCTTGGGTTTCTTTAGTTTCACAAAGTGTCATCTCTTAGGAAAAATTTTCTGAGTAGAGAAGAAGAAAATGGGGGTGGGGGCAAAAGATAAAAGTAATAACCTCTTCAGGGCTTTTTCTTGTCAACACACACATAGGCCTGGAGTGTGCATGGGCTGAATGGCCATAAAATTAACCTTTAGTTTTGAACATACCCCTTGCCTGTGTTTTTTTTTTTTATGTAAAAAACCCTTTTCGTGTAAAACCAAAACAAAGAAACAAACAAACAAAAAAAACCCTTACAACCCAAATATAGTCTCCCCTAATTATCCGAAAATCCTGTAAGTGCACAGCACTGTGGCCACCTGGGAGCCAAAATGTCCCCACTCTTCCAAGGACCCAAACAATGGCTCGTGCCCAGGCGAGCTTCGTCACACTTTGTTTTCCAAGAAGCCTGGGCCGACACACAGGGCTGTGATTGCATGGGTTGTTCGACTTGCCCAGGGCGAGGTGTGGGTTGTCACCATACTAACCCCTCGTTTAAGCGACCAGTTTAAAGATTAACTTTCTGCTGTTTCTGTGGCGGAAGGCGCGAAGTGACTGGCGCAATAGGGGACTTGTGCGGGGTCCGGGGCCCGCGGCTCTGCAGCGCTTTCAACAGGCGATTTGTTGGCTGGGCTGGGGCTCATTTCCATGCAAAGCGCCTGACTCAGAGCACCTTTTGTTGCTAAACGCTTTCTTGAGCCTGGAGGGGAGGGAGTCATGTGGAGTTGGAAGAGCTCATTCTGAAGAGAGGGGTCCGGGACTGGCTAGCCCGTGTTCACAGGCTCCACCGTCCACTGTCCGGCCCAGCGCAGACTCTCCAGTAGAGGAGAGTCGCGTGCCTCCCGGAGCCGGTCCCCATCGCAGGACACAGATCCTGTGCGGTGGGGGCTCCTAGCTCCCTCGCCCTACGAGCTCCCCGCCGCAGCCAGTGGTGCCGACTCTGCTCCAGCTACCCTGTTGCTGCGCCCCGCCCGGCTAGGAAAAGTTTCTGGAGTTGTCAATCGCGGTCGCTGCGAATCGAGGTGCAGAGTCCTGGCAGTGGGGCTCGTACCCGGCGCAGCCTGGGGCATGCGACGCGGGGGCGCGGCCGGGTGACGCTGCGGGCGGGGACCTTGCGCCCCGGCGGCCGACGCGCGGCTGTGGGCCGTGGGTAGCGCGGGGACCCGGACGCACGGGGACGCGGTCATGGAGGAGGACGCGGGAGCTGCTGGCCCGGCGCCGGAGCCGGAGCCCGAGCCCGAGCCCGAGCCCGTGGTGGAAGCCACGCAGGAACCTGAGCCGGAGGCCGGCACCTCCGAGGCGTTCTCCCGCCTCTGGACGGACGTGATGGGCATCCTGGTGAGCTACCTGGGGAAGAGTGCTCGGAAAGCGGGGCTCGCCCCTCGCCTGTCCGTTGAGGGGGACCCTTTCATCTCCCCGCTGTCTTCTCTTGATATAAGACTTCAAACTGTAATTAAAAAAATATTTTAAAATAAATAACCACCCACCGGTTACATTAGTGGCGGCTTTTGAACAATCGGCTGTAGTCAGGGACACCTGCTTAGAAAAGTTGGCGTGGAAAAAGCCAGAAAGAGTAGATGTAAATACTACTTGTAAATATTGGGCGGGTGGACTCTTCATGGCCTCACGGCAGTGATGTTTATCCGCACAGGGCTTGTCGTGTGCCCACGAGAGGAAAACAACCATTTCCTTAGGCAGAACTACCACAGTGTTTACTCGCTCAGCCCGCGGCTCTGCCAGTTTGTAGAATCACAGGGTATTTGTTTTATTTGTTTGGGACTGAAAACAATAGGCGGTATATTGCTGAGTGTGTTGATAAGAGGTTTTGAACTGCCCTGGGACTGAAGGCGCCCATGGAAATTAATTTAATTCTGGAAAGCAGTTTTTATACCCCGGAGATGAAGTTTAGTAGCAGGTTTGCATGGACAGGGTTTTTACACACAGACGTCTTAACACATGTGAGGATTTCCGATTGCCAGATGTGTAGCTCATCCGAAAACACTCGGACTTTTACTCTGAGGTACTCATTTTCTCACAGGAGTAGGCGTTTTTAGCTGCGTCTCTGTGGCAACAATACAGCGTGTAGTTTTCACCTAGGTGGAAACGTATATGCCTGGTTCAAATCCCTGGTCTCCAACTGGCTGCGATTACCTTGGCCAGGTCATTCACCCCTTGTGAGTCTCCATCTCATCAGCTGAAACACTGGGTAAGAAGTCTTGCTTCTTGGATTTTATGAGATGCACTGGGCGGATGTGTATGAAGCGCTCAATTACCGCCTGATGAATAAATAGTAGATGTTCAATGACTTCAGCTCGGTTTATTTATTTATTTTTTTTCCTGCACCTCGAGCCTGTCTCTCATCTTTCTGGACACCTTGTAGTTCAGTGTGTCCCATTTTTCTGGGTTAAAGATTTCTACCTGAGCGTTAGACTATATAATGAAAGACACATTTACCTATGATAGAATTGTTAAGGACGCAGCACACTGTGTACATACGCCATAATATTTTGGATTTAAAATCCGTCACATTTTCTAAGTCTTTCAGATGTATAAGATGCTCGGTTGGAATTCCAGGAAAACCAGTGAGCATTTTAAATTGGTGACCGAGAGTCTGAAGTTCAACCAGCAGACACCTTATCTGGGTCTTGCCAGAAGCTGCTCTGTGAATTTTCCGGCTCTGAGAAGACAGGTTTTGATAGCATCACAGCGCATCTTTCAGGAGGGTGTGGGCTGGGTGTGCGTGGGGTGGGGGTTGCTGGCAAAAATGCAAGCTGTACTGAGTGCCGTCAGGGGAGGAGGATTGGCAGGTGGTACTTTCTGAATATTTGTTTTCTTTCGGCTGGCAGATTCCGGCACTGTTGAGTTAGTTGTTCTTTGGCTGAGTTAAAGATGGGGTGGGGCCCTAGATGATCAAACCTGTTACTCAAAGAGCAAATGCATGCAGAAGAAAAGAAAATAGGTGCTCCTACCCGGCTTAGAGCTGAGCGTGAAGCCAGGAGAGAGAAGGTCACTGTGGCCCAAAGGTTTTCCTATCCCTTGTGCAGTCTTGGTTTTCTTTGGGACAAACCTTGGGCATTTCTTAGTAAACTGCAGGAAGGGATACCTGACTGCCTTGTTTTATACATTTCTACTGGGGAGGTCCCATGTTAAAAGGCAGGATCTCACTACCAATAGAGAACTGTCCTCCAAGGGTGTATAAACAACTGCATCTTTCAGGAATATATGAAGACACAGAGGTGATATTTGGGTTGCTCCCTTCTTGCAGAAGCCCGAGGCACAGTTTCCTTCATTTTGTGTTTGTAATTGTGGGATTCTACAGTCATCTAAAGGGTCTGACCAATGGCGTGTACCTTGCTAGTGACAATGTCTGAGCTGACCCCTTGCCTGTCAGTCAGCCTAGTAGGCAGGCAATAGCCATTTTTAGGTAGAAGAGCAGGATCTCATCTCTGACAGCGCCCCCCCCCCACTTCTCTAACGTGGGCAAGGCCGAGGGTGAGGGTGGAATTTATTAGTTCTACCCTAGGGAAGGCTGTGGTGCAGGGTTATTAGTGAATTAATTAGTTATAATTCAGTAAACAAGGCATGAATACTCGAGTTCACTAGAACACATTTTGCTTACAAATTAATTCAGTCCATGCGCAGTTAAGCAGCAAATAGTTACTTTTCAGATAATTGTTAACAAAATACTTAGAGAATACTAAAACAGTCTAAAGCATGGAAATAAAGCAATGACCGAGCACATAAACACTAGTAAGTCAACACAGAGTAGTGAATGAAGAGAGGCTGACTCATGGGAGCCTCTGCTGTGAAGAGCTGACCGGGCTCAGTATCTGAGGATCAGTCTTCAGTCTGCATTGCCTGTGATTAACTGGCTGTGTAGCACATCGTTTGTCAAGTCAGAAAAGAGGCATGTACTTTTTAAATACAGAAGTCCCATTAAAATAGATCTCCTTTATAGCAGGAGTGCTTATGAGGGTGCTAAGGAATTCCGTCCCAGCAAAAGCTACCAACTGGGGCCATTTCATCAGGCCAACCAAAATCCGGGTGCTTCCAAGGTAACGGCAAGTTGTGAAATGTTTGTGAGCCCTGAGCAATCAGGCTCGGTGTTCTTGTGAAATTGGCCATTCTTTTAGATAGCCCTACATTGTGGCCAAAAAGGCCTAGATTTCTCAAAGCCTGACACCTTCCTGCCTGCCCACAAGTGCAGAATTAGAGTCCAGTAGGTTGTTTTCTCTTTACCATGTCTCTAACCCTAGTTTTCTGGTTGGCGATAGTATTTATTTTTTTCAGAGTGAGAATTGCCATGTTTATTTAGATATGGTTAGATAGGAAAAGTTTTTTTTTTTTTTTTTGTCTTTCCCAGGACTGATTATCTTTATGGCAAATTCAGCTTCGGCCTCCGGTAGCCCAGGGCCTCTCAAGCTGAGCCAGGCCCCCAAGGCTGCTGACTGGGAAGAAGTATAGTAAGCGCTTATTGTTCCCGGGACCCTGTGAGACACCCCCACCCCCACCCAAAGCTTCCTCTGTTCCCTCTGGCCTCCACAGTTTGTCCTCAGTTCCCAGCGCTCCCAGTAGACTCCCACTGTGGAGAAAGCGCCTCAGAATTCTAGAAAACTGCACTGTAGGCTTGAGTCCTCAGAGCTATTGTATCCCGCTGTCCGGCTGTTTACTCCAGTTCTGAAATAAAGCAGAACCCCAAAAGCTAAATGAAGGAAGAAGGAAAACAAACGGAAGAATGCATCCTTTTGTCAGGCCGAGTGTGGGGGAGGAGAGATGCTAGTGAGGTCCTGAGGGGGTCTTTAGCATGCCGACTCCTTGGAGAACAGTTAATTTACATGTACCCTGGGGAGGTGTCTCCAGTGACAGCCTATCAAGGAATGATCTAATTAAATTTACACATTGGAATTTGAGAGTCTGGGGCTGGGGGTGTGGTTCAGTGGGTAGTGCGCTTGCCTAGCAGGCAGGGAGAAGTGCTACTTCACTCTGGGGTGACGGCACACACCTGTGGTCCCAGCGCTGCTCTGGAGGTTGAGGAGGGAGAATCAGAAGCTCAAGGTCATCCTCAGCTAGGGTGACTGAGACGAGACTAGAGAAGGAGTGGGGGGTGGGGAGGTCAAGGTGAGGGCGACGATTTGCTCCAGGTAATCCTTGACGTGCAGGACTATAAAAAAAACAAAAGAAAAGAAAAGAAAAGAAAACAGGCAGTCAGAGCTGTGGGGGAGGGTTGCATTTTTTCTGCGTCAGAGGCCCCTGTACCCATGCTACCTCCTTTCCTTGGTATCTTGCCCACTGGCTTTCATTTGCCATTCTCTGCCTTCGCTGTTCCTTCTGCTCCATCCTATGAACCTTCCCTCTCCATTGCCGGATGTGGCAGGATGGTGGAGGCAGCCCTCAGCAAGCGTGAGGCTGGCGTTCCCTTGCTGGGCTGAGCCTCTGCACCTCACCTCTCAGTAGGTTTGGACACCCATGCACATATGCCAGCAAAAAAGACCAGTAGGGAAAATAGAGGAACGACAGTGTGTTGAATGTGGCCACACTGGGAAGAACATCCCAGACAGACCCTAAGTTTGTCTTTGGGGTCCCAACTTGAGGTTTAGGTTTAAATAGAAAACAAGCAAGCATAATGGAGCAGTGCCCTGCTCCTGGACACTGTTGACTCATTCTTGCCTCTGCTGTGGTCATGCGAGCTGGTCAGGTAAGCTAGTCTGTTAGTGTCTAAGGGTACAGCCATGGACAATTGTCCTCATCTGTGGCAGCGGGGGTGGCAGTCTGTGCTGGGAGGTTCCACTCTTCCCGGAACTTAGGGGACTCAAGAGGAAGGCTTTAGGAGGTAACTTATCTCTGAGCCTTCGGTGAAAAGGGCCCAGCATGAAGGCAAAGACCTCGCTGGGGCTTTCCTCTTGCTTTGAGTCACCCTGTGGGCCACGGAGAGGGAGTCCATGCATTTTACTTAGCAAAAGCGGCTTCTAGGTGACTGTGTCACTACTGCCCTCATTTTGCAGTCCAGAGGTAGTATGTCTGCTAGAGGAAGGGCCTGCCTAGCTGAGAAGAGGGGGACAAAAGTGGAAGAGAACAGACCAGTGAGGTGGGCGCAGTGTTCGATGCCCACCACGTCGTCGTCCTTCCGGCTTCAGTGACGAGCCATTGCAGGATTATAAACTGTCGGGGGATACACCTATGTTTTACGGAAGTGCCTCTTGAAGCTGGGGGTGTAACTCAGTGCTGTATTGCCCACCTAGCCTGAGCAAGACGTGTTTAACTGCTGCCCCTGCGCCCCCACAAAAGGCAGGGAGAGGTGCTAAAGCGGGGTTACTAAGGTGATGGCTCCCTTCATAAAGTTTCTACCTCAAGAGCATGAGGACCTGAGTGTGGCTTCCTAACACCCATGTGTGAAAAGCCTGGTGTGCTTTTTTAGTGGCTGTAACTGTAGTGCTCGAGAGGGAGACAGGTGGATCCTGGAGAGAGCTCTGAGGAGGTGGTGCAGGTGGATCCCAGAGGACACTGGCTAGCCAGACAAGTCAACTGTGAGCCCCTGGAGAGCTCTCAAAAGGTAAGGAAGAGAGAGAGAGTGGAAGGTAACTGCTGTTGATGTCTGGCGGACACACACACACACACACACTGCACAGACGAAAATACATTTAAGAAAAAAAATGCTAGTTGGTGGTAATAAATTGGCAATGTCTCTGGAGGAAGAAATGAACACTGATATAAATGGTTTCTATAACTTTAACCGCAGTAAAATCTTGTGGGTTTGGAGACTGCACTAGTGGTCCAGCTAGAGGGGATGGATGAGGGTAGGGGCTACACGTATATACATTCCATTTTTATCTCTCTAATACTGTCAAGCCAATGCTTTCACTGCACAGCAAAAGAAATGAAGGGTTGCTTCCCATCAACGCTTAAAAAGATCAACACTACTGCCCGAATATCTGGTTCCGTAGTACCTGAGCTGCCTTCTGGCCTCCAAGGGCACCAGCACACAGTGCACATACATACACAGACAAACATATACACAAATAAAGATAAAATAAATCTTTTTAAACAGTTTTTTATTTATACTTTTGTCATGTGGCCTGAAACTCTATGTAATCCAGGCTGGACCCAAACCCATAGACCCTTCTATCTCAGTCTCTGAAGTTTTGGGTTTACAAGTATGAATCACAACGCCCAACTACAAATAAACTTTTCTAATAAGTACTTCTTTATATAGATTAAAGATTCTCAACCTGTGGGTCTGGATCCCTTCAGGGGTCAAACGACCCTTTTCACAGGAGTCGCGGATCAGATATCCTGCATATCAGATATTGACCTTACAATTCATAACAGTAGCAAAATTACAGTTATGCACTAGCAGCGGGATAATTTCATGGTTGGGGGCTGGTCACCACAACATGAGGACCTGTATTAAAGGGTCGGCATGCCAGGAAGGTTGAGAACCACCGCTTTGGATGAACTTGGACTCCTTTCTTCGGTGTATCCATAACTGTCTATTTGTATATCTAACCTGATAAAATTCCTACTTCCTGTAAAGTAGGTTTTATAACTTTAACAAGATGATCTTGTGTTTGCTTGTTTGTTCCTAATGCTACAGACGGAACTCAGGGCCTCCTGCGTGCTAGACAATAGTCTCTACCTCTAAGTGTCTTCCTGACTTAAGGATGGATTTAAATGGCCGGAAGCTAGGACTCTGAATTATCTATTCCGTGTAAACCAGTGGAGGGAAGCCCAAGGCTTTAAGAATTAACCAAAGCTTTAGGTAATTTCGAGTTAAACTCTGTTTTAGTAGCTACAAGGCATTGTCATGCTTTGGAAGCCTTCTCATTCCATTAATAGGCTTGGTAATGAGACCTGAGACTAGCTGTTCGGTTCTCACTGGCCTTGCTCCCAGCCAGCTGCCTGGTGTCTCTTTTGCTTTGTTGGGCACCATTAATTCTTTATGAGGAGGGATGCCACCTGGAGACAACCTGTCTTGTGTCTTTGTAGGCACATTAGGTCATGTGATCTAGACGTTTCCATCAAAGAGACTGCTCGGCCAGGCAGAGGGTAGCTCTGGTGAAGACATCAACACTGGATGCTGGGATAGCCCATGTATGTAAATGGAGACTGCTCCATTGGTTTCCCGGTTGCCTGCCCGCCCATATCACCAGTTTTTGTGATCTGTCTTTTTTGTTTGTTTGTTTGTTTTCCCCCTGAAGGAATTGTCTACGTCTTGGACCTTTGGAAGCTGTCTGGGAGAAATGTGAATCACTTTTGTTTAGACTGTGCTTTCAGACTGTCTGCAGAGATACCCTGCAGGGTTGGACGTCTACAGATTCCACCCTGCACAGTTGACTTTAGTGCTTAGGTCATCTTTCTCTTCTTCTTCCTTTTTGAGAATTCTACTCTATATCTGACTGGATTGGAACTCCCTTTGTTGCCCACCCAGACTAGCCTTGAACTTGTCGCCATCCTCCTGCTTCAGCTTCCAAATTGGGCTGTCACAGGCCTTTAAGGCAGGGGGTGAAGGAAGGAGGTGTGATGAGTCAGTGTCCCTGCTGGTCTCACTCTTTCTCCTATAAACAGTTAGTAGATAAGAAAATAAATGAATGTCTCATATAATTTTAGCTACATGCCTTTTAAAACTAAAATTTAATTTTTTAGTATGTGTCCTACATCCTAGCTCTTTTAAAATTCATCCTAAGTACCTTTTAGTAGTTCTAACTAAGCCTTGTAGCCTGACAAGTCCTTTTGTTAAAACTTAGAACAAAAATTGTTTATATGATTTATTTAATGTGTGCTTTGAAAATATAGTGTTCTATATTAAGTTATTAGTAGATAGAAGGAGTGTTTTAGCTCAAGAATGTCTGTCTCTGTTATAGGATTACACCTATTTTTGGTGGATTTTTAAAGACCTTACTTATGAAATAAACAGCTAATAAGCTTGCATTTGTTACCTCAAATGTCTTTTCTTTTTTTTTTTTTATTTCTTCTTTTCTGTCTTTCTTTTTTTTTCCTTTGGTTTTCCAGGAAAGGGTTTCTCTGTGTAACAATCCTGGTTGTCCTGGAACTTCCTTTGCTTTGTAGACTAGGCTGGCCTCGAACTCAGAGATCTACCTGCCTCTACCTCTCAAGTGCTGGGATTAAAGGCGTGGACCTTTACACCTGACTCAAATACCCTTTGAATTTACAAGAAGAAATTTAAAATTTGGAAACAAATAAATATCTGGTCTTTGTGGCACTTTCCTATAACCTTAGCACTTGGGAGGCTGAGGCAGGAGGATTATGAAAGGCCAGCATGGACATAGCAAGAGTCTCAAAAAACAAACAAACAAAAAAAAAAAAGAGAGAGAAAAACAAAAATAAATGCATGAATCATTTCAAGTTGTTAACTTGTCAAGTTACTTGCCAAGTTACTTGTTTGAAATATTTTCTTTATTCAAAAGAGAAAACATGAATGCTTTTAATAGCTAGGATTGTCTTGAGGTCAAATGCTATTTGTAATGAAAATACTTTCTGTTTAAAAGTTATCTAGAATGCTATTTTTACTTCCCATTGTGTCTGTTTTACTTCTCACAGTACAATAATGTGATACTCTTTAATATCTAAGTGGTTTTTAAGAGAAAGTCACATGATTTTTATTTATATAAGTCCGTAAAACTTTAGGAGGTTTTTATTTTATTAATTTACTTTTAGATGGGGTCTGATGTAGCCAAGGCTGGCCTCAATTTGGATATGTAGAGCAGGATAACCTTGACACAGGTGTCTCTATTTGTGGCTCCCAAGTGCTGGAATTGTAGGTGTCCCCACCAAGGCCGGGTTACTAGAACTTTACGCCTGCTGGGCAACCACTGCCCAGGTGCTGTGCCACCGCGCCCGGCTTTACACTTCTTTTCTTTCTTTTTTTTTTTTTTAAAGATTTTATTTATTTATTATGTATACAACATTCTGCCTGCCTGGATGCCCATACGCCAGAAGAGGGCGCCAGATCTCATTACAGATGGTTGTGAGCCACTATGTGGTTGCTGGGAATTGAACTCGGGACCTCTGGAAGAGCAGCTGGTGCTCTTAACCACTGAGCCATCTCTCCAGCCCTACACTTATTTTCTAATCATGGAAAAACAAGCACACAAACAAAACCCAACGTCATGTGTTCACATCAGATCAAACCTATTCCTCTCCTCTAACAGCATTGTTTCCTCTAACATTGTTACTTTTTATGGTGAAAATGTCCGGAGTTCTTTCTTCCAGCTTTTGGCAACACACAGCACATCGCTGCTGTCTCTAGTCAACCTCCTGCCCCCATCTGTGCAGAACTGGTTTCTCCCATCAGTCACTTGGTGCCCCTCAGTCAGCCTCTCCCAACCCACCCCATCCTTAGTCTTCCCTGGCCTCTACTAACCACCTTAAAAAAAAAAAAGATTTATTTAATTTTTAATTTTACTTATGTGCCTGTGTATCCGTAAGTTCATGTGCACATGTATGTGCAGGTGCCTGTGGCGGAGGCCAGAGGGTGTTGCATCTCCTGAACTGGAGTTATGGGTGATTGTAAACCCCTGGGTGTGGGTGCTGGGAACTGAACCTAGGTCTTCTGCAGGGACAGTAAGTCCTTCCAGATGCAGTCCCTGGCAGCCCCCAGTCTGTGAGACGGACTCCGTCACATCCCGCATGTGAGGGAGATCACAGAGAGAGGATGCAGGTTAAGAAGATGTATGATGTTAGTGTGTCTTAGTTTTGTTTTAGGTTTAGTAAAGAAGACAGGGCCAGATGGTTTCTGAGAAACGCTGGGGTGAGACCGTGGTGTCCATCTGCATGCTTAGGTTTATGCTGTTCCTTTAAGATGGTGGTGAGAGCATTTTAATAGGCAACTTAAAGAGACAAGCAGGGTGTTAAAGCGTCCACTCAACTAATGACTTTATTCTCTGAGTGTCTGTTGTATCAGGGAAAATCATTAACCCCTAATGCATAAAATGGTTCACCTACATATTTTCCTGGGTACTTGTGCATTTATTAATTGATGGATTAAGGTATCATGTAGCCCAAACTGGTTTCAAACTTGCTGTTGGTCAAGAAAGACTTCTCATCCTGCCGCCTCCATCTCCATGTTCCAGGATAATAAGGAGTGTCCCACCATACCAGTTAATGTGTGGCTGGGGGTGCGGGATGACCCAGGACTCTGTGGCTATGGTTAGCATTCTACCCACGTGCATTTTTATATGGAATTAACTTTATTGTAAACCTAAGGAAACATGTGACTGTAAGAGAATGTCCAGAAAAAGTTTGAGATAAAGGGAAAAGTCTGTAGAGACCCTGAATGAATTATTCAGAAGAAGCAAAGCATTTCATTTTGAAGGCACATTTGATTATGAATTACAGATTTATTAAAAACTTTCTAAGAACGTTTGTATTAGGCCATGTGTATAGGGGTATGGCCACTGCCTTCTGCAGCATGTTGACGGAACCTACGTCTCTTGTGGTGCCCAGGTTATAATTTAGTGGATAATTTTAGCGCTGTAAAACTACTGCGTAGTAGCCATTTGCCTAGGATATTATGAAACCAAGGATTCATGATGAGCATTAAATAGGTGTTTAATGATTCATTCATAAATGATATACGAAAAGTATAGTAAAATCTATGTGATGTAACTTTAGTGTTAGCCAAGAACAATGTCCTGTCTCAGCAGCGCTGTGTCAGACACTTTAATACCCTATTGATGTTCTGCATCAAGACTTTTCAGTCTGTCTCTTTAGAAGGCGATGCCTTCTCTAGTGGAAGCATTTCCATAGAAACCAAGAGGGGAGATAAATGGAAGTAAGCCACTCCTTAAACATGGAGAGATGTGTAGCAGGGCCTACCCCTTGCTCTAATAATGTGTTAGAGGCGAGACTAGGCATATGTGTATATAATTCTGTCCTCGTGTGTACTAGAGTGTCTTCTATACACGGAGGGCCGCTTTGTTTATGGTTGCATACTTTTTATTTGTTTTGGTTTTTGGGGACCAGGTCTTGATTTTGGCCTAGACTGACCTGGAGTTTACTAGAGTAGTCTTGAACTCAATGACAATCCTTTTGGTTCAGCCTCGCCAGTGCTGGGCTATCATGTCCTTCCTGTTTTATTGGCCAATCCAATGCTGTCCTAGCTACCTACTAACAATTACCCGTGATGGCACCCACTGTCCTTTAGCCGTGTAAACAGCTTGAACTTTGATTGTTTTATATTTTAAAGTTATATTTACTTATATAGGGCATATGAGTATGTGAGTGTTCATGCTAAGACATGCAAGTGGAGATTTTATTCCTTCTACCATGTGAGTTCTGGGGGTTGAACTTGAATAGTTCGGGTTGGTGGCAAGTGCCTTTACCCACTGAGCCATCTCTCCAGCTCCTAGTTTTCTTTTTTTGAAACCCAGCTGTGTTTTAACTGCTCATGTTTTAGCACCCACAATTCATTAGTTGTTGGGTGGGTCCGACTTTCTCAAATCTCCAGTTCAGGGTTCTAGATTCACCCGTTTCATCTTGTATGTTTGCAGAGTGTCCTCTGAAGTAGATCAGATACAGATGAATGTGGGCGCTGCTGGTGTGTGTGGTGTGTATGTGAGATGTGTGTGTGGTGTGTGTGTGTGTTTTGCAGGTGTGCAGTGTATATGTTGTGTGTGTGTATGCTTGCACGTGTGTGTTTTCCTTTCTTATTTATTATATTTCTGAGACTGGGGCTCATGTCGCTTAGGCTGACCTAGAACTGACTATGTAGCCAAGGTTCCTCTTGTGTCTGTCTACTTCCGGGGTCTTAGGATTACAGGCTTGAATTGCCATGTTCAATTTATGAGTACTGGAAATTGATCCCAGGGTTCATCTCCAACTCTCTGCTCACTATAATTAATAATATATAATTAATAATAATAATAGTAATAATTTGATTTAGCATGGGGTGAGGAATAGGAAGGGCAGCATGCATGCCATAGTGTGAGTTTGGAGGTCAGAGGACATCTTGCTGGAGACAGTTCTCTTTTTCCACCATGTGGCTTCTGAGGCTTGAATTCAGCTATATCCACTGAGCTATTTAGCCAACTTGTTTCTACTGTTTGTTTGCTGTCTTTTAGCAGCACCTGTGTGGGTGGGTGTGGCCTACAATCTGCCTTTTACCAGGCTACCTCTCTCTGGAGACACTGGGCGCTTTATGTGGGTCAATGCGGCAAATTTACCCCTTGCAGGGAAACAGAGAGCATCACAGAGAATTGCTGTCTTCCTGCCAGTATTGCTCTGCTTGCTCTGGAATACCACCACGGAGTCTTGTGACTTCCAGTCTGTTCTGTTTTGGAAAACAGGAAGCCCTACTTCCCCTGCATTGGGAAAGACGGTCTCCCACTGTCAGCCAAAATAGTGTCTCAAGCTTTAGGTTCGTTTTCAAATCTGAGGTTTGGCTTTATCAAAACATCGAGGCTGCAAGACACATAAGTCTATTGTTCGTCTGCTTGTAGAGAAGCTTGCAAGCAGGTTTTGGGTGTGCTGCTCCAGATCCTTAACATAGAGGGAAGAGAATTCTGGGCAGGAATTGCTCAAGGGCACCAGGTAACCCATGGTTCCCAAGGAGCAGCCAAAGACCAAGTGGGCAGGCTCATGGGTCTGACTCCTGCATTTGCTAGTCAAGTCACGATAAATATGCAGAGAATTGTGCAACGGGGTTGGCAGAGATCATTGGTAAGGCTCCAAGGGTTGTTTTGGTAGAGAAATGACTTAGCAGTACCATTGGGAGGAGTAGGAGGTAGTGACATACAGCCTTCTGTGGTCCTGCGGGAGTTGGTATCAAAGCAAGCTTTAAGAAGTGTCGAGAAAGGCATGCTGGGACCAGGCAACTTCTGGGTTGTCACTGATGTACAGCTAGATCCAGCCACACACTGAAAATTCTTAGTCGTAGACTAAATCCTGCTTCGTTGTGCAGATTGGCTTAGACTCCTGGCCTCCTGAGTTCCTCCTGCCATAGCCTCCCTCCCGCATTGCTGGGACTTAGGCATGTGCCGTTGCACGTGGCTTCTTACATACTTGTTAAAACCAAGGGTGGAGATCATGTTTTCCTTTCTTTTAAACTGAACCATTCTTAAAAAGATTTTTGGGGCAGGGTTTCCCACATGCTAGGTAAGCACTCTATCAACTGAGCTCCACCGGAAGCCCTAAATCTGTCTCCTTTAGATGGATTGACAGTTGACAAATACATTTTTGGTTTTATAATGCTATGTTTACCCTTCTATTTTTCTTGGGCTTTTTACTTAGTGCATGTCTGTGTTGTGTACCTAAAATTTTTATATGCATATGGAGCTAGAGAGAGGCTGCATAGTAGAATTGAAGTTCTTTTCTACAAATTAAAAGAGCTTAGCAATTCAATTGTCAGCATGTCCGTTACTGATTCCTACACGGCTCTGCATTCCAGGCATCCTGGAAGCCACTGAGCTCTTCGTAGGACAAAGGACATCCTCCAGTTTGCCACCCAGATTTCCATTGTTATTATTTTTTCCCAAGGAGTTTGGTGGGTGGTGATATTTTTGTGTCTGCTTTAGGATATTCTTGGGAAACTGGCTGCAACAAAGACTCGCATCTCTTTGTTTACTTATTTATTTATTTAGGCCATATCTTGCCTAAAGACCCTAGGGAGGCCTCAGATTTGTGATTTTTCTGTCTGGGCTTCCCCAGACTCATGGATTCCAGCATTACGTCACCCCTCTGGGTTAAGATTTGCTTTTAAAATGTTTTAAATGAAGATACCATAGGGAGAAAGGAAATGGGTGATCTAGGAATGAGGACAGCATTAGACACTGTCACTGAACACATATTCAGGATCAAATGCTGCATCCGTCTGTCTGTGTGCTGAATTATCCCAGAGACCCTGGGAGGCGGTGGTACGGATATTCTGTTGAAGTCTTAGCTCCTGGAGCCTTAGAATGGGACTTCATTTGAAGTGGGTTCTTTGTGACTTCAACCAGGTTTTAAGATGGGGTGATTTCTAATTATGACCAGTGTCTCTTACAGAAGGGGGATTTGGATATAGTCACAGACGGGCAGAGGGAAGGTGTCATATAACGTGACCCAAGCACCATGGGGGAGATTCAGACTGCAGAGGTGTCTGTAGATAGACAGTGCCCAAGATTTGCTGGCACACCGCTAGCTGGGAAGGGGCCAGGAAGTCTCCGGTTTAAACAGGTTTCAGAGTGAAACCTGACTTCTGGCTTCACCGGTGTGAGACAATCTATCCCTGCTGTTTGAAGCCTCATGGCGGTGGGCATGCACAACCAGCTGTAGGTGAATGCTGTGACGTTACGCTGGTGTGCCATGAAGCCACTGGGAGGAGGAGGCAGTCTCGCTTTGTTGGGCCCAATGCCTTGACCAGTGGGATGGAGAAAGTTTAGAAGAGAGATAAGCAGGGCAAACACAATAGAAACCTGTCTGGGACACTTGGAAACCGAGTCAGCAAGTTCTATTTATGTGTCATGAGTGGGGCGCTGGTGAGGGAGATAGAGAAGGCCTCTGGAGTATTTAGTAAGGAGATCCAAAGAGCAGGAAGCTCGGTAGCCAGCATTCCATACTAGAGTCTGCATTGAATTGAACAAATGGCCTGGTCCCTGGGAAGACATTAGCGTGTACCTGTCTCCTGCCAAACTTGGTTCAGGGATACTTTTGGCCTCCCCTTCTTCCCCTACCGCGTGTGATTTGCATGTATTTCTAATAAAGTGAAGAGGGACTAGTCATGCTGGGGAGCCTGAAGAATGCCTTTGAAATGCCTTGAGCTTAGTTTTCCAAAGAGACAACCTTTGCCTTTTGTCCCCATCTCTGGCATGACCTAAGGCAGAGCTAGAAGAGGGTGTGGGGGAAAAACCTTACCAAAGACTAAAAAAATAAAGTGTCATTGGTGCTGGGTTCCGGAACTGACTTCTTCCTGGTTGTGTGGATAAACTAGTGTGGGGTGGAGTCCCCAGGAAAGGATTTTGGAATGGGGACATCATGATTCCCAAAAGGAGAACTCAATAATGGTAGTTGCTGGCGGACTCCCCTGTCATAGCAACCATGACTGGTGATGTATGACTTCTATCCTGAGCTAAGTCACCCGGTGTTCTGTGAGAACTGGAAGGGGCAAAAGGGGTGGGAAGGTTAAGTTCTCTGTGCCAACGGTCCCCCTGGCACTACTTTGTTGTCAGATGTCATGGCTGTGCACGCTGAGCAGACATCTTGCCTGTGATGCCATGTTTGGGAATTCAGACATCACTCCTGACCAGATTGCTAATGGTTAGGGATAAGCAGAAGGGAAGATGTGGAGAAAATGGAAACAATTTATAATATCTTTTATTCCCTGTACAGTCTATGCTGGACATTTTAATTAAAATCGAATAGGTCATCTAGTCATTTTAAAACTCATTTTAATCCCCACTATTCACCCAGGGTAAATGCACTTAGAGGGATGTCTTCATACAGTAATATAAAAATGAACAGTTAGGAAAATCAACTTTCCTGGCTCATCTGTAGCCAGTCCTTTTAGGAGTTTTCTGCTCCCTAAAGAATATTACTGCTCATGACCATCCACTTCCAGCCCAGTGACTCAAGCCAAAACCTTCATCACTTCCCCTTTGAGACTATTACACAGCCTCGCACACTTCCCATTAACCAACTTTGGTTTTACAGAGGAAAAGCAAAATTTTAAAGTTGAGGCTGAGATCTGTGAGTCACGCTTCTAGAAGAAAAGGTCCCCAGAAGCTTGAAAAGATGACCACACCTGCCACCCTGTGTCATTGCCCGTCATCTGGCTACAGAAAGTCGTTGGCATGTACAGGAGGGCGTCCACTCCTAAAAGAAAGTGTTGTTTGGAATCCCACTTAACGATGACCGTGAGGGAGTGGAGGGAGTGTAGACACTCCATCAGTGGAGTGTAGACACTATACTGAAATACAGATGTTTCCTGTCTTGAGCCCGTCCATAGTCTATGGCCAATGCTCAAAACCATAGGGCTAGATTTGCTTCGGTTGAGGGTTGGGAAATGATGAGGACGAGAGGAAAGCTTTTCTGTAAGGCAGGGCCAAGGTGAAAGTAAGTTCTGCTCCAGGCAGGCCACAGGTATAGGACCAACACCGTTCCCCCTACTTCTGGAAGCTCCCGTCGTGGTAAAGGATTAAGAGAGCGCAGTCAAGGGTATTGGCAGTGCCAAAGGAAGAGCAATTGATGACAGACCGCTCTTCACCAAGTGCTGTGGAGTGTTACTGCCGGGGGAAGTCCAGACTCTTTGGGTCTTTGCTGTGTTGTGTCCCTGGTTGTCCTGGTGCTATCCTTGAACACACAGCAGTCCTCCTGCCTCAGCTTCCTCCTGCAAGTGTGTGGCTTGCAGGTATGCGTGGATAGAGGACTATTTGTCTTTTCTTTTGTTTGTGAAGTACATTTCCTGGCACTGTGAGGTCAACTTTTTCTCACATCCACATAATCTTTGTTTTATTTCTGTGTAATTTTTATGATACCTCCTGTTTGTATCATGTGTTTGATATTCAGTTTTCTGGAGGCTTGGGCTCCTGTTGGGTTTTGCTGGATCAAAGGCTTTTCTGTCTTGTCATTCCCCTGCCCCCAGGCCTGTTGGGTATGAGGGATGGAGCTGCACAGAGCTGGAAGGGAGGTCGAGGTATTGCCCTCCTCACTCGCTCCCACCTCTTGCCTGCATCTCTTCCCAGCATCCTTCAGTACCTCTGTGTCTTGCTTCTCCCTGCAGTAGTAGCTCAGTCAGGTAAGAGGTGTTTTAACTGAAGGAGAGGTGCGCCTGGAAGGATAGAGGTCACTTTTGAGGACAGGATGTTTAAGGAAGAGTCTGATGGGGAAATGAGACCCAGCACAAGGAAGAGCTGGGTGTGTAGGAATTCAGGACATAGCAAGAAGAGCCTCACTTATTGGGTTCTTTCTGGACTTGGAGAGGTGAATGGTGGGTTTATCTGTCTGATTAGGGTGTCTAGACCCTGAGGATGAACTCAGCGGGTAGTTAGTGGTGGCCCTGAGCTCTGTTCCCCTCTTCAAGTAACTTCCCTCTCTTTATTTTATATTTGAGCCTTTTGGGTAGTGGAACCAGTGGGTAGTTTGGGAGGTCCTTCTGTATATGCGTTGCTTTTTTTTTTTTTTTTTTTTTTTTTTTTTTTTTTTTTTTTTTGGTTTTTTGAGACAGGGTTTCTCTGTGGTTTTTGGAGCCTGTCCTGGAACTAGCTCTTGTAGACCAGGCTAGTCTCGAACTCACAGAGATCCGCCTGCCTCTGCCTCCCGAGTGCTGGGATTAAAGGCGTGCGCCACCACCGCCCGGCCTATATGCGTTGCTTTTATTGGTTAGTGAATAAAGAAACTGCTTTGAGCCGATAGCAGGGCAGAATAGAGCTATGTGGGAAAAACTAAACTGAATACTGGGAGAAAGGAGGTGGAATCAGGGAGACAGCATGTAGCTGCCAGAGGGGAAAGATGCAAGCCGCAAGCTGGAACCTTGCTGGTAGGCCATGAGCCTTGTGGTAAAATATAAAATGATAGAAATGGGTTAATTTAAGAGATAAGAATGAGCTAGAAATATGCATAAGTTATTGGCCAAGCAGTGTTGTAATTAATACAGTTTTATGTGATTATTTTGATTCTGGGCAGCCAGAAACAAACAAGCAGCCTTCATACAAGTGGGTATGTAGCTCATAATCTGAATTGTTTTGGACATTTCGAATATCTTATATCTCCTTGTTTTGTCCCCGCCACCACCACTCATCCCCATGTCTGGTATCTGTTTGTTCCTTCACTTTTATTGAGATTGATTTTCTTCAGAGAGAACTCTCCCATAGTATGCAGAATTCCGGGGAATGGTGATGATAGCAGACTTCTCCTAAACCAGACCATGGCAGACAGAAGCTGAAGAACAGTCCTCTATTGGCCAGAGCTTAACTAAACAGTGGGCCTCGTCTAGTGCTTGGAGTTGCTGCTTCCAGGTCACTGTTAAGAAAGATAGGATAGAAACATATAATGTACAGTGTTTTAAGACTGTCTTTTATCTGTCTGTCTGTCTGTCTGTCTATTTGAGACACAGTTTCTTTGCATAGCCCTGGCACTCCTGGATCTCATTCTATAGACCAGGCTGTCCTCAAACTCACAGAGATCCTCCTGCCTCTGCCTCCCGAATGCTGCGATTAAAGGCACGTGCCACCACCACCATTTTTTTATGTGGTTACTTGCTCTGGTTTTTAAAAATCACATTTGTGTACTGTGTGTGTGCATGTGTGTGTGTGTGTGTGTGCATGTGTGTGTGTATGTGTGTGTGCATGTGTGTGTGCATGTGTGTGTGTGCATGTGTGTGTGCATGTGTGTGTGTGCACTCACATGTGTGCGCGCATGTGTGTGTGTGTGTGGTGTGTGTGCATGTGTGTGTGTGCACTCACATGTGTGCGCGCATGTGCTGCACATGCATGCACATTTTCACACTTGCCATTGTGTACATGTGGAGGTCAAAGGAGAACCTGCGGGAGTCGGTTCTTTCCTTCTACTGTATGGATCTTGAGTATTGAAAACTCATGTCTTCAGGCTTTGGTGACAGTCGCCCTTATAAGCAGAGCTGTCTCGGTGGCCTACAGCAGTCAGTGTCTTAAATGCTAAGTTAGATTTCTAGACTACTTAATGGCTGGATTTTAATAGAGAGGCCAAAGACAGGACTGAAAATGGACCAGATGATGAATACCATGGGAGAGCTTTTTCCAGACAGAAAGAATGTCAACCTCAACATCCCCAGGGTGGATTGAATTTGGTGATTATCGTTTAGTGAGTATGAAAATTTTGAGACTGGGTCAGAGAATGAGGCTGGGGCCAGAGCTAGCCCATGGCTGGATGCCACAGGGAGGGTTCAGAGCAAATTGACATTCTTGAAAGGCCACTGGCAACATGTAAGAAATGAAGTCTAGTCTACTGCAAGTGAGACATGTCAGTGGCCGGAGCCTGGCTGGAGTTCTGGAACTGGGGAGAAGTGGGCAGATGTGGAATTCGTAAGGGAGGTGGAACTCTTAGTAGCAGGGTTGGGAGAGGTGAAAGAAACAAAAACTAAGGAACATGGTGAGCTGTTTGTATGGTCATCTAGGTGGCATCAAAGGTGGCAATGGGCAATGAGTATACACCTAGTGCCATTAAACAGGTTTACGGTGAGATTTTAAAACTGCCACGCAGACTGGCCTGCTATGATGCTGTCTTCCTTGTAAGACAGCTGGAACTATCTCAGTCTTTTGCCTCTGCCTCTTGAGTGCTCTGTTGATAGGCTATGCCAAGATGCCTGGATCCTACCAGTCTCAATCACTCTGCCTCTGTTCCAGCTGCAAAGACTTGGGGCCAACTTTGCAAGCACTAGCAAGTGCTTTACCACTGAGCCACTATGCTAGCTCTACAAATGCAGTTTTAGTGACCTAGAGGACCCCTTTCCCTTGGGCAGTGTTAAGAATCTAGGGTCATGCTATGTTAGTAAAGGGCAGTGTGACTTATGCCACAGAGTAGAAGCACTACGCTTGGAACCATATTAGTGGCAGAGACAGTTGTTTCCTTGTGATTTATGAGAGAGCTACAGTGCCAGGGGATGCACTCAGCTAAAGAGGCCACTGGTTGTGTGAGGTAGCATTTACAAAGCTGAGGCAGGCAGGCTATAGGCAGGCTACAGATTTGAAACCAGCCTGAGCAACATAGTGAGTTCTAGTACACATAGCCCCTGTCTCACACCAGACCAAATAAGTCACTGACAATACATAGCATCTGCTTTGGATAAACAGAGAGAGGATGAGATGGAAAGGACAGCATGTTTGCATCGCAGTGAGCCTGGTCTGTGGTGATGGGAAGGGATGTTTTGTGACTATTGAGGAGGGTGAAAATGATGACTTGAAGGAGTGCAGGGCCCTTTTGTTCCTTCCTGCCTGGGTAGCTTACACCCAAAATAACCATACAGGAATTGTATTAATTAAATTACTGCCTGGCCCATTATTTCTAGCCTCTTATTGGCTAAATCTCCTATCTTAGTTTAACCCATTTCTGATAATCTATCTGTATATCACCACGAGGTTGTGGCTTACCGGCAAGATTCTAGATTCTAACCACCGTCTGTCTCAGGCAGAAGAATCATGGCCTTCTTCCCAGCATCCAGTTCTGTCTGCTCTGCCTACCTAAGTCTGCCATATCAAAAGGCCAAGGCAGTTTTCTTTAATAACCAATGAGAGCAACACAAATACAGAAGAACCCCCTACACCCAGGTCGCACTGTTCCAGCCTGCTTTCTCCATAAACCCAAGTGCGTCTGATCAAGTCGAAACGACCTTTGCTCATTCCTTTTCAAATAGGATTGATTTTCCCATGAGTCTGTGGCTCCTCCTGGGAGGTACAGTGGCCTAAAGTTTTATGGCTCTCCTTGTAAGGCTTGGTCACTCTGTTGGAGTCCCTGGGGTTCTCTGCCTCGTACGGGACCGTTCTCAGTTGTTGAAGGAAGCCAGTCATCCATCATCTGCAGCCATGGGGCCTCCCTGCATGGCTGGGATGATGTGATCTCATGTTGCTGGCCTATCACAGTGGGATGTTTGTTCCCACGCTGACTAGCTAATTGCTAGCATGTAAGTAATGGCACTGGTGCCATTTCCAGGTCTTGAAAATATCATTCCAGATAATTTAATGAAGCTTTTCGTTTAAAGGTTCACTGTGGTGCTGATGGAGTTAGAATTGTGTCAGACTTAATTAAATGAGTCAGAAATCTCTTTGGGGGCAGGGGATGTGGCCCAGTTAGGAAAGCGCTTGCACAATATGTGTGAAGGTTTGGTCCCCAGCACCTCATAAATTGAGTATGGTGCCATGGAAGGGTCAGATCATCCTTGGATCATATAAAATTTATTTATTTTTAAATTTATTTATTTATTAAAGATTTCTGCCTCCTCCCCGCCATCGCCTCCCATTTCCCTCCCCCTCCCCCGATCAAGTCCCACTCCCTCATCAGCTCGAAGAGCAAGCAGGGTTCCCTGACCTGTGGGAAGTCCAAGGACCACTCACCTCCATCCAGGTCTAGTAAGTTGAGCATCCAAACTGCCTAGGCTCCCCCAAAGCCAGTACGTGCAGTAGGATCAAAAACCCATTGCCATTGTTCTTGAGTTCTCAGTCGTCCTCATTGTCCGCTATGTTCAGCAAGTCCGATTTTATCCCATGCTTTTTCAGACCCAGGCCAGCTGGCCTTGGTGGGTTCCCGATAGAACATCCCCATTGTCTCAGTGTGTGGGTGCACCCCTCGCAGTCCTGAGTTCCTTGCTCGTGCTCTCTCTCCTTCTGCTCCAGATTTGGACCTTGAGATTTCAGTCCGGTGCTCTAATGTGGGTCTCTGTCTCTGTCTCCTTTCATCGCCTGATGAAGGTTAATATTCAGGAGGATGCCTATATGTTTTTCTTGGGGTTCACCTTCTTATTTAGCTTCTCTAGGATCGCGAATTATAGGCTCAATGTCCTTTATTTATGGCTAGAAACCAAATATGAGTGAGTACATCCCATGTTCCTCTTTTTGGGTCTGGCTTACCTCACTCAGGATAGTGTTTTCTATTTCCATCCATTTGTATGCAAAATTCAAGAAGTCCTTGTTTTTTACTGCTGAGTAGTACTCTAATATGTATATATTCCATACTTTCTTCATCCATTCTTCCATTGAAGGGCATCTAGGTTGTTTCCAGGTTCTGGCTATTACAAACAATGCTGCTATGAACGAAAACAGGATCCAACATTCTGCTGTTTGCAAGAAACACATCTCAATCACAAAGACAGGCATCTACTCAGAGTAAAGGGTTGGGAAAAGGTTTTTCAAGCAAATGGTCCTAAGAAAAAAGTAGGTGTGACCATACTAATTTCTAACAAAACTGACTTCAAACTAAAATCAATCAGAAGAGATCGAGATGGACACTTTATACTCATAACAGGAACAGTTCATCAGGATGACGTCTCAATCCTGAATATCTACGCCCCTGATATAAAAGCACCCACTTATGTAAAAGAAACATTACTAAAACTCAAGGCAGACATCAAACCACACACACTAGTAGTAGGAGACTTCAACACACCTCTCTCAGCAATGGACAGGTCAATCAGACAGAAACCTAATAGAGAATTGTTGGAGGTAATAAAACAAATGGACTTAACAGACATCTATAGAACACTCCACCCAAATAGAAAAGAATATACCTTCTTTTTTGCAGCTCATGGAACCTTCTCGAAAATTGTCCACATACTCGGAAACAAAGGAAACCTCCACAGATACAAAAAAATATCAGTGTCCACCTGTGTTTTATCAGATCACCACGGACTAAAGTTAGAAGGCAACAACAATGCTACCCCCAGAAAGCCGACAAACTCATGGAAACTGAACAGTCAACTACTGAACCACACCTGGGTCAAGGAAGAAATTAAGAAAGAAATTAAAGTCTTCCTTGAATTTAATGAAAATAAAGAGACAACATACTCAAACCTATGGGACACTATGAAAGCAGTGCTAAGAGGAAAGTTCATAGCACTAAGTGCCCACTTACAGAAAACGGAGAAAGCATACAGTGGGGACTTAACAGCACACCTGAAAGCTCTAGAAAAAAAAGAAGCAGACGCGCCCAGGAGGAGTAGAAGACTGGAAATAATCAAACTGAGGGCAGAAATCAACAAAATAGAAACACAGAAAACAATCCAAAGAATCAGTGAAACAAAAAGTTGGTTCTTGGAGAAAATCAACAAGATCGACAAACCCCTATCCAAACTAATTAAACGACAGAGAGAGAACACGCAAATAAATAAGATCAGAAATGAAAAGAGGGACATAACCACAGACACAGAGGAAATTCAAATAATCATTAGATCTTACTACAAAAGCCTGTATGCCACAAAACTGGAAAATGCAAAAAAAATGGACATTTTTTTTAGATAAGTATCATATAAAATTTAAAGCCTGCCTGAGCTCCATGGGAGATGAGCCCCTGCCCCTTAGAACTCTGTCACAGATACTTGGAATGGAATTCAGATGGACCTTTCATGAGTGTTGCTCCTGGAAAGGAAGTCCCGGGGTGGTTCTCCTCAGGTGTTACCACTCGCTGAGACCACTGTAGCTGCGGAGGCAGACCCTGTCTCCAAGCTTTCTAGGGTTTATCTCTTCTACCCAAGCACAGCCCAATGTAGTGAGATGTAGGGATTGTTATTATCAGCCCATTTTACAGACCAAGCACAGAGAACTTGTATAAAAACACAGGAATTCTGCCTTTGTAGCTAGCACTGGCTTCCACCGTGCTGCAGTGGCCATGTGAGTCTTTGTTTCAGCAAAATTCTCATCCCCTAAAAGAACTCACAAGTCATTGCCCACCTAGGATACCATGGTGGCTATGACGGTCAGGTGCCAGCTAGGTTGCCTTCCAGTCTGACAAAAGCCACATCCGGCAGTATCAGTCCTCTTCTGTATCTAGTGAGGTGGGTGAAGTAAGAGATGGACAGACATGGGGCTGGATGAGGGAGGCAGTTTTCTATACTCGTGAAACAAACACACAAATTCTATCAGGCTCCTTAGAGCCTGAGTTCATTAAGATACCCCTTACACACACACACACACACACACACACACACACACAGTGTATTAACTTGATTCATAGCTGGCTTTGGGAACCCCCTGATCCCCAGGAAGTCAAAGGACAAATGTAGTGAAGGAGTGAGGTGGATGGGGCTGGAGTGAGCATGGGAAAGATGACGAGGGGAGACAGCATCCCTCCCACTCACTGTCTTTCTTTTCCTTTTCCATATTTTTAGGTAACGGTCTTGATGTGAGTGCCTATTTTTAAGTGACAGCCAAGAGGTGACTTGGGAGGAAAATTCTTCATATAACAGTACCTATTGAGGATTTTGATGTGCCAGGCACTCTAGACTAGACACCAAGGGATGCATGGAGTCCAGACAGGGACACATTCTGACCTCTGAATAGAAGAACCCACCCTCACAGTGCTAGATGGTCTTTGGCTTCTTTCATTCACAGTCTTGTGTAGCCCAGGCTGGTCTACAACTTCAGGTGTAGCTGTTGATGACTTTGAACTTTTGATTCTCATGCCTTCATTTTCCCGGTGCTAGGATTACGGTTCTGGTTTTTGCAGAGCTGGGGATCCAACTGTGCATCCTGGGTAATCTCTCAACTAAGCCAAATCCCTAGCTCTTTCGTTACTTATTGTAATATCCCCTCTCCAAACCAACCAGCTTCGGTGAGAACCTTGGTCCTGACAGTGGCTGTCTTCATCTGAGTCACTTGGTACATTCTGGACTTGCAAATCCTGGTTCTACAAGCCATGGCTCAGCCCACTCCTTAAGGTGTACTGCAGCCAAAAAAAATTCTTGAGGCAGAGGCCTGGCAGGTTTGCAGGATGCAGAACAAAGAACAAACCCTGAGGCTCCTGTTTATGTCCTCGGGCCTGGGGCCACTGCACTTCCGGAGAAGTCAGGATTTCCTGAGGAAGACTTCCTGGGGAGGGTGTGGTGCAGTGACCGGGATGTGATGACATGGAGTCCCCTGACCTGGCCAAAGCCGAGCTAGGGTGTGCGCCTAGGCCCACATTCCCAGCCAGCATTTTCCCTGGCTAGTTCTCCTGCCAGGTGGGGCCGGGGATTGGGTAGGGTAGATCATGGTTCTGAACCTGGCGGTAGCCTCTTGGGAAGCACTGTACCTTGGAGGCTGCCAAAGTATCAGGCGGGAGCTCTGTCAGCGTTTGAGGCCCAGCTTTTCCCACAGGGCCTTGGGTGGGGTCACTCAGGGCTGCTGGGTCAGCCGAGAGCCCTGTCCTCAGGAAGAAATGATGGCTTCGAGGATGTGACAGTTTGTTTGGACTGGCTGAGCACCCAGGTCTGCTTCCTCAGCTGTGGGCCGCATGCTGCCGGGGAATTACTGTAATTCACACCAATTTTTTATTTAACCTTATAACGGAGGAACTCCTGGGTGCCACCCAGTCACAGAGCTCTTCTTACCCGGCATTCACAAGGCTCTGGGTTTGATCCCAGCACCATCTAAACCAGGTGTGGCAGTGCAACTTGCAATCCTAAGGAGGATAGAGGCAGGAGGACCATGAGTTCAGGGTCATCCTCTGCTACATAGGAAGATCAAGGATAACCTGGGCTACAATAAGAGTTTGTTTCAAAGTCAAAGCATACAATAGGGGAGACTCCTGTTAATCCTAAATTAATCTCTCTAGTTCTTTCCTGTCGTTGACTGAAAACTCAGATGTTCTCCCGGGATAGAAGGAAAAAACAAAAGCTACCCCCCAAAATACATCCTAGAAACCAAACAAATACTATTTTCTCCTTAAATAGGTGGGGGGGGGGGTGAGAAAAACCTTTTTTAAAGGTATATTTGTGCAGCTTTTATTGAAAAGCAATTTATACAAACAAAATGCAGTTGGTATATGTAGTATATGTCATGGTGTAAGCTTGTAATCCTAGCACCTAGGAGACAGAGGCAGAAGGCTTAGGAATCCAAGGCTAACCTTAGCTCCGTTGGGTTCCATAGTAGCCTGGGCTATATGAGATCCTGCCTCAAAACACAAAAACCGAAAAATCAAATCAAATACAGTGGGAGAGTTCATTGCTCTCCTAATAAACAAGCAGGCATTGGTCTGTCCGTAGAGACGTAAGGCTCTGGAGAGTTCTAGAAATATTAGTCCCAGTCCTCTGGTCCTTGAATTGTGCCCCCGGGAATGGACACTGGATGGAAGTGATTCCACCATGACATTCACTTGTCTTCCCGCTCTCCCGCTGCTCCGCCTTGGTTTCCTCCAGCGGAGTTTTCCCTCTGTGTGGGAGTTCGAATCCCACGTGTTTCCAGAAACATGTTCCAGTCTATTAACATATCCCTAAATGAGGACTAAGCAGCAGCAGCAGCAACCACACACACTTATAAACTAGTTTTTGTTGCTGCACTTCCACACTGTCTCACGCTTCGGGGGCCCCCCTTCGGGGCCTGAAGATGCCGCTGAAAATAACTAGTCTCCCGGACCCAGAGCTTCCCACAAGCCTGTTTCCCCTTTGTTGCCACTGAAAGAACCTCGAAGAAAGGGCGCTTATTTTGTTGGGCTGATGTTTAGGAGAAAATGAAGTAAAGTAGAAATCGACAATCTCGTTTTTTTTTTTTTAAAAAAAAGATTTATTTATTTATATGTGTGTCTGTTTGTGTCTGTGTACACACCCGTGGGCACATGCAGAAACCTGAAGAGAGTGTCTCGGACTCCAAGTGGCAAGCATTTTCAGGATGCCCCGTTTGTCACGTGGGCGCTGGGATCTGAGCTCTGGCCCTCAGGACTGTGTGGCAAGCACCCTTAAGTGCTGAGCCATCTGTCCGGCCTGCATTTTAGGGTCAGCATCATTCCAAACGCCATGGCCACTGGCAGGTAGCTGCAGAGCGCTGACATCCCTCTGAACTCAGGGAGCTCGAAAGATCACCAGGAGCCTGAATCGCTCCTGAAGGCACACCCCAACCGCTACTGGCGGCCCCAGGGGAATGAGGTACCTACTGCTCCTCAGGGGGCAGCTAACTCTAATGGCCTGTGGAGAACCTTATTTCCTGTATTTGTGGCCCTGGCTTCTGATTTCCCTGATATTCTTTACCGTAGCAGTTCCCTCACTCACAGCTGTACATGGAATTTGTCTCTAGTTGTAATACAAAATGCCATCTAGTTAATCTACAGATGCACTCTGTGACCCGAATGCACAGAGCGTCTGAAATCATCACTCATTCTTACCCATTAGAACAGTACAAATGATTCTCCCCCTTTTGAACTGCAGTTAAAGGCGCATCTTCTCCCCTCCATCAGCCTCAGCCAGCATGTGAAAACCTGTCTCTGCTGCTGTGTTCCCTAACGCTTAGACTTACAGACGGGGGCCGTTCTTAGGCTTGTCTACGGAATGGAATAATTTCCCTTTGCGAACAGCTATTTTGCAATGTTGTGCTTATTGTGTTTGACTTTCTCACATACATAAAACCAATAAATCACACAAACATAAAAGTGCTAAGTGTTAGAACTGACACTCTCAGGGGTTTGTTTTAATAAGGTGTAATTAACACCTTGAACTGTATTCCATTTGTTTCTTTTGAAACTATGCAAAGAGGACAGGGTGATCTACAAATGCAAGGCACCAGCCGAGTTAATACTGGCATTTTAAACTGTAATAAAGACATGGGAGTTGGAGAAATTAAAACATGCAAGCTACTTTTAAGTCTGAGGCCTGCAAAGTAGATTTGTTATTTAAAGGAAAAGTTGAAACGCGAAGCCACATATAAACTGTTCATATTCATTTGCCCCAGGCCTGCACTGCCATTGTGTTTAGTGATTGATCATCCCACTTTTTCCCAGGCTCCTTTCTTCACATATTTAATATGCCTGTGTTGAGGGTCGGCTGGTCGTTGTCCTAAGCGTGGAACAAACTCAGAAAAGCGTTTGGCCTCTGGAATCCAACATTCTTTTCTTGTTTTGTTTTTGATTTCCTTCCTTCCTTCCTTCCTTCCTTTCTTTCTTTCGTTCTTTCTTTCTTGTTTTATAACAGGAATTCTCTGTGTGGCCTTAGCTCTCCAGAAACTTACTGTGTAGACCAAGTTGGCCTTGAACTTACGAAGATCTGTCTGCCTCTGCTCCCTGAGTTCTGAGATTAAAGGTGTGAACCACCACCAGCTAACTGAAAATCAACATTTTAGTTGGGTTATGGAGAGTAGGTAATAAAAACAAACAACAGTAATAAATTGTTTTAGGTTTACAAAGTGGAAAACGAATATAAGGTAGAGAGTGGGGTTAGAGACTTTGATTATAGGGAGGGAGACCGCAATTTCTTTCTTTTTTTAAATATTTATTTATTTATTATGTATATAATATTCTGTCTGTGTGTATGCCAGCAGGCCAGAAGAGAGCAGCAGACCCCATTACAGATGGTTGTGACCCACCATGTGATTGCTGGGAATTGAACTCAGGACCTTTGGAAGAGCAGGCAATGCTCTTAACCTCTGAGCCATCTCTCCAGCCCCGAGACCACAGTTTCTTTGTGTATTTATTTAATTTCTTTTGAGGGAGGGTCTCCTCTATCCCAGGCTGGTTTTGAACTCCATACTCTGGATTCTCTTCATTCCACCTCCCCAGTGCTAAGTTGTGGTATAAAATAGTATCTATCTCATGCAGAGCTGAGATTCAACCCAGGGCTTTGTGGCTACCAGGCAAGCGCTCTACCAACTGAGCTACTGACCCAGTCCACCGAGACTCTGGATCTGAAGGACATCTGCAGGTGAGGGTGGGCAATTAAGAAAAAAGTGCAGGCAAAGAGAGAGGTGGGTACTGGGCAGAGAGAGAGGTGGGCACTGTGCAGAGAGAGAGGTGGGTACTGGGCAGAGAGAGAGGTGGGTACTGGGCAGAGAGAGAGGTGGGTACTGGGCAGAGAGAGAGGTGGGCACTGTGCAGAGAGAGAGGTAGGCACTGTGCAGAGAGAGAGGTTGGCTCTGTTCAAGCTCAGCAAAGGCCTAGCAAGCATGGTCTGTTGAAGGATGGGACAGCCTGTGTGCACTGGGCACAGTTCCTAGAGGTGAGGGTTGAGGCAGGAGCCGGGCAGGGCATCTGCAGGTCTCTTGCCTCTTTTAGTTTTATTATTATTTAAAGTTTAAATCTTTTTGGTGTCTGGGTGTTTTGTCTGTATGCATGTCTGTGTTCCATTTGAGTTCTTAGTGTCTGCAAAGGCCAGAAGAGGCCGGGTCCCCAGAAACTGGACTTAGAGAAACTTGGGAGCCTCCAGGCAGGTGTCGGGGATTGAACTCAGGTCCTCTGAGCCAGTGCTCTTCTCTGCTGAGCCATCTCTCCTGCTCTGTGTTGCCTATCAGTTTTATATCCTCATAGAGACAGTGACCTTTACTCAGACTGAAGCAGGAACTTGAGGAAGCAGTCTGTCTGCTCAGTGGGACATGGTCTGTTAGGTTCCAACCACTTTATTCACAGGGAGGGAACCCAGGCTTCAGTTGCCAGGTATAAAATGCATCATTGAACTGCTGCTGGGTTTGTAAATAGAGAAGCAGTCTGTCTTGACAAACTCAGACTTCCCTTTAAAAAGAGTAAAAGCAAAAAATAAAACCAGAAACAACTCCTCCAAACCAACAGTAACCTTCCCATCCACAAACCGCTCTAAATCTGGATAGCACATTTAATTTTCTTGGTAGGCTCTCCCACCAACAATATGGCAGGTAATTAAAGTAAAAATATTTATTCTATCCACATCACAGAGAAGAAAGTGAAGCTGTACCCACCTCCCCTTTTATAGGGCCATTGAGAAGAGTCAAAGAGTCTGGGTAAAAGGTGGGCGTGTCCTAACTAGTTTATTGCCTGTATGAGATAGCATCCTTGCAGACCCAAGAGCATGAATGAAAAGGTGGGGATGTTGGCGTGAACAGCTGGTCCCCAAGAGTTGACTGAGTTGATGGAAATGCTCACATTTAGTTAAATCAATAGCTTTTCCCAAAAGCGCCATAGATACCAGAACATTAGATGTCACACGTAAGAGCCTTGGAGGTTACTTAAACTCCCAGCTCAGGAGCAGCCTGAGAAAGTGGACGTTTTCCTTCTCTTGATAGGAGCTAGGAAGACAGGTGCGCACCTTCACTGTCAAGGGGTTGCTGCAGGCCTAAGAGGAATGCACTGTTTCTGGAGCAGAACTGGGTAGCAAGCAAGCGCTTTCCACTCTCAGCTTCTCAGATGGTCTTATGGAGGATAAAAACAAACCCACGTGCGTCCGATGTCTTTTCAGAGTTATTCCACTATATAATATAGCAGAGGCAAATGTCTTTTATGATGAAACTTGAGACCATTCCGAGTGGTTGTGATGTGGTGCGCGAAGGACTTTTAGCTCCCAAGAAACTGCAAAGCCAGACTGACCATCCCATTCTCTGGGGAGTTTCACGCAGATGTAGGGATAGATGGGACAGACAGCTGTTGAAACAGGCGTACTCATATGTAAGAGCCTTTGTGTGGAACCGACGTTCTCTGTACCTTAGGGGCCAGAGAGGTTTTGAGGGTGAAACCAGCACTTCTCCCATCCCTGACCTGTGTGTGAACTTGACTCTCGGAATCGAATTCTTAGCACGATTCTTCCTCGTGACCACTTTGGCCTTCCGAGAAAGCTCCAGAAGCTTGTCTTGAAGGATCCAAGGAAGTAGAGCTGCTTGGGATTCTTGGGTTGCTTTCCAGGCACCTGGGAGAGTTGGTTTCTTCCTGACTTTGGAAAGATGTCCAACAGTTGGTGTCTCCTGAAGGAAAGGCTGAAGGGTTCAGAAACAGTTGTCTGTGAATAGGAATGAGAGGTTTTTCCTTCAGCCTCAGCATGGGGCCTTTCTGCTCACTACCCGAGAAGTCTCTGAGACGCCAGCGATGCAGTTTTGTTTGCTTTCTTTCTACACCTGGGCCTGAGGCTTTCCAGCTGTGCTTTCCTGTTCCATCGCCTGTCTGCGGCGAGCGGAATACCAAGGACTCAGCCAGACAAGCTTCTGGTGTTTGCGCCTCTGTGTAACCCTGGCTGACCTGGAACTCACTTTGTAGATCAGGCTGGCCTTGAACTGAGAGATCTGCTTGGGATTAAAGGCATGCACTACCGACTACTTAAGTCTTTTTTTTTTTTTAACATAATCTTTGTTTTAAACTCTTAATATTTTCATGTTGGCATCACAGTCGATGGCAAGTCTTTAGTGACCTTAATTGACCATACTACACCAGGGAACTCTCCCTTTAGCCCTTTAGCTCTAAGAAGCTGCTATGGGTCATAGCGGTGGCGCATACCTTGGCTGCCAGCACCCAGGAGGCAGAGACAGGCAGATAGATTTCTGTGGGTTCAAACACAGCCTGGTCTACATAGCAAGTTCCAAACCAGCCAGGGATATATAGTGAGTTCCAGGCTAGCCCGGGCTACATAGCGAGACACCCTGCCCCAAAACAAAAAAGAGAAAGGAAAAGGCAGATAAACAGGAAGAAATAGCAACTTTTGGATTACATCAAAATTTGTGGCCTTTGGTATGTTGAGCATTTTTAGCTGATTTAAGAAACTTGGTTTCCTGTCTTCTGAGACAGATCATTCCCTTTGGTCCTTAGCTTCTATTTTCTTATCTTTAAAATAAAGGAAACAGAAGAAGCCATCTGGAAGACCCTGACATTCTGGGTGTCTCACTGTGTACTAAAATGGAGTCCTGTGAGTGACGATGTGATGTGGCCTGGTTTTTCTACCCAACGGGGAGACTTCTGCCTTCCTGTTGATGGGGAGGATGACGGTACCAGTTGCCTCGTAGATTTGTACTGTACACATTTTCCTTAAGATCAGAGCCCATTGCTAGCAACACTGCCCCCATTTTATAGTTGGAGGAGGCACAAGATGAAATGCCACAGTGTGATTCCTTCTTCCACAGGCCATTCTTATTCCTTGTAGCTTTTCTTTCCCTGGGTTGGGTCCAGCTATCCCTGGAAAAAGGGACTAATCCTCAAGGGGACCTTACCTTTACTATTGGGGTGCCAGCTTTTCAGTGGTAAAGTTGGGAAAGGGGTGTGCTGGCGTGGATCACAAGGATACACACCCTGGTGGTTGTTCTCTTAGCGTCCTTTATGTGATAAATGCTGGTGTCAGCAGCATGGATGGTTTCATAATTTGACAGAAAGTAAGACATAGTGGAAAGGACCAAATGAGCTTCCTGGATCGGTTCCTCATTTTATTAGTGGTGGTTTTCTAGCTGGTGAGAGACAAGGTGCCGCTGTACCACAAGTCTCAAGGAGGTTTCCATGTGTAATGTGCTGTTAATGAGATGTCTTTAAAGTCTGTGTTATTGTCCTGAAGCACATGTCTACTTTAAGTGGAATGCTTGCCCTCTATCTCCCAGCGTGAATAGCTTTGTGTGATTATCGATTCAGAAAGAAGCCCTAAACCTAGGGTCCGCTCATTGGTCCCTGGCCTGTCAGAATCTGCAATCTGATGTGTTAACCTTAGGTAGCCTTTCTTCTAGGAACAGCTGTTGGTTGGGCTGTCTCCTCATACTCAAGAATTACAGTTGTTCCTTCTGCCAGGAACCACGCTTCCCACGGTTTTTCATTGACCACAGTTTCTAGTGCTACGTTCCGGTTTCGTTGTCTCACTCACGAGACTTGCGTTGTGGGTCTAAGGTCAGTGAGAACAGGAATTGGCTAAAAGCGCACCATTGTGCAATGAAATGATGGTTTAGGGCCAGTAGGATGACTCCGAAGGTAAAAAGCTTGCCACCATGCCTCATGACCCTGGGTGCACAGATCCCTGGGACCCACATGGTGGAGGACAGCTGACCCCCACAAGCTGTCTTTTGTCCTTCCTATGCACGGCACGGTGGTGTCACGATCCAAATACAAACAGGTAAATCAAAATAACATCATTAAAAGAAATCTGGTTTAGTTGGAAATCCCTCAGTTCATAGCTGCTGACTGAACTCCATAATTCTCTCAGGAAGAGCCGAAAGCTCTAGCCTTCCACTCCTTCACACACACACATCCGATAAGTTTGTTTTGGGGTTACTGATTAAATGTTGGGTATCGCTGTGGAGTTAGGTCCTGAGGGTGCAAAGATGAGTGAGTTCTAGCTGAAGGCTTCCAAACCTCTACGAGGTCTCACGGTGATAACAAGCACATGAACAAAAGACCCTTTATAATAGAAAATTTCACATGTGTTCAGAAGTAGAGGGACCGTCCCAGAATTGCCATGTCACCACTAGAGTTGTCGGCTATGGCTGACTCTCATCGCTGTGCCTTCCCTGGCTCTCCCAGTACCGTGATTTGTAGGCAAAACAGGATTATCACGTCAGGCCATTTATGTGTCGTGGGGAGTACGAGCTGGGCACCAATGTCTGGGGTCCAGACATTATGCAGACCTTGTAGGTATTCCTTGTTCTTAAATATATGGCTTTTTGGCAACGAGGTCACAAAGCAGTTTGGGAGTCACAAGTGTGGTGGCTGCTGTCCGTCAGGTTTGATGGAGTTGACTAGAACGGAGCTTTTGCCGTTTGCACTAAGGAATGGTTAGGCAGAAGTCCAGCAGAGAAGACCTGCCGGACTCCAAGCAGATTATCATTTTCTCAAACGTGACAAAGGACTTGAGTATACTGTAGAGCATTTAAAACGTCGTCAGAAGTTTCGTGATTGCGATACTTAATTGCTACAATTTGGGACTATCCATAGACTAGTTTTTTCCAGTCAGATCTTGGTCAGTCATACTTAATAAATCTGCCTACATTCTCAGGGTTCGGATGCCAAGGTCAGCCTGAGAGAGGTGTGATTCACCCTCATCAAAATCTGTGAACATGGCCTAAAATTGTGACTTCATTCCCATCCAGCTAGCTGTGCTGTTCTTTCCAGGCCTGTGATTCTGGGAAGCTCAGGGCAGTTTAGACATGGAAAATGAGTTCAGTCTAAGATTGCCATCCGTTAAATCTGAGTATGCCCCGGGGAACTGAATTTATACTTGTATTTAAATAGCAGATTATTGGTACCCTGCTCTCTACTGCTTTTTCAAGTCGGGTTCCCATCACTGATAGCTAACACGGTGAATCTTTCAGAGACAGCGATTGCAAAGGGGACTGTATGCTATGCATACAGTTTACCAAGTCCCTTCAACACATTCCCATGACTTATGGTCAATACAGCCACATTAGGAAAACCAAGGGACACACTAACAATAAATATTCATGTTTCGTGATTTTTATATCATATTAATACCAGTTGCCAGATCTAGATGCAGTGAAGTATGTTTTGTTTATGTCATTGTATCTGTGATGCTGGGATCAAACCCATGGCCTCCGACATGCTAGACAAAAGCTAAAAACATTGAATTGATATTAATAGATGCTTGTGAGTAGATATAACACTCATCGAGTGAGTTCTATAGCTGTACACCCCCCAATATCTTTTTCTTCAGATTCTGTGGAGCCCAACAGTGTAGCCTTGAGAGCCAAGCATTGAAGAACTAGCAAGTGCTCCATCCTGCCTTCTCTCACAAACAGCCTGTGTTAACTGGGACACACCTAAACACAATGGTAGGACTTCATTTGCCAAAGTGAGAGTTATTCATATAGGTTCTGGCAAGTTCTGGGTATTTTGGAGAGGGGAATGGAAGGCATGAAGTCAGCCCTTCTCCAGCCACCTGCCATGTGGGCGCACACACTCCCGGAGGCCTCCCTCCCTGTCTCCATGATCTCAGAATTCCCCTTACTGTATATACGTAGTTGTTATGTGTTAATTTGTTTCCCCGAACTGTGTTCCAGTCCAAACCATCTGTAGAAATAGTAGGAATGATTCCTTAGAGATTAGTCAGTTATTTGAGATCAATTATATGTTCAACACATTTCTCTAAAGCTACACAACAGGAAGGGATGGGATGGGGTGACGGAGTTGGTTTGAACAGTGCCATTGCACGGATTCAGTGAGCCCGAATGCGGAAACCCGGGTTCAAGTCCTTTGTGTGTTGAAGCAGTTTTACCCGATAGGCTACCGACAGTGTGTGTCAGCTCTAAGTCTGTAAGCAAGCTAATTAAGACTGAAAACACACTGTGAATTCAGTTCAGGAGATTAGCTAGGCTTCCTTGGGGTGTAGTGATTTCTTTTAATGGATTTGGCTTGGAGGGTGTGTGTGTATGTGTGTTTGCGTGTGTGTGTTCATTCATGGACTCACACTTATCTCTGTCTTTCTGAGGAACAAGGAGTGATATAAATAAAACATAACTTATAGTTTATAAAATATGTCATCCGATACTTAGAAGAACAGAAAAAGAGAAGCAGTCCAAACGAGGAGTGCACTTCCGTTTCTCCCCCTCGACTCTAAGAAGTTACAGTAAAACCGAGGCTTTCTCATAAGACATATTCTAAGAAGTTAGGGGGTTGGAGAAATGAGTGACTCAGCGGTTAAGGGTCTAACTGCTTTTCAAGGGGACCAGAGTTCTGTTCCCAATACACATCTTAGGCAGCTCATAATTACCTGTAACTCCAGCTCTAGATCTGATGCGCTCTCTGGACTCTCTGGGCACCTGCATACATATCTCTTTGTCTCTCTCTCTCTCTCTCTCTCTCTCTCTCTCTCTCTCTCACACACACACACACACACACACACACACACACACACTGGAATAACCATTTATTATTAAAGAGATAAGAAGCACACTAGTCCACTTGCGTTCATTTGCATATATAATCCACACAAGGTTTGCCTCGGTGCAGCTCTGGGTGTTTTCGGAGCTGTCTTCTTTGTTTTTCCTCCTTCACCCCTCTTCAGTTCTGTCCAGATGTTTTAGGCCATAGAAGACATCTGCAGAGAGGAGAGCAAAAGTAGCCAAAGTAGCCATATGTACGGCTTCTAGTCCCCTAGAATTTCAGTTCTGCCTTTTCCAGAGACAGAAAGTGCATTGGGATACGCTGTTAAGACAAGCTGTTGAGAGGGCAATGCTGTTCCTTCCTGTAAACCGCAGCAGCAGTCCGTTCCGTCTGAGCTGCTTGGTCAAAGGACTTTGTCCCTGGTATTGTGCTAGATATACATGTGTTCTGTGGCCTCAGGAGGAAGCTATAGTTTGTCATCCACTGAACTGACCGTGCTGGTGTGATTTTGTTCACGCGGACCTTATGGATGGCGGTGCTAGGTGTGGGTTCTGTATTCTTCTTGTAGTATGGAAACAGAAGTTGGACTTGCCTGCAGCCTTTCTTCCTGTTTGTAAAGATGGAAGGGGAAGACAATCCTTACTGGAAGATAATGTATCTCCAACTTTAACAATCTTCTTAAACAGTCTTAAGGAAATGAATTTTATTTTCTTCCTAAATGCAGGTTATGTATTGGGTTAGTTTCATTTATGGGAAACAAAAAGAAAAGAAAAAGTAAGGCAAAATAAGGAAGTGAAAGAGATTAGACAGTTAATAAATCTAGAACAGAAGCTGAATACCTAATTAAAAACATATCACATGGGTCTGTCCATGTGCGTGCAGGTGCTGGAGGACGCCAGCGGTGTCAGCTCCCCTGGGGCTGGAGATAGAGTTCCTTGTGAGCCTCCCGATGTAGGTGCTGGGGACTGAGCTCGGGTTCTCTGCCAGAGCAGCAAGTGCTCATTGACTCCCCGCTTGTCTCTCTAGCTTCAACACCAAATACTTTAGAAGAAAAAAAAACAAATCTCAGTGTCTTCTGAATGGTATTTGTGATGGTAATTATAGGCATAATTTAGTCACATTTTTGTTAGAAGATTATTTTATATTACCAGTGCCCCTTGGTGTGAGCCTTCTGGGGAGAAATATGCAGGCTGGGTGTTTTGGCCCGCAACTGGAATTCTAACACTGGGGAGGCTGAGGCTGTGTGAGTGCTATGTGCTTGAGGTCAGCCTGGACTCCATAGTGAGACTGTCTTCAAAAGCGGAAACAGAATGCTGTTTGGGGCATAAGGTCAGCGGTATTACCAGGCTCGTGGTGCCAATCCTTAGTGGGAGTAGACCTTTCCCTGGAGCAGCTCTGCATCCATCTTAAACAGGAGCAAGTTAGTTAGGACATAAATTAACTCCCCCCCCAGCCCCCACCATCCAAAAACATTGCCCGTAAGAGAACAGATTCTGAGATGATGGTCCCATAAAAAGCTTTGCATATTTAATGCGTACACCTGGATGAGTTTGCAGACCAGACTCCCAACAGAAACCGTAGCTGTCATCAAGACCATAAAATTCATCATTGCCCAGGGTCTCCTTCCTCCCTTGTCATTATTACTAGTTTCCTTTTTTTTTTTTTTTTAAGAGCTTGGAGTTTGAGTGGATAAAGAGAAAATCACCAGGTATTTCCTTGGTTCTATTCGATTGGGATATAAAAGATAATTTTGTGGACATGGCAGTCAAGTCCTACTTTTAAAACGCGCTTACGTTCTTGTAGTCTTTCTCCATTTTGGCATTTAAATCATCAGGGCCCATGAAGGTAGTAATTACGGGGCCTCACTGCACATCTGGAGAGTGATCCGGGTGCATGTAAAGGCAGCTGTGCCACCCCACTTTAAAATCTTACCCACTGAGCGACAAATGAAGATTGGCCACATGGCCATATTGAAGGTGTGAAATACGCTCTGGCTGTGGACTCACTGGAGCAGAGCAGATGCTTGCTTTCTCGGGAGCAACAATTCTGCTTTTTTTTTTTAGGCTGCCAGAGGACCAGGGGAGTTCTGATTGATGCAGAGTGGCGCTAAAAAGCCAACCGTTGCACTGGCGAGAAACCACCAGTAGCCAAGGCTTTAGAACCAAATAGGTGATATTGATATTGAAGGCCAGATGATGAGAGTGGAAAAAAAGCATAGCTTGAATATAGTTTTATAACGGGTTGTCTTTTGATGTTTTTAGGTGTTTTGGATTGTCCAAGAAAAGAGCCAGTGTGACTGTTTCCATAGTTCACAAATAGGGAAAGGTGTACATAAGTATCCATTCTGTTTGTTTGATACAGGGTCTTGTATATCTTCAGTCCAGTCTCCAACTAGCAATGTAGCTGAGGATGATCTCGAACTTCTGATCCTCTTGTCCCCCACCTCCTATGTGCTGGGATTATAGGCGTGAATCACAGAACCAGTGCTTCCCAATCTCCCTAATGCTGCCACCCTTAATACAATTCCTCATGTTGTAGTGACCCCCAACCATGAAATTATTTTCATTGCTACTTTGTAGCTGTAAGCTTGCTACTGTTACAAATTGTAATGTAAATATTGGATGTGCAGGGTGGGTGGTTTTAGATCACGCTGTGAAAGGCTTGTGCAACCTATACTCCAAAGGGGTCTCCACCCACAGGTTGAGAATCACTTCACTAGGCCCTGTTTATAGGACTCTGTGTATACTGCGCAAGCACTCTACCAGCTGAGCCACATTCACCGCTAAATGCTGGTGGCTGGCTGTGCGTGAGAGAAGCTAAAAATCTATTTGGAGTGTCTATGTATGTGTGAGAAAGGGGGATTGGTTTTTTGTTGTTGAAAAGCAAACAAAAAAAATTATTATATCTACAACATTCTGCCTGTATGTCTTGCTGCAGGTCAGAGGAGGGCAGCAGATCTCATTACAGATGGCTGTGAGCCACCATGTGATTGCTGGGATTTGAACTCAGGACCTCTGGAAGAGAGCAGCCTTAACCTCTGAGTCATCTCTTCAGCTTTTGTACTTAATGTTCTTGCAAAGGACCTAAGTTTGGTTTCCAGCACTCACACAGTGTCTCAAAACTGTCTGTCACTAGGTATAGGGGATCTAGTACCCGCCTCTGGCCTCAATGGGCACTGTACACACAGACAGACAGATAGACACACTGATAAACACACACACACACACACACGCACATGCACACGCACACGCACACACACACACAGCAGGCAAAGGGACCATTTGAATATGACGTGTTCAGTGAGTCCACTTGGGTATTAGAAGATGGAGCCTAGTGTATTTGGTCCAATGAGAAAAGTGTGTTGCTTCTTTGATGGATGCAGATAGAAATTTATGGGTGAAGATAGCATCTCAGTGTGGAAAGACCTAGAACCCGAGGAACCCAGTATTCTCTAGAGGCCTGGTTGTTGTTGGACCTGACACATGCTAGTGAGTCAGACAACAGACACACTGAGAAAGGGACATGTTTGTCTTCCCCCACACCTCCATCTTGCCATTGTGTTCCCCACTGACGATTGGGAGGGCAGATGGTGGATTCCCTTCTCTCTGGCTGCGTCTAGGCTGTGTTTTTCAGACAGGCTGACTTGTACTTGGAGAATAACTTTTGCCCAGACATGTTCAAATGCTCACAGACCTTACTGGCCTTGCTTGTGTCTCTGTCTTCCTCTCTGTGTGCTAGGCACTCTGAGGCAGCTCCCTCCAAGGCTGAGTGTGTTAGTGGTCGAAAGGAAGGGACATTTTTAGAAAACCATTTATTTCAATTTCTGTTTCTCCCTTCCCGTAGTTCCTGAAATCAAAAAATGCAGAAGTAGGAGGAGGTGGTTACTAGCTCTGTCGTAGACCTCCAGACTAGGGCTTAATCTATAGCAGGAAGACTTTGGGAAGCATTTAATCCCAATTCTCCTGTCTGTAAGGCTGCTTTGCTTGGAGAGATTTGTGGATACAGACAATGCCCTAACATTAATAACCCAAGGGGCTGGTGACCAGTCTGCAGTGAGAATGGTTGAGTATGAATTTTAGGTCATCTGTAAGTTGTGCATTCCATGGCTGTCTTAACAAGATCACAATCTTCTTAGCTCTCCTGGTCATGTCACCCAGTCACTAAATTAGGGAAAACGTGGGGAGGCCAAGAAATAGAGGAGGCAAAATACCTTCTGGATGGAAGACATGCTAGAAGAAATGCATAGCTCACTCACACAGACCCAGCATTCCGGTCACCCTCTGTGTGCGTGTTCAGACGTGTGCTGTGGAATTACTAGCTTCTAGCCGTGAGGAAAACCTCTTATAGCGAACGCCACCTGGTAGTAAGCATTGCACAGGCGGTTGGCGTGTTCGGAGGCAATGCTCCCTTCCTGCTGACTGTCTGGTGGGTGCTGTCATCAACCTAGAGTCACCCAGAGGTTGAGACATGAGCGCCAGGCTAGATAATTGAGAGATCACAGAAATGGATGTAAACTTGTGGGACTACCAGGAGACCTGCCTCTGAAGAGACAAGTGACATGTTGACTTATTTAGGTGAACTTGCGCCTGAACGCCTAATGAATAATAAATCTAATGAATAGCATGAATATTAATGAAGACAACCATGAATAATGACTCCTAGCAAACACAGTTGACTAAAGGCTTTCTCTTTTTTTTCTGTCTCTTGTGAGGGGACACAGGAAGCTCTAGGTGTGCCTCCTATCGTGGGGCCTCGAGTCGCAGGATTCATTCAGAGTTTTGGACATCTGGGACATTCAGTAGCTTTCTGGGAAATGCCAAGCAGCCTTGGCCACGATTGGGTGTCAGCGAGCCTGGTACAGTGGCTGCTAACTACACTTCCTTCCCTGGTGGCTCTGCTCTCAGCCATTCTTGGCAGGGATGAGTGGGTTACTGTGGCTGTGGTCTCAGTAGATCAAGAGAGACCTGGCTTCTTGTTAGCCCTGGGATCTACAGGGAGCTACTCTGAGCTTGGTTACCCAAAAATACGATCAGGAAAAGAACTGGTTCCATTTCCGACCTAGCCTGGCCCATGTCTGCGAGGTATTGAGTATCAGCCATTATGTCTGTAACACACGATAGCCGGGGATTCGATGCTGTGCATCTTTTCCAGAGTAGAGCCACCTGACCTCTGTCTTTTTCCTCTCTCCTCCCCTCAGGATGGTTCCCTGGGAAACATTGATGACCTGGCGCAGCAATATGCGGATTATTACAATACCTGCTTCTCGGATGTTTGTGAGCGGATGGAGGAGCTTCGGAAACGGCGAGTTTCCCAGGACCTCGATATGGTGAGTGTGTGGCCATGGGAAATGGCTACTGTTGGGGGCGGGGGGGGGCAGTTCCCATCGATGCTCCCGATCTTGCAGCCCCTTGTTTCTTCTTACAGCCTCAGCTGTGCCTGAAGGCTCAGTCAGTCGGCTTCTGGCTAGGTGTGGTGAAATGCCAGATGCCCAACAGACCAACCCTGTTCTTTAGATTGAATATTCACCAAACTTACGTAGTCATTGAAAGGCTAGAGTAACCTTCCTTCCTTCCTTCCTTCCTTCCTTCCTTCCTTCCTTCCCTCCCTCCTTCCTTCCCTCCTTCCTTCCATTTTTTGAAATATTAAAGAGAAAGGATATTTCTATCATTAGACAGTTGGTACTGTATATTTTATTGACTAACAGCTGAGGACTTGCCAAAGAGAGTTCTTTCCTTCATTTTCTTCCTTGTTTCTTTCTTTCTGGTCCACCCCGCCGCCACCCTAATGAGTCCTGGGGATTGAACCCAGAGCCTTGGATGAGTTAGGTAAATTCTCTGCCAGTGAGCCTTTGAAAAGGAAAATGATGTTTAAAGAAGTAAGAAGTCAATCATAACTTCTCCCCCTGGCAGTAAGAGGTTTCATGTGAGCTTCAGTGTTTGTCTGATCGTTAAAAAAATATGTATGACTATCTTGGATAATATTTTTTTAAAATATCACTTCCTACTTTTTAAAAATTTTGTTTGTTTATTTATTTATTTGATGTGGGAGTGATTTCTTATTAATAAAGAAACTGCCTAGACCCATTTGATAGGCCAACCCTTAGGTAGGCAGAGTAAACAGAACAGAATGCTGGGAGAAAGAAGCTGAGTCAAGGAGTCGCCATGATTCTCCCACTCCAGGCAGATGCAGGTTAAGATCATTCCTAGTAAGCCAGCTTGTGGGCTACTCAGATTATTAGAAATGGGCTAGTCCAGGTGCGAGAGTTAGACGAGAAAAGGCTAGATATAATGGGCCAAGCGGTGTTTAAAAGAATACAGTTTCCGTGTAATTATTTTGGGGCATAAGCTAGAGCTAGCCATGTGGGCGGCCGGGTGCCGGGGATACAGCCCCGCTGCCCTTATTACAACATTTATTTATTATGTTCACAATATTCTGTCTGCGTGCATGCCTGAAGAGGGCACCAGACCTCATTACAGATGGTTGTGAGCCACTTTGTGGTTGCTGGGAATTGAACTCAGGACCTTTGGAAGAGTAGGCAATGCTCTTTACCGCTGAGCCATCTCTCCAGCCCCCCCTCCCCAACTTCTTTACTGAGCACTTTATTGTGGTTCTCTAGGGTTATTGGGATCTCTTTATAGTCATTATCTTTCAAGATACTATTGCTTTTCTCACTTAAGGAGGCTGAAATCATTTGTCTGAAGTGTAAACATCTGTGTGCAGAAGTTAGCGGAGCCCCAGGTCTAACTGTGGACAGGCAGTCCTGAGCTGTACTCTGCCTGGAAAACGTGTTTCCCATCCCTTGCATCTACCAGTTTAAACTGGATCCGTTTCAGTTTCCTGCCTCTCAGTTTTATCCCAGGACCTAGGACCTCCTCCACTGGAGGTGTATGTCCTCTGTAGTGATAAGAGCGGCGGGCCGCTTCCCGCCACCCAGATAGCTTTATCCAAAATAATTACATGGAAACTGTATTCTTTTAAACACTGCTTGGCCCATTAGTTCCAGCTTCTTATTGGCTAGCTCTTACATATTGATCTAACCCATTTCTAATAATCTGTGTAGCCCACTAGGTGGCTTACCAGGGAAGATCTTAACCTGCGTCTGTCTGGAGTGGGAGAATCATGGTGGCTGACCTGACTCAGCTTCTTTTTCCCAGCATTCTGTTCTGTCTACTCCGCCTACCTAATTTTCTGTCCTATCAGAGGCCAAGCAGTTTCTTTATTACTTAACCAATGAAACAACAGATAGAAAGATGACCCTCCTCCATCATTTCCCCTTTTTCTGTTTAAACAAAAAAGAAGGCTTTGTGTGTGTGTGGCAGAACCAGGGATTCAGCCTCACATTCTCTCCCTCTGATTTTCAGTGATCTCATATAGTCCCAGGTGGCCCCAAACCTTCTGTATTCGAGGATGCCCATAAACTTTTGATTCTCCTGCCTCAGTTTGCCTGGTTCTGGGTGCCCTGCTGACTGAACCGCATCTCCATCCCTAAAGACCTCCTTTCAAACACGCTCTTATCTTAGGGGCTGCATGAAGCTGATTTTGAAGAATGACATCCTCTACCTTAAAACATTTTTGGAAAGAGTAGATTTGTCTGAAACTCTTGTGTGTGCGGTGTGTGTGTGTGTGTGTGTGTGTGTGTGAGAGAGAGAGAGAGAGAGAGAGAGAGAGAGAGAGAGTTTTTCTTTTCTTTCTTTCTTTTTTTTTGAGACAGGATCTTTCTCTATCATGTAATTTTGGCTGTCCTAGAACTCGCTCTGTTGAACAGGCTGTCCTGGAACTCGAGAGATCCATTTGCTTCTGCTTCCCAAGTACTACGATTAAAGATATGAGCCAACAAGCCTGGACTTTTTTATTTTTTTAAAGTAAGACTCTCTCTAAATAGCCCTGGATGGCCTGAAACTCTTTAAGTAGATTGGACTGACTTCAGATGCAGAGACAGCCTCTCTCTGCCTGTCAGATAGTGGGATTAAAGGTGTGTCCCTGCTGGTGCCACCGCCCCGCCCCAGTAGGCTCTTCTCAGGTAGTTCAGGCTGACCTTCCCAACCCTCCTGCCCCAGCTTAGGGATTACTGAGACTGTAGGTACATCACCCATAGTCGATCTTGTTTATTCTATTTTTAAAAAGTTCTTTTAATTTACTTAAGATGGAAACATAAAAATTAAAGTAAGGTGACCAATTAAGGAGTTAAAAGTAGGTGATTCTTTTACTAATAATGCTTGATGTTTTATGAAAGGATTTGTATTCAAGAAGGGATGGGTCTTTGGGTAGTGATAAGGAACCTCCTGTAAGCCACCGGCTCAGTGCTCCTGGCACTCATTTCCCTTCCTTCCTTTTTTCCCCTTCCTCTTTCTTTTGTTTTCTTTGCCTCTTTCTAATTTGCTATCTGACCTTACTTACTGTGCTGTATTGTATTCTAATCTTGAGGTAATCTTGAGTCTAATCTTAAGTAGCCCAGACTGACCTTGAATTTACAGACTTGAGAGCCTCCTTTCTGAGGACAGCCGCTCACGTCTACCAGTAAGTGCCACAATACAGAGATGTGCCATCAAGCCTGTCATACAGCATTTTTATGCCTATCAATTTCTTTCATCAGTGTGCCCTAGTCATGGTTAACTTGAATCAAGAGTGACATTGTATCATAACTGACGTGTTTTTAAGTACACTTTTATTTTATATTTATGCATATTTATTTATGTATGTGTATGTACATGTGTCTGTATATGCACATGTGCGTGGGGGCAGGGTGTGCATGTGTGCCATGGGACACGTATGTACTAGTCAGAGGACAACTTGTAGAAGTTGACGCTAACATCATGTGGATCCCAGGGTCAAATTCAAGTCAGCAGACTTGGTGACGAGTGCTCTTAACTTCTGAGTCATCTTGCCCCCCTTAATTTTGCATTTTCCTTCTTGTTCATTGATTTAGTGATTTGTTAAGCTGTGTATTAGGTAAATAAAGTTGACTGAGACTGAGCTGAGTCAGAAGGAGGCAGAAAGATACTGTCTGAGGAGCCTAATACCATGGCCAATATGGCACATGGACATCGTTATTGCCAAGGCATTGGCTCCTCTTAACTTTGTCCTCCTGTCTGTGTGGATGGCAGGGTAATCGTTCTTCCTCTCGCAATCCTGAGTATCAAATGCAGGTCCTCAGGCTTGGTGACAAGATCCTTTACCCTCTGAACCATCTCATTGGCCCTGTTATATTTTTTTGAGACAGAGTTCCGTGTATCTTAGTCTAATCTTGAACTTATTAGCTAGGAAGAAATGCTCTTGACCTTCTGATCCCTGCCTCGACTTCCCAATCTCACAGATTGTAGACCTGCAGCACAGGTTGGGTTCATGCATTGCTGGGGATGGAGCTGAGGAAAACTTCATCTCAGGCAAACACTCTGCCAACTTAGCTGCATCTTCTGCTCTGCTGGTGTTGAGTCTTTATGTTTTTGCAGAGTTGGGGACTGAATCCAGGTCCTTGGTACATGCTGAGCCAGTGCTGTACCATTGAGCTCTAGCTTCAACCCTTGGTCATCGTCATTTGGAGCTGGAATGAATGGTGGGCTCACAGCATAGTGTACAGTTTTCCCAGACATCTGGGCAAGGACGTGATCGTTGTGAGCCGGTAGACGATGGCTGACCCAGAGCTAGAAGTCTGGCTCCTGTTGATTTGGGGTTACCATAGTTCCCCAGGGCATTTGGGAACCTCCTAAGATGCTTCACTGTAGAAAAAGAAGCCTGCCAGTGGGATAAGTAGCCTTCTTCCTGTTTAGACAGATGGGCCTAATTTGGTGTGCTCTCTTCCAGAGCAGAAAATGACAGTCTGGGGGGAAAAAAAAATCACAGGAGCTTAATCAGTTCCCATCAAAGGTGGAAGTGGGTAAACTGATAGGAGCTAATTTGAACCAGGCTGAGGATGGGCCTGTTCATTTTTAAACTGTGGTTAGAGAGATCAGCAGGATCCCAGAGGGGCACGCTCACATCTTCTTTCAGGGACATTCCGGGCAAGTCAGAGAGGGAAAGGGGATTATGATTGGAGCTGCTGCTGGCCAGGTTATCAGATGAGTTTGCAGAGCCTAGAAATCCATGTTAGATGCGTTTCAGGTTCATCATCCACCCTTCAGGCCACACTACAGTACCAGCACCCTCCTCAGAGTTCCCTTTCTCAGCGAGAAGCCTGTCATGGATTGGACAAATGGCGATGCATTTTCCTGTAGACCTCATTCCCCCCCCCCCCCTTTATTCCCTTGGAATTTGAAGTCTGTTTCTAGATTTTCAGTCCTTCCCTCTAAACAAAGCAGACCCCACCCCCTCCATGTTTCCCTGTTGCATCAGGTGAGGACGTGCAGGAGCTGTGTTCTGTGCTCCTAGACTGCCCTGCCAACGCTAACTGAGAAAGAGCAACCTCCCCAAAGCAGTGAGGACACCATCATGTTTCAGTGGCCTAAGACGTTCCACAGGAGAAAGTGACCTGATGTGTGCCACGTGGTTGTGATGTCGTTTAGAAGACAGCTTCAAGGGACTGGGATATAGAGCGGGGGTCCATGAAAGCACTTGCTTAGCTTGCAGGAAGCTCCGAGTTCAGTTCCCAGCACTGCACACACTGGGCGCGTGTATGCCTCTGGTCGTAGCCCTTGAAAGGTAGAGAGACAAGAGGATCGAGAGTTGAAAGTCATCCTCAGCCCCATAGCGAATTGGAGGCCACCCTCCAATACACGTGTCCCTGTATCAAAACCAAACCAAACCAAATCCAAACCCTGAGTGCAGAAAGTTTGGGGGTGGGAGGATAAATCGTTTTATGGCTTTATTTTATTCTGAATCTGCCGGGTAGAGTTGGCATTTGAGAAAATGAGAAAACTCTGCAGAAAAGTGTTTAGATATTTGTGTTTAGCTTTGAAATGTCAGGGGTAGGGACCCTGCACCGCCCCTAAGAGCTGATTACATGTCAGCCGGAGAACAAACAAGCCAGAAGGACGGCTTTCCTACAGAGATGCTCGACTTAGCCCTGAAAAATAAACAGTTTTGATAATCACATTAGTGATTACCTCTCTGGCCAAGATGGCAAGGTATTTCTTGAGGGCGTGAGTAGAATGTAGCATTTGGTAATGTGTCTTTGGGGCCAGTGTGGAGGAAGGAAACAGGGGGTAAAGATGGTAGGGGCTCCACGGAACATGCAGAGCTCCTGATTCGCTTATTGATGGGGAGCATTTTTTTACTTGGCACCAAATAGGCCTTAAAGGGATGGTGTGTTTGGACAGCAGCCTTGGCTTCCACGGGGGCTAGGGACATTAATGTTTGTGTGCAGCGGGGAAGAGGCCCATATTTCTACACATTTGGCACCTCCCTGAGCACCATGTGATTCTTTTTTTGGCTGGGAGAAGATGCAATCAGAAATGACAGCAGCTCTCCAAGTCTGTAATGGGCTCATCTCTAGTGATGCTAAGCCTGGCATCTGTCAAAGCAACACCCTGACCAGGAAAGGGGCCACGCTTGTGGTAGCCTATTAATGCTGGCAGCAATTGCTTCCAAGGTGTCTTTGAGGTTAAGACTTTGGAGTTTGGCAGAAGACAACTTTGTGTGTGGGTCTTGGTGTGTGTGGCTCAGAGCTGACGTAGAAATCTCCACCTATGGTGACCGACGGTTGGTGGTGTCTGTCAGAACCTGGCCTAGAGTCTCTGCCAAGTTGTTATCGTGGTGAGGTGTGTACAAGAGGAAGAGAGCCAGGCAGAGACTCAGCCAGGTCTTTGAATACTGGGAACACAAATAAAGATAATGCACTGAATTGCCCCAAAGAGGGACACCAGATCCACTGTCCCTGGTGTGGGAATGCTTCTAGGGCATAATTATTACATCTTGAAATTTTAATGGTTTTGTTTTTTTCTCAGATTCAGTTTTAATAAGTTAACCATCCCAGATAATGCAGTCTTTCCCTGATATAGCTCTGAAGTAATATAGCAGCAATAAAAGCAGGGGTGGTGGTACCCATCTGTAGTCCCAGCGCCTAGGAAGCTGAGGCAGGAGGACTGGGGAGTTGGATACCAGTTTAATGGTTTAAGTTCTAGCTCTTTCACTTATTAATCATCAAGCCTCAGTTTCCCCATCTATAACTATCTCAGAGTTAAGAGAAGTACAACACACCGTAGGCTACCCTAAGTGACTTAGACCGTTTGTTTCCTTTCCTTCCTTCCTCTTCCCAGTCTAGACCTTCCCGCAGGAGTGCTGAAGAGTTTCCACTATTGATGCCTCAGTGATATTTATTCACATGAGTGCAGGGGTGTGGGAGCTTAGCTTTTTGTTTAGGGAAATGTCAAACACACATACACAGCACATGACAATGAGTTTCCTGTGCATGACGCCCTTCCTCGGCTGTGCCCAGCATCCTGCCGCTCCAATCTCATCTCTACTCCCTCCTCCCGCAATGTTTCTATGACTCTTTAAAGGCATCGATTTTTTTAGGTAAAAGAGTTGCAGACACGGTATAGTGCATGCTATGCAGTTCTTTAAGTGTATGGCTATGTCCGTACCAATAAGCATCCGCTGAGTTTGTTTGCGTGTGTAACCAATTGGAAATAGTTAGTGAGCCTAGAGCCTGCACTTGCTTGGCGTTTTAGCTCTTCTGGAGATGCCAAGTAAAGATGTGTTTTCTATCCAGAAAGGGCTCAGAGTATAGTGGGCACGAGAGGAGTTAGCAGGCTGAGGACGCCTGGGAAGGTGGAAGCGATGTCCCTGGCTCAGTAGGAAAGTTTGGAAGCATCCTGAAAATGACTCCTGGATTTTTCAAACCCAAAGAACTGGGAAGGTTGAGGACGTGTTTTGACAGTAGAAGTGAGCATAAAGTTGAATAACCCAAGGCCCAGGTCAAGGTCATAGTCTGGTAAAGGTCAAAAGTCAAGAGGGAAAATAAGACTTTTTTAGATTATTGGGTGCTCCCTGTAGTTGGAAGTAGGATTGAAGGTTGTGGGTGTTAAGAAAAAATAATAAGAAAGGGGTAGCTCTGCCGACGCAAAAAATCCAATTAGGTTAAATCAAACCAAATCAAAATGTTCATTATTTTATTAAGTAAGATGCTCTTGGGTGGCATGGCATGGCATGTCGGGGAGACAGAAAAGCAGGGAGCCCATGCAGACCTGAAAAGCACGTGTTTTTCCTCTGGGAACCCATTTAAATACCGTGTGGGAGTGGCATGCTGGGATTTGGAGTCCAGAGCAATGCAACTCCCAAGTCAGTTTGGATAGGTGGATGCCAGGGGTTGGGGCTATGCTCCCAACTTAACAGTGGGGACAAGGTCATGCTGCTCTTCGGGGACCTTGGATTATCAAATGCAGAAAGAGATCGAATGCTATTCTATTTGTCCTTTCAACAAGACAAAACAAAAATATTTTCATTTTCACACCCCCCCCCCCCCCGCCCCCCAGCCATCTGGACCAAGGTGAATCTGTTCTTGTTTGCCATAGCGTCCCGTGATGGATATGCTTAGTCCATCTGTGTGGGGACTTCTTGTTTTCTGTTGCTAGCTCTTCTATGTAGACAGCAGAGTATGTGGAACGCTTAGTTTCTGCGCATCAGAGCTCCCAAATATCCTAGGAAGTGTATGGAGGAGCGTGAAGTCACCTAACTTATTCTGTAGGGTTGCTAGGATAGACACCCAGCGCTAACTTACTCTGTAGGGTTGCTAGGATAGACACCCAGCGCTAACTTATTCTGTAGGGTTGCTAGGATAGACACCCAGCACTAACTTATTCTGTAGGGTTGCTAGGATAGACACCCAGCGCTAACTTACTCTGTAGGGTTGCTAGGATAGACACCCAGCGTGGAGACCATGGGACAGCTGTGCCCTTGGTGTTCCTGTTCCGGTTTCCATCAGATACAATGAGAACCATGTTACACATACTCCTGAATGACCCTGCTGGAGCCCCCGCCCTCCGAAGCTGGCCGCTGTGAAAGGCGTTTGTTTTCGTTTTTGTTTCGCTTTGTGTTAGCCTCCATTATTCTCCAGCTTTGGGCCACTGTTGACGCGCAGATTGCCATCGGAATCAGTGGGCCCAAGACAGGAGTCTGAAGTCCATTCCTGCTGGGGGATTTGCACACTCGATGTCAAAACACACTGAGGCATTATATCTTAAGCCAGATGGTGACACTGCCCCTTGCTCTGGCTCTGCTCAGACAAAGTCACATTTGTGTTCCCATGGCCGGTCCCAATTTAGTCAGCAGTTTTTGTGCATTGCACGGAGTGAATGTCATCATAAACAGATCCCTTGGTGCCGGGTTTGATCTTGGCGTACGGTACCTCTGTTTATTAAGGAGGACTTTGCCAATCCAACAATGAATTTGGGGCTTTTTGTCTTCTGCTTGGACACCTTCGCAGGCTACTTATGCAGTCACAGACACCTGTGTGATGCTTTCATCAGAGAGGGGACAGATCTGTGGAGTTTTCAAAAACACATCCACAACCGCATCTCTTTGCTCACAAGGGATCAGAAACTGGTTTTAGTTTGTGTCGATGAGATAAACTGTGCCTGCAAGAAGAACCTACCCCAAATGTGTTCTGTTTAAAATACAAACACCTGGCTGAGGAAATGAGATGGCTAAGTATTCTTTACTAGGTGTCTGCCACTCAAACAGGATGGCCTGAGTTCAGACTCCCAGAAGGCACGCAAAAGCCAAGGATTGTGGTGTGCGTTGGTGACCCTCCTGCTGGCAGATGGTGAAGACAAGCAGATGAGACTCCTGTAACTCACCAGTCAGTTTGCTGGTCTAGCCAATGGATCAGCTTCTGGTTTAGTGAGAGACCCTGCCTCAAAAACATACAACAAAAGAAGCTGCCTGGTTTGGGATTTGTTGTTTCCACGCGTGTAGGTCTGAGAGAATTCCTGAATTCCAAGGAAATTCACATCAGCTGGGGGGAAAAAAAAGCCAAGACACTCAAGCGAAAGAGGCATCTCCATGGAAAAAGCTGGAGTTCCCTGGGGCAGGAGGCACATGGCAATGTTGCCAGTCCTTTCCAGTAAGACCCAGGGCCAAGAATTTTTGTTTTGGAGCCCTGGAATATTGAAACCAAGTTGCCAAAATTGTAGTGTAATCTAAATGTTTACTTTTAACTTTTTTTTTAAAAAAAAAAACCCATGAAAGATTACAGTGCAATTTATATGTGCTAATCACAAGCTAATTACAGGCTATTTTTAAAAATGTCTGATTTGTAACCCACTGGCGGCTGTTTGCTCGGAATGAGACAAAATTTAAAGGAATGTGTTGGGGTTGATGGCGACGTGTCCCCTGAAGGCTCACGAATTAAAAGGCTTGGCCGTAAATGGATGGGGCATTTTGGAAGTGATTGTATCATGAGGGTCCTGACTTCATCAAATTAATTCATCATTGATAGAGTCATAATTAGTGGCCCAATCAGGAAGTGAGGGACACTCTGGAGGCGGTACCTGTTGGAAGAGGTAGGTTTCCAGTTAATGTTTTGGGCGTATAAGCCGTCCCCTTCCTTGCTCTGGTCTTTGCCTCCTGACAACATTCTTCATCGTACACATGCACCCACGTGAGGCTCAGCTCACCATTCAGAGTTGGTAAAAAGCAGGAGACCGTGGACTTACATCCCTCAAACTGTGAGGCAAAATTAATATTTCCATTGTTCTGTTTTCTAGAAGGTATTTTGTCATCGTGGTTAAGGTCTGTGTGTTTTCAGGCAGTTCAATGGAGTTCTCTAGGCTGTGTCTGTAATGTTGCTCGAGGAGACAGTCTGAGGCCAGATTTGAGAGCTTTGGTAATGGACCTAGGCCAAGTAGTCTATCTCTTTTCCAGGGTCCTGCTCAGAGCAAGGGGAGAATTAGCATGTGGAATAGAATCTTGGACATGTCCATAGGGAATCCAATGTGGAGGTCACCTGGGGCTGGGCTGTGACCTTTGCAGCTGATACCATGACTACCATTGACCTCCTGGTCCAAAGATCCATGTTTTAGATTGATGTCCTAACTTAGCTCTGACAGAAAAGAATATCTAATTGGCCACCTCTCTCTCTCTCTCTCTCTCTCTCTCTCTCTCTCTCTCTCTCTCTCTCTCACACACACACACACACACACAATTCATCCATCCATTTAAATGCTGGAGATTTAACCTCAAGCCTTGTATGTACCTGGCAAGCTCACTGTCAGTGCTCTTTTGATGAGGCGCGACTCTTTAGCCTCAGTACCACGTCTAATGGCCAGCTATATTTTGAAACCTCTTTTGAGATTATTGTGCCCATTGCAGCAGGGGATTTTGATTCGCAGTTGCTTTTTCTTTTTCTTTTCTTCTAGTTTGGAAGTTTCAAGATTTCTACTTACTTATTCCTTCATCCACTTACACTTTTTGAAGTAGGGTCTTTCTTTGTAGCCCTGGCTGACTTGGTCCTTGGCTCTGTAGCAGGCTACCCTTGAATGTTTAATGGTGCTCATGCCTCAGCCTCCTGAATGCCGAGATGACTGGCATGGGCCTCTGCAACCAGCTTGAAGAGGAGGAAAGCAAGATTCTGATCTGTTGGGATAACTCGCTTTATGGAAGTGGTTGGTTTAGCGTTTCAGCCATGCGTTCCGAATCCAAAAGGAAAGAACTAAAGGGTTGCTATGGTACATCTCAGGACCCCCAGGGAACAATGCTCACACCTTCTGTAATATCCCTGCATTATTCATCAAAGAAAATTGTTGCTAACATGTCCCCACCCCCTTTGTCTGTCGGTTTGGAGCCGTACGTCCCCCGAATACCAGGTCCTGCCTTGCAAGTGGAGACTTAATTTAACGCCTTTAGCAGCAGAATTAGAGTTCAGACTCAGGAGTGAGGCAACTGCTTCTGCTTTGGCATTCCAAGGCCCGTGACTAAATTATTCATTTATAAGGGGTGGTTTGAGAGACTCTGCAATTACTTAAAATATGAAGATGGTCTAAATTTGTGCTCCAGCAACTCCATTTATCTCATAGACCTAGCAGAAGCTGATGGAACTTAATCAAAAATAAATCAAGGACAAGTCCAAACTAAATTAGAAGCATGTCATGAATATTCGTGAACATCTGGATGTGGTTGTGGGGGTGAGCATTCTTTTTTTAACGTGTGCGGCGGCAGAGGCATGGCTCTCTTAACAGAGATGCCAAGAGGAAGATGGATTTCCATCTGTGATTTCAAAGGGTGTTTGTATTTGTCTGTGTTTGTCCTTTCTCCTTAGGGTGTGGGCTTCTCTTCTCGAAGCTATTCCTTTGATCTCTTTCATCTGTCGGAATCCGTTTTGGTATTTTATCTGGATTCTTGGTTGGAGTCAGGCACTTAGCTCATGGAGATTAAACATTTCTTTATTAAGGGAGAATTTTAACTTAAGGGAGATTTTACTATTTAATGTTTTCTGATGAATCTTTTACATGTCAGTGATGCTCTAATTATCGATTGATATATTCTGCTTCATTAGGGCAGCTGTGCATGTCCCAGGTTCAGGGTATTTTATTTGCTGCGAGGAACTGGAGTGAGGGAGGCTGTGCTGATAATTACCAATGTGACATTTAAAAAAAAACGCACAGTAGGCCTGATGAGGTTTCCATATTTCTTGCTTTGTTGAGTTACCGTAATGACTATGTGGGGTGGGTATGACCTGTGTACGGTATCCATTGGGCAGAGGCAAAAACCAGTGATCCAGACATGGAGATGACTCATCCCCACGGTGTGCTCCCACCCACTCTGCCCCCAGCCCAGACCTTTGGTGTAACTGTCCTTCACAGGTGTGTGTGTGCGCACACACATACACGCGCACACATGCACCAGAATTTGAAGTAATCTTCCTTGCCTCTGTTTCCCAAGGGCATCACCATACCTGGAAGAGATTAGTTATTGAAAAGACTAAATATCAGGAGGCCAGGGCTTAATAGGATTTAACAAGGAGCAAGTTTCAAAGTTTCAGAGATGGGGATTTGAATAAGGAGGTTAGTGCTGAATCCCCTGAATATCCCTGCCACGCGCTAGCCTTGTGCTTTCTTCTCTCAGCCCTCCGAAAAGTCATCTCTTAATTTACAGATTAAATCCTTGGGTGATACTGTAAAAGGAGAATATTATAAAATGCTAATCTTTTAAAGTTCTGATTGCAGAAGGCGTAAGAATACTTTTGTAAAATTAAAAAAAAATTCCCTAATGTAGAAATGTGATATCTAGTCCCCACTTACTAAAGACAGGAATTGCTGTTGGTGTTTTCTCTTATCTTTGTGTAGAAGCACACACAAATGATGCTTGGCCTACCACAGGCAAGTGGCAGCAAAGGCAATGACTGTCAATTTGTTGCTGGAGGGAATTGTTCTGTAACAGTAAGGAATGTTAGAAATAAAGAGGGAAAAAATTAAAGTAATGTAAGAACTCAGACTGCTTCAAACAGAATCCAACAACTTGAAATTCTGTGGAACAACTCTGAACTTAAAGGAATCTGTTAAACTACATTTTTACACTGTTTTTAATTTGTTATTCTTCATGATTATATCCATTTATTTATTGTGTGTGCATGCCTTCTCACTCGTATGCAGTGGTGTGTGTGTGGGGGGGGTTGTTGCTCAGAGGGCAATTTATAGAAGTCAGTTATTTCCATCCTCCATATAGGTTCCAGGGATTGACTCAGATTGTCAGGCTTAGCGGCAGGCATCCTTACCCACAGAGTCATCTTGCCAGCTCGTTGTTGTCGCCATCATCATCATCATCATCATCATCATCATCATCATCATCATCATCATCATCAGATAGGCTCACCTATGTTCTAGTCCTGGATTGACTTTGGACTTGGTAGCCCTCACATTTTGGTCTCCTGAACAACTGGGATTTATTATAGACTTGCTGTCTTTGGGTTTCTCTTGCTGCAGTGAACCAACATGACCAAAAAGCATCATAGGGAGGAAAGGGTTTATTCTGCTTATACTTCCATACCCTTGTTCATCATCACTGGAAGTCACAGCAGGAACTCAAACCAGGCAGGGACCTGAAGGCAGGAGCTGAGGCAGAGGCCTTGGAGGGGTGCTGCTTGCTGGCTTGTTCTCCATGATTTGCTCAGCCTGATTTGCTATAGAACCCAGGACCACAAGCCCAGAAATGGCACCACCTGCGATGGACTGGGCCTTCTCTCATCAATCACCAGTTAAGAAAATGGATCTTGTGGATGGAGGCATTTTTCTCAGTGGAGGTTCCCTCCTTTCAGATGACTCTAGCTTGTGTCAAGCGGACATAAGACTAGCCAGCACACATGTACTGTAACAGTGCCTGGTTTACATTCGTAGATCCTTTTACAGTACAAACTGAAAACAGACTCCAGAAAATTCCATTTGAGACGTTGAGATATGATGAAGATTTTCTTTTTGTTTTACTCGTAGCTTTTTATTTTTAAAATGTATTTCTTCTCTTTCTCCATTTATTTGTTTATTCTGTGTGCGCATGCACACACACGCCTGTGCACATGCGCCTCCTTCACACATACATGTGGGACGTAGAGGACAACTTGTAAGCCCTTGGCTTTCCTTCCGCCATGGGTTCTCGGGGGCAAGCTCAGGTTGTTCGGCTTAGTGGCAAGCCGTATTGCAGGCCCTGCAACTTTTTTCTTGAAAACAAAGTTTATTTAATAAGGCAACCTAATTTGAGAAAGTTTCATAATATTTTAGCTAAAATATTATGTTAATTAATTAACATGCAAAGTAACAGATTTTTAAATGCCATTTTGTAGATGTTTTACTCTTTCCCCCTCATGTTGTGATTTTTAGTATATTATGTAAAAATTCTTGTTGAGACTGCATATGATGTCATACAGTATTTCACTTGAGAATAAGTGCTGGTAAACAGTAACGTGACGAAAGGAAACCAAACACTCAGTCGGGTTCTGATGTGTTTTAGTGATTTGGTATCACCAGGAACTTGCTGTTACAATAGGAGGTACAGTCATGCATCGGGAGGTCGTGTTGCAATGGGACAAGACACTCACAGATAGAGATCAGGTTAGTCACACTTGGATGGGGATCTACTTAGAGCAGACTCCCCCACCCCCCAGCTCTCCTGTTCCCACGGAGATAGATTAAATCCCTAGGAAGATGGGACAAAGATGAGAGTCACAACGCGAATGAAAGGGACAGTCTGGCTGGAATGGTCCCTGAGAGCAGTCCCCTTGTCTAAGGGCGGGACTCTGTAGAAAGGTGTGCTTTAAGCATGGGGACAGCTTGTGTAATTCCTGGCTCATGCCATGCAGTGGACAGAACCAACACATGCAGACAGGGAAACTTTGGGTGTATGACAGGGCTGGACTTGAAAACACAGTGACAGGCATTCACGACAACTCTAATAATAATTAAAGTTTTATATCTGCACATTCATATCCGTTTAGGTAAGTATCTTTTCATTACATACTATAGTTGATTGATCAATTGGTTATTTGATAGAGCCTGTGTCTCACTGTGTAGCCCCAGGCAATCTTGAGCTCAGTATATACATAGCTCAAGATATATACATACATACATACATACATACATACATACACATATATAAGCATACACGCATATACATATAAACAAGTTTCTCTGTGTAGCTTTGGAGCCTGCCCTGGAACTCACTCTGAAGATCAGGCTGGCCTTGTACTCCTGGAGATCTGCCTGCCTCTGCCTCCCAGTTGCTGGGATTATAGGCTGGTACTTCTCAAGTGTGGCTCTGAGCCTGTATTTTAGAAGACATTTACTAGATATCTGTCATGTAAAAACATATGACATCTCCTCCCAAACTTCCGTAGGCATAACCCATAAAATTTCCTCCCTACAGCATACAATTCAGTGGCTTGCAATCTTTTCATAAAAATGTACAACAGTTTTGCTAATTCCAAAGTTCCATGGTACCTTGGGTTCTGTTTTTCGCCTTTCTATTGTGGTCTCTTACTGCCGCTCTGAGAGTAGAACAAGCCTTGGTATAGGATATGTGACCAATAAGTGTTTGTTGAACAAATGAGAGACAATGACTGTGCATTTGGCAGCTACTTAGATTTTTGCCATCAAAAAAAAAATGAAGTTTTCCCTTATTCTATAGTTTTAAAAAAATAAGAAAAACTCATTTTAAAGCAAGAAAGATTTTGGAATTAATGATTCCAAGAAAGAAGGGCCTGTATTACAGATGAACCTTCTGGCTAATAAAAATGTACAATATGTTGAGGTTCACACATCTAATTAGAGGAGGAAAGGCTCCCAATTAAAGTATATTAGCTAATAAAAAGCTCTTTCATGCTTTAAGGGCTGCCTCTATTAACCTATTTTTTAATGTGGTTCTAAGATATAGGCTGTTGTCTTGTAATAGATATCAATGTGTATATGTCCAGAATTCAGCGAGAACAAAACCCTTAAAACTAAAATCTAGGAGAAAACTGTATTTACGTGAGGGCACTCCGCCATAGTCCCATCCCTTCCTGGTGCTGCATGTACCTTGTCCCTGCTAGTTTCTGGGGGGAGCAAGGAGGACATACTGGAGATTGAGCCCAAGGTCTGGGGCATGCTAGGTGAGCATTCTGTCCCTGAATGGTGAGCTCTTAAGAACAGCAGCTTGAGGTTTTGTTTTGTTTGTTTGTTTTGTTTTGTTTTTAACACAGAGATGATGAAAACACCCCTGTGTTAGACACTGCACAGACTAGAAATAATCTGTAAACCTTCCTGACCCCAGGAGACACTGGCTTCTGCTCACTGTGTACACTGCCCATGAGGTGTTTTTCTGGCTTCCTATTCCCATTGTACTGCACACCCTAGACAGGAGCTAACACAGCTCACAGGCCTAACTGTTCCTGGAGCTCTGTTGTTCCCATTCTCACAGCTTGAGACTGTGTGTGGAGGTGGAGGGGGGTAGTGGTGTGTGTGTGTGTGTGTGAGCGAGTGTGTGTGGGGATGGGGTAGTGGTGTGGTGTGTGTGTATGTGTATGAGTGAGTGTGGGGGGGTAGTGGTGTGTGTGTGAGCGAGTGTATGTGGGGGTGGGGTAGTGATGTGGTGTGAGCGAGTGTGGGGGGGATGGGGTAGTGGTGTGGTGTGTGTGAGCGAGTGTGTGGGGGGATGGGGTAGTGGTGTGGTGTGTGTGTATGTGTGTGTATGTGTGTGTGAGTGAGTGTGTGTGGGAATGGGGTAGTGATGTGTGTGTGAGCGAGTGTGGGGGGGGGATGGGGTAGTGGTTTGGGTGTGAGCGGGTGTGTGGGGATGGGGTAGTGGTGTGGTGTGTGTGAGCGAGTGTGTAGTGAATATGAGCTGTGAGCGGATACAGGTAGACTGGAGGAAGTATTCTAAAGAGAAGGAAAGCAGGAAAGGAGGAGAGTAGAGAGGATCCCTTGTTCCCATCTTGACCCCCTTCCCCCCCATTATTACGGGTTGAGAGGTCTGGGGGGAGGCTGGAAGCCCTTCTATTTCCAGGGCTCTACACTTTCAAGTTACAGCCTGGCTGAAGGAGACGTTTATGAGGGCAGTCTATCCGTCCGTGTCCCCTCCTCTCATCTGCTCTCAGCACACTCTTGGCGCCTACAGCTCTTCATCCTCGTCCCTCCAGGTTCATTCCTCTGTCTTACACTTGCCTCTCTAGCCACTGAGTCCGCTGCCTTCTCCTTCATGGGTCAAGTGCAAACAGCCTCCAGACCTGGCTCCCGCTGTCCTTCTTCATCTACTCTAGAAGCTTGTACAGTTTTTGTTTTTCACATAGGTCCCCATCTCCATCTCACTACAGAAACTCGCTCTACTTAGTGACCAAGTTCCGTATCCAGCACAGTTTGAGGAAGACTGGGCCTTGTGACTTACACTGCCATTGCGACTATCACTTTTGCTGACTTTACTCAGTGTGTAAAAGAAAATAAGAACAGATGACAGAAAGAGAAAAGGAACCAGACATCAACAATGTACTCTTAAGATCCCCATCTCGTTTAGGGTTGCCAGAAGCTTCCATGGGGCACCGCGGAGATATTTTTCTCTGATAAAGGGGTGCCTTACAACCAGGTCCTTTAGTGGGACAATGTCAGGGACAAAAAGGACAGGACTGTAGATCACTCCAGGTGGTCACTCTTTTCATTTCCAGGTGCACATCACCTGGCCTGCCCTAAGGAGGTGAAAGTGTTGATTCAAGACCACCTTCCTTTGACTCCAATTTGACTTTCTTCAGCAGCCTGCTTGTTTTCCTGCTTATTAGTTTTGGCCAGATGAGCTTCAAAGCACACTCCTGAAAGACTTCATTAAGGGACCTGGTGTGAGCCATCCAGATAGGAGGAAAGCCTGCTTCTGAACGGCAAGAGATAAGAAAGGAGTCATTTGGCATTTGCTGAGTGCTGATGTAATTCTTGCATTATGTTAAACAGTGCCGCTGTTTGCATACAGATTCCTAAGGTCCCTGCTTGAACCACTCTTCTGTGTGGCTGCTCCCAGCTGAGGCAACTCACAGATGCTCCAAGGACTTGATGGACACTAAGAAAGATGGCTTAGGCATCCAGGCCAGTAAGGGAGAGAATAGTGGGCTCTGAGCCAGGAGTGTCCTGGACAGCATGGAGCTGGAGCTTGGTAGTGGAGGGGATGGGGGCGCAGTCTAGAAGGTGTCGACCACAGTAGGTGTAGAAAGGAGGGGAATTCTTTGGGTGAGTTTATTTCTTTTTCTTCTCAACATTCCCTCTCCCATGAGCATCATACCACCAAGTTGCTCCCCAACCCCATCATCTCCAATTTTAAGTGCTTTTTACACTGCAATACAAAGATTAGCACCTCCCTCCTTCAGAGTTCTTTTCCTTTCCCCTTCCCAACTAAAGCCCTTTCCTCTGGCGCGGCAACTTCTCCCTTCACCCTACTTCCAGCCCTGGCAACCACCCTGCTTCCCTTGCTCCAGATGCCACATCCAAATGAAATTCTGCAGTATTTATCCTCCTCTGATTGACTTATTTCACTTAGCGCAATGTCTTCAGTGTTCATTCATGTTGGAGCATCTGTTACATTTTCCTTCTTAAAAAATATTTTATTAAAAAATATTTTATTTTTAGGGCACAGGAGAGTGGTTACGAGTGCGCATTGCTTTTGCAGAGGACCCAAATTAGGTTCCCAGCACCTACACAGCGTGCTTTACAACAGCCTATAGCTTCAGCTTCAAGGGATATGACTTCTTCTGGACTCTGATGGCTCCCAGCACTTACAAGGGCACATGCCACTCTCCATGGACGTATAAGCTTTAAGACATTAGTATTATTTGTGTTTTTATGTCTGTGGGCACATGTATGCAAGCCAACAAAAAGGGCAACCTTGTAGAGTTGGTTCTCTCTTCCTGCCATGACTCAGGCTTGCATGAAAAGTTCTTTTCCCCTCTCAGCCACAATTTCTGTTTTAAGATTTACTAATATTGAGTAATTCTATGGTGTTCATACACTGTATTTTCCCATTCAGTTAGTGACATTTACCTGCGACTGTGTGTACATCAGAGTTCCTGCATCCATTTCATTGCGGAGGGGGGGCATACCCAGAATGGTTGCTTCTCATTAACTGCATCCCCATACTCTTTAGAAGTGCCTGTTTGATCCCATGGAATTAGATCGGTCACCACTTTGAGGAACTTCCACGTTGTTTTCTCTAGTGGCTCTGTTATTTTGAATATTGCCAGCAGCGCACAAACATTCCCATTTCTCCACATCTTCAATGCTTACTTTCTGCTTGTTTTGTAAGCAATACCATGGTAACAGGTTATGAGTGGTATCTCATTGTGGCTTGGGGTTGCATTTTCCTGAGGCTCAGCATCTTTGTGTTGTGTGTGTGGTGTTTTTGAAAGTGTCTCATGTAGTCCAGGTGACAGATCCTCTTTGGGAAAGTATCTACACCTGTGTTTTCCCCCTTTAAGAAGTGGGTTGGTTATTTTGTTGTTGAGTTGAGGGCATTCTTTATATATTGTGGTTATTAATCCTACATCATATTTTCTTCTGTTCCAGATTGTCATTCCCTAGGCTTGATATTGTCCTCTGAGGCACAAACTTTCATAATGCTGATGAAGTCTAGTTTTTCTTTTTTTCTTCTCTAAGGTTTTTGCTGTCATATCTCAAGAATTATTTCCATAGCTGGTATTAGGAAGCATCCCCCTCTGTGTGGTCTTTAAGAATTTACTACCAAAATTTCTTAGTTTAGGCCTTGCTTGGCCAATCCAAAATATAGTGTGTGAAGTTCTCCCTCAGGTTCTGTTATCAAGAGATTTTAAAGGTGTGTGTGTGTGTGTGTGTGTGTGTGTGTGTGTGTGTGTGTATGTCTGCTATAGTGTGTGTGCTGGCTCATTTTATGTCAACTTGACACAAGCTATAGTCATTGGAGAGGAAATAACCTCAATTAAGAAAATGCTTCAATGACATTGGGCTGTAGACAAACCCACCCTGTGTGACATTTCTTAATTAGTGATGTGTGAGGACCCAGGGCACTGTGGGTGGGACCACACCTGGACTGGTGGTCTTGGGTTCTATAAGAAAGCAGACTGAGTCAGTCATGGGGAGCAAGCCAGTAAGCAGTACCCCTCCATGGCCTCTGCATCAGCTCCTGCCTCCAGGATCCTGCATCCAGGTTCCTGCCTGGCTTGAGTTTTTGCCCTGGCTTTCTCCAGTGGACTGTGATTCAGGATATGAAAGCCAAGCAAACCCTTCACTCCCCAGGCTTTCTTTTGGTTGTGATGTTTCCTGACAGCAGTGGAGAAGTAACTAAGGTAGTGTACACAGGTGGAGGTCAGAGTAGTATACACAGGTGGAGGTCAGAGTAGTGTACACAGGTGGAGGTCAGAGTAGTGTACACAGGTGGAGGTCAGAGTAGTGTACCCAGGTGGAGGTCAGAGTAGTGTACACAGGTGGAGGTCAGAGTAGTGTACCCAGGTGGAGGTCAGAGTAGTGTACCCAGGTGGAGGTCAGAGTAGTGTACCCAGGTGGAGGTCAGAGTAGTGTACCCAGGTGGAGGTCAGAGTAGTGTACCCAGGTGGAGGTCAGAGTAGTGTACACAGGTGGAGGTCAGAGTAGTGTACCCAGGTGGAGGTCAGAGTAGTGTACCCAGGTGGAGGTCAGAGTAGTGTACCCAGGTGGAGGTCAGAGTAGTGTACCCAGGTGGAGGTCAGAGTAGTGTACACAGGTGGAGGTCAGAGTAGTGTACCCAGGTGGAGGTCAGAGTAGTGTACCCAGGTGGAGGTCAGAGTAGTGTACACAGGTGGAGGTCAGAGTAGTGTACCCAGGTGGAGGTCAGAGTAGTGTACACAGGTGGAGGTCAGAGTAGTGTTCACAGGTGGAGGTCAGAGTAGTGTACACAGGTGGAGGTCAGAGTAGTGTACCCAGGTGGAGGTCAGAGTAGTGTACACAGGTGGAGGTCAGAGTAGTGTACCCAGGTGGAGGTCAGAGTAGTGTACACAGGTGGAGGTCAGAGTAGTGTACACAGGTGGAGGTCAGAGTAGTGTACACAGGTGGAGGTCAGAGTAGTGTACACAGGTGGAGGTCAGAGTAGTGTTCACAGGTGGAGGTCAGAGTAGTGTACACAGGTGGAGGTCAGAGTAGTGTCCACAGGTGGAGGTCAGAGTAGTGTCCACAGGTGGAGGTCAGAGTAGTGTTCACAGGTGGAGGTCAGAGTAGTGTACCTTGGCTGTCGGTCTCCTTGCCTGCCAACTTGTGAGACTGAATCTCATTGCTATTCCTCACTGAATGTGCCAAGTTGACTGGCCTATGAGCTTTTGGGGATCTTCCAACCTCCATCCCCTCTACAGGAGCACTGGGGTCACAGATGCTCACTGCCACACTGGCTTTATCTGAGTTCTGAGAATTTGAAGTCAGATTCTTGCCCTGCATGGCATGTGCCTTACCCACTGAGCCATCTCCCCAGCCCAAAAGCTTCATTTTGAAGATGAATCCCAGATGACCCCCTCCCAGCTCCTCTTCCTGTGGCTCATCTCTGCCTCTTGGTCTTGTTATTCCAAGCCGCTCTGATGCCACATCCTCTGCCTGTCCCCGCTCGTTTCTCCAGGAGAAGAGATGCATTTCTCTTTGAATGCCCATGGCAGTTTTATTGGGCACATATCATGGCGTCCGCTCTTCTGTCCTGTATATTATTTACTCTTCCTTTTTTCATCTCACATTATAAACCCAGCGTGGCTAGTGCTAAGTCACAGCCCTGTGTTCCTCAGCCCATATGTCACGGTCCCTTGTGTCTCAGGCTGGCTTGGGTTTTTCGGCAGCTCACCATGTCAGTTGGACATTCAGTTAGAGAGAGTGTCATAACTAGAGGTATTAACGTGAACAGAAACACTGAGCTCAGAAATTTTATGACAGAATATTAAAGGTCAGCTTTGCTTTATTTAAAGCAGAATGCAGATAGTATGAGCTATTTGGACACTGATGGTCGATATGAGGATTTTTAACAAGTGATTTCCAAGCATTGTCCTTGGCTGCTGTCACATTCAAAGCCGGATAACAGAAGACATCCTTGTGTTTGTCATGAAGCTGAACCGCTGGAGGCAGTCATGAGGCACCTGTCAAATGACAGTGGGTCGCGAGGTGACTTGCTTTTACCACGGACCATAAGAGAACACTCTTGGTTTGACACGTATACGCTTGCTGCCTCTGGGAATCACCATGGTGTCAGTCAGCTGGAGGCTGTCAACACACTTAGGGTAGTGAATCCTTGGGAGCCTTTGTAGAGCAGGCCTTGAGAGTGCCCACTGTGAGAAACCGCTGAAATCTGAGGTACACATGTCGAAGGAGGAGGAGAAGGGTCATGGGAACAGTGTTTGCAGTACCCACTTTTCACGATTCCATGAACAAATCGTGACAGAGGACGAATAGTCTAGAATAGATGTTCTTAAAGGAGTCAGAACTGGGCCTCTTGAGGCAAGGGCCATCTCCCTTCTTATAAAGCCAGGAACCATAATTACCAGCATGATATTTCTGTCTATAGGATAGCCTTAATTATAAGGTTGCAGTTAAAGGAACATCCCACATTAAACGAAGCTGCATTTTATAAGGTGGCGGCGCAACCACATTGCTTCAGAAGTGTTCTTTCTAACACGGGTCATAAAGAGGACCTTACTAACAGACACGCCCAAGTTCCACAGGCTCCCCGGAGGTGCCCTGTGAAGGCTCTGCCCACAAATCCATGGAGCACTCATAAGAATGAATGGTCTCCCAGATCAGTATTTTCTTGCTTAAGCAAACCAACGAATTCTTTTCTAGTGTGCTATCCTGCCATTCAGTCAGCCACTAAATATTGATTGAACATTTACTGTTTACCCTGAGGACTGAGAAAATTAATATAAGTTTTTCCTCCACAAAGAACCCACATAAAATAGCAAGGCACTAAATTTTTGAAATTTAACATAATGCAGTTTCACACTCAACATTAATTGAGTACTCAATTCATAAACGGTGCTATCTTAGACTGCATGCAATAAAAATAATTCAAAAGGTAGAGGAGCAATGGTGATGCATGCCTTATACCCCAGCACTTGGGAGACAGAGGCAGGTGGATGTCTGTGAGTTCAAGGACAGCCTGATCTACTTAGAGTGTTCTGGGATAGCTGCGGCTACATAGAGCAACTCTGTCTCCAAAAGCAAAAATAAATAAGTAAGGAAAGGGGGCTGGAGAGATGGCTCAGAGGTTAAGAGCGCGCCGGCTCCTCTTCCAAAGGTCCTGAGTTCAACTCCCAGCAACCACATTGTGGCTCACAACCATCCAAGATGAGATCTAGTGCCCTCTTCCAGCCTGCAGGCATATAGAACACTGTATACATAATAAATAAATATTTAAAAAAATAAGTAAGGAAAGGAAGGAAGGAAGGGAGAAAGAGAAAGAAATAAAGAAAGACTAGGTATGTTAGTACACATCTTCAATTCCCACACATGGCAAGCAGAGGCAGGAGGATTTCTGTGAGTTCAAAGCTAGCCTGGTCTACATAGTGAGTTCCAAGATTATATAAAAAGATCGTGTCTCAAACCAACAAACAAAACCAACCAACCAATCAGTTAGTTAATAAAAATAATGCCTTTTGAACTTGGAGTGATTATCGCTCTTCCTCTTCTCTTCTGAGATAGCATCCCCTGCGTCCTAGGCTGACTTCAGATTCTCTGTGTGGTCAAACACTTGTCCTCCCGCCTCCTCCTCCTCCCCAGTGCTAGAGTTTCAGCCTGCACCACGGCACATGCTCATATCCTGAAGTAAGAATTCTTCACACAGCACAGCTGCCCCGAGTGCTTCCAGGAACAAAGCGAAGCTTTCCTGATACTGATATAAAAAGACACAAGGGCGCGTGTGGTGCTTGGCTTTGCGATGTGGACTTCGTGCCACGGCTACTTCGATGACTATTGGATTCCCAACGCAGGAATTCTCCCCCAAAACCGATACAAGGGATGAATTACAGGAAAACTAGACTACTGAAAGAAAGGAAAAGCTGCATTTTTTCAAAAAAAAAGCAACCCAGTGTGCCAGATTATTGCTGTGGTTTTAATAAAGGAAATCAGAGACAGGAGGAAAACAGCCTGTGAACCCGGGGTCGATGATTTCTTACCAAAACAGAGTTTCTTGTGTGATAGCACCTCACTATGTAGTCCAGGCTAACCTCAAACCCGTTCTTTTCTGTCTCAGCTTCCTCAGTGCTAGGATTACCAGTGTGTCCCACCACACTCTGATGTCCTGTTTCCCCGAGGGTACACGGGGAGGTTTAGGATAAGGAGAATGACCGAGTTCTGGGGAAGCGGGACCCAGCATAGAGCCTTTGTATATTGGAAAGAGCAAAGCTGTTGGTACAATTGTGAAGGGCCCCTAAGCACAGTCAGAAGAGACGTGAAACCAGGCCACAGGGGACAGAAACACCTGTGAGAGGAATCTGAGTGGCAGTCACCTGGGCAACATGCTCATGCCGAGAGGTACTTCCTACACTTCATTGTGGCACCCTGGGCGTCTAGCCTGACTTGTGGTCATAAATGATCAACAAGAGGCAATGGGAGGTAGTGAGCATGGGAACTTGCTTAGATTCCTGGGGTAGATTCCTGACCTTGCTGCCTCCTAGCTGAGTGATGTGAGCAGCTGGCTCAGTGTCTCAGGTCTCAGGTTCTCCTTGAAGTAAAAGGAGAACAGTTGGGCTTTCTGGTATATGACTCCAATCTCAGCACTGGGGTGGTTGAGATGGGAACTTTGCAAGTTTCATGCTAGCCTGGGCTACATATTGGAGCCCTGTCTCAAAGGTAGAGAGAGGGAGGGAGAGAAAGGAGAAGAAGGAGGAAGTAAATCATAATGATAATACTGATAATTATGAGAAATGACTTTTTAAACAAATGTATCCAACATACACTTATTAAACACCTATTGTGTGCTGAGCCCTGGTCTGGGAAACGGCCTGCAGCCGTGAGGTAGATGAAGTGTATGCTCCCAGGAGCCACACGCCCGAGTACCAAGGTGTGCTGGTACTTCTGTTGAAGTAAAATGTCTGATAAAAGGCAGTTCCGGGGCATAAGGGGTTAGTTCTGCTTACATTTGGAAAGACTACAGTCTACTGTGGTGGGGAAGGGATGGCAGGAGGAGACAGAGCTGCTTGGTCACACTGTGTCAAAAGCCAAGCAGCAGAGAGAAAGATGGACAGCTTGCCTTCCCCTTTTCTTTCAATCCAGGACCCCAACCCATGGGATGGCATTGCCCAGATTTAAGGTGTACTTCTCCAGTCTGGATAATCCCTCCAGACATGCCTAGAGTCCTGTCTCCAACGACTCTAAATCCTGTCAAGTACACAATCAATAGTAACTCTTATAAGAACTGGAGGAGTCTCCATAAGGCTCGGAACACAGCACCAGGTTGTGCTTAGTGGGATGTAACACTGTTAGCTTCATAAGGAGGGAAATGGGAGGGCTGACCATGGTATACCTAGCGTGACTTTTAACTGAACTCCCTCGATGCTTCCTTCTCGGACTCCCAAATATCTGGGACTACAGACACACGCCACTGTGTCCAGCTTGGAAACTGTTTTCTTACTTTCCCCAAGACTAATTTATTTTTAAATCTGTGTGTATATATATATGTGCTGTGTGTATGCACATGTACAACATGCGTGCCCGAGCCTGCAGAAGTCAGAAAATGCGTCAGATCCCCTGGAACTGGAGTTATCGGCCATTGTGAGCTGCCAGGCAAGTGCTGGGAGCCAAACTCGGGTCCCGAGGGAGAACATCAAGTCCTCTCAGACTGCCGAGTCATCTCTCCAGCCCCATGTTTTCCTATTGTTATGGTGACAAATATGTAGAAGTTTCCAATGGCAGATGAATTTAGAATTCTTGAGTTCGTGCTGCTCCTAGCGTGTGTTTGGCAGCTGAAGAACTTAGGTGTTGACATTAGTCAGTGATTAGTCACATGTGTCTAGGAAGTCTCTGAAGGGACCTGGGTGCTTTGTCCTCATGTCTTCTCTTCCCTCAGTTAAGAGGCAAGCACTAGGAAGAGCCCGACTTTGCTGAAATTTGCTCGACAGACTTTTCTCCAAAGGGTCCCTATTATCTTGTCACACATCTGAGGCAGAAAGCAAAACCCATAAAGCAAAGCTTGAAGGGGTTATATTCATCAGGCACCACACAAAACTGTTCTCCCACAACAGTTGACGTTCACGGTGAGTCATGACTCAGGTTTGCCTAGGAGCCTCGTGTGATCGAAGTGCTGTCTGAGGGTGCAGACGGTACAAGATAAATCCAAAAGAGTTTGGGAACATGCTAGCTCTTGTCCCTGCAGACTTCAAGAGCTGAAAAAACAAGGGTAATCACCAGAGAGGCAGCCTGCTTTCTGTATTAAAGAAGAAGCCAGGTAGAATGTGGGCAGCCATCGGTTGCTCTGTCATTGGACAAACATCACTCCGGGGGACTACCCTCAAACCTCTTAGCTGAAGGCAATTCATTAAGCCTCCCCACTAATTCATAGGATTCCCTTTAGAAAGAGGAAGCTCTTTGAAAGAGGGAATTAGGGGCCTGCCCTCATTAATTAAAAATAAACCCTTGGTTTTTCCTGAAGCCAGGAAAGCTTTTGTGTAATTATGGCTTGGTAGGTAAAAGCAATACCACACCTAAAGCCACACCCACCGAGACACTTGGCCTAACTGCCCCTGCAAGTGTAGCCAGGCCTTAGAGAGGCTGCTTTTGTTCTTGTGTGAGCCACCCGAAGCCTCTTGAGCCTGAATGTCCTGGGATGGCCACAAGTGTTGTGATTCACTGGCATATGTGTAAGTGACATCCATATGGTTTCTTCCCTCATTCCCCCAGGAATTGTTTGTTTTCGAAAGAATCCATGAAACAGATCAAACCCCTCAAGGTTTCCCAAAACCCTCTGCGCAGAGTATAACTTCTTAAGGTTTTGTTGTTGTTGTTGTTGCTGTTTAGGGGGTATGTAGTGTGTGAATATCCTATATCTTTTCCAGCACCACCCCACAGTCATAAGCACTTTTGGGGGGTACTCTTTCCCAGGGAATGAATGATGAATTTACTGTGGGCCGCAGAAGGAGGCGCTTGTAAGTTCTGCTCAACTGGTAGATTTTAAAAATAGCTCCTGGATTTTGCAGTGTGGAACGCCATGTGTGAGATCCCGGATGACATGTGTGCCTCGTGTCGCAAAGCCCTTCACAGGTGTCACCCAATTAACAGCATGCCCTCTGACAGGTGGCAGGGGCCCCCTCTGTGGTGTCCAGAAAGGGGCCCCTGCTTGCATGACACTGGCTCAGGACAGTATCTTTGTTTTTGGGGGAGGGGGTGGTTGGGCTGTCTGAAGAGAGACATCCTTTTGGGTCTTGAGCAATTATGAAGTGAGTTTCAATGCCATGCTCTGGAAAGCCTGGCTTTCACCAGACAAAGCTGGCTAGGCAAGTGCTCTGCCTCTGGATTACTTCTTGTTCCAAAGTCTGTTCTTGCCTAGAGGAACAGAACACAAAGGAGAGAGCCCCTTGAAGGCTGACCCACCCTTTGACAGTGTCTGTTGGAGAGACTACAGACAATTGGGATCTTCAAGACAAGATAATGGGTTAAGATAATGCTGAGTCCAGCCCATGTTTAGATGGCTGTCCTTTCTTAGGAATGGTAGCAAGAAGAAGAGACTCAGGTATTAGACTGAGCAAGTATTGGACGGAATCCCTGTACCAAGAGGAGGGTTACTGAGCCATTATGAGAGCAAGGCCTTAGAAAATAAACAAGGCAGAAGGGTGGGTGCAGGCTAGGGAGCGGAGGAAGGCAGAGGCCCTGGAAGCTGAAGCAAGCCTTTTTGTATGATCATCAACCACAGGGTTCAGCACAGCAGTGAGAACTGTGCACCCAGCGTATATCAGACGCCCTCCAGAGACTCGGCCACTCTGAGCATGCATGTGTCTCGGACAAGACCTTGCTCTGTCTCAGCCATTTTTTTGGTGAACATAGGAGAATAAAACATCCCATCAGACAAACTTTTGGGGGAAACTAACTAAAAACATGAAGTGCTGGAAACAGTGTGTGGTGCCCGATACGTATTTGGTGAATACTGTTGATGACAGGCGGGAAGGTAGGAGACTGAGACTATGCTCGTTTCAGTCGCATTACAGTTACGAAACACTCGAGACAGCCAATTGATGAAGGTAAAAGGCTAATTTGGCTCATTATTTGGTCCAGAATCAGATGCCCCACTGCTTCGGGCCCCTGGCACCACACTTGGCAGGGGTCTCTTGCAGAGTCATCCATTGTCTCATGAGTCTGGCATGACAGACAGTAAGAGAAGGAAACTGAGGTCTAACAGTCCCTGAGAGCGCATGTCCACAGTGAGTTGTCGGTGTCTGTGTTAGCTTCCTTTCTGTACTGTGATAAAACATTTACAATCAAGGCAATATATGGAGAGTTTATTTGGGCTTACGGTTCTAGAGGGATAAGCGTTGGGCATGGCATGGCAGCAAGGGGCAGGCATGGTGGCAGGAACAGGGAGCAGGGCTTACACTACATGAAGTGGGGAGAAAATAACTGTCATTGGAAATGGTACCAAGCTTTGGAACTTCAAAGTGTGGCATACTCCTTCCAGCAAGGCCAAACCTCTTAGACCCCCTAGACAGTGCCACCAGCTGGGGACCAAGTGTTTGAATACCCAAGACTAAGGTGAATATTTTTCCTTGTTCCATCCACACCACTACCTCAGGTTCCACTCCTCAAGATTCCACCCCACCCCAACGTGTTGAGTTCAGAGCAGCTGAGTTCAGTTCAGAACAGCTCCCCTGTTCCTCTCATTAAACTTTGGGACATTGAAAGTGGCTAAAGGAAGTGCCTGAATAGAGAATATTCATATATGTCCTAGTCAACACCAGTAGAAAAAATAATCCACCACTTTCCAGTAGCCCTCGTCTGGGGATCAAGTCTTTAACATAAAGACTTATGTGGCATGCCCATCCAACCCGAGACAGGCTTGATTTGTGGATGGAGATCTAGGGGTTGCTCTAGGGGGAGGCAGATGCCAAGTGAGAACCAGTGGGGCACCCTTGGTGGGTGCTTAGGTAGTACATGATCTTGTGAGGTGCACCCAGCAGGCAACCCTGGGCACCTGCTGCCATTTTTTCTGTGGTTAGAATAGCACCTGACCGCAAATCACTTTGATTTTTTTTTTTTAATGTGTACCATTTGATTGAAACTATTTAAGAGTTGTTCTTCAAGGGAACCGTTCTTTGCTTTTATTGGCAATGCCCTCCTTTCTGGTGTCCATGGTGATCTCAGGATAAGTAAGGACAAGTGGCCGTTTGTGATCCCTAACAAAACCCCGGGAACATGTGGTAGGAGATATTTATAGAGCATGGTGTGGCTTCTGCCCTTCACTGAGTGTGTTTCTGTCATTGTTTTTGCTGTGTAGCTTCTGCACACTCCCTTTTTCTTGCTTTATGAATCAAATCTGTAACCATTTATTAATCTACCTCATTAATAAAGTTTAAATAAATTTATAAATTTTCATTGATAATTATTGTGTGTAACACACTGTTTTTTTTGTACCACGAGACCTCCGCATCCCCCTTTCTATATTTTAATATTTTTAAATTCATTCAACAATTTTTTTTGTTAGATACTTGATCTGCGCAGGTACATGGTTAGGTCTTGAGACGATGGTGAATAACTAAACATAAGTACCCTGAAAGCTTTGTTGGCAGAAGAATGTGGTGACCCCCTGACATGGGAGAACCTGACCCAGTCCTAGGGTCCATGGAAGCCAGTGGAAGAGGGGAAGCTTTTAATTTTCTTAGAGTTCTGTCAAAAATAGACTTTAACCTCAAGACTCCAATCATGACCTACAAGGACTTCACCAGTCTTTGCTCAACACTGATAGTTGCTTGGTGATTCCTTCTTTTCTGATTCCACTTCCCATAGACTGCAGCCCTCACGCTAGCTCCAGAACACTTGGTGAAACCTGAGGAGGTTTACATGTTGCTCTGTGTACAATTTATGACAAGGAACTAAAGAATCCTCCGTTTCCCAAGACCACGTGTTCCCTTTAGTACATACAATAGGCGTTTGCGTGAGTGGTTTAGGGCATCTACGTGCTGAGGAACATACAGTGTATTCCGAGATGAGCTTTGGAGCACCCCGGTTTAAGGTTGGACATCTAAGGTTTGTATTTCCTCACCCTGGCTGGAGTTCTGTGGCAAAGGTGAATCCTCTCCCTGGGTTCTCTTTGTCACACTGTGGAAGATGAAGGGAAACTGTTAAGTAGGAATGCTTTGATTTGCAAACATTGTTTTAATTTGAAGCCAGCTTGAACATGGTTTCTTACCACTTTAGACGTTAGGTCTTTAGGAAACAAAAAAGCAGAGGGCCTGGAGAGGTGACCCAGCAGTGAAGAGAACCTACTACTCTTTTTGAAGACCAAAGCTTGGGTCCCAGCACTCATGTCAGGTGGCTCACAACCATTTGGGACTCCAGCTTCAGAGGATCTGATGTCCTTTTCTGGCCTGTGTGGACACTCACACATGCACACCCAATTGAAAAACAGAACCTTAGCAATAAAACCTTTTGCTTTTGGTTTTCACCAGATCTGTTGATATTGTGCAAAACCCTTTAGCACCTTGGCCCTCTAAATATAACTCTCTCTGGGTCTGCTTCCTTTCCAAATGGACCTGTGGTGTTTAGGGACACAGACAGCCTCTGCATCCTGTTTCCCAGGTATATCACTCAGTGTATTCAAACTCTCTGCTTTTATCTGCTGTGCTATGGACCTAGGAAGGACCATGTGTGTTCTGCCCTTGGCCATCATGTCTGAATATGTTTCCTGTTTGCACTTTTCTGGAGGGTTTTATTTGTTTGCTTTTCCTGGGGAGGGGGGGAATTGCGATCCGGTAGGGGAATATTGGCATAGTGGACTGCTTACATACAGATTTTCTGTTCATGTCATAAGTATATGTTTTTTAATTACCACCCTTGTGTTGTTTAGGTGGCTGTGGTCTAACTAAGAAGGGATGAGAAAAAGCTTCCGGTTTTCCTATCTATGCTGAAAAAAAAAAAAAGAAAAAAAAAGAAAACAAAAAAAGGAGACATGGATCAGACCAGCTAAGGGACAAGGAGACATGGATCAATCAGACCATTTAAAGGAAAAGGAGACATAGATCAGACCAATTAAAAGAAAAGAGAGAAAAAGGCAAAATTCTGTGAGCAAAAGTCTTGTTTTGTCTCAGAATTTTAAATTATCCAATGCAATAAAAATAACATAGTATGAGGTGTGTGGTCTGTTTTGAGGGGAAAATTCAAGACAGGGTCTCAAGTAGCCCAGGCTGGCCTCTAATTCAACATGCACCTGAGGATGTCCTTGAACTTCTGACCCTCTTGATTCAATCTCCCAAGGACTAAGATTGCCACCAATTCTGCATCCTTAAATGACAAGTGTTTTACAAAGATCTGTATAGAAGGAATTAGTTATCTTACGACAAAGGCAATTAAAAATCCTTACCACAGGTCTTCAGTGTCGTGGATATGTTAGGTCCTAGTTAGCAATGTGAGATTCTAGTAGTGTGCTCATGTGTGTATGTGACTTTTGAGCCAGAGTGACATGCAATTTCTGAAAAGAATGACATGTAATTTAAATAGAGAAAATTTAAAATTTGCTCTATGGTTGTAAAAGTAGAATCTACACACTGTAGGGAGAAAGTCAGAAAAGCTTAAAAGGGGATAAAAGTTACACTTAAGGTTCCTACTGCCTTTCTAACTCCAATATCACTGTGGCCTTCTGTCTGACATATGTATTTGTTCAGCAAATATTGAATATTTCTTGGAGTATTTGTACATGCATATTTTTATGTCTTTATTTCTGAGATTCATCTTTTAAAATTGTGAGCCTATTTCCTACCCGAAGTAAGTTCTTATTAAGCTATCAACGTGTGTGTGTGTGTGTGTGTGTGTGCGCGCGCGTGTGTATGGGGTACACATATTTGTTGATGTGTGATGTGTATGCATAAGTTTGTGTGTGGGCAGGAGTCAATCAATATCTAGATTCTTCTTCAATGCCCTTTATCTATTTTGAGACAGGATCTTCCATTGAACCTGGGATTCAGTGGTTGGCTAGACTAGTTGACCAGCAAGCCCAGGGGTCCTCCTACCGTCCCCTCCCCAGGGATGGACTTACAGACTCTCAGTGAAATACTGGGCCTTTTATTTGGGTGCTAGGGATACAAACCTCGGGTCCTTGTGTTTTCATGGCAAGAACTTCTCCTGTGGAGCCATCGGCCAAGTTCAAGCTGTCTTTATCTATGGGCCATTTAATCTGCTATCATACGAATGGCATATGCCTTAGCTGGAAAATGTGTCATTTTTGTTTTTCACAGTGCTGGGCCTGGCCCCAGGCCTCACAGGTGCTAAACATGGATTCTTATACTGAGCTACACCACCAGGCCCAAAGTCTGTCTGTCTGTCTGACTCTCTCTCTCTCTCTCTCTCTCTCTGTGTGTGTGTGTGTGTGTGTGTGTGTGTGTGTTCCCTGGGGAGCCCTCCTGTAGGTGATGGAGAGAAGTTGGGTTTTCAAATAAGAATTTCTCTCCTTGGGGGAGCATCAGTATCCTGGCTGCAGTGTTAACGGATGGCGCCCGTTATGGGTACCCACAGTTATAGATGCCCAATGAGCATCACTTCTGTTACAGTAGTTACCTTTTCCACCACTATGATCAATTAACTACTTGGCCGTTGTGGCTGCTTTTCCATTTTTGTGATAAATACCTAGACAAAGGCAACTTAAGGCAGGAAGGGCTTATTTTGGCTGAGGGATTAGAGTCCATGATGGTGATGAAGGGCCATGAGGCCATCCCGTCATGCATCAGCAGCCTGGAAGCAGAGAGCAGGCAGGAAGTGAGTCTAAGCTACAAAACCTCAAAGCCTGCCCCGCCAGTCACATACTTCCTCTAGTGAGGCGCCACCTCCTAATGGTTCCAGAGCTGTCCCAAACTGTACCACCAGCGGCGACCAAATGTTCCACCACACGAGTCTATAGAGGAAAATTTCACATTCAAATTTCAGCATCAACAAAAAGCAAGTTAGAGGGGAAGAACTTCTTTGAGACACATTAAAATATAATACAGTCTGCCATGGCAGGAAACATGGCAGGGGGACAGGAGGCCTCTGGTTGTACGGTATCTACTGACGGTCAGAAGTGAGCATGCCCAGCTGGATCCCACTCTCCCCCTTTATTGAGCGTGATATCCCAGTCCAGTCAGGATGTTTAGTCAACCATCTCTGGAAGTGTCCTTAAAGACACTGGCAGAGCCGCATCTCCTAGGTCATTCCAAATCCAGTCACGTTGGCAAGGATTAACCAACCATCCGTTAACAATCAACAGGATTGTCTTCACGGAGCCAACCACGACTTTCTGTTTGAACTGCTGGAACCCCGCATAATACAGTCGGGTATTTGGGATGGTGGGTGAACTCTGTCTTGTCTCCTCCTCCCCCATCCCCACTGTAACAACAGCGAGAGGAGCAGTTTCAGAGTTGCCCAGAGAGAAAGTTGGCCTTGTGGCTGTGCAGGAACGAGCAAGGTCCTGACAAACGGCGGCTGCTGCTGCACAGTGAGTGGAGATTTATGTTTAGTCCAGAGTAAACTATGCATCCAGGTAATAATTTTGAGCAATGAAGTAAGTTTGCAACAGGAATCGTTAAAGAAACAGATAAATCACAGTAATTTCAACATGGCACTTTTGCCGTTCAATAAATGGGTATTTTAAAATTCATTTGCTTTTGAACTAAGTTCAATAATTTATAGAGTAAGTCATTCGAAGATTAATGCTCAGAAGAAGAAAATCACCACACAAGAACAGAAACATATCATTTATGTATATTACATCGGAGCCTTCCTTGCCTGTGTTTCCATTATAAATCCGATCTTGCGAGCGTTTATTATAAAGTTTGCCGTGGGCTAAAGTTTGACGTTTGTCTCAACCTCCTGAGACTCTTATTTTTTTATTTGATTTTCTTTCTCAACTAGTATAACAGCTAGTTATGAGGGTTTTTTTTTTTCTGCATACACGTGTATGAACACAGTGCTCCTGTATCTGTGCGCATGTGGAGGCCAGAGGTCAATGCTGGGTATTTTTCTCAGTCACTCTCCTTCACCGCAATGTGTATGTGTGTGCATGTGTGTGTGACCGTGCGTGTGGAAGTGTATATATGTACATGTGTATATGCTTGCGTGAGTGTATGTGTGCTGATGCTTGCCCACACATGGGTTTGAAGACTGGTGTGGACATTGGGTGTCATCGTCTTGACCTACCTGAGGGTCGGGGTAGTGGTGAGACCTGATGACTTGAACTAAACCATCACCCAGGGTACTGTAATGCATTAAGTTTAATAAGTACCAAAGGGCTTGCTCGAATCCAGATTTTATAGATGTCAAATTTCAGGTGGCAGTGGGGTTTGTCTCTGCCATTGCTCCTCTCTGACCCATGTGTTGATGTCCGTCTGTCTTGTGCTTTCTGGGGAAGGATGGTTAACCCAGAGGCAGCCATTCCAAAGCAACTAGAGAGATACGGCGTACACCTTTGAATCCAAAGGACTTTTTATTCACAGAGTCTTGAATTTAAAGATGTGACGCTATCTTTGCGTTATCTTTGTCATAATCTAACAGCATTATGAGTCGAGAAAAAGAACTTAGTGGTGTTTGGAGCTGTGGATCCCCTTGAAATAGTGTCTAAACAAATCAAGGCAAGAGTAGATTGTTTGCCTGTGGATTTCCTTCCGAGTTCTCTGTCTAGATTATATTTGTTTGTTTGTCTCTTTCTATAAGGATCCCCGCTGAGACTGCCAGCTGGACCTCACACCGCTTTCTCATGGAAAGCTTCTTTAGATGAAATGCTCCACCACATTTTTCAAGTCTGTGTATATGCGTGCTCGCACACCCAGCACTCAGGGAGAGATCAGGAGACAACTTGAAGGAGTTGGTTCTCTCCATCCCGCGTGAGTCCCAGGAACTGAGCTCAGGTCATGAGGTTTGGCGACAAGTTCTCTGACCTACTGAGCCATCTTGCTGGTCCTAACGTGCTTTTCAAATTTCCAACTATCAGTTACTGGCTTCCCTGAGTTCAGCCAGCCTACAGCGAGAGAGAGCGCACGTGGCATTCTGTTTTTCCCTTATGTACTGCTAAGTGAGCTGTGGAGCCTGACTTTCTCCACCTCCTTCCTGTGATCCTTGTGGAGGAGGAGAAGTTGGCCCCGAGCTGAGCTGGTGGGTGCTTGGTGTTCTTCCTTTCTGCCTTTGGAACAGCACAGTGGTTTAGCCCTCCTTCCTTTCCAGCTGTAAAGTTCATTTGGCGTGGGATCCTGGCAGCAATAAGGGACAGAGAAATGTGAATTTCCACAAGAACTTGGAAACAGCTGGAGTGAAGGGGACGGGGCATGAAAACCATTTTCTGGCACCTTATTTCTGCCCTCAGGTGGGGTTGGAGTCTGGTGTATCACATAGCAGGCTTGGACACATTAGAACAAAATATATTTAATTTCAGTGCCTAAGTGTTACCTTTGACCCATGTGCTGCTAATGGAACCAGATTGCACATGTGTACACCTGGACAGGCAGGTGGACGCACATAAGTGCCTATCAGCTGATTTTTGTCTTGAGCTGTAGGTATTTGTAAATAGTATTTTTCTTACAAACATGCCTTTTGAAACTGCAAAGTTCTCTTTGTACTATGTCCAAGGCTTAAGTACCTGACTTCTGAACTGGGCTGTAAGCATGAGGAATCCTGACTGTACCGGGGATCTCGACAGGACCAGTTGGACTTTGAACGCAGCTCTGACATGTTAGAGACAATGCCTTGTAAAAATCATGTGTCAGGTTTGGTAGAGAAACATTATGGACAATGGCAAGAATAAAAGCCAGGAGAATGGACTGGCAGGCTGGCTCGGGGTAAAGGGCTTCCAACACCAACCTGGCAACCTGAGTATAAACCCTGGAACCCACAGTACAAGGAGAGAACCACTTCCCAAAGTTGTGTCCTTTGACCTCCACAAAGCCGTCCATGACACGTTCACAAGCCTTCTGTGACAATAATAAACAAACAAACAAATAAGTAAACATGTAGAAATTAAATTAAAAACAAAGCCCGCAGGACCTTGAGGGTGTGGAGTTCTGTGGAGTTTTATAAGCAAGGGTATGGGATGGGGCTGAGTGAGCAGCCGGTCCCTTGAGATGTTTCTTCCCATTCAGGCTGTTTACCCGCGGTTGTCTCCTCAGATCTGCTCATTCTGGCATGTTCGTTGTTTTCCTTGTGGCAAAACCAAGTCTTCATGGTGGACAAACTCACCCTCCTTCTGGTTTCAGTGTATACAACATGGACCGCATCACCTATCGCATGCACAGGGTTGGGCAGCGGCTTCCCAGAACCCACCCTTGGCCCCATGAGACAGCACATTGATGGTGGTGGACTGTGTTTGGGCTCGATTCCTGCCACATCCTCACATCTCCAGCGTGAGCCCAAATTGTCCTCAGGTCTCTGCTACCTTTCTCCTTCAGCCAAGTTTCTCTGGGTGTCCTGTGATTGTATTAATCATGACCCTTAATAAATGTAGTAATCAGAAAAGTATGCGGATGCATCTCTGGACATGGCCATGACCTGCCCACTTCCCAAATGGTAGTTAAGGTGATGAAATGGTTCCTCACGTCATAATGCAGTCTTGAAGACTATAACCCTGATTAAAGCTACGGCAATAAGGTTGCTGAAGAAATCTGAATCATTCTGATAGTTTAAACTACAGCTAATATACTGCCTTGCCAGATGTGCTAATCCTCTTATACCAAGTTGATCGGGGAATGATAACCGGAGCTTTAGGTAGCCAGAACCTGATGTCTTGAGTTCTGGTAACTCTGGCACACTAGGCTCAGCCATTTATCCGCAGTTTGCTAATTTCAGAGGTGAGTTATGGTGACTAGCATAGAGGAGACTGAGAAGTAGCCATGTTCAAAAGACAATCAGATGAAGCAGGGAGAAGGGAGGGCTGTGGGCTGTCCAGGGGCCTTAGTCCATCCTCTAAGCAATTTCAAAGAGGCAGTTTCAAAATCCCCGTGCTGCACAACTGGGGTGTCTCTGAAGGGTGAGGCCTGAGGCTTGCTCAGAATTCGGGTTTCTTACGAATCAAAGGTTTGAATATATCTTCTGATGGCACACACATATACTCACACATGTATGTGTGTGTGTGTTTGTATATGTATGTATGTATGTATCATCTATCTATCTATCTATCTATCTCTAACAGTAACTGTTGTTTTAGGACAAAAGCCTGACTCTAGCAGCAGGCTAGGCTTAGCTGCTCATCTCAATATGTCAATCAAAACAGAAAATTTAGTCCATGTGGCTAGCTCTATTCAGTAGGTCCCCGTGACTCCAAGTCCATGTTCAGGGCACTGACATGTGCTATTGTCTTGGTTCTTTGAGAAGATGTCTACTGTCATGACATAGAAGATGGATCTGATCTCTGTAAGATGGATACTCCTACTCCAGGGTGTGGCCTCTTCATTACAGATAACTATCCTCATCTTTTCTTCTAAGAATCCAAGATGCCGGCAGTTTTAGGACAAAGACTTATCTTTCTGCCTTTTGCTGAAGTGTAAAGGAGGTGTCTAGACAGGCAACTCACTAAAGGCAAAGGTGCCGGCCTTCATGCTGTTGTCGGTTACCTGTGCGCCTGGGGGAAGAGTCAATGTTGGGGGGGGGGGCAGAAATAGCTTCTAACTGTGTGTATCCGACTTGTCCTCTGTGGACCTGCCTCAGTTGTCCTCTGTGGACCCGTCTCGGAGAAGATAAACCTTTGTTTACGCTTGTGCTGATTCCAAATTAGTCTCTGGAAGAAACACTCGGGTCGGGTTAGGCCCTGTGCTCTGTGGAAGGCTTTTGTTTTCTTCTAATTACATCCAAATGTTTCCATCGTACAACTTTCACACTGAAGCCTCCAAAGCGCATCCCAGTCCATTGTTTGCCTCTCGTGTAAGCCATTTCTCACCCTCTTTTGTTTTACATCTTAAAGGGAAACACATCCTCTTGCTATAAAACAAGGGTGTTATAGGCCACGGTTTTTATCTCTGAGACGGATTCCTCTGTCCGTGTGATTTAATGTTGCTCAATAAACCCAGAGCATCATGCAGTTTGATGTCATTTATCACCTGCAAGCCGAGTGCATTTTCAAGCAGGCCAGTTCATTTCTAATAGATATGGTGATTTTTTTTTTTAAAAAACGGCTGAAATAATATCCAGTTAGTCTTCCAACTCTCTCTTAAGTTTATTTTTATTTTATGTGTACTGGTGTTTGGCCTGCGTGTGTGTGTGTGTGTGTGTGTGTGTGTGTCAGAAGCCCTGGAGCTGAAGTTACAGACAGTGTGAGCTGCCGTGTGGGTGCTGGGGATCATCCCTGGTCCTATGGAAGAGCAGCCAGTGCTCTTAACCGCTGAGTCATCTCTCCAGCCCCAGGCATCCAGCTTTCTAACACACATTTACAACAAGCCTTACATTACTGAATCCTTGGAATCAATTTAGAACTTCAGAATCAGATCGGGTGTTGTGAGATGCTCTCCCAGCAGGTAAGAGCACTTGCTGCCAGACCTGACAACCCAAACTTAGACCCTGGAGCCTATGTGGTGGAAGGAGTGAACTGACCTCTGACCTCCACATGCAGGCCAGCCACAGCCCCAGTGTGTGCCCTCCCCAGTAAATATCCATAAATAAATGTAGAATGATCAGGCTGGAACTCCGCTGTTCCTGAAGAATAAACTTGACTTCAGTAGTCACAGTCAGTTCAATGTCTCGTGATGATGATCCAGTGTACCCAGAGACTTATTTCACCACTGACCGTCCGTGCCTTTCCGTTGATTGGTGCTTGTGTGTAGTAAAACTGTAAGCAGAGTTTAGCAGTGAGGTTTGGTAAGGAGTTCAGTTCCAAGAGACTTGTGCTGCCGTTTGAAAAGCACTTCAGGTTTTCCAAAGAATCCATTTATCTCTGCCATCTCCTCCCACTGTACGGCAGAGTGTTTCCCAAATCCTCCCGTCTCTTCTTACACATCTATTTATCTTTCTGTGTGTGCCACGTTTGGGAGTCTCATTAAGGCTGCATCTGTTCTGTTTTAGGAGAAACCCAACGCCAGCCCCACGTCACTTCAGCTGCGGTCCCAGCTCGAAGTAAGCACAGCAACTTTCGTGATCTTGTTTGGCTTCTGCCTCTTCTCTTAAGTGATATTCTGGAGAAGCGAGACTTCACTGTCCCTTACTGACGCTGAGAACCTTCTCTCTCTTCTAGGAGTCCCTTGGCTTCTGCAGTGCCGTGTCAACCCCAGAAGTGGAAAGAAAGTAAGTCACTCTCCTTCTGCCCCATGCTGAGCTACCGGGGAGGCGTCTGGGCTGGAGTTGGATGGGATGTTCCTTAATGTGTTCTGTGTGACACATCTACCAAGGTGGGCTTTGGAGGCCAGCTGGGGATGCCTGTGGCCCTTAATTTTACATAGCTAGTCATGAGGGAGTCCCAAACAAATGCCTGAAGTGAAGGAAAAGGGCAGGTAAATTGTCAGGGATAGGTTTTCATCTTTTACCCTCGCTTGTAACAGAGGATAAAAAGCGTAAAGGAACCAAGTACAAAAATAAAATACATTCTAACGAAAGCAATGATTTTGAAAGGCCTACCCTACCTCCCTTTTGGGTATGCCACCTCAAATCTTGAGTGTGTGAGAAGCAGGCACATGTATGTGCGTGGACCTTTTCTGTTTAAGGAATATTTTTGTTTTCGTGTCTTGACTTAGGTTCTATAATCTCTGTTCTCCTAAAAGATAATGCTATGTTTTATGTTGCCAGTGTTCCTTTGAGACAGCTTAAAAAACACAAGCCAAATGTCTTTATCTACAGGCTTTCCCCGTTCAACTTTATTCCATTGAAATCTTGCTAGTGATTTTTTTCTGGAGTATAGAAATTTAAAGAAAGCCCACATCTCTAAGCAGACACTTCCCCTGGCCCAGAGCCCACTTGTCCTGCTTTGTGCCAAGAGAGGCAGAGGAGTGGTTTGGGAATTCGAGAAGCACACGCTAGGCAAGTGTGTGTGTACTTTACAGCCCCCTCTGCCTAATCCAGCCACGTGTGTGCGGCTGGCAGAGGCGGCACCTAGGAATGAAAGCCCCTTGGCCAGAAAGCTGGAGCTCTGAACCTAAGGGGCTGAGTAGGTTTGAGTCAAGACTAAAGAATATCGTTAGATCCAAAGGCCACGGTACAGATGCCTGCGCTGTATAAGCACCTCTGGTTGGGTTGGCTTGTATCCTGCCAGGATCGAACTCTTGTTGGGGCTGAAGTAGGCCATGGGTGTATGTGGACATTGCCTTTGAAGCTGGAGGTACTGAGGTGTTGGCGAAGCATTGAGAACATGGGCTGTGGCTTCTCTTGACCGACTCTATCACATGGGCATGGTAGAAGCAGAGGGCTCAGGTGTCCCTTCAGGGCATCAGAATCCTTTAGGAAACAAGAGGGGGGAGTGATTCAACCCGGTTTGGATTAGCCTTGGTTAAGCTGGGCGTTCCTTTCCCTTAGTGGTGGCGACTGGCTTTTTCTGTGTGTGAATCCTTCCCTTTGAAATATGGCGTCACTCTTGTGGCCAAGCGGGAGACTGAGGGACTCCTCAGAAGTTAACAAAAGGATTTGCACCACACCCACTATTGACAAACTCCAGTCTCCCCATTTATGGTTCTGCCACTTGGCCTCTGTTCTTTTTTCATTGGTTCAGGTTTAAGTATTTCTAAACATTCTGAAAATTTTAAAATATTTTTTTTTCACTTCTCTAGTAATGTTTCTTGAAAATTATAACATTCTTTTTAAACCTCAAAACAAAGCTTCCATACTCAGAATCAACACTTACTGAGAGATGGGTGCTCTTTGGTTCTCTCTCTCTGCCCCCCCCCACCCCCCCACGAGTTGCTGAACCTTTGAGAATGTGTTACGCACATCACAGCCTGAAACCCTGAGTCTTCTGGCATGGATTTCTTAAGGATAAAGACAGACCCTCTCTGACAGAACCATGGACTTTACCAAGAAGGACCCTTGCAGTGAATCTCCTAACTTGCAGTTCAGCTTTCTCTCATTGTCCCAATGCTGTCTCTTATGGCCTTTATGTTCTCTTCAATCTAGCACTTAATTATTACTCATGGCGTTCTCATGCATTGTCTGAAAGGGTTTCTTAGTCTCTTGTAAACTTGCCTTTTTTTTTTCTTCTTACAGAGTAGGCTAGTTGTTGTATGTTAGGGCTTTCTTGTTTCTTTTCTTCTCCACAGTACATTACGTCAGGAGGCTCATGACGCCTGCTAATCCCATGATTGGAGATAATGAATTTTGATGATCTGTTTATCATGGTAGCCGTTGGGCTTTCCTCTGGGAAATAATGCTTTTCTCTTTAAAAAAAAAAAACCCTCTCTGGGGAGAATAGTTGAGACTCTCCCGCAGCCTGCCCCTGATCAAACTGTTACCAGGTTTTTAGATTCAGTAATTCCTCCTGAGTCAATTTTTAACCCAGTGGCTGTAAAGTAGAAAACCACTTATTAGTTGATAATTATTTTTCGATTAAAATCTTCTAAGAGGTTTCAGGTTTCACCTTGTCTTTAAGAGATGAGCTGTCGCTCTGAAATGTCTAAGTCGGATACAGTTAGAGCAGATTTAACGCACCGTTTGCTTTGAAACGTTACTCATCAGGCTTTAAAAGTGCAGATATGTTTGGCTGGAAAATCTCTCGATGCCCTCCCACCCTCGCCCTGGCTGGCAGCTTTGCAGTTGCTTGTTGAGGCTGGGGAAGAGGGCCTGGCAGACCAGTTGGCTGTGTCTGGTTAGTGTCCGCTGAGTGTCCGCCAACTAAAATACCATTCTGACTCAGAGTGTGGCTTTATGGGCAAAAACGTTCTTCTGCTTCTTATTCGACATGTAAGAGAGCTTAGTAAACAAGGGAGACATGGCCTACCACAGCCTTCCCATGGGCTCACAGGCAACATTAAGACCAAGCACAGCCTACTCTATGGCTCCCACCTTCTGGATCCAGTGTTTCCCAGCTGTCTTTCAGGCCAGAGCTCACATACTTCCCATCCTTTTGCCCCAGGTAAAAGCTATGCTAAGATAGGAATCTGGTATAGGTTATGACACAAGGTCTGTTTCTTAAAAACAGCAACAACAAACGGTATTTCTTCCAGGGATACTTATCAGGGTTTAAAGTCTTAAGTTCCAGGAAGTTAGCTTGGACCGAGGGAGGTGGGCATGGTGAGTCTATCATGGAGAGGGCAAGGGATGAGGAGTCCTGGCCCTCTTGGCATCACATTCCTTGATGCCCCATTCTGGTTTGGATGTAAGCTTCTAGGCTCTGGGCTGCTTGGCCCATACAATAAAGAATCAAAGAGAAAGACAGAGAGGGAGGTATGCAAGTGGGAAGAGGAATCGGATCATCTCGTCCCATCATCACTTAGACAAACACCCTTATCCATCCCAATTTTCAACAAGGTGGGTTTTTATCTTAGTTTGTGGCATTGGTGATGAGACACGGGACCTTGTGGGGCATGTCTGAGCAGCTCTGTCACTGAGCTACGTGGCCTGTCGCATGCTCCTATTCTCCTAAAATAGGCTTTCAGTGAGAAGATATTCAAGGAAGCAGGGAAACTTTCACCCAAGCCTTTAATTTTCACAACTATCCGAATTACCTATTGATGAACTATCATGTCCACTTCCTGGCCCCAATCTTGGACTGGTGTCTGCTACTGTGAGGGGTGAGCTTGAGCTAAATTTCTTGTTAGCAGCTATTTTCAAAGATATCTGAAAAGCCGAGCAATGGTGGCACATGCCTTTAATCCCAGCACTTGGGAGGCAGAGAACTCTGTGAGTTCAAGGCTAGCCTAGTCTACAGAGTGAATTCCAGGACAGATTTCTACAGAGAAACCCTGTCTCAAAAAAACACAAACAAAACCAACCAAACAAACAAAAGACATCTGAAAAACAAAGCCACCCCTTTTTTTTTCATGGCTAGAAAACATCTATCAGAAACTAGGTTAACTATGAGTATCACGGCTAGGAAAGAGCTATCAGAAATTAGGTTAACTATGAGTATCAGGAAGCCTGGCACACAGTGAAATAAAGAAATGCCACTTTTATTGGATCCATTTTTTCCCCATTCATTTACTTAGGATTGGCCCTATGACTCAGCAGGCTTCAGAAAGCCAGGCTGTGGTTTTTGGTTTTGTTTCTTTCTTTTATAGGAGTGGTGAAGGAGGGTTATCATGACCTCAGTCAGAGTGGCTCCATCTTTGAGGCAGAGAGTGGAAATACAGTGAAGGGGAGATGGTAAAGGCATGGCTTTCAGAAAGTTAACTCAGAGCCCCTCCTGACCCTCTTCCTGTTTCTTCTCTTTGTTTCTTCACGTGGCTGCTGTTCATTGAGTACCGACTTGGCATGGAGGGCATGCAGTCTTCTGGGGTACTAAGATGTAGTGATGTCCACATTTGAAGGGAGAGAGTTATAGAAAAGATAGCTCATGTTTGAAGGGAAAGAGTTATAGTAAAGGAATCACACATTTCCTGGTTTAAATGGTGGTGTGGACAAAAGCAGGGAGTTGGTGAGTTTAGACGCTTGCTTTGGTAGCAGGGAGACTAAGTGAGCCGTGATGGGAGAAGCCCCCACGATGTTTTTCAGCTGCCTTGGATTGATGACTCCTACCTCTCCACAGTGACAGGCTGAGACTCTGAAACCATGAGCCAAAATACACATCCTCTCTTCCAAAAGGGGCTATTCAATTGCTAAATCACCAGAGAGTTTCCATAGCTGAACCCACTTTTGCCCTGAACAAATGTCATTCTTAAGAGGGAGAGTTGTCGTTTGGTGGGAAATTAGTGCTTTCCATCAGAGCTAATATTTCATTTGTGTTATGTACACGCAGTAAGACTGTTCTGAAAATGGGCCAGATGCATGTTCAAAGAAGCCATGAAGTTAGCAGTCCCCGGGGCCCATCTGGTTGTTTCTTTTATCTTTGTAGAGGTGTTTTGTTGTTAGTTTTTTTTTTTTTTTTGTTTTGTTTTTCTCTCGTCTACTCTTTTGTCTTTGGGGGCCTGCAAGCAGCTCCCAAATAAATACATGGAGTCTTATTCTGCCATAGTTTGGCTTGTTTCTAGACAGTTTTTCTTAAATTATCCAATCTGCCTTTGGCCTCTGGGCTTTTATCTTTCTCTATTCAATATATCTTTCTTTATGTCTTACTCTGTGACTTGCTGGGTAGCTGTCTCCTGACATCCTCCCTCCCCTTTTTTCTCCCTCTTCAATCTTCTTCCCAGATTTCTCCTCCTCTTCACTCTCTCTGCCTGCCATCCCCACCTATTTCTCTCTCCTGCCTAGCTATTGGCTGTTCAGCTCTTTATTAGACCAATCAGGTGTTTTTGACAGGTAAAGTAACGCAACTTTACAAAGTTAAACAAAAACAATGCAACCCATCTTTGCATCACTAAACGAATGTTCCACAGCACAAGCAAATGTAACATATCTTCAACTAATATTTTCATAGAGTCGATTCTAAAGACTGCAAATTGAAAAAGAAAGTAAAAAGTAAAAATATGAGCTTTAGGATTTAGCATCTATCAACAGTGGTTCCAGATACCTGATACACATTCAGTACTGCTAGTGCCTTTCTGCGAGACTCTGTATCCATTACGGTCCCTTCATTTACAAACACAGAAAGTGAAGCATAGAGAGGCCAGTAATTTCCTTAAAGCTACACAGCCACTCAATATCAGAACCCAGATTTGATCCCAATTAAAGTAGCCAAGTTTCTGGCCACAATACTGTAATTCCAAACTGTCACGCAATCGTGTTACCTCAGCAAATCCAGAGGTTAGGGGCTAGATGGTCAATCATCAGATGTCAATTTCACTAGATGTAGATCTCCATGGAAACACTTCTGCATTTCTATTGGGTGTTTTAGAAAAGTACCATCCTAGGGGCTGGGATCCCAATCTGAATACCCAACTGGGTACCAGGATTCACCCATCTCTGCTTCCTGACTGAGGACACACATGGCTGACCACCTCATGTCCCCGCCTCCATGCTTTCTTTCCCCACCACGAAATGAATCCCTTGAGCCTCGAGCCAAAGTAAATCTCTCTTCCCTTGTTGCTTTCTATCAGGTGTTTGGTCACAGTGAGAAAACTAACAAGGATGGATTCAGATGGGTTCATCAGCATTAGACAAATAGCAGTTAAAACCTACATCCTTCTGCTGTTGGAAACAGGAGCCAAGTTGACTCTCATCGTGATCTAAGCTGGGCCTCAGACATTTATTTATCTACCGAAGCAAGAAAGTCTAAAATAAATCGCGAAACCTCACCATTGCCAATATTTATAACTTCTTCCTTAGTAAGCTCTTCACCAGAGCTGAAATTCCCTGATGTAGTCTCACCGTTTTCCATTCCGATGACTACACTTGAACTATTTTATGGCCAACAAAAGCCCAAATATACAGGGCGATAGAAAAGACAGATAAATAAAAGGAGCCAAAGGCAGTTGAGTGGGGACCGAGCTCCAGCCGCGGGTGGAATATGGCTGATGATCAATGAACGCCCTGTGCACACATGTGCGGAGCTCAGCACCGCCTTCCTGCCTCCTCTGGCAGCTGAAGACTCTTCTTAGTCTGTCAAATGCCTCCCTCCTCCCCTAACCACCAGCCCCCACCCCTGCATACTCAGGAAACTCTGTCTCCTCCTTTCCTCTTTCCTCCCCATCTTCTGGTCTTCAGGAAGCCCCTGCCTGAGTTCTTGCTCAGTGCCTGACTCACCCTGCTCCCTGCACCTTCAACTTTGCTTTCCTCTTTCCCTTTGAGCCCAGTGTCCCATATTCTGTCCTCGGCCCACTCAGCCACCTCATGTCCTTGTCACCCGCTTCCCAGGCAGGTTTCTCAGGCAGGTCCTGTCCCGTGGTATGCTTAGCATCTGAACTTGCTGTGTGACCGACCGTGTGGGATGCTCCCCCGTGCAAGATACTTTTGCATCATTAGGACCGAATATCCCACAGAAGCAGTTTAAGGAGGAGTTTATTTTGGCACATAGTTCAGGGAATTCAGGCCATCACACGTGGAAGGCATAAGGGCAGCGTCAGCTCGTAGCCTTGGCAGCAAGGATATGAAGCAGCTGGCCACATCCTGGTAGGTGAGCAGGAACCAAAGCTTTCTAACTGGAAGGAGGAGCAGACTGAAGCCTCAAAGGCCATTCCCTGGTGACCCCACTTCCATCAGTCATGCTTCCTGTCTCCGAGGTTCCATAACCTGCTGCCACAGTGCCACTAGCCAGGAACAACAGGTTCGAACGCAGGATTTAAACTCCAGCTTCCTCTTTCATCTTCATGACCCGAGCAAGCTCCATCCAACCCTAGCAATGGGCTTGCCTGCCTTTGCTGGCGAGATCCTTCTGGAGCCAGCCTTGAGATGAGCCAGTTATTTCTATACTAGTCATTTCTATTGCCTTTTGTCACTTCATGTTTCATGAGCTCTTTGAAGGAGATAACAATTTTTCTTGAGAGTCCTCACCATGCCTAAGGTCCCAGAGCTGGAGATAAACCTGCCAAACTAGTCTTAGGGCCCCTTTGTCCATCAGGTAGGGATGACCAGACTCTGAGTTTGGATTCAGGCATTTCCTTACCAGCTCTGCAATCCCGGGGCCAGTTCCTGACTAAATGGGTTGTAATTATAGTAATTACTTCACTTAGTAAGCTATCTAACACACGCTGAGTACTCTGTAATCTTATCTATCGCTATTATGTGTCTATTATGGCTCAAGTTCATGCCCCTGCCCATGGCTCTGGTGACTTATGTTCTTGAACCCCACATGAGTCAGCCCGGCCGGAGCTGTAAGCTTTTCTCCTCTGCTTCTTCCTTGGTGCTCTGAGTCTGTTCAGGGCTTGCATCAAACTCACTCCATGACCTGGTTTCTTTAAAATAGGACAATGGCTGGCCCTGGGTTGTTCCCAGGCATGGAATTGCTGTGTAGAAGACCCCTCTTGGTCTTTTGTATTAGCCAGCCCTTATCAGTGTTTCCCCAGCCTGACAGCAGTATCAGACATGATTTCTGCCTGAGAATAGTAACCCTGGGAGGTCACCTGGAAAACCCTTGAGTGGAGAGAAGAACAGCTTCCAACAATCTCCCATCTGTTCCCAATGACAGTCCCCTTCCCTGCCTGATGCCATTCTGCCATCTTGTTGAATCCCCCTGTAGTTTCTTCCTCTTCGAGCAGAAACAAAGACTTCCACGTAAAGGTACAATATCTAGAAACGTATTGTAAAGTACCGTCGTCATTGAATTCTTTTAATTTTTGAAAGGAGCAATTTTGCTGGGGGAAGTGCTTTTATTTTTTCTTTGGTAATTCCTTCATGGAGTTGTGATTTATATGCCATGTTGTTCTTCCATTAAAGGGACAGTTAGGGGCTGTGGAGCACTCTTAGGTGGTCCTGGGTTCCATTGCCAACACTGCACACAAGCAGGCGAGGGTGCAGTTCAGCTATTTCTTAGTATGTTCAGAGTTCCACAGCCACCACCACAGCGGCCCATAGCTGCCTTCCTTTCACTTAACCTGGTCTTTTCATCAGTCTCACCCCTCATGTTGCTGTTTATTCCTTTGTGTGTGACCGGACGGCGTTCTGTGTTTCCACTACTGACTGACGTGCTTTGACATCATTCCCAACTTTTTTTTTTTTTTATGGCTGTTGTGAAGAATGTTGTCGTAGAAATTTGTGTGCACATATGTGTTCGTGTCTTCATCAGCTTAAGATATAGTACACATACCACACAGCGCATTCACAAAAGGGGAAATGAGTGGATTATGTGTTCACAGCCAATTGCCACCTTTAGCATACTCGGACATCTTACACCACTTTTAACACCTCCGGAGAAACCTCATGCCCTTTAGCTGTGACAGTACTGTGGCCGCCAAAACCCTAAGCAATCGTTCATCTACTCTATATATTTGTAGACTGACCATAGAAACAGAGAGAAAATGTACTTTTGAAAAAAAAAAAAGATGTGCTATGTTTATAGCACAACATTAAGAATAGACCCTTGTGTCCAATTCTTGGTAACTTTGCATCCAACTTTCTTGAAACATGTTAAGAAATGATTCTCCTTGTAGTAAATTATTATTTCTCTACTGGCGGGTTTCTGGGCTCGAATCTATCTCGGAGAGGAGTCGGGGATTCATCTGTCTTTGTATGCTCCCCAAAGACAGGGTCTGTAGTCTGGTGTCACGTTGATTTTCCTCCGACTGGTTGGGGTCCAGTTCTAGAGCACCCTTCCTGGACATGGAAGTTCATGTGTTGGAGGGGTTGTTTATCTTCAGAAGTCCTGAGATCACTAGGTCACGCTGTGTCCTCTGAATCTGAGACTAGTGCATCCTGTATCTAGATCCTGTTTGTGACGGGGATGAGGGATGGGATGGACCGCTAGTGTTCCCATGGAACATAGGCCTGCATGTTCCAAGCCTGGCTTTGCCCTTGTGTGAGAAAGGATGTCCTGTCGGGGTATGCCTTTGAGAAAGTTAATCAGTTATCCTGACTGTCTTGAGATCGGTTGGCCTCCTTGAAGGCTCCCTGGCCTGGGAGGTGGGTACCATGCCACAGAGAGAGCTAGGACAGCCCAGTCCATCATGGTTTGGTCCTCCAACCATAGTGTAGGGTGTATAGATGAAAGGGCAAGGTTAGGTTCAGGAAATAACTGTGCTGGACCAAAGGCCACCTATATACAGTATGTGCTCTTTTGCCTTAATCGGTTTATGAGTTGTCATCTGTGTGGAGGCCAGGGGCACCAGGGCAAGGGCCTGCCCAGGAGCTGGAGTTTGAGTGAGTGCTCCTCTGTGATTCATCAGGGTCACTTCAGCACTCTGACTCCCCTCTTTGTCCATGTCCACCTTGGTGGATGGAGAAGTCCCCGGAAGGCTCCTCTACCTCAGGCACCTTCCATTGGTTGACATCAGCCTTGTGGTTGCTTGGGGTTAGCCTGTGTTGTTGGTGTGTTGCTATGCCTGTCAGAGCCCACCAAAATCTGTACCCCAACTTCAGCTTTGCCGGCTGTGTGGTCAGGAACAATGTATTTGAAATCTCCCAGCTTTGGGCTCTTAATAGACCAAGGCACAGTAAGAGGTCTTCCCATGGTCCTCAGTGCCTAGAATGCCCCTCATTGTAGGGGGCTGTGCTGCTCCTGTCAGGTCTGCCAGGGTGTCTGTCCTTAGTCTCATGGATGAGGCCGTATGCAGAGCTAACCATTGGCTATCATCACTTAAAATTCGATCACCCCACATGGCTTTCAGGTGTCAGTGTCACAGGCCGGAGGAGCAGCAGCGAAGAAACAGCAGCCGTTTTTGTAGGGCTCACATGGTCAGCGTTCTGAAGCGTGTCCTTGTGTGTTTGTCCACATCCACACGTGTGCACGCCATCGCATGGCATATTTGAGGGGCTCGACATTCCTGAGTGCAGGGGCTGGGGCTGGGCGGCAGCTGTGCCAGTGTTCTCTCTGCCTCAGCTGTTCCCAACTGAGAAGGCTGTTACCCTTCATTCTGTCTGGTGAGCGAGCTCCAGCTGGCCTGACCTCAGCTGGAGGCCTCGTGCCTGGGTCGCTTCCTGGCTTCCTGCGAGGTGGCAGGCTGTGTGTTGTGATTGTGGGGGACGGGCACTGCAGCCCAGGCTGTTTAACACATCGAGGTGGCTGCTGTTTGTCTGCCTGCCTGAGAAGTGAAATGAATATTGGGTCGGTGCTGAAGGAGAAAGAGAAAAAAATTAGCATCTATAGACAGGCTACAAGCAGAATAAAAGGGACTTGCCTGGAATTTACCAAGTGGTCAATGTGTATCTATTTTCTTTTTAATATTCATTTATTTTTATTTTACGTGTATGAGTATTTTGCCTGTATGTATGTAAGTACACAATGCACTTTCCTGCTGCCTGTAGTGGCCATAAGATAGCATAGGATCCCCTAAAATTGGGGTCCCAGATGGTTGTGAGCCACTGTATGGGTGCTGGGAACCAAATCCAGGTTCTCTGCAAGAGCAGTGCTCCTAACTACCGAGCCATCTCTCTCCCCCCCCCCCCCCCAATCCCTGGATATCTTTTTAACCCTGCTAACAATTCTATGTGCATGGGATTTGATAGTTAAGGGAACCGAGGTTCAGAAAGATTAAATGATAGCTAAGCCCACAAGGCCTGGGCTAGGAAGACCAGGATCTCATATCCAGGTTTGTCTGTGTGCAGGCAGCAGGGCTTTTATCAGACACCTCACCACCTGGAGAATAAAGGAGTAATATTCTCTGGAGAGACCCGTGGTGGGCTAGGCAGTGAATAAGACTTAATTTAATAAGCACGTACACATTTCTGGCTGAAGCATAAACCCACTAGATGCTGGTAGTCAAAGGATAGAAACAGACAGTGATAAGGAGGCAGGAAAGCTATCAGAGGAGGCGAGCCATGAACAGAAGGATAGAGGACTTTGGGAGGTGGGCATTGAAGGCTGTGTAACTTAGGGCCTGGAGGAAGCAACGTGTCCGAACTGCATAAGGCTTTATTCTGGGATTTAACCCCATGCATTTGTAGGGGCTGCTTCCACTGTCTGGGTGAGGCTATTCCTCCAATGTCGGACAGCGCAGGTTGCAGTCAGTGGGCCAGTGATCAGTACTCTGGCTTTTTAAAAAGGTTACATATAGAGTGGACAGAGCAAGACAGACTGCAGCCAGCCAGGCTGGGTGGAATCAAGGCGTCTCTCAGCATCCCCAAGCAGAGCTTTAAATCTATCCTCGCAGAGGACGCGCAGGAGTTGTTGCTCTCAGCCCTCAACACGCCGCGAGTCTGCGAGTCATCACAGATATGAGTGACACAGACCAGTTGCTGTCCCATGCTGCCCAAATCCCAAGGGAGCAGCTGTGACACCTGCCAGCTTCTGCCAGTCCTCATGCTGTACTGGCCTTGAAGCACAGAGAGAAAGTGGCCACCTCTCCTTCTGCCATCTATACCTCACAGAAAATGCCCTTGTGGTGCACACCGGGGATCCGTGCAGGGAAGAGAATTCTAGAAGCCCTGAAGCAGTTGGGCTATGCCAGCACACTCCGTGTCCAGCACAGGTTCCTAAGGAGTGAGCCAAGAAGTTTCTATGGGTTTCCTCAGCAGGTTAGAAAGGAAGTGGACTCCAAGCAAAAGATAGGACCAACAAGGTTGCTTGGGGACAGGGGTATGATGGAAGGGTATGTGGCCCTCGTCTGGCTCTTGGCAGTCCTCCAGAAGATAGCACAGGAATCCCACAGCGTGGCAAGAACCATTATAGGTGTGAGATGGGTGTCTGATGGCTTCAAGGAGGCCTGAGGTCAGTGGTAGGAAGCCCGCAGGTCTGAAACTTGCGGGAGGCCCCTTTTAATTGTGTGCGCACTGTAATGTCTTCAGTCTGCTGGCTCATTCTGTCTTCGTGTCTTTTAGGAGTGAGGGGATACACACAGTCAAAGTGTATTCTTAGGAATAGTCTTGTCCAGATTAGCCCAGGCACTATAATCCTAGGAGTGGCCTGGTCACTTCTGCTGGGGTTGCTCAGCATTCCATTCCTGACTGAAAAACAAAACAAAAACCCCTGTCTCACACTGTTGCTTGTGTTTCTTTAGAGATGCTGGGGTAGGATGGGGACAAAGGTTGGGAAAGGATAGGGCTCGTGCTGTCCTGTCTGTCTCTATTTGGATGGAGGCATTATTCCAGCCATATATCCACCCCTGGGAAACAAGTGAAGCTGTAGAAAAGACAGCCTTGCAGGCCTGATGGTGTGGTCGGTGACTGTGAAGCCCTGGAGACTGGAGTGCTGAAGAAGATGGCTAGGCAGCCAGTTGGGTTTTAATGAAATGTAACCTCAACTCGAGTCTTATCACCCAGATGAAAGGGCCCTGTTTCTCAAACACAGCTAGAGTTGGCGGGGGCGGGGATAGTCAGCTAATGCCAAGAGATCCTGTGTTCATGGTGACCCCAGCAGAGCTTCCTGGCATCCTCATCTCTAGCAGGTGCTGATGTGGTTGCTTTGGATACAGCCACAGGCCCAGAAGTGGGTGGCATGTGAAGGCAAAGTGGATAAGATACGAGGGGCAGTGCCAGCTGCCCAGCGGGGTTTTTTTTATGCAGAGGGCTTGAGGGTATGACTAAGATAATGCCAAGGAATTTCAAAATAAGATGTGATAAGACGGGAAAGCCTGGGTTCCCGTTTCCATTGTGTTTGTAAGACGCTGACAGATGTCATCACCTGTGTCTGTCAAAGAATTTAAAGTGTCCCAGGAGAAAACAAAGCTCAAGTGGCGCTGCCCAGTCACCATGGAAGGGACCGATTCAGGTCACCGCATTTGTTCGTGCTGCCTGGGGAGGAAAGTAGGGCAGGCAGGTGGCTCCCACAGTGATGTCCAGGAGGGCTTCTAGCTAGGAGGGGAAGGAAGGGTCCTTCATACTCAGAGTCCTCTGGCTCTGACCTTCGGACGCAATCTCACCAGCCCCTCACCCCCTTCTGTCCCCAGAGCAGGTGACAGAAGAAAGGCTCCTCAGCCCCCTGTCCCTGCCTGGGCTGCCCGCACAAGCGGCCAGTGTGGCCAGCAGGCCTGGGTGATGGTGAATGAGAGCGGCTGTTTGTTTCCACTGAGAAAGTTCTGACCCGCTTCCGGAGCCATCGCCATGGAAACGCCAGGAGGAGATAATTGAATGGAGTCTCTTTTTCTTCCTCTGCCTCCTCTCTCCTCCCCACCCTGAGGCCCAACCTGGTAAAGACTGCCTTCCGAGGCCTGCTGTCTCAGTAGAGTTTAACAGCTTTGTGAAGGATGCCTACTCCCCTCACCTGGGATCCATTACCCAGCGTTCTCCTGGCCCAGAGTAGTGGTAGTTCATTTGTACACCAGCTCTCCAGGCCTGCCCAATAGCCACTTGGTCTGCAGACCTGAATGCAGAGGTGCCCACCCCATATGCTAAGCCAGGCTCCATACCAGGCTTCCTGGTTAGAGAAATCTTGTTGGGACCACATATATATTACACATACTCAGAAACGTTTCAAGAAGAACTAGAGGGAAGAAAAATTTTGTTGCGCACACAGAATGAATAACAACCATTTAACTGTTAGCCAGGGCGTTTTCCTTGTTCCTTTTTGTTTTGTTTGGGTTTTACAGCGTGGGCATCACATTGAGCCTTCTGCATACTGGGCAAGTGCTCTGCTCCCTAAGCAGTACCCGCCCCTGCCCCCAGCCTTAAAGGGTTTTGTTTGTTTGTTTTTGTTTTTATTTTCCTTCATCTAAAGTTACTAATGTTCCCCTTTAATTTTGTGAAAAGTGGATTTGGTGAGGAACTCTCCAACCCCATGTTGTTTAACGCCTTTTTATTTTGCTTTAGACAAAACTAATAATTCTTAAGATATAAAAACCCAAAATAAAAGTTGAACTTCCTAGGGAAGCCATAAAGTAAAGGCACCGAGATTGACGGGATGCAATAATCAGAAGGAACAAGGTGGTCAAGGTTCTTTCCACGCAATTCTTGTTTTGTATGCCTGTGGAGGAGTCATCAAAAGCCAGAGGTTGAGGCTGGGGAGATGGCTTAGCAGTTAGGGGTGCATCTTGAGGTTGTTTCCAGCAGCCTCATCAGGCAGCTAGCTCACAACCGCATGTAAGTCCAGCTCCAGGGTGTCTGGAGCCCTCTTCTGGCTGCACAGGGACTTGTAGGCACTTGCTGGAAATACAGACATACAGACAAACACACCGCAAAGAAATACTAGTACTAACAATCACTATCATCATCATCAAATAATGAAATAATAGTTGTTTGTTTTTAAGGCAGAGTTTGATCTGGGCCTTCAGACTGCAGTGTCTATAAACCTGTATTGCATTTTCATTGCTTAACACTATAGGCTCACCGTATTGGACCCAGCACTTTGAAGGTGGTGATGAAGATGATGATGTGTCCTCTGTATTCATGGATCCCAACTATTTTTTTTCTGAGACAGGGTTTCTCTGTGTATCTGGCTGCCCTGGAATTCCCTCTGTAGACCAGACTGGCCTTGAACTCACAGAGATCCTCTTGCCTCTGCCTCCCCAAGTGCTGGGATTAAAGTTATATGCCACCACAACCTGGCAGATCCCAGCTATTATTGAAAAGACATTGGGCTGGATATTTGAAAGAGCTGAATTTAACTCCCAAGTCTATAGCGTACAGCCATCCCCCCCTCTAATATACTGTAATACAATGTTTTTGTTTATACGCTATGTGCTAATATATCTTACTATCTGATTTACCTACCTATAAGGCAAGTATTCTATTGCTGACCCAAGTCCCCTGCCCAGAAGTGATTTAAACTTTCTAAATTGTTCATTTTAAAGATTACTCAAAAGCAGTAATATTTTTTTGGACCATATGTGACCTTGGGTAAGTGAAATTGTTAAAAACAAAAATCTCATATACAAGGGGCTGCTGTACCAGTTATGTGACCTTGGATAAGTCCCTTATAGAAGTACCCTGAGTCTTAGTACCTTCACCTGTATATCAGGCATGTTCTTTTTTTTTTTTTTTTGGTGGTGGGGTGAGGGAGGAGTTCAAGACAGGGTTTCTCTATAGCTTTAAAGCCTGTCCTGGAACTCACTTTGTATACCAGTCTGGCCTCAAACTCACAGAGATATGGCTGCCTCTGCCTCCCGAGTCCTGGAGCATGTGCCATCATTGCTCAGCTTAGGGCATGCTCTTTTCTGGGTTTCTGTGGCCTGAAAGATGACAAGGTATGAACACAGTAAACCAACCAGACCAATGCTTTGTAAAAGCGTGTCCTTTTTTGTTATGTGTTTAACCAGAATCTTACTATGTTGTAGCTCATGACCTTCCTGCCTCAACCTCCCAAGTACCTTACAAGTACTGGTACTCCCAAGTAGTCCCAAGTATTGTTATGGACTACCATGCCTGGTATAGCCATGGGTTAGCTTGACACCAGCATGGACAAATAGCTGCATATTCTCCTATAACCAGGAGTCTGCAGGGCAGTATTTGGAGACTGGTACAGCTGGGCTTTCTTCCTCTCTGCTGCACCAGCCTTAGAGTGTGACTTCCTTCCTTCTGGTAAATGATGACGACTTGGCTTCGTTGCCTGTGCCTCAGACAAGGTGAACAGGGAGAGCAGAGGAAGAGGTTGTGTGGAGTGACAGGCCAGTTCTTTCCATCACAGAAACACGGACTCTCTGAGAACTACCCAGAAACCCTAGTTCTCCGTGGGAGACTGACAACTGGCTCTTCCTTAGCTGCAAGGGAGTCTGAGGAAGTATTTTCACAGAGCACACTGCCACCCAACCAAAACTGTGGTTCTTAGGGGGAAGAAAGAACATGAGAAAAGTTATTGAAAGTGGGAGTCAAGTTAATTTATTACCTTAGAGAAAGTTAATACAATCAGCTTGATTAATTGTAAACTGGTGGAAGGTGTGTACTGGGTTGTGGTGCAGTTCCCTCATTAAGTAGCTCAGAACTTCATTATCTCTGCCTAGCAAACAACAATTCATCATTGGTCTTTTCATATGAAACTAATCAGCTAGGATTCCTTTCTGTACAGTCTTACTTCAAATACCATGGACCATCCAATACATCACAAAGATATTCTGAAGATTGGTTACTATTTTTGGAGGAACTGGAAAGGCATTTATCATAGGTGCTGGGTGGGTACATGTTGTTGCTGTCAGTGATTATCACCAGCAAAGTTGGCATGTATGTATCCATTTTATAGTCACTTATTTAGTTCTGAACCAAGTCACAAATGAAGAGACATATGAGGGCTGGAGCTGTGGCTCAGCTGGTGGAGTGCTTGCCTACATAGTGTGCATAAAGCCCTTGGTTTCTTCCCCAGCACCACATAAAACCCAATGCCGTGGTGCGTGTCTGTTTCTTAGTATTCAGAAGGTGAAGGCAGGAGGATTGCAAGTTCAAGGCCATTCTAGGCTAAACAGCAAGTATGAGGCCAGCCTTACCTCTATGTGAATTTGTCTAAGACAGAGAAACAGAGGTAGAAAGGAAGGGGAAAGGAAGAAGAGAAGAAGAAAATAAAATAAAAGTTAAAATTGGAACAGCCACCCTACCCTGAGAGGCCCCTGGGATCTGAAGGGGGGTGGCATGTCAACAGAGCATAAACAAAGCTGTCCTTGCTTTGGCTCTGCCTCTCTCCAACCCCTAACCTGAAACCACTGCACAACGCGATCCATTCTGCCCTTAAGTCCTGGCCTTAATGAGCCTGTAGCCTGGACACAGACTTCCGCTTTGGAGAGATGGCATTTGGCTGCTCGTCAGACGCGAAAGTCTTGTGTTTCTGCCAGTGACCTGAATTATTAACTTGTAGCATGAGTTCCTAGCTGGTGTGTGGAAGGATGAACACCCCTTCCGTGTACCTCTGCGAAGGGTTTTTCAGATGACTTGGAACCCTGCTTTTGACTTGGAGAGCTTGTTGGCCACCCTGGAAGTGCTGGACAACCGAGCTGAGAGGGTGAAGTGCGTTTTTAGAAGTTCTGACAAAGACTGGGGTCAAAGTCAGGGAGAAGAGTTACCATATTTGATCATATTTTATTCAATTTTAGTGCTTAGCGTAGGCATGATCTAGGTACCATGCTGGTTACCTTCCTCATTTTCTGAATATGATGTTTTTGAGACCTCTCCTATAGAAGGAATAGCCTGACTTAAAGTGGTTTGGAGGATGACTTTGGACCAAGGGTATTTCTTATAGAAAGGAGACGGGGTAGGAAAAGTTACAAGTGACAAATCCATGGCTCAAGAGTCCAAACGTCTCGACAGTCCTTGTCCCTTCTTTACTGGACTGTGACAAAATGCCCTGAGAAAAAGCAACTTAGGAGAGAAGGAATTTTGTTTGTTCTGTTTCAACTCTTAACCCCAGCTATTGTCAATGATTGCAGGAAAGCCAATGTTGAAATTCAAAGCGGCTAGTCAGCATCACACCCAAGAGTGAAAGGAGGATAAATTCCTTCCTGTTTTCATAGAGCTGGCTTCCCTTCTTCTTACACAGTCTAGGGAATGCCTAGGGAATGGTGCATCCACAGTGGGCTGTCTTCACACATCAATTCACGTGTAATCAAGACAGGTTCACAGTTCAATCTGATACAGACACTCCTTCGTTGAGATTCTCTTGTTAGATGATTTTAAGTAGTGTGAAATTGGCAGGCACCTGTGGCAACTGTCACAGACCTGTACACAGCAGAATTAAAGACTGGGTGGTAGCATTGTTTCTCGACGGCATCTATACTTCATAAACTTGAAAAGCCTGCCATTACCTTTGGAAAAATAATGTGACATAATTGATGGACCTACGTCATTTGTGTTCATACTGAAAAAGCTGCTCAGCATTAATAAAAACGTTAGTATATACTATGCTTTACTAAGCTAAGTACTGCCCTATGGAGACATTTGGATATAAAGATTTTTTTAAAATTCTTTAAATTTTGAACACACACACACACACACACACACACACACACACACACTGGATCCATTCAAGGCCAGAAGAAGGTGTGAGATCCTGGAGCTGATGGTTGTGAACTTCTTCATGTGTTTCTTAAGGCCTGACCTCTGGAAGTAAGAAGAGCAGCAAACACTCTTACCCAGCGAGCCACTTCTTCAGGCACCCAACAATAAGATATAAGCAAATGAAAGTAATATGTGCCACAAATAAACTAGATACAGAACACTTGACATGTGTTTATCATCAAGTATATGTTTTGTTGGGATTCTAATAATAAGTTGCTTTTATGAAATGAGAAGAAGAAATAACTACATGAAGATGCCGGAGAGAGGTTGGCATGAAATAATCATTACAGAGACAGTGACTGGAAATGGCTTAAGCTAGCATAGGGGATGTGTGCTGGCCTTGTGTGCTGACATGGTGATGGCTGAGTTCTGTAGAGCATCCCAGGGTACCAGCCTGCTGTGGCGCTGATGAATATTTATGTAGGTATCATTCGCAAGGGTCTTCCCAAGTGTCAGGCGCAGTGTAAGGGGTTTCCGCTCATCCACCCACACTCTCAGGACAGCCAAGTAAGGCAGGGACCATTTCCATAGCGCTACTTCATCCGGCAGGGACCGTTTCCATAGCTCTACTTCATCCGGCAGGGACCGTTTCCATACCGCTACTTCATCTGGTAGCATCAACATGTAAATGTGTGGCAGCTTTGGCTCTTTCCAAATCTGTCAGACTTCATAGTGTGTGACTCTTACTCTGGGCTGGGTTGTCACCTTGGATTTCACAATACTCACCCCTATCTTAATCATTTATTGAGGTGACCTTGTCAAGCAGGAAAGTACAGAACACAGCTGAGCCTGGTGGCTCGTGCCTGCACTCCCAGCTATCAGGCAAGCCGAGGCCTGAAGGTTGCTGGGAGTTTGAGACCAGCCTGGGCTACATAGTAAGTTTTAAGGTTAGTATGGAGTACAGTATGAGGTGCTGTCTCAGACCAAAAAAAAACAAAACACCAAAAAAAGGCAGCAAACTAAGCTAAAGACATCAGGAAGAAATTATAAGCTGAGAGAAGATTCTGAGATGAAGGATAAAGGCCTGGATAAGAGGGGGTTTTGATTGAGCTGATAAAATGTGGCCAGTGTTACGATTGGCGCACAATATTTATGGAGTTCTAAGACTCTGGGTGAGAATTCCTGTCAGTCACGGTCGGTGAAATTGTGTATGAAATTCAGCCTTCCCCCTAGAAAGAACTGGGTTTGGGCTACTAGAGAGTTAGGCAGGACTCAGCACTAGGGGGCGCTGGCCTTTGCCTTTTCCACACCCTTGAGAGCCAGTCCTTCCTCTCATGACCCAGGCTGTGCCCAGGGTCTCATATCTCACTTCAGTCCTGCCCCTGCGGCTGGGGAGTGGATAACCTCTTGAGTTTCTATGGCGGGTAGTAGATGGTAATAACTAAGTTTTGTTCCGTATTAACTCTGCTAAGTAGAGAAGTGATGTTCATGAGATGAAAAATGTATCTGATATCTTAAGGGTAATATTCACGAGGCTGGGGATGTGGCTCAGATGGTAGATGGTTTGTGCTTAGCATGCTATAGGGTGGGTGGACAGTCCTATGATATCACAGTTGGGAGGTGAAGGCAGGGACACGAGAAATTCAAAGCTGATCTTCAGGTACATTCTAAGTTAGATGTAAGCCATGAAAGGTGAGGCTCTGTCTCAGAAAACCTCCAAACGGAGGTGGACACGAAGTTCTACGCCAGCCAAAAAGCTATTTGCAATTGATAGCTACTGGGAGAAGGAAAAAAAACATCCCCCCCCACCCCCAACAGATTGGCACTGCATAAGTCAACAGCACTCCAGTGCAAGCCCCATGCTCAGGAGGATTTGGAGGAAGGGAAAGAAGATGATAAAATATTAGATAAATTCTGAATGGATAATCAAAAACATTTAAAAACTACATACATAGCATATATATATATATACATATATATATATATGTTCCTATGCACAATATAAATTATACTTATGTAGCTCCTAAGAAAGGAAATTGATTTCTTTAAGATCTGTAAGCAGTTTTTGAAGCAGAGTTTGAAGTTCTGTAGCCAGGCTGGCCTTGAGGCACTGTTACTGCCTCAGCCTCTCCAATGCTGGGATTGCAGCCATGAGCCGTAACATCTAACAAAGGCCCCCAACCTTACTGTCTTGTAGCACGGGCATGTCCTTTTCCTCCTTCCAGAGGATGAAGTGACAGGTTTGGAGACTCTTGGGTAGCCCGGGGTAATGCTGGGTACTAGCAGACACAGCAAGACCCCCGAGTCACAATTCAGCAGGGAGAAAACTGGCGCTGAAGTTTTATATCCTGAGATTTAAGATTATGGAGCCATAAAATCTCTGCAAATCTAGGTTTCTAGTGATGTATAACATATGCTATGCCTTATAAATTAGGTTATAACTGCATTTGTGTGTGTGTGCACGCGTGTTTGTTTGTTTAGTTACAGTGACGCTCCTGGGAGCCCACGGGAACCCTGACAGGGAGTCTGTAGTTCAGGCATTGATCGTGCCTGCCTGGTCTCCGCATGTGCAAATGAGCTAGCATTGTTCTCTCTGGGTGCACCTCAGACTGATTGAACAGCCCCAGGAAGGAAGGAGTCACTTCTTCATCCCCCTTACTTCCGCTAGCAGACCCAAGGTGTTGGGTTAGATCCTCAGGTGTGCTCATGTAATCGTAGACTTTCAGTCAGACTCAGGCTGGGAAACATAACGCCATGAGTTCTCGTGAGTGGCGGTCTGTTAGTTAGGACAGGGCAGGACCAGGACGTGCTCACGTGCCCTTGAAGACCATCTCTTAGACAGAAAAGGGAGGCGCACTTAGAAACAGGAGAGAGAAGTGTTGGGAGGCCCTGGGCTTGGGAGTCACACAGGACAGTTCTGTGCCCCTTGGCTTGAGATTTCAGGTGGCAGACACATTCTGTGCTTGGAGATGTCTACTCGGTTCACCACCTGGCTTCACCTCTTTCTGATCCCTAAAACATCAGTACGCAGTCTTCAAAATGCCTCTCTGTTTTATTTCCCACTGTCCCCGACTCCTGACAATGTGAGTGATATCCAGATTGACTCTGGTGCACTGCTCTGGTCCCACACACCCCACTTTGCCTTTCGTATCTATGCGGGAGAATGAATAGACACCCACGTCACTGGTCTACGGTAGACTCATGGTCTTCCTCTCTAGCTCTCACCCCGTGTCGTCTTCCCACCCCCCATCACCGGGACGTGAATGCCACAGCAGCGTGGCTCTCTGGCCACATCTTCAGGGAGGTCGCTGCTCCTCTCCACATTCCTCCCCCTCTAGCTCAGCAGCTCTTCCTTCCTCTCTACCCGGGCTCCAGTGCACAAAGCCTCACCTGTCTCCTTTAGCAAATGTTCTCTGTGCCTGACTCGCTGGGATTTGAATAATTATAGATGGAAGGAAGAGTGGATGGTTGAAAATGAGTGGACAAGGGAGAGATGTGGGCCAAGTTATAAAGATACGCTTCTTTAAAAAGTTTTTTAATCCAATAATTCCTTAATTTTGGAATTTCCTTAGATGAATCTTGTCTTTAGAAACTCTTAAGTAGTTTAGGGATCTTAAGGAGAGATGTTCACATGTTAACAATGTGTGGGGGGGGTCTTAACTGTAGTTACTGAAAAAAAGATGTTCACGCTAGTTCAGTTCTGGAGAAATAATAGGACAGACTTGTTCAGGATCTAAACCAGGGGCCTCTTGAGCCCTGAGCAAGAAATCCCATCCCCAGACCTCCTGAGACTTTAGGTGTAAAACTTCCAGAGTGCGACAGAATGCTAAGTATTGCTTCATGGTTCCCATCCCTCTTACTCCTTTATCAATGAAATCGATGTTGCCCAGGAGACTACAAACCACCTCCTAGACCTGCCCTTCTTAGGACCCCTGTGTGGAATCAGAAGGAGGCTGTGGTTGGAGGTGCAGCCTCTTTGGAGCTGACTTCCGACAGTTTATTTCTTTCAGTAAATGACTCTTTTGCCTGTCTGTCATCCAGGTCCTGCAGAATGGACATTAGAAGTGAGGGGGAAGAATGTGGCATTTTGCATGCCTTCTCTGCCAGCCTCTGCGGTAGAATTCACTCTGTCCAGATTCACACAGTGTCACTTTTCTCTTTTGAGAGGTGATGATCTGAGGAGCCTCACACTTAGGGGACCCTGGCTTTGCCCAGTCTGAGTGTTGTAAACTTGTGAAAATTTAAAAACAAAATTCCACGCGCTAGATCACAATCAAACCAAGAATCGACAGTGCCATCTTCTGGTGATCTGAGGAAATGCAAGAAATGTGGGCGCTGCCAAACATGAGGACAAAATCATGTGTGTGATAATTTGAAGAAGGAGAGAGCGAATGAAAACAAAAAGGCCTTATGTCTGTGGTTTGGGGAGGAGCCTGTGACTACCTAGGTTTGTGATATCTAGGGATCGGCGAGAATGTACCTTTCCCTGAAACAGCAAGTTTGGGAAAATTTTTATAGCATCAAACATTTTTATTTTGCTGGAAATACAAAGAAATGTTAAGAATGGAAAGGAACCGTTACATTTCTCAAAGATAGGATTGAAATGATTTGCCTTCCCAGAGAGGGCAAGGTATACATTAAAAGACCACGGGGCCCCAGAAGGCCACCTGTTATAATCCCTAGTGGCCGCGGAGTGACCATGAAGCAATAGAGTGCCTCCCCTTGTGGGGACCTTAGCGTCCTGTAAAATCGGAATATAAATCAAGTGATAGTTAAAAGTCACTTAACCCATTAAGATTTATTACTCTCAGTCATCTGAGGGCTTAAATATTTCTGCAGACCATTTTCTTGAGAAAAGGCTCCTTTTAATGTGAGGACAAATCGCTGCAAAGCACTGACCATGTTGGCGTCCGGTTTTTGTTCAGCACTGGGGACATTTCATGCATGTGGCTCTGAGCAATAGGTCAGTCCCTCCCTAGTCCTTTTGGCAAGTGTGAAGCTAGATGTGCTGCCCCCTCCACTTTTTGCGAGCACTTAGGACTGCAGGATGCAGTACGGAGGAGGCAGGTGGGTGGGCTTATGGTGCCAGGACTCTGAGTTAAAAATAACGCAGGAAGATTTTTCTTATTCAAAGACCACTCCAAGCTGATTCCTACTTTGAAAGATTCTCCGCTTCCCTCTCCAGCCAGCTAGCCCATGGCTCACTCTTGACAGTCCTTGTTGGTCTCCCAATTCACCTGTGGCCACAAGCATGTGGTAGTCTGCCCCCCCACCCCACCTCCCCCACCCCCCCGTGATAGTCAACGGTTCATCACTGTGACAAAGACCAGAGAGAAAACAACTTTGGAAGGCTCTGTCTGGGCTCATGGTCTTGTTTGCTTTGGGGGCTGAGGCTATCGTGGTGCGGAGAGCAGGCTAGGTATAAAGTGAACAGAGTTCACTACAGTGTCTGCTAAGTGGAGAGAAATGCCTGGCCCATCAAGACTTTCTCCTTCCCTCTTTATAGCCTGTCTAGGTTTCAGCCTATTGGATGGTGCCACCCATATTCAGGTGGGTGAGCCTTTCTCCCTTAGTGAATTATCTGTGGCGACTTTCATTGCTGTACCTGGAACTGCTTTGGTGATCTCCTTGGACCCCCACAGTCCTATCAAGGCCAACTATATGCCACCCCTATCTTTGTATGCCTTCCTATTTGTTGCTTGTTTGAGACAGGATCTTGTATTCCACACTGGCCTTGAACTCGCTACGTAGCAGAGACCCTCCTGCCTTCCCCTCCCAAGTGCTGACATTACAAAAGCGCACCAACTCCTTATACAGTGATGGGGTCAAACCCAGGGCTTTGTACACTAGCCACGTACTCTACCAACTGAGCTAAGTCTGTCCCTGTATGCATCCTTGTTCGTATCCACCCCTCTCTAACAGTAGGCTCATTTCTTCATGCCGCATGCCCTCGTCCCTTACATGTAATTAGGAAATATTGCTATGTATGTATGATGTGTTTATGTGTCTATCATCTATCTATCTATCTATCTATCTATCTATCTATCTATCTATCATCTATCTATCTATCTATCTATCTATCTATCTATCTAATAGAACTTCAAATGTCCACTACTTGAAAACCTTTCAAGTACACATGAGTTGAAGTTCTTTTATTTTTGCAGTGGGTAGGAGGAAGGAAAATAGTAAATTCTATATTTTTGTTGGGGAACTGTAGTTTGGAACTTTCAGGGATGCGTGTCAGTCAGAAGTAGTTCTCTCCTCTCAGATGTGGACCGTTATGTTGCCTGCAGGGTCTGGGTACCCATTGGCCACCAGTCAGCATCAATGCCTCTACAACTCAGTAGTGGCTCAATCATCGGGGACCCTGTACCCCCTTCTGTACCTTAAATTCTTGAGGTCCCTTTACCTGCAAGTTCTCTCTGTTAGGTGTTTGGAGGCCCTTTCACTTGCCCCCTGACTGTTTTCAATGTTTTCTCTCAATACCTGGCCTCACAACCGGCTTTCTAAGCATCCAGATAGTAGCTACAGTGAGCCAGCTACAGAGAGTCAGGCAATTCTTTATCTTCCTTTTTGGCAGTGAACTTAGAGAGAAGATTTGGGTGTGAATTCTCTTAAGTACCCAACTTATTCAGGCTCTATTTTTTCCCTGTGGCTTGCCTGTGCCTAAGGTCACTGACTTAGTCCTCTAGAGTTTGTATCCAGCAAATGAGGATTTTGATTGGATCTCTACTGTCCCCCTACCCCTTTTGCTGTTAATATTATTTTCTTTCCCTGCCTTCATGCTTTATGTTGGTGTTGTCTGAGTGCTTCCTAGAGGAGCAACTCACTTACTGGTTTTAGGCTGTGGTTCACATCCCTTGCTGTGTGTGTTTACGAGGTTCAGCTATTACATGCTGACAGGCGCATTGTGAAGCAGATACGCTAACTGGATTAACTTGGATCCATTTGAACAAAAATTCACCATGTCTTAAAAATGTGAAGCTCTCATGCAAATAGAAACACATTTCTGGCTTGATTTTGAACCTTACTGAGATCTGGAAAGACCAACTGTCATCCTTGCCAGTTGGCACCACCATCTATGGGAGCGCCATACAGGCTACCCCTCCACCTGGGCATCCTGTCTCCTTCTGACGGCATGTGTCACCTCCTCAGGCTACCCTCATCTTTGCTTCAGCTGCCCATGCAACTCACTTGCTGGCCCAAGCAGCCTTTGCGCTGTAGAGTTGTTAAGTTCATTAAGATGTACTTTTTCTTTTCTGCTTACCCTATAGACTTCTCGGTGACAGGAACTTAACTAGTGATTAGTTCACAGACATGGAAGATCCTTCAGCAATCTCTAGTGAAGTCCATATTCATTTTAAAATGTAGGTCCTGTTCTAGCCTTGGTCATTAATCAGTGTCGATAGATGGTACCCATTTTCTAGGAACTCAGCGGATAGGTACAAAAGACCCACTGTAAAAACTCCCCAGGCTCCACTAGACACTATTTGTTGGTCCAGGGTCCAACTGCTTAGAAAGATTGTTGGTGAAGATCCCATAAAGCCAAGGCCCTCTGGTAATATATGTACATTTTGTTTCCTTTACCAGGTACCCTCTTCATAAGTCAAACTCGGAAGACGGCTGTGTAGGTTAGTACCACTGCCCTTGATTTCAATATTTAATTGGATTATTTTCTTCTCATAGTTTATAGAGGATCTATAGACATGTAAAGCTATGGATCTTGTCCCTCCCTCCAAATCTGTCAGCTCAGAAACAAACACTGTAACGATGATGTGTCTGTGTGTTGTGTGTCTATGTATGTACATGTATGTGTGTCTATGTATGTGCACGTATGTGTGTCTCTGTATGTGCACATATGTATCTATCTATATATGTGCACACATGCATGTAGACTGAGGTCCGCATTAGGCATCCCTCAGTCACACTCTGCCTTACATTTTGAGAGATCTCTCGCTGAACCCGGAGCTCCACCAGCTCGGCTAGACCAACAGGCCAGCAAACGCTGCGGAAACCTGCCTGTCTGCCTCCCTGGCATTAGGGTTGTGGGCACCTCCCACTGTGCCCTGCTTCTTACTGTAGTGCTGCGGATCCAAGCTGAGCTCCGCATGCTTTAGACCAGGCACTTTACCGGCTGAGCTGTCTCTCCAGCCCTGGGATTTGATGTGCGGTTTTTTTTCCTTTTGCCATTGGGAATTGTTCTTTTGGAAATAGAGGTAGCATTGTTGTCTACATATTGTTCTTCAGGTCTTCAAAATGGGGCAGTTAATGAATATTTCCACTTGCTAAGTAGTCTTAACAGTAAGAGGCTTATGTCCACATCGTATTGTATGTGCCCTAAGCTCACTGACCAAGCCTCTTTGCTGGATATGTATGGCTGATAATTTTCTCTGTCCTGGAACATGATACTATCCGAAAATCCCTTAAGTCTGTATCTCTGATAATACCCTCAGATAAACTCTTCCATTTGGAATGTTTCGATAAATAATATCCGTTCAAGGGGTTATATATTTTCTGTATATTATAAGATCTATTCTTGAAATAGCAAAGGACACAGGGTGGCTGGGTAATCGATGCTCCAATCCAGCTGACAGGATTTGAATCATGAACGCCAACCCAGCTAATTGTAATCTGGGAAAGGCACCTGCCTCTTCAAGCCTGAATAGAAGGAGAGCAGGTCCTAGTAGCAGCAGAAGCTCAATTCGGAAGCCTGAGGCAGGAAGATCGTGAGTTCAAGGTCAGCCTGAGAAACAAGACCAGGCTACAAGCCATAAAGGAGCTAGGCTGTTAAATAGCAAAGAGCTTGGGTATTGTAAGTGATGATGAAATGTTAGCTGTTTTTATCATCTCCATTACGTACGCGAAGGAAGGAAATACAGCTGACGGGCAGAGAAATGCATTCTAGCCTCAGACTCCTCCTTAAGAAGCCAAATGACGGACACCCCGTCTGCTTTCACCCTTCCTGCCTGATGTCTGCTTCCGGGGTTACTCACAGGCAGCAGACCCCACGCAACTAACCTCGAGGACCTGAGAACCTGGGGAGTCGAAGGCATAAGGACGTGGCTCTCATTCCCAGGCTTTCACGGCTGTCGGCTTTAAATGAGGGCATCCTGTTTTGACAAACGACACCCTTGCTTGCTTGAGAGCCCTGAGATGGGGTTCCCCCATGGGTATTCCGTGCATCATTGCTTGGCACCGCCAGTCTAGACTGTGGAAGTTGCCTCTTTGCTGGGCCTTGTTTCCAGTGGCCACAGGGCAACCAGACAGCCACCAAATGGAGACAGAGCTGCTGCTTTGGGTGTGCCGCATCAGCACAGTGACGGCCATGCCCCTGCCTTCCCTTTTCAAAGAATAAAGAACTGCCTTCCCCATTTACTTACTGTCTTCTCTTCCGTTTGTCTTTTACATTTTTTGATGTATGTGTGTCCGAGCGTCTGTGTCGTGTCTGTGTCTGTATGTGTGTGTCCATATGTGTTTGTGTGTCTCTGTGTGTGTGTGAGCCATTCAGCTTTCTGTCTGAGGCAAGTCTCTTCTTGGCCTGAAACACACCAAATCACTAGGGTAGCTGGTCCACAAGGGACCTGCCTGTTTCTGTCTGTGTGGTGCTGGGTGATAAGTGTGTGCCACCATGCCTAGCTTCACTATCGTGGACTCCGGGAGGTTGAACTTGCCTTCTCATGCCTGTGAAGCAATCTCTTCAATGGCTGAGCTATCTCCCAGCCTCTCTGTTTGCATTTAAAAGGGTATTTTGTATTGTCACTTACTAGAACTTTAAGATTTTTTTTTTAAAATGTCTATTAATGGCAAATTTGTTTTCATTGGTGAATCACCCAGTACTAGTCTGAGATGGGAGGGAGGTTAAAGGGAGATTGAGTTAGGAGATGTCACAGTAGCACTGACCTCTGTTTTTCTTGTCTTTGTGACCTTGTTAATCTGTAGGTTGGTCACCAAGAAGTCTAAACATTAGAGAGATGGGGATCATGCCTTTCCTGTGCAGTAGACCCATGTCACCAAACAGCACAGTGAACCAGGCTAGTCAGTCTGTGTTTTCTAAATTAAATTTGGAATAAGACAAAGAAAGCAATGGTGGATAAACAACGGGAATAAATAAAGCAAAGTGAACCTCAGCAAGCCCTCTGTGGCGAAGTGAAGTAATTGTGGCTGCACCCAAAGGGAGAAAATGCACCTCAGCGCAAGGCTGAATGAGGCCACTGGCTAGACGGACATCGAAGTGAAGGCAAGAGTGTGCTCGGCCTGCCCTTTTGATGTGCCTCTATTTCTTTTTCTTAACCCTGTTGGGCCTTTTTTTCCCCAGTAGCAAATTTGCATTTCTTTTAAACAACTTTATAGCTATTTCACAGTCTTTCACAAACTGAAAAAAAAAATGCCTTTCTGTGAAATCAGAGTATTCATTCAAGCTTTGACATTGTAAGGAGACTACTTTTGTTATCAGTGAATTTACTGCTTCTCTCTCTCTTTTTCTCTCTCTCTCACTCACTCTCCCCTCCCTCCTTCCCTCCCTCTCTCCATCCCTCTCCTTCCTTCGTTTTTTTAAAGGAAAAGGAGATTGGAAGAAGAAAAATAAGTACTTCTGGCAGAATTTTCGAAAGAACCAGAAAGGAATAATGAGACAGACCTCAAAAGGTACAGTGACGTGGCCACAGACCGTGGGTCCTTGTGGCTTTATAATACTCAGAAGTCCTGGCCCCCGATGTAAATGAACTCTACAATTTAGGAATAACTCATTGCATGTGCCTGCAAAATAGTCAACTTTTCCGACATTCCTTCCATGACTTTAAGATTTTGACCCCATGAGTTTCTTGAACTCGAAGAGAGCAAACTGGGGTAGCTGGTGACCCTGTGACAGCAGAGACCATGTCTGCAGGCTCCCCATCACACCAACCTCCCTGTTTCCCCTTAAGCTCGCCAAGCACTGACCTTGAAAGGTCAAGGGAATCTTCGCGTTTGTTGGTTTTGGACCCTCCGGTGCCTGCCCTCGCTTGGAGCCTTTCCATTCTTCTGAACTTCTTGCTCTGCAGCAGGGACAGTTATGGGCGTGTTGCCCCTGGAAACCCTCTCTGGGTCTGACATCATGAGAATTTACCCGGCTGCTCTGTGAAGGGAGTTTTGCCCTTTCTCCAGGCCTCGCCTCTGTTTTTTGTTTAGATAGCAAATAAATATGTCATCCCCTGGAGGCTGGGTTATGTAATTTATATTTCCCCAGTATTCACAGAGGAAACTGGGACACATCGACTTCCACATTCCTGTCAGACTGAATGGGGTTATCAATAAATGAAGACGTGTTCCAGTCTATCGCTGATACTGCTTGCTTTCCTTTTATACAATAACATGACCCCTCCTGCAGACAAGTCTCTCCAGTTACTCCCACCCAGACACAAGACACTTGGCCCTGGGCTTTAGCGTCCTCAGCTGCACACCTGATTTCTCAGACAACTCTCACGGGGCTACTTTTCTTAGTTGTCCCACACTGAAGGAGTTGTTCGTCAACACTCTCCCTTTTGGTAGAGACCCAGAATCATCTGTACTTCCAGATAAACCTAGCATTCTGAGAAATCTCACTTAGAAAGCTGTGGAGAAAGAAAGCCGGGAAGATAGCAGGCAGGACCTAGAGAGAGGGCTCAGTGGTTAAGAACACTTGCCGCTCCTCCAAAGGACCGGAGTTTGGTTCCCAGTACTCATGTCAGGCACCTCATGCTGTAGGTAACTCCAGCTCCAGGGATATGATGACCTTTTCGGGCCTCTGTGAGCACCTATGTGTGACATTCAGTTACACAGAAGCAAACATGGAGATATTAATACAAATAAGTCTCAGGGGAGAAGGGGAGAGAGAGAGGGAAGGAAGGAAGGGGAAAAAGAGAGAGAGAGAGAGAGAGAGAGAAAGAGAGAGAGAGAGAGGAGGAGAAGGAAGAGGAGGAGGAGGAAGCAGTTTATCAGTTCATATGACTTTATAACACACCCAACCAGCTCTGTGACACTCAACACGGATATCAAAATGAATCAAGGCAGCAGGCCTCTCTCCACACCCACAGCACCCTTCTATTTTCCCACAAGTGGAAGAGTTATAGCAGGGACTTCAGGGGTACCTCTGAGCTAACTGATTACTAAATGCAAATGAGACACAGGAGCATGGACAACACAAACTGTAAGCTAGGGTCCTCTACCATGGTTTCCTGTGAGCCTTCAGATAGTCTCCTTAGTCCTGTCCTGGCTCACCCAGGGTGTATGAAGCCCTGGCTGAGGTCCTGATGATGCCAGAAGTCACCAAAGAATGTCAGAGGAAGATGGGACAGAGGAGAGAGAGAGCACGACCAATAATGTGGCTTCCTCCTGGTGTGTGTGTCAGCCTGCTGTCACTGAGACCTTTCCCACATGCTGACCAAAGATCCAACTGGCCAGTGGAGCTCTAATAAGAGGCATAGCGTTGTTTGCTCTGTGGGAAAAGGCTTTAGAAGGAGTGTGCGGTGGGTGGCTCTTTTCCCGTGTACTTCCGGAGGCCTTCACTCTAAGTTAGGTGGTAGCTGTCTCTCACATCCTGCAGACCATGTGACTGCATACTTCCAGATCTAAATAGCTGTACTACCTGTCTTCCGTGAGGTTGACATGCTTAGCGTGTGGTTTTATTTATGTGCTTATCCCATGAAATAACTCAGTAACTCAGAGATACGCCAGATAACTCACTACGGAAAGACAGTTGAATCTGGCTCGGCAGTCTTGGTTCTGTGGCTTCACCCCCTGTCACAGCAGAGGGTGCTCTCGTACAAATATATGTTCTTATCATACATATTACACACTGTAAAATACAGAGAATGTCCAACCCAATGAAACCTCGGAGTGCTTGTCTGTTCAGGTTGGGTGTTTAGATGAGATTTCTGGTCCACCAGGAACAAGAAATTACATGTCAACTTTGTACCAAAAAGCCTGCCTTTAGAGTTCTGGCCATGGGTTTGCTGCTGTGGTAGCTCACATACGTTCTTAGAACACATTTCCCAAATAGATGAACTTTAGGCTTCCGGAGCTACAGCTCGGTTCTACATCCCTCCACCCCCTCCGTAGCATGCTAAGTGGGTAGCGTCCCTGAGAGAAGTCCCTCCCTCGCCCAAGATGAGGGCCTTCCAGGCTGGAGGCCTGCCTCTCCATCTCTCATTGGCATTTATTCTGTCCTTAACCCCCAGGAGAAGACGTGGGCTATGTGGCAAGTGAGATAACGATGAGCGATGAGGAGCGGATTCAGCTAATGATGATGGTCAAAGAAAAGATGATCACCATAGAAGAAGCACTTGCTAGGGTAAGAGTGTGGGCATTTCGCTTATGCTGGGCACCAGCTGGAAAACGCTTGGGAGCATCAGATGTAATAGGAATCTAATTGCTACGGTGTATTTGTGTGTGTGTGTGTGTGTGTGTGTGTGTGCGCGCGCGCGCGCATACACCTCTGTATATATCTATTATATTATCAGGCATCTAAACTTCATGCATGCTTTGGGACTGCCCTACCACCAACTAATCCTCAACCCCCGAAGGAATATTTTGATGATATTTTAGTGGTCATCGGTTATCCACTTTACCAAATTGATCAAGTAATATTTGATCAAATAATGATACTTACTGCATTCTATTTGCTTGATACAAGTTTTCTCTCTTGTATAATAAACCATTTGTATTAGTGACACGTTACTTGGCAAAAATAGATTTCCCTAGGCTCACAGTTCTAGGGTTCGGTTCAATGTTCCGGCACTTGTGGGGGTGCGGTCACAGTGGTGGAGGCTTGAGGAGAATGTTCACATTGTATCCATAGTCAGGAGTGAGGCAGCAATGAACGGCTGGGCTGGTCAGCTCACTTTCTCCATTTGAATTTTTCTGGTACCCAACCCTGTGGGATATGGGCACCCACATTTAAGCTTCTATATACTATAGTGCCCAGGATCTCCTGCCCAGTCAGCAGCCCCATAGTCAAGATGGCCCTTCCCACATTCTTCATTTTAAAAGATTTTGTTTTCATTTTTATGACTTCTGCATCTATGTCTGCGTGAGTATATGCCACGTGTATACAGGATAGCCAGAAGATGGAGTCGCGGCTCCTGGAGCTGGAGTTCCATGTAGCTGTAAGGTACCTGATGTGGGTGCTGAGATTCAAACTTAGGCCCTCTGAGAGACCAACAAGTGCTCTTAACCATTCAGCCCCTCCAGGCCCACTTCCCACCTCATCACCCACGGCCATGCCCCTGGTCCGCCTCCCACGTGATTCTACAGCCTGTAAATTGACAGCCCTGACTATTAAGGAAGGGAGGGGAGGGGAGAGTGAGCATGCCACACAGGGGAAGAAGTAAGACTGACTTTGGAAGGAAACTCTGGAGGTCGGGGGGGGGGGCTGGCAATTTTGCAATATCTGCTGACTTTTCTTCATCTGTGGACTTGGAGAATTGCCATAGTAACCTTGTCTCCAGCACACTGAAGTTTGTGATAGTGCAGTGGACAGAGTGCCTTGGCTTACTGCAGAAAAGCATGCTTGTGCTGGGCTAGGTGATGTAGCTAGTGATGGACGACAACCTTGTCCATGCCTCACTCAGATAACCTGCACCCTCGAGTGTCAAACTCTTCCAAACATTTTCTCTCTCTGGTTCCATCCCTTGTGTATGTCCCAGCATTGGGGAAACATCCAGCCGAATCACTAGACAATGCATGTAAGAAGAATCCACGTATAGGGAGTTTTCTTGTAGTGAGTAGGAGGCTTCCTTGCCTCCTGGTGAGTGGTGGGGCTGCACTGTGTTCCAATAGCAGAACTCACCGTCTGAATGCAGGCGTCTGAGGCCACCTTACAGCACCTGTCTTTGGCATGAGATGCGGTTTACTTGTTTTGTTGGAGGAAGGGAAAACATTTAAAAGTGCCCCAGTATAGTCTAATGTAGACAAAAATGAAAGGAATACTCTTGAACTTGGAGAAGTGAAGGGGGAAAAATGAGCTCCTAATTCAGCCGCTAGCTGAAGTTAGAAGACAGCCTGAGGAGATGGGGGCCTAGCCACATGCAAGAATGTGTGACATCTCAGAGCTGCCTGCACCCTGGCGACTGCTGGTTTGGTGGCTTTTGCCCAGTCTCAGGTGCAGCTGTAGAGATCACTGAGACGTCAAGAATACTGTCCATTAAGCAGTCCAGAAAGGCAGATGAGCAGGAGGAAAATGATGGCAGCATTATCTACGCACTGTGCTATGTGTATGCAAGACTGGGTACCATCTACAGATGATGAAAGAGCAGAGATGGATGCTCAGTTGCTCTTCCTGCATCATTATCCTTCAGTATTAAAACCTAAGTGAGTTTCTTTTTTTTTTAATCCAGAGACAAAACAAGAAAATTAGACAATATAAAAAACTCTGCAGAGGGAATTTGCTTCCTTTAACCTGGGACCAGAGAAAGGACCTAAATTTACTTGGGATCAGTGTATACAAGAAGGGCAAATGCGGACCTGCTATAGAGACCACGCCTCATATCATCAGGGTTTAACCTAGGTGGATGTGCCTTCCTCTGTCAATCAAAGACTCATAGGGGCTTTGAATTCTACGTAACAATTCGAAGGACAGCTCTGGAGAGAGGAGACTGCCAACATGCCTTTTGGGAAAGTTTTGTCTGTGTTCACATTGGGATGTTTTGATCCACTCCAATTCCATCATATGGGTTTAACCCTGTCATGTGTATCATCGCTATAAATTATCCAATAGTGATCTTTATCCCTGAGAACCCCTCTAAGGGGAGGGGTATGTATTTGTTTCTGTGTGAGCATGTGTGTGGATTTAACAAGCTCAGGCTTGAGGTAAGCGCCATTAGCGCCGAGCCATCTTCCCGCCCTGCTAAGAACCCATTTATCTGATGCAAATGAAGACAAGCATGAACACTCTTCAGGGAACTAATATGTGAAGACTCGTGAGCAACAAAAGCACTCGAAGGCAGGGACGTTTGCAAACCCCCTCTCAGTTCAGGGTACTGTCCTTTTGAATGTGGGGCGTACAGAGAGCTCAGTGGATGATTTCTGTATTAGCTTAATGACTGTGTCCAAGAAAATGGCATGCCAGACATTTTCTAGGAATTCTGTTTTTGTGGTAGATAGATGCTTTGGGTGTTAAGGAAGGCAATCTTATTAGTTAAAAATAATTAAGCTTTATGAGAATCTAGGTAATTGGCAGTTTCTGAACAACACAGTTGACAAATACTAACTTTAATTGCTGGCAATTAAGTTCTGGATATGTAAATCTTGCCCTGGTTCCTCACGGTCTAGAAAGCCCCGTGACATACCGGGATTCTATGGAGCTTTCATTTAGCTGGGTGATTTGTGCCTGTGTGAGTGGATTGTTAAGGATAAAACAGGGACCGGATAGACTCACATGTGAAGCCTTGGCTAGAGACTAGCCCTAGTTGTTTTAGCATGAGGATGTGATTGATGGGCCTGTGTCACAGAAAACAGGCATTCTTAATTTTAAGGGGAAAAAAAAGACAGTGAAAGGAAATGCTGTTGAAAAGTCAGCAAATTTCACTTAGCAAAGCTACATAGAAGGTCCCTCAGGACGCCCTGTGTGAGGCGGCCCAGGGGCGTTCACATAAAGCACAGGGGAGCTGCTCTCAGTGTTCAGAAACTGTAACTTTCTCGATACTGAACGTGAGAGCCCATAACCTGACGTTGCAGCCTTATTTTCTTAAGAATTTAAATCTGAAGCAGATTCAGAGGTTAATTACCAAGTTGCACATCTGACAACATCCGACTACATCTGTGCATCACAAATAAAGTCCTCAGGCGATCAGAAGGCTTGTCAGCTTAGAGCTGTCCGGCTAGGGACTTGCTTTGTGTTTCCGTTAAAGCCGAAGCTTACTTAGTGACTCCTGGGAGTCAGGGCTAAGACTGAGTATAAGAAGGCAGTAGAGACCCAGACAAAACTGACAGCCTCTTAATATCCCTTTCCACCTGACATTTCTTCCCAGGGTGTAAGGAGACTGGAGCGTTTCAGAAACCGTGCATCCATATGGAAGCACCAGCCCCGGATAGTAGTATACTATAAATATGAGCACAGTGTGTGTGTTCCCAATCATGTGTCAAAGATTCAGATGATTAGTGCCACTGACAGCAGAATCTGACTGTGAAGTGTTTACCTGGAGCCCCAAGGGTGGAAGCCACGGTGCTGTATGTGTAGCTGTCGCATAGGCCTGCGCTGAGGGCTTCTCTGCATCCGTTTGATTGTAGCACCAAGCCTCTAGATGAGTCCAGTGTCTTCCCAGTTGTCGTCTACTGTACAGAAGGGTTCAGTAACCCACCCCAGGCAACCAATGGTATTTGGTGTCTATATCCAGTCCTTTACTCCCTGATCAGTGCTGCCTACCTCCGCCTACGTGCCTAGGTGAAAGTCACATTCCTAGTTTGCAGTCAACACCAGGAAAGTCGTGTTTTGGGTGATGACTTTGCCACGTCTCACAGCGCTGGTGGTCGAGGACCATTGTCAATGCCTGATGCCAGGTTCTTTCTATATTTAACTTGCTTGCTGCATGGAACATAGTTTGATCAACTCTTGAATTGCATCTGAAGCCTAAATTACAGTGAGGTTTCACTGCAGTGGCAGCGGAGGTGTCTGAAGTAGCTGATTGTGGCTCTTTGTGCTTGTGTGCAAACCTCCCTGGATCACCTCACATATGGTGTTCTGAAAGAGCCTTGGTTTGGTTGTTCTGTATTTACTCCCTTTTCTAAAATATTTCCTTTCCTTTCTGTGTTTGTTTTGTTTTTCCTTAAAACCAAAACACCGAGTTTCTAGGCCTACGCTTCCAGCAGCGCTGAAGGTTTTATTGTCTTAGTTATTCCTTCCCCTTGTTCAGGTTCCTTACTAAGCCAATTCCTATTTGCTAGGTGTTAATATTGACAGATAGCCTGCCCCAGCCTTGAATGAGAAAGCCCAGGCCTCTGAGTGCCTCTTCCTCGCCCTGCTGGATGACAGGCACACACCTCCAGCTTGTGTGAGGCTGGGGACTGACCCCCAGGACTTGTGCCTGCTAGGCAAATGCTCTACTATTTGAGCTACACCCTCAGCCCTGCCCTGGCATTTCTAAAAGTTGGTTTCTGCCATTCCCCATCCATTATTCCACTGTCTCTGGCCTCCTCCACTGTTTTCTGAGAGGAGGAACATGCTTTTGGATTTTCGCATATAGGACTACACTGTAGAAAGTTCCTGGTTTTCATGTTGCGGGGGATGTGTGTGAAGAAATCAGGGTTCCTTTGGGACCAGCATACAAAACCTGCTGAGTCTATTGGTCTGATTGAAAACCTGCTTCTTGTGGTTCCAGAAGGCTTAGCTTTGGCTGGGCCCGGGTCACCAAGTCACTTCGTTCCCATCAACATGATGCTCTAAGTGACTTCTGCTGGGTAGGAGGCAGTACATGGCGATGATTTCTACTTCAGTCTTCCATTTCCTCTCCCTGCAGCTGAAGGAGTACGAGGCCCAGCACCGGCAGTCAGCTGCCTTGGACCCCGCAGACTGGCCCGATGGCTCCTACCCGACACTGGACGGCTCGTCCACCTGCAACGTGAGTCCTTGTTCCTGAGCCTCTTGACCGCCTGTGCTGGTCAGGCTCAGGCCAAGCTGGTTCAACTTTTGTGTTTCTTTCTGAGGTCTCTTTCCATAGACTTCTTTACCTGGTGGTGTCTCTGCTAAATCAGAAGTCCCCCTTTTAGGTTGGCTTTCTTGGATTTCGTTTTTAAATCATGATTTAATATGCATAACAAACCATGCTAGGTCATGAACCATCTTTTAGGCTTCAATTCAGCTTCAGTAAGTCTGTTCACACTGTGCCCTTCTAGAGGCTTCATGTCTTCCCACACAGAAATTTCACCCAGTAAGCAATTGTTGCTTCCACTCACTGGCCCTGGCAACCACTACTGTACTTTTCGTCTCTTACAAGTGGAATTGTTCCACGTTTGTTTGTCCATCCTGTGTCTGTTTGATCTCAGCAGCACAGATACATGCTATTCTACTGCAGTATTTAGTTCACCTGTTCATCTGTTGGGAGACAACTGAGTTGTCTCCACTCTGTAGCTATTGTGAACAATGTTGGTACAGACCGCTAGTCTACCCCATCTGCTTTTCAGATCTATGGAGTTAAATACTTGATTAAAATTCTGAATAGCTAACCGTTCTGTGTTTAGCTTTCTGACAACTTCAGTCTGTTTTCCACAGCACTGAACCCTGTCGCCCTCCTGCCAGCGGTGTACAGGGGTTCCACGTTTTCTTTCTCACCAATACTCTTTTCTAATTTCTTCATGACGGCCATGAAGCATGATTCGTTTGTGTTTCTGATTTGCATTTTCCTAATAATTATCAATGTGGAGCATCTTTTCCTGTGCTCGTAGGCCATTTGTGTGTCTTTGGGGGAAATGTTTATTCAAGGCCTTTGCACCCATGACCTTTATTTGTTGCTGTTGTTGTTGTTGTTATTGAGTCTCGGCATTTAAAAAAATGTATTTTAAGTATTAATACTGTATCAGATACATGGTTTTTATGTCTTTTTCTCCCATCCATGGGTTGCTTTTCATTACGTCGATGATATTTTTGATACTGGTGTTCTACTCTAATGAAGTGACATCTTTGTGTGGGCTGTCTCGTGTATGATCTACTCCAATGACGTGACACCTTTGTGTGGGCTGTCTCATGTATGATCTACTCTAATGAAGTGACATCTTTGTGTGGGCTGTCTTGTGTATGATCTACTCTAATGACGTGACACCTTTGTGTGAGCTGTCTCGTGTATGATCTACTCTAATGATGTGAAACCTTTGTGTGGGCTGTCTCATGTAGGATCTACTCTAATGATGTGACATCTTTGTGTGGGCTGCCTCGTGTATGATCTACTCTAATGGAGTGACATCTTTGTGTAAGCTGTCTCGTGTATGATCTACTCCAATAAAGTGACATCTTTTTGTGGGCTGTCTCGTGTAGGATCTACTCTTTTACTATAATCTTACTTATTACTGTAGCTTTGAAGGAAATTCTAAAATTGTAAAATGGGATTCTTCCAATTTTACTTACCACTTTGAAACTATTTTTTCTCTAAGTCGAGGACCGAATCCAGGGCCTTGCGCTTGCTAGGTGAGTGCTCCACCACTGACCTAGATCCCCAACCCCATTTACTTTTTAATTGTGTATGAACATATATGCACATGTCCATGTGTAGTGCCCTCGGAGGCCAGATGAGGGTGCTGGCTCTCCAAACTGGAGGTCCAGACAGTTGTGAGCCAACTGATGTGGTGCTGGGAAGGGAATTTTAATTGTCTGCTAGAGCCAGAAGCACTCTAAAGCCTCGAATGATTGGCGATCCCTTGAGATTCCATATGAATTTAAGAATGGTTTTTTCCTATTTCTACAAAAGTTGCCCTTGAGTTTCTCTTGGAAACGCCACCAAATCTGTGGGTTCTCTCCTGTAGTACTGTTATCTGGAGGACACTGATTTCCAGTCCATGAATGTGGAACATCGTCCTTTTCATTTAGTTTCTTTTGGGAATGTTTTTTTCAGTTTTCTATGTGCAAGCTTTGCATTTTTGAATGGGATCATTTTCCTAATTCCCTCGGCCAACTGTTCAGTATTTTGTACACAAACGCGACTTAATGTCATTGCGCTGGCCTTGTCTCCTTTTGTTTGTTTTGTTTGTTTGTTTGTTTTCTCTGACGGTGTGTACGTGTTCCTGCTAGTCTCTGATCTGAGGGTTTTCTCTTCATAAGATTTCGTCACCTGCAAAAAGGCAACTTGACTTCTTCCTTCCCCCTCAAAACGCCCTTTATTATCGAGACTGTTCTGATAGGACCAAAATGGTACGTTTTAAACTGGGGGTTTCATGACGGTTCTAGGAATGGTAGTCTAGAATTTTCCTGCCCAGTGCCATCTTCCGACAGGATGGAACCAGAGTGGAGGGTGTTCCCCTGCAGCAGAGCCTACAGAGTTGTTTTGTTTGCTAGGTTGTGTCCTCCTCGCATCAGGAAGCCCCTCTCCACCCACAACGCTAGACTCCCACCCGTGCCCTATGCAGCCTGTCTTTCTGAAATGAACTTCTTCTTCATTAAGATATTTTAAAATTATATGTTTTATAAAAATCCCGATGCTTCCTTATTTTGTATAAGATAAATTCCATTACTTTTGGCACACCCTGCGTAATCTGGCCCTGATCATTTTCTCTGACCTCATCGTTTTCTCTCACACCCTATATACCCTTCATTTCGGCCACACGGGTCCCCATATTCACTACTGAACAAACCTTGAGCTTTTTATATTTCTGAGTGTAACCCACACATTTTTTTATCTACCTAAAACATGTCTCCCATTTTTCCTGCTGGTGAAAATGTTTGCATTCTTCACGGTGCAGCCCAGTTCTTAGCTTCCTCTATAAACTTGCCCTGCCCTCCCACGGCACATTTATTGCTTCCTATTTCATGTTTTTGTTGAGCCAGATTTACTACATCAGCCCTAAGCAGTTATCCCAGAGCATGAGAAATAGTTGGACCTCTCTCGGCCTCCCCAAAACAGCAGGTTCCTAGAGCAAGGCGAGCATGCTGTGTTCTTTGCCTCTGCAGGGAGTGCCTAGCCCAGCGTCCAGCTCACCTAAGCAAAGCTTTACCTAGCGCTCATCTTCCTTGCTCCTCTGGGGGCAATGCTTTGGGGTCTTGCTACAGATTCAGTTTTAACTTTGTGTCTAAGCAACAAATGGCATCTTATCAGAAATAACTAATCCCTTTCACTACCTTCCCAAGTTCCAAAACAAACACTAGATTTCCATTGCAGCTGAAGGATTGTGAGTCTGAATGCCACACCCGGTTTGTTGATAGATCAAAATGGTGCCATTTATAATAATAAATGTGCTAGCCTTGGGTCCTGAGACTATGAGGTCATCAAACAGCCAAGTCCATGGTTTTGAGTATGACTCTGGGTCTTGCATCCCAATTCTGAAAGACTAAAGTGCAAATCATGAACTGAATGGGAATCATGAAGAATAGATACAGTAACTCAAGATGGATGCGATTCAAACTCAAACTGAGAGAGAAGACAGACTCAGTTGTCCATAGTGTATCAAGTCCACCATGTACTGTCCTGACCAATATCATCTAAATTAAGGGCAAGGTTGACTTTGTCCATTCAGAGAAACAGGGTTGTTGTCAAACTTCACAAACGTAGACTGCAACCAACGAATCCTGTGTCATCTAGGAGGTTCATGTACACTAAGTTCTACGGATATTTTGTACAACATGCCAAGAAAGCATTATTTCATTGATATTGGCATGTTGGGCTACTTTAAGAGGGCTCATCAGAGCCATCCCCGACCTGCAAACTGTCAGACTGAAATGGATGTGTACGGACTGGGCATTTTATCCTCTTGGATGGTTCATCTGGGAGCTATGTATAGACACTTGCTTTGAAGCAGGCTTAGTGCTAGCTCTTCAGGCTGCAAAGGTGACCGAGAGACAGAGCTTACACTTTAGTGCAGATGTTAAAATCATGCTTGTATTTGCACACACAAATCCAGAGTACCAGATTCACAATTTTGTTAGTAACATCTCAATGATCTGTTTCTTTCTACATGGCCCAAAATAAACACACTCTGTCACCATCCCACAAAGGGCCAAGAATCCCATACATTCCTCCACATATAGCACAGTCTTCTAGAAGCTGGAAAGAATGACTTCTTTCTGTGGGTCAGAGTATAGATAATGATGATGGGACTTGTACTAGGAACATGGGTTCACTAAGGCAAGTTATTTACTGTGTGCTTTGCCGGTTGACTTTCTGCAGACTCCCACACCCTCTTAATCATGCCCCGTGTGCAGAACTGTGACCAGCAAGTGTTGTTGCTCAAGTTTGCTTGAACTCAGTTGCAATCCTGACTTGTGTGATTCTTATCCCCACTTAATCCTTCCCTGTGTTTTGAAGGAGACTGAGATCACCCCCTCCCTCCCTCAATATTCCATCATTATTCTAAAATTGCCTCCATTGCAGGGTTGCTAATGTCAGATAATTTCCATTGTGGTAACCACCCCTCCCCCGGGCTGCCATCCCAAATTAGGCAATTTTCAATTTTCTATTGATTCCTTTCTATACGGAGATGGAAATAGCTCCCTGGTCGTAGTCGGGAATGCCCAGACCTTGAAAGTCCCAGGGGATCATAAGGCCTTTGTCACCAGACCTCAATGCCTATATTGAAGCCTGGCATGCCTTAGGATGTCGTTTGCACTGATTTCATAGGCCTCCCTGCCCCCATAGCTGACATTAGATAATTGCCTGTTGCCTCATAATACATCTGTATGCGCATTCCTCGTTTCTAAGAGTGTGAAGTACTAAAGATAGTTACCAGGGGAAGTGAGAAACAGCTTTCTCCTTGCCAGCGGAGCATCTGTTCTGTGCTGGAGTTCACTAATAATGAACTTCTGTTGTCCATGTTGGAGTATTTAAAAGGGGCTCTGGCGAAGAATTTAATTTTATTCCTTCTTAAACTGGGTGTTTACTTAAATATTTTTCTTTTAATTTATTTTAACATTTTTTCCCCCCGTTTGCCTCCTGCTGGGTAGAAGGTTGTAGGAATTGCCATTTGGGGCTGTCATTTTTGTGCCTCCAAGATCAGCTTATCTTTTGTTAGGAACACATTTAAGAGAATGGCTCGGCAGTTAAGAGCCTGTGCTACTCCTCCAGAGATCCCAAGTTCAGTTCCCAGTGCCTAAATCCAGCTAGTGGTTACTGCCTGTAACGTCAGCTCCAGGGGATCTGACGCCCTCTTCTGGACTCTGTAGGTATGTGCACAGGTGGTGCGCATGCGCATGCACAGACTCACTCTTTCACATCAATAAAAATGAGTGTAGGAAGCACATTTAATTAGTCAAGTTAATGTTTATTTAATAAATTACGTTCTCAATGATGTCGTTATTATGATCTAAGTCTTAGTAAATAATTGACTTTATAACACCAAAGCCGACGGATACGAGTTGATGAATTGGGTTTGGTTTTCGCACACCAAGGAAAGATGCTTGTGCTGAAATACTCTTCCTAAAAATGTCAAGCTATGTATCTGAATGTGTTATTTAAATTATTTCAAGTAGATTAGAATGTACAAACCAAGTTAAAGGCATGGCGGTGATGAAGTAGAAGGGCTTGTGGAGTGTTGCAAACCTGTATTATCTAAGTGCTTTGGTGGCTTCACATTGTGTAAAATGTTCTAGAAAAAAAAAATGGAATTGTGTTTCTGAGGCCAGGGTTGTAGGGTGAAGAATCTATTGTGAAGTCTATTGTCTTGGGAAGTGGGTCATCCTGTCAGAGGTAACACTCCCATACGTGAGGAGATTTAGGGTCTGAGTCGGGAGATATCTACATACAGGAACATTGCAGTGTTGGGGCGCGGGCGTTGTGATTCCTCACATCCGGGAATTCGTCTCTCCTTAGCCTTTCATTCCAGCTATAAATGTGACTGCTAACCTGGGTTGAGGTTCAGGAGAGCCACGTGGGTGGACTGTTCCCGAAATTTGAGTAACAAGGAGACAAAGTGCCATGCGGCCTCTTCTGATGACCCTATTTTAAGTGTTGACGGAAGACTCTCAAGGAAGGTCCACACTAAAATATGCCCTTGGTGTATTATGTTTGGGGTGGGACCTGTGAAGGTTTTGGAAACGTTCTAAAATTATAAGCCACAGAATTTCAGTGGCTGGGTTTAACTCAGGTGGTTTCGTTGCTTTTTTTGTATATAGCACCAAGGATAGAAGCCCAGACCTTCTGATGCTTAGCAAACACTCTGCCCGTGTGTCAACACTGGCAGCCCACGAGGCAGACTTTTCAAGGTCATTTCATGGGCCCCGTTAGCAGGCATTGTTGTTAAGATGGAAGAGTCAGGCTTGATGTTGTAAGAAGGCTACAACTTTCTGGAACATTAGCCATTTTGGTGTGTGCTGAAGGAAAGCTAGGTGTAGCATATTAGGTTGGTAGCAAATGGCCTGATTCGACTACGGAAAAAGGGATGGCTAACAAGGTAGTCACACTATACCACCGGCTGCGAGGAGTAGGCTGTGTTTTTAAGACTATGGGGGAACGGGGTGATAACATTTTATATGCGCACACAGTGCCCTTCTTATAGTCTACAGTCTGCCCTTGCATCGAATTCTAGACTGAATCTCTTCTCCTCTTCCTCTCCTTCTCATGGGCTTAGTTTGTCCTTTTTGAGATGGAAGGGGGTTTATGTTACTCTGGCATGTCCTCAACTGAGTCCTCAACTCCTGAGATCAAGCAACCCTCCCGCCTCACCTCCCAAGTATCTTTGCAACAGGTGTGTGCCCTCTTGCCTAACTTTTAACTGGGCTATTTTTTTTTAATGTGTTTGTTTTTTATTATGTTGGTTTTTATTTTTTTTTTATCAGCGAGAACTAATGTCTGTAAGTTAACGTTTGTCAGAAATGTGATTTTTATATTCAAAAGTATTCAAAGAAAATCATGAACCAATGTCATGGGCTTCATTTTAGGAAATAAGACTCAAAAGGGGACTTTGTGTGACAGCATTTAAATTTACACAACCTCCCTCCTATAAGTAATCCTCAGCTGAAAACTATATAATTTTTATATTTTCCCCAATGTGGATAGTTAATGAATATTTATTGGACTCATAAATGATGCATAAAAATCCACTCGTATCACAGCGTCAGAGCTGGCAACCCAGGACCCATTTCCTCCAAGAAAATGGCTGCCTCCGTTTCCATGGTCTTCTCATATATTGGTTTACTTTATGAAGAGGACATTAAAGAGAGGCTAGATCCCAGGTGTAAAAATCACTTGGGTATCCAAGTGTCTCTACTTTGCCTTTGTATTTCTTTGCTATGGGAACGTCTGCCTAACTCTTGCTTTAGCCCCAAAAGGCTCAAATTAGCACAGTGCTTTGTACCTTATGGCTAGGAAATGGCTCTAATATTGAAGCTTTAGTGTTCAATTAGCTGGACTTGAACATGGGGTGATCGGGCCTGTGCGTCAGTTCTTAAAGTCACTTATGTTACACATGTTACAAAAGATGAATGTACCCATTTCACTTGCAGTGTGAACAGGAAGAAAGAGAAGCAAGGCCCGACAATAATTTCCAGAGGCCATTTGAGTCCAACTGGTGCAGGCATCCCCCATTTTGTGAAGTGCGGGGATTGAACCCTGGACCTTGCATATGCTGGGCAAGAATACTACTATTGATCCTATTTCCAGCTCAGCAGGTCTTTGTACCTTGCTGAGTTATATTGTACCCGGGTAATTAGCCCTCCTTGAAATCTATGTAAATGTAACTATGTTTTAAAAAGACAAAAACACCAATCAGTGGTAGCCCACGCCTTTAATCCCAACACTGGGGAGGCAGAGGCAGATGGATCTTTGTGAATTCGAGGCCAGCCTGGTCTACAAGAGCGAGTTCCAGGACAGGCACTGGAGCTACCCAGAGAAACCCTGTCTTGGGAAACAAAACAAAATAAAACAAAAAAACCCAAAGCAAACAAACAAAAAAGAACAACAACAACAAGAAGAATCGTTACTGGTTCTAGTCTTTTAATACATCCTCAAAGCTTTTAAAAGATTATGCTGCCTTTTACGAATAATTTCAGTAAAATTTCATTTTGTTTAACTGAGTGAGACAATATAGGAAGAACTAGCACCCTGCGTTTTATCAGTGGCTTTGGAACCGAAGTGATAGCCAAACAGGACCTTTCAAATTCCTATTGTAGAAGAAATAGCTCCCTTGGTTTCCAGTTTAGAGCGGAAATAGCAGATAAGAGTAACCCAGTGGGAAAACACACGTATGAAGTGTATTTATTTACCGATGAAGAGGGGAGGAGGGAAGGAGAGAGAGAAATGAGAGAGAGAGAGAGAGAGAGAGAGAGAACAAATGTGCACAGCACCATGGTGGATGTGCGCAGGTCAGAGAATGACTTTCAGAAAGTTGGTTCTTGCCTTCCCCCTTGTAAGCAGAGTCTCTCTTTGTGCTCCTGCACCATGTGGTACCCCAGACCCACCAGCCCAGAGCTTCCTGGTGATCCTCCAGTCTCTGCCCTCCCATCCTGCTGTAAAAGTGGGATTACAGTTACAAGTCCACACCTCTAGCTTTTTATGTGGGTTGTGGGCATTGAACTCACATCTTCTGACTTGTGTGGTCAGAACTTTAACTGGCTGAGCTACCTCCCTACCGCTGTAGTGAGAGGGTTTTGGAAAATTAAGAATTTGCTCCAAATTCAAGTGGCTGTCAGCTGAGAGTGGTAGCTGGGGTAACTTCCTGTTGTTCATTCCCTACTTCCTGTTGTTTACTCAACCATGTCCCCTCCCATTCCCAGTCTTCTCCCTGGGACCGGGGCCAAAGGCTGAGGCATGTGTTTGATGAATCCCTTAAGATCGCCATGGAGAAATAAAGTTAGTCAAGAAGGAGGTGCTTGCCTCGGCCGCCTCTGGCAGCCTGCGTTCACCCAGCGTGGGAGCAGGGCTGGGTTAGCTCAGACATTCCTCAGACCTGGGTCCCCATCCTACTCCCTGCCAGCTCTGCCCCTGTGGCAGATCAGCCGGTCCTCTCTACCCTTGTGAGGGCTCATGGCACAGAGCGATCAATTCCCAGTGGATGTCATCTTTTGCTACTCCATGGGAAGATCATCTGTTATTTGCATTGGCTGTCATTCTTGAAATGCCCGAGTCCCCCCCCCAAAAATGCCATTTTTGTACATACCACCACATGTACATGTCAGTAGCATAGCTGGAAAAAACTTCCCATGCGAGTGCCTTCTGACTCTGCGCCGCTCTCACCGGATGCGGCTCTCACGGGATGCGCGTGCGCGACTGGTTTTCGGCCACCGCACGTTTTGCTCTGTCAGTGGATTTAAGAGAAGCGCTGGCGTGGCTTCGGTGCCACTAGCGAAGAGGGAATGATCTGTGGAAATGATCGTGCAGGTGGTTGGATCAAGCGTATGGTATGACTATCTCACATCTGGAGGGCATCCTCATCACAGTGAGGCCCATCAGTGAAGTTGGGCTCTCTGCAAACTAACCAGGGACATCTTGGTTTTCATATGTGCGGTTACGGGAAGTTGGCAGTAGGGCCTGTAGACCCTCCTCAGTGTATCAAGAGCTACGTGAATAGAAATAAAACACAAAGTGCCCCAGTGTGACGTAATCTAAGGGTATCTATTTTAAAAGAGATTTTTTTAGCTTGATAGTCTTTTAATACAATTTGGTCTGTTGCTTCTCTTATCTGGTTAAAGCCTATAAAATTAGAGATACAGATATCTTTTGACCTATAAAATGTAGAATCTTTTGTCTGGCCTAATACGTGACTACCAGATGAGATATATCACATTTATTCCACTGGCTGATTATATCTGAGTGCAGATATCATCTGATTTGGGTCAGGGTTAGGCTCTTTGATTTGCACTTCTTTACTATGCTGGAGGGAGCAACTCCGGGGAGTCTGAAGATAAAGAGGATGTCCGACATTGTCTAGTGTTATAGATTCGTCACATCTCTGTCCTTCATTAAGCCACTTGCACCAGTGCCAAGCCTTATTTATTGGGCCACAAGGCCCTCTTGTGGTTCCTGAACAGGATCCAATGAGCTGGATCTGGAGCCAGCTCACTGAAGTCATAGGCCGCCCATCGCCTTGTTTATGGTGTGTTTGAACTCTGTCATCACAGTTTCCCATTATACCCAAACTCTCAGAACTACAGTCAGCTGCAGACAATGACACTCATTTGGGAAAGGAAAACTAAATAAATAAAATTGTGTGGGTGCCGGGGATTGAACCCAGGGCTTTGAATAGGGAAGCAATATTTAACACACCCAAATTCTAGTTCCACAGAATAGTAGCCGTTGAAAGTATCCCTCTGTTCTCTTCTGTGCCCCCACTTTCTCCTCTTAATGCCGCCCCATGCCCTCTGATGTTCCGATGTGTGCTGTTAGTTGTATAAAGCTAAGAGCACACCATAACTGATTCCTAAAACTATGTGATTTATCTCTTGCCCAGTTGCCCATTTGACCCAGTGTGTAGATGAAAGAACGCCATCTCGAGTCTTCCTCTAACAGCCCATGGGGCAAACATTTATTGAGCCTCTACCATGCAGCAGTCTTTATACACAGTGACCTGTGGTTGGGAAAAGGAGACAGGCAAATGGATAGCATGGTTGCGGACATGGGGAACATGCCTATAGATGGCAGGTGCATGCAGGAAGTCCATTGCACCCTTAGAAGCCTCGTCAGTGAAGGTGACTGATACTGAGCAGATCTCCACATAATAAAGAAAAGTGGGTGTCAGGTGAAGGGAGCCATGGGGTTCAAGGTGAAGAGCTGGGTAGGTATTCAGGTGTGGTAATAGGAGAAAATGAACCTATGTGCTACGAAGCTTTTTCTCTCTGTTTGCATTTTGACTACCAGAACGTACGTTCTGTCCTCAGTCCCTTCCTATTAACAAATGCATTCTGTAACAGATTTTGGTCTTTTGTTTTCTTATGTCTGCTACTTTTTTTTTGTATCATCTGTGCATGTCCTCTTTGACATGCCTTAAAATTCATGGCCTTATTAAATTACTTAAAGTGATTTTAATGTATATGTTTGAAAGTTCATCTACATATACGTCTGTGCCATGTTTGTGCCTGGTGCCCAAGGAGGCCAGAAGAGGGCATCGGATCCCTTGAAAATGGAATTATAGACAGTTGATAGCTGCCACAGAGATGCTGAGAACTGAACCTGGGTTCTCTGCAGTAGGAGGAAGTGCCCTTAACTGCCCAGCTGTCATTGCAGCCCCTTAAATTATTTTACATGGTGAAACAACTGGACTTTTTTTTGTCTCCTGGTAAAGATAAAAGATCAAAAAATTGCATTGATTTTTTTTCAAAGCCCTTGAGCTCCCTCTCCCTACCCATTTCCTTTTTCCTACGTGTCATATCTTGGGTTTTGGTTGAATGACTGTCAGCCATGCTGCGGTGGCTCTAGTCACATTTCCTACTTGTGCTGATGTGAGGAATATCACTATTTGACTGTGTGTCCTGCTGTGTAACAGTCGATGTTCCCCTACCACACCCCCAGCTGAGGTCTTTATTGTGTGGTCCATTGTGTTTATTGTTGCTATAACAGTGATGGACAGGGCAGAGAAGTGATAGAATGTGGTCTCCATTGAAGTCCCTGTGCCATGCTTTCTCTCTCCGGAGACTACATTAAATGTGGCTTGTCACAGTTCATGCAGGTTGGTTCATGGCTGCAGAGCCACCCTGCCTTCAATTCATATCTTCAGTTCTAGAGGTTTAACATTGATCAGGCAGCTTCATTATCAACTTTCCATCTTTCTCACACGGATTCCCAGTTCCGTTTCCACTGTTCCTCAGTCAGGACAGATAAAGGAGTTGTGAATTTTGTTTCTTTCCAGATTTGTGGTTGTGACAGAATTTTCTGCCATTTGCTAGTCTGGTTTTTGAAAAAGTGGGCAAGAACTTTTGGTAGTTTGTTTCTTATCTTGAGCATGCAGTGTGTAAGTGGTAATGCTTGTTCCTTTCTCTGGCTGTTGATAGTGCAGTATCTTGCTGGGTTTTAGTTACAGTTTTGGCAAAGGAGGCCAGTGTTCTGTCTATTGTTGTGAGCAGGCCATCCACTGGTTCAGTGTTTATCAGTTATGTCCTGATGGCTTTGCTAATTCAGTGACTACAAACAGCATCCTCAATGATAATGATTCTGCTTTTTAGATAGGCATTCAGCCTGGATCCTTTCGCTTGTAACTTGAGTCAAAGTTACTTCTTATTAATTCTATAGACAAACCCCAAATTATGGTAAGGAGATAGACAGATAGATAGATGGATGGATGGATGGATGGATGGACGGACGGACAGACAGACAAAGACTTCGGGAGTGACGTGGGCTCACCTGCTAGCCTGGGGACATAGGTGGGTATCCAAACCCTCCCTTCTGTGGCTACTAGATTCTTTGGGTTTTCTGTATTTCTGCATCATTGTGCACGGGATGGAATTGTTAGATAGCTGTCCGGAGAAGTCACTGTGCCTGGACCATGACTCACTAGTCCGAGATGCCAAAGTTAATGTGACTTTGCAACACACCCAGTCCCCGAGGAGACTTACCACTTCGGGAATGAGCAGTGGACTTTCCAGTGCATATGTGATTGCCCTACTTGGCAGTGCGGCTCTGAGTCAGCCTTAGCCATGGCACAGAGCTGTATGAGAGCCGGGGGCACTTGGGAATGAGGAGAGTGGGTTTTGCTCGAATCTTTAGGGTGCTTCACATCACAGATGTGCATTTGGTGTACCCCCAGCCTCTCACAAGGGAAGTGGACTGCTGCTGCCGGCTTTCCTGCCTCTTGTCCACTGTGACCTTAGGCTAGTTTATATAAATGGTCTCCTGACCTGTGGACAGGATAACATCATGAAGAAATGTCAGCCAAGGCTTTACGTATGGAAAGGAAGTCAGTCCTCTTAATGCCTCCTTTCCAACCACAGGGGAGGGGGAGAAGCATCTTCTCTGCGTCCACGGACATTGTCGATTTGGGGTCTTCTTGCACCCATAGTCTCCCTAGACTCGGTGACTCTTGAGCTCTGGTTTTCCCTCCTCCTTTGGGAGAAAGAAGGTAGCAACATTGTTCTGAGGGCGTTTAAAAGTATTTCCATGTGCTTGAGTTTAGGAAACAGACTAGAATATGCCGTGGAAGGTAACATCCATTTATGTTCCTTTGGGCCCTGTATTAATTTTTAAGGTTTTTTAAAAAGAATTGAGTGCTGACAGTCCTTTACCCCTAGGGGATGGTAATATTACCTCAGTTCCCACACACTTTTTCCAAATAAAAGTCTCCTGTAATTATCTTCTCTTCTTCTGCCTCCTCCTCCTTCTCCTCTTTTTCCTCTTTCCTGAAGTTTGGCGACAACTAGTTAATTTTGAAGCTGCCAGAGCCATTATTTCAGTGTTGCACGGCACCTTTGGGAGGCGAATGGAATCTCATCGTTTTTTCCCATCTGCTGACAAAATCCTCCTAATTTCAGAGGGCAATGATGTCACCCTTTAACAAGCAAAATATTTCTTACTAAACAGATGGGTCTCCTTGCCTGACTTCTTCGTAACACAGCAGGGCGCGGGGCACAATGTGCACACGGTTTATGTAGCTGTGTACTTTAAATTGAACAGGATTACTCTAAACTCAGGGAGACTAATTTTTTTTTTTTATCACAAAGATTACCTTGATGACAGTGACTCAAAGGTCCCTGCCATTACTGAACACAGCTCAGTCCTCGAGTGTTGGGGAAATCTCGTGTGTACCCAGGCAGAGGCAGAGGCAGGATGCTGCCCTAAGGTACGGAAGGATCCTGAGTGCATGGCTTCTTGGACCATAGAGGGAGACCAGGCATGGTGGAAAGATCCAGCTTGGAGAAAGGGAGGGTGGAAGCTGTGGTTGATTGGTGTCACATGCTGTTATAAAGTGACATCAGCTCAACTCTGTGTCCAGCTAGATAGGCGAGCATCAGAGGTCAGAGAAGAAAGTGCCGTCTCAACACTAACCTCTAGGTCATGTGGGAACACGGATGTGCCTCCCCCTCAACCCGGAAGAAGTATTAACCACCCACTAAAGCATATCTCAGTTTTCCTAGCCGAGGGAGCATCTTACCGTGTGCAGATCACCTTTGTCTCTCAGGGATGACACCGGCACTCCTGGCCTGTATCAATCATGATTCAGAACTTCCTGTGTGCTTTTCTGCCCTGCGCTTCCTCTCTTGTAACGTTTGTAAGTTCAGGGGCTGCTCCTTTGTCATGTTGGCACTTCTTGCCCTTCCGAATGACTTCAGTCAGTTCATTCGTTCATTAATTAATTAATTCATTCATTCGTTCATTAATTCATTCCAGTGAAGAAATACCTAAGTAGTATCAAGACAGATTTGATTTTTATTTATCCAAGTGGAAAACATACAATGCTTGGGACTCAAAATAGTGAGGAATATAGTTAAGACAACACTTTCTTCGGAGCAAACTGTAGTATGTGTCAAAAGTCTTGCAGATGTACACAATTTTTTAAAACCTATCCATCCTAAAATCTAATCATCAGGTCAAAGATAAAGACCGTGTTAAACATGTTACTACATTTGCCACAGTATGCATCCGAATTGGTGTATGTTGGAGACATCCAAATGTCTGATGACAGGCACTTTGTTGAAGTAAATACCAACATGCTTCTATGATGGAATGCCGTTGAATCGCACTATTTTTGTGTATTCTCTTGGTAGAGTGTTTGTTGACATGGGAAAATTTTCTGTGCATGCTTCTTCTAAGAAGTGGGTATTGAATCAGTTTGAGCAGCATCCATGGGGAGGGCCAGGGTTTCTCTAAAGAAAACCACAGGAGGCAACAGAGGGAAGGGGTGGGGTCCTCCTCACTGACAGAGTAAAGTGACAGTCACTGGTATTGTATGTTCATAATTGTGACCACACAGCTCTAAATCCATGGCAAGGCCTTTGCAGCCTGTCTTGAGACCTAACAAATAGCCTAGAATTCAGGTATTCCGAATGTGAACTGGAGCCAGTTTGCACACCTGCTGTGTTCAGGTAGGCTCAAGTCTACTGTTGAGAGAACAAGACCCCCACGCAGCAATACGAGACTGTCTGCGTTCTTTTTTCAGAACCAAACATTTCCTCTGGCCACTCTAGCCGGTTGCTTTTTCAGATGTTTGACCTGATGTGTGGTGAAGGCTGAGAGCTGAGGTCTGGGGTTGAGGAGCTTAACAGCTTCACTCCTTGTTGAGTACATAATATTTATGGAGGACTTGCAATAGGTAGACACTCTGGTCATTAATTCCTGTGAAGAGGCTCTGTGCATTCAAGTCAGGAGATTAGCCCAGGCCCATGTCCCTAGAGTTTCTTTCCTGTCTTCTGAAAGGCAAGTCCGGGTTGAGTCCCACATGGAGCCCAACATTATTTCTATAAATGCCAGGCTTGCCCTCTGAGAGGTGGGGCAGAGGTGCAGAAAGCAGTGTGTAAAGTCAGCTCTCTTGCTCTTCCTCTTAGCAGAGGAAGCAGGCCGTGGGTGGGTTGGTGTGTGTGTGTTGGGAGGGGAGTCAGAAAGCTGTCTTCGTTCTGCTTTCTTCACCGTATCTTCATCAATGCAAGCTGAGAAAGTGTTCTATCCATCCTGGGCTTCCCGCTTTGCCAGGTAGCAAGGGGGAAAGAAGTTAGTACACATGCCTAAGGTGACCCGCCCTTCCCAGTGATGGAAGGGGATCTGAACCCATGCTTGCTGAGTGTCGGAGTCCTTGCTCCTAAACTCACCCCACCTTCCCGGCATCTTAGCATCCTGTGCCACCTAAGCCTCATTGTCACTGTGCTTTATGGCTGTGTGTCACACTAGCTTTGTGGCTCTTCCTTGGACTCCTTGGACTTGCTGTGCCCATAGCACTTAAAAGAGCCATTTGTCAGAATAAAACGGACTCTGATGGAGCTTCAGCCAGTAACAAATAAAAGATGAAGAGGTAACAAATGAAGAAGGAGGAGGAGGAGGAGGACGAAAGGAAGAAGAAGAAGAAGAAGAAGAAGAAGAAGAAGAAGAAGAAGAAGAAGAAGAAGAGGAGGAGGAGGAGGAGAAGAAGGAGAAGAAGGAGAAGAAGGAGAAGAAGGAGAAGAAGAAGAAGAAGAAGAAGAAGAAGAAGAAGAAGAAGAAGAAGAAGAAGAAAGCACTTTAAGATAAATGTTTTCAAACCAAAGTTGCATTTAGGAATCCTAGGACTATTATAGGGTGTAAGATCACACACTTTGAAATGAAAATCAGCTTGTTCTGATACTAGAAGCAAAACCCTTTCTCAAGTAGAGAGCACATAGGGACATGAAGGGTCCCACTTCATGCCCAGTCCTTTCTACTTGAGAAAAGGGCCATGGCTGAACTGTATGGAATGAGGGAGTGGTGTTTGCTAAATGCCAGAGTCGATAGTACTTCAGTCAAAAAGCACCTGCCACAGCTTGGGTTGTGTGTGGTCCTGAAATGCCAGTGATGAGCGGTGAAGCCCAGAGTGTGTGGGGATTGGTTTGTGAGATAGGGAGCTGGGCAATGCAAGGACGCTATGGTGAGGAAGACGAGGAAGTTTCATAAAGGTAGAAGAGGCCTTCTGGGGCTGAAGATGGGGTGGAGGGGCACGAGGTTGATTCATTTCTGGCTAAAGAAAAAGGTCTCTGGGGGAGCAGCAAAGAGAATCAGGTGAGGTACCCAGCAAAGTGGGAAGCTGGCCTGTATTCCGATGCACTAACAAGAGGCCCTGGGCAAAGCGCGGCCTTCCTCTTGCGAGCTTTGGGCCGCAAATCTGTTTATTTGTATCTTTTATTTTTCACTTAAGTAAGCCCCGAACCTCCTCCAAAAAGACCCTCTGCCGTTTTAAAAAGGCAGTAGTTGGCACTCATTGGGGAGCTCCAGGCTTCCAGGTATTTTGCTGGTGTTGTGTGTAAAGACCCTGTAAAGAGGTGGACAAGGTGCCACACGGTGGAAGAGAGAGCTAGGCATGAACAGTGCAAGCTGCACAGTGGGGATGAATGACTTCACAGAGGGAAGTTAGCCGTGGAAAGACAGATGGGAACTGCATTGCACGTCATGGAGGCTTTTTTATATGAGTTTTCAGTTCTGTCTTGTTTAGCTCTTGTTCTGTTTAAATAACAGCCTGGGCCTGGTGCTCCCCAGAGAACCCCCACGAGAATTAAGTGATCATCTTGAGTCATGGGCCTCGGGCTCCCTGTGCTGGAATGCACGGGAACTCAACTGCCCTGAAATGACTGCTGGAACAATTTGGAAAGAGGGTTTTGGAAGTTTTGGGGAAGGGGAAATAGCCTACATTTACTCTGGCGGTTAAAACGGGAGTTGGGGGAGTGGAGGAGGGAAGGGAGAGAGAGAGACAGACAGACAGACACACACACACAGAGAGAGAGAGAGAGAGAGAGAGAGAGAGAGAGAAGAGAGAGAGAGAAACCACAATCATAAACCTTACAATAGTAGTTTCAAAAATAGCCCTGGAAAGGTGACTGCTTTGAATTGAGACCACTCCCTTCAGGGAACGTTTGGAGCCGCATCTGCAAAAGCAGTCTGTTTTAGAGTTCAGTCACTCAGAAGGATTCGTCCTCTGTCCTGGATTCGCTCAGATTCTCGCGTTCTTTCTTTCTTTCTTTCTCTGGAATTCCATAGACAGTAATTAAGGAACTGGAGGCCAGCAGGAGGTCAGGGAGCCTTCCTCAGTGAAAACAGGGATTGTTGGCCGTGCACAACACTCCCTTTTTTCCTTGTGGTGAATAGGAGATTTGCTTAGAGCTGATGACTTATGCCTTTCTTACAAGTTATCCAGTTAGCAAGCAACTGGGGAATCGGGCAGCAGGCAGAGAGAGGCTAATTGAATCCAGTCAGTGTCCTGGTGCTCTTCTTCGGATGTTGGGCAGTGACTGGGAGAGCCTGCCCGATCATGTAACTGCAGAGAACATGTTCGCCGGAGTGCCTGGTCCGACTTGGAGATTGCAGGACTGACTGACGAAGGATCAAGAGTGAGATTTGCTCCGAGTAGGGAGGGGGAAGGGGTACCTACTGCACCTTTGCAAAGCTGCCCCTTACGCCTGCTAAATGCCGAAGCCGGTAAGTTGACGAATGCTTTGTGTGTGTGTGTGTGTGTGAAAGGAAAACTTTTCTGTTACGACTTTCTGCCCGCTCCCGCCTAGGATGCAGCTTCCTTGGCTCCCTAAGTTTCTCTAGATCTGTCCATCTCCCCTAGCTGCTTCCCTGCCTTCCCGCCCAGCGGGATCACCAAGTTACCATACATAACTCTTGGAGAATACTAAATATTATTTTGAGAATATGAAAGAATGAGCAAGCCCGGGCTGGATCCACTCGGCTGCCAGTTGGGCTGACTCTGTGTGAAGGGCTTAAATCCAAACGGCGTTCGGCATCGCTTTCAATAAGCCTACGATTAATTGGCCTCCTTCTTATGCCTTTTAGAATTATTGCAGTGACAGCTTGACTCTAGGAAGTTGAAGTGTATGCGACTTCTTATGGGCTGGGCACAAACAAAACTCTTGTGTGACTTCCTCGAGCAAATGTATCCGCAGTTGAAAAATGCTTCTCAGAACTGCTTCTATATTGAATGATGCCGTGTAGCTCTGGGGGAGATACAGAGACTTAGTCTGGTTTTTCTGGTTGTTGATTGTGACAGTGTGTCTCGGATTTGGAGGGTTGTTAACTGTGACAGCGTGTCTCAGATTTGGAGCCGAGAGGCAAGTCGTAACACTGTGCTTGTGATGGTCGCATATGCTTCTGCCTAAGGGTCTGGTTGCTCATTGCAAGCATGGATTGACGTTTATTCCAGCACATCTGTTGCTACTGTGCCACTAAATTTTTTGGAAACTATGCATTCTGTACATCACAGATGTAAGAACTGTTCGCTATAAGGTGCGGTGAAGTATCCGCTTCAGGCGGCAAATGACAGGCTTAGGATGAGTGGTGAGGGAATGTTTGTAGAGGGCGCCAGCACGCGGGTCTTCTTAGTTACAGATGTGATTAATTTTGCTCCCCTTTCCCAATCATCTTGCGTGCAGTTGTGTTATCAAAAGTTCTCCACGCTGGCTCCCTGGCTTTTCCCATTAGAGCATCACAGATGTGTCAAAAGATGCACTTGTTCCAAGAGAAGCTGGATAGAAAGGAGGCTCCACCCTCTTGTCCATGCCAAATGGCCCCATAGACTCCTCACTCAGTGCCTGGCTGGCGAAGGGTGTGCTATCTCTTTAAAGCAGCTATACTTTTGTGCCTTGGCTTGGTCAATTTGTTATGGTTTAAAACTGTGGAGCCAGCTGTCTGCAATCTGATGTAATGTTGCTATGGAAACCAGAAATGAAACACTTAAGCATTCACCACAGAATTACTACATATAGCATTAGCCAAAGTAATTAAAAGTTGAGCCATATGGGCTTTCTGGTGGAAAAAATCTACAGCGGAAAGCTTAGGAATGGAATGTTTCTGTTTACAATACTGCAAAGGCTCTTTGCGCATCTTTTGGCGGAGTCGTGGTTTGTTCCCCTGCGCATGGTTTTGGATGGGGTGGATAAAGCTGATGGACGTCACCCTCTTGTCTGTCAGGTGATCAAACTGAAGGTTACTTTCGTGAACTTTAATAAACTAACTCAGAGGTGTAGGGGTACAGCAATGGGAAAATGAGTATGTGTGAACATATGCTTTTAGGTTTTTGTTTATATACAAATCATTTATATGCAAAGTAGAAATTCTTTCTCTTCTACAAACCTCCTTTAGGTAGGAAGGTTTTGGGTTGTTTTTTTTTTTTTTTTTTGCCCCAAATACTTACAGTATTTATTTTTTGCCTATCAAGACTGTCTAAAAAAACTTGAGTTTTAAAATTCTATGTACATAATTTTAGTGGTTCTTAATTTTAAAAAGTTCTTAAATCCTTTTTATAATAGTCAATTTTCAAAATAAAAGGCACATTGCCTATACATATATAATATACATATATATTAAAAATATGATATGTGGCTTTCAACATTTAGAAAGAAACACGTGGTTATTTGAAAAAGAAATATACAGGGAAGAATTTATTACTCAGTGTAGAAGAAATGCAGTCACTTGTGTCTTTATATTAAAACAGCTGGAGAGACTAATATGTCATAAGTTTCTTCCCTGGGACTCAAGAGGAATCCAAAAGTTGACCATTCTCATCAACAAAAATTGTCTTAAAGACTCCCCAGGCTGACTACAGAGGAATCTTTTAATTAAAAAGATAAGATGCACAAGTATACATTTCTTCAGTGGCTCTCCGTGTCAACCTGCCTAGGGTCCAAAGCATGGCAGGCAGAGGAAGTCCGTGGTTGCCATGGCTTGCGATTTGTCAATGACCGACACCTCCAGAACCTCCACTGACTTAGAAAAGTAGAAATGCCACCAGTTTAATGTTCTCTAGAGTGCATTTTCCTCAGAGAGTAGGTGCGACATGTGAGAGAGATTGAGGAAGTACCTGGACTGTTCTTCTTCTCCACAGGGAACGTAGGCCCAGGGAAGGAAGGTCTGGGAGGAAATGCTGGCTCTCGGTCTCGTGTCCTGATGTGACTATTTTTATTTTTCCCTGGAAAGTTCACGCAAATGTACCTTTTCTATGCACGGTTTGCATCTCTGTAGAAGAATTTTGTGTTATTGATTTCTATATGCCATTCAGTTCCATGCACTCTTAGAGCAGCCTTCCCCAAGACAAACCTCCAGCAGCCATTGCCAACAAACTAGCTAGCTGTGGGGCGCATTTACATCGCCCAGTCTAGCTTCCCATCTCTTTCATACAAACAGTTGGTGCTTATTTCAACCTTGGCCTGACTCTGAAGTTTATAATGTCAAGGCTGGACACCTAGCCTGGTTTCGTCTGTTTGTTGCTGCTGTTTGACTATCCAGAGGCCTTGTGTAATATAAGGTTAACTTTTCTGCTTGGATTGCTGGCACTTGAACTGAATGGGAGGATGCAATATTTTGAAAATTTGCACGAATCCAGTGCACTGTGGGTTACTGAGGTGCTCGTGACCCAGAATGAGGGTAACCAAGTTCTCATGCCTCTGGTTGGCCACTCTGACCATTTCACTTCATGACACGTCAACAATTCAACAAAGTAGGAATGAAATTTAAACCAGATGGTATTATTTTGTATTTGGAGCTAAACTTACTATTTTAACTCTTTTTTTTAAAACCTACACTTTTCAACTAAGTGCATTAACCCTAATTGTTTAACGTAATTGCCCCCTTTCCTTACTGAGATGAGAGAGAAGGGTTCCATTTTCCTTCTATCTGCCAAGTAGATAGTGGGCAACTTTTTTTTGGAAAAAAAAAGATTTGTTTACTTTTATTTTATATGCATTGATGTTTTGCTTGCATGTATTTCTGTAGGAGGGGGGGGAGGACCAGATCCCCTGGAAGTGGAGTTATAGACAGTTGTGAACTCCATGTGGGTGCTGGGAATTGAACCCCTGTCCTCTGGGAGAGGAGCCAGTGATGCTCTCAACCGCTGAGCCGGCTCTCCAACCCGACAGTAGGCGACTTTAATTGTGACCCTGCAGGCATTATTTTCCTGGGAATTTTACCGAAGGTGGACATAGATTCAAGCACGATTCCCAGACAAGAACACTGAGGAGTACTGCAGTCTGATCATTTGCTGAAGTCTGTACTAATCAATCAACAGGGAGTCGACTGGAGTAAAGTACAGAGGCGCCAATGCTGTGCTCTCCAAGGCAAGGAGGTGGCAGAATATGGATCAAGTTTATCCAGGAGAGGGTACCGTTGTACTGAGAGAAATATCCGTGCACTCCCAGCATGCACCGTTTCTAAGCAATCCATATGGTCTCCACCCTCTTTTGTGCCCTTCTCTACCAACACTGATTGACCTATTTTATGGCCTATGAAGTGCGATTCGGGAGAGCTTTCCTTGGAGAAAGTCCCCTCATTGGTCTTGAATTGGAGATGTGGTTTGTTTTTGTGTTGTTGGGGGTGGGGTGGGGTGTGTAGCGTCGTCTGTCTCCCTGAGAATTGCACCGAGAACATGCAGGGATGCTATTGTCAATTCGGGCAGGACTAGCTGGACCCACTCATTGGTTGCACCGAGCATGGCGAGGCTGGGGTGCTTCCAAGAGGCCCTAGCGCCCAGCCGGGTAGTGCAGCGTGCCTTACGGCGCTCTGGTGGGAAACTTCACATTTCCAGCAGATACAGTGGAGGAAGCTGCATACTGAATGTTGGAATGGACTTGGAAATGAAGCCCTCGTTCCGTTCACAAGGAAAGGATTGTTTTTAGCCTGGACCACTGCTATGGAGAGAGAATTTTTTTTCCCCTCTGTAATGTTTGATACTTGAGGGAAAACAGCTGGGCCGGAGCACACTTGAGTCGCTGCAGAATGGAATGGGCTGCTGGGGAATATGGACTGTACTGTATGGCCGTAAAGGTCAGCTTTTTCCCTTGTCTCTTTGGAGGAATGTGGGGCTGTCCTCAGCCTTGCCTCATGAGTCCTCAGAAGGAGCTGGGGGAGGTGGCAGGGATGACTGTGATGTGGCAGGCAGTTCTAACAAAAAGGAAAGAAAGTTTCTCTCCCCCCCTCCCTCTTTTCTTTATTTTTTTTTCCTTCATTGCTTCCCCTTTTCTGCCTCCTGGTTTTGATTTGGGGTGGGGGTGGGGTGCTGGAAAAAGTCAACAAAATTTTGGTTTGGAGAAGTGGTTGATGACCACGTTCAGCAGCAAGTCCCAATGGGCCAGACAGAGGAGAGCCTGGTCCAAACCACAGCAGTGTAACTGGAATTACAGGGCCAGCTCGAGGAGAAAGTCCTACTGGACTTGGCTTGAAAGACACAGGGAACGGGATGGACAGATACCCCCATGGTGGTCAATGCCATGAATATGTACTTTATCCCTAGGATTGAGTCTGCGGAATTAGGCCATTTGAGGGTATGCGGGGTTTTGTAAACCTGTTGGGCAGATTTGTTGATGTTCCAAGTTTGGCAGTGGAGCTGCAGATCCCTGGCCTTGACTGAGAGGCCAGCTGAGCCATTCATGCCAGCCGGGAGGCCACAGCTCTGGAGCAATTAACTGATTAACCGTTCCTCTGTTTCTTGGCCAGTCAAGAGAACAATCGGATGATGAGTCGGAGGAGTCGGTGAAGTTTAAGAGGTTACACAAGCTGGTAAACTCTACCCGAAGAGTCAGGAAGAAACTGATCAGGGTGGAAGAAATGAAAAAGCCCAGCACTGAAGGTAAGAAAACCAAACCAAACCAAACCAAACAGAAAACAAAAACCGGGGGCGGGGGCAGGAAACCCCACCCTAGTTCTTTCAGAAGAAACCACTTGGGGTTGGATGGTCAGTAGAAACAGAATATGAATTCAAGTAGGAACCGAGCTCTGGCTGAGGCTGACAGCTGTCTCCGTGCCAGTAGGACCATGCTCAGCCTTGTGGAATGAAGGATCCTGGTGTCAAGTATTTCGGGCACTTAGTAATTCCAGAGTGACAGAGATGGGAAATGGCTAGGGTCTGACGATAAAACCTGAAGGTGTGGCCCAGCTTTAATTATGAGCTTCTGTTGCCATATATAACCCTGTATGTTCTCAGCATACGCCTTTCTTCCATAGGGGACTGGCATTTGTAATGCAATGGGTCTCATGCAAATCGGATACACCCTGCATCCCTCTTGCAAAGCCACCTGACAATCGAGGCTCTTAATATCCCTTCAAAGCCTTGGGGCTGCTTTGTTCTTCCAGGAAACAATCTCAAATCTCTTTTCAAAGGGACTTTGAGGACCTTCAATTCGAAGGGGATCTTTAAGAGCTGACTGGGACGATGAAACATTAATGTCAACAGAGACATCGACTGGGGATCAGCAGAATGACTAGTAACCTTTGAGTTATAGTTACGATTGTTCAAATTAGGGCCTTGTTCATTTTCGCTTTTAGTAGGATGCATAAACAATCAAAAATATACCCCCCAAAAAAGATCAAATAAAAGCTTAATATTCCCGAATATAGCTGCATACAGCAAAGGGTCTATAATCCCAGCAATTTTGAGCCCGAGAGGGGAGCACTATGGGCTACATGGTGGCACCCACCTGTAAGGTTTTCTTATTTATAAAATGACTTTCCAGGTACATCCTGACATAGCATCTTTGGAGAGTATTCAACACAGACCATGTTTGTACCTGTTGTCTGCCCACTTCTATGTGTTGTTCATAGACGTAGATGCGTTAGCCCTCTCCACAGTGCGGGAGCACGTCTAAGCCAGTACGGAACCATCAGCTTCTGCTTGGTGGCTTTTAGCAAACGAGGAAGCCTCAAGTGTCTCTTTGTGTTAGCACTTACAGTAACAGACCAATAGCTAAAGACCAGAACTTGCGCAAATCTGTGTCCTTGCATTATGTGGGGTCTTCTGATCTCAGCTGCATTAAGATAAGGCCACCGTGAAGCGGGTTGCACATCGCACAGGGGCAGAGCTCACCTGGGCCTCCACTTCTGCAATAGCAAAGCAGCTCCTTTTGATCCGCAGAGGACAGGAGAAGACTGTATTCAGGGAACCCAGGTCAGGGCTGGGTTTTGGGGGCTGCCTCTCAGACACAGACAGGAAACCTCGCTCTGCACGGGCCTTCTCACAAAGGCTGACACAGCCTCTTGGGAGGCATTTCCATAGTCGGCTCAAAGCGCCTTAGCAGACGCTGCCTTCCCAGGCTAAGGCTGCACATGTCTCAGACATGTGTGTCCCAGATAGTGCCAGACCCAGCTGTGACAGAGATGCGTAAACTGCTGATGGCTGTTCTGAAAATACTCCAGAAGATATGTGAACCGCTGATGAGTGGCAGGTCCTTAGAGCACTGGGTAAAGCCCACCAGGACCCCACGGAGCCCTTCAGGACTGTGTTGCTTAGACGTTTCAGGGATCTGTGCCACCTGGAGGGCATAACATGGCTGTGTTCATTCACAGTGGGGTTACCTCTGCTACCAGGCAGGCTTCCAGTCTTAGCCCAGGAAACAGGGCACAATCTTTAGAAGTAACAATATTTACTTGGGAAGACGTAAATACTATTGGTCTCTAAAGTTATCAGGGCATCTGAAGGAGGGAGCAGGAAGCAGCCCTCATATTTGAGCACTGCCTGTGGTCTGGCTGAATCCTGTCTGAGCCTGGACCAGGCATCACGCCCTCCCTGTTGATCCCCAAACAGCTCTTCAGTGACTCCGGGACTGGGCATCGTTTTGATTTCTCCTTCACTTATCCTTCCGTCTCTACGGCTTACTTCCCCACATGGACGTGAAGTCACTCTTAAGTGGGATTTCATAGCCGAATTCTTCTGTAATGAATATCTATCAAATTAGGGAAGGTAGCCATTCTTAGACTCTTCTGGAAAAGGGTGTCATTTTTACCACCCTCCCTCTCTCTCCCTGACACTTAACCACTCATTGGCACCTTTGTCCCAGCTGGATTGTATAGCGTTTCCCCTTCTGTTCCAGGGAACTTCGTATTTTTTCCCCTCTCGGCTGTTCAGCTGGGGAAAAGCTGCAAAGCTCCAATGTTTCCTTCTAATTGAGGGATGCAGCCAGTTGGGATCGCTACACCCACAGTTTGACCTACTTCCTCCATCACATCTGTTCATATAACACATGCAGAAAAGAACTTGGCTCTCCTGCCAGCACATCCAGGCCTTTCCACTGGGCTGCTCCAGAGGGCTTGGCTCACTACCTGGCCCCAGAGAGAGCTTCAAGGCCTGGAAGCCTGGGCCTGAGTAGAACACTTAGTGAGCTGCTTGCGTGTCAAAGCCCTTAAATGCCCTTGCTGTTTCCTCCAGGGCTGGGTGGATGGGACTCTCTGGCTGGAATCGCTCAGTTCCTCTGGCTTTTTGTGTTTGGCTAGTCCACTGGAGAGCATTTGTCAATCACATTTGCATGTATAACCCTTTCTGGTGTTTTCCCCACCCAGAATCTCTTGGAGATTTAATCACTTAAACGGCATATGTACCAATAAAAAAAATCATGGTCCGCCACATGGCATTCACCACACTCCAACTATAAAAGCCACTAGCTCCGACCTAAAGGAGAGCCTTTTGGGATGGGGAGGACTGAGCCTAGCTTCTGGAGAATGCGCTTACAAGTCGGATGCCAATGACCTCGAAATGCTAACATATATCACAGTAATGACGGGTCTTGGTTTTGTAAATGGCATTTTTAGTAGGCCAAGGAAGATGTTGGCCTAAAAACTTGTTCTGAAGGAGAATAAAAGATATCACAAATTTTCCCTACCTAGTTTAATAGTACTGGGGTTTGAATGCAAAGCTAAACAAGACCTCTCTGCATTTGAGCTATAGCCCCATCCCTCTTGTTTTGGTTTGGTTTTGGGAGTCAGGGTCTCATTAACTTAGGTTGGCCTTGAACTCTGTATTTAGCCAGGGATGACCCTGAACTCCTGATCTTCCTGCCTCCGCCTCCCAAATGCTCAACTTATAGTCAGGAGTAGTAATACCACAAGCTTTTATTTTTGAGTCTCGTTAAGTTGGTGGGGTTGATCTTGAACTTGCCATCCTCTGTCTTCCCTGAAACTGGGATTACTGGCCTGTGCTGCCAGACCCAGCACCCCACAAATGTTGAATGTTAAACTTCCTTACAACCATACAGTGCAGTCTGATGACCTTCTTGTTGTTTGTGCCTTGACCTATGGGCCGTGTTTGTGAAGAAGATCTTAGTGTAGGCAGGAGGAACATGACCGTTAGCTGTGTGAGCTAACTTGTGTTTTCCAGGGATGGAAAAAGGTCCGTGGGACACCCATTCACAGGAGACCCTATGTTCATGCCCTTCCAGGTGGAGAGGAACATGTGTTTGAGAATCCGCCCGTCCTGGACGAGAGGTCCGCACTCTACTCTGGAGTGCACAAAAAGCCATGTTTCTATGATGGCTCCTCTGAGAAACCTCCGGAAGATGACTCGGAGTCTCTCACCCCATCTCCATCATCTAGCAGCCTGGATACTTGGGGAGCTGGCCGGAAATTGGTCAAAACATTCAGCAAGGGAGAAAGTCGGAGCCTGATTAAGCCCCCTAAGAAGATGGGGACATTCTTCTCCTATCCAGAAGAAGAGAAGTCCCAGAAAGTGTCCCGCTCCCTCACAGAGGGGGAAATGAAGAAAGGTCTTGGGTCCTTAAGTCATGGGGTAAGTACGGACGGTGTTTTCTTCTATGACAACCATCGGCGTAGGCACCACTTTCTGGTGTCCTTGGAGGAGGTGCAGAGTGTCCGTAAGCAAATCCGCTTGAAGAAAACGGATACTAATTACTCCTGTTCCAGAACTTTTCTCTGTCAGCGTCCCTCCAGAAAAGGAGTCAATGGCACCACCTGTGACCTGCTGCCCCGGCAGAAGCCCAAGGGGGGCGGCGGCTGCGGCTTCCCTGGCAGGAGGGGCCGAGGGCGCACCTCGGTCAGCGAGTTCAATATCACCTACGTGGTGGAGCGGAGTCTCTACAGCCACCTGAACCTGACCCAGCTCGTGCGTCCTGCTTCAGACAGGACGCTGAGCAAGGCTGAGAAGCAGGACCTGAGGCGGTGCTTGCTGGAGGAGGATGAGGAGGCAAAGAGGAAGTGGGCTGCCACGGTGGACCGCTGTACTAAAAGGGTTCTCTTGAGAATCCACCAGAAGTCCGTGAGTCGCCAGGATGGTCTTGAGGAAGGCCTTGTCATTTCCGTGATGTGCAGTCAAGCATTATGGCCTCTCTTCTTGCAAAAGTGCCTTCCTTCGTCTCTTGGGGTCCATTCCACCGTCACCTCTGATCTCTAGACCTTCTTTCTTTAGTGCTAATGCCTTTCCTCTAATTTCCATCTGCCCTCTGGCCAGCTGAAGCTCTTTGATTTTTTTTTTCTATTTAACTGAAACTAAATCTTGAAGCTAATCTTCCAGGGTTCAGGAGTGGGCTCTGGCTAACTTCTAGGAGTGGCTGTCTTCATGGCCAGCCATCTTGTCATAGGACCTCGAAGCAGAAGGACACTAAGCCCTGAAAGAGCTGTTTCTTTTTCAGTCACTGAAAACAATAAGAAAGAACTGATGGAAAGTCTGCCATCCCCATTGTCAAGTACATTTCTTTGATTAGGAGGGCCAGCCAGAAAGTTCTTGCATCTAAAAGAGAAAAAAAAAAATCAATTAAAGCCCCTTTGTTTTACTGAAACTAATTCAGTATTTTTGCCTTTTTTAAAATGTAGTGATTAGCATGTAGTAATGTCCTCAGTGGCCACGCAGATTCTTATGCATCGGAAAGTAAAATGCTTTCTTATAAGATGACTTAAAATAAAAGGTTTTCGTTTTCAGTTTTTATCCTGAAGGGCCGGCGAAGCCTAGCTCAACTTCTCCTTTCAGAGGGTGACTTAGTTCGAACTTGAGAGTATAGATATTCTCCCCCTGGGATTCCCACCTAACTTGGAGTTTGCACAATGGCCCGTGTAAAAGGGGACAGAGCGAGGCAGAGCTGGCACCGCTGTGCTCTGGCACCTTGCTTAATCCTCCCGGGGCTGCTGGCCCAGAGCCCCTTTGAAAGGTCTGAAAGAACCTCTGGAGGAGAATAGGCTCCACGGTCGCTTTTCCCAGGGTTCCTTCGCGATCATGAATAGGATGCTCTTGTCCAGAACTGTATAACTGTGATTTAAATGCATGCAATCGAGTTCTGCTTTTGTGAAAACGAAGACGGATTGGCCACTGCCATCCTTCAAATGCCCTCCTCTGCTTCTCAGAGAATCTGTGGGTCCTTCCTCGCTTTGGAGTTTTGAAAATAATTCCCATGTGTGTTGACTTCCGTCCTAGATTTTCTTTTCTGTCTTTTCCCACTCTTGTGCGCCTTACAACACTTTTTATGCTATCAGTCTGTTGGGAAAACTTTCCTTCTGTCTTTCTGTATCTTGGCAACAGTGTTTTGGTTCTTCTCTGTTTTGTTTTGTTTTAATATCAGAATTTTCTTGGCTACTCAATGCTTCAGTTTCTGGTGTACTCTGCCCTCCATATCTTTTGTAAAGCACTGGTCTTGGTGTCAGAGTTGAGCCCAGTTCATCTGCCTGCTTGCCTCCAGACATCAGCGCCACTCACTAACGATGGCACTATGAACTGGGATACTTTTAATATGCTAAGAGCTTAAGACAGACAGTACTCGGCCTTTTTAATATCTTCTAAGCAATATATTCAGGGCTAAATTAGAAATCTGTGCATAGCTGCTCTTATAAGTACAATCATATAATTAGAAAAAATTAACATTCTCATTATTCAGAAAACATAGGATAAAGTCAGTGTTTCAACAGTAGAAAGAGATGGGTGGGTTTTTTGGTTTGTTTGGCTGGTTGGTTGATTTTGGTATTCTGGTTCTGGGACACGAACCCACAGCCTTCTGCATGCTAAGCTCTATCGCTGGTCTTACACCCTCTGACCCTTGCTTCTTTCACCTGAAGTGCTCCTTTTCATTCTCTTTGTTGTATTCACTTCCTTCATTTTACTCTCAAAGTGCACAGTTTGCTTTAATTGTCAACCTTGCTCTTTTTGTCCTTCAGAGATGCCATACTTGCTTGACAAAACCTCAGGGAAATGATAACGCTTTGAATTCATTGGAAACAGTCATGTGTCTTGCTTTTAATTTTTATTCATTCAATTTTTTTTGTTTGGGAAAACAGACATGCATGACATTTCGGAATCTTGTCCCTTTTTAAATCCAATCCCCCTCCAAACATGTTCTCAGCTGCATGCCCATCCCATTGGCTCACTCGCCTCATCCCAAGCATCATCCAAAAGAGGTTTTTATTATTATCTGTACAAGAGATGAATGAACTCAGAATATTTTGCTTATGCTCCATTTATGCAGATCACCAGAGTTCAAAGATTGTTTTTTTTTTCTTTCGTTGTTTTTATAATCCACTTTCCCTCCTGCAAGAGTTCTGCTTTGAGAACTGGTGACCTTACCAGAAGTGGGAACTTCTTCCATGCAGCGCTCAGTGCTTGTTAGTCCTCCGCTGATGAAGAATCTGATTCTGCTGTCTTAACACATCGCTTGGAGAGATGTTTAGCTGGGGAGTCTGAAAATCAGCCCATTCGTTAAGCCCTTTATTTTAGGCATAAATGCCCACAGCAGGCACATGAAAACCCAAATAAGCTTCTAATTTATTACAGTCATCATTTCCACATAAATGCCTTGTGAGTTATTTCCTATGCATCAGAGAAAGCATGCTGGGTCCAGGGTTGAGGGAGATGTTGTCATTTAAAGCAGGAACGTGCGAAAGTCATAAAGTGATCGGGCATCTGGGCGCCATCCCGTGTCTGCGAAGCCCTGAGTCACAGGAAAGGAACTAGAATAAAGTCCCTGCCTTTGCAGAACTGAGAGAAAGCATTTGGCACCATAAGCTACGAGGGGAAAGTTAATGTTAAAAAATTTGCCTTGAGAGGTGGCAATTGTTTCCCAATTAGGTGAGCTGGCGATTCCTTTTGTATAGAGGAGTCGTTTTATGGACGAGATATAAGGCTGGTTGACTATGAAGAAAGCAGGGTTACCTCCTGATAGTATAAAACTGAGCTAACCTTCACTAGAAAGTGAGCAAGTAGTGATTAGTGTAAGCAAGAGCAAGTGTTGCTGAGAGGTGGATAGCCCCAAATGCCCTTCTCTTCTGCTCCTCTTGGGTGCCACAGCTGCCACCTCCCTGTGGGGCCTGTTCCTGGAAGCTTTGGTTTAACTGTTGAACTTCCAGATTATAAAACCCGGAATGGAGGTTCCCGCCCCTCATTTGCATGTTTTAAATCTTGACTAAGGCTAACCTGCAGTGGAATAATCAAGAGGAGCTCCTGGCCTCTTAGCAGAACCAAAAAGAAACATCAGAGGATAAACAAGGCCCAGAGCGTCTGCTTTATGAGCCCAGGGTGCTAAGTCCTTCAGGTCTATGATCTAGATAGTATCGATTCGGAATCCTAAACTCAGAGTTTTAGGACTTGCTCTGTGTGTCAAGCAGCAAGCAAGAAGCACAAGTTAGATCTATGTGCAGTGTTAAACGCCTACTCATTTTCCTCCTCGACCATGTCTTCTATCTCAATGCGGTACATTAATATATCTAAAATGTGTCTGATTAAAAGAAGCAGTGTTCATAGTTTGTATTCTGCTTTTGTGCTCATTCCTTCCATTTTGTGGCCACCCTTAGGGTCTCCAAGCAGCAGGTAATACACAGCATTAGAGCCCAAATCTGCTGTGTAAGTTTTCTCATCAACTGCTTTTAAAACATCACCTCCAACAAAAATTAATATGCTTTGGCAAGAGGAAACAGGCAAGGGCCTCGAGTTATTTATTTACTTATTTATTTATTTTGCTAGAGAAATTGGATATAAGTTCCAGAGACAGAAAATCCTGGAAATAGAAGTAGTTTCACAAAATTTGAAATCAACTAAAAGTACAATAAGCCTCTCGTCATAACTGCAGCAGTATCTTTCCTACTGAAAGTAGAGTGTGTGGTTAGTGGCAGACACTCAGTCACCCCTCCACTGGTAAATGTGCTGTCATCCATTGTGATAAAAAGGGTAGCAACTAGATAAGTCGAGAGTCAGATGGGGAAATTATCATCATTTTTGGCCAGGATGGGGAAGGATGTCCCACAGAAAGTAGATAACCCTGTTGGCATGATTGGCTGACTATGAACGTACCTTCTTTTCCCTCCATAATGGTTCAAAACTAAATGACAAAAGTCCTTCCGAAAGGCCTGCTGTCCCTGGCAGAGCTTAGGACTCCCAAGACCATGGAGCAGTGAGGGAGCCTTCCTGTACTGAGATTCTGAAGGCTGTGTTTATTTCGTTCTTAAGAGTCATTGTTTTTGCATGTTAAGGGTCCCGGTGACCCATGAGAACACCCCATCAGGAAGGTCTCGTGTGACATGAAGCATACGTTTTTCCTTCATCGTGCCGCGTGTCCTATTGCCATCCTGTACATGTATTTGTGGCTCGGAGATGCTTTGCACAGGGGACATGTGTTGGGTTGTCTGTGGGTGTGACCGAGCATAACTGCATTATCACCTCCCCTCTCTTGTTCCACAGAGAACTTGCAGTTTCGGTGGATTTGACCTGACGAATCGATCTCTGCATGTTGGCAGTAATAACTCTGACCCTATGGTGAGTGGACCGCAGAGAAAAGTTGTCAGTCTGGACTGCAGTGACCTAGATGCCAACAGTTCCCGTTTTGGTGTCTCAGAGAGTCAATTCCCACTTTGTTCAGCAGTTCAAAACTATATTGGCAAAGAAACTCTGGAGGCAGAGGCGGATCTCTGTGAGGGCAGCCTGGTCTATAAGAGCTAGTTCCAGTACAGGCTCCAAAGCTACAGAGAAACCCTGTCTCGAACAAACAAAAAAACAGACAAAAGCAAAGAAACTCTGTTGCCTCCATCTTGAAGGTGTACGGAATGGATGGGGGCCATCTGTGCCTTCATCCGCTCAAAGCGTCATTGCTCCTTAGAGCCTTCGCTCCAGCATTCTTTAAGTAACACACACAGATGAGTTTGGCTCCTTTGGCCTTAGTCATAAGGGGTCTGACCCCATGGAGCCCTGTGATGTGAGTCTCATTTAGCAGTCTTATTATAGGACCTCCGAGGCCCATCCTAAGTTTAGAACTTTCTCATGTGAGGTGTCCTGAAGCAAGCAAAGCAAACCCAGGGCCCTGATTGCCAAGGTTATTGTCTCCTCAGATGTGCTTGTGGGTCATGGTCAGGGCCCAGGCCACTATGTTAAAGTTCCCTAAACTTCCAGCCCCAAAGGAGTAGGTAAGTTTTACATGGTTTTGCTTGCCACTTAAAGACAAAAAAAAAAAAAATGCTTTATAGATATTATGATCTTATGTCGCTAAGATACACAGCTGTGAGATAGGAGGCGTTACACCCTTTGCTGCAAGATTTAAGCTGTTTTATTTGGGTATCAAATTTTATTGGTTCATAAGCCAATAATTTTATGTTGTCAATCTCTACAAACACAAACGTCTCCTCCACCCATCCCTTCTTGGGAAGGTTTGTCTTTTAATGCAAAAGAGAATGAGAGATGGCCACAGTCTGGCTTGTTCAAGGAAGGAGAGTTTGCCCTTAGGAGTTGGCTACACTGACTGTCAGTACATAGTCACGCAGCCTGATGCCCACCTTCTGCCCTTGGGTGAGTCAATCCCTTCTCCCCCGCTGCTGGGGTTACCTGAATATTGGTCCCTCTAAATCTTTCTGCACTAATGAAATGCAGTTCCCTCAAGGGCTTTTAAATGATAGGAAGGAAAAAAAAAAACGCAACTGGAAAAGCATGTACTAAGATTAAATAAAATAAAAAGTGCCTGAAGCCCCAGGATAAACAGACAAACAAAATACCTCTCAGTAGGTTTTAATTCCTCATCTCAAAGATAAATAAGAGCCTCGAGTTAACAGGAGAAAAATGTGAAGATCCCGGGGAATGCTAATATTTTCTCTGAGGTCTAGGATGTTAATGGTTTGAGTAGTGGAACCGGTTTCTAGCCTTTCTCTCCTAGGACTAATGGCGTTTACACTCTGTTTTGCAGGGTAAAGAGGGAGATTTTGTGTACAAAGAGGTAATCAAATCGCCTACTGCCTCCCGCATCTCTCTTGGGAAAAAGGTGAAGTCGGTGAAAGATACAATGAGGAAGAGGATATCTAAGAAATACAGCAGCCCCGTCTCTGAGCAGGTGTGTGGCCATCTTGCTGTGACCCAGGTTCTTGCTAAGCACGGTCCGCTTGGGCTATTAAATGGTGCTATAATGTGTGTGTGTTTCTTGGCATTAACCAGCTGCTAGATCAGGCTGTATTTGTGCAGAAAAAGAAGGCGTTTGCTACAGAAACAGTTGTTTAGCAGTTAGGGCTTTCCGGATACCATTCTTAGTTCGGAGACTAGAAAATACAGGCCCTGTGTATTAGTGGCTTTTCTGGTTGCTGCATCAAAATATAAGACCAAAGCAGCTGAAGGACAGAAGAGAGGCTTTATTTCAGCTCGCAGCATCAAGACACAGTGTTTCATGGCAGGCAGGTAGTGCCTTGAGTCACTGGTGACATTGTCCTTCATCAGGAAGTAGACAGAGACGTGAAGGCTGCCGCTCAGTCCCCGCTCTCCTTTCTTTGCGGTCTATGGACGGATAACCACTGTATTCAGGTGACCTTCCACCTGAACGACTCTAATCTAGAAAACCCATCACAGATGTGCCCGGAGCTTCGTTTCCATGGTGATTCTAAACCTTATCGAGTTGACAATTACGATGAAACCTTCACAGCAGGCCTCCCATTTCAGAGAAATGAAGACAAGGCCACACAGAAAAAGATTCTGCTGGGCTGTCAGCACAGTAGAATGAACCTAGTGAATACATTTAAGCTCAGTGGGCCAGGGGATTCTTTTTTCAAATACCCTTGTTGTAAAGAAAGAGAGTATCTCCTTTAGAAGTACCCTTTGGAGCTAGAGAGCTGGCACTGTGGTTAAGAGCCATTGCTGCTCTGATGAAGGACTCGGGTATGGTTCTCAGCACCCACATGGTGGCTCACAACACTCTATAACTCCAGTTCCAAGGAATCCAGTGCCCTGCTCTGGTCTCTGCGGGCACCAGGCACACATGTGGGATGCATACAGACATATACATAATGCAAACACTGTGTACCAAAAATAAAAATAAGTAAATTTTTTCTTTTAAGTGTTCTTGGCCAACTGACTTTTCAGATGTAGGCTATATTGTTCTAGAAGTATGTAGTAGTTACGAAGGGGAAGTCTTACAGAAATACTTTCTGGCTACTAGGTTGCAATAGTCAGGCAGGTTTTTATTTGGGGCGAGAGCAGAAGGCCATCTCGCTGGCACTGTGTGTCATCGGGATATCACAAAACTGACTTTGCACCCCTGGTTCCATAGAAAAAAGTTTCATCCGATTTTTGCCTTAATTGCAAGTGTGGAAGGAAGAACACCTAGAGGTCTGAACTTTGAGATAGTTTTGACCTTGGATTTCAAAACCTTCTCTTCTTACCCCTTTAAGGTTACTCGTTTTGCAGCCCATTAAAATACCTGCTTCAAAGACATAAAGAATGCTGCTCCAGCCTGCCAGTAAAACCGACTGGGACCATAGGCACTTCTGTTCAGCTGCTGCCCCCTGGCGGCTAAACACAGCATCTTCGCCCTGTCCCTACTTTCAGCAATATTGCAGAAATAGAAACAATCTGGCCAGTTGTTTCTAAGAAACAACTTAGCTAAATTTTTCCCCTTAAAGTTAACTAACTGCCCTCAGATTGTCCTTCTAAATGCTATATTAAGAGTAGATTGAACTTGATCTACATTTGAGGCCTAGCTTGTTCCTGAGTATCCTGAGCCCCTAAGCTGTTTTCATATCTGGTAGATGGATGGGGTTTTCCCCAGAAATTTTAAGAAAATCTGTTTGAACTTGAAAAACAACTTTGGAGTACTCAGTAAGCAGTACTGTTGTCTACAAATGTAAATATAAGCAAGGATGTAGGCTTTAGGGAGAATATTGTAGATAGGACCAAGTGTAGGCGTCGACATCCATTTCACTGATAAAGGTGAAGACCAAATTGCCTAGAATTATGAAATTCTACTGTCTACTCAGGAAACTCAATTCTGTTGAAACTGTTTCAGAACTCAGGACTTGAGGGAATGCCCAGCTCTCCTGCCTCAGTAAAGCCTGATTCTGAACACGCGGACAAGCCCAAGCTCAAAGCTGGGGGCTCTGTAGAAAGCCTTCGGAGTTCTCTGAGCGGCCAGAGCTCAATGAGTAAGTATCGTTTGCAATGTTTCATGATTTCCTTTCGGAGTTACAGACAGACGTTCATTTGGGCCTCAAGCTAAGGCAAGTTGAAGCTGCACCACTCCAAGTACCCATCCTTGGGGTCCTATTGTGTATTTGTCCGGCTCTGGTGAAGGGGGATGTTTGCTTTTTGATTGGTGAAGATAGAAAATGCATCTCTGATCTTCCAGAGAATAAGCCAATGGTCAACATGCATGGAGATGACCACAAAATACAGGGATCTGAGCAAGGGAAAGAATTCTAAATATTGATAGCAGATATAAGTAAACTTTCCCAGGACCAGCGATGGCTGGTGTTGGCTGAATAGTGAGCAGGAGGAGGTAGCATGTAAATCCAGAACTTTATGTTCTCTCTCTTAGGCATGTTACTCTACTGCTAGGCTTGTTTCCTCCCTGTAATACATGGGAGAAATGGTGAACTCTACAATGGGGGCTCTAAGTGCTATGGGCAAAGGCCAGGGCCTGGCATTGCAGCTTCGTTCTCTGCTGAGTCAATGGCCCAAGGATTCCTATCATGAGGATAAGGTGTTGGGAGTCCCGTGTCACCTAAGGAACAAGTTAGGATGTCAGTCAGAATCATGCATGGCCCAGTGGTAATCCTGTCATACTGCTATGGCTCATAGCTTCCCTTCCTGGGCCTCTTCTAATACACAGTGCTAGCGGTACCTTTCCTCTTCCTTACGTGGGAAGGCTGTTCTTATCCCTGTACATCCTGTTCTCCCTATGCAGGTGGTCAGACCGTGAGTACCACCGATTCCTCCACCAGCAACAGGGAAAGCGTCAAGTCGGAAGATGGTGATGACGAAGAGCCTCCCTACCGGGGTCCCTTCTGTGGCCGTGCCCGAGTGCACACTGACTTCACCCCCAGTCCTTATGACACAGACTCTCTGAAGCTCAAGGTAGGCTTTTTCCCTGGTCTTGGACAACTAACCCAAGCTCTCTTATCTCTTGGGAAGGGTTTCTGTCTTCCCTGCTATTGGATGCGTACAGACTTATCATCCAGACTAGCCCATGGTTTTAGTCATGGCCACCTTGACCCCACTGGTCTCCTTTATAACGAGAATAAAATAGAACCAGACAGTGGTCAAGGATGCGGAAGATGTACATTAACCCTCTGTTACCACCACTTTCTCCCTGGAGCTGTCCTTTGACCCCAGATTCCTTCTAGAACTTCCATGGCCCTTCTTCTATGTTTCCTTTATCTGAAGGGAATAGCTGCCCTGTATTTGTATAACAAAGATGCTTACAGGGAACCTAAAGACACAGTTTGACCTAGAGTAGGGTGTGGCCACAAGTTAGGGGACACCCTCTTGTGCCTGGTGGCAAGCTCTTTCCCCAGGACTAGGATGCTATTCCAAGAGTCAAGGTAGGCAACCTGAGAACATTTGTGACACCCAAGGCCCACCTGACCCTGAAGACCAGGAGGCAGGGAAGGTTGTAACCTGGGATCAGCATGGCATCAAACACAGTTAGAGTGTTCTATCTGCCCTCTGCCAAGCTCCCAATCATATCCTGTCTCGGTCATTCAGGACGGTGACGCGTGGGGCTGGAGTGATGGCTCAGTCAGTAACGTGCTTGTTGCCCAAAGCACGAGGACCCAAGTTCAAATCCCCGGTACCTGTGTAAAAGCTGGGTACGGTGGTGCAACCCATAAACCAGTTCTGTGGGTGTCGAGACAGGTAGACTAATCCCCGGAGCTTATTGGTCAGCCAGCCAATTGATGGAATCTAGATTCAGTGAGAATCCGTGTCTCAAAAATAAGATAGAATGCCATATAGAAAACGACTGGACATGCACATAGGCATACACCACACCAACACATCTGCATGACCCCTACATATAAACACACACAAAATTTAAGCAGGAAGCTGACTATTCTAATATTCGAATCCTAATTTTGTAGCATTTCCCCCGCTCTCTGAATTATGTCATTGCTCCTGCTTAGAAATGTGGCTAACGGAAAATCTCTGTTCCCTGGGCTGCAGAAAGGAGACATCATTGATATAATCAGCAAGCCACCCATGGGCACCTGGATGGGACTCTTGAACAACAAAGTCGGCACGTTCAAGTTCATCTACGTGGATGTGCTGAACGAGGAAGAGGAGAAGCCCAAGCGGCCTGCCAGGAGGAAGAGGAAGGGAAGACCACCCCAGCCGAAGTCTGTGGAGGATCTCCTGGATCGGATCAACCTCAAAGTCAGTCACTGGTTACACGTGTCATACCGTGTCCTTGTCCTTTCCTCTTCCTACACTGGGCAGGTGACCTGCGTCATGTTGCGAGTGTGACTCATTAATACCACCAGTACTTGACAGGAATAGTTACCCGTAGCCTGATGTTGCCCTTGACCTCTAGGAAGGAGATAGCACAGCGTAAGCTCGGTGTCAGTATTCTGCTCTCGGCCACACCTCCACGGGACCGCGAGACACCCGCCTTCTTTCCTCTCCCGTGCTGTACCTCCCAGTGCCTTCTAGAAGATTATTCCTACACTGGTAGATTTTGGTTCTCAACTTATAAAACATTTTGCTCTAGAGAAATTCAGAGGTTTTGCTAAGTTGAATTTTAATAAGCCCTCCAAATGTAAAAGGAGTTTTTCTACCATGGGCCATGTGGTGATAAAGGAATTAGTTCCTGTCTGGGGCACAGTGACAGTGTCAGTAAGTGGGGTCCACCACTACAGCGTGCAGCAGGTATCGTCTCAAGCCATCAGTGAGTGAGCACTACACCCCTGTCTGCCTACTAGGCTGGAAGACTGTGAGCCACCGCATATATTACAGATGATACTCGTCCCTTGGTTAGCATAAAAGCTATTATGGGAAGAAGTCTGAGGGGGTCTCAGGCTAGTTTTTGGACATGCATCATATGGCTAGGCCGTGGACTCCCTTTGATCTCCTTGTTCTACTTCATAGGAACATATGCCCACTTTCTTGTTCAATGGCTATGAAGACCTGGACACCTTCAAGCTCCTGGAGGAAGAAGACTTAGATGAATTAAATATCAGGGACCCAGAACACAGAGCAGTGCTTTTGACGGCAGTGGAGCTGTTACAGGAATATGACAGTAAGTTCAGACACACACACACACACACACACTGCTAGATGAATATCATCATGATTATTATTGTCACCAATGGGCCTCGAATCATGTGCTTAGGGTCCCTGGAGTCACTCAGTTGGTCTCGTTCTTTCCAAAGCCAAGGTTAATTTCCTATTATGACAAGACAGTTCACAGACCAGACATGCCTGTCAGTGTTGGGTAAAAGGCATGCTGCCCCAGGGGCTGAGGAACCAGTAGGCTCTACTTGATTCTTGATGGAATGTGCCGTCTTCAGCAGGTCAATCAAAATCCCTGGGTAAACAAAAACAAGCCAAAACAACAACAAAATGGCTAGGTGTCTCTTTGCCCATCTAAGAGTTAACCATTTTCTGAAGCATGAGTTTTTTTCCTATTGAATAGGCTTGTTAGTTTCCGTTAAAGAAGGAAATATCCTCTGAAGTGAGTCTGTGGGGCAGGAATTCCCAAACTAAATACGAGAGCTTATTTTCATGCCCTGTGAACAGAGTTCAGGGCATTCACGGCTTTTATTGCGTCCATTGCTGTTCTCTGTCTGCTAAGCCGGGCTTATCATGTTCTTTATTCTTCAGTCTGGCAAAAAAAAAAAAAAAAAAAAAAAAAAAAAAAAACCTCTTAAACTGATTCATCATGGAGGAAATATCCTTTCCAGTTCTTGAATTCAAGTGTATTTTCTTTCCGTGCTTCCCGGGTACCAGTAGCTAATGGATTTCTATCACTGAAAGACAGGCCCAAACCATGGTTGATGATGGGGAAGAGTTACGTATTATAAATGATTATAAATAGTCCCCAGCTTAAAATTTCCTTGCTTTTCTGATGCCAGGAAAGCAATTAACAGTTGCTAGAAACTATACTCCGAATTTTGAGTCCCGTTCTTTTTCTAGGCAAGGAATAGGCTGTCTGCAAGCTTTCAGTGCTGAGCTGGAGTCCCTGGCCAGCCTGAGATCATGATTGACAGCTGCTTACTCTCCACTCTGTCCCAGCTTGTCGACTGGGACGTTCTCTGGATTCGGGCTGTTGTGTGCATGCTAGCTTATACTATCCGAGCATACTGTTGTAAACTGAGGAACATTTGTATTTTCTGGATGCATAAGACCCAGGAGAAAAGGAAGCAACTGTGTCAGTAAATTCACCCTTTAAATTAACCAGAAACAGGAAGGAATGCTATCACTGTCAATAGAATTCTGAAGCTTAGCTGATGTCAGCTTGACATCGAGATCACGTAGGAACCCAGCCTTTGGACACATCTGTGAGGAACTTCTCTAGAATAAATTAGCCTTGGAGCATACCTGTGAAGGAGTGGGTGGATGAGGGCCACTGAGGTGGAAGGACACACCTTGGCTGTGGGTGTTGCCCTTGTGTGGGCTGAGGTCCTGGACTAAATAGAAGAGAGTGTGACCGTGTACTCACGTTCCTCTCCGTCTGCTGACTGTGACTGCCGTGTGGCCAACTGCTCAAGCGCCCACAGCCACAGTTTGCCCACCAGGACGGACTTTCCCCCACACCCTCAATAAACTCTTCAGCTGCTTTGATGGAGCCTTTATCACAGCCTCAGGAGAAGAAATTAATACATGGGGTAAACAGGCATCCTTCAGGTCCAGGCTTCGGGTGGTGGGGGGCGGGTGGGTATGACCTGCTGTGGCGTTTTGTGACCCGGTCTCTGTAGCATCTGACCCTTAAGAGATACCCTGGGTCTCCGGCCAGGTTGTGTGTAAACAGCCTGCCTAGTGACTGGTGTGGCTGACCTGCTCTATCAATATGAATTAGAGTTGAACCATCTGTTCCCCTGGAACACATCTGCTCCGTATTATCTGCCATTTACTCTTCCCCAACCATGGAGGACAGCTGGCTTATATACATCATCCGTTACATTTCCTGTTTCATTTAGATGTCATAAGAGCAAAGCTAAATCCTGCACATTGGCAGGGATCTGAGCCGAGTTTGACATAACACATTGGCTCAGACGATTGTCCCAGGCTCATAGCCTAAGTAAGATTTGTACCAGAATCGTTTTATAGGATATCGTTATCCGCCGTGATGCTAACTTGGAGGCTCACATGGACTCCTTGTTTCTTCATATATCCCATTTTGGGTCTATGCGTTTCCATTGTTTGTAGTTTCTCTGATACCTAAAATTGTATCTTCTTTTATTGATCCTGAAGCAAAGGCTTCGGTGCTCGGCGGTTCTAATTAGTGTTGAGAGGTCATATCCAGATGTGGCCTAATGATGTAAGACTTCCCATCCCATGCAGTTAAAGTCATTGTAATGAAGAAAAACTCCCTCCGGGTCCCTCAGTCACTTGGAGAAACCCAGTACTGTTCTGCCAAGTTGGGTTTGTAGGCAGTCGAGACATAGAGCGCTAGTAAGGTTCCCAGAGAAATGTGGAAATATCTTGAAGTGATCTAGCTCACTTCCACTGAAACTAATACATCTCTAGCATGGCTTGGAAGTCAGACCCAGCTGGTGTCCTCCCAGGAGGGAAGGGGGCCGGCAGTCGGCCTTCCATTTGGAGATTACCAGCTCTTTACATCCTCTAAATGAAAAAAGCCCTTAAATGGTTTACCTTTAAAAAATATTGCAATAGAAGACATATATCATATCGTTTGCCATCTTAACCAATGTTAGGTGTTCAGCTCAATAGAAACAGTCCTTCGAAGCTGGCCATGGTGGCTCATAGCTGTGGTCTCCCCTGCCGTTAACACAGGTATGGCAGGATTACTGAAAGGCTATAGGGAGAGAGACCCTGACTGAAAGAAGGGAGGTGATCTTTTTATATATAAGACTTTTAATTTAAGATGATTTGAAGCATGCAGGAGGCACAGAGAAAAGCTGAACAAATGCGTGCAGGAGCACTTCACAAATTCAGGGGTGGCGATCAGTCTGCCATATAGAAAACACAGTAAACCCTTTGAAGAGGCTTCCCCAAGAACTCCATCTCCCCCTGTTTCCAAGGAAACTGCTCTCTAGAAAACGGTGTGTGCCATCGCTTTGGATGTTCGAGCAACTCAATGTCTTTGCAAATCCCGCCCGTGTGCATGCTCACGTGTGAGTGGCTTGGCAGGGGAGAGCTTTTGACCCAGCATTCCGAGTCCCTTCAGCTTGTGCCCAAATGGGACTCCAGCCCTTCTGATCTTGTTTGAATGACAACTGGCTTCTTCCTCTCCATCTTGAGTCTTTTCTCTGGTGGCATTGATGCTAGCAGGTGTAGCAGAAGGGTCTAGACGCAGAAGACCTTTCTTCCTTCTTGTGAAAATGGCGCTCTAGTCCCGTGTCGTACGTGTCCCACGTGACTGTGAACTGTGCCATGGTTCTCAGGCATGAGAGAAAGTCTTTCCTTTTCTGTAAGGACAGGATTTAATAATGCCTGGTAAGGCGGGTTTCCAGGATGCACTTCACCACCTCGGCAGGAGTCCTGTGTTCTGTTTTCTGTGCCCTAGCAGGCACTCTGCAGCCTGTGTTGCTGCTCTGTCTGCTCCACCGGACTGTCGGCACTGGGAACACATGAGCGATCCCTCTTTCTGGGTAGCAGAAGACACCCCAAAGCACTCCTTTGCCAGTATCATTTTCCTAAGTAGCGTGCTAGACAAGAACAAAGGCCGGTCCAAATCCGCAGGCTCTTCCACAGGATGAGAGCATCGCTGTAGAATGTTCCAGTGTGAGGTTGTTTGCGGAGGGAGGGGCGGTATTTGCTCATGGGCTTCTAATTTGTTAATCTCTCGCTAATCGTTTGGTAATTAGCACTCTTTTGGGGTATACTTTGAGAAGTTTTTCTGACAGACTCTGTGGCATCATTCAGTTTCCCTCTGAGGAAGACAGGCAGGCGGTGTAAAGGGAACGGGAACCCACCAGCACGTGCCTGAGAAAGATAGGCAGGCGGTGTAAAGGGAACGGGGAACCCACCAGCATGTGCCTGAGAAAGATAGGCAGGCGGTGTAAAGGGAACAGGGAACCCACCAGCACGTGCCTGAGAAAGATAGGCAGGCAGTGTAATGGGAACAGGGAACCCACCAGCATGTACCTGAGAAAGATAGGCAGGCAGTGTAATGGGAACGGGGAACCCACCAGCATGTGCCTGACGTCGTAGCCCTCAGCCTCCTCCCACATTCATTCTGATGATCTGGGAAAAGGCATCATAGTTCTGGCTTATTGATTTCTTCCTTTTTTCTTTGTGTGTATGTGTGTGTGGTTGGTGTGGGCAGGTGAGGGGCAAAGGGAAAGAAAAAATAAATTAAAGCCATTTGTCTTTGAGACTAGCTATTTGTGTAGAAAATATTCTCTTGGTTTTCGTTTTGTGTGACCAAGTCCTTTCTCCACATAATTATCCAAAGACGTGCTGTGTGTAGAGAAGCCTCAGCGGCCTAGGCTCCCTTGGCTCCCTCTCTAGAAAACACAACCATTCTGCCTGGGAATTGAATGCGCACACCGTTTCCCGCATGCTTTACTCCAGGGAGACTCCCTGAAGCAGCATGGTTAACTTGCCTCCTGGTTTTCCCCAGCCCTGACTGAGGTCTGATTGACAAAAAAATGATGCTTCTTTAAATCATGATGCTTCCTTATGGATGGATTGCCCAGGCTGGGACTGTTCCATCTGCCAGTCTGAGGGTCGCCTGAACACCTTTCTCACTCTGGGTGTGGGGAATAGAAAATGCCTACCCAAGGGCAAGAGAGAACGGTCAAAAGAACAGAGACCTTCAACACTCCAGAAGACAAAAGATCCGTTCTTCTCTCACCAGCCTTCCTCAGGCCGAGGCAATACAACCGGCTCATATCGTTAACCACAGGCTAACAATATTCTCCGATGCTAATAGAGCAATATTTCATCCGACACTTTTATATAAGCTTCCGAGTTTGAAGAGCCCCTAATATAAATGAGCTGAAGGGCAAGCCGGCCAGGTGCCTGGAATCACTTGACCCTGTCCCCCTAGCACAAGCCGCGCTCACTCACACGGCTCTTGCTGATAGCCTCATCACTTGGCTGTGCCCTCTTCCTTGCCAGCACCGCACTCTGCATTCTCCTCTGTCCCATGGCTTCATTTTGCCACTGTTTGGATAGCTTGGGGGTTATCGGCATATTTCAACCCTGGGCTCTCTGATGCCAACTTTGTCCTCACATAGTGGATACGCTCCTTGAAAGAGAAGTGTTCTGATTTCATTAGCTCATTTTCACTTTCGTTAGACTTAAGCACGGGTGTCAGTAGCAAAGGATGAATATCTGACTGACTTTGGGGCTCCTGGTGACATCACGCTCTGTACTTCATCCCCCAGGTAACAGTGACCAGTCTGGGTCTCAGGAGAAGCTTCTGGTGGACAGCCAAGGCCTGAGCGGATGTTCCCCACGAGACTCCGGATGCTACGAAAGCAGTGAGCACTTGGAAAATGGTAATGTTTGCGCTAACTTCTAGAACAAGCTTCAGCAATTCCCAGCTTCAAATGTGTAAGAATATTCTCTCCAAAGCCTCGATTCTTGTCTGGCAATGAAGCCACGGGTCATCTTTCCATTTCGGGCCTCGTCCCCCACCGCTCTTCAGTTAGCATCTGTGCTCATTCCTCCTGGCTGCTGCGTGAAGTTTATAAATTCTGCCTAAAATACCTGCGGCCATAAAACCTAAATTGTGTGTCTCTTGTGCCCTTTTCTTCACATAGTAACCACCAGCATCTCAGTGCTGGGAATGATTAGGCCCATAAGGAAAACAATTTACCAGGTCGACCATCCATCAAGGGTACCCTGGCAGCCGTGTTCTGTATGTCGTAGCCGCAAAGCCTGATTCCGGAAGCAATTGCCCCTAGAGAGGGTGACTAGAAGGGCCACGGGTCTTATTTGTGGCTTCTCTCTCCTAACAGTTGGGAAGCTGACGATATAAAACTCCTAAAGCCTCCTCCATACTGAACCAAGGTCTTAAGCGGAATAAGGCAGAGAGGGTAAATGGCATGGCAGGGGACTGTGGCTTCCTGTGGTATGCCCTGAATTCCTATTATTGTAAGATTAGAAGCAGTAGTAAAGAGGTCATACTGCCGTCATGTCCTAAGTGCTGTTGGACACTTGAAAACGATAGAAGAACATACCCGGGTTCCATAGCATATACCAGCTATTGGAATTCTCATCTGGTACTAACAGGTTAGGCTATTTTTTCACATGTGCTGAAGCAAGCCATCTTAAGCTATAGGTTGCAGTTTGTTAGTGGGTTGTGAAGTCAGTTTAGTGACCCATGGATAATGGCTTTGTAGGACGCAGTAGAAATCAACACGTTCCATATGGTCAGGTTAGAATCATTAGTAACGTTACTACAGTCTTTACTTCACGTGTGTCTGTTGGATGGTAGACATAAAAATGTGTTTCTTTATGCAAATCATGCTTAAAAACAAATAGCATGGGAGAGTTATTTTGAGGAGTACCCAAACTTTTTCTAAGCTAAGACAAATAAAAGCTGGGTTCAAATTCTCATGAGGAGCTTACTCCAGTTACCAACCATACTCTTGGAGTAACCTCTCCTCTGCATCGGCACCCTGGGCATCTCACCCACCTCACACTGATGTCGATTCTGATAAGCATCACGGGAACCTAGCAATGTACCCCTAAGCTCTGCCACCCAGAATGTTCTGTCACTTTGGAAGATAAGCAGGTCCTCTGATGCTTCACATTTAGATGGCCTTGGTCAGTGCAACGCAAACCCACCCAGGAGCCCGGCATACTGTCATTTTTAGCAAAGAGCAAATCTTCGGGTAGGTTTGGGAGGCATTTTTCTTCTCTGTTAGTAACTTTTCTGTGGCTGAAGCAATCTGGTAAATTAACCCTAGCAGTGCTGGCTTGGTAAATCCGGAAAGGAAGATAGTGCTGGCAAAGGGTTTAATGCCCAGAAGAACTTAGGAAAACCTCTTGGCGAACTGGATGAAACCCGCTGGTGAGCCATGCTTAGATTTCAGGGCAAGTCAGGGCTCTTTCTATATGAAGAATGTGAACCTGGCATTGATACATACATGGTTTAGGTTGGGAGGTAATGAGAGGAAAACATACTTCCAAAGCTTGTGCTCTATGAGTGTTAAGAGTTTTCTATTTCAGCTAACTTTTAAGCTTTCATATGGTCTGCTCTCTGAAGCATTTTGTTTCCATTTAGCTGTAGCGATTCTTCTGTTAACGAGAAACGGGATGGTAGCCAATACATTGAGTCGTAACCGTAGGCCATATCTCCATGTAGCAACAGAATAGTGACCTCCGAAGAAGGGGCTAGTGCATTGCTGTTGAATAGAGGAGAGATCCAAGAAGGGTTTGCAATATGAACCTCTTCATAGAGGATGCATGCCATTTGACCAGGCCTCTCTGCTTTGCAGGATGTAAAATATTTCATATGCTGTTTGGGGTCTTATCAAAAAGGATGGCCTCGTTAATAAAAAGTCCAGTTGAGGAGAGAGCTGTTCTCATCCGCCAGCCTTAGGGACTGTAGTTATGCTTGGCATGAAACACTTCATATTATCGGTTTGAGGTTTGAGGAAGCTCAGAAAGCTGTGAAATCATGAATGGAGACTCTTTTTCTCTCTGCTGATGAAGGCTAACCCGCTTGTACTGCTAGAGCCCTGGGCCTTTCTTTCTGTTCCATTTCCTTCATCTCTACTGCCTCACAGAGAGACTTTTTATCAAAGATAGCCTTCTGTTTGCCCCGAAGCAGCTACTTCCCTTATGGCGCGGGCACCGTCCAACCCGTTTTCTTGCTCTCCCTATCGTGTGCGTCCACAGCCTGATTTCTCCCTGCTGCTCTTTGCGGATCAAATTGAAAGGGTGATATTGCTCAAAGGGGGGACTTAGAGTTCGAAATTAAAATACTGAATTCAGAATGTTTATTGATAGGTTGGTGGGGGGACCCTCTTAGCTATATTAATAATATGCTAGCTTTTCAGTGATTAGACGCAGCCATTTTTTTTTTGTACCTTCCAAACCTGACAAAGAGTTGTGGTGTTTTCATCCTTTTCTAGAGTAACTTAATCACGTGGCTCAGATGTTTTGTTACCTGGAGTATTCTCAGGTTTATCAGACCAGGGACACAATATATGTCATTATCAAAAGAAGAGACAAAGCGCCATAGGTGTGTGTGTGTGTGTGTGTGTGTGTGTGTGTGTGTGTGTGAATTGCCTGGGCTTAAACACATGCCTAAATAGTCAGTGATCATAAGCTTGCCTGTGCTATATACATGCTTACATAGTCAGTGATCATGCGCTTGCCTGTCCCTACACACATACCTACATAGTCAATGAGCATGAGCTTACCTATGCTACACACATACCTACATGATTACAGCATGTTCCCAGTAAAGCGTGTCACACAGTAGCTGCCGCTGTAAATATAAATCAGAAGCTATCAGATTGCTGGGTTACGTCTGGCTGATGTTCAGCTAACAAGCTAGCGATTCGCTTTAATCAGTTGCCGCACTAGAAGTGTCCGAGTAAGTATTTTGTAGATGGTCTCTAGCAAAACACTCCCTGCAGCTTGTTTACCGGTCAGTATCAAAGCTGCTTCCTCGTCGTTCTTGTGTAAATGTGTTCAAGTAGAGTAGCGGCAAGGAAAGGATGACTTACGTGCTGTTTTGTTTTAATCACCCATTGTGGGGACCACTCATAGAACCTGCTCTAAGAGATCAGCTCAGAAAGTCAAGCCGCCAAACAGATCTTATGGCTTGGTTTCTGAGTAGGGCGTGCATAGCCAATCGACCTTCTATACTGAATGCAGCTTGGAATAGACATTAACCCTTGGCTGCTTCTGCTTGGCACAGCATTTTATTTCCATGTAACCAATTCGTTTCCACCAATATAAGTACTTTAATGAGACCAGAATTCTTTATAAAAATAAAAGTGGGTCCCTAACCACCTTACATTTTTCAGTGTCCTAAGTGAAAGTTTTGTTGATGCAGGAATTATGTCCCCTACTAGCCCACGTTTGTACCTTCATGTCAGTGACTTTAAAACGTGGTTGTAAAAATATCTCTTTCTCTCAAGGCAAAACTCAAAAACCCAGCGTGCTGTCTACCAAGTCGTCTACAGAGTCCAACTTGAAGTCTTTCAGCAGGAGCCAGCCAGGCAATTACCCGACATTGCCGTTAACAAAATCGGTGGAGGTGCGCCAGCAGGGAGAGGAAGGCAGGTTGGGCCGAGGTCTAGCCCCGGACACTGCCCAGTGCGGAGATGTGCCCTGTGGGACTGGTTCGAATAAAAACCGAAGGAGCCTCCCTGTCTCCATCTGTCGCAGCTGTGAAACCCTGGAGGGTCCTCAGTCTGTGGAAAGTTGGCCCCGATCCCATTCCCTGGATGACCTTCAGGGTGACGCTGATGCCGGCAACAATGTACCTACCAAGGTGCAGGAAGCCTGCCCTCAGAACGTACCGGAAGTGCCACAAAAGACATCTGCCTGTTCCTCTGAGGCTCAGCCCCAAGGCCGAGATCCTACTGCGGAAGACGGGATGCTTCTGACCCAAAGCAAGGGATTTTCTGACCCCCCAAAAATGATGGCTAAGAAACTGGATGGCCCCACAGCGACCTCTAATCTTGGCGTATCTCCTCCTCAGTGTGTTCCCAGAAATTTCGAGGCTCAGCCTCCAGTTAAACCTGGCTTAATAAGGACGTCTCTTGAGGGTCACAGAAAAGGACATGACCACCACCCCCTGGGCACCAAAGAAGGGGTAGATGGGGAACAGAGCGCCCCTGAGACCAGGACACAGCCCAGACATCCATCGCAGCCCCCACCTGTGCCTGCCAAGAAGAATCGAGAGCGCCTGGCCAATGGCCTGCACCTGGTCCCCAGCCTGGAGGCGCCCACCCTGCCGCTGAAGAAGGCCAGCCCTGCCAGTCCTGTCAGCCCCTGTGACTGCCCCTCTCCCCGGGAGCCCAGGCCTCCCTCGGGGACTGAGCCGGGCAGCCCAACCTGCGCGAGACCTCCACCGTGGCTGGCAGAGCTGCCCGAGAGCACCAGCCTGCAAGAGCATGGTGTGAAGCTGGGCCCAGCGCTGAGCAGGAAGGTTTCCTGCGTCCGGGGCGTGGACCTGGAGATGCTCACCGAGAACAAGCTACAAGCTGAGGGCATTGATCTCACCGAGGAGCCCTACTCTGATAAGGTATCCAAGGCTTGGGCCTCAGGGCCTCTGCCTGTTGTTTTTCTCAAATGAGAGCCAGGTGCAAGTGCTGTGGAGACAGCATGGTGCATTCTACTTATGGCCTCTGTGCGCGGGAAATGTACCCCTTACCCCGGGATTCAGTACAAATGCAACGTCATGGTTTTCTTTCCCCCTTGCTTGGTTTTAGTTTTTGGCAGCTGCGCTTATCAGGGAGCACAGTTAGTACCAGAACTGGTTCCCTAATGGGATGGTGTAATAGCAAGAGAGACCTGAATTTAGGGTACATAGCCCGCAGTCAGTGTGTGTTCCTTCCTGTGTAGTTCAACTGGGGTTTTCAAATAACCCATGTTATCTTCTCCCTGTCAGATTGCTGTAAGCAAATACAGTTGCTGGGAGCATACCTAGCAAACTGCCGAGCCTTCCAGTTTAGTGTCTTGTTCTGGCGTGCGACAGCAATTACACGCCAAGGAGCTGGGAGGCATGATGTGAAAACCCTAATGCACCCAAACCATTCACATCTGCGATGAAACACTGTTCTGTTTGAAAAGAGAAAAACGTACCGACACCAAAGCGACTTTGAAGACAAATCGGTGATAATAGAAGAGGCTGTGCTTTTCTTTGGGAAATGCATCTTCTGTCATAACGTGTTCCCAAGAGTCGCTGTCGTTAAATTCTTATGATCATCAGTGCCTCCCGAGAACAGCCCCTGTCCCCTTTGATATTGATGGCTATGTAGCTCTGAAGGGGAAACGGGGAGACTTGTGCAGTAAATGTGTCCGGGTGTGACAGTGGCGTCTTCTCAGATGAAGGGCAAATAGCATCTGTGGAGTGATGGCTTGGCTTTCCACAGATTAGGGACCATGCTCAGCCACACTAACGCACTGAGTTTTGTAAAAGTGAGTTTCAGGCATCAGAAAATAGAGGATCGTGTTGTCTTAGTTCTGTTTTGAAATATTTAGAGCTTATTGGTGTGTGGAAGATGAAGATGTACGCATGCTCCTTGTCAAGTGTCCGTCCCAGTAATAAATGGGACATGCTCCTTTTGAACTAACCCTTGGTGTTATTTTCTGAGAGCCGAGCCTTCACGTTTGTTGGATTTTAGGTGGGAGAATGTCTGTACCACCCTTCATACCCCACTCCTCTTTCCCCTGGCAGCATGGCCGCTGTGGGATCCCTGAAGCTCTGGTGCAGAGATATGCCGAAGACTTAGATCAGCCTGAGAGGGACATTGCCACCAATATGGACCAGATCCGGGTGAAGCTGCTTCGGAAGCAGCATCGTATGGCGGTGAGCAGCCCACATTTTGGGGAGGAACCCATAGCATTCTGTAGTACATGTAGTTACAAGACCCTGGCTGGCAAGTGTTAACAGCACAAGGGCTTGCTAGAGCCCTGGGAAGAAAATAACATGGTCTGCTTAGATTTTGATTTCGTTTTTTGGAGGGGTTTATACGTGCTAGAAAAGGCCTCTGCCGCTGAGCCACACCGCCGACTTTTGTTTGTTTAGGCATGGCCTCATTGTGTAGTTCAGGTTAGCTTTCAATTTGTGAACCTCCTGCCTCAGCTTCTTGAACACTGGGATTGCAGGCATCATGGTAGGATACTCAGGCTAAGACCATTTTAGTTAAATAAGACGAGTAAGTTCAAGGAATCTCTGTGCACCCCAGGGCATTGCAGTTGACATCGGTGTGTTATGTACTCGGAAGGCACTGAGCCGACTTTATTCTTAGTCTGTGAGAGAAAGCTCTGTGGAGTGGGACAGAGTGAATATGTGTTAAGAAGTTTGGCTTCGATATTCTGCATTTCTCCAAACCCCAGCGCTGTATGTCCCAAGGATATAAAACTTCTACGTGCCAGTTTTCAACGGGTCATTTCTGCACATGTGGAAGAAGAAATGCACAGTTTTAAGCCTTGCTGTTTTTACTTATGAGATCACGAATCTGTTTTAGTAAAATATTTTTCTTACGACCAAGATTCCACAGTTTTTATTAAGTGAATATTCTATGGTTTAGCCAATTATGTATCAATAAATATTTAGGGCTTTTTCTCCTAGTTTTTTATTTTAAATGATAAAGTGAAAAGCAGCTTTATTTTTTTTAATATATCTGTGGAATTCCTAATAATATCTGAGGATTTCTATACTTTTATGAGAGTTCACTTCTTCAAGATTGTACAAAATCAGGGCTGGAGAGATGGCCCAGCGAGCAAAACACACAAGCATGGGACCCAGATCTTACCTCTATAACATCATATACTTAAGTGTCGCTCGGGAGGCAGAGACAGTGGATCCCTGGAGCTCACTGAGCACCCAGTCTGGCTGAGTCAGCCCGTTCCAAATGAAAGCCGGAAGCCCTGCTTCAAAATAAAAGATGGACGGCTCCTGAGGAAGGCCGTGGAAGGTTGACCTCTGACCTCCACACACATGTTGTGCACCTTTGTGAACATGAGTACACGCACAATTACACACATTGTGTGGGCTTTGACATCCTGCATATCTTCTTCCGAAAGACAACCTTCTCTGTACCTACCAATCAGGTTTTAACATCCGTTTCTCTGCCCTAGTCAACTCTGGATATTATTAGATTTTAAACTGTTGACTAACCGTGTACATTTAGATATTTAATTTCCTGGTTGTTACTATAGGGTCAAATACAGGAGAGGTGACACTTTACAAAACCCTACCCATTGAGCACCGTTTTCGACACGGCCACACCTGTTTGTCTCTGCAGTTCTCCTTCGTTAAAGGATTTCGTGGAGACAAAAATAGCGGGACATATGTAAATGCCTGCAGCTTGGAGCCTTACGCACATAACTGGGATTTGATCTAATCCCAGATTCCTTCTGGAATCTTCTAGAATAATCCTTGAAAGTCTTTCTCATTTTTGAGCAGAGTTCTTGATGTTTGACATCTCTTAGCTGTGGCATAGCTCAGTCCCATCCCCCTTAGCCAACAGAAAGTAACCCTCTCATGGTACCTGTGCGATCTTCATGACATGACTTTCTTTATTTACCCAGATCCCAAGTGGTGGGCTGACGGAAATCTGCAGAAAGCCCCTGTCTCCTGGATGTGTTGCCTCTCTGTCGGATTGGCTCATTTCCATTGGCCTGCCCATGTACACCAGCACCCTTTCTGACGCAGGGTTCAGCATGCTGAGCCAAGTGCCTTCCCTGTCCCCCACTTGCCTTCAGGAGGCCGGCATCACAGAGGAGAGACATATAAGGAAGCTCATATCCGCAGCCAGACTCTTCAAACTGCCACCAAGCCCTGAGGCCATGTAGCCAGGCCTGCCATGGCCCTCTTTGGACAAGAGCCAGCCTTCCACTGTGCTTACAAAGCTGATACAATCCCTCTAAATCTGCTGGGGTTGACCTGATCCAGAAGGAAAGACCCCACGTGGGGCTCCCAGACCAGGATTGGTACTAGAACTGAGGAAAAAGTACCCCTCCATGCCAAGGAAATCGGTGTGGTTCTCTTCGATCCCCAAAGGCAAGACAAGCACTTAGTTTTGTTTTCAGACACAGAAGAGCCAAGATGCCAACTTCATTGCGAACACGGTGTATCCAGTCTATCTTTGTGCTGGCAGAGGGGCTAGAAGAGGGCAAGGCAGCCCGCTCGTGTCTGACGGTGCCCTTGCCCATCTGTCGGTCACCCCACTGGATGCCAGAGCGCGATGGGCTGAGCGAGCTAGGCCAAAGCAACAGACTCTGGACTTACTGTACACTATTGCCCAGACTCCTCCGTTCAGAAGTGAGAGCGGCTGACTACACCCAGAGCAGGGCAGCCCTGTTCTCCTGTAGATAAATAGGAGACATTTGAATTGCTTTCTAGCAATTAGCTTTTGTTTGCCTTAATATAAACTTTTAATCAGTTATCTTATCTAGTGTCCGCAACCCTTAACCCTAGTTCCAGATCTTCAGCTTAGACTGCCATCTAACGTATTGGGGGTGTTTTCAGCAAAAATAGCCCCCTTTTTTTTTTTAACAGTCTCGTTCTAACGTGGTTTATTTTATAGGGGTGACTACCAGGCCCACATTTCATGTTGGCTTTTAGCTTTTAAACTAACCACAATTTCAGTACAAGTCCATCTGTACTCACAGAGGGGCATGTATGTTCACGTGTGCAACGGCCCTTCATCCCACGCTCCTTAGCGAGTGCCCGTCGTGGTGGCCACGGTGCTGCAGCATTTACATGGAATCCTGACCACGCCCATTCCAAAACCCGGTCTCAGCTAGTGGATGACCTCGGCAGAAAGTCATTGTCGTGTCGCGAATCTCAGAAAGATTTTTTTTTTCTAAAAAGGGAAGTAGTTACATGCAGTTTGTTGGTTTGTTGTTTGTTTTACTTTTTTTTTTTTCCTTTTTGGCCAGTTCTACAGTTGTTTTTTATCTCTCATTTGTTACTTAGATAATTATTTTAACTCAAAGGTTCATCATGGAGCCAGACAAGCCACATTGGCTGTGTGTTCAACTCTGCATCTTTTCAACTGTTCTTCAGTGTAATCGCTCCTCTTCTTATCTGATGTCTGGTTTCCTAGCAATCGGTAGACTTAGACAGATGCCCCGTGCCATCGGTTTGCCATGCAGTGTTTTTCTCTCGAGCATCCTGTGAAGGCTTATGTTCTCACAGAGGCGCTTTGAACACGGCCTGGATCAAAAGTCCTCTGATATGTCACTAGATCATTAGAACATGATTTCCCTCAGGAGAGGAGGGCAAGTGGTCTTCTTAATAACAAAACCAGCTCGACCATGGGCTTCATATGGCTGAACCCCTGGCTCTGAGGAAAGGGACATTCTCAGGTGATGTCTTCTTTATTTTATTTTATTTTATTTTTCACACTTCGGTATGCATTTAAAATAACACTATGTTTCCTCAGTTTCACTTGCCTTCTATAAGATGCCGTGTGAAGAAGTCGAGACAAGTTAGACTAAAAAGGCAAAGCCCCCAGATTCCTATTGGACTCTTAAAGAAAGACCTCATGCTTGGCCCCCTGGGTTGTGGCCAAGCCTCCCTCCTGGGTGGGGATGCAGGGTTCTCAGCCAGCTACAGCATCTAGGTTGTTTCTCATGCTGGTGTGGGACTGGTGTTCAGAAACGGGCGTCTCATGCTTTTGAAGTAACCCTGGCCTGACGTCGGAAGAGATTCTGCTCACGAGTAGCTGAGTAAAGAGACGAGAAAAAGTCATGTTAGCGGTACCAAGGGAGAAGGAGAAATCTCACGCGAACTTCCAAGGTTTAGCCCATTCTCAGTGTAGGGTTTTTTCTTTTCAGTCAAACTAGCACCAGAGGTCTTGAGAATGCCAAACAATATTTTTATCACTCTGGAAATCATTGCCTTTGCATGGAAAACAAATTCAGGGACCATGAATTTAGTGTGAATGTCTGAAGGGGCTGAGGTGGTGTTCTCTCTCTCTCTCTCTCTCTCTCTCTCTCTCTCTCTCTCTTCCAATATATCTGTAGTATTTGTTTGTTTTTTTCTTTGCTTTTAACAGTTCATTTGGTTTGAATAAAGCCTGAATGTTGGTGTGTGGCCCTGAGGTGGCCTGGGGCTGTCCCTAGGGCTGTGAGTAGACAAGTGGCAGGCTTTAGCAATATCCAGTTTTGATCAGTTGCATTTGGTACAGAATTTTGAGTGACGGTGAAACTTGTTGTCTTTGGAAAGCACAAAAGAAAGCTGGAAAGGCATTTCGGCTCAGGTAGCTACCCAGAATGTGTGTGATTTGTGCGTCTCAGCTGTCCGCAGAGAAAGCAGCTGCCCAAACTTCGATTTACATTCCCAGATGATAAGAGCAAATAGCTTTTCATGGCCTTGCATAGTTGGGGGCCCTTTTCTCTGTCCTGACCCCAGGTGTGGATGAAATTGGAAATGATTCCTCTGTGAGAAGTGTTTCCCCGACACAGCCTAGTGTGTTCCACAGCTGCAGCGGAGCTGAGGTCGATTCCCAAGTCGCTGCTGTGTGCGGACTGAGTGAGGTTCCAGAAAAGTCTGTCTTGCGTCCAAGTTATCTTGATTTTTAAATTGATAGAAAAGAAAAACAAACTGTCAAGCAAGTTATATGACAACTAACAACATTGCACTTTCTGTATATGAAATCAATATTTAAATAACTTATTTTTCTCCATTGCTGTTCTTAAACCTTGTAAGTAGCTGTAATATACCAATACCAATACGGTCTTGCAATTGCTTCAGCCCAAGAAAGCTGTGTATTGTTTTAAAATTTGTACAAACAAATTATTGTGATGATCCATTTAGAAGAAGAAAGGCGGACAGGAGGGTTTTCCTGCGCATCAAACTTGTCTATAATAATGTCATCTATGTACTTAGGGAAAAAGTAAATAAATTTCTTCAGTTGAGTCTGTTTCTTTTGTTCTGGTGGCGCTTCAAAGACAGAAGAAAAATGAAAGAGAAACTTGAAAATCTTAAAAATTAAAGGGAGGGTGGTTGAGGAGTGCAGTGTTTTGTGAAAATATTGATTGTACAGGGGTCTTTTTTTTTTAATGACTCACAAAGGTTCTTTCTTTGCCTGATGTCTGTGTGTCTGTGTTCATGTGTACGTGGGCATGAATGTGCCATGACGAATGTCTGGCGGTCAGGCAGTCCTGGGTGACCTCAACTTCCATCTTGTTTGAGACAGTCTCTTATGTGTAAAGTGCTCTGTCCACCAGGAGGTCTGACCCACAAACTTCCAGAGTCTGCCTCACATCTCACTATGTGAGCACATGAACCGCTGCATCCAGCTTTGCGTGTATCTGAGTACCCAGGCTCAGGTCCCCACACTCACACAGCAAGCGTTCTAGCTCCCGAGCCTTCTCCTCAGCCCTGCTCATTCCCGATAGCAAAGCACGCTAATCATACAGTTTTTCTTTTTGAATACACAACAGAGAGCCATAATCATAGCATCTTTCAAAAGAAAGATGTTTGGAGGTCATCTCTCTAAGCTTATTGTCCTCAAGTGAAGACTCCAGGGCCAGGTACATGGTTGACTTGACCAATAATTCACAGTGAAACGTAATAACCAAACTCGTGTCTGCTACTGAAAGAGAAGTTCAGGTTAAGATAGTCCAGGAATTAGCCAACTTGACAAAAATGTGTTTCCAACATTGGTGAATCAGGGTTGGTATAAAGATCAGGGTTTAGTTTCATTTGGTTTGGCTTTTGTGGTGGGAGGGCTTGAACCCAGGCCATTGCATATGGCAGGCAAATGCTCTGCCTCTGAGCTCCAGCCCATCCCCCAAAGAGGAGGGTTCCAACAGTAACATTTCTTGAGTATATAATATATGCTCATGAAACAAAACAAAATACATCTCCTTTCTTGCCCTCGACTTCATTTCTCCCTCCTCCCCCTCCAGGCAGCTCTTGCCACAGCGCTGGCCTAGCTTTGCAGACATAGTGTAGACAGTCATAATTCCATGTGAATTGCACATGGATGATAGTATATTCTTCATTTGCTTTCAAATGAATGTATTCTGGCCATCTCATGTCGACATCCTTCCATTCTCTTAGAGGCTGTGTAGTAGTCTATCATGCTGATGATTTATTTAACCAAACCTCTGCAGGTATGAACACTCACTTTTCAGGTTTTATTTGTTTGTTTCGTTTTTAGCTGTTAGGAATTTTCTAAAAAACCCTTTATCACTTGGCAGGTAGAACAGCTGGCTTCCAAGTGTACATATTCTAAATTATAATCAGATATTACAAATCCAACTGCCCAATCTCATCAAAGAACACCTTACTGTGGTAGGTTGGGTATCATGGGGTTTTTCTTCAGTGACAACTTTATTATAAACTTGACATACAAAGTTCTAATGGGGACAAGACTGAAGAATTTCATCATTTAAAAGTTTAAATACCACATTATAGATGGGTTTCATTTAATAATCCTCCCTCTCTGGTTTCCAGCCCCCCAAGATGCTGGCGCCCCCCCAAGCCCTTAACTTCAGTTCTGCTGAACAAGGTTGACCCTCTCATGACAGACAGGTTCTACATCCAACTTCAGAGCCGTCTGATGGCGCCCAGTCCAGGATGAGGCAGCTCTCGTCTTGTTCGGGGCAGCATTTACTCATGTATGCTAGCTGAATAGCTGGTCTGGAAGGCAAGGTAAAGGCTTTCTAGCATCAGTTGCGATGCCTTGTACCAACTTTCCCCAGAGTAACTTGGGGATACTTGTCAAAATGAATCTCGTAGTGATGTCACGGTCATGGCCCCTGGTCCTGTGGCCTCTAGCTCTTCCTCGGTAGGCATAGCATGTCCAAAAGGAGAGAGCCAAATTTTAATTTCCTTTTTTCTGATTATTGTTGGGCATCCATAAAGATTTTTGAGTTTTTCTATCCTTATCAATTTAGCAAGATACTGCTATGTTGTAATGCTTAATAAATATTGATCAAATGTAAAGGCTAAACCTACATTAAATATCTAATGCAGCCATGATCCTAGAAAATGTCCCACCAGTCTTTCCACTATGCGTATTTCTCTGGAGCCCGGCTGGGTGTTTTTACAGCCTACTGAGTAAGGTAGATACTTTTGTGCGTGTATCAGGTCAATTTCGGAACCAATCCGATCTGGAAAATAATTCCCTTGCCAAGGCCACCAGAGGCACAATTCTTTGGAAACAATTGCAGACCGAAGACTTTGCCATACACTACATGGCATTCTACCAAAATGTGCCTTTTCTTGTCCATGCACTGGGGTTACTTGTTGACTTTGCCCATGAAGAATGATTCATCAACTGCCATATTGTGCTCCAGGTCTCCCATATAAATGCTCTTCACTCCTGGTGCTCACAACCAAATACCTTAAACCGTCTCTCTTCTTCCTAACAGACTGTGTATTTCCCAGCCCACTCTCGGCCCCCTGACCTCCGCCAGTGGCAACAGGGTTCTGTTGCTGAGTCCATTCGTGGAACGCTACCTCCTGCACCACTCACCTGCTGTCCTCAGTACTGGACATGGCTGCCTATTGGCTAGCAGTTCCTCCCCCTCTTCCACCTGTCCCACACTGTAAATATTCCGGAGTCTTAGACTTCCACTACATTTTTCTTTCTTTTAAGACTTTATTTCGGAGGAGGTATGTATACATGTGTGCAGGTGCCCTTGGGGGCTAGAGGTACCAGATCCCTCTAGTGCTGGAGCTTGAAGTGACTATGAGCCACTTGCTATGGGTGCTGGCAACCAAAGTGGGGTCCTGTGGAAAAGCAATATGTGCTCTTAATCACCGAGCCCTCTCTCCAGTCCCCCAGGACTTCTTGTTACTGGGGTTTGTAGAGCATTACCTAGCAGCCCTGGGAAGCTGGCTCAATATTTTAATTAAAGAAACATGTAGTGGGAAATGGAGAGGGGAGGTTTCTTCAATGTGGCCACACAGAGAAGAGCAACAGATTAAGAGTGAACCCACACCCCCAAAGTCCACAGTAAAAGTCCTGACCTGGTGTTTAAGTTGAGATAAAGACAAGTCCTGATCAGAGTGCAGTCCGTAGTCCATCATGGTTTCCACTGTGGTGTGGTGAGTCTTAAGAAGAAAAATCTCATCTGCAGAGGGCAGAAATGGTTCCTCCTATGCCGGCATCAGAGCTTTGCTTCTCCCTTCCCCCAGCTTGAGACTCAGGGAAGTTCCAAAGACTTAGAGCCTGTGGTGTCCATAACCAGATTCCAGGAGTCCCTCTCTAGAATCTTCATGGCTGCCAGGACAGTGACCGTTTCACCGCTGGGGAATCTCCCCTCTGTAGTTTCCTCTTCTCCTCAGAGACAGCATAGAGTCATCCCAGGTATCTGTCACTTGTCCAGCTTATCCCTCTGGACTCAAGCCCTTTCTTAAGGAGCTGCAGTTACAGAATCAACAGGAAATCCCACATAGGAGCTGCAACAGACAGCTGACCCCTGGCCAATCACAGCCACTAAGCTGTCGTTAGTCACAGGTGGCCTTCTGATCTGAGAAGACAGTAGGAGGCCGCTGAACTCACTTGGGTATTGTGCACAATCTCTGTCTGGCTAAGTTGCTGGGTGGAGCTCTTAGAGTCGGCTCTGGCTCTGGCTGCTGGGCTTGCTTCATTAAACTAGCAAGTTTAACTTATCTAAGGCTTCTCATGCTATGACACTGGCCCATCCTTGTCTCCTATTGCACTCCTTCAATCTTGGGGTGGGTGCTGGGGTTTTGTATATCTGGGCAATGGAATATACAGAAGAAAAACCAGAGGCTAGATTCTGCAGAGAAGATGTGTGGCTCTCTTGTTTCTTTCCTTTTAATTTGATTTATCCATTTTATTTTACATGTGAGTGTTTTACCAACATGTACATATGTGTACCATGTGCATGTCTGGTGTCCACAGAGGTCAGGAGGTACTGGGCCCCCCAGAACTAGAGTTACAGATAGTTGTGAATCACTATCTGGATGCTGGGAATAGAACTTGGATTCAGTAACATGTGATCTTGATGGCCGAGCCATCTCTGCATCCCTGGATGTCTCATTTCTGGTACCATAGGAAAACTGGAAGACTGCTGTCCAATATATCCTCAGCCTTAGCATGTGACACAGTCTGTCATCCAATGGGTGGGGATCAGGGCCGGTCCTCTAGGTAGTATCAACAGTTGTTTACTAGGGAATGCAGTCCAGTGAGCGCAACTGGCCCCCTTTTGTCATTCAGAGAACATGCGGTGTTCATTTGTTACGACCCTTGTTTCACCAGAGTGAAGATTCCACATGGGCAGGATTTTGTTTTGTTTGTTCCTGTGTTCCCAGCACCCAGATCAGTGCCCGGCACACGTACATGCTGAAAAACAAGCAAACACATTCATTAAAACCTCTGGAACGTTCTCCTTGGTCTTTAAACCTTTTGGGAATGACCTCACTTTGGACCTCTGTGGTTTTCTCTTTCAGGAACCTCCCCTGAGCATCTCCATGTCTCCTCCATTTGCTCTCTTCCTTCAAGTCTTGCTCTGAGGTCTTTTAGCCTCAGCTCTACTTTGGACTGGCACCTGCTCTACCTCCCTAACACTCGAAGTTGCTCTGCGGAGTCTCTCTTGTTGTTTATCTCACTGCCCAGCTCCCCTGCTGCAACTTAAAGGCCAGGAATGCGCAGGTTTGCTCTTCAATAAACCAGAAACGGCTCCACTTGACACACAGGGTTTGTTCAATGAACCAGCCTCTGAATCCCGACTGACAGCTGAAATCAACAGCTGACAGGTTGACAGGAGCGACTGGGGTCATACGTGATGGCTAGAGACGGAATATAAAAAAAGGCAGCAGCTCACAGCCCATCAAAGGTCTAAGTAGCGAGTGAGCCTGCATCGATGGCTTTTCTAGAAATCAGAACAAACTAAATCTCACAGCGGTTTTCAACAAAGCACTTGCCTAAGGAGCGGCTACTGCAGCATGTGGCCACCAGAGGGCGCCGGTCTGGCAGCCTCACCGCAATCCCCCTAGGGGAGGAAGGGAATGCAGGTGGAATATCATCAGGAAGCAGCAGGCAATGCATTGCAGAGGCCAGAGGATCCTCAGTGCCAGCAGCCCCCAAACGACTGCCGCGGCAGAAAGCAAAGTCAGATAAGTCTGTGAGTTCCCTGGAACCGAAACATCATTAAAATGCTCCAGGAGTTTGTGACCAACAGAACTAAAATCTCTTCTTTCAATAAACCTTGCTGCACGCTTGGCTCCTCAGGGATCTGATTTATTCTTTCTCCGGGACCTCGGTGACCTACCTCAGTTTCCTGAACTTTGTGAGAGTCTCTCCTGTCTGTGAAAGAAGCAAGCTGGGGCAGGGGCAAGGTTTAGGTAACTCTAGAAGTCCTCAACTTTTGATGGTACATTGTGAAAAACGACATCAGGTTTGTGGTAGGAGGCTACTTATTCATTCCCAGGCTGATCAGCCCCGAAATAATCACACAAAAACCATATTATTTGCAATACTGTTTGGCCAATAGCTTAAGCGTATTTTTGGCTAACTCATATCTTAAATTAACCCATCTCCATTCATCTGTGTATCGCCACGAGACTGTGGCTTGCAGGGCTACATGGCTTCTAACTGACTACGCCCTGTTTCTCCTGGCATTAAAATGTAGTCCCACCCCAGCTCTACTCTACCCAGTCACAGGCCAAGACAGCTTCTTTATTCATTAACCAATAAAAGCAACACATATACAGAAGGACCTCCCACACCATTTCCTCTTTCCTGTTTAAATAAAAAGGAAAGTTTTAACTTTAACATTGTAAAATTACATATAACAAAACAGGCATTAAATAAGAATGACAGTAATAATATTTATATCTACTTTATCTCTTACTATAACTAAGGAAAACTATAATTATAACTATCTATTTTTTAACTCCATTAAAGACTGTAGACGGATATAATATTATCTAAGTTAACAGAAAGTACATTGTAAGCAACTTTAAAACTCTAGAATTGACAGAGACATCGCACTGCCTGGACAGTCACCCAAAGTTCTGTACTGTTGGGGCATCCATCTTCAGCCTACAGGCCTATTGTATCTGAAGCAGGAAATTTTATGAAGCAGGAAATTTTAAAGACAGTTTTACCTATATTGGCAGTTTGTCACTCACTTTTTTTGTGTGTTCCATAAAATGTCTGGCAGACTCTTTTATGAAGCAGGAACACTGAAGGATTGTCTTACCTGCAGCTTTGGCAGTCATTTTATTTATGGGTTCTGTATGTCCAGTTTATCAAGCAGTCCAGGCAAGAGCAGGTTTTTTGCCCAAATGACTAAGCAATGTCATAAGGAGTCTCTTTGATGCCCATCTTCCTCTTGAATTAATTGGTGTTATCAGGAGCAGATGTGTCTCATTGTCATGAAGTTTTAAGTTACTAAAACATTTTAAACACTATATTTTGAAGGTCTCTGAAAGATTTGAAGAATACCTATTTAACTGAAATATATCTCTATATATCTAGAAAACCTAGCTAACATGATTACAAGCTTGACTATTATAGATGACTATTTATTAACCAGTATTTTAAATTAAACATTACATTTGTAAATGACTTGCACAAACACAATACCTTAATCAAGAGCAGAAATATACATATAACAAGACTGACTTAAAAGTTGTATCAATAGACCAAGGAAGATCCATACCAATGCAAAGTATATATTTCTATGCATATCCCCCTTTAAATATAGACAAACATTTATAAACAATCATTTTGGGAAGCAGTTTCTTTATAACCAATAAAAGTAATATGTATACAGAAGGACCTCCCACACCATTTTTTGAAGACTTTTTTTAAATCGTGTGCATGTATGAATGTGTGTGTGTGTGTGTGTGTGTGTGTGTGTGTGTGTTCTGGTGTTAAACTTAGGTAGTCAAGCTTGGCAGAAATCCCCTTTTGCCCTCTGAGTCATCTTGCTGGCCCAAGTTCACTTTTTGTTTGAATAGTATTTTATAGTTCATGCCCAGAAGAGCCCAATGTAAGAGCAGTAGCGATCATTTAGTCTAGTGTCTACAGAGCACACACATGCCTGAGAACAATTAAACTTCACAACGTCCTCATGGTCCATGTCACAGCTTGAGGGGACTGTTGCCAAAGGCCTTAGGTAGAAAACTTGGCGCATGACCTGGGTCTTGTTTCTTCTTTGGCTTAACCACTGCTAAATACTTGCTAATCCAGCTGATACAGCCTAATCCAGCTGAGAACATGAAAGCTACCTAGTGTATGTATCAGTCAGACCCCAGCAGACAAACAGAGAGCATAAAGTGTGCATTGAGAAATGGAGCACCTGAGGTTAGCTTGAGTAACCTGTACAGGCTGGATAGGGCATGAGAAATCCACAGTGCTGGCCACCAGGATGAATGGACTGGAACTCTCAGAAACCAGCGGAAGCTACTGACCATTTTTCATTTCTTCAACAAATAGAAAGTCTCAACTCAGTAGGAAGGCCTTTCAACACCCACCCAGACCCTACAAGATTGTCTCCGTTGCTTCAAGTCAAGTGGCTGTAACCTCAATTACATCAACCAACTTCTGTAGACTAACACCTGGATTGATGTTTGCCTGAATAGCAGGGTTCAAACCAAAGTTCCCACCTCACAAACCTGATCACTTATGTGGGAGTCCCTTTGTATGCTGTGAATACCATTGGTTAATAAAGAAGCTGCTTTGGGCCTATTGTAGCTCAGAATAGGGAAAGGCAAGGTGGTAATTCCAAGCAGATAGAGGAGGAGAGAGTAGGTGGAATCAAAGAGACACCATGTAGCTGCCAGAGGAGAAAGACACTCATGCACCGGTATCAGTAAACCACGAACCTCGTGGTAAAATATAAAATAATATAAATGGGTTAATTTAAGATGTAAGAGTTAGATAGAAATATGCAAGAGCTAGTTGGCCAAGTGGTGCTTTAATTAATACAGTTTCTATGTGATTATTACAGGTCTGGGCAGCCGGGAAACTAACAGTCTCCATCAACAAATTGGCACCAACAAATTGGCAACTATGTCCACATAAAACCTGAGAGAGCTTAAAAAGAAATTCTAGACACACACACACACACACACACACACACACACAGAGAGAGAGAGAGAGAGAGAGAGAGAGAGAGTTAGTTTAGCACAGCTTCTTGGTAGTCACATTTTTTTTGGATGGGCTCTGTTTGCTGGCAGTGAGCAGGAGTGTTGCGGCTCCTTTAAGAGAGGTAGGTCTTCCTGATTCAGCATTGGAAGGCTATGCAGCTTCTTGGTTCACCAGCACAAATGGCTCTGACTTTTTTTGGGAGGTCTGGCTACAGACAATTTAAATGGGGTTTGTGAGCAGGGTGCTATAACTTGGTTAATGGCTGGTGAAGGAGAATTGCCTATATTCTGTCAATCATGTATTTTAATAAAACGCTGATTGGCCAGGCAGGAAGTATAGGTGGGTCAACCAGACAGGAAGTAGAGGCGAGGTGATGAGAACAGGAGAATGCTGGAAAGGAGGAAGCCCATTTCTCCCATTCCTGCCCAGACCACGGAGAAGCAAGATGTAATCCACCTGACTGAGAAAGGTACCAAGCCATGTGGCTAACATAGATAAGAATAATGGGTTAATATAAGCTACAAGAGCTAATAAGTAGCCTGAGCTAATGGGCTAATCAGTTTATAATTAATGCAGACTCTCTGTATGATTATCTTTGGGGCTTGCCAGCTGTGGGGTACTGGGTGGGACAGAAACCCCAATGAGCCAGGCCTTCATGTTACAAATGGCAACATAGACCCTCTGTGTACCTGGAAATGGGGCTGTGAGCACAATTCACAGAGCTGGCACTGAATGGGCCTCTGCCATGTTGGACTGGAAGGAGCCAAAAGGCAAAGCAGCCTTAATCCTACCCAAACTACTTACCATTTTAAAAGGGCTTCTGGTCAGAAAATTATTACAAATATGCAATAAAGACAAATTCAGATGGAAAAGAACTTTAAATGGGTCGCAGTGTTGAATAAATGTATGTAGGCTTGAAGAGAGAAGAAATAGAATATAAACAGTTATAAAAGGAAGTAAATGTTTTTTAAAAAATAAAACAAAGTCTTTAAAGAGACACAGTAAAAACAGTTATAGATTAAAGGAGAAAAGAAAAATAAGCCATGTAAAGATGGAATATATATATTACTGTGTTTTTAAATTTTTTGACTGCAGAGAGACATTTGATTGCAGGGGCTGCTAAGCTAAACCAATATATATATATATATATATATATATATATATATATATATATATATATATATTATTATATATATATTAAAGGTATCTTGACTTCGAATTTTGAATCTAAGGATATGTTGCTTTGGAAAAGAGGTTCTGCTTTTGTTTCCATTGAGGATGAGAACCTGTGGATTCCTTCCAAATTAATGTAGTTTGATAGAGCAAGAACCCCTAAAAGGTCTCAGTGAACCCCCCCAAAGAAAATTGCTTCACCCAAAAAAAGCAGGAAGCAGTTTTGAGAGAACTACACCTAAATTCCCTAAATGATTGTTTATAAATGTCTGTTCACATTTAAAGAGGGATATGCTATAGAGATGAATAATTTGCATTGGTATGGATCTTGGCTTATTGATACAAATTTAAGATCAATTTTGTTATATATATATATATATATATGCTCTTAAGGTATTGTGTTTGTGCAGTACATTTTAAAATGTAATGTATAGTTAAGAAATACAGGTTAATAGATCATCATCTATAATACTCAAGCTTGTAATCATGTTAGTTAGATTTTTCTAGATATACAAAGACATGTTTCCAATGGATATGTATTCTTCAAATCTTTCAAAGACTTATGGATGGCATTTAAAATGTTTTAAGAACTTAGAACTTTTCTTGACAATGAAATATATCTACTCCTGTCAGTACCAATCTATTTTAAAAGGATAATGGGCATCAAAGAGGCTCCTTATAGAGTTTGTTAGCCATTTGGGCAAGAAACTTCTCTTGCCTAGACTGCTTGAGGTATGCTGGATGAACTGAACATGCAGAACATACAGAAATGTGACTGCTGAACATTCCATAAGATGGGAAGGTCCTTCAGGGTTCCTGCTTCATGAAAGAATCTGCCAGACATTCTGCAGGACACAGAAGAAAGTGACTGACAAACTGCCAGTATAGGAGGAATTGTCTTTGAAATTTCCTGCTTCATGGGAAAGTCTGCCAGATATTATGGGCCTGTAGGCTGAAGATAGATGCCCCAATGGTACAGAAGAACTTTGGGTGACTGTCCAGGCAACAAGATGTCTCTGTCAATTCTAGAGTTTTGGAAGTTGTTTACAATGTACTTTCTGTTTACTTAAGTAATATTATATCCTTCTGGGGTCTTTGATGGCGTTGAAAAACAGATAGTTATAGTTATAGTTTTTCTTAGTTATGAAAAAAGAAAAAGCAGATATAAATATTGTAAATATAATTCTTGTTGGATAACTGATTTGTTATATGTAATTTTACTATGTTAAAGTTAAAACTTTCCTTTTTATCTAGACAGAAATGAGGAGGTGATGTGGAATTCTCCTCTGTATGCCATGAATGCCCTTGGTTAATAAAGAAGCGCCTTTGGACTTATTGCAGTGTAGATAGAGCAAGCAGGCAGAAGGCAATAGCTTCCTTCCTCCATATCCTTATACAAGCTTCCAGTAGGTGTGGCCCAAATTGCAGGTTATCTTCACTCCTTGGAGGAAGAAAGCTTTTGCTTTCTGCCTGCTTGCCCTCGCCTTGCTAACAGCCTCACTCCTTCGCTGGCATTGGAGCCTACTTCTTAGGAATTCCAGCATACACCGCGGATCAGCCAAGGCATCCAGTCTCGTGGACTGAGCAACTACTCGAATCTTGAACTTCTACACCCAGTCATTGTTGGACTAGCTGGACTGCAGCCTGTAAATCATCCCAATAAATTTCTAAATATAGAGAGGGCAGTGGTTCTCAACCTTCCTAATGCTACGACCCTTTAATAGAGTTCCTCATGTTGTAGTGACCCCCTAGCCATAAAATTATTTTTGTTGCTACTTCATAACTGTAATTTTGCTACCGTTATGAATCATAATATAAGTATCTGATTTGTGACCCCCATGAAAGGGTTGTTTGACCACTAAGAGGGTTGTGACCCATAGGTTGAGAACTACTGATATATTTGTGTGTGTGTGTGTGTGTGTGTGTGTGTGTGTGTGTGTAGAAAGATTCATTCTATAAGTTCCGTTACTCTAGAGAACCCTGACTAATACAGATTTTGGTACCAGGATGGTTCTAGAGCAACGGAAGGGTAAGGATGAACCTTTCACCTAGCTGGAATAGGCATTTTAACCCATCAACAACTGCAGCTACCAGAGCTTCTCCAGCCACTCCCCCTTCTGGGAGCTCAGAGAGTGCCGAGAGCCCAGTGTGTGAACTATTTTACAAACTGAAGGAGATAAATGGATTTGGTTATTCTAATGTACCGATTGTGATTTGATGACCCTGTATATGAAACTTTTGACAGTTTGCAGGAAAATAAGAAAAATGATATTGCTTGTTGGTTGTTCTCAGCATCTCTGGGTAAATTGCTAAAGAATAGCAATGAGTTCCATGATAAAATTAATCAACTTCTAGTGTCTCAGAATAGGGTGATGGACAACAAAGAACTTAGTGATAAAATTGATGGGTTTCAGATGTGCTTAAACTGTCTCGAGGTTTCTAAGTGTGCCCTGGAAGAGAGTCTTCTTTCTCCCACAGCCAAGAGCTCAAGCTGCAGAAAATCTAACCTAAGCCCTCTTTATAAGGTTGGCTGAACTACAGTGAAAATTCAAGTCCCAGCCTTGAGGTGGTGGTGGTTAAACTGAGGGCATTGATTGGTAAAGAATGAGATCCTATATCTTGGAACAGGCATGTGTGGGAAGACCTAGTGAAACTGAGAACTTTGAATCCTCAGATTCTCAAGGGAAATTCATCTCATCTGAGGAAGTAGTACCCTCAGCCCCAGCTCTTGAATTATTGCCCATTTCACCTTTAACTGAGGAAGTTAATCCTCCTTCGTCTGTTAAACAAGTAGAGACTTTCTCTGAAGGAAATGCCAGACAAGACAATACTGATGGCCCTCAAGGCCCACAGATAGTTGCTTCTAGACCTGGAACCAGACTCAAGGCAAAGCAGGCTCCTAGAGAGGAGGGAGAGAGTGTAGTCCTTGAGGAGATGTGCTAAATTACTAGAGAGCTTATAGAGTTTGCTAATTCATTCAAGCAGAAATCTAGGGAATATGTGTGGGAATAGATTGTAAGGGTGTGAGCTAATGGTTGAAGGAACATAAAACTGGATCAGGTTGAGCTTGTTGATAAGGGCCCTCTGAGTGGAGATTCTTGGTTTAATTTGGAAGTTCAAATAGGTTTTTAAAAAAGATGTCAAAAATCAGTTTGAATGGTTGACTGAATCTTTTGTCAAAAGATGACCTACTGAAAGGGAGTTGGAGATGCCTGATATCCCTTGGCTTAGTGTTGATGAAGGGATTTTTAAGGCTCAGGGAAATTGCAATGCTCAAGTGGGTGCGTTGTGTAAAACCTAATCCTCCACAATGGGAGGACCCAGAAGACACACCCTTCACTAATCCCATAAGATGCAAAATGGCGGGAGGGGTTCCCACACGTTTGAAGAATTTTGTTGTTGCTCTTTTCCTTGTGCCAGATTTTAGGGTTGGAGATGCTGCTGCTCAGCTGGGTGAATTAAACACAGTGGATTTAATTGGACCCTGAGGTAGCAGGGGCCAGGTGGCATCAATGAATCACCAGAGGCAAAGGTGATCGTAGTTATCATAATGAGAAGTATAGACAAAACAACGTCCATAATGGCCAAGCCCATAATGGTCAGCACGGGTATAGTGGATTTTATGAGGGCATGACTTCTATGCACCTTTGATACTGGCTAATCGATCATGGTGTTTCCAGGTGTGAAATAGCTAAGCAGCCTACTGAATTTTTGTTTGATCTGTATAAGAGGAAAACTTCTCTAAAGAAAGAAAGGCTGCATTATATAGTGGCAATCTCAGCCTGTGAATCCCTTTCCGGATGTGAGCCACTTTGCAGACCCAGGACAACTTGAATGAAGGGGTGGACAGGTTCCCCTGAGAAAGGACCCTGCTAAGACACCTCAAAGCTTTACAGTTAGCCTTTCTCCGGATCTCTCCCAGAGGGACCTATGGCCTTGGACAAGGGTAACTGTACACTTGGGGGAAGGAAGCAATCAGACTTTCCAGGCTCTGTTGGACACTGGTTCTGAATTGATGCTGATTCCTGAAGACCCCAAGAAACATTGTGGCCTTCCACTTAAAATAGGGGCTTATTGAGCTCAGGTGGTGGCATTTTGATGGAATTCTGATTCACAGTAGGTCCTCTGGTTCCTGAATTCATCCTGTGTTTATTTCCCATTACAGAATGTATAATTGGGATAGATATACTTAGAAGTCGGCAGAATTCTCACATTGGCTCCCTGACCTGTGGGGTAAAGGTTATTATGGTTGGGATGGCTAAATGGAAGCCTTTAGAATTGCCTCTGCCTAGGAAAATAGTGACTCAAAACTCAAATTAAAAAAATTGCAGAAATTAGTACCACCATCAAGGACTTGGAAGATGCAGGGGTGGAGATTCCCACAACATCTCCCTTTAACTCTTTTATATGACCAGAGCAGAAGGCAAATGGATCACAGAGAATGGCAGTTGACTATGTCATGACTCCAATTCCAGCTGCTGTACCTTCCAGATGTGGTGTCCCTGAGCAGACTAATGCATCTCCTGAGATGTGGTATGCAGCTACTGGTCGAGCAAATGCCTTTTTCTGAATGCCTGTTTGTAAAGACCTCCAGAAGTAACTTGCTTTCAGTTGGCAAGGCTAGCAGTATAATTTCACAGTTTTACCTCAACGATATATTATCTCTCCAGCCCTGTGTCATAGCTTGGTTAGAAGGATTCTTCTATTGACAACATTATGCTGATGGGACCATATGATCCAATAGATCCGATGGGACTTGAAGTGTCAGGGGCAGATAGGGATGTTGTGTGGACCCTTTGACAGGCTCTATAGGTGAATCACAGAAGAGATCTTAGGGATTTTGGGGGCAAGGTTCTACCATCATCTGAACACTACTATTCTCCCTTTGAAAGACAGCTCTTGACCTGTTATTGGGCCCCCAATTTCCCTTGCGACCTGAGCTGCCCATCATGAGCTGGGTGTAGCTGGCCCACGAAGTCATGAAGTTGGGTGGGCACAGCAGCAATCTATTATCAAATGCAAGTGGTATGTATGTGATTGGGCCCGAGCAGGTCCTGAAGGCACAAGCAAGTTACATGGAAAAGTTGCCCAAATGCCTATGGTTTCTACTCCTATTACAATGCCGTCTGCTGCCAAGCATGCACCTACAGCCTCACGGGGTGTTCCCTATGACAGGTTGACTGAGGAAGACAAGACTGGGCCTGGTTTACTGCCAGCTCTGCATGTTATGTGGATTCCACCGAGAAGTGGACAGCTGCAGCATTACAAACCCTTTCAGGGACAACCCTAAAAGATACTGGTGAAAGGAAATCTTCACCATGGGCAGAACTTCGGGCAGTACACGTGGTCCTACAGTTTGTCTGGAAGGAGAAATCCTCACTTGTGTAAGTATCCACTGATTATCTGGCTGTAGCTAATGGTGACTGGATGGCCAGGGACCTGGAAAGAGTATAACTGGAAAACTTGTAAAAAAAGCATCTAGGGAAGTAGTATGTGAGTAGATGACCTGCGTCCCATGTAAATGGTTATAAAAAGGTGACTTCAGCAGAAGAGTTTAGTAATCAAGTAGATAGGATGACTCCCTGGGGACAGTCAGTCACTTTCCCTAGTCATCCCTGTCATTACCCAATGCACTCATAAACAAAGTGGCCATTATTGCGGGAGGCTCCTCCAGCCAATAGCCGCTGAGATACCAGCCCATTGGGGTGTGGTCTCTCTCCCTTTATAAAAGCGGCCACTTCCCTTCTCTCTCTCTCTTACTTCCTGCTCCGCTTCCGGTGACTAGACTCCCTTCCTGATTGCTCAGAGGGCTGTTGTCTGGAACGGTGATCTGTAAGTTTTTTCCCCTTTAAATAAATAACCATTCTATTAATCATAATTCTAAACTGGTGTGGGATTGTTTTTGACTTACGCCTTCGCCTTCAGGCCATGGTGGAAGATGGGGGTTATGCATGGACTTGACCCACGCATACACTATGGCACCATTTCCCAGGGTGACCAGCCAGCTACCTGGCGGCAGGTTGACCACATTGGACCACTTCCTCCATAGAATAGACAATGTTTTGCCCTTGCTGGGGTGGATAGTTGCTCTGGTTATGAATTTTCTTTTCTCTATGGGATGCTTCTGCCAAAGCCACCATCTATGGACTTAGAGAATGCCTTATCCACCATCATGCTTTTCCACACAGTATTGCTTCTGACCAAGGAACTTACTTCACAGCAAAAATCCACTGGTCTCAATACGTTCCCCACCATCCTGGAGCAGTTCACCATACAGAAACATAGAATGGCCCTTTGGAAGACACAGTGACAGTGCCAATTAGGCGGCAGCAGCCTGGAGGGCTGGGGCAGGGTCTCCAGAAGTCAGTATATGCTTTGAATCAGCGTCCAACATATGGTGTGTGTCCTTCTATAGCCAGGACCCGTGGATCCAGAAATCAAGGGGCCGAAGCAGGACTAGTTCCATTCACTATCACCCCTAGTGACTCACTAGGAAGACTTTTTGCTTCCTATTTACACAACCTTAAGTTTTGTTGGCCTAAAGGATTTGGTTCCAGAGTGGGGATGCTCACGCCAGGAGCCACAACAAACATTCCACTGAACTGGAAGGCTCAGATTTCCCCGTCGTCGCTTTGGCTTCTAATTCCCTTAAACCAACAGTCTAAGAAAGGAATAACAGTGTTAGGAGGGGTGATTGATCCAGACGACCAATGGAAATTTATCAGAGACCTGAGTGCCAGTCTCAGTGGTCCTTGTAGAGTTCAGAAGAAGACTCACAGCAAGCGTGGGACTTAAAAGGACCTGAGGGCAAAAATGAACTCCCCTCTAAACTTTTCTGCAATTTCTTTATTCTTCTCCTGCTGTTCCCCTCTTGTTCTGTAAAGTTTCCAGTATTTATACACATGCAAAACAAAGCAATTCTCTGAGCTTGGGCATCCCTTTATCTTGGATGGTCCCAAATTTGATCTATATGAAAGACTCCCTTCATGATTGCATGTTCTGCCAAATAGAAGATTCTTACAGGGAGGTGACTTCTAATGTATCTCAGGGAACAGAACAGAGATATGGCTGTGGGAACCAAGGTTTTTGGCTACATGACTAAATTCTTTCATTGGAGGTCCCATGGAGTGGGGGAAACCAGCCAGTGAGCAAAAGAAGAAAGAAGACATTTAAATGTGCACAGTCCTTGTGGGACAAATAGATTCAGTTCTGAAGCAAGCCCCAGTGAATATTTTCTATATCAGAACTACAGAGATAAATGAAAAGTCATCTACCTGACCACCCACAGATGTGTGGGTCCATAAGATTGAGATGCAATCATGAGATTACATATACACGTCACATGAGATTACACCCTATAATGCAGGTATAGGGGAGACACCAAGCTGCTTCAGCAAACGTGAGCAGCAGCTTTCTGAGTCGCTGGTCCCGCAGACCTTGTCTGAACAGGAATAATCCTCCATCAGATAACCATTCCTCCTATGGGTTGACATCTGAACACGAGTTGCTACCTGCTTCTCACAACCCATAGCAGAAATTAGACTGCTTCTCCATAAGAGGTAAGAAAGATTATGTCCGTAGTGCAGAAGATCCTTTAGGACATCTCCTAGAGCTATCATGTCCTATGAATAAAATCAATGGGAAACTACAAAAACGTAATCCAGGCAGAATGACAAAAGGCACAGGCCCTTCAAGAATGAAGATATGGGTCACACCTCCAGGAAGAGAAATAAGACAATTCTGAAGTACTTGCTGGGAGTGGAGGAAATACAGAATGTGTAATAGGGGAAAGTAGTTACAAATATCAATTAAGGCCATGAGACCAGTTACAGAAATGATGATTATAGTTGACATGAGTGTTTCTGTTATATTTTGTTAAGAAAGTTTTTGTATAGATATTTGTGTTTTCTTTCAATTTCTTTATCATTTGATATAATATCAATTAAGATAATAATATCAATAGTTATCATACTTAAGTTAAAGATACTAAGGGAATTTCCCCCAAGGGGCATTTTCACCTATTCTAAATTTATAATGTGTTTATGGTTGTACAAAGGACAATTATACCATGTTATTATGACCTGGTTAAATATATAATGCATTTGCAATTCTATGTGGGATAGCTTTGTTTTGGCTTTATTATGACCTGGTTGCTGTTTTTATTTGGGAATTAATCATGACAAAAGGAAATATGGTTGTGTCTCAAGATGACAAGGGATGACAAGCTATTCTTGGTTGTCAACTTGACTACATCTGGAATAAACTACAATCCAGAAATGGAGGCCACACCTGTGAGAGATTGGTTTTGCTTGGTTTGAAGTGGGTGAATCTACTTTTAGTTTGGACCTGTGAGGTAGGAAGACACATACCTTTGACCCAGATCTTGAGGGGGGAAGACAACCTTTAAACTGGGCCTCACCTGCTAGAAGTCTCTATAAGGGCACAGAGGAGGAGAGTTTTTGCTCTCTGCCCACTTGGTCTCATCTTGCCCACACACCTATTCCTTCACTGGCATTGGAGCCCATTTTTTGAGGGGATTCTAGCATATAGTGAAGACCAGCTGGCATAAATAAATATATGAGGAGAGATTAATTCTATAAATTCTGTTACTCTGCAGAACCCTAACTAGTACAGACCTAAACCCACCATTATAAATTATACTTCATCAACAAGATGACCAGCCTCTCGTCTTGATGGCATCCCTCTTGACAGTCTAGATCTTTTCTCATGATGTTTCCCAAAGTATTTGATCACAGGATCTCTGGAGACCCCATGTAATGTCTCCTCAGCAGGTAGGTTTGCATAAAAGGGCTTTCAGGAGGATGCCCAACAGCACCTCAAGTCAACAAAGCATCTCAGTTCTTCTTGCTCAACTTAAAACCCAATTGAAAGAGTTATAAATTGGCTGAAATTCCTTTCAAGGACATTTTACCATCCCTCATACATATTCAGCAGTTTCATATTAATTTAATTGCTTCAGGTCCTCTTGCCCAAATTACAAAGTGTTCTCTGCCTAAGATACCCCCTGCTGAATGATTACTCGAGAATGTCAGACGTGAGCCGTTCATGATGACCAGACCTTGAACCCCAACACTGCCTGGTTCTCAGTATACACTGGATGCAATCATGGCTACTTCTCTTATTATAAATGTCAGGGTATTCTGGGCCTGAGCTTTAAAATGCTATTCAAACAAAAATGAACCTGACTAGGAAGATGACTCAGAGAGCAAAAGGCAGAGACAGGCAGATCTTTGTGAGTTCTAGGCTAGCTTGTTCTACAGAGTGAGTTCCAGGACAGGCAGGTCTATGTAGGGAGACCCTCTCTCATAAAAACCAACAATAACAAAAAAAAAAGATAACAAAACAAAAAAAATGCCAAGCTTTACTTGAAGAGGCCCATTTTTCTTCCAAACAACAGGCTCAGCTCCAAGCCAGAGGAGCTTCTCCGCTGTGGACAGGCTCCAATTTTCCACCATCATAATTTCTTTGGCCACAGTGGCCCTGTTAAAAAGCCAGGTCTCTGTGGTTCAGCGTGTACTTTGCTGTCACCACTGTCAACAAACTCAAAACCAGTGATGATTTGTGCTGAGGGCAGACAAAGGACAGTCTCCAGCCCTCCAGCTGTGACTGCCCCAGGTTTAAACCCTAGGTAAGGATTGGTACTCAGCTACCTCCCCTCATCCTGGATGTTCCCTCTGCAGGCAGAGTCTTCCCAGTAGCAATTGGTACCAAAAGAAGCTTGCTAAACCCCCCTTTAAATGATGGGAAAAATGAACCCAAGGCATATTGTAGATGCAAGTTTCTGTCCTGGTCCCATAGCCATTCAGTCCCAAAGAAACACACAGAGGCTTATATTAATGTAGTATCATCTCATAAATAAAGCTTGCCTGAAGATCAGAGAATAAAACAGTCCCTCAGGTCAGCCTTATAGACCAGGCAGTGGTAAGGTATGCCTTTAATTCCAGTAGCAACACTATTTGTCATAGAAACTGGACAGTGCATTCCTTTAATCTCAGTGGTTCCTACCTTTAATCCAAGCCCTAGAGAGGATTATAAAATGGGAGCAGACAGCTCTCAGAAACAGTCTCATTCTGAGATTCTTGGAGGCAGGATCGCCATTTCAGACTGAGGAAGAGGTAAGAGCCAGTGGCTGACTGCTTTGCTTTTTGGATCTTTAGGTTGAACCCCAATTGTCTCTGAGTTTTTATTAATTATACTACACATAAATTATAAACTGTTTGACCTTCTTAGTTCAGGCTTATTATTAACTATCTCTTACAACTTCAATTAACCCATAATTCTTATCTATGTTTAGCCATGTGGCTTGTGCCTTTTCTCAGTAAGGCATTCTCGTCTTGCTTCCTCTGCATCTGGCTGGTGACTGTATCTGCCTTTCCTCTTCCCAGAATTCTCTTAGTCTGATCACCCCGTGTATACTTCCTGCCTTGCTCTGAGTTTTTATTAATTATACTACAATCAGCATTTTATTAAACCAACCTGAGCGACAAATATTTACAGTGTACAAGAGCACTTATTTCATAGCAGCATATCTAGACCTATCTCTTCCTGAGTAGGTTCTTGGGGGGCAGTGGTGGCATGTGGTCCAGCAATGCTGAGCACAGTACAGTCTGAAAAAGAGGGGAGTCAGGGAACTATTCTTTCCAAGGAGGTAACCTTGACCCTTGTTCCCATTTATCTGTCGTGATGGTTAATATTGGATGTTGATTTGACAGGATTTAGAGTCGCTGAAAATAAACCTGTAGGTGTGTCCATGAAGGAGTTTCTAGATGATGTTAATTGAGATGCAAATGTTTACCCTAAATGTGGATGGCATCATTCCAGAGGCTGGAGTTCTGCACTAATATGGGCTTGAGCAATCTTCTCTCTCTGCTTCTTGATTGCAATGTGACCAAGCCCCTCATGCTCCTCCCACCATGATGCTCCTCCCACCCTCAAACTCTGAGCTCAAATAAACCCTTCCTTCTTTAAGTTGCTTTTGTCAGCTATTTTATGACAGCAATCCGAGTAACTAACACACCTACATCTGTCCAAGCAATGACTCTACACAGCAAAAGATACAGAGAGTCTGCGTTTTTGCTGGGTGCAAATGTCCCAGGGCAATCTGTGACTCTGTACTAAATAGGAATCACCCTGAGGTGCCACTGAATTACTACACAGGAGCAACAGGCAGATGGGGCCCAAACTCCTCATAATGGGAGAATGCAATGAAGCCACATGAGAGCAACTGGGGATCACACACACACACATACACTCCACCTCTCTGTGGTCTCTACTTCTGTCTTCTATACCTATTTAAGGAAGGATAAACCTGAGGACACTCTCCTGGGAGTGAGCGTGAGGCCCCTTGTGGAGGTCATGTGAGTGTGGGGTGGGCCTAAGCACAACCCAGAACTGACTTCTTTCTCCTAGGGGGACCTGCATAAGCATCGTGGGACACCAGAAGATGGGTCCCATTGCTCCGTGGCCTCTTAAGTGGCATCTGTCTCGGGTGCTAAGTTGAAATTCTGCTTCGAGGGGTGACTTCTGGAGCAGTGAGTAGTGGAAGGGCTTAGGAGGAAGGAGGATGATGGGAAGATATAAAAAAAGCCTCACTCAGTTTGGGCTCCAGGGCCACCTGGGGACAAATTCAGGCTCCCTGCCCTGCAGCTGCAGCTCCTGCAGAGTCTGCCCTTGGTTGCTCAGCAGTTTGGGTTCAGGCTGCCTCACTGACTGCGGAGCCAGTGTGCACACCTCTTCCATCTTCCCATTTGGGTGCTCCAGAAGTTTTCCAAGGACCCTTTCAGCTGTGGTCAGGATCCAAGGCCTTGGCACTACCCCAGGGAGGAGACTCATTTACTTTGGCACCTGGACATTTCCTATGGCATTTGAGGCTGTAAATGTATGGAACAGGGCCCTTTGAAGCAGGCTGTGGTGAAGACACGTTGGGGCTGTGGCTATGCCATTGAGCCTTAGGGGATCTCCAATTCTTGACCCACAATTCCTAGCCCGATGGCTTTGAGGTTTAAGGGGGGGTGACCACCAAGGAGCATCTGATGGAGGGCTTGATGTAGCTCCTGGAAGATATGATAAATACTCAAATTTTCCTTGGGGATATTTTTCCTCTCTGGAAGAGAGAAAATATATAGTGTCCATCAGGGGAATCTAGTCAATAGACGCATGAAGAATTAACCTCATAAATGAAGAAATAAATAAGTTTTTCTACAGGACCACCAGGGTAAGGCCCTACAATGCTGACTTTGCTTACCACGCTTTCTAAAACTGAGTAGATCTGATGATTCATTTTCTCACACCCTTTTGGCATGGAAAGGAAGGGTGATGTGCCAGTACCCATGACTGTACCAAAGCCACCCTGACGCATATTAGGACTTGGCTGCATGAAGATCACCAATGCTAGTGTCCAAATTGTCCACCCCAGCTTCTCTGTCCCCTGCCCAACCCAAGTATAGGATAGCTTATCAAGAAATGGTCACCTAGAGATTGACCCTTCCTTAATGTTAGTGTAAATCCACCATGGGAGCCCTTCAGCTTCCCTCTGTGGTACGGGAGAATTGTCTGTATTCTGTCAATCATGTTTTAAATAAACACTGATGCTGTGTCTGCAGAGGTCAGAGAGGGTGTGGATTCTGTATCTGCTCTCCTCATGCCCCTCTGGATACTCAGTTGCTCGTGTCTCAGACAGTTGGTTTCCAGAACCGATCCTTGAATCTAGTCAGTTTATGGGCCTCCCCACCCCCACTATAGTCCTAAGAAGTTAGTCTAGGTTTTTGCATGTGTGGGGCAATGGCTCTACCACTAAACTACATCCTTAGCCTAATCTAAGGGATTTTTAAAACCTGTTTTATCTTTGTGTTTTTTATGTCCATGCCTTTCTGCTGTAGGGTACATGGGCCAAGCACAAAGGTTTCCTGGAATAGAAGTGATAGATCTCAGTTTTCTCCCAAGGACAACGACAAATAACCTACTCCCTTCCTTCCTCAAGATCTCATATGTTTTGCCTTAACTCACAAGTCTGTGTAAACATTAAACCCTAAAAAAGAATCCCAAAGTTCAAGGGGTTCCTTGGAATACTGCAAAGCAGTGTGTATGTCATGGTGAATATGGCCCCCTGTCCCTTTGCTCCCGTAGCTCTGGAACAGACTCATGAACCTTAACAGACACTTAACTTACAAAGGCAGACTTACTGGCTTTCCAAGTCGATGATGTGAAAGCCGCCACCTGGGCACTCGGCTTTCCATGCTCAGCGGTGTATTCACTTAAGCCCATGAGCCATTCCGTACTTTATTCAGGACTTTATATAAACTCCACTGTGTTAGAAGCTCTTGCCTGGCCATAGGCTGGCCAAGCGTGTTTTAAGGCGTGCTCATTTAGGGAGGGGGTTCAGCTGGTTAAAGTGTATTAAGTATAATTTTATTCATGCTATTTTTTGTTTATGGCGGGTTTATCACAGGTAGTTCCCCTGTAAGCCAGGGTGACCTGTAACTGTGCTCATGGACTCACTTATCTCTTCCCCTGTCTAAACTGAACTCACGTAGGGCAAGCGCTTAGCACACTCGGTCATTAGTCCTCCTATGCCTAGCCAGTGCCTAGCACAAGACAGGGCTCAGCAGATACAGGATGCTAATGAGGTACGATTACAGAAGACTACCCCCGAAGAGAGTGGACTTGGAAGGAAAACAAACGTGCAGCCTTTGGCTCGACGCTCTGTGCTCTGGCCCACGCTTGCCAGTCTTGGCCCCTCTGCCCTCTGCTCTGCATCTGCCTCTGGGGCTTCGCTGTGTGAGTTGTATAACACAATGAGGGGCATCAATCTTGTCTTTATTGCCGTCAGCCAAGTGGTCAGTGGGTCAGCTATGCCGTCCAATACCACCCAGGCAAATACACAAGCGTTTCCTTTTCAACCGACTCACTTGGCCAAGCGTGGGCAGAGCCAAGTGACCCTTCAGCAAAACCTATCAAAGATGCCATTGTGTTTTCATGTAAGCCAGCATTGTGAAGCTGGGCTCTTCCCTCTTCCACATGCTTAGAGCACGCGCATTTGTGTTTTGAATGCAGCTCTGTGCAGAGGTAGCAATATTGCGGCATGAGGCATAGCAAGCAACAGAGGGTCATCTGGAGAGGTACCTAAAGCTTCCCAAACAGTGTTTTATGTGCATAGACATGGCAGAGAACTGGCTGACACTCGTCTTTGGGTCATTAGTCCCCCTAACATGCGCTTCAAAAGTCCTATCTGGCATGCAAAGACATCTGGGTCAACCTCACTGTCGGGGCCGGAAGTGCCCATACCCAAAAGATTTCTCCACTCACAAGATCAGAACCCTTGGGCGGAACTGTATCTGGTCTCCCCACGAATGTCTAATTGAATTGTATCACTTTCTCCAATTCTAAATACATATAACAGCTATCAGTAACAGCACACTGCAATGGCACCAAATGGCCACCAACCAATTAAAATCTTCATACTAACTCAGGGCACTATGGGGTCCCCACATAGCATCTTTTAAGCTGTTACTTTCATAAAATCATGACGTTCTGACATGCATGGTCAGAGCTGCTTTTAGGGTACTGATGGAAATGCTCCTTTGTACTCTGTGTCTAGGTTGGGGTTATTGCTCACATAATGAAGGAAGTCCTGCCAAGTGCTGATGTCCAAGCTCAAGCATCCAGACATTACGATCCTCTCTCCTCCATCTGTTTTGTTCTGTACCTTCCTCAGTGGATTGGATGGCAGCTGCCCACATTCAAATGATTATCTCATTGTGAAACACATGCCTATGGATGCACCCAGAAACAATGGTTAGCCATCTTTCTGGGTCAAATTCACATGCAAGACTAACCCCTATACTATATCATGTACTTAAATTACAATATGAAGCACATTTTGAGAAGCAATGTTAGATTTTTACCAGACAGCCAGAGGGACTCATGGCACCCCAAACTATTAAATACCCCTGTGATAATGGCTCTACTACGTGACCAACTGTTGTCTGAGGTTTTCTGTCCTGCCCAGTTCCTGCAATTGTTAAGTCCCAAAGAAATCACATAGAGGTCTACGTTAGTTATAAACTGATTGGCCCATTAGCTCAGGCTCCTTATTAACTCTTATAACTTATATTAGCCCATTATTCTTGTCTATGTTAGCCATGTGGCTCAGCACCTTATTCATTGAGGCAGTCACATTTTGTTTCTCCTGTGTCTGGGTCACGATGGCAGAATAGGACTTTCTTCTTCCCAGAATTCGCCTGTTCTCATTGACTCACCTCTACTTCCTGTCTGGTTATCCCGCCTATACTTCCTGCCTGGCTACTGGCCAATCAGCATTTATTTAAAATATAATTGACAGAATACAGACCGTTGTCCCACACCAACCAACTAGTATTTGCTTGATACTTTTCAATTGGAAACAGATAATTTCCAAAATAATGCCTTGTACAAAACTCTTTCCATACTTAAGTTAGCTACCAATTTATTGGCTGTCAAGTCAACTTTACCTTTTTTTGTTTATTATACCGTGGAACTGAGCACTGGAGGCATTTCTCCTTTCCAAGTCAATAGAGAAAATTGGCTGGACTAGGGCAGTAAGCCAGTTTGTCCACTAGGCAGTGATTTTTCCCTTCTTTCCTTGTTGCTTCTCTCGCATGGCTACCCAGGGAGTGGGCTTCTACTGTCTGTCACCTCCATCAAGTGATGCACCCCATGGTTTTTACTGACTTTCCCCCTATTCCTTCCTGCCTACCAGGCAACTCTCACTGGCAGAAGAAGTTTCTAGAGGCTTCTAGCTGTCTAAGAGAGCTGGGGTAGGCTTCCTGGCATCAGCCCTGTGTATGGCTTGCGGCTGTTCCTGACCTGGGTCAGATCGGCATAGTGATCTGTAACCTACTGAGAGACTTCTGTCATGTGGTCTGGATTCCAGGTGAGGATTAGAGCTTCCCAGAGCAGCCATGACAGAGCAGTGCTGATGGAAAGGCTTACAATGAAGGTGCCGATAGCATTCTTTCCTTTGGTGGGCTGGGAGACGATGTGGTGTGTGCTTGCAGTGGCTTGCTGGAGATCTTTGGCATTGGAAACCATCATCATCTCTGTCTACCTCTTTACACAAAGTTTTCCCTGTATGCAGTTGTGCTGCTCAAATTCTTTTTTCAATAGAACATTCTATTTGATTTAGAGTCTGTCCTCCTCTCTTATGACCTTATTATAACCAATTATATCTAATTCTACTACAACTAATTAATGACTCCGATTTCCAAATAAAGTCATCTTCTGGATACCACTCCAATGTGTACGTTTTGGGAGACGCACTTTTCCCAACAGTTCAGCATTCCTTTTAAGTTTCCTCATCACTTAAGATATGTTTTATCTGTTTATTTGTTTGTTGAGCATAAATTCATGTAGTCCATGATGGCTTTAAGCTCTCTCTCTCTCTCTCTCTCTCTCTCTCTCTCTCTCTCTCTCTCTCGGAACTCCTGACTCTCCAACTTCCATCACTCAAGTACTCAAGTGTTGATATTAGAGGTGCATGCCACCATACCTTATAAAATATTGTGGTAGTTTGAATGAAAATGGTCCCATAGGCTCACAGGGAGGGGCACTTTTAGGAGTGGCTTTGTTGAAGTAGGTGTGGCTTTGTCGGGGGAAAGTCACTGGGGATGGGTTTCAAGTCGCATATGCTTAAGCCAGGCCTACTGGCCACAATGTCCCTTCCTGCTGCCTGCTGATCCAGATGTAGAACTCTCAGCTTCTTCTCCAGCACCATGTCTGCATGTTTCCTGCCATGACTATAATGAACTGAATCTCTGAAACTCAGTCCTAGTTGCATATTTCCCTTTGTAAGAGTTGTCATGGTCATGGTGTCTCTTCACAGCAGCAGAACCCTAACTAAGACAGATATTTGGAGATTTGTTTTTCCCTTTTATCGCTAGCACCCTTGTTGATGGAGTAGTAGTTATGAGTTGTATTCTCCTCTAGTTTGGTCTTAAGGAATCTCTTAAGAGAATGTCTCCCTTCATGATGTATCTGAAGATTTTTGTCATAGATGTTTCTAGCATCCTTTTATGGACTCTGGCTTTATTCTGGGATGTGGCCTAATGCTATATGTCCAGCCTATGCCAGGAAGCTCCCTTCATAGGGTATCTGTGTATACCGGTGAACGGCATTGTGGTTCTTGCTTTATATACCTCTGGTATATTCCTATTAAGATAACTACTCTCTAATAGAACTCTAGTCAAGAAGAAGTTAAAGTTGGGTGTGACACACAAGAGAGGCAGCAAAGTGAAGCAACAAGATGACAGGAAGCAGAGGCAGCCTGCATCACAGGGCTGAATGGGACACATGTGCTCAACCGGTGTGGAGGAGCCAAGGACAGCAAGAGGAGAGGGGACCTGTGCTCCAAAGACTTGGTTACTATCTGCAGTGATTACCTGGGGTCATGCCATGATGAAAGATGGTTCTTACAGCACAGCATGTGTGCTCCATGCAGAGAGGAAGTAGAAGGGTCAGTTGAGTGCACTCTATCGGGTATTTCAGTCCCATAGGAAGGTGAGTGGCAGGAAGGGGGTATTTAAGACAGATATATGGATTAACCACTTTGAGGAACACTGACAGCTGTGTTAGAAGTCATTATCACCTTCTCCCAGCACAAGAACAAGCAAATTATATTTTAAATGGGTAACAGGACAACACAGATTGTTTAAGAATTCACTGTGGTATGGATAAGTGTTTCTACTCCCCTGACTTCATCCCAGCTGATGCTTGGGTAAAGGGACTGTCTATGAGGAAAGTACCAGACACTTTAGTTTGGCCTTTTGTCCATCTTATAACATAGCATATTGTCATCCCCATTTACAAAGATACCGTTCATAGGAAGTGGCAGTGCCGAGACTCAAAGCTTGCTGTGGGACTCTTCTGCATAGCACCCCTTAGTGCAGTAAGGTACCTGTATGGGCTGCCTTGCCTCCATGACCAAATATCCGGTAAATGACATAAAGGAGGAAATATACACTTTTGGCGCACAGTTTCAGCATTGCCAGAACAGCATGGAAAGGAGGGAGTGTGGAAAAATATTCATAATATTGCGATGAGAAGGCAGAGCAAGGGAGGCATGAAGGGGCAGCAGCAAGATACACCTAAAGGCCTGCCTCCAAAGACCTATGTCTTCCATCAGGGTCCCACTTCTTAAGTTTCCATAATTTACCAAAATGGCATTACCATCTGGCGAATCTAAGCCTATGGAGGAAAGTTCATATCTAGCCATTGCACTATGCTTCTATGTAAAGATTTCTTTCAACTTTTATGTATATGGATGTTTTACTGTGGGTATGACGGTGTGCCACATGTGTGCAGTGCCTGTGGAGTCCAGAAGAGGGCACTAAGTCCCCTGAAGTAAAGTTACAAACCATTGTGAGCCACCGTGTGGGTGCTGGAAACTGAACCCAGTCTTCTACAAAGCAACAAGTATTCTTTATCACCAGGCCATTTCTCAAGTCCCCCTGGTGTATTTATCCTGCTGCACAGTGACGGTGATGGCTTCTGTGTAGTGGAAGTCATAGGTGAATTGTTCAACAAATAATCACTGTGCATGCTGAGGCTACACGGTGGTGGTCACAGTTTCTGTACATTGGAAGTCATAGGTGAACTGTTCAACAAATAGTCACCGTGCATGCTCACTGCTCTATAGCAGTGTCTACATGCTGAGAGGCCTGGAGATAGCGGAGTATCTGCTTGCTAGGAACACAGAGTTTGATTCTAGAGAATAACAAGGGAAGATACGGTAAGCCCTGCTGAAAGGCTCCCAAAGTAACTCTTGCATTCATCTCTTGAACTGTGAATTTGGAGGCCAGCAAATCAGGAAGACATGAAGGCAGGTTATTCTACAATGAAGAAAAGACATGGAAAAGGATGTTAAGGAACTGGGCATAGTTTGTCAGGAAACTTACATCAGGAACAGTGAAGAAGTGAGAATATTATTAAACCCAGAAAAAGATAGACATCCCATAGCCACAAGCTGCCTGTGATTTGACACCACACACAGTCGCTACAAATGAGTCACAGTTCCAGATGGTCACCCAGGTGTGCACAACATTAAATGTGACAAATGCATTAAGGCTGTCACTTGGTTAGGAACAAGTGGTTAGGTACCCCCATCTGCTTTAGGGTACAGCCTGACTCCTGAGATTTTCCAGAATAAGACAATTAGACATGTTAGGAATGGTAGAACAGAATATTCATGAAACAAAAAATACATTTGTAGAGTGACCCACTTTTATAAACACTCGAGGTAGCCTGGTGAGAACACGAGCTTCAGAGTATGATCTGGTTCAACTATACGTGCAGCTGCTTAGTGCTCATAACATAGCACCAGCTGCTAAAGCTACAGAGTGTCAATGTCTTTGTCTGTATAATGCAGATCATCATCACGTCATCGAACCAGAGGCTATAAAGGGCATAAGGTTCACATTTGATGGTTAAACCATAGCTGTGTGCTTAGAATAGTGTTAGGGTTGCAAAACAGCACACATTGCTGGGGCACTATAGAGAGAGATTCCTCAGACCCATGACTTCTCTCTCTGGTGGAATTCTTGAGAAGAGAGGCTCTGTGAGCCCAGGTTTTGGCCAGCCTTCCCAACTTGCACACCTATCCGTTGCAAAGTTTTGAATGCACTCCACAAATACAGGTGGATTTATTTGTCAAGGAATTCTGTAAGTGGCCATGGATATCGTTGACAGCATTTGCTTTACTAATGTACCCAAAGTCCTTACACTCACACAAAACAATGGCACAATTTTTCATGATAGCATCCTGATTATCTATGCATACTTCACTCTGGAAATCTTGAATTACATTTTGTAATTCGCTGATTTGGAGGCTCATTGATATGCCCGGGGTTGAATGGCATTAGCAGCTGAGGGAGTTCCTTCGGATGCAGATGGCAGTCGTGCACCCTTGGCTAAGCTTATGAAAATATAATCACCGTTAGTGGCCAAATGGTGCCTGAGGGTGATGGCGTGAGACCTCCTTCCTGACTTGCTCAGCAATAAATAAATTCACATGCAACATTTGTGTATTAATTCAGAGCAAACTTAAAACAAAATCTGTGATGTGGGTCTTTGCTATCCCCCATGGGTTGCTACCCCCGTGGGTTGCTATCCCCCGTGGGTTGCTATCCCCCGTGGGTTGCTGTCCCCCGTGGGTTGCTATCCCCCGTGGGTTGCTGTCCCCCGTGGGTTGCTATCTAGGGATATCAAAATCTTTCCATTCCTATGGCCAGTCACATAGCAGCTGACTTCTACAGTACAGACAAGTGGTCTTGGGGAGAAGGTGAGACCGCAGTGCCCTTCCGAACCTGGTCTCTGACATTGCACATGGCCACACCCACTGCATTCAATCTCCTGCTTAGGCGGCCTTGGTCCACTACAGAGGGGCTGGCACAGGAGGTGAGGCTTACTGATGGCTGGAGGGGGGTGCCACCTGACAGTCCTGAAAGATGAAGAAGAAAATGTGTGAAGGATGAGGGAAGAGAGAAGAGAAGAGCCAGGAGACAGATGCAAACTGGCAAAGGAACAAGAGGGAAACTGTCTGGCCGGTCTAGAAAGGAACCAACTCTGATTGTGTGAGGAGCACGGGTGACAGAATGTCAGGAGCAAAGTCTTCAGATAAAAATTAAAATAATGAAAGCTAGGTGTTGGAGACATAGCCACCAGTGATGAGAGCATATACTGCTCTGATGGAGGGTCCAAGTTCAGGTCCCAGCACTCCCATAATAAAAAAAAATCGTAAAATAAAATAATGAAAGGAAGACCATCTGTTATACTTTAGCATCTAGAAGTTGAGGATGATGGTTCAGCGGGTAAAGTGGTTGTGGTACAATCATGAGGACCTGAGTTCGGATTCTCAGTGTGCATGCACAAAGACAGGGGAAACAGGACACAGCTGGAACTTGCTGGCCACTAGCCTAGCCAAACCTGTAAGCCTCAGGAACAATGATAGACTCTGTCTCAAATAAACAAGAAGAAGTACAAAGGAAGGCACCCAATGCCAGCACCTAGACACCACATATATGCACATATAAGCAGGCACAGCCCCACGTGTACACACCAACACAAACATACACCACACATAAAAGACCTCAGTTGATATATAAGCAATATGATGGAGATAAATGAAGCCTTTAATATATAATCATAAAAAAAAAACCTCAGCAGCTATATGTTCAGGAAAACAAGCTATTTTAGAAGAAAACAAAGACAATAGATGACTTTGATTTTTATGGAGAATATTGTTTATGCAGAAACAGTATATCGATGCCAAAACTGATCTCATGGAAAAGGAAAATAGCAGTTGTGAGGGTGGCAAGAGAAGGAGCTATTGCAGAGAACTGAGGAGCAATGACGCATCATCTGTAAAGGAAAACTCAAGGCGAGGCCGAGTTAAGGACGCGTACAGCAGCATACCTTAGAAATGGAGAAGTAACTGTCAAAAGAAGCCAGGAAAGAATCTGGTGTGACCACCCTGTGGAGTCTATAGGGGACATTCAGGGGTGAGGTGGAGCACAAGTGTTCATTGTTCTCAACCATTTAACTTTCTGTGTCAGATAAAAACCAAACATAAACACTATTAACAAATTAAAGTGATGCTAAGGCAGTCATGTAATTAGCAATCTGGATTTCCATATCATGGTTTAAATTTAAAAGCACAGCTCTTAACTGGGCAGTGGTGGTGCACATCTTTGATCCCAGTACTGGGAGGCAGAGGCAGACAGATCTCTGAGTTCTGAGTTTGAGGCTAGCCTGGTCTACAGAGCAAGTTCCAGGATAGCCAGTACTATACAGAAAAACCCTGTCTCAAAAAACAAAACAAACAAATAAACAAACAAATCTATATGCTTATATGTATATGTAGAGAATAAGTAATGACTTTGACTCAAATTTAAAAAAAAAAAACTGGGGGGGCGGGAATTCAAGATATGGTTTTTCTTTGTAGTTTTAGCTGTCTTAGAACTCACTCTATAGACCAGGCTGGCCTTGAGCTCATAGAGATTCTCCTGCCTCTTGCTTCCTTTGTGCTGGAATGAAAGGCATTTGCTCCCACCACTGTGGAGGTCCAAAAATGTGAGCCTATTTCGACCTTGTCTGAAGGTCAGAGAGTTTGAGATTGCTCAAATTTTTGACAGCAATCAGGGCTACACAACCTGACCCAGGAAGTGGTTACTTGGTTCTTTTGGCATTAAAATGGCCCATACAGGTAGATCCACTCCACCTTGACTGGAGAAGCTAGCATACTTCTGCTCCTTCTTTTGAAACAGGAGGTTTGACCTTGGGAGTGTCTGCCATCAGGACCTTTGGTCTAGGGTGGGTTCACTGCCTAAACAACAGAATGCTAATGACTTGATGTCTCAAAGTGTTGAAACAATTAACTTCCAGTTGTCTTTTGAATGTTACCTTCTTGCCCTTTTGTATTGGGGTATAAAAGAGAACTGAAAATTAACCACACGCAAGTTCAGTTTTCACTAAAACTCCTTCTCAGTACTATCCTATGTTTCTGTTCTATTATTTTTTACTTGAGTCTTCTTTACTATTTTTCTGATCCCGTGCTCCTGTCCTGGCAAGTGGTATTTTTGTCGAAACTGATCTCCGACAACTGCCTGGCAATTTGTTTTTCTTTAACCAGACTACATGAAGTCAGACATTGGAAAAAGATTCAAAGTATTAAGAAATAAATGACTTTTCAAATTATTATTTAAACATATATTCAGCCCTCTTGGGAATTGCTTCTATCCCTGAGTTGTAGTTCTCCTTTCTGTCCTTTGAATTTGGGGGTTCTTCCATAAGATCCTTTTCAAGATCTTTCATGAGGGGTGTGGGTGCGTGCGCACCCACTCACCCACCCACACACTCATGAAAGTTAGTAGACAACTTTGTGGAGTCAGCTTTCTCCTTTCACCTTTACAGATTCTGATATCTGAATCAGACCAGAAAGCTTGTGAGGCAAGCAGCCTTACCCACCGAAACCCTGCCTCCTTAAAATTTAATACCTGTCTTTGTAGTCATTCCCTAAATTAGGAGAGCACTTTTTTTGTTTGGCTTTTCTTGTACTTCATGCATGTTTTAAACTTGTGCCTTGTATACTGGTGTCATATTTTGGGGACAAGATCTATTCCATCGGCACTTCGATACCAATGTGCTTTTTACAACAAGATATTAATTTGGAGCAATTTGGAAATGAACACCGATCAGAGCAGTATCTTTTCTGCCCCCTAGAGACTGCCACAGGGACTGCATGTTCCCTTTGCCGTTCCTTGGTTTCTGTTTTGTTTTTGAAGCAGACAGGGTTTCACTATGTAGCCCAGTTGGGGTTTGAACTTAAAGCCCTCCTGTCTCCACTTCCTAAGCACACGGTGACAGATCTGTTCCACTTCACTGTGTTTATGTGTCACCGTGTTTTATACCCTTTCTTTAATTGTGGAGCTACCTTAAACAGTCCATATTCTTCTCAGAGTTTAAGGTGGTTGATGATTAAGATGCAGAGCAAGGACTTTGGAGAAAGTCATTACTTAGAACATCAGGGATTTTGTTGTTTTGCTTTATTTTGTGTGTTTGGTTTGGATTTTTTGTTTTTTGAGACAGGATTTCTGTTTATCCCTAGCTATCCTGGAACTCACTCTGCAGACTAGGCTAGCCTCGAACTCAAAGATCTGCCAGCTTCTGCCTTCCAAGTGTTAAAGGCGTGCACCGCCACTGCCCAGCAAATTTTAGGGGTTTTATTAATATGTCTGGGAAGCCGCAGGCTACTGGGGAATATGTGAAACAGCAAGGGACCACTCTGGTCAATAGATGGCTCTCTTTCATGGGGAATTCAGCAGCCTTGTTCCTTTATCTCACAGATACGCTTCAAAAATGAGAACATTGTGGCTGATGCCCATTGCCTTATGTCACTGAGGAAAATGGTCTGTAGCACGGCAGGAGGGACAAGGTGTGACAATACCACCCTCATGCTCTCTGGAGTAATTTCCAGAGTTTTCTATTTTCATGTTAACAATGCAAGTGCTTTTCAAGATTATATCACTGAGTCTCCCTAAAACTGTCCTCACAGAATAGACAAGGGAGCAACAATAACACAGCCCACCCACACAGCTAACAGAGGCAGACTGACCACAGAATGACTTCCTCATCAATAATATTAAGGTAAATATTAATGATCATCTAAATTTATTTCTTCTAAGAAGTCAGTTTTAAAAATTGAAAACGATCCAGAAAAGATTCAAAATAGAGACCTGGGTACATTCTCTCAAACAATAACATCTCACCACAGTGTGTATGGTACAAAGAATATACACCTCTTAGGAGAGAAAGACAATTTCCACTTCAGCATCCAGGACATGAAAATACATCTTTCTAATGGGAATAATAAAAGGATGGTATTTCATTCTGGGTTTCCTCATAAGTATGACACTTTTTTTTTTAACTTGGACATTATACATTGATTTTTTTGTTACACTAGATGAGAATATAATACTTCTGTATTCCTTAACCCTCAACCTCTCTTCCCCTTCTCCCATAGTTCAATTTTATTCTTAGTAGAATCAATAAAAACATTGATGTTAGTGTGTTCCTATAAAGAACATTCATTGTAAGATTCATTCTTGTTTGTTTGTTTTTCAAGACAGGGTTTCTCTGGCTGTTCTGGAACTCACTCTGTAGACCAGGCTGGCCTCGAACTCACAGAGATCCGCCTGCCTCTGCCTCCCAAGTGCTGGGATTAAAGGCAAGCGCCCCCGCTGCCTGGTGCAGGACTCAGTTTATCTACTATCATCGTGTTTTTTTTCCTGCAAAATGTTTTATTTTTCTGGACTTTTCATCATGTTGCTTTCTGTATTCTGAGTCAATTTCTTCTTCTACTTTAATTATACATAAAGTAACTTTTTAATAAATTTTTGGGTTTTTTTTTTTTGAGACAGTTTCTCTGTGTCATTATGGCTGTCCTGGAACTCACTCTGTAGACCAGGCAGGCCTCAAACTCAGATCTGCCTGCCTCTGCCTCCCGAATACTAGGATTAAAGGCGTGCACCACCACTGCCCAACTAATGCTAAAGAATATGGTCTTTAAATTTATTGTTGCTTACTCCCCCTGCACCGAGCACTCATTGTCTAAACATAATCTGGACTATCGGATTCCAAAGCCTGTTAGTGTACCATTCTGTGCGATCTTAGGCTAACTGGGAAACTCTGGGCAAAGATGAGTTGGCACAAAGTTATTGGTTGGTTTGCCACAATAATGAGTCTGGATTTCACTTAGTTACTGGGAAATGTACAACTATAGAAAGTGACCAAGTATAATTTATATATGAATGAATCATTGTACCAGCATTACTGAGGGTCAAGGGGACCATGACTGTCTATCCTGAAGACAAGAGTTCCCTGGGATGCTTCTAACAGTGTGCCCTCTTTGCTGGGTAGTTCTTGTCACCTTGATACAAACTAAAGTCACCAAGGATGGAGGAGCCTCGCAGGAGAAAATGTCCACCACACTAGCGTTTGACTATGTCTGCAGGGTCTTGGTGAATGATTGACATAAGAGGGCCTAGCAAACTGGTTCTGAGTTGTAGAATAAAGCAAACTGAGCAAGCCAGTAGCGGCATTCCTCCATGGTGTTTCTGCTTCGGTTCCTTCTGGTCTTGGATCCTCTCAGTGATGGGCTATACCCTATAAGCCAAATACATCCTTTCTTCCCCAAGTTACTTTTGATCAGTGCTTCTCACAGCAACAAAGAAGCAGACTAGGATAGACTCCTTCCTGGGAACCGTCCCGCGTGACCTTAGACTATGAAAAGATTGACTTGGAATAGGAAAAAGTGCTGGTCTGAATGTGACTCCAAAAATAACCTTTGTGAGAAGATAAGGAATGATTTTTCAACATTGACTTCCATGCTCATATTCATCTAGAAATGGCCTCATCCATCTAACATTTCAAAAAATCCATGCCATATCATTTATTTAAAATGTAAGCTTTGAAGTTAGAAATGAGGATGATAGGGGCCTTTCAAAGGATACAGGGACAACTCGAATTTTAAAAGGGGGAGAGCAAGCATGAGAGAATTTATAGTGGTGGCCACGTCATAGCAGAGAGAATCTGTCATTCCTTAGACTCCCTCCTTCTGGAACTCTCCTCTGTCTATGCTTTTGAAGTTTCATATTATTGACATTATCACAAACAGCTTGCTGCCTTATAGTATCTTATAGTTTATCCGTCCTTTTATGAAAATCCTGTAAGGCTTTAAACCCGTGGTTCTCAACCTTCCTAATTTGTGACGCGTTAGTACAGCTCCTCATGTTGTGGTGACCCTTAACCATAAAATTATTTGTGTAGCTACTTCATAACTGTAATTTTGCTACTGCTATGAATCATAATGGAAATATCTGATTTTTCTGATGGTTTTAGGTGATCCCTGTGAAAGAAAGGGTTGCTTGACTCCAAAGGGGTTGTGACCCACAGGTAGAGAGCCACTGCTTTAAATGGTCTATTTCAGAAAGGCAGCTAAAGCAAGTAAACACAATGGCCATTCTAGATGCTTTGAAACATGTCTTTGGTATCAAATGTAACATTCACTCATAAATTTTCTTTCAAGGGGGTGGTGTCCTGGAAGTTAAGAGTTGAGTGTTAGTACTAGCTGTATTGGCTTTGCCACCAGCTCTAAGAGAAGGAAATGTTGCTAAGCAAAGCCTCAGCTTTCCCACTAAGAAATCCACAATTTCTACTTCACGGGATTATTGGAGGATTGATACAGTCTGTAACAATATCAGAGTGGTGACCGGCACACAGTACCTGTGATACTGTAGGGCAAGAAGAAGGAGGGGGTGTCTTAGGAGAGTCCAGAACATTTGTGATTCACCTCTGAGTCCCACCCCCTCTATCTCTGTGTGTGTGAGAGAAGGAGAGAAAGAGAGAGAGAGAAGGAGAGAGAGAGAGAGAGAGAGAGAGAGAGAGAGAGAGAAGTCGTTTTTTAAGCACACCCTCAAAACCTTGTTCTAACACATGCAGCAGAGTAGCACGCCATCAAAGAGTGGGGACTTTGGCTTCCCCTGGCCTCCTTCCCACCTTTTCTTGGTTGTGTCCCTGAGTCACCTCTGTGGAATGCCAGGGCTCCCCAGCATAGTTTGACCATCCCCAGGACTTGAAGTTCTCTGAACTATTTTGCTCCAGCTCCAACACTTCCTGGCAATGAGAACCAACGTCTGGCCATGACGTAGGCATGTTCCCTGTGCTTGACTTCTTCCTGACTTAGCAAATTGCTCCTACTGTGGCCTCTATGACACCAGCTAGGGCCCCTCTCTGCCAGCAACCTCCCACCCCACCCCCAGATCCCAGCACTGAGCTTAGATACAGAGGCGGGACAGGAAGTGGAAGTGATGCCTTGTCCCTTGAACTCTTACTCACTCTAGGGTTCTAACGGTAGCACACTGGGTTTATCTCAGCAGCCAGAGGCAGTGATTTTGGCTAAAGAGGCTCTCAACCGATCACAGGACGTAACTGTGGAACACCTTCATTTTCTAGAAAAGCAATGTGATATTCTGCTACTTCCATCCTGTGGGGAGTTAATCACTAAAATTTCCCTTCTTCAGCCCTCCTTGTTATAAGTATAAACTGCACACAGAATCTGAGGCAGCTCTGATCTGATTGGGCAGGACTGTCTACATTGCTAACCAATCCCTCCTGACCCTTTCATTGTTAAAATTAAGCTTGGCACCTTTACATGGATCTGTAGGCTCATCTTCTGCTTCTCGACTCTTTGCTACCCAGTCATATTTGCCGCTGTAATCCATGCATTTTAGGAAGACATTTCTGCCCTCTTATTTTTGGAACCTTCCTCCCAGAGAGGACGATGACTCCTCCCTTCCTCAGCTCCCTCTTCACAGAGGCCTTCTCTGGCTACCTTGACTAAAAGAAAATCCCCAGTTCCTCTCTAAACCTGTACCCAGATTTCCATGCAGAATTCAGAGGTTGTGAGCCTCTCTGTTCCATAGAGTACCCACTGACTGTTTCCAAGCCTTGACACACCCCTTCAATGTGAGTGTGAAATGCAGTAGTTTGGATGTGATTGGTGTGGCTCATAGGGTGTGGCCTTGTTAGAGGAAGTGTGTCACTGTGGGAGTGGACTTTGAGGTCTCCTCTGCTCAAGCTTCACCTAGTTCAGTTCACTTCCTGTGGCCTGGTGATAAAGAAGTAAGAATTCTCAGCTCCTCCTCCAGCACCATGTCTGCCTGCATGCCACCATGTCACACCATGATAATAATAGACTGAATCTCTGAACCTGTCAGCCACCCCAATTAAATGTTTTCCTTTATAAGAACTGCTGTGGTCATGGCGTCTCTTCACAGCAATGGAAGCCCTAACTAAGACAAAAAGAAAACAGAAACATGGCCGTATTCACTGCTGGAATAGAGTTGATCCTGCGGCTGTGCAATGGATACATGTTGACTGAATGACTAGGTGATGTCGGCCCTTACTCTTGCTTCTGCCCTGTGGTTTACTATCTCAGAAGCCTTCAGTGCCATGAAGTGAATGAAGATGCATCTGTAGGATTGGTAGAAGATGTCAACTCTCAGCTGCTTGTTCCCTGATAAAATTCCAGTTATGAGAAGTTTATTATACTTGGTCTGCCAACTAAAGATTATGTCACCAGCCGAGTGGTGGTGGCACAAGCCTTTAATCCCAGCACTCGGGAGGCAGAGGTAGGCAGATTCTAAGAACTAGTTCTAGATCAGGCTCCAAAGCTACAGAGAAACCCTGTCTCAAAAAAAAAAAAAAAACCAAAAGAAAATAAAAAAGATTATGTCACCAAATTTATTAGAGTCATTACTTTAAAACATAATTTCTAGCCAGATATTAGTGGTGCATGCCTTTAACCCCAGCACTCGGGAGGCAGAGGCAAGTGGATCTCTGTGAGATTGAGACCAGCCTAACCTATAGAGCGAGCTCCAGGACAGCCAGGGCTACACAGAGAAACCCTGCCTCAAAAAAAAAAACAAACAAAAATACAAAAACATACTTTATAAATACTGAAAACTTCTTCTGATTTATAGAATAAAGTCATAATGACCTCAACAATAACTTGATATAACATATAATATATCTAATATACAGTGTAGCCTATTATTTCCCAAAACATGCTTTGGTAGGATATAAATTTTTGATGGGATATAAATTGAGATTTTAAAAAATCATTTTATTATATTTATATGAAAAATTTTTAAACATTACATATTAGCCCCAGTTCCCCCTCCCTCCCCTCCTTCCACCTTCCACACCTCCCCTATACACTCCTCAGAGGAGATAAGTCCTCCCTTGGGGAATTAACAAAGTCTGGCACAAGTTGAAGCAGGACCAAACCCCTCCCTCCTGTATCAAGGCTGAGCAAGGTATCCCATCATAAGGAATGGTTCTAATATTTATTTTATTTTTTAAAGATTTATTTATTGTTTTAAAATTACTTGCATATATGTGGCCCTGTGGTATATTCATTCAAGTTCAAGAAGCTATGGAAGCCAGAAGCACAGGTCTCTATGGATCTGGAGGTACAAGCGATTGTGAGCTACTAGATATGGGTACTGGGAATGAACCCAGGTCCACAGCAAAAGCTTTATGCCCTCAACTGATGAGCCCCCTTTCCAGGCATAGAATTCATTTTAAATAATGACTTCAAAGTAGAAACTATATAACTGACACAGAACAAATTATTACATAATTATTTTTAGCTAAGAAGGAAGAAAATAAAGAGAGCTGGGGAAAAAATAAGTGCAGTGGAGTCTTAGTACAAAAATGTGAAAATGACGGATGTTTGGGGGGCTCTGATCAGCCACGGCTACTGTTGACTCTCAAGAGATGGGCTCCCGGACTCCAAGGTTAGTTTTTCCATTTGATAACAAGAGTTCAGAGATGAGATGGTCACAGAGTAGAGGAGCGATCAAGTTCTCAACCCATTATGGGTGTGGAAGTCAGAAATATGGGGCAAAAGTGAAGTTATCTTTCTTTTTGTGTTTTGCTGTGTCAGATACTAACAGGGAAGGGAGAGACTGATGGAGGGAGGGTTGGTCAAATTCTTTCAGAGCAAAGGCAAAGATTTTCTGGAAATTCTTGTGCTATTAGTTTCCACTGTGTGTGTGTGTGTGTGTGTGTGTGTGTGTGTGTGTGTGTGTAGGCGTGCATGCATATGTGTGTTGCCTGCTATCATGGTAATCAACTCTGAATGTTATTAGAGGTCATTTAGGTAACATCTTATAATTAACCGCTTCAACTGGTTTGGCCATAAAAAATCCTCACCTCAAACATTTTTTTTAGATAAACTGAATTAGGGGTTATATAATATTTCAACTAATAATATAATAGACACAGTAATTTACTGGGTAATAATAAGATAAAGATCATAACTAGGAGCCAGTAGACCCTGGTTTTATGTCGTTTTCCAGGGGCGAGTTTCAGAGACAAAAGGGTGTTCAGTGTGTCCAGTGTTGGGCAAACTACACGAACATTGGACTGGACCTTCCAGATGATACGCCCAGGCACAGCCTGTCACTGGATTCTTGCCATCCTCTGCTATTTAATTCTTCATTATTCTCCAATAACTTAGCATTCCACCAAACACTAACTATTACTTATGCACTTATTTCTTTCCATCACTAATACTTCCCTCACCACCCCGTGCCCTTGTATGATGGTTGAGCTCTATTGACAGCTAGATTTAGAATCACCTAGTAGACACATCTCTGGTTACAGAGCTGGGTCTAGATGAATGGCCATTTGAGTGGCTTGTGTCAAGCAGAGGGAAGCTGAGCAAGCTGAGCTGAACTGAGACTTTGGGTAGAGTTGAAAGCTCCTCTTTACCACCTACTCATCCCATGATTCATCCACTGGATGGTCTGACGACACATCAATGGGTGACACCATGCCCAGTGTTAATGGTCCTTCCTTTAATATGATCCCAAGGAGGAGGCCACATCAATCATGGGTTTGGTGTGTTTGATGTGTTGATGATCCTGCTTATTATGATGTGGTTTTGAGCCCCCATGTGTTCCTTATTTAGCTTTATTAATGGGATCATAAGTGGTAATATTTTATTTGTGCAAATGATTTATTTACTAGCCTGTGCCTCGTGGCCTGTTGGGCGGTTGATGGTGGCTTACCAGAACAAAAAGGATTCAGTCTTCTGCCTCAGTATGTGCACTCAAAGTTGAGCAAGCTTCCATTTTATAAAACAGAGTTACCCAGGGCAGGAAAGAGTCTGAAAGCTGCTGTTTTGTATACTATAGAATAATTTAAAGCAGGGAGCAGCCTGTCCCTCCCAAGCCTCAGGGTTTCCACAGAAGGCATAGTGACTATTCTTGGGTATCAACTGAATGCATCTAGAATGAACTAAAACATAATCTTCTGGACACTCCTGATTATTGGAAGCAGTATGTTGCCCCCTAAATGTGGGTGGCTCCTTCTGGTGGTAGCCTAGATGAGAGGACGCAGAAGAAGGAAACTCACTTGCCTTCTTGTCCTCACTCCCATTCGGAACTCATCTATTCTTCTGCAGCTTCATTCCCTCACTGAGATTAGAACCAGCTTCTTTAGGCCTTAGTTTCGAGTGAAGCCCAGCATCCAGGCCATCAGCTGCAGATTGGTAGTGCAGAGATATCCAGCCTCATGGATATTATTAACTTTAACTCTTAATATCATTCAACTAATACTTATTGAATATATCTCATGTACTATGCTAATAACCACCATATTCCTGAACTCTCTAGTGTGAGGCAGCCACTATTGGACTACCTGAACCATATATTATAAGGCAATCTAATGAATCCCATAGATTCTATCAGTTCTGTCCCTTGCGAGAAGCCTGACTAATGTAGTAGGTAATGTGGTAGGACTAGCTTCCTGTTTCTAGGTTGAACCATCCCTGAAAAATTGAGAAATGGCCACTTGTCTTAGTTACTATTCTATCATTGTAATGAGACACCATGACTAAGGTTTCTTTTTTTTAAATAAAAATAAAAGAAATCATTTAACTGGGGACTTACAGTTTCAGAGGCTTAGTCCATTGTCATCACAGTGGGGAGCAGCAGGAATGGCAGGCATGGATCCTGATCTGCAAGAAGAGGGGGGCTCACATGGGCTTTTGAAACCTCAGAGCCCACCACCAGTGACCCACTTCCTCTAACAAGGCCACACCTCCTAATCCTTTTCCCAGCGCCTATTGGGGCATTCTTATTTAAACCACCACACCGGTGACTCACATCAATTCTATGTCCTGTAGTTCAGCTGAGAAACTCCATGGAAGAAAGACTAGATCTCAGACCCAAGTCTTGCTCTCTTGAGATTTCTCCCCAATTTAGCCACTCTCGAGTCTCAGGTCTTCCGCTCAAAATAACCCAGTAGTGAAGTGGAATCTCTGACGGTGAGTCTGATTCCCTGCAAGGCCTGCTAGCTAATCTAAACACCCAGTTCTGATAAGACCGTAGTGCTATTATTAACTCTATATATTAACTATTAATATCAGCAAATGCAGCTAATACTTTTTGAAATTCATGTGCTATGCTAACTGCTTAGCATATATCCTATTCCATGTCTGTATTCCAAAAATTCAGTAAGATTGGAAGAAGTTACGTCAACCTGCTGAGGGGCAGCCCAGCAGAAAATGGGAATCGACAGGGTCACAAACCCCACTCTACGTAAGTACAGACAGCTCCTAGGTCTCAACATCCTCACTATACCGTGGGCTCCCCCCAGTCAGACCAGGAGCGAAGTTATCTTTCCGATGTTTGTATTTTGCCGTGTCAAGCACCCCCTAAGGCTAAGAGACTTGTGTGTTATCCATCTTAACTTGTTAGTCCCGAGAGCTCTTTACACACAATGGACACTTAAATCCACTTGAGTGATGACTCCGCTGCCTTATAACCCGACAGCCATGAGGACTGGAGTCTAGCGTGGGCTGCTTGATAAATTCCTTGTCAGGGCAAGTGCTGATGGTTTGTTCTCCTTCCTTTGCTGGACTATTTATAGAAGAACTCTTAGCAAGCTCCAAATCATAATACTCTCCAGGGATAGATTTTGAGCCTTGAAATGACATCCTGTGATAAAAAAAAAATATTGCTAGGATTTTGGAGAAAGCTCAAATATTGATTTGCCTGTACCTTTCAGATGCCACATCTCTGCTTTCTTGTATCCTGTGTTATTCTTGCCCAGCTCTGCCAGTATTTTCAAATGAACTACTAACATATTCAAATAAATTCTACTCAAAACAAAAATTTAAATCATTTTGGTAATGCCTTTCATCGCCAAAACAAACTCTTGAGTTAAAGGTACTTTCAGAACCCAAGGGTCAGACAGGAAATTCAGCATCTGTTTGTTCAAGCACTGTTACCTTTCAGAACTATTCAGAGGTACAAAGGGCTCTGAACTCCCCTATGCCAAAGCCAGTCAGTCTCAGTTATAAGTAAACAAATAAAACTCAATGACTATAATTGATGCTATGATATGGTTGTCCTTTTTTAATTATTGTTATTCTTGTATCTTCAATATCTGGTACAAGTGTTCAAGAAATATTGACTATGCTGATGTGCCCAAAACAAAGGATACTTTTAGGTAAAATTCTTTGCTGTCTTAAGAAACAAAAATGCATGCATAGCTTAAGAGAAAAAAAATTATAACGCGCTTAAGTCTCAAAGATGACTTTATTTAAGGCTCCCGTCTCAGAGAGGGTAAGACACACATTGCTTTGGGGAAGGTCCAAGGCCCTCCCTACTATATCTAGGCTGAGCAAGGTATCCATCCAAAGAGAATAGGTTCCTAAAAAGTCAGTACAAGCAGTAGGGATAAATCCTGGTGCCACTGCCAGTGGCCCCGCACCCTTCCCCAGTCATACAACTGTTACTCACATTCAGAGGGACTAATTTGGTCCTATGCTGGTTTCTACCCAGTCCCGGGTGGTGCTGGTGAGCTTTCATTAGCTCAGGTAGACTGTTTCAGTGGGTGAACCCATCACAGTTTTGACCTCTTTGCTCATATTCTCATTCTTCAACTGGACTTTGGGAGCTCAGTACAGTGCTCCGGTGTGGGTCTGTGTTTCTGTTTCCATCAGTTGCTGGATGAAGGGTCTATGGTGATATTTAAGATATTAATCAGTCTGACTACAAGGCAACTTAAGATTAGGCCCCCTCTCCTCTATTGCTTAGGGTCTTAGCTGGGACCATCCTTGTGGATTCCTGGGAATTTCTATAGAGCCAGGTTTCTTGCTAACCCTATAATAGATCCCTCAATCAAGATATCTCTTTCCTTGCTCTCATCTCTGTCCTTCCTCCTTCTCAACTATCCCATTCCCTCAAGTTCTCCTCACCCCTCCCCTTCTCTCCTCCTCTTCCCCATCCACCCTCTCTATTCCCCCCTACCACCATGCTCCCAAACTTGTCAGGTGATCTTGTCTGTTTCCACTTTCCAAGTAGATCTATATATATTTTTCTTAGGATTCACCTTATTACTTAGCTTCTCTAGGATCATGACCATAGGCTCAATATCCTTTGTTTCTAGCTAGTATCCACTTATGGGTGAGTGCATGCCATATTCATCTTTTTGGGTCTAGGTTACCTCACTCAGGATAGTGTTTTCTAATACCACCCCTCTCTGAGGATTGGATGGGGGTGGGGTGGGAGGGTATGTGAAGGGATTGGGAAGAGGGGAGGGAGTGGGAACTTGGATTGGTATGTAAAATGAAAAAAGATAGTTTGTTTTCATTTTAAAAAAATAAATTAAAAAAAAAAGGTTAAAAAGACTCCTATCTCAAAGAGAGAAGAAGAACTGGATTCACCTCTGCTGAAATAAGAGGTGGGAGTTTTTAGACCCTGGGGTAAGCTGAGCAGAAAGTACCGGAGGCCAGCGAAGAAGTCGACAGACTGTGTATGGAGAATGGAGAGTCTGAACATCAGCCACATTTGAGAGCGAAACAGCAGCAGCGAAATGCTGAAAGTTCTGGGGGATAAGGTTTTCTGGAGGAAAAAAAAAATGTTTCCTAACTGGGCATCTCTGTCTATGTTCTTATTAGTAGTTAAGGTTAGGATAAAGATGCTGGAGTGTACAAACCCCACCCCGACCCTCATGCACTATTTGCAATAGTTTGACGGGATTTCTAATCACCATGGAAGCATGTAAACCAACATGTAAGCACCATGTTTACATGTGCGTCTGAGGGAGTTTCTGTGAGGCGAAGTGGGATGGGAAGACCCATTGTCAATGTGGGCAGTGTTGTTCCATGGGTGAGGGAGGGAGTGCGGTGTGTAAGTCGGACATCCATGCTCATGACCATGACGGCAATGTGACCGGGACACTCCAGCTTCTACAGGCATGATGGGTTGCCTTGTCAAACTGTGAGCCAAGATAACCTCTTCCCTCCTAAAGCCTCTTCTTCCTGTCGGGTATCTCTGTCACAGCAACAACTAAGTAACTAAGACAGCACTCATCTCTAGAAGAGAATGCTGCAAGATTCCTAGGAAAGGACACGAGAGGAAGGGAGACCTCTTAAGTAGATGTAAATAGAGCCAATGAAGGGAAATAAAAGAGGAATTACCTGTGGCCGAGGAAGGTGGATTCCAAGGTCACAAGCTCGCCTTGTGGACGTGTTTAGACCGAGACAGAATAGAGCATTTCCAGTACACTGTCTTCTGAAAATTCAAAGTAATAGAATGCCCTGGAAGCTAGAACACTCTGATATTTGAGGGATCACATTACATTAAAGACAAAAGGCACTGTAAGAGATAGAGTTCAGCGGCACAGTGATTTCCCAGCACGCATGAGAACTAGGCGAAAGCCACAGTGGGGTGGAAGGTAGTGACCAGCCAGTTTTCCACCAATCAGGCATATAGGATGTGAGACCAGTATCAGTGGCCACTGGTGAACGAAGGCAAACACTAGTTTGGGTAATGACCACTAAAGCAGCCAGGTCTTGATTGCTAACTTTTTCCTAGTTTTTACTGCCATTTCCAAGTTTAAGCCTAACCAGAGAAAGTGTGTGATCATGGAGGACGGTCCCCCTCCCCCACAGCTTCACTCAGCCACAGCCATCTGCTGCCAATTGCTTCAGATCCACCCGCAGCCGTCTTTCCTTCAATACCACCTTTCTCTTCTTCTACCTGCGTTTCTGCCAAAACGCCGACAACAGCGGCAGACTCCCATGCAAGCTCAGAATAGCGTCGGAGCCAGGGAAATCCATGGTCTCTTTTAACACGAAGAGATGGTTTTTCTCCCAGAGAACAAATGATTTCTGGGGCATGTTCTTGATTTCATGCTTGCTTTCCTCCCTCATGCCATCCTTTGTCTTTATTTGCTCTTTTTGGCTGGTTTTCATTTATTTTCATAGACATCAACAAAATTTTAAAAACTGGGGTTTTTTTTTTTTAATGGAAATGAAAAGGCATATCTGTAGCCACTCACCCACCTCCAAAAGTGACTTCCTTTCTCTAGTAACCATCAACTGCCAGCAGCTCCTTGGTGAGAGGTGGGGCCTCTAGAGCCCCTCCACCCTCCACACCGGGATCCCTTCCCCCCATTTTTACATTTGTTTATTTATTATTTAGTTTTACATGTATATTGGGGTACATGTGTGTTCTTTTTTAATTGTTTGTATTGTGCTGTACATTTTTTCCACTCACTTTCTTTCCTCCCCTCTGCCCTCCTACCCAATTTACTCAGAAGATTTTGTCTTTTTCTCCTTCCTAAGTAGATCCATGTATGTCTCTCTTCGGGTCCTTTTTGTTGTTTAGGTTCTCTGGGGTTGTAAACTGTAGGCTGGTTATCCTTTGCTTTATGTATAATATCCACTTATGAGTACATACTATATTTGTCTTTCAGGGTCTGGGTTACCTCACTTGGTATGATTTTTCCCCCCTAGTTCCATCCATTTGCTTGTATTTTCAAGATGTCATTATTTTTTACTGCTCAGTAATACTCCATTACGTATATGTACCGCATTTTCTTTATCCATTCTTCGGTTGAGGGACATCTAGGTTGTTTCACAGTTCTGGTCATTATGAATAATGCTGCTATGAACATAGCTGAGCATATGTCCTTGTGGTATGATTGAGTGTCCTTTGGGTATGCACCCCAAAGTGGTATTGCTGGGTCTTTAGGGATTCTGAACTGTCTTGAATTTGTGCAGGCCTTTCTTGTACAAATAACCACAGTTGTGAGTTCATGTGTGCAACAGCCACATCGTGTCTGGAGGCTGGTGTTTCCCAGTATTCCTCCCGTCTTGTGGCCCTTGTTCTTTCCACACATGCTTCTGTAATGTTTCCTGACCCTTGCAGGGGAAGGGAGGTAGAGATGTCCCATCTGTGCTTGAACACCCACAGTTGCTTATTCTTGGCCCTTTGAACAGTGATGAGTCCCTGCCCTAAACCACTGCCCTCTGCAATAAGATGCTTCTCTGACCAAGATTGAGAACAGCCCAAATCAATAGATACAAACATAAATATTTAGAAGGCAGTTTAACAATATAACTATTTGGCAAAACAACATAAATAGGTTCTTCTTGGGCCCATGACTTCTCCAGTCTTGAGTGTTGGTTATGTTTATGGTGGCAAGCATGAATTATCGCCTGTGGGGCACACTTCAAATACAATAAAGAGAGCAGTTGGTTGCTCCCATACACAGTCCTACCGCTACTGCACCAGAGGCTTTTCTTGCCTGGTAAGTTGATATTACACCGTGCAGGGACCAGTGTCAGATAAGACTATTGATGTTTTTCTCCACCAGCAGTCTCCATATCATCTTTCCTTGCTGTGAAATCTAGCTAGTAAAGAGAAAATCTCCATGCCCCAGTGGGTGATCCCATATCCATTGCACACACGTGCAGCATTCATTGTACTCTGGAGTTATAAGAGAGAGAGAGAGAGAAATAAAACCAGGAGGCCTATGTTGGGAGAGGGTCTCAGGAAAATTAGCTGGGAGAGGGGGTGGGAGTTGGTATAATTACAATACATTGCATACATGAAAATTTCTAGCAATAAACAGATAAATAATGTTCAAAGAGAAAAGAAAGCAATGATTCTCTACTATGTGGTATAGCTGAGAGTAGCAATTTCATAATTAAAATAATGTTAGTATTAACTATACTTTGTTTTCATTGAGAAGATTTAAAAAATATTAATGCTTAGTCTTTCATTTAACCAACATAGCCATGTTTTTCCCATTCTGATCATGGAATGCAGAACATCCAGCACGCTAAGTAAGTGATCTATACCCCCAATCTGACAATCTCCATCATTCAATCCAAATGCTCAAACCATTTGCATTTAATATGGTTTGATCTTTATGAAGTTTTCTGAAACTATCTCTCTCCCCATTTCAGTCAAATCAAATCTGCCCCTTGAATAGAGTGATGGTGCTTGTGTACTTCTCGGAGTCTCCCCCATTTCCCCATCCTTCCAGCAACCCACATCCACCCCCTTAAATAGAGTGATGGCGCTATATGCTATGTGGAGTCTCCGCCTAATCTAGAAAATGCTTACAAGCCGAGTCCGGTTCACCTTCTTTGTCTTTGTTCTCAGAAGGATCGTAGTCCTGTGTGACCTGTCATCATCTACTGTCTCAAAACTACTTGCTCATATCTTGCTTCGTTTTCTGGCTGTTTGTGATAGGAAGGTAAATCAAGGCCTAGTCACTCATTAATAACCAGAGCAGATGTTTTCTCAAACTCTTTTTAAATGAGTAAATTAGATAAAGGAATCTTGATTATATATATATATATATATATATATATATATATATATATATGCCATCAAAGTCTGACCACCCAGGCCAAAGTCCCAGCACAGATTGGGGAGGGGATCATGACATCCTATCACTAGAGAGGAGCTGTTAGAGTTGGTAGCTGCTGGGGGAGGGAGAAACAGTTTTTTCAGGGGTGTGGTCCCCCATAGGCCCTGTTCCAGTACATAGTCCTACACCCGTGTGCATACAGGTAGCACCAAGTGGACTCCATGGGTTTAAACAGGAGAGGGACGAGTAGTTAGGGATGAGGAAGAATTGGGGAGGGGACAGGGAGAAGAGAGGGTTAGACACTTAGTGTGCGTGTATGACATTTTCAACAATGACAGTGATTCTGGCTGTGTAATGGTATAAATATGTCAAATTAACAACAGGATTATCTGAAGATGGCCGGATAACTCCTTGTCTCCTTTCATTTCTCCCTTGTTTCCCCAGTACTAGCTTTGGACTTTCTTTCCCTGCAGTAGGAGCTGCCACTTCTTGCAACAACTTGTGTGCATAAATAGCACTTTGTAGATGAGTGTACCCCATGTGCCCCACCCGTCAGCCAGGCTTTCCCAATGCAGCAGAACTAAACTGAGGTTCAACTTTTAAAACAAACAAAGAAACAAACAAACAAAAAAAACAAAAACCACTTACCATGTTCTGGTCCTGAAGCTGATTTTGTTTAAATTGCCTTGTTGGGAAGTAATTGTCTTCCTGGGACTCATTGTTCCAATGTCCTTTGCCTCAAAGAGTGAGGAAGTATGTATCTTCTGAATCTTCGCAGAGCCAGGAGAGATGTGTTTTTTTAGGGGCGGGTGGTTCCTCCACTTGTCTAGTGTTTACGTTGCCAGCCTGCCCCCAGATCCCCACCTCTTCTTCTTTTTCACTTTAATTATAATAGTATTACATATTTTTTGAATGTTCATAATGTATAAACTGCATCATATTATTGTATATAGTCATTATTGTAAACATTTTATACATTTATGCATTTGCATGTGTGAGAGGCGTGAGTGTGTGTGCACACATATACAAGGGTGGGGTCAGAGGACAACTTGCTGGAGTCAGTTCCCTCCTCCATGTGGCTTCCAGAGCCTTAACTCAATTTGTCAGGCCTGGTGGCAAATGCTTTCACCCACTGAGCCAGTCTCACCAACTCAAACCAAATGTTTTATAATGAAAATCATTATTGCATCCTACTGCATAGAAAGTGAACTTGAATTCCAAGGGTCAGGAAGTCACTGATGGCAGAGCTAAACCCAAAACCTGTATAGATTTTTCATCATATCATAGCATCTTCCTTTCAGCCCCTCTCCTTAGCAATGGAAAAGGTGGCTTTTTTTTTTTTGCCTTAAATTTCACTTTTGGTGTGACTTTTCAAATGTCCCCAGCCTTTTAATCTCCCCAAAATGACAAAACAATGACTCGTGTGCAAACATGTTAGCAAAATTCATTTTGATCCAAAGATTTGTTTATTTTATATGTATGTGTGGAGCCTAGTATATGTATTGCAGTATGTGTGTGTAGGTGCCCATGAAATCCAGAAGAGGGCATCCTCTCCCCCCCTGGAACTGGAGTTATAAGAAGTTGTTGGCCACATCTTAGCTGGGAACTAAACCTGGGTCCTCTTAACCCCTGGGCTCTCTTTTCATCCCCAAGAATCCTCCTGCATATGGAGTCCACGATACAGATGTGTGCTGTTGATTTTTCTCTCGATAGACATGTAAGGGCCTTGGGAGCTGACTGGAAGGCCACCCTTGGGCTTTCCAAGATGTGACTTCGGCATCAGTTAGTGTATCTGTGTAGTGTTAGGTCTCTCCAGAGAACTGAGGGCATTTGTGGCTTTAGGTCAGAACTGCCTTTCTTCTTGGCTCTCTCCTTATTGTTCTCATCACTCTCCACGCTTTGCAATTTTTGGAAATAATGAACTTAATGATGTTAATAAACTAACAAAAAAAAAACCCTCAAATGCAGTCTGGCCTACAGATGTGCGTGTGTTTAGTTCGCAAAGTGCTTTCAGAAATGCAATTAGCTGTCTGGTGGAAAAATCGTGTGCTTTCTTAGAAAGATCCCGGTTTTCACACCGGGTTGGAAAACTGGACTATCTCGTGAGGGTGGGGCCCTAGCTGACTAAGCATGAGGTTTGCCTTTACATCAAAGGCCTTGGCGTCCCATCTTCTCCCATTAGTTCCACCTCATTTATTCACTTTGACTGCATATGTGACTTGGACCACAGTGTAAACCAAGATCAGAACGTCTGTGGTGCCATGTGTGTTGGTAAAACCTAGAGATGGGAGGGGTGCTATGGCCTTGAAAAGTAGCTCTGTTCTGACTGAAGATCAGTGCTGAAAGCTTGTGAGTAGATGCTCTATTTAGTCTATGCATGTCACAGTGTCATTATCCCATACGTATTCCACATCCATGTAACCGCCGTTGACCACGATTCCTCTCTTACCCGGCACAAGCCTTTCCTAATCCTCATGGATGTGTGTATACACAGAAGATAAAGAAAGTGAAGAGGAACCAGCTGCCCTTGAGCATTCTTGCTGGAAATAGAGCATTGGAGGAATTTGTTCATTTGAGGATTTAGGAGATGTGCTGCCTCTTCTGTATTGCTGTTGAACAAGACCTTTTAGCAGATAGCAAAAAGAGCACAGCCTCTTGAATCACAGCGCTGACTTGAGGCCTTACTTCTGATTTTCCTGGCTATTTAATCTGCGGCAAGGGCCCAATATCTATAGACTTTGGTTTTCTCATCTTAGAACTGGACAAATGATCGCTGTAACTTAGCTAGTGGTTGTGCTATGCGGGTCCTATGTAAAACCTACTTAGTTGTGACAAAGTAATCTCAGAAACGATGATTGCAAGTCTGGTCACACCATGCTGATTTACAGAGTCCTTCAGGCTGAGGCTGAACACATTTGTTAATGTTGAAAATGAACTTTTTTATATGTATCCAATACCAATACATTTTAAAACAATACTTAAAGCCATTTGATGTGGTCTGGCAGGATTTTATGTGCAGGTCTGTTACTGTAACATCTCTCAGCCCAAGCCCACATTCCGTGTGGATCTAACTGGCTCTTGGATTCAAGACTTATAATCCCACAGCTCTGTCTATACTTTTGCTCTCTTCGGAGGCTGTCTTCCTTAGAGTGCTCAACCATGGTCATGGCTCCAGGGTCACAGGTTTGTAGGTAATTATTCTTTATAGTTTGCCACCCGGTCTCCCACTGTTGGCTTGAGAGATACCATCATTTAGATTCCCCTTCATTATCTCAAATCCATTACTTTCAAACCCAAACATTTCTAAAGTAAAATGCCTACTGAGGTCTCCTCTCTGAAAGTAACATTCACATTTTCTCAATTTCAGGTGACATGCAGTCAGACTCCGGTGATAAAGGGCATAGTCTCTGGGTTTGGAGTAAGCTGGAAACACCCGTCCCTGTAGTCCCCATAGCTCCTCTGGTCTTGCCCAATGCCAGTTACATAGGGCTCTACTTTTCCAATTTGTTGTACCATGTTGGTCTAAGGCTTGCTACTTGTTCTTGGATCAGAACACAAGATCAAAATTTTAATTCCTTGTTGATTTATTAACATAAGTGAATTGGATATTTGATTTTTAAATGTGTTTTGACAAGACTTAATTTACCTTTCAATACATTTGTCTTTCTTGGGTAGGCAAGTTGCATTTTTAAATAAAAACAGTAAAAGAAATGCCATTACTGACTTTGAAAGTAGAAATCTGGAACCGGATGTTTTGAGTACAGAATGTACTTTTAAAGACCATGGCACAACCTACTTGAACCCAAGCCCACTCTAGAAAAATCTGAGATATTTGGAAATAATATCGTTTTACCTAAATGCATCCTATGTCTAATAGCTAAATGCTGCTAATCCCCTAAAAGAGGAAATCAGGATAACATTGCTATAGGCTCTGACAATGGGATTGATTGCCCGAAGGCAGTAACAGGAACTTCCACCCACACAAGTGCCAGGTCACTTTTCCATGAACCGGGCCTGCAGTGATTAAGTATGTGTGCTTGAGAAAGCGTCCAAAAGCTTGAGCAATCCATCTGGCCACAGCGTCTGACACTATGGGATTTGTTGTGCAGCTCTGTGCCAGCACCAAGACTTATTCCATTACCTGAGTCATCAGGCCACAGTGCCACCAACCCTGCGACTCCCCGAGAGGTGCCTGGCTTGTCTGGAAGACCAGCCTGACAGACCCAAACAGCTACAACCACCTCCCACATCTGAATGTACGGTCTGGAGGATGTGAGTTCCCAGCCAGTTCCCCCCCCCCCCCCCCAGCAAACCCGGAAGTGCTGCCCCTGTGCTAAAGAGGCACAGCTGAGAAAAGTGGCAAGCACTGGAAGCTTCCAGCAGGCTTTGTCTATTGAGAACACGATTGCCCTGTTGTGAGCTAAGCGTGCTCCCAGTCCCCACTAATTTCTATATGTGTGAGCAGTGTGTTCAAGAAAGTTCTAATTTAAATGCAGTTATACTGGTTTGCAACTGCTTTGTTCTCTGCTCATCCTGTATGAGCCAGTTAGCTTCCTCAGGCTGGATACGGGGGCAGGGAAGGCAAGTGGATTTTAATGGGCTCGGGATGCAAAGGTTATAATTTCAAGCCCAGGAGTCTGTGAGCCAGCAATAACATCTTCAGGAAGATCTGTCCCAAGAAACTGGCCATTGTCTGATGGAGATATGACAAAAGCCGGCTCCAGGTGCCCCCGCCTGCCCTGACATCTGTGCTTTCACCTTCCAGGCAGCATTGGATGGATTTACTTATTCTGTAAGGACCTTTAGCTTTGCCACTGTGTACATTAGAAGCTTAGTCAATGCTTCAGTACTTTCCCCCAGCTCTAAAAGTTCAGCCAAGAAAGAGGTGGGAAGGCAAGGAAGATTTAAAAAAAAAAAAAAAGGATATTTTGTTCCCCCCCAAAAAAAAAAGAGAGAGAGAAGGAAATATCAACTTCTTTCTGTTTTGTAAAAAATTCTCTTTCAAAAAAAAAATTTCCCTTTCTACAAAATGTCATATGACAAAAAAATTGGTTCTGCAGTATGGTGTTTTCAATTGTATGGACCCCCCCATTCACTCAGGAGTTTGAATACTTGGCCCATGGGGAAGGGCACCATTAGGAGGTGTGGCCTTGTTGGAGTGGGTGTGGCCTTGTTGGAGGAAGTGTGTCATGGTGGGGCAGGCCTTGAGGTCTCATATGCTCAAGCTATGCCCAGTGTGAAAGACGGTCCACTTCTTGCTGCTTGCAGATCAAGACGTAGAACTCTCAACTCCTCCAGTATCATGCAGGCCTGCATGCCACCACGTTTCCTACCATGATGATAGTGGACTAAACTTCTGAAACTGTTAGTCAGTTACAATTAAACGTTTTCCTTTATAAGAATTTCTGTGGTCATGGCTTCTCCTCACAGAATAGAAACCGTAAGACACTGAGTAATACTGTCTGCGTTCTGTAGACATTCATTGGATAAAACAGTCCCAGAACAGCAAAACTCCTGTTGTCTCTAACAGGAGAAATAAGAGTATTTTAAAGTATCTGAACATCTGGAGGGGGGAAAGGGGAGGAGGGAGAGAAAGAGTCCGGCTGGTGGGGGGCAGCTTTCCACTAGAGGACTGATGTAAGGGGAGGAGCATATCATGACTCCCAAGGAATGATTCTCCAGGAACATCCTACCTGCCATCCTTGGGGCTTCTGATTTAAGACTCCATTTCATGTTGTTACAGTGTTTTGTGTTACTCTGGTGGTTGTTACCCCAAATACTATACAATTAATCTTCATGATGCAAAACAAACAGCATTGCCCCACTGCCTCTAAATGAAGGCTTTTCTAGCTTTCTATAAAAATTCCTTTGCTATGAGAGGGAAAATTATGATAGTTATTAAAAATGATTATGATTTAAAACTGAATATGATGCAACAACTAAAAAAATAAAATAAACCGAATATGATCATAAATACAATCGATGTGTGTGGAATTTTCAAAAGTGGAAGTGGAGGCAGTGTTTGCTCATCAGCTAGATAACCCAAAGAATTTGTCTTCATGTACATAGAAACAATTTTGAATGCGCATATTGCATTCTTAGCCAAAGAGGAGGGGAAAAAAGATGAGGAAAAGGAAAAGGAAGAAAAGAAGAAAAAGATAGAAAAATAATTATTTTTCCCAGCATGTCTCTTCTAAAAACATCCTTCGGCTGTGGTGATTAGCAGTGCAGTACATCCAGGCCAGGATGGTCCACATTGGCCCTTTCTGCCTATTGCAGAAGACATCAGTTTATCATAGCTGGGCTACGATGACATCATTGGTTTATCTGTTCAGAGGTCATGAAGAACTTCGGTTCAGATTTCTGCTGTCTTTTTCCAAAAATGTCTGCTCTGAGTCAGCACTCTAAGCACACCAAGGTCTGGAACACTCCAGAGCTCCATAAGTGCTTTCTGTGTCCCACAGCCTTGTCCTTGGCAAGTCTACATCTCCCAGTTCAGTTCAGGACTTGCAAGGACCAAGAGACGGAGAGAAAGTAGATTCAGCTCTATTGACTTGGAGTCGATTCCTGGCCTGAAACTCGGGGTACTTATTGAGGGGCCAGGTTTCCAAAGATGCAGAAGGAAATTGTCATAGGACAGGAAAAAGCAAATGGTGGGGTGTGGAAGGAAGAACAGTGAGAAAATAGAAACAGGCTGCAAACCAGATCTAGGCATGGCATTCAGCTTCTCCTTATTCCCTGGGCTGGCATTTCTCTGCCTCCTCTGATTTACTCCCCACTCTTCTCTACTGTGACCTTGCCCCCAGAATTTGACCTTTGTGAACCTCATCAAGCAGCTCTCAGTGGCATTAGTTTCCAGTGGGACCAGCTGGAGGACTCTCGCTGTCAGTCCTGGAGCCAGCACCGTGAGGTTTGTGGCTGTTGAGTTGGTAGTGACATCTGAAAGTGTTCCATCCCCTCACGAAGCTTCTCGATGCTGCCCTCTCAGTATTCATAGTTCTGTTCTCTTAGATGTAGAGGCAGTAAAGCGGCAGTATGTCTAACCAAGTGCCAGTTTAAGGGGTCCTATACTCTTCTTTGTCAGCTCCCCTAAACCCTACCTGAAGCTCTGTACATAATGCCTTTATTAACTTTCCTCAAGTTAAATTGAGTGAGCCACTGATCACATTTCAAGACTTGGATGGATATAATTTTTAACTGTAAGAGTTTTTATTTTATTATATATGACTTTTCTTATCTGTCATTAATCTGTCTGTCTGTCTGTCTGTCTGTTTGCCTGCCTGTTTGTCTAACATCTATTTATCAAGACATAGTCCTATTATATAGGTCTCACTGATCAGGAATTCATTTTATAGAACAAGCTGTCCTCAAACTCATGGAGATCTGCCTGCCTCTGTCTTTGGAGTCCTGGGATTAAAAGTGAGCACCATCATGCCCTGTCTTATTACTTTTTTCAAATAATTTAATAAAGGAGGGAGGGAGTGGGGACTGAGCTTGAGAAAGGCTTGTGAGAATATTCTCGATTTGTTAGTCAAAGTAGTAGAGTAGGCCCATTTTTTAATCTCTGTTTATAAACAACCAGTAGACGAGGTGTTGGAAGACTTGGGATGGAGTGGAACTCTACTCATACTAGCTACATGGCGTTGATCAACTAATTTAACTTTCGGACACATTTTCTCAATTACTTAATGTAAATAATGTGTTCAATTACTTCATGCAATTTTAGAAGATTTAAATTATCACAATGTTTTTTTTTTAAAAAAGACTTTTTAAAAATTCATTTATTGTAAATGTATGGCAGATTATTTCCAGGGCCAAGAGTAACCTCCTTTGAAGGGTTCCCTATATCTTCAAGAAGAGGGAATTTTTCTTCGACTCTTTGGAGATGACCTTGAGTCTAAATCCTTAGTAAGCCTCTGTCCATTGTATTATGGATAAGGAGTTATATGTTCATCACTTTATTTAGATGATGTCCTCTTTGCAGGTGTCCGAAGCACTTTGCACATAAAGACTTCAAGAAATGTTTATTGGCAAAGGGTGTGTGCTGTTCCATTTCCCTCTCATCTCTCCATCATGTTTAAATGCTACCAGCTACCCTGCCACCACCTTGCTTATAAATTCTATGATAGTTTCCTGGGGGCTGTCCCATTCATAGTTTTTAGAAGAAGCAGAGTTAAATGCTATCGAGTAATGACCCTGACTGATTAAGGGACAGACTCCAGAGTCAGTCTGAGCAGATGACATGAATAGTGTGCCTTAGACACATCTAAAACTCAAATCTGTTTTTCCCACTTCGAAACTTACACCGATTTGGAGAGAAAGATTTAATCACAAAGTTCTGGAAATCTGAGGCTCACTATGGGCATTTGTGAGGTGATGGAAGACTGAGCAAAACATGGGGCAAGAGAACAGAGAAGGCAGGCAGGGAGAGGGAGGAGAGAGTCCATCTCTCCCGGACAAATGGAAATCCCATTCCTGGACCTTTAAGAATGTACTTCTGGAAGGTGGGCTCATCTTTCCTTTACCGGATTTAGCTTCTGTTACTTTTCTGAAACAGACTCTTCCTAAGTATCTTTGCCACAGAGAGCTAGCTTCTCTGGGTTGATTTCGTGGAAATCCAGCGAGTTCCCATTGGTCCAGACACAACCACATGACAGGGTTGATAACTGTGTGAGTTAAACTTGAGGGTCTGCATATACCAACTCTGCTATCAGAGTGGATGATGGCTGCCTTCCATTGTGTAAGCTATGGCTTGGGATGGTTGTCTTCTCTCTCATACCCATGAGTTTTCTTCTTAAGCACAGGCCATCCCCAGATTCAATTAGATCCTCTTTCGTATTCACTGAACAGATGTCCCTCCCTTTACCCACCAAGTATGGAAGTCAGCTTATTCTTAGCTCCTTTGTTCTCATAGCTCGCTGTTCCTTCTCTCTATAAGTTCTTGCATGTAACACACATTCTAATACCCCAAAAACCTCTTTAAAAAATTAAACAGGACAAATAAAGAATAAGATGTTCAAGCAAGCAATTTGCATAGGGATCTCTCTGTCACCAGACTCTGAGTTAGTGTCCCCAAGGGCTCTTGGGTGTCAGTGATTTGGGTAGATCCGGCCCATTGTAAATCAGAAAAACAAAACTAGATTGAAACTCATTTCCTGACTTGCCACAGGGGACACATGATGGAGAATCTTAAAGCATCTTCCAGGACAGCAGACAACCCAGCTACATCCCTCTAAAGCTTGGAACCAACCAACTCTTTCCTGCTTCTACCAAGCAAATTTTGCCCTGAGTAGGTCTAGCAGTTAGTTGGAAATTCTCAGAGGTAGAGCTCTCCAGTGGGGGTCTACTCTTAATTTAGTATGTGACTTCAGGGGCCGTGGTCTCAAGTATAATAAAGCAGGATTCTGAGAGTAGGAACCTTGAAAGAGGAAGAAAAGAGTCCCCAGAAGCCGCGTGCTGCCCTTCACTGACACAAGCCTTCATAGGCACTGCCTGCTTCTAAAGCACTTTCTGATGTAAAAAAGTCAGGCTCACTTGAGTTAGTTTAAACACATTCTGCTTTTAGCCACTTAATTCTAATGGCATCCATTAAGTAATTACCCACAATAATAGATTCATTTCATGCCTAATTAATTATTAAAGGAATAAATCACCATCCAGTTATAGAATCCATTAAGAGCTTTTATAAATGCTGGAAAGTTGCAAACCTTTTTGGAAATTTTTCCTTTAAAATGGATTCCTTTCCTTTCTTCTTTTTCATTATTTTTATCCATTGGCTTTGTAACATCTTCGACAGTAAAAATGATGGCACAAGAGAAATATTGACAACATGACCAACAGCCTGGCTGTACGTGCAAGGATCCTAACTGATCATCAGAGGTTATTCCTTGGCACTGGAGAGAGGGGAAAACCGAAGCAGGAAGTCTCAGTGTTCCAGCCAGATGTTGCGTGTGTTTCCACACTCTGTTCGCCATCTCGCTGAGTGCCTGGGGTGAGAGTGGTTGCATCATCACTCTTCACAGGCAAGCAAGCAAATATCCTGCAGAACATGGGTGGGTGTGTGTGTGCGCGCGTGCGCTCTTGCAACGGGCTTCGTCTTCTGCTTCCAATCGAGACATTGGAAGTTAACGTTTATTAAAAACCCTATTGCAAAAACAGCAAGTGATGACGTGCGGTTCACAGCTTGGCCTATAAAAAGAGAATAGAGACATTTTAAACAGGAGGTAATGATAAGCACACCCGACCGGTTAGTCTGTGGTGAGATATAAATAAAATCCTGACAGCTTTAGACCCAGGGGTCTTTGCCATATGAGCCTAACGAGATGGACTCTACAACTCCCTTCTGGCTGTATCCCAAATAATTTCCTAACTTGAAGCCTTATTCTCTTCACTAATAACAAAAACAACAAAGCAGAAATACTACCATTTCTCATGGTTGCTATGGAAATAAAAATAGATACTTTGTTTTATAAGATATTACAATAATGACACAGGACACTCAAAGATTTGTTGCAAGAAGGCTTGCCCTGCATATACCACATATTCCAGCTTATCTAAGCCACCTTTAGCTCCCTGCTATAAAATCCAAACAGCAGGGTGTCCCCTCTTCCTCTCAGAGGACACCTCTCAGCACCCAGCCATTTGAATCAAGAGCCCAGCAAGGGGTGAGTGACTCAGTCTACTACACGGAATCCAGCAAGTTTTGTGTATCTCATTTCCTGTTTCTGTCTTCTGCCTTCTACAGACCCCCTCACCCAGCTGTCTCCTTCATTTCCCCCTCTGCCTCCCTCATTACGAGTCTGTTTAACACCCTGCAGTTTCTTGAGCACAGTTCTTACGTATAACTATATGCATAGCAGTTGTATCAGGGACAGCCCTGGTTTAGAGGAGAAGGAGGTGTGGATGTAACAAGGACCAGTGTCATCCTCTCATAGACTTCTAAAAGGACCAAACTGAGCTCTCTGTAGTAGAACCAAAATCTCCATCTCTTTTCTCCCACACTTTCAGTGTCTCCTGGGTTTTGTTTGTTTTGTTTTGTTTTTCAAATACCAATACGCAAAATGCAGCAAGATCTTTTGAACATAATTTCTTAAACAATTGTTTGGTTATATCTTATTATTCTGCTGCTTTCATCTTTTGATTCTTGAACCTGTAATGGATCAGAGGAACATTGGCACGGAACTGCAGACGCTGGAACAGGCCATGTCAGAAGAGACTGACAATTCAGCTTGAGTGGAAGGGACAGAGATCAAACTCAGCTCCTAGAGGAAAGCTGGCCACGTGTGAGTGATTGCTTTCTCTTCTACGAAAAGTATTTTTCAAAGTCTCTTTTGAGGGAGGTTTACAGATTAGAAACCATATGTGAGTTGCGATCAGAAGAAGAGAAATGAAAGCTTCGCAGCTGGCTGGCTTACCAGACTCAGAGGATATTAATGAGTAGTCAGGTTAACCTGAGATTTCAAGCACTGGAACACAGTGCCCCGAGGCCTGGTCTGTTTTAGACTGCGTATCAGTGCTATATATGGAGTCATAGATGCCGTGCTTATAAAAATACAGAGGATGCACTTGTGCAAAACACTTCATTCTTGATGGGCTGGATGGGACTGGGAATTTGGTTCACTGGTACAGTGTTTGCTTAGCCTCGAACAGAGTCCTGAGTTTAATACCCAGTAACCTATGCATGCTCAAACATAAACACACACACATGCACAACATACATGCATGTATTCAAATACACAAATAAACACACATACACAAAGATGGTATCAGGATGTGATAGTGAGCTTAATATGTTCAAGCCTTAAACCAAGATAAATCATCTCCAACTGGAAAAAAAAAAAGAAGAAGGCTGCCTGGGGTGTCCATTTAAAGGTCACATGTTCATGCTTGTTTTGTAATTGTCTAGACTCATGAGGTAGAGTCCTGTTTGAAGGAGAGAGACTAAAAAGAGCAGAAGAAAATGAGCACCAGACACCCAAGGCCAGCAGACGTGCACCCTGGGGTCCTATTCCCACTGTACTCTCCAGACTGCCCGAGGAGCACCTAGAAAAGCCAGAGCTGGGAATGTGGAAGGGAGAGCTGTGTTAAAACATTTTCATTGGGCACTGTTTTCACTTGGGTCTACATATCCAGAGGCTAGAGATAAGATCACTGGGAAGAAGATTCTGGAAGGATAATTTTAGTTCCATACAGGAAAAAAAAAAAGATTTAAGTTGTCCAATCAAAGTCCAGGCGTGAATGAGCTCTCCCTCACAGAAAGACGCTGAATGCAAATCTTTGCCGATGGACCTCTAACTAAGTAGCCATCTGGATTATATGACCACCGAGATAGCAACGGCCTGCTATAGCAGATTCCAGATGATATGGCAAGTATCCACTGTGCAGTCTAGACAGCTATATTGGGTCTGGCTCCTCCAATTACCAAGACACAAGGAAATCTGAACCTGGCAACCAAGTGACACACAGGTGTTGGCACACATGGCCTGTGTCAACATTTATATGCAATCTTTATTCAAGCTTTTCTCGGTTCTACAAGGATTCATATAACTTGAAAGAACTCAGATAGGTAGGTGTAAATGTTTGACATTTTTTGATTTAAGTTTAAGCACGAAGAAGACTTAGAAATTCACCCCATGGCCTGACCTGGAGATTTCTGTTCACTATCAAGACGGAGATTACCTTTGTTGTGGGGAAGGGAGATTAGATTCACATTTTTCAAGGAGCAGATCTGGTGAGCTGTGGAAACACTCACAGTGAGTGTTTCTCTAACTCATTTCTAGTCTTGGAATATTGCCGATGATGACAGCAATGCTACCAACTGATATTTCAGCTGATTGGCAGTTTAGACGCAGCCATTCCCTTAGAGTGAATGTTTATTGCTGTTACTAAGAATAATTGATAGCACACACCCAAAATAATTCCAATAAACAGTTAAATATGTTAGATCACTAAATTCTCACGACACCCCCGGGAGGACAGGTATCATGGTTATTCCATATTGCAAATAAGATGGGAACATAAAGTTGACTAACTAGTCCATAGTTACGTAGTTATAAGTAACTATACTAGGACATCCCCAAAATGGTTTTGTGCAAGAAGCTTATAAAAAAAAAGTGTAAAATAGCTCCATTTTTTTTTGGTAAGGAAAGTGGATATCAAGATTTTACCTGTCCAATATTACATCTGTTAAGAAACAAATAATCATGAGATGATTTTACCCCAAGTCTTGTAGTTTGGAGTACCTAATGTACCCCTCTCTATGATCTAGAGCTTCTAGACAGTCTTGGCTTCTGATGTAGCATATTCACTTGCATTTGGGGGTAGATACTATTACAGTGTCCCTGCTAGCTGGGTCAGAGCTGGGCCATTAAGTGCCTACCGACCTACTCAGGGCTTTTGGAGAGTGGCCTCTCCTGACAGGTAACCATGTGGAAACTCCCAGAGGCTTGGTGACTCTCATCTGAGGGTGGTCAGACACTCTCCAAAAGTAGAGTCTCTTGGCTCTTCTGCCAGGGACCATTAGCAGGAGCGAGAGGCTCCAGATGATATGTCCCATTCCCCTGGGCTATATACTTACGTGCCAATGTGCAGGCGTGTGGAGAAAGGAATGAGAGGGCCGTGATGGTGACTGACCTTGTTAGCATCTTATTCTTTATGGTAAATTTATACTTCATAATTTGCATTGTGCTGACTGTTGTGGCTCTTCCCTGTGATGCTCTGTAAGATGCTCTGGTTTATAGGTATAAGTGTAGCACAATTAATAAAAACACAGAGACAGAAATTGGGGCTCAACCTGAAGGTCAGAAAAGCAAAACAGCCAGCCACTGGCTCTTACTTTGACTTCAGTCTGAAATGGCGATCCTGCCTCCAGAAATCTCAGAATGACACTGTGTCTGTGAGGTGTTTCCGCATATTTTATAACCCTCTCTAGGGCTGGGAGTAAAAGTAGTGTGCCCCACTGGTATTAAAGGCATGCACCCCTAGTTTCTATGGCAAACTAGCATGGCTACTGGGATTAAAGGTGTGTGTCACTACTGCCTGGTCTGTAAGGCTGACCAGTGGGGCTTTTTTATTCTCTGGTCTTCAGGCAAGCTTTATTTATTAAAATACAAATGAAATATCACTGCATAAGGGTCGTCTCTGATATGGTACCAGGGACACAAGCTGAAATGGTGACACCAGTGTAGAGCCTATGACTAAGGTCCTGAGTAGGACGACAATAGACAGAGGGCACAGAAACAACTGTGTTATCCCACAATGCACTATGATGTCAGCTCTCAAAGACAGAGAAAATAAGGCCGTTTAAAGATGACCAAACAGTGGACATCAGATGGCTTTTATTATAATTGTGTTTGTTTCTGTAGGACAATCTTCATCCAGAAAGAAAAACAAAAACAAAGAAAATGTATGTGCTCTTTGTAACAACTTCCGCGAAAGCATCCCTTCTGCCCAAGCTCCCTTCTCTTGGCAAATAACTTTTGTTCAATGAAACTCCATTTGGAACTAACTTGCCAGTGATGGAATAAACAAATGCACAGGAATTCAGACCCCTCAAGGCAGACATCATCTTAGCCTCCAGTGTTATCTTATGAACCTGAGCTTTACTGTGTCGTTAGCAAGCTGATCGGTTTCGGCTGCTGCCCTCATAACAAAGCTGCCAGGTCTTGAAGACATCACCCATTATATTACTACAGAGCCCTTGACAAGACTTTGGAGAGCATAGGGTGCTTGTTACTTTATATATTGTGTTTTTAAAATAAAGAGCTCTGGGGCTAGAGAGATGGCTTAGAGGTTAAGAACACTGGCTGCTCTTCCAGAGGTCCTGAGTTCAATTCCCAGCAACTGTATGGTAGTTCACAATGATCTATAATGAGATCTGGTGTCCTCTTCTGGCCTGCAGGCATGCATGCATGTACAGCACTGAATATATAATAAATAAAACTTAAATAAATAAATAGCAATAGATCAGAATCATGAAGGAAGAAGACTCAAAGGCCTGACTGGGGATTATTTATCTGGACTCTGTAGTCAAACAGCAGAAGACTCAACGATTCAGCCGTGTTGTAAGGATGCTCACTGCATCAGCAAGATCCACACTTTTAGGAATTTAATCTCGCCGTAAATGATTTGGCTCAGTCTACACTCACACCTGGTTTTTCCAATATTTAACTCATAAGTCTTAACACATCCTTCTCCTTTGCAGGAGATGTGGGGTTGGTATGTTTGCTGAAATAGTATAAACCTGAAAGTGCATATCACCCAATATCATAAGCTCTTTGAGTACTTAATAACCTATAGAGTACCCAAAAAGTCTACCCCTGTCCTTCCTGGAGGGGGTGCCATGGAAAGAGTGGCAGTGGTTCGAGCATAGTTAGTGTAGTTCCTCAAATCACTGAGCACAGCATGGGACAGGTGAAACTTTTAGGAAATGGAGTGATATGACTTATGAGTTAAATAAATTTATAAAAATCTGGTTGTAAACCTTTATTGTAAACCTTTTAAAACCGTTCTTAGAAAATCTTGGTATGACCAATTACAGAATAATTTTAAGACCTTCAAAGGCATTTTGAGAAAACCCAGGCTTTCTCTAAAAATGTGTTTTGTCATGACTAAAAAGGAAATGTCTTCAGGAAACAATCAAAATACAAGGAAACAAAATAGCCACTCGCTGCACAGACAGCCCAGATAGGTCAGTGGAGAATAGGGGAGCCCCAAGGTCTTCATGCCTTATCTTTGCTTCATTCCGTACTACTGGAAATTCACGTTGGGAGACTCCACCTGATGACGGTAGACAGCAGTAAACCAGTTGTGGTCTGAAAGCCTGATGGGGGAGAGTCTTCTGGCTTGTGTTAATTTCATTGGTTAAGTAATAAAGAAACTGCTTGGCCTCTGATAGGACAAAAAATTAGGTAGGCAGACTAAACAGAACAGAATGCTGGGAGAAAGAAAGTGAGTCAAGGAGTCGCCATGATTCTCCCACTCCAGACAGACGCAGGTTAAGATCTTCTCTGGTAAGCCACCTCGTGGGCTACACAGACTATTAGAAATGGGTTAGATCAATATGTAAGAGCTAGCCAATAAGAGGCTAGAGCTAATGGGCCAGGCAGTGTTTAAAAGAATACAGTTTCCGTGTAATTATTTTGGGTAAAGCTAGCAGTGCGGGTGTCCGGGTGCCGGGAAAGTAGCCCGCTGCTCCTATTACAACAGAGTGGTGCCCAGACATGATGGACTAAATCCACTTAAAAACCTGAGAAGGCTTAAAAATAAGGGAGAGAGAGTTTAACACAGATTTTTGCTGTTTGTTGGTGGCGTGCTGTAGAGAGATTTCCTGATTCGGCAACAGCAGCAGAAAAAAAAAGCTGCGTCATTTTAAAACGCGGCTTCCTGGGGCTGTGCTGCCAGCGTGAACTCTGGCTTTAAAGCATTTCAATGGCTTTTATGGGACTGGATGTTTGTGCTCCGGCTTGGGATTGGAGAAGAGTGCTCTGAGATCGTGCTGATGGCTCAGCGCTCCCCGCCTGCACCTGGGCAGAGGCCGAATCAGGCTTAGGCAGGCAGAAGAGCATGGTGGATTCCTGCCGCCATACAAAGATGTGTTTTCAGACTGCGCAGTGCTCTGCGTGTCAGATTTGGATGTATCTTGGATAAAAAGAATTTCTGTGCTGCACGCTCAGTCTCCGAATTAAAGTGCTGAGTGCCGCTCCTACCTGGCGGCCCCAGAGCTAGCACAAAATGGTACATCCTCCATTTTGAAATTTTCCTGACTCAGCAGCAGGAAAAAACTGGCTGTTTTAAATGCCTGCTTTCTGGGCTGTGCCGCCATTGCGATCTCTGTCTGGCTCCTGCGGGAGACAGAGCTTTTGAATGGAGCATTTGGAGAAAAGTGCTACGATTTGTTTGATGGCAACTAGACTCACTGTGTGCCTTAAAGGAAGTCATTGTGTGCTGTGGCTCAGAGGCACAAGCAGCTCCACCACGCTACTGGTGCAATGTGCAAAGATCAGAGGCAGGAGCGGACCCGCCATGTTGGACTGGGCGGGGCAAGCAGGCAGTACCTGTTTTTGACCTAGGAATTGTCTGTCACAGCTTAGATTCTTAAGTGCTTAGTGATTTAAAGGCGCAAAACAAAGTGCTCTTAGATAGTAAAAAAAAAAAAAATTACAGATTCACGATAAAACAGATTCAGACACTGTTGGATGAATGTATGTAGTCTTGGGAGAGAGAAGAAAAAGAATATGAAAAATAAAGTTAATGTCTTAAAAAAAAGGGTAAAGTCTTTAAAGAGACAGAGTACAGACAGTTAAGAGATTAAAAGAAATAAAGAAAAATAAGCCACGTAAAAATGGAAAATTTACAGAGAGTCTGGATTATGTACATTGTGTTTTCTTTAAAATTTTTGACTGTGAAGGAGCTAAGTACAGAGAGACATTTCATTACATGGGCTGCCAAGCTAAACCAGAATGGATATAAGGGTATTACAATTTCAAAATTTGGGTCTACGGATATGATGCTTTGGAACAGGTCTTATTTTGTTTTCACAGAGGACCAGACCCTGTGGATTGATTCTATCCCGATATGGTATGATAGACCACGACCTCCCGAAAAGTTCCTGTGAACACCCTCAAAAAATTACTTCACTCAACTGCCAACTGAGATAAACCTGGCACACAGGTTACACCCTAAATGATCTGATTAACGGCGCCCCCATTCAACAGGAAGCAGTATGGAGAGAAAAAACTGTGCCTATATTCCCAAAATATTGTTTATAAATGTTCTTTTACATTTAAAGGGGGAAATGATATAGGTATGAATAATTTGCGTTGGTATGGATTTTAAGGTCAATTTTGTTATATGTATATGTATTTCTGATCTTGATTAAGGTATTGTGATTGTGTAGTTCATTTTTAAAATGTAATGTATAATTAGGAAATATAGGTTGTTGATGGATAATCATAAATAATAGTCAAGTTTGTAGACATGTTACTTAGATTTTCTAGATATACAGAGATATATTTCAGATAGGCATTTTTCATATCTCTCAAAGGCTGCAAAATATGGCATTTAAAATATTTTAATAACTTAGGACTTTTCATGACAATGAGACATGTCTGCTCCTGGCGGCACCAATCTACTTCGAGAGGAAGATGGGCATCAAAGAGGATCCTTATGGAGTTTGATAGCCATTTGGGCAAGAAACTGCTCTTGCCTGGACTGTTGCATAAAATGGACACAGAGAACCCGCAGAGAGAGGACTGCTGAACTTGCCTAAAGGTGAGATGGTCTTTTGGAGTTCATGACTCATGAAAGAGTTTGCGAGACATTCTGCAGGACACAGCAGATAGTGACTGAACTGTCTTTGAAATTTCCTGCTTCATGAAAATGTCTGCTGGATACTATGGGCCTGAAGGCTGAAGATGGATGCCCCAACGGTACAGAGGAACTTTGGGTGACTGTACAGGCAGCGAGATGTCTCTGTCATTTCTAGAGCTTTGGATTTCTTGTTTGCTTAGGTAATATTATATCCTTCTGGAGTCTTTGATGGAGTTGAAGAATGGTTAGCTATAGTTATAGTTTTCCTTAGTTATGATAAAAGATAAAATAGATATAAATATTGTAACTGTAATTCTTGCTTGATAACTGTTTTGTTATATGTAATCTTACTATGTTAAAATGAAAGCCTTTCTTTTTTTTAAACAGAAAAAGGGGAAATGATGGGGGAGAGTCTTCTGGCTTTTGTTAATTTCATTGGTTAAGTAATAAAGAAACTGCTTGGCCTCTGATAGGACAAAAAATTAGGTAGGCGGACTAAACAGAACAGAATGCTGGGAGAAAGAAGCTGAGTCAAGGAGTCGCCATGATTCTCCCACTCCAGACAGACACAGGTTAAGATCTTCTCTGGTAAGCCACCTCGTGGGCTACATAGATTATTAGAAATGGGTTAGATCAATATGTAAGAGCTAGCCAATAAGAGGCTAGAGCTAATGGGCCAGGCAATGTTTAAAAGAATACAGTTTCCGTGTAATTATTTTGGGTAAAGCTAGCCGTGCAGGTGTCCAGGTGCTGGTAAAGTAGCCCACCGCTTTTATTACAACAAAAGCCCATACTTATTATGTGTCACTGGTCAACTTGCTCCCTTCAACCTGCTTATCAGCAACCTCTATCATCTGTCCCTGCCCAGGAGGGCTAGGAACTGTAGGAATGCCCACAGGAATGTGGGGAAGCTTTTTCTGTGCCTGAAATCTGACAGGCTTTGTTGGCCTGGTCTTCAAAAACACTGATCCCTCGCTAATTCGCCCCTTCCCCCAGTCAGATAATTCTATTGGTAATTGCAGGGATGGTCCCTGGGCTGGTGGTCCTGAGTTCTTTAAGAAGTCAGGCTGAGCAAGCCATGGGGAGCAAGTCAGTAAGCAGCACTCCTCCATGGCCTCTGCATCAGTTCCTTGTTTGAGTTCTTGCTCTGATTTTCTTCAGTGATGAACAGTGATGTGGGTGCTTTTTAGCACCCTTCCCTCCCCAAGTTGCTTTGGTCATGGTGTTTTATCAAAGCCATGATAACCCTAACTGAGGCACTAATTTGAAAATGCGTGTGGTAAAGATTGCATTATGGAGAGGAATGTGAGAAGGCAAGAGGGGAGGAGGAGCATGTAGTGACAGGGGAGGCAGTAAGCATCAGGTTCACACAGGCTGCAAGGGGACGCTGGGCTAGGTGGAGTGAAGGGGCAGCTGCTGAGGTGGGAGGCAGCTCTAGTTTTCCACAAGGCAAGGCAGAATTGCATCCTCACAAAGGGTGGGAGAGGAACATCACCAATGGCTGTTGGCTGCTACAGCTGGTTTTTATTGACTCAGTCGCAATTGCATGCGTCCTCATTTAAAAGTAAAGCAATCGTATTTTGAGCCTCTGTAATAAAGTCTTCACACAGGTTACGAGACCAGAACCTTTGAAAGCGGGGGACATTTCTCCATCACATCAGAGGCTCGGGTATAACTCAAAATTTCCACTCAGACTCAGGTGTCCTGATGTCAGCATTAGCTTTGGGCTCAGTTATGTTATCTCCCAGGGGAAGTCTCTGTATATTAAATATTTAGACAAATTTTTAAAAGTTGAGATGATCCACAGCAAGGCATTTGTGAGAGATTGGTAAGAATATCTTTGAAAGTCTGCTTCATGACAGATATTGCTAGTAATTTTGTAAGGCAGGTTAAATGGAGCCATTCGGGTAATGTTATAAAGTATTTACCTAGATATGTTTCAAAACTCCATTTCCTGGAATCCAAGTGTTTAAATAACTTCACCATGATAAACAGATGAATGTAATTTTGTTAAAAAGTTTATTTTGGCTGGGAGCCATCAGATGGGTTAATCAGTAAAAGACGATAGCGTCTCTGGAAAGAAAGTATTTCAGTATGACATTTGAAAACTCCTTTTTTAAAACATTAATTCAAAGTCTTGAAAATATTTAGAGAGAAAAGTTTTAAGGTCATAACATTAGGGACCTGGTGTACGTTTGTGGTCAAAATAATTCTCATGTAATTTCTACCGCTCACCCAGCTCTAAAAGACAACTGGTCTGGAATAAATAAAGAGAAACTGATAATTATAAAATACTCTTTGGGGCAAACTATTTCTTTTTAATCTATGCATGTTTGTGGTGCATGTGCGAAAGTCAGAGGTCAATCTCAGGCCCTGTCTCTGATGAGCTATGTACCGTAATGTTTGAGATGGGCTCTATTCCTGGCACTGGAGGATCACCAATGAATGACGTGGCCAGCAAATTTCGGCTATTTGCCCGCCTCTGCCTCCCAAATGCTGAATTAAAGATACCCACCACCATGCCTGTCTTTTACCTAGATGCTAGGGATGAAGTTAGGCTTGTTCGGGCAGCAAGTGCTTTACAACTGAACCATCTCCCCAGCCCACAAAGAGTTCATTTAAAACAAATTTTTAGTTGCATCACTTACTATTATGTTTTTGATTTGTTTTTCAAAATGGTGAGATTCTGCTTTTTTGCTTTCATGAAACATACCTGTTAGATAAAACACTAAACAAACAGAAAACAAAGCAAACAAAAACAAACGAAATAAACAAACAAAACAATAAACTTTACTAGGTGAGGCTTTTCAAATGTTTTCTTAAACAAACAAAAAAAAAATAAAGGAAAAATGTGCCTGCCCCTTTTCTGCCAATCGTTGGTCACTGACAAGAGTGTGGCACTGGCAGGAGTCGGAGGTTCCTGTAGCAACTGAACCAGAATAAAACAACATGCTTACAAGCACCCGGCAAACAGCAGAGCCTCCGCAATGAAAGAAATTCTTCACTAAGCTGGAAATCTATGGAAAAGGTTAAGTAACTTGGAAATTTCAATTTTAAGAATGACAATTTTATTTACTTAGCTTGAAAATATGAATACATGTGTTTACACATATTTACATATATAGATTTGCATGTGGGCATTCATATTCTCCTTATGCATTTGAAGGGACCATGGAATGACATATACATTTCCCACGGCAATGTAGTTCACATGCCAATGATTAACTGTGAGTGTTGTTTACTTTGTCTTCATTAGTGGAAGGCTGACAAGAGACCCAGTTTTCTTGACCTCAGAGAAGACAGCTTTGATTAACTTGCAGTGTTTATTTCAACTCCACTTAAAAAGTGATCAAAACTCAGCGACACTGCATGACCCAACCGTGTTGTTAAACTCGCGCGGAAGTCATAACCAGACTGCACAGGCATTCCATTTGCTCAAACAAAAGTATTAGCTAAATCTGTCACGTACAGACCTGTGTTATAACCCGTCTTTGTCCCACCGTGGAAGTCTCAGAAAGGAAGTGTCTGTTTACACAGAAAAATCATACCTGATGACAAGATTAACGACTGTTTTCTGCTTGTTTGCTGGTTGTTTTCACATCTTTATCAAAGGCTAGGCTACTTTTCACTAGAGAAGTCTGTTTAATCCACAGATAAGCATGCTCATATGTACATGGAAGATGAAATAACACCTAGCGAGCACAGGAGGATGCCAGTGGCCCTCCCTTGTCTGGATGATGGACGTGGAGCTTTGATTAAATTTTTAGCTCCCTATATCTTCCTGAATGAGCCAAATGAATATTTAGATTAACATCTAAATAGCTTCGGGTTTTTTTTTGCAAATTATTAATTTAAAAAATATCAACAGAAGGTGGGGAAAACACATGGTTATAGCCCTGATTTCAGTCCAGTGAGCATTCATGTTCAACTTGAGTGTATCTTTGTAATACATATATCCATCTATTTATCCACCCATAATTATGCTAGACACAGTGAGGAATTTGAGAAAAAAAAACTTTACAAATTTTGGAGAAACCAGATATGAACAGAGAAAGAGTAGAGCCAAAGCAAGCAAGCAAGCTAGCTAAATCTAGACCCTAATCCAAACCTCCTTATTGCCTATCATTCCAGAGACGAACCATGACACTGAGTCTAACACCTACACGGTTGCAGTAAGGACCAATTGGAAATGTGCCTGAGCTCTCGTGGAAACTAAGACTTTGCATATAATGAGCATTAAAAATACAAGGTTGTGTAGACTCCATGCTTTCTCCACTGAAGGGAAACATTCCCTGCTGTAGGGAAAGGCAAGGGCAAAAGAGGTTTTCACTTCGTTATTTTATGTTTGTGCATATGGTGTGTCTCTGTGTGTACATGTGTGTACAGGCACATGCACACACGAGTGTACATGTGGAGGCCAGAATCGGTCTTGGGAGCCTTCCTCAATCATTCTTCACCTTATATTTTGAGGCAGGGTCTCTCACTGACCATGTTTTAGTACTGTTTCAAGTTACTCTTTATTTTTCTTGTGTTCTCATTGCCACACTTCCTGCCATATTTGACCATCCACTATGGTCACATGCAGTAGGTAATGAGAGCTGAAGGTTTAGGGGCTCTTTCTGAGGAACGGCATGTAAACTGGGCAGTGGGAGAAGAGGAGGCCTCTGCTGGGAGGAACAGAGAGAATTATCTTCCAGGATAAGGTTATGGCATAACTGGAAACTAAGAACTGGCAAGCATGAGGTATGCATGGGGATTCAGCTGTGAAAACATCTTAAGACTGGCATTAAATATGATCCCAGGATATTTCAGTGATTTTAACCATTTTGTCTTATTTTAAATGCTGTGTGTGTGTTTATGTGCACCTGTGTGCAGGTGGCCATGGAGGACAGAAGGAGAAGTCAGAGTTAAAAATGGTTGTGGGTCAGCTGATATGAGTACTAGAAACTGAATCAGGTCCTCTGAAAGAGCACTGTATGCCCTTAACCATAGAGCCATCTCCCTCGCCCTAGTTTAATATTTTACAAGTGGTTCTTTCTTGGGAGTCAGTTCAGCGGAGAACTTTTTATTCTCCATAAATCCTTGCTATTTTGTTTTAGTCTTTATCCTTCTGGGGAAAAATCGTTTTAATCAAATCTGTTACTTAGAAGGCCAACAACAGAGTCAAAATGGGCACATAGAAAGTCTTTTTTAATAAAAATCTGTATTCTCATAAGAGAAGGCAGCCTTAATTTGGTTAAGTATAATGGGAATATAATTTATTTACTCTTCAGTTAGAGCTTCAGGAAGGCTCCTTTTGAAATATCTCTGAGCTGAACTTTTAGAATCAAATGACAAATGGAACTTTTAGACACAGGCAGTCAGGTAATTCATGAAGGTACCGGGCTCTATCTTAGCAGGGAGCAAAGAATAATGTACCTTAACAGGTACATTTATTTTCAAATTGGGAGAAAGAACAGGGGCATTTTCCTTCCCTTTTTCCTGCAGAGCAATTCTATCACTTTGTCAGGCCTGATAATATGAGATGGACCAAGCCTTTCTAGTGACATTTGGGAAATAAGGTATCGTCACACATGTGGGTAGCATTCTTCAGATCTCTATGTCCAGTAGAAATGCTAAATGCCTTCCCTCTCTTTCTCTCTCTCTGGAAGATTCTAGAAGAGCCTGGCAAGAAAAGGCCAATAGTGGTATGTTATTTGTGTTTTAATAACTAGAGCTTGCCTGAAGATCGGTGCAAAGTAGCCACACCAGGCAGCCATACAGGCCAGGCAGTGGTGGCACACGCCTTTAATCACAGACACCACACTAGTTAGCCACAGAGGCTGGGTAGTGGTGGTGCACACCTTTAATCCCAGCACTAGAGAGAAATAGAAAACGGAAGGTCTCAGTCTCAATCTGAGGATTCCTGGAGGCAGGATTGTCCATTTTTGGTCTGAGGTAGAAGAGCCAGTGGCTGGCTGCTTTGCTTTTCTGATCTTCGGGTTGAACCCCAATATCTGTCTCTGGGATTTTATTATTCATGCTACAGACGCTGCTGAATGGAGTCCAGAACTGAGCTCATCAAGTCTCCTAATTCACAACAGTGCCCGAGTGATTGCTGGGATGGAGAACATTTGGCCAATTTGCATATTGCACCAGGAACCTCATATTTGCTTTGCTGGTTAAACCAAAGCCAAGGACTCAAAGGGAGCCAGCAACTGTCGGGGCCACAAACAAGCCTGAGAAGGCCCGACCTGTTCTCTCACAGATGCAAGCTCCATGCCTACCTACTGTGCGCAGTCTTGTGGCTTAAAGCTGCGAAGACACGTGGTGTGAGCAAACAGATCTGGGCGCCAGCACAGATTTCAGTTGTCCGAGAGGCAGGCAGACATACAAACTGATCAGGTGGACATTTGAAAACGGGCAGTAAAGTGAGACACGTTCGTTCCATTCTTCAGCAAATTGTGCTTGTCATCCAGCGTCGCTTGGACACCCTGCATTGTTAAACAGTGGAGAGTGTATCCCGTGGGCACCCGAAGCTTTTAGAGTGTTTTAAAGGGGACTAGAAGGACCTGAAGGTTGTGAGGCGGCAAGATTGGAGGTAGAGCAGCAGAAGTTCTTCAAAAAACAAGAGATTCTATGATGTGAGATTCCCCTCTGTATGCCGTGAATATCATTGGTTAATAAAGGAACTGCGTTGGGCCTATAGTAGAGCTATAGGGGAACAGAGGTAGGCAGGGAAAACTAAACTGAATACTGGGAGAAAGGAGGTAGAGTCAGAGAGATGCCATGTAGCCCCTGCCAGAGACAGATGTTGGAACTTTAGGCCGTAAGCCACATCCATGTGGCCATACACAGATTAATAGAAATGGGTTAAATTAAGATGTAAGAGTTAGCTAATAAGAAGCTAGAGCTAAGGGGCCAAGCAGTGATTTATTAATACAGTTTCTATGTGATTAGTTCGGGGCTAAGCGGCCAGGAACTAACTAGCAGCCTTTTCACTACAATTCTGGACCTGAACTGAGCCAGAGAAAAGAAACCAGGGAGGTCAGTAGACTTATGGAACACTGGTGGGAAATCCTGCGGGAGGTCTGTAGACTTGAGGAACACCGGTGGGAAATGGTGCCATTGATCAGATGGGAGGAAGGCGTAGAGGAAGGATAACCCAAAGGCTTCCCAAAGAGCAGGAGAGCCTGCGTTTGCAGATCAGAGCAAACACTGGGAAGTAGAATCGGGGCTATAGCTCCAGTTGAGGCAGGAGGCAGAGAGGATGTTGGTGGCAGGTTAGTGCTGCAGGGTTTGCTCACACACGGTTCTGCAAAGGGATCACGACTTAGAAGATCGAGACATGGAGCTAGCAGGTTTTGGCCAGTGTAATTTTTGATTTTTAAGTAGATTTTTGAGGAATAATTTCCACATTATAGCATTTATCCACTGTATATGTATATGTCTGTGGCTTTTAGTAAAGTCAAAACATATTAGTAGAACATTTCTAATGGTCCAAAAAGTTTCCTCATGCCCACCTGTGGTTTCTGCTTCTTCCTTCCTAGCCTGAGACTGCCTTAGCTCCATGAGTTTGCCATTTCTGGATACTTTTGTAAATGGGGCTACACAGTGCTGTGTATCTGGTTTCTTTTACTTAGCATGGTGTTTTTTGCATCTCATCCATGTTTATCAAGGTGTGTGTGTGTGTGTGTGTGTGTGTGTGTGTTTGTGTGTGTATACCCATAAGCTGATAAACCTTTGAATTATTTCCAATTTGTGGCTAATATAAAAAATGCTGCTATGAACATCTTTGTAAGTCTTTAGCTTGGCATGCTTTCTCTTGACATGGATCTCTAGAAAAGTGGAATCCCTGTGTCATATAAAAAGCTTAGGCTTAACTTTATATAAAAAAGTATTTCTTTTATTTTTGAGATTTTAATTACATCATTTCCCCTCTTCCGTTTCCTCCCTCCACACCCTCTCATCTACCCCTCCTTGTGTCTGCATCATTTATATTCACATGAGGGATGTAAGAATGTTTCAGTTTAATTCTCCAGCTGACAGTCCCTTTGTCAGTGTAGCACCCCAGGTGGGTGGGCAGGGAGCCTCCGCTGGGCTCTGCCTTCCTCCTGACACTGTTGGTGACACATCTGTGTGCTTTTGACTCTTCACATATCTTCAAGGCTTTGTGTGGTTTGTACTTGGGCTGGTTTTCATTTTGTTACTGAATTATGAGAGCCTTTGATATATTTCCCCTGTAATTGTATATGAAACATGATCAAGATTCAGGGAAAAGAAAATCAAACCCGTAATGGAATGATAGTAGGTATTGGGAAAGGCAAAGCTGGTGAGGGTGCAGAGAAAGGGGGACTTTTCCTGCATTGTGAGAATGGAAATTGTTGTTGTGACCGTGGGAAATAAAATGGAAGTTCCTCAAAAAAAAAAAAAAAAAAAAAAAACAAAACAAAAAAAACAGGAGCAGAACTGCAATGTAAGTCAGCAAATCCATCAGGAGATTGTCTTTCTGTTGTGAGAAAATACCCTGACTAAAACCCTGACAAAAGTTCCTAGTGGAGAAAAGATCGTTTTCAGTCGCAGTTTGGCTTATAACCTTGTGACAGTGGTAGACACTTGTGACAGCTGGTCACATTGTGATCAGAAATAAAAAAATTAATGTATCCATGCTATCCATCTTCTTTACTTCCGTTCAGTTCAGAGCCCAGTCCTGTCTACTCTCAGAGAAGGCTTCCCACTTATTGAACACAATGAAGAAAATCCCTCACAGTGTAACCAGAAGCCAACCCTTCTAGACAGTTATTCAAGACACCTTCCAAAGTGATTCTAGATGGTATCAAGTTGACAATTATAGCCACATGGGTGTTTATTTAAAAGATTCCAAACCTGCACCTCTTCTTTATTGCAGAACTATACTCGTAACTAAAATGAGGACCCTGTCTAGATGGCCCTTGGCAGATGACTGGATGAAGAGGATATGGCATATGAACACAATCTTACTGTTCAGCCACACAAAAGAACATGAATCTGCTGTTTGCAGTGGTACAAATGGAGCCGGATGACATTACGTTAAGTGAAATGTCAGGCGCAGGAAGACAACTGCCGTGTGTTCTCACTTCCAGAGGAGGCTAGAAAGCTGCTCTCAAAGAAACAGTGAATCAGACTGTGGTACCTGGAGACGGAAAAGAGCGTGAGGAAAGGAAAGATGGAGAGAGGGTTATAGGGTGCAGTTTGAGAAGGGGAAGAACTCCCAATGTTCTATGTAGCCCCGTAGGAGAGCTAGGTGACAGTAATGAACCACGTCAGAATACCTAAAAGAAAGATTTTTTAAAAATATTCCCAGTACAAAGAAAAGATACATAACTGAGGTGACAGACATACTACCCTGCTCTGAACATTCCATATTGAATTGAAATGAATTGTCACACTGCACCATATATGTGTGTGTGTGTGAATTTAAAATAAGAGATTAAAATGATAAGTGCTATATAACAAGTGCTGTATATACTCTAAGAAAGGTAAGTGAAGTGACTAGTCTTGGTTGTCAACTTGACTATATCTGTAATTAGCTAACACTCAAACATCTGACCATGTCTATCAGGAATTTTTCTTGATTGGGTCATTTGAAGTAGGAGGCCCACCCTAAATCTGGGCCACACTTTCTGGTGGCAGGAGGGCATGGGTAAAGGGAACTTTTGGCATTCTGCCTGCCTGCCCTCACTCTCACTGGCAAGCACATCGAAGCTGACCCACTCCTTCACTGGTGTTAAAACCTACTTCTTTGAGATCCCAACACGGACGGACTAAAACCTGGCAGCTCCCTGGGACCTCAGTGGGTCTAGTAGCAGATTGGAACTTCTGGAACACCCAGTCTCACAGATGGAAAAAAATACTGGGTATTTAATCTTTTGTCTGGAGGCAGCCTTTGTTGGACTACCAGGACCACTGCCTGTAAGTCATATATATAATAATTACACAGAAACTGTATTCTTTTAAACACTGCCTGGCCCATTAGTTCCAGCCACTTATTGGCTAGCTCTTACATATTGATCTAACCCATTTCTAATAATTTGTGTAGCCTACGAGGTGGCTTACCAGGGAAGATCTTAACCTGCGTCTGTCTGGAGTGGGAGAATCATGGCGACTCATCGACCGGCTTCTTTCTCCCAGCATTCTGTTCTGTCTACTCTGCCTACCTAATTTTCTGTCCTGTCAGAGGCCAAGCAATTTATTATTTAACCAATGAAACAACAGATAGAAAGATGACCCTCCTCCATCAGTATATTCCACGTTTTCTAATTTTTGGGAGGGGGGAGGGATATATTCTGTTGATTCTTGCTAAAAAAAAAATTGTTTTTTTAAATCTCCTATGTTGTTCAGTCTGGCTTTCAGAGTGTATGGTGGAAGATTTGGGAAGGAAGACAGAGAGAAGGTAGGATGGAGTTGAGAGTAATGATCACAAGAGAGGAAGCCCAGACTCAGGTCTGTCCTAAACAAGACTCAAACACAGAGGGGCATGCATTTGTGAGACTCTCATAAAGTCAGAGGACTCAGGTCATAGAAAAAATCCAGACATGACTGGGAAAAAAATACATTCACATGCAATGAAGAGAGTGTGTAAGTTAGACTTAGACCAGCAGTACACAAGTGACTAACCAGCTGGAGGAAGTCCAGGAGCTCTGGACGTGTGCAGAGGGAGAAAAGGTGACCGGAATGAGGACCCCAATGATGAAGGAAGCTGGAGGACCACCACCTAAGTAAATAAGGACTAGGATTTGGTTTCCCAGTCATCTTTTATTTGAAGACTCAAGTGGATATAATCAATGATTGTACATCATGTGGAAAAGTCCTACCTATTCAATATCTGGCCATTCAAAATCTGTAATCTCTCATTCCTTAAATCCTACTCTTTGCCCAATAGCTAAGCATTTTATACTTGTCCATACTTATTAAGCCTTAAGGTAAAAAGACAAGGGGCTAGAGATGGATCACCTGTTATAATCACTTAACCCTCTTGCAGAGGACTCTGGTTCAGTTCCCAGTACCCACTATGTGGTTCAAAACTGTAACTCTATTCTAGGGAAATCAGACACACTTTTACGGCATTTGTGAGCCCCTAGAATATATGGAGTATGCATACATACACACAGGCAAAACACACATACAATAAAAATGAATAACATCTTTAAAAAAGAATATCTTTATCATCAAGAGAAATTCAAACCCTAACTAAGTCTGTCTATTTTCTTTTTTTTTTTTTAAGTCTGTCTATTTTCTATTGTCCTTTGTCACACAGGTCTCACTGTATGCTCTAGACTGGCCTGGAACTCACTATGTAGCCTAAGTTAGCCTTGAACTCACAACAGTCCTCCTGCCTTAGCCTCCTACGTGCTGAGATTGCACATATGAGCCACCATGTCTGTTGTTTTTTAAATCCAGTTTTCAAGGATAGGTGGTGAAAATTTCCGACAATTATTTCATGAACTTCCAAGAAATCACAATGTGTATAGGAAATCATGGGGCTCAGAGCAGTCAGGCAGGTGCAGTGCCTGATTCTGTCATTAACTAATTGTGAAGGCTTGGAAGAATCCTTATTTTTACAAGACTTGAGAATTCTCAATGCTATGGTTTTCATGAAATCGGGGGGTTTAGATAAATGAACTCTAAATTCCCAGGCTGTCCTAACCATTTTTGTCTATTTTGTATACTGGCAAATGTTCAAAATTTATTGGCTAATATTCACCTTTTCATGTAAGTCAGAAGAAGGTCATGACACATGAGAGGCCAGGCATGTGAACAGATCTGTAGAAGGAGTGTGCATCCTAGCGTGGCAGGGCAGACAGGGGCTGCAGCCAGTGACTTTCTTTTGGTTTCGTGCCAGTACCGATAACAATCAAATGGTTAAATCTGAGCCCTTTGCCAATCAATGCAGCTCATTTGCAAGTGGGGAAATTCCCAGGAAGCAATTACTTGGCAGTTAGTTTGAGAGTTGTAAATAGAACGAGTTAATTGCTCAATAATACAGAAATAATTATTCTCACACAAATACAGTGGGAAGTTTCCACATTTAGAATAAAATAGACGCCACAAAGTGTTAAATGGGATGCCCAGTGGGAAACAAGGTTGTCGATCCAGGCACATCTTTCTATCGCTTTCCACCTTATTTTCCTGAGACAGATCTCAAATCTGGAGCTCACTGATTCAGCTAAACTGCCTAGCCAGCACAGCCAGGGATCCCCCTGCCTCTACCATCCTAGTGGTGGGGGGTTACCATTGTGTGCTGTGTAGCCCAACATTTTATGTGAGTATTGGGAACTCAAACTCAAATCCTCTTGCTTGTGTGGTGAGCAAATTACTGACTGAGCTATCGTCACACTTCCATGGTTGCTGTTGTTATTTATGGGTAGGATCTCCGTACCTGAGGCCAGCTTCAAACTCACTACAACAGTCAAGGATGACCTAGACTTTCTGCCTCTGCCTTCTGAATGTTGAGGGGCCCATGCCACCATGTCCAGTTTTTATGTGGTACTGGTTATCAAACCTAGGGGTTCACATGAGTTAGACAAGCACTCTACCAACTGAGCTACCAGGTTCCAAATTTTATTTTTGAATTGGGCACAATTCACTCCTTTTAGCAGATCTGTTCATTCAGGTCACACTGTCTGATGCACAGTTGGCTGTCCTCTCTACTATATCAATAGATATTCTCTGTCTTCTTGGATGTCAAGCATGTGAGTCCACGGGGAAGAGCGCAAAACAAATTGTTGCAGGAATCTCTGGAATTAGCACGCCAACACCAATGAGAGTAGAAGGGAGGAGATGTCACTGGCGGACTGAAGCCAGGATGGCTCCCGAAAGGTCTCAGTCCCAAGTCCAGTTTGCATGCCCATTTTATACTCAAAAACCACAAAGTGGGCCAAGCAAGCAAGCAGGTCTTCCAGAAATGTAAGTGGCAGTTAACTTGGCGACTTTGCTTTTCAGAGGCGTATTTAGAGTTGACAGGTGAAAAGCTTTTGTGGGCAGGGTGCTAAGGGCAATGGCGTACTGTGTTTCAGCCATTTCTCCTGGTCAGTCTGCCCGGTGAGGTCATGTTAGGCAACAATGCAGTACCAGCAGTTCTTTAAGTAAATCACACAATACATCAATAAATCAGTATCTAATAATTGATCTTTCCTATCTTACACTACTTCTTAATGAGCCAACGGAAAGAGATCATAGACTAAAAAAGGACTTCAAGCCGTCTATTACATTGCTGCACCCATACCAAAGACACCAGCCTTTTAAGTGAACAACAGACATCACCATGATGAAGAAAAGAACCTTATTACAACTCAGCTGTTTTCCATATCACACATGAAAGGACAAGAAACTAGAATGCTTGAACCCAAGGCTGTATCTTAAAGTTTTACATTCCTTTGACTTTTGACCACTATAATTTGGAAAGTTTAAGCATCTCACCAACTCCCCAGCACCACATTGTCCCAGACAGCGGCCTCTTTCTCATCTGGGTCCATGATTTCAAAAACAGTATTGAGCCTTGTGTTTTCATTAAAGTGAACAAACCAGACATTTCCAAACCAGTCCCAAAGCTAGCCAGAAGGCAAAGGCACAGATTCTTCTCGGTCCTTCTTAAAATGGATTTCCACCACCGTTCTTAGAATCAATGAATCAAAAGAACATGTTAAGCACTTCCAAAGCTTGTTCCAGAATAACCCTTTTTGTTAGAAGTTCTTTGTGGGACATTTTTTTGGGGGAAGGTTATTTGTTTTTGAAACTTTCCTGCATTAAAAATTTCAAATAAAGAACATTTTATTTTTTTTGGAATTTCATACTCTTTTTGCTTTTGATAGCTGATATTTATATTGCAAAAAGACATAATCTTTACACTAAAGTTTCTAGATGGACATAGGGCTATCCTTTGTAGTCCCAAGACAGGGGACTGGAGGGTCTCGTAAAATGAGGGTTTCCAAAATGGTCTTGGGCAACCTAGCATGAACCATGCTCAAAAAACATACATGAAGGCTAGAGAGATGGCTCAGAGGTTAAATAATGCTGACTGTTCTTCCAGAGGTCCTGAGTTCAATTCCCAGCAACCACATGGTGGCTCACAACCATCTACAATGAGATCTGGTGCCCTCTTCTGGCATGCAGTAATACATGGAGGAAGCACACTGTATTGTATACATAATAAATAAAATTAAAAAAAACATACATGAAGTTTTGATTTCACCCTTATGATTTCTTTTCAAACATTTGAGCTGAACACAAGTGAGCAACAGAGGATGCTGTGTCAGCATTGTCCTTTGCTCTGAGTATCCCATGCCTACCTGGAGCATGTGGCAGGCCAGATCTTGCCTAATTTTACATTAATGATCCAATTTTTCCCCATTCCCATTCTTAATGACTTCTGATTGGAATAACTTTGAATTGTCCTGGGGGCCAGAGAAGATAGTGGGACCATGTGAAGGAAGCTTAACTACTGGGCCTCTGCCTTGTTTGGCGACATGGTTTCCTTATATTAATGGTCTTAGTGGGCTGGAGAACCAAATGCCTGTGTCAATCATCGCTGCTTTTGTAAGGCCCACGCAGTTTTTTTTTTTTTTAGAAGCCCCAAAAGCCCAGGTGTCACCGAACAGTACAGTAAAAGAGAAAAAAAAGGGATTAATATAGCCACATCTTAAAATTTCAACTCAGATCCACCCCAGTGGACGAGAAGAGATTCAGCCCGGGGACTCTTCCTGGCTGAGAAGAACTTGACTCACTTGCTGAAAAGAAAACAGTGAAAGGTCGTGAGCCAGTGGTCCCAAGAGTGGGAGCAGCGGTACAGCCAGCGGGGAAGATGCTGGGAAATGGGGCATTCTGGGAAAACTCCTTTTCCTTCCCTGGTCATCTCTGTTCTGGGGTTCCATTTCCTCCTCATGTGAGGCTCAGCATCCCAGGACATTCCAGGCTCCTCCTACTTAGTGGAAGAACTCATTCCTTAGGGTGCCGTTCGTTTTAGGAGGCTGGGTCAAGTTCTTCTTCAGAACACGGTGTGAGTTAGCATTGTGCCTCCTCCTCAGTTCTCCAGAGTCCTGCCTGCTGGTAAAGTTGCCAGTGGCTCTGGCAGGCATTAGTGACAGTTGCTGCTTTCTTATACCAAGCAGCAATGAGACCAGGAGACTTGTGATTGCTGTGGCAGCAGCCCGGCCACGTGGGCTGATGGCTCCAGCCTCTAGATTGTCATCAGGGTTTTCATGTGACCATGACATCATCTTTTCCTACTCACGTGGGTCTTCTAATAGCTGTCCAGGTGATAAACTATTCTGCAACATTTCAAGCACATAGGGATACCTGGAACTTTACTACGTGACAAGACAATTTAGACATTTTTTTTAAAAAAAATATTATAGAATAAAGGAAACAACGGAAAACAGTGTATCTTCTTAGGGACTCTGGACAATATAGAAAGAATCCAGTCACTAAGGATTCCTGAAGCCTCAGAAAGTCATTTATAGCCTGGCTCAGTTAATCAATTTTGCGACATACATCTGATGTCATTAGGTTATTATCTTTCCCTTGGAAGGAGCTTATAAGGCGAAGTCTTCTAGACAAAAATAAGACTTTATTTATTGACTTTATCTTCTAAACGGTTTCTCAATACACTTTATTAAACTGTCAATTTTGAGGCTATATTTAAAAGAGAGAGAGGAATATAAATAAGAACACAAGATGTGTTTTTTTCTATCAGCATCTAACAAGAAGGAGTTTATTTTGTTGACCTTCAATGATCTCTTGCTACTCTTGAATAAAGGAGGACCTTGTGCATGGCATAGAGGACCCTGTTTTCTGGCATTTATAGTTACTGATCCAAAGATATGCAGTTGGATTAGTATAGACCAAACATTTAGTGAGGTTATTTTCCTTCACCAGAAGTATGTGATTTAGTGGAGGGTGGCTAAGCCAGTATATTAAGAACGGTAATTCTTTCTGTAGACACTAAGCACAAATACCCTTGTGCATCCTTAAGCAGAGAGAGTTGAAAAGGAATGATAAACAAATAGAAATTTTACTAGTAAAGCTGGGGAAGATGGCTCAGCAGGTAAATGATCAATTCAAAAAGCCTGACAAACTAAGTGTGGACCCCAGAACCCGAATGAAAAGCCAGAAGTGGTGGTCCACCATCTATTCCCAGTTCTCCTATGGTGAGAGGGGAGGCACAGATGGAAAAACTGACCGGAAGTCTGTGGGACAGCTAGACTACAGCATGTAGGGCAGCAGTAGAAATACAAGAGCCCACCTCCAACAAGATGGAAGGTGAGGTCAACTCCCAAAAGTTGTCCTCTGACCTCCGTGGAGGCACCTTCCCCTAGAACACACACCACACATACACACAAAGCAAATAAGTAAATATATTTCAATATTTTTTGAAGTTATTAGTTAGGCTAAATTAATTTTTAGACTTAGGAAGAAATCTGAAAAAGAAACTATGTTCTCAGCGTTACCATATATGTTCTCTCAGTGTTTGTGAGAGATAAACACGATGGATCCGTTTTGCAGAGAAGCCAACTGTCACAAATGTTTGCGTTACCTTGTCAAGAACACAGCTGTGGAGAGTGCAGTAGTCTAGGAGGTCCTTCTGCTTATGTGTTGCTTTCATTGGTTAATTAATAAAGAAACTGCTTGGCCTGATAGGGCAGAACTTAGGTAGGCGGGGAAGACAGAACTGAATTCTGGGAGGAAGAAAGCAGAGTCAGAGAGGGAGAGATGCCATGGAGCTGCCAGTTCAGACATGCTGAATCTTTCCCAGTAAGCCACGACCTCATGGTGACATACAGATTATTAGAAATGGGTTAAATCAAGATGTGAGAGTTAGCCAATAAGAGGCTAGGGATAATGGGCCAGGCAGTGTTTTAATTAATACAGTTTCTGTGTGATTATTTCGGGTGTAAGCTAGCCAGGCAGTCGGAACAAACAAAGGGGACTCCTCTCTCAACAGTGCACCTGATATTAATCTTGCCTCTGAACAATGTAAAACCTAGTAGTGGGAATGTCAATTTGATACAAGCTGGAGTCATTAGAGAAGGACCTTCAGTTGAAAAAAATGCCTCCGTGAGATCCAGCTATCAGGCATTTTCTCAATTACTGATCAATGGGAGAGGGCCCAGCTCATGATGGGTGGGGCCACCCCTGGGCTGGTGGTCCTGGGATCTATAAGAAAATAGGATGAGCAAGCCAGGAAGAGCAAATCAGTAAGCAACACCCCTCCCTGGCCTCTGCATCAGCTCCTGCCTCCAGCTTCCAGCCCTGCTTGAGTTCCTGTTAATGACTTCTTCCCATTACAGACTATGATCTGGAAGTATAAGGCAAATAAACCCTTTCATTCCCAATTTGCTTTTTTGCTCATGGTGTTTCATCGCAGCAATGGAAACCCTAACCAGGACATCAGCTAAGACATTTCTTCATAATAATATTGTTATAGGTTAAGAACAGAATGTCACTAGAGGCTTCTAGCCAAAGAGAAATTTCAGGTATTGACTCAGGGGAGGAAGGTAGCTATGCTGCACATTTTCTGCATACATGTCAACGCACATTGTCCACTGAAGAAGGCTTTGTCATTCTCCCATGAATCTGAGCTCTGGGGTCCTTGACTTGACCATGTCCATGTCAACAGCATACGCTAAATTAAATCAGGACTTCAGTCACTTGGGGCTTCCTCCGGTCCCTACAGATGTGTTTGTTTGCTGGGAGATTGAATCTTCAGCCTTGCACTGAGCTAGCTTCTCACCATCTCACCATTGCTAAGAAAGACATGTGTCTGTGGCTCACAGCTCATGTAAGCAGACAACATTCCTGACTTAAAAAGTCACCAAAATATTAGCAGTGCTTGTATTCGTAATGAAGAAATTTCATCTTGTCTTTCTGCGTTTTACATTTTATAGTGGAAATGTACTTTTAAAAATGAAAAAAAGTCATCCTGTGTGATTTCTCTTTTTTTGCTTCTTTTTTAAAATTTTTTTTGGGGGTTTTCATGACAGGATTTCTCTGTGTAGCCTTGGCTGTCCTGGAACCTGTTCTGTAGACTAATCTGGCCTCAGATTCAGAGATCTGCCTGCCTCTGCCTCCCAGTGCAGATTAAAGGCATGCACCACCACCACCCAGCAAAATACAGGATATTCTTAACTGTCCATTCCCGAACTTGTCTTGCTTCATATTTTGTTTGTTTTTGAGACCAGGTCTCATGTATCAAGGCTGGTGACGAACTCATGTCTAACAGAGGTTGATTTGAGCTTCTGAGCCCCTGGTCCTGCTCTTAGAGTGCTGGGATTGCAAGATTACAACATGTTGGGGGTTGAACAGGGGGCTTTACGCCTGCTAAGTGAGCAGTCTATCGATGAACCACACCTCCAGTAATGCCCCAACTTTTTAACTGGTGAATCAAAATTATATAGAACTTAGAGTTGTGAGCTGATAATAAGCCCTTCTGTCTAAGTTACTATTGGTCTGGGTGCTTACCACAACAAGAGAAAGAGAGGCCGGGCATTGTATCAGTCTATCATACTGCAAAGGTTTGGCATCTAGAGTGCCAGGAAGCCCGTTACATTGTATTCATAGTTAGGAAGCACCAATTGAACAGGAAGTGGGGTCAGGCTATCAATCCTCAAGTCCCCCACCAGGGGCCTGCATCCTTCAGCAGAGCTCCATATCCTAAAAGTTCTACAACTTTCCAAAACAGTGGCCCCAGCCGAGAGTCAAGTGTCTGGACATATGAGCTTACTGAGAATGATTTACATTCAAACCACAGCTGCACACACTCAGTTATCAGTGAGTAAAAGACTGAACACCTCACACCAATTTTCAAGTTCACACTTCATTTTTTTGGTTGACCATAGTGCTCAGGTTACAATGTCAATCTTGTGACATCCTCCCTCACAACTGCATTGCTGTATTCTGTCTGGCACCTATCTAACCTTCCCTCTGATTTTCAAAAATAAGTTTTAATAAGGATAAACAGAAGACTGAAATAAACTAAAGTTCTGGAAGAGCATTTGGGGTCAGCACCCAGCTTGCAAGCATCCTAGAATGTCAAAAGACCAGTGACTCCGGTTGTCATCACTTGTTTGATTTAATTTCCCTCCCAGCTTTGAGTAGACTTCCATGTGTCTTATGGTGACATGTGACCAAGGCTATCCCCTCGTGATCTACACATAAGGGGCTCTTCTTGCTTAATCTTGCTGGCATTAACTTCCCCGCACTGCCAGCCCTTCATCTGCCTCCAAGGTTTCCCCAGGACACAGACAGTTTGACTTTGTTTTTTCCTGGTTTGGGTTTCTTTTCCTGTTTTCAACTATGAAGTCAGATTACCCTGAAAATGCACACACACACACACACACACACACACACGCACGCACGCGCGCGCGCACACACACACACACACAGAGGCATACACACAACACAGGCACACACACACATGGGTACACACACTTGTCACAGAAGTAGTATTTTAGAAGCTTATGAGAAAAAAAATGGATAAGGATAAAAAAAAGTCACTTTCCATTTCATTTTCCAGAAGTGTCTTTGTGATTTTCCTTCCATTCCTCTACTTGTGCGCATTTGCACCCATATGTACTTGGGTGTGTGTTTGTGCACAGCAACCTACTCAGAATTCTAAGTTGAAAGACCCCAATCTAAAACTTAACAGTTCAGCGTAAAGGTAGGATGAAAATTTATGATACGCTCTATAATGCTACAGTTACTTTGAACATGACTTCCCCTTTTATCTAAACTCTCCAGCCATTTACATTAAATAACAAAAACAGATCTTGCCCCATAGATTGAGGTTTCTTCACTTGAACTCGCTCTAATGCCTAACATGAGCGCTTCCTTTCTCTCTACCTTCACGCTCACCCTCCTGGACGATGTCAAATGGGAGCTTTTCAGTTCTTTCCCCGTTCACCTTCCTTCTTTGGAAGAAGGCATGGATTTTCATGGTCGGAAGATGGGATAGTCCGACAGGTTCTGGACAGAGCCAGGACAGAGGGGGAACCTTGTATTTGTGAGTAGCTCATACCTAACTCCTCCCCATTCTACCTTCTCAAACTGTGAGCTCAGAAGAGCAAAGCTCTTAGTTCAGGCTACTTGTTGGTGTCTGCTAGGAGAAGCCAGCCATTGCTGGGGAGGAGGAGGAAGCCATGTTATCCCTTCCAACTCCTTTGTACTCTCCTTCTTTCCATCTCTGACATAGAAAGGATCAAGAACCTAACGTGAGGCTGGAGAAATGGCTCAGTGGTAAAGGGCAATGGCTGCTTTTCCAGAGGACCAGGTATCCATTTCCAGTGCCCACACGGTGGCTCAAACCTAACTGTAACTACAGTCCCAGGGGATCCAGCACCCTTTTCTGGCCTCTGCATGGGAGAGTGCACACACACAGTACACAGACATACATTCATGGGAACACTTCATACATATAAAGTAAAATTAAACTCTGAAAAAAATTTTGAGAAGTGTTAATTGCAATCACCCTAAGTCCCAAGAATGCTCTCTGTAGAATACACTGTGTATTTTACAGCATTCACATGTGTGATATGTGGATATGTATGGTAGGCATGAATTATTATATATGTGATCTATATATATATATGGTATGTGAGTATGAATTATTCCTCAGAATTTAAATTACATGTAGATCTTTCTAAGATTAAGAAAGATGTTTTAACTTCTGTTAGCACTCCTAATTAACCTCCCTGAAATAGATCAGAAAGACGATCAGCAACTATGTCAAAGCTAACCAATGACTATAACAGAAAATTGAGCAAAACGCAGTTGAATAAAGAGCCATTTAGAAACACTTTAAAAGTGCAAATACAAGCTAAGATGAGAGGAGAGGGTGAATTTGGTTTCCTTAGAGCCAGTGTGGGTGCTGTGGGAGCTAAGGGCTAATTTAAGGACCATCATTCCCTCTGCCTTCTTCACCCGCCAGGCCTGGAAGCTCCCATATCAGGAATGTGTCATCCCAATCTAAGTCTGTACAGAATGTCCAGAAGGGCTCTCCCGAGACAGAGCTATGGCCAACACTGGTGTGCAAGCACCGGGCACAGAGAGATGGAATCATTCACGTCTATTTGCAGCTATTAAGGAACTTTCTAGATAGTAATCCATCCCAAGGGAAGAAGGAGCCAAACACAATCATCTTGACATGGACATGGAGCCTTTATGGTCAGTGGGAGAAACTATTTGGAGTACAATTCTGTGCCAGTCTCTCAAGTCTGTCCACTAGCACCCAGGAATTTATATCTGCGTCCTATGAAGAGGATAGTCTAGAACCACTGGCCAGGGTTTCTTTATTAACACAGATATATTAACTTTGCACGAGTGCCTCCCCAAAGACTGTGATATGAGAGAGAGAAGGAGGCACTGGCCACTTGACTGTTTTAGGACTTGGATGCTGCTCATGCACACATCAGTGGCGGCAACTGATTGGGACTAGGGCCATAGATGCTGTCCGAGGCAACATGAATGCTTGCATCAGCCCCATCCAGCAGACATGGCTAGCATTTGGTGGTATGGTAGACACACCAGCATCTGCTTGGGGCTCACCAAAGCATCATCATGGTGGCATATAGCAGACATGGCTAGGTGATGTTGTGAGAATGGCATGCTTTATAATTATACTCTTGGCCGGCAGTTTTGGGTCCAAACTGGCAGTGATCCAGGATGTAAAGCTAAGATTGGATGTGAAGATAAGCAGAGAAATACATAATGCTCAGAACTGAAGAGAAGTTGTGCCCGCCATTAAACTTTCCCTCTGCCCACAAGGCATGTTTGTAAGCAGGCTTGAAAAACAGGTGGAGAGCTTGCATTAGGAGGTTTGGCAATAGAGAACACTCATTTTACAAAAAAAAAAAAGAAATGGAGGGAGGGAGAAAGGTGAGGGAAGAAGAAGAAGAAGAAGAAGAAGAAGAAGAAGAAGAAGAAGAAGAAGAAGAAGAAGAAGAAGAATTAATTAAGAGTTGAATGTGGTGGCACATCCAAAAATCCCAGCCCTCAGAAAGCTGAAGCAGGGTAGATTCCAAGTTCAATGTCAACCTTGGATACATATTAAGACTCTGTGAAAAAAAGACATCAGAGCTGTACAACTCCACAACAGAAGCAGTTGTGCTGCGTTAGGAAAAACAGTACAGGAGAGAAACTGTCAGGGCTTAAATATTTTCCATAATCCCATGACAAATTCTGCAGCACAGCCTGATAGCATAGGGTGCCCATTTACATAAGGCAGAGTGTTTTGTTCAGTCAAGATTTTGCAGAAGGGATAAGAAATTGAGATCATTGTTTCCCGAGATCTTTTCAAGGGGTGGAAACCTCCACATCCTGCCTGACGGCACTCTAATTTGTGGGATGCCCAGAATTCATTCCAATGATACGTCATTCATGAGGCTCAGATATGAATATTGGACCAGGCTGAGAATTGGTTCTGCAGCAACAGAAGGAACTATAGCTTCTCTTGATTTCCTTCCTCGAAATGTATATAAGTGCAGTATTTATATATAGTACATATTTCCTAGTATGTTTATGTGTATGTGCATATATAGATCGCCAGTGGCCCTTTAGGACCAATTGTATTAAGCTTAAACACCACTCACTGATACATTACATAAGCAAAGACTCATACAAGTTTTCCAGATGTTAAATTTAAAACCCTGTACACCAGCAGTATTTATCTGCAGTTTTCACTGAGGTCAAGACCCTCCAGTTACAGTTCCTTTATTCCAGGACAGCCTGGATTCCTCTGAGAATAAAAAAAAAGGTTAAAATGCTTCATGACCTCAAGAAATTCTACACCAAGATACATTGTGAAAAAAGCAGCTTTACTAGTACTTTCCTGAAAATTTACCTGACCCTTGCAATGGAAAAGTTGAGATTATCAGGTTGTTTAGAGTAAGTCTTTTTCTTCTGATTATTAGATCTAGAGTAACTGTCGCAATAGGTAGCTGACTTGTCATTGCTGGGAAGACTGGGTGACAAGGGGTGAAGGGACAACATTGATAAATATTTATCCCAAGGTATGGATCATCTATTGGTCTGGAAGTTCCCTGTGTCACTGGGTGGGGTTTTCTCTGTATATATGTATGTTTTTATGTGTATGATAAGCATATAGCTACATCAATTTTATTTCTGCAGCTACAGGCTACAGGAATGTTATACAATGAACGTGTATAACTTTTTATATTCATCCATACCTTCTTTATCTCTCTTTTATCCTCCCATTTTCTACACTCAAGGTGCTCCTTCCTTCCTTCCTTCCTTTCTTCCTTTCTTCTTCCTTCCTTCATTCTTCCTTCTTGACTTTAACTTTGTTTTATTTTATGAAACAGAGTTTTCTATGTAGCCCTGGCTGACCTGGAACTCACTATGAATACAAGATAGTAGCAATCCCCCTGCCTCTGTCTTCTGAGCACTTGAAGTGTAGGCATAAGCCCTACACCAAGCTCTTACCTCCTTTTTCCCTTTGCTATTTTTTCTTACCCATTCTTCCATTTGGCTGACTTAAACAGAACACCTTGTGATATGATAAAATCATATCTTTAAAAAAGTGTGACTAAACTTTCAGAAAGTTTATTTCACACCATCAGTCTCATTAATATTTCAGTCTTTGAACTAGCAATTATGCCCTTTAAATTTTTCTTAGAGAAATAATCATAGATAGTAGCAGATAATATTTACTGAGTTCCTGTCATAGGTCAACCTTGTTAACTTTGTTGATGAATATAATAAAAAGCATCTATTCATCACACAAAATAAGGCACCATGACAGACCAGACTACAATTCTACCAAAGCCAAAATTGGTGAAATAATAAGTTTATTGAGCTTGTTTCCAGAGCATGGATGGCTGTAGCATTATTTGCATGGGTGACCCACAAACAGTTGCATTACTGCAAAATCCTATCCCATAATGAATGATGACATCATAGAAGTTGCATCATAGAGTACCCCTTTTAGTTAACCTTCTACTTTATATATTCTCTGTCATCTCCCAAGATCACTTACAGCTGGAGGAGGGCAGAAAAAGGTAACTTGAATCCAGGGTGAGGATCTTGTACCACAGACCTGGCATCATTGTATTGTTTGGTTCACTAGTTGCCATGACTACCATGTCATCATAGTATCTACTAAGGTGACAGTGGTGGTAAACATGTTACACAGGGAGAAAAGATGCTGTCATATTATAATACTCATCCACTGGAATTATATAGATCATTTTATTTAATCTTCAAAACAACCTGTGATGTGTCATTGTCATTTTGCACAGGAAGAAACTGAATCAAAGAGAGACTAAGCAGCTTCTTCAATAATACACCGGAATCTGAACAAGAGAAATTGAAGGCTGAAGCCAGAGTCTCAGCCAAGGCAGTCCTTGTGGTGTGCAGTCTTTTATTTTTTAATTACTGTAGGACCCTCACAGAGAACTGTGTTAGAAATCTACCACTGAGTCTACGAACCCATGTAAGGCGATGCAGGTTTTTAAAGAAGATTCAGAATAGAGTGGAAAGGAAGTGCTTACATCTATCTAAGCATGAAGGCTGAGAGTCAGGTGCGGCTGCCCTTGAGCTGGTTGGGTTTTGTCAACTTGGCACAGACCTAGACATATCTGGGAAGAAAGAAACTTCGTTGAGAAAGGCCTCATTAAGATCGGCCTATAGGCAATTGTCTTGATTAATGATTGATGTGCTTGGGTGCGGCCCACTTGGGGGGATACCGCACTTCTGTGGGTGATTATAACTTGTATAAGAAAGCAGGCCAAGCAAGCCATATAGAGCAAGCCAGGAAGCAGCACTGCTCTGTGGCCTTTGCTTCAATTCCTGCCTTCAGACTCTTTTCTTGGATTCCTTCAGTGATGGACTGTTGCCTGGAAATATAAGCTGAAACAAAGCCTTTCCTCCACAAATTGCCTTTGGCTATGGTGTTTATTGTAGCAACAGAAACCCCAAGACTGTGCATACCTGTCATCTCAGTCACTAGGGATGGACTCGTGATCAGGAGTTCTGAATCATCTTTGGCTACAAAGTGAGTAGATGCCAACCTGGCATATATGGGACTGTAGCTAAAACAACAGCAGAAGAAATGTGGATACCCTTTGTGTACACGGATTCATTGAAATTCCCAGGGATCCTTTGGTGCACCATGACCTGTGGCATCGCTTGCATTAGATGCTGCCACTATGTCACAATTATCACAGATACCCACTTAGTTTTCTTTAACACTGTAATTAATAGACATTATTATTATTCCTGCTTATGTGCTACATAACACCATGAAGTTAAGTAACTTGCGCAGGATTACAAAGCTTGGTGCTGAAGAGATGACTCATTGATTAAAACACTTGATTCTTTAGCAGAAGCCCCAGCACCTATGCTGGCTCACACCAGGTGGCTCACAAATGCCTGTGAATCCAGCTCCAGGGGACTCAACATTCTTTTCTGAGCTCTGAAGGCACCTGCACTCACATCACATACATGCACATAGACACACACATATATATTAACGACCACACAGCTTTGAAGCACAGAGTTAGAACCTACTCCTGACAAAGAGTGACTATAAGGCACTAGTTACACATAAAGGTTGTACCATATCCTTCGAAACTGACTGACTGCCCTAGGTCTTTGACAAATAAGAATCATCTTTCACTCCATAGTTATGGGCCAGAGAGAAACGCTGATGGTCGCCAATTCATCAACTTTTACTTTGTAGATTTTGAATTATAGGCTGCTTCTTCCCTTGGCCTGAAAGTACACTGAGTAATGTTCCTTCCAGAAAAATCACCCCAGTAGGGGCTGTCAGTAGAGACTATTAAACAAAACAGCGGCAATACCTCTCAGAGCATGTTCCGCAGGCCCCGTTACTGCACAGACGGTCACTGCACAGTGGTGCTGCAGGAAGAGCTTTCTGTCCTGCTGGCTCAGTTCCTTGAGAATCAGAAAAGCATTAAAAATAGAAAGGGTAGAAGATTTCAATTTATTTTTAACAGAAAGATAAAGGTGTTTGTTTTCTTGCTTTAAAAATTACTAACATTGCTGGGTGGTGGCAGTACACTCCTTTAATCCGAGCACTTGGGAGGCAAAAGCAACCAGATCTCTAAGAGTTCGAGGCCAGCCTAGTCTATAAGAACTAGTTTCAGGACAGGCACCCAAGTACACAGAGAAACCCTGTCTCAAAAAGACAAAGCAAAATTACTAATGTTAGTATAGATGATGTGTCCATGTATTATTGGTATGCATGTGTAGAGGTCAAGATTGACTTTCAAGAGTTGGGTAGTACCATCCACTGTGGGCTCTACTAATCAAACTGAGCCTATTGGCTTTGCACAGTGGGTGCTATTATCTGCTGAGCCACCCCATGAGCTGTCTCCACTCTTCCTCCCTTCCTCCTGTCATCCATTCCTCCCCCTCCCTTCCTTTTCCCCTTCCTCCTTCTTTTTCTTTAAAATTAACATCTAGATCCATATCCTTCCCCTTCTACCTGCCTTCATGTCAATTTCTTAGTTGTCTAGAACTTTTCTCGTGACTTGCCCATTCGTTATCAAACCCATGATGTTGTAACAGATATAAAAGACATCAGAAGCTGGAGAATTCTAATGACCAGCTGGCCCTGTTCACACAAGAGGCCTCCTCCAGTGCCTGTTCTCCTGGCATCACCAACTTGGATTATCTGAAAATTGGTGAAAGTTTTGTGGTTTAAATATTCTATGACTCAGTGAAAATCAATTGTAACAAAAAACGCTATGTCCTGCTGGAGATAAAGGACTTAATAAAGTCCTTGATAAGAATGTTCTCATGTTTCACTGATGGAGGAAGCCACTGGCAGATAATGTTAGCCCAGCTGACAATTGAAGACAAGAAACTTGAGAAGGATAGAGATATTTGGGAAAGAATGATTTTAATATAAGAGGATTAAGAAAAGGCCTTGTGAAATATGAAGAAATCCTTGAATATATTCAGGGAGAGAAATGAGTCTCCTCTAGTTGCTGGGGAACTCAAATATGAAAAATGTCAACTCAGGCTCTCAGCTACCTTTATTGAAAAAAATCACACTCCTCAAAAATGGTTCTAGCTGAATTCTTCTCTCATACTAAAAATAAGCAGAACAATGCAATTATGGCCTGATATTTTTCATGTAAAAATAGTCATTTTCATAACTCTAGATATACATGTTATAAGATTCTAATAGAATTTTATTTATAATTCCTATTTGTTTTTAAATATTGGTTCCTCTTTTGTGCAGATCCACTTATAAGTAGATCTGCCCTGGGCCAATTATTCTCAAATAATGATTACATTCTGCTGAGGGAGCAAAGGCTGGTGGGTAAGCAAGGCTAGACTGCTCTTTGGCTATACTCCAAACAGAGGAGAACCCTACAATATGCACCTCAAATTCAAAGTGTGAGTTGGCCACTTTTGATGTTATTGTATAACCAGCTCAGAAAGAAGCCTGGCAGCCTTGTAGAAGGAGGTGGATGTCATCGGTGCTGCGAAATTCAGAAAAATGCAGAGAAGATTAACTCCTCAGAGGAACCCTGTCTTTAGTTAGAAATGCCTTTCCTAGAAAATACCAAAGTCTGGTATTTCACCTTAGCATTCACCAAGATGTGTTCATTAACCAAGGGCTTTGATAAACCCCCTCCTCTCACAAAAATGCACCTGCTAAATTTTTCCACACTATAGCTATTACTAAAAATATGGGCTATGTGGTCCCCCAATGTAAATTAAATGTATTTTATTTACCCACTAATGTGTCATGTCGTTATTTTCTTGTAAATGACTTAATAAGAAGTAATTATATTTAACTGTCTTTCAAAGTGATTTGCTGTAAACACATTCAGGCACCAAGAACTGTCTCTCCTTCAAAAACTAATCCTGTCTGGAGATTTTCTAATAGTGGTTTTCTAATAAACTGTACAATAGTGTTAACTCATTAGGACATATAAGAAAAATGATCAATAGTAAAGATTGATCCTTAATTCAGATAATTTTTTACTTAGTTAATCACACTGAAATAAGCCAATATTTCCTAAAAGCAAAGCAAAAGAATAAAATCTATATTTAGCTACACAGCACACTGACGTGAAGGTATTGAAAGCACAACCAGCTTTACCTTGGTCATTTTTCCCTCTTGAGTGCTAAGGTGCGTGACGCACTGTCACTAAATGGGAGAGACTGAACTTGATCCCCGGGTCCCGCATGGTGTAAGACAGAAGTTGTCCTCCGACCTCTACATACACACCATGGCATTGTGTATGCGCGTGCGTGCACCCACATGTGAGTGCACGCACCCACACACAATAGATAGATAGATAGATAGATAGATAGATAGATAGATAGATAGACAGACAGATGGAGAGATGATAGGAAGAAAAACAAAGTCAAGGCTATTTATTCAGAGATAGAACAAAGGTAAGACTGTCACTAGTCTCTACTGCAATAGCATAACTAGTATTTAAACTTCTTGATACTGACTTCCTCCCAATTATTTAAATGCTGACTTGCCAATAAACCTGCCAATTTTCTTGTTCTGTGACCAGTTGGTTTGACCCTGGGTTTCTCTCTTTCTTAAACATTTGTCTTCCTAGACCGTCCACTAGAAGGAGGGAGAATAATAAGCAAAATATGAGTTAGTCAGTCTCAGTTGTTTGCAGCTTTACATCAAAGAAACAAACTCAAAATGATAGGCTTTGGGATGCTCTGTGCACTGGAGTTAGTGTCTTCCTTTCCTAGTGAATTTCTTTTGTTATGACCCATGTGTGCTTCCTGCACTCAGAAAAGAAATACAGCCTTAACTTTATTTTTTTCAAATATTAAGTTAAATCTAATTTGGGCAGAAACTGCAATAGTAGTTGTTACTGGGGCTTGCTTATCTAATTTCTGCTGTCTTCCCTCATTCCCAGCAATGGTCCTTTGAGGGTCTCTATGGCCATAGGCAAAGTAAAACAATTGGGAAGCTCCAGAATTTTATAACCTGCTTTCGCTACCCTTGACATTTTAATTAGCTAAGTCAATGGGAGCTTCCACATTTCCGATTGCACCCTTGGCCAGGGGACTCAGTATCTAGAGACCAGCCCTTCAGAGGGACTTTCACCTCCACTCCACTGATGACTTTCCCTAAGAAGCCAAAGGAAAAAGCTAACTACTATTCCCTTCTTGTCTGTGTCCAGAATTCCTTCCTACTCCACCTTCTTTCTTGCTTCCCTAAATGGGTCCTTGTCTCTCTTCTGTCAAACCTTCTCCATGATTTTGTTGTAAAAATAAAGCTGGAGCTGGTGATACTGATCAGTCAGTGAAGTGCTTACTGTAAAAGGATGAGGACCTGAGTTCAGGCCCACCACACCCATGTAAGGAGCTGGTACCTGGGAAGTTGGGGAGATGGAGACAGGAAGATAAATCTCTAGAAATCACTGGCTAATTAGCCTAGCTTATTTATCATATTGAACTATACATCTCTGCCTCTGATCAAGATATTTATATTGTTTACATTTTGAGATCATTGTCCTCATTTGATGCACATCTGTTTAAAGATTGTTTAATATTTTAATATAAAGCCTCAATCTTTGATGGAGGAGGGTCATCTGTCTATCTGTTGCTTTCATTGGTTAATTAATAAAGAAAACTGCTTGGCCTGATAGGGCAGAATTTAGATAGGAGGAGTAGACCGAACAGAATGCTGAGAAGAAGGAAGTGAGGCAGTCGCCATGATTCTCCAAACTGAGCCACCATGGAGCCAGCCACCAGGTCAGACATGCTGAGTCTTTCCCGGTAAGATACCACCTTATGGTGCTACACAGATTGTTAGAAATGGGTTAATCAAGATGTGAGAGTTAGCCAGTAAGAGACTATAGCTAATGGGCCAAACAGTGTTTAAAAGAATACAGTTTCCATGTAATTATTTTAGGTGTAAAGCTAGCCGGGTGGCGGGACACAGCCCACCGCTACTTCTACAAGTCTTTAAACTAAGGTATCAAGAATTACAGGTCTATAGTAATCCATGTTTGTCATACTTATATAAAGACTAATCAGGTTCTTTAGATGCATAGAGATTGTATTCCACATAGATAGGTAATCTTTAGTTGCTTCAAAGAACTGCAGAATGTGGCATTTAAATAACTTAGGATTCTGTTGATGTGAGACACAATTGCTCCTGGCAGCACCAATATATTCTGGAGAGAATGTTGGGCATCAAAGACACTATACTTGGAGCTTGTTTTAGTTTTGGCAAAACTGGTCATTGGGCAAAGAATTGCCCCTGCCTTGACCACTGACAAAATGCATGGTGTCCAGACTGGACAAGCAGAATACAAGCAAAAAGGTTGCCAAACCTTTCCAAGAGAGGGTAAGATGGTTTTGAAATTTTTCCTGCCTCTGAAAATGATCTGTCAGATACTCTAGGCCATAGCCAATGTTGGTTGTCCCAACATTGCAATTGAGATTTTGGGTTATTGCCCAAGTATCAGGTTGTCTCTGTCATTTCTTGCACCTTCTGGAAATTGCTTGATTGCACTTCATCTCAGCTCTTTGATATGGTTGAAGACTAGATAGTCGTAGTTACTTTCTTCTCATGACTTAGCCAAGCCATTTCTTATATAAGACTTAGATACCTTAGGATAGGATAACTATTAAAACATTTAGCATATATTCCTTGCTTGATATTGTTTATGCTAGTTGTAATTCTAATTTTTATACTTGATATTTGTTATTATTGTATATAGCTCTGTATTAGGCTTAGAACTCTTTTATTTGGACAAAAGGGGGGAAGTGCTGTGGGAATGCCTTCAACCAATAGCCTTTAAGATACCGGCCCACATTGGGTGTGGTCACAAGCACTATATATGCACATATAAAGGCATGTGTGGCCCCTTTTTTGGCTGCTGGATTGGGTCCCAGTTTCCCAGGCCCAAGCAGAGGACTGTTTATCCCCACCTTTTCTGGGAGTCTACTCCTAAATAATAAATAAATCTTTCTTATACTCCATTCTGGGCCAGTTGGGACTATTTTATGATATTAAGCTGCAACACTAACTGAATCTGTGAGCTCTGGGTTTAGTTAGAGACTGTCTCAAAAAATAAGACAGAAGACACCTGATTTTGATCTCTCATCTTTACACATATGTGCACATAGTACACACTATAAACATGTACATACGTGCACAGAGAGAGTGCTAGAGATAGATTCTTCTAAAGTAATATTCTTTTGACTCTGAAATATAAAATATTCGGAGAATGAAACTAGCAAAGTCCACATCTCTTTCCATAAAATGTTCAACAAAAATACCAAGAAGAGTCCAATGATGTATTTTAATGATTACTGTCTTGTAAATAGAGACTGCATGTATGTTCATTTCCAGCCACCCATGTTGTGAGGAGGAGCGGGCTGTGTCCTGCTGCCTGGCTAGCTTAACCTCTTAAATAACCACATAGAAATTGTATTCATTCAAATACTGCCTGGCCCATTATCTCCAGCCCCTTATTGGCTAACTCTCATATATTAGTTTAACCCATCTCCATTAATGTGTATTGCCATTTGACTTTGGTTTACTGGCATGGGTCTAACCAGCATCCTTCTTGAATAGGAGAACCATGGCATCTGCCACACTGCCTTTTTCCTCCCAGCATTCAGTTCTCTTTTCCATGCCTACCTAAGCACCCAGACCCAAATAATCACACAGAAACTATATTAATTATAACACTGCTTGGCCTACTAGCTCAGGCTTCTTATTAACTAACTCTTGCATCTTAAATTAACCCATTTCTATTAATCTGCATATTGCCACAAGGCTGTGGCCTATCGGTAAGTTTCTAGCATGTCCTTTTCCTTCAGCAGCTACTTGGCGTCTTTTTGACTCTGCCTACTCTCGCTCTCATAGCTCTTCCAGTCTGGCTATATTCTGCCCTGCCATAGGCCAAAGCAGCTTTATTCATTAGCTAATAAAAACAACACATATACAGAAGGTGATCCTACATCACTATCCTTGTCAGGGTTTTTATTGCTGTGAAGAGACATCATGACCACGTCAACTCTTATAAAGAAAAACATTTAGTGGGTGGCTTACAGTTTAGAGGTTCAGTTCATTATCATTATGGTGGGACATGGTGGCACGCAGGCAGTAGTGGTGCTAGAGAGGAAGCTGAGAGTTCTACATCCTGGGCAGGCAACAGGAAGTGATCTTAGTCACTAGGTGTAACTTGCACATACATCAGACCTCTACAAAGAAAGCCCCCCTACAGTGACACACTTCCTCCAAGACCACACATACTCCAAGAAAGCCATAGTGCCACAACCTTTGGGGACCATTCCCTTTCAAACCACCACAGTTACCACTTATGATGTGCTTTAAAATTAGGTAAACAAGAAGAAACACACAATGAAAAAAATTATGATGAATAAGAAGATTAATAAAGATTAATGAACATAGAAGTGGAAAAAGTTATTGTTAATCATTAAAATTTCAATTGTTCTAAGCTTATATTCAGATTGTGGAAATATTGTCAATGATGAGATAATTGATGGATCTCTATCATTCCCTGCTCCCCCCAAATCAAACAGAATCTCCTGCTTTGATATTTAATCGAGCATCAAAAATCTCCATTAAGCTGAATATGATGGCACATGCCAGCAGTCCCAGCATTTGGGAGGTTGAGAAAGAAAAAGTATCCTGAGTTCAAAGCCTGTCTGAACTTTAGAGCAAAGACCCAGTTTCTAATATCAAACAAACAACATTCAATTCCACTAAAATTCAATGTCCTTTCAAGTGCAAGCATAGAGTCACAAAACTGCCCCTGCAGGTCTTTGGCCTGCTCTCCACAGCATTTTGTTTGTTTTTGCAGTACTGAGGGCTGAAGCCTGGCTTCCTGCAGGCTCTGCTGGCACTGTAAGAGGGCACTGTAAGCGGCACCGTACCTTTTCTTATTCCTTATCCCAAGCTAGGGTCTCATTGAGTTTTCCAGGTTGGCTCTGACTATGCGATCTCTCTACTTCCCCCTCCAGTGGCTAGAGTTACAGGCCTGTGGCACCAGGCTCAGCATGGTTTCCACCATTTGGACGTCTCGTCACTATTATGGTGCCCCACACATGCTGGTGCCTCAGATGACCTAGTCAAAGACAAGACGTTCTAGTAAGTGGACAGAAAGTATTTCCACCTCTGTCCTTTTCTCCCCTCTCAGGCGCTAGCACATCATTTCCTTATGGTTCTGTCATTCAAGGAGTGTGCCGAGTCTATGTGGGGAAGGAGCAATGAAGGCCAATAAACTCTGCATCTGATTGTCTCCTGACTGTCCCCTGGGGCTCTGTTTACTGCTCCCAACATCATCCATCTGTGGATGGGCATCTCAGCTGATTCCATAATTTAGCTCTTTGAATACAGCAATGATAAGATGGATGTGTGCTTATCTTTGTGGTATGCCACCTTACATTCCTTCTGGCATAGACTCAGGATTGGTATAGCTGGGTATGTAGTTCTGGGTTTAGCTCTTTGATGAGCCCCTGTACTAATGTCCTTAGTAACAGCGCTAATCCGCATTTCCACCAACAACATATAAGGGTTCCTCTTTCTTTTTATTTTTCCTATCATTTGTTTCCTTGGTAATATCCTGACAAGAGAGAGATGGAATCTTAATTTAGTTTTGATTTGTGTTTTTCTGATGGCTAAAGATGTTGGCTCTTCCCCATACATTTATTGGTCATTTGTACTTCTTTTTAGAACAGTCTGTTTAATTCATTTGCCTACTTATTGATTGGCTGTTTGTTTTTTTTGGGGGGGTGCTTAATTTTTTTGTGTGTTTATTGCATAGTTTAGATATTATTCTCATCTAGTGAGGAGCTGGCAAGCCTCCTGTCTTGCCGGCTGTGTCTAAAGTCTGCTGATTTGTTTCTTTTGCTATATAGCGTAATTTAATTTTAACTAGCTCCATTTGTTAATTCTTGTTATTGTTTTCTGGGATATTTAGAGTCCTATCCAAAAAGCTCTTTTGTCTCTTATGGATGCTTGTATCTTTTAGTATTTTCCTATATTTTCTTCCAGTGGTTTCAAAATTCCAGTTTTTGCCTTAAGATCTGTGATCCATTTTGAACCGATTTTTGTGTAGGATGTGTGAGAGAGTGAAGAATTTAGTTTTATTATGCTACGTGTGGCTATCTTGCTCTCCTGGCACCATTTAAGAGTCTGTCTTTTCGCTAACATATACTTGGAAATTTTGTCAAAAATCAGATGTGTATAGCCACATGAATTTACTTCTGGGCCCTGAATTCTATCCCATAAGTCTGGGTGTCTGTTGTGCGGCTAGTATACACTGGTTTTGTTACTCTGGCTTGGCAGTGGAATTTGAAGTCAGGTATTGTGATACATCTAGGACTGGCCATTTTGCTTAGGACTGAGCTGTGGTTAGTGCGGCCGTGGTGGAGATCAAGCCCAGGGCTCCAGATATGCTAGGCTTACATACATGCAAGCAAATACTTCTACACATAAGCTTGCATGAAAAAATATAAAGAACAGCGTGATTTGGATTTTCTACTTAACATGGACTCTTCAAAGTCTAATCGCTTGGACTTTCGGAGTCCACTCCTTCTCCTGCTAACACCTGGGTGCTTGTGGAGGTTTCTTGAAGATCGTTAGTGAAATCAGAATCCTTTGGCTAAAGGTTGTCTCCCTAAACCTTTTCCTACTCAGATGGCCAGGCCGGCTCATCACTTTGTGCATTCTTGCTGTTGTCAGGGGCCTATGCGCCGCCTCCTACTGTGACACCATCTTGGTTTCCCCTGTGAGGCTACTGTCACTTGGAGTCAGGAAGGCTCCCTCCCCCCCATGCTTCATCCTTCACTTTGACTTCTCCCGGAGCACTGGCTGGCAGACCACTGATCAGCTGAATCTATGGACCTGCCAGGGCACAGGACAGAGTCTGAACTTGTCATGTGCCACCAGGAACTCCTGGTGGAGATGAGAGTGAGCGTGTGGCTTCTTGCCTTGGGGAAGCCATGAACATTTTCTCTCCGGTTTCATCAGCCTTAGCCTTCCAATTTACTTTTCTCTGGATTCACCTTATTTTATACTTCTAATATTCTTGGCAGCCTTATAGAACCAGGTCTCAATAACAGCCCCAGGTTTTAATGAGGAAACAGACACAAAGAACAGCTAATTTGTCTAAGAATACCAAATAATTGAGAGGATTTGACATGATTAGCCTGGCACCAGGGTCTGGCCTCTGAACAATTCAGGGACAATGTTCATTAACTTGGAAGTGGGCTGTTAAATTATGATTATCCAGCATGAGCTTTCTCTGTCTGATAAAACATTTTAATATTAACTTTTTTCTGATATGAGAAGATATTTTTGATGGTCAATAATGAACATAATATAGCTTGTTCCCTTTATTTCAGCAACCTCATTCCTTATTAAGAAGGACCTACTACCATTATTGTGATTAATTAAAATAACAATCACAATATGTCCATTATCCTGCTGCCATAAAACCCACTGGATGCAGCAGGATAATAAATAAAAGAATACAATTTCTTCAGGATTTAATTGCTGGTTTCTGGTATCTTCTCATGAATTCAATTAGCTGTATATTCATAAGTACTAGGGAGTTTATTGCTTTAAGTATATTTTGAAGTGAAAACTCTTCTCTTTAAGGATTTGTTTCCATTTCTCTTTTTCAGCTTCCTTTTTTTTACAAAAGTAGATGTTTGTTTCCATTTCTAGAGGAATCATTTGCTGTTCTCCTGTGTTCCCTTCTCTTTATGTCTCTAATTTAGTCTTGTACTAACTCCAAAGAGTAATTGAGCAATTTGGGGTTCTTCTGAAAAATATAATCCTCTCATTTCCTGAAGCCTTGGAAGCTGTGTTTTCAGACACTCCCCTCCCCAGGTCTCATTTCCTTCAAAATCCTCCTGTTTCTGATACTAACTCTCTCCCAACCCCTCTAGCTTCTAAAAATCTTTTGTTGTCTTATATTTCAATGACTAGGTAAGTTTTATTTCTGCCATTTTTCTCTTTGTTTCCATCCCCACCCTCAAGTTCTAATGATTCAATTTCTCTGCTCTGAATGTATTGTTGCTGGATTTTTTTTTCCTGCTATTAGCCATAAAATTCTGCCCAGCCACTGGGTTGTGAAAAAACAGAGGCAAAATAGCTTCTAAGGCCCATAGCCCAGCCATGTAGTGCGGCAGCCAGATTCTGAGCAGGCACACCGCCAGCCTACATTTCTTCCAGCCACGAACCTGATCCATATATGGTATCTAAAGGCCAACCCACGTTGCTGCTATCAGGGACCCTAATTGCCACTGCTTTATTAAAGAAATTAATTTTGTTTTGCTTGAATATCCACATGCCATTACATAGAGCAGAGAGAACATTTTTATTTATCTTTAGATTTTGATTTTATTGTTTATTATATGTTGTAGTGTGTGTGTGTGTGTGTGTGTGTGTGTGTGTGTAGGTCAGAAGACAGCCTTAAGTATTCTTCCTCAGGCATCATCCACTTCTTGTTTGAGACAGTGTCTCTCATTGGTCTGGACCTCGGCCAGGCAAGCTGGGCAGTAAGCACCAAGAATCCAAGAAGCACTTTGTCTTTCCAGAGCTGGGGTTGTGCAGTCATAGCTGACATTTTGCTTGCTTGCATTCTGAGAATTTGAACTCAGAACCTCACAGTTATGAAGCTAACACTTTACAACTAAGTTGATTCTCCCCGCTCAAATTATTTATCCTTTTAAAGTGACTTTGAATTAATTCTTTAAACAGTTAATAGCTGTTAATTATGATTCCCTTTCTATAGTAGTTAAATGTATTGGTTTAATTTGGCCAAACTCAATTGTGATGCTGATCTCATGACTGCGGTGATGCCAGCTGGCTTTGGTGGGCAATGTGGATGGCTACTGCTTTTCTTCCAACCAGCAGTGCCAGCTTGCTGAGTCTTCTGGGGTTAGGAACTTTTGAGCCAGAGAAGCTAAGGGACAAAGCATCACAAAGGAAGAGAGTGACAGAAGAGAACTTCTTGTGTAAGAAACCACAGGGAAAGCCACTCGTCTCATCCAATGGAGTCGGCAATCCCAGGGGGAGCGAGCAGAGGAAAGAAGGAGTCTGAGGCCAATGTGATGGTTTGTGCTAACAGAATGCCACAGGCTACATGATTCCAAACAAATAGAAACGTGTCTGCTCACAATGATGGAGGCTACAGTCTTTTGTCAAGGAGCCGCTATGTCTCAGTGAGGGCTCTGGAGTCTCAAGGACTCTAACGTGACTGGGGAAAGGCTGTAGGGAGCCTTCCACTACAGTGCAGTGGCTTGCTGCCCTTGATTGTTAGAGGACATACATGGGACAGACTCTTGGGCCAGCCTCTACTATCACTTCAGTGAGATAGACAGGACATACATGGGACAGACTCTTGGGCCAACCTCTGCTATCACCTCAATGAGATGGACAGGACATATGTGGGGAAGACTCCTATTTTTTACATTTTAACTCTAATTTATTGCAAGCAATGGGTGTTCCTACACTTGATTTCATGCATTTAGATCCCTTTTTGTGTGCCCATGTGCTTAATACTAAGGCTTCTTTTCTGTCAAAAAAAGTTTACGTAATGCTATTTCTCCCTTTATATTTTTGGTTTGGAATCTATTTTTAAATTTTCCTTTTTAATCAATAATCCCTTCCTCCTCTTTTTCTTTCTCCTTCATTCAGTTTTAGACTCACAGAAAAATTGAACATAAACACCAGAGCCCCCAATATCTCATCATTGGTTGAAAAAAAAAAACACTAATTTTTCCATTGAATTCTCTTCACTCCTTAGTGAAAAAAAAAATACTTTATCTCTGTGGCCTTGTTTCTGGGCTCTCTAATTTTCTTCCCACTGTTTTGATTATAATGTCCCTATCACGTTTATTGTATACAATATGCCATTGCTGTGACAATGTCCACTATTAGGATATTCATGCCCACTGTGCATGCTGCCATGATGACGACACCCACTGTCATGATGACAATGTCATCATGTGGATGGACATTGTGATGTCCACTGTCACACTCTCCTGTGATGGCTATGCCACTGTCATGATGTTGTTGTGATGACCATGTTCACTGCTGTGATGGCGATGCCATTGTCATGATGCTGTTGTGATGACTGTGCCCACTGTCAGGATTATGGTGCCTTTATATGAGTTTGGGAGTTGCATGGTGAGTGCTCTCAAACATTCTTGTCATTCAATATTGACTTAGTCATCTTGGGTCTTTGAACTCCACACAAACTCTGGGATCAGTTTGCCAGTCAAAACAAACAAAGAAAGGCTTGCTTGCTCTTCATTAAATCTACAAACCAAGGTGGGAAAGAATTGACACTTGACAATATTAAATCTTTCTGACTGTGTAAATGAAATATAACCATATATTTTTATAATACTTGATTTCTTTTATAAAGTTTATTATTCTATAAAGATATGTAGTTTTTTGAATAATACTAAAATGTTTCTTTGTGCTAATGTTAGTAGCATTACATTTAAAATTTTAAATTCCACTAGTTCATTGCTAACATATAAGAAAATGATTAAATTTGTAAGTTAACCATTTATCCCGAAAAAGTACTGTAACTGTTAATTAAATTCAAAAAGACTTTACTTGTTGAGTTTTTGAGATTCCCTGAAATGTCAATCATGCTTCCTCTATTCAAAGGCAATTTTGTTTCTTCTGTCCCAACCTGTATATATTTTATTTTCTTCTCTTGTCTTTCTGCTTTGGTAAGTACTTCTAGTATGATGTCAGATGAGACTGAGGAGGGCAGATATCCTTACCTTGATATTGAAAAAAATTGAGAGGTCATCTGTAGATTTCTTGAATGTTTTTCACCAGTTTGAGGATATGCCCCTGTTTTTATAGTCTGCTGAGAGTTTTTCTTATAAGTGGTTGTTAGATTTTGCCATGAGTTTTTCTGTATCTATTGATATCGTCATGTAACTCTCTTCCTAATTCTGTTGTTATTATCACAATGTGACATAATTGATTATCTAATGCTGAAACCGCATTGCACTGCTGGAATATATTTTCTTAGGTCATAGTATATAACCTTAGACATTGCTGAATTAAATTTTCATGCGTGATAATGTGTCTCTAAGGTTTTCCTTTCTTCTGTTGTCTTTGTCTTGTTTGGGTATTAAGTATGTGACGGTATCATAGAATTAGAAGCATCCCATCTGTATTTACCTTCTTCTTATCTTTCCCCTTATTTCCAGTCTTTTCCTTCAGCTCCAAAAGGCCAATCATCCTAAATTCTGGTGTTCTACAAATGATCTACCTGACCCCATTTGTTCTGTCAAACTTTATGGAAGGAAGAAGCTACAACCATTATGTTCATTGTGTGGCCTTGGGCTGGAGCATCATTTCCGTATTTTGTAAAACTCCCATTCAAACCACAAATGCAGAAAGCACAAAGAAATTCTCTGAAAGTCATTTTGGCCTTGAAAATGGTACCAATATTGTCAATAAATGTCTCTTTATTCAGCATCATTGTAAATCAAAGTGGCTTTCTAACAACCTTCCTGGGCTAATGCGAGGCTAACACGATACTGACTCTGAAAAGCAGGCTGTCTTTTATGAGGAAATTTCCTCTGACTGCAACAACCTTCAAAGCCGTTTGGAACAGCACCTCAAAAGAGGCGCTTAGGAAAAAAGAAACAAAAGTGAAAAAACACAACGCTAATTCAGCCACTGGTTCCACACTCTAGAGATGCAGGTTCTTTTGTGTGTGCGCACAGGGGATGTTTATGAGTGCCCATGTGATCAAATGGAGGAAACTCGCAGTTAGGAGCTGCAGTCCAATTATTTTTCTGTCTAGAAAAATCAATGAACCCACAAGCATCTAATAAATCGGTCAATTATACACAAGATGCCAGGCTCCACGAAAGACAAGATAGCCCGTTGTGTAGATCAGTACCATCTCACAGAGATTTTTATGACAGCGAGTTCCACTAATTAAAATGTCAGTGTAAAACATCGCCTTTCATTCAAATGGCTAGTGCGGGCCTACCCTCTGTTATGATGGAATGCCGTAATTAGACAGCGGGCAAAGCCCACATGTTCGCAAACAGAGACTGTTCAAAGAAAATTAAAGAGCCAGCCGAGCACCACTGAGGTGGTCTCAGGCTTAGCTTTCTGGTGAAGATGCCACAGCACCTCCCCCCAGGCGTGTCTCCATGACAACTCCCAGGACCTGCCTAGGACTTACCACTGTCACTGCAGAATGTGGGCTCCTCTGAAAAGAAAGATAGCCTTGAAATCACTGTGTAGCCCACGCTGGCCTTGATTTCAAGGTCCTCTTGCTTTGACCTTTCGAATGCTGGGATTACAGATGTTGCCACCAGACCCAGCAAGAATGTGTGTGTGTGCGTGCATGCTTGTGTGTGTGTGTGTGTGTGTGTGTGTGTGTGTGTGTGTGTGCAGGGGAGAACGATTACACATGCACATGCATGTGAGTGCACAGCACAGAGGCCAGTTATTATTGTTATTGGCATCCTATGCCAGAAGCAGAGAGGTATCAAACAGTAAACTGACAAGGTCCAGCAGCTTCAATGGTATGATAGCAATTTGCCACCTACCTTGGTAAGTGGTAGAATCCCACCTACCTTGGTGATCTGGCCAAGGTGAATGTAGACTGTTTTATTTCAATCTTAATTACTAATATTACCTTTCATATCACAGGTCACACAGTAATGTGTCTATATATATATATATATGTGTATATATGGCTTATAGAATGAACACTTTTTTAAAAAAAAAGGCCAAAGAAGAGTTTAAAAGTTTTCAGGAATGGGATGCAGGTCTATATTGATAAGATAATGCATCAGACCCGTGCCAGCAGCAGGTAGTGCTGGTACTTCTGGCGTCAGGGTTCGAGAGCAAAGCTGAGGAGTCTAGTAACCAGGTGGAAGCTTGAACCATAGCTGACAGACGGGAACAGCAGTTCACAGCTGGGGCCAGAAAGGTAAACAGGTAGGTGGGTAGGTGGTCAGGCAGGCTGCATCAACAGCCGGGGCACCACACCGAGCTGAAGCTCCAGAGTCAGTTAAGGAGTCCTCGACTTGCTGGTCCTTGATTCACAGCAAGCATCAGGTGACAGGGTGATGTGGGGCCACCATGGTGTTGGATGTTCATTACTTCATAGGACCAGTGTGTCTCGGTGTGTCCCATAACTGCGTTAGCCTGGGTTCCTGATGATTTTTGATACATCCATGTACTCCGACAGTCTCAGTTCACCCCAATAAACTTACCGAGTGGCAGTATTTCTATTCTGGGAAATACACCATTTATCAGTCTATTCCTGATGGATGGTGCAGTTTCTGGGTCCACATAGGGGACACATTCCCTGCAAATGGAATCCCCTAGGGCAAGGCACAGTCGGAGAAACCACTGCTTGGGATAATATTGGGATAACTTAGATCAGGACATAACCACAGCCTTGTTCCTTTGATCTCTCCTTGAACTTGGAGCTCTAAACTGGCAGTCAGAAAGGCCTAGAAATTCCTCTGCCTCTACACCCCCAATAGGTCCGAGGTTGCAGACATGTGTAAGACCACATCCAGATTGTTACATAATGGTTGAAATTCAGACTCAACCATGATACTTATATAGTGAATGCTCTGAGCCTCTGAGCTATTTCGCCAATGCCACCCCCATTTTTAAACTTAAAGAAATACTTTAAAAGTTAATATTCTCAATTTTAATTAATTGTGATTAATTTTTTAATATTATTAAAAGTTCACATTAATGAAATAAATATTTTAAAATGGTATAATCCCTGGTTTTTAATAAATTCTGATTATATTTTTATATTAATAATATTAATACATTAACATTTATATTCCAATATTAACAAATTTGATTCATTAATATTTAGTATAATTAAACTTCACACTAAATTAACATTTAATTTAATAAGCATTTAATAAAATTGCTTAATATTTTAAAATTTGTGTTCCTAATTTTAAAAATTAAGCCTATTTTTTAAAACCTTTGATTTTTTTCCTCAGCTTTGCAGCCTGGGATACTATATCATGTGTTCTAAGTTTCCTTTTAAATCTTGTAAACCTTTTTTAAAAGTTTGCTATTTTCTCTTTTATTTTTAATTAGCTTTTTAAAATTAGCATACAAAGTAATAAACTTCACTCTAGCATTTGCCCAGGCTTTGCTCCCGATGGCCCTCTTCTCTTCTTCCCCGCTCAGGGTCACCATCCTTCCTCTGGTGGTCTCTCCTTTGCTGTGATATCATATATATTCCGTTACCCTCTTGCCCAGCTTAAGACCTCGTCTTCACTCTTCTGGTCCCCTTTCTGGTTTCCTGAGCTCTTCTTGTACCTACATAGACACGTGCACACACATGATAATAATGACACATCTACTGCGGGGGAAAGCATGTGGTGTATGTCTTCGTCTGAGCTACATCACATAGCATAATAATTTCAAGCTACATCCACTTTCCTACAAAAATGTCGACTCATTTTCCTTTTGCAGATGTATAAAATTTCATGTGTACTTGTGCCGCTTGTCTGTTCTGTTGACAGACATCTAGATTGGTTCTGGTTTTTGGCTATTGAGAATATTGGGACCACCATAAGACCTGGTTGGAAGTTTCTTGACCTTGCAGCGGGCCTGCCATAGCTTCTACTCACTGGCCATAACGCCTTATGTGTGACTCTGGACCGAAGTGAAAAAGCTTCTTTATTGGGGAGAAGAATCTATTGCCCACAGACTTGGTGGACAGATAAAAATCACAGAGGATTTTTTTTTCCTGGCTCCCTCTTAGGACCTCATTTGTACTGTCTTCCCCCTTTTATTTCCACTTCTGGTTACCTGGGCACCTGAAAGAAATGGGTCCTCGATCTCTTTCCTCATTGTAAAGGGAAACCTCGGCTGAACAGTGGTAGAAGTCTAACAGTCGGCATGACAGATGTTCTACTCAGAGCTGGGGACCACAACCCAAGTGACCCTCGGTCCCACTGTGCTGTGGGCAGCAGGTGTAATGATTGGAACATTGGTGTCCTTCACAGATTCCGGTTTTGAAGTCCTAAACTTTGGTGTGGCTGGAATGGAGGTCTCTGAGGCTGGCTATGAACTGATAGGAAAATAGACCAAATGGGGTCTTAGGAGAGTTAGACACCAGACAGCTCCCTCCCCAACTCATACCTCCATGTAAGCAAAAGGCGTAAGGATACAGAGAGATGCCCAAAGCCAGGAAGACAGTCCTCCCCAGACACTGAACCCCCAGATTTCTGGACTTCTAGCCTTCAGAAATGCGAGAGAATCGATTGCTGTGGGCTAAGCCACTAAGAGCAGCATACTTCTTTAACACAGTCATAAACTGCCCAACATCATCAACGCATTTCCTCACAGAGATTGCATGAGATCATCACTCAGGGCTCTGTCTATCAGACACAGATGTCGCTGACAGATGTCGCCACTGACAGATGTCACCGCTAACAGCCGCAGAAGCCTAATTTGAAAACAAACAAACAAGTCATTGTCCTTCATTTTGGAGAAATGGTGTTTCCCCGTACATTGAAGTGTATTTGAAAATCTTCAGACAAGTGCACTGACTGCCCTCATGGGTGGTAGTGTATGTGACAGACGATGCACAGGCTTTCGTATATAACCATCAGAGTGGCTTGGAAATCTTCAGAACATCTTGTAGATGGAATAGAGGTGCTTGGAGACTTCCACTAAGGTTAGAAACCTTCACTTTGTCTCCCCAGCTCCTGCATATTGGTGATATTGAGTTGAGATATTTTGTGCACAGATCAGGGAAGAAAGGCAGGGATTCACAACCTGCTCTGTGTTTCTCTATGATCCTTTGGTGCTAATTTGGGCAATAGAAGAGAGGTTTTGTTTTGGCTCCTTTACCTTGGTCAGGGCCTGTGCTTCTGCCACTGCTCCCTATCTCATTTCTTCCTCTGCAGTCTTGGTTAAGATGCTAAGGGTCTCTTCCAAGAAAGAACACTCGCAAGTTGTGTGGGGAGAGGGATTCGCTGCATCAGGCCAATTGTGAGTTGCTCATTTCTGACAGTTAATAGGAATTGTTTTGCTTTGTTTGTTTGTTTGTTTCCATCTAGGATTTTGTATGTACCTTAGGCTAGCCTTGAACCCACCATGCTCTTGTCTGCACCTCTTAAATGTTGGGATTCTAGACATGGACCACAAGTGGTGTCTTGGGTGATTCATTCTTATTTTAGTACTCTGTTTATTCTTCTTACTGAGAATAGTTTTTCTTCTGTCTCTGTCTTCTTTTATATTTTTCATGTTTCAGACTGTAAATGGAGGCTGTATGTTGTTTCCCAGCCACCAGACATGAAAAAATCACACTGAAACTGTATTTCTTACAAGACTGTTTTGACAATGGCTCAGTCTAGCTAGCTCTTTCATATTAAATTAACCCATTTCTATTAATCAATGTATCACCACAATGCTGTGTTCTGGTATTTTTCTCCTTCAGTAGCTACATGGTGTCCCTTTGACTCTGCCTACTCTCTCTGTATTTCTGTTCAGATTTCACACCTGGCTTTACTCTGCTAAGCCATTGGTTGAAATAGCTTTATTCATTAACCAATAAAAGCAACACATATACAGAAGGACAACCCACATCAGCTCCCATTTTCTGTTTAATTAAAAAGGAAGGTTTTAACTTTATGTAGTAAATTTACGTATACAAAAAAGTTATCAAGCAAGAATTATAGTTACAATATTTAGTCCATTTACATTTGTCAAATTAAGGAAAATAATCTATTCTTTATTCTATCTTTGTGAGTCTAAAGTATAATATCTAATTTATCTTTTATCATAAATAAGGAAAACTGTAATTATAACTATCTAGTCTTCTACTCCATCAAAGACCCCAGAAGGATATAATATTATCTAAGTAAACAGGAAGTACATTGTAAACAACTTCCAAAGCTCTAGAATTGACAGAGACATCTTGCTGCTTGGACAGTCACCCAAAGTTCTTCTGTAACATTGAGGCACCCATCTTCAGCCCACAGGCCCATGGTATCAGGAAGAATTTTCAGTGAAGCAGGAAATTTGAAGATCTGTTCTGTCTTGTACTGGCAAAGTTTGTCAGCTGCTTTCTGTGTCCTGCAGAATGTCTAGCAGTTTCTTCTGTAAAACAGGAACACTTAAGGACCATCCTATCTTTTGGAAAGTTCAGCAGTCACTTTTCTATGAGTCCTGCATGTCTAGTTCATATAGCATATCATCAATCAGTCCAGGCAAGAGCAGTTTCTTGCCCAAATGCCTAGTCTTGTTACATTGAAGGCAAATTCCATAGCAAGTTTCTTCAATGCCCATCAACCTCTCTGAAGTAATTGGTTCTGCCAGAACAGACATGTCTCAATGACAAGAAAAGCCTAAGTTTTTAAAACCTTTAAATGCCATATTCAGTAGGTCTTTGAAGTGCTAAAGGTTATCTAACTGAAATATATCTCTGTATATCTAGAAAACCTAACATGACAATAAGTTTGACTATTATAGATGACTAGCTATTAACCCATAATTTTAAATTATGCATTACATTTTTAAATGAGCTGTATAAACACAATATGTTAAATAAGAGTATAAAAATATACATATAACAAAACTGACCTCATATCTGTATCAATAAACCAAAGTCTATACCAATGCAAAGTATTCATTACTATATCATATCCCTCCACCATTATTTTTAGAAAGAGATTAACTGTGACCATTTATAATCAACCCCTTTAAATACAAACAAATATATATGAACAATCATTTTAGGAATCTGGGTGTAGTTTTCTCCAAACTGCTTCCTTCTGTTTATTGGGCAAAGTATTTTTAGGGTTCATGAAGACCTTTTAGGGGATCTTGTTCCATCAAACCACATTATCCTGGAAGGAATCCACTGGTTCCCATCCTCTGTGGAAACAAATGCAGAACCTCTTTTCCAAAGTAACATAACATTAGACTTAAATTTTGAAGTCAAGATACCTTTAAAATATGGTTTAATTTAGCATGCCCCAGAATCAAATGTCTCCCTGCAGTCAAGAAATCCAAAGAAGCCTAATACCCACCCCTCTACTGGACCCTACAAGCTACTAGCCCCATCCCACCCCCAAACTTGCCTATCCTACTGTAACCTCGGTGGAACTTTGAAACACAGCTTGCTACAATACAGAGAGGACCAAGAGGTGAGTGACCAGCAACCCAGTGTGAGATCCCACTCTCTAGGACTTCCATAGTGGGGCAAAACCCTGGGCTCCTCCCCCAACTGCCTCAGCTTCTCTAACCAGCCAGTGGGAGAGTTTCCTCCAGGTAGGCTCCCCCAATTCCTACCCCCATCCACCAGACTCTGCAAGCTACTAGCCCCATACCTCCCCCCAAACTTGCCTATCCTCCTGCAACCTTGGTGGAACTCTAAAACACAGCTTGTTATAATACTGAGAGGACCAAGAGGTGACTAACAAGTCATCCTGCAGAACACCCCACTTTCTAGGCCCTACATAGTGGGGCAAAAACCCAGGCCCCTCTCCTACTTGCCTCAGCTTATCTAGTTAGTCAGCAGGAGGAGTTTCCTTCTGAGAGGACCAAGAGAAGAATTCTAAAGCACAAGCTGTGACTGCACAGAGTGGACCAATAAAGCACACCAGGAGAGAAGACCAAGAGAGCAGGCTAAGAGAAACCTCAGTGGTCTCTGAGACACAGACAATGACAGTACATAGCAGAACAAGAACAATTCCCAAAGACTCAGACAGCCACCGCAAGGACTGGAACAAGATGCAAAGACACTGCCGGAATTAACTGAAGGAAGAGATGGATAGGTGCCAATGTAAGAATTTATCCAACAACCTAAAAAGCAACACGGTCAAACAACAGGAAGGTTTGCTCATCCTAACCCAGAAGAAGCAGAAGAAAACAACTTTAAATATAATTTTATGAAAATGACAGAGACCTTTAAAGAGGAAATGAAAAACTCCCTTAAAGAAATGGAGGAAAAGACAAATAAAAAAATTGGACAAAATTAATAAATCCCTCAAAGAAATATAAGAAAACCATAAAAGACCAATCAAACAGGTGAGCAAACAATTCAAGACTTGAAGACTGAAATAGAGGCAATAAAGAAAACACAAACCAAAAGAATTCTGGATATGGAAAATCTGGATAAACGAACAGGAACTACAGAAGCTAGTATAACCAACAGAATACAAGAGATGGAAAAGAGAATCTCAGGTGTTAAAGATACTATAGAGGAAATCGATTTATTGCTTAAATAAAACATTAAGTACAACAAATTCTTTACACAAAATATACAGGAAATCTGGGACATCATTTAAAGGCCAAACCTAAGAATAATAGGGATAGAAGAAGAACTCCAGCTCAAAGGCACAGACAATATATTCAACAAAAAATCATAGAAGAAAACTTTCCCAACCTAAATAAGGATATCCTTATGAAGGTACAAGAAGCTTACAGAAAACCAAGAGGCTGTACTTTAAAAAAATTCCCCTGGCTATATAATAATCAAAATGCAAAATAAAGAAAGAACATTAAGAACTGCAAAGAAAAAAGGTCAAGTAACATATAAAAAAGACCTATCAGAATTACACATGACTTCGCAATGGAAACCATATAAGCCAGAAAGTCCTGGGCAGATGTGCTGCAGAGACTAAGAGACGACGGATGCAATACCCAGTAAAACTTTAAATCATCATCAATGGAGAAAACAAGATATTCCATGACAAAACCAGAATTAAACAATACATAGCCACAAACCCAGCCCTACAGAAAGTACTAGAAGGAAAACCCAACCCAAGGAATCTAACTGCACTCACAAAAACACAGCAACTGTGATGGGACAATGGTCCTGTACCCTGTAAAGATTTGTCAATTGTGTGGTTTAATAAAATGCTGACTGGCTAGTAGCCAACCAGAAACTATAAGTGGGGTGACCAAAACAGGAGGATTCTGGGAAGAGGAAAGGCTCAGTCTGTAGTCACCACCCAGCCAAAGAGGAAGCAAGATGAAAAGACCTCACTGATAAAGATGCCAAGCCACATGGTTAACACAGACAAGAATTATGGGTTACAGTAAAATGTAAGAATTAGTTAATAACAAAGCCTGAGCTAATAGGCAAATCAGTTTGTAATTAATGTAGGCCCCTGTGTTTCTTTGGGACTGAACAGCCGTGGGACAGAAACCTCTGTCAACAAGAAAGAGCCTCCCACCAGCAATATTGAGCCTATAGTTCATGATCCCAGAGAAATTAAGTAACAAGATAAACCCTAAGAAAAGCATATATAGATCCACCTGGAAAGTCAAAATAGACAAGATCACCTGACAAAATTGGGAACATAGGGGTCAGAGGAGAAGGGAGCGTAGAAGGGAAAGACAAGGGGAAAAGGGGAGGGATAAGGAGTACTTGAGAGAATGGAATAGTCAAGATGTAGGAAGGACAGAGATGAGAGCAAGGAAAAAAATCTTGATTAAGGGAGCCATTGTAGAGTTAGCAAGAGACCTGGCTCTAGAGAAATTCCCAAGAACCCACAAGGATGACCCCAGATAAGACCCTAAGCAATAGAGGAGAGGGTGCCCGAACTGGTCTTGTCCTATAGTAAGACTGATGAGCATCTTAAATATCACCATAGAACTTTCATCCAGCAACTGATGGAAACAGAGACAGAGACAGAGCACTGTACTGAGCTCCCAAAGTCCAACTGAAGAGTGGGAAAAATGAGAATCAGGGCAAAGAGGTCAAGACCACAATGGGTACACCCACTGGCACAGTTTACCTGAACTAATGGGAGCTCATCAATATCAACTGGACTGGGAAGGAACAAACATTGAACCAAACTAGTCCCTCTGAATGTGGCTGACAGTTGCATGGCTGGGGCAGACTGAGGGGCCCCTGGCAGTGGCACCAGGATTTATCCCAACTGCTTCTACTGGCTTTTTGGGAACCTATTCTCTTTGGATGGATGCCTTGCTCAGCCTAGATATATTAGGGAGGGCCTTGGACATTCCCCAAAGCAATGTGCCCTACCCTTTCTGAGGAGTGGATATGGGATGGGGTGTGGAATAAGTGGAGGGGATGGAATGGGGGGAAGGAGCGGGAACTTGGATTAGTATGTGTTAACTGAGGTTTCTGTCCTGCCCAGTTTCCACAATTGTTAAATCCCAAAGAAATTACACAGAGGTCTACATTAGTCATAAACTGATTGGCCTAGTATCTCAGGCTTCTTGTTAACTCTTACAACTTATATTAGCCTATTATTCTTGTCTTTGTTAGCCACATGGCTCGGTATCATTTTCAGTGAGATAGTCACATCTTGCTTCTGTTGTGGTGGGCTCACAACTGCAGAGGAGTGGGCTTCCTCCTTCCCAGAATTCTCTTGTTCTCCTTGACCAGCCTCTACTTCCTGTTTTGTTGTCCTGCCTATACTTCCTGCCTGGCTACTGGCCAATCAGTGTTTATTTCAAATATAATTGACAGAATATAGACAATGGTCCCACAAGTATGTATAATGAAAAAAGGTAGTTTGTTTTCTTTTTTAAAAATGCAAAGAAAATATGGTAATATACATTATTGTGTATATTATATAATAATACACAGACTTTCTGTGTATATTCCATATTTAAGAGGCTATTTTTATTCTATTACCTTTTAATATTTATTTTATTATCTTTACTCCTTTAATCTATGACTGTCTGTACTCTTTCTTCTCTCGTTCCTAAGCCCATGTACATTTATCTAAACCTTTGACCCATTCAGAGGTCTTTTATGTCTCAATCTGTCTTATTATGTATCTGTAATAATTTTCTATCCAGGAAAGTTTTTTTAAATGCTAAGCAGGTGTGTCTAGGACTAATGCTGCATGCAGCTTTGCCTGTTGGCTCCACCTGTCTAACATGGCAGAGGTGTTTACCGCCTCTGTGAGCCATGCTCGGGTCTATGTTGCCCGTAAGCAATTTGTAATACACTACTCACAAATTCCATTTAAGCGCTCCACTGCAGGACCTCCTGAAAGAACCAGAGCCATTCGTGCCACCAACATGAACCAGGAAGCCATCTTGTAAAGAGGCCATGCCTCTGCTTGCAGTCCGCACAAAGAGTCTATCTGAAAACTGTGGCTACCAAGCAGCTGCAATTGACTCCCATTTTTGTGCATCTAGAAGCCCTTTTATTAAACTTTCTTGAGCTTTATGTGGATGTATGCTGCCAAACATGGAACAGGTCCCCCTGAACCAGATTTTCTGTGCCCACCTGGAAGTTGCTTATGAAATAACCACTCTGAGACTTATATTAATTATATACTCTTTGACCTATTAGCTCAGGCTTCTCATTAGCTAACTCTTACATCCTAAATTAACCCATTTCTATTAATCTATGTATCACCACAAGGCTGTGGCTTACCAATAATATTCTGGCATCTTTCTCTTTCAGTGACTCCACCTACTCTCTCTATATATATCTCTGTTCAGACTTCCCACCTGGATTTTCTCTGCTAAGCCAGCCAAAACAGCTCCTTTTATCAACCAATAAAAGCCACACATATATAGAAGGACATCCCACATCAACAAATCAGTGGTTCTCAACCTTTCTAAAGCTGCAACAATAGAGTTCCTCCTGTTGTGGTAACTGACCCGAAACATAAAACTGTTTTCTTGACTACTTCATAACTGTAATTTTCTTACTGTTATGAACTGTAATGTGAATGTCTGATATGCAACCCCAAAGTGACCTCAACCCACAGGTTGAGAACCACTGCTCCAAATGAACACTTTGTAAGAAATATTTAAATATATTTTAGCTCGTTAAAGATTATTTATGAAACATCATTGTATAGAAATCCGAGTATTTGAATTCTATCTGAGTGGTGGGTGCTTGTGTACATGCTCATATGTATGCGTGTGAGTACAAACACACATACATGTGGAAGCCAGAGATTAATGTCTAGTGTCTTCCTTTCTTGCTTGATATCTTGTTTTTGAGGCAAGATCTCTCACTTCACTAAACTTCATGGATTTGATAAATTGGATTTGATGAAATTTGGCTAGACAACTAGCTTCAGGGATTTGCCTGTGTTTCACACGCTCCACCCCTGCTCTGGTATAACCATGTCTACCTTTTATAGAGCACAGGCACATCTAGCAGTCAGCAGTTTGGAGAGAAACCTGTTCCTTCACCAAAGCAACTCTGCACTGTGGGTGCCAGGACTGTTTCTGGCTCTCCAGATTGATGTCTGCTCTTCAGCACTCCTTAAAGGTCTATGGGTTTCTCATTCTCCACTGAGAAACTCCCCTTCAGCAACACTGGACCATGTTGAATTTTGCTGGTAACTAGGAAGAATTTAGATTCTTAGGATGGACAGGTCTTGCTGTGGATACTTGATGCCTCTGTTACTGGTTTAGGATCTTAGGAGAGGTTCCTTTCCTCAACTCATTTCCCTTGCCATGAGACTTACATGAGTGGATGCATGTGGAGCTTACTGTCATGCTTGGCACATGGCGAGCCCTCCTAACTGCTAGCTATTATTATCATGCCAGGAACATTTTAGGAAAAAAAAAGATTGACGTCAACCAAGTCCAGATACAAAGAAGAAACAAACAGCCATTAAGCCCTTGCTTTTTATGGCACATACTTTACATTTTCTCAGACATAAGCAACCTTTTCACAGTATAATAGTTTCAAAGTTGGTACAGAAGAGAGAATGTGTATTTAGTTTTTCCGTGGAAATCGGCACTTTAGAAGTGGATCACTCTTTAAATCCAGCATCTGTAAATGTTTATAGCAATTCTTAGTTTTCCTCAGAACACATGATTTTGGACAAAGACAACAACAAACTAAAGTGCCAAAATGGGCTCACTCGCTGGACTGTAGAAAACAAAGTGACTACAGCAAAAATCTTGTATGTACTGTGCATGTATTTAAAACTCATCTCCATGTTAACAAAGCCGAGCATTGTACTGCTGGAGAGTGCCTCTGATATTTGCCTGTTCGAGTTCTGGAATGGCTGTGCCAATTGTAATGCCACATTCTTGTTTCCTTCTTGGCAGAAAGTATTGTTTTGCTTTAGTGTTCTGAAGAACTTTCTTGTTTTATTTTTCCAACATTTCTAACACATGGATAATTTTAAAAACTGAGCTCTGACCCCATCCCCATGACTTTTTTTGATTCAACAAAAAAATTAAGAAGGAAGGATATCCTATGTATCTTCTAAAATGTACTGTCCTAGAATTAATTCATGATCTCATCAACCAGTCCTAGAGCAAGCTGTCACTGGCTGCCAGGGGCATCGTGAACAAGCCATCACCCCATCTTCCAAGGATTTGCTATAAAGGACAAAGACCCCAAACAAGAAGCTATCCCAGCCCACACTGAAGAGGAATGCAGGATGCTATAGTTTCTAAGTTAGGGTTTCTATTTCTGTGAAGAGACATCATGATCATGGCAACTCTTATAAAGGAAAACATTTAATTATGGTGATTCACTTACATTTCAGAGATTCAGTCTATTATCATCATGGTGGGACATGGTGGCATGCAGGCAGACATAGTGCTGGAAAGGTAGTCAAGTCTCTATATCTTTGAGCTGCAGACAACAATAAGTGTTGGAGATTAGGATGTGGAACATGAATTTGGAGAGGACACAAATATTCAGTCATAGAAAGACTTTACTATATAGCTATTCTTTTTTTGTTCTATGTTCCCTAGTAATACATCCAATTCATTAAAATCAAATGTTGGCTTTGAATCCATATAAATGCAATAAAACTCAAATCAGATTAACTCCCACTGACAATTCATATGCAAAATAACATATCTATTATTTTTAGTTTTTTTAAAAGATGTATTTCCTTTATGCATGGATGTTAGGTCTACACATAAGTCTGGTGCACACAGAGAACAGAAGAGGGCATCATATCTTGTGACTGAAATTACAGATGGTTGTGAGCTGCTGTATGGATGTTAGAAATATAACCCAGGTCCTCTACAAGAACAGTCAGTGTTCTTAACTGCCAAACCACCTCTCTAGAACTAAAAAATAACATTTTAAAAATTCCAAATTAGAGATAATAAAACTAGATTCTGCTTTTGTTCAAGATTTCTGCAGTACATTCAGTAGCTATGTATAGGAAATCATAGCTACAGGATAATATTGCACCCATAGACTGCATTTGTTGTATACACGCAGTATTACATCTTTCAATTCTAACAGAGGAAAACACAGTGTGGTACTAAATGACTCTTGAAACCTCCCATCTCTCTACTTTCTACAGCGGTTCAGAGCCCCAACTATACTCAATCACTCTTTCACAGATAGTTGGAAATTGTCTTAGGGTTCTATTGCTGCAAAGAGAAACCATGACCACGGCAACTCTTATAAATGAAAACATTTTATGTGGTGGTTCACATAGTTCAGAGGTTCAGTCCATTATCTGTAGTAGGAGCTGTGGGCTGTGTTCCTGCCACCCAGCTCCTGGCCGCCTGGCTAGTTTATGCCCCCAAATAACAACACACAAATTGTATTCATTTAAACACTGCTTGGCCCTTTAGCTCTAGCCCTTACTGGCTAATTCTCATATCCCGATCAACCCATCTCTAATAATCTGTGTAGCACCAGTCCTACCTGGAAAGATTCAGCATGTCTGACCTGGCGGCTTGCTTCATTGTGTCTGCCCGGGAGAGGGGAGCATGGCATCTGAGCTCACTTCCTCTTCCTCCCAGCATTCTGTTCTGTTTACTCCTCCCACCTATGTTCTAACCTATCAGGGCCAAGCAGTTTCTTTATTAATTAACCAATGACCTTCCTCCATCAATTATCATCATGGTGGGACATGGTGACATACAGGCAGACATGGTGCTGGAGAGGTTGCTGAGCTTTCTACATCTCCTAGGTAACAGAAAGTGGACTGTCACACTGGGTATGGTTTGAGCATATGAGAAACCTGAAAGCCCACCTGCACAGTGACACACTTCCTCCAACAAGGCCACACCTACTCCAATGAAACCACACCTCCTAATAGTGCCACTACCCTTGGAGGCCATTTTCTTTCAAACTACCAGAGAAATGGTCTTTGTTTCTTTCTTTCTTTTGTTTTTTTGAATTTGTTTTTATTGAGCCATACATTTTTACCCACTTCCCTTCCTTCCTCCCCCTCCCCTTCTACCCTCTCACATGACCACCACACTGCCAATTTACTTAGGAGATCTTGTCTTTTTCTCCTTCCTATGTAGATCCATGTATGTCTCTCTTAGGGGCCTTTTGTTGTCTAGGTTGTCTGGGGATATGGACTGTAGGCTGATTTTTTTCTTTGCTTTATGTCTAGAAGTCACTTATGAGTGAGCACTTATTATCTTTGTCTTTCTGGGTCTGAGTTACCTCACTCAATATGGTTTTATTCTAGATCCATCCATTTTCCTGCATATTTCAAGACATCATTATTTTTTACTGCTGAGTAGTAATCCATTGTGTAAATGTGCCACATTTTCTTCATCCATTCTTCAGTTCAGTGGCATCTAGGTTGTTTCCAGGTTCTGGCTATTACAAACAATGCTGCTATGAACATAGTTGAGCACATGTCCTTGTGGTATGATCGAGCATCCTTTGGGTGTATGCCCAACAGTGGTATTGCTGGGTTTTGAGGTAGATTGTTTCCTAGTTTTCTGAGCAATCACCACACTGACAGAGCCACAGATCTCATAAAGTACTCATCACTACTCAATAACCCTAGCAGTTTCAATGCTTTTGTCTTTGGTAACTATCTTATATCTTCCATTTCAGTATCTCATGCACCCCTCCTCACCTGCACTCTGAGAATCTTTGTTATTTATAAGGAAAACAAAAATATAGAAGAAAAAAATGTCATACTTGAAGATGCCAATGAAAGACAGTGTCCTTGTTTGTCTGTAGCCTAACTGAATTCTACCTCTAGATCTTATCCACCAGTGGCAAAAAATTGAATTCCATGTGTCCTTAGCCACTTTTGATGTTTTGGCTACTTCCCAAGTCAGTGTCTTTTCTTAAGCCTTCTCAGAGTGACATTTAGGGTCTAAGTGTTTTCATATAATTTTAACAGGAAGAGTCACATGTTCCAGATGTAAAACCAAAGAAGCATCTACCGAGGTACAATTCTGGTCTAGATGTAGTGCTTTTTACTAGGAAGGAACATGTAAGATGAGAGAAAAGCTGTAAGAGAATGCCATAGGGCAAGTGATTTAAAAAAGCTTTATGGATGTGGAAAGGAGAATACTCAGGATGAGAAGGCATAGGTGTGGGTAGGAAGATGAGCTGGGGGGGATCAACCACAGTAAGTATGAAAATTCTGCAATAAAACCTGTTGCTTTGTACACTCATTAAAAAATAGTGATGGGGCTAGAGAGAGGGCTCAGTAATTAAGAGCCACTAGTTGTTCTCACAGAGGACCCAGGTTTGGATCCCAGCACCAGCATGGTGGCTCACAATCACTCATAACTCCAGTTCCAGGACATAAAAAACTTCCTTCTGACCTGCACATGCAGCAGGCATATACATGAGGTTCAAATATACATACAGACAAAACACACTTATATATAAGTATATGCATATAATAATTCTAAAGTGTTTAAGCAATGAGTAACTTTTTAAAACATAGTATTTCTTACTTTATAAAAGATATCAGAGCTTCTAAGTTCAAGTGCTCCAATCTGAATGTTCTCTCCAAAAGTCATGTTGAAACCAAAGATCATAGCCATATGTTAATGCTATGTGGGAGTGGAGGCTTTGGGAGGTAATTAGAATTAGATGGGGTAGTAATAGGGGCTTCATGAGAACTACAAAGTCTCAAATATTAAGCCCACTCTGCCTATGTGATGTTCCACGTCACCTCAGGACTAACCAGCAGGAAGCCCTAGCTGGACACTGAGCAGATGTTGGCAGATGTGGGCAGACTTGGGCAGATGCCAGTACCATGTACTTAGATTTCCTGAGCTCCGGAACTGACCTAAACAAACCTCTATTCTTTAAAGATCACTCAATCTATAACATTCAGTTAAAGCAACACCAACCAACCAGACTAAGTCCTCGAGACAGCTGGAGTGAGGGGGATGCTGTTTAATCTCTTCAATATGAAATTTGTTTATTCTTCTACCCACACCACAGATCCTGCCTGTCAATAACAGTAGAAATGATGGAATGGAATTCCATGTACTTAGCCTGGCGTGTTCTACAGTGTGCAGAAAATAGTCTAAGAATAGTAAAACTAGTCTTTTTGGAAAATATGGTCTTGAAAACTTTGAAAATGTTATTTCTGTGAGTGCTTCCCTTTCGGTATGTAGTTACACTATTCTGTCCTGTCAGGTTGTTTCATTGTTGTTTACTTTTTTCTTTCTCATATGTTTATTTTTAAATCAATCAATTAATTAATTAATTTGTGTGTGTGTGTGTGTGTGTGTGTGTGTGTGTGTGTGTAGTAGGGAGCTGTAGGGTGCATTCCTGCCACCCAGCTCCCGGCCGCCTGGCTACCTTATGCTCCCAAAATAACGACACACAAACTGTATTCATATAAACACTGCTTGGCCCATTTCTATTCATGTGTGTAGCACCACGAGGTGCGCTTACCAGGAAGATTCTAGCCTACATCCATCCTGGGTTGGAGCTTCATCGTGTCTGCTCTGGAGAGGAGTGGCATGGCGTCTGAGCTCACTTCCTCTTCCTCCCAGCATTCTTTTCTGTTTACTCCACCCACCTATGTTCTAATCTATCAGGCCAAGCAGTTTCTTTATTAATTAACCAATGGAAGCAACGGATATATGACACTCTCACATCATGTGTGAGTGTGTGTGTGTGTGTGTGTGTGTGTGTGTGTGTGTGTGTGTGTGTTGGGGAGCTACTCTGTCCTCTCCTGTGATGTGAGCTCAGGAGATGAAACTTAGGTCATCAGGCTTGGCAGTGTCTTCATCCTCTGAGCACCTCTCCAGCCTTCCCGTCTATTCCAGTCAGTGTTGATTCTCCATGTCAGAACAGCTACAGCTCACCACCCATCTTAATGTTTAAGACCTTCCCATAGTTTTCTCCATAGCCCTAAAGAAGATTCATAAAAGCAACATTTTCTGTGTTCTTGAATTTTAATCAAATTTTGATTATGGTTTTTAATACCTGAATGCCACTTTGGATGAATACACACTCCCTAGCCAATGTTTCCTTTCCTGGAGCCTCTTAAATATGTTCTGTTTGCCTTCTGTCACAATGTGATCCTATCAAAAACTTGAGCATAGTTTGGTTTTAGTCAACTTAGGGTTTGACCTTAGATTTACTGCTTAGGGTTTGTTGTTGCTGTTTTATTCTTTGAAATGCTCAGCCATGCTAAGGAGTGTCACAAAATAGGTCGGCATGATAAGTAACCAGGCTAGCTCAAGAGTGACAGGAATACTTTAATGGTTAAAGAGGGGAAACGTACACTGTAAGAATGGGAGTTCCGATATCCAGTAGGTCCGGTCGGCACCGCGAAGAGAGAGAGCACACACCTGTATCCCCAGGTTTTTTTTTTTTTAACCTGGGTTCTATGTGGCCACACCCTAACTAGATGTGATTGGTTGAAACTATCAGTTGATAGTTTCCCCATCAAAGGAGATGATTTAACTGGTGAAGCACTTGCCACACAAGAGTTGGACCTGAGTGTGAATCAGGAGAGCCCATGCAATAACTGTAATCTTATAGTGCAAAAAGCACAGGCAGGGGGGTCCCAAGGCAAGCTGGTTAGCCAAACTAAATAAACACTAAGTTGCAGGGGCAGAAAGAGACCTGGCCTCAATGTGAAAGGTAGAGAACAATGAAGAAAGACAACAGCATGAACCTTGGACATAGGCATGGGCATATGTGCATACTCACACACATCCACACACGTAAACATGAACACAGACATGCACACATACTACATATATGTGTATAAAAGAAACAAAAATAAAAACCCAATATTTTTTTCCTCTTACTGAAAATAGATTTTTTTCTCACATAATATATTCCAATTGAGGTTTCACCTCCCTCTGCTCATCCAAGTTCCTCACCCCTCCCACCCTCCACACCCCATCTCGATCCACTCTCTTTCTGTCTCTCATTAGAAAACAAAAAAAAGTCCAATATTTTTAAAGCTTATTATAATATTAATCATCACTGCCTAGTCTTTTTGATGTGACTTTTTAATATGTGGCATCAGTTTTATTATTGTTCCAGAAATTTAGAAAAGAAAACTTTTCCTTTGTGGATTTTTGTTTGTTTTTAAAAAGTTATTTTTGAACAAGTACGCAGGATCAGCAACATGACCATACAGCACAGCAATCACCACACTGGGACAAAGGGACACAGGGTCATCTCCGTGGCTCTGTGGTCCTTATCTATTGTCCGTTTTCCCACATTGGTTTTCTTGCTCACAACTGCCTACTCAGTTTCTATGCTAGGCACATTCTTTCTGATCACGGTCACCTCTTTAATTTTTCGGCAGATGTTTTACTCATTATAGCTCCCACGTGTCTTTCTTTTTAAAGGTTTTATTTTTGTTTTTAGTTGTGTGTATGAAGATGTGTGAGTTTGCACTCATGAGTGCAATTGGCCGCTGAAGCCAGAAGAGGGCATCTGACCCCCTCCAGGCTTTGGTCAACTGCTGAGAACCGAACTCTTGTCCTCTGTGAGAGCAGTAAGTGGTCTTAACTGCTGAGCCGTTTCTCCTGCTCTGGCCTTTCACTTTCTTAAAGATTTATCTGTTGCTTCTGTATTCTCGTGTTTCTTCTAGGTTATGCGTTGTTTTAAAAGGCAATTCTTATGTTCTATTTTTATCCTCTTCATCCCTGAAGTTTTCTTCAGACTGTATTCTCTTTGGTATTTCATCATTTTCCTATTGTGTATTATATTTATGTAGTCGGTGTAATAACCAGGCTAGCTTAATATGAAACAGCAAATTTTAATGAAGGAATAGCTTACAACACCAGGGATCCAGCAATGAGCAGGAGATAAAAAAAAGAGAGAGTGGCGGGGCTCACGCCGCCAGATTTATATGTAAACATTAGCCCGAGACGAACACGCCCCCCATTGGGTGGAGTTTCCCCTACATATTTAAAAATACAGTTTATATGAGTCATCTGCTTTGAGAATACGGCTTGCTGGTTTGCTTTTTGTTACTTTGGGGAAAATCATTTAAAAATAATTTTACTATGATTTTATTTATTTACTTTTCATGCAAGTGAACATGTGGAGGGTCAAAGGTTGACTTACAGGAGGTGGTTTTCTCTATCTACCATGTGGGCTCCAAAGACTGAAGTCAACAAGATGGCTTGATGAGCCATCTTCCCTGCCCATGGGGATACTTTCCTGCCTGTTTTCTTTGTGTGAGACTTGGCTTTAATCCCTTCATGTTTCTCACTTTTATACATGAAGTTAATTTCCATGAGCTTGAGGCTGATTCGTCTGACTTCATAGACTGAGCACCCCTTCTGTTGTTTGGCAATGAGCTTGAACATACAGCGGCAAATCTCTGGAGATGTCCTTGCTCTGTTCCCTTTCCCACCTCATGCAGACTCTGCTCCGCTTTTATGCACTCTCTTTTCCTCAGAGTTTCTTTGATCTCTGAGAATCTCACCCTGCAGGGCCACCCCAGCTCAGAGGAATCCATGGCTCAACTTCTCCCTCTTCTTCCTAATCCGAAGGTGATGGTCCCAAGGACATTCCCTCTTTACTTCCTGTGTGAAACTCTGGCTTTAGATGACAGGAATCCTGGCACTCAGTGGTCATTTATATGTAAGTAAATCACTAGTACATTGTTATCTTGATGGCATCAAGAACTAAGCCCTCCCCCCACAACTGCCTGCTCTTTCACTATTTGAGGATGGCTCTTATTTTTATGATTCCACTATTGTTCTTCCTTTTTTTCCCCACTATTGTTTTTCCAACTTCTATGCTATAGGCAAGAAGAAGGGCTGGGAGTGAAGAACAAAAGGATTGTCTGAAACTTTCTTTAAAAAAAAACCTACCTAATAACTGTGTTTCAGTCAGAATAGGTCACTTTGCCAACTTTAACTGTAGAAGATGCACCCAAAATGAGCCGTGGGAAACTTTCTGGGTTGTGGACCCATTAGGCCTTTAAGCCAGTCCACCCTTTAGGTGTGGAGTTCGGCTTGACATGAGCTCCAGAATGGTACCACCCATCACTACACTAGGTCGTCCCACCTTAACTAACCTAACCTGGTTATTCCCCTACAGGTGTGCCCCACTAACCCAGTCTAGCAACTCCCTCCCTGGAGGCTTAGTTCCCAAGCAGTTCTGGACCCTGACAGGTTAATGATCAATTTTAATTATCCCAGAGCTTCCCTTTTTTTCTCCTGCAAACCCTTGTTAATAAGAACTAATAAGGCCTGCTTTTAAAGAAGGAAAGAGCAGATACTTTATATTTTTACTTCTGGAGTGAACAGCAGAAATTTTATAACCTTGTGGTGGTTTGAGTGACATATAGGCTTGTATATCTGGATGCTGAGCCGCTGGGAGGGGTGCTGTTTGAAATAGTTAGGAAGTGTGGCCTTGTTGGAGAAAGTGTGTCATTAGGGGTACACTTTGAGATTTCAAAAGCTGGTGCCAGACCCTCTCTCTGTCTCTGTCTCTCTCTCCCATAGAACAAGATATAAAGCTCTCAGCCACTTCTACTGTGCCATGCCTGTGTGCTTCCCACCGTGATGATCGTGGACTAACCCTCTGAAACTGTAAGCCAGTCCCCAACTAAATGCTTTCTTTTATAAGAGTTGCCTTGATTGGTGTCTCTTTGCAGCAATAGAACAGTAACTAAGATAGTTTAACTTGTTCTGAGTGCTTGATTTGTGCCTGATGGAGGACACTACACATCTTCCTCCATCACATCTCTGCCTTCCTGGGACTCCCAGAAATAGAAGAAAATAGCAGGGCCAGAAAACCTCTGAGCAGTCATGAGGGAAAAAAAAATCATATCCAAAAAGATGTAGAATTTCCAACTGCTCGCCAACTCTCCCCTTTTCTTTCTCCTTCCTACATCAATTTGCCCTCTTTTTATCATTCCAGAGACAATTATGAAGCAAAATCTAAACACTCAGAAATATGAAGGTAACAATCATTCATCAAAACATAAATGATATGGACTGGAGGGCAGCTTCCATGATTAAGAGTACCCTTGCTCTCATGGAGAACCTGAGTTTGATTGGCACCACCCATAAGGCAGTTCACAATCATCTGTTAGGTTCAGTTCTGACCTTAGTGGGCAAAACAATCATACATACTGTTTGTTAAAATAAATCTAAATTAAAAAAAACATGAATTATAGACCCTTTAACAATTGTTTTTAGGGACTGGAGTGATAGCTCAGTTGGTAAACTTTTTACCCTATAAGTGGGAGAACCTAAGTATGATTCCCAAAATTCATTTAAATTAAATCCTGGTGTGGTGACATGTGCTCTTAATTCCATGCTGGGGACATAAAGACAAATAAGACTCACTTGCCAGGCACTTTAGAATAACCTACTTGGTAAGTTCCAAGATGGTGAGTGATCTTGTCTCAGAGAGAGAGAGAGAGAGAGAGAGAGAGAGAGAGAGAGAGGAAAATGTGAATGTGAGCAGTATCTGAGGAACAACACCCAAGGTTGCTTCCGTGCACACAAACATTCACAACACACACATTCATAATACACACATGCACAATTAGCATTAAAATTTTTAAAAATTAAAAAAAATAAAAATTGAGTTTTCACTGAGCAAAAATGGAACGAAGCGTGGAAAAACTTGAAAATATTTTGCACTCACATATGCATTCAATTACTTAAACTCTAAAAAAATAAATCCAGGCACACATTTTAAATTTTCAAACCCTTATGTACTTTGCTGAGAATTAAAACTGGTTGCTATTAAAGCACATGAATGCCACTCATACAAATGCAGTTTTGTAAGAATTAGTTCAGAGCCAAGGGAAAACCCACTTTATAAGCAATTACTACTGACTCACAGGGAGTCACATCCACTTTTCAGGGTGCTTACCCCTGGTAGGGTTGCTTTGATCAAGTTTCAAATTTGAAGCAACACAGTTAAAGTGTCTGCTAATTTGTAGGAGATAGCAATAGTGTTCTAAACATCTGTTTGAAAGCAATGACCCAATGTATCCAAACCTACTACCTAGTACGACTTAGTGCCATGAATTGTGGGCATTGGTGTGGGTAGAATTGTAACTGTGGTCTCTGAGGTATGGACTTAAAATTCTTACTTGTCAGTCAGGTGCAAAGGGTGAGACTTTCAGGGCTAAAACACAAAGAACTAGGTCTATAGAACAAGAATGGTAAAGAATCCCATGCTCAAGTCTGACAATTCAGGAAGTCATACTTCTAAGACCCAATGTGTACCTAGAAAATCAGATATAGCCCCTGCCCTTGTGATAGATTATTGGGGAGGGATCATGGAAACAAAACATGGGAGATGTCTTAGGATATCTATACTTGTGAAGAGACACCATGACCATGGCAACTCTTATAATGAAAAACATTTCATCAGGACTGGCTTACAGCTCAGAGGCTTAGTTCATTGTCATCATGCTGGGAAGCAGGGTGGTGCACAGGCAGATGTGGTGAAAGAGACGGACCTGCAAGTTCTAGATCCGGATCCGAAGGCAGAGGGAAAAGACTAAGACATGCTTTTTCCAACAAGGCCACACTTCCTAAGAGTGCCACTCTTACGAGCCTATGGGGACCATTTTATTTCAAACCACCACAGGAGAGTATTTAGGACTTCCCTGGGGACTGCTAGTACTTATGATGTCACAGTTCTGTTTTCTTTGGGTCAAAGCTAGAGACTGGGTAGACTGTATTATAGATAAAAGCACAGGTGTAGCAAACCTGAGACTCTCAGTCTCTCTTGGGATATGGGCTGCCACTGTCCTCAAGGCTTCCTGAAGTTTTCCTGATCACTAGGGGGAAAGAAGGATGTCTGGGGCAGTGGAATACCAAGGAGATGAAAGCAACCTCTGACTGTGTCTGGGGAGGCATTGCCAAGGCAATTAAGTCTTTAAAGCTCTGATTAATGAGTGGATCTATCCCTTGATTGATTCCTGATATAAAGGCATTATAGGAGGTGGTGAAAAGTGGGAGGAAAGACGTGAATGAACAGAGGGGATCACTGGCAGTGTGCCATTGTGGGTTCTCTATCTACCCTGACCCTTCCTGGAGCTCCATTTCTCTGCTTCCTGTTGCCTTGGGTGGAAATCAGGAGGTAAAATAAGCAAATTTTCCTTTAACTTGTACTCAAGTATTTTGTTCATAATGTATTCTAATATACAGTTCTTAATATACCCCTCAAACATCTTGAACATTTTATCACTTGTTTACAGTGAAAATAACCAGAGCATTCAGAATCCCCCCCCCTTTTTTTCCACTTATGTGACCTACTTAGGATGCAATGACTTTCCGTAATTACCTATTGGCACAATAACACACCAGAACTTTCCACTAGAATCTAACCATAGCTTAGCGGCTGCCAATCAAGCTGTCCCTAACTCTCCCTTTTTTGTACTCTTCCCTGCCTCTGGTAACCACTATTTGACTCCCATGAGATCAACTTTCCAGAGCAGCTTTTCCACGTAAGTGACACCATGTGGTGCTTGTCTGTTTGTGCCTCATTTATTTCACTGAACAAAGTGATCTCTGATTAGATCAATGCTCTTACAAATGTTGGAACATCATTCTTTTTTGGAATTGAATAGTGTTCTACCATCTGTATATTCTGTACTTTCTTTATCTGTTAAAAAGTGTTAGACAGTTGTGGTGGTTTGAATGAGAATGTCCCTCATAGGCTCAGAAGTTTGGATACTTGGTCCCCAGTTGATGGTTCTGCTTGAGTAATCTTATAAAGTGTAGCCTTGGAAAAGGAAGTGTAACACTAGGCATAGGCTCTGAGGTTTCCAAAGCCATACATCATTCTTAAGTGTTCTCTCTCCTCTCCTCTCCTCTCCTCTCCTCTCCTCTCCTCTCCTCTCCTCTCCTCTCCTCTCCTCTTCTCTCTCTCTCTCTCTCTCTCTCTCTCTCTCTCTCTCTCTCTCTCTCTCTCTCTGCTTTCTGCTTGTAGTTTAATATGTGAGCTCTCAACTTACTGTTTCATCAGACACCATGCTTGCCTGTTTGTCTGCTTCCTGCCCCCTACTTCCTGTCTGCCTCCTGTCTGCCTCCTACCTGCCCCTGCCTCCTACCTGCCTCCTGCTGTTTCCTGTGTGTTGTCACTGCTTCTCTGATGTGATAGTGATATATTCTTCTCCCTCTGGAACTATAAGCCCAAATAAATATTTTCTCTGTAAGTTGCCTTGTTTATCACAAGTAACTAACACAACACTTAAGGCTGTTTCTTTTTCCTGACTATTGCAGACAATACTCCAGTGAAGATGTGTGTGATTGTCTCACTCAACATACTGATTTCATTTCCTGTGGACACATACCCAGCAGTGGACTTGCAGGATCGTATGACATTTCTCCTTCTACTCTTGGGGAAGGGCGCATGTGTTTTCCCATCATGGCTGTGTGAATTTACTAACTCACACTGACTGTATGAGGCTTTCCTTTTCTTCACTTCTTTTTAAGCCTATGCTGTATTTTGTCTTTTTTTTTTATTTTAAATAATACAGTACCCACTTTTACTAGAGTGAGGTAATAGCTAATTGAGTTCTGATTTATAACTGCCTGATGATTAGAAATATTGAAAATGTTTTCATATACTTATTAACCATTTAATAATTATGTCTCCTTTTCGGCAATGTCTCCTTGGGTCGTTCAGTCTTTTTTGTTCGTTTGTTTTTTCGAGACAAGGTTTCTCTGTTGCTTTGGAGCCTGTCCTTGAACTTGCAACTAGTAGACCAGGCTGGCCTTGAACTCACAGAGCTCCACCTGCCTCTGCCTCCCAAGTACTGGGATTAAAGGCCCGTGTACTGGGATTAAAAACCCGTGTGGGTTGCTCAGTCTTTAATCAGGTTAGCTGGTCTTTTGCTGTTAAGTTCCTGAAGTTCCTTATATAGTCTGACTCTCAACCCCTTCGCAGAAGTATGACTTGCAAATATTCTCCTTCTGTTTGTTGTCTCTTCACTTGCCCAGGGATTTCCTTCCGTGGGGCAAGTCTATAGTTTTAAAAGAACATTTTCAAGATATTCTTGCATATGAGAGTCTTGCAAAATCACCTCATTACCAATCTCTTGACCAGTTCATAACCTTAAATTTTGATGAGGTGTTTTATTGGTTTGTTTTTTTGTTTTGTTTCAGTTTACATATACTTAACCTGGAGAGGAAAATAGACCTCCAAATGCTTTAGTAGGATGAACATATTTATTGTACAATTTATGAACACAACAGGAAATGAGATCTAACAAGGAAGCCAAAAGTGGAGAGAGATGTTTGAGGAACATAGCCCCAGATCTCCCCGATCATGGGGTCACGATTGTAGAAAACATTCACAGAACCAAAATACCAGGATAAATAATAATGAAGAGAAAAGATTAGGAACAGACAGGAGCTGTGAGCGCAGACCAATAAAGTGGGATTGAATCATCTATGCAGATTCAAATCAGCTCCAAGATTTCCTGGGATCAATACTCCCACAGCTGCGGCCTTGGAGACTCTCCTCCTGAGCAGTCCAGGAAGTTTCTTGTTTTTTTTTCTCCAGTGACTATACTCTTCAGCCCTGGCTTTCCTGGAAATTTTGGCTTCTTTTTCTCCTGCCTTCCACATGGAATATATATTTGAGGGAGGAAGGTCATATCATTTAACTCAACAATAACTCATGTGCAGAAAAATTATGGTTTCTTGACTTGGTCTATAACTAATACAGCCCTTTATGTAAGCTCCCCAAGCACTGGCTGACTGTAAACTATGAAAAAATGTCCAATCTGTTTTCAAGCTGAGTTCATCCCAATATTTCACATTGGCCCTCTAGTAAATCAAAGAGCTCTACCACTCACTGGGACTTCTCTCCGGCTGCCCCTCTCCCTCCAACAACACAAAGGTATGAGCTGAGAAGGGAGAGGTAATATCCTTGATTCAGGGGTCCTCTGACCATGACTGGTGCCTTGATGTGGAGTACCCCAGTGGTCTCTGAAGGCAGGGATAGCAGCTGTCTTTTGGAGTTAGCTCTGGGCGACTTGGTTTTATCTTGGCTCTTCTAGTTACACATTCCCCAGCCGTTGTCATAGTAACCAGGAAGGCAGTTAACATGGCAATATACTATTAGTTTTACTTCCAGGTCACCTTGCCCGTTTCAGAACTCTGTTGGCGTACCACCTCACCATTCAACATCTTCACGACTCGGCAAAAGCCAAGCCTGCTCTTTCCTGTAATCTTTTCAGCATTCCTTAGTCACTTAATGTTATCCGTGCTGTGATTTATAGTTACCTACGTGCTTTTAAACTTCCTAAAATCAGCAGTAGTCTAACAATTATGTGAAGACATTCTGCTTTGATGAAAAAAAGTTCTTAGATGCTCCTCTCTCTAGACACGGCCATGGCACAATTTAGGACATTGGGAGACACTCTCCTTGCTGTTTTTGCTCATCTTGTAAGATTTTTACAATAGAATATCTTTCAATATTGTTCTTTTAAAGTCTAGGTGTTGGAAAGAGAGTTGGGAACCTGAATGCTGTGCAGGCTTGAAGGCCTGAATCCATTCCCAGGACCCACACTAAAAGCTGGCCATAATGCTGTGCACTTGTAACCCCAGTGCTGGGGAGGAGGAAGACAGAGTCCTAGTTCTCACAGGCCAGCTACAGAGCAGTCAGTGAGCTCCAGGTGCACTGAGAGACACTGTCTCACAGAAAAATAAGACAAGGAGTGATGGAAAAAGACATTCAATATTAATTTCTGACCTACATACACACACACACACACACGTGCGCACACACACACTATACAGATGCACCCATGCACACACATGTAGCTGCATGCACACACAACAAAACACACACACTGAAGACAAACGCTTAACAGAAATCCTATACTAGCCCAGAATTGAGTATAATACAGGGTTATTTGTTTAGGGATTGACTCACAGATTACAGTCCTCTGCTTGAATGGGGGAAGATCAACCAAATTCTGCTGTGAGAAGAGAGGCCAGACGAATGGACGCATGCTTTGCATCAGCATTTATAGTATAAGACACCATGTCCAAGTGGGCTTGTAACTTTAACTTAAAGGCTACCAGCAGTAGGAGTTCCTACAGCGTACACACACACACACACACACACACACACACACACACCAGTGTTTGGTAGTTGGTAATCATATATTTATAGTGACAAATTCCTAGGTATGATTTTTTTAAATCTATTTTTTAAAATCTAGGTAAATTTCTTCTGTTGTTAAAAAATGTTGAAAATACACAGAATTGTTGTAAGCAATTGTCTCCAGGCACAAGAAAATGACCAAAGTCAGCAAACAAATGGAGGAGGCTTCTCACAGAAAACCACCAGGTCTGCTGGAATCCTGCTGTCCTTCTTCCCCAGCCAAGCTGCAAAGCCCATAATCTAGAGCACACAGATTTGGTGTAGGAGAATTGTCTGTATTCTGTCAATTACATTTTTAAATAAATGCTGATTGGCCGGTAGCCAGGCAGGAAGTATAGGCGGGAAAACCAAACAGGAAGTAGAGGTGGGGCAATGAAAACAGGAGAATTTTCTGGGAAGAAGGAAGCTCTTTCCACAGTCCTGCCCAGACCACCGAAGAAGAAGGATGTGACCTGCCCTACTGAAAAAGGTACTGAGCCATGTGGCTAACATAGATAAGAATAATGGGCTAATATACATTATAAGAGCTAATACATAGCGTAAACTAATGGGCCAATCAATTTATAATCTTATGGAGACCTCTGTGTGATTTTCTTTGGGACTTTCCAACTGTGGGAACCGGGCAGTCCAGAAACCCCAACGAGCAGGCCCACATGTTACACAGATTTGTTTCTGCAAGGGGCAAACCTCTATCTTTCCAGCTAGAGGTGACAAATGCCACTGAGTGCAAGGATACCGAACTTGGAGCTTTCAGAACACTCACCAGCAGGCAGGAACCAAAGGCAACTTTAAGAGCTTGCAGGGCAATAACAGGAGAGCTAAGAAGAGTCCCAGTGAGGACCCAGCATTGATAGTATAGCAGGATGTGAAAGACACACAGAATCAAAACAGAAATTTTATTTAAAAGAAAAGAGTTTGCAGGTCATAATGGCTCACACCTGCAGTCCCAATACTTGAAAGACTGAGGCAGGAGGATCATTGAGGATTTGTAGCTATTTAAGACTCAAAATGAGTTTAAATCTAGCCTGGGCTTCAAGGAGAAATATTGTTACAAACAAATAACCATAAAAACAAACAAAACCCATCATACTCCAGAAGAATTTACTCAACAGAGCTGGAAGAATGCAGGGTTACAGGGCTCACAATATCTGAATATGACATCTGACACTTAATTACTTGGCCTCTATACCACACAGGCATGGGGAATATTGGTAATGAGGGTAAAACAAGCAAACATCCATCTGAGAAAGACACCAGAAGCTGAATAGCAGGGCACAGTGAATCCCCAGTTAAGTATGGACAATCTACTAAAATGTAAAGTGATGCTTGAAAATAGGGGAACTGAAAATACTTATTTCAGTCTATTAGCCATGGTGTCCAATTTTCAATTTAAAAATGTCTAGGTAATTAATACACAAGAAATAACTCCATTCTTAAAACGTCAGTGGGCTTGTAGGAGACAGAGCAATCAAGGACATGATAAGAAAACCCACAGGATCAACTAACCTGGACCCATAGAGCTCACAGTAACTGAACCACCAATCAAGGGATGCTGTGGGATAATGCTCATATACACTGTAAAGATTTGTCACTCATATAGGGTTTAATAAAACAATGATTGACCAGTAGCCAGGTAGGAAGTATAGGTGGGGTGGCCAGACTGGGAGAATTCTGGGAAGAGAAAAGGCAGAGACACAGTTGCAAGCCAGATACAGAGTAAACAAGATGAGAATGCCTTACTGAAAAAAGGTACCAAACCAAATGGCTTAACAAAGATAAGAACTACGGATTAATTAAAGTTGTAATAGCTAGTTAGTAATAAGTCTGAGCAATAGGCCAAACAGTTTATAATTAATATAAGCTTCTGTGTGTTTATTTGGGACTGAATGGCTACAGGACAGGGAGGGACAGAAACTTCCATCTACTCAGGGAGCCTGAACGGGACTGACGTAGGCCCTCTGCATGCATGTTACAGTTGTGCAGTTTGGTCTTCATGTGGACTCCTAATGGTGGGATCAGGAACTGTCTCTGATTCTGTTACCTGCTTCTGAGACCCTATTCTGCAGGGAGCTGGACAGAATCACTATTACAAGATGGCGCCGACATCCTGTCTTGTTGGAAATAAACAACTCCATGTATGGCTATGCCTTTGGGAGCTGCGTGTCCCCTGCGTCCTGCATGCATGGTGGATAAGGCCCTTGGGCCTATCCCGATGCAGTCTGGTATCAGCTGATGGTGGCAACCAATCACAGGGCGATCCGTGTGCCTACTCCCTATATAAGCAGCTGCTTTAGTGCTCTGGGGGGGGCGGGGCCCTCGCTTCCTGCTCTCCCTCAACCAAGAGGCACTCCAGTAAAACGTGATCTGAGAAGAATCCTCGTGTGGTGGTTGTTCTTCCTCGCTGGTCGAGAAGTTCGCCGCACTATTCTTCCTACCAAGTTGATTCATCCAGCCTTAATAGGAAAGGAGGTGCCTAGTCTCACTGCAACTTAATATGCCATGGCTGCTTGACATCCATGGGAGGCCTGCCCTATCCTGAAGAGAAATGGAGTAGTGGAGGGGGAGTGGTGTGGGAGGGAGGAACTGGGGGGGGGGGGAAGAAACTGCAGTTGAGATGTAAAAGCAGACAAAAAATAAATACAAAAATGTTTCTATTTAATATATTTTTTTAAAAAGTCAGTGGGAACTGAATCCCAGTAGTCTCAGATGCTGGATTTCGGATTGAAAGACGTCAAAGTAAATATCTTCTGAGAGTTTGTGGGAAATATGCTAACTACCCACCCCAAACAATAGCAAAACAGAAGCAACAAACAATATTGTATGGAAATTCTACAACTGAATAAAAGTCAATAGCTGAAATTTCAGATTCATGAGATGAATTCAGCTTCAGATTGGTGGTATCAGAAGAAAGAAAAAGTGAATTTGAATGCGAGAGCAGTAGATTATCTAATCAGTCCCAAAGGAACATGAAGGAATATAAAAAGATGAGAGGGCTTTGGAGACGGCTCAGTGGGTAAAGGCACTTGTCGCCAAACTTGATGATTTGAGTTTAATTCCCAGGGCCTACACGGTAGAAGGAGAGAATCAACTCCTACAAACCATCCTGGGCCCTTCACTAGTATGATGTGACAATCATGTGTTTCTCTCTGGTAAATGTACAAAAAAATTAAGACTTGAAAGAAAATGGAAGGCATCAGACATATGAAAGAGCGATACTAAACAGTTCAGCGTGTATAAATGGGATCCAGAAATAAATATGGAAAGAAATAAGAAAAATATGAAGAAAGAGTGATGCCACACTTTCCAAACATAGTAAAAAAAAGTTAATATTTAATAAGCCAAGATATCCAACTAACAAATTGAATGAATACAAAGAGAACCATACTAAGAAATATCATAACCAAACTACAGAAAAAACACATAAAATTTGAAAATGGCAAGAGAATAATTACAAACCATACACAGTTAAAAAGAACAATATATCAAAATTAATGAAGTTCAGACAGTAAGAGAATGGAATACTTACTCATGCTGCTAAACAAAAAAAAGACTATTCGGTTTCAAGACCCACCAAACCTTACCTGGAAAGTAAAGAAGTATATTTTTGGACAAACAAAATTGTACATAATTAATTGCTACTAAAATGTGCTACGAGAAATATTCTATTCTTTAAAGATTTGTTTATCAGGGAGGATGAGTGTAGTTCCCGCAGAGGTCAGAAGAGGACATTGAATCCCCTGGAGCTGGAGTTATGAACCACCTGATGGGGTTGTTAGGAACTAAACTTTGGTCCTCTGCAAGGGAAGCCAGCACTATTAATTGCTCCAGCCCCACTAAGGGAAATGTTGGAGGTACTTCCTTAAGTTAAAGAAATTCGTATCAGATGCTGACTTTAGTCTATAGAAATAAATGTCCAAAAAGATATATAACACATAGGTATGCAATACAGATTTCTGTTTAAAAAATTGGCATATAAATACAACATTTCATTCCAAAAAGTAAAATATTCATTATTTTCAACTTCACCTTGAGTGCTTATCAAGATTGACCAAAGGCCATAAAATCCATTTCAATGAATTTAAAAAGACAAATTATAGAAATACACTCCACTGAGAACAATCAAATTGTTCAAAACCAATCAGAGAAACATAGTAAAATCTCTAAACATGAAGAAATTGAACAACACATTTTAAAGCAGCTTATGTCACAAAACGAATCAAAGCAAAACTTTAAAATATCAAGCGCTATATTAAAACTGCAATACAGCATATAAAGAAGCTTAAATACAGCTGAAGGAACGCTTCGGGGGGAAAGTATGTAATTTTATTATGTAGATGTTAGAAGTCAGAAAACACAATATAATTTTCACTTAAGAAACTAAGAAAGAGTAGGGTCTGGAGAAATGGTTCAGTAGTTAAGAGCACTGGCTGCTTTTCCAGAGGACCTGGGTTCAGTTCCCAGCACCCACATGGCAGCTCACAACTTCCTGTAACTCCATTTCCAGGGGATATGACACCCTTATATAGACATACATTCTGGCCAAACCCCAAAGGACATTAAGTAAACAAATAAATCTTTAAACAAAGGAAAGAAAGAAACTAAGCAAGAGTAACAGAACACCACGGAAGGAAAAAGTCTGAAGACTGGAATAGAAAGTAATAACATGGAAAGCAAAGAAAAATATATCAAAATCAATGAAACTAATGTACTTAAAAAATAAAATTGGTATATTCCCAAGAGTGGTATTGCTGGATCCAGGGGTTGGTTGATCCGGAATTTCCTGAGAAACTGCCACAGTGCTTTCCAGAGTGGTTGCACAAGTTTGCATTCCCACCAGCAATGGATGAGGGTACCCCTTTCTCCACAACCTCTCCAGCAAAGGCTATCATTGGTGTTTTTTATTTTAGCCATTCTGACAGGTGTAAGATGGTATCTTAAAGTTGTCTTGATTTGCATTTCCCTGATCGCTAAGGAAGTTGAGCGTGACCTTAAGTGTCTTTTGGCCATTTGAAGATCTTCTGTTGAGAATTCTCTGTTCAGCTCAGTGCCCCATTTTATAATTGGGTTGATTAGCCTTTTACGGTCTAGTTTCTTGAGTTCTTTGGAGCACGAGCAAGGAACTCAGGACCGCGAGGGGTGCACCCACACACTGAGACAATGGGGATGTTCTATCGGGAACTCACCAAGGCCAGCTGGCCTGGGTCTGAAAAAGCATGGAATAAATCCGGACTAGCTGAACATAGCGGACAATGAGGAATACTGAGAACTCAAGAACAATGGCAGTGGGTTTTTGATCCTACTGCACGTACTGGCATTGGGGGAGCCTAGGCAGTTTGGATGCTCACCTTATGAGACCTGGATAGAGGTGGGCGGTCCTTGGACTTCCCACAGGTCAGGGAACCCTGATTGCTCTTCGAGCTGATGAGGGAGGGGGACTTGATCGGGGAGGGGGAGGGAAATGGGAGGCGGTGGCGGGGAGGAGGCAGAAATCCTTAATAAATAAATGTAAAAAAAAAGAAATCTGAGCAATGATAGAGGCGCCTGCAGGGAAATAAATGTTTAATAACATAATGGAAGCCAAAGCCAAAATAAATAAATAAATAAATAAATAAATAAATAAATAAATAAAATTGGTGAAATCCTGCTAGTTTGATTTAAAAAACCAGAAACAGATTACTAATATTATCAATGAAAAAGGAACATATGCTACCTACCAGACCTTCAAAAATTGAAGCCAACATTACAAACATTTTACATCAACATTACCAGAAATATACTGCAAAGGCAAATTTTAGTTGCCATTTTGACGCAATCTAGACTCATTGGCGGAAGAGTTTGGAGCAGAGATTGTTACAATGAGTTAGTCCATGGGCATGTTTGTAGGGAATTAGCTTAGTATGTTAGTTAAGGTGGAAAAGACACTGTTCCCTGTGCAGGTAATCCTGGGTTGTAGAAGGGTGGAGGAGACAATCTGAACATTAACAAATATTGTTAACCCATTGTTCTCCGCTGTGTCTGATGTGACTGCTACAGTTAACCCATTGCCCTCCACTGTGTGTGATGTGAGCCAGACAAGTTGAGGACATGATTCTGTCCACACATTTAGAACTCCCAGAGATCCGCCTGCCTCTGCCTCCCAACTGCTGGGATTAAAGGCGTGCGCCACCGTTGCTCTTTTTGTCTTCACGTTTAGAAAAGAAAGCGGCAGAAGGCACATTTTAGATCACCTGATGAAAGGTGACAGCAAGGACTGGTCACATTTTGAACAACGGATCTGGTCTAATTGTAGAAATGGGTTGGGTGACTGTATTTGCTAAGTTTTGTTTTTTTTTTTTTAAATCAGACTGGACCATTAAAACCATTAACTTCTTTAATAGGTAATCTGAACTTCCCCTCAGTTTCCTACCTACTCTGTTGGGGCACAAAAGTAGTGCTAAGGAGCCAGCAAAATGGCTCTGTGGGTAAAAGCACTTGCCACAGAGCCTGATGGCCTGGTCTGCTCCTCAATTTGTGATCTCTCTCTCTCTTTCTCATTAATTGCAAAAAAGAAACTTACTACCATTGAATGAGTTCATGTTCAAATTATGTGACATTCTCAAATCATTCTATGATTCTAAATGCCATGCTTGTAGGAAGATTCCTTATCAAGAGTAACTTTGCAAGGACTGTAGTAATTTTCTGAGCAAGAATGACCTTTTAGTGTGATAGCCTGCTTTTGGCTATTATAACAATACCCAAGCTAGCCAACTCACAAAGAGAAGTGATTTATTTTGCCACATAATTTTGAAGATCCTAGCCCTGATCAATGGGTCGTATTATGGTTAGGTCTGTGGTAAAGGCACATGCCATGGTGGGAGCATGTGGTAGACACCAAGCCTCTCACCCTACAACCAGGCAGTGAAAGAGGAAGAGTATGGGCTTCCACGGTGATATAAAAACCTACCACCAACTGTACGATTTGTTAGCCTGCAGGCATGCTTCCTGTGGAGCGTCAGCAGCTGACTTCTGGGAGGTGTTCAGAGTCTGGACTGTAGCACACAGGGGTTGACGTAGGGCAAAGCAGAAAGTGCAATGGGAGAGCGATGCTAGAATTTCTTGCAGACCAAGGGATGGCCCCTAATTTTGAGGAGAATAGCAGAACGCCAATGTGGTAATCCTAAAGACGACGACAGCTTACATATTACTCTTGCTGCTATTATTGGAAGAGCAGGATATGAAGGTGAAGGTGGCATTCCGGGTGAACTATCCTGGCTATAGATGATGGTGTCTGGGACTTGAATAACAATGATGGATGTGATGCCACATTTTCTGGCTTGATAGGGTGTGTGCTGTGTGTACAGTAGCTAGAAAGATTACAGGGTGATAAGTCTTCATATCTAACCAACTGTATCTTATGTCTTTGTCTCATTTCTCCTCTTTTTAAAGATTTATTATTAACATTGACTCTCTCTCTCTCTCTCTCTCTCTCTCTCTCTCTGTGTGTGTGTGTGTGTATACAATATACAAAAGTCCAACCTAATGTAAAACATTTAAAACTAGTAGTTGCTTTTTTAAAAGTAGATTCAATAATCTACCTTTTTAATCTTACCATATCTATATCTTCCCTTTTTCTTTCCAGAGTAGATTCAATAAACTGCCCTTTTAATCTATCATAACTGTTACATCCATAATCCATTGAACAACCAAAATCTACCCACCCTACCTCTTGGGAATGTGGGCATTGTATACTTAAATTTACTACCGGGGCAATGAGATCTTTATGGGATCCTGAAAAAAAATTGGATTAATTTTCAAGTCTTGGGAGAGGTAGCTGTATCATATTTTTGTCCTGTCTATACATAATTGGAAAGTGCAGGGCTTATCTCAAGTCCTGGCTAGAGTAGTCTGTTAGGCTGGAGCATCTCAAATAAGCACCTTGAAATTGTTCTGAGAAGTTTGTAATCCAAAACTGATCTTTAAGTGCTGCTATTGGTTGAAGAGCATCATATGGACCAGGTGGAATTGTTGTGGGTGCCCATCTTCTACCTGGAGACTTCAAAGATTACTGTAGAAAAATTTATTGTTCACTATGAAAAACTTAAACATTATATCAAAATGGAAAGTTTGAATTTCAATAGACATATATTCAAAGAAAGGTACCATAGAGATGAAAATAGCTAATGGGAGAAGTAGAATTTTTGAAAACAGAGTTTTAATAATAATCTTAGTCCCAATTTTTTTTCTGTACCACACCAGGTGGCTCTCCTGATATGAGACAGAAACTCTGAGATTTTCTTTTAACAACATGCTTGTATTTAAAGAATATAGCTATAGTCTATCTTGGAAACCAAGTTTTTTTTAAAGTTAGTTGGTACTACCATTATATTAAGAAGTAAGGATATATATATATATATATATATATATATATATATCACCAATTATGAAAAATCTGATTATATAATCAGATTTCTCATAATTGGTGATTTTTTTATGGATTGCTGTCTTTTATTCTTTAGGTGTCTAGATGTCCTAGGTCTCTTGATTTCTCAAAGATGATTATTTTCTATTTTGTTCCAAAGACAAGAACAGAACCCTCCCCCAACCCTTTTGTCTCCTTTGTGGATGAGCTATCATTTCTCTTTATCAAGAGGTTTCTCCTTTTTAAACTGAATCTTGATTCATTTTGATGGTATCCATAGCTTCTCTTCTCCTGTGGAAACAAGAACGAAATTCCTTCCCCAACATAGCATATCCCTGGTTTTCATTCTGAGGTCTACACATCCTAGAAGTACACCAGTTGATTTAATTTAGAAGTTTTTTCTATTTTCCAATGTCTCTCTGCAGCTGTTGTTCCTTTTCTATTAGCATTAAGAAAATTCAGGGTTAATAAAGCATTATGCAACCTATTTCAGGGGAACTTTATCATCCCTTTATTTTTGTTAAACATATCATGTATAATTTGGCTTCATCTTTCTATAACTGCCTCACCTGTAGAATTGTCTGGTATACCTGTTTCATATGTTTTATATTATAATAGGCAAAACCCTTTTTCAATTTCTTAGAGACATATGCTGGAGCATTGTCTGCCTTTATTTGTGCAGGAATACCCATGATGGCCATAACTTCTAGTAAATGTGTGATGACCATATTAGCCTTTTCCTAACTCAAAGCAGTTGCCCATTGAAAACCTGAATAGGTATCAATGGTATGGTGTACATATTTTAATTTTCAAAATTCTACAAAATGGAGCACATCTATCTGCCAGATTTCTTTGAGTACCTTTTAGGTTACTTCCTGCAGGTGGTGGTATTTGGTTGTATAAAGAACAAGTAGGACACCTCCTTATAATCTCCTTGACTTGTTGCCATGTAATAGAAAAGTCCTTTTTCAAACAATTGCTATTGACATGTTATTTTTTATGAAATTCTGAGGCTATCATCACATTTTCAATCAATAATTGATCAATTTCTTCTTTACATTATGCTAGTAGACTTGACACACCCATATGGAATCAGGTATGGGTTATGTACATGAGATGATGTCTATTCCTGATTATATCTTGTACCTGAATAAAGAATAAAGTCAATTCTGTATCATCTGGTATAAATTTGGTAGTTTCAAAATACAAAACAAATCTTTCTGCATATTGTTAATCAGTAACTATGTTGAGAGGTTTTTTTTAAAAAAAATTCCTTAGTACCATGAGAATAGCAAATAATTCTGACCTTTGAACAGAATTATAAGGGCTTTGTTCTACTTTACTTAAATTTTCTGATTTGTAACCTGCCTTTCCTAATTTATTTGCATTAGTATAGAATGTAAGGGCTTCAGTTATTGGTATGTCCCATACATTGTGAGGGAGGATCCAATTAGTTCTCTTTATAAGTCAAATTCTCTTGAATTTGGGATAGTTGTTGCTAATCTCTCCCAAAAAAATTAGTAAAAGCTTTTTGCCAGGGTTCACTGTCTTCCCATAATCTGCTATTTTCATCATTAGTAAAAGGTACTATAATTTCTGCTGGGTCTATTCCTGCTAATTGAATAAGTCTCAATTTTCCTTTTATAATTAAGTCAGAGACTGTTTCAAAATAAGATTCTAATTTTTAGTCTGCTTATATGATAAAAATATCCATTCTAAGATAACATCTTCTCTCTGCATTAAAATTCCTGTAGGAGAATTTTTGGAGTGTAGTATGATCAGAATGCACTTAAGATTCAGATCTACATGATCCACATGTGCCTTCTGAAATTTCTCTTCAATCTAAGTCAATTCTCTCTCAGCTTCAGCTGATAATTCCCTGGGACTATTTAAACACTTGTCACCATCTAAGGTTTTGTTTAAATTAATCATTTGATCAGGTATTATCCCAATAGTGGGCCACTGATTGACAAAGTCTTCTAGCAATCTTTGAAAGTCATTAAGAGTCTGTAATTGATCTCTCCTAATTTGTACCATTTGTGGTTTAATTTTTGTAAACCTATTTTATAACCTAAGTAATTAATAGAATCTCCCTTTTGTATTTTTTTTCAGGAGCAATTTGTAATTCCCAATGAGGAAAAATTTCCTTTATTTCTTTAAACATAAAAGTATCTACATTTGAATCAGATAACAAAATGTCATCCATGTAATGATAAACTATAGATTTAGCAAATTGCTTATGTATCATTTCCAGTGGCTGACTTAGAAAATATTGGCATAGGATGAGGTTATTTAACATTCCCAGTGAGAGAACATTTCATTGATAACTTTTAGCACACTTTGAATTATTGTAAGTAAACTCTGTGAAGGCAAATTTTTCTGTTTTTTTTTTCTTGTAAAGGTATAGTGAAGAAGCAATCTTTTAAATCAATAACTATTAGACACCATCTTTTAGGCAGTAGAGAAGGCAAAGGAATGCCAGACTATAGAGAGTCCATTGGATGAATCACCTTATTATCAATTCTTAAATCTGTTACTATTCTCTGTAGGAGGAGACTCTTTGTTCATTTTTCCGGCCACTCAGACCTGAAATAATTACACAGAAACTACATTAATTACAGCACTGCTTGGCCTGTTAGCTTGTGAATATTTTTTAGTTAGCTCTTACATCTTAAATTAACCCATTTCTATTATTTTGTGTGTAGCCACAAAACTGTGGCTTACCAGGTAAAGTTCCAGCATCTATCTCCTTCAGCAACTACATGGCATCTTTCTGACTCTGCCTTCTTTTTTACTCTATCTCTGTTTGGAATTCCTGTCTTGCTCTATTCTGCCTTGCCAGAACCCTATTCAGCTTCTATATTCATTAACCAACAAAAGCAACACATATGCAGAAGGACTTCTCACACCATTATTCTCCATTTTCCAGATTTCTTTTTAACAACAAATACAAAATTTCAAGGGCTGGTTGATTCTTCAATATGGTGAGCATCTTGATGGTTCAAAGTTTGAAGTTTCTCTTTTACTAAAGACCATTGCTTAACCCATATAGGTTTCTTAGCCATTTTAAAGGTAGGTCCATTGGTACCTCTGAGAGTTTGCCAGGTGTTGTTTTGTGGTTTTGTACAGCCTAAATGGTCAGTGTCTATTTTTTACAGTATCTTATTATAGTCATCCTTCCCAGAATCATGAGTTGTTTTATGGTCTATTTCTGAGACTGCAGGAATGTTTATCTGGGTATTCCATTGTTGTAACAGAGCATGACCCCATAGATTCACTGCTACATTAACCACATATGGCTTCAACCTTCCTCTCTCTCCTTCTGGCCCTATGCCTTCAACCTAATATCTGATAGGAGTAGATGGCCCAGATGATTCAACATTTCAGAGGACCTCTGTTGAAGTTTTCAATGAGTTCTACATCCAGAACAGCCTCAAGACTGCTGGTTGAGATGACCAAGCCTCACAGAATATTCCAGTCAGGACTTGACCATAATCCTAAATTTTCTTTAGATTCCCATAAGATTATCAGTGCCTCCAATCAGCAGGAAGTATCCTAAAAAACTATGCCCATATTCCCAAAAATGGATTATGGAGGATTATCTTTGTTTAGAGTATTGGTTATAAGTTGTTATGGATAATGATCAGGAGAAAAAAAATAAACAAAGGAGAATAGATTCAGAGTTCTTGTTTTGGAAAAAAGAGGAGGAATGCTGTGGGACAGTGGTCTTGTACAATGTACTACACACACACATACACACACACCACACACACACCACACCACACATACCAAATATAGTAAGAATGTTTTTAACTGCATCTCATCTTTGCCAACGCAAGTGTGTTATTGCACCTCATACTAAAGGGAGTACATTTTGCAGTATACTCAAGGTGCTTGCTCATGATCGCAGTGCACTCAGGATACTTGGCTATGATATTTTTTGGTCACCAAATAAGTTCTGGATCAAGACAAGTATTTCTTCGGCTTCCTAAGTCACCCAGTCTTCTTAGAGAGCTGTCATTTATCAGCTCGGTGCCCTTGGGTTATTTCTTAGATCGCCTTCCCTCAAGCACCATATAGAAGAGCAGCTAGCTTTCTGCAGCTCCCTTTCCAGGTCAGTCTCATCCTGGGTCATACAAAAGCTCTGTGAGCCAAGGAGCGCGAGTCTTAGCATATATTCTTGACAGAAATGAAACCCCGAGTGTAAAGAGGAGGAATAGCTGGCTTTAGGCCAAAAGGCTAGTAATTTGCAGAGGCTGAAGATTATATTTCAAGCTGTTATCTCTTCCTAAGTTTTCTATTAGGGTGACCTTGATGATCTTGACTAGGACTCTTGATGAGAGGGCTTTCTCTCATCTTCACAGTTCGGTATTTGGCTGGTCTTCAAAAAGTGATTTCAAAGTTCTTTGCAAAGCACGAGCCATATTTTTCTCTTAAGAGGACAGGGAGGTATGTGACATGCCCATTGAACAAGGACTAATGACGCTGTTAGGGAGGAAAGAGAGAGGACACCACCTCTCTATTGATTGGAGCTCACATGCATTAACACCAGACGGTGTCCTCTGCAGTGGGAAGAGGGCTCCCTCCATGTTCCAACTTGGCAGGGTCCCTGGGATGAGGAATTGAGGCAACTCTGTAGGTACAAGGCTTGCAAAGATGCGGCTGGAAATAACTGAGCACAACTGGTAACTATTTGGTTCTTTGAAGTGGTTTATGCCAAGGGTATGTTTCATTTGCCAAAAATAGAAGCAATACTGAGACAATTTCCTACAAAGCCTTTTAAGTAGTTGAGATAACATCACACTGGTTAGTTTCAGAGACCAAATGTGAAGTGTAAATGTTGCCATTTCTTTTTTAAAAGCTGTTTTACGTACGTACATACGTATGTGTGTGTGTGTAAAGTATATACGTATCCATGTGTACCATAATGAATACATGTGTCATGGCAAGCATATGAAGGTCAGAGAACAACCTCAGTCTCTCTTCCCCTCCCACATTGCTTGAGACAAGATTTCTTGATCTCCTCTGAGATGCTAGGCTACCTGACCTGTGAACTTCCAGGGCACCTCCTGTGTCCACCCTCTATGTCCTTAGAGGAATGCTGGGATACTAAATGGATTCTACCACATTTATCTTTATACAGGTTCTAGGGATTTGAACTCAGGTCTTTACGCTTGCATGGCAAGACCTTTACGCACTGAGCTTCTCTCACCTTCCCCACTCCCAAACTCCCAAGGCTTATTTCTTCATAGTGGTACTGTGAACTGCACCAAGGACTTTGTGATGGTTTTGTCAACTTGATAGAGTCTGAAATCGCTTAGAATATGGATCTCAGGGGATTATCTTGATTATATTAATAAATGTAAGAAGACTCAATTGTGGGCTGGTTCATCCCACGAGCGTGTGATCCTGGATCGGATACCATGGAGCCGATACGAGCATGCAAGCATCCATCCCCATCTGTTTCCTGGTTGTGAAAGCGATGTGACCATATGTTTCAAACCCCTGCTGCCGCTGCTGCCTTGGCTTCCCTGCCACGAACTGTAAAATAAGCCCCTTTCTCCATAAGCTGCTCGTATCAGCTCCATGGTAGAATGTTTTTACCATATCTGCGGTAAAAACAAAAGACAAAACTTAAAGCAGCCTTCCCTTGTGCATTTCAGCTAAGTCTGGGGGACTGAGCAAGTATCCCCGGTCTAAAGAACGATGTTTAAAAGTCCTCTGGGAATCTGTAAAGGGGCTGGGAGTGGGGTGGAGGTGGGGGCAGAAACTGAGAACCTGAGTCTATTTCCACTGTGTTCTTCCCTCATCCCCCACCCCAACCCAAAGCAACTTTCCAGTTGCTTCCTACTGTGGTTTGGGTGTGTTCTATTCCCTCCAAGTTTGTGTTTTCCTTTGGTTACTATAGCGCTGGTGTTGGGAGGTGGGCCTCTAATAGCTAGCTAGTTGACTAAGCGGCACAGCCGTGGTATCTTTCTCTTGGGAGTGAGCCTCATTCTCCAGGGACTAGGCTAGCTAACTAGTAGTTAACTAGTAGACTAGGTAACTAAGTTAGTTACCACAAGAGGAGGCCCTCTCTTTCCTTGCATTTTTCTTCTCTGTTCTATCAAAGCCTTGGTCTGCTGATCAAATAGCTCACCTACTCTGTCCATTAGCATTGCCGTGTAATTGTTCTGGCTCTCTCTCTGAAAAAAATCACATTAGTCTTCAGAGTGTGAGGGAACGCTTCATTCAAGGAGCTGCCAACGCTGAAAGAACTGCAGAAACAAAAAGCCACAGGCCCATGATGAAATTAATGTTGTTTGAACAATTTCCTTAAATGCCTTTCCTGACGTGTTGTTTTGTTTGTTTCTTTTTTTCTTTTCCTGTGCCATTCTTTTGTTAATACCGACAAGGAAACCACTTCTGGTTTCTGGAGTCTGAGGTGGAAGAACGAGAAAGAGAAAAAAAAAATTAAGTTTGTGATACCTGCTAGATTTTGCTGTCACACTCTTGGTCTCAGCCCTGGACATGGCGTTCTAAAACCAGCTGGGTCATTTGTGAGTCACCCGTGGGCTGGATGTTTGTGTTGCTCCCAGATTCCTATGTTGGGAGCCTGTGATCACGTGATAGAATGTGAGGATGAGGCCTTGGAGAGATGATTAAGCTATAAGATTAAGGCCTTCAGGACTGGGGTTCATGCACTTGCGAAATAGACCAAAGTCCCTTCCCTCTCCATGGTGTAGGGACAGAACTTAGGAACACAGTTCTTCACGAGGTGCAGAATCTGCCACGGCTTTATCTTGGCTTCTATGATGCACAGGTTGGGGGGAAAGTGAATGCTTATTTTAGTCACCTGAATGTGGCATTTTTACTATAACAACCAAAAATAAGATAGGAGTATTCCCATCACAAGGGGGTTTGTCTGCATTTAGGACTGATGGGAGATTCTTTAGAACCCCTGAAAAATGGTTGGATTTCCCTAGTGCCAACTGGCCAGAGGTTAGAAGTAGCCTGGCAGGTGTGATGTGGTCTTTCAGTATATCTTGGGCAAGTAAATACCCCCAAATACAGAAGTCCCTAAATTTCGAGGTGAAGGTTACTCAGATTCAGTGGTCACTTCATGATGGCTGATGAGATTTTGATCAGATGTGTCTAAACTAGAAGACACACTAGTAACAATCGGAGAGTAAATGCAGTTTCCCTGCTGTGGACTTTAAGGCAGGAGTCAGCAGGGTATCTGTGAGACCATGCTGGTGAGCCACACAGCACCCTCTCCTGCCTCGGTGAGGTACTTCCACCTTTGCCTGAAAAAAGCTGCCTTGGGTGGCAATAGGAGATACCCCTGTGGGGAGCTTACATTTGAATCTGACAGAATAGTAAGCCCAACAGGACTCAGCTGGAAGCTGCAGAGCTAGATGAATTCCTGGCCTTCGGTTTCTCTCCTCAGGAGGGAGTGGAGTCTGGAAACAGCCGGTTTCGGGAAAACATTCTTGGGGTTAAAACTAATACCAGCGTTGGAAAGAACAGCACTCATTTAGATTAATGTTTGAAAAACTGCATTCAATTACTGTATTTTCATGCTCTTTAGGCAAGTCACCAGAGTCAATCAAATCACCAATCCAATAATGCCCAAAACATCTTCGTGACAAATGAATATATTGGAATTCGCTTCTGTACCCAGCTGCATGAAAAGCACCAGGCATATTTTATGGCAGGCCAGTAGCACCACTGAACGTGAGATGCATCCTGTCAAAGAATGACTCCACGAATTACTAGAAATGGTCTTTAGAGACCTCCCATGGGATCCCATTTCCAGGGCTTTTCTTGACCCTGGTGGTCTGATATCTTCCTTCCTCTGTGCTCTGTGAACCAGTAAGATCAGCCTAGTAGTCATTCAAGGAGACCTCGGCCACAGCTTCAGAGCAAGAGCACCCCTGGGCTGAAAAGACTGCTTACACAGTTCCTTTCTTTACACACTACTTAGCTGGGTAAGGCGGCACACCTGTAGCTTCAAGTGCTCAGGAGATTGAGGCAGGAGAATCACACTGTGGCCCCAGAAGTCAAGGCCAGCCTAGGCCACACACACTGGAATTCCATCTAAGAGAGAGTCTCTTATGTCCCAGAGTGATAGGCTGAATGAGAGTTGTCCTTGCAGGCTCATGTATTTGAGTACTTTGTTCCCAGCATGGAATTGTTCGGGAAGGATTAGGAGGTGTGGCTTTGTTGGATGAGGTGGATCCCTGGGGGTAGGCTTGAAGGTTTCAAAAGCCCAAGTCATTCCCAGTTAGTGTTCTCTGCTCATACTTGTGGATCATGATGTGAGCTTCCACCTACTACTCTAGCCCTGTGCTTACCTGTCTCCTGCCATGCTCCTCACCATGATGGTCATAGACGTTAACCCCATGAAACTGTAAGTCCCAAATAAGCTCCTTCCTGCTATATGTTACCTTGGTCATTGTGTCTAATCATACAATAGAAAAGTAATTGAGACACCCAGGCTGGCTTCTTCCTGTGTTCCTGAGGATGGCCTTGAACTCCTGATCCCTGCTGTCTCTGTCCTCACAAATGCTGAGATTATAGGCATGCAGCCACATCTACACTCCAGTTGAAAGTAAGTATTCTCAGGCCAGGCAGTGGTGGCGCATGCCTTTAATCCCAGCATTTGGGAGGCAGAGGTAGGTGGATCTCTGAAGTTCGAGGCCAGCCTGGTCTACAAGAGCTAGCTCCAGAACAGCCAGAGCTTCACTGAGAAACCTTGTCTTGAAAAACCAAGAAAAATAATTAAGCATTCTCATACCTAACAATTATTTCTATTCACAAACATTGAAAGCTCCTAAGATGATTTTTAAAATTGAAAAATTATACTATTGTAGACAAATTAAATACTGGGTATCTCTAGAAACCTGAACGACTTTAGTATTTGCAGTGCATGACAAGAACACAGCATTTAATTGTCTTGTACCTTGTATTATTGTCAAGTTTCACGTGACAGTTTTGTCTTCCTGGGAAACGTGGGGCTTCAAGGCTACATGGATTCTCTCACTCTTCTCTGTTTGGCAGAGTCAAGGCCACTTTCCAGCAGTAATTATTTCTGCACTACACAATTTAAAGCACTAAACTGATTTTATATTTGCAAATTAAGTCTAATAAAGAACTTTTGGAAGTAAAGCAATATGCAGGACGACTCATTTCAGAACTTTCCGAGAACGCTAGCAAAGCAAAGCCAGCTAAACAACCCACCAAAACTAGTACAAGACTTTGTGTTGCCCAGACAGCGAAAACTTTGGTCCAAACAATTTTCACCATTACAGACAGTTTTGAGCTGCCCTGTGGGTGCTGGGAATTGAACCAGGGTCTTCTGGAAGAGCAGCCAGGGCTCTTAACCGCTGAGCCATCCCTCCAGCCAGACAGTTTTTATTTTTAAAAGTGAATTTGCAAATGAATTGATCAGGAGTCTAGACCAATGAAACCAAGAGTTTTAATGAAAATTCACTGTAGGAGAAAAAAAAAGATCTGCTTTAGGATCTGTCTTAGAGCCAGGCAGATAGACAACCCTGAGTCGTAACAATTGGACTTGTACTGTTGAGAATGAAACCATGGCAGCGTATATGACAGCTCTTTAAACGTGTGATTTCTTTCTGAAAATATCTAAGTCATGTCGGCCTTGGTGATGTGAATATTATTTTCTCTATAGCATTTATTTGTAGAAAATAGAATTAGGACTTCTGCTAAATTCTTGTTGTATTAGTTTGTTTCCTGGTGCTGCAGGAAATATCCAAGGGTGGATACTTCATAAAGTATACACTATGTTATTAAGGTGAAGATATTTTATTAAGATAAACATTTGAATTTTTTAGAAAAGGTGTGTTCATGGAGCTTTGAAGAACCAAGTCTTACCCAAACACTTAGGTTTTCACAAACCATTTTTTTTTCTGATGTGAGGATTTTTTTATCTCATGTTACTTGTAAAGGTTTTTCTTACTTTGTTTATTGTCTTGTTTTGTTTCAAGACAGGGCTTCTCTGTTTAGCCCTGGTTGTCCTGGAACTAGCTCTACATGTAGACCAGGCTGGCCTCAAATTCAGATATCTGCTTTCCTCTACCTCCTGAGTTCTGGGATTAAAGATGTGCACCACCACCACCTGACTTCTTTGAGTTTTTTTAAAGATGGTCATACTGGGGGCTGGAGAGATGGCTCAGTGGTTAAGAGGATTGCCTGCCCTTCCAAAGGTCCTGAGTTCAATTCCCAGCAACCCCACGGTGGCTCACAACCATCTGTAATGAGGTCTGGTGCCCTCTTGTAGCCTGCAGAGATACACACAGACATAATAAATAAATAAATATTAAAAAAAGATGGCCAGACTGTTGGTACTTAAAAAAAATCAGATCTATTTTGTTCTTGTCATAGTTTATTCTTCATACCCTTCTTATTGCTGTGTGTGTGTGGGGGTGTGTGTAGATTCTTATGTGTGCACAGCTGTGATGTGTGTACAGACATCTGGAGGCCAGGGGACAACCTGTGTTGTTCTTCAGGTGCTGTTTACCGTTGTGTGTCTTCCTTCCTTTCTTCCTTCCTTTCTTTCTTTCTTTCTTTCTTTCTTTCTTCTTCCTCTAATATTTTCCTTTGTTTTGTTTTTGAGACAGGGTCTCTACCTGATCTGGAACTCATCAAGTAGGCTAGGCTGACTGCCAGTGAACCAACCCCAGAGATCTACCTGTCTCCACCTCCCCAACAACAGGATTCCAAATACCCACTACCGAGTCCATTGTTCATTAAGTGGGATCTGGGGACTGAACTCAGGTCCTCATGTTTGCAAGGCAGGCACTTTCCTGACTGAGCCATCTTCCCAGCTCTCCACTATTGGTTTCTGTGCCAGGCTTTATCCCTTTCGTACTGGAAAGTGAACTCAGGGCATCTTGAGCATGCCAGACATGGGCTCTACCACTGAACTACTTGCTGCCCTTCCCTTACTTTTTTTTTTTGTTTGTTTCTAATTTCTACATTTATTTATTTTCTCAGATGTGTGTTTTCCTCCTTCCTGCTCATCAGATTCCTTACAGCAAGCTGGCTCTAGAAACCCAGGGTGGTATCCCAAGCACAGAGATTCTTGGACACAGTGAAGGTTCAGATCATGGCACCAGGCTCTGCTCCAGAATGGCTTTGTCAGAGGAAGTCTCTTAAACATTATGAAGATTGCTTGGCACCTCCCATCTTCTGGGCCATCTTTATCAACTCAGAAATTATTAATTGGGAGTCTATTTTGGGCTGCTCATTGTACTGATGAAAGTAATTCACACTAATGAGCCATGACTCATGGGCTGAGTTCTCTAAGGGGCACTCACGTTTCCAAAGCGTGCACACTAACCCAGATAAACCTCCCATTCACGGAGTAAAGGTGAAGTCAACCGTTAACGCTCTGGTTGGGAGTTCCTAAGACAAAGGGCCCCTTTTCTACTCGGTGTCCCAAACAGTTCTAGACCTTAGAAAGTGGCCAGGACAATGTAAGAGAGAGACAATCTATGCAGATGCAGCAGTGACCCTCTGAGAGTGCAGCTGTGTGTGTGTGTGGTCCTGCCCACCTCATAACTCTCTAACTCAGTGGTTCTCCACCTTCCTCATGCTGTGACGACTTCCAGCCATAAAATTGTTTTTATTGCTACCTCATAATTGTCATTTTGCTCCTGTTAGGAATAGTGATGTGAATATCTTTTTTTTTCTGATGGTCTTAGGCAACCCCTGTGGAAAGGTCATATGACCCCAAAGAGGTCTCGACCCACAGGTTGAGAACTAGTGCTCTAGCTGGTGGTGGTTTGTACCGCCTCCACCTATGTTCTAGATCGTAAAGTTCATATTCAGGTCACGGGATCCCAGGTCATCCATATTTGTTCAGTGTGTGTATACATATATACATATTTATACATGCACATATATGTATATATGTAATGTATATGTGTGTATATATATGCATGTATATGTATGTACACACACACACACACTGTTCTTTCATTGTGAGTTCTTCCCATGATCTCATTCCTCAATTTTCCATGGAACATTCTCGGAATGCACGACCCTTTAAAGGTTTTCAGGACAGTAGTTCTCACCCTCCCTCCAGCCCCTGATTACTGGAATATTTAGAATGAGTTGGGAACGAGAGAGGAGAGGCATCAGAAACGTGGTCTAACCTAAATGGTCTGTTTTGGAATCCCAGGCAACCCACGGAGAAAGCCCTATCTGGCCTGGGCCACCTTGCATCTCTGGCTTGTTCAGAGACCTACCAGCTTATGCCTCTGAACGTCAGTTTTGTTGCCAACTCGACACACCTTGGAAAAGGAAAACATCCTTGAGGAATTACCTCCAACAGACTGGCTTGTGGGGATGGATGGGGAACCCTGCCTTGGTTGCTAGGAGAAGGGCCAGGCTACTGCGGGCTGAATGAACCATCCCTGAAAAGGTGGCCCTAGGAAAGGAAGCTGAAGGAGAGCCGGCAAGTAGCATGCCGCCTTGGTTTCTGCTTCAGTTCCTGCCTCTAGATTCCACCACTTCCCTTCCATAACAGACCATAATGGGTAAGCCAAACAAATCCTATTCTCTTCATGCTACTTTGGGGAATGATATTCATCACGGCAACAGAAAAACAAACCAGGACTCTGGAGACGTAACTCCAAGGCTATGTCACTTCTGCTTCTGACGATTAAAAAAAAAAAAAAAAAAGATTTCGTGGTGTGCCTGATAGAAGAGCAGCTCTGTCAACTATCAGGGGCTGCATCAGAGATCGGTGTCAGAAAAGCTCCGCTGGCTCTTTCCGTTCCGGAAACTTCTCAGCGGTGGAAAGAGAGACAGGAGTGAAACAGGTATGTGAGGGGACAGAGCTCCCCCATTTCATATCTGCTAGAAGGACTTTCTCGAATCGATTGTGTGTATCCTTGTTCTCAGTGGAGTGCTAGTAGCATTAGTAGGACCAAGAAAAAAAGCACCCTCCGATTCTCAGTCACGGAGTGCAGGAGCTGCGCCTGGCCCTGCAAGACATGTTTAATTATAACTCCTACCGCTTGCTCTTTTACCGTCCGAGCTAGGTCTTGAACCTATATCCCAGTACCCTTTATCAGCCTTTGGTAGACGGGTCGCTTGAGATATAGAAAGAGAACAAGTTTCCAAAGTGCGAAGACAAACGTAGTCAAATATAGTCAAATTCTTCAGCACGCACTGTTTATGAGAGGGAAGTCAGCGAGCCCCAAGAGGTCGCTGGTGGCACAGGAACCGAGACCAGATTGTAGAGAATGGAGGAAGGAAAAAAAAAAAACCACACACACCCAGAAACTTTCTTCCTTGTTGCTGATCCTCGGCCCCCTCCTCCCTCCCTGCCCGCCCCAGCAGAAGCCGTAATGTGACACCAGGCAGAGCGAGGAGCCCCGGAGTGGAGAAGGAGGAGAGGGCCGGGGAGGGAGGAGAGCCGGTCGCCTTGCGCCGGGGAGAAAGGGGAGGAGAGGAGAGGAGAGGAGGGAAGCCCCTGTCAAGGAGGTGGAGCAAGAGGGTGGTGTCCGCCTCCCGATCCTCCCTGCCTTGAGCTAGCCGAGCCCGAGTCGGGACCAAACACGCCGCCCGAGACCCACACAAAGCCCGGGGGGTCCACGCTGGCGCTCGTGGCGAGCCGTGAGCGAGCCCGGAGCACAGCTGGACCCGGGGCGCGGGACTGCTAGCGGGACGCGCGACCAGGCGCGGGCTGCTATCTCCACCCCCACACCGGGGCCCGGGACGTCTCGGGCCCTTCGGGGCCGCAGCGGGCGACGGGGACCAAGATGGGAAGAGTGCCCTGAGCCCGGCAACTTCGGCCCCTCCCCGCCCCCACCCGGCTGCCCTCGGCGTGTCCCTCTCCATGTGCAGCCGGCCGGCCAGGCGCTCCGGTTGGCGGCGGATGGGTGACCTCTTCCTGGCCCGGGCGGGCTGTGCGAGGCGGTGGAGCCGGCGATGAAGAAGAAGCAGCAACAACAGCATCCCGGCGGCAGCGAGGATCCCTGGCCCCATGGGGCCCCTGTGGGGGGCGCCCCTCCATGCCTGGGTGGCTGCAAGCGCCGGATCCCGATGCTGCCTTTCTTACGCTTCTCCCTCCGGGACTACGGTTTCTGCATGGCCACCCTGCTGGTCTTCTGCCTAGGCTCCCTCTTCTACCAGCTCAGCGGAGGACCCCCTCGCTTCCTGCTCGACCTGCGGCAGTATTTGGGTAAGGAAGGGCGGAGTCGGACCAACAAAGTTGGGGACCCGGGGAAAGAGTGATAAGCAAAGAACATCTCAAGCTGTCACAACCACCACGGTCCCCGAGGTTCCCTAGGTGCGATGCCAGTGAGCATCCCTGCTAGTGGCAGCTGGGAGCGCCTGCTTCCTTCTGCGCGCCCGACTGTCCGCAGCTGCAGATACCCCGAGGCCGGGACACCACGTACCTGTCCTCCCTCACCACTCCAACTGGGGCAGTATGTTTGTGAATGTGTGTGTATGCTCTGGCCTGGCTGTGCGGAGATAGTCCTCTCTCTGATTATAGTCAACGACTTTCAATCCAGTCCGGTCTGGCGTTCTGGCTTGTGTGGTTTGGTTTAGCCCTGCTTTCCAGTCACTTCTAGAAATTCTATCCAGTGGGTCTCCCTTTTGTGGGTTAGCTCAGATGGCTCCACTCTGTCCCTGGGCTGGTTTGTCCCTTGGCAGCACCTGCGCACCCTGCGGACTGCAGCGAGAGGGCGGGAGGAATTGGGGAGGCATTGGGGTTGTATGGTAGGTGCCAGTCAGCGGCCTCGCCTCCGCTGACCTGTCGAACTTCCGCTCTCTGTGTGTGTCTCAAGTCAGAACTTTTTTTTCTTTTTGGTTTGTAGCTAAGGAAAAGGCTGGAACCCAAGAAAACAGAGATTTCAGTGAGGTGTGACCTCGCTGCTTTCTCATCCGGGCTTCTGAGTGCCAGGGCAGGACCAACAACACTCACTGGGGTCCCAGGGATGATGCTCGCTTGGCCAAGCGAGGACGCAGATTCATTAACTTCTGTAGTCAGAAGAGGTCGTGTGGAGGTTGCTCTGAGGTGGTAACCGGGAGCAGAAGCGCTGCAAACACTGGTCCCCTGCAGCCTCGGGATCGGGTCAGGGGGAGCCTCTGTCAAAGTGCTGGAAACAGAATGGGCTAAATGACCTGCCAAACTCGAGACTTCTACATTTACTTCAAAGGTCCTCTACTCACCGAAGCAACAGGTCTGGACAGCAGGCAGTTTGGAAGGAAAAAACAAGAAAACCCCAGAACCACACCAACAAACGCCTTAGGGCATTTGGGAGTGTTGTAAAATGATAACCTAGTATTCAGATTTTTTTTTTAAATTTATTTATTTATTAAGGATTTCTGCCTCGTCCCCACAACCGCTTCCCATTTCCCTCCCCCTCCCCCGATAGTATTCAGATTTTTGATTTTTACAAGTTAAAAATTTCATTTCAGTAAAAGTGCTGGGGGTGCGTGATTTTTGCAAGATCCTCAATGGAAAATTAAAGAAAAATATTGCCCTGGTCATATTGCCGAAGCACAATTCTTAGTATCTGGCTTTCTGGTTTTGGGTTAAGAGGCCCTTTTTATTGGTCAGGGTAATCTTCATTCTTTGTAAATCTGTATTTTGGAGTCTTGAGCCTTCCTTCCCGGCTCTGCTCCTGCTTCTGGTAACTTTATCTCCACTGTGAGGAATGGTCAGTGTCCGCTAGTCTGAGGAAGTGTTGAAGCTCAGGGATATTCCTCCAGAGACTCCCATAGTGTGCCACACCCACCACCAAGTTCCTTTTTAAAGTGTGAAGGCCTGGGGTATAGAGCAAGATGTGTTGTATGGGATTGGGAGGTCACTGTGTCCACTTTTTCCAGCTTGGCTTTGAGCACAGCACTCAAACATTGTAGCTTTGGCCCGTCCTGTAATTAGGGATTTGACTCACTGTTCGTCAAACCTGAACCTGGCTCCTACAGGTTGGTGGTTCTGTAAAGTGAAGGAGGAAGCTCGAGGTGGGGATGAGGAGCAAGGACATTCGGAGATAGACTCAGAAAAGTTCAGTGTGTGTGGCTCTCATCTGCTCACCCTATTTTAGAAGGCCTGGTGAAAATGGAGGCTCGGGTGGTAGAAGAGAGAACGGGCCGTTTCCCTGGAGGGCTGAGTATTCTTCACTAACTGACCATTTTCTGATGGACATGGTGGGTTAGACATGTCATCTTCGTGACATGAAAATAGAATTGCCTTGCCAAATCTCTTCCTTGTCATTTTGTCATGTAGATAAAATAGTCATTTCTGGGGAAAGTGGGCTTGGGTCTTTCAAATGCTCTAAAATATATTTTGATATCCTGGATTATATCAGGTCAAGCTATCTGCAGACTTGCGCCCTCTCTCTCTCCCTCTCTCTCTCTGTCTCTGTCTCTTTTTCTAGTATTTTAGAGTATATACATACAAAATAGACTCTGTCTCTCTTTCTTTTGTATTTTAGAGTTTTTCCACACAGACTATACTGTTAGTAAAAAAAAAATCCTGTCTGTTTTCCTCTTAACCAGTTTTGGAGGTATTTTTGTCCTTCAAATGTAAATGTGTACAAAGTCCAATATTTATAGATCAAAATAATATATTAAACATGTTCTTTACAGACTATAATTTCAATATTTGATCTACATTATACATTCCCTGTATGAGAGCTTCTTGATTATTATTGCTCAAATTAATGACTGAACCCATTTTACCAGATAGGTAGAATAATACTTAATGTGTTGAATATTCTTATGAAAAGGCAAAACGTCACAGGTATTCGTGATGAAAGTTATGAGCGTTAGCGGTGCCAGTCAGAGCACATGCAGATGAAAGATAAACCACATTGTTGCACTACTGGCAGCTTCTATTGTTTGTCCAAGTTTTGTATAGGGAAACTGAAGGCTATGAATTAATGGTGTTATTGAATCTAGAATGGCCACCAAAGGACAGTAGGTGAAATGTTCCATTCATCCTTGGCTTGGTGTTATTGAAAGGGAGTGGAAGCCTTATGGGGAAGTTTTTGGGTCAGGTCATTGCGGAGGGGTGTGCCCTCCTAAAGGGCTGTTGAACGCTTGTTCTCTTCCTCTTCGAGTGTCCAGACATGATATGAGAGAGTCTCCTTGACTGTGTGCTCCCTCCAGGACACGCTAGGCCAACACAGGTCCAATGTAATGGGCACCGGTCAGTTACGGATAAGTAGCTCCAAATCTAAAAGCCGAAACCAGGCTTCTAAGTTGGTTCATCTCAGGTACTTGCTATAGTCACGGAAAACTGCTTAACATGGGAGGATGTACAGAAAGGGAAACAGGACCTGCCTCCAAAGACTGTGGTGCTTACTGAAAAACACTGTGGGAAGTTTAAGAGAGAAACTGCAAATTCAGCAAGAATGAGAAGGAACCTTCGCCAGCTGACTGGCTAAACGATCTTCACATTGACACACACAAAATTTTACTTTCCCTTTCCTGCTGCTTCTACTTTGAGTTACTTGTGAGGCCAGCAGAGAAAGAAAACTGTTGAAGCCACTGGTCAGTCCAAACTCTGCCATACTGTTTGTGTTCGCTACGTTTCTTCTGACAGATTACATGACACAAGCCACTTGAGGAAGGAGGACTTTATAGTTTCAGTCTGTTCCGGGGATGGCATGGCAGAGTATGTGGTGAGGGCTTTGCCACATGGTGAGGAACTGGAAGCAAGGCCTGGTGGTCACCCCTCAAAGGCCTGCTCCTAGTGGCTTGGATCTGCCAGCTGGGCCCCATGTCCAGGGGTTCTATAACCTCCCCAAACTGCAACATCAGCTGGAGACCGAGTGTTCAGACACGTGTGCTGTTAGGAACATCTGACATTCAAACCATAATCCCATAAATGGCGCCTGTACTGCCTCTGATAAAAAACCGGACCCTCTCTCACAGCTGGACAGTCAGAGGTGAGACCAAGGGAACTGTAGTTCTCTGTGTAGGCTACTGGTTCTGTGTGGGTCCTCCGATCTGTAGCTTCAGTATCTCGGGAATTTGTTGCATATTCATATTTTCAGGAAATTCAAAGTTCTTTCCAGATTTTCTGGATGAGCCTGGGCCTGGCCAAGCAGGCTGCGCCTAAGCAAGATCTCAGGTGATCTTGCCAGGGCCGTGGTTGGCCTGAAAACCATTGTTCTGCCGCAAGCCATTGCTTTCAGAAGCCATCGAAGGTATCTGAGGGAAAGAGGAGGGGGAAGGGGAACCGATTTTTAAAAAGAGGTTTCAAGGTCGTAACAATGGTTTCGTTTTTAATTTCAAGTGATTTAAATGCAGTTTGCTTTACGACTTAAGGCCCATTGTTTTGGGAGGTGGGAGGTGGCAGTGGGTAGAGCGGGCAGCTAGCCTCTGTAGTTTTTCCTGACTTTACATGTCCTGAGATTCTGAGAGACATGAAATGAGGGCAAAGTGGGGCACCAGAAAGCAGGGTGTGGGTAGGGAAGAGACAGGAGACGGGGTGAGCTAGGAACTGCAGTCAAAGGGTTCCTTCTTCCAGCCAGTTTGCAGAAGGACAGACTGTATTCTTCTAAAGGGGACTTCCTGCTGCCACACACTTGAAAAGAGGAAAGAAGTTGGGAGAGGAAAATGAAGGAGCAGGGTAAAGCTCATCTAATGCTCTCCTTAAACATGGGAGCCCAGAGTTTTCCCAATTCAGTGGGCTAATATTTTTAAAAATTGCGTATACATAGATAGTTAAATATATGTTTTCATACATACATATACACACTCTATCTATCTATAATTACATATATGTTTTTATACATATGATGTGGGAAGTCCTTCTGTATATGTGTTGCTTTTATTGGATAATGGATAAAGCTGTTTCTGCCAATGATTTAGCAAAGCAAAGCCAGGTGGTAAATCAAAACAGATATACAAAGAGACTCCAGGAGTCAAGGAGATGCCATGTAGCTGCCAAAGGAGACAGATGCCAAAACCTTACAGGTAAACTGGTGTGGGAGAATTGTCTGTATTCTGTCAATCATGTTTTAAATAAACGCTGATTGGCCAGGCAGGAAGTATAGGTGGGTCAACCAGACAGGAAGTAGAGGTGGGGCGATGAGAAGAGGAGTATTCTGGGAAGAAGGAAGCTCCCTTCCCAGTCCTGCCCAGATCACTGAAGAAGCAGGATGTGACCTGCCCCGCTGAAAAAGATACCGAGCCATGTGGCTAACATAGATAAGAATAATGGATTAATATAAGTCATAAGAGCTAATATGAAGTCTGAGCTGATGGGCCAATCAGTTTATAACTTATGGAAGCCTCTGTATGATTTTCTTTGGGACTTGCCGGCTGTGGGAACTGGGCAGGACAGAAACCCCAACAAGCAGGCCCTCATGTTACAGGTAAACCACAATCCTCATGGCAATACATAGAATAATAGAAATGGATTAATTTAAGATGTAAAAGTTAGTTCATAAGAAGTCTAAGCTAATAGGCCAAACACTATTGTAATTAAAACAGTTTCTGTCTGATTATTTCGGGTCTGGGTGTCCAGGAGATGAACAAATGGCTTCTGCCTATTACATACATATACTCTTTCTTTCTTTCTTTCTTTCTTTCTTTCTTTCTTTCTTTCTATCTACTATCTATCTACTATCTATCTATCTATCTATCTATCTATCTACTATCTTCTATCTATCTATCTATCTATCTATCTATCTTCTATCTATCTATCTATCTATCTATCTATCTATCTATCTAATCTATTATATGTGTATGTGTGTGCAGATGTCATGGCACATACATAGAGATTAGAAGACAACTCAGAGTCAGTCCTTTTCCCTTTATGAGGACCACAGAATTGAACTCAGATCCGTAGCTTTGTGCAGCAAATTTTACCATTGCATGAGCTTAGCAACCTAAAATTCTTTTTTTTTTTCTTTTGAGACAGGGTCTCACTTTGTAGCTCTGGCAGTCCTGGAACTCACTCTGTAGACCAGGCTGGCCCTGATCACAGAGATCCACCTGCCTCTGCCTCCAGAGTGCTGGAATTAAAGGCGTGCGCACCACCACCCACTACACCCAGCTTGTTCCCTCCCCCCACCTTCTTCTGCATGGAAACTTTGATTTGCTATAGAAAACAAAATACCCCCCACCCCTCCTTGTGAAATCAGGTTATAAAGCAGCATGCTTGGCAGTAGTATTACCACTTCTGAGCTGTGGAAATATCAAAAACTTGGACACATATTATTTAGATTGATATAAACAAAATGAGCCAGATGGTTCACTACTGATCTTGTACAACCGGCAGACGGTTAAGATTTATCATCAAGCCTTGGAGATGTGATTTAGCCTTTATGAGAGCTAAATTCGTTGGATGGATCTCCAGTTGATAGGCTTTCCCTTCTATTTCTAATTTATAGCATTTTAAATGGAGACATAGTGCTTTTTCTCAGAATTGCCCATTTCTACGTGTATTATATACGACGAGCTTGGGAATTTAGAGTTAGAAAATGAAGGGAAAAAAAAAGATGTGATTTCACTGAATTTTGAAATTCTCCAACTTTAAATAAATTTCAAGGGAAATGTGAAAATAGAGGTCCAGACCTGTTTCAGAAACAGTTTTGCTAAGCCCTAAAAACCTAATTCTCTTTCTTTTCTGCATATCACACGTGGCTTAAAAGCCATAGTTGAGGCTGCGCACAGTCAACTGGGAATGAATGCATAAAATATGAGGTTATCAATAGAAATTGTTGACGTGGAAAAATGAGATTCTTGTTTCTAGCGGCATGCTCATCTCGGAGGGTGGGCTGGGGACACAGAGGCAGTGTATTAGAGGAAAGACCGGCAAGGCCTCCAACTGTGGCAGCCTGTTCTGTAAACACAGACCATGGATGAGGGGGGAGCATTCTGCCTAGTAAACCGTTTGTAATATAGGCTAGTCTCAGTCTGAATTGTTTAACAACACACATAAATATGGATTCTCTAGATACCGTCTTTCTCCACATTCCCTGATATCCATCTAGGCTTAGGATACGAGCTGGATTGGATGGGGAGAAGCTAGAAATAAAATAGTCGAGCTTTTTCATTCTGGGAGAGAAACCATGTCTGTTCTCTGACAGAGGGATGGTGAAGGAAAAAACTAGTTTGCCCTGTAGCTGTACTGGTGGGGTCAGGTGATTGGCAGTTAAAAGACACCCACTGGATGAATTGCAACCCTTAGAATTATTAGTTGTTGCTCTCTTCTTTTTGGTCTTTTTTTTTTTTGTTTTATTTTTACAGCAGGGGCCACAAATAAACTTTGTCTTATTCATGTTTATCATGTTATAGAAACCCACCTCTATACCAACGCGATGTAGGTCTTTTTGTCTATTAGAAGTAGGGGTGGAATGACTAACATGCCTCCCATTGGGTATTCTGGCTTGCAAAAGTCAGCAGAATGCAGCAATTGTCTGGCAGGACAATTCCAAGCGATGCCCACTTTAGTTTTTGACACTTACTGAGATACAATCCATGCATTTTAGAACTGATCTATGTAGAGGTTTTTAATCTTGTTAACAGTTTTCAGTGTATTCTTTAGATCTGTGTAGTCATCACCACAACCACCTGAAGAATATGTTCATCACAAGAAGAAAATACCTAGCCTTTATTTAGCACCCCAGTGGTAATGGGGCCCCATTACTCCAGCCCTAAGCAGCCTCTGGTCTTCCGACATCTGTAGATTGGCCTGTTTGGTTCCTTTCTTAGAACTGGAATTATGTAATAGATAGTCTTTTGTGATTGGTCTTTGTTTGTTTTCCTAGACAAGGTTTCTTTGGACAGCCCTGGCTGTCCTGGAACTCGCTCTGTGGACCAAACTGGTCTCGACCTCAGAGATCCACCTGTCTCTGCTCAGTGCTAGGATTAAAGGCATCTGCCACCACCACCTACCTGGCTGTGATTGGTCCTCTTTACCTGGCATAATACTTACCAGGCTCACCTGTATTATACAGTATACATGATTCCTTTTAATAGCTTGTTAATATTCCATTACTGGTTTTCAAAAATTATAGAAAGGAACATTCCTTGGCATTTCACAGATAAGACCATATTTGTGTATCCAATTCATTTATTAATGGAAGTTGAAGAGTTCATGGGGCCATCCAGAGTCATTTCCCAGAGCACACTGTGCTTACTTTTGCTTGGTTTTGGCTATCTCATGCTCAGTTACAAGGACTTTTTCTTTTCACTCACAGTATTGCCGACCACTTTAATCCTAACGTTGAAGCATAACCTCTTAGTATTTTTATATGATAAATAAAAATTCCAGAAGGGAAATGGAGAGAAGGAAGACAGAAGTCACGTCTTTTGAGTAGGATCAGCAATGGAGGTCTACAAGCAATAGGATGGGGAAGGTTTACCTTTTGTCACTGTTGGTGTCTAGAACCCTCCTTTCCATTCTTCTGAGTGTACTTCAGAGTGTAATTTCTGGGTCCCATGGCAATTCTATATTTAAGTTACTGAGGAATCTCCGCAGTGACTGTGTCCTTTCTTGGTTCCATCAGTGATATATGGATTGAGTTTCCCAGTATCCTCAGCAGCTATTGGAGACCAGCTTCTATGCTGATGCCACTTACCAGTGTAAGGGCCTGGGGATTAGAAAGACAAGTAAAGAGAACAAATATACGAGTGAAAAATGATAAACAGAAGCATTAGATAGTTCCAGGAGGGAATTCCAGTGAATACTGAAAAATCGCCCTTAAATACCCTGACCCTAGAAAGTAGGAGTAAGATAAACACTGCATTAACAGGATACAAGGAAAGAACTGACCAGTTGAAGGCTGAAGGGCTACATTCCAGACAGATGCAGGTTAAGATCATTCCTGGTAAGCCAGCTCGTGGGCTACACAGATTAATAGAAATGGGTTAGATTGATATGTAAGAGCTAGCCAATAAGAAATTGAAACTAATGGGTCAGGCCGTGTTTAAAAGAAAAAAAAAACATCCTGTTGCCAAAACAAGACAAGTAACACTCACACCCCAGACCAAAACATTCTGTAGGCAAGCCATTCCCTGGGTGGAATCCATTGTTATCTCCCAAAGGGAATAGGAACCTCATTGAATCCTTAGACTTTTGTTTGAGGTTGAAACAGATCTACTTCTTAATACCTAAAATACCAGGTCTGGATATTAGCCACACCTGTAGTCGGAAGTGTTGATAATGACCTTGAGAAAGCAGAACTCTCTAATCTAAATCAGGGTGGAATGGAGCCTGGACCTTTGAGGTAGAAACCCATCTATTTCTTAATACCTGATTACCAGGTCTGGTTATTAGCCATACCTGTTATTTGATCTGTTGACAATAACCTTGTAGGAACAGAAGTAAGTTCCAACTCTTTGACCTTTCCTCAAGGTAGAATAGACCCATACCTATGGGCCCTGTCAAGCAACACTTATTTTTGCATTAAAATAATTGTTGCCATCCTCATGAGTATGAAGTAGTGTGCCACAGTGGTTGTGTTTTGTGTTTTCCTAGTACTGAGTGGCTACTAGTTGCTTTCATGAGTGTCTTGACCACTTATGTATCTTTTCTGGGCAAAAATCTATTCACTTCTTTTGCAACTTTAGAATGTTTTTCTTTTTTGTTGTAGAGTTGTAGATGTTTGTGTATTTTGGATAAGAGACTCTTATCAGATAGAGGGTTTTGCTATCAAGTTAGGGCTGGGAAGAATAATTCTGATTTAAACACAGTGTTCTTGACATATTCACTGTGTTATCCTTTCCAAGGAGCGACAAGCTAGTATTACATGGGCGCCATTTCCAAAGTGCTAAGTGTGGAGTCCTGAGAGACAGACAACCTCAGATAAAAGTTCTGATAATTGACTGGGAAAGCAAGGGCCTTTTTCTAAGGAATCTTGAAGTTCTGTTTTCTGGTAATGGATCTCTTTGAACAATAAATATTGGTTATCTGTCTTTTATCTAAATATGTGCCAATTTGGGCTGGAAATGACTTAGTGATTCTTAACCTTCCTAATGCTGTGCTCCTTTAATATAGTTCCTCATGTATGGTGACCCCAACCATAAATTTATTTCATTGCTACTTCATAACAGTAATTTTGCTATTGTTAAGAATTGTAACAAATAGCTGATATGCAGGATATCTAATATGTGATACACAAAGGGGTTGAGAACTGCTGGCTTACTGGACAAAGTACTTGCCATAAAAGTATGATAGCTGGGGACTGGAGAGATGGCTCAGCGATTAAGAGCACTGACTACGCTTCCAGAGGATCAGAGTTCAATACCCAGCATTCACATGGCAGTTCACAACTCTCTGTAATTCCAAAATCTGACACCTTCACACAGGCATACATTGTTGACAGTGGTTTCTGTCTTGCCTCGTCCCACAGCTGTTCAGTCCCAAAGAAACACACAGAGGTCTACATTAATCATAAACTGGTTGCCCTATTAGCTTAGGCTTCTTATTAACTCTTTCTTACATCTTAAATTAGCCCATAATTCTTGTCTATCTTAGCCAAGTGGCTTGGTACTTTTGTTAGTGAGGTGTTCTCATCTTGCTTCCTCTGCATCTGGGTGACGACTGCAGACTGAGTCTTTCCTCTTCCCAGAATCCTCCTGTTCTCATCACCCTGCCTCTACTTCCTGCCTGGTCACCCTACCTATGGTCACCCTACCTATACTTCCCGCCTGTCTGCTGGCCAATCAGCATTTATTAAAGTACAAGCATCAAATCTTTACAATGTACAAGACCATTGTTCCACAGAAATACTTGGAGGCAAAACACCAATGCACAAAAAATAAAAATAAATTGTTATTTTTTAAAGTTTGAAAACTGTAGTTTGGATCCCTAGAGTCTTTGGAAAATCTGTGCAGGCCTTATAGCCACTTGTAATTCTAATACTCAGCAGTAAGAGACAGGGATCCTATGGACTGTGAGCTCTGGGTTCATTGAGAGCTAGTACCTCAGTAAATAAAGTATAGCATGATGGAGGAAAATGCTCAGCATCAACTTCAGGCCTCTATATGCACAGACACATGCATGCACACCCCCCCCCACATGTACTCCCTTGTGGTACACACACACACATACACACACACACATGCACCACATGCATATGCAAAAAATATATGATAGCTCATATACAGTCACCACTTACCTACATTAGAGATATCATGAATACACTGTGTTTTGCATGAGGAATGTGAATATAGCCACTTTGAGTGACAGATTGTGTACAATGGGTGTGTTTAGTCCTCCTATCTGTTCACTGGAATAGAGCTGATAAGCTCATCAATTTAAAGATTTTTTGGTACATTGTGTTCCTTTATACAATGTACCATGATACTATCAAGGACATCTGGTGCAATTTTTGGAAAGTTAGCGTTCATATGCAATTAATTTATTTTTGTATACCTATTGCATCAATGTGAAGGACAAATTTATACTAACCACATTTTTAAAAAATATTTATTTATTTATTTATTTTTATTATTTATTTATTTATTATGTATACAATATTCTGTCTGTGTGTATGCCTGCAGGCCAGCAGAGGGCACCAGACCCCATTACAGATGGTTGTGAGCCACCATGGGGTTGCTGGGAATTAAACTCAGGACCTTTGGAAGAGCAGGCAATGCTCTTAACCTCTGAGCCATCTCTCCAGCCCCCACTAACCACATTTTTAATGCATGTTTCTATTTAGTAAAATGATGTGATTGTGTTTAAAAAGCAATATTAATTTTCCAAAAGATCTAGAAATTTTTAGATTTCTAAACTTAAATTTTAAATCTTTTATTTTTCAATTGAAAGTTTAATTAAAATTAAAATTTATTTTTAAAACTTAAAACAAACTATATGCATGTATATATACTTTAATGTCATCTATTAGAACTTTAATTTGTATGGTTTAAAACAGCCATATTTGACATTATTAGGGGTAAAACAGAATATCGCATTTTCCTTCACATGCAGGATCAATATCTAAGTGAGTGTGTAACGAAAGTAGAGGGCAAATTGATTTTTGAGAAAGGGTGTTTGTAGGGGCATCAGAATGGAGCAAAGTACCATGATTTATGTGTGTGAAAATGTCATGGTTTGTACACTAGCTAAACACTTGATCAGGGCAATGCAAACAAAATCGTATAAATTTCTGGAAGACAAGTGTGGTGGTGTGAATGAAAATGGCCCCCATAGGTTTATAAGAAGGGGCACTATGAGGAGGTGCGGCCTTATTGGAGGAAGTGTGCCGGTGGGGGTAGGCTTTTGGGTTTCAAATTCTCAAACCAGGTCCAGTGTCACTATCTCTTCCTGCTGCCTGCTGATCTGGATATAGAACTCTAGGCTCCTTTTCCAGCACCCTGTCTACCTGCATGCTGCCGTGCTTCCTACCATGATGACAATGGACGGAACCTCTGAACCTGTAAGCTAGCCCCAATTAAATGCTTTCCTTTGTAAGAGTTGCTGTGGATGTGGTGTCTCTTTGGAGCAATAAAACCTTAACTGAAACAAGACTCAGCTATGTAGTATTTCTTGATCTGTCAGATTTTATACTAGCTGTCCATAATTTCCAAGTGGTAGCCAGTGAATCACTTTTCTTTTCTTATTTACTGCCTTCATGTATTTAATGCCTCTCCCTGGCTGCTTAGGACGCTGCAATCTCCATTGCACACCTCCTAATCCCTGTACTTTTTCTCCCACCTTCTTTTCTGAAGGATGGGCGTGCGACCTTGTGTTGTGATCAGTTCAATCACTCTTTCATTCCTTCCCTTGGTACTCTGTTTGGGCTCCCAGGAAGGAGTTGGTGGTTTACCATACTTGTCTTGTTGATCATCCTTTGCTAATACGGTAAACCTATTTCCTGTCTCTCTGTATTCAGTGGAGATTTGGGGGAGGCCTGAGAAAGACAGCTCAATCGATGTCATCAGTTTATTTATTCCTTGCTATTTAAAGCCAATACACTAAGTAAATGTAAAATCAGTATGACAGATAGCTCAATAAACATTCTTATGATTGTACACCTCCCACCTCTGGGGATTTAGAGTTACAGGTTTTTTGTTTTTGTTTTTGTTTTTTTTTTTAAGAGCTCCAAGTAATTAGTTCCTGAAAATAAATCACAGTTTTGGCTGTGTGCAGCTACAATGCAGGTTTCTTGTTTCTTGTCGTTTTCCTGAACCCCCGGACCAGTTCTTTTTGGGAGTTTGCTAGTAAACATCTTATTTCTCTAAGTCAGAGACTTCGTTGGTTAGCAGACTGTGTAAAACTGGGCATTACATTCCAAGTATGGCTTCAGGTTTTTAAGGAGATGGCTGTATGGTGTTTGAATTTTGAAATGGTGACTATGGATTTTAGCTAAGAATCATACATTGGTCAGAGTAAGCTCAGAGCCAAATGACCAAACCACCCCTCTTTGTTTCAGGAAAGGGTTTTGAGACTGCTTTACATTGTGGCTTTGGCTCTCTGGTTTGTATTCCACTCACTGGTAGGTGTTTATCTCATTGGCTCTAGGGACTGAACCCATGGTTCATCCCATTAAGCCTGGGTTCTGCCACTGAGTCACATTCCCAGCCCTGGCAGATGTTCTAAACCATCCACTGCACTCGGCTGCACTGCTTGGGAGGAATGCCACCGACAATTTTCCTAGTTCAGTAGGGATGACTTTCATGACCTGAAGGAAAAGAAAAATCCAAGTAATTTTGAGATAAGTAATTTTCTATGTTTAGTCATTTGAGCACTAGTCACCAAGGGCTGTGTCAGAAGCGCCATGTTCAGAAGGAACAGAGATCTGGGAGTGAGTCACAGTGACTGCTTAGCAGCCTCGAGAACTTGAACTTTATTTTTTTCCTTTTTAATTCTTTGAGCCGTAGGTGCTTTGAACTGCACGATGGGATTAATAACCGCCATTTTAGATACCTCCATGGTGCACAGGCACACACACAGGCAAATACACAGGCAAAACACACATGTAAGTTAGCTTTTTAAAATTGGTATTTATTGTACTTCTCCATCCCAAGGCTTGGCATTTAATTTAACAAATGCCGGCTTTCTCAGATATTCTTTCAAGTGCATATGTGTATGTGACACTCACAGGAACACCCATGGAGTGGGAGCATGCAAATTTGCTTATGACTCGGCTCCCAATACAGAAACCATTGTGACCCAGAAATAGGAAATTACCTAACCAGTGATTTTTTTTGTGACTTCTCTTGTCACCCTTAGACTGGTGAAGCTTTGTCAACAGCTCACAAGTCCCAGACATTTGCCCTGTTAGTTACACACATACAAGAACCTTCCCTTTTCTATTCCTCTTTTCTGCTTCCTAGAAATGTGTTTCAAGAGGATGTTCTGGGAAAAAGAAAAGTGTGTGTGTGTTAGGGGTGTGTTGGTTGGGAATATAGCTCAGCAGTAAAATTCTTGTTTAGCATTTATGCAGGCCTAGAGCAATGGTTCTCAACCTTCCTACTGCTGTGACCCTTTAAAACAGTTCCTCATGTTATGATGGCCCCCAAACCATAAAATCATTTTTATTGCTGCTTTATAACTGTAATTTTGCTGCTGTTACAAATTGTCATGTAAATAGCTGTGTTTTCCAATGGTCTTAGGTGACTGCTGTCAAAAGGTCAACTTGACCTTCAAGGAGTTGAGAGCCACTGCTCTCTGTAGGTTTCAGTCCCTAGACATACCATACCTTCAAGGAGAGAAAAGAAAGAACACATTCTTTTTTTTTTCATTTTTGAGATTAAGAATGCATTTTTTTTCACAGAAAACTTTACTCTGTTTTGAATTTATCTCTTTCACTTGTTCCCTGTATTCACAAGATAAAATAGCAGTGTGGAGGAGCACTGGGGGCTGAGGCCCAGAAGGCTGCGTTTTTCTAAGATTAGATCAGTGAACTCTAAGTTAGGTCTGCTCTGAGTCAGTCATGGCACCAGGTCCGTACAGGGACCAATCCCAGCCCTTCTCCTCTTGTGGAAGAACTTTCCAACAGCATGGTCACCTTCTTCTCTCTGTTCCCATTGCTCTTGTTGGGGGTTAAGGTCAGAGCAGTGTATCACACACACGAGAAGGTCTTGACCAAGTGTGGGGGTGAATTTATTTCTGTTTTCAATTCTTAGCTTCTCTGTTTGCCTCTGTTGCTGACAGGAACAAGGGTACATGAGATCTATGAGTCATCCCTGCATCCTTGGGCTACGGCTCATCCCTGCATCCGTGGGCTACGGCTCATCCCTGCATCCATGGGCTGCAGCTCATCTCTGCATCCATGAGTTGTGGTTCATTTCTGCATCCTTGGGCATCTGAGAGTAAATGCCTACTTTCCAATAATTTAATAGAAAATGAATTTTGCTGAAAAGCCTAAGAACCATGACCTTGCCAGTCAGTCAAGCACAGAACTTCCTGCTTATTAATATTAATATTAATAATATCCCGTAATATTAATATCCTGTAATCAATTCCCGTAACACCTCCCCCTTTTGTTTAAATAAGAGAGTTCTAAACCTACAATGAAATTATATACAATAATTACAAATATCCTATTCTAACTAGCTTAGGTCTTGTATAATAAATAACTTGGCCAAGTCATGAGAGAAAGTAACTACATTTATATAGTCTTCAACCCCATCGAAGATCTGAGAAAGGAAATAATGTTACCTGGGTAATTAGGAAGTTCAGTAAAACAACTTCCAAAACATGCAACAAATCACAGAGACAACTAGCTACCTAGGTAATCACCCAAAGTCACATTAGCAGCGTTTAAGCAACCAACTTTGGCTAAGGCCTAACATAACTGACATACCATTTTCAAAGGCAAGCAACTTTTCAAAACTATCTTACCCTGTCTTGGCAGGATATGACAGCCCTGTTTTATCCATTGATGCACGCCCTGTATCTTTGTCAGTGGTTGGGGTATGGGCATTTCTTTGCCCCAAGGCCAGTTCTGCCAAAAAGAAAGGCTCCAGGTGGAGTGTCTTTGGTGCTCAACATTCTCTCGGGAATAGAGTGGTGTTGCCAGGAGCAATTGTGTCTCACTACCACAAAACTCTGAGTTAGATTAAAGGCCATTTTCTACAGCTCTTTGAAGAAGTTGAAGATTATCTATCTATACTGAGTATAATCTCTATATATCTAAAGAACCTGATTAGTCTAATTATAAATGACAAACTTAGATGACTATTAGTCTATATAATTCTCAATATCTATCTAACTTAAAGACTAAAATAAACGACTGTGAAACAAATGAGGACAATGACCTCCAAATATAAACAATGTACAAATATACATTGCATTAGGTAAATATATATCAATACACAAACATTATATAAGTATCTTAATCAGAGGTAGAAATGTACACTGCAATATGGTAAATATATATAATATATATCAATACAATATATGTCAATACATAAAAATGTTTTAAACAGAGGTAGAAACATGCATGCATACAATAGTCAATATAATTTAACTTTGTATCAATATACAAGAATCTATACCAATATATTTGTCTAAAAACAGTAATTCACAATTACAAATCTATTATCCCATCATCCCTCTTTTTTTTTTCAAAATGATCCCTGAGCTTATAAAATTCCTCCCCCAACCCTCAATCGTATACTAATTACAATCAACCCCTAAATGATGTCCCTAAACCCAAGGGCAAACTTTACTGGGAGAGGGGACGTCGTCCTCTAGAATTACTTCCAGCTGTCATGGGGGCGACGTTCTTTCTGGGGGATCCTGTGAAAGTAAAATGATGGTTAAATTTCAAGATCAATGTCTTTTAAATTGCCAATAGTCTCTGAGTATTTTGTGCAGGTCTGGCCAAAATGTTGTATAAGATGTGCACCATTTCAGCTAATCAAGTTGGAACTGTCTTGTGCAGCTGGTACCCAAAGCAGGTCTTGTAGTAGCGCTATCAGTATCATGACGTCATATCAACCAGGTGGAGTTGTTGTTATGGGGCCCCATCTTCTTCCTGGAAACTTCAAATGTCACTTCAGGAAAAACTCATTGTTCATTATGAAAAACTTAAACATTAATCATATAGACATATATATATATATATTCAATGAAAGACATGATAGATATAGTCAATGAAAAGTATGATAGATATGAAGAAAAGCAAAGATGTTTTCTAAACTCATATTTCTTAAATATTCTTCATGGCTCTTGACATGAGACAGAAACTCCAGAAACTCTGGGTTTTTCTCTTACTAACAGGCTTGGAATTGGAGAGGGACTGAGCCAGAGTCCAACTTCAAAACCAGCTTTATAAATTTAGAAATATGGTTTAATATTACTTACACAACCCATTCAGTTTTCTTGATATTTCCTATTGGGCAGGTATTTTTCCATCTGTAAGTATCTAAACATCCAGGGTCCCTTGAATTTCTCAAAGATGAGTGATTTCCTGTGGAGATAAGAACAGAACCCTGCCCCCATTCTATATGTTTTTCTTACTACCTGTATGAATATCATCATTGTGGATGAGTTGTCATTTCTCCTTTCCAAGAGGTTTCTCCTCTTCAAATCGAAACTTTATTAATTTTGATGGTATCCACAATTTTTCTTCTCCTGTGGAAACAAGAGCAAAACCCCTTCCCCAACGTAGCACATCTCCTGGCTTCCATTGAGAGGTCAGCACATCTTTGAAATAAATTGGTTGATTTAGTTCAGCAGACTTTTCCATTATCCAATGTCTTTCTGCTGCTGTCGTTCCTTTCTCATTAGCATTAAGAAAATTCAAGGTTAATAAAGCATTATGTAATCTATTTCTGGGGGTATTTTCGGTCCCTTTCTGTTTGTTCAGCATATCCTTTATAGTACGATTTGATCTTTCTATAACTGCCTGACCTGTAGGATTATTTGGTATACCTGTAATGTGTTTTATATTATCATAATCAAAAAAGCGTTTCATTTTCTTAGATACATATGCTGGACTATTATCTGTCTTTATTTGCGCAGGTATACCCATGATGGCCATAACTTCCAATAAATGTGTGATTACTGAATCAGCCTTTTCTGAGCTCAGGGCAGTAGCTATGGTCTATGGTGTGGTGTACATATTTTAATTTACCAAATTCCATAAAGTGGAACACATCCATCTGCCAGATTTCATTTCTCTTAGTACCTTTTGGGTTACTCCCTGAAGGCAACGGTGTTTGATTATAGAAAGAACAAGTAGGACATCTCTTTATAATGTCCTTAGCTTGTTGCCAAGTAATGGAAAATTCTTTCTTTAGGTCTTTACTATTGACATGATGCTTCTTATGAAATTCTGAGGCCTGCAACACACTTCCAATCAATAATTGATCAATCTCAGGGTAACACCTCCCGTAACAATATTAATATCAATAATTATTAATATTAATAATATCAATAATTGATCAACCTTTCCACTGGATAAGCTGAACTGTCAGGCGCAGTAGTGGAGGGGTCCTGTGTCACAGTTTGAAAGGGGACAAGCAGTAGTTCTGTAGGAGTGGTGTGATGGCACCGGCCTCCTCATTTTCAGTTTCTTCATCTTTAGAGCCAGGAGTTTGATTAAATTCATGATTTCCTCAGAACTTAACCTTTAGAGTGAGCTTGATTGTCAATCTGAGAATGAGTTCCTGTGGCCTGCAGAAGGGAGAAACACAGTTCAAGGGTTCTAGACTTCTCTGTAAGTAATATTTAAACCTACTCCAAAGGACAGCATCTTTTCTTTAGCATCACTACTCTCTAATGCCCCCTGTAGTCCTAAAATTGCACGTCCACAGAGATATCATTTAATGATAGCGATTAAAAAAAGTATAAGGACTTTTTTTGCACAATTTTTAAAAATTTATTTCCTCTTCATTGGCGTGCATTGCACACGGTATTGGGTTATGTAAAGACATTTTCATATGGATTGTGCGACGGATTTGATGTAGTTACCACCTCCTTCCTCATGCCTACCTGCTCCCGTTAATTCCCTTTGTTCCCCTAGACAATTTCACTCCTATTTTCATGTCATGCATACATGCGTGACTTTATGTTTCTGTAGAAAATCAAGGAAGTGTGTGTGAGAGAAAGCATGCAGTATTTGTCTGTCTTCCTCAATCTGCCCTAATTAATATAATATGACTGTCTCTGCAAATGGCATGTCTTCGTTCTTTAGAGCTGAAAAATATTCTATTGTGGGGACAGTGAGACGGCTCAGCAGGAAAAAGCGCTTACTGTTCAGGACTCATGGCCGGGCTCCGATTCCTGGTGAAGAGTGAGAGTCAGCTCCAGAGAATTGTCCTCTGTTCTCCATAGACACACTATGTGACTTTGTGTCAGCATACTCATACCACACACAGACAGACACGCATGCACACACACATACACACGTGCACACATGCACACGCATGCATACACACACATACACATGCACACACACATGCATATGCACACACATACACATACACGTGCATATATACACATACACACACATGCACACCCACACCTGTATGAATGCATACTTGTGTGCATATGCATACAATACATACATGTGTGCACATGCAATAATAATAAATTAATTAATAATAGATAGTTTTTAAAACTTCCATGGTATGACTATACCGTATTTTCCTTATCCAGTCTGCTGACAGACACCTCTGTTGATCCCATATCTTGGTTGTTGCAAATGACATGGCAGTGTTCAAGTATCTGGGATACATTGACTTGGGGTCCTTTGGATAAATAGCCAGGAATAATCTAGGTACATTCCAGTGATTTCTTAAATTTTATTGGTATAATGGTCATATTTCCCATTTAGGCTCTTATTTTATTAATTTTAGTCTTCTCATTCTTTTGTTTGGTTAGTTTGGCTAAAAGTTTTGACAGTTGCATTTATTGTTCAAAGAATAATTTTGTCAGGGACGCTCACATGTAAACCCCACATGCAGGGAGATGATCAGTGCACAGTGAGAACAGCAAACCCACGTTCAGGGAGATGATCCGTGCACAGTGAGAACAGCAAACCCATGTGTAGGGAGATTATCTGTGTAGGTGAGAACAGCAAACCCACGTGCAGGGAGATGATCTGTGTGTGGTGAGAACAGCAAACCCATGTGCAGGGAGATGATCTGTGTAGGTGAGAACAGCAAACCCATGTGCAGGGAGATGATCTGTGTAGGTGAGAACAGCAAACCCATGTGCAGGGAGATGATCTGTGTGTGGTGAGAACAGCAAACCCATGTGCAGGGAGATGATCTGTGTAGGTGAGAACAGCAAACCCACGTGCAGGGAGATGATCTGTGTGTGGTGAGAACGGCAAACCCACGTGCAGGGAGATGATCTGTGTGTGGTGAGAACAGCAAACCCACGTGCAGGGAGATGATCTGTGCACGGTGAGAACAGCAAACCCACGTGCAGGGAGGTGATCTGTGTGTGGTGAGAACGGCAAACCCCACGTGCAGGGAGATGATCTGTGCACGGTGAAGAATGCAAACCCACGTTCAGGGAGATGATCTGTGTGTGGTGAGAACAGCAAACCCACGTGCAGGGAGATGATCTGTGCACGATGAGAACGGCAAACCCACGTGCAGGGAGATGATCTGTGCATGGTGAGAACGGCAAACCCCACGTGCAGGGAGATGATCTGTCCACGGTGAGAACAGCAAACCCACGTGCAGGGAGGTGATCTGTGCACGGTGAGAACGGCAAACCCCACGTGCAGGGAGATGATCTGTGTAGGTGAGAACAGCAAACCCACGTGCAGGGAGATGATCTGTGTAGGTGAGAACAGCAAACCCATGTGCAGGGAGATGATCTGTGTAGGTGAGAACAGCAAACCCACGTGCAGGGAGATGATCTGTGTGTGGTGAGAACGGCAAACCCACGTGCAGGGAGATGATCTGTGCACGGTGAGAACAGCAAACCCACGTTCAGGGAGGTGATCTGTGTGTGGTGAGAACGGCAAACCCCACGTGCAGGGAGATGATCTGTGCACGGTGAGAACAGCAAACCTACGTGCAGGGAGATGATCTGTGTGTGGTGAGAACAGCAAACCCACGTGCAGGGAGATGATCTGTGCACGGTGAGAACAGCAAACCCACGTGCAGGGAGATGATCTGTGCACGATGAGAACGGCAAACCCACGTGCAGGGAGATGATCTGTGCATGGTGAGAACGGCAAACCCCACGTGCAGGGAGATGATCTGTCCACGGTGAGAACAGCAAACCCACGTGCAGGGAGGTGATCTGTGCACGGTGAGAACGGCAAACCCCACGTGCAGGGAGATGATCTGTGTGTGGTGAGAACAGCAAACCCACGTGCAGGGAGGTGATCTGTGCACGGTGAGAACAGCAAACCCACGTGCAGGGAGATGATCTGTGTGTGGTGAGAACAGCAAACCCACGTGCAGGGAGGTGATCTGTGCACGGTGAGAACGGCAAACCCACGTGCAGGGAGATGATCTGTGTGTGGTGAGAACGGCAAACCCACGTGCAGGGAGGTGATCTGTGCACAGTGAGAACAGCAAACCCACGTTCAGGGAGATGATCTGTGTGTGGTGAGAACGGCAAACCCACGTGCAGGGAGGTGATCTGTGCACAGTGAGAACAGCAAACCCACGTGCAGGGAGATGATCTGTGTGTGGTGAGAACTACAAACCCACGTGCAGGGAGATGATCTGTGCACGGTGAAGAATGCAAACCCACGTGCAGGGAGATGATCGGTGCACGGTGAGAACGGCAAACCCACGTGCAGGGAGATGATCTGTGCACGGTGAAGAATGCAAACCCACGTGCAGGGAGGTGGTCTGTGCACGGTGAGAACAGCAAACCCACGTGCAGGGAGATGATCTGTGCGTGGTGAGAACAGCAAACCCACGTGCAGGGAGATGATCTGTGTGTGGTGAGAACTACAAACCCACGTGCAGGGAGATGATCTGTGCACGGTGAGAACATCAAACCTCACATGCAGGGAGATGATCTGTGCACGGTGAAGAATGGCACTTGAGTCGGCCCCACCTTTGCAGGCCCTGGGTCAAACCTTCCAGAGTGAGACCTCAGTGTTAATTTTTATTGCACAGCATCCTGACAGACTTACGAGTATCCTAAATTGCCTGCACCCTCTACCAGCCGGAGGCTGAAGGAACTGACTCAGGACTCCCAGCCCAGGCAGGAGGCTGCAAGTGTTTTCTCCTGTCTCCCACTGAGCAGCGGGCATGACTCATCTTATTGGAGTACCACAGACCGTGTGATTGGGGTCTCCCATGACATGCCAAGGAATGTGAGTGATGTCACAAACAGACTCAGACATTGCTGTTCTTCACTGTGCAAGAGGAAGCTATTCTCACCACGGGAAAGAAAACCAGGAAAGTGATGACTGACGGGGAGGCCAAGGCAGGGCTGAGTGGGAGAGAGGGGCCTGGGCAGCTGGAGCTTGGCCACCTGGCCCTATGGCCTTGCCAGACTCGCCTGGTTTGTGGTGAGGCCTCTCTACAGAAGATCTCCCCAAAGGCAAGTGTTGGCGTAACCCCTGAGTGTACAGCCAATTTAAGCACTGTGGGGGTAAACGTGGGTGTTTCCTGGAAGTGTGTGGTGGGCTAGACAGCCCGAGGAGGCAGCTCTCCAGCAGAAGACACGGGAAAGATGGAGAGAAGATGCCAGCAAGCTGTATCAATACAAACTCCTAACGACAGTTTCCTCGCCCCAGTCAAACATATGGCAGGATGGAGGCTATCTTGCTCATACTACTTGTGATTCAAAAAGCTGTTCGTTTGCCTGTCGAGCAGAGTTGGAAGGCCTTCGGTGCGGCACATTCTTTTAGTCGTGCTGAGAGCGGAGGTGACTTCCCAGAGAGCAGAGAGGAGAAGGAAATAGAGGTGGCACCCTGTGGCCCCTACCCTTTGTTTTCACAGGCAAAGCCTGGCTGAGACTGATCCCAGAGTGATCATATTTCAAGTCCCACATGTTTGAAGCGTGGTGGTGACTCACAAGCGCACTTACTGAATGTTTTATGTAGGTGTGTGATTTATATATCTATACGTGTAAGTGTGTTGATGTGTTTGCTCCGGTGTGTGGGCGCACATGTGTATGGATATCACAGGTCAGGAAGGACACAGGGATCATTTCTCAGGAGCAATGGGGTAGGGTCTCTCATTGCGTGCGACACAGGATTCACTGACTTGACTGAGCAGGCTGACCATCAAGCCCCAGTGATCCCTCTGTCTCCCCAGTGCTGGGGTGGCATTCACGTGGAAATCAAAATGCTCATACTTTCATGGCATGCATTTACTGAGATAGCTCCTTAGCCCTACACAGGTGTCCTCATGTCTGCATGCCCTGCTCCCCACGTGACTTCAGGCTTGGGAAGGGTGGGTCTTGACCTGCAGATAGATGGTACTGTGGTTTTATTTCTTTTTTTAAAATTAATTAATTAATTTGTTATGTATACAATATTCTATCTGTGTGTATGCCTGCAGGCCAGAAGAGGGCACCAGACCTTATTACAGATGGTTGTGAGCCACCATGTGGTTGCTGGGAATTGAACTAAGGACCTTTGGAAGAGCAGGCAATGCTTTTAACCGCTGAGCCATCTCTCCAGCCCTGGTACTGTGTTTCTGACCGCTCTTCTGGCCTAGAGTATGTGTCAGTCCACGTGATTAGCAGAACTCCCTAGGTTGCTAGGGAGACAGACGAGAACAAGCTTTGTTTGTCAGGCTGTCCCATCATTGTGCCCCACCTGTTTTCCTGTGTCCTGTGCTGCTGTGCCAACACGCACCTCCTCCATCCGGGCTTGTTTCCCTTCTACCCCCTTTGTGGAATGGTGGGTGATTTTGTTGTTGTTAATTTCAGACTGAGTCATGCTCACAAGGCTTAGGCTTCATTGAAGTCCCACATCAGTGAGACTTAAGGGGTTGGACATGTGTTTTGCCATCGCTTTCATATGCTCACCCTCTTGCTCGTTCGGCATGGCAACGTTCCTCTTTCATCTGTCAGCTCTTCCATCCGTGTGGGTTCAGTTCTTCAGGAAATGTTCAGCAGGCACCAGCTGTGTGCTGGCTGCTAGAGCTAAAGTGACTAACAGCTCTGTCACTGTGTGTGTGTGCGTGCGCACGCGTGTGTGGATATGCTCTGTACTGGGAGGGACCAGGAAGGTTTGTGGTAGGGTCTGGTAAGGGTTAGAAACTTGGGACCTGTTGTGTCTGGCTGCTGTTACATCGATGCTCTCTTTGGTTAAGGCTGTGGTTATACCTGGAGGCCAGGGATTCTCACGGGTAGCTGCTTGGATAAGCTGGAGAACTTTGGATGGACTGATCTTCTTTCCTTTGGATGCGGTGGAGTTGGGCATATTGAGGTGTTACACGTACATGGGTTCCTGACATACAGCTCAAAGTTAAGTAGAAGATTCAAGGAGGAAGAACTAGGGTGTGAATCAGTCCCTTCACAGCGCTCTGTTTAGGAGTGCCTCGGTTCTGTCTATCATCTCTTGAGTGGGACCCATCTCATTTTAGCCAGCAGCTCCTTACAGCAGCATTTGTTAAATTTTACTATACATTCAAATCAGCCGAGAGTTTGTTAAAGTCTAGATTTTGATGGAACAGGTCTGGGGTGGGGCCTGAGATTGTGTTTCCAGCGGGCCCTAAGGTGTGAATGGGAAGATTACATTCCAAGTAGCAAGAGTCTTTACCGTAGCATTTGTGGGATGCAGTGAAAACTTGTGAGAGCAATTCAGGTGGGGTTCAGACTGGCTCATTACGGATCTATGCTTCTGATGTTTAGGGTTTTCTGCTGTGGGATGCTTCTGTACACTGTACCGTTCCCCTTTAGTTAGTAATAAGAGCTATTTGACCAATAGCCGTGTAGAATAAATAGGGTTAGGTGAAACAATGAAACTGAGGAGGTGGAGGAGGGGCAAAAGTGAAAGAGACATATGAGAAACTGCCCAAGAAACAAGATGCCAGCAGACCAGTAAGAGACATGGCCATGTGGCAATACATAGATTAATAGAATGAGTTAATTTCAATGTAAGAGCCAGTTAGTAATAAGCCTGAACTATAGACCAAACAGTTTGTAATTAATATTAGTTTCTGTGTGATTATTTGGAACTATGTAGTTGGGAGATGAAAGCACTGTTTACAGTTTTATATATTTGTGTGTGTGTATTTATGTATGCATATGTATTTGTTCATGTATGTTCATGCATATGTGTGTGGAGGTGAGAGGTCATTCTCAGTTTTTTTCCTTGGTTTTAAGGGTATCTCATTGTACCTAGATGGCACCAATTTTGTTAGACTAGATGGCTAGTTAGACCCAGAGCCCTTTCTTTTAAGTGCAAATTCTTACATTGATATATATTTGTGTGTTTTACAAGCAGGTTATAACCGACTCTGCCAGTACCCTTATAAATACTAGGTCTCATTTTTAAAAGATATTATTACCACACATTAATAATAAATAACAATAGTGTTCATGATGGCATTTTCACATACATATATTATTCATTTTGATTATATTCACATCATTATTTTCTCTTGTCCCTTTTTATCTCTACTGTTTCCCATCATTTTTTTCAACAGGTCCTAGTAATTTTTTGGGTGGTGGTGGTGAGTGACCTAATAAATTTAATTAAGCTTGTTTACAGGAGCATGGGCTAGGATTACGGAAATGTAGGCAACTTAACCACTGGTTACATCACTTATGAAAATGTTTCTCTCTGTCCTACCAACTGTTACTGTCAATTAGATCTTCAGGGAGGGATGGCCTCTGCCCCTGTGATGGGATGGTGATCAGCTCAGTCTTGTATTTGTCTTATTCAGGTCTGAGAGAGCTCTTGAGTACAGCAGCCCTGACATACCTGGAAGAAAGTTTTCTAGAACACTCTGCCCATTCATTTCACTCTTACGTTCTTTCTGCTCCTCTTCTGTGATGTTCTCTGAGCCTGGGGAGGAGGTGATAGAGATGTCATGTATAGAGTGATAGAGATGTCATGTATAGAGTGATAGAGATGTCATCATCGATAGAGTGATAGAGATGTCATGTATAGAGTGATAGAGATGTCATCATCTATAGAGTGATAGAATGTCATGTATAGAGTGATAGAGATGTCATCTATAGAGTGATAGAGATGTCATGTATAGAGTTATAGAGATGTCATCATCTATAGAGTGATAGAATGTCATGTATAGAGTGATAGAGATGTCATCATCGATAGAGTGATAGAGATGTCATGTATAGAGTGATAGAGATGTCATCATCTATAGAGTGATATAAATGCTAATGGATGTGCATTTAACAGTCATGTATTTTCAGTGCTTGGACTAGTAATGAGCTTCTGGATTACTCTCTGACTCCTATAAAAAGAAGCTTCAGTAGCCAAAACTGAGGGCGGTACTGATCTGTGGACGTAAGCATAGATATTCAGAAGGCAATTTGGTGGGCATATATCCATTTAGCAGAACAACAGTAGTACTCCCAAGCTAGGTCCAGTGACCTTATCCTAAGCTATAGGCGTTTGATCAAGTTTATAATATTGAGAATGAGCTCCCTCCCGGAGAGCAAGCGAGCCTTAAATCTAACCATAATGCCATTGGTTGTCTCCATAACAACCATGCCACTGTTGTGAGTGCATCTTGTCTGGCTAGCTCATAGTGGGCAGGGCCCACAGCTAAAGAAGACTTCTGCTGACTTTTCTCCCCCATCAACCTGCATAGCAACTTCTGGCCCTATAAAATCTAACAAGCATGAGGCTTCTCTCTGGGTTCCAGCTTGATTTCGCATTGTTCTACGGCTAGAGCATGTAGTGTGTTCAGCAGTAAGATTATGTTGAGCTCTAGTGTATCATGTGAGGAGAAATCAGAGGCCTCCCTAACCTGTATCTCACGGGGAGATAGCCTACTGTGGCTTCCTGGAACAGCCCTATGCATCCAGAGAGTGCCTCTCTATTTAAACTCCTCTCCTTTTCAATTTTATTTTTTAATTAGCTTATAAAGTAGCCTGTCCCCCTTATGGCTTTTTCCTATACGTCCACCCTTTCTTCAATCCTCTCCCCATATCCTAGACTCCCCGTACCCACTTAAACCTTTCTACCGCCAAGATTGCCTTTCCCGTTTTCATATCGCATGTCCTAGGCTCTCCCTGCCTTTTATACTGGATATGACAACTGATAATGCTCTACATATTTATTTGATGAAAAATGATATCCTCATGCTTTAATTTGCATTTCCTTGAGTAATGTTTTTGTCAGGTGTCTTCCTTGGGGGAATAAGAGTATTAAACTCCTTTCTCATTTTTTTTTTCTTGTATGTTTTCCTCTTGCTCATCAGTTGAAGTGTCCTTTAGACACAAAGGGAATAAACTCTAGGTTTAGATGGAGGTATCGTTTGCTCACTTTTCATTTGCCTTTTAGGGCTTAAAAATCAATTTCCTTTATTTGTTCATTAATTTTTGTTTGCTTTTGTGCTTAGGAAGGTGTTGCCTCCAGATTTTAAAGGCACAGCCTTTATGTTTCTCTCTAGCTTATTATGGCTTCACTTTCGCATTGACGTTTTAGTCCCTTTGGCAATTGTGTGTGTGTATGCGTGTGCGTATTTGTGTGTGTGTGTGTGTGTGTGTGTGCGCACGCGCACGTGTGCATAAAAGGCAAATGAACTTGTCGGTTTTGTAAATCAAGCTGGAGACAGAGTTATTACATTTGTATGATACAATTCTTTACCTACAAATTCCTTTGTCAGACATTGTAAAGAAAGCGTCTTAGCTGCATTTAGACGTTGAAAGCCTTACTTCCTGTTTGCTCTTGGGGTGTCAAGGGGTGACAGTGCCTCTGAAACTCTGATATCAGTGGAGACACTAGAAACTTTCTGTGCCTCTTCTGCTTCCTGTTGCAGTGAGGCTCGAGGCCTGTCTTGTTGTTGCCCCTCTGCTCTCACTGCGCCTCCTAATGCCCCCACCCCAGCCGCATTTCTCTCCCCTGCTCTGCCTCTGTCTGTTCTCTCCTAGTTGTGTCTCCCCCAGCTGCACCTTCCCTGATTGGACCTCCACCAACTGTCTCCCCCAGTGCCGCTTCCCAGCGCTCCTCCTGTTCAGCTGCCCTTGTTTCTGAGAGGAACTCTGGTATCCCCAACTATGCTCAATGGCATCGCGGCCAGGCAATTACAGCTGCTCCCTTACCTGCTCTGCCTGAGTTACTGAGTTCAGTACTGAACAGTCTGATCGATGGAAGCCTCGGGGCTCTCTCTGACTGGGTCTCGGTAGCGGCCGCCTGCTCAGTCACATGCAGGCTTGCACCTGTGCCTTTTTGGTGAGCTCACTGACAGTCTGGCTGTCCTCGACCCTTGTTCTAACTCTTACTTCTGTGAGCAGCGAGCTGACAGAGAGTTATTCGGTTCTTGTGACAGTTCATTCTTTCCAGCGTTTCTGAGAATCCAAGGACCACAGTTGTGGAAACACAGATGTAAAGGCACGGATGGTGGTGGGTAATAATCGCACGTTTTTCTGTTACTTCCCCCCGGCAGGGCTGTTTAATATTACAAGAGCAGTGCCATATTAATAAACAGAGCCCGGGGTTTCACATCAGAAGTCCTCTGTCTGAGTCCTGGCATTGCCGCTGTGCAGCTGTGTGGCCTTGGGTAATTCACTTAACCTCTCTAAGTGTTTGCCGGGACCTTAGAGGGACTCTTTTTGTCCTAGAACAGCCACCATCAGATCACTGAGAGAATGCTGCCTGGCACTCGCCTGCCTGAATGCCGTGAGAAGTTGCGTTTATAGGATCTGTGAGTCCACATCGTCAATTCAATCGTTCACACAGCAGTCTGACAGAGCAGGTGGTGGATAGCAGTGTAGGAATGTCGGTGTGTGGCTGTATCACCCTCTCCTTCCCCCTATTTCAAACACTGAGTAAGATTTTTTTTTTTTTTTGTCTCCTGAAACCTTTTTCTGAAGAGGGCAATGACTGAACATCCATCTTGTGCTCATGTACTATTTTAATATTTTTGGTTTTTGTTTCAAAATGCAAAAACGTGTTCTGAAAACTGTCCATGAATCTTTGTGATCAGATGCATAAGTTCATTTTTATGTGGATATTCTTGACTATTCTTTCCCATGCCACAGGGAGCCATAAGGAAGGAGTCAATGAGAGAGAGGGAGAGGACTTCCTGGAAGAGGTGACATTTGAGCTGGGTATTGAAGCATAAATGGGAGTTTGCTGTATGGGAAAAGGCATTGTGGGCATGCAAAGGTGAGGCATTTACCAGAATTACGGCACCTTTGGATGCACTGGGCCATTGAAGGTAGCTGGAGGGAAGCTGTGGCAGAGAGGAGGGAGAGGGGACTCTTACAAGGGAAGCTCCTCAGACAAGAGGGTTAATTCTGAAGGAATTGTGTATCGGTCTACCTGGCCTGCAGAAGTTCCATTTAATTCCAAGCAGGATAGTAGATTTGTTATTCAGAAAGAGAGCCCTGAAGCAGAGAAGAGCCGCTGGAGCCCTGGAAGAAGCTGGCAGGGCTCTGGTGGGGTCTTCAGCTCCCAACAGGTACCAAGAAATTATGCCTCTGTGTTCTTTGTCCTTTCCCCTATAAATGGCAGGTCCGGGAGACCAGAAGGAGGCAGCTGCCAGCTGCAGGTTGGACAGGGTAAGGGGAAGTCTGTACTCAGCCCAGGTATTCAGAGGCCAGACTCACCTCTCTCTTTGCACCTAATGATGTAAGGCACTTTGTTTTTGCCTCTCTCTGTAGTGTGTGTGTGTGTGCGCGTGCGTGCGTGCGTGCACACATGCTTGTGCGCATGTGTGCGCGTGTGTTTTAAACACGTTTTTGTTTGCGTGTGTGCAGGTGTGCATGTTGTTGTGCAGGCTGTGTGGCTGCATGCTTGCAGAGGCTGTAAGCGGGGTTGTGGTGAAAACACTACAAGGGACTCTCCATGGGTGGGAAGAAGGTGTTTTTGGAAATCATGAAACTGCCACGTGGCTATCTCAAGATGGTAGGGACTAGCCAGAGGTGTTTGGAGGAGGCCTAAGGGAAAGAGAGAATGACAACATGGTGAGGAAAGCCTTGCCAGTTCTTGCCAGTTAAAAATGAAACCCGCTGGGACTCCAGGGGTTGGGGGCGGGGAGCTATAAACTGGAATAGTCTGGAAATTCGGGGTAGTGGGAGAGGAAGAAGCGTGTGGGTCTGAAGAATCAAGTGGCTTTGATGTGTGTTCCAGGTGTCTTCTGTTAATAGGGCCTGCAGGATGCTGAGGGTAGCAGGGGACTTTGATGTGTATTACAGGTATACGCTAATTGAGAACTGGGCACCTCCATTTGCCTTAGTCAGCTGCAGGGAGAGATAAGAGCTGATGGCTCTTCCTGGCAGGCAGAAATCTGTCACGGGTTTCTGAGGAGCTCTGAATGTAGGCTTTTATCTATCTACAAGCACTGCTTCTGTTTGCCCTGTCAGAATTCAGCCTGAGACGAGCCTGGACTATCATTTGGGGACCTTCTTGGGGCTTGGGACCTAACAGAGGCCAGATGTTGACATCAGGTATCTTTCTCAGTCACTAAAGCCCAGTCTCTGGCCGACACGGGTGGTCCAGCCAGCTCATTCTAGGGACCCTGTCTTTACCTCAGAGTTCTGGGGTTGCAGGCAGGCTGCCATCTTCAGAGTTTAAATGGTTGCTGGGAATCTCAACATTGGTTTGTACACTCGTACGGCAAGCCCTTTGCCCACCAAACCACCTCACCAGTCCATTTGAAGTGTTTTTCTGAACCTTTTAAAATGAGAACTAATTTTCTATGTGGCTTCCAATTGATAGGGAAACCTGCAGGGGTTTATTTAGTGTGACGGAGCCCTCCCTGCCTGTCACTCCTCCTGACACGGGGGCTCCCTATTTTTTTTAAATATTTATTTATTTATTTATTTATTTTGTATACAATATTCTGTCTGTGTGCACCTGCAGGCCAGAAGAGGGCACCAGACCTCATTACAGATGGTTGTGAGCCACCATGTGGTTGCTGGGAATTGAACTCAGGACCTTTGGAAGAGCAGGCAATGCTCTTAACCTCTGAGCCATCTATTAACATAGCAGTCTGCGGTCTAATGGCGTCTTTCACCTGATTAGCAGCAAGGCAAAGAAAAGCTCCTCACTGCGGTTTTAAATTAGGTTATGATATAACCGATCTTGAGCTTATGTTTCAGTTGTTTCTGGAACCTTGATCACGCTATATTAGCCTAGATTAAGTTGCCATAGAGGCTACAGTTTCTTACTGTTTAGAACCAAACAAAACCAAGGTTGGTTTATTTTCTGTGACATTCTTGAAGACTCTTTTGAAATGGCTTCAACCCACTTCAACCTTTCACTCCTGTTGGAGCACAAGTCCTGAGTGCTGGGGCTCTGAAGTTTGATTTCTGAGCCATGATTTGAGTACAACTTTTTTTTTTTTTAAGACAGTTTTAAGTAGGCTGGCGTCAAATTCACCATGTATGTGAAGATGACCTAGAACGTCCATCCTACTGCTTCTAAGTGCCAAGTTTCTAGACGTGTGCCGAGTTTCTAGACATGTGCCATCACACCCACTCTATGTGGTGCTGCGGATCCTACCCAGGGAGTCGCGTATGCTAGGCAAACATATAGCCCCTGGGAACAGCTGTTTGAGAAGGCTCTGTGCCTGCTGGACGGCATCCAGCCCCACCCCGTATTGCCACCTGCTTTGGCAAGGCAAGAAGAGGTTCCAGTCTCCCCATTCCCCCCACCCCGACTCCTGCTCTAAACCAGAAACAAATTTTCCAAATCTTCTGTCTTGTTAAAACCCTGTTGGAGAAGGGAGGGTCTCAGTGACATGCCTTTGTGCTGTGGTCCTGATGGAGGAGCTGGGCACAGAGTCTTTGACATGACCACGTGGATTCTTTGAATTTAAAGGTGTTTTTTTAGAGAGAAACAGATGTGATCTAGGGAAGCCCAATGGGGTGCTCTGTGCCCCACAGGTGCCTGCCTGAACTTTCACAGGGTCCTGTGCTAACCGGGTGATGTCCGTTTTATGAAAGCAGCTAGAACGTGAACTTGAATTGAGTATCCACAGCCGGACATGAAGTTTGCTCGCAGATTTTCTGAAGACTGAGGCAGAACAGGGAGATAATGTGTTCTCTGTGGCCATGACCATGGCCTCGTCTGCGCAGAGTGCCGGCTCTTTAGCAGCCTGTTTTCTTACTACTTTCCCAAACTAGAGAAAGGTAGGGCATATTCTTACCATCAAAAACATTACCGATAGAAGTATTTTGTCCCCTCTCAGAAAAACAAGGACACATGGTTTATGAAGCTGGATCAGCCATGGACCCTTGACAAAATGAAGACGTTATAGGAGATCTGGCTCAGCAAAGGCGATCCCTGAGGACGTAGGCCACACTAGTCCAGGCGTATTGCCCTCTGTGGTTTAGTGCATTTAAAACACGGAGTACAACGGTCATTGAACAATCGAGCGTGGGCCCGATGGGTTCTGTCAGACCCAGCCTTGTTCTTGGTGGAGCTGAAGAGGCAGATGTTGTGTGATGCTAAAATGCCTGTGGGCTAGAAGCTCTTTGTGAGATTCTGGGTGATGCTGCTGCTGCTGCTGGTGACTTCTGATCCTTTTACATCCCCCCACCCACCCTCCACACCTTCAAGCCCCACCCTTGGCAACCTGCTGGAGTCTGCTGCAGATGGTAAGGACCCAGCGTCAGGTGGGATGTCTGGTCCTCAGGGATGCTCCTCATCTCTGCAGCTGGCTCAGGGCCAGCACAGTTCTCAGAGGAACAGTCTCTGAATACACGCAGTGGGAATGTTTCAGTACTGGTCTTACCAAAGACTGAACAAACGTTCATTCTCCTAGCAGTTGCTCATGAGATACTGGATTTCATCAGACTGAGTTTTCTTCTATTGCTTTGCTAGCGTTTTATTAGAACTTATTTTCGAATCCATCAATTCCTTGTAAGATATATATATATATACACATATATATATTTATTCCTTGTAATATATATATTACAATTCCTTGTAAGATATTATATATATCTTATATAAATAAGTTACTACACACACACACACATATATATATATTTATGTATATGAGCCCTGCTGAGTTTGTGATCTCATGAAAATGTATGAGGATTTTTTTTCAAGTTATAAGAAATAGGAGTTGTGATACAAATTTTAGACTATAATTTGGGATTTAATTTTCTTTTCACTTCAGTTTTACTAAAATTTATATGAATTTAAAAATGACAAGTTTCTAACGTTTAGCTTAAGATGCTAAATGTTTAGTTAAGATGTACAGGACGAGTCCATCTTAACTCGCAGGTCTAACTAGGTAAATGGCAACATGGACAAACGTTCACGCATGCGCAGAGACACACCTCCGCCCACACCACAGACCACACTTGGCACCCTGTTCATTGAGTACCTTGTTGTGGAACTACTTACAGAACATCCGTATTTTCCTTCCTTTATGAAAGGGATGGGGAAAGGGAACACCTAAGGCTAAAAGCCTGAGTGGACGCCACGCTGCGAATATAGGCCCCATGAAGGTTTTGTATCGGGGGCACCAGACACACAAAGCCCTCCCAGGATCAAGTTTCCACTTGTCAGCTGCTAGATTATTCTTTCTAAAACTGATCTGCCTGAGAAGGGCCATAGGGCCCTCCTTTCCCACAGTTGCCCTTCCCAACCCTGCCGCCCACTTTCTGACAGGGGATAGATAATGTGACTTAATATGCTTCACGTCAGTGTCTCCAAGAACCAATGCATTCACAGCCTGCCATCCCTTGCCCGTCAGATAGTTTCCAGGCTATGTTTGTTTGTTGTTTTGTTTTCGAGACAGGGTTTCTCTGTAACTTGGAGCCTGTCCTGGAACCCGCTCTGTAGACCAGGATGACCTCGAACTCAGGAGAGATCGGCCTGCCTGTGCCTCCAGACTGCTGGGATTAAAGATGTGCGCCACTACCGCCTGGCTCATTCTTTACTTTTTACCAAAGTGAAAAGAGGAGCCAAGTTCCCTCTGCAGGTAGATCACCAGGAGATCAATATGGGAATTAGACTGACAAGCCGATGCAGTGAGATGGTTCAGTGGGTAAGTCGAGTCCCGGCCCCTGAGTCTGCCAACCTGAAGTTGATCCTTAGAACCCCCTGTGCCCACATGGTGACCTTCACACTCCCACTGTGTCAGGTGCCCAAACATACACATGCACACACAATAAAGACATAAATAAATGGAAGAGAAGAGAAGCAAATGGCATGCTCTGTGTAATGAAATCTTCTTCTCCGGTTATTGTCGTGCTCCAAACTCTTCCATGTTCAGACACAGTAAAATGGAAAACAAAGAACAGCTAGATGAGTCACATTCTGTTATGACCGTGCTCCCGGGGTGGACGGCACAGCCCTAATTCCTCGAAGTGGCCGATGCTTACTGCCGAGGTTCCAATTTTTTTTCCTTTTTCTTTTTCTTTTTTTCTTTTCCAGTGTGAACCAATGGTGATCTTAAAATAACTCATTGTATAATAGGTATTTTTTTAACAGCCATCTGGGCAACAGTAGCAATCTTATAGGTTTTAACATATGTGTATTGTACCCAGATAAAATAAAATTACCAATAAAATACCTGCAAGCTTAAAATATGTTATTATGAAAATTAGTCCCCCTGTGGGGGACATGGAATGACACCATGAGCTGGAAATGATCACTTGTGCTTTCTTTTCTATACTTTTCTTCATTATCATTGTAATTGGTGAATATTCCTTTGCAGAACTTTAAGGGGAGGCCATGGGTACTCTGGTGGGTTCAGAGAGATCTGCACGGTAGAGATAGCCATGGTCACCAGAGGCTCTGGCCACATATGGAGACATACCTTATTTCACCTGTGCTTGAAGGAGTCTTAGAAGAGAGGGCTCCTTCTTCTCTTTCCCCTCACCTCTCCTCCGTCGTCACCTCTCCTTCTGTTTCTGCACCGTCTTCACCCCTTCTGTACAGCAGCATTCGGAGAGACACCCTTGATGGAGAATAATACCACCCAAACCAAACAAACTCTACTGCTTGCTATGTCTAAAGTTGTTGTAAGGAGAGCCGGGGCCCCTTGTTTATTCTGCCCAGCTAGCTAACACCCGAAATCATCACACAGAAATTGTATTAATTTAATCACTGCCTGGCCCATTATCTCTAGCCTCTTATTGGCTAACTCTCACATCTTAATTTAACCCATTTCTGTTAATCTTATGTCACCATGAGGTCGTGGCTTACCGGGAAAGATTCAGCATGTTTGACCTGGCGTCTCCTTGGTGGCTCTCTTTCTTTCTATGGCGGCTCTCTCTCTGACTCTGTTTTCTTCCTCCCAGAATTCACTTCTGTCTTCCCCGCCTACCTAAGTTCTGCCCTATCAGGCCAAGCAGTTTCTTTATTGATTAACCAATGAAAGCAACACATAAACAGAAGAACCTCCTACACCATAAAGTCTTTGGTCTCCTGGAGTGGCTCAGGTCTCTGAACTCTCTCTTACTCGATGATGCTGCATCTGTCCCTTCACTTTGTGAACAAAAGTCCCCTAGGTAGCAGTGTTCTGGAGGTACAAGGGCTATAAATGACATTTCCTTACCTCCTTATTGTCACAGGAAAAGGATCATCTCTTTTGGCACCGGCAGACAAAACTTGATCCCACCAGCCCCAACCAATGTTACTGTTCATGGTGTTCCCTGTTTTAATTCTGTTGATAATTCTCAGACGATGTGGGGGACCGTGTCCCACACAGCTTTTTTCTTTTTTTTTTTTTGTCATAACAGTTGGAGCCATATTCATACCCGGGGAAATGTAATAGTGATAGAATAAAGGTGGCATTGTATTGAGTGTCACTGTATACGATGACACCGATGTGTTTATCTATTTAAAAAAAATTACTGAATACCCATTTTATGCCAATGGGTTGGTGTTTTGCTGATTGTCAATCACAAGTCCTTAAATTGCTAGCATTCCAGTTCTGCTGATGGGCAAGCTGAGGCTTAGAGACACTGAAGCATTTTCTGAGTGAATAATGATGTAGGGTTTGAGTTCTGGCAGTGTTACTTGAGAACGTAAACTCTCAGTTAATCCTTGGGCGTGAAGAGGGTTTGACCTTTAATTATAAAACCATTTTGAGCATGGAAATAATTTTCATTTTATTATTTATTTATTTTCCTGGTGTTTTGAGACAGGCTTCCAGCCTGCCCTTGAACTCACAGTAGTCCTGACTCAGGCCCCGAGTGCTGCTACAGTTTGTGTGTGTCCCTCTGCCCACTGGCCAGTATTCAGATGCTACCCTAATTGCTTGTAGTTGACAAAATACGGATTTATTAAAAAAATATATACTCTAGGAGGAGACGCCATTCACTTTTGCTGTTTTGAAGTCAGAATTCTTGAGCTGAAACATTGCTGTTTGTACTCCATGCTCTGTTTTCAAAAGTGCGAATTTTAGAAAATTGTTTATTCTTCCTGAAAGAAATAAGTGCAAAAGGCAGATCTCATCCTTACTGCTGCCCTGAGTCAGCCTCTTGTGTCCTGGCTTCCAGCAGAGATCTACTTCTGTTTTGCACTTTGTGAACATTCTTCCAAAAAAAAAAAAAAAAAGGCCATTCATTAGCTTATATTTTCCACCACGCTGAGCCCTTTCCTCAGCAGAAGTGTCTGAGGTGGGATTTTGAGGGTGAGAATGGGGTCAGTGTTGTAACAGAATTTAGGGGCTTGGAGGTAACGCCTTTTTACTGTGACCACCAAGGTTGCATAGAACCACACACTTCTCTTGGCACATGATTAATTTTGAAGCAAAACTTAGAATTTAATAAAATACAGCAAATTGGAGTTAGAGAGTTTGGAAAGAGGTTAAAAAAACACAAAACCGTAAATATTCCAATCAATCAAAAGTTGCATATGTTACTCCTGAGATTCTCCAGAGAAAAACCAGTCCCACCATTTTGGTCAAATTAAAGCGAGCTTTTTACTTTATCTACTGACCAAGATGGAATTTGGGTCAGGCCCAGTCCTGGAAACTTTCCATCTCAGTGGCCCCACGAAATGTGTTGGCGGGGATTATACAGACAAAAACCTATAGGCCACCTTACTTTCCTATGAGACTTTGTTGTTAATTTTAAGAACTACAACTCCCAGCATTCCAGGAAGTTACCTGGCCTTTGGGCAGGTGCTGAGAGGTTAACTTAGGGTCTAACATATAAAACCTTAGACACCTGGAGTACTAAGATATGGAGAGGTCGAGATAATGAAGGTTTCTAGAAAGCCAAGATAATATCTTGTTAGTCATCTTCTTCTTTAATCAGAGTTATTGTCTCTTTAAAATATTACTGTAGTCCTTCTGAGATGAAGCCACGGTTTATCTGAATATGCCACATGGTCAGGCTAAGCTGTGGTTTATGGATGTGGGCTGTGGGACACAGTGGTGTCTTCCATGTCTGTCCCCGGCCAGTGTGGCCCACTCTTCCTTCCTCCCACACCTGCTCAGGCTGTGCTCTACCAGAGCTGAGGCTGCTGTAGCTCGGATGTTTTCTGCTTGAGCCCTTAGGGTATCTATTGTATTCTCAGAGGCCTGACCAGCTCTCCCCCTGCTTCCCATAACTGCTTCTTGTCATTGCCAACAACACAACCCACTGGAGCTGTCTGTCAAACAAGGACAACGGCTCTCCGGCTGTACAGAAAGCAGCATGCCACCTACACCATTCGGCTAGGTGTTGAACACCCCCCTCTAGTCTCTCTGCTCACTTGGCCCTCCCCTCTCTCACTGTATCACCTCAGTATCCACTGGATTTGATTTAAAAAAAAAGGAAAGCGCATTAGAAGATTTTTTTTCTGTTTTGCACTGGATAGCTCTGGATAAATAAGACTTAATTGAATTATGTAACTTCCAATCTTTTTCAGATAATACTAAATCAGACAGAGGTGAAGCCAGGGGAACAAAAGGTTCATTTTTCTAAAATGTGGTATAAATATTTTTAATTGACTTCCTTCTTATTGACATAGCAACGAAATTAAAATACAAAAAGTAAAAATAACACAACAGTTGCAAAGATTTCTTGGCCTGCCCGTTCATTTTTGGTTTGGAAAGAGTAGATGCCTGGCTTCCCTCCCACACGGATTTCCTGGGCTGCACAGCTTTTTGTTTTATTTTTTTTTAATAACTTATTTTTTTAAAAAAAATTATGTGTATAAGTGTTTTGCTTACATGAATACCTGGTGCCTGTGAAGGTCAGAAGAGGGCATTGGCTCTTCTGGAACCGGACCTATGAATGGTTATGAGGCACCAGGTGGGTGCTGGGAACTGAATCCCAGTCCTCTAAGAGCAACAAGGGCTGCTAACTACTCAGTCTCTCCAGCTCCACATGCGCTAACCCCTCCCCCCATGGATCACTTGGGAGAATTGCTAAGCTTTTTTTTTTTTTTTAATTTTTATTTTTAGACAGAGATTTCAGAATTTAAGACGGGGATTTTGCCTATAAGTGTCTTTTCTCTTTTCGTTTCTTTTCATTTCATTTCATTTCTTTTCTTTTCTTTTCTTTCTTCTATTACTATGTCCAGTCCTGAGGTACTGGACATGCTGGCAGAAGGGAGACAGGAAAATCAGGAGTTCAGGGCCAGCTTTGGCTATTTAGTGAGTTCGAGACCAGACTGAGTCTCTTTTAAAAAAAGGTACCCCTGGGACAAACATTACAGTGCTACCCTCCATCCAGGAGGATGTTGACTTAGGACTGCATCCTCCTCCCAGGCTTTGTGGTACCCTGGTGTGGATGCGACACCGCCAAGATCCCTTAGCTCAGTGCAAGGCCTGATAGGATCCTCACACAGTGGAGTTCTGGAGTTTGCAGAGTCCAGCTGACCCACCTGCTGTGAGGAACCATTGCTCAGCATGGGATGACTTAAGAGGTGACTCCAAAGGCCTTTAGCGATTTGCTGCTGACTGCAGAACCCTCTGTGGCAGAGCCTGCTGTGGTGTGCGCAGGCTCCTGAGCCACAGGTATTGCCCACAGTCGTCCATCTGACTTCAGCATGTCCTCGCTCTCTTCTCTCTGTTCTCCACCCCTCTGGAGCGAGCTCTTTGGCCTCACTCCATCCCAAGGTGAAGCCCACACCCATGGCTGTCTTTACAGCTCTGGGTGCCAGTGGGGGCTTCTCCCTTTTCTCCTGAGTGACTGAGATGTTGCTTTCTGTAGACTGTTCTTTGTGAAGCTTTGTTTGTTTCAACCAGAAAGTGCTACCTGAATGGAAAATGCTTCATTGTTTCAGAAACACCCCGGGGACATTCATCCTATCAGCACTGTTGATACATTTTCAAGTCTGGATTTCAGACCCTCCTCACTTTGTTGAGGCGATGAAATAAAGACTCAGGGGATGCCTTGTGTAATTAAATTTCATCATGGTTTTCTTACTGAATAACTCTAGAATTTGGGGGTATTTTCAAAGAACTCTTTCCTGCCTTTCTTCATCTTCGAGGCCTTTTACTGACTATTCATAAGGAAGTCTCCATCTCTGGGGAGGAGATGTGACTGCGGGCTTGGAGACCTTGGTGGGCGCACTCGGGGAGGATGCTGAGGTCTTCAGGAACAAGTAGAGAGGCAGATACTGACCTCCTCCCTGCTCCAGCTCCCATCACCTCCAAGGAAGTCAGAATTCCCACTCAGTGCATCCTTAAGAGTGTCACAAGGGCAAAGTGAGATACATTGCGTGTGAGAGAGCTGGGTAATCAAAGATGAAGAAGTCTCTAGAAATACCAGTTCATTCAATTTTATTTTCAAATTACTGGAAATACTGGTGTGACTTTGAAATAAAAGCCCTCTGGTCTGCTAAGTTCCTTGGGGGATGCTCAGCATGCGTTAACATATTGAAGGTTCTCTGTCCTGCAGGAAGAAACTCCTTAATCCTGTTTAGCTTGTTTAGCTTGGTGTGTAATCTTGTCAGCTGTTTCTGTGAACTTCTGTGAGCGGAATTCTTGAAAGGCATTTGCTCTCGTGTGGAAAGGCAATGATGTTTCTTTTGGCTGCTTACTTTGCGGTGGTTTTCAAGTTTATTCCAGATCTAAGAGGTCCCCAGACACTGAGTTCGGAATCAATGAGGTGCGATTATGTTTTGCTATATTCATATACACACATACAAATACATGCACATATGCATGTACACATGCATGCACACACGTCCAGCAATATAATTACCTGCATAGCCAGGTAGGGTCTTTTGATTTCTGTGTATCACGTTTCCATCGTCTAACAGAGCTCATATCATAGCCAACGTTACAGAAATATTTTTCTCCTGGAGTGTAGCCCACACAGACCTTTCTTCTACAGAAGCAGAGCCATCGTACTTGAAATAATTCTTCCTTTTTGGGAAGGCTCACGGGCGTATTTTCATCTCGCTGGAAATGCCCTTGATATCTTTGCTACATTTGTGTTTAAAGTCAGAGTTGTGAGTTTTCGGGCTGGCAGACGCCTTGAGATGATTTCATCCACTGACTCTCCACTCCCGAGCATGTTCTTGGCATGATGAGGAGAATGTGCTGGGAAGCTGAAGCCTCAGGAGCTTGAAAAAAAAAAAATCAGTCGTGTCCTTCCAACCCTCTAAATGAGTCTGTCATCTTTGCAGGAGTGTGTGGATCTGCTTTGTGGGGCGTGTTCACCCTTAGGGGGCTGGATACAGAGCCCTACTATACTGCTGATCACCCACTGTGTGCCTAACAAAGCTGCAGGGCTAATGACAGCTTCAGAGTCAGAAAATCTGGTCTGGAGGTAGCCTGCTGGAGAAGGAGCATGACATCCTCCCTAAGGTCAACAGTCTTCCATACTTTCCTGTGTCACACAGTCCTGGGTATCGTCTTTGGCTTCACAGTTTTGAATATAGACTTTTGCATATAAATAATTTATAAAAGAAACATCATACTTTCATTCTGTATAAACGTTTAACACCTTAAGTCAAATAGGTAAGACTAAAAATAAATGAAATGAAAGATACATTAATTGGTTTTAATTCAACATGAGTGCTGTTCAAAATCCGAGTCTGGAAGTGTATCTTTGAAAAGATAGAGGTTATCAAGTTATTAGAGATTCCAAAGATGCACTCACTCCTAACTGTAATGTTCTTTCTTTGGTCATAAGATAGGTTGAAAAAGAACAGTTTCCCCACAGAAGAGGCTTAGTGTTCTTTGTCTACTTACACAGCATCTAAGATCCCATCAAGGTCCAGCAGTGAATCTGTATCCCATTGTAACATGGAGGGGACCAGGCTGCTTGTTTGTTGTTGTTTTCTGTCCCTCCCGGTACCTCGCAACTGTTTAGCCCCAAAGAAAATCACACATAGGTCTTCATAAATTATAAGCTGATTGGCCCATTAGCTCTAGCCTCTCACTGGCTAACTCTCACATCTTGATTAACTCATTTTTCTGATCTATGTTAGCCATGTGGGGCAGATCACATCCTGCTGCTTCGGTGGTCTGGGCAGGAGTGGGAGGAATCAACTTCTTCCTTCCCAGAATTCTCCTGTTCTCATTACATCATTTCTACTTCCTGTCTGGTTTTCCCACCTATATTTCCTGCCTGGCCAATCAGAGTTTATTTATAACTTGATTGACAGAATACATACAATTCTCCCACACCATCCCATTCATCAGAAGCTGTGCTTCTTACAGGAAGGACATGTTGCACAATTGACACCTTGGTTGTTATGCAGGCTAGTTCCAGAACCATATACTGGATTGTGGGCTGTGCAGCCCGTGGGAAAGACTCCAAACACAGTGTTTACCGTGTGATGGATGAACTGGGAGTCGTTGTGGAGTGAATGCATGAATGAGCTGTGAGGGAAGGCGCTGAAGATGGTAGTGTACTAGGGCAGCTAAAACCAAGTGGCTGTAGTAAAGCTGTATTTTGTTTCAATTACTGTCTTAGGAAAGAAGTGCTAAAGACCCAGTGTCAGCGGGGTGTGGCCATGGAATATTTAATCTGTTGTAAAGAGCACAGACACATTTTGTATCTCCAGAAGCCTTGTGTCAGGATCTTTCATGGCTACTCTTTACATTGTGATTTGCATGTTCTGTATACTAAAGGTATGGTAATGGGTTTCTAGCAAAGGGGTAGAAAGATTATAGTAAAATACCTTTGAAATCAAAACAAAACTAACGTAGTCATTTGGAAGAGAATCCAAGGCATTGCTGTATAGAAACTGGAGAGGTGGCTTTGTGGTTAAGAGTATATGTGGCCCTTGCTGAGAGCCTGATTTTGATTTCCAGCATCTATGCTGGGTGGCTCAAAATTGCCTCTTACTCCAGCTCCAGGGGATCCACCCACAACCTCCTGGCCTCTGAGTGCACCGCACTTAAATATACCAACCCATAATTACATATAGACACATACACATAACTGAAAATATTAAAAAATTTTTTTAAAAAGCATGGTTATGGGAGGACAGTCTACAACCTCTTATTTACTACCCCAGCATAATCCCTAACAACATTCTATAAAATTTGACCTTATATCCTCAGTTAAGTATAACCTTTACCCTCATAAAGGAATATTCTCTTTGCGACACATGGGGACCACTATAGAAAACTACAGCCAATCAAAATGCAGAGTTGCGGAGCCCAGTCCCAACATATATGTCCGTAAAACAACTCCGGCACCAAAGGCTCAGAAACCATCGCAGAAAATGGGTTGGAAAGATTGTAAGAGCTAGAGGATCAGGGAGTTTGATGTGAGGTTGTGTCTCCTAGTAACATCAGAAGCTATACCCATAAAGTCTGGCCAGCATGACTGCCCAGACATGAGCTGAACAAGGGTGACACCAACAGGCATGCCAAACTGGACAAGGAGAAGCCCACAAGGCCTCAGCCCTGCACAAACAACTGTAGGCAACTGAGGAAAGTTAGGAGCTGGGAAGACCATACCAGTTTGTTGTTCTGTCCCAAATGGTCAGCCCTGAAAGCACATATGCAAATTACATTATATAGACTGAGTCGGCTCTATTTAGGAATGCATATGCATATTTCTGTACATATATACATGCAATAGCAATTGGTGAAAAAGAGGCCATGCTTGAAGGAGGGTAGGGAAGGGCAAACGGGGATGTTTTGAGGGAGGGAAAGGAAGGGAGAAATGTAGTTATAGTCTCAAAAATGCATTTTAAAAATTATTTCATGTATATGGGTGTTTTGACAGTATGTGTGTCTGTACGCCATATGTGTGTCTGATGTCCTTGGAGACCAGAAGAGGATGTCAGATCTGTTGGATGTAGAGTTGCAGGTGGTTGTCAGCTGTTATGTGGGTGCTGGGAATTGAACTCAGATCCTCTGGAGGAGCAGCCAGTGCTCTTAACTGCTGAGCCATATTTCCAGCCCCTAAAATAAAGCCTTTAAAAATTATGTTGCCACATAATTCATAACAGGCTCTTGAACATTTGAATACTAATTATGATGTAGATAAAACATCGGACAATATTGATTATAACCAAGTTCCTTAGAATATATGTATTATTGATCCTTGCTTACAAGAAATGTACGAATTGAGGAACTGACATAGGTCTAGGGGAATAGAATTTGTTTTTTATGAAAATTAAAATATAACAAATCTTTCTTTTATTTTGTCATATTGAGACAAAAAGTGATTCTAGTTTTTAAAATGTAACACATTTGGGACAAAATCTTTAAGACCTTTTTTTTAAACTTGAGTTAGTGTCACAGTTTTATTCTGGAGTGGTATTAAAATACAAAAAGAAATTTAGGGGAGAAGGGGAATTATTTGACTTGCTGTTTTAGGCTATAGTCTGTCCTATCAGGATAGCCACAGTGGCAGGATCTTGAAGCAGCTAGACATATCCACAGTCCAGAGCAGAGAGAAATTAATAGATGTATGTTTAGTACCAGCCTATCTTTCTCTATTCTTATGCAATCCAAAGCTCTAAGCCAGACAATGGTGCTGCTCACAATGGGTTGAGACTTAATCCATCAAGTATATATAATGAAAACAAGTCCCCACAAACACGCCTACAGGTCAACATGACCTACACAATCTCTCATTTCGGGTACAACCTTTTTCTTAATGTAAATCTCATGTCATAAGTCTTGATAGTTCAAATGAGAGCATCACTGAAGATTATAATCAGAACTATCAATACCGTACGTGAGGATTTTTCCTTGTTTTGCTTGGAAGTGTCGGTGACCATTTTTCCCTGGCTCACTGCTTTAAAATCTTAAATATTAGATTAATAGAGGGAAGAGACCTGGTGAGTCGTCCTCATCAGCCTAGACGGTGAAACCCAATATGGACAAGTTCAACAGAACCACCACATACAGGCTGCCCATGCTTGCTTCAGCACTGCCAGGGCAGACATTTCAAATTCACTTATTGTTTTAAAATAGATTGACCTGAAATAATACACCTTTAGTGAGTTATTTCATCAATCAAGAGAAACTCCACTGGGTGTTTAAATAATGTAGGCACGGGGATCTGTGAAGAAAGGTTATGGTGTGAAAAGAAATCATTAAAATATGTTGGAGATTGCTTTAAGGAATACTTTTATGATGTCAGGCACTGCTTAAAGTGCTGCCCAGGTTCATAACTGAAGCACTCACATGGACCACCTGTTATCATTTATAAAGAGGTGACCCGAGGCTCATCCCACTAGGGGTAGCGGGCCCACTGAGGACTCAGCGGGGTTTCTGCAGGTGGAAGACCCCAGCAGGTGAGAGACAGACTGACACACCATGCAGAGGCAGCTGGGGTAAAGAGTTTATTTAGTGGGGGGGGGGGGAAGGGAAGGGAAAAGGAGGGGAGGAAAGAGAAAGGCAGAAACTCCCTCTTCAGAAGTGTAGACCTAGAGAGATGGAGAGGAGTCAGGAGATCCACTTGCCTTGGCAGAAGGGGGAGATTGGGAGTGGGAGAAGCTTGTCTTTTAAAGGGTCTGGTCTCCCCCGCCCCCCCCCCCCCCGCCCATGACAGACCAGGCCTGCAGATAACAACATTCCCATCTGTTTCTTGTGATAAAAAGGCGGAGAGTTAGGCAAAGCAGGTGGAGAGAATTGGGAATGTGGATTCCCAAGACTGTTTCCTGCTTATTTGTGGGTGTAGAGGTCTTTCTTGGGGGACCTGAGAAAGCTGGGTGCTGGTCACATCCTGGGGTAGCTGGTCACTTTAGTCCTGTCCAGGATTTGTAGTATGGAAGTGTCTGGTGTTTCTTGGACCTGGCAAGGTGTTGGCAGAGCAGAGGACAAAGTTAAGTTTAGGAAGAAGAAAAAAATTTTCAGGACTAGGGACTTGAGAGGGGTATCTGACCTGTTTAAAGTGAATCCTTCAATTCAGCTCCTTGGTACTCACAAGAATTCTTCAAGTTTATAAAACAGAAGTTTTAGGCACATACATTATATATAAACAGTAGCATATTTATGTCAGATTGGCTGTGACAGATGTTTTTGTACAATGAAGAGTATCTTTAGAGACCGACCACAGCAGCAGTGGTAGTACTCTGCCAGCGTGGATTAATAGCTCATCGGCATTTTATTGATATTGTTAAGGCTATGAAAGGCAGCATGAGAGAGTAATGTGATAACTTGTGTTTATCCTCACACCTTTTTAACTTGCAGGCACACACCTTAATAACCTGCGTTTGTATCTCTTAAGACACCTTCTATTAAGAAAATGTTAAGAAGTTATACTGAAACTTGTTTGGTGAGGCTGTCCTTTTAAACTGACAAAACGTCTTGGCTGTCAAACTGCATCATAAATCTTTGAGAAGGATAAAATTCTACTTGAGTTATTGATTTAAAAACGACAGAGGACTAACTCCATTGGCTACCTAGAGCCATTCCTCAGTGTCTTCCATGGTCATTGAGGGCAAGGGCATCAGGACTGTATTTGTCTTCTGCGGTTAGAAGATCCTGTGGGTTAGGAAATCTGTAGGAAGACAAGCCTACCTTGGCCTGAGCAGCTAGGCAGTCAAATCCAGTGCTTCTGTTCCCTGTCTGGAGATCTTCAGGAGTTTAGATGAAAGGCAGTTCCGCCCAATGGTTAGTGCTTTTGCTTGATGAAGTGAAATGTGGATGGACATTGTTCTGTGCCCATCTGTCTTCTGTATTCTCTGGAAAAAATAGAGTGCTGCTGCTAGGAGCCAACCTGTCTCTCTGTTAGGAAAAGTCTTTTACTAATTAAACATTTAAATGACATATTTCCCAGATCTCTGAGTTATAACTTATAAGTTATAACTACTGTATAGAATCTGCCTGGAGAGCTGAGTCCAAACTTGACTGTACTGCCTCTTAACATGTAAGATTTAAACTTGTAAAAGACAAAGAAGCAAAAACTGTTTACAGTAGAAGCTTAACAGTAGAACTGACAACAGTGGAGAACAGCTTAATATATTTTAAAGCAGAGTTGGGTTACATATACAGTATTTTTGTAAGAGATTTAAAAGTACGTACCAATTTGAAATATAAGACTTATTGTTTTCTTAGGCTGCAATGAGTTATAATGAATAGATCATTTAAAATTTTTACTATTAAGTATATGTACATTTACACATAGTTGAATTTAAGTTTTATTCACATACACATAGTGTTAAAGCTAACTTATGTTCATACATAAAGTTAATTAAAAAAACCACATGCATGTGTACACACACATATATTAAACAGAAGTTAGGTGAAGTGGATGCTTTGGTGGTCCCTGCTGAAAGCATGCCATTGCATAAAATACACATGTAACGAGTCAATAAGAAGAATTTAGAGACAAAAATGTAAGTAAACCCTGAGACTAGGCAAGGAAAAACTCAGTAAAGATGGTGACTTGGTTACCTGACCTGACCTTAGTCAAGATGGCGGGATTTGGTCACCTGAACTGCCCTTAGTCAAGATGGTGGTGAGGTCATCTGACCTGCCCTTAGTCAAAATGGCAGCAGTCACGTGTTGTATGGAGAAACCACATTTTCAGAGTGGGAATTTTAAAAGAGATACAAATAATAAGAGAGACATAAAGGCTGCGTAGAACATAAATTTACAACAAAATTACATCCATGTGGTCACAACATTCACACTTTCTTTCAAATATGAAATAGATAGGAAAATTACTCAGTGCAGCCAGCTGCCGCCAGCTGCCGCAAGCCAGCTGCCGCATGCCAGCCACCATGGGGAGCAAGGGCTGGGAGTGGAACAGCTGCCTTGGATCCAGCCAGTTTTCCCAGGACCAGCGGTAGCGGTGGCAGAGATAGAATAGAAGGAACAGGAGCTAGAAAAGGAATGTGATTAAGCAGAAAGCAGTTACAGGCGGGTGGGGCTGCCCAGTGAAAGGAAAAGTGGACGGACGTGAGATGCTGGCAGGACAACGGAGGCGCAGAACATAGCTGGGTAGAAACATTGCTATCTGCCTGTTTGCTGATAGAGATTAGAAAACTCACACTTTAGGTTGCTATTTAAGTGGTACCTAGGACATTTGTAAGTGCAAAGGCGGTAAGGTTAGGAATCTGTAAGTAAGGCAGAGGTTTTAACATCCGTAAAAGACATACCGGGGGGAATGTTGGACAGGTAGTTTTAGGTCTATTCCCCTAGGCAAGAGAGTGAGAAAGGAGAGGACCCAACGGCTATGTATCCGAAACATCTTCCGGATAGAGCGAGAATGGAGAGATAGGTCAAAACCACCCTAAGACTTGTCAGCTTAGAGGGTGGGGACTGGGGGCCACTTCTAGTGACCAAGGAACTACAGTCTGGGAACAAGACAAGGACTAAAGTTTGAGAATGAGACGCCAGACCTCAGTCCTCAGCTGTGGGGAATAACCAGAGATGAATGTCAGGGAGAGCTGACTTGGAGAAGAGGGCCTTACCATTTGCAGCAGTGAAGCAGGCACAGGATGTCAGAAAGTCATCTGAGTCCAGGGTCCCCACACGTCCTCAGTTGGCCCACTTGTAGGCAGGAGAGAACATGGAGAGAGCCAGGCTGAGTCACAGAACCAATGTTATTTATAAAAAGGTGACCCGAGGCCAGTCCAACAAGGGTCAATGGTCCCACGAGGGGTGGCGATTGGCCACCTGAGGCCTTGACAGGTCCCCTTGCAGGTGGGAGACAAACAGGTACACCATGCAGAGAGAGCTGGGGTAAGGAGTTTATTAGGTGGGTTATTGAGGGGGAAGGGAGGAAGGAAGGGAAGGAGGGGGGAGAAGAGAGAGAGGCAAAAGCTGCCTCTCTAGAAGAAGGGCAGACAGAAAGGACTGGAGAGGAGGTGGGAAATCCGCTGGCCTCAGTGGAAGGGGGGAGATTGGGAGTGGAAGGAACTTGTCTCTAAAAGGGACAGGGTACCCAGGTGACAGACCAGGCTAACAGATACACCCATCTTCTCCATCTAGTAACTTTCTGACATATCCCATCTGGATGACAATGATAAAAATATGATCCATTGTACTATATTATAACACCTCTTCAGGGCTGTTTAAAAACAGAGGTACCATCCTTTACTGGTGCCAGGAGTCTAGAATAAAATGGTCAAGTGAGATTCTACTGCCTTGGGCTCTAACTATGTTTGTCCAGGGGCTGAAATCAACTGTTACTCCTTTGTTAAAACCCTGAGAAACCAGCTCATCAACATGACGTCTGTAGCAAATTGTTTTTGCTTAAAGGCTGGGCTCTGACCTTTGAAGTGGATGGTTGTGAATGGCCGCTCAGTTCATGGAAACGTTGTGGTTAAGAGCTGGCTCATTTTCACATGAAGTAATGTTGTCCAGTGCTTGTTCTGTGGTATTTATGTTGTAAATAATATATCCACAGTCCCTGTAGCTACTTAACGCCTGCCAGCTAGTGGTGCCTACTTCATGTTGTCTTAGGTCCAGGCATCGTGTTTAAATACTCAGGCAGTATCTTTGATTTGGTGAATGTTTTTGGTCTTTTTGTCTTTCTTTCTGTGTATATGTGGTTAGAGGACGACTTCACCTTCCAACTTCTTTCACGTCTTTTGTTGTTCATCATTGTGTATACCAAGCTACCTGACCAACAACCTTCTGGAGATTCTCCTATCTTTCCCCTTCCATCTAAACACAGGAACACAGGGAATCTGCTGGAGCACTGGGAAACTGGAGGATCACCAGGAAGCCACAGGAGCACCAGAAAGCCACAAGACCAGGAAACTACAGGAGCACTGGGGAGCCACAGGAGCACCGGGAATCGCAGAAGCACTGAAAAAGTGCAGGAGCACTGGAAAACCGCAGGAGCACTGGGAAACTGGAGGAGCACCGGAATGCTGCAGGAGCACCAGGAAGCCACAGGAGCACCGGGAAGCCACAGGAGCACCGGGAAGCCACAGGAGCACCGGGAAGCCACAGGAGCACCGGGAAGCCACAGGAGCACCGGGAAGCCACAGGAACACCGGGTAGCCACAGGAGCACTGGGTAGCCACAGGAGCACTGAGAACCCACAGGAGCACCAGGAAGCCACAGGAGCACTGAGACTGCAAATGTGCGCTACTGTGCTTGACTTTACATGAGTTCTGGGGATTGGAACTCAGATCCTAGCACTTAGTTCCCCACAAAATGAAGAACTGTATTATAGGGTTGCAGCAGGAGGAAGACTGTGGACCATTGGTGTGATGTGTCAAACTTGTATATATGCTTTCAGGGCTGATTGTTTGGCATGGGAACAACAAAGACATACATGAATGTATGTAGTGTATTATTTCAAAACAAGTAAAATTTTGTATTATTTATCTTTGGTTTATGTACATAGGTGTTTTGCCATGGGTGTCAGGTCTCCTGGAACTGGAATTACAGTTGTGAGCTGCCATGTGGGTTCTGGGAATTGAACCAGGGTCCTCTGGAAGAGCAGTCAGTGCTCTTAACCACTGAGCCATCTCTCCAGCTCCATGTTTCTACTATTTTGTAGCATGTATTTATGTGATAAGACAGTCTCAGCATGTATGGTTACAAAATAAAAATATTGGCCAGCTTTGAGAATGGTTGAAGATTTTCTAAGTATCAAATAGTCAGTCAGCATTTCACTCTTTATGTAAAATAACCAAGCATATTTATCTCATTAGTCGAAAAAAAATCCTTTCATTTTTAACAAGTGGTAAAAATCATATTTATACCTAATAATTATCTTAAAATAAATTTTTTGATGCACTATTAATAAGCTTTTGGTTTCTAAGCCTATTTTACATATGTATGTGCCTGGGGTTACATAAAACTTTCTCAGGTTAAAAGGGCTACGAGTGGACAAAGTTTAAGAAGCCTTGATCTATAGAATAACCTATTTTCCATTAGTGTGATTTCAAGGATGTCTTCTCCTTTGAATAAATTATCCTTGGCACCATGAAGCCCCAATATATAAGAGTTTCATAAACTGAAGAGGTGACTGCCACTTTGATCTGAGGCTGGCAGAGACCAGCTTACCAGGGGATAGGCAAGGGGATCAGAAAACAAGTAAAGATAAAGCAGAAAACATAGGCTAGTTCTGAGAGAGAGTTCCAGTGAATACTGAAAATCACCTGTGTTTAATTTTCAATTATACAAAATATCCCTGACCCCAAAAGGTAGGAGTGAGATTTAAAAAAAAAAAAAAAACAACCTGCATTAACATGATATAAGGAAATGAACCAAGCAGTTGAAGGTTGTGGGCTATGTCCGTAGTTAAACATTCTGTTGCTAGAACAGGTCAAGTCTTGCTCACACCCTAGACCAAAACATTCTGAAGGCAAACAACTTCCTGGGTGGGATCCATTGTTATCTCCCTACTGGAGTAGGAACGTAGTTGGAGTTAGACTTTTGTTAGAAGAAACGTCTCTACTTCTCTATTCCTGAAATACAAAGGCTGGCTATTAGCACACCTGTTGACAATAACTTTGAGCGAGCAGAACTCTCTGGTCTAAATCTAGGTGGGACCTTTGTTTGAGGTCCAAACAGACAATAACCTTGAAAGGATAGAAGGAAGTTCCAACTCTCTGACCTTTGGTCAAGGTGGAAATAGACTCACATTTTTGAGCCTCCCCAAGTCTCTCTGTCATACTTAGATCAAGTCTGCTCTCCAAAAGTCACAGGTGCCCCGGGGCTGTGATATGTGCAGACTCTGCCACAGGGCAGTTCTGAGGAAGGACTCAAGACAGCTCTCAAATGTCTTCAGAACGGGATGCATGAGAGCTGTCTGGCTGTCCACAGCCTCCCTCATCAGCTCTGCACTCAACTGATGCCTTAGGGTGCCATTCGGTACCTCAGCTCATATTTGCGGCTAACAACTGTATATCATGTGACTGGTTTCTAGGTTATTTCATTTTAGGGTTTTGTTTATTTTGTTTTGCTTTGTTCTATGTGTGTCGATGTTTTGCTTGCGTGTATGTGCATGTACCACATGCAAGGCTGATGCCCTCAGAGGTCAGAAGAAGGAGTCAGATTCTTTGAAACTAGGAGCTATGAATAGCTGTGAGCCACCATGTGAGTGTTAGGAATCAAATCCAGGTCCTCTGGATTGGGTAACAATTGCTTTAAACCACTGAGCCATCTCTTTAGCCCCCAAAGATTCTATTTTTTTGCAAAGGGTGTTTTGCCTACATGTATGTATGCATACCATGTGCACACCGGGTACCTACAATGGTCAGAAGATGGTGCTGGATCCCTTGGAACTGGAGTTGAAATCAGTTGCAAGCTGGCATGTGGGTGCTGGGAATTGAACCCAGGTCCTCTGTGAGACAGCAAATACTCTAGACCACCGGGCCCTCTCTTCGGCCCTTGGGCTTTTCAGTTAAAATTTATGCTAAATTTTAAAGTTAACTTTTTTATTTGCATTTAAAGGTCTGTTTAATAATTGCTCCGTGTAGGAGGGCTATCCATATATGGGCTATCCATATATTTGATGCAACATCACTTGAACTATCTTTTACTGTAGGTTCTCTTCAAAAATTAATCTCCTACGAATAGGAACTCTCAAACCTAGCGGTCGGAAATGCAAATTAGCAGAATTCCTTCCTGGTAGTTATTTACATATCCTTTGAGCCAGACATTCTTTGGGGGAATTTATCTTAAGAAAACAATCATCTGATGTGGTTAAAGTTCCCTATAATTGTGCTTGTTTACAGTGCTGCTCTTAATGACTCATTACAAACAACTGAATGCCTAGCAGAGCCCTGCTGGCTAAATAGCTCACTGTGCACATGCTCTGAGTTGCGATCCAGTCCTTGAAAAGATGTTGTGGACAACTGTTTAATGATGGGAAACAGTTTCTGATACGAACTGGAAATGAGACTGTGGCAATGGGGAGCCATCTCTATAATTAGTCTGCAAACCCAGCCAGATGTGGGTTTTATTTCCTTGTTGATATATTCTTTACATTCTACATCTCATACAAGTTCCTTTTATGAATAAGTAAAAAAAAAAGTTCCTACACATGAAGGTCCTGGGTGGGGTTTTGTGCATATAGCAACACACGTTAGTCACGGAATCGCTGAATATAGAATAGAAACTACTTACAGATATGACCTGTACCCTGCTCAAACAAGATGCCAGGTCCCCAGAAGGCCCTTGTGCCATCTGAAAGTTACTAAGCCTCCTTGACTCCTCTCTCACCTCTGAGTATAGAAGTTACTGCCTAACTTGGAACTTTGGATAATTGAAATCATATGTCCTTTTAGGTTTCTGTCTGCTTCTGCCCACTGTTAGATTTGTGAGTCATGTGTGTTAGTGTGTTGGCTGTAGTTACTTAATGACATGGCTTGTAACACATTCTCTGTCCCTCTACCTCTTTTCCTCTCCCTCTCTCTCTTTCTCCTCTCCCCATTTCCAAACCTGTGTATGTATTCTAGGCTGGCCTGACTTGCTATGTGGTAGAGAATAACTCTTTTTTGCATCCTTGTCTCCACCTGCCAAGTGCTGGAATTACAGATGTGTGCTATCCCTCTTGATTTATGCACCACACTAGGATTGAACCCAGGACTTCATGCTTGCTAAGCTAACATGCTGATGATCTACATTCCTTGCCTTGTGCCTGTAAACACTTTTCTCCAACCTTTCTGCTGTACTGGAGAGTGAGGTTGTTCATAGTTGGGTGCTGTTCTACAGAGTGCCTCTGTGAGCAGGTTTTTGCTAATGTCAGTACATTTTGCTATTGGGGAATACCTAGGGGGAGAGATGGTGGCCACAAGGTAGGTCTGTGTTCAGTTTCCCCACAGTGTTTGGACCAACTCATACTTCCAACTCTATTCTTCTTCCTCTGTATTTTCAAAAAACTTAGATCACAAGATTTACCAAAGATGCTGACCCTTCCTGGGTTATCTGATGGTGTTGCATTGGAAATACTTTTTAACTCCTGTTAGAATCAGGGTTTAAGTGGAATTGTGTTATGAATTGAATCTTTCCCAATAGGTTCATGTTCTGGCACATGGCCCCAACTGTATTAGGAGACTGTTGAACTTCTGGTGTGAGGTGCACCAGGGGCTGACCTTTGAAGATCGCATACCTCCCGTTCTGGATCAGGTGTAGCTCTCTTCTTCGAGGCTCCCTATGATGTGATCAATTACTTCAGGCTCCCTTCAGTCTACTTCTGCCCTGTGCCTTCTACATGGTGGTGGACTGTGTGGTCTGAAACCATGAGCCAAAATAAACCATTCCTCTGTTAAATCGATTCTGCTAAGTATCTTACCATGGCAATGCAAAGAATAATAATCAATGCATATATTAGATAGAGAGCTCAGAAAATTCTAAGAATTCATTGGCCTTTTTGGGGGGGTGGTGCCTGTGGGTGATGGTATTGGAATACACAGGCCTCATTTTCCCTTTTCTCAGAGTACCTTTGCATTTTTGTGCTTGGTGATTAACAGATGCAAACCTTTTCTTCTAATTGAATTATTTAAATAATGAGGATATCCTACTTTTTAAATTCCAACAAATTTATTTATAAGGAACTTTGACTCTGAAAAAAAAAAGCCAGAATCGTTGTGTAATGATGTCACTTTTAGCCAGGAGATTGTCCATCCTGGGGGTGATTTTTTTTAAGTGGAATATTCCAGAATTTTGGGGATTTATGTGGGTCTTCTGGAAGGTAACGAGGCCCACTTATAGAAAATTCCACTGTGGACTGCTTGCTCAGATTTGGGCCTGTGTATCTATCTCCCACCTCTGGGCTGGTACCAAACATCAGAGCATCAGATGAACTTGGTGTGGAAGGTCTTTCCTTTGTGGCTCATAAATACCTGATACAGCCTACAATACAGTGTGGAAGTGACTCCTCCCACAGCCCCCACACTACTGTGCGTGTGCCCGTGTTTTGAAACCCCTTGTCTCTGAGCATTCACGTTTTAAGAACACAGTTCCACAGCTCTCTTGGAAGTCTGCTCCACATCCTGAGGAAAGGCTGTCTGTCATCTTGAATATAGTCCTGGCTCACATGTTTTTAAATATTAAAGAACACTGGTTGTTGATGCAAAGTCTCGCCAATCTGCCCCTTTCCCTCCTTCTGTTTCAGGTCAAATTGCAATGAACCATTTGTTGGATTTTTATGCAATGTGATTTGTAACACATTTTTTCTTTCTTTCTTTTTTATATTTCACCAAGCCAAGTAAGGCATGTTTGAGTGAGCTGGGTGGGGATGAAGTGGGAGCTGGAGGAAGAAGGCAAGAGCCCATGTTTGGATTGTGGTGTCAGTGTTGTGGGAAAACACTCAAGCCTTTGGTCTTCAGTGGTTCCCTGAGATCGCTCTAACAGACACGGAGAAATCCTTCTGCCTGCCTTCTTGGAAGCTTGCCTCCTCCCTTCCAGCTTTGCTCCTGTGTATTGTGGCTATGCTTCTGATTTGTGACACAAAGCGTCTCCTTGTTTGATTTCTTGGACTCAGTATGAGATTGTTTTCTTAAGTGGTAGATTTGGGCAGGGCTCAAAACTCAGGGTCATCAAAGGTTTTTCTACACATGAAAAAAAGAAAGAAAGAAATCCTCTCCCTCAATATTTTATCCAAAGACTTTGAAAAAACAAACAGATGAAAAGACCCAGCAACACCTATAGCCATGGGTAGAATAACTTCTTCAGGTGGGGTATGGAATAGGTGCAGGTCTGGCTGGAGCCTGTGGTTTCTTCTACTCAAATATTCTGCATTTGCTTAGGCTCTGTGTTTTTACAATCTAATGGTGCTATAAAACCATGCCCTGGGCTTGATTTGCATAACTGCTATGTCAGGTGTGATAGATGTTAATGTAATAATATTGATTCCTCCATTCCTCTGCATCACCGTGGGCCGGTTAAAATGATAAACAGCCATTAAGTTTGCTTCATTTGCAGAGATAGTTTATTCTAAGCAAAGCATCTTAACTGCATTATACTATCATAGCCAGGAAAATATGTATGGATCAGGTAATCTTGTGCAGGCTTAAGGTAGCTGTGGTTTAATCGCTGAACAAACACAATTAAGACTACGTGTGGATAGTTGTACCAATGGTTCCATTGCCACACAGGGCCAGTGACCTCTGTGAGACTTCAACTCAAGACACTGACTAGTAGTTTCGAGTCACCTCATGGAGGGGAAAGATGGAACTTCATCCTTGCTTCAGTAAATTCGTCTGTGTACTTACAAGGGAGGTGGAATTCGGCTTAACCACGCAGAAACAAACATTTCTTGATAATTGCGTACAAGCTTCATAAATCAGGTCAGTTGACAGACTGTAAGGTGCCATAACTTCCTCTTGAGGAAACTCTAGAAGTGGAGCCCCGGGATGTCTGCAGTGTTCTGGCTCTTTCTCCACACAATTGCTCCTTGATAACCGATGTCTGCGGATTCTTCCCTCTTGCCACGATGGGAGAAAGGCAAGATCATTGTGTGCTCAGCAAGTAGGGCATGTGATGGCAAAGGCCTACATAGCTCTGGTGAGGCAGATCTCTCAAGTCAAGGTTGAACCTGTCACAGTCCTGTGCTAAGACTTCATTGGCAGAGACCCCTTGGAAATGAAGGCCACCCTCACCCCCAGGGCCGCTGCACTGCACCCTGCTCTTGCGACTTTTTTCAATCCCCCCCCCCCTTACTTTCTGTCTCTGTCCCAGCCAGAAGCCATCTGTTCTTTCTGATTCCCCGTGCTGCCCCAGTGACACACGCCACCTCTCACGTTGTGCTGGAGTTGTGTGTGCATCTTCTCTGGCCCCAAGGATGGACAGCTCCCTAATAGCCAGGGTAATCATGGGCTCTCCTGGTGGGCCAATCATGTAACAGTCATTACAGGAAGTGGTCAGAGAATTGACTGACTGAAAAAGTCAGCTCGGTGGGGGTGAGGGGAGACCCTGGCCACTGAGTGGAACTCTCCCCACCATTCTCCCTTCCCTTGCCATTCCGGAAAATATCACATTTCTGGCTTCACCGTTCTTCATGTCTCTTTCAGTTCCTTGTTCTTTCCTTTTCCGTCTTTTCCTCTTCTTCTCTTCCAATCTTGTCTTCCTTTTTTCTCTTCTTCACTGCTTCCCTCCTTCCCTCCATGGTTTCTTCTCCTCTTACCCAGCAGCTGTTGTATTCTTGTTCTTGTCAGAAGGAACTAGACACAGCACCATGCTTTATTTTGTTTGGATGCCAAACGGAGCGGACAGTCTTTCGGTGGGTGGGCATGTTGGGATAGAATTGAAAAGAGATAGCAGGGTGATTCTGTCTGTCTCTGTCATGTGACACTTGGCATTGAAACTGGACTCCACTGAGCGAGATGTTGAATATGAGAGCTTTCTCTGTGTCTACAAGAAGGAGGGGTTTTTGTTGTTGTTGCTGTTTTGTTTGTTTTTGTTTTGTTTTCGTCTCAATGTGAATTTTTATGAACAAAGTCTTATGAGAAGCTGGCTTTTGGGATTGGGAGGATGTGCACAAACTCTGCCACCCTTTGGCCCTGTGTTTAGGACGCTGAACAACTCGGGGCCCCCTTACTGGCTCGGCTTTCTCATCATCTTATATGTTCTTCTCAAGTCAGCTTCATACAAATTGTATGAGATTACCTATGAAAGATGGTTAGGATGTGGCTTGAAAAAGGTCTGGGTTGCCATCAGAATGCTTTCTTCCCCTGCCCCACATTCCACTCATGCCTCCCCCCCCCACACCAACCTATTGTCTTTCATTAAGACAGAGCATTACAATAATTTTATGCAGGGGGAGAGGAGGTTTTTCCCTCCTACTTATTTAAGGATCTGGCGTTACCTCTGACTTAAGAAGTACCTTGTCTCAGTACAAGATGGGGTTATCGCCTGTGGCCTGCCCTGACGTTGTTAAGAGAAATGAGTATTAATTGTTGACAACAGCCACTTTGGGTTTCTGCAAGGAATGTTTGTATCCTTTACGACTCACACTCAGCGAGAGTGCCAGATCGAAAGGAGTTGGGTTTTTTGTAAGTCTCACTGCTGTTTTGGTTGGCAAACAGGGATGGCCTCCTTAGCCTCCCCCGCCCCCTTCTGATTAGAGCCAATGATTGCATAACGTTTGCACATCAGGATTTTTTTTCCTCTTTTTGGAACACTGGCTGAGACATGTGGCTCTGGAAGAATCCTCGTGGATGCCTAAAACCCTAAGGGAATTCAAGAAGAAAACGATTCCACTTGCTTTCTTCTGACTAGGCCTGTATTTAATTTTACCGGAGAGATATTAGTAAATACTAATTTTAGGAGGTAGAAGGCCATGTTCATTTCTTCTTTAACACCAAATTCAAAGAGAAAGTTGTGTGGGGTGGTTGGGTAGATCTTTAATGTAACGTGATGGGGCATGCTGTCTATTTCCGTGAACTCTGGGCGGGTGTGGCTATAGCTCTCTTACCTGGGTAGTCTCGTGGAATTTAAACCTGGTAGCGATGATGCCAGGAATGTCCAAGTATGAGGAGAATCTAATTTTGTTGTTTGTTGTGTCTTCAGGTAAGTTGTGGTAGATTTCCCCCTCTTTAGGTATCTTGTTGGGCTTGCCTTCAGTAGACTGTCTCTGTGGGAGCCTTCCCAGTCTTCTTTGCACTGAGGTTCTAGCTGCTTCTGGCTGGTGTTACAGAAAGCTCTGATGTGAAACCACATATTTAATCACTTATCACACAAATCAAATCACTTATTAGCCTTTGGTAGAGTGGGTTTTATCTTTGAAAGCCAAGTGCAAGGTAGATCCCGACCATGAATTTTCTTAGAGTTTTCTCGTTGTTTCTACAAAGCCCATGCTGGAAATAGCATCTCAGCACAGTAGCCAGTGGCTCTATGAACATCTCCACTTGATAGGGCGCCATGATTTTAGTGTGTATCCTCAAAAAAAGGCACATGAAGTGAAATAAAATGGTGTTGAAGTGTGGAGCCTAATGGGGGTTGTTTAGGTCTACCCTTGTGAATGGTTTAATACCAACTACAAAAGGGCCCCGTAAGATGGTTTAAGGCTATAAACTCAATCTGTTGCCTTCCCGCTGTGGTCTTACCTTCTGCTTTCTGTCATGGTGTGTAGGAGGGTAATGGTCCTCACCAGATTTGGGTCCCTGGGTCTTTGACTTTGTAGCTCATGAGGTAAACAAACTCCTATTTGTTGTCTTAGTTGCTTTTCTGTTGCTGTGAGGACATAAACTGACAGGAGTGACCTCATGAGGACACAGCTTCTTTTGGCTCATAGTTTGAGGGTCCCATCCATTGTGGTCAGGAAGCCACAGTGGCAGGAGCTTGAGGCAGCTGGTTACATCGCTTCCATGGTCCAAACGCGGAGAGGAATGAACAGCTGTATACCCAGCTCACTTGCTATGTTATATCCTATCCCAGGGGACAGTGCCACGCACGGTGGTATCATCTTTCCACCTCAATGCATGTAACCAGGATAGCCCTCTACAGGTGTGCCTTAGAGGCCTGACTCCCAGGTTATTCTAGATCTTATCAAGCTGACAGTTAAGATTAATCATCACAACTGCCTTTAAATTAATTAGTCTGTGGGATTATTGTAGTGTCTGAAAATGAACTGAGGGACATTGTCTAGTAGTCCTCATTTCACCCTACTTTTGAGCCCATTATCAAAGCCTCAGTTCTTATTGGCCATTAAAACAGAACTCCTGACTTTCATACCCACATTCTGCTGGGCTCCCATTGCATCAGCACCTGCTTGTCATTCGGTTCCCACTTTCTTCATGGCCTCTGGGTACATCTCATTCTCTTTCTGAGTTCAATCAAGCTTGTAAAACAATGTTTCTTGTGTCTTACCCAACATCTGTAGGTATTTCATAGCAGGGCCACTTTCAGATGGTTAGGATAACTATATCTGTCAGATCGAAGACATAGAAGGCAAACTTTGAAGATTTGAGTTAAATATTAGCTCAACTAATTACATTTCAGACTTTGAGTGAGTGACTCTACCTAAGTCTTAGCTTCTCCATTGCAAGGGCGTGGGACACCCCAGAGAATTCTTCGCCTGCTAAAATGTTTCACAAGAAAGCAAGTTTCACTTTGAAAGTAGTTTGTAATGCATATAATTGATGAGTTACCCAGAATCCTTTGCAGGGTGCCATCTTCTCCAGCTCACACAAATGCAGACTGCCACCGCTGCCAGTTGCCCCATAAGTACACAAATACATTCGAGTTCCCTTCTCATATTTTCCACCTCAGGATCCTATCACAGTGCCCCCTCTCTTCAGTCTAATCATAAACGACATAAAAAATAGAAGTCAGTAAACACATAAGTCAATAATGAACCACCTGTCATATTTTTGAAGTCACCTAATTTTCTAGTATCTTATTTATTTATTTATTTATGCCTAGAACAACTTAATGCATATGTGATTTTGAGACTCAATGAAACTAGACTTTGGTATGACTAGGTATAGCAGAAGGATAACAGTTTGGGTAGAAAAGGTTGTGAGATCTAGTCAGGATAGAGGTTAACCACTAAGGGCTACAGAGATCACATTTTAGACATTTGTTGATATACTTTCTCGGTGCGCTTGTCTTCTGAATTACAGAGGATTCTCTTCTATGTATTTATTTGCTTCCTCTCTTCCTGTGCATGTGTGTGAATCATGCACAGACCACGTGTGAGAGTTAGAGGCCAATTTGCAGCCTTCGATTTGCTCTCTTCTTCCTCATGTGTGCCCCGAGGCATGAACTCAGGGCCATCAGGCGTGGCAGCCATCGCCTTTCCTCTCTGAGCTGTCTTGCTGCCTACAGTTTTGGTTGACTGTGAACTCGGGTAGATTTGTAAGTGCTGCTCACTGAGGGTGAAGATGGAGGAGATGCTTGAACGTTGTCCTGGGTTTTGTGACTGGGAAGAAAGCAGGAAGAAATTCAGAGACATAAAGGGAGTCTCAGGAATGAGTGTGTCTTGGGACCCAGACTGACATTGTGAGGGGATCTTAGAGCTTGAATGATGCGTGGTGGCGGACCAGAGGAAGGCACTTTTAGGGTCTGCTAGACAGATTCTGACTCAGCGTCTCTCCGAGTCTCAGTGGCCTCGTCTATTACAGGGTGATTGCCACACAGAGCTGAGACAGGTCTGGTCCGCCACTTGCTCTGAGCCTTCTGTAAGTGCTTGCTGCTTTGTATTATTGATGATGGTGGAACGCAAAGTCATTGCTATCATCATTTTCATCATCATCAGAGACTGAGTGCTCTCCATTTACTGTGCAACAGGGACTGCAGTGCTGGTGGAAGAGTCTGGGGAGCCATAGGGCCCACAGATTGATGCAGTTGCTTGATAGGATAAATAGATCTGTATTTCTACAGAAGGTGGGCACTTTACGGATTCATAGCTAAGAAAAAACCCTCCACCTCATTCTTGCCCTTCTCCATTCATTTCCTTTCTCCTCTAAAGAGGAGGGGAAAAAACTTTGTATCCCGCTGAGGACAGGGTTTGGATGTCTGCTTCTGAACCATTCCTGAGATACGCTGAGGAGCTGAGGACAGATTCTCTCTTCAGGTTGGCCAGTGTCCAGACTCATATTTGGGTATCAGCCCTGACAACAATGTTATGCACATCTTGTCATCAGTACTTCTTCAGTGAGATTATTTGTGTTCATCTTTGCTGTTGATACTATAATACAAGCTGCAACGGGCCCTCCCCTCGGCTATTAAAATAATCTCACAGTTTACCTCTATATATTGCTGTTCCAGACCAAATGCTCTCAATGCTGGAATCAGGCTGGATTTTTTTCAATACGTAAACTAGATAAAGCCTCCCAGCTATGAAATGGACCCAAAGGACTTCCTATGACCTTTGGAACTCCAACATGGCTGAAGAGGCTCTGCCTGCATCTCAAGTCACTATTTGGCGCCCTGCCCACATGGGCCATCTTGACTTTGCCTGGCCCTTGCTGCTGACTTTTGCATATCAGAACTGACTCTATAAAGGCCTCATTTCCTTACCTAACCACTCCTTGTCCTTCAGACCTCAGGGAAATCTTCCTGTTATTCCCTAAATTCTTGATTGAGCTCAGTTGCTATCAAATCTTTCTAAGCACTCCCCCAACTCTGTTATATACGCTATGGGGCCAGATAATTCTTTGATTTTGTTCTCGCGGTATCCCCAGGGCCTACAGTGGCTTGGTACAATAAGGACCCCAGTCAACATTTGTGGAATGAATAAATTAAAACCTAAGAGAGCTCCAGGAACTAAAGACAGAGCTAATGCTCACTTGGCATATACCTTTTACAACTCCAGAAGAGGCTGAGGGAATTTCTGAGCCACCGTCAAAGGGGTCAGAGGAAGTGCTTGTATGGTGTATTGCACAGGATCATGTTCCAGCCTCAGAAGTGAAAGCAAGAAATTCTCTGTCTCTTGACATCCCCATAGAAGGATCTCTTCTTAAGAGTCTTCTTCTTACTCATCTCCACGCGCCCCGCCACCTTCCGGCTCTCTGCGTCTGTGCATGAACATATGTGTCTACAGGTGTTGTAAGCCCCTCCCTCGTGCCACCTGCTGCTGGACCATCCCTGGTGACTACAGTGTCATACATGCTCTATGTGTTAACCAGGCTCAGATGACAAAGACCGTGTGCTAGCCCTACCTATAATGTCTGTGCTGTCACTGTGTGTTGCCTCTAAATGGGATGTTTTCTGGGAAGAATTTGGAGGGAGCATTGCAGCTACAATATTATCGTTTATTTTTATTCTGGGGCATGCTACAGGCCTTGACTTTAAGATTTATTCCAAGTATAATATGCTGGGAATGTAGATAGTCTCAATATAGTTTTGGAATCTCAGTTCAGATTTGTAGAGCAAATAATAGCAAATATATGAAGATTTAATTACTAGTCAAGTGTTTAGTGTGCTGACTGTTTATGTATGTATCAGTGTGGCTCATAAAATATATTTGCAAATAAAAAAATCATAATTTTTATACGTGATAATTTCCCAGACTGCTCTTATTTCTGTGTGCTCAGTTGTGCTTTGCTTTGTTTGGTTTTAAATTCCTCATGGACAAAATTCTCTGAGGGTGCACATAAACATGTGTACGAAAGACTTTTTTTTTTTAATAGTTAAGGACCTCAAATTTTCCTCCCTGGAGATTTTTGCCTATTTCTTATTTCATTTTTGAAGGCTTTTGTTCAATATCCCAGAGCCATTGTGCAATCTGGGGGTTTATGTAAACACCTTCAAGGGATTCCGAAGAACTATCTCACTGTTTGCCATCTAGTGTAGAACGGCCTGTAAATCATGTTAATTAGAAAAAGAATAGGAAGTGAATAATCTCCCTGCAGATTCCATCCCGAGATAACTTTCCAAAGCCAAGTGGAAAACAACCCTAGATCCTGGACACATTTTTGTTTTGCCTTTCTTCTTAAAGGTATGTGGTAAAGATGTGATCAGATTAAAAGGAAATTCTGTTTTAAAACCCAGTGTGCTAGAAGCCACTGGGCTGCACGGGAAGATGGCCGTGCTGCTGAGAGTTTTTGGGAGGAGGTTTTCTAGAAGAGAAAGCAGATAAACAGTTGAGGCTACTCGTAAATAAAGAGGAGCCTGCGGGCTCTCTGATAGCATTTCCTAACACTTTAGAATCCAGACCTTAAGATTTTATTTTTCAAAACTTTTTTTTAATACTGCTTCAAATCATGCATTTCAGAGCTCTGTGTGTCTTAAGAAGTGATGACTGCTCACAGCCCCCAGGTTATCAGGATCCTTTGATCGCCTGCTTCAACTAAACTCCAGGGCAATTCTTCCTTTCTTATCAGGAAGAAAGTGTGCGGAGCGTAGCCAGAGGATGGAGATTCTAACTGCAGAACTCCTTGCTAGGCATTCGGAAACAGCTCCAGGTTGGAGTTTCTCAGGGCCAGAGAGGAGCAATGGAAAGAGCTGTCAGATGGGGGAGGATTCCTACAAAATCCTGTTACAGATCTGCCCAGAGCCTTGCTGCTGAAGCAGGCAGGTGACTTCCGTGGGTGGCTGGCTGACTGAGTCTCTGGGGGCTGGAGAGGGTCAGTACTCTCCTCACACTCCTCCTCAGGTGAGGCCTTCGTGAGTGAGTCATCAGTGAACTAAGGAAGTCATCAGTGACTCCGAGGATGTTGGTGCCCATCCCTGTTAGACTGTGTGACCATTCACAGGTTGCCTGGGTTTTTGCTTTTTTGGAGGACAATTGGGAGAATGAACTTGGGTTTGGTTTTCCTCGTTTATTTCCTGGTCTTTCTGTCTTCCTTCTGGAAGATCAAGAAGTAGATTGGGTGTGGGAACTGGGACAGCAAGATGACATCACCCAAGGAAAACTCAGGGTGAGGCAGGGCAATGTACACTGACAGACATGGCAATAGGTTGCTTTGCCTGGGGTGCTGGAGCAGGTTGAGAAAGAAGTAAGAAGATTAGTAAGTGTTTTCTTGTTGGTGAAAAAGGCCTGTGAAGTCTTGGGATGTGTAATAGGTTTCTTCCCACCTGGTCCTTCAATGAGCACACAAAAACTATATTATTTGCAATATGGTTTGGCCAATAGCTTAAGTGTATTTTTGGCTAACTCATACCTTAAATTAACCCATCTCCACATTAATCTGTGTATTGCCACGTGTTGGTGGCTTACCAACAAGCTTCCATGTGGCATCTGTCTCTGGTGGGGCTACATGCCTTCCTTCTCCCAGCATTCGGTTTAGTCCCCCCTCCATATTCTGTCCTGCACAGGCCTAAGACAGTTTCTTTATTAACCAATGGTATTCACAGTGTACAGAGGGGAATCCCACATCAGGGATGTGTGCAGTGTGCGGGTGCAGTCACCTGGCAAGGTACATTAATCAAGGAAGAGGTTGGATATGAACATCAGCATTGTAGTGTAGACTTCCGATGATGGGACTGGGAATAGGGCCTCTGTTCTCTCTCTCTCTCTCTCTCTCTCTCTCTCTCTCTCTCTCTCTCTCTCTCTCTCTCTTTCTCTCAGAAGAAACTACTCAGGGAGGACCAGTGAGGCATACCCCGGGATTTGTAGCTGTGTGTCCTGAACAACCCCAGTGGACGAATTCTTATTTAGGCAGTCTATAGCAGGAGCTTGAAGGGCAATCAGATCTGAAGTCAGAATAAAGCTAGCTGTGTTTCGCTGTTAGAATGGGGCTAAGACAGGCCAGACCGCGCATCCTTATTCTGTGAGCAATGGTTTGTGAGGAGGACAGAACAGAGTGTTGGTGGTAGAATTAGCATGTGTCCACCTGGAAAGGGTGCTGCAGGTGGCCTGAGGGCCCTTGTGATTAGGGTGTTGTTGGGACTATCACCCTTCTTATTCATTCACTCTGTCTCTGGCTTTAGCAACAGTGGGAGCAACACACACCTTTTTCCTCCAGCCTCTGAGACAAAGTCTTGACTTACCTGTGAAATAACATTTTATATGGTACTCCTGTGCAGGGTCCTCAGCTTGAGGTTTTCCCTAGGGGAAGAAGGCTTGCTCGTAGTTCGCCAGCGAGGAGAATGGTGGTCTATCCTGCTTTGAGGACAGCCATCTTCATCTTTGCAGGGTAGGTGACTGGAGGGTATCCTGACTCATACTGCGTTGGCCCCATCTCCCCATCTCACATCAGAGTCAGGTATGGAAAGAAGACAGATTTCTTTCCCTCCTCAGAAGCAGGAGGCTTTTGTTCAATATGACAAGAAGTTTGGAATATGAAGGTTTTGAGTCATCTGTGTGGGTTGAACATTGATGCTCCAACTCCCAGTATGATAGTGTTAGCAAGAGAGACCTTTAAGATGCAGGCTTAGATGGAGCCCCCAACATAGGGTGGATTGGCTTACAAGTGACCGGCTCTTCCCATAACCAGAGTCTGAGAGCCCCTCGCTCTAGGGATTTCCAGCATGCAGAACCCTGAGCAGTAAAGGCCTGTGGTCAAAGTCAGCCATGCTGTGGTGTTTGCCTTAGCAGCCTGAGCTGACTGAGACCTTGATCACCTCTGCGTTTGTTCCCCACCCTGAAGTGCCCATGAGTAAATCTGGAGAAATTTGTTACCTGCTGAAACCTGAGCAGTGGCCAGGTACCATGGACAGCTTGCTCAGGCCTCTAGCTTTGTCCTCAGAGTCTCTTGGGAGCAGTCAGTATGGGTCTGCAGAAGATTTGGGGGTAGTCACCTCCTGTGTTTGGGGGTCTTGAAGGTGCTAAGTAACTCACATGGAATTTGTTAAAATCAAAAGCTCCTCTAGGGTGATGCTGTTTCCAGCAGGACTACTTGCCAGCCCTACCTCAGCCTGAGTTGTAGGATGAGGTGACACCCCAAATGCCTCTTTGTCGTCCAGCCCCCTACTCTATTCCCAGACTCACACATGGGTCGTCCTTTCTGTTTAAACCTCATACTTCTCAGTGCAGAGAATGGGGGGGGGGGGGCGGGGAGAGAGGAGAGGAACGAGACATTTCCAGAGTCACTTTTAGGGTTCCAGTCGAGTTAAATTAGTAGCTAGACTTCTGAGACCACTTACAAGCTAGAACTAGCTTGGCCATCAAAACTCTTGAACTCTGACCATAACATTGACCATAATGGTTGGCCGTCTTGATCGTGAGGTCAAAAGGTTATGATGAGGGTGGACTGACTCATGATGTATTTTTTGACCTGCTTAGAATTATAGTGGCCTTTGGAAATTCTTGGTAAGCTGCCATGGCTCAAGATTAGAATAAAGGCCAAAAATAGGATTCCAGAAAATGTCCTCACTAGACTTCTTTACATGGTTTGTGGTCGGCGTCAGTAGCAGAGCGTTATCTGAACTGGTGTAAATAGTGTTTGAGCTTGGCTTTTCTCCTGAGTAAAAGTATCGCATGCAGAGTTCCCACCTATATTACTTAAATAGATCTCCTCCACGGCTCGGTGAACAGTTGCTGTGCATGTAATTACGGGACAGCTATTATTAGGACAATTACTTTTGCAACCCTGCTATTTGGTTATGTCTGAACCTTTCTGCCCTTTTGGTAAGCAACAGGGTCAAAATAAGTGCCAGGGTGGTTCTAACCTCAGAAGTGTGGGGAGTAGGCTCAACCCTTTCTTCTCTCGGGGGTACCAAAAGGCACTGCCGTAGGCTGTTACACCGGAGAGGAAAAGCAATTCTAAAAGCCCCAATACATTGCCATTTCCAACATCACCTATCGGCAGTAAGCCTAATGCCAACCATCATTCCTCATCACATCCCCCTCTCTGTGTTTGTGTGTGCTTTGTACAGATAGACAGACAGACAGATGATGGATGATGGATGGATAGATAGATAAATGGATATCATTCTGCATTACAGATCACCAGCAACACCAGCTAAGTTACAGCACCAGCTGGAACAAAGCTGGGACTAGCATCCTAAGAGGAAAATCTACACATAGCATCACGAAACTCTTGCAAGCTGTCGTTTTTAAGTGGTACGAAAGATATCCAGTGTATCAAAGGCACTGCCTTTTATTATTACTGCACTAAGTATCAGTTGCCACAACAATGACAGATATAAAAATATTTGTTAAAGTTCACAGGCATTTTTTTTTAAAGACTGTATTTAAATTTTTTGTTTTATGGGGCAGAGTCTCATGTAAGCCAGACTGGCCTTGACCTGGCTATGTGGCTGAGGGTGGCCTTGAACTCCTGCTTCCCCTGCCTTTTCTTCTTAAGTGCAGGAATTACAGGCATGAGTCACCATGTCCAGCTACCATTTATATTCACCCTCAGTGAGTCTTAGAGCAAGAAGACACCCCAGATTCTTCTTTGTCCAAAGGCCCCTTACTGCTCATGACCTGTGTGTCAGCTGGGTAGTTCTGGTCTTGGTCAAGGTACCACTCATATGTTGTGACCTCCTACCTGGTTGGCCTGGGCTTCGCAGGACAACTCTGCTCACCCCTGTCATTTTTTTTTTTTAACCTTGGCAAGCCTACAGCTGTTCTAGCAGTGTTAGAGAACAAAGAGAATGAAGGGGCTGAATGCTAAGCCTAAGCTTGAATCTATTTTGCCATTCCTTCTGCTGTGCTCTGTTGAACAAAGCCACCCCACGTTCAACCTAGATGTAAACGGTGACAGACACCATTGCTCCGCCCAACACAGCCAAGTACGCGAGTACACTGTTGCTGGTCTCGCAGTCAAGTTTGTTCTGATACCTTCGCTGCCTAGCATTCCCTAAACGGTAATCTGAAATGAACTGGTTTTGTTCAAGATGCTGTGACTTCACCATCTGAGAATGGTTCAGCGTGACAGTTCTCATTCAGGAGTCATTCTGGCAGGGTCTACAGGCCACCCCCTAGTACACTGGGGTGTCGTGGGGTTCCAGGTACTGTGTACATGGCTAGCTATTGCTGCTTACACATGATTTCCCCAGCCTATAACACTCATGTCACTTACATAGAGAGTTTCCCGAAGAATGAGTGTCCTTAGGGAACTGAGTAGATTTGTGTGACCTTGTCTGACACAGCCTTAAAAGCCGTAAAGCTTCAGCATCTTCTATTTGTAACACACAAGTCATCTCCTCCCGTTCTAGACAAGGAGAAGTGGAGCACAGGGCAGAAGAGAGTCCTGCAGAATTTATACATTTATTTTAATCGCTACCATTTATGTCTCTACCGTAGTTATTCAGGGGAAAAATTCAGCTCCTTAACAAAGAGAAATCAGTTCTCTTATTATGTAAGGACTCATTAATTTCCTTCTTCAGATAAAATGTTAAGCCAAGTTCTTTTATCTTTACACTGTGAGTACCCACCACTCTTATCAAGTACATGTGATTTTTTTTTATCTTTGTGCAGTTCTGTGTAGGGAATGATCTTTGAGAGAATGCATATACCCCCCCGCCCCAGCCCGCTCTCCCGCAGAGGATCTTGCATATAGTCCAGGCTGGAAGTCTTCCTACTTCAGTCTCTTGAAGGTTGTGGTTACAGGCATGTATCTGGCTTGTTTTTGTTTTCTTTCTTTCTTTCTTTCTTTCTTTCTTTCTTTCTTTCTTTGTTTCCTTCCTTCCTTCCTTCCTTCCTTCCTTCCTTTTTTCTTCCCTTCCTTCATCTAGAGATTCATCAAGGTAATGAATCCTAATTAGCTTAGCAGGGTCTCAGTTAGGCACCTGTTACTTATGACTACACTGTATTGCTAACCAATGTGAGCAGGTTATCTAAACTCCCTAAATGTAGTGCCCTAAAGACAAGTACTCGGTCTACCTTATACTGAGGATGAGTTAGGAAATCTGGCAGCTCCTCCTCACGTCTCTTCTGAGGCTGCAAATGTGTCCTTGGCTGTCTCATCTGAGGGTTTCACGGTCGCTTGAGGATCCATCTCTGACTTTACTCAAATAATAGCTGGCAGGAGATTTCATTTCTGGACCTGTGAATCCCTCCACTGGGCAGCCCTGCCTCTGTCGCTGTCTTCCTCCAGGGTATGCAATGAGAAAGGGCTGGAACCAGAATAAGAAAGAATACTCGTGGGCTGGCGAGATGGCTCAGTGGGTAAAAGTGCTTGCTGCTTGCTTTGCAAGTGTGAGGACCTGAGTGCAAATCTTCAGATCCCATGTACATCAGGATGAATAGCTGGAGCTTCTGTGATCCTGGCTTTCCTCCAGACACACAGGAGCTGGAGACAGGAGAATCCCCAGAAGCCCACAGACCACCTAGCCTGGTGCATATATAGTGGGGACACAACAGAAGATCCCTGTCTTGAGGTGGAAGGTGAGAAACATCACTTGAGGTTCTTTTCCAACTTCTCCACATGTGTTTTGGCATGCCTACTCTCACATCTAATCATGGGAATCCACGTGTGTCCATCTAGACACATACATAGCCATGCCTTCTCGTTTTGGGAGCACTGTACCTTTCTTTCTGCATGGAGCCAATCCTGGTGTCCTGGGGGAGGAGATTAGACTTCACTGTGAATGGCAGGAGGCAGGGATCATTGGTTCATCTTTGACCCATTGTTGAAGTATCGTTTCTCAAACGATTCTTCATGACGAATGGAAAAGCAGGTCTTTTGTTATAGCATCTTCATGGAGCATCACCACATCATAAAGATAGGCAATTTACTAGCTTTCCTTTTCTTCATTTTAAGATAGTCCTTTCTATGTGCATATGGACACATATGTTTGTGTTATAAAATACTAGATTTTATGTAATCACTTTTTACTAATTATATATTAAGAAAACTTCAAAATTCTTTAGAACTCATGTACTTGCCAACAGATCTCTAGGAAGCACTATCTGATGGCTATAGTTTGGGGAAGGAGAAAGGGGGGAATTGCTGAGTTCTACTATCAGCCAAAATCATTTAATTTTTAATTTCCAGTCTGGCTTTTATAAACTATGCCACACTGCTCCTAGCCTGGTAAGAACTATTGCCACTAATAGTTCCTTTCATGAATGACATTTCATTTGTCAAGTATCATGGTCACCATGAGTGCCTTGCTGTCCTTGTTCGGTCTTTACCATTTCTGAGGTAGCATCAGGGCCACTCACTCGTGTTATTTTTACCTGAAGGCCCCCATTCCATGCCGTGTAATCATGAAAGCTCTTCCGCAGCCAGCTAAACTGACTTAATATACCATAAATGAATACTCACGTGTCTTGGAAATTCAGCTTCTACCTGTTAGCATTCTGAATATTTTGTGGTCTGTAAAAATATTGTTTAGCTTTTCAAGAAATCCACCTGGGTTCATTTACAGGACACACTTTCCATCATTTCCAAATTTAATAAGCTTTATAGCACCTTCCGTCTTGTGGGCGCTTGATAATTGCCGTCCATCCAGTGGAGTGATGGGGTGATGAGGACAGGACCCTGCTCCTTGTCATGACAGGGTCTGCATTTATAATGAAGCTCTGGCCACCATGGGCAGGCAGAGCCACCTGTGCCAGGAGCATGTGGGAAGGGCCACCTTTCACAGGCAGCTGAAGGATTATACCGCACGAATAGCCTCACTGTGTGTGGGTGGTCCTCCCTTCTGTTCTGAAGGATTTAGAAGGACTGCCAGAGCACCTATAGAAGGTGTTTGATTTAAAGGGCAACACTCCCATTCTGCCTTCTTGTAAGGGCATGCCAGCAGTAAAGAAAACCTTCTGGCATTTAGCATCATGAAACACTACCACAACGAAACCATACTTAAAGGGTCTCTGCGCAAGAAACTCTTGTAGATTTAGGATGCCTGGTGAGTCGACTGCATTTGACACCAGGGGAATAGCTCTGGGAGCGCTCAGCCCCATGGGCGATCTGGTCAGCTCCTGGCTATTGCAGGATGGAGGCGTTAGGCTGCTGTTGTTTATAGACCCCAGAAGAGCAAGATGATGGTTTATAGATTCCAGAGCCTCAATTGTTGTCTTAACTTTCCCTGACCCACCAGGGGACTTTCCCGAATCTGAGGCACAGCAGGGTTGGAAGGACTTGCGTTCTCCAGACCTGTATTCAAGGGAAGGTCCAAGGTCAGCCCTGTTTGTTTCTAACTAGAACTTGGACACTCCTTGCAAGACTGAGGGACACTGCCACATGGAAAACCCCCTTATATTTTATTTTGACACAGCACGTGCCACATAGAAATCTCTCTTCTTTATTATTTTGACATAACATATTCGTCTCTGTCATACGGAATGTAAATCGGGTTGATCAGAAGAAAACTAAAATCAAATAAGCCAAAAGGATCTCGGAGTGAAAAGTTGCCGTGGTTGGTAGGCAGTGAGCTTGATTTTGGATATGTCATTTTTATATGTGTTTCCTTTTCCTCCTCTGTGTAAAGTCTTGTCTTCTGGTTTTAATAACTGTCTATAGGCACTGACGTTACGTGCTGGGAGAATTTGATTGCTGGATGGGTGCACAATGGTAGCAGTGACGGCTAAAACTAAGTCTGGGCTTTGAATGTCACCTTTCTAGTGCCTTGACTGGGATGCTTCCCCTGTGAAATCTCAACACAGTGGCCATAACACTGAGCATTCCACTATGCATAGGGGAGAACGTTGCAGGGCCACACCCCTAGATGAAGAGCTACAGACAACGGAGGGAAAATCACTTTTATATAGGGACAAAACCCTGATAGGTTTCAATCCAAAATGATCAGGTCTGAACACACACACACACACACATACACACACGCGCGCGCTCGCATGCAAGCAACACTAATTGAACACAGTAGGTTATATACATATATTGATATAACAATAATAATTATAAAATAATAGGTCATGAATTTAAAAGGGGGTAGGGGAGACAAGAGGAACTGTTGGAAAAAGACATATAAATGATGTTAATACAGTACTTATATGAAAATTTCAAAATATATCTCTTATCAATATCCATCCATTCATCTATCCATCTATTTTAAAAATGTCTTCAAGTGGGTGGCTGTGGCCCACAGGGTGCCACCATTCTAGAGTGCCCCCTTCCAGACCGTTGGGTGGCACTGCGGGAGTGGCTGTCTGGAATGTAAATAGAGTCACACTCAAAGTTCTCTAGAGGTGGCAAGAAAAGTGAACCCATGACTTCAAAAGTCCCCATAGTCTTCACAGTCTCAACACAGTTTCAGGGTCCAAAGTATCTTCTGAAACTCTAGGCAGTCTCTTAATGTAACCCCCTGTCAAATAAAGTAAGTTACATATTTCTAATCTACCTTAATATGGAATATACAGTACCATTCCAAAGGGGAGGGATGTCTCGAAAAACCAAAAAAAAAAAAAAACCAAAAAAAAAAAAAACAAAAACAAAAACCAAAGGGGAGGGATGGAGGCATAGGGAGGAAAAGATGGACCAAAGTAGGGCTGAAACCCAGCTGGGAAAACTCCAAACCCTATAGCTCCATGTCCCACATGGATTTTTTTGTCAAAACCCCTGTTCCAATGTGTCTGTTTCTGTTTTTGTTTTTGCTAAAGAAAGGCTAACTTTCATTAGACGACAAAGCCAAAGAGTACTCAAATTGAAGTGAGCAAGCTACAGCCTTCAGGCTTGTTTTGTTTTACTTTTGTGAATAAAGCTTTATTGGAACACAGCCTTGGTTCATTATAGAAATGTGGACTCTGTCATGTTTCTGTGGCAAAGCTGACTGGCTAGGCAGACTGAATGGTTCACGAAGCCAAAAATTATTTGCTATCTGACCCTTTAAAAAAAGTTTGCCATTACCTGTTAAAGGGTGCAGATCACCAGATTTACATCAGTTTCCTTGAAAACAGGTAAGATCTTCCCCTGAAGACTTGATCTTTAGAAAAGCAGTTGAAAGTATGCTTCTAGTAGGCACAAAACATTTCAAAAGCCTGAGAATGGAGGAAGTTAAAAAGAGATTAAAGGGCTGGAGAGATGGCTCAGAGGTTAAGAGCATTGCCTGCTCTTCCAAAGGTCCTGAGTTCAATTCCCAGCAACCACATGGTGGCTCACAACCATCTGTAATGGGGTCTGGTGCCCTCTTCTGGCCTGCAGGCATACACACAGAATATTGTATACATAATAAATAAATAAATATTTAAAAAAAAAAAGAGATTAAAATAAAGAGAGAACCTGGAGTAGAAAATATATCTTGGGCCACTGAAATAAATGATTATATTTCATTTACTAGGGTGTCACTAAGTTTGAGTGACATTATTGATATGTTCTATTATTATTATTATTATTATTATTATCATTTTGGGTTTTTCAAGACTGGATTTCTCTGTAGCTTTGGAGCCTGTCCTGGAACTAGCTCTTTTAGACCAGGCTGGCCTTGAACTCACAGAGATCCGCCTGCCTCTGTGCCACCACTATCCAGCTTGATAGGCTATTAAGACCTGTTCTAATCCTATTTTTCAGTAGAAGTAGGTACAGGGCCTCATGTAGAAAGGGGGTAAGAGATAATCCTTCGTTTGTCCATCGAGTGAGAACTCCGTCCCCACTGCACACGGTGAGAATTGGAGTTCTTGGCTTTGACAATCAAGCTGGCAAAGCAAATTTGGTCCAAGTGTTTTAATGAGCTTGTGTGGGTGGCCGGCAAATTGCAGGTTCAGACATAAAATGTTTCGAACGTGGGTGGCTGGCTTTTAACCCCGAGGGCAAATTTCTGTGATTGTAAGGAAGTTTTAGGCTTGTAGCCAAGTTCAAAGAGTAGTTGCCAGATATTAAGAAAAATGTGAGCTATTCTAAGCGATGTTCCGTTCTTTGAGGACAAGATTATGTTGTTCCAAGTATGATTGGCACAATAATTTAACATCATCCGAGTCCACTCAAATGTGTCAGCGTTTATACTATGTGTTTGTGATTGGACTGTATACCCAATATCTTGGGAAATGGGGGAAGACAAGGGAAATGGAATTGGCCATCCCTTTCCTACCTCTGAGTGTGTAAATGTTAGGTGTTTATACCCCTTTATGCTTTATAGCCTCTGGTTTTCTATGTTGGGAACAATTAAATCTTGAGGGTTTTTTTTTTTTTTAAATTATAAGACCTTGTTTAAAGAAGCAAAGTGAGATCTGAGAAGTGAAGGATTAATGCTTACTGAAGTTTTAGCCACCTAGAGGGTTGTGTTTGAAGCAGACCTCCATCTGGCTTCTCTAAGGGACCTCTGTGCCACGGAAGTGGGGTTTGGAAATATGTTTTCAAAAGGATGAACTAGATTTTGACTAAGACTGCCTTTCAGCCTGAAGAGCAGCCTGGATTCTATCGATGATCCCGTAAAGAGAGCTAATGAGATTCTGAGCAAGTGTGGTTGAAATGTTAAAAGGGACTGTAAAAATAACTCTGCGGGCTCCTGATTATTCTCTCTCCCTGCTCAGTAGAACCCAATATGAATTGGCATAGTATTCATTGTGCAGTTGCCGTGGGGTCAGGAACTAGGCCCCGTTACCTCATTCCTCTAACATTTGTAAAAGCCATCAAGACTAACTCCAATCGGACTGGAAAATCTATTGACTCTGAAGGAGAAAGATAATAGGAGCCTCTTCCATTCCGCCTCTGACTTGCTAGTGACAACTCACACAGGCTTTGCCGGGTTCCTGCAACAGGGACTCGCGTATTGGAGGTTCTTAAGTTAAGACTTGGACTTATGTCTTACCTATTGTATTTTTGTCTTGTTTTGTTTTTTATTTTTCAAGACGGAGTTTCTCTGTAGCTTTGGAGCCTGTCCTGGGACTCACTCTGTAGTCCAGGCTGGCCTTGAACTCATAGAGATTCACCTGCCTCAGCTTCCCGAGTGCTGGGATTAAAGCCTGCGCCACCACTGCCTGGCCTACCTATTATAGTCTTAGGCACCGAAAGTGATGTATGTGTTCTATTCTTCCTTAGTTCTTCCCGCCCTCTTGGTCTGCCTTCTCCCCATGAGTCTTGGCAGGGTCAATCACTGACAAATGGATAATGTGTTTATTTCCAAATCGGTGCCAAGCACTGCTCTTCTTCTCCCCATCCTTGAGAGATTTCCTAGCATTCTACTCTAAGATATATGTCTGTTTTTTCCCCTTTTTGGTTTATCTATTCAATATAAAATAATGAAATTTTATTTTCATGGACTATGATACACTTTTATCATTTTGTTTATGTATGTCTCCATCTACTCGTTCATTCATTCTTGTGTGCACATGATGTGTGAGAGAGTGCGCATGCCACCATGAGTATGGGGTCAGAAGACAACTTCATGGAGTCATTTCTCTGTTTTGACCTTGACGTGGGCTCTGGGGGATTGAAATCTGGTCACTAGGCCTAAATGGCAAGTAAGTGTCTTTCTTTACCTGTTGAGCTATCTAACTAGACCAAAATTGTCAATGTTTTGGTTATTCAATATTCTTTTTAATATTATTATTATTATTATTATTATTATTATTATTGTATGTGTATCTGGTAATTTGAATAAGAATGACCCCCATAGGATCATATATTTGAATGCTTCGTCACCATAGAGTGGCACTATTTGAAAGGATTAGATGGACCAAGAAGTGTGGCCTTCGTTGGAGGAAGTATGTCACTGGGGGAGGGCTCTGAGAGGTTTCAAAAGCCCCTGCCAAGCCCAGAATCTCTCTGTCTATGGATCAGAAGGTAACTCTCAGTTACTGCTCCAGGGCCTGCCTGCGTGCCACTATACTTCCAGCCGTGATGATGACGGACTAATCTTCTGAAACTATTAGCAAGCTCCCAGTTAAATATTCTCTTTCATATGGGTTGACTTGGTCATGGTTTCTCTTCACTCTATTCATATTCATGTGTGCATGTGAATAAGGGCATGTACATGTCACAACATGTCTGCGACCAACTTTGGGGGCTCCAAACTTTAGGGGTTCTAGCCTTGTTTGCTTAGCACTCTTACCTGTTGAGCTATTCTCTTTGGCCCTCAGTATTTATTTTAATGCATAAGACTTCCCAGATCTGACCCCCGAGAATTCCATCAGTCCTGCTCTTTTTCTGCGCTCCCATGACTCTTTAAAGCCTACCCTTGCTTATGGTCGTACAGGATGCTCCTCAGTCATCGTGCTCATTCTCGCTTCTGGAACTGACTCTGAGAGCCTTGCATTCCCTTCAATACAGGCAGGTAGTGTTTATAAAACAAGATCCAGGCATGAAGATGCATGCCGCCATTGAAAGGCCATTGTGTCTGTGACTTATCAGTAGATGAATAGAAAATATGTACACACACACACACACACACACACACACACACACGTACACACACCCTGATGCAGATTCATTTGTCCATTGAAAAAACTTTGCTGGGACTTAGGATTGGCTAAGTTGGTAAAATACTTTGCAGACACAAAGACCCATGTAAACCAGCAGGGTCCAGAGCATATGGTGGCAGTCTCAGCCCTTAGTAGTCAAAGACAGGAGGATGCCTGTGACTCTTGAGCCAACCAGCCTAGTCTAATTGGAAAGCTTTAGGTCAATGGGAAGCCTAGTCTTAAAAACTAGGAGGATGGTTTACAACTAACAATAGCCAAAGTGTCCTAAGGTCTCCACATCCATGTTTACACACACACACACATACACACACACATGCACACACGCATGCATGCACACCCTTATACAATTCCAGTCCAGCATCCTGAGCTTATTCTAGTCTTCCCTCTTTCATATTATTTACAACCTCTGTCAGATTGATGAGAAAATGACCAACCTCTTAGACTTCGTCTGTCCACTCCTTTGCCAGAACCACTATGTGTGGCCAGCAGTCACACACAGTGGGATCAGTGCTTCACGGTGGCCCTACATGTCCAGGTCCTACATCATAATAAAAAGTCTTAATTCCTAATGGGAAGACTGATAGAAACCACAGTAGGAGGAAGAAATGATAGAGCTAGAACTCGTATAGAAGGAGAAGGGAGGGAGCTGGATGTGTGGTCCCAAGGCAGGCTTTTACTTCCGGAGCCTAAATAACTACGAGGTGTGAAACACTTTTGTGGGAGAAGCTGAGTGATTTACTATTTCATAAATGCTTCAAACAAATGTGGTTTCCCTCCCCTGGGGAGGAGTTTGGAATGTTAAAGGTAGAACATAAATGAGTAAGTCTAAAATACTCCTCTTGCCATGAGAATAAAGTCCTATGGGAAGGACTTGAAAAGGCAAACAGTATGGGGAGGGGTAGATGAGTGCATAGGCTATGCAAAGAAAAGGATTGTGAGGAGTAAATAAGAAATTCATTATTTTTAATTAATAAATTTAATAGCCGAGCTATTAAAAAGTGCTAACAGGGCTGATGCAATGTCTTTATGGCTCTTACCTGGGTCTTAAATGCACCTTGTGTGGTTCGATTTGTGTGCAGGCGGCCGCAAGTTGAGAGTCACGTGGGTTCCCAGGTCAATCTACATCTGAGCACAGAGCTAGAGAGAATCTCACACACTAAAGGACGGGGTGCCAGGAGAGACCCTGCCTTCCGTCAAAAAGTGTCAAATGCACATGAAATGTTATCCGTGCATTAACTACAGACCTTGTCTGACTGTGTAAAGATGTAGGACGGAATCTTTTTTAAAAAAGCTAAACAAAGGGGAGGGAATAGGGAGGAGAATAAAAAAAATAAAAGCTAAACAAAGAATTATTAGTACAGCCAACTGTGAAAAACAAGACAAAATGAGAGAGAGAATTTATCACTGATGATACATAAACTATCTGGAGAGAAAAGAAACCTACATCTCTCTGTAGCCCACCTGCCTCTGAGATCAGCTGTATTGAAATCAATAGTAATCCAATGCCTACTAGAACAGCTGCTCTCCTGTGTTCAAAACTACGGAGAAAGCAGCGCGTTTCTGCGATAATCATAACCTAGGAAAGACTGTCTTTTCTTCTTTAATATGCTGGCTACTGGTGCAATTGCTTCCTGTTACTCATGTTTTCTGTCCCTCCTTTAGTTGACAGCGCAGAAAAACAAGGGAGCTAGCAGGAGTGGGTGTGCTCAGGTGGCAGTGGTGGGCACGCTCTGTCTTAGCTCGCGAGGACGAGAATAGAAACCTTCGTCCGGCTCCCCTCCCTAATTAGAAGACTTGGCCTCAGTTAACATGGCTCTCTGGTGGAGCTGATCTTGTGGGCAGCAGGCTGGGATAGAAGGGTTCACAGTGTTTTGATGCAGGGTGTAGACAGTGGGAGCAAATGGAATCCACGCCCCTTCCGATGTTGATGTGACCTGTGCTCAAAGTCACTCGTCCTTGGTATGGCTAGTTCGTCACTACTTTTTGTCTGTAAAGCTTTCCTGTCACCCATAATTGAGCAAAGAAAGAAGTTGCATGAGGTGTCCTGGTGTGTGGAAATGGAATTAAAGATTATTTTTAAAAGTAGATGAAAGGAAGTTCTGTGTTTGATTGTAAATCTGCTTGGCATAAGCAAGTACTCATTGCTAAAAAAACAATTCTGTGATCATTCATGAGCCATGCACTACAGACCTGTGGCCCGTTTCTTGCTGTCACTCAAATCATACAAACGATGTAAAGATTTTAGATTGATTCTGAAATTCTGATTAAAGATTCACAGTGATTTCAGGCTCCAATGTGAGTATCAGGGCATGCTGAGCCTACCGTCTGGGGGATAGGAGAACAACCCACCAAACTGTACCCTACACGCCTGTCTCCCAGGAGCTGGCTCTCAATTCCAGGAAGCGGTTGCTTTGTCTCCCACAGCCTTCTCCCCTTGCTACAAGAATTCCGAGGAGCCGCAAAACTTTATTTTCCATATCTGGTGCTAAGAAAGCACTGTTTGTAAGTATCAGATATGGACTGAAGAAACAGTATAAATGACTATACCTCATCCCAAAAAAATCTCCTAGCAACCCACATATCTTCATCATATCAATGTTCCCTTCCAAAGATGAGGACTGGATGCTTCAGCGGTACCCACACCATGTAATGAATAGATAATATGATCTTTTCCTTCTCCCCTTTCCTTTTAACCTCTCACGTATTAACTACCCCATTGCTCCCTCTCAAATTCATGGTCTCTTTTAAATTATTGATATATCTTCCTAAATATATTAAATATAACCTGTTCAGTCCATATACTCTTACATGTATCTATATGATATCAGGGCTGACAACTTGTTTGGATTAACAACGGAGTTGCTTTCCTCCCATGGAGGGGAGGTTAATGCTTTTGCTCTCGGTATTCCTTAGTTGCCTGTAGTTCTTTGTTTAGTAATGGGGTCTTGTGAGGTTCCCTTTCCATGTTACCATGCCTGTTGGTGTCGTCCTTGTTCAGGTCTTGTTTAGGCAGCCATATCGCTAAGACTTTATCAATGTTGCTTGCCTGACATTCTTGGAGATGTAATCTCGCAGCAGATTTTCTGTTTCCCTTGTGTTTCTATCTTTAAATATAAGATTTTAAACCTTAGTACTTAAGACAGCAGTCTATTTTTTTTACATAATAATTTTACATAACTGGAAATAGATTATGGCTTATTATCTTCTCTTTCCTGACCATCAAGCACTCCTGGACCTCATAAGACACCTTAACTGCCCTCAAAATGGTCTGGTGGTCTATAATGTGGCTATTTAATGAAATGTAATATTCTTTTTGCTTATCCACTGATATTCAAAGGTTTCATGTGTTCAGTTAATGTGCTATTGGCATCGGGTTGCCATGAGCTGAACAGAAGGTAGCTGAGCTACCTTTATGACCATGGGACATTTTCCTCCTCTGAGATACAGAGAAGAACCAGCTGTTCCATGTTTCCCCACTGAGGAAGGTCTGAGGGAAGAAGACAGTTCTGGGATACAAAGGGTGTCCATGGTGTTGAAAAATGAGGAAGAGAAATCCTGCGTTGTTTTCAGTAAGAGAGAAATAGCCTGACCCTTCACCTGGGTCAGGGACATCAGAGTTGTAGGTGGGGGTGTTGAGGAGATGGGGCAGATTGAGTGTGTAAGGTGTGTAACTGAGAGACACTGACAGGTGTGGTTGATTTGTTCTATGAGATCCCACTCACAGTGTGAGCTGGCACTGAGATGTGGAAACAGGAGCTGATGGTATGGGTCTGACTGTGCATACACATGTTTTGCAAAGAACATGTTATTGTTTGCTATGTTACCTAATTTAGTTAAAGAACACTTACTTGACTGTTGATATGAAAAAAAATTATATCCTTTTGTATTTTTACACTGGTGGTTTGGATGCAAATGGCCCAGATAAACTCATATATTTGAATGCTTGGTCTTCAGTTGGTGGAACCGTTTGGGAAGGATTAGGAGGTGTGGCCTTGTTGGAGGAGGTGTGTCAATGAGGGCGGGCTTTGAGGTTTCAGAAGCCCACACTATTCCCAGTTTTCTCATCCTCTCTGCCTCGTGCTTATGGATGAGATGTGAGTGTTTGGCCACTTCTCCAGCACCATGCCCGCCTACTTGCTGGTTATACTGGGCCATGAGGACAATGCAGGAGAATCTTCCTAAGTCCATTTTGTCATACAGGGTTACACATTCACAACCTGTGAGATTGAAGACCCGAGTTCTATTAAGAACTATTATTCTGCATACAAATAAATACACCAAATGAAAAAGCATCATTGATAATGACCAAAACGCAGACTTCGTGTTCCACAGTATCCTAGATACACTTAGGGACAGGCCAGCAAATGGACTGTTGGGCATTGGGGTTATCATTAAAACAGAACTGATGATTTAGTGCTACCTATAGAATTAGTTAACTAAACGTGGTGCTGGATTGAAATAAATAGAAACACATACGATTTCACTATTTCATTCTAAAAGTAGAAGGAGTCTGAAGCCTCCCATTGAAGAAAAGAAAAAGAATTTAAACTTGGGGAGAATCCCAGCAAGCTAATTAAAATGATGCTGGCTACCCTGAGATGTTCTCAATTTAAAAAAAAAAATCATTGTAGTTTGTGAAGCAAGAAAATGTAATTTTGAATTTACTCTTAGGCTGGCAAGATGACTCACTGAGTAAAGGAGTTTGCCACACAAGCCTGGTGACAGAGTTCTGGAACCTACATAGGGGTAGAAGTAGAGGATTAATCACAAAATTACCCTTTGACCTCCATATACCTGGTGTGATGCACATATCCTCCCCCCCCCTCTCTCTCCCTCCCTCCCTCCCTTCCTCTCTCCCTCCCTCCTTCCCCATATGCACACATACACACCTACATACCCATGTAATTACAATTTTTTTTTTAGAAATTTCTTTTTATTTCTAAGTAACCTCAAGATGATATTTTATGAGCACACATGGTTTTCGAAAAACAGATGACAGGGAATTTTTTTTTTTATAGCTTTCCAGCCCATCTTTTAAAAAAGTAGTTTTCTGTCTTTCTATTTTGAAATGATTAGATCATGGCATGCTGGAAATTGTTCCTCTAACAATCTATTATCATTTTGTTATTTTTGCAGAGGGAAAAAAAAAAACCTTTTTCACAGCAATTACCAAATGCTGCCGTGTACTTAAGGTGGCATAAACCATTACCATTCCTCCTCTGGGTTTCAGCCCTGGTGAAAACCGAAGTCTATTATTTCAGCTAAATTACATATTTGTTCAACTTGGTCTAATAGCTGATGCTCCCCATACTGCTGGTCTGCTTCCCTCCGTTCTTAAAGAACACATTTGTGCAGTTTAGAAATCGGATCTATTGCTGTTGCCAGCAGTTGCGAGGCCAGGAATTATGTGTAAGGAAGCCCAGTGCTCCTGTGCCTTAGGCACATAATCAAGTTTGTGTGTTCTTTTTCCTGTAAAAATAATTGTATATAGGAAGCGCTCACAAAGAACAATACTGAAGAGCACCAAGATGTTACTGGAAAAATTAATTTTATAGAGCTAGCCATAGAAATATATTAATGGGATAGAATGTTTAAGTTCGTTATGCCTCTTAGATGCGGATATATTTTGTTTTCTTGAGAGTTTAGGAACCAGAATGCCAGCCTGAGATTCCTGCATTCTGCCTCTTGCAAGGCTCATGCCCTGGGGCAGGGTTCTTCATCCTACTGTTTTCATTCTGTAATCTCTGAGATGAAGGAGAGCGTGAGATGAGTTATACACATAAAGTACGTGGAGACTAACCAGGGGGTCGCTGTGAGGAGTACGAGTTCCTCATTAATTCATGACTGAACTGAGAGCGAACCATTCATTATGGAATCGTTACTGAACGCTGACCAAGGATCAGCCGTGTCTCAGAGCCTACCAAAATGTTAATCAGATCAACAACAAAAACCATTTAATGTTACAATAATGCCCTAGAACCAGTAATACACTGTGGCTAACGTTTTATAACGAGCCAATGCAAACCAGATTTGCCTCTGCCTTAAAAATTGGCGGATGCTATTTATTGGCGAAGGAATAAGCAGGGATTACTAAAAATATACATTGCTAACCAGAAACACATTGACTCCAGTTTCTTTGAGATGGGGAGGGGGTGACAGATGTTATTTAAGAGGGGATGATCTAGTTGTTGAGGGTGCCCACAAACAAAATAGGACATTCTGGATAATCTCTGAGATGAGTGGGATGATTGATTTTAAGTGGTAGAGACATGTTTAGCATGTGTGTGGTCCTGAGTTCAATACCCATCACCACCAGGAACAAAAACCAAAAGAGCAACAACAAAAACCCTAACATATTTCATAGTTCCAGAGGAGATTCCAAATGAGATCATTATTATGTGAACATCGATTGCTGCTCCCAGGACCATTTTCTGACACACACACAGACACACACACAGACACACACACACACACACAGACACACACAAAACACACACACACACACACATACACACACGCTTTGCTTGGCTCTTCCAACCACACAGCCATCTGACCTACCTGCACACATGACTATTTCTTTACCTTAAGGTCTCAGGAAAACTTAGGTAAATATTGTCAGCCATGTCCCAGCATCATCGTGAACCTGAGTGAGGAAATATGCTGGGAATATATTAATGTAAGGATTGCTACATATTTTCTGTTCTGTTCAATCTAGTTCCAGAATCAACCCAAGGAAGTGGATCAGTTGTCAGAGCGCTTGCTATGCAAGTATGAGAATCCCCAGAACTCATGTAAAATTTGGGGTGTGTGGTGCAGGTCTGTAGTCCCAGCACTGAGATGCAGGGTGTAGAAGCAGGGGGATCCCTGAAGCTTGCTGAGCAGCCAGCTCCACCAAATCAGTGATCCCCAGGTTAAGTGAGAGACCTTGTCTCAAGTAGAAGGGGGAGAACCATTGAGGAGGATGTTCAGGAGGCGGAGGCAGGAAGATTGTGAGTACTAAGCCTACCAGGGCTGCCTAGTGAAACTGTCTCACTCCAAACAGACAAACAAGTAAACAAACAGAGCCCCATGTCTCTTCTCAGAACTGTTGCATAAAAGAAATGTTTTCATATAAGAATAACAGAAGAAAGGAAACAAATAAACAATATAAGAAAGGAAGAGGGGAGAGGATGGAAGGAGAGAAGGAATCAACTTCAGACTAAAGACGGTCTTTAAAATTCTTGACCGTGGCCTCATGCTGATGAGCCATTGCCCTTCATTCCCTGCTTGGCCAGACCGGATCAGAACCTCTGTCCTCACAGCCACCCCAGCCTGTGGACATGGTACAGTAGAATCCCTTCCTTTCTCGGTGGAGGAGTTCAGGTGCAGGGACACTAAATCACACGGCCGGTACTGTTGCTCCGCGGTTCATATCCTTTCTATTACCCACGCCTAATATAGAAAACTTACCTTATAGTTCCACTCTACTGGGTCTCCGTTGCTTTTGGTTTCAGGTTTAGCTGTCTTTTGTGGAATTCCTTCCATCTACCAGGCGTTTTGAATGTTTTGAACATTTTCATTGAGCAGGCAGTAGGAGCAGCGCACGGATCTACAAACCTTACAAATAGTAACTCATGATTCTCCTGGAAACCCTAAGCGACAGGTACAATTATTATCCCCATTTTAAAAGTAAGGAAACCTGGGCTCAGGATGCTTCAGTACTTTATCAGGGTCGTGAACTGGTGCCTGGTGGCTATACATTTACTTTAGACTTGTGCAGTTAAACCTCCTCTGTTTATAAGTCATGGCTTTAATACTTGCAAATGCACTTGATAGCTCTATTATTAACTTTAGATCAGACATCATAAAGATGCGTTTAAAAACCCCTCCTAGTTGTACCTAAAAATATTGTGAGACACTTATTGAAATCATCCAGAATTGGGTGCCAAATTTTAATGTGCATATTAATTTCCTTTAGCTCTTAACAGTCTATAAATGGGGCATATTTATGGATGTAATTTTTATGTCTAGTGTAAAATCCTTACAGTCTTATGACAATGAAAGTTTAATTTAAAGTGTAGCAGCAAGAGAAAGAGAGAGAGAGAGAGACAGATGGACAGACAGATACTGAGGAGCTAGGCAGTCTTCGTGGATTAAAATTTCTGTGTAGGGACTGGAGAAATTGCTCAGTGGTTAAGAGGGTTTGTTAAGAGAATCTGAGTTTGGTTTCTAACAGGTTAGGCAGCTTTCAACCACCAACTGTTATTCCATCTTCAAATGATCCAACACTTTTCTTTGGGCCTCTGAGAATATCCCCACACAAGTAGCATATACAAACATACACGTAAAAAAATAAAATCTTTAAATGACTATGTGTAGAAGCCTGGGGTTTGTACTGGTCAGGTGGGTGATCTGGTAGGTGGCAGAGAAGTGTGTAATGATGCCTGGTCTATCTGTCCATGAGTTGACAATACTTATATTGAATTAGTGGGTTTGGGAGCATTCTCTGAAGGAAAAGTCAAGTCCTCTTGCACTTGAAAGTAAATTAGAAAATGCAGATCCAGTGACATCAGTCTTCTCAATAGAGCTGGGATAAACAGTGGAGAATTGTAGGTGTTGATGGTTAGTGTTAACTAGAAAGAAATCTGGAGTCACCGGGAGATGGGTCCCTGGGCATGCTTTTGATGGATTATCTATTATATCAGCTAGGGTGGGAGGATTAGCCCACCCTGGGTGGCAGCATTCCCTACACAGGGGATTCTGGACTGTGAAAGGTGAGATCAGCACCAGCATGCATGTGTTAATTCATCACTCTCTGCTCTTGACTGTGGGTGTAATGTGACTAGCTGATTTGAGTTCCTGTTGCCTTGCTGTCCCTGAAGTGATGAACTAGAACCTGGAATTGAGGACCAAATAAATCCTTTCTCCCTTAAATTGCCTTTGTCCGGGTTCTTTGTCTTGCAACAGGAAAAAAAAAAAAAAAAAAAACCAAGACAGTAATCTGTGTGCATGGGCGTCAGATTAGTTTTATCTGATATTAGGGGAAAAATTTTAGTCTTCTGAACTGCTGACTCATTTTATTTTCCAAGTTGCTACTTGAAGTGGTGTGTGCTGGTATTGTGCTCCTGCCTTTCCCGGGTCATAACAATGGAACAAATAGCAGAAGGGCCCGTGGAAGCTATCATCTTGTGTGCAGGAGCTTGTTTACCTCAGAGCCCCTGCTGGGATCACTCTTGATCCCTCTTCTCCTCAGAAACAGCAGCTCTGGGCCACTGATGACCCTCTTGCCTCTGTTGTATTGAGGACTGAGATGGTACCCGAGGCTGTAACAGGGTTGCAAATCGTTATGAACACTTTAAAACAGAACTGTGGAGCCTATACAAAAAGAGAAGAAAGAGAGAGCGACTTATTTTACCTCACCTTTAAATGAGAGCTAGAAAATTCCAGGGAGAAAATGTCTATATTCCAGATGAAAAGGAAGCCTGTAGTCAAGGGCGTTTAAGTGGAAGACAAGCAGGCTCTAGGTATTTCGGCTTTGCCAGAAATGCTACCGCCATTCCAGCCGCCCACCTACACACTTCACAAGCACATGTCCTGCACAGAGGAACAGCTCACAGAAGTGGAGTGATTGAAATTCAACAGGCAAGAATTGGAGTATTATTTCTCTATAGCATACACCATTGGAACCAGCCGTTCCATTGAGCAAGACAAAGGGGAAAGCCTTTTGAAGCTCCCAGCACTGTGTCCTGGGTGCACATCATCCGTCCCTAGTGGGTAGGGCAAAGTGTTTTCTTATCAACGAGAACATTTTCTGAGATGTCTGATTCTTCACTGAGGCAGTTCTTGTCTCGACCTTTCCCCCATTTTTTTTCCTTCCTTCATAAAATGGATGCTGTTATTGAAATGATGTGGGTGGGGGGTCTTAGACATGTCAATTACCCCCCTATTCTTTCCTTGCTTTTTCACTGTCTAATAACTTCAAACAGACTTGGGAAGACGAGCTTCGGCTTACGCTGGAGGAAGAGCAACAGCACATGCAGCTATGAGATTTATTTCATCTTAGCCACAAACACATTTAAAGAGAAAGATATCTTCATTATTATAATCATTATAATTCCCTGACCAACAAATGACACGTCTCAGCGATTATAATTTACTGGGAAACACTCGGCAAGATATAATCCTTGAATTTCCTAGGTGCAGCTGCAGTTTGGAGAAGAGATTTCTTTTTCTTTTTCTTTCTTTTTGGCTAGAGCACCATTATTTCCAAGAAGGAAGCCACTCATTTCTTTAGTCCTGTTAGTCCTATTAATCAGTTGCTGAAAGAATCTTCTGAGCTAGGCATCCTGCCATGGCCAGTGATCTTCAGTTGAGTAAGGCATGACTCCTACAGGCATCTGATTCACTCTCCTTGAAAGATAAAGTTCACACAGAGGTTGCTCGTAAAAACCCACCATTTAGCATGGTCCAGCCAGATGCATTACCTCTAGGACAGGGTTAACTCTTTAAGGTGGCAGTATGCCGCCGCCAATTCCAAATTCCATCCTGGGAAAACCCTAAAGACTTTTTATTGAATTAAGGAGGAATAAAAAAAAGTTTTATAATTTTCTGTGAAGTACATAGAAGGTGGTCTGTTTGCTAGATGAAAGGAAGGCAAGGTTCACAGGCTTACAGGCACGCCGAGAGTATTGGCTAGCCTGTGAGCTATGTGGGGGGCTTTCGTGTTTTCCGAGGTGACATGCGGTTGGTGCATCTCTGAGTCTTAACAACTCTGATATTTGTGTAAAAAAGGGGGGGGGAGTGTTTAAGGTAGGAAGTTCAGAGCAACCATCTGTCCTTGGAAAATATCTTTTAGTTCATTCTCTCTCTCTCTCTCTCTCTCTCTCTCTCTCTCTCTCTGTGCGTGCATGTGCGTGCGTGTGTGTGTGTGTGTGTGTGTGTGTGTGTGTGTGTTTAAGGGGTGGCGTTAGGAGCTGTAGTTGACTGTAAGATGGAGCTGTGTCTCCTTTCATGATGGGTACACACTTAGGATTGGAAGAAACCACCTTTTGTGTTTTCTGGTCATACACTAAAAAGGTAGGTGTTGATAGATAGGTTTGGGTTGTACTTACTCCAAGCAGAGTACTGGAGAGTCCTGTGCACGATGTTTCAAGGCAAGTGAGAAGCCTTCCGAGGCAATGAGGAGGAGACACTCCATCCTTGCGACTGTGGTACTCCAAACTCGTGCCAGGAAGCCTGTGCCAATGGACTGGGCATGGGAATGACTTATTCTGAGTCATGAGTTGCTTTTCTTAGGTATCAATCTTGTGCGTATTGTACGAGTTGGCAGCAAGTCATCATTTTTTCTCACATTGGCTCATGTCAGCCTGTGTTAACTTCGTTCTCCCCAAACCCCAACAAACACAGATTTCATAGGATCCAATTGGCTCCTGGCCACAGGTTCTAACTTTGCATGTGACTAATGAAGACGGTCCATTTTAATCCGTTACTGATATGTAGATACCCCCACACCCCAGCAGGTGTGTAGAACTTTGGGCATGCACCCTAGAAAAACTAAGCTATGGCCCAACACAAAATCTTAAACTTCTTTACAACATTGTGAGTTTTCTTAGCAATGTTTTTTTTGGGGGGGGGAGGGGACTTCATATACAGATCTAGAACGTGAACTTTGTAGATGACAGTGTCCTGTTGCAGTGTCAAACACTTGGACACCTGTAGAAGTGGCCTCCTGCTTCTCCTTCAGAGGAATCACCAGGGAATCTTGTAAAAAGTGAATTCCCTATATTAAGGCTTTTCAGTAGTTGGATGAAAAGGAAGAACATTTGGGGCCAGAGGTGCATGCCGGTGGGAGAGCACAAACTTAGCATTTGTGACACCCTGAGTTCTATCCCCAGAACCAAAACCAACCAACCAACCAACCCAAACCAACAAAGAAGGAAGGAAGTGGGTGGGAGGGAGGGAGAAGACAGAATAGCTAGAAGTGGTTTCACTTTATCCTCAGCACTTGGGAGGCAAAGACGGGTGAATCTCTGTGAATTCGAAGCCAGCCTGGTCTACGTAGCAAGTTCACTGACCAGTCAGAGCCACATAGTGAGACCCTGAGATGGCTCAGAGGTTAAGAGCATTGACTGCCCTTCCAGAAGTCCTAAATTCAATCCCAGCAACCACATGGTGGCTCACAGCCATCTGTAGTGAGATCTGGTACCCTCTTCTGGCCTGCAGGCATACATGTAGGCAGAACACTGTATACATAATAAATAAATAAATAAATAAATAAATAAATAAATCTTTAAAAAAAATAATAATAAGGAAAAAAAGAAGAAAGAAAAGAAAAAAATTGCTTCTAGGTGCTTTGTGTGTGAACACGGTGAGTGGGCCGGGGCTCCACCAGCAGGGTGCTTCTTTCTGTGGTGTCTCATCCTCTGAACCCCAGTTTCTCAGTCTTCACCCCTGCTTTGTCCTCTGCATGGTCACCCTTTGTCCTCAGCTCAGCATGTGTCCTTCCTCTACTGTGGCCAGCCGTGTTTACGAATGAAAATTTGCCTTTGTGCTTGACCACCCTGTCTTATGAAATGGTTCTGTTTCTTCAGTGACTTAGACTGTTTTTACATTAAAAAAAAAAAAGCCCTCCATTCTTCCATTGAAGGGCATCTAGGTTGTTTCCAGGTTCTGGCTATTACAAATAATACTGCTATGAACATAGTTGAACAAATGCTTTTGTCATTTGATAGAGCATCTCTTGGGTATATTCCCAAGAGTGGTATTGCTGGGTCCAGGGGTAAGTTGATCCCGAATTTCCTGAGAAACCGAAACACTGACTTCCACAGTGGTTGCACAAGATTGCATTCCCACCAGCAATGGATGAGGGTACCCGTTCTTCCACAGCCTCTCCAGCAAAGGTTATCCTTGGTGTTTTTGAGTTTAGCCATTCTGACAGGTGTAAGATGATATCTCAAAGTTGTTTTGATCGAGACAGAGATCCACACAGGAGCACTGGACTGAGCTCCCAAGGTCCCAAGGAGGAGCAGAAGGAGGGAGAACATGAGCAAAGAATTCGGGACCACGAGGCATGCATCCACCCACTGAGACAGAGGAGCTGATCTACGGGGAGCTCACCAAGGCCAGCTGGACTGTGACCGAAAAAGCATGGGATAAAACCAGACTCTCTGAACATGGCGAACAATGAGGGCTGATGAGACACCAAGGACAATGGCAGGGGGTTTTGATCCTACTTAATGTGCTGGCTTTGTGGGAGCCTAGCCAGTTTGGATGTTCACCTTCCTAGATATGGACGGAGAGGACCTAGGACTTACCACAGGGCAGGGAACCCTGACTGCTCTGTGGATTGGAGAGGGAGGGGGAGAGGAGTGGGGGGAGGGGGAGAAGGGTGGGAGGAGGGGGAGAAGGGTGGGAGGAGGGGAAGGGAAATGGGAGGCTGGGAGGAGGTGGAAACTTGTTTTTTGTTTATGTTTTTTTTTCTTCTTTTCGCAATAAAAAAAAAAAAGCCCTGACATTATAATGGCTCTTCTTGATATTTTGTCATGGCTGTTCTTCTTCTTAAATAAAGGCTGGTAAAATTGAAAGTAGAATAAAATGCATGTCTTCTAACTTTCTCAGAAAATGCTTTTTAAACATAACGATTGTCAGATGGTGTAATTACATTAAAAATGAAGAAAACCGAGTTCTCATGTCGTCAGCAATTGAGATCACCAAACAAAACCCTACACCTGCATTTATTCCCATTCGATCCTTTCCATGTGCTCAAGTTAATATTTGTGGAGGAAGTAACTATTGAAACGATCCCTCCCTCTCCTGGTTCCCAACCTCTGAGAAATTCTATGCCTTGAAACTAGGGAGAGGAAAAAGAAAAAAAACAAAAAAACAAAAAACCTCATGAGTGTGGTAGATTTGATCACTTTGGAGTCTGCTTCTGTTGAATTGCTATTTGATGGTTGATACACACAAGGCTTTATTTGATTGTTAGTGCTTTTTCTTTTTCTCCGTGCTTCCCAGCATGCCCCGTGACAGCTGATTTTTGCTTTGTGTATGTTTGAATACCCGGGATTGCTGCTGGCACTTGCTGGGAGAGCTTGTATGAGTTCCACCATGTTTCTGCACAATTCCGGGCAGTTTTGTGAATTATTGATTTGCTTCATCTAAAACAGACAATGGTGTCTGGGGTTAAGACCCTTCTGCTGCAAGCCCCACGAACACCTGTCTTCCGATGATGGGTGGACGCCCGTCATTAGGGTAAAGAAAACACCAGTGGAATGGTGCAGATTTGTTTGTTTTCCGGGGTTGGGACTGGTAGGGAAAAGGTAAACCTCAAGCCATGTGTTGTTCCTTTCTTGTCTGTGTTTACAGACGAAGTCAGACAGCTATACGCAGCTTCCACCTTCAGACAGTCCTGATTGTATTTATAATCTCCAGCTGCTGGAGACAGCAAAGATTGTGGTCTGGGCATCTTGTGCTTTGAATCAGAAGGACATGAAGGGAATGCGGGGCCACCCCTGACTTTGTTGAGGAGGATGGGGTGTAGCATTTAAAGGGAGCAGAGGGTGAGCAGGCAGGGAGGGCTGGGAGCAATTTTCCCACCGGTCATGGTTTTACCTGTGGAATTACGTAAGGTGTATTAAACCGCGTGCTACTTCTTGTTGCTGGTTTGTGGGATGTGTTTAAAGTAGTCAGGCCTTTTCCTCTGTGGGTGCCTGTTTGCACTTAAGCTAAGCTCCTGGCCTTGGAGGCAGCAGACACAGTGTGGCCCTCAGCTGTATATCTGAAGAGGATATAACAGGGCTGGTCTGTGGCCTTCCCAGGGAGTAGCACTTAGCCGGTTTACCAGCCACCCGGTAAGGACAGACTCTGCGTGCTTCTGGAAGCTAAAAAAAACACAGAAAAGAGATGGGAAGGAAAATCAAGAGCATGCCTATGTAATTATGGCCAGGCCTGAAAATTTGAGACCCTAAATTTGACTGTGGTGCAGGCTCCTGAAGATTTATGCTACTAAACATTGTTTCCCAGGTTAAGATCGCAGGAAAGCAGCATCTATCAAATGCCTTATTTAGATAAAAACACTTTTTAAAATGGTTTGACTGTTTGCTGGGGAAGCAGGGAGGAGATGGTGACTGAGCTGACTGACTCCTTCAGCCTTCATGTCACATTGTAGAGGCAACTGGGCCATTCGATGTTGCTTATTTTCTGCTAGGGGATTGACTGTGTGTGTGTGTGCGCACCTGTATATATCTGCACTAGTGCACACCTGCGCTAGCGCACACCTACATACATTCATGTTTATGCATGTGTGCATGCTCATTCCCGTGCGTGTGTGCATTCCTATGGAGGTCAGGGGTTGTTGACATTGCTTGCCATTGTCTACTGATCTCCACTGTATTTTTTTGAGACAGGGTTTCCCACCGAACTTGGAGCTTTATGACTTGGCCAGCCTGGCTGACAAGCCAGCCCCAGGATTCTCTTGCTCCTGTCTCTGCCTCCCCAGTACTAGGGGTGTGGGTACCTTTCCATGCCCTGCTTTTCACATGTTTTACACGGATGCTGGGTATCTGAACTGAGGCCTTCATGCTTGTGTGTCAGAAAATTTACCTGGCACATTGTCTCTGCTAGGAGGACTTTTGGCTCCCTTGGCAGGTACTGGTTTTGCTACGTGACTGCTTTGTGATTTTAAAATATTGAGTTCTTTATAAGTTAAAATGAATCTAGAACAATGGTTCTCAGTATATGGGTCATGATCCCCTTGGAACTAAATGACCCTTTCACAGGGGTTGCCCAAGACCATTGGAAAACACAGATATTTGCATTACAATTCAATTACAACTGAAAACTTCCTTCTTTGGATAGCTTTTGCTAATTCATTTTGTCATCTAGTTGCATTTTCATCTGTGTAGGACTTCACACAAAGCACCGGTTGATCTAACGGTGATTTAGGTGCTATCACTGCAGATGGTGGCCAGGGCTTATATCTCCTCTTATTATTTAGACTCTTACTCAAGTCTTTGACTTTTCCTGTAGCCATTTTTGGGAGAAGTGAGCCAAGAGCTTTCCAAATTTCTGCCTTGTCCACAGACAGGTGCATTCACACCGCTATCTTGGTTGATCCTAACGATACCTTCCTTAGGGATTTTATAACGGAGAAAACGGAGGCTGTAGGCGAGCTGATTTTCAGATAGCCACATAACAACCAGGTGACAGACTTCAGATTTCTGCTCTGGCCTTTTTCTGTCTACTTAAAACCACATTGTCTCATTAACTCGCCCTACCAGCCACCCTGCGATGCCAAAGGACTGAGTCAGCCCAGGCACATCTGTAAGGTGGCGAGGTTTTCCTGTTGACTGGCTTGAACTGTGCTTCTAATATGACCTAGATATTTATGGCTTCTCCATTTATAGAGCCCAGCACAGTGCTCTCTATGCAGCCAAATTCAGCACATTTCTGCCTCAGGTTCATCGAGTCTCAATGAAAGGCGTCTACCATGAAACAACCAGAGAGGAAATTTGATTTAGACATGGGCAAAGGTAGACGGTTTTCACCCGGGTCTCCACCTGGTGAAAATCCTAGTTTAGGGGCCTGTTTAAACTTTCTTCTTTAGATGGCTTCCTCGAACCCACTTTGTCATCCATCTGTGTGTGACGTAACACTCGGAACACATTCACGGCCTTTTCTTTTTAGTTAGAAGGCATTATGCAGAATATCCCGCAGACGTCTCTTCTCCGTTCTTCTAACAGCTCACGATGCAGCTCAGAGGCAGAACATTCGACTAGTACGAGCACGGCCTTGGACTCAATCCCCAGCCCTGCGCATGCCTGCAAAAATATTTGTTAGTTGTTCGACTAAATAAAAACAGAACACCCGAACTCTCGCTGCATATGGAAGTACTCTGCCAAGCGTGTTTAGCAAGTTGCTAACATTGGAACGCTAGAGCTGTGTTTCTCAACCTGTGGGTCGCGACGGCCACAACAACCCTTTCGCAGGGTTTACCTGAGACCATCGGAAAACACAGATACGTGCATTACAATCCATAACATAATGAAGTAGCAATGAAATAATTTTATGGTTGGGGGTAGCATCCCTTACTAGGGGCTGGCTCCACACGGTCGCCATGGAGGTGCCACCTAGGTTTGGTATTGAGTTTGAGCTTTCTGGGGAAAGGATCTTTTTCAGGCCTTCCTAGTCACTGGCAGGATTTGGGTCCAGGAGGATTGTCTCGTGTTACAAATGTGGGCTGTGAAGCTCAGCAGAAAGAACCCAGTTGCTCCAGTCACAGCCAGCGAATTTTAAAGGTATAAGAACACTGAGGCTTTCAACTTGTTCTTTATTGTATTGAAATTTATTATTTTGATTTTATGTGTTTTTTTCCTGCTACTCAGGATTGCACATAGGACCCATGCATGCTGGTTACATGTTCTATCCTTAGGATTGCACGTAGGACCCATGCATGCTGGTTACGTGTTCTATCCTGAGGATTGCACGTAGGACCCATGCATGCTGGTCACGTGTTCTACCCCCAGGATTTCACCTAGGACCTACCTCATACATGCTGGTTAAATGTTTTATCACTGGGTTCTGTCTTCCAGAGGTTTGTTTGTTTTGTTTTGTTTTTAAGCTGATGTAAAATTTATGTTTAGTGAAGTGCACATACCATCTTCGCACAGTTTGATGAGATTTGGCAAATGCACACATTCACATGACCCTCGACCCAGGCATGGCATCTATTGCCCAACAAGTTCCTTCCTACCCCGTCGCCATCAGTCCAGCTACCCAGGATTAGAGCTCTCGGCCCTTGAACTTCATAGAATTCTATAGTATGCATGCATGTCTCTCCCTTCGTTTGCTCCTCATATTGTTTGTAAATGAGTGCTATCTGCCGCTTTACAGTTAATTGATTTTCATTTTTGAGCAACATTTCATCTCATGAACATGTGTTTTCTTCTTCTCCTGATGGATATGTGGGTTGCTTCTCCTCAGGGTCTATTGTGGGCAAGAGTGCTGGGCAAGTTCATGTACACAGGAGATATTTTTTTGAGAACACATGTTTTTGTTTCTCTTGTGTAAATACATACCTAACAAGTGTGCACACCAATGGGCTCACGGAGTAGAAGGCTGTGCCATTTTCCAGGAATTGCCAGTTTCCCAAAATTGCACTCCCACTAACGTGTGGGTGTTGCGATTCCTATCTTTGCCAGCATTGGTGACTGTTGCTTATTTGATCCTTCATGGTTCCTTTTCACGTGGCCTTTTCCCACTTGACTGCGAGCGAGCCTTCTAGGATCAGGAAACATGTGTCATTCATTTCTCTATCTCCTACGATTAGCTCAATGTCTGGCATAGTCAATATGACCCATCTGAAAGTACTTTTCTGAGAATGGATATTAAACATCTATCAACAAAGCTCTAGAGCAGTGTTTCTCAACCTGTGGGTCATGACTCCCTTTAGCACCCCCCCACCCCCCCACCAATCCTTTCACAGGGTTCGCCTAAGACCTTCAGAAAACACAGATATTTGCATCACAGTCCATAAAAGTAGCAAAATTACAGTTAACGAAATAGCAGTGAAATCATTTTATGGTTGGGGTAGCATTACCTATTAGAAGCTGGCTCCACATGGCTGTCACGGAGGGGCCACCCAAGTTTGGTTTTGCATTTGTGTTTTCTGGGGACTCTTTCAGGCCCTCCTCGTCACTGGCAGGATTTGAGTTCAGGAGGATTGTCAGGCTGAAGGCCTCAGTTTCCTACTGGTTTTTGGACAGACAGATGCCACCCATAGTTCCCTGTTTGTTATGAATGCATGTTATGCCTTCTTAGAATAGATGTGAACCATTTTGGAGCCTGATATAAGTTGTTTATGGTTGTCCGGTTATACCCTGTTATCGCTGGCCTCCTTAATATGTCCCTTCCCTGTGTGATTGCTTTCTCTATCACCTATTTGTCCCTTTTACAAAACCATGAATACCAGGAGGTGTTTGAACTAGACAGATATCTTGAATACTGCCTGCCACAGATGGTTCATAATCATTATTTTTAAAAAGTAGAAAATTCACTTATTATGTGGACTGTAGTCTGTGTCCCCATCGAGTCCTGTGCTTCCCCCCTCTACGCTGTTCCAGTGAATGTTCTTCAGAGGTTCCAGCCTTCGCCTAACACAGGGACGCTGTTCTCGGTAAATTATCTGCAGTTCGTGTCCACTGGTCCAGAAGCTTGATAGGAAGGCATGGAGTGATTCGGGGATAAACACTTCTCAGTGGGTTCATTCAGAGCGGATGAATTGAGGCTTTTCTCAAATCTGCTCCTAGACAGATCCTTGGCTCTGAAATTTGCCGTGGAGTAAAAGAAGTAGAAGCTGGCGGAGTGACCCCTAGAGCCCGAGTGTAGGGCGCCAAGCTTGCCGTGAATAAATTTGCTTATCTGAAATGGGATGGTTGCACAAACCAAACACTGCAAACCCAAGGGTTTTATGAAAACAAATTGCCTGGAAAAACATTCTTCACAAAACAGACACATGTGTGATAAATAAATAAATTTACTTATTTATTTTACATCCTGACCACAGTTTCCCCTCTCTCCTCTCCTTTCATCCCTCCCCCAACCTCCCCTCTGTCCCCCATCTACTTCTCTGTTTCTGTCCAGAGAGGGGCAGGCCTACCATGAATATCAACAAAACATGGCATATCAAGTTGCAGTAAGACTAAACATCTCCCCTTGTATTAAGGTTGGGCAAGGCAACCCAGTATGAGGAATAGGGTCCTAAAAGCCAGCCAAAGTGTTAGGGACAGTCCCTGCTCCCACTGTTAGGAGTCCTACTAGTAGACTAAGCTACACAACTGTCACAGGTTTGTAGAGGGCCTAGGTCAGTCCAATGCAAACTTCCCAGTTATTGGTTCAGACTCGGGGAGTTCCTATGAGCCAGGACAGTTGTTTCTGTGGGTTTTCTTTGTGATGACCTTGACCCCTCTGGCTCCTACAATTCTTCTTTCCTCTCTTCAGCAGGCTTCTTTCCTCTCTTTCCCAAGCTCAGGCTAGTGTTTGACTGTGGGTCTCTGCATCTGTTTCCATTAGTTACTGGTTGAAAGCTCTTTGAGGATAATTGGAGTAGTCACCAGTCTATGAGTATAGGAGAATATCATTAGGAATCATTACATTGACATTGTTTTTCTCCATTCTTGTTTGGTTCTATCCTAGGTGTCTGGGCCATCCAGCTTCTGGATCTTAGCACTCCAGGCAGTGTCAGGGTGAGCTCACTCTCCTGGCATGGGTCTCACACTGGGCAAATCATTGGTTGGACACTCCCACAATCTCTGCTCCATCCTAACCTCAGCAACTCCTGTAAGCAGGAGAGACTGTAGGTCAAAGGTTGTGTGGCTGGTTGGTGTCCTAATCCCTCCACTGGAGGTCTTGCCTGGTCACAGGAGATGGCCAGTTCAGGGTACAGTATCCACTGTTGCTAGGAGTCTTAGCTGGGGTCATCCTTGTACCCAGGGTGGATAGCTGAGCCTTGTCCTGCCTTGATCACGGTTGTTTATTCTGCCTGTCATTGATTGTTGAGGATTTTAAGTGCCCTAAATGTTTTTAGATTTGAATCAAACAGAAAAGTTCATTTTCAGTCTTGTAGATAATGTTATTAAACTATTTTAATATTGTAGAACATTTTTTGAGAAAATAAAGACTGTGTAGCTAAACTTAAAAATAAAAAAAGTCAAATTTAAACAAATAGGTTTTTTTAAAGAATAAAACAAAATTTATTTGTTTAAAATTTGATCTCCAGAGCCAGGGGTGTATCTCAGTGTTAGAGTTTATGCTGAGCACGTATTCCCACACCACTAGACAAGAAAAATAATCTTTAAAAAATGTTGTTACATAAGCCACATCCTTTCATATAGAAAGTAATTGCTTTAAGTAAGTAAAAAATGATTTATCATTGCAAGGTAAAAAGAAATGTTAATAGATATCAATTAAGATATATTTGGAAATGTGATGTTTCAGATTCATCTGGATCATTTACGCTGAGAATAGAGCAACAGCAAAATTGCCTCTTTGATGGGTGTTGATTGAAAGCCGTCTTATCTGACACCACAGCGTAATCATGGTACCAGTTACGCAGGATCGATCGCATGCCTGACTTTGTTCTTATCTATCTGGTGCATGCATAAATACAAATTTAATCTTTATAATTTTCCATTAAGGTTAAACACCCCAAATGTGTGTGTGCATGTATATATATACATACATATACACATACATATACACATGCACATATACACATATATACATATAATATATATATATATATACATATCAACCCCATGTAAATACCCCCAAACTTAGAAATCTATCTACACCAGCGCCATGTATTCCCTTCTGAACCACCTTGCTGATTCTCTTGTTAGTGCGTTGTTTGGCTCACACACTTTGCATTTATATGAAGGTAATGTTTTCACCTTTGGAACATTATGTTTTGTGATCTGTGTGGGTGCCATTGTTATCCTAGCTATATAGCTGAGATGCACAGAGCGCAGGGAAGCTGAGCCTCTGTCCCCCAACTTTATAGCCTGTGTGTGTCACTGCTAGACTTGGAGGGCCAGCAGCCCCAACTGCAAGTTCTGCACTTAACTGTCTTTCTGGCAATGTTTGGTCTTCTAGAATTTTTCTTTACATGCGTATTTAGACAATAGCCACCCTCTGACACCAAAGACACAGAATCAACAAAAGAGTCCACATCAAACCAGTGCATTCCAGCCCAGGAAATCAAATGATCCACGGAAGCACACTCATTCCAGCTAGGACCGAGCTGTGGCCTCCTGACTAAGAATGCCTACACATCACTGTCTTAAGAAGCGGTTGCGGGGACGAGGCAGAAATCCTTAATAAATAAATAAATTTAAATATAAAAAACAAAAAAGAAAATAAATACTGACAGTGACCTAGTTCTGATCCTGAAGGGCCACCTAAGGTAGTTCCCAGTGACGTAGAAAACAACACCAAAGGTTACGGTCATGGATGGAACTTTGTGAAATGTCTCAGAAGAAATCTTGAAGTGTGACCTCCAGGCCGACATACAGAATTAGAGAGGAGTCAGGATAAGGAAAACAAGGAGTGGTGGAAAATTCCTCAGTTGACACTGGTCTCATATGTGACATGAAACTCTTTGCTGATACCGACTCTCCCCATTCCCATTGTTCCGCATGCCTGATGTCTTCAGCGGAGCTGTATTGTGTCTGTGGCATCTGCTTGCTGACTTGTGGGGCTCTGGGCTGAAGTGAAGCCACCTCAGAGGCCTCAGCCTTCTGATTGGAATGGGAGAGTGGCCTTTAAATGGCACCATCTGTGGAGCCAGTGGATCAAGGTCCGTGGTCCTCAACTGGACAGCTCGATGAGGGTGTTCAGGGAGGGCAGAGGAAGACTTAATCACGTGGGTCCTATTGTCTATAGCACTCTTCCTCCCGTAGACGTTTGGAGCACCAGCCAGTGTTCCAGGGATTTCTTCTCTGAACTATAGCCCAGGAACAGAGTTGCCTCTGTGTATCATTTTAGTTGCTTTATTATACACAAGATGGGGATATGGTCCAGTGTGTGTGTGCATGTGTGTGTTCATGCACACACATGTATAAGTGTATGAGAATTTGACCATACTAAGGAGTTACTGGTAAGCTTTTTTTTTTTTCCTCCAAGAGTATACTGTGCATGGCTAGCAAATTCTGTACTGCACCTTACCTTTAGGCAACAGAACTGAGAACGTTGTGGCTTGGGGTTTCTTGGACTGAGGCGATAGACTGATCAGGTCACCTGAGTTTATACCGTGTTTCCTGCTTGCTGTGCCGGTGGTCATTGGTGTTGCCATGATAAGGTTGCTGTGAAACATTTTCATCCTTGTTAATACAACAAAGGCTCCTGTGATGATCCGTGTGCTGGTTTGATTAGTCAATTAGCCACCAATGGAATCAGGCAAACCAGAAACCAGATTCTTTTTTTTTCCCAAAACAAAAACAAAAAACAAAACAAAATTTCTGTGGCCTTTATCTCCCCATCTCCTTTATTTTTAAATACCCTAAACCTAGCATTTCAATATTCCCAACTCTGTTTTGCAAGCATGGTTATGAACTGTCATTGGGTTTGTATGTCATTAAGAAAGATCCTACAAGAGAAACCCTGTCTCGAAAAACCAAAAAAAAAAAAAAAAAAAAAAAAAAAAAAAAAAAAAAAAAAAAAAAAAAAAAGAAAGATCCTACAGGAGGCACAGGAATATTGTGTTTAAGATGTTTGGAAACAAGTGTAGACACTGATCTTTTTCCTTTGAGAAAACCTGACAGCCCATGTAAACAGATAGATTACACCGAATCTATTGCAAACACATGTCATTTTCAGTTAAATACTAATCTCTTATTTACCCTCCCACTGCCGAAGCTTGCGGTGCGTGCCTGGATCTGAATGTATGTTTAAGCTATTACGGCACAGGAAGGGAGTTTTGTTTATGCTACACAGAGGTTCCTGTCCTCAGAATTACTGATTTCCAACCAGGGGATTTACTCAACTATGTATTAGTGTGTATCGCTGTGAGAGCCAAGTCTGTTTTTTTCTTCACCCATTTGTATGGAAGGCATACAACAGCTAGAGCCGTTAAGCATAGTATTGCTGTGAGTGTGTTCGATGGGAGTGACTCACCTGTCCCCTTGGCTCAGAATATGAGTTTCTTCTTGGTCTCTCAATTCTGGTTTATTTTTCTCAGTAAAACACAGGCCGCGCCTTCCCCAGGATGTCTTTCTAACCCTCTCAAGCCTGAGTTCCTTATTCCCCTGCTGGCATTTCCTGCAGCCTCCATCAACCTTTGCTCCAGGTTACTGATGCCCGCTTAACTGTCTCCAAACCTCTGCAGACTTGGTGGTCTGTAGGGGTCAGAATCACGTCCTCCTCTTCCACCTGCTATCCCCAGTACCAAGGACAATGCCTACCACACAGTGTCACTCAACACGTGAGCAAATGAAGACATGGGTCTTCTCAAAGTCATTTGTTATTCAGTAAAGGAACTACTCCTTGCCTACCTGAAGTCATGAGGATCACGTTTAAGAAATTCTTCGTTCTTCTAGATACCCAGGTATCATCTGCATCATCTAGCAGAATTCTGTATTCTCTGATAGGGTCACAACAATGAAGTCTAAAAACTAGTGGCTTGTCATTCAAAAATAAAAGTGTGTGTGTGTGGGGGGGGGAGCAAGTGTGTGGTCTTCCTGGTAGAGGCACCTTGGCTGAGTTAGAAAACTGTGTCTTAGAAACACCACTGCAAGCATTCCAAGGACAGCCCACCTCCCAACATCTGCCCAGCAGCTGGACTCCTGGCTCTTCTTAATAATCCCCTGATGAAGGGCATCAGAGTTGGGGCATGGCCTTGGCCATTGCATGCACTTCAAGCATGGTCATGGTTGATCAAGGTGTGACTGCAAAACCCCCTGAAGACCTGTCTCCTGGCAGAACTGAGAATTAAACTTATCTACGTATGCTTTTCCTTTGTTAACATGTTGTGTCTTCTAAAGAGACATGATTCTAGTGTGTTGGGAAAGATGACCCATTGACTGTGTGTTGGGGCTGTTGTAATTAGGATTCCATAGGCAGGGCAGTTTTTGAACAGCACAGACACATTGTTCACAGTGCTGGAGGCTCTTCACCATATCAAGAGACCGTAGATTCTTGCTCCATCTTCAATTGTTGGAAGGGAGGTGAAGGGAATAGGCGCCGATCTCCTAGCGGGCCTCTAGCTCCGTTCAGAAGGACAGAGGTCCCAGGATCTACTCACTTCTCAAAGGTACTTCCTTTTAATTCCATTACCGCACAACCTAGGTTTGTTTCCGTAGGTGACTTTTGGAGGGACACGGGTGCTCATTTAGGATTGAATCTCATTTTTAATGTTACCATGTGTGGTAGTTTGAATAAGCATGGTCCCCAAGGGCTCTTAGATTTGAAGGCTTGGTCACCAAGGAGTGGCATTGTTTGAAAGGGTTAGGGGATGTGGTTTTGTTGGAGGAAGTATGTCACTGGAGGCTGGCTTTGAAGGTTTCAGAAGCCGAAGGCAGTCTCTCTCTCTCTCTCTCTCTCTCTCTCTCTCTCTCTCTCTCTGTCTGTCTCTCTGTCTCTCTCTGTCTCTGTCTCTCTCTCTCTCCTTCTGCTGCCGCCTGAGGATCTGAATGGAGAACTCTCAGCTCCTTCTCCAGCAAGCACCACATCTGCCCGTGTGTCATCATGCTTCCTGCCATGTTCCAGTTAAATGCTCTTATAAGAGTCGCCTTCGTCATGGTGTCTCTCTACAGCAAGAAAACGAAGACACTGGGTTGATGGAGAAGCCATTGATGGAAAATGCTAGGCATGCATCTTATTGTAATAGACATGTCAGATAGGGGAAGGAGTGATAATTGACAGGTAAGTGGGAGTAAAAGCTCCTGTTTCCAGATTAATAGAGCTTGCACGTGGCCTTGTGAGTCACGGTGTAATATGAAAAGATGCCTACAGGCTGATTTTATGGTAGAAAGATGTTTCAGAAGTCTCTGTTGCTAAACTTCTGTGGTTGGCGCTGCATTATCCCGTGGTTGTCTTTCAAGATTTTTGCAGTGTGCTTGGGAGAGCCAGTCTTTCACAGGAGGCCCACCTTACCAGAGATTTGTCTGTAACCTTCTTTCACAGTTTCCTTCTAGTCTGTGATTATTCCCCGTTTGCCCAAGGGAGGAACTCATTTCAAGAGAGCCGAGCAGGCATCCCAGGGAAAGATGGTCTCCTTTCTCATGAAGGCCAAATAGAAACGGAAAGGAGAGAGGGGACACCATGTGTCCTGCTGGGGTCTCTGCTCACCTGGAAAGAGACTAATTTGGAGCCAGACAGCCAAGTAACTAACAACATTACTTGGCAGTTTCGTTCTAGTGTGGAGAGGGATGGGAGCAGGAGAGACTGGGTATCTGGAATCTGTTTTGGTAGAGGCAAGTTCATCTCTCAGTCACAAGGAGAGTAGCAACTTGTGTTTTATATGTGAGTTGACTTCTCTCCAAGAGAAACAGGGACGCTCGGGGCTGAGGGAATTGACTAGAAAGCTTAGCAGAGGGTGAGCATAGGATATGGCCAGGGCGCAGGCATCAGTCGTGCACACTTGACCTGGCAGGAGCTAGGGCAGCATCGCCACCTTACAGGCCACTGGGCAGAGGAAGTAGTTCATCCTCCGTGTGTAGAGAATTAATAACAACTTTCTATCGCCCGGGAAAGTAGTGTGTGCCTTTGCAAAGCAACTCTTGTTAGTCTATTAGGCAGATATGGTGAATGCTCACAAAATTATGTATCCTAAACAAACAGAAGCAGTACTGCACAAATCTTCAGGAGATCACACAGGATACAGTCACCTCATGGTGCCAGTGAACTGAGGTCCTATAGCTCTAAAGCAGCTGCAAAAAAATGGACCTTCGGGGACACTCCTCATGCAAGTGTTCTGAGCACTGGTTTCCCGTTAGACATACAAATGCCAGGGACTGAGCAGTGACTACTTTCTTAGGAAGTGGGAGTAGGGTTCTGAGGTTCCTCCCCACATAAGCTCTTGTGCAATCAAGTATTTATAAGCAAATTACCGGAAGTGGTTGGGACGGCTGCCTTTGAACTCTCTAGAATAGAACAATTGCAAGCATAGACTTGACCTAGGTAATAGAACTTGGTAAAATAACTTGACTCTGTAATATAATTAGTGGGTGGAGAACTTGGATCTAAACTTCCAAACTGTGGTCCAGACACTGACTTTCTGTTTTTCCCTCTTTGAATCCTAGATATTGCGTTTTATAATAACTTTTATGATTGAATCATTAGTATACCACTCAGATAAAGCCTAATCAGATACATATATGTGCATATATACTTTTTAATTTAAAAGAGAGACGTAAGTGTACTACTATGTTGTATTAGGCTGGGGTTTTAAATCTCTCTCTCTCTCTCTTTGATTTTTCAAGACAGTTTCTCTGTGTAGCCCTGACTGTCCTGGAACTGGCTCTGTAGACCAGGCTGGCCTCTGCTTCTCAGTGTTAGAATTAAGGCATGTGCCACTACCACCTGGATTTAAATCGTTTTTTTTTCTATTTTTTAAAAAGATTTTATTTATTTATTTTATAAGTATCAGTGTTTTTCCTGCATGTGTGTCTGTGTGAGGGTGTCAGATTCCCTGGAACTGGTGTTGCAGGCAGTTGTGAGCTGTCACGTGGTTGCTGGGACTTGAACTTGGCTCCTCTGGCAGAGCAGCCAGTGCTCTTAACTGCTGAGACATCTCTCTAGACCCTTTAAGTCATTTAAAAAAAAAAAAAAAAAACAAGCAACTTGATTAAAACAATCTTGAAACTGGCAAGCCCACTCACTGAACAGAACCTAGAAATTCAACAAGCTCCACGACCAGTTGTGAGGCTGTTCCAAGAATAGCAACAGAGAAATCTTGTGCATGTTTTCTCTCGCCATTTCTCCCACCGTGTTCTGTCTTTATTGTCTCTCCGAAGCACACACAAGCACACCAGGCTGCTTATCCCATCATGCTGTTGGTTTGTGCGATTTGTGCCATTCCCCATCATAAACAACCCTCCCTTTATCATGGCAGAGTTGAAACACACCCATGCATTAAGACACAGCTCTGGTGGTATGTGTATTATAAATTCTGTCATACTGATCTCTTGTCCTTGCCCTAGATTTAGTCAATCAGTCAATCAATCAATCAATCGATCAATCCAGTTTGATAAGTATGCCTAGAGGGCAGTGTGCAGGTGCAGAGAAATAGGACTTAGAGTAAAGATTGCTCCTACCAGGACTTGGTCCCATTCTTCTTATCCCCAATGATGTTTAGGGGAGGGAGGTAGCCCGCCCCTTGTGAACAGTGAAGACAGGACCCAGATCCCACATACTCTCAAAATGATCTCACTTCTTCCAAAATGTCCCAGATGTGTGAAGAGGAAGAAGCATCATGGTTCTTTGCCTTTGTTTATGTTTTTGGTCTGGCCTGGACCAGGGTGACTGATGGTTGAGAAACCACAGCCCAGTGCTTGCTACTGTCAGTAGACAGGAATGGATGCTCACCAGGCCAACATCCAGAACTGGGATGAAAATGGAAAAGTCTTTGACTGCACTGACTACCGCATTGTGGAATGAGAGTATGTATAGCAACATTCCCTTTGGCTTCCGAGACCCAGAGAATTCTATGTGAGAATCGCTTAGAGATGCCATGGATTCGTGAAATAATGAGTTGTTCTCCTCGAGTGTTTCTGGAAATGTTATAACCAGCTGTCACAGCCAAAGGCAGGGTTGTAATCTGGAGAACGAGTATTGCTTGCTCTAGTGTCGCGGCTGTGAAGCACGCCTGTGGTCCTTCCTCTGTTCCTCTTGCGTTACCCTCCCATGGTGTTCTTCTATGCTAAGCGGTGTCCAGAGGGCTGATGTGTATTTCATCTGTGAATTCTAAAAAGAGATTTATAAATTTGGTTCATGTCATGGATATAGTTTTACTTTAAAAAAAAATTAAAGTTCAGGTAAGTCAATAAAAAACTGCTATTTTATGTTCAGAAGTGTTTAGGTCCAGAAGTGGCCAATGATCGTGAACCCTACATCGGCTTCAAACCTTTCAAGCTTCAACTGTGCGTGCCATTGGGATGTCCTAGTAGAGGAGGAACAGGGTGTCACACGTTCAAAAACATTGACAGTCAGTAGTTGGGCTCCACATGCAGGCTTGCCTTCTGGGATGTAGGACGTGTTTATTATGTCAGTGATCAGAATAGATGCTGAAAGGAACCCCTGGAGAGGAGTTGCAGAAAGTCTCATGTTTGAAGTCACCCTTCAAGTGCCCTTCAGGGTGTGTGGGACGCACTACTCATGGAAAGGAGCCTTCACAAAAGGGGAGGGGGAGGGAACAGTGCCATGCCAGATCCCATGGGGAGCAGACAGGTGCTTTCAGAAGTTATTTTTCTTTCTTTCATTCCCCCTAGCCACTCACTTTGAACTTGGTATTGCAAATGTAAGAAAGGGAACACTGTGGCGTATTCCACAGGCTTGGTCTAGGCCAACGTGGAGCTGTCAACTTGACTTTCCCCAGAGCCTGCTCAGACTCCCTTCCTCTTTGCTCAGATCTCTCTCTCTCTCTCTCTCTCTCTCTCTCTCTCTCTCTCTCTCTCATCACATGCGCCTATGTGTACATATAGTGTACACATGCGTATATAGATACACATATAGCATGCAATCATTTCACTATACATGCATTTGTGTGTATGTAGTCTCCTCTTGAAAACTCAAAGAACAGATACATTAATATGGCTTAGAACTCCGAAAAAAATAAATTTAACACCAGAAGATAAAGCATAAACACTTAACATTGGGGCGGGGTGAGGAAATGGCTGATTTGTAAACATGTCATAAATATTTTTGGAAATGTTTATAAAATTTAGGTAAAAACAGTATTTTTTAGACAAATGTTTCCTCCATATATGCACACTATATGTTATTTATTCAACTTTTTAAAAAGTGTTTTATTTTATGTGCATTGGTGTGAAGGTATCAGATCCCCTGGAACTGGAGTTACAGAGAGTTGTGAGCTGCCATGTGAATGCTGGGAATCGAACCTGGTTCCTCTGGAATAGCAGTCAGTGCTCTTAGCCACAGAGCCATCTCTGTGTATGTTCATGGGTGTGTGATTGTATCTGCACCTAGTCAAATAAGAGACACATAGAAGGTCTTAAAATCCTCTTACACCTTGTTCTAGAATAATATTGGTTATTTTACATGATGTTATAATTAAAGCACAGCAAAGCATATTTTCAAAACACAGTCCTTGGCCTGGGGAGACAGTTAAGTAGTACAGTGCTTGCCTAGAGTGTGTGGGCTCTAGGTTTGATCCCCAGTACCTCAAAAGTTAATTAATATGAGTTAGTTTTTAAAAATCTGTGACTGGCCCCACACTTTACCTCTGCCGCTGTGAAAGACGCTTTCCGAATTCACGTCTTTCCTAACTTGCTAATGTTAAGCAGGGTGAAGTTTGACTGGAGTGGGTAGGCGATGGTATAGGTAGCAAGGGAGGTTCTAGCCCTGGGCTAGGGGAGCCAGCCTGTTCCAAGTTGGCCTGGCCTTGCGGATCCTTAGTTTGCCCTTCCTGAAAATTTATACAAGAAGAGAAAATCACAAGTACCTGAGACTGAGTTTGAGAGTTGTCTTTAAAGGGTCTCCTAATGCACAGTCGCTTTGGACACATCGCCCACCTCAGTTTTCCCCTGAGAGCTGTATTTAAAGGGTCGCGTAATGCACGATCCCTTTGGGCATATTGTCCACCTTAGTTTTCCCTTTCTCTCCACTTCGGGAATGATCAAGGGCTCCCTACCTTCGCTTTGTGAAGCCAATAGAATTTCATTTTCCATTCCTAGCTTTCATCGCTGTGGTTTCATTGGCATATTCATTTCCCCATACTATTTATGACCCTACATTATTATTTTTATAATCCTGACAAGTTATTTTTGCTCCAGTGCCTCTTCGCACTGTTGTGAAATATTTTTCCTCCATTGATGAGTGGTTTCTTCAATTATTCTCTGTTGCGTGTAAGAGCATTTGCATGCATTTCTGTAATTTATCATTTTATGACCTTCAAAATTGTGAACTAGTCCCTTCTTCCCCTCTATCTTTTTTCCTTTTCTCCCTTCCCTCTTTTTTTCTTTTCTTTCTCCTCCTCTTCCTCTTTTACTACTGTTGCTGCTGTCTGTTCTTCCTCCTCCCTTCTTCCTCTTCCTCCTCCCTCCTCATTCTTTTCGTCTCTTCTCTTCCTCCTCCCCTCTTCCTCTTCCTCCTCCTCTTCCTCGTCTTCCCCTCTTCCCTCTCCTCACAGTGATTTTACGTGATTCTGAAGTGCCCAAGGCCTCCACATCAGTCAATCTTTCATTCCTGATCTGTAGCTTTTGTGCACATGCGTGGGTGGTGTGTGTGTACATGTGTGTGTGAGTTTGTTGTGGAGGCCAGCTGTTGACTTCAGATACCTTCCTCTGTTGCTCTCCACCTACCTCTGAGACAGGGCTCTCACTCAAACTGCAGTTTGTCGTTTTGACTAGATCGTCTGACTATCGAATTCCTTGGATCACCTGTGTCCATTGTCCTAACACTGGAGCTACAGACCCATGTTGCTATACCCGGATTTTGCATGGGTGCAGAGGATTCAAACTCAGGCCCTCATGTTTGTTTAGCCAACATCTTACCCTCTGAACGATCTCTCCATTACCTAACCTCGGTTCTTGTGTCCTGAAACCCAAAGGCTTTGTGTTCGTGACGTACTAATTCCTATCACAACAGTAAGAACAGACTGTGTCTTACTTAATATCATTTCCCTGGTAGAAAGTCACTCCAGGAAAGAAAAAAAACCCTTCATTTTGCATTAGCCAGTTTTTAATTTTTGTCGCTACATTTCTTAAGACAGTGCCAAATTTTGTATTTATATGCACATATTTACATATGTAAAGCAATTTCATTTGTCATATATTATGCCCAAGAGAGTCATACCCATGTTAAAAAGTCTTCTTATTTCAAATCTTTTTTAATAGTATTCATACTTGCTGAAATAAGTAAGTGTGTGCGTGACTAAAATCTAGTCACACACAAGTTTTAAAAGGTGCTGTTGTGGCTGTGGTTTAAAAGACCACATAGGTGTATCTAAATATGACAACTGGAGGAGGGTCAGGGGGTCACCCCAGACGTCACCCCAGCCAAGTTCCACTAGCACACATCTCCTGGAAGCCACTTAATCCTGGCTTGTCGCTTCCATGGAGGAGATGGCTGTACTCACAGGCCTCCTTCCCAGCCCGGTCTCTCCCTGACATTAAAAGGTCTGCCCTTGGTGATCAATAAGTATTTTTGGTAGATATAGATTGATTCAGTCGATGGAGACCAGTTTTTATAAAGACGCCTCTTAATGAGACGAAATTTACTCATCTTGAACATGTTCAAAATTCGCAAATGCCGTTTTTATATCAGTGCCCTGGAAACCAGGCAACTGATTGATGCCATGATGAACGATTGCCTGCTGTGTTGTGCCTGAGGCCTTTGCCTCAAGCCCTGCACCTGCTGTCACCCCAGGCTCACTGTGCACTGCCTTAGAAATGAGGGACTCACTGTCACTTTGAAAGCTGGTGGTATACCCACAGTTGCAGCAAATTCAAGGCAGGGGTGCGCTCGGAAGGATTCCTCTCGCTGGGTAGGAAAGCCAACTTCCTTAGCCCATGTTGTCAAGTGGAGAAGAAACCAGTGCAGTACTCAGGATCCGTGGTGCGCTTTGTCTGTAGAATGATAATCATACAGGTTCAGGAACACACAGATTCTTCCAGGGCTTTCAAAATCTCATTGAGTGCACGCTTGGGTGTAACCATCCATCATCAATCCTGGAGAATGTGGAGGAGTCTGTGTGACTCTGCCATGCTGGGGCATATTGGGGGGGGAGGGTGTCTTTCGGTGCCACACTGGTGTTTATGCATGTGGTTTCTTGGAAGAGATTTATTTGACGCAACCATGTTTTTTATTGGCTCTATTTACTATAATTGTGAGAACTTTGTTGCCTGTATGCCAAACAATTTGCTGATGACAATGTTAATGTCAGTGTCTCTGTCCTGAGAAGTTACCACTATTCTTGTGTCATTGGTAAGTTGAGGCTCAGAACCTTTAAAGCCTTGCTCAAGGTCACCTCTAGCTAAGTGGACTTCCCCTGAAGACTGCTTGGCTTCGAAGCTAGCATTCTTTCCTTTGCCACTTTTTCTCTTCCTTGGTAAGGAGTTTCTGATTTCTAAGTGCTTCTTTTTGCTCTTTGTTTCTTCAGTGTTGTGTGTACAGAGTAACACAGAAGTAAAAGATTCTCGCTGATTTTGTCTTCTGATATGATAGTTTTACAAACCACAAAGTATACCAGGTCCTATTAAAATGGTCCCCACATAGAGTGAGAGGTGATTGGTAAAGGGGCGATGTGATGAATTTACTGAAGCCCACTCTCTCTGAATGGAGAGCACCAGGGCTCCAAGTACTACTGCCAGCTTGTTTTGTGAGCCTTGCTGTTCTGAATGGCTTCGGTAATTTCGGTGGCTTTGTCAAAGCCCTCTTTTCCATTTGAAGACCTCATATAGAACAGACAACGATCTCTCCTTTGTGTTGCTTGAGAGTTTATGTGAAAGCTGCTCCCAGATGGGCTAGCTCTGAACTATGGCATCTGTGCTGGGCTGGCAGAGCCATCAAAGCTGTTTCTAAATTGACATCGGCATTCACGAGTATCTCCGGATAGTCTGTTCGCATGTGCATCATTTTATTTGAAACACCCGGGAGAGTGATCCTTCCCACTCATTCCCCCAAAGCATGAGAACAATTGGCAAGTTATCATCCACTTCTCTCTCAAAGTTATAACGGACACTGTTGGGCACAGATAGTCATTACCAGTGGCCCCAGGCCCCCGCTTGGGTACCCATCCAGCAGGAGACATAGCTGGAAACAAGAGCTTTTGTGTTCATTTTTAAAATATGTGTGGTTTGACCCCAGCCTTCACAAAAGAATTGATCAGTCATGCAGCAGTTATTTGTCATTCTTAGGAAATGACTGAGCCACTGACATAGTTCCCTGCTTGTCCTCAAAAACCTCTTCCACCTAGATCTGGGCTCAGCATGCCTCCTGTTTCATGCAGATGGTGCTTATACACACACAGATACTCTAGGGAACCATTTGGTCTACTGTAAGTGGATTTTTCTGTCTGCCAGCCAGCTCTCAGATAACTGCACAGAGACTTCTTGTTAATTATGAATGCTCAGCCAATAGCTCAGGCTTATTACTAACTAGCTCTTATTACTCAAATGAACCCATTTCTATTAGTTTGCTTTCTGCCTTGTTTCTTTACTCTGTACTGCCCATGTTGCTTTCCTACTTCCTCTGTGTCTGGCTGGCAACTCTATTTTCCTCTTTCCAGTATTCTCTCTGCCCCCAGAATCTTGCCTAGCTATTGATCATTCAGCTTTTAATTAAACCAAGCCAAGCGACACATCTTCACAGTGTACACATAAGATTATTTCACAACAGTCTGTCACTGACCTGCCACATGCAGAACTCTTTGTATGGGTTGGAAGTCTCATGACCCAAGTTCGTGTCTATTTTCGATATCGCCAAACTGTATAACCTCACTTTATTCTTTGGGAAGATGGAGAGTTGTTTTATCCCATCAACTTGAATTGATGATTCAAGTCATCAATGATGCTTCAAATGCATGTAGACTTGTAGCACATGAGCCCAGAGCCACTTAGCTGTCCACACATCTCCTAAGTGAGACCCCATCTTCTGACCTTGGTTTCACATCATGAGGGATATTCTTAACAAGATTGAAGGCTCTGCCATCCCTTGCATGTGGAGACTCCCTGCTCACAGCTCAGTGCCCACACCCTGGCCAGGTCCCTCTGCCTTTTTCTTGCAGACACTACTTAGTGGATGCCATGATGAATGATTACCTGCTGTGTTGTGCCTGAGGCCTTTGCCTCAAGCCCTGCATCTGCTCTCACCCCACCTCCCTGTGCACTGCCTTAGAAATGAGGGGCTCAGTGTGACTTTGAAAGCTGGTGGTATACCCACAGTTGCAGCAAATTCAAGGCAGGGGTGCGCTCAGAAGGACTCCTCTCGCTGGGTAGGAAAGCCAACTTCCTTAGCCTATGTTGTCAAGTGGAGAAGAAACCAGTGCAGTACTCAGGATCCGTGGTGCGCTTTGTCTGTAGAATGATAATCATACAGGTTCAGGAACACACAGATTCTGCCAGGGCTTTCAAAATCACATTGAGTGCATGCTCCTGTGACTGTGGAGGAGTCTGTGTGACCCTGTCGTGCTGGGACATAATGGGGGTGTGTCTTTCAGTGCCACACTGATGTTTATGCATGTGATTACTTGGAAGAGATTTATTTAATACAACCATGTTTTTTAATTGGCTCAACGGAGGCCGTGCCTTGGCATATTCCGAGGATGCATTTCCTCTACTTGCCTCTAGTCCCTCACAGTGGCCAGTTTTCTGCTGACATGAGGCTTCAGCACAGGCTGCCCCATCTCCACAACATCCCTCTCTTCTTCCTACCCTGCCTTCTCTTCAGCTGCTCCATCTCGCACTACTCAGGCCCTCGACGCTCTCTTCAAGGTGGCACAATTGTAACGTACTCCCCTTTTGGCCATTCTTTTAGTATCGGTCACCTCCTCCTACTGCAAACTTCCATGAGCTGCATGTTTGAGTGTTCCCCTAAAGTCCACATGCTAAAGCCCTTATCCACAATGTGATAGTGTTTGGGAGTGGAGGACATTTGGGAGATGATTAGGCTGAGAGCGAATGTTGAGGATAGGGCCCCACGATGGTATCAGTGCCCTAGAAGAAGGAGAAAAGAGGTCAGAGCTCTCTTCCTCTCATGGTGTAGGAACCTAGGAAAGAGATGATCATACACAAGCTAGGCCACACTGGCATCCTGCTCCTGCGCCAGCCTTCAAAGCTGGAAGAAATACACGTGCCGTCAGTCGCTAGCTTGTGCTGATTTGTTATGGCAGCCCGAACTGGAACCCAAAATAATGCCTGGCACAGAGGAGGTCTTGCCAAGAACTTGGTGGGAAGACGTAGCTATCCTCCTGCTTCTTCTTCACCACCCCTACCACCTCTGTACTTTTGCGGATACGTAACATCTTACTTCTGCACGAGACCTGGTTTCTTGTGTGTCTGAGCATTGCCTGACATTGATATTCACGAGTGTTGCTTCTTTTCAGCAAACATGCTAAAACTTGAATGCCCGAATCAGAGGCTGGGAACTCCCTGCAGCCATGTAGAAAATGCTTTATGTGCCGTCTTTAGGAATTGCCTTCGGTGCTTGAATCATATGTTTTAATCATTTCAATGATGTATTTTTTACTTCTGGAGAAAGAATTTGATTATGTAAGAGCAGCCCTGTCATTCCAGTTCGAGTCTAGAGAGTAAGCTAGGCAAGAGAGTCTGAATATCTGGACTATTTAGGTTTAAAAACAATGTCCCATAGCCTTTTGTATTTGCTGTTGAATGAGCACTTAGGGCTACTCTTGACTCTGCTACTAAGCAGGTGGTTTGATAACCTAATGACTTACGCTGCACCAGCTGTTTTTCATCTGTAATGGGAGAGGTTGGGCTGTCTGGTGTTGCTGTCCGTCCCTCCCTCTTCATATGATCTGTGCGTGTGTCTTGCCCATTCAGGGAGGTCATAGTGGCTACCAAGGCCAAGCCAGAGGGAAAGTTCTTGCTGAGAGCAATGCCATAGACCATCTTTCATAGACAATAATTGATGCATTAGTGACCTCCAACCTTTAAAAATCATGGAATACTTAGGAAATGAGAGTGTTTTTGTATCACACGGAAGTGAACTAATGAGGATGGGGGCTATTCATATGAGGATGCATTTCATTCTCTTTTTGTTATATAATGATTAGAATATTATTTCATATATAATATTGAAATATTAGGAAATAGATTAAATATTGAGGTTGTGGAAAATTGCCAAATTAAAAACATTGGAACTGGAGACGTGACTCAATGGTAACAGTGTTTGCTGCTCCACTCGACGATTTAAGTTTAAGTCCCACCACATACAAACAACATTTGACAAGGAAGTTAGTCTTTCATTGTTCCTGTAACATGTTAACACAAACTCAGTGGCTTAAAAACACAAAATTAAGCTGGGTGGTGTTGGTGCACGTCTTTAATCCCAGCACTTGGGAGGCAGAAGCAGGCGGATCTCTGAGTTTGAGGCAAGTCTGTTCTACAGAGTGAGTTCCAGGATAGCCAGGGCTACACAGAGAAACCCCGTCTCAACTCCCTGCACCCTCTGCCCCACCACCTTCTTTTCTTCCCCCCCTAAAACAAGCAAACAAAAGCACCACAAAGTAATTGTTTAAAGTTGAGTTTGATATGGGTTTAGTGGACTCAAATAGCTTGTCAGCAGTGCCGAGTCCCCCGTGCAGGTTCTTACAATTTTGTTTGTTTGTTAGTTTTCTGACCTTTCCACGTGTCTGGAATCGATCCATGTTCCTTGACTCATGGCCATTTCTCTTTCTCCAACTCACCCTTTATTTCCAGTCACATCTGTCGGACTCTGTTGCGCTGCCTGTCTCTGACCCTCATGATTTCAGTGGCCCTCCCAAAACTTCTGGGATGAACTGCGCCATCATACACCATCATGTCCCCGACATGTGAGAAGACACATATTCTTTAATAGGCTCTAGAGATTAGCACAAGGATAATTCAGGAAGTCCTATTTTGGCTAATCACAAATAGTTTTCAAAAGAAAAAAAATCTGCATTGGTTGAAGTTACATGTCAAAAAACAAGTAGCATTTTCTTTTCTGTTGTTGAAACAATGTAATGTTGAAGTTTCTTGTAATTGTTTGAATGAATTTCTGGTTTGCACTAACTTTTGATATCAAGTATTTCAAAGTAACGCTGGCTGCCAAGTGGCTCTACCCTGGAAGGCAGCCATCTTGTATCTGAACAGCAGCTGGATGTTCCCCCTTTCCACACCCACTTTGTCAGTACCAGGCTGTTCTCTGAGCTCCTGGAATCTTCGGTCCTTGAGTAGCCCTTTATCCTGGGTGGGTGCCCCGATGACATTGTCAAAGGTCCACGTCCAGCTGTTGAGTGGCTCACGTGACTTACAAGGGCATAGAGAAGACCCCGCTATTCATAGGCTACTCCTGTCTGAAAGGGATCAGTTTGTCGTCACACACTGAGGCCCCCGACTGGAATCTTTGAGTGAAGCAGAGGGTACGGCGGGTACAAAGTGGCTTTAGGGTCAAGCAGTGAGGTCAAGTCCAGGAACACTTGCTGATAAGCAGTCCAGCATGGCTAATTCCCTACCCTGTTTAAACCTCCCTTCCTGTACTGTGAAATGGGGCTTCTAACCCCTAGTTCTGTCAGAGGTACCATGTGGAGTGAGGGCTGCAGAGTGCTTTGCCCTAGGTTTGAAGGAGCACTGGGCTAGCCATGACTGTCTTCTCACAAGCAAGCTAACATTTTCAGCCTGGCCGTGTTTTATTTCTCTCGGGGCAGATTCTGCCTGGCCTTCATGCCATCGCTCTCTCCCCATTCTTACAGACAAGCGGAGTCTAGTTCTGCTGGAAGAGACTTGCCCAGCTGCTAGGTAGAAGCAGAGGTACCAGCCAATGCCTGCTGTGTTTGCGGGCCCATTGGAGTCCTACTGGTTAGATCAGTTGACTGTAGTAGTAATCTGGGGGGCAAAAACATAATGGAAGGAAACAGGAGCCTGAGAGATGGGCACTCCCTTCCTACCTGTGCAAGATCCTGTAATACGGTTGCCACAAATTCCTAAGCTAATTCGGAAATAAAATATATCTATACTTGTTATTAAGAGGAATGGTGTACTGACCACTTGGTGGCAAAAGTAGTTTCCTTCTACAAACTTACCCTTAACATTCCCAAATACATATTCAGATTTAATGCAGAAATGACTTATAAAGCAAGGTAGTGTGTGGGGGCTAGCAATAAATCAGAGGGCATTGATTTGCTTTTCCGTTTAATTAAAAATGAAAGTCACTTTCTAAATCATAAATGGCAATAGTTTAATGTAAATACTGTTTGTGAATGCCTTAAACGCCCAGCCTTCATACGTAGGATCCAGAAGTTTCAGGGGGGCTAGAGAGATGGCTTGGTGACTAAGGACACGTGTTGCTCCTCTGAAGGAACCAAGTTTGGTTACCAGCACCCATGTTGGGCGACTCATGGTGGCCTACAACTTCAGCTCTAAGGGGTCACCTGCCTCTGGCTCCTGCCAGCGCGTGTACTCACATAGACAGATGAGCACACATACGCATAATTAAAAATAATTTTTGAAATCCTTTTTTATAATGAAGATGTCTTCGGGGTGTTATTTATTCATGGGCTGGGTAAGCATGTAAGAACGTTTAAAAGATATTTTTGTAAAAATACTTAGTAATAAGGCCACTTGTTTTAATTCAGTGGAAAATTGTTTTATTAAAGCTTAAATTGTGCTGAGCAAGAAATTTCCCGAATTATATGAAATGCATTGACTGAAGACATCTGGTATGTTGTAATGGCGGCTGATGCGTGCTGACAAGGACCTCCTGGAGAAAGAGAACCCATGGTCAGAGGTGCAAAGTGGGGCATTAGCATATATATATATATATATATATATATATATATATATATATGGCAAGCATAACACTGGGCCTGCAGCGTTCCTTTTCATAGTGATTCCTTCATAAATAGTATCGCATCAGAGGCCCAGACTCCCAGGGGAGACGCGGCCGTGTGAGACTTGTGTGGTCAGTAACCAGAATCCTGTGAGCAGTGGCTTGTCCTGGAGAAACGGAGAGAAGATTTCGGGTTTCCACAGGACCTGGGGAAGGAAGGTGTGAGACAAGCTGCGGTGTTTGATTTGCATTGACATGGCCTGGAGGCGGCTTTCTGACATCTACACTAATGCATACCAGGGTTTCTATTCAGGGAGTGGGTACTAAACGCTTTGATGCTTCAGGGACCTGCTCAGGCAAATATAGATCTGCTAATATGAGATCCAGAGTCAAGAATAAATTACATCCCTCGAGGTTGTACAAGTTCATTAGCACGTTGCTGAAGGTAGCTCAAAGAATTGCTTTAAAAAAGGGTACAATTTAAAGGGCCTATCAAGATAATAATAGAAAATAATGGAAAACATCAAGTGATTATATTAATGCTCATTTTTCAAATTATAAGTTACTTCACTAGCCTCAAGGCTTCCTTTGTTTTTCTGAGTAATAAATGCAATCCTAAGAGCAAAGGGTAAGTGATAAGATTGGGTAATGTCAGAGGAGTGACCATGAGTTCTTTATTTGTGGTTGCCATGGTACATTTATAGGCGGCAAGGGGTGGGGTAAGGCCAACTTAGCGGGCATTGTTTTTCAGCTGACCACAACCATCCTCCAAAAAAAGTATATCGTTTAAGAAGTATGATTTGGAAATTTCCACACTTTTATATCAAGTATAAATAATGCTGAACGACAAATGGGTCCACACCGGTAGAGTAGAGGGTGACCCAGTAGTTTACTGTGATCCCTTAATGGGGTGGGGGAGGGGGGAGTGGGAGAAGAGGGAGGAGGAACTGGGATTGGTATGTAAAAAATTAATTAATTAATTAAAAAAAAATAGTTAAAAAAAGAACAGCGACTCCTCATCGAGGGTTTGTCATGTTTCAGAAGGTATCGTGTGTTCTGTACCTAATAGATTTAATTTTACCTTTAAAATGTATATTTGCATTTAATATAGTTAATTTTCTTAACTGTGGCGTAAGGTCTTTGTGTTGCAAATAGGGGTGTTTTTATCTCAAACAGCAATAACAACCAAGTGCCGTTCCCAGGTTGCTCACCTCCAGGGTAGGGCTGGGATCCGAACCAGGTCCTTTGGTTCCGGAGCCTGCACTCTGGGGAGTCCTTTCTACTTCTCCAGCATAAGAGCAAGTATGGCTATTTAACCTCTGCTGTAGTCTGATACAGCGTTGAGATATCTGTCAAGTCTGAAGTTTGACTGTGAACCTTGCCTTTAACCGGCTAAGCCATCTCGCTAGCCCAGGGCAACAGTCTGGCAGCTTCTTTTTGACTGTGTTGTTCTCTAGAGCATCCTCAGATACGGCACTCGGCTCATCTACGCTGCTTAAGTTCCTTTGCTTCCTCTCCACCAGGTCCACAGCCTGGAGACAGGAGGTGGCTCTTTGGGCTGACACTAACAAGTGTCTTTGCTTTAGATTTCCCAGGGGACTTCTTCAGGATCTCATGGATACAAACATAAAATGTGCCTGAAGATCGTATGTGAGTGCCCTGGCTAGTTAAGTCACGCTGAGTCTGGGAACCCCCAGGCAGATGATGGGTTTACTCGCTTACCTTCTCACTTACAGGGGTTCGCAGAGCTGCATACTAGCTGCAAGAACTGAGCACGCTTACCTTCTCACTTACAGGGGTTCGCAGAGCTGCATACTAGCTGCAAGAACTGAGCACGCTTACCTTCTCACTTACAGGGGTTCGCAGAGCTGCATACTAGCTGCAAGAACTGTGCACGCTGCACTGCTCTTTTACAGGGAATGTTGGAGTGTGGGAAGGGTTTAGAGTAAGCTTCAAGGTGACCTTTGCTGGTGCCTTCTCAGGGAATTTCTTTACACCCCCTGGAGTAGGTGTTACGTCAACCTGCTTGGTCACCAGCCCCACAGCTGGTAGCTCCGTGATCACGCCTGGTCCATCAGCACTCACCTTTGACCTGATATGTCACCTCCTCATCACCAGGGACCTCTGGTGAAGGTGAGTCCGGAAAGGACACATTCTTTGCTTCTAGAAAATTGGATTTGGCCCGAGTTGTGAAATATATTAATTTGTGTTGTAGCTCAGTGGCTTTCAGCCCTGGCTAGACATTTGAATTACCTAAGGAACTTTTTAAAAATACCAACTGCCTGGGACTTTTTCCAGAATAATTAAATCAGCGTCTCAGTGCCTGGAGCCTGGCATCGCACTTCTTCAAAGCTCTTAAGCAGGTGGAATGTGCAGGCAGGAATGAAAGCCCCGAAAAGATGGACAGACACACACAGAGGTGACTCCTACCCTGCTGCTGCTATTACTAGAAAAACCATTAGTACTGCTAGTGAGTACTTATTAGGTGCCTACTGTATACAGACATTTTTCTCAGTATTTTCGTCAAGTGGTATCAGCCGCATGCTTTTCTTACAAGCCATGAGTATCATTTTTGTTTTACAAATGTGCATATGGAAATCTTTGAGGATGTAGAGTACTGTAATCTGAGTAGAATGTCATTCTTTTGGGGATGCTCCCTGCATCAAAAAGCAACGTTTAGCCTGCTTGCTAGGTATATGTCTGGTTTTCCGTGTTCATTGTCTCGTCATCTAAAGCTTCAATGGTTCCCATCTGGTTAGACTGTTGGCTCTGCCAATCGAGATCTGGATATGGCATGGCAAACAGCCTGAAGTCCAGATCATTGGCCCCCTTGTTTTTGGCGTCAACTCTCACCTGAGTTTTCTAAAATAAGGCATTGCTAAAAATAGTTTCTAAGTAGAGAGACCCTGATAACATGCGCCGTGGGAGACCCTGGTGACGGTTCAAGCTGTAACTCCTATGCTCTTAGATAGAACACACTAAGTGGATGGTTTCTTCCGCTCTGTGGATCAGCTTCCTTAGAAGAGTCTTTCACGAAGGACAGCAAGAGCAGGATGGGATTTCGAGTGCACAGGCACATGAATGTGAATGTGGTGTCAAATAAGAGCGCAACTCTCTTTAGACATATTCTCTTATCAAGTCTGACATTGATCTTCCTTTTCGTGTATGTGTCCGGTGGGGTTTGGCACAGTAATAAGACTCTAACAAATGGTTCATCGTGTTCACATTTAAAGGGTTCCCCTCGCCTTGTCATGCTATGGCAGGTATTTATGTTGTGTCTCGTGGTGGAAAGTGGACCTTGCTGTCTGGTTATATACACACATGGCCAATTAGAGTACAGTCCCTGTGGATGTCAGGTGGGTTGTAAATCAGGAGACCACAAAACAAAAGAGATCGATGATGACTCAGGGTGGAAAAATCTGTGGGCCAAACCCTGCTTATTTATTGAGTTTGGAAGAATGTCCCCAGTTGAATGGTCCCTGGCATAAACTCTGCTTCCTTTTTTATTCCAATTTTCTAAGTTATTTTTATGGTGTACCGTCAAAAGTACTTTTCATCTACTCTAAGTAGGACATTTATCATATTCCCTAATCTATTATTTATAATACTTTCACTTCTGGTGCTTTTACGTTTGTTCCCGTAGCAAACCCTATCATCTTGCTTCGCTGCTGGAGATTTCCCTGGTTCCTTGAGTTCTCCTGCTGGCTTGGAGATTCCAGGCAGATGTCCCCAAATGATCCAGTGTCACATGGTGCCGAGGCTACAAAACAGTCAGGATGGCAAGATGCTTAGATTCTCAGATAGGCAGATACCCAGACACAATCTATCCTGTCTGCAGTTCAATGGCTGTGTCACCACGAGCAGGTTACTGGAATCCTCCAGGTCTTTGTTTTCTCCTCTGTTTAATGGGAACAGTTCTAATCCACCTCTGGAATTTGGATCTGTTAAAGTACTATTTATAAATAAAGCACTTAGCAAAGCTTCCAAACTTCTTTGAGTCACATGTGTGTGTACATGTGCCATCTGTACATGTATGTATGACTGACACTGAGATGTCTTGTTTAATGGTTTCTCTACCTTATTGTTTAGAGACAGGGTCTCTCCTTGACCCTAGATCTCTCTATTTCCACTAGAATGGTTTGTTCCCAGCAGCTTAGACCTGAAATAATTACACAGAAACCATATTATTTGCAATACTGTTTGCTCAATAGCTTAAGTGTGTTTCTGGCTAACTCATATCCTAAACTAATCTGTGTATTGCCACGTGACTGTGGCTTATCAGGTAAAGTTCTGCCCAGGGTCTGTCTCCAGCGGAACTATCTGGCTTCTCCCTGACTCTGCCTTCTTTCTCCCAGCATTCAGTTTAGTTTACCCCACCTAACTAAGTTCTACCTTGCTATAGGTCCAAAGCAGTTTCTTTATTCATTAATGGTAATCACAGCATACAGAGGGGACTCCCACATGAGGGATCCAAACTCAGTTTTTCATGCCTGTGTAGCTAACACTCTCTCTCATACCACTGAGTCATCACCCAACCCTCCTGAACCTCTTTTTGCTCATTAGGAAGCAATAACCATGTACTGTGAAAACACACCAGCAGGAGACTATTAATCACATTCAAGCTAAGCTGGAAAGATGAAGGAAGTTGGCAGGCGCAAGGCAAGCCTGAGAAACAGGGTCGAGTTCTCCAAAGTCTGGTTCTAGGCCCAGCAGCGCCTGCATTGCTTGATTCCTGGTTCCGAAAGCACAGTTGCAGGGCCACTGGATCTGAACTGGGGGAGTGGGCTGGACAGTCGGTGTCCAGGCAATAGATGTTCATGAAAGCTACGGACCCAGTGGACTGAAATACACTCACTAGGTGCCGATTGTGTGTTTACGCCTGTAGGTGCTTGTGCGCGTGTTTACCCATGTGAGCCCCTGCCAAAATCATCCAGATGTATAACATCAACACAAACAGACAGAGCGGTGATGAATTACCGCATTTCCCTTGGTACTTTCGTAGGCTAGAAATATGTCTAGAATGTCCTTTCTTTTAATTGACTTTACACCGAATTATTTCGGGAGCTAAAAAATTTATCATTCAATGTTCTTTTTTCCCCCTAGGAAATTCCACTTACTTGGATGACCATGGGCCACCTCCTAGTAAGGTAAGGTCATTGTTGTCGCATAATCTGCTTTTCTTTTAGCAGTGCTCATATGCTAATACGTTAGCAGCTCCTGGGCCTCCAGTGAACCCAGCCAGGTCCCTTCTAGCTATGAGTTGTTTAAAAGCAAGCAGTAGATGGATGGTGTCGAAAGAATCTTTAGCTTTAATGATGAGGAACCTGAAGAGCCTAAAGATGACCAAAGTGACAGGGGAGGAAAATAACATTACTTAGTCTTTACCTAGGCATTGTGACCCAGGCCTCTTTTCAGACCTTTGTCGACCTCTTCTGAGTTCGTATCTCATTGTCCTTGGCATTGACTGGTTTGCTTTGGGCCTTGATGTGGGGTGCATGATGGAGCCTCCCCATGGTGTTGGACCTTGGGGCGCATCTCTATTGACATACAAAAGAGTTCCACACTAGCCCAGAATGGAGTATAACAAAGCTCTATTTATCTAGGGGTAAACTCACAGAAAGAGTAGCCGTCCTCTTCTTGCACTGGGAACTGGAACCAAATCCAGCAACCAAGAGGCCCTCGCAAGCTTTACATCTGCATTTATAGTACATAAAACCACACCAAAGTGGGCCGGTATCTTAAAGGCTGTTGGCCTAAGAAGTTCCCACAGCACATTTAATTTCTATCAAATTTTCTCTGGCCCACTCTGGATGGATCGCTTCACTCATGCCCAGTTAGTGTCCTCCCATGTCTAGTCCACGAACTATGCCCTTTCACTATTCCTATGAGCAGTTTCACTTAACGATTTGGTGACAAACAGTTAATAATTGTACTTTTCCTTCAAATCTCTATTTTTCTTGAGCTCCATGCAAGTCAAATGCAAATTTGATGAAATATGGGGGATAAAACAAGCAAACAAGAAAATCAACCGAAGTTGAAAATGACCTTGGCATGTGAGAAAATTCATGTAATGCAATGGGATTTCCTTATTCTAAACATGGTTCTCTTATGCTTTTTTGACATGACTTTTTCGCTTTGTTGCAAGTGATAGTAATAGCTGGCCAGCTCTTGGAAGATGCCATAATTGACAAAATCAAAGCTGGTCACCATATACCTGTTGGTGATTTTTTTAGCTAGATTGTGAAAGCCTGGATGTCCTTATATTTGGTTTTTTTTTTTTTTAATATTTGACTACCGGAGACAATATTTGCCAAGTGCGGTTGTAACAGTGTTGAGAAGACATAGTGTTTAACTTCCACCACATCTTCAAGCCTGAGCTTTGAAAATAGATATTACTCGTGTTCTTTTTGGTTGTTGCTGTTTCGAGAGACAGATTTTCTTATCAGCCTAAACTGGTCTTGAACTAATGTAGCTGAGGATGACCTGGGATATTCAATCTCAACTCTTGAATGCTGAGATGCCAGTCATCCATGGCCTCACTTGGTCTTATGTGATGTTTGGGATCTAACCCTGGTACCTTATATGTGCTAGGTGAGCACTCTAGCAATGTAGCTGCATCTCCTGCCCCTTGAAAAACTATGTCTGAAGATGCATTTTGTATGGCACTGAGTAAACCACTTAATATTCTGAGCACCAGCTTTTTCTGGGCAGAGTTTTACTTAAATAACTGCCTAGCAGCCTATGGAATGGGAAAAGATCTTCACCAACCCCACATCGGACAGAGGGCTGATCTCCAAGGTAGACAAAGAACTCAAGATATTGGTCATCAAAAGAACAAATAATCCAAGAGAAAAATGGACTGGAGACCTAAACAGAGAACTCTCAACAGAGGAATCTAAAATGGCTGAAAGACATTTAAAGAAATGTTTAGCCATTAGCCATCAGAAAAATGCAAAACAAAACAACTCTGAGATTCTATCTTACACCTGTCAGAATGACCAAGATCAAAAACTCTGATGACAACTTATGCTGAAGAGGATGTGGGGTAAAGGGAACATTCCTGAATTGCTGGTGGGAGTGCAAGTTGGTACAACCCCCTTTGGATATCAGTATGGCACTTTTTCAGAAAATTAGGAAACAACCTTCCTCAAGATCCAGTAATACCATTTTTGGGTATATACCCAAAGGATGCCCAATTGTACCACAAGGACATGTGCTCAACTATGTTCATAGCAGCACTGTTTGTCATAGCCAGAAACTAGAAACAACCTAAATGCCCCTCAACTGAAGAATGCATAAGGAAAATGTGATACATTTGCACAATGAAGTACTACACAGCAGAAAAAAATAATGACATCTTGAAATTGGCAGGTAAATGGATGGATCTAGAAAACATAATATCGAGTGAGGTAACCCAGGCCCATAAAGACAAATATCACATGTACTCACTCGTAAGTGGCTTTTAGACATAAAGCAAAGAAAACCAGCCTACAATTCATAATCCCAGAGAACCTAGACAACAAGGAGGATCCTAAGAGAGACATACATGGATCTAATCTACATGGGAAGTAGAAAAAGACAAGATCTCCTGAGTAAATTGGGAGCATGGGGACCATGGGAGCGGACTAAAGGGGAGGGGAGCAGAGAAAAATGCTGAGCTCAATGAAATCAATAAAAAAGAAAAAAAAAAGAAAAGAAAAATAACTGCCTAGAGCATAGGATGTCCAAACAGCACTCAACACTGAACAGTGACAGTCAGTACATCAGCAGTGGCCCGTGCTTGCTGGGCTAGCATTAAGGTTATTGATGAGCTGTGGAGTATGGTTCATCACAATTGAAAGGTGTCCTACTGTTTGATCCATTGTGCTGTGTTTTGGGGGAGGGTGCGGCGTGGGAGTTGTTTTGGATGTTATGGACACCAGAGACACCAATGGGAAGCAACAACAAGGAAAATATTCTCCTAGAGGAGCAAAGGGATGCAGAGGATGCTGAGCCAAAGGTCAGGAGTTCATCTAACACATATTTCCTGTTCTTGTATATTCCTCAGTTCAGAGAGGCAAGTAATGCCTCCTCATTGAATCCCTTGGATTGGACCATGCAACCCAGAGCTGGAATCTGACTTTGAACTCCTTGTTCTCATCCCAGGTTCTTCCCGTGAGACCAGGGCTCAGAGCTGTGCTAGTATCAGAGTTACCTGGACCTTATTTGAATACACAGTGTTTGAGTCCATGATCTGTGGTAGGACATAAGAGTCTGTATTGCTCACAGATACCCAGGATGTTCACAACGTGTGTCTGGAGTCCACATTGGAGAGCAGTTCCTGTAAAAGCCATGAGTGAAGGAAAATATTCCCCCAGACCTTTGCTGTGCCTTCTTCACTGCATGACTTATTATGCAAAGGTTACTTATTAATAAAATGATGACTCACCGTCATCAATCTTTTTTTTTTTTTTAAATTTTAAGTGAAACATTTTCCCTTGGATCAACAGCCTACCCAGGAGGGAGGGGAAAAGAGAGAGGAAGAATTATATCCCAAGGATTCTTAACCTTGGTGCTTTCTTCTCTGCTAGGGTAGGTGGTACTTTTGTGCCTGTGCCCTGGCCTGAGGACAGGCAGAAGAAGTAGAGACACTTTCTTGGGGTCTACTGGCAGGTTGGTGGTGTTTTTACTTTAAGAACAGTCTTTTGCCCAGGCTTTTTTTCCTGGGCAGACGCCTCAGGCCCACTTGACTTTGCAAGACAGAAACCTTAGAAACAAGAGTACAATGATGGGTGAAAACACTCTTGTATGTGGAAGTACTTTTGTTCATGCTTCTGATTCCCACCATAGTGAAACTGAACCCTGGAAATGTCGAATACAGCCTTCCAGATAAAGGTCCCTGGAGTGTCTCCTGAGGCAGAAGGCTAACCATTTAGGTCTACAGACCCCTGGCTTAGGTAGAGCCATGGTGGCACCCAGAGGATAAGGCCTCACACACGTCTGGCCTCTGGAATAAACCCACCTGGCAGAAGAAAGCGGCATGGAGGCCAGAACATAGTTTTCATATTTGCTTAGTAGTCAGAAATAACTTCTTGATGCCAAGACCAAGGGTTGTGATCTTGATAAAATAAGTTTTAAGCCCTGAAAATATACTGAGTTCCACCAGTTCTCTTTTATTAAAAGTTCGAGCCAACAAGTTTCAGATTCCACGAGTTCTAGCCATGTGGGGAATGGGGAGTGCCACCCAGAGCACACTGGGCCCACTCCTCTTTCTCGCTGGGCTTTTTATAAGAGAAAAATGAAGGCCTGTGATTTTTTTCACTCGGTTTTGAAATCTCCTTGGACTTCACAGTCTTTGAGTGAAGCTCTTACCAAAAGGCTAGTGATTTTTTTTTTTTAGACAACCACTTTTTATCACCACTGTGTTGTGTAAAGATGGAGCCGCAGTGAGAATGATCACATGCATCTCTAGCAAATGAAATGGAATCAGGCACAAAATGGCATGAATGATATGATAGCCAGGTCCACAGTGAAAAACCTGGAAGGCTTCTAATGTTTCGCTCTTTTCAGGTGCGGTTTCAGGAGATGCATTTTCCCCCTTTTCCTTATACTTTTGTGTATAATTGGGGTTCATTAAATTAATGCCTGGTTGTTTGAAAAGTCAGAGAAAACAATTTCCTGGGTAGGAGAAGACAAAGTTGAGCTTGGGAGGCAGCACACTGAGCAGCTTGTTTCATAGGACCCTGCCTGATCCTCTCTTTATGTGGGTTGTCTGTCTGTCGCAAGTGGGAGCAGCAGCCATTAGCACTGGTGAGTTCTGGGTTAGTGAGCGGCTATAGGTTATCATTAAACATGTCTGGGTTTTCCAAACACACAGAGCAGGAGACCTGTTTCAAACAATTCTAGGATAATGAAATCACTACCTCTAGTTGATCTATATCTTTTCCCTGTTGACTGAGGATTCTGTCCTGCCCAGTTCCTGCAGTCTTTAAGTCCCAAAGAAACCACACAGAGGTCTACATTAATTATAAACTGATTGGACTATTAGCTCAGGCTTCTTATTAACTCTTATAATTTATATTAGCTTATAATTCTTGTCTGTGTTAGCTACAGGGCTTGGTACATTTTTTTTTTCGGCGAGGCAGTCACATCTTGCTTGTTCTGTGTCTGGCTTCCACTGTGTCTGGGTGACGACTGCAGAGTGAAATTTCCCTCTTCCCATAATTCTTGTTGCCCCACCTATACTTCCTGCCTGGTTGCCCTGCCTATACTTCCTGTCTGGCTACTGGCCAATCAGCATTTATTTAACATACAGTTGATAGGGTACAGACCATTGCCCCAAAGCAGTTCCCAAGTGCCAAAAAACCTCTGCCAACCACTTCGTGTGCAAATTTTACTCTCTATCAAGCTCTAGAAAGGAAGTTGTAATTTTAAAAGTCTTTATGGTGCAAATAAGAGATCTAGATCCCAGAAAGGCTGATTGATTTCCCACTGGTCAGACACCAAGTGTTAGAGTTCAGATTCTGTCCCAGGGGTGTACAGTGTCAGGACCCATGCTTTTGATCATTTCAAAATGATCAAGTGAAATACAAATACATTTTATTCTTTATTTATGGGGTTCTACATGTTTCAAAAAAAAAAAAACCTAGTACTTTGATTAGGGTATAAAAATTTAGCCTTCAGTTTCCAGAAAAAAAAATATTCATCACCACTTACCATTTGATATCCAGGGACACTTTCAACGTTTTAAAGCCAATTCTTCCATGTCTATTTTATCTGTTTTTTTCCCAGTCATTTTGTTCTTTGTATATTTTCAGACCATATACATGGCAATACCATTTTATGCCCACATAGCCAAGAAGGCTATGCTTTGTTCTTTTCAAAGAATATCATTTGATAAGGTCCTTTCTCTTAAATGACTGTATAAAAAATACCGTATGTCCTTCTTGTCCTGGTAACTATACGGACTGCTCACGGACTCTTGATCTGAGGGAAATAATCTAGGCTGCCATCATGTGAAGTTTTTCTACCTGTGCTCATCATTATCAGCATCACTAAAGTCTTCGTGACCCCTGGGAAAGGTCATACGGCCTACAGGTGGATAACTGCTGCTAGTGCTTTTGGCACCTCTTCAACCTGTCACTTCTCTTTGTGTTAGGGTCAGGGGTGAGCATTTCTAAATCCTCTTCAATGAATGCTACCATCAAAGTTCACAGAATGTTGAGGGTGTGGTTACGGGCTTGCCCGCCATGCACAAGGTCTTGGGTTCAATCCTTAGCAACACTGAAGAAAGGGAAGAGAATGAGGGGAAGATAGGCAGGGAGAGAGAGAGAAACAGAGGGAGGGGAGAGAGAGCGCAGATCACAAAGGCTCAAAGACAATCTGTCCACCCCACTCGTTATTCCTATCTTCTGGGAAGATGAAAGATGTGATTATTGGTTAATGCAATAAGCAATGCGAAGGATGACATAACAATGACTGTTCATTTCACTAATGAACCATGTCCGTAGGCCTACACCATTTAGTACACTAGCTGGTAAAGTTTAGATGGAAATTCAAGAAGTAAACATCTACACTCTACTTCCACTGGTCACATTCCAAATTCTCCATGACCATGTGTGACCAGGTTCTGTTGTGTTAGATGCCACAGGATAACTTTCTAGCATTCTTCCAGTGTCCATCTTTGGAAAAGGCCTCAGAATAATTGGTGCTTGATGGAAGGGTTGTTATTCTCGATAAAACAATACTGTGTGGTTTAACTAGGAAAAGGAACTTCACTAAGTTCTCATGATGGGTCTTAGGGTTTCACCCTCCTTCCTTCTCTCTCCATCTCTGTCTCTCTGTCTCTCTCTCTCTCCCACCTCTTTCCTTTTTAAGGTTTAGTGGATCTATATGGCATTTAGAAAGTAGTTTTCTTCTCTTTCAAATTAGAATTGCTTAAAAAAAGAACTATACTTGACCCTAGTGGGTTCTGGTTTATGTTGAAGATTAAACTATATAGCTGATGTCTATTTTTGCTTCTGAAAGCATTTTTATATATAACACTATATATGAAATGGATACAAATCTTTACTATATATATGTATGTATGTATACATATATATATATGAGAATAGGGCCTGCCTGCCCTATTCCATCTGTCAAGATCTTTCTAAATAAGATCCCATTTGCTGAGAGCTGGGATTGCAGGCTCACATCACAGAAGCAGGGAGATCAGAAGTTCAAGGTCATCCTTGGTGTCATGGTAAATTTGAAGCTAGCAAATGTGATTGTATTTAGAAAGAAGATCTACACAGATGTAACAAAATGAGAAGAGGGAAGACCCTACGTACGTTATGAGGGCTTCATAAGAAGAGAGACTTGGGCTCCGGGACAGAGACATACTAGAGAATGACTCGTTTTCCCCAGGCTTATTGGGGACCCCTGCAGCTAGAGAAGGACTTGGAGCAGACAGCTCCTCTGAGATCCCAAGGCACAGGAAACTGCGCTCACCTCATTTCAGACCTCTGACTCCCATCTGATATGGGAGACCACATCAGATTATCTTAAGCTACCCAGTGTTTGCTACTTTGGTAAGGCAGCATTAGGCAGAAATATAAACGGGCTGCATTTAATATCTCTATTGACCAGAATAGTTTTTATTGTTGAGCGATGTTACGTTATTGGATTTGAGTTAATAAGTGGTGAGAGCATCATTAGAACTTGCCAGGGCATATAATTTTTCTAAACAACATTTACTGTTACTCGAATCTTAAACTGTCCCAACCTTCCTTCTTCACTGCTCCTTATAAATAATTTTAAAGATTTGTTTATGTTATTGTTTGTCTATGGATGTTTTGCTTGCACATATGTGTGTACCATACCCATAGAGGTCAGAAGAGGGTGTCAGATCTCTCTGAAATTGGACTTGTAGTTAGGAAGTTGTAAGCCACCGTGTGTTGCTGGGAATCCAACCTGGGTCCTCTGCAAGAGCAGCCAATGCCCTAAATTGCACAGCATCTCTCCAGCCTCTTGCTGGTTTACTGGCCCCAACATTCATTCCAGTTACTTCTCTTTGAAATGGACTTCTACTGTTCAAATTGTCATTTTATGTATAAAAACATATATAACATCACATTTTTTCTTGGAGAAGAACCTTGGGTGACTGTTCATTTGAGAGAAGGTCACTGAAGTCGGGTGTTCTTACTGCCGCAGGGGGTGGGGCTGGGGAGGTAACAAGAAGAACAGAAACATCTCTTGACCTTTTAAAGAACATGGCCTCATTTCTGCACATTTCTTAGCCTAACATTTAACAACGCAACTGCCAAAACCATTAAGACAGATTTCATCTTGTTTCTCTTCCCTTCCTTCCCCGCCTCAACAACTCCCTTAATTCTAAGACCACATTCATCGAGAGACTTAAAAAAAATAGTTCTGGAGTGAAGAAAGCAGAGTTCCAGTGTTTTCTTAGAGTCCATATAGAAAAACAAAAATGTTTTATGATTGTAATAGGTAGGACACTTGACAGGTTTGAAAGCGCAGTTACTTTCATGCTGTTGGACCAAGGTTCGGTCAATTTGGAGAAGGTTTCTGAATCTAGAAACTGCCTTTTCCCTGAGGGCAGGATCACAGGAACACACACACACACACCTACCCTCCTTTGTTCAGAATCACCTTTAAAGACAGGGGCTGAGATGCAAGAAAATGGTGCATTTCATATTTCTTTCTCCCAAGCCTCCAAACCTGTAGGTGCAGCCTACATCAGCCTCATTTTCTTTTTGTCTGTGAGGTCCTGCAAGAGGTCAATTAAGCCCCAGTGATTTGGGTTGTGTGTGGCAGGTTCTGCGGCCTATCCTATTTTATTGTGGCTCCTGATAAGTGGTGGGCTTCATACTCAAGATCCTCAGTAGCCAGCTGTCCTTCACAACTGGAATTCTCCAGTTTATAGTATCTTCCCATCTTTCTTTAGGGTATTTTAACAATTTATATTGCAAAGGATTTCTAATATAAAACATCAGCAAGACTAAGAAATATGCACAAGGTGCCAACAATTGCATTTACCACAGTACCGAGCTAACTTGTCAGATTCTATATTCTAACCTGTTTGTTCTTCATTGCTGGAAAGGTGGTCAAGAAACATGGAGTGTATTCACAACTCACTTCAAATCCTAACGATGTGGCTGCTCCCCTGGTTACCCTTGCTAGACGGGATGATTTTCTGAGCTGCAGTTTCCTGGTTCCACAAGGGGGTAGTGCCTGCCTCAAGTTTGTGTGCTTACATGAACTAACCGGAAAGCAGCTTGTAGGTTCCAGGCACACAGTAAGCACTCAGCATCGAGTCTTAGGAACTGTGTGTGCTTCCATTTCCAAACCCTTTACAGACCTTGGCAATTCTGTTTGCACCAACCTTACCACATTTTCTTTGGCTTTTTAAAAGCAGTTGACTGACATATAGACAGTGGTCCTCTAATCTATAACCACATTCAGACCTCTTATTTATTTCTTCCTCCTTTTATCTGATTGAGATGGTTTAGGACACTAAGCATGTCCACAACCCTCACCATTGTTGTGCTTCTTAAGCATCTGTTTTCAAACTTGACTTTACCTGAAGCCAAAAAAGAAAAAAGAAAAAAAGAAACACAAAAGGGAAGCTGATTTATGGAGGAATCCGATGCACAGAGTAATAGGTTTGTGGTTAATGATTCGTGATAAATATATCAGCTGCAGAGAAAGAACTTAACAAGGTAGAGTAGGGCGCAGAGTCACCATCAGCGCCATTCTAGTGAGCATGACCTTGAAGGAGTCGCTGCTTTGCCCTCATTCCTTTCCTTCTTCTTCTGATCATTGCAAAGGATAAGAAAAGTCATGATTTGAACTTTTGATTTTTAAATCATTCCAAAAGCCTCCAAGCCTGCGGGTGCCATCATGAGCCCCGAGTTAGGTGTTTCCTGCGAGATGGGTCACTTACAGCTCCGAAGGCAAAAAAATCTTCCCAAGGGAAACAGGTCAAGCTTACATAACAGTGTGACTGTTTCTCTCTAAAGCTGCCCATACGCCCCCCCTCACGCTTCACACCCATCCCAGCTCCTAAGCCGTTAATGTAGAAGTGTTGGCCCAGATGAAATGCCTCCTCAGGGGATAGATTTCAGTGCAGGATGCATCCAAGTTCAGATGCAAAACTTCTTCTAAATTTGTCTATTTTATGAGCATGTAATGTGTTACTAAGAAGAACATCATGGACCCATTTCTCCCTTAGTAATTTAAGGCTAAACTAAACATATCTTCATCATTTCTAAAAATAAAATAAAAAAAAATTCTGGGTAGACACAGGCTTAAAAATGTTTGTTTTATGTAACTGTTGCTTTAGCATCTTCCCCACCCCTTGGAAGCCCCCCAGAGAGCCCGTTGGCTCTTGGGAAGGTCTCTTCAGGAGCTAGCTCGGGGTCCTGGGCTGTTTCCTTCTAGTGACCACATTAACAGGAGGTCACTATGGGGACTTCTCATTCCTACATCCCGAATGTGACATAGCTGCCTCTCCGAGTTGTCCAATGTCCAGACTAGATAAAGGGTCTAGCGCAACTCTCTGAGGGGGCTGGGAAGTCAAGCACACAAGTGCCCTGAGTAGTTTGTGTCAGGGCCACAGGGACATTTATTTCCCCGCAAACCATGGAAGTCTTTGTCTGTGTGGTTGTAGCTTCCAGAATTTCTGTTAAGAGTAATTCCCGGTGCTTTATCTGAAAATCTACTCTATCTCTATGGACGTTGTTATTCTTAGTTGTTCGGAAAGTTTACAATTTCATGTGCAGGGTGTGTCGGCTTTGTGGCCTCATCCAATACCCAAGTGAACTTCGCATCCTGGAGATCAGTGTCCTGGGAAATGAGATTCCTTCTTTTCAGTGTGTGATCTTTCCTCCTGAAGTTCACTCTCTGGTTTTCTGGCCACTTCTTACTTGCAGACTGGTTTTCCGGAATGAATTGGCCGCATTTCTTGGTTCTTACTTTTGTCTTTTCATTATTCTGTCTGGAAAAGCTTTTTAATGTAGCCAGCCGCCATGGGTTCAAGGTTCTTCCTTGCTTCGTTTCTGATTTCTAAGAGCGTGTCCTGTTATTTCCTGAGCATTGTTGATCACAGAGTCCTTTGGTGCCACATAGGGCCATTTGGTAAATTTATTTTAAAAGGTTAGTCTTAGCTATTTTATTATTTCTGGCTGCTATTCTTAATGGGATGTTTTTTTCTCCCAGTATATTTTGAGCTGATTGTTGTAATGTTTAAAAACTATTAAATTTTGTTCTATGGCCATGTTATTGAACTTAATTTTTTAAATTATTATTTTATTAATTTGTGTTTAAGGGTGTTTTGCCTGCATGTACGTCTGTGCACCATATGAATTTGCAGATACAGGAAGAAGGTGCCAGATACCCTAGTATTGGAGTTAACAGTTGTAAGCTGACATGTGTGTGCTGGGAATTGAACCCTGGTCTCCAGGAAGAGCAGCTATTGTTCTTAACCACTGTCCCATCTCTCCAGCCCATATTACTGAACTATTAATTGTTCAGTCATTTAAAACTTATTCTTGAGGTGGAACATGGAAAAATTGGAAGGAGGAATGGGCAAGGGAAATGATATAATTTTATTTTTATTTCACAAATTAAAAATATCGTTTTCAAAAACACTTTGTGTGTGTGTGTGTGTGTGTGTGTGCGCGCGCGCGCACGCACGTGCACATGTGAGCACGTCTGCTCTTGGAGTTCAGAAGCTGGTCCTCAATCCCATGGAGCTAGAGTTACAGACACGTTCAAGTTGCCGGTCACAGGTGCTAAATAGCAAGCTCAGGTCCTCTGAAGAGCAGAATGTGCTCTTAGCCCTCAGCCATCTCTCCCGGCCCTTAATTCTTACTCTTAATGAGGAATGACACATCCGACAATCAGCATTCCTTTTACCTCTTCCTAATCCTGACTCTAATTTTCCAGTTACTTGGAATAATTAAAGTCTGTTGCTGGGAGTAGGTATTGTACTAGCCTCATGGAACCCATCTGTAGAATTCATGCCTGGAATGGTAAATATTGGTAAATATTATCACACGAGTCAATGGTAGTGACAGACATTATTGTTTTGTCTGAAGTTTTAATGATATTGACACATTTTACCCTTATATCTAAATTTAATTTTTAGTCTGAATATTCTGTTCCATTAGCATGATTTTCTCAGAAGATCTTCTAAAAGTATACTGTGACGTGAACGTCCTCTGGCCCGTAGCCTAGCATTTGGAAAGTTGTCACCCTGAGTTTTTCTTCAGAGGATTAATGTGGGAAAATTGGTTGGGGATAGATGGATTGATGAGTGACATATTTTTGTATCAGTGTTTGCCATAACTCAGTATTTCGTGGGTCCCTCAGAAGAAAAGATGTTCAGAGGGGCTGGCGAGACGGCTCAGTGCCTGACTGTTCTTTCTGAGGACTCAGGTTTGATTCAGCACCCACGTGAGTAGTAACAATCATATGTAATTCCAGCTCCAGGGTCTGCTGCCTTCTTCTAGTGTCCAAGGACACACATGTAAGCAGGCGAAGCGGCCAAACACTTAAAAAAAAAATAAATGAATCTTTAAAAACATTTTAAAAATTGTTCAGATATTGCAGGTGAAGCCTTACTTTTGTCGCCATAAACTACAGGGCCATCTGGTAAGCTTAGAGTCGCTGTCAGGTGTCACGTGGTGTCTTCCACTCAGTGCCCGCTGTCCAAAGGGCACTTGGCATCCTTGAGCAGAGCACTGGTATGTGTGACCTGTGCAAGCTGTGGTTTAGCTACTTCGGAAAGATGGGGTGTGGTTATAGTCGTCAAGACTGAGAGGGGCATCGCTGAGCCGGAGTCTGTCTAGGAATTAGAATGATGTTGAGAAGCTGAGGGGTGGATTAAACTGGCTATGATTGTTGTCACAAAGGACAGGGCTTTAGAAAAATTATCCACATCTATAAAACCAGAGAGGATAGTCTTGAGATAGAGGGCTCTTTACAAGGTCCTTGAACCCATCCCTGGTCTGTAGTTAAGCAGACTCAGTGTCCCTTAGATCTGAAATAAGATCTGCCAAAGACAGAAATAAGACATTCTGCATCTTACGGGATAGTAAGTACCTGGACTTCATTTGTAGTGATGATAACCTATAAATCAGCCCCCATAAAAGTTTATGTTTATTCAAAGATGTCAAAACCACGGTAGGTTTGGAAGACAACACGATCCTTTGGATGGATGCCTAATGTTTTAGAACTGATTTTCTTGAATCCAATATATCTGTTTATGCATAATAGAACCTGGGAGTCATGTTTCTATGAGGAAGAATGCTTGTTTAGGGCCTGGAGAGATTGCTCAGCGGCTAAGAGCACTTACTGCTCTTGCAGAGGACCTGGCTTCAACTTCCAGCACCCGCAATCATCTCTAATCTCTGTTCCAAGGGGCTTGACAGACATGCACATGGTGCACATACATACATACATGCAGGTAAGATTCATACACATAAAATCAAATTAATCTTAAAGAAAGAAAAGAATAGCAATGATTTGCTTCTACATATAATTTAAGAATGATCCTGTATCTCCAAGTCATTGTCTGAGGTGCCTCTGCCCTCCTTACCCTTTCTCTAATGCTTGGCCTAAATACTGCAACTCATGCAGCAGATAGAGCAGGGTGCTCGGTCATGTGAACATTTCAGAAAATCTTGGTGCAAGCCTTGGCTCTCATTCTTGCTAGTCTTACTAGTTAATTAATATGTGTGTGGGAGTATTGGGATGTAACCTACCTTGAGCATCCTAACCAGTGTTCATCCCTAGCCCCTTACTGGTTTAGGCCTGGAGATTTCCATGACTTTGAACAGGAGTTAAAATCACAGTATCCCTGTGTTCATGACAGTCACTGTTATGGGAAGTAGGAAGGTGGCCAGTTTCTGTCACTAATGCCTAAAGATGGGACGAGCATTTTTTTCTGCACCTTTGAGTTACCTGTTTTTTCTCAGGTCTCTGAGGGGGACATCCTACAAATGAACAGGATAGCCTGCTGTTCAGGTGAGCCAGCCTGAACTCAGAACTAGAAGACTACTTACCTTCTGACATTTAAAGCCTGGTGAAAGGCAGGCTGGGTACCTGTCTTTCAAACTTACACCTCATCTAAACCTCATTTTACCACTTGCCCCTTCGGTGGTAGAGAGGTTCAAGGAAGAAGGGAAAGCTTTTTCCCCTTGAGGTACAGAGCAGGAAAAAGCCAGCTGAACTGTGCCCAGACCATGTCTAGACCCTCTAGGTGTTTCATCTTTTCCCTTCAGTGATTAAAGTGGAGACCCACTTACTTCTGGCGTTAGTCATGTGAGATATGAGGGAAAAATGAAAGCTGTGAAGCAGGCCGGCAGCAGGAAGAGATCAGGAAGGAAAGAGATTTAAATCCTGTGGGCTTTGGACCAGTGAGATGGTTCAGTGGTTGAAACCCTTGCCACGCAAGCCTGAAGTCCTGAGTCCAGTCCACGCATTGCTAGGACATCGATCTCCCAAGGTGTCCAGAGAAGTCATTGCTTCTTGCCTGGAGTCACATCTCTCCCTGACTTTGAACTTCATGCCACTTCTCTTTAAAACCCCATGCCCCCTTTTCCATGGCTAAAAGGAGTAGGCTGCCAGAACAGCTGTGTCGAGGGGATCAGAACACTGTGCACAGAACCAGTTTATGTGCAGTTGCGGTCTTTTGATTTAGAAGATGATTCTGTAGTGTAATTTAAATGTGTCATGGGTAAGACTACCAGTGTAGCCCAAAACAAACTGAGATAATAAATATCATCTGTGTACTTCATAGAGCCGTTAGGAGGCCTGTTCCGTGACTAGTGATGTATGGTCTCTGAGGCAGATTTGTTTTTTTTTTTTCTCATGATTGCGTAGCAGTAGTGGGAATTTAGCTGCTGGAGTTTAATGAACCTTCAGATTAAACTTCTGCCTCTTGCTAACAGTGGGATTTGGCCCTGGCTTCTGAATCTCTGTTATCTTCTGTTTCCTCCTGTGTAGAATAGAGACAAAAGGCTCTACATGGTAGGGTTGTTGAAAGGATTAACTGAAAGGAGCCATACACAATGCTTAGGGTAATCTATTCACAGTTTGTGAATGTCGGGTCCCTCGTTGGCAAGGGATGAGTAGGTGGACTTGGCGTGTATGGATGTGTGTTTGCAAATATAAAGAGAGTGGTGGAGAATTACAATACAACAGGGTTCGGGTTTCCTGGACTGTCTGAGGCTGCTTTGTGTTTCTCTAAGAAAGTTGCAGAGACTGGGTGAGTTCCTTGTTTTCTCTCTGGCTTCTGAAGGCTGGGAGGTGTGAATCAAGAGGTGGGCAGGTGATGTTGTCTGGTGAGACCTGCATCCTCAGAAGAGGAGGAGCCCCTCCTTGCACAGCTGATGCTGATTGGGCAAGAGGACCCAATGCTGCCTAGAAGCCTCTTTTGTAAAGGTCCTAATCCAGTTTCTAAGGGGAGCAACCATCTCCTGATTCCATCACATCGGCCACTGGGTATCGGCGCCTGAATTTTGATGAAGGCGCATTCAAACCAGAGCTTCGGATTTTATTGATACTTTAAATTATTCTAGCTGGGTAGCCACAGATGGGATTAAGGCAGAGTCACAAATACATTTTTATCGTGAAACCATACAAGGAACTTCAGTAATGTGCACATTGCTATGTATTCTAAAATCACTGTATCTGGTAGACTGAGCAGTCTCATTTGTATCTTCCCTGGCCAGTGGTGGAATTGACAGCATTATAAATGTACTTTTAAGTCACAGTTATTAAAGTGAAACCAAAAGCAATGTTTACCAAAAACTGTGAAATGAGAAACTATAACGCATATCATAATTTGGAGGTTACTCTGTTATTTATCTCGCACAGGAAAGAGCTGTCTAAATGCTTTATGGAGGCGTGTGTATAACTGAATATATTAGCTCAGCTCTCAGAAACAGTCTCAAAGAAGCCACAGCATCTGAGGGGCAAGTGCCCTTTAAATGAACCTGACTCATTAGAAGTCGGTGGTAATTCAAGAAGGACACAGGCTGACGTGTGCTTTTTCTCTAAAAAGATCAATAAGACTTAAGGTTAAGGAACAATTGCCTTCATTTCAAGGGCTTCTTAATGTGGAGAAAAAGAAGTGATCAATTTCTTCTGGGCTTCAGCTTTCTCTTAAGTTTAACATTAACTCAGGTACTTGTTGAGAGTGTAAAATCTCTAAAGGGAAGGTTTTCAATTTGGCCGAGTCTGTGGAGCCCCAGGATGGAAATACGCTAACACATTTTCTTGATCTGACTCCATTAACTAATGCCAGTAATTAATTAATTGTGCGTACTTAGTCCTGATCCGAATTGCTAGCAGTAATAGATCTGAGTTAAACAATTGTGTTAATTGTGTCTGCAAAGTCCTATCCTAAAGGTTTGAGTATGGACGGTTATATATAGTTTGTGTATTTGGCTCAATTCTGATTAATTTTAAACCTAAAATTTGTGGTAACTAGATTTTATTCCTAGCAAAGGCATTCCCTTGTAACTACATATTTTAGTAGTTTTGCATAAATAAATGATATGTTAATATATATTAATAATATATATATTATTATATATATAATAATATATATATTAATATATATATATATATTAGAGTAACGTTTGGTTTAATTTAGAAAACCAAATAAGAATAACTTGCTTATTATACATTGAAAGCCAGTTACTCCTTTAGTGAAATTTTTGAGAAAAAAAATTTCCATTTCATCGCCTTAGGGCCTAGGAGGTTTCTGTCTTTTGGGTTTTATTGTGTGAGTATGTGTAGTCGAATTTTTTTCTGTCCCACCTCTCAGCTCCCAAATAGTCAAAGGGAGACTTCTTATTAATTATGAAAGCTTGGCCAATAGCTTGGACTTGTTTCTAACTAGCTCTAATAACTGAAATTAACCCATTTCTGTCCTTCTATCTGTTGCCATGTGACCGCAGCTTTCACCTCTCTTTTTGTTTGTCTGTTCCCTCTCATCCACTGATGATGCCCCGCGCCTCCACCTTCCTTCTTCCCAGTGTCCTCTCTGCCCCAAACTCCTGCCTAACTGTTGGCTCTTCAGCTTTTTATTAAACCAATCTGAGTGACAAATCTTCACAGTGTACAAAAAGATTATTCCACAAAAAGTATGAAAAAGTCAGCTGCCATTATTTCATAAGAGAAAATTTTTTATTTTATTTATTACATTTAACTATTTACTTATGCCATTTAATTAAAATCTTACCTTTTGGGCATAGACATCACAATTTGTGTTTTAATTATATAAGTATAAATTTTTATTTTTAACTGTTTGGACATGAGTGATTTGAGTTATTCCTATAAAGACAGCGATTTTATAATTCAGGTACTGGTCATATCATTCTAAAGTGTGAATAAAATATTAATTTTTCTCTAGGTCTATTTGCCAAATGATCTAGCAGTTAGAATTAGTTCCAAAAAAAGAAAATATTTTTACTGCACAACAGGAAGCTATGAGTTAAAAAGCTAAGTCACCCCTTTTTGGGAATTCCAGTGACATAAGTAATTCTATAAGGTCACATGACTTTCTTTCTTAAAGGTTAGTCTCAAGGCCTGGCAAGATAGCTAACTCAGCAGGTAAAAGTACTTGCTGCTAAGTTTGACAACGTGAATTCGGGCCCTGAACTCCTCTAGGTGGAAGGAAACAATTACACAAGTTATCTCTTCATGACTTATACACACACACATACACACACACACACACACACACACACATGCACATATATACATATATACACACACAAATAAATGCACATGTTAATGTATAAAACTAAATGTAAAAATATACATTTATGATCTAGAGAGATAACTGAGTTCAGTTTCCAGCATCCACATAGTGCAATTTCATAGCAGGCTATAACTTGAGTTCTGCTGGATTCAAGATCCTCTTCTGGCCAAGGACACTGTCTTAGTTAGGGTTTCTGTTGCCTCAACAAAACACTGTGACCAAAGAGCAAGCTGGGGAGGAAGGGTTTATTAGGCTTATACTTCCACATACATAAATAAAAATACACATAAATGTGCATTTAATACTTTGTTCTTCATTTTCTAATTATTGCCTGGTGTGTAACTATTGAGGGTTGGAATTATGTGTTGTAATGAGCTGTATATCAGACAAAATTAAGGAGCCTAAAGCTGAATTCTCCCACTTGTGAGCACATGCTGTATTTCACAGCTTAGAGTGCTTCAAATAACTGTGTATGTGTGTTTGTGTGTGGTGTATTCAGGTGTGTGGTTGGATGCCAGAGGAGGGTGTCTGGTGTCTTCCTGTATCTCTCTTTACATCTCTCCTGCTGCTCTCACCTGATTGTTAGTTTCATTTATTAAAACAATTCACATTTAGTTTTCTAGTAGAGAAAAATTGCATATGCCAGGAAGTGCTAACTTGTTTGAAGTCTCGTATTCTGAGGTTGGAATTGTCTCACGGTGCATTCGGTTTAATTACTTCATCTTACTATCAAATGATTAACAAGACGCTAGAATAAACAATCTTTTTGCTACCGACTCAGCATGTGTTCATTTTTCAAAGGTATCATAAACTCTCCAAATATGGTTGTTGCTGCTGAGCTGGTGGGCTCTCCCCGCTATTCTTGGGGAGGATGCTACTTGGCCCCTGTGGAACCGTCCATCCCGGGATGCATATTTTATGTGGTTAAACCCCAGTAAAACTGTAATTCCTTTCTGGGGGAAAAAAGTCACATTCAATGGAAAGTAATTTACCTTCTTCAAATTCCGATACACTTGTTTTAAATGGTAGTAGCTAGAGTATCTGCTAACGTATGTAAGTGGTGGCATTCGCTTCTGCTGCTGAACAGAATATTCTCTCTGCAGAATCCCCAAAGCTCCATCAGCACAGAGGAACATGCACTGCCTGTTTGTTGCTCAGACACGGGAATGGTTTCTAAAACATGGTGCTGATAGCACTCCAAGTAGATGTTTGAATTTATTTAAATGTATGATTTAATATTCGTAGATACATGTATCAGACTGAAAATTCCCACATCACCCTAATAAAGACTCTACTGATATCCTACTCCAGGTGTCTTGGGCAGGATGGTCATTTTGCTTCACATGGGACCTATAGGTGCCCAGGGATTAGCAGCTCTCAGAGAATATGCTGTTTATGCCATGGAGTATAAAGACTGTTCTTGGAACTCCGAGCGGATGTGTGCTGATATCCCACCTCTGTTTTCCCTTAGAAAAATGCCAGCCTCCTCAAGTGATCCTTCTGTGATGGTCAGCATCCCTGGTAGGAAGATAAATCTAGATAGGAATGCCCCACTCAGAAAAGATGATGGACAGTGTGGGATGCTCAGATAGCCAGAATGTAAGTTTCATGTCAGAGGAAAAATCATATGTGGTACTTTAGGAGCTGCACTTTTAATTATATGTATATAGAAAAAAAGTTAGCAAAGTATATGAAGACAAAGATACATGATCTGCTTCATTTGGAGCAGGTAATGCAACTGTATGCTGCTTATTTGTGCATTATTAAGTTGTTCCTTGTTAATAGAATCTGAAATTGCTTTGCTCTCTTTGGGGGAAATACAGATAAATTTCATAAGTAAGAGTATAATGCTTCTTTTTTATTAATAATATGCATATGTCTATACATGGATATGTGCACATGAGTGCAGTGTGCCTGGGAAGGATCCAAGAGGTCATTGGCCCCTTGGAGCTGGAATTAGAGGCAGTTGTGAGCTACAGGATGCAGGTGCTGGGAACTGAGCCCCAGTCCTTTGCAAAGAGCAGTGCATGCTCTTACCCACAGAGTCAAATCCCTGGCCCCTGGATGTTTCTTCAACAATGCCATTTTATTTCCTCATCCTTTCCTACTTCTAGAACTTTCTAACAGATGTGAGGGACAGTCCTCTCCATCTCTCTTTCTTGTCATACCCCAGCCCATGTGCTCTTAGGTCGCTCCTATAGGACCATAGGTATTGAGATGGAAACCTTAACTCAGATCCATGGCCTGGGCCCCTCTTTTTCTCTCTCCAGTAACCAGAGTTAGCTCAGCTTTCTCCTAGACCAGAGCTGGGGCCTCTGATCTGAAATCAGATCAGTTGGACCCAGACTTCTTGTTCTTTCCTGCAGTATGGCAATGTTCTAGAAGCTTTCTTATCATGAAGCACTTGGGATCTCAGCCATCAGCACCCTTTGCTGTGTTCAGAAGCCAGGTTTCTCTCTCATCTTGGAGCCTTAGAAGATGCAGATTTAGAGGAAAGCATCCTGTGTTTCTGCCATCCCTCTGTCCACCGCGGTAAAGACCCAATGGAGTGGAACACGAGAACTTTCCCTAAGAATGCTGACAACTCCTGAGATTTCTTCATGCTGCTGAGAAAATGAACCCCTGTCTCTCTGGAGACACTACTTTGTACTAGCTAATCTAGTTTGTATTGACAACTGCATTGCCTGCCTTTGAGAAGCTTCCGGGCTCTATTTCCTAATATTCTAGAGAACTCCGGTCAGTCACATGACATGGAAAACTTTGGGCTTTTGAGAGGAATAGATTTTTGTCTGGGTGTGTTAGTGCCACACCTGTGAGCCCAGCCATCCAGAAGGCAGAGGCAGATACTCGTATCCTGCAGATCTAGCTATCTACATAGCTAGATTCTGCCTCAAAAAATAAAGAGTAAATAAAGACAAACAAACAGAAAGAGGAGTAGCTTCCCCCAAAGAATCCCTGTTGGAAACATGGAAGCTTAAAGGTGAAACATCAGAAGCAAACACTCAGCAGGTGCTGAGCTGAATGAACATGGCTGCCCTTCCAGAATGGCTTCTCCGTTTTCTCTTGTCTGGGTTGTGTTTTAGTTCCTTTGTGTTTCTGTGATGCGGGAGGCAGAGGCTAGAGGAAACATCAGTCAAATGCCTCAGACCCTTTTCGGCAGCAGAGTCAAGTTATTAACAAACTTGGATGTTGCATCTACGTGCCAGTTCCCGGTTCCGATCATTCACAGAGGGGACATCACTGAGGTCGCCTTTCACAGTCAGCGGCTTTTCATCTCAGGGCGCTTACCAGATGGCAGTCAGACCCTTAACCACCAGCAGCAAAGGACTTGTCACCCGTAGACGGCCTTTCTTTGGATTCTATTCCCGGAGAATCTGAGCTGTTGCCTCCCGTGGGTAATGCAAGGGAACACAGGATGGAAAAGTGTCATGTACCCTGCCCTGGCCTGGAATGGCTTCCATAACTTAAGCCACGAAGAGAGACAAACAGGCAGCTGGAAGCACGCTTTCCTGGCTGGTCGGGGCCTGTATTTAGTTTCTTTGGCAAGAAATGAAGATAGAGAGTTATCAGATGTGGTAGATCACTCCCAGGAGCCTGTGTGTTCTCTTCAGATGACTCAGTCTCTGATAAGCACAGAGCACATTGCATTTCAAACAAATCTCTTCGGAGAGTTAGTACTTTGTTGTCTTACAGAATCAGTTCATGATTCACCCACTCCTCACCTCAGAGCGGATGCTAGTGAGTGGGCCACACCACGGCTGTGACTTAAAGGGCCAGTCATCCAGCGGTGCCATGCAGAGGACCTACTGAGAGTCTAGTAACATGCAGTGTGTCTGGGGTGGGGGCTGTTGCAGAAACACCCCTTGGTTACATAACTGCTGTCCCTGGCTTCCGCTTTGCAGTTCCAGGGACGTTTCCCAATCTCAAATAGCAAAAGCTTCCCATTGAATCAGTGGTGCCAGGGGCTTCTCTGGGCTGTCCACCTGGCAATCTTGAGAGAAACGGTTGGCCTAGAAACCAGTAGTTTCCCCGAGAGTGAGGCCAGGGCAACCCATCTGCTCAGAGTTTGCAATTGCTTTTAATGCTATGACTTGCTTGCAGAGCGTCTTCCCAATAGCTGAGCAGAGAAGCACATTCCTATGATCCTAGCACTTGGGAATCTGAGGCAGGAGGATTGCAAGTTCCAAACCATTCTGGGCTGTATAAGGAGACCCTGACTCACAAAAGAAGTGAGTCTTTATTGTGAATTCTGCTAGGACTCTGAAAAGCATTGTATTCCCATGTGGGTGATTTCTACAGTCTAACCATCTTTATATGAACCAAAGATAATCTGTGAGGCTGGGAGGTGACTTGAGGAATGGATTAGATGTAAATTGGTCACAAACGTAACTTTACCATCAGTACTGAAGGAGCCTAAAAACTCTGAACATGTGAAAACTAGGAGCTTTAGGGGGAACTGTCCCAGTATGTACTTGATCTTTTTCCTGAGGTTTTGTTTTCTTAGCATGATTTCCTGATTTCAGTTTTTCATTCTCCTAGGCCAAATGCAGTAACTTTCTGGTTTTAAAAAAATGATAATTATATAGAGAAGAATCTGCCGTATTGGAAAACATTTTATCAGATTTTAATCATATGACGTGTAGAATCAATTTGACAGTCTTTCAGTATCTAATAGCTATCTTCCGTTTACTCCAGTTGCCAGCCCACTGTGCTAGGGGATGAATATTTGCGTCTCTCAGATTCTTATGTCGAATCTCGGATGCCCAGTGTAATGATTGTGGGATGAGGCCTGGGGGAGTAACAAGGTCATGAGAATGGAGCTGTCATGAATTGGATCCGTGTCTCGTGAAAAGAAAGAGGATGACCCAGATGGGTCTATTTGCGGCATGAGGGCCCAGTAAGAATGTCCTATCTCAGACTAGAAGAGCTTCCCACCGCGAACAGCCCTGGGCATCCCCTTGATCTTTCGCTTCTGAGCCTCCAGAACTGTGCGAAGCTAGTGTCTGTTATACAAACCACCTAGCTGTGAGATCTTTGTCATAGCAGCCTGAACTAAGACACTTTTATGTCATTGATAGGGTCACCCCCTTTTGCTCCCCTTGGATGATCTGGTGTCGTATCACAGATATCGACTGTTTTATCCACAGAATCATCTGCCCCCATCGATGTAACGCTATCATATATACTTAAGCATTTAAAAGCGTAATTGCAATAGCTGTATTATGGTTACATGTTCAGCAGTTGGATTCTAATTCACCAGACACCCATCGTGAGGTGCACCTCCTTGAGGGCATCATGTTGGTCTTTACCTGTTTGCTTAACTCATTATTCAAAAACATTTCTCCACCGTGGACTTGATGATCTGCCCCTTTGAATCTGTGAGTCCGTCCTCCTTCCTTTTCATCTCAGGAATATAGCATATGCCTATCCAAACAGCTAAAATGAGAAAAAAAGAATAAGAAACTGGACCATTCATTGGTCCTGCTCATGCATCTGTATCCTGGATTTTGATGACGATGGCATCTCACTGGGCTTGCAGAGCTTGTTTCTGTTCGCTTTCTCCTATTCTTTAGTGCTTAGATGTGAAGACATCCTGAGATTTTATTTCTATTTTCTAGTGAGAATATGTCATAAGCAGTGCTGCGTGATATCTCATTGCAGCATTTTGGGAAGTGGATGATGGCTCATTCTAACCCCTTTCAATATTGAATACATAAATGCATCCATATTTTCATATGCGAATGATAAATGAAGCAAATCGTTTATCATGAATAGGACTGAAGGACTGGTGGGATGGATCAATGGGTAAAGGTGCTTGTGCCAAGCCTGGTAACTTGAATTTAGTCCCCAGGACCCATGTGGTGGAAGGAGAGAACTGTTTCCCACAAGCTGATCTCCAGCTTCTGCAGCCATACCGTGGCACACATACACTCCTCTCAGAATAAACAAACGAGTGACATTGTAAACGAATAAAATAGACTAGAAGCAAATACAGCTTCTAGAATAACGGCCTGACTATGGCATGGTCATCAAGGAACCATCTTTTCTAGTGCATGGCTTCTGTGCTTGAGAGCGCTGTCTGGTCCCCAGATGCTATTGAGGGCATGTACTAAAAACCTGTTTCCCAGCTGAGTCAGCCTCTTTTAAGCAGGTTTCTGAGATTATGAGCTGAGGGTGTTGGTAAACTGATAGTCATTCAGAGCTTCAGGAAAGCAGGACATATTAGAAAACTAGGTACTACTGAATGGTGTTGGCACACACCTTTAATTCCAGCACTTGAGAGGCAGAGGCAGGAGGATCTCTGTGAGTTCGAGGCCAGCCTGGTCTATAAGAACTAGTTCTAGGACAGGCACCAAAACCTACAGAGAAACCCTGTCTCGAAAATTCAAAAAAAGAAAGGAAGGAAGGAAGGGAGAAAAAAAGAGAGAAAGAAAGAAAACTAGGTACTATAGGCATTCATCAAAATATTGAAAGGATGATCCAAAGAATTTGGACAAGCGCAGTGATAAAGGCCCATTACAAGTGACATGGAATTGTATTGGTGCAGTCCATTATTACGGGAACATAATTATCAAACTCTGGGAAGCAGTGTTGATCTAGAAATGACATCCGGAGACATGTAAAAATGCAGAGACATCAGTGGCCACAGCATCTGAAGAGCTGAAGTGGTTGAAGGTCAATGAGGCCAGTGGTCTCTAGGAAACCAGACTCAGGTGAGAATTCAGTTCAGTGTCCAAACAAAGGCCTGATGTGAGTGATGGCTTAGGAATCAGTCTGCTGAGTAGGGCGGGGGAGCGCAGGTTCGAGCCAGGGGTGGGGAAAGAGACTGACATAGGCAGAGAGACGAAACAGGTGACTTCCTGGGAATGACCCTTCACAGACTTCTCATGGCTCGGCATCTCCAGAGATGCCTTCTGTTCCACAGCAGTCAGGGCTTCCTTGTGCTCTTGTTTTCAAAGTACGTGGTCTATACAGCTGTTTTGTTGTTGCTGAAGTTGTTCTTTTCCATTGTGTTGGGAAGTGTGAGCTGAGAAAGTAATAGAGAATAAAGATCATCTGCTCTCTTAGTATCATACTCTCTTCTGAGCATATGCTCGCAGTCCGTGAAGTCAGTTCCGTCACTAGCCCATTTTATAGGTGGGTAAACCGAAGCAGAGGATGATTAAGTAACTTTCCAAAGTCACACTTCTGGTAGCAAAGTGGACCTGGGATTTGGACTAGATACTTTGTACTGTACTGAACAGAGGAATTGAAACCACATGTCACTCTGAATAATCTGGGTACATTGTGATGGTAACCAAGGAGAGGAGACATGACCATGACATCTGCTTCATTGTAAGTGATGAAGGAAGGAAGGGCTGCCTATATCTCACAGTTCAATACAGAAGTGGTCCTGATCCTGTATTAGCATCACTGCCAGGCCACTTGGCCCAGGAAGATTTTAGACCCTTGAACTTACATCATCTTTTGGGACCCTTCTTCTGCCTTCTACCACTTCTTCATTTCCTCCACCCTGAGAAGAATCCTGATGATCAGATACCCTACCAGAAAACACAGCGTTCCTCCCCGGAGGGTCCCCGCTCCCCAAGCACCTTGCCTTGCATTTGATGGACCACTTCCTGAATTTTATAGACTTCGGGTTTTGGTGCCGTGCTATATGTTTAGCCTGTTTTGAACTGAGCAGCACTGCTGCATCATCCACTGATACATAATTCTGATCTAACTGTATGGCAGAACCCAACCATGATGGAAAATACAGACCAGAGCAGAGGCCATTTTTCCTGCTTCGTTCATCAAGGTTGATTGGTGAGGCCAAACCCTCTGTTACTACGGAACTGCTTCTTTCCCCTTCAGCTTTCTCAGTGCCCAGAAAAGCTCCCATCCTCATTCCTGAGTCCTTCTGGTCTAAAAGGAAAACATGGCCCAGTCTCCTTTAGCAGATGATAGGAACTGGGGGACATGCTAAGGTTGGGGGATGAGGTAATGTTGGGCCCCCTCTGGGTTCCAAACTGGAACTACAGCTAGAAGGACTACCTCACCTCAGTGGCAGACCCCCCTCCCCAGCTCTTCCTCCCCCTCAGCCCCTGTTTGTTTGCAGAAGGGCCTACACCAGTGGTTCTCGACCTTCCTAATGTTGCAACCCTTTAATACAGTTCCTCATGTTGTGATGACTCCCAACCATAAAATTATTTTGTTGCTACTTCCTAACTATTTTTGCTACTGTTATGTATCATAATGTAAATATCTGATATGCAGGAGATCTGATATGTGACCCCTGTGTGAAGGTCATTCAGTTCAGAGGGGTTATGGCCCACAGGTTGAGAACCCTGGTCTACAGTCACTTCTGGCAACAGATGAACACTGCCTTGAGAGAGGGACCTACTCTACCTTCCCATCTGCGCTCAGCCTATGCTAACTTCACTGGAATGGGTATGTTCCAGGTCCTGAGTGAATACTAAATGAGTGACTATTGCTTATTCAAGTGTCACAGACATGCTACACAAACACACTTGCTTCTATGAGCACATTAGACTTACCCCCATCCCACCCTAAGGCGGTGGTCTTTGGACACTCATGAGCTTCTGGTTTTTCTGCAGCGCTGTCAAAGTCATGTTCTAAGCCCTCAGTGACAGGATCTAACTCAGAGGAACTGGAAGGCTGAATTTTAACATGTGGTCCCAGTGCCTCAAAGACAGGTAGACTGTGGGACTCAGTTTGCGACCTGATGTAAACAGTATTGCTTGATTTCTGCAAACCCTGTGGCCCCCGGCCTGCTGGATGTAGGTATGGCTGTGGAGTGCTGTTCACCCTATGCACTGACGAGTGTGGCTCCCTGAGGACCTGCGGTGTTCACTGCAAAGTGATCTTTAGGGAGAAGATCTCACTGCCGCACAAACTGTCCAGAACCTGGAATCCCCCTAAATCAATGCTGAATTGTCATTTACTGCCCTTCGATGAGCTTGAAGACACCATTTCCATATAAAAAGCTAATAAGGCTTGTTTTCTTTTGAGAATGCATTTGGAAAAGAAGCATTACTGTCCTATCTTACCTTTGCATCCATAATTAATAGGCCTTCTTCTTCAAGTCTTCCTTGGCTGCTTTGCGCTTTTTAATAGCCCTTTGATTTACTATAGTCCCTAATGCTTCCCTCATTCCTCAGTGGTTCTTAAGCAGCCAGCGCCTGCTCTTATCTGCAGTCAAGGTGCTTTTAACAAATTGGTCTGCTGGATGCGTTTGATAGACATTTTATGAGGCCATCATCTTCAGATTTTTCTTTGTCAAGCAAAAGACCCTCTTTTTTATTATTATTATTTGCCCTTGCTTTCGTGGGTTAATTAAAATAGTACAGGCAATGCGTGTGATTGAATCCACATTTCCTAACAATGTCTTATGAATTGGCTTAAACAAATGGTTCCTGTGCCTAACGAAATTCTAGGAGATAGCAGTATGTTTGAGGGTGTACATGTTAGCTTTGACTCCTCGGTGTCTTTTTGGGTCCCGAGAGATGTAGGATTTCCCATGCCCCTTTTCCACACTCTTTTTAAAAATTAATTGAAATGACATATTTCTAACAAAGGACAGTGGCTCATACCTATAATCCTAGCACTTGAGAATCTGAGATAAGAGAATTTCTGTTAGTTCAAGGCCAGCTTTGCCTACATAACAAGCCTAGACTAGCTTCGGCTACAGACGGAAACTTGTTTTTAAAACAAACGCATAGTATACCATACTTAATTTCACTTTCTTTGCTCAGTGTAAGATATGGTTGTAGTCAAGAAATAAAGTAGGATCCATAGTAGAGGAAAAGCACCGCTCACACACATTCAGCATCTGCCCCATAGCATTTGTCGTTCCCATGCAGACGGTGGCATAGGCTGGTGATCTTCCCATGGGAGAACTGTGATTTTTCTCTCCTTTCAAAACAGTGAAATGGATCTCCCTGAATGCCCAGCCTTCCATTCAGTCATCTATCTTCTCCCACATAGTTGGGATGGCTCTTTTCTCTCCAGTCAGTGCTATCACAGGGCAAGAGGACCCCCTCCTCCCCACACAGCTGCCCAGGGTGTTACTAGCTCCAGTTACTTCCTCCTGTCCCCTAGACTTTTCCAGCCTAGCCAAGGAATGGGCTAAAGTCATCTCAGTTAGGCAAGCCCTCCTCCCTCTCCAGTGTGCTCAGGGTAAGGATGTGTACTATGTGTGTGTTAGGTCACCTCTGATGTCTAGGGCTACAAATACTTGACAGTATAAGTTTTCAGGCCAGCAAAGAATGTGTGTGTGTGTGTGTGTGTGTGTGTGTGTGTGTGTGTGTGTACATAAGTATTAACTTAATGCAATAACTTTTAGTCAATCTAATGTTTTCTTCTTTGCTTTGGTTACCCAAGTCAACCATAGCCCAAGGTATTAAATTGAGAAATTGGTGATTGTACACCACAGTGGATAGTGAGATCAAATTTTGTTCTGTTATGCCTAAAACATGAGTCACCCATAGTATCCATGCTGTATACCCTACCCACAAGTTAGTGACTTCATAATGGTGTTCGTTACCAGATTAAAATCACAGGGATCGAAACTCAATTATATAGTAGCCAAACATCATGGTGCTATGGAAATCCACTTGCATAGTAACAAAACTTTATGCCACCAGTTGCATCATTCACCTCATAAGATAGGGGTCCTGTCATCTCAAGTCAGTAAGATAGTTCAAGATGCCACATCCATACGGCTTTCCTTCAGTCTATCGTAATAATTGCTTTATCTTTTGGTTACTATCGTTTATCCCACCGTGCCTAACTTATACATCAACTTTATATAGGAACACATGTGTAGGAAACATACTATACATGAAATTCAGTACACTGTGCAGTTTCGTGCATCCCCTGGAGGTGTTGGAGCATGTCTCTGTGGATAAAGGATCCATACCACAAGTGCCACCGTGGTCCTTACAAAGGCTGAACTCATGTCCTCAAAATTGTTTCCTCGTGAAAGTCTATTTAGTATTCTTTTTGATATTTTCCTTGTATGCATTTAACCTTTTTTGATGAAACAAGTACTTTACTGTCATTATTCTTTAAAAATCTGTTTTATTTTTTATAGTTCTGGTGTCAGCAAACGCTTTCTTACTGGAGTATTTCTAGGTAATTTATGGCCATAAAATTAAAATGCCTTAGTTTGAACTGGCATCAGGAGGACAGAGGTTTTTAAAGACCTGTATTTATTAGCATAATGTTGTTAAAAGAAAAAGCTGTTGGCAAATGCCAACTGACAGGATTTATTGGAGCAAAAAAATGATTCATGAATCGGGCAGTGCTCAGAACTGGAAGAGGTTCAGAGAGTCCACACGACGTGGACAGTGCATTTATACACAGAATAAAGAAGTAGAAAGAAGTTGACTGTTTAATCTTCGGGATCCTGACTTATTTGGGCATGGTCTGATCAGATGCCAGCCTGTGATTGGCTGAGACCCAGCACCTCATTTCAAAAATTAGGCTCCTATAGTGGTATATTGTTTGTATTTTGATAAATGAATCTTGCCTGAAGACCTGAGGCAAAGTTAAAGCCACTAGAGGTCAGGCAATGGTGATACACACATCTTTAATCCCAGGATTTGGGAGACAGAGTCAGATGGGTCTCTGTGAGTTCAATGCCACCCTGGACTACACAAGATCAATGCAGAAACACATCCAGATGGTGATGGCTCACACCTTTAATCCAAGTCTTAGAGGGAATATAAAATGGGAGGAGAGAGAGGCATAGTTTGCTTAGTCTATGGTCACCCAGTATTGGTAGAGGTAAGACTTCCCTCGTGGCTTGGCTGACTTGCATTTCTGGTTTTTGGGTTTTTGGGTTATTTATCAAAATACAAATAATCAAAATATCAAAATATGCCACTACACTTGCAACTTGACCAAATGAGGTTGCTGTTCATTACATAGGTCGTCAACAGACTGAGGCGGCCTCGGGCCCAAGACCTCTGCTTATTTTGCAGTGTAAACCTGATCTCTTCAATGTTACAAACTTGCCCAAGGTTTCCTTACAAACAAATTGAGGGTGCCAATAGCTCCTGCCTCATAGGACTGGTGAGAGGAACACGCATGACTCAAGTCTGCCAGTCAGGTCTGCCATGTGCCATGCGCTCAGGCAAGCTGAAGGTGTCATACCCACTCCAGAAGCATCAACATCAGCCTCTTCCCACCTCCGCCTTGTCACACGTGACTCTGGGATCCCTGCCCTGTCACATGTCAGTCTGGGATCCCTTCCTCTTGCTCATTTAGACCATCAGATGCTAACTGATGAAGACTGTGTTTAGTTCTTAGTGTTTGTGTCTGATATCAGCACCTAGAAGAGCACGTGTGAGCACAGTGATTCTCTAGGTCTGTGACACCGCGCGAGAGATCTTGCTAACTCTGGGACTCTAGCTTTAGACCCTCATACCCACCCTCTCTACTCTTGCTCGTGTGGTCTTTCTAAGCATAGGTATGCTCCATGCACCTTTTCTATGCTTTTCTGATATTTTCCAGAATGAATGGGGAAAGAAACAGGGCCCCACTTCATCACACTATACACCCTTACACACAACCATGGTGAGATTTTGTTGTCTTCAAATGAAAAAAAAAAAACTCATGAATTTGTTTATTGGTCTGCACTTTTGAAAGAAAGCAAAGTGTCTTTAAATTAAAAAAGAATAACATGGTAATGGGAACCATGTCTGGGATTACTTTTACTAAACTTCCATTTCTACTTTGCCTGGGTTCTTGTTAGGTGTGGCAAATGGACACCCCACCCCCTGAGTGAGCCCAAACTAGCCAGCGACTCTCCACATGGTATGCCCTCCTTAGTAGGCATTTCTGGCATCTAAGATAGATGACTACCGAGTTAATTAGGTGCAGTGACTTGCAGAAGTCTCTAAGGCATTTGCTTGATGGTACACAAGACAAGTCTATTAATTATTTCTAACAAGGAATGATTAAATAACATCAGTTCGTAGCCAACTGCAAGTGAAGCCAGTCAAGCAGAGCGAGGACCCTTTGGTTTGAGCATCATTCTTTGCTCTAATGGGGAAAAGATCCGTGAAGACAGAAGTACCCCCATGAGGGAGCCTGCAGTGTATTTAAGGAAGACTGAATTCTTACAGGCAAGAAAGTTGAGGATGTTGTGGTGTCTGCCCTATAGTGATTGTAAGTCCAACAAACAAACGCGGAGCTGGAGAGCTAGGGAAGATGGGAACCTTCACGGCCTGTGCAAATCAGAGGTTCTCCTAGCTGGTTTTGTGTGTCGGTCATTCACAGTGTCTCACAGGATTGTTAGCATGGTCTGTCAAAAAAGCAGTTTTTCCTCTCCAGCACCCCTCCACCCCGCACAGTGCCCACCATTTGCTGGGAACGAGGTGTGGGGTTGGGCTTAAGCATTGCCCCCTGTTGGTCTGCTGCCTTCAGAACACAAACACCTGCGACAAGGACCCCCCGAGTCATCTGTGCTCCAGACACCTGCTGTGAGAAACAGCCTCAGGTCAACCCAGTGTGTGTGTGTGCTTGTGTGTGTGTGTGTGTGTGTGTGTGTGTGTGTGAGGGGAACAGAGAGAATGGGTTCATTTGGAAAATCTCATGGAGGGGAAGAGAGAAGAGAGGGAGATGTCCATAGTGTACATGGAGTTTATTTTCATACTGAGAAATTATCCCATTTAAAGTATACGAATAATCAGGTTTTAGGATATTTGAGAGATTGTGCAGCAGACACCATCCTCCAGCCTCTAAGAAGCTCTGTGCCATTGACAGTTATGTGTCACCTCTCCCACTGATCCCAGTCTCTTGAGACAGCTGCTGATCCTCCTTCCTTCCTTCTTTCCTTCTTTCCTTCCTTCCTCCCTCCCTCCCTCCCTCCCTCCCTCCCTTCCTTCCTTCCTTTCTTCCTTCCTTTCTTTCTCTCCCCCTCCCTCCATCCTACTTTTTCTTCCTTTAGTTTTGCTTTTTTTTTCTCTTTCGTTTTGTTGTTCTGACTTTTTGAGATGAGGTCTCACTACATTGCTCTGGCTGTGGTGGAACTCACTGTGTGAACCTGGCTGTCCCGCCTCTGCCTCTCAAGTGCTGGGATGAAAGCCATATGCCAGGGCGCCCAGCTTGGCCTTCCTTTCTCTCTTGTGGATTCACACGCACAGGCCAGACACTATGTGACCTTCCCTTATGTCTTCTGTCACTAAGCATATGCTCTCAAGTTCCCCACACTATGCCAAGTGGCTTAAACAGCAAACTGGGATTCTGCTGACAAGACATGCTGCCTCTTGGCTACCTGTTCCTCATTCAGTAGGCATCTGAGTGTTTTCCACTTCTTGACTATCTACCTATACCAGACCACACGTACCAACCGTGCAAGACGGCTTCTGTGACTTTGCCTTCTTGCCCATGTTCTTTACCATTCTCCATGCCTTGGGTCAGTCACCTGGTGGGTCTAACGTGGTATCGCATCCCAAAGAGCCTTTATTTCATTGCTGGCATGTTCTATAGTTCAGCACATCTTAGCAAAGCCCCATTGTCCCTGCCTCATTTTTCATAGTTACAGCCCTAAGAATAAAAGCCTTTGGATGAGCTAGACATAGGTTATCTTCTGTTTCCAGCCGACCCCGCCTCCCGTATGTGTGGCCAGGTTTGCTGAGAACCTTGCCCACCCCTATGCTGGATGCAGCTGCTCACTGAGGACCAGGGATTGGACATCAGAGTGTAGCGTGGGATTTTGTCTCTCACTCCTTTTCTGTGGGTGCCTTTGTCTGGGGCATGGCCTGTGCAACTCACATCTGAATTTGGCTTCTCTAAGGCCAGTAGTTTGGTTCCAGTCTCAACTGAGCTCATAACTCTTGGACAAGCAATGTAGCATCCACATGTCTCAATTTCCTCATCAGTAATAATATCATAATAACATAAAATCTTTAGGTTATCTATTTTGTTATTTGTGCATATATGTATGTATGTATATAAATATATATACATATGTATATATGTATGTATATATATATGTATATGCTGTATGTGCACATACGCATTCCAAGGTCAGAAGAGAAACACTGGCCACCCTATTACCTCAAGATAGGGTCACTCAGCTGGGTGGTGGTGGTGCACACCTTTAATCCCAACACACGGGAGGCAGAGGCAGGTGGATCTCTATGAGTCTAAGGATCGGCTCCAAAGCTACAGATAAACTGGGAAAAAAATAAAGAAAATAGGACCTGTCATTGAACCTGGAGCTGGACAGAAGGCCAGAAAGCGCCACCAATCCTCCATTCTGATGCTCTGTTAGTTAGCTGACTTTCTGTGTCCAGATGGAGAGCCAGAGACCTTAATGCAAGCCAGCAACCCTTAGGTAGCTAGGTATACTTTACAAAGGGAGGTGACTTCTGTTTGAAGCTACTCATTTTTGTAATTTTTATACTTATACTTATTATTATTAAATTTATCTTTTAAAACAGTCTTTTCTCATTTTACAGACCTATCTCAGTTCCCACTCCCATCCCTCACCTTCCCCCCACCCCAACCCCCTACCCACTCCTCAGAGAAGGTAAGGCTTCCCAAGGAGAGTCAGCAAAGTCTGACAGATCACTTTGAGGAAGGAGTGAGGGCCTCCCCCACCCCCCATATCTAGGCTAAGTAAGGAATTTCTCCAAAAAGAATGGGTTCCAAATTGCCCGTTCAAGCACTAGGGATACTGCCCAAGCCACACAACTGTCATCCACATTCCGTGGGCCTAATTTGGTCCTATGTAGGTTTTTCTGCTATCCATTCAGAGACAGTGAGCTCTCACAGGCTCAGGTCAGCTGTTTCTGTAGGTATCCCCATTCTGGTCATGTCCCCTTTACTTATATCATCCTTCCTCCCTCTCTTGGAGTAATCTCCGGAAGCTTGGCCCACAACTTAACTGTGGATCTCTCCATCTGCTTCCATCAGTTGCTGGATGAAGGTTCTATGATGATAATTAAGGCAGTCGATACTATTAGCAGAATCCCAGCTGAAGGCCTGACTCCAGAGTCCCCGCAGACCAGAGGGGGAAGGAATCTGAGCTCAGAAAGGAGTTTATTCTGTGTGGTCACACTGGGAAGACACAGGGGCTAATGGCGTGAGTTCAGCCTTTAGGTGTTTGCAGCTACTCCAGGATTATATAGGGGATGGGAAGAGTGGGGGGGCGGGGGAGCAAAAGCCAATGCGGTCAAGTAGCCATTGGCAGCAGCAGCAAGTGATCTGGGTGACTCGTGTCTCTTTTCCCGTTCCTGCCTGAGACAAAGACTCACTGTTCTGGGTTCTCGAGATAATCTGGGGCAGGAAGTATAGAATCTGTCTACTCAGGCAGAGAACAGGCCAGGGAAGCAAAGTGGAGCCAGAGGAGTCTAAGATGATGATGGGTCCACTTTCATGCTTGGGGCAGCAATTGTAGACTATGAGACGTTGCTCTAGAAGCCTAGAACAGGATACTGTAATCAGTTGATCACGACAGCCCTATAAATCTTGAAAATATCTAAGTCGATGTCCTGGTGGCTTTTTTTTAGCCTTGGGTTAAGAAGGAATGACTAGGTAAATTTAGAGTTAATTAACATGTATTGCCAGTTTTTTAGGTAAATCTCCTTAAATGATGAACATGTCTATACACACAATTCAGAAGAAATCCAAACCAAAGTTTAAAGTATAAAAAAAAAATATGTACAGTGTGTGAAGGCAGAGAGGCCTGGCTTCAGTTACCCCGCACATGTCCACAGGCCCAGATGAGAGACCATGCTCTTAGCAAAAGCGCTTTCTAAAGAAGTCCCGATTGTGACTGCGTGGTCTATTCCTGTTCTGTGCTCCCTCTGAAACTTCCCAAGGTCAAGTACACCCCTCCTGTTATTACTGCTAATCCACATCTCTAGATCACAGGGAAACAGAGTCAGTGGCGTTCGCGGGAGTGTTTGTTTCCTTGGTTAAATCGTGATTTCATACAGGGCAGGAGACCGCTTGGAGCTCTGTGCATTCATCCAGTGATTTATTACGTGGTAGCTATTGAACCCAGCAGTAAAAATAACAAGGGAAAGCAAGCAGATGTGGCTGCCGCAGCCATGAGATCTAGAGTCTAGCTGGAGACATTCAGCGAAATAATTACAATTCAGTTACCTGCTTGCTACTAACCAAGTGACTGACATTTAGAAAGAACTCAATACTTATTTATTGAGTTTGATCACAGACTATTCAATAGTTCATCTTGTCTCCTTTGGAGCCTGGTCCAACTTCACATGGTAGGGGGCTCCAGAGTCATGAGAAGTCAAGCCCCCGCATTGCAGGCTTCTTTAAAAGTCTGTTTGTGGGGTTTACTTACTAATACCGCATTAGCCAAAGGAAACCGTATGGCCAAACTCGAGGTCCATGGAGAAGGAGGTGATGTTCGTAACTGGAGGAGGCATGATTGGTTAGAAGCCAATCCACTGCCAAGCTGCCATACTATTTTCAAATGCGGGTTATGTTATAAAAACGTTAAGGTTAGCTAAGGAATTTAAGCAATGATCGGTCGAGTCCAAGAATAAGTTTCTCGCTCAAGAAACCAGGATGTGATTGAGACATTCTGGTGGAAAAAGACGGAGTGGCTCACAACAGCGATGGAGGCGAGCTCTGGGTCTCACTCTCTTTACAAAGGGCTCTGCCGAGAGAGAGGAGTGCTTTGTGCTCTTAACAGTGAGGGCAGTGTTCTCTTGTGACGCTTGGATTAAGGATGACTGACTGTTTCTCCCCCAACTTCCAGAGGAGACGATTCTGAATCAAATGGCTGTCCTTTGCCAACAATAACTGATATAAATTAAGGAGTCAATCAATAACCAATACCTCTCATTTCATTATAGTAAATGAGTTTCTAGGTTGGGCTCAGAGGACAAACCTGTAATTAGAACTGAGAGGGCAGTAAAGAAACAAAGCTTTAAGAGCAGGTGTCAATGGCAGGAGTCCGTGTAAACGAAGGCATCCCATTGGGTCTGTTTAACTGGAGATGCATGTGATTAAGAGATGTGCTGAAGATCTCAACAGAGTCAGGCCAAGTGTGTGAGTCCAGTAGAAAGATCATTTGGTCAGATGCATTTCCAAAATTACATCGTGCGAAGAACCATTTGAATTAATACCAAAAATGGAACTACTCCACATAAGGAACTTAAGGCGTCTTCCACCATCACCAAGAAATTTGCAGCTCTCATTCCGAGTTTTGTCTCATGAGAACTTTTGTATGAGCGAATGCACAACATACAAGAAAGTATCAGAAGTGTCCAGAATCTACATTCACCGTGGTAGAGGTACTTGCTTGACTTCAAGACCATCAGCATACCCAACACACATGCAGGTACACAGGAAGGGAGATGGTGCACAGCTGCCCTGCCCTTCTGGGTCTCGCCATGTAATGGTGATGGCAAAAACCACAGGGAAGATTTGAAGGGCTGATAAGAGTGGAGAAGGCTGCCAAGCACAGACAACACACACACACACATCCCCCCACACACACACACCCCAAATACGTGCAAAAGCAAGCCGAAGACCCCCAAAGCATTTGGGAATATTCCTCCTGGAAGGCTTGGCGGCTCTCCCATTTTATACCCTGCTCCTCGAGCCTCATACGTGTAATAGTAGGTGACCTCTATTGTCCTAGTCCTCCATAAGCACAGTTTCCTTTGATTGAGCTGCCTGAATTTTTGTAATTGTAACATCTTTGGTAATTAGATGCCGTTTTCTGGACTTCTTTTTGTCTGTAATGTGTATGCCGGCCAAGGAAAGAAGCAAAGAGTGATTCAGAGCTCAAAACGAAGGTTCATAACTCAAAAAAAATGCAAATTTCCCGCCTGTTCATTAATTTGACCTTTGCGGGTATCCGTCTTCTTGTCCCTAGCCTTCATGGCTCTCATTTAGCATCATCTGAGAAGTGGCTTCCTCATCAGAAGCTCCAATGGAAGGAAACATCCAAAAACTGTGCCTCTGTCTCCTTGTGCAAGTGGCTGCTTTCGCAGATGATCGTGGTAAAGAGACGGTGCTGTAAATACAGAGATGGAGACAGTAGCTAGATCAGAATGGATGGATATTTAGACGTGCAGGTTGTCACAGAGGCAAACCCTGGATATCCGTCACCATTGTATGGCCCTGGCTTCACAACATGGAATGTAGACAGGAGAGAAACTGTGGGTAGCACTCAGGTTCGCGACTGCCAGGTACACCCGAGGAATCTTTGGACTAAAGAACTTGCTCAAAGTCTCTCTTTCAAATACACTGAACCACTTAGAGTAACAAAACCATAGAGGACGCCAACATTTCATGGTCTTCAATTATCCAGGGAGTTTATTTTTTTGCTACACTTTTTCTTATTTAACTTTGCAAATGAGACAAATTCATAGACTTCTCTGTAGTTTTAGAAGATAACTAAAAGAACTACTTTCTAATGATAAAAATACTTAGTATTTCCATCCTAACTGTTTATTAATGGACAGGCATGCTATTAATTATCTACACTTGCATGGCAGAGAGACCCAGATGGACTTCTTAGCTATTTTTATCTTCCTATAGATCACATTAGACACAAAACTGCAGTAATTGGAAGCAGGGAGGAAAAAGCATAAAGTTGAGATTTGGCCCAGTGTCTGAGAGGAGACAGGTTATGAATGAATAATTAGAAGAGCACAAAGATGTTATTTCAGACTTGTGGCTGGAAGAGCTTTGTACCCAAGGGTCACACACTGAGAGGAAATGGGATTCTTAAATGGGTCCTCTGTGTTTCCTCTTTAAGAATGGAGGAAAGGCACTCAGAAGGTAGGAGTGGTATTGGGGATGGGAGAATAGGTATATATTTGGTAGTGGGCATGGCATGGGCACACCGGTGGTCAGAGGCCAGTGAGGCTCAGCCCTGGGTTCTGGAAGCCTTTCTGGCAGTCTTGAATAGGGCAGGGAGCTGATTAAAACAGAAATAATTAGTGAAGATGTAAGGTAGCTGTATAACATCACAAGAGCAAACAAGAATGAGACGGCTAGAAAACTGCCTCCACTTTCAAAATAGTGTGCGCACCAGTGAAGCTGGGGCCCGTGGTAGCAGCATGAATTACTGAAACTTTGAAGGTTTTCTTTCTGTTCTGAATACACATTACCATTTTGAATATATTTCATGGTAAATCATGGCAAAATCTAGTAGTGATTAAATTTTTTGGAGAACTTTGTACACAAACACTGTGTCTACATCAACCATGCCTCTTCCTCCCCCTGCAACTCCTCTTTTGTTCTTCCCACTCCCTCCCAAATTCACAGCCTTCTCTTTAATTATCACTAACACACATGTGCACACACACGTGTGCACACACACCCACACACGTGCACGCACATACACATGCGCGCGCGCACACACACACACACACACACACACACACGGTTTAGCATTGCCTGGATGTGCATGTATCCAAGGATGACTGCATAGAATTAGACAGTCTTTTGGGGAGTCCCTAAAGAGAACCTATTTTCCCTCTCGGAAGACACCTGTAGCTCTCTTCATCTGGGGTGAGACGTTGTGAAATTTCCCCCATCCAGGTTGACATGTCAACTGATAATTGATCTGACACAGGTGTAGTCCGAGCAACCACACTGCTGAAATTTCCTGACTACAGTCCCCCCAGGATGTCTGGAGGACATTTTCTTGTAGCAGGCATCCTGGTTTGATTCTCTCCATCTTCCCACCCGCCCCTTCCATGACGGTCCTCGAGTCTTAGGTATGTGGGTTGAATTGCAGATGTGTCCAGTGGGGTTAGGCTCTCCAGTGTCACGCATTTTCTGAATTCTGACTAGTTGTGGATCTTTGTGGTGGTTTTCCATGTGTTGTAGGAAAAGAGAGCTTCACTTGTCTGGGGTATAAGGGTCAGAGCACATCATAGAAGTTATATTGGTTTAGGACAGTGGCAGTAGTAGGTTCTCCTCTTGGCTCTATAGCCTCTGTAGCTATGGGTAGGCAGCTAGGTTTGCAGTACCAGGCATGAATTTCTCATTGCCCAGGTCTTAAGTCTATTTGTTGGTTACCCCAAGGATAAATGTGCCACTATTGCACCACTGGTTATATCTTGCTGTGCTGGTCGTTGTTGTGGTTTGTAGGCGTCACAGATGGGTGGGGCCAGTTGCTCTTTTCCCTAGTTCCATGTCCCCATGGAGGAGGCCATTTTTTAAAGCATTTCTAGCCCCTAAGTTAATAAAGATACAGACTTAACATAATAGTTTCAGAAGATAATTTACTGGATGTTAATTCAGTCCTTCCCTCTCACAAGAAAACCTAGTCTTGAAGGTGTGACGTCTCTAGCACCGTGGTATTATGGGAAACCTTAAAATGCGGATTAGTTAAGTGAGTTTGAACGGCTCTCAGAGTTCTGTGGACTGTGCATAACAGGAATAAATTCAGACTTGACACGTCCTGGCTGTGACTGCCCTTGCTTTGGTATGTTTAACTATGAAGTGGAAATTCTGGAAAGTCACCAAGTACAATTTTGTTCATTGAGGAAAATCTGTTCCTATTCGGCAGAGCTTTGGCTCTCAAGGGCTAACACTGTGTCAGTGTTTGGTGAGAATTTCAGTTGACTCCACATTTAGTTAACCAGCCCACCTGGTCCCTAGCCCATCTGCGTGAACAGACATTCATCAAGGACTGTGTAATATACGTAACACATGCTCAGGTAGTCATGACTGCCAGCTCAAGGGGAGACCATGCGCTGGTTGGTTTTGTGTGTCAGCTTGACACAGCCTAGAGTCGTTAGAAAGGAAAGAGCCTCAGCTGAGGAAAAGCCTTCTTTGGATCCAGCTGTAAGGCATCGTCTCAATTTGTGATCAATTGTGGAGGGCCCAGTCCATGGGGGGTGGTGCCACCATGGTCTGCTGGTCTTGGGTTCTATATGAAAGCAGGCTGAGCAAGCCAGGACAAGATGCCATTAAGCAGCACCCTTCCATGGACTCTGTATCAGCTCCTGCCTCCAGGTTCCAGCCCTGCTTGAGTTCCTGTTGTGACTTCCTGCAATGGTGGAATATGATTTGGAAATATAAACCAAATAAGCCCTTTCCTCCCCAATTTGCTTTTTGGTCATGGTCTTTTATCACTTCAATAGAAACCCTAGCTAGGACAGACCACCAGTACACAAGCGAGACACAGCTCTCCAGGCCTGGCTGGGGTCATGCAGGCAACCTTTTTACCCACTTTTATCTTTCAGGCCATTGGGAGCCCTTTAAATCACTTGACACAGGATGTTTGCCAGTCCTCGCAGCACTGCCTGGTAGCAAAGGCTCCTGGGAGCCACTAGAATCCCCAATCCTTATTCTAAGCCAGAGGTTCCCAACCTTCCCAATGCTGTGACCCTTTAATACAGTTCCTCATGTGGTGGTGACCCCCAATCATAAAATTATTTTCGTTGCTACTTTATAACTGTAATTTTGTCACTGTTATGAATCATAATATAAATATCTGTGTTTCCTGATGGTTTTAGGCAACCCTATGAAAGGGTCATGACCCCCAGGTTGAGAACTACTGTCATAAACTATCTCATTCAGTGAATCTAAGTACAGGAGATAGATATCAGCATTTTTTTAAAAAAAAAAAATCTACAAAGAATTAGAATACACAGCCATTTGAAAGCCACATATTATAATAAATGCTCTTTTGCAGGGACTTAAGCTTAGCTTTGATGTTTATTCTTCAATTTATACAAGCCCCTAAAAGTCCTATAGTCAAAGATCATTGAAGCCTTGACTTAGACCAAGACATGGTCTGCCTCCAAGACTTTTTCTCCCCTCCCCCTCCTTTGCAGCAGGGGATAAACCATTAAACTTGTAGCTGTCATCTGGTGGTAGTTACTGCTGCGCTCAGGAGTTGGAAGGCCTTCTGTTTATTTGGCATGTTCCACATGGGCCTGTCAGGCTCTGGGGGGTTGTGGCATTTGCAGAACTTACAAGGCAGAAACATAAAAATACATAATTCATAGACGGAAATATTTTGGAGGCTCCTTCACTTTTGTAAATTGGCCATAAAATGGAAACCACAGACATAACATTCATATACCCATACTAGCCATACTTGAAGAATTATTTGAGGTGGTAACAATGAAGGCTTTTGGTGGATATTTCTCTACAGGGCACCCAAAGCAAGAGTCTGAATTCAGGACTTGTGCACAGAGGTTGATAGGATCCTTCAAGTGAGGGTGCAGATTCTCTACCTGACAACCGGCAAACACCTACTGGTGAAAATGGGATTTGTGGGTTAGTGTCTCTTCACAGTCATTTAAGTGTCTCATTTGAAGAGATTTGCTTGTCTCTTCAAGGACATGAAGGGTTTTATAAACATTCCCTTGTAAATTCCCGTTTCTTGCTTGTCTCCTTTTTTTTTTTTTTTTGTGCAAGACCCCAGGCAGCCATGCATATCGCTGATGCTGATAAGGGTTTTGGAGGGGGAAGGAGCGATGTGGAAGTTCATCCTGCTACTTCCTCTCATTAGTGGTGTTGACACTGAGGTCACATTCGTTCCTTAAAATGAGCCCTGAGAAGGGAGGAAAAGTCTAACCCACTTTTGTCAGCCTGGCTTAGGCAGTTGGGTAACCGCTGAGTGGTGTCGCCTATAGTGACTGCAGCGGACAGCTGCTGAGAAGCAGTATGCCTAATGAGCTTCTCTACATGCAAGGCCCAAGAAAGGAAATAGCCTGTTTCCTTCTGCCACAAAAATCAAACCAGAAGCTCCTTTTGCCTTTGGATTTGATGGTATGGCACAGAGGTCCTGGAGATCCAAAAAGCCGAGAGGCAGGTTCCAGTTGTTTATGTGACTTCTGAGCTTCGCGACCTTGGAAATGGCAATTGATCCCTCTGGGCTTCGTTTCATTCATCTAAATATAATCCCACTCTCTCACAGGAAGTTTTGAGGGACTGCGATGACAAAGAGAATGTAGAGTTCTAACCAAATGAAACATTGGACTGTAGCGGGTGACAGTTCTGGGTCATGGGCCGGACTGCCTGCGTTATTAACCTCGAACTCCACTGTCCTAGGGACGATGTGGTCTGTGAGGAAGAGGACAGTACGCGGGGGAGTGACCTAGAGGATAATATTGCTACTTAAGCCAATTGATGACATAAGCTTTTACAGAAATTCACAGCTAGGTTAAAAGACAACGAGGCTATTGGACGTGCCACTCTTAATCACTGTGAATGAGGATTAGAAAGGTTGCTCCAGGCAGTGGTTGGCTGTTGAGAAAGGGAATATCATTTCTTTTCCCAGGGATGAGCATCCTGATAGATCATCACATCCCAAGTGGTCAGCCCAAAGCACGTGTACACAGGAGCAGCACAGTGGATTTACATGTATGTGCATATATGTAACGATGATACCTAAAGAAGAGGTCTTGAAATTGAGAAGGAGTGGAAGAAATATGCCAGGGGTTGGGGAAGCGAAGGGAAAAAAAGGATGTAAAAGCACTGTTCCAGTATAAAATTCCTTAAAAATGCATTAGAATTCTTTAGCACACACAGCACAGGGGCCAAGACGGGATCGGTCCTCTGTGAAGTCTAGTCCCTTTCCCTCGTCTTTCCAAACAATACCCTTCAAACAACGGGGAGGCTGAGTTTTTTAAAGCAGAGTTACAGAAGTGAATCTGTGTTTCTCCCTAGAGCAGTTATGAATCAATTTCTCACTGTTCACTTTTAACAGTATCCAAAACTAACGTGTCGATTTAGCCTGCCTCACTGGCCCATCACCTCTCCTAGGCTGTTTAGGAAACAATTTGAGCTGGAGAGCGATTTGTGTGTGATGGTGTATCATGGTGTCTTTGAAGGTCACAGTGTGATTTGGGGAACCTATGGGATGACACATTCCCCAGTCCCCATTACAGGGCTCCATGTCAGTGTTCGATGAAATTGTCTCAATGGGAATGTCGTGTTCTCCCTTTGTTTTTGAGAAACTTTTCCTGGGCGAGGGGAACAAATATAAGTTCGTCCCTGTGAAAACCACAGAGAGGATTTCACCCAAGTCTAGCCTTGTAAGACAGTGAGTTCAACCCAGCTTACTTACAGGATCTTAGACAACTCATGGGCAGCTACATCACTTAGGAAAACACGAATCTCCCTGACAAAGGTTAACTGTCCTGGGGGGTGGGGTGGGAAAGCAAAGCCTGTGATGTTTCCTCTCCCCCAGCAAAGGTTGTCTGCTTAAAACTCCTACAGGAAGAGACAGGACCGACCCCCCCCTAAGACCTTTTCCTTAGTAGCCCATAACTACATATAATCCTGGGAAGGGTTAGGGCCTTGTGAGACCTCTCTTCTAATAATCTTGAACTGTCTATGAATCCTGTGGGGAGGGGTGCGTGTGGAACCACATGAGCCCCACCTCCATGATAAAAAGTTGACAGGCCCAGTCTTGTTCAGAGATATCTCCAGAGGACATGATCAAAATGCATGGAAGACAGTGTCCTAAGATACCTTTCTTTTTAGTCCAAGGATTTTTGATCTTATATAAATATCTCTTATAATCGATAATATTTATGATTGTCTTAGTTAGGGTTGTTTTGCAATGAAGACACACCATGACCACAGCAACTTTTATGAAGGAAAACATTTAGTTGTTTGGCTTACAGTTCAGAGGTTCAGTCCACTATCACCATGGTGGGACACGGTGACACGCAGGCTGACATGGTGCTGGAGAGGTAATTGAGAGTTCTGCATCTTGTGTCAGCAACAGGAAGTGAACTGACTCACCGGGTACAGCTTGAGCATATATGAAACCTCAAAGCCTGCCTCCACAGTGACACACTTCCTCCAGCAAGAGCACACCTCCTAATAGTGCCACTCTTTCAAACCACCACTATGATTAATATTTAAGACCTCCCACAACACTACTGAAAGACTTGCACTAATAGTTTTAAAGACTAATTCATCACTATAATAATAATAAAGGTACCTATTAGCCAAAGGAAGCAGTATGGTAGGCAGTGTGTTCCATATCAGGAGAAGGAATACTTTCCCCTCAGGTCTCTAGCAACCCACCCTCCCTTTAGTCCTTCTTAGACATGCCTGCAGCCCTGCACCATGACTGTCTCTATATCTACAATAATAACTGAAATAAAAGAATGGTGTCTTAGGACACTGTCCTCCATGCACGACTTAATCACAGTCCTCTGGAGCTGCAAGTAAGTGTGACCCCCTAGCTTCTATGTTACAGATGCAGATGTAACAATTCTCTTTCTTCCTAGCATCTATGTTATAGATGCAAATGTAACCGTTCTCTTTCTTCCCTGACTCTATTGTACTACAAGATGGGGTGGGGTCTATACGGAAAGGCCAATTTTCAAGTAATTGCTTTCCTTTTGTGTTTTACAGTTATTTACAGCTATGTGTGTGAGAGAAGGTATTCATGCCATATGTATGGGGGTCAGAGGACAGTTTTTGGGAGATGGTCCGTTCCTTCCACTGTGGGAGTCTCTGGGCTCAGACTCAAGTTGCCAGGCTCACAAGCAACTGTCTTGGTCTGCTGAACCATTTCACCAGCCTTGGGCAACTGATTTTTATAGAGAAATTGAACTGTGTGTTTATATGGGCAGCTGGCACGGTTGTAGTCAGTACCAGCCCTGGTTATACTGGAGGACCAAGTAATCAACACTATATTAACTCTTTCATACTAATCTTGATCACCTAGGCCAACCTCCTTGGCTCATACTTATACCTACAAGCATGACTGATCTCTCTGAGTATCTGTGTTGCCATAGTTACCAGAGAACAGACTTTGGGGGAGGGTACACCCTGATAATATTCTAAGTAAAGACCTATTACTGTGATGATCTTTTTTACCCTGGTAACTTTCATTTGCATTTTCTTAGAAAGATCATCAGTATTTGAAGATTTTCTTGGTTTCAAATTTTAGCAGAATCACACTGTTAGCATTAGGTAGCTTATTAAATCGATCAGAGTGGCCAAGACATGGTCAGCATCTGCCAATGCTCTTTGTATATACAAGGAACATTCTAGTCAGTGTGAAGACACATCACAGAAGGCCAGAAGACTGGCTCTAGGGATGTGGCTATAAAAAAATAATAGGAATGGGAAGAATTGTATCACAATAGCTTGTGACTGGCTACTAAGTAGCTGATGGGAATACTGTGGCTGTTTCTAAGTTCATTCCTGTAGGCTATTTCAAGAGAATACCTTAATCTGTAGGACAGAGGTTATGTTTTGAGTGTGTTTGTCTGTGGCTTTTGTGCGGTGCTCTGCCATTCTCCTTTGGGCTTTTCTTACAACCTTCCGTCATGGGAAGATGCTGAATGAAAGGAACGTCTGACTGTTGTCATCGATTAGTGCACAGTGCTGATCATTCAAGATGGAAATGAGGACTCGATTGGGGGTACAAATATTTAATCATAGATGCCTTGTATAATGCTCCTGTAGGCCGTTATCACTGAGTGTTAGGAAAGAAAATGAAGTCAGAGAAAGCCTTATTTGAAAACGGTAAAGTTATAAATATCTCTGCAGATGATGTCATCTTATATGTAGAACTCCCCGAGTAAAGATGGAGGAAATCATCAGTATTGTTAGTATTTGCTGCATTCATGAATGAGTTAGCAAGATGACACAGGATTCAAGATCAATATGCAAAAATCAGCTGTATTCCTGGTCATGGACCATCCAAAAATAAAATTAAGGAAATAATTCCCCTCATAAAGCATCAAAAAGAATAAATTGAGACTATAAAGGTTTCCCACTGAACATTATGAGATATCAGTGAAACAAATTAAAGAATGAAATTAGTAGAAAAGCAATGTATATTCTGAATGGAAGACAATGTTGTTAGGATAGCAATCGTCCCCCAAATGTTAAATGGAATTGCTATTAAAATTTCAATTACCTGGAGGGTTTTTTTTTTTTTGGCAAAAAGAAGATTATAAAATTTCTTTGGACATTCCCTCTGGAAATTTACAGGACCCAGAATGACTGAAATCTGTTCTTGTGTAACCAAGGAGCAAAGCTGAATGGACTCACCTGTCCTAATTTCAAAACTGCTTTCAAAGTTATCCTAATGAAGACTGTTAGGTGATGCCCAGGATGGACACAGGTTGACAGCCCGGAAGTTGATAGTAAGGCTGACAGATGAAGAAAGAGCAAGCCATTCACTAAACGTTGCTGGGACCATTTGAAGGCCACCTGCAAATGCACAAAACTAGGCCTGATCCAATGCGACACAAAGAATGAACTTAGAGTGGATCAAAGGTCCAAACTGTTAGGACTGGAGTGTAAAACTCTGAGAAGAAAATAGGTCCGCACCGCATGGAATGTCTTAGCTCTCAGAGCACAAATAGCCAAAATAAAATTGGCTCCAACCAAAGCATAAAACTTTTAGACTTCTCAAGAAATGTTATGAAAGCAAAAAGACAGCCCCGAGAATAAGAAGAAAAAAAAGCATTTGCAGTTCATTTATCTATAAACAAAGAAATGAATATAATGCCCTATAAATGCATCAATAAAGCTCAACTTGACAATGTAAAAACTTTAAAAATACGTTTCCACAAAGAAAATAGAACGTGACCAACACACACAAAGATGGTCAACCTTATTAGTCACAAGGGAAATATAACTTAAAACCACAATGGGCTATCACTTCACACCCACTGGGATGTTTATAATAAAAAATAAAAACACAAAAACAGGCAGTGACCGAGGTTGGCAAGGATGTGGGGGAACTGGAAGGCTCATGTTGCTGATGGGAATATAGAGCAGTGCAGCTGAATTGAAAACAGTTTGACACGAAACACTAGATGCTGAGCTGTTGTAGGTCCGGAAGCCCCACTTCTAGGTATGCATATAGGGGAATCTGAAACGCATCCACACAAAATCAGGTATGCACCTCCTCACAGCCGTGTTACTATGGGAACATGATCCATGTGTTCATCAGCTGAGGTACCAGAACCCAGTTTGTTTGTGCAAGGCAGTGGTGCCCAGCCATGTAAGAGGATGGAGTATTGAGTCACTCATTCTACAGCGCCGCAGATGCTGGAAAATGTTCTGACATGATTTCTCCAGAGCCTGCTGGGAATCCCTCGAGATAGAACATATGGAAACGGTTCCAGGAGGTTGGGATAATGTGGGAACGTGAAACAATGGCGGGAATGAGGGTCTGCTGCTGGTGATGACAATGCCCTGGATCTTGATGGTGGTGATGCTCTTATATTGGGGGATCTACTGAAAAGAAATTCCTTAAATTTTATAATGAATTCCTGTTTATAAGTTTGATGTTTTTTATGATATATGAGTTTTACATCATTTTTGCTGTGGTTGTGTGAGACAAGGTCTTCAGTATGTAGCTCTTGCTCTCTGGAACTTGCTCTGTAGACCAGGCTGGCTGGGAATGCAGAGATCCACCTGCCTCTGCCTCCCTCTGCCTCCCAAGTGCTGGAATTAAAGGCGCGTGCCACCACACACAGTCTCTACATCAGTCTTTAATGTCACTGTCTTCTTTGATTAATCCAGTCTGAGAAAGCATTTCTTGAAAAAAAAATTTACTAAAGCATGTGCTCCAGTGCCTTGCTTTTGAGGCCAACTTACGATCAGTCCTTATAGACTTCATGAAACTTGACCAGTTTCAAGTCTGACGGAGTGTGGGCATTTGAACTCTCTCTCTGAAAATATGATGGGGGGCTCTGTGCGCACAGTAGCTCCTTGCTTCTGCATTTCCGTCCGCTTGAAGGAGACCTTTCTTCTTTCCATGTCCAACATTCTGTCTTGTCACGTCGACGGGAGGACTTGCATTCTCACCCACCGTTCATGCCGCTTCTCTCGCTCTCCTTCCAGGTCCTTCCTTTCCCCAGCCAGGTCGTCTACAACAGAGTCGGCAAGTGTGGCAGCCGCACCGTGGTCTTGCTCCTGAGAATCTTGTCAGAGAAGCACGGGTTCAATTTGGTCACGTCAGACATTCACAACAGAACCAGGCTGACTAAAAATGAACAAGTAAGTTGACATCCCCACTGTTAAATCACGCCATTAGTGGGTGCCTTACGGGATATCCTTCGTGACGAAGGTTCAATTGCATGCTGTATTTTTCTCAGGGTGTAGAAGGAAATTTAAGGTAGGATTTGTGTAGGAAATCTGAGACCCAAGAAGTCTTCATAAGTGTTTACTTCTGTCAGGTCTGATGGACTGTGTACATTAGCCATGGGCTATTTTGCTAAGATAGATTAACAAGATGGATAACCTCAAAATCTTTAAACCACTGAGTTAGATAAATATTACTAACACCTTTGGAGTACAACAAAAAAAATTTCTTTTAGCATTTCTTTGCATTTCCTCATCTATATCCTAAGTCTTCACGGCAAAGAGCTTTCCTTCTTTTTTTTTTAACTTTTTTTTTTTATTGAGAAAAGGAGAAAAAAAAAAAACAAGTTTCCACCTCCTCCCAGCCTCCCATTTCCCTCCCACTCCTCCCACCCTTCTCCCCCTCCTCCCACCCTTCTCCCCCTCCCCCCACTCCTCTCCCCCTCCCTCTCCAGTCCAAAGAGCAGTCAGGGTTCCCTGCCCTGTGGTAAGTCCTAGGTCCTACCCCCTCCGTCCATTTCTAGGAAGGTGAACATCCAAACTGGCTAGGCTCCCACAAAGCCAGCACATTACGTAGGTTCAAAACCCCGTGCCATTGTCCTTGGCTTCTCATCAGCCCTCATTGTTCGCCATGCTCAGAGAGTCCAGTTTTATCCCATGCTTTTTCAGTCACAGTCGGGCTGGCCTTGGTGAGCTCCCAATAGATCAGCTCCACTGTCTCAGTGGGTGGGAGCACCCCTCATGGTCCCGACTTCTTTGCTCATGTTCTCCCTCCTTCTGCTCCTCACTGGAACCTTGGGAGCTCAGTCCAGTGCTCCAGTGTGGGTCTCTGTCTATCACCAGATGAAGGTTCTATGATGATATGCAAGATATTCGTCAGTATTGCTCTAGGATAGGGTCATTTCAGGTTCCCTATCCTCAGCTGCCCAAGGAACTAAATGGGGACCTCGGCTTGGGCACCTGGGAGCCACTCTAGATTCAAGTCTCTTGCCAACCCTAAGGTGGCTCCCTTAACTAAGAATTGTGCTTCCGTAGAGCTTTCCTTCTTATGCAGGAAATCTAGCTGGTTAACGCAGAGCAGGGGTCTTGTAAAAAACTCAAAGGTCCTGGCTTCCAAAGCAGCATATGTTATATCCAGTGGGAGCAAAACCAATCTCCTACTCTGCAGAGTCTCTTTTTGTGCCAGAATCTCTACACACAGAGATGAGATGGATATACCTGGGGCAGGATGACGGTTCTGTTGGCTGCTGGGAAGTTCTGAAGGCTTGTCCTGCTTTGAAAACCCCTGGAGAGATAAGGACAGCTGTCTCTAGGAGCTGCTGGTGTAGGAGAGTTGGGTGCTGTAGTCTCGGTGATCTTTCAGCAAGATGAAGTTTGATGTCAGCCTGATTATCAGTTTCTCTTGTGATAAAATATCCCAACGAAAGCAACTTAAAAGGGGAAAGGGGGTGTAGCTGAAGAGATGGCTCAGAGGTACTGGCTGCTCTTCCAGAGGTCTTGAGTTCAATTCTCAGCAATCACATGGTGGCTCCCAACCGTCTATAATGAGATCTGGCGCCCTCTTCTGGCCTTCAGGCATACATGCAGGCCGGACTCTGTATCCGTAATAAATAAAAGGAAAGAGTGTGTTTTTTGGCTTGCACTTATTTTGGCCTAGACTTCCAGAGCAGATAGTCACATCATCGCAGAGAAGGCACGATGGCAGGGGCATGAGGCCAGCAGTCTAGAAGTGGAGAGTAAAAACAGGAAGTGGGGCCAGGCTGTGCAACTTCAAATCCATTCCCAGTGCCGTAGTTCCTCAAGGAAGACTCCTCCTCCTAAGGTTCCACCGCCTCACTAACAGCACCACCAGCTGGAGACCAAGTGTTCAAACACATTAGACTGGGGGGACATTTCACATTCAAACCACAACCTGGCGTCAAAACAAAAATTCTTTCTATCGTTTTAGAAACTTGCATTACCCCATAAGTGGTACTTACAGTCAAGTTGAGATCATCATATCAAAATGTCAGCGTGCATCCAATCCTCAGACATCATCTTTACCTTGGAGGCCCATGGGACCTGTAGACAGAGGGGTGCCATTCCCAATTTAAAATAACTCAAAAGGCTGCTTTAAGGGCCTGTAGCAAATTTTCTGTTGGGAAAAAAAAAGAAAATGTTTAGGCTGAGGCAGTGGCTCCGTGAGGAAAGTGTTTGCCCCTGAGGACCTGAGTTCAAATTCCCTGGCAAAAACACAAAGGCTGAAAACGCATTAAATGTCTGCAACCCCTATGCTGTGTGTGCGGAGACAGGTGGCTCCCTAGAGCTACCTGGCTACCCAGTGGGCATCCCAGGTTGGCAGTCTAGAGGACTCTAGGTTTACTGAACTCTCAAGAAATAGGGCGGGGGTGGGTAGATGGCTCAGTGGGCGAGAGCATTTGCTTCTGTGCAAAGACCTGAGTTTGAATCCCTCGAACCTCTGTAAAAGTCAGCAAATATTACAGATACTTGTAGCACCGCTGTGACGAAATGGGGAGCAGAGACAAGCAAGTTCTCCACAGCTTGAGGGCCAGCTAGCTTGGCACAAGCAGCCAAAAGGAAGAAAGGGAGGGAGGGAGGGAGGGAGGGAGGGAGGGAGGGAGGGAGGGGGAGGAAGTGGGGAGAAAAGGAAAAACTAGCAGAGATTCCATCTCAAAATAAGGTATAACAGGAGAACCAACTCTTAAGGGTGCCCTTTGACCTCCACAGTTGTCCTCTGACCTCCACATGTGCCATGTCGAGCACGCGCACACCTTCATTCACACACACAAATGTGCATACGCAAACACTGGCCTCCACAAGCATGTTCATACATATGCAAACACAACAAGAACACCCATGCATATGTACATGCTAAGCACAAAGAAAGAAAAGTGTGTGTGGCATTCAAAGCAATGAAGCTGGGTTTGGTGGCACATACCTCAAATCCCAGCTTTAGGGAGGCAGGGGCCAGCCCGTCTCTATGGATTGCAGGCCTGCCAGAGTTACAGGATGACACCCTGTCTGGAGAGAGAGAGAAATGGGGGGCAGATATCATGGTTTCTACATAAACTGTTTTAAACTGCTTAATAGTGATGGAATTTCCTTTTTTCCCTTACTTTGGCTGATTAGGATCTTTTTACTACCCAGAAGAAAATGGCTATAAATAAATAGTCTGTGTTTTTACAATTTTATTATGATCACTACACTTTACCTTTCTTTTGTATCCAAGTCATAGGGCCTGCTTATCAGATTATACTTAAATGTTCCTATGTGTGCGTGCCATGCAAAACTCCCAGCCAACTTGTTAGATGCAGTTTCTACATCCAGGTGGTCACTGGTGAAGGCGTGCAGACAGCCCAGAGAACACAGAGAGGGGACTGAAGGACCAGACCCTGGAATGTTCAGGACATCCCGGGAGGGGGGGGGGGGGGGACACAAAACTCTGATGTTGAGTGCACTGTGTGAGTCTGAGCAGATAAACCCACTTTGTTCCCTGTTTTAAATATCAGAAATGAAAGGTGCAGCTATAACTGTGAATGGAATAATTTAAATAAAAAGGTAGCAAAACTATCCGGCCAGTGGCTAGGTCAGGTGAGGTCTAGGGAGGATTAACGACATCCTCATCCTTCCCCTCTAAAGGGGAAGCTCTCATCTGTCTGGAATGGTTGGCTTGTCAGGAAGCCAGGGAATAGGCGAGACAATCTTTTTAGGTTCTTTCCACCATCATGATTCTGTGATATATTTATGTGACTTCTAGCATATTCCATGTATTGTGGTTCTGATTCCTGTGGTCAGTGTGGCCTAGACTGTATCTCATCACTTATGGCAGATTCCTATTAAATTATAAGATGAGTGTTTTAAAAAAAGTAACTAAAGCAAAGGTAAAGATTTGGAAGGAAAAACAGATACACAAGTCTGTAAGAATAAAGATGAAGGTGGTACCCATGGCTTCCCTGGAGCCGGCTTTCCTGGCTCCTAAGAAGCAGAATGACAAAGGCCAGAGCTGGTCGAGCTCCGTGATGTTCCAGGAGACTTGTCCTTGTTCCATGTGATCCCTTTTACCAACCTTTGAAAGTACATACGACAGCAGAGAAAGACATATTGTTTTAACTTAACATATTCCGGAAATAATTTGTGGTATTAATAGCTTCTCTTCTTGGTAACTTACTAAAGGGAAAAGGGCAGTGTGACTTGGAAGACTAGTTAAAATTTTATAGCCGTTGGCTCTCACCCTTACAGGAGAACTCTGACAATTGTTCCCGTGGAAACATTGTTCTCGCTAAATAACGAAAATAATTGTTTTGCTTCAGGTAGTGTAGGAGTTAAACAGTTTCTTGTGTGCTGGGCCAGGATTCATTTTACATTTTTTTCCCATGAGAAAACGTGTTCCATGATCCAAACTGCTGATTTACAAATCAACTTCAAAATTGCATCCATTTATAGACCGGAGATTACCTATGTTGTTTCATTCCCCCACAAGGCATTTCCATGGGCCAGGATTAAATGAACACATGCATCTCCCCCTAGGTGGTAGTTACCCTCATGCACACACATGTGCAAACACACATCTGCACATTCACAGGTAAGGGTTGAAACTTTCTAGCCTAAGGGATTATTAAGCAAGAAAGGAGCATGGAGACACCAAATGTTTGTTGCCTGTAAAAGCCCCACTACATCTGCTCTCCTAGAAATAGACACACCTTTGAAATTTGTGTTTCGAATATTCTCTCCTCCACAGAAGAGCTTGCAACCGCTGCTGGCCAAGTGTTGGACTTTTGCGTTGTCCAACACAAACTCATGAAGATACTGTTTCATCTGTAGCCTTGATATAGAGTTCAGCTAGGGGGCGTGGTCTATAGGATCTCTTGCAAAGCGCGGGTTTCTCTCTAGTACAAGTGAAGGCAAGGAGTGTCGGCCAAGAATCTTGAGAGCCTGCTTGCTCGTCCCAAAGTGACTTCAGCGCTGTGCTCTCAACACAGCGAAGGTCAGAGCACCACAAGCCTCTCACAGGGAGTGGGGACCGCACTTATTCTAGTTGGAGGAAGGCAAAATTTGTCCTCTGATCCCCAGAGACTGGCAAAAGCAAAGAATGTTACTGTTCATTTTTCTGTTGGCGACCCCGAGGGCATATCAAACAAACCGGAAGCGGTACCTATGTGTGATTTGTTTTCCCTGATGATGTCATTTAACCAATTGGGACCAAAAATATACCAATGAGTCAGTGTCATTCCCTGTTTTCAGGGTAAGAAACTGAGATAATTTGTCACCTTCCAAAAATAATCACACTGAACCGAGTATGGTGGGTGGAGTGGACCTGGGCTCTTCTAAATCCCAAGGTGATCCCTCAATGCAACGGTTGATCTCCAGTAGAGCTTTTGGAAGCCTACAGTCCCAGTGCCCTTCTGCTGTAGATTCTGGGAAGGAGTCCAGAAAATTCCTTTTCCAAAAAAAGAAAAATTAAGTGACACAGGCAGTAGCCAGGCTGAGGAAGCCCCATGTTGGCATGTCCCCAAAATGTGTGCCTCGTGACTCCACGTTCCTCCCATCTGTGAAGAAGGGAAAGCACATGGCTCATAATCTGGGGAGTCCTCTGTGCCTTAACATTTAGGAGATTCCCAGTGATTATTCATATTTTAAAGATTGACAGTCTTAAGATGCATACTGTGTGTGCGTGCTTTGTGTGTGTGTCCGCATGTTCACATGTGTGCGGGCACACTCTTGTGCATGTGCTGATGACCGTGAGTGTGTGTGTGTTCACGTAAATGTGCCCATGTGTAAGCATGTGCTGGTGACCATGTTGAGGGGGGAGAACTTGACACTGACTCACTTCCTCCACCAGTCTTCACTCTGTTTGCAGAGGAGGAGTTTCTCACTAAACCCAGAGCTTCCCAGTTCACCAGCTTGCCCTGGGAATCCCATGTCTGCACCTCCTGCGGCCTGGGATTACAGATAGATTATCAAGCCTGCCCCATTTATGAAGGCCAGGGATCTAAATTCTAGTCCTCACACTTAAGACATCAGTCATATTTCTTTCTTTCTTTTTATCTATCTATCTATCTATCTATCTATCCCTACATATACACATATGCATGCATATTGTATACATATACAAACATACATCTATGCACATATATTTTAGACATCAAATTTCAGCTAGATTTTCCCAGTCTTAATTTGTCAGGGGATTTTTATGTATGCTGTACGTCCTTTGGATATGACAGAATTTATCCGTCGTAACTTGGGAAGCACTGGGCACTGGCCTAGTCTACATCCTTCTGTCCATCATAGCAGGAAAGGTTAGCATTTCACCATAAACATCACACCAGTTCAGCCTCTGTCCAATAGCCACCCAAATAACACAAGCCTTGCAAACCATTCAGAGGGTGGGAGAGAAAGCAGTGCTATGCCCGTGGGCCTCAGACCTCATTGGCCTCTCAGTATGGAGCAGTGCGACATGCTATAATTGGACACGTGTCATGTTTCCCTGTCCCTTGCTTTCCCCCTCCTCAATGTCTATGTCTAAGATTAGACCATAAAGCAATGAGACTTAACACAATAATAACCACAGGCCTTCAGGGAAGTCCTCAAAGCCACAGAAATGCCTCTGGGGCTTCCCCAGTGCTTGGTCCTCCGTTTGATCATCTGATTCTTCCTGCACTTGCTCACTTATCTTAACGGATGTTTTCTGAGGATCCGCTGCTAACGTTGGGCACTGGGCCCCATGCACAATGCTTGTTGTTCCTGCCACTGACTTCTGATCTTTGAAGCAATTTCATTATGGAAGTTTTGACACCTGCTTTTTAGGGAGAAATAAGCGTGTACAAGAAAAACTGACACAAATAGAAATCTAAAGGAACGTGGAATCATGATAGGTAAGAACAAGTTGGGGCCAAATCCTGGCTAAGTGTGAATGGAGCATGTAAGAGCTGGAATCCTGTTCAGTAGTTAGAGGGGAACCGTTCGAAAGAGTTCTTACGCCAGGTGTCAGAGTCTTCTGGGGAGTATTCTCACCCTCTTTATCCCCTCATCTTACTGCGGAAATAGGTTTGTAAGGAAGTGCCCAGGTGTGTGTGCATCACTCACTGGGGTGACCATATCCCAAACTCTAGTAAAGACTCACTGCCTGTAAGGCACGCGCTAAAGACTCCCCTTTATTGTCACAAATCCCCCAAGTGAGGAAATTCTCTGTTTCAGAAAGCCTTACGAAGTTTTGTTTGTTGCTCTCCTTGAGATACAGTCCTGGCTGGCTTTGAACTCATGACCCCCCTGTCTCAGCTTCCCAAGTAGCTGGGAGTACAAAATGTGTGTAATAACACTGCATCCGATGTGTTCTTGTCTGCTTGTCTCCTTCCGCATGCTATTCCAGGACCCTCCCCTTATTTCAGAACAACCCTCAAGGCTTCCTGCCTTTCCAAGAAGATAGACAGTGTCTGTTGTCTCCAGAGTGCTGCTCCAAGCTGACTCTGGAATCAGAGCAAAGATAAACTCAGTCAGTCCAGGGGATGGGTTCCACATTGTCTTAGGGTCCTTAGACAAAAGCAGAGTCCTCTAATGCAGACCTGAAGGAAATAAACGACAAAGGAGAAAAGCCTATAAAAAGAAAGGAAGAAAGGAAGGAAGGAAAGAAGGAAAGAAAGATAGAAAGAAAGAGAGAGAGAGAAAGGAAGAAAGGAAGAAAGAAAGAAAGAAAGAAAGGAAAGAAAGAAAGAAGGAAGGAAAGGAAGGAAGGAAGGAAGGAAGGAAGAAAGAAGAAAAGAAAAGAAAAAACTTTCTCTCCTTAGGATACTATCCATTAGTTTTCTATATCTACTTGGGTCCCAGACTCTTTGCCATGCTCATGTTATTGCTCCCCCTTGTGGACTTCTTCCTCACTGCAGGCCTGTGTTTCCCTGGTTATTGTGGCCCTGAGCTAAAGGAAGAAAGAGGACTGTGCTGGGGTCTTCCTGTACCCCAAGAACAGAGCAGGTAACCTGAGCCCTTCAGTCATCCTTTCCAATCTCTAAGGACCTGTAGTTCCCCCTCTGCACTGTTTGCTTTGAAGTGCTAATAAGCACACATCCTTTCTTTGATTTGAGATGCGTTGCAAAATTGCAGGGCATCTAGTAGTTGTCGAGTGATACAAGAGTTCAGACCAAAGCAGGGTTGGATATCCCTTCTAACTGACTAACTGGCAAGTGTTTCCTGAAGGCTGCAGGAGTAGAGGCATCTCCAGAGCTGCAGAAGAAAGTCTGTGCTCTCCCACCCTGCCCTGAGCGGGGAAGCAAACCACTGGACACTTTCCTAGCCTCGCCTCTGTGTAGTACGTGTATTGGATTTTTGTTTCTTTCTTCCTTTTTAAACCTTGGTTCCATTTCAGTCCACCAATGTAGGTAGGCTTTTCTTCCTTTACATGCATTTGATGGCGTACTTACCCTTTCTAAGTATTGGAAATCTACTCTTGTTCTTGTTCGTTGATACTGTTCTTCCACTCAGGAAACTTTAGAAAATATTCTTTCTATTCTCTATTCTTTTTCTCTCTCTTTCCCCATCCCCCTCTCCTCTCCTTTCTTCCCTCCGTGTGTGTGTGTGCGTGTGTAGAAAAGACAAGGCCACATACAGGCTGGCCACGCTCTCCGCCACTGAGCCCACACTCAGACCCTTAATCCTTTTAGTGGGTTTTGTCTGCACTTGTTCAGCGCATCCTACAAAAGGCAAAAGGTTTGTTTCCATTGGGAAAGTTCATCTCTAGATAATTAACTGGGAAGCTTGAACCATCACTCAGCACTGAAGAGCAGGACTAAGGATTGATAGATTCTGGCATCACCTTTTGGGTCACGGCGACTTTACAAGATCTGTGGACGCTGGGGCTGGGGAGACGTCACAATGAAGAGGAGTATGTGCTGCTCTCGTAGAGAAGCCGTGTTCGGTTCCTAGGATCCATGTTAAATGGGTCGTAACTGTAACTACAGTTCAGGGCATCTGAAGCCTCTGTACATGCATAACCCATACACATGCATGCCATTCATAATAAGTAAATCTATGTTCCATGTCTGTGCTCCAATTCCTAAACTTCAAAGAACGGACAATAATATTTAGCTCTTCAAGTATTAAATGATAGCAGGTATATAAAGAACTCCTTGGGATGGTATGTGACAAACCCTACCCCCAACCCTCAGAAAAAGATGCCTTTGCTAGGCATTATTTCATCTCGGAGATTATGAGGGTAATGCTGACAGTGAGCCTTATATAAGATACTAATCATTCCACTCTGTTTCAGGGAGAGTTGGATCCATTGCCTGGGTGAGAGACAATTATGTCTTCGGCTACTTAGATGGGTTTCTTGATACCAAGCAAGCATTTCTAAAGGGGTGTGTTCATCCCATAAACCCTGCTGGGACATAAACTTCCTGCAGACTTAGGGGACAAATAAGCCTGGCCCCGGCCCTCCCGTAAGTTAAATATGAGAACCCAGTCTAAGCTAGTGGATTATCAAAGGGGCATCCCCAAAAGATGAGAGCTCATCAAAGGCAGACCTATCACCCGTCTATCTGCAGCCAAATTTGTTCCTCCTCCAGGATCCCGTCACCACAGATGGGTACCACAGTGTGCTCATTGTCCTAGCTGAGAGATGGTGTCTGGTCTCCTTTTCCTGGCTTTCTATGGCCAGATCGCCACCGAGCTCCTCGCTTCCATCTTCCTCGTGGCCATCTCTGCAGTTCTTCATCCTTCTAACTGCTAAAAGCTCCCAGAGCCCTCGCTTCAACATCTGCTGTGGGTCACGTTAGAGCACATTTTGCACAACCCAACACCAGAGCTTCCTCTAATTCCTCAGTACCTGCGGCCACCGTAGCCACCACTGCCACTCCCAGCTTCCTAGCTCGGCTTCCTGCCCAGCTCTTCTGGGCTGGGCTGGATCTCGGGGCGCTGAGCTCCCTGGCCCTGGCCTCTGATCTTCATTCTTCTTCACATCTTCCACCCATATCTCAGAAATAACGTAAATTAAAGCGAATCTTTTCTGACTTCAAAACCCCACAGAGTCACCCTCGGGATCCCTCGCATGGTCGGCTGTGTTTTCCAGCTGTTCTCTGCTCACCTGCTTCCTTGCTCACCCCACCCCGGTTGTTCTAAAGTCCTCTCTGACACGATGGTAAAACACTTTGACCAAAAGCAACTTAGGGTTTAAGGCTTATTTGACTTATGCATCCAGGTTCATCGTTAAGGAAAATCGGGGTAGGAGCCCGAAACAGAAACCTGGAGGACCAGGATGCAGGGTCACTCACCGGCCTGCTCAAAACAGGCTTTTGCTTGGCTAACTTTCTTACATACTTCAGGACTACCTAAGGATGGCGGCGTGGTGGCAATTAGTAATCAGGATGACCTTACACAGATGTGCTAAATATGACCTAGGTGTTCCTCTCAGAGCACTCTAGGCAGGATCAAACTGACAGTTAAATCTAGTGACAAGACCCAAGGTCTGGTACAGAGAATTGGCTGTCACAGCTTCCCAAACTCAGTGTTTGCCATCTGTGTTTGTTTCTTGCCTTCTCTTTGACCCTTTCATACTGTGAATCGGTGCACATCACAGAGGATACCCCTAAGGAGAAGTACCCATCTGCATTTGCGGGTAGGCTGGACACAGTACCAGTGTGCCTTCCACGCATGGCCTGGATCTGGATCTCACGTTCCCTCGGTCTATCTCACCTACAACACTCTGAGCTTCCTGAGAGAGAGAGAGGACCCAATATTTTTTCTTTTAACCACACGCCAAGTAGTATGTGGCCTGAGATTGAGATCATGGATATTAAAGAAAAGCGGGATCCAGAAAGTGGGATTCAGAAAGTTGGATTGGAAGAGAGGGATATTTTAGCTGGGAGGAATGAAGGGAGGAAGGAAGGACTTGAAAATGCTGGGGGGGCGGAAAACACAAGTATCCCAGAAGGAGGAAGCTTGTTCCTAAGCTTCGTCCTGGTCAGGCTTTGGTATGGATGGATATGGAAGGAATAGGGAGGGATCTGGTTTGATGGGATATCGAGAGCACTGTAGTCCCAGGATGCATCGGGGTGGCCAGAGGGGAAGCTGGATGAGACCCAAGAGTGCGTTTCTGGGTCTGGTGGGCCTAGCAGCACCACTGGGACATTTTTTAGTCTTTCCACCCACTGTGCTCGTGTGCTTATCTCCTGTGCAATAAAGGAGGCCATGACTGTTGAGTGGGCACATGCCGTGGATCAGGAAGAAGCCGTAAGTGGCACTGTATGTGCCCGGAACAGCAAGGGTGTAGTCTTTGGAGACGTCAGGTAGTGCCATTTCTGCCGTGATGATACCAGTGCATGGACGATCAAGGCGTCCAGTGACAGCAGGAGGGCTGGGAACTGGGCAGCAGAAGCTCAGAAGGTCACGCTTGTTACTAGAAATGGGTCAAGTGTTAGCATTCGTGAAGGTCAAATGGTACTTGGACAAGAAGTGTTTGATTTTACATCTGGGAACAATGATAAAACATGTAGGGGAAGAATGTCCTCTGCCCTCACTCCCCTAAGGCCGTAAGTATGGGCGCTGGCATCTTGAGTGTGTTTAAGGATAAGTCTAGAAGGAGTTCTACACTGTCATGCTGATCCATCTTTCCTGGAGAAACAGGCAGCTTATGACTATGGCACTGTTCTCAGAAGTCTAGCTGTTACCTTCTGTCTTCAGAGGCAACAGATTGACATGTGTTCCGAGGGCGTGCTAGCGTGTCGAATAGGGGACAGAGTCAGTGTCTTCCCGTTTGCTTCTTCAGGGCTACCAGGGCCATTCTTATAAGACTTTTATGCACACAGGGAACTCTCTGAATTAAAATAATCTAGAGATAAAAGCATAAATTGTCTTTATCTTAAACACACAGATTGGGTGGGGACCGGAGAGTTAGCTCGGTAGCTAAGAGCACTGGCAGCTCTTCCAGAGGACCTGGGATCAATTCCCATTACCCACATGACAGCTCACAACTGTCTGTAACTCCAGTTCCAGGTGATCTGACACCCTCGCACAGACATACTTGCAGGCAAAACACCAATGCACATGAAATAAAGTAAAATTTAAAACACAAACACAGACAAGAGTTCTTTTTCTAAGCAGTCATCCTCTGAGACAAATTAGCAATGCTTTTATGCTTATGCCTATACATGGCAATCCATCACAGCTCAGAATTAACCATGTGCCCAAGCAGGAAGCTAGACTCCAGAAGCAAGGGTGTGCAGCAAGGGCTTAGAAGGGAAACTGGAGAAAAACAGGGTCCAATTTCCTTTGTACTGAAGCCCAAGGAGGGACGGACAAGGCCATTATTCACCATGGTTTCCTCAGAGTCTCCCAACTAACAGAAATCCCAGGTTTAGGAGCTGGGTCATTTAACTATTAAATTCAACTTGATTTTTTCTGATTATTAATTAACATAATAATTTCTCCAATTATTATTAGTTAGTACTTATAATAATTTGTCCTATTATTATGCATTGGTGGGTTTAGACTGATCGTCTAGGTCTATAAAGGATCATGTGCTTGATGCTCCTTTATAGATAATAAATTCTTCACATGAATAATGATCAAACATGTGCACATGGGGCAGGCCCTAGTTAGACCCCTGGGAACAGGATGGCCCAGGGCTTGTTATGTTTGAGAAGGTCTGGAGTCGAAGTTCACACTTGTCTGTCATTGCTACCGTGCTTAAGATGTGGATGGCCGTTTTTCTTTCTAGTTTTCAGCTTCCTCTAGTTCCTAGAATCTGAAATACTGCATCTCTGACATTCATCTACAAGAGCAGTCTTCAAACTGCATTTTTTTTTAAAAGAAAAATATCACCATGTCCATTTTTGTGGGGCCAACTGGAAATTCTAGAGAAAGAATTCAGGATGTCAGGGAGGCTTAAGAATGCCTGGAATTTCTAGTTCATTTCACTAAATGTTTTCTGTATCGTGACAGGTCCTGGGAAACCATAAAAGTCGGTTTAGATGAACATGAAATGCGTTTTGCCTTACTGATAACCACAAATAAATAATTCACACGACCACCCACCAAAGGATTCCACGACTTCCAGAAGCTTTTGAGTTCCCAGTGAAATACATTCCTTATACATTTGTATAATCAGAGAGAAAAATAATAAGGGGTGCTTATTTTATTACCACCGAAAATGCTACAATACTAGCTTGGAATATTTCTGTAAGGTCAATAGTGTCCCAGAAATATAAGAAGATGATTAACTCCTTTTCCTGGCCGACTTTAAATGAGGCGATTAAAGTATTCCCTCCCCAGCATTTCATTCAGTACTGCAAAATGTCCATTTCTCCAGGAGAAATTCCTCAGTCTGGGGCTGAGGAGATGGTTCAGTGGGGAGAAGTACTTACTGCCCAGGTGAGGACCTGGGTTCAAGGGCCCAGACCCCATGTCAAAACTGTCTGTATGGACCAGCACCTGTGAATCCCAAGGACCCTGTGACAAAACAGGAGGTGGAGGAAGGGGAATTCTTAGACCTCACAACCATATACAGCTTGGCATAGAGGAAAAATGGTCAAGAAACCCTTTCTTAAACAAGGTGGAAGCTAAGGACTCACACCCAAGGTTGTACTCTCAAAAACATGGTCTCTCTCTCTCTCTCTCTCTCTCTCTCTCTCTCTCTCCCTCCCTCCCTCCCTCTCTCTCTCTCTCTCTCTCTCTCTCTCTTTCCCTCTCCCTCTCTCCATACCAATTGCATAATTTTTCTAGCAATAATCAACTGAATTGGTTACAGGGCTGGTAGTCTGGGGAGAAAGCTGATTTATCCAGGAAAGAACCTTGTGAGAGATTCTCGCTTTGCACCAAGTTCGGCTGTTGGTCCTGGCCCAGAAGAACTAAAGTGGGGCTGGAAGGAGGAGACCAGAGAACTTTTGGTTTAATATGGCTTCGACGTTAGTTCCGGCACATGCTAACCCTGCCCTTCTTTTCATAGATGGAGCTGATTAAGAACATCAGCACTGCCGAACAGCCCTATTTATTCACGAGACACGTTCACTTCCTCAACTTCTCAAGGTGAGTCACTCTCTAGCTTTGTGGTCATTTCCTGTCTTCTGAATCTTTATGGTCTGTCTAAGGAGCAAGCAATGCCCTCACGGTCAACCTGGATTGACAGCCCAGAGTCTTCACCCTTGAAAGACAAAGGTGTGGTCAATCTAGTTAGCTTTGCTACAGAGAAATCAAAGCTTGAAACATTTCTTCCTAGAGAACCTTCTGAAGTATTCTAAAAACATGGAATTATTTTTGATGAGAAGACATCCAATGACATAGTATTTTAACAGGGGGAAAAGAGATGATTTTTGTATTGAAACAAAGAGACAAGAAATGAAAATTTTGACATCCATTTCCTGCAGTGTGAGCCTGCTTAGAACTCTAGGGACAGCACAACAGTAGGGTTATAAATGTCTCTTCTGCTCCAAAGAGCTCGTGCCAACCCCTACCTAACTTATTTTGTTTTTAACCTAAACATCGCAAGTCTTGTATATTTGACAATGGTGAGAGACTTTTGATCTGTTTGTTTGTTTTTCCTTTGACTTCTGTACCCTTATATAACAAGAGTGCAGATTTTCATTTTCAAATTTTGGGCCTTCTTTTGATTAAACTGAGTCTTCGAGTTCTGTGTGTCCTTTCTCTCAGCCGTCCATGGACACTCGCTACAGTGTTATTGCTCCTTACACTGGTAGCCCTTAGGTTCCTGCTGTGCCTACCAGTTCTGCCATGTCCTCACCATTGGCATCTGTCAGTCAATAGCTCACCGGGTCCAGAGACAGATCCTTTCACAAACCTAGGGCTCCCGAGACCTCAGCCACCCGTCTAGCACCATCGTCTGAACATTAGGATAACAATTCCATCAGTAGACTCAAAGGGTGCTTCATGCACACACAGTGGGTACCAGTTACCAGGTGGTGCTGACCGAGTTGCCGCTGTGGGCTGGCACCTCAGGAGGCTGGCTGTGGAGAAGCTCTGCTGTCCAGCCTGATACCTGACACCCCACTGGGCTTGGTGCAGGTTTTAGTCTTCAAAGGACTCCCTGCTGCCCAGGAGGTCCAGGGCCAATTAAATATAACGGAGGAATGAGATTCGGCAAAGGTACATTACTAAGCAAAGGAGTTCCTACATTCTATTTCCAAGTGAGATTCGCAGGCCTGAAGTTCCCCAGGACTGCTTGACAAGACAGAGTTGTATGGGACAAGAAATAGGACCTTTAAAAGAGTCAACGGTAACAGGACCAGGTGCTGGCCCAGCTCACTGTTTTTCACCATGGCTCATTGCTGGGTTAGCTAGCGTGTGCACCCTGCTTCTTCCCTCCAGAAGCCATGTCATTAGTCATAATGAGGCCACTGGGATTCGTTAGATGTTCTGGACCCTGTGTTTGATGGTTTGTAAAGAGAGAACCTTGTTTGGTTTGGGCTGTTCCGGTGACTTCCTTCTGTGCCACCCCTGACACCTTCAAACTTCAGTCATTAACTCCCCTTTCTTTCTAGGTTAGATCTTTGCATCCAAGCTGCAATACAACAAATCTTAATAACGATCTCAGGCCAGTTCAAAACTCTAATGAGAAGCCCCAAACTGGTATCTTAATTGGATCGGCAGCACCCAGCATGGTGGCTGTATTTTATCTGAGCCTCTACCATCAAATACAGGAGTGGAATCCTGATTGCTTTAATTGTAGATGGAAAAAAAAAAAAACCTTTTAGAAGATACCACATCTGCAGGAAACGGTGGAGCCCTGACTGTCAGGAACCCTAAGCCTTACAGCCCACCTTCCTACTGCCCAGGATGAGGGCAAGCCATGTGGCCTTTTGGGGAAGGCTATTTTCTCAACTTTAGAAAAGGGGCAGTTCCTTCCCCCTCCCACCTGGTACGCATGGTTGGTCCATGAGGAAATGCTCTCTGAGAGAGAGACGGTACAGGAACTCATGGCGGTTCTTACTGCATCTCTATGGCAGTCCTGGAGCTGCCTGGCCCACAGTGACCCTCCAGCAGGAACAGACAGACGCACGGACAGGTTGTCTCCTCTCTCCCCTCTGCTCATCTCAGAACACATTGGTGAAGCCTCCTCTCTCAACCTTCTCTATGCCAAGATGGCTGGGACTTCACCGGTGAACTCGGAATGTTTCCCTTGTCTTTGGAATCCTTGAAGTGTTCTTCTGCTGCAGATGTGTGTAGTCAAGAGTGATGGATATAGGGAGAGGAGCCACAGGGCTTCCCCTAGGGGAGATGGAGGGCAGCAGTCTCCCTCTGGTTGTGCTGAGGTATGAGAGACCAGCCAGCTCTAGAGCAATGAGAGACAAGAACATTCCCTGTCCAGGAGCAGCAAGAGGGAGCAGACCAAACAGCTGGGGGAATGCACTAAGCTCAGACTAGAGGAGGGACCTGGCTGGAGACAGAATCGTGACTGCTGAGGCGGCCTCAGTGGGAGCATCATCCCCTCTGTTCTTCTCTCCCGATAGCCCAGGTCCAGGGCCTTAGCTCTAAGATGTGTAGAAACATGAGGAAAATTACAAGATGAACACGATTCCTTGGCAGGACCACTGTTAAATTCATAGAACCAGGGTATTAAGAATGAGTTTGCCTTCTTTTTCAGGGGTGTGTCTTTCTTCTGTCTAAGTAGCAAACTGTGACTCCACAGAGGTAATCCCACCCCCGCCCCCCAGAAGAACACAAGGAGTAAGGAGAACAGCTGAACTGGGAATTGTTAGAGAGCTTGCAATCTGAGCTCTGTTTTGAATTCTAAGCATAAATACTTCTGAACTGCTCTAGAGAAAGCTGCCCCTACAACCAGCAAACGCTGCTGGTGTGAGAAGCCAGATGAAGAGGCCAGGCTAGAGCGCTGTCCTTTGGTGATATTCCTGAACTTTTATGTATCATTAACTTGTAGCAATGTCCTTGCTGCTGAACAGACTGTCAGAATCAGGCTGGACCCCGCTCCGCCCCCAATCCAGTCCCTTTCTCTCACATATGTATTCACAATATGCATACTGAGAAGTCTTGAAGGACCTGCGTTCATAGCGGGTTCTTGTTTTGTTTTTTTCTCCATTTATCTTTCTCCATTGAGAATGGCATTCCTATCGGACATGTAGTCAAGAGCAGCAATGTAAACGCTGTCCCGTGAGCTCTTGGCTGTTGGCTAGTGAGCTGACTTCCTGTACCCGTGCCCTCAACTCCTACATCTTTGTTCATATTTCCTCTGAGTCCAAAGGAACCCTTCGGCCGTTTGCAGTCCTGTTCATCCCACCAATAGGTGTTTCTGCAGTTACTCTGGAGCCGGCTTCCTGTCAGAGTCCTGCCAGCTCAGCAGAGAGCTCAGGTTTGGCCTGGGTTTGCACGGTTTTTCCTAGGGTGTTCTTTGATAGCTATTTTGAACTCCTTGGAAATTTGGGTCAGGCAAATGTTTATTCCTCTGGATGAAGGGAGAGCTGAATCCAAAGCATCTTGGCCTAGAAGGTGCGGCTCTGTGTTGGGATGTCGAAGATGGGCCTTTCTTGTTTGTGTTGTAGCTTTGTATGATTTTCACTGATTATTGAAGTAACTTTAGGACATGTGTGTGTGTGTGTAGATGTATACATATCCATATACATCATATACATACATATATACATGTATGTGTGTCTGTGTGAGTGTGTATGTATAGATATATACATATACATGCATACATATGTATGTGTCTGTGTGTATACATAGATACATAATACATACACACACACACACACATTTTTTTTAAAATCTCAACTCTTCCACATCAGCAGCCTCTCTGGAGTGTGTCTTGGATCACGTTCTCGAACGACAGTGACACACTCAGTTCTGCTTGTTCTTCCCGCCTTTGTTGTTTGTCTTCTGAGCTTCTGTGGGGACCAGAGGATAATATTCTGTCCTGGTCTAGAGTCTCTCACACCCTCAGTTGCATTCTCCTAGCTGTGGCAACTTCCTAAAATACATTAGAACTTGAGGCCGCTGAAGGGGTCAAGTAAACCATAGGGACTCTCATGCTAAAAATGCCAAATCGTCTTCCCTTAACCTTTTTGTTTTGGTTTTAGTTTTTTGAGTCTGAGTTTCCATGTGTAGCCCCTGGCATTCTGCAAGTAGCTTTGTAGACCAGACTTGGCCTTGAACTCACAGACTCACTTGCCTCTGCCTCCCAAATGCTGGGATTAAAGGCCTGCGCCACCACCACCTGGCTCCCTTAACCCTTCTTATTCCTCCTTTTTATTCAGGGTTCTACCTGACACCCCCAACTGTTGTTCCTACTTCTGTTTCCACAGATCAAGTAATAGCCCCAATGCCAACACACTGACTTGTGAAAGAAAGAAAGGAGAACAAAGGAACACAGGGGCTTAGCCTCCAGGGTGGCTGTGTGATGCCAGTTGAGGCATTTGACACTTTCTAAAGTGAAGTCTGAATTACTATGGGAACAGAGCCTGAAGCCAGATGCCCTTGAAGGTGTCCTTTTCAACAGAGCAAGCCAGATCTTAGCACTTCCGCAATTCACTGAGTTCCCATCTCTTTTCTAGATGTTGGCTTTGCTCTTATCCTCACACGCGGCGGGATCCCTTTTGATCAGCTCCCTTTAAAAATGATCCAGAAGCTTCAGTCTTCGAAAACAAAAATTAAAAGTGGATGCAGGATGTTTAACACTGTCTCCACCTACTTACCCAGACCTATAAGTTGAAGTTCAAGGGGAGAGCTTTATTGTGAGCTCTCCCTATTGATATCTGCTGAATTTGTCTTCCTCCGGTAGCAGCCTTCCTCAGCCTTGTACTATAGGTTATGAGTGCGTTCACAAGGACACACATAGTTTGAGTTTCCCTCAGTTTACCTCATAAATTTCTTTCTTTCTTTCTTTTTCTCTTCTTTTCTTTTTTGTTTTTTTTTTTCCTTATCATTTTATCTTCCTCAATGAGCAGGAACCCTGATGTCATCAGCCCAGTCACTCCTTGTCTTTCCTTCAGGCCATTTTCATCAGCTTCCCACAGCAAGTGTTGGCTCTGCTTCTCTCCCCTCAACGCAAGCCAGAGAGCAAAGTCTGCTGGCTTGCGCAGCCATCTTCATGCCTGTATCTTCGTGTCTAGTGAGATGCTGTGTTTTGGTTGATATGGTTGAGATGTTCTGCTGGTCGGCATTGGTGATTGTTCCTTACCCAAAGGTGGTTAGAGCACTGGGGTCTGTAGACTGGCTGTGCGTTCTTCTTCTTCCTGTTCTGTGGATTATTGCTGTAGTTCCTGTTTGTCATCATTATGAGCCCAGTTTGTTAAGAGGATATTTGTATTTACGCAGGTTAGCTGGTGATAGGTATAGCTAACTCCTAGGACTAGAGTAGCTGTCTGTCCTGTAGCACAGATGTCCTCTTGCCTACATCTATGAACGGACAAGATTCATTATAGCAGGGCTAACCTTACTTAGGTGTAGCCTGTTTTCCTATATGACAGTACTGGGGAGTCCAGAATAGCAGGTTTGTGTCCTGGGGACTGAAATTTACTGTTGGAGAATCCTTCCTTTGTGCTTCTTTAGAATCTTCTTGCTTGTGTGTGCATGCACACATGAGCACATCCATGCGTGTTTGTGTGTGTGATGACGACCTTGGACATCATTTCTTCAGTTGCCTTGTTTGTAACAGGGACTCTCTGGCCGATAAGCTCCAGGGTCCTCCTTTCTCTATCTCTCGTACCACCATTGCTGGCATTGTGAGCACATGCCTCCATGCCCAGCTTTCTACATGGGGACCGAATTCAGCTCCTCTTGGAAAGCAAGTGCTTTACTGACTGAGCCGTGTCCCAGTTTTTAGTGTCTTCTTATTGAGTATCTTTAAAAATGCAAATATGCTGGGCTCCGCCGTGTGTGAATTAATACACACAAACATATTGGTGGCTCGTTATATCTACTCTGCTCTAGCATACAACCCTTATACTGACAGAATTGAACAGCCAGGAAGCATGCACGGAAGCATTGATTTCTGTATTTAGTCACCATCTGTTGAGGGCCTACTGTGTGCTGTCCACTACTACATGACGTAGTCTATGGCCATAGGAGGCACCCAGTCTGTTGTGAGAGACAGACATGTCAACACAGTAGGAAAGCCAGAGTTCAGGGATGGAGCACACTGGGGTTAGGTGCTAACGGAATATAAAACCTGGTGCACCTGAAGTCCGAGCAGGATCGAGAGTTCAGGGCAGCCTTAGAGCTGCGTGAGACCCTGTCTCCAAAAAACCAACAGAACCGTGGCTGAAGTTATATGATTATGACTCAGGCTGGGTTTTGAGTGGTGAGCAGAATCCTCTAGCAAGAGAGGTGGGTACTGGCTCCTGTCCAGCCATTTTATCTGAGTGTTTTCTGTCTCTTGGAACAATGCCAAGCACTTTCATCAGATGGAGGCTGCAGGTTCTCTCTGGAAGTCACTAGAACCTCATCACAGGGCCATGGGTTCTCTCCTAAGGTCACTAGAAAGTGCCTCTGCCTAGAGCCTGAGGTCTTGCCATAGTCCTCTCTGGGGTCACTTTCTTGAAGCAGTTCAGAGAAGCGGGAAGGAGCCCTGAACGGAATTTCATCTTCCTAATATGGATCTTGAAGGCCTTGCCTTTAAAACAGGTTCTTACTGCAGATGCGGAATCCTTGTGGAAGTATTAAAGCTAGAGAAGCCATCCAGAATGGCCACCCTGTGGCCCTCAGCCCAAGTCCTCCCCGGGAGAGCCACGCATGCAGCCCAACACAAAACCTGGAAGCCTTCTTAACACAGTGGGAAACACTGTCCAGGTCTTTGCTTATAGCTCAGTTGCATAGCTCTAAAGTACAGACCTTATAGATGACAGCATCCATCACCGTGTCAAGTGCTGGACATGCCTGATAGATACTAATTCAGTTGTTGTTTCCTGATGGATTCTCATTGTGCAGCTTAGGCTGTCCTCAAACCCCAAATCATCTCCTCAGTTCCAGCCCTTGGGGATAATCATCTTGATTTGCAATTCTGCATCATTATGTTTCTTAACTCTGGGATTTCCTTTCTACGGACAAAACTGAAGATTCTGGATCCAAATGACCTGTGTTCATCTCCTGGCAGAGCCACAAATTGTTTAGCCTCTTTCTGCCTCAGTAGTTTCCCTGGGTATAATGGGGATAAGTCCAGTTTTTAGTCCACAGAAGATCGGAGATCTTCCCTGCATTTGCTGGGTCAAGTATTAAGAACCTAGTGACTGTTGAATCCTCAGGGATGGTGACTGCTTCCAGTCCACTTCCCCTAGAGCACCTGGCTGAGACAATGTGAATTATAGTGTTATAGAAGGCCTATGTAGCCGCCAAGGCATTTGGAATCAAGCAATAAATTGAAACAACTGTTGAGGGCCACCTGTATGCCAGGGGGTTTGTACCAGCCCCTGGAAATACAAAGTCTTGTCCTTAGCAAAGCTGGACCTACTGAGAAAACCAGACATTTGTACCATAACACTGTCACATGGCATAAAAGGGATAGTGATGTGCAAAAAAAAAAAAAAAAAAAAAAAAAAAACACCTGGTCTCTCCGTGTCCTTATGGGCACCTGGATCATGTGTTCCTGTTTCCTGCATGGTAACAAAATGCCTCCCAATTTCCAGTTGCCTGTCATAGTGGTGGGAGGCACTTTAGCACATGGGCAATGGTTGGATTAAGTCAACCTAGAAGGAAAATCTGTCCCAGCAGGTCTTATTTTCTTGCAGCAGGGATAAATTGTAATGAGTTTCCTGTTTGTGTGCCCGTGTGTTAGGTTTGGAGGAGACCAGCCTGTCTACATCAACATCATTAGAGACCCCGTCAGTAGGTTTCTATCCAACTATTTTTTCCGTCGCTTTGGAGACTGGAGAGGGGAACAGAATCACATGATCCGCACCCCCAGCATGAGGCAGGAGGAACGCTACCTGGTAAGTTCTGCAGCAGGCCCGAGCGGGGAGTCCTGGCTGGGAGCTCCTGTGCCTCGGAAGGCTCTGTGGGTGAGAACTTGTTCCAGTTGACCAGAACACCTCGACTGATCCCAGATTTGCTTTGCTCAGTTTGTCTTTATTGCTGAGTTGTAGGACGTTCCTTGGGAGTCCTGAGGGGCCACTCCCATCATTAAGAACATATGTGTTTCAAGATCTCTCTTTGCAGAGGGCTGCAAAGTCTGTTCTCACTCTTGATCCTATTCAGTTCCCATGGCAACCTCTCCAGAGAGCGGGTTTCCACATGGGGACCTTGAGATTCCAAAGGGACCTAGATGTCCTGTTCCCCTGACAGTGTACCTGGCCGTTGCTGGTCTGACGACCAGCTGATGGTCCTCTAGCCTTCTGGCTTCAAGTCCTGCTTTCCTCCCGTCCTGTGGATGACTGGCCGCCGTGCGCCACTTGGTGTTTCTGAATCTCCATAAAGGATGCTATTGTTGGCCTCCAGTTGTTTCAAAACAGGAATTACTCACAAAAAAATGGAAGGCAGAGCTGTGTGCCATAGACCAGCCTGCCATACACCAGCATAAAAGACATATTTCTCATCTCTTAGTGAGCTGGTGACAAAAGCTCATTGAGGAGCTGTGAGCCCCACGCGTAGGAGGCCGAAATCATGGCCTCTACATGTCAGAGCCTCGTGAGTTGGGGGCAGAAATCATGCCCTCTGCGTGGGAGAGCCCGGTGAGTTTCCCAGGTTATCTTGTGCTGTTGGGCAAGGACGTGGCCAGGGCCAGACGTGCTGAGGCATTGATGCAGATGTGATCCCACAACTGGAGCAGCATGTACTCAGCACCTGTGTCTGCTCCTACTGGTCCCCATCACCAGCCTTGTCACCAAGAGAGGGTAGCCAGTGTCATCACGATACCCAAACCCCCTTTGATGCTTAAAAAAAAAAATCTCGGTATGTGTTTCATTCTCCATGGGGTCACTTTCACACCTTAAGCTCTGTACAAGAGATACAGAGGACGAGTTAAACACCTTACTCAGCCATGCGCTTCCAGGTGGTAGGCCAGCCCAGACCAGACTCAAATCTGCCCGCTTCCCCCTAGTACAGGCTGAGTATCCTTTTATGAAAATCCACAATGCCCTCAAATCACTCTGAGAATCGACATACTGTACCCCAATCTCACTGATATCGTCGTCAAAAATGTATGCGCACTGTGAACACCGCATAGCATTAGCTCTAGGATATTGTCTATGAAACATGCATGGGCTTCATGCTTAGACTTGGTATTCCCCCAAGATATCTCATGTAATAACTCTTTAAGATTTCTAAGCATTTCAATGTTTCTTCATTTACCTGAAGCTTCAGGGATTTTTTTTAAATTTTTGTTTTGTTTTGTTTTAGTTTATGGTGTCAAGTGCCCTAATCTTTGTCTTTAAATTGCAGTTAGGAGCATGGGTACTGATATATTTTTGATTCAGTGACACGATGTATGTACTCAAAATACAGAATCACCTCCCAAAGGAATAGTGTTTTCTAGTTATCTTTGTTATTTGTATTGACTCTTGCGATGGATTTATGTTGTTTTTAAAAGAGTACATTTTATTTAATTAAAAATATATTTCAAAGGTCTGACTTAGTCTTAATACTAAGAAAGTGCTGAGAAGCCAAAGATACAGACATGAACCGTCTTTGTTTTATTAAAAGTAGATTTTTCTCTCACACAATATATCTCAACCACAGTTTCCCCTTCCTCCACTCCTTCTACCTCCCCACAACCTCCCCTGTGTCCTAGATCCACCCCACACTGTTTTCATTCAGAAAGGAGCAGAACTCTAAGAGACAACAACCAAATCTGACAAAACAAGATACAATAAAATAAAGCAAAAGCCCTCATTATCAAGGCTGGACAAGGCAACCCAATAGGAGGAAAAGGGTCCCAAGAGCAGGCAAAAGAGTCAGAGACACATCACTGCCACAATTAGGAGTCCCACAAAAACATCAAGCTAACAGTCATAACATATATGCAGAAGACCTTGCAGGGACCCATGCAGGCATGGTGCTTGCCACTTGGGTCTCTGTGAGGCCACATGAGCCCTACTTAGTTGACTCAGTGGGCCATGTTCTCCTGGTGATCCCCACTGACTCTTATAGTTTTTCCTCCTCCTCCGTATTCATGGGGTCCCCAAGCTCTGTGGAGAGGGACCCAATAGGGGCCTACAAATTAGACTGTCTCCGCGTGATGTCTGGCTATGGGTTTCTGCACCCATTCTCATGTGCTGTGGGGGAAGCCTCTCTGATGATGACTGAATAAGGCACCGATCTATTAGACATTGTTTCACTGTTTTTTTTTTCCAGTTGTGTTTGGTTCTACCCTAGGTCTCTGAGTTACCTGATCTCCCCAGTCTCTGGCCATGCAGCCAGTGTAGGTCACGGGCTCCCTCTTGTGGAGTGAGTCTCAAGGTAAACCCAGATACTGGTTGGCCACTCATACAAGTTCTGCAGTATCATTGCCCAGCCCGTCTCGCAGGCAGGACGTCCTGCAGGTCAAAGTTTTGGACTGGGTTGGTGTCCAGGTTTCTCCTTCAGTAGCAGGCCACCTTTGCACACCAGAGAGACTGGAATGTAGGGGTGAAGGCTCCATGCAGACACGAGCTCAGTCTCTCCGTGTTCAGTGAGCTGCGTGGATGTTGTCCTCTACAACAGGGCGCCACTGTCGGTTCTTGGAGAGCAACTCTGTTCTAGCGTCAGCCTGGGTTGTTTGGGAATCTCCATGGGAGGACATGAGTCTTCTAAGTTCTCTCTTTCAAAGAGCAGATGGGAGCTGAGGAGAATCATGTGGACTCTTCTACTCTGTCAAACTCCAGTGCTGTCCTGTAGATCAGTGGTCCTCAACCTTCCCGATGCTACAACCCTTTAATAAAGTTCTGCATGTTGTCTTGACCCCCACCCCACCATAAAATTACTTTGTTGCTACTTCACAGTTGTAATTTTGATGCAATTATGAATCATAATGTAAATATCTTATATGCAGGATATCTGATGTGTGACCCCTGTGAAAGGGTCTTTTGACCCCAAAGGGGGTGGTGACCGACCCACAGCTTGAGTACCACTGCTATAGCGCATCCTATATGTCACAATCCTCCTAAGTTTGTGTAAGTCATACCCTGCCGTCTTTAGAAGGAGAACTTGCACATCAGGAGTGGGGCATGGTAGAGCGGAATATGGGAGTGGGACATGGTAGAGCGGAATATGGGAGTGGGGCATGGTAGAGCGGAATATGGGAGTGGGACATGGTAGAGCGGAATATGGGAGTGGGACATGGTAGAGCGGAATATGGGAGTGGGGCATGGTAGAGCGGAATATGGGAGTGGGGCATGGTAGAGCGGAATATGGGAGTGGGGCATGGTAGAGCGGAATATGGGAGTGGGACATGGTAGAGCGGAATATGGGAGTGGGGCATGGTAGAGCGGAATATGGGAGTGGGGCATGGTAGAGCGGAATATGGGAGTGGGACATGGTAGAGCGGTATAGTTTTCTCTTCCTTCTTGTTGTTTTCAGGGCTGAGAATCACATCCAAGGCTTCATACTTGCTAGACAAGTGCTCAGTCACCAAGCTACCTCCCAGCCCTATATTTATTTTTTTAAGACTCCCCAATGTTGAACGTTGCACTGGTAAGTGCCTGGGTGGCTTCTGACTTGAGTGGTTCCAGGGACATTCTCTGATGGAATTCTACTCTCAGTGTCTCGACGTTGCCCCTTTCCCAAAAATGAACACTGTGCTCTGGACATGACTATTTCAGCTGAGCTCACCAGATTGCTTCTTGGCCAGGCTTCCCAGTGTGGCAGAGGGAAAACCGGGGGCGGGGGTGAGAGGGGAGTCCAAGTTACCCCATCTGCCCTGGCCTGATCCCGTTCAAGGCTGTTTTCTTCTTCAGAGAATAGTTTATTTATTTGGAAGATACTCTATTGCCTGTTTCTTTTTTAATAGCTGAAACGTCTTTTCTGTTTTGGGTTTTTTTTTTTTCCATCTCTCTAGTCCCATGCCATAAAATTGTCCCGGTCAGAATCATCTTCAGTTTGGCAAGCCTGGATGGTCACTTGTGTACATCAAAAAAGAGTATTGTTTGTTCTTAATGTCTGCTCAGCAAAACTGAAAGGGTGCCACCTCAGCTGAACTGAGCAGGCCACCCCCCTTGGGGACACCGCACCAGGCCACTCCCTGTATGCCACATGCCCACAGACTCAGTGCTGGCGTGAATCGGGGCTCTATTCCAGATCTCAGTGCCCCGAAGCCTCTTGCTTTAACCAGTTGCCAAAAATCTCAGTGTGCTCTTGGCCCAGAGTCCGGTGGAGCTTCTGAGCATACAGCTGAGAAGGCTTCTAGTGGAAGGGGCCGAAGAGAGGTGGTACCTTGCTGTCGTGGGTGGTTTGGAAAAAGATGGAAAGTGATGCTGGACTCTGTGCCTTGCGGAGGTGGTGAGGTCACTTTACACAGGTGTGGGACTGGAAAGAGCACAAACCTCTCAATCTGCAGTGTGACAAACACCCCCTCAGACCTTATGCTTTACCTTCTAAATGTAAAGAAAAAGAGAACCCAGCCAAGTGCTGTATTTTCTGGGCAGAACGGTCTCCTGTAGGGTCAGCTGCTGTAAGGGCACCTACACGTCTTTGTCGTTATAGAGACATAACCGCTAAAATCGTTTGTTTGAGGTGGGGCTATAGCTCTCTTGGTAGAGTGCTTGCCTAGTTTACATGAAGCGCCAGGATTGATCCCCAGCATTTCATAAACTGGCACCAGCGGCTGGGAGGTGGAAGTGGGAAGGTCATCTTCAGATAGAGAGAGCTTGAAGCCAGCCTGGAATACATCAGCCATTTTCTCAAAACTGGGGTGGGCATTTGTTTTCAAACATTCAAGCCTTCTCCGGTTCTTTATACTTTCTAGAAACATCTAGTTTTTGTCAAACTTGCTGCTTCTTTTTAAAACAGTCTTTATTGGCATTTACCAGAGAATAACGTTTAGATAAATTTTCTTAATTATCTAGAGAATTTTCTTAATTAGTAATTAATGTAATTAATTAGCAGCCCATGGTGGGTGGTGCCATTCCTGGGCTGCTGGTCCTAGGTTCTATAAAAAAAACAGGCTGAGCAAGCCAGTAAGCAGCACCCCTCCATGGCCTCTGTATCAGCTCCTGCCTCCAGGTTCCAGTTCCTGCCCTGACTGCTTTTGATCAACAGCTATAGGGAGCTGTGAATTAAATCAACCCTTTCTGTCACAAGTTGCTGTTCGTCATGGCGTTTCATCACAGCAATAGTAACCCCAAGACAAGGGCCTTCCCTGCCAAGCCTAGCCCCTTGTGCTCTAAGCCTCTGTAAGACTGGCTTTCTCATGCTGTTCCTTTTGCTCAGCCAGCTATGCAGCTAGAACTCCTGCTTGACTTTTCCTGACAGCTGTGCACACTTCAATCGTGGAATGTTTATCATGTTGAGCTTCATCCTCAGGCCTAGCTGCTGCCCCAGTAGGCTGCCCCACTACTTCAAGGGCAGGATGGCGTGGGGAGCATGTTCCCATTGAGTAAGCCGCCTCTGTGATACGAGTCATTCAGCTTGGCTGAAACCCATGGAAATAATGCATGTTTCAAAGAAAGGCTGCGTAATTGACAGCTTTTTAATTCATAAGGAATCCAGTGAGTCATGCTGGCCCTCTTAGATCCTGGAGAAGCCTGACAGTGGGTCAGACTCAGCTGGCTTTTGCTTTTTTATTATTATTATTACTAATTGTTTGAGTTAGCGTAGAAAATTGTGGGTTTCCTTATGACTTTTTTGTGACTATGCATCTTTTTTTGTGCCATTGTTTCCTGCTCAAAAACTTCCTCTCCAGTGCTCCGCCCTCTCCTCTTACCCTTTCACTGGTCTCCTTCCTGTCCCTCAAATGTCCCCCTTCTGTAATAAGTTATGCAGTTTAATTTGCCTGAACATTTGGACTCTGGACATGGTTAGCTTGGGAGCTATAAGTGTGAAATGCTGGTGGGTGGAAATTTCCACTCCTTCTTCGCCGGCTGATGTCTCAGTCATCCTGGGAATGAAGCCTCGGGTTTTATCTCCATTCTGAAACATTTTTTTTAAAGAAGAAATCCAGTAAAGGGTTTGATTTATAAGTATTTCAGTGGATAACTATGTTTCCAGATTCTTTCTGGAGGCTGGAAAGGAAGCGTGTGCTCTTTACTGCTATGGAGTTGGTCTCTGATTGCAGGCCAAGCTAAGGGCCTGGGACTTGGTGTCACTGTGCTAGCTAGTGCCTGCCAGAGATTGGCCTCTGTAGGCCTCATTTATCTGATCTGTAAAATAGGACTATTGATTATTTTCTTAGCCTTCCTCATGGGTTATTGAGAAAGCCAGTTAATCCATACAAAACTTAGAAACCTCCATGGGAACCTAAAATCCTCAAAGAACACATATCAGTATTGGTGCATCTATACCCTCAGTTTTGTTAATGGATTTTTGTGGCCTAAAAATGGTCCCTTTCCTCACTAGTGACTTTTCAAGAGGCAGCTGATAGTGTTCTAGTGAAAGGGACCATCTATCTCTAACTCTAGGCTGGAGCTTCTCAGCTGGAGGATCCTGAAGAGGCCACTGCTTTTCATGGCCCCTGATGTGTCAGGTCTGCTAAGGTCTCATATGGCCTCACGGGACCCCATCCTGTATCCTCAGCTGCTAGAGATACCTCGTGATCTCAGGCTGTTGGCAACCATGTGCCCCATGTTCATTTGCTTGGAGCTTATGTCCGCATTGGGTTATTAAGTCATATGGTCAGTATGCCTGCCTCTCTGAGGACTGGAGGACCCCAAATATCCTGCATTGGGGAAGACAAGGTCCTGGGGCCCGGGATCCCCTACCTGAGAGATAGTCTTTCATGCCCACGACAGATAATTTATAAGTAAAGGCCACTGTGTGCGATGCACAATGTTTTGGGTCACCTGGCAAATGAGGGGGAAGATGAGCCAAGTAGGGGAGGGAAAGACAAGGAAAATAGAAAGCTGTCAAGGAGTTTGGGAACAAAGGAGAATCAGAGAACTTGAAGCCTCATGAGCTGGAGATTAGACCGCCACCAACTGTCTCCTGAGCTGTCCGCAGAGAGCATCAGCTGTGCACAAGCTGTCATCATCCGCACTGCTCGTCTTCCAAGCTCCTGTATAACAACACACTTATCTCTGAGCACTCAGCGGCTTTTCTAAACCGAAGTTAAAACACCACCACAATTCTCCCCAAAATGTATATGGTCAAGTCTGTCATGTACCCCACTCCTAGTGCCAGTTTCTATCTTAGTTAGGGGTTTTATTGCTGTGATAAAAACAGTATTTCCAAAAGTAACTTGGGAAGGAAAGGGTTTATTTCACCTTATAGCTCATAATCCGTCATTAAGGGAAATCAGGGCAGGACCCTGGAAGCAGGAGCTGATGCAGAGGACATGGAGGAACACTGCTTACTGACTGATTCCATGGCTTGCTAGTCTAGTTTCTTATAAACTCCAGGACCACCTGCTCAGGGATGGCCCCACCCACGATGCTCTGGACCTTCTCATATCGATCATTAATTAAAAAAAATGTTCCACAGGTTTGTCCACAGACCAATCTCCAATCTTGTAGAGGCATTTTCTCGGTTACAGTTTCCTTTTCTCAGTTAACAAATTGACAAGAGAGAGAGAGAGAGACAGAGAGAGAGACAGAGAGAGAGACAGAGAGAGAGACAGAGAGAGACAGAGAGAGAACAAGAACAACCAAAACAAACAAACCAACCAGGATCCCAGGCTAGGGTGTGTCACTGCTTGTTAGTGGTGCCCATGTGAGAGACCAGTGCCAACATCAGTCCCGTCTCCCTTACATACCTATACACCAATGAGGTGGGGCCAGGGGAGGGGAACAAGTGAGAAAAATCAAGCCACCAATAAAGGACAATGCATGGAGCTGTGTTAATCACTCATATTGCCAGGAGAGGGAAAACACGAGAGTCAGCAGAAAGACGTGTGTAGTTATGAGCACTACAGGAACCCAGCTGCCAGAGAAGATCGAGAAGTGCTGCATAAAGCCGGGCCACATGAAGATACGCATCCTAACACCAGCAGGCCAAGTGGTGAGGAACTAGAACAGCTACACAGAAATGGATCTGGTTCTGACCACCAAACATCACCGAGGCTGCAACGTAGAGCGGACGAGCTCCCAACGGATGTAGAAATACCAGCTCATTGCTAGTTCCTACGATGGTCCAAGTGTAAGATTAGACAAAGAACTGTTGTCTACAGCTTGTTGTCCTCCTACAAGGAGTAGCTCCAAGTGGGGCAGGGAGGCAATGGGGAGTTCGAAGTCCCTGCAGTTGCTGTTGCTGGTTAGCAATAGTTAGTGCAAACCTAAAAGGCTTAAGATAAGCAAAAGGGGGATAGAGAAGGAACAAGACAAAGGTGGGGGAAGGGTTAGGGCTGGAGGCACAGGCTCATGCAGTGACTTGAGTTGTCACTGGCTAGCACTTGTGTGATCAGGAAAAGAATGAAATCCAGGAATGTCCTTGCAGGCCCTGGGCCAGCTTCCCAGGAAAGGAGAAGCCGCTGAGACTTTAGGGATGGGTGTAGATACAGCAGGGATGAAGATCAGAGGAGAGAACGGCTGCAGATGCTGGAACACTCTAGAAAATGTGCACACTCCTGAGAACAAACAGGCTCACTCTGTACCAAACCACCCATTTGGCGGGAGCCCATGTGGGGGAGGGGGGAGCTGCAGGAGAGGGAGCATTTCTCCAGATGTTCTCTTAAGCCATTCCTCCTGACCTGCTTTCTCCAGGCAAGGTCCCATCAGGACCATCAAACAACCACAGAGGCCACCAGAGCACAGCCAGGTGCATCCCGCTGGCCACCTGTCAGCTGAGCTCATCTGTCCCTCCCTAACTGTGAATCAGCAGTCCAGCTGTGGGCCAGCCATGGACTCTTGCAGGGCCAGGTGGCTGGCATTTACTAAAGCCTTGTGTGCTCAGCCTTGGCTGTTCCTAAGAGTCATGATCGGAGGGGGTGGGGGGAACAGGGATGGGGAGTGGAGGAAGCAGGGGTGGGGGTGGAGTCAAGTCAAAACCACCCCATCCCTGAAATACACTACAGGAATGTGGCTAGTCTATGATGTGGCCAGTTTTGTTTTGTTTTCTTACATTACGTTACTTTGTTACATTTCTTAAAGCCCCAGAAGTGATACTTACGTGTAGCTATGGCTGAGAGCCATGTATCCACTTCCCTCTACTGATTTGCAAGAGGTGTGTTCGCTGAGAAGCGTGCCCCCTTTATTCTTAGCCTCTGCCTGTTTAGAAAAAGCTGCATTTGCTCCCTCTTAAATTTTTCTGTTTTCTAGACTTAATTGATACATATGAATAAAGGTCTCAAGGAAGTTCAGGGGCTGGAGAGATGGCTCAGTGGGTGAAGAGCTCGCCACACAAGCACGAGGACCTGAGTTCAGTCCCCAGAATCCACACAAAAAAGCTGAGTGTCAGGCCCAGGAGAAGGATCAAAGGGCAGCGGAGCTTACGTTCAGGCCTAACGACCAGAGCTTGATCCGTAGGTTACACAAAGTGGCAAGAGAGAACCCGTGGCCTTTAGAAGCACCCAGTAGCATGTATCAGCACATGTACACACACACACACACACACACACACACACACACACACACATGCACATATATTTTGTTTTTCTTTTAAAGTTGGGCATGGTGGTACATACTTATAATTCCAGCATTAAGAAGACCTACACAGAAGGCTTCTTGGGACTTGCTGGCCAGCCTTGCTCACTGAATTTGTGAGCTTTATGTTTAGGGAGAAACCCTGTATCAAAAAAAAAAAAAAATAGGGTGGAGAGTGGTTAAGGACATCTAACATCTGGCATTAACCTCTGAGTTCAATTTGTACATGTGTGCATTCATGTTTACACACACACAGTCCAATGATGTAGTACAGTATCTGCTGTATTTATGAATATCCCATGTGTGCCTTCAGTCAGGCATTTCACTAAAAATCGAAGCCAGAGAGTACAGCACACGGCATTTAAGATCTCCCTTTAGAACTTGTGCTTTAGGCAATAAGACGGAACTAAGTACTTTAACACGTGGACATCAGCTTTTTCCTTCCCACAAGTTGGCAGGGCACTTGGAACCCATCGCAGTCTCTTCAGGGGCTGTGTGACAGTCTTTAAATGCAGGCACACTCACGCAGTGTCGTGTGAAGTAAAATGATGTGGGCAGATAGGACCGGGTTTCAAATGCAGTTGGGAAAGACCTTAAAAGCCCGCCAGAGCCTACGGTTAGAAGCAATGGGGCGAAGTGCCTCAGAAAGTGGCAAAGCTGTGGCTCCATTAATCTGTGAGAGAATTTGAATTTTACACCCTGCGCTTGTTTTGCAAATGCTGGCACACCGCTAGAGTTGTTCCCAATTTTGCTCTGCCGTATTTTTCCTCTGCCCAGCTGTTTTACATACACAGTATAAATTCCCGAAGCTGCCTGACCTCCAAACAAGTTGTTAAAAATATTTTGTCGTCTGAAGACAAAAAAAGTAAGGGTAACACATCTAAGAGATTTATTAAGATCTCAGCTTGAATTCTAATTGCAAGCACTTATGAAAATGTCAATATTAACATGAAATAGTTGGCAGTTCTTCTAATAAATGTAAATTGAATTAGATAGTGTGTAATTGGAAAAATATGCCCTCCCTTCAGCCTCTCAAAACAAGTTGCAGAATCTGTTAGCTGCAGCAGCCTTGCCCTCTAATGGCTGGAGACTGAAGGACTAGGCTCATAAAAGCTTAGAGCCTAAGAGGGAATGATGGGCAGGTAACTTATCCAAGGCATAGATTTCAGCAGGAGCATAGCAGACGGCCTCATGATGGGGGGCTGGCGAAAGGCTTCACCTAGTACAGAAATTGGTATATGTTGGGCATATGGCACATACCTCTGTAGTTGGAATTTTCTTTGGGCCACCAACCAGCTCCCAAATAAAGACACAGAGACTTATTATTAATTATGAATGCTCGGCCTCAGCTTAGACTTGTCCCATTAGCCTTTTTAACTTAATTTAACCCTTTTCTATTCATCTGTGTTTTGCCTCAGGGTTTTTTACATTTCTTTCATTTGCTATGTACTGCTTTCCTGCTTCCTCCGTGTCTTGCTGGCTGACCTGCAGCATCTCCCTAGTATCTCTTTTGTTTTGTTTTTCTTTCTTTCTTTCTTTCTTTTTGAGAAAAGGAAAAAAAAGTTTCAACCTCCTCCCAGCCTCCCATTTCCCTCCCCCTCCTCCCACCCTTCTCTCCCTCCCCCCACTCCTCTCCCCCTCCCTCTCTAGTCCAAAGAGCAGTCAGGGTTCCCTGCCCTGTGGAAAGTCCAAGGTCCTCCCCCCTCCGTCCATGTCTAGGAAGGTGAACATCCAAACTGGCTAGGCTCCCACAAAGCCAGAACATGAAGTAGGATCAAAACCCCGTGCCATTGTCCTTGGTGTCTCATCAGCCCTCATTGTTCGCCATGTTCAGAGAGTCCGGTTTTATCCCATGCTTTTTCAGTCACAGTCCAGCTGGCCTTGGTGAGCTCCCAATAGATCAGCCCCACTGTCTCAGTGGGTGGGTGCACCCCTCGTGGTCCTGACTTTCTTGCTCATGTTCTCCCTCCTTCTGCTCCTCATTTTTCCTTCTACCTACTCTCCCTGCCCAAAAGTCCTGCCTATACCTCCTCCCTTGCTATTGGTCATTCAGTTTTTCATTAGAGCAATCAGGTGCCTTAGGCAGTCAAGGAAAAACAGCAACACATCTTTACATAGTGAAACAAAGGCAAGACATCTTTGCACAGTTAAGCAAACATTCCACAACACGCCTCGTCTTAGTTTCTTTTCCTCTTGCTACGGTAAAGGACTCTGACAACAGCCACTTCGGGGTTATCCTGCATATCGGATATTTACACTATGATTCCTAACAGCAGCAGACCAAGGGGACCATCCATCATAGTGGAGGAAGCAGAGGCAGCAGGAGGTTGAAGCAGTTGATCCCCTATCACAGCCCCAGTAGCAACAGAGAGCGGGGAATGGTGCTGCTCTTTAGCTCCCTTCTCTCTGTTTATACGGTTCAGGATCTGTACTAGGTGAAGCCCCCATCATGAGGCCGCCTGCTATGCTCCTGCTGACATCTATGCCCTGGATATGGTACCTGGCCCATCATTCCCTCTTAGGCTCTAAGCTTTTTTGAGCCTTGTCCTTCAGTCTCCAGCCATTAGAGGGCAAGGCTGCCCACAGTGGAAAAGTCAACATAATTAAGATAACTCTCCACAGGTATTCCTGGAGCCCTTCTCCTGCATCAGTCACTGTCCACCTGTGGGTTGCGACTTATTTGGGGGTCAAATGACCCTCTCACAGGGCTTTCCTATCCAATATCATGCATATCAGTGTATACATTATGATTTATAACAGCAGAAAATTAGAGTTATGAAGTAGCAACAAAAATAATTTTGTGATTGGGGTCATGACAACATGAGGACCTGTACTAAAGGATCGGAACATTAGGAAGGTTGAGACCCACCGTGCTAGATCATTTAAGATTCTGTGCAACTGACAATTAGCACGAACCCTCACGCACCCAGCATCCCAGGATTTGGGAGGCCAAGGAAGAAAGATCTCAGGTTTGAGGCCACCGTGGTTACACAGCAAGAGACCTTACCCTCTGACCCCAAAGACAAAAGAGGAAGAGAGGATGGGAGGAGAAGGGAGACCAATGTTGTACATACTTGATTTCCTGAAATTCGGCTGAAGTCCCACTTGACTCCAAGTATAAAGAAGCCTATAGAATAAGTACTCAAGCGTGCATATCCGGATGGTTTTGGTTCAGCAAAATCCGCACAGCACACTCTAACCAACCACTTTTGTTCCCTTCAATGATACACTGGATGTTACAAAGTGGAGATAGACCAATGGACATAGTTTGGTATGAATTTCATGAGATACTCGGTCTTCTCCATAGGGCATTTTCACTGATCATTCAGGAAAACGATCAGGAATGAATGGAGGTGTGGGGGACTTCATTTGGCCACTAAATCCCCTAAGCCTCTAAGACAGACATTTCTCTGACCCTAAACTCATGCAGATATTCAAGGCTGAATGTAAAAATTTTAAGCAAAGTCTACTGGATTCCATGATGAGAATAACTTCTAAAAAGTGGCTGGCCAAGAGGTGGAGTTGTTTAGTGAATGAGAAATCACCTCCTGGATTATTTATTGATGAGAAATCACCTCCTGGATTATTTATTGATAAGAAATCGCCTCGTGGATTATTTATTGATAAGAAATCGCCTCCTGGGTTATTTATTGATAAGAAATTGCCTCCTGAACTATTTATTGATAAGAAATCGCCTCCTGGATTATTTACTGGTTTATTATTTATTGGTTTTTTGCTGTAATAAATCCCATGGCTAAGGCAGTTTGCAAAGGGAAGCCTGTATATTGTTGGTCTATGGCTCCAGACTGATAAGAGTTCATCATGGCGGGGAGGGAATAGCAGCAAGTGGCAGACTTGGGGAAAGGACAAGAAACTGAGAGATCAGGGCTATAAAAATAGCTCAGCAGTTTATAACACTGGTTGCTTTTCCGGAGGACCTGGGTTCAATTCCCAGCACCCACATGGCAACTCACAACTGTCTGTAACTCCAGTTCCAGGGGATCCAACAGCCTTCACACATGCAGACAAAACACCAATGCACATGAAAATAAAAATAAATCATTAAAAATGTTGTGTAGAAAAAAAAAGAAACTGAGAGATCACATCTTCAACTACAGTCATGAAACAGAGAATAAACTGGACATAAACCTTGGCTGAGAACTCTCAAATTTCATCTGTGCAATGTTCTTCTCCAGCAAGGCTGCACTACCTAGCCCAAACAACACCACCTGCTGGGGACCGAGTATTCAAATATCTTAGCCTCTGGGGGACATTTCTCATCTAAACCAACACGCACACACCAAAAAGAAAACAACAAAACCACCCAGTAAAACCCAAGTAAAACCCTATGGACTGTTGTCCACATCTGATCCAGCCTCTCTTGTTTGAGACCCTGCTCCTTGTACAGGAAAGAAGCAATGTCCCTGGCGTGACCTTGGTTGTAGACTGCAAAACACCTTCAGTGTTTTAGATGAGTAAGCTTCTTGAATTAGATATGCAAAAGAATTTCAGATCGCAAAACAGAGTTTTCAAGTTGAATGAGAAAGGAGGGACGTTGTATCTCAGATCTAATTGAGCTATCCTATACGCAACACTACTAATAAAAACCCTGGGAGAGTGAGGAAGGCGATCAGAACCTAGGCAATCAGATTAGCCTCCGACGACTCTATTACTTCTAATCTTTCTCAAAGTAATTGTTAGTCAGTGTGGATTATGTCTATTTTGCTTCCTCTGATATTGCTTCCTAAATCCTGAAGATTAGTTCTTGTTTGGCTAAGCTTTCCATTTTTAGCTAAAGTACAAATTGTAGTAGAATGTGCTCCCCTTCTCTGTCCTCAACACTCATCAGGGCTCCTGTTACCCAGCAACAGCAGATAGAAGTGTATGTGGTACCCACCAGTGTCTTTCTCTCTGGTCCTCTTTCAAGTGCAACTTGTGGTAGCTGTGGCAGAATGGACATAAATTCCGAGTCCTGCCGTAGCACGCATTTTCCTCCTATGTTATTGGTGAGGGGTACCTCCACCTATTCAGACACCCATACAAGAAACTCTAGAGCCATCCTACCCGCTTTCTCTTTCCTCCCCCACCTCATATTCAAATGGCTGTGATGTGTTGATTTTCTATTACTAATACTGGGCTAACGGGCAGAGGCTGATGGTCGGATGTCTTCAGATGTGGTTCAGAGCACAGTGCCAGCATCTATTCAGTTCCTGCTGAGGATCATGGGCTGCTTAAGCTTGTGGGGGAGTGGAAGGTACACAGTCAGCAAAGAAGCAGGAAAGTGGCCAAACTCCTTGGATCGCTAATACATTTCTGCAGGAAATGCATTAATCTGTCATGAGGATCCTACCCCTGTGATCTACTTCTTTCATGATGTTCCTATTCCCAACACTGCTGCTGCAGCAGAATTCAGCATGTGTTTTGGAGAGGACATACTATATTCAAGCCAGGCTGATCACAATATTACCCTAATATTAGAATATTAATATTCTATTTGGTTATATTAGAATATTAGAATCATGTTAGAATCAAAGCCAAAGATCTGAGCTAGTGGAAAGGGATTAGAGTATGCATTATTTCCAAGTGTAGACTGCATTTTGTTTTCAATTTAAAATTTTTTTGAGATTATAATATAACTACATTTTCCCCTTCCTTCCCTCCTTCCAAACCCTCACATATGCCCCTCACTGCTGTCTGTCAAATTTATAGCCTATTTTTATTAATTGTTGTGATACACACAAACCGCAACAATCAGCATAGCATGATAACCCTAAGAGCACAATAGTTGCACACATACCTTGGCAGTAACCAACGGCTCTCTAATTGGACTTAGGAACTGCTCAGCAAGAGGGAAACTTTGTCTTGTACTGGAAACCTAGCCAGCTCGAGGGCACAGTGCTCAGCGCATCTTTAAACCTGTAGCTACCATGGACAGATGAAGACAAGCACATCAGGATTCTTTGGACTGAGCAGAGTTGACCCTGAAATCCTCTGGACCGAAAGAAAGAAAGAAAGAAAGAAAGAAAGAAAGAAAGAAAGAAAGAAGTGCTATTCTGTGACTTCTATCTGCCAGCAATTCTAGTTGACACAAGAAATCTTGCCTCTTTCCTATCTTTCATCCAGGTGCCAAGAGGACGCCTATGAGTGTCATGCTTTGAACAGAAAGCAAGGGACACAGAGAGCTGCTGAGGCCCATGACCTCAAGTGACCTCCCTCTGGCAATGGCTAGGAAAGAGAGTGGGCAGGAGGGGATGAGGCTGGGTGCTGGAGTGTGTAGTCAGCTGCTTAGCCTCGCACTCCCTCTGTAGCTTCTCACTGACCAATTCCCAGCTGGGGCTATAAACAAAGCTCATCACCCAGCCTTCTCACCCAGCCTTCTTCAAAAAGCCCGTGACCCGTAGCTCTTTGCCTTCTAACTCATGGTCAAAGCATTTAGTGGACAAATCTGATGTTAGCTATCATCAAGATTTGATATCATTATTATTCCATCAAAAAGCTATGCAACCACCAATAAAGACCCAAGGAAAAATTGGATAAAAATAAAGTTAACATGTCTACCCTTGTATCAAAATTAACTCCAGATGGGTAAAAGGAGAATGTAAAAAGAAAGTTCAGAAACTGTAGAAGTATGTATAAGAATCCTCTAGTAATCTAGGGCAATGGTGCTTGCAGCAACAGAAAAAAAAACACAGAGGAAATGAATTTTATATTTGCTCCATTATAAATTAAGTTTATTATACCAAAATGGTCATACAGTAGTTACTGTGGTATGATGAAAGCTTAATTCTTCAATATACTAAAATATAAGCCCTTTAAAAATGAATCTACCAACTGGAAAATTAAAGACAAAGTTCCACATAATCTAAGAATTACTCAGCCATACTCATCTGCTTTCAGAATTGCAAATTAAGGCCATAACTGCCCTGAACACATCAACTTGGCTGAGAGTTCAGAAACTGTAAGTAGAGGTGTCCCCATACCACTCACATGGGTGGGAAGCGGAGCTAACATGCGCTTTGCAAATTTCTGCAGCAGAAGTGGTCTCACTATGGCCATCTGTGGCTAGCAGGGTGTTACTGAAAACGGCAGGAATAGAAGAATGTTTGTCTCTTCTGTTCTGAACTGGCCCCTCTACATCTGCCACACACAGGGCTATCCAAAGATCATCACAGGGACATGCCCACCTCTTTCTGGTGTCTGGATTCGGGGAAAGTGGTCTAATCTGCCTGTTACATGGTTTCCCAACCTCAGTTAGTGGCAGTATATCATTAGACATCCAATCAGCCTCAAGGATGGGAAGCGGTGTCTCCAGGGAATTTAAGCTGCATTTCCTTCTATCTGGATGTCTTAGTCATTGTTCTATTGTTGTGGCAAAACGCCATGACCAAGGCCTCATAACAAGGAACATTTAATCAGAGTCTTGCTTACAGTTTCAAAGGGTAAGTCCATGATGGACTTATCATGGCAGGGAGCCTGGCAGCGGGCAAGCAGGGTACCGGAGCTGGAGCTGAAGCTCACATCTGATCCACACAGGGGGCAGACAAAAAGAGAGACTGGAACCCGCGTGGGCTTTTGAAACCTCAGAGCCCCCCCCCCCCCCCAGTGACACCCACCAGGGCACACACCTCTAATCCTTCCCAAACAGTTCCGCAAACTAGGGACCAAGCATTCAAATATATGAGCCTATGGGGCCGTTCTCATTTAGGCCATCACATGGACTAAAGTTGAATATCCTTGTACATCTTTTCAGGGCACTGGTATGTCTTTTTCCTATCTCAGCTTTCCATATTTTGCTAACAGTATGCTTTCTCAAAACTGCAGACTATTATAGGATTTGGCCTGTTATTTAATGTATAAACGGTAAATGCTTTCTCCAAGTTTATAATCTCCGTATGGTACCCTGATGCATAATTTATGCCTCTTTGTAGTCAAATTCAGTAGCTGATTTCTTTATTGTTGCTTCCCGTCTTGTGCTACACTTAGACTTTCTTGACTCTGAAACTACGGAGCATGTTCTTTGAGGTGCCTACCAGAGTGTTTTAAATAGTGACTCTTGGCAAGTTAAAATCTTTAATCTATCTTAAATTTATCCTCCTGCCAGATATAACATATAGTCAGTATTTTTTTCCCTCTGGATTGCTAACAAATTAGCCTGACAGCACTTATAGAAGGGCATGTTTGCCCACTAAACCGTCATCTTTATCATAAATTCTGAGTTTTAGATGCATCATTTCTCTTCTTTATTTGGTCCCTTATCCTGTATCTCTGGCTATAGGAGACTAGTCTGTACAGGTGCCTGTGTACTATTACATCACCATATCATTCACATGTTATAGACTCTAAGACACAATAATGAAGTTGTGTAATATGCAGTGGACACAACATAGTACTCATTTATTAGCTAAGATTCCACCCTTTCTTTGCTCATTTCTCCTAAGGATCATTGAATCAACTCTTTCTGCATCCCAACTCGTGGTACACACCCTGAGAATTTCGCTGTTGTCTCTGGGGTTCGTGCTCCTGTCAAGATTAACAAATGGAGGATTCACATCTCTCTGTGCAATTTTACTGTTTGGATGCAACTTAGCTTTACACCTTTTATCAGGACTTTTTTCAAATCAGGAGATTTGTGGATATGAGGGGTGGAGATGAGAAACCATTGAAATGTCCCCTCTTGGGTTGAAGGTGGTTATTGTGGATAAGAGATGGGAAAAAGGCATCTGGAAGAGTCCAGAACAGAGAGAAAAAGCAGCAGACTGCACATGGCCAGGGCTATCTGTGAGAGAAGGAAGAATACTGGGTGCATGTTGTATGAGCTTCGGGCCTCTTCCCACAGCCCGGCTCCTGGCCGATTGGCTAGCTTATACCCCGAAATAACAACACACAAATTGTATTCTTTTAAACACTGCTTGGCCCATTAACTCTAGCCCTTACAGGCTAATTCTTATATCCCGATCAACCCATCTCTAATAATCTGTGTAGCATCAGTCTTACCGGGAAGGATTCAGCATGTCTGACCTGGCAGCTTGCTTCATGGCGTCTGCCCGGGAGAGGGGAGCATAGCCTCTGAGCTCACTTCCTCTTCCTCCCAGCATTTTGTTCTGTTTACTCCTCCCACCTATGTTTTAACCTATGAGGGCCAAGCAGTTTCTTTATTGTAATTAACCAATGACCTTCCTCTCTCAGGTGCAGAGGGACCTTGCCACTTTAAAGGGGGGCTGTGGAATAGCCTGGGAAAGGCAAGAGCCAGGAGGCTAGCGTGGAGGTTTGAAATGTCTAGCCGGTACTTGTGAATAAGGGAGCCTGGAGGTCAGCTTGACTTGGCTATGCAACCACAGCTGTGGTTGTCAATGGAGCCGTGTGGCCCTTCTGCAGGAAGTGGGGAAATGACGCCTTTTCTCAGAAGGGGACATGTTTCACAGTTCCGGAGGAGTGCTGGCTTTTATCCAACCATCAGAAATCCTTATCCTCCAGCTTGAGCTAAGACTATTATTTCTGGGCATATGCACTGCCTGAGACCTGTGAGTTTAGTCCTGCTGTGCTCCCCTGAGGTTTCTGGGGTTTTTTTCTTTTGCCCACGAGTGGGGTTTTCCTGGCAGTCAGTGCCTCCCAACCACGTTTAATAAACTGTAATTATAAATGCAGAATAGGTTCATCATTCACAATTTTACAGTACAGAGGGAAGATGAAAAACAACTGTAGGCTGAAGCTGACCTTGGGCCTCCTTTACTTTGATTTCAGTTGTGACAGAGATGGGGAAATGAGCTGTCTGTCTCTTCATGATCTTGGGTAGATCCAGCCACTTTCTGATGCTATTCTATTAAGCCTTCTTTGACTTGATTGTTGTGTGGTTGATTTTGAAGTGGGAATTGCTTTGTATCCCAGGCGAGGTTTGAACTTCATAGCCCCCTGCCTCAGCCTCCCCGGTTCTCATATGACAGGTACATGCAACTGTGCCTGGCTATTTTATTCCTGAGAGCAGCTACAAAAAGCTAGAAAGGTCTTAAAAATGACCCTAAACATATCTGGTACTGGAAAGGCAAGGGTCCCTTGGTTTGGACCCTGTATGTGAAGAGTGTTCCACATGGGCATCTAACTAGGGATGCGGAAGCAGACGAGCTGAGATTCCCAAGAGAAATGTTGGCACCTAGTTGCCTTGGTTTCTCTGCAGGGAGAACCTCACCGCGACCCCTACTTCCTGTGGTTCCCCCATAGCCCTGCATGGTCTGCAAGTGGAAACTGCTAACTTGACCTGGGGGAATGAGACCTCTCATTTGAATTCCTTTGAGGTAACACATCTGAGACACCACGGCCTGCCATTCATTCCCTCACTGTTCTGCTGGTCGAGTTTAGATGGTTGATATCATTAATTAGTTCACGCATTTACCTTTATGTAAAAGCCCCAGGAGCTAAAGCTGAGTGATTCTTTTCTTGTTTAGGCGATGTTCCCTGTTTGGTTGCAGCCTGGCTCGTCTGCCTCACATCTTTCCTTCCATAGATACTTCAAACCCCCTTTCCCCATGCTTCTGCAATGACGTCATGCAGACAAGTCACTTTGCCTGATTTTGTCTAATCAAAATGCCTATGATACTTAAAACGTCTGAACAGCACCTATGCAACACCTCGCTCCAACTTATCCTGAGTTTTAAAAGAGGTTCTTCATCCATCCAGTCAAACCTTGATTTCCTTTCAAATTGCCACTCAGATTTTCTCTCCCTCTTTGGCTGCAGCCCGCACTGTAGACTCTCAGAGTCATCCAAGCGTGCAGCAGCAGCTAACTCACCTCTGATTGCCGAGACTCCCCCTTTCTCGCCTGGCAGTGCACTGCCAGGTTCATATGGCCATGCGTTCTGCCATTTAATTCTCTGCAGGAGAGATTTCCTGGCTGCTGCCTTCGGTGATGAATTCTGAAACCCTTCCTCCGGCCATTAGGCTCCTACTAACCCAGCCCTGCCTGCTTGCCCCGACCTACTGCTTTCCCATTAAATGCTGCTTGGGCCACACTGCCCACGTCCTTCTCTGAGAGAAGCCTTATTTCTCTTTTAATCTTTATGTCTCTGACCCAAGTGGAAATGCCTTGCCTCTTTCCTCTCTCCAGCCACGTCCTTTCCAGCACTCTTGGGGTCCTTGGCGCACTCTTCACTGACTTATTCTTGAGTCTGGGCTACATGTCAGGTTGTATCGAGCACCTGCGTATCACTGCTGATCTTCCCAGCAATCCTAGATGAAGGTGTTAGGACCTCACACTAGAATGGGAAGCCAGGGGCAAGGAAAACTGCTCAGAGGGTAAAGCGCTTGCTACGCAAACATGAGCACCAGAGTTTAAAAGCTCATGTGGGCGCATACACTTGTAACCCCTGGTGTTGCAGGCAGAGACACGCAGACCCCGTGGGCTTGGTGGACAGGCAGCCTAGCTGAAAGAGTTTAGTGAGAGACCTTGTCTCAGCAAATAGGGTGGGGAGCAACTGGAGACATCCCCAAGTCAAGCTCTGATCTCTCACACATGCCCATGAGTGAGCATGCCCATTCAACTATACACACACACACACACACACACACACACACACACACACACGAAACATGATGCTCAGAGAGGTGACCCACCCTGAGTTGCACCCTCTTAGTAAAGACACTAGGAGGCAAGCACAGGCAGCCGGACTTCCGAAGCCACGTTCTCAACCGCCATGCTGACCTGCTGCTTTTCATCCTATGGGACTTTGTGGCTGTTCTCTTGATCCTTCCCCAGCCTGTCGGGCAGGCACCATCTTCACTGCCTTGTGCACAGCCTCACATTACCTCCCCAGAGCTCAGCACTCAGGGAAGTGTTAGGGTGTGCTGCATTTGGGCAAGACACGTGTCTGTCTGTCTGTCTTGCATTTCTTCAGCACCTGAAAATATGATCTGGCACGTAAAATAAATATTCAAAGGTCATTTGTGAAGTGGGAGTCATTTGTGAATGACTCCTGGGTCACAGTGGGAGAGCTATGCCATCTGGCCAGCACACCCTTCTCCACCCCTGTCTTCTGTGTCATTTGCGTTATCTGGGTCCCATACAGGCTTCTCAGTTACCAGTGGGCTACAATGGTGGTGATTAACCAGACTTTCCCTACCCCATAAAACAGATGAAGCTTTGTCTATTCACGCTAATAATTAAAAGACAATACCCAAGAGTGGGTAATTTTTTTTCTGTCAGCTCCGAAGACTAGATGTCCGTGATCACAGCACAGGCAGCATTTGGGGAGGGCTGCTCTATACATCCGTAATGGTTCCTCCAGAGGAGGTGATCACCGTACCCTTACCTGGTTGAAAGCAGGAGGGCAAGTAGCAAGTTCCCTCTATTACCGCAGTCTCCTCTTAAAGCCTCACCCCCTCAAGACCTCCAGTCTGGCCATAGCCAAGTCTGGGAGGGGGCATATCTACCACAGAGGGAACAAGGAGACTGGTGTGCTTTTTGCTCTCCTCCTGAGACTTACGGAGTCTTACGAGAGTGGTGTTAGTGTCCTCAAGAAATTAGAGCTCCCATAGCCGGTCACCTATGGGTTCTACCACTTCTCAGTGTCATTCCTCTCATGGTGGAATGTCAGCATGTGCCTTCCAGAGGACAAACCATATTATACTGGAGCAGTTTAGCTATGTCTGGAGTATTTATGCTGTAGGAATCCGTAAGCCTATAAACCAGGGCATTGTCTGTGTGCGTATTCAAAAACCGTTACACATTTGCTGGGATTCCACTGACTCCAAAACCACACCTCCAGTTCTGTGCCAGGTGCAGTCGGCTTTACGATCCTGTAATACAAAATTTCCCCTGATCCTCCACCCTCTGAGTCCCTGCAACAGAAGCAGCTGTGCCCTGTGTTCTTGTCACTATCGTCATCATCTCTGTTTCCCACCCAGAGGGAGAGCCTTTCAAGAGGGAAATCAGTGGTCTTACATTTCCTGCACACCATCCTGCTCAATAAATGCTAGCCGCTGGTGGTGATATTTGTACGTGTCCCTATCCTGTTGATGTCTAGGGACTGGGAGCAGCTAAGAAACCATGACTGGGATGTGCCTGAAACCGTTCTATCTATTCCTGAATCTTACATTTGTCAAATCGCCATGACTGGAAAATAGGTTTTAACCTTCAGATGACCTCATAGGAGATATGTAGCCCATGATAGCCTGTGGTATATCAGGACTGCTTCCACCTACTCCCACCCACGAACCAGAGCCAGAGACGTGAATTACTTGCTTTCCTGGTCTCAATGTTTATGGCTAAGCAGTTTATCCTGCCAGCTCTTTACTCTGTGGCCAAGAGAGTATACTGAATATCCTTTCTGGGAGCCAGGAGTGCTGGCTGAACCTTCCAAGAGCCCAGCCTTCTCTCTTGGTGCTGTAACCCCTAGAGCCTGAGAGCTAAGCTCTGCAGAGAGCGGTGGGGGAAGCGAGGGATGAAAAAATGCTGACCAAAGGGACTGTAGCCACTAGATACAATAGTCTACCTCTGGTGGCCCTAAGATGTCAAAGGGCTGTGGTCTAGGGGCTAGGAAGATGGCTCAGCGGATAAAATTCTAGCTGCATAAGTACTGCTGACCTGAGTGGACACCCCAGCACCCATATAAAACGCCAGACATGGGGCAAGCCCCTGGGTGGAGACAGGAGAATTCCAGGGGCTTGCCTGGTTAGGCAGGCTAGCCAAAACAATGAACTCCAGGCTCAGGGAGAGATACTGTCTCAAAAACTAAAGTGGACAGGATTGGAGGAAGACACTGGGATTTACCTCCACATGGTCACATTTATGCACGGGTAAGGGGACACACACATACACTAAAGAACAAAACAGAACAAAAGACTCTGGTTTCATCACACTGTGTCATCTGTGAACTGATAAAAAGTATTTCTACTGTGCATAATCAAGCTGTGGAAGGAGGTCTGCTCCCAGGTGCAAAAGCACTAAGAGCTACACCTGCTGTCTCAACCCTACAATCTCAGGAGGCCAAAGCAGAGGCTTTCACTGCAAGTTTGAAGGAAGCCTGTGTGTGTGTGTGTGTGTGTGTGTGTGTGTGTGTGTGTGTGTGTGTGTGATTTCAAAGCATATACACCACACACACACACCTGGGGGAGGGGTGTTACTGAGAATTTGCAGCTCTGATAAACAACCCGTAGACCACCATTTCTTGCTATTTCTCCACCACCACCACCACCACCAAATATTTCTTTCTTCTTCATTGATTTTTGATTCTTTGGAGTGTTTGCCGGGTGACAGATACCTCCCTGCATTTGGGATGGGCTTTGTTGACATGGTCCTTACGGTCTCATTATGTCTGTTCATTCAGCCCAGGAGGGAGCGGGCATCTAGTCTTTGCCGAGAGCTCAACTGCAGGAATGGGGGATGCAGAAACAAGATATGGATCCCACTCCCAAGGGTCCTGGCCTATGGGAGATGTGGTACCATAAAAAGGATCGAGCCTCGGGATGTCAGGTGGGGGTATGCGTGGCAGGGTTTGGGGAGGAGGGTGTCTTGTCCTGAGTCTGCCTAGGGGAGGTGTCACCTGAACTGAGTCTCACAGGAATAGAGAAGGTTGCATGGGTCAAAAATGCAAGGCAGGATGCAGGAAGAACTGACGTTTGAGACTGAGCAGCTAGCAGAGCCTGTGACGAGTGTCAATACTTTAGTTAATTTGATGGGTGTTAAACGCCACAGCAGCACCCACACTCCTGGACATGTTTTTTTTAGGGTTCTCTGAAAGGTGGCCAAGAAGCACGTGAGTCTCCCTTGGTCCCTGCTCTGAAGTTGTGTGCGCCCGTGAGCGGCAAACACTCACGACTTGTAATACTGTCCACCCTCCTCCTGCCTTCCCTAAACATACCACGTTCCATTCCATCTGCCTGATCCATCTTGGCTTCTTTCCTTCCCAAAACATCCTTCAAAGGAGACATCTGCCCTTTCCCAAGGATGTGGTCCTCTCTGTCCCCCTCCTTCCTGTCCTCTGTGTCTGGTAACTCTAGCCCCAGGCAGTGGTTCGTAGCCAGTTACCCCTTCTGTCCACTTCTCAGCAATGAATGCGTCCATGTTGACAGCCCACAGCTGCTCCGTCTGGAATACTCCTTCCCAGAAGGGTGGGGACTTCCAGTTTCCTGTCAGCCAATAAAAGTGAGATACTAGGTATTCAAAGGCAGCAGCATCCAATTCCGGGGGTGTTGTTCCCATCTGAGACCTCTAGAGTTGCAAGGAAGCTATTTCTGGCCCCTGGAGCTCCATGGAGTTAGGATCCCTTGACCTCAGCATGCCCCCATTCTGACAGAAAGCCTGCTGAGAACAGCTAGGCTGTTCAGGAGGAATTAAGAAGGTGAAGATGAGGTGCTGAGAAGAAATTCTGAGTAGGAAAGCGGGCTGGTTTGTTTTGTTGGGTTTTCAAGACAGAATTTCTTTGTGTAGCCCTGACTGTCTTGGATGGAACTCACTCTGTAGACCAGGCTCAAACTCCCAGAGATTCACCTGCCTCTGCCTCCTGTGTGCTGCGATTAAAGGTGTGTGCCACCACCGCCCAGTTCAGAGCTTTCTTGTTGAAGGTGTGTAGACCACAAAGACATCTAAGTCCTGACCTTGTGTTTGTTGGGTTTTCTTCAGAAGAGTACTTTGATGGATTAGGACCAAGAAATGTAACATTTCATTATTGTGGGAGAAAGAGCAAAAGGCTGCCTCTGAGCAGGAGAGAGAGAGAGAGAGAGAGAGAGAGAGAGAGAGAGAGAGAGAGAGAGAAGCAAGCAGCTGTGATGGTAGAGACTTCTGAACTAGGAACTAGTGTCCTATTTAAGGGCTGGTGATGAAGTGTCTGCTGGTGCTGGGTCCCTGAAGGCAGGCTGGGGCTGGGGTTGGGGTTGTGGGGGTCGGGCAGGTGTGGAGGGGGACACCTGGTTACTAATAGTTTTAGTGCTAGCAAAGGACATGGGCAGGCTGCGCCAGCGCTTATTAACTAACTTTACAGAAGCTAGGCCATTAAATTAAAAAAAAAATTAAAGTCACAAATAGGACATTGAAGTAAAAGGAAACGTGTGAAACTATAACCAGAACAGAGGAGAAACTGTGGGAATGTGGCTGCATTGGTAAAATGCTAACAACCCAGGAGGCCCTGGGTTCTGTCCCAGCACCATCAACCTTTAATCCCAGCACTTGGCGGGTGGAGGAGGAAGCTCAAAATTCAAAGTCATCCCTGAGGGAAAAGCACATGCGAGGCCAGCCAAGGTGACCTGAGACCCTGTCTCAAAAAGAAAACAGAATACAAATTTACAAACAAAAGAATAAGCACTAAAAGGAAAATAAGTGGTTGGCATTTATCCATGTTCAGATGAACCGAAATCAACTTAGACTACCTTGGCGCTTTTCAGCTTCCACAAAAGCACAAGGGGGAGATGACTGGAGAGACGGCTCAGCGGTTAAGAGCACTGACGGCTCTTCCAGAGGACCGGAGTTCAATTCCCAGCACCCATATGACAGCTTGCACATGTCTGTAACTCCAAAATCTGACACCCTCACACAGACCAATGCACAGAGAATCAAAATAGATACAAAAAGTAATTATTAAAAGGAAAAAAAAAAAGAAGTGCAAGAGGGGACCTTGTGGTTCCTAGCTCTGTCCTGAGCCCTTCCTGGTCAATGAGACCTTGTTAATTTTAGGCAGTTGTGTACAATCTCCCAAGAAGGGAGTCTGTAAACTGAGAAGCCAGAGTCAGTCCTGAACCCTTCCAATATGAGAGGCAAGGACTGTCGAATGCGACACTTCTGAATCCTTGGCTGCCCGTGAGGAAAGAGTTCATGAAAACTGGCTGGTTTGTATGATAAATAAAAAAAAAAAATGTTCTGGACTCTGTAGGAACCCAGTTTTACTTTGTTAATTCCATCCTTCTTCGTAGAGGAATATCTAAGTCAATGAAAATCTAACTTAAAAGAACAACAAGGTTTGTGTTGAGGAGGCGCAGAGAAGGTGTTTGGAAGGTGAGAGAGGCTGGGGAGGTGAGCGTGTTCAGTATGCATATATGGACGCGTGTTGAAATTGTCTTGCAAATTTAATTAATAAAAAAGAACACAAACACTTTCAAAAAAAAACATGAAAAACAACTTTGGCTTCTCTGTGTTGAGATATCACATTTAGATACAAGAAGAACTGAGTGTGTCCAGTAAGAAAGTTCAAAGACTTTGATGACTTTGTTCTTTTAAATATTTTATTTGGAGTTTGCCTTACATTCAAGATAACCCACAGTAAGAAAAACAGGCCATTTCAGTTTAAAATAAAATGCAGAAAGGGCTGTATATAATGTATTCTCATATCTGTTATATTTTCATATTTTTATTATCCTGTCTTTGAAAATATTTATTCTCTGTGGCAGGTTTATGGTTGCTTCCTGTTTTTTTCCCCCAGTGTTTTCTGTAATACCACAAACTTCTTTGTCATTTAACTATTTGAAGAGGAAGAAAACCAAGTTTCGATGCCAATGGGATTTGTCTTGTACTCGCTTTTAAATTAGAATCGTTAAGCAAATCAGTGTATTAAGATTGAGGTGCCAATGCAAACGTTTCCTGATGGGATATCTGGATGGTGGGTCTCCATTCAGCTCTTTGATCTCTTTCACAGGACATAGTCTGTTTTCCTGGATACAATGACAGCCCAGATATTCAGGAGTTCCACGTTCACATTATCCGCCCTGGCCCACAGAAGCGGGAGACTCTGGCTCCTGTGTGTCATTGACCTTTTCTCTGTGGAAGCCTGGCAACCCCCTACCTCCCGCAGTGCTATGAGGCTCTGTGTTAATAAACTGAGATTTTTTTTTTATGTATTTGATTATTCTTTCTCTCTGTGTGACTGTCTGTCTGTGTGTATATGTGTATGTGTGTGTCTATCTGTGTGTGTGTGTGTGTGTGTGTGTGTGTGTGTGTGTGTGTACATACACTTGCACAGGTGCCACAGTGTATGTATGGAGGTCAGAGAACAACCTGTGGAAGTTCCCTCTATCTACCCCTAGGATTTCAAAGATCACACTCCGCTCATCAGACCCACTGGCAAGAGCCTTTGCTCACTGAAGCATCTTGCTTGCCCCTCACCGAGTTCTTTTAGCACATCAACTTCCCCTAAGACAGCTTAGATTAAATAACTGGGCTGACTCAGACCACAACATTTATGAGGAGACATTAAATGCAGGAACTGGATGCAGAAAGATGAGAGTTCCAGGTTTTGTGTAGACCCAACAGGGTGTCACTTCTCAACCTGTGGGTCACAGCCACCGGGAAGCATGTATTTCCGATAGTCTTAGGAACTGAAGCACACAACTCAAGAGCAAAATTACATTATGAAGTAACAATGAAAATAAATTTATGGTCAGAGGGTCCTCAGAGCATTAGAAATACCTGTTTCCACTGGTCCTGACCCACATGCTGAGAACCACCGCAATAGGGCATGGCAGCTGCTCGTGTCTACTCATCCATCTGACACTGGCTGAGTGTCTGCTACGGTTTGTACACTCAAAAGTCCTGAGCAAGGATTCAAATCCTAACCTAAGGATTCATCTCATAAGCTGAAATAGATAGTAAACACACAGACAAATGCTATATACTGTATTGGGTTGTGGGGATGATAAAAATCTAATAAAAGTATGAGAAAGAGAAATTGTGCATATTAGTATATCAAGACTCAAAAGGCAGATGTCTTTAACTGGGGTCCATGGAGCTCTCCCAAAAGTTCAGTGAGTAAATTCCAAAGTATCTGAACCCCGGTAGAAGACAATTCATCAGCCTCTTCTTTAAATTTTATTTATTTTTATTTTAGGTACTTTGGTGTTTTGTCATGAGTGTCCAGTTCTCTGGAACTGGAGTTGCAAAAGGTTGTGAGCTGCCCTGTGGATGCTGGGAATTGAACCCTAGTCCATACTCTTCATTGCTGAGCCATTTCTCCAGCCCCAACTCATTAGACTCTTCCCTAGTCTCTTCTAAAGCCCCAGCAGGATCACCTGAGTCTGCAGTGTCCCTGTGCCGGTAGTGTTCCTGCAACGGGAGCCATCTCAGAGAGTCACAAGTATGACCAACAGCCCGTATAGAAATCATGGCAGATTCTAAAGGCACGGAGAAATTTTATTACTCAGTGCTTTAGGGAGCATATATATTCCCTATCATAAATTTTTACTATTTTCGGGTGGTTCTGTATATTTGGTTTCTTTTTTCATTCTCTGTGCTTTTTCCCTACAAATTTAAACACCCTGATCTGAGAAGCAAGTTGTTCTTAGACTACACCAAACTGCCAAGAGGCAACAGTTAGCTTCCCGCGTCTCTTCTTAGAATATTAAAAAGATGAGTGCTCATGGCGTGACATGTAGCACAATGAAAAGTTTCTGATGGTTCCACCAAGAGTATTCCAAGAGAAACGGGTGTGTTGTTACCATTGCAAGTGTGGTTGCAAAAGATACCAGGGCTAGTCGCCGTGCCAATCTCGCCTTCTGTCTCCAGGCCAACTATGCCACTACGGACCGTTGTCAAAAGGCAGAAAGTTGGCTTTGTGTTCTCACAGATATGGTTCTGATCTCCTAGAAGTTGTAAGGGTCCTTCCAGAGTTCAGGACACCATGCTCTAAGGACCACTGTGATAGAGTTAGGTGACAAGTGTAGAAATTCCTCTGGACACTTAAACTACTTGGGGGATGCTATGGGCATAGATGTCTTTTTAGTGATTGGTGTAGTGCAGTGTCCATCACTGAAATGGGAGTTCTAGCTATGCTATTTAGGAAAACAATGTTAAATCTCAATCAGAAATGAGCTTTTTTTTTTTTTTTTGATAATCCAAATGGAGCCCAGCACTGGAGCACATCAGATAATGTAAACGGAAGTGCAGTCTACGGTATAGATGTGTATTAACACTCCGCTCAAGACAAACACATCCAAGACTAGAGAGATGGCTCAAGAGTTAACAGTACTGGCCGCTTTTCTAAAGGATCCAGGTTTGACTCCCAGCACCCACTTGGTGACTTACAACAGTCTATAAGTCCAGTTCCAGGGCATCTAATACCCTCTTCGGGCCTCCATGGGCACCAGACACACAGGTGGTACACACACATAAATGCAGGCAAAATACCCATAACACATAAAATAAATAATTTTGTTAAAGAAAGAACACTATATCCAGTACAGAAGGGGTGGAGGTCTCCTTCCTGTCATAAATATCTCAGCATTTCATGAGGCCTACAGACATTGGCTCAGAAGAATGCTTGATTCTGTGTGCAGTGAAATTCCTAGAATGTCATAAAAATACATTCGATCTGGAAACTTATTTCTAGTCAGAGGCCCCTTCGAGGGGTTCAACATACAATGATAGGGCCCTGCTTCCTTTGGTCCCCACTGGCAATGGAAAGCGACAGGTGTTCTTTTCCTTGGTGGTAGGTAGGACACTAGAGCGTGAACTGTGTCATGCGCATGCCAGGCAGGGGCTCCACTGCGGACGCAGACCCCCAGTTCTCTTCGTACTTTCTGCTGTTGAGACAGAGTCTGCCTAAATTGTGCAGGCAGACCTTGAGTTTTCAATCCCCCTGCCTCAGCCTCCCAGGGAACTGAGACTCCAGGTCTTTTCCACCAGAACCAGCTGAAAGTTGCTTTTAGATTTGTTTCCAGGTCAACCACCACCCTAAGACCCCAGATCGTGCATGTCAGTAAGAGAGATTGCTAGACCTAACTTGGCAGAGCAAGGAAGTTGAATAAAAATGTCTTCCCTCTCCACTTGCTGAGAGTCCAGTGAAGCATATATCTCCTGCTGGATGCAGAATGTCCCTGAAGGATGTGGACCAAGGCCACATGTTAGGAAGGTCATGGACATTGCCTTCCTAGTAGCTCTAGACTGTAAAGAATTTCCCACTACAACTCTTTTAAATTTTGTTTGCTCTTTTTAAAATATTATGTTATATCAATAACTCTAATTCTTTCTTAAATCACACCAGCACTCTTGGACTTCCAGAGGGTGGAGAGCCAACTGAGCCTGTAAGACTAAAAGCTAAGAAGCGAAGGATGTGCAGAGGTGTATGGCTTCCTAACGGGAGAGCTCAAGAACAAACCCACAGTAGAGCGTTCTTTCCCTGTGAACTGTTAACACCTTACAGAGAGACAATTTGTTTATTAACTGATCTGTGAACTAAAGAGGAGCTTAGCTAAGGTTTCATGAGAGTGTATGTCACTGATATCAACAATGCAGGAATCGTGTGTAATCTTAGGTTCACAAGGGTCTGCTTGCATCATGGACTGCATTGCTGTTGCTTTCCGTGGGCTGCACTGAAATGGATTCTGATGCTTTGACTTAAGAATGACTTGAAAACTTTCTAAGACTGTGAAGTCAAGCCACGATTTCCAGTTTGCCAGTGAATATTTCCAGCTCTGTCGGTCAAGTTTCACATGGTCTTTGTGGTGCTGGGTCCCTTTATGAAGGAAGCCTGGATCCCTAAAGACCACAGCTCTCTTTCTTGACTGATAAAGTTTTTACTTTTACTTCCTTTTTTATTATTTTGTTTTGTGAGACAGGACCCCCTGCAGCCAGGATTATCATGAGCTATGTAGCGGAGGCTGGCCAGGCTCCAGTTTTTTTTTTTTAAACTTTTTTTTTTTATTGAGAAAAGGAGAAAAAAAAACCAAATTTCCTCCTCCTCCCAGCCTCCCATTTCCCTCCCCCTCCTCCCACCCTTCTCCCCCTCCTCCCACCCTTCTCCCCCTCCCCCCCTCCTCTCCCCCTCCCTCTCCAGCCCAAAGAGCAGTCAGGGTTCCCTGCCCTGTGGTAAGTCCTAGGTCCTCCCCCCTCCGTCCATTTCTAGGAAGGCCAGGCTCCAGTCTTTACCTGGCTTCCCAATGCCTCTCACTGCAGCTTCCCCTGGGCTGAGTTGACTCCTCAAGCCCTTGCATTTATTTCCTTTGCTGCTTTATTCAGTGCTGCTGGGTCTCCCAAATCCCTTAACCAATATACTCAAAATTTAAAGCATAGATCACTCACTACCCTTATGTAGGCTTCTCTTTAGTTCATAAAGCATTTTCTTTCTTTCTTTTTTTTTTCATGAGCCATTCTTGCATTTTTTTTTCAAATGCATGCTGTCCAATCCCCACTACAATCCTGTGAAACAGTTATGACAGCTGGTATCTTATAAGCCAGGAGAAGTATGTTTCAAAAGGTGTGACATGTAATCTGCCCTTGTAATCTGCCTGATAGAAAGAATCCTATGAGCTAGCCTCAACTAGCCTCAGCTAGACTCTTCTCTTCAAGTCCCATGTATCTCTTCTGTACTCTAGTCTCAGCACAGATACATTTTCCTTACCAGTCTAGTCTTTTCAGAAATACAACAAAACAAATTATAAATCTTCTCTTTTCCCACAGAAATGTCTGTTTCAGTTGCTTCTCTATCACTGTGCCTGTTAGAGAAAACTGAAAAGAAGCAGTGATTTTAGCTTACAGCTTCAGGGATCTGTCCCACATGGCAGGGAAGGCATGACGAGACAGACAGCTCACATCATGAGAAGTACAGAGACTGTAAAGGGCCGGAGGTATTATTCTGGCAAGGACGTGGTTCCAGTGACCTAGTTCCTTAAGGTAGACCCTAGCTTCTAAAGTTTCCAGAACCTCTTAAAATAGCAGCACCAGCTGGACACCAAGCAGCCAGAGCATAAACCGTGGGAGAGCATTTTAGACTCAAACCATAACAGTACCCAGACTTAAAGTGCCTATGGTGAGACATGGGAACAAAAAAGGGTCATACACGGATCACGTTTTTCACTGATGTTAAGGAATGCTGTAGGAGGTCCTTATGCTTATGTGTTGCTTCCATTGGTTAATTAATAAAGAAACTGCTTGACCTGATAGGGCAGAACTTAGGTAGGCGGAGAAGACAGAACTGAATTCTGGGAGGAAGAAAGCAGAGTCAGAGAGCCACCATAGAGACACCAGGTCAGACATGCTAAATCTTTCCTGGTAAGCCACGACCTCGTGGTAAATGCAGATTAATAAAAATGGGTTAAATCAAGATATAAAAGTTAGCCAAAAGGAGGCTAGAGCTAATGCCCAAACAATGTTTTAATTAATACAGTTTCTGTGTGATTATTTCAGGTGTAAGCTAGCAAGGTGGCCGGAACAGGGGGCTCCACTCCCTGTAACAAAGGGACACTTAAGCAGTAAGAGTCCCCTGCCCTCCCCCCCAAAAAAGAAGTCTCAAGCCTGATAGATTCTCTTGACTAGTCAGAAGATAGGAAACCCTGGCGCAAGCTCCACGTGGCTGCAGACAGCTGGATCTAGGCAGCATTTGACCCCCTGAGACAGGGAGTTGCCAATCCTTTCAGGCTTCAGCCCACGAGTCCTTGTGTTCCTTGGCACTTGTGGGTACTTAGTTCTAAGATATGAATCATGACTGTGGGGCAGGGAATGAACTGTACTTCATAGTTACAAACTGATACTAGTAGCCCAAGAAGTGGACCACTGGATGGAGATTGCTCTATGCCTGGTTAGTTGGTGATCATTGGTCATTGCACCTTGAATATTCCAAGTGTTTATCTAGTTATTATTAGGAATTTATTCAGGGTTGGAGAGATGGCTCCACAACTAAGAGCACTTATTGCTCTTGGAGAGAATCCAGGTTCAGTTTCCAGCACCCACATGGTAGTTTACAACCATCTGTAACTCCAGTTTCAGAGGATCTGATGCCCTCTTGTGATGTCTTTAAACTTCTGCATACATAGGGTGCATATAAATAAACTCTTACACACACACACACACACACACACACACACAAGCACATAAAATTAAATAAATTCAAACAAACAAAAGCTAAAGACTTAGTTTTCCACAGCCCCACCATGGGTGAGGAAGTCTTTCATGATAAGACGAAGTGAAGTGAAACTCCTCCAAATGTGTTCTCATGTGAATCTATACCTGTGCCTAAGTGATAGAGTTGTTGCCATGGACCTGACCTCTCCGTCACCATTAAATTCTCACATGTTTAGAGTGAGTTTAGAAAATATTTCCTTCCCTTTGCCTTTGTGTCTCAAATTTCAAGGCTTTAGAACAGCAATTCTCAACCTGTGAGTCATGGCCCATTTGGAAAACTTATCTCCAAAACATTTATGCTGCAATTCATAAGAGGAACAAAATTACAATTATGAAGCAGCAACAAAAATGATTTTATGGTTGGGGGTCACCACGACATGAGGAACTGTATTAAAGGGTCGTGGCATTAGGGGGTCGAGAATCACTGCTTAAGCAAACTCGGGATGGGAAGCTGTAAAGGTGAAAAAGTGATGGCTCACATGTTTCCTTCAGCAGGAAAACAGCTCAGGAAACTTTAGGGAAGTTGAAGGAGAAAGACAGAGGCTGAGGCTATAGGCAAGGCTTGCCCGGTTCACATAAGGCTCTGGCTTAAGTGTCTGACACAGAGAAAGGAAAGGGAGACAAAGAAGAGAGGAGGAGGAGAAGGAGGAGGAGGAGGAGGAGGAGGAGGAGGAGGAGGAGGAGGAGGCAAGAAGGGGTAAGCAGGCCATGAATGAGCAAGCAAACTAGGGGATGGGTCGCAAGAATAATTACAGCCAAGGGTTGCTGTACTCAGTATTTTCTCCCTGGGGAATTTTTCTTTGTTTTTTTATTATTCGCTATGGAAAATTTCAAGCGTTCACAAAATGCGTAGGTGAAGTTCCATCACACAGATAATTCTTAGTCATCCATGATCCTTAAGGAAATGGAAATTCCAAGTTAATTGAAAGTGATGATTTTATTTGCTTTCGGCATTTCTTCATTAATCTCATCATGGGTCTGCAGTGACCTTCGGAGATGAGAGGCTGTGGCCTTTAAAATAGCCACAAACATGCTGTTTATATTCTAGATAGCCAGAAGTTGAAAGTGTGACTTTTGTGGTTTGTTTTGGGATCTTCAGCCCCAAACTTTGGACTATTGGATGTGAAAGGAAAAGAGAAAAAACAGTTGTGGAATTCTTCAGCTGGGGAGGCAGCAGCACCAAAAGTCTATGATGCTAAGACAGTTTCTGTGGCTTTCAGAAACTTGTCTGGCCCAAAGGGATCATAAATAACTTTCATGGTATAAAGCCCTTCAAGAAAATACTTGATTCCCCAGAAATTCCGACCATTCTTCCACTCAATGAATTTCCTGCTGGGAGAATCTGTTTGAGCATGCTTGCTCTGGTCCTACTGCTCCAGGAAAACACTCCCCTGTGTTGAGGCTTGCCTTCCCCCAGGAGCTTCTTTTAACAGAATGAAATGGTGGGAGGTGAAACATGAGTTTCTTTCCACTTCGTTATTGAACTGCAGCTGGCCTTCTGATCTCTGCTTCTAGGGGTCACAAGCACTTGGCCTTCTGGCATTAGAAAGAGCACAGTCAGGGGTCAAATGGGTTTCTTCCTTGTGAGTGTGCATATGATGCACGCCTGAGGTGTATATATGCAGGCATGCTTACCATCCACGTGAATGTGGAGGCCAGAGGTATATGCCGGGCATCTTCTATCTCTCTGCTCCTCATTTTGGAGACTGGGTCTCCACTGAAGCTGGAGCTCTGTGTTCTCAGTGGCCAGGCTAGACAGCAAGCCCCTGAGATCTAACTGTCTCTGCCCACCCATGGCCTGCGCTAGAGTTACAAACATGCACCGTTGCATCTGGCTTTTTACATCTGTGCTGGGGATCCAAACTCAGATTCTTGTGCTTATATAATAAAAATTTTACCACCGAGCCATCTCTCTAGCTCCTTAAAATGTATTTCCTTGGTTATTTGGTTTTTAAGGGAAAATTCTCCAGCTAGTGTTAAAGTCCATGGGATTCAGGGGCTGTCCATTAATGAAATTATTCTTTGACCCAGATACAAAGACCCACTGTAGTGAGTCTTGCCCATTTTCCTTGTGACTAGATAAAGGGGTAGGAAAGCAGTACTCTATAAACCTGGTCCCTTATTTATTTTAAATGTTGTATCAGTATCAATATAAGAATATGGTATGAGAGGTCCTTCTGTCTATGTGTTGCTTTTATTGGTTAATGAATAAAGAAACTGCCTTGGCTTGTTGATAGGGCAGAACTTAGGTAGGCAGAGATAACAGAACTGAATGCTGGGAGAAAGGAGGCAGAGTCAGAAAGAAGCCATGTAGCCCTGCCAGAGACAGATGCCGGAACTTTCCCCGATAAGCCACAACGACATGGCGATACACAGATTAATGGAGATGGGTTAAATTAATATATAAGAGTTAGCCATTAAGAAGTTGGAGATAATGGGTCAAGCAGTGATTTAAATAATACAATTTCTGTGTGATTATTTCGGGGCTAAGCAGCCAGGAACTAACTAGTGGCCTCCATACTATAAGAATAGCTATTCTTCAACACTCTGTGTTTCCAAGTATATCACTACCACCCTCTGCAGACAGAAGCCGCCTCCAGCCCTGTATTGGTCTGAATCCCTGGCAGTAGGATGCTGGAGCCCAGGGACCTGGCATATACCTGGGCATCACTAGGGAGACACACAACAGAATTCTGGTGGCAGAGGTTTGGCCATTCGGCTTTTTCTGGGCCTTCTTTGTCCTAGAGTCACAGGCAACCAAGGTGCACAATCCCAGCCACTATTCTCCAAATGTAGCAAGCATCTGAAATTTGCCTCCTACATTGAGGAATGGGTTGTAGATCAGTACGTGTTCAGTTTTGCAAAGAATGACTAAAGATATACCGTCGTTGAAGTAAATTATTGTTGGTTTTTGGGGGGGGTGTTATTTACTTATCTTTTGGCTTTAAAATGCATTGTAGTTGTAGACTGGACTTTACTTTGCTGCTGAATTTTTTATGATGTTGTTTATTGAAAAGCAGTACAATCACCTAAAAGCTTTTATCAGGCGTCCAGATTCCCATAGTGATTTCCTAAGCATAGCTCAATTCAAATAAAAATTTCATCATCTCCAAAGACTACTTCGATAAAGTACTTGTCTGGCACTGGGTGAGGATTACAATGCAGAGAGAATTGTCTAGAAATGTGAATGATGTAATGGACGACTTAGGGCAAAGCTAATGACATTTTTGTATTCCCGGCACGCTTCAAATCCTAAAGGTTTCACGGCCCCATGGTAGTGACTTGTGCTCAGCGTTCACAACTGTGACGTGAGTATCTCGCAGTAGCCATAGACAGAATCACACTGATGCCTGCCGTAAGCTCTCTGATGTATGAAGTAAAAATAATCTCATTTCTGTCGATGTGTGTGAGGCTTTGGCACAGGCTTGATATAGCACCAAGATTCTTTCCCTTCACAGGTTGAGCTCCACAGATATCAGGTCACCCGTGCCTCTGTTGGGCAAGGTTTTCTTACAGATCTCACTCTAACAGGGAACATGAATGGCCCACGCATGTTGCCTGTGGTATGGTGACATTTCATTCCTTCAGCTTCCAAACATATCACGAGAATAAGTAGCGTGTCCAAGAGGAACCCCAAAGGAATAAAAATGGAGGTTCTCCTCCAGGCGTGGACCACTAGCAGTTTGCTCTGGTGAAGAACCAGACCGTGGCTACCCGGAATAGGTTTATAGGTAAAGGGTAGAGGTGCTGAACGCGTCTATGCCAAGGTGGAGACCAGACCTGGCCCTGGTGGGGACCTGAACTTCCCGTCCCTCTCAAGAAAGGAAGCAGAAGGTAATAGCAATGCACCTGCTGCCTTGAGCCCTGGGCCTAAGAAGCTGAGACCTCCAGAGATAAGAACGAAGCCCTAAGCTGGCAACTGGAACTGGCCTACTTTCTTTTTTTTTTTTAATATTTATTTATTATGTATACAATATTCTGTCCGTGTGTATGCCTGCAGGCCAGAAGAGGGCACCAGATCTCATTACAGATGGTTGTGAGCCACCATGTGGTTGCCGGGAATTGAACTCAGGACCTTTGGAAGAGCAGGCAATGCTCTTAACCACTGAGCCATCTCTCCAGCCCCCTGGCCTACTTTCTATAGTGTCCTCATTGTTCCCGTAGGCCAAGTATTAACACCTGGTTCTGGACTGAGAGCTCAGGGGTCCAGAAGGTGTTAGCCATGAAACTAATAAGGAAGGACGGGAGGAGGGACAGAAACACTAGAAAGAGTAAGAAGCAGGTTAAACAGAGAGAATCTTTCCCTTAGAATAGAACACAGACAACACATGTTACAGTGTGTGAAATATGTCACTGAAACAAAGCCTCACACGTGGTAGGCAAGTACTCTATGTCCCCAGCCCTCTTTTTACCGTTTATTATGAGACAAGGTCTATGTAAGCTACCCAGGCTGACCTTGAACTTACTCTATAGTCCAGTCAAGCTTTGAACTTGGAACCTGCCTTGCCCTTCCAAGGGCTGAGATTACAGGCCTTGGCCACTGGGCCCAGCTTCGACCTCTTTTTGCTCAGTATTCTTTCTACCCAGCTCCTAAAGTCAGTCCTTCCATTTTATGATCCTGTAAAATTTAGGCCCTACATAATTTTGCCAGGACATTTCTTAAGCATCTTAGGGAGGTCCTTCAATACCTAACTCAGTACAGAGTAGTTGATGGTTTTGTAAGTAACTCCCACTGGGGCTGACCCCTGTTTAAAGACATTCTTTGTGTCAGTGTTAGAGACAGATGCAGAAGGAAAAGGGTTATTAGCCAAAAACACTATAATTCTGAGAATTAGTGCCTGTTAATGTATTCCACTTCACCTTTGAAAATGTTTGCACAAAACTGGGCTGGGCCTGGTGGGTTTCGACTAGTCTGCAGGCACTGATTTGCCTAATAAAATAACCACATAGGCTGGCAAAAGTCTGCATAACTGGCTGCCCTTCCTGCCCTGGAGCTTGGAACAGCATTGGCTCTGGCAGGTACGATTTCCAAAAGATTTGGAGAGCCAGTCTAGCACCCCACCTGTGGGCAGTGTGCCTCCCCAAAGGCCAGATTGGGGTCTCTTGCTTTTTAGAGACTCAAAGGGCCTCTGTTCCTTCACATTGGATAATGACAGTTGGAATAAGCAAAGAATTAGTGTGCATTACCAGAACAGTGTGATAGCGACATGATAAACCAAGATTGTAATTGCTTGAATTGTTTTATTTTAAAATTTAATTTATTATCATTATTATTATTGTTTGCATGTGTGATGTGGTGTGTGGTGTGTGTGTAAGGGGGGTGTACATGGGTGTGCATGTGGAGGTCAGAGGGCAGCAGTTGGAATTGGTTCTTTTCACTTTTCATGGGGTGTAAGGAATTGAATTCAGATGTCCAGGCAGGCACAAGCAACTTTGCATGCTAAACCACCTTGCTGGGGCTTAAGTTTCTTTTCAACACAAGTTGCCATTGCTTTGTTGTTGTTGTTGTTGTTGTGATATGTAGTATATGAACGTGTGTACTGTTGGACCCCAGTGTGTGTGCTCTCAGAGGTCAGAGATCAACATCAGGCTGACCCTTGATTGTTCTGCACCATATTTTTCTGAACCACCAGCTCTCACTGAATCTGGAGCTTACTGATTCGTTAAACTAGCTAGCCATCAAATTCCCAGGATCCTCTTGTCTCTGTCTCCCAGCTCCGAGAGCACATACCCACCATACCCAACTTTGTATGTGGTTCTTGGGATCTGAACTCAAGTCCTCAGGCTTGCGCAGGAAACACTTTGCCCACTGATCCTTCTCCCTAGCCGGGATGCTGTATGTTTTAAAATATTTGGGGGCATTAAAGATACAGATGCTACATAGCCGTTAGCACTGTTGTACACAGAAAAGAACTGCTCTTCACCTTGTTCACATGAGTTAGACAAGTGCAACTCTCAATGGCCTGCACCCTGCCCAGGAGAGGAAAAGGAAGAGAAACTTGTGTCAACAACTTGAGGTTGTTGTTGCTGTTGTTTTTGTTTTCTTTTTCTACTTTGATTCTAAGAACTAGGTGTTATGATTCACGTTAATGAGAAAGTACTTTCTCAGTCCTATAATCGCTTGCTCCCACAGGTTTGGAGGGGTGTTCTGGGGTGGAGCCCAAGAGCTTAATGTCCACACTGCATGCAGCAGGCACAGTAGCAGTGGGCGAGTTAAGGTGTAATTGACGCAGTGACGGACAGTGGTGTCCAGTAAATGCCCAGAATCCAGGAGATGGCCCTTTCAAACATTTACGTTGTTAACCAAGCCTGGCGACTTGTGACATGGCAAGAGTCTGTACCTAACCTGGAAGGGGGGAATAGGGAGCTAATAAATGCAGAAAATCCTCTTCTAGAATTCAGAGGTACCAGGCTATGAAGAAAACTTTCTACATCAGAGGCTTGGACACAAGATGCAAAACATGATCCTACTAGACAAAGGGATCAAACAGCCCTGCCCCAGACAGTGGGACATCCCATCAGAAATGAGATGCAGAGATAGGTCACGTGATCCACCCAAATGGTCCTGAGATAGGTTTGTTGGCTATATCAGATAAGATGTTAAACATAGCCCAATGGATATAGCGATGGGCAAAAGGTCTTCAGGAGGGAAGGGATTCCTGGTGTCCTGCCCATCCTACCAGCCACACTGGGCCCTTTGTGGGCTTGATTGGTTTTAGTGGAACTTTGTAAATCCCTTATTTGCAGGCCCAACTTTAGCCATAGAATTGAAGAGAGTTTGGTGGCCCTGGCTAAAAATTCCAGAGACAAAAGAAGAACTTGGGGCTTGGCAGTAAATTCAAGGTGACTTTTGGAACCTCTGAGGGAAGGCAATGGGCTACCTTCGGAATAGTATAATTTATATTATCCTCAACAGACAGAAACTACACTTTTAATTAACCCTTCCCACTTCCCACCTGTTGCGGGAGGTCCTCCCACTCCTCCAGCCTATCACTGCAAATGTAGTAATATGGGGCGGCAGCGGGACTGCGTCCCCAACACCCCAGCCGCCTGCCCGGCTAGCTTATGCCCGAAATAACAACACACAAACTGTATTCATTTAATCACTGCTTGGCCCTTCTGCCCTAGCCCTTACTGGCTAATTATGATATCCCAATCAACCCATCTCTAATAATCGGTGAGCACCCGTCTTACCGGGAAGATTCTAACCTAGTCCATCCTGGGTCGAGCTTCATGGCGTGTGTCTGCCTGGGAGCTGGGAGTATGGCATCTCCCTGAGGCGTCTGCTGCGGAGAGCAGAGCGGTGGAGTCTCTGAGCTCACTTCCTCTTCCTCCCAGCATTTTGTTCTGTTTACTCCTCCCACCTATCCTCTAACCAATAAAATGGGCCAGGGCAGTGCCTTTATTAGCCAATGACCTTCCTCCATCATTTCCCCTTTTTTGTCTAAATAAGACAGAACTAAACCAAATACAACTACATACAATAACAACAAATAATAAATACAACAAACAATATTGAGAACAAAAGCTTTGCTAAACATTCTATCTCAAGAAGTCCAAATAATGTAAAGAGTAACTACAATTATATAATCTTCAACTCAGTCAAAGATCTAAGAAGGGAATAAACACTACTCAACAAACGAGATATATCCAAAATGTGCAACAATTGACAGAGACAACTGACTACCTGGGCAATCACCCAAAGTCTCGTTTGCAACGTTGAGTCAACCAATTTTGGCTAAGGCCTAACATAACTGACATACCATTATTAAAGGCAAGGAACTTTTCAAAACTATCTTACCCTGTCTTGGCAGGATATGACAGTCCTGTTTTATCCATTGATGCACACTCTGCGTCTGTGTCAGTGGTTGAGGTATGGGCATTTCTTTGCCCAAAGGCCAGTTCTGCCAAATAGAAAGGCTCCAGATGGAGTGTTTTTGGTGCTCAACATTCTCTCGGGAATAGAGTGGGGTTGCCAGGAGCAATTGTGTCTCACTATCACGAAACTCTGAGTTAGATTAAAGGCCATTTTCTACAGCTCTTTGAAGAGGTTGAAGATTATCTATCTATACTGAGTATAATCTCTATATATCTAAAGAACCTGATTAGTCTAATTATAAATGACAAACTTAGATGACAATTAGTCTATATAATTCTCAATATCTATCTAACTTAAAGACTAAGACAATAAACGACTGTGAAACAAATGAGGACAATGACCTCCAAATATAAACAATGTACAAATATACATTGCAGTAGGTAAATATATATCAATACACAAATATTATATAAGTATCTTAATCAGAGGTAGAAATGTACACTGCAATATGGTAAATATATACGATATATATATATATATCAATACAATATATGTCAATACATAAAAATGTTTTAAACAGAGGTAGAAACATGCATGTGTACAATAGTCAATCTATACCAATATATTTATCTATTATCCCATCATCCCTCTTTTTTTCAAAATGATCCCTGAGCTTATAAAATTCCTCCCCCAACCCTCAATCATATACTAATTATAATCAACCCCTAAATGATGTCCCTAAACCCAAGGGCAAACTTTACTGGGAGAGGGGACGTCGTTCTCTAGAATTACTTCCAGCTGTCATAGGGGCGACGTTCTTTCTGGGGGATCCTGTGAAAGTAAAATGATGGTTAAATTTCAAGATAATGTCTTTTAAAATTGCAAATAGTCTCTGAGTATTTTCGTGCAGGTCTGGCCAAAATGTTGTATAAGATGTGCACCATTTCAGCTAACCAAGTTGGAACTGTCTTGTGCAGCTGGTACCAAAAGCAGGTCTTGTAGTAGCGCTATCAGTATCATGACGTCATATCAACCAGGTGGAGTTGTTGTTATGGGGCCCCATCTTCTTCCTGGAAACTTCAAATGTCACTTCAGGAAAAACTCATTGTTCATTATGAAAAACTTAAACATTAATCATATAGACATATATATATATATATATATTCAATGAAAGACATGATAGATATATTCAATGAAAAGTATGATAGATATGAAGAGAAGCAAAGATGTTTTCTAAACTCATATTTCTTTCTGTCCCATATCATGGCTCTTGACATGAGACAGAAACTCCAGAAACTCTGGGTTTTTCTCTTACTAACAGGCTTGGAATTGGAGAGGGACTGAGCCAGAGTCCAACTTCAAAACCAGCTTTATAAATTTAGAAATATGGTTTAATATTACTTACACAACCCATTCAGTTGTCTTGATATTTCCTATTGGGCAGGTATTTTTCCATCTGTCAGTATCCAAACATCCAGGGTCCCTTGAATTTCTCAAAGATGAGTGTTTTCCTGTGGAGATAAGAACAGAACCCTGCCCCCATTCTATATGTTTTTCTTACCACCTGTATGAATATCATCGTTGTGGATGAGTTGTCATTTCTCCTTTCCAAGAGGTTTCTCCTCTTCAAATCGAAACTTTATTAATTTTGATGGTATCCACAATTTTTCTTCTCCTGTGGAAACAAGAGCAAAACCCCTTCCCCAACGTAGCACATCTCCTGGCTTCCACTGAGAGGTCAGCACATCTTTGAAATAAATCGGTTGATTTAGTTCAGCAGACTTTTCCATTATCCAATGTCTTTCTGCTGCTGTTGTTCCTTTCTCATTAGCGTTAAGAAAATTCAAGGTTAGTAAAGCATTATGTAATCTATTTCTGGGGGTATTTTCAGTCCCTTTCTGTTTGTTCAGCATATCCTTTATAGTACGATTTGATCTTTCTATAACTGCCTGACCTGTAGGATTATTTGGTATACCTGTAATGTGTTTTATATTATAATAATCAAAAAAGCGTTTCATTTTCTTAGATACATATGCTGGACCATTATCTGTCTTTATTTGCGCAGGTATACCCATGATGGCCATAACTTCCAATAAATGTGTGATTACTGAATCAGCCTTTTCTGAGCTCAGGGCAGTAGCCCATTGAAAACCTGAATACGTGTCTATGGTGTGGTGTACATATTTTAATTTGCCAAATTCTGCAAAGTGGAACACATTCATCTGCCAGATTTCATTCCTTTGGGTGCCCTTTGGATTAGCCCCTGCAGGCAGTGGCGTTTGGTTATAGAAAGAGCAAGTAGGGCATTTCTTTACAATCTCCTTAGCTTGTTGCCATGTAATTGAAAACTCTTTCTTCAAACCTTTGCTATTAACATGATGTTTTTTATGAAATTCAGAGGCTTGTAGCACACTACCAATCAATAATTGATCAATTTCTGCATTACCTTGTGCTAGAGGACCTGGCAGACCCGTATGGGATCGGATGTGTGTTATGTACATAGGGCAAAGCCTGTTCCTGATCAAATCTTGAACCTGGAGGAACAATGAGGTTAGTTCAGTATCATCAGGTATAAATTCAGCAGTTTCAATATGTAAAATAACTCTTTCTGCGTATTGTGAATCTGTAACTATATTAATAGGTTTTTTAAAATCCCTTAGCACCATAAGAATGGCATATAATTCCGCCTTCTGGACAGAATTATACGGACTTTGTTCCACCTTATCCAAGTCTTCTGATTTGTAACCTGCCTTCCCTGATTTATTGGCATCAGTATAGAATGTACGGGCTCCAGTTATTGGAGCATCACGGACGATTCGAGGAAGAATCCAAGAAGTTCTCTTTATGAAGTTAAGCCGCTTGCTTTTTGGATAGTTGTTATTAATGTCTCCCAAAAAATTAGCACAAGCTCTTTGCCATGGTTCATTATCTTCCCATAATTTCTTTAGTTCATCAGCAGTGAAAGGCACTATAATTTCTGCTGGGTCTATGCCTGCTAGTTGACGAAGTCTCAGCTTGCCTTTTATAATTAACTCAGAGACTTTTTCCACATAAGTTTTCAGTTTCTTACTTGGTTTATGTGGTAAAAAGATCCATTCCAAAATAATATCATCTCTCTGCATTAAAATTCCTGTAGGAGAAATTTTTGATGGTAGTATGACGAGAATACAATCGAGCTCTGGATTCACCCTGTCCACATGTGCCTGTTGTAATTTTTCCTCAATCATTGTCAGTTCCTTTTCTGCTTCAGCTGTTAATTCTCTGGGACTGTTTAAATCTTTATCACCATCCAAGGTTTTGTTCAAATGAATTATTAAATCAGGTGTTATTCCAATAGCTGGTCGTAGACTGGAAATGTCTCCTAACAGATTCTAGCCTAGTCCATCCTGGGTCAAGCTTCATGGCGTGTGTCTGCCTGGGAGCTGGGAGTATGGCATCTCCCTGAGGCGTCTGCTGAGGAGAGCAGAGCGGTGGAGTCTCTGAGCTCACTTCCTCTTCCTCCCAGCATTTTGTTCTGTTTACTCCTCCCACCTATCCTCTAACCAATAAAATGGGCCAGGGCAGTGCCTTTATTAGCCAATGACCTTCCTCCATCACCCACCCTGTTCACAGTAGTCCCTGAACATTGTTCATTGAACAAGATGAAAAAACAAATCTAAAGTCCCCAGAATATCTCATTCATGCCACAAGCTTTTGTGAATATGGTGGTATACGTTCGACAAAGGTCCACCTCTCCTCTCCTCTTCCTCCATTCCCCTCCCCTCCCTACTACATTGTTGCCATTGTGTTGAGTTAATGAAAAGATTCCCAGGAATCACACGGAGCCCAACCTCTTTTTGTGCATTAATTTGTGAGACCATTCCCACCTAACCCCTGACTAAGAGCTCATTGCTGTAGGCAGGAGTGGGGGGGGGGCAGTGAGAGGGTGGTGTCTCTGCACGCCTTGTAAATTCCCTCAAGGGCACAGGGGATGGTGACAATAGGTTCACTCCAGCACGGAAAATGGTATTGTTAGAGAAGGGAGTCATGACGCTGGTGACACCGTACCTGGCTCCGCCCCCACTGAGCCAGATGATATCATAGTTAAGAAGTTCACCTCAAGGAGATGCCAACTGTGACACGTGAGACCCTGTGACCAACTGACCAAAGGCAGCAAGGGCCTCTATCTGTCATCGGCCACAGTGGGACACCTTTGCTCTCTCCCTGTGCTGTGTAGGACAGTCCGTCCACCTGTTTCACACCTTCCCTTGATGCATAGCTGTGGCGCCCCCTGCTCTGCCTCGGCGTGCCATGCTCATCTCTTGTCTTCTTCCTTATCCCTCTAGAACGCTAACCCAAAACAAACTCTTCCATCCATCCCTCTTGCTAACGGCATCTTACCACAGCACCCGAAGGCAGCAACAGAGTACCAGTCTCAAAATTTAAGACCCCAGATTGTTTTAAACTTTCTGTCCCTTTAATACGTTTTGAATCAAATCATAATGCGACAGTTTTACATGTTATATGATTATGCATATTAAACATGCTTTATATGCTTTTGAACACACGTTCTTGCCTTTGTGGGAAATCTCTTTCCTTCATGCCCATGAAAAATCAATAAGAAAAGCTCCTCCCGCTGAATCAGCCAGCTCATCAGCTGCACAGCACGACAGCTTCACCTGCAGGAGCCCAGCTGCAGCCATGGTTCATCTCAGAGAAGTGAGGAAGCACGCCGAGGCTACGGTCCCAGAGTGAGGGAACATGGGAATAGAGAACACAGATTCAGTAAATAACTCTGGGGTCCCACTGCACTTCAGAAAGGTGCAGGAAATTCAAGACTGCCGGAAACAGTGAGGAGCAGGTACATTCTGGGCCTTCCACACACTCTCCTGGTGCTGCAGGTGCGTTGAGCCCCCCCAGTCAAGAAAAACCTTCTTATGTCAAACACAAACAAAACCCGGGGTAACCTAGACACTCCGAAAGGGCTACAGCAGCTGTGCATGGGGTTAGCGGGGGTTAGCGTCATTTGGGTTAGAATTCCTGTCGGGTAGAATGATTCCTCCTCCTGAGTCTCGAAGGTCCTAACCACAATCAAAAATAGCTGTCAGGTAAGATTCAGAACTGTCATTGTTATTGTTTGGCTTTTTGAGACCGGATCTCACTATGTAGTCCAGGCTGGCCCCAGATTCACAATCTTCCTGCCTTTGCCTACTGAGGGCTGGAAATCCAGCATGTGCTACCACAATCCCTTTGAGTTTGTTTTTGTGTTGCTTTGTTGTGGTTGTTTCGTTTCTCGTTGGCTTGTTTTTCAGCTGCATGTTAGTAATGGCAGGGAAGTGGGGCAGCTAGCACCGTTGACTCATTTTCAGTTTAAGAATATAAGCGGACCACAGTAATTATTTTCCAATATCCCATTAAGATAATAAAGCAATGGTTCTCAACCTTCCTAATGCTGTGACCCTATAGTACAATTTCTCGTGTTGTGGTGACCCCCAACCATGAAATTATTTCATTGCTACTTCATAACCTTATGTTTGTTAGTGTTATGAATTCTAGTATAAATATCTGGTATGCAGGTTATCTGATATACTACCTCTCGTTGGATGGTGACCCACTGGTTGAGAACATCTATAAGGGATGGTCACATAACCAGACTTGACAAGGAAGACAACAGTAGGATGGGACCCTTGAACGAGTACCATAAAGAGAGTGGGATGTTGATAACTGGTAGTCATGGGTGGATCTTATATCCCTCAGAAGTTCACATGTTCACAAGGCTTGGTCCCCAGCTGTTGGGACTTCTGGGAAATGAAATAAGAGACTAGTTGGAGGATGAAGGTCATTAGGAGCATGTCATTGAAGGGTATTTTGGGACCCTAGTCCCTTCTCTGCACCTTCTGTCTCTTTGCTTTCTGGCTGCCATGAGGTGAGCAGCTTGCTCCTCTACACCCTCTTATTGTGATAGTCTACCTCGCGACAGCTCCCTAGCAATGGACTGAAATCTCATACCTTCCATGAACCAAAATAAGCATTTCTTTCTGCTGGTTATTTATCTCAGGGATCTGTTACAGTGACAGAAACTGGCTAGCACACTGTGGCCAAGAAGACCCAACCCTGAGTGCATTTAGAGAAGATAATAGGATCCGACTAAGCACCGAGTAGACTTACTAAGTCCCTGCCCCAACTTCTCTCATTGATGGATTGTGATGCAGGAGTGTAAGCCAATAAAGCCTTTCTTCCCAAGTTGCTTTTTGATGTGGAATTCCCCTCTGTATGCTGCGAATATGATTGGTTAATAAAAAAAAAAAATCTGGCTTGGCCTGAAAGGGTAGAGTAGAGTTAGGCAGGGAAAACTAGACAAATGTTGGGAGAAAGGAGGCAGAATTTGAGGAGAAGCCATGTAGCCCCACCAGAGACAGATGCAGGAAGACCTAGAAAACCACAGCCTCATGGCGATACACAGATTAATAGAAATGGGTTAAATTAATATGTAAGAGTTGGCCAATAAGAAGTTAGAACTATTGGGCCAAGCAGTGATCTAATTAATACAGTTTCTGTGTGGTTATTTCGGGTCTAAGCTGCCGGGTGGCCGGGGAACAAACAAGCAGCCTCTCACTACAGATTTTAGTCTGACTGTTTATCACAGCGACAGAAGCAAACTAGGATTTAAGAGTTTCTGGACTAGGTCCCAAGCAAAGGGGAATACTGGTTACAGTGAAGGTAGAGTGATACATCCCACCATAGGACACAGACATATAGCCAGTGTTTTACAAGTGGCATAAAGGACCACATGAACACCAAAGTCGATGTCATGGGTGTTACCGTCCACCACCCTAGCAGGAACTTACAATAGACGAAAGTGCCACTTCCTAACGGTGATGCCTTCCTAAGAACTGTGTGCGTGTCCACTCCAAAGGATGCTTTCCATCCCCTCTAGGGTTGTGTTACCAGTGATTCCAGCCAGACCAGAGCATGGAGGATGCTATCTGACCCCCTGCCCCCTTGAAGTCCATTCAACATCACTGAGAACTCTTGTTTGACTCTTCCAGTTCGGGGTTGGGAGGAAAAAGGCTTTTGAGCAGAGTGTATGCAATAAAGGTTAGCTCGGGTCACATGCATTCCACTTATCTAAATTGACTAACCCATCAAATTTGTACTCCCACTGCCGCTGCCCACCTTTCATGCCCCCTTGTGAATGGGCTCAGTAATTCCTCCCTTGCCCAGCTGTTAGAGCCAGCACAATGAAGCGCCCTTCCGCGTGTCCTTTACCATCCAACTCTCCTCTAATGGCTGTAATTTTCGAGTAGGAAGATCCACTCCCAATCTCGTTTTAAATCCATACTGGAAAGGGTTTTGAATGGGTTTTTTTTTCCTACATTGTCTTGTGGCTTCATGTAGGAAACTCAAGTTCTGCAGGGGTAGGGGTGGGGAATGTTGCCCGCTTTTGCTTAATATTATTAGTTTGTTTCTAGTGAACTGTGTTCTTGACAAAACGTGAATTATACATCTCATATTTCCATATTTTTCTTCCTGTTCTCTCTGAGTTAGTGGAAGTCATTGTTTTAAAATTGTGTGTGACCTTCGAAACCTATATAGACCTATGCAGACTCAAATTTTGAACATGTAGTAAGATGGCGTAATATGAAGAGCTGAATGGCGAGCAAAGTGAAGGGCGTGTGTGCTTTCTAATCTTGTTACAGGTCTAGGATTGCAAATATTGTTCCCATTTTACAGATAAGGAACTTGAGCCTATGAGACATAAACATTTGCCAAGGACCCCACTACTAGCCAATGGTACCTCCAGGTGAGATCTGATGACGTCGTACTGACCTGAAACATTCTTCCAGGAGAGGTGGAAAGTCTAGATGGAAAACGCTGAATGAGGGCTTTTATTCACGTGTAACTTTGAATGGAAGTGTGGCCGTCTTTTCTAGTTTTTCGGCACACAAAACCTGGTTTAGGGCCCTGGGCACCTCTGTCCTCCAGTTCATAAAATGAGTTGTGAGCTTCAGCCTCACATCCCATGAATGAGGAATCTAAGGCTCAAGGGCGTCACCATTTTGCTAAGGCCCCTCAGCTAATTGCAGAACTGGGACTAACTAGAACTCAGACTCCTTTTAGCTACCAAAACTATAAGCAACAAAATCCATAGGCTCTGCTAGTTTGGGTTTGTTGGGATTTAAACCAAATGTTTGTAAAATTCGTTTAGGATAAATTCCAGGTAGGTTGGGTTTTTATCGCTTTGGTATGGAAAAGACTGTCAATTATCCTCCGTGCCCACTTTGAAGTATGTTCCTCTATTTCCCTAATGTGTGAAATTATGAGTGGAGTCGAGTCCTGTGCCCAAGAGCTAATGTAAAAGAGTATTAGCCTTAGGCAGGGGAGGACGTGCTAGAGGATTGCAGAATCCAAGGGCCGGAGGAACAAGTCAAGTCAACTTGGCTGCAGTCCCTACTGAGTGGTGTGACTTAGATCTTCCCACTCTAAATTAAAGAAAACTCAGATGTGAGTTTTAAAGATTTTTTTTTAAGCACTCTTATCCTAGCAGCACTACATACAAAGGGCAGGGGGACAAAAAGAACAAACCCCATCCCCCACCATCTGCCCCAGTCAGAATCACTGCCTTAAGAGAACAGATTCTGGCAAGAGTGTGGGAAAGAGGAAGGCAACACACCACTGGGGGGAACGCCCACTGGTGCAGCCACTGCGGACGTCAGTGTGGAGGTTCCTCCAAAAACTAAAATTAGAGCTGCCCTACGACACAGCTGCGCTGAGCTTGGACAGACACTTGTGGGAATCAAAGGTGGCGTCACACCATGGCGCTTGCTACACACACATCCGTGTTCATTGCTGTACGTCTTATAAAACCCAAGAGATGCAAGGAGCTTAGAGATCCAGAAATAGGTGAACAAGTAAAGAAAATGTGATATGATAAATGTGTGCACACGCATGCACAGATCACATGTGCATACACACAAGCACACAACACACGTGTGCATACACAGGAACACACATGATGTGCATGCATGCACACACAGATACACACATAATAGGATTTTATTCAGCCATTAAGAAGAATAAATAAGGTTATTGGCCAGAAAATGAATGGAACCAGAGATCATGAGGGGAAGAGAAATAAGCCCGACTCAGGAAGACATGATGCTTTCTCTCATGGGGGGCATCTAGATTTAAATATATATGTGTGTGTATTTGAGTATGTGGTGTGTATGTATATGGGATATAAAAGCAGAAGCGGGGTTTATGAGCGGGAAGACAGAGTTCTAAAGGGAAACAGACAAGACACTTGTAGTGGGGGAAGAAAGACAAAACAGAGTACACGCTTTCTTCATAGGCAGCATCTAGACTTATAGACATACAAGCATGTGTGCATGTCAGGAGGGAGGGAAGCAGAAAGGAAGATTCAATGAGAAGGAAGTAAACCAGCAAGGGGTCAAGGGGTGAGGAGGGAACAAGAGAGGTGGGAAGGAGAGTGGAGGCATGAGGAGGGGAATGGTGGTGTGGAAAGGAGAGTCGAGTCTTGGGAAGGGGAGTGGGGAGTGGGGGGCAAGTAGGAGCAAGATGTATGATATATGTATGGAAATCTCAGCATGATTTATATGTACTAAGCAAAAAAAAACTTAATAAAATAAAAGTAAACCATTTCTACTTAAATCATTAAAAGTAAAAGAAATAGTAGGAGAGATGGCTCCACGGTCAAGAGCACTGGCTGCTATTCCAGAGGACCTGGGTTCCTTTCTCGGCATCCACATGGCAGTTCACAGGCATCTGTAACTCCAGTTCTAGGCAATCCAACTCCCTCTTCTGGCCTCCTTTAGGCACCAGGCATGCAACTGGTGCACAAATATACCTGCAGGTAAAATACTCAATTGCTCAAAGTAAAGTAAAACTTAAAATTAAAGGGATGAAAAAAATTGTGAGATCATTTTAAAATACGTGAGAAGCGTATCACAAAAAGATGATCAGAGTAAAGTTTCCCATCAAATTAAAAATCAGGAGTTATGGGTAGACTCTGTCATCCCAGGAAACCGAGAGGCTCCTTCCGAAGAAGACACTGAACTGAGTTTCTGATTCCCTGGGAGTTAAGACAGCAGCCGGCCCTTCAGTCAGACTGTGTGCTTGGTCAGGAACCGACTCCCAAAGGCCTTGGTCTTGAGCATCCCCGTCTGTGTCCGTGAGCAGTGACTATTGAGTGCTGCCCTTGACCTTCTGCCGGAGACATCTTTTATTTACTCCTTCCTATAGAATTTCCCTAGCAGGGCTGTAATGAGTGCCGTTCGTCATCCTAATGGACTCAAATGGAACCCCTTGAAGTCCCCGAGGATGTACCTTGGTCTAAGAAAAGAAGCCGAGTCAACTGCACTCTCTCAACTGGAAATTTATGACTTCCCATGGGTTGACATTGCAGGGTTATTTGTGGTATCCTATAGGGGCATGAGCTTCTGAAACCCCATAGCCTACTAGCCACACACATGCCCCCTTTTCACAACCAGCCAACTCCCTGCACCTTCACCCTTCATGTCCATCGGGGTCTGGATGTAAGCCCACCCACTCAATTTCCACCACACCCCTGGCCTTTCCAAACTCCTGTTAGCAGTGCTGACAGAGCCCATGTCTAGCCTTATGTAAGAGAAACCTCTTGCCTTTGAAAGTGATGGGATTCCTACATTCCCAAACCCTGCTGTTGCCTTACTTATAGCCTCGGGGTTGTGCAGCTTCTCAGAAATTTAGAGACTCTTTATGAGACTTCTAGAGAGATTCCATAATTGTTTATCAGATGTCTATATACATATAGAAACTAACTTATATAGGATTAATCACGTTGGTAGGTGATTGACTCAAAATTCATTAAGAATGGAACTTACTGAATTAATTTCATAAACATTAATTAAGTGTCTACTGTATATCTGTGGCCTGAAAGATAGCTACTGGGGCCACTGTTAAGTACAAGAACAGGACTTTTTTTTTTTATCATGATTATGACCCAACTAAATGTTCCTGCCTTCCAAAGAGGAGGGATACAGGGTACTCAGCCAAGCAGGACACCCTGACCTGCCCAGGTCATGCACCTACCTGGCCAGTGCACACAGAGATTGAGAGGCAAAAGGAAAGCTTTCTTAGGAAGTCTGAATTCTCTCTGTCTGCCTAAGACTTTCAGCTGAAATGTGTGTTAATTATTTTTTTTTAATTGTGTGGCATTCTGCAAAGCCCACAAAGACCACGAGGCTTTTCACGGCTGTGTCTTCTCTCCTAGGACATTAACGAGTGCATTCTGGAAAACTACCCTGAGTGTTCCAACCCCAGGTTGTTTTACATCATTCCGTATTTCTGTGGACAGCACCCCAGATGCCGGTAAGCATGCATCCACACGGGGAAAGCGCATACATCCACTCTGGGGGATCCTTCTGCAGAAAGCCCCTCAACCTTCTGGAATTCAGTTCATGATTACAGTACCTCTTCAAGAATATCATTTGCGCTGGGCGGTGGTGGCGCATGCCTTTGATCCCAGCACTCGGGAGGCAGAGGCAGGGGGATCTCTGTGAGTTTGAGGCCAGCCTGGTCTACAGAGAGAGTTCCAGAACAGGCTCCAAAGCTACAGAGGAATCCTGTCTCGAAAAACCATATATAAATATGTGCATGTATATGTGTGTATATATATATATACATACACATGTATATACATATACATACATATACCCACATATATAAAAATTGCCAGTTGAGTGAGGCTTTGTGGCACAGCAATAGGGATGACTACAGATAGGCAATACAACACCCACCAAGCCCATTCATCTGCCCAAAACACAACTGTCACCACTACCTAGCAAGACAGTGGAGACCAGTGTCAGGTGACCAGCCCGCTCCTCCACAGTGATTGTTTGTGACCCACACCCATCTCTATGCTTGGCAAGTCACGTGGAGTCCAACACTCTGGAAGCACACCACGTCCAGTTTGATGGTATCTCTAATGAGATACAGGCCACAGAACAGTGTGATTCGTCGCCTGTGGGTCACGACCCCTTTATCAGTCAAACGACCTTTTCATTGAGATCACCTAAGAGCATCAGAAAACACAGATATTTACATTATGATTCATTAACAATAGCAAAATTACAGTTATGAAGTAGCAAAGAAAATAATTTTATGCTTGGGGCTCACCACAACATGAGGAACTGTGTTAAAGGGTCGCAACATCAACAGCATTAAGAAGGTTGAGAACCACTGACATAGAAAGAGACTGGTGTCCAGAGATCAAGCCAGACTGACCTGAACACACAGCCTTCTTTACCCAGGTGCCTTACTCCAGTAGGCAGCGTACCCCAGGGTAGGTACAGCATTCCTAGTTGCTTTCTTAGGTGGTACTGGAGTAGCTGTAGTTGAAATCATAGACATTGTTCTAGTACATGTCCACAACGTAGAGAAGAAGAGGGTCTTTGCATGGTGGAACCAAAGCTTGTTTTCAGGTGGGACCTGAGTAGGAGGGGATGGTGGTGTTCGGGACATCGTGGGCATAGCCGATTCTAAATTGTGGTACATTCTTGGCATTGTTGGGCTTACGTTGTCGCTTCTGGCTGACAGTGAGTTGTGTTGTTGGTGCTGTTTTGCTCAGCTTACTGTAGCAGGGGAGTGTACTTAGGATGCAGATCCCAGGCTTTCTCCACAGCCTGCTTCAGCCAGTCTTCCCCAGCGCTTACACTGATGGTCAGTGTTCCTGGTTTGCATTTAGAGTTTTAGCGGCTGGGGATACAGGGTCAAGGGACTTGCTTTTTTATTACAATGGAGGTGTTTATTCCAAGGAATATGATCTTAGCTCCCTAATCCCACACCTTGGGCAGTGTACTCAGGAGCCTTCTCTAGTTCGCACGAGGATCCCCAGATCCACTCCACCAGTACCACTTGGTGGAACCTCTACAATAATCCTTTGCAGCAGGCAAAACTGGTTTTGTTGTTGTTTCTAAGGTGATTTTGGCTTGTCCAAAGGCCTTCAAATCTGACCTATAAGGAAATCCAGCTCTTTCCCATTTGTAACTCAAATGAACAACAAAAAAACAATGTTAATGCTTCTTAAAGGATGGGATGATTATCAGGCATTTTGGACACTAGTTTTGATCACTACAAAAAATATTAGCAGTGACTCTAACTTCATTAAATGGGTTCCATGTGGTTTATCTATAAAAAAGCTATTCTAACCATATGCTTGGGACCTAAGTGTCTGTGCCTGTAATTGTCTTTTATTAAATACTTAGACAGGTATATTCATTTAAGGGCTCTGGCCTGGGGCTGGAGAGATGGCTCAGAGGTTAAGAGCATTGCCTGTTCTTACAAAGGTCCTGAGTTCAATTCCCAGCAAACACATGGTGGCTCACAACCATCTGTAATGAGGTCTGGTGCCCTCTTCTGGCCTGCAGGCATACACACAGACAAAATATTGTATACATAATAGATAGATAGATAGATAGATAGATAGATAGATAGATAGATAGATCAATATTTTTTAAAAATCTTTTAAAAAAATAAAATAAAGGCCCTAACCCTTGTGTACATATTTTAAAAAAAAACTCAACTGGAGAAACCAGGGAAGAAAGGGCTGTTCTAGAATAGGCTACACCTAGGCTAGACCTAGAGATCAACCTTCCATGGGTTCTTGCTGCCCACCGTGCAGTCTCTGATGTAAAGTCACTTTCTTGTCTGTCAAGGGAGCCTGGTGAGTGGGCGCTGGAGCGTGCCAAGCTGAACGTGAATGAAAACTTCCTGCTCGTGGGGATTCTGGAGGAGCTGGAGGATGTGCTGCTTTTACTGGAAAGATTTTTACCTCATTACTTCAAGGGTGTGCTCAGCATCTACAAGGACCCAGGTAACTCCATGTGTAAGCCCGCTCCCCAGAAGGGTCTGCTCCCAGGCTTTCTGGCCTTGACAATGGCTTGGGAGATGAAGGTATGCTGTGATAGCTTGTGTTCCCGGGCTTTCAAAGACAGAGGAGAAACATGAGCTTTTGACCGCAAAACGTCAAGCTTTAAGACGAAACCCAGCCTCACCAAGGCTAGGAGTTCAATGGCTGTGTCCCTCTCCTTAAACACAGAAGTCAGCTACATTCTCTGCCGGCTTACCCGAGCACATTGTTAGGGTGAACGAAGGATGTGGGTACATGCGCGTGTGCACTGGAGTCCGGAGATGCAGACAGGAGTGGGGGATGAGCCACTTGAGATGAGGCGGGTTTGCCCTGCTGCCGCCCCAAAAGCGCTCTAGTGTGTGAAATTCTGGCAGTAGATTAGAAAGGGAAGCCCATTGACAATGCAATTAAGAGTTTATTCTCACAAACCAAGTGCTCCCCAAATAGAAGTGGTGAAGCAATTGCAGGACAGCCCACTGTATCACTGTGAATATAATTACTTTGGAAATCCATCATTTATTTTCTTCTCATATAATTATAATTTAGCTTGAGAGAAAGATGCCCTTTTGCCTCTCTCTTTCCTGAGCTTCTTAACCTACTGGTGCTGCAAGCCTTGTGTACTTATGCAATGATCTTTTTGGGGCTTTGGGCTGCTGGAAGAGGGCATGCAGGCTGGAAGAACTGTCAGACAGAGGACACACTCCCAGTGGCTGCAGGCAGTCAGATGGGGACTTGGAGCCACATCTACCTACCGCACCAAGGACCAGGCAAAGTTACCTTTGCCTCGGGGAGCCCTTATACTGGGGCCCTGTCATTTGGGTAAGTGGCTGGCAAGTGCTTCAGAATGTCCCAACTCTTTCATTCAGAGTCAAAAATCTAATTTATCTGCATGTAAGAATATGCCAGAAAACCCAAAGATAAGCCCCGCTGCGCGTGTTCTCAGCAGGAAAGTCAGTCTGAATAACTAGACACCTCCAGGAATGGAGGTTTGAAACAGGAACTTCGCCTGCCCTCGCAACAACAGGCACATGGAAGAGTTGGCATGAGTTAAAGGTGAGGGGTGTCGACACGCCTCTGTGTCTGATGGTGACGGCTCTGCAAGACATTGTGAGTCCGGCCCTTTGTGTGGGAGATGGCTTACCCTACATTACAGTCTTCAAAGGAAGAATTCAGTTATTCCTAGATTTGTCTATCTGTCTGTGCCCCCACCTCTTGTGGGGTGGGATAGATAAGTGTGTACATGTGTGCATGTGTACATACGTGTGCATATGGGTGCATGCGTGTGTGTGTGTGTGTGTGTGTGTGTCACAGTATGAGATAATAGACTGAACTGAATGAATCTTAGTGACACACACTTATCCCGACATCTTTTACGGGGAAGGAATGAAGACTTGTCAATTTAGATGAAGACATCTGCATGTCCATTCTTAAACACATACAAAACTCCAACAACAAAAAAAGCTTATCCTAAAGGAACACTTACCTAGTTATTGCTGAAATTGTTTCTTATTGACTTCCTATTTTTCCAGTTTAACTAGGTGACATCTTGGAAATGGTGGGCCTTGATCCCATGATCTGTACACACATCAATTACAGTAGAGAAGATTTGTGACAATCGGATGGCTGCTAGCTCTTTCACCTACAGCTACACTCTTCCCGCCAGTAAATTCGAGCTCCCTTTCCCCTTTGAGTTTGGCAGTAACAACACGTTAATGGCCTCAGAAGGAATAAGGGACATCTGGTATTCTTGTGTAGTGGGATGAAAGGCTTCTAGAAAGTCCAATACAGCTGTTCCAGGGGCTTGCATGGTGCCCTGCATCTGTTCTGCTTTCAGGGTGCATCCAGGCTCCCTTGTCCTACCCCTCTTCTAGCAGTGAAGTGAAGACCCCTCCTCTCTGTTCTAAACTCAGCTACTGAGTGGAAAGTGTGCTAATCCATTTATAAACCCCAGGTGACGACCCCAGTCTGGCTCTCCGCTGCCATGAAGCATGTTCATGACAAAACAAATCTTGGGCCAAGAGTTCAAAAGCTTCCGTGTGCTGTGGTTGCTTGGCAGTGTCTTCTACTGTTCCCTTATGATGATACTGAAGGCCAAGCAAACCCATAGTTCCTCCATCCTAACAGTTTCTGTATTAGCCAGGCCAGAGGATGAGGGGTGAGCAGAGACTCCTGGCCTGCTCCTCATTGTGTTTGGGCTTCTGCAAACACAAAAGCGCCATATTACCCCGTCACTGCTGTGTGTGGTGGGTTAGAGCCACACAGATGAAAAGAGGCGCGGGGTCTCTTTAATCTGTCACCAACCACATTGTTCTCATGGGGGCACACTGAAATCGTGGTGCTTTCTCCATTCAAGAATTTTAAGGCTGAATGTACAATTCCGTGGTGGAGCTCTTGCCTAGCACGCCTGTGGACTGGATTTGGTCCCCAACTCTGCAAAACATTCATTAGAATTTAAATTTTGCTCTGTTAGTAAAGCACTTGCTACAAGCATGAGGACTTGAATTCAGATCCACACCCCCATTTAAGTGTCAGGCACAATACACAAAGCTAAGATACATGAACTGGATCCCCATAAAGTTTAAACATTAGTGTAAAATATCTATTTTTTAATTAAAGGACCAAATTCCTCCAATGATTTCGAAAAGAGACAATTCTCCTTGATGATAATCTATCCCAGCACCAGAGCGACAGAGACTAGCAGATGACTGGAACTCATAGGCCAGCCAGGCAGGCTGAACTGTTGAGCTGTAGGTTTAGTGAGAGACCCTGTCTCCGAAGCAACAACGATAAGGTAGCAGGCTGTTGAGGAGGATCTCGATATTGACCTCAAGCCTCCATATGGACACACCCACACCTTCGCCTACACTCACACACATGCCCACATGAATACATACAGTATACGCACACGCCTGCCCACAAGAATCAGTACATACATCACACACTCACACATATGCCCTCTTGAATCAGTACATACATTAATAGACACACTCACACCCTCACACACATGCCCATGTGAATCAGTACATACAGCACACACACACACACACACACCACACACACACACACACACACACACACACACACCTTATAACTAAGGAGGCTTACAGAACAGTGAGGGTTCTTGGGAGCTGCGACCACTGTGGCTTCTCTGACCACCTGGAAAAATGAATTAACACACATACGGTTCAGCAGCTGTCTGTCACAGGTTCTATTCCCTGTTATTGGAAAACAGAAATGCAGGTGCCTGGGGAGTTTTAGTCATCGGGACCTCTGCAGTGACACCGAGGACATGCGCGTGAGCTTCATGCCAACAGCGGCAAGCACTGGGTTTTCAGTGATAGGAGAACTAGCAAACGTGGTTGTGTTTTTCGATCAGATGAAATGTCCCTTTCAGATAGGAATTGTGGTATACTTCAAACTGCTACTGCCTGTTTCTACAGCGTGTCACTTAGTGGAACTGATCCCTTTCCTAAATACTGCTTTGACGGTGCCTTCCCCATTCTTCACTGCAGAAAGGTGTGCTGTTACTGAGTAAGTTTGTCTCTGACCCTTTGGTAATTAGTCATATAATTTGTTTTTAAAAAAGTAATTTTACATTAATGTTGACTATTATGAGACCCAGCTAGTGTATCTCAGAAGTGTATGATCATAAGTAATTAATGTGGAAAGACTTTAAGGTTTTTGTTTTGTTTTGCTTTCTGAGACAGGGTTTCTCTGTGCAACAGTCCTGGCTGTCCTGGAACTCACTCTGTGGACCAGGCTGGTCTTGAACTCACAGAGATCCGCCTGCCTCTGCCTTTCAAGTGCAGGGATTATAGGCGTGCGCCCCCACTGCCCAGCTGACTTTAACATGATATATAACACAGAGCGTATGCTCAGATGTTCAGGTTCATCACAAAAGCTACGTCCCTTTCAGTGTATTTTCTAAATGAGTCTTCGGAGCTGATTGAGCTGGAGCTAGGGAACAAGAACTACACGGGCTTTAGCTGGGAAGAAATGCCATGCTGCTCTAACCCATGGCCCCTGTGTTAGTTACTTTGCAGGATGCCATGGCCAAATACATGACAGAGAAGTGACCCAAGGGTGTGGGTGGGGACACTCACGGTTACAGGTACTACAGTCCACCGTGGGGAGGGCACAGCATCAGGAAACTGAGGACCCTGGTCACATTGCCTCAGCTGTCCAGAAGCAAGAGAGAGAGGTAAGAACGAGTGGCCAGCTCTTGCTACCTCATAGGATGGTGCCACCCACCCATGGATGGTTCTTCTCGCCTTGCTCAAACCTTCTTGGGAGCACTTTCATAGCACACCCAAACATATTTTCATGGTGACTCTCGATCCAATCAAGTTTGCAGTGAGGACCACCACACCATCCTACTTCTTATTGCTTCATCTCCTCACTCATCCCTCTTTTGGATGGGAAACCGAAGCCAGACCAGAGAAGTCTATAGTCACCGCCAAAAGACGAAAGTAAGGGAAAGACTCCGGTACCTGAGCTATGAATTTTAATGTATCTGTGTCTCCTTTCCTTAACTCTCAAAACACTGAAATATTGGGCCAAGGGGTTCAGGGGGAGAGTACTTGCCTACCATGCTGGGAGCCCTGGGTTTGATCTCCAGTACCACAAATACAAACAAGCAAACAAACCTAGCCTGCTGTGAGTGAGCTAAAGGAATATCCCTCAGACCTGATTTTGTAGGATAAAATTGTAGTGATGGTAAAAGTCAAAATAAATAAACAAATTAATTAAGAACAAGGAGCATGTGGTTTTAGGAGCAGTACTGGCAGAGCCTGTAACCAAATTAGTCTTGTTCTATAGCGCCACCTAGCTGCTGGACTGAACAATACGGTCAACCCACAGGTTTTCTCCTTCACCAGCTTAAGTATTCATGTGTCCAGTCCTTTTACCTTGTGTTTGAAATGCTTTCTGTTACTAGCATTATTTTAGTATACATCTGCTTCTTTCCATTGAAATACAAACCTTGGAACACGATGGGAAACTCACGAGGCATTTATAGAAAGTCTTGAGGACACAGTTGCCAACTATTAGAATAAATTCCAAATCATCGACTTTGCAAACTAAGCCCATTTACGAGGAGGTGTTTAAGAAACTAAATTCACTCATTTTTATAGATAATGATGACAGCGTACAAATCAAATGCTGTGGTGTGTGTTTGCTTGTTCATTGTGTATACGTGTCTAAGTTGGGAGACAGCCTCTTTTAACTGTATGGCTGTGACAAGGTATGCCTCTCTAAGTCTCAGTTTCCCTGCCCCTATAATGGGCATAAACATCCCCTACTTTAAAGGACTGTCGTAAGAATGAACTGACAGGATCCATGGTCCTTAACATATACGGACATTCAGTAATGAGCCGTTGTGAAGCAAGAATAGCTATGGGAAGCCATGACTTCAGATTCCTCTGTAATCTCTATAAGTCAGAAAAGGAGGGAAAGGAAACAGGAAGGAGGGGACAAGGGAGAGGGGATCGGGTGGGAAAAGTGATTGGGTGAGTGAGGGAAGGAAAAAGGAAGGTGGAAGGAGACTTCACAGTTCTCCAGTTTCAGCTGAGCTGTGACTATGGCCCCTTCTGTCTTGAAAACACACACTTCTGTTATGTCTGATTCAGGGAAAGGGGAACTATTCTCTTCTGGCGAATTTGTGTTCCTGGAAGGGAGGATGTTAACTGGAACACCACTGCACTGACATGTTCAGAGGATAGAGAACATGTATCATTATGTCAGTAAGGACTCATTGTTATTCCTGAATTCTTACCAGAAATGTCAGGGAGTTAGGACTTTGAAACAAGTCCACCACTGAGATTTGATCTGGGGCTGTTTACCCTTAACTGGTATTGATTATTGGACATTGCGTACTGACTGCTATCTGATAAATAACGTGTGCCCACATATTTTATTTTTTTTTAATTATCTAAAGGGAAACTCTTAAGGTTTTGGTTCTGCAAGTTTGTTTTCCATATCCAAGCATCCTTAAGAATGTTATTAATGCACTGTTAGCATCTCTCCAGCAGGAGGCAGCATCTCCCCATTTTCTCCAGGAGGTAACCTTGGTTCCCAGACAAAACTCAGTGCATGCAGAGGCAGCACGCATAATGTCTGAACACAGATGTATGATTATACCTTACTAGGGGCCCACTTAGGGGTATTGAGTTTCAAACAACTTGAAATTTCATTAATTTTAGACATCTAAATTACATGTACATTTTATGGGAGTCACTGGCGTTGCAGGTATCAAATAAGTTTATCTACAACGTGTGTGATGTTTATATACAAGTGTGTATATTGTTAGTTATGAATGTATATATCTACAATTCTAAAATACCCATATTAAATAGGTGCTGTCTTTCATCTTTTATTTCCATTTTTATTTTCTACTTCCTGTTGCTGCTAACCCAAAACAAAAACTTAAAACATTCTGGAACCTTAAAATAATTTGTTAATGGCCGAAAGAAATTCAAATAACCTATCTTGAAAACTCAGTGAAAGGGTTTAAATAACTCAGTTGTTATTGCTGAGAATATGACCCCTTTCTGCTGCCAGTTCATCTCCTATCCATATTCTCCATATAGTTTTCATCAGCCATGTCTTGAGCTCAGATTCTAATACTATTAGGACTGGACTGTGCTGCACAGTGTGTGTGTGTAAACCTATCCATATTCAAGCAAGCAGATGCATTATCTATCCTTTCTTGAGTATGGTCCTAGATCACAAAGCCAGCCATGGTGTCTAAGGAAGCATCATGTGCTTAAAAGTTCAAAGCGCACACCTACTTCTAGGTAGTCAGCTTGGCTGGCTTCTTGGGCAAATTCTCTGACTTGGGGAAGCAGAGAAGTCTTTATTTTCTGAGCCAGAATCCCAGGCTTAAAACAGGCTGTACAACCTGCCACAGTTAACAAGTCCCAAGGGCAGTGGCACTGTCCTAAGTTACAGAAATGACATTCAGGCTTGAGCCTCCAGAACCACCACAAACACCATAAAGTTGTGTCCTTCTGAAAGACATTCTTCAGAATCCACTAATTCACAGGCTTATGGCTGTTGAGTGTTCATAGCATACTCCCGCTGAAGGCGAAAGCTTAACGGTAAAATCTGTAGATGCTCTCTGTCAAAGTAAAGTTTCTATAATAAAAGCCACAAATTTAAAAGTATCTATAAGGTCTGAGGGTATATCTCAGTGGTAGACTACTTGCCTGGCAGCTGTGAGGCCATGGGTTTGTTTCCCAGCACCGGGAGAAAAGAAAGCAAAAGAGAAAAAGAAATCACCTTAAGTCACTGCTGTGTGCTCTTCCGCCATGTGTGGTCATCCACACTGCAGAAAGCAATTCTGAAAATGTAGGTTCTTCCTGACAGAGAGTGGGGAGGTAGGGAGTAGTGCTAGGTCCTCGGTGCAGCCGATGACCTGTCAGTGGCTGTGGGGCAGAGTGGGACATTGTCACAGGACACAAACACCTCTTTGCCATCACTGTCAAAAACTTGGAGGATCTTAGAGAACATGTTGCTTGGAAAGGCCGAAGGGATTCGGTGCCTGCAGCCTGGTAGCCCCAGTGCAGCTTACAGAACCATTGTCTGATGAGGCCACAGCCTCTAGACACATTATGTTAGGAAAGCTTAGATGACGACATAAAGCAAGAGAGGCAGAGACAGAGAAAGAGGTGTGTGTGTGTGTGTTTTATCTGCTTCCTCTATTGTTACTTGTTAAATAGTAACTACCTTGACTGGTATTTTTTCCTTTTTAAAGATTTATTTACCACATATACAGTGTCTACATGCACCAGATCTCATTATAGATGGTTTTGAGCCACCATGTAGTTGCTGGGAATTGAACTCAAGACCTCTGGAAGAGTAGGCAGCGCTCTTAACCCCTAAGCCATCTCTCCAGCCCCAGCCAATATTTTTTTTAAAGCATATTTTTCATTTGCTTGTCAACTGCTCTTGCCTCTAGGAGAACGCATCTTCTATGAGATGTATCTCCAGTGACAGCAACAGAAAGGACTTAGCTTAAAACATTGATTTTTCTAATAATAACTTTATAAAAACTAATGCTGAATATATTAACATGTGAGTATCAAGATTTAGATGTCTGAGTTTTGCCAACCCTGAGTCAGGGTTAAAATAAAATAAAATAAATAATGTACGTAGAAAAACATCCCAAACAGTCTGGAGCCACATGACCCAGTAGAGGCATTCAGGCCCAGCATAGAGGGATGCATAGTTTGTTGCATCATGTGGAAAGTTGCACATTAAGCTACGAATGAACACATGAGGGCTGGTGCCTTAGCTGGCCCATGCCTGTCGATCCTGCCTTCCTGAGCTGAGCCCAGGTCCCTCTCAGGTTCACTCCCCCTTCTGTTTGCACCAGTCTGGATAAGGCCACAGGACCAACGGCCTCAACTCTTTCTGTGATGCAACATGGACCCAGGTGACCCACACCAGTCTTAGGACTGGTGGCTAAGCCACAGATACTGTAACGCCATGTGCCACCCTGTCCGCTTCCTATTCTGACCACAAAGGCTCTCGCTTCCTTACGATAACGGGGCAATTCCTGGTTCTAAGCTCCATCTGAAGTTGTCCCTTCTCTTCTCCCCGATTTCCTGCCTGCACCCATTACCCTCCACTGATCCTGTGTGCCTTGCAGTAAGTGCTGGGATTCCCCTCGCTGGCTTCCAGGATTCCCATGCCCCCTGGCATGGATTCCCTGTCCATTCCCATCCCTCCCTGACCTGGCCTTGAGCTGCCTTTCTCTCTAGGCGTGGTCTTCTAGGGGTCCACTCCCTGGGTGCATCTTTTAGCACATCCTCCATCTCATGGGCTTTGATCTTTCTGGGTCCCAGCTTCCCCCTATGAGAACCCCAAATGCACACATACCCGTGTCTACCTAATTTGCACACTCTTCAGACCAGGTTAGGGTACAGTTTCCCCTTTTATGAGTCTTTTCCCCTAATGAAAGTTGTCTGGTGGCAACTGGAAGTGTATGGTGGGGAGTAGCGGTGGCGATCTGTGTTCAGGGTTATTTTCCTCTGCTTTAGAATGTAATCAGTTCCACTCTGAGTAGTTTTCAGTCAGGCCGACAGTAATACGCTTTGCCCTGAGTGAGAGTATGACAAAGGAATGGGCTTACTTATTGCAAATTTTAACTTCCCTGCTTATTGTACAAAGCTGGCCTACTTCGAAAGCCAAGATTAAAGACCTGCCCCCCAGAGGTGGGGAGCTGGTATTTACAAAACCTTTCCACAATGTCTCTGTCCACCCAGGCATCAGTGTGGTGACGCCAAAGGGCTCTTGACAAAGGGCTTGAGGACTGCCTTCGTGCTCTGGGCTGTGGCTTTACCCACCCCACCCTTTAAGAAACATATCCAGTCTGGGGGAAGGGGAGGCGAGGGGCACATAGCCCAGCTGAGGGGTGGCCCAGGCCTAGCCTGTTTTGTCTGACTCAGCACTGTACAGCAGAATGCTCTACTTTCTCCTAGCCAAATCTTTTTCAAGCAGACATATCATTTCTCGGTCTGTGTTTTCGTAGGCCCTGGCTTGTCTAGTCTTACAGAGTGCCGGACTGTAAAAGGGTAGAGTGGAGAGAGAGGTCAGGAACTGGCATGGCTGTCTGCTGCGGGTGCCACATGGAATGTGGCTAGCACATTCATCTCCTCCCCACAGACCCACAGAGAAGCCAGCACGACTGCTGCGGACGAGAAGACGGCAGGAGTTTAAGATGTCACCTCCCTCGTCTTCCACAAGTCCTTCTAGACGCTCTGCTTGGCCGGTCAGACATGACGGGAACTATGCAGCAAAACACGGGTTCCTAGAATTGTGCCTTCTTGTATTTATCTATTTATTAAAGTGCTGCCTCTTTAACCAAGACCCAGTCCGTCAGAAGAAGTACACTGAGATCTGTCTTTCCAGTCCAACCTCCCCACAGACTCAGCTTTGCAGGCCTGCCACTTTCAGTGTGGTTACCTGGATCTTGTGACCACCGGGCTGTCTATGACTAGTGTGTCCAGGCTGCCACATCTCGAGTGACTTATACGAGACATCATTTAGTTCTTTTATCCCATCACCCTTCCTTCTGCTTCTTCCCCCGCCCTCCTGATATGACAGACATTTTGGCCTCGTAGCCCATCTACCTCACTGCCGAGGCTCACTCACGACCCATACAGTGTATATCATCACCCTTACTCACTAGTGTATCACCCTTACTCACTAGTATATCACCCTTACTCACTAGTGTATCACCCTTACTCACTAGTATATCACCCTTACTCACTAGTATATCACCCTTACTCACTAGTGTATCACCCTTACTCACTAGTATATCACCCTTACTCACTAGTATATCACCCTTACTCACTAGTATATCACCCTTGTGTTTGACTTCTAGCACCAGATATTGTTTTTCCTGGATTTAATTAGTGCCTTTCTTTAAAAGAAAACACTTAGATTTACTTGTGCCTATCAAATTTTGAGGTTGCATCAATATTATTTTAAGGCTGTTTCAGTGTTATTAGATGTCCGTTCTCCATCCTCCTGGGGTCCTCCCTCCCACTTACGATTCCTGACCTCTTGCTGAAGCTTGGGCTCATTTCTCAGGAAGCTCACGCACAGCTGTGCTCAGTGGCCCTTTGCTGCAGTTACATGGCGGATGCCTAGTTTCCCAATCCCCTTGGGCCCGTCTCTTGGCAGTATTTCATTCTACCGCAATATGTTCCTGCATCACTTCCTAAGGCGAGGCGCATGGGATGGGGTTGCGGGTGTCTTATACCACATTTTGCTACTGTAACAGAGTTCCGCAGACTGGGTATATTATGAATATAACGGAATTCCGCAGACTGGGTGTATTATAAATACAACAGAATTCCGCAGACTGGGTATATTATAAATATAACGGAATTCCACAGACTGGGTATATTATAAATATAACAGAATTCCGCAGACTGGGTATATTATGAATACAGCAGAATTCCACATACTGGGTATATTATGAATATAATGGAATTCTGTAGACTGGGTATGTTATGAATATAACGGAATTCTGCAGACTGGGTATATTATGAATACAGCAGAATTCCCCATACTGGGTATATTTTGAATATAACGGAATTCCGCAGACTGGGTATATTATAAATATAACGGAATTCCGCAGACTGGGTATATTTTGAATATAACGGAATTCCACAGACTGGGTATATTATGAATACAGCAGAATTCCCCATACTGGGTATATTTTGAATATAACGGAATTCCGCAGACTGGGTATATTATAAATATAACGGAATTCCGCAGACTGGGTATATTTTGAATATAATGGAATTCCACAGACTGGGTATATTATGAATACAGCAGAATTCCCCATACTGGGTATATTTTGAATATAACGGAATTCCACAGACTGGGTATATTATGACTGTAACGGAATTCCACAGACTGGGTATATTTTGAATATAATGGAATTCCACAGACTGGATATATTATGAATACAGCAGAATTCCCCATACTGGGTATATTTTGAATATAACGGAATTCCACAGACTGGGTATATTATGACTGTAACGGAATTCCACAGACTGGGTATATTATGACTGTAACGGAATTCAGCAGACTGGGTATATTATGAATAAAGCGGAATTCCGCATATTATGAACATAATGGAATTCTGCAGACTGGGTATATTTTGAATATAACGGAATTCCACAGACTGGGTATATTATGAATATAACGGAATTCCGCATATTATGAACATAATGGAATTCTGCAGACTGGGTATATTATGAATATAATGGAATTCCACAGACCGGGTATGTTATAAATATAGCGGAATTCCACAGACTGGGTATACTATGAATATAACGGAATTCCACAGACAGGGTATATTATGAATACAGCAGAATTCCCCATACTGGGTATATTTTGAATATAATGGAATTCTGCAGACTGGGTATATTATGAAAGCTACAGGTTTCTTGAACTTGTGGTTCTAGAGGACTGGAAATCCAAGGTAGCAAGGCTATGTCTGTTGAGGGATAGGCATGTCCTCCTGGCAAAAGGATCAGATGGCAAGAGCACAAGAAGGGCAGTGTGGTGCTTTGGGTAAAAGTGGTTGGCACTGTTTAAGAAGGATTAAGAGGTGTGGCCATTTTAGAGGAAGTATGTCACTGGAGATGGACTTTAAGATTTCAGAAACCCATGTGAGGCTCAGTTCTCTCTGTGTCTCTGTCTTTCTCTGTCTCCCCCTCCCTTCGTCCCTCTCTCTTTCCCTGCCTGCAAATCAATAGCTCTCAGCTACTGCTCCAGTTCCATGCGTACTGCCATGCTCCCCACCATGCTGAGAGCAGACTAAACCAACACAATTATAAGCAGGCCCCTTTACATGCTTTCTCTTACAAGAGTTGCCTTGGTCTTGGCCATGGTGTCTCTTCACAGCAATAGGTCAGTGACTAAGACGGGGAGGAAGGGAGCCAAAGTCACTTTTACCTACTCCCCAAATAATGGCATGGACCTGTCCTCCTGCCCATTTCTCAAGGCCTGCCTCCTCATCTCAGCATGGGTCTTGGAAGGGCCATTGGAGCCTTAGTGGGAAGTTAGTTCCTGGCAGTCTGAATGTTTGAGACGTCTGGTGTTCTGTTGTCTCCCTCATTACTGAGCTGGTGAGTGTGTGAAGTTCTTCATAATTACACTCCACACACCACCTTCTTTTTCTCCTTTCCCTCCAGCCCATCTGTCCTTTCTTGTTTTGTTTCTTCAGTGATTTTTATCATGACTATTTTTCATCAGCTATCCGAACCCCTAGGTACTTCTTTTCTGTGTACATGATTTTGCTCTCTTAGTTCTCCATCTCTTTGACTTTCTCCCTCCTTTTAAAAAATTACTTTTTTATATTCTAATCTTTCTATCGATGTCTTGAAGCTCTTCAGCTTAGGAAAGTCATCTTCAAATGCTTTCTTTTATCCCTGGGGCACCAACTTCTCTGCTTGCCATTGGCTCCTTTTGAGCATGCTATTGGTGTGGGCTTCTCTTTTGCAGTCTGGAAGCTTTCCTCTGGTGGCATAGCTCTGTCCTTAGAGAAGATGGTGCTTAAAGTGCCATGCAATGGGAGCCGTACTGGGTCTCAACATAATAAACGTAGGGTGATTGGGATGTCCACTGGGAACATTTGATAACTGTCACAGGTCTCCTTTTCTCTTGAGCACATTGAGCTTTCCCACTAGAAAATCTCTGTGAGTTCGAGACCAGCCTGGTCTACAAGAGCTAGTTCCAGGACAGGCTTCAAAACCACAGAGAAACCCTGTCTCAAAAAAACCAAAAAAAAAAAAAAATCCTGAAAATGTCTTTTTTGGGGATAAGAGGTGAAGTGCAGGATGGTAGGAATGTGGAGCACACATCTGGCTGTTGCTATGGGGATGGAAAAGCAGGTCACCCTGAATGCACTGGTCACTGGAGAGCTTGTATTTTAGCCTGTGTCTCTCCTCTTTTCTTCTCTGGATTAGCAAATCCCTTGGAGCCTCAGCTACAGCTCCCTAGACTGATGAATGTCTCCTAGGTGAAGCATGCAGCCCAGGGAGAGTTTATTTCCTAACCAGACTGCCACCCTCCTACTGGGGACACCTGGTGCTGTTGCTGCTTTGTCTTACAGGGCTTGCAGCGGGTGAGCTGGCACTCTTGAGTACTGACTCTAGAAGCTTCTCTCAGCTCTGCCCACTGGACGAATGCCTCCAAGAGCTCTTCATCTTCCAGGAGCTGATGAAAATCTGACATGAACATCCTTCTCCAACTCGCTGTCCTTGTGACTTTGCCGTCCTTTTAAGAAGTTAGAATTGCTTTAGTAACTCTGTCAAGGATGAGGAAGTAGAGGCATGTAGTTAAACCATTGCGACAAACTTTGGACGTCCCAACGCTCTGGATATAGTTCTAGACAAGGTTCTAGATAAGGATAAGGCTCCGGATGAGGTTCTAGAGCCAGTTTTGTCTTCATAGATCCTGAGTTGATTGGTTATACACGTTCCTCTCATGAAGTAGTAGACAGGCAAGGGTGTGAGCACTGTTGTCCGTCAGCACCAATGCCTTGAAGTGGTGTCAAGATTTCAGTAACAAAACCAAAACAACTCAAGGTCCCGTTCGTGGGAAGTCATCAGTGTGACCCTATGCTCATGGAAGCTCTGAAAGGTTTCAATCTGAAATGACCCACACAGGGTCCTGTTTGGAGCACTTGGTGACCAGCTAGTGGCTGCTATTTGGGAGAAACTGTGGAGCCTTTGGGAGGTGGCACCAGCTGGCGGAAGCAGTAGATAGTTAAAGCTTATAGCTGGCCCTACTTCCTATCTCCTTTTGCTGGTCCGCTATGACGTGAAGAGTCTTTACCACGTTCCCGCCATCATGAACGCTTCCATTCCTGATACGCTCTCATGGACTGAAGCCCTCGGAGACTGTGAGAGCCCCCATATACTCCCCTCCCCTTAATATGTTTCTGCCAGGTATGTCAGTCACAGTGATGTGAATGTGCTTAAACAGGGACTCCATCCACAGTTTTAAATTGCTAGAAGACATACTGGTGCCATATCCGAGGTCTCTTTTAGAGGAGGGCTCACAGGTTAAGACCTGATTTTTTTAAAAAAAAAAAAAAAAAAAAAGGACTCCTAAGACTATTAGTTGAGGTCAAGGCTTTTCAGAAATATCATTGGGTTGAGCCTGATAAGAACAGTCCCCGCTGTGTCCTGTGCTGGCAGGCACTCTTTTAGGAGAAATGTCACTGTGAATGTCCACAGACCATGGTGACGGCTTCCAGGGAAGAGAGCTGAGGTCCTGGCTGGGCGAACACTGTCAGTCAGCTAATGTACAGAAGACGATGCCATCGAAGGGTCTGGGCTACAGCTGTTTGGGTAGCAGTAGCAACAGCTTGTATAATCAATGTGTCATGACGAACGCAAACAAAAGCCAGCCCTGAAATTCCAGCCACATTGTGTCCAAGCCAGTACAAAAATCATATAACCATTGGAGGTTTTTTTTTCCCCTCTCTAAATATCTTCCATATGGGCCAGGGTGTTGGGACTGCCTGCTGGAACCTCCTGCATTCACTCAGAAAGTAAGTCAGTGGGAAAAAAGAGCTTGAAGGAAACCCAGAGGCACAGTGTGGGGAGGAGGGGGAGGTTCCCTGGTCAGGCTCGTCCCCCTGGTGTGGTTGAGAAACCCATCACTTGTCCTAGGAGTCGCAGGAGGAAGGGTGCTCTTGTCTGGGAGCATGTCCCCATGGAGCCTCTGTGTCTGCAGTGACCCTGGCCATAGCCAAGCCCTGTGACCCAAAGGCTAAGAACCCAGAGTGGAGCCGGTTCACACGCAGCACGCAGGCAGCCTGTGAGGGGATAAGAGCAGGGACCCAGAAGAAGCATTTGGAAACCAACACGCTCATTTGACAAGACCACAGCCATTTATTTATTTGTTTTTCTATCAGCTTGTCTTTACTGTAGTTTACAAACCATATTCAGCTGAGGTGATTTGGGGGTGGGGGATTCAGAGTTTATTTGAGAAACCTGGTGTAGCTTCTGCTGCCTCAGGATTGCCAACCCTGTGAGGTAAAATGCCTTCCTTCACATGACAAGACCAGTTTTCAGGTGTTTGGGACTCTTGCAGCACCATGGTTCCCTGTGTGATTGAGCTTCAGGGCTTGAGTGTGTCTTGCCTCACAGCAGGATTCGGATGCCAAAACTCAGGGAGACGAGTTTCCTGCGTTCAGTTCCTTTCTGATCTAAACTGTTTCAATTGATAGCTACATCTCTACACTTAGCACAGTACCTCAAACTGGCCTTGGCTTGTTGGCTTGTTTCTTTTCAGCTCTATTAGATGGTGTTAGGGATTGGATTGTGTCCCTTATAATCGTGTTGAAGTCCTAAGCTTTTACACCAGACAGCATGACCGCTTTAGAAATGAGGTGTTTGTACATAGACTCTAGTTGAGATGGTCGTACTGGGTTAGGGTGGACCTAAGGGACACAGAAATTTAAACACCTGGAGAAGGTGGCTGTAGAAAATGGGGGGGGGGGCAATTTGAATGACACCGTCACAGTGAAGGTCACCGAGAGTAGCAAGCCAACATTAGAAGCTAAAACATGCAGAACAGAGTCTTCCTTAGAGGTAGTGAGACTATGCTGACACATTGATCCTGGACTCGTGGGCTCCAGCACTAAGAAAGCCCTCTATCTATTGCCTTGGGGAATGGTTGGACTCGTGGGCTCCAGCACTAAGAAAGCCCTCTATCTATTGCCTTGGGGAATGGTTATAGCCTGGGGCCTGCGGTAGCTTGCCATAGGCGGCATGGCACTAGGATTCAGACCAAGGCATAGTTACTGTACCAGTAACTGTGATTTATCACTGCAAAAGAAATGATCAGCGATGGCGTCTCTCCAGACACGGGGCCATGCTAGCGAGAAGCAGCTCAGACCCTCCAGCTCATGACGCTGTTTAAGCAACCATTTGCTCTTCCCCCAGCAGACATTCTTACCCTAAAATACACTTCTTGGTGTTCAGGGAATCCTGACTGCCCGCCCCATCACCACTCAACTTATTGCAAGGGAAAAATCTTGTGTGTGTCCACCCCCAACCGAGAAGCCAGGAACGCTGAAATCTATGCACACTGCTTCACTCACAACAGTCTGTGCATATGGCAACTGTGCAGCCCCTCACACCCCACCCCAGGCTGTGTTCATGCTCACTGCCCACCCTACATCACAGAGGGTGGTCCTTGGTAGAGCTCACGGACCATCCACCTTCCGGTCGACTTGACAGTGAGCCCTACTGCAGAGGAGTGCGCTCCCAACCCGTGAGCTGTGGCGCACCCAGGCGTGGTCTGACAGAACACGACCCAGGGGAAACTGGGCTTGGCTCTCAGTCAGAACTGGCTCTGCTGGGCTGAGGCTGCCCATCTTCTCGGAGCTGGAACAGAGGGCTGACACTCCAAGTGGTGACCAAGTCTTGTGTTTGTTCAGGGTGATTTCTGGCTTGGGCCCACTTCTAGATTTCCACATTATAGCATGGGATAGTGTTTGCCTAAGTATAACAGGGCATGTGAGCTGGTTCCTGGCATCCACCATGGAAGATTAGCTTACTTTTACCAACTCAGAATCAGCCCCAATGGCTATCACCAAAGACCACACGACTCCCAGAGTGCCTATAAGTAGACACTGAACCAGATGTGTTATTAGCCTTGACCTCAGACTATGTTATTATTAAACTTTGCTTTGGTTGAAGGTAGGCCCCATCATATTGTTAAAATAGGGTTTCACAGCCTTTTAGTGCCTAGAAGTACGTCACTTTCAAGAATGTTTTTCTAAAAGAAAATGTTAAATCCCAAATACATTTTTGGCTGAATGGCTGATTTTTACAGTCCAGAGTTTGTAAAAAGAAAGAAAACTGTAACCTAATTCCTCATAAAACGTAAATCAGTTTCATGAAGTTCCTGCTAAACAGTTCCCTCTGCTCAGCCTAAAACGTCTACCAGTTCCTCGTCCTCAAGGGACAGTATATTGTTGTAAGATGCCATCCATGTCGTTCTAGCTCAGACTGAAAATTGTCCTGTGAGTATCTGACCTCTGTTGCCATGTTGTGGCCATGGTGATGGGATGGGGCCTATGGTTCCCAGCTGGTCTCACTCCCTTCTTCCTTAGCGTTGATATAGAGGTATTGACACTCAAATGACCCGCGCGTGGTATGATGGTTTCCATATCTGACATCTCCCACCTTTCAATATTTTGCTGTTCAAAGGTCATGCGGGTCAGTGGGGAAGTTCCTGAGACATCCACATCCATGGGCCGAGCTTAACATCCAGTACGAGCAGTGCCGTCCATGTCTTGTTCAGCCTTAGGATTCATAGCTTTACCAGCAACGTCGGCGTGCCTGTGGCTTCAGCTTCATGCAAGAATGTCAGGCCTGCAGAAGGCCGTCGCACATCTGGAGAGTCCCTTAAAATAAAGGTCCAAGGCACTTTCAAGTTCACTTAACGATAAACTCAGTAGTCTAGCGCTTTGGGCACACAGCCAAAAGTCTCTTCCAGTCACACAAACTTCAGCTATCAGATTAATCTGAAGCAGAAAACACAGGCAGACAAACCAGACAAGCAAACAAGCAAAACCTTCCCACGATTCACCCCCAAAGAACGGAGCCAATGTGCCAACATCAAAGGCTCAATATTTTGTTCTAAAAATCAGAAAGTGTCTTCCCCATCATGAGTTCACATTGCCTAAGTCAACAATGTCTCAATTGTGTGCCAAATTTTGTTAGTTGGTGAGGATTTTTTATTGTTATTATAAATGTGATTCTCCTAGCAGTACTTTTTTTTTATCATCTTGTGCTATTTTCCTGTTCAGTGAGATTTAGGAGATCTAAAGCTGAGTCCCAGGACTGGGCCTTTAGCTGAACTGTGGCCGTGGGAACCACGGGCTCACATGGGCTAGCATTAGCTAGTTAAGGCTCAAAGCCTATTTGAAGTTTGTTATTTCTGCTGAAATCGGTTTGTTACAGAAGGTCCTCTTACATTGTTTTCCTTCTTTCGGTAAATCTCATTTCTTAGTAAAGATGGGGTGGTTTTGAGAAGCAAGGAGAAGGGTCTTTGTGGCCCACTAATAGAGTTTAGTGAAGCAGGTTTTCTTCTGAATATATGATACCCCACCACTCTGGACACAAGGAAGGCCAATGTGGGGGCATTCAAAAGAGCGTGTGGATACCGAGAGGAACCTGGGGACACTGGCTTCTCTACCCTGGGAAGGGACCAGGAGGTACTAGGAAGCCCCACAGCGTCCCTGGGAGAAAGGAGTCGGCTCTTGGGAGTGAGGGAACTCCATCCTAGCTCCTCTTCTCTCTAATTGTCTTTTGGGATTTTGCATTTTCATTTAAAGAAGTGCATATTTCCCCTCAGCCCCACCCTTTTGCTGTCACCCAAGTCTGGAAGCTTAAAGTCTTTCGATTATACATAAAGAGAAGAACTCATCTTAGAAATCTGCTCGAGAACATTCTGGAAACTTTCCCAGCTCACCCTAGAAAACACAGATGCCAGATTTCTGGATGCCAGGCATGTGGCTGTCAGCAGCTCTCATTCCCTCCAGACCATAGTCAAGAATTATGTGATAGAGAATTAAAAAGATTTTTTTGCCTCAAATCCAAACATAGTTTCAACGCACTTATACTACATGTGCCTGGAGTATATCCTCACAATGCTCTTTATGGATCTCAGAGTCCTATTTGGGGGAGGGGAGAATAGAATCAAGTCTACTCACAGACCCCTCTTGGTTGGGGGTATGCAGGTGTGTATGGTTAGCATAGGCTATCGCAGAGCAGACTGTTAGTCAGTTTCCCAGTACTCTAAGTACCCAAGAAAACAACTTAAGAGAAAAGGGAATTATTCTGACTCATGGTTTCCAAGATCTTGGCTTTTTTTTGGCGGGGAGGGGTTGTTGTTGTTGTTTTGCTTTGTTTCCTGAATATTGGTAAAGAAGAGCGTATGAGAATAAGAGCTCATTGGGCAGAAGGCTGCTCACTTCAGGGTTGCTGGGCAGAAGGCTGCTCACTTCAGGGTTGCCAGGAACCAGGGAGCAGGATGCCCGTGCTTGCGCTTGCTTCCCCCACGTTCCCTGGTGGTTTCTTCCATCCTTAACTGTCTGTGGGGATGCCTTCAGAACAGCCACACCTGGAAGTGTGCTCTGCAAATCTCCCTGATCAGATAAGGCCTGGTAAAGCCCAACATTTGAGTTTCCAAGGCTAGACCAACACAACCGTTCCAACATCTGTCAGAATGCGAGTCCCAGTGTTGCTGGCATAATCAATGTGGAGAGTGGTATGGGGGTCCCTGCAGGCTTCAGCTCCAATGTTGGTAGCATTCTGTGTCTCCTGGTTGGAGCCTCTTGACTCCTTGGCTAGCTCTCTGTTTAGAGTTAGGAAGGAATTCTTTTCCTCCTGCCTTGCTTTGAAGCTCACCTTCCACACTAGTGACGGGAGCTGTTTTCTAATACGGATTCTGAGGTCACACGGAGTTGACTGACCACATCCTATGGCACATTCCCATTTGCTCTTGTTTATTTAAAAAATAAACCGTGAGTAAAAATACATGCCCGCCCCGTCTCAGATGCAAACTGAAGCCAGACATTATTTCCACACATCTGTGAAATGGAGCAAGCAAGCCAACGGCGTGAAATGATGCCTAATACTTAACCATGTTTTACTAGTTATTGCTAGGGCCAAATTGATGTTGGCTTGGAGATACGTGAAGAACGATGCTGCGAAGACAGCCCCGTCTCTTCAGTGTTCGCCACTGAGGATTCTGTGCACTGAGACACGGTAGTCAGTTAGAGAGAACATTTTTAAAAAGCACTTATATGGCATTTTAAACGTTAAATGTCTTTCTGGTTTTCCGAAATCTAATCCTTTGTGCTCTCTCACCCATTTTTCGGGTAGCAGGCTTTAAACTGGCTCAGAATTTTTCCTTAACAATTCTAATCCTGGAGAGAAATTCAAGCCCTAAATTTCCACTTGCAGTGTGGGCACCAAACTTTGCTTGGAGAGCAACATCAACCACCACAGAAATGCAAAGCATGAAGATATCCATATTTATGCAGAAAGATAGGAGGGGCTGTTGCAAAAAAAAGGGGGGGGGGGGTATTTTTCTCAAATAATTAAATTCTCAAAGCATGTGCTTTCATTAGTTAAAGTGATTCTCAGGGTCATTGGAAAAACAAACCTGGGGGATGGCTAGTGATTTTTTTTTTTAATGGAGAAGAAATGTGCCCCAGAAAATTCCAGAAAACTGGAAAGCTCCTATTTTAAAATCATGACGACAACACAGGCCCAAAGGGTGAAGAGAAAGAGGAAGAAGGCTGTGCGAAAGTGGAACGGTGCAGGGAAGATCACTGAGCCAAATGAGTAAACAAAGAGGAAAAACACATTGGCTAATTGCTCAGAGGAAAAGTCGTCTCATCGTATGCCACGAGCTTTAACGGATTCCAGATGGTCTAGAGTTAGGAACATTTAAAAAAAAAATAAAGGCATAAAAAAATACATAAAAGTTTAACTGATGACTTTATGACAGGTGACTTTATGACAGGGTCTGGCTGAAATGGGAGGCAGCAAGATGTTTGGGTGGGTAAAGGCACCTGCCACTAAGCCCGGTGACCTAAGTTCAATCCCCAGGACCCACCCAGGAAGCAGAGAAACAACAATTGACTCCTGTAAGTTGTCCTGTAGACTCCCTCCTCTGCTATGCATACACAGGCACAAGAGCATGCCTGTGCAACATAAATAAAATGTCATTTTAAAATTAAGAAAAAGCAATAAAGCACATCTACATATGTAGAGAGTAGCAAATAGATATATTTAGCTTAGACTTTAAGCATTGAGAAAGAAGTGACAGTTGGACGTGCAACCGTGATGCATGGCATTGTGTTGGTGTCGTGTTACCGAGAAATGAACTTTCTTTTTTCTGTGTCGTGAAAGCACTCACAGATGAAAGTGGAGAAAACTCCAGTACGCACTAATATATTGAAAACTAAACCAAATCTCAGCAGTGACCCAGAAAATTGTCAGTCGGCTTCATCTTTGCTATAAAAATTGCCTGAGATGGTTTGTTTGGGCTCAAGGCTTCAGCCCAGGATCAGATGTCAGGCTGGGGTGTTAGAGGTTTAGGGGTACAGCACATCGGGGTGAGAGCCCATGCAGAGCAGAAGTGGGTCACCTCATAGCCAGGAAATGGAAGAAAAGGATAGCAGAGCCCCATGTACTCTCTGCAGGGCACACACCCACCAACCCAAAGACCCCCCCCACAAACCAGCGGTTCTCAATCTTCCTAATGCTGTGACATCGTGGTGACCCCACAACCATAAATTACTCACTGATACTTCATGACTGTCATTTTGCTACTGTTATGAATCATAATGTAAATATCTGATATGCAGGGTACTGTTACGTGAACCCCAAAGCTGTCACGACCCACAGGTTAAGAACTGCTACAAGCCCCCCCTCCTTAAAGTTTCTACCATTCCCCAATAGCACAGGCTGTGCAGAGAACACTCAGATCATGGCAGAAGTCCACATTAAAAATGAGAGCGCATGTCTATTGAATTGTTATTATCTGTTATGTGAGTAACTGCTAAGCAATACAAAACCCCCAAGGGGACGAATGCAGGGAAATGCCACTGTAGAGGCACACTATACAGTCTGGGGAAAAGAGCAATTTCCATGCTATGCATGTTATAATAATTTGTTGCTATCATTATTAGTTTGGAATTTTTGACATAGACATTAATGTGGTCCCCGCTGGCCTCAAGCTCAATATCTAACCAGTATCTGATCCTGCCTCTACCTCCCAAGTGCTGAAATTGCAGGTATGAGATGCTATGCCTGGCTAGCAGTAATTTAAAGCTGTGTAATATGAGCCTTCAGAATGTCCTTAGCTGGTAAACTGAGGAACATCCTGGCTCTTGATTGTGGCCCTGGCTGTAGATGATTATACAGTTGTAAAATCTTATCAGATCACATGCTCGTGGTGTGTTAATTTTGCACATCCTTAATTCATTAATTTGTTCAACTTCTTGAGTATAAAAAATATGCCTGTATACCATAAGCCATCCAAATCAGTGCAAGGAAGCTACTATCTCATCATCATCATTCATGCCCTTGCAATGCTTAAGCATGCATGGGCTGCCCCTTTATGCTTGTTGTCCAGCTGTTCCTATCCTGGGCTGTTGTAAGGAGAATGCTAGTTTGTTTCCCGGCTGCCCAGCAGCTCAGTCCCAAAATAATCACAGAGAAACTTTATTATTTAAAACGCTGCTTGGCCCATTAGCTCTAGCTTCTTATTGGCTAACTCTTACATATTAATTTAACCCATCTCCATTAATCTGTGTATCGCCACATGGCAGTGGCTCACTGGCAAAGTTTTGGCATGTCTGTCTCTGGCAATGGCTCCATGGCTTCTCTGATTCTGTCCTTCTTTCTCCCAGCATTCAGCTTAGTCTTCCCCACCCAGCTCCGTTCTACCCATCACAGACTCAAGACAGTTTCTTTATTCATTAACCAATAGTATTCACAGCATACAGAGGGGAATCCCACATCACTGGGCAGTCCTAGATGCTTGTGTTACTGTCATACCCAAGGTTCCAGTCTTCCTTTATGCTGTCATCCAGCGTTTTTTGGGTCTTCCTCTTCGCCTTATCCCGTGCACTCCTCCAAGCAGTGCTGTCTTCAGTATCTGCTGTTGATCTGATAACACGGCAGAAGTATCTCAAACACCACTGCAGTATCCTATAGTTTACTTCCTTCTGTAGACGGAGATGTTTCTTAATGTCATCATTGTGCAGCCTATCTCTTTGTGTGACACCTAGAAGTCTCCTGAGACATGCCATACCAAACATTCAACTGCTGTTCTGAGGAGTGTTTCGTTGTCCAAATTTCAGAGTTGTAAAGAAGAAGCTCAAGACAAACATCTCATATACTTGTAATTTTGTTGTTGTCGTTATGTCTCTTGCTGACCAGACCTTTCCTAGGGCCTGGAATGCATCCCTCTCTAACTCTATCTGCCTCTTGATCTGAAATAGTTTCCTCCTCTGAACTGAGGTTTCCTTCCAGACAGACAAAGCTGACTGTTTGCTTGAGGTTCTGATTCTTTATTACAATGTTAAAATCCTTGTGCCCCCTTCCCATGTGCTGTATCTCGGTCTTCTCGATGTTTACTTCCATACCAAGGGTTTCACTGACTTCCACCATTCTTTCCAGAAGAGTAGTGGAAACTACTATCTCAGTATCTAAAAATAAGATATTGGGAGTCAGAGAAGTAGTTCAGTGGTTAAGAATATTTCCTGTTCTTCTATAGTGTTTGAGTTTGGTTCCCAGAACCCACTCAGAGGCCTCATAGCCCATAACTCCAGCTCCAAGGGACCCAACGCCTTCTTCTGGCCACTACCACACCTGTCTACATACACTCATACATATACCAAGATAAAAATAAATCTGTAAAATAAGAAAACAGTACAGTGGGTCAAGTAGATTTTGATGCTTCAGTGTGAAGAATATCACACAAGTAAACTAGCAGAGCAGGCCTCCAAAAACGTGTGACATAGGTGCGTGTGTGTGTGTGTGTGTGTGTGTGTGTGTGGTGACATGAGGCACGGGAGGAAAGGACAGCAAACAGTGCTGCTAAGATGGTGCCATTGCATTTGAGAAACAGTGTAAGCAAGAGAAAATGACAAAGTTGAAATACCTCCAAATGCTTATGCTATTAGCTGTATATCTGGGCTATGCGGTTACCGCCAACTTTCAAACGTTTCCACGTATTACATCATAAACACATGGAATGTTAAATGTGGGGAAAGGTTCAGGAAAATGATTTGATTGTCAGGTGGAAATGTCATAAAGGAGGTGAACACCCTGGATAACTCAGGCATTGCTAAGACACCTATATCATTTTGTCCCTTTCCTGCTCCCTATAAGTAGTAGTAGGCGGTGTTGACCAAGAAGGGCAGGTGAAGATGGCAGCCACGCAGGCACCATTGTGCATTCTCCGTGTGGTTTGTTGTTCTGCCAGATCCTCTCGCTGGAGATTCTAACCTTGCTTCAACACTTCTGCTTTGATTCCACCAATCTATCTGCCAAGTTCTTGTCAGTGCTCCTTTAAAAACCCACCATGAGATACACGTGCATGAACACATATACACACATGCATACAAACACACACACGCACACAGGGTACTTCCTGGCTATCATATTGGAGGTATAAAATGTATGTAGGTTTCAAACCCTGACATACTAACATTCTATGTCTCTCCAGTCTCTCTAGTAATCATGCCATGTTTATCTTGCTGCAAACACCAACTATACAGATCAAGCATAAAGTCTGGAATTTTAACCATTTGGGGCAACCATGCAGATACACACTGGATGGTTTCACTCTATGAGGGAGCACATAGATCTTTCTCATTAGTGCATAACTGTCCTTAATTGGAGAACAAATTGCCTTCGCTCTGTGGCAGCTAACGTGCCACCTTCTAAGATTAAAATGCCGGGATCATGGTTTAGCCAAACCAGATGTGAACAGTGCGGCTATTTTCAGCGTGAAGGGCCGAGACTTAAGCCTACATCCTTTATTTGTTTTTAATTGAGTGATTACAGGTGGCACCTCATAAAGTCTCCATGCCGCGACATCAAGAGGGCACTGATTTATGAGGCTTGGTAGGTGTGGACAGTCCGGCTTCTGCTGGCATTCCATAGCACAATCCTGCAGGAATGCAGGAATGACATTTGCCTGTTTACTCTTCCTGGTGACTGATGAGGCTCCTTACTGAGAAGAAAACACCAGCATGGTTCAGGAGTGGAGTTAGGCCTCACTGATATCCTTCCATAAAGTATATTTTCAAAATTCCTTCAAAATTAAGTGACAAAAAGAAAAGCCACGGACGTTTCTGTAGATAAAGGTTGGCCATCGGCATCACTCCCCCAGGAGAATAGAAATAACGATTCCGAGTCTTCATATGATGAATAACTAATTCTACAAAAATGCTGGCAATCAAGAGATAGGAGGAGAAATGGAGTGTTGATGTGAACTGGAATGTGACTACCTGAATGTCCTCCTGACTCCTCTGCCCTATATTCTTGGTGTTTGTGAAGACCCACGAGCCTCAGACTGACAACAGCGAGGCATGTGTTTGAGCTGGGTGGGAGGTAGCTAAGGCAAGAGTTTTAAGCTCCAGGGAAAGATGATGGGATTTGGAGTTGACAGGAAGTTGATGGTCAAAGGCCAGCCTTCATGGTGTGATGTGGATTCCTCAAGCTGGGACTAGGCAAACAGCAAGCTTTTCCTTTAACGGTCACTGAAATCCGACTGTAGGTCTTGTACAGCCATATCTATGGGGAAACAGTTACACTCATGGTTAGAGAATGATACAATAGCCAGTATTCCTACATCTGATCAGAAGAGATGTAGAAAACAGAGCTGGCTCCACTCAGTAAATACGAACATTCTGGAAAATGGACAGATCAACATAGAAAGCAAAGGGTCTTTGAATGGGTCTGTTTTTTTTCTAATACCAGTTTCTGAGCATCTTTGGACATTTGACTGAAATTCCAATTTTATTCCAAAATGATATTCTGTATTTTTCCTTAGTTAAATAGCTTGTCATTCCATAAGATACCAGGAATGAATTGGTTTTCTCAATTCCATGAATCGGGAAATCGGATCAATGGTTAAACAGTGCAGTTCCTGATATTCACAGGGACCTGATATGCCCTTTGTGTCTCTATCATTACATTGTCTTTTCCCTTAAATGCCCAGCTAATATCGTGGTGGCAGTGGGGGATCTTATAAAACGTAACTGTTTTTGAAGGCTTGTTATTTGTCAAGAACAGGCCAGATGCAAGACAGGAAAAAAAATGGAAAGTCAATATATGTCCCACAGTGAAAGAGAGAACCAACTCTTGAAAGTTCTTCTCTAGCCTTTATATGCATAAAGATGCTTCTGCGTGAGCACACACACACACACACACACACACACACATGCATGCACATACAAATAAACAAAATTAAAACAAAATTTTAAAAGGTTGTACAGAAAAGAGATAATGTTGCCCAAATGGGACCAGGAAGATAAAAAAAATATATGAAGCCTCCAAGGTATATTGTTCAAAGTTTTAAAGAAAATATGGTCAATTATAGGTTGTATAGTATATGTGAGAACTACTCTTTTTACTCACTTTTGTAAAGCTAATGCATGCATAGATGGGGAAAATTTCGTAAATGTTCATGAATATGGTATAGAATATAAATATTGTCACAGGACTGGAAGTCCTTAAAATTCTGAAGCCATGATATGCCAATAAGTAATTCCATGGAGTCAATAATATGCGCTCATTTTTGATTGAATTTGAACTTGAATTCTTTTTTGTTTTAATTAGGGGATCAACATTTTTTTTCTGGTTTCATGACAGAATACTAATGTTTCAAGAGAACACTTTGAAAGGGAGAAGGACGTTTGTTACTATTCTGTCAATCTGAGTAACAGATAGGGTCTCCGATGGGGAATGATTTTTTGGGGGGACACTAGAGCACTGCTGTGGGAATCTGGGTGCCATGGTAGATGATGACCAGCTTCAAAGTGGCGAAGGTTGGGGAAGATTTTTTTAAGCCCAAATGAGGTGGATTACATAAGGGTGGTGTTGTTCTGAGGCTGAACAAACAGTCGCGGGCAGATGTCTCAGGGGAGTGTGTTTGCATAACGTTTCAGGGACTTTTGCACAGGATTGTTTTGACAGGAGTCTTCTGTGGTCACACTGTACCTGAGAACCCTTCCTTTCTAACCTCATAGACAAATTACTATCTCTCTCTCTCTCTCTCTCTCTCTCTCTCTCTCTCCATTTATATATAGTTACTGATTAGTGTTCATACAAGCATACAACTCCATCTATAGTTATGGCAGTTTTTACCCTTCTTGGGGTTTTGTTGTTTTTCAGAAACAGTTGTCAAACCGTTTGTTGCCTATTTTATGATGACCACCCTATGAAGTAGATACTGTAATTTTGTTCATCTTGTAGATACAAGAACTATCTGCTTAGATCAAATCCACGGCCTCCCTCTGTCCCGAGTTGGCAGTTGGTAGAGGCAGCTCTAACACACAGGTCTGGGTGACTTCTAACAGCTCTGTTGTAGCTGTCACCTTCACTCTCTCTCCATGCAGAGAAAAACGAGGGGAGGTAAAGATCCGTGTGGTACAGTACTTAACTGAGAGGCAGGAGTCTAGGATATTTGACTCTGCTAAGTCCCTAAGAAATCGGAGTTTCTAGAAAGCATGGTGATGCTGACATGGCTGTTCACTGACGTCTGGACGTCTTAGTCTCTTTTTCAGAAGGCAAAGGTTCTAATGGTTGGGATTATGAAAGTGACCACTTTAATAAGGTGTTTGTGAGGCTCTGCCTTGACAACAATGAAGCCATTTATTTGTTTCTAGCATGTCACCAACTTTGGCTTCCATAAGGGTTTTTAATGCATAAAGGAATGGAATTTATGAAAGTAAACAATTAAAGCAAAACTGCTTATTTTTTCTAAAATAGCAAAGCAAAAATGCAGACCCCTTTTGTCTAGTTGCTGCAAACGTCTGCTGGTGTCCTAAGGTTCCTTAGAATCTTTAAACAAACCAATAACTGATAAACTTAAAATTCTTCTTTGTATGCGAATCATTCTAGTTGCATAGGTAGGAAGATATTCTATGGTGTGTTCACTGCTCAATTTAAAGTGAGTTGACATTCCGTAAGGTTTGTTTTTGTATTGTATGTTGAAATACATAGTCTACCAGAAACAAATGATTACCCACTAGTAGAAATCAACTTAAATTGTAGTTGGGTCGTTCTAAGGTGCTAAAAAGAAATGCTAGTTTTCAAATATTCTGCAAAGGCCTTTGTTACTCATGAGTATCTTTGAGCTGATGTGCTGAGAGTAGTAGCAATTGAAAACATTTCACACTAACAGTGAGTGTTATCTATTTCCTTTAAACGTCTAGCATCCTTCCTATCTCCACGTTCATCCTCGTGTCTACAGACCAGGCTCATCTGTCATCCAGTGTTAGCATGACAGTTATGGGATGGCTTATCCATCATCTGCTGCTGTAAAGCATAAGCTTGAATTTCAACCTACTTCATCTATATTTACGTTAGGAAAAAGTAGTTATCGACGTATCTCTCCAGGCAGGGGATGAACTAAGGGTGTTACATGGAGCTGAAACCTAACTCCCTCTTAAACACTCCAAGTGGGTCTTAAGAATTACACTGCAGCCACTAACATATGGAAAATGAGATCTAACACACGGAGGCATGGTAGTCTCAGCGCCTTCAAGATATTCTTGTGACGAGAAATGAATATTTGGAGCTCATCTCCAAGGCTGCTCTGAACAGTTGGTCCTGGTAGCCAAAAACATTAACACAGAGAGCATGAAATGCTTCTGAACATGACCTTTAAGAATCACCCAGTATGGCCTTGATGCAACAGGAGGTATGGTTCCCATGATCCTTTGTTGCCTCCAACCAGGGCCAGCAAAACTTAAGAGCAGGAATGATACTTTGCATGCTCTGGCTTCCTCCCCATGGTGCCCACAACTCCCTTCCTGGTGCTTTGGACTTTGCAGGGGGAAAAGGAAGAGAAAAAATAAATAGAAGTTTCTTGGGCACTGGGCATTTTTGCAAATGTTCAGTAAAAGAGGGAGGAATTAAATCCACTCACAAAGAAACCATGAAAAGATTTCATTCCCCTCTAACTTGCCAAGAAGTTGGGAGTTTGTTTTATTGTCATTTGTAAGAGCTAAGACATGGTGACTGAATTAAGTTGCATGGCATTTGATCCATTTGGGAGGAAATGGTGTACAAGTTTTCAGTGTGCGTGCTCATTCCCAGCACTGTTGTCTACAGTGTTTTATGTTCATGGCATCACAATGTGCTCACCGCTATAAAAAAAAAATCACGCATGCTAAGATTCTCCTGACTGTATCACGAGTACAGCAATGTGCACATCTTCCATGGTGTGGCCATAGGCTCACTTGCTAGGAAACAAATGACTTCATATAGTCTTATAAAGAAATTATTGGGGCTGGCAAGATGGCTCAGTGGATGAAGGCTCTTGCCTCCAACCCTGACAGCCTGAGTTTGATCCCCAGGACCCACATGGTAGAAGGTGATGAGACCCAATTCATTCGAGTTGTTTTCTGACCTCTAAGCACATGTACACCCAGAGATGGGTGGTGGCACCAGAATTCTATTTTAAAAGGTAACACATAGTAGATTCTTTTTCTATTGTGTTGGAACTTTGTTTTCCAAAGTGACAGGTAAAAGATTAATTTGTTAGTCTGAGAGAGGAAAGTGGGCAGTGAGAGCAGAGGCCCATGAGACAGTACCACAACACTGCTGTGGAACCTGACGGCATTGTTCCCTGGACCAGAAATTGTTGGCAATTTTCTCTTTGGGTCAAAGAGGAAGACAGGGAGAAGAGACATTTGAAAATGAAGCTCACGCCCCCTCATCTCGATATTTCTGTCTGAAAACCCACAGCCCTCATGGAAGCTCAAGAGGTGTAGTTGTGAAGGTGTTCGGGTCCTTGCCATGGGGCTGTAAAGATTGTAGACAGCCCAGAAGGAGTCAGGTCCATGGGGACCTTCAAATAAATCACTCCATGACAGGGCGTCAAGAGGAAAAGACGCTGAAAGTCGTCCATCAACCGTGTGTCTAGGTGTGGTTTCGCTAGGTGGGAGCAATTAGAAGTGACTTTTCTTAATGTCTCTTTAGCTGTGCGTGGTTTTAAAAAAGAGAACTGTGCTCTCCTGAACCAGTTTCCACGATTCTATCGAGATGAGATAAAAGTATGGTATGGAAGCAATGCCAATCCGCTTACTCAGTTTTAAGCAGTTGGGTTGTTGTTTTTAGAACATCATGAAACTTCATTTCATGCTCCAGTAAATCTGAAACGTAATGGCTTACAGCTTTTCCAGTTGAATTTTCTCCTTCGGACATCTTTGCTTTTCCATCTTTTGAATGCATTCTGGAAGACTGCCTCGAATGGCGTTCAGATTATCCCTTCGCCCCCGTCCATTGCCCAACCTGTCTTTAAAACCATTCTCAAGTGAACCAGACATGATGGGGCCTACTGAGAGCTGGGAGCATTTTAAAAATACCTCAACCCCTCTTTCTTGAGGTATTTTAAAAATACCTCAATGCCTCTTTCCAACCTGGGGCATGCTATTCCCACCATAGGAAGCTGTTGCTTTGTAAGCCTTTTGTTTTGTTCTATCTAAGAAGGTGGCTGGGGTGGGATTAGAAGCTCAGAGGTATATAGGACTTGACTTCCTATGCATAAGGCTGTTGTTTCAATTCCAGTCCCAAAAAGGAAGAGAGGAAAAAAGAAAGGAAGGAAGGGGGGGAGAAGAGAGGAGAAGAAAGGAGGGAGGGAAAGGGAGGAGGAGAGAGGAAGGGGAAAGGGAAGGAAAATAGAAGTCAGGAAGAAGGGAGACAGAGAAAATGGAAGGAAAGGAAGAGAGAACTCATGCAGGAAGAGACAAGGAAGCTGACACACGTCGCCATAGTTCCAGGTTTGCACTACAGCAGAAGTCTTTCTTGGCTGGCTGTCTTCTCTCTCACTAATGCCATAGGCTTCTGCAGCTTCTCTTAACCTTGAGCCTGAAAGTTCCGCTCATGAGCTCTCCCCACCACCTTCATCCACAGCCTGCTGCTGAGCTTCTGCCTAAAACACGGCAATGTCCCTTCTGCTTTGTTTCCTTGTTTGTTTGCTTTCACATTGGAAGGATGGAAGTGCTTTTTTTTCTCATTAAAATCTAGTTCTAACTGCAAATACATGTTCCAGCTACAACAAAAACTTTCAAAACTATATGGCAATTTTCTAAATTTTTTTTCTTCCCTGATTGCCTTTGCAAGTTTGCTGTGCCTGTAACATTTTTACAGTATGTAAATGTTCCTATCAAACAATTGCCACTCTGTTTTAATGCCCCTGTGACTTTACCATGCCATTGCTCCCTCAGATGGCCCTGGCGTTTCTGGCACTCAGTTGGCAATTTCAAACTTGGCGTAGATAAACCAATGAGCCTCCCTTGTGAGCAGGATTTGAACCCTCGTTGCATGCTTTCTTAGGCTTTGGATGTGCTTGTAAACACAAGGCCTGTCTTCTAGCACACATAGTGCAGATCTTATAGTTCATGGGGAAAGGAGCAGGCAATAGATTTATTCCTTTATCTCCCTCCAACACCTGCTACCACCCAGGGCTTGGGAGTTGCCTGGATCAAATGGATCAGATTTGCAGGGAGCATTGCACTCACACTGGGGAAAATTGACAGCATCCTCGGAACCTCACTTCGCACTCCCTGACTCGGGAACGGTTATTTTGAGTAGCACACTTCTCATTAACTTAACTTCTTAATGCCTGGCCAGGGGTTAAATATCTCCCTTATCTTGCATGTTCAGCTTCCATGGCCAGCTTCATCATTCATGGCCCGTGAAGGGTTTATCAAAATTTCCCCAGGGTTAACATTCCAGAGCAAACATCCGAGTTGCTGCCTCTTGGGACTCACAGGTCAGGTCACTCGTCAAGACTGATGACAGTGATAGAGACAATGTTGAGACAAAACAAGTGCTCCAGTGGGCTCTGCCCTAGCAAAAACCCACTTAGAATTACCAATAAGAGAAAAGGAGGAACTATTTCACCTCTGTAGCTGTAATCACTGTGCAGTACAAACGGCCAGGAATTGCTTGGGTGTTGCATGCTCTCTTGGCAGCCATACACAAGTTCATGGCTGTAGATCTTTCCATTCACATGGTCAATAGAGGCTGAACTGAACACTTTGGAACTTTAATAAGCCAAGCGATAGTTATGGAATGGTAAAGTAAATGCCTTACCACTTAGAGGAATTATGTTACATAAAATTTATATTAATGTCATAGAGCTGGTGGAAATGAAGCCTCAGCACTGAAAAGAAGAAAACTGACCCCTGGGCATCTGAATGTGCACTGACCTCTGGGACACAGGGACCAAACTTGCTTGTCAATTAGGATGTCATCTCATATTATTTAGAGTTGTAGAAACAAATGAACGAAAGCCCTAAGTAGAAGTGGTGTATTTATATGACATTCAGGCATCGTATCTCAAAATGTGCTGCAAATTATGGCTTGAAAGTCTGAGTCTGGCAACTCATGCCTATAAATTTTAGTTGTTAGAAGGCTGAGGCAGGAGGATTTCCATAAATTCCAAAGAAGCCTGGATACAGAGTGAGGTCTTGTCTTAAAGGTGTAGAGCGATGGACTTGGAATAATTGGTGAAAAAAATAAATGTGATAATTTATGTTCAAAATAGCATGAAACTAAATAAAAATAGAGCCAATGTATTTTTTAATTTATATACATAAATAAAAGCACCGAGGGGAATGTGTTACTGTAGTAATAATTGTGGCTTGGTTAAAAGTCATTTTAGTGTCTTAGTTTTTCCATAACTTCCTAAAACTTGCCCGCCTATATCCATTTACATATTTACAGATACATCTATGTCTGTGTATATAGATATATGACTCTTTAAGTAGAAAGCCACTCCTATCTCTTATAAAGGTTCAAGCTATAAAGCAGACAAAGAGTCCTCAGGCTTTATGATAACCTTATGTACAACTGCATACGTGACCTGATTTCTGGGAAACATGACGGGCCACTATAAAAAGTCAGGGTGGAAACTTCCCTGGGGCTCTGTCATTGCCTGTGGGTGTCAGCCATTGACCTAACATCAGAGCTCGATTTCAGCAGTGAACTTGAGCGCACTGAAGGAGAAATGTATCTCTCCAGGGGAACCTCTTCAGCGTGTGCGTGTGTGTGTGTGTGTGTGTGTGTGTGTGTGTGTGTGTGTGTGTAGAGAGAGAGAGAGAGGGAGAATATGCGTGCTAAGTAACACTAGCCTGCTAGAACCACGCAAATGCTGCGCAATAAAGAGTTCCGTGTCCCGTCTACTGTCCGACTTCTAGAACTGTTCAAAGCCAACGGAACTTAGAAATGCAAGACTGAACTTTCTCCTAATCACCTTTGCTGCTTCTTTCTTTTCTTAAGACAGAGTCCCACTGTGTGGCCCAGGCTGGCATGGAACATGAGATGCTCCTGCCTCTGCTTCTTGAGTATTGAGATGACAGTTGTATGCTATCCGCTTTGTTTGACCTTTGTCCTGGTATGTCCTCATCACTCATTGACCTGGACAGCTCCCCCCGCCCTGCTCTGACACCAGACAAATTGACAGATATGCAAAGAGTGACAAAAACCACACTTGTCAGTAATGATTTCATATATATATATGTATGTATGTATGTATGTGTGTATATATATATGTGTGTGTGTGTTATGTTCTATTGATAAAGCCATGATGAGCCTTGCAGTAGGAGTTCTTCTTCTAGACATCTTTTTTAAACAGAAATTCATTCTATTGTTGTTGCCCCATGACTGGGCTGGTATCTGGTAGCAAAACACTATAATGAGAAGCATGTATGTGTGTTTCGGGCAATAGAGTCTTTCAACGCTTTTTTTTGACTGACTTAGGAAGCAATTCACCCTCTGTCTACCAAACCTAGGTGTCAGGGGAAGTCAACTGCTAGCTCCCTGACCTAGACAGGCACTAGGGTGACCCCGTGCACATCCCTCTTGGCATGTGAATGGCACCAGAAGGGACGGAGTGCCACTTCCAGCCAGATGCACGGTTTAAGCCTTAGGATGGTCATTGTGTAGCTAGAAGGCTGCGGTTATCATCAACTCTGCAGATCCTCAGGCCCCTGGTCGGCCTCTGCCTGTGCTGGTGCCCTAGGCTATCCGTTGACCCAGAGTATTCACCTGACCCGGCAACAGATGCACATTCGCTTAGTACAAAGGCACGTTTGCTGCCTCTTTTAGCCGCTTCTCTGATTTTCTTTTGGAAGGAGGCCCACCAGGTCCGGGGGCGGGGCAAGGATTCCCAGATGGTAGAGGAGGGTTGTTTCAAGTCTGCTCCTCTGTCTATTGTTTGCGCCTTCTCAAGGGTGAATCTGTGTCTCCAGCTTTACGGGTTCTCATATTCTTTGCATTGGGTCTAGTGGGTACACAATACAGCATTAATAAATGGGTGCACTGGGTCCATGCAGGTCGTAGCCACTAATGACCAATGCCATCGTCCCACCCCAGCCACTGCACCACCACAGCTGCTGCCCCTGCCACAGACCCTACCATGGCCACTGCCTCTTTAGCCATTTTGGCAGATGCCGAGATATCTGATGTGGAGTTGAACCATCCAAGTGGGAGTCACTCAAGAAGGCCACCCTCAGGCTTTAGAGTCGGTGGAGTTGAGATCTACCTGTGTGACATTCTGAAACCTACATGCCCCATGGAAGGCCACTGTCCAGCTAGCCTCCACCCCAAAACGGGCAGTGCCCTGCTCTCCGTGGACTTTCGGTGACCCACTCCACACAAGCCAAGGGCATTTTCCTCTTGATTCTTTATATCGAGCCCCCGCTTCCAAATATCAAAACAGCTTTTGAGTGTTAAAAATCCTTCATTTTCTCTCATCAAAGGAGCCTTGCCGTTTGGGGGGAATGGAGAAAACCATGTAATTTGCACTTGGCGGTACAGAGCAAAGGTTCTCTTGAAATTCAAAGTGATCTCAACTTAATTTTTGGTTATTTATACTTCTAGATCTGAAATGAAGACCGAAAAAAAAAATCCCTGTTTACTTTACCAACCTTAAGCTCGGAGACAGCTGGCCCTGGAGTGACTTCTCCCCCGTCCCCCTTTCTCTCTTAATTGCCATACCTCCAAGAAGCTGACCCTAACATGCCATCAATCACTCAAGGGGCACATCAAAAGCTGCTCCTGTCAGCCCCGCCCATCACTGTGAAGTCGAAGTGACACACATTCATTTCCGCTGCTCGCAGCTGCAGGGCAGCCTGGCTGCACCGCAGTTGTATTTCATGTGTCTGAACTGTGTGGCCGCCCCGCATAATTCCGGAAATGAGTTTACTCTATCTGTGACACACATCGTGTTCACACGGTTTCCGTGGCAGCCAGCATGGTGCAGAGTTCTGCAGGAGTTGCTAGCTTTGCAGATCTGGGGTACGCGCCCTGTTGCTGCTTCTTCAGCCCTCGGTTCGCATACCCTGTGGCCCCCTCAGGCCCCGGGCACATGCTCTGTTGCCCCCTCACCCTCGGGGCGCATGCCCTGTTGTTCCCTCTCCCACTGCCTAGTACTCCGGTTCCACCACACCTGACTGTGACTTTCCTCACAACCTGCCACCTGAGAAAGTGTGCTTCTCTTTGCCTGTTGGAAATTTCTGTATGTAATCTAATCTGGGGATAATAAAAATGCAAATTTTAAAAACAGAACGCTTGTTAAGGCGTCAGGGCCTCTTGTCAGGCACTGTTCAGCTAACCGGAAGCTGAGAAAGGATGCCTGTCTTTTGATGATGCTTGCCCCCACCCCCAGGAAAATCTGACCTCACTTCAGTTCTTATGAAGCTCATATCCATTTCTTGCCCATGACCTCTGCAGGAACAGGTTAAAACAAGTCTGGATTGGAGCAAGAGGCGGGGGGGGGGGGGGGGGGGGGAGTGCGAGGGAGGGGGCTTCACATCACTGTGCAGTATTCATTCTCTCGAGTGGAGAAGGGGAGCCGCAGAGTCTGTCCAGCATCAAAACACAGTTCCAGTCAGCAGCGAGGTTTGGTTCTTTTACACTGGGTTAACCATCTCCGAGGTCATAAAGCAAGGCCTCTGTCCTCCGCTGCAGCTGAGTTTACACTGCTTCCAGATTGTTTATCCTGGCCCAGAGTCAAGGCAACAACGTATTTCCATTATACGTGTTTGACAGACCAAGAGGGGGGGAGGGAGCGCTGCAAGCGGCAGGTTTATGATTTCTTTTTTTTTTTATTTACATCAAAGGAACTTTTGAGAGTCCTGAAGATTATGAATCAGTCTAAACATCATATCATGTCCATGCAACAGAGGTGAAGAGAGTTGAGGCTTTTGCCAAATGTCCCGATCTGGGCTAGGAAAGCCAAATCCATTCATAGCCTCGGCTGGAGTTAAACATATCATGCTTGTTACCACACAATCCTCCACACAAGCAAGGTTGTTGGAGGGCAATATTTATTATCATGTTTGAATACTGAATGCCTGGTGTGAGTAGGGTGGCTCACTGGAAGGACCAGGTGTCGGCACACAGCATCTGCACATTTTGCAATGTCCCCGCAGTCCATGCAGTGATGACATGGTATTGAACCAGGGTGAGGTCCCCAATGCCCTGTAGGACTTGGTCTGTGCTGGGCAGTTCTTCTGAAAGCTCTGTTATCCAAGGATGCTCCCTGGAGCCTGGCGTGACATTTTCTAAAAGGAAATAGGGTTGATCAAAAAGTCTCCATTTAAATTAAATCCACAGCAGGTCCCTTGGCACATAGAACCAAATGGATGTGATCTGAATGAATGTTCTAATTCTTCTGTTTTTGCATGTGTGTGTGTCTGTGTGTGTGTGCATATGGGTGTGTATACACATGTATACAATGTGCACACATGTGGAGAGAGGCAGAAGTTGATCCCAGATGTCTTTCTCAGTTCCTCTCCATGTTATTTATTGAGGTAGGGTCTCTCACTGAACCCAGAACTTAACAGTTCAGCTAGTTTAGCTACTACCAGTGTGCCCTGAGAATCACCTGTCTCAGCCTGTCTTATAGAATATTATTTTAAGATTTGTTACATTTGTTTGTGCTGGTGGGCCTTTGTTTAATGATACAAAGATGTGTTGCATTCTTTCATGTTGCTTTTGTTTAATTCTGTGAAAGTGTGTTACTTTGCCTGTCTAAAATACCTGATTGGTCAAACCAAGAGCTGAATGGCCAATAGCAAAGCAGGAGGCAGGATAGACGGGGCTGGCAGGCAGCGAGAATAAATAGAAGGAGAAAAGGGAATTGAGAAGAAAGAGAGATCAAGGAATGAGAGAAAGAGGACAAGGACAGGAGGACACTGGGGTTGGGTCACCCCGCCTCACAGCCACCCCAGAGAAAGAGTGAAAGACAGTAAGATAAAAGAAAAAAAATGCCCAGAGGCAAAAGGTAGATGGGACCATCTAAGTTAAGAAAACCTGGCTAGAAATAAGCCAGGCTAAGGCCAGGCATTTATAAGTAATAATAAGCCTCTGTGTGTGATTTATTTAGGAGCTAGGTAGGAAATCCCCAAAGAGAGAAAATTTTTAAAAATACCCACACCCCAGAGCACTGCAAGTACAGGCAAACTGCCCCTCCTCCCAGACTCTTTCATGGGTGGTAGGGATCTGAGCTCCAGTCCTCACTCTTGGGCCAGAAACATTTTCTTGGGCCATCTCTGAAAAGAACATTTTTCTTGTGCTAATGATACAACAACATGAAAAAGTATTCAAAATGATGTCCAGACAAATCATTGAAAACAACTATACAACAAAAGAGCCACACAGATGTCGCTCCGAGCAGGGGGTGCACAGATTTCTTCCGTGATTGCCTACAGTTATAATACACCCAGTTTATTCGTTGTAATGCGGCAGCGACACAGGTCTGTCTGCACGGATGTTTACGTTTGTGCAAGCCATCCCTTATGGTAATTCTTCAGCCTTACTAAATTTGTATTACGTGGTTTCTTCAGCAGAAGGGAGGAGAGGGGAAACAGACTCCACAACCTGTGGAGAGCAGCCATGACTTCCCCAGCCTAGCTCAAGAAATCCACTTTCTAGACTTGGAGTTTTGCTTAGGGGAGAACCTCAAGTGAGAAAGGAATTTAGCAAGCAACAGCCTATGTCAAGTCAACACCCACAGTTGCTGCTGGGGTTAATGCAGTCTTACCGATGGATTTCAAAGGCAGGTTTCATTTCATTGTTACATTCCAGGCACGGAGATGGGCACTAGGGAGGGAACACTGAGAAAGACACAGTCCCTTTCATTCTGAAAACACGGTTGCTGGCTGCTACCTTTTTCAGCAGATCCTCCCAGGATCCCCACAGCGCTACCTCCCCCTACCCAAGTTAGAACACTCAAGCCCTTCTCTTTGAGCAATCCCCTTAATGCCAGAGTCCACACTGGGCCTGGAGAAGTGGGTGGTTATAGATTTCCACTCCATTTGGAAAATTAATAGCCTGTGATATAGCCAGAAGGCACTAGAAGGGAATCAGAAAGCCCTCTTTCCAGGCTCAGGACTTCACATACTAGGTTTATCACCTTGAGCGAGTCTGTCAGGTCCTTGGTGCTTGCTGGTGAACTGGGCAAACAGGAGAACCAAGGTAAGCAGATATGAAAGCCTTGTATTTATGCGAAGTATTTAAAACAGGTCCACCAGTTCTGGCTTGTGACCATGGAGAGGAAGTGCTGATGCCAAGAAGCAAACCCGAATGCCCTGCCTTCCCCTACCCATGGCCCCTGGTTCTGTGGGAGGGGAGGCGCCCCCTTAGCCTGGGAGACCAGCTCAACTTTAGCGTGGTTGAAACTTGGATCAGCTTGTCGGACTCTCAGATCCAACTTCTGACTTCTCTGTTTTCTGGCTCTGGGAGTCTGAGCAGGGTCCTGGATTCCAGAGCCAAGTCTATAAAGATGGTAAATGACCCCATAGCGTTGGGGGTGGGGTTCACAGGAATTGAAAATGTGTGTTCATGTCTCACAAAGCGTGGCATGGGGCAAGCTGTCAGAATGTCTGTGGGTGGTGGTGGTGACAGTGTTCCATTCACTTTCCACGGCTCCTGCACCTGGTACCAAATGGCTACTCAATAAATATTTGCAGAGAAAGGGGTGTGAGGTGGCAGTGGGCACACTGAGGAGGACTGATTGGAGCACTCGCATAAAACCCTTGCTTTCTAGATGTATAAAACTCAGAGTTTCTAAGCCTCTAGAGCAGGGGGGCTGGAGAATTTCTATAGCAATGAAGCAGGTGACATAAAATAACAAGCTGCCACTTAGGGTCTGAGTGCACCATCTCTCTCAGGGGTATGGTCATGCTGAGTTCCATAGCCTTCCTCTAAGAAAGGCCAGAAATTCTTATTCCACATGAACTAGACCAAGTCCATAGAACTAAGTGAAATTCTGAACAAAAATATTCCATGGACCAAACACACTGCCGGACTGATCTTGGGCTGGATTGCCCGCCCCGCTCCTGCCTTCGTGGAAGGTGTTCTGGCTTGGATTCTTCGTTTGTGAGAGTCCCGAGAGAGCATGACAGTCACACACCCCTGGAAGTTATCAAACGGTGCCTACGGGTGAGGCCTTCACTTCCCCAGTGGTTATATTCTGGCGTGCGGGATTGCTACAGCTAGCAAGTTCAAGACCAGTCTAGGATACCTAAGTCCTCGCCGTAGCCCCACCCCAAGAAGAATGGATTGTGTCTCTGTGTGTGAGAGAGAGAGGGAGAGGTGGGGGAACTGATCAACAGTGAGCGTCACTGAAAGGACAGGTGGATGAAGCAAAAATCGGACGTCAATGTAAAACGGGAGTTTAAAAATCCAAATAAAAAAAAGTAGCTTTCCTAAGATCTCTGTGAAGCAGCTGTCGTTGTCCCTCATGTTTCACAAGGGCACTTAGAGGCGGGGCTAAGGAGAGTAACACACTGAGGGAACAGAAATACACGTGGGGATCTCCTGTCACCCAAGAGATGGAAATGGAAAATTCCCCTTTGCTTTCTCTGCCTGTTCTGAGGAGTTTGCTGATGACAGACAGACAGCCTGGACTTGTGTTTTTTATGGCCAGTGCTTCCCAAAAGTGGGTACAGTTGTCAGGACAGTGGGGTATCTGTGTGGGAAAGTCTTCCTGCAGATTTCATTGCCTTATAAAACGTGGATAAAGTAAGGCCGTCTGAAGGAATTTGAGTGGAGTCCCCAGAGCCAGGGCTGCCCAGGAGCAGATGTGGTGTACTGGACTTACTCCATGGATACTAGTAAAGTGTTGCTAATTCTACTGAAGCTTTTGGTTAAGAGACTTGATGGAAAACAGTTCCAAATGGTTTCATACCTAGTAATAATTGTGACTGTTATTTTAAGAGCAGTGTACTGTGTTAAAATTCTTTGTCGGCTGCTAGGACGGTTACAGCCTATTGACCTACCTCCCACAGAACTCATTAGGATGACCAGCGTGTGTCCTGTGTACTTGCCTTTGGGATTTGGGGGGCTAATAAATGACACCCACTTTCTCATGCCTGGGTTCTAAGCGAATTGATAAATGCACACTGGAGATGTAGAGATGCCAGTCCAGATGCCAGTCTTGCATGTGGGGGTTGACAAGAAAATGACTTCACGTGTGGCATGAAGTCCTGCGCCACCTGACAGGATGTGCCCTCCCAGGGAGCTCCTCCTCCAGCATAGAAATATGAAACCCAGGCATAATCTACATGGCGTGCCTCCCTGAAGAGGGGTGGGAGCAAGAGACCAGGAGCACTGAGTGAGAACCCTTCCCTGGGCAGAAGGAAACAGCCATTCCTCCACCCCGAAGTTTGTTTTTTGTGCCTACATTCTCTCTTTGCCTACTTCTCTCAAAAATTTAACCAATGGCTGCAGACTTGATTTTTGTCACATTCTTCAGATTCATTTCAGAGCGGTTTGGGTCAAATGATTTAACTAATAAATTAGGTAATAAAATCACAAGAATATAGTCCGATGTGGTGATGCACACCTTTAATTCTAGAAGGTTCAGAGTCAGGTGACTCTGTGCAGGTTAGAACCAACCTGGTCTACATAGTAAGCTCCAGGACAGCCAGGATACATAATAGAGCCTGTGAATAATAATAATAGTAATAGTAATAATAATAATAATAATAAACAAGAATCTTTTCTCCTTCCTCTTCCTCACTCTCTCCTCCAGTGTTCATGTATTTGTTTTCATTGACGTAGGGTCTCATTGTGCTAACAAGCTAAGCGTCAACTCCAGTATGATCCTCCCTCCTGACCCGCTCAACTGACTGAGCCTACCACACCCGCCTTTTACTCCATTTAGAACACACTGCAGGAGACCATAAACACGTGAATTCTCTTTCTCCAGTCGAGAAATGAGACACCTTGCCATATCCCATGGGGACATCTTCTCCTCTTTGTTGGATGTCCAATACCAGGCATGCACACCACACACACAGACACAGACACACACACACACACACACACACACACACACACACACTGGTTACTTCTAAGCTAAGGCTTCACGGATAGCCACTCATGGGCTCCCTGGTTCTTTTCCAGAGCACAGGAAGCTTGGCAACATGACTGTGACCGTGAAGAAAACGGTCCCCTCTCCCGAGGCCGTGCAGATTCTCTACCAGAGAATGAGGTTCGAGTACGAGTTCTACCACTACGTCAAAGAGCAGTTCCACCTGCTGAAGCGCAAGCTCGGACTGAAGTCTCGCACCAGCAGGCCCCCTCTGCGACCGCAGTTCTTCATTCCTACCCCTCTGGAGACCGAGGAGCCAATCGACGACGAGGAACAAGATGACGAAAAGTGGCTAGAAGATATTTATAAGAGGTGATACGAGCGCGACATCGCCACCGTGGCTGTGTCCCCCATTTCCAGAAAGTTCTTTGGGAAAGAAAAATTCTGAAGGGACTTCCATTAATGCTCGGTTGCATTAAAAAGAACAAAACATTCCCACATGTTGGGGTCATTGGGAGATGCCCGGTTTTGCGGGTTTTATTTTATTCTGTGTTTTTCTTTCCTTGTCTCCTTGAGTCTTTCCCAGTTACACGAAATTGTTCACAGAATGGCCTCCCATCCTCTGCCCACCCCTTACAGTGAGAAAAGAGAGAGAAATATGTCCACCAACCCAGGCGTTTTATCATTTCTAAGATGTCTCGAAAAGTATTTCTTCCATCATAAAGATATTGTATCCAGCAGTAGAAACAAACATTTCAGAGAGAGGGGAGTCTAGAAGCATCTAGGAGTAGAAGGGGCACTGATAGGAATGTGGGGGAGGGTCCCGTGGTTACTGAGTATCTGCCCACATGGGTAGGACACTGCCTCTGGTCAATCTCAGGGGACATGTCACCAAGAACAGAGTAGTTAGTTGTCAACCGCGAAAACAAGAGAGCTCTGGCACTCACGTTCCCAGCCAATCAGAGCTGGGGAGGCTTGTCAAGATCAAAGCTCGTGCATGTGAGCTCCATTGAGACTTTCCATCTGCACACGTCGCTCTGTTTGCAAGGAGCCTAACGGGATATGGCGTGTGCTTGTTATGTCAAGTGCTGGCAGGACAGATCAAACGAGGGTCATGTGACATCAGGAAAAGGCTGCGGCCGTCTGATGCCTCTCTGCCCTCTGGATTCTTACAAGTGGAAGGACCAGAAACTGATTTACCTTTGGCCTTGATATCTACGGCAGGAACCCTAAGCTTGCCTATACGCTGGGCACAATCCCCCAAGAACACACAAAAGAAAAATTGTGTTTTAAGGAATTTGGTGTCTTCTATAACTTCTAGACTGGCAAGAGCTGCTGTCTTTAGTAACAAGTCCCAGGAAAACAGCAGTAGAATAATTTTTTTATGGAACCTGCTTGCTCCTGATAATCTTCCCCAGGGACATCAGTGCCAGGAACAGAAAGACTTCTGGATAGGACACTGCTTGACCAGCTTTTGAGTAGGTTGGGCCAATCCTTTTACACCAAAATATGCCGTCCACTTCTTCCCTCCCGCCAACTCCCCACCTTCCATGATACTTCCGTTCCTTTAATTTCTGAATTGTGTTTATCTTTTAAAAAAAAAAAAAGTCCAGGAAATTTACTTTCTACCTGGTGGATTTTGTGCAGTTAGGAGCCAGAGCCCAGTGGTGACAGCAGGATGGACATTGGTGACAACTTGTGTCTGCCTCGGGTTTACCCCAGAGCCAGCCCTGGAAGAACACCAGCCAAGTAAGTTAAAGTAAGCAGGACTCTGGCTTGACACAGGTTCCATGGTTTCTGCTTTGCAGAGACCATCAAATCTCCCAAGAAGTTTTTCCTTCCGTCACTGACACTGGACACTCACCAGAGTCTAAAGCCAGTCATCTGGAAACTGTCCAGTGTGTACGGAAGCTACTTCATCACAAAATGCATTAAGTAGACTCCAGCCCACTGGCATCCAGGGAAGGCAGGAATCACAGAGACTTAAATCCAATACTAGCAGTTCACGAGCCTCCTTTCTGCCTCAGGGGACTGGGACAGGAAGTAGATAAGAGGAAGTTCACAGAGGGAGAACATCCTTTGTGCTGCTCAGAGAGACCTGAGCCCTTCCATTAACCAGACTTTGAAGAGCAGCCTCGAAAGCAGTTGCCTGCTCCAAACTAGTAGAACAGCAGCGGTGGGGAGCTTTGTAAGTCATCTCCCTGACATTACAGAGACTGAGTGATGGTTAGCTGGCCCGCTGTGCAGCCTCACAATCTGAAGATTAAGCTGTATTGGCTTGATTTTCCCTGCCCTTGTTAAACACCAGGACAGCTGGTCGCTCTTACAGGTCCCCTGCTTTCTAGAAGCTTGCACAGCACTTGCTGTGCTCAAAGACATTTATTCTTGCCCACAGTCACTGTCACTTCACAGGAGAGGAGGCTAATATTATTTTGTCCCAGCACACAGCCCCTAGATCCCAGAAGTCAAGGTACTTCATCAGTCCACTTGGGCCCTGGCCCGACATAGTTTGTACTTCATGAAATTTATTGTACATTTTACATAGTTTAATTTAAGAAGAAAATACATTTGAAGCTAGTTGGTCTTTGCCTTATTTATTATAATCTTTCAGCACATTCCAAGGTTTTAGTTACTCAGGAAGGAGTTAATTAAAATGATTTTATTTTGGTCAGATGGATGTTTTTTTAAAAGGAAAATTATTCTTATGAACCCTCAGCTGACTTCCCTGAATGCTGTAAAAGTCCTTGTCCATCGTTTTGTTGTTGTTGTTTAAGGATTAAAACGTGGTGTTTGACTATGATGGGAATTCAAAAATATATATGGAACTAAAGCATTAGCTTAGCTAAAAGAATAGAAACAATCTGTGTTTGAGGTGAAGTGTTCCTTAACTTATTCATTACCCATAGAAATAAATGAATATAAGTAAGTTGACCTTTTTTCTGTTATTTTGATAGTTGGAAATTAAAGACTTCCCTCTTTCCTCAAGATGTGTTGGTTTCTTTTTTTATGTGTGTCCTTGAAAAATCTATCAACTCTCATCCCTGTAACTAGATGACCCCCTCAACAAAAAATTCTAACCCCCCCACATAAATAAATGAATAAATTAAAAATCCTTGCTAAAATCCTTGAGCCAGCCACTCATGCATTTAGTTATATGTGTAAAATACCAAGATATTGGCTCTATTTCTATGTGCGCTGATGGGTTTAGTGTCCTGCTGCTCTGTCTACATACCCTGCCTGTGGATATAATATTACTTTTAAGATGCTATGATAAATTACAATGCCCCAAAGCAACTTAAGGAAGAAAGACTTAGTCCGCGGTTCTAAAGGGTAGTCCATAATGGTGTGGGCAGCATTGACAGCAGTCATGGTGGCTGGCGCAGGACGCTTACATTGCATTTTATCAGAGAGGAAGTAGGGCTATGCTCTAAACTTCCAAAGCCCTACAGGGATGTACTTCCTCTAGCAAGATGCACCTCCTTAAAGGTTCCATCACCTCCCAAAACAGTGCCACCAACTGGGGACCAAGTCTTCAAATATGTGAATGTGAGGGTGGAGTCGGCACACTTCTTTCTCATTTTAACCACCGTTGAGTATCTACACTGCCTACTATAGCGTAGGGGAGGAAGGACGTGCCGCATCTCTCAGTGTGTGAGCTGGCTGGAAGCGGCTCTTCATGCCGGCAATGCCTCCCTGGGAAGTTTGAATGCTGTAACTTAGAGAGAGAGGAGGGGGTGGACACAGACAGACCCCCCCACACACACACCCAATGCTCTGTAATGTTAGACACAACATTCCAGCTAAAGGTAAAATAATCAGAACCTGGGTTTATTAACTGACAGAAAAGACTGTTTTGATAATAACACAACTTATTTAAGAAATTGGAGTGTCTCCTTAACAGGTTAGGTAAGTGGGGAGGGCTCTTTACTCTTCAATGATTTTTTTTCTATGACTCAGGAAAATGAATTTGACTGAATGAAATTTGAAATCCAGAGTACTACAAAAAGCTGACTGTACCACATCTGCATTGCTTGTTTGGTCTAAAGTTCCTTCCATAAAATTCTAAAGTCGGTACTTAGTTAATCCAATGAACTATTTGGTTTTCAATCATACATACATATACATATGTATTCATTACTATTCTTGCTGACAAAAGCCATTTAAAGAAGACTTTTTGGGGTTTGAGGGATTATAGTCCACCCTGTTGAGGGAAGAGAGGCAGAAGAGCAGGAGGCTAGCATGAGAAGCAGGACACTTCATGTCTGGAGTCAGGAAGCAGGAAGACAAGGATGCAGAGGTCATCTGGCTTCTGCCCCCACGCCTGAGCTACGGATACTGACGCCAACACTCCTGGTAGGTTTTCCTTCTCGGTTAAACTTCCCTAGAAACTCCCTCACAGACGGACCTCTGGGTATGTCTCTTAGGTAATTCCACGGTCAGTCAAACTGACAATGAAAATTAACCCTCGCAGGCAGTAGCTCATCAAAGACAGGATAATGCTCCGTGACTATTTTTAAAAAGCAGGGTCAAATTTGGGAAGCTGCCTTCAAGAAAGTGTCGTTTTATTTAACTGAAATTGCTTACTTTCTTTGTCTGATGATGAAGAAATGTATGACTAGTAAACAGCCCACTTCAAAAAGAAAAATATAGACTCAAAGTGCAGCTCGTAAAAGCAGTTGAAGCTGAGTGCAGACATGTCCCTGGAAGGCAAAGCCGGAGGCTCACCAGGCCAGGACAGCTCAGGCCTCCTCACAGTTTCCCTCTGCAGAATTCCTTTCCGCCTAGGGCAGGCTTGGCTCGCTGCTCTCAGGGCTGCTACTGATTCCCAAGGAAGCCCCAGACACACAGATGTTCATGGGTCGCAGATCCCTGAACTGACCGCTTGTGCATTTTGGATTTCAATTTGTAAACATGGGGATTCCCTTTTAAGAGAGAGGGAGGAGAGGAGAGGAGAGGAGAGGAGAGGAGAGGAGAGGAGAGGAGAGGAGAGGGGAGGAGGAGGAGGAGGAGGAGGAGGAGGAGGAGGAGGAGGAGAGAGAGAGAGAGAGAGAGAGAGAGAGAGAGAGAGAAGCAAAAGGGAAGCAAAGAAAAATCACTACGAAGAGGAAAACTCTGAGCTCAGTTTTTCCTTTTGGAATCTTGGCGGGTGAGGTTAGCGATCTTCAATCTGGCTTTCGCCAGACACTGTATGTTTTGAGCAGGCATGGAGCCGTCCGTCCATGGCGTGTCTGCCAGAACATTCAGCTCTGACCTGTAACACCTTTGATTCCAGTCGTGAGGAGAAGCAGCCTGCAGGATGGGTCTGCCAGACGCAGCACGCTGGCTAGCAGCTGGAGCCTGGAGCAGCTGAACAAAACAAGGACGTAGACTAGTCTCCAGAAAAGTCCAGAGTTCAAATCCTGCTTAGTCTGTCACCAGGCATGGGTGTGAATTGACTTCCCCGTGCTTGAAATCAACCCAGCTAGAAGGTCCAGTGACATCCAAGAGCTGCTTCTGCAGTGAGTCTTTGCCACCCTCCTTCCCCAAATGCTAAAAGAAGAGCCCCAGTTCTCCCTAAGCCAGTGAATCGAAACTAGCGAACATATAATCACATGTAAGTCCAGGTCTGCTGGTGCCCCGTCCCTCATGTCTACAAGGTTGGTGCCCAAGACACTGATCAGTCCCCAAGAAGTTGCACTTCTGAAGTGGGAAATTAGTCCACGTGGAGAGGCTCACTCAACTACCGGTGAAACAGACGGAAAGCAAGGACTGTCCCTCCTGTCCTGGCCTCTGTTGTCCTAATCACTATGCTTTATCCAAGAGAAAACACTATGTGGATTTTGATTTTTTGGGGAGGACTTGGTCTCGCTGTGAGTTCCAGGATCTACCTCTTGTTAACATTTATTTATTTGTTTGTTTGTTTGTTTTTATTTATTTATGACATGCATTTACTTCGCGTGTGTATGTATGCATGTGTGGATGTGTGTGAGCACATGAGGTACCAGGATGCCTGTGTGGAAATCAGGGGACAGCTCTCAGGAGTCGGTTCTCTCCTCCTTCTACATGATACCTGGGGACCGGACTCAAGGCATTGTCTCGGTAGCAGGTACGTTGACCTTCTGAGCCATCTCGCCCACCCTATGTCACCACTTGTTCCCTCCGACTTCTTTCAGGGTCTCTTGTGGACTTAGGACCCTGTCAGGAACAACAACAATAACGAGATAGCGCCGTGTGGATTTTCACGGAGGCTGCACACACAAAGACGGTTTGGGTTTTGTTTGTCTTTTTTATGCTTTTGAGACCAAGTCTGAAGCCTGAGCCTCCTGAGAGTTGAGACTAGAAGCATGCACTGCTCTGTCTGTCTGTTATAAGGAAAAGTTTTAATTAAAAAAAAAAAAAAAAGAAATGGAAATTGGATCTCTATGACCCTGCACTTCTGAAGCCCTGATTCTCGTTCTTAGAAATGTCATAGCTGTGGGGAAAAAAAAGTTATAATAGTGGCATTGTGGGCCCCTGTGGCCTTCAGCAGGTAGCGGTATAATTGCTATAATGGACTGGTATTGCCTACAATGTGTCGATCCCTCCACATCTACTCTAGGGCTGCCGAGGACTTTAACACACTTCGGTACCAGTTTCCACACACAGAAGAGAGCCGCGACCCTGGCCACAAATGTCCTCAGAGCTGACCTGTTTAATCTCAGACCCAACGGTCTCTCCTTTCTGCACACTTTGATGTTTGTTCTCTACCTGTGACTGAAAGACACTGAAACCCTAGGCCAGTTTCCATCCGCAAAGGAAAATGAGTGAAACCAGCTTGTGAAATGAGCATGGAAAAAACCCTAACAATGTGTTGATCTGGGAACTACCACAATTCTTCAAGAGCTGTGCTGATGTACTGTGGCATCGGAACCGCATCAGGAGAGCTCTGAGGCTTACTGCAGTTTCTTTGGAAATCATTTTCTTTGCCAAACCTTGAATGCTTCAACACTGTCCGATGTAGAAGCCTTCCTTACCTGAGCCAGGTTCGCTGAGGGCTGGATATTCCAGAGAAACACTTGGAGAAGCATCCTGTTGGAAAAGCCATGCAATGCAGTTACCTCTCCAGAGGAGCTGCCTTCCTCTTGCTTCCAGAGGCTGCAAGTGCCCTTCAAGCAATGTGTATTCGCAGATGATAAGCATTGGAGAAATACAAGATGGGAACAAATAACCCTTTAGTGAATAGCTCAGAATCATCTTTTGGTTTTGCTCAGTCTCCTTATATATGTTCTCCTACATCAGGAAAAAATGTGGAAACTGTTTTAGAAATCACTTTAATTGGAGCTGGAGAGATAGCTCAGTGGTTAAGAGCACTGACTGCTCTTCCAAAGGGCATGGGTTCAATTCCCAGCACTCACATGGCAGCTCACAACTGTCTTTAACTCCAAGATCTGACATCCTCACACAGACATACATACAGGCAAAACACCAAGGCACACAAAATTTAAAAAAAATTAAAAAAGAAAAAAAATCACTTGAATTAAGAATTTTATTTAATATGTATATATACATTTAATGTGTTTGGCTAGTCTCTCCTCTACAATTCCTCCCCTATTCTGCCTCCAATGTTCCCAACCTCTTTATATGTTCTCTCTTTTTCCCCCTCTCCCCACTCCTCCTTCTCTCATACCACTGAGCTCATTCAGTTCTGTCTGTATGTGCATGGGTGTGGGACCACCTATTGGAGTATGAGCAGGGCCTTTCAGGGCCTGCATCCCTGGGAAATGAGTGGTCAGGATCAAGAAGGTGTATGGGAAATAGTAATCATACAGACCTTTGAAGATGCCATATGGAAACCTACATATGTAGAAACTTTCAAAAGTAAAAGCATGGCGCACACCTTTAATCTCAGCACTAGGGTGGCAAAGACAGGCAGATCTCTGTGAGTTTGAGGCCAGCTAGACTATATAGCAAGTTCAACGACAGCCAGGCTTACACGGTAATACCTTGTCTCAAAACTAATAATAAAGTAAATGAGTATAATTTTAATATATGTTTCATATTTTTGTAGTATTTGCTTAGATCAAGTCAATTCATGATGCCCAGGCCTATCAGTACTCAAGAAGAATGCAGGAAAACTGTCCCACCCTCGTGATTAGGTTGGTCTCTTGGTTGATGAGGGAAGAAAAAGGCAGTCATGCTAAATAGATGCCAAGTGGTTCAAATCAGGCTGAGGAAGGGAGAGAAGTGTCTGGTCACTGTGTGGGGCATCTGTGTTGTTCAGTACACTAGGGGGAGCCGTATCCACAACAATATGCTCCAGATTGCAAGGTTTTTTCAAGCCTCAAGCTTCTCCCATAAGGACAGTCTGACTTTCCTCCGCTCATCAGAGTCCTGGGCCCAGACAGAACCCATGGTTAGTGTGAACAAAACATAGTAACCCAGCCTTCCTTGGTCAACAGATTATTAGCTTCTCTAAGTCATGTGACCTGTTTTGGGGCTTATTGTTTTTCCAGAAAACCTTTGTCTTGATGTGTGATAGACCTGTACAAAACCATGCATGTCGTGAATGCACAGCTACATGTATTTCCATAAGCTGAAACACATTCATATAAAACACATTTCCGCTCAAGGACGCAGACCCTGCCAGCACCTGAGACTTTCCCGTGCATCTTCCAGGTATCCACACATGTAAAGCCTTTCCTACCCTGACTTCAGCTTCAAGGTTTAGCGTCTCTGTACTGGACAGTGGAACTGAATGCTATCTTCAGGGAATCTAACTACACTGTTTCCTTATTGCTATGATTTTAAACTTATTATTTATCTAAAACTAATTTTTATCAAGTCACCTATACTGGGAATGTTGTATATTCACAATACAATTGAAACTCTAAGTTGGTCCCTTTTTTTTTCCTTTTTGGTTTTTCTCTGTAGCTTTAGGCACCTACCCTAGAACTCGCTCTGTAGACCAGGCTGGCCTTGAACTCACAGAGATCCACATGTTTCTGCCTCCCAAGTGTTGGGATTAAAGGTGTGAGCCACCTCTGCCCGGCTCTAACTTGGTCCTTAGGTGGTGACTACACAGATTACTTCCCAGGCTCTAGGGTTAATACAGCTATAAAGGTAAATAGCACAATGAAAAAAAATCAAGATTGTATGAGGACATCAAAAAAGCTGTTTGAACTAAAAACAGAGATTCAGGCAACTGTGTACATTTTTTTAAGGTTCAAAATGTGGCCAAATGTGGTGTACAAGACCTCAATAAGGAGACACTTCTGTGGGGTTTGAGCGGCACCTCAGTGGAATGGTTAGGTGATGTGAGGGGGGACCAGAAACAGCACTCTACCATTGTGCAAATCAGCAGAATCATTGAACCCCCAAAACGGCCTAAAGGAATGCAGAATCAGGCGTGCTCAGAAACAGTCCTTCTCATTAGAAAGGAGCAATGCTGCAACCATTTAATAAAGTTGTGGTGAGCCCCAACCAATACAAGTACTTCATTGCAATTTCATAACTGTAATTTTGCTGCTGTTAAGAATCATAACGTTTAAGTATAAGATATTCAGGACATCTGATATATGACCCCAGAGGAGGATCTAGACCTACAGGTGGAGAATTGTTGTTCGGGAAGCTTGTGTGAGTCTAAGTCCACTTCCCTATTTTTCACCGTTTATAAGAGACAAGATAAAATTGTGCCTGATTGCTAAGGATCTGGGGGAACATATTTACTTCACCCCAAAGGCAATGAGGAGCCTTGGTGTTCAGAACAGGAAAGTCGCCCGAAGCAATCGCTGTTCTACACTCTGAGTTAATTAGGAGGTTAGGTGATTGTCCTCCCTTCCCAGCCCTATCCTTTCTTCAGGTTCTGTAGCCTCAGAGGCGCTTCCCAAGCATCAGGCACTTTTTACCGTTGCCTTTCATCTAGGTTCACAGGATGGCTGTCACACAGAAAATGAGACAATTTGGGTGAACTCTGCCTCCAGGCTTAAGGGACAGAGGGGGGCAAAAGCCCACTCAGCAGCTGCACTTCTGCCCTAGAGGGTTGAGCAAAGACAGAAGCTGGAAACGGAAGTTGCTGCAGGAAGGATTTCAGTAGTAGGAAAGTGTTCCTTGAGCACTTACTTACTGAGCCGAATGGTGTAAAAGGAGTCAGTGGCATTAGCTCGGTATTTCCAGCTTGAGAAGCCGCATACGGGAAATGCGTGAATGTGAGAGCTGCCCAGCATAGACAGAGGGCTCATAGCAGGTTGTGTGAATGAGCTGAGGTAGGTTGGTGTGATATCTCCACCCTCTTTTTTTTTTTTCATTGTCTTGAGGGGTGGACAGTGTTCCCAACTTCTATCATAGACCTCTGTGGCTGTGCGCAGCTAGGACTGGGGTCCAATTTCCCTCTATTCAACCCCTGAAGACTATACACACCTAATATTTTCTACATGCACCCAGACCTGGTAGGGTGGGGGTGACGGGGGGGGGCGGGGGTAGAGAATCTTGGCTCCAATTTTCCTCTACCCGAAATGCAGATTCTTTGTTTTGATTTCTCTCCCCTTAACACATGTCTTTCCTGGCCATCTAATTTCGTTTCCCTTACACGAATAATTACTTGACTTCAGGCAAGCATGTCCAGACAGCAGAGCACTGACTCACAAAAACAAAGTGATTTATTTAATTGATGTAGCAAAGACGAAGGGTTAAAAGCCTATCTTTTCACAGGGCTGTTGCAGACCCATCGGGGTGGAACTCACCGAAAAGCACACATGTGACTTTAGGATCCCAGGGCCAGCTTCAAGCACACTGTAACTAGCTGGTCTCAGAAATGCATCCTCGGAGAAGCAGGCATCAGACAGTTCTTACTGTCCTTGTGCACAGTTGTTAGCTCGTACACCGTTCTCTTGCGGAAGCCATTTGAAGGTATGAGGCTTCCAGAGTTATAAACTTTAATGATGTCAAACATCAACCAATGTCTGGTCTTCGAATTCCTTCATATGAAGAGTTTTCAGTGTGCTGAACTTTAAAGAGTTTTTAAATTATGTCTCAGGATTTGTAAGTTTAAATTACAGTGCAATGCAAAATACAAAAAAAAACCCACAATATAATAATATTGAATTGGATAGCTTAAGAATCTGAGGTAAAACTTAGTTCAACATAATTGTTGTACTTGCTATAGCATCATCTCATGCTTGAAAATGACATCATATATGTTCTATCCGACTCAAGAGTAGTCAGTTTTGTGGACTAGGAAACCACAGCTCAGAGAGATAGATTTATATTGTCACATGGTCCCACAACTGTAGCAGAATTGGTGCTAGGCACCCCCTATCTAAAAATATCCTGTTCACCACCCTTTTGTCTGAATGATGCTGCTATAGCCAATGTACGGGAAGTTGTTTACATTTTTCTTGAGTCCTGAGACGTAACTCCAGGGTTCACTAGCAAGCCAACAGGAGTGGAGCCATTGAACTCTTGGCCAAGGAAAAAGCAAGACAACCAGAGGCAAGGCCCGGTGTTCAGCACTCAACCCTGCAACAAAGCAAAACTGTAAGAAACAATAATTCACCTGGGCAGTGGTGGCACGCATCCTGACCTTGGGAGACTGAGGCCGGCAGATTTCTGTGAGTTCTAGGACAACCTGGTCTAGAATGAGTTTACACAGTGTAACCTGGGAAGATATACTGGACTAAGGTCAGGGTTTTGCCTGGTGTGATCTCTCCCATATTCTACCTATCACTTCAACACACTTCTTAGTCATAAGGAAGTAAAGGGGAAAATATCAGTGTGTCTGGACTAAGACAAAGGGTTCATTGAGTGGAAATAAGAAAAGTGTTTCCTTCCTCAGGTCCTTGAAGATCAACGTGAAATGCTTGGGTCAGGGCATTGGGTGGAGAAGAGGGGAGAAAATATCAGGACCAACCCTACCCCACTTACCTCCTCCCCACCAGTGACGCTCAGTTCACTGCTGGATTTTGGAGACCTCATGGGGTGAGATGACCAAGTAAGATAAGTGAACGAAGAAAGAAGTATGGTGGAGGGGAAGGTTTATTAAAGATGTGCGGGAGAGATAGCCAGAGGCAGAGATCTGACATCTGGGGGAGCCCGGAGTGGACATGTCCGGACTGAGCTCGGCTTTGTGGGAGAGGGGAAGGGGAAGGAAGAGAGAGAGGAAAACCGGGTGCAACAAGCAGGAGGCCCAAAAATACAAAGGGAGTGGGCAACCAAACTGGTCAGACTATATAGAGAAGAGTAGTCGTGCTCCCCACCCCAACCAAAGAGCTCAAGGTAGGAGGCGAGTACGCCCTGTAATAAACAGGGACCGAGGGATCATGGGCAAATATGTGGCCAGGTCCACACTGATTTGTTAAAAAGGCACCTCAGCCATTTGTCCTGGGTTTGAAACCTAGCAATAAGAACAATGTGAGTTCAGCAGTTTTTATTTTCCTCCTTGGGACTGTTGACTAATCCAAACCTCTAGCTGTTTACCTGACTGGTCAGAAACCCAAAAAGCAAGGGTGGGGCTAAGACCACACTGCTGTCTTCCTCCACATAGAGCTCCTTAGATTCTCAAACTCCTGATTGCAGGGAATGCGGGTCCTTTTCCTGCAAACTCTTAAAATAGCATAAAAATAAATAAAAAGCGCAAATAAAAACACTTCTTCAGATTGTAGATGGATTTAGTTTATTGTCTTGCAACCTGCCTGGCAGAAATGAAGATATCTAAAGAGATATTTTTGTCTCTCAATCAGACTGTTGAAACATCGGACCCCAAAGAAATGGGAATTCCCCTAGGAATCCCATGCTGGGAGAAGAAAGAGGCACTAACCAGTCGGGGAGCTTGTCCCCAAAAAGAGGTTCAATACAGTTGTAATATCTTGTCAGCCCTCCTTGCAAGGTGACACTGAAGCCTGGGTCTGTAGATTCAAATATTCTGTGTCAGGTCCAAAGGAAACTCAATTCCCCAAACTCCAAAAGGCAGTCCGCATATCCAGAAATATGCTCAAGCAGGGCTATAAAATTTCAGGTGGTTAGATAAATACCAGCTTTCCTCAAGAACTTGTGATACTGGTTCTCATCTGCCAAAAAGCATCATTTCTTTTACGTCTGGCAGAAGGACAAATGGCTACCTACAGTTGCATACCAAAGCACATGCTGGCCTCCAGGCTCCCTTAGTATCACAGTACCTGTTATACATTTCAAAGCCCACCGCAACCATCCTAGCCCTTCCCACCTCCCCAGGCTTTCCTCCTCCCAGATACCTGTGCTCCCCATAATGCTGGCAGTTTCTCTTAGCAGGGACAATGCATAACCTGTTGACTGAGGTTTCTGTCCCACCCGGTCCTTCAGTTCAGTTCCAAAGGGACACACAGAGTCTACATTAATTATAAACTGGTTGGCCTAGTAGCTCAGGCTTTTCTTTTTTTTTTTTTTAAATTTATTTATTTATTAAGGATTTCTGCCTCGTCCCCACAACCGCTTCCCATTTCCCTCCCCCTTCCCCGATCAAGTCCCCCCCCCTCATCTGCTCGAAGAGCAATCAGGGTTCCCTGACCTGTGGGAAGCCCAAGGACTGCCCACCTCTATCCAGGTCTCGTAAGGTGAGCATTCAAACTGCCTAGGCTCCCACAAAGCCAGTACGTGCAGTAGGATCAAAAACCCACTGCAATTGTTCTTGAATTCTCAGTATTCCTCATTGTCCGCTATGTTCAGCTAGTCCGGATTTATCCCATGCTTTTTCAGACCTAGGCCAGCTGGCCTTGGTGAGATCCCAATAGAACATCCCCATTGTCTTAGTGTGTGGGTGCACCCCTCGTGGTCCTGAGTTCCTTGCTCGTGCTCCGTCTCCTTCTGCTCCTGATTTGGACCTTGAGATTTCTGTCCGGTGCTCCCATGTGGGTCTCTGTCTCTGTCTCCTTTCATCGCCTGATGAAGGTTAATATTCCTGAGGATGCCTATGTGTTTGTCTTTGGATTCACCTTCTTATTTAGCTTCTCTAGGAACATGAATTATAGGCTCAATGTCCTTTATTTATGGCTAGAAACCAAATATGAGTGAGTACATCCCATGTTCCTCTTTTTGGGTCTGGCTTACCTCACTCAGGATAGTGTTTTCTATTTCCATCCATTTGTATGCAAAATTCAAGAAGTCCTTGTTTTTTACTGCTGAGTAATACTCTAATATGTATATATTCCATACTTTCTTCATCCATTCTTCCGTTGAAGGGCATCTAGGTTGTTTCCAGGTTCTGGCTATGACAAACAATGCTGCCATGAACATAGTTGAGCATATACTTTTGTTGTATGATAGGGCCTCTCTTGGGTATATTCCCAAGAGTGGTATTGCTGGATCCAGGGGTAGGTTGATCCCGAATTTCCTGAGAAACCGAAACACTGCTTTCCAGAGTGGTTGCACAAGTTTGCATTCCCACCAGCAATGGGTGAGTGTACCCCTTTCTCCACAACCTCTCCAGCAAAGGCTATCATTGGTGTTTTTTATTTTAGCCATTCTGACAGGTGTAAGGTGGTATCTTAAAGTTGTCTTGATTTGCATTTCCCTGATCGCTAAGGAAGTTGAGCATGACCTTAAGTGTCTTTTGGCCATTTGAAGTTCTTCTGTTGAGAATTCTCTGTTCAGATCAGTGCCCCATTTTATAATTGGGTTGATTAGCCTTTTACGGTCTAGTTTCTTGAGTTCTTTATATATTTTGGAGATCAAACCTTTGTCAGTTGCAGGGTTGGTGAGGATCTTCTCCCAGTCAGTGGGTTGTCTTTTTGTCTTAGTGACAGTGTCCTTTGCTTTACAGAAGCTTCTCAGCCTCAGGAAGTCCCATTTATTCAATGATGCCCTTAGTGTCTGTGCTGCTGGGGTTATACATAGGAAGTGGTCTCCTGTGCCCATGTGCTGTAGAGTACTTCCCACTTTCTCTTCTATCAGGTTCAGTGTGTTCGGACTGATATTGAGGTCTTTAATCCATTTGGATTTGAGTTTTGTGCATGGTGATAGATATGGATCTATTTTCATTCTTCTACAGATTGACATCCAGTTTTGCCAGCACCATTTGTTGAAGATGCTCTCTTTTTTCCATTGTATACTTTTAGCTCCTTTATCGAAGATCAGGTGTTCATAGGTTTGTGGGTTAATGTCAGGGTCTTCTATTCGATTCCATTGGTCGACTTCTCTGTTTTTATGCCAATACCAAGCTGTTTTCAATACTGTAGCTCTGTAATAGAGTTTGAAGTCAGGGATGGTAATGCCTCCAGACAAACCTTTATTGAATAAGATTGTTTTGGCTATCCTGGGTTTTTTGTTTTTCCATATAAAGTTGATTATTGTCTTCTCCAGATCTGTGAAGAATTTTGATGGGATTTTGATGGGGATTGCATTGAATCTATAGATTGCTTTTGGTAGAATTGCCATTTTTACTATGTTGGTCCTCCCAATCCAAGAGCAAGGGAGGTCTTTCCATTTTCTGGTGTCTTCTTCAATTTCTTTCTTCAAAGACTTATAGTTCTTGTCAAGTAGATCTTTCACTTCCTTGGTCAGGGTTACCCCAAGGTATTTTATGCTATTTGTGGCTATCGTGAAAGGTGATGCTTCTCTGATTTCCCTCTCTGCTTCCTTATCCTTGGTGTATAGGAAGGCAACTGATTTTTTGGAGTTGATCTTGTATCCTGCCACGTTACTAAAGCTGTTTATCAGCTGTAGGAGTTCTTTAGTAGAATTTTTGGGGTCGCTTATGTACACTATCATATCATCTGCAAATAACGAAAGCTTAACTTCTTCCTTTCCAATACGAATCCCCTTGATCTCCTTATGTTGTCTTATTGCTATTGCTAGAATTTTAAGCACTATATTGAAGAGGTATGGCGAGAGTGGACATCCTTGTCGTGTTCCTGATTTTAGTGGGATGGCTTTGAGTTTTTCTCCGTTTAATTTAATGTTAGCTGTTGGCTTGCTGTAAATAGCTTTTATTATATTTAGGTAGGACCCTTGTATCCCTATTCTCTCCAAGACCTTTATCATAAAGGGGTGTTGAATTTTGTCGAATGCTTTTTCCGCATCTAGTGAAATGATCATATGGTTTTTTTCTTTCAGTTTATTTATATGGTGGATTACATTGATAGATTTGCGTATGTTGAACCAGCCCTGCATCTCTGGGATGAAGCCTACTTGATCATAATGGATAATTTTTCTTATGTGTTCTTGGATTCGGTTTGCCAGTATTTTATTGAAGATTTTTGCGTCGATGTTCATGAGTGAGATCGGTCTGTAATTCTCTTTCTTGGTTGGGTCTTTTGTGGTTTTGGTATCAGGGTAACTGTAGCTTCATAAAAGGAATTTGGCAATGACTCTTCTGATTCTATATTGTGAAATACCTTAAGGAGTATAGGTATTAATTCTTCTTGGAAGTTCTGGTAGAATTCTGCATTGAAACCATCTGGTCCTGGGCTTTTTTTCGAAGGGAGATTTTTGATAACCATTTCTAATTCTTCGCGAGAAACCGGTCTATTTAGATCATTCACCTGGTCTTGGTTTAGCTTTGGTATATGATACTTATTTAAAAAAATGTCCATTTCTTTTGTATTTTCCAGTTTTGTGGCATACAGGCTTTTGTAGTAAGATCTAATGATTCTCTGAATTTCCTCTGTGTCTGTGGTTATGTCCCCCTTTTCATTTCTGATCTTATTTATTTACGTGTTCTCTCTCTGTCGTTTAATTAGTTTGGATTGGGGTTTGTCGATCTTGTTGATTTTCTCCAAGAACCAGCTTTTTGTTTCATTGATTCTTTGGACTGTTTTCTGTGTTTCTATTTTGTTGATTTCAGCCCTCAGTTTTATTATTTCCAGTCTTCTACTTCTCCTGGGCGCGTCTGCTTCTTTTTTTTCTAGAGCTTTCAGGTGTGTTTTTAAGTCCCCAATGTATGCATTCTCCGTTTTCTTTAAGTGGGCACTTAGTGCTATGAACTTTCCTCTTAGCACTGCTTTCATTGTGTCCCATAGGTTTGAGTATGTTGTCCCTTTATTTTCATTAAATTCAAGGAAGACTTTAATTTCTTTCTTGATTTCTTCCCTGACCCAGGTGTGGTTCAGTAGTTGACTGTTCAGTTTCCATGAGTTTGTCGGTTTTTTGGGGGCAGCGTGGTTGTTGCCTTCTAACTTTAATCCGTGATGATCTGATAGGACACAGGTGGACACTGATATTTTTTTGTATCTGTGGAGGTTTCCTTTGTTTCCGAGTATGTGGTCAATTTTTGAGAAGGTTCCATGAGCTGCAGAGAAGAAGGTATATTCTTTCCTATTTGGGTGGAATGTTCTATAGATGTCTGTTAAGTCCATTTGCTTCATTACCTCCAATAATTCTCTTAATTCTCTATTAGGTTTCTGTCTTATTGACCTGTCCCTTGGAGAGAGAGGTGTGTTGAAGTCTCCTACTACTAGTGTGTGTGGTTTGATGTCTGCCTTGAGTTCTAGTAATATTTCTTTTACATAAGTAGGTGCTTTTATATTGGGGGCGTATATATTCAGGATTGAGACGTCCTCCTGATGAATTGTTCCTGTTATGAGTATAAAGTGACCGTCTTGGTCTCTTCTGATTGATTTTAGTTTGAAGTCAGTTTTGTTAGAAATTAGTATGGCCACACCTGCTTTTTTCTTAGGACCATTTGCTTGAAACACCTTTTCCCAACCCTTTACTCTGAGTAGGTGCCTGTCTTTGTGGTTGAGATGTGTTTCTTGCAAACAGCAGAATGTTGGATCCTGTTTTCGTATCCAATCTTTTAGCCTGTGCCTTTTTATAGGTGAATTGAGCCCATTAATATTAAGTGATATTAATGACCAGTGGTTGTTTACTCCGGTTATTCTTATTGCTTTTGGTTGTAGAGATTGTGTGTCTCCTTTCTTTGAGATGTGCTCGTGAAGGGTCATTAGATGCCTGGGTTATTGTAGGCAGTGTTGGCAGTGTTGGATTCCTTGGGTTGCGATTTTCCTTCTATTACTTTCTGTAGGGCTGGATTTGTGGCTACGTATTGTTTAAATTTGTTCTTATCCTGGAATGTCTTGTTTTCTCCGTTGATAGTGAACGATAGCTTGGCTGGGTATAGTAGTTTGGGTTTGCATCCATGGTCTCTTAGCTTCTGCAGAACCTCTATCCAGGACCTTCTGGCTTTCATAGTTTCCATCGAGAAGTCAGGTGTAAGTCTGATCGGTTTACCTTTATAAGTTACTTGCCCTTTTTCTTTTGCAGCTCTTAATATTCTTTCTTTAACCTGTATATTTTGTGTTTTGATTATTATATGGCGAGGAGATGTTTTTCTTTGATCCAGTCTGTTTGGTGTTCTGTATGCTTCTTGAATATTTAAATGAATATCTTTCTTTAAGTTGGGAAAGTTTTCTTCCATAATTTTGTTGAAAATATTTTCTGAGCCTTTGAGCTGTGACTCTTCTCCTTCTTCTATTCCTATTATTCTTAGGTTTGGTTTTTTTATTGTGTCCCATAGTTCCTGAATGTTTTGTGTTGAGAATTTGTTGGCTTTGCTGTTTTCTTTGATCTGTTCGTTTATTTTCTCTATGGTGTCCTCAGCATCTGAGAGTCTTTCTTCTAGCTCTTGTATTCTATTGATTATGCTTGTTTCTGTAGACTCTGCTCGTTGGCCTAGATTTTCCATATCCAGCTGGTCCTCAGTTTGTATTTTCTTCTTTGCCTTCATTTCAGTTTTCAATTCTTGAACTGTTTCCATTACCTGTTTGATGGTTTTTTCTTGGTTTCCCAGGGTATCATGTACGTATTTACTCATTTCTTCAAACTTTTTGTTATACTTCTCATCCATTTCTATAAGGGCATTTTTTACATGTTGTTTAAGGGACTCTATTATCTTCATAAAGTCGATTTTTTCCACTTCTTCTGTGTTAGGTTGTTCAAATACTTCTGTTGTAAGATCATTGGGTTCTGATGTTTTCATGTTGTTTTTCGGATTATTGGGTGAGTTCTTGCCTTGGCGCCTGCCCATCTCCTCCTATTGATCCTATCCAATGGATCCTTTAGAAACCGGATCAGGTTTCCCTGCTGGCCAAGGGCTCCGCTTACAAAATGCCCTCACTCTCTTTCGTGGTTCCTGCTGCAGGCCAAGAACCCTCTCACCCCTCCGAAGGATCTTCAGGACAGGACCAGGCTCCCCTTGTGCCAGTGACCTGGCCAACCAAAGGCCTACCTCTTTGATTCAATTGTAGTAGGGCGATCTGCTCTCCTTATTGCATGCCTGTCCCAGCCGCTTGGGTCTGGCCGCCGCTCACCAGGTCTGGCGCCGCCGCCGTGCTGCCGCCGCCGCTGCGCCGTGTCTGGCGCTGCCACCGCTGCGCCTCTGTGCGTCTGGCGCCGCCACCGCTGCGCCTCTGTGCGTCTGGCGCCGCCGCCGCTGCGCCTCTGTGCCCAGGCTTTTCTTATTAACTAATTCTTACATCTTATATTAGCTCATTAATCTTGTCTATGTTAGTCACATGGCTTGGTACCTTTTCTGGCAAGGCAATCACATCTTGCTATCTTGCTTCCTCTGGAGCTGGGTCACAGCGGCAGACTGAAACTTCCCTCTTCCCAGAATTCTCGGTGCCCCGCCTCTCCTTCCTGCCTGATCACCCCGCCTCTACTTCCTGCCTGACTTCTGGCCAACCAGCATTTTATTAAAATACGATTGACAGGGTACAGACTATTGTGTCACAGTAATAACCAAAAGGTCATGTACATCCCATCCTCTAACAGTTAACTCAGCTCATCTCAGTTGTTCATCAGGGCATTATCTTAGGGCTCTCAGTTTGCAGAGGGCCGCTTCAGTCTTGCCAGCAGAGCAACCAGTTGTAAAACAAAATAACCCACTGCTGATAACAGATCCTTAAGCAACAGAAAAAATAACTCACCTTGGATAATTGACCCTTAAACTGCTGAGAAGACTGTTGGTCGTTTGTTTAGGTTTACAACTTTATAAATCGTTCTTTCTACGTTCTAACTTCTGGTTCCTATACATCTATATTCCCATTCTTATTTCTAGACCCTTCAATTGTTATTTTTATAATGGCTGGGTTTTTCTGTCTGTCCCTGCTATTGTCACTGTGTTTTCTCTGTTCTCTGCCCACTGCTGTCCTCCTCTCTTACAGACAGGCCTATCTAGTCTGCTGGCCATGTGTGGTATTTTTTTCTCTCTCCAGCCTGGACTCTTCTGGACCCCCAACTGTTCTCCTGTTCTCTCTCTCTCTCTCTCTCTCTCTCTCTCTCTCTCTCTCTTTCTCCTCTCTCTCTCTCTCTCTCTCTCTCTCTTTCTCCTCTCTCTCTCCTCTCTCTCTCTCTCTCTCTCTCTCTCTTCTCCTCTTCTCTTCTCTCTCTCTCTCTCTCTCTCTCTCTCTCTCTCTCCATCATGTTACAATAGATTAAGCTCACTAAAATGAAATCTAAGCAGCTTCATTTTCTCATGTTCAGTGCGGATCTAGATAGAACTAAATTCAAAGTTGGAGGTTTTCACTTGGATGAATTCTATTTCAGTTAAGAGGGTCATTATTAAGAGGATCACTTTAGGATCAGGATGATGACCCGGTTGGTGAGGTACTTTCCTTGTAAGTCACAGCCTGAGTTCAAGCCTCTTCCCATGAACTCATTTGACAGAACAAAACAAAACTGACAGATATGGTTGTTGTAATTTGTTGGCCTGACCTGCCACCTGGATATCCTGTCCCTTTAAGAGAAAGGCCCTGCCCACTCCCAATCTCCCCATCCCTGTCAAGGTAAGTAAATCTCTCACCTCCACTCCACTCCATCTCTCTCTCTGCCTGTCCTTCTGACTTCTGAAGAGGCAGCCTCTACCTATCCCTTCCCCCTCTTTCCCTTCTTCTCTCTCTCTCTCTCTCTCTCTCTCTCTCTCTCTCTCTCTCTCTCTCCCTCTGTGTTTGTGTGTCTTCCTCCATAACCCCTTATTCCCGCTTTAATCTCTTTTCTCCATAACCCCTTTTTTTTAAACCCTTCCCAATACCCACCAAAATAACTCTATACCCAAGCTCTCTCTGCATGGTATATCTGACCTTCACCTGCCACAGCCTCTGGTCATCCTCTGCCGCCCCTCGTGGGACTGACCTTGGGTCATGATAACAATGGTTGTGCACATTTGTAATCCCGCTGCTGGGCTGTGGAGGCAGAGACAGCAGAATCCTGGATCTCACTAGTTACCCAGTCTGAACTCTTTGACAAGTCCCAGGCCAGTTAGTGATGGAGGAAGGTCATTGGTTAAAAAATAAAGAAACTGCTTGCCCTGATAGGCTAGAACATAGGTGGGTGGAGTAAACAGAACAGAATGCTGGGAGGAAGAGGAAGTGAACTCAGAGATGCCATGCTCCCCTCTCCCAGGCAGATGCTATAGCTCTGCTCTCTGAGGCAGCGTCATGAAGCTCAGACCCAGGATGTACGTAGGCTAGAATCTTCCTGGTAAGCGCACCTCATGGTGCTACATAGATTATTAGAAATGGGTTAAGAGGTTGAAACTAATGGGCCAGGCAGTGTTTAAAAGAATACAGTTTGTGTGTTGTTATTTCGGGGCATAAGCTAGCCAGGCGGCCGGGATGCCAGGGACGCAGCCCTGCCGCTCCTATTACAACAAGTTAGAGCCTCTGTCTCAAAAAAATAAAATAAAGTGGCTAGCACTTGAGAAATGGCACCTGATGACACCTTCATGACTACACACAGACAGACAGACAGACAGACAGAGAGACAGACAAGCCATTCCTTCTCCAGTCTCACTATTTTGAGTATTCCTAGAATAATTAAGTTCCAGTACTCGTGACTACATTGACTTTGAAGGACACAAACCACATTTAGAGTAAATTCTTTTGTAGTATATCTCTATCAATTTGCTGAGGTTTTAGCAAAGCTTAGAAACCTTCAGTTGCCCAATTAGTGCAGGGATTGCTCTCTAATTTATTGGGTTGTTGTAAATGTGTTATCCTGTACATAGCATTCATAAGTAAAAGAAGCAATTTAATTTTGATGGTCATAACCTTAGCTTAAACAATACTGCTATTGTCTGTTTCTTCCTGCAGCCACAATGGGTTCTGCCTCCTTCCCAGACAGGATGATCTGAATCTGAGCCAGTCATCCCCGCTTGTCTGTTTCTGCATTCTTCTCTCAATCCTCTACAAGGCCAGGCACACATGCAGACAATTTCAACTGCCGGAGTCAGGAAGTATTGGTGACTTCATGTGTTTCAAAACTACAGTCGTACTTTATTCTTGAACTTTCCTAACTTTGTACTCGGTCCATGTACCAGAAATAAAACTCTTAACTAGTTCAGACAAAACAAAAAATAAATAAATAAACAAAACAAAGTAAAAAAAAATGTTAGAAGATCAGAAAAAGGACTGAAGAGTCGGAACTCAGAAAGGACAGATGCCAGTTCTACCAGGTCTCAAAGGCAGCTGCAGCCAGGGACTCAGTAGCCATTGGCATTTCTCTATGTCCTGTAGGCAAGCAGAAAAATGTCCCCCACAACCCCAAAGAGAAACTGGCTCCTTGATAGCTGTTGTTCACACAATCTTCAGAAGAGACATTTGTGGGTTTAGCTGGAATAAGGACCCTACATCTGAACCAATCAGAAGGCCAGGAGAAACTCCCTACGAATCATGTGATCCCAATGGCAAGTAAGTAATCTGTCCCCAGCAGTCCCCAGCATCCCCTCGTGTCTTTTTAGATTTGCTTTTGCTATTTCTGTCCTCTGTTTTGAAGGTCTGTTGTAAGTGCAACTACTTCAGTGAGAATAAACGAGAGAGAAATAAAATTAAATTGAAAGAAAACAACAAAATTGTAGACAATTTAGACCATCTACAATCTCACAGAGAGTATACAAGCATTCATATCATAGTGTGTATCTTTCCAAGTTTTTCTTCTGCCTACTTGTATCTTCTCCAGTATATTATTGCGGTTTGTGTAAAAATGCAATTCTTTATATTTAAAAATATATGTTTAATATCATTATGTATTTACAAATCCTGCTAGTTTGGGAGATCTGTGACGCATGGGAGCAGATATGGGATTCTTGACTTTGCATTCCAAATCTCACAGGTATAGGTGTCTGTCCTTGGAAGGCATTTACATCTTCACCACGTCTGTTATCAGAGAAAAAGGATAAGAACTTCGGCATTCAGGTTTTTAAAGCACGTTCATATAAATTACCATAGAGTCATTGGTCCTGAACTTTAATAGGCCCCACTAGTCTCAAGCTCATGACACAGGCAAACTATAACCTGTGAACGCATGACTCTAAACCACAATTCTCCAAGCCAGACCTTCTCCTTATGAGGGAGGCTTGCTGGTGCCAGTCTCTGGGCACAGCAAAGCTCCCTAAACCTCCAAGGATGACTAACTCTTGTGGACCTGTTCAAACAGCTTGTTTTAATGAACTGTGGGGGTTAACCGTTGAAGGAGGCTTTCGGGTGGAGGAGGGGAAACAGTGGTACATAGGAAGGAGCTCAGATGGGAAAGCTGGAGCCCAGCTGCTGGCTGGGATAGAGATGATGGGCTCCTGAGGCCCCCTTAGAGCTGACCAAACCGGTTTGGCCTACAGATACTCATTTTCTGAAACACCAGGATCCTTGGGCACTGACAGAGCTTGGGGCAGTGATTTCCAGGGGAGGTCATTCAAGAAAATCCAATCCTAAGCAGGGATTATTGTTTTTTTCTGACTGATTAACAACTTCTGTTACATAAATTAATATCAACAGTTACTGAGGTCTCCCTTCCCTAGCCAATAGTCCACCACTGTCCTACCTCAGAGTCTTCTTGGGGTCTGCTCTGGATGAATCTTTAGGTAGTGACCAATTTGCCTTCTTGCTTTGCTTGTAGTGTAGTTTGCTTCTCTCGGGCTCATGGACATTATATTCCCCGTCCCCTAGGACGCTTTAACCTTAACTATTACTTCCCACTTCCATTGAGGCATTCCACTTGGAAGGCTTTTCACGCTGAACAGAGAGCAATGGTATGACTCAAACTGGCCTTAAGTCTGCCCTCTGAGCTAGCCCAGGAACCAGGCTGACAGTGGACAACTCCGCTGACCGCCTTTGTGGTACCCTCCTGCCAATAGAGAACTTCTTAACCTGCTTATGTGTCCTGTCTGCCTTTTAAAATGCCTTGATTCAACTCCAGGCCATTCTCTGATTGACTCCGCTGTGCATAGTCCTCACAAACAGAGAGTTCCATTTCTTAATTATAAAATCATCGAGAGCATCCCACATTTAAAATTCCCTTCTGGCGCTTACATGTTTCCATTCCGCGTCCATGCAAAACACAGTGCTCACAGCAAAGGGGATAATACATAGCTTATTCAAAGCTAAATATGACTGACCGTGACCTGGGAAGACAGATTCATGTTGCCCTGAACAGCATGTACCAACGTGAAAAGCGGTCACACGAGCTTCTGTGGTGACACAACCAAAGAGAGTCATAAATCAAAGTGTTTTCTAAAGACATTGGTGGGAACACCGGGTAAGCAGCAGATTACAGCGTAGTGGGGGAAACTGTGAGAGGATTTAGGTGTTGTCTGATGATGTTCTTAGCTTGGGGTTTGGTGAAAATAATGCTAGTAAGCTGTTACATTCCAAAGGATTTGCCTGATTGCTAAAAAGATGTTAGTTCACTCTCAGAGGTAGGCAAAAGAGAGCTATTAGGGAAAACCGTGATAATTTGGCTGTAGCTTTGCAGTGTTCTATGTAGCCAATCAGCCTTGTAAAATCTCTAACATAGGTGCAAGATTAAAGGGGCGGGGGGGGGGAAGCTGATGCCTTTAATTCCATAAATCAATTGTTTATATATGTTTTTGTCATTAATATATTTTGATATAATATTAATACATTAAAAACCAACTTTTAATAAAAGTTTTCATAGATTATTGGTATGCCATACACAGTAAATAAATATAAATCAATAAAATATAATAAAATGTTTCATATTGAGTGATTGCATATGGCTGCACCTGTGTGTAGTGATGAGGAGCAGGCCTGCTTTTCATCCTGCCCGGCTCCTGCACGGCTAGCTTTACCCAAAATAATTACACAGAAACTGTATTCATTTAAATACTGCCTGGCTCTTTAGTTCTAGCCTCTTATTGGCTAATTCTCACATTTTGCTTCAACCCATATTTAGTAATCTGTGTAGCACCACAAGGTAGTGGCTTACCAGGAAGATTCTAACCTGTGTCCATCTTGGAGAGGAGAGCTATGGCGTCTGACTCACGTCCCTTCTTCCCAGCATTCTGTTCTGTCTACTCCACCCACCTAATTTTCTGCCCTATTAAAAGGCCAAGGAAGTCTCTTTATTAACCCATGAAGGTAACACATAGACAGATGACCCTCCTACATCACCTGTGTATGAGGGTTTATGCATGTAGTACTCAGAAGTTGATGCCAGGTGTCTTCCTGGGTCACTGTGTGCCTTACACATGGAACAAGAGCTCACCGGTTTGGGTAGTCTAACCAGCTAGCTTGCTCTGTGGAGCCTGTCTCCATCTCCTGTGTGTTGGGATTAGGGGCAGACATCCATGCCTACCCAACATGCACACAGACAGTGGAGATCTCAACTCTAGTCCGCATGCTCACATGGCAAGTGGTCCATCTCCCCAGCTCTCATTTATAGCCTTTAATTCAAGCATGTAATAATATAGCAATGACGGCAACTGCATAGCTTGTATGCTTTTATTGAAGTGAGGGGTCCTTTTGGAGATTGAGAAACACAAGCACCTTGACAGAGGCATCTCCATTAGCAATCAGAGTGGCTACCATGGGGTATGTGAACTCTCGCTGAGTCAACAAGCAGAAAGAGGGAATGCCAAATATCGTTCTGCATTAAATTCGCCTCCCTTCCAGGGAAACTCATTGGTGTGCCAGGCAGAGCTTCAGTTTCTGCTACCCGAGTCTATTTTGGCCTGTTTCGGAATCCCATCTATTTCTAAATATTGAAAATGGATACAAAGAGCAAAGCGAGTAAAAGGCCGAACCAAGTCGGGCCAGAAGTGACGCTTTAACTCGCTAAGGTAAAAGATGCCTTTTCGACGTTCTTCAGCTCTTGAAGAAGGAAAAGCAAATCCAAGCAATGGTCCCCCCACAGAGAAACAGGACAAGAGAGAGTGCTGGTCTTGATTTGGAAACCAAAGAACCCCAAAGTCTTAGTCCAGCACTTTGTTTTGTCTTCAGGGAGAACCTAGACAGAGGGCGGGTGTTTTGAATTCCCAAGGTGAGTTCAGTTGTCTGGATGAAGACACGCATACACTCACACCATGTGTGCTTGTGTTTATTGAGCACAGCAAGGGCGCATGCACACACGCACACACACATACACGCACACATGCGTGCATGCACACATGCGCGCACACACATGCACACCATTGGTGCTTGCGTTTATTGAGCACAGCAAAGGCACTCCCAGAAGCCTGTCATCTAGCTTCTGCCAGGAGATGATTCTCTCTCTACCTGTCACATCTCCTCCAGGTTTCCTACCACGGTCAGGTGACCAACTTAGACCCAACAAACATAAAGACAGCCCAGTCAAATCAGACACTTCCAGGGAACCCAGTTGGACTCCCTGTCTGGTTCCCAGCTCAGAGCCTAGGCGTGCACATCAGCTTAGCAGAGGCCTTTGCCTCTGCTTGCTACAGTCACCACCTTGAACACACATGGGACGCTGTCTCTCCCTTCACCGCCTCTGCGAGGGCAGCTCCTGTTCCTGGTGTGGCTATAGGCCCTACCAGCACTCAAAGTGAGTGAGGAAGCAAAGGGGTGGGAAGCTGGCGGGAAACACAGGAAGAAGGGAGCTCAGGGAGATGCTCACTGACTCAGTCAGTGAAGCGATTGCCCTGAAAACCCCAGGCTGTAGGTTCAGTCCCCCAAACCCTTGTAAAATGCTGAAGGAGAGCTGACTCAGCTGTTATGAACCTGTACTGCTCTATAGGATGCCGGGCATGGCCATGCAGAGCTGACTCAGCTGTTAGGAACCTGTGCTGCTCTATAGGATGCCAGGCATGGCCGTGGAGCACTGGCTCAGCTGTTATGAGTCTGTACTGGTACAGTAGGGGACATGATTGATTCCCAGGACCCACATGGGGTAACTCACAGCTGCCTACAGCTCCAGCTCCAGTGGGTCTGACACCCTCTTCTGGACTCTAAGGGCACCAGCACATACTGACACACATACACAGTATCTTAAATATAATGAAAGTCATTTTTATACACCAGACATATGCAGTAATATATATAGGATGGTAGTAAAGAAACTGCCAACATGACAGCTCCATGGTATGGTTTGGGGGAAAGCTTTTAAGCTTTTATTGAGAGAGAGAGAGAGAGAGAGAGAGAGAGAGAGAGAGAGAGAACAGCCAGAGGCATCTGGAGGAGTCAGAGCATAGAGAGGAAGGAGTAAACTGAGCATGGCCAGCAGACTAGACACAAGGGCTTTCTAGGCAAGAGGGAGATCAGCAGGGGATACAGACTGGAGAGAGCACAGTGAGCATAGCAGGAGCCCTGAACAATGAGAATAGCTGACTTAGCTGGGAGGAGAGAAAGGCAGGGAGACTGGCACAGGGCTTTTGAGATGATAATATAGTACATAAGAACCAAGGGAGCCTGGGGGCCAGCGAGGACTTTGATACGCGGATCGCTGCCCAGGTATATGTTAACTGGAGATCCATTTGTCCGTTTCGCCAGGGAAATGACTCCTTTTGTAGACAGAAGATAGCCCCACAAGTTCCTGAGGAGTGCTGGCTCTTGTCTAACCACCGGAAGTCCTTCTAGAGTTCAGGTTGCACTCATCTCTGGATGTTTGGACTGACTTTGGGAGCTTGGGGAATCGAGTTTCCTTTAGGTGCCTGACACCAGGCATCATGGCGAGCGTTTATAATCCCGGTGCTGGAGAGGTAGAGACAAGAATGGCACTAGGACTTGTTTTCTGGCCACCCAGCCTCTCATGGCCCCGGGACAGTGAGAACCCTGCCTCAGGAAGAAAAGAAAGGGAGAGAAAAGGGGATTGCCACCATGCCTGCCAACCTGAGTTTGATCCCAGAACCCATGATGGAAGAGGAGAACTGACTCCCAAAAGTTGTCCTTTGCCCCCCACAAGCACCATGGCACAGGGATGCGCCCCCATTGTCACAGATATACATAATAATAATAAAAATAAAATCAGAACTTAAAAATGTGGCTAGCACTGGAGGAATAATCGTTATCCTCTGGCCATCAAATGCAGCCATACACCACACACAACGCGCATGAGCGTGTACACACACACACACACACACACACACAGCAATAGTAACTGGCCATCTCTGGAAAACCATCACTAGCAGGTCACAACACTCCAGCAACATTTTATTCAAATGCCTTAAAAATCCAAATGGAGAAATGTGGAGAGAGAAAAGCGTGCACCCAGGGAGTCTTCCTCTGAGAACCGATCAGGGAGGTCTCACAGATCACACGTCTCCCTGCTCCCTGACGCGTGAGATGATCCACTATTGTAATACTAGCGGAGGGGCTGCATCCCCAGCACCCCGGCCGCCTGGCTAGCTTATGCCCCGAAATAACAACACACAAACTGTATTATTTTAAACACTGCTTGGCCCATTTCTATCTAGCCTCTTCTAGACTAATTCTCACATATTAATTTAGCCCATTTCTAATCATCTGTGTAGCATCAGTCTTACCAGGAAAGATTCAGCATGTCTGACCTGGCGGCTTGCTTCATCGCCTGCGTCTCAGAGAGCAAAACTCTCCCATCTGGAGAGGACCTAAGAGAGAGTCACTGTGGGTGTGGACGCCCTGAAGTGGAATGGTGCAGACATGAAGCTGTGTGCGGACACGGAGCTCTGAGGGAGCAGAGTTCACAGCTGCCTTCAGTCCGCAGTCATCAGGGATGGTCTTCTCGAGAATCGGGGAGTCATTAGGAACCCTTGTCATGTGGTTGGCAGACACCATTGAACGTCATCATCAATGGGAGGCAGCTATCCAATCACAGCTCTCTGCTTTACAACTCACGTGGCTTCATTTGGGTTTGCGAGGGCAGAGGCGCTTCCAGCTGAGTACATCATCCTCGGTCAAACCACAAGAGGGGCATTCGGGCTTCATTCAAAGAAAATCACCACAGGGCAAGTAAACAGAAATGATTCTGAGGAATACTCCCTGATTAGCACATTCTCCCAGTCATGACACCGGAGCTCAGTGTGGCCACAGCGAACCCCGGCATAAGTGTGCAGAAGGAAGAAGGCGCGTTCGGGCGAGGAGGGGACACCCTCACTACGAAGTCTCTAATAGCCCTTCCCAGCGTTTCCCATCACCTGAGCTGAAATGGATGGTATCAGGGTGTGGACTCGAAGGCAGAATTTTGGCATGTTAGCCACTGCACAGAGCTAGCTCAGAGCTGTATTCTCCAACATAACGAGACAGAGGCTCTGGACGCGGAGACTTGTGGATGAAGAAAAACGACTTAATGGGCAGGGCGGGGGAGGGCATATGCTCAAAGTGTATGCATACGTGTATAAAAATAGTTTAATGCGGGGAGCTGGAGAGATGGTTCAGTGGTTAGAAGCACTGGCTGCTCTTCCAGAGATCCTGTGTTCAATTCCCAGCAACCACATGTCAGCTCACAACTGTTTTCCAGTTCCAGGAGATACTTTCAAACCAATTCACATAAAATTAAGTTACATAAATTTTTTTAAAAAGAAAAATCTTAATGTGAACGATTATAATAAAATTAATTTAAAAATTTTAATGAAAACAGGAAGTAATATGTATATGTTTATATATATATATATATATATATATATATATATATATAGTTGCTTTTCAGCCCTCACCAAGTAAAAAAGGTAAAGAGGGAGGAAGAGGAGGGAGGAGAAGGAAGGTGAGAGAGAACCACTAGCTGTCATTACCATGGTTTTAAGAAAAGAATGAACCATTTAATACCCAAGCAAAACATAATCCCTCAAAATAAGAGATGAATTCACATCTGTGGGCAAAGTCATTTGTTTTTATTTTCTGCAAAGGTCTCCACTGCATGGCATGGTTAATAACAGGGGCTTTGTGGAAACAGGTGTGCCAGCTCCGACACCTGTTCTCCATGACAGGTCCTTCAGGTCCCAAAGACTTCAGCTTTTGCTGGAATTTCTTGAAGAGTAACCAGGCACGCGGGGTTTAGTAAGTGTGACCATCTGTCCACTCTCCTTTGCCTCTGAGTCCAAGGGTGTCTGTGGGGGTGGGGCCGATGATATTGAGGACAGAAGGACGATCATTTCAACACTCCCATGTCCAACAGAAAGGTTGCCCCTCCTTTCAATCCCAGACCTCTGCCTGGTCTATTGTAGGTTCTGGCCTTCTTCCTGTTAAGGAAGTCTCTCATATGAGCCTGGTATTATCCAGCTAAAGATAGAAGAGTCAAGTTAAGTGGGAGAGGGCCTCAGGGTCCTGCCCTCTAGGGATAGTGCTGGAAACCCCAGGGAAGTGTCAGGAATCCTGCCATTTTGATTTAAAATGGAATTGATTTGTTTGTTGGCCATAGAGACAGATGGGGTGAATGTTGCCAGAAAACCCGAGGATCTGGCCACAACGGGCTCCTATGTGCTTCAGAAATCTTTAGTTCAAGATTTATGTCAGACTGCAATGTGTGGCTGTAAACTGTAAAGACGGTTCGGCTCGATCACACTGTCTGCCTCCCTCCTGCAGGCGGATGATGAACGGCTCTTTCAGGAGAGCCGGAGACTCAGGGCTTGAGACGCAGATGCTCGGCTAGAGACGGAATGATTTAATCTCCTCTCTGAGACCTTCAGAAGCCCAACTCCAAATGTCAGTTTACTCAGGATTAGATTTGAACTCTGGGTTCACCTCACTCGAAAGGCTAAGAAGCTGCCTGACCTGTCTGTCTGTGAACTAGACCCTAGTGGTTTTACCATTTATATATATCTATGCCTCTGTTTCCCTCTGGGGAATTACAATTTATTCTGCTGCTTTGCTCTGACAAAGCTTTGTTAAAGATCAATAAAATCTATAAATTTGACAAGTTCAGAGCTCTTGTGCAATGTGGTATAAACTTTATTACAGTGATTTTAGTGACATTTCAGGTTTTGAGTTTTTTGGGGGGGGTTTTATTTGTTTATTTATTTGTTTGTTTGTTTTTACACGGGGTCTCATTATGTATCTGGCTGGAACTCACTAGGTAGCCCAGGCTAACATCACACTCACAGAGATCCACCTGCCTCTGCCCCCTGAGTGCTGGGATTAAAGATGTGTGCCAGTACAGCCAGCGGTTTATCTCTTCTTTAAAGGTCTAAAGTTTAAATAAAAACACTAAATGAAATAAAAGCTCTCCACATCTTTGAGGGTCCCTGAGAGCTTGACTTTCAGCCTTAGCATCCGCAGAAACCTTACTGGACCCCCGAACCCTCAGGAAATCAGGCAATCCAGACTCCAGACTCCTCCTAAAATCAGTTCTAGCCTGTGGGACCTCCCAGCCTTTGGTCTGGGGAGGCAGATCCTCTTGTGGCCTCTTCGTCCCCACCACTGTCTTCTGAGAGACATCTTTCTACTCCTAGTCTGTTGCTGCTGACTGACACCTGAAGGTGTCACCCAACTCAAGCAGGATTTCCCAGCAATTTTTATTCTACATGGAAAGCAGATGTCTCCTCAAGGAGAACTTAGGTACCAGCTATTACGGTAATACCACCGAGGTATAATATTATCACCAAGGGTGATGCGAGTTAGCTTGGTGAATCTCAAAATGTGCCCTATTCATATGCTGCTGGCAACAGCCACAACAGTTTCACCTGGCATCTCATTAGAGAAACAAGTGTCGAGGCCACCGTGCTGAGTCCATACTCCGGAGGGCAAATCCAGCAACCTGTGTTTCAACCCAAGTCTCGGGAGATCCAGGTGTAGCGGAAGGAGGAGAGTCGCTGAACCTTCAAGGCACAGGCAGTGTTCTTGCCTGGCTACCACATCCACTCCTGTGGGAGAACAAAAGCCGTGTGGTGGGAAGAAGAAAGCAACATGAAACACGGGTTCTGTCCCTGTGGTTTGAAACAAGAGACCAGAAAATCTGTGAACCTGAAGGTTTTAGAGTGAGTCCATGAACACAGGTTTAGCCTGCATTGCTGACAGTGTCGAAGAGGAAGTAGACACTGCAACCTACGCAGCATGCAGACGTGGTGAGCTGGCCCGGGGCCCAGTTCTCAGGCCTCAAGGTGCTGTAGGGGGTTCCCAGCCCCATACCCACTCCAAGGTGATTAATGGGTAGATTTCATGATTTAGGCCTGCAGTCTGCAGGGCTCACGGGGAGAGCTCTGTGTGGGCTGGAGAAGTTGAGGACTTGTGCTGGGCCCCTTTACAAAACAAGAAGGAACTGGACCAGCAGAGATTTATTGATTTTTTTTTTCTTTTCTTTCTATTTTGGTAACATTCCACACCGTGAGGGAGAAGACGGATATCACGTTCTTTAGATAACAGAGATTGATTATATTTGCCTGAAGATGGAAGCCAGATCTCACCAGCCAAGTTAGGTTTAGAGCGACAACCCGCATCTCACATGAAATTGGTACTGAGATCTTGCGTGCCTCCGTGGGTGGTCCTGGCAGGTATCTGGTCCTTTCTCGCTCAGATAGGTTTGTCCTAACGAGAAGGAGAGTGTCCGTCCACCTTGTGTGTCACTTTGCTCTACCTTTGGCTTTCTCGTCGCTATTTCTTGGGCTTGCCTGAAGCTCTTCGGTCTATCCTTCGTGTTCATTGGTCCTAGCAGCCACCATTGCTGTATGTTCTGGCTGTTTACGTGCGTCAGAGGTTCCCCCACCCACACTGTGCATCACCGCCAGGCAAAGGCCGCCTAAGGAGTCACAGCCTTGATCTTGGGGGGGGGGGGGGAGGTGGATGGAGAGAGTGGGAGGTGTGAAAAAGCCAAGTGAAACCTTGACAATTTCCCTTTAAAGAAAGTACCCTGACGCCTCGGGGGGGGGGGGGGGGGGAGGACAAAAGAAAAGAATGACTGACCTGCTGCACTGTGGAGCCTGCACTTGACATTTGCCATAAAACCCCCAGCCAAGCCTGACACACTTCATAAGTCATTCACGGGCTTAAACAAGGATGGAAGAGGAACAGAAAGGGACTGCAGGGTCTGAGGTCCCTAGGGTGACTCGGCCACATAGGAATTGTTAAAGTTCTCCTTCGAGCTGGGCAAGCTCCGAGGAACCCATCTAACTGTTAATAAGTGGCTTTATCAGAACTGTGGTTAATCCAAAAATAAAATATCGTACGGTCAGCTACTGGGGTGATAAGATGAACAAATCAGCAAAGCCAAGGCTGACAGAGTCGGACTGATTGGCTTGACCAGAATTGCAGTGCTCAGAAACATCATCACAGATTTATGGAGAGAGGAGGATGCTGGGTGACAGGTAAAGGTGCTCACTGGGACGCAAACTCAGTAACTGAGCAGTAGAGTTCCCACAGAGACTAAGAACATATTGAAAGCGTCCATGCAGGGCTGGAGAGATGGCTCAGAGGTTAAGAGCATTATCTGCTCTTCCAAAGGTCCTGAGTTTAATTCCCAGCAACCACATGGTGGCTCACAGTCATCTGTAATGGGGTCTGGTGTCCTCTTCTGGTCTGCAGGCATACACACAGACTGAATATTGTATTCATAATAAATTAATTAATTAATTAATATTTTTTAAAAAGTCCATGCTTTGTACAAAGTAAGTCCAAACAATTATAATCCCACAGCAAGTCATGACCTGTATGCTGTGACTTCATCGAATACAGAATTACTGTCCACTGGAGGGGCTGGGGATGCATGTGCCTAAAGGCCACTGAGCATCTGATTGCTGGGAACCTCTAGCCTTGACACCAAGTGGCCGTGTACTGCAGTTGGGACACTACATCTAACTCTTTCATCTGATTTTGTTAAGGTCAACTCACCCATCCTTTCCCTCTACTTTGTAAGCAATTCTTGGAACGAGGTCAATGACCCAGAGTGTAATTGCCAGGGGGCCTCGACTCAAGTAATCTGAAACAAACCCTAACATCATCCCAGAACTCAAGAATTCGAATTCTCAACTTGAAAAATGACCAGATTTTTTTTCTTTTCTCTCATGGAGTAAAAGAAAACTCAGTTACTCAGTGGCTGTGTGTGAATATCTTTTTATTATGATTATAAAATAACAAAGCAGAAAGATATACTCAAGCTAAGACTCTAAATATTCTTTTGAATTTTGTCTGTCAAGTCTGGCTGCAAAGAGATTTTAATTTGTCAAGAGATTAAACAATAATTTGATAGAAGCCAGGTTGGGTAAAATACCCCCAGTGATCGAGGACTAACTGGAGTCAAATAGGTAAATAGACCCACACATTCTTGATATGTAGTAGGGCAGTCTGCAGATAAAGAAAGGGAGCCCACACAGGAAAGCCACTGTGACGTAGGCTGACACCAAACGTCAATGGAAATTATTTGGATTTTAAGTCAAGATGAGAAAAATAATGATCTAAAATGGAATGCACTAATTTGGAGCAAGGGTCAGTGACCACACTCCTGATAGAAGAGTTCTACCAAGCAGACCTGGTGTCACTGAGGATGGCAGACACCAACTGTCTATTGGAAGACTCTACAACTCAAGATCATCATGACTGATACCTGAGTAGAAATGGAACTTCCAATGTGGAGTGGATTAAAGCATGTGGGGGTGAAACTGTGCAATTTTTCCCCATCCACGCATAAATCCAGGTGCTCTTTATGAAATGAGAAACACCCAAGGCACATTCAACTCTCTGCTTGACATGAGGCAATGACTGAGTGAAAGACCCTCTAGAGGCACTGTGTCTCCAATTTTCTCTCTGCCATCATATCAACCCCCATAAGCCCAAGCACAGCATGGAAAATAAGATGCTCACCATCGGAAAATAAGATGCCCACACCAGATCCTTGACTCCTGAAGAGGCACTAAGTATTTAGACGGTAGGGACCGAGCAAACTACAGTGGACGTCTTAGTGAGGTCATAGGGTTTCTGTGCTCAAAGTCAGCCACACGCTATTTGACTGAGTGTCTCATTTATCCGTTATCTTCTTCCCTCTTCCGTGTGAAGACCTCAGGGGTTATAGGTTCCCATAGATTCAAAGGATTGAAGAAAGAAACATTCTAGCTAATTATCTACCTGTGTGTCCCCATAGGTGTTGACTCAGCTTCACGGACACTACGCAGAAGCGACTTCACGTCTGGCTCCCCCAACTACCTAAGAGTTTGTAGTAACCATAAAACTTATCCCTGGTTGAAAAAGTAGTGTAGATTTTTGCAAAGGAATGGTAAGGTCTTTTCCTCACCGTTTTCCCCAGTGCTACCCAATGCCTTACATTAGGAGGCATTTTAAACTGTATATTATCTGAATGCATGTTTTCAACAGAAAAGCTACAGAACAATTCACATGAAACATTTTCAAACTATGGTCCCATCTTCATTTACTTACTTGATCCAAGGTATTATAATTTCATAACAGGGAACTTCACATGCTGAAGGGAACCTAAATTTAAGTGTCAACATTGTTTTACTTATGTGTGGCAGGATTCATAAATGCTTTATTTCTAAATTTGATAATATCTAGTATTTCACAGTAGTGATTGGGTAAGAGAGTTAGTAGCACCCTTGTGGTAAGAATGAAGTTATCTCAACTCACATTGCTAAGGGAGAAGTAGTGTTATGATTCAGACACAAGTGTTCTATTTTAAATCATGGCCACTAAACATCTTAAATACAAAAGACATGACTGTCAGAATAAGGTATTTGACTCAACTCAATCCTCATTTCTGTGCAAGCTGTAGATGTTGCTTTTCACTAATCAATCTCCTGTGGATGAGTTTGCTCACTGTCTCTACTTATCCTTTGCTATTTCACCTTCTTCCCTTTACTCTCTTACTCCTTCCCCACCCTTCTCCCTTCTCATCTGCACTTCTCTTTCCACTCAGACCACAGAGGAAGACTAGTGGCCTGTGGGCATGTATGTGAGGGGTTGCCTTGAGTTGACCAAAGTAGGAAAAAGCAACACCATTTTCTAGGCAGAGGATCCTGAACCGCATAAGAGAAGAGAAAATGAGCCAAGCATAAGCAAGTGAGTAGGTACGCTAATGTTGTTTTCTCTGTGCTCTTTACTGTGGATATGATGTATCTAGCCGTTTTATCTTCCTGGTGCCATGATTTACCCATGTGATAGATAGACTGTAACCTGGGATTGTGAGCTAAAATAGACCCCCATGTTTTGACTGAGTTTTTTGTCCTGCCCGGTTCCTGCAATCATTAAGTCCCAAAGAAATCACACAGAGGTCTACATTAATCATAAACTGATTGGCCCATTAGCTCAGGCTTCTAATTAACTTTTATAACTTATATTAGCCACATGGCTCAGTACTTTTTTCAATGAGGCAGTCACATCTTGCTTCTTCTGTGTCTGGACAGGACTGAGTGTTCTTCCCAGAATTCTCCTATTCTCCTTGACCTGCCTCTACTTCCTTCCTGGCTGTCCCACCTATACTTCCTGCCTGATTACTGGCCAATCAGCGTTTATTTAAAATATAATTGACAGAATACAGACCATGGTCCCACATCACCATGTTGCTTTCTGTTAGGATTTATTGCAACAACTGAAATGGAACTAAAACAGAAAGAGAAGTGGTAAGTGTTGCCCTACCAGGAAAAGGTGGACACATTTTTCCAAGAGGATTTGTCCCAGGTCACTGGGCTGCTCCCATGCTTGCCAAGCTGAAAATGAATTTAGTGGTACCAACATTTTCAAATTGATCTTCAAAGAAAGCAATCTGTGGCTCTTGATCCAAATGTGTCTTCCATCAAGTTAGCCAGCTTGAACTGCTTAGGAGAGGAAAGTTTCTCTAGCCAGAAGACAGACAATGGGGAAGGGAGATTGCAATGCTTACACCAGAGATTAACGTATAATCCTTTTATTGAATTCCCAAGCTTTACTCTGTCAGCATTAGCCATTGTTAGCTCATGTGGTCAACGGATCTTGTTCTGCATTTTATAATTTGACAGTAATTTGTGTTTAGATGGTTAAAACCCCACAAAACCCCATGGTTGCCAGCAGCAACCATGATGCTTAGGGAAGAGGAGTGAGCAGGTGCTGTGTGGCAATGGTCTTGTACTTTGTAAAGATTTGTCACTTGTATTTTAAGAAAATGCTGATTGGTCAGTAGCCAGGCAGGAAGTAGAGGTGGGTCAACCAGGCAGAAAATAGAGGCAGGACAACAAAAACGGGAAAATTCTGGAAAGAAGAAAGCTCAGTCTACAGCCATCACCCAGACACAGAGGAAGCAAGATAAAAATGTCTTGTTGATAAAGGTACCAAGCCACATGACTAACACAGACAAAAATTATGGGTTAAGATATAAGATATATTAAGTTTTAAAAAGCCTAAGCTAATAGGCCAACCAGTTTATAATTAATATAGACCTCTGTGTGGTTTTTTTGGGACTAAATGGCTGTAGGACTGGGCGGGACAGAAACCTCTGTCAACAAAAATTGGGGAAAAAAATGTGCTGTAGGTCTGCTTGACAAAAATGCCCTTTAAAAGAAGGCTTGCATGGGCCAAATTGGTTTCTTGAGTGAACATCAGAAATCCATCTTAGGTACCTTACTCTATTTTCTGTTGCTATAACAAAATACCTGAAGCTCAGTGTTTTAGTATGGCTTCTTTTTCTCAAGCATAACATGATCTTCCCATCACCACCTTGGACCCGTGGTCATGGCAACAACGCAACACAGAAACAGACAGACCTGAAGTGATGATAATGGAACTGTTAACACTCTGTAGTAGAAGGAAATGGGGGGACACATCGTGAGACTCTAACTTAAGATTCCAGCCATTACCCCTTTTTCCTTTGCATCAGCTACAAAGTCTCAAGATTAACTAAGAGTGTGCAAGATGCAGATTTCCCTGATCCTGTCATCCAGGATGAGGTGGAACTCTGCAGTGATGCAAATTGACTGGTTATCCACACTGCAGTAAATAACCTCTCAGCCACAATTAGCTCAATAAGTTCATGGATTCATCAAGTTGAATCTTTAGTCTGTCGTTGGTGCCCAATCTGAGGTAAACAGATATTTGTTTAAATTTGGGCAGAATAAGTTAATGCAATACCAGGAAATGTATTACAAAGTTCAAGGTTTTCTAGTTCACAGAGTTTAGCAGTCCAGAGTGGAGACATGCAGAGGGGTTCTTAACGTATTACAACATGGCTGAAGGCATCACATGGCAAGACATGACGAACTTACCTTAGAGTTCACTCCTATAACAGAATTCCTATCTGACAACCCATTAACCCAGGACTGAACTGAGCCACTGATAAAGCCAGATCTTCAATAACCCAGTCATCTCCCATAGATACTACTTCTCAACACTGTTGCACGGGAGACGAACTTTCCAACTCATGGAATTTGGGGACACATTCAAATTTGGCCATTGGGAAAGAACTCATTACACAGGTAGCAGCTTAAATGGCCTCTGACCTAAAGAACCAATAACCTAGTAGAGAAGGCAAGAGAAGAGAGAAAGAGAAATCAGATAGTAGTGTCAAATAAGGCAGGTCAGAAAGGGACGCTGATCCATAATTTATAATGCCCTTCAGGAGGGAAGTGTATTGGAACATAAGAGCCTCAAGGACATGATTGGACCTCCAGGTAGGAGGGAGAGCATTGGGCAGAAATGGTGTCATACACGAACATCTAAACATAGTAGGACCTTCAGGGAAAGGACAGACTCTCCCTTAAATGCCTGGGGAGAGCTTCCTTAGTAAGGAGAATAAGAGAGAGAGACAGTTGCCATGAGAAGGAGGGCAGGGGAGGGCCAGCCAAGCTGGTTCTTCAGAGAAGGGCCTTCAGAGCAATCTCCTAAGCAGATCCGTAACATCTTGGATCAGTTCCTGGAACAAAAGAGGAATCCTACTTCTTATAGGGGTGGAGGGACATTCCACATCATGCAATTTAGTTCAACACTGGGTTCATGATAAAGACCATACAGATATGACTAGAACCATAAATCAGGGGCTGTTGTTGGGCATAGACAGCTTGTGTGTGTGTGTGTGGTGTGTGTGTGTGTGTCACTAAGTACAGAGCCCAGAAGCCAGAAGATGTTAAATTCCCCAGAGCTGAAATTGCAGGCTGTTGGTTGTAAACCACCTGACATTGGTGCTGGAAACCAAATTTTGGGTCTTCTGGAAGAGCAGTACTTGCTCTCAACCACTGAGCCATCTCTCCAGACCAGCACAGAGAGCTTCTCAACTTTCTGTCCCAGAGAGAGCTGTGCAGAGGTGTGGTCTACCTTACGGTACAGGTCACTGTTCTAACAAATGGATGGAAAGCTGAAAGGACAGTGTTGGAGGGAGCCACTTGTTGGTTCCCAGCTGCCAGGCTAGCTTAGCCCAGAAATAATCACATAGTCACTGTATTAATTAAATCACTGCTTGGCCCATTAGCTCTAGCTTCTTATTGGCTCACTCTTGTATTAATTTAACCCATTTCTATTAATCTGTATATCGCCACGTGGCTGTGGTTTACCGGCAAAGTTTCAGCATGTCTGACTCTGGTGGCGGCTCCATGGTATCCCTCTAATTCTGCCCTTCTTTCTCCTAGCATTCAGCCTACCTTTCTCCACCTAGTTCTGTTCTTCCCTGCCATAGACTCAAAGAAGTTCTTTATTCATTAACCAATAAAAGCAACACATAGATAGAAGGACCTCCCACACCAGGACAGTAAAGCCAATGAAATGGAAAATGGGTCAGGGTGCACGCCAGACATCAGCCCCAAATTCAGGGAAGGTAGAGAAGACCACAGCACCCCACAGAGTTGTTGCAACACCCTCACTTCATAGTAACTACACAATACACCCTGGTTTAAAAGGTTCTTCTGCAATAAGCCATATGGCTCCAATAAGGACAGGCAGAAGGAACACTCCTGTGGCCTCCAAAGGCTATGACAACCTCAGCTGTCAGGGCTGCTCCCTTGCTGTGGGAAGTCCTTCTGTGTAGGCAGGGGCTGTTCATTTGTTTCCCGGCTGCCCACATAAACTAATTAATTGCAATATAATTTGGTCAATAGCTTAAACGTATTTCTAGCTAGCTCTTCCATCTTAAATTAGCCCATTTCTATTATTTTATATTTTTACCATGAGGCTCACAGTTTACCAGTAAGGTTCTGGCTGGTGTCTCATGTCTTTCTCTTCTGGTGGCTACACACAACATCTTATAGACTCTGCCTACTCTCTTTATATATCTTTTCCAGCCTGACTATATTCTGTTAAGTCATTAGCTGAAAGCAGCTTCTTTATTAGCCAATAGTATTCACAGCATACAGAGGGGAATCCCACATCACTTCTGTATATGTGTTGCTTTTATTGGATAATGAATAAAGCTGTTTTGGCCAATGGTTTAGCGATTAAAGCCAGACAGGAAATCTGAACAGAGAGAGAGAGAGAGAGAGAGAGAGAGAGAGAGAGAGAGAGAGAGTAGGCAAAGTCAAAGAGATGCCATGTAGCTGCCAAAGGAGAAGGATACACCAGAACCATAGAAATCTTACCGGTAGGCCACAGCCCCTTGGTGATACACAGATTGATAGAAATGGGCTAATTTAAGATGTAAGAACTAGCTAGGAATATTCTGGAGTCATTGGCCAAACAGTGTTATAATTAATACAGTTTCTATGTGATTTTTCAGGTCTAGACACCTGGGAAACAAACTAGCCTTCTATATTCCCTGAACCTATATGGCAGCTCAGAACCTTCTGTAACTCCAGTCCCAGGGTATCTGAAGCCTTCTCTTGACCTCCATGGGCACCAGGCACTCATATGGTACCCAGACATACATACAAGCAAACCACTCATACACATCAAATAAAAAGAAATCATGTATATTTTTTTTAAAAAATAGGATTCAGACAATAAGCCTGAACAAGATTGGCTTGCCCTCTATGAAGCAGAATTTGAGCCAAGCTGGGCCTATCTGGGGGAGACTTGAGTAACTAAAAACCATGTACAGTTGATTTTGAATGATAGCATACTGGAGTGTTTGCAAATAACTCACAGACCTTCTGCTGTTGGGAACTGGCCACCTCGGCTATTTAGTAGATCCAATTGCAAGTAAAAATTGCTCTAAGAAAATGCAGCTGTCTGTCGTCCAAAACCATGGCAACCAGCCCTCCCTGCAAACAATGAGCCAGCCTCCAGCCAAGACAGCAAGATTCTCATTTCTCATGATTTTCTTCCCAAAGAGCAAATGCCTTTAAAATGCACAGAAGAGCAAGGAGCCTACTGAATTGGCAGTGACTCCCGTTCTCTCTTCGTAAACATCTGTGTGAAGGGAAGGGAAGCAGAAAAAGATCTCTGTGGTTTAGGGAGGCAAGATGGCCTCAGGACTAGTTAACCCTCAGCAGGCAAAGCTGCTTGGAGCCGCGGAAAGAGGGAGAGTGGCTTTGTATTTTCCTGGCCAAGGTATGTTTTCTTTCTCAGCAAAGGCCTTTTTCCAGGGTGAAGACAAAATATGCTCGTTCCAGAATGCACCCTGTGGAAACCACACGGCTTTTCAACGTGGTTCTAGTCAGCACATAGTTTCCCGGTTAGAAACCACCCTCCCCGCCCCTCATTCTCCAACCCAGATAGCCTGCAGTCTGCTTTCTGAACACAGATTCTCAACAAGTAATCATAGTCCATAGAAATGGGAGCCTTTAACTCCCATTTGCAAGTCATGCTAACCGGGTCATCCCACGAGGCCTTCTCGCTTACCAAGTAGCTGACTCAGCGGAACCTAGAGGCAACTGAGGCTTGATGCTGCTGGAGACTTTCCACCCAAGTCTTGGCTGCACCCCTCATTAACGGCGAGTCCCCCACCTCCACCCCCGTGCACCCATCATGGCAGTGTCTGCATCCCCCAGGGCACCTCTGTTCACTTAGGACAGCTGTTACACACAGCCACATCTATGCTGCAGAAGGGCTGATACCCCCTCCATAGGATTTCTCAGCAGCTATTCAGGAGCAAGGCTGGCCACTCTGTCTTCTTGAAGCATCCTGGACGTTCCCTATCCTGGCATATACATCACATCCCAGAACCACTACCGGACAGTGAGTTTGTTCTGCCCACTGCTGGGCTGCTGGGCCTTTGGTCATTATCTTGTACTCAGCCAGGGCTCAAGAGCCAGGGGTAAAGAACAATGTCTACACAGACCCCTGATTACCATGAAGTCCCGAGAACTTAATCTCTGCTGGTAAACTATCAGTGAAAGAAGTTTCCAAGTAGACAAGATGGTTGAGAAAGCAAATTCTAAAAACCCATCAGCCTACCTACCAATTGTGCATCAGGCCTACTTCATCCACAACCTATAACCTTGATTGTTTCCTAGAGTTCCAGAAGGGCTCTGATTAAATCTGTATGCTTCGAACTTAGAATACAATTACTGCCTGATAAACTCCCAGTCACTTTTAAATGTAAAACGTGTCTGCTCCTGCCAACTGAGTATTGCAGCTTAGCTTAAACGTTTCCATCATTCTTGCATTAGCCTAAATGTAGCAAAATTATTTAACACAAGGCTGCTTGTAGCAAACTCTTGAAGTTCTCATTAACAAGTATACTGAAAGGGAGAGGGAATATTGGTATACTTTTCTACTTTCCTAAAATGGAAACCTTTCTTTTTTTTAAGTCATCAGGTTGAAAAGGAAATTAAAAGCCCTGAACAGTCACAGAAATCGAGTATTGTGCATGCTACATGACCCTGGGCAACAAGCAAGGGTTCCCAAAGACTGAGGGGGTCACTGAAGCCCAATACTGAGACCAAGTTAAGAATCTTTGTTCCATTTTTAATTCCATACCATTTCCACGTCTATTTTAGACTTCTAACTACCCGAGACCAAGAAAGAAATCGGAGTCTCTATAACTGCCAGAAGTGACTGCAGTTTTCACACATAGTCCACAAAATAAAAACCACACATAACCAGAGAAAGCAATGAGGTGAGACTCAGCCTGAGGCGTCGCTCCACTGGCTCCTATGCTTTCCCTGTCTCTCCTTGCCCCGGGGAAGGGGAGCATGTCTGCTATGGGCATTCAGGAAGAAGGGGCGTTCTTGATGCCAAGAAGGCCAGTGTGGCCTTGGAATGTCGCTTTCTGCTAGAGCAAGTGCATAGGAAGACAACCCTTAGAGTCTCATATGACCGCTGATTGTGCCACGAGCTATTCATGCAGGTGAAAAAAAAATGCCCTTTTATTATGTAACCTTAGGTCCTGATTCTGTATTTCATAATATGGCAAAGCAATTTTTGCACAGCATCACATGTGCCCCGAAGTTTCCCCAGAATGCAGCTGCCCTACGTCTGCATAAAAGTGTACTTTGTTTGACTTGGAGCTTTACCAAGAGTTGTTCACCTTTTGAAAAATCACAATACCAGTGTCTACACCACTGAAGGGACTTGAGTCACCCGGAAACCCAGCTGCACCGGGCAGCATGTGAGAGCGATTATATTCCAGCGATTCTGTGCAGACTCTGGGCTCTGACTAATTCATCAGGCCTCCTAGTGTGGTGGGGGCCAGGCACTTAGACATAGAAATGCAGTCTCCTTCAAACTGATTTCTGAAGGTTTCTTACACACATTGCTGTATGAGAACAACCTATTGAGGCTTTTTTTTTATTATGTTTCTTGGTAAGCTGGATTAGCTAGATATTTAGTTTGAATAAATACTATAAAATGTGTGCCATCTAAGGAGCTGTGAAGGACGGCAATGCCTTTTACATGGTGAGTCCCTGATGATCCTTTGTCTAAAAGCAGCAATGCGCTAAATGCAATATTATACAATGAGAATAATAGGAAATACTATTCGGGAGACTGGGGATCTTACAGTGGAACTTTTTAGTTCAAACTAGAGACCTAGCAGGCTGAGACCTGACTGCTGAACGTGCCATGCTTTAGTAACAGACATAGAACGAGAAGAAAATTCTCAGTGTAAAGAATGAGCAAAAAGCAACACACGCCATCGCTAACCCTGTTTTAATCTCCATTGACTGTGCTCTGCTCAAGGTGGAGAACAAAATCTAGCACCACAACCAAGTGTAGCTACAGAGTGATGCTGAGGCTGGCAGTGCTGCAAGCTGAGCCCTCTCTGATGCACTTTTAGCACTGCATGGTGCAGCCAGCCCTAGCCTGGTGATACGGTGCCATTGCTTGCCCAGGAAGACCCCACTCTATGCCAGTCACTCCTGTTCTAATAATGGTGCTACTCTCGTTTCTCTCAAGTTTGTCTAATCATCTATACATGGCTCCTCTGCTCATTGTTTTAAAAATTCCAGACAATAGCCGGGCAGTGGTGGTGCACACCTTTAATCCCAGCACTGGGGAGGCAGAGACAGACGGATCTCTGTGAGTTTGAGGCCAACCTAGTCTTCAAGAGCTAGTTCCAAGACAGGCACCAAAGCTACACAGAGAAACCCTGTCTCAAAAAACAAAACAAACAAACAAACAAAAAATTCCAGACAATAAGTTCTGACTCATGCCCAGTTGTCCAACCTTGGGACTAAAGGACGGAAAACTAAAAGGTGGAGAAGCTGTGGGGCTGGCAATTTCAGGTTGGAGCAGAAGATCGTTAAGCAGGAGAAGGAGACTAGGCAACTTACAATCAAATAACAGAGCTGGAGTAACACGCTGGGAAGAACGAAACCCCCAAATGCCATTTCTGCAGGTATATGCCTCCTTGGCTGCAAGGGTTGCTGGGAAGGCAATCTAACAACAGCCCTATGAATGGGTGCCTTGTTTCCCTCTGCGGAGGCTTGCAGCTGGACACCAGTAGTCTGCATTTGCAGCCCTGTTTCTCAGGCGGCCTTCCAGGGCTGCCAAGTGTTACAAACCCTTCACAGAGCAGTGGATTTTAAAGGTGAATTTAGACTATTTTCAGATCCCTCTTAGGCAGCGGACAGGCAGAATGATGACTGGTTACTATGGAGCAGTTGTTTTTCAGTCCTGATCCAACCGTAGCTCTGCCCACACTCACGGTCGGGAGCTCCACAATGGATCGGCGAGGTTTACTCTGTCTGAGTAAAGCTATGTTGGGTGGAATAGTCGGGAAAGAAATGGAAACCAGGGGTCAGGTTATTGTAAACATAATGGGAAAGTATATAATGGGGAGAACATAATGAGATTAGGCAAGCCAGTACTGGACTTTGCTTGATGTCATCTTTAATATCCTGCTGGAAATAAGGGTGGGAAGCTATGTTAACCGAGTGCCCAGGAAATTTTATTTAGTGCATCAAAAGCTGGGAGAATTAGCTGGGTAGAGTGGTGTGTGGCTCTAATCCCAGCATCTGGGGTGCATTGTGAGTTCAAGGCCAGCCTAAGTCACCTACCGAGACCCTGTCTCAAAAATGAAAAGAAACGGAGGAAATGAGGGGAGGGGTTGAGTCTACAAGTGGAGACTCTGGGTTCAATCCTCAGCAACAGAGAAAGAAAAAGAACAAAGACTGCATGCAAGGTTCCATGGCAATGTCAGCTACACTCAGCTTGATGAGCTGGGTAAAGTATTCCTTTCAGAGATTAACCATTACTAAGTTGATAAGGGTTGCCATTTCCCACGCCTACACAGGCAGGACATGGAGATCATGAGAAAGAATATGCTATCTTAAAACACAGGTCCAGGGTGGCATACCTCAGCGGTCTTCTGTCCAGCCCCATTACAAACCACAGATGAGACCTGATATAATAACAGAGAGTCACCGTGAAATGAGAGGTCATTCCACAGCAGTGGCTGGAACCTTTGCCAACCTGAAGCACTCTCGTGGAGCCTTTCTGTGCTCCCAAAATGTATAGTGATCAAGGAGTTCAGCCACTCAATCATTTCACAAATCTGGCAAGTGTTTATAGACCAAGAACTTCAGGGTTTGAAGATAGAATGGGACACACCGTGGAGTCCTAACCCCAGGGTCTCTCAGGATACGGGGAAAGGAGATAAGGAAATGGCTTAATGGTCAAGGGTGCTCACTATACAAGCCTGGGCCCTGAGTTCATATGCTCAGTGTCCACATAAAAAGTTGGGCACGGCTATGCATGCCTGTAACCCAGCTTTAGGGGCAGAGCTAGGACTCTCCAAGAGCTCCTTGGTCTCCCAGCAGAGCTGAAACAGCTCAGTTTAGTAAGAGAGCCTGTCTTGAGGCAGTGAGTGATAGAAGTCCCCTGATGCTTTCCGATGGTCTCTGCAGGGGCCATGAGTGTTCCTACACCGTCACCCACAGGCAGCACACAAATACAACACACACACACACACACACAAACACACACACACACTCACAGGTATGTAGAATGGTAAACAGTATCACCATTAGCTCATGGAGAGGTCACCAAAACTCAAGAAGCCAACCCTGGGCTAAGCCATTCCTCGTTACCATGCTCTTGTGATGATCTAACAAAGGGAGAATGTCTGCTATCTATCTTTTGATAGATAGGAAACCTAAAACCCAGAATGCTTAAATGACTGGCCAAGGTCCCAGGTGCCTAGCAGAGGAGGTAAATTAAACAGGGGGTATAGTTTTTCTTTTGCTGAGGAAGACTCAGTTCCAGGAAAGCTAATGGAGCCCATCAGAACACTATGGGAGAAAAACAAAGAGCCATTAACCTTCCAGAGTATTATAATGATCTGTGTTGAATTCCATTAGGAAACCAGCAGTATGATGAATCTCTAGGTGTGATCAAGTCTGGATGATAATTCGGGCAAATTCAATTCATTATCAAGGGTCTGATTTTATTTGTCCTAAGTGTTCACTTGTTTGGAGGAGTAAAGGTGTGTGTAAGTCACAATGCTTGTGACTCCCCTCCCCAGAGACTCCTAGACACTTAGCAGATGATCTCAGAATGTACCCCAAAGCTCTGTCTCCCCACAAAGATACAGACTGTCACCGTTATACCTGGCCTAACCCAGCGCTCATTCTTGCCACTCCAGCCTCTGAGGCGGATTTTTCTCCTCTGAGTCTTGAACTTCATTTATTAACTTGGGTCAGTTAGGATTGTCTTGATCTCTCTGGCTAGCCTGGCTCCATTCAAACTCCATTAGGTAAGCTGCCCTGGAGCCAACCCAGGTCTTCCTGGCTGCCCTGCACTTGCTGATGACTCGGCTTCTACGTCTTGGGTTAGTTCTGCGTGGCGCTCATTTGAGGGAAGCTTAAGCAAAGCCTGAATTTCCCTTTGGTTTCTGGCTCTCCTGATGATGTGGAGATGCTGTGATATGACAGTGTGACATTGTTCAAAGCTTATGGCGTTCAGGATGTCTTGAACATACTTTCTCTTAGAAGCTCCTAAAGCACTCAGGAAGGCTTATTGAGCTTAGTTTGATAAGAATGCAAGTTTAGAAAAGGTAAGTAACAGGGAAATAGAACAGATCCCTCTTCATCATGAGTTATATATTCCAAGACCCTAGATGGATGACTGAAATCTTAGATAGCTCTGAGCCTTATACATATATGTGGTTTTCATATCCATAAATTATATATGTGATAAAATTTACAAGCTAGGCACAGTAAGAGAGCAACAACAATAGAACTAAACAGTGACAATGATACAATAAAGCTGTCAGCATCGCTATGGTTACATTTTGAGATCATTGTCACTAAACTAAGGGTCACTGGAATGCAAGCACAGCTGCACCGCAACCGTCCACTGATAACTGAGATGGCCACTAAGTGACCTCAGTAGTGGACGGCTGGCTTATGCTGTGTGGATATTCTGGACAAACGGATGGTTTATTTACAGTGATGGGGGGAACAGCCCAAAATTTCAGAACCATGTATAACTTAAAACACTGTTGTGTTTGTTTCTGGAACTTTCCACCCGGTACTTTCAGACTGTGGTTGACTGCCGGCAACTGAATTTGAACCAACTGAAATCACAGAAAGTGGTGAGGGTGAGGGTGGGTTGGAATTTGAAATGGTAGCAGGGAGAAGGGCTTGCTCCACCAAATAAAGGCCTGATCAATTTCAAACCCCATAGTCTTCTCTAGTTACTATATTCTGATTCCCGAGAGTTCAAAACTGTTCCAAAATCCTTAAATCCACTGATGGAACATGGATGCAGAGGAAAAAACAAAAGGAAGCCAAACAGTATATTTCACTGTACCTGGGTTCTGGCCAGGACACCAGAGCCGTTGCTGTGGTGAATTTTCCTCAAGCCTGTTAGCTGATGCAAACACGGCTCACTGGGGTCACACATGGTGACAGCTCCCTACAGTGCCAGAATCCATCATGGCCATTAACGGGGCTCTCTTGGCAAACATATACACTATGCAGAGAAAAGATATCCTAAGTGTAGGCAGATATTCTGTAAAGTGGGGACACATTCTGCCCCCAGCAGGAACCATATCTGCTTCAGATACTTACCACGACTATCTTGGGCTAGTCAAAAACTATAATTGATAGTTACAATTCTTTTTCTTTAAAAAAAAATTGCCTTAAGTATCTGTGGTGGTTTGAAAGAGAGTGGACCCTATAGGTTCATCTGGTTGAATATTGGTCCCCGGTTGGTGGAACTGTTTTGTCAGAATTAGGAAGTGTAGCACAAGGTAAGAAGTATGTCACTGGGGAGAGGCTTTGAGGATTGAATTAGCTCTCTCTGTTTTCTGCTTGTGGATGGAGATGCTGAGTTCTCAGCTGCTGCTCAGTGTTATGCCTGCCTGCCTGCCTGCCTGCCTGCCTGCGTGCCTGCGTGCCTGCCTGCCTGCCTGACTGACTGACTGACTGACTGATTTCCTGCCTGCTTGACTGACTTTCTGCCTGCCTGCCTGACTGACTGACTGATTTCCTGCCTGCTTGACTGACTTCCTGCCTGACTATCTGCCTGACTTTCTGCCTCCCTGCCTGCCTGCCTGCCTGCCTGACTGACTACCAGCCTGACTTCTTGCCTGCCTGCCTGCCTGCCTGCCTGCCTGCCTGCCTGCATTCCTGCCTTCCTGTCTGCCTATCTGCCTGCCTGTCTGTCTGCCTGCCTGCCCATGCTCTGTGCCATAATGGGGATTGCCTTCTATCCCTCTGAAACCATAAGACCAAATAAACTCTTCCTTTTGTAAGTTTCCTTTGTACGTGTTTTATCACAGAAATAGAAAAGTAGTGAAGACAGAATAAAGAGAATGAAGTAGAGTGTTCACCACAGAGGAAGAACACAGCTCTATGTTTTGCAAATGGTACGGAGGACTGTTGGGCTTCCCCCGGCTGATCTTTGCAGAGATCCCTAAAGTGGACCTGGTGTTTATTAAGAAAGGGAGGTTAGGGTTAGGGTTAGGGTTAGGGTTAGGGTTAGGGTTAGGGGGTTAGGGTTAGGGTTAGGGTTAGGGTTAGGGTTTTGGCAGTGGCTTGGATCCATACAATAAGACTGCAGTGGTCCTTGCTGTTTCTTAGCCAATGGCATTCGGTTCTTTCATGTTCTGAGGTGGCCATTCTGTCATATCTACCCCAGGCCTCACCATTACACATGTTGGCCAGAAAAGGAAATAATTGTTCATTGTACCATGGCTTTTCATAGAAAGTGTTTAGTGTGGGTACAAAAGAGGTATCATGGAAGGGAAGATTGGGTACTCAGAGTCTTGGAGAAGAATGAAACTCACAGCCTTCCAGAAAAGTTTGAGGTGAGTAGTACAACCTGAGCCTGAGGCATATAGGTTGACAAGGGCTTCCCTTCCTCCTTGTTGTTATAGTGCCCAGGAAATATGATCATATCTATACCATACATTGGGGTACCAGATAAAGGGGCGTGGCTTCCCACAGCCAGAAGCAATAGGCCAGGAAGCCGTGGAAACCCCGGATTTGCTTGACTCCAGTGATTTGGGGATTTTGGAGAACAGTCTGGTAAAGTTCACAGGAGGCCAATGAGGCACATAAAAGAAGGAACTGTGTCTGGTTCAAGTTATCGCTAGGCATTTTGTATTTGACAACAAAGCTGCTTTATGGTGACTTGCTGGCATCTCACCAAAAGGTCTAGGTCTACTTCCTGCATCTGTCACAAAATATTCCAGTCAAACACCACAGCCCCCCACCTCTACCAGAAAAGATTTCTGTCTTCACTGCGTTATAGTACCCAACCTCCCTTTCCCCTTACTTGACCCATCCCAAGGCCACACCTGAGGAGTCTGGACCTCCTGGGCCACAGTAGTTCCATGTAACATCAATAGTATGCACATTCTTCACAGGTTCCTACAACACGTATAGCAAGATAGATTGTATCCTAGGACACATACATGCACACCCCAAAACAAAACTTGATGAACCAAAAATATATGAACTCATACAGAGAGTTTTCTCTGACCATGGTGGAAGTAAACTAGAAATCAGTAATACAGGTTAGAAGAAACTCTCAAGATACTTGGAAACTCAACCACAGTAGACTATTATGTCTTCTTGGTGGACCGACCCTTTGATAATTATATTAAGGATTTTATCTATCTCTGATAATTTTCCTTCCTTAAATGTCTACTTTATTTAGTGATTATCAGAACACTGACATGTTCCTTTGATTATAATTTCCATGAGATATATTGTTCTATCATTTTATTTCCAACCCACCTATATCATTATAGTGAAGTAGGTTTCTGGTAGAAGACATATGGGTGGGTCATATTTTTAAATTCATTCTGCCACCCCTGTACTTTACATGGTACATTTAGACCATATGTAAGCACTGAAAACTTTTTAGTTAATAGTAGGAATAAGAGAACAGTACTGAACTCATGACTCAAATTCAACATGGTGCTGTAGACATTGCCTGGTGCAATAAGACAAGAAAAGAGAAGAGGAAAGAAAAAAGGGAAAGGATGGACAAGACACAATGCTTAAAAAGGAAGAACCAAAGCCATCCCTGTCTGCAGACGACACAAGTGACAATATTTGAGATTTCACAAAGAATGTCCCTGAATGTCTTGGGGCTGATGAGTTAGTTTAACAAGGTCCCAAGCACAGGATTACATAATAACCCCAATTATACCTTTATATGTCAGCCACAAACACAGATGCACTGAAATTAAAGATTTAATATAAATTAAAGCTACCATGGGGCAACACTTCACCATCATTCAAAAATAATGATCAGAGATGGCAAAATAACATATATAGGTGAAGGTGCAAAGAACAAGGAGCCCTGCCTTGTTCTGTGACTAGGAACAAGATTGGTGCATTGGCTATTAACATGTGAGAGCAGTTCCTAAAAGAGTTAAAAGCAAAACTGCCAAGTTACCCAGAAGTCTCTCTTCTGGGTGTATTCTCAAATTAAATTAATTCACACCCTAAAAGATTTCCTCATTCCTACTTCCACTTAGCTTTATTTGTAATAGCTAATAGAAATAACCTAAATATCCATTAATGGATAAATTAAAGATCATGTATACATGTAGAAATATATACACAGAGAGAAAAGAGGGGTGAACAGAGACAAAGACAGAGACAGGAATATTATTTAGCTTTAAATAAAAGAAATTATTGCCATTTGCCACCATATGGAAGACCTGAGAAGATAGTGTGCTAAGTGAGATAAGCTATCATAGAAAACTATCACATGTTCTCACTTATATGTGGATGGCTCAAAGAAATAGATAAGAAGGATGACTACATCAGAGATGTAGGAAGACTACACTTAATAAAATCAGACTACATTAGGGCTTGGGATGATAGATTTTAGCTGTCTGTCACCTCTATAGGTGCCATGCATTGTGTTGTACACCTCAAAAATCTATTAAAAGTTTAAAACACAGTCAAGCATAGCAGCACACACCTTCAATTACAGTGATGTGGGATGTCCTTCTGTATATATGTTGTTTTATTGGTTGATGAATAACACTTTTTCAGCTAATGGCTTAGCACAGTAAAACCAGGTGGGAAATTCAAACAGAGATAGAGAGTAGGCAGAGTCAGAGAGATGCCACATAGCTGCTGAAGAAGAAAGATACCACTGCTGGAACCTTTCTGGTAAGCCACAGTCTCCTGGTAATACACAGATTAATAGAAATATGTTTTTTGTAGGGAGGCCGCTTGTTCATTTCCAGGCTGCCCAGACTCCCAAAATAACCACACAGAAACCTTATTATTTGTAATACTGTATGGCCAATAGCTTCAGTGTATTCCTGGCTAACTCCTATATCCTAAACTAGCCCATCTTCATCAGTCTGTGTATCGGCACATGGCTGTGGCTTACCTGGTAAAGTTCTGTCCCAAGCATCTGTCTCAGGTGGGGCTACAAGGCTTCTCTCTGATCCTGCCTTCTTTCTCCCAGCATTCAGTTAATTTTCCCTGCCTAGCTCTGCTCTACCCTGTCACAGGCCCTAAACAGCTTCTTTATTAACCAATGGTTTTCACAACATACAGAGGGGAATCCCACATCACCTCTCCTTTTCTGTTTAAATAAAAAGGAAGGTTTTAACTTTAACATAGTAAAATTACATGTAACAAAACAGGTATCAAGTAAGAATTACAGTAATAATATTTATATCTACTATAACTATAACTATTTATTCTTCAACTCTATCAAAGACTCCAGAAAGAAATAATATTACCTAAGTAAACAGTAAGTGCATTGTAAGCAACTTCCAAAACTCTAGAATTGACAGAGACATCTTATTGTCTGGACAGTCCCCCAAAGTTCTTCTGTATCATTGGGGCATCTGTCTTCAGCCTACAGGCCCACAGTATCCAGCAGACTTTTCCACAAAGCAAGAAATTTCAAAGACAGTTATGTCTATATTGGCAGCTTTTTAGTCACATTTTTCTGTGTTCTTCAGAATGTTTATCAGAATTTTTCATGAAGCAGGAACACTGAAGGATTGTCTCAGCTTTAGACAAGTTTAGCAGTCATCTCTCTGTGGGTTCTGCATGTCCAGTTTACACAGCATAAAATCAAGCAGTCCAGGCAAGAGCAGTTTCTTGCCCAAATGGCTAATGAACTCCATGAGGAGCCTCTTTGATGCCCATTATCCCCTTGAAGCAGACTGGTGCTGCCAGGAGCAGATGTGTCTCATGTCATGGAAAGTCCTAAATTCTTAAAAACATTTTAAATGCCATATTCTATAGGTCTTTGAAGGATTTGAAAAATACCTATCTAACTGAAATATATCTGTATACCTAGAAAACCTAACTAACATGACTACAAGCTTGACTATTATAGATGACTATCTATTAGCCTATATTTCTTAACTATACATTGTATTTTTAAAAGAACTATACAATAATAATATTTTATTCAAGAGCAGAAATATACAAATAACAAAATTGACCTTAACTTTGTATCAATAAACCAAGATCCATACCAATGCAAATTATTCATATCTATATTATATCTCCCTTTAAGTGTAAACAAACATTTATAAACAATATTTGGGAATATGGGCAAAGTTCTCTCCAAACTGCTTCCTGCTTTTTATTGGGCAAAATAATTTTGGGGGGTGTTTATGGTGACCTTTCGGGTAGTCTTGGTCAAACAAACCACATTAGTCTGGAATTAATCCGCAGGATCTCATCTACTATGGAAACAAAAGAAGAACCTCTTTTCCAAAGCAACATATCCTTAGGCCCAAATTTTGAAGACTAAATACCTTTAAAGTATATGTGTTGGTTACTTAGCTCCTTTACAGTCAAAAAATTCAAAGAAAACATAATAATATACATAATCTAGACTCTCTGTGTATGTTCCATCTTTATGTGGTTTATTTGTTTTTACTCTATTACTTTTTAATATTTATTTCATTATCTTTACTCCTTTATTCTATGACTGTCTCTACTCTGTCTCTTTAAAGACTTTGTTTTTTTCTAAACCATTTATTTGTTTTTATGACTCTCTATACTCTTTTTCTTCTCTTTCCCAAACATATGTACATTTATTTCAACACTGTGACTTGTTTAGAGTTCTTTTATGTCTGAAATCTGTCCTATTGTGCATCTGTAATTCTCTTCTGTCCAAGAGCATTTCTTAAAATGCTAAGCGCTTTTAAGGCTGCTTTGCCTTTTGGCTCTGGCCAGTCCAACATGGCTGGGCAGAGGTCTGTTTAGTGCAAGCCACACTCAAAACCCCATTTTCAGTCACAGAGTGGGTTTATGTTGCCATTAAGCAACTTGTAGCACTCTGATCACAAACCCCATTTAAATGCTTGGCCTCCTGAAAGAGCCAGAGTTCATGCTGCCATCATGGCCCAGGAAGCTGCCTTTCGAAACTCTGCTGAATCAGGAAAACCTCTCTTAAAGGAGCCTCGGCCAGAAAACAGCAAACAGAGCCCATCCAAAAGAAAAATGTGGCTAAACTTTGTTTTTTAATGTCTAGAATTTCTTTACAAGCCCTCTCAGGTTTTATGTGGATTTAGCTAGCACATGTTGGAGCACCAATTTATTGTAGAAGCTACTTATTTGTTCCTGCCTACCCAGACTTCTGAAATAATCACACAGATATCATTCATTTGCAATATGGTTTGGTCAATAACTTAAGCGTATTTCTGGCTAACTCTTATCCTAAACTAGCCCATCTCCATTAATCTGTGTATTGCCACATGTCTGTGGCTTTCCAGGTAAAATTCCGGCATCTGTCTCTGGTTGGGCTACATGCCTTCTCTCTGACTCTACCTTCTTTCTCCCAACATTCAGTTAATTTTCCCTGCCTAACTCTGCTCTACCCTATCACAGGCCCAAAACAGCTTTTTTTATTAATGGTATTTACAGCATACAGAGGGGAATCCCATAACATGTGTTAATTTAAGATATAAGAGCTGGCTAGAAAGACACCTAAGTTATTGGTCAAAAGCATTGTAATTAATAGAGTTTCTGTGTGATTACTTGGGTCTAGGCGGTCAGGAAACAAAAAACTCAGCTTCCATTTACATCCCAGTGATCAGAAGACAAAAGCAGGAAAATCCCTGTAAGTTTGAGGCCAGCCAGGGCTACAGAGTGAGCCCCTGCTTCACAAAATGAATGAATGAGTAAATGTATGAATAAACAAATAAATAAAACTTATTATTATAATGACAAAAATGAAGCACTTAGATCTGATTCAGAAAATCAGGTGCAGAATCTATAGGCTGAGAGTGCACAATCCTGATGAGAAAACCAAAAAGAACCCAACCTTTTCTCAGGGAGAAAAGAAATGTTCATGTTGGGCAGATTCACCTAGAAAAGGTGCCAGACATGTCTGAATTGATATATAGGTTTGGAGCATATGAGATTCTATTATCTCAGGGAAAGGATTGCAGATATAGACAAAATATTTTTTCTGAAACTTGTATGAAAAGAAGGGACTAAAGTAGCCTAAAAATGAATAGGAGGGGGCAGGAGAGATGACTCAGAGGTTAAGTGCACTATGATATTCTTCCAGAGGATGAATATGCCCAGCACCCACATAGATGCTTATAATCATGGCTATATCTAGTTCCAGAGGACTCAATGCCTTCTTCTGACCTCTGCAGGCACTAGGCACACATTGGTGCATATACATTCATGCATATATTTACATACGTACATACAGGAAAAAACACTTATATGTATGAAATAAAATAAATCTAATAGAAAATGAAAAAGAATAAATTTACAACTAGATTTTTGAGCCTGATGATACAATATTATCTTAGTTAGGGCTTCTATTGCTATGAAGAGATACCATGACCATAGCAACCCTTATAAAGGAAAACATTTAATTATACTGGCTCACTTACAGTTCAAAGGTTTAGTCCATTTTTTGCCGTGGTGGGAAACAAGACACCATGCAGATAGACTTGGTGCTAGAGAAGGAGTTGAGAGTCTTACGTCTTGACTCACAGGCAACAGGAAGTGGTCCGAGACACTGAGCATGGCTTGAGCATGTATAAAACCTCAAAGCCTATCTCCACAGTGACACACTTCCTCCAACAAGGCCACACCTACTCTAACAAATCCATACCTCCTAATGTTCCTTCCTTTGGGGGCCATTTTCTTTCAAATCACCACAAATATTAACATACAATATTATATGATGATATAATACTGTATATGAGGATGATTTTTAATTCCTAATCCTATATATAGGAGCATATAGCTCCTAAATTCTGGAATTACAGTTGTGTACCACCTTGGGCAGTTTAATGCAGTGTTGGGGATCAATCCCAGGTGATGTGGGAAGGTCATTTGTCAATCTGTTGTTTCATTGGTTAATCAATAAAGAAAACTGCTTGGCCTGATAGGTCAGAAAATTAGGTAGGTGGAGTAGACAGAACAGAATGCTGGGAAGAAGGGAAGTGACCCAGATGCCATGCCGCTCCTCTCCGGGGCAGACGCAATGAAGCTCCAGCCCAAGATGGACACAGGTCAGACATGCTGAATCTTTCCTGGTAAGACATCACCTCGTGGTGCTACATACATTATTAGAAATGGATTAGTCAAGATGTGAGAGTTAGCCAGTAAGAGGCTAGAGCCAATGGGCCAAGCAGTGTTTAAATGAATACAGTTTCCATGTAATTATTTCAGAGCATAAGCTAGCTGGCGGCCAGGAGTCGGGTGGCAGGAAAGCAGCCTGCTGCTCCTTCTATACCCAGGGCATCATACATGCTAGGCAACTCTACCATCTAAGCTGTATCCCTAGCCTATATATTTCTTATGAAGCAAATAAGGTAATATAATACTAATCAGGACCAGGGTATTTGTAGCAATCAATTGAATAGAGCAAAGAACTTGGAGGCAGACTCACACAGATCTGCCACACTGCGTTAAACAATGGTGAACTGTTACACTCTTTAGTAAAGATGACTGCTAACAAATGCTACTGGAACAACTGGGTGTCCATGGACAAAAGAAACAGATCACACCCTATCCCGAGATTCCCTGACTCCCAACACACAAACTAAGACATACGGCTAGAAGGTCCCCCTGGGGGAAAAATACTATAAGTGCAAGAAATTCCTTCTGTTCAAGATGGGAGTGTCTTTCTTTCCCTTTGGGACCCCGTCATGCTCCTGATGTGTGATGCTAATCATTCTGCTAACTTGTTTAGCACTGAATCTTTGAACTACAACATACCAGCATCTTCCTAACTTAATCAGACAGGAAGGGAGACACGGGATCATATCAAGACGGCGAAAGACTCCTGCTGTCTAACACAGGCCACAGTTTATCTTCTGTGGGCCACGGAAGGGGCTTATCTTACACCTTCACCCTGTTTACGGTTTTGTCGGTAGACAGATGAGGCCCTTCGGCATGTATTGTCAGGACATCGCCATTTCCTCCTGCTCAGAACACTGGGAATAGGAAGGGCAGCTCATCCAGGTGGGACACCAAGACCCAAGGAAGAGCAGAGGTTGTGGAGTTGTTGATCAGTGACAGAACCAGACCCTGTTTCTGGAATGCCGGCAACAAAGAGTAATGATGTGCAGGTGGGGATGACCCTTCTGGGGGATAGCAGGCAGAGCAGAGGTCTCAGAGAGAGAAACAAGACAACGCAGGGGACCGCATTATCAGTGGCTAGCATCTGACTTGACCTTCAACTTCCTTGCAGGGGACCTGAAAGGGTATATGGAATGTAAGTTCACGTCTTTTTTTTAAATCTTTATTTATTTTCATGTGTATGGATGTTTTGTCTGCATGCATATGTACTATATGCATGCACTTCTGAAGAAGGCCAGAAAAGGGTGTTGGATCCTCTGGGAGTGGAGTTAGAGATCATTGTTAGCCACCATACAGACTCCAGGAATTGAACCTGGATCCTCTGCCAGAGCATCAAATGCTCCTAAGCACTGAGCCATCTCTCCAGATCCCCCCCCCCCCCCGCAAGTTGCATTACTTAACATTTTCAACAAAGCACTACCTGTGCTGGATTTTAGAGGGTAGGAGGCATAAAAGACTCCAGGGATGTCAAGATGCAGCCTGTAGCAATCCTCTGTGTACCAGAACCTTCTTTGAAGATGCATGTCTGTGTCAGACTCCAGAGTGCATTTACGGTTGTTTAAAAAAAGCAACAAAACCATGCATTTAACTACCAGCAAATATCCTAGCTTCCCAGAGCTAACCCTACCCAGTGATACTGTGCTGTGGCTGAAGGCTCCAGGCTCACAAGAGAAACTGCTTAGGTCCATGCTGTCCTCTGCCTCTTGCTAATTGAGCGTGGCTAAATTCTTGGTCTTTCCTGCACCTCTGTTTCTTTACTCATACAATAGAGATAGCAGTGCCCGTGGAGTTAATTGGTTGCTTGGTGTAAATGATCAGATAATGATGGTTTGGATTAGAACAACTTTGTCTCTGAAAGGTCTCCCTTGAAAAGAAATGGGTAACACAGAGATCAAAAAAGAAATACTGAAAAATCATGCCGATAAGGCGACGGTGCCTGTAGAGGTGTGGTGGTATGCTTTTGTTGTATGGACAAAACTTTCTAGATATATTGCACGTGCTGTGAAGAGATATTCCAGAATCCATTCTGCAATTAAATCTATCTTTGTATTTTCACAAAGATGAGGAAGATTCATGCTCTGGAAAACACTGAACAATACAATGGTAGTATTCAGAGTTTGGACCCAGAATTTCTGGGTGTCAGCCCTGTCTATGAGAGTAACTGCCCTGGTTTAGTAAGTGGATAAATAGTTGGTTTCAGGCCCAGGCATGTCCTTTGCGTCCACATGGCAGCAACTTTGTGGGCTCCATTAGAAAGTGTGAAGGGCTGGGGGAGTGACCCAGATTCACCTGTGGATCTTCTGCGCACACTCTCAGAATGTTCTGATGCTCACCCGAGTTAAATACAGGGTTTCTCACACACACACACGGCAGTGACACAAAACAGGTATAGGCTTGGTGCCCCTGGCTTCTCTGAAGTGCAAGACTCTCACCAGAGGGAGGGTCCCAGATCTGTGCTGCGGTGGCTGCCCCAGCGAGCTACCTTCTCAGGGAGCTCTTTGCAGGTGTCAGGAGCAGTCGCCAACTGATTCTGTTCCCGCTGAGAAACAACACCCACAGGGTTGAGCTGAGATAGGAGAGAAACCACGAGAATTATTCTCCAGTCAGGGAGCAAGCTCTGTGGGGACAGTGGTGGAAACCTCTGGTTGACTTGTTTAAAATCCTAACCCACATGGAGGAGGAGATGGCTCTTGCTGAGTCATCAATTACCTACACCCTCGCTCCAGTTTTCTGAAACACTCTTGGAGAAGGAAAGGCCCTGCAAGCTAAAATACGCACTGCATTCTCCCATAATCTCAGTTAATGCTTTTCTCTATGAAAATGTAAACACTGCCAAGTGTTCCCATACACCAGGCGTTTCTGCCAGATTCCATCCCCAGAATCAGATAAACTCCTACAGCCCCACCTGTGCCTCTCCCTGGGAAGGGGAGACCCATGAGCTCAAAGAGCAAGGCCTGGATTCTTCATCTGTGCAGCACAAGGCGATACCAGAAGGCAAGGTGGGTGGGGAGGTCAGAGGGCATGAATATGAAGCAGGAAGCCCATACATCTTCTTCATGATCTTTTTTCAAGATGTTTCTTCTCTTTCCTTTCTGCTACAGCATGCATTAATTACACAAAGTAAAATTGGTTCAGCATCAATTCCTTCGCTGCAAATGATGGGTTCCCTCATATTTCCTCTTCTATTACTCTTTTCCCCTGCCCCTCCCCCTTCTTTCCTTCCTCATCCCTAATAGTCCTTCCTTTCAATTAGACTGAAAATGAAAATTCTGTCCCCCTTTTTGTCCTTCCCCTACCCTTTATGTGTGAGACTTATCTCTGAGAACAGTGGTTTACTTTGCTTAACAGGGTAATCTCCAGTTCCACCATGTTCCTGAAAATGACGTAATTTTGTTCTTTGGTTGAGTAGCACTCTTTCTTGTCTACAGCACACTTCCATTCACTATCCATCTGCTGAGGGCACCTACCTGATTCCGCAGGCTTGCCGTTGTGAACAGTGAGTGAGAAACACAGGCGTTCTGTCCATCAAACACACCGCCATCGCAGAACACTGCCTTTCCTCACTTGCCTTCCTTTGCCTCTGTGATCTGAACTCAACAAAGAAACTAGAACGCCGTCAAGATTCTTTCTAGATTTACTGTGCTCAGATCTTAATACCTGATTAGTCAGTCATGTGTTCTATCTTCATACCCATGGGGAGGAGTTCTCACATGCTTAGGAACAACGCAGAATCCTCGGGAGCATACAGCATTGAGCCAACTCCCTGGGTCAAGGGAGTTGGAAGGACCTCATGGGACCTTACTGGACAGGGAGCCTGATTGCAGGTTCCCACCCAGCCCCAGTAGGACCTATCACACCAAAAAGTTCTTCCTGGAGGGAAATAGAGAGACTGCATTGCCCGTGATTTATTGACAATAGCTGACAGGTATGGATCCAGGGCAGTACCCCAAGTCTTCTGTCTGTGTTACCATATTTAATCCACGAATAAGCTTTTCTTGATTATGTTGTGTCGCCAGTTTGAGGGATTGTCACTGGAGGCAGGTACTCTTTCAAACCCAATAAGAGAGAGTCTGAGGACACTCACCCTCCTCCAGTGAACTAAGCAATTTACTCCCTTCTTTCTTGAATCTTTCCTCTCCAGAGAGGCGGGGAGAGGGGAGAGGGAGAGAGGCCAAGAGCCTTGGCTTCAAGTACCATTTAATGCCGGTCTCTATCTGAGGCAGAGTCTAAGGAGCACCTGGGAAAGTTTCCTAAGTCTGACTCCAGTCCCTAAACCAGCCTGGAGACTTTGTCCCCAGCCACAGGCAGACTGTCTGGTACCCTCCTCCAGCAAACCCTCTTAAGTTCCAGTCACAGAGTTCCCCTCTTGTGAGGCATTTGGCATCATGGAACTACACTCAGCTTTCCATGGGTGCCCGCTCTCTCCTCACTTCCCCAACGCAAAGAAAAGCAAAGAAGCGGAGGGGTCAAGACAGGCCAGCCGCAGGAAACACGTGAACATCGGATGTGAAATAACTTGCAGAAGTGAGAGAGAAATAATTCTAGGCAGGGAAGAGGAAGTGTTTCCCGAGACAAGAGTTCAAGGGAAGAAGAAGGGAGACAGAAAAACAGCATGACACGGGACAGAGCAGGACCGTGGCTTCCAGGAACCTGTGGACTGTTGGGGAATGATGCCGCCTCGCAAGTGGTATCTGTGTTCATTGCTAAGCTTCACTGCTTCCCTATGGGGGTGTTGCCATGAGCGACCGACTGAGGAGGGATCTTCACATTCTGTAGAATGTCTGGTGACCTCTATGTGCTGCGGGTGGGGACTGGGTTCCAGCTCTCCTTCTCAGGTGGACTCCAGAATGGTAACTGTAGCTTTCATTGAAGACAATCGTTTTGTTTTTGTAACAATCAGGATATGATTTTAATAAGAGCTCAGGAAAAGAAGATGAGTGGGAAGGAGGCAGTGGCTGGGACTCAGTTGAGCTGAGAAGAAGGCATGGCAAGAGGCCACAAGGAAGTTAAGGAGGAGAACAGTGGAAGGGGAAGAGTGAGGTCATGAGGAGGGCTAAGCATGAAGACCGGCCTTTCATTTGTTCTGCCATCTTTAGGTCCCACTTGGTCCAGAGAGTTTGGTGAATGAGATGGTCGACAAGGACATACATTTTATCCTTTAAACAGAGCCCAGGATCTCCTCCTCCTCATCATCATCACCACCACAGATGGCCAAGTTCCCCCATGTAACACAATCTATCCACTCTTTCACGATAACGAAAGCAGACTCCTGGTAGAATCAGAAGTGGTGCCACTGTACCAACTCCTCATCCACATCTGCTACGGAAAGCTTTGGGGGACACCTAGAAATGCCCACTCAGGAAGATAAAAAGCCCTGTGCACTGTCTCTGACACTTCGGTAGGTTTCTGTTTTGAAGTTCTGGATTTTGCAAGAAAGGCCCAGCTGTGCATCAGGCAACCTTCTGAGGGTTTTTTGGATTCATCCAAAGCAGAAAGTCACCAAAGAGGGTCTTGCTGCAATTTGGGGGCTTTGGTCTTGCTTAATGGTGTGATGGGCTGGGGAGCTTGGACATACTCAAAATAGGCCAAGTTTCTAAAGTTTATATAGGGTGCTTTTCATGTCCTGTATATATACAAAGATTAAACAAAGACATTAAGTTTTCCACTCTTAATTTCTTAACCTGTCTAATACAAACCATTGACAGAGAGAGAGAGAGAGAGAGAGAGAGAGAGAGAGAGAGAGAGCCTATATAAGTGAAATCCCCTTTAGGCCAGTCCATTAAAGAGCATTTAATAGCTTTGGACCAATAAACTGATGGTCATTAAAAGAAATGATAAGAAAAAGACCTCAGAGAGAGGAGAGAGTTAAGGGAAGATTCTAGATAAAGAGCCATATTTCCTACAAACAAGTATGCAAACAAAACAGACCATGCAAAAGGCACTGTGGAAAAAGAGAAGAAAGCTAAACAATGGCTTTATTGATTTAAGACATGTGGGTTTCATTAGTGGAAGCCGAATGCATTAAAATAGGTTGTGATATCTGAATGAAGGCAAAGAGCAAACTTAGGTCATGGGACTCCTCGGACAAAAGGCATGATCAATCTTGATTAGGTAATTGTACTATGGGGCGGGAGAAGAAAAGCAGCTCTTTTCTCCCTGTCCTCCCCACCCCCACTTGGAGAGTTTCTCAGCCTTCAGAGGTAAGTCAGCAGGCGGACATAGAGAGGCAAATGCCAGGGTCCTCTCTGCTTGACAGAGCAAGGTCTGCCTGCCAAGGCAGCCCCGAGCCAGAAACACTCATGCTGCTATGGAAATAAATAACGCAGAGATCAAAGCGGTGCATGTAAGATGTCTCAATGCAAAGCTTCCGCAGAACCCAAGAGCGATAAAGTAGCAATAACAATTTCGGTTCACTTTGGTCAGCATTTTCCCCTAAGAGCTCATAATTCATGGTAGCATATGGGAAATGGGCAGGCATTCTCAGGACAGCTTCACTTGAGGAAGAATGGATGGAGACGAAAGCGAAAGAGCACTTGACTCTTCTATGAGAACAATTGTGCCTCAACAAGCATACAGAGAAGGTGGCGGGTACTTAAACAAGGACTAGCCCCTTCTCCTCTCCCTCTTCCTCTCTTCTTCCTCTCCCTCCTCCTACTCCTCTTCCTCCTTCTCCTCCCCTTCATCTTCTTCCTCTTCTCCCTCTTTCTCTTCCTCCTCCTTCCCCTTCTTCACGTTTCCTTCATTTTGCTTTTTGAGACAGGAACTCAGGTAACCCAGGTCAACCTTCAACCCCCTAAGGACCTTGAGCTCCATATCCCCTCCCCTCCACCCCCAAATGCTGCGATGACAGGCGGGCACCACTTTACCCAGCTTGGATGAACTTTTAAAATCATTCTGAAGCTTTTGTCTTAGTAGATACCTCAAGCTAAAGCAAAACAGTTAAACTAAGAGAAATGTGTCTTTTAAATTTTATGTATGTGTTTCTGTTCCCTTCCTTTTCCATCAAGAGCATAGTCCCATAAACTAGCCCTTTCTCTGATACCCTTATACATCTGATCTCGCCGGGATCTCTTGTCCCCAAAAGACCAGCCCAGGCAAGGGCCATTTGTGTCAACCAGCCTAAGACAGAACTCATTGGTTTGGCATTTTGTCTTTATAATGCCCACCCTTGTGAGGCTTTGTTATTGTTTTGTTTTTTTATATTTATTTACGTATGTATATGGTTAGTAGGGCACACACCAGAGTATGCGTGTGGTAATTTGTTCCCTTACTTGACCTGCCATGTTGGTACTGAGGACACAGCTTGGGTCCTCAAGCTTAGAGAAAAGCATCTCAACCCACTGAGCCATCTTGTCAGCCTCCAGGCTGCAGCTCAAATGACTGCCTTGGGTATATTGTAATACACGTTTTTAGTTGACTTAGTAAGAAACGTGCTGGCATAGCATCCGGGTGACACCCCGAGGCTTGTGGTTTAGAAGAGTTTAGCTGTGGAGAAAGATATATAAAGCGGGACCTTTGTCAATATCTTGATTAAGGGTTCAATGCGTCTATTAACATGGGCTAGAGAAGACTCAGGAACTGGGCAAATGTTGGAAGGCAACAGTAGAGGCTTGTCCCTGGGTGTCTTAGGATGTATAGGACGGAAGGTTAGGACTGTGTGGGTAGGAAGAAGGGCTCCTGAACAGTGTTCCTGAAAACTGAGGCCATCCAGAGGGGAATCCAACTGCCTCTCACTGGAAGTTATGCGTATAGGAAAAGGGAGGGGCCAAGCGGAATGGAAGGGGACCTGTGCTTCTGGCAATGGGGACTTGGCCATCGCTGGTGTCAGACAGAATTTTAACCTGACTAACAGATCTCACGTTTGGAAGAGAGGGCTGCCACCCTGGAGGCCTCTGCTGCCATCCATGTGCCCAGCCTCTGGCATTGGTCCTCCCTATTCTCTGCCTGTCATTGAAGATAGTGTCCCCAACTTGCTTTCACTAAGGGAAATTCAGAGCTCCCTTTGCCCATGTTTAAAATGTGTGTGTGTCTCTCTCTCTCTCTCTCTCTCTCTCTCTCTCTCTCTCTCTCTGTGTGTGTGTGTGTATAAGAGAAAAGTATGTATATACATGTGTGTGTGTGTTCATATATCATTTAAAAATATAAAACAAGGAAGAGATCTGTGATCGGATTTTGTTGAGACCCTGCTCTTTAATCCGTCACTCATGAGCAGTGTGACCTTGGTTGAGTTATGTTACTCTTTCCTTCACCCCACCTTTGTGTGCTCAGTGCCCGGGGACAGGGAGTGTTCTGTCGCTGCTGGCTGGAGTCATTTGTAGGAGTGCAGCAGCGGTGGCACTTACTGACCGGTGGTGAAGGTACAGATAACAGTAAGTGTGGTGGTATGTGCCTGGAGAGGCGGAGGCAGGAGGATGACTTTGAGTGTTGGGAGCTGTGAACCCCCAGATCCTGAATTTCTGGTAAACAACTTCTAAGGCTTGCAGCTGCTCTGAGCACAAGTTCCTAATGGCAGGGGAGTAGTTTCTGGTGGGTTTGGCTGGGGCATGGCTATCCCTATATAAGCTGCCCCTCCCCGGACACAAGAAAGGGGTCATTCCTGTTTCAAGGATGACCTGTGCCTCTGTCTCTGTGTCTTTCTGTGTTTCAATCTCCAGCCCCTTGCCCGGTTCACGAACTGGTATGGTAGTGCACAACACCTGTCTGCGCTACATTTAAAGTCATTCTTATCTACAAAAAAAAAAGGAGGAAGTGATGGAGGAGGAAGAGAAAGAGGAGGTAGAAAAGAAGGACTGAGTTGCAACTCGGTGGTAGAACCCTTGCCTAGCAGGCACAGGGCCTTGGGTTCAGTCCCCACCTATGACAATGAGTCCTACAGTCCCACAACAAGCAGGGAAAGGGGGTGATTGATTCTCAGATGCTATAAGAGGGCACTGGGGGTCCTAGTTTTAATGGGGGAATTTGGAGGAAGCACTCCTCACCGTTAACAGTGTTGCCACTGGACTAACGAGGCTGCAGTGAGGATGAAGCTGAATGGTGACACAGAGGGGACAGGGTCCCTAATAAAATAGCTGCAGCCAATCCTGTGGGGGAGACCATGCCTGGAGCCATACACTCCTGACTCAACTGGAACCCTGAGCAGGAGGACCTGGTGTGGGAGGTCCTTCTGTGTATGTGTTGCTTTTATTGGTTAATGAATAAAGAAGCTGTTTCGGCCAGTGGCTTAGCAGAATAGAGCTAGGCAGGGAAAACTAACTGAATGCTGGGAGTAAGAAGGTAGAGTCCAGGAGAAGCCATGTAGCCCCTGCTGGAGACAGACGCCGCACGAAACTTTACCTGGTAAACCTCAGCCATGTGGCAATACGCAGATTAATGGTGATGGGTTAGTTTAGGATATGAGTTAGCCAGAAACACGCTTAAGCTATTGGCCAAACAGTATTGCAATTAACATAGTTTCTGTGTGGTTATTTTGGGGCTGAGCAGCTGGAAACAAACAGCCTTCTTACAACAAGGATCACTCTCAGAGACCAGCCTGGAGGACACAGGTGATGATTGTCACATGGCACATGACGACTGTCCTTCTCCCTGTCTGTGCTGGGACAGGGACAACATCTAGAGCTCTTCTGGCCTGCAGGCCAATCCCAGCCCTGACATCTCCTTTCCACCAACAGCCTCAAGCTGCCTGTGAGAGTGACTAAATCTGGGTGATGCAGACTCTCCCAGTCCTGAGCAGCTCTTCCCCGCTCACTTTCCGATTTGATTGGAAGCGTCCATTGCTTTAGAAGTGTTTGCAGCATCTGAACACAGCTTCACCAGGGACTGGAAACTTCCAGTGACAAATGGATGTTCTGTAGTCACCACCCTGCTGGCCTACTGAAGAGACCCCTCATGCTTTTCAAATTGTGAGAAAATATGTGCAAGATAAAATTTACTATTGCTAGGGGTACACTCAGCAGCATTGGGTGTTCCTGTGTGTGGTGTAGGTGTTGCCGTCATGCATCTACATCCCAGCTTGAAACTCTGAACCCCTTGCTTAGCTCCCCACTTTCCTCTCTTCTTCTTCTTCTTCTTCTTCTTCTTCTTCTTCTTCTTCTTCTTCTTCTTCTTCTTTTTTTTTGGTTTTTTCGAGACAGGGTTTCTCTGTGGCTTTGGAGCCTGTCCTGGGACTAGCTCTGTAGACCAGGCTGGTCTCGAACTCACAGAGATCCGCCTGCCTCTGCCTCCCGAGAGCTGGGATTAAAGGCGCCCACTTTCCTCTTCTCTTAGCTGTTGTTGATCACCGCTCTATTCTTGAAGGCACCTCACAAAAGCAGAAGTATACAATACCAGTCCTCTCGTGTCTGGCATGTTTGGTTTTGTACAATATTGCTATAACTGGTAGAAGTCAGTGCACCCTCTCCATCTGGATGAACTTGGGAATCAGGCTAAATTCTCAGCTCATCTGTGTGGAGTCATTAGAACAGAGCTTGGTTAGAGTATACTGAGCCAGGGCGGAAGGGCTTGAGGCTGGGAGCAGCGTACTGAGTATGTGATTTGAGGAAATGCTCCATGCTGGGGTTCTTCATCTATAATACAGAAACCTTGGCAGTAAATATGTGTGAGACTATTGTGAGAATCAAACAAACGTAAAAATACATGTTATATAGCTGCACTGGGAAAATACTAATATAACTTAAAATAAGAACTCAAGTGAACATATCTAAGTACAAAATTTAAAAACAAGGACTCACATTCATTCTAAACGAGCAAAGTGTCTTCTCTCTAAACATTACCTACATGGAGATGCTACAAGTTAAACATGAACTATTCTGTTAAAAACAGAAAAATTTAAAAACACAACAGACTTCAATCTTAAGAAAAAGTGAGATCTCGGTGAGGAATGTAGCTCGTATTTGTACAACCAGCTCCCGGGAGCTGAGGCAGGAGGATCAGAAGTTTGAAGCCAGACCAGGAGATATGGTAAATGGGAAATGTGAAGCTAGCCTGGGCTACACAGTGAGATGGGGAAGGGAGAAACTGAATCTAAATAGAGCATAAAAAGGTTTAGAAAACACATCCCAAATGCCCATTTGACAGATTCTATATGCAATATCGCAAACATGACAGTATTGGCCAAATTCTTCCAGAAGGGCGAATGAAGCAGGTCCTGTGCAGAGAGAAAGGACAACTTGACGGAGAGACGGCTCAGTGGCAAGGGCAGAAGACCAGAGCTCCATTCCCAGCCCCACTTCAGAGGCCTCACAACTGTCTGCAAGTCCAGTTCCAGGGGCTCTTACACCCTCTTTGGGCCTTCTTGGACTCTGACTCGCATGTATAAACACACACTCAGAGACACACACGCACATATATACATAAACACACATATATACACATACTAAAAAATGAAAATATTAAAAAAGGAAAAGTGAAATTTAAGACACTCCAGAGATGGAGCTGGAGAGATGGCTCGGTGAGGACCCAGGTTTGATTCCCAGCATCCACAAAGTGGCTCACAACCATTTGTAACTCTGGTGCCAAGGGATTCAAAGCTCTCTTCTGACCCCCGTGGGCACCAGGCATGCACACGGTGCACAGGCACACACGCAGGCCAAGCAGTCATCACATCAGAAGAAAAAAAAAAGACAGTCAGAGATGAAGCAAAGTCTCCCACCAGCACACCTGCCCAGAGGATGAGATGCAAGGATACAACACAAAAGGGACCGCTCAAGCAGAACAAAAGAAGCTCTCAGTTTTGCATATTTGTGGAAGGGCTTTCCCCACTATCAAACAAAGACGTGATTGCCTGTCTTAGGAAAACCCATTTCACTGATTCTGAAAAACCAAAACCATCATCCTGAGTACAGATTTTGCAAACAAAATTTTCCCTGTCCTCACAGGAACTACCCCGCTTCCAGTTCCTAAGTCAGAAGTGACCTTGGTTTGGGGGATACATCGTCTAAAGATCTGTCATTGTCCCCACTACGGCTTCCACATTGGGAGTCCAGTTGTCCTGTGGTCCTGTCTTAACTAGGGAAGGTATTTGCTTTGTCTTCATGTTATCACAGGCCAGCCTTCCGCTACTACCTCTTTTACGAATGTGGTGTATAATAAGCTTTGAGATTCTGAAATCAAGAGCCTAATGTGCCGTGCGGGGAATGTGTGGAGAGACTCCTTTGAATCTGGGTACGGGTTTATTGTTTTCTCTTTGTACATCAAGTCCCTCCCTTTCCCCAAGTCAGAACCAACTACTTCTCCTCCTCCAGCAGCATTTTGGTGACAATTAAATTACTTTCATTTTCCAGTGACTATTGTAAACTTTCTCATTTTTTGAATGACAAATTACATTTCTCTCTTATCTTCAATCATTGTGTGTGTGTGTGTGTGTGTGTGTGTGTGTGTGTGTGTGTGTGTGTTGTGCTTGCCAGATCAGAGTGTGTTGTCTTAAAAGATTTCCCTGACAGGTTTTATCAGGACATGCACAGTGTACCTTCTGACAAGTCAAGCCAGCTTCCCCTCTTCTTGTTCTAGGTTCTTTGTTTTCAAATTTCACAAACCTTTTGACTCTCAAAGGAATTAACTTGCCAATAAAGCCCCTAGACTTTGGCCTCAGGGACAGGAAAGGGGAACCAACACAAATTCCTGGAATTTAGTAAGAGGGGAAACATTTCATGACCTTTGTTTTTTAAAGCAGGTTTTCGGGGGTACTAGAAAATTCCCCTAGAGTTTTTTCATTAGAGAGAAAACAGTACACACCAGGTATGAAAACAGGAAAAGGGTAAGAGAGTGGCCACTGTTTGATCATCTCTAGAGAGGGGAAATTTGTCTGAGGCAAACAGTTCTCAGAAAAAGCGAGAGTTTCTTGAATATGAATGTTTGGATGGTTTTGACGCCCTCTAAGTCAGGGCCAGACTGAAGCCCATACCCTGGAGGGCTCTGAAAGCCAAGGTAGGTCAGGGGACAGTCTTGGAACTCAGAAAGAACGGACTGGAGAGTCAAACTTGCCTGTTAGAGCTGCGGGAACTAAACATTAAGCTGAGACACAATGAAACACTGGGTAATAACAGCATGGGAGTGGGCCCAGAGGAAACTGTGCATAAGGCAAATAGATAAAATGGCATTTTTCAAAAAGGCACAGTTTGGCTAAATTCAACCTGTAATTAAAACTGCATGCTAAGATTTCTAGAGGAATGCTGAAAAACTAAAAGGAGAACCTATAAATTCCACACTAATGGGGCGAGAGCAGTACAGAGAAGGAAATTTATACACAATTATATTGCTTTTATTAATTGTTTTAAATTTTTAAACTCAACAGTCAGCTTCATAGGCTAATTTTGGAAAACAGCACAATCAACCCAAGGGGGTAAAAAGAGCAAAAATAGCAAGAACAGAAATTTTGAAGCTAGTTAAAATAAACGTTACAAAGAAAATCAAGATATGAAAACTGTATCTTTATAAACACCAGAAAATAGAAAAATGTCTTGCAAAAGAGATAGAGAAAAGGAGACAAAGGTTAAAAACAACAAATATTAAGTCTAAAATGTAAAATCATGGATAGAGAGCTATAAGTATGTTTATAATAAAGTGAGTAGATTAATAAAACTATATTTGATATTTTAAGTGAAATAGAAAATTTCTTCAAAAATAGAAATAACAAAAGATGCTTCAGGCAATAATGGCAAAATATGAATGATTTGGCCATATGGTAAGTTCTTCTATCTATGTGTTGCTTTTATTGGTTAATAAATAAAGAAACTGCTTTTGGCCTGTAATAGGGCAGAGTAGAGCTAGTGGGTGGGGGGAACTAAACTGAATGCTGGGAAAAAGAAGGCAGAGTCAGAAAGAAGCAATGGAGCCGCCAGAGGGGAAAGATGACAGCTGCCAGCTGGAACCTTGCTGGTAGGCCTCGAACCTCATGGTAAAATATAAAATAATAGAAATGGGTTTATTTAAGATGTAATAGTTAGCCAGAAATAAAGTTAAGTTGTTGGCCAAACAGTATTGCAAATAATACAGTTTTTGAGTTATTATTTTGGGTCTGAGCAGCTGGCAACAAACGAGCAGCCTTCCTCCTCACTACAATTTGGTAACTGTTAAAATATTAAGTTGGAATTTAAAAACCTTCCTACAAGATTAAGAGGTCCTGGAGGGACACACTCCTCACACTCAGGAATGAATAGTCTCAGATTGAACCAAACTTGCAGACAGGAAATGGTATATTTTACCAAATTATACTTGTTTTTTATCCAAAATTAGAAAACAAATGCATAAAAATAGAAGCAAAACCGAAGTTTTAGCAAACTGAGTCTTGTCAACTATAGTTCTACGTGTGAACTTTTGTTTTAGTTAAGATGCAAGTTTAGTATTAGTGAGAACTCAGAAAATCTATTCATGTAATGAACATAACACATGAAAGGAAGGGATTGATCATCTTAATAGATTCATTAAAATCATCCAATGAAATTCAAGACAGTACAGTAATATAACTTAGTGTGATGAAAGGTATTAACAAAAAAAAAGGGCTATGGAGATGGTTCAGTGGGTAAAGCATTGTCCTGTGCATGTTTGCACATCAGGGTTCAGATCCCCAGAACCCAGGGAAAACTGGATGCAAGGATGCATATCTGTCACCCCAGTGCTCCTGCTACAAAGTGGAGTGCAGAGACGGGGGGTGGAGGGGTCCCCAGTAGCTCACCAGTCAGCTAGTCTGGAGAAAAGAATAAAAGGCCATCTCAAACAAGGTGAAAGGTCACAACTGACACTTAAGGCTCTCCCCTGACCTCCACATATGTGCCCTAGCAAATGCATGCTCACCCCAAATATATACATGAATCTTAAAAAAAAAGCTAAACAAATGAAAAAACATATTAACTTCATAGGTCAGAAAGTTCAGTTTTGCAATGGCAGCAGTTCCTGTATAGCAGATTCAAAGACTGATTATGTTTATTCCCAAAATGATTTTTCCTGAACATTGGTCTAATTTTGAAATTCATATGAAAGGGCAGAGTCATTACAATATTCTTGAAGAAAACAAAGAAGTCAAGGGACTTCCCCTATCAGGGCTTCACATGAGGCTGTAGCAATCAAAATAATCCCAGCGCTGGGAAGACATAGAGGAGAATTCTTGGGGTTTGCTGGGCAGCCAAATTAGTGAGTTCCAGGTCAGAGAGAGACTCTTTCTCAAAAATCAGGGTGGAGAGCAATTGAGAAACCCAACCTCTGGTTTCCACACACACCCACACACCTACACTCATATACCACACATATATACACAGCCCTGCACACATACACAGATATAATAAACGATGAAAATCATATGCCGTCAAGTGTGGCAAGACACCTGCCATACACAAAGCTGGCAAGGGTTCAGGATGACAAAATTATTAGGGATGTCTATGAATCAACACATAGATATAATACATAAACATCTTCATATGTGCTACTAGAAATAATAAATAACCCAATGAGGAAAATATAAATGTTCCACAAAGGAAGAAAGCTGATTAGTAATAAATATTAAAAGATACTCAACTCATTTGTAAGCAGAGAAATGCAAATGTAAGTGGTCCATGGTTTAAGAGCCGCATGCCTGGCAGACGGTCCAGTTCTTGGCCGTATCCCGTGTCCATAAGGATGCCTGCTTCAGTGGGGTACAACCGAAGTCGGTAAGACCTTAGACATTGCCTGCTAGGTTGACTCATCAATTCTGCCCAGCAAAATGCTTTCACGTGTAGCCAGGAAATGGATATAAACACTTGTTCATAATAAGTAAAGAGGTTGAAAACAACTTGAATTTCCATCTATGCTGAAGTGCATACATGACAGATAGAATTGGAAACAGCTACAGCAAAGTGGATGAGCCTCCAGAATACTGCAGAATGGGAAGTCACTGATAAATGATTTTGAGCAGTCCTGAGGAAGTGAGAATTTTGAAAAAGTGAGGGTTGAGTTAGAAAAGGAAAGGGCAGGGGCAAAGATCAATACACCCCACCGTGGAATCAATTGCCTCCCCTAGATGGTTTCCTGACACACATCCCTGGTAGACATCTGGTTCTATAATCTTTGACACGTGTGTGCAGTGTGTGTGTGTGTGTGTGTGTGTGTGTGTGTGTGTGTGTGTGTGCACAAGTGCAGGCATATGTATATATATGGTACACATGTGGAGGTCAAAAGATCACCTCTGGTGTTTGTTCTCACGTCACACCTTGGCTGAGGCAGGCTCTCTCTGGTTTCCACGCTGGGCACTCCAGTCTGGATGGCCCTCCAGCTTCTGGGATTCTTCCTCCCTCTGCTTCCCTTCTTACCACATGGGCTCTGGACTCACGGCTGTATGCCACTGTGTCCAGCTGTATGTGGATTCGGGGTATCCAAATTCAGGTCCTTTTGCTTGACCCTGAGCCATATTCCCAGTCCCCTGGATGTCTTCTTATGAAGCATGTCCAGTTCTGAACAACAGAATTGGTGTCTGGAATACTTAAAAGATGAGAAAGCCTCAAATGCAAATAAAAAGGGTAAAATGGTTAGACAAGAAATAAAAATAGTCACACAAAAAAATCATTCAGAAAGCCTGCAGGGAACAGTAAACTCAAAGTGAATCTGCCCTCCACTTTCAGTCCCTAAAGTAGTGGTGCTCAATCTTCCTAATGCTGTGACCCTTTAATAAAGGTCCTCATGTGTGGTGATCCCCAATCATAAAATTGTTTTCATTGCTACTTCAAAACTGTAATTTTCCTACTGTAAATTGGTATAGGAGGGTCTTCTTTCTATGTGTTGTTTTCATTGGTTGAATAAAGAAGCTGCCTTGGCCTTTTGATAGGGCAGCCCTTAAGTGGGCAGGATAGACAGAACAGGATGCTGGGAAGAAGGTAGGCTGGGAGAGCTGCCATGGAGCTAGCTGCCAGGTTAGACGTGCTGAATCTTTCCCGGTAAGCCACGACCTTATGGTGAACACAGATTACTAGAAATGGGTTAAATCAAGATGTAAGAGTTAGCCAATAAAAGGCTAGAAATAATGAGCGAGGCAGCGATTTAATTAATACAATTTCTGTGTGGTTATTTCAGGGGCTAAGCTAGCCAGGAGGAGGAACAGGCAGGCTGCATTCTGCCGCCAGGCTAGCTCAATCATAGAGCGAGACTCTTAATCTCAGGGTCGTGGGTTTGAGCCCCACTTGGGTGCCAGATAATGCACAAAACAATCCCACACCAGTTTGGATTCAAAGGGTTATTTATTTGAGGGGAGAAAACTTAAAGAACACCATCCTACACAAAAGCCAGGAAAGGAGTCTAGTCGCTGGAGCAAGAAAATGAGCAGAGGGCTGCCACTGTTTTTTAAAGAGAGAGAGAGACCACGCCCCAGTGGGCTGGTATCTCAGCAGCTATTGGCTGACGGAGCGGAAGGAGCTCCTGCAGCAGTGAATATCGTAAATATCTGTGTTTTCTGATGGTCTTAGGTGATACCTGTGGAAGGGTTGTTTGACCCAAGGGGGTCACAACCCACAGGTTGAGAACCACTGCCTTAAAGAGGCACAAAAGGTGACCACAGGCATGCTTCTACAGGAATAGCAGAAAGACTGTGTTGAGCTGGGTAGTGGAGGGAGATTTAAGAGTTAACATAACTAAACTTTGCCCCAAGCTTTTTCTCTAGGCCCAGAGAACAAAACTCTAGAACTTGATTTTATTTCTAAAGGTCTGATAGTTTTTGTGCCTAGAAAGGCATTACCATGACAAGGCTTGGAATTAGCATTCAATTCATGAACACTATAAACTAAGAGTATCAATTATCAGTGCTGAAATCCTTTGCAAATCTTTGTTTCTTTGCATGTTTAAGAATACAATAATTATCTGTGTAAGAAGTATCATTTTCATGCTCTGTGATAATATTTAAATTAATTCATAAAAGACTAAATTCTTCTCTGTTAAATAACAATAAATTTTCCTTAGATATTTACGCTACAATTATATGCTTAACACATCTGAACGTGTCAAAGACTCCAAATGCCCACCAAGTATAGTCTACACGCTGATGAAAGTCGTCATCTCCTGATGTTGACTCAGCTAACAAGACTTTCCAATATAGCAGAAGGAGCTAAGTGGTGGTAGTGTACACCTTTAATTCCAGCACTCAGGAGGCAGAGGCAAGTGGAGCTCTGTGAGTTCGAGGCCAGTCTAGTCTACAGAGCAAGTCCCAGGTCATGCTCCAAAGCTACACAGAGAAATCCTGTCTCGAAAAACCAGAGTACACACACACACACACACACACACACACACACACACACACTATTTTAATGTCATGTAACCAAAAGATAGATAAAACATATCCAAGCACAGTATGATAATGTCAGCACTTCTATATTCACACAACCCTTAAAATACACATCTTACGTAACAATATGGCTATTGCAATCACCTTTACCCTCTCTCAGAATGGCACACATAGCCATTGTTGGCCAGCAAAGTATCACTGGGTGAGCACAGCAATCCAGGTAGAGTCTATTCAGAGTGTTTGCCATCAGACCTGCCACGGTGGTCTAGATGCCACTATATGAGCCTCAGGCCGACCAGCAGAGTCCTGGGTTAACCTTGGACTCTGCTTACCCAATCGAGCACTGAACTACTTCAATAACATTTTTTTTCTGCATACTCACACCCCCCAATTCCTGCTCCACCCAGATTGCAACACTTCCGATGTCCTTCAGTTCATGAAATTCCGCACTCTGTAATGATTCATTTCGTCTGCTCTATCCTTTCTATAATCCTTAGTGCACACAAGGCTGATCCAGGAGGGGGATCCATGATGTGAAACCTGAAGTCAGAAAGGTACTGGGGACTTAGCTGGGAGATGAGGAAGACAAGAATTATTACTAGACTATGGAGTACAGAAAATGAGAAAAGCTTGCAAACATCTTGAAGCGATGAGGGAGGGAGTTCCCAACAGTTTCCGACAAATGCAGCTTATAAATCAGAAGCACTTCCATGCCCTCTAGTCTCAGCCCAGGATGGTTCAAACACCACTGCTGCTGTCTACCGAGTGTAGACATCACAGAGAGGGATGCAGGTGCTGTCACCTGTGACAGCGATGGCCTGAATGCAAGAAGGTATTGTCCTAACCTGCCAACCCAAGACATGGGGCTCTCTAAACTGAATCTTAATATTTCCTTTATGGGATCACAAACATCCCACAAGCGTTCATAAACAAATTTGTATAAGCACCATGAGTTTAAGCCCTATCACAGTACCTGCCACTGATTGGCTGGAGAGCCAACTGTGACATGGGTGTCACTCTGTAAGAAGCCAGACTCCTTCTAGGACAGTGGTTCCCAACCTTCCTGATGCTGTGACTCTTTAATACAGTTTCTCGTGCTGTGGTGACACCCCCCAATCATAAAATTAATGTCATTACAACATCATACCTGTAATTTTGCTAGAGTTATGAATCATAATGTACACAGGATGGTCTTAGGTAACCCCTGTGAAAGGGCTATTGGACCCCCAAAGAGGTCACAACCCACAGGTTGAGAACCACTGCTCTTGGGTCTAGAGTTTGGGGAATGATTCTTTTATCTTCTTTTCTTAGGAATCCAGCCAAGATGAGGCCTAACCATGGAAGGAATCGAGAAAAAAAAAAATTAAAAATAGAGGGGGTGATAAGGGTTGGAATTCAGACTCGGTGCTGACTGCTTGTGATGGAGGAGGGGATTAAGGAGGGGTCAAAGTTAAATAAGGAATCCCATTCATTGCCAAGACAGTAACTAGGGGACAGTCATGAGGATGAACTGTGCACAGGAGGAAGATAAAAGATTTCCTTTTAAAAAGTATTTCAACATGCCTTCCCACAAACATCATACCCACATTTTGGGAAGAAAATTTCTTAATGCACCTACTTTTTTTATTCATTCTTTAAAAAAGAGCAGCATTCAGACTGGCCCCTAACTTGACACATCACCAAGGCAGCCTTAATCTTCTGATCTTCTCTTCCCACCTTCCAAGTGCCAGGATCCCTAGTCGGTGTCACCATGCCAGGCTGTAAGGAAACTGGTTTGCTGTTTCTCCCCATTGGTTTATTTGCTGCAAACTTTGTAGCCTGAGATTATCTAAACAATGAAGTTGTTTATTAGTTGATTAAATTATTCAGTTCACTTTTGTCTTTTGAGAAATATGACTTTCATTAACTTTCATAACTTTCAAAATGTTTGTTTTCCTAAGGATGCTTAAGGATGCGTTATTCATAATGGGAACAGATGAAATCCAGGGTCTGACCCTGAGGGAAATGGCTAAAATCTACACTGATGACAAAGCCATTGCAAATTCACTCATTCCAGTCAACAAATCCTCCCGGGAATAGAGGAAGCATATCAATTGCTTAGGCCCCTGAAAGACAATAGGTTGACTTACTTGTCCAGCCTTTTGACATTGCAGCCTCATTTTGTCTTCCCCAAAGTTCACATTCAATTGAGCTGCACAATCAAGCTACCCACCACCCCCTGCCCACCACCAAATCTTATAACATCTCAAGTAGATTTATGATTTTGTGTTGGGCCACATTCATAGCTATCTTTGGCTACGCATTGGTCATTTTTACCATGACTGTCATTAATAAATTACCCCCGTTGTCCTTCTGGCCACCACACTTTATTTTAGTTTCTTTAGGAACAAATACAAATGGCAAAAATTCTCTGCTTTCCTTGAGCTTACATCCTAGATAGAGGTGGGAGAGATAAGCAAGTCACTCCTTACACTGGTAGATGTGGCAAAGCACTGTGGTGATATTGGAAAGAACAGGAGGTGCTCAGAATCGGGAGGAAAGGAGACATTTAAATGAGATCAGAGATGCCACATGGATATTGAGGTAAACTGAAACTGAACCTTGCAAGGGCTCTGAAGCAGAACCCTTAGAGGTGTTTTTGTTTCTGTTGTTGTTGTTGTTTTGTTTTGTTCTTTTACCTTTTTCTTTCTCAGATCTTTTTCTTCTTCTCCCCCTCCTCTTCCTTCTTATTCATCTTGTCTTGGTTTTTTTTTTTTTTTTTTTTTTTTTTTTGCCAAGATTTCTCTTTGTAGCAGCCATGACAGTCCTGGAACTCTCTCTGTAGACCAGGCTGGCCCCAAACTCAAAAATATCCACCTTCCTCTGCCTCCCAAGTGCTGGGATTACAGGCATGCCCAACCTTTCTCAGATCTCATGAAACAACCAGGGTCTTGCACTTGCTAGGTGAGCATTCTTCCATTGAGCTAAATTCCCAACCTATTCCACTGTTTCCAGCGAACAGCAAGAAGTCTAGGAAGAGAGGAAAAAGAACTATGTGCAGAAGAGTAAACTAGAAAGATGCGTAGGTAAGAGGGCCAATTTGTGCAAGATTTGATACAAAGATTTTGGCATTCATTAGAAGTGACATGGGAGGCTGTTCTCATTCTATTTCTATTGTTGTAATAACCTGACCATAAGTCACTTAGAGGAGGACAGGGTTTATTTAGCTTAAAATTCCAGTTACAATCCATCATGTGTGACAGTCACAGTGGCAAGAGTTTATGATAGCTGGTCACACCACATCCACAGTCAAGAGCAGAGAGGAAAGAATGAATCCTGTCTAGCTTTCCTTTGTTCTTTATATTTCAGGGCCCCTATGCTAGGGAATGGTGCCACCCACAATGGGCTGGGTCTTTCTTACATCAATAATCAAGACAATTCCCCACAAATAAGCCCATATGTCAACTCGGTCTAAATACTCCTCAGTTAAGACTCTCTTCCAAGGTAATTCTAGATTGTGACAAGTTGACACTTAAAATTGACCATCGTAGAAGACATTGAGAGATTTTGCACAGGGGGAGACATGACCAAACTCATGTTTTATAAGATCTTTTGTTGATGGTGGAAAGCAGATCAGCGAAGGAGAAGAAAAAAGGTAGAAGAATAGGTAAAAACACAAGTGAAAAGATGGCATAGAGTGGTCACAACAGAGGTGACACAGTATGACAAATGTCTCCACACATTTCTGAAGATAGATTGGATGGAATTTGTTGACACATTGGATATGGGGAAAAAGAAGAGAAAAAAAAAATGACTCTGTGATTTGGTCTAGGCAACTAGACAAATGGGAGAGCTACCAACTAAATGGAAATTTTACTAGAAGAAAAGGATTTATTTATCTATTTATTTATCTATCTATTTATTTATTTGGAGGAGGGTTCCGAGACAGGGTTCCTCTGTGTAGATGTGATTGTCATGGACACGACTGTCCTGGAGCTTGTTCTATAAACCAGGCTGGCCAAGAAATCAAAGATTCACCTGCTTCTGCCTCCCAAATACTGGGATTAAAGGTATGTGCCACAATGCCCAGCTAAAGAAAAGGCTTTATTAAATTAATCTATAGAACTATCTTATAGGTTCAAAACATTAAAATAACAGGGATTTTATATAACACAATATAACATAAATTTATGTTGTAGATACTAAAGAGTTGCAACAGTAGGTGCAAGACCATGGGACTCCCTGATCTATAGATCATCTAGAACTTTCCAGCCTGATGAAGTTGTGCAAACAGCTATTTAAAGGGACATCCAAGATGTTAGCTCAAAGATAACCTGCAGGAATGGAACACTGTTCTCCAACTATTATACACCTCATAAGCCTATTGTGCTGTGCTCCAATGTAGTCTGTGATGACACAGCTCCAGGAAACAGGAAGTGGGAGCAGAAACAGACACCATGCTAAAATTCCTGCTTGATAAATTGGAAAATCCCATCCCTGAAACTTTAGGCTCTGTGGTTTGGAGGTCATAGTCTCCAGAACAATACTGCTTCCACTGAGAGACACTCATTAAAATTTAAATCATTGCCACTCCATTATCTTAAGAGCCCCATGCCCCGAGACCAGCAGACAAAGAAAAAGCCATTATCTTGGATGGTAAGTTACTACCAATGGATAAACTGACCCAAATCATCCAAACACTACAATGAAAGATGAATGGATAATTTTAGCACCCAACTGTCACACCAGTGTGTTTCTTTGCACTTCCGCTGCCCAATTATTTCAGTGGTAAATGAGCAAACACAGATGCCGCAGCCTGAACAGAACCTCGGAGTGAAGGGCTCGGATCCCTCAAGACTGAGGTCTGGTCAGTCTTCCAGATAAGTTGCCTATACCAGGACAGGTTTTAGCAATGGAGGCAGGAACTTACAAATGACAGTAAGAAAGACGTTGATGCCTCTGGGCTAGCTGTTGGGGAGGAGTAGTAGTTTTTCCAGTTACCTGCTTTTTGTGAATTCAGCAAAGAATTAAGCCCAAGCAGAATTAAGAATGCACTTTTCAGTTGAAGGAACACAACATGTTAGATACAAGAGGTGCAAGAATGGGTGCAGTAAATACTTCAATGCCCAGGCCTGGTCCTCCTTCAGGCCAAAGGCATTCATTAATTCTTCGGTTATCAGATATGCTGGCTGTCACTGGACTTCCTTGAGGAAAGACCCCATTGAAAGGAAATTCCCTTGCCCAGGTTTTCCTCATTTCTACAGGACTAGCCATCATCCGATAACTAGCCAGTGATGTGGACAGGAAAGCACCTACTCCCTCTGAGTTAGTCCACAATAGCTGAAGAGCCACCCAAGCCTCAGAGCCCTGCGCGAACAGCTGGGACCTCGCTAGCAACAGGATCTCGGCTTAGTGTCTCCTATTCTCAGCTGTGCTTCATTGGTTCCTTTACTTGATGTTGTTCAAGAACATTCCCCAGTGAATCTCCAGCAACACAAATCTCCATTTCTGAGTCTCTTCCCAGGCAGTGAGAACGAAGACACCACACAAAGCCAACCCCGGGAGAAGGTAAAGAGGTCGAAGCAAAGGCTTCTCCTTACACCCTTGATTGTGTCTTAAGGCTTTTCTCCAATAAATCACACCATCCTATCATTGTCTATGACATCATTCAAAAATGTAGTTACCTACCCCATCCACAGAGGATACATGCCAAGACCTCCAGGAATTCTTGAAACTGGATAGTGCCAAACCCTGCATATCATTGCACTCAGTTTGCTCAGCAAGACAATTACGGAGTGAATGACAAGTGAGTAGTATGTACTGTGTGGATACGTGGGACAAAAATGACATGTCATGTTCTAGACAGGAAGGAACAAGATTCCCCAACTATGCAGGCTTTGCTATTTAAAGCACAAGAGTTGTCTGGGGCTGGGACTCAGTTGGCAGAGTGCTAACCTAGCATGTTCAAAGCACTGGGTTTCATCCTCAGCACTGCCCCAAACTGGGCGGGGTGGTATGTCCCTGTGATCCCGGCACTGAGGAGGTAAAGGCAGGAGGGCCATAAGTTCAATGTCATCCTCAACTTGGCTGCAATTTTGGGGTCAACTTGGGCTGCATGAGACCCCTTCCTCCAAAAGGAAAATCACAAACACTTATTTCTGAAATATTCTAAGGAGCAGTGGTCAATTAAAACTATAGACATTGTTAAGGGGGAGGTACTGCAAAAATAAAAACAAACAAACAAACAAAAACAATAGGGACCTCCAAGTTTATATTATGTTTTCCCAGTCTTACTGTAGCTCCACATAGGCAAGATCTTGGTGGCAAGGTACAGGGGCTGACATCCCTCAGATGTCTCTGTCTGTCCCATCCCAGGTACATGCTCCTGCATACATGGAGACCTCCTCAGGAGACAGAGGAGTTTTGCTCTCACCATGGCTCCTTAGATCATGGAACACACCTATTTTGCACACACACACATCCAATGTGAAAGTGGGCCAAGTCGGTGTATAGCTTTTCACAACTCTGTTCCCCCCAGAGGAGTGGAAACAGTTAATATTACTGTTTGAACTATAGTGAAGCCAGGTTTTCTTGGTTATTTTTGTTAGTATAAGCCAAGAAGAGCAAGCAGCTCCTTTTTTTAGAGGCTTCCAAAACAATTGGGAGATACTTGGTTTCATTGTTTTGGGTGTTCTAAAAATCTCAACTGACTCAGTGGTTGGGAACAAATGTGTAAGTCAGCATGTGGTCTGACCAGTATGATCTATCTATAGGAGGGGGAAAAAACTCCACAGCATTTACGAATGAGGTACAGTCAGTGGTCACATGTTTTTGTTTTAATTTCCTCCTATTAAGAAAAATAAGTAAAGGACTGAGGGCTGGTGAGATGATTCAGCGGGTAAAGGCATTCTTTCTAGGCAAGCCTGGTGACTGGACCTCAATGACCAGAACCCAGGAAAAGGCAGAAGGAGAGAGCCAACTTCACAAAGTAATCCTCTGGCTTCCAATCCTGCAGTGTGCACTGAGCTGTGTGATGCCCCACCCCCAAGGATAATTATAATCATAAACATAACTGGTTTTTGAAGACTGTAAAAAGATGTATTGACATGTTTCCAGCCATAAAAGCTGAAGAGATTGGCCCTGATGGGACAATCAATCTCTACCTATCCTGTTGTTCCTCTAGGATGATTTGTTCATGAGAAAAAGACGCTCATTTCAGCAAGTCTGTGTGAAAGGGAACTACTGATAGCAGGAGTGTCTCATGAAGCTTGAAATGTGCACATGAAAAATCCAAATTCAGTGGTTACTGAAGGCTTGATCATTCCTCTTTGTCCTCTGCCTTTCCCAAGTCATTCTAATGTCTTTTATCTCCTTCATTTCCTACCTTTATCTCTGGCTTCTTTTCTTATCCTTTGCAGATTCTCTTGATCTCCAACATCAACTTTTTTTTCTTTCCCAGTGCAGGGAATCGAACCCAGGGCTTGTGCATACTACATTAGTGCTCTACCAGTGAGCCACAGGCCTGATGCTCCAGTAATATTTTGGGACTTCTATCTGAGCATTTGTCAGCATTAGGTCTGACCAATGTCATCTATCTGTACAAGGCAACCCTAGCTAGAGGAGTCCCGGTGGACTATTACGTCCTTGAGCTCTTGGGTAATAAGTCACCCAGTCTTGCTCTGCTGCTCAGCTCATGAAGGTACCTAGGAGAATGAGGGTGTTGTCAAATGGTATTCACAACATTTGAAACTCTTAACAAGTTCTACCCTGTTCCCTCCAAGAGGTGATGATTTAGCAACAAAACATCCGTCCTTGGGTATCCTGTATATCCCAATTGGTTTGACATGTGTTTCCCAACATATGGTGACTAACAATCCAAAGAGTCAGGTGAGGAGAGATCATTGTTACAGTCTTTTTCAACATGACAATAAGGGAATCACTTTTTTTAACCCAAAATCTATTCAAATTATGTAGGTGGGCATGGTGGATCACAACTGTAATGCCGGCGCTCAGGAAGGTGAACAAGAAGGCTGAGGCAGCTTGCTTTGCAGCTTAGTGAGTCCCAGGCTAGTCAGGATTATGTAGTGAGACAGGCAAGAGGAGCAGAGGAAAGAGAAAGGGAGGTAATGAGACACCATGACCTAAAGCAAGTTGGAGAGGAAAGGGTTTATTTGGCTTATGCCTCCACATCACAGTTCATCATCACAGGAAGTCAGGGCAGGGACCTGGAAGCAGGAGCTGATTCAGAAGACATGGAGGGGTACTGCTTACTGACTTTCTGTTGTACGAGCTGCGGGCCTCTTCCCACAGCCCGGCTCCTGGCCGCTTGGCTAGCTTATGCCCTGAAATAACAACACACAAATTGTATTCATTTAAACACTGTTTGGCCCATTATATCTAGCCTCTTCTTGGCTAACTCTCACACCTGGACTAGGCCATTTCTAATAATGTGTGTAGCACCCCAAGGTGCGCTTACCGGGAAGATTCTAGCCTACGTCCATCCTGGGTTGGAGTTTCATCACGTCTGCCCGGGAGAGGGGAGCATGGCCTCTGAGCTCACTTCCTCTTCCTCCCAGCATTCTGTTCTGTTTACTCCACCCACCTAAGGGATGGCCTATCAAAATGGGCCAAGGAAGTTTCTTTATTAGCCAATGACCTTCCTCCATCAACTTTCTAGTCCTGGTTTGCTCAGCCTGCTTTCATATAAAACCCAAGACCGCCAGCCCAGGGATGGCTCTGCCCACAATGGGCTGGGCTCTCCCCCATCAATCACTAATTAAGAAGGTGCTCTACAGGCTTGCCTACAGCCTGATCTTACATAGGCATTTTCTCAGTTAAGGCTCCCCCGCTCAGATGACTTTAGTTTGTGTCAAGGTGATCTAAAACAAGCCAGCACAGGAGGGAAGAGGAGGACAGCAGAGGTGAGTAGAAGAAAGGATGGAAAAGAAGGACTTGTAGGTGGGGCGGGGAGCTGGGAGCTTTGAACTGGGATGTAATTCAGTTGACAGAGAATTCCTAGTTGATCTAGGAATTCCATTTTTCAGAATACACACAAATAAGTCATAATAACAGGGCACAAAATATTACCCAGAAATATTTTCATTATAGACATGCCTAACTAGGAAAAAAAGTTACACATTCAACAGTAGGAATTCCAATGATAACTTAAAATTCTATGACTATGGTTAATTATCAAGCAACCTCTAAAAATAATATATGAAAGGGAAAGATCAAAATATGAAATGACATACACAATTTTATCTCAAAATATTTGCCTATAAGGCATTTAAATCAGAAGAGGGGAACATACATCAAACTTTTAACCATGTTTATTTCTGAATGGTGGTGATATGGGTAATTTTTGTTTTCTTCTTGACAATTTCTTCATGTATCCAAAGATTGCTATACATATTGTTTTAATAATAAAAATATATTAAAAAACATTTTTTATAATTACCTGATGTGGGATTCCCCTCTGTATGCTATGAATATGTTTTATTGCCATTGGTTATTAAAGAAGCTGTTTTGGCCAATGGCTTAGTAGAGTAAAGCCAGGTGGGATATCTGAACACAAATATACAGACATCAAAGAGATATCATGTAGCTGCTGAAGGAAACAGATGCCCCAGAATTGTTACCAACGGCCACAACCTCATGGTGATGCAGATTAAGAGAAATGGGTTAATTGAAGATATAACAGCTAACTAGACAGACGCCTAAGCTATTGGGCAAACAGTATCGTAACTGATATAGTTCTGTGTTATTATTTGGGTCTGGGCAGCCCAGAAACAAATGAACAGTCTCAGTCTATAAAGTGGTACACAAATGTGGGACAACTGCATCCACATAAAACCTGAGAGAACTTTGGAAGGAATCTTGACACAAAAGAACAGAGTTTAGTGCAGCTTCTTGGTAACCATATTATTTCAGATGGGCTCTGTTTGCTGGGAACTATCAAAGGCACCACGGCTCCTTTAAGGGGAGGGTCTTTCTGACTCAGCAGTGACAGCAAAGGTTGTATGGCTTCTTTAGGAGAGGGTTTCCTGTTTGTGCTGGCAGGAAAGGTTCTGGCTCTTTCAGGAGGTTTGGATACTAAACATTTGAATGGGGTTTGTGAGTAGAGTGCTACAGGTTGATTGATGACAACGTGGACCTGTTGTGTCCCTGGAGCTGGGGCAGAGAGCTTGTAGAGCTGGCAATAAACAGACCTCCGCCATGTTGGTCTGGGCAGAGCCAAAAAGCAAAGAAGCCTTAGTCCTAGCCATGCCTCCTTAGCATTAAAAAAAAAGGCACTCCTTGTCAGAAAATGATTACAGAAACACAATAAAGACAGATTCAGATGAAAAAAAACTCTGAATGGATCACAGTGTGTTAAAAAAAATGTACATAGACTTGAGAGAGAGAAGAAAAAGAGTGTAGACAATTGTAAAAAGAAATAGTTTTAAAAATGAAACAAAATCCTAAAGAGACAGAGTACAGACAGTCATAGATTAAAGAGTAAAGAAAATAAGCCATGAAAAGATGAAAAATATATAGAGAATCTGGATAGTGTATATTATCCAGATTTTCTTTGAATTTTTGAACTGTGAATGAGCTAAATACAGAGAGACATTTCATTGTATGGGATGCTAAGCTAAACCAACATATATGTTTTAATGGTATCTTGACTTCAAAATTTGGGTCTAAGGATATGTTGCTTTGGAAAAAAGGTTCTGCTTTTGTTTCCATAGATGATGAAAAGCTGTGGATTTCTTACTGGCTAATATGGTTTAAACAAGACTCCCAATGAAATCAACTACATCAATGGCCCATATGGTCCAACATCTATGACAGCTTCAGGACTGCTGGCTGAAATGGACCTACCACACAGGATACCCCATGAAAGACCTGACCAACAGCACCCCCAATAAATAGGAAGTTGTCTAGAGAAAAACAACCAAATTCCCTAAATGGTTATTTATAAATGTTTATTTACATTTAAAGGGGGATATGCTATAGAGATGAATACTTTGCATTGGTATGGATTTTGATTTATCGAGACAAATTTAAGGTCAATTTTGTTATATTTATATTTTTGCTGTTGAATAAAGTATTGTGTTTGTGCAGCTCATTTAAAATGTATAATTAAGAAATACTGGTTAATAGATAGTCATCTATATAGTCAAGCTTGTAGTCATGTTAGTTAGGTTTTCTAGATGTACAGAGATAGATTTCAGATGGATAGGAATTCTCAAAGACTAACAGAATATGGTATTAAAATGTTTTAAGAACTTAGGACTTTTCATGACAATGAGACACATCTGCTCCTGGCAACACCAGTAACTTCAAGAGGATGATGGACATTGAAGAGGCTCCTTATGGAATTTGTTAGCCATTTGGGCAAGAAACTGATCTTGCTTGGACTGCTTGATGATATGCTGTATGAACTGGGCATGCAGGACCCACAGAAAAATGACTGCTGAACTTGCCTAAAGGTGAGAGAGTCCTTCAGGGTTCCTGCTTCATGAAAAAGTCTGCCAGACATTCTGCAGGAGACAGAAGAAAGTGACTGACAAACTGCCAATAGAGGAGAAACAGTCTTTCAAATTTCCTGCTTCATGGAAAAGTCTGCCAGATACTATGGGCCAGTAGGCTGAAGATGGATGCCACAATTTTACAGAAGAACTTTGGGTGAGTGTTCAGGCAGAGAGATATCTCTGTAAATTCTAGAGTTTTAGAAGTTTCCTACAATGCATTTCCTGTTAACATAGGTAATATTATATACTTCTGGGGTCTTTGATGGAGTTGAAGAATAGATGATGATAATTATAGTTTTCCTTAGTCATGATAAAAGATAAAGTAGATAGAAATTTTGTAACTGCAATTATTGCTTGATACCTGTTCTGTATATGTTAAAGTAAAAACCTTCCTTTTTATTTAGACAGAGAAGGGGAAATGATGTGTGATTCCCCTCTATATGCTATGAATATGTTTTATTACCATTAGTTAATAAAGAAGCTAATTTGGTCTATAGCAGGGCAGAATATAGCCAGGTTGGATGAGCTATATAGAGAGTAAGCAGAGTTAGAGAGATGTCATGTAGCTGCTGAAGGAGACAGATGCCAGTAAGCCACAGCGTTGTGCTGATACACAGATTAATAGAAATGGATTAATTTAATATATAAGTTATTTGGGAATATGACTAAGATATTGACTAAACAGTGTTGTAATTAACATAGTTTCTGTGTTATTATTTGTGTCCGGGCACCTGGGAAACAAATGAGCAGTCTCTGTCTACATTGACCTTCTTGTCTGAACTCTCTGGTTCATTGTTTCAACTTCCCACCTCACAACAGTGGGGCCAATGTAATAATCACTGAGGGGAGAGAGAGAGAGAGAGACAGACAGAGAGAGAGAGAGAGAGAGAGAGAGAGAGAGAGAGAGAGAGAAGAGGTGGCTGAAGGACAAGCATGGAACACGACCAAAATTTCCATTCATTTATTTTTTAGCTTCCCTCTTGTTCTGGGAAGGGCCTCACAGAAGGTAGCTGTTCTCCTAAAACTGTCTGTCACCTGACTATAGAGATATTTTTCACTTATTTATTCATTTATGTGTGTGCATGCCATAGAGCATGTGTGGAAGTCAGAGGGCCGCTTGGAGGAGCTGGTTCTCTCATTCCATTGTGTAGGTCCCGGGGATCAGTCAGGTTGTCACATTGGGCAACAAGCCTTTACCCACTGAGCCACCTCACTGGCCCTGACAGCACACACTTCTTTTTCCTACTCGTGGCCTGTTTGATGGCCATTTCTTCCTCCTTTGACACTGACAAGAACCTGTGAAAATGTTCTCTTCCATCTTTTCTTCTTTTTTAATGAATGGTCGAATTTATTATTCTAATAATGTGCCGACAAGCCCAGCAGAAACTGAAATTTCGTTCCATTTCAAATAAGATAGTTGGTATTTTGGCTGGCTGCAACACTTATTTGGCCATCGTCCCTTGGTTAAAATTCCGAGGTTTGTTTATCTGGCGTATTGGGTTCTTTCTTTTGAGCAGATCAGCATTTTTTTTTTTTTTTTTTTTTTTTTTTTTTTTTTTTTTTTTTTTTTGCTCAGCTTCAAGCTATTCTCATCTCAGCGTGTAGGAAGTTAAAGCAAGGCAGAGGCTTGGGACTTAAGTCCAGCAAGAATATAATCAATGAGAAAGTCAAGGGACTGACATTACCCTACTCCGAAGGACCAAAGATCATGGTGATGAACTCAAATTTAAATATCCACCAGGGCTACTGGTCCAGGTGACCAATGTGACAAACTTCGCCACACTGGTCTCCAGATATTGAGCATGCACTAACCATGAAGGTGCTATTAGAACAACTTGGAATTTGGGGTTTTTAGAAACAAAACTTCTTAAGATTTTTTTCTTTGTTTGAGACAGGTTCTAGTGTATCCCAGGCTGGTCTTGAACACCCTTTGAACTCCTGATCCTGCTCTCCTCACCTCCCAAGTGCTAAGATTACAAGTGTGAGCTACCAGGACTGTTTTAGGCAGCGTTGTGAATGTTAGACATGCATGCTACGAAAGGAATTACATCACCCGACCCTGTAAGATTTCTTAATAAAGAGTTAAAAAAAAAGTTCTATTTAAGGCAGTTACCTTTCTAGTTACATGCTTATTTTCCACTGTTAGCAACACACAACAGAGCGCCTGTGGAGGCCTGGCTGGGATCATCCTCACAGCTTGTGAGAGGCATCAGAAAACCAATCTCTTCAATTCTGATCACATATGAATGAGATTAAAAATTCAGATTTCTCAACTTATTTACCAGGCTGGGCTCCAGCTGCCTTCTGCATTTTCTAAATAGCAGATGCTCTCAGAAAACCAAAGTTTGTCACCCATAAATCCTTCATAACCACATGCCTTGGTCTAAGACAGGAATTCTAATAAGGGAATTCCAAAAGGGATTAGGATCACAAGAATAATAGGCAGCATTCCGGCCCAAGACTCTGGGTTAGTCATTTCATCTGCATGATCATACAGCTTAAAAATAATCCCAGCGTTCGCTTTTCAACAAACACTGAATGAAGCCTTTGTGTCTCCAAAGCTTCTTGGATGGAGACCGTTCTAGACCAATGCCAGTCGTTAGAGAATAAGTTTCAGTCTCAGGGGGCAACCTAAAGTGCTACATTAGAAGGATGCTATCTGAGTTATTGCAATCAGAAAGTTTAAGGCCTGGAGAACGCTGTGTCTCTGTTAGTTATTCTGGCACCTAGAAGGCTCATGTAGGAGGCTAGACTACACAGCAGTAGTAGGCCAGCGTAGGGTAAACACTCTGTCTCCAAAGAAATGAAATAAAAAGACAGCAAGGAAATAAATTTACGCTCAGCAAAATTTAAGTGCCTAGATGGCCCCTTAGACTCTAGGAGGTGGCTTCAGCGCTGCTCCCTCCAAGAGCTGTTGTGAGATGAGAAATGAAGGTTAAAGCAGCAACAGTTGGTACGTGTTTGCTAATAGCAGCTGCAGCAGCAGCAGCCACAGCAGCAGCAGCAGTAGCAGCAGCAACAACCATCTCACACAGGTTCCATACTTTGGAATTAAAGGTAAAAATAGCTCAGGTGGGTCACCGAGAGCCCCTTCGGCTTCTGTGAGCACTTACTGTCCAGACACCAGGACTGTGCCGCACATGAACAATTGCTTTCTGGCCAGACTCTTTGAGCTGCAAGCGATTCATCCAAGTTGCTTTCAGCATTGGGGTCTTCCTGTGGCTACCATAAGGATGGACGCCCCCCAGACGCCACTTATCATCAGTTCCGGAAACTCCTCTCTCTGCTTCCAACTTCAGTCTACATGCTGAAGGTCACCTAAGATTAGCAGTGTCCTTGTCTGGGGAACACAATTTTGTTCATGAGATGACAGTCGCTCAACAGGAAGAAATCTAGAAAGACCTGAAGCTTCCAATCCCCCTGTCTCTACTAAATAAACCCTGGGATTACAAATATGTGTCACAATGTCTAGTATGTGTGTGCTGTTGATGGAACACAGGGTTTCCCGCATGCTGGGCAAGCACGCAAGCGCGCTACCAACAGAGCTTTATCCCCAGGCCTCAGCGGATCTTGTAACTACACGATCAAATTATAAGTAGGCTTCAGGCATTGGCTTATGCATTTATTCATTGTCAACATGCAGTGCTTATTGTATATAAACATTGCATTTGGCTTTGAAAATAGAAAACTGAAGAATCTTATATCAACCCTCAAAGAGATTAACGTCTATTGGCAAACATGAGCAGATACATCTATACAGGATATGATAAACACATTAATGAGAACATGGACAAATTGATTTGGAGGCATTGAAGAGTTAACACACAATATATTCTCAAAAGACTGGGAATGCAGAGCTGAAGAAATGGCTCACCAGTTAAGAGCACTAGCTCCTCTTCCAAAGGACCCAAGTTTGGTCCCCAGAACCCACAGCAATAGCATGAAACCTCCTGTAAGTCCAGTTCCATATCCAACACCCTCTTCTGGCCGCTGTGAACTCCTGCGTGCATGTTGTACACATACACTCCTACGGGCACACACGTGTGTATAAAAGCACATGACAAGTACATCTTAAACAACAGCCGCTGAGCACCACCTGAGATCCTGTCTACTCCCTTTGACAGGGCTGAAATGCCTGGTGGATGAGGTGTGCTGCCCCTGGCTTGATCTGATACATTCATTCAGTTTCTTCTTTCCTGTACCCATCTCAGGGCCGTCTGCAGACAACCTTCTTTGCCAGAGAATGTCGGGTAACACTAAACCTTCATGGCTGCTTGACCACCGAGCAAATTCCTCTTGATGGCTTTGGAAGAAGAGCGGCTACTGTGGCGAAGTGAAGCCAAAGCAGCACTCAGGAAGCAAGACATTTTGTGTGAACATAACATAAATCAACTCCGGAAACGGGGGCCGCGAGGCCCCCTCTTCTGAAGCTCTCTCGAGCCTCCGAGTTCCGCTGCCAAGTCCTTGCTTCCAGACCTCAGGAACATGGCTTCAACAGGTCTGCCTATTCCAAACCCACGCTCCTCATCGCTTTCATCCTGCGGTTTCTCGGCCTGTTTCAAGAATGCGATGCAAAATTATGATTTCATGGAATATTATGCAATTCTAATAGAAGGCCAGTAAAATTATCAATTTTCATCAGTTACCAAGTCATGTAGGTGACCAACCAATGGCTGCAGCTTGAGTGTCTCATTCTGTGACTGTTTTTTTGTTTAATGCTTGTTTGTTTTGTGTGTGTGTATGTGTGTGTGTGTTTGAGGTGTTTCGTTTGGTTTTATTTTTTGAGAACGGGTATAATGATGTGTCTCATACTTACCATGCATCTGAAGATGATCCTGAGCTATTGAAATTCCTACCTTCACCTCCTCAAAGCTAGGATAACAGACAAGAGTCATGATGCCTGGTCGATACAGTGCTGAGGAACAACCCAGGCCTTTCTATATGCAACTGAACTTCCTAATCACAGTCTGTCATTCTGTCTGCCTCTTCTACAAAAATTCTGCTGAAATGTAGTTTCTGTAGTGGTGGAGTGAAGAAGCCTGGCCTGTGGACGGCCAGTGCATCATGAAGTCTCTGCTCGCAGGAATCAGGATAGTAAATTTGTCAGTCAAAGGTCAAAGCGAGGGCTCTCTTGCTGTCTTGTCCCTTCTTCACATGGAGTCACGGTAACCCTGCTCTCAGAGGACACAGCAGCCATCCCGGAAACAGAGCAAACCTCACCGGACACACATTCTGATCAACGTTTTGATCTGGTCCTTCCCAGTCCCCAGAGCTATGAGCCATGAATTGGCCTTTTATAAATTACATGCTGTCAAGGATTTTCTTATAGGACCATAAAATTGGCTAGGACAGCCCACAGAAGTAAAAATAAATGGAATAATTACAAAGCGAGCTTGGGCTTCTTCATGACCTTTGAGAGGTTTTATTATTCTTGGGGACAGAATTGAAAAACGTAATAGTGGCCGAGAAATGAAACTCACTATTTCATTCTTGGTGTCTCTTAAATGAGTGCCTGCCCCCTCAAAGATGACAGTGGTCAACCTGGGCTCAAGGTTCTAACTGCAAGCTCTAACTGCAATTGCCCTAACTCACTAGGGGGACTTATCTGGGCTATTTCAACTTCTTTCTATCTTAGATTACTACCTATAAAAATGAATTAAGAAAGCTGCATTGAATTGTCAAGTACTCAGATGGAAGGTGATAGGAACACAGTTTTATTTTACTGAAATACAATATTATTTAAAAAAGAAAGTATTGCATCAGACCAGAGATTCCAAAACTTTTGATGTTAGAAGTTGTATTCTGCTTTGGGTTGCTTTGGGATATCTTTATGCTTCCTCTATGTGTGTGTGTGTGTGTGTGTGTGTGTGTGTGTGTGTGTGTGTGTGCATGCACGGTGCACATGCATTATATATACATTGTATACGTAGTAATTTTAATTATAAAACTGATACATGTTTATAGTAAGATGTTGAAATAGTATAAATGGTATAAAAATATACATTTTTACCAAAGGAAAGAAAAGTTTTTAGTTTGTATCCATTTCTAACACCGCTAAAATGTCAAAGCTATGGGCATCGTGATATAGATGAGGAACCGCGTGCATATTGGCTCTCTAAACTGTCCCAAAGCCACACCAGGGGTGTAGAAGTTGGGGAGAGCCCTGCATTAACCATTATGCTGCATTGCTTCTGGAAGTCAACAAACTAAACAGAGCGGTGCTTGTCTGGGAGACGATGCTTCCCCTAACTGTAATATATAAGATATATAAGGTGGACCACACCAAACCCCCTCTTCAAAGCAGTAAAAGAACGAAAAACCAAAATCCCACAGAAAAGTCATCAAACAGTCAGAAGAGCCTGCTCAGAAGAGATTAAACACAAATCACTATATACTATCTGAGCACGTGCTCTGCCTGACTGATGGTGAAAACGCCTGAGTTTTGTTTTTTTTTTTTTTTTTTTTGCCTCCCATTGTTCCTCCTGGATGAGCAAGGGATACACATGAGGAGCCATCCTTGAACAACATGCACACACATCGGCCGCTCTCCCTTCCCCTCTTCCAGCCCAAGGCAGGAGCCTCAGCTGACTTCCAGACCGTCTTCATGTTTGAGTATCTCCCATCATAACATCTGCAACTGAACATAACTGTTTTGTTTCTTTTGAACTCGGAAAGTTATTACCGAGTACCTCTCCTGTGCCCTGTATGTCCCCCTCCACTGCAGTTCTTTTTACGTTTGTCCCTCGAGGCTGGGAGCTAAGACTTAGTCATCGAGAGCTCTCCGTTGTGCTCCTGTAACGTTTTGCACAGAACAGGAGCCCAATAAATCTTTACAGAGTTGAAGTTAGCAGAAGTGTGGTATGCTGAGCTCCCAGGGAGCAGTCAGAAAAAATACAGGAGCTTTGAAAACAAAGAAAAATAAGGGGGAAGAAATGGCCAAGTTGGGCAGATCAGCAATTTCTGAAGTGTTCTCTGTAGAGCACAAATCCCGTAAAATACTACCTGAAGAAAGGTCCTGGCTCAAGTAATTTTGTAGAGCTCCACTTAATATACTCCCACCCACTCAACTCTTCGGGGGATCGTAAGCAGTCAGCGTGCTGGAGAGACCCGTTCCAACTTGCAAAAGTTGGTTGTTAAAATTCTGAAGAATTTCGGGTGCCAACTGTTACCACACTCGTTGTTAAATATGAAATTACATAAACTTACATTAAATAAGTTCTGTTAAAAAAAATAAAGGTAATAATTACTGAAAACAGCTAATTACTTTGTGAGTGTCTGCTCTTGTGTGCTGTTGTAGTTCAAATCTGAAGTGTCCCCCGAAGGCCTGTACACACAGCTGAGGGCGCCTGTGAATGGGCCCCCCAAATGAAATCATTCACTAACTTAAAACCTTCTGAGGGTTTTATACGGTTGCTTTGGGTAACTCAATGTCTTGGTTCTCATACTGACTGATAATGTCAAAAAGTCAGACATGCCTGGTCTCCTGAAACACGATGAATAAAAACTTAGAGAAATAAATTGGGGTTCAACCTGAAGACCAGAAAACAAAGCAGCCAGCCACTGGCTCTTACCTATATCTCAGTGTGAAAATGTCGATCCTGGAGACTGAGGCTGAGAGCTGTCTCCTCCTGTTTCATAATCCTCTCCAGTTCTGGGATTGAGGGCATGCACCACAACCACTGGGTTTCTATGGCAAGATAGTGTGGCTACTGGCATTAAAGGTGTTTGTTATTGCTGCCTGGTCTGTAAGGCTGGTCAGTGTGGTTGTTTTACTTTTCTGATCCTCAGGCAAGTTTTTTTTTTTTTAATTAAAATACTAGTGGAATGCTACTACATTCTCCAGTACAGTGCTACTAGGAGTTGGCCTTAAGAAGTAGAAGCTAGTAAGAGGTTTAGGTCATTGAAGACAGGTCCTCAAAGAGGGTGGTAGGGCCTACCCTCCTCTTCCTCCTCCCCCCTTCCTCTTCTTCCTCCTGCTCTTCTCCCTCCTCTTCCTCCTCCTCTTCCTTCTTCTTCTGTAGTTGCTAGCTATGAGGTGAACAAACCTTCTCCTTCAGAAACCCCAGAAGAAATGAACCCCTCAACCATGGACCGAAAGCAGCTCCAAAGCTGTGGCCCAGAGCAGACTTTCCCTGCAGCTGAGCTGACAATGCCAGGCATTTTGTTACACTCATAGAGAGCTAACATGCACACGCTCTTGACCTTCCGTTTAATGTGTTTGTCATTCCTCTGTGGACGTGCTGGAAAACAGCATGCTGCTGGGCATCCCTGTCCGTCGTGGCCATCAGTACCATGTGGATGGCTAGAAGCCGTCCACGATGGGAGTATTTACACCACAGCAGTAGGCTGACACTGCGGAGCAGAGGGTCCTCTCCAGAGAACCGGCTGCTTGGCACTTACAGCACACTGTTGAAAAACCCCAAGAACCCCACAGCAAATACCTGGTTAACCACCCACGTTTATATTCTGAACTTTATTTGATCACAGAAAACATTTTAAAGACAGGATTTCTATATGCAGCTCAGGGTGGCCTCGAATTCACAGCCCTTCTGTCCCTGCCCTGGAGCACTGATGAAATTCCTTTCATGGCAAAATCTTGAGACATAGACTTTTGGTAAAACTACTGAATTTCTAAGCCCTTCCCTTGCTCCTTTTTTTTTTAATCTTCCTGTGTGCATGTGCACGTGCATATATGGTTATACAAATGTGTTTGCGTGTTTTTGTGGGATGGTGTGCCCATATGTGTGCAAGAGTGCGCATGCACATATGGAGGGGTGGAGGCTGAGGGCTGGCATCTAGAGTCTTCCTCAGTCACTCTTCTTCATGAGGCAGGGTCTCTCGTGAACTCAGAGTTCAATGACATGGCCCTTTGGGTTAGTTTGCCCAGGCAATCCCCTGTCTCTGGTTTCCCAGCACTAGAGCTGCCATGGACACCTGGCATTTACATGAGTTCTGAGAATCCAAACTCCACTTCTCACGCTGGCACGGTGACAAGAGCTCTAACTACAGAGCCATCCCCCAGCCTCTCTCCTGGTTCTTAGAAAGCAGTGGTGAATCAACACATACAAGCTTGGCATTTCTCATTCTTAGCTTTTCAAGTTTTTGGGGCTACAAAGCTAATCAGCCTTCCCTGTTACAAAAACCTTTTTTGAGATTTTATTTATTTCCATTTTGTGTGTGCCTGTGTACCGTGTGCATACAGTGCCCAGTAAGGCCAGAAGAGGGTGCAGATCCCCTGCGACTGACGTTACTGATATTTGTGACCCACCATGTGGGTGCTGGGAATTGAACAGGGAGCCATTGGAAGAGTAGACAGTGCTCTTTACTACTAAGCCATCTTTCTGGCCCCCATCTTCCTTTTGAAAGCAGTGAAAATCATTGAAAATGACTTTTACTTCCCCTGAACTGCTCGCTGTCACGTTCACAATTCCTCTGTTCCACACAGGAGTGCTGGAGGCAGGACCACCACCCAGAAAGCGCCCACTTATGGCTCACCACTTGGCAAGACAACCAATGCCTCCTGGTCTCATTTCTGCCATCTGTAAATCTGGTCTCATACAGGATATTCGGGAAAGCTAAAGTTTATGCATGAGGAATGCCCAGTTGTGTAGTTGTTACGTATGGATGATCTTATGCGGGCGTTTCTCTCTGAACACGGTGTGAGAAAAATAGATCATAAAAAACCCTTAGCCAAGTCTGCCGAAGCCCAGAAGTCATCTCTCAAGGGCCCACAACGAAATGGATGAAGCCTGGTGACAGCTCCGAGGGGGCCTCTTGTGCTCCACAGCACAGCACAGCACAGCACAGCACAGAACCCATGTGACTGTCAAGGTGTTTCCCAGCTCCAAGGGCCAGCTCATGGGAAACTGCAGCCATGTTTCCAAAGAGACCCGATCAAAGCCAACAGCCTGCAGACGGCCAGTAAGTGCGAATGTGGCTGGGTGGTCCCACGACTCACGGAATTTGCAGTAGGGTGTTTTCAAGAACAGGCCTTTATCACTGCAAGCAGTCATGGTCCAGAGGCCACAGCCAGTTTTACTTAAGCCACAGAAAAGTGATTTTTATCTCTCAGATCCATGTTGGAATAATATTTTCGTAAACTTGGACTTTTCCAGCTTTGCTAAAGGTCTGGAAATGTTACCCCTTCTCTTAGGAGGTCACAAGAAAGGAGGGAAGGGGAGGAGTGAGGAGAAGGGAGGAAGACAGGAGAGAGGGAGAGAAGAGGAGAGAAGAGGCAAGGAGGAGAGGTAAGGGAGGGAGAGAGGAGGGGGGAGGAGGAGAGGCAATGGAGGGAGAGAGGAGGGGAAAAGGAGATGGAAGAAGAGAGGAAAGACAAGATGAGAAAAATTCTCTCTTTCCCTCTCTCATCACTCCATAGGCTGTCAGAAGGCCCAGCATGTGCACCCTGCTTGCGGGCCCTCTCCCCAGTGATTAGCATACTCAGCCAAGAGCCACAGCGCAGCTCCTCGGGTCATTTTGCCCTGCAATGGTCAGATCCTGGATGCTTAACAAGAGCAGAAGAGGCACTGAGTGTTCGGCGTAGACAACAGCTGCAGCCCTGCAGCGGTGGCTTGAAAGCCTGCCCTGGGCTAGGGTTCTGTGGACCAAACAGGATGCTTGTCACGTCAGGGAGACATTCACTGGAGGAGGCTAAGAGCATCCAACTACTAATCTGAGTGGACACATGTCCCTGTTGCTACAACCGATGAGTTGCACCAGAGTGTACGGCCTGTGGTCATCTAGATATGGCTTGCCCCAAAGGAAGCTTGATCTTCAAAGAACAGTACTGACGTTCAGGGGTGGAGCCTCTTGAGGTTGGTGGAAGGGGATTAGATCATATAGGCTGCACCCTCAGAAAGGTTTCATGGGTTAGGTGTCTTGGGGCTGGATTGGTTGCTGTGAGAGCAGGTTGGTACAAACCTGCTATTTGCTCTTGGTCTCTCCCATATGCAGGGTCACCTGTCCCTGTCACCTGCTCCACTGGACGAGCTGTCTGCCATGGTGGGCTGCTGCCAGCCGGCCCTCAACATAGGCTGAAAAGATGGACCTACGCAATCTTCGCCTTTCAGCCACTAACACCAGAAACTAAATCCACCTCTTTTCTTCACGAAGTTGCCAGTCTCAAGGACTTTGTTCCAGAAATGCAGTCTCAAGGCCAACATTGACGAGATGCCAGCTCTGATCGTCGTCCTACACACAAGTAAGACTTTGCTTGTGTTCTCCAGTTTCTTGACTCTATCCATGCAGAATAATTCAGATAGGAGCAGCTATGGAAAAGCCAGAACAGAATAACAACACAATGGCCAGTCATGATTTAAGAATAAAAAGAGATATTAATACTTATTCACCATCCATTTATTATCTATTATTTATTTATTATGTATACAATATCCTGTCTGTGTGTATGCCTGCAGGCCAGAAGAGGGCCAAGACCTCATTACAGATGGTTGTAAGCCACCATGTGGTTGCTGAGAATTGAACTCAGGACCTTTGGAAGAGCAGGCAAAGCTCTTAACCTCTGAGCCATCTCTCCAGCCCTCACCATCCATTTCTTTACTGGACAGAGTACTTAGTGTTTCCATAGTCATTGTCTTATCTAACCCTCAAACAACCTGGACTGATAGACAGTGTTACACTTGTCCCAGAGATGGGTAAAGTGGGTGTATATTAACCATACTCGTTACAAAGACACACTTATCTCACACAGTCTAGCTACCATGCCGAGGTCACACAACTGATATTGGCAGAGCCAGAGTGCTGAGTGGGTTTCCCTGGCTCCCCAACAGCCGTTCTTTCTGCTGTAATTGACAGCACCATGGTTGAGCACGAGCTCCCAGACCACATGGCCTCCATCCAAATCCTACATCTGCCATTCAGCTAGCTGTGAGACCATGGTCAAACTCCTTGTCACAGGGCCAGCTACACTCAAACCTACTCTTTAATTTCACTGAGTTTGTACTTCTGGTCCAAACACTGGCTGCCTGAGAAAGCAGACTCTCAGGGTTCACTTTAACCTTAAATACGTCAAGAGGACTTGTCATATGTCCAGAGGCTTTATCAGGCACCTTTGTTGCCCACTAGCTCTGCCTCCATCTTTGGTTTAGTTTCATCTGACTGGTTTATCTGAAAGTCTGGAGGAGAAAGTCTCTGGTGGAAGGCACAAGGAGAGAGCTAGCGGTAACAGGATTTCGAATGATGGCCACCTGCCTCAGGTAGGGTCCTGGCTCATGATAGGTCATTATGTAGGAATGATATGACCCACAGATCATGACCCGAAAAAATGTTCTTAAGAAGTCCTAGGTTCCCAGGGGGTGTGGGGCATCCTATGGCCTGAGAGGCAACTTAGGGAAGCACCAGGGCCAGTCAAGAGGTCGATGGAGAAGAGGGGACCTAAAAACAGAAGCCATTATTCTGGTTTCTGTGGCAAGAAGCTGAAGAGGCAGGCAGGCAAACCAGCTTGAATTGGATAGTTTGAATCATTACAGCGTCTCTCCCCAGTTTTCCGAGCCCTTGTTCTGGGTGGTTAGGGAAGTTGAACAATGACCCCAAACTGACGGCCTGATCAGAAGAGGTTGCTGGAATGTGGGCTCTGCATTGAATGCTTTGGACTGGAAAACTCGGCTCTTAGTTGAGGACTTTCCCATCTTTGAAACTGGCTGCCCTAGGAGAGGCAGACCCTCCAGCAAGAGCAAGGCCCCAGAGATCAAAGAAGCAGAACACAGTGAATGAAAGACACCATAGGATTACTAGACGAAGCATAAGACATTAGCATAGTGGGAGTGGAGGAAAGGGAGGAGGGGACCAGTCCAAAAGGTACATGAGCAAACCCATCTTTACAGAGACAGCCACCTCTCTTCCCTCATCACCCCATCTCTACTGGAAGCTTCTGAGCATTGGTGCGTGTATACCCTCAATCCCCCCTTCGCTGTGTCTTGTCTCTAGCTACTCCTGTTCACCTCTTCCCATCTTCTCCCACACATGGCTGGAGTCTCCAGGCTCCCTGGGCTGAGCCCTGTATAACTTAGCTTCTTAATCCTTGCTTCCCCAGAACCAGCAACTGTACCACACTCAATCCTTTCAACCAGCATATACAAACAGGCCTTTTACAGCATGCCCTAGAAGCGCGGAGACACACACCCAGATGCACAATAGATGTATTCAGCCATGAAAAATGAACTTCTGGGTTTGGACCTACATTTCAAGGAGCTGTATAACTCAGTGATCTTGTGCCCTCCTAAAAGGCCAGGGTCAGGGCAGAGCGCTGAAGCTGACCAAACTGAGCTTTGGTGGAAATTTGCCAAAATGCCTTCTGGGAGTCATTGAACCCCACTGAGTCATCTCTTTGCTATACTAGCACGGAATAAGTTTCTGGAGACATCAAGAGGTCAGTTACAGCTACCTCCCAAGCACCATGTGCAGTATGTGAACCATTCGCAAGATGACAAGGGGAATAATGGATGACAAGTGGCTTCTGGGTGTCAGGGACCTGTGTGAGATCTACCTGCTAGAAGCCAGCAATACACGCCTGAGGAAAGAATACCCATCCTTCACCCCCAGTCATCTTTCTTAAACAGATGGGAGGCCTTCAATGGAGAACTGTCCCCTTTCTTAACCAAAGGCAACACTCCAGAGTTCTGTTTTAGGACTGGAGAGGCTTAGCCAAGTTCTCTTTCTCAGTAGTGAATTAAAGTGCAGGAGTAAAGGGATATCCCAAGTGTATCAACTTTCTCTCTCTCCTCTCTATCTAGAAATAACCTGCCTCCTTTCCCCTGCCAACTTCCTACTCACTTCCTCCACTAAATCTGACTTCTGTCATGGCCTGAAGCAATAGCCTCCCCTTTTCAATGCAGACCAATTACTCTTGATAAAATATATCTCCACTAAAATGTCACTGAAAAACTGGGTGTGGTGGTACACTCCTGTGATCTCAGCTGTCAGGAGGTAGAAGCTGGAGGTTCAGGAGTTCAAGGCCAGGCTCAGTTACAAAGCAAGCTCAAGACCAACCTGGGCTACAACGAGACCCTGCCTCAAAAGTCAATTAATAATTAATAAGCTAATTGATACTATTAATGCTACTTCTTATAGTCCCCCCTCCCTACTCCATTTACTTTCCAGCGTTTCAGTTATCCATGACCAATTATAGCTTGAGAATCTTGAATGGGAAATTACAGAAATAACCACTATGCTTTAAGCTGCATACCATTTTAAACAGCATAATGAAATTCCATAGTAAAATTTAGTCCTGACCAGCACATGAATCATCCCTTTGCTATGTGTATGAACTTCATCTTGCTTCATAAACTACCTGCTTGTTCATGTCACTTGGTAGTCATCTTGCTCATCAGATCAATCACAATGAGCTATGACAGTACGTAAGTCAAGTGACCCTTAGGTAGGTGCCTTACTGCTCATCACGAAGCCTAGGTCATTCACCTCTCTGTCTCATCCTGTAGGCATTTTGTCACCTCACATAGTCACAAGGTGGGTGAGTGAACCACAGGAAATTGCAAGAGACCTCATTCATGTAACTTTTACTACAATTGATATCATATTTTTATTAGTCACTGTTATTAATCTCTTACTGTGCTTCATTTATGAATTAAAATTGGCATTATTGGCCCATAGAGACAGAGAAAAACTATAGTCTATAGAAATGCTACGGTGTGTATATGAAGTATACAAAAGACTCATGTACTGAGGGCTTGATGTCCAAATGTTGAAATGCAACGGAACCATGAGAGCTCTGTCTTCATCGACAGATAAATCTATAGATGGGTGTTGTGAGATATTTGATTGCACTGTGAAACTTCGAGACTGCGCTAGTAAAATTAACCTTGGATCAGAGGGTAGAGTCAGCATCTAGTCGATAGGAATTAGCCATAGAGAGGATGGAGGAGCCATGAATATGAATAGAGAGATGTAGGGTTAAGCCAGCCCCTTTAGGGGGCGGGTTTGCCTCGGGCAAATGCATAGGGATAAATCGGGGGGCACGGGAGGCATCCCCTCCCTTTTTCTTTCCTACCTCCTGTGCTACGAGGGAACCTAGGTTCTGTAAGTTTATTTATCATTAAAGTTGTAAATATTCTTTAATATCTGCATTGCATTTATTTAAGCCGATACACAAGAAGGAGTAGGGAAAGACCTAGTGATTCATGGTCTTTTTTGGTTTTGGACAGTATGGAGAGACTCACTCTTGCCTGACCTCCAGCCAAAAAGGAAGCTTAGCTGGTTTCCTCTCAGCTTCTCTGACCTAGCAATTTTCACCCCCAAAATCTGACTTCTGAGTTTTTAATTGGTAAATGGAACAACTTAGCTGAAAACAACAAATGGTTTCATAGTGTGATGGCGTATTGAGGTGGTTAGACACTGCAGCCATTGTGCTATTTGGGGAAAGCAGGTAGCTGGGAGTGTGTTCTTGTCTCCTCTGCTTCCTGGCTGTGGTGAGGTAAGCAGTTCATTCTGCTACATCCTCCCATGGGGTGTGTGCCACTATCAACCAGAAACAACACAGCCCCCAACTGCCCTGACACCTCGGAAACAGTGTGTCAAAATACGTAGTTCTTTCCCTTTAGTTGTCTCTCTTAAGTATTTGTTACAAGGTCGAAATGTCTGACTGATACAGAGTGTTTGGTACGTGGAGCTTCACTTGGATCTTAGAACCAGCCCCCATGAAAAAGAGGAACTACTATAATTTCACCTGCACTATGTCTTATATCCCAACTTAATGATGAATTGTGAGAGGGTAAATATTGATGTTTCTAATTTCTGTTTCTCTCAGAAAACTGAACAGAGCCAACCTGGAAGCTGACAGAATGACTGTGAGATCTTGGTGTTGCCCTTCCAACCTTTATTGCTTACGTTCATTAACTATTCTGAGCTTGGGATGGTGAAATGACCCAGTGGATGAGGGGAGGTGCCGTCAAGCTTGATGCACTGGGACCCACAAGGTAGAGGAAGGAAGCTGACCCCCTCTGACCTCCGTGTTCACGCTGTGGCATGAGCATGCATCCCCCACCCCACAAATCATTCGATCAACCAGCAAATACATAAATAAATGAAGTGTAAAAGTTAAGCACCCTATGCTTTACTAGTTTCTAGCAATTTGAAACTGGTTCAATATGAAACTGATTCTGGTTCCTATTGGAGGCATGGGGCTTGGGGAGCTGGAGCACATGTAAACTGTGCTGCGCATAACTTTTCTTTAAAATAAGCAGATTCAAAATTCTTCCCCGTCAACAACTTTAAAACATACACATCCATATGGTATGGCCGTGTCGGATTACCTATCTGAGATGGAACTTGAGTTTCCATGCCCAGCTGAACTGTAAACAGGTTTTCCTGTGTAGCGAGAGCTACAGGAGCAGTGGTGACCCAAGGAAGGTGATCAGGATGCCAAATCACCCCTGGCGGTTTCAGATCCAGAAATGCCAGCAGCGGGTTCTGCTAACTGTGCCAATTTAAAATCTACCAGGGAGACGCGCTCTGTGAAAGGGTGAAAAAGATTTTTGAGTCGTTGCCAGACTCCAGAGCAGACCTGGGTGGTGCTTGCCGCATCAGCTACAGGAGCAGAGAGTCCTCTTTATGGCTGAGGAGGGGCCACTATATCTCTCAGTCGGAACAGACTCAACAAAGGTCTATGAGCTGGGTGTGGCCTGCCTCCGCTTTCCGCGGAGCAAACAAGAACACACAAACCCACGGCTTTCCAGGATTTCTGGGGTAGATACGCCTGAGTGTCCTGATGGATTAGCACTCTCTTTCCCTATAAAGGCATCCATCTTGTATTGCCCAAACAAAGCACATCATACCCCTATCCACTGGGTCAGGGGCTGCCCATCGGATGCTGAGCCCTTCTCTGAATTCTACTGGGTCCCTAATCTGGTGGGAGCTGCATCCCAGAAAACGGAGGGCAGCCTCAGGGCATCCCCATTCCTGAAGTCAAGCTTCAGATGCTCCCATTTTGGACAAAGAAGGTGGCTTAGGTTAAAGAACATCCTAGTAAGTGGACCCCCGACACACTCCCCACACGCACCCCCCCCCCACACACACACAAAGGCCCTATCCCTATTACTTTGACACCAGGGCTTATGAGTTTTGAGGAAAGCCAGACACACCGCCCAAATCAGCCTGCAAACGAAGAAACGCTACAAAATGTGTCAGCATACAATGGAAAGGTCACAAGGTGGAATCTGACTTTAAAAAGTCCAGTTGGAGCTGGGCGGTTGTGGAGCACGCCTTTAATTCCAGCATTTGGGAGGCAGAGGCAGGTGGATCTCTGTGAGTTCGAAGCCAGACTGGTCTACAGAGCAAGTTTCAGGACAGCCTCCAAAGTTACACAGAGAAACCCTGTCGCGAACCCCGCTCCCCCCCCCAACAAAAAATCCAGTTTGTAGCAAGTCGATGGTGCTCAGGGGGATGGGCGCAGGAGGTGGACTGGGATTGGAGAGCAGGAGACCGGACTTCTCTTTTTCTTTGAGGCAAAAAGGAAGTCCCACCCAGAGCCAAACTGAAAAGTCTGTCCTCAGTGGACAGAGAGGGGACATGCACATGGTGCCGGCTGAGATTCCCAGAGCCTGCTGAATTCGGGGATCTTCTTCTGTGGCCCCTGTGAAGACCAAGCTTATTAGGCTTCTGTCCCCAGATGCTAGAGACTCCTTTTCAACTCGCTTCCCTACCACAAGCTTCCTGCTCTGAACTGAGTGTCTCCTGACAGCTTATGTGTTGAGGCTTAGACCCTCGCCCACTGCACCATTTGACAGTGGTGGGGCCTTTGTGAGGTGGGGTCTTCTGACAGGGACCTTAGGTCTTTGAGGGCATGCCCTCGAAGATGATTGTGGGACCTTGACCCTTCCCCCACCCCCTCCTGCCCGGCTAGTGTTGAGGTAAGCAGTTTCACTTCACACTATACTCCTGCCATAATGTGCTACCTTCCCACAGGAACTCTCAAGACCAGCCTTCACTCAGCGGACAGTAATTATCTTGGCTGTTTTGCCATAGGGATGCAAAGGTGATTGACATGCTTCCCTTTCTGCATTCACCTTAGTCATTCAGTCAAAGAGACCCTGGGGCCAGGAAACATCTCATTCAAACCACCACATATACTGTAATCAAAGAAACCAGAGGAGGAGGAAGAGGAGAGGGGAGGAAGCAGAGGAGGGTGAGGAAGAGGAGGGTGGAGGGGAAGAAGTAGAGGAGGAGAAAAAGGAGGGGAGGAGGAAGAGGAGGAGGGGGAAGAAGAGAAAGAGGGGAGGAGGAAGGGAAGGAGGAGGGAGGGGAGAAGGAGGGAGAGGAGGAGAAGAAAGGGGAGAAAGAGGGAAAACGGTGAACAAAGAAAAAACAGATGAAATGGCTTTGCTTCCAAAAATATATGGAAACAATGCTCACGGTGCATTCATTCAAAATGTCTAGAGCATCTAATGTAGTGTGTTTCGCTAAGGCACAGAGAACACTAGGTAGGCATAGCACAGTCCCTTCTGTTAAGCAAGCGCTGGCTGAGAAAGAGGATGGGTAGGTTGCTCTAACCTTGTTTTGTAATAGGAAACACATGAGTATTGTCCTCACAGCTAGAAAGGACTCTGACCCCCATCGATAGTGCTAGAGGTTTTAAGGGAGATTCCGTGTAAGAGGAGAGGTAAACTGAGTCCCAACAGAACGGTGAGATTAGATTGCTGCCCAGCGAGGAAGGGAACTGGACTTTGTCTATGGAACTGAAGACAACTGGAGGACAGCCAGCAGAACAGCCGGGAGCCTGCCAGAAGCAACAACGTCTCAGTTTCTATCCCTGGGCTTCTGCCAAGTTCCCACCTTGCTGGCATAATCATGCATTGAGAGTCTTTCAACTGGGGGATGATCTCTTCCACAAAGGCCATTATTCTAAAGTCGTCAGCCCGTTAAATTGTTCACCTCTTAGTTCCACTATTCAGTGGAAAGGAATCCATCCCGCTTTGTGTGCTCTCTCCGGGTACGTCAACTTTTTTTTTTTTTTTTTTTTTTTTTTTTTATCTAACTTGTGTTAGTGATTTCTTCCTTATCACACTGCTGGCAGTCTTGAGTTGGTTTTGATACGTACTCCCATGTAAGAGCTTTCAACACAAAAGGCTTTGAGACCACTCTGAAAGAATATTCCAAAAGCAAGTCTGTCTTTTGGATGTCTATGAGTCAGTTTTGAGATTCTAAATTATGAAAATGTCTTTTCTATAACAGAAAGGATGAATTCGCAACACTCCATCTCTCTGTGTGTTTACCAGCTATCCAAAGTGGGGGTATTTCCAGAAAAGCCCAAGGGGAGGTTTGAGAGCAGCCCTGTTCTCAATTATAGCACACACTGACATTTGTGTTTTTCTTGTGTTCAGTAAAGTGTATCGATGAATTACAGTGCCTGAGTTCAACTAAACAGACCCTGTCAAAGTAGGCTATCAGAACGCGAGGACAATGATGAATGCAAAACAACGTCAACAGCGAAGGGAAGGAGCCCTTGCCATCCATTACTTAAATTCTTCCTAGACTACAGAACTAGTCCAGAGCATATACACACAAAAAAATAATCCCCCCACCCACACACTGGGAGAATTACAATGGGAAAGGATTAGGTCTTTTTAATATTCTATAATGTTAAAAATTAACTACAGTCCTACTGGAATATATTCATCCAGTTAGTCTAGAGAACGCTCTGCTAAGCTGTCCAAAGAATCTGTATTAGTTCTCTGCTGCTGCTCTAACAAGTGACACAAAGGTACCTGGGTGCTCAGGTCAGAGAGCTTCAAATCGAGGTGTTGATGGGGTTGTAGAAGTCTGGGAAGAAACCCTTTTCAGCTTCTAGAAACTACTGAGCATCCCTGCCCTGTGGCCTCTTCCCCTGTCTCTGAAGTCAGCAACACAGAATCTCCAAATCAATCTCTACCCATAACCCCTGCCCCTGCCTTCATACCTTCCCTGGCTTTGAACCCCTGCCTCCCTGAATAAAGACCACATGATCACGCTGAGCCACCCCAATAATCCAGGATGAGCTTCTATCTCATATCCTCATTTAATCAACCCCCAGAATTCTTACTTCTATGTCTCACAGTGTATTCACTAGGGTTACTGAACATACTAAAAATTGCATTATTTAATCTTCCAGTGTTTTTTTTTATTTAAAAAAGTATTTGTTATAAGTATGGATATCTTGCCTGAATGTGTAACTGGAGGTTTCTTTCCCACCCGGCAGTCCACAAATAATCACTCTGAGGCTTAATATTAATTACAAACTGCTTGGCCAATGGCTCAGGCTTATTATTAAGAAGCTCTTATAACTTAAATTAACCCATTTCTATTATTCTATATTTCACCACGGGGCTCATGACTCACATCTTGCATCTCTGGTTGTTGTTGGCACCTCCCCAACTCTACCTTCTCTCTCTCTCTCTCTCTCTCTCTCTCTCTCTTTCTCTCTCTGCTTGGATTTCCCACCAAGCTATATTCTGCCCCACCGTAGGCCAAAGAAGCTTCTTTATTAACCAATGGTAACAAAAACATATTCACAGCATACAGAAGGGTGTCTGTACAGCATGTGTGTGACTGGTGCCAGGGGAGGGTGCTAGATCCCTGTAAGTGGAGTTACAGATGGTTGTAAGTTATCATGTGGGTGCTGGGAATTGAACCCATGTCTTCTGAAAGAGTAGCTAGTGCTTTTAACTGCTGAGCCATCTACTCACCGCCCCCTTTGAGGGGTCTTTAAATAGTTGATATATACACATGTAACTGCCCATCTCTTCTACAGCTAAAGAACTAGAATAGCATCTAAGTTAAAGAGACAATAACACAAAAACCAAAAATGGAGGCATGGTGCTAATCATGTGCTAATCAGTGCTGGGAGAATGAATAGGAGGACTGGGAGTTCAAGGTCATTCTCAGCTATGCATCGAGTTTGAGGCCTGCCAGGGTTACATGAAATCCCATTCCTGTCCCAAAACAAACAAATGAAACCACTGACCTGTTTTTGCTGTTTTCCATCCTTATTTCTCTCCATACAATGTCCTGGAAGAAGACACACTAACCTAGCAGCCCTGTTGACTAAACTCCACTGTCACAGCTGGTAACTGAGCCAGCAGCATGGCTTAGAAAACACATTTTGCCTCCTTCTCCACCCTTCCCCACCCAGAAGCCTACAGAACATGGAGCCTTGCTTGAAACAGTCAACAGTGCCTTTAGGTGGGAGCCTGCACTGCAGTGCTGGGTCACAGAACAAAGCTCTGATTCAGAGAAGAAGAAAAATCAGTCCTGTTGGTTGTTTGGCTTTCATGTAGGCAAAACAAGCATTTGACTGATGAACTCTTTCATTTTTTTTACACAGTTATTTTAGCTCTTTCTAACTAAAACCTAAGTGTGCCATTTATATAAATATACAGTAGTCTATTTACAAGGTTATCGAATGCTTTAATTCATCTACAGATTCAGTATTCAGCACTCCCAACACTTATATTTACCTGTGGCATGCCAAACCTCACCACTGCCCACCTCACCCCCATCTCCTGTAGTTCTCTTTGGCCTTGGGTAGAGTTCTCTATCCAATCAGGTCAGAGCATTTGTTTTTATTTTTTTAACTCAACAAATATTCCCTGAATGCCTATTATGTGCCAGAAACTGAGCTGGATCCAAAGATTTTTTTAAAAAAAAAAAGTCACAGTGTGTAGTGAAGTATATTTAACAGCTTGGAAAGACCATGTGACAGTTCTCAATGAGTGAACTTTACAAAGTGTAAAAGTGTTCTAGAGCTAAGTGTGTGTTGGGGGGGAGTTGTTCAAGTAGCCAGGTCTACATTCTCAGCAGTGTTTTGTTGTTGTTGTTTCGTTTTAATTTTTTTTTTTGTTTCATTCTCACAGAAATGGTTTTGGGGTCCAGTTTTTTTTTTCTGAGATGCAAAAGGCAAATTTGCAATAGTGTCCCAAGTGCCTTTTCCCTTTCCAGATTTTATTTTATTGAGAAATTGTCTAGCAGATTGTCTTAGTTAGAGTTTTATTACTGCGAAGAGATACCATGACCACAGGAACTCTTATAAATAAGAATATTTCATTGGGGTGGCTCACTTATAGTTTCAGAGGTTCAGTCCATTTTCATCATGGTGGGGAAACATGGCGCCACACAGGCAGACATGTTGGAGAGGTAGCTGAGAGTCCTATATCTTGCTGGCAACAGGAAGTTAACTATGACTCTGAGTGATGCTTAAGACATCAAAGCCAGCCTCCACAGAGACACACTTCCTCCAGCAAGGCCGTACCTATCCCAACAAAACCACAACTCCCAAGAGTGCCACTCCCTTGGGGGCCATTTTCTTTCAAACCACCACACACATCTAACTAAAATCTCTTGGTATGAGGGAAGCCCAAAGGTTGCAGGGTTTATGCCTCTATAAAAGTTGACTAGTAAGCTTGGGCTGAAGGTCCTGACTCAACTTTAGTACTCAACAGACAGGTGAGGGGGGAGGGACAGTGATGGTCTTCTGACAGTATCCAGTAGAGGCTGCATCCCTCCAGACATAGTGCTTCTTGCACAGAGATTGATTACTCTAGGATCATTTGGTTGAAGATACGTGTATAAATTTAAAGTAATCCACACCTGTGGTGTCATAAAATCCTGGCATGTCTAAATGCAAAAGGACATCCTTGAAGCGTTGAACAAAAATACATTGGACCACAGGTGGCCATTTTCAACATGATGCCACCCAGGGGCATAAAATAAATCACACTGCAACATAGTATCACAGACTTAGTAAGTTGTGGGTGAACTATGAGGGGCTGTATTTGGTAAGTCCTTCCTACTGACAGCATCCTCAAAAGTCTTACCTACCAGATTCTCAGAAGAAATTAAGTTTTGTCTTGGAGGGGGCATAATCTGAAAACTGGGGCAACCTTAACAGACTCAATAGATTTTCCAATTCTTAACCTACTAACCCTGAGGACTGAGAAGGCCTCCAGGATACTTCAGCATGAGAGTCAGGGGAAAGTAAGCAGACAAAGGAATGCAACAGCATCTTAGAAGAGGTAACATCAGCTCCAGTGTGTTCCTGGAGATGCAAATCAAAAGACAAGCAATGCACCCCAAGATGGTTGCATGGGAAGTCACACTTGGTGGCCTATTTTAGAAGAGGAAGGACAATACCATGACAACTACCTAGATGATTGTGCCTACTAATGACATGTCTCAGAACCAGGAAAGAGAGAGCCCCTTTCTAAGGAAAGAAAATCAGGATGAAGGGATGAGGCATGCAAGGAAGGGAGAAAAATTACTGGGTGCTATAAAACCTAGGGCCACCATGGGAAGACCTTCATCCTAGGATTTGTGGTACTGCTCCTTTCCCACCTATAAAAAGAGTCTGAAAGTGTTGTTGGGTCAAATCCACAGGTTCCTTGAGACATCTGGTCTATTACCACAGATATGAATCTTACAGTCTCATGCTGGAATAGCCATCTGAAGACATGTTCTTTCTTCTAATGGGCTGTTGTAATACGAGCAGCGGGGCTATGCCCCCAGCACCCCGGCCACCTGCTAGCTTATGCCCGAAATAACAACACACAAACTGTATTTATTTAAACACTGCTTGGCCCATTTCAATCTAGCTTCTTCTAGGCTAATTCTCACATATTAATTTAGCCCATTTCTAATCATCTGTGTAGCACTGGTCTTACCGGGAAGATTCTAGCCTACGTCCATCCTGGGTCGGAGCTTCATCACGTGCATCTGCCCGGGAGACAGGAGCATGGCGTCTCTGCTCCAGAGAGCAGAGCTGTCGAGTCTGAGCTCACTTCCTCTTCCTCCCAGCATTCTGTTCTGTTTACTCCACCCACCTATGTTTTAACCTATGAGGGCCAAGCAGTTTCTTTATTACTTAACCAATGAAATCAACAGATTGATATATGACACTCCCACATCAATGGGCTGAACCCCCAAACTCCTTTAGTAAGAAGCTATAGCAACACAACTGCCTAATGGTCAAAGCATAATAGCAATGCCTTGCACATATGAGGGGTACCCTAAACTGGTGCTGAGAGCCCAAAGGAAACAAAGAAAGAAAAAAAATAGGCTAGCCTAATGAGTGCCAACGTTCATCTCTCTTCGCTTCCTGACCTAATGCAATGTGGCCACCTGACTCAGACTCCAACCCAGGAGCTGCATTCGAAATTTCTTTTGTTAAGTTGCTTTTTGCCAGGTAGCAATGATAACAAAAGTACCCAATACAGTGTATTTAAATATTGTTCAGTGCATATGCCAGTTTAGTATTTTTTTTTAAAAGAAAAAGTGCTACTGATCAGAAAATTATTACAGATATGCAATAAAGACAAATTCTGGCAAGAAAATGTCACAGTGTGCTTTAAAAAATGTATGTAGGTTTGGGATAGAGAAGAAAAAGAGTATAAACAGTTACAAAAATCAAGTCTTTAAAGAGACAGTAAAAGTACTATAAAAGAGTACAGAGAGTCATAGATTAAAGGAGTAAAGAAAAATGAGCCACCTCAAGATGGAATATACACAGAGAGCCTGGATTATATATATATTATTGTGTTTTCTTTAAATTTTGACTGAAGAGAGACATTTGATTCTGGGGGCTGCTAAACTAAACCAACATATATATTTTAAAGGTATCATGACTTCAAAATTTGGATCTAATGATATGTTGCTTTGGAAAAGAGGCTCTGCTTTTGTTTCCATAGAAGATGAGAAGCTATAGATTTCTTCCAGGTTAATGTGGTTTGATAGAACAAGCACCTCTGAAAAGTCCCCATGAACCCTAAGAATATTTCACCCAATAAACAGCAGAAAGCAGTTTGGAGAAAACAACAATCAAATTCCCAAAATGATTGTTTTAAAATGTTTGTTCTTATTTTTAAGGGGGTTGATTATAAATGGTTAAATGGTCACTGATAATCCCTTTCTTAAAAAAAGGGGGGGAAGGAATATAATATAAATGAATACTTTGCATTGATATACAAATTTAAGGTCTATTTGTTACACTGTGTATATGTATTTCTGCTCTTGTTTAGGGTATTATATTTATACAGCTCATTTAAAAATATAATGTATAATTAAAAATTATAGATTAATAGTCATCTATAATAGTCAAACTTGTAGTCACATTAGTTAGATTTTCTATGTATACAGATATATTTTAGTTAGATAATCTTCCACACTTCAAAGGCCTATGGAATACGGCATTTAAAATGTTTTAAGAATTTAGACTTTTCTTGACAGTGAGACATGTTGGCTTCTGGCAGTGCCAATTACTTCAGAGAGGTTGGTGGGCACTGAAGAAACTAGTTATGGAATTTGCCTTCAGTGTGACAAGGCTAGCCATTTGGGTAAGAAATTGCTCTTGCTTGGATACCTTTATGCTATTCTGTATAAACTGGACATGCAGGACCCACAGAAAAGTGATGGCTGAACATTCCAAAAAGATGGGATGGTACCTCAGAGTTCCTGCTTCATAAAAGAACTGCCAGACATTCTGAAGGATACAGAAGAAAGTGATTGACAAACTGTCAAGATAGGTGAAACAGTCTTTCCAAATTTCCTGCTTTGTGGAAAATTCTACCAGCTACTATGTGCCTGTAGGCTGAAGATGGATACTCCAATGTTACAGAAGAACTTTGGGTGACTGTCCAGACAGCAAGATATTGATGGAGGAGGGTCATCTGTCTATCTGTTGCTTTCATTGGTTAATTAATAAAGAAACTGCTTGGCCTGATAGGTCAGAACATAGGTGGGTGGAGTAGACAGAACAGAATGCTGGGAAGAAGGGAAGTGATGCAGATGCCATGGAGCCAGCCCCCAGGTCAGACATGCTGAATCTTTCCTGGTAAACTATCAACTCGTGGTGCTACACAGATTATTAGAAATGGGTTAATCAAGATGTGAGAATTAGCCAATAAGAGGCTAGAACTAATGGGCCAAGCAGTGTTTAAATGAATACAATTTGTGGGTTGTTATTTAGGGTGTTAAGCTAGCTATGCGGGAGCCAGGCAGGACGAAAAGTAGGCCTGCTTGCCTCATCACTACAAGATATCTCTGTCAATTCTAGAACTTTGGAAGTTCCTAATAATGCACTTCCTGTTTACTTAGGTAATATATCCTTTTGGGGTCTTTGGTGCAGTTGAAGACTAGATAGTTATAATTATAGTTTTCCTTAGTTTGATAAAGGATAGGATAAATGATAGAGTATTTTCCTTAATTTTTCAAATGAAAATAGACTAAATATATGTAATTTCAGTATGTTAAAGTTAAAGCCTTCCTTTTTATTTAGACAGAAAGGGAAGGTGATATAGAATGTCCTTTTGTATATGTGTTGCTTTTATTGGGTTGATGAATAAAGTTGTTTTGACCAATGACTTAGCAGAGTGAAGCCAGGCAGCAAATACAAACAGAGATATAGAGAGAAAGTAGGTGTAGAAAAGGAAATGCCATGTAGCTGCCAAAGGAGAAGGATATGCTGGAACCTTAGAAACCTTACCTATAGGCACAGCCTTGTGGTGATACACAGATGATAGAAATGAATTAATTTAAGATGTAAGAGCTAGTTAGGAATACACTAGAGTTATTGGCCAAGCAGTGTTGGAATTAATATAATGTCTGTGTGATAATTCTGGTCTGGGCAGCCAGGAAATGAACAAGCAGTCTCTGCCTACCAAGCTCTCACTGCCAAAAAAATAATTATGTGAGATAATGTGCCTCTTGTAGTTTGAGTTGGACATTCCACAATGCATCCAAATACCAAAAACCACATGTTGTATACTATAAATATATACAATTTACACCTGGGAACAAATAAATCAGTCAATTCATTAATAGCAAAAATCCACTCTAAAAATTTAAAATAGTTTAATAGGAACTATCTTAAATAAGAAAACAAAAATTGACAAATGATAAATTTACTTCATATTAACAAATACCCAGTCTTACTCACAGTAATGTCTTTCTAAAGGATAATTTGCATGAAACAACATCTTTTTTAAGGTTACATTATTATTTCTCAAATAAAATACATAATGGCAATGTAACATTTGTATTTTGCTTTTGTAATATAGTCATGAAGGAAGTATAAAATACTGTTTTCTCAGTATTTCCCCTTCACTGTCTTCGTAGTGTGAGGCTATGTCCTGACGTCACCTACACTAACATTTGCTCCTTCTGTCGTTCACCGCATTAACTGTGCCAGATTTTCATTTGGCAGAACGCTGAATGTGATTCCAACAGCACTTTTTTCAATTTCATGAATTCTTCAACCTTTTATTTTATTGTTGAATGTTAGGGACATCTAACCATCAGCAAGAAGCAAGCCACAAAAGGCAGTGACATGGGAAACTGAGCAACAGCCCAGGGTTAAGTTGGGAGGGTTGTTTGCCTAAGTACTAGTTTCCCAAATGGTTAGATCATTAGTGAATACTTTCAAACTCTGATGAGTTCTTTTTCCTGTGATGTTGGCTTCCCTGTGCATTCTGCAACCTCATAACCACAGGGATTCTTATAATGAATTTAAGGGTCACAAGGATCCCCAAAACCCACAACTTACAAAGTTTCTCATCCATCTTCCAAAGCTAAGTTCCCCTCTTGTAAAAGCTGAAGCAGTTATATGTCTACAGCCATTCCTCGCCCTCATTTGTGAGGGAATTTTGTGAAAAATGCGTCGTGGTTCTGAGTACACCAGGACCACATCTTCCTTTCCAGTCAGAAAGCGACTGGGTCACCTAGTCACCAAACCAAAATCATTAACTCTGCAGTGAATGAGCAGTGCTGCTGATTATAAAATCCCTTCAAGTCTTAACGATTCATGACAAGGAGAGTCTGCATCATGATCCCTCCAGAAAACCTCTTAGTAGACCATTCCAAGGGCTATGAGGAGGAAAACTTGAGGCTTGGGTAGAAAGTCTGATGGGACCCTTCCTAACTAATCCACACAACTGATTATAAACTCAGTTCTGACAAGGTATATCTTGCTGTTAATCTCACTGCTTCATTTCTTAAGCCCCATCATGGTTTCTTTTTAGATAGTGGGCAATTATTTATGGTTGGGAAATTCCACTTTCAACCTTTGATAGAGTCTGTTTACATGAGTAAGTCATTTAAAGCCATCAGACTAGGTCTGCAGAAGAAAGCAAGAAAAAACAATGGACCAGAAGTGTTCATTTTCTTAATTTTTAATATGTATGTAACTTTTTAATTATGCTAAAATCGGTCTCATTTTCTATTTTATGAAATTTAGATTTCTTAGGTGAATACCAGGCCAAAGACTTTGTCCATATTAAGGCCAAAACTATATCTATTGCTATCAATTGCTATATCTATTGCTATCAATCTAGATGTAGATTGTGGTCTCTCTGAGGGTGTTAATGATGACCTAAGTGGTTGTGTATTTAAAAATATAAAAAGCCACTGAATTTATTCTAGGTAAGTGTAATTGTAACATTGTTTATAAAAATCAAATTCATAGTACAATACAGTTTTGATTACAAAGGAAAACAAGATGACATGTACCATTTGCTCTCAGTATGAGAGGTTGGAGAGACAATTCAATGGCAAAAAGCACTGACTGCTCTCCCAGGGAATCCATGTTAATTTCCCAGCATCCACATGGGCATCCATGACTGTCTGCAACTCCAATTCCGGGGGACCAGATCCTCCCTTTTGGCCACCACAGGAGCTGCACGCATGTGGAACACAGACATACAGGCACGTATACCCACACACACACATTAAAAAGATTTTAAAAAATTAAAACAACGAAAGCTACATTGAAGGCTCGGTGTGACTGCCTGGGGAGATATGAACAACTGTAATTCACAACAGACCGTGCACGCAGAATGGATCAAGGAAAAAAAAATCTTTCTGTTGTGAACTTAATGAACCGGTGACTTTACTGGGGTCACTTAACAGTAGCACGGAGAGAGATGAGTTAGAGAATAGGGCTGCCTCACACCAGCTGTACTACTGAAAAGCCCACCTCAGCTTGACTGGTGATTCTTGAACGCTACCTCTCAGGCACTCCCTTACTCCCTGCCCCTGTCCCCAGTGATTCTTTACTATTTTTATATTTTGGGGGAAGGGCTTTGACAATGCTGGAGTCCTGTGAGCTTTCCTGAGCTTTGCAAGCGTCTTTAGCATCTAGAGTCTTGGGAGGGCCCCTCTGCCCTTCAGAAGGGAACGTCTCTCATTGGAAGGAGCAGCGAAACCACAGGAGCATCCAGCACTCCCATCCAGTCACAAACAGAAAACTAAGCCAAACTTGAGAAATAACCATTTTCAGACTTTGTAAACCAAGGCAGGGCAGGATCATTCTTCCTGAGGGAAGGGGAAGAATGAAGAAGGGCACCACTTGGGCAAGTGCTCTGCCTACAGGTACTTCCTGGACTTGGTGCAAGAGCTCGGCAATCTCACTACACTGAAGAGACAGACGTTTGGGAGCTCAACCCAATCTAATGTAAGTATCTGGAAAGAAGGAGCCGTACAGGCCAAAGGTTTTAAAAACCTGCATAGAGACATTCTAGAGCCTTCTCTAGAAACAGAGCATCCAATGTGTGAGGTGAACCCCACAGCAAACGGGGAACAGTGCATGACAGTTCCCAGAGTTCACACAGGTTTGGAAACTACAGTTCCAGTTCTCATGGGGGCCAAAACAGAGAGCACCTTCCCCCACCCCAGATATGCAGGGTCATGCCCTAAAAGACTGCCCTTGGAAAAACGGTTAATTCACCTGTCCTAAATCAACTCCATATAAAACACAAAGCTACAAGAAACGTAGTTAACTACCATAAGAAGTCCAACTTTAAAGAGTGTTAGACTAACTAAAGGAGTATAAAGCAGTCCAACTCTTACTCATCTGATAGTTTGTCAAAAATTACCACACATGCAGATAAGAAGGAAAATGTACAATCCATAATCTGTAAAAAAAAAATAATAATTTGTCTGTAACAACAAACTCAAAATTACAGAAATGAAATTAGCATTTAAGGATAAAAATCTGATTAAAAATCTATTTATTATGCTCACAACATAGGAGAAAAGAGTTACAAAAATAATAAATGTAAATTCCAAAAGTTATAGCTGAAGTGAAAACAAAGTAAAATAATAAGGGGTTATAAAAACATGCACTATATTCTAGTTTCTTTTCAATTGCTGTGATAGAACACTCTGACTAAAGCAACCTGAAGAGGAAGTTTATATGGCTTACACTTCCAGGTCACAGTCATTGCAGGAAGTCAGGACAGGAACCCAAAGCAGGAGCTCGAAGAGAAACCATGGAAGAACATAGCTTGCCAGCTTGCTCACTCTAGGGTGCGTGTTTAGCTAGCTCACTCTAGGATGTGTGTTTAGCTGGCTTTCTTATACAGTTCAAGTCCATCCACCTAGGGACGGTGCTGCCCACAGTGGGCTGAACCCTTCTGTACCAATGAAGAGTCAAGTCAGTCTTCCATAGACATGTCCACAGGCCAATCTGATCTACTTATTTTCCTCTCCGATGGCTGCAGGCTGTAGCAAGTTGACGACCAAAGCTCGCTATGATATAATAATACAAAGAAAAGTTCAATAAACTTGAACCTAGCATTATAATTAACCCTCAACAAATTATAGAGAAAAATAAATTAATAGAACAAACTGACAATGATCTATCTGATTATACTTCAGTAAACAAGGCCCAAAAATAAGAGGATAGAAACAGAAAAACAAAAGGTTAAAGAAAAAGGAAGAGTTTAAAAAATAGCCTACAAATCTAATCAAAAGAGTAACCCCCAGGTCCCAGAGGCTCATGGTACTGCACACAAGGAACAGGGAAGTACATCAATATTACCGTAATCAAACTACTCCAAGCCAGCATACCTTCAGTAGCTGGAGAAAAAAAAATACATGTTGCAGAGAAACAGGGATGAAGATGACAGCAGAGATCACCCCAGAAACAATATAAGTCACCAGAAAATAGAAACATAACTTTAAAGTACTGAGAGGGGAAAAAAAAACCCTACCCTTCTGGATTTATATATCCAGAAGGAATGGCTTTCAAAAACTGAAAACAACCAAAATTTGAGAAATCTCTGGTATAGAAAGTCCTTCTGTTTATATGTTACTTTCATTGGTTAATGAATAAAGAAACTGCCTTGGCCTTTTGATAGGGCAGAACTTAGGTAGGCGGGGAAGACAGAACTGAATGCTGGGAGGAAGAAGGGCAGAGTCAGAAAAGCATTTGGATCCTCCACCTGAGACGGACACCACCGGTTAGAATCTTTCCAGGTAAACCACTGCCACATGGAGATACACAGATTAATAGAAATGGGTTAAATCAAGATGTAAGAGTTAGCCAATAAGAGGCTAGAGATAATGGGCCAGGCAGGGATTTAATTAATACAATTTCTGTGTGGTTATTTCGGGGCTAAGCAGCCGGGAACAAGTGGTCCCTCCCTCTACAGATCTCACTGTGAAATGTTAGAGGAAGTCCTCCAGCCAGGTATAACGATGGCGGTAAATGCCTCTAATCCTGGTACTTGGGAAGTGGAGGCAGAAAGATCTGGAGTTCAGTGTCATCCTCAGGTATGTAGGTAGTTTGAGGCTAGCCTGGGCTACATGAGACTGTATCACAAACAGAAAAAAAAAAAAAAGCTCATCAGTCAGAAGGGGGCGAGGCAGGGGAACACACAAGAAAAAAGAATTGTACCAGTACAGTGTTCCCTCACTGTGAATGTTTTCAGAAAAAAAGCTTTCCAAGCAAACATAACAACAATGGTACCAGAGTAGGGGGCTGTATGATCCCTAAGTAAGTGCTGCTATGGGCTGCTATAACAAGCTCAAAGGAAGTCTTTAAATGGTAAAGTGAATCAAAAATAAGTTAACTGTTTGCCTGGAAAAACCTCAACATTCATAAAGGGAAGCAATAAAATGAGCATTCGAGAACATATGTTCACTATGTCCGGCATCCAGTCAAGCTACACAAAGCTTGGAAAGAAACAAAGACGGGCTACAAAAAAAGAATTAGCAGCTATAGAAATACCAGAGACATAAGAATTTGTAAAAGAGGGTCTTAAAATTTAAGGTTTAAAAACTTAAGATTTGGGAGCCTGTGAGATGGCTCAGCGGGTAAACGTATTTAAAGTTACGAAAGAAAAACTGAATGCGATGATCAAATAAGTGAGTGATAGAAAAATTTTCAGCCAAAACTTAGAGACTTTTAAATCTGATATAAAAAAATATAGTATGATGGATGATACAGATTGTACTCGGGCTTTCCTTTGGGCCACTAGCTTACAAATAATGACACAGAGACTTTATTAATTATAAAGATTCAGCCAATATCTTAGACTTCTTTCTAGCTACCTTTTTTAAACTTAAATTAATCCATTTCTATTAATCTATGCGCTGCCCCAAGGCTGGCTTACCTCATCCACATAGTGTCCATCTATCTTTCCTGCTTCTTCCATCTCCTCCCTTCTTCTTCCCAGAATCCTCTGTGCTTGGAAATCCTGCCTACCTATTGTCCATTCAGCCTTTTTATTGAACCAATCAGAGTGACATGTCTTCACAATGTACAAAAAGATTATTCTAAAACAGCAGATGTGGCCAATAATGACTAACTGCAGAAGAGGAGAGAATTTTGAAAAAGGGGCATGAAATTGTTCCTGCTCATTCTGACTTTAGTAAGTAGGGTATCATTGCCTGCTTTATGATCACAGGACACACGTAAGATGAATTCATCTTCATTTGAGCAACAATTACCTGATTTAATTTTTTTTGTTTGTTTGTTTTTGGTTTTTCAAGACAGGGTTTCGCTGTAGCTATCGAGCCTGTCCTAGAACTAGCTCTTGTAGACCAGGCTGTCCTCAAATTCACAGAGATCAGTCTGCCTCTGCCTTCTGAGTGCTGGGATTAAAGGTGTGTGTCACCATTGCCCGGCTGGTTTTAAATTTTTATTTATTGACTGAGGTTTCTGTCCCACCAGGTCCCACATTTGTTTAGTCCCAAATAAACACACAGAGGTCTACATTAATTATAAACTGACTGGCCTATTAGCTCAGGCTTCTTATTAACTTTTATACCTTATATTAGCCCATAATTCTTGTCTGTGTTAGCCACGTGGCTTGGTACCTTTTTCTGAGAGGCAGTCACATCTTGTTGCTCTATGTCTGGCTTCCTCTGTGTCTGGATGACAACTGCAGACTGTGTCTTTCCTCTTCCCAGAATTCCCATTCTCCTTGCCCCGCCTCTATTTCCTGCCTGGTTACTGGCCAATCAGCGTTTTATTAAAATAATACAAGTGACAGGATAAAAGACCATTGTCCCACAGCATTGATTGAGTCATCAGATTGCATATTCAGGATTAATGAATTATATTGTACACAACTTAGACGTCAATGAAAGAGTTTAATACACTTTGCCAGCCAAAACACCACAAAATGCACAATCCATAAGCACCCAATGCATGATAGCTTTCAGTCTAGCTTACGGCTACAAACAGCTTATCATGGTATGTCTCCCTCACCCAGCGTGAGCGCACAAGACTTCAGTGAGGGATCAGACGAGTCATCACCCAAAAGGACAAAAGTCCAGCAAAAAAATGGCTGCAGTGGCGTTTAACCCATTCCTTTCCCTCAACTGTTCTAAAGACATCATCATAAGCTACCTAAGCATTACAATGTAATTATGATATAACCTATGCTGTAATCTAATCTAACCCACAGATGACAAATTATTATTTCCTGCAGATATGCTCCATACAGTATTTGTATAAATTTATACTTCAGAGTAGCATACCCTTGAAAACATACATGCCTACCCGTAAGTGGTCAAACTATATCGCGAGCCTGCCCTGCCCTGACGGACGTCTTTAAAGACCAATGTCTGGGTGCTGTTTATGAGGAGCCACACTCTGGATGCTGTGACTGGAAGAGGAAAATCGCTGTTCTGAGAGCTGCTTTTCCAGGCCAAGGTAGAGAAGGGCATTGCATTTACACCAGGGCGTGTTGACAATGTGCACTGCATCGCGCCTTATCTCTGAGCAGCAAATCCCCTCGCCCGGGGCCAGCGAAGGGGGCCCATGCCGCTGCCTGCCAAGGTTCAGGCCTTTTCTCCCCAAGAGGCTTCATTTCAGAACTGAGATGGTTCCCTCCTGGTCCCAGGGAATAATAATAATAATAGTAACAACAACAACAATAACAAATCCCTTTGCAAAGCTAAGAGAGACTATATTACCCTATAGCAAACTTCCTGGCAATTTTCATGGTATTTTTACCACCTGTGGCCATAGCCATTACTGGAGGGCAGGATTCACCAGGCTAATGAATCTAAAGCATGCAAACCCCTGGCACAGTTCATTTTGAATTATTGGAAACGGCCCCAGTCTAATGCCTGACTCTTGGGTAAGTCTTAAATTTCAACTTTTATCAGCACCAAATGCAGAGTGACCGAATGGCAGCTGGACACGCCATTTAACAAAGACAACACGAATATAAAGGCTTTAGTCCTACTAAAAGATACAGGGAACAGGTTTTTTTTTTTTTTTTAAAGGAACTATAGCAAACTGATAAAAGAAAATGTAGTTTAGAGCACCCTGGCAAAGCAAATGAAAACTCCTGAGTTAGAGGCTCGCAGGTTTGGGCCTTTGCCATCCAGGCTTCGTGCCCTTGCAAGGTCAAAGACTGCAGGAGTCTGCTCCCAGTGTGTCGGGCCACAAGCTGGATCTGCACTGCCCAGGGCTATAGCGACAATTTGTTCTGTGCTCTTAAATTCTGGACCTAGACTCCCCAAAGCCTGGGTCTTCTAATGAAAACAGATTGGTTGGCTTTTGTGCGTTTCCTTTACTGTTTTGTCCCACTTCAGTTATCTCACAGAAGGACCTGATGGACGTACATGAAATATTCATGAAGAGCAGGCATAATGTACATTCAAAGGCCTTGGAAGCCACGCGTGCTGCAGAACACGTGTAAACTTCAAACAAGACTGGTGCCTTAGGATCTTCACAGCAGCTCTCTGAGCGGATATTTCTACCACAGTGGCTCTGCAAGGGGCAAAAGCGAAAGGCTTGGGAAAGGAGGCGGCCGAGTTGTCCTCGTAAAAGAAAGGTTTTTCCAGTTTCTCTGGGGATAAAGGAATAAGTCACAGCTGTTCAGAAGTCTTAGGATAGGGAGGCCTGGAAATAGCGGTTTCAGGGAAAAGCAACCAGGCGGAGGCAGGAACACCACACAATTCTAAATCCTGGCAATTACATGTTGAGAGCCTGACTAGATAGTCCAGGCGACACCTTGCAATAGGCCAGTTGTGTCGCTGACGGCTCTGTGCATATCAGGGAAAGGACACACTCTCACTGGGTGCCTCTTATAGCCGCATTAAGGCAGCTGAAGTGTGGCTCTGGAGCACGGCCAGTCTACCCAGCTGAGGCAAAGTAGTGAATTTCAGACACTTCTCAGACTGAAAAGACACGTTGAGCCAGAATCCTATGGCATAGCCGTGGAAACAAAGTCAGATGCCTTCTTCCAAAGGGTTAAGAACAATCTGAAATGGGATCATTTGCCTTGTTGACCTCAAGACAAAGATGTTAAATCATGGACACAAGACAATCTTGGATAATATAGAGTCACATCAGTCAAATAAATGAGCTTCATACTTCCAAAGTCATCATGAGAACATATACATGGCTTGTGTATCTCTCTTAGTCCCTGGTAAGACATAAGAAGAGTTACAACAGTCTCTCTCCCTGGAAGAAATGATGTCCAGTCAGAGAGACAAGAGTGGCCGTTACCAAACCAGGACTATGGCCCTATATGTCATAGTAGCTATCTGACGTCTACAGCTCCAACAATAAGAGTCCTGACAGTCTTCAGGACACAGAAATGCTTACAGGTGATATGGGCCTTCAAGGTAAGTAAATTCAATTAGGAGAGAGGCAAGCATCAGTGGGGTGGAAATGGCATTAATAGTGGAGTATAAAAATGAAGACAGTATTGGACACCAAAAATACCGAGAAAATTAAGCCCTGGAGTGAAAACAAGAGACTTCAAATGAGATTTAAACTTGTTGGGTTGACCAGCCTCCCAAACAGCTCCACACCATCTCCAAGAAGACAACACAGAGCACAGTAAGGAAGCCCAGGGGACACCTTGCCCTGCCTCACTCCACCCCCACTCAAACACACTTCTTCCCTTGCCCCCTTTTCAAGCATTTTCTCATCCAAAATTATTCCATGTGATCCATTTTAGATATGCAGGTTCCATTGGAAACGTTTAGGTCAGAATAAGTTAACAAACACATGGATGCATTACAGGGGCCTTAACAATGAGCACCAACAGGATAAATCATAAAAATCATAGTTTCAACACAGCCTGGCCCTTGCCTGCAGGGACATGTGCGCAATTACGTTCATAGCAGAATTATTTGCAATAGCCAGAACCTGGAAACAGCCTAGATGCCACTCAGCCGAATAATGGATAAAGCAAACATGGTACATTTACACAATGGAGTACTATACAGTGGTTAAAAAAAATGACATCTTGACATTTGCAGGCAAATGGGTGGATCTAGGAAAAAATCATACTGAGTGAGGTAACCCAGACCCAGAAAGACAAATGTAATATGTACTCACTCATAAGTGGCTTTTAGACATTAAAACAAAGAAAAACCAGTCTACAGGCCATAACCCCATAGAACGTAGACAACAAAGAGGACCCTAAGAGGGACATACACGGATCTACATAGGAAAGAGAAAAAGACAAGATCTCCTTAGTAAACTGGGAGTGTGGGAGTCATGAGTCAGCGTAGAGGGGGAGGGGAGAAGAGAAAAATGTACAGCTCAATAAAAACAATTTAAAATTTTTTTAAAAAATTATACTTTCTAAAAATCAAATATTTAAAAAAACATAGTTAATTCATGATCAATTAAGCATATACAGAAAAAAACTATAAAGAATTTCTTCAGGTCCAATGGAATTGATACCAGACAAAAAATATAGACTTTCTAAAAGCAATAAGGGCTACCAGAAATGAATTTTTAAAAACTGCATAGTTAGGAATAACTCTAAAGCAATAGCTAGAAGGTCTCTACAAGAATAACTAAGAGTGTTTCCAAAGGAAAGTTAAACAAAAGAAAATATGTGCCATGTTCATAGAGGATATCAACCGTCTGATGAAGAACGGCAGTGCTATTGGAGGTTTTGACTCCTGTCCAAAATATACTGCTTTCTCCTGCATTTGTTAAAACTTTAGACAAAAATACATGAAACAGTAGTTTCTAAGACATTAGGTATCAAATAATGAGGGGGAAGGTTGTTAAGAACTAGGAGGAAATTGCTGGGAGTGGTGACAGACACATGCCTTTAATCCTAGCAGAGGCAGGCAGATCTCTGAGTGTTTGAAACCAGCCTGGTCAACAAAGTGAGTTCCAGGACAGTCAGGGCTGTTACACAGAGAAACCGGATCTTAAAACCAACTCCTCCCCTCCAAAAAAAAAAAGAGAGAGAGAGAGACTAGAATCCACTAATGAGTGAGTATATGCCATATTCATATTTTTGGGTCTGGGTTATCTCACTCAGGATAGCGTTTTCTATTTCCATCCATGTGGCATGCAAAATTCAAGATGTCATTGTTTTTTTACCGCTGAGTAGTACTCTAATGTGTAAATGTGCCACACTTTCTTTATCCACTCTTCCATTGAGGGGCATCTAGGTTGTTTCCAGGTTCTGGCTATTACAAATAATGCTGCTATGAACATAGTTGAACAAATGCTTTTGTAGTATGATTAGGCATCTCTTGGGTATATTCCCAAGAGTGGTATTGCTGGGTCCTGAGGTAGGTTGACTCCCAATTTTCTATGAAACTGCCACATTGATTTCCAAAGTGGTTGCACAAGTTTGCATTCCCACCAGCAATGGATGAGTGTTTCCCTTACTCCACATCCTCTCCAGCATAGGTTATCATTGGTGTTTTTGATTTTAGCCATTCTGACAGGTGTAAGATGGTATCTCAAAGTTGATTCTAGCCATAAACAAAGGACATTGAGCCTATAGTTCGCAATCCTAGAGAACCTAAGTAATAAGGTGAACCCAAAGAAAAAAATATATATATATAGATCCTCCTGGAAATTGGAAGCAGACAAGATTGCCAGGCAAAAGTTGGGAGCATGGGTGTGGGAGTGAGGTGGGGAGAAGGGGAGAGGGGGAGAGAGAAGGGAGAAGGGGAGGGATGGGGAGAGTGTGGGGAGTGGGATGGTTGAGATGAAGGAAGGGCAGATATGGGAGCAGTGAAGAAGATATCTCAATTAAGGGAGGCATTGTGGGGTTGTCAAGAGGCTTGACTCTATAGGGGTTTCCAGATGTCCACGGGGATGTCCCCAGCTAGGACCCTGGGCAGTGGAGGAGAGGGTGCCTGAGCTGGCCTTGTTCCATAGTCACACTAATGACATTCTTGAATATCACCTTAGAACCTTCGTCCTGCGACAGATGGAGACAGAGACAGAGATCCACATTGGAGCACTGGACTGAGCTCCCAAGGTCCAGTTGAAGAGCAGAAGGAGGAAGAATATGACCAAGGAAGTCAGAACCACAAGGGGTTGGTCCACCCACTGAGACAGTGTGCCTGAGCTAATGGGAGCTCACCAAATCTAGCTAGACTGGGACTAAACGAGCATGGGATCAAACTGGACCCTCTGAATGTGGCTCACAACTGAGGCAGACTGAGAAGACAACGATAATGGCACTGGGATTTGTCTCTACTGCATGTACTGGCTTTTTGGGATCCTATTCTATTTGGATGCATACCTTCCTAAGCCTGGATGTGGGGGGGAGGGCCTTGGACTTCCCACAGGGCAGGGTACCCTGCCCTCTCTCAGGACTGGAGGAGGAGGGGAGAGGGAGTGTGGGGGAGCTGGAGGGAAGTGGGAGGAGGGGAGGAAGTGGAAATTTTGATTGATATTATTTATAAAGTAATAAAAATTATCAGGAAATAAAAAAGAAGAAGAAGAAATGAAGTCAGTGTCCTATGATGGTCCCAGTATCCAGTCTTGTCTTTCCAGGTGATGGCACAGAAAGAGGAAACCCAGGCAGAGTCCAGCAAACTTAAATTGAAATGAAGCTGGGAGTCTGGATCAAAAAGGGGGTAGAGTTCAGAGGGGAGGGCTTAAGAGAAGAGAAATCTTTACAAAAATGTCCGGATGGAGTATCTGAGTATCCAGTAGAGGAACCTACCTACCTGTGTTTCTATGTGTGAGGATATGACTAGTGACTGAGAAAGAATGACTCCCAACGATCACAGGGGTCATCAGACAAACTCAAAGTCTGTAAAATTCACAAGTATTAGGTAGAAAAATCAAAGTCTCATTTCTATTTCAATAGTCCTACACTGTTGTTCTTGGTCAATCTAAGATCCTATAGGTCAGAACAAAGCTCAAAAAGTACATACATGCCTAGCCTACATAGAGCCCCAAATTCAGTCCATAATAACACTGGAGCTGGTAGTGTATGTCTGCAATCCTGATTCTCAGTGTTAGATGGATCTAACACTCAAGAGGATCCAAAGGTCAAGGTAATCCTCAATTATACATCCTGGGATGCATGAGCCCCTACCTCAAAAGAAGGAAGAGGAGGGGGAAGGAGTGGGGAGGACAAAGAAAGAGGGAGAAGGAAGAGGAAAGGGAAAAAGAAGAAGAAGAAGAAGAAGAAGAAGAAGAAGAAGAAGAAGAAGAAGAAGAAGAAGAAGAAAAGAACTATAACAACAACAAGAAACAACAAAAATAATAACATTATGAGAGTAGTGCTAGCCACACAGGGTCCTACAGTTCAACCAATCTCAAGCCTGCCTGTCAGGCTCCAAAGTTAAATCTTTTTTGCCCCATGCAGGAAGCTACATTAACCTGCATTAAAATCAATGCAATTTCCCCCTCCTCTGAACAGCTGGAAATTCACAATGAAGAGAAGAGTTATATATTTGGATGTGAGCTGCAATTAAGTACCAGATCTCCCTATGAACTTTTCCTACTGAAAAAGCTGCACTTGAATTTAATGGGTTATAGGATATGTTCAGAGCAGAGGCATGTTACGTGATATCATAATGATGAGACTGGCCAAGTCTAGAGAGTGGTAGAATCTATAAGACAAATTACTTGGTTTCATCAGTAAATAAATGTCATGAATGTCCTGGGGAAGTAGGAATAGCTTGAGCAATATAACAACTAACTACTTCATCTGTGTACTTTGGGGTTCCTGATTCAAGGAAGTCAACTGTAAAAAAAAATTCTGAGGCAGAATGTAAGTACTAATAAATATTGAGACTACGTGAGAACTATGTAAGATATAAGGAATTATGTTTTTTACGTCCGTGAGGACTTAGTCTCCAGCACCCAGCAGCAGATCTTACTCCAAAGAAGAGGATGGAGCTTAAAGAAAGAGAGAATTCCGTGTGGTTTGGAAGTATTAATGAGAAATTCTGCCACACATGTTCAAATGGCAAGGAAGAGTTTATTTGAAACTGCAGCAGAAAGGGAGAGAGGTTGAACTCAACTTTGGACACCACTAGGAGAAGAGGCCATTTATAGTCAACGGACAGGAAGAACAAATAGATGGAGAATTACTAAAATATAATTTGTTAGGTATCAAGGCTTGGTGAGAGAAGAAGATCATAGTAAAGAGATTAGAGATGGAAGAGAAAACTTCAGAGAGGGTGGACAAGTGGACATCCAGAGAAATCAACCAGCAGGCCAATACAATGAGAAACTAGGGGTGGGGCCTGGCATGAGATGGGGAAATATTTGGACCAGGGCTGAGAAGTCAATGTGTGATTCTAATTCAAAGCAAACCTTGAGCACTTGTGTATGTTTTTGTTCGCTGGTGGACAAAAGCAGGTTATATAGGAGCAAAAATAAATCTTCCTCGCAACTCCAAATTCATTGTTCAGTGACACATTCATTCATTGTGACACACACAAGAAGGAATATAAGACAGCACAAAGAGACTATGGTATTGATGAGGTTGGTTCTAACTAACCAATAATTTAAAGGCACTGATAATTTTAAAAAACTAATGTAAAAACAAAACAACAACAAAGGCCTGTTTAACACATTTTTCTCTACTCTGTGTGTGCCTAAGTAGCAGGGACTACTCCGAGGACATCAACTTTCCCCATCAATTGCATTTGCTGACTTCCTCCAATACCTGTCCTGGAAAAGGTCTGCTAGTGGTCTGAAACTGATACCTATGCCACCTTAAGCCACGTTCCTGAGTCAGAGACACACAAAGCAAGGGACTGCAATTTCCAATCTACGCTGGATAAACTGGACCCAAGGTGTGCAGTCCAATAACCACCTGATCCGTATTTACGACAAGAAGAAAGGAGATTGGTAGATTGTGACTGTGTTGACTCCACTCTTCCTGAACTCTGTTACTTTGAATTGTTTCATCACTGGCCAACCCTCCTGCAAGACTGGCCAAGCAAAACAATTCTTTTTGAGCCTTCTTGAGTGCTGTTATCCACATGGGTTAAACCCTGGCAAACCATCTACTAAGAAAGGAAATAAGCTACAGAACAAAAAAAAATGGCAGCTTGGGATCTTTATTTTTTCATCAAAGTACTTTGTCAATGAAGAGGACTGCTAGAAACCTCAAATTTTCTGAAGTTATTGAAATGACCGTTCATGTATCAGTAACACTGAACTTTAAGGGAAAAAAATCATATTGGAAAACAAAGCAGGGAAGAATACTGAGTCAGTCTGAATTAAGTCACACGTTTCTTGGTTGATGTTTTTGTTTTCATACAAGGCCTTGTTCCCAAACAGGCAGATAAAGACTTGGTTCAGATGATTCTTCCCTGTGCACTTGATATTCTCGTTCCCAGAGTTGAGCAGGGACGCTCCAAAGAAATGAAATCCAGGCCGTTCCACTGCTCTGTTGTCTTTCAAAACAGCAGGACTGCCAAGATCAGCCCTCAGAGAGCCCTTTGAAGTGCTCCTCAGGATTCTTCTACAGCTGGGACAAAACAACCACCTAGACTGTATGCCCAGTCCCCAGAGGGTCAGTCTGAAGGCCAGGCCACCACCTCGTGCTCAGTGGCACTGTGAAAACAGGGAACTGCAGCCACAGGAGGTCACAGCCAAGAATCTGGGAATGAATGCAGGCTAAGGCACTACAGACACTTTTGCAGAAGTGACATAGGGTGAAAGATAATAGAAACAAGTGGTGAAGGCCTAGAGACAGCCCTTCAGGTACCTGGGATCATGGGCTGATTTCAAAGTTCTTATGTGGCAGAAGAAGAGAGTATATTCTCTCCTTGAGGCTTGGGTATTCCTGTACTTCAGGCCAAGGATTCATTTCTACCTTCTTTCTAGTGTAGTATGGATATTTCCCCCATGCTATATGTGGTTCCCTTAATCATTTTCCATCGTGTCTGGAAACTGTCTTCACCATACATGTAACAGAAAATGTTTCAGAGCACAATTAAGGGCAAAAAGCCTCTCCCGAATCATCCACGAGGATGATGCGGAAATGAATAGAGACCAGTCGACTGAGAAATGCAAGGCTATGTGTTCAGAGCTGAGGGGCAAGGGAACCCATCATCATTATTTACATTTTGACTCAGAGGCAGTTCACAGGCACAGGCAAATTTTGCTGGGGAAAGGGAAGGTTTCTGATGTGTCGGGTTGACCTTGGGGCACTGAAGTTGGCCTAACATAATCTGTAACTGGCTAGGGGGACAGATTTGGCTTTCTTTAATTGGTTTTAAATTAAAAGCAGACACAAAGATTAGGGAAGTTGCCTCTTATTAATCAAGTCTTGGACATTTGGAGCTGATACTTACAGGGTTATGGCTTAGCTCCTAGGATGTTACCAGAGATAGCATGCTGGCTTCCTGTGAGCCTGATGTATAGCAGCCTGGTTTCCTGCGAGTCTGACCTATAGCAGGCTGGCTTCCTGGGCTGTTTTGCTATAGATAGGGGGCTGGTTTCCAGGTCAGGCTGTGGATCAGAGTTCTGTTTTCCCATATACTCTAGCTGTTGCTTAAGTATCACTTCCCCATTCTCTGAAGCAAGGAGATCTGCAGGTAAGAAATGCTGAATATGAAGCAAGGCTAATTTCCACGCAGATCGTATGAATGGGATCTCATAAAGATTGGTTTCCTACGCTTTGTTGCTGTCATGAGGATGTGGTTTACTTGGCCTTGTGGCTTCTAGATCCACGTTCTTCTGTGCTCAGTATAGGAGGGACCCAGCAGCCTTCTGAAAGGACAAGAGGACAGCTCCCAATGCCACTTCCTTACTTCCAGGCACTCAAGTCTTCAAGCCCTGTCTTAGAGCAAATTTGCTTTGAAAAGAACTGAGAAATATACATTTAATTTAGATCAAAATACCTTCATGAACCCACACAGATATAGAGCATCGTATACTTGAGCTATAGAAGACTTGACCAAGCTCTATCCTATTGGCTAGTGCTCGAAGGTGCCATGCTTAAGAACTATAATAATGACCAACATGATAAGGTATGCTCAATGATGCTATAGTGGCATGGATGTCATGGGAACAACCAATCACCTTCTAAACATTTTGAAGCCAACTTCACAACATAATAAAACCCAGACCTGTTACTGTTATTAAGAACAAAAAAATCTTATGGCCAGACAGTTCATAGGCCCTAGGAGAGAACCTCCTGTTAGAGAACCTAAAATGAACCTAGAATTAAGCTGATTTCTAATGACCTACCAATATATCCATAGATTAGAGCATCTCTCAGCCCTCATCAGAGGAGTGTGTGATGAACACAGACCACAACTGGTTAAGACGGGGAAGCTAAGAGATCATGGAATGCTCATCCCTAAATGAGATATATATCATTCCCGTTTCTTCCTAATGTGCAGGGATCATTGCAGAAGAGGCAACAGAAAGACTGTAAGAGCCAGGAGTCAGTGAGTAACTACAAGGAAACGCTAACTTCTGGACACAATAGGGAAGGAAGTTGCACATACGAAATCACAGTGCTTGTGACAGTATACGCAAAACCTGTACAACTCAAGTCAGATCAAATCCCAACCGTAGCTGAGGAGCTATTGGCAAATGATCGATCCTGGGAGAGGAAGAGCTCATTTTCTTTAAGGGTGTGGCCACTGATAGGCAAACCACACTCTGGCGAATACTGACACAACCTACAGCATATGGGCAGTACAGATTGGACTTGTCTAATTTTAGGAAAGGAGGACACAAAGTCAGGTGGTGTAACATGAGTGCGGGCCCTTTGTTCTGCCTTGCCTGGATAGCTTACACCCGAAATAATCACACAGAAACTGTACTAATTAAATCACTGCCTGCCCCATTATCTCTGTCCTCTTATTAGCTAACTCTTACATCTTGATTTAACCCATTTCTATTAATTTGTGTTCACCATGAGGTCGTGCTTACCGGGAAAGATTCAGCATGTCTGACCTGGCGACTCCATGTCGGTTCTCTCCGACTCTTCTTTCTCCCAAAATTCAGTTCTGTCCTCTCTGCCTACCTAAGTTCTGCCCTATCAGGCCAAACAGTTTCTTTATTGATTAACCAAAGAAAGCAATACATAAACAGAAGGACCTCCTACACCAAAGTGGGTAGAGAGGTAGGGTGAGTCTGGGAGAAGCTGAGAGAGGGCAGAGGAATATAATCAAGAACTATTGTATGAAATCCTCACAAAATTAATTTTAAAAGTTTTAGCTTTGTATAGTCTTGGAGACTACCCATTTTCTAAGTGGGAGTTTTTAGGTGAACAACTAGAAATTTAGGTAAGATTATGGACTGACATATTTGTGTCTCCACCAAACTCACACGATGCCAAATGTAACTGTTTTTGGACAAAGAGCCATAGGGAATCAATTAAGTTAAATGGGATGGGTACCTGGTCCCGTAGGATTAATGTCCATCTAAGACGATAACAGGAGCCCCCCAAACATAGAGACAAGGCTATATGAGCATACAGCAAGATGGTGACTTACTACAAACTTCCAGAAGGGGTTTCAGATGAAAATAGAATTATCTAGCCTCTTAACATCCAGTCTTCCAAACTTCAAGAAAATAAGTGTCTGTTGTTTAAGCCAATCAGCTTTCTGCATTTTGTTATGGTAACTGGAGCTGACTTATTCAAAGTCTGATTGCGAACTGGCCTCCAAAATTAGACTCTCAAGTCACGTATGGGTTCATGAAGGTATTTTGATCTAAATTAAATGTATATTTCTCAGTTCTTTTCAAAGCAAATTTGCTCTAAGACAGGGCTTGGAGACTTGGGTGCCTGGGAGTAAGGAAGTGAGTTTCTTAAATGGATCAAGACAGTGAAAGCAGAAGTCAGAAAGGAAAACAGATTTTTCTGACCAAACCAATTGTCATCAATCAATCAATAATCAATAAATAGCTGTTTGTTACCTTCTGAGAAGAGCTTCAGTAGCAAAAGAAACAACCCAAAATTGACAGATAGGATTACACGAAACTAAAATGCAAAGCAAACAGTGACAGCTTACAAAATGGAAGAAAACCTTTGCCAGCTATACGTCAGTCAGTAGAGTAGATATCTAGAATATGTAGGGAACTACAAAAATCAAATGCTCCCCCAGGCAAAAGCCTTCTAATCAACAATGGGCTAATGAACTGAATAGACAGTTATTAAAAGGAGAAACACATGTGGCCAGTAAACATTGTAAAAAAAAAAGCATTTAACATCATTAGTCATCAGAAAATACAAATGAAAATTACTTTGGGACTCCACCACCTTGCCCCAGTGGAAGAGCTACCATCAAGGAAACAAATGATAATACATGTTATGAGGATGTGGGCAAAGGGGGTGTGAATTGGTGCAGCCACTATGGAAATTAGTATGGAGGTTCCTCAAAATAGGAAAAGCTGATCTACTAGATCGTCCAGCCATACCACTCCTGAGTATATAACCAAAGGACTCCACATCCCACCAGAGAGATATCTGCACACTCAAGACTATTGGTGCATTAATAATAGTTCGAAAATAAAGATCCAGACTACATGTTCATCAGCAGGTGAATATATTCAGATAATGTAAACAAACTCCGTGTGTGCGTGCGTGCGTGCGTGCGTGCGTGTGTGTGTGTGAAATCATGGCATTTGCAGGAAACAGATGCAACGGGACATTAAATGAAATAAGCCAGATGCACAAAGACAAATGTTACACGTTTTCTCTCCTGGAGTCTGGATTTTATTTTCCTTATTTATTTGTTTGCGTGTATATTTCTTTATTTTTCTATGTATATAGGCCATGAAATTACAAAGGGAACCATGAGAGGAGAAAACTATTTTAAGAAGCTGCAGGGGAAAAGAGACTAATAGGAACATTTTTCATGCATATGTAACATGAAAGCAGAAGTGGGCACTGGAGAACCAAGAAGAGGAAATGGCACAGAGAAGAGGTACAGGGGGAGGAGAAGAAATAAGAACAAAGCATTAGGAAGATGCCATAATGAAATCTATCATTTTCTATGCCAAATTAAAAAAACTAATTAAAACCTGGGCTGTGTCTTCTACCATGCAAAAGACAAACTGGTTGAAATGTATTTTTCTAAGGAGGACAGGCATAGAGTAACATCTAGAACATTCTACAAGCCCCCACAAAGAGATTAGAAACACAGACAATGGATATAACCAGACACATCTGTATGGTTGACAAATCTTTAAAAAAAGATTCAGGGAAGTGAAAATTTAAAAATCCTGATAACTGACTTTTACTCAGTAGGTTGGAAAAACTTTGAAAGAGCTATAACATCCAACATTGATAAATCAGGAAGATTCCTTTTCCATATTGAGAAAAGGAATCACTATTTTAAAAAATTATCTTCCAATATTGTTAGAAACCCAAACACATATATGTTTTTGATATATTCAGCATTTGAGACTCAAAAGAAAAGCACCAGTACGCAAGGGTAAGAATGGTTATTGAAATAGAATGGTCATTGTGGGACTGCTGAATTATGAGATAAAACGACAGCAATTCCTTTTCTGGGGGAATGGTCGCATAGGTCTAGTATGTACACACCGTGAAATATCATGTAAACATTAAAATAATGAGGTAGAAAGTGTCCTGGACATAAAGGAATAGGACAGTTGTCAGCCCTGATTTCATTATGTCTGGCTAAACTGGGTCACATGACCACTCTCAGCTGCAAAAAAGGATCAAGAAAAAAAAAATATTTGGCTTGTCCAGTATATAGTAGAGAAAGACAAGGCCAAAATGTGATTTGGAACAGGGTGCTAGTGTTCTGCCTTTTCCCACAGGGACAATGTCACCTATTTTTTATTTTTATGTGTAATTTTTATCATGCTTTCTCAAAAAAGAGTCTGTGAGATGTGCACTCAGTTCTTGAGGGAATGACTAAGGAAGGCTTACGTGGGATGCAGCAAGCATCTTGTCCTGGAAGGCCATGGAGAATTTCAGAGGGAAACTGAATCTGGGGTTCAGTTATGAAGAGGCTGGCCTGAGTCCCAGGACCCTTTGCACTGGAGCTTGTACCCTGGGCTTGTGGCGAACCTCGGCTGCTGCTAGAAGATGCTGCTCTTATATAAAGCTAAGAGCCTGCACCACAATCCAGCTAGAACTAGGAAGTGGAAGTGGAGGCAGCTGTAAGAACTCACAGGAAGCCGAGCTTCTGCTCACCCTGGGAGCCCGGAAGTGGTCTCAGAGGATGAAACCAGTTCTCTGTTTAAGGGGTTTCTGAGGCCAAGTTGCAAAGAGTTCTCATTTGCAAAGTATTACGGGCTTTAAGGTGCAGGCGTTGTAGAAGCCAGGCAATTATTGCCATTGCTGAGAAACAACGCAAGTACTGTAAAGATTATGACCGCAAATAAAATCAAGCAAATGTTGCCAGTTCAAAAGTTAAAAATGAGCAGGATTATCCCACAAACCCAATACATCCTGCACGAGCCAGCCAGGATGTAGGCGAATATGTACTGTGCCATCTCAGGTCATAATATAAAAAGCCTGGCTGAGGAAATGCTCAGGGCAAACCTCCTTCTCCTGCCGAAGATGTGGGTGGGAGTGGACTACATCAGAAAGAACCTTGGGGAAACGCGCTTCCAAAGAAGTCATTTTACTGCTATGGAGGCAGGGAAGAAAAACCATTTGAAACAGATGGAAGCATGAATCTGGGTGATGCTTCTCCTTTTTTGCTTTTAGGTCTTCAAAACAATGTACTTGACCACCACACGCCCATGCAAGAGCGCTGTTCAAAATACCGACGTTCTACTCTCTGAATCCTTGGGATTAGTAACTTGGAGGGAACATCACACATCAGAAGGCCGGTTTTGTTTTGTTTTCCCCATCACACAAGATTATCCCAGAAATAGCTAAGTAGCTGGTCCTTTGCCCATGATAAGAAGATAGCTTTTAGAAAAGGTTTGTGGTTCCATGGCTACTTTAAACCTGGGTGGTCTGAAAAACCAAATAACCAGTTATTTTATTACTAATTTTCCTCAGTGCTAGTGGGTCATGTCCCAGGCAATTTGTACCAGATTTTTTTTGTTACTGCTGTACATTTGTTTGTTGTTGTTTAAGGACTCTTAGAAGTTCTAGAAACAGAACTTGATTAGCTGTGAGAGGAGATGCGATTCGACATAAAGAGTGTTGAATAGCATTTCTCCTAAAAGCATAATTGCTCCTAAAAGCTCATAAAAACATAGTGCAATATGTTTAATTCATAATATAACTGTTGAGTTTCTGTTTATGGTTTATTTTTCTGAGACAGGATCTAGCTTTATAGCCAGGGCTAGTCGGGAACTTACCATGTAGCCCAGGCTAGTCTCAAAGTTGCACCAATCTTTCTGCCTCTGCATCTCCAGGGATAGAATACTAAAGGCAGGCACCAAAGAATAAACACTTAAGAAAAAGTAATCCAGGTATCGTTATAGGTAAGATAGATGCCTTTATAGACAAGCCTAAGTGTTTCAATTAACTTGACAGTTTAGGTCAATTGATGGATAGGAAGTTAAAAGCTATGTCTTCAATAAGGGAAATTTGATTATTCCCTTTGTTTTATATTCATGGTGCTTAGTATTTGGAAACTAGAAGACCCTCATTATTGGGCAAGAGGAGGCAGGGGTGCCAAGAGCAGTGTATGAAGCATAAGGATGGCATATTATGGTACTGTTGACTTTCTCTGCCTTGCAATGTCACTTCAATAACATCAAAGAGAGTAAGTCTATGACAGAGCCAAGGGCAGTGGGCCAGACACTTGGAAGGATTTCAGATAGTCAAGTACATGGGATTGAATTGGGATAAAGTCTGGTTTTTTTTTATAGACTCCAGTTATCCTCTAATACAGTCTTAGCCTAACGAACTACATCTTCAGTGATTCCATTAGCAAATAAGGCCACATTTGGAGGCACAAAAGACTAGAAGTATGACCTGCCCTTCAGGGGAAACAAGGTTTACCCATAGCATCATCATTCAACTCTTGATTTAGATCTCTCTCTCTCTCTTTTTCTCCCTCTCTCCCCCTCTCCTTTCAATATTGATCCTTACCTCAGAATACTTGTCAAAGTGGCTTCTGGAAGCCAATAGGAGGCACTGGCAAGAGGCTGACAGATGGGAGGGAGGAAGGAACAAGACTCTAGTTCTTTCTCTGCTCTGGGCGGTGTCTCTAGCAGTAGCTACATGTACCAGGATTTCAGCTCTCACTGAGACACTGGCTCCAGCTGGGAGAGCCTGTTCTGGAGTGCCAACCTCCAGCTTCTGGAGCCAAAGCTATGAAAGGCTGGAAAGACACGGTGTCCTACCTCTCCTCTGCATCTAAACTCAGATTGCTTCATCGTCCTGTTTGCTGTATCAGCATTTCTAAAGCCTTTATAATTAACGCCCTTAATTACATCCCCTCCACTGAACTTCCTGGCATAAATTCTGGTTTCCTGATGAGACTCTTGACTGATAGACATTTCAAGAGATGCCAAGGCCTGTGCTAACAACTGGAGAACAGGAGTGAGCCAAGGACCATTAATGTGTGGAGGGCAGACACCCATCCCATTCCCTTCCCAGCAATGGTCAATAGGACAGGTCAGAAATCGTCGTTGCGATGGTGCAGAGCCCTTCGTCTCTCTTAGCAGAAAGACAACACCCAAGGTTGATAAATGAGCAAAAAGAGGCCAAAACGCAGTTACCCCATCAGACTCAGACTCGGGAGAGCGGGAATAGGCTTCTTTGTTCCTATTTCTCTCTCTCTTTTTTGTGCTGTTTGAATTTTGGAAATCTTGTGTGCCTTTTACTTCTTGTACTTTTTAGGCAAGAATTCTAAAGATTTGACTGGGTCTTTGTATAGTGAAGGAACAAGCTTCTTCTTCTTCTTCTTCTTTGTTTTTTTTTTTTTTTAAGGTCCTATTTCTTAGTTTCTGACTGAGCATGGCAGGGGAAGGTAGAGAGCCAAAGAGTAAAGGGAACTGTAAAGAAGGCACATGAATATGGAGCAATGATATTGCCCATTAATTAAATCATTGTATAATTAAATAGTTGTGGGTGGGAGAATCATCACAGAGTGTTTTTCAAGGTAGGAAAAAAAATACCCCTTTCTTGACTTGGATCCTTTTGGGGATCATTGTTTGTGGGTGCATTTGATCTAGATTTTTAAAAAAAAAAAAACCCTCATTCCTGCTTCTAATGCATGGGACCAGAAGAATGAGCGACTCATTTTTCCTCCCTAGCAATAAAGGACAGGAAAGGACTTGAACTGAGAGGCCCTTAGCCTGCTCTGGACTTGGAAGACTCCAAGCTCTTCTTTACCGCAGTTCAAGTTGCCCCCCCCCCAAAGGCAAACAAACAAACAAACAAGACTAAGGCTCTATACTGGGTTTCAGTCTTTCTTCTCCTAGTCTCATGACCTTAAACTCTTACTTCAATTCTCTGAGCTCCAGTCTTTACTTCTGATATAATATTCACAAATTGAGATAATATTTAGTCTATACACAGTTGCCACAAAATGCTAATGAGATCAGATAAGCAATAAACCTGGTAAAAAAGTCTTTCATGGAGAAGGACATATAAAATACATCATAGTTGATGGGGACCTAGATCAAATACGGCTCTGTAGATTTGTGCATTAACCAGAAGGTCACTAAGGAGGCTCTTCACTAATAGCTCCTCCCCAAAACGATTGCTTCTTAATTGTTAATTAATTCTTATTTCTAATTCATTCTAATTGCTTCTTCATCTCTGCTTCTCCACAGTGTAGTCAAAATACCTGTTGTCTATTGCATGTTTTGAATGGGCTAAAGAGAAATGCAGACAAAGCCGTCCCTTCCAGCCTTCTCCTTGCTAGCTGTGAGTACAGGAAGCAGACTGATGAGGCATACCCTCTCAAGATTGGAGTCCTAGAGACATAATTTCCAGGCTCAGGATGTCACACTGAGTCTGGCATTCTATTTGTAGTGAGTAGGTAAGAGGAAGATATTATTCAGGAAGAGAACCCAGCATCCCTAATATGTTTCCTAATTTCCATATTACCCCATCCCTCCATGAGCCATGCAGACAAAAGGAAGTAGTCTGGGAAAGAGAGCAAGAGAAAGAGAGGAGGAAAATGGAAAGAATCTTCTGAGCAGCTTAGTAAGTCCCGAACATCAGTCATTTCCTGGTCTGTTATCTAGTTTGACAATAACAACAAAACCATTTGATGATTAGACCCAGGCCTATTGCTAAAGACACACTTTCGTAACAGGACATGAAGAAATCAAGTCGGTACTAAATAGGAAGCATCCTTCCTGCTAGCTAACTTTATAGTCCCAGAAGATATGTAGACTACTGGGGCAGGAGAGTCCTCGGCAGTTTTACCTGAGCTTGAGCATATAATAACGAATGACTTCACAAGATAGGCTCATGGGTGCACTAGTGGCACAAATATTATGGGAGTAAGCAATCATTTTCTAGTTTGATTTAAACCCTTCTCCACAAGGATAAATTCATGCCTGATTCTATAAATCTAGCCAAGGACCCACAGTTGGAGGGCTCACAGACCCCAGGGATGAACCTGCTACTATTATTCTGCTAAATGGACGTAGTATCAAACCAGCCTCTATATTCATACAGTAGAGGACATCCTCAGACCTCATCAGAAAAGTTTCTTTGTGCGGTGGAGAGTGGTTAACACATAGACTTACTGGTCAAAGAACATACATGTTAGTGGAGTATTCAGCCACAAGCAGGACCTCTATGTCATCTCCTCCCCCAAGGCTCAGGAACCGTATTGGAAGAAAGATAGAGTGAGACCCAGAGGTCAGGGAGGACTGGAGCAAAGCAAAGCCTTCTAGATATGACACAATTACAGCGTTTCCGAACCTACCACTGGGCTGGCCTGCATAAGACCCGCACAAGGTCAAGCCAGCCCGCGTTCCAGCATGGAGGGTAGAGGCACGCAGGAGCCTCTACCCCCATCGGAGGAGCTGGGGAAGGGAGACTCGGTTTTCTTAAGGGGATGGCTCCTGGTAAATGAACCCTACTCCAACAAAGAGCTCCCCACCTGTGTATATGGAGGCAGCATAAATTGGGGGGGCAACACAAGTTGATAGGGATGAGGATCTGGGATGCGTCATGGGGAGCAGTAGAGGGTGAAGATGATCAAAATACATCATATTATTCTCAAAGAATGAAATATTATATTTAAAAATGGTAATACCCAGAAATTTCAATTGTGTCGCATGATAAACTTTTATTTTCTTCTAGACTTCGTTATCTTATGTATTTAAGTGTTTTACCTGCATTGATGTATATGCACCATCTACAGAAGTGTTGCCTGAAGAAGTCAAAAGAGGGGGCTGGGTCCCTTGGAAGATCAGATAGTTGTGAGACACCATGTAGGTGCTGGGAACCGAACCTGGGTCCTCTGTAAGAGGGGGGGAAGTGTTCTTAACCTCTGAGCTATCCACGCAGCCCCTGTTTTCTTGATTGTATGCCCGATAAGGATTAGATAAATCATTTCCATTTGGAATGTGGGCCAACTGGAGCGCACAGCCTGCCTCAGGGAGGGACGAGATCTGGGGCACTTGGGAGGACCCGAAGTGACAGGTATGAAAATGGCTTGCTCCACTTGTGTTTCCCACTGAAAACGGGGACGTGCAGAGCGTCACCGCTGAGTCAGCACGGAGCGCCTCTGCCACACCTTTCCTTTATTTCTCTAGTCACCATATTCTGATTGATGTTGTTGAAAGGTCTCTTTGTGTCTTGGGGGATTGCATTAGTCAGGACAAGAAAAAGATACTAACCAAGATTTAAAACCAAATTAAAGCCAGTGTTCGGCACGCCTTCTTTGGCTGTGTCTCCGTGTGATTATTTTAGTAATGAGTTAAAAGTTGCTGTGTATTGACCGTGGACAAAGACAGAGCCGCCTTTATGTCCTCAGCCACAGCAGTGAGAGCTGCCAACATTAGAGCCCTATTTGTTTTATTGAGAAGATTGTTGGCCAGAACACAAGGGCTCCCCATTACTCTTTCTGGAAAAAAAGCACTGGGAACTTCAGTTTCCCTCTGGACGACTACCAACATCTATCAAAAGAAACAAGGGTTCACATCTCTCTCTAAAGGGCATTAGAATGCTGAACACTCCTCCCGGACCACAGTGGTGTCTTTAGTAGACAGAAGTCCAATTCTGAGCTCTTTTGTATCTCATGGAAGCAATTCAACTTGTAAGTGGAAAACACCCAATGCCTGACCTAGAAGCTGCACGGCACTGGACACTGGTGGTGAGGAGCTGAAGACTGTGAGCCAGTGGCAACTCCCCTCTCCGGATTAGTTCTGTGTCTGACAGAATCAGGTTGCGGCCTCCAGTAGAAGGGATTCCATCTCTGGGCTTTAGTTAACTCAAGGTCAAACACAACCTCCTTAGGCAGAGAGGATTTTCCCTGAAGGAAATTTTGAGGTCAGGGTGAGCTAGAGATGAGTCTGTATTGTGTGGAACGCAGGGCTCCCCATTTCTTCTTCTGGAAAAGGCAATGGGATCTTGCGCTTTCTTCTGGACAGCTACCAACAATTAGCAAAAGAAGCATGTGTTTTCTAGGCCTCCCTGCAGAGCACTTAGAATCATCTCAGAACTCAGTTCTTGAAGTCTCTATATTTCAATTCACTGCTGGTTTTAAAGCTTCTATGTGCTTTCCTTTGGTGTCAGCAACAGCTCTGTCTTCTCACACACAGGGAACAGTAATAGTGATCAATCTCTATTCTATCTGAAAGATTTCTAGATGTGTGCTCTCCCTCTCCCTTCCTGTTGATCCCTCTTCCTACCACTGTCTGGATTCTATCTTTCTAATGCCGTGGAAACAACTTCAGCTACCTTTGTGGCCCAAAGCTCCATCCAGTGAACCGTCCTAAGTCCTCGCCCCATTAACCCCTCAGCATTGACCTCTCCTTGGCATTGATGCCAGTGGCCTTTCACTTTCTGCTCCGCTGTTTTCTCTTTCCTCTGATTTCTCCTTCTATCACCATGTCCCTTGAACACCTGCTTCTTCTTCTTCTTATTATCATCATCATCATCATCATCATCATCATCATCATCATCATCGGTTTTTCAAGACAAGGTTTCTCTGTAGCTTTGGAGTCTGTCCTGGAACTAGAACTAGCTCTTGTAGACCAGGCTGGCCTGGAACTCACAGAGATCCGCCTGCCTCTGCCTTCCAAGTGCTGGGATTAAAGGTGTGTGCCACCACCGCCCAGCTGAATGCCTGTTTCTTATATGCTGCTGTCAAGGGTCAGCCCCCGAGAAAAATTATTTCTTGTACCAGAGTGGAGGTGTGGGAATGAAAACACAACTCACATGACTGTATCAGGAGGGAGTTTTTAGAGATCTGTCATGAAATCCTGAATTTATATCCTGAAAATCACCTGTGTTTATTCTCCAAACAGCTTTTATATCAAAATGTAAACTGAGGGGAAGTTTATTAGCTTTTTGTTTCCTAAGTAGCTAGGGGGTGGGAGGTGGGGGAGGAATGACTTAGGTTACAGCTTTTTATCTGTGCCCATTTTGTCACAAAGACTGAAAAACACCTCTTTCCCAGGCCACCCCCTAAATTACAATAGAAGGAGCAGAATGACATTAGCACATCCCTACCCCTCTCCTCCATTCCCCCCCCCCCAGTCCTCCTCCCATTACCTAAATGCTACCATCTCCCAGGTACCACCATTAACTCTGCTAATAAATTGAGCTAGACTTTCTTTAAAAAATAATTCCTAGGACAATCCAAAATCTGTCAACTCCACAGCCTGAAAATGGACACCAGGCCTGGCAGGAGAAAAGAAGACAGAATGAAATCCTGTCCTCAAGGGCGTATGCTCTGTATCTCACCTAATGGCCCCAACATGTCACCAGGCTGAAAGCCGAGTCACCACAGACTCCTCCCTCACTCCCACAGCCAACAAAAGCACCCAATCTCCCTTAATAATTTTGAATCTGTCCCCTCCTCTTCCATACGATCAGCAGGTAAGTTCCAGCATTCACATCTCTCTCAGCTGAACTGTTGGGAACATTGTTTACCCCGACTCAAGCCAGCCTTTTCTGCATCTTGCTTCCAGGAGAATATTGGAAAACCACAGTGCAGATTAGTTTAGTAGCTTCTGGTTAGCTCCGTTTTCAAGGCTTTCCGAGTGCTGGCTCTTGCCTGCCTATCTCTCCACCGAATGCCGTTTGTTCATAAATGATAGGTTCTCTAATAATCAGTGTAGTTTTCCCGAGCATTGACATTTATCAGACTTTCAGGTGATAGCCTTAGTTTTATAGCTCCGCTCCACTGTATCTACGTGTATAGTTCACTTTTTCCGTCATGAATCTTGTACCTATTGACTTAAATACCCAGCAGCTATCTATACGTGAAGTGTTCAAGCTAGAAAAACCTGCAAAACCTGCTCCTCTCTGGTTTTCTCCATTTCACGGCTCAGACTGACAATCTAGGACACACATCTAGAACACAACCATGATTCCAAGCCCTTCCGATGCACTCGAGTTATCTGCCAACTCCACACCCACCATGTATCCCAAAGGAGTTCACTTGCTGTCACCCCCTGGCTCTCTGCAGCTCGGGACACCATTCCGGGACACAGCACCCAGCTTTGCCCCCTTAGGTCCCCTGCTCCTCATGCAGCTAGCCTTCTTTGATGAACCTAAGTCATATCCTGGTAGTCCCTGTCTAATATTCTAGTAGTTCCACTGAAACTTACAGGAAAGGCTAGTCTTAGAGCCTTCTGTGACCTGGCCGGGCCCTTCTCCTTCCCTGACTTTCTGTATATATATCTGTCTCTCCCCCATTCATGGCCCTCTAGCCATGCTGACCTTCTCTTTGGGTTCTAAACCCAAACACACTGCCCTTTTCTACCTCAAATACTTCATAGTGGTTGATCTCACTCCATGGGACACTGTTCTCAAATGCTGGCTCCTTCCTGACCTTTGGTCTCAGTTTTGCTATCACTTCCTCATAAAGGCCTTCCTGGTTACCACGCCTAGACTACAGCTGTCACAACATGTCGTTTATGTATGGGATGCTACTTATCACCACCTGACTTGTTTGTTCCTTAGCTGAGTTTTTAAAACTATTTGTTTTTATTTTATGTGTATTACTGTTTTCCCTGCATGTGTGTATATGAATCATATGGATGCCTGGTACCAAAAGAGGCTAGAAGAGGGTATAAGATCCCCTGGAATTGGAGTTACAGATGGTTATGAGCTGCCATGTGGATGCTGGGAACCAAACCTAGGTGATCCACAAGAGCAGCAAGTACTTTTAACCACTAAGTTAACTCTCCAGTCTCAATGGCTGGGTTTTTATGGACTCTTTCCCCTCATGGCAATATAAGACACACAAGATATATTGGCGCATCTAGCGATAGAATTCAAATTACTTAACAATAGATATGGCATGACCTCTAGGTCAGCAGAATATATGCCTCTTTGAGCACGTGGAAGTAGTGAGTATCACTATTCTTGTACCCATTGATTAATAGAGTGTGACTCTCAATAAGATCAGTTGGGTTCATGAATGAATGTATCAACAAGTTCTTGCTTAATCCCATTGTTTTTTCATAAACCTAACTCAGTATTGCTAACTCACACTGTATCTAGGATTCTTTATTCCCTTTGTGTTAAGCACTGGATCTACATCTGTAGGTTCATTTTCCAGAGAGACTGACTTTTGTTCTTTGCAATTTTATGGTGTAGTCCACCTTAATATTGCACATGCTCTCTTCCTGTTTCCGGCCCCTGAGTGCTAAGATTGCAGGTATGCATCACCATGTCTGACTACTCTCCTACCAATTTTAACTGGAGTAGTAGTTCTGGAATTTAGGTAGATTCTTGTTTCCCTCTGAAACCCTTGACCAAGTCTATCTTGAACCATCTATATGTATCCATAGCTGGTCCATCATGAGAGAGGTACAGAAATCAAATTCTGGTTGCTGGGCTCAAGTTCAGGCATTATTACACCCAGTGGTCAGGTCCTGAGCCAATTATTTAACTTCTATTCCTTTTGTAAACAGATATACAATACTAATATACCTCACAGTGGCTATAAACCCTTCCAAAGAGTACAGGCCAGAGTCTTCAGCCAATCACACCTGGGGGAAAGGTCAGTGATGTTGGCTTCATGTTGCTTACCGCTCGCCCTTTAGAGGTCCTATAAACATCGTAGAACATACACGCACTACTCTTTAAATCATGTGCATTGATCCGATCAGCGATGCTACCTCAAAAATGAGCTATCCTTCACTTGAGAATACAGTTTGCTTTCCACGAATCATAAAGAGACCATGGTGGTCATTTATCCTTCCTGTCAACTTGACTGTCTTTAACAGCACTAGGAAATTAGTGATGCACACTAATTAGTGTGTTGTGATGATGTTTCTAGAAACAATTAGATGGGGGGGCTCTAAACTTAATCAAAGATTGCATTTATTGACAGGTCAACATTTGAGTAAACTACTGGGAGATGGTAGACCTGTGTGATGGAGCCTGACAGGAGGGTGTAGGTCACTTGGAGTGTGGCACTGAAAGGTATATTTTATCTACCCTTTCCTGTTACTGCTCTCCCCGCTGCCACCACCATGGCCTTCTTTCTGATGTACTGAGACTACACAAGAATAAATCTTTCCACTTTTGAATTTTTTTCCCTCAGCAGCCTGTAAGATTTATGTAAAACTAACTGATACAAGCTGAAAAGATATTGTAGGGCCCATTGTGGCGAGGCCAGTGCTCCAGCCTAGGAGGCCTATGCTTTGCTTGCTGAGCTTTGCAACAAAGCAAAAGACAGCATTCGAGGAGCACTGCTTCTGTGTTATACAATTCTGCAAAGAGCTAAAATGTAGACCTACTGGGTGCCTCCTGAGAGACGTTTGTGTCTCTTTGCAAACCTGTAGGAGAAGACTACTCGTTCATTTCTCGGCTGCTCAGACCTGAATAATAAGACTTAGCCAATAAGACGCCTAAGCTATTGGCCAAGCAATGATGTAATTAGTATAGTTTCTGCGTGATTATTCGGGGTCTGAGTGGCCAGGAAACAAATGAGCAGTCTTCTTCTATACAAACTTGTCTTCTGTTTACATGCCCCATAACCTCAAGAAAGACAGTGAATTTCTCCAAGCCAGAGTTTCTTGATAGCTAAAACTGAGAAGGAAGAGGAGGAGGAGGCACTTATTTGGAAGGGTTTTGTAGGGAACTATTGTAGTGTACAGTACAAGCCTGTGATGTGCTCAGGCCAAATGCCTCGTACATTGATAGTCAGAGACTAGCTGTCTGGTGTATTTTACTGTTTAGCTCAGGATAGGTGAACTAGGCGATGAATCCAGCCACACAGATTCATTTAGCTATCCTCCACGGCTACTGTCATTACAGCTACTGAGCAACATCGTTGCGACACAGACAATAGGGCACAGTATGTGGCCCTTAACAGGGGAAACTTGACAGCCTTTGGTTTAGTGTGTCACAACTTCCCCTATCACCATCACCAAGAGAGGCCTCCACTGAGGACAGACTGCTAACATTTTCCCAATCTTTCTTTCTCAACCATGGTCAAATCCTTTACACTCTTAGCCAGCCTGGAATGGAGACGATCGTTTCTAGCTTCCCTTGCTACCAGAAGTGGCCATGTGACCAAATCCTGACCAATAGGATGCCAGTGAAACTTTTATGCATCTCTTGGGGGAAAAAAAGAGTACCTGTACAGTTCTTCCCTGCCCTCCTTCCTGAAGCCTACAGCAGTAAATGCAGTGGCAGTTCAATTAAGTGCAGAAAAGGGAAACAGAAAAAGGCTTTCATCTTAGAGCAAGGTGAGGCCTTGAAAATGAAGGTTATGTTTAACTGAACTATGAAATTAAAGAAGCCTAGATCCCTTGTCTTCGAGGCTACATACTATCCTTTCTCTGGCAGGAAATGTATCACATTAAGTTGCTTACTTGGGCTCTTCTCTACTCAGTAGTAAAACTAGTCCAAAACCAAGTTAAATAAACCATTTGAGAAAGAAGCTGAACATGGCCTCAATGGCCTCTGTCTGACTCTCCCTTGAAAACTCTTTGTGGTAAATTTGGCCCTTAGATACATGGGTTTGGGCAGCATGGAACCATTTATTCTTACAGAAGGCCAACAAAACATTGCACATGTTTTATATTTACTCAGGAAAAAAAAAAGACTAATACTCATTCAAGGAGAAAAAAGGATTTATTAAAATGCTTATTCGGGAAAACAAAAAGATGGATGCGGATTAACTATTAAGTAGGAACGTGAGTAAAGGAAGAGTGGCATTAAGCTTGAAGATATGATCAGGTCTTGAGCTGGTTCTTGCTCAAGCTGGATCTCTGGCCCCGACTCCTTCGGACATAGGATGCAAGCTGGCAGAATGAAGGTAAGGAAGAAAGGACGTTATTGTATTCAGGCAGACGAGAAGACTGAGGCCCTGAGAGGCTAACTGGTTCCCCTACTGAGTGGACCCAAGCCCCACCCCTCCCCGGCCCACTCTGTCTGCATGTGCTGTAGATGAAGATGGTCCCACAACCGTGTTTAATCCAACACAGCAAATCCGGCTTGGGAGACAAAAAACAACCAGCGTGTCTGTGAAGAGGGTCTAGGATCTCAAACTCTGAGTCTGTCTAGTGAACTTCTCCATGGAGTGATGTAGGGAATACTCAGTAATGAGCAAAGGACAGAAACCGAGGCCTTTTTAGAATACCATTAAAACCCCTGACTGCCGAGAAAGAGACCGCTAACATCTTGCCAGTGAAGCCCAAATTTAGGAAAGAGAGACGGTGTCCAGGAAACTTGCGAACTTTCTTTCTCATCCCCAGATCTTTCCCTTGTGAACCTTCCCTCATTATCACTTACTCAGTTGCTAGTTACCGTCTCTGGGGATTACAGGAGAGGTGGGGAAGCCAGCAATAGCCAAAAGGTCAAAAGGACCACACAGAGCACTTTCTAGAATCCAAACCACCAGAAGCCAGAGACCCAGAAACTTCACTGTCAGAAAATCTCTCATTCGAGTGAGGCAAGTCCACCCAGCGTAGGCGCACACAAACGTGTGTTTGATTAACTTGTTCACATACACTTACGTGCCAAGCACTGGGTCAAGTTCATAAGTACACACTGCCACAATTTACACAACTCTATGTGTTGTTATCTTGGTTTATAGATAAAGAAATGGAGGTAGCCATTAAGACAGCCAATAACTTGCCCAGGTGACTGTAGCCAGCAAAGTGACCTTGCTAGGTTTCCAGTTGAGTTTGCCCACTTAAAACCTAGTCTTTCCTTTTTAGTTAGTGGCCATTAGTTCAAGATGAATGAGACATGGAGTGGTCACTGGATGCATTTGTCACACCCACTTAGAAAAGGTGATTTTAAAGGAGAAGGGCTTTATAACTTCAAATTTTCCCCTTCTTCCTCCCTCCTCTCCTCCAGATCCCTCCAGTCCCATCCCCAGCACTGTAGCACACCTACCTACCCATTAAGGCCTTAAACTCACTCTCTATGCCCCCCCCCTTTCCAAAGGACTAAGCAGACTCTGGTGGAACACCCTGCTTTCCTCCCTCCTGTGGACTCCTCAGCCCCCACCAGCCCACCCCCATTCCTAAGTGTCAGCTCCTAACACCTAAAAGCACATTTTACCCAGAACCCCTGGTGGCCACACCTACCAGAATACCAGAAAAATTCCCTACCAGGCAACACACAATCACTTATCCCCTCCTAAGAACAAGGAAGGGCAGCAGAAACAAAGGAAAAAAAATACATCCAACAAAGACAAGACCAAATGTGATTACTAAAAATTACAATCATCCCAACCCCAGGCGCCTAAAATCAAGCATAAAAACATAAAACTAGTCAGGACAATATGTCTCCATTAGAGCCCAACAATGCTCCCACAGCAGGCCATGAGAAATGCCACATAACTGAAGCATAAGAAAAAGATCTTAAAATGTTCTTTATGAAAGTCATAGAGGCCCTTAAAGGGGAAATGAATAAATCCCTTTAAAAAATCCATGATTTCAGCATAGCTGAAGCATAAGGGAAAAGACCGTAAGATGACCTTTATAAAAATGACAGAGGCCCTTTAAGAGGAAGTGAATAAATCCCTTAAAAAAAAATCTATGAACACACAAACAAGCAGTGGAATAAAAACAGTTCAAGACCTGAAAATGGAAACAGAATCAATAAAGAAAAGCCAATCCAAGGGAAATCTGTAAATGAAAAATTTAAGAACTCAAACTAGAACCACAAGGCAAGCTTCACCAACAGAATACGAAAGATGGAAGAGAGAATCTCAGGCATTGAAGACGTGATAAAAGGAATGGATGCATCAGTCAAAGAAAAATCTAAAAAAAAATCTGCACAAAATACCCAGGAAATCTGGGACACTAGGAAAAGATGAAACTCGGGTCAAAGGCACAGATAATTTTTTCAACAAAATCACAGAAGAGGGGGCTGGAGAGATGGCTCAGAGGTTAAGAGCATTGTCTGCTCTTCCAAAGGTCCTGAGTTCAATTCCCAGCAACCACATGGTGGCTCACAACCATCTGCAACGGGGTCTGGTGCCATCTTCTGGTCTGCAGGCATACACACAGACAGAATATTGTATACATAATAAATAAATAAATAAATATTTTTTTAAAAAATCACAGAAGAAAATTTCCCTAACAGAGATGCCTTTCAAAGTACAAGAAGCTTACAGAACACCAAATAGACTGGACCATAAAAAAAAACCCTCTAGGTATATTATAATAATAAAAACAACTAAATGTACAGAAAAAAGAATTTAAAACTGCAAGGGGAAAAGACCAAGTAACATATAAAAGCAGACATATTAGAATTGCACCTGACGGCTCAATGGAGACTCTAAAAGATGCAAGGGCCTGGACAGATGTCAGGCAGACTCTAAGAGACCACAGATGCCAGCCCAGACTACTATATCTAGAAAAACTTTCAACCACTGTAGATGGAAGAAAAAAAAATTTCGTGATAAAAACAAAATTAAAGCACTATCTATCTACAAATCCATCCCTATAGAAGGTACTAGAAGGAAAACTCCAATCTGAAGAGGTTAATCACCACCAGGAAAAACACAAGGAATAAACAAAAATCCCATACCAGAAAAGCAAAAGAGAAACACACACAAGAACAAAATAAGATGAATCAACAAATAATGCTCATTGATACATCTCAACACCAATTCTCCCCCCAAAAGACACAGACTAATGAATACAAAACAGTATCCAAGCATCTTGCAGCATTCAAGAAACACAGTTTACCACCAATGACAGACTCAGGGTAAAGGAATGGAAAAAGACATCCCAAGCAAATGGACCTAAAGAAGTCAGCTGGTGTAACCATTTTAATACCTGACAAAATAGACTTCAAACCAAAACTAATCGAGATGTAGGGAAGGTATACGCCCGTCAAAGGGGACATTGCAGTTATTAACATCTATGCCCAAACACAATGGCACCCAAGTTTATAAAAGAAACATGACTACAGCTTGAATCACATATTGACCTTAACACACTGGTAATGGGAGAATTCAGTACCCCTCTCTCCCAACAAACAGGCCATCCAGACAAAAACTAAACAGAGAAATGCTGGCGCTAACTGACATCATAAAGCAAGTGGACCTAGGAGATATTTATGAAGCATGATTAATAAAAACTCAGAGACAAAAATTGGGGTTCAACCTGAAGGTCAAAAAAGCAAAACATCTAGACACTGGCTTTTACCTCTACCTCAGTCCAAAATGGCGATCCTGACTCCAGGAATCTCAGAATGAGAGTGAATCTGAGAGTTGTCTCCTCCTGTTTTACATTCCTCTCTAGGGCTGGGATTAAAGGTGTGCACCACTGGGATTAAAGGCATGCACCATCCAGTTTCTATGGCAACTAGTGTGGCTACTGGGATTAAAGGTGTGTGTCACCACTGCCCGGTCCGTAAGGCTGATCATGATCAGTGGGGCTATTTTACTCTCTGATCTTTAGGCGAGCTTTATTTATTAAAATACCATTATGTATTTACAGAAAATTTCACCCAAACACAAAAGAATATATCTTCTTCTCAGTACCTCATGGAACTTTCTCCAAGACTGACCATACATTTAAACACAAATTAAGTCTCAACAGATACAACAGATATAAGAAAATTGAAATAACACCCTGCATCCTTTCTGACCACCACAAAATAAAGTCAACAACAGAAGCAGCAGAAAGCTTATAAACTCATAGAAACTGATCAACTCCATACTAAATAAAAATGGGTCCAAACTAGGCACTCTGTGTAGCTTGGTCCTCTTATGGGACTCCTAACAGTGGAAAGAGAGGCTCTCTCTGACTTTTAAACTGACTTTTGGGACCCTATTCCTCATACTTGCCCAGCCTCAATACATGGGGAGGTGCTTAGTCTTACTGCAACTTGACGTGCCTTATTTTGTTAATATTCATGGAAACCTGCCCTTTCCTAAACAGAAACATAGGAGGAGTGGATTAGGGGTGGGAAAAAAGAGGGAGGAATGGGGGAAGGGCTGGGAGGAGAGGAGGGGGGGAAATTTCGGCTGGGATGTAAAATAAATAAACCTATGTATTTATTTATAAAAAAAAATTAGTCAAGACAGACTAATTAAAGACTTTCTAGAATCGAATGAAAATGAATACACAACATAATTAAACTTATGAAACACAATGAAGGAAGTTGTAAGAGGCAAGTTCATAGCACTAAGTGCATACATTAAAAAATAGGAGAGGTCTCATACTAGTAACAACAGCACACTAGAAACCTCTAGAACAACAAGCAAACACCTATTCCCAAAGGAGTAGATGGCAAAAAATCATCAAACTGTGGGCTGAAATCAATAAAATAGAAACAAGCAAATAAAAATATAAAGATTCAATGAAACAAGAGTTAGTGCTTTGAGAAAATCAGTAAGATTGATAAACCATTATCCAAATAAACTAAAAGGCAGAGACAGTATATCCAAATCAACAAAATCAGAAATGAAAAGGGGGACTTAACAAAAGACACTGAATAAATCCAGAGAATCACAAGAACATACTTTGAAAACCTGTATTCAACCAAATTGGAAAATCTGAAACAAATTGATAATATTTTTCAATATCTAAGACTTACCAAAGTTAAGTCAAGATCAGATAATCAATCAATTTAAACAAACCTCTAACCCCTAGTGAATAGAAACAGTAATTAAAAGTCTCCCAACCAAAAAAAGTCAAGAACTAGATGATTTTCATACAGAATTGTACCAGACTTTCAAAGAAGAGTTAATGCCAATACTACTCAAATTACTCCACAAAACAGAAACAGAAGGAACGTTACCCAATTCTTTTTATGAGGCCACAGTTACCCTGATACCCAAACCACATAAAGACCCAACAAAGAAAGATAAGAATAATTTTCCTTTTGAACATAAATACAAAAATTCTCAATAAATGCTTGTAAACCTAATCCACAAATACATAAAAAAGATCATCCACTATGATCAAGTAGGCTTCATCCCAGAAATACAGGGATGATTCGTTATCTGTAAATTGATAAATGTAATTCATCATGTAAACAAAACGATGCAGAAAGGGCCTTTGACGAATTCCAACACATCTTCATGATAAAAGTCCTGGAGAGATTAGGGATACAAAGGACCTTCCTTGACATAACAAAAGCAGTTTACAACAAGCCCATAGTTAACATCAACTGAAATAGAAAGAAACTCAAAACAATTTCACTAAATCAGGAACGAGACAAGGTTGATTTCAGTACAGTACTTGAAATCTTAGCTAGAGCCAAGGCAACTGAAAGAGATTGGGGGGGATACAAATTGGAAAGGAAGAAGTTTAAATATCCTTATTTTCAAATAATATGATCATATACATAAGTGACTCTAAAATTTTCCAGAGAACTTCAAGTTGACAAATACTTCCAGAAAAGTACCTGGATACAAAATTATCTCAAAAAAGTCAGTACAATGACATCTATACAAATGACAAGTGGACTGAGAAAGTAATCAGGAAAACAGCACCTTTCACAATAGCCTCAAATAATATAAAATATCCTAAAGTGACAGTAAACAGGCAGGCGAAAGGCTTGTATGATAATAGCTTTAAGTCTTTGGAGAAAGAAATTGAAGACGTTATCAGAAATGGAACGATCTCTCATGCTCATGAATTGGTAGGATTAACATACCAAAAATAGCCATCCTACCAAAAGCTGTCTGCACAGTCAGTGCAATCCCCACTAAAATTGCAAGACAATTCTTCACAGACCTTGAAGGTCAATCTTTAACTTCATATGGCAATACACAACCCCCCCCCCCCCGAAAAAAAAAAAAGAAAAACCAGGACAGCTAAAACAATCCTGAATAATCAAAGAACCCCTGGAGGTATTATCACCCCTCACTTCAAATTGTATTACAGAGCTATAGTAACAAAAACAGCATGGTACTGCCACAAAAATCGACACATTGATTGATAAATTGAAGATCCAGACATAAATCCACACAACTATGGATACTTGATTTTTTTTTATAAAGAAGTCATAAATACACACTGGAAAAGGGCAGAATCTTCAACAAGTGGTACTGGTCAAACCGGATAGCTATATATAGAAGAATGTAAATAGATCTATACTTATCACCCTGCACAAACTCAACTCCAGAGCAAGGACCTCAACTGTCAACCAGACACACTGAAACTGAGAGAAGAGAAAGTAGGAGGTAGCCTTGAATGCGTTGCCCAGGGAAAGACTTTCTGAACAGAACACTATTAGCACAGGCACTAAGATCAACAATTAATAAATGGGTCTGGACCTTATGAAACTGAAAAGCTTCTGCATGGTAAAGAACACCATTATTTGGACAAATCAGCAGCCTACAGAATAGGGAAAGATTTTTACCAATTCCACATTCAAAAGAGGACTAATATCCTAAACATATAAGGAACTCAAAACTGAATATCAAGAAAAGAAATGACCAAATTTTTTAAATTGGGGTACAGATCTAAATAGAGAATTCTCAAAAGAGAAAATGCAAATGACTGAGAAATACTTAAAGGACTGTTCAACATCCTTAGTCATCAGGGAACTATAAATAACAGCTACTTGGAGATTTCATTTTACACCCACAAAAATAGTCAAGATCAATGAAAACTAGGATCGTGCTAGTAAGGATAGAGTTAGGAGAACACTCATCCATTCCTGGTGGGAGTGAAAACTTGTACAGCCACTATAGAAATCAGTGTGGCAGTTACTCAGGAAGATGGAGATCAATCTTGTGTTTTTATTGGTATTTTATCTTATTTACATATTTTTCTCTGTTTTACCCTACAGGTTCTTTGGATATATATTATGACTTCCAGTTTAGTGTTTTTATGGGATCCTGAGTGTCTGAACAAGTGTGTCTCTGCATCCACATCTGTTTCTTGTGCCTTTTCTTCTTGATTACTTTGTCCTATTCCAAGGTATTAGTTTTTGTTTTATTATTATCCTTTACAAATGTGTTGGTTTTCTAATGAGAGACCAAAAATAGGTGGATCCAGTGGTTGGAAAAGTGGAGAGGAACTGGGAGGAGCACAGGGAGGGGAACCATAATCAGGACATATTATGTGAGGGGAAAAAAATCTATCTTCAATAAAACAAGGAAAATGATAAAAGTTAAGGAGACGAATATGTTAATTATCCTACCTCTGTCATTAATTAATGTGTTTATAAAATAAAACTTTACTTCTTAATTCATAAAAAAGAAATGTTGTGAAAATACATAGTACAAGGCGAAGGAAATACACATAAAACATGTATGTGATAAGGCAAAATAATAAAATGTCGAATACTTAAACCAAAAAAGTAAAATCAGTTCATCATACGATATATTATTTAATATGCAAAATATGTTGCTATGTATGAATTGAAGTGTGGTTTTTAAGCCTTAAAAATTAAATTTAAAAATAAAACCTGCTCTTTAAATCACTACTTTTAAGAATGGAGATCTGAAAAATATATTTGCCATCAATCAAGGGAAAAGAATCTTTAATTTTTAAAATTACCCACTGCTTTATATTACCATCATTTTCTGCCTGGTTCTCCACTCTGGCAGCATATGCATCTGTGTGTTGCCCTAAACACAGTTTACTTTTGTTTCAAGAAATTCTTCTACATTTTGTTCCTCAGATCACTACGTGGTTTTCTCAAGAAGCAATCTTTACTGTAACTCATAGATGAACAGTTACCACATATTTTTTTAACCTCAGGGCTTCTTCACATAATGTTAATAAATTCATTACATGTGTACAAAAATAAGATTGGCACAAAAGGTGTGTGAGTGTGTGTGTGTGTGTGTGTGTGTGTGTGTGTGATTTCTTTTAGTCGATATGGGATGCATAATTCTACAGATCTTCATGACTGGTTTGACAGGTGTCAGCTTGGTCACCACATCTACATGGGTTGTGAAATGTATAAAGAAAATCCAATTTCATACAGACATATCAATAGAGAAAGGAAAATTATTTTCCTAACTTTTTCAGATATTTGTGGATGTTCTTTAATGCTGTACCCCTACTTGATATGTGGTAGTTTCTTTTTAATAAGGACAAGTGCAAATAGAATCTGAATGCATTAGCAAAGGACTCCTAGTATTCTGCCATACTAAGTTCTTCTAGACTATTGTCATACTCTATGTTATGATAACAGGTTATATCAGACTTGGTTTTTTTTTTTTTTTTACAAACAAGACTTGGTTCACGGTTCTAGAAGCTAGGAAGTCTGATATCAAGGCAGGAGCAAGTAGACCTGGCTGGTCTCGAGCTCACAGAAATCCGCCTGCCTCTGCCTCCCGAGTGCTGGGATTAAAGGCATGCGCCATCACCGCCCTGCTTTTATATTTTTATAATATAATCTATTCCCTGAAATCGGGCTATAGTTTAGTTGGTGGAGTACTTGCCAGCATGCACAAGGTTCTGGGATCAATCTCCAGCACTGTATACAGTAAATCTGATGGTGCACACTTATTAAGCCAGCACACAAGAGAGAGGCAAGAGGATCAAGAGTTGCAAGGTCATCTCTGGCCTGTGTGACACCCTGTCTCAAAGAAACAAACAAAAACCATGCTACTCCGAGGATATCTAGCCACTGCCATGCTATGACATTAATTCATTCATGAAGGCTCTGCCTCTCGTTATAATCTTAATAATTTCTTATAAAGACCTACATCAAAACTGTTACACTTGGACTTTGTTGCCCACACATGAGCTTCAGAGCACACACTTAAACTGTGTTACACTCACTCTGGGCACACATGAAACCATGATTCTATCACATCGAGTGCCAGTCCTTTGGAAACTCAGTTGTTTGACTCTTTCAAATGTTGGTACATTTCATTGTATAAGATCCCGCCCGATTATATGTTTGTTAATGTCATTGCAAATCTCATCACAAAAGCTCTGGAGTTTAGGGATGCTGCCAAGACCGCAGTAGAAGATTCAGCTTCTTAAACATCTTATTCTCACATGAAAACTCAAATTTTTATCCATTGGCAACAAATCCTGTCCATTATTTTCCTTCAATCCCAATTTCATTTTGTTCATTTTCAGGAAAAATATCTGCCATTCAGCCAGGTGACTGTTCACCTGTTACATATCATTCAAATAAAACAATGTTTCTGAAAGATCAGCCAGCTAAGCTCAACACTCAGCAATGGCTCACTGCCCTGCTGAGCCTCCCTTGGTGTCCACACGTGCTGGTTACATCAGTGCTATTTCACACATATGCCTATTTTGCTCCAATGTCCAGGGGGAAAAAAAAACTGTAACTGAGAATCAAGATCCCTTAAACGGCTTTTCAATGCTTCCTAGACACGGTCTTAAATGATGCTGTCCTCATTTCACAATGGAGTGGATGACAGCGAAGAACACAGTAACTCCTAACACCGTTTGTGCCGCTGCCTTGTCTTGTCCTTAACATTGTCAGTTTCACTATCCATGTGTGTGACATCACTATGAGTGAAGCCAACCCAGTAATAAAAGCAAAGAATACCTCCATGTTATTTATTAAAAGTTAGTCTTGACCTCATGACTGTCCCCTTCCAGGGGTGTCAAGTATCCCAAGAGTCACTTCCTTGGCCAACCCAGACAGAACTCTCTCAAGGGCCAGGCTGTTTTTGGTCTTATCCCTCCCATGGCAGAATAATTAATAAACCCTGCAACTGAAGCTTTTAACCTTATTAGACAGAATCTCCCTGCTTACCTGAAGATAAGGTTATCTGGTTATAAAGACTAGGTACAATAGGTAGTACTAGAAATCAGTCTTGGCATGAAGACAGGCAAGAGTTACATTACCACCTGAGTCCAGGTCTGTGATTCAGCAAGGCCGACATTCCGTGCCTCCTTCCCATTCTCATTATCAGCTAGAGGGAAGCTACTCATCGTCCCTCGACCACATGAATGCATGGGTGATGATTAATTGCATTTGCCAGTCCGACAGGGCTGAGGGAGGCCCAGCAAGCTGGTGAAACATTACCTCTCTGTGTGTCTGTGAGGGCATTTTCAGAAGAGATTATGATTGCTTACCACAGGGGAGTGCCATAAGTCAGTCTGTTCGAAGTCCAGAGATAACAAGAAGGTAAGGGAAAGGTGAACTCCCTCTCTCTGATGGAGCTGGACCATCTATCTTCTCTTGCCCTTAGATAGTTACACTCCTTAGCTTCAGGCTTTCAGGTTTGAACTACAACTGCCCCATTTCCTGCGTCATCAGCATTCCTTAGTCTCCATCATCACATGAGCTAATCCTTCATAGTAAAACTGTGCATGCATGCATGTCGTGTGTGTGTGTGCGCGTGCGCGCAGGCATGTCTCTGCATGTGTGAGTGCATGTGTCCTATTAGTCCCGAACACCCTATTTCCAGAACCCCTGACTCATACAGTAGATAATGGTTACTCCACTTGAAAGGAACACATTCAAGGAACCATATTCTTTCCTTATTGAAGGCTTGAGTATCTGTCAGGCTTTAATTGCTGTCATCAAAATACCTGACTTCAGTCATGTGGAGGAGGAGAGCTTCAGTCTGGCTCTCAGTTTGAAAGGGTCCAGTCCAAGGTTGCTTGGTCCCATGCACATGGGCAGAAGCTCACTGTAGCAGGAGCATTTGGCAGGATTTCCTCACCTCATGACAGACAGGAAGAGACTCCAGGAAGGAGCCAAGGAAAAGAGGTAGCTCCAAGGTCATACTTCGAGTAGTCAACTTCTTTCAGCTAGGCTCTAGCTCCTAAAGATCCTGCTTGTCCCTCAAATTCACGAACATCTGTGGACCAAGTATTCACCTAAAAGCCCGTAGGAGGCATTTCATACGCAAATCATAATACCCAGTCACAAACAACAAGAAAATATGACTTCTCTTCTTCTCAGAAGCTACAGTTCAGGATCATCTGTCTGTGGATGGTACTGCCCACAGTGGGCAGGGCCCTCCTACACCAATTAACAACAAAGACAACTCCACACAAACACATTCAGTCTGATCTAGGCAAGTCCTCTGAGCTGTCTTCTCCTCTCTAAAGACTCTAGCTGGGCTATGTCAAGATGATAGTTAAAGCTAGCCAGGACAACCACTCAATGGGGGAACAAAAAAAAAAAGGAAGAAAGGGAAAGGAAGGCAGAAAGGAAGGAAGGAAGGAAGGAAGGAAGGAAGGAAGGAAGGAAGGAAGGAAGGAAGGTTAAGCAATATCACCACGTGAGAAGGTAATTTAGTAATGTTTTCAAAAAACCATACCTAGTTTAAAGTGTCAATGTCATTTTTAAATGCAAGAGTAACTGAGCCTAAATGCTAATATTCCTTCAATTGATGTGAGATGACACATCTCCTCCTCTAGAAAAAGGAAGGGAAAAAACAAACAAGCAAACACTTTCCAAAAGGTCCTAAATAATTTTACTTAAGTGAATGTTGAAATTAGGTACCATGTTGTTTGGCTCCTGGTAACCTGTGTGCAGCCAGATATGTAGAGTACACACCAGCCAAAGCCCAGCCTGTTCAGCTACGGGAAGCAGGGAAAACAATGCTTTTACAGTGGTGTGTTGGCTCCATCCCCCAGAGTTAAATATACCTAGACAGTTCTCTGTGAAGTAACTGCAGCTGCCCTTGGAAGAAGATGATGTTGATGGCAGCTCATGAGCTGGGGAAGGTGATAATGAACAAGATGTAATCATGTATTTCTGGCACTCACTTTGGATGGTACAAGTTGCTAATTGCATTTAAGTATTAGCTTACAATATGGTGACCGAATCATGTTGGAAGATAGCCCAAAGTCTCCCTTTTGTAGAAAGGCACCCTTTTTTTTTTTTTTAAGCGAAGATTCATTAATTTTTCCTCTCTGAAAGTTCAAAACCTTTTTTGCTGGATCATGTTAAACTGCACGGATTTTCCCCGTAAATTTTCCCATCGGGACTGTCAAAGGCTGACAAGAGTATCAGTGGCTCCTGGGCCGAACCCTGAAATGATGGATCCTGTTTTCCTTTCGCTCCAGGTAATCCCCGGTTTAGGGTAACTTACACGCCACTTACTGTGATTCTTGCTCAGATTACACGAAGGAAATATTCATCCTGTCAGAATCTGGTGCCTGTCCAGGGATGCATGCCAGCCTACACTGCCACGGGAGGTAAGAGAGAGCACAAGAAGTCTCCCAGAACAAAGGAGCGACAGGAGGAAACCAGTTCTCAAGTGGCAGGATAAGAATACGCTTTGCCTTGCCTGTTAAATCGTGGACAGGTTGATACATATGTTAGTGTTGTTCTGCATACCTTTATGTGGGAGCTAAGCACACTCATGACAAAGAAAGAGGAGAACTGACAAAGGAATTAAGGTATTTTCTCCAACGGACATACTTTCTTCCAGCGTGTCAGTGTAATTAATAGCGTCTGTTGCCCTGGCGATTTTTCAGTTCTATGCATATGAAGGGCGTTGGGGTTAATTGGCCTCTTTCTGGAATTCGTGTTTTGGTCAAGTGCTTCTAATTTCTAGTCATACTGTTCTTGACGATGACATTTTCAGCTAAAATAGACTTAGGCATCGTAATTCATTACATATATTGGCATCAAAGAGAAGAACAGGAAAAAGGCTAGTTTGAGGGTTTACATGCCAGACAACAGGAATGAGAAAGTTGTAATTCTTCCAAAAGTAGGCAGCCCGGACACAACTCTCTCTTTTGGAAAAGATTAAAAATACCAACATTTGGTTACATCCAGGCCATCAATAGCCATCTCTGTGTTTTAAAACTTGATTATAAATTAATTCAATTTGTGCATGGGAGAATCAGAAGAGAAAAGACTAAGGATCCATCAAGGAAAAGAAGACATGGATCAAAGGGACATTTTTCAATGTGCAGTATTCCAAAGGGAGACCAGGAGGGACAGGAAATGGGGAAAGTATCCTGCAGTCAGCTGGAGGACTCAGACAAAGCAGGACAACAAGCTACATGAGGCCTGTTGGGATAGTAATAAAAATATTTCCTACTGACAACAGGAGACCACTGTAAACCCAATGGACTGTAAATAAGCCCAATCTAGTATTAAAATCACCACACAGCCATTAAAAACAAATTACTCTCCCACTGGCATTCATTATAAAAGTCTTTTGTTAGGTGGTCCTAATGTTTAAAAACTGAGGGAAATAAGATGATATCAGGTCAAATATTCTAAAACAATAAATAAATAAAAATAAAAGCAACAAAAAAACCCAAACTCAATATTACCAGCTAAGAACCCAAGATGAAAGTACACTGTGTACAAGAAGGATAAACAGAGGGCAGGTGACAGACATGCAGAAGTCACTGGGAGACCAAAACAGCAACCAGAACATACAGTGTTCTAACTCAGTTGGGCTTGTGGATCAGCAAGGTGGTTCATCCCAGAAAAGCACTTAAGCCAAGACCCCTAAGGCAGAGGGAGAGAACAAACTGTCCTCTGACCTCCACACATGTGTGTACACACACTGTTATCATTTATAAACACATGATGGGGGACCCGTCCCACAAGGGGCAACAGTAGGTCACCGAGGCCTTGGCAGGTGGTCTGAGACAGATAGATATGCCATGCAGAGAGAGTTTGGGTATAGAGTTTATTTAGTGGGTTATGGAAGGGAAAGGGGAAGGTAAGAAGAGGGTGAGAAGAGAAAGAGGCAGAGAAAGGGAGGGGAGAGAGAGGCAGTAGTTACCTCTCCAGAAGAGGGACAGAAACAGAGAGAGCAGGCTGGAGAGGAAGCGGGAAATCTGCTTGCCTTTTTGGAAGTGGGGGTTAGGAATGGGCAGGGCTTGTCTCTTAAAGGGACAGGGTATCTAAGTAACAGACCAGGCCAGCAGATTACAACATTTCCATCTTTTTCTTATAATAAAAAGGCGGGAAGTTAGGCATAGCAGGTTGAGGGAATTGAGATGGCAGATTCTCAAGATTGCTTTATGTTTATTTGTGGGTGTCATCTTGGGGGGCCCTGAGAAAGCTGGGTGTTGGTCACATCCTGGTGAAGCTTGTCGCTTTACTCCTTCCTATCCAGGGATTGTGGTATGGAACTGTCCAGTGTCTCTTGGACCTGACAAGGTGTTGGCAGAGCAGCCGACAAAATTAAGTTTAGGAAGAAAATAAATTTTCAGGACCAGGAACTTGAGGGGGGTGTATCTGACCTGTTTAAGGTGGATGCTTCTATTTGGCTCCCTAGAACTAACAAGAATTTTTTGACTTTGTGAAAACATAAATTTTAGACATGTACATTGTATAAACAGCAGCATATTTATGTCAGAATGACTGTGACAGGTGTTTTTGCACAATGAAAGTATTTTTAAGACCATAAAAGGCAGCGTGAGAGAGAAATTTGATAACTTGTATTTTTTTCTCACACCTTTATAACTTGTAGGTACACACCTTAATAACTTGAATTTGTATATCTTAAAACACCCTTTATTTAGAACATGTTAAAAAGTTATACAGAAATTTGTTTGGTGAGTTTGTCCTTTTAAACTGATTAAAACCTCTCAGCTGTCAAATTGCATCAGAGATCTTTGAGGAGGATAAAATTTTACTTGAGTTATTGATTTTAAAAATGACAGAGAACTTACTCAATTGTCTACCTAGAGCCTCTCCTAAGGGTCCTCCATGGTTGTTGAGGGTCGTTTATACCTTTTGCTGTTTAGCACAGAGCCTACCAAGTTTTAGAAGATCCTGTGGGTTAGAAAATCTGTAGGAAGACAAGCCTAACTTGACCTGAGCAGCTAGGTAAGTCGATTCCATTTGATTCTTTGTCTATGTCTGGAGATCTTCAGTTTAGATGAAAAACAATTCTGCCCAGTGGTCAGTGCTTGGCAGTTGATGAAGCTAATTGCAGATGGACATTGTTTTGTGCCCATCTGTCTTCTCTGAAGGAAATAGATTGCTGCCGTTAGGAACCAACCTGTCTCTCTGTTATGAAAAGTCTTTTAATAATTAAACATTTAAATGTCATATTCTCCAGATCTCTGAGCAGTTGAGGGCTGTTTATTGGGTCTAGATAAGTTATAACTACAGCATAGAATCTGCCTGGAGAGCTGGGTCCAAGCTTGACTGTACTAGCTTTTTAACAGGTAAGATTTATACTTGTGGAAGACAAAGAAGAAAAAAACTGCTTGCAATAGAAACTTAATGGCAGAACTGACAATAGTGGAGAACAGTTTAATGTATTTTAAAGCAGTGTTGGATCACATATACAGTATTTTTGTAAGAGATTTAAAAGTACACACCAATTTAAAATGAGACTTATTGTCTTCTTAGTCTAGAATGAGATACAATGAACAATTACAACATTTAACAGTAAATGTACGTACATTTACACACAGTTAAATTTAAGTTTTATACACATGTATGCACAAAGTTAAAGCTAACTTATGTTTATACATAGTTAAGTCACATGCATGAACACACACGCACACTAAACAGGAGTTGGGCAAAGTGGATGCTTTGGTGGGCCCTACTGAAAGCATGCCACTGCACAGAGCACACATGTAACAGAGTAAGAGGAATTTAGAGACAAATACATAAGTAAACCAGGAGACTAGGCAAGGAATACCTCAGTAAAGATGGTGGGACATGGTCGCCTGACCTGCCCTTAGTCAAGATGGTGATGAGGTCACTTGACCTTAGTCAAAATGGCGGCAGTCACCTGTTGTATGGAGAAACCACAATTTCAGAGCCAGCGGTAGCAGTGGCAGAGATAGAATAAAAGGAATAAGGCAAAAAACAGAGCGTTTAGAGGCGGGTGGGGATGGTGCTGCCCAGTGAGAGGAAAAGCAGACAGACATGAGATGCTGGCATTCAGGTGGAGGTGGGGTTGCCCAGGGAAAGGAAGCACAGATGAGTGTGAGGTGACAGTGGGATACCCCGGTCCTGTTTGCTGGTAGAAACTAGAAAGCTCCCCCTTTACGTTGTTAGTTAAGGGCACGTAGGTCATTTGTTAGTGAAAGGCGGGTCAGGTTAGGAATCTGTAAGTAAGGCAGAGGGTTTAGGGTCTGCAAAAGACATACCAGGGGGAGGGTGTACGGGTTTTGAGGGTTTGTTTCCCATGGCTAAGAATGTGAGAAAGGTGAAAACCCAAAAGCAACTAAGCAGGACGTCTCCGGAATAGTGTTTGGGTTGAAGGACCACTTCGAATAGCCCAAAAGGACAGAAAGTCCAAACGGCAGTGATAGGACCACTTTCGAGTGGTCTGAACAGTGGCAATGGAGGCACCAAATCTGTCTTTAGCCATGGGGAACAACCAGAGATGACTGTGAGCAAAAGTTGACTTGGAGAAGGGAACCTTACCATTTGCAGAGATAGAGCGGGCACAGGTTGTTGGAAAGTAGTCTGAGTCCATGGTCCCCATGTGTCCTCAGTTGACCTGCCTGTGAGCAGGAGGAAACATGGAGAGAGCCTGGCCAAGTCACACACCAATGTTATCATTTATAAAGACACAGGTGGGGGACGGGTCCCACAAGGGGCAGCAGCAGGTCACTGGAGGCCTCAGTGGTCCCCTAGTGGGTGGCCTGAGGCCTCAGCAGGAGACAGACAGATAGATACACCATGCAGAGAGAGCTTGGGTATAGAGTTTATTTAGTGGGTTATAGAGGGGAAAGGGAAGGGAGAAAGGGGAAAAGAGGGGGAGAAGAGAGAGAGGCAAAGAGTGGGGGAGAGGCAGTAGTTACCTCTTCAAAAGAAGGACAGAAAGAGAGAGAGCAGGCTGGAGAGGAGATGGGAGATCTGCCTGCCTAGGTGGAAAGGGGGATTGGGAGTGGGCAGGGCTTGTCTCTTAAAGGAACAGGCTACCCACCCAGGTGACAGACCAGGCCAGCAGATTATAACACACACAAAGTGTAAAAGAATGAACTTGGACACACTTAGAAGAGGATCACTCACTCTAACCACTCAAGATGGAGACTCTTGTTCTGGACCTAGCTTTGGAGCCAGGCGTGTCCTGTACAGGACACAGAGAACTGATGCACCTAAGCCTTGGCTCTGGGGTAAGGCTGAGTTGAAACATGGGCAACAGACTAGTGGGGATACCTACACTTAATTCTTCTGGACTCCAAAGAATGTGGCCATCTTACTATAAATGGGTGTGTGTAAGGTTTTTGCCTGTGGGGTGTGTGTGTGTGTGTGTGTGTGTGTGTGTGTGTGAATATTTGAACACATGAGTGGATATGCAAATGAATGAGTGGGTGTGTATAAGTGTGTGGGACCTCTTCTGTGAGTGGGTGCTGGATGAGACTGTATGTGAGCGTACGGGGATGAAAGGCAGCCATATATGAGCATCAAAACCAGCAGCCATAAGCATGCTGAAGCCCTGCCTTAGGCTCAGTCCCCACTGCCTCAGATGGATGAACTTCTGAGAGATGACTGGGTCCTAGGACTTTACAGGAATATTTGCTACCTTCTCCGGATTAAAATCATGTCATCCTCGTCAATGTTTCCTCAGGACACAGAGACCGAAGCAGACAGGCGGATCTTTGATCATTTTAATCCTACCACGGAGCAGTCTGCTCAGTTAACACCACTTTTTGAAAGACGTTAAGTGAGAAAAAAACTAATCATTTTATCCTAACAGCAGTGCACATTTGTATCAGAGTCACTGAGTTCCAAGAAGCGACTGTTTCAGATAGCAAAATACTAACCAGACACTATTAGACACACAATTCAAGCTTACCTAGCATACAAATTAACATATCATTTTTTTTAATTTATTTATTTATTAAGGATTTCTGCCTCGTCCCCACAACCGCTTCCCATTTCCCTCCCCCTCCCCCGATCAAGTCCCCCTCCCTCATCTGCTCGAAGAGCAATCAGGGTTCCCTGACCTGTGGGAAGCCCAAGGACTGCCCACCTCTATCCAGGTCTCGTAAGGTGAGCATTCAAACTGCCTAGGCTCCCACAAAGCCAGTACATGCAGTAGGATCAAAAACCCACTGCAAACTCGAAAGTGTTAGAGAAATGGATCAACAGAATGATGAACAGACATCAAGGGTACTTATTTCATTTTTAAAGGTTTCACTGTTTTTCAAACAAGTCTTACCTGGGGGATTTCAGACTCAACTGAAAAGGGTGAGAAGGGAGAGTGTAGACATCACCCCTCCCCCCAATACACACACACAAGAACATGGACAGCATAGAAAACAAGACTCACATTTTACAAACAACCTTTGTAGTGGGATTAGAGACTTCTTTTATCTCTTGCTATGCTATCTCAATAACAAAAAGTAGAAATGATAGGTATGTTCCTATATTTTTCCTCCAGGTACTTAGAAGGTTATGGATGCCAGTTATGGTATTAATACATTTCATCTAGGATCCTTTTTCAATGACGTTTCTTTATTGCTTCGGGAAACTTTGACCCCCTAACTAAACAGTGCCCCATATTTTATATATATAAAGAGCATGGCTTGCTTGTGCACAGTCTGGATGCTTGTCCCAGCTGTAAGCAGGTCTGAGAAACCAAAACACTTGATACAGGCTTCCAGAGAAAGAGCTTCATGTTACCCCCAACTCGCAGACAGGGCACATTCCTACGATGCCAGGCCACTGGTAAGGGCCAGCAGGGAGCAGAGTCACCTCTGGGCATTCCTTCAAGGGATTGGTTTCTTATGTGATGTCACCGGAGGCGGGACTGACTGCCTCACCACAGGCCTTTCCCCTTTCCTGAGACCCCAGCCTTCCTCATTTGCAGCTTCAGTGAGGAGCCCTTCCAGATGTTGGGGAAGACATCCATCCTTCGTAAAAGCTGAAGCAAGATGTTTTGTTATGGATTTATATTACCTAATGTGGTGAGAGAGGATGTGTAGAAAGCTCTTATTCCTGGGCGTTGGTACAGGAAGATTCTTTGCATTGGCTTCTTTACTGTGTGTGTGATTTCAGCTCCCCTTAATATGTTTTAAAAATCCTGTTAGGATACTTGGAGAAGGAAGCTTTATAGCCCTGGAGGGAGAATAAATAGAACATCTACACTAACCTCAGCTCTAGGAATAAAAGGAATTAATGCATATCTGTTATTGAGTGGAATGCTGCAAGCATAGCCCTCCCTGATCTGATCAGCGTTGCTGAGCAGCCATTGAGCCCAGTGCCAATTCCGATAAAACAGCTGCAAAAATAGAAATGGCCCCAGCCTTGAAACCTAAGGAAAATAATAACTGGAAATTTAAAAACAAAATCTCTGAAATGAATCCATTGGCTCCTCATTCCGAATAACAACTTTAAATTTGAATTATGCATCACCATGAACATTTGAATTACAAATGTATGAATTATTCATTATTTGCGATGTGACTAAGAAGTTTGGCCTCATGTTGAAATCCAGCGTTAAGCTTGCCTGGGATCTGGATGTCAAAGGGAGGGTGGGCATCTGGGGACCCTGAGGAGGCTGGCTGCTCTTAAGACTGCCAGTGTGTAGAAAAGGCAGGGAACGGTGTACTATATAGGGTGCTGGGCTCTGGCCTCCTTACACCAAGGGACATCCTAGTGGCTCCTGGCTCCCCAGCCTGTAACAGCTGCTACCTACTGGCACCGCCTACATTTTAAACCAGCTGGAGACAGAGTTCTACGTGATAAGCCTGTTACATTTGCAGAGTAAGCAGGAACACCTAATGGCTCGGCTCCCTAATGACTCAGACACCAGGCTCTGACCAGTCGTAGCAGTGAGTACTGGCAAAGCAGGGGAAAGAAATAATTAAAGGAGCCTTTGTCAAAGCCCCTTCTAAATCAGCCTTTTAAATGTGCTCAGTTTAAGAGTCCCTGAGTGCCAATTCAATTGCACTGGCCTTTAAGAACCGGAGAAACCCCCAGGATAGCCATGGCCAATTAGTGAAACTGGAGAGAGAGAGAGAGAGAGAGAGAGAGAGAGAGAGAGAGAGTTTACATGGGCTCATGTGTTCAGAGAATCAACACAGATGTTATGCTGAAAGAGCTCACAGAAGAGGACACATTGACCCCCAAATATAAGTATGTTTTTGTTTGTTTGGGAGGCCCTTAGAATGGCGGCAGCAGAGCAGTCCTGAGGATGAAAGAGAGTGAAAGAGGCTGGTGCACAGGGGACTTCGGAAAAGACAGAAACTCAAGCTTGGGTTCCTACAGGAATCTGCAGGGAGAGTTGTAGGCAGGGCAGCTGTCTGAAACCTTAGGGTAGGCATCATGAGGGATAGGAGGGGAGCAGAGAGACAGATAAAAAGAAGAAAACAGCAGCGATGCCAAAACCAAGGGGGCAGGAAAAATACATGGTGTCAGAAACCAAATCTAACAGTAAGGGTGAAACTGTCAACTGTCCAAAGCGAAACCCTGCTTTGGCAGTGTGCTTCAGCTAACAAAGAAAATGTGTGCTTCGTGCACACAATATCCAGCAGACCTTTAAAGCAAGTGGTGTGCGTGTGTGTGTGTGTGTGTGTGTGTGTGTGTGTGCTGGCAACAAGGGGAAGTTTTTGCTACACTACGCCACACCAGATCCATTTCCCCCGACTCCTGTAGCCCCTCCCTGGGCTAAGTAAGGCAGTCATCCCTAGATAGAGGGATTGGTTTCTGGGGACCCCATGAACCACATCAATGCTATTCGGCTTTGTTCCGGGAGAGAAACTGGAGCCTGGACAGTGTCAGCGGGGGATGGAGAGCAGGCCTGATTGTGTGAGGGCTCAGAAGAAGCAGAGGTTTGGGGATTTGGTGGAAGTGATAGACAGACAGACCTGCATGGAAGGCCCTTTCCTCATCTCCCCTGTTTGGGAAGACTGTAGTCTCAACCCTTGCCAGTTCTCATCCCAAATTTCATGCTTATAAGGGGCCTGTATTGTCATATCAGCACCTTAGAGGGTTTTTTTTTTTTCAAACCATCTGGGAGCGTGCTTTGGGGTTTGTCTATTTGTTCTTTCAGTGGTCAAGTTACTTGAAGCCGAATTTTAAATCTCTCCAATTCTAGTTACAGTTTTTCAGAACACTGGCTGGTTTTAAGCTCTGGAAATACCTCCCAAATAAGTGGGTAAGAAGTTAGAATAACAAAAGAAAAAGAAAGAAAATAGAGAAAGGAAGAAAGAAAGAAAGAAAGAAAGAAGGAAGGAAGGAAAGAAAGAAAGAAAGAAAGATAGATTTGGCTCCAAGTTCAGTTGAATGCCCAAAGGTTTAAGTTTGGCTGAATAGACTTTGTGAAATGAAATCCCAACTTCTCTCTCTGCTCTTCCAGGCCAAACACATCCTAGTTGACACTGATGATGTTAATTAAACAAAGCAAGAGACTTCGAGTCGGCTGTCTTAGTTAGGCTTGCCTACTATAAGAAACCATAGGAGCTCGAGAGCTAGCACACTCAATAAAGCAATGCCTTTTAAGCACAAGGACTTGAATTCGAGCCCCAGAACCCATGTTAAGAAAGCCAAAGGGAGGCTTATTTGTAATCCCAGCACCGGGCAGGCAAAGACAAGAGGATCCCCCGGGCTCACTGACCAGCTAGTCTTGCCTAATTGGTGAGCCCCAGTTCCCAGCGAGAGACTCTCTGAAAGGGTGGATGATGTTCCTGCATTCCTGAGGATAACATATATGCACACACATGCACACACAGCAACAACGACAACCCCAAAATTCAGCAACTCTTCAGTTCTGCCCTGCATGCAAAGCCCGAATTTTTCACTGAACCTTCTACTCCTGTGTGTAACATGTGTCCCATCCCAGTGCCTGGCTGGACTCCCTCACCAGAAGCAATGAATGCTGTTGCCCCTCCCCCCTTTACAAGTATTGTCCCATAGAAACTCCTGAAGCCTCACAAATCCAAGAGCTGTGATTTCTCTGTCCCTGCCTCTAAGTCTCCGACTCCCCCCATCATCAGGGGGCTTGAGCCTTAAAAGGACTGGGGAACTGGTTTACAGTTCCATTTAGATTAGCAATAGACATTTGGTAGATTAAGTGCCTGGGGCAAAGGCTACAGACTTTAAAATTGAAAAGTATCAACTTCCCTAGCTGGGGATTGCAGCAAAGCTCACCATGTGATGGTTGGCTCTATTTCCTGAGTGATAAGCTAATCAATTGTTCTAACCAGCTGCAAGCCATACAGCACAGGGAACTCAGCAAACAGTGATTCCTATAGCACTTAGTCCTGCAAGACCCTGAGGATGAGCCGATGGCGTCTTTTTGTCCTGACTGTTAACACACTGGCATTCACAAGAAAGGTTAGGGAATGACATTAAGTATTCTGGTATGTATAGTCCGATTGCTGCTCTGGCATTTTAGGAGAACTGAAAGCAGGCTTCTCTTCCTGGGTGTTCAGTGCACTCATAGGAATTACGTTTTTGGCAAGAGAGCAAAGAACCGTAGGAGGAAATGAGAGGGGCTCACTCACTGGGCACATCAGCCCACTTTCAACTGAACTCACAGAAGGAAACCCTTCTTCAGTAATTAGAAGACAAGTCTCTCGGCCTTCAGGACACTTAGACTCTACCCTAGGTGGCCACACTACCTTTGCAACTTTAGCAAGCCGATTCTTGGGCTCCTGGACTTTTACATTAGTGTCTGAGGAGCAGTAAGGGGTGGAAATGAGCTGTACATAGACAATGACTCCCTTTTACTGCACACGGAAAGGGCAGCGCGGACGGTGATTAATGACCACATGCCTTCTGAACTCGGTCAGTAACCACTTGAATGCCAAAGACTAGAAAATACTAGAAAAGGTGGTAGAAAGCAGGCCTCCCTCTGCAGCTCTATGCGGATGGAATTAGATGCTTGACTGCATCTTGTAAACTGCCTACAAAGGTATAAATCATTTGTTTAATATTTGTTTTAATTTTCCTTCAAATTAAATTTTAATTTGATTTGAGAACGGCACGCCAGGCAAGCGTACTGTTTTAAATATCTTTTCTCTATAATATTGACAGCCTGAAGAAATCACTTAACACATAACACTGAATGAAAAAAATGAAATAAAAAGAAACATGACTGCTCCTAAGGTATGGAGAAGATTTTATAGGAGATATAAGGCAAAAGGAGGCCGAACATGGCTGCCAGATTAAACTAGACCGTGAGAGGAAAACAGGGGAGGGAGAGCAAGAGAGGACCTGCAGACCAAGAAAGGCAGCCAGGCCAAGAGACCAAGTGTCTGGGTTATCCAAAATGGCTAAGTTAAATAGGAATCACGCTGGGGAAAGCTAAGCTAAAACCCAGCCTCTGGGAGGGAGAGGTTTAAGGTAAAGGGTAGGTGAGGAGAACTGGGAGGAGTCACAGGTGCCAAGGGTTGCTGGGAAAGCAGGGAGGAACCACAGGTACTGAGTGATGCTGGGAGAGCTGGGAGGAGCCACAGGTACTGAGACTTGTCCTAGGTTTCTTGGAGGTCTAGCAAATACATAATAAATACATGAACCGAATTTCTCTTAGAAAAAAAAAGTGAGGTAGCTGAGTTGGAACTCCTATGTTGTAGTTCTTTTCTCCCTTTTAAAAAGTTGATAATTGGGAGAAAATTAAGAAGGAGCCTCTGGACCTCCATAGGAAGCTCAGATATCTTGGGGGAGGGAAAGACATTCACACCTCTCCTTCTAATAGAAATAAAAAAGGAATAAAGGAGCAATAGACAACTGGCTCTTCCACAGAGTAGAGGAGCAGGGTTGCAGGTTCTGCCTGCAATACGTTCTGCCCATACGGTATTCCTGCACAGAACGATGGCAGCTGGGCTGGGGACACACATGGGACAGTGAATTGGGGACCCAGTTGGGAGGAATAGACAGAGAGACCGAAGGGGAGTGGAGCGAAAGAAACACGTTCGGGAAAAGAATGGTGGAGGAAGTGAGTTCTGGGAATGGGGCTTGAAGGCTCCCAGGGCCATGTGCCACTTGGGGAAGGAGGACCCATGCTCCACAGGAGCCGTGGAGACAGGGAACAAGGTCTCCGAGAGGACTACAGCAACGTGAGAACAACTCTTGCTCCAACAGGAAGCAGGAGATGGAAAGAGTTAAATCTATGCTGAACACCATGTGCCTTATCTGCTGTTATTTCCTTTAGAATTGCATGGGGAATTCCTTTAGAATTTAGATGGGGAAACTAAGGCCTGGAGAATCAGTTTTCCCCAAGACCCCACAGTTGCAAACCACAGGAATCCAAACCCTTTCTTTTAATTCCCTCCACCAAATCACCTCAAGGAGTGACTCCAGGTTAGAACAAGTCCCAGAATGCACGGCTCGTCTGTCTCCTCCTGAAGATGTCGCTGAAGAATTCACAGCAGGCATTGTGTCTTCCTGTCCCAGTACACAGCAGAGCTTGGTGGCAGCTTCACACCTCCTGAAGTACACAGCATGCCTACCTGGCTTCATCCCTTGGCGTACAGAGTTGGCCAGGGCCCAGCAACCTGCTCTTCCCTCTCATTCTCATTGGCATGCATAAATGTCACAGTAGAACCATGCATCTGTCAACTCCCTTGTATGATAAACCTCACAACAGCCACGTTGTGATGTTGCCCCTGTATCACCAACACAAGACCACATGGTCTTACACAAACCCTACATGATCACACCAAATGCCCCGCAGAACAGTGGCCACACCAAATGCCCGCAGAACAGTGGCCACACCAAATGCCCGCAGAACAATGGTCACACCAAATGCCCCAGAGAACAATGGTCACACCAAATGCCCCGCCGAACAGTGGTCACACCAAATGCCCCGCAGAACAGTGGCCACACCAAATGCCCCTCAGAACAGTGGCCACACCAAATGCCCCACAGAACAGTGGCCACACCAAATGCCCCACGGAACAGTGATCACACCAAATGCCCCACAGAACAGTGGTCACACCAAATGCCCCACAGAACAGTGGTCACACCAAATGCCCCACGGAACAGTGGCCACACCAAATGCCCCATGGAACAGTGGCCACACCAAATGCCCCGGAGAACAATGGTCACACCAAATGCCCCACAGAACAGTGGTCACACCAAATGCCCCACAGAACAGTGGTCACACCAAATGCCCCGGAGAACAATGGTCACACCAAATGCCCCACAGAACAGTGGTCACACCAAATGCCCCACAGAACAGTGATCACACCAAATGCCCCACAGAACAGTGGCCACACCAAATGCCCCATGGAACAGTGATCACACCAAATGCCCCACAGAACAGTGGCCACACCAAATGCCCCGCAGAACAGTGGCCACACCAAATGCCCCGGAGAACAGTGGCCACACCAAATGCCCCACAGAACAGTGGCCACACCAAATGCCCCACGGAACAGTGATCACACCAAATGCCCCACAGAACAGACATTCTTCAAATGAAAGTCCTTTCACGGCGACTGTTTTCGGTCCATTAGGGCACTGGTTTCCTCTGTACTAGCATGATTTGGTTGTTTTGTAGATGCTGGGTTTTTTTTTTCTGGAATTTCTATTAATTGAATCTTGAATATCCCTCCATTGGTTCAAGTCTTCCAGACTTGAGAGAGATAAAGAAACCTTTAGGAGGTGGAGCCTAGTGGAAGGAAGTTGGGTCATTGAAGGTATGTCTTTGTAGGAAATGCCCCTCCTCCCTCTTCTTGCAACTTGGTTACTATAAAGGTTTTGTTCAGCTCCCACTGAAAAATACCACCTTGCCAAAGGACCAAAAGCAACAGAGCCAACTAACTGTAAACTGAAACTGTGAACCATTAAAAAACAAACCTTTCTCCTTCAGGTTGATTTATCTCCAGTGTATTTGTCGCACTGATGGAAGTCTAACACACAAGAGACTTCAAACTGACCTCAACCTACATCAAATGCGTAATCCATCACAAGCTCTCTATCCTGGTAACATCATTTTTCATCACCCTATCCTTGCAATTATCCCCAAAAGGCAAAAGCCAAGATGTGGTTAAGTTCTGTCTCTCAATTCTAGACTTGTATGAGTCATTTTTGAGCATTTTAAATTTTGAATGCTTGTCATTTACATTTGTCTTTATAAAAACCCAACAATCCTTATCTTGATTTATAGGTATTTTTCTATTCTCTTTAAGAATCATTACATTTGCCATTTCTCTTTTCATGTAAGTCTTTAACAAGACATGCTGCTATTGAAAAGGGTACCTGTGATTCAGCAACATCTCCCAGCATGAACCCTTTCACCTAGAAGGCTGTAGAAAACATTTTAAGATATAATTCAAGCCCCAAAAGCAGATTGATAAAATCTTGGCTTCCCTGATGACACCTGAAGACTTGAAAATGAAATAAAGTGAACTCTTGCTGCTTGGGGAATTTTAAAACCAGAATATTAAAATCAAAAGTCCCTGGAGTTTATTCTTTCCTTAAAAGCTTCCAGAAGGAGTAGCTGATGTGGATGAGGAGTTTATTTAGAAAGAAACAGAAAGAGGGTGAAGGAAAAGGAGAGAGAAAGAGAGAGAATGTGAATGCTGGAGTCGATAAGATGCAAACCAGGCCTCTGGCTAACTGTGACCCACCCATGCTTCTACTTGACAGGGACCAAATCCACTGTTTTCTTTTACATATTGAGGGTTTACCTACAGTTTTGTCTAGGAGGAAATGATTTCTGTATGGGGGAAAAAAGACTTAAAAAACCATTTTGCAGGTGATCAGCCTACCTGTCACATGTAGATTGGATTCCGCAGTGTCCGCCAGCAATCCCACTGTTCCACTCGTCATGGGATGGTTTTTCTAAAGATGTGAAGAACCTACTAGGACTGAAAAATATCAAAATTTAATTGCTTTGGTCTAAGAACACATCGAAAACAAAAGGCACAGCACTGAAAAGGGATAAATACTAACTGCTGGATGAAGACTTTCAGAAACAGCTGCTAAGGGGCTAGAGACAGCTCTGTGGTTAAGAGCACTGGCTGTTCTATGAGAGGACCCAGGTTCAAACCCACACTGCACATACATGGTGCACAGACATACATTCAAGCTAAACAACCAGATGCATTGTTTTATATATATATAAATTTTAATTTATGAAAATACAAGATGGAGTGACTTGAGTTCAGCACATGTTCTGGAAAAAAATCCAGGCAATGTATTATTAATCACAAGTCCAGCTTTGGAAGTGTCCACTGCAGATCACTCAATCTGAGTCAAGTGTGTAACAGATACTCACTAGAAGTGAAAGCAAGTCCTGTTTGCAGTTATATAAATAGTGTTCAGGCTAAGGCCAGGAGACATCTGACCATAACCTGAACTAGTCAAAGCACCAGGAGGAGATTATGGCTTCAATTCCACACAGTAACACAGACCTTGATAAACTGGGCTGCAAGCCAAGGGAAACAAGACGGTGATGGCTCGGTAAACCACAGTAGTGAGCAGGTGTCAAAGGAAATGATATTCAGTCGAGGAAGAGAAATCTTAGGCGGAGCAGGATCGAAGTCTTTAAAAATCTTCATTGGTTATGTTGAAAGGGGATCAGATGGACTTTGTGTAACAGCAGAGTGAACTTAGGTCTCTGGAGGGGGCAGATGGTATCGATTATCACCCTTTCAAAGGATCAAAAATCATCTAAGGAGACTAACCATATCTATTCACTGTGCAGGAGCCAGGCTGAGAACGTACAGGCAACACGTGACTCCCAGAAGTCCTTGGTATCAGGGATGTGTAGCCATCTTACTGGCTTTTAGACTAAAACCCTGTCAGGTCACTGGGGTCCTGTCACTCTGCTTGAGGTTCAGGTCCCAGGAGCATGAGTTTGAACAGACATGCATAGTCACATGCTTGTCCCTTGAGGGTCCCGGGGAAATGGGGGAAAGATTCAGGTATGTGGGTATCCATAACAGGACAGCCATTTAGACTTATTTGTCTGACTTGAGCTGTGCCATGGAAAGGGATTATTCCTTGAAAGAAGTCATGAGTATATTAGGAAGGAACTAAGGCACTCTCCAAATGAAAAGTAACCACTGCACAGAACACAAGATGAAATTCTTTCTAATTATTTTTAAGGTCCAGGAATGTGGTGTCCCATGAGGTCACCCCCACTCAGGATAACTAAGCACAGGTTATAGGATCCCAGAGATGGAGCTCTGCTATGAACCTGGCTGAACTTGGAGATCATTGAAATTTTAAAATTTTAAGAAGCTTCCCAGTTGAGGGCGTGTCAGGTTGCTGTGAGCAGTTCTTTCCTCAAATCATTCCTGCCTGCTTCCCTTCCCTGTTCCCAAGGGTTCTTCTAGTATCCTATGTGCCCTTATGATCCTTCATCCCTCTTCTCTAACTGGGAACAAATTGATCAAATGGACAAAGGCTTAGGCTGGAGCGATGGCTCAGCTGGTAAGGATAGTTACTGGCAAGTCTGAAAACCTGAATTTGCTCCCTAGGACCTACAGGCGAAAGAAAAGAACTGGTCTCTGTCACCTCCACACACATGTCATGTCATGGAATTCACACGAGCGCGTGTGTGTGCGTACACACACACACACACACACACATGCACACACACAAATGTAGTTATTTTTTTCAAGCACCATATATTTGCCTGCACAAGACTTGCCCAAGATAAAGGCAATCAACACTCTACTGTGGAACAGGGAGAAGCTCATGAGCCTCCATCTTACCTGAGGAGATATTGGGAGTTGAGAGAAGGAGAGAGAGCTGTTTTCTTTAAGGGTATGGCCCCTAGGAGGATGGCCATGCTCCAGCTGATGGCCCCACATCAATGAGCATAACTCAGTTGTTGTGGAATATTAGTTGAAGATGTATTACATTTGCTTATGCTATGGAACATTTGTTTGATGATGCAAAGATGTGTTGCATTCTTTTAGGTTGCATTTGCATAGCTCTGCAAAGCTGTGCTACTTTGCCTGCCTGAAACACCTGATTGGACTAATAAAGAGCTGAATGGCCAATAGCAAGGCAGCAGAAAGGATAGGAGGGGCTGGCAAGCAGAGAGAATAAATAGAGTGAGAAATCTGGGAGAAGGAAAGAGGAGACCAGAGGCCAACCCTACAGCTACACAGCAAACCATGGAGTAAGAAGTAAAGAATAGAATAAAGATAAAAACCTAGAGGCAAGAGTTAGATGGGTTGATTTAAGTTAAGGAAAGCTGGCTAGAAACAAGCCAAGCTAAAGCTCAGCATTCATAAGTAAGAATAAGTCTCTGTGTATTTATTTGGGAGCTGGGTGGTGGGCCCCCAAAGAATAAAAAAAAAGACCAACTACCATAAATGGATTTAATTTTTAAAGAAGACACAAAGTCAGGAGGGAATGAGGAGGGAGAAATGAATCTGGGAAGAGTTTGGAGGCAGAGTGGGAAGGCTGTGACATTTTCAGAATACATTGTATAGAACTATCAAAGAATTGCTGGAAATCGTATACTTTTAAATAACCACCGCATCTGAGTTCTCTTCTATTTGCTCCATGCCTTATACTGGAAAAAAACAGCCCAGAATAAAAAGAAATGATGTTAATTAAATTGGAAAGTTCTTTTTTTTTATTTAGGAATCTTTTAAGTATTAGGAATGTGTAATTTGTAGTTATAGGCAGTATAAAAAAATATCTTCAAAAAAAGTGGAAAGGGACTTGGTTCAAGAAAATTACTGGTTGGAGTTATCTAACCAGGCTGCAAATGTTGGCTTCCTTCTGCTACTGCTGTTTTCTTTGGGATGGGTCCAATTTTCCCCTTGCATAAGAGGAGACAAGAGTTGCTTGAAGCCATTAACAGCACCAATAGGAGGGACATTTGAATTAATAACCCAGAGGCCAGCCAGCCAGGAGCAATTTGGAGCAGAGTCTTTTCCTTTGACTTTTGTCGTAAGACTGATATTTTGCTGTATTGTGCTTGATCTGACAACGCTGCTGCAGAGCCAAATAATTTATCTTCCCAACTCCCCTTGTTTTTTAAATTGACCTCGGTTAAATGCTTTAATTTATTTGCACTGAGAACCCTCCCGTGGGCTATGTTGGGTGCTATGAAGTGAGATTTCTTAATAGAGGGAATTTCTTGGAATTTGATGTGCGGGAACATACGAAGGTGTTCTTAAAATGGTGCTCAGGAGACGGGGAGCTAGAGAAGCATGATTTTCCTTTTGTTTCGCGACAGTTTTTGTGGAAGTTTACTTTTGTTCTATTTTTCTTCTCTCCAAGTGTACAGTAGTCCAACCTCACTTTTCTGTGAAATCCTTAAGTAACTTCTAGAAGATTCAGGGTGGCTTCCATGTGCTCGGAAGCCGGTCCCTGATCATTTTCTCATCTCTATCCTCAGCTTTCTCTGAGGAATTGCATCTTTCCAGCTGTCCTGCTCTCTGTCCTCAAATCATACTCCTAGGACGACCAATGACATTCTGACACATTATGAAGCCGCCAAATCTGGACTCTAGGTCCATTCTTGGCTGGAGTGGGGAGACAGGCTGCCCTGCCCTTCTGTTCATGCATACTCCCATGGCTTCCAAAGTGCCACACTCTACCAACAGAGCCTCTTCCTTCCACCACAGAGTGCACTTCAAGGCCCAGGGTCCCATACCTCCAGACCTCATGTGTGACAATCAACCTCTCACCATGGTCACCATGGTGATGCAGGTACCAGTGGCCTCAGAGATGAGAGTGATGTCCCCTCCCATGGATGTCCTTCTACCTACGACACGGTGGATGTCAAGGATGAAAATGAACAACCATGAAGCTCCGCATTGAAACTTGGGAATTTCTGAGAGCCCTTCCTGTCTCTAAAAGTTTCTGGTTCTTGTCTCTCACATCTGGATCTCCTCTCCACTACCTTCAATGCTCCTTTTTTCTCCTCAGCGAGGAGTCACAAGGCGTGGTTCTTTTCTGTCTGGGATCCCAAACCCAGCTCCATCTCCATAAGACACTAGCGGGCTTCAGACTTGATACATTTAAGAGGCATCAGCCTGCCCCGGCCAGTGACACAATGTTAAGCAAGGACAGTGGCTGGTCAGAGGCCACCCCACAGTGACAAGACATCAGGACTCCCCATCCCCTTCATGGGAAGCTATTATTCACAACAATATCTAGCGATGGCCACCAAACTGTTGCAACCTGAGTAATTCTCACTCCAAAAAGAGGTCCCAAGTATCAAGACCTGTTCCCTGGAAACTGTCACAATGCCATCTTCTCATACCTTTTCTACTTTCCCTAGGCTACATAAATATAGCCAGGCCTCCTGTCCAAGGAAACTTCTTTGCTTACCCATGTAGACTATAGCACCCTAGATGGCCCAGCCAAAATATTCTGCTACTTCTTTAATGTCGGTCTTGAAAGCCACATACCAGCCAGAGATGAGACCGAAGGAATATCTAATCTTAGCTGTAAAACTCACATTTATCATATCCAGGTGGTTGGTCCAGTAGGGAAAACAGCAGTGGAAGAAATATCTACTAGAACTTGATGAGAGATTAGTTCAACCAGCTATGAAGTGTCAGTACCTTACCAACTGATGCTCATCGAGGAACCACTTCTCCGGCTCTAACTCAAGTGCCTCTCAAGAAGGAATCGCTGCAGACATCACACGCGTCCTGGGCATTTGTCTTTCAAGTGAGTCTGGCATGCCTGTGACCAACACAACTGTCATGTGATAACTTGATGGACAAGTGCCTATTAATGCCAGGACCACTCTCTTGGTCGCCATGACTTTCACTCTTGCCTGGAGTTGCCATGACCACAGCTTGCCAGGATTATGTAGTAAGGTCACCTGGGCCAAAAAAATATAGGCTAAGCCTGATAGGCAGGCCATGGCTCCACCCACAACTTTACTATCATGAAAAAGCCCAGAATCTGTAGCATTCTCGGCATGTTAAGGTGCTGCCCCGCTCTAGATTCTAACTAGAAAATCACTGGCAAATGTTTGAATGTGGTGGTCGGACCATTTGCTTCTCTTGTGTACTGTTACCCATACTAGGGTGGACGTTTTGGGGAGCCAGATGTTTTGGGGTTATTCCATAAGAAACCCCTCACTCATGCCAGTGTAAGCAGCTCCACTAAACTCACTGGTTCACCAAACTAGACTTTGGTGGGAGTCTTCAATTTGCTATCAGGAACCTATTTGGAGTGAATAGATATTGGACCTTATCTCTATGGTAACAATGATAAAACACCATTGGTGCATAATCGGGGATGGGCAAAAGTAAAGATATGTTGGTGAAAAGTTGTGTGGTCCCTGTGATAAGTGACAAGATATTCGGCTGAGGTTCGTCCCTCAGAGGGGGAGGGGCTTCAGCGTTGATCCCAATAGACTATATCTATTCCCCCATATCTATGGGATGATATACTTCCTTGTTATAGTGAGGATTCCGAGACTGGGCTGCATGAGAGTGGATCATTCTTGTGAGAATTTCAAAGTGACTGTCTTCCTTCACATGGTATGAGGCGGCTTCCCTTTGTGATGAAAAGGGTGCGCCTTACAAGTGTAGTGACATCCCTAAAATGTCCAGTGAGCTAGAAAATGGGATGTCATTCCTAAGAGCCGCAATGGCAGCAGAGGGCCTGTAGCACCAGTGCACCAGCTAAGAGACCTTGATTGCGGGCAATAAGGCATGCAGCTGAGGCTACGCTTTCTACCCAGAAAGAACTTGCCCATTTAAGGGAAAAATTATAGTAGGAAAAGGGCAAGCAGGTGCTCCCCTCCTCAACCTCTGATTGGGAGAAAAGGTAGAAACAAAGGGAGGATGAGATGGAGGTCTTGACTTCCTGTTCTTCAAGCTGGCAGGATGAAAGTTACATCTGTGCTAAACAGCCCATCCTGGTGTCAAAAACTTAGAACCCATGGGGAAAATAGGCTGGTAAAGAAGGAGAAAACAAGATAGAAATAATAGAAGGTAACTTGGGTCCGATCATTAAAAAAGAGGAAGGAGGAATCCATAATGCAATGTAAAATGGGGTACTAAATAATGGCCCAGGAGAAGAAACTATGATAACCAGTAATATTCTGTATCTAAACTATTTTAGTTTGCTTTGGGCTTTTGTGACAGTCCCACATAGAAGAGGCTGGCCTTGAACTCCTGATCTGCCTACGTCCACCTTCCGAGTGCTGGGATTCCAGTGCTACAGCACCAGAATCAGTGGGAAAACTTGGAAACAAGGAGTGAAAGAGCCCCCTCATGGTCTGGCTTGTGCGTCGGTGGGCAGTGAGAGCACCTGGGACCAGTCAGAGTTCCAGGGAATCTAATTACTCTGCTTGTCCCTCCTTAAGACAACGGCTGCACACCCTGATTGATTAAGCAGAGGCTTTAGTGACTCTTTCTGGGCCCCATGACGGTAGGAGAGGATCCAGCAGATCTGGATGATTTAGACTGACAATTAAATCAGGCTCATAAAGTGATGAAACATCAAAGGGTGGGAGAGAAGGACAGAGCAAACAGAGGAATCTCTCTAAGTCACTAGAAGGTAAATATGTCAAGCCAGAGTTCCTAGAGGGAAAAAAAAAAATTAGCAGAGAGCCGACGTTATGCTAGTAGGCTTCTGAAAAGGTTTAAAGCCTGAGAAATGATTCAAAGAAGACACAGATGATAAAACAGCACAGGTGAAAAGGATTAAGTTTGTCCCAGGGATGGGAACTTTTCACCTCTGAGTATACACTGTATGTTTTCCTCTGCAAGAAGGTGTAGTGGGGTCAGGGATGGCTCACCCAGTCCAAGGCTCTTGAAGCAGACTTTTGGAAAGGCAAGGACCCCAGTGCCAGCCTAGAATCTATCAGAACCTGGAAACTTGTCCCAGTGCAGTCAAGATCAAGGCAGGCTAGAGCATGATGCTGCTCCCCTTGGGACTGAGCCAGGCTGAGCAGAGAAGGCCAGCCCTGCCAAGACTGTAAGAAGATATTGCTATAGCAGTTTCCTCTAAGACAGAAACCTTTCTTTTTGGAAAAAAAAAACTTCTTAGAAAAGGATGTTTACAGTGAATTAGAGCAACAGGATTTATTAAGCCTCAGAATCTAAGGGGAGGTGAAACATCCTACAGGGAAGCTAATTGGGACAGGAAGTAAGTAACTCAGAATAGTTCCAGGAAGTCCCTGAATCTGAGCAGATTCACACTGTCCTCCTTCCCCATTGGCACATAAGCAGGAAAGCTGGCTGACAATCACTATCAGATGAGCCCGAGCTGAGAAACAAAGAAGCAGAGACCAGCCCAGCTGCCTGAAAGACGCACAAACTAACTGAAATGCCTAGAAGAAGCTAGGGCCAGCCAAGTTGCCTGGAAGAGGCTCGGAGCAACTGGACTCATCCAGAAAGGCACCATCCCACCTGTTTCGCTGCCTGCAGATTGCACAGTGCACTTCAGGTTTCCAGCTTTTGTGATGTGTCAACATTGCTGAGGTGGGATTTGGGCTGTCGTTGAGTCCTGTAAGTAACTCCCACCTGTATTCCTAAAATAACCCCAATAAAATTCTTTGGTTCACTAACATGAATGTTATCTGCATTTTGATCTGTCATAGGTTCCCTATCTTGTTCATGTCTTTGCAGGAAGTCACACAGCAGATGGGCAACAATCTTACCGGAGCAGTGATACCCCAATATGAGGAGACAGGATGGTGAGGGAAAATGACTATGGATTATTGTCTTAGTTAGGGTTTCTATTACTGTCAAGAGACACCATGACCACAGCAAGCTTTATAAAGTAAAACATTCAATGGGGGATTAGAGTTTCAGAAATTCAGTCCATTATCAGGATGGGGAGCACAGCAGCATGGTGCTGGAGCTGAGAATGCTACATCTCACAGGCAACAGGAAGCTAACAGAAACATCGGTAGTATCCTGAGCATAGGAAGCCTCAAAGCCCACCCCCACAGTGACACACATCCTCCAACAAGGCCATACCCACTCCAACAAGTCATACTTCCTAATAGTGCCACTCCCTATGAGATTATGGGGGCCAATTATGTTCAAAGTACCACAAATAGAGGGCTAAATGGGTAAGTGGCCCTCATACATGCCACTAAAACGAACTGTTTTTACAAAGCAATCAGTATCAGAGGAGGGATTTCTTATGCTGTGTTAGATCTTGTGCATATTTCTTTTTTAGAATTTTCTTAACTATCCAAGAGCAATGGACACTTGCTGGGCCTCCAGGGATTATGCACACTACTTAAAAGGGTAATATAATAAATATATAATAAGGTTGTATTATATAATCCTAGCTTCTGGAGTCTTGTGAATTTTGTAAAAAGAATCATTTGGAAGAACACTAAAAATAAGGAGTTTGAACTCAGGTACTCTGTGAAGCAGGGAAGGTCATTCCCAAGAGTCATGAGGTCATTGAGTGAAAATCTCAGCACTTTGAATTAGCTACTTCCCTATGAGTTATTGTTCAGAGAGGTCCCCGGTGTCCCCCAAGACAACAAAGGGCATTATCATTGCAGTTGCCTTCATGCCCGAATCAGATAAGTCCCTGTTGCGAAAGTCACCCCATCTTTGGCCAGAAGACACGGGTAAATCAAAATCAAGTTGGGCTAGAGCTTTCATCTCCTTGCCTACTGAGTGACTTTCATGGTGGCAGGAAGCAACATATGGGCTGCTGGGGGACAGTTGTTACCAATTGACTGGTTTGTCTGGGGATCCCACACAATACAGAGGCAACATACAAGCGAGATGAACCCACTGGAGCAATAGTGACCTAACTGTAATAGGTACAACCAGAAGGGATGCTTACTTATTCAGTTTAATGTGTCTAGCTGGGGGAGGGGGTGTAGCGTGTTAATGTGGGTACAAGGCCACACACACTGAGGCCGGAAAAGGACATCTAGTATCCTGCTGTAGCACTCTTGGCCTTATTCTCTTGAGAAAGTCTCTCACTGAACCGTAACTGGACTGAGGGTCAGCAAGCTCTATCAGTGCTGAGATCTGTTCCCCTGTCAGCATTGAGGTTACGGGTCCACGGGCACCATATCCAGCTTTTCACACGGGCGTTGAGGATTTGAACTCGGGTCCTCACATTTGCACATTTTTATCCACTGAACTGTCTCCTAAGTGCCTCAGCTTTCTGATTGGCCTTAAGGTCAGATCAGTAGGTGGGAATTCACATCTGATGGTGTAAGCCAGGACAACAGCCCAAGACTGGGGAAGTCATACGTCTAAGTGGGTAAGCAGCTGCTATTAATTCTGTTAAATGAATCTGATGGACTTATCGAATTGCCTGCTGAACACTTCTAGCCATAGAAAGAAACTTTTTCATTTGTTTTACGTTTATTTATTTATTTATTTTATGTGTATGAGTGTTTTGTCTGTGTGTATGGTTATACACCACGTGTGTGCCTGGTACCTGCAGTGATCTGACAGGGTACTTCAGATGGTTGTGAGCTACCACATGGGTGCTAGGAATCAAGCCCAGGTTCTCTGAAAGAGCACCATGTACTCTTAACTACTGAGCCCTCTCTTTGGCCCTGGAAAGTTCCTTTGTACAACAAGCAATATGCTACAGAAATTCATAACTTTTGGAATACATTGCTGGCTGGTTAGAGGTCGCAGTCTGCCTCAAGCCTAGCAGCTCCCTCTAAACTCAGCAATATGGAGCTCCCTCCCTCCCCCAGCAAAGCTTCCTGCTCTCTACCTGCCCTTATCTGGAGAATGTCCTGGACCTGGGGGACTGACCTTATCTGAAAGCTGTCTCTAAATCAGTTGCCTGTGTCTAAACCAGATGCCCAATTCATCTTTAGCTTGACCTGTTGTAGTGGGAGTGGCGGGGGTTGCTTCCCACCACCCAGCTAGCTTTACCCGAAATAATTACACGGAAACTGTATTCTTTTAAACACTGCCTAGCCCATTAATTACAGCCTCTTATTGGCTAGCTCTTACATATTGATCTAACCCATTTCTAATATTCTGTGTAGCCCATGAGGTGGCTTACCAGGGAAGATCTTAACCTGCGTCTGTGTTGGGTGGGAGAATCATGGCGACTCTCTCGGCTTCTTTCTCCCAGCATTCTGTTCTGTTTACTCCACCTATCTAAATTCTACCCTATCAGAGGGCTAAGCAGTTTTCTTTATTACTTAACCAATGAAAGCAACAGATAGAAAGATGACCCTCCTCCATCATTTCCCCTTTTTCTGTTTAAAAAAAAAGAAGGCTTTCATTTTAACATAGTAAGATTACATATAGCAAAACAGTTATAAAGCAAGAATTACAGTTACAATATTTATATATATATTTTTTTCATAACAATGGAAAACTATAACTATCTATCCATTCTTCAATTCCATCAAAGACTCCAGAAGGATATAATATTACCTAAGCAAACAAGAAGTCCAAAACTCTAGAAATGATAGAGACATCTCACTGCCTGGACAGTCACCCAAAGTTCCTCTGTACCATTGGGGCATCCACCTTTGGCCTACAGGTCCATAGTATCCAGCAGACATTTTCATCAAGCAGGAAATTCCAAAGACAGTTCAGTCACTTTCTGCTGTGTCCTGCAGAATGTCTTGCAAACTCCTTCATAGGTCAGGAACCCTGAAAGACTATCTCACCTTTTGGCAAGTTCAGCAGTCCTCTCTCTGTGGGTTCTCTGTGTCCATTTTATGCAAAAGTCCAGGAAAGAGCAGTTTCTTGCCCAAATGGCTATCAAACTCCATAATGAGCCTCTTCGATGCCCATCTTCCTCTCAAAGTAGATTGGTGCTGCCAGGAGCAGACATGTCTCATTGTCATGAAAAGCCCTAAGTTATCAAAACATTTAAATGCCATATTCTGTAGCCTTTGAAAGATATGAAGAATGCCTATCTAACTGAAATATATCTCTATATATCTAGAAAGTCTAACTAACATGACTACAAGCTTTACTATTATCAATTATTATCCATTAACAACCTATATTTCCTAATTATACATTACATTTTAAAAATGAACTACACAATCACAATACCTTAATAAAGAGCAGGAATACATAGACATATAACAAAACTGACCTTAAAATCTATACCAATGTACATTATTCATATATATATGTCATATCCCCCTTTAAATGTAAAAGAACATTTATAAACAATATTTGGGAATATGGGTGCAGTTTTTTTTCTCCCTCCTTCGCCCAGAAAAGCTTCCTGCTCTCTACCCACCCTTATCTGGAGAATGTCCTGGACCTGGGGGACTGACCTTATCTGAAAGCTGTCTCTAAATCAGTTGCCTGTGTCTAAACCAGATGCCCGATTCATCTTTAGCTTGACCCTCGGCACAGATCCCTGCTGAGAAGACCTGTGCTAGGGACTCCGTAGAACCCTACTGCCACATACTGAACCTTGTGATAGGAGTGTGCTACTCAATACAAATCGGGGTCTGTCACTGGGTTCCCCAATCCTATATATTCCTTACACTCTACAATAAAATTGAGGACTATCTCTGTTAGTGCTCGTGGGCCACCAAAGCTTTCTGTCACCCACCTGCCTCTTTTCCTGCTTGACCTGGTGGCCAACAGCACCAGAGGGAAAGAGGACCCCTACACATAACCCATCAAGCTCCTGAAAATGAGTCACCACTGCCACAGCACAGTGTCTTTATGATCAATCATGGCAAAGATAATCAGCCACCTACAGCACCTACTCCTGGGCAGGGGGATTTGAAGCAGATGATTATAGGTTCTGGGTGACTAGGGGGAGCATTGTAAAGCATTCCTTCCTGGCGAGGGGAGACAATCCTGTAAGACTCAGAAGTAAAAACTTACAAGGTCCAGCAAGCTCACAAAATACAGACTGTGATTCAGAAGCTTCCTGCCCCAAGGTTCCATAAGCAGTAACTATCGGTGAAGCGGGGAATCTCTGGGCTACAACATGGCCTGCAAGCCTTTCAAAGAGCTCCAGGGGGATCAGATTTTGTGAGGCATGGGTTCCAGGGTGGGATTTTTGATGACATAGTTGCCTTTGAGTCCACCATGCTCCTTGGAAGCAACTCTAGCAAACTCACTGATTCACTAAGCAGGACTTGGGTGAGCTCATTTCTCTGGTCTGCTGTGGGTGCCCTCTCTAAGTGAACAGACATTTGTTTATGTTTCCCCAGGGAAAATCCAACAGTAGTGAGGAATAATGTTCACTTATTATGATTACTTCACTGATTACTATGGTTATTTTTTTGGTTGTAACCTAAGAAGATGAGGACAGTTAATGTTTAATATTGTGTCTGATGATATATAGAGACAATTTTTGTTTGCTTTTCTTGTTTTCTCTTTTCTTTTTGACAGAGTCTGTGTAGACCAGGTGGACCTAGAATTCTCAGAGATCTGCCTGCCTCCTAAGTGCTGGGATTAAAGGTGTGCCACACTTTACCCAGCCATCTTTTTGTTTTCAAATAGTGGCTTCATAGCTACACAATCTTAATCCCTTATGGTGCTGATCTTACATACTATAAATAACTATAAGTAATTCTAATGTTTTTAAAGTAGTATTATGTATAATAACCACATTTTTACTTCTTTCTGTCTAATACCAATTCAACACATGTTTGGGAAGCGGAGAGTTGGAAAAGAACAAAGGAATTTTAGTTCAAATTTGGACTTTTTTAAAATATGCTTTTAAATTAATTCCATTTGTAAGTCATGATTTCAACACCATGGGTAGAAATGTGACGGCTATGAAATTGAGTTACAAAAGAAGGTTGAGCCGACCACAAATCTTCAAGACTACATACGAGACCTCGGAACACAAATCACCAGAAACTCGTTCCACGGATCGTGATTTCTCTTATGGGTCAATACAGCCACCAAATCACATTCATGGTGACCTTTAGAAACAACTCTCCTCTGCACAAGCCACAGAAAGAGCTGGGAAAGATGCGCCTTCCAGCAGAAATGTACTCTTTTTCTGACAGTGTGTATTCTCTCCCATGCCCATCAAGAAATGTTCTCGGCCCTGATACAATGGTCTTAAGAATCCAAACCCTCCACCACCTTCCACAGGCTCTTCCCTAACCCTTGCCACAAAACCTTATCTGCTTGTACAACTTCCTGCTAGGAGACAGATCTGTGTAATAGGATCATCACTGCTTTGAATGTCTCTCCTTCCTGCCCATTACACATGTTTGGATTTTAGCCATATATTTGTCATATGGGTTCCATAAACCCAATATAATTTTATCATATTTGATTCATTTTTATCTGAGTAATAATATATTACAATACACCCTTAAGGCTTAAGAAAACTCAAGTCGTCACCCTGGACCACCTCAATATATGCTAATATCAATAGAAAGAAATGCTAAAATATAAATCAAAACCTATTTAGCACTTGGAAATGTAAATAAACTTATTCTTCTATTTATTTTTTTTTGGTGTGTAGTATTGCAAAGTACATACAGTTGTGTTTGAGTAGAACTGATCCCCAAAGAAGTATTTCTCCTGCAATTGAACTTCTAGGGGAAAAAAAGGAGTTTATTCTAAGATGTATGTTTGAGAATGCCAATGTGAGAAAAAAAACACAACTCTTCTTTCTTGGCAACTTCAAAGCCTCCAAATCCAAAGCTGCCTCCTGGTGCTGGGCTATTCTGAGAAAAGGAAATAACTCAGTTGGTAACTTGCTTGTGACCAAAGTATGAGCATCTGAGCTCAATCCTCCAGAATATCGCGTCTAAAAATGCAAGGCGCACTTACAACCCAAGCACTGGGGAGGCAGAGTTGGCAGCCTGTAGGGTTCTCGGGCTAGACAGTCTAGCTGGCCAGCTCCAGGAGAGTGAGGGAACCTGTCTCACCAAACACAGTGAGGCTGGCAAGGTGATGGCGTGGAAGCTTGACATTCTTGGATCCTACAAGGTGGCAGAAGAGAACCTACTCCCTGGAACTGTCCTCTGACCTCTGCATGCCCTGACATGGGCATAGCTGCATGCCTGCATATACACAGAAACAATAATAAAACAAGAAACATTTTAACATGTGGTGGACACCACCCAAGGGATGCTACCCAAGCTTGATGTCTGGTGTCTACATACAGACACATGTTCCTGCATGCACGCATCCCCCCCTCCCTCTCTCTCTCTCTCTCTCTCTCTCTCTCACACACACACACACACACACACACACACACAAGAAAGAGGCATGGAGGGAGAGGAGAAAAAAAGAATATGATCTTTTCTCCTGTTCTATCTCCTATCCAAGATTTCACCCCAAGAAGGTCATCAAATCTACATGATGCCCAGCCCCTAGATAAACTTTTCAATAATTAAGGCCACACACACCTCTCTTCCAGACTAGAGAATTAGCAAGAGTATTTTATATATTAGGCAGTGCATCATAATATTGGCCATGAGAACCCAGTCTTCAATTATCTTACTATAAATTAAAATACCCTGAGATTAGAATCTGAATCTGAAATTCTCTCAGTGTCTCTATATAGGCTCAGTACTTTAAAAAAGGAGAAAGTAGCTATGCCTGGTATTGGGCCAGTGTCTGAAATAGTTGTGCTCTGATTCATAACATCAGTGCAGGGGTTAAATCTCTCTTTACAGAAATCTATCCCTGGGCACAATTTTTGTCTGTGTCCAACCACAGCATCATGACAAGCCAAAAGGCTGCCAGCACTGCCTGCTGCTTTTCCTGAGTTAGGCAAATAGATCTTTCCAGGCCAACACGCTCTGCAGACATGAATGTTATTTCATTAAGATATATAGTGACATAAAAATATTTATACTGTCAATATATCTTGTGCAACTTGAAAATCTAAGACGGGCCTTCAAGTCCTTTCATTTTCATAGATCAATTAGGCCAGTCAGAAGGAATGAGGAATGTAGAGGAGGCTTCGTGCTTGTTTATAGGAGACCCATAGTGTATCTAACTTGTGCGCTAAGACACGGAAATGGTCTGATACAAACCTTGCCCTCCCATGACAGCCTATAAAACAGAAGACCCTTCAGCTGAGCCTTTGCCCTCTGTGTGCTGCTGCTGCAACTTCAGAAAAGACATGGAAGGGCTGTGCTGCTGCCCCCTGGACTTGCCTTCAGCCTTTTGATTGCCAACGTTATTATCCCATTACAGAAGAGGGCCGGCTTTGAAGTTGACTCTTCTTAGCAGGGCCCCTTGAACTGGTCCCTTTCAAGTATCTCACCTTGCTTAATTGTTTCCACAGCAACATGCCATCAAAGGGAAGGATCTGATGAAAGGAAAGGAAACTGAAACGTGGACCTGGGTAGATGGGGCAGATGGCTCTTCCTTAAGGCATCGGTTCCTTTTCTGGAAACATCACTCGTAATTCTGGTCACTGTCTTCAAGGCAAAGGACCGGCTCCCAAGGAAAGATGCCGCCGTACTGTGTCATTGCCCCGTTCTCTCATCTAACTAGGCAGAATGAAAAAAGAGTGGTCACCCAGAGTGAGGCTTGGATGCTGCTGGAGAATGATTAACTAAGAGGACCTGGGGAGTGCATGGGTCAGGAAACATGAGCAGTCCACTTAAGGAAGGCTTAGACAATGCACAACAATAAGATGTAGGGACTAATCAGCATGGTAAAATGCAAACACAATGCTGAGGCTTCCTAGTGTATTTAGAAATAGCCTAAAGAGGGAGGAATCGTGGGGACAGATTCAGCCACACAGTCACCTGCCCTTTACCTGTTTAACATCCACTGTTCTTCCTCTACGTGTGGGCCTTGTGACAAACGCCAGCAACATGGCTGAAGGAGACTCGATCCGTGACCTTAGGCGGCTCATGGCTCAAGAGTAGGAGGAGAGAAGAGATATTTAAATAAAGGGAACTGTGTCATGGGAGGCGGGCACCCAAGGGATGGCGCCTGCTGTTGATAAGCGCAGAGGGTGGAGTCGGTGGCTCACGAGAATTCCGGAAAGGCATTCCTAGGTAGAGATGGTGACAGAGCAGGGTATGAGAAGGTAAGAAACAGCAAGCACTTTGGTGATATGTGGTAGGCTCCATGGCCATGTGCAAGCGCGTCACATGTAAGTGCATCACATGTATAGGTTTCCTTAGCTCCCATGAGGCCCTGTGGGTATACTGAAGAACCCCCCCCCCCCCGCCCAGTTCAAGATGCATAGAAAAATTAAGTATCTTTCCCAAGTCAAAACACCCGATGTGAGTGAGCTAATGCTTAAACCAAGGCACTTAAACCAAACAAATGTGAAGGGACATTTTTAGAGGATCGAGGACATTGGCTTTTCTGGAGTGACACGAGAGAGCTGAATGCTGAGTGTCCATGGAGCTCAAAGATCCAGCTTTGGGGAAGTAGAGGGTGGTAGGGCTGGTGATGCCCCTTGGCTACTCACACTGTGATCGGAGCAGCTATTGGAAACACATAACAGCAGTCAGGGTAGCCACAGATGCCTGAGGAGTGTGCTGTGTTCTTCAGCCCTCCCAAAGACTTGTGGCAGAAGAGTTTTGTTTTCTTCTCATGTCAGATAACTTTCAAATGTAGTACATAAAAATTGCCATAACACTTTTCCTTTTTTGTTCCATTTGATAACTAACTAAAAGTGATTCTTCAGCACATTTAAAAAGCAAACTCTGCGTGTGTGTGTGTGTGTGTGTGTGTGTGTGTGTGTGTGTGTGCACATTTGTGGGGAAACCAGAGGTCAACCTCAGAAATCATACCTCAGGAGCCACGCATCTTGTTTTGCGAGATAGAGTCTCTCACTGGGGCCTGGAGCTCCATGTGGCGCCATCTGGCTAGCCAGCACTAAGGATCTGCCCATGTGGATCGCCCCAAGACCTGGATTGCAATCTTGTGCCACCACAGGAGGCTTCTTCTGCTGGGGACAGAACTCAGATCCCCACGCTTGCACAGCAAGCTCTTTCCCCAACTAAGCGACTCCTTAGCCCTAAAAATGAGGAAACTTTGGGGAGCTGGAGAGATGGCTCAGCAGTTAAAAGTACACACTGCTCTTGCAGAGGACCTGATCAGCTCCCAGCATTCAAGTCAAGTGGCTCACAACTGCCTATAACTCCAGCTCCAGGGAATCCAATGCCCTTTTATGACCTCTCTGGGTACCTGCACTCATCACACACACAAATACACATAACTAAAAAGATACTAAAATAAATCTATGTTTTAAATTAAACTTTAAGGTACAAACTAACCCATAAACCTTCAGCCAGATAAAACAAGCCATATATATATATATATATATATATATATATATATATATATTAAAATGGGATCATTTGAATGGAAAATGACACCACAGGTATTTCTCCTCAGCTCCCTCGGGATGATGTTGCTTCTACTGCCCATGTTTATATGATTGGCAGTTGCTTGGGAGTAAAACTGAGGTGTTCTTTGCAAATGTGCATGCTCCGTTCCGCAGCATGCTTTGCTCCCAGACAGCACTCTAACTCCTTCTCTGATTAGTCCCACAGAATTCTGTGACACCAGGGTCCGTGATCCCCCTGTGGTTTCAGGAAGATAATTAAACTTCATTGCTAAGCTGACTGCATTTAGAAGCATCTGGTGGCCCGGTGGTGGTGGCTCACACCTTTAATCCCAGCATTTGGAGGCAGAGGCAGGCGGATCTCTGAGAGTTTGAGGCCAGCCTGATCTACAGAGCGAGTTCCAGGACAGCCTGGGCTATTCAGAGAAACCCTGCCTTGAAAGACAAAAAAGAAAACAAGCAAACAAAGACTCTAGTGAAGTACCCCTCTGGATGTGTCCGTGGAGATGTTTCCAGGAAGGATTCCCACCCTGAATGTGAGTGGCACTAGCTCATGGCCTTCGGGACTAGACAGAATAGAGAGTGTAGGGAGAAAGTCAGGAGAGCCCCAGCATCCCACCCCACCCCCGCTTCCTGGTTGGGTCATGACGTGAGAAGCTCTCGGTCACAAGCTGTCACGATGTTCTAAGTGCCACGGGTCTGAACAAGCACAGGCTGAAACCTCTGAAATATGAACTAAAATAAATCCTTTCTCCTCTAAGGTGATTCTGTCTGGAACTGTGACGCTGCAATGAGAAAGTAGGTGACACAGAGGGTCTTGTCCCAGCTCTCGTGCCTCTCCAAGCAACGCTCACACAATGATCTCTGCTTATTCGTCCTCTGCCTGTCGACTTCAGAAATCATACAGTGATCTCTAAGTTCACATCCCTACTCCTGCCTTTTGGAGAAGGCTTCCAAAAATTTGCTCCTTGAAGCTAACAACCAGGTCCAAAATGTCAGTTGTGTTTCTGAGCCAACCTGCAGGACAGAGTTTCTCAGGCAGGTGGCATTTGACAGTGGACAGCTAATGGAAGTGTCAGTGTTCCTGCATGGCTTCTTCAACCTACTTGGCACCATTGAAGCAGAATATATATATACACACACAAATTTTTACATGTATTTATTTGTGGCATGCACATGTATATGTGTGCATACCACGGCAAACGTGGAGATCACAGGTCAGTCTGTGAGAGTTGGTTCTTTCTTTCTACCTTATGGGTTCCAGGGATTGAATTCAGGTTGTCAGGTTTAACAGCAATTGCCTTTACCCACAGGGCCATTTCCCAGTCTGCAAAGGCTTTTCCCAAAAGCCCTAATTGAGACATCCCGTGTTGCCTTCTGCTTGACCATGATGCTTTCAAGTTAAAATAAAATGTCCGAGGAATCCAGGCTCACCACAGGTGCTCCTGGACCTTTACACGGTAATAGTTGGTAATGGATGTGGATGACCAAGCGCAGGAGCCCGGAGCTCATGCCTCCAACAGGACGGCCAGATCTGATAAGGAAGAACAGGTTGCTCTTTTGATTTCCTTTCTCCAATAGCTGCATCTTTTTACCATTTTAAGCTCTCTGGGGAGCTAGCAAGATTGAAACAACAGAAAGTGCCGGGGTTCTGCTTTCTCTTCTCTGCCAGCCTTCACTCTCGGGTGTCCTGGGTCCAGTTAGTTTCTGTTTCCCGTCACCCTCTTCCTGATTCTTGGCCCTCAGCACTGAACCTCCTCTAATTTCTGATGAGTCTCCCCTACCCCGTACCACAAGGTTCCTCACTCTCACGGTGGCCTTGACCTCTCCCTCCTCATCGTTTCTCTGGACAGGAGTTGCCTCGCACAGATTGGAAGGCGCAGGCGATTTGGAGCATGCCACACACTCCCCGGATTCCCACACATCACTTTATTTACTCTCCAACCAATGGTGGTAGACTGCAGATGACCCTTTCCTGGGTGTGGGAGGTGAGAGGCAACAGCTCTTGTTCTCATCCCCTGGACTGTCTAGTCACCCAAACATACATCTTTGATCTGGCTGAAAAGGACCGTAAGCAACCAGGCGCTTTGCTTGTTTTTCCTGCCCAAGTGCATTCTGGGTATCTCAGTGCATTCTGGGTCTCTGCTTCTCTGCAGAAATTCTTTTTTGATTGTTTGTTTTGTTTTTGCTTTTTTTGTTTTTGAGACAGGGTTTCTCTGTGTAGCCCTGGCTGTCCTGGAACTAGCTCCTAGACTAAGCTGGCCTGGAAGTCATAAAGATCCACTTGCCTCTGCTTCCCAAGTGCTGGGATTAAAGGTGTGCACCGCTCCGACCCGGCTCTGTGGAGATTCTTAAACTTACCAAACTCCTTACTCATCTTCATCTTGGTCACATGCTCCTCCTACCAGTGCTGGGACTTGCTTTCAGATACAGAGCTCATCAGAGAGCCGCTCTGCAGAGGGTTATCTCATGCTCAGTCAGACCTGCTGAATTTACGAAGTCACAGTCCCAGTACAGAGGGTGTCAGGCTGTGTGGAGGCTTTCTCGTCTCCCCTCCCGAGGCCCCAAATCCTGTCTGCCTTTTATTTTAAATTCAGCATTCCACATATTTAGACTTCATAAAACTTGTATGTGCCTGAGTTTCCCTCGCTAGCTATCACACGCTTTCTCCCAAGATGCCTGTAAGGAGCACGGCATTCACACAAATTCCACCTTGCTCATTAAAATTTCCAGAAGGCTACAGTTTCCCTAGTTCCTTCTGTGACCCATGGGAAATGAAGGCCGTCGGTGAGCTAAGTCAGGAATTTTCTGGAGACCGGCAGTAAACGGTATGGGACAGTCTGATGAGACTCGGGTGGCCTAGCTCCCCTCACGGCGGTACTTCAGCTATGTGTCTTGTCATGACTTCTCCGGAGATCTCTGTCATCTTGTCAAAGACCAGTAGTATCCCACCTCCCAGCCACTGTCCTGTGCATCTTCAGGAATATGGTAGCCCTCTGCCCTCTCTCCCTCACCCACATACCCTTGCACACAAAGGGAGGAAGTAATTATAAAAAAATTTAAAGAATGAGAATAAATGTTGGGTCTTGTCTTTGAAATATACACTGTGAGCTATTTGTACAGAGGCACAAGTCATTGTCTCTGCTTGGATGCTGAAGGAAAATTTTGTGCAAAGCTGACACGGACTGGGTCTGGAAGGATGAACCCTCTAGCAAGGTCAAGATGGATACGGTAGGCAGAGGCAAAATTATCAATGCACAAGAGAAAGAGATGACATGGGAATGACAGGGGACCTGAAAAGTCACAGTCTTGGGGGGCAGGGTAGGGAGAGGCTTTCTAGTACCATCGTATTTGCATCCAGAAGTAGAAAGATGAGTCCCCTGATCCTCAGGAAATAATTATTATGAAGATTGAGTTAGGATGGGTGGAGCCAGATTTCAAGGGGCATTTTATGGAATGCTGAGAAGTCTAAACTTTTATCTGTAGTTAGTAAGAGCTCACCAAACTTTCTTAAACCAAGGAAATGTCATAATCGCATCTCTTAAGGCTGTAGAACACAGGTTTCAAGGGGGACGTTTGTGAAGAAAGAGTATTGCCTCATGCTTCTGACTGATAGCATGGACTTTACTTCAGTTTTTCCCTTTTATTGCTGTTTTGCTCTTGATTATTCTTGGGAAATTATCTTCCCCACCAGTGATGACTGGTCTTCAGCGTCTCCTTGGAAATACATGGGAGTCACAGCTCTGGGTATGTCTGTGTGGGTGTTTCTAGAGAGAAGTTACTGAGGAAGGAAAGACATACCCTGCTCCTGAGTGCTATCCAAGCATGGGTGGAATAAAGAGAAGATGAGAAAGAAAAGCCACACGGATGCTAGCATTCCCCTGTTCTCTGCGGCTATCTGCTTCCTGGGCCATTGGAATGTGCAGAGGCAGCCTCACCAATCCACTACCACGGCCAGGATCCATTCCTGCCCCTGCGCCTTCTGCACCATGATGGATTGGACCTTCAAACTGTGAGCCAAAGAAAATCCTCCCTTAAACCACTTAAACACTTCTTGTCAAGTTCTTGGTCACAGCCACAAGAAAAGTGGCCAATGCTCTACACTACACTAAAAAAAAAAAAAAAACTCAACACCAGTAATAAGAGTCTTCTATTTTGCCACAGAGGTCTCTGAAGCTACTGGTTTGTTTCTGACTTGCCTGAGTAAACTTATTTGCTCAGACCAATATCAAATGGCACTGGTCTCCAGTTCACAACAGTTTTTCTGACATTTATAAAGATTTTGCTTCCTGTTTCCATGCTCATCCTACTGGATGCAGATATCATTGTGAGTTTATACCGCTGGATGCAGACGCTGTCACTGTGGGTCAATCCCACTGGATGCAGATGCTGTCACTGTGAGTTGATCCTACTGGATGCAGATATCACTGTGAGTCAATCCCAATGGATGCAGATGCTGTCACTGTGAGTTGATCCTACTGGATGCAGATATCACTGTGAGTCAATCCCACTGGATACAGATGCTGTCACTGTGAGTTGATACCACTGGATGCAGATGCTCTAACTGTGGGTTGATCCCAATGAATGCAGACGCTGTCACTGTGAGTTGATCCCACTGGATACAGATATCACTGTGAGTTGATCCCTCTGGATGCAGATATCACTGTGAGTCGATCCCACTGGATACAGATGCTGTCACTGTGAGTTGATCCCTCTGGATGCAGATATCACTGTGAGTTGACCCACTGGATACAGATATCACTGTGAGTCGATCCCATTGGATACAGATATCACTGTGAGTTGATCCCACTGGATGCAAATATCACTGTGAGTAAATCTCACTAGATACAGATATCACTGTGAGTTGATCCCTCTGGATGTAGCTATCACTATGAGTTAATCCCTTAGCTTATGCTTCCTGTTGGCATGCTGGTCTTTCCATCCCTTACTCAGCTCTAGATGAACATGTAAGTGGAGATACTACTGGCTCCGCAGCCAATCATCACAGGAACCACTTGAAAGCTAACAGTTCCCTGTGCACTGGTCACATCTCACCATGCACTACAGTACAAAATACCGATTTCTGCTTGGCGTGTTACTCATTACCCACCCTATCCCTGCTTTCTGTAAGTCTTTGGGTGCAGAGTTTACAGGAAGGGTATTCAATGAAGTAGAAGATAGTTTTCGCCTCATGTGACTCAGAATGAGTCCCGGTTGGAGAAATAACTCTCGGTTCTAGCATTTCACACTAAAGAAAGGATCCTTACTTTAAATGAAACAAGCAGTAGCAGAATTTGGGATCTAGACGTGTGGTTCCTCTTGGTTTACTTGCATGTTATTCCGGGTCTAATTCTGCAACAGCCAGGGCAATTCCACACATGAGTCCTGTGAACTTCGAAATCTTTCTTGCCGCCAACATCCCCAGTACTGGGATAAACACATCACTCACCAAATGAGACAGGAGAACTGTCTCCTGACACGAACACATGCTCTTGAATTCCTAAGCCGATCCCATTTATATAAAGTTAAGCACCCATGCCATAACTTGTGACCGCTCCAAAAAGACTTTCACTGGACTTTGTCAAAACAAGTACTGGATTAAAAACCTAAAAGCATTATGAAACTCGGCCTCGCTGTTATGAAAACAATGTGATACCTCACAAACTCTAATTTTCCTGGAAATTACGCCTGTTCTTAAGCTAACCGTGGAATGGAACTTAATTTTCTCATTTTATTTATTTTTTTCTTTCTTTTATCTTTCTGAAAACATCTCAAAGAAATTTAACTCATGATGATATTTGTTTGAGATTGCTCCTGTAATATTTTACCAAGACTTCCAGGACAACCAGATACTTAAACTATAGATGTAAGAGGACCCAAACAGCAAATAACAAACGGTATTCTTGGTATTTCTCCTAAACCTGAACATGGCAATCCTAGGAAACAGATCTGGAGTTGGCCCACCATGGTTGACTATTTTTTTATGGTTTTTTTTTTTTTTTGGATACTCAATGACAATTCCGGCATTACTTTTGATTTTTAAAAATATTCCACTTTAGAACAGAGAGGTGGGCCAGCAAGTCATGCTTGCTATGCAAGTGAGAGGATCTAAGTTTGAAACTCAAGGAGTCACGGAAATCTGGATGCAGCTGCACACATCTGTAATCTCAGTCTCGTGCTGTGAGAAGGGAGGGGGAGACAAGAGATTCCCTGAAGGGACCAGCTACCTTTGTTTATGCAGTAACAAAGAAAGGGAGACCCTGTTTCTTTTAGTGGATCACCTTTGGTTGGGTCCTCACCTTCCACATGTGTGTAGTGACACATGCAACAGCCTCGTTTACACACATGCATGCCTATGTCATACACACAATAAAGTTTTGGAATATTTCATTAGTATTTTTCTTAGTTAACGATCTGGACATTCCTTAACTTTTAACCCCCATGGCAGTGTTTGCTCGACTCACTCCCGTCTTTGCACCTACTAATTCTCTGCTGTACAGTATCATTTTAAAGTTTCCTCACGACACAAACAGAATCTGTCTGTCCTCACCCTTACTGTACAGTTTGCCGTGTAGCTTGCTTAGACCCATAGGAGGATACAGAAAAAATAATGGTGTGCCGCTCCCAAGATTAAGTCTTCTTTTTTGTCCTGGAACTCACTCTGTAGACCAGGCTGGCCTTGAACCCACAGAGATCCACCTGTCTCTGCCTCCTGAGAGTTGGGATTAAAGGCGAGCACTACAACGCCCAGCTCCCACGATTCAGTTTCAATGGGGTTACCATGCTTTCACTTGCTCTGAGACTCTGTCACTGTGACCTTGAGAAGTGGCTTTTGGTCCTAGGAAGAGAAGCTATGCGGAACAGAGTACAAAACCATGGGATGAAGGCACCCCAGTCAAGCCTAAGCTAGGTAAGACACAGTCTGTGAGCTCAGTCCATGCCTTCTTTTGTGGTTGCTTGGTACTTGGAAATGCATTACACATATCAACAACTGTTTCCCCTTGGCTAGGCTGGTGTGAGTTAATCATGGTAATTCCATTCCCATTCACCCTGTCAGTGACTGACCGAGGAATAGAAATGTCTAGTCCCAGAGGGAACTTCTAGACAAAAAAGATTTGATGGAGACTTCAGGACAAAGTACTCCTTTATCTTCGGAGCTCTGCCAAATCCTCTCTCATTCTTTCTACTTGCTTCTTTGTGACCGCAGAAGCCCTAAGCTCTGATGATCAATAGCAGCTGCCCTAAGGTCTCCAGGGGAGCCAGCCTGAGAACAAAGGCCGTGTACTGTGTGTGCAGAGCTGGGACACCAGGAGAAAGTGACGCAGAATGTCCTATCAATCTGTGAATAACAGCCTCTAGTTTTTCACTGATACGATTTGCCACACGTCATGAGCAGATTGAGGTGGATTCTGTTTCTTGTATCCTAAGCATTCTCAGTAGCTAACCTGGAACAGGGGCATTTTTGAACTCAGGTTGGGACTCCTACTTTAAGTTCTTCCAGGTGTCACGGGTGAGCCCCTCAGGATAGTCATTACCAAGGCTCCACACCACTTCCTTCTGGCCTCTCCCTACCGAGAGTGGCACATCATTTCCTATACTCTTTAAGCCTCTCCCTTCCTTGGTCCACCAATACGTAGACTACCTCTTTCTCCCCCTCCCCATGATCATTCTATTTCAGCATGAGCAAGAGAAGGAATTATTGTGATCAATTTCCAAATGCCAGAACATTATATATCCAATGGACGTATCTTGTTAATTCAGCAAATGTGTATCCCATTCTTACTTTAGTGTGGGTACCATACTGTGGAAGACTGCTTGATAAGATGTCAAGTATAAGCCATGCGAGGATCAATCTACGAAGCATCACTTTGCTGTCTGGTTTAGAGGTGATGCTGAGATGAACTTTGAACTTTAGATTTTTAAAGTTGGGTAGAGACTTCCAGGTCTGTTGAAATAGAATCTATTTTGCATGTAAGAACAACATGACTTTTATGCGTTCAGGGACAGGATGCTATGGACTCATACATCGTCATCCCACCAACGCCCAATGTTGAAATCCTAATTCCTAACGTGCTGGCTATTTGGAGATGGGACTTTGGAAGGTAATTAAGCTAAGGGAAGTCGCGAGGCTGGGACCCCATCATGAGATTAGTGACCTTATGAGAAGAGAGACACCAGAGTGCTCTGCTCTGCAAGCTGAGACACTTCTCAGCAGGAACCAAATCTGCCTGCACCTTGACCTAGGATTTCCCAACCTCCAAAAGTGTGAGAAATAAGTTTTGGGGGTTTTGGTTCTTTCTTTAAGGTGATTACAGAATACTCAGATTTGTTAGTGTGTGTGCACGCACATTCAGACATAAGAGAAAATAAGGAGCGGTTTCCATGGAGACTGTCTCCAGCATGAGAAGCATCTTAGCGCTTCTCCACACTTACCACATCTCACAACGTCTAGCACATCTGCAAACAACAACAAAAAAATATGATGCAGTACACTTTCAATAAATCTAGGTACCTTGAAGTGCTTATGTTTTAGATTGATCAGATAATACACTCATGCAATTTCTTTTTTCTTTCAGTGGGCTTTAGCATATCAGCTACTGTGTAAGTGAACGAGAGACCAAAAGAAAGCAGGTTTTTTCAGGAACCAGAAAACGCTCGTTGTATTTAGAATCGCCTCTCTCCACGTCAGATCTGAAACTTGGAAAAGGTCTCTAGACGACTGCTTCTTGAGACCACGCTGATTTCTGAGCCCCACCCAGAAAAAAAATCTGGGCTCACTTCAAAGGAAAGCAAAGGAGAGGAGAAAAGGGAGGGAAAGTGGAACACCATGAGGCCCTTGCTGTGGCTGTTAAAGAGCCAGTGTGACTAAAGCCCTCCGCCTCAGCGCGCAGGGAGCGCCCAGCTGTTGCCTCAACTCTGTGACCAGCCTGTCGGTGAAAACCCGCATCGGGCTGCAAGGCTTCCGCAAGGCCAAGAAAAATGCACGTTTCAAAAAGAAAAAGAAAGGGGAAAAGAGAGGAAACGTTTTGGAAACGTCCATCTCCTAACAAGGACACTGTGGTCACCCTCCAAATGGGTACCGTGCTTTCGTCTCCAGGAGCCGGTCCATGATTCCAGCGAGAACGTGTGAGGGGATGGGAATGAGCTAAGATCAGTCTGAAGCAGAAGACTAAACGTTCTACTCCAGTCAGTGTGCGATTATTAATGTAAACTGTACTAATTTTGATCTTGCTCTCCAATGAAACTCATTCACACCCAGTACCGCGTTACTCTCTTAACTATTTGAAAAGAGTACCGAAAACGAATCCTTTCATTCTCTGGGGGGGGGGGGGGGGGGGGGTTGGCAGTGAGTCGCGCAGACAGGGCTAGTCTGCAAACCTAACTTCTGTGTAAGGGGGATTTTTTTAATTAAATGAGCCGTATTAATTATGTTAATGAGATATAGGAAATACTTCATTTGCCTCATTTTTAATATGTTTATTGAACTAGAAAAAAATGATTACTTTGGGGAAAAGTTTTTACACATGGGAAAACACTCATTGTACTTCCCACAGCCCAAGGATGTTCCCCCAAACCCGTGGATATTCCAGAAATATAAGATGATTGACACACACTTGATCTTAATCAGGAACAGACATCTTTAGAAAATCACAGCCTTTATATTAAATTTTTCATTACTCTTTTCCTTTACTTGAAGTTTACCTCCATGCTACTGAAGAATTGTATCCTAGGAAATATTTTTCTAATGTCTCAAATATCAGAGAATCTGAGGTCAAAAACTCTTAAAGGTAGCAATTTCTCTCCCCTTTGAATCAAGGCAGTATAAATTAATTCGGACCATAGTTTTAAATAAAGGAAGCTGATTCCAAATATTCCGTATGTAAAATAAAGAAGGGAGGAATGGAGTTGAGCTAGAAACCACATGGCCAACTCAGATTTTTCCTGCTAAGAGCATTGCCACAGACCAAGTGGTTTGTAGCTGAAAAACAAGTTGGGTCGGGCGCCTTAAAGACCAAGTCCTCCCCTCGACAGATATCCTCTGTGACTGGGAAGTTTCGTTCTGGACAACAGCCAGGAAGCACAGCCGTGGCGAAGTGAAGTTCTTCCTGATGGCCCCGGACTGCAGAGCCCAGGAGGACCCACACTCCCCGTGAATTTCCACACTTCCACCCGTAACATTTTCAGCAGACGCTTTCTTTCCTCCAGGCAACTGGGAGCATGGTCATCTCCAGCCGGCTGAGCACAAACTTTGCCTGCCCCATGAAAATGGGAAAACCCATTTCTCAATCCATGGGTCATGACCCCTTTGGGGGTCAAATGACCCTTTCACAGGGGCCACATAACAGATATCCTGAATAGCAGATATTTACATTATAATTCGTAACAGCAGCAAACTCACATTTATAAAGTTGCAACAAAGATAATTTTATGGTTGGGGTCACCACAACATGAGGAACTGTATTAAAGGGTTGTAGCATTAGGAAGGTTGAGAACCACTGCTCCAAAGACTGGGATCCATATCTCTTTCTTGTTACTCTGCTCTCTTCCCACTGAAAACTCACAGAATATGGACAAAATGCAACAGATGTATGGCCCATAGGGCCTTTAAGAAGCTTCCAGACTGGGTTAGTCAGTGTGACCCATGAGGCTCTAACCTCAGAACTTTAGTAACACCTTTCTAGGAAAAATTCCCCTTGCTGTGATAAATACCTGAGGGAAATCAAGTAATAAGAGGGGAAAGGCTGGTGTTGGCGTATGGCTTCAGAATTCATCCTAAAACTGTAATAAAACACTGTGACCAAAACCAACTCTGTTTGCTGTGAATATGCTTTGCTACCATTGGTTAATAAAGAAGCTGTTTGGGGCCTATTGCAGGGCAGAATAGAGCAAAGCAGGAATTCCAAGCAGAGATAGAGGAGAAAAGAAGGCAGAGTTGAGAGACGCCATGAGGAGAAAGATACCCGGGGAACCTTACAGGTAAACCATGAGCCTCCCGGTAAAATATAAAATAATAAAAGGGGTTAATTTAAGATGCAAGAGCTAGCTAGCAATATGCTTAAGCTATTGGCCACACAGTATTGCAATCAATATAGTTTCTGTGTGATTATTTCAGGTCTGGGAGGGCAGGAAACAAACAAGCAGCCTCCTACTACAAACTTAGAGGAGGAATGGGATTATTTCAGCCTCCCGGTCATTGTTCATCATTAAGGGAAGTCAGGGCAGGAACTTGAAGCAGACACCATGGAGGAACGATGTTCACTGGTTTGCTTGCAGTCACATGCTTACCTAGCTTTATATATAGCTCGGGATCACTGGCCTAGGGAATGATTTCACCCAAAGCCGGCAGGGCCCTCCTACATCAATTAACAATCAAGACAGTCCCCCGCAGAAATGCATGTAAGGCCATCTGGTCTTTGTAATCCCTCAACTGAGACTGCCTTCTCGGGCGGGCGACTCAGCCTGCATCAAGTTTGACAGGTAGAGCTAACTAGGACGAGCACTTTGCTGATAATATTAACAGCATGGTTTTTCATAACGCGGACGCGGGGACTCACCCCGACCTTCTGCATTTTACCAGCTTTCTGATGTTTGAGTAGGAGTGCCCTCACAGTTGCCAGAGGAGTAAGGCAACTGAGCAGGGGCAGGGGCAAGGACCAGGGGCGGAGCCCGGGCGGGGCGGGAGGGGCGGGGGGATGGGGGGCGAAGGGCGGGGCCTGGACCGGAGGTGGGCAGGGGCAAGGTAGTTTTGGGAGAGGGAAAGAGATGCAAATAGATAGAGCCCTGTCAATAAGTGAATTCCAAGTCTGAGAAACTCTACTCCACAAAGAAGAGTTCAAACAGCCCATGTGAACCCCTCATCCGGTCCATACTGCTCTGCTCTAATAACCAGGGCACTTTAGGTCACACTGGGACACAGTGGCAGCCATGTTTGTCTTAGGTAAGTTCTCCCCGCCTGGTCCTGGGTCTTGCCCCTCCTCCGACTGTAAGTGCGGTGACGCCATACAGTGTCTCTGTGAAGGCTGACTGAAAACAGAGATTCTCTGTACCAACGGTGTTCTGGCTAACATTTAACAATGAACTCTCCTGGGAAAACAAGCCTCTGGCTTATAATAAGCACTTGCCAATTCCTGCTGTGTAAATACTCCCACTGTGGCTACATTGAAACCACTGACCATGAGCTCACTGAATATGAATTCTTTAAAATATAGGCACACAATGGCTCTCACGAGCTAGGAGATCCAACTCCAACATACAACTGTCCGTACACACACATCCCACAACACACACTTCCCACATAAATACACATCGCTCTTGTACAGTTTTTCATTCGCACATGCCTATACATAGGAAAAAATAGTCTCCTTCCTGTCTGCAATTGAACGTTCCTGTTCTTCACTAGCTATGCCTTAGTTCAAAGGTATGATCTTTTGTATAAAGGTCCTGCTTTCTCCCAATTAAGTCAGGTTTTGCAATAGAAAATGCTAATCCCAGTTAACCTATCTTGTTTTTCATCTGACAAAAATTGTTACATGCTTGTGCAGGGACTATGCAGGTTGATCACACACACCCAAAAGGTGTGGATGACCTAATTTTCAGAACATGAATACATCATGTGACATGGCAAAGAGGAATTCAGGTCACAGGTGAAGGGAAGGGTGCTAATATCCGACTTTAAAATAAGGAGGTTATCCCGACTGTGGCTGGGACCAGTGTTGCCACAAAGAGTCCTTAGATGTGGAGCCGAAGATAGAAGATTTGGTGTCCAAGCGATGTGGCTTAGGTCCATTGTTAATTATCAAGATGGAGTAAAGGCCATGACCAAAGAATAAAGACAGGCAGTAGACTCTGGAAAGAACAGGAAAAAAGACTCCCTACAATACCACAAAGAAACATGAAACCATGGATACAAAATAGTGAGATCTATTTTAGACTCTTAATTTGCAGAATTGTAGAATAACAGGCTCATGTAATTTTAAGTTTGTGGTCATTTTTGATAGCAGCAACTGGGTGCTGATACAGTTTGTTTTCAGGAAATTAGCAAAACAAGAAAAACGTTTGACTAAACAGCCATAAATCACCCGAGAAGTGTTAGTCCCATTTGCCTACAGTGGAGATAGGAAAAGCCTATCCCAGATGTTCCCCCTACACACACAAACATACACACACATGCACACGAACATACACATGGGCTGGGGGAAGAGGCAGTGAAACAGAGAGTTCCAAGGGAATAGGTACCCTTCCTTGTATGTACCTAGACAGCCAGGCATGTACACTTGCACACACACGGGATGAGTGATAGGTGTGCTAACCTTAAGGAAGCATGTCCACCTCCCCAAGCAGTGTGTTAGACTTGTGGTAGGCTTAAGCCTGCCATTTTATCTCGTCCTCTCTTAGCATCTCAGTTCTGCTTCACCTCATCCAGATGCCTTAGGACAAGATGCTTAGAGACACGAACATCAGCCGTCAGAAGTGGCACTTGGCACGGCCCCACCTAAGCAAAACAGGATACTCAGAAATCTCCAGAAGAATGAGACAGCCTGTCTTACAAGTGCTTGTTAATAAAAGGGCGTGGAGAGCCTTGAGATATAAAATAAGCTGTCTCATAGAGTCTATAATTTTCTGCCTTTGAAACTTCTGCACGGCGTTAGGAGACCCATTGGTGAAACTTGTACCTTTGACAGAGGCAGAGAGATGAAGCAGGCAGCCCAGATCACCCTTTCTGCTCATCACCATCAGAACCAAGCCTTCAGTCTAACCCTTTGCTCAAGACTTGATTTCCCTTCTACAGCCCACGACCTGGACTCTGTGAAAGATGAGACTTGATTCTATATTAAAGAGAACAAAAGAAAGAGTAGGTCCTGACGGTGTTTGAAAAGCCATGTGAGTTTTCTAGGACCGTGAAAGGTAGGGCAGGATTCCCAGTGTCCCTCCCTCCAGTCCGCCCCCCCCCACCTCCTGCTATGGTTTGAATGTGCATCCTAAAACTTCCTGTGTTAGGCATTTGATTTCCATCTGCAGCATGAAGAAATGGGATCCTTGGGGGTTCATGGAGGAGTCAGTCCAGGTGTGCTTCTGTGGGTCTATGGGTCAAGGCCACGACTGTGCAGCTTTAGTATCAAAGGATGGTCAGCAGGCTCCTTCAGGTCATGTGACTTTCCACCACCCTACAAGGATGAGGATCTCGAGCATTCTGAGCTTTCAGCCGCATGCACTAAATAAATATCTAAACTTCATATATTGCCCAGCAATTTATTACGGCAACAGACAACATATGGACACACCAACCTTCTTCTCAGCCTTCCCCGAGAGAAAATACAAAGGCAGGTCTCAAACAAGACTGTAGAACAGGCTACATTTGCTCTGGAGAAGCAACCTTGGACCTTTTTTTTTTTTCGAGACAGAATTTCTCTGTGTAGCTCTGACTGTCCTGGAACTCACTCTGTAGACCAGGCTGGTCTCGAACTCACAACGATCCGCCTGCCTCTGCCTTGTGAGTGCTGGGATTAAAGGCGTGCGCCACCACCACCCGGCTAACATTGGATCTTAAGAATCATACCAAATTGTTTTCTAACGTGCTTCCATTTCCACACAAAGGGACAGATAACTGACCCATGACCGGCTTCTTCGGGGTCGCCCTGTTTTGCCTGAATATACTAGATGCTGTATAGCTAACTGATTGGTAATAAAACCCAGGGTGTGAATTTGTAATCGGAAGACAGAAGCTGGGTAGAAGCCCGGCCAGCCATGTGCTGCAACCAGATTTCTCAGTGTTCTTCTTGGGAGCCTGGATATGGGGCAAGACATTTTAACTGCCATTTAAACAGATCATAAAAAAATAAAGTTGGGGGAAACTACATTGTCATTCGCAAGTGGTTATCAATTGGAGCTATCTTCTGGGCGAGGGGACAGAGCCTGTGTCGGCTTCTCCTTGCAGCTCTAGAACCCCATTGAATGCAGCGCTGTGCAGGCCCTGTGTCTGCTTCCAGTCTCTGTGAGTTCCTGGATGTTGATCCTGGTGATTTAGAGGCTTTTTTTGCTTGGTGTCCTTCATCTCTTCTGGCTCTTACACTCTTTTCTCCCCCTCTTCAATGAAGTTCCCTGAGCCTTGAAGGGAGGGATTTGATGGAGACATCCCTTTTAGGGCTGAGTATTTCAAGGAATAAGCCTGGCTGTGGGTTTCTGCATTTGTTCCCACCTGCCGCAGGAGGAAGCTTCTCTGATGATGTCTGAGCCAGGCACCGATCTACGAGCATAGCAAAACATCATGAGGAATAATTTTATCACTACATTTCTGTTTCATTTTTGTTTTAAGACCAGTAGTATCTGATCCCTTGGCTAGCTGGTCTTTGGTTCTTGATCACCCAATGGGTGTGAGTTGTAGGTCTGAACTCACATCAGATAGTGCTCGGGTTACTCTCACAGTCTTGTGCTACCATTGCATGAGTACATCCTGAAGCAGGATGGATTACAGATCAAAGGGTTTATGGCTGGATTGATGTTTATATTTCTCTTTTGGCAGTGAGCAGAATACTTTCTTGTATAAAAACTCTGGCCCAGAGGGGTAAAGGCTCTAGGTAGGCACCTGTCCGACATATCCATGTTTAATGACTTGTGTTGGTGTCATATTCAGCAATTGGGCCTTGCTGTCAGTTTGTGGAGAGCAACCTACAACCTATACTCTTGGCAAGAGCCTGGTTTGTTTGGAGGTTCCCATGGGACCCTTTTAGCCAACATCTCAATTAGATGTACCCTAATCCGGGTACTAGAAGTCTCATTTGGTGAAAGAGATAGCCAGTTGGGGCTCTTTCTCCCCTAGTATTTGGTGATTTCATTTAAATCACCTTTATATATGTATACATTTCAGGAAGCTTCTGCTATATTAGGTTTTCATGCTACACCTCAAATGGCCCTTAATTTTAACTATCTCTTCCCATATTCCATTCCTCTTCCCCTCTTCCCTCCTCCTCTCTACTTGGTCCCCCCAGTCTAATTTCCCACCTCCATAACAATTTTATTTCCCTTTTCTAGGGAGATACATATCCTTCCCAAGTCCCTTACTCTGTGGTTCTATGCACTGTAGCTTGGATATCATTGACTTAACTGTTAATATCTACATATAAATGAATGCATATCATCTTTCTCTTTCTGGATCTAAACTACCTCACTCAGGATGATTTTTTTCTAGTCCCATCATTTATCTTTGAATTTTATTCTTTTTAACAGCTGAGGAGTATTCCATTGTGCAACTGCTCCACATTTTCCTTATCCATTCATTTGCTGAGGGACATCTAAGTTGTTTTCAATTCCTGGCTATTATGAATAGAGAATTAATCTGGTTGAACAAGTGTCTCTGTGGTAGACGAGCCATCATTTGGGTAGATGCCCACGTGTGATACAGCTGAATCTGAGATAGATAAATCCCTACCTTTCTGAAGAACCACCACACTCATTTCCATAGCGACTGTACAAGTTTGCACTCCCACCAGCAATGGATGACCGTTCCCCTTACCCTACATCCTTGCCAATATCATCTGTCACTGTTTGATTGATCTTAGCCATTCTAACTGGTATAAGATGAAATCTCAAAGTAGTTTTATTTGTATTTCACTGATAACTAGAGCTGTTGAGCATTTCTTTAAATGTTTAGTCTCCCTGGGGAAACAAAATACTCTTCAGGGTAGGGTGCAAGTCCAGCAGTAGATGATCAACAGAAAATGAACTCAGCAGCGCTTTGGAGGTTCCTTATCTCCTAGTAGCATATCAAGGCTTTCCTTTTTAAAAAAAAATTATCTTGTTTTTGCTTTTATATATTTTCTTTTCTTCTCTCTTTTTACCCTACAAGTCCTTTATGTATATAGTATGGCCTCCAGCTTAGTGTTTTTATGGACTTCATGAGTGTGAGAATGGTGGATCTCTGCTTCTTATGCCTTCTCTTGGGCTCTGTCCTTCTGTTTGTTTCTTCTGTCCTATTTATTTTTGTTGTTGTTATTTGCTTTTCGAGACAGGGTTTCTCTGTGTAGCCCTAGCTGTCCTGGAATTAGCTCTGTAGATCAGGTTGGCCTCAAACTCACAGAGATCCACCTGTCTCTGCCACCCAAGTGCTGGAATTAAAGGTCTGAGCTACCACCGTCCAGCTTTGTTTTGTCCTATTTCAATATGCTAACTTTTGTTTTATCGTATTATAGTGCACTACATTATATTATATTATGATCCTTTAGAAGCCTGTTTAATGTCTAATGTGGCAGAAAGGGAGTGGATGTGGATGGGAGGTGAGATGGGCAGGAACTAGGGGGATCCTGTAAAGAGGGAGGAAACTGTAGTCAGGATATACTATGTGAGAAAAAAAATCTATTTCAATTAAAGAGGGGAAAAAGTAAAGTTGGGGAGTGGGAGATGGTTCAGCTGGTAAAGTGCTTGCCATTTGTGTGTGTGAAAACCTGGACCCAGTCCCAAGCTGGGCACGGTTGGATGTGCTATTCTTTCCAGCACCAGAGAGATAGAGACAAGTGAACCCCTGGACTTGCTGGCCAGCCGGTCTACCCTGCTCGGGCAGCTCCAGGCCAGTGACAGACCCTGCCTCACAAAAGGAAAGGGGGCTTAAGAGACAGCTACATGGTTAGAAGCACTTCCTGCTCTTCCGGAGGACGGTGGGTTCTGTTTGCAATACCTACTTCAGACAGCTCGTAACTGGCTGTAAGTCCAGCTCCAGGAGACACAATAGCTCTGAGAACACTCACAAACACATGGTAGATGCACATAAATAAATTTAAAAAGACAAATTTAAAACACAAAAGCAAAGAAACAACAAACAAAGTGAATGGTGCCTGAAGACAGCACCCAAGGTTGACATCTGGCACATGCATACACACACACACACACACACACACACACACACACATGCATACACATACCTAATATACATGCCAAAATCTTTTTTTCAAATAAAACTGACTTTTTCCCCCTATTTTTCCTTGTTTTTTATTTTTCCCTTTACTTCTAGGTAGAAGATGTGTTGTACAAACTTTCTTCTTGGAAAACCACAAAGAAAAAGAAAAGTGACCCTGTGTCTGCACACATTGTGGACTGGTACTTCTACAAATATTAACTAAACGAGGCCGGGCTCAAGAGCGTGCATTTGGTGTTTCCAGGCATATGACAAAGAAGAACAAGTTAAAATCCCATATGGTGACAGATGTCAAAGCAGTCACAGCCTGGGAAGAGTCAGGAAGTGGAGTGTATTATGTGGACTGAGAGAAGGCCCAAGGAACTATGGGAAGCAGAAATGTGCTCTCTAGATCTGAATAGCAGCTGTACAGGGGGTAAATATACGGAGGTCATGCACTGCCCTGTGCTTCAGGCTAATGAGTGTATTATACGTGTGTTATTCCACTCTGAAAATTATTGTTTCCCAAGTTTAATGCTCAGTTCCAAAGAGCCTTGTATAACACGATGTATGTTTACTGTTATAACTATGAAATTCTTAAAAGGTAGACACAAGAGGCTATAATATATTTGCTTTGATAAAGCTGAAAACCTTGTATTCCACTCACCTATTGGGTTTTATGCTTCTAGTGTTGGGGACCACTCACAGGCCCTGGTATACTCTAGGCAAGAACTCTATCCAAGCCACACCCCCAAGCCCTTCACATTTATGGCTCCAAACCTAAAATTTTCTTCTGATTAAAAGGCTCAACGGCCCTTTCTCATTTGCTTTCCCAGAGAGGCCAAGGCAAAGCGAGAGTAAGACACTTAAAAGAGCGACTGGATTTTGGTTTTCCCACATTTTTATTTACAGAAATTCAATGCCTTTAATCCCAGCATTCTGGAAGCTGAGGTAGGAGGATCTCTATGAGTTCAAGGCCAGCCTGTTCCACATAGCGAGTTCCAGGCCAGGAAGAGCTACGTAATGAGATGCTGTCTCAATGCTAACAAACCGAAATTCAAAATCTTTGCTGACATTCGAAATTTTCCAGCGTCCTCTTTGTGGTGTGAAGATGCCCTGCAGGCTCCCCATATAAAGGAGAAAGGAAGGAGCATCCGAAAGCAGTCTGGCAAGCTGGTGGTGGCATGGGAAACGTTTTAATTGCCTTGCTGAAGAGTTTAAAGAAGCTGCTGTAAACTATGCTTTTACTGGTAGTGGAGCAGATGGAAGCACAAGACTTTCATTTTTAAAGACGAAAGAGCTATTTTAAAAAGCATGTGTTTTTCATAGCATACTCTGTACCAACAACTCTAGGGTTTCTATTAAACAGAAAAACAAATTTCAAGTCTCACAACCACAAAGATGAACGGAAGCAAACTCTCCCTAAGCAAGACAGACTTTAAGCAATGGCAGAGTGCAGGAGGAAAACCATAGCATAGCCAAAGCATTGTTCAAGCTCCGAGCTACATTTAATGACAGCTGACTCGTGTCTGGGGATGTCTGACTGTTGAAAAAAAAAAAAAGAAAAAGAGAAAGAAGAGGTTGATTCTCCTCCGGGAAGAGCTGAGCTAACCTGGCCCAGCCGAGACAGTAGCTTCAGCCTTAACGACTCCATGGACCAAGCCCAGCCCTTCCTTGCATGCACAATCCCAGCTGTTTTATCTGAGTGTAGGGAAACATCAGCATCCAACACATCCAGATCCCGATTACACAGACCCCAGTTCAAATGAGGATGCTTGTCTTTAAGCAGCTGGGACTTGGTCTGTCAATGGCCATTAAATGTCGCATTGGTTGAAGCTTAGCAACAACCCCTATTACTTGAAAAATGTCCACTTTGCCAGGCAATTGTAAACTAAAATCACCAAGCCTGGTGGAGCTTGAGGTCTGCATTTTTAAACAGGAAGTTTCATATATTATAAGCAAAGAATATTATTGGACTCTTGATGGTGGCCTCAGTCATATGGGAAACATCAAAATCAGCAATGACAAGATCTGCTTTTTTACATAAAAATTCCAGATGCTTGGTTGTCACCTGGCAAAATAAATCCAGGGTTAATAGAGGGGTCCTTGAGAAGACTGTGTTCCTTGGCTGGCTAAAACTCCTTGTCATTTAAGGAGAGCAACCAGACATCAAGAAGTATCAAGACTAGGGGACAGAGAGATGGCTCAGTGCACTGGAGCATTTGCTACCCAAACTTGAAGACCTGAGTTCAAATCCTTAACAGCCACTAATAAAAAAAACTGGGTGTAGCCTAGCATGCTCCTACAATCCTGGTGTCATTGTGATTGGAGACAGGAAACTTTCTGTGACTGCTGGTCCCCAGTCTAGCAGCAGGTTCGGTCACAGACCTTGTCTCAAAGGAACGAGATGGAGAGCCACAGAATAAGACACCATTATCTTTCTCGCCTGGCCTCTACCTGCACATACACACACACACACACACACACACACACATGCACGCATGTACACACATATGCATGTGCACACACGTTAGAACAAGTTCAAATCCACCTCACAGCCCATCACCTTAGTTAACCTTAACTCCTCCTACAACCAGCTTGTCCCATACATCAAGTCCAAATGGAGAAAAAAAATGAACTTCAAATTTAAATGTATCTTGAGTCCTTTTTTTTTTTTAATGAAATGGTCTTTTGTGAAAATGAATTCAGCTGATCACACTTTAATCTTTTTTTCTCCTGAATTCAGGCAAAACACAAATGCTGAGATGGTCTGTTAACAAGATACCTCTTTCTCAGAGCCATTAGAACAGTGTTATGCCATTAGGAGCAGTGAGTTGCTTTATAGTTACTACAGAAAACCAGACAGTTTTCATTAGAAATAAATCAGTAGTTATCCATACCAAAATAAAAAAAAATTTACCTAAATTTAACAAATTCCCATTACTATGCAGACACAGAAACCTCAATTGAATTTGGCAGCCAATTCTGTACAAAATGTTACGATAGTATGTACTGTTTGCATGCCAAGCTCGACCAGCCACCACCCTGAAGGAATTTCCAGGATGGACAATGTGTAGAAGGGGTGAGTTGGGAAACTTGGCAAAGGATTCATGGAGGAAGTAGCAGGTCAAGCCACCAGAAATGGCTGCTAGGGTGTCATCAGGTGAAGATAGACAGAACATTTCCAGATGAATGGCATGGGCAAAGTTTCTCCAGCAATTGAAAAACAGCCCCCACCCCCTGGCTCCACCCTGCAAATACAGAGTAACTTAACAGGGTTCTTAGTTTCTACAACCCAAGAACCCAATTTCCCTCAAAGAAATTGCTAATAGCTATGAGGGGAAGACTGGCACCCAGGGGCACCCAAGAACACCAAGGCAGGCATGCCTCCCAGGAGGATCCCTCCCACGAGCTGGTTGGTAGGCGGCCATTCTGGGCCAGCAGATCCCTTCTCCACTTTGGAAAGTGTCGAGTCTGGCAGCATCGCCCTCTTCTTTCCAGGCCTTCCTCCCAGCCTGCCTGTTGCCAGCTTCAACAGAGGCTGCAGGGAGTGAGTCCTAGGGTCTCCTGAAGAGAAGTCTGCACTCGGGCTTGCCAGGAGGATCAGAATGCAAAGGCAGAGCACTGGAGGACTCGCAGGCCAGAAGACCCTGCAGAATGGAGGAAGAATGCCCAAGGCCATCATCTGATCTTCATGTCAGGCCTCGAGACCCAGAAGCTCCTTGATCTCACAATGAGGCGGAACTCAAAAGTGTTCCTGTTTGTTGCTGCGACTGCCTCCACCTTAAAGGAGAAATATCTTCTCTTTCCCATTCTCTAAGGTACAGTATACAAGAGCCTCAACAGAAGTATTGTTTGGAAACCCCCAAGGCCAAATTCAGTGAGAGTATTGACCTTAAGTGCCTAATAAATGATTAGGGGCCACTTGTGCCTAATATAAAAAGTAAGTCCTTCTCCAGACCCTTGATAAAGAACTGTAACAGACAGGAGAGTTCTTAGACACACCCCAGTGCCTAACAAGACAGGAGAAGGGGGAGCACCAGGACCCCAGCATGTCAGGCTCACAGCAGGCAAGTCACTGTGGGAACAGGAGTGTCCAGCATAAGTGACCTGGCTTCAGAGAAAACCATTAGTGACCAAGGAGCCATCACAGCAGGAAAGAGATTGGCCGAGGTGGAAGAAGAGTTGGGGAAGCCCAGGTGGTTCCTTTACGTCGTTTTCGCTCAAATGTTCTCCATTCCTGCTAGCTGGAATCACTTGGGAATTTAGGACATATTGATGTTTAGAATCATAGCACTTCTAAATCTGATTTAGACAACCACTGAGTTGGAGCCTTAAAGCGGAGGGGGAGAGGAAAATAGTGTTGACTCATTTGAAATGATGCTGGAAAAAATACATTTTAAATGACAAGGGTTCAGAAGCCATTTTTTTTAAGCGCAGCAGTTTCCAAGGTTTACAGTTTTGTGGGTCTCTCATGGTGAAGCTCCTACAAAGCAAAGCCAGCTTTGCCAGCTTTTACAACGGCTTTGGAATTTGGTTGAGGTTAAGAATATTTCCATAACGTAAATCTACACCTTAGCTCCCTTCCAACATCTGAGCATCACTGTTAATGCAACCGCTTCTCTCTTATTTTGCTGAGGCCTTTCTCAGCTTCCCACAATCGGGATAGTGTTCCATATCCACAGGAATGGAAATAATAACCAATAGCTCACTTTCCTCTTCTGCGGTTTGTGTTTTCGCTCCTGCTTCTTTAAGCTTCCTCGGCCCCTCTATCTCCCCTCCAACCACTCACGGCTTCAAGCCCTGCTCCACCCAGTGTCATTACTGAAAGAAAAGTTTAACGAAAACTGGAATAAAGAGAGTATAACAAGGGCTATGCTACAGGGCGCTGAACTTGGACCCACAGGCTAGGATTCAACACTACTCCGCCCCCAAGCCACACACAAAAGCCTACAATAGCTCCCTGATGCCTATATAAGGTAGGGACTCCCTGTCCTGGAATCCCAAGTTTTCCACAATCTGAAACTGACCCGCATCAGTCACTCACCACAGGTCCCACATAAATTCTCTTCTCTAGCCAACTGGGAGGTTGCCCCCAAGCAAGACATCCTCGCCTCTAGTTTGCTGGGTGTCCTGCCTGACTGCAACGCTGTTCATGTCTTTGCCTTTGAGACGCTATTGATCTGAAGCCGGTCCCTGAGCATCAGCATGAGCTTCAGAAACACGGTCATGACCCTAGTTAAAAGCAGTATATGTTCAGTGATGCCTGCTTTCAGAAGACGTCATTGTACAAGTTATCAGAAATAGATAACAGCAGCCGGGTCGTGGTGGCGCACACCTTTAATCCAAGCACTTGGGAGGCAGAGGCAAATGGATTGCACAGAGTTCGAGGCCAGCCTGGTTGACAAAGTAAGTTCCAGGACAATCAGAACTGTTTCACAGAGAAAACCTGCCTCAAAGAAAAAAAAAATAGAAAGAAAGAATAGCAATCAGCCTCTGGTGTTCATTAATTGTAAAAAAAAAAAAAAAGGGCAATGGTCAGACCATGTGCAAAAAGGTTATTTGAGAAAAATCAGTAAATAAAAGGAATGGTTTGTACAAAATCTAGAGAGAAGAATTCTCAAAGAGCCCAGATTGCCTGTCTGTCCATGCCATACTGTCCAACTGGGGGGGAACCCAGACATTCTAACCAGTAAACTGGACCCTTAGTGGACATAAACCCTGCACTGTCATAGCCCTGATAGCTTGCTGATGAGACCCCCCACTCTTTGATTTGTTCAAGTTTTCCTGCACATCAAAGGTCTTTCAGTCACTGGCCCATGGAGTGAGAAAGGATACCAGGAGGAGCACGGTCATCCCAAGCAAACATCATCAAAGTGGGGATGTTGCTAGGGTTACTCTTTACACTTCTCTGCTGTAAACTGGTTTTGCCTGCACTTATTGCCAAGAAGAAGGCCAACCCCAGTAAACTTCTGAGTTTATAGAATCAATAAACTATTAGTTGGACTACACATGTGAGTCTTGGAAATAGCACCTCCCAGATAAGCCTCATGTGGAAGGCCATCCCAAAGCCCTAGGCGTCTCCCCTACTCTCTCCATAACTGAGACCCAATCTCACCTTCAACAGCAAAGGTACGGCTAGGAATGAGAACCCACACCAGTTATCTTGATAGAACTGAAAAAAATGGAAGGAAGAAAGGAAAGAAGAAGGGAGGAAGGAGAGAAGGAAGGAAGGAAGGAAGGAAAGAAAGAAAGAAGGAAGAAAAGAAGGAAGAATTGTTACTTCATTATTTGAAGAACTGTAATACAAAAGAAAAACATCAGGTTTCCGTGACAACTCTAAAAAATAGCCTCCCTTCACTCCAAGTCTGGGGAGCAAAGGAAAGGGGGTGGATATTATTAAAATTGAGGAGAGTGGGAGGGGAGGATTCCTACAGAGCTGGATTTTGGCCTCAAAGGGTACCTGCAGGTGATGCTGGTATTTCTGAAGAAATCCGATGATGTAGCTCCCTAAGACATCCAACATAGACTTCACGTGTCCCATCTTCCTCTCCCCACTACCCAGGTTCTTTCTAGTACCCACTTTGGAAAGAATCCAGAGATGGATAAAAGTGGTGTTTGGCGTTTCTACTCCTGCATCACAAAGTAGAGAAAGAAGTGTGATTCAGAGCTAAGACAGTAACTTAATAACTGGCGCTATGTTGCAGTGATCAGAAATGTGTTCATTGTCTTTCTCCACTACTTCAACATGAACCCTGAGAAGGTAGGGGTTTTGTCTCTTCTCTGTTACGTCACCATTGTCAAAACATTCTCCACACATGGTTTTGAGAGGCTTTTTGTTTGTTTTTGTTTTTGAAATCTAAAAATGGACTTGGCAACTCTACGTGGTGAGAATACAGATAATCTCTTTTTTGTGCTTTTAATTATCTTATAATTACTGCCTACCACCCTGTTACAGTTTAGTGTAAAATGTCCATGCCAGAATCAGATGCTTGAATTCTTTTTTTTTTTTTTTTTGGTTTTTCGAGACAGGGTTTCTCTGTGGCTTTGGAGCCTGTCCTGGAACTAGCTCTTGTAGACCAGGCTGGTCTCGAACTCACAGAGATCCGCCTGCCTCTGCCTCCCGAGTGCTGGGATTAAAGGTGTGCGCCACCATCACCCAGCTCAGATGCTTGAATTCTTGGTTTGCAAGTTGTGACACTATTTTGGGAAGTATGAAAATTTTAAGAGGTAGGACCTAGCTAGAAGAGGTAGGTCACTAGAGACTGGCCCTAGGGTTATAGCTGCCCTCGCTGCCTCTCAGTGTGCTTTCTGTCTGCTAATCACATTTCCCCAGTACTTTGATATTCTGCCTCACCATGGTTCCAGAAACATGAAGCCAAGTGACCATGGGCTAAGCCCTTTGCAGCCATGTTTCCGATCTTACATTGTCTATACCTTCATCACAGGGAATCAGAAGTAAGTAATATACACCCCATGATTCTTCCTCAGAAAAGTCCAAGAATCGCCGTGACCCTTCAGAGTCCCCATTAAGGAAATGGACTCTGGAGTATGATTGAGTCCAAATTCAGCCCACATAGCCCACTCAGGGTGTTCCTTACATGAGTTTCTTAACCTGTGAATCCGCCATGTTCTCCTAGTCCGTCCTTGCACAAACAGTTGTCACAGTGAATGCCCTGCAAAGGGCAATGTATCATAATCTCTCCCAAATCTTTAGTTCACCGAATCCCATCTGTGTGGGCTGGATTGAAATAGGGGCTCAGTTTTTGTCTTCCTCAAAGACAGGTGTGTTTTCCGTGATGTCCCTGCTCCCATTCTGGGCTTCTGCCGGAGTTCTGCTTCACCTCCATGAAGGTGTTGGAAAGCTTGGAGGCTGCAAGCCTTTCTGGCTCCCTCTCACTGAGTGATTCTTCAATTCTGAAGAGCCAGAAGAGAGGTGGTGGGAAGGCAAGAAGAGGAAAATGTTTGTTGCTTCACCTCCAAAAGGAATTTCCTTGTAGGAATATGCATGTGGGGAGAGAATCAACCACAGTGATTATTTAAGGGAGAAAGAGAAAGAGAAAAAAAGAGATAGAAGGGAGGAAGGAAGGGAGGAAGGGAGGGAGGAAGGAAGAAAAAATAGATCTTCCCTCTGCATTTAAAATAAAACATATATGCAACTTCTTAAATCAAGTTACTTATATCTTCTAACTTCTACAGAATAAATATTTATTAGTTGTATAATAAATTTTTAAAAACACTGTATTAGAGGTTGCTTCTAATTCTTACAATTACAGAATAATTCAACTTCTTCCATCTAAGCTGAGTTTTCAGTACGATCTTGTAAACTGAACATGCCTCCAGGAGCTTGAAGCCTCCACATCCTTGTCAAGCATGCACTGTAAAGTCTTGGCAATTCCTTTAGCTCTTTAAATTTTAGATTCCCTGCAAACTTGCGCAACCACTTTGGAAAGCAGTGTGACGGTTTCTCAGGAAATTCGGGATCAACCTACTCCTGGACCCAGCAATACCACTCTTGGGAATATACCCAAGAGATGCCCTATCATACAACAAAAGTATATGCTTAGCTATGTTCATAGCAGCATTGTTTGTAATAGCCAGAACCTGGAAACAACCTAGATACCCTTCAATGGAAGAATAGATGAAGAAAGTATGGGATATATACATACTAGAGTACTACTCAGCAGTAAAAAACAAGGACTTCTTGAATTTTGCATGCAAATGGACGGAAATAGAAAACACTATCCTGAGTGAGGTAAGCCAGACCCAAAAAGAGGAGCATGGGATGTACTCACTCATATTTGGTTTCTAGCCACAAATAAAGGACATTGAGCCTAAAATTCGTGATCCTAGAGAAGCTAAATAAGAAAGTGAACCCAAAGAAAAACATATAGGCATCCTCTTGAATATTAACCTTCAGCAAGCGATGAAAGGAGACAGAGACAGAGACCCATATTGGAGCACTGGACTGAAATCTCAAGGTCCAAATCAGGAGCAGAAGGAGAGAGAGCACGAGCAAGGAACTCAGGACTGCGAGGGGTGCACCCACACACTGAGACAATGGGGATGTTCTATTGGGAACTCACCAAGGCAAGCTGGCCTGGGTCTGAAAAAGCATGGGATAAAACCGGACTCACTGAACATAGCGGACAAAGAGGACTACTGAGAACTCAAGAACAATGGCAATGGGTTTTTGATCCTACTGCACATACCGGCTTTGTGGGAGCCTAGGCAGTTTGGATGCTCACCTTACTAGACCTGGATGGAGGTGGGTGGTCCTTGGACTTCCCACAGGGCAGGGAACCCTGATTGCTCTTAGGGCTGAGGAGGGAGGGGGACTTGCTTGGGGGAGGGGGAAGGAAATGGGAAGCGGTGGCGGGGAGGAGGCAGAAATCTTTAATAAATAAATAAATAAAAAGTTACAAAGGAAAAAAAATAAATTTTAGATTCTCCATTCAAGAAAAAAAAATGCTCAATAAAATTGGAGTATACCAGATGTTGAGTTTCAGGCCAGCCTAGTCAACATAGTGAGTCCCAGGACATCTGAGGCTACATAATAGAGATCCTATTTCCCAGAAAACAAACAAACAAAAAGGAATATTAGGTTGTTTAGTTAGCCAATATTGATGGGCTATAAAGATAACATGCTATTTTATTTAAGATGAACAAAAAATTTAAGTCATAGTATTTAAATATAAGCTATTTTCATTAGTCTCTTGCTGTGAAAAGAAAATAATATATTCTTTATATGTATCATAAACATCAAAATTTCAGTAGTCCTCAGTACTGACAGTTAGGACTCTCATCAGATGACATGTAGAAAGAAGATATTCTTGGTTTATAATCATAGTTGATAATGCATGCATAGAATATAACAATATCAGCAGAACAGCTTCATTGAAAGCTTACTGCAGGGGTTGGAAAGATAACTCAGCAGTTAAGAACAGGTTACTCTACCAGAGAGCCTAGGTTTGATTCCCAACTCTTACACTGTGACACAACCATCTATAACTCCAGTCCCGGGATTCCCAAAGCCTCTGTAAGCACAAAGCATATGTGTGGTACACAGACATGCATGCCCTCACGCACTTTAAATTAAAATGAATAGTTTTTTATACATTTTTATTGGTATTTATTGAGCTCTACATTTTTCTCTGCTCCCCTCTCTGCCTCTCCCCTCCCCCATTCCAGCCCTCCCCCAAGGTCCCCATGTCCCAATTTATTCAGGAGATCTTGTCTTTTTCTACTTTCTACTTTCCATGTAGATTATATCTATGTAAGTCTCTCTTAGTGTCCGCATTGTTGTCTAAGTTTTCTGGGATTGTGGTTTGTAGGCTGGCTTTTTTTGCTTTATGATTAAAAACCACTTATGGGGAGTACATGTGATGATTGTCTTTCTGTGTCTGGGTTACCTCACTCAAAATAATGTTTTCTAGCTCCATCCATTTTCTTGCAAAATTCAGGTGTCATTATTTTTTCCTGCTGTGTAGTATTCTATTGTATAAATGTACCACATTTTCTTTATCCATTCTTCAGTTGAGGGGCATTTAGGTTTTTTCCAAGTTCTGGCTATGACAAACAAAGCTGCTCTGAAATTAGTTGAGCACATGTCCTTGTGGCACGATTGAGCATCCTTTGGATATACACCCAAAGTGGTAATATTGGATCTTGAGGAAGGTTGTTTCCTAATTTTCTGAGAAATCACCACATTGACATCCAAAGGGGTTGGACCAGCTTGCATTTCCACCAGCAATGTAGAAGTGTTCCCTTTTTCCCACAACCTCTCCAGAATAAGTTGTCATCAGTGTTTTTGATCTTGGCCATTCTTACAAGTGTAAGATGGAATCTCAGAGTTGTTTTGATTTGCATTTCTCTGATGATTAAGGATGTTGAACATTTCCTTAAATGTCTTTCAGCCTTTTCAGATTTCTCTGTTGAGAGTTCTCTGTTTAGGTCTGTACTCCATTTTTTTTATTGGATTATGTGATCTTTTGGTCTCCAATTTCTTGAGTTCTTTGTATATTTTGGAGATCAGACCTCTGTCTGATGTGGGGTTAGTGAAGATCTTTTCCCAATCTGCAGGCTGACGTTTTGTCTTGTTGACCATGTCCTTTGCTTTACAGAAGCTTTTCAGTTTCAGGAGGTCCCATTTATTAATTGTTTCTCTCAGTGTCTGTGCTGCTGGGGTTATATTTAGGAAGTAGTTCCCTGTGCCAATGCGTTCAAATGTACTTCCCACTTTCTCTTCTATAAGGTTCAGTGTGGCTGGCTTTATGTTGAGGTCTTTGATCCATTTGGACTTGAGTTTTGTGCATGGTGATAGATATGGGTCTATTTTCATTCTTCTACATGTTGATATCCAGTTATGCCAGCGCCACTTGTTAAATTTTCTTTCTTTTTTCCATTTGATATTTTTTGCTTCTTTATCAAAGATCAGGTGTTCGAAGATGTGTGGATTAATATCTGGGTCTTCTATTTGGTTCCATTGGTCCTCCTGTCTGTTTTTATGCCAGTACCAGGCTGTTTTCAGTACTGTAGCTCTGTAGTAGAGTTTGAAGTCAGGGATTGTGATGCCTCCAGAAGTTCTTTTACTTTACAGGATTGTTTTGGCTATCCTGGATTTTTTGCTTTTCCATATGAAGTAGAGTACCATTCTTTCAAGGTCTTTGAAGAATTTTGCTGGGATTTTGAAGGGCATTGCATTGACTAAAATGAATAGTTTTTAGAAGCTCACCACATTATTCCTTTTTTCCCATGTGACAGTAAGATACAGTTCACATAACATATTAATCTTTCCAGTGCAATGTTCAAGTTCTGACAGGCATAGTGCCCTGTATTCACCATGTCAATGGAATAAATAAAACTCATTCAATGACTGCCCCCATCACCCTAATCAAACCTTTTCTGTTCCTCTGCAATTTGACTTTCTCCCCAGCCCCAGCTCCTGGCACCCACTGATCAATCGTTTGTCCTTATCTTGCCTTTGCAAGATTATCCTGCCATTCATTTCACAGAATAAAATCTTACAGTGTGTAGCCTTCAGCTGCCTTTACTAAGAAGGTTTAACTGAGGATTTTGTGATGTTGCTCCATCCCCTAGTAATCCATTCCTTTTATTGCTGAGTGTAGGATTACGCTATGTAAATGTATCACATTTTGTTTACCCATTACCCAGGTGAAAGACACTTGGTTTGTTTCCAGTTTGGGGTGATTATGGATAAAGCCACTACAATCACTCACATGCAAGTTTTTGTTGGAACATGGGTGTTCATTTCACTTGAGTGAAAATCCAGGAGACGAACTCTCCAGGAAAAAAGCAGATAAACATTTTACTTAGCAAGAAGTTGCCACACTGTCTCCTGCAGGCCTATGCCCTTTGCACTCCTAGTTCCGGGTGAAAGTCCCAAGTTCCTGTACTGGGTAATATTTGCTAAGGTCCACTTGTGCTCATTCTAAAGGTTCCCAAGTGAGCATTTGTTGGTATTTGTGGTTTTGATTTGAAATCCCTGAATGGTTAGTGATGTTAAACATTATTTTCATGGACTTCTCCATATATCTCTTGGATGAAATGACAGTTCACTTATTTTGCCTGTCCTTTCATTCAATTATTTGACATTTATGTGATCGAGTTTGGAGAGTGCTTTATTCTACATACAAATCCTCTGTGTGTGTGTGTCTCTGTCTCTGTCTCTGTCTATGTCTCTCTCTCTCTCTCTCTCTCTCTCACACACACACACACACACACACACACACACACCCCACAGATATTATGTCTTAGCCTGTGACTTTTCTCCTCACTCTCTTACCCAAACTATTCCTTTTCAGTTGAACAACGTATTGTAGACATGGTGACAATGGTTAAAACAATACACGGTACTACCAGAAGATATTTTAAAGGTTCTTATCACACATAACACCCACACAAATGATAACAATGACAGAAAATATGTTAATTGCTTTTAGCCAGGCTACTAACTACTATACACATGTACATGAAACTATAAGTTGTATCCCATAAATACACACGGCTTTACCTGACTATACATACATATATATATATATATATATATATATATATATATATTTCAAAAACAGTAGCCTAGGGTCCAGACCTCAGCAATTCATCATGGACCTGTGCTCTGCAGCACTAAATGAGAGCTTCTCCAGGGCACATGTGGTCCATGTTCCAGCTGTGCTTCTCAGATGCTTTTCCTTTTGGATCCAGAGGAACCAAGCAGCACCAAGAGACTCCATGTGGTTTCCAGGAGAGTGCTCCAGTGAAGGGCTCTTGGGAGGAAGGCATGGATGAGGAATTGAAGAGTGAGAGGTACTCCTGACCAACTGTGGTTGCAAAGGACAGAATTGTCAGAGGGTTGTGGGTGGTATAATATGACAGCATTAGACTTGCCATGGTGTGGTGCCCATCCCCCTTCGCCATCTTGTTCTTACTTTTTTAGAACTAAGAGGAAGATGTCATCAAGAACATCAATATCAGGCCGGGCGGTGGTGACACACGCCTTTAATCCCAGCACTTGGGAGGCAGAGGCAGGTGGATCTCTGTGAGTTTGAGATCAGCCTGGTCTACAAGAGCTAGTTCCAGGACAGGCTCCAAAATCACAGAGAAACCCTGTCAAAAAAAAAAAAAAAAAAGAACATCAACATCATCACTTTTTTATTTTATATTTATTTATTTTTGATTTTTCAAGAAGAGTTTCTCTGTGTAGCTTTGGTGCCTGTCCTTGAACTAGCTCTTGTAGACAAGGCTGCCCTCAAACTCACAGAGATCTGCCTGTCTCTGCCTCCTGAGTGCTGGGATTAAAGGCACATCATCACAAGTTTTAAAGAACAACTCTGGTCTTATTCTGTTACTGTAACAGACACCATGACAGAAAGCATCTTAAGGAAGGAAAGGGTTCATTTCATTTTAGGACAGAAACTATGGAGGAATGTGATGGAGGAGGGTCATCTTTCTATCTGTTGATTTCATTGGTTAAGCAATAAAGAAACTGTTTGGCCCTCATAGGTTAAAACATAGGTGGGTGGAGTAAACAGAACAGAAGGCTGGGAGAAAGAATCTGAGTGAAGGAGTCGCCATGATTCTTCCACTCCAGGCAGACGCAGGTTAAGATCATTCCTGGTAAGCCAGCTCATGGGCTACACAGATTAATAGAAATGGGTTAGCCAATAAGAAACTGAAACTAATGGGTCCGGCAGTGTTTAAAAGAATACAGTTTCCGTGTAATTATTTCGGGTAAAGCTAGCCGTGGGGGCGGCCGGGTGCTGGGGACACAGCCCGCTACTCCTATTTCAACAGGAATGCTGCTTGCTGGCTTTTCACTCACTCACTCACTCACTCACTCATTCACAGGCCTGTGCTTGACTTCTCATCCAGCCCAGAACCATCTGCCTAGGGATGGTGCTGCCCACAGTGGAATGGGTCTTCTTATATTGATGAACAATCCCCCACAGACACTCATAGGCTGATCTTCTCTAGATAATGTTGTAAATAGAGGCTGTACTTTTGTTTCCCAGCTGCTCAGAACTGAATAATCACAAAAAACCTACATTAATTGCAATACTGTCTGGCCAATGGCTTAGGCATATTCCTAGCTAGTTCTTACACCCTAAATTAACCCATTTAATAGATTTAACCTAATTTAACCCAAATTAATAGATTTCTATTAATCTGTGTATTGCCACTAGGCTGTGGCTTACTGGTGCTGACATGTTACTTCTTTGGCAGCTACATGGCATCTCCCTGACTCCTTCTTTCTTCTTCTACCTCTACTTGAATTTCCTGCCTGGTTATATTCTGCCCTACCATAGGCCAAAGTAGCTTCTTTGTTAGCCAACGGTATTAAAACATTTTCATAGCATACAGAGGGAAATCCCACATCACAATCCCTCAGCAGAGACTTGCTCAATGACTCTGGGCTATATCAAGTTAATGGTTAAAGTTGACAGAGACAGGAACCCTACCACACAGAACATTAAGAAAGTGATAGCCAGGGTTCTATTTAGGGATGTGAATGATGTCGTTGGTGTGCCAGCACATGCATTACTTAACCTTACTTTAAGGGTGGAGAGGCAACTTCCCTCCCAGGGTGCAGGTTCTTTCTGTCTGTGGCTCTCTCATCCTCGTGCTCTTGGTAAAGCTAACTCATTGCTTCATTTGCTTTTCTACACCAGGGGAAAAAGGGAGGAAACGTGAGTCTTTTCCTTCCATGGACATGACCTCGAACTCACTAAAAGCCTTTGGGCCGGATCTTCATTATTTATCCACAGCTGATGCTAGGAAAGCTTTAACTGGGCAATTGTGTAACTGTTTAAGACTATCCCTGGCCGGGAGGTGGTGGCACACGCCTTTAATCCCAGCACTCGGTAGGCAGAGGCAGGCAGATCTCTGTGAGTTCAAGGCCAGCCTGGTCTACAAGAGCTAGTTCCAGGACAGGAACCTAAAAGCTACGGAGAAACTCTGTCTCGAAAATCAAAAAAAAAAAAAAAAAAAGACTATCCCTAAAGCGCTGGCAGACAGTGACCATCCATCATGGACGGGAGGACAGGAAACGGGTATTCTAATTAAAACCAGATCCTCTTCCAGACACGAGGGCACACATCTACAATTCTAGCACTCAAAATGTTGAGGCAGGAGGATCTCAGGTTCCAACCAGACCCCTTTACTTATAACCCACAGACAAGCACACATCCGCTTACCTTTCACAAGCTACCAAAGGCTTTTCCCATGGCTGCTGCTGAGGCTCACTGAGAAGTAAGTGGGTATTGCCTTTGCCTAAGAATAGCAAGAGCTAAAGATGACAAAACAATGCTATTGGCTGGGATCTGAAAGAAGATGCACTTCTGCGTTGTTCGCAGCCATAGAACTGACGTCATACAAGCTCAAACCCACCCCACCACCACCCAAAGCCTGAGTGAGCAGAGACACAAGAAAAGGAAGCCTTTGAATAAATGTCCTTGCAAAGTATGTTATTTTTTAATGTAAGAGACCATTCCTTCCCCATCCTACAAGGGAAAGGGCAAGGCCCTTCTCATGGCTGAGTGAGCAAATCTGAGGAAAAGCACTCCTAAAAATTAGGAGGCTGTTTCTTGCCCAGGAGCAATTAATTCCCTCCCAGATGCCTGGGATAAACAATTCTGGTTTGCATTGAGCTGAGGAGTTTCCTGAATGCCTCAGTTTCCAATTGCTGCCATGAGAAATTAGCATGAACTCTGCGGCGTAAGGCAATGCATGCCTACTGTTACTGTACCGGAGGTCACAAGCCTCATTAAACTAAAACCAAGGTGTTGACAGGATTACATTCCTTCTGCAGGCTCCAGGGGAGAATCAATTTCTGGGTTTTCTGACTTCTAGAGGTTTCCTGCCTTCATTGGCTCAAGGCTCCAGGCTACCTTTATGCCAGAAACTGCATCACTCCGACCTCTGCTGTTTCTCTGACTCTGTCTCTCCTGCCTCTCCCTTTGAGGAGCTTTGTGATTAAGACGAGCTCACTTAAACTATCCAGGATGACGGCCCCGTTGAAATGCTCAGTCATCTCTACAAAGCTATTCTTGCCATGTAAAGTAGCATGGTCACAGGCTTGACCAGGTTGTGGATAGACTTAGGGACAGCATCTTCTACATCATTTTCTATCAGGGTATGAAATATTCAGGCCCTAACACCAGAAAGTTAGTTACCTTATTACCATATCTTTGGAACATGTGAAAACGTCCTCTAGTGGGTAGAGAGCTAAGAATCCTGTAGTTGCCAGATGGTTCCTCCTAACAAAGACAATAGAATGACAATAGAGCCTAAATTAGAGCGTCAGGATTAGCGGCACTACAAAGGCAGGAATGACATCCTTAGGCGGTGAAATGGATGCTTTTCTCTTCGTGGACGTGCACAGGAGAAACGGAAATGGTGCATCTTAGGCAACATGAGGGAGTGAGAAACGTGAGTGTCTGTTCTTGACGTGAAATGAACACTTGCCCTTTCTGTAAGTGAGTGGCTCTTGGGGACAGATGTTGAAGAAGTAGACTCCAAGACATCCCAGTCTGAAGATGTGCCAGGTAAGAGGTGGTATCCAACAGCAGGGAAAACTTCTGGGGTGGGGGATGCATACTGAGGAGTCTAAAAGGGGTTGAGCCAATACCAGAAAGGGAATCACGCAGGACAGAGGCTCCAAGTGATCTCCTAAGAGCATAGTCACATGTCCATGGGACAATCAGCCTCGAGACACCTGCCACAGGACAGACCAGCTCAGTCATCGGTCATAGCAAAGGAAGTGACAGAATCAGCTAGGGACAGGGTCTCCAACCTGTCTTTTTGTCTCTAATTCCTCAAATTTGAACATAGAAAGGGAACAGAAGGGCAGGATGCTGTAAAAGGCTTTCTTTAGGGCCACCAACTGACAACTAAATTATAACCTGGAAACTTGGGATTAGTTATGAAAGCTTGGCCTTATCTTATGCTTGACCCCCTAGCTCTTATGACTTAAATTAGCCTGCTTCTCTTCATCTGTTTTGCCTCGGGGCTTTTTACCTTTCTTTTCTGTATGTCCTACTTTTCCTGCTTCTTCCATGTCTGGCTGGCTGGCCCATGGCATCCCCCTTTCTCCCTCTTTCTTTTCCTCTCTCCTCTCTATGATCTCCAACCACACATATTGCTCCTCTGCCTAGCTATTTGCCATTCAACTTTTTATTAGACCAATCAGGTGCCTTAGGCAGGTGAGGTAAAACAACAATAGGACATTTGCCATGTGTACTCAATAGTGTACAAGCCGGAGGCCTGGCTGCCATGCTGATGGAGAAAAATCTTGCCTGTGAGATGAGATGACGTAAACTAGACTTACTTCAATGCATTCTAAGTGACTGAGAAGTTAGCAGATTGGCCCAAGATGCTTAAGAAGCTGCTGTTACTCTGATGGAGCAAGAGTGGACAGTCATTAAAAATAGTGCAGGAAGAAAATAGTTTTATTCTTCTACCTCACTAAATTAAGTCTTCAACATACAATCATTCCATCATTGCTGGGCATATGCAAGGACCTCAGTGCAAAAAGTGTGGTAAAAACTGGCACCTGGGTGCAGGACCAACAGCTTTCATGGTGTGGTGGTTTGAGAGAAAATGGCACACATAGGGAGTGGCACTATTAGGAGGTGTGGCCTTGTTGAAGGACGTGTGTCACTGTGGGGGAATGGGCTTTGGGGTCTCCTGTGCTCAAGTCACATTCAGTGTGACACAGAGTTACTTCTGCTGCCTGCGGATCAAGATGTACGACTCTCAGCTCCTTCTCCAGTGCCACATCTGCCTGCATGCCACCATGAGGATAATGAACTAAACCTCCGAAACTGTAAGCCAGCCCGAATTAATTTTTTTTGGGGGGGGACAGGGTTTGTCTGTGGTTTTGGAGCCTGTCCTGGAACTAGCTCTTGTAGACCAGGCTGGTCTCGAACTCACAGAGATCTGCCTGCCTTTGCCTCCCAAGTGCTGGGATTAAATTTTTTTCCTTTATATGAGTTGCCATGGTCATGGTGTCTCTTCACAGCCCTAGAAACCCTAAGACACATGGGATATAAGTAACAGTACATTGGAGTTTTATGGGTGAGTGTTCCTCAGTCACCTGAGGTACTGGTGAGATCAAGTGACCCACTTAGAGAACCTCAAAGACAAATAATTCAACATGACCTGTACAGTTTCCTTTCAGCAAACTATTTCTTTCTTCTCATAACTAACTCTGACTGAAAGCATTGATTGCCTAGCTTTCTAGAACAAATGCATTGAAATGTTAGCTTGACTTCGACCTCGTGTGTCTCAGATGCATTTCTACAGCTGTGGTAAAGACCATGACCAGGAGCAAGTTGGAGAACTGGTTTACTTTGGCTCACAGTTTCAGGCCACTGTCCATCACCAAGGGAAGTCAGGGCAGGAACCTGGAGGGAGAAACCAAGGCAGAGGCCATGGAGAAACACTGCTCACTGGCTTGTTCCTCCTGCCTTGTTTAGCCTGCTCCCTTATACAACTCAAGAGCACCTGTCTTAGAGTGGCACTACCCACAAGGGATTGAATAGCTCTCCCCCATCAATCATCAATCACCAAAAAAAAAAAAAAAAAAAAAAAAAAAAAACACACTACGAACTTGGCCATAGGCCAATCCAGTGGGGGTATTTTCTCATTTCTTAGAAGAAGCTAATTCATCTTCTGTGGGCACATACCAAAACTATTTTGAGTCCTACCTCAAACTCCCTCTGCCTAACCATTATTTTTTGTCTTTGTAATATACAAAATCTCTTCTTTATAATTCAACACCTAAGTTATTATGATTACCATCCCCCTCGACATACTTTGTAACTTTTATAATAAATGTGTCCATTACCTAAGAGAAAAAAATTAAAATTATTCTCCCTTGAAAATTACCAAATGTTGAAATACAACAGCTTCCACACTCCAGTCAACACTGAGATTAAATTTTATTTAAAAATGTAAGAAATTACATAATCATTGTACTATAAGCTAAAAGTTGTAGGGTGAAAAATATATAAATGAACTGTATAGTTACCCTGGTTGCAAAACATGTCTGTGAGGGATGAAGAGTTAGACAGGTCCCTGACAGGGAGAGGGGCCATGACCAGGTAAGAAAGATGGCTGGTTACTTCCTCACACTCCCTACCTCAGACAAAAGCCTCAAAGTTTAAAACAAAGGCCTTGTGGGCTTTTCTCTCACCAATAGAGCACCCTGTTGATGGGCTGACCAAACAAGTTTAAGGCCAGATCCATACATGTTTACACAACAGTTGTGTGCCAATCAAGCATCCTGTCTTTCTTCAAACTGGCCAATGCTGAATTAAGGAAGACCCTTCCCAGACTTTGAAACCCACAGCCCACATGGAGAGGCTGGGCTTATTCTTGTACCCTGTACTGCTCACCACTACTTTATGGAGGGTCTTTCTGTCTGCTTGTTCTGTGTGTGTGTGTTTCCTCACCGCATAAAAGCCTTGTTTTATAGGCTGATTCTGTCTGCTCCCATTGTTGTTGGAGAATTCCCCCCTCCATTTCTACCTGGCACACTCAAGGATTTCCTGCCTTTCAATTATTTACCTGGCAAAGAAAATCAACCTGATCAAGACCCTGACATGGTAACAGCTACACAACTAATTCTCAGTGTTACTCTTGGGGGTGAGAGAGGATGGATAGCCATGGAACTCTGAGAAGGAGGGAAGCTCCTTCCATTGAAAGGGATCAGAGAATTTTGGCCCAAAGTGTACCCTGTGAGACAGTCTCTGAAGAATGGTGCTGTGGGACAATGATCTTGTACTTTGTAAAGATTGGTCAATTGTGTTGTTTTAATAAAATGCTGATTGGCCAGTAGCCACACAGGAAGTGTGGGTGGGGCAATAGCTAACACAGACAAGAATTATGGGCTAATTTAAGATGTGAGAGTTAATAAGAAGCCTGAGCTAATAGGTCAAGCAGTTTAATAATTAATGTAGATCTCTGTGTGTTTCTTTGGGACTGAATGACTGCGGGACTGGGAGGAACAGAAACCTCTGTCAACAGAATGGATTCTGTTAAGCCAGATGGGAGGCATCAAGGTCAAACAAGCCACAAACTAAATGACAGTCACCTAAGAAGTGACAGCACACTCTTCCTTCTGGTTCACAAACCTTCCTACCTTAGCAGAGGGAAAAACAGAGAAAGTGGGTGTGGAGAAAGAAAGAGTGTAAGAAAATAAAGAGATGCTTGATGGAAGGGACAAGGAGAAAATGAGAAATGAGAAATACGCTTGCCTTGGAACGCACCTACCTTCTACATACAGGGAACCCCAGTCCTTCTATTCAAAGCCAAATCCAGGCATAACCCTCCTTGTTCCCCTATTTCTCATTCCGTGCTTACGCCTCAGACTACTGCTCTCTGGCATTGTCCCTATCATTCCATTTGCACCTTTCTTAATAAGGTCCCCCACGCCCAATTTCCTATCGGCTGATTTCATCTTGCCTGGCCTTTGTGTATTCACCTTGTATCCTCTCCTGCAGTTGTCAATACTACTTATACCCAGTGGGTTTTAACTGTGGGGGGGGGGGGTGGGAGGGGGAATTTCTCCTCCCAAGTTCGTATAGCCATGTCTGATGCAGATTTTGCTTGTCTCAATGGGATTGGAGCAGGTACTATTGACATAAGTGAGTCAAGACCTGGAACAATACAGAATAACCTATAACAGACAGGATGGCCTCACACCACGGCCATTTACCTGGCTCAAAATGCCAGCCCTCCCAAAGCTGAGAAACCACTGTGCTGTGCTTTGGGTGTATGACCACAAAGGTTCCTATGGAGAAAGCTTGATCCCTTGTGTAGAATCATGTAGAGGAGGGGTCTAGTGGAGGATGACTAAGTCCAATTAGGGCAATGCTCCCTGGAAGATGAATTCAATTATCTTGAGAGTGTGTTGTTGAAAGCCCATTGCTGACACTTGGCCCTTCTGCAGGCATGCACCTGCTCTCTTTCCAATCCTTTGCCGAATTGTGATGAAGCCTGAAGGCTCTCCCACAGAAGTTGAACAGATAACGCCACCCAGCCTTAGATTTCCAGTCTCCAAAAGCAGTGAGCCTCCAAGAAGAACTAATACCTATACTCCTTAATGTATTTCACAATATAGAATCAGAAGAGTCATTGCCAAATTCCTTTTATGAAGCTACAGTTACCCTGACACCAAAACCACAAAAAGACCCAACCAAGAAAGAGAATTACAGACCGATCTCACTCATGAACATCGATGCAAAAATTTTCAATAAAATACTGGCAAACCGAATCCAAGAACACATAAGAAAAATTATCCATTATGATCAAGTAGGCTTCATCCCAGAGATGCAGGGCTGGTTCAACATACGCAAATCTATCAATGTAATCCACCATATAAATAAACTGAAAGAAAAAAACCATATGATCATTTCACTAGATGCTGAAAAAGCATTCGACAAAATTCAACACCCCTTTATGATAAAGGTCTTGGAGAGAATAGGGATACAAGGGTCCTACCTAAATATAATAAAAGCTATTTACAGCAAGCCAACAGCTAACATTAAATTAAACGGAGAAAAACTCAAAGCCATCCCACTAAAATCAGGAACACGACAAGGATGTCCACTCTCTCCATACCTCTTCAATATAGTGCTTGAAATTCTAGCAATAGCAATAAGACAACATAAGGAGATCAAGGGGATTCGTATTGGAAAGGAAGAAGTTAAGCTTTCGTTATTTGCAGATGATATGATAGTGTACATAAGCGACCCCAAAAATTCTACCAAAGAACTCCTACAGCTGATAAACAGCTTTAGTAATGTGGCAGGATACAAGATCAACTTCAAAAAATCAGTTGCCTTCCTATACACTAAGGATAAGGAAGCAGAGAGGGAAATCAAAGAAGCATCACCTTTCACGATAGCCACAAATAGCATAAAATACCTTGGGGTAACCCTGACCAAGGAAGTGAAAGATCTACTTGACAAGAACTATAAGTCTTTGAAGAAAGAAATTGAAGAAGACACCAGAAAATGGAAAGACCTCCCTTGCTCTTGGATTGGGAGGATCAACATAGAAAAATGGCAATTCTACCAAAAGCAATCTATAGATTCAATGCAATCCCCATCAAAATCCCATCAAAATTCTTCACAGATCTGGAGAAGACAATAATCAACTTTATATGGAAAAACAAAAAACCCAGGATAGCCAAAACAATGTTATACAATAAAGGATTGTCTGGAGGCATTACCATCCCTGACTTCAAACTCTATTACAGAGCTACAGTACTGAAAACAGCTTGGTATTGGCATAAAAACAGAGAAGTTGACCAATGGAATCGAATAGAAGACCCTTACATTAACCCACAAACCTATGAACACCTGATCTTCGATAAAGGAGCTAAAAGTATACAATGGAAAAAAGAGAGCATCTTCAACAAATGGTGCTGGCAAAACTGGATGTCAATCTGTAGAAGAATGAAAATAGATCCATATCTATCACCATGCACAAAACTCAAATCCAAATGGATTAAAGACCTCAATATCAGTCCGAACACACTGAACCTGATAGAAGAGAAAGTGGGAAGTACTCTACAGCACATGGGCACAGGAGACCACTTCCTATGTATAACCCCAGCAGCACAGACACTAAGGGCATCATTGAATAAATGGGTCTTCCTGAGGCTGAGAAGCTTCTGTAAAGCAAAGGACACTGTCACTAAGACAAAAAGACAACCCACTGACTGGGAGAAGATCTTCACCAACCCTGCAACTGACAAAGGTTTGATCTCCAAAATATATAAAGAACTCAAGAAACTAGACCGTAAAAGGCTAATCAACCCAATTATAAAATGGGGCACTGATCTGAACAGAGAATTCTCAACAGAAGAACTTCAAATGGCCAAAAGACACTTAAGGTCATGCTCAACTTCCTTAGCGATCAGGGAAATGCAAATCAAGACAACTTTAAGATACCACCATACACCTGTCAGAATGGCTAAAATAAAAAACACCAATGATAGCCTTTGCTGGAGAGGTTGTGGAGAAAGGGGTACACTCACCCATTGCTGGTGGGAATGCAAACTTGTGCAACCACTCTGGAAAGCAGTGTTTCGGTTTCTCAGGAAATTCGGGATCAACCTACCCCTGGATCCAGCAATACCACTCTTGGGAATATACCCAAGAGAGGCCCTATCATACAACAAAAGTATATGCTCAACTATGTTCATGGCAGCATTGTTTGTAATAGCCAGAACCTGGAAACAACCTAGATGCCCTTCAACGGAAGAATGGATGAAGAAAGTATGGAATATATACATATTAGAGTATTACTCAGCAGTAAAAAACAAGGACTTCTTGAATTTTGCATACAAATGGATGGAAATAGAAAACACTATCCTGAGTGAGGTAAGCCAGACCCAAAAAAGAGGAACATGGGATGTACTCACTCATATTTGGTTTCTAGCCATAAATAAAGGACATTGAGCTTATAATTCATGTTCCTAGAGAAGCTGAATAAGAAGGTGAATCCAAAGACAAACACATAGGCATCCTCAGGAATATTAACCTTCATCAGGCGATGAAAGGAGACAGAGACAGAGACCCACATGGGAGCACCGGACAGAAATCTCAAGGTCCAAATCAGGAGCAGAAGGAGACGGAGCACGAGCAAGGAACTCAGGACCACGAGGGGTGCACCCACACACTAAGACAATGGGGATGTTCTATTGGGATCTCACCAAGGCCAGCTGGCCTGAAAAAGCATGGGATAAATCCGGACTAGCTGAACATAGCGGACAATGAGGAATACTGAGAATTCAAGAACAATTGCAGTGGGTTTTTGATCCTACTGCACGTACTGGCTTTGTGGGAGCCTAGGCAGTTTGAATGCTCACCTTACGAAACCTGGATAGAGGTGGGCAGTCCTTGGGCTTCCCACAGGTCAGGGAACCCTGATTGCTCTTAGAGCAGATGAGGGAGGGGGACTTGATCGGGGGAGGGGGAGGGAAATGGGAAGCGGTTGTGGGGACGAGGCAGAAATCCTTAATAAATAAATAAATTTAAAAAAAAAAAAAACAAAAGCAGTGAGCCAAACCAACCTCTCTTGTTTATAACATAGCTAGCATAAGCATTCTGCTATACTAACATAAAGCAGACTGAAGTAGGAAAATTGAGAATGGGAAGTGGGATTTCTACAACTGTCCCTGGAAATGTGGAAATGGATTTGGAAGGAGGTAATAGCCAAGGCTGGGTAATGTGCAAAGCAATCTAGGAAAAGCCTGGAATGCTGTAAGCAAGGCATTAGGGACTCGTCTTTTACAGAAAATCCCTCAAAAGGAATTAACGTAGTTATTGTGGGACCCTACGTAGGTCTTTTAATTTTTTTATTACATTTTTACTCATCCATGTGTGCAAGTGCCACAGCGTACATATGGAGATCAGAGAGCAACCTACAAGGATGGGTTCTCTCCTTCCACTGTGTGGGTACCAGGGATCAAACTCAGGCTGTCCGGCTTGGCGGCAAGCACCACTGAACCATCTCACCAGCTCCCTACTCAGTTCTTAAGAGAATGGGTTACAATTAAGTGGAATTATCTCATGTATCTAAAAATGTTCAGTGCTGCACCATGGAAACAAAGCCCGGGACTCAAATATATAACAGAGAATTCATTGATTAACCTCTGCTTTGTCTGGTATGTTCATCACCCTTCATGGAAGAAATGGCTTAGGAGCTCAGCGTGGTGGGACATACCTGTAATACCAGCAGTTGAGAGGTAAGACGGGGGATCAGGAATTTGAAGCAAAGCTATTATTGGCTACAAGGTCAGCCTCTACTTATGAGAGCCTGTCAGAAAGAGAGAGAGAGGTGGGAAAGAAAGAATGGAAGGAAGGGAGGGAGGGAGGGAGGGAGGGAGGGAGGGAGGGAGAAGGGAGGAAGAGAGGGAGAGAAGGAGGGGGAGGAAGGGAGGGAGGGAGGGAAGGAGGGAGGAAGGGAGGGAAGGGGGAGGGAGGAAGAGAGTGAGAGAAGGAGGGGGAGGAAGGGAGGGAGGGAGGGAAGGAGGGAGGGAGAGAAGGAAAGAAAGAAAGAGGAAAACAGTGAAGAAGGGAGGAAGCTTGCTTAAAATGATACGCAATTAAAAATCATATTAAATGTTTCTACAGATTGTTTAGCTTGATCTGTGGCTCAGAACCATCTATAACTCCGGTTCCAAGAAATCTGATGCCTTCTTCTGGCCTCCAAGGGCACCAGGCTCACATGTGGTGTGCATACATACATGCAGGCAAGACACTTATACACATGGAACAAAATAAAGAAGTCTAAATAAAAACAAGTTTTCAGCACAAGTTTAGAATGAGTGACTGAAGCAATTAAAGTAATTCTAAAACAAGGTTTGAATAAAATGGCAGGTTTCAACAATGCCAGAAAGCATTTCTAGAATATTTGCCCATTTTGAAAAGAAGAATAAAGGAAACTGTATACACACTTTTAATAGAGGCAAAATCAATCATTAAGCTAATTTTGAAACTGTACTGAACTATGCTGTTGACAGTGTTCCAATAAGTAAATTAAGAAGCACAAAGGTTATGTATTAAGAAATCCAGCAAATTTCTGATTTGGAAACAAAAACACCTCTAAAGTTTCTACAAACCAACAATGACCTTATTCAAAAGTTGAGTCTTTTCATAACTAAGAATATGACCTATTTCCTTAATATTCTTAATCTTAATTAAGCCCCTTTGTTTTTCTTTAATAAAAAAATCACAGAGCCCAAGCTAATTAAGAATATTTCATTGTTTCTCAGTTTACAAAATTTGAATCAGTTTTTGTTTTTTTTTTTTTTATGAAACGAATAGATGTTTTTCCAGGTATACATCATGACATTGCCTCTGACTAAAATGTTGACAGGCTGAGCGGTTCCAAATGAGTTATGTTACCCTTAAAAAGAATAGCATTGACTCAAGAAACTACCTTCTCAGGCCAAGCTTCTTGATGACAGGCCTTTGGCTAAGGGGCTCAAATAATGGAAATAATATACTATTAAATAATTCAGGTTTCTCTTTTTCATTTAGAATTGTTTCATTGAGAGAAGTTATGGAGTATGAAGTGCCTTGAATTGTGTTGTTCTTTACAGCAAAATATGGTATAAACGTCTTTATATAAACCTACCATCTCATTCAGGATTACCAACGATCCACCTCTTTTAATTCTAGATGGAGGACTGGAAACAGCAATTTAGTCTGTGTGCATGTCATATGCATGTTTACATAGCCATGTGTATGCAGTTGCATGTTGAGGTTGGGGATTCATCTCTAGCATCATCCTGTATTTATTTCCTCTTCATTTTTTTCACATAAGATCTCTCACTGAGTCTGTAATTATTGGATTCAGCTAGACTAACTGACCAGTAAAGAACACAGACCCTCTGGTCTCCACATCCCCAATGCTGGGATTTCAGGAGCTCATCACTATGCCTGATGTTTGCACAGCAAGCGCTTGACCAACTGAGTCCTCTCTCCCGTGGTCTCTTTCCCACTTTTTCTGTAACTCGCCTTTAATTCAGTCCTTTTGTGCATTGCTATTATTGTTTGTTCACTTGGGTTTTCTGGTCTCAAAATAAAAGTGACCTAGGATGCAGATATGCCTGGATCTCTGCACATTCCAGTAACATTTTCCACTGGAGTGTTGAATTTAATGACTGAGCCCTGGATGCTCCAGGTATGTTTAGCCTGGGTAGAGAAGTACATAGAAGCTCCTTTTCAAATTGTTCTTAAATTAGTATTCATGGTCAATGTTCAAAATGATCACTGCCTAAATATTAGATTAATGCATAAAAAGAAATTTCCTTCAAAATGTTGTCAGATCATTCATAGAGCATATGACTTCATATACCTTATCTTACACAGTAATCTAGCAGCATAGATATGTTTATATCACCCTACTATTATACCTTAACAGCCACAGTTAATCCAATGAAGTTTTTTTTTAATTGTTTTGGTGGCTGAGACAAGAGAGTATCAAGCGTGCAATAGCAAAGTTAGTTTCCTTTAAAAAAAAAATACTATCAACAACAGCAACAAAAGCTGTGAATGGCGAGAGTGGCGAGCTGTCAATCCTCAGCATTTCTGCGTGAGTTCAGCATCCGATCTGAGAGTCGTTGCCTTGCTCTCTTTAGTCTCTGAGTTTTCTGGGGTTGGAGAGGCAGAACTGGCTTGAACCACAGATAGTTATTTGCTCAAAATCGTAGAGATGAGAAGTGCAGCATCACATAGTGCACATAGCAGGTTCCTTCTGAGGGCTGTGAGGGAAGATCTGTTTTGTTCCCTCTGAGGCTTGCAGGTATCTGCCTTCTCCCTGTCTGTGTGAATTTCCCTCTGTGTCTGTTTATATTTGAATTTCTCTGGGGTTTTGTTGTTTTGTTTTTTACATTGATTTGTAGGCAGAGTTCTCCTGTCACTATGAGGTTTAATATAAATAATAAATGCTTAGTCAATAGCTCAGGCTTGTTACTACCTAACTCTTACATTTAAATTAACCCATATTTCTTATCTATGCTTTGCCACATGGCTCATAGCTTTTTACCTCATTTTCTGCACATCCTGCTTTCTCAGCAGCTGGCTGGCAGCTCCTCTGACACTGCCTTCCTCTTCCCAGAGTCCTCTGTTTCTGGCTGTCCTGCCTATACTTCCTGCCTGGCAACTAGCGTGTCAGCCTTTTATTAACCAATGGGAGTAATACATATTCACCGTCTATAGAGGATTATTACACAACATTGATTTTGTCATGCATGCCTGTGCAATGGCCCATGTGTGGAGGTCAGAGGACAGTTTTTAGGAGTGAGTTCTCTCCTTTTACCATATGGGTTCTGGGGTTCAAGCACAGGTATTCTAGATTGTCAGCAAGCACACTTACCCACTGGGCCATCTTTCCCACCCCCTTTAAATTACAAGGACAGCAATCATATCATATTAGAAGCCATCCTAATGACCTCATAATAACTTTACCTGCTAAAGACCTGTAATGGTTAATTTCAAGTTGAGATCTTGAGTCCACTGGGAGATGAGCCTCTGAGAATCAAGAAGGTGCATCTTGATATGTTAACTAAGTTTAGGAAAATGGCCCATTGTGGGTCCAGCCATCCCCTGGGCTGGTATTCAAAATTGTATATAAAAGGAGAAAGTAAGAACAAACCTCCATCACTCTGCTTTCTGATTGTAGATATGATGTGTCTAGCTGCTTCAAGTTCATAACTTCACTGCCTAGACTTGCCTATCATGATGGGCTGTATATTCCTGAGCCCAAATAAGCCCAGACCAAGGTCATCTGGCTGTTTAATAATTGTCAGAGCCCAAAATTATGCACTGTTACTGGCTCAACCTGAACTATTACCCAAAAGCTACTTTCTTTTTAATGTTTTATTAGAATATTCTAAGTATATATAATAATGGGTTTAATTATGACATTCATACTATATATAATGCATTCTGATCATCTATTTTCATTTGAAAACTTCCAAACTGATGTACCCTTGAATCCCCCACTCAGATTTAGATTTATTCAGTTTTCTCTGATGTTCTCTCCCCCCTCCCAGCCTCCCTTTCCTTCTCTGTCCCCTTCCCTACTAGTTCTCCAGTCTATCACACCCTAACATTCCTTCCCGTCTCCTAAAAGTACGTTCTTCTTATCTCCACCGTTTATCATCACTAGTAGATACTGTTAGAACACTGCCATCAAATCTAGACTCAATTCTAAATCCTCTGTTATCCCATAAAGGCTTTGTTGCTTTAATTTAACTTTTTTATTAAAAAGCCAGTCAAGGATTATTAATTTTAATTCTCATATCTATTACTTATTTTTTAGTTTTATTTATTTTACTTCTTTTTATTCTTCCTTGTTTTTTTGCCTACTCTATTGTGTGGAAATCAAACCTAGGACCTTGATTAGCTAAGCTGAAGAAGGATGCTTAAAGAAATCCCACACTAGTTCAGAACTGAATATAAGAGAGGGTTATTTATTTAGGGGTAGACTCAAAGATCACAATGCTCTGCTCAAACAGGGAACAGCAACCACTCCCTTTGTCAAACCTCCTATTTTAAAATTAAGGAACAGGAATAGGCTTGAATTCTCTGACCTTTGGTCAGGGTGGAGCTGATCCACCTCTATGGGCCATTTTAATGTCTAAAACACCAAGTGACCACACCCTTGGTCAGGGTGTGTAGCCACACCTGTTGTCAACAACTTTGAAAGAGCAAAAATGAGTTCAAACTCTCTGACCTCCAGTCAAGACAGAAGAGGTTCCCATCTTTGAGTACCCACAGTGCCGCAGTGCACGTGCAGAGGTCAGAAGACACCGTCAGGTATCAGTCCTTGTTTTCCGCTTTGTTTCAGGCAGAGTTTCTTGCTTGCTGCTGTGTGGCTTTCCAAGGAGTCTCCTGCATCCATTGCCACCTCATCATGGGGAGCTGCAATTACAGACACACACGACTAGGTCCAGTTTTGCATGGGTTCTGGGGATCCAAAATCAGACCTTTGTGTTTATACAGTGAGTGATGTATCCATGGAGCCATTTCCCCAGACTCTGGCATCTTTTTTAAAAAAGAAATGAGTAGAAAAGAATTTGATAAGATGCATGTTAGGAAAACTATTGCTATTATTAGCCCTATGAAATGGGGCTAGCCATGGGATAGGACACAATAGCAGATAAAACCAGATTTTAGTTGGCAGGTGTCCTTGATCTAGGAGAGTTAGTATCAATGGTGAAGTCCCATGAGCTGTTGTAGGTGTTTGGTGTTATCTGGAGAGTGCTTTGAGAATTGGTCTTGGCAAAGGCAGCAGGAGTGACCTGTAAAATATATTTGAAACTGGCTGGGGTTAGCAAAAGGCTCTGGAGACTGTTAGTTTTTATACACCTGAAACCTGTTCATCTTGAACTATGAAGCCTGTTAAAGAGGCATACCTGTCTGTATTTTAGCAGGAAACTTCACAAATAAAGTAATGAGCTACAAGTACCTTCAAACGCCATTAGACAGATCTGAGAGGGATAAATGAGCAAAATCTGAGACAGCTTTTTTAGCTACACAGGCAATCCCAAATCCTCTCCTTGGTCCTTGGAAAACACCAGTCTTAGAAGCAGTGCTTTGCCATCAACTGCTGAGTACAAGAGGCCCAAAGAGTTTTCCTGTGGGGAGGGGAGATTTAGTCTACCTGTCTTGACAGGATGGGAAGATTGATTCCTCGAGTGAAGCATCCAGGAAACTGAAGAGGTGGAAAGCCACGTTTTTCCTGTGTGGGTGGCTGCCAAACCCAAAGGTAAAGCCAGAGGCAGAAGGAACCATACCTCTTCTTGGAAGAGCTAAAGGGTGCTGCTCTTGGAAGAGCTAAAGGGTGCTGTGGAAGCTGGCGTGTCTGTGTTAGAAGCTCTTTTGTTAAAATACCATACTCTTAGATCTGTAAGGCACTTGAGAGTCAAGGTACCATTACCTGTTATTTTAAACTGGGCATATAAGCTAAATTTAGGTGTGTATTTTATCCAATTAGTTATAGTTTATCAATGCTAGTAGATGCAAGAAGATGAAAATGCATATTTTAATAAGTCAAAGAATACTAGCATGTGTGGGTACTCTTACCAAACATGGCAGACTAGCACATGTGGGTACCCTTATCAAAGATGGCAGACTAGCACATGTGTACCCTTACCAAAGATGGTGGCTGTGAAAACTGAATGGCAGGCATCCCTGGTCACACAATCTTCACCTCAGTGAAAGCCTGGCTTCCACTGCACGAGTCAGGCTTTTGGTGCATGACGCGACATCAGTGAAAGCACTAAAATCAAATGGGTCACCCCAGGAACCATATCAGCTATGCTCTTTAAAAGGGGAACTCACCAAGTGAAGCTGTTCTTGCCTGGCAGAGAGGGCACGTGGGAAGGTGTTGTTCAATACGCGGCCCTGAGCCCTGGGCCCATGGGGAAAATGGACCCTTTTGATGGGAATCCTCCATCTATTAGGAAAAAATTCTTAAGAAGAGCCTCTCCGCCCATGCAAAATAACTCCAATTAGACCAGATTAGGCCAAATCAAAAATGCCCACGTTTAATAAATGCAGCGCTCTTGGGTGGCTGGGAGCATGAGTGGGGTAGACAGAGAGGGAGAGCACATGCAAACCCGAAACCACATGTTCCTTCTTCTATGTGTGAGCCTAAATAGCCTGGAGTGGTCAGCATTTGGTGGGATTTCCCGGAGGTTGAGTCCGACCCTAGGCAACTGGGGGGGGGGGGGGGGGGGGAGAACCTGAGATGGAGCTTTCCACTCTATTGTCGCTCCATTGGTGCCCCAAGGATGACTGCAGGGGCTGGGGTGACGCCCCCAACTTAATATTACAGTACACAAATATTGATTTTAGTAAAAAGGAAAACTTTAGCTTCTTAGTTTATACTTACTGTGCAGTTTGAAAATATTTTTCAATAAATATAATACATTGTACATGATTTTTAAGTCAAGAAATATTGAATGAAGGGACATATTTTAATTAAAAACCACATTCATGAGATAGCAATACTTCTGCTCGATATTTTTCTTACTATATTGGTTTTTGCCTATTGTTAAAAGATTCAATTTGTGTGATAATATGTTGAATTTTGGAAATGATTACCTTATATTTCATGATATGATTGTCAGTTTACTCCGCTTTATCTGAAAATAAACATCATTTAAGTGTCAAAAAAAAGTCATTGATAAGGGAAGGGAAAAAGCAAGCAATATCAGGGGATTTTAAGGGATTGTCTTAATTTTCCATTGTTAGGGAAAGTTACCAAACAAAACCAAAAAAAATCCTGAAACCAAAATGAGTACACAAAGTTGGGAGGAAGAAGTGGTGGGCAGTGTATAAGAAGCTGAAGAGGAAGAAGTAAAGGATGAGTGGAACGAATTTGATTAAAACACATTGTATATACACATGAAATTCTCAAATGAAAAATGGATCAAAAACTTTCTGATAAAATTGGAAAGTATATTAATACATCTCTCAGTAGTGAATTACAAAAAAAAAAAAGTCCTAAAGCTGGGTTCTTAGAATGAAAAGAAGCTGGTTCACTCATACTTTTAGAGGTGGAAAGTCCAAAATCAGTGACCCTATTGTTCAGCCTCCAATGGGGTGCTCTGGCAGGGGTACATGCAAGATGGATGATAAAACAAAAATGCAAACTAGGAACTATCTTTTATCATGACCCACTATTGTGAGAACTAACTGGATTTTATCAGAACCACATTAACTCCACCAAGGCCAGTTACCACAACAACCTCAACAATGCTTCCTCCAAGTCCCTACTACCTCTGTACCCCAATTCTGCCACACAGAACCAAGACACACACACACACACACACACACACACGATCATTGTGGGACAAACTATATGCAAATATACCTAGAATTAGTTCATAGTTAACTCTGGTGTTTTGTGATAAGTTGGGTCCTGTTCTAGGTTTCTCTGAAAATAAGTGTCACGCCTTAGGAAGACATTTTTGTTGGAGTAAAACATGCGATTTTAAAGTTAGAAGGACATAATTTTAGATCAAGATTCTTGTGCTTGCCAGACATGGTGGCTCACACCTTTAATCCCAGCACTCAGGAAGCAGAGACAGGTGGATCTCTGTGAGTTCCAAGCCAGCCTAGTTTGTAAACAGTGAGTTCCAGGCCAGCCAGGGTCACACAGTGAGACTCTGCCTCAAGAAACAAAGAAAGCAGCAGTAACAAAAGAATCTACTACTTACTCCATGTGTGATCTCAAATCAGTCACCTAACCTCTTCAATTTGTTTGTCGATTAGGATTGTAAGAGTTCCCTATTTAGCCAAAAAAATAATTAAAATAGTGAATATGTTTTTACAAAGTCTAGGCCACATAAAAGCGGTTTTCTTATTTTAGCAGCAAATACCATAAGCTATCATTTTCTCCCACGTGACAAAATTTAAGAAACTTTAAGATAATCCCAGCTACAGGGGCTAATTCCATAACTGCCTAGGTGCATTCTTTCAACCTCTGCTGTTTTTGAATTTAGAAAAGAAAATGAAAAGCCCTTTGCTACATTCCTATCAATCATAACTTTCTACTGAACATTGGATTAAAATATCTCAGATCTCACGCCAAATGAGGATGGGGTTAATTTTTATTCCTCGGCTGTACAATTGTTAACATTTTTATACATTTCATATTTAGCAGAAAATGAAAAGCATTACAGTGGAGGAGAAAACTATGTTAAGAATCTGAATCCAGTGGAAATATTTCCTCCGAGAGCCCAGCACTGGTTTGAAGTATTTGATGCTGGTCAAGAGATGCTAACGATTATGTTAGTGTGTGTTGGTCAGTTCCAGCTTATAGCATTCACAGCAGGAATGTAGTGAGCCTGAGAGTGTGACAAAATCAACGTTATTCTGCTCCCAGGTGTCTGGGCTACATAAAAATTCAGGCTCTGAATACAGACAGAAGGGTTTCTTACTATTTTTTTGAGTTTTGAATCTAGGCATAAATAAAAAGAAACCCGGATCATGCTAAAAGTTGTTAACTGTGGACGGACCTCCTTTTCCAGTGAGTCCAAATAAGAGCCCATTCTAAAATACCCATCGATTAGTGATAGTTAATTAATCCTGTTGAATATTAAGCTCATACAATGGGTATGTGATTCTAGGGTCTAAAATGTCCCATTTCCCTGGAATCAAAGCAAGAATATATGGATAAGACAGACACGCTCAATTTCAGGCATGAGGTGGTATGGTTGGCGTAGGTCTTGACTGTCCAGTTTAGTCTACCAATAACCCTGGCTTTGAGCCAAGCACTGCAGTCTCCACACAGGTAAACCAGGAGAATTGAATAAAACAGCCCTTGAAATCTCCCCCAGGTATGAGATCTGACAGTTCTGTAGCTGTTTTAAAATTCAATATAACCCTCTAAGTAGATTGTTGTAATCACTCTCTTCTCTTCAGCCTTCTCCTGACTGGATGCTAATCTTTGAGACTAGCTTGATTCGACATAGCAGAGTTTTGCTTTGTTTTGTTCCAGGTCTGGCCCTGGAACCATCTTTTATCTACTGCCACCACCCTCCCCTGTGGTTAAAAGGTAGACCCAATGTTAGTGTGTGAGAACAGACCCTAAGGAGGCAATGGCAGGAACTTTTAACTTACCTACCAGAGAATGTTCCTCTGCTGAAGAGCCTATTTCGTAAGGATTCCATGGGTAAGAAGGAAGGTAGAGTCCACCACCACCATCAGCATGCATGTTCTACCAATATGTCCTACCCAGCTGTTGTATTTCTGGTGTGGGTCTTCGTTCACGTGGGTTCCAGAAAGAAGTACAGAGGCCCCTCGAGGATGATTTTAGCCTTTTCCACCTGCAGTGTAGATTTCTCTTTGTGAACTGAACCCCGAACTGAGCTAGACAGGCTTCCTTATAGCTCTCCACTTTACACATTTAGCAGGCTGATTTCCATATCCCCAAAACATCCCGAAGGATCTTCCAAAGGGATGATACGAAATGCAAATTCTCGATTAGGGACTATCACAGTGTGCAGGATTTTTCCCAACCAAGTTTTGCATAGGTTTTATGCCCTTGGGAAACTCTCTGGCAAGGTTCACCAAGAGGGCAACAAGAGAAACAAAAGGTAACTGCTAAACATGAGGTAGATTTAAGGTTCAGTGCTAGCCCTCTGGAGCCAGATCTGGTGCAATTCAGGGGAATTCTCCCATCGTCCCAGTAATATAAAGGTTTCACCTCAGTAGTTCTGGTATCATGTTAATCACAGCTGATTCTTCAGCCCCAGCTAACCAGAACCACAAAATCTTAAATCAAAATGCAAATGGCCCAGATAGAGGTTTTAATCTTCCCTCTGAAATTTCACAAGCCAGGCCTCTATATTCTGCACCACTTTCAACGTTTTTATCTTCCAAGCTCCCACAGAATAGCCCACTGAGCTCTCAACACTCAATAGCTTCTCTAGCCTCAAATTCCAAAGGCCTTCAACCATTCACCCAAAAACATGGTCAGATCTGTCATGGCAATACCTCACTACGCTGGTACCAATTTGTCTTAGGGTTTCCATCACTGCAATAAAACACCATGACCAAAAGAGCAAGTAGGGAGGAAAGAGTTTATTTTTCTTATACTTCTACATTGCTGTTCATCACTGAAGTCAGGACCATAACTCCAGGATCCTGGATGCAGAAGTTGATGCAGAGGTCATTGAGGAGTGCTGCTTACCAGCTTGCTCCCCCTGGCTTAATTAGTCTACTTTCTAATAGAACCCACGAGTTCTAGCCCAGGGATGGTACCACCCACCATGGCCTGGGGGCTCTCATCTTAATCGTTAATCAAGAAAATGCCTCCACAGACTTACACTCGGGCCAATCTGACAGAATCAATTCATCAACTGAGGTTCCCTCTTCCTAGATAACACTAGCTTGTGTCAGGTTAACAGAAACTAACCAGCATATATGATATATAGTACAACTAAACATTGAAGAAATTGGGGAGTTTTGTTGCTGTTGTTATTGTCTTCATCCTTGTAGCTGTAGTAATGGGGGCAGCGGGCTGCGGCCTGGCTCCTGGCCGCCTGGCTAGCTTATGCCCCGAAATAACAACACACAAATTGTATTCTTTTAAACACTGCCTGGCCCATTAGTTTCAGCCTCTTATTGGCTAACTCTCACATCTTGATTAACCAATTTCTATTAATGTGTGTAGCACCACGAGGTGGTGGCTTACCGGGAAGGATTCTAGCCTACATCTGTCTTGGGTCGGAGAATCATGGCCACTGCCTCACTTCCCTTCTTCCCAGCATTCTGTTCTGTCTACTCCACCCACCTATGTTCTGACCGATCAGGCCAAGCAATTTCTTTATTAATTAACCAATGAAAGCAATGCATAGAAAGAAGACCCACCTACATCATGTAGCCATTGGTTTTTGTTGTTTGTTGTTTTGTTTGTTTTGTTGTTTGGATTTTGAGACAGGGTTTCTCTGTAGCTTTGGAGCCTGTCCTGGAACTCGCTCTGTAGACCACGCTGGCCTCTATAGGATCCAGCCATGACAAGCTCAAAAAAGGCCTGAGTCTCAGTAGTTTACCCTAAGGCAATACCTGGTTCCAAGGAAGACCATGAGCATTCTAACCATTGTGGATAGGATCACCTGCCAACACACACCCATTGCTTTTCACCAAGACACCCCTAGACAAATGTTAGCCAATCATGGGTTCTGAACCTTAGAAATCCCTCTCCCCAACCTCTGCTATAATAAAACCCAACCCCAACTGAGTTTGGAGCTCTCCGATCATGCCAATATGTCAGATACGTGGAGAGTTCAAGTTCAAACTTGAACTTTTACTTACTTTGCTTTTACATACAGGACTCAGTCTCCTAGTTGGTTGAGGGGGCTCCATGATCTTGGCATAACAGTCTCAAACTCACAAGGATCTGCCTGTCTCTGCCTCCTGAGTGCTGGGATTAAAGGCATGCGCCACCACCACTCAGCTTGTTTTTGTTTTTCCCTTTTGAACTTTGTCTAAACAACTTAGCAGTTTGGATCTTAGTTTGAAACTGCTTAGGAGTTCGTGGCTCAATGTGTTTAGCTATCATATATTATGCATTATTATATATGTTATTCTATATCAAATATATTCTGCCTCATTAGGTAGCTTTGTTCAGGGTTCTTTCATTACAACTTTCCCGTCTACCAACTTAGATAGTAGATGGTGGGCTGAATTGAGCCAAGGAAATATTATCTAAGGTTTCTAAACTTGTTTTTCTAACTATACACTGTTATTTTATAAAAAGAAAAATTTCATTCTCTTTAAAGATGTTTTGGAGCCAGGAGGTAGTAATGAACACCTTTAATTCCAGCACTCTGGAAGCAGAGACAGGAGGATCTCTGTGAGTTCGAGGCCAGCCCAGTCTACAGAGTGAGTTCCAGCACAGGTTCCAAAGCTACAGTGAAACCCTGTCTCAGTCTCCCTCCCCAAAAAAGATGGTTTTGGAGTGACTGTAGCTCCATTGTTACTGATGGGCAGAGTTGATTTTTCCAGATCACCAAGTTTCTCACAGGTTTTCCCTGTTCTTCCAGTCACAAAAGTCTTTCCATTCAATCTGTTCAAAAGGTCCATGTTCATTGGATCAGCTCTCTTTCTGGAGATTCAGAAGTGGGGTATGCCCAGGGTCACCAGGGGAGGGTGCATTGTGGGATAAGTCACATTCTAATAGGCAAAAGAAGGAATGGCAGGAAAAGAGTAGAGGGCCAATGACAAGCTAGTTGATGCTGCAGATGTGTAACAGACACGTGATAGGTCCACGGTCTGCACGGGTTACACCATGATAATCCCACTCCCCTGTCTAACATACCTTATCAGTGTACTCCGCAAGTCTGAAAACCTTCTTTGAAAAATGGAGAGAACGAATTTTAGCCAAAAATAGGATGTCTCAGAGCTATTGAGATGGTTGTTCAGGCAAGGCCAATTGCATCTATGCCTGAGAACCTGAGTTTGATTCCTGGGACCCACTTGGTGGCAGGAGATGTCTGTTTCAAATTGTCCTCTGACCCCACAAGCATGCTGTGGCATATATGCACACATAGAACGATGATAGGTAGATAGATAGATAGATAGATAGATAGATAGATAGATGATAGATAGATAGATAGTAGGTAGATATCTTCTTGTTCAAATGTCTTTCTGAAACACTGATTTTAAGTGGAGTAGGTATGGGGTGAGAATTTTCATTACTCACATAATCTACTGTCAAATTCGGCTACGTGAACTCATTATGTAACTTGGCTCACCCCAGTCTTAGAATTCAAATATTGCCATAATTGTCACTATGAATATGTTTCCTTTTCTGAGGTCCTATTCAATCTCACAAGACTGCTGAGATTCGGGAGCTCTTAAATATAGAAAACCTGCTCTAATCGTGTCCTTAAATCTCCTGCCTGCTCTTTGCTGTTAACAGAGAAAATGTTAGAAATCAAAACCCAGGAGGTCATCATAAGGAGAGAAAAGCCGTTCAAAGGAAACCGAAACCATAGAACACAGAGTTCCTTGCTGCCGCTGACTTTGAGCGAGACATAGACAAAACAGTTATTCATAAATCTGAGGTAACATCCTTTTCAATTTTATTTAACGAAATGCTATAGTTGCTGAAACCGGAGTCTACCAGTATTCCTATAACATGTCATTTTTCCTCCAGTTCAGATACATAGACTTATGATTATAAAATTCTTCAGGACTCATAAACTTTTCCATGTTACAATAGCAAACATGAAAGAAAAAAAAAGATGTTTAGAAAAGTTTGTGAATTTTTCTAGTAAGTAAACCAACAATTAGGTCTAGACATATGAAAATTATCTAGTGTCTCTCTCTCTGATCCCACCTCCAGCACCGCAACAATGTCTGTTTTCAAATTCACATTGGGATTTTATTCTAAGAGAAATAAGAAGAATGAGAGTAGAGGTTCCTCTATAGATCTATAGACATGGAACTAGCCAGTCTTATGGAACACACACTTCTGGGATGGCCAGAGCAGGCAAATGACAGGAAGGGTTGGTGGGAGAAAGCGCACCATGGACACACAAGCATGCAATTCACCATGCACAGTGGGTTATCCCCATTCTGTACTTTGTAAACGTTTTTGAGAATAAGAGCTCCCTTTTGTGGGTCCTCACACTGCAATTGCGCCATTGTCTATTTAGGTTGGGGCCCATAGGAAACCGTAGGTTATTTACAATAATGCCACAGTCCCCAGAGCCTACTTCCTGCCCGGGGGCCCCAAGATCTGAGGCATAACTGCTAACCCTTTTGTGGACTGGTAGCATTGTGGGTCACCGAACAGTTCTGTCTGAAATATGATAGACATGCTTTAGGCCCCCGAGTCTCACAAGAAAAGAGCTGGGGTGGGGGGAGGGCGTTGAGTTGGGGAATTTTTCTGCCAATAGCATTTGTAGATCCCCCAGATCAGTTCTACATCTAGTTCAGTCCGGCAATGCTGGGAGGAAAGTAATGGGGAAGAGTTGTTGCTCTCTGGGACCCTAAGGCCTGGTGTATTTTGAAATGCCTGCTGTCTGGGAACAGCAATTTGGTGGCAGTCACCTCAGTTCTCTTCCAATCCTCCCACCCAGCCCCCTCCAGGGAATAGACTTTGAAGCCAGCGTTGCTCAGAATTCTTGTCCCCTATCCTGCCAGGGTTTCTTTCCCTTCGGCTCTTTTTTAACCATCTTGGAAATGAGGTTAGTACTCTGTGATTGTCATTTTGTTCTAAATTCTTGGGATATTTTATGATTTCCAAAGGTTTCCCTTCTGACTCAGGACAGGGAGAAATACGGATGTGTGAAGCTCAAAGTCTTAGTGAAAACCTTTAGCATCCCGGTTTTGGTTAAGCAAAGGCCATGGAGTCGGTGGAGGGAGAGGGGAGGAAATAAAAAACAACTTTTGGATTGTTTTGCTCTGCTAATTGACCTATACATAATCTTATTCATCACTAAAAACTGAGAAAATGCCATTTTATTAAAAGGGGGGGGTATAAAAATAAGGATTACCACTGGACAGCACACACCTTTAATCCCAGCACTGAAAAGGCAGAAGTAGGCGGATCTCTGTGAGTTCGAAGCCAGCCTAATCTACAGAGCTAGTTCCAGGACAGCCAGGATTGTTACACAGAGAAACCCTGTCTCGAAAAAACAAGAAATAAATAATTAAATAAAAAATTTTAAAAAAGGATTACTCCCAAAATGCCCTTACCCAAAGACAGTCTCTTTGCTGTTTTAGAATCTGTCTTTTCAGACTTTTCCATGCATATTCCCATTCAACATAGTCATCTCTCGAAGGCGACCGAAGGATGTCGTTTTGTTTTTTTGCCATGCATTGTGACGTTTACCTAACTTGTTCACTCACTCACGATGTGCCATCTTTTCCCGCCATTGTGTATAGCTCGACATTATCCTTTTTAACCACTGTATCGTATCCCATCACATCAATGGGCCTTACCTTAACCCATCGCCTGATTATACCCATAATCTTCTTTCTTATCTTTCAACGATTACAAGCAATGTTGAGGTTTATATCGTCAAATACATATCCACTTCTTTTTCCTTCCTTCCTAGGAAGAGATCTGTTGGGTCGAACTGTTGCATATTTTAAATTCCAACGTGTGTTGCTAAACTGCCTTGCCGGAAACTGATGCCAATCACACTTCCCCGACCAGGACGTAAGACTGCCCATGTTTCCACCATGCTGGCACCAAGGCTTGTCTTTACCTACAAACAAATCTCCTCTGATTTCGCTTCAGTGAAAGTGATTCTGCAGCAGAATTTATTTTCTGTATTTGTTGGCCATTAGCAATGTTTTCTTGTTTTTTATTCTGATTTTTTTAAAAGCCCTCTGGCTGATTAGATTTAGGATCTGAGAGATGGGGGAGTGAATTCTTTCTTAATATTTATTTACTTTTCATTTATGTGCATGTGTGTGCATTTGATTGTATGTGCATGCTCGTGTCCTCAGAGCCCAGGGCAGAAAGTCTGCACTCCTGGAGCTGAGGTTACAGCTGGTTTGCAAGCCACCCAGTTTGGGTGCTGGCAACCAAACCCAGGTCCTCTGAAAGCACCATTAGCATTTTTAAATGCTGACCCATTTCTCCAGCTCAGCAATTCTTTTCTTTCAGTTTCTTATTGGCCTGTGAATTCTTTTTTCTTATTACTTCAATAATCTTTATAATTTGGGATCTGACTCAATCTCTGTTCAATATAATTTCCACAAAGGCCCAAAATCACCTTCTTTATCACAACATGGGCAGCCTTCAGCCCGGTGGTTCTCAGCCTTCCTAATGCTGTGACCCTTTAATACAGTTCCTCATGTTGTGGTGACCCCCAACCATAAAATCATTTCATTGCTAGTTCATAACTGTAATTTTGCTTCTATTAGGAATTTTAGTATAAATATCTGATACATGTCCCCTGTGGGGAGTCGTGACTCACAGGTTGAGAACCATTGCTTTAGCATGATGCCTAACCTGAGGAAGATACTGAGAACATGTGTAGAATGACTGACCCTGCCATTGCACATGTTCTATTTTCCCAGCGCTTTGTGTAACTTTTAAGCTTATTCTAAATCTGTCATTAATATTATTATTGCTGTGAGTGTAACTGATGTGGGAAGAGGGTGTATGTGGTAGTCAGTCAGGGGACAACTTTGGGGAGCTGGTCCTCTCCATCTGCATTGACATGGATCCTGAAGAGAGCACCTTTACCTGATGGGCCACCTTGCTAGATTTCACCTTATTCTTAAAGATGTACACACACACACACACACACAATGGCTCATGCTTGTAACCTCAGTACTTGGGAAGCTGAGGAAAGAAAATTGTTGGGCCATCCTGTGCTACATAATGAGCCTCAGATCATCTTAGGCTACAGCGTGAGACCCTGTCTCAAATACAAACACAAGCAAAAAAACACCAAAATTGCCCCTTACAACAGTTTTGAAATATCACTAGTTATCAATATATTCCTTATTGCAGATCAGGTCATATAGTTCCCATGTGAAGATTATGAAATTACAACAGATATCCAATGCATACTTGTGACACTTATGCATGTCCATTCATTTCGTCCTCCTAATAGAATCTTCGTCTGGTAGAGCTTGTCATGCCAATCCCCAGCTATTTCTTCTTTAAAAGCCTATTTGTTGTTGTTGTGTTTTTACTCTTTACTCTTTTGAGGGGTCCACCACCCAACTCCCAAATAAATCACATACACAGAGGCTTGTTATTAAATGTCCAGTCTGAGCTTGACTTGTTTCTAACCAGCTTTTCTTAATTTATCCCCTCTACCTTTTGTCTCTGGGCCTTTACCATTCTCTAGTTCTGCATTTCTTTCTCTTCTTTTCTTTTCTTTTCTTTTCTTCTTATTCCGTGTTGGCTGTGTGCATGTGTGGCTGACCCTTCTTTTCTTGCTCCTTGATCTCTTTTGCTTCTTCTTCTCTCCTCCCAGATTTCTCCTTCCAGTTATTTTCTCTGCCTGCCAGCCCCCACATCCTTTCTCCTGCTTCACTCTTTATTAGACCTTCAGATGTTTTAGACCAGCAAAGAATCACAGCTTCACAGAGTTAAACAAATGCAACATAAAAGAATACAAGACATCTTTGCTTCACTAAAACAAATGTTTCACAGCATGTTTTAAACAAATGTAACACACCTTAAAATAATATTCTACAACACCTCTTCTCGGTATAACTCTGTGATAGAGTGTTTGCCTAACATGCACAAGGGCCAAACCTCAGCACAACCTGACAACAACAAAACTCCGAACAACAGCAATAGCAAAATCTGTTCTTTGTTCTGTGTTAATAGTTTACTTTATTAATTTGAATATACAGTACCTTTGTTACTTTTCTATTGCCATGATAAAACACTATGACCAAAGCAACTCAGAGCGAAGAATCTAGTTGGGCTACGTAGTCTTGAACTGGGGAAGCTCTGCATCTTCAAGACCCTAGATTCTATCTGCAAGCCCTCAAAAAAAAAAACCTGTTGTTGTTGTTACTGGTAGTTTTTCGAGACAAGACCTCACTCACAATGCAGGCCAGGCTAATCTCAAATTCTCCACTTCCCTGTTGGAGCTCCCCTAGTACTGGTTTTAATGCACAAACATGAAAGGAACTGAGTGCATGCAATATTTACAAATTATACACCAATTACTACCACTAATGCCAATAATTGGAACCACTTCCAGTCTGAAACTAAAGACCCCGAGGTTCAGGAAGTTGTCTTGCCCAATCAATGCAAGCACAAATATTCGGCACTTGAGTCTAGCTTTCAGATGGTTAACAAAACCTGTAGGCCATTGCTTTCCCCACTAGAAACCATTACAAATGATGTCGAAGGCCTTTTGGAGAAGACAGACCAGAATGAAAACACAAATTAATGTGTTTTCAAGTCTATTCCCAATACAACTGGCAGCTGACAGGCAAAAGGGACTGTTGACTTCCCATAGACGTAGTTTAATTATTCTCTAGAGGTTTTAAACTCATTTAGTACACAACTTCTGGTACCCCCCTCCATAGTGACATCACAAAATATACATACACTGTGTCCTCATTGATTTTCTTATTGGTTGATTGATTGATTGATTGATTGCCAACTTGACACCGCTACAGTAATGGACAAATGAACCTTGAGAAAAAGCCTTGGTAATATTGCCCACCAGCCAAGTCTGCAGACCATTTTCTTGAGTAAGAATTAACATCCAAGGGATGACAGCTCACTGTGATGGGTGCCACCTCTGGGCAGACAGTCCTGGGGTGGATAAGAGATAGTCCTGGGTAAGACACAAGGAGCTAGACAGTAAACAGCACTCCTCCATGGCCCCTACACAAGTTCCTGCCTCCAGGTTCCTGCCTTGAGTTCCTGATATGACTTCCCTGGATTGTGGACTACACGCTATCCTCAATAAAATAAACCCTTTCTTCCCCAAGTTGCTTTGGTCATAATGTTTTATCACAGCAATAGAAGCTCTCACTAAGATGTGCCTTATTGTGTACACCCAAGAGAATGGGCACACCAGACACCTGCTCTATTCTAAAGAGCAGAACAGGGGTGAACGGGTACTTCTCTGCCTTCACATCATTTTCTTCTCTCCATATATTCTAATCCCTTTCCTAAGAGAAGATGGTGGCCCCCAAGATCTTTATCCTTTTTGTTTCTTTGGGTGTTTTTTTTTGTGGGTTTGTTGTTGCTGTTGTTGTTGTTGTTTTTCAAGATAAGACTTCTCTGTGTAGCCCTGACAGTCTGGGAACTCACTCCATAGATCAGACTGGCCTCAAACTCAGAGATCCACCTGCCTCTGCCTCGTTTGTACTAGGATTAAAGGTATGTGCTACCACTACCTGGATCACTCCTCTTTTTCTAAGCTTAACTATTCTGTTACTATATGTATTCATTCTTACTAAAATACGAAATAAATTTAGTAAATTTACTTGCCTTTAAAGGTATAACTCAATCAACTTTTGCATATATGTAAACATAAATCACTGGTCAGATGGAGTGATAGAACATGTCTGTACGCCAGTTAGCTCCCTCATGACACTCCTTGATCCACACTTCTCATCCTGCTCCCCATAGAGGGGACCACTCTTGTAGCTTACGTCATCATGGTTAATTTAATCCATTCTTGAACTTCAAACAGAGAGAATTGCGGAAGTTTGAATGAGAATAGCACCCCCCCATAGGCCCATACATTTTCATGCTTAGTCTTCAGTTGATAAAATATTTAGAAAGGGTTAGGAGGTATGACTTTGTTGGAGAAGGTATGTCACTGGGGCTTTGATGTTACAAAAGCCCACACCAGGTGCAGTCTCAGTCTCTCTCTAGGATATAGCTATCAGCTACTTCTCTAGCACCATACCTGCCTGCCTGTACACTCCCACACTCCCTGCCCTGATGCTGATGCACAAGCCCTCTGAAGCTGTAAGCCAGACTCCAGTTGAATGCTTCCTTTTATAAGAGTTGCCTTGGTCATGGTGTCTCTTCACAGCAGCAGGACAGTATTGGGATCATGTTCCTGTTCATACCTTATTCATATCTTCCCACCTTCTCACAATGTCTAAATGAATTCATTTATTTTGTTGAATATCTTACTAATTTGTTTTTAATGTGGAACCATTTATGATATAATTCTTTTGGGGGGTGGGGATTCGAGACAGGGTTTCTTTCTGTAATAATCCTGGTTGAGATCCGCCTGCCTCTGCCTCCCAAGTGCTAGGATTAAAGGTGTGTGCCACCACAAACTGACTAAGATATAATTCTTGTAATTGTAAAAACCACCTTTTTAAAGTGTAAAATTAAGAGGTATTTTTTAGTACACACATAGCTGTAAAGCCATATCCAGCATACAATTCTAGGAATTTTCATCAACCAAAAAAGAAAAAAAAAAGGAAAGAAAATCAGTACAAATGAACAGTCATACTAGCATTTCTTTCTTGTCTAGCTCCTGGTCACTACTAATCCGTGTGTGTGTGTGTGTGTGTGTGTGTGTGTGTGCACGTGCGTGTTGACCTATTATGGACAATTCTTGTAAATATGATCATTCAATATTTGTATTTCAATATGTAATTTTTAACATGACTGAGTTTTTTCTTTGAGTCAAATGTGTTATCCAAATTTGTTTATGATGTAATACCTCATTTCTCTTATTATTAAATAATAGTTTACTGATGGATGTGACACATTTTATTATCCACTCATCAGCTGATGAATTTTTGAGTTATTTCTACTTCTTGACGTTATGAGTAAAAATACTACAAACAATTGTGTTCAGATTTTTGTGTGGATCTATACTATCTTGATTATTAAGGAGTTTAAATTTTTGATAAAAATCCAACCTATCTGGTTTTCTTATTAGTTTATGTTTTTATGGAATAGCCAAGAGACCATTGCTAAGTCCAGGAAAGATTTCTATGTTTTTATAAGAATTTTATCTTTTTATCTCTAAGGTTTAGGTCTATGACCCATTTCAAGTTAATTTTTGTATCTAGTACAAACGCATTGTTTCAGATACAAATACTAAGTTTTAGATGCATCCTTTTGCACCTGAAAACCCAGTTGTCCCAGTCCCTGTTTAAAAAAAAAGTTTTCTACTACTCCCTTGAATTTTCTTGGCAGTCTTTTTGAAAGATCAATTTATCATTAATAAAGGAATTAGTTAATTCTTTTTGATTGCTGATTAGTATTTTACTGTATAAATGTCTATTTATTCATCTTTGTCTTTTGAAATACTTATGTCATTGCTATTAAAAATATTGCTATGAAGAATAAGGATGCTGGGCAAGACGGTTCAGTGTTTAAAGTACTTCCAGTGTTTAAAGTACATAACTAACTATGTCTTTATTTTTTAATGCTGCAATGAAATACCAGACCAAACAGCAAGTTGGGGAGCAAAGAGTTTATTTGACTTACACTTCTATGTTGCTGTTCATCACTGAAGGAACTCAGGACAGGAATTCAAACAGGACAGGAACCTAGAGGCAGGAGCAGGTACAAACAGAGGCCATGGAGCGGTGCTGCTTACTGGCTTGCTTTCCCATGGCTTGCTCAGTCTGCTTTCTTATAGAACCCAGGACCACCAGACCAGGGATGGCACCACCCACCAAGGGCTGGGCCCTTCCCCATTGATCACTAATTGAGAAAATGCCTTACAGCTGGATCTTATGGAGATATTTCCTCAACTGAGGCTCCTTCCTCTCTGACGAGTCTAGCTTGTATCAAGTTGACACACAAGACAAGTCAGCACACTGTGTAAGTCTATTAATGACCTGAGTTGAATCCCCATAACTCATGCAAAGATTAAAGTTGGAAAACTATTCATTGTCTCTTAATCATCCCTGTTGTACCATGTGTACACACACACACACACACACACACACAATTTGTTTTAAAGAGTAAAAATATAGCTAGCAAGATGGTTCCGCAGGTAAGGATGCTATGAACATTTTGGGTTTACTGTTATAAATAAATGTTTTATGAATATTCGTGCATGTGTTTTTAATGCACAAATGACAGCCAGATGTATTAGAGTCCTCTGGAGAAACAAAGCCAATAGTTTGGGCTGTTCCATGTCTTTCACTGTCATTTTCATCATGATTTTCATTTCTCTCATATTAAGACGTTATATTGAGCATTTCCCCAGTATTTATTGGCCATTTAGGAACCATCTTTGTAGTGTTCTTGTTCTAGAGTCTTCCTTAGACAGGCACAAGGATGTCTATCTGCAATCCCAGCATGTAAAAGAGAGGCAAGAAGACCAGGAGTTCAAGGATAGCCTTGACTGCATAGTGAATTCAAGGCCAGATCACACTACAATAACACCCTGTCTCAAAATTAGAAAAAGCAAAGCCTCCAATAACAACAACAGCCTTTCTCACTTTAAAATCTGATCTGCTTGGCTTTTCTTATTGATTTACAAAATTCTTTTGCTGGTTCTGGATACGAGTCCATTGCCCAGATGTGTGTTTTAAAATACAGTCTCTCTTCCCAATCCACTCTTTTGATCATATCTTTTGATTAATACAAGCTTATTTGAAACTTTCCCGCTTAGGTCCGTGATCATCTTGAATTAATTAGTGTATATGGAGTGAGGTAGGAGTCAAATATCCTTTTTTTCCAGATGAGTAGCCAATTGCTCCAGTACCATTTGTTCAAAATATTATCCTTTCCTCGCTGCACTGTGGCAGGGACTTTGCTGTAAATCAAGCTCCCTCGTTCTATTTCTGGATTCTCTATTATATTCCTTTGGTATATTCATCTAGCCCTCTGCCAATACCACACTGTCTCAATTACTGAGCCTCATAATGAACTTTGAAATTTTGTTGGGTAAGCCTTCCAGCTTTGTTCTTCAGAATGGTTTTGTTATTCTAGGCCTTCGCACATCTATATAAATCTTGGTGACCACTTTCAGTTTGTATATGCATACACACACACATGCACACGCACGCACATACATACTTTACAGTTTTCTTCCTTCCTTACATTTGCCTCCTAAAAGGCAAGCATTCCTGTGCCTTCCATGTTTTTTTTATATATTTCTCTTACATGGTCAAGACTCATTATTTCTTTCCCTTTCCCCTCTTGCCACCATCTCCAAACCAGAGCTGTTCCAAGAGTCACGATCTGCTCCTTTTTCTGTTTCTGAGTTATTCAGCTCAAACCTTCAGAGCATCTTTGACCCTGACCTCTCCATCTTTACTCTTCAAAACTTATTTCACCATGGGAAGCAGAGACTGGTATATGGTTCAAATATGGTCCAAGGGAAGGGAAGAGAAGTATTTGGAGAGAAGACCTATATTCGTTACTTTCCTTATTGTCATAACAAAATATTTGACAAAAGCCACTTAAGGGAAGAGGGGGTTTTGGTTAAAGTTTGGTTTGAGTGTCTAGTCCATCACCCCAAGCAATGCATAGCTGGTCCTGTTGCAGCCACGGTCAGGAAGCAGGGAGAGATGAATGCTGGTACTCAGCCTGCCTTCTCACTTAGATTGTCTGGAACTGCAGCCCAGGAGATGGAGATGGTGCCACCCACATTGAGGTAGATGTTTCCACCTCAGTCAATGTCCCATAGAGATGTCCAGAGGTGCCTCATAGGTGATTCTAAGTTCCATCAAGTTGACAATCAAGATTAATCTTCACAGGAGGAAAACGGAGAGCAGTTTTGGAAAACATTTTCCCTCTCCTTCCTTCTTCTAGATATTAGCATTCCAGATGCCTGGAACTACTAGGTCCATCTTGTTACGAGCCTGAGAATGATTTGAAAGCCCAAAGCCGCAGAGCAGAAATGGAAAGAGCCCAGACCTTGACGACATTATTGTACTTTTATGCCTTTCAGACTGAGGTCTGAAATCTCCAGATCACTGGGGTATAAGTTTTTATTTTATTTAATAAGATATTTTAGGTTAGACTGTCCTCTAACCTACTCCAGAACTGAGGATGACTTTGAACGCCTGGCTCGTCTGCCTGTGCCTCTCACAGGTGCTAGGATTATAGGTGTACAGCAACATGTCTCACTACTTAAGCCATTTTAAATTAAGATTTGTCAAATGCCATTCAAAACAATTTTACTAATAGTCCACACTAGAGCGGCTTCTTAGTGTCTCCCATTTGGGCTACTGCAATGCTGTATGATCTATGACTTCACTCCTAATCCAATGTCCCCAGGGGGAGGGGGTGGGAAAGAGTGTGGGGGGGGACACACAGAGGTCAACATCTTGACGAGCTTGCCAGCAAACTCCAGGGATCAGTACATCTCTGATTCCCCAATGCTGAGATTAGAGGCACAAGCTGTCTTGCCTTGACTTTATTGTGTGGGGTCTGAGAATCAAACTCAGGTCTTCACGTTTGTCCAACAAGCGCTTTACCCACCGAGGCATCTTGACAGCCTTAAGAGCACCCTTCTTAAAGAACCATTTGCTTAATCTCATCTTCTCTTCTTATCTAAACACAAGTCGCTTCTCATTGCCCGAAGAGCGGGTTAGGCTCAGCGCTTGTGGTTTTATGCCGCCCTGCCTTCCTTTACAACTTTTATGCTACAGATGTGCAGAATTAAGTGCCTCTCTCACACAAGTCTCTCTAGCTTTGTTCAGTTGTCACTGCCTGAAACCCTCTAGCTTCACCTGCTAATATGCAATCTTCCTCTTGAGACTCGCCCTGCTTTTCCTACTTCCACGCCCTGCAAAGCAATCTCACCTCAGCTGCTGTGGTGACTGTCACCCTCTTCCTTGCAGATGCTGTTCATACAGTGTAATCTCTTCCACTACCGGTTCTGTTGAACAGCATTTTCTGTGAAGATGGAGCACGCCGGTTATTGCACACTTGAACAGTGCAACTGAGCCTATGAATTTTAATTTGGTTTAAATAATCACAGGCAACTAGTGTTACTGTGTCTGAGAGCACAAAACCACACTAACATGCTCTTGAATGCTAAATGGGATTTTAGCCAGGTTCCTGTAGCCACTATGGAGAACAGCTGGAAGACTGTCCTCTTTATTTCTATCAGGCTTGTAGACAGAGATGACTATTCACCAACTCCATAAACACAGAAATCGCACTTATCAAATACATAAAAGCATCCCTCACTATTTATATTACAAATCAAATAGATTGAAAACTGAAGAAGAAATACCCAGATGAGCCAGATTTCCAGTGTTAGTGGGGAAAACAAAGAGGCCAATCATGTATCTCTAGTTCTAATCACGTGCCTTCCCTTGCCGAGGTCAGGAAACTCCTAGGAGTTCACCCAAGTTCTCTTATTTTGTTCTGCTATTGCTGTGCTGAGGATCACGCCCAGGGACTCACACCACACGGGCGTATGCTCTATCTCTGAGCAAAGCATCTCCAGCCTAGTTTTCAAAAAGTGAATATTGCAAAAATGTCAACCCTATCAAAAATGCAAGATTGGGGGGGGGGGGGCTTGACAAATGAGAGACTGTTTGAGCTGGAGAGATGGCTCGCCTTTTAAAGGCTAGGCTCATAAGCAACCTTTCAAAAAAATTGCAAAATAACACAAATGGTCTAGAGTCATCCAAACTAACTCTAAAAATATCTCTGATAGTCCAAGATTTAAATTTTACCATCACCTTTTCTGTATGTGCATGGCAGAAGTGACATATACACGTATACATATACGATGTACATGCTCATTTTTTTCTTGGAAAAAGTTTTATGCATTATGTCCTCTTCCCCCATCAGTACTTCGATGTGTTTAATAATACTACCCATCAGAACAGATTCAGGAAAGTTAACAAAAACCCAGTACTTAATGTTGCACCTGTAGTTCATACCCAACTTCACCAATTATCTCATTGATATACTTTGTAACTTTTTCTCTTCCAATAAGGGAATCAACTTCTGGTCTGTGCTACAATGCATTTAGATGTCACGTCCCTTTAGTTTCCTTTAATCTGAGGTCTTTGTTTCTTACAACATTGCCATGCTGTTTAAAATAGGTTGTTTCTTTCATAACATTTTCTTCTCACAGCTGCCTGAAGCCTGCTCATTATCAGACAGAGGCCCGAGCCCTTCAGACTTTGTGCAAATGTCCTATTACATTCCACACATCTCTTCCTTTACTGGTCCTTAGACCAGACCTATTGACATCCATTAAAGTTTATATAGAACACATTAGTTTCTATTAAAACATGTACATGTACATTTCGTAAAACAAATTTCTAACAGAAACTATTTTTTACTTAAAGCACCTAATTCTATTATTTTAAAAGTATATGTTGGCGTGGTGCCTTAGTTTATTAATTGACTTAAAACTGATTCAATTTATCTAAAATCATTGCTTCAGCTATACGGAATGTGAAAATAATTCCTCAGGGAACTTCTGTGACATATTAGGGTTTGATGACTCCTATTACTGTGAATTAATGTAAATATCATCTATTATGTAAATCATAATTTACTTTTACTTCACACACACAAATAATTTTTTAAATCATATACTTCTTTGTCATCTCCAACAGAGAGAAAAAAATGGAAGCTCCAAAGTTGTAAAACATTAGCACTTGTGACTTCTGAAGGGCTAAAGGTTTTTAATTGTAGCTAAACCCCAATACTTCAGGGATTGTTTGTTTGTTTCGGGTTTTTCGAGACAGAGTTTCTCTGTGTAGTCCTGGCTGTCCTCGAACTCACAGAGATCCTCCTGTCTCTGCTTCCAGCATAAAGACCTGTGCCATCGCCACCCCAGGCTGTTTTTTTAAAAAATTAGTATGAAAAAGGAAGTGGAAGGGTTATATTTAAATGTTAAGAAAGAGTTTTTAAAACAATAAACTCTCACACCCGTGGAGTTTATACTGGAAATGGAATAATAAAAACAGTCCTTCGGGATTTTTCTTGGGAGTAAGAATTTCTTCAAGGAAGAAACTGGCAGCGATATGCACGTTTTGGACAGGGTCAGAAAAAAATGCCTTTTTTTTTTTGACATATGAAAGCGCCAGGAGTTTTAAATAAATTTATCTTACTTTGTGAGAAACATCTGAACGTTAAACATCCCCCCCACCCCCGAGGGAAAATTAATCCCATATATCTTTAAGAAGATAGAAACTCGAAGTGTCCCCCTCTCCCCTCCAAGCTAAAGTGTCTTTGGCTCGGCTTCTAGGACTTCTAGGAACGCGCAATTAAAATCGAAACGACTCCCTTGCACTAGTGAGATCCTTTGTTTTTTCTCCCCTCCACACAGCGGCTCAAGAAAACTCCAGAACCCGATCCAAACTCCGCGGCTTCCAGGACGCGTCCCGCAACGCCCGGGCTCCGTCCCCGCGCGCGGTCCCTCCCGGCTGAGCCGCGGCCTCGGCGCGGCCGGGCTCCAAGGGGGTGTGTCCGGCTCGCAGGCCCGGAGGTCCCGCAGGCCCGGCGCTCGCCTCCGCCGCGGGCCCACCTGCTCCGCGGCGCACCCCGCCTTCGGAGACACCCCCGTGCGTGGCCGCCGACCCACCCGGGCGGCCTGTCACCCGCTTCCGGCCCCGCGCGCGAGAGCCCCTCGGCGGCGAAGGCGGCGGCGCGCGCGCGGGTCGGGGCACAGTGCCTCCCTCTCCCGCCCGAGTCCGAGGGAAGCCGCGCTCGTCTCCCCAGCCCGCGCGCGCCCCGGCTCGTCGTTCCCCCACCCCCGCCGCCCCACTCAGCCACGGCGAGACAGACGGGCGTGGGGACCGCAAGCGAGCGCCGGAGGTGGGGCGGGGAAAAGAGAGCATCCCCGCCACCCGGCGGAGGGAGGCCTCGTCACAGCCGCCGCCTGGGCCGCGGCCGCAGATCTCGCGGTGTTTGCCGGCCGCCGCGCCGCCATATTGTGTGGCCGTATTTTGATGCGGACTGGGCTGGCGGAGCCGCGGCGGCGAGAGCGAGCGAGAGCTGGGGGGGTGGGGGGAGGGCAGGCGAGCGGCCGGGGGGTGGGGGCGGAGGGAGTCAGGGCGGCCGTGCGAGCCGGAGCCGAGCAGCGGGCCGCGGCCACGGCGCCCCGGCCATCGCTTTGATCCGCGGCAGGCGCCCCAGGCCGACCCCCTCCCCTCCCCCTCAGCCGCGACCAGCGGCAGCGGCCGGAGGGAGTTGGCGGCGGCAGCGGCGGCGGCCGGACGGAGGGGGCTGAGCGGGGAGGGAGGGAGGGCTGAGGTGTCCCCCCTGCCGGGTGGAATCGGCGCTGGCGGCGGCCGTGGTGGCGGAGGCGGCGGCGGCGACGACGGGGGAGACGGCTGCCCAAGTGGGAGAGGCGGCGGCGGCGGACGAGGAGGAGGGGGAAGCCGCGGCGGCGGCGAAGGGTAAGCGGACGGCGCTGCGGGGCCTCGGCGGGATCCCCAGCCAGCTTCCCGTGTCTGCTCCGGGTAGGAGACCGGCTCTCCCCGGCGCGCGAGGCCCTTGTGGGGGCGTCCGCGCCTTCCTCGCCTTCTTCCTCGCTCCGCCCGGGTCCTGCCCGCGGTGGCGAGGCGCCGGGAGGCCCCCAAGTCCTGCAGGGCGGGTGGGGGCGGGGAGCACAGGGCCTGGCCTGGGCTCCGGGGCGTCGGGGGAGGGGGACCGAACGGGCCTGTCCTGGAGCTCAGCGTCGGGGAGAGCCGGGGTGGAGGTGCCTTGCCCCCGGCCCGCCCCCAGGCCTGTGATCTGGAAGCGGGAGAGAGGGAGCCAGACTACTTTTTTTTGGGGGGGGGGGCCCAGTCTGGATAAAGCTGACCCTAGGGGCCCAAGAGTTGAGGGAGAACCAGGGAAGTTATGTGTGTGTGGGCTGAAGAGGAAGCACATCGCTCCCTTTCCTTTCCGATTTTGCTTTCCTGCCGCCTTTCTCGAAGTGGGGAGCGCGCCCCGCTGTGACTAGGTGGCCCCCTTAGAGTCACCAGCCCCACCGTGAGACTGTGGTTAAAAGCGGGAGACTGGCGAGGGTCTCTGGGCGTAGCTGACAGGTGACAGGTGGATCTGTCTGTTGCAGATGCTGTAGAATTGTCCCCTGCAGGGTTGTAGACCAAAAGTGTCAGGGAGCGTGTGAGTTTGTATTTACGTGTTTGGCCAAGTTTCATTCCATATATAGTATATTTGAGATGCTGAGTTTCCATTCAAGTCAGCTTAATTGTTAAAGAGGAATTCTTCAAATGTTTCTGATAAGAGGGGTTTCCAGGAGACTGTAGGGGATGTGCAGCCACACAGCGCTTTTCTTCTGGTCTCTTGAAATTTGGGTTCCTCGAAGCATAGGAGGCTGTTGGTAGATGGGCTTTTATTCATTGGAAAGTTCTCAGACATTAACGTTGTATTCAAGGCAACAGCCAGGCAGTATGGTTTTGCATCCATTTTGTCGGTTCTAGGTAAGTTAGTAAAGCGCCAAATTTTAGGGTCAGGTTGATTGACATTTTATATTAGAAGTTCGTTTCTGTCGTAGCATACTCAAAGATGTTGCTCATTATGCAATTTTAGATTTCGCTGGGAATTTTGGTGGGTACAATTTAGACTCTTTTGGCTTTCGGTTACCACTGTTTAACGCTCTTGGTACAATAGCAGATTTTTGACACCTTTTCAAGAATACTCTTAATAAGTTTCTGTGAAGGTGACTCCGGAGTACTTTTTGAACGTGACAATTTGAAACTTTTTTGAAGACATAGGCGTTTCTAATAAGTGAAGAGTTGCTTTTTATATTACTGTGTATGCTTTAGCTGTCTAATTTGACTCCTTAGGGAGAATTAGATTCATGAGTTAAGAGCCGAGTTAGTAGCCAGATAGTCCAGGAAGGGTTCTGTAGCTTTTAAGATGTGTGTGGAATGAGTGTATTGAATGGTGGGACTATCCGTGTATTAACAGGAAATAGAACAAAAATTCCAGTGATTCAGAACTTCGGTTTGCCGCCCCCCCACCAGTTTGTAATAGAGAGGGCTTTATGTTTTCAATCTTAAAGAATCTAACTGAAAGTTGAATATGTTAATTATTATGTTATCCACTGAACATACACCATCACTTCATTTTTATTTGTTTCATGAGGTATCTTTTTCTGAGTTAGAAATGGTTTCCAAAGGACACTATGAAACATCACTATTCAAAACCTTCTGTGAACTCTCACAATAGAACCTGTGTTTGTGTAATTCATTTAATTAATAATAATAAGTGGATGAAATGATCAGAGGTGCAAATGACATGCTTCCTGAAAAGCAAATTTTAAATCAAACCCATTTAATTGAGGGAGCCACCTGTGTTTGGTATTCCATGGAAAGAAGCCCTTGCCTTTAGCTAAGAAGGCTATGGTAAGTTATGACACCTAGTAAAATGAGGGAAATTCTGCATAGTTAGGTGGGTACTACATAGACCCTAATTAAGTCATTATTGAGTGTTTTCTACTCTGGCAAAAGTGAACATGATTGGTTTTTTGCCTCAACAGAAATAAAAGCTTTATTCTACTTCTATGTAAGGAAAATTACAAAGAACTGTGTAGATAGCTGTTAAGCACCAGTGAGCTGCATACATTTTGTTAGATAGGCGTAAGGTATATAGATTGCATGATTTTATGAGTTATGTGCTAGCAAAGCCCCTGTAGGATGAATTTTCTAAAACTGAAGTTATACACATACACATTAAATGTTTATTTTTATGAATATCAGAATACTTTTGAAAAGAAACTTTGCTTTACTCTAGTTTTTTAAGTTCCTAGAAATATTTATAATATATGAAGTTCATAGATTTAAGTTTTATTTCATATCTGCTTAGCCGGATTCACATGCCCCAGGAACAGCAACAATGGTTTTTTGTTTTGACTGACTTTTGCCATCTTTCTTTAGTAAGAACTCTTTAAATCAGGGGTTATGCTATGATAGAGACAAGTGTGAAGAGAAGTACGGCGGGAATAGGAAGATGCTAGGAGAGGATTGGATTCACAGTTTGCAGAAGTGTAGAAAGGTGGGTAGCGATGGCTGCAAGCACAGGAAAGTGACGCCTGGACTAGAAGTTCCTTTCTGACGGGCTCTCACAAGCTGTGTTTGTCCTCATTTGCCACTGTATTCAGATGCTAACAAATTTGGAGATACTGGCATTAAATAAAAATTAAATATATGTTCTTATTGCTGACTTCTGGCTTATGTTTCCCAAGTATTTAAAAATATTTTAATATTTTATGTCCCAATTCTGATTTTTAAAAAGTCAAGAACACACACTTTCTCAGAAAGGCAAAATCCCTAAGGAAATGCTCTTGGAGTTCCTAGGGACTCTACCCTGCGTTCTTTGGTTAATCTCATCTGTGACTGTTAAAAGTTGGAGACCAGCATTAAGGGGAAGGCTCTGTCTTTCATTTTCTAAGTATCCTCATCTTTCAAAACAGCCTGTTTCTTATAAGTGGTGCTTTACCTTCTAGTTTCTGTTTTTCAAAGGAAATGGGAGGGGGTTACATATTTCACTTAAATTCTCTTGATTCTTTGCAGTGTTTCTGATTGTATCCTGAGCATGATGAGAATTGATAGCTGATAAGTTGTTGAAGATTTCTGTGAGATAGTTTTAGGTCTTGGCAGTTAAGTTTATTAATTCAAAACTTAATTTATGTAGATCCCCACCTCCATCTTCCAGTGGTGTTTGATAAGTAAGGCTTAATGTGACTGCTTTATTGAGCCCATTCATTTTATTTGTTTGAGATGGTGGTCTTCATTTGAGCCCACGCTGGCCTCAGTCTCCTACTGCAGTACTTACAGGTGTATAGTTGGCCTGTCTCATATTTTTAATCATAAGTTCCATTTCAGAATTTGGTACAACACACATGGTATCCTGGTTAGCAAAGAGAATGATACTAATGATCATTGAATTCCCACTGTGTACCCAGTTTTCCTTCACTTTTTGTGTATTTGGTAAGCCCTAGTAGTATCTGGGACTCCTATAGATCCTAGATATGCAGTACTAAATAACAGACAAAATCTTCTGTTCTCATGTAGTTTACATGTTAGTGGTAGAAGATACAATAAATGAATAAAATGTGTCTGGGGGCAAACACTGGAGAAAGAAAACAGGGAAGCTGAACGATGCTTGTTTGGTCTGAGATCTGCAATGAACACCAGTTTTGATTTCAGAAAATAGAACTATCCAGTGACCTTCCTTCTTAGAAGAAGAATATCCTTTAAATCTTGGAAACAAAATTATATTTGTGCTTCAGTATTACAAATTGTTACAGAGCTTCAATTAGTAGGGATTGCCTATTGTTAGTATTTTAAAAAGCTACTTTGTGACTCAGTAGAAAATTCTGGAATTTACCATCCTTGTTTGAACCCTACTTTTGGCCACTTACCACTTTGCCACTGTATTTAGGGCCAGTTATGATTTCTTAGGTTCTCTGAGCCCATTTTCTAACCAACAAATTGTCTAAGGTTTCTATGGTGATTAAGTGGGACATTTTATATGCAAGTCATAAGCAGTAGAGTGTGGGTAAATTGTACCATTTTTGTTTGTTGTCTTTCTGGAACTCTGAGTTGGTGACTGCAGCTCTCCCAGCACTATTGGACATTGTCAAATCTACATTTCATTGGCCACTTAAGGCAGCCTCACCTGTAGTATAATGTTAATTAAAGAACAGTCTGTCCCTGGTGCTTTCTGGAGAGTTGATGTATGTCATGTATGTAGTCATTGTAACAGAGGAGTACCATTATAGCCTTCAGTGGAGGAGCATTGTGGACCTGGCATCTAGGTTGATAAGCTGTATCTAAACACTTTGACAAATGGACAGCAAGTACTGTATAAAATTCCAAATCATGTAGTCACTTGACATTTAGCACAGTGCTTGCGTGGCACATAGAAAAAGTTCAGTAAAATGTTCACCTGTCAGTTTTTCCTTTATTTCAAAGACTTCACAAAGTATTAAAGAAAACATTTACAAACGTGAAATGTACCACTTGTGAATGATATTTTGAAGAAAAACTGAATAGCCATTCAAACTGCAAATCTTTATAACACTGGGAGATCATTAAACTGAGCTCCTGGGGTAGAGCATGTCTTCCTTTCATTGTCTCCTTTGTCCACGCTGGACAGTGCTTGCCCTGTAACTAGTTCAGCACGATGTATCTTGAGTGGTTTGTAATGGACATCTTTTGTTCCACCACTACTATTTTTGTGTTTTTGAGACAGGTTCTACTGTGTAGACTGGACTGGCCTTGAACACACAGGGATCTGCCTGCCTCTGCTGCCAGAGTGCTAAGATTAAAGACATGCTTTGCACCACTACTCTTTTTATAGTAAACTCCTGCGTTTGAAAGGGTAGATGTTACACTAGATTTTGTTTTGAAGCAGGGGTTTGCTGTGTACCCCAAGCTGGCCTAGAATTCAGTGTCATCCTTCTGCTTCTCCTTCTGCTCTGATTATGGATGTAAGCCTGGTTGAACTTCTAATCCTAAGCATAGCCTAAATTGTTAAGTAAAATTTTTTAACTGTCATGTTTTTAAACCTAGCAAAACTTTTGAGAAAGAAAAATCCTGGAAATCTCAAGGAATGGCTTAATTATTTGCATCAAGGCAATTGTTTATAAACTGTTCCTATGCTGTTGGCATGAACGTGAAAAGGGTAACAATGCTTCTTCCTACATGGAGGACCAAACCGTGCATGCTAAGCAAGTACTCTACCATTAAGATGGAGCCCCCATCCTTCTTTCTTTTTTAGTTTGGTACAAGGTCTGGCCAAGTTGTACAGGCTGACCTCTAACTTATACTTCTGCCCCAACCTTAGGTGTAGCTGGGATGGAGGCATGTCTACCACATGATGTAGGATGTAGCAGCTTTTAAAGACAAAACAAAACTAATTCATGGATAATTATATACCTTAACTAACTTAAAGTTCAAGCTTATTTAATCTCTTTGAGGTAGTTTCAGTGGTATTGTTGATCTGTATTGAGTTTATGAATTTAAATGGCCCAGTCATTTACTTCAATTCCTGAAACTGAAGATAATGGTGTTTCCTCAGAAACAAGAGAAACATCCCAGCACTTTTCTTAGCAGCGACCGTTCTTTGTATGTTTAAATGTTCACACTGGTCAGCTTTTTCCTGTTCTGATACAACCTACCCTCTACCTGATGGATAACAACTGGATTTCCTAAAACTTAAACCTGTCTAGGTCAATGACCCTTGAGCCATTTCCACAAAACATTTCTTGGATTAAGAAAAGGGGAAAATTCACTGGGCTGGAGAGATGGTTCAGCAGGTGAAAGCACCTATGTGTAGACAAGCTTAACAACCTGAGTTTGAGCCCATGGACCAACATGGTAGGAGAGAACCGAATCCTACATGTGTCCTCTGTCTTCTACAAATGTACTGTCGCAGGTGCGTGCACATGAGTGCCCTCAGACACACCCAATAGTGATAAAGCAAACAACAACCGAAAAAACACCCTCACAAACCATGTACACACTGCTGTCTGCTCGAATCTGAATACCAGATGAAGTGCCAGTTGACTGGCTATGATTCCGTGGTTGTTACTCGTCTGCTAATCAGCTGTGGAAAGAAAAAAGCACGAGGTGTCAGTCAGCTGCTGAGGCTCTGGGAAGAAAGTCTGGTTCACACACAGGTACAACAGAAGAGGGCAGAAATAAAAAAATTTGTACTAGTTTATTTGCCTTTTTTTTTAAAAAAAAAAGTGACATTCTTGTTGCACTTAAGGAAAATACGTGTGTTAAACCCAGGTGTCCTAGTTGAAGTCCCAAAAGCTAAATACTAATGTACAGGTGGAAAGGTCCTTGGAGGAGAGAAAGAGGTGAGACAAGAATGTAATAAGAATTTTAGTAGAATTGTGTGGATACTGATCACATGAATCCATTATAGACTAGTTTTGATTAGTGAATTTTTACTTCCCAGTTTATTAATTACTGTGAGTTATTAAATATGACTAATTTTGAGTGTTAACATTTTACTAACCTTTATTTGCATTAATGAAATTTTCACTTGACCTTGTATATATTAATGTTAGCTTTATAGTGTTAGCAGAATTGAGCACATCATGGTGGTTTCTTGACTGTTAAGTCAGGTGGTCCAGTGATCCTGTAGGTCATATCAGTGCAAGGCCTATGACAGCTCAGCGAGATGCGAGAAAATATTTGTAAATACAGATGAAAATTTCAGCTGGACAATTTGATAGTGCAAATCCAGGTAGGGAGTGTTTTCAGCAGAGAAACCAGTGAAGTCTGAATTCTAAAGAACTGGGGCTATGGGTTTAGAAAATTCACCTGATTTTGTACCCCTTAGAAACTGGGTTAACACTGCTTTTGAGTTAATCTTTTTGTTAATCTGTCAGATTGTCAGTCTCTGTCATATCAATTAAATTCCTTAATTTTAGTGTATTGGAGGCTTGATAAGAAAAGATCTGGCATTAAAAATCACTTGAATCAATTTCAAATTACTTAGTTATTAAATAACTTGTTCTATTATCATTGGAGTTTGTGTGCTAAATTGTCATTCAGACTTTTATTTAAAGTTTTTTAATTATGTATTCAAAATTTTTTAAGAATTATTTGTACACTTGAGTGAGTCAGAAGCTTGGGAGCTGGAGTTAGAGCCACTGGTTGAGAGTCATGTGATGTGGGTATTGGGAACCAAGCTCAGGTGCTCTCCAAGACAAAATGTGCTCTTAATGGCTTAAGCCATTCCTTCAGCCCCTCTTTCAAACTTGTCTTAAGAAAATGAATATTGTATTACCTAATTTACTTAGTAACTATATTTTCTGTATTTCTTATTTTACCTAACAAAGTATCTATCTACCTGGAACCCAGTAGGCATCAATGAGTAACACCAAAATTGTAAAATGAATCCTATACTTTTTAAAAATAATATTTAACTGTACATATAAAGCTTCTTGTATAGATAAGTATTTGCTTTTATATTCTCTTTGCAGGGGGAGGGGGAGAGTAAAGCATGTTGTGAGCCTAGTCTTGAAGGGTTGAACCATCTTTCCAATCCTACTTCCTTATTCTTGACATTCTGTGGACTGTTTGTATCTCCACTTTTACTTTATACTAACCTTTATAGATTATAGGTTTTTATGGTGCTTATCATAAGTAGACATAGAGAAGTAGACAATGCAGGCACAAACAGTTTTGATTTTAAAAAAGGGATTTAAGAGTACCTGTAATCCCGGTACTGGGGCAGCAGGCATCAAGGAGGCTCAAGGTTATCTGTAGGTTCGTGGTGAGTTTGAGTTCAGCTTGGAATGCATAAGACTGTCTCAAAAAAGGAGAGAGAGAGAATTCAGAACAGACTGCATGTTCAGTTTAAAGCCACTGAGCACAAACACCAGTATTCTTTCTATGCACTAAGGTAATGTTCACACTGTGACTGGCATGTTGCAGAGGACTTGATAAAGTATTACTCTGCTATTATTCTGATAATTTCCCAGAAAAGGGGGGGTGGGGAACAACATGTATACATGCACACGTGGAAATGGGGATTTCAAAAGAAAATTCCCACTTCCACATATGGTGACTCTACTTACATAGAAAAGTGTACTTGCATGCTTAGAGATTTTCAGACTGTAGTGATTGGTTGGCCCGAGTGAGACACTCATTCTCTTCATGAACAGTGACATACATGCAGAGGATGACTGTCAAGGGCCAGTGTTGCAGTTTTGAAAGTGGAACAAGTACCTTTTGAGGGAGATAACTAGTCCATGGGAAAGTTAAGCTAATGATCATAACTAAACCTAGGTACTAATTAGTATTTCAGTATGTTTATTGTGTCACATTAAAAGAACACCAGGATTACAGCACAGTCTGTTGGCTATCCACTTATTATTACAGCTAACTCAGAAGTTTTGGATTCCTGCTGTGCATCAGGTACTTACTAGGTAAAGGGGATGGTCAGATTACTAAAATGTTCTTGTTCTAGAGATGTGTGCAGAAGAGTGTGATACATTGTGATAAATGCTCTAGCCTGGTTCAGCAAAGCCCTTTAGGAATCTACTGGAGGGATCGCCTGATTCAGTAAGCAATAAAACAACACAAAAAGACTGCACTTAATCTCAGAGTGAGTAAGACGAGGGTATGCCATTTCACGCATAAAGAAACATGCCTAAAACGTGGAGGTTGGAAGGTCTGTAAATTGTGAATAGTTCCATGATACACAGAACCCTGGTGGTGTTGGAAATGGAAAGTGAGGGAGAAAACAACATAAAGATCCTTGTGTACTCTGTAAAGAAGACTGGCTTCATCTTGTTACTGATGGACACAAGTACTGAACATTCTAAAAAGCCTGGCTGCAGTGGAGCTGGGTTAGAATTGACAGGGATGGGATCGGAATCCAGGCTGTTAAATTAAGGAGGGAGTTAATAATGGACTTGAGGGAATACTAAGTGGGAAGTAGAGGTAAAGATCACACATCCCTGGCTTGTGTTCCTGGTAAATTCTGACAAAGTTCACCAGTACAGAACAGACCAAGGGAACAGTGAATTTTGGAAGTTGTTTGAATTTTCTGTATTGAATTCAAGATTCTTTTGTAGGGGGAAAAGAGAGCATGATTTCTATGTACATGGAAGAAAATGGGAATTTTTGTGTAGATAGTTTTTGAGCAAGTATTTGCATAAGAAATGATGATGATAAGTGTTACCAAATATAAGAAGTAGCAAATGCAGAAACCTATGCACGGGAGCCTATTTGCTATCTCCCAGGAACTTGGGGGTGTGGAAAATAGGAAATGATATATGAGTATGTACTTTCCATGTAGATTTTGATTGTGCTAAGGACTTCAGATTTTATTCAAGATGAACTAGGAAGCCAACAAGAGTCTTAAGATAAAACTTAGTTTGCATTTCCCTTATTTCGTATAACTATTAATTGGTGTTTCTATATTAATCTTTCTATAATGTATACAGATTTTGTAGTCATAATTAGACTGCTGTCAGTACTTTATAATCGTCACTAAGAAACTCTTTTGTCTTCCTTTATAGTCTAGCTATTTCCTTCAACCTTAATCCTAGCAAACACCAATTTGTTTCCTTACCACACTATAATTTTATCATGGAAAATTGCATAAATGGAATTATACATTGTTACCTTTTGAGATTTGCTTTTTATTTTGACTTTACCTAGTACCCTTGATCCATGCAAATTGTTGTATGAATCAATAGTCATTCCTTACTGAGAAGCATACTATTGTTAGGGTGTTCTACAGTTTACTGAAGCATTTATTAGTTTGAAGGACTCTGGGGTCTCCAATTTGTCATTATAAAAATAAAGCTTGGGATTATGTGTTGAGTGTGCACATGAATGTACCAAGGTGGGAAGTGAAGAATCAGTCTGGACTTCCTCATTCATGAGGAGGATCCCAAGTTTTCCTTACTGTTCTCTGTATTGTTGGATGAAGTACCACTTTTTACAAAAGACACATTGTCTATTTCAGCAGAAAAGACCAACTATTGGAAAAGGTTTATTCTTGAAAAGAAGCTGAATTGTGTGCAGTTTCTTTGGTGAGCTGGTCAGGCAGGACTTTGAATGAGACAAGTGAAAGGAAGGGAGGGAGGAAAAAAAAACTTATTTTCCGTAACAATAAATGAGATCAGGGGACAGCGAAGTGTACCAAATAGTCAGTATTCATCGGAAAACAGCATGATACAGAAAATCAGGGTTCCAGCTAGGCCTCAGAGATGTGGCATATCAATATGTAAAAGTCAAATACATGTGGAAAGGCAAATAGATTGGTGAATACATGGACAAAAAGAGTATGAGGCAGTAGCAATAATCGAGGCTTTAACATTGAATTTCTGTGTGAAATACAAACACAACTCCCAGCTTAAGTTTATAACCCCAAATTAGAGAACCCAGTCCTTCAGATTAGCATATGATTAAACTGTGGTATACCCAACAACAGTATAGTTTTCAACATTAACGAGAAATGAACTATTGATACTTGTAACAATTTAGTTGGACCAAGGGCATTAGAAAAGGCAAACCTCTGTTTGTACAAGCTCCTCTCCAAATCATGTTTATAGCCTTTAGTTCCCAAAGGTTGATGTGTATATATATGTGTGTGTGTGTGTGTGTGTGTGTGTGTGTGTGTGTGTAGATAAGGAGATTTATAGTCAACAGTTTTGTACATGTTTTCATGTGAAAATACATTATTATAAGAAACAATTAGACCTTTCCAGAGTTATTGTCATTTTACATTGCATTTAGTAATGTATGAGAGATCTGGTTTCTTTGCATTTTCACCAGCACTTGGTACTGTCAGTATTTTTCATCTCAGCCAATCTAATAGTTGACATCACATAGCTTACTTTGTATTTCCTAATAGCTGGTGGTATAATAACTGTTTTCATGTGCTTCTTTGCTGTCTGTGTGTCCTTGGTTTGGTATGGTGCCTATATTCTAACTGGGTTGTTTTCTTCTGCTGAGGTTAAGAGATTCTTTATGCCATCTAGATCCTTGTCTCTTATTAGTGATTTGCAGACATTTTCTCCTAGCATGGGACTTCTCTCTATGTCTTCTTAGCAGTGTCTTTACATAGAGGAACTTTTGATTTGGATGAAGTCTAGCTGTTCATTGTTTCTGTTCATTTTATCTTTTTGGATTGTGCCTTTCTTGCCACCCCTCAGAACTCATCTGTTCTCAAAGATTTTCTCCTGTTACGAAAGTTTTCTAAAAGCTTTATATATAACAATAGAGATGTATCATCTATTTTGATTTAATTTTTATATTAAAATCTGATGTTCAGGTTGAGTTTTTTGACTCGTGAATGACTATTTGTTCCAACATTATCGGCTTTTAAAACTATTCTTCATTGACTTGCTTTGACAAAAATCACATGGCTGTAATTGCAAGGGTCCATTTCTGTTTTTTTCTCATCTTTTGCTCTTTGGATCTGTCCTTCCCACTAGTATTATACTATCTTGATTGCTATAACTACATGGTAACTTGTCAGATTTCTCTAATTTTATTCTTTTTTAAAATTTATTTTGACTATTGTTTCCTTTTTATATTTAAAACACACATACACACACACACATACCCCACTGGGATTTTGTTAAGAATCACATTACATTGTGGTCAGTTTTGGAGAAAATTTAGATTCCTACTCTATTGACGCAGTTCATGAATGTAGTATCTTTAGCCTTTTAAAAACGTTTTTTATGTCTTTCCTCAGCATTTTGTAGTTTCCAGAATGTAATTCATACACATTTTGTTAGATTTATTCCTAGACTGTAAAGCAATTAACTGTTATGTTTCAAATTTTGACTTTTAATTGTTCATATGCTAACAAATATCAATATAGCTGATGGCTGTGGATGTACATTGTGTTCTGAGACTTTTGAACTGTTTTTAAGTAGATTTTGTGAGCACAGACTATTTTAATTGCTTCTCAGTTTTTGTGCTTTTTATTTCTTTTCTTGCCTCACAGCTCTGGCTAACTTTTTTGGGGTCTTAGGATATATTCAGTCTTTGACCACAAAGGATGTGTTGGCTACATTGTTTTTGTAGGTGCTATTTATCAGTTTTCTTTCTAGTTATAGTTTGATTAAAAGTTTTTATCGTTTTTATCATGACTGGGTCTTGGACAATATCAGATACTTTTTATATATCAGTAACTGGTTTTATGGTCTTTTTTTTCTTTAAACAGGTTACTTCCTTTTTTAAACATTTACTCTGAAATATATGGAATAGATAATGAGACTAGAACAAAGATGTAAGAAAAAAGACTATATTGAAAATGATTGCAGTGATCCAGATGAGAGGCTGTGGTGGCTGGAACTGGGGTAGTAACAGTAAAGGGTGAGAAAAGGTCAGATTTTGGATGTGTTTCAAGCCCTGTGTAGGCAGGAATTGCTGATGAATTATATGTGGAGAATGAGAGGGAATTCAAGAATGACTCCCAAGAGTTTTGGCCTAAGCAGTTGGAAGCATGGAATTGCTGTTGACTGAGTTGGGAAGAGTGGGGAAATGGCAAGTTTAGACTGGGCTAGGTAGTCAGGAGCTTGCTTTTGAACACATTAGCTCTGAAATGTTTTCTAGACTTACAATTTATAAAATCAAGTAGGCAATTCATTCAATACTTAAAATGGAATTAGGTGAGGAATTCAGGCTAGAAATAAAAATTTATCGGTGAGGTAAAATAGATAGAGTTGTTACGGATTGTAATTCCTTTCTGTTTAGTACATTTAGTCTGTTAACAAACTAAAAAAATTCGTGAAAGTGTGAACTGGTTCTGTTTACCAACAGACAGTTGAATATCCGATGTTAAGAACACCAGAAATTATATGGTTGGGAAAGAATTTTGAGGATAGATATTTTGAAGATTACATTTGTCTTGAACCATACTTAATTGGTAGATGACTATTGTACTATTACTCATCTAACAGTTTTTACTACTAATTGGGAGCTTTGTCCTAAGCCTTTATAAACTGAAGGAGCCCTGTACCTATTGTGAAGAGCTTGACATTGCTATTCAGTTCCCAGGTGGCATTCCCTGACAGCAGTTCTTGTATATGAAGCCACCCAGAGAGATAGGAGAAACCAGGATGTGAAACAGCTGACAAGGAGAAGTGCAGCTCAGAATCAGCTGGCGAAGTGATTCTGGGTCCCACCCAGATTTCTGCACATTGAACCTTAGGCAGTATTTTTAAAACACCATCATTTTTTTTCTTTCTATAACTAATCAGTAGCTCTAGCATAGCATTTTCTCATTGGTGATTTGTATATTGTTAGCATTGCTTTATTTACTTCTATTTGCACAATTTACCATCTTGTATTGATAATTATCTGCTAATTTTTCAGTGTTTTGTACTAAGTTGTTTTAAATGTTTCTTTTTCTTTTGGAAAAAAGAAAGTTCACAGAGTATACTGCAAGGATACAGCTGGTGTGGCAGTAACAGCTACCTGTCCCAATAGTCCTTTAGCACATGGACAATTAATAAATATTTGCGAATGAGTGATGCACACATCCTACCAAAAGTTTAAAGCTAGTTCATTAAACTTTGACTTTGAAAACAAATGCATTTACAATTCAGGTTACAATTGCATGTCTTTTAGGAAATTTCTGTGCTCTATTTTCTATCTACTCCTCTCCATTTTCAGGTAAATAGCAGAAGTAGGTATAGAACAAAATTTTCTTTGTTAGTTATTATGCTTATAAAACATTACCATACACTTTTTTATTTTGAGCTATATGAGGCAAACTGTGAGCTTTTACTGTTCTATCATACGTTTAAATAGCAAGGAAGTTAGTAATTTCTAAGTACTACTTATACATGGGTACACATGCATGTGGAGGCCAGAGGATCACCTCCAGTGATCCTTATTCCTCAGGAATTAGTCACTGTGTTTTTTGAGACAAAAATCTCTCACTGGCCTGAAACTTACCAATTCAACTAGGCTGACTGGACATAAAGACCAAGGGATCTGCTAGTCCCTGCCTCCTAAAGGCTGGGATTGCAAAGTCCCATCACCATGCCTGGCTTTTCCAAGACATCTATCTATACTGGGGATCAAGTTTGAGTGCTTTTAAATGAGCTGTCTAATAGCACTAAAATATCTTTATTTGCAGTTGTATAGTGTGTTGTGTGTAGGTGTGCATGTGTACATATCTATACACATTACAGATAGTCAATCTGTGACAAACTAATAGAATATATATGGTGCCCTCTGATACTGTTGACACCAAGATAAAGATATTTAGTGACCTTATTTAAGCATTTTTTTAACATTTAACTTTATTTTATGTGTATTTGGTATGAAGGTGCCAGATACCCTGGAACTGGAGTTATAGACAGTTGTGAGCTGCCATGTGAGTGCTGGGGATTGAACCCAGGTCCTCTGGGAGAGCAGCCAGTGCTCTTGACCGCTGAGCCATCTCTCCAGCCCCATTAAGCATCCTGAATAAGGGAAAATAGTTGCATATTCATATTTATTTTAATGATGTGAATGAAACAATATATATGCTCAACTGAATGATTATGTGGAGCATTAAATGAGCAAACACATTATAAGACATTTGGCTATGTACCTGACACTTGTTATCAAAAGCTTTAAACTTGTTTTCCTTGGCCTTCTTGATACTTTAAAAAACAAAACAAAGAAACAAAGTGGTCTTATATAGCCTAAGCTGGCCTTGTATTTTACAAGTGTTGGAAGGCGGGCATGAACCGGTACAATGAGCTTGATACCAATTCTTTCTTGCTTTCATGGAGCTAACTTTCTTGGCTTTGTTTTTCAAAGTTTCCTTCTTAGCTTTCTTCTTTTGCATTTCTTACTTAGGTCAAATCAACTTTAAAATCCCTTGCTTCTCATAGGAAAGATATGATGTGACCCAGTTTGTATTTTAGGCAATTAGGCTTGTTGCAGTTGTAAAGTACAGCCTAGGAAAGCTGTTCAGTAGGACAGGGTATCAGATAGGAAGCTGTTAATTGGTTATCAAGGTGCAACTGAATCCCCTGAATGGAGGGAATGGGAGTGGATACAAGGCCTTGGGAGTGATGAGTGAAACTTTTGCCATTGGTTATATGAAGATAGCAAAGAATCAGAGATAGGATGCTGGGGTTGCTGACTTCAGAGCCTCACAGTTATACCTAATAGAAATGCATTGTTGAGCAAGAGGTAGAGTTGTAGTTGAGTTGTTTAGGATGGTGGTGTGTATTGTGGGGATGTTGGTTTACTTGTTCCAGACCCACCCTTTCTCCCTCACTGTCTGAATTCCATTGCTGTTAGTCGAAGAGCTTCCTTTAGGAAAAACTATGTTCTTTTTAGTCATAGCCAGCAGCAGAGCTTATTACATGTGGAGAGAAATGTATTTCCTACCCTCATTCCTAGTCTCTTGAGATCTCTGTGCCCTGTGTGAAGATGACTTAAGAGACTGTACCATCGTTGTCACCCCACTTACAGGCCGTAGATAGATTGGTTTTATTTCACTTAAGTGAAATAAGTGAAGCAAATTGTTAGAGCTATTTGAAGAAAGCTGCAACTATATGCTGTGTTTACAACCAAAGAGTAATCAGTCCCAGTAAATGAAGCATGATTCATCTCATATCACTAGGTAAGACCTACTTGCATAAAGTAATTAAAACTTAACCCCCAAATCTGTATTTATAGATTTTCTATAGAATTTTGTTTAAATCTCCATCATGTATGTTATATAAATCTAATTAATAAATATGTTTTATTCCAAGTCTATTTGTTTATATTTCATGTTTCTCTGCCATCTGAAATAGGGACCCTTATATACATGTACCTATTTTGCATACTAAATCTTTTTGTAGAAGATAGTGTTTGCTTCATAGCTTCAGAATGAATCAGAAACCCAGATTTTAATCCAAGGCCTGCCACTAAACCATGTGAGAACTTAGTTCATAGAATCTAGGTGCATGTTATAGGTGCTTAGCGGACACTGTAGAATGAAACATTTTATTACTACTTTTAAGGTATCTCTTCCCTAATTTACTAAGTTAATAACTCATGAAAGTTCTTACTGCCCAGTAAATAAGCTTGTCAGGGTTTTGTTTGTTTGTTTGTTTTTTGGCCTGTCCTGTCCTGGAACTTGTTCTATAGATCAGGCTGACCTTGAACTCACAAGAGATCTACCTGCTTCTACCTCCTGAGTGATGGGATTAAAGGTGCCTGCCACCACCAGACAGCCTAAGGTTGTCGATTCTTTAGTAGTGCTACCTAGGTCCTCATTGGGTGTTAGAATATCTCCTTTATCTACTCAGTGGAAATTTGGCCTTTCAATATATTTTCTAGTATTTGAAGTTGCAAAACAAGTCTTAATATTGATTTATTGAGTGTGTTTTACTTATTTTGTATACATTATGTGTCTATATTGTATATAGGCAGTATTCTATATTTAAGCACATAGTCCATGTCTCCAGAAGAGCAGAACAATAAGAGAAAAAAATGATGAATCATGGTGTTTATTGGTTCACAGGAGCATTAGTAATTCTGAGTGTAGAGCCCCTGTGGACTGAATCAAGGGAAAGATTCAAGGTCAAACTAGAGCTGTTTTTGAAGAAGTGGTTTTAGTGTCAGTGTGGAGAAATCGCATTCTAAGCAAAAGCATTGGTCATTGAGGGGGGAAAAAAGGAGGTTGAATATGTTCACCAAGCCTGAATGGATACCTACCTATATAGGGGCTGATGGGCAGTAAAAGTAGGTAGATTTTAAGTAAATAGATAAAAATGAATGCTGGTGAAGATATGAACAAAAGGAAACCCTTATATATACTGCTAGTGAGAATGTAAGGTAGTCTGGAAACTGAAAATCAGTATAAAAGCCTCTCAAAAACCTAAAACTAGATCTACCATAGGATGCAGCCAATACTGCTCCAGTGTTTGCCCAGAGACGTCCAAGTCAACAGTCACAGAGGTAAAGAGGCATGGATAAAGAAAATGCAGAATATGTACACAAATGGAATGTTTTCAACCTAAAAGAACAAAGTTACATGATTTGCAGGAAAATGAGTGTAACTGGAAGTTATCTTAGTTACTCAATCCAGATTCAGAAAGACAAATACCATTTGTCTTACATATATCCTCATTTTCAGTTTCTGGATTTTATAAAGATACATAAAAACCACGTGTTTCTCCTCTTTTTTTGTTTTTTGTTTTTTGTTTGTTTCTCTGTGTAATTATGGAGCCTGTCCTAGAACTGTGTAGACCATGTTGGCCTTGAACTCACAGAGATCCACCTGTCTCTGCCCCCACCCCTCATGCTAGAATTAAAGGCGTGCATAACCACTGCCTGGCAAAACCATATATTCTATGTAACATAAAAGTAGATGTGAAACATTGTAGGAGGACAAAAGGGCTGTTTTCTTTTTGTGCTGGTGAGAGGAGAGGGTAAAGAGGGGAGATAAGGAATGTGCTCAATGTTCAGAATGGACTTGTATGAAAATGTCCCTCTCTAACAGGACCATGTATGATGAATATGCTCAAGGATTTTTTTTTTTGAAATATAAAGGAATATATTTCAAATAGGTAAATATTTAGGGCTGAGTGTGTGTGTGTGTGTGTGTGTGTGTGTGTGTGTGTGTGTCTGTCTGTCTGTCTGTCTGTCTCAGTAGGTAGAATGTTTACCTAGCATGTCTGAGGCCCAGAGTTCAGTCACAGCACAACATAAGCCATGCATGGTGATGCCCACCTGTTATTATGCAACTGAGGAGGTGGAAGCAAGAGGATCAGCTACCAGAATTTGACCCAGCCTGGAATATATGAGATTCTGCCTTTCCTTTTTAGATTAGAGTCAGTAGAGAGATTTTAATCTAAATTATATGTTCCTAAAGAAACTGAGGGTAGAACTTGAGGGAGAGGTGCATGTGGCGGTGAAAAGGGTTCAGTTTTTATTGAGTTCTAATGTAACTTTCCCATTTCTATCTGTTAGGGTTTTAGAAGAAGCAGAGCACAGCAGCATCAGCAACACCTTTTTCTTTAGCACTGTGAGACACTTCTCATGTTATGCTCTAGATGTGGATGTGTAGTTATACATATTATCACCTTGGAATTTAGGTATATAATTGTTCGGGGCTCCTGCTAGGACTTCTTTTTTTTTGTTTGGTATTAATTTTTTAAAAATCACAAATAAGCCTAGGCTAGTCATGGTGACTCTTGCCTTTGATCCCAGCACTCTGGGGGCAGAGACAAGCAGATCTCTGTGAGTTCAAGTCCAGCGTGGTCTACATACAGTGAGACCCTGTCTTTGGGGGAAAAAAGGTAGCTGTGTTTCACTTATCATTCTCCCTTCTTGTCATTTATCTTGTGCTTTTGAAACCTTGTTTTCACACACCACCACCAACTCTTCTTCTCATTGGTCTACTGGATCAGCCTCTGGTGTGATTGCTATTCCCAACTCCAGTATTAAGCCTGTATCCATGTTTGGACACGTCACATTGTAGCTGATAATATGACCATATTTCAATAAATTTAGCTATCTTTATAATCATGAGTATTTTACGCATTCAAAACCACTCTGAGGGAATCTGTAACTTCCTTGAGACAACGAAAGGGCCCATGACCTCTGATAGTAGACCCAAACTGGAGAAGGGATAGGAATAGGTTTTAGTGGGAGTGGCAAGCAGGACAGGAGCCTAGTGAATATGGTTTCTTATTCATGTCTTTTCAGTTGTGGTTTCTTCCATGATTCTTGCCTTCTTCCTACTAGATAGACTAGGGTGTAGAGGGCAAAACCTGTGTCAGCAATTTGGATAACTAGCTTTGTGGATTAATATTTGCTAAATAGCTTTAAGACTTAACTGGCAGCTTTGGTGTATGAACGTGACAGTGTGTTTAAGATGATGAAGACTCCACACATGTTCACAAGTTAAGGGGAGATACTGAAAAGCGAGATGGGGGAGCGGGGGAGCTTCCTCAAGGGAAGTATGAAGGAATAGGGTCTGGTCTCACATAAGATGCAAATGATGAGAGACATTCCCTTACAAAGAGTAACAGACCTTAGAGATTTTAAATTCTTTTTTGAATTTATAATTCTTTTAAAACTTTTAGCTTCAGGTAACTATTTCAGAACATAAAGAAGAAAAGGTGAACTTTGAGTTCTTTTTTACAAAGCCAAGCATACAAGGATAGTAAAATAGATTTAAAAACTGCAGACCGTCTTAGGAAAGTTGATGGAAAAATGCTTATAATGAACTTATCAAATGGACTCCAGCATTATATCACTGGAATAATACTGTAGATTAATTCACATTAATGGTAAGCATGGGTGTGGATATCTTGAGGGATGCCATAAGGTGGAATAGGAGAATTTCAGCATTTATTTTGACAAGAGTTCTTAGTAAAACAAGAATAGAGAGATATTCCTAAATTTTCACATCTCAGACCAGAAATCACCATTTTGTTACTAGAAATGGTAAGATGCTAGAATTCTCATTTTCTTTCGTCTTTAGTAAAAAGCTAAATAACTAGTAAAAAGTCACGAATCAAAGCCTGTTGGGATGTTACTTATAATTGCACAGGAGGCTGAGGCAGACTAACACATTTCAGGCCAGCCTGGCTATGTAATGAGACTGCCTCAAACCTCCCTGCTGTCCTCCTTAGCCCAGCGTTACTGTTACATAACATTGTCATGGAAGTACTGAGTAAATACAGTTAGACCAGAAAAATAAAATAAAATTGGGTATTATTTACTACTATTAACATTATATATATGGAAATAAGCAAAGGAAATAACTGAAATGTTACTACTAGTAATGAGATTTCAATGTGATAGCTAGTTATGAAATTAAAAATACATAATGTTGCTGAGAGGTGGTGGCACTCTGGAGGCCTTGAGGCAAGTTGGTCGCTGTGAGTCTAGGGCCAATCTGGTCTACAAAGTGAGTTCTAGAACAGCCAGAACTGTCCCACAAAGAAACCCTGTCTCAAAAAAACAAACAAACAATACTGATTCGTTTACAGAATTTTCCTTGGTAGTCTTTAAAGTGAAAGCCCTCCATGAGAGTTAGTGACAGAGACTATACAAATAGAATTTTATCTCTCCATTTTGAGTGGTATATTTTCATTTTAAGTTTTTAAACTATTTTGAAAGAAAGTTGTAATGAATACATTTTGAGTAACTGTATGTTTTTTTTTTCCTTAAATTCCTTGTGGCTTGTGACACTTTATACTTGGTAAATGGCAGAGAAGTTGTAATCTGATCTTCAAGCCATATTTGGTAAATAATAATTTTCTGTGGAGCCCGCTGTTCTATCAGTAAGAGGGAAATTATTGCCCATATGTAGTAGAAGGCTTTTCTTTGCCTTAACTGCAAAAAGACCAAGTTATGTCATGGACTAATTACTTTCCTGGGGTTTTGGTGATGGTGGTTTTGGTATTTAAGCTCAATATCCCAGAGGTACGTTTAACAAGACTGTTGTTGTACCTATATTCTACTTTACTGGGAGAGAAATTTTTGTTCTTGTTTACTACAGACTATCTTTGTATCCTAAATGTAAATTTTTACATCTCTGAGAATTGAACTGTCTTCTAGTTATTCTGAAAACAGTGTCAATCGATTACTTCTCTTAGAATGTGATGCAGTTTAATTACACATAAAGCTTATTAAACATGCCTGTTACTTTAGCACTTGTGAAAATAAGCTTAAGTATACCTATGTATTCAGAGCATACATAAAGCAAACAGGAAAAGAATGTGTTTCATCCTTTAGTAATGCAGAAGGATGTGTTGGAAACCTGATATGCAGCAGACTTTAGGTGCTTATGTCCACAGTGAAGTTGCATGGCAGCCCAGTGAAATGAGCAACTCTCTGCAGTTTGATAAAAAAGGGACTTAGGGTGGAAGCCATATTGAAGTGAGATTTGAACCAAGGTTCCTATCTTCCAGGATTCTTTTCTCTACAGCATGCCATCACAAAACATGAAAAGCTTACACACGCACACCCGCCACCACCAAAGTTACTTTGACTGTGTTTTTGCTGTGTTGGTATGCACAGAAATGCACAGAGTTTACTTGTTAGTAGTATTTATCCATCCTGTTTCGTCTGTGTCCCATCACAGTCCTCGTGTTTGATAGAACAGAGATTTCAGTTTACTACTGTGGGGTTCATTTTTAGAGGAATTCCTAAAGGTGCCAGCCTACTGAAAATCAAGTATAAGGATGTCATTTGAGGTTTCTGGAAAGCTAATTAGTACATTGTCTACCACTGGCCTCCCATTTCTCTAACTTTGTAGTTGCCAGTTCGTTTTTGTTTTAATATTGGCCTAAGAATTTATTTTAATGAATGAATCTATTTTGGTAGTGGGAAAATAATTTCCAGTGGGTTAGAAAGCACATCTTATAAATTGTTCTTTGCCACCTTCTTTAGGCATTACCATTATTTTTGAGCCAGATGGGGTGGCGCATGCCTTTAATTCCAGCACTCCGGAGGCAGAGGCAGGTGTAGCTAGCTCTGCATTCGAGGCCAGGCCAGCCTGGTCTACTGAGCGAATTCCAGGACAGCTAGGGCTGTTAGAGAGAAACCCTATGGAACTTGGAATTGAGTTTGTTGCCTGAATCTATCTAAAACATTCCTAGGAAGCCTCTGCAGCATCTCTGACCAAGGAAATAAAGAGAGCAGTTAAAAGATGACAGCGAGGGAGGAGTAAAATAACCTGAGAGTGAAGGGTTTCTAGTTCCAGTTTTATCGCTCAAAATGGGTATTGCTGCTCCTGTGTTACAGTTGCACTGACCTCTGGCAGGCAGGCTTCTATCCAGAATCGTGGGAGATTTCCCAAAGGTTACTTTTCACTTCCTGGAAGTGAACTAACTGGGCAGGTGAAGAGTATGTCTCTCTGAAGTAGTTTCTCCTTTGTGTTTCGGGAACCTTGTCCTGCTTGAGAAAGGCTTCAGGAAAACAGCCAAACACCTCCCCCATCCCACCCCTGTGCGCGCTTTCGGATCTCAGAGTGTTGTCTACTCACATTCCTTATTCTGCCTACCTCTAGTTTTACTGTAGTTTTTCTTCTGCTTTCAAGGCTCCAGACCGAGTTCCTGGACCTGCCCTGGAAAAGAAGTATCCAGTAGAGATGAGCTCACTGCAGTTACTTAATTAAACATTTGTAAGCTGCAAATGAGCCAACCAAGGACAGCTACAGTTTGAATTTTTCTATTTCCAGGTATGCGAAAGTTGGGGCACTCAAGCATAGACTGTGTGATCTGTAACAACACACAGTTCACAACTTAACAGTTCTCTGGCTTTAAAACCGAGTGACACAGTAACCGCCCTAACATCTAGTAACACGTGGCTAGCATCGACTTGTAGCTTAACTTTTGCCTGAGTAGTTCTAGTTTAATTTGTTTGCTAATTGTGACAAACTAATGTAAAAACATTTTAAGAGAAATAATGCTGAAGTACTATGTAGTCAAGCCCTGCAGATGTGCAGAATGGTGCTCTGGTCTCCACTGAAAGTGACCATTGACAGCACCATCCTGCTCTAAGGTCACGTGTGTGGCAAGCAATTTTGGAAATTACATGAATGAAGCAGGTTTTCCTTTCCAGTGTCCTTAACTGTTATAACTGATACATTTATGAAAGTTAGCACATTCTCCAGTCACTGGAAAGATAGGCTTTGTTTACAGATTAGACCAAATACTGTATTTACATGGTATTTACCAAAATTTAATTGTATTTCAATGTAATATTTCATATATATGCAAATATATATACATACACACATATATTACTTGATTGCTTGAAAGGAATCAAATGGGAAAGTGAAAAATGATGATTGTCCCAGAGTATAACTAAAAAGGTGAAAATAGAGGTTTCCTTGTGCATTAGATTCTAATCAGGAAAAGCATTAGGGAGTCAAGTCAGTTGGGTTTGAGACTTTTAAGGGCTTTAATTAATTTCACCTGTTTATAGAGATTTGAAACAGTATTTATAAAACATTTACTTAATGAGTATATAGCCGTGCATATCTTTTGATTTTTAACTTCATCTAAGCCAAAGATAATCCAAAATTGAAGAAGGGGATTTTGTATCCCAGCTGTGGGTAACCAGTGATCCTAGTGCTCCAGCATGTATTTGACTCCTTCTTCTCCAGTGTTAATGCATAGTGAGTTACTATAGGAGATTATAGAACTGGTATTGACAGAACCGTGGCTCAGTGATGTTGAATTACAACTATAGCAGCTATATGAATGTCATTACCCTATTAAGTCAACTAAAGGGGAAATTAAGGAAGGAAATGTTCATAAGTACCAAGTCTTGCCATTTTCAGAGATGTTATTAATAACAGTGAAATTTTCTCTGCTGTTGAATACGCATTGTGTATAAGACACTGCCATGGTACAGTAGAGATAGAAATAAATGACCATTGCTTTCAGTGAGCTTACAGACAGATAAAGTGGGCTCTCCACTATCTCCAATACTGTACCAACCATGGATCAGAAATTTGTTAGGACTGTATAAGTTGCCTATGTGCTTTACCATATAGAGGTTGTTGAAGAATATTATTCCCTAAACAATAGACTGACAAATATTTGCCTGGGGTTTACATTGTATTTGGGTATTAGAAGTAATCTAGGGTGTGTGTAGGTCATATACAAAAACATGTTCCTTTTTTGTAAGATATTTAAGCATCTGCTCATTCCAGTATCTTAGAGGGACGGGAGGGGGCGAGTCTTGAACTAATCTTCCTTGGATATTGAGGAAGAAATTATAATATAAAATATCAGAATAGAGATATAAACCACATGCTTGGTAGTGCCCTAGAGAATCGCCTTTGTGAAGAAGGCTTTCTGCTGAGCATTGGAAGATTAGATTTTAGCAAGAATATTTCTTAGTACAGATGTTCTAAAAACTGTAAGTAGTAGTTCAGTGTACTTAGAGAATAGTTGAGATCTGGTGAGAAACAGAGCTACATTATACATGTTTCAACTTGCAGTGCAAAGAGTTTGGACTTGATTTAATAGGCAGTGGAAAGTCTTCGTTGAAGACTTCTTAGAGCTGCATAAAAGTCGGTGAGTGCTTTGGAAAGGCTGGAGTAGAGTGTTATTAATGTTGAAGATTGTGCAGTAGTGAGCCTTTGTCCACCTTTGCATATGATAGTTTTCTATAAGGGAGTTGTATACAACTTAACAAAAGGGATGGGTCGTAGTTTTTCACCAAAGGCTGTCTTAAGGTGAACTGTTTACTCGAACCCTGAAACTCAGTAAGTTGTACTCATCTACTTATTAGTTTAATTGGTTAAAAGAAAGGTAAAGAGTAATAAAGAGTTCCCCCAGTGAAAACTGCTGAAGCTTTGTTCAGAGACCTGAGGTGGCCAGCTGGTACTATGGCCATTTGGAGACTTCATTAAGATCACATTCGTAGCCGGGCGGTGGTGGCGCACGCCTTTAATCCCAGCACTTGGGAGGCAGAGGCAGGCAGATCTCTGTGAGTTCGAGACCAGCCTGGTCTACAGAGCTAGTTCCAGGACAGGCTCCAAAACCACAGAGAAACCCTGTCTCGAAAAAAAAACCAAAAAAAAAAAAAAAGATCACATTTGTATATTTTAGGAAGTTTCTATTGCACTAGGTTTCCATACCACTCCACAAATGCCCTCGTTCTAGCTGCCTGTCCTCAAGTTCCTTGCCCTCCCTACCTGATCCTCCCATTCCAGCCCCATGTCCCCTGCCCCCAGTCCACTCAAAATCTGTTTCCCCCTTCCCAGGGAGATCCATGTCATTTTCACCCACTGCCTCCCACCCCACCCCTGTCCCTTCCTCTATACCTAACCTCTCTGGATCTACAGATTGTAAATCGATTACAATTTACTTAATAGCTAATATCCACTTATAAGCAAATATATACCATATTTATCTTTCAGGATCTGGGTTACCTCAGTATGATTTTTTTTCTAGTTCACCGATTTGCCTGTAAATTTCATGATTTCATTTTTTTTAACAGATAGATAACACTCCATTGTATAAACATACCACATTTTCTTTATCTATTTTTGTGTTGAGGGACATCTAGGTTGTTTCCAGTTTCTGGCTATTGTGAATAGAGCATCAGTAATCATTGTTGAGCAATTGTCCTTGTGGCAGGGTGAATCGTCTTTTGGCTATATGCCCAAGAGTGAAGGGAAAAAAAAAGAAGAGGAGGAGGAGAAAAGAAACGAACCTAGGCAACTGGGTATGGTGTCCTATCCTGTAATCAGAACCGTTGGAGACTGAGACAGTAGGGTCATGAGTTTGATGATGCCAACCTGGGCTACATGGAGAAACTCTTTATCTTCCAAAATGAAAGCAAGCAAGAAAGATTATAGAATTGAAACCATATCTTTTAAAATTACCTTCAAAACCTTTTTTATGTATTTATTTTTTAAATCTCTTTAGTGGATATATTTTGGACTTATATATTGAAGGCTTTATAATATGTGTGGGTTCTGTGTCTTGATATTTTCCATCAGTTTCTTATATATAGTAATTTGGATGTCTTACTCCACTAAGAAAAAGACTGATGATTTTCCTTAATGTGGCTATGAAAAATTACTTTCTCCTTGAAAGTAATTGTTGTTTGGGGTGAAGGGGAGGAGAATTAAGATGGCTCTGTAGTTAAAGGCAGGCTCTTGTCACCAAACCTGATGACAGGAGTTTGATCACAGAGATCCAAACAGTATAAGGAGCAGCCCAACTCCCAAAAGTCAACCTCTGACAGTAATGTGTTAATAAATATTTAACTGTATTATCATAGTTTTCATGTATCAGGTTAATTCATTTCTTACAAATGTTTATGGTTAGAAGACCAAAACATGAGTTTTCCCAAATATTCTGGTTTTATTTTCTCCTCTTTTTATCATAAATAAGAATTCGTTAACATGCTTTAGTCCTTGTTTTCTTTTAGATGATACTTATGAACCGTATAGATTATCTGAAAAATTGCAGTGAAAGGAAGCACTGGAAAATAACTTTGTTTCAATACTTAAATGCTAAAGAATAGGAAAAATAATAAGATACGAAGTGGAAAATACACACAAGGTAGTCAATTATATAATATGTTTGTCTCAGATTTCTTGCACTTTTCTTAATCCATAGAAAATGGCAGCGTCCACCACAAAACCACAGAACACCAATTGCCAAGTGTGGCTGACTTGCACATTCCTTTAAGAAAAACTTGTAACTTAACTACTGAGGCATAAGAAATAGTCAGCATTTATATCCTTAAGGCAGTGCATTAAATGAAGAAATTGGAAAGGTTTTTTTCCCTTTTTTTTCCTTTCTCCATCCCACCCCCTCCCCAGCCTCATTTTTTAAGATTAGGTTTCTCTAAGTAGCCCTGACTATCTTGGAACTTGCTCTGTAAATCAGGCTGCCCTCGAACTCAGATCTGCCTGTCTCTCGCTTTCCAAGTGATAAGATTATATAGGAAGTTTGTTTTTAAAACAGAGAGGGCATGAGTCATTCTGCACGACTATTGGTGTCTATTCTTTTTCTTTGGAAAGTTAATTCTGGGCTTGTAAAGTTGTCCAGTTTTTGGTAATACTTAATTTCTCTCTTCAAGTTATTAAATATATTGGGTTAGGCCATAATAGCTAACTTAAAATAATTAGCATTTGGATGACTGGTTTGGTGTATTGTTGTCTTAACAGTTAATTGATTTTACAATGTGACTCCATGCAAATTCTGTGATAAAGTTAATGCTGAAGATTGTTTATAATCTTTTCTTATGTTTTTTTTTTGTTGTTGTTGTTGTTGTTGCTTAATTTTTTTTTCTTTGAGACAGGGTCTCTTTACATAGCTCTGGTTGTCCTAGAACTCAATACACAGACCAGGCTGGCCTCCAGCTCACAGAGATCTGCCTGCCTCTTTCTCCCAAGGACTAGGATTAAAGGCGTGTCTGTCAATTATTTTTATATTAAGTGGTGATAATATTTGAATTTCAGATTTTTAGTTGAATAGCTATAATTTTATTTCTTTAATAGAAAAATATTGACAGATATTTTGATATTATGTTCCTAAAATTGTAACATTATACTTGAAGAAATAAAATTCCAATATTTGTTAGAAAAATAATGTTGATAACCCAGACATGGTGGTTCACCCCTTTAATCCTAGCACTTGGGAGGCAGAACCAGATGAAGTGAATTGGAAGCCAGCCCGGTCTATATAGAGAGTTCCAGGCGAGACAGAGTGATGTAGTGAGGCCTGTCTAGATGAGAAGAGGAAAAAGAAGAATGTTGACTTTTTTAGGCTGATTAATGACATTTGTAAATTCTTTAAAAATGCATCAAATATCAGTTGTTACCTATCTGGCCTATACTATTGCAACAATGTAAAAAATATTTGAATAGAGTCTGTGCTTAGATAATATGATTCTGTCTTAAATTGGAAATCTTCATTGAGATGAAAAGATTTTATAACTTCCTTTAACTTTAAAAGCTGGTAACATCATCTAGCTATTCCGGCTGCACATGAGTCTTTTTTATGGTTAAAGACATTATTTATTTCAGAATAACTCACTGAAGCCTGCTAATGTCAGCCAGTCCACAGAAGCAGCATGGAACTGCTGACAGGGAGAGAGCAGCTTTCTGCCTTTCTTTGGACACCTGGAGGTTACTGTTTCAACAGCTGGTAAAGTCAGAGGAGTTTTGACAAGTATCTAGTTCTGTTAACTTTTGATGCTCGTGTTCCTAAAAATCACTATGAATTATAAAAGTATCCCTCCCTAAAACAGCACAGAATGATAGGGGGAAGTGAGAGTAGAGATACAGCTCTCAGAAACTTTAGTCATAAACATTTTTAAAAGCTAAGAACCTTTTTTAAAGATAGTACAGTTTTATTCATGTTAAAGTCAAGAAATGTGTATAAATATTACAATAAATAATTATACTTTATCTCGAACAAGATCTGAAATTTGCCTGTGGAAGTGAGCTTTATGAAATAGTGAATTTTGAAACCAAAGAAAACTCTTGACACAGGATGTGACTGGTGTAGTTAATAACACACAGAGGCAAAAGCTGGTAAATGTTAGGGCTGTGTTTTTGTGTTCTTGTGTGCAGCTTTTCTCAGCCAGAGGTTGTTTGAGTTTTTTTAACCTTGTGCTTCTCCCAAATGAAATTGTAGAAAAACACACTTAATGTTCAAATAATTGTCTAATAAGTCAATTATGTTAGAACAGATTTATCACTTCAAAATAGATGTTACAACCAAGCTGATTTCTAGCTGAAGGGAAGGGAAACATTGAACTTGAAAGATTAGGTACTGTTTTAGTAGCCTTCAAAATTGGGTGTAGCACAATCTTTAGAGATTTACTGCAAAGTGTGTGTGTGTGTGTGTGTAAGTGCAGTGCCCAAAGAGGTGTCACATCCTCTTGAGCTAGAGTTACAGGTTGTTATAAAATGGACTTGGGTCCTCTGAGTTAGCAGTACATATTCTTAAACAATAGCCATCTCTACATCCCCTCTATATACTTTAAAGTATTTCATATAGAGCAGTTAATATGATAGTGTCACTACTATGAAACAGTGAAACTGATGTTTTTATGTATACAGTGTTGTTAGCAATTGGGGATTGGTTCTAAATGGAATTGGATTGTGGGTAGCACAAGCCCACTGTGATTTTTCTGACCTCTTAAATCCACTCCTTTCATCCAGTAGCTTCCCAGGACTCTGTCCATGTCAGCATTTCGTGCTTTATAGAAAGTCATCCCAGAGTCAATTTTAGAATATAATCTCCTCACCTTCTTACTCATAAACTGAGGGAGAATCCTAATGTGATTGAGAAGTGAGATTTGTGTATTTCTTTATATTATTGTTTTGTATTCAACAGAAATATGTTTTTCTTTTTAAAATAATTAAAATTGTTCCAATTAAACTCATTGTTATGTAAGAATAGAACAAAGATAAACCCTGCACTTGGAAATTTGAGGCAGGTGGATCCTGAGTTCAAAGTCAGGCTGGGAATATATAGCAAAATCTTGTCTCAAAATGATATATGTATATTTTTATGTAATAATATTAAAACTGTACTGTAGGTGTATCTCAGGGTCTCTAAGAGAAACCACCCTACAGATGAAGTTTTCCTTCTGTCGTAACAACTCCACACCCATGTGCCCTCTTCCTAGCCCCCTTCTTTCTTCAACTACCCTTTCTCCCTTTCTTACTCTTCTCACACATCATCATCCCAGAATCCACCTACTATTTGGTCTTCCTTCATCTCTATCATTATTTACATAGCTGTCCTTTAAGACCCAACTCCCTCAGTTGAGATCTGTTTAAATACACATAGCATAGTTTATACTACTCCAGCACCTGGACACAGGCTTTTGAATAGTGATGGGGTCTTCATTTAGCCATCTCTGTTTCTAACATACACTAACTTGTTCCATGAACACTGAAAAGGAACTCTTTGAAAATTAAGTCAGCTTCAATATTCTGCAGCCAGGGTAGCATGAAACCCTGTTTACTAAAAGTTTGGTCCTTTCTACTTTAATAATATAATTAATGTACACCGTGTAATCTTGGAACTCTTGCTTTTTATTCCATTGTGTTAAAAAGAAAATTGTAGTATCACTGTCTCATTGATACTTTCCTGTGTGTTTTTGCTGTCATTGTCATCTTAACATGAATTACCCGTTTGATTCTCATGACAGTTGAATGACGTCTTATAGAGGAGGAAACTGAAGGATTGAAAAAGAGGAAATCTCAGGAATCCTCAGATTTCTACTTAGCAACTGCTATGTGTCAAATATGTGTTCAAGTATACATTATTACTTCATTTAGTTTGAGATAAGATGGTGTTGGTTGCTTCCATTTTTAACTATTAACATTTTTCTTTTTATTTCTTTACCCCTTTTAACTAAAAAAAGAATCCTCTAGAAACAAACATGGCTATTGTTTCTTGTACTCTTAGGAAAGTTTGTTCTTGTCACAGCTGATACTTGTCATGTTTGAATTATGTGAATCTCTTAAGAAGCTTATAGAAGGTACCTTACCAGTTTCTTTTATTTTAAAAGATGACTTTGGGAGCTCAGTAGATGGCTCAGTGTGAGTTCAGTACTCAGAACACATGTAAACATGCTAGGCATGGTGGTGTGTCTTAGAATTCCAGCAATGGGGAAGCAGACAGATGGCTCCTGTGGCTTACTGGCCAGCCATTCTAGTTTAATGGGTAAGTTCCACGCTAATGAAGACTCTTTTAATTGCCATATCTATAGGACAGTATTTTCCTCAGGTGTTTGTACGTAAGATATTTACCAATATATGGCAGGATGCTCCAATGATTGGGATATTTGGCGTTTTCTTTACCGCCTGTAGTTTACACTGCATCTTAAAGCACTAAAGAAACCATTAACTATATCGATATATCAAACATATTGCCACCAAAAAACTTACTTTCTGTATAACAGTAACATTCCTTGAAATGTACTTAAATGGTAATAACAAAATGAGTGACACAGTCTTCAAATAGATAACTTAAAATTGGAATTGTTAAATTTGTTCTTGTTTCTTATAAACTTGATCATAGTACCTTTCGATGTCTTAAGAATTCTGTGTGCTTATTTCCTGCTAACCAGAGACCATAGTAGCTCTTTACAGCACTGCAGTTCTCTGTGTGCTTAGTGTGGCTTTATTAGAAACAGGCATCCGGCTGTGTTGTATTTAGCACCTGAAGGTCCATCACAAATATGGTTTACCTTTGATATCAGTTAAAGAAACTTCAGAAAAGATATGTTGTAGCTGCTATGAACTGGGTAGCAGTAGCATCTTACCTTAGGAAGTAGTCTCTATTTGCTGTGAGAGGTAATCTTCCAGAAGAAGGTTATTAGAATGTATCTTGTTTTTCTATACTGAAATTCAGTGAATGCCATTAGTTTGGGTTTTCTTTATAGTTTAATTTTTCTACAAGGGCTTTAAAATGGTTACCTGGTTATTTATTCGCTTGTTTAAGGCAAGAAGATTTTGAGTTTCAGGGTAGGCTAGGGCTGCATAGTGAGTTCAGCACCAGCCTGGGTCTCAAAAACTAAAACAAAGAACATTATATTATTTAATTATTTATCTGCTGGCCTCCACTATTACTAGTAAGTCAGTAGTCAGATGGACGTGGTAACTTAACTCCTGTAATACCAGAACTCAGAATGCTGAGGCAAGAGGATTGCACCAAGTTCAGACCACCTTGGGCTAGAGAGTGAGCCTTGTCTATAAACATACTGTTCCTCTGGCTATAGGTGTCATTTCTTGGGTGTGTTCCATGGTTTATAGCAGTTAAACATATTGGGCCTCTGTATGATTTTCCTTTTAGTCACAATTCCATCACGTTTATTTTTTTGTCTTTATCCCCAGCTGATGTACCCTGTGTTTTGGTCTCTAGCCATAAGTACATGAAAGCTTTTGTTACTAGCTGCTGGACCCTGAGGAGCTGGATGTCCCACTCCTACTTGTCACTCACCGTCTTCCAGATTGCTTTAGCTTCAAGTTCACTGGCTTCTTTCCTACTGTAGATAAGTATGTCCAGTGAGGTTTTTGTTTCAAGATGTTCTAGTTCTTAAACAGAAAATTATTATATGCAAATTTCATATATATGAATACATAAATATAATTCTGTTTATTTCCTGAGAAGTCCAAGTATATTTGCCCCTACATTCATGAGTGTAGTTAAGTAGCTACTTTTAAGTTCATTTTGCTAATTCCAGTAGCCAAGTTTGGGGCTTATTCTCCTTTGGTTGCCTTTTTCTTGAATATGGATTGGGTTTTCCTGTTTGATTTTAATTGTTTGGGATGTGATTAAAGACAGAAATGACAAGTAGAAAGTCTGGATTCTTTTGTGTTTCCCCAATGGATAAGCATGTTGTTGTGAAGACAGTTAACGTGACTGAACCCAAACCCTGGAATCTCAGATGGGTTATTTGAACTTGATCCTGTCTCTCATGTGTGGAGTCCAGAGATCTAACTAGTGGGCAGAGTGTACGCAATTGGGCTTCTGACTTGTGGTCCTCGTTTTTCATGAACCTCTCTGTCCTACTGGGGAGTGTAGTTGTGCATTTGAGTAATGTTTCTCATTTGATGTGGGAAGGTCATGTTTCTATCTGTTGCTTTCATTGGTCAATTAAAGAAAACTGCTTGACCCTGATAGGGCAGAGTTTAGATAGGCGGGGTAAACAGAACAGAATGCTGGGAGGAAGAGGAAGTGAGGTAAGACGCCTCAGACAGACGCCATGCTCCCCTCTCCCGGGCAGACGCGATGAAGCTCCCACCCAGGATGGAAGTAGGCTAGAATCTTCTCGGTAAGCGCACCTTGGGGTGCTACACACATTATTAGAAATGGGCTAGTCCAGGTGCAAGAGTTAGCCGAGAAGAGGCTAGATATAATGGGCCAAGCAGTGATTAAAAGAATACAGTTTGTGTGTTGTTATCTCGGGTAAAGCTAGCCAGTGGCAGGAGCTGGGTGGCGGAATGCAACCCGCAGCTCCCACTACACTCATTATCTAGAAAAGCAAGTCAGTAGTAACATGACTGCACACTTTAATAATGGAATAAATTAGAATTTGTTTTCATTCATCTTTTTAATTAATGAAGGTGTTTCTCATTTGCATATTTATTTGCCCATTTCTAATGTTGTGTGTAAATTATTTTTTCTACGTCTAAATTATTTGAAATGTTTTAGAAACTAATGTGAAAGAAGCTTCACAATAAAATTTCCATCCAACAAATGTTGCCTGCTGTGTGAGCCTAGAGTGAGCTAATCTCAGGAATACGATGGTGAACTTCAGAGTTCTTGTCCTCAAGAGGTCACTTATAAATGTGACAATGGAAAAAGTAGTGTGCAGATGGGATTTTTTTTTTTTCTTTAACATAGGCAGAGTGGTCAGGAACTGTCTTTTAAGTGAGTGGCATTTGATGAGTGACTTTCAGGAAGTAAAAAAGAGCCTTCAAATAGCTGAGATAGAAAATGTCAGAAGCAAGAACCTTAAAGGAAAAACATGGTTGACTTCTTTGAAAAGATACCAGAAGCCCATTAGCAACTGAGGAAAAGGAATGTGGTAGGAAGTGAAATTAAAGGGTTAACAAGAGGCTTTGTGGTGTGCCGTTGTTTGAGCTATAGGAATAAGGTGGATACTTCCTGTATTTTTCACAAAGGCTGCGAACAGGGAAAGACCATTGGTGTGAAAGGCATGGATATTGAATCATAGAATGGAGGCGGAGAAGAGACCAATAGGAGACTTTTGCAGTAATAACTAAGGTGGATTAAGGTAGCTCAGACAGAAGCCGTACAGGTGAGAAAAAATTGTCAAATAAAAATAGTTTTGCAGTTAAAGACAGCCAAGCTTAGTGGTAGATAACCATGGAACAAGAGGAAGAACACCTATGTGTGTGATACAGTGGAAAACTGAAGTAGAAAAGACTTATTTTGCATAGTGGAGTTGATTGTGCATTTAAGAACTGAGTATAAAGCAAGATACAGACTGGAGTATCAAGTTTTAGAGAAAAAAAAAACATAGTCTTCTATGGAGCCACATTTTCAGAATTTTTGTTTGTTTTTTTGGTTTTTCGAGACCAGATTTCTCTAGCTTTGGAGCCTGTCCTGGAACTAGCTTTTGTAGACCAGGCTGGCCGCGAACTCACAGAGATCCACCTGCTTCTGCCTCCCGAGTGCTGGGATTAAAGGTGTGCATTTCAGATTTTTAAGGGTTTTAAGTAAACAAGGTTTTGTGCCCAAGGCTCTTCTGTGGTTCTGGCTTCTCCTTAGAATGAGAAAAGACATCCTCGCCGCAGCTTCTTCATCTAAGGCACTGGACACTGCCGCTGTAGAGCCTGTGGACAGAGAGGAAGTAGAGATCATTCCAGAGTTTGCTATTAGAAATGGTAGTTTGTATAGCTATGTGGAAATCATTAAGCCTAAATAATCCTTTCATGGTCTATATTGTTAGGCACTAAGGCACAGACCCTTTCATACTGTAATTATAAAGTCACAGCAGTATTCATTCTAAAATGAGTTCTCATTTGAAAAAAATTTTTTTTCTTTTACAGAAAATGCTTGGCCAGAAGAGATGAGTACTAATTCCACTCAGGCCTAGAATTGCCTATTAAGACAGGTCCTGAGCAGGTGACACACGAATGGCCCAAGGAAGCCACCAAATTGATTTTCAGGTTTTACATGACCTGCGACAAAAATTCCCTGAAGTGCCTGAAGTTGTTGTATCCAGGTGCATGTTACAGGTTAGTGTTCAATGATTTCTAGATTTATTGATAAAAAATTACTAACTATAAATTATTAAGCTGATTTTTTTTATATATATCAGGAAAACTCTTTGTCATTACTGTGCTGTAATGAAAAGAAATGATCTTTGGTGTCTCATAGTAATGTGGCCTGTGGCAAAATGGGGCTCTCAGTACCTACCTCTGATGTAGACATTGTCTGTGGTGTAGATAAGAGAGCCAGATGTGTGCTTATATGCTGTCATCTCGCTCTTGTTTCCTCAGTCTTGTGAGATTTTTAAGATCCCAGATTGTTGTGTAAGAATGAGGAAAAAAATCATTAAGGAGTCAAAAAACCTTGTTCTTCTATTGATTTGGTACTTAAAGCATTTGTCACCCCTGTTTGTGTGTCCGTTTCTTATCTCTGCCATGAGGGATTTGTATGAACAGTGCATAGTTCCCAATTGTAAAGAAAAAGGTGTTTTATATTTCTGAGTTTACTTTAGATGTTTTCCAATTAATCTCTTCAATTTCTACATTGTTATTAGTATACAAAAATTCTAGAAATCCTAATTCTAAATATTACTGAATATTTAGTAATGGTTCCAGTGGGCCATTTATTTAACCTGGAAATTTTTTCTAATAAAGGTATTCTGGGATCCTTCATATATATTTACAAATTTGACAAGTTATTTTTAAAATTTGATCAGTATGAAAATTTTTAGCAAGTCTGTATTTTATAGTGACTATATATGCTTTGTCCACACCCTTATCTTTTATCTGTACTTTTAATTGGTCTTGTATGCCTTTAGCCTTAACTTAGTTTGGGTTTCACCAATCTAGCTTACTTTCTAGATGAAGATATTGCTGTTTCTTGGCCTTTTAGCTAAGATCAAGTATAAATATAGATTGCTGTATATTTCCTTAAATTTTTCCATGTTCTTCAGGATGAATGTTGGGTGTCTTGACTGAAGTACACTAGTCTGTGGTCTGGAATCCCAGCTTACTGATGTCTTACCTTATACTTTACACTGTTATTATCTCGGGTACATGGGATTCTTCAGACTTACTTAGTTAAGTGTGTGTTTTGGAGTCTTAAAACAAGCAGACTTGAGTTCAGGTTTTGATGGTTACCAACAATAGCATCTTTCACCCTTATTTTTAACCTCATTTCTTTGCTGTTCAGTGAGAATAACAATCGCCACAGAGAAGTATAACCCAGGTAAATTCACTAGTAGGATATATGTATGACTTACTACTAAAAAGAGAAACAGTAGTGAAAGTTCCCCCATTATAAATATTTAGTGAATGAATCAGTAGTTCATATTTGTCAATATAGAATGTAATGGGGAAAAGAAAGTGTCTTAGTTAGGTCTGTTGCTGTGGTGAAGACCAAGACCAAAAGTAACTTGAGGAGGAAAGGATTTAATTTCATCTTACACTTCCAGGTCATAGTCCATCACTGGGGGAACTCATAACTCTAGGCAGGAACTAGAAGCCATGAAGAGGAGTGTTGCTAACTGACTTGTTCAGTCGCTTTCTTAAGCACCTTAAGTACCTACCTGCCCAGGGCTGGTACCAACTTCAGTCATTAATCAAGAAATGCCCAATGGACTTGTCTATAGGCCCATCTGATAGATGCAGTTCCTCAGTGGATATATCCCCCCTCCAGATATGTCTAGGTTTGTGTCAGGTTGACAAAACCAAACTGCATAAAGAGTAACAAGGTAGAAGTCAAAGTTTTAAGAAGGTGGGGAAAGATTTAGGTAGCGAGGGATAAACCTTCCCTTAGAAACCAAGACTAGCTTCAAATAAAGTAGAAGGAAAATAAAGCTATACTACGGGTGCTCTGAGAGCCATTGAAAAGCAATAGGAAAATAATGTTGGTTAACAAACTTCATGACTTTATGCTGGAAGAACCGTCCAGAATACTTCACTTGCTCATAGCACAGTGCCCTCCATCCCCAGTTTTTTGTTTTGTTTGTTTTTCTTGAGATGAGGTTTCTCTGTGGAGTCTACCTGGCCTCCACTTGCCTCTGCCTCCTGAGTGCTGTGATTAAATGCATGAGCCACCACTGCCTGGTGCTCAGTAATGTTTTAAAATCTAGCCGGGCGGTGGTGGCGCACACCTTTAATCCCAGCACTCGGGAGGCAGAGGCAGGCAGATCTCTGTGAGTTCGAGGCCAGCCTGGTCTACAAGAGCTAGTTCCAGGACAGGAACCAAAAGCTACGGAGAAACCCTGTCTCGAAAAATCAAAAAAAAAAGAAACAATAAAAATCTATTAGCTGGGAATGAAACATAAAGTCCTTTATAGAACTGCTTAAGGTATTTTCAAAAGATAAAAAATACCTCTAATGTATACTTCAGTGTAATATTGATGTATTGAGAAAACAAACCAAGCATTCCGGAGGCAGAGCACTGGGGGATAAATCAACCATTTTTCACTTCTTGTTTGTTCATTTCTTGTTCAAATGGTGTAGACTATCCTTTTTTCCTTCCTTCCTCCTTCTTCCTTCCTTTCTTGTTTTTTCTGTTTTACATCCCAGCGCAGTTTTCTCTCCTCCCAGCCCCTCCTCCACACCCTCCCCTCTGTTTCCACCCCCCCCCCCCCATCCACTCCTGTTTCTGTTCTGGAAAGGGCAGGTCTTCCATAGATATCAACAGAACATGGCACATGAAGTTGCAGGAAGACTAAGCACCTCAGGGACTGTTGTTTCTTAACGAGAGTTCTGGGGTGATTTTTATCAGACTGGAGACATTTTAACGCCATTGCTTTTTCTCTGACTCCTAATCCTCCAGTTCTCTGAAGTTTTCCTCTGGTGTTGAGTTGTGTTGTTTGGTCTCTTGTTACTCGTTAGCAGATGTTTATTATTGCCCATCTTCTGATTGGCCCCTTGCCAAAAGAGTATTCGTCCCCTTGCTTCTTAAGTATGAACAGAATTGTCATCCCAAAGTATTCTTTTGTTTGTTTCTTTGTTTGTTTTCTTTTTTTTTTTTTTTTTTTTTTTTTGGTTTTTCGAGACAGGGTCTCTCTGTGGCTTTGGAGCCTGTCCTGGAACTAGCTCTGTAGACCAGGCTGGTTTCGAACTCACAGAGTCTTTGTTTTCGAGACAGTGTTTCTCTGTGTAGCTTTGGCGCCTGTCCTGGAACTTGCTCTGAAGACCAGGCTGGCCTCAAAGTCATAGAGATCTGCCTGTCTGCCTCCTTAGTGCTGAGATTAAAGGCGTGCACTACCACTGCCGGGTCCCAAAATACTCTTGTCTTTACTTCTCTGTTGTCTCTGTTCAGTAGCCTTCCCACTTAATAAAGACCAAACTGTAGTGTTGTTTATTTTTTTAATCCTCCACTACTTAATCCCAGTCTTCATGTGTTTCACGAAGTTCCCAAATGTGAGCCTTCACTTTAGTGACGTGGCTCAGCTAATTGTCAGTTATGCCATTCTATTCACATAGAACTCGGGGCGAAGGGTTGTCTGTTTTCTACTCATTTAAATTTTATGTGCCCTGTGGATCATCATGCTATACCTACCTCGTTAATCTAGTCTCGTGTGTGTGTGTGTTAATGTGTCTCTCCATGTGTCTTTGACCATGTGTATACATGTGCACATGTATAGGCTGAGAGAAGCCTCGAGTATTGTTTCTCTGGAGCTTTCTATGCTGTTTTTTGAGAAAGGGTCACTGTAATTGTTCTAATGTGCATGTGTTTAGGGCTGAACACGTAGAATTGGGGGGCTCATCTCTGGAGAAAACTGGTTCTCCCTCTCAGCAGCCATCTAGTGCCTATAGCTCCTCCTCTAGGGGTGGCCTTAAGGAGTTTTCCCTGTCCACATTGGCGTGTTGTTTGATATCCCATGTCTTATTTAGGTAGCCATATTGTTTTGATTTCATGGGTGTAGCTTCCCTGTCATGTCCAGAAGACACTCACAGCAGGCATCCTGGTCCTCTGGCTCTTACAGTCTTATCATCCATCCCCTCTCTATGGTGTAGGGGCTGTATTGTAGATGTACCGATTGGTGCTGGGCACCTCAGATTGTTCTATGCACCACTTATAGATTTCTGTAATGGCCTCTGTCTGTTGCAAAAAGAAACTGCTTTGATAAGGGGTGAGACCTCTCCCTCTTTGTGGCTTTTAGTATAAATATTTAGAATTTAGCTGGGGTATTATAAACCTAGCTAACTGTCCTTGGCTAGAGAGATTGTAGACCCTAGAGAACTGACTACTGCCATTTTCCAAAACTGTCTACCTGATTGAGTGACTTGTTCTTTGACGGGTGAAAAGCTTTCTTTTCTTTGTCATTAAGTCTTCCACGGGCTCAAAGATTAGTGTGTGTGTGTGTGTGTGTGTGTGTGTGTGTGTGTGTGTGTGTGTGTGTTTGGTATTTAGTAAGCATATGTGGATGATTTATGACTAATGATGTAGCACTTTATTTTAAAACAAATGTTTTTGGGTTTTGCTTTTTTGTTTTGTTCTCTGGAATGGGTTTTTGTGGTGCTCTGTTGAAGACAGAGACATGAACTTGTTCTTTAGGTAGCTGCCATGTGCTTGCATGTCATTTGTAGATACATGTTTTATAAAAGAGGAAGCATAGTGGAATTGATGACTTGGTACTAACTTTAAATTTTTTTTAAAACTTTTAAGCACTAAAAATTCACTTGCTAAATGATTTTTAGTTTAAAAGAATTTGTGTAACGATTGACTATATAAATACTTATTTTTCTAAGTAGTTTGAGGAACTTTGTATTTTATCATTTCACTTTAAAAAGAAATTTAATTATACCATATTATATTCTTAAGTTGATTATGTTGTTCAGCATAAAAATTGTATTTTTAATTAGGCTGTACTTATACTGTATTTGGATGGGTTTATTTTACTAAGTAGCTTCTAAGACAATGGTTTTTATTTATCGATTGCTGCCCAGTTTTTCCATTATACTAATAGTAAGAATTAATAGTTCATATCCATAAAGTAGTTTTCAAATCAGAAGATTTAAGTCTCTTACAATTGTATTACAAATTCACGTGTTAATTGTATAGTATTTCTGTGGTAATGATAGTCTTTGTGTTCACTTCTGGTGACTAAGAGTGACCTGTTTTTATTTTGCCCTGTAGAATAATAACAACCTGGATGCCTGCTGTGCTGTTCTCTCCCAGGAGAGTACAAGGTATCTTTATGGTGAAGGAGACCTGAATTTTTCAGATGAGTCTGGAATTTCTGGTCTGCGCAATCACATGACTTCTCTGAACTTGGACTTGCAATCACAGAATGTTTACCACCATGGAAGAGAAGGAAGTCGAGTGAATGGAAGCAGGACTCTAACACACAGTGTTAGTGATGGGCAGCTTCAAGGTGGGCAGTCCAATAGCGAACTGTTTCAGCAGGAGCCACAGACAGCACCAGCTCAAGTGCCTCAAGGCTTTAATGTTTTTGGAATGCCCAGTACATCTGGTGCTTCAAATTCAACACCACATCTTGGATTTCACCTAGGCAGCAAAGGGACATCAAACCTCTCTCAACAAACTCCCAGGTTTAATCCTATTATGGTAACTTTAGCCCCAAACATACAGACTGGTCGTAGTACTCCTACGTCTTTGCACATACATGGTGTACCTCCGCCTGTACTTAACAGTCCACAGGGAAATTCTATCTATATTAGGCCTTATATTACAACTCCTAGTGGTACAGCTCGGCAGACACAACAGCATTCTGGCTGGGTATCTCAGTTTAATCCCATAAACCCTCAGCAAGCCTATCAACCTTCGCAGCCTGGTCCTTGGACTACTTATCCTACGTCCAGTCCTTTGCCACATACCTCAACCCAACAGCCAAATCAGCAGGGCCATCAGACCTCTCATGTCTACATGCCTATCAGTTCTCCAACTACTCCACAACCGCCAACAATTCATTCGTCTGGTAGCTCACAGTCTTCTGCCCATAGCCAATATAACATTCAGAATATCTCAACAGGACCTCGAAAAAACCAGATCGAAATCAAACTTGAGCCCCCACAAAGAAACAGTTCTTCAAAATTACGTTCTTCTGGACCTCGAACTGCCAGCACTTCCTCGTTGGTCAACAGCCAGACCTTAAATAGAAATCAACCCACTGTTTACATAGCTGCCAGTCCTCCAAGTACTGATGAGATGATCTCCCGTAGTCAACCTAAGGTCTATATTTCAGCCAATGCCACCACAGGAGATGAGCAGGGCATGCGGAATCAACCTACACTCTTCATATCCACAAACCCTGGGGCATCTGCAGCCTCCAGGAGTATGGCTGGGCAAGTGAGCATGGGTCCTGCCTTCATCCATCACCACCCTCCCAAAAGCCGAGTAATAGGCAGTAACTCTGCAACATCTCCTCGAGTGGTGGTCACTCAACCCAACACAAAATATACTTTCAAAATTACCGTTTCTCCCAATAAACCCCCTGCAGTTTCCCCAGGGGTGGTGTCCCCTACCTTTGAACTTACAAATCTTCTAAATCATCCTGACCATTATGTAGAAACTGAGAATATTCAGCACCTCACGGACCCTTTATTAGCACATGTGGATAGAATAAGTGAAGCCCGGAAATTGAGTATGGGATCTGATGATGCTGCCTACACGCAAGGTAATGCTAATGTTAAAGAAGATAATGTTCCATGCTACATTTATTGTCCATGTGGTTTCCCAAAAGAAATGGGCATCAGTGTGCCTTCTGTTCTGTTTTGTAGTACTTGCCATGCTAAACTAAGTGCTCTTCCAATGGGACTGTCTCCCTGACCCAACTTCCATCTTTAAATGTCCCAAATAATATTATTTTAATATTTGAACATATTCATATAAATTTTAATTTCAATTTTATGATCATATAATCTGGAGTGAAGTTTTGTAGTTATTAGCTCTTCAGAATATCAACTTAGGCTTGTTTGTCTTAAAATACTTTTTAAAGATTATTTGTTTTTTATATATGAATAGTGTTTTGCCTGTGTGTGTAGCACGTGCTTACCTGGTGCCCAAAGAGGTCTGTAGAGGGCATCAGATCTCTGTAACTGGAGTTAAGGATGCTTGTAAGTTACCACTTGGGTGCTGGGAACTGAACCCAGGTCCATTGCAAGAACAAGAAGTGCTCTTACCCATTGAGCCATCTCTCTAGCCCCTCATCCTGTTCTGATACACTGACTTTATGACTAAGTTTCTTAGAGGAGTCTGACTCTTCCATCTCATTGTGTTTTCTAATTCCATAATCATCTACAGAGATGTCAAAACATCAGGTACCCAGGACCCGGTTAGCATCTTGGTATAGTGAGTCAATACATATGTATATTTTAGATGATTCTGTTTACACTAGAAATTATTTTAAAACAGATAGCTCCCAATACCTGTGATTAACTGAAGCTGTTTTTCTTTGCTTTCAGTACTGTCTGAGTTTCTGTAGATTACTAACTTTTCCACCAACACTAAATTATTCTTCAGTCAGTCCTGGAGAATGGCAGACTAGTATTTGCTGATTCTTAAATGTAGAGCAAAATTTCTATGAAGATAAGATACAATAATGGATTTTTTTTAACAAAGTAGATATTCATTCTTATTAGGCTGGACATCATAAATATTAAAGTTATTTGTATTTAACTTAAGTAAGAAAGCAAAACTGTTCCTTAAATGCACTGTCTCCATATTTTTTCTTCCCATTCTCTAGAGACATTTGTATTCAAATTTACTGAATCTGAAAACAGCTTCTGGCCTTCCCTCCAGCCTATTTCTTCCCTTAGGCAGTTACTGGCAACTTAATTTTCTAAAACACTCTTGATTCCTTTATAATACATCTTATTTGGCTGAAAATCCTATCAGGTTATCCTTCCAAGTCTATCCAGAATTTTGTCCTCCCGCCCACGTGGTCTCTTTTCTCATCTAATCACCACTCGAATGAGTGCAGTAGCTCACCCGCTGTCACCTGTGCCTCCTTGTGGCCCCCATGCAGCTCAGCAGCCAGAGGGGTGCTGTTCAGAACTGCATCGGGTCCTGTCACTGTGCAAGTGACAGCTGTGGAGTAAGTCTCTTCACATGCCTGCCATCCCTGCTCACCTACCTTTTGACTTTTATTTTTAATGTTTTTTTACATTTATTTAGAGAATGAGTACGTGTGTTTGTGTGTGTTTATGTTCACGCATTCATGCATGTAACATGGTATGAATGTATATGCTTCAGCATTTGAGTGGAGCTCAGAGGACACACTCGAAGTTGTTTTTCTCCTTCTACCTTTATGTGGCTTAGGGGCTCAGTCTCAGGTCACCAAGTTATCATGTCAAGTGGTTTCCCCACGGAGCCACCCTGCTGGCCATGCTTTTTCCTTTCAGTACTACCTTGCTTGCTTGACCCAGCCCTGCTGGCCTCCGTAGGCTCCATAAACATGGAAGAAAGGCATCCCTTGGGCCTTTGTAGATGCTGTTCCCACTGTTCAGATGTTCCTGGGGATATCACTGAGTTGTAAGCTATATTCTTCTTCCCTCCTGATTGAAACCAGAGAGAGAGCAGCTTCTGGAAAGCAGAGACACCTCCTGGTCCTCTCCCCATAGTGGCATACTCTTAGTAGGGATGGCCACTCAGATAGATGGAGAGAATAAACACTTCGGTTATTTAGACCAGTTTTCATGATGAAAGAAAAAATACATATTGTATGTGTTAGAAAAGCCAGGCTCAGCAGAGTTGCACAGCTGCCAAAATGACTTACCGATATTTCTTCTCCAGAAACATCTCTAAGAGAGTTTAGATGGCAAACTGCTTTTGTTGTTTACAAACACACATACATAAGTTGTTCTTTTAATAATACTTTAGTGTCTTGTCTCTGGTTATACTTGTGATTCTATTTTCCTATTAATATTAACAGAAGTTTTGATTTTGTTAAGCAATAGCCTTGACTTTGAACCTAAAATAGAAATCCAAGCTAAAAAAAAAAATTGGGAATTAAAAATAAGTTTATTGATTTTTATGTTTCTCATTCCTTGTCATTTTTCACCAGTGTTTCATTATAAATCATAGCACTTCTATTTGAGACTTAATAAAATTCTAGTTGTGATACAAATTAAGTGATTTTTTTTCAAAAGGAAATATAATTCAAATTAGTTATAATTTTTAAGTTGGTACTTAATTTTATGAGTTGCTGTTTAGAAGTCTCCTATAGAACTTTGTTTTGTTATTGTAATAATGTTATTAAATAATCACCTCAATAATTACAAATTGACATCAAACTGCTTATGGTTTGGTTTTTCTATTTGTTTTTTCAAATAAGTCTTCTACCCGTCAGCCCCTCCCACTCTTTACAGGAACCATTTTTTTAATTTGACATCAGTCTTAGAGAATTCCTATAGAATTCTCTACCCGGGGTCATCTAGAGCACTTGCTCATCCAGCACCGTCTACAGCAGCTGCAAGTCCATTCTCCAGCTGCCGCCTGAGGCAGCATATCCCATCCTTGGAGAGCTTGCCTTAGCAACTGGTATCTTAAAGGATATGCAAATCATTAAAAGGTCTGACCAAAATAGAAGATAAAGTAAATATGCCTCCACATCTAACCATTTAACTGTTAAATACAATTTTTATTAACATTTTAGTCTTTCTCCTTAGAGTCACTCATATATATAAATATACATACATATAAGCACATTTTTAGTATATACTATATGCATACGGATATCTGTAAGTACACGGGGGGGATCAGATAATCACATCTAATCACAGATTGATAAATTTGACCTGTCAGGATTACATCTATATTACAGAATATAGCTATATATGTAATGTTTACATGATATTAGGTATTATCACAAATAATCCAGAGCCTCTTTAAAGTATAAGATGTGCTTCTGTGAAAATAATTAACTTTTTTTTTTTTTTGAGACAAGGCCTTTCTCTATGATGCCCAAATAAGCTTTGACTTCATGTTCTCCCTGCCTCACACTCTATAATATGTCCTTACAGATGAGCTGGTGGGCTCTGTTCTGCATCACCCCACCCAAGAACCAGATAGTAAAAAAATCCCATCTCTACCCCATGACAGGAGAAATGCTAGCAGACCAGCCACAGCCCTAGTTTCTGCAGAGAGACATCTGTGGGTAAAGCAGGTCTTAGAGCCATACCTAGTTCAAAGTAAACTGCAGTTCTGCATCCCGCTGTGCTGCACAGTAAATGGGGCCGGTTTCTGCATGGAGCTTCCGAGACCTCTTGTGCTCGTCTGTGCTCCCCGTTTATGAGCAGAGAGCACTTTGACAATGATCACGAGATCTTTCCTCCCCTTTTGTGGAGGGAATAAGTGATTGGGTAAAGAAAATACTTCTTTGTTCTGAGACATACAAACGTATTGTTTGGAATTTTTTTCTTTTTATGAGTGAAGATGAATATCTTGAAGACACTAATATTTCTTACTTCATGAACATGCCTGTTTTTGAAGGGTGCTGAGTCTACTTTCCTAACTTGCAGTAACAGGGCTCACTTAATGTTTTTAAATGCTTTACTTTTACATATTTAGATTTGCCGGTCTTTTTCCCTTCTTGTTTTTGGGGTTTGTATCATAATTAGAAAACCTTTCCATGTTCATTATTTGGAAAAGCAGACAGCAGAGATCTTGTGCTGTGTTTCTCTTTACTTACGATGATGATACTCCTTGAAACCACATTGAACTGGCCTCATGACATCCCATCACTAACTTGAAGACTGCCGCCCTGTCTGCTTCTAAAGGGGAGATCTGTCTGAAGTAAGCTTTAGACAGTTTCTGGACCTAATGCTGTAAATTGTACGCAATTTTAGATACAAAGAATATCAACAAGGTAGTGCCCGGCACTGGCCTCTTCAGTACGGATATAAATGACGTGGATGTCTTAGGTACAGAGATCCGCAGTAGCCTCAGTTTTCTTGTGTCTGTTCTTTGAATTACAGGCCCTACTGCAAGATCTGATTTCAGCTAGCCTTAAAAATGGCAAAATAGATGAAGAGAGGATGCTTTAAAAAGCTGCCATCTTTGAATTTTTGCTATTCAGTCACCAAATAAATGTCTAGTAGTAATACAGCAATATATAAAACAGATACAGTCTCTGCTGCCAACACAATTGAAGTCTAGAATAATTTAGATTTATTTTAAAAGCTGACTTAGACATATGCCTAATTTAGGCACATTAAATCATATAAATTTAAGACTTGAAAAATAAATACCCATTACCTTTTAGTGGCAAAAATTACCTTTTTTTTTTTTTGAAGAATTCTAAAACCTTTATATCCATCAATACTTGGGACATTTTACAATGGATTGTCTTAAAGTGCATTCTCTTCTAATAGTTTTGAGTTATATGTTTCTAGAAGAATTAGGCATTATTTAAAGTGCCTAAAATTATTAAAACTAACACCATCTAGAATTTGAAGTGTCTTTTTACGGTTTCCAATAAAATTAAGAAACATTGGTGTCCACCAGAAGCTGGCAGTTGTTGAGCCAAGGCAGCTTTCTCTGAGATGCGCATACGCCAGAAGCAGTGCTGGTCATTAACTTCTCCCATTTGTGGTTGTCCCAGCAACAGAAAGGGGTTGCATACCTAAATTACTTTTATCCATTAATTTAATTTTGGAAAAAAGAGGGCTTAAATGACGCTTACTGAGTTCTGTAATTCCCCATTTCTATCTGTATACGGTTCCTTCAAAGAGTCCTGGTCTTACTGTCTTGTCTTACCCTATTCTCTCTGTTTCTGTGAACTCACAGGGCCTCTTTGTTTATTCTGTCCCTGCATTGCCTCCGATGTAGTAGCCTCTCTGCTCATTGAAAGAATGGATGAGTGGAATGTTTTGTTATAAACAACATATATCTGAATTATTTAAACTGCTTTGTGGAGTAGAGAGATTGCCCAGAAGTGGTTTTACTACAGACTTGGACTCAGTTACTAGCGCCCACAGAGGCTCACAACCATCTATAACTCCAGTTCCAGATGATCCTCTTCCCTCTCCTGACCTCTGCAGGCACAAGGAATACACATATGTGCAGGCAAAACATATACATAGTAAATAAAAAATATTTTTAAGAATCTTTTTTTGTGTATCTCTGTCCCAACAAATACATTTAAGATTGCATTTATTGTGGTCACTAATAATAGTTTAAATTATTGCCAAATTTTTGTTTTCTATGTTTTTCATGTTCTTCCCTGCCCACTTGGTTTAAACCATATGTTCTTTATTTTTCTTTTTGTTATTTTAATTTAGAAATTGAGTATTTCATTTAGAAATTGCACCTTTGTTCCTTTCATTAGTAATTTCTAAACAGTTAGCATGTTAACATTTAAGAATAGGTTTTCATGTAAATATAAGCATAGCCCTTAAGGAGAAACACAGATGTTCTTGGGTCATTCTTTCCAAGACCCAGGCATACTTCTCAGATTTTGTACTTCCTAAATCTTTTTTATTTTCTAGAATTTTAAACACCTGGCTTCCAGCCATCTCTGCCATCCTCACACACTCACCATAGTTGACCTGCGTGGTTGTTATACTCAGCTCTTGGTAGTTTGTCATCATGTGCCATCCTTTTCTTCATTTTCCTGTTTAAAAAATTATTGCAGCAGCTACCTGTCATTGATAAATTCTCCCAAACTTTGAAAGTGTTTCTACTTCTGTACTCTTGATAATTTAGTTAGGTGAACAAATTGTTCCTTTATCTTCTAGTATTATAATTTTATTTTCTTCAGTTTGGGTACACTTTTAAGCATTGTCCTTCAAATCCTAACTTTCTCCATACTCTATCTTTCCCTGGAATTCAATTTTAAATGTACAGATATACAACACTTAGCAAGTGATTCTGTCTGAAAATTGTGCCATGTAGCTATCCCACTCATGCAATTACCATGGAGTTCCCAGGCCTGAATAGTAATGTTACTGCATCCCTAGCCTCTGGTATAACCTGTACAGCATGTCACTGTACAGCATGGACACTTCAGGCAGTTGTAATACCATGGTAAGTATTTGTGTATTCAAACATTTCTAAACATGTGGGCTTAAGGTATTTTCTTATCTTCTCAGGGTAGCAGCATCCCAAGGTGTCTTTTCAGTCAGCTGTCCTAAACGACAAAGCTCCCATTCACAGGGCTGGCTCCCGTCAGCATACACCTTTTGACAGTTTGATAAGCTTTCCCAGCAGCTCAGCATGTATGCTGCGAGATTTATTGCTTATAGAAATTCTGCTAAAGTAGTTTCACAAAATGTAGTCTGAGAATGAGAAAATAGAGTGTTTATCTAAATGAGTTTTTAATGTGCATTTTGACAAATTTGTTAATATTTGTGATTTTCTTGTTTGTTACATATGTCAAAGTGTATTTTTTTATTCCTTTACATACTCCCTTAGAAAATATCTGTAAAATTGTCGTGTTAGAATATCTCATGCAGTGTGTCACGCAAGTGGAAAGAGACTTGATCTTCCCAAGAGTCAGATGTGAACTATAGAACAGCGAATGGATTAGTTGACTGTGCTAGAACTGTTTAAAAAATACGAGACTACAGACATTGTCTTCAGCGGTGCAGTTTAAGTGTACGGTATTTGCTTAAATGATTAAGACGGTTTCCAGATTAAGATTTTTGAAATTGTAAGTGCTTAACAATACTTTGTTTTAATGTAGCTCTGGGGTTCTTTTAAACTCACACAGAAATGTTTGTTGGATTCCTTTGCCACGTTTGCTCGGGGTCGCTGCTGGAGTGGGCGGGTGCTCATGCTTGTCATCGTGTTGCAGCTCTGCTGGTGCACCAGAAGGCCAGGATGGAACGGCTTCAAAGAGAGCTCGAGATGCAGAAGAAAAAGCTGGATAAACTCAAATCTGAGGTCAATGAAATGGAAAACAATCTAACTCGAAGGCGCCTGAAGAGATCAAATTCCATATCCCAAATACCTTCAGTAAGTCTTGCACAACCGCTATGGCCTCTGCGCTTACACAGGAGAGTAAGCTGGCTGCCGTAGTGTAAAGGCTTGCTCTAGTTTGCTGCAAATGCTCTTAATTCCTACTTGGTTCTCTGTCGTTACCTCCCCTGCCAAACTCCATTCTTTCTTAACTAATGACATGATAATTCAATACAAACCTTTTTTACATGGAATTATTTTTCAGCTCGAAGAAATGCAGCAGCTGAGAAGTTGTAATAGACAACTCCAGATTGACATTGACTGCTTAACCAAAGAAATTGATCTTTTTCAAGCCCGAGGTAAAGTTCAGTGCATACTCAGCTGACATTCATTGAATTGATCTGCTGGCTCTTTTCCTGTCCCTGAGAACAGACTTACCAGTCACGGTCTCAGAGGATTCTCCTTTGAGCCAGATAGTGATGAAGAACAATTGGCTTTTTAGCACCCCCTTCCCCCCAATAAGTATGCAGTTCATTCAAGAAGCCAGATATACTAAGTAACCTTTAGATCTGTAGCCTTCTTGCTTAGCCCTGTGGTAAGGGAAGACAAGGATTGTGTGTCTGGCTGCATGGTCAGCAGTTTGGCTTCTGTGTGTAGAGAGTCTGTTAACAGGATTTATTACTATGGATATATCCATGTAACTTTATTTTACCTTTCAAGAATTGTGTATCCTCATTTCACTGAGACTATCTTTAATTGATAAAATAGAAAGAACATAAAAGTAGAGTTATATCTTCTTAGGACCATGATAGGGCTTTATACTTTTTTGAGCAATTAGTAACCATCAATAATTTCTTATTGTAGTAAAACATACTTATATTTAAGTCAGTTCCATTAAAAAACCTAAATAAAATTTTATCACTGAAATCTAATTCTGAAGTTGGGGAAATAATAGAAATATAGAAATTTAAAAAGAGACAAGGAAACGTAACAAAGAAGTCTTGAGTTACACTTCTGTATATAGTCCAGCATCCATTAAACTAAAAGATGGTGGATTTTGCTTAAACTGATTTTAAAATGTTAATAAGATATCATTTTAACTTGTCACATAGAACCAGGGGTCTGCTTCTAATTCTTTCTTACAAGCATTAATTTCACTTCTTCTCAGTTTACCACTTGCCTCTGTTTATGAGTATTATCTTATACCTATATCTTGAGATATGGTTTTGAAATTAAGAGGGTATAATTTAAAGCATTTCTTCTGTTCATTTTTAGAAAGAAATGCTTGCTTTAAAAAATAAATTTAAGGATTTTTATATATCAAAAGTAATATTGATATATTTACTTTTTATATATTTCAGGACCACATTTTAACCCCAGCGCTATTCATAACTTTTATGACAATATTGGATTTGTAGGTCCTGTGCCACCAAAACCCAAAGGTTAGTGTATCCAATAAGTGTGAAAACTGTTACATTTTGAAAAGCAAAATCTTAGGAAATTTTAATTCTTTTTTCAACCTTCCACTTCAGAAGTGCTTCCAACTTTGGCATTCTGGAGTGGATTTAGGAAGATGTTTGTTTATTTCATTTACATTCTGGTGTTTGGGTTAGGGGATGCAAAAGTGTAATGTATTTAACTTTAAGAGTAATTAATGTTTGAGACCTGCGTAACCACTGTGTACTCCCAAAACAGAAAGTTTGAGTTTAAAACAAAGTATAAAAGTTTATTTTCTTTAAATTTTTAAACAATGATAAGGAAGTCACCTTACAAAATTTCATTTTTCAAAAACATTGTTCTGTATAATTCTGAGTAATATATCCTGAATTCCAGATAAATTTCAAAAAGTATCATATAGTAACATTTTGTAGCATTGACAGTCACAGAATATGTGTGCGCCAAACTAAAACATATTGAAATAAGTCTGTATTTGAGCCAGGCGTTAGAATATGTGTACAAATGGAATTATGTGCATAAATCTGACTGATCAAAGTAAAGTATGTAGGTGTGTGCATTTAGGACACTATGACACTGGTATCATAGTGCATATATCATAGTGCATAGTGGTATCCGTGGTGCATAATTTGCTTTTAGCCCTAAGTTAAATTTAAAAAAATGAAAATAGACATACAGTATTAAGAGAACAGTATTAAGAGAAATTTTGACTCCAAGAACATATAATAGGCAAGGTAGAGTTGGTGAACATGGAATTGAAATTAAGTCTTCAGCCAACTTAAAATAGAAAGATAGAACTGAAGAATATCGATGCAACCACAAAGAAGGGGAAACATACTCTTAACAAGTCTAGATGGTTTAAAAAACAGAGGAAACAAAAGAATCATCAGATAGCAAGGAAGACAGTTGGAAAGGAGAGAGGGGGAGAAGTTGCTAAGTCAGCACACTTTGCAACCAGTGCCTTCCGTGGGAATACTCACCAACTGATGGAGCAAATGGGTGAATTTTAATAAGCAGCATTCAGCAATACGCTGAATCAAGAGACTCATTGTGATAAAGACATAAAAAGTGAAAAGATACAAAAACCTATTTTATAAAGTGGTAATAAGTGGAAATCATGAATGGCTATAATTAATCAGACAGATTTTTTTAATCTAAAGTTGTCTTGAAGGACAAAGAATGATTTTATGTATATGATACACTCAATAAGAAGACACAAGCATTTACAGTACTATCTTACCTTAAAGTGTGTTTTAACAAGCCTAAGGTCAGAATTATTTCAACCATCTTTCAACCTCAGTCTAATGAAACCAGAAAATTCATGGACAATAAGCAATACCCTCTTGACTATCCACTGGGTCTTGAGGAAATGAGCATGAGCTGGAAATATGTAGCTCACTGATGTAAATCTACCTAGCAAGTCTAAGGCCTAAAGTTTGATCCCAGGACCCCACTTTTGACACAGAAGTATCTAATAGAAAACAAAAACCAGACACACCAAAACCTGAGAGGCAACAAAAACCACACAAATGTTCAGTTTATAGAGAGAAAGTCTGCATTAGAAACATAACTCAACCCTAATTACACACCACAGGACCTAGCATAAGAAAGTAGACCCAGGGCTGGAGAGATGGCTCAGCGGTTAAGAACACTGACTGTTCTTCCAGAGGTCCTGAGTTCAATTCCCAGCAACCACATGGTGGCTCACAACCATCTACAATGAGATCTGGTGCCCTCTTCTGGGGTGCAGGTATGCACACAGGCAGAACACTGTATACATAATTAATAAATAAATCTTTAAAAAAAAAAAAGAAAGTAGACCCAAAGTTAATAGAAGGAAAATATAATGAAGGGTAAACATAAATCATTTGAAACAGTAGAAAATGAATTAAAATACTTTAAAAAAGTAAAATTACAAACCCTTAGCTAGACAGATTAAGGAGAGGGAAAATTCAAATAGAAATTGAAAGAGAAGCCATGACAACCTTGAGAATCCTCAAAAAAGGAAAAAAAAAAACTCTTAAGGGACCAATGTCAACAAACTAATAACTTCTAAGAAATAAATTCCAAGAAATTCTATCCAACTGAATCAAGAAATGCAAGCCTGCTGATTGAATCCATAATGAAAATATCTCTTTGAAAGGTGCAAAGACTTAGATAGCTTTTTGAGTGAATTCTGTGAGGTATTCAGAGAATTAGTATGAATTCTTTTCCCCCTGAAAACTGAAAAGGAACACTTGCAAATCTTGATGAGATCAAAACTGGCCAAAGACTCAAGTAATGGGAGGCTCTAGGCTCAGATTCTAGTGAGCACGTGTTTGCGTTCTTACTGTAGTTTTAACATTACCCTAGAAAGACCATCACCAGGGCCAAGTGGCTTTACCCTTGATAAATAAGAACTGCTCGACATAGACAGATTAGATTAGTCAGTGGTATACAAGTAGAAACAAAGAAGAAGCAATGCCATGTCAGTAGGCACTTACAGGGCATTTGATGAAAATTCATCCGTTCCTGATTAAAGCATAAAATACAAGATGCTATAACCCAGAAGGGTTCCTCCTGTGAAACCCGATGACCTGGATTCAGTCACTGGAGCCATATAATAGAGAGAATGTGCTCCTGGGGTTGTCCTCTAAACTCTGTACATGTGCCCTGGCGTGCATGGATTCCCTCACACACGTGCACCCACACAACAAAGGGGGATCTGACCTCAGCACAAGAAAGGCCATTTGTTAAAAACACACAGATCATGTCTTAGTGGGGGAAACTTAAAAGCCTTAGGAGTGCTCACCATCTCTACTTCTTTTAGGAAAATATAAAAATCAGAAAATCAGATTTTTTTCCAAATCAGGAAAGAGGAAACAGAATTCCCCCTAGTTGCAGAAACTGATCATGTGCTTATCTCCAGCTGTAGTTTCTCTTAATTGGTAGCCAGTTACTCACATTCTAAAATACCATGTGGAATATCCCAGAAATAATTTATAACGTTTAGATGGAATTTACTAGAATAGTATTAGAATCTGTTTATAATTTATGTAATTTATAATCTGTTTATTATTTATAACTATGAAATGCTACTCTTTTAATGTGCCTAATTTATAGATTGTTTTATAGGTATTTGTATGTTAAGAAAAATTATAGCATGTATCAGGATCAGTATTAGCCATGGTTTCAAGCATCCACTGTTAAACCTACTTAGTGAATTCACTAATGTTGCAGTATATAAAGTCAGCCTTCAAAAATCAGTTGTTTCTTTCTACAACTATGCAAAAGAAATTCATAGGTATCAAGAAAACAATTCATTTTTATTCACAGTGACAATCAAAAAGATAAAATACTTAAGAGAGGCAGAAGAATTTTATACCAAAATTATAAATACTGAAGAAGGAAATTAGCAGAAAAATTTATGTTCATGGATTGGAAAAATTGTACTATTCACTTATCTAAGATAACCAAGATGATTTACAGATGTATTTTTTTAATGTACATTAGTGTTTTACTTCCATGTATCTGTGTGAGAGTATTGGATCCCCTGGAACTAGAGTTACAGACAGTTGTGAGCCACCATGTAGATGCTGAGAATTGAACCTGGGTCCTGTGAAAGAGTAGCCAGGGCTCGTTAACTGCTGAGCCATTTTCAGCCCCAATCCATAGATTATGTAGTAACTATCAAAATTCTAATGTCATTCTTTGGAAAAATATCCTAAAATTTATACAAAAAAGACTCTAAATTGCCAGAGCAATCTCAAGTGAGGACAAAGCTGAAGATAACATACTCTTATTTCAAAATAGATGACAGAGCTGCAGTAATCAAAACAGTACAGTGCTGGGTAGACAACATGATAGCCAAGCTGGAGGAAGAGAACAGAAACAAGCAAGGTGCATTGGTAGCCGCCTTATCTTTAATAAGGGGCCAGAAACGCGCAGTGGGTGTTTCAGTAAATGAAACTGGCGAATAGTGGGATTGGCCCCCTACCTCACTTCATATACAAACATCAATCAGCTCAAGTGGAGCTGGTAGGATGTTTGAATGGTAAGGATACCAACCCACGATGAGCTGTGTTCAGTCCTCAGGGTCTGCGTGGTAGAAGGAACAAACCAACTCCCACAAGTTGTCCTCTGACCTCTACATGCATGTACTCAACACATGTACATATGCAAAGTGCATACATGTTTAAAACAATTGACTAGATTATAATTTAAGTCTAAGATGAAACATGTTAGATGAAGACCTCATTGTTGAGGGTGGTGACTCGGTTATGGCAGCTAAAGAGCGACATCTTTAAGGATCTTTAAGGAACACAGTGCAAAAGCTCCCTGCTGTTAATAAACCAGATTCAGTGCTCTCCCATACCATGCTTGATTTTAAAAAATAAAACTGGAAAATGTGATGATTTTTTGACACCAGCTTACTTTTTCAGCATTCATTATTGACCTAAGTGTAAACAGTTTAAAAGTAGTTAGACAGTGGTGGCGCACACCTTTATCCAAGCAGAGGCCAGCCTGGGCTACAGAACAAGTTCCAAGACAGACTCCAAAGCTACACAAAGGAACCCTGTCTCGAAGGGGGGTAGTGGGAAGGAGCGGGGAAACTTAACTCTTTAAAAACAAGTTTTATATCACACACTTAAAATCCCAGTACTCAGGAGATTAAAATGGCAGGCGGATTGCTAAAATTTAAGGCCAGCCTGGGTTACGTGGGCTGACGCAGTCTCAAAAAACAGTTAATAAAGATTTGTTTGTTTGTTTTCAGTAAATTTAAGAAAAAATACATTTAATTGAAACTTCCATTCCTAGTAAGAAACAAACATAAACCCTACTGGAATGGGTAGTGAAACTCAAGATCACACTTACAGTCTAAAGTGAGGTTCGGGCGTGGTGGAGAGTGGCTCCCCTTCTGTCACATTGAGTGGCTCTTCTCAGAGGAGAAGCAGCAGACTGAAGGAGGCTGGGAAAACGCGTGTCTGCTGACAGCTGCCTTCCTGCCACCTTAGTCACCAGTAATTTGATAGACTGGGTTTTTCCTACTTCTTTAGCTTTTCTCTTCCTCTTGCCTCCTTACAGATCAAAGGCCCACCATCAAAGCACCAAAGACTCAAGACACCGAGGATGAGGAGGGGGCTCAGTGGAATTGCACTGCCTGTACTTTTTTGAATCACCCAGCCTTAATCCGCTGTGAACAGTGCGAGATGCCTAGGCATTTCTGAGCCAAAGGCCCTGTGTCTCCTCTAAAACCACATCTGAAATTCAAGAAAGTCCTCTGTCATCGGGAAATGTTTCACTGCTACATAGGATTTAGTCCAGTGGAAGGTGTGTGTGACAGGACAGTGGCGTGCCGTGTTCAGTGTCAGTCCACAGAGCTAGTAATACCTCAGTCTAATGTCACGTGAACCATGATCTGAGAGACTGGGCTGCCTGCTGCCTGACCACGCACAGTGTCGCTGTCCCACCATGGACCATCCTCACCCTGTCAATGCCTAAGCATCCCCAGTACTTCCCCTTCATGTCACTACTGATTCTGACAGGAGGAAGGAATAGGATGATAGCTTTTTTGTGTTTTTAAAGTTTTTGGTGAAACACTACATACACGAAGAGAAGGAACAAGGTTTAACTATTTAAAAGCTCTGCTACCGCATAGTGCCAGTGGATGCGGGCAGACTTCACAAATCTGTGGTACTCTTGGCCTTGTCTTTTGTCTTCCCTGAAGACGTCTCTGTGAAGCCAGCATCTAGGGTCTAATGATGAGAAGGAAAGCAGTATGCATTGTCTGTACAAATCCGCAGTGATTTGTACTCCCCACAGCCTTCCCTACTGTACAGATCTCTCACGTCTGCTTTAAGTGACTTCTTCATTATTTTCTTATATTTCTATATGTATAGTGTAATAGACTTCTGTTACTAATGTTCTTTTCCCTTTTAGTAGGCAACATCATGTTCCTTTCTAAGCCGTACTGAGAAAAGCAATGCCGTAAGATAAAAAAGCATTAATGAAATGAAACTGTGCACAAATAACGTCCCTCTCCTGCTCCTGTCCTTTGTCCCGTTGTGTGCCGATGCTCTGAGGAGACATGCAGGCGCTGCATGTGAGTTGCAGGAACGCTGCAGACATGTCAGTAGGTCATGCTGTACACTGACTTCAGCAGTGGGTGACCAACGTGTCGTTTTGTCTTCTACAGCAGCTTAAAGCAAAAAGTATTTAAGCCCACTTACATCTTGCCCCATGTATGGTGTCCCAGAGAACTTCATGGAAGTTCTCACTGGGAACATTCAGTTTCAGAAGCAGCCACAGCAGCAGTACCAACAGCCTTTTTTCTTGTTGGAAAGAAGTGTAGTTGCTGTACTGTTGGGACAGTCCATTTCTAAACCTGACTTGGTGACATTCATGTGTATTTATAAAACATAGTCATCTTTAGGACAACTGAAGAAAAGCTGGAAAAAAGAAAGAAAACAAGCAGACTTGAACACTGAAACAACCTCAGACATCTCTTTATTTTGATGATATATTTTTGTAAGGAAAATAAATATTCATATGATCAGGAATGTATATAACTAAATGAAATCAAGAAAAAGAAACAGTATGCGTTTAAAAAGAATTATGAAATTGTCTATCAGTGCTTAGAGTGGGGCTAAGGGAGTGCTGAAATCTAGCAAAGACAGGAAATACTGTGGGTTGCCCCACTGCAGATGTTCACAAGTGGCTATGTTTAAATAAACAGGATTATTACAGGTGAGCCTGGTGAAGGCCAGAGCCTTGGCCTCCAGGCTTTGCATCATGAGTATGGAAAGAAATATGGCAATCATCGGTCACTAGACAACAGACCCCAAACCTCGTATGTTTGATGCATTTTGTTTTAAAAGTAGGCCTTGTTTTTCAGCTTCCTCTGCAGTTCTATGTGAAGATTGGTAAATCAGTTTTTACTTGTTTTATTAATAAAATGTAATTTGGATATCTTGAGTTGATGGTTTTGTGATTTAGCTGGGTAAACTATCTTTGTAACAGATAAGTTATTTATAAAAATTAAAAAACTTATATTCTAATGTGGATTTTGTGACTTGTTTTTGATGTTTGTGGGACAGTTTGTGCCCAGCATGTTGCATACCTAACTGGAGTCTGGAGAGTGCAGCACCGCATTCTCTCGAGTCTTCTCAGAAGCTTCCAGCTTCCCTCTGGTCATGGATTTTTTTAATTTTATTTTATTGTCAGTTTCTTTTGGGTGTCTTGATTGCTTGGCTGGCTAGTTTGTTTTTGCAGGCAGGGTCTCACTACATAGACCAGACTAGCATCAAATTTGCAGTCCGTCTGCCTCATCCTCCCGAGTCCCATTATTCTAAGCTTGCACCATTTCTGGCTTCAGGCTGCTTTCTAACTGATGAAAGCAACCAGATTATAACTGAGGGAGAAAGCGGATAGTGGCTTCTTTTTATGGTATATATTTTTCTCTGTTCCCCTCCCCTCTCCCATGGTCCCCATTTCATGTTACATTTTAACTGTTCATTTCATTTATATTTTTTAAAATTGTACCCCATTGTACAAAACAAATGTGACTTCTTGGATCCTTTGGCCAATTTATGTTTACTAAGCCTATGGTGCATTGGTGCTGAGTGTGCGGTGGTGCTTCTCCTCAAGAAAACTCATCGTCACACTTTTCAGAAGTTAGGACTCATCTTTTCTGAGCTTGAAAAGTAAAACCGTGTTTCCTGGTGTCTTTGACATGGTCTATGCACTAAGGCCCTCCAGTGAGTCTTTGAGACCTGGTGGGAGAGAAATATTCTTTGCCAAAAAATAGGAGGCCTGAACACAAGACAGTGGTCTGGACACCAACTGTTGAAATGGAACCGCACACTTGAGAGCCTTCCAAAGGATGTGCTACATCCTTAGACACTAACACACTGTATTCCCTGATGGGGTGGGGACTTCATAGAAACTGAACATGGGGACATTCACTGAAACTTAGCCAGGGCTAGAGAGATGGCTCAGCTGGTAGCTCTCAGTACCCAGAGTCACATGGTGGGGAAGAGACAAGCAACTCCCACAAGTTCTCTACCTGCTGTGTGTGTATGGTGTGCAAGCACACAAATGTACACACATAAAACATCAGTCGGCATCTGTTACTATATATATACATAGACCCAGGCTGTGGGTTTCGTGAAGAAAATGATTTTCTTAAGTTACCATTTCTACGTTTTAGGCGTTTTGTACAAGGTTTTGCTTGCCTAGGCTAGCCCTCCAGGTGCAGTGATTCCGGGTTTCTATGTCACCATACCCGGCCATTTACTTTCTTGGTGTGGGTGTGTACATGTGAGTAGTGCCCTCAGAGGCCCGGGTTAGTAGGTCCCCCAATGTGAGCTCCCTGATATGAGTGTTGGGAATCAAACTTGGTCCTCTGCAAGAGCAGTATATTCTTACCTGTTGAGCCTGCTCTATGGCCCCTCTTTTTAAAAAATAATAATAATAATAATCAAACAGCAAATATATTGTATAAAATTAATTTTGTATTGGAAAGTTGAAATCATAAAATTGTACTAGCATAGTCCAAAACTGTTTTAGCTACTGTAAATGATAAAACCTTTACAAACACCAAAATTAACTGACATTTTGTGAGTTTCCTCTTCCTCAACTTAATGCTAGTGGGAAATTTTAGTAATGGAAGACTCAGAGGTGAAGAATGTTCAGTCCATGGCCTTGAAAGTGGCCGACTTAGCCTTGAAAAATAAGTATTTATACCAGAGACCATTGCCAGAATTAATGTCTGCTCACCATTTGCATAACTCCCCGATACATTAGAAAACATACTCCTTTACAGGTGAACATACTTGGGGCTCCAGTTTATGGTTTATTTATTGTGTGTGTCTAGTTTACTACTTTCCTATTGCTGTGATAAAACACCATGACCAAAAGCTACTTAAGAAAGGAGTTTCTTTGACTTACACTCCAGAGGAATGAATCTAGCATGGTGGCAGACACGGGCATCGTGGCAGAAGCATGAAACCGTGAACTGGAGGTGCCAACTCGAAAGCCACCTCTCACCCCACTCCATGACTGACTTCCTCCAACAAGACTTCATCCCCTAAACCTTTCCAAAACCATGCCACTTCCTGGGGACCAGTTCTGCAAGTCCCCAACACTGTAGAGACCCTTCTCATTCAAATTACCACATGTGGTAAGTAGAGGACCCCTTGCTGGAGTTGGTTCTCACATGGTTTCTGAGGTTGGAGCTCCTGGGCCATTTCCCCAGTAGCCCTGACTCTAGCTTTTGTTTTACTTGAAGCTACAATTTTCTGTCCATTTTACTTGAAGATTCAGCAGTACTACTGCATTTTAATTGTTGCTTCCACCTGAAAACCGTTGAGCAGCTAAGAAAACAGCATTTGGGGGCTGGGGAAGTGGCTCAGTGGTGAAGAGCACTGGCTGCTCTTCCAGAAGATTCCCATCACCTAAATGGTAGCTCACAACTGTCTCTAACTCCAGTTCCAGGGGATCTGATGCCTTCACATGCAGGCAAAATATCAATGCACATGGAAAAGCAAACAGCGTTTCTAGCTGGTTAACTTCCATGCCGGAGCCTATTTCAGAAGAATATGGTAGAGGACTCAAAGTCCACCCCAGGGGTGTGCGACTGAGCCAGGGCCTTTTCCTTACTAGGAGCTATAGTGTCTCAAAATCCTAAGTCTTTTCTCATGTATTCATTCAAAGCCTTCATCTCCCCTGGGTAATTAACAGGTGAGATGCTCACTCTGTTCTCAGTTGCTCTAAGGACGTCTCCGTGGAGCTGACTTTCATGGCGACTGAAGTCCCCTGTGTCAAAGTTGTGGTACTTTACAGTGACATGTATGGAGGAGTGCGCATGTGCAGGTGGGCATGCGCGTGGAGGCCAGGGCACCTCTGCCTCCCTAGCGGATTGGGGGCCTCATGGTTCCAGAGAAACCCTGACCAACAACTATTTCCCCCAGCCTGCTTTACAAAGATTTTTGTCAAAGGCTGGTCTAAAGAGCAAGTGTATATTTCTGTTGCTTGTCCTGCTAAGACGTGTGTCTTTTATTATGAAGTATAACAAATTATGTCTCCAGGACAGCAAAAGACCTAAACTAAACCCACTGAGCACTCCAGTGCCTCTGAAGATCTCTTCACCTCCATCCTCTTGTTACACCACCTTCACCCCTTCCTGATCTCTGCTCCAACAGCGTGTTGTCCCCATGGCTCAGTGACTAAGCACTAGGATTTTCTCCATGGGCATTTTCAGAAAGAACTCCCACCCAGGAACCCAGCCGCCATTGGTTAGGCGGGTAATCGGTTCCCTACCCCGCTTCCTGGTCCCTACTCTGCTCCAACATTGAAATGTTACAGAACACAGGGAGAGAACGCCTCACCTGCAGGCTCCTGTCCAGGCCCTTCCTGTGCTCAGGTGTCCACTATGCTCACCTTGGTGGCCCTGCAGAGTCTGTTCCATAGATGCCTCTGACATCTGAACTGGCCTGATCATGTCCCAGAGAGACCTTGCGCATGCCTTCCAGTAGACTCTTGGCCACCCTGTTTGCCCTGTGTCTCTAAGCGGTTTAGCCTAGCAGGGATAAAGGCCAAGATTATTAAGCCCTTGGGCTAGCCAGATGGCTCAGCAGGTAAAAGCACCTGCTGCCAAGCCTGAGGATTTAACCTCAATCCTTGGGACCTGGATTAGGGTTGAAGGAGAGACCAGCCCCCAGATTTTCCTGACATCCACATGTGCACTGCCATGCACGCCCTGTGCATGTGTGCGCACGCACACACGACATAAAATATTTTTAATTTCTAAAGGGCGGTGAGGCCCTTGCACACCGCACTTTCCCTCGCCCCAGTGCTTCCTGCCAACTCGGTCCCTATTGCTGCTCCCTGTTGTTTGCTCTATTGCTCTGGTCTCCTTTTCCATGTGCTCCGACAGAGCACCCATCCCGCCTCCTCACAACTGGAAATGTAGCTCAGCGATGAGTGGTTGCCCACCATGCGGAAGACCCTAGACTTGTTCCCTGGAACCGTGGGGTGGGGGAAGGGACGTAGAGATTGGCAATTATTGATGGTGATGGTTTGGTTTTTTTTTTTTTTTTTTTGCAAACAAGCCTCAGTCTCTTATTTTTTCATTTTTTTAGGGGTGTACCCTTTATTGAAAACTTGAAATATTCTTCAGCTAGAACATCACATTTTCTATCAAGGCTCTCAGCCTACACAGAAAACTGAGTTTTTCTGTTTTTTTTAAATTATTTTTATTGAGCTATACATTTTTCTCGGCTTCTCTTCCTTCCTCCCCTCTCCCTGTCTACCCTCTCCTGTGACCCCCGTGTTTCCAATTTACTCAGGAGATCTTGTCTTTTTCACCTTCCTATGTAGACCCATGTATATCTCTCTTAGGGTCCTCTTTGTTGACTAGTTTCTCAGAAAATTAGGAAACAATGTACCTAAAGATCCAGCAATACCACTGTTGGGATACCCAAAAGATGTTTAACCATACCACAAGGACATGTGCTCAACTATGTTCATAGCAGCATTATTTGTTAATAGTCAGAACCCAGAAACAACCTAAATACCCCTCAACCGAAGAGTAAATAAAGAAAATGTGGTTCATTTACACAATGAAGTACTACAGTATTAACAAAAAAAAAAAGACAACTTGAAATTTGTAGGCAAATAAATGCATCTAGAAAACATCATACTGCATGAGGTAACCCAGACCTATAAAGACAAATATATCTACTCACTCATAAGTAGCTTTTATTTATTTTTTTTTTTCGAGACAGGGTTTCTCTGCGGCTTTGGAGCCTGTCCTGGAACTAGCTCTTGTAGACCAGGCTGGTCTCGAACTCACAGAGATCCGCCTGCCTCTGCCTCCCGAGTGCTGGGATTAAAGGCGTGCGCCACCATCGCCCGGCTATAAGTAGCTTTTAGACATAAAGAAAAACCAGCCTACAATTCACAATCCCATATAGTGATGATTATCCAAGCCAAGTAATGCTTCTGACGTCTGTCCAGCCTCACCAGTGAGTGCAGCCTTTTGGAACTTTATGGGTTTTCCCATAGTAGCAATTTTATAAAAGATAGTTTCCCAGGCTAGACCACTAATGGAATGCTGAAATAAAACAAGCACTACTGGGGTGGCTAAATGTAACAATGCCGTTAACGAATAGTGTGTTGTCTTGTACTGGTGGGGGATGGAGAAGTGGGTATTCTAAAACACTCAAAAATTGGCATTTGAAATCAAGGTCCCTGATTTTCGTTACATCTAATTTTTATGTCAAAGCTGAAATTTTGCTTTTTTTGTGGATATGCTTTTGAGTGGTTTCTTAAATTTTGGATATGATTAGGTATGTGTGTGTGTGAGAGAGAGATCAGAGAGGGATGTGAGAGAATATATTTTTCCAAAGAAAACTGGTCAAGGAAAGAGGAAAGAAAAAGAAACGAATGCCTGCCTTCCTGTGCCCCAGGGAAAGCAGAAAGACAGGTTTCAGACAAGAGCAGCAACCACGCATGTATTTGTAAGTTGAGTCCATGTAACCAAGACTCAATGTAATAAGTGACATGAAACAGGCCTACGTCTCATTATAGGAGTTGGCTTGAAGTCTTAATTACTACCTTTGTGGTTTTAATAAGTCTTTCCCATGGCCTTGTGCGAAACTGCCAAAGTCATCTGAGAACAGAGCAGCGCCTATGCGTTAGACACTTGCTCGTCCAGACAGACAAACTTTCCTGAGCTAGTGAGAGGCATGCCTGGCTTCACCACAGCAAAGAGTGAGTAAGTTCTGAGATGGACCCAAAAGACCCCGAATGTGAGCTACTGAGTTTCTGATGGCCAGAACGTGGCCATTTTTAAGGCTTCCCTCGTATTAGACACTGCTGGCTTCTCTCTCCACCCCGAGTCATTAATACACTTGCAGGCGTGTGTGCCGGCTTCCTGTTTGGGTTCCGAAAACCCAGCTGCATTTCTCTAGCACGGAAACCACAACTCCTAGAATTAGACATGGGTAAAGCTTCAGTGGTCCTAGCTTCCCCCATTCCGTGAGTGGGATGTTCTGTATGCAATGGCTCATTGGCTGTGCTCTGGGTTCTCATAGGCAGGGTACTGAGAGTCCAAGAAAAAAAATCCCTTTCGTTCTTGAAGGTAATTTTGTGGTAGCCTTTGCCCTCTGTCTTCTCTAGACAAAGGAACTGTGTCTTCTCTAACACAATCTCTGCATTTCTGCAGGCCCAGCTGCCACTGTCATGGTGTATAAATTACCAGTCAGCGAGGGATTTGGGGTGTCCTGGTTCGCTAGGGAAACAGGCTACTACTTTCTGGACCTGTCACTGTGTGCCTCTGAATCCATGCTAGGATACACTGGAGCGGTTTCCCACCAAGGGGTCATCAAATAGTGTTCTGCCTGGCTTCCACTGGGGTACTGTGAGCCCAGCTGACTTCCAGTTATCCTGTCCAGTGGTTTTCTTTTCCTGGTTCATATTCTCTCTCTCTCTCTCTCTCTCTCTCTCTCTCTCTCTCTCTCTCTCTCTCTCTCTGTGTGTGTGTCTCTCTCTCTGTTTCTGTCTCTGTCTCCCATCTGTCTCTCTCTGTCTCTCTCTGTTTCTCTGTCTCTCTGTGTGTCTGTCTGTCTATCTATCTATCTATCTATCTGAGAATTTACCTCAAGGCTATTTAATCATGTGCCTAATGTTTTCAGCTCAACTTTGTTCTTCTTGCTGTGGCTGTTCCACCCTGCAGAGGATCTCGTCAACATGCTAGAGCATGTATGTCCTCCCTGCATCAGTTCCTGAACAGAGTGGCAGTGCTTCCTTCCCATGTCATGCGCAGTGAGCGACACTCTTGAGACTGATGCCCAATAGCTCTGCCTCTGAGTTCACTGTGGGGCCGCTCACCTTTCACACATGTCCATCCTGGGCCTGCAGGCTGCATGAGCCCCGGGATAACTATCAATGCCACCCAGCACAAATTGTAAAGTTACTCAAAGCATAGAGTGGTTGTTTTGTAACTCAATTTTGAAGTAAGTTCTCCAGCGTGACCTTTGTAGATGACTTCGGGTCTAGAGGCTTCACTTACTAAGTGGCTACAATCTTGTTTGCCTAGCTTGGTAGTGAAAATGCCAAACAGAGGTGACCCTCCCTGCATCGCACAAACCCCTCTCTCCCCCAAAGGCAATCACACTGGCCTAAGCAGGTCACAGCAGATGAGCTCAGCCTGACTGGAACGGTGTCCCCTGCTGTCTTAGTTAGGGCTGCTATTGCTGTGAAGAGACACCGTGACCGCAACAACTCTTATAAAGGGAAACTTCCAAGTGGGGCTGGCTCGCAGGTCCACAGGTTTAGTCCATTACCAGGGGGAGAGGCATGGCAGGGAGCAAGGCCGCACACAGGCAGACACAGTGCTGGGGAAGAAGCTGAGAGTTCTACATATGGATCAGCAGACAGCAGGAAACAAATGTCATACGAGACCTGGTTTGAGCATGTGAGACCTCAAAGCCTGCCCCCAGTGACACACTTATTCCAACAAAGCCACACCTACTCCAACAAGGCCACGCCTCCTAATAGTGCCACTCCCTGTGAACCTATGGGGGCCATTTTCCTTCAGTCCACCACAGGTACTGATGCATACGCCTCACAAGTATCAGCTCATGCAGTCCTCAGAACTCACAGTAGACAGAGTTGAAGGAAAGAAAGGCTACAGACACACAACAGGCCCACAGTCACACAACTTAGAGGATTCAAAATCAGGAGGCTTCTTACAGTCAAGCTTTCAACTGCTGTCCCCTGGCTACAGTGAATGAGAGGGCACAGCCCAAGAGAGATCAGCTCGACACAGATGTTAGCAACTCATAGTTCGAAGCTAGTGTTGAATCAAATGTCATCAAGAGGTGGGCAGGAGCCAGGCGGTGGTGGCACACACCTTTAATCCCAGCACTTGGGAGGCAGAGGCAGGCGGATCTCTGTGAGTTCGAGGCCAGCCTGGTCTACAAGAGCTAGTTCCAGGACAGGTTCCAAAACTACAGAGAAACCCTGTCTCAAAAACCAAAATAAATAAATAAATAAAAGGAAGAAGGAAGAAGAGGATGAAGACAAAGAAGATAAAAAGGAAGAAGGAGGAGGAGAAGGAAAAGGAGAAAGGGACATGGAGAGGGTGGCTCAGAATCGTACAAGTCACCAAACAGAGACCCCATAAGAATCAGCAAATACAAAATAAGGCCCCATCACAGAGGCAACTAGAGAGCACAGCCATCCTCCTGCCTGAGTACAGCCATGATCTTTCCTGATGCTAGCATGTCTTCCTTTACCAGTGTTAATAGTATATAATAGTATATAAGCCAGGCCCTTCCCTGTTTCCCTGCTTGTCTGTCCTAGCTGTATGATGGCTCTGAAGTTCTCTGCAGGAATACTGCAGTGGGCAGCCAGACCCCTGCTCTCCTGGTTTCTCAGGCTTCTACTCCTCCAGGCTCTCTCTTTTGCATGGGGCACAGAGCCCCATTGCTCTGTTATGCTCAGAGTCCCACATAGCCAGCCTTGGTGATCTCCTAAGGGATGCCAACATCCGTGATGTTGGGGGCCAGGCATCAGGCATCCTCAAAACTTGAATTTTGTGGTATGAGCATTTTCTTCACGAAGCCATTCCTCACCTTTGGTTGTTCTGTTTCCAAGGGCCTTCCATTAAAACACAAAAATCTGGCAATTCTGCAGCTAAAATGCCACCAGCTACACTCACTAAATAGTAGCATGAAGCCTGTCTATCAGGTCCCCAACCATGATCAGATGGTTACTAGATGTTACTAGATGTCACTAGACTTAAACCCTCACTTAGAATCTCCATTGCAGATTTATTCAGAGTTACCATCTCTGGAGGGTGGGGTCCAGGGTTGTGACACTAAACACATAGCCACTTCCTGAGTTTACCCCTCTTGGCCCAGGGTTGATCTTATGCCACCTGTCTCATGAGATTCCTCCTCTCTGAATTGCCAGATGTGAAAATGGCGCTGTAATACAGCCATGCTGGGGGATGCCTGTAATCCCAGCACTGGAGATACAGAGGCTAGAAGATCAAGAGTTCAAAGTCAGCCTTGGCTACTTAAGGAGTTTAGGGCCACTCTAGATTACATGTGGCCCTGTCTCTGAAAAGAAGCCTAATATCTTCATCTCGGTTCTCTCTTTAGTAGCATATGTTCAAATTCGGAGAACAAATGGAATTCTAAGTGTGTGTCCTTTAAAAAACAAAAGATAAAACCAGAAATGTTGGGACCATTTGGAGTCCTGGCCTCCAGCTGCTCTTCCCTGCTAGAGATCTTTACTTTCCTTCTGATTTGAGTTACTGAAAGCTGTGTCAAAGTTGTTTACCAGCTCTGCTGCATGAGTGCATGTTGCCTTGGCCTTGAGGATCAGAGGATAGGGTTTTCACCTGTTGGCCCACCTGACTGTTGGGTATATAAGCCTCCAGGGTGCTACTGAATAAGGGGCTTCTTACCAGTGACTAGGGGTCCGTGTCTCTGTCTGTGGGTCTGTGTGTGTTTCAATCTCCAGCCCCTTACCCGAAGCTCACTGACTGTATGGTAGCGCATAGAGCGCAGACAGGCGTTGTGCGCTGCACAGAAACACTTCCATAATTTTCTGGTTTCTATTTTTTGTGCTATGGAGAGACCCTTGTGCTCATAGCTAAATGCTCACATATTCTGTCTTCGTCACCTTGGCACTGGTTTAAGCAGGATGCTCCTGCAGTTGCTGCTGCTGCTCCTGCAGTTGCTGCTGCTGCTCCTGCAGTTGCTGCTGCTGCTTCTGTAGTTGAGGTGGGCTGGGAAGAGGCATAAGCAAGTCCAAAGTTGGGGGTGTCTCAGTACCCTGAGGGCTGGAAGCTTTACCCCGGTTCTTGCATTGGCGCCTCTTTCTTTGTGGTCTGCTCACCAGATCCTGTTCACCTTCTTCCTTGTGTGTAAGTTGAATGGATTCCTACAGCTGACACCGCTTCTTGCTTCTCCCTCTTCCACGCTGACTGAATGCCCTCTAACAGGGGAGGAGGAGAAGAAGGCACCTCAAGAACACAATCCCCTTCCACAGTAAACCCAGTGACGGGGAGGGGATGGTGCCTGGGTTTTTCCTCCAGACTCTTAAGCCCTTGCTACACACACACACACACACACACACACACACACACACACTCGATACTGTCTTCAGTCAGTGGCTTGATATGTGGCCTGGGCCCCGAACTGCTGACTAAACAGAACTGAAGTCAAGGGGGGGGGGGTACAAATACAGACAGCATAATTACAAGGGAACATTTTATGTTGAAAACATCGTTCAGCCAGAAAAACTCAAAGAAAAAAAGCTTGAGCAAGCTCTTCTCCGTCTAGCCTCCAGAAACATTGTCTTACGGGGTCGACCTTGCCATGGTCCAAAAGAAACCATCAGAGCAGAGGATTTCCACACTGGTCCACCCCAAAAGACAATATCCGCTGAGTCTAGGAGATCCCCGGAGAGAGGACTGTGGCTCCCCTGTGCATTCCAGGGAGGGAAGTGATCAGAGTCTATTCTCTCCTTCTGCTTTCAAGATGCATCCTTATCACCTCCGCTCATCTCCCACTCCCCTTTCCTTGGAACTCTCCTGCTCCTCTCATAGCCCCCTTCCCAACATATAAATGCATGGGTCCTACATACATGGGTGCTGGGAACCAACTTGCGTCCCCTGAAGAGCATCAAGCACTCTTGTTGGTGTTGTTGTTTTGTTAGTGGATGGGTGTTTGCCTGCAGGTTTATGCACCAGTAGTGGCCTGGTGCCTGCAGAGGTGAGAAGAGGCCATCAAATCCCCCTGGAACTGGAGTTAGAGACAGCTCTGAGCTACTTTGTGGGTGCTGTGACCTCTTGGAAGAGCATCAGTGCTCTTAACCACTGAGCCATCTCTGCAGCCCCTGGTTTTATTCTTTTATTGGTGACTCTCCAGTTTCCTTGGCATGGCTTACTGAAGAGACTGTCTGTTCTCTAGCGTGTGCTCCCGGCAAGGTCAGGTGCCCATAGCTGTTGATTTCCAGATCTACCTCTATTTCCATTGCTCTGCATGTCTTCCCGTCCAAGGCTTAATAACCGCTTTACAAATGGCGAAGGCGGGTTGACGGGCACAGTCAGCAGCCTGCGCAGTGCTATGACTTGGAGAGCGTTCAAGAAGCTGCAACAGGAAGCTCGCTATGGCTTCCTCTACTCTGGACCCCCCAGCGTCACAGCTCATTCCTGCATGAGGTATTTACTAAACTCTGTTTCTCCCTCACACTGATTCTTCCCCTGTCCGCTAAGATCATGTCCTGCCCGCTATCAACTGCTCCGTCCTTGCTCTACCTGAGAGAAAGGAGCAGTCGAGAGGTTTTCTGGAACAATATGGTCCCAGTGTCTAAGAGCAATGAACGTGGCCCGCAGACCAGCGGGGCACAGAGTGCAGATTGTTGCAGACTTCCTGACAGAAGTGCGCCTCAGTGGCGTCAAGACCAGCCCACCCCTGCAGGTGAGCTCCGAAGTGTCAACAGAAGAATGCAGGACACAGGAACCACCTCAGCTGGAACTCCTGGTTTATCTGAAGCTGCCATCAAAGACTCTGAGCTCACTTCCGGCAGAGCCAGCACCACAGCCTGACACAGAGCCCCTCGCTCTGCTCACGGTTTTGCCTGTCTTTACAATATGCTGAGAAACTGTGGGGAGAAAACTCAGCGAGCATCCTTGGGAGCAGGCATGGAGGTTAGGACTCAAGATGGCCACAGTGTTGTTTATATCCTGATCATGGTTTCCCTTCCTCCCAGGTCCTCCCCACCTCCACACTCATTCAATTTCATATCTTCTTCCTCTAACTCTTTAGAAAACAAACAGGCAAATTTTAAAAAATAGTAATAGCACAGTTTTTTTTTAAAAAAGCACAAGAAACACAAAGACACACACACCCCAAAACAATACCCATAAAAACATAAAATCAGAAGCCGTAATATACTAACAGAAGACCAATAATATTTTTAATGGTTAAATAAAGCAATATGAGACAAAAATCTACAAAAATAGCATTGAGTTTGTTTGTGTTGGTCATCTATCACTACGCATGGGGTCTGCCCTTTAGTGTGGTTTATATACTCAGTAAGATTATATTGGAGAAAACTAATTTTTCTTTTGCAATGGGATATCAGTTGGCGATAACTTCAGGGTTAGGGAAGGAGCTCGTGTCTGCTCCCCATCCCAGCACTGAACACTGTCTGGCTTTAACCTGTGCAAGTCCTGAGATTTCTCTGTGTAGCCCAGGCTGTCCTTGAACTCACAGAGATCTGCCTGACTCTGCCCCAGGAGTACTGGGATTAAAGGTGTGCACTCCTGTCCCTGGTACTGCAGTATTTCTTGAACTTTGTAAATTAACTTCCTGTGCCGCTACATAATAACTCCAGGTCCACTTAGCAGACAGATTTAGACTTCAGCCAGTCAGAGCAGAAGCCCCTGCTAAGAAGTCTGCCCTTTTGTAAATTGTGTCTTTGGTTAGAAATCTGTATTTAGCAAGATAGGAGGTGCTGGCCAGGTTTGACCAACAGCAGTGGTTTTCAATATATTCCTAGCAACAGAACTATTCCTAAACAAATCTTAGCCTTCAGCATATATAACAGCTGGGAGGGGACTTGCTAGGATCAGCATGAGGGACACCAGGGCCCTGTCTGCCCAGCCTTCTCCTCACCCCCCATGAAAGGCTGGGAGCTCTGACTCCAGTCAATTCTATTGTTGTAGAGTTTTGAGGCTGTTTGCCAGCCTCATCTCCATTCTCTAAAAGTGATGTGGGAGGTCCTTCTGTATATGTGTTGCTTTTATTGGTTAATGAATAAAGAAGCTGCTTGGGTCTATGGCAGGGCAAAATAGAGCAGAATGGGGGGGGGACTAACCTGAATGCTGGGAGAAAGTGGGTGAAGTCAGGGAAAAGCCGTGTATCTGCCAAAGGAGATAGATGCCAGAAGGACAGAAGCTTACTGGTAGGCCAAAGCCACATGACAACACACAGGTTAATAGAAATGGGTTAATTTAAGATGTAAGAGCTAGCTAGAAATATGCTTAAGCTATTGGCCAAATAGTATTCCAATTTATATAGTTTCTGTGTGATTATTTTGGGTCTGGGCAGCCAGGAACAAACAAGCAGCCTCTGCCAACATAAAAGGGTTTCTTCTTCAGGTGATACCAGGCCCATTTGGTCAAGACACTTGGAAATTGGTGGGTGGAGGAGTGAGTGGGGTGGGTGAACAAGACATTTGGGGCTGGGAATTTGAAGGAGCTGTGAGGGTTTGTGGGGAAGATGCTCTGGGGAGACCAGTAGCAAGACTCAGAGGACTTCCCTGGTCAAGAAACCCGTACACATACATTTTTAAACTAAATTTTGCTGTGGAATAATTCTCTTGTATACTATAAATATTTGCCACTCAAATTGGTTTAATAAAATGCAGATTGTCCTGCAGTAGCCAAGGCAGGAAGTATAGGCAGGAAAACAAACTGAGAATGTTGGGATGAAGAAGGGCAGAGTCAAGAGAGTTATAAGGAGACACAGAGAAGCAAGATGGGCATTCTGTACTGAGAAAGGAATATGAGTTAACTTGGAATGTAAGAGCTAATTAGTAATAAGCCTGAGCTATTGGCTGGGCATTTATAATTAATATAAGCCACAGTGTGTTTATCTGAGAGTAACTGCAGGACAGGAAAACTCTGACTCAAAACTTTTAATTTTTTTCTTGTCTATGAAATTGATGGTGTGATGCTGATGGCAGTTTGGGGTTTCTTTTTGATATATTCCTGCTGATGAAATGCAGGGACAGCAAAATTTACATGCTGCTAAGTAGTTTTGTAATAGCATCAGAGGCTGTAAAATACGAGTTACTTTGCTATATCTAATAATTTTCTTTGGGTGAATTTCAGTAAAAGTCTTAGGTCAAGATATTCTTATGTCTCTAAATGCCTTGACCAAAAGAAGGAGAAATAGATAGTGTGCAGCAAATCAGGTAGATTTCTGCCTCACCAATGGGAAGATAGAGTTGTAGCCATATTGTATTTACCATCTCTGTAGGATGAAGATATACTCATATATTATTACAAGAAAAAACAGTTTTTAAATTTTACCTGCAGAATGATTTCAACCACATATCAGAAAATGAAGCACTCATATCCTAAAATATTAAAAGAAAATGCATCGAATTTTGTCAGATTCTTTCTATTGTTGCTTTGTTTCTTGGGTTTTCTCCCTAAAACACGTTAAGTTGTTATGCTCATTTGACAATCAATTCATTTGTTGCATGCCACAGTATGTGTGTGGAAGTCAGAGAACAACTTCCTTCCACCATTTGAGATTCAAGGATCGAACTCTGGTCATCCCACTTGGTGGCACACACCTTTATGCGTGAAGCCATCTTGCTGGTCATAGTATTTCTTTGATAGTCAAATGCATGTGTTTTTTTTTTTTTCTCAAGACAAGTAAGTACTGAAGCTTTTTCACTCAGAGTGTAACTGTGCTGTGTATGGCTACAGGAACACAGACAGGGAGGGTATAACTTCTCTTAGAAAAGGAGCAGGAAGCAGACTAGAAACAGTGGATGCTCAACACCCAACACGTGATAGAAGCCCTGAGCCATCTTCACCAAATCGAAATCCCCAGCATGGTGGCACGCAGCTCAGCGTGCAGTACACAGCTGGGCTTTCTTTGCAGGGACAGTCACTGTCAGACAGAGCAACCACGAGTGGCATGTGGCTGTTGATGTGTATAATTAATTAAAATTAAATAAAAAGTCAAGTTCAGTCCCTCAGTCACACTAACCACATGTATCCGTGGCGTCCCCCAGGGAACAGGGTGGGACATTCCTTCCCTGCTGAAATGTTTGTTGTCGGTGCCAATGGAGGAGCTGAAGCGGCATAGCTCATATGCAAAGATGGCTCAGCGCTTTAAAATTATGAGGCCTTGTGGGGTGCCCCATGCCTGGAATCCAAGCACTGGGGAGGCGTGGGTAAGGCTTTCTGCAAGGGCAAAACAATCTGGTCTCCATAGTAAGGTCCAGGCTAGCCAAGAGACCTAGAGAGACCCTGTCTCAAAAGAAGGGAGGGAGGGAGGAAGAGGGAGGGAGGGAGGAAGGAATATATACATACATATGAAATAAAATTCATCCTGAAGGAAGAAAGAAATGTATCTGTCTTAGTTTGCTTTCTGTTGCTGTAATAAACACCCTGACCCAAAAGCAACTTGGGTAAGGAATGAATTTATTTCATCTCATCTTTCCAGTCCACCAAGAGAAGCCAGGCCCTGAGCTGAGGCAGAGACCAGGGAAGCGAGCTGTTTACTGCCTCACCCCCTGCTTTCCTCCACAGCCCTGGACCACCTGCCCAAAGGTGGCACCACCCACCGTGGGCCAGACCCTTCCACATCAATCAGCAATTGAGAAGAAGCTCCACAGACATGCCTGCAGGCCAATCTGATAGAGGCCTCGATGAGATTCCTCTTTCGAGTTGACAGCCAAGATTAGTCTCAGCAATGATTGACGGAGCCTGGAATCCTAGATTTGTTCAAGCAAAATAGACCCCTGGAAGGTGTGCAGGAAACAGACACATTTTTAGTAATGATACAAACAACCATAGTAATAAAAGCTGCAGGGTGCCCAAGAATAATTCCACTAAAATATGGATCAATATCTGTTTAGAGAAAAATTATAAATTATTGTCAAATGAAATAACTGAACCAAGCATGGACGATAATAAGATTCCATTAAAGCGCTTAACAATATTCTCTGGAATTTTCAATATGTTTGAAATACATAACTTGGCTTTTAAAACATAAAATGAAGACATATCCAATTTGCCTTTCTGTGATCCATGATATCTACACTCTTACTATACCTGCCAAATGGCAGATGCGGCTTTACCTATAAAGTGCAGTCATCAACGGCTTTAGATCAAAGGTGCAGGAAGTTTAAGCCAGTTGATCAAATCCGTAGTGTCGCGCCCCAGGGTAATGAGTCGTGCTGCAACAGTGACACCTAGTGGTCTCAGTGGGGACGCACATGGGTTTGGGAGCAAGGAGACCACCCCACCAAATGCTAAATGTCCGGTTGGTGGCCTGCGGACCTGAACTGCAAGGTGATGGGTTTCTTCCTCAGCCATAGCAGACTTGCCCCCACTCCCTAAGAGTGGCATCGTTTTAGAGAATCTTCTAGACTATGGTTTTCTCTTTCCTTTTGGAGGTCGGCACTCTGCATAAAACAATCCGGGACCGCGCATTTAATGTGAGAACTGAGGCAGGAAACTAGTTCTGGAGCTTGAAGGAAGAGTCTGCATGGGACGGCGGTCATCTTTCTCTTTTTCCATTTCCGAGTGAGACTAGCTGGGACTCACAGGGAATGAACCGGACTTAAGTCAGGGTTGGTGTTCATGTGACCAACTCCCCACAAGGCATCAGGTGTTTCAAACTGTCCTGGAGAGCACCCGTACCTCACTAGAACTGGCCCTTCTAGTCCTCCACTCAGGACAAATGCGTCGTCCTAAGTCAATACAGCATGTGACAAGGTAGCCTTTCTGCTTCCATAGCCCCTTATGAACTGACCTCTGTGATGGACCGTGACCTGGAAGTTAACTGGAACACACACTTCCTTTCCCTAGGTTGCTTTTGGTCATGTTTATCACAGCAACAGAGAGAAAACTAGAACACTGCGCGAAGGGAATATAGCTCTGAAGCGGAAGCCCAGGATGAAGGCTGCCTGCTGCTTGCTCACTGGTTTATATTCTACTGGCTTTCTTAAACACAGGTCCACCGACCTAAGGATGGTGCTGCCTTCGGTAGACTGGGCCCCTCAACATCAGTTAGCAGTTAAAGCGATGGCCCAAGACGTGCCCACAGGCCAATCTCATTTGTTCATCAGTTCAGATGCCCCTTGTAGTGGAATATTCCTAACACTGTGTGAAGATGAGTCCCTGTGATTGGTTTAATAAAGAGCTAAAGCTCTGGGAAGAAGCTGTCAGCCAGACACAGAGGGAGCAAGACTTGCAGGAGGAGAGGCAAAAGTCACCGGTCACGCGGCAACACGTAGATCCGGTCACGTGACAACACGTAGCTGAATAGAAATGAGTTCATTTAAGTTATAAGAGCTAGTGGACAAGCCTAAGCTATAGGCTGAGCTTTCGTAGTTAATGAGAAGTCTCCATGTTGGCCGGGCGATGGTGGCGCACGCCTTTAATCCCAGCACTCGGGAGGCAGAGGCAGGCGGATCTCTGTGAGTTCGAGACCAGCCTGGTCTACAAGAGCTAGTTCCAGGACAGGCTCCAAAACCACAGAGAAACCCTGTCTCGAAAAAAAAAAAAAAAAAAAAAAAAAAAAAAAACAACTCCATGTTGTATTCTGTGAGCTGGCAGCCCAAAGAAAAATCTGTCTGCAGCCCTTCCCAGATGACTCTAGGTTGGGTCAAGTTAACAATAATGTTAACAGGAGGACCAGTGAATTCTCTTTTAACAAATTGAATAGGAGTGTTCTGGAGAGGTGCCCAGCAACGGTAAAAAGTGTTTGCACAGGAACAGGGTACCGCACCCAGTACCCACATGTCAGCTCCCAACTGTCTGTGACTCCAGTAACGCCTTCTTCTGGACTCGTGGGTGGGCTCACGTGGCACACTTGCCACAGGTGAAACATTCATGCACATAAAAATAAACCGAGTATTTTATAAACTAAATAGGGCTGGCAAGATGGTTGAGAAAGTAATGGTTGCTGATGCCAAACCTGAGAACTTGAGTTCGATCCTAGGGGACCCACAGCATAAAAAGACAGAACTGATTCCTGCCAAGTTGTCTGACCGTCACATGTGCACTGTGGCATGCTCGCTCACACACGTGTGTGTGTGTGTGTGTGTGTGTGTGTGTGTGTAGGGGGGTTGAACAGATCCAACTGCTAAGTAAAAGTCAGATGTTGGCTCGTGTTTCTGCATGGAGGCAGAAAATGGTTGCAAAAAAAATCTTTTTTTAATTGTTTTTATTGAGCTATATGTTTTTCTCTGCTCCCCTCCCTTTCTCCCCTCTCCCATGATCTCCACACTCCCAATTTACTCAGGAGATCTTGTCTTTTTCTACTTCCATGTAGATTATATCCATGTATGTCTCTCTTAGGATCCTCATTGTTGTCTAGGTTCTCTGGGATTGTGAATTGTAGGCTGGTTTTTCTTTGCTTTATGTCTAAAAGCCACTTATGAGTGAGTACATATTATATTTGTCTTTTGGGGTCTGGGTTACCTCACTCAATATGATGTTTTCTAGATCCATTCATTTGCCCACAAATTTCAAGATGTCATTTTTTTCCCTGTGTACAATAGTGTAGTACTCTATTGTATAAATGTACCAAATCTTCTTTATCCATTCTTCAGTCGAAGGATATTTAGGTTGTTTCCAGATTCTGGCTATGACAAATAATGCTGCTATGAACATAGCTGAGCACATGTCCTTGTGGTGTGATTGAGCATCCTTTGGGTATATACCCAAAAGTATTGAGGTAAATTGTTTCCTAATTTTCTGAGAAATCACCACACTGACATCCACAGGGGTTGTACCAGCTTGCATTCCCACCAGCAATGTACCCCACAACCTCTCCAGCATAAGTTGCCATCAGTGGTTTTGAACTTGGCCATTCTTACAGGTGTAAAATGGAATCTCAGAGTTGTTTTGATTTGCATTTCTCTGACGGCTAAGGATGTTGAGCATTTCCTTAAGCGTCTTTCAGCCATTTTAGATGCATCTGGATTTGTTCTTCTGATGAGCAATTTCTTGAGTTCTTTTTATGTTTTGGAGATTAGCCCTTTGTATGATGTGGAGTTGGTGAAAATCTTTTTCTATTCTATAGTCTGTGTCTTTTGCTTTACAGAAGCTTCTCAGTTTCAGGAGGTCCCAATTATTAATTATTTCTCTCAGTGTAGATACAAGCTCTGTGTATTCTGCATTGTGTGTGTTCTATGTGACTGGGGTTATATTTAGGAAGTGGTCTCCTGTGACAATTCAGTCAAATGTGCTTCCCACTTTCTCTTCTACGAGGTTCAGTGTGGTTGTTTTATGTTGAGGCCTTTGATTCATTTGGATTTGAGGTTGGTGTATGACGATAGATAAGGATCTATTTTCATTCTTCTACATGTTGATATCCAGGTATGCCAGCACAATTTGTTGAATATGCTTTCTTCTTTCCATATTTTTTGTTTCTTTGTCAAAAATCAGGTGTTCATAGGTGTGTGGATCAATATCTGGGTCTTCAATTCAGTTACATTGGTCCTCCTGTTTGTTCTTATACCAATACCAGTCTGTTTTCAGTACTGTGGCTCTGCGATACAGCTTGAAGTCAGGGATTGTGATGCCTCCAGAAGTTCCTTTATTGTATAGGATTGTTTCGGCTATCCTGGTTTTTGTTTGTTTGTTTTCTATATGAAGTTGAGTATTGTTCTTTCAAGGTCTGTGAAGAATTTGCAGCAAGAGCTCTTAAGCACTGATCACCTCCCTCCTCCAGTATCTTTTAAAATAAGTCTACCCATATTTTAGTTCATTTAATTATTTTCAGTGGTCCTCTGTGTGTTCTGTACGTGGGTCCATTGTGGATACAAGCTCTGTGTGTTCTATACATGTATCCTCTTGTGGATACAAGTTCTGTGTATTCAGCATGTGTGTCCTCTTGTGAGTACAAGCTCTGTGTGTTCTCTATGTGTGTCCTCTTGCGGATACAAGCTTTGCAAATGCTTTTCCTATCGGCAGCTTGTCTTATTCTCTTCACTCTGTCTTTCAGAGAACAGGCCAGGTCAATTTTTGTTTTCTAGCATACTGTTGGTATCATATTTTAAAATCTTAAACTCGAGGTCGTCACATTCTATGCCTTTCTTGAGCTTATATAGTCTTAGGTTTCACATCTGATCCATTTTGATTAGATTTTATGGTGTTAAATTTTTAAAAATCAACAGCAGACTAGGGCAGGTGAGTGTGCATTAACTCAGAGGCTGATCTGTCTCTGGGGCTTTTCTAACTTCTCCCTTCCCCACACCCAGCTCCATAGGAGGCAGGAGAGGGGCTGGGGATGGAAGAGGATGTCAATCCTCTACTTGGTCTTAATAACAAATAAATAATAATAAATAATTTGTAAATAATAAATCACCTCTATCCACAACTCCACATCGCATCGGCTTCTACGTGGACTCAGGGTAGTCATTGCCGCATCTGGTTTTGCAAAGTACTAGGTGCCCTAAGGCAGTGGCTCCCGACCTATGGGTCACAACCCCCTTGGCAAAACTCTATCTTGTAAAAAATATTGGCATTGCAATTCCTAACAGTAGCAAAATTACAGTTAGGAAGTAGCAACAAAAATAATTTTATGGTTGGTCAAGGGAGAAAGTCACCAAAACATGAGGAACTGTATTGAAGGGTCGCAGCAGCAGGGAGGTTGAGAACCACTGTCCTAAGGTATGCTGCCGTGAGGAAAGCAAAAATGGGCTTAGGAGGGGTTTCTGTTGTACTGAGGGAGGGAAATCTGGGACAGTCTAAGTTCTGCAGCCCTCAGCCCTGCCTCCTGAACCCCCAGCAAAGGGAAGAGCTGAGAATCACCAGCAGGATTTGGAAAAAGCTCGCGGCCTGAGGTTTGCCAGAGCTGAGCACTTTGGACAATAAGCAATCATTCCTAGTATTCTCTCTGGGGACTGGATGGCCCTGGCTTGTGCTCCTGTGACAATCATTAAAGCTTCTGAGGTACGAACTCCGCAGAGAGAATTCCCATCCAGACCCTCAAATGCTAACCCAGCCATCTCTGAGTGAGATTAAGTGCACATACTATCATTTACAGTTTACTGGATTTGAGTAAAGGTGATCGAGCCATGTAAAAGAACATAGAACAAAAGACATGGGTTAATGTAAGTTATAAGAGCTAGCTACAAGCAAACCTAAACTATTGACCCATCTTTTATAATTAATAAGTCTCTATGTGGTTATTGGGGAGCTGACTGGTGGACAGAAAAACCTGCCTATAGGCATCCTCCTGCCTCTGCCTCCCAAGTGCTGGGATTAAAGGTGTGCGCCACTGAGTCTCGCTCATTTAATTGTCTTTAAAGGAAGAAAACATTTATAAAATCATAGTTGACATTCGGCAAGCTGCTTCTCTGTGCTTCCATCTCCTCCCCTGGAACTCGCAGCAGGCCTCCCAAGTGACAGTGGTTGATGGTAAATGGTTGGCAGGGAATAGCAGGTGACGGGTAGGATGGCCACCACGTGGTGCACGTTAGCTTTGCCCTCACCTAGAAGGCTTTGTGAAGGGAAGACCGTCCACTCAGGCACACAGCTGAGGTCGCGAATGAGAAACATCCTGGATAACTAGATAAAATGGGTGGAGTGTTGCTTTACAGAGCCCCCAAGAAACGAAGAGGCTCTGGGGGTCACAAGCTCCCTCTGTGACTTGAGCAATTACTTTGGGTCTCCTGAATGGGAGTCTCCATGGGACCTCAGAGTTGCCTTCCACTCCAACATGACATGAAAGTACTAAGTCACACAGTCCCTTTGAGGCCCAAAGAATGACCCCTGGGGTTACTCAGAGCTCCCTCACGATGCCATGAACTCCCTTGCCTCATGAACCAGCCCAGCTTCCCAGGGTACCATCGGGCACGCTGATGAAGCTAATCCATCAATAACAACTATTAAAAGAAATAACCCTGCATTCTGGTCACCCTCAGCCACTCAGCAGTAGAGGGGCAGTGCCCTAACAGGAAGGAAGAAGCCAGAGTATAGGCCACAGAGAACAACATCTCTGGGGGTCTCTTTGAGGGACTCCTAAATGGGTCACAAGAGCCCCACCCTAAATTGAGGGCAAGTCCCAGGAATTGGGTCTCTAGTGAGAGAAACATGGAGCCCCTTGGCACCAAAGCTCCGAAATCACTCTGGTAAACAAGTAAACGAAAAGCTCCCAGGGCTCCAGGCAGAGTGTGGCCAGTATCAGAGTTCCACAATACCAAAAATAACTGCATTTGCAACAAAGAGATCATGAAGGATTATTTTGAAAACAACTCCCTCCGTGAAGAATTGTGTTGGGATTTTGATGGGGATTGCATTGAATCTATAGATTGCTTTTGGTAGGATTGCCATTTTTACTATGTTGATCCACAAGGATGACCCCAGCTAAAACCCTAAGCAATAGAAGAGAGGGTGCCAGAACTGGCCTTGCCCTGTAGTCAAACTGATGATTATCTTAAATATCACCATAGAACCTTCATCCAGCAACTGATGGAAACAGAGGCAGAGACCCACATCGGAGCACTGGACTGAGCTTCCAGGGTGCAGCTGAAGAGTGGGAGGAATGAGAATGTGAACAAAGAGGTCAAGACCATGATGGGTTCACCCACTGAAACAGTCTACCTGAGCTAGTGGGAACTCACCAACTCCAGCTGGACTGGGAAGGGACAAGCATAGGTCCAAACTAGTCCCTCTGAATGTGGTTGACAGTTGTGTGGCTGGGGCAGACTGAGGGGCCACTGGCAGTGGCACTGGGATTTATCTCTACTGCATGTACTGGCTTTTCGGGATCCTAGTCTCTAATCAGAACTCTTCCCCAGGATCTTGTCAAGCTGCCTCATTCTTTATCTGAAAGGATATGTGCTCGAGCCTGCCTGCAGAATGGTTCTCACTCAAAAAAAGAAATCAAAGAAGCAGATCCAAAAGGAAACCGGCAAGAGACACCTGGCGGAGCTTGCAGCCTCAAATGCTGCCTCCACCTCTGGCCTCCTGCCATTTGGTTTTGGAGGCTGCCAAAGAACGTTGCTTAATACAGCGTTATTGCCAGGTGTGGGTATCGCTTGCCCATTGGGAAGTAGGTGATTCCCTGTGTGTTTGCTCAAGTCCCTTGACTTTTGCCCTCTAGCATCTTACAGCAGGAGTGGGCTGGGGCCACCTGGGACCACCCCTGACCCTCAAGCATAAGCCTGGAGTAGCATCTGCTCTGGATGTCCACAGACGTCTTTGATTGATTTGCTAAAAGGTGTGTGTGTGTGTGTGTGTGTGTGTGTGTGTACTCACACGCATGCACGCACGCGTGTGTTGGGCACTGTTTTGCTGTGAGCTCACTCTGGATTCTTGGTGTGAGAATGTTCTCCTCATTCTTGTCTTCTTTCTAGTTTCATAGAGGGTGCCCTGTGCTATACACAGGGCCCTGGACTTAGAGGAATCTATGTGCTTGGTTTAATGCTATGCTGTCACCATTTTGAAATTCATGGTCCTTTAGAACAAGAGACCCTATATTTTTTTAATTTTTTTTTAATTTATTTATTTATTAAAGATTTCTGCCTCTTCCCCGCCACCGCCTCCTATTTCCCACCCCCTCCCCCGATCAAGTTCCCCTCTCTCATCAGCTCGAAGAGCAATCAGGGTTCCCTGACCTGTGGGAAGTCCAAGGACCACCCACCTCCATCCAGGTCTAGTAAGGTGAGCATCCAAACTGCCTAGGTTCCCCCAAATCCAGTATGTGCAGTAGGATCAAAAACCCATTGCCATTGTTCTTGAATTCTCAGTAGTCCTCATTGTCCGCTATGTTCAGCAAGTCCAGTTTTATTGTGCACAAGACCCCACAAATTACATACCTAATGCTGCCTCCTTGCAGCCCCTTGTGGTGGGATTTGTGATGCCAATGAACTCTCCAACTCCCTAAATCCCCTGCCCTCTTCTGGTATCTTCCTTATTCTTCAACATCCTTTCCCCTCCCTAAGATCTCCTTTCCTTCCACCCCCATAGGGGACTTTTCTCCTGGAGGACGCCAGTCCTTGTGACCTCTTCCAAACCACCCATGGCAGACAACAGCTGTTTTATTACGCTCCATCTGACTTTACATCAAACCAGAGCTGGGATTCACTTTATTTAGAACAATGCCAAAAGCAGCAGCTTTCTTTTTTCTCCTACTCAACACTTAAATTCTGTGATTTGACCTCAAATCTCCCTCCAGATGGAACTTCCAGGGGAAAGTGCAGCCTGGGCCTCTCTGTAGGGAGATACTGAAAACTCCCTCTGCTTTGGGGCTGAACAGAAAAAGCCAAGCACCGGAGAGTCTGCCGTGGATCTAGAATGGAGATCGGGGTCCAGCAAACTGGTGGGCAGCCTGTGGTCGTGGGAACCGCCTGCCCCCTCAACTGGTGAAGGCATCTGCTTGTGTGGTTCTAGCTACTTCTGGGGAAAAGGTGGGCTCTGGCCCTCACATCTTCCCCCAAGGGAGGGAGAACACTGGACGGCAACTGTCAAAACTAGACATTATCCAAGACTTCTCGCCCATCCTGTTCAACTTGAATTTAAAAAAAAAAGTGGAGGAGAGAGGCGCTGACCAGAGAAATGGATGTACAGTTGACCCGGAGTCCACGTGTGGCCAAGGAGTTTATTTCTGGAGCATGGTAACAGCTGTGCCATCAGGGACGGTCCTCATATGCTTTTCACCTGTGTGTTTGTGTCGCAAAGACATACGAAGACTTTGGAAAATTTCCAAATACTTGTGTTGGGGTTCCCCCTAACACACACTTTTTTCTCCCCTTGTACCTGTTTTAACCACAGTCAACCAAACAAAAAAAGCTTTACAGCCTACTAAAACTCAGAAGTTGTCCTCAGAGGAAGCAGGTAAATATTTCCAACTGTAAATTTGCATTGATAAGCAGCAGGAAACAGGGCCTGGGAACCAAACAGCGGCTCTAACACTGGTGAGCCTGTCTTGTGGAAAGGAAACACACACACACACGCACACACGCGCACACACACGGAGAAAAAGTCTAGATGACCTAGAAAGAGTAGACCCTCTTCAGGACAGGAGCCTCAAAAATCAAAAGTATCCCTTGAGAGCAGTGTCAGCTTTGAAAAGGGGCAAGGAACAGATCTACAAGAAGCCATGCTAAGAATGTGGTTTCAGTAGAGGGAGAACTTGCAGGAAGTCACATGGCTGCCCTGGTACCAAGGAGTCGTGTTTACCATAAACCCCGCAACAGCATTCTCCCTGAGGCGTATCTTTCTTTGCTGTGCCAACAACAAGGCGACCTCTTTAAAAAGTGGCGATTCCCCAGTGCACCAACCACACCGCAGGGACTCGGAAGTGTTTCAGACAGATGCCATTGGCAGGCTCTTCCTAATCTCCCTGGCAAGCTGAAATAGCATGAACAACCTGGCAGGCTACCCTGTAACCGGAATATGTGAGTGCTGCCTAGAGATGCCAGGATCCCTAAGAATGCTGGGTCCATGCTCCGCATCGCTGTCTCCTCTCGTGCCCCCTGCAAATGGATGAGTTTCTTCTCCCCCAAACCCAGAGCCAAGGTTGTCTAGAAGACACAACCAAATAAAAGTTACTATAACCTCCACCAGAACCCAACTCTATGCCACCCCTGCTGGAGGCTGTTGTGTTGTTGGAGTGGCAGGCAGACTGAACTCTTAATTCCGAAATGTGTGATTTACAAGTTTGCTTTTGTAGATTCACCACAAGGGAAGGCCGATTAAAAAAAACAAGCCGTGTGTGGTAGCGCATGCCTTTGATCCCAGCACTCAGGAGGCAGAGGCAGGTGGGTCTGAAAGACAAAGCGAGTTCTAAAACAACCAGGGCTATGCAGAGAAACCCTATCTTGAAAAACAAGCAAACGAAACAGGCTGATTCTTGAGCAAGGCTCTGTGTGTGTGTGTGTGTGCGTGTGTGTGTGTGTGTGTGTGTGTGTTATTGCATGTACAAATGGCGCAAAGGACGGGTGAGAAGACCCTTAGGATCAAGTACTGTCGGGACACTCACAACACCTCACAGCCCCACAGTAAAAATGTACAGAAGCCTGGGTTCCCTTATGAGTGAGCTTAGCAATAGTGGCATGAAACCCCAGGCATCAACCCCTTCCTTCCCATGTCACACGAATACATTTTAAAACATTATTTGATACCACAAAAGTCAAGATTGTCTATGAGTCTTTTTCAAACTTTCAACCAGGACCCACATTCTCATGGCTTCCTAGAGTCTTAAACACACACACACAAATAAACACACACACTCTTACACAGCAAGAGTTTGGATCAAACTCAGCTCAATTACTTGGGCATCCTTTTTGATTTGCAGTGATGGCCCACTGAAACATTTTGTGGTTGGCACTCAGAGCCAGACACGGATGTGTTCTGAACATATCAGAAATCGTCTGTCCACTCAGCAGGCCCTGGGAGCAACACTGAGATCCCCATGGGTATCCACCACCGAGGATGAGAAGGAAGTCTCCTGCTGACAGGGTCCAAAAACAGTGACTTAGATCCAGGTTGGCAACCGTCTTGTATCCCACAATTCAAGTTGCAAGTCAAGACTCTTTGCAAAGTTGTGAACCTATCCCTTAAGGGTCCCCCAATCGCTCACCAGGCCCTTGGGATCTCTGCCGGAGGGTGAGCAGAGCCAGATTGGAGAGGGCAGAATCCGAGGCCATCCCCCGGTCCTCTTGATCAGCTGGGAAGACACTGCAGAAAGCAGTGCGTGCTCCCCCACCATTGACTGCTGGCTGCGCTGATCCCGAAGGTTCTCTAAAGGTGTCCTCACCCCAAGCAGACTTGGCCCAGGCCGAGTGACCCAGATAAAGGTAGGAGCTGGGTAAGAGGGTCCATGGATCTTCCAGAGGTCTGCGCTGGGGAGGCAAATCACTGTGCATGTCCCTGGAAAGGCGTCGATCTGGCGGTTGGACCTGAGGGCAGTTTGGTGACCCAGAATCACCCGAGGAGAGAGCGCTGTTCGGAGTCCCGAGGCATCGCAGACCCGGCGACCTTGGTGTGGCAGCGCTGCCTGCGCGAGGAGTTGTCAAGGCCCAGGACGTGGGCATCCAGTCTGGCTCAAGCGTCTTGGACGCGACGCCGCCGCTAGTCGGGGTTTCGCTGAAGGTCAGCCGCGAGAGGCTCCGGCTCAGGGAGACCAGGGTCGCGGGCTGCGGTGGCGGTGGGAGGCTGTGTGCACTGGGCTCCCGGAGAAGCGGCCTGGCTGCAGCGGGGCTGCTCCGGACGCTCAGTGGCCGCTGCTCCTCGGCGCCACCGCCCGGCCAAGTCCGCGTCTTGGCGCGGAGTTCGTCGGCCACCGGCAGCTGAGCATGGTGTGGCCTCTCGGGGTGGTAGAATCTGCACTTGACCCCATAGGTGCATTTCTTGCCTAGAAATGGTACAGGGTGGAGAGGGCGCGGGATGAGACCTGGGATGAGCAGAGGCTTCCAATACCTGGCCAAATACCCTTCCCCGGGCCGCTGCCTCCCCTGCCTTCCGCCCCGTGAAAAGACCACAGATTTGGAAGGTGACCCAGGTGGCAAGGGTTCTAGGATGGATAGGAGAGCGTGCTCAGAGCTCCAGGACCCCCAAGGCCAGCAGAGTAAGTCTCCATCCAGGCACTTCCTTTAAGCAGAGTCTGAAGTCAAAAGAGTCTGGTCACCCTTAGTCTCCTCTGCCCCAGAGACAAGGCTGACCTTCGGGATGGAGCCCGCAGTAGAGATGCTGATGGTACAAGATCATGTCTCCAGAAATGCCTGTTTTCACTAATGGCCACATCCAACCCTGCCTAACCATTGCCTTCTCTCTATACCTGTTCTAACCGGGATGAACAAACGACCAAATAATTGACCATTTAAAACCCAACACTTCACAGAGTGAACCTCAACAATTTGGGCCAGCCTGGAAGGATAGTTACATTAATTCTAACGAGAAGTGATTTCGAATGTCACCCGTGTCTTAATGAACTTCTTTAAGCACAAAGGCCAGGAGCATTTAAATAACTTAACAAAGCAAGTTAATCAAAGAACTAGGTAGACCGCTAGGATGAAACCCTTAACTCTGGATCGATAGCATGGACCAAGTTGGTGAGGTTGGAGGTGGAGGGGGCAGGATGAAAACATGTGCCAGGGATGGGAAGGGCTGAGAACAAGAGCTGAGGGAAGGGCTGAGAACAAGAGCTGGAGCATGCATGGTCTGCCCCTCCCCCTGCAAGTGTGGCTCTACCTCCAGCCTTCATGGCTATCAGTTCATCCTTAGAGCTGTTGGCAAGCTACCATCCAGAAATGTTAGGCTTGCCGGGCAGTGGTGGTGCATGCCTTTAATCCCAGCACTTGGAAGGCAGAGGCAGGCAGATCTCTGTGAGTTCGAGACCAGCCTGGTCTACAAGAGCTAGTTCCAGGACAGGCTCTCAAAACCACAAAGAAACCCTGACTCGAAAAAACAACAACAAAAATAAAATTCAGAAATGCTAGGCTTCTCACCAGGGGCAGGTAACTGGTTGAGGGCAGAGCTTGCTTGGGCAGGAACCCAAGTTGCTGTCCTCCAGGCTAGGGCTTCCCGCTGTACCCCTATGCAATCTGTACCAATTCCAAGACAAACACACAACGCCTGGCTGCTACCCACCGTAGGGACAGTGTTGCCAGGATGGCTCTGGGGGCCTTGGCTTCTTGCTTAGGAAATTGCTCAGGGTTGGTCCACGGCGGCCCAGGGGGTCATCAGGAGGCATGAACCTGAAAAATTACCGTAGAGCGGTCACTTCAAGAGTGAATGGGACTTACTTACCACTGGAACCTATGTGGAGGCTCAGGAGAGGAGGCCTTAGCCTTCTGGAGAATACCAGATGGCGTGGACCATGTCCTCAAGAAGATTCGCGTACCACAGCACAACCCTCCCTTCACACCAGCCCTCCCAGCGTGGTACTGGCAGCAGGTTCAGAATCACCTCAGAACTTGTTACATAAATGCAGTCTGAAGCTTTGCACTGTCCCGGTTAGGGAGAATTGGAGTGTGTGTGTGTGTGTGTGTGTGTGTGTGTGTGTGTGTTGCCATTGTTGTGTTTTAGGAATCTAAATATTAACAACTTCCTAGGTGTTTTTTATGCAGGATGAGAAAAGCTTAACTGCTAGGACTTCCCACCTCACAAAAGCCTAACAAAGTTCTTTCATTAACAGACCGCTCCCAGGAGGCTTGGGAACTGTGTGAACACCTTGGAGGCTTAGGTCTTGTGATGTTCATCTGAACTGTCAGTTTGATGATAATAACCCGGGGGACGGCCCCTGGGCATGCCTGTGAGAGGGTATCTCTATCAGGCTAAATGAGGTGGGAAGATGTACCCCTTGTAGGCAGTGCCATTCCCTAAGCTGGGGTCCTCGACTAGGTAAAGAGAGGACAAGGTGGACTGAGCCTATGCAGTCACGGCTCTGTTCCTCGACTGCAGAAGCTGCTTCAGGTTCCTGCCGCTGTGACTTGCTCACTATGAAGGGTTGTAACCCAGAACCAGGAATCAAAATATGCCCGTAAGTTGTTTTTATCAGGCAGGGTATTTTATCAAAGCAACAGACCAAGAAATCCCTTCCACCCACTCGCCTTACACCAGGCCTCTCAACTCTGGCATATGCAAATGAAGGGTCAATATTGACCATCTAAAATACCAGCAGGTAAGCCGAATGAGGCACAGACCCCTGCTCACAGCACCTCTGCCAGGTCCAGCCCCGCCCTTTGCAAACTCTGGGTATGAAGGAACCTCTGGGCTTGGCCTCAGCTTCGGGGGTTGCCCTGCCTCTGCACACATGGTCCTCTGATGCCCGTCTGGCTCCTGCCTGCTCCTCCTCTCTGGCAAAGAGCCTCATCACAGAAGGGGATGGGTGTTCCAGATGTTTGGGGCAAAAAAAGAAATGCTGCAAAAGCTGGGCATTAGTCACTGTAACCCCATTCTCGGGGAGGCTGAAGCAGGAGGATTGAAAGTTCGAGCCAGCCTGAGTAACTTAATAACATTTACAAAAGGGTCTCCAATGTGCCTTTGATAGGGTACTTGCCAAGTATATGCACAAAGCCTTGGGTCCAGCACCACAAAAGCAAAATGCTTCTGAAAGTAAGTAAGTAAATAAAAACCAAAAATCCTCCCATTTACTAAGATCCTGTATTTCTTATCAATCCTTTTGTTTCCAGGAGCCCCTTTCAATTCATACAAAAGTTCTAGAGGAGGGTTAAAAGGGGAGATGTCTTTGCCATCACCCACAAGTTGAGCGAGTCCCATCCTGCAGAGAACTGAGTGATCCCTGACCCAGTGCGGACTCCAGGGCTCAGCTCCAGCCACACAGCTGGCTTCTTCTCGGAGCTGGAATCTGGCCAAGAATCTGAGGAACTGCCCACTGCAGTTATTAAAAGTTCTCAAAGGCATTACCTTCCCCCCCCCCCGCCCGCACCCTCTCTCTCTCTCTCTCTCTCTCTCTCTCTCTCTCTCTGGAGCAAGAGCTGTGCCAAGAGGGCCCTGTGGACATGCCTGGGGCACTGAGGCAGGCGCCCTCACTCACAGGCAGTCAGGCCCTGACTTCTGACCCTCCACCCCCTTAGCAGAGGGCCAGGCATTAGAAGTACTTGGCCAGGGCCTCTGGTTGTCACCAGGCCAGAGGCAGCCATGACCTGTCAACCCACAGCGAGGATTTCTAGCTTGACAGATTCATCTAGACCAAAGCTGAACAGAGGAAACCCACGAGATGGAAAAGACCATGGGGGTTACCGCAGGGCAGTTGCTGAAGCAGCTATCCTGGTACCCAGAAGGGCATCTCTTCTTGGGTTCAGGATCAGGTGGCAGTGCAGGGTGGAGGCATGCCAGACCTGTTCCCTGGAATAACTGCAACTCCTTATAGGATACAGTTGTTTGTAATCATCACACCACTTCAGCAGGGCCTCTGAGGAAACCACTGTGAATGGCCCAAAGCCTTAGCTTTTTCCCTGCCCTGCACCATCTCTCTTGGCCTTTGGGGTCAGGCTCTGTCCTCTTCTGGGCTAGTGAACCTGGAGTGCCTCTTCTCTCCTCTCATCTGCTCTTCGCCTGGCCCATAGTCATGCATTCATTCCTTCGCGGACTCCTCCACCCCCGTGTCACTGGTAAGTGTGTGTCTCCTATGTGCCAAGCGTGCTGGGAACATGGCGACTCAGTGGGCAATCTGGGTTATTATGGAGTCAGAGAGTTTGCTCAAAGGCCAGTCAGAAGTCCCAGAGCAAGAGTTGATGGACTGCCGCCTAGGAGGGCTGGGGTTGTAGCCCAGATGGTAGAATCTATGTGTAGGATACATAAAGCCCTGCATTGGTTCGATCCTCAGCATGGTATGAACTGGGCACGGTGCCCACGTCTATAATTGCGATACTCGGGAGATGGAGGCAGGAGGACCAGAAGTTCAAGGTTACCCTTAACTACTGAGTTTGAAGCCAGCCTGAGATATAGAAGAGTGTCTTCGATCAGTATTCTTTAAAGTTTATTTGTATTATTTTTAATCATGTGTAGGTATATATGTCTGCATGTAAGTCTATATATGCGAGTGTAGGTGCATTTGGAAGCCAGGGGTACTGGGTTCCCCGGAGCCCGAGTTATAGACGGTTGTGAGCTGGCTGAGATGGGTGCTAAGAACCGAACTCTGGTCCCCTGGAAAAGCAGCAAGTGTTCTTAACCCCTGAGTCATCTTCCCAGCCCCAGTAAACATTTTTAAAAAGACAAAAACTTGAAAGAAAATACAAAAAAAAAAAAGTTGAAATCCCCCTTCCATGATAACTTTTTTCTAATTTCAATTTCTAGATTTATTTTTCTTTTATGTATATGGGTGTTTTGTCTCTCTATCTCTATCTCTGTGTGTGAGTGTGTGTGTGTGTGTGTGTGTGTGAGAGAGAGAGAGAGAGAGAGAGAGAGAGAGAGAGAGTGTGTATGTGTGCCACATGTATGCCTGGTACCTGTGGGATCCAAAAATGGGCATCAGATCCCCTAGAACTGCAGTTATGGATGTCTGCAAGCCACCACGTCGGTGCTGGGACTCAAACCTGGGTTCTCTGCAAGAGCAGCAGTGCCCTTGACCACTGAGTTGTCTCTGCAGCCTCGCCTTTCATGATGACTATCTTATGGACTTTACTTGGACAGAAAATGGAGTTTGTGATGTGCTAAACACACTGGCCCACCTGCTGGGACAGCCTCGCAGGGAGTCAGTTCAATGGGCCGTGAAAACCAAATGGTCGCAGGCAGAACTGCTTTCAGGGAAACCAGTCACAGAATAGAGGGGATACGAGGGACAGAGATGGCCCCTGGCCTGCAGGGGCCTGGTTCCGGCAAGCAGGCTTCCATTCCTTACCTGTCATTCACAAAGGAGAACATGAGCAGTCGCTGCTCGATGAACCATTTCCACTCTGGGTTTTCACTCTGCAGGTCCCGGTAGTTGTCGTTGGAGACAATGATGCCGTCCTTCTCGTAGGCCACCTTCACAATGTAGCGGTCATCGTAGCACACGACTCGCTTGCCGTTGACCTTGCGGGACGGGGTGTACACCAACACAGCTTGCCGTTCCAGCTCTTCCAGCACGTGCTGCTCTGAGGCCACAGGTGGAGACTTGAGTCGGGGCTCCAGAGAAGGGCGCGCCTCCCAACCCAGGAACGCCCCCCCAAAGCATCTGCCTCCGTACCCGGCTACAGACAATCAGACCTGGGCAGGTTTGAAGGGACTATTACCGTCTAGATAGTTTCTTCCTATAAAGTCTAGACTGGTCTCAACTTCACAATCCTCCCCCTTCTGCCTCCTGAGTTTTGGGATTATCGCCTGCACCACCAAGGCTCTTTAATGCCTATAATCCCGGCATTGGGAAGTAGAAGCAGAGGGACAAGGAGTGCGGGGTTACATAAGCCCCGGCCTCAAACAACACAGTTCGGCAAAAGTGCATAGTACACCTAAGCTACTTGTGATAAACACCACGGCGAACTCGGTGAACTTTGAGAATGAGGTGCGCCAGGCCTGGAAAGTCCCTGCTGCCCATCCCAATCCAAAAGCCTCACTTCACTTCCCCTTGAGATAATGTGTCATAAAACAGTGTTGACAGTCCCCTTGCTTTTATTTTCACAAGTACACAGATGAGGATCATTTTCAGAGTGGCTCTGCCTTGGACTTTACCCAATGAACCTACCCACACTCATTTACCAGTTTCTTTTCCCGGTTACCGTATGGTGACATGGTCTGGCTGTGCCCACGTTGGCTACTGTCACCAAGTGAGTCTCTGGCATGTACATCCGGGGAACCCCCTGGGGGGTAGCTCTCTAAAATATTTTGGGGCTTGCCAGGTATAACATGGTCCCTTACAGGGGGTTATTTTGCATTTATTTCTGGTTATTAAAGGAACTGAGCATCTTTGTCTATTTTTACTGTTTTCTTCTATAAAAGGCTTATTTGTGATCCTGGAGAGATGGCTCAGAGGTTAAGAGCCCTGGCTGTTCTTCCAGAGGACCCTTGTTCAATTCCCAGCACTTGCATGGCAGCTCACAGCTGTCTTTAACACCAGTTCCAGAGGATGTGAGGCACTCACACAGACATACATATGTGCATACTTTAAAATAAATCTTTAAAAAAGGCTTATTTATGAAATAGCTCATCTTTCTGTAGGTTCTTGTCCTTGCTTCATTCATTTGGAGATGAACCCCTTCAGCAGTAAAATGTAAGCTATAGGGTTGAAGATGTGACCAGTCTGGCCAAGTGTCTCCCTGTGATGCAGGAAGCCTGGGTTTCAACCCCATCACCCCATAAAATAGGCCTGCATTGCCCGCCCTTAGCCCTGGAAGGAGAAGCAGGCAGGTCAGACGTTTAAGAAGGTAGATCTTGCTACAGTCCAGACTCTTCTCTCTGTTCTCTCGGTCCTGTTCTTGTTTGTTTGTTTTGCTTGCTTGCTTGCTTGCTTGCTTGCTTGCTTGGCTGGTTGGCCGGTTGGTTGGTTAGTTGGTGTTTTGGGTTTTGTTGTTGTTCTTTTTTTTTTTTTGATGCACTGCTATCTGCTTCTGAGCCAAAGCTCCCAACGTGCCCAATTTTATTCATTTTTTTCTGCACAGGACTGACTGTCCCTTTGTGGTTTATTTTAAAATCCCAAGCCAAGTATGTTGGCACACACAGCACTTGGGAGACTAAGGCAGGAGAATCGCCATGGTCTTAGGCTATAAAGTGAGTTTCTGGCCAGCTAGGGCCATATAGCAGGACTCTGTCATTATAGATAAATATATAGAGGTCAGAGAACAACCCTTGAAGACAGAAATCCGAGAAAACCGTACTGACTCTACAGTGTGGAGGGAGTCGCAGCCCAGCAAATGCCTGGAAAGCCAAGCAGAGGTGGGAACAGCCCTCCCTGGAGGCAGCAAAATGTTCCAGGCAGAGGCAAAGAGCTATTGCTGGGCCTGGGCCTCTTCTTATCCCCCATCGCTGTCTCTGAGAAAAAGAGGAAGGCATGGCTAGCCAGGAGAACGGCCCCAATGTGCTGTTCTCTGGGAAGAAAGCCCTCGTTGTCCTCCCGTTGGTGTGTGTGGGCCCAGCAGCCTTACTTCCTATCTGCCTCAAGGAGATGTGGGAGGAAAACTGTGAATGAATGCCCGGGAAAAACCCTCGTTCTAGGAGAGAAACCCATGGCACTTAAATAGGCGTTTGTCTGATCAGACTGACTCCGGTGAGAGATGCTCGCAGCTAAGCCTGGCAATTCATGAAGCATGAGTGCATGCGTGTATACGTGCACGCTTGTGTGTGTGTGCGCGCACACACACACAAATATAAAAGTAAAATAAATAAATGTGCCTTTTAACCAGGCTTCCCAATAAACAAAAGGGGCTGATAAACAAATCAACAGACTTTAGGGAAGAAAACCTAAGAGCAAGAGAGACTAAAATGAGCAAAGAGAACTAATCTCAGAAAAAATAATACAACTAAGGAAAAAAAAAATAGAAATCAAGGTAATGTTTTAAAAATCTACATTGGCATAGAAATATCCAAGAGGATATGGCATCCATAAGAATAGCAGTTTACTTTAGAAAACAAATAATTAAAAAGAGAAGGGGACGAGAAGCAACTGTAGCCGTGCATGGCATTTAAAACAAACTAAAGGGCTGGAGAGGTGGCTCCATGGGTGGAGTGCTTGTCTAGCACGCATGAACCCCGGGCTTAAGCAGGAGCACCACTAAACCAAGCCTGATGCTGCGTGTCTGTAATCCCAGCACTGTGGAGGCAGGTGTAGAAGGATCAGAAGTTCAAGGTCACTCTCAGCTACTCGGGCATTCAAGGCCAGTGTGGGCTGTGTGAGACAGGACATTCTCTGTCGTCTCTGTCTCTGTCTCTCTCTCTCTCTCTCTCTGTCTCTCTCACACACACACATACACACACACACACACACAGAGACAGAGAGACAGAGACAGAGGAGTGGGGACAGATACCTTTGGCAACTCTTCCAAATAACCCAGGGGTAACCACTCCTGTTGTTGACTTGGCTGGATTGATGGCAGTGAAGGTTTAGCACCCACCTCTGGTATAAGAAAGCAGAATAGAAAACAAGCAAGGCCTGGGGACTTAGCTCTGTAGTGGAGCCCGGGCCTAGCACTTGCAGGCTCTGTGTTCAAGGCTCTGGACAACAAAACAACAAAACTGTTTATCTCCCTCACAGTGTCTGACTAGACTAATTGTAGCTTAGAATATCAACTATGTTAAGAATGAAAATGGGGGTGGGGCTCTTTCATCCGGTCTCCCCAGAGTCACTCTCGGGACACCCCCCGTTCCCTAGAGACTTTTCTCCTGGTGCAGACCCAGGGTCCCCTCAGGTCTTTCTCAATGACCCTCTCAGCCTTCCCTTCCAGCTCCTCTCCACTCCTCTGTGTCAGTACCAACACAGAGAAACATTTTGTACCAGGGACTCCCAGTGGCACACGGGGCTGGATGCAGGTGGGAAGTTTTCACTGTCCTTCCTGTCCTCCACTATGGTCTCTCCAGAATCACTACTGATTCTATAGTCGCCTGAAGACAGGAGTCCCTCTTCCCACACCTTCACTGCCTGGGAACTCCACCTCTTGATGTGCGCCTCAGTGGCCCTGGCTCTGACTTTTCAGTGGAGACTGAAAGCCAGAAAGACCTGGACAGATGTTCTGCAAACTCCACGAGACCACAGAAGGCATCCCAGACCACTATACTCAGCAAAATTATCAATCACAATTGACTAAGAAAGAAAAACATTTTAAGATTACGTACAATTTTAAGCAATTTCTATTTACCAATCTAGATCTATGGAAGGCAATAGGGAAAAAAAAAAACTTCACTCAAAGAGAAAGTTGTTCATACCCAGGAAGATACAAGGAATGAGTAATACCAAAAATGCTAATAAAAAGGGAGGAAACACACAATAACAACAACAAAATAAAAAGAACTAATAAGCATTGCTCATTGATATCTCTCAATATTAATGGGCTCAATTCATCAATATAAGCAGATTAGAAAAAATAAGATCCATATTTCTGCTGTATCTAAGAAACATCAAGGATAGCCATTACCCCTGGGGAAAAGGATGGGAAAAGGTATTCTAAGCAAATGGACCCAAGAAGCTAGCTGGTGCAGTCATTTTAATATCTGACAAAATAAAATTCAAACCAAAAATTACCAGAATAGATAAGCAGGATACTACACATTCGTTAAAGGAAAATCTATCAAGAGGAAATTGCTATTCTAAACATTTAGTCATTAAACTCAGGGCTCCCAAGTTTATAAAAGAAAGACTACTATAGCTCCAATCACAGATTGACCGTCACAGTGATGGTGAGTAGCTTCAATACCCCACACTTGACAACAGACAGGCCATCCTGACAAAACTAAACTGTTAAATAGCATCACAAATAAATGAACCTAGCAGATATCTACAGAACATTTCACCTGAACACGAAGGAATGTATTTTCTTTTCAGCACTCATAAAATGTTCTCCAAAATTAGTCATATACTAGAACACAAAGAAAGTCTCATCAGATACAAGAAAATTGAAATAACACCCTATATCTTATCTGACCACTACAGATTGAAATTGGGCATCAAAAAAACAGAAATAGCAGAAAGTACACAAACTCATGGAAACTGAGCAACTTACTCCTGTGAAAACTGGGTCAAGATAGAAATTGAATGAAAATGAAAACACAGCCCACCCAAACCTATGGGACACAATAAAAGTAGTTCTAAAAGACAAGGTCATAGACTAAGTTCCTATGTAAACAAAACGAAAGAAGCTGGGTGGTGGTGGCGGCGGCGCACGCCTTTAATCCCAGCTCTCTGGAGGCAGAGGCAGGTGGATCTCTGTGAGTTTGAGGCCAGCCTGGTCTACAAGAGCTAGTTCAAGGACAGCTAGGACTGTTACTCGGAGGAAACTGTCTCAAAAAGAAAGAAAGAAAGAAAGAAAGAAAGAAAGAAAGAAAGAAGGAAGGAAGGAACAAAAACCAAACAAACAAACAAAAAACCTGGAGATACCTCATATTAGTAATTTAGTGGCACACTGAAAGTTCTAGAACAACCAGAAAAATATAATACACAAAAAGAGTAAGTGACAAGAAATAAACCTGGGACTGAAATCAATGAAGTAGAAACAAACCACAAAAATACAAAGAATCAATGAAATGGAGCGCTGATTCTGTGAGAAAATCAACCATATTGACAAACCCTGAGTCAAACTAACTAAAAGCCACAGAGAGAAGACCCAAATTAATAAAGGTAGAGATGGAAGTGGAGACATTGCACAGACACAAAAGAAATTCACATAAGGATGTGCTTTAAAAACCTGTACTCCACCAGGCTGGAAAACCAGAGAGAAATGGATGAATTTCTTGGTATACATTGCCTATCAAAGGTAAATCAAGATCCAACATGCAATTTAAACACACCCACTAGTCAAGTGAAATAGAAACAGCATTTTAAAGTCTCCAAACTTAAAAAAGCCCAGGGCCAAATGGACACAGCACAGAATTATTTCAGACCTTCAAAGAATAATTAACACTAATACTCCTCAAATTATTCTGCAAAATAGAAACAGAATGGTCATTGCCAAATTGTTTCTACGAGACAAACTCAAAGCGTTTTCACTGAACTCAGGAATAAAACAAGGGTGTCCACTTTCTCCATACCTACTCAGTATAGTATCTGAAGTCCTAGCTAGAGCAATAAGAGACCGGAAGGAGATCAATGGGATGCACATAGGAAAGGAAGAAATTAAAGTATCTTTATTTGTAGATGATACAATTTTGCACAAAAATGACCATAAAAATCCCACCAAGAAATTTTCTACAGTTGATAAACATCTTTAGCAAAGTAGCAGGTTACAAAATTAGCAAAAGAAATCATTAGTCTTCCTGTATACAAATGGCAGACAGATAAAGAAATCAGGGAAACAATAGCCTTTTATAACAGCCTCAAAAAAAAAATCTTGGGGTAACTAGCCGAACAAGTAAAAAAACATGTATAATAAAAACTTTTAGACATTTAAGCAAGAAATTAAAGAAAACATAGAAAGATCTCATGTTTATGGATCAGTAGGATTAATATTGTAAAAAACGATCATCAAAATATCAAAACAATTCTTCACGGAAATTAAAAGGATAATTTTGGAAACACAAAAACCCCATGGGTAGCTTAAACAACCCTGAATAATAAAAAACCGCTAGAGAGACATCACTATCCCCAATCTCAAATTGTACTACAAAGCTATAGTAATAAAACAACAACAACAAAAACCATGGTATTGTCAATGAAAAGAGACACATTGATCAATGGAACATCATTAAAGAGGCAGGTAAATCCACACACCTATGCACACCTGATTTTTGACAAAGAAGCCAGGCATACACACTGGATGAAACCTATGGTGCTGGCCAAACTGGATGGCTACGTGTACAAAAATCCAAATAGATCCGTACTTATTACTTTACATAAAATTCAACTCCAAATGGATCGAGGACCTCAATAAAAGGCCAGATACTCCGAATCTTATAGAAGAAAAAGTAGAGAATAACCTTGAATTCATTGGCATAGGAAAAGACCTTCTGAAGAGACTACCATTAGCACAGCACCAAGATCAACAATTAATAAATGGGACCTCATGAAACTGAGAATCTTTGCACAGTAAAGGACACCATCATTAGAACAATGTAGCATCCCATCGCATAGAAAAAGATCTTTACTAAATACACATTCAGTAGAGGGTTAGTATCTAAAATATATAAAGAACTAAGAAAAAAATTGAACATCAAGAAAACAACCCAATTTAAAAATGGGGTACAGAACATCTTCTCAGAAGATAAAACTCAAATGGCTGAGAAACACTTGAAATGTTAAACATTTTTAGTCAACAGGGAAATGAAAATCGAAACCACTTTCAAATTTGATCTTACACTCTCAAGAATGGCCAACATCAGCAAAATAAATGACAGCTCATGCTGGTGAGGATGTGGGGTCAAGAGAATACTCATCCATTGCTTGTACAGTCACTATGAAAATCCTTGTGGTAGTTCTTCAGGAAGATGGGAATAGATATACCTTAAGATCCAGGCATACCACTCTTGGGCGTATACGCAAAGGACTCTACATCCTACTACAGAGACACGTGCTCAATCATGTTTGTTGATGCTCTGTTCATAATAGCCAGAAATTGGAAACAGCCTATAGACCATCAGCTGACGCAGTGGTTCTCAGCCTTCCTAACACTGGGACCTCCAACCATAAAATTATTTTGTTGCTACTTCATAGCTGCAATTTTGCTACTGATATGAATTGTGTTGTAAATATCTGATACACAAGATACTTGATATGTGGCCCCTATGAAAGGGTTGCCCGATTTCCCCCCACCTCCGAAAGGGTAGCAACCCACAGGTTGAAAACCACTGAACTGATGAATAGATAAAGAAAACGTGGTACATTTACTCAATAAAATATTATTCATCTGTTAAGAAAAATAAAATTTTAAAATCTACAGGTAAATGGGAAGAGCTAGAAAAAAAATCATCCCGTGTGAGGTAACCCAGACCCAGAAAGACGAACCGTCTGTGTTTTCTCTTATATGTGGATGTTAGCTTTTAAGCTTTCGATATGCATGTTAGTAATCACCGAGGTTCCGTATCCAGTAAGGGGCTAGCAAGGAGAAGAGGACTGGCCAAGGAGGAGGAAGTAGGATATATTTTTATGTAGCGACAAAAGGGAAACTAGGAGGATTAAGTATGTGGGGGACGGGAGAGAAGGGTAAAGGAGGAATATGGAGAGGAGCAGCTAAGACGAAAGCTCATTTGAAAAACCATAGGAAAACATACTGCTGAGAAGCTTCCTAAAATACACACATACATAAAAAGGATCTAATTGGAGTCACCAAATAATAGCAATGCCCCAACTAGACATCTTATGCCACCAAGTAAAATCCCCAGTGCCGGGAGTTTTTGTTTTTATTTTGTTGAGTCATTGGCCGAAGGGCTCCTTGGAAACCCCCAAACACCGGAGGTCATTGCCAAAGCTATTGGTTCTCTCCATAAATTGATGGTGCCACTCTCCTGCTGAAGATGCTACTTATTTGCGTCATCCAACAGGAGAAATCGAGCTGGTGCCTAACCGGAAGCTTCTCCTCTACTGACTAGCATTCATGATACTAGAAGGTATTCTTTTGTTGTTGTTTTTTTTTTTTTTTTTTTTTTTTTTTTTTTTGAGTCAGGGTTTCTCTGTGTAGTCCTGGCTGTCCTGGAACTCACTCTGAAGACCAGGCCGACCTCGAACTCACAGAGATCCGCCTGCCTCTGCCTCCCTGGTGCTGAGATTAAGGGTGTGTGCCACCACCGCCCGACCCTAGAAGGTACTCTTAATGTCCCCCAGCTACAAGCCTTACAGCCTACAACAGTGACCTGCCTGTAAGTGGAAACAACAGAGGCACAACTTCGCGGGAGTAGCCAGCCACTTTCTGATGGGATTTAAGGGTGACTCTGGGAGACACTGCCGAAGCGGAGAAGAAGCTCCAATTAGACAGGGCATGGGCCTACGGGGAAGCCTGCGACTATTCTTCTGCTAAGGGAACACGGCAGTAAAATGGATTCCAATGAGCTACTGCTGCGCTCCCAGATCGGGTCACCACGCAAGTTGCACAAGAGGATCTTCTTCTTGCAGAAGATGGGAATGAACAGAGACCCTCAGCTGGACCAAGAACGGAAAGTCAGACTTCAGAGCACTCAGTCTGAAGTAGTATGTCTTCACCGAACTCCTCCCCAAGGCTCCTGGGTCCAAGCTAAAGACGTACAAAGATTCCAGGAGGAAACCTGTCTTCTAGGCACAACAGGACCGGTGCCTGTATGAACTCATGGAGACCGTGGCAGCACACACAAGACCCACAGGTTCAAGCCAGATGCTACCTGTCCCAGGACTGAGACCGGAAAGTGGACACAGGCTCCCACCCCCAACCAGGAAGTTATCTGCCAATGATAGCAGCTGGAAGAGGAAAATCAGTTTCCCCAACAGACACCTCAGGGCAAGACCCACGTCCAGAAGTGGTTGACTAATGGCAAAATAAACACAGTGTTATTTTGTGGGCTTTTTAATTTTGCTATGTTTGGGCCCTTTTTTATGTTATTGGTATTTTGCTTGTTTATTTTGATTTTCATTTTTGTATATGTGGGTTGCTGCTTCTTTTTTGGTCATTTTTTTCTCTTTGGTTTTTGTTTTTTCTTTCTTTTTGGGTTGGTTTTGTATTGTTTGCTTTTTTGTGGGGTTTTTGGGAAGGGGAGTTGTTCTTGTTTTTCAAGACAGGGTTTTTCTGTGTAACAGTACTGGATGTCCTATAACTTACTTTTTTTTTTTTTTTGGTTTTTTCGAGACAGGGTTTCTCTGTGGCTTTGGAACCTGTCCTGGAACTAGCTCTGTAGACCAGGCTGGTCTCGAACTCCCAGAGATCCGCCTGCCTCTGCCTCCCGAGTGCTGGGATTAAAGGCATGCGCCACCACCGCACGGCCCTGGAACTTACTTTTTAGACAAGGCTGGCCTCGGATTTACAGAGATCCTTCTGCCTCTGCCTCCTGAGTGCGGGGATTAAAGGCATGTGCCACCACCACCAGCTGTCTTGACTTTTTTTGAAAGAGAGAAAGAATAGAAAGTTGGGTAGGTAGTGAGGCAGGGAGGATCTGGGAAGATTTGGGGGAGAAGAAAACATGATATTTCTAGTTTAAAAAAAAAGAAAAGAAAATGGGACTGGGAATCAGAAAAATGGCTCAATGGTTAAACACATGGGCTGTACTTTTACAGAGGACCACAGTAAGTTATGGGTGCCTCAAAACCATTAGTATCTCCAGCTCAAGTAATTCAGCACCCTCTTCAAGCTTTTGAGGGTGCATGCACATGCGCACGCACACACACTATGCATATATTATACATAAATAAAACAAATTAAATAAGATACGTCTGGGACTGTAACCTGGTAGTAATGTACTTATCTAACATGTGCAAAACTCTTGTTTGACTTACAGCACTAAAAGAAAACAAAAACACTAAAAATAATTTCTGGGTCTCCATTTCCATTTCTTTAGGTGAAATTATTGAAGAGGTATTTGACAAACAGTAAATATTACCTGACAGAATGACTGTCTGCAAGAGAGCCTATTAGGTGTGAAGTGTGGATCCGATTTCAGAGGGTTAAATGTTGTAAGACACAATGTTTTACACTATAAATCATTCACAAGAAATGATAAGCAATGTGCTTGTCTACAAATGAGAAAGGAAGAGCTGCAGCTTGTATACTCTACAGGTTTTCATGACATTGCTGCTCTGAGGAAGGGCTGAGAGCTAGGACGCTGGGTGTTCACAGTCAGGAACTTTCGGTGCAGGGAGAAAGACCATTAACCAGTACTAAACAGGTAGCTGACCACCACGGGGGCTGACACTACCACAGGACAGGGTGCGGCATACCTCTGATAGGGGTATCAGATCTTGATGGTTCTTTCCTCCAGGACGGGACAAAAACTTTGATGTAGGTGTGTCCTCTGTCCCTGAACCAGTCCACAGCCAGACGAATTCCCCGGCAAGAGAAGGCTTCCTTATTTCCATGGCTACAATGGAAGACAAAGAAATCTGAGGAGAAACAAAAAGGGACTTTCTCTGGGTCACAGTCTAAAACTGAGAGGGAAATGGGCAAAGAGAATCTTAAACAAGGTCCATTCTTCCCACAGACCACAGCGGCAGGCAGCTTTTGAGGAAAACACAGAGGTTCTCCTCAAAACTCAGGCTCCTCTGGGTGGGAGGGGACGGATTTCAAGGGAAGCTATTAAGAGCCAACATCGAAGAAAAAAAAATAAAAAGAATCGTAAAATACACAAAATCAGCCTTCTGCAGAATTGCACTCCCTTTGAGAGATGATGGCACCGGCTCTACCAAGATTCCCAAGTCCAAGCAAGGGACCAGTGCTCCACAAATCCCACAGAAGACATCAATGCCGCAGAAAAAGAAGGGCTGCGTGAGACCTTGCTGCTTCTTTTAGGCCTCTTAAAAATCATCATCTTAGCCAGGCACCGTGGTATACATCTTTAATCCCAGCACTTAGGAGGCAGAGGAAAGTAATCTCTGTGAGTTTCGGGTCAGCCTGGACTACGTAATGACTTCCAGGCCAGCCAGGGATACACAGTGAGGCTCTGTCTCAAGAAAAAACAAAATTATCTTCCTCAAGTAGGGGATGATGGCATATTCCTTTAATCCTTGTATCTTGGAGGTAGAAACAGGAGGATCAAAAGTCTAAGGTCATCCTTGGCTATACATTGAGGCTAGCTTGAGCTACACAAGACCTTGCTATGGAAGAAAGGGTGTGGGGGTTTATCTTCCTGCATCTTAGGAGGGCTGAGAGATGGAGATATGAGAATATGGCAGACACGGTGTGTGGCTCACAGAGAAGGGTGAGTCAGGCAGGAGGCGTGAGACAAGAAGCTGTAGGGTCATCAAACAGTGGTTAGGTGTGAGCTGCTACGGCTGAGTAAGCGAGAACAGAAAGTGGATTTGGGGGACATTTAGAAGGTGCCAGAGCTCAGGAAGTGACTGAGAAGAAGGTATCAGGCTCTTCCAGGTTCCTTGTGGGCCTTGCATGGACAGGAACTCTGGAAGAGCTCTGAGTAGAGGGAAAGAGCCATTCATAAGTTTGGCATTGGATATAAGTCTTGTGACTATAAAGTCGACATGTTAAGTGAATAGCAAGGGGTCAGAGGGGAGGGCTGAGTAGTAAAGGCTGTAGGTCACCCTTGCTTAACCCAGAGTTGAAACCGCAGTGTGGACAGATTGCCAGAGAGGAAGTTAGAGGTCGTAAACTTAACTTGGAATGAGTTTGGGATGCAGTCGCTGGTTTTAGGCAAGGGGAGGGGGTCTCTTACAAAAGAGACAGAAGGGATCTCTCCAGGGGATAGGAAGACAAACAGCCAGGGGTGCTGCTGTCTGGAAGCCAGGGAAAGAGGCAGCTAAGTGCCCTCTGGAGGACTGGGCTTGGGCTGGATCAATCCAGGTCACTGGTGCTGGAGACAGAGACAAGTGGACGGATCTGGGACAGTGTGAAGGCAAAATCAACAGGCTGAGCCATGGATGTGGCAGAGCCGGACCTCCAGATGAGGTCATCTTCTGCTCCCCGCTTCTCCAGTCTGTTTTTCCTCCAGCTGTGTATTCAACCATGCACCTTGCTGGATGCCGTCAGTGAGTCTTTGCCGCAGCTATCCCTGCCCTGTCACGGGATTCACTCCTCTCCCTTCTCTTCTAGTTCTCTGCTAAATCCTTGCTTCCTCAAGAAGCAGCCCTTGACTGCTTAGACTCCATCACACAGACGCTTCCTAGCAGTTAAGAACGTTTACCCAGCCAGACCCACTGATGCACACTTGTAATCTCAGCACTCAGGAGGCTGAGGCTGAAGAATTGCCTGGAGTTGGGAGGTAGACTGGCTGCTTACATAGCAAGCTCTTGTCAAAACAGAAAACAAAAGAAGCCACAACAACACACACGCACGTGCAAACACACACATGCACATGCACAACCCCAAAAGATTCTGCATGACCACCAAGATTCCAAGGACTAACCATGGTCCCTGATTATTGGTGAAGGCTTAGTAAAAACTTGTTGAGTAGCTCCATGACTGAAAAGCTACCTGCCTCAGCCTCCTTGCCAGCAGGAAGAAAAACAATACAGGCAAAAGGGGAGGGTTGCCTGGAAAGACCTACAGTCCTATTTTGGGGACCGAAGGTACAGCAATGTGGCCACAAATCACAGAATAAATACAAGAGACAATGAGACTAGACAGGTTCATCTCCCACCCCTCACCCCACCCCCCCCAAAAAACAAGAATACACAAGAGAGGATGCTAGAGGGAGGCAGAGGCGTCATATCCGTCTAGAGCCGGCGTTGACAGGTGCTTGTGAGCTGCCTGACCTGGGACCTGAATGAGTGTCCTCTGAAAGATTCTGCATGGCTGAACCCTGAACTCTAAACTCCAGCCCTGAGACAAGTTCCCAGAAGCCTGGCTAGAAGCAGCCAGCTCACACCCTGGTACAGACCACGCTGAGTTCCCCTTGCTGTGCTGACTCTGTCGTGTGATTGTCCCTGCCGTTTTCTTGGAACGGAGATAGACACAGGTCTCCAGACTAAGAGCAGGAGTCCAGGGAAGCAAGGAACCTGTGGAACTTGGAGTGGGTATAAACTGCCTCTGGGAGCTCCTTCAGCTTTAGTAACCATGAGGATCGTGGCTACGCAGGCTGGCGTTTTTTCTCTTCGGCCTCAGAGGCTGCTCTGGGAGCCTTGTGCAAACAGCAGGAAGAAGGTGGCAGCCATACACAGTGGGAAAGGAGGAGGAAGCGAAACATGAACCCCTCCCACACACGAATACAGGTTGAAAGAAGAGGGGAGAGAGGTAAGGGCTGTTCCTGGCCCCTCCTTCTTCTGAAAAGCCCTGGGAGTAGCAGAGACACAGAAACTTGCCTCAAACAAGAGGCTGAAGCCTTGTGGCCCAGCACGTCTGGGCAGGCTGCACACCCTCAGAAAAATTCTGGCCTGCAGGCTGCATGGTTTGGAAGTGTCTCATAGGGGTGCAGGAAACATCTCCCTAGACCTCTTACAGGCCCTAGGCCTGGTGTTGTTAGAGACCTACAGACAGAACAGGTCCCTGCTGGAGGAGACTATTTTAAGCAGGCATAAGGAAAAGCCAAACGACACTCCTGCCACAAGCCTTAGAAGCTCTTTTTCCCAAAAACACTGAGTCTCACTTGGTCCCACCAGGCTTCCTAAGACAGCACAGGCCACCTCTGCAGTGAGAACATTATCCAGAATGAAGATCATCTTTGACTACATTATGAGTTTGGGGATAGCCTGGTCTTTGCAAGATCCTGTCTTGAACTCTTTTTAGGGGAATGGGTACTGTCAGAAAGGCTTAAAGCTCGTTTTATTAACTGTAGAGAGTTCTGTTTTCCAGGTGAGGGGGCTCATTTCATCATTACATTACGCCCATAAAGAAATGACTTTCACCCCCATTTTACCTTTACCAAAGCAAAGAAACATGCCCAGTTCCCAGATCTGATGGTAACTCTACAGGCCTAACTGCCACTATGAACCCTTCCTTTCCCCAAAATCGCTGAGGTCCAGAGAGCAAGTCTTGTGCAATGGGAGTCCTCCCACTTGGAGGCCCTCCCGTGGAGAGGTTGACAGACATTGAGAACCAGTTGCCAGGAGGCCATGGGAAGGGAAGTGAGGGCCTAGAGGTTTTGAATATTGGGAGGGTTGAAAAGGGAAGTGGTTGGTGTCTGAAGCAAATTTTGCCTACAGGACAAGTGTGCCAATGGCAACCAGTTAAGGGGACTGTCGTTTGCACAAACTAGACAATATAATTTTACACGCTGCATTCTGACTAGTGTCCAAGAAATCCTTCCCTGTAGAAGCGGGGGTCATAGGATGACCCATGGGGTACAAGGTCACAGTCAGGCAGTGCAATGAACAAAGATGTCTCGGGGCTCTGAGATGGAAAGGCTGTGCTCTTTCTGCCCAGTTTCTTATTGGGGGCTCAAATGTCGGTGTTCTGAACCTGCCCAGTGGGAAGTCTAACCCAACCCAGGTCGTGGAAGGAAATGAACAAGGATGTACAGGAGTTGCCCTGGTTGCCTCTTCCCCACCCCCCAGAGACAGAGTTTCTCTCTGTGTAACAATCCTGGCTGATCTGAAACTCTGACTTTAGACTCAAAGAGATTCACCTGCCTCTGCCTCCTAAATGCTGGGATTAAAGGTGTGCGCCACCACTATCCAACCTGCCCTCTTCTTATGAGGCAGAAATAGGGCAGATTTGTGTAGGAACCCAAGACCCCAGCCTAGAAGTAAAATAGCACCTAATCCCAGGCATGGCGGTTAACATCTATAATCCTAGTACTCAGCAGGCTGAGGCAGGAACATGAAATGCAGTTTAGGCTATATAGCAAGACTTTGTGGTGGCTGTTTTGGAAGAAGAGGGAGAAGGGTAAACGGTGGGGGTGTGGCTCACTGGTGGATACTAGCCTAGGATCCACAGAGTCTTGGGTTCCATTCCCAGCACCACATAAAACCAAGCACAGTGGTGTCTGTCTGCATTCCCAGCACTTCAGCACTGGAATCAGGGGAATTGGAAGTTCAGGGTCATCCTCTGCTACAGAGAGAGGCCAGCCTTGGCTACATGACCTGTATCTATAGAAAGAAATGAAGGGCATTGTTGGACATTTACCTTGAGGTCAGGTGTCTAGAGAACGGTTATACAGCTAACAGGCTTACATTCCCCCCTCCTTTATATGAACACACACACACACACACACACACACACACGTATGTGCCCCTTCATGTAATGGAAAGGATTCTCTGGCCTGTGCATCTATCAGAACCACCATTCGATGTGCATATGATATGTGAGGGACCCCAATACTGGCAGTAGCAGGAATTTCCTAGTACTGGCCCTTCAAATCCCTCTCAAAGGGAATAGGGACTGGATACATCCTGTCCACAGCTGGCACCCTATCCAGAGGGCTGTACTCCACACAGGAGGGTTTTAACACCAGGGCAAAGGCCTGTGGGAACATGGTTGCCTGGCTTGCAGTCATTTCACAGGTCAGATTTAGGGAGAGGGGAGACTGCAGGGATGAGAACTAGTAGGGGTGATGAGAGCTGCAGGGAGGGGAAGGGGTGATGAGAGCTGCAGGGAGGGGAAGGGGTGATGAGAGCTGCAGGGAGGGGAAGGGGTGATGAGAGCTGCAGGGAGGGGAAGGGGTGATGCAGGGAGGGGAAGGTGGTGATGGCTGGCTTTGGAAAGAGTACAAGCCCAGAGCTGGTGTTTTCCTGCTCTATGACCTCAGGTGAGTCACCAAGTCTCAGCCTCCAAAGAAGAGCAGTCACCTTATGAGGTGAATGCCCTCATCTCTTTCTAGAATTTGTAAAATAAGTGCTTTAAATCTTAGCATGTCAGAGACTTTTTAAAAAAATCTTCTGAAGTTACTTAGCCAAACTTCTTAATTGTATAAATAAATCTCGGGGAAAAAAAAAAAAAGACTAAAGTCTGGAACTCGTGGAGGCTCCTCAGTTGGCCAAATTGAAAAGCTGGACAAGCAGTCAGCTTGTACAGCCATTACAGTTCATTCAGATGAATGAAAAGAAAATTGCTTTTAACGCTCAGGTCCTCTGTGCTGTTAGCCACCTTCCAAGGGTTCAACGCCACATGTAGCAAGTAACCTCCACAGTAGGAAAACAACCCCAAGCTTTCCACCCTCTCAACTGCTTTGGACAAGTGGTCAGAATATGAGCTTTCAGGCAAAGATACATGGGGTCCTCTGCAGCTGGTTTTCTGTTTTCCTGTGTGGACATGAGGCCTGCAGAAAGACTGTGGAGTGCGTGTGAGATCTGGCTTCCCGGGGCCTGCAGGGAGATTGGAATACATGTGAGATCTGGCTTCCCGGGGCCTGCAGGGAGATTGGAATACATGTGAGATCTGGCTTCCCGGGGCCTGCAGGGAGATTGGAATACATGTGAGATCTGGCTTCCCGGGGCCTGCAGGGAGATTGGAATACATGTGAGATCTGGCTTCCCGGGGCCTGCAGGGAGACTGGAATACATGTGAGATCTGGCTTCCCGGGGCCTGGTATGGTGCTCATCCTACTTCACAACTTAGGATTCTCATTTATTTGACTTGCTCCTTAAAGAATGACAGAATGTGAGTTACCAGACCCGTCTAGAACCCACGGAACTTTTGGGGCCACTCAAATGAGGAGGCTGCAGGCTTTTCGAGCTGGTTATGGGGTAGTTCCGCACATTCAGCTCCCTTCTGTGCGAATGAGTCATGGTCAGAATGTGTCTCCTAAATCTCAAAGCCCAGTGTGTCCTGAGCAAATGCGTCCTTGCTCATAAAATAAAAAGCCTTCAATTCAGGACCCAGTCCAGCCCATCTGGGTTCAACCATCACCAAAGGCTTTGGCCTAAACAGCCTAAAGGACTCAGGAGAGAAAGCCACAGAAACTTCTATAAAAAGCGGCACAGTTGGGGACACAACACTGGAATCTGGGTCTAACTTGAGCCAAGTGCTGACCTCAGAACCATCAGGTCCCTTCCTCAGCAGCTGGAAGGTTCAGGTACCAGGACAGATGGCCCTACTCAGACATTCTGTATGGATATGGGGTGGGTGTCTTGGTGCATTATCCATAACGTCTCATTGTATGTCAGTGGTCCCTAATAATTTATTAAAATCTATACACCTTCTCAGTAGAGAGGCAGTGCTGTGCACACAAACATGTCACACTGCATATCGTCTCAAGCCATTGATGGCTTTGAAGGTCAGTGGGCCCAGACCCAGCCACACAGGAAACAGAAAAGAGGTTCTCCCTTAAGGCTTCCAAAGAGGAACTCAGCTCTGCACACACCTGGGTTTTAATCCAAAAGCTCCATTCAGATGTCTGTCTTTCAGAAACAGAACCTCATGAAGATATGTTATCCTAAGCCATCAAATGACAACAGGTGTTGGCCTGCGGGGAACTTCCCGATGATTGGGCAGTGGGGGTGAAGGAATTCCAGCAGGCCTGAGCATGACAAACATGGCAGACAGGTTCTGCCCTTTTACCCCCTGCTAAAAACATGCATTCCAAAAGCTAGCCCCCAAGGTCTATCTAGTCCCTTATTTGGCCACTGACACATTCCAGAGACAAAACATCAAAGTCCAACCATCAAGATTCATTATTTGGTTAATATGTCCAGTTAGGATTCCCAACTCATCCTAGCATAGACGGTCCCCCACTTCCCCCTTAAGAACCCATTCCCACAAAAACACCAGCGTTTGCTCTCTTGCTTGCTGCTGCTGCAGCCTTTGCAGCCCCCCCTCCCCCACCCCCCCCCCCCCCCCCCCCCCCGCTCCACTTGTTCCTCCAGGGTAATAAGTCTCCTTTGTTGTCTGGGTATGTCCTGTCCTGACCTCTCCTTCAGGGGGAGCAAGCATTGCTATCAAAAGTCAAGCTGTTGATCCCTGTAAGCAAAAGCCTTGGACACCCCAAGCACCAGGGATGGAGGGACAGCCAGCTGTGGAAGATGCCCCTGCCAACAGGAGTTCCACTTCTCATATGTTAGCGGGAAGAGACACACGTCCCACCCAGGCTTTAATTCCCCCCATTTCCCCAGGACCAGGCAGCAGCCTTGCTTCCCAAAGCAATTTGGGATCATATAAGGCTCAGAGAAGAAAGACCTCCTAAAAGTATCTTTCTGGCATTACCAAAATTCTGTGCTCAGTAGGTAATGAACCACCATTTTGGATTCCCACGCTCCGTTCCCCATAAAGGGGTCCTCTCTGTGGACCACTCTTTTGTGGCTGAGGATCTGTCTGGCCCTGGGAACACAGGCCTTGTCCAGACTCCCACTGGAGGGGACAGTAGAGGAACAGAGGATGGACACACGCCCCCTGCATGCTCTTAGAACTTCCCTCTGGAGGAAATCACTGAAGATGTACAGTCATAGGATTATTATAGAGTTTGTGCTTTCCCCTGGGACCCAAGGGGCAAAGAGGTGTGTGTATGTGTACGTGCGTGTGTGTGTGTGTGCGTACGTGCGTGTGTGTGTGTGTGTGTGTGTGTCTCACTGAAAGTATATGAAAACCCGTAGACTTTGACGCATTCTTTGCAGTAAGTCAGTGTAACGGTTTCCATTCTCCACCCACACAGATTGATCATGGAAAGACATAATTGATCATGGCTGGAAGTCCGGGGGTGGCAGTGGTGTTACTGAATGCATTGACCTAGGACACTTCGTAGTCATGTACAAACAGAGGATGTGGTTTTGGTTTGAATTCCCGGCTACACAGAGAGTCTCATCCAAAGAGTGCCCTCCACCACGAGCACCCTAACATCATTCTGATCCCAAGAGAAAACCCCGTCCTGAAGTAGTCTGTTTGCCCTGTGACCTTTCTGCTATTTTCACCCCAACTCAGGGAACTCATTCCGGAAATCTGGGGGCTTTGATTTGTGCAGTAACAACTTCCACCCAATCCTCTCTCAGTTACCGCCAGCCTGCTTTGTCCAGATCCCAAAGAGGCCAGGCGCCTCTTCCCTCTGCAGCTCCTAGGGCTGCTAGAGCACACTGGACTCATTTTGAAAGTCATTTACATTCACTGATTGGTGGGGTCGTACGGGAGAAGGTCAGAGGATAGTTAACATGAATTTTCACCCTGTGAGTCCCAGGAGGGAGCTCAGGTCATCAGATTTGGCAACAAGTGGCTTTAACAGCCGGGTCATCTCACTGGCCTTTGGATTCTTTCAAGGCCCTGTCCTGGCTAGTTTACGGTCAACTTGGTACAGGTTAGAGTTGCCCCACAAGAAGGAAACATAATTGAGAAAATGCCTCCCTAAAACTGGTCTATAAGCAAGTTTGTGGGGCATTTTCTTCATTAGAGATTCATGTGGCAGCTCCAGGCCATTGTGGGTAGCGCCACTGCTGGGCAGGTGATCCTGGCGCATGTGAAAAAGCAGGCTGAGGAAGCCATGAGGAGCAGGCCAGTGAATCACACTCCTCCTTGGCCTCTCTTTCAGTTCCTGCCTTCGGGTTCCTGACCGAGTTTCTACCTTGGCTTCTCTTGATGTGGAACCTGGAGGCTAACTAAAGCCTTTCCTTCCCAGGTTACTTTTGGTCAGGATATTTCATCACAGCAATAGAAACCCCCTTAGTAAACACCCTAGAGAGCAAGATGTTGCAGTTTCCCTTCTGCTGCCAGAAGAGGGCGTAGGTGAGATCGTGAGAGCGAGAGCACAACAGTTTTAAGTCCCAGGGAGCAGCAGGGACTCCACCATCCCTTGATACTATCGCTGCTATGGGCAAGCCTAGCAGATGGCCTTAGTAGGCACCATGCTGGGTGCCTGGGGACAGCCCCAAGACTGGGCCACACTGAGCGGGACCATTCCAAACTTCTGTCCTACTATGCCAAATTCAAAGTGAGCTCAAATCCGCGAGGGGGAGCTTCGGAAGCTTGTCGACACATTTGGAGCGGCTGATAACTGCTTTTCGGAATCCCTACTCTGCTTTTAAAAAGGGAAGCAGAAGTATTACAGCCACGCGTGAACAGTTTCCTACGGCTCTGCCCTCTGCCCGGCTGTAGCTCGGCCAAGTTTGCGCAATGCCCTCCTCACCCAGCACTGAGCGTGGCAGACTGGGCCACAGCGGAGCTTAGCCGAGTCAGGCTCAATAACCACACGCGCCATTGTGCTGGAATCCCCAAACACACAGAGAAGCCAAGTTACAGACTGACCTGGCACTATCTGCAACTCAAGGCGGGAGCAGCAAGGCCACAGACCCTCCTTTCAGCCTGAATGGGAACTGCAGCCTGGCCTCCCCGCCAGCCCCCAGCAGAGGGCTTTGCATTTCGCATGGCATTCTGGTTCTGAAGCCCTGAGGGAGACAATGGAGACCTACTGGCATGCTCTGCACAGAGAGGAACCGATACTCTCGGCTTCCCAGAATAACACAGCTGCCTAGGGACAGACTCCAGAGGAGACATATCTGCCAACACCTAACCCTGGGCTCCTGCCCAGCACTTGCTCCCTTCCTTCAGAAGAAGGCTGTGCCTACGGTGAGCGAGGTCACTGCACCGACTTGCTGAGCGGACTACAGCTGACACCTTTTGTAGCTCAGATTGTTACAACTCCCCTCAAGGGAGGGTTGACTCTATGTCACAGAATGGGAAACTGAGGCAGCTTGCCTCATTCCCACAACTACTAAGATGTACATAGAAGAGGAATTCTGAGAGAGAGAGAGAGAGAGAGAGAGAGAGAGAGAGAAGGAAAATGAAAGAAAAGAAAAAAACTCAACCAATTAAAATTAGAACTACCACTGATTTATCTACACCACTTCTTGGTTTATACCCAGAAGAAGCTAAATCAAACCTGGCACCAAGACACTTTCCCATCCATGTTTACCGGAACCCTATTCACAATATTTGAGTTACAGAATCAGTCCAGATACCCACCACCAGATAAAGAGATACTAAAAGGAAACAGAGTATGTGTACACAATGGAGCATAAAAATATATGCTATAAAAAAATGATTGTGCCATTTGCAGGAAAGCAGATGGAACTTGAGATTCATCTTCCTAAGAATTATAAGCCAGGCTCAGAAAGTCAAAGACGGCATCTATATGGAATCGAGATTTATGTATATGCATACATATGTAAGGCAGAGAAACAGAAGGGAGCTGTTGTTGAGGAGGAAGGGTCCAGTGGAAGGAGAGCAGGAGAGATGAAAGGGAGTCATGGAAAGTGACTATGGGCAAAGCATGCGATATGCATGTGTGACTTTGTCATCCGAAAACCTAAAACCTCATCCATTGTGCCCAAAACTCTTTGGAGAGGAAAATGGTTCCCTGGACTCCTGAGATCAAAGTCCCAGGCCCCAGCACCCAACAGCAGGATGAAGGAAAGCAAGGACACTACCTCATGGCCACATTGCTGCCATCGATCACTATGGGCCGCAGGGAGCTGCCTGGGTCTCCACCAGCTTCTTCCAGTCCTGGCCCCAGGCCCTGTGGGGCAGAGTCCCGGGTCCCACAGCATCCCCGGGGCATCAGCACTACTCCGGTGCTGTTGACGGGATCCTCCTGGGCCCTCGGGCGGCTACCGGTCTGGATCAACTCCTGCAGTATGTCGTTGACCAGTGCAGTGTCACCCAGCTTGCCCAGCACCCTGACCACGTCGTCCTGGCTGTAGCCCAGTTTCTGGAAGAACTCCATCTTGTTCCGACGCTCCATATCGTGCCAACGGTTGCCTGGCACGGCTCCTGCCCTGGGCTTCCTCCTGGCAGAACTGCACAGGCGTAAGCTAAAAGGAAAAAGGCAGGAGTCAGGTGTTTGCTAAGCAGCCTGGCATCCAGGCCACTGGGTGAGGAGGGCATGCTGTGTGTGTGCTCCTCCCTCCCCGTGTTATCTGTCAGGAAATCACGCCTAGCCTGGTCCCCTTGAGGATTTTCAGTTGTTTGGTGTGGCTGCCGAGCCACAAATGCAATCACACCTCTGTTACCAGTGCGTTCTCTGAGCCCTTTGCTCCTGAGTGCCAGGGCCCAAGGTGGCAGGGGCTGAGTAAGGCACCAAGCCAAGGGAATCTTTTTACAGACTGTTAGAAGTGAAACGGTATCTACCCAGACTTCTGCACCAATACCTCAGGGTGTTACTGTATTTAGAGACAGGGCCTTTCAAATCAGGTCCTTGGGGGCACACCTTCACCCTGCAATAGCTGTTCCACAAGAAGAGGTAAGGCACTTGAGACACAGATGTGTCACCTCAGAGCTGTGAAGGGACCGCTTAGATAGTAAGGCCTGGGAAGGAATCAACATTGTTGACTCTTTGATCCTGAACACATAGCCGCCAGAACCCAGTGACTTTCGATTGTGCCAGCCTTCATCTGCCAAGACAGCTGGAGCAGTCCTGGCAGGCAGCAGAGGCTGCAGGTCTATCCAGGGAAGAACCCTCCCAGGAGAGGGCCCCTCCTGGAAAGGCAGAGTTACCCAGGAATTCAATTCTGCACTCTGGCTCAGATGATATTCAGATCACCCTGGACCTTGTAAAGAAGAGGTCCTGACCCAAATTTGGCTCTTCCTGTGGGGCACCCAGCATAGCCCCCCTGTGTGGGGGGTGACAAGGAAGGGACTATGCTTGACAGTTGTTTTCAAAAGGGGAAAATGGGAATATTCAGGACACGCTGGGTCTCTGTGCTACTCACAAATAAAGCTTGACACCCTCCAAAGGTGTCTTAAAATGCAGAAATAAACTTGAAGACATAGCTACTGTAAAATATTCAAACAGCGCAGAAGTAGAGGGATGATACAATACATGGCCCACACCCCACTCTCCCAAGCCCCACTCCGGCCCCTTCCCCCTCCCCCACTCTCCTGGTGCCTCTAGTGCTGATGGCTGCCAGCATCTCTCCAGAACTTTCTCTGTACACCTATTAGCATATTAACAAAGGATTGCTTCTGGTTTATTTTTGCATATACAATGACATGTTATGCATATTGGCAGTCAGCAGCTTGCTTTTCTCCTTTAAAACACATCTTAAGAGCCAAGCCGTGGTGGTACACACCTTTAATCCCAGCTCTCATGACGTAGAGGCCAGCCTGGCCTACAAGAGCTAGTTCCAGGACAGGCTCCAAAGCTACAGAGAAACCCTGTCTCGAAAAACTAAAACAACAACAAAAAGAAAACAACAACAACAAAAACCATGTCTTGAGCAACTTTTCCAGCCAGCTTCCGGGACCTGCCTGCTGTACAGCCCGCCCCCAGCATCAAATTTGGTGGTGAATCTATGGGTTCTTCACGTTCTGATTCCGTTCTCCTGTAGGAATCCAGTACAACGTATGTGTTTCCGGGCTAGCCTCCTGCCCTGACTCCACACACTTCTGCAGACCTCTCCAACTAGGGCAGGAGAAAGAATAGAACTAACAAGGCCAGAGCCTGCCCGGGCCTGAGCATTCCAAATTCAACCTTCCAGACAGCACAGCCTCTGCTGCTGCCCCGACATGCTCAGCTCCACAGCTCCACTCTGCCTCTGCCCAAGCTCATCTGGCTTGGACCCAGCACTGCATTTTGAACACAAATCTGACCATATTTCCCCTGCTTTAAAGAATGCTCTACCGCAGCCCCTGGTGACTCTAGAAGAAAACCCCAAGTTCCTGGGTATGCAGAAGAGCTATGTCACCCCGTGGCTCTGAGCTTGACCACCCCACCACCCACCAGTGCCTCACCTAGTCCTTAGAGTGAAATGAATGTCCTCCTCATATCTAACCGCTCCAGGATGCTCTCTCTCTCTGTCTCTCTCTCTGTCTCTGTCTCTGTCTCTCTCTCTCTCTCTCTCTCTCTCTCTCACACACACACACACACACACACACACACACACACACACACGCGCGCGCGCGCGCTTGTCTCTTTGGGGGGGTTTCAAGCTTTAAATTTCAATTTGCACATCACTCAGAGGGATCGTCCTGGACTCTTCAGACCTAAGAGAGCTCGGTCATACCACCTACCATGTGGGATCAGCGCACATGAGTTATCACGTTTCTCAAGAGACCCGATGTTCTGACCTGTCCACCTCGGGGTCCCACCCTTTAGTATGGGAGAGCTGAGGAGCTCCACAGATATTTTTTAAATGGATCCTGGAGTTTTCCTCTTTTCCCACGTTTTTCCTTGAGTTTCAAATCTCGAAGACCAGCATCCTTCAGAGACCCCCTTTGACTCCACACTTCCACATCCGGCGAGTTCTGTCTCCTGAATGTTTTGCACACCCAACTGCCCTCCACACTCACCCCGACATTGCTCCACCCTCTCACTCCTCGCTGGAACAAAGTCACTGGTTGCCTTCTTCACACTGGCTCCACAGAAACAAAAAAAAAAAATATCCAATCTCCACTAACTCATCATCTGCTCTGGAAAACAGACCAAAAAATCTAAGTAACAAGTCATAAATCCAAAATAAGCACTATTGGTTTTTTAGAGTTTGGCTTTTTGTTCGTTTTCTTTAAAAGTTATTTGGGGGGGGGGTGTGCACGCACGCACACATGCATGCACACGTACGTGCACATGCATGCTTGTATTTGTTTGGTGTGCCAGAGTGCTCATGTGGAGGTCAGAGGAGAACTTGTCAGATCCTATTCTCCCCTTCCACCCACTGGGTCCTGGGGATGGAACTCAGGTTGCCCAGCTTCGCAGCAAGTGCCTTCACTGGCTGAGCCATCTCACTAGACCAGAACAATTGCTTTGATTAGAAAAAAAAAATGTGCTTTTGGGAGCTGGAAAGATGGCTCACCAGTTAAGAGCACTTGCTGTTCTTACAAAGGATCTGAGTCAGGTTCTCAGCAGTCACAAGTGGCTCACAACCATCTGGAACTCCAGTTCCAGGCAATCCTGCCTTCTTCTGGCCTCTAAAGACACCAGGCACACACTCAGTGTACATACAGACCTGCAGGCAAAACACTCAAACACACACAGTAAGTAAATCTAGAATAATATTTTAAAGAAAGAGAAAGAAAAGTGTGCTCTCAAGGCCCATGTGGGGATTGACTTATCTCCTTTAGAAGGGTGTGGAGGGGTCATCCAGGCTCGTCTGGTAAAGGCACCTGCCGCCAAGTCCAGTGAGCTGAGTTCAAGTCCCTGAGATAATCAACTCATGGGACTTGTTGATACACAGTAGAGAAGTAAACATAAAACTGGTGCCAGGAAAGGCCAGGGAGGTCCTCAGAGGACCCAAGGTCTCGGGATGCAGTTTGTCCCCATCCCCCCCCCCCAGTGACGCTAATGTCCAGTCACACTCCAAGACAAATAGCCCAGAAGATTAGCAAAGAAATCGTCTAGATCTCCTCATGAGACCTTGTGACGGTCAGCATCCCGACCCTTAGGACTGAAAGCAGAGGCAACTGTCCTGTGGGAAGACCCCTTCCAGAAGCAGCAAACCCAGGTTGGCCACCCCCTCAAGTCGAAGGCCTGTAACCTCTGCCTGGAAGAGCCTCTGGGAAAATTGAGGAGAGAAAGAAAAGGAAAGGTCGGGGGTAACGATACCAGAGAAACAGAGTTTGATAGACCTTTGTTTTTTGTTTTTTTTTAAATAGGCAACCTAAGGTCTAAGTTGAAGTTTTCCTCTTTTCTCCAAACTCCACAGCCCTCCATCCTGCACAGATTAAAGGACAAAACTCATCCACATGAGAGTCGGGGCCTCACGGTCAGCCCTGTTCTACCTCCCTTCTCTTAACTGCAAGTCTCTGGTCCAGCCTCACCTTCTCTCTGTGTCTAGTGAGCAATCCTCCTCTCACAGAAGCTTTGGCCTCTAGGACTAGGGTCCAACTCTGGACCAAATTTCACATAAAAAGAGGACACTCACAAACCTGATGGGTCACGTCACACTGTGAGGCGAGGGGTGTCACTTACTTACCCACGAGACTCCCCCTACCTGGGACATCTGTTTTCTCCATAGGTTAAGCCTACTATTACATTTTCCAGAAGCTTCCAAAATTTTGATGTTCCGTGAGCCCTCCTCCCTGCACTGCCGGTGCACGCACCTCTGCACTTATTTCAGAGAGCAGGGAAGAACAGAAAGACAGCAGCAGAAACAACAACATACATGTCCCTACTACTGCGGCTTTTCATGGTTTCCGTATCATTTTTATGAACTCTTAACTAAACTTCCTGTTTCTCTCGGTGGGAAAACAGTCTAAATGGGCACATTCTCTCCTTTCGGCACTGAGGAAACGGAGGCTATAGAGCTGGTACACGGCAGAGCGTGACAATCAGCGCCTTCCAAAAATAACTTGTTATTTTGAGTCATGTGCTCAGCACAGGGGCAGCGTCTTACCATTGCAGAAAGGGAGACATTAAAATTACAACTGAGTGGCTTCCCCTTCCGTCTCAAAGGAACAGCTCTGTGAAGAGGTCCGAGTTTCCACCTGCTGCCCGGTGGGACAGAAGCAAGAGCAGCTAAAATGAGATTTGTGTCTGATGGCGGTGGGGAGAGTAAGCAGGCAGCCGGCGGTATGAGGGCCTGCCCTGTGACTGCTTCTTTCCGTGGGGTAGAGTGTCGTTACCCTGAGAACACTCTCAGAAGGCATGGGTGCCACCAGACAGCTGCTTTTTATACAAAACTAACAGAATTCACCTACTTCGGAAAACAATCCCCCTCGGGACCTTAACAGCAACTTTCGCTCCTTTTAAAAACAAATGTCTTCTAAATAAGGGTAGGGGCCTGCCCCCCAGAACCCTCTCCCCGACACCCCGATGAGATGCTCTTCACGCGCTAATACGCGGCCGCTTAAGTGTGACCTCGCTATTTTTAAAACCCGAGAGTCCACACAGCTTCACCTCAGTTTTCTTCCTCAATCTTGACTGGAAGTCACAAATAGTCCAGAAGATTAGCAACAAAATCGTCTAGATTTCCTCATGAGACCTTGTGGCTGCCAGCATCCTGACCCTCAGGACTGAGACCCCTTCTAGAAGCAGCAAACCCAGGTTGGAGACCCCCTCAAGCCGAAGGCCTGTAGCCTCTGCCTCAAAGAGCCTCTGGGAAAATCGAGGAAAGAAGGAGAAAAAGTGAGGGGTAACCATACCAGAGACACAGCCACCTCCCTGTACAGAACTGCCTAATTACGAGCTGCTGCCCCCTCCACTGTCTGTGGAAGCCCCAACCTCCTTTTGAAGTGGGACAAGCTAGCCCATTCCTCCTGTGGCAGTTTCTGTGAGGGAACTGAGGGAAAAAGTCTTTGGTGACTTGCCCAGGGTCCCAGAGCTACTCAATGGGCCACCAGCCTGCCAAGGGAGGTGATATTTGTCTCCCAGGCCAGAGAGCGCCCTCCAGTGGTCGGCCGCCTGCAGTGCACACCCACGGAACTGAACCCCAGATTACATTCAGTATCCTGACCTGACCCCTAAAGCCACTTGAATGGGATTCCACCCACAATAGTTGGAAGAGTGTCAGCCCGGCCCCATCTCTCAACAACTCCGTGAAAACTTGTAGTGGTCGGCCCAGACCTCCAGCCAGCCCCTCGGCGGAGCTAATTGTCAGTCACGCTCCTTTTGTTTTTGTCAGTTAAGAGTTTGAGGAAGTCACGGAGGATCTAAGATTTCATCCCACAGGACTGAAGACCTGATTTTTAAAAAAAAAAAAAAAAAAAATTTACTCACCTCTGACTTCTTAAAGAAAATTTGTAATTTAAAAAATACTATAGGGGGCTGGGCCTGTAGCTTAGTGGTGGCTGCTTGCCTGGCATGCACAAGGCCCTGTTGTAACCGGTCCAAGCACACAGTCCTGTACTGACGAGTTGTTCACACGCTGGAGAGCTATTCACACCAGCCATCTGTAAACTCCCCACCCAGCAGAACTCATTCTCCCCATCCCAGGTAGCAGCCACCTTCCCACTGCCCCTCAGCACACCCCCATGAGTGGGGTCGTACAGCCTGTGTTCTTCTGTTACCATTTGCTTCAACTCCAGGTCCACCCATGCTGTGGTATATATCAGCATGCCCTTCCTCTTTGAGGCAGAGTAAGACTCCACCTGAGGTGTGTTCCACGGGTTGTGTCTGTTCACTCCTCCAGCTGTGGAGAACTTTGGCTGCTTCTAGCTCTTGGCTACTGTCACTCAAACTGCTGTGAACATGGGCATGCAGGCCTGGACTTCTGTTTCCCCCTCGGACTTACCCCCTCCCTCCTCTGTTGCTATAGGTAACTTACAGGTATATCTGAAGCCTTTACAGGCATGACCCGTAGTCCTACCCATGTTCCAGGCTCACACAGTCCATTGTAGCATCACGTTCAAGTTTCCAGAGCTGCAAAGACTGGGCCAAACCAGATTAAGGGCCGTCAATCTCCTCAGCAGCCCCGAGACTGCTGCAGAAGCTCCTCAGCTGCATCAGCTAGGAAACTCGCCAAAGAACCAGAGTCTAGCCTGGCAGACGCTCTGGGAGTCTGGAGACGGGGTAAAGCCATGCCCACTCTTCACTTCGCAGCACGCAGCTTGCTACAAAGCCCATAGACAGAGGCTTTACTTCAGTTGGGAAGATCACCCTGACACCCACCCACCCTACCCCCCCACACACTTTTACCCCTTGCTAAAAGTGAGCAGACATTGCATCTAAGGGCAGTTAAAGATGCTTACCTTGTTTCTACAATTTGAACATCTGAAAGAATTCCAGGTGTTCAGGGCAGTCCACACACACACACACACACACACACACACACACACACCCATCAAACATGTCCTTCTCCCTTCCTCTTGACTGAATGAAGTCTGTCCTGGGACTGCCCTGTTAACCGAGAGCAGGGTACAGACACTCACCAGCAGGGTGTGTCCCTCGGGTTCTCACGGCTGCCCAGCTTCCTTGAGCCTTTCCGTTGAAGGCGAGGGAGTGCTCAGTCCCTCAGGAGCTCCTGGAGTCCAAGGAGGGCAGAAAACCCAGGCCACTCCCCTGCTAGAAACTGATCCATGCCTACGCTCCACTTCCTGCACAAGTCACACTCAGCTACAAAAGGTACTTAAACTTCGCGTTAAAAAGAAAAGGAAGAAAGCAGCCCGAGGTAGGAAGTTCGCGCCTCTGCCTGAGTCAACGAATCAAAGTACAGCAGCCATGCAAAACAGGCTCTCCTGAGGGCTGCAGCAGCAGCCTCCTCCCCGAAGAGCCAAGCATCCAAGAGAAGAAGCATCAGGAATAGGAGGGTCTGAATGGCTGCTAAGTTTCCACTCCTGGTGCCTGGGAAACCAGCATGCTTGAAGATGTTCCTAGGGGAAGTTGATGCCCAGTTAAAGAGGGCCACAGCCAGCAAGATGGAAGTCTCCGCAAGGGAGAGAACAGAGGTCACTACAAGTTGCACAGGGAACTTGGGCTTGGAGAAGAATTCTGCTCTTGATTCATGAAGCTAGAAGTCCTAACAAGTCCTGAATCCCCTTGGGATAGGGGGAGCACGGGGTGTGGCTCTCTTGCTGCTGTCCCGCATGGTGACTGCTTCCCAAATTGAGGAGGTCTTGACCCCAGGCCTCTACAGGACAACATTCTGCTGTTATGCAGAAAGCAGACGCTGGATTTTGTTTCCTGAATTTGGGGTGTTTCACAGCAATGCCGGCAACTGTACAGCAACCCACCTTCCACTGGACATAGTCGGGGAGTCAAGCTGAGTTTAGAATACAAGAGTTGGTACTGAGGGAGTAAGGAGGCCTGTCTTTCACGCGAGTGATGGAGATTAAAACTCGGGCCCCAATGTTTGCACAGCAAACACTCTCACCCATGAGTTATTGCTCTCATCCTTTATTTATGTCTTTTGAAACATAGCCTTTGGATGTACTTGAGGTTGTCCTGAAACACCCTCTGTCCAGGCTAGCCTTGAACTCAGTCCTTTGGCCTTGGCCTCCCCAGGGCCGAGATTAAAGGTGTGAACTTACCATGCCCAGCCTCAAAAGCTATTCTCTTAGATAAAATAGATCATCGAAGCCCTAGGAAGATTATCAAGATGGACCCAGGACGTGGGATATAAAAAGCTTGATTTGTGGGCCATCAAGATGACTCAGCAGGTGACTGATAACCTGAATCTGATTCCTTGGACTCACAGTGGAAGGAGAGAATCCACTCCTGCAAGCTGTCCCCTGACCTCCACACTGTGTCAAGTCACATACATACATATACATATACACACATATGCATATGCATACACATATGTACACACACATACACAAACAACAAATAAATAAGCGCAACAGACATTTAAAAAAGAATCCTGATTTGTGTCCAGCCCTGCAGAGGATGGGACCAAGTGGAAAGCATCAAATTATTTCTCAAAAAAAAAAAAAAAGAAAGAAAGAAAAAAGAGGTCTGTGGGTAGCAAGATGGCTCAGCAGGCAAAGGTTCTTACTGCCAAACCTGATGACCGGAGTTCTAGTCCCAGGACCAGCAAAATGGAAAGAGAACCAGCTCCTTCAGACTGTACTCTGACCTCCACACTTGTGACATGACACAGTGTTCTCACGTACATACATGTACACATACAAATGCACACAATACACATATGCACACACACTACATTTTAAATTGTTTGAGTGAACAGTGCCTGGGAATGACACCTAAGATCCTCTGACCTCCTCCACAGTGCGCGCCCTCTCACACAGATACATGCGCATGCACAAAAATGATGGCGTCTGGTCAGTTGTCAGACTACAAGGTGATTGGTGGAGGCCAAAAGACTTCCGTGTCTTAATTCCTGGAGACATCATTTCGACCAGAAACCTCGATTATCACTTGTCTTTGTTAGGAGAGCCACCGTATTTTCTCTTTACTGGTCCCCTCCAGTATCTGATCTAGAGAAAACTTGGCTGGGCTCACCTACAGTGGCTTGTTTCAGTTGTCATGACTGCGGGCTGCTGGGCTGGGAAAGAAATCGGTCCTGCTTAGGTGACTTGTTACCCACTGGAAGGGGAACCTGTTACAATGTTACTCACGCCAAACTGAGTTCTGCCTAGAAGAGGAGGGGGCAGGGCAGCAGCTTGCATGGGAAGAGTCCCTGGACTCCATCTCCAACCCCACAAGAATCAATCAAATAAGAAAAAGAAGGGGGACTGCAATCTCGCAGCTGTGACAGACATAGGGCGACACCTCAGAAATGCTGTTAAGTCCTGCGCAGGGCAGGGTAGAAGCAGGTGGCAAGCCTCCTTCCTTTTCCTCTTTTGCTTGGTCAACCCCAAAGCTACTTCTGCCTTCTCCCCTCCTTTTTGGTAACGCTGGGGTCTGTGCCATCAGGAAGTGGCCCAGAAGGGCACAGGCATGTGGGGACAGACTCTCACCACAGAAAGAGGACAACATGCAGGCAGGTAACATGCACAGAGACCTGGAAGCTCTGGATGTTCAAGGACCAGAAAGGCTGCCTCCTTCTGTCTACAGTACCCGTAGACACCACCAGTCTACCTCACTGGCTTGAGGCTGCAAAGCTGATAGATTCAGTAAAGTAAACTTTAGATTATTGTTAAAAGTCTTACTTAAATAACAAAAAAGCAGGGCCAGTAAGATGGCTCGGCTGGGAAATGTGCCTACTGCCACGCCTGACATCTGAGTGAGTTCGAATCCTGAGACCCACGTGGTCGGAGAGAATAGTTTGTGCAAGTTGTCCTGTGACTTCCATACATGTTACTCTGATGACCGGAGTTCTAGTCACAGGACCAGCAAAATGGAAAGAGAACCAGCTCCTTCAGACTGTCCTCTGACCTCCACACTTGTGACATGACACAGTGTACTCACATACATACATGTACATATATGTATGCACACAATACACATATGCACACAGACTACATTTTAAATTGTTTGAGTGGACAGTGCGCGCGTGCACACACACACACACACACACACACACACACACACACACCAAAAAAAAATGTAATAATAAGACCCATTACAGCTTGAGAGAAAATGTCTTTTCAATCCCAGGATGGAGAGTTGTTTGTTTTAAGCAAGATTCAAACAGCATAGATTATGAAGGAAAAACCAATACATTTAACTGTAGACCTCCAAACATTGTAAACAAAGTTAAAAGTTGCATATAAAACTGAACAAATACTTAGGACATACTGAAAACACACAATGTCTCAATTCATGAAAGATAATGCAAACCAAAAAGAAAAGGGCACAAAAATGTGCCATGGTGTGGACAATCCTAGCGGCCAGGGAACAAAAGCCGAAATGGCCTTGGTGAACCCATCCTCACATACAGGTTTGCCGAAAAGCAGAATGGCTCAGAAACCCGGATGTTGGCAGGATTTGGAGACTGAGGACTCCCACCTGCCTCTGGTGAACACATTAATAGAAAAGCCAAGGAGAACTCTCCTGACCAAGCGTGTGCATGACTTCTCCCCACTGTGCAAGGCCGCAGGTTCAGTCCTTAGCACCACACCATAAAGATGCTTAAAAAATACTTTAAAAATAAACACACGTGGGCTGGAGAGATGGCTCAGAGGTTAAGAGCATTGCTTGCTCTTCCAAAGGTCCTGAGTTCAATTCCCAGCAACCACGTGGTGACTCACAACCATCTGTAATGGGGTCTGGTGCCCTCTTCTGGCCTGCAGGCATACACACAGACAGAATATTGTATACATAATAAATAAATAAATATTAAAAAAATAAAAAATAAAAAAAATAAACACACGTACTTGTAACAGCATCTGATCTCTGTTAAACGCTCAGTCGATGGTTATTATCTTTTTGACTATAAATTCATTCATTTTTTTGGTTTGTTTGTTTTGTTTTTTTGAGTCAGGGTTTCTTTGTAGCTTTGGAGTCTGTCCTGGAACTAGCTTTTGTAGACCAGGCTGGTCTCAAACTCAGAGATCTGCCTGCCTCTGCCTCCTGAGTGCTGGGATTAAAGGCGTGCGCCACCACCGCCTGGCTAAATTCATTCATTCTTTTTGTGTGAATGTGGATTGAGGATCAAACCTCTGCCCCCATCCCTAATTCAAAAGCTTTGACTGATTGAAACTGATTGAATCACTGTGACGTGTGTGTGGGTCAGAGGATGACTTTGGGCCGTCGATTCTCTCCTTCTACCTTGCTGAGTTGAGGATCTTGTCTTCTCCTGTTTACTGCATCCTCCAGGCTAGCTGGTCAGCAATTTTAGGCTATTCTCCTGTCTCTGCCTCCCATCTCCATGGTAGGACAGCTGGAATTACAGGTGTGAGCCACTACATCTGGCTTTTGATGAGGGTTCAGGGCAAACTCAGACTGTCAGACTTGCATGGCAAGCACTTTTCCCGGTGGTGCCATCTCTGCAGTTCCTGTTTTGTTCTTTGAGATCGATGTGTCCCAGTCTGGTAACCTCCTGCCTCAGCAACCTAACCCCACAGGCCATGAGTGCCTGACACCACAGCTGGCCCAAACATAATTTTTAATGGAGATGTGACTGCTGCAGCCAACTGTGGTCAAGCCCAACACCTAGACAGTACTGACAAATTGCAGACAAATGAACAGGGCACTGGGGAACACATCTTTAATCCCAGGACTCAGGGGACAGAGGCAGGAAGGAGACTCTCTGTGAGGTGGAGGCTAGTAGGTCTACACAGCGAGTTCCAGGCCAGTTAGGACTACACAGTGAGACCAGGCTTCTAAAACAAAACAACTTTGCGGAGACTAGGAAATCTACACTCCCGGTCAACAGTCGGAATGTGTGAGCTCGTCACACACAGGCTGAGAGCAGGAGAAAGGGCTGAGCTGCTCAGAGTAGCTGTGGCTCTCGCAGATGACCCTACCACCTGTATGGCAGCTCACAAATGTCTGTAAGTGCAGTTTCAAGAGATCTGATGCTCTCTTCTGACCCCCATGAGCACCAGAAATGCACACAGTAAACACACATGCATACATACATACATACAGTCATACATTCACACAGTAAACACACATACATACCTACATACATACATATAGTCATACATTCACACAGTAAACACACATACATACATACATTCAGTCATACATTTACACAGTAAACACACATACATACATACAATCATACATTCACACAGTAAACACACATACATGCATACATACATACATATAGTCATACATTCACACAGTAAACACACATACATACATACATACATACATTCAGTCATACATTTACACAGTAAACACACATACATACATATAGTCATACATTCACACAGTAAACACACATACATACATATAGTCATACATTCACACAGTAAACACACATACATACCTACATACATACATATAGTCATACATTCACACAGTAAACACACATACCTACATATAGTCATACATTCACACAGTAAACACACATACATACATATAGTCATACATTCACACAGTAAACACACATACATACATATAGTCATACATTCACACAGTAAACACACATACATACCTACATACATACATATAGTCACACATTCACACAGTAAACACACATACCTACATATAGTCATACTTTCACACAGTAAACACACATACATACCTACATACATACATATAGTCATACATTCACACAGTAAACACACATACATACCTACATACATACATATAGTCACACAATTCACACAGTAAACACACACATACCTACATACATATAGTCACACATTCACACAGTAAACACACATACATACCTACATACATATAGTCATACATTCACACAGTAAACACACACACATACCTACAGACATACATACAGTCATACATTCACACAGTAAACACACATACATACCTACATACATACATATAGTCATACATTCACACAGGCAGGCAAAACATTCAGACACATACAATTTTTAAAAACTAATTCAATTATCAATTATTACGTACTGCTGTCACACACAGGCTGTTTGGTTAAGGTTTAGAAAAAAGCATTTTTTTTTTCTCCTCCCATTCCCCAAGACAGGGTTTCTCTGTGTAGCCGTGGCTGTCCTGGCTTCAAACTCAGAGATCTTCTTGCCACTGCCTCCAGAGGTGGAGAGAGGAATCATTTCCAGGCCATTATGAAGCTACAGCTTGAAAAAACTGGTGGCCTCCTCCGGCAAGGAACTGTTGGACAGACTCCAGTGTGGGAAGGTCTGGCTCTCCAAAGATCAGCCAGTCTTTGTCAGGACTGCGGGCCTCATGAGCAATACGGACAAGGGGAATCATCCTGTTTTCTTTATAGGATCTTAGCTACTGAATCCATTGTGTCTGATGTACCCAGTGCCTTGTTTGGTTCTGTGGGCATTCTCAACATGAGATTGTGACTACATAACCCAAATAAGTCAGCATTTGGGAAACATACCTACAGTTGCACTAATGCATAGCTTTAATAGACCATCGTGGACTCTGGAAGTCCTGCCTGCCCTAGACTCCACAATTCTCAAAGAGCCCTCAAGGGAAATGTGAGGAGGCCCATGCTAGAACGCCATACATTCCTGGGAAAAGATGCTGTTATCAAAAAGACACGAGGACTGTGGGTCACTAATAGGGAAACCAAGATGAGCACAGTGAACAATGGAGGATGTTGCATATGCTACATGGAGCCTTGACAACTTGGACCAATGACATTGTCTTGTAAGTGACCACATCTGAACACTGGCCACATTGCTTAGAAATACAGGCTCCAAGGCTATCCCAGCATCCTTTGCTGGTTTGCTGGCCAAAATGCCACAGAAGCTTTACTTGAGCTCCATAACACCTTACCCACAAGTTGGTGACATGGTCCCAAGTTACCATGGCCCTATCCCCCACCCTGTCCCAAGACATGCTCAAGTCCTAACTTCCTAAGTCTGCGAACACTTCATTGAGAAATAGTCTCTGTAAAAGTCATCCAGGTGAGATACAGTCACATGGTCTTGAGTGGACCCTGAATGCAATGGCCAGCATCTTTATAAGAAAGGGGAAAAGAGCCAGGCGGTGGTGGTGTATGCCTTAATCCTAGTACTTGGGAGGCAGAGGCAGGCAGATCTCTGTGAGTTTGAAACCAGCCTGGTCTATAGAATGAGTTCCAGGACAGCCAGGACTAAGAGAAAAACCATCTCGAACAACTAACAAAAAGAAAAAAGAAAAGAAAGAGAAAGAAAGAAAGAAAGAAAGAAAGAAGAGAGGGAGATTCAGAGATGCAGGGTAAAGGCCACGTGGAGACAGGCTGGGCTTGGAGTGATGCAGCCAGTAAACCAAGAACATACCGGAGGCCAGCAAGCAGCAAGCATCATTAGCACCTTTGAGGGAGCGCGGCTCCAACCATACAGTGAAATTGGAACTTGTAGCCTCTAGGACTGAGAGAAGTTTCTGTTCTTTTCAGTCATTGGCTCGTGGTCATGTGCTATGGTGCCCTAGAAAGAGCATCCTACCGCATCTCCTCACCTCAGATCAGCTCGCACTGCAGCCGGGGAGCCCTGGGCAGGTTGGTACACTCCAGAGCCTGAAGCTTTAACAGCTACTCTGTGTTACAGCACCACCGTGTCCACCCACGAGGCTGTGCAGTGGGCACGAGATCTAACACGGGCTCCGAAACAAAGCAAGCTTCGTGGTGAAAACCATCACATTGTTTCCCATCAGCACGAGAGGGGGAAAGGCTATGAATCTGTGCTTTTGGTTTGTGAGTAGTAGATAATTATCAGTGTAATAGTGAAACATCCTTTATGACGTTAGAAATGCCTGCTGCCATCCGAGGAGATTACAGGAACAGCGAAGTGCTTTACTGCATGCCTGTGTGTAGACATGAGGCGGACCAGGTAACTGTCCCGAAGACAGTATGAGAAGTGGGAAATGTGAGGTGGCTCATGATGAGCATTTTGGGGTACAAAGTAACTATTTTAACACAAAATCTACTTGCTGCTCAATCTTTTTTTCCTTGCAAAAATCAATGGAAAATATCACTGAAGACTGGTTCACCTAGTGGAATGGAGTCCACGTTAACTAGGGGGGGTTCCACGAATCTTGCTCCCACCACATCCACCTGGAGCCCTTCCAGACACTTGAACTGCTGTTCTCTGCAGTAACACTTGCTATGTGGCAGGGACTGTAGATTTGTTGTTTTTTTATTGGTGGGATGCCCACTCCATGTTGGAGCACTGCTTCAACGCGGGTCTCAAATGCAGGCCTCCACTTATGTAGCACCTCCTCTGGGAAGCCTACTGGGATTAAATCTGGTTTGGGGTTGCACGTGGCACAGGGATGGGATGAGTTGCATTCGAAGCCATGAGGGCTGTGGTACCAACCCGCTGCAGAACCTATATCCAGCTCCCACTTTCCTCAGCCACTTCCTTAGGAACACGCTAGCGTTTTCTATTGCCTGCAAATCAAGTTCAGGTTTCCTGGCTTTTTGCTTTCCCACTCCCTCCTGTCTTTGGGCTCCTCGCTTCTCTTTCCAATCCTCCGCTTTGGTCAGAACATCATCTTGTGGCTCCTTAGCTTTATGCTCCTCCGATCGGCACAGGCCTTTGCTTCTGACTCAAGCTTCCCGACTGGAAACCCAAGACTGTCCTCCACACCATGCACCAAGGAGACAGCACAAAACTGTTTTCAGGAACTGGGGGTCATTGTGGTTGTGTTCTAGAGCTCCAGCAGCGGAGTGGCACGCTCTAACTTCTCTTTTTGTACAAACTCTTGCTAATACACGACCTCCTGTGAAATCTTTTGTGTCAGCTTCCCAGCAATCCAGACAAAGTAAATGCCAGCAATCCAGGTTGAAGAAAATCATTGCATTTACTGTGGTGTGTGTGTGTGTTAGCCTATGTACCAGTGTGCTTATGGAAATCAGAGGACAGCATGTGAGGCCCAGGGTCAAATCAGGCTTGGTAGCAGTGCCTTTCCCTGACAGCCCTAGCAGTACAATTTTTAAATTGCACAGTGAAAACAACAGCTCATGCATGACAGAATAGGAGGCAAAACATAAAATGGCTAACTCCTGCCAGTGCTCACATTACCCTGTCGTGGGTGGGTAAAACAGGTAGGAATAAAGATCGTTCCATCAGCAAGAATAACTGGTGTTATTTGCTGAAAAGGACACCGTTTTGAATATGAAGGGGATCTCCACATGCTCATCTAACAGGAAACACAAGCTTCTCTCAAATTTCCCATCAAAACATGGTCTCCTAGCAACACCCACTGAAAGGTAAAGCTTCTGAGATTTCGATTTTACTATCTGTTATGCATTCTTTGTGACTCAACCTTCAAGGGTATAAAATGTCAAAGTTGAGATTAAATTTCCACTAACCGAAATGCAATTTATTAAAGGAATTTGTACAATGGCTGAAACAACACGAAGGTTTTCACTCGGCCACTAGAGAACTATTAAAGTTCTAGCCAGAATATTTGAAAATTCAACTAGTAAAAGATTAAATTAAAAGCTTAAAGTGAAGTTATATTAATGAGCAATTTTGGGTACAAAGTAACTATTTTAACACAAAATCTACTTGCTGCTCAATCTTTTTTTCCTTGCAAAAATCAATGGACAATATCACTGAAGACTGGTTCACCTAGTGCAAAAAGCAGTAGGTTCTCAGCCTGCACAATGCCTTCAGTTCAATGCCAACGTGAAAGGAAAACATGTTAAGAGTTCACCTAAAACCTACAGAAGCCAAGTCGATACGGGAAACATGGCCGCTTTAGCTATCTATACAAGCAGTAGTAACACAGATCCAAGCCCGCCCTGTATCTGATAGTCACGGTAGTTCACAAATGCTATGATTAGAAGTCACAATTAATTCAAAACCACCTGGTGAGTCTCAGAAGGCAGAGATAGGCCTGGGCTACATAGTGAGCTCCAGTTCAGCCAAAGCTACAAAGTGACTCTCTCAAAAACAAACATCACCTGAAGTCGCTGGGAATGGAGCTCAGTTGGTAGAGAGCTTGCCTAGCACACACGAAGGTTCAGTCCTCAGTGCCACACAAAATAGGCACGGTGGTACACGTTTATAATCCCAGCTCTCTGGAGGTTGGGGCAGGAGGATCGGAAATTCAGTCATTCTCAGCTACACCGTGAGTTCAAGGCCGGGCTGGGATACAAATGATCCTGTCTCCATAAACTAAAAAAAAAAAAGGGGGGGGGTTGCTGAAGACATGGTTCAGCAGCTAAGAGCAGGCTGTTCTTCCAGAGGACCTCAGTTCAACTCCCAGCCCCCACATGGCAACCAACTGTCTGTACCTCCACTTCCACAGGATCCAACATCCTCACACAAACATATATGCAGGCAAAACACCAATGCACATAAAATCATTTAAAAATAATAATCAGTTGGGCAGTGGTGGTGCACGCCTTTAATCCTAGCACTCGGAAGGCAAAGGCAGAAGCAGGCAGAACTCTGTGAGTTTGAGGCCAGCCTGGTCTACATAGCTAGTTCCAGGACAACTAGGGTTGTTGCACAAAGAAACCCTGTCTCAAAAAACAAAAACGACAAAAAAAATATAATAATAAAAGAAAGAAATCACCTGGTGAAAACCACAGCTTCTCAAAAGGAAATTCTTGTATATTATCTTTGGGAATGTAAATTATTATAGCCACTATGGAAAACAGTAGAGATATTTGAGTTGGGGAAAACTTTGAGGATAGTACTATTATGATCCAGCAATCTAACAACTTTCAATTGGTATGCTGAAAGGCTGTATGTGGTCCTAGTTCACTGCCATATTAGTTACAACAGCTCAGACATAGAATAGATCTATTGGCTAACAATATAACATACTGAGAAAATATGTCATAAATACACAACAGGCCAATTCTGTTTATCCTTTAGGAACGAAACTGTCACTTGTAACAGCATGGATGAACTGGGAAGACATTAATACTGAGTGATATAAGCCAGGCTCAGAAAGATAAATTCTATGTGATCTCATTTTTATGGGAGGAAAGTCTATAAAAGTAGAATTCGAGAATGAAATGATTGTCAGATGAATGTGGCTTGAATAACAATGGCCTCCATAGGCCAATAAGAAGCGACATTCTTAGGAAATGTGGCCTTGGTGGAGGAGTATGACACTGGGGGCGGGCTTTAAGGTCTCAGATGAAGTGTGGCCCTCTCTCTTCCTGCTGCCTGCTGATTCAGATGTAGAACTCTCAGTTCCTTCTCCAGCACGTCTCCCTCCATGCCGCCATGCTTCCCATCACGGTAATGATGAACTAAACCTCAACTGTTAGCCAGCCCCAATTAAATGCCTTCCTTTATAAGAGTTGCTGTGGTAACAGTAACAGAACACTAAGACAAGGGATAAAGGAGATTTGGGTCAAAGGCTGTATGTTTTTTACTAGATGAAAAAAAGAAATGTCTGAGAAGAACTGCAGAGAGTGCAAGCTACAGCTAATAATAATGGAACAGATTTCAAAATCCCCGAGAGCAGACTCTGGCCAGAAGAAAAAAAAGTGAGCTGATGCTTGTAAATAAATTTACTCATCCCAGATATGAATACATAACACACACTACACCTCCATAAGCACATAACATTACTGCCAGATGTGTAGGGAAAATAAAACAGCTTCCCAAAATTTGCAACAAAGGACATTTTGCCCTGAAACGCTTGTGTATAAATTTTTAGCATCTCAATATTCCAGAGCTATTAAATCAAGTCTCAGCTGTCAGTAGGTGAATTCTGTTTCCAGCTCTTCTCTTGCTCATTCTTCCAGACCACGCTTTAGAATCATCTGTGTGAGCAACACTTACAGCTGTCTCTCCAGGATGGCTCTGTTTCTTCATCTCGGGTGTATGTGCATACACAATTGTGTGCAGGTACGTGGAGGCGAGAGGTCAGTCAGGTGTCTTCCTCAATCACTCTCCTCCATCACAGTTTTTGAGACAAGGTTTCTCATTAGCCCTGGAGCTTCACCTGCTCCTGCCTCTCCAGCGCTGGGACAGAAGCACGCACTGTCAGCCTGGTTATGTGGTCCTGAGGATCGGAACTCAGTCCTATGCTTGTGAAGCAAGCACAGGGCAAGCTGAGCCATCTTCCTAGCCAGGAAGCCAACTTCTTAAATAACTAAGCCTCTTCTATTGGTGGTCAAGACTATGTACAGCAATGAAGCAACAAAGGCCCATCAACAGATCAACTGCCCCTATCCATTACAACTATGTAATAATAAAAATGAATCAACTCTTAAGAAAAGTCACAAAAGTAAACATATATTGTGTCATTTTTATAAAATTTCAAACCATATGAAATTAACAGCAAGGTAAACACAACTCAGAATGATAAAATCTGGAGGAAGAAAGGACATGAAACTTCCATAGCAAGCGACCCTCTTACACTGCGGTCGGGTATACAATTTACTATGTTTTATGTATTATATACAACTCTATGGACTTCTATGGTATGAAATGCTTCATTTAAAAAAGGCTGAAAATATGAAAGATGTTAAATATGAACAATAACATGTATGCACAACAATAAAATTTGTATAAAAAGTATACACAGAAAATGTCCACTCTCTTCCAGTGCCCCACACCCTCAGTATTAACCTGGAGGGATGCACCATCAACATGGAGGCAGGCAGAGTTAGCTGTGCCAGCAGGAACTCTGAGCGTCTGCGAGAGCTCCAAACCAGGCAGGAGCAGACCTCCTAGCCACTCGCTTCCTCTTCTTCCCCTCTCATCTGTACTTAGATCTTTCTTTGTCTTTGGATTTTTTTGGACTTCTGCTTCGGTCTCTCTTTCTACTCCTTTCCCTTTCATAAGGATCTGTCTGGTACTTGGGTTTGTGGCTGTTACTATAGTGACCATCCCTTTCTCGAGATCGGCTACGACTGCGGTTCTGACGTCGGTCTCTCTTTTCACTTTTCTGTTTCTCCCAACAGCTTTCTTCATCTTCATAATGGCCAAAGCCCATTTCCCTGTAGATATCCTGTCAAAGAAATGCGGTTTTAAAGTTGGTCAGTAAAATGATCATCTATGAACACTATCAATTCATAAAGCCACGAAGCCATTAGCAAGTCATTGCAACAATTCAAATCCATTTTTTAAAATTCACTTTATTTTTATTTTCTGTGCGTAGGTGTTTTGTCTGTCTGGATGTCTGTGTACGAGTGTTGGATCTCCTGGAACTAGAGTTACAGTCACAGTCATCTGTAAGCACCATGTGGTACTGGAAATTGAACCAGCATTCTCTGGAAGAGCAGCCAATGCTCTTCACTGCTGAGTCATCACTCCAGCTTTCAAATTCATTTTCATTTTTTTCATAGGCAGGTTCATGCTATGTGGCCCACGCTGGTACTGAATTCACACTTCTTTAGTCCCAGCTTCTCTCAGCCACCTGCCCTCACGGCTTCAGTGTGTACTACTCCTAATACTAGAATCTCAAAACTATATAAACACAAATAATTCAGAAAAGTTAACCTTTTTTTTTTTTTAAGAACAATCTTAAAAAAAAAAGTTTTTTACATCTATTTCAGTTGAGCTGAGGGATCAGATCTAAACATAAGGAACTGACGCAGCCCAGCAAACTCTGAACAGGCCTTGTTTTAATGGTATCAGAGGCACAAACGCAGGCCTTCACACATGCCAGGTAAATGTTGCACGGTATCCCCAGTCCTAGAGCAACACTCAATGCTCTCATCACACACAATCCTATTCCACTTTCTCACTCTCCACTTCCCCAAAATGTGGTCCCATCACTGAGCTGCAGTGAAACGACTGAAGTTCCCCTAACAATTCTACAAGATGTCACTCAAATAACACAGCTAAGCCAGTCAAGCTAAAATGAAAGGAAAATAGACACTACAAATGTTGGTGTGGACAACACCAAAGCCCCCAAGAGGCTGGCCTTGAACTCACTCTGTAATCCAGGTAAGCCTTGGACTCCTGATCTCCTTGTCCCAGCCTCCTAAGGAGCTGGAATTACAGGCCTATGTTATGTTACCACACTTGCCTCATTTTTTTTTTAATTACTGGGCACACATTCTATTAGTCCCCTACCGCTGGTTAATTTTAAAGTGTTCTCTAATGTCATCTCTTTATGTCTTCAAATACATTTTACATGTTCAAACTAGGCTGGTACATGATGTGTTAAAACTCTTACTGAAGGGGGCTGGAAAAATGGCTTAAGGGAACTTATTTGTCTTCCAGAGGACCTGAGTTCATTTCTCAGCACCCATAAGACAGCTCACAACTGTCTGTAACTCTGACTGGACAACCATGGCAAAACATCAATGCACATAATAATAAATAACTTAAAAAACAAAAAATATTTGTTTAAAAAAAAAAAACCTCTTACTTAATATGTCAGACATGATGGCACATGCCTTTAACCCCAGCCCTGTGAGGAGGCAGAGACACGTGGATCTCTATATGAGTTTGAGGCCAGCCTAGTATACATGGCTCCAGGCCAGTCAAAACTACATAGTGAGATCTCCTGTCTTTCCAAAAAGAAAATATCTTACTTTCCTATCCTTAAAAGTGAATTAAGAAACAATCTATTGGGCTGTAGAGATGACTCAGAGGTTGGGAGTACTGGCTGCTCTTCCAGAGGTCCTAAGTTCAATTCCCAGCAATCATATGGTGGCTCACACCCATCTGTAATTCGATCTGGTTCCCTCTTCTGGCATGTAGACAGAACACTGTATAAATAATAAATAAATAAATTTAAAAAAAAGAAAGAAATGACTAAGAGACCAATTTGGGCTGGAGAGACAGCAGTTAAGAGCACCTGTTTTTAAAAAAAAAAAAAGAAAGAATCTATTGTTGTAAAGACAGCAAAAATGGGTCTGCCTGGGCTGGAGGCACAGGGGAGATATATTCAAGCGCTTACTGAGCAAGCCATAGCCCTGAGTTCAGTCTCCAGTTCACACCCCCAAAAGATGGATATTTGGAGAACTGAGAACCACTTTGACTACCCAACAGGCAAGCTGCAGCTAAATACTACTCAGTTTCCTGTAACCCAGTAAAACCCAAACTTCAACAACACAAAGCCACTTATGGAATTAAGGTATAAGGTGAAAATTAAGCAGATGAGTTTCTGAACTGAACAGTTTGCAGAAACAAGTGAGAGCACCCTTAGGAAACTGGACTCTGTCAGCCAACAACAGCACACAGCAACATCTGCTACACCTACAACCTAACCTACTGAAGTTCCTGTGAGTAATTATGTCTCCCAGACTACAATAGAAAATACCAATGTTGAGCTTTCTTACAAAGAAAAGAAATTAATATAGGTATATTGTCAAATCAAAATATAAAACCCCCAAAACTTACTTTAATGTACTTAATGGGGAAAAGGTTAGAAAATGATAATTCAGAATCTAACCCTTTGATAGTTACAAACACATTTAATTATTTTTAAACTTAAAGGGCTTGTGTGCGTGTCAGAGGACAGCTCCCAGCAGTTGGTTCTTTCTTTCCACATGCTAGGCTGGAGTAGGATGGTCCCACACCGGTCCTCGAGCTTCTGGGAGACTTTCCTGTTTCTGCTTTCCATGTCAACACAGGAGTGCAGGGAGGATAAATGTGTGGCACCAGAGCAAGCGATTTTTTTTCCTCCTTCTTTCTTTTTAAAGGAGTTCCAGGAACTGAACTCAGGTCATTAGATTTGCATGGCAAATGCTTTTTACTTGTTGAGCCATCTCCTCAGCCCTTAAAATTCTTTTAAAGCTGCTAACAGCACTTCTTCCTTTTTACCGCATGCCAAAAGAAAAAGATTGCCACTATAAAGTTTTAAGTAAACAGAAAGCTGACTAGGGAGATAGCTCAGTCATAAAGCACCTGCATACAAGTGCCTGGTTCAGATCCAATCTCCCATGTGAAAACTTAGACAAGATGACATGTGCCTGTAACCCTAGCACTGTTGGAATTGTGACCAACAGAGCCCTGGAGCTTCCTGGTCAGAGAGTTTAGACAATCTCTGAGCTCTGAGTTCAGGAAGAGATGCTGTCTCAAAGAAAATAATATGAAGAACAGAGAAAGACACTTAACTTGAACCTCTGCCCCCCCCACACACCACAGATATATACTTGCACACAAATATAAGCACAAAAACATAAACACAAAATTTAAAATAGCTCCCCCCAAAGTAGGATAAAAAGATTCCTAAAACAGAGGAGACGATGGCCTTAAAAATAATCAGTCTTCTCATTTCTTTAAAACTCTGATTATCTCAAATGTTTATCTTGGGCCTGGATTCACTGAAGATATCTAAATACAGGTTTGAACACCTGTAGCTAAAAGCGATAAGGGCTTCAAAGGTTTTCATAGAAAACATGTTAAACATTCATAGGAATGTACTACAATGGTTATTTTAAAAGACTGGGGTGATCTAGACTAAGCAGAAATTAAGAGAAAGAGGTACACTATGGAGATGACTGAGTGGGAATGGCCTGTAAGTCCAGCACTGTGTGGAAGGATTGCTTGAATTTGTTGGCTGCCAGTCTAGCTGCAGGTCTGGTAAGAAGCCCTGACATAAAGGAATAAGCTGGAAAGTGATAAAGCAGGAAACCTTGATGTGGGATTCCCCTCTATATGCTGTGATTACCACTAGGAAATAAAGGAACTGCTTTGAGCCTATAGCAGAGCTATAAGGAAACAGAGCTAGCGGGAAAAACTATACAGAATTCTGGGAGAAAGGAGGAGGAGTTAAAAGCAGCGATTTAATTAATATGGTTTCTGTGTTCTGATTATTTCAGTTCTGGGCGGACAGGACAAACAAGCGACCTCCTTACTACAAAATCTGACATCCTCCGTTAGTCTCCAGAGCACATACCCTAACATGCATACATGTACTAACATGCACACACACAGACAAACAATAATTTTTAAGGGGGAGTAGATTCTCTGATTAGATGGCATGGATACTGGACTATGGGCCAATTCTACTAGAATAACAAGAGAATTAACAAAAGAAGACTGAGAATATGTTCCTGGTTAAAAAAAAGCCAGCAGTAGACTACTTAGGAATGTAAATCTGATCTAAACTATCGCTCCACTGCTTACTATAACTACAGGTCAGTAACAAGCTTCTTCCTTTACAGTTTCTTCATTGTGAAATGGGGATAAAAGAGCTTTCCTCACATTTTAAGAACAAAAAAATGAGTTTATGTTGGGCAGTGGTTGCACACACCTTTAATCCCAGCAGAGACAGGTGATCTCTGTGAGTTCAAGGTCAGCCTGGTCTACAGAGTGAGTTCCAGGATAGGCTCCAAAAGCTACAGAGAAACCTTGTCTCGGGGGGTGGGGAGGGGAAGAGGAGAGAGGAAAAAAAATGACTTTATTGCTTTTATCTTTATTTATGCATGTAAGGAACATTTGAAAAAATGGACAGATATAGTTTAAAATCTACAGCAGGAGCCGGGTGGTGCTGTGCACATTTAATCCTAGCAGTTGGGAGGTGGAGGCAGGCAGATCTCTGAGTTCAAGGACAGTCTGGTCTATAGAGTGAGTTTCAGGACAGCTGTCTATACATAGAAACCCTGTCTTGAAAAACCAAAAATAAAATAAAATCTGTAACAGGATATGAGTGATGACAAAATTTAAAAAGTTAACAGGCTATAAAAAGGAGAGAGATTATGCTTCTGTTAGATGACACTGAGGGGTAGGAATGTATGCTGTTTAGGAATATTTATCAAATATATATTTACTAAAATATTTTTAGCTCTAGAGGGATACTGAAGACCTGTATTCCTATTTCCAGCACTCACACAAAAGCCAGGTGTGAAATACAACTCTGTAACTCTAGCATTGGGGTTGAGGAAACAGCAGGATTTTGGGAGCCCCTCCAGCTAGCCAGTCTAGGCGAATGGCAATACCAACTGCAGAGAGAGAAATAAGGTAGAAAGCTTACACAGCCAAGTGTGCGTAAACATTCATGCTAACATCCTTCTACACACAGAGAGAAAACACTACCAAATGATGACCAACAATAAACACATATTCATTATAAGACAAAACAAGGGGGGGAGGGATGGCATGGGATTCAAGTCACACTTTGTATGTGCCCTAAGTTCTGTAATTTTTCCTTTTAAAAAAAACAAAAAACAAAACTCAGAGCCTCACTATGTAGCTCTGTCTGGCTTCAAACTCTCCCTGAGCCTTCCTGCCTCAGTCTCCCAAGCACAACAGTAGATGTGCACCACAAAAGCGTCCAGTTAAATTTTACTTTTGAATCTTACTGTTTTAAAAACTACTAACCGTTCCGTTTCGTCTCAGCTCTTGGGAGGAAGAAGCAAAGACAGGTGAATTTGAAGCCAGTCTGGTCTACATAATGAGTTCTAGGCAAGCTAGGGCTACCCAGTGAAATCCTGTCTCTAAACAAAGCAAGCCATAAAACAAAACTATAAATCAAATATAAATAAATATATGTGAGTGTGTGTGTGTGTGTATATATATATATATATATATTGCACAATCCATTAACATGATATAGAAAATGAGACAAACTACCTGAAACAGGAACCAAGCTAATGACCTAGACACAGGGAAAACTATGTAAGTGACTGTAAAGCAGTACCTTGACAGTACTAGCGGAAGAAATGAGATTAGCCAGATATAGGAAACGTTTGCACACACCTGTCCACGCTCATTGTAACAATCTGTCTGTGAAGGATTATCTCCTTTCTCAAAGAAGGAAACTGTGACTCAAAGTTAATTGTCACACCAAGGGCAAGCAGTGTAGAAATGTCACTCTTAGCTCTCCTAACAGCAAGAACTTAGCTCTGCTTACCCTATCCCATCTCTCCACCTGTGTCTCTCGCTTTACATTTTCATGCTCCTGTGTTCCCTGCCTCCGCACTTTAGTCTGTTGAAATCTCTCTCATTCACCAGGATTGTCTGAAACGACTAACATGAGGTAAAATAAAAGCACAAGCTAGGATGGAATGGCTTTTTTTTCCATTTAACAAAGAACCAAAATAGACTAGAAGTGATTTCTTTTCATTACCACTGTTAGGAAATGGGGTGATGTTTAATTAATGATTGCTATTTTTATTTTACACCTATAACATAGACAGGACATAAACTTCAAGGGCTAGCCAAGCATAAGAGCTCACACCTGTCATCCTGCCAATTGGAAGGTGAAGGCAGCAGGATCAGGAATTCAAGGACAGCTCTGGCTATATATCAAGTTCAAGGCCAACCTTGATTACAGGAGACCCTGTCAATAAAACAACCAAAGGAATCTTCAAACCTACTAGCAGTGCTGCTCATAAATACATGCTGGCCATCAACATTTATTGTAGCAGCATTCACAATAGCTAAGTTATGGGCACAACTAAGTGTCTAACAACAGAGGAATTGATAGGGAAAATGTGAATATCCACAATAAAAACTTTTTTCAGCCATAAAGTATGATGTCCTAGGTAGTAAATGGATGCAACCAGAAAATCATATTCAGCAGATTTAGTCTCAGAAAGATAAATTGTGTAAGTTTTCTCTCATTTGTGGCTTTATATTTTATACAGTCATATATATACACATATATATGTATATATAATATATGAAATTGTCTAGGCATTAGACAAGGGGACTAATGGGAAAGGAGTGGAGGGAATATTCACAACAGAAAATATATACACGTGGGGGCCGGAAAGATGGCTCAGCGGTTAAGAGCACTGGCTGCTCTTCCAGAGGTCCTGAGTTCAATTCCCAGCAACCACATGGTGGCTCACAGCCATCTGTAATGAGACCTGGTGCCCTCTTCTGGCCTGCAAGGATACATGCAGATAGAACAGTATATATGTAACGGTCTGTCCTGTCCCTTTAAGAGACAAGATCTGCCCACTCCCTCCCTGTCCAGCAGGGCATCTTCTTTTCACTTGCAGTCCTGAGCTCCTTCCTGTCTCTCTCCTGAGGAGGCAGCTGCTGCAGTGGCTCACTACCCCCACCCCATCTCCTTCCCTCCTTCCCCCCTTCCCCCTCCTCTGTTTCTTTGCTCATCCCACTTCCCCCCTTCCCTTCCATAACCCACTAAATAAATATCTAACCTCACTCTGCAAGGAGTGCCTATCAGACTGTCTCTCACACACCCGGGAAAGTGGTTTCTCATGGAACTGGCTGCCCTGCCGAGGTCTCTCACCCTGCCTAGGACCCATTGGCCCTAATGGCCACTAGGGGGCTCCCTGCTTGGGATCTGGCTGCCTTCGTGACCCTGGGTGGTCTCGGGACCTGCTGCCCGCTGCAGCCACTTGGGGATCTGTGCCGTTTTACTTTTATCATAACAATATACATAATAAATAAATAAATCTTTTTTAAAAAAGAAAAAAATATATGCATGTAAGAAGAGTTATACGAAGATTAAGGAACTGCAGAGACTGTGCCTCAGATAGGAGTGCTGACTATACAAGCATAAAGAACCATGTTCAAATTTCTAGAACTACATAAAAAGCTGGACAAGATCACAAGCCTGAAATTACAGTGCTATGGAGAACAGAAAGGACGACCGCTGGGGCTCGCTGGCTGCCAGGTTTAGTAAGATCCTGTCTCAAGGGAATAGGATGGACGGTGATAAAACAGGACACTAAGTGTCCTCCTCTGGCTTCCCTGCATGCATACCCCATGGACATACACTATATACAAACAGACATAGACACAGACATACACATAACTTAAAGTTTTTAAAGTGCTAAGGGGTTGATAGATGGTGCAACACTGAAGAACATTTACTGCTCTTTCCAAAGGACCCATGTTTGGCTCCTACCACACACAAAACATTGGCTCCTAACTGCCTGTAACTCCAGCTCCAGGGGATCCTATTCTCTCTTCTGACCTCCAATGGCAAGATCATGTATTTAACAGGCATGCATAAATTAAGTAATAACAACAAACCTTTTAAAAAGTGTTGACAAATTAAGTTAGCAATTGAGAAACAATTTTTCAGCATAGCCATATTTTTTTTATGAAAGTAAGTATCCGTAGGTAAGGAGATCACTCTTGGTTAAAATGTAGAAATACATAATAAATTCTGAAAACAGTATTTATACCCTGTAGGATACATTTTTTAAAATTAAGGCGCATAATCCTGTGTGCCCATTCTATAGCTCAGAGAAGGAACAGTTCAAATTACACCACCAAGATGTACTGTACAAAAGGAAAAATATCAATTTCTTCATATTTAAGCCTGAACGTTAGAAATACCTGATTAGGATTTTTGATTGGCATATATTCTTCATCTTCCTTTTCTTCAGAGCAGTGACGGGTTTTCTTTTTGTGTTTTTTACTGGTGTGTGAGTGACTTGACTTTGAGTCTTCTGCCTGCTCATCTAGTATAAGATCATATTTTGCACTTACATTTAATTAAGGACAAACAGGATAAATAATGGAAGCAAAATATAAGAAATATGGTAAACAAGGGAGGCCATAAAACTAAATATAACTGAAAACAAAAAATACCTGAAAGCACAGAATACATTTAGAAAGCAAGTAATACAGTCTTCATTACGATCAAGAGAAATGAGAGGAATCCCGGCATCAGACAGCTAATAACCACCAGGCAAAAATTATAAGTGGAATAAAAATGTATTTGTCAATAAGGAAAAAACTTAATTTAGAAAATGAGGCATGACATCAGCTAGAAAAACTGAAGGTATTACGAACCCCAAAGCCAGAGGCACTCTACAGATAGAAGATGCATTGCACAACTCTTCTCAAGACAGTCAGGAAGTTAGCAATAAACAGTGACAACGAGGAAATTCTTTTAAGAATTTATAGCAATTAAAACTAAGTTACATGAACACAGATATATATATTAGAGCCATTTTTAATTATCAGAAAATGGGAATAATATTTAATAATATAATAAAATACATTTTAGCATCATAGTATGATATAATATAAAAGGAGTTACTAATATTTCTTTTAAGGCTAGGAAGGCCTATATGTAAATTAAAAGTGAAAAAGCTTAAGTCAACTACTTTATAGTTCATCCCAGGAGACAAAGCAGGCAGATTTCTGTGAGTCTGCATATGTAGCAAATTCCAGGCCAGCCAGAGCTACACAGTGAGACCCTGTCTCAAAACAAACAAGCAAACAAAATGACATAGACAGGAGGGATGGCTCAGCAGTTAAGAGTACTAGCTGCTCTTCCAGAGGACCTGTGTTCTGTTCCCAGCACCCATGTCAACTGGATTACAACTGCCTGTAACTCCGGCTCCAGAGATCTGGCACCTTCTTCTGGCTCTTCAGGTACCCATATTCACACATGCACATACCTATCCATAGACACACACACAAAAAAAACACATAATTTTTAAAAACAACTTTTTTTAAAAACTTCATAAATATTACTACTTGTAATCCCAGCTACTCAAAAAGCTGAAGTAAAAAAAAAAAAATTAGTCTGAGACGAGCCTGGGCTTTTACAAAGTAAGACCCTGCCTAGGGAAAGAGTAGTTCCTTACATACACAATACAGTGATTTTAATTTCATCAATCTTTATGAAAGATAAAGGCTTGGAAAGGAAAAAAACAAAAAGTGCCATTTGTGTATGTGACAGAACAAATCTTTTCTAAATTTATATAAAATGTTACTTAAATTTTAATTGGACCCAAGAGTGTAGCTCTATGGTAGCATGCTTGGTATCATGCAGAAAGCTCTGGGTTTGATCCTAGCACACAATATAATAACAATAGTAGTAGCAACAGCAGCAGCAGTAGCAGTAATGTTTTAAGTCAAAATATGCAATTTCTCTAATGTAATAAAAAAAAGCCTTAGAATAAAAGAAAGCATAAATTGGGCATGGTGGTACATGCCTTTAATCTCAGCACTTGGGAGGCAGAGGCAGGAGAGTTCAAGGCCAGCCTGGTCTATATAGTGAGCTCTAAGACAGCTACATAGTGAGACCCTGTCTCAAAAAATAAACTAGGAGAAAGCAATAAACCTCATGTAAAAATAATATCAATTTCTACAATGTGCTCTGAAGGCTGAGCTCTGAACTGTGAGGAACATGAGGAAGCCTAACACACGAGTGCTATTTTAGTTGTATCGGGGACTAGAGTCAACACAGACATGTCCTTTAAGGACCAGAGTCTACTGTCTGTATTTTTTTAATGTTTGTCTTCATAGTGGCACTGCTTAGGTTTCCCCTATGCATATACCATATACACATAAGATCAAAAAGTTAATGATATCCCTTCTAGCTTTCCACAAGATGGCCAGAGATGGACGGACCATCAGTCCCATTATTACTTTATTACCTACAATTTCTTTCCTCTTTTATACTATGCCTGATTATTTCAGTGTTCTTCAAACTAAAGGTCATAATTCAACAATAAGCTGTAGAATTTATGGTTCATAACTAGCAATTTTAGAATCACACAGAATAAAGAAATAGAGAACAGCACTTCCAGAATACTGTTAGTTAGGATGCAGCTCAGGGGTAGAGCAATTGCCTCATATGTGCAAGGTCCTGGGTGGAATCCCTAGCACTGTCAGAAAAACAAAAAAACACCCAAAAAACACCCACAAAACTTATTAAGATTTTGTTTCACTTGTATATGGGGACTGGGTGTGTATAAAAAAAGAGTATATATGCTTGTACTAGGGAAGATATAAACTTTATATTTTTAAGATGAGGTTCTTACTAAGTCACAAGTCTAATAATACCCCATCTTAAGTAACTGGACTTCACGCATGCACTCCACCCTCTAAGCTTTCTAGATGGTGGGTAAAGGAAGTAGTATGAAGGGGTGCAGTAAGCCCAATAAGTAGAGTGGATGACTAACACTCATTAAAACATTTTGGGCCTACAAACTTTAAATAATACATTGACTTCCTTACAGTCAGAACAAACTCCATGGTAAACATCTCTGCTTTATGCTGTGCAGCTACACTTCCTTTATGGTCCTATACACTCCCCTTCTTAGTGGTTAGACTAAACTTACCTTCACAGATGTGAGAATAACATCTGCACATATTCATCTATGCCTTTTATGATCCTGAGCTTCAATAACATGCCTTCTAATATCCTTTCTTTAGGATCAACCTCAGCTCGTTGGTCTGGCTGCCTGAGAAGCTTCTTAGGTTGATGTTGTCTGCCCCCTTCAGACTCTAACACATCACAATGCTTTGTGCACTACAGACAGCAACACATTTTAAAGTGTGAAAATTTAAAGGCCAACCTGATACTCATCTCTCCTTTATGAATACTTGGAGAAGACATGCCTGCGTAACACAGGAAAAGAGAACTTCTTTCCATCAACAGAAATGAGGAAACAAAGATACCATTTACCAGACATGACTGCCAAAGAAATGACCTTTGCAAAGTGTGGAGTGATAGGTTTATAATGGGAAAATCTGTCAAACAAATAAAAATGACATAATACAAACAGTATGTTTCACTGCTTTTTACTTGTCTCAACTTAAAACTTGGAAGAATCCGAATTCTATGGTCAAGTCAATAGATTTGTTGTTCTTAATCCTGTAAATGTCAACTATTGCACTGAACAGGAAGAAGCGTTAAACAAATGACAATGTATTATGCAGAAAAAAAAGCAATCTAATTATGTGACAGAGAACCATAAGATTTTGTTATCAAGATAAGGAAATTAAATATAAGAGAATGAATAACACAAAACATTAGCAAATACAAAAATAAAAATTTACCTGAAGAGCATTGGATACATAGGAAAGTATTTAATATAAGAGTAGGAGGTAAACTATTTAGACCTAAGGTTTCTTTCAAACCTAACTTTCTCCATAATACAAAGTATAATAAAAAGCAAAGTCTATGGGAGACACTGAAAAGCTATAACAGCAAACTGTTCCTTCACAAATGATTCATACAGTGGATGGATGTGCATACGACTCTTGAAAAGGATACTCCTGTTTGGGCTTTACTTTTTCTTTCAAAACCAAATTAGATGGTTTATCCTGTTCCTTTTCATACTCCTTGAAATCACTCTTGGTATATTTCCCACCTATTTATTAAGAAGAAAAAGAATTAGTATCACATAATGAAACACCAGCAAGTTTTTTTTTTTAAATTTATTTATTTATTAAGGATTTCTGCCTCGTCCCCACAACCGCTTCCCATTTCCCTCCCCCTCCCCTGATCAAGTCCCCCTCCCTCATCTGCTCGAAGAGCAATCAGGGTTCCCTGACCTGTGGGAAGCCCAAGGACTGCCCACCTCTATCCAGGTCTCATAAGGTGAGCATTCAAACTGCCTAGGCTCCCACAAAGCCAGTACGTGCAGTAGGATCAAAAACCCACTGCAATTGTTCTTGAATTCTCAGTATTCCTCATTCACCAGCAAGTTTATAACTCACAAAGGCACACATTGGGAAGCAGAAAAAGTGAAGGACAAAAGAACGATAGCAAACCTGTCTCTGCTGTCAGTGTAGTTGAAAGGCTATGTTCAACTTTCTTGGTAGCCAAATGCTGCCATCTACTGACACATATGAGTATTACAACACCCAACTGAAATGCTACACTGTCGATCAGAGTCACTAAGTCAGCAGCTAACACTAATCCTAAATAGATTGTAATTTCCCCACATAATACTGTAATTATAATATGTAAAAAACACAAACAAAAGGCCACTCTGGAAGAGTACAGGGACAGACACCATGCTGCTTTCCGCCATCACTTTTATCAAGAGCAAGTCAAAACTCATTCTGGTGAGACTGGTGAGCCAAGATGGGACAGGTTTCTCCTTCAGCCACAAAAGAAGCTGACTCTTCGGCATTACGATCTAATTGTGAACTAAAAAGTTCTCTTTGTGGAACAGAGAGAAGTATATGCCCTCTAAGTAGTGGACTGAAAATGAATTTGATTTTTAAACGGGAAGACAAAGAGTGAGGCACATGGCTTCTGGTGAGGTGAAGGCCGTTGTGAAGAAACAATGGGAAGAAGAAAGTTCTTGACAGAGACCAGATATTTATCTGGATTTTTATAGACCTTAATAAAAAAAATCAATTCATTTTCACAAAGCACTCATAAGAGCACAATCATGTATTTCAACAGCAGGGAAGGAGTCACAGAAACAGGGAGAGCACAGGACCATGAACCAAGTCATTTCTTCCTGCAGAGATCACAGATTCCAGTGGGCCTTCCAGCTGTCAACTCTACTAACTGATTTCTCCCTCTTCTAACCCCCACCACTGACCAACATATAATCCTATTTATTTCTTATTTTTAAAATGCAGTAAAATCATGGAAAACAGATTATAAATGGAATAGAAAAAGTAATCTTGAGGCTGGAGTGATGGCTCCATAATTAAGAGCACTGCTCTTGCAGAGGACCTGGATTCAACTCATAGAACCCACATGATGGCTCATAACTATCTGAACTCCAGTTTCAGGGAATCCAATACTCTGGTCTTGGCTGGCACCAGGCATACACATGGTGCATACACACAGACACACACATACACACCTGAAGCAGAACATCAATAAGAGGAGATAAACTAACATACCTTTCCCTTTCCATTTAACCTTTGCAACAGACTGGCTAAAATCCACATGTATTCTCCTGTCGTCTATAAGTACATTATCCATTTTGAAGAATGCTTTCTCACAGTCTTCTTCCTATTAGTGATTACAAGAAAAATCAAGCATGAATGTTTACAGGAAAATTTTCTGCAATTAGAACAAATACTGTAAATAAAAAGGCCGTTATTACCAAAATTAATATTCAAATACTTTTTTATACCAGATATTAAAAGCATTACATCTCAACCCCGGTAATAACATTTTGAGGCTCCATCTATTTACTACCTCCATTATCTTAATGAGAAAACAGAGAGTTTAATGAGATACAGTACACAAGTAGCCAAAGGTCAGAGCCATCATTTGAACTGAGGCGGTCTGACTGGAGTGGACCATCTGGGTGATGCAAGTCTACAGTTCCAGTTACAGTTACTCAAAACTAAAAATACTATTTCCCCAAAGTGAATGTTGTCTTCATAAACTTGGTGTTAAAAGTAATTTAGCAGGGGTTGGAGAAAGCTCAGCATAGTAGGACCCTTGCTTAGCACATACAAAGAACTGGAGCTGGGGCAGGCAGGGGTGAGGGGAGAGTCCTCTAGAACCAAACAAAAACCTCTGGTGAGCCAGTATGACATCAGCCAAGGCAACACAACAAGAACTCATCCTCAAAAAATAAGAAAAAACAGAATCTGGTATATTTAGACTATGACATACCTTTTCAAATTCAATAAAAGCATAACAGAGGGATTCTCCTGTTTTCCAATCTCGGATAACTTCACAACTGAAAAAAAAAAATTTTTTTTTTTTGAAAAGTCACTTACAAAAAACAAAAAAACATTTTCTCTAATTTTTCAGACCGGAACAAAATAAGTCAGTTATTAAACCCACAGATGGCAAAGTTTTCAGTAACAACTCTATTTAAACACACACACATACACAGCCCATTACTCTAGTAACTGAATTATTTAAATTCTATTCCAAATACACAAACTAGGTTATAGTGGTGGAGATGGGGGCAGGCTTCCCTTTAACAAAATTAAACTGCTAAATTCTTTTTATCTTAAAATTATTTTGTTTATTTTCACATTTTTGAGGCAAGGTCTTCTCGTGCAGCCCTGGTTGGCCTGGTACTCATTCTGAAGCCTAGGTAATCCCAAACTCACAGCAATCTTCCTGCTCCAATCTTCTATGTACTGAGATTAAAGGCATACACTATCATGTCTCATAAAATCTTTAAATCATAAAGTCTTTTTTAGTTCAAACATAAAGACTTAAAGAATATGTTATACATACATATAAGTGCTTATTAGTATGTTTATGCTTTTGAATGTGCTACAAGAACCCACTATGTAGCTCTGGCTAGCCTGGAACTCACTATGCAGACCAGGCTTTGCTTGCTATAGAGATCTCCCGGCTGCCATCTCCCAAGTGCTTAGGTTAATGGCATGAGCCACCATAGTTTAGGCTTATGCTGTGAGTTTTAAAGTAAACAGGGCTCAAATACTGTAAATACAGGTACCACACAAAATTAATTCACTAAACAGTATTAAGGGAAAAAGCCAAGAAGGAAGAATTGAAAGAAGCTGGCTTATCTCTCCCCATGTATCATAAGGACCATTTTAAAACATTAAATGAAAGGACATCCTAACCATAGGATATGTTGATCAGTGAGAAAATCTGACTAGCTTTGCAGATTTTCGCCTTAATAATATAGGAGAGGGGCCATGAGATGGTTCAGAAAGCAAAGGTACTTGCTCTGGGGACTGATGGTCTGAGTTCACTCCCTAGAGCCCACATAGAGAAGAGAACCATCTGAGCCAGGTGATGGTGTCACACGCCTTTCATCTCAGCACTTGGGAGGCAGAGGCAAGCGGATCTCTAAGTTTGAGAACAGCTGGTCTACGGAGCAAGCTCCAGAACAGCCAAAGCTATACAAAGAAATCCTGCCTCAAAAAACAAAAAAAGGAGAGAGAACTATTTCCTGCGAGCTGTATATTCTCTAAAATGGTAGTACTAGCTTATTTTTAAAATAATAATAATAAATAAATAATGGCTGGAGAGCTGGCTCAAAGGGTAAGAGCACTTGCTGCTCTACCAGAGGACCTACGTTCCACTCCCAACAACACACTAGGTGACTCACAACTATCTCTAACTCTAGTTCTGGGATCTGATGTCTTTTTCTACCCTCCAAGGACACCCATACACATGTCGCACACTCACACATACTTTTTAAAAATAATAATATTTAAAATAAATACTTAATGATAATATAGGGAAAATTAACCAAAAGAAAAAAATTTTCACTGAGGTGGTCTGGTAGTTTGTGAAGTGTTTGTCTTGAATGCATGGGGACCTGAGTATACAGTGATGTGAGTTTATAATCCCTAGATCCCCTAGGACTCAGTGTAGCCAGCCAGTACAGCCTACTTGGTGAGCACCAGCCAGTAAGAAACACTGCCACACACACACCCACACACACACCCACACACACACACACACACACACACACAAAGCATGGGGACCTTGGGGGAGGGTTGAAGTGGGGAGAGGCATGGAGGGGAGCAGAGAAAAATGTAGAGCTCAATAAAAATCAATTAAAAAAAATTTAGACACTGCTTGAGGAAAACACCCAAGGTTGCCCTCTGGTCTCTACATAACTGCACATGCAAAATAAAAATAAAATCCACAACAAATCACAATTCTATGCTTTTGAGGTATGGTAATGTTAACTTGTAATCCCACACTCATTAGTGTGGAAGATAGATTCAAGGTCAGAGTAGGCTATGATAGTGAGACCCTGTCTTAAAAACCTTGTGCACTCGTACAGGCACACACCACACACACACACACACACACACACACACACACACACACACACACACACGGGGGGGGGGGAGGGGCGGGAGGGCGGGGGGAGTGGGGAGGGAAGGAGGGCGAGCGCTGGACATAAAGCTTAACTGATCAAAGAGTTTGTCTAGTGCAAAAATCCCTAGGCTCAATCAACAGAACCACAGAAACTGAGTGTGGTAGCCACCTATAATCTTAGCACTCAGGAGGTAGAAGCAGGAGAATCAAGTTCCAAGTCATCCTTAGCTACATGTTAAGTTTAAAAAATAAATCCATAAAACTTGGTAATAGTGACATAGGCTGCTAATAATTTTAGGAGTTAATTTAAATGAGATAAATATTTTAAATATTAAGGCTGTTGGGAGTATTATACAAGTAGATAAATTGCTCAACTCATATTTTACTGTGAAAATGTATTAAGAATTGAGGAATCACTCAAATATTTAATTTGTGCATATATCTGAAAACATTCTTTTCTTTTCTATTGTTGAAATACTCGCTTGTAAAAATCACCAATATGAAATTCACCAAAGGGACTGGGAACATGTCTCAGTGGTAGAGGAATGCTTAACAGGCATAGTACCCTAGGTTGATCCTTAGCCCCACAAAAAAAAAAAATTAATTCACTCAAAATTGACAAATTCTCAAAAATGTTTAATTAGAAAACTCTGTTGAGTGTTGAGGCATGGGGCTTTAAGTCCTAGCACTCAGTAGGCAGAGACAGGAGGATCTCTATGAGTTCAAGCTCTGTGCGGTATATAGAGAAAATTGCTGGCCATCTAGGGCTACAAATGAGACCCTATTTCAAAATGACAAAAAAATAAAACAAACACCAATCAATCAATTAATTAATGCCTAGATATTTCCAAATCTCTTTTATTAACCCCAAAATTACCTTCTTATTGGCCCAAATCTTGAGAATATTATCTCCAGGTCCTCATCTGTGGTCACTGGATTCAATTTACACACAAATAAAACATTTTCTGGAGGTTTAATGTCTGCATCAGGTAAGTCTCCCACCTAAAGTTATAAATAATCAAGCATACAAATCAATTCCTTTAGTTTCTCTTCTAAATATTTTGTCCAAGCCCACAACACTGATTTTCTAGAACCATCTAAATTTACATCATGAACTATAGGTTCAGGGTGAAAAGAAAATGTAAAAAACATTTCAAGGGCTAAAAAGATGACATACGGTGTAAAGGTGCTTGCCACAAGCTCAGTAACCTGAGTTCAATTCCTAGGGCTCAGATATATCAGAATATGGCCCAACAATGGAGTGGTAAGAGGGTTCTCAGCATTTGTGAGAAAGCTCCAAGAAACCAAGACAAGAGCCTTGTGACCTCAGTTTCTTCAAAAACATGGAATTGTTCTTAAATTGTACTTTCCTGCCTCTCCCAGGTGTAGGGGGCAGGAGTGAGTTTACTTCAGATTATTCATTATAACTTGGCTATTGTTGTATGTCTATATGTTATATACGTTAGGTGTATATGTGAGGGTCTGAGTGCGATGGACAGCAATTGGTTCTCTGCTTCCACTGAGGATCCAACTAAGCTCATCCGGTGGCAGGTGCTCTTACTCACTGAGCTAGCCCCAGTGGTTTTTATTGTTATGCCTCATAACTATGCATTACACCTTTTTGGAAAATAATATATCAAATACTTTAAAAAAGAAAAATTGGGGATAATTTGGGACTTCTGAAGCCAGGATAGATCTGGATTCCTATCCTAACTATTACCCTTTTGATTTCACTGCATTTGCCTTTAAAATGGAAATTGTGCCTGGTGTTGTGGCACAGGCCTGGAATCTAGGTTCTCAGACGATGGAACTAGGAGGAACACAAGTTTATGTTCATGATGAGTTCCAGTAAGAGTTTGTCAAATAAATTTTAAAAGTAAATATATGGATAGAAATTGTGGTATTGCTTGATGAATTAGCAATAATGATTTGTAAGTATCAAGTTAGGTTAAAAAAAATATTAGCTATTAATATTGTTAATACCAGGAAAAATATAGTATCAGACTTTTTAACTGAAAACATATTAGTACATTTGTTTTTTGTGTGTATGTGTATAAGTACATGCATGTTATGTTTTTCCACCATATGTGTTTACTATAAAGGTGGTCGGACTGGGAGACGGAGCCATTAAGTGAGGTCTCATGCACAGCCAGCTTTATTCACAGCATCAGGCAATTTGTACCCCGAGTGTTTTTATTTTTCCTTTTCTGTTTTTTTTGAGACAGGGTTTCTCTGTGTAACAACCCTGGCTGTCCTGGAACTTGCTCTGTAGGCCAGGCTGGTCTGAAACTCCCAGAGATTCGCCTGCCTCTGCCTCTCAAGTGCTGGGATTAAAGGCGTGCACCACCACCTGACAAGATCATATATTTTTTCCCCCTTTGGCTATTCCTTCTCATAGTCTAAGATATTTACCATATTAATGAATATATTATTTAGTTTTATTGCTCAATTCTTTAAAAATATGATTATGTGAAATCTAGTCTTCTGTGATTTGTAATACCTAGTTCTTTCCATACTGCTTTTCAATATGGAACCACAATTTCTACATAGTTTTTCCCTTAAAGTCTCAACCTTACGCCTTTTCCTTTATGCAGACTAAAGTTAAGATCAAAGTCAGCTGTTGCACCAGTGTGTCAGAGCACACTGTATGCACTTCCTGCTAAAGCCCACAAAGGGCAGCAGTGAGATAGAACCATGATGATGCAATTTATTTCCTACAAGCATTTTGTGGGAAACAATATTCTACTATATGTATTTGAAAACTTTGAGATCATCGTGTAAAGAATCGTCTACTGAATAAACACACCAAAACTAAAATCTTTGAATTGAGAAACAGAAGAAGTTACAAAGCCATAAATCTGTTCAACAATTTTGAAGCCTGTCAAAGGCAACAACAGCTTATTAACTACGCCCAATGATAAGGATCACAGCCAGGCAGCCAGGCATGGTAGCACGCTCTAGGCTGGAGTCCAGGCTTCTTGGTAGGCTGATGAACCTAGTAAGACTAGCCTGGGCAGTATAGTAAGACCCTGTCTCAAAAAAAATAAAAAAATAAAAAAAGAGATAAAGAGAGAGAAATCATAATGCAAAAGAGAAGAGTTAATAAAAATCTATAAATGACAAAAGAACAAATAAGAAGCTCGTAGGGGTAGAGACAAAACTTGTAAGAGACTGGAGAAATGGCTCAGTGGTTAGGAGCATACACTAAAAGCTCCTAATTTCTTTCAGAGAACCTAATTTTGGTTCCCAGAGGCTCACAACCACCTGTAACTCCAGCTCCATGAGGACCTGAAACGTGTAGCCTCCGTGGGTACCTGCACTCACACATGCAAACATACACATGATTAACTGGGCTGAGATAGCTATACAAAGAAATGTTCCATTATAGGGAATTGAATGAATAATCAGTTCAAAAACTATTCTCCAATTTACATAAAATGCAGTCTAATAAGCAATGTTTAAAAATTATATGAAAACTAAAATCCTAATATTTATAACTTAGATAACCACCTCCTATTTTCTAATTGCTATTTTTACATTAATTTGCGTATGTGTGTATGTGATGTGTGTTTGTGAACATGAGCATGTACATGCCATGGTGCACATACAGAGGGCAGAGAACAGCTTCTTACATCAACAGGCTTGTCATCAACACCTTCACTCACCACCTCACCTAATCTTTCCCAGTTTGTTAAAAAGCCCCCAGTAATTAATAGAAAAATAAAACCAAACTGTTTACTTTCTGTTATTATTTTCTACAAAATGTAATCCAGGGGGAAAAATCTCACTAAATTTTTGCTAGTTTATTACCACAAAAGCAGATAAACTCCAAGAATGTGTTCTGTAAGTTATATACCATATCTTACATAGCATGAGTTATATAATAACTTTTTGACCAAAATTATTATCTTACCATCTCTAGAAGAATAGCTTGAGTTTTAGCCTCTTTTTCTGCCTTTATTTCTTCTACTTCTTCAGCTGATCTTCCTTTGAAGTCATCAATTTCTTCATCTGCTCCTATTCGACCACTCTGCAAAACAGAAGTTAAAAATTTGAGAATCATGAAAGATACCATGTTTTATTCTTGGCCTATCAAATGTAACAGAATAGAAACTTACAAGTCTCTGGGCACTCATTGAAATTAATTCTGTAGTATTTGTCAGACTTGGCTTCTGACTGATTGCAAAATCAAAAGAAATGTTTATATCGATACTATTAGCCAACTAAGTATTCAATTGAAAGGATACATAATTTTAGAATTAAAACACCAAACCCAACCATAAATTCAGCTTTGAGAAAGCATTATGAACACCTTAAATTTATACTTTAAAATGCCTTAGAGAACATTCCCTGCAGTCCACAAAAACGCCTGGGCCTAGCCTGGCTCCAGAATATCCCCATATCAAAAGTATTTTACAAGATGTTCTTTCAGTTACCGTGAGGCTATTCTCCTGGAGTTGGGAGATAAGAAAACCGTCCCAAAGTACTGCTTATATAAGGTTTGAGAACTGAGAATTCTGGTAGAATAGAAACTAAAGAGAGAAACTAAGGAAATAATAAAACAACTACAAAAATTAGCATCTCTATGGACAAGAAAAGAATTCCAAACTTGTTCTAGTATAATAAACAAGATAAGCAATAGAAAGAAACGCTTTAATATACCTATACAAGAAGGTGATACTAGCTGGGTGTGGTGGAGCACTCCTTTAAGCCCAGAACATAGAAGGCAAAGGCAGGTAGATCTCTATGAATTCATGAACAGCCTGGTCTACATAGCAAAATTCCAGGCTAGCCAAGGCTAACTAGTGAGACTCTGTCTCAAAAGAAAGAAAACAAACAACACTAAATGCTACTTACATCTAATTGTTCCCTTGTAGGTTCTGGTGATCGATCAGGAATTAATAAATCAGGAGGGTCATCAAACGGATCATCTAAAATCACTGTATGATTTATCCTTACAAAACAAATCCAAGTCAAATGTTACATTTATTTCAGAATCCACACTTATTTTCAGACTTTACCCTACAAGTATTTCTAATGTCCAAAGACTCCACAGTGCAAGGGTGTTACTGACCTACAGTATATTTTTATAATGAGCAGTGCCACATTTCCTTCGGTAATACTGCTCTGCATTACTTTATGACGTAAATTAACCTGGGCATGAAAGCTGGTACCTGTAACCCCAGCACTCAGGGGGTCAAGAGAAGAGAATCACAAACCTGGGGCTAGCCTGAGCTAGAGACAAAGTTCCAAGTAAGCTGCGTTACAGAGTGAGACCCTGCCTCAAAATACACACATGAAAAACTAAAACAAGAAAGAAAGAGGAAAAGGAAAAAAGTAAATTTCTAAACCTTGTTAGTTGTGCTCTAATTTTTTTTTAAATAACCTGCCTCTAAAAAAATAAACTGAAACAAAAGTAATTCTTACCAAAATAATTAGTACAAGAGAAAAAATATAAAAGCTCCTTTTCTTGAGATTCTAGTGTTCTCATATTAATTCACACTATAGAATTATTCTGTAACTAGTCGTGATACTTAATTTCAATTGTCAACTTGGCAGGATCTGGAAACACCTGGAAAGGGAGTCTGGATTAAAGTGGTCTGTGAGAATGCCTGTGTGGGATTTTCTTTCTTTGTCTTCCCCTCCCTCCACCACGAGACAGGGTTTCTTTGTGTAGCCCTGGCTGTCCTGGAACTCACTCTGCAGACCAGTCTGGCCTCGAAATCAGAGATCCACCTGCCTCTGCCTCCCAAGTACTGAGCTTAAAGGCATGCATCACCGCCAACTGGCTTGAGGGATTTTCTTAATGGATGGGATGATCCACCTGAATATGGAAGACACCATCTCATCTCCCTGGACTGACAGAAAAGGAGACGGGGAGCTGAGCATAGGCACTCCTTGCTCTGCTTCACCGCTGTGAATGTGATGAAGCTCCTGCCACTTTAATTACCCTTACTTTATCCCTACTACAGTCTTGAGCTGTGAAATGAAATAGACCCTTTTCTCCTTAAGTTACTTTTTATTTTATTTTACTTTGTTTTTTGAGACAGGGTTTTTGTGTAACCCTGGCTGTCCTGGAGCTCGCCTCGAACTCACAGAGATCTGACTGCCTCTGCCTCCCGAGTGCTGGGATTAAAGGAATAAATCACCACCACCTGGCCTTAAATTACTTTAATAAAGAGTATTTTATCACAGAAAAATGAAAAACATGGAGATTTTAGTTCTATGTATAGAAGTCTCATTCATGCCATCACACAATCAACATCAGTGTTAAAACATTCTAGTATATTAAGATAGGAAAGGTAAACACACCTGATATCTTGATATGGTACAAAATCCTTGTCAACAAAGGTCTCATTGATTTTCTTAACTATGTCCATGCCTTCTGTCACTTCACCAAACACTGTATGAACACCATCAAGGTAATCTAGATTTTCTCCTGTAGTAATAAGAAACTAGACCAAAAGGTACATAATAAACATTTTTTAAAAAATGTAACTCTGAAATCACTTATAACTCTAAAGAAAACAACATCAAGACTCTACATTTACTGTATCAATTATTTCTAGAACTAAATAAAAAGCACAGACTATGTGTGTACCAACAGGTGCACAGATGTTCTGTTGATCAACAAGACATGGGCACATGTGTACAGAGTGCTCATGGAAGCCAGAAAAGGGCATCAGATGCCTTGGAACTGGAGTTTCATTGTGAGCCATCATATGGCTGCTAGGAATTGAACTGGGTCCTCTCGAAGAGCAGTTAGTGCTCTTAACCACTAAACCAACTCTCTGCCCCCCTTTTAATGTAGAGAAGAAATAATTGGTATTTCTCCCTTAAAAATGTCATTTAGTTCAAAAAACAACAACAAAAAAAATGTCCTTTAGTACATTCTCTCATTACTGAGTAACTTGAAAAGAGAACTTCATAGGCTCCTTCTAGTTCTTCATGTTTAAACAAAGCTCATCTCCCATCCATGTTCTAACCTGAGATCCATGTTGATCACTGCCATTGTTCACCATGGACACAGTGCCCTTCTTCTTATGCTTTATCCTTGGCACTTTTTCTGCCTCAAAAAAGTTTGCTTGATCACCATACAGTTGTCTGAAAGTATACAATAAAGTTACAAAACTTAAATACTCTCAAAATGAAATACAGATACTATAACAGTGTTATTGTGTCTTTTATAGATATCCCACTATAATTCAAATACTCCTTTCTTCTTACAGGCATTCTCGGAACCTAGGAAACTACCCTAGAATTTGGATGATATTTTAACATGAAAATTGAACTATAGCAATTATACTTTGTTCTTATTTAAAAATAAAAAGCTGGGCCAGGCGGTGGTGGCGCACGCCTTTAATCCCAGCACTCGGGAGGCAGAGGCAGGCAGATCTCTGTAAGTTCGAGGCCAGCCTGGTCTACAAGAGCTAGTTCCAAGACAGGAACCAAAAAGCTACGGAGAAACCCTGTCTTGAAAATCAAAAATAAATAAATAAATAAAAAAGCTGGTGGTGATGGCACACTTTTTTTTTTTTTTTTCCCCCGAGACAGGGTTTCTCTGTGGCTTTGGAGCCTGTCCTGGAACTAGCTCTGTAGACCAGGCTGGTCTCGAACTCACAGAGATCCGTCTGCCTCTGCCTCCCGAGTGCTGGGATTAAAGGCGTGCGCCACCACCGCCCGGCGATGGCACACTTTTATCCCAACACTTGGGAAGCAGAAGAAGGCAGATCACTGTGAGTTCCAGGAATCAGTGCCACCCCTGGCAAGTAGTTCCAGGTTGTATAAGAAAGTACACTGAGCTGTGAATACATTTTATTGGTTAATAAAGAAGCTGTTTCAGTCAAAGGCTTAGCAGAGTAAAGCCAAGTGGGAAACCAGAATAGAGATAGAGAAAGAGAGAAAGGGGGCGGGTGGGGGGGGGGAGCAGAGTCATAGAGATGCCATGTAGCTGCTGAAGGAGACAAGAAGCCAGAACCTTGCCTGGTAAGCCACAGCCTCATAGTGAAACACAGATTAATAGAAATGGGTTCATTTAAGATATGAGCTAGCTAGAAATATGCCTAAGCTATCGGTCAAATAGTGTTGTAATTAATATGGTTTCTGTGTGGTTATTGGGTCTGGGTGGCCAGGAAATGAAAGAGAAGTCTCCACTTAAAAGAAGTGTTCCTTTATAGCTTTTGCTTCTGTTTCTGCCTTAAATTCCAGTCCTGATTTCCTTTAGTAATGGAGTATTACCAGAAATAAATAAACCCTTTCCTCCCCAAGTTTGATTCTTGATCATGGTGTTTTATCACAGCAATAGAAACCCTAATTAAAATATTTACATAAGAACTTACCCAAATATAGACTCTCCTCCACGGCCAGTCCCTGTAGGATCTCCTGTTTGTATGATAAAATCCCTCTGTAATATACAGAATTATTCATTAATTCACAGTTTGCTAGATGTTTCCAATAACAAAGAACATGACTTATATTTACCAACTTACCTGTACATTGTGAATAAGGCAATAATTGTAATATTTTATTTTGCACAACTTCAGAAAATTCAAGCATGCTGAAAGAAAGTAAAAACTAAATTTATTACCGGAAAGCAAAAATTCAGTTTTAAGCAAATTTGTAAAAGCATAATTAGTACAATTTAATCTTTACATTTACATTTTTATTAAAAGAAAAACAAAGGTTCTGGTAAGGTGGCTCTGTAGGTGAAGGTGCTTGCTCCCAAACCTGAAAACCCAAGTTCTATTCCTAGAGCCTACATGTCAGAAAGAGAGAAGCAACTCCCCAAAGTTGTCTTCTGACCCTTGCAAGCATGCTGTGGTACACATTCATTCACATACACATCATAAATAAATAAATGTTAAAAGAAAAAATTAAGTTCAAAGCCATAAAAAGAGGTATTATGGTTTTCTACAAGTCAACTTCTTCTTTGAGGGTATAGCCACTGGTATGCTTGCCATGCAGTGAATGGTTCCACATCCATGCACACATGGATAGTACTAGCTAGATATGAAGTTGGGAAGGAGACATGGAAGGAGTAGGAGAGGAAATGGGGATTTATGTATACACAGATGAAAGTCTCAAAAATAAAGAAAAATCGGCCGGGCAGTAGTGGCGCACACCTTTAATCCCAGCACTCGGGAGGCAGAGGCAGGCGGATCTCTGGGAGTTCGAGGCCAGCCTGGTCTACAAGAGCTAGTTCCAGGACAGGCACCAAAGCTACAGAGAAACCCTGTCTCGAAAAACTAAAAAAAAAAAAAAAAGAAAGAAAGAAAGAAAGAAAGAAAAATCAAAAGGTAATATATTTTAAATACCATTTTATTTTCTTATAAACTTTTGGACATCAAAGCTAATGTAGGAAATAAGCAATTGTTTATTTATAGATTGGTTTTTAAGGGGAAGGTACAGATAAAGCTATGATGAAAGGAAATCTAGCAGGATGTATGAAAATGAATGTAGATTATGTAAATTAGAGAAAAACCAAACACCTTCAGGACTTTTGTTTTACAATTAGTAAAAAGTATTTCACAGACTAGGGGTATAACTCACGTAGAATAATTACCAAGAATTCCTGATGCTTTGAATTCAATCCCCAATAGCACATAAAAAAGAGGGGCTTTGCAAAAATCTTTATTTACTGTGAACAATCTTTCTCATATAAATTCACCCGCATATTCAAAAAAAATCTACTGTGTACATTTGGGGTGGTTTGAAATGTCTTCTACAGGCTCAGGTATTTGAATACTTAGTCCTCAGATGGTGGCACTGTTTGAGGAAGCTACTGAATTTTTAGGATGGAAGCCTTGCCAATGGAAATTCATTCCTGGAGGGAGACTTTGAGTATTCATACTCGCCCACTTCTAGTTCACTCTCTCTGCTTGGTGCGCTTGTTAAAGATGTGAACTCTCAACCGCCCAACCCAGCCGAATGCTGCCATGCCTGCCCTACCATTATGAAACGCCCCTCTAGAACAGTGATCCAAAGCAAACTCTTCCATAAACCACTTATGGTCGTGGTGTTTCATCATAGCAACAGAAGAGTAACTAATACAGCCCTCTAGATGGCTTGGCACTGCCATCACCAACATCATTAGATTATGGTTCATGTCCTTGAAGAACTCACAGTCTAGTCACAGAGAGACATTCTAACACGGTCTTAAGGCACTAAGAAACCAGACAGAAAATGACATACATGAGGCTCCTTGCCCTCAATAAATTCATATTTATGAAACTAGTGTCATAACCAGTATGATGGCATATGCCTGAGCAGAATCAGAAGAAAAATGAACTTGATTAAGACAGTCTCAAAAGCTGACAGGAAAAACAAAACAATGAAGGTCCTTACAATTAAACATGAAATAATGATAACACTAGGTCTTTCTAATAATACTATGTTATTTAAATAGTAAATTGTTTACTATTTCAACTACAGGGTTTCTCTGTGTGGCTCTGACTGTCCTGTAAACTCTCTTGGAGACCAGGCTGGCCTTCAACTCAGAGATCCACCTTCCTTTGCTTTAAGGGCTGAGGTAAAAGGCGAATACCACATCTGGCTCTGTAAAATGATTTTTTTAAAGGTAGTTTTATAACAAGGGTTCAAAATAAGGAATGTTTATAGCTGGGGAAATAAGAAGACTACATGGAGTCCTAAGGTAAAAATTAAAAGAATTTGATTGCATCATATATATCAACACATGGTATATCATAGATACAACAATTTTACATATCAATTAAAAATATATCTAAAAGGAAAACTTCGAGACTGGTGAGGTGGCTCAGTGGATAAAAGAGCTTACTGTCAAGTCTGATGACCTGCAGTTGATCCCTGAAACCCACATGGTAGAAAGAGAATGGACTCCCAAGTTGTCCTCTGACCTCTACGGGAATGCCTTGGAGAATCTGCAAGAGCACACACGTACACATGCACACTCTCACACACACAGAAACAATAAGTAAAATGGCCATTTTTTTAAAAGATAAAAGAGAGCTGGGCAGTGGTAGTGCACATCTTTAATCCCAAAACTCAGGAGGCTGGGCCATATCTCTGAGTTTAAGGCTAGCCTAGTCTACGGAGCAAGATCCAAGACAGCCACGGCTACACAGGGAAAACCTGTTTTGAAACGCCCAATCCCCCCCTCAAAAATAAATCCCGAAAAGAAAGATTTGGACTGGCAGAGAGTAAAAAAAAAATGAGAAAGATGAGGGTGGGGACACAGCTCAGTGTCAGTGCTTAGCATGCAGGAGGACCTGGGCTAGATTCTCAGACATGTGCTACTGTGTCAGGCTCCAGTTATACAAGTGCTCATGATTCTCAGACATGTGCTACTGTGTCAGGCTCCAGTTATACAAGTGCTCATGATTCTCAGAAATGTGCTACTGTGTCAGGCTCCAGTTATGCTTTCAGTTATTTCCTCTTATAGACATATACTGAAGTAATTTCAGATTAAAAAATCCAGTGGAGGTATTGGTACTGTAAATGAAACAAAATTAGCTATGTGTTGACTAGTAACAAAGTTGGTCAGTAAATTTCATTTACTGATTATCTTTACTTCTGTAAAGTTAAATTTTTTTTCCTTTCTTTTCTTTTTTTTTTTTAAGTTTTTGTTCCGAACATAGTTTCTCTGTGTAGTTGTGGTTGTCCAGGAAATTGCTTACTGGAAGTAAAGGTATGCCCCCACCATGTCTGGCTGGCTTAAATTTTTTTTCAGCAATTAAAAGTTTTTTTTAAAAAGGAATCTGCATATGTGGATATGCTTACTATTGATTGATAAGTAAGTATACACATAATGAGATGTCCAGTCACTCTCCTTCAAGTATGTCCACACAAGCAAATATAGTCTTGGTGTCCCAAGCCTTCTCTGCAGAAGCCCTGCTTGTTCAGGACGTGTGCTGACTGTCTCCACTTCAGGAGTGCACAAAGGAGTCCACTCATTTTGGAAAGTGCTGTTCTACATGCAGAGTGTCAAAGGAGCTCAAGAAAAAGGAAACACAAAATCAAGAGCTAAAAATACAATACCAAGGGCTAGCAACATGGCTCAGCAAGTAAAAGCACTTGTCACAAAAGCCTGAAGACCTGAGTTCCTAGAATGGAGAGAACCAACTCCTGACTACCACACATGTGCGAGGACAGACATACACACAAAATACTAATACTAATAATAATGGAAATTAAATTGTTAAAAAAAAAACCACACAATTCCAGCCAGGCAGTGGTGATGCATGCAAAACGTCTTTAACCCAGCACTCAGAAGGCAGAGGCAGATGGATCTCTGTGAGTTCGAGGCCAGCATGGTCTACAGAGTGAGTTCCAGGACAGCTAGGACTGTTACACAGAGAAACCCTGTGGGGGGTGGGAGAGACAATGACAGGACTTCAATTGCATAGAGCATCCTTGGGATCCAGCCACCGTTAGGCATCCAAGCTTATCCCAGTGACAGAAGGCAACTGAGCACTTTAAGCTCTCTTGAATTGTGTTTCTATTCCTTGACAGAGCAGTAAGCAAAACAACACATTGTTATGCATTACTCGCTGCAGCAAGTGCACATGCCACGCCATGTTCTTGAGATAATGGAGATGCTCAGGCACAGTTCCTACTCTCCTCGCAGCACACAAGTGAGAGGACGCAATCAGGCACACAGTTCCAGGACAGGGAAGTATATGTTCTAATAGAATGACTGTCATTGTGATTTATGAATCCACTGCAGGCAGAACACAAGTAACAGATTAACGTTGATCTTCTGAGCCTTGCAGGGTATCGGGGAGATCTGGGAAGTTCCTGGAGGGATAGGAGTGGAAAGGAACGTGGGCAGTGGCAACAGTGAGAAACGGGAAGAGTGCAGGGGCAAGTGAAGTGTTTGAGGGTGGAGGGGGGAAAACAGCTGAGCGTGGGGAAAGGTGTGTCTGTGCAGTACCGCAGCTCCTCTCCTTCTCTGGGAGCTCTGCATTCTGCAGGGGAAGGGCACTGATTGCAGCTAATCTCTCCTGGCTTCCCGATTCTCCTAGGGGCTACGGTCCCCACACAGCTGCCTATTCTCTTTCCGAGGCCAGTGTGCCACACTATAATCCTGCTTCCAAAACCTTCAAATGCTGCGACCTTGCTGACGGCACCTAAGACTTACCAGAATCTAACCTGACTGGAAGTCAGCGGCAGCTACTTCATTCCACATAGCAATCGTTCTAGCCATGCCAAGTGTCTTGCTATTTCCGGGAAAAACTCCAAATTGCTAAGAAAACCTTAAATGCCACTCATCTCCGAAAGAGTTAGTCTTTTGGCTTGGCTTCTTCCCAACCTCACTGGGGAAGACTCACCTCTCTACTTTCCATAGCAACACACACATCCTTCTCCTAGGACTCTTAAGTTAAAACTGGAGCCCGCTTTGTTCCCCTTCAGTGGAAAAGCAAACTCTAAAAGGTGAGACGCCTAAACTCTAGCTGGCCCTGGCGACGGCCACCCTCCCGAAAACCAGAGGCATCCTACCTGCTTTTATCATGACAAATGATGGCATGTCGAGCCGTCTTTAACTCTTTTTCCTCTCACGAATAAAGAAAGCACAGCGGGTGGACGAAAGCTAGGGGCGTCGCCTACGCAAGCCACCATACCCACCCCCACAAGCCAAAGTCCTTCTAGGAGGACCACAGCGGAAGCCAGTTGTGGACACACGCGCACACACGCAAACGCACGCACACTCTCGCCGCCCCGCCAGGGCGCGGAGGACGTGGGTCTCACCGCGCGGCCGCTCCTCGGTGTACAAGTCGATAACCACGTCGCCCAGAGTGGTCTCCAGGAGAACCGCCATGGCGCCGGCTTCTCCTCAGGAACAAACCCCCGGCAATGACAGGCGTAGCCCGCGCACAGCTGCGCCTTACGTCACGACCTGTGCGACGCTTGTGGCGTCATCCGCGGGCGCCGTCGCCCCTCTTGGAAGCGCAACTTCCGGCAGGCTGCTGACCGAGTTCTTTGGCTCTGCCGCTGGTTTCCGCGCGGGTTGTCTTACGGCCTGCGGAGTCTTTTGGGAGATTCTGTTTCGCCCTTGGTGACCCGTATAAAAGGCCTGTACCCCACGAGCGCTATTTTATAGGAATAGTGTATCCATCCGAGAGCAGGGAGGACTCCATACCCGCGTCATGGTCTTCCCTCGCCCTTGTAAGAGGAGGCCCCGGGGATGCAATAGTCTCTAAGCTCTCCTAAAACGCCAAGCTGCAGGCGATCTGTTGCTGCATGAAAAAGTGACTAAGACTTTTCCGCCTCTCCAAGAGGTATTCTGTCTCTCCCCACTTATCCCCTCCCCCTCTCTCTGCTCTTCTCCCTTCTCCCCTTCCCTTCCGTAACCCACTAAATAAATATCCAACCTCACTCTGCAAAAAAAAAAGTGACTAATTTTTTTTTAACCTACTATTGTGTAGCTGAGGATTGTACATGGTTTAGCAGCACAGGGAGTTATTTTGTGCGACAAACACATAATGATTTTAAACTTTTATTATTTCCTTGTTGGGAGGGTTCGGTGCATAGATGTGCAGATAGGTGGTGTGCAAATTAATAACTTGTGTTTTGCTGACGACACAGCACTACTAGTGAAAGTCCAAATGAGCTGCAGGCCATGGTAAATAGAGTGGTGGAAGTCGGTGAAAACCTTGGTATGAAAGTAAACATCGAGAAGACTGAGATGCAACACGTGGGAAGGGGGCACAAGGATTTTAACATTGTAATAAAGAATCAGAGCCTCAAGCAAACAGTCAGCTGTGTCTGCCTGGGAGGAAACCTCAGTTCAGAGGAGGAAACTATTTCAGATGTCAAGAAGTAGATAGAGATAGTGAGGGCTACTTTCCCGGCACTAGGAAAAGTTTGGTCAGCAAGAAACATAACAACAACAAAATTACAGGTATGTGAGACACTTGTCTTGAGCTGTGTTCTTTACAACTCGGAAACCTGGACAATGAAACGCTCCTCAGAACAGCGGCTGAATGTGTGTGAGATGGCATGTCTCAGGAGGATTATGGATGACATGAAGAAACATCTCCACCTACAGAAGGAAGTCAACTACAGGATATGACGATGGTGCTTGAGATATTTCAGCCATGTTATGAGAAGGACGGCAGATACCCGAAGACAGCACTACTTGGAGGAGTACACGAGATAAGGTGAAGAGGAAGGCCCCTCATATGCTGGATAGACAGCATAAAGGAAGACTGGAACCTTGGGTATGACAGTAACACAAGCATCTAGGACTGCCCAGGATAGGAACAACTGGAGAACTGCCACAAACAGGCTGCCCATGCATGCTTCATAAATGGCAATGAATGAGGGTGCCTGTGTGAGAACATGGGTGTGGTGGTCAAAGGACCGCCGTCTTCGGCCATGTGCTTCCTAGAAGTGGCTCTCAGGTCATCAGGACCATCCGCCTAATCCTTAAATTTCTTTTTATTAACATTCTAACTTAGGAGACTTATCAAATCTAATCTTTTGGGATGCTGATAACATGCTCCCGTAGTTTATTACACTCTTTTCTAGTCATTTTTTTACTTTTATGTCATTTTAATATGTTCTTGTGAAAATCAGAGATCTAATATGACAGATTGAAGGCATATCTGGGAAGGTGAGGAGAAAAGGCTTTTTAAAGGTAAGCTTAAAAAAATGTTTTTTGAAACAATTCTAGGACTAGAAGTGTTCACCAAGCGTGTGTATTTCCTTGTATTACAAGGAAATTAGGAAATAGAAGTTGGTAAAGAAAAATAAATTTATCTATAGCCTGGTCGGTCCCATTTGGAAGGGTCTAATCCAAAACCCTGCACCTGTGGCCACCTATAATTTAGATAGTCGTGGGAGAAAGGCTAGAACACATGTAGATTTATCTGTGCAGGAGGCTAATCAGTCACTGGATTTATTTATGTTCCACTTATTAATGAAGCCAAGGTGAAGCTATGAGTTAGAGGCATAGGGGAACGCCATCACAAAGACAATATAATTATATATATTTAATATTATAATAATTCAGTATAATTATAGGAAAATTTCCCAAATCTAACGAAGGAAAGAAACATGCTCAAGAGGCTTATAGAACACCAAGTAGGATCAAAAAAGAAATTACCACAGTATTATTATAAAACAGTGACTATACAAGACAATGAAGGTGTATCAAGAGCTCATAAGAAACAAAAAACCCACCAGGACACATCTAAAAGCAAACTCAATAGAATAATAGCTTAGTTTTCAACAGAAACATTTAAAGTCCAAAAGGTGTGGAATGTATTTCAAGTTCTGAGAGACCACGCCTGCCAATCTAGACTACTATACCCAGGACAACAATCTTATGGAGAACTATATGATGGAGAAACAAAAATATTGCATGATAAAAGGTTAATGGAATTATGACTACTAAGCCAACTCTTCCAAGAATATTGGAAGAGAAACTCTTCAGACTATGTGGAATGATACAACAAAATCAGCCTTAGGGACATCTATATCAGCCCCCCAAGGCTCAGGGACACTGGGGAAGAAGGGATGTGAGAGCTGGAATTTGGGGTGAGGGAGCAGTGTGGAATGCTGTCTTCAGGCGTGACATGGCTGTAGCATTGCTGAACTCACTGCAGCTATGATTTCTTCCTCATGTTTGGGCCCATAAACACTCTGTCATAAAAGGGAAGGGTTCACAGGGCTCCTCCTCTCCCTAGTTAATGATTGATGGGAGAGACATTTCCTTTAGTGATGTAGCCACTGGTAATGTGTTCATGCCCTTGTAAACAAACCCATGCTTCAGTAAACAACCCAAATAAAACCCACTGGAAAGAGATAAAGACATTTCTTTTTGAAGTATTATTATCTTGTGTATGTCTGTGGGTCAGTATGTGCCATGGCACACTTGTGTAGATCAGAGGACAGTTTTGCAAAGACAGTTTGTTGCTTCCACCTCTCCCTGGATTCTGGGTATCCAACTCAAGTCACCAGACTTGCACAGCAGGTACTTTTGCCAGCTGAGCTATTTTGCTGGCCCTACAGTGTTATTACTATTAGTCAGTTATGAATATGGCACATTATCACTAGAGCTAATTAGATTTATTTCTAGTCAGGCATGGTTGTACATGCCTTTAATCTTAGCACTTGAGAGGCAGAGGCAAGCCAGCATGATCCACATAGAGAATTCCAGGCCAGCTAGAGCTACATAGTGAGACCCTTAATAAACAAAAATCTTTAAACAGTTGTACAATAGGGTTACAGTAAAAGCAGTTGTTACATTTCTTAGAAAAATGAAGTAATATTTGTGGATAACTTTGAAAATTGTATTAGATTGGGTTACTGCTGCTCTGATGGAACACCATGACCAAAGCAAGCTGGAGAGAAAAGGGTTTATTTGGCTTATGCTTCTGAATCTATGTAGGTATTTAGAATAGAAACTCAAGCAAGGTTGGAACCTGAAAGCAGGAGCTGAAGCAGAGGCCAGGAAGGGGTACTGCTTACTGCCTTCTTGAGGCTGCTTTCTCACAGACCCCAGGACCACCATCCCAGGGATAGTACCACCCACAATGGGCTGAACTCTTCCCCCATCGATCACTAAGAAAACTCCCTACAGATCTGTCTGCAACCCCATCTTGTGGAATCATTTTCTGGAGGTTCTCTCTTCTTTTGACTTTAGGTTGTGTCAAGTTGACATAATGCTATCTCCTCTCCCGCCCCCCCCCAAGAAAATTTAGCTTTATTATTCTTCCTCGTGTTCTCTCCTGGGAGTCTTTGGGAAGTTCAAAAATATGTAGTTGGCTAACTCTGGAAAACACCAAGTAAAGTATGTTGTGCCAACAACTCCATGACTCACTCTGTCCCAGAAATTTCAATCAGACACTGAGCAAGCCCCAGATTTCCCTTAAGTGGCAAGCTTGCTTTGCATAACAGAAAATGATAAACATAATAGATTCAAATTTTGATTGTGAAAATGATGAAAACACTGAAATTGGTTGCTTAAGAAGCAGATGTATCCACATTTGGACTGAAAGGTTTTTTTTTTAGTTTTTTGGTCAAAGGTTATTATTAATGATCAATTAAAAATGTATTCTGTGTCTTACATACTTCACTCTCCAAGCTATTAGATGTTTCAAATATTTTTTTGCTTCAAAGATCAAAATGCATCAATTGTGCCCCAAATCAGACTGGCTGGATCTATTAGGTAAATCGAACCTTTGGATGGGTTTTGTGCTCAAATAAATCCAGCTAACATGAACTGACTCACAAGAAGATCAAAATACATATTGCATTAATACCGATAGGTTTATTAGTAGCCAGGTAAGCAACTGCCAAGTTAATTCTTGATTTTACATATTAATGTGAAGGTCAGGTGAAGCAAACTGAGTTTTCTACTTGATGGAGAGTAAGTAGAACTTTTCAACAAGGTATGTTCAAAAGTGGGGGATTTGTTTGTTTTCTAGAGGGATTATTGACTCATAGTTGTGGTAGTTTTATTTTTTCAAACAATGTGATTTGGGCTGGAGAGATGGCTCAGTGGTTAAGAGCATTGCCTGCTCTTCCAAAGGTCCTGAGTTCAATTCCCAGCAACCATATGGTGGCTCACAACCATCTGGAATGAGGTCTGGTGCCCTCTTCTGGCCTGCAGACATACACACAGACAGAACATTGTATACATAATAAATAAATAAATATTAAAAAAACAATGTGATTTATATATGCATATAATATGTGGGACCTAAAGAAAACCATGCTATACAAATAGTAAAGTTGTTCATATTCAAATAACACCTTTAATGACTTGGTCATTATTTGTCCAAAAAATAGATGCCAACTAAGTATCTACTTGAGGTGGCTCCATGCTTTAAAGTTTGGCCACTCCTTCCTGGAGCTCATGTACCAGTGGAGACAGTGAAAGAAAGAATGGACTGTCTGATTACAGGAAGAGCTCTACTGCAAAGCGGCAGCCTTATCTCCCCAGTACCTTGTCACGCGCATGTAGTACTTTGGGACCTTTTGCATATATTCTGCACTCCACGTGGTCTTTTTTTCCTGAACTCTGAATTCATTTTTTAAATGGTTTGTGTGTGTATGTATGTGTCTGTGTCTGCATGTGCAAAGTCAGAAGGCCTTGGATCCCTTGGAGCTAGTTACAGGTGATGTAAGCCACCCATGGTGGACCCTGGGAACTGAGTTCTGCTCCTCTGGAAGAGCAACGCTCTCTACTGCCGAGCCATCTCTCCAGTTCTCTAGACTCGTTTTTAATTCCAGAAGTTTAACACAGACTGAAATGACCAGTGGTTCTAGATAGACCACAGAAGTAGGCGTGGCTTCATTGTAGAGTCCATCTGTGAGTACAATGTACTGTATCTCATAGTAGTTGTGAAGTTAGTTAAGTGAACATTTGACCAGTTTTTAGTTTTGTTATAGGGAATCTCGTTCTGGTCTCCTGTCAGCCCCAGTTATCTCTGTCAAAAAGAATTCAGAGACACACAACATAAGGAGGATGTAGATGTATTACTATAATGTAAAGTGCACTCTAGAGGTTGACAGTCAGAAACGAACCATTGCAAAGGAAAAAATGAATACCCCTCCAAATCTTAAATGTTTTATTTTTCGTTCATAACAGCTTGTAAAACACTACCTGTGCTTTCATTTTGTAAATGAACATATTAATGATACTAGTGAAAAAGTAATAGCGGGGTTAAGGAGGTGAGAGGGTGGTGCGCTCCTGTAATTCCAGCACTGAGGATTTAGGCCAGCCTAGGCTACATGAGGTTCTGTTTCGAAAGAGAAGAGGAAACAAAAACACCTCTCCAAAAGGACTGGCATCGAAAAGAACTGCATTTGTTTTGTGGGAAGCACTTCCCAGCATCAAGCAGAGGATGTGCCAGACTCGACTCAGCTTTTGACCGGCAAAGTCTAGGCAACCTCAGCAGCTCAACTAGCCTACTAGCTGAGTCCGCCCCGCCTCTCCCGGCAGCCCCGCCCCTCCCGCCTGCTGGCCCCGCCCCTCCCCGCGGCCTCGCCCTTCCCGGGCCTCCACGCCCTCACCTCCCGCCGCCGGTGTTGTCCAAGATGGAGGGCGCCCTATCGGCGCCGCTGCCCGTCCTACTGCTGCTGTTCGTGGCGCTGCCTGCCGCGGGGTGGCTGACCACCAGCATGCCTATGCCGCCGTCCACAGCCCCGAAGGTAGGGCAGGGCGGGCGCAGCGGGCCGCTCCTCTGCGGACCTTCGGGAGGCCGGTCGCTGCGACGCTGTTCCCTCCGGCAGGCGGACGGGCTGGGGCCGGGCAGGATAGGGTCTGGGCGCCCCGAGAGAAGGGGAGGCTCTCCGGGGTGCCGGGCGGGGTGGGCCGCCCGAAGGAGAGCGCGAGGAAGGCGCGCAGGCGTCCTTGAGAGTGTGGTCTAGTCTCCAGCCACCGAACTGTCGCCAGTCCTGCCAGGCTTTGCTGTCAAAAGTGCGCGGTCGCCAGTGACCTCGGGCGTTTGGGTAATGGCTGCTTCCTGGGTTAGAGCCCAGCCCTTGGGCCTGGCGATGTTGGTGCTGCCCAGTTAGCAGCTTTCCTGGCCACCTGTGTCTGCTCTGTCTCCATCAGGAGGGAGCGCCTTTCCCGGCCGCGGGGCAACTCCGGCTGGAGACAGGAGAGGCAGAACTCGCGTTTCCCGGCGTGGTTTTTTATTGGATATTAGTTGAGGGGTCGTTGGTGCGTCACGGGTCAGAGAGCTTCGGCATCCCCGGGGAACCGGATTCAATAGCTCGGTGTCACAAGCCTTGCAGGTGACTCTACCTGGCTGACTCGGAGAACCATGGCATTACAAGATTCAGAGGCAGCCCGTTTTTACTTTGTTGCCACGTTTGCCTTCTTCATTTGCACAGACGGAAGAAGTTTGGAGATTATAAAATTCGAGTTTTCCCCCAAATGACCTGAAACTTAGGAGATTGAATACCTTACTATTTCGGTGGGAACACACTAAATACAGAAGTGGCTGACATGATAAATGCCACGTTCTGTTTGTAAAATTTTACTTGTTATGTGTGTATGATGTTGGAGCAGGGATGTATGCCACAGAAGTGGAGGTCAGAGGACAACCTTGTGGTGTCTGTGTTCCCCATGGTCATCGCGTTTTGTAACAAGTGCTTTTATAACCCCTGAGTCATCACTCCAGCCCTTCATTTTACTTTTAAAGCTTTAGAGCCATGCTTTAACTCCTTTGGGTACAGAAATTACACACATGCCGCAGTGTCGGTTTGGACACATTCTGGATATTGCTCTAAAACACACTTGTATATGAAGTTGTACATGAGCCACAGCTGCTTCTGGGTAAAAATAGCAGCGGAATGGACAAGCACCAAGAATAAATATTGGGATTTTAAAGTTATGGAGATATGGGCTTGTTTCCTCTCTTTTACAATTTTGAAGATTCTTCTTAGTCACTTAGGAACCCAAGAAGCATCTGAACCTACCCACGCAGTCAGAAAAAAAGTATCTTACCTGCAGGGTTAAGCCCGCAGTACTGTGAACTAGGTCCTAGTGACTGCACCGTTTCCTCTCTCCCTTTCTAGGTCTTCACTTCACTTTTGGAAAGCACCCATGCACAAATAATAAAAATAAAGGGTAATTTTTTTTTAAGTTCTCAGAGGAAGAGCTGTGACTTGGATCTGAATTTAATGTCAGATGAAAGTAAGAGGTACAATTCTCTTTTGACAATGAAAGCATTCAAAAGCATCACAACAAATTGTGTGTATATGTGTGTGAGTACACACATGTGAAATCACTAAAGATTTCAAAAAAAATGGTGTATGCATGCACACATTCACTTGTGTGCAGACACACCACACTCAAAAGTGTTTGCTTGTCCCTGTGCTAGAGACTGAGCCCAGGGCCGTGAACTTTCTTAGGCTCCACCATTGAGGTATGCCTCCATATCTGTAGAAAAATAATTGAACTTGGGTTTTTTTTTTGGGGGGGGAGAAAACAAAACACATCTGTGTCTTGTCTTTTATAACCCATGATGTTCCTAATAAAACAGTAAGACATAAATTCAGTAAGTTACTAAGTGTGGTGTGTATTCTTGAAAAGCAGAGCTGTTAAAAAAATTCTCAAAGGCTTTTTCTGGGCTCGTAGAAGAAGAATGGCCTCTGTTCAGCAGATCCTCCCTGATAGGTGAAGGACCAGCAAGAAGAGCGTGAAGCACCTGGTAGAGCGCACCTGTAGTCAGGAAGCAGGGGTGAAGGACCAGCAAGAGGAGCGTGAAGCACCTGATAGAGCGCACCTGTAGTCAGGAAGCAGGGGTGAAGGACCAGCAAGAGGAGCGTGAAGCACCTGGTAGAGCGCACCTGTAGTCAGGAAGCAGGGGTGAAGGACCAGCAAGAGGAGCGTGAAGCACCTGATAGAGCGCACCTGTAGTCAGGAAGCAGGGGTGAAGGACCAGCAAGAGGAGCGTGAAGCTCCTGGTAGAGCGCACCTGTAGTCAGGAGGCAGGGGTGAAGGACCAGCAAGAGGAGCGTGAAGCACCTGGTAGAGCGCACCTGTAGTCAGGAAGCAGGGGTGAAGGACCAGCAAGAGGAGCGTGAAGCACCTGGTAGAGCGCACCTGTAGTCAGGAAGCAGGGGTGAAGGACCAGCAAGAGGAGCGTGAAGCACCTGATAGAGCGCACCTGTAGTCAGGAAGCAGGGGTGAAGGACCAGCAAGAGGAGCGTGAAGCTCCTGGTAGAGCGCACCTGTAGTCAGGAAGCAGGGGTGAAGGCCCAGCAAGAAGAGCGTGAAGCACCTGATAGAGCGCACCTGTAGTCAGGAAGCAGGGGTGAAGGACCAGCAAGAGGAGCGTGAAGCACCTGGTAGAGCGCACCTGTAGTCAGGAGGCAGGGGTGAAGGCCCAGCAAGAGGAGCGTGAAGCACCTGGTAGAGCGCACCTGTAGTCAGGAGGCAGGGGTGAAGGCCCAGCAAGAGGAACATGAAGCACCTGGTAGAGCGCACCTGTAGTCAGGAGGCAGGGGTGAAGGCCCAGCAAGAGGAGTGTGAAGCACCTGGTAGAGCGCACCTGTAGTCAGGAAGCAGGGGTGAAGGCCCAGCAAGAGGAACATGAAGCACCTGGTAGAGCAAATCTACATCAGGAAGCAGAAAGGGTAGCTGGTACTCAGCTGGGTTTCTCCCTTTTCTCTTTATATTCAATCCTAAGTAGTTTGTGATTTGGTCCTCCCAACACATTCAGGATGAATCTTAAATCTCTGGAGATGCCCTTACATGCCCTGTCTCACAAAGAAAGGGCAGGGGGGCAGTGTGCTGTGGTGAGATGGCTCAGCAGGAAAGGGTACTCACTGCCAAGCCTTGTCATAACGCTGTCCCCACTCCCAGACATACCAGACCAATTGGCCACATCCCCAGTCCTAATAGAAAAGCTTTCGATTAACAGTAACAGGTCCCTGTGGCCGGTAGTGCTTGTCTACAGAAACGCCATCAGTAAATATAAGTATCTGGGGAGATGGCTGTTGATCAGCCCTTGAGCAGCAGCAGGAGTGCCTGCTGCAGACACCCAAGAGCTGTGCCCAAGCAGGGTCAGAGTGGATTCGATAAGAAACCACTGGGTATCCATGGGCAGTGGAAAAGTGAACTGAGGATCCTCACGTATCCTTGGAAGGAAGTGACTGTTGCTGCACTTGTGAGTGACTTCAATGAAGGAAGTTAGCTCCAGGTAAACGGCTCTGCTTCTATAAGGCTCAGAAACATAAAGCTAAGCAGAGCATTGTTTACTAAAGCACTGCTAGTAAATCTGCAAAGAAAAGTGGGAAATGAGTAGAGACCAGAATAGGGATCTCCTCTGTGGGGTGGGGTAGTGGGCACGAGGAACATTCTCTACGTAAACTCCAGCTCTCTGGGATCCCACGCCTCAGACAACTGAGACACCTGCACTCGCATGCACACATGCACACACACATCCCTAATATAAAGTAATAAAAATAAATTTTAAAGTAATACTAACAGAAACAATGAAAAAAAGGACTGGTTATTCTCTAGATAAATGGTTCAGCAAGTAAAAGCATTTGCTGCAAAGCCTGGCCCACTTGAGTTTGATCCCAGAATCCAAATGTGGAAGGAGAGAACGACTCCCAAAAATTGTCCTCTGACCTCCACACGTGCAGCTTGGCATGTGTGCCTGCACTCACGTGTACACACGTGCACCTTGGCATGTGCGCCTGCACTCACGTGTACACACGTGCACCTTGGCATGTGCGCCTGCACTCACGTGTACACACGTGCACCTTGGCATGTGCGCCTGAACTCACGTGTACACACGTGCACCTTGGCATGTGCGCCTGCACTCACGTGTACACACGTGCACCTTGGCATGTGCGCCTGCACTCACGTGTACACACGTGCACCTTGGCATGTGCGCCTGCACTCACGTGTACACACGTGCACCTTGGCATGTGCGCCTGCACTCACGTGTACACACGTGCACCTTGGCATGTGTGCCTGCACTCACGTGTACACATACCATAATAGCAAATAAAATTTTTAAAGAACTGGGTTGTTTTCCGCTTATAAATGTGTATCTACACAACCTATACATTTGTTTTGCAGGATGGCATCAGAATTAATGTAACTACCCTGAGAGACAATGGGGAGGTATCTAAAGAACAGGTTTGTCTCCTTTTGACTATATTTTTAGTGTAACGTTTAGCCAGGAATTTTTACTGATTGTATTAGAACATTTTCTGTTATCACAGTGAAATGCCTGAGAGGCAAGCTACTTTCTAAAGGAATAGCTATGTCTATAACTAGACATAACTAGTTAAATAACCAGACTGTAACTGACCTGGTTACCTGCTTCTCTAATGAGGCTGGGAACAGCAGCTCATGCCTGTAACCCCAGTACTCTGGAGGCTGAAGCAGAAGACTTGCCTCAAGTTATCAGTCAGCACGGCCTTCTTAAATAGTGAGACTGTCTTAAACCAAAACCCAAGGGCTGGAAAGATGGCTTGTTTATTAAGAGCACTGGCTGCTCTTGCAGAGGATCCATGTTTGATTCCCAGCACACCCACATGGCAGCTGACAACAGGGTCCTAAGGAGGAGAGAAGATAAAGAAGAGAAAAGTTGGGGTCAAGAGGTCTTGCATAAACTATGTCTTATGCTAGGCAAGCTTATTAAGAAGTACAGTATCATGTATGTGGTTTTTAGGAGAGAATCGGGACAGTGTCAGTAAAAATCCTTGGGAAGAAGTTAGCAGGAAGCTAATCAAGCAGTGCCGCACAAGGGAACACAGGATATTTCATGGGTGTCGGAAGGTGGGCCTGGGACTGATAACTGCAGCCCCTTAGGGTAGGAAGGGTGGGGTTCTCAGGATTGGAAGCCACATCTCTTCCAAGGACCTGACCCTGGGCCATTACTGGCTCTGCCAAGCATACTCGCAATTTAGAGAAGGAGCATTGTTCCTTCTCCATATATCAGGGTCTCAGGGAAAGCCTTGGGTCAGCCAAACATTCAACTTGTAACTGTAGATCCAGGGATCCCAGTACCCTCTTTGCTTCTTAGGCACTGCACACACATGGTGCACCAACATATATGCAGGCAAAACATCCATACAAATAAAACAAAAATAAATAAATTTTAAAAAGCAAGCCAAGGGCTGGAGAGATGGCTCAGAGGTTAAGAGCATTGCCTGCTCTTCCAAAGGTCCTGAGTTCAATTCCCAGCAACCACATGAGATCTGGTGCCCTCTTCTGGCCTGCAGGCAGACACACAGACAGAATATTATATACATAATAAATAAATATTAAAAAAAAAAAGCAAGCCAAACGAAACAAAAGCCCTAAACAAAACCCAAAAGGCTTTTCTTGTTTAACTTAGTCACAGAGGTTCAAGGGCATATTGCTGGCATTGGTTTGTCTCTGCTCTCATGGCAGATGGTACCACAGAGACAGGAGCTCATTTGAGAATAAAAGTTTACATTGCCACACACCAAATAGGAGAGGGCCTGGGGTCCCACAGGTCCTGTGAAGATACTGCCCCAGGGATTCCACATCTGCCACTAAGGGTTGTACCTTAGAGGTCCCCACCGGAACATCACCACACCAAGATACTCAGCCTCCAACACATCTAATCTGTAATACCTACCATATACATAGTTAGATAATGTAGTTTGACATGAAGAGATTATTGGTATTTATAAACCATTGGATTAATGTATATGCTGTTTGATTTTAAGGTTGTTCTTAACATAACCTATGAGAATGGACAGGTGTATGTAAATGATTTGCCTGTAAGTAGTGGTGTAACCCGGATGCACTGTCAGACTTTGATAGGTGAGTACTACTAATTGTTGGCAACGTTGCTCTGATTTAATAATACTAACTTAGTGCTGGATGTGATAAAGTTCCACTTTGATGTGATAGATTACTTCTGTAATAGTAACTAAGGCATTTTTATTTTGTGTGCACGCATGAATGAATGTGTGTACGGCTCCTACTTTATTTCTTTTCATCGTCTGTCAACAGAATGTTTTTCTTTTTATGATTCATTTATTTTTATGTGTATGATGTCTTATCTGCGTGTACATCTGTGTACCACTTGTGTGCCTGGTGCCCAAGGAAGCCCGAAGAAAATGTTGGAGCTCCTGGAACTGAAGTAGTAGGCAGTTGTGAGCTGCCTTGTGGGCTCTGAGAACTGATCCCAGATCCTCAGCAAGAACAGCAAGTGCTCTTAACTGCTAAGCTATCCCTTTAGTCCTCGTTTGTCTTTTTAAACTTTAAGGATTTGTTGTTTAAGGAGTCAGACAATATTATGTTGGGATATACCATTTAATTTGAATAAAATAAAGAATATGGAAGGTGTCACTGGTGTTCTGTGGCTTGTGAGGAGCAGTGACTAGGTCCAGCTGGTACAGAGGTAGGGGTTAAGCCAGAGTGTCCGTGCCTGGCAGCAGGCATCATTGAGGGCACTCCTTGAAAGCTGGCTACTGCGGTGAGAGGTCACTATCGGGCTTTTGTTATTGTTAATCTATTCATACTTGTATGCAATGAGATATGGTCACATCTTCTCCATTGGCATGACGGAGGGATCATCCTATCCCTACTCCCATCCTCTCCAGCTGTGAAGTCACCTACTGGGTGCAAAGGATAGAGAACATTCAAAAAAAAAAAGAAAAGGAAAAAGAAAAAAAGGAATGTCAAAAGTAAAGCCACACAGCTTGCACGTTGGCTCTTCTCTCAGGCTGGATCTTGCAGGTGAATACATAACTGCATATTTTGTGCCCGTGGGACCGACTGTCTTGTGGCTGTGTCACTCTCGGCTGGCAGCCATACGAAACCAAAGCAGAGGTGCTGCCTGCCCCTGTAGCACGCCTGGCACATTCTGCAGATCAGAAAGCATTTCCTTGTCTAATGAGTGCGAGCCGCTGGAAGGACTTGCCAGCTCATCTCTGCTTTCATAAACCTGAGACTGTTAAGGTCAAGAATTAAGGAAACCAATAAAATGTGTTTGTTGCTGTCTTGTTCCAAGTAAATGTCATAGAAATCATCAACTACAATAAGAGCTTCAATGGCAGTTTTTTTTCCTAAAATCTGTTTTTTTTTTCCTCTTAATAGTGAAGAGTGAAAATCTGGAAAATTTGGAGGAGAAAGAATATTTTGGAATTGTCACTGTAAGGATCTTAGTTCATGAGTGGCCCATGACATCTGGCTCCAGTTCACAGCTAATTGTTATTCAAGAAGAGGTGGTAGAGATTGATGGAAGACAAGTGAGACACTGTGCTTGTTAACTGGGGGTGAATCATGCTGTGTGTGCAGGTGGTGTTTTTGTTTCTGACTCAGTAAAGATGGTTCCTCTCTTAGTTACTTTTCTATTGCTGTGAAGATACTGTTACCATGACCAAGAAGAAAACATTTAATTGGGGCTTGCTTATAGTTTCAGAGGGTTAGTTAGTCCATGATCATCATGATGGGGAGTGTGGCAATAGGCAGACAGACCTGGTGTTAGAGAAGTAGTTGAGAGCTGAGCTGTATCTTGATCCTCAGGCAGAGAAAGAGGGGGAAGGGGAGCAGAAGAAGAGAAGGAAAAGGAGAATGAGGAGAAGGAGGAGGAGGAGGAGGAGGAGGAGGAGGAGGAGGAGGAGGAAAGGGAAAGAGGGAAGAGATGGCAGAGAGGAGAGACAGACTGAGAGAGACTGGGCCTCAGAGCTCACCCCCAGGGCACACCTCTTCCAACAAGGCCACAGTTCCTAATCCTTCCCAAACAGTCCACTAACTGGGGACCAATCATTAAGGCAAACGAGCCTGTGGGGGCCATTCTCATTTAAGCTACCACAGTACTTTAGAATTGTCTGGTTTTAACCATATTTAGGATTTTTGTTATTTTTACATTTTTAAAGAGATCTCACATTCATATACCTTTATATCATTTAAAATGTGATGAGCATCAGCAAACAGAAAGAGAAGGGCCTTGATTGGTTCATAGTTCTGCTGCTGTTTCCTCAGTGGTGTGAATGAAGTGGCCTTGCAGGTGTAAACGCCTCACAGTGGGCGTGGGGGCATAGATCAAGGAGGAAAGTTCATTTTTAAACTCTAGGGCATTATTTAAAGTAAAAGGTATGTATTTTTTCTTTCATAGGCTCAACAAAAGGATGTTACTGAAATTGACATTTTAGTTAAGAACCAGAGAATACTCAGACATTCAAACTTTTCCCTTCCTTTGGAAGAAAGCATGCTTTATTCTCTTTCCCAAGACAGTGACATTTTACTTACCCTTCCCAACTTTTCCAAAGAAGGTAATTTAAAAGACCATTATTTAAAATATTAATGGAATTATTTTGCCTCATATGCTTTTTTTGTTTTGTTTTTTCCAAGACAGAGTTTTTCCTTGTAACCCTTGCTGTCTTGGAACTCAAACTCAGAGATTCACCTGCCTCTGTTTCTGCTTCCTGAGTGCTGGTATTAAAGCCATGCACCACACCCAAGCTTGCCTTATGTACTTGAAAGATTTTTATTTATGTGTGTGTGTATGTCATGTGTGCGTGCATGCGCGTGTGTGTGTGTGTGTGTACACCTCCAGAGGCCAAAAAAGAGTCAGATCCCTGCAGCTGGAGTCACAAGGTGGATAGTGGGAACTGAACTTGGGTCTTCTGGATGAGCAGCTGGACTTCTAACCAGGGCCAGCCCTCTGGTCTCTATATGCTCCTAAACATTTTTGTCATTACATTCAAATGCTGCTATATAACTTTACTTTTTTAATATATTCAGAAATGGGCTTCTTTAAAAGGTACTCTAAGAGTGGGACCAAAGCAGAACTTTTACATTTTTATTTTGTTGTTTTGTTTTTTGAAGATAGGGTTTCTCTATAGCTCTGGCTATCCTGGAACTCACTCTGTAGACCACTACACCTGGTAGAACTTTTACATTTGATTATATTCCCTTTTCTCTTTCTTTCTTTCTTTCTTTCTTTCTTTTTCCTTCCTTCCTTGCCTCCCTCCCTCCATCCATCCATCCCTCCCGTCTGATTTCCTTCCTTTCTTTCGACAGGGTCTTACCATAGCCCAGCCTGTTCTGTAATGTGATAGGTAGACCAGGGTAACCTTGAATTTGTGCTGCTCCTGCTTCACAAGTGCTTGGATTACAAGGGTGAGCTCCATGCCCAGCAGAACTGAAAATGCGGCTTTCTGTGTGACAGGACCATAAGTTCTGTAGCCCCTTACAGTGGTCTGTATACCTTTCTTCTTCTGGTGTTAAATAAGAAAATAAAATTCTTGTTCTTTAATGGTATATGTTAGGACAGTAGTTACAAATGTCACTGGTGTGCTCTGTTCAGGCTTGGAGAAGACGCCAGCACGCTGCTAGCATTTTGATGACTTTGTTCTCCCTCTTCAGTAGAAAGCATTAGTTCATTGCAGACCACCAGCCATTACCTCGTCGGGAATGTGGAGACCACCGTAGAGGGAAATGCATTACCTGGCAAATTGCCCGAGACACCTCTCAGAGCAGAGCCTCCATCTTCATACAAGGTAAATCTAACATTGGTGTTATCTTGATGTTGTTTTGCTATAAGCAGTTATGTTTATAGTGAGGAAGATAAATGTGTCCTTAAAATGAAGATGAAACCATAAAGATTAAAACATTGGATCATTATTAATGATGGGTACATTATAGTTTTGTTTCGTTTGTTTAGTTTATAGCCTAGGCTGAGCTCAGACTCACAAGGATCTTCCTGTCCCCGTCTCCTCAGAGCTGGAACTAGAGGTGTAAGTCACCGCACCTGACTCACTCATTTATTGTGGGGTGCCTGCCGGGGGAGGCTTTCAGGAGCTGGCCCCAGGGACACTCAGGTCATGAGGCTTGGCCACAAGTTCCTCATGCTGGCCATTATCTTAATGTGGTATTCAAAGTGTTCCATTCTTCTTCTATAAAGCTCATTTAATGAGAGTCAGATCATGATTATCAAGGCTTGGGTTTCATGAGGTTGGGAGTCTTCAGTTCCACAGCTCGTTCTCGAGTCTCCACTCAGCCCTCACCTTGTATACACCATCTGTAGACACAGTTCTGCTCTCAAAGGTCTGTGCAGGTAATTCTCACTGAAGGTCAGATTGCTGATTTAGGTTGCGGGAGGCTTGACTAAGTGGGTAGTGTGCACTGTGGCACCTCTATCCCCTACCTCCCAGCAGGTCAGCCTCAGAGCAGACTGTCTTCACAGCCCAGGTGGTCAGTGCCATATTTGGTTCCTGAAACATCTCTAGAGCCGTGGACCTTCCCCGTTCTAAAAGCTGTGGTGTTTGTTTCTTCCTCTCCTTGTCTTCTTCCCGCAACAGGGGATAGTTCTCACTAGTCTGCCAGCATTCATACTTCCTTGATTTGTAGCTAGACAGCAGGATAAACAATTTTGCACATGTGTCTTGGGAACATAATTTTTAAGATTGTAGAAGATTTTCTTTGGGTACATTTTAAAATAAATTTTTTTGTCATGTTATTTATGTATGTCCCTCAGTCACCCCATCCCATCACTGTGGAACTAAGGAAAAGCACTCATTTTTGCATTATTTATCCCAAAACAGGTTTCTTTCTTATTTTATTTTTTGAGTTGGCTTTGACACACAAATAACACTATTATAATCAAGACACAGGTTGTTTCTGTCACTCAAACCCAAAACACTAAGAAATTTTACCGGGCATGGTGGCACACACCTTTAATCCCAGCATTTGGGAGATAGAGGCAGGTAGATCTCTATGAGTTTGAGGCCAGCCAGGCTACATAGAGAGATCCCCATCTCAAAAGAAAATAGAAATTTTCAATTTTACTTTGTGGTACTGGCCTTTCTGATCAAAACTCTTTTCCCAGGTAATGTGCCAGTGGATGGAAAAGCTCAGGAAAGCACTCTGCCGGTTCTGGGGCAGTGTGTTCCCAGTGTTCTTCATGTTTCTCAACGTCATGCTGGTTGGAGTTTTAGGAGCAGCGGGGGTCATAGCCGTGTTAAAGGTTCTTTTCCCAGTTTGTGAGAACAAGTAAGTACTTCATGTGTTTGAGACATTATTAATCTTTACCATTAGAAAGTAAGTTATATGGCTGTCTGCTGCGATCAGATTGGTGACTGCCCTAATTGCCATCCGAGACACTCCATCCAGTAACTGAAGGACACGGGCAGGCCCAGTGCTGCGCTCTAAGAGCCTTCTGAAGAAAGGGAGGATGGATTCTACTATCCAGGGGGGTCGTGATGGGGGAACCCACAGAGACAGCAAACCTGAGCTAGCTGGAGCTCATGGATGCTGGACCAACAGTCAGTGAGCTTGCATGGGACCGACCTAGGCCCTCTGCAAGTGTGTGGCGTTGGTGTAACTTGGTCTCTTAGTAAGACTTCTAACAGTGAGAGCAGGTCCTCTCCCTGGAGCTTAGCGGGCTTTTGGTAGCCTGGTCCCCATGCTGAATTACCTGGTCCCATCTTAACATAAGAGGAAGAGCTCGGTCCTGCCTCAACTTGATGCGCCATGCTTTGTGCAAGCCCATTATAGGCCTGTCCCTTTCTGAATGGAATGGAGGAGTAGATGGAGAGGGAGGTGGATGGGAAAGAGGAGGGGACGGGAGGACAGGGGGGAGAGAAGAATGATTAGTATGTAAAATAAATTTTTAAAAAAGTTATCTAAATTTAAAAAAAAAAAAAGTAAGTTATAGTCAGGGAGTAGTAGCACACACCAGCACTCAGGAGGAAGACAGGCAGATCTCTTTAAGTTTGAAGCCAGCCTAGTCTACAAAGTGAGTTCCAGGACAGCCAGGGTTATACAGAGAAATATCTTTTGCCGCTTGTATGATACAGAGAAATATCTTTTGCCGCTTGTATGGCCATGTAGCTGAGGATGGCTTTGGACTCCTGATCCTCCTACCTCCACCTCCCAAGTGCTGGCATTACAGATGTGTGCCAGCAAGCCTGAGTGTCCGATTTCACTGGCTACTTGTGGCCATCGGCAAACAGGTTCTTTCATTTCACTCCACTCTTCACTACTCCTCTCAGTGCTCACATTACAGGTCAGGAAGTTACGCTGCTGAATGCCCAAGAAAGGGTTTAAAGTGGCCACAGAATTCTGAGGGCAAAGACAGACAGCCTGTAGAGATGCAGTCGCTGCCCACTATTAGATATTAGCAGTCTATTAGCTGTTCAGACACTGGCTGGGCTTGCAAAGCACAGGGCTGGCTCCAGGCACAATGGTCCTGTGAATGGCAGGCAGTTCCAGTCAGTCTTGTCGGGCAGGAATAGGTTTAGGAACATTAATTACCGGTTCCTCCTGATGGCCTGGTGACTGCTTAGTTGATGGGTGACTCCGGTCTTGAGTACCTGCTTTTTGTTGTTCAGTTTGGATATTTTAGATGGGTCTCCATATGTAGACTAGGCTGGCTTTGAATTCATGAATGACTTTCCAGTCTGTGCCTCCTGAGTATGGGGATTCTAGGTGTGTGCCACCACATCTGGCTTACACATGACACAGGTGAGGGGACTGCATCATCCATGCGTCTGGTGTGCTTGGTAACTTCCCTGGCCTGGCCCTTATGCTTCTCCTTCGCTAAGTTAGGAGCCAGTAACTTATTTCAATCCTCAGCCTTTTCACGTGCTCAGCAGCTGGTGACTGAGTTGTAGAGCAAGAGAGTCATTGTTTATCAGCAGACTGCGTCACACAGTAAGATGGCGCATGCAGCTTGGAAACTGCCCTTGTACGCCACCGAGTAACTTAGAGCAGTAGTCTGACCAGCTCATGGCCAGTCAGCTTGGGATTTTAAGATGACCGTGGCTGCTGGCTTAATGGGAGACATTTGGCTTGATATGAAAACCTACTGTGTGTCACGGATTTTGAGACTGAGGTTGTGTGTCAGTGGACAGTGACTAGAAAGCCGTCGGGTCTCCCCTTTCACCAACAAGGGTGGTGACAGCTCTTGCCCTGAAGACTGTGCTCTCCTTCCTGCAGGACCAGGCAGTGATCTTTGTTCCCTTCTAGTCTCTCAGCATGTGTGGTTAAAGCGTTTGTACAACCTGTATAAACCATGAGAGAGAAGGTGGACTGTACCCTTCAAGTGATGCTGTGTATACCAAACTCCTGGCTGGGTGACACTGGCGATAACGACTTATCTTGTATTTCAGAGGCATTCTTCAGGTGGATAAGATGAATGTTATAACAGTGGCACCTATCATCTTATATCCAGAGGGCTCCGAGAAAACAGCAGAAAAACTTCAAAATAAAACGTGTATTTAAAACACCATCTTCAACGTGGACTTGGAATTGCTCTGCTGACTCCAGACTTGCCATCTGAATACCATTCTACTTAAATCATTAATCAGTTTATACATAGAAATTGCCAAATTCCTAAGACTGCCTGAAATTTGGCCTTTACAATGCCAAGTTAGAGTTTACCTCGTTCCATACACAGGCTGGCTGTTCCAAAGATGAATTATTAAGGGAAATTTAAGTGGGAAAGATGTGACTTCAAAATAACCAGAATGAAGAAAAGGTGAGACAGACACCAAGTGCCAATAGCTTCCAGGTGCCTTTGCTGCAGAAACTCTATCTATTTGATTACTATTGTAAGGTTTTATAAGAAGCACTTTATGAAATTCTAATTTAAAAGCTGAAGAATTTAACACTTTGTTTTTTACCAGTACAATGTGCCTTTATATCACACACGACTCAGTATGAAATCACTGAAGTGTACTATGGTCTGTGTCCATGCCAACTGCTGACCTTGACTGTACCAGGATTTAGAAGTAGTAGTGACATGTTCTCACTCTAAAATAAACGTTCTTTTTTAAAAGAATTGCTTTATTTTTAATTATGTGCATGGGGGGGGGGGCTATGTGCACATGAGTACAAATGCCTGCTGAGGCCAAAAGAGGGCATTGGATCCCCTGCAGCTGGAGTGAGAATGGCTGTGAGCTACCTGACGTGGGACTGGGAACCAAACTTGGGTGGTATGCAAGAGCACGAAGCATTTTAACCACAAGGCTCTCCCTCCAGCCCCCTCCCTCATCTAATAGGATAAAAATATAGCGGTTTGGGTTAAGTTTACCTAAGTGAGCATCACTCACTATACATGACTGAAAGTGAAGTTCAGCTCTTTCAAAGAAGCTGTCATCTTCATGGAATTAAGAATGTAGCCATGGGGGCTGGAGAGATGGCTCAGTGGTTAAGAGCTTTGCCTGCTCTTCCAAAGGTCCTGAGTTCAATTCCCAGCAACCACATGTGCTCACAACCATCTGCAATGAGATTTGGTGCCCTCTTCTGGCCTGAAGGGATACATGCAGGCAAAACATTGAATACATAATAAATAAATAAATAAATCTTTAAAAAAAATGTAGCCTCAGCCTTCTGGTTGAATAGTACCGTTTATAAACGTTTCACCTTGTTAGCGGTCACTCAGATTAGCCTATTTCAACAATGTTATCTAGCACACACAATTTACTTCATGTGGTTTTTATTCTTTTCCATTAAAAGTTTTGACATGACTTCAATCTTGCATTCTCCTACAGTATTACAGGCAGGTAACACTACTTGGTTATATGTAGAGCTAGAACCCTAGTAATGAGCTATATCCCTAACCCTAGCTGGGTTGTTTTAATTGTGTGTGTGTGTTTCTGGGCATGTGCACATCCATGAAAGTCCAAGGATCCCAGAGGCTTTGTTACCCCCTTGAAACTAGACAACATGGGCACTAGGAACTGAACTTAGGCTTCTGCAGGAGCAGTGTGCACTCTCAACCAGAGCCATCTCTCCAGCCCCAAGAGTTCTATTCTTACTCCAACAGAAAGGGAAGAGAAGCTACCATGACACCAGAGGGGAAGGAAGATACACCAGCCTGGCTACGCTGTAGTTGGCTGCAGTGTAGGAGTGTTTACAGCTTTCAGTTATTACCACAGAGCAGCAAAGAGCAGGGAGAGATGCTGTAGTTAGCAGAAATCAAGCAGCTCTAGAGGAAAACACTGTGCAGCTTAAAAACACTGCCTTTATTCAGAACCTGAAAGAGTTTAAAAATCACACCATTATGAAAGTTTAAAAAAATATAGCACTCAGTGCAATGAAATACTACATTTACTTATTTTTCAAAGACTTAAGGCAGATTTCTGAGAGTTTACACGTGAGACGTTACCTAGCATGACCCAAACTCAACTATCCATTTCTCATATCTTTCAATATCTGCAGCTGATACCGACTTAGAAACTTTCTTTAAAGCCATTTCAAAATCCTCCATGGTGGTAGGCATATGCATTTCTTCTCTGGAAAGGTTTCGGATTTCTTCTGGAGTTAGACCCTCAATACGCCTTCTCATGGCCATCAAGGATGCGTCCCTAGGTTTAAGTTTTAAAAAAGCCCAAAGTGTTACTTTAATTGAATTAAAAAAAAAAACTGTCAAATTCTCTTAAGATCTTACACATACTACATACATACATTAATATTGCACTGCACCTTACATTGGAAAACATGGCTTACTTTGAGTTCTTTTTAGCAATGAAATCTTCCAAAATGAAGTAAGTATACTAATATTCAAGTAATAAATACTGAATATACACAGTCCAAGATAAAGTATAAAAAAATCAAGAAGCTTGCAATTTCATCTCCTTATGTGTTCAAGAAAGAATAGGTATTTATCATGAGGACAGAACGGAATGTTAGTTAGCAGTAACTTCATTTGTATATATACTCTCTGACCCTCAAGTTCTGAGTGATGTGCTCACTTAGCAACGAGGAAGCTAGGTAGGCAAGCCTCTGAGACTTGGAGCAGGGCCACACCGTGTTGAGCCAACTGGACAAAACATTTAGGGCACAGTGACTGAAAACAAGACTATAGTATTACAGCCTATGCAATCCTGTGAGAACATTAAATACACGTCAGTCATTTCCCATCTAATATTGCAGGGAAGCAAAGCTTCTTGAACTTACAGCTTTCAAGTGGACTGGGGACCATCAAATGCAAGACCTGTTAACACTAACTTAAAACCAACTTGTAACCATAAATATAGTGTAGTGTAGGGTTGGGTTCTTTGTAGCACTTGGGATCAAACTCAGGGCTTGCACATGCTAGGCAAACGCTCTACAAATGAGCTATATCTCTTGGCCAGTGTAGGTCATTTGCCTACAATATAAACACCAACAACTGAAGTTTATGCTTACAAAACATGAGAGAGAGAAATACACACCTGCATACATTGGTAATGTCCGCACCCGAGTAACCTTCCATGTTTTCTGCTATGCTTGCAAGGTTAACATCATCAGCCAATTCCAGCTCTCGAAGACTTATTCTTAACAGTTCTTCTCTGCCTTTTGCTGATAGGAGAAACATTTTAAAACATAAGCCTTCAATGGAACAGAATATTGCTAATTTTGCTCAAGCAATAACCTACTTTCTGATAACAGTTTTAAAGATGGCCTCAGAATGTAGCTCAGGTTGCCCCTGAATTCATTATCCTCCTGCCTCAGTTAGAAGTACTAGGATTTACAGGTAAAAGCCACCATGTCCACCTCAAGCCCACAGAGTATTGGGAATTGTTTTCCAATTCTTGGAGCAAGTGTACTCATCAAGTTATCAAGACTTCCAGGTTCTAGATCTAGCCAAACAACCACACAGGCAAGCGCATGCATCTGCCTCCTCAAGGAAGGCTACCATCCGTTCTCAATTACAAACTCGCTGATGATACCTGACGGCAATGGAATGTAGATCCTTTTCTCAAGACGCCGCCTTAAAGCCTCATCTATATCCCAGGGGAAATTAGTAGCTGCCAGAACCATAACCATCTTGGAAGGGTCATCATTTTCTGAGGCGCCTCCAACACCTAAAAGGGTAGGGAGAATAAAAGTTACTGCGTGAGATTCAAGAAATAAAGCTCAGTTCTTTACAGACTATGAAGCTGTACACAGTGAAGCAAGGTGGTGCAGTCTTCCAGCATCCCTAAGACTCACGTTGAGTATGTGACCCAAGAAAATGAGGTTTTGCAGTACACAATAATACAACTCAGAGGGATTTAATGAAAACATCAGCTCATCTAATTACTTACCAATTATTTAAAAAAGAAAAAAAAATCACTTGACATGGTGATGCATTCCTTAAATCTCAGCACTTGAGAGGCAGAGGCAGGTGGATCTCTGAGTTTGAAGAATCTCAGGACACCCAAGACTGTAGAAACCCCGTCACAAACAAACAAACAAACCTATCGGTCTGAAGAAACACCTTAGTAGTTAGGAGCCCTGACTGCTTTTCAATTGCCAGCACCATGTGGCAGCTCACAACTCTAGTTCCAGGGGTTGTGACACCCTCTTCTGGCCTCCTCTGGCACCAGGTATGCACAAGATGCACAAACACATGAAAACACACTCATTAACAATGTACTCAAGGGGCTGGAAAGATGGGTCAGCGATTAACAGCACTGCTCTCATCCAGAGGTCCAGAGTTCAATTCCCAGCAACTACATGGTGGCTCACAACCATATGCAATGAGATCTGGCTCCCTCTTCTAGTCTGCAGGCATAAATGCAGACATAACATTCCATACATAATAAATAAATAAATAAATAACTCTTTTAAAAATAAATAAATAAGAATGTATTCACAATTTATGTGTGGAAGTATTCCAAGTACATACACAACCTCTAAGGCCAATTTGTTTGCATTTTATGTCTACTTATTGTGGCTAAAAATAAGAAATCAATATATATGCCAAAGAGTGGTGTGTGGATGCCATTACTTCTGACATGTCACACAATCAAGAATATCTATCCAATCTCTTGCCCTGAATGCCTCCTCTCTCATCCTTCTGGAGTTCTCACATATACTGAATGTGCTGGACTAGCACCACAAACAGCTTCATTCCCAATCTATGCACAGACATATGTGTACCATCCATTTGAACCAGCAGCTCGGCTTTCACCCTTCGGCTTGCTTCATGCTCTTCAGAAGTCCCTCGGCGACTACAAATGGAATCTATCTCATCAATAAATATGGTAGCTGGAGAGTAAAACCGAGCCTAAAGGAAGAAACCAAGCAATAGCAGGTTTTAGGGTTTTGATTTTTCTTATTTAAAAATAATCTGAGGCTGGGAATACACCTAGTGATGGCGTGCTTGCCTGCTCTGCCCAGTGTCACGGAAATAAACAATTTGTAGATTAGGAACTGGGAAATGTGAGCACTTGCTGCTCTTGTGGTGAGCCTAAGTTCAGCTTCCATCATGCAGACAGGCAATTCACAACCTTCTGTAACTCCAGTTACGGGGATTTGACACCCTCTTCTGGCCTTTGTGGGAACCAGCACACACAACACACAGACATACACACAGGCATTCAGATTTACACAGAAAATAGGAATCAACAAATCTTTTTAAAAAAACTAGCAAACAACTAAAGAGGCTGCCATACACCTTTCCTCTTGCCTAAAGGAAATAAAAGAGGCCATGGCATCATATTTAATTGTTTTAATTACATTTATTTGTGTGTATGCATGTATGTGTGGCTATAGAAGAGAAACAGAGCGTATTTACATAAAGACAACTTGCAGGTGGTCAATCTCTTTTTCCACCATGTGGGTCTCAGGGATCAAAGTCAGGTTGACAAGCCTGGTGGCAAGCACCACTGAGCCATCTCGTTGTCCCATCTTTTTCTTTTTTGGATACAGGAATGTATTAATCCCAGGTATCCCCAATTTGCTCTATAGCTGAAGGTGACCTGAGTCCATTTCTCCTGCTGGGGTTTCAGATGGGCACTGTCACAGTCTAAAACATAGCTTCTAATGAAAACACAGACATCATCATTTTTCCATTATATAAACTCTCTCCTCCTCCTCCTCCTTCTTCTCTCTCTCTCTCTCTCTCTCTCTCTCTCTCTCTCTCCCAAAACAAAACAACCATAAAAAAAAAGTATCTGTGTGATAAATACAGGATTACCCTATACCCTATTATATGAACAACTATGATAGGACATTTAGAAGTACTGGTAGATAGTCTCAAGTTCTAGAAAAAGCTTGGCTGAAACCATTCCTTTACACTATAGCATCCGTCTAACAGAGAAATCCTAGTTAGATGGTCATTTTTACATAAACTTACTTTTTTTTTTTTTTACATGAAATGTATCTTAATGTTTCTAAGTAGATTGTTAGAAAAGTCAATTTTTACTGTGGTGGGTTTTTTTTTATTTGTTTCTCGAGACAGGTTTTTTTTTTTTTTTTTTTTTTTTTGTAGCTTTGGAGCCTGTCCTGGAACTTGCTCTTATAGACCAGGCTGGCCTCGAACTCAGAGATCCGCCTGCCTCTGCCTCATGAGTGCTGGGATTAAAGGCACGTGCCACCACCACCCAGCTTACTTGTTGTGTTCTAAGCACATGAACGAAAATTAAATTTCATTCTGTATGTTGTCACACCAAGAAAAACCCTCCATTTCTGATTCTTCTGCTTCAAGTGAAGGCTACAGGACACATGCCAAATTGGTTCTGCTTGGCTTGGGAGGGCACTGTGGAGAGATTTTCAATGGACACCAATTGGCTCTGGCTTCTGGTAAGGGAAACCTCTGCTATGTGCAAACCATTGTTGGTAACAGCCCACTATTACGAGAATCCAACCAAGAGACATTCAGAAATGGCTCATCACACCCTCCTCCTAATCACGATACGAGCACAGGCTTTGACTGGAGGCCAAATGCTGACTCCTGGACTTCTGCGCCAACAGCTGCAGTGAGGGTGCACTCTCTGGCTCCTGCTTCTCACCTCAGGCCCCTTATAAGCCTGCCCCAAGTCAAAGCCAGCCACACGAGAGCACTGATCAGGAAGACCTCTAACCTTAATTATTTTAGACTCTTATAGCACATTAGTAATGCTAATGCCATAGTGTGCACATGCTCAGAAACTAGATGTAGCCCCACCTCTGGAGGAGAGGAAATAAACAGGAACCCAAGTCACTCATATTTACAGAGGTCCTTCGCAGAGTGTCATCCTATCTATGTAAGGGGTAAGTCAGAGGTCCGGAATCGCTAGAGCTGCCTCAAACATTACCATTTCAAACAGAAGACGGACAAGCTTCTCAGACTCTCCTCTGTATTTGGAAGTCAGCGTTGATGAAGAGACATTGAAGAATGTTGTCTTGCATTCTGTAGCAACTGCTTTAGCAAGGAGTGTTTTTCCAGTGCCAGGTGGGCCAACCATCAGTACTCCCTGTAGGAGTAGAGCAGTGTATCATATAACAGTGTAAGCAAAGACTTCATCTGCCATTGCCATTTCCTTCCCTTTTCTGTTTTTTGAGGAAGATAAACACAAACGAGGCCTTGACCCCCCGGACTCCTTGATCCTCCTGCTCTATGCTCTGGAGGAGTGGGACTATCAGTGGACACCACCTTGTCCAGTAGCTTGCCCTTGTTCTAATGAAAAATACCAAGTATCAAATTTCACTAAATTTATGAAACAATGAGACAAAGAACAAGGAGAAAAATGAATGTTATTTCATAACGAAGTTTTACTTATTTATTTTTTGATATAGGGTCTCATTAATTTAGCACTGGCTGGAGTGGAACTCACTCTGTAGACCAGGCTGGCCTCACATTCACAGAGCTCCACCTATCTCTGTCTCCAAACTGCTGGGATTAAAAGTATAAGCCATCTCTACTGGAACAAATACCTTTTCTATTACACAAAAGGAAGATAGTAACATTAAAAGTTTGAAATTCAGTTAAGATAATTATTATTATTCATTCAAAAGATTAATTATTAACAATTGATATTTTAAAAAGTAGATAAATGCTCACTCTTAACCCACATTCCTTTAAATAGCTCCTTTTCATATCATCTCCAAAATTACTATGACAAGTCATGTGACATGATAATGGAGCGCACAGCCAATGGGTCCTATGTGCAGCAGAAGGTCACTCTAAGTGAGCTGTGTGCGGGCAGAATGGTCCCCAACACTGTACTTACTCTGGGAGCCTTGCACAAAACTCCAAATACAGCATAAACTTTTTCAATTTTTTTGGCGGGGAGATAGGGTCTTACTCTAATCCAGGCTGTCTTGGAGCTCACCATGTAGCCCAGGCTTACCTCAAAGCCAATGTGATCCTCCTGCCTAAGACTCCTGAGCACTGGATTACAGGCTTGAACTACTACACCTGGTTTAAATTTTTCCTTACTCCACTTTCTCCAATCTGAGTAAGTAACGGCTCTCCACAGCAGCACTGCCATGTCCTCTGACGACTTACTTTCCATGGTCTCCTAATGCCCTTAAAGAATTCTGGCATCCACATTGGTAACACCACTGCTTCCTTAAGCAACTTTTTAGCTTCTACTAAATCAGCAATATCATCCCTGAAAGAAAAGATACTTCATCAGCCAACCCCTTACATTATATATCCAGCCCTATAATCATCACCCTGACAACCTTCACCCACACAGGATTTTATGGCACAGACAAAACATTAGTCTTAAGCTCTAATCAGTACACACAGAGGATAACCTTTGTCTTTAGTTCTTGGTAATAATGGTTTTCAGTTTAACTCAGGAGAGCATAGCTCTCATTCATTCATTCTCTATGCTGCTGGGCTAGTTTAAAATTTGTGATGTGATATGACCTAAGTCAAGTTTAAGCACTTCCTTAACTGAAAAGCTTGGCACCATAAATGTTTGCATACACCTCACCACTTAAGCATTCTCTGATCCAAAAACTGTTCAGCTTAATTTCATCAAAAACTCTCCAAACTTTCAAAACATAATGTATTTGCTTGTTTAAAAAAAATGTAGCTTAAGGCCCTAAGTTGGATAAATGAATGACACAAGCCAGTACTTAGAAGGAAGCCTGTTCCCATAGAAAAAAGTCATTTACCTCTCTTTACACTTGAAAATATACCCAATAACCAGACAGACAGTGGTAGAGCATACTCAGGAGGCAGGAGGATCTCTGAGTTTGATGAAAGCATGGTCTACAGACCTAGTTCCATGACAGCCAGGGCCACACAAAGAAAACCAAAACCAAACCAAACCAAAACAAAACAAAAAATAAACTTGAGGGGGCTGTAGGGATGGCTCACTAGTTAAGAGCACTGGCCACTCTTCCAGAGGTCCTGAGTTCAATTCCCAGTACCCATATAGCAGCTCACAACTGTCTGTAATTCCAGTTCCATGGTATCCGACACAGACACACATGCAGGCAAAACACCAGCTCACAGGGCTGGAGAGATGGCTCAGAGGTCTTCCAGAAGACCTGAATTCAATTCCCAGCAACCATGGTGGCTCACAACCATCTATGAGACCTAATGCCCTCTTCTGGTCTACAGGTATACATGCAGGCAGAACACTGGATACATAATGAATATATTATATATAATAAACAGATAAATCTTTAAAAAACCAACAACTCACATAAAGTAAAAATAAATTATTTCTTAAAATGTGGATATTGGTACATTTTTGGATTTCTGATTTTTCAGATTAGGGCTGCTGAACCTGCATTATCATTGAAGCATTTTATCTTATATTTCATAACTCAAATGGCTTAGAAGAATGGCTATTTTAAAAATAGCAAACAGGGCATAGAGCAGATATAGCTGCTAAGCTCCCAACTTTACTAAGAGGCAGACACCAACAGTAAAAAAACATCAACATCATTATGAAGTTCTTCCCAGCCACTAGAATACCTATCAGTACTACTAGTGTATGCAGCAGTTTTATTATGAAAATAGATTTTACTGCATAAATATAATGTGTAAGGATAATGTATATTTATACTGTATAAATATTTTAGTTGAAAGTATGTAACAAGCCGGGCAGTGGTGGTGCAGGCCTTTAATCCCAGCACTCGGGAGGCAGAGGCAGGAGGATCTCTGTGAGTTCGAGGCCAGTCTGGTCTACTAAAGCTAGTTCCAGGATAGGCTTGATAGCTACAGCAAAACCCTGTCTCGAAAAACAAAAAACAAACAAATAAAAAGTATGTAACACAATACAACTAACTTGTAGAAAAGTGATCTCTTATAAGACACTATAAAAATTAATAGCTCCTCTATTAGATATAAATAAAGTTGAGGATCTTCCACTAATAGCAAATAAAAAAAATCTACCATAAGCCATAGACATAAACAAATGAATTCATAAAAACCTCCACCTCTGGCTGGTGAGCTTGCTCAGTGTGTAAAAGCAGTCACTGAACCAGACTGAGGTTCTGGTCCTCAGAACTCACAGAAACGTGGGTGAGAAGAGAATCCACGTAAGTTTTCTCCAATCTCCAATCTGTGCCATAGCACAGGCTCTACCCCATTATACACACAATAATAAGAGTTTCTGCTTGTTTGTTTGTTTTTTTCATGAGAATAAGAGGTTTGTTTGTTTGGGTTTTTTTGTTTGTTTGCTTTTTGTTTTTTCTTTAAGTATCCCTGGCTGTCCTGGACACAGAGATCCACCTACCTTTGCCTCCCCAGAGCTGGTGTTAAAGGCATGCAGTACCACCACAGGGCAATAATAAAAGTTTAAAACAAACAAACAAACAAACAAACAAAAAAACCAAACCTCAATCTTTTCAACATTAGAAAGGGGCCCAAGAAATGAAATTAGTTCTTAATCCCTCTTTGTATATGACTTATTAATTTAAAAGAATCTTAAGAACTAGGAATATTCTGTTCGCAAAGAACTTGCCTCATATGTATGAAACCCTGTGTTCAATACCTAATATCACACACACACACAGCGCCTAATGGATGGCTCACTGATAAGAGCACTGCTGCTCTCACAGAATGCCAGATTTGACTCCCACAATGCAACTCACAAGCATCTGTAACTCCAGATCCAGGAGATAGGACACTGCCTTCTGCCCTCCAAAGGCAAAACCCTCATTCACATAAAATAATAAACTTAAAAATGCAAAATACAAATAAAGTTACAAAAACACTTCAAACTGGGTTGGAGAGATGGCTCAGTGGTTAAGAGCATTGCTTGCTCTTCCAAAGGTCCTGAGTCCAATTCTCAGCAACCACATGATGGCTCACAACCATCTGTAATGAGGTCTGGTGCCCTCTTCTGGCTAGCTGTATACATAATAAATAAATAAATAGATAAATATTAAAAAAAAAAAACTTCAAACTAAAGTCTAGATAATGTAGTACAATTGGTTAAATACTTGGTTAGGAAGCACAAGCCCTGGAGCCCTCACCATCACTATGTAACTTGGCCACTGTAACGTATGTCTGTCAGCGCTCAGGTCAAAAGGACAAAATTCAATGCCGTGCTGGCTACACAGCCATTTTGGAGTCAGTCTGCACTACAGGGATCCCTGTCTCACAACAAACAGGAATAAAAATCTCAAGACACCATGTGGGTGACGCAGCTTTCCACTTATGTCCTGTTTATACCGCAGATCCTCTAATTGTCTTCAAAGACAGATCTTTGGCACATACCCAGATTTTCTCCATCTTCCAAAGCTCAATTATCTTGCGATGTGACTTACCACCGAACATTGGGATTCTGAGAAATTATATCTCTTTCCAAAGCTTCTACCAAGTCCTTGTCGTATCCAGTGCTGTCAAATTTATGTGCCTCTGGTTCCACAACTGCAGCTGATTTGTTCTACATGAGGAGATAAAAACAGAAGAAATTTTAATTCGAAGTTTGTATTTTGTTTCTGTGAATCAGAAATAATAATCAAACCAAAGTGATTTTGTTTATGGAATGGTCTCCTGGCGTAAACCTAACACAAGTCAAAAACTTCTGACCCTCTTGCCTCCCAAACCTGGCCAAGGAAAACCAATTCTAATTAATCAATATAGCTTTTTCCAAGACACTATAGGCCAGAAGGAAGTGGTGCAGTATCTACCAAGTGCACAGGAAACCCAGAGTCCTTTCAGCACAGTAGCCTCAAGAAAGGAAGAGGATAAAAGACAGGCGTAGGAACACAGGCCCAGAAGCCCAGCCCTTGGGAATTAGGAACAAGAGGACTGAGAGACACCTCACTAAACCCAACCAAACCAAAACCACACCCCTCAAAACAAACAGACAAGCAAACCTCAGATAAGAAACTAGCAGAACTTTATCAACCTCAAAACATGGACAGGTCAGGACGATACATGGAACTATGTAAACATGGCAGGTTTTATTTCCCCAAGTTTTCTAAATTACATTAAACAACAAAAGCACAAGTCTAATGCAGTTCTAAATTAATACAAAGGAAATGTTTTTATTTGTAAAAAGGGAGAATAAAGAGATATAGAAGACTTCTGTACTCAGAAGTCATAAAATGACTATCAGCAAGTCACTTCACAACCCCCATATCGATCGATAGATGGATGGATAGATAGATAGATAGATAGATAGATAGATAGATAGATAGATGTGTATCTACTTAATTTAAGCAAAAATTAAATTAATTTTTAGTTCTGGCCAACCAGTTGTAGCACAAGCCTTTAATTCCAGCACTTGGGAGGCAGAGGCAGGCAAATTTCTGTGAATTCAAGGCCAGTCTGGTCCACAAAGCAAGTTCCAGGACAGCAAGAGCTGTTACACAGAGAAACCCTATCTTGGGGGGAAAAAAAGACAAAACAAAAACAAAAACCATTTTGTTTCATGGGGACTGGAGAGAAAACTCAGTAGTTAAGAGCACTGGCTTCTCTCCAAGAAATTCTGAGCTCAATTCCCAGCACTCACATGGCCCTTCCACCTGTCTGTAACCGTCCTATGGATCCAGTGCTCTCTTCTGATGTGGAAATGAACATGCAGACAAGACATCCATACACATCAAGTAAGTAAATCTCACTTTCGTTGGTTTGTGTGTTTAAGTATGTCACATGGGTGTGGGGTTCTCTGGAGATGGAGGCAGAGGAGATTGAGCGCTCTGATGGAGTTGCTAGGAATCAAACTCAGGAAGAGCACTAAACGTACTTTAACCACTGCGCCATCTCCCAAGCTCCACCTTTCACTTTCGAAGGCCACAACATTTACCTTATCCTCTCTTCCTTTATTCTGTTCTTTCTTTTCCCGACTACGAACAGCTTTCCCTCTGTCATTGTGAAGATGCTGTGCAGACGGACGGTGAGTTCTGACGACTGTGCCTGCGCGGTTACTATGTGGTTTAGGGTCATTGTACTGAGAAGACTGACGTTTCCTAGGTCCTGGTGAGGGTCTAAACAACACAAGATCATTAAAATCATACTTAATTCCTGAAGTAGCAGGGTACACACCCAGCTAATGAAAAGAACTAAAGAAGTCAAGGCAAACACCGAGCACAAACTTTAGGATGCTTGAAACCCAGGTAAACTGCTATGGCCAATGACAGGGATGCAGTACTGTCATACTTTAGAAACAAGGGAAGTAAAAGTCACTCCTATTTAGGACATTACTGTGCAGCAAGGAGCAGTTATCAGAAAACAATGTTCATCAGAAGAACCAAAATGCAAATGCTGGATTTCTTCTACCACGGCTACAGAAGCAATTCAGTGTGAGTCTACTTAGAATATATTATAATCTTGTGGTTTAGCTAAAGGTTTTAATAATTTCCCTATTCTAAAAGACTAGGATGAAAGGTGGGTACAGTGGTACATGACCTTTACTCCCAGCGTTTGAAAGACAGAGGCATGTGGATGAATCACTGTGAGTTAGAGACCAGGCATACACAACAAATCCAAAGTTAGGGTTATATAATTAGACCCTGTCTCAAAATAGAAAAGAAAAAAAAAGGAAGGGAGGGAGGGAGGAAGGAAGGAAGAAACAAAAAAAGAAAAGGGAAAAAAGGGTGGTGGCTGAAGAGATGGCTTAGCAATTAAGAGCAGTTGTTACTCTTGCTGAGGACCTGGATTCTCAGTTTCCAGAACACACATAGCAGCTCACAACTGCCTGTGACTCCAGTTTCAGGAACTAGCAGAACTTTATCAACCTCAAAACATGGACAGGCCAGGAAACAATACATGAAACTATGTAAAAATGACAGGCACCAGGCACACAGGTGGTATACACATATACATACAGACAAAACATTCACACACATAAAATAGGTAAATAAAAATAAATACCGGTGGAAATTCAAAATCTCATGGAAGATGCCTCATGCTCATATATCACCCGCTTATTTCATTTTGACTCAGTGGCAGAATGTAGACCTCCATATTTAGTGGCTCTTTGATTAATGTGGGATGAATAAAAACACACAAAACCCAAAAAGAACAAAAAGGAAAAGGGCCTATTCTCAAGTACCTCAGGGTATACTTCAATGAAAAGAAAGTATATTATCTAAAGTCAGTGCACCTTAGTTGTCGGGGTTTTGTTGTTGTTGTTTTGTTTTGTTTTTTGTTTGTTTTCAAGACAGGGTTTCTCTGTGTAGTCTTGCCTGTCCTGGAACTCACTTTGTAGACCAGGTGGGCCTTAAATTCAGAGATCTGTGTCCCGCTGCCACCCACGTGCTGGGATTAAAGACACGAGCCACCAGATACCACCTGGCACTTTACTGATTATTCATTTGCTGTCTCTTAGTAGAAAACTGGGCATAAATGCCAAAGAAAGCCAAGCAGGTTCAAAAGCCTGCCAGTCTAAATCCCTCGATTTACATGTGGAAAATATGAGTTACAGATGCATGCATGGTTTTCCAGCAGTCACAGAGTGAAGAAAACTCCAGTTCCCAGATGTCCTCAGTCTGTAAGCTGAGTCAGCTACTTTCAGCCCATGCACCAGCAGTTCCGGCTACTTTCCACCTCAATTTGATACACATTTAAACAATTCTAAAAGGACATTTCAGTACAAATGTTCCCCATGTCCCTGTCTCCCAGCAACCTAGTCCATCTCCTAGATATGGCCAAGGCAAAATCTGTCAGCTTCTTGGGCAAATCTTCTTAAAAAGTCTCCACTTACCTTCGCTCAACGGGTACAGGCAAGGACCACACTTCTCCCTCAGAAGCCGGAAGCTCATGCTGCGCAGCTTTTAGAGGAGTGCTGTCCAGTTTAAAGCTCTCGAGCGTTTTCATGATGTCCTTAACATGCTTAGCTTCCACATTTATCTCCTGCCAAACCTGGTTTCAAAGAAGAATATGACTAAATTCCTTTCATTTAGGGCCATTTCCTATGTTAGAAGCCCCAACTGATCGAGAGTGAGCAAACTACATCAAACATCTTACAAAATTGCAACGACTGATTTTCTGTTCTCAAAATTAATTCTGAAAGAATGATTTAAAATGCTAGCTAAGGGGCTGGAGAGGCGTCTCAGAGGTAAGAGCTGTTCTTCCAGGGGACCCGGGTTTGATTCTCAGCACCTGCACGGCTGCTCACAACCATCTGCTAACTCCACAAGGGATCTGCTGCCCTCTTCTGGCCTCTTTAGGCAACGTATTCATTTTGTGCACTGCCACTCATGCAGGCAAAACACTCACACACATAAAATAACATCTTTTAGGACAAACCCTGGCTAATTAAATTGATACCTACATAATTCTTTTTGCTTTTTTGTTTTTGGAGACAGTCTCTGGCTGTCCTGGAACTCACTCTGTAGACCAGGCTGGCCTTAAACTCACAGAGATCCGCCTGCCTCTGCACCACCACCGCCCGACTAATGCCCACATAATCCTTCTTCAAACCTTGCAACAACTGAAAGGTTAGCTGCAACTTTCAAGTTTGACAAGAACAAAACTTCTGCAGGTTACCCTTTGATGGATTTATACTATTTAACCAAATGATTCTGGTTTTAAACAAGGTTCCATGAGTATTGTACAGCGGCCTCAAAGTCACAATTCTCCTGCCTGGGCCTCCAAGGTGCTAGGATTGCAGGTGTGCATATCAGGGTTAGTTAATTTTTAAAACCATGATCGAATTTCATTACACAGGGTAATGGTTGTACAACATTCTGAATGTATTTAACACTACTGAGTGTTAATAGTATAAAGTTTCAATATGTTTAGAACTTTATACTGAACTATACATTTAAAGCGATTTATATATTTTTAAAGTATGTTTCTCTCCCAGAAACATGAATATGGACAGTCCAATTTAAGAAAAAGTTATTTTCCAAAAGAGGCTACTTCTCTCCAAGTGTTACAGACAAGTGTGGTACTGTATTTACACAGCATCCAGGAATGAACAGTTCACAACAATTTCAGCCTAAGGAACCACACATTTCTGTAATGTTCTGTTCTAACAGCTGAACTTTGGAAAATGCTGCCCTAGACTAGATTTTATAAGTTCCAGGATTTCTAATTATAATTTTCTTCTGGTCCTTGTGTCTAAAATTCCTTAAATGGGATTCAAATATGATCAGCTTTGTAAAGTTCTATAGGAAATAGGTTCTGCAAGAATTTGCTGTCATTTGCAATTTCAGCAACGACATTAACAAATCAACTGCAGGGCTTGGATGTGGTGGTGCAAGCCATTAATCCTAAGAATGGGCAGGAAGAGACAGGATGATTGAGTACGAGGCCACCATAGCCCACACAGCAAACTCTAGGACAGCCAGGGCCACAGAGAAAGACCCTGTCTTAAAAAAAAAATAAGAAGGGCCAGGTGGTGGTGGTGCACGCCTTTAATCCCAGCACTTGGGAGGCAGAGGCAGGCGGATCTCTGCGAGTTAGTTCCAGGACAGGCTCCAAAGCTGCAGAGAAACCCTGTCTTGAAAAGCAAAAAGAAAAGAAAGAAAGAAAAAGAAAAAAAAAACAAAAAGAACTTTCACTTTAAAAGTATTAATAGATTACAATAATCAGAATAATGAAGCAGAGGTCACAACACTATTGATATTAAAGGGCTGCTGCTCACCATGACAACGAGTCTTGGTTGTCAACCTGACTACCTCTGGAATTAACTAAAACGCCAAGCCATTAGGCACACCTGTTAGGGATGTTTAGTTAATTGGATCAGTTGAGGGGGAAGACCCACATCTTCTCATGGCAGCCTGTATAAAGGACAAGGAAGAAGAACGTTTGCTCTTGCCCTGCTTGCACTCATTCACCGGCTCTAGAGCTTACTTATTCAGATTGCCAGAGTATACTTTAGACCAGTTGTGAGTTCAACTCCAGCCTGGTCTACAGAGCTAGTTCTAAGACAGCCAAAGCTACACAAAGAAATCCTGTCTCAAAAAACCAACCAACTAAACAAACAAACAAAAAAGCTTATACTCTCTGAATGCATGTACAGCATTGAAAGTCAATGTAAATTTTCTGAGTATTAAACCTAGCAGCCATGATTCTTACCTGCTGCCATTTCTGCTGGAGGCATGTATCTTTGACTGAATACAGATACTTGTTCATTTGGTCGAGAACTCCCTGATAATAGACCATCGCAGAGTCATAGTTTCCCAGCAAGGCATACTCACGAGCCAATTTTACATTCTCACTTATCATGAGAAGACTCATGCTCATACGTAAGCTAAGAAAAGAAGAAACAAGAAACATTTTCACGTTATACATCTCTTAAAAAGTAAGTACAAAGCTTCTTAAAAATATACTTTGCAGCCGGGCGGTGGTGGCGCACGCCTTTAATCCCAGCACTCGGGAGGCAGAGGCAGGCGGATCTCTGTGAGTTCGAGACCAGCCTGGTCTACAAGAGCTAGTTCCAGGACAGGCTCCAAAACCACAGAGAAACCCTGTCTCGAAAAAAAACCAAAAAAAAAAAATATATATACTTTGCAGGACTCCTTTAATAAGGAAGTTTACAATGGGGTCAGTGAGACCATTCTGTCCTGACCTCCATGTGCATACACCACAGTGTACAACTGCCCAAACACTGACAAAGTAAGTTTTTAAACAAAGATAAAATAGATAGAGTATTTTCTTTAATTTTGCCAAATACAAATAGACTAAATATTGTAACTGTAATTCTTGCTTGATACCTGTTTTGTTATATGTAATTTTATAATGTTAAAGTTAAAACCTCCCTTTTTAATTAGACAGAAAAGGGGAGATGATGTGGGATGTCCTTCTGTACACTGCGAATATGTGTTGCTTTTATTGGTTGATGAGCAAAGCTACTTTGGCCTATAGCAGGGCAGAATACAGCTAGGCGGGAAAGCCAAACTAAATACAAGGCAGAAAAAGCAGAGTTGAGGGAGACACCCAGCAGTCACCAGAAAAGGAGGATGAGCCATGAGCTTCATGGTAAAACATAAAATGAAATGGGTTAATTTAAAACAGCTGGTTAATAATAAGCCTGAGTCATCAGCCAAACTTTTATAATTAATATAAGTCTCTGAGTGTTTTTTCAGGAACCAGAGGTGGGGAAAAAACCCTCAATTTACACAATAAAATATCCAAATGGAACTATTGGGCAGTAATGGATAATTATTACATGGGTGGAACATAGTTCAGTGGTTAAGGGCACTGACTGCTTTTGCACACAGTGGCTCACAACTGTGTGTTACTCTATTTCAGGATTCCAACATCCTCTTGCCTCTGTCAACACCTGCCTGAAAGTGGTACACATAAATTCACACAGGCACACACCTATATGCATAAATAAAAATAAAACTTTTTTTAAAAAAAATATAAGGCTGGGAAGTGGTGGTGCATGCCTTTAATCTAAGCACTAGGGAGGCAGAGGAAGGCAGATCTCTGTAAGTTTGAGGCCAGCTTAGTCTACAGAGCAAGTTCTAGGAGAGCCAGAGTTACACCACAGAGAAACCCTGTCTTGAAAAACAAAAAACAAAAGCAAGTTCAATAATGCTAAATATGAGCATGAATTTTGTAAGAAAGGAACAGTTTGTGAGAATAAAGTTGCACACTCATTTTAAAGAACAATCAAGGAATACTTAGATATCATATATATATAATACATATGATATATATACATATATGTATGTATCAATGGCTCTATGTAGAAATGTTATAAAAGACTTCAGAGAAAGCCTCACAAAGGACTTGGTCTTGAACATTAATGATAGAACTATTTGAATTATCAAAAAATTAGAGGCAGGGAAAATATAAAATATATTATGTGTATGTATGAAAATGTCAGCCCATATTATGTAGAATTCATATATTCAAATACAAAACACTACAAAAAAGTTGGAGGCAATCTGTTCTGTTAGGAAACTGGCAAAGAACACAGTAAACATATAGTACATGGAAGCAATAAACAACTTTATAAATAGCAAAATAAATAGATCATCAAAAATAAACGATTGGGGAACAAAAATCCTAGACATAGAACAATGTCTAATTTGAATATCATTTTATGCCGGGCGGTGGTGGCGCACGCCTTTAATCCCAGCACTCGGGAGGCAGAGGCAGGCGGATCTCTGTGAGTTCGAGACCAGCCTGGTCTACAAGAGCTAGTTCCAGGACAGGCTCCAAAACCACAGAGAAACCCTGTCTCGAAAAAACAAAAAAAAAAAAAAAAAAAAAGAAAAAAAGAAAAAAAAATGAATATCATTTTATTAAAGTAAAAATTACCTATGCTACATAAACACTCATTTTAAAATATACATGTATACCTAAGAATGTATATGGAATATACCAATCTAAAGAGGGGGAGGAGAGAAATGTGAATCAAAAAATCAGGTACAGGGGGCAAACACCTGTAATCCTAGCAATTGGAAGGTCAAAGCCATCCTCAGTTGTATATTGAGCTTGAAGCCAGTCTGGGCTAATTAAAAGGATGGATGAGATTTTCCTCCTGGTATTAAGCTGTGACTTCCATCCTACTCACTGTCTCTTGCTTATCCACTCAAAGGAAACCAGCTGTTATGTGGCAAGGTCCTCTGTGAAGAGGCTCACACCACAAAGAAATGAGGGCGGTCTCAGGGCAGCAATTAGTGATAAACTGAGGTTCTCACACCAAGAACCCACAAGGCCCTGAATCCAGTTAGCAATCACATGAATGAGCTTGAATGCTCCTTTGGTTATGTCTTGAGATGACTGCAGTCCTGGATGACATCTTCATCACAGCTTGGTAAAAGACTGAATCAGAGGCATCACAAATCCACACATTCCTGACCCAGAGCAGCTGTGAGTGTGTGTGTTAGCAGTAAGCTGTGCACTAACTGTGAGTGTGTTAGCAGTAAGCTGTACAGTAACTGTGTGTGTTAACAGTAAGCTGTGTAGTAACTGTGAGTGTGTGTTAACAGTAAGCTGTACAGTAACTGTGTGTTAACAGTAAGCTGTGTAGTAGCTGTGTGTGTTAACAGCAAGCTGTGCAGTAACTGTGAGTGTGTGTTAACAGTAAGCTGTACAGTAACTGTGTGTGTTAACAGTAAGCTATGTAGTAGCTGTGTATGTTAACAGTAAGCTGTGCAGTAACTGTGTGTGTGTTAACAGTAAGCTGTGTAGTAGCTGTGTGTGTTAGCAGTAAGCTGTGCAGTAATTGTGAGTGTGTGTGCTAACAGTAAGCTGTGCAGTTAACTGTGAGTGTGTGTGTTAACAGTAAGCTGTGCAGTAACTCTGAGTGTGTGCTAACAGTAAGCTGTGCAGTAACTGTATGTGTGTTAGCAGTAACTGTGCAGTAACTGTATGTGTGTTAGCAGTAGGCTGTGCAGTAACTCTGAGTGTGTGCTAACAGTAAGCTGTGCAGTAACTGTATGTGTGTTAGCAGTAACTGCAGTAACTGTATGTGTGTTAGCAGTAGGCTGTGCGGTAACTTACAAGGACATAGCAGTATAGGCATGAATTGAGGTTAGGCCATCTTATCAGTAACTCAAGACCCAGCATCTAAGGAACAAAAGAAAAAGAAGGAAAAAAAATCCCGCGACATAAATAATGACCGCCGCAAGTTGTAACCACGGATATTTCACCTTAATAATAAAGCTCCATAGCAGAGACTCTACCTCTGTTACCTGCTGTACCCTCAGCACTAAGGACATGCTTGGCACACAGACCTCAAAACACCTTTGAATGGATGACTGTTGTGTTGTCCTAACACAAAACCCCTTTCCCTTGGTCTAGCTTCTATTCCTCAAAAACCTCACACTCCTTGATCCTCAGTTCAACCCACCAAGTCAGGATTATTATTTGATTAGTTTTTTTGAATTTTTACTTTTTGTATTTAGGTGTTTTGCCTGAATGTGTGTGCACCAAGTGCATGCAGTGCCCACAGAGGATAGAGGAAGGCATCAGACTCCCTGACACTGATGTTGCAGATGCTTGGAAGCAGCCATGTGGTTGCTGGGAATTGAACCTGGGTCCTCGGGAAGAGCAGCCATCTCTCCAGGCCCATTTGATTCCTCCATGAGTACTTCTGCCCTGAAACCATCTCAGCACTATGGTGGTGCCTAGTCTGGGCAGTGGCATAAGTGGAGAGGAACCTGGCCTGCTCTGAAGTGTACAGCTGATCCCTATGGTCTTGGATAAGTTGCTCTATTGGGGAGGGGTCATGGTTCAGGACTCAAAGCTCATAAAAGTTATTTCTATCTTTCTTCAACTGTATGTTTTGAATTTCTCTTTCCAGTCAGATAAAATTCCTTTCACGCCAACTATTTTTCTTTCTTTTTTTCAGGCAGGGGGAGTGGCTGAGTGTCACACCAGCTCAGGTTGGTCAAGAACCCACCTTAGTTAGCTCTCTTGCTCAGCCTCCCAAGTGCTGGGATACGGCTGAGTTACCATGCCACCTGTTAGTTACCATTCTAATAGACAAGTAACAGAAAGTCACTCCAAGGCCACATTAACATATAACATGCAGAATCCCTGGCTATCAAAGAAAACAAAGTGTTTACACATATACTACTAAAGCACCCTTATTTCACTAAATGTCAGATTTTTAAAAAAATCATCACTTTCTATTACTTTAGCAATATCTAAGCCAGAATATTTTTTTAATAATTTTTATTTTATGTAGATTGGTGTTTTGACTACATGTATTTCTGTGTGAGGGTGTCAGATTCCCCTGGAACTGAAGTTAGGGACAGTTGGGAGCTGCCATGTGGGTCCTGAGAATTGAACCCAGGTCCTCTGGAACAGTAGTAAGTGTTCTCTTTTTTTCAATTTGTTAATGATTTATTTAATTTTATTTTATGTGCATTGGTGTGAAGGTGTCAGATCTCGTGGAACTGCATTTTCAGACAGTTGTGACCTGCCATGTGAGTGCTGGGAATTGAACCCGGGTCTTCTGGAAGAGCAGTCAGTGCTCTTAACTGCTGAGCTATCTCTCCAGCCCCAAGCAGTAAGTATTCTTAACCGCTGATCCATCTCTCCAGCATCCTAAGTCAGAATATTAACACTGGTATTTATGAAATTCTTCAATTTCCCTTATCATTTCTGAAAGTCTACTGCAGGAAAATGGTTTATCCAGTATAGTATCTGGCAGTACTTGGGGAAGAGAATCTATGTAGAGGAAAAAGCTAAGAGGCAAAACTTTAATTAAATAGTTACAATTACTATTAACTGTAAACATTACCTACTAGCTCAAAAAACTGTTGCCTCAAAATTCAGAATCTTAGTTGTTAGAAAGACAATCTGCTGCTTCATCTCCAAGTCCTTCCTTTAATTACTCAGCATGCTCTGTTTTGTTTACAAGACTTGCATATAATTAAGCCAATGACTAAATTCACTTATTCAAACTGAAAAAGCTACAACAGGAATTTTAATTCAAGCATAAATTTAATTACATTAAGAAAAACCTTAGAGCTGTTTTAACAAACTTAATATCTGACAGGGAAGAGTTCCTCCACAGAGAGACAAAGTACTATCTCATTCTCCCACCTCCAATGTACAATTAGGAAAAAAAGAAAAGAAAAGAAAAGCCAGAAACTAAAGAGCTGCAGAGAAGAGAAAAGAAATCCAAACGCTGAGCAGTAGCCATCCAACAGGGTGTAGCCATGTAATTGTTAAAGGCTGTTAGGCTGGGCTCCACTGAGAACTGCCATTTTTACTGTAGTGAACATAGGTCAACCACTCAAGAAACATTTAAGGAGCAACAAGTTGCAAGGAATTTCTTTGAAGATACAGGCAGAAATAGACTGAATAGCTGAGGTAGTGAAGGCAGAGAGGTCTCATCCTTGGCTACAGAGACAGTTTGGACCACAGCACAGCCTGTCTCAAATATATACACACAAATAAACAAAAGCTAGCAATAAAGAACTGAGTGCCATACACATATGTGGAGGTGAGAGGCCAGCCTTGTGGAATGGATTCTCTCTCCACCCTGGCCTGGGTTCCAGGATTTGAACCGATGATGTAAGGCATGCCTGGCAAGGTGTCCTCAAAGGGGCTAGAGACAAGCCATTTCAGGAAGTTCACCTCTGCAATATGAGGAGTTAGTTATTGGCAGCTGATGGCTGTCAAAGAATGGTCATTAATAAAAACTGAGGATCTAAAGTTGGGGAGATGGGGGCACTAGAGGGAGTTAGAGGTAGTGCTGGATGGGTACGATCAAAAAACACTGTATAAATATAGTCTATTTTCTTCTTTCTTTTTCTTTTCTTTTTTTTTTTTTTTTTTTTTTTTGAGACAGGGTTTCTCTGTAGCTTTGGAGCCTGTCCTGGAACTAACTCTTGTAGTCCAGGCTGGCCTCGAACTCACAGAGATTTGCCTGCCTCTGCCTCCCAAGTGCTGGGATTAAAGGCGTGCGCCACCACTGCCTGACTATAGTCTATTTTCAAACAATAAAAAATATTTAAAAGAAAAAGTGGCCGAGTAACTGCCTGTAACTCCAGCTCCATAGGATCTGATATCTTCTAACTCACCTGTGCCCATTCCCAAAGACACACACATATACACATTATTAAAAATAAAGTCTCTAACCAAAAATCTAATCCAGCATCCTCCTGAAGGCATCTGAATATGCCATGCAACTTTTTTTTTGTTGTTGTTGTGTGTGTAACATGCCACATGTGGAGGTCAGAGGACAACCTTGGAGCCAGTTCTCTCCTTCAACCCTTGCTGGCTTACAGGCTTTGAACTCAGGTCTTAAGGCCCACCTGAAAAAGGACTTTCAAAGGGGCTACAGGCAGACAAGCAATTTCAGGAAGTTCACCTCTGGGATGTGAAAATGGCTACATTGTAATTTACCCAGTCACCAATGACAAGAATAAGCACAAAAACTGACACCCCTCCCCCCAGAACAAAGCATGGTATAGATCTTTTTTTAGCCTTTATAACCATCAAATGATAAACACCCAAGCATAATAAAGATATCATTACTAAAATACAAGATGCATGCTTGCATGCATACACATATAAACCTCTTCAGGAAAAAAAATCCACTCTACAGGTGTTGGTACTTTCAGTTCATCTTGAACAAAACAGATTAATTAGTAAGTGTAACAACTGAAAAGTAGGGGCTGGAGAGACAGCTCAGAGGTTAAGAGCATTGCCTCCTCTTCCAAAGGTCCTGAGTTCAATTCCCAGCAACCACATGGTGGCTCACAACCATCTGTAATGGGGTCTGCTGCCCTCTTCTGGCCTGCAGGCATACACAAAAACAGAATATTGTATACATAATAAATAAAGAAATATTTTTAAAAAAAACAACTGAAAAGTAACTTCAAAGCAGCACTCAAGCGTATCAAAAAACACCACAAGCAAAATCCATTTAGCATTTCATCTACATGAATCATATCTTTTTTCACAGTCAAGTAGAAAAGAAAACAAAAAGCATGCTGTTTCAAACACAAATACAGCAAATTCAACAAGATCCTCTAATCCTTCCTTAATATTTATCAAAATTTTGGTAGCAGTTTCAAAACCAAACACAAAATCCTTTGAAGATTGTATTTACACACACAGCTACAGCTTTCTTGGATAATAAACGCCACAAAGGTTCACAGGGTTTTTTGTGGTCTTTGAGGACTGAAAGTTGATCAACACTGACTTTTTTTTTTTTTAAGCATGATACAGTTCACAAGTTGCCAGTGTCGGTAGGAGGAAGTTCTGCTCCTAATCCTTGGTATGAAAATTTACTAATTACCAAACCATCTGCTTCAGAAAACACAACAGGATATTAAGACATTTAGACTTCTAGTAACATGACAAGAATATTTCTTGACACCTGCTTTAAGTGCACACATTCTGAAACATCAATGTTTCCAGCAGGAACTAAAGGGTTGATTTATTTTAAGAGAAAACGGCATCATTTAGGTGTCGGTACTGGCCTGCCCTTACAGTTCTGACAGGGAACGTCCTTAGTTGTAGCCACTAAGAGCACCTCCCGTACATATTCGCTACGTTCCCTTTTAAAAGATGGCCTGCCCATCTCCCATCTCATTTTTCTCTCCCCCCTCTCTTTCTTTCTTGCTCTCTTTCCTTCCTCTATCTCTTCTATCACTCTCGTCCCAAGGACCAGTCTTTGCCCCCGTCTCTGCCCCTTCTCTCTCCTCTTCCATTAAACCTCCTGTGTGAGCCTTGTTGCATGATGAAGACTTCTCTTTGCAGCCTTTTTAAAATTACAAGTCTATGTATGCAATTTTGCAGTCACATACTTAATGAAACAAATGCTTCGAGGGATAAAGTTTCTCCACAGTACCCAATCAAAAATGTCATAAGCCTTCGTTAGAACACTGGGCTCTAAAGTAAGAAATAGCCAACTTTAAGCATGTTCTGGTGGCACACATCTTTAATCCCAGCACTAGAAGAAGTCAGAAGAAGGTGATCTCTGAGTTTGAGGCCGGTCTGGTGTACAAAGCGAGAGCTCTAGGACAGCCAGAGCTACACAGAGAAACTGTCTCCAAATTAAAAAAAAAAAAAAAAAAAAAAAAAAAAAACTAAACGAAAGAAGTAAAAAGAAAGATCTTTGTTTAGGTATTACACCTAAACAAAAAAAATGAATAACAAACAACAACAACAACAAAAAAAAAAAACCGGTGCGTTATCTCAGCTAGTAAAGGCACTTGCCCAGCATGCCTGGCAACCTTAGTTCAACTCTGGGACCCCTGGGATGACGGGAACCAACTCCATAGGCTGCCCTCTGACCTCCACTCGCGAGCCCACATCTACATCATACACACAGAATAGCAATACATTTTAAAATTAAAACTAAGGACAAATACAAAGGAGAAATAATTAAACCACCAAGAAGCAGTACACCACCAACAAATTGTACGAAAAGAAGCCGAATCCCAACACCCAAGCCGTGGAGAGTTTACAGGGCGGAGGTTTCGGGGTGGGGGCGAGGACGCTTTCAACGCGTTCCCGGATCGGGTGACACCTGCACGGACAAGGGCCTGAGGTGGCATCACAAGGCTCCTCGGGCGGAGCGGGCGCACTGCGGCCGGACCACTCACCTGGCGTGCCCGAGGCTCCGGGACACGCTGCCCGACGCGTGGCGGGGAACGAGGCCCGAGCCGCAGCGTCGCGTTCGCTCCGGGAGCCGCACGGCCGAGGTCCGCGGGCACCGCAGCTCCTGCTCGCGGCCAAGGTGCAGTGAAACCGGGTAAGTCCACTTCCAGTGCCCGACCGCCTCTGCCAGTGCCGCCCCCCCCACCCGCGGGGCCACGCCCCGGAAGTGAGGGTTCTGACGCCTGCGCGCGCAGGCGGAACCTAAGGGGGCGTGGCCGAGCGCTGGGTGCGTCTGCGCGTTGCGCGCGGCGGCCTCTAGGGAGAAGGAGTAGGCGTGGGGGAAGGGGTTGGTGCTGCCTCTCCTATCTCAGTCCTTTCCCTGTGGACCTTACTATCTCTTCCCGAGGCTTGTTACCAAGCTGCTCAGAGGTTAGAGAGTCAGCGGCTCCCTTACATGTGAGTGTCAGTGGTCAAGCCATTCGTTTATGACAAATCTTGTTTTAGAACCCGGTGCTTACTTATACCGTGTAGACTGGGACCCATGTCGCGCTGTAAACACAAATACCGTCAAGACATGCTATAGGGGAAATTTTATTTCCTTGGTTTTGTTTTGTTTTGGCTTTCGGGGGCTACCGTTTTAATATAAACATACAAGTAAAGTTATGCCCCACGTTTTGCCGATACTTAACTCATTGTCTCTTTCACCAGTAGACAAAATTAAGTTAGGTGTTATAATTAGCACATTGTAGGCACAGACAGTGTTGTAGACAGAAAGAACCATCGACATAGTTCCCTTTAGGGGTACATATAATTCACTTTCTAACATTCCAGCCAAGGGCCAGGAGTCATGGTACATGACTTTGATCCTAGTGCTTGGGCGGATTAAATGGATCTCTGTGAGTTCCAGGTCAGCCAGGACTACGTAGTGGCACTCAAAAAACACATCCGTTAACTCAATAAATACAAATATATTGAGTTTAAGCTTCTGGTTCTCCTATTTCCACCTCCTCTGTGCTGTAATAACAAATGTGGGCCCCCATGCCTGTGGTTTGTGGTGCTGGAGATCAAACCCAGGTCTTTGCATATGTTAGACAAACTACCAACTGAGCAGTATCCTCAGCTCCTAGTTCCACAAGTACTTATTTGAGCAACCACTACCTGCCGCACTGAGTTTAAGATGTTTTCTGGGTAGAGAGATGGCTCAGCAGTTCAGAGCACTTGCTGCTCTTACAGAGACCTGGGCTTAATTGCCAGCACCCACATGGTGGCCAGAGACCATCTGTGACTCTAGTTCCAGGGGCTCTATCATCCTCTTCTGACCTCACAACACACCAGGCATCACCTGGTGCACATATATACATGCAGGAAAACCACATGTGTGTGTATACATATAAAGTGAAATAAATATTGACAAGAAACAATGTCTTACAGGGCTTAAAGTCTTCTAAACTTTTCACCGTGCATCAGGTCCTGCCTCCAGGTTCCTACCCCGTTTGAGTTTCCGTCCCAACTACCTTCAATGATAGTGTAAGCCAAATAAACATTTTCCTTCCCAACTTCCCTGTGATTTCAAGGTCAGCCTGGTCTACACTGCAAGTTCCAGGACAGCCAGGGTTTTATTGAGATACTCTGTTTCAAAAAGGAAGAGGAGGAGGAGAAAGAAAAGAAAGAACTGTATAGCTTTTATCTAGATAAAATATATGTGAGTTCTCACATTTGATTCCCCAGAGCAAGTCGTGTCAGTCTGACTTCAAAGAGACAGGTGTGTGCAGCTCTGCGGTGTCCTCTGAAGGGAGTGCTTAGAGGCCACCTGCTCATCAGTCGTGAGAGCTACAATAGTCATTGCTCTAACCGTGGGGTGTGCAGAACCACCTCCATTCTCAAACAATTGCATCCCCAATGGGACTCTGAAAACAAGTTTGCATTTTTTCTGGTGAATAGCCCGACTAATGAGGCAGGGCTGTAGGACATGAGAAGTTATAGGGAAAGAGGTAGAAAGGTAAATGCCAGCCAAGGAGTTAAACTTTATTCACTAAGCAAAAGAAAAGTAGAACCTGTTCAAATGAAGGTATAAAGCAGTAGCAAAAGGAGGATAAGTTTGGTGCTAAAAGAGAGAAGTAACTTGGAGGAGGGAGTAAACAGAGTGATTGCTGAAAGAGGTGGGGCCTCTGGAATTACACAGGAGGAAAACGGGCATAGAGGGTTACCCCCTGCCAATGTTTATTCATTGTCTCTTTCACCAGTAGACAAAATTAAGTTAGGTGTTATAATTAGCACATTGTAGGCACTAATTAAGTAGTTGTAGAGTAAATAAAATCATAGTAAATAATGAATGTATACTTTGGGATACCATAATCTTTTAAAGTTTTAAAGTTTTTTTTTAATTTTTATGTGTGTATGTGCACTGCATGTGTGCCTGGGGTCTGTAGAGACAAGAAAAGGGTGCTGAATCCCTCAGAACTGGAGTTATAGATTGTCGCAAGCTCCTGTGTTGGTGCTGGGAACTGAACCCAGGCTCTCTGCGAGAGTAGCAAGTGCTCTAAACCACTGAGCCACCTCTCCAGCCCTAAATAAAATCACTCTTAGAAATTAAGAGGTGTTTCTTCTATTTCATTGGAAACTAAAAGCGACTCTTGGGTTCAATTTATTAATTTGCTCAGCTAGTAACTTTCCGTTATGTATTTTTAAAAGATTGAACTCTCTCTTAGAATACACAGTAGTCTGGTTTTTATTTAAAAATTTCCATTTATTTACCTTTTGTTGCAGGGAAGGGACTTGCATGTGCCATAGGCTATGGCATGCATGTGAAGGTCAGAGGATAAGTTACAAAAACAGCTCTGTCCTTCTACCACATGGGTTCCTAGCATTAATCTCAAGTCGTCAGGCTGGGCAGCAAATGCCTTTACTTACAGACCTATGTTGCTGCTCCAAAGTCATTAGCACTAATGTATTCAAGCCATGGACTTCACTAAATTTTAGGTAATAGGCCACAGTATCATTCTACTGTCTTCTGGATTTGCTCTGTAAATTGTTATAAGCCAGTGGGCATTTATTATGCAGTGTATTGTTTTCCTCTGTCAGCTGGAAGATTTTTTCCCCTTTCCCTTAGTTCCTATCCGTTTGCCTCTGAGATGCTGTGATAGTTTAGGCCCTCCAGGAAGTAGCCTCCAAAGAATCCTTTTACTGGAAAGTGATTTCCTCTCAGTAAATGGAGAGTTTACAGGAGGTCATGAGAGACATCGTATCCTAATGTAAGGCTGGGTCCTGTGAAGGAACTCAAGGCAGCAAGAGTTTCAGGTTGTCATAATGTATGAAGAACATTTTAATGAGGCAGATGGAGAGCTTTTAGTCAAAGGTCGTCACTGGAGAAGCCATCCGGATTTGGGAGTGCCTTAGTATTCCTGCTGGACTGATTGCTTACTGGAGTCCAGTGAGGTTTGTAAAATGCATAGATGGTGGTGAATTCAGGGAATGGCAGCTTAGGCATTGCTTAGATTTCCCACAGATCTGACAAGTTCATTTTACAGCTGCCAAAGTTCTCAAGATGTAATCAACTTCTCCCCCCCACCCCGCTTCTTTTTTTTTCTTTCTTCTTCTTTTTTTGTTTTTTTGTTTTTTTTTTTTTGCATTTTGTTTTTTCAAGACAGGGTTTCTCTGTGTAGCCCTGGATGTCCTGGAATTCAATTTATAGTCCAGGCTGGCCTCGAACTCACGGAGATCTACCTGCCTCTGTCTCTGCCTCTGGAGTACTAGGATTAAAAGCATGTGCCTCTCTCTCTCTCTCTCTCTCTCTCTCTCTCTTTCTCTCTCTCTCTCTCTCTCTCTCTCTCTCTCTTCTCTCTCTCTGCCTCCATTATCTCCCTTTTCTGAGATAGGATCTTGCTATGTCATCCATGCAATCCTCCTGCATCAGCCTCTGAGCACTGGGGTTACAGGTACAGGTGCATACCACCAGGCCCAGTTTGAGGTATTTATATTATGTATTATGTCCACTAAATGTGGTAAGTTTATGACCAATATTAAAATTTTAAAACAAAAAATAAACGAGGGTCTCACTAAGTAGCCCTTGTTGATCTCAAACTCACTTTATAGACCAGACTAGCCTCAAATTCACAGAGATCCTCCTGCCTCTGGCTCCCAAGGGCTGGGTGATTTCTTCCTTTTCATGCATCATTATCCTGCAGAGAAGAGAGGTATATCAACAAGGTTTAACAGACACCTAGATGTTGAAATACGGAGCGGCGGGCTGTGTCCCGCCACCCGGCTAGCTTTACCCAAAATAATTACACGGAAACTGTATTCTTTTAAACACTGCCTGACCCATTAGTTTCAGTTTCTTATTGGCTAGCTTTTACATATTGATCTAACCCATTTCTATTAATCTGTGTAGCCCAAGAGCTGGCTTACCAGGAATGATCTTAACCTGCGTCTGTCTGGAGTGGGAGAATCATGGTGACTCCCTGACTCAGCTTCTTTCTCCCAGCATTCCGTTCTGTTTACTCTGCCTACCTAAGGGTTGGCCTATCAAATGGGTCTAGGCAGTTTCTTTATTAATAAGAAATCACTCCCACATCATTTCCCCTTTTTCTGTTTAAACAAAAAAGAAAGGCTTTAACTTTAACATAGTAAAATTACATATAGCAAAACAGTTATCAAGCAAGAATTACAGTTACAATATTTATATCTATTTTATCTTTTATCATAACTAAGGAAAACTATAACTATCTATTTATTCTTCAACTCCATCAAAGACTCCAGAAGGATATAATACTACCTAAGTAAACAAGAAATAAGAAAACTCTAGAAATGACAGAGACATCTTGCTGCCTGGACAGTCACCCAAAGTTCTTTTGTACCTTTGGGGCATCCATCTTCAGCCTTCAGGCCCAAAGTATCTAGCAGACATTTCCATGAAGCAGGAAATTCCAAAGACAGTTCAGTCACTATCTGCTGTGTCCTGCAGAATGTCTCGCAGACTCTTTCATGAGTCAGGAACCCCGAAAGACCATCTCACCTTTAGGCAAGTTCAGCAGTCCTCTCTCTGAGGGTTCTCTGTGTCCATTTTATGCAACAGTCCAGGCAAGAGCAGTTTCTTGCCCAAATGGCTATCCAACTCCATAAGGATCCTCTTCGATGCCGATCTTCCTCTCGAAATAGATTGGTGCCACCAGGAGCAGATATGTCTCATTGTCATGAAAAGTCCTAAGTTATTAAAACATTAAATGCCATATTCTGCAGTCTTTGAAAGATATGAAGAATGTCTATCTAACTGAAATGTATCTCTATATATCTAGAAAATCTAACTAACATGAATACAAGCTTGACTATTATTGATGATTAACCATTAACCTATATTTCTTAATTATACATTACATTTTTAAATGAACTACACAATCACAATACCTTAATCAAGATCAGAAATACATATACATATAACAAAATTGACTGTAAAATCCACACCAATGCAAATTACTCATACCTATATCATTTCCCCCTTTAAATGTAAAAGAACATTTACAAACAATATTTTGGGAACATGGGCGCAGTTTTTTCTCTCCAAACTGCTTCCTGCTGAATGGGGGCGTCGTTAATAAGGTCTTTCATGGTATAACCTGTGTGCTAGTTTTATCTCAGTTGGTAGTTGAGCGAAGCAATTTTCTGAAGATGTTCACAACAACCTTTCAGGAGGGCGTGGTCTATCATACCAAATTGTAATAGAAGAAATCCACAGGGTTTGGTCCTCTGTGAAAACAAAAGAAGACCCTCTCCAAAGCATCATATTCTTAAACCCAAATTTTGAAATCGTAATACCCTTATATCCATTCTGGTTTAGCTTAGCAGCCCATGTAATGAAATGTCTCTCTGTACTTAGCTCCTTTACAGTCAAAAATTTTAAAGAAAGCACAATGTACATAATCCAGACTCTCTGTGAATTTTCCATTTTTACGTGGCTTATTTTTTTTTTATTTTTTTTTAATCTCTTAACTATCTGTACTCTGTCTCTTTAAAGACTTTACCCTTTTTTAAAGACATTTACTTTATTTTCTATATTCTTATTTTTCTCTCTCTCAAGCCTATGTACATTCATCCAACACTGTGATCCATTGAGGTCTGTTATGTCTGAATCTGTTTTATTGTGAATCTGTAATATTTTTACTATCCAGGAGCATTTCTTAAAATGTTAAGCACTTCTTAAAAACTTAAGTTGCACCATGTACAGGTAATACGGTACCACCTGTGTCCTGCCCAGTCTAAACCTTAACTGTGCTGTTATTATGGTAATTACGGTAGTTCCTGCCAACCAGCACAGTTCAGCAAGGAGCAGCCGCTCCTGCCTTAGATCCATTTGGTGCCCCTGAGCTGTGCACAGTTCCAGGCACACAGCAAGTCCTCATTGGAGCCGCACTCAGTAGTTTAATTTTGAGACTGAGCATGCAGCACAGAAACTCTTTTTATCCAAGTTACAACCAAATCTGACACGCAGAGCACTGCGCAGTCTGAAAACACGTCTCTTCCACCATGCTCTTCTGCCTGCCTAAGCCTGATTCTGCCATCTGCCCAGGTGCAGGCGGGGAGCGCTGAGAGCACTCTCCTTCCGATCCCAAGCGGGAACACAAACATCCAGTCCCATAAAATCCATTGAAATGCTTTAAAGCCAGAGTTTGCACTGGCGGCACAGTCCCAAGAAGCCGCACTTTAAAATGACACAGCTTTTTTTTTCTGTTGCTGTTGCCGAATCAGGAAATCTCTCTACAACACGCCACCAACAAACAGCAAAAATCTGTGTTAAAGTCTCTCTCCCTTATTTTTAAGCCTTCTCAGGTTTTTAAGTGGATTTAGTCCATCACGTCGGGCGCCACTCTGTTGTGTTACGGAGCGGCGGGCTGTGTCCCGCCACCCGGCTAGCTTTACCCAAAATAATTACACGGAAACTGTATTCTTTTAAACACTGCCTGACCCATTAGTTTCAGTTTCTTATTGGCTAGCTTTTACATATTGATCTAACCCATTTCTATTAATCTGTGTAGCCCAAGAGCTGGCTTACCAGGAATGATCTTAACCTGCGTCTGTCTGGAGTGGGAGAATCATGGTGACTCCCTGACTCAGCTTCTTTCTCCCAGCATTCCGTTCTGTTTACTCTGCCTACCTAAGGGTTGGCCTATCAAATGGGTCTAGGCAGTTTCTTTATTAATAAGAAATCACTCCCACATCACCTAGATATTGCTTTTCTTTTTCTTTGTAGTTGTTCAAGAAAGAACAAATGGGAAGACATGCTTGTACAGCACAGTTATGAGCATGACAATATCGCCTACCAATTCCAGATGTCAGTCAAGCTCACTGGTTGTTTCTTCTCTGGAAGTCATGTTTTATTTTTCTTTGTTTGTCAAGTATGTTTAGGCTGGTCCCTAGGAATTGGAAATGTTATGTTGCAGAGCCCCTAGACTCCTGTGTTTTTCTTTGATAAAACAAGAAATTGACTTGGCTTGACCTTTTCTGCCCTGGACAGCACCTCAACTGCCAGTTCATCTTTTATGTTCTTAGACGGGATATTTGGGTTCTCCCTGCACTCATGCTTCAAGATTCAGCCAGAGGTCAGGTGTGGTGGTGCATGCTTGTACTCCTAGCACTTCTGCAACTGAGGCAGGAGAGCTGAGTTTAGGCCAACATAGGTCACTTTCTAAAAAAAAAAAAAAAAAAAACACACACACACACACACAAAAACCCTTTTACATGTCAAGATGTCATCCAAATGGACACTTATCTCATGCCATTCATTTCCTCTAGTGGCATCTGGTCTCCATAATCTGCTGGTCCTGGTTCTGCCCCAGCATTCTCAAGTAGACTTTCCTTCATGGAGTTTCTAGCTATCATATCATATGTAACAGAGCGTATCTATCAGGAGCTGATGTGGTGATACCAGAGATAAGATCTGGAGTCATCAGGTGGGTTATAAACTTGAAGGGCTAGAAAAAGGTCAGACTTCCTAGTAGCTGGCTGTGAGCTGGTGGCACATGCCAATCTCAGCACTCAGGAGGCTGAGGCAGCAGTATCACAAGTTTGTGAGCAGCCTTGACAAATCTGGACCACATGGTGAGATGCTATCTTTCAAAACGAAAGAAAAAAAAATACAGGCCGATATAGGGTGTAGTGGTTTGAATGAGAATGGGCCCCATAGGCTCTATATTTGAATGTTTAGTTCTCAGTTGGTGGACTGTTTGGGAAGGATTAGGAGGTGTGGCCTTGTTGGAGGAAGTATGTCACTTGAAGTGCACTTTGGGGTTTCAAAAGTCCACACTAGGCTCAGTCTCTCTTTCTGCCTCCTGCCTGGGAATAAGGATGTAAGCTCTTAGCTCCTGACCTAGCAGCAAGCTTGATTGCCTGCCACCACACTTCTTCCATGACAGACATGGACTAACCTGAAACTGCAAGCAAGAGCCAACTAAATGCTTTTTTTTTTTTTTTTTTGGTTTTTCGAGACAGGGTTTCTCTGTGGCTTTGGAGCCTGTCCTGGAACTAGCTCTGTAGACCAGGCTGGTCTCGAACTCACAGAGATCCGCCTGCCTCTGCCTCCCGAGTGCTGGGATTAAAGGCGTGCGCCACCACCGCCCGGCTAAATGCTTTTTTTTTTTATAAATTGTCTTGGTCCTGGTGTCCCGTCACAGCAATAGAACAGTAAGACAAGAGCCTCAGCCACCTTAGTAACAGTGAGGACGAAGATAAGGAATTAGAGATTAGATCAAAGTAATTTGTGATGAATTGAATGAGAGGGAGTCAAAATACAAAATAATCCTCTTAAACTGTTCTGCAAAGCAGATTATGCACACTCTGTGCTTCACTAGCCCTGGTGTGGATTCGCTGGCTGGAATGGGTGTGTATGTTTTCTCTCACTTAATAGTTCTTCAGCTCCCTGCAGACAACACTGTATCTCACCATTTCTCAGGCATCTCTTCATTTTGTTCTACTCCTTGGTGCTTTCATGGTTTTTATGGTCAAAATAAACTCACCATATTGTCCGTGCTCCATCCTGTGGAAAAGGAAAACAGCAGGTACAGAGCAAAGAATTTTAAACTCAGTGTGTTAAGATCTGCCCAGGTCCTAGTGATGGCGACATGTCACAGATGTGAAAACAGAGCTTGTAGTGTGATAGCAGAGGCTGTCTGTAAAAGTGGAGTGCGGACTGGATGTTGGGAACAAGAAAAGCCTCTGTCATTAGGCCTGAGATTGAGTCACTCATGAGTGTAAGCATGCAGAATTAGAATCCAGCTCAGGCCTCCTCTCACAGATATTGGTAGGCGCCCCGCTGACACTGTCAGTGAGTTCTGGGCTAGCAGACTTGCTATTGAGTCTCCATTTAAGGACTGTGACATAGCCCCCTCCCTCCACTCCTCTCTCCCTCCCCCCCACTCCATTTCCCCCTCCCTCTCGAGAAGAGCAGTACAGATTCCCTGCCCTGCGGGAAGTCCACGACGTGTGGGAGGAGGGGGAGGGAAATGGGAAACCGGAGGAGGCGGAAATTTTTTTCAACAACTAAAAACAAACAAACGACGGTGACAACCGATACCCACAGCTTCTTCCCTGACTCCTACCTGAGCGTTAGAACCTGGCGTCAGGCTCTTGCTGTGCTGCCACCGTCTCACCCTCAAAGCATGGAAGAGGATCCATTTTCTTCAGAGACCACATTGTGCTGTCTGTCTATTACGGAGGCCTAAACTCTCATTGGACTCCCACGCTATGTATGCATCTCCCCATTTGTCCATGGCCTAACTCCAATAAACTCCTTTATTCCCAGTAGTCTGTCTCAGTGTTCTCCCGAACCACCAACTTCATTCAAAGTCTAGCATTGGGAACCCTTTATTTCCTCCCCAGGAGAAACACTCTGGAGTTACACCCAGATCATGAATGCAAAGATATTCTGGGTATCAGAAAGAACGACAAAACACTGGATACTGGAGGCAGGAACCATTCATGCTTTAAATACTTCTGTCAACTTCCCTCTTCCTTTCAGATATAGACAGAGAAGGGAGAGGGGAAAGTATCAACATAGGAAAGTATTTTTACAATGTGAAGCATTAGGACATGGACCCACAAAGTAGTAACACAAATCAGAAGTATTGCATTTGGGCCTATCAATTTGGCCTCATGAACATCAAATAATAAATTACGAAGGGGAATAAACTAATGGACAAAAGAAAACAACAGCAATGCTAGCACTTGAATGTTTTCATGTTCAGCTGATTTGAGAGAATGTCTAGAATCGGAATAGCATTTCCTGTGATACATGTAAAGGGAAATGTCACTTTCACATCTAAAAATGATCAAATATACCTAAATGATACTAAATGTCAAGTTTAATTAGGAGAAAGTTTTGGGATCTAGGTGAAGTAGTAAAGGTCTATAATCCTAGCACTCAATAGGTAGAAACACAAAGATCAGACATTCAAAGCCCATCTCAGCTACGCAAGCTCCAGACCAGACTGAGTTGCACAAGAATTTGTCTAAAACATGGAATTACAAGGCTCGAACCTGGATCAGAGGTTAAAAGTACTTGCTGCTCTTTCAGAGGAGTAGAGTTCCTAGCACCCATATCAGGCAGCTCAGAAACCACCTGTAACTCCAGCTCCAAGCGACCCAACACCCTATTTTGGCCCTTTAGAGCACCCCTGCACATGGACATACATACATTTTTTTAAATGTATAAAGTAAAATGGAAATATAAATAATGCCTTAATGTTAAATACTGATTGTACTTCTATTAGAGAAAAATGAGAATGTCCCCTACATTCTACTGTAATCAGTTTGTCTTAATTGCATAACTACAATCACTAGTCATATATACTTCAACTCCAAAGCAGCAAAGTTTTAATCGTAAACTTTCTAAGATTGAAAAATGAAAACTGAATTTAGAAAATTAGGCTAGAACAGAACATACAAGTAGACATGTTACCATCGAAGGGACAAATCTCATGGGGTCCCAAATCTAGACAATTAACTACAGGTAACTAAGCAATGTTGAAAGTGAGGAAAACAGTCATCTCCAGGAAAGAGCACATCCAAAAACGATCAGCTCTGAAATTATGTACATATGAGTAATATTATATAGACTAAACAGGTTGTATTTAGGCACAAACAGACACACATAGAAAAAGAGGTCATGAATTTTAGAGTGAAAAGTGTGTGTGTAGGTACACTGGAAAGTTAGAAGAAGGAAAGCGAAGGGGGAAATGATATATTTCCAGTTTAAACTATTTAAAATTATATAAAAGTAAAGAAATCTTGAAAAATTAAAAATTGGGATGGTGACATGGCTCAGCAGGTGGAGGTGCTTGCCTCCAAGCCTGACAACCAATTCAACCCTCAGGAACCACACGGTTGAAGGAGGGAACTGAATCCACTGAGTCTGATTGCTACGAGTGCTGTGGCATGTGCACACACCCACGCACACACACACACACACACAAATGCTAAAAAAGAAAGAAAATAGGGCTGGCATGATTGCTCAGTGGTTAAGGCTCTTGCCACCAAGTCTGAAGATACAGATTTGATCCCGGCAACCACATGGTCAAAGGAGAGGAGTGACTCCTGAAACTTGTCCTCTGCCCTCCTGTGGGCATGCACACCCCCACATACAATACAACATAATAGAATGTTGTGGGGAGCTGCGGGTTTGCTTTTCGTCCTGCCCAGCTCCCGCACGGCTAGCTTTACACCCAAAATAACAACACACAAATTATATTCTTTTAAACACTGCTTGGCCTATTATATCTAGCCTCTTCTCGGCTAACTCTCGCACCTGGACTAGCCCATTTCTAATAATGTGTGTAGCAAGGTGCGCTTACCGGGAAGACTCTAGCCTACGTCCATCCTGGGTCGGAGCTTCATCGCGTGTGCCCCCGAGAGCTGAGCTATGGCATCTGTCTGAGGCATCTTACCTCACTTCCTCTTCCTCCCAGCATTCTGTTGTTTACTCCTCCCACCTATGTTTTAACCTATGAGGCCAAGCAGTTTCTTTTATTAACCAATGACCTTCCTCCATCAACAGAAATTTACATAATTTAGTTTTCCGCACATAATTGAAAGATTTGAATTTTGTTTTTTTTTTTATTATCCCAGCAAATGTTACACTAGAGGAAATGATTGGGAAAATACAAATAGATCCATTAAAACTGACTGATTATTTGTTCTATTACATTCAGAAATATGCAAAACAGTTGTTATATTGCAAAGCTGTAATTCTTTTTCTAGCAAAGCATTATTTTATAAAATGGTAGTGTTGCCATTGATTCCATTTTAATACAAAATACTTATATACATAATACATTATAAAAGTAAACTGGGAAGTGCCCTCCACAAAGGAATATACTAAGGCACTTTACAAATATACCAATATGTTGACCCAAATTATGTTTTATTTTAGATTAAAAAACACAAACTGTTTGACTTTAAATATCAAAGGGATTTTTTGTTTATTAAAGAAAAAGTTCTAAAGTACCTTGGGTAACAGCAGCAGCATATCTAAGAACTCCTCCCACTGGGTTTCTAAGTTCTAACATATCATTAAATCAGAATAAAACATTTCCACTCACAGTTTTGCACTTCTCAACAGCAGAAGGAAATAACTTTTTAAAAAAGTCAATCTCAAAGTGACTTCTTAGTCATACATTCTATAGTTTCTATTAGAAATAGGAAGGTAGGACAGAAACAGCAACAGGGCCTGCCTCAGGACGTCACTGAACAATACACAACAGTATGTACAATTACACAATTATAGAACGCATTTTATAAATACTATCGATAACGTATTAAAGGGGCAAGTACACAAGACAGCCAGTTTTAAGGGACAGCATGGAGAACAGCATCTTCACCCTGCTTCAGTTGAGAGTGTCCAGGTTTTATGTTGTTCTCTTTATTTGCTCATAAAGCACCAGCTTCTATGCTGGAAGAACTGGATGTAGTCAGGGAGTAATTCAATATAAGTATCCAAAATATTAAAATTGTGAATAAAATACTAAAATCACAGATACCAATGCTTATATACTGCCTCTGACAAACACTAGACCTTCAGGGAAGTTTAGAAGAACACAGAATTTGTAGTGTTTACATTCAGAGGAAACGTGGTTGTGGGAGGGGAGAGACAGCACCTTTGTTTTCCTGCAGTGTAAATATGACAAAGTTGGTTTTCTACTGTATTGCACCATAATCCAGGAGTAAAACCACTCAATGAAAATGTAAATCTGAGTGAGAAAGCCCAAAGAACAAGAAGGCTGTCTTATAAAAGTGGGAACCAAGTAAAAAACTCTTGAATTAGTATGTTTTGCATAGGACTTTACAGACTATTCAAACGCCCCATGATATAAAGACTGTTTCCTGATAGCACATTCTCTTACAGTTCTCCTTAGCAATCCTTCAGAAACAGCCGACATTTCAGTGCCCTCAAAATAGTGTCTACAACATGTCAGCGTTGTGCCAGCATTCGCAGGATCATCACGTCGTACTCTGGAACCCTTCCAATGACAGAGCATCATTTTCACAGAATGTGCTCATCTGAGAACTGTGCAATAAATTAAGAGTGTTCAGTTGAATGTAGCAACTTACTTACAGGATGTAGGTCTCTAACCTGTCTGTGAAGTTTCTATCATATCTAGGGATCCCTGGATGTGCATGCAACGCTTTCTGTGTATGTGCTGATATGCACTTTTTTCACTAGGGCCAGAGTTAACACAGCCTTCATCTCAAAAGAACCAGTGACCCCAAAGACCCATTCTTATACTGCAACAGGTTCTAAACTGAACATGAAAGTGTAAGCTAATAAACTAATAATTTTTCTTTCTCCAATTCAATCAAGTATCTTTGTTTTTAATTTTTTTATACATATGGTTTCAAACAAATTATCTTTTATATGAAAGCTAGACAGGTAAATATCTTTCCTATCCGCAAACATTAAATCTGATAAAGTATTCGTGTCAGTAAACCCTAGGAAAAGAAAATAATATACAAACTTTACTAAGGTAAGAATGCAGCCTGATTCTTCTTCCTAAAAGATGTTACTATGCATTTTGTTATAAAGCCACAATTCTTCCTTAGAACCTAAACATTATATAAATAGGCACATTAATCTTAAATAAGTTAGGTGGTCTTCAATTTTTAAACCACTATGTATCTTCTAATTAGGAATGGTCATCCCAATTAGGAGTTAATTAATAATTATTTTTAACCAATTAATCTACTCTTAGGTATAATAGTGCCAAATAGAACCATTTTCCTGTGCCAGTGATTTGTATTGTAGCACTGTTCTGGGAGAGGAAATCTACAGCAATGACAACACAATCAAGATTGATCACTGTACTGCTAAGGTACCTTTCGGGGACAGCGGTGCTGGGGATTGAACCCAGGGCTTTGTGTATGTTAGGCAAGTGCTCTACCACTAAGTTATAGCCCCAGCTCCTGGAAAAGTACTTTCTTAGTGAGTACATACAAATAAATTCTAATCAAAGTTTTACAAACCGAAAATAATTTCTTTGCTTAGGAGATGGAAATTTTTACTCTAATCTTAAGATAAAAATATTACAGACCTTAGTTTTCAGTATCTGAAAATTTGATTTATGGCAACTTTGTTCCCTTTTAAAACTGGAAGCAGCATTAATATCAATATGGAAACAAAACTAGTAGTGCTCTGACTTCTTTTTTTTAAAGCCAGTAATTGAGAGGCTAGGTTAGGACTTCCGTGGAGGGAAGCGGTAAACTGATTATTTCTAGTGAACTCACTTTTTTCTGCTCTATTTGTGATCCCAGGATATGACTTCCAGATTAGCATTAGCCTAGGTACACCTTCTAAAATGATGCCTTAATTTCTTTAGCTTATTGTGAACTAAAACCACAGTTACAGGGGAAATATGGGTATGTTTCATATTTGGTTAAAGCAAGATAAAACTGTCTTTCAAAAACTCTTGAATTTTAAAATTATTTAGCATATATACAAATAGATACCAGGCTTCTCTTTTTAGACAGAGCACTATATTTTAAGTACTTTAAGTACCAAGAACTGACTATAATACTCAGTTCATAATTTACTTTCCTTATAACAATTTATTCTAAATTATTGGATTAAAAGGGTGGAATAAATTAACATTTTAAAACAATTTCCCATAATTTAGGAAAATAAAATATTGTACACAGAGCACACAAACTCTGTCATATTTGCATAATCTCCTCAAAACCTAAAAACCCTGCATTTCAGGTCTTTCTGCACTCTTACAAGTATCTCCTAGTCTATTAAACATACACTAGATCACGGTTTTTTACATCGGAGCCTGTGTCCTGGTCATCGTCATCAGACTGTTGCTCTGAGCCTTGTGAATTAATGTATTCATACTCAATAGGCTTTGGATAATTATATGGGTAGCCATTGTCATCAAAAAACCTCCGAAAGGTAAACTCATAGAAAGCATGTTCAGGGTGCTTCCCGTTTTTATACCAGCCATTCAGAGTGTCGTTGATATTTTCTTCCTCATTATCATCACTCCACAACTTGTCAGGATCAACAGGGTCAAAATTGGATGTATCTGTTGGGTGCGTGATTTTGGGGATGTATGAAGCAGACTGCTGTCTCAGATCACTAGAGAAATCAATGGTTTTAAAAAAAGGATGAGCCTTTATTTCATCAGCACCATTCTTGCCTAGGCGATCTTCTGGGCCTCGGCAGAGTTTGATGATGAGGTCAGAGGCTTCAGGACTCAGCTTAGCTTGAGGGGGAATGTGAAGAGAAGTTTGCCAGTTGATAACCTTTAAGAGAAGAGTTTTTAAAAATTAAGAAGGGAAGAGATGAAAATCAACAATTGCCTTAAGTTTTATATCAAATGTCTTACTTGTTTTTCTAAGTAACTTGCACAGTATTTTACCTTTAATAATAAATCACTTCTAGACAATATATTTTCTATCTTCAGCTCTTGAGAAGACTCACAGTAAGGTTCCTTTTTTTGTTTTGTTTAATTTTTGTTGTTTTGGTTTTTCAAGGCAGGGTTTTTAGTGTGTAGCCCTGGAACTCACTCTGTAGGCCAGGCTGGACTAGAACTCAGAGATCTGCCTGATTCTACCTCCTGAGTACCGGGATTAAAGAAGTGTGCCACCATCTAGGTGTTTTATTTTATTTTTGAGAAAAGGTCTCTCTAAGTAACCTTGGCTGTTCTGGAATTTGCTATGTGTGGTACTTTGAGTGAAAACAGCCCCCATAGACTCAGGGACTGGCCTTATTGGGAGGCGTGGTCTTAATGGAGTAGGTGTGGCACTGCGGAAGGAAGTGTGTCATTGGGGGCAGCCTCTGAAGTCTCAAAAGCTACAGCCAGGTTCAGTGTGTCTCAGTCTCTTCCTGCTGCTTTCTGATCAAGATATAGAATTCTCTGCTCCTCTCCACCATGTCTACCTGCTCTCTGCCATGAAGATAATAAACTAAACCTCTAGCTGTATGTTAGCCCCCCAATTAAAATTTTCCTTTATAAGAGTTGCTGTGATCATGTGTCTCTTCACAGCAACAGAAACTGTAACTAAAGCACTAAACCAAGCTGGACTGGAGCTCACAGAGATCCACCTCTGTCTCCCAAGTGCTGAGGTTAAAGGTTAGAGGTGGCTACCATGCTAAGCTTAAATAGGTTGAACATTCCTAATCCAAAAACATTCAAAATCTGAAATACTTTATTTTTTTTTTAATATTTATTTATTTATATGATATTCTGTCTGTGTGTATGTCTGCAGGCCAGAGGAGGGCATCAGATCTCATTACAGATGGTTGTGAGCCACCATGTGGTTGCTGGGAATTGAACTCAGGACCTTTGGAAGAGCAGGCAATGCTCTTAACCACTGAGCCATCTTTCCAGCCCTCTGAAATACTTTAAAACATCAAAGTTCGGGGACTTGAGAGATGGCTCAGCAGTTAGGAGCACTGTTCAGAGAACCCAGGCTCAATTCCCAGCACCTATATGGCAGCTCACAACTGTCTGAAACTCCAGTTCCAGGAAATTTGACACCTTTATACCAATGCACATAAAATAAAAGTTAAACAAATTATTCAAAAGATAATAACACAAAAACTCTTAATATTGATATGATATTGTAAGTAGAAAGCTCTCCACCTGATCTGTTTTGATTGCACTCAAAAGGAATTCACAAGGAGCTGGGAACACAGCTCAGTGGTAGAGCACTAGTCTAGTGTATCAGAGGTCCTTGGATCCTAGCACTCCAAAAACAAAACAGAACCATAAAGAAACAAAGGTACACTAAACTATTACATAAAATTACCTTCAGGCTGTTTGATACATTAATGAATTTCATGTTTAAACTTGTGATCTATTCCTATGAAATCTCAGTGTGTATATGCAAACATTTAAAAATCTGGAGGCAGAGGCAGATCTCTGAGGTGTCAGCTGGTCTACCTACATGGTGAGTTCTAAACCAACTTAGGGTGACATACTGAGACCCTATCTCAAAACAAAACAAAATCTCAAAGAATGTGAAATATTTCTGCCTCAAGTCTTTTGGACAAGACATATAAAGGTACTCTTTTAAGAACTACAGCATATATAAAGAGCTATAAAGGGCTAATAATTTTTTGTGTAGGTCCTATAGCTTACCTTCATTTGTGTTTCTAATGGTGTTTGTGCCAAGAAAGGAGGTTGTCCCACCAACATTTCAAAAAGAATAACACCAACACTCCACCAATCACATAACTGTGTATATCCTAAAAGTACCAAAATTACATAGTTATTCACAAGAACACTTTAAAAAATGCTCAGAATAAAACAACATTAAGTCAACAATTTATACTGTAAAATCAACACTTCTATCTTAAACCTGAAAAGAAATAAGGTATATTCTAGCATAAATTTGGCTGATCTCAAAGACTACTAAAATTATTTATGAGACAAATAAATGCTTTGCCTGTTCGTAGTAGTACTTCAGGTGCAATATAATTGGGAGTCCCAACCAAAGAATGTGCTAGACATCGCTGGTGCTGGCGTGCAGCTCTCCGTTCTAGTGGCTTCAGTCTGTCTCCACACCGACAGTTGGAAGGATCTCCCCATTCATTACTGAAATCCATGCTATCTTGCCGTGGATGATCCCCTATAAAATAAAAAGGAAAACAATAAATGAAAGCAACAAGGACAAAAGTCAACCTCAAGTCTGTTTAACCTCTGATATCATGATTAAGAGCTAATATACTTTCCCTGTGATGAATTAATGCACAAAAGATGCCAAGTCACTGGCAGCATTACTATTACCAACGAGGGCCTGTTTGCAGGGATATAAACAGGAAAAGACTTGAACTAAGAAAAATGGAAGACTCAATACTTTACTCAATGTTAAGTGACCGCAATGTAAGTCATAAGTAGGTAGGATAAAGTATCTCATTCAAACTATTCTGTTATTTTTCTGTGGGTATTTTTTAAACACATCTGATCAATTTCACTCATTCAATTCATTCAACAAAAGACAATAAGAACGATTCTTCACGCAGACAGGTCATACTCTGGCAGGGCAGAAGCACCACAAACATAAACACAGTGATGACATGGCTGAGGGTGATCTCAGCTGTTAGGGGTGCTTGCCTAGCCCTGAGCTCCATGGACAGAACTGCAATAATTTGGCTTGTTGGAACATAACTGAAATCCCACTATAGCTTTGCTGGGCCCTTTTAAGTATTTTTTTAAGGATTTATTAATTATGTGTATACATGTGAACATGTGCACATGATTGAGTACGGTGCCCTTAGAAGCCAGCAGTGTCAGGTCTGCTTGGAGCTGGAAATATGGGCAGCTGTAATCTAACTTGCCCATATGGGTGCTGGAAACTGAACTCAGGTCCTCTGGAAGAATAGTAGGTACTCTTGTCCCTGGCCCTATTTCTTCTTCTTTTTTCTCATTTTCTTTTTCTTTTTCTTTTCTTTTCTTTCTTTCTTTTTTTTTTTTTTTTGAGACAGTGTCTCATTGTAACCCAGACTGGCCTCAAACTTGCTATGTAGCATGACTTTAATCCCAGCACTTGGGAGGCCTCTGTGAGTTCAAGACCAACCTGATCGACATAGTGAGTTCCAGGAAAACAGAGCTCTGTGGAGAGAACTTGTCTCCGAACCAGAAGAGGACCCAGCAGGACAGCCAGTCCTCATGACCTGAGTTTAATCCCCGGAACTATGTGAAGGAGAGAAGCAACTCCGGCAGACCTCCGACTTCCACTTGCACATACACAAAATAAAGAGCTACTTTTGGGTTTTGTTGTTGTGTTTTTTTTTTTTAAACCAATAATTTAAAAAAAAAAAAATTAGAGGCAGGGGACTCAGCTGGTAAAGTGACAGCTGAACAATCTTAAAGACCTGACTTTGGATCCCTAACACCCCTGTAAAAACTAGGTGTTGTGACCCCACTCCTGGGAAGGTAGAGATAGGTGGGTCCTTGGCACTATTAACCAGTCAGCCTACCCAAATCCAGGAGCTTCATATACAGTAAAAAACCTTGTCTCAAAAACAGGGTAAGAAAAAAAAAAAAAAGTGGCCGTTGAGATGTTTCAACCGGTAAAGGAGCTTGCCACAAAGCCTGATAACTTGAACTGGATCACTGGAACCCACATGGTAAAAGGACAGAACCAACTCAGTTGTCCTCTGATCATTAAACTTCATGGCATGTACACACTGTGCCCACAGACACATAAATATAAATGTCAAAATAAAAAGATAATAATCAAGGAAGATACCTGACAGTGACCCCTGCCCCTACATGTGACCGCATGAACTGTACACACATTTGCCCACAAACACATGAAAGAAAATGATGATGATGGCACTGAAGGTATACTTTGTGGCTTGCATGGAAGAGGCTCTGGGTGCCAGTCCCCAGCAGTACACACATACACAAAAGTATGGCATGGATCTGCAGTTCCAGCCTCAGAGAAGGCAGAGGCAGGAAGATTAATTGAGCCCAGGTATTCTAGACCAGTCTAGAGAACACAGAACAGAAGACACACTGACTATTCTATAAAGACAATATGGGAGATGACACAAATGTGATCTGACAATTAAATTAAATTGGATGGCAAGGAAGACCAAACGAGAACCTAACATTTGCTAAAATGTAAAAGGCAAGAACTCAACCACATGAAATTCAGAACAAGTCTTTTCATGAAGAAATAGCAATAGAAGGTAGACCAAAACAGTCAATAAAGGAGACATGCGGGCTGGAGAGATGGCTCAGTGGTTAAGAGCATTGCCTGTTCTTCCAAAGGTCCTGAGTTCAATTCCCAGAAACCACATGGTGGCTCAAAACCATCTGTAATGAGGTCTCGTGCCCTCTTCTGGCCTGCAGGTATACACGCAGAGAGAATATTGTATACATAATAAATTAAAGTATATATAAAAAAAGTTTTAAAAAAATAAGGGAGACATGCAAGGGCAACACACAGATTTACAGTGAAAAGATATGGGAGAGTCTGAAGCAAGAGAGCAAAAGGAGCTGATATACGATTAAAGAAAACAGATCCTACAGCACAGCATGTGGGTAGAACAGGAAGAGACAGGTGAACTAGATAACTATAGGAAGCTTGGCTGAGGATGGTAGAATAGAGCTACAGAGGGACTCAGCCTCCTGGGCAGGTGCCAGTGCTAGTGTTCTAGAACTTAGAAGGATGGAATTGAGCAGACAGCTGTGGCAGCTCTTTGTTAAGTTTCAACAGCTATTTGAAATCCATGTGGAAACAGGGAGGGATCGTTTGAAATCATTAACATATATAGGATATTTAAAACTACTTACAGTACTAAAATTAACCTAATAGTAATAATCACCTGGGAAATTTCATGAAAATATAGTTTCCATTTTCCAGAGAACACTTTTCAATCAAGAGTCTGAAACAGAACCTAGGAATTATACTTTTCAGAAGAATCAGAGGTAATAAAGTGAAGTGTGGGAGATACTTAATTCTAGCCACTCAGTGAGCCGGTTAAGGGAGAACATGCTTAGAGAACCACTGATCTTGGGAAGCTGAGGCAGGACTGTGAGTTTGGATTCACCCTAGGCTAAACAGTGATTTCAAGACTGGCTTGTGTCCCAGGCAGATCTCTGTGGATTCAAGCCCAGCCTGGTCTACAAAGCAAGTTCCAGCCAGAGCAATTACACAGAGAAACCCTGTCTCGAAAAAACAAAGAAGACTGGCCTGTGCTACATAGTGAAGCCCTGCCTCAAAATTAAATAAAAAAGAAAGAAATCCAGCTGCTGTGTTCACAGATGCCCAGAAGGCTAACGCTTACCTTAGAAATGCTATAAGCACCAAATTAGAATATATGTAAAGTACCTAGGATATAGTAATTATTCAACAAACATTAGATCAACTTACACTTCCATTAGCGCTTGGAGGGTTCTTGGTGAGGCAGTGGGGTAGAAATAACATGGGCCCTGTAATCAGACAAACCTGGGTTCAAAGCCTAGCCCTTACACTTAATTTCTGTCTGACCTTGGACGACTTACTTCACCTAAGTCTCACGTCTTCATTCTGCCTCACAGTGTCATATGATTAAACAGAATCATGTGCATGTATTTAGGGTCAAATAAGTTGTATGACAGTCATACACATAAATAGCAGTGAAAACAAATATATGCAGTAACATGGAGAAAGCTCAAAAACAAAAGATGTAAACAAAAGAAAAAGAAATACAAAAATACATATAGAATGATTATATTTAAATAGTAGACAAATATACATAATGCTATAAAGTATGGTGTCCAGGTCTAGTAGCACAGGCCTGTAATCCTAGTTAAATAAGAAGCTGAGGTTAGAGGATCCCAAGGTGAAGGCTTTCCTGAACTACAGAGTGTAAGTTCTCCTGAAGTCTGGGCAACCTAGTGAGAGAGCTTGTTTCAGAATAAAAAATACAAAGTGGCGAGACTATAGCTCAGTGACAGACTACCTGCCTAGCAGGCGGGGACCTGAGAAACAGCAGCAGCAGCAAAACCAAGAAAAGTGAAGAACGGATTACAAAGTTCTAAATAATGGATGTCTCTGAAGGAAAGAAGGGAAAGTAACAATTAAAGGTATCTAACAACTACTGGTTATCTTGGTGAACACAGAGGCTTTATTCAAAATTATTTTAAAAACTGACACATTTCAAAAGTAACAAAATTTTGTAGTAGTTATCTACACTTTAATAATATTTCAATGAACTTTATACACTCTTAAACTTTATAGATCTATGTGTAAGGGATTCACCTAAATTTTATAAGAGAGTTAGAAACTTATGCCTACCAGTCTCACCCATTGTTGAAGTCATCCTAAGTTGTACTACAAAAGTAAATTACGGTGAGTTAAAATGGAATTTACAAGCTCACTTACCACTCTGGTAGTATTTGGAATCATGAGTCCATCTGAAGCCAGTGCACAGACCAAAGTCAGTCAATTTAATATGGCCATCTCGGTCAATCAAAATGTTATCAGGTTTAATATCTCTATGAATAAAACCCATTTTATGAACACTTTCAACTGCGCAGGTAAGTTCTGCTATGTAGAATCGTGCCAGATTTTCTGGAAAGATGCCCATTCTAATTAATAGGCTCATCATATCACCCCCAGGAATGTAGTCCATCACAAAGTACAAGTTGTCCTTATCCTGGAATGAGTAATACAAGCGAACTACCCATTCATTGTCGGCTTCGGCTAGAATATCCCTCTCGGCTTTAACATGAGCAACTTGGTTTCGGAGCAGAACATCTTTCTTTCGCAGCGTTTTTGTGGCATAAAGAGCCTTCGTGTCAACTTTCCTTGCTAGACAGACTTCACCAAAGGCTCCTATTCCTAGAGTCTTTATCTTCACAAACATAGACTTGTCCATTTTAGCCCTTTTAAGACGAATATAGTTAGACTCTTTCTGGCAAAGCATCTTTCTCATTTGATCCTGGGCATCTTGAGATAATCCAACCTAGGTAAATAAACTAGAGGTTAAATAAGGAATTGTATTGGATAGCAAGAAAAAAGCTTAAAAAAAATCAGGCATATTTTTGAAAGTTAAATGCATAATGATTTTTAATAAAGCATGTTAGAATTCTAGAATGTATTGCAGAGCTAAATTAATGATCAAAGTCAAGCTTGAAAGCTAGTAAGCAATACACAAGGTGAGTCTATATGCAAATTCAGCTGTGGAGAGCAAGTAGAAGAGGCCATCAGCAGGCTTCTGGTCCTCTCTGAAGCACTCACAGAGTAGTTTCCCAAAAGACAACAAAACAAGTTCATTAGCATGCACTCTCAACTCTCTCCGTGCATATTCCCACATTATAGGGTTGGCCTGCCTTCACTAAATCGTTTTTCTAGATGTCTAGGCCTTAAATATTTTCCCCATGATTTTACATTTCACAGAGAAAAATTTCTTCACTCCAGGTTCAATCATTCTTATGAACAAAAAGAAAGAAACAACAAATGGCTCAGCAGGCAAAGGCCCCTGTGGCCAAGTCTGACTCTCCCAGTTTGATCCCTAGGACCCACATGGTAGATAGAACCAACTCCCTCATGCTGTCCTCTGACCTTTACATGTTCTCAGAGGTTTGTGTGCACATGTGCATGAACATATAACACACATATACATACGGAGAGATACATATAAATCAAAATGTAACTAAAAGCTTTTTAAAGAAATAAGTCATGGTAATCTTTCTTTTTCTTTTTGAGAACGTCAGTGTAAGGCTGACACTCCTGGTCTACCTCTAACAACAAAGTACAACCTGCTTGGTATCTTGTAAATATTCTGAAATAATTTTTAAAATTATGATGATTAAGGGCATTATAAAAAAAACTCAGATAAATGCAAAGCTCAGCTTCTAAGCAGTGACAGAAGACCTGGACTTAGAAGGCAAGGAGTTTCTTTGGCTAATAAAGAATATTAAAGTTTAAAAGGACAAGCTTAGCCGGGCAGTGGTGGCGCACGCCTCTAATCCCAGCACTCAGGAGCAGAGGCAGGCAGATCTCTGTGAGTTTGGGACCAGCCTGGTCTACAGAGTGAGTTCCAGGACAGGCTCCAAGGCTACACAGAGAAACCCTGTCAAAAATCAACAACAACAACAAAAAAAACCACACTTGGAAAAGTAGAGGCTAATTTTAGAAATGCAAGACTAATCTCAATACAGCAACCTCATGCTTCTGTTAGGATGTGCATTTGCATGCAAAGTCTTTTCAGAGTGGTAGCATGCCAGACTTAGTACAGAACTCTTTCTCTTAAAATCTTACTTGCCTACACAGTAATGGAGACTACAGAAGTCAGCAAAGCTTCCAACACCATGAAAGTTTAAGTCAGCTATTAGTGAAAGTGAAGAGGAAAAAGGAAAAATAAACTAAGAAAATACATAGACTTTAGTAAGAAATCTAAGAACAATGTGAATAAAAGAATTTGTGGTATTTCTTATTTAGCATAATTATTTATAGTAAGAAAATATTGGCTGGGTAGTAGTAGCACATGCCTTTAATCCAAGCACTCGGGAGGCAGAGACAGGCAGATCTCTGTGAGTTTGAGGCCAGTCTGGTCTAGAATGAGTTCCAGGACAGCCAGGGCACAGAGAAACTCTGTCTGGAACCCTCCATATCAAAGATAGAAAATATCGTACTGAACTCAAGTGAGACTTGAAATAATCATTTTATAGCTCTCTCGGAATGAAAAGAAGCATAATCATCTTACACTTTGAGTGGCAGATGCAAAAGGAGGAAAAATTCAAAGTTTTGCATTCTGAGCACAGGATACAACCATGATGGTGAGGGCTCAACCACAGTACCTACCAATGGCATCTACTTGGGATCTGAAGGGAGTGCTCAGTACTCTGGTCTCAATGTATTCAACAATTTCAGCATACTCTCCTCAAGCATAATTAGAAGAGGAAAGTAACTGCAAAGAGATGACTTTGGCACTTCCTTAATTTTTTTCTTTCTGGTGTGTGTGTGTGTGTGTGACAGTCTTGTTACTGGAACAAGGTAGTCTTGGCTGCCTTGGAACTAGCAACACTGGCCTCTGCCTTCTGAGTGCTGGCATTAAAGGTGTGTGCCACCATGCCTAGTGACTGACACTTTCTAATAATGTATATATAGAGAATAAACACCAAATTCTCAACTAAAAAGCAATGATTTTAATGTGTATTGAAAGATAACCCAGATATTTCTATGTATGTTATAAAATAATGTATAAAATCTAGAAATTAACCCTTGTTTTAATTTCCATATCCCATATACTATAATGAATTGCAAATTTACATCAGAACTTTATTATAGGAAATGATGAATAAATCACTGAAATGCTATAAACAAAAATTCTCCCCAAGTTTACTCAAATTATTGGCAACACATCATAATTCGCTGTAAGAATACCAGCGCACAGTACTTTAAAATGCCAAGGAAATAGATGATCAAGCGTGAAAATATTTTTAAGAGTTTTACCCGCATCATTTCATTTTCTAACTGTTTTTTCCGATGCAGACGTTGCTGATGAGACTTCAAGACATTTTCTACATGCTGCTCCATAAAAAATTTGAAGGCCTGAGGTGAGTAGCTCTGAATACGAGACTCTCTTCGTTCTTCATCTTTCTTGTTTTTCCTAACAGTGATAGGTGAAGTTGTAATCTGTTTCTTTTCTTTATCCCCACAATCAACATTTTCCATACTTTTCTCACTATCTTCTTCCTTGGGTAAGCTAGACTGATCTTCTTTGCACGGTTTATTTATTGATTCATATGGAGGAACAGATGGGTTTTGGTGTAGCAGATGTTTTGGATAAGGTGGTGGTGGACCTTGATAGCTTGGAGCTTCAGCAACAGGTGGAATGACAGGCACATTTGGAGCTGTACTCTCAGGAAAAGGGGTAGGCTGAACAGTCTGAATTGGCTGTGGCATCCAAGAAGGATGGGTAGGGGCTAAAGCAGTCTGCAGCTCTGGTTTTAAGACACGCATGCTTTTCACAGGCTGTTGAATAGGAGCTGGTGTGATCGCAGTGACTGTAGTGGCTGAAGGCTGAGAATTAGCAGAGTGACTTGGTCTACTTCCTAATGGGTTATTAAAAGAATTTGACCTCACTGGTATGTTAGGTTGCCATGTAGGAATTTCATGCCCACTGTTTGGCGATGACTGGACAGGAGCAGAGGATGACTGGGGCCAAGTTGTTTGCAGTCCAGGTACATTAATATTATAAAGCTCCATGTTATGACTGTTCCTGTTTGGCACCATCATCGATTGAGGAATATTTCCATTTGCATATGATGGAGGAGCAGCAGATCCCCCTGTTTGTAAAGTAGAAGGGCTTTGTCCATTAGTTGGGGTCAGAGGATATGGAGGTGGTGGCTGCCGATTCACAGCACCAGCAGGGACATTTTGGTGCATGATAAAATCAGTCTGACCACCGCCGTTCTGAACTCCAGGTCTCCCTGTTGGAAAGTTAAATTTGTTAGTACTTTGCATGATGATTGGTTGTCTGCCAACTGGAACAGAATTAATGCCTCTCTGTCCCTGGTTAGGAGGACTCATGGCAGAAGGGTTAAGAGGTGGTGGAGGGTAGCCCTCCTGCCATGCCCCAGGTGGAACAGGAGAGATTCGGGAGATTACGTATTCCATGCTCCCAGAGTAGCGCTTTGTCTGAGAGTTTGGTTCCCATGAAGGGGGAGGTGGAGTTGTGCCTCGTGGAGGGGGAGTCTGGCCTCTTGGAGGTGGTGGAGGAGTAACACTCCTAACTTGAGGTGGTGGTGGGGGATTCACTCTCTGTCCATTGCTTGGGTGAGCTTGAGCAAATGCTGCAATACCAGATCCAGATAGGGGTCTTCCTACATCCGCCTGTGAGTTGGGGCTTTCAGAACGATAGACCACATTTTCTCCTAGAGGTGGGCCATGTCTCTGAGGAACTAAAGATTCTTTAGAACCTTTCCAGCTTTGTTTTCGGTTAATTGATTGTTGCACATTTCCTATGATTATAAAAGAGAGAAAGTCATGTTTTTTAACCCTCATTTTAAAATAATTTATCTCAGAATTCTGATACTACTAAATAATACTTAAGTTTAAGAACTGTAAAATAGGAATAAGTCAAGAGATCAATTTTACAATGTAACACGAGTAATAAAAACCAGAGACAGATAATGGGGTTCAAACTGAAGATCAGAAAAGCAAAACAGCCAGTCCTGGCTCTTACCTCTTTGTTATTTATGTTTTAATAAATAAAGCTTGCCTGAGCGTCAGTGCAAAGTAGCCGCGGTAGTTAGTCATACAGGCCAGGCTGTGGTTTCACACATCTTTAATCCCAGCAGCTATACCAGTTAGTCACAGAAGCTGGGCAGTGGTGGTGCATACCTTTAATGCCAGCACTAGAGAGGAATATAAGACAGGAGGAGACAGGTCTCATGCTCAGTCTCATTCTGAGGATTTGTGGAGACAGGATCACCATTTTGGTTTGAGATGGAGGTAAAAGCCAGTGGCTGGCTGCTTTGCTTTTCTGATCCTCAGATTGAACCTCAATATCTGTCTCTGGGTTTTTATCACTGTGTTACATTAAAACATGTTGAGTACAGGTAATAACAATGCATTCTTGGGGCTGGAGAGATGGCTCAGTTAGGTTAAAAGTGATTGCTGCTCTTACAGAAGATCTATGTTCAGTTCCCACCACCCACAAGGCAGCTTACAATCCAACACCCTCTTTTGAACTTCACAGGCATTAGATACATGGGTTCACGTACATACATGCAAGTAAAACATCCATAACCTAACAAAACCCAATGCATTCTCGAGAACTGCACAAAATAATTAACTGACTAATTATTTCAAGGATCTTAATTGTCATTTAGCCTCGGCTGGCCTCAAATTCTTGGTCTTCCTGTTCTAGACTTCCATGTGCTAAGAAAATAAGGGTATACCAACCCTGCCCAGATCTAAGAGTACATTTTAAGTATTCCCATCAACCCCTCCCCCAATAAGTGAGATAAGCTAGATAGTTGATGTTAGTTAGCTTGATTTAGCCCCCACCACCAAAGGTTAGGAAATAAAGCTTCAGCACATGATTTTACTTAAAGACATGTTATTACATTTCATTAGTTCAGAGTATGTATGTGGATACACATGTGCCCCAGCATGCATATGTAGGTCAGAAAACAACTGTGGGAGCTAATTCTTTCCTTCCATTATGTAGTCACAGGAATCAAACTCAGTCTCTCAGGCTTGATGGGAGGAATGTTTCTGAGACATCCAGGTTGAAGTAAATTTATAATGTACATACCAAGTTTGAGGTTAGCCAAGGATACTGAGACCTTGTCTCCTTTTTTTTTTTTTATTTTTTAACTTCATTCTTATTATTAATATTACCTTTAAATTTTTTGAGACAGAGTTTCTATGTGTAGCCCTGGCTGGCCTGAAACTCATGTAGACCAAGGTTCCCTCTAACTCAGAGATCTGCCTGCCTTTCCCTCCTGAGTGCTGGGATTAAAAGTGTTCGTCACCACCTTCTGGCTATTTTTAATATTCTTTTCATTTTTATTTCATGTGCACTGATGTTTTTGCCTGCATGTATGTCTGTGTGAGGGTGTCAGATCCCCTGGAGCTGGAGTTACAGACCATTGTGAGCTTGGAATTGAACCTGGATCCTCTAGAAGAGTAGCCAGTGCTCTTAACTGCTCAGTCATCTCCCCAGGCCCTATTTTTAATATTTTAAATTATATGTATGTGTTGATGTTCCTAGATGGAGATGCCTTTGCAGGTCAGAGGCATCAAATGTCCTGGAGCTGGAGTTGTGAGCCACCTGATACGGGTGCTGGGAATCAACTTGGGTTCTCGGCAAAAGCAGTACAAAGTCTTTTTTAAAAAAAAAAAGAAAAGAAATGTTTATTTATTATGTAGCAGTTTTCATCCCTGCATGCCAGAAGAGGGCACCAGATCTCATTATAGATTATTGTGAGCCACCATGTGGTTGCTGGGAATTGAACTCAGGACCTCTAGAAGAGCAGCCAGTGCTCTTAACCTCTGAGCCATCTCTATAGCTCCAAAGCCCTTTATTTCAAAAAAATAAATAAATAAAAAATAAAAAAATCTGAATATGGTAGTTTGAATGAAAATGGTCCCCATAGGCTCATAAAGAGTGGCATTATTTGAAAGGATTAGGACATGTGGCCTTGTTGGAGTAGATGTACCCTTATTGCAGGAAGCTCAAGCCAGGCCCAGAGGCTCTTTTCCTTCTGCCTGTAGATGATTCAGATGTAGAACTCTTAGCTCCTTCTCCAGCACCATGTCTGCCTGTGTGCTGCCATGTTTCCCACCATGACAATAATGAACTAAATAAACCTCTGAACCTGTAAACCAGCCCAATTAAATTAAATGTTTTCCTTTATTAGAGCTGCCATGATCATAGTGCCTCTTTATTGCAATAAACCCAGGCACTTGACATGCTAATTTCTTTTTTATTCCCTCCACCTCACAGTATACATTCTTACCACTTAGCCATCTCTCCAGCCTGGAGATCCTGTCTCAAAACAACAACAAAATTTTAGAAGAGAAATTAAGTTTTATTGCTATTTTTTCAAAATAAAACAAAAACCTAGGCCCCAAATTGGGGTTCTGATTTTGCTTTCAATTCCTTTTAGAAATCTAGCTCTTCTCCAGCGCTTCCTACCCAGGGGACACATTTAGACTTTCTTCCCTGGTGAGTCCCTTCTTCTCCCCTTTCAGTATTTTTCCTCCCAAATACTAGGGCCTGAACCCTGGGACTCAGTTTTTTGTTTTGCATTTGTAAGACAGGGTATTGCCTTGTTTCATTTTCTTCCTGTCCAGTGGTAGGGACTGAACCTGGGTTTTTTTGGCAAGCATCTTTTTTTTTTTTTAAAAAAAAAAACCTGTGTATCATTTCCTACCAGTAAATTTCAAAGAACCTGGCAAGTTTTTGAAGTTCTTCATAGATATTGCTGTCCAGAAAAGGGTGGTATTCTGTCATTTTACAGTGAGAATGTCTGTATTTTTAAGACCTGCCAAGTTCTCTGAAATATTTAGTAAGAAAGAAAGTTATCCATGGTAGAGTAAATGAACAAGTAGGATTTTGATGGAGGAAGGTCATTGGTTAATTAATAAAGAAACTGCTTGGCCCTGATAGGTTACAAAATGCTGGGAGGAAGAGGAAGTGAGGTAAGACACCTCAGAGAGACGCCATAGCTCTGCTCTCTGAGGCAGATGCGATGAAGCTCCAAAGCAGGATGGATGTAGGCTAGAATCTTCCCCGTAAGCGCACCTTGGGGTGCTACACACATTAATAGAAATGGTAATCAAGATGTAAGAATTAGCCAGTAAGAAGCTAGAGCTAATGGGCCAGGCAGTGTTTAAATGAATACAATTTGTGTGTTGTTATTTTGGGGCATAAGCTAGCCAGGCAGCCAGGAACTGGGCTGTGGGAAGAGGCCCGCAGCTCCTTCAATAGGATTTAGTAAGAATGATTTTTTTCTCCTTTCCTTTTTCCTTTAAAAATTTATTTCCTAAGTAATCAACATATATACATATAGACCCATTCAGATTTCCATGGAAAGAAAATATTGTGGCTATTAATAGTGATATGGTATTTTAAAAAGATATTTATTTATTTACCTTGACATAGGTTCTAACTATGTAACCCTGGCTAGCCTGGAATTCCCATACACCATTACCTTAATTTGAGATTTGAAACTTCCCTTTATTGTACACTGTAATAACTAATCTTGGTTGTCAACCTGACTACATCTATAATCAACTAAAATGCAAGCAAGCTGAGCACACCTGTTGATGGAGTCCACAAAGATACGCAGTATGACAACTGATGTTTGGAAGGCGACCCACTAAAGATTTATACATCTGATGGAGGATAAATCACTTAGGCACAGTCTGTGAAACATGCTGCCTTTTGATTAGCTGGCTGTCTCTAACTGCAAACCCTTAGCAGTGTATTCCTCACATGCTGGATCAGGCACAATCTTCCCGTGTTCTGTTAGTAGGATGACTTCTTCCTATGCTGTATTTTCTGGCATATAAAACAAGCTCTCATAGTCCAGTCCCACTTTATGATGAGAAACTTTGAAGCCTATTCTTGACCTACAGCCTGACTGACAGGGCAAACTGGCCAGACAGAATGTCCTTGTGGAGAGATCACAGGAGGAACTTCCAAAGAGCAGAATTGTAGGTGTCGGGCCTTTTAGATACATGTTCTCTGAAGATTTATGGCAATTAGGTGGTACTGCAAGAATCAGGCCTTGTTATAACAGTCCTTCAAGAGATCAATAGCACCTAGGTCTCCTTCACTTACACTTCTTGCTCTGATTCAAAATAGCAATTACGGTACTCAACTTCATTTGGAAAAGCAAAAAACCCAGAATAGCCAAAACAATCCTATACAATGAAAGAACTTCTGGAGGCATCACAATCCTTGACTTTAAACTCTACTACAGAGGTACAGTACTGAAAACAGCCTGGTATTAGCATAAGAACAGACAGGAGGACCAATAGAACCGAATAGCAGACCCAAATATCAATCCACACATCTTTGAACACCTGATCTTTGATAAAGAAGCAAAAAATATCAAAAGGAAAAAAGAAAGCAAATTTAACAAGTGGTGCTGGCATAACTGGATATCAGCAAGTAGAAAGATGAAAATAGACCCATATCTATCACCACGCACAAAACTCAAATCCAAATGAATCAAAGACCTCAAAATAAATCCAGTCTCTTATAGAAGAGAAAGTGGGAAGTACACTTGAATGCATTGGCACAGGGAACCACTTCCTATATAGAACCCCAGCAGCACAGACACTGAGAGAAATAATTAATAAATGGGACCTCCTGAAACTGAAAAGCTTCTGTAAAGCAAAGGCCACGGTCAACAAGACAAAATGACAGCCTACAGAATGGGAAAAGATCTTCACCAACCCCACATCAGACAGAGGTCTGATCTCCAAAATATACAAAGAACTCAAGAAATTGGACACCAAAAGATCACATAATCCAATTAAAAAAAATGGAGTACAGACATAAACAGAGAACTCTCAACAGAGGGATCTAAAATGGCTGAAAGACACTTAAGGAAATGTCCAACATCCTTAGTCATCAGAGAAATGCAAATCAAAACAACTCTGAGATTCCATCTTACACTTGTAAGAATGGCCAAGATCAAAAACACTGATGACAACTTATGCTGGAGAAGTTGTGGGGAAAAGGGAACACTTCTGAACTGCTGGTGGGAATGCAAACTGATGCAACCCCTTTGGATGTCAGTGTGACAATTTCTCAGAAAATGAGGAAACAACCTTCCTCAAGACCCAGCAATGCCACTTTTGGGTATATCAAAGGATGCTCAATCGTGCCCCAAGGACATGTGCTCAACTATGTTCATAGCAGCATTGTTTGCCATAGCCAGAACCTGGAAACAAACTAAATGCCCCTCCATGGAAGAATGGATAAGGAAAATGTGGCACATTTACACAATGGAGTACTACACAGCAGAAAAAAAATAATGACAGCTTGAATTTTGCAGGATAGTGGATGGAACTAGAAAACATTATTTTGAGTGAGGTAACCCAGACACAGAAAGACAGTTATCACATGTACTCACTCATAAGTGGTTTTAAACATAAAGCAAAGAAAGCCAGCCTACAAACCACAATCCCAGAGAATTTGGACAACAATGCAGACACTAAGAGAGACTTACATAGATCTAATCTACACAGGAAGTAAAAAGTAGAAAAAGACAAGATCACTTGAGTAAATTGGGAGCATGGGGACCTTGGGAGAGGGTTGAACGGGAGAGGGGAGAGGCAGGGAGGGGAGCAGAGAAAAATGTAGAGCTCAATAAATATCAATAAAAAAATAGCAATTGCGGGCGGTGGTGGCGCACGCCTTTAATCCCAGCACGTGGGAGGCAGAGGCAGGCGGATCTCTGTGAATTCGAGACCAGCCTGGTCTACAAGAGCTAGTTCCAGGACAGGCTTCAAAACCACAGAGAAACCCTGTCTCGAAAAAGCAAAAAAAAAAAAAAAAAAAAAAAAGCAATTAACACTTTGTACCAGCTTTTGATGCAGTAGACTGTTTTTGATTATGTCCTAAGAGTCAGCTGACAAAAAAAGACTATTTATTGACTAACCATGTCCAGATGTTATTAATCACACTTAAGAAATGTAAAATAATGCACTTATTTGTTGCCTTTTCCTTACATCTTTCAACAGTTTAGTCTTCTCCCTTCTGTAACTTGTAGTAGCCCCTTTAAGAGAAGGCCAGTGCCTTGCCATAGTTGCAGCTGTGGTTAGCTACAAACTAGCTGATATGTTTTGCTAGGTATCTTCAAAGAATGCCTGTGTCTCTGGGAATCTTCATTGTAGGTTTTTTTTTCATTACTAACAAGCTATTAATGAATGAACACATGTACGTATGTATAAATATATATGTTTGTAACGGCAGAAAAAATAAAGAGTATATGAATAAAAAGAACGTGTGTGAGAAGAATCTTTTCCTATCATCAGACTGTAGTTCCTACGGTTACTGTGGCTTCTCGTTTTGAACCCTGAGTGAAAGCTTTCAGGGCAGGTACTTAAACGTTTTCAATAACCTGTGAGGGATTTTCCTGTTTGGCTCACTTGAGGTGAGAAGACTCACCTTAAATCTGGGCCACACCTCCTGGTGGCAGCACACATAAGAGGACATGAAAGAAGGAAGCTTTTGCTTTTTACTTGCTTGCCCTCAATTTTGCTGGCAAATTCACCTATCCTATGGCTAGGACATTGCTTTGCTGGTCTAAGAACCTACTTCTTTAGGATTCTAAAAGAGACATGGACCGAACAACTACTGGATCCTTGGCCTTCTGATCAAAAGAGACAGTCATTGTTGGAGTAACCAGACCACATCCTGTAATCCATTCTAACTAATAAATAACCCTTGTAGGGGGAATAGAAAGATGGCTCAAAAGTTAAGAGTACCAGTCAGGCAGTGGTGGCACATGTTTTAATCCCAGCACTTGGGAGGCAGAGGCAGGCAGATCTCAGTGAGTTCAAGGCCAGCCTAGTCTACAAAGCGAGTTCGAGGTCAGCCAGGGCTGTTACACAGAAAAACCCTATCCAAAGAGAGAGAGAGAGAGAGAGAGAGAGAGAGAGAGAGAACTGAGAGAGAACTGAGAGAGAACTGAGAGAGTACTGAGAGAGTACTTGTTGCTCTGTTGGGATTCAGTTCCCAGTACCCCATATGGTGGTTTACAACTGCTTCAGAGTCTACTCAATGGGAACCAAGAAAGCATGTGTTACACATACATACAGAAATCACAGTACACGCATACATAAAATACAAATAAAATTTAAATAAATTCCCTTTCATTCCTATAAATTCTATTCATCTAGAGAGCCTTGATTATACAGTGTTTGTCTCTCCATCTACCCCCATTCTTCCTTTCTTCCTGTTTGTTTGTTTGTTTGTCTGAGACAAGACCTTCTGTAGTTCAAGCTGACTTTGAACTCATTTTGTAGCTATTGCTGGCCTTGAATTACTCCTCCATCTCCCACATGTTGATGTTACCAGAAATCCGCCACCATGCCTGGTAATATCAGCAATTTCTAAGACTTGACATATTCAGGTGTTTTACAATATATGGTAAAAGAAGAAATAAGAAAAGACAAACAACCGATATGATGAATCACCTGGTTTCATACTGGCATTAAGAGGCCTGGCAGCCGCTGCAGCCATCTGCTCTCGACGAGGATCTTGGTAACTCATTTTGCTAATAAATTCAACAGCTGCTTCTATGCTTCTGTTATTAGTTTTCTGAAGAGCTTGAATAACCATGTCCTAGTACAAAATTTTTACAAAAAGAAACATAATTTCAATATAATTAGCAGAAGTAAAGAATGAGAGCAGTAAACATAAGAGAAATTCCTAGTTATAAATAAAAAAGACAGAGCCTCAAACCTTATGATATCTTATTTCCTTATCACTTACTTCGTGTACATGTGTGCACATGTGTGTACACAAGAATGCCAAGGTGAGTGTGTGGTGGTCAGAGGACAACTTGCAGAAAGAAGTTCTCATCTTTATTAGAAGATCCTAGAGCCATTAGGTTACCCTGCTTGTCAGCAGGCACCTTTATCTCCTGAGACAACTAGCCAGTCCCCACACCCTATTATTAGTGTCTTTGTAATTACTGACAATAGCCCCATAAATCTCAAACTATTAAAGAAACAAAACAAACCTTCAAATCTTAAAAATGTTTCTTTAATATTTTTATCTTTATGTAACATAGCTACTGTTTCCTTCTAGTATTAATTTTTAGAGTAAAAACATCAATATGGTTTTGATTATTTTTCATTCTTACAAAAACAAGGATTATCATATTTCAAAAAGCAATAAAAATACTGGACATGGGCCAGTGATTGTTAGCAGATAAATATGCTTGCCATTTTAGGCCTGGTAACTTAAATTCAATCCCTAGATCCTATATAAAAAAGAGAGAACAGAATCCACAAGGTTGTTCTCGGACCTCCACATGTGTGTCACATCACATGCCTGCCCCATATCATGCACACACCTAAACAACAATAAAAAAAATTAAAAGCTTTAAAACATTGAAAGTCACTTTTTGTATCACTAAAGTGTTTTAAGTACTTTTGCCAGTATGTCTATCAGTAAAGGAATTCCTTGCTAATTTTTATTAAGAGGTTACATCTGCCAGGCATGGAGATGAAAGCCTTTAATCCTAGCACTCTTTGCAGATAACCTCAGTGTGATTCTCAGCACCTACACAGGTAGGTGTAGTTTACAACCACCTTTAACTTCAGTTCCAAGGAATCTACTGCCTTCCTCTAGCCTCAGAGGGCACCTGCATTCATATGCACAAATCCACATCTGGATACACATATACACAGAATTTAAAATAATAAACAAAATAAAATAAAAAAAGGTGTCAGATCCTCTGGAACTGGAGTTACAGACCACTAGGAAGGACCATATAGGCACTGGAAATTGAACTCAGATCCTCTGGAACTGGAGTTACAGACCACTAGGAAGGACCATATAGGCACTGGAAATTGAACTCAGATCCTCTGGAACTGGAGTTACAGACCACTAGGAAGGACCATATAGGTACTGGAAATTGAACTCAGATCCTCTGGGAGAGAAGCTAGCTCTGCTCTAACTGAGCCATCTCTCCAGTTCCAAATAACTTTCATATTCAAAGCATTAATTGGATTTTTGTTAAAAACAACCAAACTCAATCTCTAACTGAAACAAGGTATACTGTGATCATGTTTATGACAGTCAGATCTTGCAAATTTGTGATACTAAGAAATTAACTCTTACTTTAAATGCAAATTTAATTTATAAACTGGTTAAATAAAGCAAACTGTAACTATGCTATTAACCATCATATGGTAGCACCATATCACTGGCAAGAAAACCCATTATTGTTTATCAATATGTTGAAATCATATTTTGTTAAATGATCTAGAAGTTCAGACTATGGTTTTGGTGATTATTATCCTGGCTTTTGTTTTTTTGTGACAGGATCTCAATTAGGCCATTGTGGCCTTAAACCGGATATAAAACTTAGCATGATCACTCCACTTCTACCACCCAAGGCTGTGACCACAAGGCATATAATATCATACAACTAGTTTTATTATACTATATGAACAAAACAAAACTATTGCTATGATTTAAAATATTTTCACATAGCTGGGCAGTGATGGTGCACGACTTTAATGTTAGCACTCGGGAAGCAGAGGCAGACAGATGGCTGTGAGTTCAAGACCAGCTGTGAGTTCCAGGACAGTTTCCAAAGCTACAGAGAAACCCTGTCCTGAAAGACCTAAATAAATAAATAGATCCACATATGTAACAATGTCAGTTTAGTGTTCAGTACTTAAAATAGAGTATTAGTGCCAGTGTGAAAAAAGAATGTTCAAATCAGCACCTTTAATAAAAGCACAATGTGATTTTTAAAAAATTACATAATTATGCCTCCATATTCATGTTTGTAGGAAAAAATATCTTTAGTGATTATGTATTTATGTCCTCCAAAAAAGCATCAATATGCCTATTAAGGAATTAATCTTGAAATATTTGAACTTTTAATTCAGCAGTTACCAGAAACATTCTCAGAAAACAGAAAGAGAGAGAGAGAGAGAGAGAGAGAGAGAGAAGGATGGATGGATGGATGGATGGATGGATGTAGGCTGCGCATAATGCTGCACACCTGTGATCACAGCACTTGGAAGACTGAGGAAAGAGACTGAGGAGCATGAGGTGAGGCTGGACTAAACAGGGTTCCACACTCACCTGAGCTATACAAGACACAGTCTTAAAACAAACAGACACCCCCCCCCCCCAAAAAAAAGGGCAAGTAAACTGTGCTGGTTAGTTTTATGCCAACTTGACACAAGATAGAATCATTTATGAAGAGGGGGAAATCTCAATCGAAAAAATATCTCCACCAGATTGCTTGTGGGCAAACCTATGGGGCATTTTCGGTGGTGGTGTGGCGGGGAGGGTTGAGACAGGGTTTCTCTGTGTAACCGTCCTGGCTATCCTGGAACTTGCTTTGTAGTTCAGGCTGGCCTCAAACTAAACTCACTGAGACCTGCCTGCCTCTGCCTCCCAGTGCTGGGATTACAGGCATGCACTGCAGCCACCACCTGGCCTATGAGGTGTTTTCTTGATTGATGTGAGAGGGTCTAGCTCATTGCAGGTGGTGCCACCCTTGGACAGGTGGTCCTGGGTGCTCTAAGAAAGCTAAGAGGAGCAAGTCAGTAAACAGCACTCCTCCACAGCTTCTGTTCCAGTTCCTGCCTCCAGGTTCCTGCCCTGAGTTCCTGCCTTGGCTTTCTCAGTGATGGACTTCTAAATTGTAAGGTGAAATAAGTCCTTTTCTATTCAAGTTACTTTTAGTCATGTATTATTACAGCAAAAGAAACCCTAACTAAAAAAAAAAAAAAAAAATGGTACCAGATTCATGGAACAGTTCTGTGGCAAGACCAGGTTTTGGGGAAGACTGTAATTCTGGGTGAGAAAAGCCATTGAGTGTTCAGAGCTTACGAACTGCTGTGGGAATCTAGAAGATAATGCTAAGGCTAAAAAGAGACCAACACCACTGAGGTAAAATATTCTGGGCAGTGTTTCCTCAGAGTTAATACACAAAAGCTGTGGTTCCGAGGAAGCCAAGGCTTTAACCTAGTGCTAGCAGCCAAACCTGGTAAGTGTGTAAGTTTCCAGGTAGTACTAGTTTTACAGCATTAAGGAGTGATGAAGATCAGCTGAGGCTTGGCACTGTGAGAGGCCAGGAAAGGCCAGTGGTGAATGTGTAGCCTCGGTTAAAGCAGAAGTCCCAGGATTTGAAGAGGTCATAGAGAGAAATTAGAGTTTGATGCCAAGTGGCAGGGTCGGAGTGCCTGAAGAGAGCCCAGAAGACACAGCCCAGCTGCAGCGGAGACCCAAACATTTTGGAGATGCTAGTACAATGGGATGCCTGCTAAGGACAGCAGTAGCTGTGGAGTGGAGCCAGCCTGAACCTAGTGTGTGGACGGCAGAGCCAGAGAAGTGCCATTGACAAGGCCCTAGGAGACCAGAGGACCGTCTGGGATCCTACACATTAATTCTTGTTTTTTTTTTTTTTAATACTGCTAAACTTTGGATTTCTTTTGATCTGACTGTAACTGTGTCCTGGCTCTTCCTTTTTAAATAAAAAGTATGTAATTTTTGTTGTTGTTGTTGCTATTATGTTTATCAAGACAGGGTTTCTCTGTGTAACAGCCCTGACTGTCCTGGAACTCACTTTGTAGACCAGGCTGACCTCGAACTAACAGAGACATACCTGCTCTGACTCCCGAGAGCTAGGATTAAAGATGTGCTTGGCTTCTAACTTATTTTTTATTTTACAAGAGCCCACAGTCATCCCAGAATGCCTGCCTATGATTCTTGATGAGTCACCATTGATTACATTTTACATAACTGAGTTTTAAAAATATATTTATTTATTTTATGTGTATGAGTTCTGGCTCTGTGTATGTATAGGCACCATGTGCTTGAGGAGGCCATAAGAGGGTATAGATTGCCCCTGAATTGGAGCTTAAAGATGGTTGAGAACCTCCATGTAAGTGCTAGGAATCAAACTTGGATCCTTTGGTAGTGCCATCAGTGCTCTTAACCTGTGAGCCAAGTTTCCAGCTGTACATAGCTGATTTTTATCTAAAATGATTTCTGCCACCTAAAATATTCACTCACAAAGAATGCTGTTGTGAGAAACAAAATTTTATTAATAATCAGAACAAAATACGACTAATTATGTTATGAAAAGGACTCACAGGAGCTCTGGAATAGATAGTAAAGATATGGCTTTGTAGCTGGGTGGTGGTGGTGCTTGCCTTTAATCCCAGCACTTGGGAAGCAGAAGCCATCAGATCTCTGTGATCAAGGCCAGCCGGCTCTACAAAGTGAGCTCCAGGACTGCCAGGGTTACACAGAGAACAAAAAACAAAACAAACAAAAAAAAAAAAACAAACAAAAGGATTGGCTTTGTTGGCCTTAACTTAAATATAAACTTGGGCCTGGGTGACATGAATATTCTACTTAGTCACTGTAGTTCTCTCTCCCTATGGTGAATCTAGATTTCATATCCTTGGAGCTATCACTTTTTTTTAAATTTATTTATTTATTATGCATACAATATTCTGTCTGTGTGCATGTCTGCAGGCCAGAAGAGGGCACCAGACCTCTTTACAGATGGTTGTGAGCCACCATGTGGTTGCTGGGAATTGAACTCAGGACCTTTGGAAGATCAGGCAATGCTCTTAACCACTGAGCCATCTCTCCAGCCCCGGAGCTATCACTTTTCCAGCAACAACTGAGATCACAGCGTTCACATTTCACTCCCCTGCCCCATCACTTTGTGGCTTTCTTCAACTGTACCTCCACTCTGGCGTCATAACCTCACCTAAAGAAATTCCAGGATTTAGGACTAGCACAGAAGAAACTAGAGAAATAATTATTTTGTCATACTAATCAGTAAGATTGTAAATATAGCATTCTTTGTTAACGGAACACACAAATTTGCATGCACAGTTGCATCCATCCTCTCAAAGGAAGATGAGCTCTCCTGAAAGGAGTTTGCCTTACAGGATAAGAAGAATCATGTGGTTAGTTTGTTTTTGTCTTTAAATATTCTTACCTCATCAAAGCCAGCAGCCTGCAAATCCTGAAACATCTGTGGATTGACTTCTGAAGGGCTCCGGGAAGAACTCGTTTCATTTGCAAATGGTAATAGAGAGTTTCTAATTTCTTGCAAGGCTTTATGGTGTGTGCCAAATTTGGGTGGATTTCTCACTTGCCTGGGATCTTCAATCGACATCTTGCTCAGGTTATGCTCGGCCTTTGCAGCATCAGATGGTTTAGATAAATTCCTAAGCGATTCTCGGATCTCCTGCAGCATTTGTCGGCTGCTGCCAGGGTAGTTGCTGGCAGGAAAGGTCTTAGGCCTCATCTGTCTGTACCCTTCTGGTTTTTCACCCCTCTTCATGAAAGCATCTATATGTGGCCCCGTGAAGCACTTCTTCAGGGCTAACCCACAGACTCTGAGAGATTCCTTCTGAGAAAAGGTGAAAGGAGAAGTTCCCAGGAATGTCAAAATCCTTTACAATCGAAGTAACTAACCTAAAACATAAAATACATAAGTAAAGCTATAGTGATTATGAAAGCAGCTCCTTGAATGGGGAAACCCCCATTGCTATGAGACTTGATAGCTCCCAACTGAAGCTCAGACTTCATCAAGTAGTACTGTAGAATCTAGGTAAATTGTTTCACTTCTCTGTGCCTATTTTCCTAGAAAGTGGATTTACATTATTTCTAACTAGCAGTTACTTGTGCCCCCCCCCCAATCTTAAGCCTGCTTTAGTAAGTATATAAAGCACATAGAAATGTAAAGGATTACTAAGTGAACCTTAAGCAAACTCCCTCTCCAATTTTAAATCTTGGAAATTAGACTTCAGTGTAAGATTTACTTATAAGAAAGATACAAGTGCTTTTAAAAGGTTTCACATGACTTTTTTTCAGAAGATTCTAAACCTGTTTGGGTTTACCAAACTACCAGATGTGAACAAGAATATCTATATCCTAAAAATGAAACCCAGACCATCAAACCAGGCAGTAATCCCAACACTTAGGAGGTAGAGGCTGGAGATTTCTGGTTTGTAGACAAGGCCAGCCTGATCTACAGAGTGAGTTCCAGGACAGTTAGGGCTACAGAGAGAGAGAGAAACAACAACAACAACAATCTTAGGTCATCAGGCTTGCATTCATTAAGTGCCTTTACCTGGCCCTTCAATTGTTTGAATAAATGCACTGCAGCAAACGTTGTATCCACGCACTACTTTCTGTCTTCCTGCATAGCTCTAACCACAGTCATGTCTCAGTTCTGAGCTATGGCAGTTAAAGGTGCAGATTTGTAAAACTTGCTTCAAGGACTGTAACAGGGCTTATTTTAAAATTATAACATGGAGGAAAAGTGGCTCTCTAAATTACTGCATTGAGTCCTCCTGATTACTACTGGACATGTGAGCAAGAAAGAAACCTCTGTGGGATTAAACCATCAATATTCTCTTATTTGTTACTAAAAAGCAGTATCGTTATAGCTTAAATATGACATGCCCTAGAGACTTTGGGAAGTGCAACCTAACTAAAGGAAGTAGGTCACTGGATGTATATCCTTAGGGGGCTATATATTGTCTGAGGTCCCTTTCTGACCTTACTGGCTGCCATGTGAGATGTTCTGCCACGCACTCCTGCAACCTCCAAAACTATGAACCATAATATAATATATTTTTCCTCCCTTAACTTATCCAAAGTAATCTGTCACAGTGATCAAAAGTCTAAGAGAGGGGCTAGCCAGATGTCTCAGCAGGTAAAGATGTTTGTTAAGCCTGACTACCTGGGCTCGATCCCTAGGATCCACCGTACAATAAGACAGTAGATTCCCCAAAGTTGTCCTCTAATGTTCACATGTGTCATGCTGTATGCAAATTCATACATGTACCCATGAATAAATGACAAGAAGACAGGTAGTGGGCGCATGCTTTTAATCCCAGAACTTCCAAAGCTACAGAGAAACCCTTTCTCGAAAAACCAAAAAAAAAAAAAAAAGACAAGAAAACATTTTTAGGTTTACTTATACTCACTTCTGGGCCCTTTTGCTAAGATCAAATATAGTCTCTTTTTTTTATTAGTATACTACCTGACTCTTCTTCCTCTGAGAACAAAATGGTAGAATTTTGGAGCTGAGATATTGGAACTGGCACTTGTTGTATACATTCACACACCAACCTGATATTGCATTACCTCCAGACAATCGCCTCTTCATGGGTCTTTAAGACTCTTGTACTAAACACAATGGGGACTCACTTTGGAGCTAACACTCTTGAAGTCTTACTTTCTATGTTGAAAAAGCATATAAGCTTTGTAAGTAACCAAGTGTTTTTAATGCTCCATGAGCTGTTTTTCCATCTGGACTGTAAAGTGCACACATACAAAAACTTACTTATATAAAAATTTAAAATATTCTTAAGTTTTTTTTAATCTAGCAGAAAATTAGTATAAAAGAAGGGGGAGGTATAGCTGACCAAATGGTTCAGAAACCTTTGGAACTGGTTTAGAGGAAGAATTTAGACAACTTTTGTGGATGTGAGAGGCTTCAGAATGACGAGAACAGAGCCGCAGTGGCAATTCTGGAGGGTGGGCAAAAACCAGAGCAGTAAGAGAAACAAAAACAAAAAAGGTTGTGCTCGTGAGATTTCAGACTGGAATAGGAACTCTACTGAGAAATGAACTAAATGTCACTGTGTTGCAACATGTTCTGGCTAAGAACATGTCCTGAGAATTTCCATTAAGTAGAATTGAAAGGTGCTGAGTTTAAAGGAGAAAGTTTCATGGGAGCTCAGACTATGGCTTGGTTATTGCTGACTGCCTTAACCAGACTTACTGTGAAAACTGGAAGGAAAATGCAAGAGAAAAATTGAAAAAAAAAATGAGTAGTTTGAGCAGAAAAAGTAAATATTCAAAATTTCAGACAAGGATGGTATGGTTGTGAGAGCTGGCATTAAAAAGAAACCACTGAGCTAGGTGATGCTAGCGTGCATCTTTAATCCCCACCCTCAGGAGGCAGAGGCAGGCAGATCTGACTTCCAGGCCAGTCTGGTCTATAGAGCAAGTTCTAGGACAGCCAAGACTACACAGAGAAACTTGAAACTTGGTCTTGAAAAAAAAAGAAAGAAAGAAAGAAAGAAAGGGGGAAGAGGAGAAGAAAAGGAAGGAAGGAGAGAAAGAGAAAAAGGAAAGGAACCACTTTTCTTTTTTGGAAAGATGACTCAGTTGTTAAAAGCATCACTCTTCAGAGGACCAGGGTTCAATTCCCAGCATCACCTTGGCAGCGCACACCACCAGTTCTAGGGGATCCACTACCCACTACTAGCCTTTGCCAGCAACAGGGATACAAGTGATACATATACGTGCTTACAGGCAAAACATCCAAACACATAAAATATTTTTAAAAAGAAAAGAAAAAGAAATCACTGCTTTGTATCAGGATAGAAAGGAAGATCTCAGATACTGCCAGACTATACCCATAACAGGCTCAATATATGAAGGAGTAAGCTCATTTGATTTTCCATTGAGAAGTCAGCACTTTTGGGGCGCTCTGTTTTCAAGGAGCAGATTAGAGTTGTTTTCCTAGGACTTACTTCAGTATGCTCGGTCATTCAGTCAATCAGAAAGCCTATGTGCAGGATGGTCCAGTCAGGAATTGAGCTTGTAGAGGCCTCTGCAGCACCATTCAAAATTCAAGTTACAGGATCTTAAAAAGGAAAGCCTGAATATTATTAGGCCATGTGTAACTGTGCCAAAGTTCTTGCAGGCAGCCTTTGAAAGAACAGTGCAAATTATTGTTGAGGTAAAAGCCTAAATACAAACTGGGATCCCAGGATGTTGGAGATGCCAGGTCCATAGAACATATGTCAAGGACAGCTGAAGTCAGTAAATGAAGCTGGCCCAAGAGATAGGCCATGTCAAACAGCAAAGGGCCCAAGGGCACTCAACATTATGCTATCATGGACCCAGATGCTGGTCAGGGCTGTTTGGGATCTTATTTTGCTCTCATTCCCCTCTTTTGAAGTAGATTTACTCTGTATCACTATGTATTAAAATTACATAATTTAATTTTCTCATTTTCCAGGGGCTCACAATTATGGATTTGCCTTGGGTCTTAAGGGAGACTTTGGGTTTTTGAACAAGAGTGGAATTATTGGCCCATTATGGGCATACCTGGGAACAAAACTGACAGCATTTTGAAGTGACCACAAGCCTTTGGGGCCTAATGTGGAGAATGCCTCCAGAGGTTCACTGGTAAAGTCTAGGTGCCCAGCGGGTAACCCCTACTTTGGGAGGTTCCAGAAACGTATTTATTTATTTATTTTAGATTTATTTATTTATTATGTATACAACATTCTGCCTCCATGTATGCCTGCATGCCAGAGGAGGGCGCCACATCTCATTACAGATGGTTGTGAGCCACCTGTGGTTACTGGGAATTAAACTCAGGACCTCTGGAAGAGCAGCCAGTGCTCTTAACCACTGAGCCATCTCTCCAGCGCCCCCAGAAACATATTCAAAATATGGACACTGGGCTGGGGATATACCTCAATGGTAAAGCAACTGCCTAGCATGTCCAAAACCTCAGGTTTGGTCTACCACACCACAAAAAATTAATCAATTAAATTCTGATACTGTCAGCTCATCTTCCAGAAAAGTATACCAATTTACAACTCCTTCAACAAAGTATGGCTAACACAGGCTATATTGTTTCAGTAATCTTTATTACTATGATATATGAAAAATTAATAATAAGGCAGAGAATTTCTAAAAGAACTCAAGGCAAAACAGGATGGTGTTATTTAGTTTGTGTTTTAACAAATAAAGCTTGCTTGAAGATCAGAGTGCAGAGCTAAGCCACTAGAGGCCAGGGAGTGGTTGTGTTTTAACAAATAAAGCTTGCTTGAAGATCAGAGTGCAGAGCTAAGCCACTAGAGGCCAGGGAGTGGTGGCATACACACCTTTAATCCCAGGACTCGGGAGTCAGAGGCAGAGGGATCTCTGTAGTTCAAGACCACCCTGGGCAACAAGAAATTGATCTAGTCTAAAAGAGCAACAGAGTTCACACAAAGGTGATCCCAGCACTCGGGATCACATGCCTTTAGTCCCAGCACTAGGGAGGTGGAGACAGGAGTGATATGGCTGGGTGGAGTGAGAAATATAAGGCGGGAGGAGACAAGACCTTAATGCAGTCTGAGATAGCAGTCTGAAGCAGTCAGTCAGAAGATGCAGTCTGAGGACAAGATCACCCTTTTGGTCTGAGAATTTGGTAGAGGTAAAAAGTCTCCCTAGCAGCTGACTGTACTGCTTCTTTGACTCTTCAGCTTTCACCCTCTAATATCGGACTCTGGGTTTTATTTAAGACAAATTAGAATCCATGCTACAAAACAGCTTACTACCCTAGATCAAGGAAGAGTGGTGTCAGATTAGCCTTTCCAATGAACAGGCCTGTCATTTTACTTTCCTGTTCCACAGCCACTCATGACGCCCCCTTGAAGGACTCTTTCAACAGTATTAAAGCAAAAGCTCTGGAAGCACACTGCCCGGGTAGGATCTTAGCCCTCCCTCGAACTCCCACTCCAGGGTCTCTGTGTAGCCCTGGCTGGCAGACCAGGCTAATCTCAAATTCAAAGATCTGCCTGCCTCTGCCTCCAGCCAGACTCTCAATTTTTTATTTTTCTTTCGTTCTTTTCTTTCTTTCTTTCCTTCCTTCCTTCCTTTTTTGTTTTTCAAGACAGGTTTCTCTGTAGCTTTGGAGCCGGTCCTGGAACTCGCACTTTGTAGACCAGGCTGGTCTCGAACTCTCAGAGACCCACCTGTCTCTGCCTCCCAAGTGCTGGGATTAAAGGCATACGCCACTACCGCCCAGCCAGACTCACGATTTTTAAAGTGATTAGCTGTGCAACCCTGGGCAAACCACTTAGCCTCTGTTCCTGCTTTTCATCCTCAAATGTACACAATAATTGGATCCATCTCATAAGGCTGTTATTGACATTAAATAAGCTCACACATTTTCAACAAGCACCTGGCCAGCTTCCTTCAACAGGAGGAGTCCTGTAAGTCCTTTTAGCTTTTTAAGTCCATATTCCACCTATCTCCAAGCTCACATTCTAACCAAGCCAAATGATTAACTCTCAACTAAAATGCTTCGCGATTTTCTACTTTATTTTCTTTTTAATATAATCTTGAGGGAGCTTCTGCCGTATTTCTTGTAGAAATTATACTCAATTTTTAAGGCTTCATTCAAATGCTTCCCCAACAGAAAAACTCTCCCAGAACTTGTATTCCCTGGGCAAAAGATACATTTTGAATGATATCCAAATAGAGTGTTTTCGTTCTATTATTTTTCCTAGATCACAGATTCACGGATGATTTGGTGTCTTGACTTTGTTTAATGGACAAAGAAAAAGATCTAGAAGTAAAGTGCCTTGAATAAAATTATCTTTTTAAAAAATGTTTCCTTAAAATTTATTTAAATGTATTTTTATGTGCATTGGTGTGAAGGTATCAGATCCTCTGGAACTGGATGGAGTTAAGGACAGTTGTGAGCTACCGTGTGGGTGCTGGGAATTGAACCTAGGTCCTCTAGAAGAACAGCCAGTGCTTTTAACCACTGAGCCATCTCTCTAGCCCTATTTTTTTTTTACTTATTATGTATACAGTGTTCTGTCAGCATTTTTACTTGCATACCAGAAAAGGGCATCAGATTTCATTATAGATGATATGACTATCTGAGTATGAGCTGACAAGTGGTTGCTGGGGACTGAACTCGGGACCTCGGAAGAGTGGTCAGTATACTCTTAACCCTGAGCCATCTCTCCAGTCCCAATAAGGTTATCTTGTAGTCAGTTAAATGCTAGACTAGTTTCCACATACTCTAGCCTAGTCCAGGGCACTTTTCATTACACCCATGACTTAAACTTTCTTGATCACACTCAAGTTTGAAAAGAGTTAAAGTTCTTCAGATTGAAGAAAAAAACTTCCGTGAAAAAAAAATTGAGGTGGGTGGTGGTGGCACAAGCTTTGAATCCCTGCATTTGGGAGGCAGAGGCAGTCAGGTCTCTTTGAGTTCAAGGCCAGCCTGGTCTACACAGTGAGTTCAGCACACCGAGATCCTGTCTCGAAACAAAACAAAACAAAACAAAAATGGACTTTCTTCAAAAATGCATTGCCTTGTATATTAGGAAAAACAACAATAAAAAAATCAAAAACAGGTACAAATACATAGTAAGATTTCAAAAGCCAGGTATAGTGGCATACACCTTTAATCCCAACAGAGAGGCCAAGGCAGGAGGATCTTTGAGAATTCAAGGCCAGCCTAATCTGTGGTGAGTTACAGGTCTGGCAGGGCTGTACAAGAAGAAGTCTCAGAAATAAACAAAAGCAATCTAGTGTTAACTTGGGCTGAACTAAGTTTATAAAGACAATCTGCTAAAACCCTTGGTGAACTGTATATATTGTTTCTCGGCAGCACAGACCTCCTGCTCAGAGAACTTCTGACACATCCATCCACCGACAAGTCCTCCCAGTTACTCTCTAAGGATTGACTGATCAAAGGGCTAGAGAGATGGCTCCGTAACTGAGAGGATCTTCCAGAGGACATGGCTTCTAATTCCAGCACTCATAATGGCAGACTATAATTCTCTGTAACCCCAGTCAGAGGATCCAACCTTCTCTTCTGATCTTGGCAGACACTGGGCACACACAGTGCACATACACACACGCAGGCAAAACATTTCCACACGCATAAAATACTGACCAAAGTGAAAACTGGTGGTAGGGTTTGTAGGTCGACCTGCAGAGCGCTGCTGGGCATACAGAGACGGGGTAGATACCCAGTACCACCTAAACTGGATTTGGTGGTATGACTGTAATCTCAGGAGGGTTATAAATTCAAAGTCATCCTCAGCTACACAGCAAATCCTAGGCCAGCCTGGGCTACAGAGATCCTGCCTTAAAAACAAGTAACAAAAAAAGTGGAAACTGCTGAATGTGTGGCAATTTAGTGAGCTCCTGTCTGAAAGAGAAGAGGGTGGGCAGAGGGCATCATCGCCATCCACCTGGAAGACGCTACATACAGTGCTCGGTACCACAAAAAATATGAAAACAGTCACTTATTTTTGTACTGATACTGAAAAATGGTCATTTCTACTTTATAATATTATTAAACTTTTTTTTTTGTTTGTTTTTTTGAGACAGGGTTTCTCTGTGGTTTTGGAGCCTGTCCTGGAACTGGTTCTTGTAGACCAGGCTGGTCTCGAACTCACAGAGATCCGCCTGCCTCTGCCTCCCGAGTGCTGGGATTAAAGGCGTGCGCCACCACTGCCCGGCATTATTAAACTTTTGAAGGGTACAAAAGTCATCTAATCTAAATGTCACATCTAAATGAAATTAAATAATCAGAGTAGGAACCATTCCAAGAGTATATGTATATAGAACAACAAAAACTAGCATGAACCAGGAACTTAAATGGTGGAAACAAAAAAGCCAGGTACCATACACACAGTTTAGGAGATTTTTTTTTATTACTTTGAAGAGTCTCCAGGCGTACAGTCAATAACCAGGCACACAGAGAGTGCCTTTCCCACATGTGCTGCGATCTAGTTTCTTGACATAACAGCCTGTAAGAGAAAGGCAAAGACTCCACAGACTGACCGCCTTAGGGAATCACTTGGCCCATATTACCTACCCGACCACTCTCTTAAGAGAAAACCTTAGTTAGGACGATAAAAACTGAAAGTATCCTAGCAGTTAACCATACCTTTTTTTCCTTGTGGAGGAAAGCTGATTTAAAACAAACAACATTTGCGGGGCCTGATGGGACAAACCGTAAACCCAGAAGCAGGCGGACCTTTTTGATTTCAAGGTCAGCCTGATCTACACGTGGAGTTCTAGGCTAATAAGTACTATATATTGAGGCCCTGTCTGAAGAAAATCATAATAACCTTCAACAAATAATCCATAATCGCCCGTCAGCCTTCATGATGCCAGACATTCAGACTAATTTCCAAACTCTGTGCGTTACCATATTGTGTGAGGCTGTACTTACTATTCACCGGACATAACTGCTAGAGAATACACATACTTTAAAAGTCATATTTACAAATGTAAACAAAAATTTTAACCTTGTTCCCTTAGAAAATGATTTTCAATGGCAGAAGTCCGAGAAGCCGGGATAAGCCACCTGCGACTCGTTCTTCGCTCCGAGCGCACTTTTCAAGGTACAATAAACAACCTCGCTCGATTGTCTTTCCTTCCTTTTCTGAAATTAAACACACGCTCCGACTAAGCTGACACCGTCTTTCCCATCCCTAGCCACTAAGCGGTGACCTAACATATCGCAGCGGGCTGGAGAGAGTCCCCCGATCGCTTCGAGGTTTACCCCGAGTCGAGGCCCGCCGCGAGGCGAAAGAAGAGCAGCGGGTTTGGGTTTGCTGCAACCTCCCGAGAAACACCAGCTCTCGCTAAACCTGGGAGGGGCGAGGTGGGGGGGGAGATAACCTCGCCTCGGGCCTCCGCCGGCTCTTTCTCCAGCCTCGTTCGCACCTCGGAGGCCTCAGCGCCCCGGGCTCTTCCTGCGGCGCAGGGTGCGGCCAACCTTCATTTCCCGAGGGCAGGGCTCAGCTCAGGTCAGTGCGAGCAGCCCAGTCAGGCCCGGACCCGGCCGGCCGAGCCCGCCGCTCCACGGCGGCCCCTGGGCCCCCGCCAGCGGGGATGGGCGTGGGCCCCGACGGCCACCGCCCCGCCGACAAGGGCTGGGGAGCAGAGTGAGCCCCACCCGCGGGGCCGGCTCCGGACTTACCTGCAGGGGACAGTGGGGCTCCTGGACAGCGGCCGCGGGCCCGAGGGCCAGCGCCGCGGCGGCCGGAGCCCGTCCCCGGGGTCCCCGGGGTCGCTTGGGGTTCGGGATGGGGCAGGGCGGGGACGCACGCCGGGGGGGCTGCGGCCGGCCAGCGCGGCCCGACGCGGGGTCGCGAGGACCTGGCTCTCCCCTCAGCACCAGGCCGTCGCTGCCGCCGCCATTTTGCCTTTCACTCCGTGTCGCCGCCGCCGCCGCCGCCGTCCGCCGCGGGTTTCCCGGATGTGGGCATTTCCCGGCGTCGCTTGCGCGGGGGCCGAGGACTGGGGGCTTCAGGCCGCCCCGCTGGGGCCGGGAGCGAGTGCTGGGCTGGTGGCCTCTCGCACGGCTGCTCGCCCGCCGCCCCGAGCCCGGGTGAGCATAGCCTGCGGGCTCCAGTCGCCCGGAGAGTGGAGTCGGTACCACCGCATTCTGGCTCTGCACCGAGACGTGACCCGGGCGCGACGCTACGAGCGCGGGTCCCACCGGGAAAGGGCGGTGAGCAGCGCTCCGATACCCACGGACGTTTGGAGGCAAGGCGTGTAGGGCTTGAAGTAAACCTGAGTCTTCGGGACCTTGGAGAGTACATGGTTTTGCAATCAGCCGGATACATTATTCTTGAAACTAGACCTATGGATTAGTAGAATTCGGTCATTGTAGCCGTAAATGGAGTAACGGGGCCTTTGTTAGAAGTTGTTTCTTATTAAATTGATTCTGCTGTCCGGGATGCATTATTGACTTTGGTCTTAGAATATACTCTTTTTTGCGGGACTATGGTCCAGGTAGGGGCTCTCTAGGCAACTGGAACTCGCGATTCTCCACCTTCCCAAGCACTGAAATTCTGCCAACACTGATCCGTCTACTCACCCCCTGTAAATATGAACACCTTCCCCAGTTTTGCCGCTAAGAAATACATGAAATTAGTATCTTTTCAGATCATCTTTGTGTGTTAAGCTAAAAAAAAAAAAAATCAAACCATGCTATACAGGTGCCCTACTGAACTATATCCTCAGAACATTCCATAGTTTTCATTTTGAAACTGGGCTGCACTAAGCTATTGGGCTAGCTTTGAACTCATTTTGTAGCCCAGACAAGCCTTTAAACTTGTGACCCTTCTGCTTCAGCCTCCGGAGTAACTGAGATAGCAGGACCTTCTCCACAAAGCTCAGCTCTGGTTTTTTTTTCTGAGATTAATTGCTGGGTACTGTCTCCAAAACTTTAACTGTGAAAACCTCAGATTGTGAAAAAATCAGATTTGGAGGCCAGAGAAATGTTTAGTGTGGTTGCTGCCATTGCTTTATATCTGTTGTTCTGGTAAAATCCTTAGTGTGCCTTCAGCCTACTCTGTGGTTAAATGCTTCCTGCATATCGATGTCCCATCTTGTACTTTGGTAGGTAGTTAAAATTTTAAGAGGCATGTAAATTCAGTGAACCATGTCTGCTGATTTGAACCAACTATTAAAAAAATAGCCGCGGAGCTGGAGCTGCTGCTTGAGAAGGAAGCTAAGTCACTGCTTCAAGCCTAGGTGGAGGGATCATGAAAGATCCTTGGGAAAGCAAGGGAAGAGGAGTGGATGCCTCACCAAAGGCTGCAGAACCCAAACCACAGACCTCCAACCGGGAGTTGGAGAGCACTAGCATTACCGACTTTGCAATGAGTATGAAATTATTTTGTAAATATTTTCAACCTTTAATAATCAGAATTCCTTTGGAGCACTTTCTATATTAGCACATTATTAGATATTAGAAAACTATTATAAAACTTAAGTTATAGTTCTAGAAAATATATTGTTCACAAGTGTTGATATGTAAAAATTTATTTTTGGAAATAAATTTGGCTTATGTAAGCAAGAAAATCTTATGCTGGAAAATCTTGGTATGTGATGTAGCTAGTTTTCAAGGGGAGGGATCAACAGTTGACATCCTTTGAAATAGCTGAACCCCACACGGCCATGCGCATAGCAACCCTCCTTATGCCTGTTTCTGTTGGCTAGATAGTTTAATTCAAATAATTCTGCTTGGATTCTACATTGTTTTTTTGTAGAATTGTTAAGTTAGATGAAGGCCTGTGTTGAACAGGCCTGGACCCCTCCGATGTCTACACTCCGAAGATCTCTTGTATTGATCAGATTCTAATAGTGTTGGGGGAAGAGTCAGCCAACAAGCCAAAACTGGGCACTGAAGTTAACAACAGTTTTCTGTTTCCTTGCAAATACCATATTTCTTTATGATTAGATTTTGCACACGGTGGAATTGATAACTTTGAGTTTTTTCACGTTCATGAAAATAGTTGTCTGGTAACATAAATGGCTTCTGCATCAGTCCCACAAACAAGACAGGGACCTAAAACATCCAAACTGTTTACAGACAGAGTTCTGCTGGGAAGCAAGCTTGTGATTTCAATACGGTCTTTGGCAGGATCTGTGCTGAGCCAGGAACTTATTAGAGACTGGTGAACAGTGGCCTGGTTACTTATGCTATGAGACAGGAAAGTGCTGCTTCTTCCTCCTGTGAGAAGAAAAGAGGAGGGAAAAAAATGTTAAGACACGTCTACAGCAACTTGTAATATAAAAACGTTTATTGGGACTCAGGGTTTCACAGGGGTAGAGTCCACGACTATTATGGAGGGGAAGTGTGGCAGCAGGCAGACAGAAATAGCCCTGAAGCAGTAGCTGAGTTTACATCCTGATCCACAGAAAGACACTCAGGAATGGCCTTTGCTTTCGAAATCTCTGAGCACACCCTGTCCAACCCTGCCACAGCTCCAAATCCTTCCCAAACAATTCTACCAACTGAGGATCAATCATTCAAATATATGAGACTATGGGGGGCTCATTCTCATTCAGCCCATAAAGACTAACTTCATAACACTAAACATAAATCTTCTGTTGATATTTCAAAAAGATAATAATTCTAATATATTTAACTGTTAAATTAGGCTTATGTGGGAAGTGAATAAGCACAAGATAATAAAAAAAAAATTCTATTATGTCACCTTTTTAAAAATTACTTTGGCCGGGCGGTGGTGGCGCACGCCTTTAATCCCAGCACTCGGGAGGCAGAGGCAGGCGGATCTCTGTGAGTTCGAGGCCAGCCTGGTCTACAAGAGCTAGTGCCAGGACAGGCTCCAAAGCTACAGAGAAACCCTGTCTCAAAAAACTAAAAAAAAAAAACAAAAAAAACAAAAAAAAATTACTTTGTTTTTTGTTTTTTGAGATGGGGCTCTATGTAGTCCTGGCTACCCTGAACTACTTATGTAGATTAAGCTGGCCTCAAATGTTCAGAGATTTGCCTACTCTACCTCCTGAGTGCTGGAACTGAAGGAGTGTACGCCACACCCATTTCCTATCATGTCATTCTAAATTTTTCATTACATGTGTGCAGGCATGTGGCCACAACCAAAGGGGAAAGCAAAAGGAAAAACTCGTTCTATTTTTAATTATTCATGTATGTGCATATGGATCATGGAGATCAGAAGGCATCTTGTAGAAATCCATTCTCTCCACCACGTGGGTGCCGGGAATCAAACTCAGTTGTCAAACTTGGTGGCAGTGCCTTTACCCACTAAGCCATCTCAGTAGCCTTATGTCATCTTTTTGACTAAAAATTTATTCAGTGTTAGTAAATACTCAACATTTGAAGGGAAAATATAGATACCAAATTTGTAGTCAAAAGAAAACCCAGAAATTTAGTTGATCCCCATTTTTTCTGTTTATTGTTTTAATGAAAAGATCTCAGAGAGGTAACATAAAGAAACAAAAATAAGGAAAAAAGAACCTGAAAACAGAAACATACGTTTCTCACTTGGGAGGCAGAGGATCTCTGAGTTCAATGACAGCCTGGTCTACAAAATGAGTTTCTACATGGAGAGAACATGTCTTAAAAACCAACCAAACAAACAAAAGAAATACAAGTTCCTAGTTCATATGAATGAGTTTATAGGGGCCCAAGAGATGGCTCAACTGTTAAGAACATATACTGTTCTTGCAGAGGACCTGGTTCAGTTCCCAGCACCTAAGACTGATGGCTCACAACCACCTGTAACTCCAGCTTCTGGGATCTGACACCTTCTTCTGGTCTCTGCTGCAACTACACTCATATATACATACAGGAATATAAACACACACAGCATACAATTAAAAATAAAATGAATAGCCGGGTGGTGGTGGCACACGCCTTTAATCCCAGCACTCGGGAGGCAGAGGCAGGAGGATCTCTGTGAGTTCGAGACCAGCCTGGTCTACAGAGCTAGTTCCAGGACAGGCACCAAAGCCACAGAGAAACCCTGTCTCGAAAAAACAAAAAAAAAAAAAAAAGCAAAACAAAACAAAACAAAAAAGAATAAGCTGGACAATAGTGGTGCATGCCTTTAATCCCAGCCTTTGGGAGGCAGAGACAGGTGGAGGATCTCCGTGAGTTCGAGGCCAGCCTGGTCTACAGAGCAAGTTTCAGGATAGGCTCCAAAGCTACAGAGAAACCCTGTCTCGAAAAACCAGAATAGATAGATAGATAGATAGATAGATAGATAGAATGAATCTTTCCTTTTGCTTTCCCCTTTGGTTATTTTATGTGTATGGGTGTTTTGCCTGCATGTATGTTTGCACCATGTGTGCCTGGTGCATGGACACCAGAAGGCATTGGATCCCCTGGAATTATAGATGATTGTGAGCTGCCATGATGATGGTGGGAATTGAAGCAGGGTCCTCTGAACTCTTAACTGCTGAATCCTCTCTCTAGCCTTTGTGTTTTTGTTTTTGTTTTGAGACAAGGTCTGCTTTGTTTTTAGCCCCAGTTGGCCTTAAACTCGACTCTGTATCTTAGGGCGTTCTTAAACTGATCATCCTGCCTCCACCTCTCAGGTACTGGGAGGTTCCACTAAGGCCTGTTTTGCTCCTTTTCTTTATGCTCCTAGTCTGCTTACTCCCTACACAGTAATTTCATGTATTTTTTACAGTTACTTCCTGTTTTATTCTACTGTAGTCAGTGCTTTTAACCACCGAGAATGTGTGAGCTAGAGAGATGATGTCTGTGAGCACTACACACACTGGATCCCCTGAAACTGGAATTACAGACATACACGCAAGCAAAACACTCATACACCTAAAATAAAAGTTAATCTTAGAAAAATAGGGAATGTGGGCAAGTTTGGTGGTGCACACCTTTAATCCCAGCACTCATGAGGCAGAGGCTGGCAGATCTCAGTGAGTTTGAGATGAGCCTGATCTACACAGCAAGATCCTGACTCAACTTGAGATTTAAAAGATCCTGAAATAGCACCCTGGAACTTTACCTTGGTGAAAGAGAGAAGACTTTTCGGATCCATTTGTGGAGGCATCCCAGTGCCAGAGGGATCCATCTTCAGAACAAGTAAACAGATGATCTGGATTGGATGGGTGGAAGTGAACCTCCCACACTAAGAGACAGAGGCAATCAATGTTAATAGTCCAAGAAGGTTAAATGATGTAACAGTTACTGATTTTTCTGGCCTACTCCACAAGTAGTGGCTTTTTTCTATCTGCATATTATAATCACCAAAAGGTTACGATCTGTCATTTCTTTACTTTTGAAGTCTTTGATTTTTAACTGAAGTTTATAGGTTCCCCAGCTCATCTGCACATTTTTATCCATCAGTGTGATCCCAGCAGCTGGGAGACAGAAGTTTGTCTTGAACCCCTAATCTCCCTGCCTCTGCCTCCTAGCTGCTGGAATTACACATGCTTGTCTGAACATTTCTTAAATAGGGTCAAACTGCAGTACAGGTTTAATGTTTGCTTTCTTGTATTTCTATTCAAGCAAAGGCATTCTATTCGAACAGAAGAGGGCATCAGATCTTCTAGGACTAGAATTACCATTAGAAGTTGTGAGCCAGCATGTGGGTGTTAGGAATAGAACATGGTTTCTGTGGAAGGTCCATCTTTCCAGCTCCTTTTTTTTTTTTTTTTTTAAATAATGAAATGATAAAGAGTGCCTTTCACAAAAAGCAGTATCAAACAAAAAGATCAGTTGGAGTTTGGGATATAGGCCAGGGGCAGAGTACTTCAGGGGACTGAGAACATATTTTATTAAAGAGAGGTAGCTCATGCCTGTAATGTCAGCACTCGGGAAGCTGAGGCAGGAGGACTTGGCAAGGCAGTGTCCAGTTTGGGCTACACAGTATGTTCAAGGATAATCTGGGTTACTTACCTCAAAACTACACAAAATTAATTGATTAATGAGCAAATATTAAGTGATAATTTTATACAGAACAATCAGTAACCCAACAGCATACAATATGACAGTTTGGCCCATTGATTTTATTTTTAAATAGTCATCTCCTCCAGCCCCCCCGCCCAAAAAACAAAGAAACAAACAAAACAAAGAAACAAACAAAACAAAGAAACAAACAAAAAACGAAAAACCTAAGAATATCAGCTCAGTAAGATGAGCGTGTTGTAGCTGGATGGTAGTGGTGCACTCCGTTAATCCCAGCACTTGGGAGGCAGAGGCAGGCAGATTTTTGTGAGTTTGAGGCCAGCCTGGTCTACACAGCAAGCTCTAGAGCAATCAAGGCTACACAAAGAAACCCTGTCTCGAGCCACCCCCCACAAAAGCATGCAGTTCTGCATATGATGAAACATTAAGAGCTTAAACACAGAAAAGGATTATCTAGCTTATACTACGTAGATATTAAAAGCTTTGATGTGAACCGATCCCTGTGTATCATGTGCTTACGTGAGGAACTCCTCCCACAGAAACATTCTGCATCTCCACAATACTCACTTTCAGCCTCATGAGCCTTAAGTAAAGAAACGGGCATGGTGCCTTGTCTAACATCCCAAATACTCAGCATCCCATCCTGGCCCCCAGTAGCTACAACATGCTGCTGGTTGGGATGTCTGTCAACACAGTGGAGTGGCACTCGGTCACCAGTCCTTTTAAAGAAGATAGGACAATATCAGAGATGTGGGAAAGGACAATTTATCTTTGCATAACAGGAAACATATTTCATTTTAACAACCAAATAATAAAATTATGTGACTGGAAATACTAAATCTTAGTGGTGCAAAAATTTTTAACTAAATCACATATATTTATAAATAATAGTTTTAGAATTAAAGACTACAATTACTCATTCAACTTGGAAACACAGGAAGCAAAATAACACAATGGTAAGATGTGTAAGGAAGACTTCCATGAGAAAGTATGAATCAAGCTGGAGAGCTGGCTCAGCAATGGCACGGGTGCTGGTCCAGAGACCCGAGTTCAGCTCACTGCATCCACATCAGCAGCGCATAGTCACCTGTAATCCCAGCTCCAGGAGCTCCTCTAAACCTGTCCTGCAGGTACCTGCAATCATGTGCACATAGCCACACAGACATACAGTATAGTTCAAAATAAACTTTAAAATATGTATAAACTATACCAATTTTTCTTTATGCCTATGCTCTTTTTTTTTTTTTTTTTTTTTTGGTTTTTTCGAGACAAGGTTTCTCTGTGGTTTTTGGAGCCTGTCCTGGAACTAGCTCTTGTAGACCAGGCTGGTCTCGAACTCACAGAGATCCGCCTGCCTCTGCCTCCCGAGTGCTGGGATTACAGGCGTGCGCCACCACCGCCTGGCTTATGCCTATGCTCTTAATTTATGTTTTTTGTTTGCTTTTTAAACCCGATACTACATTCTAGTGTCTTGAGAAAGCAGCAAAGGTTACAGATCTAGAAAGGGTGATTTCTACTCTGAAAAAAATTATCTTAAATTGTATTTTTTGTGCAATCACACCTACAGTGTATTTTACTCACTACCAATACAATCATTTTATAAACAGCAACAAGTTTTCTGTTAAACAACATATACTTCAAAGACATAAAAGCTCTGCATCAATACAACAAATACTTGCTAAATTTAGGATGATAGAATCAACTATTATCCTTGTTAGTTATCCTTGCTTTATCAATTTAATCATGGATCAATGTCTCTGAAACACATTGGAATGCAAAGCTGGGGGACAGGAACAAAATAGCTCAGCAGTTAAGAGCACAGGCTGCTTCCAGAGAACCTGGGTTCAATCCCAGCACCAACAGGGCAGCACACAACTGCCTGTAATTCCAGTCCCAGTCTCTGGGGATACCACATGCATGAGGTGCACACATACACCAGCAGGTAAAACACTCATACGCATAAAAATAAATTTAAAAACAACCACAAAGTTGACTGCAATAACCAAACATAACTTTGTACCGCACTGCTGAAATGGCAAATCAAAACTTACAGTGATAATATCTGACAGGGCTCACTTCCTTGTTGTCTGAAATCCCATATTTTTAACTGTCCAATGGAGTTTACTGTAACAATCTCAGGAGTTCGGAGGAAGGTTACAGCATGGAGTGTACTGCTGTCCGCGTTATCTGCAAGTTTAGAAATAGTAGTATGTGTTGACAGGCTCCTTTTAGGGCACATTCCTCCTACTGGCTGAAATACTGTAATTCCTGATGATTCTGCATACTTTTTAAATGGAGAACTATATAGTAAAATACAATACGTGTCTAGATGTTCTCTTCCTCTCTGGTAGAGAGCGTCACTCAACAGGGCAGTTTTCTAAATGAAGGGCTGACTTACCATCTGTTTTTTCTATTTCCTCTTAAGATTGCTATATTGAATTCTTTCTTTTTTGATTCTGATTTTATTTATTTTTTGGGTTTTCAAGACAGGGTTTCACTACGTAGCCTGGCTATCCTGGAACTCACTCTGTAGACCATGCTGGCCTTGAACTCACAGAGATCAGTCTGCCTCTGCCTCCTGGGTGCTTGGATTAAAAGCGTGAGCCACCACTGCTTGGCTTTTTATAATAGTTTTTTCTTGGATTTCCTCAAGTTTTAGACTTGAGGCACACGATACAAACTTCCAAACTTAACTTGTGCCACTTCTGTACAGTGCCAGCAGGCATAGCCCTTAACAAGTGTTAAACTTAGACATTAAAGAACACAAGGAACTGATGCCTGGGTGCAGTCCTTGGAGGTCTAGGGTGGGGGACCAAGATTCTTGTCAGGCAAGTCTGAGTGAAGCACAGTTAGGAAGCATCTCACTAGCACTGTGTCTAAACACCACTAGAGTCCATCACTCCATCTTCAAGAGCAACTGGTTTGCCACCTAGAGATACCTAACTTCTGTTGCTGTGCATTCAATACTGTGCAATCTGATCCGAACTTACCTTTCTAGCTTCACCTTTCATCTCTCCAATAACAAATATCTAGTGTCAGCTCACCATAGACTCTGTCGTGTGCTGTCTGGTTTTACCCCGACTCCACGCTATTCCCACTTTTCTGGCATATCATATTTTAGCATTATTTATGATACAGAATCAAGAATATATTAACTGCCACTTGCTGCATAAATTATGTGATAATTCCTTCTACTAAAACAAAACACCACCACCCAGTATATTTCTCTCTTTTATCAATTATTTACACTGGCCTTATCCACACACTATCTTACAAAGGGACCCTGCCATTTGTATTTTCACACTCTTCACTTAAAATCATACTTACTTAGTTCAATTACTATGTGATAAAAGAAATACAACTTCTCTCACCTATAGTTCTTACAGCCTCCTTGTGGTCAGCTCTGAAGAGATTGATTCGCCCATCTTCTCCAACAGAAACGATTTCTGGGTTGTCGCACACAATCCCTGTACACGGTGCACTGCTGTAGGAAGGACTGCCGGGACCTGTATGGTGGTGAGCTGCGGGCCACTGCTGGTTGACTGACAGAATCTAGGCATCAGAAATGAGCATACATTAACCAGAGCAAAGTTCTAAACAATGAGCCATTCTCCTCAGGAATTTTTGTTTGTTTAAAACACAACTTCCAAGTTCTGGGATTATAAGTGAGCCACTGTGTCTCTTAATAATAATAATATGTCTTATGTCCTTGCCCTTGTAGAAGAAAGAGCGATTTTCCTTCTTTCTTTGTGAGTTTTTTGTTTTATTTATTTATTTATTTTGGTGTGTGTGTGTGTGCATGCACACTGGCATTTTGCCATGAGCATCGGGTCCCCTGGAATTAGAATTACAGACAGTTGTGAGCTGGGAATTGAACCCGGATCCTCTGGAAGAGCAACCAGTGCTCTTAGCTGCTGAGCCATTTCTCCAGTCCCTTCCTTTTCTCTTTGTTTTGTTTTTATGGATAGAAACCAGGTCTTCAGAGGTCCCACTACCTAAAGACCTCTCTCTTGAGGCTGGGGAGACAGCTCAGAAGTTGTGTGTGCACTTGTCTTTGAGAGAACCCTGGTTCCATTCCCTCACCCACACCAGGTTCCTCACAATAGCTTGTAAGTCTAACTCTATACTGGTGCTTCCAACAAATTTCTGTACATTCTAATTAGACTCACCACATTTACATAAAATTAATGATTTCTGTTACCAAGTGGCTGAATGTTTGATTATCCTTTAAAAATTTATACGAATCAATTAATATATAGGGGACTAACTTCTATATCTTTTACTACATGATTCCATTAAGAAAACAAATGAAAGCTGGGCATGGTGGCATATACCTTGATGCCAGCACACACGGAAGCAAAGGCAGATGGATCTCTTAGTTTAATGTCAGCCTGGTCTACATAGTGAGTTCCAGACCAACCAGACCTACATAGTGAGATCCTGTTTCAAAAACAAAAAGGTTTCATGCATGTGTGTGTGCCTGCCTGAGTTTATATGCACCTTCTGCTTAGGCCAGAAGGGCACATTTGATCCTCTAGAGTTAGACTTACAAGCTATTGTGAGGTACCTGGTGTGGGTGAGGGAATGGAACCGGAGTTCTCTCCAAGAGCAGTGCACACTCAACTTCTGAGCTGCCTTCCCAGCCTCAAGAGAGAGGTCTCTAGGTAGTGGGACCTCTGAAGACCTGGTTTCTATCCATAAAAACAAAACAGCTATTACCCCCTCTTTGTGGTATTTGGAACTAGAAGCTAAGCATGTATACACGCTTGCTCATTTACTTTCTCCCTTCAGCCCTGTAAAAGACCATCAGAGGAATTGAGAAACCCTATGGGAAAATTACCACCAGCAGATTCTACTATTAGAGCTAATAAACACAGTTTATTTAAAGGATGTCCAGTTTCTGTAGAAGCCAATGTAAACATGACGTACTTTACAAAAAGTTATATGGGGCTGGGGGATGCTCAGTGCCAGAATGCATGCTTCAACCCTCATCGACCCCTAAAAACTAGACAGTAGCCTCCCCGATTTGACTTCTCTTTGAGCTAAGGTTGCACTGTGTTGTTCAGGCTAGTCTTGAGTTATTGTGATCAAACAATTCTTTTCTCTCAGCCTCTGGAAATGTGCTCCAGTGTGGCCATGACTGACTCTCCTCAGGTTTAAACTGTACAACACCGTGAACTCAACACAGAATCTTCTGTAAGCCTCTTTAGAAATGTCTAAAACACAAGTTTACTCTCCCAACGAAAGTTCTTTACCTGGTTATTTGGATGGTGAAGGAACACTGTTACACCTCCTGTTGATGAAGCAGCTACGATTCTTTCCTGGTCAAAAAACTAAACAGAAAGTTTCTGCATATTACTATAGATTTGGAAATATTAATGAGAAAAAAATCCATTACTTCAACTTGACTAATAGCAAATCCTGTTAAGAATTTAAAGAAGCAAGCAGCCTATAAACACTAAGAAAATGAAATATGTTAACATCTGAAAGTAAAAATTTCTATATAAATTACGAGTATTTTCATGCAGGATAAATAGCGAATTTAAAATTTTACTCCACATTTTTCATTTTGGGCTGCAGTGATGAAAGTCTGGAAATGTGTCATTCCTAAGTGTGGCAGCGTTTAACTGAGTAAAATCCATGGCATCTGAAGTCATACAGATTTTTTTTTTTTGATGAGGAAGGGGGCTCTCTGTTGCCCAAACTCCCCCTGGGCTTCTGTTGCTTCAGCTTCCTAAGCAGCTGAAACCACCAGCATCTACCACCAGTGCAGCTCTGAAAATGCATTACTGGTCCTGAGACCTTTTTAAATACCTTCTAAAATCACGTAAGTTCTCTGAGTTTTGATAAACCTTTAAAATGGAAACACTAATTTCTGCTATGTAGTTAAAAGGAACCACGGATCCAACCTCCACATTCTAAGGGGGAAAAAAAGAACCACGGAAAAACAATCCTGCACAATATTTTCTATAACTGTTCAAGAGATACCACTCTCATCTATGGGATTAGCTGAGCAGTGAAGAGTACTTGAGGGCTGGGATACATACACTCAAAGGTAGAGTGCGTTTCCCCAGTACATGTGAGGTCCTGAGATCACTCTCACAACACACGATAAAACCCGACTCACAGATATGAAATGCAAATTAACATATCTGTATAAAACTCACCAAACAGGGCAAATATTACTGTTACTTCCTTTGAGATAAGGTCTCACTACATAGCCCAGGCTGGCCTTGTGATCCCTCCTGCTCTGCCTCCCCTGGGCTGGAATTAGAGACTTAAACCCCCATGTCGGGCTTGGGCAATTAATTTTAAAACTGAGTGACCTGAATTCACTTTCCCAGCCCCACCCTGTCACCAAGTGCCTAAACAATTATGTGGCAAATTACAATTCAGAGATCAGTGTCCTGTAAACCAGGGGTGAGAGTAGCCAAACTATAAGGTGCTACATTACCTCTAAATGTATTCTCAATCTTCCAAAGTTAGCTTTGGGTGACAACTCAGATTTACCTGTAAATCCATGACATCACCATGATGTCTGATATCGCACAGTAATTGATGGTCTCCTTCAAAGCCTCCGTCAGAATCCAAATTTCCAAAATCTCCAATAGACCACAGTGAAACGCAATTTTCCTGCAAAGCAGAAAGTTTTATATCTTGGGGTGACGAAAACGTCAACTCTAGGAAGGCAAAGTTCAGATTGCCTTTTGGGCGACCTTGCTTCAAAAGCACCTCAGACAAACGATACGGTAAGAGCTGAAAAGACCAGAGATGTGGCCCGGTTCGGACGGTAGGACTACACACTTGGTGAAGGTTTAAAACCAGATCCGAGGCTCAGATACACCACCAGGCAGCTTGCACTCAAAGGCAGCCTGGCAAGCCAGAAGGTGCTTTCGCGCGCCCGCGCGGGGGGCGTGGAGCACAGCAGCCGAGACCCGCCCGAGCCCAGGTACCTCATTGTCCCAAGAGCCCGTAGCGAAGGTCTCTGCGGTCTGCAGGCTTCCGGAAGGCACCGGCCGCCAGCGGGTTTTGCTGATTTTCTGAGACACAAACTTAGCATAAATTTCCTCCATGCCGAAATCAAAAGAAGGTTCAGCAGAAAAGCACACTGCGCGCCCCTCAGGCCCGCCCCTTCCTGCACGGTTCTGATTGGGTGAGACCTCACTGGGGAGACGGTGGCCGCAGACAACCAATTCTCGACAGCGGGAGGACTCCCTGAACTGAAGGAGTCCCTGATGCTCACTCCAGGAGGCATCTCTGAAGACCGGGCCCCTAGAACCTTCACAATAACACACACTCCTAAGGTAAAGTTAGCCCAGGAACACTGACAATATATTATTTGTGCAATAACAGTGTAATGCCAGATGAATTTTTAAAAAAATATGGGTTTTTTTGTTCTTTATAAAAAACTTTGTTATAAAATTGTTGCAAGTTAAAAACACACACACACACACACAAGCAGGTCAGAGTGGTGCACTCCTTTAATTCCAGCACTAGGGGAGGCAGAGGCAGGCTGATCTCTGTGACTTTCAAGGCCAGCCTGGACTACAGAATTAGTTCCAGGACAGTCAGAGATACACAGAGAAACCCTGTCTTGAAAAAAACAAACAAATATAAAAACCCAACCCAAACAAACAAAAATCAACACACACCAAAATTGACATGACCCAAAGACTATACAATCCAATGAACTTTTATACATTTAGCGAAGCTGCTTAGAAGTTGTGGAACTTCATATTTATCTAATATATATTTATTTTATTATCAAATATATTTTTATTCACTTATCCACAACCAACCCCCCCCCAAAATATCCATGACAGATTTAGAGATAGGAAAACAATTACATTTATTATTCTTTTTGATAAATTCTTTAAAATTTTAACTTTTAAAAGAGATTTTTAAACTTTAGGTGTGTGAATGTTTTGTTTCCATGTATGTTTGTGTCTACTGAACATGTTCATGCCTGGTGGTAAGGCCAGAAGAAGGGGTGAGAGTCCATGGAACTGGAGTTACAGAAGGTTGTGAACTGCCACGTGGGTGCTGGAAAATGAACTCGGATCCTCACGAAGAACAACGCAGGCTTTTAACTGATCTCTCTCACTTTCCAGTCCTTGAAAATAGCTTTATTTTTACTTTAAGTTATTCCTAAGTATGTGTCTGCATATTGGTAGGAGGAAGGGGGCGGCTTGTTGGTTTCCAGCTTCCCCAGCTAGCTTAGACCTGAAATAATCACACAGAAACTATATTAATTAAATCACTAGCTTCTTATTGCCTAACTCTTCTATTAATTTACTCCATTTCTATTAATCTGTATATCACCACGTGGCTGTAGCTTACAGGGTAAAGTTCTGTCCATTTCTGGCCATTCAATGACTACTCTCTAACTCTGTCTTCCTCCTCCCATGCTATAGGCCAAGCCAGTTTCTTTATTCATTAACCAATAAAAACAACACATAGACAGAAGGACCTCCCACACCACATATCTGTGCATATGGGGGCAGGTGCCTGGAGTGGCTCTGGGTATCCTGGTACTGGAGTTATAAGCAGGTGTGAGTCATCACAATGTGGGAACCAAGGAGTCAACTTCAGCCCTCTGGAAGAACAGCAAATACATTTAACTGCTGAGTCATCTCTCTAGCCTTGTCAGAGAAAAATCTAAGACTAAAAAAAAAAATTGCAGGAGGAAATACCTTGTACCAGCTGCAAGCAATTTGTTGAACTTCATTGCACATAGAAAATGTTTTTAAAACTTCAGGGCTGGAGAGATTACTCAACCACTAGCAGCATTTGCTGTTCTTCCAGAGGGCCTGGGTACAGTTCCCAGCACCTACACTGATGTAGTGGTTGTGACATCCACTGGTACACATGTGGTACACATACCTACATAATTGGTGTGGGAGGTCCTTCTGTATATGTGCTGTTCTTATTGGTTAATAAATAAATAATCTGTTTTGGCCAGTGGCTTAGCAGAGTAGAGCTAGGTGGGAAAACGAAACTGAATGCTGGGAGAAAGAAGGCAAAGTCAGTGAGACACTATGGAGCTTCCAGAGGAGAAAGATGCAATCTGCCAGCTGGAACCTTGCCAGTAGGTCACGAACCCCGTGGCATAATATAAAATAATGGAAATGGGTTAATTCTAGATGTAAGAGCTAGCTAGCAATACGTTAAGCTATTGACCAAAGAGTATTGCTATTAATACGGATTTCTGTGTGATTATTTTGAGTCTGGGCAGCCGTGACCAAACAAGCAGGCTCCTACAACACATGATGAGTTCCAGAACAGCCAGAGTTATATAGTGAGACCCTTTAAACAAACAACACAAATCACTCATACACATAAAATAAACCTTTAGAAATGCTTAACCTCCTAAGCAAGGGCTAAGTGTGTAGCACAGGATTAGGATCCCAGGTCCTGGGTCAGGACTGCAGCAACAGGAAAAATAATCCTTAAATTATCCTGAAAGTATGTTCACTAAGGTAGCAACTTAGTATCTTCAACTTCCTCCACTTCTGATCCAAGGTTAACATACACTGGAAGAGCCTGGGACTAGAATCTGGAACTCTAGTTTCATAGTGCACTGCATGTATGCATGTGCACATGTGTGCCTGATGCTCAGGAGGTAAGAAGAGAGTGTAGGATCCCCCTGGAACTGGAATTACAAAAGGTTTTGTCAGTCACCGTGCAGGTGCTAGGAATTGAACCCAGGTCCTCTGGAAGAACAACCAGTGCTCGTAACTGCTGGCCCCTCTCTCCAGGCCCTCTGGTTTTAGTTTTAATTGTTTTTCTTGCTCTGTACACCTAGTCAGTTTTACTTATACATGTAATTAATAATGTGTTTGTTGAGAACTGTCTCACCAGGCTATGAACCCTCTATGTTGCCTCCGTGCTGTTGGTAACACCTATAATACACTCCACTGTTCACTACTTCTCATAACCCTGCCCACCTTCAAAGATCAATGCCTTTGTCTACCTTTTCCAGATCCCTTCAGCCAATGTTGTTCTAACGAGGCCCAGCACTATTATCTAGAAAGTCCAGACCATTAAATGGCCACTGTTGTCTGTTGTTGATGGTTCCAGGGAGGGAACCTGAGATCTTTCATTTGGAAGGTAAGGTCTCTTCCATATTCCCAGCCCACTGGTGTTCTTCTAATCATAGATTTCATGACTAGTATGTAAATCCTACAAAATTCAAGAGGAAGTGATGGGGGAGACTCTTCTGTTTTGTGTTGATTTCATTGGTTAAATAAAGAAACTGCTTGGCCCTCTCTGATAGGGTAGAATTTAGATAGGCGGAGAAGACTGAACAGAATGCTGGGAGAAAGAAGCCATGATTCTCCTACTCCAGACAGACACAGGTTAAGATCTTTCCTGGTAAGCCAGCTCGTGGTGCTACACAGAATATTAGAAATGGGTTAGATCAATATGTAAGAGCTAGCCAATAAGAGGTTAAAACTAATGGGCCAGGCAGTGTTTAAAAGAATACAGTTTCCGTGTAATTATTTCGGGTAAAGCTAGCCGTGCGGGCAGCTGGGTGCCAGGAACGTAGCCTGCCGCCCTTATTACAACAAGAAAGGACATATTGGTATTGTTTTTGTTGTTGTTTTGAGACAGGGTTTCTCCGTGTATCTTAGGAGCCTGTCCCGGAATTCGCTCTGTAGACCAGGCTGGCCTCAAACTCACCAAGATTTGCCTGCTTCTGCCTCCCAAATGCTGGGATTAAAGGCATGTTTAATCCCACCACTGACCATTTATTGGTACTTCTATTCTCCTTTATACATTCAAAACTGATGGCAGTTTCTTTAAATGGGGCGATGATATGAGAATTATGAAGACTGTTACCCACCCTGGACATTTCTGCCCCCATACAACATGCCAGTCACTGAAATGGGTTTTGCATGAGACAATGACCAATCACTCACAAATGAGAAAATCAAGTCTCTGAACAGTCTCACCTGAGGTTGGGTCTTACAGACTGAGGTGTGGGAAAAGGTGACTGGATTAAACTCAGCTGTAATCATCATGACCCATGCAAGAAAGGGCATCAAGTGAAAGTACTTAACGGCAAGGAGTGTCTAGACTGAACGTTTGCCGGGCAGGAAACAAACTAAAACTCACTGCTTTATTCTTGTAGAAGCTGGTTGTCCTGGAACTCACGGTGTAGACCACGCTGGCCTCGGACTCACGGAGATCTGCCTGCCTCTGCCTCCCAAGTGCTGGGATTAAACGCTTCCGTCACCATTACCGGGCATTGCTTTCTTCTTAATGTTGAAGAACACGGACATTAATAGTTAAAGGATCCATGAAAACAGATAATGGACATTTCGCATGGGAAGCAGGTTGAGTGTGTTTCATGTGACGAAGTTTGGTAAGCGCTGTAATTTGGAAATTGCTCCTGACGCCATAGCACAGCACTGGTGTCTTATAGCTTCATTTCCTTCCTAAAAAGTTTACTGGAGTTGATGGCTGCGTCTCAGTTTTAGCTAGCACATTCTGGAAGCAGCAGACAGTGTTTCCTGTCAACTTCTCAGAACCTAGCAGAGATGGAAAGAATAAAGCTACTGCTCAGTCTAAGGTGTAACTTGTGAGGCTTGTCGGTTGAGACTCACACTTGGGTAGGAAGAATAACACTTTCACCATAAGATATTGTGGTGTTTAGTAACCATTTATAGCTCTCAGCTAGTCTTGTTCTCAACTAGAAAAGCATCTCTAACCCCAAGCCCTTGTATCTTTCCACCTTGATTTTGCGCTTTCAGAGCTGAAAACAAACCAGAGCCCTAAAGCAGGCTTAGTCAGCACCGTCCTTCTGACAGAAGCTGGTGGACTTAGCGCTGGAGAAGGCGTTTGCTCTCGGGCTCTGATAAATTGATTATTCTGGCCCCATCACCAGAAGCCTTGACTCTACCAGCCTAAATGTTAGTGCACCGGGTTGGGTAAGGCAGGACGGAGGTAGCTCACTATCTAGCAATCTGGACGGTCATAGGAGCAGACCCGCGGCTCGCAACAGCTGACGGAGCGGCGACTGCGGAGCCCAAAGCGGCGGCACACGTAGGACCTGTCATCCCGCCACCGCGCTGGGTCAGCCGGGACGCAGCCAGGAACGAGTCCCACCGCGCAGGACGCCACCCCGCCGTCGCGAGCCTCAGCCAGGGGAACCCAGCAGCGTTGACTAGCCGGACCTCGCCACGGTCACCGGGCCGCCACCCACCCGCTGCCCCCCTTCAGGCCTCCCCCGCCTCCGGCCCCGCCCGGCCGCACCCCGGGCGGCGCGGCGTCACAGAGCGCATGCGTGCCGCGGGGGATGCCGGGAGCGCGCAGTGGCGGCAGCGGCAGCGACGGCAGTAACAGCGGCCGCGCGAGCGGGGACACCAACGGGGCGGTGACCGTGTGGGAGGTGGTCTCACTCTTGGGGAAATTGCTGGGGACCGTCGCCGCGCTGAAGGTGGTTCTGTACCTGCTCCGGGTGTGCTTCGCGATGGCCTGGAAATCCGGCGGCGCCAGCCACTCGGAGCTAATCCACAACCTCCGCAGTAAGTGCCACCCCCGCCCGGCGTGGGCCACGGGGAAGGGCCGGGCCTGGACGCTGTCCCCCCCCCCCCCCGTGACCGTCCGGAACGTTCGGTCTGCACCCCTGCGCCGGCTGGAGGGCGTCTGTGCGCGGTTGCACCGGGAGTCCTGGACGGCGTGCGTTTGCGGTCTCCTCCCCCGGGACCTGTCACTAGGCACTGTGGACGGGGAGGGGAGAGGAGCCACAAGGGGGGCTGCGGCGGGTGGGACGGGACGGCCGCCTCCTCTTCGCGGGCTGCGGGGACAGGGTGCGGCACAGGTGGCGTGGCTGTTGCTGGAGTCCTCGGTCCGTCTAACCGGCGAGGGGCGTGACTTCGGGATGGGGAAGTGCGAGCTTGTACTCTGGGTGGCTGGGCTGGCACCGAGGGGACACCACCCTCAGTCCGAGGGTTCTCTTGCTGTCCTCCTCGGTAGATTTCCCCGAGCGAGTTTCTTCTGCCTCCCCCGCCCTCTGTTTTTTCCCTTGGAGGGAGATGCGGCTGTCTGATACCAGCCAGGGGAGGGAGAGGACGTTGTAAGTATTGGGGTTACGGGTGGGTGCTGGAAGCAGTTTCTCAGGCTGCTGTCCAGAGTATAGGCTCTTTGCGGGGGGGCGAGGGATGGTATGTTAGGGCATACTGTTCCTAAGAGACTTTGTTGGGAACGTTTGTGAGGTCCTGAATCCAGCAGACCACGGTGTATATAAAATGTTGGTACTTTTTCTCAGGATCGTTCATTGGTTTTTAAAAGCGTGTATGAAACGTTTTTTTTTAAAAAGCTAGCATTCTCTGTAGTCATGTAGCCCTTTGTTGATAGTTTTAGTGTGCAATGAATGCTGTGTCACTTATCTTTTTAAATTGAAATAGAGTGTTGTTCAGATACCAAGGCGAACTACAAGTTCATAATCTCACTCTAGTCAGAATTCACAGTTCCTTTTGCCCACCAGTTTTGAAAAAAAAAAATTATCATAGTCTTCCAGGTGATGTTCTTAATTTTCTTACACTTTTTTTTTAAAAGAAAAACTTTTCATGTGTTTGTCTTATTTTTCAACTCCATTCGTGATCTCCTCGAGGGCTAGAACCATAAAAAAAAAATAGAATTTTCTCAGAGTCAATACTCATTCTTTTCCCCAGGAATGCCAATTCATTGTCCAGTATATGCCAAGATCTTTGTAGGGAGCAAAAAGATGAATGAGAGAAATAAGTAGGACTGTCTGGTACTTAATATATATATCATTGCAGTTCAGAAATAATAACTAAATAAATAGTAGATATTTAGTGTTTTGTGTTGTTTAACCACAAAGTTAACCCTGGGACTTTAGACATGCTAGACAAGTGCTCTCCCATGAGTTCCTGTCAGCTACAAAATGAAGGGCTTTTAATTGAAGTCTTAGGAATGAAATCATATTGATACTGAAGTAAAGGGATCTGCGAATTGGAAGCGGGGGGTTACAGTTTTAATCCCCCCCCCCCAAAATGTACTCATGGTTTGCTTAGTTTTTTTTTTAAAAATATTTATTTATTTATTATGTATACAACATTCTGTCTGTGTGTTATGCCTGCAGTCCAGAAGAGGGCACCAGACCCCATTACAGATGGTTGTGAGCCACCATGTGGTTGCTGGGAATTGAACTCAGGACCTTTGGAAGAGCAGGCAATGCTCTTAACCTCTGAGCCATCTCTCCAGCCCGGTTTGCTTAGTTTTAATGTTGTAATTCATTGAAAGTATTTACTTTTTCTTTTGTATTTGAAGACAGAAGTACTGTTTGATTTTTATAGTTGATGCATCATTTGTACACTCTAAGTTTGTGATGATACATTTCTTGTCATTCGTTGGCTTATGTTGTGGTAACTGTTCTTTGGTAAGTTTCAACAGTTTCTCCAAACCTTGAGCTTACCCTCCAGTCCTGGATCATCTGCAGAGCTTGTTCAGCTACGAGGAGTGGAGATTTTGTAGCTAACAAAATTTTTTTTTAATTTTTTTTTTTTGAGACAGGGTTTATCCCTGTAGTCCTGGCAGTCCTGGAACTCACTTTGTAGTCCAGCCTGGCCTCGAACTCAGAGGTGATCTGCCTGACTCTGCCTCCCCAGTGCTGGGATTAAAGGCACCAACAAGCTGGGTGGTGGTGGCCTTGGGGAGACAGAGGCTGGCGGATCTCTGTTAGTTCAAGACCAACCTGGTCTATAGAGTGAGTTCCAGGACTGGCTCCATAGCTACTAAGAAACCCTGTCTTGAAAAACCAAGAAAAAAAAAGGCTCTGACAAATTAAGTTGCATGTGTAGAGCTGTGAACCCAGGGACTTATAGAGGCAGAGAATTGAAGATTGCAAAGCTAGATTCTGCTACTGTTTCAGGTTTATCAGTTATATATATTTATATATAGATATTTATCTATTTGGTTTTTGTTTTGTTTTATTTTTCGAGATAGGGTTTCTCTGTAGCTTTGGAGACTGTCCTGAAACTAGCTCTTGTAGACCAGGCTAGCCTCGAACTCAAAGAGATCCTCCTGTCTCTGCCTCAGTTATATATTTTAAAATAAGGTTTTAGAAAGTCAGCATTTTAGAGCTCTTCGTGGCTGACTCAGTGCTTGGGTTGATGATGGCAAACTTGTTTCTCCTGCAGGTGCTCTTGCCAGGGCAGTGGGCTGCCACCAGAGTCCTAGTATGTTGGGCTTCTGGTAGGTACTGTAGTTTTTGTGACTGTGGACCCCTTTCAGCAGTGCCTTCTTGGCTTGCAGAGTCTTCTCTTTTGCTTTGGTTTTACAAGGGGCATTCACTTCTTGCTTGGATTTCAGTGTTTCTTTTTTTGGTTTTTAAAGACAAGGTTTCTCTTTGTAACAACTCTGTCTTGGAACTTGCTTTGTGTACCAGGCTGGCCTCGAACTCACACAGATCGCCTGCCTCTGCCTTCCGAGTGTTAGGATTAAAGGTGTGTGGCTACACTGGCCACTTAACACAAGATGAGCAACTCTTTCTCCTCTTCTCAACTTGTTTTTATTTGTAAAAACAAAACAAAAAAATTCTATGTAATTCCTTAATGTATGGTCATTTCTGCTTATGTTTCTTTTGTATCCTTGACTGTTTCATTTTGCAAATACAATATTCACCCAGTGAATACTTGAATGCTCCAAATACAGTGTTTGTAGGATTATCAATCATCCAGTGAATACATGAATATTTCCTCTTTATTACTATTTTTTGCTTATTTGTTTTTATTTTATGTGCTTTGGTGTTTTTCCTGCATGTGTGTCTGTAGAGGGTATCAGAAGCCCTGGAACTGGAGTTTCAGGCAGTCTTGAGCTTCCATGGTAGTATTGGGAATAGAACCTGGGTCCTCTAGAAGAGCAGCCAAGTACTCTTACCGCGGAGCCGTTTCTTCAGCTCCATGCTTCCTCTTTATTCATTTATTTATAAATTTTTTCAGGACCAGGTCTCCTTATATTGCACAAGCTAGCCATGAATTTTTGGACTCAATCATCCTCCTTCAACCTGTTGATAACTGGCCTGCAGGCACTTGGCATTGCATGCAGTGGAGCTGGGTCTCCAGTGTGCCAATCATTAGGGATAAAGCGAAGAGTGAAACAAATACCCACTCCTTTTTGTGGCTTTCTTCTACAGCAAGTAGCTAAGTAAAGAGTACTATTGTCAGAGCACGGGACAGTAGGATGACCATCGTCAGAGCACGGGACAGTGGGTTTGCAGTTGCAGGAGAGAATGTTTCTCTAGTATATCCTTTGAGCAAAGGTTTGGTGATGTGGGCAGACAGCCACGAGGATGGAGCTGAGGCACTAACAGCTCAGACAGTGGAGTTACGGGGCTAGGTTTGGATGTGAGGTGTGGGAAAAAGACTGGAGACAAGTCAAGTATGACCCCAGAGTGTTAGGCCTGGCAGCTGGGATGGTTTGCTATTTCCTGAGTTGGAAATAAGTGAGTGAGTGAGTGAGTGAGTGGGTGAGTGAGTGAACAGCAGATTTGATTTTGGTTTGACTTTGCAGAGAGGAGTAGATCAGGAATTTATTTGGGAGAAAGAACAGATTTGATATGCTATGATATACCTAAATTGAGACCTTTATTGATATTTAAATATGTGATTATGATAATTTTTGTTGTTGGATCCTAAAAACATTTATTTTTGTTGTTGTTTCTGTTTTTTTAAATTTTTTATTTTATTTTTTGTGTGTTTTGAAACTGTCTTATGTAGCCTAGACTGTCCTCACCTTCTGTGTAGTTGAGAATGACACTGAACTTTTCATCCTCATGTCTGTCCTTCTGAAGTACCATCATTTCCCCCTTGTGCTGGGGACTCTAGGGCCTCATGCATGCTAAGCAAGTGCTAGACCACTGGACTGTATGCATAGCTCTCTTTTTTGAGGTGGGATCTTGTGAACACACTGTAAGGCTAGGATGGCCTCAAACTTAAGGTGCTTGCAAATGTGCTTCCTGAGTACCAGGTTTCCTGGTCTGTAGCCATGCTGGCCCAGCTTGTTTACTTTTGCAAATGACTTCCTTCCTTCCTTCCTTCTTCCCCCCCTCCCTCCCTTTTACTCTTTATGTGTACATTAGCACATAACCAGCTCATACGAGCCTAAGAAATTGGAGCTATTTGTGTGTGTGTACACTTTATAGAGTCAGTTCTTGCCTTCCACCTTTACATGGTTCCAGGCATCAAATTCAGATCATCAGGCATGTCAGTAAGCACTTTTACCCATTGAGCCATCTCAAGTTAGTTTAACTAACTTAACAGATAGTAAGTAACTCATGGTGTATACATAGGATAATAGTTAAATTTTATTATTAGGTGGCCTGAGGATGTTGTTACTGAGAACTCTAAGATGGTAGAGTTTTCATCTGGCATACATGAGATCCAGAATTTAGTTCCCTGTACCATACCAAGAAAAAAAAAATCAGTGTGTATCTACTTATATTAACTTAAGTAAAAACTAAATTAAATGTTCAGTTCTGTAGTTATACCAGCCATGTTTCAGGGCCTTGATAACTTTATGAAGTTAGTGGCTGCCCTGATGAAAATGAAAAGTATAGATATACAACATACCCTCTGTCACAGGAAGTTCTGTTCTGTCTAGGTGGTTGGCTCTTTTACATGCTATTTAAGGGGAAATTAAGCTGTAGGAAGAGGAAGTTACACTGTTGTTATGTATATTTGTTCTAGTATTTGTGTTTTCTGACTGAGGTGCTTTAGGGGTGACAGTAAAAGGATCTTTGAACAAGTGTGATGGAGAGCAAAAGAGTTGGCATATTAGATGATACTTTGATGGGACTGAGGTGTCCGATTTAGCAAAGCGATGGTTTTAGGGAATAATAAATACTTGAAGAAACATGTAGAAGAGGGTAAAGCAGGTGGTAGATTCGGACAAGGAAGAACTCAGCAGAGCTACCCTAACCATCAAAAGTTTGTCATGAAGCCAGTGGTGGTGGCATATGCCTTTAATCCCAGCTCTTGGGAGACAGAGACAGGCAGATCTCTGAGTTGAGTCCATCCTGGTCTACAGAGTGAGTTCCAGGACAGCCAGGGCTATAGAGAAACCCTGTTTCTTTTTTTTTTTTTCTTTTTTTCGAGACAGGGTTTCTCTGTGGTTTTGGAGCCTGTCCTGGAACTAGCTCTTGTAGACCAGGCTGGTCTCGAACTCACAGAGATCCGCCTGCCTCTGCCTCCCGAGTGCTGGGATTAAAGGTGTGCGCCACCATCGCCCGGCCGAGAAACCCTGTTTCAAAAAAGAAAAAAAAAGTTTATTTTGAACAACAATGCTTTCTGTCACTGGGTATACTAAAGCAGAGAGAGGGTGGCTGACCATTTCACTGTAAGGGACACTACAGAGGGAGTTGTTATCAGATTTGAATGTATACCAGTTCTAAGAGGAACATTTCATATCCAAGATTGTGTGATTTTAAAATAGCTTTAAAGATTACATAATACTTACGGAGTATGTATGTTTCAGGAGTCAGGCAAAGAGGCAAACATTTTAACACTAACTGCCGATGTTAACCTACTTCTACATACGGATGAAAAGGAGCCCAAGAAACAACCCCTCTCCTTTGGGAAGTAATGTTGAAACAGTTTACTTTTACAGACCAACTAAAACTGACAGGCATAGAGAACAACAACGTATGCTTGAATAACATCTGGTGCTTAGAGAACTGCTTTGTCTTTGCTTGCTGTTATATAAGCTTCTTTGATTATAGTGCAATTTTAAATCAAGCTCTTTTAGACTTTATATCCTCAGTGTATCTTGAGTCTACCTCATCTAATTCTGGATGAGAAGTAAAAGATGAAAATTTTGTTTGCTTGTTGATACTTGAGAAGAAATGCAAGATAAATCATAAGTGGCTATTAACTCTTATAATCTAATAAAATGGGATAGTAATTCTTTGTTTTTTGTTTTTTAGTTTTTCGAGACAGGGTTTCTCTGTAGCTTTGGAGCCTGTCCTGGCACTAGCTCTTGTAGACCAGGCTGGTCTCGAACTCACAGAGATCCGCCTGCCTCTGCCTCCCGAGTGCTGGGATTAAAGGCGTGCGCCACCACCGCCCGGCTTGGGATAGTAATTCTTATTGAGACAACCCTCCTCCTTCATCTTTTGGTGCTGGGAATCAAAATCAAGGCTTTCTTCACTATGCTAGGCAAGTACTCTACCGTTGAGCTACATCCTCAGATGTAGATGGAATTTATTATAATGAGTTTGGGGAAAGTTTTACTGGATTTGGAATCTGTCTGATTTACACCTATACTGGTCCTCCTCATTTCTCCAAGGTTTACTTGTATCCTATAAATGTCTCATAGACACCCCCTTTGCTGTGCCTTCATTGTTAGGTTCCCAGTACTGTTAGTGGTTTCTTGAGATAATGAGTTAAAAAGAGGAAAAGTTTGTTTGGGGTTGGTTATGGAGGTCTCAGTCTATGACTGTTTGGCCCTGTTGCTTTGGGTTTGTGTGAAGGCAGCACATCATGGCCAAAGCACATGGTAAATAGAGCCCTCAGTTCATGGCCAGGTAGTGAGAGACAGAGAGGAGACCAGGGTCCCACCGTTCTTCCAGTACCAGTGACCTGAAGACTTCCCACTGATCACCACTTCCCAGTGTTGTCAATCTGGGACCAAGATTTTGGGGGAAATTGTTGACCTAAACTATGACAATCTGCCCTTGGCTCCTCAAGGCCTATATCCACCTCATAAAACAAAATACATTTTGTCCTCCAAGAGTTCCCGGTCTTCACTGTGTCTGGCGATGCTTAGAAGCCCGGAGTCTCGGGCATTATTTTGAGCATCTATTTTGAGGTGGTGTTTTAAGATAGATAACATCAAATCAAATTGTAAATTATTTTAAATATATTACCTTAAGGACCTACTAAAGAATGTGCCACCGAACTTTTGAGTGATAGTTGAAATATTCTTGTGGGGGGGAAGAAAAATCAATGTTGCCCGAAACATTTTCTTTGAATTTTTAATCCAATCTTTCTGTTTCACTTTTTTTTTTTTTAAATTCCATTGAGGAGGTTGTAAATTGACTTCCTTATTCACTGAGAAGTATTGAATCCATGGCACACAGTCTAAAACATTTCTGATTTCAATATTGTTGTACATTTTTAGCTATTATTAAACCCTCTCTTACTAGTGTTTATTTCTACATAAACTACTCAGAGCTGAGGAAATTGTATGATCATTTACAAGATAATAAATCCCTGAAATTTTGTTTCAAAAAAAAAAAGTCCAGAGTCTCTAGAAGACAGACTTCGCTGTGATTCCTTATAAGAAATCAAAAACATATATCCTATTCTTCTGAAATACAGTAATGGGACAAGCAAAGGCATACGTTTGTGTTCCAAGAGGACATAGAAAGATGGGATCAGACAAACCCAAGGCCGGTGCCCCAGCAGGGCAAACATAAAATCCTTTCTGTAGCTGGTGTTCAGGATGCTCCCTAACAAGTGTGGACAGCCAGGGGTCTGGGTAGCCACACCTAGGGCTTGTCTTGTCACTCTTTCAGCCTCTTACAGGGACATACACTGCCTGTAGTTTTCTTTGCAGGTGTTCCCTGCTCCTGGCAGTTCTGACGTTCTAGAATCTTTACTGCGGTCTACGCTTCACTCCCTCAGCTTCATTATTTTTATGTAGTTCACGGCTCCTTTCAGGGGCCCCCAACCCTGCCACAGATTGTCTGACTTCCTAGGTTTTCCTTTGTATTCTTAGGGGATATCTCTACCATTACATCATATTAACTAAAAAACGATTTATTTATTCAATGTCTGAGTGTTTTGTGTTCATATATGTATGGGCACCATCGTGTGCCTTGTGCTGATGTAATGTAGAAGAGAATTTCAGATCTTTTCTTACAAGAGTTATAGACATTGTAAGATGCCACGGGGTGCTGGGACCCACACCTCCATCCTCTGCAAGAACAGTAAGTGCTAGTAATTGCTGAGTCATCTCTCCAGCCATAACTTGGCATTCTCAAGTACTGAAAAACCATCATGCTCTTCCTCCATGTACAATGGAACCAACTGACATCCATTCTTGAGTGGTCTTGTCACAGGTCCAAAACAAAAGAGCAAATCAAATATGGATTGAAGTCTTAAACTGTGAATCAGAATATACCCATACATAAATTATCTTAGGTATTTATTGTAACAAGAGAGAGCTGGCTAATAGAAAGTGGTGTTACGTTGTAGGGCAACTGACTACAGCTACACCTGGAACAATGCAATAACAGTCCTGGGAATTTGTTCATGGAAACAATCTGAAAAGACAGAAAGCTTAATATGCTGAAAGCACAGTTTAGCAGGTGATTGTGGTAGAGGCTCAGAGGACTAGAATACAGGTGAGAGTGCAGACAGTAAATACTGTGCAGATGAGGTTTCCGTGGAAACGATTCTATTGGCAATTGGGCTAAGCACCACCCTTGTTAACCTGTGGAAACAGCTGGACTACATTTTATCCATGCCCTGAGACTGGGAACCTGAGCTTAAATCAACAGACCAGTTTATATTTTAGAGGAAATTTCAGAGCAAAAACGGCATTCAGGCTGTGTCATGAATTTACCGGCTAAGTGCTTTTAGCCAAATTTATAGCGAGAAGTAGGAGTAGAAAGAATAGAGCAGAATGATTTGAGAAACTTGTAGTTTGGCCAGAAGAATACCTATAAAAGAAATACCAATAAGTTGCTTTAAAAAAAAAAAGATAAGCGCCATTAAAAATAAGCCAAATGTTCTGCATCAGAACAGTGTGTATCTCAGGAATCGGTAAGACCCTAGTCAACACAGTGAAAATTTTATTTAAAAACCTGCCCATACAGGGCTGGAGCAAAAAAAAAAAAAAAAAAAATGTCCATGGAGCTGGGGATGTAGCTCAGCTGGCAAAGTGCCTGCCTGCTTCACAAGCACAAGGGACTGAGCCCAACCCCCAGAACCCAAGTTAAAAAAAATAAAAACAAAAAACAAAAAACAAGCCAGACTGGGCATTCATGGTGCACACCTTTAATCCCAGCACTAGGGAGACAGAGGCATGTGGATCTCTGTGAGTTTCAGGCCAGCCTGGTCTACAGAGTGAGTTCCAGAACAGGCTCCAAAGCTATAGAGAAACCCTGTCACAGAAACCCAAAACCAAACAAAAAAACAAGCCAGGCATGGTGATGTATGCTCGTAATCCCACAGGAAGGCAGAGACAGTGGATTGATCCCTGTGACTCAGTGGCCAGCCCACCTAGCCCACTTGGTGACTTCCAGGCTGGTGATGGATTGAGATCAACCCTGTCTTAGAAAAAAGGTGGACATTGTCTAAAGAAGAATATCCAAGGTGGTTCCCTGGTCTCCTTTTAAAGTTGACAAAACAGACTTGCTCTCTTTTTAGAATAAAGTATATTATCAACTTTTGTAAACAAATTGAAACCATGTTACCCTAAGAACAGGTTAGCCTCAAACCCAAAGAGATTAGCCTGCCTCTGCCTCCTGAGTGCTGGGATTAAAGACATGTACCACCATGCCCAACCTCTTGTGTAATATTTTTGTGGGTTTTTTTTCCTCTTAAATTTGATTCACCCTCTGTCCCTTTCTGCACCCTAAGTTTGAAAGAAAAATGTATCCATTCTTAATATGGCCCTTAGTTTTTCCAACTTTAAAATGTGGCTTATAATTTAAATTCTGTTAAAACCCTAATAAGATCTTATTTGGATTGGCTACATATTTGGATCCACAATAGCCATTTTTATAGTTGATTAGTGAGGGTCCCTGTATCCTGAGGTTACAAGCAGATTACGTAAGGGTGTTTCAAAAGCTGGTCATTGTTTCAATAGGTTGATGATAATTGGATGTTTAGCCTCTAATTAGGCTGTACATGCAAATAAAACAGCACATTACTTTTTTTTGCACCTCTAAAGACAAATCAGTTATATTTGATAGAAATACTTCCTTGCAATGGTGGAGATATATACATACATACATACACACATACATACATACATATGACATATATGTGTGTGTGTATGTACCAAAAATAACTACAAGTGTTGCTACTGACTTTGGCTTCTTATCTTGCTTTTTATTGTCATCATCTTAGTGAGTGACAAATGGTGTTTCATGGTGGTTAAAATTTGTATTTTCAAGATGGGGTGTGGTGGCGCATGCCTTTAATCCTAGCACTTGGGAGGCAGAGGCAGGTCAATCTCTGTGAGCTCGAGGCCAGCCTGATCTGCAAAGCCAGGACAGCCAGAGCTGTACACAACAAAATCCTATCTCAAAAAACAAAGCAAAACAAAATTGTATTTTTCTGGTGACTAGTGATGATTGGCATATTTTCATGTATTATGTGTATCTTTGGAGAAATGCCTAGTTAGATTTACATCTTTTAAAAATTGGGTCTTTTTTTCAACTTTTTTTTCAGATTAATTTTTTAAAAAATTATTTTGTGTAGAAGAGGGTTATATGCATATGAGTATAGGTGCCTCAGGAAGCCAGAGGCTTTGGGTTCCCAGAGCTAGAGTTACAGGTGGTTATACACTTCCTGATCCAGGCGCTGGGAATCAAATGCGGGCCCTCTGCAATAGTAGTGTTTGCTCTGTACTGTGGAGCTAAGCCCTCATGTAATCTTTTACAAACCTTCTGGGTTTTATTTTTGATAGAATCAGAGACTGATCCTAGGACCTTGAGGCATGCTAGGTAAGTCCTCTGCTACTGAGTAGAATCCCCAGCTCTGACTGCTTTTAGTACTGTCACTAGAGTTCTCCTAGGGTCTCACATCACTCTGCTTCACAGTGCCGCAGCAGATGACCTTGAACTTGTTACCCTTTTGCCTCTCCACCTCCCAAATGCCACCACACCTCGCTAAGACTTCTCAGATAAATGATTTATAATTATTGTCAGGTCTTTTGAAACACAATTGCTTTTTAGTTTTGATGCTTTTGTTGTGATATCTAAGAATCCATCATCAGATCTAAAGTTTTGACTACTTAGCCAATTTTTTTCTTTTTAGACATTTCGTTTTTTAGATTTATGTGTTTTGAGTGTTTTACTTGCATGCATGTGCACCATGTGCATGCCTGTGCCTACAGAGGTGAGCCAAGGGCATTAGATCTCCAAGGAACCCAACCATGTGGGTGCTAGGAATAGAACTGGTTTTCTGCAAGAGCAGCCAGAGCTCTTATGCACTGACCCATCTCTCCAGCCCTTCATTGTCTTGTCTTCTATGAAGATCTTCTTGTGGCTCTTACATTTAGGTGTAGATTTTTGTTTCGTTGGTTGTTTTGTTTTATATTTGGGTTTCCAAGACAGGCACAGTTTGATGAAAATTATTCTGATTATAATTAACTCAATCTTTCATGCAGATCAAAGCATACATGAATCTCCTCGAGGAACAAAGTAAGCTGAATACAAATCAGACATGATTACAGTAAAACCCTTTGTAAAGTCCATAAAGATAGGGTCTGTAGATTGACTGAGAAAAACAAGCTTGCGATAATAAGGGCCTGGAGGAGGGTCAGGTGCCAGAAAAGTCTCTGGGCATGCAGATATTGCAAAGGTCACTAGGCTGGAAGGCATATTGTTGCAGCCTTCTGGGAGGTTAACAGGTATTAGCAATCCTTCCCTCGAAGGATGGACTCTGTGATAACATTTCGGGTTCCCCTGGTGCTCATCTGGGAGCACAAGGCCTCGTTGTCTCCCATAGTACTTAGCACTGTACTTCCTTTTGGGGGAATGATTTCATCAGTGCTTAATCTGTGTCTTTTGCTTCCTTTTTCTTTTGTACTCTCTTTCTGAGAGTGATGCTGCAGGTCATGTTGGCTTTGTTTCTGCTGCTTCTTGATATCAGGTTTAGGGTTTTATTGTGTTGACTTTTTTGAATAGCTGTATGACCATCATTAATTTTCCAAAATTGAAAGTTCCACAATTGATGAATAAATGACATTAGTTTGCATAAATAGTTAAGCTACTTGTGTTGCTTTTACTGGTCTCATTTTTAAGGTAGCTATTTATAGGCCAGGTAGTGATAATGCACACCTTTAATCCCAGGCAGATTTCTGTGAGTTTGATGCCAACCAGGTTTACAGAGTGAGTCCTGGGTCAGCTATGGCTAGATAGAGAAACCCTGTCTCAAAAAAAGAAAAGAAAAAGCTATTTATAATGTCAAACCTAGTACTTGATGCTGAACCTCAGCTTCGTGTGTCTTGACTGCTGAATACTCCTACTTGTGTGACCCATAGCTCGGTTAATCCTGATTCCTTTCCAGGTCTTCTCATATCATCAGGTGACTGTCACCTCACCTGTTACCCCACTTCCACTCCAGTTCAGTATACATTACTGGATGTAACTGAAACCCTTCTCGTTTTCTCCATTCTGACTGCTATCATTAGAGCCAAGTGACCTGTGCCTGCATCGTGGCCAACTTCTGGCCTTGCCTGCTTCAGTCTGTGCTCTGCAGTGTAGCCAGAGTGATTCGGAAATACATCTGATGTCATATCTGCTTAAAATAATCTGTCTCATTCATTTCAGAAAATGGAATCATCAAGACAGATAAAGTATTTGAAGTGATGCTGGCTACAGACCGCTCCCACTATGCAAAATCTAACCCTTATATGGATTCTCCACAATCAATAGGTAAGCTTTATATTTCTGAAAAGTTGTGTTTTCCATGAGTTACTCTGTAATTTTTTTTTCTCAAGACAGGATTTCTCTGTGTATTTCTGGCTGTCCTGGAACTCACTCTGTAGACCAAGCTGGCCTCAAACTCTCAGAGATCCGCCTGTCTCTGCCTCCTGAGTGCCGGGATTAAAGGTGTGTGTAGTATACAGATGTGAATTATAGCCCCACTAATTGAAATTTTGTTGCTCAATTTTAATAATTCCAAAATACCCTTTGTAACAAAATGCATCTTTTTCTATATCTTTAAAAATATATTATGTGAATCAGGAAGTTGGGGGATTTTTTTTTTTAAGGAAAAACAAAACTTTAATGAAAACCTAAGTTTTAGCTGAGTGCCAAGTTTTATTGAGGATCCTTAATTTTGAATTTGCATATTAGCATTGATTTTTGAAATCACTATTTAAAGGGAATAAGTAAGTCATTATTGACTTTTCTGTTTCTCTGGGCCCGATGCTTTGCCTTTCCTTTGTCTTTAGAAAGTTCCGTATTTAACTCCTTGTCCTGAAGCAGGTTTTGCTGAGCTGCTGAGCCTTGGCAGTGGGCGCCTTTGAGGCTTAGAAGTGCCTCAGGATTCTGTGGGCCAGCTGCCATGTCTTCTTTTGAAGCACTGTGACAGTCAGCAAGAAGATCCTGGGGAGCTTCTGAACCCCAAGGCACCTGCTACCACCGCTCAGTGAAAACTGCTTCAGAGGCAGAAGCAGGTAAATAAATCTTGAGAATGTGACACCAAAAGGAAAGAAAACATGGGCTAAAAAACCAGCACAAGACAGTGATTTAACCATGGGCAGCAACAGAGGAGCAAATCTCTTAAACTGGTTATCTGACTTTTTAAAGTGTTGTCTGAAGTGTAAAACTAGTATTCTGCTAAGATTTCTCATACTTACTATAATTATGAAATCTGAAGAGAATGAGTGAGAAGTAATTTACCAGTTCTCAGTGTGTTGAAAGCCTTCCTGGTACAAGCCTGTAATCCAGATACTTGGGAGGCTAAGGCAGGAAAAGGCTGATCTCAAGGCCTGCCTAGGCTTATTCGGAGATCCTCTCAAAAAGGGAAGGAGCAAAGGACCCAAGCTGGCATGGTTGGGACATGCTTGTAAACTGGGCACTTGGGGGGTGAAGGTAGGAGGATCAGGTGTCCAGGCCAGTCCAGACTAGCCTTGGCTGTGTGAGACCTTGTCTCAGACAACAGCAGTGGTGCTGGTGGAGTATCTTTTTCTGTTGGCCAACCACGCAGAAGGTGTCTTTAGCAGTAGAGGAGTGGGTTTACTAGATGAGCGCAGTAGCCTTTGATAGGGTTGTATTTTCTAACTTCTACCTTACATCAGTTTTCTAACAAATTTTGCTTTAAGATTATAAAAACTGGGAAAAAATGTGAAAAACAATGTTTGGCTATTATTAGAAAAGGAGCTGTGTGCATTATATGGTGTGTTTTTGTAGCTGAGTGTGTCAACATTCTCTTCTTGTTTTGTAGGCTTCCAAGCTACCATTAGCGCCCCTCACATGGTGAGTTAACCCTACACTTGACCATGCGCAGGCACATTTACTGGAGTGACCATTTCTTTTCTTTCGTTTTGAGACAGTGTCTTACTGTATAGATCAGGCCGGCCCCAAACTCACAGAGAGTTAGTTGTCTCTGCTTCTAACTCCCAAGTGCTGGGATTAAAGGTGTGCACTAACATGCCGGGCCAAACAGCTTATTTTATACTTGGTATTTAGAAGAACTCTCCTTGGTATTTAGAAGAAGCTGCCATCATTAAAGGTTTCAGTGTCTGTTGTTAGCACCTGTGACAGAGAAATTGAACCTAGCAAAAAGCTAAGTAAAGGAGAGAGTGTTGTCTGTAATTCAGAGGCTTATCCTGTGTGATTTTTCCTGGGATGGTGTGAACTGATGTCTATTCACTGTAGCTGGGCACCTACAGTAGACCAGGAGACAGTTCCAGCCAGCCAACTTGGTAAGCCAATGAGCTTATTGGGGTAACAGAGACTTAGAGGAGCCTGGTGACTCACAGGCCACTGTGTCACTGCAAGAGCCACTCCATCATGGGTCATAATGTCCAAAAGCCACAGGTAGGAACCCTGCATGATCTTCAGGAAATTCTGTCGGACACATCACCCCAAATTGTCAACAGATCATCTGACCCTGAGCAGAGGGAAGCAGCCCACTGTCCATCTGAGCTCCCAGAGTTCCCAGAGCTTCCTCTCCTCCAGTGGGAGTGCTCTGACTCCAGAAGTAGCTACAGCACCATGCTCTGGGGATCTTCAGCTCTCACAGTTGGTTTGGAAAGCCATTAGGGAGTAGTGATGGACAGCAGGTGTAAAGACGTGACTTTGGAAAGACCTGTTTAAGATCTGGTTTTTTGATCGACTGGAAATTTTCTTGTTTGTAAGTATTAGTTTTAAGTATTAGTTTCTTGAATTGGTACTGCATTGGATTTTGGTGAAGAAAATAGTAGCTTTCTGATTCTTTTAAAGTATTTGGGTAGGAAAAGCTCATGTGTAAGCTTACTTCTCAATTCTGTTACCACATATGTATTTATAATATACTGAAAATACTAGAAGAAAAATACTTACAAAAATAGAATATAAAGCATTACAAAGATATAGAAGCCAAATAAGCAGAAATTCATGGTATATCTTTTTAAAAGATGCTTTTATTACATTATTTATTTCTTTTTTGTTTTGTTTGTTTTTTTTCAAGACAAGATTTCTCTGTAGTTTTGGTGCCTGTCCTGTAACTAGCTCTTGTAGACCAGGCTGGCTTCGAACTCAGAGATCCACCTGTCTCTGCCTCCCGAGTGTTGGGATTAAAGGCGTGTGCCACCACCGCCCCGCTCACATTATTTATTTCTTTAGGGTGTGTGGAAGGGCATATGGAGGGTCAAGAACAACTTTTATAGATCTTATCTCACCTCTTACCATGTAGGTCTTGGAGTTTGAATTCAGGTTGTCAGGCTTGGCATCAAGCGTTTTTATCTGCTGAGCCATCTTAGCTGCCCTAAATATGTCTTGTAATTCAAAAACATAGGGCTTTTAGAGTTGGATATGGTAGTGCACACCCTTGGGAGGTTGAGGCAGGAGAATTGTGAGTTTGGTGCCAGTAGTGACAGGTATCTTAGGGTTTCTATTGTTGTGGAGACACCGTGACCATGGCACCTCTTATAAAGAAAACATTTAAATGGGGTTGGCTCCCTTACAGTTCGGAGGTTCAGTCCATTATCAACATGGTAGGGATCATGGCAGCTGGAAGTATGGAGGTGTGCAGGCAGACGTAGTAGTGGAGAAGGTGCCGAGAATTCTTACATCTTGATAGGTAGGCAATAGAAAGCCACTGGGTATGGCTTGAGCATATATGAGACCACCGCAAAGCCTGCCTCCACAGTGACATACTTCCTCCAACAAGACCACAAGTACTCCAGCCAATCCGCTCCTCCTAATAGTGCCACTCCCTTTGGGTTCCATTTTCTTTCAAACCATCATACAAGGTCATCTTGAGCTAGATAGTAGGACTCTAACTCAAAAAGGGGGATGGGGTTGTAGAGAAAAATGCTAGAAACTAAGCTAAAATGAAAAAAGCTAAGAAATACTTATGTATGACAAAATAGAAAAATTCAATAAGTATTCATAAAAATACATGAGCATCTTTTTATGAGCATCTTTGAAATTAGTAGAAGAAAAGTCCCAAAGAAAAATAAAGGACAAGATTGATAGTTTTTTGAGAAAGAAATGCAGTATTATTGATTAATAAATAAAAGTTATTTCATGGAAATTAGTATATTTCAAATTAATATTAGTAAAGGGCCATTTTTCATCAGTCAGGTTGCTAGAGATCAAAATTGGTAATACTTTACATTGGAAAGAGGAAACTGGTAGTTATATTCATGTGTGTGTGTATATTGCAACAGTAAAATTGTGTTTGGAAGGCCATATGGCCACACACACACACACACACACACACCTTAGTTACTTTTTAAAAACTATTTTTATTAAAAAAAAAAAAAAAACCCGAAAAGCCTGGTGGTGGCACCCAGCTTTAATTCAAGCACTCAGGAAGCAGAGGCAGGTGGATCTCTGTGAGTTCAAGGCTAGCCTAGTCTACAGAGCAAGTTCCAGGTCAGGCTCCACAGCTATACAGAGAAGCCCTGTTTTAGGGCCGGGAGTGGAGTGTGGGGGGGGGGGGGTCGGAGAATTTAACATAACATACAGATAATTCTTTTTTTTTTTTTTGAGGCAGGGTTTCTCTGTGTAACAATCTTGGCTGTCCTGTAATTTGCTTTGTAGACCAGGTTGGCCTTGAACTCACAGAGATCCTTCTGCCTCTGCCTCCGAAATGAGGGGCCAGATAATTCTAAGATTTTTGGGGTGGCAGGAGCCATGTGACTTAAGGGAACAAGGCCTGACAATAGCACGAACAAGATCTGCTTGTGGCAAGGCCCTAGAGAGACCCTGACCCATTTGGCAAAGCCTGTGGATAGTTCACTGCATAATTCTGGGCCTGACCCCGGGGGCATAAGTGCTATCTGCTCTCCTTGCTTTCATTATGCTGGCCACACTGCTGGTGACCTTTAGTTCCACTTTCTCAGGGTAAAATAGCTATTACAGTGGAAAACTTCCCCTGGTGACTCTCTGAGTGAGCCAGAGATGTTAAAAATATACAGTGGAAGCCGGGCGGTGGTGGCGCACGCCTTTAATCCCAGCACTTGGGAGGCAGAGGTAGGCGGATCTCTGGGAGTTCGAGACCAGCCTGATCTACAAGAGCTAGTTCCAGGACAGGCTCCAAAACCACAGAGAAACCCTGTCTCGAAAAAACCAAAAAAAAAAATATATATATATATACACAAACACACACACACACACACACACAGTGCACCTAATTCAGCCCCTAAAGCCTTTAATGTTTCAGGTGTGACCATGAGTTCAGACTTAAGAACAGGATGTTGCCTTTCCAATGCCCCCTGTAACTAGCCTGGAAGAGTCACAGTAGTTCATGAAATTTAATATTACAAATTTGCATAACTTGTGGAGAGAATGAGTTTAACCACAAGAGTCTAGGAGAAATGCTAATAAATAGATGGTATCAGGAGTTAATGGGAAGAGTATAGAGACAGGGATTGAAGCAGAATCATAGAAGCCCACAGTTGTTTGATAGCTGTGCCAATATCCTAAGAAGTGGAGAGAAGGGCATAAGAACAAGAGATAAACGGTGCCAACCAATAAGAGTAAGTTTCTAAGTTATGTTGCTTATAGGATAAAAGGAAAAACCTGGTATATCCCCAGAGGAGAGGGAATGGTACAGAGTGTAGAATGAATTGATCCAGCTTTGGCTGGTGAGTTGATTGTAGGAACCCAGATCCTACCAGATGTAAATGTTAACCAATAAAGACCAAACTGTCTCTCACCCTGCATGACGCTGTAACCGCAAATGCTGCCAACTGAGCATACTGTTCTACTGTAGGTTGCCGAGTTAGGAAACTTCCTTTGTAGCTTGCAACACTGCTTACGCTTCTAACATTAGAGCTATAGATCAAATAGGTAGTAGTTACCAGTGGGAAAGATGGAAGGGGAAAGAAGTAAAGGAACAAATTAGTAATTATTATAACCATTTTTAGAAACTTACAGGAACAAATCTGATTGTAAAACTGTTTATGCAGACCATTAAAATTATATAAATAAAAATGATCCAGGCTATTCCTGGATCATCCAGGTTGACTTCTGCCTCCTGAGTGCTAGGATTAAAGGTGTGCAACACCACACCCAGAACTTTATATGACTTATTGTTATTATTACAGCTATATTTAGTAACTTTATTACATTTTTTGTTATAAAAGATTGAAGCTACCTTAAATCTCTTCAATACTGATATTTGTTATAATGCATTCATACCTGAATATAGTTTAGTAGTAGAAACTTCAGTAGAAAGTTGCCAACTACTTACATGAGGTGATGTATGGGCTTCAAGAAGAAGTGAACATTTGGTTAATTTTCTTTTGGCAGCATGCATATGCACTAGAACTTCTGTTTGACCAGTTACATGAAGGTGCTAAAGCCCTTGATGTAGGGTCTGGAAGCGGAATCCTCACTGCATGTTTTGCACGGATGGTAAGAACTTTAATCTCCCTCGTGAGCCTAATAGAAATATATTACATGATTAGCTATCGTTTCTTCTTACTAGTAGTTTTTTAATCTTTGTTTTGTTATATTAATTTGGTAATTTAAACCAGGTAGAGGTGTGCACGCACCCAGAAGGCAGGCGGATCTCTGAGTTCTGGCCAGCCTGGACTACCAAGCAAGTTCCAGGACAACCAGAGTTACACAGAGAAACCTGTCTCAAAAAAAAAAAAAAAACAACAACAACAAAAAGTAGGATTATAGTTGCAAGTGATGGAACTGGAACACTTAAACCCAAAACTGTAGAACTCAAAGAGAATTTATTTAAGTTGTCTACTGGAAAAGCCTAGGGGCTTCCCTGGGTTCTTATGTAGCTGGAGGTAGAAAGCCAGACGTAGCTGGGCGGTGTAGCACGAATTCTAGCTGGTCTTAATAATAAAAACCCGGAGTCAGATATAGGGGTTAATGCTGAGGATCAGAGAAGCAGAGAGGCCAGTCTAGTTGATCTTAATAATAAAAACCCGGAGTCAGATATAGGGGTTAATGCTGAGGATCAGAGAAGCAGAGAGGCCAGTCTAGTTGATCTTAATAATAAAAACCCGGAGTCAGATATAGGGGTTAATGCTGAAGATCAGAGAAGCAGAGAGGCCAGTCTAGTTGATCTTAATAATAAAAACCCGGAGTCAGATATAGGGGTTAATGCTGAAGATCAGAGAAGCAGAGAGGCCAGTCTAGTTGATCTTAATAATAAAAACCCGGAGTCAGATATAGGGGTTAATGCTGAAGATCAGAGATGCAGAGAGGCCAGTCACTAGAGAGTTCTTTTACCTTTACCAGTGCTCAGACTGAAGGGGTGATCCTGTTCTCAGACTGTATGTCCAGACTGCATCTGTCTCCACCAAACCTCAGACTGCCTGAGCTCCTGTCTCCTCCCACCTTATATTCCTTTCTCCACCTTCCTAGTGCTGTGATTAAAGACATATGATCCCAAGTGCTGGGATCACCTTTGTGTGAACTTCTCATTTAGACAGATTCAGTCTTGTGTAGTCCAGGGTGACCCTACGTGACCCCAACATGGCAGCCCAGTTCTGCTGAGTTCTCATCTGACAGAAGAGAATGAAGCTGGCCTGGTTTTAGGCTGTCTTACATGTTTCCTAAGAGCTTTTCCTTAGAAAAAGGTGAGGTGCTGGCTTGCTTACTGTACCTCAGTGTTTAGCAAAGAGGCTTATCTGATGAAGCTGTCCAGAGTGTAAGCAGGGGTTCACTAAAGCACTTGGAGTGACCGTTCATCTGTGCTCAGAGTCCTGGCAGGTTGGTTATGAGGAACTCTGTGTCCAGAGAGGTCCTGGTCTATGTAACGTGAGATGTGTGCTCTGTCTAGATGTGCAGTAGATCCTGCAGTGTAATTCTATAGAGATAAGAATTTTGTCTAAATTTTTTTCTTGCCATTTGTTAAATATTTAAGATTAGTGCCCAGCACACAGTGAGGGCCATGATCTTTTCTAGTGTTTTATTGGTTTTGTAGAGTTCAAGTCCTCAGAACTGGGTATCAGGAATTCTTTTATAAAAAGCTGAAAATAGCGTTTAATTAGCAAATCATTCTCTAGTGTTGATATGTTACTGGTTTCAAAGGAATATTCACTTAAAAATATCATTAGGGAACCAATAAGATGACTAATCGGGTAAAGGCACTTGCTGCCAGTCCTGACAGCCTGAGTTCATTCCTGGAAGCCACATGGTAGGAGCAGAGAACAGTCTCCCCCATGTTCTCTGCCCTCTCCACATGTGCCATGGCACATGCCTCCTACACGTAAAATAAGCAAATAAATGTAGTAAAAAGTTTCTTAGTTATCTTTTAAAAAGATACTGTTTTTCAAGCATTTACCTGTAGTTATCAGTGTTCTGTGTGTTTATCATGTACTCTTTGCTTTCTCATTTATGAGGTATAGACCCCATTTTTTCTTAGTTTGTAGTTGAGGAACCTGATTTAGAGAATGAAGGGTCTGCATGCCTAGTGTCAGGCAACTGTGAGTGATGAAATTCAGGTAGGACCCAGGAGTTTGTTCAGGGCCTTTATTCTGTTATTCTTTATTTTGTAGTCAGTGTTGATACTTAAGTCGTTTTTATATATTTATGAATTTTCTTTTTTGAGACGGGGTCTCTCTGTGTGGTCCTGGCTGCCCTGGACTTGCTGTGTAGACCACACTGCATCTAATTCAGAGACTGACCTGGCTCTGAGTGCTGGTATTAAAGGCATGTGCCACCTCACCTGGCTTCTATATGTATTTTCATATTTTTCACTAAAAGCAGTAGAGTTGAATGTAAAAATCCCACCTCACCATTTCTTGTTTTTGCTTTGTTTGAAACAAGACCTCACAATACAACCCAGGCTTGTCTCATTTTTATTATGTAGTCAGACTGACTTCTCTTGCCTCGGACCCCCAGATTATGGGGTGGTCAGTGAATAAAGTGCCTGGCTTCTTAAAAATTTTATATAATACCTTATTTTTAAAAATTTAATTTATCTTTTGGAGACAAGATCTATAAAACTTAGGTCTTAACTCATGTACCACTGTGCTGTGAGTCAATATTTGAGTAGTTTTTAAATTATCCTTTTAGTTAGAGTTCATACAAATTAAATATTGTTAGTTAAATCCTCCTGCAAAGTTCTGGTTTTAAAAATATATTAGTTTTCTTCTTGTTTGTTTGTTTGATTTTTTCAAGACAGGGTTTCACTACGGAACTCACTATATAGACCAGGTTGGCCTTGAGCTCACAGTGATCCACCTGCAGCTGCCTTCTGAGTGCTGGGATTAAAGGTGTGCACCACCACTGCCCAGGAAAAATATATTGTTTTTTTGAGATGGATCTCATCATATAATTGTGACCGGAACTCACTGTGTAGAACAGGCTGGTCTTGAACTCACTAATCCACCTGCCTCCGCTTCCTCAGTGTAAGAACTAAAGGCATTTGCCACCCATAATACCTGAATGAGTCCTGGATTTAAAAATTAGAAATCTAGACTGGACAGTGGTGGCACATGTCTTTAATTCCAGCACTCAAGAGGCAGAGCCAGGTCAGTCTCTGAATTAGATGCAGTGTGGTCTATATAGCAAGTTCCAGGGCAGCCAGGACTACACAGTGAGACCCCGTCTCAAGAAAAAAACAAAACAAAAAAACCCCCAAAAAACAAGAAAACAGGTGGTGGTGCATGCCTTTAATCTCAGTACTCAGGGAGGCAAAGGCAGGTGGATCGTTCCAGGTCAGTCAGGACTGTTACACAGAGAAACCCTGTCTCAAACAATCAAAAGAAAAAAATTATAAATATAAAAGGAATGCAGATTTCTTAGTAAGGTTTTGTAATTTATTTTAACTTTATAATTGCTTAAATAAAATTATTCAAAAAGTTGAAAAAGTTGTATATGGTAATTGCGATAAACTGAGATTTTAGATTAATGACTTAAAACTGTTTTTTATTTCTCATTGCAGAATATGATTTTAATTAAGGAAACATTTTAAAGACACTCCAGAAAAGCAAATTTACCAATGTGAACTCTTGAACTACTTTTTGTTTTCCAGGTTGGACAAAGTGGAAAAGTCATAGGAATTGATCACATTAAAGAACTAGTAGATGACTCAATAAACAACGTCAAAAAAGACGACCCAATGCTTCTGTCTTCAGGACGAGTACGGCTGGTTGGTGAGTACAGGAAACTGAATGTTTCTTTTTAAGTGGATTTTAAGTATCCTTCATCTTCATTGAAACACGTAGGATAAAAACAGGGTTTTTTGGGGTTTTTTTTTTTTGTTGTTGTTGTTCATTTTAATGAACACACAGCATTGCATTGCTTATGATCTCAGCTTGGTGTTTTCCTGTCATCATTGGGGTTGAGTTTGTTTTCATGTTTGCCCATTTGGATTTCCCTCTTGTCAGGTGCCTGTCCAGATATCTGGTTGCATTATTATCTTTGAGATGGGTGTTCTAGTAGTTAGTCTTGTTACTTACTTTACATACATTTCTCCCCCCTTGGTGGTATGCATTTTCATTTTATTGCCACCTTTTATTCATTCATTCATATGTTTATTTTGCACTGCTCTTGATCAAACCCATGGCCTTCCACATGCAGGGTAGTTGCTGTACCATGGAGGTACATGCCCAGCCCTTATGAGGCTGAATTAAGAAGTTCTTAATTTTAGTGTAGTTAGGCTAACTGTTCTTCCCCCAGTGCCTTCTGTGTCTTAAGGATATATGAAGTCATGAAAGTCTCTTCCCCGACTCCTCTGCTAGAATTCTTCACACCAAGTATGACCTGCACAGATTTTCAAAGTGTAACTTCTCTTTCAGTGGGTGATGGAAGAATGGGATATGCTGAAGAAGCTCCATACGATGCTATTCATGTAGGAGCTGCTGCCCCAGTTGTGCCCCAGGCAGTAAGTTGGGCTTTTTTTTTTTTTTTTTTGGTATTTGTGTGCTTTAATCCTAAAACTTAAAATATTTATATAGCAATGTAGCGATGAGTTCCAGATGAAGTACAGAATATACTTAGACGTTCATATATTCTAGTTAATATTAAATGCTAATAGTTTATTAGATAGAAAAGAAAATGTCTGTGTGAGAGAATTTTGTCAAGTAGTCAAGGAGGCACTGATGATGGAACTTGAACTGGGTCAGAGTTATTGGAGCCTCCAGCTCAGAACTCAGGCTGTCTTCCTACAGTCTTAGTTTAATGAGGTTTAGTGATGGTGGTTTGACTTGGGCACAGGAGGAGCCTGCATATTAAGAGCTCAGTCCTTATGTAGATTTGAAGTATAAATGTGATGCTAAGAAGATGTAGATGAAAGGACTGACTTTGGGAGCAAACCTGGATCGGGAGGAAGACATCTCCTATTTTTCATTATGACTGTTAGAACTCAGGGTAATAAGTCAAGGGCAACACAGTAATCAAGTGTTCCTTAAGAAAATTAAAATGGAAAGTGACCAGATTTTAACTGAAAGAAACCTTCTCTGGGGCAGTACTATCCTATCCAAAGTCAGGTTTCTTTCTTGCTTTTTTTGAATAATATAAGGTTGTATTATTCAAAGGGTAGAATATGATTTAACCATTTTCAGACCGGAAGGGTAGTCTGGTTCTGCATTCATAGGATTACCCTCATCATATCAATGAAGTAGCCCAGCCTTACTTTCCCACTCCGCTGCTGCCAGGACTCCTAAATGCAGTCATGGCATTAGGATTCCCTTACCATTGTCTCAGTGATGCCCTAGATTCCACGGTAATAGGATAGCAGTTCCTTGTTAATTTTCTGTACTTTTCCCTTCTCCGTCTCCCCTTTCACAAAGATCTGGAACACACTGCACTGGCAGTAGAATTCTCTATTGCCCTTGGTTCTGCCCAAACATACTGAGCTTCTTAGTCATAGCAGGTGTTGTGTGGTGCTGTGAGGACAAGGTGAGCACACAACAAAGTCCATCGTCAGACAACTTGGACCTTAGGAGGGGGACGAGAGGTAGATGGCTAAGTGGGGAGCACGTTACTGTGTTTTCAGCCGACAGGGAATGAAAAATATGTTTTTGGATGAGGGGAGGTCCAGACAGTTGAAAGAGCAGCATTTACGTTTGCTGTCACTGAGTACTGTGTCAATTCCATACAGTGGCCCTCTGTTGTACTAGTAACCTAGAGATGGTTCAGATGAGGCTGGGTGTGCAGTGTGCTATATATGCAAGTACTGTGCCACTTGTGAGGGACTTGAGCCACTGTGGGTTACGTCATGCTTGAGGGATCCTGGAATCAACCCCTGATTGGTGGTTAAATCAAGGACACTAAGAAGTGACTACATGAAGTGTATTTATTTCTGCTTTTGCCCATGGACATTGACCATTGCTTACGGTGCTGTCAGGTGACTTTCACATCTGTAATTTGGTGTGTTTGTGGGCCTTTTCTTTTTTCTCCTAGTTAATAGACCAGTTAAAGCCTGGTGGAAGATTGATATTGCCAGTTGGTCCTGCAGGAGGAAACCAAATGTTGGAGCAGTATGACAAGCTACAAGATGGCAGTGTCAAAATGAAGCCTCTGATGGGGGTGATATACGTGCCTTTAACAGATAAAGAAAAGCAGTGGTCCAGGTGGAAGTGATTTTCTCTTCTGCTCTTTCTTCTTCCACACATTCAAGGTGAAAGGGTGTGGACTTTAAGACATTAGCCTGCAAGAGCTGTGTTTGGTGGCTTCCTTCATGCTGCTCCATTAAAGCATCAGAAACTCCTCCCATGAGCCGTGTGACAAATGTGGCCTGGTCTGTTCTTCTTTCAGACTGACGCATTCCTTTAGAAGAGGGAGGGTGACAAGCCACTTAGGAGGCAGAGACAGGCAGATCTCTTTGAGTTCAAAGCCAGCCTGGTCTACAGAGTGATTCTAGGACAGCTAGGACTACACAGAGAAACCCTGTCTTAGAAAAAAAAAAAAGGAAAGACACTATTTTCCTGAATATTTCTAAGTCATGTTTATAGCTGCTATAATAGATATGGAAATAAATGTTTTGATCTAGAAAAGAGGCCACCATTTCTTGCCTTGTTCATTCCTTCTAATACCACTGGGACAAAGAGAAAGAAAGATTTGTAAAGGGGAAAATGTTTGACATTTAAAAAAAGATCTGTCCTGGAGAAGATGGTCTAGCTTTGGGTCAGTTTCTGGGTGTGCAGCATGGTTTTAGAGCCATTGTAAGGAGTAAATGTGTCATCATACTTTAGATTAGGCCGGCCAGTTTTGAGCTCTTCTAGCTAAGTTTGGGGAGGAGAGGGATTCCAAGGCTGTCGAGTGAGTTACCAGGTCTCCCAACCTTCCTGGAGGACATGCACACAGTACTGTTCTCACAGCCCTCTTCTCACACTGCATCGCATGGCTCATTAGAAAGCTGCTGCCTGCTTGTGCATCACAGCATCAGCTGGATGTTCCCTTTGAAGCTGACACCACTTCTCCCCTGGAGAGAAGTGACAGCAGCATACTGGAGTGTCTGGCTAGGTGCTTAAAGCCGGTGCCCAAATCAGGGTGGGCTGACGGTATCTTTGCCTTAGAATCGTTTCTAGTTGACAAGCTTCTTCTTTTAAGAGGGACTTTTTGGTTTTGTTTTGTTTTGTATTTTAAATAAAAAAAAATAATGTAAGTACAACAGAACTCTTAATTTTGCTCTCTATAAAGAAAGCAGGTACTTTTAATGACTTTTAAATCTTTCTTTGCGCATGGTGCATGCATGTGTGCCACATGGGTGTGGAGCTCAGAGAACAACTTGGAGAAGTCCACTCTCCCCTTCTATGTGGGGCCCAGGCATTGAGCTCTGTCAGGGGAATGGTAATGGTTGGTGCACTCAGGAGACAGAGACAAGTGGATCTCTGTGAGTTTGAGGTCAACCTGGTCTACAGAGAGAGTTCCAGGACAGGCTCCAAAACTACAGAGAAACCCTGTCTCGAAAAACAAAACAAACAAACAAACAAATTATTATGTACAGTTTGCCCTGTATGTATGTTTGCACACCAGAAGAGGGCACCAGATCTCACTGTAGATGGTTGTGAGCCACCATGTGATTGCTAGGAATTGAATTCAGGACCTCTGCAAGAAGAGCAAGTGCTCTTAGCACTGAGCCATCTCTCCAATCCTCATTTGTTCTTGAATGACAATATACATGATTTAGTATTACCAACACGGAACTATAAAAACTTAATACAACAGACTTACATGGTTGCAACGCACTGACGACATTTAACATATATAGCCATTTTAACGAGCAAATATGGGAATGCTACCTTTTATTGTAAATGATCTGTGCATGTAAGTCATATAAGCAGAATTTTGAACAGTTGGGAAATTTTAGTAGTTAGAAAGTTGAATGGATTTGAGAAAATTATCATGTGTGGAAGTTATCTGTGTTTTCACAGCAAATGTTAGCTTTCCTTAGTACCTTAAGATTTTAAATTCCAGTCTATGAGCCTAATTTCTTTTTGTTTATTGGGAAAATGTGAAGAAACTCCAGATGTGCCCCAGTAGTAGATTACTTGCCTAGCATGCATAAAGCCTTAAGTTTGATCCCCAGTACCCCCCCCCCCCAAGAGAAAATGCAATGTAGAGGATATTTGGAGATGTGGTAGATGTTCTTGATGGGCATTAAGACTTAGTTACTAATTATTTAATGTCTTGCTACAAGTAAATACAAGTTTTATAATTTAGTATCCTTATTCATGCTTTAAAAGACACGGGTGTTCAGACTGACTAGAGCAAGTGACTCCTGTAGACTGATCATCTACATTTGCATTAACTCTGGTGAAGATTGTTCTGTGCTAATTATGATAGTGTGGTTAAAGGACTGTATTAGGAGGGGTAGAGCTGATAATTACCATGTAAAAGATAATACAGGGGCTGGAGAAGTGGCTTGGCTTATAAAGTACTTACTGTGCAAGAATAAGAGCCTGAGTTCAGATCCCTGGCACCATGTAAAAGCTGGCTGTGGTGGCATGTGTCTGTAACTCCAGCACTTAGTGAGTAGGAGAAGGGAGGAGTGGGGGTCCTGTGAGCTTACTGGTTGGCCAACCTTGATGCTCTAGATTCATAAGTAGATCCCATATCAAAAACTAAAGTGGGGAGTAACTGAGGGAGACACCAGAGATCAACCTCTGGCCTCTGTACACTGTATACACACACTCTCACATATGCTCCAGTAATGTAACATAAAAGGGGGCTTATTAGAGAAAGCATTTTTTTTTCTTGTACCATTTATAAAATACAACTTAAAAGACACATTATTTGGTAAGCCTTAAACTCAGCACCTCTTTGGGACATGAAACTTTTCCCTATAATTATGTCTCTTCCATATCCACAGCTTTTATAAAGCATTCGTCTTTGGTGTTGCTGAGACAGGGTGGTGGAGGTGTGCAGAGCTGAGCTTCTGCCATCGCTGCCCATTGCCAGTCACCATCTCTGTCTGCGGCTCACACTTCAGCTCTACAGATATGTATGTCTTATTCTCCCAGTCATCTGAGAACTAATTGCAAAACCATACTTCTTCATCCTTGAAATACAGTGTTTAGTGATGCTTTTGTCACTTGGTTGCTTCAGATGAGGCTTCCGGACTTGGTGATGCTTCATTTTTCCACACTGAATGGTTTCATTGAGGTAGAATTTACATGCCATCCACTTTCCTTTAGACTGCATTTTTACTCCTTCCTTCCTCTCACTGGCAGTTGCTGGCCCAGTGCTGCAATGGCTGAGCGAATGGGTTCTTTGGAGCTCATAAGGCTGCCTTAATGAGATCAGCTGACAGGTATAGGACACCTGCAAATGGGCTTTTCTCTAGAGTTCAGGCTGCAAGTGCTATCAGACTTTCCAAGCAAGACTCTTTATCCAGTTTTGTGAATAGAATTCTTTTTCTGTTTTGGTTTGGTTTTTTGAGACAATAGTTTCTCTGTGTAGCTTTGGAGCCGGTTCATAGACCAGGCTGGCCTTGAACTCAGAGATCCACCTGCCCCTGCCCCCCAGTGCTGGGATTAAAGGCATGTGCCACTACCGCCCAGTGTGAATAGAACTCTTAAAAAATAATTCGAACTCTTAAGTGTTTAAGCTGTCATCTTAGAATTAATAAGGAGATTAGCAAGATGGTCATAGACAGAAGTCATAATTTTTCTGACTTTTTTGCCTCAAAGAAAGAAGTTTAACTTTAGGTCTAAAATCAAAGTTTGGGTTTTGTGGTTTCCTGCTGTGTTGTGGAGTAGCATGAAAGATGCTCGGGGTGACTGATGTCCGGTTTTGCTTTGGCTTGGAGCTATTTGTGGTTTCATTTCTCTTATTGCATTGCTTGGAATCTGCATATTTTACTGACTTGAGTGTTGTGTCTAAATTGTTAGAGTGCCAAATCACAGCATGTGACTCCTAATTACATTTTTCTCTTTTCTCCCCAGAGATGAACTATAAAAGCAACATGAGCTTGACCAGTGTATAACATGGCAGAGGATTGCTCATCTCGGTCCTTGAAGCATTTGACAACCAACAGCACCACAGCTTGTTTTGGACTTTGTTACACTCTTATTTTCAGCATGAGAATGTGTGGTTCTGTAGGATTCCCTAATTCAAAGAGGCGCAGAGCCAAACTGCTAGAGGAGGCCTGCAGAGTATAACTTCGTGTGTTGTTTTAACATGCCCACATTTTATTTTAAAAATATTAAAAGAAAGGGTTCTCCACATGGAAAACCTAGTTTATTAATTAGTTTTGAAGAATGGCTTTGCTTTTCTTGAACACTTAATTCTGTTCCAATATTAATTTATCAGATTTCTTTTGTGCATCGGATAACACCACCATTCACAAGTTTAGGTTTCTTGGTAGCTGATGTCTGTTAGATGCTACTAAGAAAATAGAGATGAGCTTTCTTTTTAAAGCTTTCAACGTGGTGTCATAGGATAGCATGTTGTAGATACAATCAGCTGCTGTTACCTTAAAACTAGTTGTTTGTAAATACTGAAACCTCAGACGACGGCAGGTGGTGTCCTGTAAACACTAGCTGTTCAGATTGGACATCTCTGATGTAATTTTCCTCTAAAAATGATAGGAGGTTGTAGCTCAATATCGTTTTCTGTTTCTAGTTTGCTGCTGATACTGTATCTGCGCCTAACACACTGTGTAAGCTGTTGCTAGTCTGCACAGTTTATACAGCGCTGCTTTGCCAAATAAAATTAAAAGCAAAAGAAGCATTGGTGGCGTTTGACTCTAGAAGAACAGAGGTCTGCTAGGTCCAGATACTGCCCACAGTCACGGGGGAAAGTGTCTTCTGCTGCTGCTGCAGTCTGTGAACTCCTAGGAGGTAAATATGTTATAGCATTAGTCCACAGTACATGGCTGCCTTCCTTCAGGACAGAGACTGTGCGCTCATGGTTTGTCACTGCCTTCCCAGCCCAGGGCTTGCTATTTAGTAGCTCTGTAGTAAATGTCCAATGAGTGAGTGGCTGAAGTTAGTATCAGGGAAGAATGTGGTTGACAATAAACATACCAAAATCTATAAGTAGACTCATTCATTTAATAACTGTAAAGTGTGTGAAGGCAATACACTTTGAGGATCTTATTTATGTTTTCTAAGACTTTAGTTTTTGTGAAGTTTCTAGAACTGAAGGGAAGATTATCAGCTCCCAATAAGTGGGGCTAGCTTCCCCAGCAGAGCCTTCCATGTGAAGGGCACATGGTTCTGACAACATTTCTTAGTGTGTGAGAAACCCTTCCCCACTCTCCAAGTCTTCTATCACTAACTAGAAGTCATGCAGACATCATCTCACAAGTGTCTTCTTGGCTGAGGTCTCAGTCACAAGAAACTAGCATTCTGTGGTCCACAGACTTGAAAATCTTACCCAGCTTTGGTTTGCTTTGGAATCCTGGTAGTGAACTCTGGTGTCTAGGATGCATGGTTATTTGAAGTATGTGTAAAGGTTAAATGTTCTTTCAGGCTTTAAAGCAAATAAATTCTTAACTGTACCACTAGCCTAGATCTTTGGTAGTCATCACACCATGTTACATGCAGATCTCTATTAGGTTTTGGGATAGAAAAAGGCATTCTATACCAGTAGTTTTCAGTGTGGTTGAGGAGAGAGTTTGTAAATAAGCATTATAAACTGCCCCCCAATTTGTACTGCCATCCAATTCTTGAATTTTACCCTTTTAGGAGGTGAAATTTTAGGATGTCAGATGAACAGTTTTAATAAAACATCACTGAGTGGGTAGAGATAGAAATAATCATTTTAATGAAATCTGAGCCTTTAAAAAGTTGAATTTATGTATGTGTATAGGAGAAATGAGAAATGTTTGATAATTTCAAAGCATTTTATTTTCCCTAATAGATATTGTGCCTGTATATAACATAAAGGGCAATGAAGATACTTCAGGAGATTGTAGGCTAGTCAGATTTGTGAAATAAATTTTTCCCTATAGATTTGATCTTACTGAAAGCCAAACTTGGCTATCAAATGTTGGTGGCAATAAGCTTACATCAGGGTTCAGTTTCTATTAAGGGCTGCTGCTCTTTCTCAGACAGGAACAGTACAGGACACATCATGGGAAAATAATTCATAACCACTGTCCAAGTGAATATTTAAAAGTCCATTCCCTACTAGATGCTATTGTTCTGTAGGGGAATGGGAGGGGTTTGCTGCCAAGCCTGAGAATCTGAGTTTCAACCCCGAGACGTACACGGTAGAAGGTCTCTGACCTTCACACACATTATGGCATGGTGGCATATGCCTGAAATCCCAGCACTTGGGAGGCTGAGTTAGGACGATTACAGGGCATCCTCAGCTACAAAGCAAGTTTGAAGGCAGCCTGGACTCCATGAGACCCTGCCTTTAAAAGAGAAAAGAAAGTACATCTCTTCATTAAAACATCTTAAAATGTCAGTGGATTCTAAAATAGTGTAATTTTTTAGTAATAACTTCGTAAACTCTTCAAGGGATTCTTAGTGTGTGATTACCACCAGGAGGTAATTCCTCTGAGTTTGTAAGGCATTTTTTTGCTCTGGAAGAGGTAGATTTTTCTAGTTTCTAGTAGTTTAGTGTACCACTAAAGGAACTCATGCCTGTGTGGTAACCTAACACTAATAAAAAAATAGCAAGCATGGGTCATTTTATAAATTGTTCTAGAATTCAACAGGCTGATAACTTATTTAGTATGCATAATTATATGTATAAATTCTTGCAACATATAAGTCATTTCTTACAGCTTCCTGTGTTCCTAATGACTTAATAGCTTAGTGTGTTCTGCAGTAAAACGGCTCTGACTGGGGTTTGGTTACATCTCTGGATTTCTCCTACCGTTTTTCAGAAGGATGACAGTATTTTGTTCTTAGCATACATAAAGGTTGTCCATAAAAGGATCCACTTGAAAGGGGACTAGCCCAAGGAAGCTTGTGACTGTGCATTGTAATAAAATAAAATGGAAATGAAGCATAATAATTTGTTCATCTTGAATTCTTCTAATCTTGTTACAGTGACTGGTGGCTTCCCCCACCAACCCTAGGGCTTCATCTTTTTAACTGGTTTTGTGTTGTATCAATATTCTGTGAAATTCCCTTCTTGTGGGGAAAAAAAAGCAATGATTGACGTTACTCTGTTAGTGCTCACGGGATGGTACTCTGGGAGCCTCTGGTATCTTTCCACTCTTCCTTCTTTCTGTCATTCAACCTGTGAGGAGCCCCTTCAGGGCTGCTGAATCTGAAGAATTCATTTGACAGTACCAACAGGGTGGGCATGGCACACATGAACATTGTCAGAAGGCCCTGTGATGGTAGCATGAGGGACATTTTAATTGAGACATCCTACATGTCTTCCAAAACAAGCTTCCAAAAAGCTGCAACCATGCATGAACCTAGATGTCCCAATGTCACAGGCGGCCATTCTTACTTCAGTCCATTTCTGAGACACTAGCTTTGAGTCTAATTTTTTTCTGTCATGAGTGGTTTCCTACCTAGCCAAGGACTCTAACAGCGTTTAGCCCTGAAGCCACTGTAACTGTCCCCTTTAGCTGGACAGTACTACACTGACCTAGGTAAGAACTAGGAAAATAAAGCCACGAGGCAAGAAGTTTGAAGCATTGATGCTTAAAAAGCCAGCTTCTTGAGGTCATTTGGGAGCAAAGCCTTGAGCTTTCCCCCTTGGTATATAGCTAGAGCAGTTCCTTGTTAGAAATTCTGTTTGAGGTTCAAAACAAAACAGAAAACTGTACAAAGCTTGTGGTCCAAAAGCATGATTAAGTTGTGCTAGGAAGTGGTTTAACCTAAATGGAAATGAAACCTAGACATGAAGTGTTCAGCGGTGATCAATTACAGCCACCTAAGTCAGGGTCAATGCTTATGTTAAGAGCATCTCTGGAGAGGATGTGGAGTTGGGAACACTCCTCTGCTGCTGGTGGGAGTGCAATCTTGTACATGACATTCTGGAAATCAGTATGGCGGTTTCCCAGAAAATTGGGAATCAATCTACCTCAAGACCCAGGGATATCACTCTTGGGCATATACCCAAAGGATACTTAATCATACCACAAGGACACTTGCTCAACAATATTCATAGCAGCATTATTGGTAATAACTTGGAAACAACTAGATGCCCCTCAACTGAAGAATGGATAAAGAAAATGTACATTTACATAATGATGTATTACTCAACAGTAAAAAACGATATGAAATTTTCAGGCGAATGGATGGAACTAGAAAAAAAAAGTCATCCCGAGTGAGGTAACCCAGACTCAGAAAACAAACACAATAAGCCGGGCGGTGGTGGCGCACACCTTTAATCCCAGCACTTGGGAGGCAGAGGCAGGCGGATCTTTGTGAGTTCAAGACCAGCCTGGTCTACAAGAGCTAGTTCCAGGACAGGCTCTAAAACCACAGAGAAACCCTGTCTCGAAAAACCAAGGAAAAAAAAAAAAAGAAAACAAACACAATATATACTTGCTCATAAGTGGTTAGAAGATATAAAGTAAAGCTAAGGATAACCAGACTACAATCCACAGTTCCAAAGAATTGGGGGGGGGGGGAGGAGTGGGAAAAAATATATAGCTTAATAAAAACAAAAAAAGTTAATAAAGAGCATCCCTGGGATGAATCTGAAGGAGGACATGAAAGACTCAGCCTGTGTGGCATTCATAGAAGTTCAGTCAAAGCCACCAACAGGGTCTGCCTTTGACAGCCAACGTGAGGAACAAATAGAATTATGGACCTTTGGATTGAGGGAAGATACAATAAAGAGCCAGATCAGCCAAGTGATGGTGTCATTGTGACAGTAATGGGGCCAAGCAAGGTTTCAGTCTTTACAAGGAAGAGATGGAAAAGGTTCCTACTGCAGAGACCATAACTGAGATAAGAATGGCATCATGATGGAGGAGGGTCATCTGTCTGTCTATTACTTTCATTGGTTAATAAAGAAACTGCCTTGACCCTTTGACAGGACAGAAAATTAGGTAGGCAGAGTAAACAGAATGCTGGGGGGAAGAAGGCAATGAGGCAGACGCTATAGCTCTCCTCTCCAAGATGGACACAGGTTAAGATCCTTCCCGGTAAGCCACCACATTATTAGAAATGGGTTAATCAAGATGTGAGAGTTAACCAGTAAGAGACTAGAGCTAATGCGCCAAGCAGTGTTTAAAAGAATACAGTTTCCATGTAATTATTTTGGGTAAAGCTAGCCGGTGGCCAGGAGGCTCCATAGCTACACAGAAAAACCCGATCTCACCCCCCCCCCCCGCCGCCTACTAAAAAAATAAGCTATGACCACTGTGTCCCTTTAAATAGTTGGAGTGGTAGAGGAAGAACTTGGGTCCGATAGTCACTGGTAGGATGGCTCTTAAAGGTCTCCCAGGCTTCAGACGATGACTACTAGGTAGAGCTGATCTCCAGCCTTTCTTGTGGCTTGGGGTGACTCCCTTTTCTACATCCCTCAGTTTCCCTCTTTGTGAAAACAGTTGGCATGATTAAATCCAAATTATATAGTAACAGTTTGGGCAAATTTAGTAACCTACAATTTATAATAAAGGAGGTTTTTTTTTAAAGGCATAAGAATAAAATAGTTTATTAAAGGAATAGTACATACAAGACATCTTTCTCAAGTACTTCAAAACAATAGCAATACTAGATTGTAGTTTATTTCTTTGTATATAAAAGAAGTGCAGAAAGAAACATGCCTTATCGGTTTCTATTTTACTGGGTATGGCTGTAGGCGATGTCCTCTATAAAAACTAGCCACACAGGATCAGAATACAGGTGAGTTCGCTCACATCGTCCATCTCTCAGACTACCAAGGTAACACTGACACCATTGCTCAGCTCTAAATATTCAGCAGAAGGCTAGAGTTAGAGTCTCAAGAGACAAAAGCAAACGTTTGTTTTTCTAGAACTACCCAGTAATACACTTTGATAAGTTATATTCCCTCACCAAAATCAAGCCACTTGTTAAAGGAACCGCCTACTTTCCATTGTCTAAACGCATGAGGCTACAGTGTTTTTCAATGTTTGCCACTTACAGTAAAGAAAATAGGAACCTCATGATTCTAGGTGGGCACGACACTGTGCAGTCCCCTCAGATGGACCTGTACTGCCTATAAATTGAAAAGAACGATGCTAAGCTGGACGCTAATATCCCGTAAAGGTGAGTCTGCACAAAAGTGTTTTCTGCTCTGGAAATACATCCTGACATTAGCTGACTGTATATTATGACATTTTAATAACATACAAGATGGAAGGCAGGGGTGTGGTTTAATGGTAGAGCACATGCCTAGCACACACAGGCTCCTGGGTCCCACCTCCGGCTCTGCAAAACAACACAAGGGGAAGCATCCGACTCATTCCATCGAATGGCCTGTGATACTTAAACAGGGCGACATTTTTACAAACATCGTGCCCAGACATTAGTGTTTTGATTGACAATTCGCACTATTTCATCAAAAAGGCTCATGTTGAAAACCAGTGCATATATAGACTGGCCACTGTGTTACACACCATGAAGGAGCACTGTGCAGATGAGACATTAATTGTCCTTACTCATCCCATGGCTATGCTTCTATTTGCTTTTCCCTGCCAGGTCCTCTGCTGCTGCCTTGATCTCATTTTATAACCAGCTAGAGTTGCTCCTAACCACAAGGGGTTCTTCAAAGGTCAGCCGATCATAGTGGCTACCACCGCGGTCTGATGTCAGAAGCATGGGGTGAATCCATATTCCTCTCCTGCAGGACTTTGCTGATCTATTCAGAATGCTTTAACATACAGACCTGCTATTGATAATATCTCACTGAGTGTAAATTCACTTAAGGTCCCTTTTCAAAGATATTTGGCAGAGAAAAAGAGAATGAAGCTCATGAGAACCCAGTAAAGGAGAGGGTTGGAAGACAAGGGTAAGGTGCCAGGAGCCAGCAGTTGGCACCTCACAAATGAAAGGCTGTCAATGCCATTTGTCACCTGATGGCATACTGACTTTCTGTCTCAGCATACTATAAACTTCAATCTCATGAATTCCTCTCTACCTGTTTGAGACATTTACTCAGGAGATTGATTTCATGATAAATCAAGATTTCTAACTGCAGTATCTTCTAGCACAATTTAAAACAAAAGGTCTCAATGACAGAACCCAAAGAACAAATTGTAAGTGAACCCCATCCTTGCCCCCCAGCTGTTATGGTAGCTTCATTACAGATACATCCCATTGATGAGGTAGTCAGATTCCTCAGACGTAATGGGACGGGCTTTCTTAAGTTTCTGCTTTACCAGTCGGAGTCGGCAAGTCACCATGAGAAGTAGCAACGCCGTGATGGCCAGACCCAATGCCAGGGGTAACACTGCACCTATGCAAAGTTTGGGGGGGAGAAAGCTCTGGTCAGTGGTTGGCAACAGTGACAGCTACTGGTTACTCTATGATGAGCACCCGACATGCATTATTTTACCCCATCTGAACAACTCTAGTTGGTACCAGTATTATTGCTGCTTTTCTGACAAAGGTACAGAGGGGCTAATTCCCATGTCTACTTACGTATTGTAGGTCTAGTCTTAAACCCAGACCTCTTAAAAACCAATTCTCTACCAGGTTCCTACAAAAAATCCCTGCCATCGGGTAAAACACTGCAGTGAGATCACCCTGATCTCCAACTATCCTAGAGACTGCAACCATGAGAAACGTTTTCATTAGAGTCACGTGACATTTGTGGGTTCACACATGAGCATCTTCTCATTAGTTGTAGCCTAACTCCCGATTTCTGGTTCTGGTAGGGCTTGAGAGATGGCTCCATGATTAAGTACTTACTGCTCTTCCATAGTACTCAGCTTCAATCCCTAGCACCCACAAAACAGCTCACAACCATCTGTAACTCTAGTTCCCGGGAATCCGATGCCCTCTTCTGACCTCCAGAGGCACCAGGCACTCATGTGGTACATGGACATACGTACAGGCAAAACATCCATACACATTAAATTTTTTAAAATCCAGGGATCCTACTGTCTTCCAGTAGACAATTTATTAAAAACTAACATCAAATATGCTTGTATACTCAGCCCTAAAAACAAATGCATACAGGCAACACTGAACAGATTCAGCAAGGTATGTGTGTGTTTGTGTGTGTGTGTGTAATAATAATAATGATAATAATAATAAGGGGCCATGAATTCTTTTTAGGGGGTAGCATGGTAGAAGTTAGCAGGAGAAAAGGGAGGAGGGAGCGATGTTATTATGCTTTAATCAAAACTAAAATTGTAAAGACATGCTGGTGTAACTGGCCACTGGCTTTTCCTTTGGGGCTGCTCCTGGGCAGAGGACCAGGGTAGCCTGTAGTTTTCCAGAGTCTGGAAGCAGCATGGTAGATCTGTCTCCAGTCAAACTCAGCAAGCTCTGTTCTTAGCCCCTCTTCACGGGAGCAGGGCCGGGTTGGTGAACAGTGTGAGGCTATTTATAGCTGCACCTTCTTTCAGTGGGACGAAATAGAGGAGCCAACATCTCCATGTGTAGCTTGGTTCTGAAACATTTCATTCTGCTTATTTATTCTGTGTTGATTAATAGCTTTACATGTGCCGGACGCTGGCCTGAGTACCTAGTAATCAAAGATAAGCAATTTTTTATTTGTTGCTCACAAAAATACCCAAGGATAAGCTAATGCCAGAAGCCAGCTTAATAGCTGAAATAACTAAACACTCACAAGCACATGAGCTGGCACTCACGCTATAGGCATTTTACAGACAATGGGAATGGAGGCACCTAATACTGGTCAAATGTGCTGAACACCGATTCAGGACAGAGCCTGTGGCCTTGTCCCTACGGTGCTGACTTCTCTAATATGGATATGAGAACATATCTGAATATCTTACTAGATAGACTGCAATGAAATATTAAGGTAACAATGACAGAGTTGTGTTTAAAAACCTAATGATGGGAAGAAATATTTAGTTGGTAAGATTTTTCCTAGAGTGATTTGGATCTTATGTGGGGGAGCGAGGAAGATAAGTTTGTTACATGTGTTTGTTCTTAAATATATGTGTTTTATTTGGATCATTTTTTTGATTGACATGCCTGTCAGGCAGTGGTTCTCAACCTTCCATTAGCTGTGACACTTGAATACCGTTCCTCTTGCTTGTTTGTGGGCGTATCTGCATGGAGGACCCGCCTGGCAATGGACAGAGGAGGGCTCTTACATACTCCAGGTGGTCTTAGGCAACCTTTTCATTCAACCCTGAAAGGGTCACAATGCACAGGTTGAGAACCTGCTGCTGCTGCTGCTGGTGGTGGTGCTACGTGGGCTCCAGGTAGAATGTCCCCTTAGGTGCTTTGATTATCTGATCTAGATACCTAGGGGGTGTTAGCATAGTGATAGTAGCCGCTACAGTAAAAGTGAGGTCGGATGGTAGATAGGGGAGGAAGGTTCTATGGTGATAGTCGAGATATTCATCAGTGTGACTATGGGACAAGGCCAGTTCAGGCACCCTCTACTCTGCTGTCCAAGACCTAGCAGGGGACATCCCCGTGGACACCTGGGATCCCCTCTAGAACCAAGTCTCTTGCCAACCCTAAAATGGTTCCCTTAATGAAGATATCTTCTTCCCTGCTCCTATCTGCCCTTCCTCCATCTCAACTCTTCCACTCCCCCAAGCTCTCCCCAATCCATCCCTTCTCCCTTCTCTCTCCCCCTCTCCCCTTCCCCCCACCCTACTCCCACCCCTACCCCCAAGCTCCCAATTTTTGCCCGGCGATCTTGTCTGCTTCCAATTTCCAGGAGGATCTATATATGTTTTTCTTTAGGTTCCCCTTATTTGGTTTCTCTAGGCTTGTGAACTATAGGCTCAATGTCCTTTGTTTATGGCTAGAGTCCACTAATGAGTAAGTACATACCATATTCATTGTTTTGGGTCTGGGTTATCTCACTCAGGATAGTGTTTTCTATGTCCATCCATTTACATGCAAAATTCAAGATAGATGGAGATAGAGACAGAGACTGACATCAGAGCACTGGACTAAGCTCCCAAGATCCATCTGAAGAACAGAAGGAGGGAGATGAGCAAGGAAGTTAGGACCGCGAGGCGGCATTGGTCCACCCACTGAGACAGTGTGCCTGATCTAATGGGAGCTCACCAAATCCAGCTGGACTCGGATTGAACAAGCATATGATCAAACCGGACTCTCTGAATGTGGCTGACAATGGAAGCTAACTGAGAAGCCATTGATAATGGCACTGGGACCTGTTTCTACTGCATGTACTGGCTTTTTGGGATCCTAGTCAATTTGGATGCAAACCTTCCTAGGCCTCAATGGAGGAGGGAGGGCCTTGGACTTCCCACAGGACAGGGTACCCTGCCATCTCTTAAGACTGGAGGGGGAGGGAGGAGGGTGAGTGGGGGAGTGGGAGGGGAATGGGAGGAGGGGAGGAAGTGGAAATTTTTGAATGGGGAATATATATATATATATATATATATATATATATATATATATGTATATATGAAGGGGGACAGGAGCAGGCTCCAAAAGGCGTGAGTCAGAGGACAGGGATGCAGAAAGCCAACAGAAGGAACAGCATCACAGGGAATGGCTCTGGTGAATAGGATGCTCTGAAGGGCTCAGGGCGGAGCCTGGGGAGTCTGCTGGATTAGCAAATGGAAATTTATTTACAGGAGGCTGGGCAGTTTCCTTTTTTTGTGCACTGATTGCTTGCAGCCACAGAGGGTGTGCACCGATGGAGACTAACAGAGGATGGTAAAATAGGTAAAATACAGCTGGGGAAATGGCTCCAGCAAGATTGGGCAGAGGTGATGTTGGAGAGGGGGAGGAAAGGAAGAGAGGGTGGGGCAAATACACAAGTCTGTTGGAGGGTAGGTAGCTGAGGTAGTTCTCTCCAGAGAGCCTTAACTTTTGGCACTTAACACTGGCCCCAGGAGTAGCTGGCCTCACCTTGACATGACCTCAAGGTGATGGCACACAGGGGGCTTCAAACTCTAGATTAGTATCTGAATACCAAGGACTGTCCTGGGTCTGGAACAGGAGAGGAAAGGATTAGGAAGTTGCTTTAGTGTCTACGGATATCAAATTTTAGCATAAGGCCAGTGCTCCCTTATAGAATTGTGAAAGAAAAACCTGCAGCAAACGTACAACTTAGAAACTGGTTCTAGAGCCACTTCCATCCCACAGCCCTGCACTCTGGAAGCATCCAGAACCACAGCTTCTCCTTGCATTCCAGTGCTCTGAGTTTTTAGTGGCCACACTGGCTCCTAGTGCTATTCTGATGAAAGATGTTTTCAAAGGGTTAAGTGGCCTGTGAGTGTCAGGACCGAGACAAAGAAAGGCTTTGCTCTCCTCCCACAGGAGCTCAGAGACCCCCAAACCACTCCAGCTTGGAACAGAACAGCCCCAGTTCTGCCTGCCCAGGGAAGGGCTGTTAGCCTGAGTCTAGGTCATCAAGGATGAAAAACAGTGTTTAGGGAGCAAATTAGGGTGGAAATCTCAGTCCTGTGGCTCAGGCCCACCTAGGAAAACAAAACAAAATTCATGAAAATTTCTATTTCCCAAATCAGGTATGAGGGTGCTAATTCCTGTTTAGGGCTCTCTCTCTCTCTCTCTCTCTCTCTCTCTCTCTCTCTTCCTCTCCCTCTCTCTCTCTCTTGATGTGGGAGTGATTTCTTATTAATAAAGAAACTGCCTAGACCCATTTGATAGGCCAACCCTTAGGTAGGCGGAGTAAACAGAACAGAATGCTGGGAGAAAGAAGCTGAATCAAGGAGTCACCATGATTCTCCCACTCCAGGCAGATGCAGGTTAAGATCATTCCTGGTAAGCCAGCTTGTGGGCTACACAGATTAATAGAAATGGGTTAGATCGATATGTAAGAGCTAGCCAATAAGAAACTGAAACTAATGGGTCAGGCAGTGTTTAAAAGAATACAGTTTCCGTGTAATTATTTCGGGTAAAGCTAGCCGTGCGGGCAGCCGGGTGCCCGGGACGCAGCCTCGCCGCTCCTATAACAACTCTCTCTCTCTCTCTCTCTCTCTCTCTCTCTCTCTCTCTGTGTGTGTGTGTGTGTGTGTGTGTGTGAGTGACACACACAAACATCTATAATGTAGTACTTGCCAGAATATTGAAATGTATTCTTTTCTTTTTAAACTGAGTTGTGTGTATGTGCACCTGTGGGTACTCACAGCCATTTGTGCATGTGTATGTGTGTGTGTTCAAGGCAGAGGTTGATGCTGGGTGGCCTCTTCAGTTTCTTTCCACCTTAGTTTTTGAGACAGGGTCTCTCACTGAACGTAGAGTTCACCTAGCTACACGGGTTAGCTAGTCAGCCTGAGTTCCTCCTGTCTCTACCTCATGGTGCTGGTGCTGCAGGCATGTGCCACCGCATCCTAGCAGGGGCTGCAGGCGTGTGCCACCGCATCCTAGCAGGGGCTGCAGGCGTGTGCCACTGCATCCTAGCCGGCACTTCGTGTGCCACCACATCTTTTCCGGAGCTTCAGGCATGTTCCACCACATCCTAGTCTTTCTCCGGGCCCTAGGGATCTAAACTCAGGTACTCTAACGCTTACGCAGCTTTACATACTGAGCCATCTCCTCATTGCTGCCCCACTCTCTGAGACAGAGTCTTACTCCATAGCCCAGGAAACTCACTATGCACCCCAGGCTGGCTTCGACTTGGTGGCAATCTTCCTGATCCAGCCTTCTGAGTGCTGGTGTTACAGAGCCACCTTGTCCAGATTCTTTTTAATTGTTTTTAGGTGTGTGTGTGTGTACCTGGGCTTGCAGGTGCATGTACATGTGTGGAGGTCAGAGGTTAACACTGAATATCTTTCACTATCCTGCTCCATCTCATCTTTTGAACCCAGAGCTCCTCTACTAGCTAGAACAGCTGCCTGGTGAGCTCCAGGCACCCACCCATTTCCATTTCCCCAGGGCTAAGGCTACATCTGTGTGACTGTGCCCAGTTTCTTATGTGGTTGCCACGGAGCCAAACTTAAGTCTGCATTCTAGTATGGCAGGTACTCTACTGGCTGTGGTGGTTTGAAAGACAATGCCCGCCCCCCCAAAGGGAGTGGCATTATTAGGAAGTGTGACCTTGTTAGAGGTGGTATGGTCTTGTTGGAGGAAGTGTGTCACTGAGGAAGGGGGCTTTAAGGTCTAAAATATGCTCAAGATACCACCCAGTGCCTCAGGCTACTTCCTGTTGCCTTAGCCTACACATCAAGATGTAGCCAGCACCTTGTCTGCCTGCACTGCACACGTTCCCCACCATGACGACAAAGGATGAAACCTCTGAAAGTGTGAGCTGCCACCTCAGTGAAATGTTTTCCCTTATAAGAATTGTCACGGTCATGACGTCTCCTCACAGCAATAGAAACCCTGATTAAGACACTGGCCGAGCCATCTTCCCAGCACCTCGTTTTTTAAAACAGGGTTTTGCTATGTAGTCTATGCTGGTCTCTCATCTGTGAGCCTCGCTCCCCAGGCTATAATCCTAAGGGGTTACAGGCATGTCTCACCACGCTTTATTTAGTCTTTGCTGTTCAATCCTTAGTTGACAGTTTCTTCAATATTTTCACTTTGGGTTAATCTGAAATTATGTTTTCCCTCAACTTCTAAGACACAATGACAGAGCTGTCAGTAACGAGCTAGAGCGAGCCTCTCCTTTTCATACCCATGCTTCTACATGTATTAAAATAGCTTAATAGATTCCAGCTCTGTATCATTAAGAAAACTAAGGTGATGAATTATGTATTCTGCTTGTATGAATGGGAAGGAAAGCCAAACCATCTTAACAACTAGAATGAGGAGCAGCCATTAGAACCAAACCTCCAGAGACATGTGGCCACGACTCCAGAGGGGGGCTGGCTTCTCTCTCCATGCTGACAGGTGATAAGGAGTCTTATCTTAACATTCCCAGAAAAGCTGAATCCAATAGGCCAGTAGACTTCAGGGACACAGGCGGCTACTGACATCTCCACTATGCTCAGACATCGGTTGGTTAGAAATTAAATGTGGTATCATTCAGCCATGAACAGGAAATGAGCACCGTTGCACAGATACTGCAAAGAAAAATCTAGGGGGAAATGAAAGCTTTGTCCATGTTTAGATCGATAGTTTAGGGATGGTTTTGTTCTCATGGGTCTTTTTGCAGACTTAGTGTGCAGGATGCAGGACTTCCTACAGGACTGTCAGTGCGCTCTTTCCAGTTAAAAACAATCCAAATGATGAAACTGTGCTTCCCCGTGCCAGTGGTCCACCTGCGCCCTGTACTGCCCACATTCCTGCCATGTTCTGTCCTCCTCACTCTTCCACCTCACACCTAACTCAACCTTAACAGTCATCACTGACAGCCAAACCACGCAGTCTGCACTAGACACTGTGGCGAGTTCCCCCTCCGCAGCCACCCCGGGAGGTAGGAACAGCTACTGCTGTCACCTGCCATGAAACCATTAGGATCCAGAGATAAGAACCTGGCTGTGGTTGTTGAGTTGAGTGGCAAAGCCAGATTTGAACTGCAGTGTCTGATCTGTCCTGGAACTCACACTGTGGACCAGACTGGCCTTGAACTCAGAGATCCACCTGCCTCTGCCTCCCAAGTGTAGAGACTAAAGGAGTGAGCCACCATGCCTGGCTGAGCCTATTTTCCTAACCTCTGTGTCACAGTGTGACTCTTCCCACAGAGTGACCCCTGGAAGGATGTATGAAAGACAGTGAGTCCAAAGACAGTAGTCTCCTGTCAAGGGCACCATGAGGCACTTCTCAGTGACCTTGACACTGAGAAGGTTCTGGTCCCTGGAGCACAGCCTCAACATGAACTCTCACAGCTCCACCTGACATGCAGCTAGAGCTGGGGTGATTCTGGGGACCTCATTGCTCTGCGGGGTGTATTCAAGGCAAACACTGACCTGCTTCTGGGGCTGGGTGTTCCCGCCTTGCTTGGTCACTCTTGGACTTGAAAACGTAGCTTCCTTCTTGATTCTCTCCTGAGGAATTACTGTCTGTGGAAAGTAAACAGGTATATGTTAAAGGGACATTAAAAACTTCAGGAAGTAGGCATGGGATTACAGCTTTATTTACTTTCTAATTTAGATACATGTGCCTGTATGATATGTATGTGGGTGCCCAAAGAGGCCAGTTGTGAATCCCCTGATGTGGGTGCTGGGTTCTCTGGTTAACTATCAAGTAATCTCTCTAGTCCCTTATCATTCATTCATTCATTCAGTTTTTCAAGACAAGTTTTCTCTGTGTAACAGCTCTGGCTGGCCTCGAACTCACAGAGATCCGCCTGCCTCTGCCTCCTGAGTGTTGGGATTAAAGGTGTGCACTACCACCACCCGGCTTCCTTATTTATTTTTTAAAAGATGATTTAGAGGAAGGAATGGCAAGACATAGGCCAGTTGGGCATGACTCATGTCTTTAATCCCAGCACCCAGGAGGTAAGGAAAGATGGATCTCTGTCGGAGCCCCCACAAGCCTCATGGCTTGTAGCAGCTGATCGACTGGAGATGAAAAATGACTTAGCACTACTTCAGGTGCTGGTTCCAAACTTCCAGAATCTCACCTTGTTCATTCTTCTCACACATTTAAACACAGTCAAGCTGTGGGAGAAAAGTTTCCACGTGACACACACTAAATAGAATCCAGGGGTTGGCTAATGTTCTACCACTGAGCTATGTCTGGTACTCTGCTCATTTTCATACTGAGGTACCAGGAAGCTCTTGCAAGGCTCTCTCCAAATGGTCTAGAAGTAATTTAAAAAACCGTCAGTTGATTATCATGCTTATTTCTTCTGATGAAGGAAAGATAATACCACTGCAGGGGTTGGAGTAGCAGTGCAGTCCCCAGAGCTATGTTAGCATGCTCCAGGTTCTGCTTTAAGTCCCTAGAATTCCTACCTTACCTGCCCCCAATCACTACTTATGAATATTCAAATATTTTCCCATAGGGTAGAGTTCTAAGATCACTATCTCTTCCTGCACTTAAGCAGAGGATGTGTCCAGAAATTTGCTTCCACGGAAGTAAAGAAGTCAAGGAAAGAGGGCCTACTCTTGAATTCTCAGGGGAAAAACTCTTGACTATCCTCATTTGCTGAAGGTTTACATGAGGGGTGGATGGGTCAAGAGGATACTGAGATGCTACTGAAGACTAAGGAGTTTCTTAGAGGAGTTACTTGATGCCAGAGATAGACAGACAGACAGACGGGCAATAAGGAGGTTCCAAGGAGACTGCAGTCTCTAATACCAGCAGTGACAAGGTGGGGGATTTGAAGAGGATCAGGGACCTTGTGGCAGAAAAGCCTCACGACATTTTTAAATTTGTTTGTATTCTATGTGCATTGCTGTTTTGCCTGCATATATGTGTCTGTGAGGGTGTCAGATGCCTTGGAACAGGACTTATGAACAGGAACTGCCATGTGGTTGCTGAAAATTGAACCTGGGTCCTCTGGAACAGCAGCCAGTGCTCTCAACCACTGAGCCATCTCTCCAGCCCCCCTCTTATGACTCTTTAAGGCTGGGGACTTTACAGCCAGGACCCAAAGGAAGCCAGGCTCTCTCATTCTCAGACAGAAGGCACAGAGGTGGGTGGGGACCAGGATGTTCATTCTGCCAATGCCTTAACAGCAATACCGTTGATGAGAACTCACTACCTGGGGAAGGAGTCCTTTCTGGGGTGACCCGGGAGGTCACTGAGCTGGAAGAGGGCATTCTAACATTATGGTCTTGGAGTTTGTGATAAACAAACCTCTTCCCCCTCTCCTCCTGGATATTCTGCCTGTTTGAGATGGATTCCCAGCACCTTCTTGGAAGGACACAAGCTTTTTCAGCTGTTCCACAGACCACACTTCCACAGGCCCAAACTACCCTCCTGGAACTGTGATCATATAGATTCCGATCAGTTGCCCCAGAACACGAAGTGTGAAAACTCTAGACAGAGAAGGAAACCTTTAAGACAAGTCCTTAGGCTTTTGTTGTTGTTGTTGTTGCTTTTTTCATGGCTCTTTCTAGGAGGTTGGCCATTCAAGATGAAGCCGAATATCTCCTTCCCAGACACCACCTATTAGACACTCATTGAAGTGAATGATGAACAAATGCTTCTTATGTTCCGTGAGAAGCGCATGGCCACAGAAGTAGCTGCTGATGTTCGAGGGGGTGGGGAGACTGGAAGGGCTATGTGGTCTGAATCAGCGGTGGGAACCACAAAAAAAGTTTTTCCATGAAACAAGATGTCTTGACCCATGACAGAGTACCCTGCTGTTGAGTACGGGGCAATCTCATCATCGATGAAGGAGGATTGGATAGAGGAAATGCAAGTCTGTTTAAGGATGCATCTGAATGTTCTCAACTTATATTTCTGGTTATTATAAAAAAAAAAGTAGGGGGAACATTTCTGACTGACAGATATTGCTGTGCCTCAATGGTTGGTACCCAAAGGAGCTAGCAGAACCTGAAGGTTTTCAGTCTTTCTAAAGAGGAGGATGTCCACCAATACGTTTCTAGAAAGCCCTTAAACAAGGAAGGTAAGAAGCCCAGGACTAAGACACCCAAGATTGAGAGTCTATTATTCTACATGTCCTGAAACTCAAACCCTGATGCTCAAAAGAAACAATGCACTAAGGAAAGCAAAGAGGAGGCTGCAGAACATGAAGGAAGCCACAGAAAAGCACCAGGAACCGAGTGCCAAGAGATGTAGGCCATCCTCGTTGAGAGCTTCTACTCCTGAATCCAGTCGAAAATAAGTCTTGAAGAGTAACAAGTAAATAATTAGAGTTGAATCTCAAAATAAATACTGATGTACTTAAAGCTGGTAGAGTAGCTTACAGTGAATGAGACCCTGAATTATATTCATTATATAAATAAATAAATGAATAAATGCCCTTAAAACAAAGATCTTTTATATAACTTTACCCCAAAGATAAGCTAAGGCTCGAGGCTTCGGTGTTTTAGTAGAGGAAGAATGCCACACCTGTATGCAGCAAACGTATGGGTTTTTGTACATGTTTCAGCCCAGTTCCTTGAAGGATTTGGCTGATCTGCTACACTACCCACAAATTCTTAAGTTCCCAATAAAAAGAGCCCGTGTAAACGGTCACAGAACACTCCTTTCTAGTGCTCTGCAGGCCTGGAAACCAGCTTTCCTTCCTCCCGGCTAGACTGGATGCAAGAAGACACCCTTGTTAATAGGTGACTGGGACCACACAGAGAACAGGCCCCACAGCTGCAAACACATTCAACGACAATCAGGCCATTGTGCCCACGAGATGCTGAGCAAACATGGCCACACTGGAGCTCTGTGCTCCCAAACGCTAGGGCCTCAGGCCATTCGGAGCACCCACTCACTGTGTAACCAAACGTTTATACATGCCCTATACAATCTGAAAAGAAACGAGTTCCAGACTGAGGGTGTATTTCAGTGGTTCAGTGACTGTTTTGCATGTGTAAAGCACCGAGCTTAATCCTCAGCATGCACAAAAAAATGGGATCTGTATGGGTCACATACAGAGACTGTTTTCCTGTCATTAGTCCCTAATAATACAGTATAAGAACTATTTATTTGGTATTTACATTATATAAGGAATTACATGTAATTTGGAGATGGTTTGCAACATACAGGATGTGTATTGATCACATGTAAATATAAAGCCGTTAATTTTTATTTACATTTATTTTGTATGTATGTGGGGAGGGGCATGCATGTATGCCATGGCTCATGTGTGGAGATCAGAGGATAAACTGCAGGATCCAGTTCTCTCCGTCCATCAGGTGAGTTCTTGGGGCTGGGCCTGAGGTCGGGAGGCCCTGCAGAAGTAGCTGCACTTACTGGGCTGTCTCGCTGCCCTGTATTGCTACTTTTAGAAATGGAACTTGAACATCTTTGAACTTTGGTTCTCACAGATCCTGGAACTGATCCCTCAGGGACATCTAGACATTCCTTCCCATAAACCAAGACTTGGTTCCTTTTCCGTGCTGGAGATCGAATTGAGGACTTTGGATGCCAGACACGTGCTCTTGCCCTGACCTACAGCTCCAGAGCTCCATAACTGTATTAATACAAATGTCAGGGTTCTTTTCTGGTTTGTTTTGTTTTGGCCAAATCCTTCATTTCAGTCTGTATCATTCTATTTCAGAGTACGTTTCCTTGATGGTTTTTCAACAGAAGATATAACTTTGAGCCACTCGGACAACAGAAAACAGAAGGACTACTCATGGAGAAATTCTGAGTCCTTACCTGGCACGACAGGAATGATTTGACTCTCTGGTGCCCTCTGGGTGGAGTGAATCCTCTTCTCTGTGTGGGACACAGTAGCTGGTTGGTTGTGGGGAGTGGCTTTCTGGGACTTTTCAAACCGGAGGTCTTCTTTACCTTCACTCAGTCCCGTGGTTCCTGGATGGGCAGAAGTAGCCTCTGTGTGTGTCACCACCGTCTTGCGGTCAAGGCCCACTGTGGAAGAATCAGTTACTTGTTGGCTTTCTTTTTTTTTTTTTGTATGTTTGTTTAGTTATTTACTTTGTGTGTGTGTGTGTGTGTGTGTGTGTGTGTGTGTGTGTGTGTGCGTGCGTGGTCAGAGGAGGGTACTAGATGGATCTCCTGGAACTGGAGCTACAAACGGTCGTGAGCTGCCATGCGGGTGGTGCTGGGAATCGGCCAGAGGACAACCCTGTTCTTCCTTAGGTGCCATCCACCACTGCTTTTGAGACGGGTTCTCTTGCTGGCTCAGAACCGGGAACTTACCAAGCAGGTTAGGCTGGCTGACCAGTAGGCTCCTGGGATGCTCCTGCCTATGCTGCCTCAGTACTGGAATCAACATCACAGACACCACACTTGCCTTTTTTACAAAGACGCTGAAGAACTACCACCTCAGCTTTGGGTTTCTTTCCTGAACTCTGACTGAGGCCATTGGATCTGCGCTTGCTTTATAATCATGCCTACTTGCGACTAATATCCCACTCAGCTAAGACATGCCAAGCCCCATAAAACCCACTGCTTACTTTTGAAATGGGCAATGTGTTCCTTCCTCTTTGGGTAGCTTCCCTAACATGGACAAAGACAGATCCAACATTATTGTTTCTCCAGTCGCTCTACTTTGATAGCAGTGAAGGTTGAACCTTGGCCCTTGTGCGCGTGAGGCAAGCACTACACCTCAGTTCCTAAGCCTTAGGCTTTGGAATATCTCTCCTCTTCCTTACAGCTGCACTTTATTCAGCTAGATTTACAGCTCTTCCTTCTTCTGGTGCTCTTTTAAGTACATGACTGATTTATAGTTTCACCTTAGCCAGAACCCAGTGTGTCATAAATTGTCCTTAAAAATGATAAAAGTGCGGGGTAGTGGTGGCTCACGCCTTTAATCCCAACACTCAGGAGGCAGAGATGGGTGGATCTCTGTGAGTTTGAGGCCAGCCTGCTCTACCGAGTGAGTTCTAGGATAGGCTCCAAACCTACAGAGAAACCCTATCCCGGGGGGGGGAAAAAAAAGCCAAGCATGATGGAGGCACAAGTCTATAATCCCAGAAGGTTAAGGATAGAGGATTGTGAGTGTGTGATCATGGCAAGTCTGTATCACAAAAACAAAAAAGTCTGTATCACAAAACAAAAACAACAACAACAACAAAGGTATGATACTACATGGTGGAGGTCAAAGGACAACTTGTAAGAGTCAAGCCTCTCTTCCCACCACATGGGTCCTGGGAATTTAGATTCAAGTTCTGAGGCTTCAGCAAGAACCTTCTTCTCTGAGTCATCTTGCTAGACCTACTTCAGATTTTAAAAAAGTATATGTTATGCAGTATTTTAAAGATAAGAAAAATCTTTGGGATGTTGAAAAATATCATATGCAATACCAACCTGCACCTCAGACTCTAACCTCAGGGAGTTCTCAAGCATTGCTTTCTGCCGAAAGTCATACCTGAAGCAAGCAGTGGAAGAACGCAGTTCCCATTTTATCCCAGATCCCTGTCTGACAGAACCGTGTGACCGACTCACAGTTTTGGCAGAAGTCTTCGTCAGACCCATCTGGACACTGCCTCACCCCATCACAAGCCAAGGTGATGTCAATGCAGCAGCCACTGTCACAGAAGAAATGGTAGCGCGAGCAAACACTGGAGCACCCTGTTGGTGAACAAGTCTCAGGTCACAGGGTTGCTGAGAAAGTCAACATCCCCCGTCTTCCAATTCCCAGCACTCACATGTCAGATCACAACAGTCTGTAACTCCAGTTCCAAGGGATCCAACACCCTCACACAGTCATGCAATGCTCATAAAAATTAAAAATAAATACATTTAATTAAAAAAAGAGGTAACTAGTGGCAGGTATGAAAGATACCCAGCTAGAATCATGTCTTAAGGAGTCCTACAATTTGAAAGTGAACTACATGGTTCTTGAGAAAACAAGTGGCAAATTATGATAGCCCACTAACAGCAACAGTTACCAAAATCTGACACTCATTTTATTGAAGAGCAGTCAACTAGAAGACTAGAAAGTGAGTCTATCTGTGTGCAAGGCTATTGGAAGATAGCTTGATCCCACAGGAGAAAGTAAAGAACGGGAATAATGCAGAAACTGCCCAGCAGAGTTCAGGTCTGCCGCCCCAACAGAAACTTAGGACTGCAGAGTGAGCGACAGCCACCAGGGGGAGCAAACGGAATGAGGGGGCTGTAACCAAGCAACCTTACACATGTGACAGGAAAACCCAGGATTGCAGGACTTTCCTTCTGAGTAGTTTTGGAGAGAGATCTGCATTTAATATATATATATATATATATATATTCTGGAACAGTCATCCCCAAACCTTTTAAGTGTCTTATTAAACTTCTGAAATTCACTCATAAATAATATATGGGTTCTGGGATGTTGTGCGCAAGAGGGACTGCCAGACGGTCCAGTGAGTGAAAATGCTTGTCAATCCCAGGAACCCGCATGCTGCAGAGAGAACCAGCGCCCTGCAAGCTGTCCTCTGAGCTTCACACATACCTGTACGAGTGCAGGCACACACACCGCATGTACACACATGAACACACAGAGCATCATACACCAGACACACTGAAAATTTCCAGAAGATTGTATCTGTGCACAAAATCCTCTCCTAGAAAAGTCGGGCACTGTCCTTGACAAGGTCAAAGAGGAAAGGCAGAAGGTCAACACACGGGACCCACTAGCTCACCGTCTATGCTCTGAGAATGTTCTCTACACTCTAATCAGTGAGGTCAAATTGTCCTAAATAGAGAGCCCATGTTTGTTATTAAATTTTTAGCAAAAACTTCAAGCACCAAAAATAAGATGGAAGAGCCTGTGAAACGTGTCACCAGGATGTAAAATCCCACAGACGTCATCCTTCCAGGAACAGCTGGGCTGTGGCTGGCTGGGCCGAGCTTAGTGGAAGGACTTTCTTCTCACCTCCCGTGGAGTAGATCCTGGGGAGCACGCTCACAGACACATTGTCGGAGCTTCTCTGGCCCACTGTGTCAGTCACAGTCAGCTGGAAGATGTATGTGCCTTCCTTCAGGTGGGACAGCTCCAGGATTCCTGGCTGAGGCACCTGTCATACAGACATGTTTGGGGAAGAGCTGAGCACGGGGCCCGGGAGCACACAGAAACATGTACACTGTCCCCTCACTCCCCACCCCCATGCCCCACAACAAACCATCAGCTCCTCCTTTCTCCTTAGAATTGATATGTAAGCCGGGTGGTGGTGGAGCACTTGGGAGGCAGAGGCAGGCGGATCTCTGAGTTTGAGGCCAGCCTGCTCTACAGAGTGAGCTCCAGGACAGCTAGGATTGCTATAAAGAGAAACCCTGTCTCAAAATAACAAGGGCGGGGAGAAATAATCTATAAATAACCTGAAACAGAAATAATGATAATAAATGATAGATGGCACTCAACGTTAGAAATCACTTCTGAAGCTGGGCGGTAGTGGCACACACCTTTAGTCCAGCACTCGGGAGGCAGAGGCAGGTGAATCTCTTGAGCTTGAGGCCAGCCTGACAGTCTACAGAATGAGAACAACCAGAAACTACACAGAGAAACCCTGTCTGGAAAAAAAAAAAGAAAGTACTTCTGATTGTACAAATTAACTGTCAGGGCACACACTGGTGTGAGCCGGTTCTACTTTATCTGAAGGTCAGAGAGTTTGAGTTTAATTTTGCTCTCTCAAAGTTGTTAACAACAGGTGTGGCTACAAACAGCGATTCTGGCCTAGGGCGTGGCTACTTAGTATTTTGAGTGCTAAGGTAGATGCGCTCCACCTGGACCAAAGGTCGGGAAATTCAAGTCTATTCCTTGTGTCACGCTAATAAGGTCTGTTGACTCCTCCTCCCTTTTTGGAGTGAAGTATGTACATGTGTAGAAGAATAAACAAGGAGAATTCAGTATTCACTGAGTGTCCCTCCCGATGCTGTTCTGTGTTTCTCTGTCTCTTATTTCTCTTCTATCTCTGTTCCTTTTGCTTAATAATTCTAATCCTCACGCTCCTACCCTGGAACATACGAGTTTTGTCGAAGCTGGTTTTCGACACTTAATCAAAATGATGAGATGTAAGGAAGACAAACAGAAAGGAGGTCTTGCACGGGCTCAGTCAATCACTTACACAAACACGGGAAGGGGATGCCGTGGTGGCAGGCATGTGGAAAGATGAAGCAGGAAACTTTGCTAACAGAAGACTCAGCAAAAACCTATCATATTACATAATTGCAATTATGTAATAAGTTCATGCAATTAGCTTCATTAATAGGAGTGGAGACTAATGTTCAGATCACAAGAGGGAGCAGAGGGTCAGAAGGAACCACAGCATGCAAGAGGAATTCTATTAGGGATTGCGGATTTTATGAAGAATACACATCAAAGAAAATCCAGGGGCTGGAGAGATGGCTCTGTGGTTAAAAGCACTGATTATTCTTCCAGAGGACCCAGGTTCAATTCCCAGCACCCACATGGCAGCTCACAACTGTCTGTACCTCCTTGATGTGGGAGTCTCCTCTGTATGTTGCCTGTATTGGTTAATGAATAAAGACACTGCCTTGGCCTGAAAGGGCAAAACTTAGGTAGGCAGAGAAGACAGAACTGAATTCTGGGAGGAAGAAAGCAGAGGAGGGGACGCCATGGATCCACCACTGGAGATAGATGTGATGAATTTTACCCGGTAAGCCATAGACATGTGGTGATACACAGATTAATAAAAATGGGTTAAATTAAGATGTAAGAATTAGCCAATAAGAAACTAGAGCTAATGGGCCAACCAGTTGTTTAATTAATATAATTTCTGTGTGGTTATTTCAGGGCTAAGCTAGCCAGGCAGCTGGGACAAGCAAGCGGGCCCTCCTCCTCCACCTCCTGTTTCAGGGGACCCAACATTCATGACAAAACACCAATGCACATTAAAAAAAAAAAAGAAAGAAAAGAGAAGAAAATCCAGATCAGGCTAGAAGGTAGATGGTCTGAAATCAGTACAAGAGCTTTTATACGGAATAAAAGGATGCTGTTATGGTTTAAGTAAAATGGCACTGTTCCCTGAGTGGCCCACAGGCCATGAGGGACAAGCAGATCCCAGACAGGGAGCCACGTGGCAAGTGAGGGACCTTGGTGGGGCAGATAGTCTCAGGAGGAGCCACAGCTGCAGTGGGTGAGAGACAGATGGATAGGCACGCCATGCAGAGTGAGTGGGTATTTATTTAGTGGGTTATGGAGGGGAAAGGGAAAGAGAGGAAGGAGAGAAGGGAGAAGAGCAGAGAGCCGGGTGGGGGGAGGAGAGGAGCCACGGCTACCTCTTTGGGAGAGAGACAGGAAGGAAAGGAAGGGACTCAGGCTGCAGGCAGGAAGGAAGATCTGCCTGCCTCTGCATTCTCAGTGGCGAAGGGGGGAGTGGGCGAAGTTTATCTCTTAAAGGGACAGGATAGACCATTACAGATGTGATTAGCATTTTGCAAAGGGAAGACCTAGTGCCAGTTCATAGAGTGAGGTGCAGATTGTTTGAGTCGACTGACAATACACTAGGCCACTGTTCTCAACCTGTAGGTCAATACCCCTTTGGGTATTAGATATCCTGTATATCACTCATTTGCATTATGATCCATAACAATAGCCAAATTACAGGTATGAGTAGCAAGAAAATAATTTTATGGTTGGGGGTCATCATAACATGCAGAACTAAGCCAGGCAGTGATGCTGAATACCTTTAATTCCAGCACTTAGAATCCAGAGGCAGGCAGATCTCTGTGAGTCAGCCTGGTCTACAGAGCGAGTTCCAGGACAGCCAGGACTACATAAAGAAACTCTGTCTCAAAAATCCAAAAAGAAGGAGGAGGAGGAAAATTCTTCACATGATAATAATTCTATTATTAACTTCCTTTTTATATTCATTTCTTTCATACTTCCTAGCCAAATTTTTACCTGAGGGTAGCCAGGAACTCATGATGTAGTCCAGACTGGCCTTGAACTTGTGATCCCCCTGCCTCAACCCGCTCAGTACTGGGATTACAGGCATGTGCCATCACACTTGGATACTAACCAAATCATATATTAAGAAAGAAAACCTTTTAAAAAATAATCAGAATTACTGAAACACAATATAAGTGTTTGAGCTGAAGGAGCAGGACCCTGACAGGCTTCAAAGAAAATGTCAAGACTGTTTATTAAGCACAAAGGGGAATTTACAGACTAAACAATTTCTAGGATAATTGATTATATAATTTCTCCATCTTATGCATGCTCTGCTTGCTTACAGGCACTCAGGGACTATGAAGGACTTTACAAAAATCCACTTCACAGAAACACCAGTTTTTGTTAGCAAGAATGAATCACCGGGGCGGGTGGTGGTGGTGCATGCCTTTAATCCCAGCACTCAGAAGGAAGAGGTGGCAGGCAGCTCTCTTTGAGCTCAAGGCCAGTCTGGTCTTCAGAGTAAGTTCCAGGACAGCCAGAGCTGCTACAATGAAGAAGGATGCTTAAAAGAAATCCCACACTAGCTCAGAATTGAGACTAATAGAGGGTTATTTATTTAGGGGTAGACTCACAAGTCACAATCCTCTACTGGAACGGAGAACAGCAACCGAATCCTGCCACTGGGAAAGAAGCCAAATGCGTGCTTTATATCAGCATAAATAGTAGAAGAGGCCACACCCAAGTGGACAGTAACTTAAAGGCTACTGGCAGTAGGAATTCCTACAGCACTACACAGAGAAACCCTGTTTGGAAAAACAACAACAACAGCAAAAACAACAAAATGACATGATTCACCTTCATGTCCACTGATGGGTCACCCTGCTTCAATGTCCACTCATAATGGATGATGGCGTGGTCATCTGTGCTTTCTCGGCCATCCAGAATTACCTCGTCTGTGGGCAGATGCAAAACCACATCCTTCCCGGCCTTGCTAAGTGGAGGCTTGTCCTCACCTGTGGAAAAGAACAGGCCTCAGAGGCGTGACTCCCTGATTTCCCAACCTACAGACAGCAGTTATCCTGTTTGCAGAACAGATTAGTCCATCACAAAACCTCACACAGGATAAATATCATCTGAAATCTATCTTCCTGTTAACTTTCATTGTGTCCCCTCTATACACCAAACAATAAAATCGATTCTGACATGGAATTTTAGCTATGATACATGTGGAAGAAGAAGTATGGAATGTCAGCTGTTCACAGTAAGTATAGAAAATAACATGTTTTAAAATTTTTAATGATTTATTTTTATCCTATTGCACTGATGTTTTTCCTGAATGTGTGTCTGTGTGAGGGTGTCAGATTCCCTGGAACTGGAGTTACAGACAGTTGTGAGCTGTCATGTGGGTGCTGGGAATTGAACCCAGGTCCTCTGGATGATCAGCTAGTGCTCTCAACTGCTGAGCCATCTCTCTAGCTCCCAATGATATTTTTTAAAAACCTTCAAAAGTTTTACACAGAAGGGTCAGGAAAACACTGAAATATTTTCCTTTTCATGAAGCAAATGAATCCTGCCTCCCCTGAAGAATGGTTATGATAGTCACTGACTGGTTTAGAGTGGGCAATAGATGTGATTTCTGAGGCCAGTCCTCATATCCTAACTTGACCTCTGATGACCTCTGAGATAACAATTTCTCAATTTCTGTCCAGGCCAATTATACTGTAAAATGTATTTTGAAACAAACCAGAGCTTAGCTACACAGAAACAGTCCTGGAAGCAAACAAAGGACGACATTTACCAAGAGCAAAATAAATGTAATTTGGAATTTCCATTTTAAAAACTGTAATGGGGGCTGGAGAGATGGCTCAGTGGTTAAGAGCATTGCCTGCTCTTCCAAAGGTCCTGAGTTCAATTCCCAGCAACCACATGGTGGCTCACAACCATCTGTAGGGAGGTCTGGCGCCCTCTTCTGGCCTTCAGGCATACAGACAGAATATTGTATACATAATAAATAAATAAATATTTAAAAAAAAAAAAAAAAAAAAAAAAAAAAAAAACTGTAATGGAAGCATTGATTTCTCCTGGAGACTAAACAGAGTGGGTAAGGCAGAGGTGAAACAAGACTCAGACCGATTGAGACTGAGCGTTTCAAGGTGGGGTTCAATCTAGAGAATGATAATGTTAGCTGGCCTCATTCACAACACACTGCTGTGAGTGGAACCGTCTGATCTGTGCCAAGCAAGGGATACAGACTGGCTGAGAAATAAACGAGTAAAGACGAGTTGCTGAAGTGGGGCCCGAGTGTCTGGGGGGAGGTAAATACGTGAAAGGAAGAAAGCTATGTGCTTTTTGTTTGTTTTTCTTTCCCAGGCTGGAGAAGCAATCATTTATTTTTTTTAATTGCATCGCTCCAGGAAAGAGAAAGAGAGAGAGAGAGGGAAAGTAAACATATCCACAATTACAGTACGATCTTCATATTTAGCATGTTTTTCCCATATGATACTGATGGTCACATGCAATCGCATTTACATAATTAGAACTGCTGCCATTTACTAGTGAGGTCTTTGAACCACGCAGCATGCTGAGTGCTCTACAGGCATCGCCTCACTTGGTACCCACTGTCAGTCTGAAGCTGGCCTTATGAGTGGCAGACAAGGGCTCAGAGAAGCTGAGTCAGGTGACTGAAATCACAGGCTGCGTCCACTACACTTTTTGTTACCTTAATAGTTTATATATTCAACCCATTAATATTTATTCAGATATCCCAGCAATGTCCATGGATTTATATAAACTCCACAACTTCCATTTTGACTCTTTTTGGGTTTCTGGGGATCAAACTCAGAGCCAGGGTAGGCTGTGCGTGTGTCCTAAACCTATTTTTATCTCTTAACCCCTAAAATTGGACATTCATTTTCCGTCAACCTTATCACTAGGAGAATGCCACAATGAACATGTTTTTGCTCATACTGTTTCTCTAGCACAGATCACTCTCCTTAAAAAATATTCTAGAACAGTTGTTCTCAACCTGTGGGTGGCAACTCCTTTGACAAACCTCTATCTCTAAAAATATTTACATTACGATTCATAACAGGAACAAAATTACAGTTTTGAAGTAGCAACAAAAATAATTTTATGGTTGGAGTCACCGCAACATGAAGAACTGTATTAAAGGGTCACAGCATTAGGAAGGTTGAGAATCACTGTTCTAGAAGAATGGGTATTTTAAATCTCGGTACATTATTTCCTAATTGGTTTCCCAAAAAACTGGTACCAACACACATTGTCAGTGACCATGAGTTTCCCACATGCGTGCCAAGTTAAATATATTTTTTATTTTTTACAATTTAGTAAGTGTAAATTGGTATTTACATTAGCCCCCCCTCCCCAGTTTTGTTGGTGCCAACAATTGGACGCAGGCCCTCTAATACGCTAAGTGCTCCGCTGTGAAGCTCTATGATACTCCCAGTCTCTGACTGTGTCTCACGCTGGACATTCCCCATGTTTACGGACTATATTTCCTCTCCAGGGAACTGTTTACTCGCACCCTTTGCTCATTTACTTCCCTCAAACCCCCCTCAGATCATATTTCCTAGACTCTTGTTTGTAATTCCTTATTTATTGACATGAAGTTTTTGTGAATTTGTACAAAACCCATCTTTTATTTATGATCTAAAGAAATTTTCTTAATTAATCTTCTTTCCAGATAGGCAATAGTAAAGTTAGCTTTTAGTTTTCCTATGTATGGCATAGACTGTGACTTAATTTTATACTACAAATGTATATAGGACCAGTACCCTATATATTTACATATGAGGACACTTGCTGTGAAGTGTGATGACTTGAATTCGACCTCCAAGACCCACACAGTGTAAGGAGAGAACCAGCTTCCTGCAGATTTGTCTCTGTCTTTCACGCATATGCTATGGCAGGCATGACCATAAACACACCAAGTAAAAAAATGATGAAACATAAATATACATCTGGGATATGTGTGTGGTCACAGTGGTAAGTCTCAATGCCATTTCCCCAACATTGCCAACAAATAATCTTATAATTTATGAATCATAATTCTCCAACACCGTCAACAAATAATCTTTGTAATATTTATGAATTATAAGTGATTACTCCTAATGCAAACGAGAGAAAGAGAGAAGGAGAAAATGTGAGGGAGAGCCTTGGAGATGACTCAGCCGTCTGCGGAGGGATCAGCCCCTGAACGGAAAGGTCAGTGCTTGCCTTGTGCTTGGAGACAGGCAGCAAGGGAGGCCTGCTTGGGGCACGGCAGAATTCCACTTTAGGGCTTGGTTTCTCTTGAACGGAAAGGGTTGCTTTCCAAGCTCTACCCAGAGATACTGGGTTTCAGGCTAGACCGTCCAAACATCACAAAAGTTCTGGTCCCTGAATGCTGGGAGATTGTATGCTCAGCTTATTCAAGATCTTAAAGGACTTCAGCCTCCAGCCCTCTTTTCTCAATGTCTTCCCAGTCACACCAGCCAGCCAAGTAAGTATACCACAGACACCTGTACCACCTCTGTAACTCACAAGAAGCATCCACACTTGGTCGTTATGATGATCTAAGCTAAAACCCAAGCAGGGCACAAAGCAAGATTATTTTAGGATGGGCGAAGTCTGGACTCAAACCCTAGGACTCAGGACTTCAAGCATTCGTCTAGGTTCTAGTAGGTAGGTTCTGTCTCATCAAGGTATATCCACTCTTTCCTATATTCTCCCATCATCCCTGACAGCTACCTCATTATCCCAGCTGTGGGTGACAGACCCTCAGGGGCTGTGAGAGAAAGCACCAAGCTACTCAGTGGCTCAACAAACTTAGTGCTGAGAGGCCCTCAGGCAGTTGCTTTCAATACACCAGGATTTGACCTTTGAGCTGTTGTGAGGACAGAGTGAGTTCCTGTGTGTAAAGAGCTCAAAATAGCTTTTGACATCAAACTCATCTAGCGTGACCAATATATACTGACTGATATATAGCTGATGGCAATGCTACAAATCTATTCTATCCTATGCCATACAGCCCTCCCCCCGTGTCTTCTTGAGCCTTTAAGGCTCCCCAAATGGACCAGCCACAACTCTACAAGGAGCTTTGCTAAATCACTTTGACTCTCTAACCTCTAGCCCCGCATGCTCACAAGAGTCACAAGAAAGGGGGCAAGAAATAATAATAATCCGGGAAGGAAAACTGAAATAGTTTTAGAAACATAAAGAACTCAAAAGGATTCTGTAAAATTCACTCTGCCCTCCACGCAGAGCCCACAAATGCAGCCTGTAAGCTTAGGTGTCACCTTCAGCATCCCCATATTCCTGCAGACTTGAAGAAGTCTGGGCTTGTCAGTGCCCAGAGAGGAGGCCATGCCACTAGAGAACGGAAGGACAAGCGGGGGTGGGGGATGGGGGGTGATGACGACGACAACAACACACAGATGGCTGTTTCTGGCCTTTCTGTTGACTTTTCTTTGCCCAGCTTTAAGGAAAGCTCCTTTGTGGCAATGCCAATGTATTCCAGATGAGCACAAAGAACCTGGGAAGGGATTTTGTTTCTCTGCTACTTTTTCCCCTTCTTTGTCTTGGCTCCCCTGGAGCAGCTGCATTTAAAACCACAGAATCGACAAGCTGTTGAGGTCTTTTAAAGAGACACACTTTACCTAGTATCCACTGTGTACCCAGTGCTGACCCCAGTAGGCCCCAGTACAGAGTTCCAAAACCCCTCAACACACAGCCGGCTCTGCTTAAACTCAGGTCAAAAACAAAAAGGTCACGGAAGAGAACATTTGTTGGGGAGGGGTGGGAGAGAAGAGTGGAGGCAGAGTGACAAGTTTTCCTTCATATTTTTGTCTGAAGGAAGTACGTACAGGCAGAGAGCCAATCCAGGAAGCAGGGGGAAGGTGCTAGGGACAATTTTGTATCTATATAATCAAATCCTGTCCTTGCTATTTCTTGCAAAAAAAAAAAACACGTTTCATAAAACCTATAAGACGAAATAAAACTAAAATAATCCTTATTGGGGAAAGGAAGCTCTGGATATCTTAAATAGAATTTCCGCCGGACCTCTCAGATGAGCCCTCGACCCTCCTCTTCAGGTTCCCTGAAGCAGCCCACCACACCTGCTTCTGCCCATCTTTTGGACTTTCTCAGCCCCGATCCCTAAGTCTGAGAAATATAGGCCACTTTTTCAGTTATCCGCAGCTACAACCCTCTGGAAGCAGATTTTGCATGCTTGGTATGCGATGCCAGGATGGCGGGACACTCGCAGCACTTACCCGGCCCGGGCGAGACCCCGGCGGTGTCCCCGGGGCGGCTGAGAGTGTAAGTACGGTATCCCCGTAGCGGCGCGAACTTGCAAACGCTGCGGCCCCGCGCCGTGCAGTTGAACAGGTAGCAGCGGGGCGCGGGCATGGGCGCGGGTGAGCTGGGCCCCCGGGGCAGCTGCACCACCGCCACAGTGCAGCGAGGCTCGGAACAGCAGGCCGCCACGCACTGCCGCCAGCCCCGCACGGTCCCCGGTGCGCGTAGGAAGCTGGCTCCGGCCGCGATGGAGTCCTGGGTGCGGATGATGGTATCGGGTACCGCCCGGTAGACCGCCGTACCACCCGCACCCGGGCAATCCTCCCTCGGGCCGGCGAGCAGCTCCGGTTCTAGCTCCTCGCGCGGCCGTGCCAGCTGCAGCTGCCGGCGAAAGTCTTGCAGCAGCCGATCGACTCCCGACGGAGGAGCGGCGGGTTCCCCGGACCGGCCGCTCGGCAGCCAGAGGCAGAGCAGCAGCAGCCCGCGCAGAGCGTGGTGCCGGGAGCCCGGGCCCGGTCCTCCCCGGGCGGCCATGGCACGAGCGCGGCCTCAGAGCACGGCAGCCCCGGGGCCTGGATCCTGCACGGAGGCGGCAGGCGTGCCGGCTTCGAGAGGCATCGCGCGCCGAGCCGGGCGGGGTCGGGCACGGCCCTGGCCCTTCTACCAGGCTGCCGCCTTCGGGTGTTTCTAGCTTGGCTCCGGCCGCAGAAGCTCACCGGGGCAACGGGCGGTCGCTGAGTGGATCAGCACCGGCGTGCGGACAGCGGCTGCGGCGGGGCGGAGCTTGGCGTGCAGGGGCGGTCCCCGGGGCAGGACTTCCGCGGGCCGGCAGGTCCCCTGGCGTGCGGAGGAGGAGACTCTCCCTGGACTGCTTGGCAGCTCCGCTTAGTGAGCTCACTTTCTAATTTACCTTACAGTTTTCTTTAGAGAGTCTAAACATCAGAAACCTAGCAACGGAAAGCTGACCGTGTAAGTGAGGAGACAAAGGTCAGGGGGTAGGAAAAAGATTCCCTTTTCTGTAAGGGGGAGGGCTAAGCAGATTGAGGCCTGCACATCAGTTTACTGATGTCTAAGATCAAGGTACCGTCGTATCCGTTTCTAAAATCATAGATGGTGCCGGGCGATGGTGGCGCACGCCTTTAATCCCAGCACTCGGGAGGCAGAGATAGGCGGATCTCTGTGAGTTCGAGACCAGCCTGGTCTATAGAGCTAGTTCCAGGACAGGCTCCAAAGCCACAGAGAAACCCTATCTCGAAAAACCAAAAAAATAAAAAATAAAATAAAATAAAATCATAGATGGTCCTCACAGGGTGGAAGGCGCTTCCTAGAGTTTCCTAATCCCACTCAGAAGACCCCACCCTTATATTCTAAGTCACCATCTTTAATAGTAGAGCGCCCGTGTATGTATACAAGATCCCGAATTAAATCCCTAGCAGCACGCAACACACACACACACACACACACGACCCCATCCCCATATACTATCAAAATGAGGATTAGATTTCAACATATGAATTTTAGTCTGTACTTTAAGTATGTAGTGACCCATGTTCATACTTCAGAGACATTAAGTCAGTGCCCATGCAGTGCTTAGAAGGGCACCTGCCACATGTAGAAGCTGCCCAAAATTATTGTTAACTTTGGGCTCATCTTTTTGTGTGTTTTTAAACGTTTTTATTATCTTTGAGAATTACATACAATTTATTTTTATCATATTCTGTTACTCCCCCAACTCCACCCAGATCTTACCCACCCAACTTCTTGTTTCTCTTTTAAACAATAAAGCAACAAAAACAAATAAACAAAACCCAGAAAACTCTGTTTTATGTTGGTTAGGTACTCCCCGGCCAGCTCTGCAGTGTGGTTGATCTATCCAGCGCCACCACATTGGGAAAAAACTGGGTTCTTGAGTGTGTTTTTAACCTCTCTATTTTGTGGCTGGAGAGATGGCTCAGCAGTTAAAGGAATATTACTTTTGCAGAGGACCTAAGTTGAATTCCCAGCATCCGTGTTTGTTGGCTCACAGTTGCTTATTGGTCCCTGGGTGAATATTCTGTGTCAGAGTGAGACAAACACAGGACCATCAAGGTTGTAACCATGTTGGCAGGAGAAAAATATATTTAAGGAGAGATACTTGTGTTATCAGGACTGAAGCAATGGGCCCTAAGGGACTGGATTTTACTAGCAACCTTGTTGTGGTGGGTGTTCAGTTCATAAGGGTCCATGGAAGAAACAGGGTCACTCTAGGATGATTTTTGGCCTTTGCGGGCCCCAGAGGCGTTAGCCTCTGGAGAACTGACTGACCATAGCTTTGCAAATGGCTGTTTTATTGTTATACAATTTATACCTTAGCGAGTCAATTTTCCCATACCCAAACCTCTTATCTGAAGCTCCCCAAGCAGACAAATGCCAAAGCAATTCCCAGTCACAGGACCTCTGTTTTCTGAGTCCTCCCACAACCAAGTTTTGCACAGGCTTCGAACCTTTTAGGAAGCACTCAGATAAAATTTACATACTTCAAACAGAAGGCAGATGACACAAAAACAGATCAAAGCCAGGTGCTAACACCCCTGAATCCAACCAGCTGCAAACCTCTGCTGGGACTCCAGCTACATCTCATGTTGGTTGAAAGGCAAGATGGCTAAGAGGCAAGGTGGGTTAGGCTTAGGGTAGGCTAGGGGTGGGGTGGGTGAGGAACAAGGTAGGTAAGAAGAAAGTGGATAAAGGACAAGGTGGGTGTCCTGGCTAGTTTTATGTCAATTTGACACAAGCTAGAGTCATCTGAGAGGAGGGACCCTCAACTGAGAAAATGCTTCCATAAGACCCAGCTGTAAGGCATTTTCTTAAAGATTAGTTGGGAAGGGCCCAGCCCATTTTGGGTGGTGCCATCCCTGGGCTGGTGGTCCCAGGTTCTATAAGAAAGCAAGCAGATCAAGTAAAACATGGAGAATAAGACAGGAAGTAGCATCCTCTATGATCATTGTAACAGGTCCTCTCTCCAGGTTCCCGCACTGTCTGAGTTCCTGTCCTGACTTCTTCAGTGATGGACAATGATGAGGAAGTTTAAATCAAATAAATCCTTTCTTCCCCAAGAAAATAATGACGCAAAGACTTATTAATTATGAAAATTCAACCTGTGGCTTAGGCTTGTCCCACTAGCTTTTATAATTTAAAGGAACCCATGTCTATCAATCTACTTTTTGCCTCATGGCTTTGTAGAAGGAGCTGCAGACTGCGTTCCTGCCACCCAGCTCCCGGCTGCCTGGCTATCTTATGTCCCGAAATAACAACACCAAACTGTATTCCTATAAACACTGCCTAGCCCATTATATCTTTCCTCTTCTTGGCTAACTCTCATATCTTGCTTAACTCATATTTAGTAATCTGTGTGGCACCACCAGGTGGTGTCTTACCAGGAAAGATTCAGCATGTCTGACCTGGCGGCTTGCTCCATTGCATCTGACCAGAGAGGAGAGGTATGGCGTCTGAGGTCACTTCCCTTCTTCCCAGCATTCTGTTCTGTCTACTCCACCCACCTAAGGGCTGGCCTATCAAATGGGCTAAGGCAGTTTCTTTATTAACCAATGAAATCAACAGATTGACATATGACCATCCCACATCATGGCTTTATCTCCTTATCACTGTACTGCCCATCCTGATTACTAAATGTGTCCTTGTGTCTCTGCCTTCTTCTTCCCAGTATCCTCTATGCCCGGAAACCCTATCTAGCTATTGGCTGTTCAATTATTCATTAAACCAGTCAGAGTGACACATCTTCACAGGGTACAAAAAGATTCCCCAACAGGGGACCTCATTCCTTGTTTCTTTTCCCTTTAATTAGTGTAGTGGAGGTGAGTACAGAGATTAGATTCTTTTTCTTTTGTTTTTCGAGACAGGGTTTCTCTGTAGCTTTGGAGCCTGTCCTGAAACTAGCTCTTGTAGATCAGGCTGGCCTTGAACTCAGAGATCCGCCTGTCTCTGCCTCTTAAGTGTTGGGATTAAAGGTGTGCACCACCAACGCCTGGCCAGAGTTTAGAGTCCTACAATGCCAGACTCCAATCTTTGACCCTCAAAAATTTGGCACTTGGATGAGGCATATGACTGCCCAGACGGATGGACAAATGGGCTTCTCACAGCAGTTAGATTGAACCACATCAGACAGTGGTGAAGGTCCAGTGCTGAAGCCTGGGGACAGCTGGGAATTCTTCACTTGTTGGTTCCTGGTTCCTGGATGTGCACATAGGGTAGTCAGACGGTAGGTCCATAGGCAGTCCCTGAGGAGGTCTAGCAGCCCTGAGCATGGCAGACAGGGCATTGAAAGGTTTTTCCCTTTACCCTTCTCCCTGAGAGGTCCAAACTCCCTCCCTGTCCAGGTCTCAGTTTCCCAATAATAAAGGAGGTTTATCTCAAACAAAGGACCATTTGTCAACAACACCCTGATAGCAGGGACAAAGGAGAGAGCACCTGCGAGGCCTGAGCCAGCTCCTGTGGTATCTCAATGCGTTGACCAAAAGGGACAGTTTCTGTAATCCCCCTGAAACTGCCTAGACCTGCCCAAGCATGTCCAAAGATGAAGAAATGAAAGCCTCAGGTAATCAAAACTGTACTAATATAACTGCTGCTCGCTTAACCAATTATATTTAAGATGACCTACCTGTTCCTGGAATTCCCCTAGCTGTGCTTAAAAGGAGCCTGTGAGCTCCTCTTGTGGTCACTGTTTTGTCTAATTGTTGACCCCATATGCTGGTTGTTTCTGCAGAATAAGCGCTCTTTGTTCTTGCATACTATCTGAGTCTGGGGTCTTCAGTGATTCTCGGGCCCTACACGCCCCCTTGCTAAACCATTAGATTACATTCCTAAAGCTAGCCCCCAAGGCCTATTCCCTTATTTGGTCACAGACTTATTCAAGAGACAAAACACCAAGGCCCAACAATCAAAATTCATTATTTGGCTAACGTGCCCAATCAGGATTTACCAACTCACCCCAGAACAGACTCTCCCTTTTTCCCCTTAAAAACATCTCCTTTTGCTCTTGCTCTTCTTAATTGCTGCCGCCTTAGCACCTCCTCCCCCCCCTCCCCTTTGCCCCTCCGGTAATGAATCTCCTTTGTGCTGAGAATTTGGTGTGTCCTGTACCGATTCTGGGGGCTGAGTTCCCTTACTTTGGTGTTGTAACTTGGATAAAGACTCAGATAGGCCTGCAGTCCCACCCCACCAACCGGGTTCTTTCACTTTGGTGCCTGTTCTCCCCGACCCAACAGAGGCTAATCCCGATATCCCAACACTCCTGATAAGCACAACTCATTCAGTTCAGTCTGGTTGGCAAGCTTTTCTTCCATTTTTGGTGACTATACTGCTGGAATCTGGGTTCGGGATTTTTGCTGTTGTTTGGTTGGGTTGCTTTGTTTTGTTTTGGCCTGCTGAAAATCCTGTTTCTACAGGTCCCTGGATTTCTCTTGTGATCCTCTTCTCTGTGGGAGTGATTGGGTGACGACCCCTCCCCCCTTTACAGCCATTCGAAAACCAGGGGATACCTCGGTTATCAACCCTGGCTCGCTGGCCTCCACTAGTGATGGAAACTGTTCTTTCCACCTAGACAACTCACACCCAATGTGAATATTGCTCTTTACACCCCAAATTGGTCCTGGCGCCTGAACGTGCCTCTGCTTGTCTCCTTTCACTCCAAGCCCTCTGTCTGCCTCTTACCCTCTCTGAACTTTCTACACTCTCTTGTAAGCCTTTCCTCTTCTTCATGTCCTGTATAAACCTCCATGGTTGCAGGAACACTAACGGCCAAGACCTCTGTGCCCCCCCCCCCCCCCCCCCCCCCGCGGCTCCTTGCCCCATTTACGACTGCGCCCTGGTGCTGCTGGGAGTCACAAAAACAAAATTCTGATTTGCATAAGCTCTCTGCTGGCACAGCCCCGCCCTGGTTTTACAGCCCTTGCCATCTGGTAGCTGGCCCAAGTCCGCAGCTCACCGGCGCCACAGGCCAAACTCCCTCCACAAGTCACCGCTGGCAAGTCGCAGTGGCCACATGCCTCCGGGCAGGCCAGCAGCCAACAGCACGCCTTTAACTCCTGTCTCTGAAACATGGTGGCCTCTTCAGATTCCCTCCCTCAGCCTGTTCTCCCCTCCCCCCATTGCCTCCACCAAGGCGGGTGCTGTGGTAAGCTGCTGTGCCCGACCATGCTGTGCTGAAGCTCCCAGGGACAGTTTGGAATTCTTTACCTGTTGGTTTCTGGATGCTTGCACTGGGTAGTCAGATGACAGGCAGTCCCCATCACAGCTTCTGCTGACTTTCTTCTATGGGGCCAGCTGAGAACATGCTATCTCCATGTCCAACAGACCCAAATCTTTTTACCATAATATCCGTACAGAACATTTCTTAAGATGATAATAAGAAATTAGAATCTTGGCAGTCTTCATGACAGTTTTGGGTTTTTACCCTCAGACTGTATCTGAAACAAAACCCAAACCAAACCAAAACAAAACAAAACAAAAAAATTGACGGTGAGAAAGCTGTTCACTTTACTTGGATAAAAATGGGCAATTTGCACTTAGGAGGCTGAGTTTGAGGCCAGCCTGGTCTACAAAACTAGTTCTAGGATAGCCAGGGCTATACAGGGAAAACCCCATTTCAAAAAACAAAAACAAACAACAAACAAAAAAGGCAATTTATTCGTGTGGTGGCTCACACCTTTAATCCCAGCACTCTGGAGACAGAAACAGGCAGATCTCTGAGTTTGAGGCCATCCTGGCCTACAGTACAAGTTTCAGGACAGCCAAGGCTACACAGAGAAGCACCATCTAGAAAAATGAAACAAAATGACAATTTAACTTTCCCTTAAAAATGTTATTGCATTCTTATTTGTGTGTATGCGTATGGATGCATTAATGCCTCAGTGTGTGTGTGTGTGTGTGTGTGTGTGTGTGTGTGTGTATACATTGCAGTTGGATCTCATGTAGATTCTGGGACCTGAATTCTGCTTATTAGTCTTGGTGGCAGGTGCCTTTACCCTGAGACATTTCACCTGCCCAAACCAGCTATGTCTTACCAGGAGGAAATAGCCTTCACTGTGTTGTAGTTCAATACGCAACTTGAATACCTTGTTAACTCCACCTTCCTCCCTTCTAATGTCTTTATTTTAATTAATTAACTAATTGGTAATTGCATATTTGTGTGTGAGTCCAGGCATATGTGGGCGCTCTGCTGCGGGTGTGTATGTACAGCTGTTTGGGGGGTCAGAAATGTCAGGTGTACTACTCAATTGCTCTCTGTTTTGGAAAGTCACTGAACCTGGGTCTCACTGCATTGTTGGCTAGGCAGCTGCTCCAGAGATCCTCCTGTCTCCACTTCTCCAGGGCTGGCACAGCAGACCCAGGGCTACATAGTAAGACTTTGTTTCAAACAGTAACAAGAATAAAACCACACCAACAGTCATGAGAGCTATCATTTTTCCAAATCCTTATGCACACTTATTTTTAGTAGCCACCATAATACAAATTAAGTGCCCATCTCACTGTGGTCTTGATTTATATTTTTTAGTGCTAAATATTGTTGAATATTTTCTTCTCTCTCTCTCTCTCTCTCTCTCTCTCTCTCTCTCTCTCTCTCTCGCCCATTTATTTCTCCTGATCAGAAGGTGGGCATTGCTATGGGTAGACAAATATCACTATAGGTGGATGAATTCAGAATACCAAGTGAGGCTGCACTCCAAGAATGGTGGTGGAGGTAAGTCAGACCAGCATCCAAGCGAAGGTGGAACCATTCCAGCTCACACTAGCAGTATTGGCAGTGTTCATGTCATAATAGTTGATGTAGATTCCATCTAGGTTGCTCTGCTGGTGATCAGCTAGCAGGTCACACAACAACTTGCAATTGTGGTTGTGTGAGCTGGCAGCCAATCTTGTTGATGCTATGCAGGCTGCAGAAGGCACCAGAGTTGCTTGAATCACTAAAAGTCCTGAGCTGGTCCTGATCACGAGCACTGAGATGTATGATGCCAGCTTGCAGCAGCACCGAGTTGCGGGGGCTGTTCACAGTGAACATTGGCATGGTAGCAAAGGAACTGCATTCCTGGACTGGAGGCCAGTACAACAGGTAATGTGGCCAAGTCAAGGATCTCAATATGTTTTCATATGCTTATTGGCTATTTGCATGTTATCTTAAGATAAATGTCTATACAAGGTCTTCCCTTATGTTTTAGTCATATCATTTATGTTATGTTGTTAATTTGAGGTCTCAAGAGATAAAGATAATTTGATAATGGCAAAAAGGTGAGCTGGACAAGAATATATCAAAAGGCCCTAGACTTCAGGAGGACCCCATATCTTAGCAAAACTGACTTCAGAATGGAAGTGCCATCCAGGTTGTAAAACTCAGCACATAGACAGCACTGCTTGCCAAAGCTAAAATAGAGACCCAATCCATCCAAATCCATAGTTAAAGGAAAGTCTCTGAACATACTAACCTTGCTTTTTGGCTTCTGTAGTTCTGCATCTGGCCAACTGTTCTTGTTAAGTGAAGTGTGTCAACCCAGGATACGGCTTTTGTGCCCAGAACTTCACCTTGAGCCTGGTGGTGGTGGTACACACCTTTAATCCCAGCACTCAAAGGCAGAGGCAGGCGGATCTCGGAGAGTTTGAGGCCATCATGGTCTGTAGAGAGAGTTCCAGGTTAGGCTCCAAAGCTACAGAGAAATACTGTCTCAAAAAACAAAACAAAACAAAAAAACCCCCAACCAACCAACCAAAACAAAACAAAACAAAACAACAACAACCCCCCCCCCCCAAAAAAAACAAACCAAACCAAAAACCATTTTACCCCAATAAAAGCTCAGTGCTACATGGGGTCCCAAACACCCAGTATAGTTGCTGACCAGTTAATAAAGGCTTTCTATTGGCTTAAACCCATGTCTGAGCAGTTTTCTCTGGTGATACCCCACAACAAATAGCTGTTCGTTTAACATAGAGCCCCCAATTGAGCAAAATGTTTATAACTGAAGTGAGAAATGCACAGTGACATCGTAATTAGAGATTTCGACCCCTCATCACTGTGTCCATCCAGACCCCAAAATATTTACAGAACAATACAGCACACATTATTTTCTAAGTGTACATAGAATATTTCGCAGGATAGACCTTATTAAAGTATGCATGTTTAAATACACTTAAAACAATAAAATTATCCTTTACAGTGAAAAGGGACCAAACCAGAAATTAGCAAGCAGAAAGAAAATAGATAAGTCAACATCAAAATTAAACAACACAGAGTTTTTGTTGTTGTTATTGTTTTTTATGACAGGGTTTCTTTGTGCAACCTTGGCTGTCCAAAAAGCTAGCTCTGTAGACCAGGTTGGCCTCAAACTCAGAGACCCTCCCATCTCTGTCTCCAAAGTGCTAGGATTAAAATCCTGCACTGCAGCTGCCACCATGACCGCCACTGTTATAATTTAAAAAAAAGCAGCGTGAGAGAAAGACGCCATGAGACAGAGTTCACATTGAAGAGTTTTTATTAGGGGAAAGGGAGCATAAAAAAGGGAAGGGAGGGGAAGCCTGGCTTCTGGGGACATGAACAGCAGAAGAGAAGAGAGAGGCAGAGAGAGAGAGAGAGAGAGAGAGAGAGAGAGAGGAACAGACAGAAAGAGAAAGAAAGAGAGAGAGGGATGGGAGGTGGGCAGAGCCCTTTAAAAGGGAACATTGTGAATGTGCACAGGAGGTGCTCTTAGTGGCTAGAGCTGAGGACGTATCCTGTCAGGACCCCAAGGACAGGCCAGTACTACCACCTAACCACCACCACCAATGGCAAATACTACAGTTTTTACAATACTTTTATTCTTTAAGATTTATGCCTGCACATATGTATTTTGGTCATATTTATGGCCCGCACTTTCCCCTTCAAGATCCATCCTCCTCACCTCCCTACTTTATGTCTTTATAAAAAATTTTATTTTAGGGACTAGAAATGTGCACAAACACAATACCTTAAGAGCAGAAAAATACGTATATCAAAATTGACCTTAAATTTGTATCAATAAACCAAGATCCATACCAGTGCAAATTTCTATAGCATACCCCCTTTAAATATAAACAAACATTTATAAACAATATTTGGTAATTTGGGTGTAGTTCTCTCCAAACTGCTTCCTGCTTTCTGTTGGGTGAAGTACTGTTCGAGGGTGTTCATGGCGATCTTTTGGCAGGTCTTGGTCCATCAAATCACATTAGTCTGGACGGTATCCATGGGTTCTCATCCTTTGGGGAAACAAAGAATAACGTCTTTTCCAAAGTAACAAACCCTTATGATGTAGGAGGGTCTTCTATCTATCTGTTGCTTTCATTGGTTAATTAATAAAGAAAACTGCTTGGCCTGATAGGTCAGAACATAGGTAGGTAGAGTAGACTGAACAGAATGCTGGAAGAAAGAAAGCAGAGTCAGGCAGACACCATGATTCTCCAACCTGAGATGGATGCAGGTTAGGATCTTTCCCAGTAAGCCCCACCTCGTGGTGCTACACAGATTACTAAATATGGGTTAAAACAAGATATGAGAGTTAGCCAAGAAGAGGCTAGATATAATGGGCTAGGCAGTGTTTAAATGAATATAGTTTCCATGTAATTATTCTGGGGCTAAGATAGCTGTGCACCAGGCCGCAGCCTGCCGCTCCTTTTACTACACCCTTAGACCAAAATGTTGAAGTCAAGATACCTTTAAAATATATATGTTGGTTTAGCTTAGCAGCCCATACAATAAAATATCTCTCTGTACTTAGCTCATTCACAGCCAAAAATTTCAAAGAAGACAAAATAATATACATAATCTAGACTCTCTTTGTATTTTCCATATTTCCATGACGTATTTTTCTTTACTCCTTTTATCTATGACTGTCTGTACTCTGTCTCCTTAAAGACTTTGTTTTAATTTTTAAAACAATTTACTTCTTTTTATAATTCTCTATACTCTTTTTCTTCTTTCTCCCAAGCCTACATACACTTCTTTCCAAAAACACACTGTGACGCATTTAGAGGTCTTTTTCATCTGAATTTGTCTTTATTGTATATCTGTAATCCTTTTCTGACCAGGACTGCTTCTTAAAAAGCTAAATGGTGTGGCTAGGACTAAGGCTGCTTTGCCTTTTGGCTCTGTCCAATCCAGCTTGGCGGAGGCATGTTCACTGCCTCTGAGACTTCCAGGTGGGAGCTGTCCTCACCACCTCAACTCTGAGAAGCACCCACCGTGCAGCATATAAACCCTTTTTACCTTAGTAAAACTTAAATCTGCCATGCAGCGCACTGTGTGGCCTGGAAATATCTCTGTGTATGGTGGTGGGAATCTGCCATGCTCTCTTGTGAACTCCTCACAGTCCTGATGCTACTGCCTCCCCAGGTTGCGAGTGCTGAGCCAGGGGTGTGGATGGTCTCAGCTACTTTCCACCTGACCCCAAATGGGGACATAAGCATCCAGACCCAAAGTGGATGGTGGGCATCAACCCCCATAAAAGAGCCAGAGCTGTCCCTGTAACTAGCATGAACTAGGTTGGGTACCATTTTGTTGTTGGAGGCTGCTACTTCATTTCCCGACCACCCTGACTTGAAATAATCACACAGAAACTATATTATTTAAATCACTGCTTGGCTAATCACTTAAGATTATTGCTAGCTAGCTCTTATATCTTAAATTAACCAATTTCTATTATCTTATATTTTACCATGAGGCTCATGGCCTACCAGCAAGGTTCTAGCTGGCTCTGGTGGAGGCTCCTGCCAGTGGCTACATGGCTTCTCTCTGACTCAGCATACTTTCTCTGTGGCTTTGGGGCCTGTCCTGGAATGGCCTCAAACTCACAGAGATCCACCTGCCTCTGCCCTGTGTGTTGGGATTACAGGAGTGTGCCACCACCACTTGTCTATCCTACATTTTTATGTGCAGGTGTCCATTACATAGAATTATTGGTCTGGTTTGAGGCCCCTGGTCTCTGCTACACTATGGACATTGGGCCCTCACGGGACTCTTCCTGGACATTCTGTTGATGCCCTGTGTGGTTGAGATCCTGTAGCCCTGGGTACATGGGACCATCCCCTCCCTGCAATTGTGCTCCAGCAGATCACAGACTGGGTGGGTGTTGGGGTGGGCCAGCTTAACACTGGTTCTGAGCCTGGGTAATTGCAGGGTGGGTCAGCCTGCCCTCTCTCCCATTTTTGCAACCAGGGTGAGCTCTCCAGCATTGTCCTGGCTAGTTCACTCCTTGTAGCTAAGAATGAGGGGCGGGGTCAGTTCCAGTTATCGTGTGTGTGTGTGTGTGTGTGTGTGTGTGTGTGTGTTCGGTTCTCCCACACTTACACCTTCAGGGCCACTGTGTTGCCCCAGTGAGCTGTAGGGGATACTTTCCAGAGTGTTGCAGCTGATGAGGGGCAGGGACAGCTCTTCTGCTCTTATGACCTCAGGGTGCAGGGGCGCTCTCCCCTGCTCCAGCCACATGACAGATGAGATGAGGAATGGAGAGAGCTGTCCCTTACTGAAAACTTAGGGAATGGCTCACCCATAAACAACTCAGCCAACTGGATCAGCTTTAGAGTGCTGCCTACTATATGTTCTTTTGTGTTCCTGTAAATGGGACCCACCTGATTAGACACGTGCTGTGTTCCTCATTTCCAATTGGTCTGTGACATGATTCCTGTTCTGTCAAGGGTGAGGATGCACAAGCTATTGCTAGCAGGTGGCATGAGCTCCAGATCTCCTGCCTCCTTTCTCAATAAGACGCTGCAGTTGAGGGACAAGAGCAGGGCTTCAGGAATTGCTTCCACACTCCTCATCCATCTGTCCCTTACTCTATTCCCATCACTGCCCTCAGTACCTGCCATTGCCAAGGATCCTCCTGAGAGAAGAAGCAGAAGGGAGCAGGTGAGGAGAATCAGCAGGACAGAGATGTGAGGCTTGATGGTCATGGCCTTTGACGAACCTGAAGTGGAAACACAAGCTGAGTCTTTGACCAGACTTCAAATCTGAGAAAATCTCACCTTAGCTTCTGGGTCCTCAGGTCATGCAGCAACACACAAGAGTTCCACCCCTGTTGTTGCTCTGCAGCAGCTGTTTAGGTGGGTCCCAAGGAGGAAGGGAGAGAGGGCGTGTTCCCTGATCTCAAAAGACTCAGGCAGCTATGGTAGGGGAAGCAGGGTAATGATGGCAGGAGAGCAGGCATGAGGGTGACCTGTGAGGATGGTGGCAGGAAGAAGAAAGATCAGGCAAGATGAAAGCAACAGTGAGTGCAGAATGAGGACAAGGCCAGGAAATAAGGGTGCTCGTGTTGTAATAGTCAGTGAGTGTCAAAGTGAGAGAGCAATTAGTGAGACAGGAGAGGGTGGGAACCCAAGTGAATGACGGAAAAAATGATCACTAACCCACAAACTCATGGTGATTAGATTATTACACACACCAAACACACATACACATACACCACACACACACACACACCACACACATACACACACACACCACACACACACCACACACACACCACACACACACCACACACATACAGACCACACACATACACACCACACACATACACATACACACTACACACATACACACAAATACACACACAAATATATACACACACACCACACACATACACACCACACACATATACACACACAACATACACACCATACACACAAACCATACACACACACCACACACACACCACACACACACACACAAATACACACACACATACACACCACACACATATACACACACCACACACACCACACACACACACCACACACATATACACAAATACACACACACACACACACACACACACACACACACACACACCCCTCATTTGCAGTGAGTTTCCTCCCCTTCTTCACAGTTACCTGTAGGCTTTTTTCCCCAATGGGACTTGAACTCCTGATACCAGGTTTTTCAGTGACTCTGGGAGGTCATTTGTAAGAAGTTAGTTAATTCCACGTTTTCCTTGAGTTTTTCTAGCAACAGGATCGATAGAGGATCAAGAGTAGTCCATGCTCCAGTGGTTGAGTTAAAATGCAACATTTTACGTTCATTGAAGTCAAAGTTCCAGGATGCAATGAATTGCCCATCTGCTTCATGCCAACAACATATCCTGGCTGTCATTAAGAGGTACTCTGTGCCTGTTGGGAAGAGATCAGCCTCTGGCCTTGATGAGTCCTGTCTGTCTACCTTCCCTTCCCATCATCTGACCTTGTTCTACCCTTCACATTTTAGCCTTGCTACTGGGTCTCTTTGGTGGGAGGGACCACCAGTGATTCTTTTCTTTTTCCCTCCATGAAAACAATTAATGTCCCTAACCTGTCTCAAATCTTGTCTTTTCCTTCATGGAGCTATCTAATAAGTTCTTTTATTTTGTTTGTAGCAGTGGGGATTGTATCTGGAGCCTCGTGCATGCTAGGTAAGCACTCTATCACTGAGCTACATCCCCAACACTAATGGGCAATTTAAAACTCACCTTCCAATGTGTTTTCCAGCATCTTGTGAATCACGAGTGCTTTGAACAGTTCACTTCCTTGATACAGAGTATCAATCTGTGGTTGCCAAGTCTTTGTGACTTTCAGTTTTCTCCCTAGAACACCCACAGCACGGCAGCTGTTACTATCACAGGAAACAAGTCTCTTTGTTTGCTTGGCCTTTAACTTCTTGCCTCAATGGTCCAGGCCCTGTCTGGCCAACAGTGAAGGTGTAGCAAAGAGACACAACTTCTGTGAAGGAAACATGCAGTGAGGTTAGGGATGCAGAACAGCGGCTCATAGACAGTCCTCAGAGACAGTTTTTGGAACAAGAAAGTCCTTCTGGAACAATGTCTTTAAAAAAAAAGAAAGAAAGAGAGGAAAAGGGAAAGGAAGGAAGGAAGGAAAGAAGGAAGGAAGGAAGGAAGGAAGGAAGGAAGGAAGGAAAGTCTTGACCATCTTTGCTGGTTTACTTTGCCAGTTTGATCCAGCCTATACTCACCTAAGAAGGGAGTGTCTATTGAGGGGCTGTTTTGACTGTGAATGTGTTGTAATACGGAGCGGCGGGCTGTGTCCCGCCACCCGGCTAGCTTTACCCGAAATAATTACAAGGAAACTGTATTCTTTTAAACACTGCCTGACCCATTAGTTTCAGTTTCTTATTAGCTAGCTTTTACATATTGATCTAACCCATTTCTATTAATCTGTGTAGCCCACGAGCTGGCTTACCGGGAATGATCTTAACCTGTGTCTGTCTGGAGTGGGAGAATCATGGCGACTCCCTGACTCAGCTTCTTTCTCCCAGCATTCTGTTCTGTTTACTCCTCCTACCTAAGGGTTGGCCTATAAAATGGGTCTAGGCAGTTTCTTTATTAATAAGAAATCATTCCCACATCATTTCCCCTTTTTCTGTTTAAACAAAAAAGGCTTTAACTTTAACATAGTAAAATTACATATAGCAAAACAGTTATCAAGCAAGAATTACAGTTACAATATTTATATCTATTTTATCTTTTATCATAACTAAGGAAAACTATAACTATCTATTCATTCTTCAACTCCATCAAAGACTCCAGAAGGATATAATACTACCTAAGTAAACAAGAAATAAGAAAACTCTAGAAATGACAGAGACATCTCGCTGCCTGGACAGTCACCCAAAGTTCTTTTGTACCATTGGGGCATCCATCTTCAGCCTTCAGGCCCATAGTATCCAGCAGACATTTCCATGAAGCAGGAAATTTCAAAGACAGTTCAGTCACTATCTGCTGTGTCCTGCAGAATGTCTCACAGACTCTTTCATGAGTCATGAACCCCAAAAGACCGTCTCACCTTTAGGCAAGTTCAGCAGTCCTCTCTCTGCGGGTTCTCTGTGTCCATTTTATGCAACAGTCCAGGCAAGAGCAGTTTCTTGTCCAAATGGCTATCCAACTCCATAAGGATCCTCTTCGATGCCCATCTTCCTCTCGAAGTAGATTGGTGCCACCAGGAGCAGATATGTCTCATTGTCATGAAAAGTCCTAAGTTATTAAAATATTTTAAATGCCATATTCTGTAGCCTTTGAGAGATATGAAGAATGCCTATCTGAAATATATCTCTATATATCTAGAAAATCTAAGTAACATGACTACAAACTTTACTATCATCGATGATTATCCATTAGCAACCTATATTTCCTATTATACATTACATTTTAAAAATGAACTACACAATCACACCTTATTCAAGATCAAAAATACATATACATATAACAAAATTGACCTTAAAATCCATACCAATGCAAATTATTCATACCTATATCATATCCCCCTTTAAATGTAAAAGAACATTTATAAACAATATTTTGGGAACATGGGCGCCGTTTTTTCTCTCCAAACTGCTTCCTGCTGAATGGGGGCGTCGTTAATTAGGTCTTTCATGGTATAACCTGTGTGCTAGTTTCATCTCAGTTGGCAGTTGAGCGAAGCAATTTTCTGAAGATGTTCACAACAACCTTTCAGGAGGGCGTGGTCTATCATACCAAATTGTAATAGAAGAAATCCACAGGGTTTGGTCCTCTGTGAAAACAAAAGAAGACCCTCTCCAAAGCATCATATTCTTAAACCCAAATTTTGAAATCGTAATACCCTTATATCCATTCTGGTTTAGCTTAGCAGCCCATGTAATGAAATGTCTCTCTGTACTTAGCTCCTTTACAGTCAAAAATTTTAAAGAAAGCACAATGTACATAATCCAGACTCTCTGTGAATTTTCCATTTTTACGTGGCTTATTTTTCTTTATTTCTTTTAATCTCTTAACTATCTGTACTCTGTCTCTTTAAAGACTTTACCTTTTTTTTTAAACCATTAACTTTATTCTCTATATTCTTTTTCTTCACTCTCTCAAGCCTACGTACATTTATCCAACAGTGTGGTATTTTATGTCTGAATCTGTTTTATTGTGAATCTCTAACATTTTTTTACTATCCAGAAGCATTTCTTAAAATGTTAAGCAGTTCTTAAAAACTTAAGTTGCACCATGTACAGGTAATACGGTACCGCCTGTGTCCTGCCCAGTTGAAACCTTAAATGCGCTGTTTTTATGGTAATTACGGTAGTTTCTGCCTGAGACCAGCACAGTTCAGCATGGCAGAGCTGAGCCAAGCCGCTCCTGCCTCAGAGCCATTTGGTGCCCCTGAGCCACACACAGTTCCAGGCACACAGCAGTCCACATTGCCATCAAGCAAGCCGTAGAGCTTTACTCCAAATGTTCCATTTAAAAGCTCTGTCTCCCACAGGAGCCAGACAGAGATCGTAATGGCGGCACAGCCCAGAAAGCCGGCATTTTAAAACAGCCAGTTTTTTCCTGCTGCTGAGTCAGGACAGTTTCTCTCTGTGGCACGCCACCCACAAACAGCAAAAAGCTATCTTTTCCTTATTTTTAAGCCTTCTCAGGTTTTTAAGTGGATTTAGCCCCACGTTGGGCGCCACTCTGTTGTAATACGGAGCGGCGGGCTGTGTCCCGCCACCCGGCTAGCTTTACCCGAAATAATTACAAGGAAACTGTATTCTTTTAAACACTGCCTGACCCATTAGTTTCAGTTTCTTATTAGCTAGCTTTTACATATTGATCTAACCCATTTCTATTAATCTGTGTAGCCCACGAGCTGGCTTACCGGGAATGATCTTAACCTGTGTCTGTCTGGAGTGGGAGAATCATGGCGACTCCCTGACTCAGCTTCTTTCTCCCAGCATTCTGTTCTGTTTACTCCTCCTACCTAAGGGTTGGCCTATAAAATGGGTCTAGGCAGTTTCTTTATTAATAAGAAATCATTCCCACATCATGAATGATGTAGAAATGCCCAATCACTGTGGGAATTATTGTTCCCTGGGCAGGTGGTCTCTGATAAGAAATCTAGCTCTGCAGAAGATGTGATCCAAACAGCAAGCAGCATCCTCCATGGTTCCTGCTGTGCTTCTCTGGCAGTGAAGTGAGTTCCTTGGTCATAGATAATGCTCTGGGGAATAGCAAGTGGGCCTGTCTCCGAGAACCTGCCCTGACCTCCCTCAGTAACAGACTATGGCTTAGAAGTAGAAGCAGAGGATCCAGGTTTGATTCTCAGAAACTGCTCTTGGTGGCTCACTACCACCTGTAACTCCAGTTCCAGGAGACCAAATGCCCTCTTTTGTCCTCCCAAGGCACCAGACACATATGTGGTGCACATGCATACATGCAGTCAATACAAAAAAACCCCTAAAATAATGAGTAAAACTGAACCACCTCTATGAAAGACCCTGATTGCCTTCCTATCAACTCAGCCCAGCAGCAAATGCAGTCATTCTTTCTGCACTATTTCATTACTGCCCTGTCACTCAGGAATGAACCCAGAGATGCTCCTGTGAATGGATGGCGTGCTGGTTTGTGTGAGCCTTTCCTTTATAAAGTTAAATTTTGAATATTTGGTCCCCAGTTGGTGGCAGCTGGTTCAGGAGGTATGGCTGTCTGAAGGAAGTATGACACTGGGTGTGGCTTTTAAAGCCATTCTGTTTCTTCAAGCAAACCCATTCTGGACCGTGCTTGAGGTTTAAGATGCAGGTTCTCAGCTAGGCATGGTATCACAGGGCTCTAATCCCAGCACTTGAGAGGCAGAGGAAGGCAGAACTTTATAAGTTTGTATCCAGCCTGTTTTTGTAGTGAGTTCTAGGTCAGCAGGACCTTGTCTCAGAAACCCAAACCAAACTAAAAATACTAAGCTTGCTGCTCCAGCCACCATGCACCCCAGGTGCCATGCTTCTCTGCTGTGAGGTGATGGACTCTTGTCCTCCAAAACTCTAAGATCCCAAACCCTTCCTTCTGTATATGACCATGGTCTTGGTGTTCATCACAGCAGCAGAAAGTGACCAATACAGCTACTATATCAACAATGAAATCTTCACAGGACAGACTTGTAACATGCTTGTTGGGGGTTTCTGTCCTGCCCAGTACCCCACAACTGTTTAGCCCCAAAGAAAATCACACATAGGTCTCCATAAATTATAAGCTGGTTGGCCCATTAGCTCTAGCCTCTCACTGGCTAACTCTCACATCTTGATTAACTCATTTTTCTGATCTGTGTTAGCCATGTGGTTCAGTACCATTTTTCAGTGGGGCAGATCACATCCTGCTGCTTTGGTGATCCGGAGAGGAGTGGGAGGAATCAACTTCCTCCTTCCCAGAATTCTCCTGTTCTCATTACATCATTCTACTTCCTGTCTGGTTTTCTCACCTATATTTCCTACCTGGCCAATCAGCGTTTTATTTATAACATGATTGACAGAATACAGACAATTCTCCCACACCACAGACCGTCTCTGTTACACCTGGTGAACTTTGTTCTTGGAACTTGAAAGCAACTAGAGACATGACTGGACCTGTCCTAGGGCTCTATGACCCAGGACAATCTGTCAATCCAAGACATCAATTCTAGGAAATGGCCCTGGGTGGAGTCCATGGCAGTGTCTAACTGGAGAATCGCCTTGCTTGTGCAGAAGCCAGCCTGACCCACCTGCAGTAGGGAAAATACACTTTAATTCACTGTGGCTCCTGGCATGGTCCTGGGCCCTGGGAGTGAGCAGCCTGTGGTCCTGGGCTATCAGAAAGCCCATCAGGTCTCAGGCAGACATCAAGAGGTGAGCTCTTTCCCTCTAGGTTATTAAGTGCACAGGTCACACTCAGACAAGGTGTCCAGCAGTGAGACATCGCTGCAGGGACAGAACAAGCCTCTTGTGTGTTCACAGCTGCCTGGCAGGGAGGGACAAGGACTCTTGTCTGACAGAACATCTCCTGTTTCCAGATGGTTGTGGAGATCTTATCTAGATGAAGAAACTGAAGTTAGTTCTCAAGTCAGTACCACCTCTCCCTCAGCAAACATCTCAGGCTTCAAGGAGTGTCCTCACAATGATGGAATGCAAGGACTCCATTGAGTAGCAATGGACTGAGCAGCATTCCCTAAAGCCAGGACCTCTTTGTGTCATTGCTAGCTGACCCAGATGTCACAGGCAGCATAGAACCCACTGCTGACTGGGAACCATGCAGCTTTGGCAGTACTTCTGAAGACACTCTGGGTGGGTGGGCACTGATACTGGTTTTTGGGATATTCCCTAATCTGGGGTCAGAAGAATGGACAGAGGACAAATCTGATTTCCCATTTATCGACTTGTTACCTTCTGTCTACACTGAATGCAGACCTGAGTGTTTGATGCAGGTTAGATACAGTGAGACTTGCCAGGTTGAAGATATTTAGTGCCTTCTATTTACAGAAAAAACAAGCCCTCTTCTCCTAATTGAACACCAGTATCTGATGACATCGCCCAGGTGGTAGATTATATGGGCCTAGGAGGGCAGGAGATTTCATACTCTCCACCCAGTAACATTGTCAGACCCTAATGGACAAGGCATGTCAGCCCAGGCTTAGCTAAGATGTCTTCAGGCATGAACACAGACTGCCACCCAGTGGAAGAGGGCTTAAATGCACTGTATGGATTTGAAGTGCGGTCTGGTTAGAAGCACTGGAAAGGGAAGTGAGCAAGACTGAAAGATGATGATACACATAGGAGTTGAATCTGAGTTCAGTGGGACACATCCGTGATTCAGGAACTTGAAATACTGAGTGATGTGGGATTCACCTCTGTATGGAATGCCATCGATTAACAAATGACTGCTTTGAGCCTATAGCAGAACAGAGCAGAAAGAGCTAGGCAGGGAAAACTAAAGTGAATGCTGGGAGAAAGGAGGAGGAGTTAGGGAGAAGCCATTTAACCCCACCAGAGACAGATACCAGAACTTTAACTGGTAAGCCACAGCCATGCGGTGATACAAAGATTAATAGAAATAGGTTAAATTCATATGTAAGAATGAGCCAATAAGAAGCTAATGGGCCAAGCAGCGATTTAATTAATATAGTTTCTGTATTGTTATTTCAATTCTGGGTGGCCAGGACAAGCAAGCAGCCTCCTCCAACAAACTGGTGCCCACGTGGGCAACTAAAATCCACTTAAAACCTTTGAGGGCTTGGAAAGGAATTCTAGAAACCCAAAAATACAGAGTTTAACACACCTTCTTGCTGTTTGCTGGTGATGTGCCACAGCTCCTTTAAGAGAGGTTTTCCTGATTCAGCAATAGCAGAAAAAAAAAGCCATGTTGCTTTGAAATGCAGGATGTCTGGGCCATGCTTCCAGCACAACCTCTGGCTCTTTCAGGAGACTGAGCACTTGAATGGGATTTTGTGAGCACATGCTATAGTTTGCTTGGTGGCAACATGGACCAGTTGTGTGTCTAGAGACAGGGCACTGTGCATGGCTCTCAGAGGTTCTGAGCACCTCTGCTGTGCTGGGCTGGATGGGGCAAGCAAGCAGTGCCATATTTCTCCTAGTAATGGCATAGTTTAAGTTTTTAAGAAGTGCTTAGCATTTTAAGAAGCACCCCTGGACAGTAAAGATTTACAGATATACAACAGGACAGACTCTGACATAAAAGACCTCTAAACAAGATACCATGTGTTTAAAAAAATGTATATAGGCTTGGGAGAGGGAAGAAAAATAGTAGAGAGAGTTATATAATAATAAAACAAAGTCATTAAAGAGACAGAGTAGAGACAGTCATACATTAAAAAGAGTAAAGAAAGAAAAATCTATGCAAAGATGGAGAATACACAGAGAGACTGGATTATGTATATTATTGTGTTTTCTTTGAATTTTTTTTACTGTAAATGAGCTAAATATAGAGAGACATTTCATTGCATGGGCTGCTAAGCTAAACCAGCATAGATATTTTAAAGGCTTCTTGAATTCAAAATTTGAGTCTAAGGATAAGTTGCTTTGGAAAAGAGGTTCTTTGTTTGTTTCCACAGAGGATGAGAACCTGTGGATGGCTTCCAGATGAATATGGTTTGATGCTCCAAGACCCCCTGAAAGGTCACTGTGAACACCCTCCAAAAAATTACTTTGCCCAACTGCTGACTGAGATGAACCTAACACACAGGATACACCATTAAAGACCTCAATAATAGTGTCCCCAGTCAGCAGGAAATAGTCTAGAGAACTATGTCCAAATTTCCAAATATTGTTTACAAATATTTTTTTACTTTTAAAGGGGGATATGCTATCGAGATTTGCATTGGTATGGATCTTGGTTTATTGATACAAATTTAAGGTTGATTTTGTTATATGTATATTTCTGTTCTTGATTAAGGTATTGTTTGTGCAGCACATGTAAAAATGTAATGTATAATTAAGAAATATAGGTTAATAAATAGTCATCTATAATATTCAAGCTTGTAGTCATGTTAGATTTTCTAGATGTACAGAGATATATTTCAGATGAATAGGCATTCTTCAAACCTTTCAAAGACTAAAGAATATGGCATTTAAAACTTAGAACTTAGGACTTTTCATGACAGTGAGATATATCTGCTCCTGGCAAGACCAATCTACTTCAAGAGGATGCCCCAATGGTACAGAAAAACTTTGGATGAGTGTCTAGGTAATGAGAAGTCTCTGTCAATTGTAGAGTTTTGGAAGTTAGTTGCTTACAATGCACTTCCTGTTTACTTAGGTAATATTATATTCTTCTGGAGTCTTTGATGGGGTTGAAGAATATGTAGTTATAGTTTTCCTTAGTTATGATAAAAATAAAGAAGATATAAATAAGTGTAATTCTTGCTTGATACATGTTTTGTTGTATGTAATTTTACTATTTAAAGTTGCAACTTTCATTTTATTTAAACAGAAAGGGGGAGGTGATGTGGAATTCCCCTCTGTATGCTGTGAATTCCATTGGTTAATAAAGGAACTGCTTTGGGCCTATTGCAGAGCAGGGCAGAAAGAGCTAGGTGGGGAAAACTAACGTGAATGCTGGGAGAAAGAAAGAGGAGTTAGGGAGAAGCTATGTAGCCCAGCCAGAGACAGATGCCAGAATTTTAGCCAGTAAGTCATAGCCATGTAGCAATACACAGATTAATAAAAATGGGTTAAATTAATGTGTAAGAGTTAACCAATAAGAAGCTAGCACTAATGAATCAAGCAATGATTTAATTAATACAGTTTCTGTGTTGTTATTTCAGTTCTGGAAGGTTGGGACAAACAAGTGACCTCCTTCAACAACAACAACAACAACACACACACACACACACACACACACACACACACACAGAGCGGGGGGGGGATTATTGCACGGTGTAGGAGGATCTTCTGTCTATGTGTTACTTTCTTTGGTTAAGTAAAGAAACTGCCTTGGCCTTTTGATAGGACAGCAGCTTAGATAGGTGGAGTAGACCGAACAGAATGCTGGGAGAAAGAAAGCAGAGTCAGGCAGATGCCATGGCTCTCCTCTCATCCCGGTAAGCCACAATCACCTGGTGATATACAGTTTATTAGAAATGGGTTGAATCAATATGTCAGAGCTAGCCAATAAGATGCTAGAACTGATGGGCCAGGCAGTGTTTAAATGAATACAGTTTCCGTGAAATTATTGCGGGAAAACTAGCCGGGAGCCAGGTGGTGGGAACACAGCCTGCTGCTCCTATTACAATTGCAGATTCTACAGTGTGTGCTCTGGTGCTATGGTGTGAAATTCCACCTTCAAACAGCAAGAGAAAGAAAGAAGGTAAAGAAAAAGGAAAGAAAATAACTACCAAGGAGTGTGGTTGTGGCTGTCTGTCCAAGGCTGCAACTATTGTGATCTTTTGATTTAAAAAAAGGGGGGGTGGTGGTGAGAGGGTGTGAAGGAAAGAGCAAAGAGGTTCCCCAATGGTGGAGGGCTTGTGAGGAACCCCGGGAAGGCAGTCTTCAGAGCACAGACTGCCTTAGGTGCAGCGCAGCTGTCTGACACCGCTTCCTGGAGGGCTCCTCACTGGTGACTCGGTTAGCCTTCTGTGGACCCCAGTGGTGCTGAGGGCCTCACTAGCTACTCCCCTCTGCTGCGGTGCCTTCCTCATTCATGCAGCCCATTCCGGCCCTGCCACAGTGACTTTCCCCTAACTTTGTCAATTCACCTGTGAGGATGGGGGAGGGACGCTGCAAGGACCAGGGAGCAGAGACTTAAATTCCGGTGGTAGTGAAGAGAAAAGCCCTGAAGCTTCCCCTGAGGAGACTTTTATCTTCCCTACTATGTAGCCCGATGCTCCCCTCCCTCACCCCTCCATTTTAAGCCCGGATAACTCATCGGCGGGAAGCTTGGACCCCAGACAGCTCAGTACAACAAAAAGGCACAGAACTAGGGAAAGACTGCGTCCGGTGGCTGCAGCCTTTGCCATGGTTCCTTCCTGAGGCTCAGCACCCGACAGGTGTGACTGGAGCTGCGGGAGAGAATAGGGAAGTCCTCAGTATTGCCCCGAAGACGACCCCCCGCAAAAATTCACAAATTCCGGGCATCTGGACTATGAATTCAGGCCTCCTGGTCCTCCAGACACACGGAGTTCCCCTATTTTCCTACACCTCTTTGGGGTCCCTCCAGGGCCTCTGCTCCTCCCTCCCAGAGCACTGCGATTTTGTCACACTGGGCCAGGGAGCACTGTGGCTCTGGTCTCTGGAGGTTTCTGACTTGCTAGCTCATTGCCTTGCTCCTTTGGGGCATGGAGGGCACTGTTGTCCTGGGCTCCCACAGCCCGGGGTGCCTTCATCTCAATCACCCTGGGACCCTAGGCAACAGAATCAGGAAAGGCAGAGACAGAATAAAATCTGTGACTTCATAAAGCAAGCGGGGGTTCAAGATTATAATGTGGAAATCCACAGAGACAGCTGACCTGGGCTAATAGGAGCTCAGGGACTCTCGACTGACAGCTGAGGAACCTGCATAAGACCGAAGTAGGTCCTCTGAATGTGGGTGACAGTTGTGTGGCTTGAACTTCTTGAGGGGCCAATGGGACCATGACTGTTCCCTTTGAATGAACTGGCTTTTTGGAGCCGATTCCCTATGCTGGGATACCTTGCTCTGCCTTGATGCAGCGGGGAGGGCCTGGTTCTGCCTCGACTTGGTATACTAGACTTTGTTGACTCCCCAAGGAAGGCCTTACTCCTTCTAAGGAGTAGATGGGGGTGGGATGGGTGGAAGTTGGGGGGAGGGAGAAGGGGAGGAAATGGAAACTGGGGTTGGTATGTAAAATAAAAAAAAAATTCTTTTTAAAAAAACAGTCAGTGTCTTCAGCTGGCATCTAGGCAGAGAGCAGCCCGAATCAGCATAATATATACAGGACCCGCCCTCTACTCACCCCATACCACGCCCACTCCGCTTAACCTATGAATCTCATTACTTCTGGGCTCCGCCCCTTCAGATGCTGATCAATCAGAAGGAAGCTCAAAGTTCCAAGGCCCCCTCCCTCCCCCCCCACCCCCACCTGGAGAAGGAGCTAGCAGGTTCCCTAGGGCGCCCTTCTCCAGGGCTGCACTCCCGGATTGTCAGGACTGTCTCAGCTCCTGTTGTCTGATGACACACAGGGACTGGGTGTATGGGGAGGGTGGGGGTGGGGAGATGTCTCCTCCACTGTCTGACCCCTAGGGCTAGCCTACCCCAGCACTTAGGTTTTTCTCCACCTCCCACCTCCCCTCTGGCCACTGACCTCCTCTTGGGGAAAAATTAAAACCGGCCCAACTTCTTGGACAAAAAACAATTGTAACTAGGGGATAAAAAACTTTCGGATGGTCCTTTGAACTTCCCAGGTTTTTTTTTGTTGTTGTTGCTTTTTTTTTTGTTTTTGTCCCCCCCCCCTTTTTTTTAAGATTAATTTATTATGTATACAGTGTTCAGCCTCCATGACTGCAGGTCAGAAGAGGGCACCACATCTCATTACAGATGGTTGTGAGCCACTATATGGTTTTTGGGAACTGAACTCAGGACCTTTGGAAGAGCAGTCAGTGCTCTTAACCTCTGAGCCATCTCTCCAGCCCCCTTTCCCCTTCTTCAGAGACACGTTTTCTCTGTGTAACCCTGGCTGTCCTGGAACTCATTCTAGACCAGGCTGACCTTAAACTCAGAGATTTGCACCCTCTGCCTTCAGAGTGCTGGGATTAAAAGCGTGCACCAGCACTTGAACTCCTCCATTTTTACAATTCATAAGACAAAGAATAAATTTAGAATATTACATGATCATAGGTGAATAAATGTGACTATGCAAACAGCGAGGACCCTCCAGTCAGGCTCCCTGCTTCTACTGTGATTTCTCACCAACATTACTATACTTGATCAAGACTGCCTTTTCTCTCTTCCTTTACACCCTGAAAGGGAACATTCCCCCCCCCCCCCCCCCCATTCTCTGTTCCTACTTTAAACAATCAACAGCCAATGTCCCTGTTATGGCCAAATCCATGAAGTCCCCCAATAGCCAACAAGTAGACAGAGTCCTGTATGTTAAAGGCAAAGAGCCTTTATTTTAAACAAGTTTGTAAATTTGTTCTCTCTGCATGTTTAACGTTTTGAATAAACACAAGATCCCCGAGTTCAGTTAGAATTGGGTTTTTATTTTAGTAAAGGTGGGGGTGAGGGGTTTTTGAGGTTCAGAACCCCTGGTTGGCTGATATTTGTCTGGGGGTGTCCTGGTGAGTGTGTGTTGGCAGGTGATCCTATCTACAGCAGTTGGAATATTAGGCATTTCCTTTGAATGGTCTGTTCTTGAGTGGTGGTTGGGTAATCTTGGCTTGTGGTTCTTCCTGCAACCAGGTATTGCTTCAGGGTAAACTACTGAGACTCAGGCCTCTTATTAATTTATGGATGGCCAAGTCCTACTCTGGCAGGTGATAATGGTTGGAAGTAAAGAACCTGCCCATACTTAGCTGACTGACACAGTTCCAATACCTCTGGAAAATTCTATCCTAGGGGATGAAAACTAGTCTCCCAATAGATCACTATTCTGTACTTAAGCACTTCAGTTGGTGCTGGTTAAATTTCCCGAGGTATTGGTCATTCGTTGTGTGGATGACATTCTCCTCTCCTGCTCATAAATCAGTACTTATGTGAGTGCTTAACTTTCATGGGAAACAAGATTAAAAGAGCAAAATTTGAACATAGCTTCATGTAACATACAAAACAATCATACTACAATTGCTTAGAATATATTATTACTTAGAATATATTATTACTTCACAACAATTTGGACATCATCCCCTCAGTTTAAAACTTAAAATCTTACAATCTAGGCGTTGTTTATTAGTTTTGTGCTTACCCTTGGTCTGACATAATTGGTCAGACTCTCTGTGAGTTTGAGGCCAGCCTGGTCTACAAAGCTATTTCTGGGACATTCAAGGATACACAAAGAAACCCTGTCTGGAAAAAAAACAAAATAAATAAAGAAACAAAACTAAAATGGGGCCCTGAGGTGGTGGCACATGCCTTTAATCCCAGCACTGGAGAGGCAGAGTTAGGTAGACCTCTTTGAATTTGAAGTCAGCGTGGTCTACAGATAGAGTTCCAGGACAGTCAGGGCTACAGAGAGAAACTCTGTCTAGGGAGGTGGGAGGTGCAGGAGGCATGTAGGTCCTTGTGCTCACTGATGAATACTAGGGAAATCAGGAATACTGAATGCACAGGGTCATCTCTTCAAAGAGAGATGTATAACCTGTTTTCTGCCCAGAAGGCTGGGACAGATGGGGTTAATAGCCTGGTGACCTCTGTGTTATATGTATGGTCAGACCACAACAGCTACCTCAGAACCATATCCTGATATTGTTTATCTCAGTCAATCGTAGTAGAATCTCTATCTTGAATTTGTATCCTTAGATAATCTGTAGATCCTATCCTTATGGAAGATGTCACTTGCACTTGAGAAGAGTTTCCATGTAGTCCTGTTTTAAGCTCTGCTGTGCACAGAGATGGAGTTAATAGTCACTAGGAAACATTTTTTCCCTATTTTCTATGTTTAAATATGTCTAAAATAAACTACCTGGTGTCAGACTTTCAAAGTCTGAACCAATACTGCCCACTGAGTCAGGTTAAACAGGGATTCCTTCTTGCTTCCTGTGGATCAACCCTCTGCTGGTGGAGGTGTTAGCAGGGGCCCCACAGGTGTCTTTCGAAAGCAATCTCATGGGGTGAGTGCTGCCTTGTGGGTGGAACATCTCACCGCAAGCAGGCTCAGGAGTGAAAGCTTGGACCAATTTTTTACTGGTTTCCAAAATTAACTTGGAGAAGGCTGACTTAAGAGCCCAGTTCTGTCTTGGACCCTTCCTGAGCTCTGAAGTCAGTAGGCACAATTCCCAGGAGACGTTAAGGCCTTACTGACCATTTAAGCTATGGACAAGAGAAGGCAGGTCCATCATCTGATCCGATTGACAAGGGCAGTCTGAACCTAGAATGATCTTATGTAAGAGAGTCTTGGTCACTGTCAGAGCAGTGTCCCCTCTGAGTAGCAAAGGCTTCTATCCAGTTGAGAAGGTGTCAACACACACAGATACTTAAACTTGGGTGTGAGAGGCTTGATTTCTGTGAGGTCAAACCTCCATTTCTTATCAGGGTTAGTCCCCTCAGATGAACAGAGTCCAGGCTACATAGAGAAACCCTGTCTCCACCTCCAACCCCCTCCAGACCAAAATAAGGAATACTGAATTCAACAGGTCTTTACACAGATTGACAAAGAACAAAGAGAATATTACAGCTAATTTATTACAAATGAAATAGCCATTGCCACAAACCTTGAGAAGTAAAATAATTACAAGAGAATTCTCTGAGAATTTTATGTAAAAGTCACACAACCCAGTCATATACATATTTGTAGAAACAGGAACATATGCAAAGCAATCACAAGAAGAAAGTTCATAGACATCTGAGTAGAAGGATGGCATTTTTTAAAGATGCCAAGTCAGCAATCAGATGGCTTCCAGTAATGAAAATAAAGGACAGACATTACCAGTGACTTCAACTAAACAACTGGTCCTCAATTTCTCTTTCTTAGGATTAGGTGTTACAGGTTTCCTTTAGTGATGCCTGAGATATCTGAGTATGGCCAGTCTACTTAATGCCACTATAGTTATAAATTAATTAGGGAGAAATAGTGCATCTTACATTAGTGATACTTTAGTAGCACAACATAAGAGCTCAAAATCCAAGAATCAGTCAGGTGTGGTGCACACACCTTTAAGCCCAATGTGGGGGATGTAGAGGCAGGAAGATCTCTGAGTTCCAGGTCAGCCTGGTCTATGTAGTGAGTTCCATTCCATGTTGTTCTACATAGTTATGCCCTACCTCAAAAACATGTTTTCAGTAGTGATCTTTCCATATTTTCAAGTCCTTATGCTGTCACTGTGTGTATGTGTCACTGTGTATGTGTGTGTGTGTGTGTGTGTGTGACGTGTGTGTGAGTGCTAGTGCACTTGTGCAAAGTGTCCCTGTGCAGTCAGAGGAAACCAGTGTGAGTTCACTCTCCTTCCATCCCAGGTCTGGATGTGCAGAAGAAGCTTCTCTGACACAGTGGAGAGCAGCGCTGACCCAGACCTGCACCAGGAGGATGTGGACTCAGCAGCACCAGCTCCCAGGACCTTCTGCCTTTCACTGCCAGATTGTCACTGCAGGGACAGCCAGCCTGTCGGACTGAGCAGCTTCCCGGTTCTCTGTTCTCACTGTGAATGTGGGCATTGCTAGGCTACCTAGTGTATGACTAACCTATAATAGTAATAATATTATAAAATATTACATTTCTCTTATGACTATATTATATATATATAGACATTTAAAAATAAGAGACATATTTTCTTTTGTTCTAGAGATGGCTGCCTAGTAAGGTGTAGTTATAATACATATCTACTAAAAATCAATATTTTTTAACAGAATTTGACTTCCAAGCAAATACCTTAGCAGAGGTGGGGCCTTTCTAGTCTGTCTCACATTGACCTAGATACACAAGAGTAAAAAGTTCACAATCCCACTAAGGAGATCTGGCTGTCCTGTTTCCTCTGCTAAGGATGTGTACACAGCCATGTCCTTTTTCAGATCTCTAGTTCAAGTAGTTCCATGTTAAGGGCAAATTCAACCAGGGAGCCCCAAGAGTACAAGGGGATAAGAAAGGGCCCAAGTGAATACACAGAGTGAAGACCATGAAATGCTGTGTCCGCAGCATCCTGATTCATCTGGTGGAGGCTGATGGAAAGGGAGAGTGGTGGCACCAGATGAACTCTCATGACTTCTCTGGAGCATCTTCAACCTGCAGCAAGGAAACACATCTATTGAAGGATCTGAGGAGAGCCTGGGTCAGTTCTCCTGGGTGCCCTGTACCAGTCATCACCACCCCACAGCCACCCTCACTGAGAGTCATTCAGTCCCCTACTCTATCATCCCATCCTGGATCCCCTACTGTCTTCCTCCTTCTTTCCCTTGTCCCAGAGCCCCAGGCCCTGCTGCAGACCTGGAGATGAGAATAAAGTGGTGATGACTAGCTCTGCTTCCTGACTCAGGGCATGATGGGAGGGGCTGGAGGAGTCGTGGGGACCCCTATCCAGCCTTCTTCTCCATTCTTTCTCAGCCTTAGAGTGACACACACAGGTGTGGATGTGACTGTCTCAGCCCCACCTTGTCATCTGAGCAGCCCAGATAGGAGCAGACTCCAGCAGCAGCTCAGTCCACCTGCCTGCAGTGGGGCCACTGCTCCAGGGGTTCTGGAGGCCGCTGCTCTATTCATTGTGAGTTTATGTGTATGAGCATAAGCTTGCATGCCTGTAAGTGCACTGTATAAATGCCTGGTGTCTGTGGAGAAGGGGCTGGATCTCTCAGACCTGGAACTGTATGGTTGCCATGTGGGTGCTGGGACTGGAACCCAAGTCCGACACAAACAGGAAGTGGTCTTGCCCCTGTACCATCTCTTTATTTATGTCTTCTTTATCTTTGTCTGTGGTATAGAATCTTCTTTTTCCTATACATTGAGTAGAGCTACCACATTATTCATTTGTGTTCCTAATGTTTCCACATCTGTATCAGGGGACCTCCCTGATTAGGAACCTGCTCTGATCAGGCACCTGCTGTGTTCCCTTCTCATTCCCCACTGCTCTGTGACATGATTCCTGTCCTGTCAAGGGTGAGCGTGCACACGCTATTGCTAGCAGGTGACATGAACTCCAGATCTCCTGCCTCCTTTCTCAATAAGATGCTATAGATGAGAAACAGCATCAAGTCTTCAGGAATTCATTCCTGCTTCCTCACTCCTCTCCCATCTTTGTCTCACCCCACTCCCAGCCATGGCCCTCAGTACCTTCATTGTCAAGGATTCTCCTCAGAGACCACAGAAGAAGGGAGTAGCGGAGGATTATCAGTGGGACAGAGATGTTGGGCTTGATGGCCAGGGACAAAAGCTGGTCCACATGTGGAGTAGTGGTTGTTGAGGCTGAAGTAGAAACACAAGTTGAGTCTTTGACCAGACCTCAAATCTGAGGAAATCTCACCATAGCGTCTGGGTTGTCTAGCAATTCAGCAATACACAGAGTTCCACCCCCATTGCTATGTAACAACTGTTTAGGTGGATCCTGAGTAGGAAGGGAGAGATAGCATGTTCCGTGACCTAATAAGACTCAGGCAGCTATGGTAGGAGAAGCAGGATAATAATGGAGCCTCATCTTTCGTCTGGCAGGATAGGAGGCATGAGATGACCCGTGAGGATGGTGCCAGGGAAGAAGAAAGATCAGGTGAGAGGAAAAGCAACAGTGAGTGCAGAATGAGGAAAAGGCCAGGAAACACAAGGATGCTCAGACTGTGACAGCCAGCGAGAACCGCAGTGAGAGAACCATGTATCCACAATTAATGAGATAGGAGAGGGAGAGAAATGAAATGAATGGCGGAAAAATGACCATCAACCCAAGGACTCATGGTGATTACATTACTACACACACACACACACACACACACACACACACACACACACACCCTAATCTGCAGTGAGTTTCTTCCCCTTCTTCCCAGTTACCTGTATGCTCCAGCTTTTCTTCCAAGAGTGACTTGATCATCTCCTTAAGCCAGGCCCTGCAGTCCCCCTGTGAGGTCCTGGATAAGAAGTCTGTTAACTCCTTGTTTTTCTGCCACATCTCTTTCATCCATCTGGATGCAGGGTCAACTTCAGTCCACTTTCCAGTGCTTGAGTCAACATGGACCATTTTGTGTCCATTGAGGTCAAAGTCCCAGGATCCATTGAAATGTCCATCTCCTTCATGCCAACAACACAGCCTGGCCTGCAGAGAGAGGGGCTCTGTGCCCATTGCAAAGAGATCAGCCACTGCTCTTAATGAATCCTGCCCCTTCCCCTCTCTTCCCATCTTCTGACCTTGCTCTCCCCTAAAGCCTTGCTGCAGGACCACTTAGGTTTGACTACCAGTGATTCATTCTTTTCCTCCATGAAAACAATGAATGTTCCTAACCTGTCACAAATCCTGTTCTTTCCTTCAGGGGCACATCTGATATGTTCTTTTATTTAGTTTGTGATAGTGCGGATTGACCTATGGCCTCAGGCATGCCAGGCAAGCACTCTACCCCAAGAATATGGGGCCATTTGAAGCTTACCTCTGAATATCTTCTTCTCCTGCTTCATGTGAACCACTTGTTCTTTGAGCAGGTCAACTCCATCTTTCAGAGTGTCAACCTGTTTGTCACAGATGTTTGTGGCATTCAATTGGTTCCCCCAAACACCAATGGCTTGGCAATTGCTGCTGCTGTTGTATGAAAGAAAAGTGTCTTCGTTCAGTTGGCCTTGGACTTTGTGCCACCATGGTCCAGACTTTGACTTGCTAACAGTGAAGCTGTAGCAAAGATAAGCAGCATCTGTGAAGGAAACATGCAGCGAAGTTAGGGATGAGGAACAGGGGCTCAGGGACAGTCTCTGCCTGTGGATCTAGAAAATCCTTTGGAAGGGAGTCTTTTAAAAAGGGAGAAATAAATAAATTTCTTAAGTAAGTAAAGTAAATAAAATAAAATGGCTGACTGACGTGGGAATTCCCTCTGTATGCTTGAATACCATTAATGAATAAAGAAGCTGCTTTGGACCTATAACAGGGCAGAATTTAGGTAGGCAGGAAAGACAGAACTGAATGCTGGGAGAAAGGAAGGTGGAGTCAGAGAGAAGACGTGTAGCCCTGCTGGAGAGCTGACTGAGCTTAAACTGAGCTAAGTAAAACATAGTCAGTCTATCTCTCTAGCCTGAAGATGCAGGTTATGGTGTGGCCAACCCCTGATCTCCACCGACAATTTGTGGAATGATGCTTAAAAGAAATCCCACACTAGCTCAGAATTGAGAAATAGATGGTCCTTTATTTAGGGGTAGACTCACAAATCAGACTTCTCTGCTTGAATGGAGATCAGAAAACGAATCCCACAACCACAACAGAGAGTCCGGATGCATGCTCTACATGGGCATATATGGTATAAGAAGCCACGCCCCAGAGGGTGGGTAACCTCTAGCTGTAAGACTTCCTACAGCAACAATCTCTTATCTGTTATCACATGACCTTATTAGGGGTTGGCCCTGTCAGTTATAGCAGGAAAACTTCAGGATGTCTTCTCTTGATCTGTTCATCCTGGAGAATCTCCAGAAGCTGCTCATGTAGACCGTGTGGAGACAGGATGGTGCGTGAGGCTGTGGGGCAGAGTGGAGCAGGGTGAGGATGGAACAGAAGTTGCTTGGACACCATTTTTACTGATATGTACTCTCAGATCATAGACTTGAACATCTTTGCTTGTTAGCTCTAATTGCCAGTTTGATCCAGCCTAGACTCACCTAAGAAGAGAGTGTCTACTGACGGCCTGTTTCTATTAATGATGTAGAAATGCCCAACCACTGTGGGTGTTACCATTCCCTGGTAGGTGGTCTCTGGTTGGATAAGAAATATAGCTCTGCAGGAACTAGTAATCCAGACAGCAAGCAGCATCCTCCATGACTCCTGCTGTGCCTCTCTGGCTGTGAAGTGAGTTCCTGGGTCCTAGATAATGCTGTGTGGAATAGCACGTGGGCCAGCCTCTGAGTATCTGCCCTGATATCCCTTTGGGACAGACAGAAGCAGGATATGACCTGCCTCACTGAAAAAGGTACCGAGCCATGTGGCTGCCATAGATAAGAATAATGGGTTAATATACGTTATAAGAGCTAATATGAAGCCTGAGTTAATGGGCCAATCAGTTTATAATCTATGGATACCTCTGTGTGATTTTCTTTGGAGCTAAATGGCTGTGGAAACTGGGCAGGATGGAAACCCCAACAAGCCCACTCCTCATGTTACAGAATGGCACTCACTACCAGAAGGCCCTCATTTTACAGAAGGTCACTTCATACTCATAACAGGAACAATCCATCAAGATGAAGTCTCAGTCCTGACCATCTATGCCCCTAACACAAGAAACATTACTAAAACTTAAATTGCACTTCAAACTCCACACAGTAATAGCAGGGGACTTCAACACTCCACTCTCGGCAATTGACAGTAGCTTAACAGGGAAATAAGAGAACAGATGTCATGATTCAAATGGACTTAACAGACATCTATAGAATATTCCACTCAAACACAAAAGAATATATCATCTTCTCAGCACCTCCTTGAACCTTCTCTAAAATTGATCACATACTCAGTAACAAGGCAAACCTCCACAGATACAAAAAAAATTGGAGTAACCCCTTGTGTCTTATTGGATCACCATGGATTAAAGTTAGAATTTAACAACAATACTACTCTCAGAAAGTCTACAAACTCATGGAAATTGAACAGTGAACTACTGAACCACCCCTGGGTCAAGGAAAAAATAAGAAAGAATTAAAGACTTCCTAGAATTTAATGAAAATGAAGGCACAACATATCCAAACCTATGGGATACTATGAAAGCAGTGCTAAGAGGAAAGTTCATAGCACTAAGTGTCCACATAAAGAAAATGGAGAAAGCTCACATTAGTGACTTAACAGCGCACCTGAAATCTTTACAACAAAAAGAAGTAGACTCACCCAGGAGGAGTAAAAGACAGGAAATAATCAAATTGAAGGCTGAAATCATCAAAATAGAAACAAAGAAAACAATACAAAAATTCAATAAAACAAAGAGCTGGTTCTTTGAGAAAATCAACAAGATAGACAAACCCTTATTTAAACTAATCAAAAGGCAGAGAGAGAATATCCAAATTAACAAAATCAGAAATGAAAAGGAGGACATAAAAACAGATACTGAGGAAATTCAGAGAATGATTAGGTCATACTACAAAAACCTGTACTCCACAAAATTGAATAACATAAAAGAAATGGACAATTTTCTAGATAGATACCATATACCAAAATTAAATCAAGACCAGATGAGCAATTTAAATAGACCTATACATTACAAGGAAATAGGAGCTGTCATCAAAAGCTTCCCAACTAAAAGTAACCCAGGGCCAGATGATTTTAGTGCATAATTCTACCAGAACTCCCAAGAAGAGCTAATACCTCTACTCCTCAAAGTCTTCCACATAATAGAAACAGAAGGAACATTGCTAAACTCTTTTTATGAGGCTACAGTTACCCTGATACTGAAACCACACAAAGACTCAACCAAAAAAGAGAATTACAGACTAATCTCATTCATGAACATGGATGCAAAAATACTCAATAAAATACTGGCCAACTGAATAGAAGAACACATAAAAAAAATCATCCACCATGATCAAGTCAGCTTTATCCCAGAGATGCAGGGCTTGTTCAACATATAAAAATCTATCAATGTAATTCATCATATAAATAAGCTAAAAGAAAAAAAACCCATATGTTCATTTCATTAGATGCTGAAAAAGCATTCAGCAAAATCTAACACCCCTTCATGATAAAGGTCTTGAAGAGATCAGGGATACAAGGAACATATCTAAATCTAATAAAGCAATATAGAGCAAGCTGACAACCAACATCAAATTAAATGGAGAGAAACTCAAAGTGATCCTGCTACAATCAGGAACAAGACAAGGCTGTCCACCTTCTCCATATCTCTTCAACGTAGTTCTTGAAGTTTTGGCTATAGCAATAAGACAACTAAAGGAAATCAAAAACAAAAGAAAGAAGTCAAACTTTCATTATTTGCAGATGATATGATAGTATATATAAGTGACTCCAAAAACTCTAGCATAGAACTCCTACAGCTGATAAATACCTTCAATGATGTGGCAGGATACAAGATCAACTAAAAAATATCAGTAGCCTGTAAGAAGAGAGAGGGCCTGCTTCTCATCCCGGCTGCCCAGCTAGCTTACACCCAAAATAACCACACAGAAATTGTATTAATTAAATTACTGCTTAGTCCATTATCTCTAGCCTATTATTGGCTAACTCTCACATCTTGATTTAACCCATATCTAATAATCTGTATGTCACCATGAGGTCGTGGCTTACCGGGAAAGATTTAGTATGTTTGACCTGGCATTTCCGTCTCAGTGGTGGCTCTCTCTCTATGGCAGCTCTTTCTCTGTCTCTGCTTTTTTCCTCCCAGAATTTAGTTTTGTCTTCTCTGCCTATTTAAGTTTTGCCCTATCAGGACAAGCAGTTTCTTTATTGATTAACCAATGAAAGCAACACATAAACAGAAGGACCTCCTACACCAGTAGCCCTCCTATACACAAATGATAAAGAAGCTGAGAGGGAAATCAGAGAAACATCACCTTTAATAATAGCCACAAATAGCATAAAATATCTTGGGGTAACACTAACCAAGGAAGTGAAAGACCTATTTGACAAGAACTTTAAGTCTTTGAAAAAAGAAATTGAAGAAGATACCAGAAAATGGAAAGATCTCCCATCCTCTTTGATAGGTAGGGTCAACATAGTAAAAATGGCAGTCCTACCAATAGCAATCTACAAATTCAATTCAATCCCTATCAAAATCCCAACACAAGTCTTCATAGACATTGAAAGAACAATAATCAACTTCATTTGGAAAAGCAAAAAAACTGAATAACCAAAACAATCCTGCACAATAAAGGAACTTCCAGAAGCATCACCATCTGTGATATCAAGCTCTACTACAGAGCTACAGCAATGAAAACAGCTTGGTACTGGCATAAAAACAGAGAGGTTGACCAATGGAATCGAATTGAAGACCCGGATATTAATCCATACACCTATGAACATCTGATTTTTGACAAAGAAGCTAAGATTATACAATGGAAAAAAGAAAGTACCTTCAACAAATGGTGCTGGCATAACTGGACATTAACATGTAGAAGAATGAAAATAGAGCCATATCTATCCCTATGTACAAAACTCAAGTCCAAATGTATTAAGGACCTAAATATAAATGCAATCACACTGAACTTTATAGAAGAAAAAGCGGGTAGTAGTCTTCAATGCATGGGCTCAGGAGAACACTTCCTAAATGTAACCCCAATATCACAGACACTGAGAGCAATAATAAATAAATGGGATTTCCTGAAACTGAGACGCTTCCTTTAAGCAAAGGACACAGTCAATAAGACAAAAAAGCAGCCTATTGAATGGAAAAAGATCTTCACCAACCTTACATCAGACAAAGGATTTATCCCCAAAATATATAAAGAACTCAAGAAATTAGACATCAAAATTTTAAATAACGCAATTAAAAATGGTGTATAGAACTGAACAGAGAATTCTCAAGAGAAGAATCTCAGCTGGCCAAAAGATACTTAAGGAAATGTTCAACATCCTTAGCCATTAGGGAAATACAAATCAAAACAACTTTGAGATACCATCTTGTACCTTTCAGAAATGGCTAAGATCAAAAACATCATAGCTTATATTGGAGAGGATGTGGAGTAAGGGGAACACTCATCCATTGCTGGTGGGAATGCAAACTTGTACAACCACTTTGGAAATCAGTATGGTGGCTCTCAGAATATTGGGAGTCAACCTATCTCAGGATTCAGCAATTCCATTTTTGGGCATATATCCAAATGATGCTCAATCACATATTTGTTCAACTATGTTCATAGCAGCATTATTTGTAATAGCCAGAATGTTGAGATAATTTAGATGTCCTTCAACCGAAGAACAGATAAAGAAAATATGGCACATTTACACATTGGAGTACTACTCAGTGGTAAAACAATGACATCTTGAATTTTGCATGAAAATGGATGGAATTAGAAAACACTTTCCTGAGTGAGGTAACCCAGACCCAAAAGATAAATATGGTATGTACTCACTCATAAGTGGATACTAGCGATAAACAAAGGATATTAAGCCTATAGTTCATGATCCTAGAGAAGTTAAGCAATAAAGTGAACCCAAAGTAAAACATATATAGATCCACCTGGAAAGGGGGAAATAGAGAAGATTGCCTGACACAATTGGGAGCATGGGGGTGGGGGTAGAACGGAGGGTGGAAGGGGAAGAAGAAGGGAGAAGGGGAGAGGTGAGGAAAACTTGAGGGAATGGGATAGTCGAGATGGAGGAAGGACAGAGATGAGAGCAAGGAAAGAGATATCTTGATTGAGGGAGCCACGATAGGGTTAGCAGAAAGCTGGCTCTAGAGAAATTCCCAGGAATACACAAGGATGACCCAAGCTAGGACCCTAAGCATAGAGTAGAGGGGGCCCAATCTTGACTTGCCCTGTAGTCAAACTGATGAATATCTTAAATATCACCATAGAACCTTCATCCAGCAACTGATAGAAACAGAAGCAGAGACCCACATTGGTGCACTGGACGGAGCTCCTGAGGTCCAGTTGAAGAGTGGGAGGAATGAGAATGTGAGCAAAGAGGTAAAGACCATGATGGGTTCAGCCACTGAAACAGTCTGCCTGAGCTAGTGGGAGCTCACCAACTCCAGCCAGACTGGGAAGAACTAAGAATGGGACCAAACCGGTCCCTCTGAGTGGGGTTGGCAGTTGCATGTCTGGGGAAGACTGAGGGGCCACTGGCAGTGGCGCCAGAATTAATCCCTTCTGCATATGCTGGCTTTTTGGGAACCCATTCTCTTTGGATGGTCACCTTGCCTGGCCTGGATATAGTGGGGAGGGCCTTGTCCTTTCTGTGGATTGGATGAGGGTGAGGTAGGAGGGTATATGGAGGGAGCAAGGGGGCGTAGGAACTTAGATTGGTATGTATAGTGAAAAAGGATAGTTTTTTTTTTTTTTTTTTGGTTTTTCGAGACAGGGTTTCTCTGTGGTTTTGGAGCCTGCCCTGGAACTAGCTCTTGTAGACCAGGCTGGTCTCGAACTCACAGAGATCCGCCTGCCTCTGCCTCCCAAGTGCTGGGATTAAAGGTGTGCGCCACCACCGCCCGGCGAAAAAGGATAGTTTTTAAATAAATATATAAAAATGAAACATTAAAACAAATCTAAAATGACTACAAGCTTGACTATTATAGATGATTATTAACACATATTTTTAAATTAACACATTACATCTTTAAATGAGGTGCACAGATACAATACCTTAATCAAGAGCAGAAATATATATGTAATAAAATTGACCTAAAACTTGTATTGATAGAGCAAGATTCATACCAATGCAATTCTCTATAGCATATCCCCCTTTAAATGTAAACAAACATTTATAAACAATCATTTAGGGAATTTCATCAATTTGTTGGCAGAGGACTGTTAGTTTGTTTCAGCTGCACAGCCCTGAAATAATCACCCAGAAACTTGGTCATCTGAATCTGTGCTTGGCCTATTAGCTCTAACCTCTCACTGACTAGCTCTTACATCTTAATTTAATATGCTTATTGCCACATGGCTGTGGCTTACCAGGTAAAGTTCTGTCCAGCGTCTGTCTCCAGCGGGGCTACATGCCATCTCTCTGACTCTGCCTTCTTTTCCCCAGCATTTACTTTAGCTTTCCCCGCCTGCCTCTATTCTGCCCTGTGCAGGCCCAAGACAGTTCTTTATTGACCAATGGTATTTACAGCATTCAGAGGGGAATCCCACATCAAATTGCCACCTGGTGGAAGATGGGGTAAAATGTACTTTATGGGTGGTAAAGCGGGGAAAGCTGGATGTGTATGGAGGGGGAACAGGCTGATAGATATGAACCTCATGGGAATCAAAGCTGAGCTTGGAGGGACAAATCTAATCAGGAATTCGAAAGACTGAGGGAGAGAGGGATTATGACAGATTCTATAGGGTGTGCTATGGTTTGAAATCCTGCTTTAGATCAGAAAGAAAGAAGGTAAAAAAATTGTGGACATGTGTGTTGTTGTGGCTGCCTTGTCCCTGGAAACATGCTGTTGTCCTGAGCTCCCACCCCACTCCCCGCAGACCCTTCATCTCACTCACCGGCAGTTGTGGCCTTAGCAACCGTGGGCAATATTATCAGAAAAGACAGAAGCGGTGTAAAGTCCATGCCTTCAGCTGGTGCCTTGGCAGACTGCACCAGAATCCAGAAATTTATAATAAGACCACACCCAACTCTCACCACTAACAGACCCATGCTCACCCTATCAACCAGCTGTGACCACCTCACACCACTTCTGGGATCCTCCCTGTCTTTGGACAGCAATTGTCCATAAACCAATAACTCCCAGGTCCTACCTTTTATGACTCAGGTCACAACTTCCAGGGAGTGGAGAGAATGGCTTTGCTTTTGCCCGTTCTTCAGACTGAGCTCCAGGACAGCCCGAACTTTAAGGAGAAATGCTGTCTGGGGGATGGGGACCATTAAACACACAGAATCGTCTTTTCTGTCAAGAGAGATGTATAACCCGTTTTCTGCCCAGAAGGCTGGAAAGACATGGGGTTAATAGCCTGGTGACCTCTGTGTTATCTGTATGGTCAGACCACAACAGCTACCCCAGATCCTTATCTTGATCTTGTTTATCTCAGTCAATCACAGCAGGATTCTCCTCCAGACCCTTATCTTGAGCTTGTGTCCTCAGTTAATCCCCTAGAACCTATCTTTATGGAAGATGTCACTTGTACTTGAAATGAGTTTTGTTGTATTAAGCTTTGCTGTGTACATGAGATTGAGTTAATATCCACCAGGAGACATTTTCCCAATTGTGTAGTGATTAGAAATGCCCGAAATAAACTACCTGGGGTCAGACTTTCAAAGTCTGAACCAATACTGCCCACTGAGTCAGGTTAAACTGGGCTTGCTTCTTGCTTCCTGTAGATCAACCCTCTGCTGGTGGTGGTGTTAGCAGGGATCCCACAGGCGTCTTTCAAAGGCAATCTCATGGGGGTAAATGCTGTCTTGTGGGTGGTAAAATTCACCCTAAGCAGGGTCAGGAGTAAAAGGTTGGACCAATTTTCACTGGTTTCCAAAATTAATTTAGAGAAGGCTGACTTAATAGTTCAGTTCTGCCTTGGACCCTGTCCTGAGCTTTGAGGTCAGTAGACACAATTTCCTGGTAACATTTAAGGCATTACTGATCATTTAAGCTATGGATAGAGTGAAGGCAAACCCATTACCTTATTATGATTGACAAGGGGCAGTCCATACCTAGAAATATTTTTATCTGAAAGAATCTTGTTCACTGTCAGAGCAGTGTCCCCCTGAGTAGCAAAGGCTTCTATCCATTCTGAGAAGATACCAACACATACTAATGGATACATCTACACACTACATCTGATGTGAGGAGGCTTCATCTCTGGGAAGTCAAATTTCCATTTCTTATCATAGGCTACTCTTCTCAGATGGACAGAGGGGACCTGTTTGTCTCTTGCCTTCTTGGGTTGACCTGAGTGCAGGAGAGACTTTGAGAGGCAGCCTGAGCAGCCACCGCTCAGAGAGACGTAATCTGGAACCTAGAAGATAAGACCTAGTCAGTCTGGTGGCACCCAGTGCCTGAGCAGCCACCGCTCAGAGAGACGTAATCTGGAACCTAGAAGATAAGACCTAGTCAGTCTGGTGGCACCCAGTGTGTGGTCTAGGCAGTCGATGTACCACAAGGCATCTGAGGGCAACAGTGAGGATGCTCTCTGTTATTCCTTGGTCGCTTGCGCCTTTAAGGGACAAGCCACACCCACTCCCAGTGACCTCTGACCACTTGTCCCACCTGGAAACTCTCTTTTCTTACTGTCCCCTTTCTGGTGTGCACACGTGTCTATCCCTGTCTGCCTTTCTCTCTCTCTCCCTCTCTCCTTTAATAAATGTTTATGCCTATTTTCTGTGTCTATGTGTCTGTTTATAAGCGCCCACCTGCTGTTGGGAACCCGCCACCGCTTGGCTCCCCTGGCTGCATGGCCCTCTGCTTTGGGACTCACAGCGGCCAGCCCAGCAGAGACGCTCCGGAGTTCTGCACCGGGCACCTGCTAGCGGCTCCGGACACAATGGGCTCACATCCACCTGCTTCGGTGGCTCTCCTGGGAACCCGGAAGTCTCTGTGCCCAGGACCCGCTGCATATTTTTTTTTTTTAAAAACAACACTCTCGAGTCCAGCAATGGTGTAGGAGGTCCTTCTGTTTGTTTGTTGCTTTCATTAGTTAATTAACAAAGAAACTGCTTTGGCCTGATAGGGCAGAACTTAGGTAGGCAGAGAAGACAGAACTGAATTCTGGGAGGAAGAAAGCAGGGTCAGGGAGAACCGCCATGGAGCTGACAGAATCAGACACGCTGAATCTTTCTCAGTAAGCCACGGCCTCATGGTGAACACAGATTATTAGAAATGGGTTAAATCAAGGTGTGTGAGAGTTAGCCGATAAGAGGCTAGAGATAATGGGCCAGGCAGTGATTTAATTAATGCAATTTCTGTGTAGTTCTTTCAGGTGTAGGCTAGCCAGGCGGCTGGGACAAGCAAAGGGCCCTGCTCTCCTTACACCACAGCGAGATCCACTATTCAGTTGGCTCCTGTGTTGCAGTTTGGGAGAGGGCCTTATCCTCTTCCTACTGGGAGTCAGTGAGTTGGGGGTGGAGCTATGAATGAAGAAAGGCAATGGGCTGGATGGAATGGGCTCTGCAGGCTTCTCTCTGGCTTGGCAGGCTGCCCAGTCTGCTCTCTGTTTTTTTTTGGGGGGGGGGGCTTGTTCCTTGTTGGCTGCTTGATGCCTCTTGCCAATAGGTAACAGTCACCTCTGTAGGGAGCCAAACCAGAGCCACAATTACCTCCGTGTTTTAAAGGCTTCCCCTCAGCAGTCAGTAGTCTGCTTTTGAGTGATGGCTTGGGCATGAAGGGGAGCAAAGCACCCCTGCTGTCCATATGAATGTTTACTCGTCTGTCCCTTCACCAGTGCAGGGCTTGAGTGAGAACTCAGTTCTGCCTTTGGGGCCGCTATCCCTGAGGTAAGGCCTGAGCCCATACAGTAACCATACAGCAATTCTCCTGACTCAGCTGAGGTTTAGAGTTCTCCCTCAGTTTCAGTCCACATCAAAGGCTGCTCTCTCCCACTGACAGAAGCCACGATGCTGTGTTGTTAAAAGTAAGTTTGTTTTGCTCTCTGTTTCCTGGAAGCTGACTTTCCTCAGCCTAAAACCCTGACTTGTTTCTGAGAATAATCTTACCTTCTCTGACCCTCCCTGACCTTCCCTAATAGCACGGTGACCTCATGTTTTTTTTTTTTTTAAGAGTTTTTTTTCCCCTTGTATTTCCTTATTGCCCCATTGTCCCTGTCTTCTGTAAAATGACCTGTGATTTTACTCCTTAAAAGGGGCCCAAGAAATGGATTTGGGGTTGTACCCTTTAAACCTCAGCTCTTGGATGCTACCTCAATAAAAAAAAATCAAGTTTGCATCAAATTTGGCTCAGATTGTGGCGTGGCCTTATTGTCACAGTTGGGATTAACATGAACAAGTTGACTCAAAAGTGAGTAGCTTTTCAGCATCCAAAGCAATGGCTGAGGACAAAAGGAATTTCTTGTTTCTGCTCATCTTACATCCTGGGTGGAGCTGTGGTTTCGAGGATGGACTCCAGGAGAGCATAGGGCTTGGGGCTTATTAGGAAAGGGGTGGAGATGAGTCTGAAAGTGGTGGGGAGATGGGGAAGAGGAAGATGGGCTGTAGGCAGGGTGGAGGGAACCCAACAGAAGGTCTCAGCCTAGGAAGGGAGCAGGACAGGTGGCTGGAGGCCGATGACAGGAGTTTTTAGAAACCTAAACATCAGAATAATCTCCAGAATCACAACCCTTAAGCCAAGCTAAAGATGGGTTTTAAACAAGGGTCAGAAAAACAAAAACGAAAAACAAACAAACAAACAAAAACAAGAGTCAGTCGTTTATCAATAAAAGGGAATTGATCAGGGTACCCTGGGTCCTGTGTCACTGAGTCAAACTGCCTTTGCAGTAGCTGGGTCCAGGGTCCAGTAAATGGCCATCCCATGTCACAGGGCCTGTCAGCTCACAGTTTCAGAGCAAGCACTCCCTGCATTCCTCCCCAAACCCTTGGGAGAAATTCTTTAGCACTCACTGACATCGTGAGGATTTAGAGTTGGTGGTCTTCTTGTTAGGAGAACGTTTATGTGACTGGTCTAAGTAGACAAATCCATTAGTACTGGCAATGAAGAGAGGAAGAGGCATGAGATCTTCCACAGCTCCCCTGCTGTGGGAACAAGGAGAATAAGGAGGACAGGGAGCAAGTGAGAATACAAGCAGGGGAGGAGGAGTTTGTGACTTCAGCAGTGAGTTGATGTGACTGGAAATTTCCTATCCAGGAGAGCAGAGGTACCAACAGCAATCACAGGGGTGCCACCTTGTGGTGGAATCATAAGAGAAAACAGCTGACTCCTCTAGGGACCAAAAGAGGAACAGAGCAAACAACTGCATGCAGATGTTGCCACCTGGTGGCAGAATCCAGAAAACCCATCAGAATCCCAGTCAATCATAGCGATTAAAGTCCAGGTACCCCTGTCAGGGGAGCAAAAGAAAACAGAATCACCAGCAACAAAATCAAGAAATCGGGCAACTCCCTGGGCCAAATGTTCCTGTCATGCATTCAAGTGCTCACACAGTTGGCCATCCACTCTTTCAAGAAAACTGAAATCTTGTCTCTCATGAGAGGCAGAAACGGAATATCAGATCCCCCACCACTGCATCCCACTTTAGCATGGGACGACGGAGGAAGAAGTTCTCCTCACAATTTTCTTTCCTAATCTCAATGCAGCTTCTTTGTCCCTTTCCTCTTTAATCAGAACCAGAACTGAATTCACTACAGAGACCTACTTCCTAGAGTATCCAGAAGGATTTTATATGTTATTTGGGGAAATTGCTGCCATCCCAGATTCCTTTGGACGCAGTGAGAGGACCATGACCCTGAAAGGTTTATCAGTAGGTACCTCCCCTGCAACCTCCTCATGGGAGGGAATGCAGGGGACAAGGCTGAATACCACAGAGATCCAGCTGGGGCCTCTAAATGAAGTGATCTAGGTGAGATAGTCATTGACAATGATGCTGATTAAATCAATCAAAAAATTTGCATCTTTTAAAGCAATTGGCAGAAAAGTGTGAGCTCGTGCATCTAAAGTCTCTTGGTAACTGAGCTGAGCGGTGCAGTGTTTTAAAAAGACAAAATCACAGTGACATCAGTGCTCAAGGTGGGGTACTGCAGTAGAGAAGAATTTGAGGTAGCCTAGTATTTTAGTTTTTTTTTTTTTTGCAAAGCTCACCAGTATTTCCCAGACACTCCACAATTGTTATTCATTTACATGTTTTAGCTGTTTTAGTTTTATGTTTAGTCTCGCACAACCCCCAGTTATTTTGGTTAATACACCTGGACCATAGTTAGGGTCAAGGACAGAGCCAAAAACAGTACCAAGGTGGACATGGCTCTTGGAGAAAGAGAAGTGTCCAGGCAGTCACAGAAAAAGTTGGGACCTTAATCATTGCAACTGGATTTAGACTTTGAAGGAGAAGCTCTCTGCGAAATTTTACCTCTTGGCAATCTGTTACTGGAACTACCCCCTTTTCTTGGGCAGAAGTTTAGAATATTCCACAGCATCCTCTGTACTTTTCTTCCTGTGTTGTTTCTTCAAAGCATCAGTGGTTCATCAGTGTTTGAGATGCAGGACACATGGAGTAGTTGATGCCTAAACTTGGGCGCTTTAGTCCTGGCGTCTTATCTTCTATGTTTAAAGGCTTTCTGAAAACATCTTGGTGGATTTGATGGCTATTCTGGGTTGCCAAATTGACTACATCAGTATTTAACCAAAACCTCAAAGCCTAACCATACCTGTGAGCGACTAATTTCTTACTTAAATCATTTCATGTGGGCAGATCCCACTTCGAATCCTGATCTTTGAGGTGGGAAGACACCATTTTAATACAGATCTTTTGAGGAAGAGGTTAGAAGATTCACCTCTAATCTGGACCACACTTTCTGCTGGCCGCCTACGTAAAGGACAGGAAGAAGGGAAGAAGGAAGCTCTGCTCTTTGCATGCTTGCCCTTCGTCTAACTGGCAAGTTCATTCATTCTTTCTTCTCTGAGACAGGGTTTCTCTGTGTAGCCCTGACTGTCCTGAAATTTGCTTTTGTTTACCAGGCTGGCCTGGAATTCACAGGAATCCACCTGCCTCTGCCCCTCAACTGCTGGGATTAAGGGCGTGTGCCATGATGCCTGGCTTTTTTCTTTTTCTATAGAGAATATTAGTGGGACTTTAAGAGAGATCACTGAGTCTGTAGGTCACTTTGGTATGAACATTGTAAATGAATTTCTTACAATCAATGAACACAAGGTTGTCTCCAATTAGTTTTGGCCCTTTCAGGTTCTTTCATCTGTCTGGAGTTTCTAGTCTCAGCTCTTTTACCTCTTTGGCTGAAGTTGTTGATGTTACTGACAATGAAGCAGTTCTCTTAATTTAACTTTCTGGTCAAATGTTGTGAGTGCATGTAAATAGAACTGATTATTTTTGTTTGCTGATTTTTTTTATCCTATAAGTTCATACTCATTCTATTCTCCTAGCATCATTTGTTGGACTCCAGAGTTTTCTAAGCTTGCTATCATGTCATATGCAAGCAGAGACTTCTTAACCTCTTCATTTCTAAACTTGATGCATTTTATGTATTTTTTTCTTGCCCAATTATCTAGGATTTCTAGTGCCACATTGAGTAAAGATGCGAATGGCACCTTCCTGGCTTCAACTCCTCACTGTTAAGTCTTCTGCTTTCTGTATTATATTGTAAGTCTCTCTCTCTCTCTCTCTCTCTCTCTCTCTCTGTACATTCTTCCCATATTTAATTTCCTGGCAGATTTTTATCAGACAGTGTGTTGAGTTTTGACAGCTTTTCTTTCTCTGCATTTGTTGACGGGATGATGATGTTTTGCCTTTTATCCTCTTCATTTGGTCCATCACATTGATTGATTAGAGTGTCATTCAACTTTCCTGGCCCATTGATGTGCAAGTGAGGGCAGGGAGTACAAGGGGCAGAGGAACGAGTGTCTTCATTGAGTTTTACTACTTCGTTGATTATTTTTCCCTAGTGTATCTGTATTTTCTACTTTTTAAAAAGATCCTTATCGTTATTCTTGTTTTCATTCTTCTGGTTTCCAGAGGTTAGTTTGCTCTGCTCTTTGTTTTTAGGGTAGAGATCAAGATTGTTAACTGGAAGCCTTCCTTAGCTTAATGTAAGCATATATTACTTCATAGTTTCCTTTAACAGTACTTTTCCTGTGTGCAGCAGATTCTTTCCAGAAAGTTATCTTTAATGTCTGTTTCAGGTCTCTTGCTGCAGCAAGGCGAGTGGGAGCACCTGGAGCGCGAGCTCGGAAGGAGACTCCTCGGGTTGTAAGAAAATGGCAGACAAGCCGGACATGGGGGAAATCGCCAGCTTCAATAAGGCCAAGCTGAAGAAGACCGAGACGCAGGAGAAGAACACCCTGCCGACCAAAGAGACCATTGAACAGGAAAAGAGGAGTGAAATTTCCTAAAAGCCCAGACTGGAGGATTCCCCCACCCCGCCCCACCCCGTCATCTCCGAGACCCCCTCGTGACGTGGAGGAAGAGCCACCTGCAAGATGGACGCGAGCCACAAGCTGCACTGCTGCACTGTGAACCCGGGCACTCCGCGCCGATGCCACCGGCCCGCGGGTCCCTGAAGGGGGACCCCCTACTAATCGGACTGCCAAATTTCACCGGTTTGCCCTGGGATATTATAGAAAATTATTTGTATGATTGATGAAAATAAAACACCTCGTGGCAAAAAAAAATGTCTGTTTCACATAAATAACATTTATATACAAGAAAACAGGACTATCAAAATTTGGATTTTTGCTTAGGATAAATGTTCATACAAGTTTTTTTTTTCTGTAATGAGTACTTTTATTAAAAGGAAACCAATGTCACTTTGTATTCAAGTCACATCTACTTCTTTTATGGTAATGGGAAGAAAACACATAAAGACAGAAAAATCTAGGGATGTTTCGAATTTTTGTTCTTTTGCAGAAGCAGTCTTATCTTTTCATGAACATTTCCCTTCCTTCATGCTTCAGGGCCACTTGGTTATGGTCTGCAGCGTTGGACGAATCGAGGGTACAAGCACACATCTCGGATGTGATATCTGTTCAGAATCCAACTTAGGAATCTTTCCAGGCCCAGGCCATAGCCTCCATGAGGACATGTACCATATTTTCTCTGATCTGTATACCAGTAATACGGAGCAGGGTCGATTCCCTCCCTTTTGTAGCCTTCCAGAATCTCTTCACTATCCCAAGAGCGCATCGAGCCGCCCACAATCTCACCAACATTGGGCATCAGCACATCAACAGATTCAGTGAGCCGAGGATCCTCAGGACATCGCTGCATATAGAAGGACTTGATCTCCACTGGAAATCGACACAGCAGGATCGGTTCATTAATGGTGTCTGTCATCAGTCTCTCAGGAGCTTCAGGAATATCGTCTCCAAACTCATAGAGCGTCCCATCCTCTTTCTTTACATCGTGTTCCCTCAGCCACTCAATAGCATCTGAATAGTTCATTCGTCTGAAAGGCCGTTTAGGAGGTTTAAAGTTCGGGTTGAGGTCGTACACTATGCTCGCCACTGGTGACTTCAAGACTCTGTCCACCACATCACACACCAGGTCCTCCAAACGGTTCAAGAGGTCCTCAAAGGTCAGGAAGGGGCACTCAGCTTCCACGTGTGTGAATTCAGCCAGGTGCCTTCGTGTTCTGGACTGTTCGGCCCTGTAGGACTGGGCGATACAGAAAACATCCCCCAGGGCCGGAAGGCAGGTCTCCAGGTACAGCTGCGAGGACTGGGTCAAAAACGCTTCCTCCCCAAAATAGTCAAGCTTGAAGAGTGTGGCCCCGCCTTCCACCTGCGTCTGCACCAGCGTCGGAGTGGTAACTTCACAGTAGCCCCTGTCGAAGAAGTGATCCCTAAAGCACCTGGTGATCATGGACCGTGCCTTCAAGATTTTGGACATGTTCTCTCCGCGGATCATCATGTGCCGGTTGTTGAGCTGGACATCGACATCGGACTCCTCGTTGATCAGGTTATCAGCTCCTCCAGCTGGGGCCAGCCCCACCAGTTCCCAGAAGTCACAGCTCAGCTCGCGGCCTCCTGGAGCCTGCTTGCCCTTTGGAGTCAGGTTTAGTGTTCCATATACTGCTACGCTGCTCTCAGTGGATAAGACTACTCCATTGTAACATTGGCACAAGTCATCTGACAAGACACACTGCAGATAGCCAACACCAGAAACATCAAATTCTTTCCTTGCCTACGCAACCTGTGGACCCAGCCAAACACCTTCACTCTTTGGCCTCTATATCCTTCTAATGCACAAATCTTTACACAGGCTGGCTCTGGCAGGCTTGGGTCATTTTTAATGATAATTTTCTTTGCTTCCTCCAGGTTCTTTTCTCTTCGTAAGTTGTCTTCTGCCTCTTTCTTCTCCCGAGAGTCATTCTTCATCTGTTCTCTGTGCCACATCTTTTTAATGTTCTTCATCTGTGACTTAGAAATGACATCCCACCTCTCATTTTCCTTTTGTGAGTCTACATAAATGGTGGGAAACGGCTCCTTCCCGACTGTCATCAAAGCCTTCAGGCCGGTTTTAAATGGCTTCTCCTTGGTTCCATCTCCTGTTGCATCATTTCCTTCTCGGTCAGAGACATACAGCTCTGCGAGTACCATCCCTGCAGTCGCCCTGATCACCTCCGAGGACATCGACACCGCAACACCGCCGCCTGGTCACCTCAACGTGCACACCCATACAAGTTTTAAAAATTATTTTATTTTATGTGTATGTATGTTGTTTCGCCTGAATATATGTGTGCATACCATGTATATGCCTGGTGCCCTTGGAGGACAGAGGAAGGTGTCATATTCCTGGAACTGCAGTCATCTGTAACTCCAGCTACACATAACTGCTGTTGTGAGCACCATGTGGGTGTTTGTATTTGAACTTAGGTCCTCTGGAAAAGCAGCTGGTGCCCTTAATCATTGAGGCATCCTTCCAGCTTTCTATGTTTTTTTTTTTAAAACCTCAGTATATATTTGTGGTTGCTTAAATAAGAATGGCCCACATAGGCTCATAAATTCGAATGCTTGGTAACCAGGGAGGCTTTGGCTTTGTGGGGTCAGTGTGGCCTTGTTGGAGGAAATGTGTCACTCCAGTGACTTTGGGGTTTCAAATGCATGTCTGAGCAGTCTTCTCTGGCGAATACCCCACAACGTTTCTGAAAGTCTGACCAAGATTCCAGAACCAGACCTAAAGACACCAGAGACCCCGGGGGACAGAGAAGACTGTGGTGGTCAAGGAGCTCCAAGGGAAGTGGTCCTCAACTAATGGGTCTCAACCCTTTGGAGGGTTCAAGGGGCTTTTCAAAATGGTCACAGGCCACATGTCAGATAGCTTGCATATCGGATATTCATACTATGATTCATAACACTAGCAGAATTACAGTTATGAAGGAACAACAAAAATAATCTTTGGCCAGGTAAGGTGGCGGCGGTGGCCAGGCGCGGAAAGTGGAGGACAACAGGGGTGGGGAGGGGAGAAACGCAGGAGCAGACAGGTCTGCGAAGCGCCCCGCCAACCTCCGACCTGAGGAGGAGGCAAACTTGAGGGAGCCGATTGCCAAGGGGCGCGCTGGCGGACAGAAAACTTTAATCGCTTCCTGGGGGTAGAAGAAAACGGGGAGGGAGTTCTGTGGTCCAAACCCCACAATCGCTGCCCACCGCGCGAACCTGAGAGAAAGTTGACCTGCCCAGAGGCTTGCTCTGCACCTGGTCCGCGCGAGGCAGAGGTGTCTGTCTGTCCATTCTGTCCGCCCCATGCTCCCTGAGAGCCAGAGTAAGAGATTGAACCGCACTGCCTGGTCGCGCGGGTCAGGGCTCTTGCCCCATCCTTCCACGGGGGACACGAAGGTAAACGTCACCTCTATTTCTCTTCTCTGTCCTGCAGCCACCGCCCAACTTCCTTTTTCTCCTCTTTCCCCGCTGATAATTTTTTTTCTTTTTTGGTTGGGGTGGGGGCGCGAAAAGACGGAGTCTCTTTCCTTATGCAACTTCCTCGGGCGCCCTTTGCAAGCCCTCCCCCCATGGTTATCCTTTTTTTTTAATTTTTTAAAAATATTTTTATTTATTATGTATACAGTGTTCTGTCTTCATATATGCTTACTCGCCAGAGAGGGCACCAGATCTCATTACAGATGGTTGTGAGCCACCATGTGGTTGCTGGGAATTGAACTCAGGACCTCAGGAAGAGCAGTCAGTGCCCTTAACCTCTGAGCCATCTCTCCAGCCCCCCACCCTCCATGGTTATCTTTTATCCTGCTCCTTTGCCACCTTCAGAAACAAGCATTTGAGATCACCCAAAGTTCCCAGGAACAAAAAGAGAGTTTTAAGAAATTGTTCTAGTTAAGGGAAACCGAGATGAGAAATAAAAACCCCCCAAACGCCTCTGTGTGTGTGTGTGTGTGTGTGTGTGTGTGTATGTGTGTGTGTGTGTGTGTGTGTGTGTGTGTGCGCAGCAAAAAGACTCCGTGGCTGGCACTGAGCACAGGCATCCTTACTAATAAAAACAGGCGACCCGCGGCGGGGCCTCCAGCCAAGAGTTTGCCTTCGCTCTTTCCACTTGCCACTTCGCAACCAGGCTCAGCTGCGGAGAAGGGACCTGCTGTATGCGGTGGAGGCGCCTCTCGCCAGCATCTCTCTCTCTCTCTCTCTCTCTCTCTCTCTCTCTCTCTCTCTCTCTCTCTCTCTCGCTCGTGTGTGTGTGTGTGTGTGTGTGTGTGTGTGTGTGTGTATACAGGCGAGCCAAGAAGACTCCGCAACTCGCTTTGAGCATAGACATCCTCGCTAATAAAAACATTTCCCCCACTTGGGGGAAAGTTGCACGGGGCGGGGGGGGGGACAGAAAAAGAAAAAGAAATAAAGGCTCCTCTGGATTTTTTCCCTCGCTTTTTAAGGGAGCATGGCCGGACGCTGGTCTGGAATTGGCTGCGTCCCCGCGGGAAGGAGGCGCTTTTTTCTCGGGGCCGGCTGGTGGGCGGGGCGCGGGCGTGTGGGAGGGGCGAGCGGAGTTGGCGGGGACCGTGAGTTTTGACAGAGGCCATCAAGCCAGGTCTGCCTCGCGACCCCTGCGCCCGCTCTTCTGCCCTTCTGCTCTCAGGAGCTGCTGTCTAGTGCCAGCTCGCATCCTTGCCCAGGTAGGGCGGCGGTGGCCGGGCGTGAAAAATGGAGGAAGACAGGGGGTGGGGTTGGGGAAACGCAGGAGCAGAGGGGTCAGCCAAGTACCCCGCCAGCCTCCGACCTGAGGAGGAGGCAAACTTGAGGGAGCCGATTGCCAAGGGGCGCGCTGGCGGACAGAAAACTTTAATCGCTTCCTGGGGGTCGAAGAAAAGGGGGAGGGAGTTCTGTGATCCAAACTCCGCGTTCGCTGCCCACTGCGCGAACCTGAGAGAAAGTTGACCTGCCCAGAGGTTGCTCTGCACCTGGTCCGCGCGAGGCAGAGGTGTCTGTCTATCCATTCTGTCCGCCCCATGCTCCCTGATAGCCAGAGTAAGAGATTGAGCCGCACTGCCTGGTCGCGCGGGTCAGGGCTCTTGCCCCATCCTTCCACGGGGGACACGAAGGTAAACGTCGCGTCTATTTCCCTTTTCTGTCCTGCAGCCACCGCCCTGTTTCTTATTTCTCCTCTTTCCCTGCTGATTATTTTTTTATTTTTTTGGGGGGGGGCGCGAAAAAAACGGAGTCTCTTTTCTTATGCTACTTCCTCTGCGCCCTTTGAAAGCCCCCCTCCCCCATGGTTATCCTTTGTCCTGCTCCTTAGCCACCTCGGGGCCACCTCCAGAAACAAACATTTCAGATCACGCAAAGTATCCAGGAGCAAAATCAGATTAAAAAAAATGTTCTATGTTAAGGGAAACTGAGATGAGAAATAAAAACCTCAAAAACGCCTGTGTGTGTGTGTGTGTGTGTGTGTGTGTGTGTGTTAAATTCTCTCGCAAACATACAGTTCACTTACAAAAACACACTTAAAAGTGACAACAAATTCAAAATTTTCTACCAAGAATTTGGACTTTTCCTATGTAAAAGCCTCTTCTCAAACAGAAAAGGATAATCATTCATTTTTATCTCATGAGTACTTTGTCTGTGTGTGATTCTCTACACTGTGTGTGTGCAGTGCCTATGGAGGCCAGGAGTTTGCATGGAATCCCCTGGAACCTCACTAACCAAGGTTGTGAGCTGCTGTTTGAGTGTTGGGGATCCAGCCTGGATCCCCAAAGAGCAGCTGGTGCTCTCACCCTCTGGGTCCTCTCTCCAGACCCCAGAATCTGCTTTTAATTGTAACTAGTTTTTTGATAGCAGAACTTTCCTAAATGTCCTAGGTTCCAATGTCACAGAGTCAAGGAGAAAAGCTCAGCCTTGCTGACAAGATAGCAATTGTCTTCAGCAGGGAGAGAGTAAAAGGAAGGAAATGGAGGGGGTGGGGGATAACTAGGGAGGGTCAAGCATGGGGGTTGAGTGACAGTGGCAAGCAGAGAGGTGACAAATACCATGTGGGTGCAGGAGGGGTGATAGGAAAGGAACCTGGAGTGGCAAATGATTCTGGGATGGGGAAGAAATTTACAAAAGAGGAAGTGAGGAGGAGCATGAGGTCTGAGGGAGATTCACTGTGTGTGAAGTTGTAGCGGAAGCAGAGGGAACTGATTCAGAGGCATCTACTTTGATGAGGACAGGAATGCCAAGCAATACCACAGGGCGTGGTTGTGTGCATTGACACCGCACAGGGCTTACACTGTCCCAAATAAATTTATCTGCATCTCCCTGAGGTCTGCAGAGAAGCAGCCAAAAGCATAGATGAGTTTCTTGATTCTGTTTCCCATGGTCCCTGAGGGCACAGCTGCCAGTGAGTGAGAGGAAGGGACCAAGGGTGTGGAGTCCAGGACCACAGTGCCCTCACCTCTCAGTTCACATGGTGCCCTTCATGCACCTAAGGGCACAAGGACCGCGGTTCTCTGGCAGGGGCGATCTTGGGCACAGGGCCCAAGAGATGCAGGAAAAGACTGGAACTAGGCACCAGCATGGCCGGAGCATGGAAAGACCTGAATTCACAGCCCAGGTGTCTGAGACCTTTGGGAATCTCTGCTCAGGGTCCTCTGTAGGGCAGTACTGAGGTCTCCTGGATTCTCTCCACAGCTCCAGTCACACCTGTCTGTAGCCAGGTCTCAGGAAGGAACCATGGCAAAGCCTCGGAACTCACTGAGCAATCATTTTCAGAAGCTGAGACTTTTGGTTCTACTGAGCTGTCTGGTGACCAAGCAGTTGGCTGGTGAGTTCCCAGGGTCTAAGTGGAGGGTGGCTGGGGGAACAGAACCTGGCTCTGAGTCAGGAAGTTTGCAATATGCCTAGGCTGGATAGAAGCTCCTGGGCTTCTCCTTCCCCACTTCACTACCACAGTGCCCAGTCTCTCCCTGGCACTACCCACCAGGATTTGGTAGATTAAACAAGTTAGAAGAAAAGTGAGGGCAGAGGGCAGGGAAGGAGGCAAGTTACTGAAGAGTGCTGGGTGACAGAAGGGAATGCCTGGTGGCATCCTCAGCGCGACTGTGGTCACAGGAAACCTGAAATTCAGTCACCTGGACCAGATGTGCTAGGCACAGTTAAAGACCCCACCAGGAGGCAGTCTCACACAGCTCCCCTTGACCTAAGGTTGTCTATACTCTGAAGACTGCCTTCCTGGGATTCCTCACAAGCCCTCCACCATTCTGGGACCTCTTTGTCCTTAACTTTCTTTCTTACATTCCTAAGGTATTCTCCAGAAGAATGCAATAGATGCTTCCAGGGACAAGACAGTCACAACCACACACATTAGTACGTTTCCTCCTTACTTATTTCTTTTATTATTGTTGTTTTGTTTTAAGCAGGATTCCACACAATAGCCCACACAATAAAAATTGCAACAATCCCTCCTCTCCCTCAGTTTACCAAATGCTAGGATTGCAACTTTGTTCCACCAGGTTCAACTTCCATTCCCATGAGACTCAACAATCACCATCACTATTCCAGCAGGGAACATGGCAGCAGGCAGGCATTGTGACTGAAGCCGGAAAGTGAGAGCCCACGTATTTTTAGTTCAGCTTGTTCTGGTATGATTTGGTTTGGGTTTTTTTGACAAGGTCTCACTGGCTGTCCTGGAACTCACTACGGAGAACAGTTTGGCCTCAAACTCAGAAAGATTCACTTGCCTCTGCCTCTCAAGTGCTGGGATTAGAGCCCTGTGGTACCATGCCCAGCTGAAAGCCAACATCTTAAACCTCAACCATGGTCCAGAGATGAAGAAATGGGAATGGCTTTCCAAGTCACAGCCCCAGTGACATACTTCCTTCAGCCAGGCCACACCTCCTGAACCTGTCCAAGCAGCTGCCACCAACTGGGAACCATGAATTCCAACACCCTACTCTGTAAAGGACAAGTTCTCAAATAACCACACCAGACATCCACAATAGCATCTCGGGGTTTGTATCTGAGTGACAGGGCAGTAATGAAGCGATACTGAAAGAATGACTGCACTTGCTGTGGGGCCCGAATGGCCCCTTTTGTTGGAATCTGATTGGTCCTCCTAGGAAGACAATCTCGGTCTGTCTGGGAGGTGGTTCAGCTTTAACTGGTTTATTTTTTAGATTTATTTGTTTTAACTGCATGTATTATGTACACCACATATGTGTCTGGTGGCCTCAGAGGTCAATCAAAAGAGGTCATTTGATCTCCTGGAACTGAAGTTGCAGGCAGTGGTGAGCCAGCATGTGTGGTTGCTGAGAATCAAACGTGGATCCTCTGCAAGAGCAGACAGTGCCCACAACCAGTGCACCACCTCTTTAGCCCCAATGGTTCAGTTTAAACAATGGGCACAGGAGTCGGGGTTTTCATGGAACAGCAGCTTTCACCTCCTTGGTCATCTGTTCTGTCTTTAATTATTAAAATTCAGCCACATCTGGATTGTCTAACCATCTATCTATATGTAGAATTTTGATGTTCTGTTATCCATGACTCCCTTAAGCAGTTAGGCTTCAAGTTGGGTCCCCCCTACTCATCTATGAACCACTGTCCTTGATGTTAATGCCTCTTGATAGCTCCACCTGATGGAATTTTTCTGTTCCATATTTATTGGGATTCAGGAATACAGTTTCCTAACCCCACCCCAGCCTTGAGTCATCATCATCATCTCTGAGTTTCCAGCAATGATGGTGCCCTTCTCCATGGTCCTTCTCACTGTGCTTCTCAGCAGGGATACTCCAGCATCCACAGACAGCATGGACTCTGCACACTTCCCCTGGAAATGTTTGCTGTTCCATCCACTCTGGCACATGCACTTCTCTGAGATTCTTGATCCCCACTCTTCTACTGTCAGATTTAACCAGCCTAGATTTTCTGTGTCCTGTAGTGTGGGCTAGCCTCTGACCAGGTCCAGGAAGCCATCCCTGGACAACTAAAATATACAGGGGATCTGGAGTATGTTGTTCTGGTTTCATTATGTTGCTGTGATAAACACTCTACCAAAAGCAATGTAAGGGAGAAACTGATTTATTTGACTCCTACTTCAAAACCATAGTCTGTCACTGAGGGAGGTCAGGGCAGGTGCTCAGAGGCAGGCCTATGTGCTATTCCACACAGCATTGTCTATGACCAAGGATCTCACTTCACAGCCAGAGAGGCACAGCAGGAACCATGGAGGATGCTGTTTGCTGTCTGGATCATCAGCTCCTGCTTAGCTAGATTTCTTATCCAGCCAGAGACCGCCTGTCCCGGGAATAGTAAGGTCCACAGTGCCCAGGTGTTCCTACATTATTAATAGTGAAAACAGCCCCTCAGTAGATACTACCTTATTAGGTGACTCTAGGCTAAATCAAACTGGCAATAGAATCTAACCAGCAAAGATGTTCAAGTCTATGATCTGAGTACAGATGAGTAAAAATGGTGTCCATGCAACCTCTGTTCCATCCTCACCCTGCTCCACTCTGCCCCCCTCCCCCAGCCTCACGCACCATCCTGTCTCCACACAGTCTACATGAGCAGGTTCTGGAGATTCTACAGAATGAACAGGTCCAGAGAAGACATCCTGAATTTTCCTGTCATAACTGACAGGGCCCACCCCTAGCAAGATAATGTGATAACAGAGAAGGGAATTGTCCTGGTGGAGAGCAGGGGTGGGCCACACCTTGACCTGCATCTTCAAGTAACAGAGAAAGGTTAAACTTTTTTAGCACAGTGGAAACTCAGCCTGGGATCGATTGATTAATTGACTGATTGATTGACTTCTTACTTACTTGCTGTGGGACAATAGTCTGTGCCCTGTCAATTGTATTTTAATAAAATGCTAATTGGCCAGTAGCCAGGCAGGGAGTATAGGCAGGGCAATGAGAATCCTAAGAAGAGGGAAGTTTCAGTCTGCAGTCATGACCTAACTGGAGAGAAAGCAAAATAGCAATATGCGACTGCCTCGCCAAAAAGGTACCAAGTCACGTGGCTAACACAGACAAGAATTATGGGCTAATATAATGTGTAAGAGTTAATAAGACACCTGAGATACTAGGTTACTCAGTTTATAATGACTGTAGACCTCTGTGTGATTTCTTTGTGACTAAACAACTGTCAGACAGGGCAGGACTGGGTGGGACAGAAACCTCGGTCAACACTTATTTCTCTCTTTCTCTTTTTAAAGACTCCCTTCCAGAGGACTTTCCTGATCCACAGGCAGAGACTGTCTCTGCGTCCCTGCTCCGCATCCCTAACCTCACCGCATGTTTCCTTCACAGACGCTGCTTCTCTTTGCTACAGCTTCACTGTTAAAAAACCAGCATCTGGACCATGGAATCGGGAAGTCATAGGCCAACTGAACAAAAAGTGTTTTATTTACTGTAACAGTACCAACAACTGTTATCCCAATGGCGTTCTAGGAAATAGACTGAGTGCCACAAAGATCTGGGGAACACAGGTTGAGACTCTGCGAGATTTATCTGACCTGTTCAAACAGCAAATGATTGACCTGAAACAGGAGAATAATACTATCAGAGGTAAGATTCAAATGGCTCCATAGTGTTGGGGATTTAGCTCAGTGGTAGTGTGCTTGCCTGGCATGCATGAGGTCCTAGGTTCAATCCCCACAGCTACAATTTAATAAGAGAACATATTAGATGGCCCCCTAAAGGAAAGAACAGGATTTGTGACAAGTTTGGGACATTCAGTGTTTGCATGGAGGAAAAGAAGAGATCCAGCACCAAAGCTAAAATGTGGAGGGTAGAGCAAGGTCAGATAATGGGAAAGGAGGGAGGGTAGGTAGACAGGATTCATCAAGGCCAGAGGCTGATCTCTTTCCAATGGGCACAGAGCCCCTCTCTCTGCAGGCCAGGCTGTGTTGTTGGCATGAAGTAGATGGACGTTTCAATGGATCCTGGGACTTTGGCCTCAATGGATACAAAATGGCCCATGTTGACTCAAGCACTGGAGAGTGGACTGAAGTTGATCCTGGATCCAGGTGGATGAAGGAGATGTGGGAGAAAAAAAAGCATGTAACAGACTTCTTATCCAGGACCTCACAGGGGGACTGCAAGAAATTGCTTGAGGAGTTCGAGTCACATTGGGAAGAAAAGCTAGAGCCTGCAGGTAACTGAGAAGATGGGGTGGAAACTCAGGCAGGTGAAGGGTGCCGTGGGCTGTGTAATAATCTAATCACCATGAGTTCTGGTGCTGATGGCCGTTTATTCCACCAGTCACTTCTTTCTCACCCTCTCCTATCTCATTACTTGTGTGTACATTGTTTTCTCTCTGTGGTTCTCACTGGTTGTAACAGTCTGAGTCTTTATTTCCTGACTTTTTCTTCATTCTAGAATCACTGTTGCTTTTCATCTCCCCTGATCTTTCTTCTTCCCTGTCACCATCCTCACAGGTCACCCTCATGCCTGCTCTCCTGCCAGCAGGAAAGACAAGGACTCATCATTATCCTGCTCTTCCTAACATAGCTGCATGAGTCTTTTGAGGTCAGGGATCCGCTCACCTAAACAGTTGTTCCACAGCAACAGGGGTGGAACTTTATGTTGTTGAATTACCTGAGCACCCAGAAGCTACAATGAGATTTTCTAAGATTTGAGGTCTGGTCAAAGACTCAACTTGTGTTTCCACTTCAGCCTCAACAACCACTATTCCAGATGTGGACCAGTCTTCATCCATGGCCATCGACCCTAAGATTGCTGACCTGCTTTCAGCCTCCACAACCACTATTCCAGATGTGGACCAGTCTTCATCCATGGCCATCGACCCTAAGATTGCTGACCTGCTTTCAGCCTCCACAACCACTATTCCAGATGTGGACCAGTCTTCATCCATGGCCATCGATCCTAAGATCACTGTCCTGCTTTTAATCCTTCCCTACTTCCTTCTTCTATGTATTCTGATGAAAATCCTTGACAATGACAGGTACTGTGTGTTGTATTGGGAGCGGGGTGAGGGACAGGAGGGTAAGAAGCAAAGAAGCAAGAGTGAATTACTGGAGTCCTATTGTTGTCCGTCATCTTATTGAGCATCTAATTGAGATAGGACGCAAGAGATCTGGAGTTCATGTCACCTGCTAGCAATAGCTTGTGTATCCTGAGCCTGGACAGGACAGGAATCATGTCATAGACCAGTGGGAAAGAGGAGGGAACAGAGCAGGTTCCTAATTAGGAGGATTTCATCATGCAGATGAGGAGTCAACAGAAACACAAAAACGCATGGTAGTCCCACTCAATGTGTAGAGGGAATAAGATTCCACCCGACAGACAAAGATAAAGTGATATAAATAAATATAAAAAATGGTACAAATAAAAAGATGGCCCAGTGGCAAGACCATGTGCTACTTGTGCATCAGACCCAAGTTCCATTCCCAGAACCCACAAGGTAGTCAAAACTATACAATTTCAGATCCAGAAGATCCAGCCCCTTCTTCTCCACATACACCAGGCATTCACATAGAACACTTAAAGACTATCAGACTCACATTCATACACATGAATAAATCAAGCAGCAGCAGCAGCCTCCAGAATCAATGGAGCAGTGTCCCTACTGGAGACAAATGAGACTAAGCTGTTCCTGGAGTCTACAGCTCCCATCTGGGCTGCTCAGATGGACAAGGTAGGGCAGGGACAGGCACACCCACAGGTGTGATGCCACTCTTAGATTTTGAGGGTTTTACAATGAAAGGGAAATGATGTCTGGAACTCCACTCATAGCCTGGATAACCAGTACCCAGGGCCCTTTCTGGATAGAGATCCTCAGTCTCTTCCACCCCCCACCCCCATCAGGCGCTGAGTGAGGAAGCAGAGCTAGTCATCACCACTTCATTCTGAACTCCCAGGTCTGCAGCAGGGTCTGAGGCTCTGGGACATGGGAAAGAAGGAGGAAGACAGTAGGGGATCCTGAATGGAGAGCCCAGGGGTGATGGAGGAGGGAACTGAATGACCCTCAGTGAGCGTGGCTGTGGGGTGGTGATGACTGGTACAGGGTGCCCAGGGGAACTGACCCAGGCTTTCCTCAGATCCTTCAAAAGACGTGTTTCCTTGCTGCAGGTTGAAGATGCTCCAGAGAAGTCATGGGAGTTCATCTGGTGCTACCACTCTCCCTTTCCATCAGCTTCCACCAGATGAATCATGATGCTGCAGACACAGCATTTCATGGTCTTCACTCTGTGCATTTACTTGGGCCCTTTCAGTAATAGTAACAGAAACCTGGTACTGTTTCTCTTGGTGTGCCTTGGTTGGCTTTGCCCTAATGAAACTACTTGAACCAGAGATTTGGAAAAAAAAAAACTTGGTTATGTATACATCCCTAGCACAGGAAACAGGATAATCAGATCTCCTTAGTGAAAATTTGATGTTTTCACTCTTCTGTATATTGCATACAATATTCAAACATCTCAGGTATCACTAAAGGAAACCTGCAACAACTAATCATAGTAAATGGAAAATGAGGACCAGTTGTTTAATAGAAATCACTGGTAACTGTAACAGGGTCCCATATCTTAGCATAGCTGACTCCATGATCAAAGTGCCATTCACACTGTAAAACTCAGCACATAGACAAAACTACCTGCCAAACCTAAAACAAAGGCCTAATCCCTCCAACTTCATAGTTGAGGGACAGTCTCTGAATGGACTGACCTTGCTTTCTGGCTTCTGTACTCGTATTCCTGGCTAACCATTCTTGACTAAAGCATGTCCACACAGAACATTTTTTTTTTTTGCGCATATAAGTTCAACCTGAAAAATGCTTGGTGCCACACTGGCTCCCAAATATACAGTGTGATTGCTGACCTGCTAATAAAGAGCTTCTATTAACTTAAATCCATGTCTGAGCAGTCTTCTCTGGTGAATACCCCACAACGTTTCTGAAAGTCTGACCAAGATCCCAGAACCAGACCTAAAGACACCAGAGACCCTTGGAACAGGGAAGACTGTGGTGGTCAAGGAGCTCCAAGGGAAGTGGTCCTCAACTAATGGGTCTCAACCCTTTGGAGGGTTCAAGGGGCTTTTCAAAGTGGTCACAGGCCACATGTCAGATCTCTTGCATATCGGATATTTACACTATGATTCATAACACTAGAAGAATTACAGTTATGAAGGAACAACAAAAATAACTTTATGGGGTCACCACAATATGGGAAACTGTGTTAAAGGATAACACTATTGGGAAGGTTGAGATCCACTGTCCTAGGGGGTGTGTGCCACCTGTGTTCCAGGTCACCAGGGCTCCCTTCGATAAACTGTTGCCTAAAAAGGTAACAAATCAGAAAGTCACCTCATCTATCAGGTCCAGAGGGAAGTGTGGTTAAGGCACTTTCTCTTTTTACACAGAGGAGAAGTCTGACAAGGCCACTGATAAAGGGCTGAAAACGTTTTGGGTTGTCACGGGATTCCCCGTCCTTTCACACGTATGAATATGTGGGAGTCACCACTGCTTGTCTTTACTCTGTGTTTGTGTGTGAGTGTTTTGTGTGTATCTGTGTGTCTGTATATCTGTGTATCTTTCAGTTCTATTTCCCTGCATTGACTAGTCGCTTTCTCTAGTATGTGAACACCTGGCTTAAGAATTGTGACCCTCTTGTTGAGGACCTGAATCTTTTTTTGATTCAGTTAAGTCACCCAGAGAGACAAAAACAAAGGAAGCAGAAACAAAAACAAGAACCATTCACCTGTCCCATTTCGTGAATGGGTCACTTGCTTAGTTCATTTCTTGACTCCTGCTCATGGTCAGGGTTGGCCTCTGTGTGGAGGTGAAGAGAGGCCAAGCTTCTCATTCAGGCCCCTCTGCCATCTAGTGCAATGCACAGGTGAAGAGAAAATAGTTTCCCAAGTGAGCATTCCCTCAACTCTACTTCCGCACCCCTGCTTTAAAAGGTGGAGGACACGGCAAAGGAAATTCTATTATCATATTCCTTTTCTCCAGGAAAAGTGATCTCGTGAGGGATTCCCCTCTGTAGGTTGTGGATATGTTTTATTTCCATTGGTTAATATAGAATCTGCACGGGCCAATGGCAGCGAAGAATAAAACAAGACAGGAATTCCAAGCATAGATAGAGGAAAAAAGGAGGCGGAGTCAGAAGGAGGCCATGTAGCAGCTGAAGGAGACACTGGACAGAAACTTACCGGTTAGCCACTAGCCTCTGATAAAGTAATAATAGAAATGGGCTAATTTAAGATGTAAGAGTTAGGTAAAAATATCCATAAGCTATTGGCCAAAGATTGTTGTGACTAATATAATTTCTGTGTGATTATTTTGAGTCTGGGTGGCTGGGAACGAACAAGAAGCCTCCAGCAACAGTGGTCCAATGTACTGATGACAGCACCAATTTATGTGAAGAATAAAATGGACATCTAGCTGTAATGGCATTTCTGCTTGTCTGTGATGGTGTGGTTCCAGGTTTGAGGAGGGGCAGTTTTTAAAGTCCTTATTCTGACAGGTCTTCAATATCTTCACTATCTCCACTATGCAGTGCTATAGCAATTAGAGACAAAGTTTCCACAGTGACTGCAGGAGCAGAGACACAATGTATTGTATCCAATCAAACCATCCCCATTTCTGTTGGCCAACCCTCACCAGAGCAGGTTTCCATGAAAGGCATACTCTCTAAACCCTTAACTTAACAGGCCTTCTCGGACTGGTTGTTCCTCACAGATTCTTTCTAAGATAATGGGCCATCGTACATCCTTGATGTACATCTTTCCTTATTGGTAAGGGCAAGCCTCAATTGTTCTTGCTACAGTAGTTTACTACTGAAAAAAGTTGCACACAATGTTATTTTTAGGCATCTTTTTGTCTCAGGCACGTTGTAGGAAGGGCGGGTGGGCATGACAGCAAACACCTACTACCTCAGCTCTTGGGAGATGAGTTAAATGACTGCTACAAATCTAGACCAGCCTGAGTTGCAGTAGAAGACTTCAAACCAAAACCAAATAAAACCAAACCCCAAAAATCTAGTTGAAAAAATTCAGACTATTGAAAACACACACACACACACACACACACACACACACACACACACACACACGCACACACTAGAAATAGAAATATCACCCACCTAAAGTTTTCTAGAGGATGATTCTGAGATGGATAGAGTTTTAGAAAGAAGAATTTGAAATTAATTTTGATTTTCTTGGGGGCAAGGTCTTAGGTTACCACAAAACTCCTGGCCTTTCTTTCTCTTGTAGTCTGCCTTTGGCCATTTCACTTTGTGTTATTCAAGAGTTGGGAAGAAACGGGGAGAAGATGAAATTTCTCTCTGCTAATGAAGCTGCCCTTGAAGTAGGTTAAATTCAAGGACTAAAGTCAGTCCTCAGGTGGTGGTCTGAGATAATCAATAGCTCTCACTAACCAGGCTGTCCATGCTGCACACCCCTGAACCAGTCAGTGGCTGTGCACACAACACGTGAGGCTTATTTTATGAACTCATTTAAACTCTGCAAGATTAGTAAGTACCTGTTTTCCAAAACACATGTCAAGCCATGTACCTCTATTTGGGAGTTGGAGAGCTGGTCTCTACAGTAACAGAAGTAATAGGTGGTGATCTAGGGTAATTTCACTGGCATGAGGAGGAATTTAAGACTTTATTTTGTGAAATTGTTCAATGAACATTATTTAGGTGAAAAAATTCAATCAAGAATGATCTTAGTTTTTAAGGGAAGGCTTTTTAATATGGAATTTCCATCTGTGATATATTTAAATTCTAGACCTCAGCCAACAATAGCAGAGAAAGACCCCTGTAGCCTCATTAGATGCAAAACAAGCAGGTATGTATTGCAACATTAATGACTTTGTCTGCCCCAGAACCTTGTAAAAAAGGGGAACCATAAACTCCACCAAAGCCATTTTGCAGTCTATCCATAAGAGCAAACTGTCAATATTGAAATATAATACTAGCTTGATCAGATTTGACGCCCTGACAAAGGCAGGGTTTGCTATTTAGGAGAGCTCAGCCATCTTGCCTGACGACATTAAGCTGGAGGTCCCATCTTATAGTCTAGGCACTTCACCAGGGATTTCTAAGTTGAGGTAGAACTCTCAGCGTCCCTAGAACAGAGGCCTAACCCGCTGAAGCTGTCAACAGAAATCCCATTTGGGATGTGGAAGGAAGTGCAAGTGTCAGACTTTATTATGCATTTTTTCAGTCTCAAAAAGGGCAAATTAAACTCCATACAAGCTTAGAACTTCATTTCTTATTTTTCTTGACCTGTGGCATGTATTCAGTGATAGGGGCCAATCTTTAATTTCTGAATGCTTACATTTGACCAGCACATGTTGGACTCACTGTTTTGAGAATTGCCTTAGGAAGGAAAGGAAAGTGCAAAAGCAGACAAAGAAATCTATAACCTTCTCGGTCTTTCCCATTTGTTCAGGCCATTCTTTGACCCAGCTCAGAAGCATCAGCGACAGGGATTGGATTGCTAAGGGATGTACCTGAACCAGTGTTTGTGGGCTCCTGCTTAGGCTAAGTCTCTCAATTGGTTGCCTTCCCTGCAGCAAAGGCTCAGCAGCAGTAAAGGGGAAGCCCATGGGTGGCAGACACCATGGGGTTCCCTCTCCCCAGTCCTGACTGACAGAGCACTTGAGCACTGTGTCTGCAGCCCTGGAGCATTCATTTGTCAGGAAGACATATGAGACAGAGAAAAAGAAGAGAAAATTTGGGGGTAAGAACCGCTGATGGGATCTAATCTCTAATTAATCTGCAACTTGGCCTGTGCCAAAGTCATTCATTGATTTTTTTTTCTTTTTTTAAAATATTTATTTATTTATACATATGAGTGCTCTATCTGCATGTATGCCACCATGACAGAAGAGAGCATCAGATAGAGGAGGGCACCAGATCTCATTACAGATGGTTGTGAGCCATCATGTGGTTGCTGGGAATTGAACTCAGGACCTCTGAAGGAGTAGGCAGTGCTCTTAACCACTGAGCCATCTCTCCAGCCCGATTTTTTTTTTCTAGGTGAGGATGAAATTTCCTAGATCTAGAGAGGGAAAGAACCTCACCTTTGTCTTGGGAAAGAGATCAGAAAAATAGAAAACTTAATCCTGGCGGGGGCGGGGGGGATGTGGGCAAGTGGCTTGGAAGCGACTGGTGGGGGAGTCTGTAGGCATCTTACTCTGAAGTAAGGAGTGCGAAAGAGGAAGAGAGAGAAAAGGGAAAGGAAAAATGGGGGGAGAAGAGACTTGTGTTTTTTCCTCCTTTTGTGCGCACACGGAGAAGTGTGTGGAGGGTCATGAGGAAGGGTGTCAGACTGTGTGGTCTTGTTGGGCATTCACTGTCGCGCTGGCAGAGGGATGCTTTTGGGTCTGTTCTCCGCCCCGCCCCTTCGAATTTGTCACTTTGGTTGCTTTTTTGAGACCAGATGCCAGGTGGCTGCGGTGGAGGTGAGCACTCCGCCTGGGAAGGCAAGGACTAAAACGCCGGAGCCTCAGCCTCCCCCGGGGACGCAGAGCGCAGTCGGACCGAGGCAGGGGGCGCCGGCTTCAGGAGGGATGCTGAGGACGATCGCGGTGGCGACTCGGTGCGGTGGCGGCAGGAGGACACCAGGCCCGGAGTGCCGTTCCTCTGGACTTCTCCACCGGTGTGGCCTTCGTACCAGAGGCGCACCGCGCGAGAGAGCGCAGGCCGGCTAGCACAGCGGGAGACAGAGGCACTGGGAAAGGGGCTGGGCCACTTCGCGTACAGGCTCACCTGCTGTATGCGGTGGAGGAGCCTCTCGCCAGCATCTCTCTCTCTCTCTCTCTCTCTCTCTCTCTCTCTCTCTCTCTCTCTTTCTCTCTCTCTCTCTCTCGCTTGTGTGTGTGTGTGTATACAGGCGAGCCAAGAAGACTCCGCAACTCGCTTTGAGCATAGACATCCTCACTAATAAAAACATTTCCCTCACTTGGGGGAAAGTTGCACGGGGGGGGGGGCGGGGGGAACAGAAAAAGAAAAAGAAATAAAGGCTCCTCTGGATTTTTTCCCTCGCTTTTTAAGGGAGCATGGCCGGACGCTGGTCTGGAATTGGCTGCGTCCCCGCGGGAAGGAGGCGCATTTTTTCTCGGTGCCGGCTGGTGGGCGGGGCGCGGGCGTGTGGGAGGGGCGAGCGGAGTTGGCGGGGACCGTGAGTTTTGACAGAGGCCATCAAGCCTGGTCTGCCTCGCGACCCCTGCGCCCGCTCTTCTGCCCTTCTGCTCTCAGGAGCTGCTGTCTAGTGCCAGCTCGCATCCTTGCCCAGGTAGGGCGGCGGTGGCCGGGCGTGAAAAATGGAGGAAGACAGGGGGTGGGGTTGGGGAAACGCAGGAGCAGAGGGGTCAGCCAAGTACCCCGCCAGCCTCCGACCTGAGGAGGAGGCAAACTTGAGGGAGCCGATTGCCAAGGGGCGCGCTGGCGGACAGAAAACTTTAATCGCTTCCTGGGGGTCGAAGAAAAGGGGGAGGGAGTTCTGTGATCCAAACTCCGCGTTCGCTGCCCACTGCGCGAACCTGAGAGAAAGTTGACCTGCCCAGAGGTTGCTCTGCACCTGGTCCGCGCGAGGCAGAGGTGTCTGTCTGTCCATTCTGTCCGCCCCATGCTCCCTGATAGCCAGGGTAAGAGATTGAACCGCACTGCCTGGTCGCGTGGGTCAGGGCTCTTGCCCCATCCTTCCACAGGTGACACGAAGGTAAACGTCGCGTCTATTTCCCTTCTAAGTCCTGCAGCCACCGCCCAACTTCCTTTTTCTCTTCTCTCCCCGCTGATAATTTTTTTTCTTTTTTGGGGTGGGGGGGGCGCGAAAAAAACGGAGTCTCTTTCCTTATGCAACTTCCTCTGGCGCCCTTTGCAAGTCCCCCCCCCCCCCCAAATGGTTATCCTTTGTCCTGCTCCTTTGCCACATCGGGGCCACCTCCAGAAACAAGCATTTGAGATCACTCAAAGTTCCCAGGCTAATGGGCCTTCTGATAGCCCAGGACCACAGGCTGCTCTGTCCCAGGGCCCAGGACCATGCCAGGGGCCACAATGACATTGAGTGTATTTTCCCTTCTGCAGGTGGGTCAGTCTGACTTCTGCCCAAACAAGGTGCTTCTCCAATTAGACACTGCCATGAACTCCACCCAGGGCCATTTCCTAGGACTGACAGATTGTCCTGGGTACAATTAGAGGCAGAGAACTCAGTACTGCCCAGTGCAGCAGGCTGGGTGAGGCTCCCAGTGGCTGCTGAGGCAGCAGTGACAATCTGACAGTGAAAGATAGCAACTCCTGACATGGATCCATGACTTTTCACTAAAGAATACCTGTGGTGGTAGCAGTAATAGAGACACTTCCTCTTCGTGGTGTCACCTGGGCTGGGTCACCCCACTGACGGAGGGTCTTGCTGTGATTCACTCCCCCTCTGGAAACACTCCCACAGACACAGAGCATCTCAACCATTCTCCATATCTGCTAATTCAGTCAGGCCGACAATGGTGACCACCGTCAAAACCCTTGACAGTTTTTTCCTCTGTGTTTTAACTTACAGTGTCTACTATAGATAAACACAGCAGGGAGGCAACACTGACATGAAGAACACACAGTGCACTACAGACACCACTACAGCCTCCCCCACCCCTGCCCTACTGCACCCTCCTCTCCCAGTAACTCCCGTTCCCTTCTCATATATTCATGTTCCGCTGCCCTTCTTCATCTCTGCCTTATACCCTCTCTCCCATCTCCTGGACCTTCTTTTATTTCCTGGTTTCTCCCCACACCTGCTCCCCATTAGATAACTATATTTAACTTTTAGAAGCTGTGACCCAGAGTGAGTTCAAGGTTGTTTCAGGTCTGGGCAGAGCTGGGGTTCCTGGGACTCCCTGGCCAAACACCATAGCCAACTCAGAGAGCTGAGGCCAGTGAAAGACCTGTGTCCTAAAGTATGGGGAATGGAACCAGTGGATCCACACTGAGGTTAATCTCTGTCCTATAAATACACACACACACACACACACACACACACACACACACACAAACACATACACCTTCACAAACATACAGTTCATCTGTAAAGCCACACTTAAAAGTGACGACAAATTCAATTTTTTTCTACCAAGTATCTGGACTTCTCCTATGTAAAATCCTCTTCTAAAACAAAGAAAAAAATCATTCATGTTTATCTGATGAGTGCTTCATTTATGTGTAATTCTCTGCACTACGTCTGTGCAGTGCCCATGGAGTGGGACAGAACACAAAACTACTGGACTTCATTCTTTCTTGGGCATCTTCAGAGGGTGGGGGCACTGGTTCGGGGAGGAGCCTATGTCCTCCTCCAGCAGAGGCCTGCATCCTAAAGGGCAGGACCTGCTTAGTGTTGGGGACAGGAGGTGAAAGTTTCTAACTTGAAGGTTGTGCTGTGGCAGTTACAGAATTATATTCAGAGGTTTTGACATTCACTAGGGATAACATTTTTGAGATGAATGTCTTTGAAGAGTGAGTGCCATAACTTGGTTAAAATATTTTCCACATAAAATTACTTTGGCTTCAGCATATCTACAAATGGGCATTTTGGTGGATGGGGGGGTATGAATGGATTTTTGACATTAAAATACAGAGAAAAATAAGGGACTGAGGTAATCCTCCTTTTTTTGGACATCAGTAGAGGGGTAGGCTTAAATCTGAAAAATGAGTTTGGTATTTACATGTTCTGGCATGAGGCAGAGTGAGATAAACAAGAGGTAAAGCAGGAAGAAATTAAATGATTCTGGCCAGAAGCCTAAAGTATTCCCCAGTTCCACAGCAAATGATTAGTGGAGGTGGAAGGCAGACAAAGAAGCTTCATTAGCATATTGCTTTTCTGGGGGAAAACTGGTCTAATATGGGATTCCCCTCTGTATGTTGTGAGTATGTTTTATTACCACTGTTTAATAAAGTAGCTGTTTTGAGCCTGTGGCAGCACAGAATATAACAAGGCAGGAATTCTAAACAGAGACAGAGGACAAAAGAAGGTGGAGTTACAGAGATGCCACTTAGGCATTGAAGGAGACAGACACTGGACAGAACTTTACCAGTAAACCACAAACCTCATGATAAAATACAAAATAATAGGAATGGGTTCATTTAAGATGTAAGAGTTAGCTAAAAGTAAGCATAAGCTATTGGCCAAGCAGTGTTGTGATAAATATAGTTTCTGTGTGATTATTTTGGGTATGGGTGGCTGGCAACAAACAAGCAGCCTCTACCAATAGTGGTTCAATGTACATAAATTTATATGAAGAATAAAATTGACATCTAGTTCTAATGGCATTTCTGCTTCTCTGTGATGGTGCCCTTCCAGGTTTTTTGACAAGTGGTGGGGGCAGTTTTCAAAGTTCTTATTCATCCAGGTCTTCAATATCTTCACTACTTCCACTATATAGGGCTACAACAATTGGAGACAAAGTTTCCACAGTGACTTCTTGGACAGAGATACAATGTATTGTATCCATCTTAAGATATCCCCGTTTCTGTTGGCCAATCCTCACCAGGGCAGGTTTCTATGGGAGGCATACTCTCTAAACCCTTGACTGTAATAGGCCTCCTCGGATTGGTTGTTCCTCACAGACTCCTTCTAAGATAATGGGCCATCATACATGCTGGATGTTTGTCTTTCCTATTGCTGAGGACATGCCTCCATTGTTCCTTCTACCATAGTTTACTACTGAACAAAGTTCCACATAATGTTACTTTTGGGCATCTTTTCATCTCAGGTACCTTAGAGGAAGGGCTGGTGGGCACGGCAACAAACACCTACTACCTCAGCCCTTGGGAAGCTGAGTTAAATGACTCTAAGTCACACTAGAAATGGAAATATCACCTAAAATTTTCTGGAGAATGACTTTGAGATGGATGAGATGGATGGAGTTTTAGAAAGAGGAATTTGAAATTAATTTAGATTTTCTTAGAGGCATGGTCTTAGGTTACCACAAAACTCCTGGCCTTTCTTTCTCTTGTTTTTGCCTTTGGCCATTTTATTTGTGTTATTCAAGAGTTGAGAAGAAAAAGGGAGAAGCTGAAATTCCTGCATGCTAATGAAGCTGTTATTGAAGCAGGTTGAATTTAAGGATTAAAATCAGTCCTCAGGTGGTGGTCTGAGGTAATCAATAGCTCTCACTAACCAGACAGTCCCTGCTGCACACCGCTGAACCAGTAACTGTGCACAGGACATGTGAAACTTACTTTATGAACTCACTTAAACTCTGTAAAGTTAGTTAGCACCTGTGTCCCCAAAGCACATATCAAGCCATGTGCCTCTATTTGGGAGGTGGAGAGCTGGTCTCTACAGTAACAGAAGAAATATGTGGTGATCTGTTTCTCTAGGGCAATTTCACTGGCCTGAGGAAAGAATTTAAGAGTTTATTTTCTGAAACTAGTTCAAAGAACATTCCTTAAGTGAAAAAAAATTTAATCAAGAAAAATCTTTTTTAGGAGAAGCCTTTTTCATACGGAATTTCCAACTGTGATATATTTAAATTCTAGACCCCAGGCAACAACCGCAGAGAAAGACCTCTGTAGCCTTCATTATATGCAAAACAAACAGTACAGCTGGGGGCGAAGCTTTCCTTTACTTTCCCACTGCTTTTCCTTTTCCCTCGGAAAAGTGTTGGGCTTGCCTCACCATCTCTGAAATCACACCTTACTGTTTTATTCCCCTTTCCCTTCATCGGAAACTCTCCTGTTGGTATCAAGGAATGTATTGCAACCTTAATGACTTTCTGAGCCAGAACCCTGTAGAAAAGGGGAACCATAAACTCCCCCAAAGCCAGTTTGCAGCCCGTCCATAAGCAGAAAACTGTCAATATCGAAATACAATACTAGCTTGATCCAGATTTGATGCCCTGACAAACACAGGGTTTGCTATTTAGGAGAGCTCAGCCATCTTGCCTGAGTACATTAAGAGGGCTGTCCTGTCTAGGCACTTTATACCAGGTATTTCTAAGTTGAGGTAGAACTCCCAGCACTCCTTAGAACAGAGGCCTACCCCCTGAAGCTGTCAACAGAAATCCCATTTGGGATGTGGAAGGAAGTGCAAGTTTCAGACTTTATTAAGCATTCTTCCAGTCTCGAAAAGGGCAAATTAAACTCCATACAAGCTTAGAACTTCATTTCTTATTTTCTTGACCTGAGGCATGTATTCAGCCCCTGGGTAGCAATTGATGTGAGACCAGGGCCCACTCTTTAATGGCTGAATGTATACATTTAACCAGCACCTGGTGGATTCGCTACTCTGAGAATTGCCTTGGGGGCGGGGAGGAAGGAAAGTGCAGAAGCAGACAAATCTTTAGCCTTTCCCATTTGTTCGGGGCCATTCTTCGACTCAGCCGGGAAGCAGCAGGGACAAGGATCGCAAAGGAAAGCACATGAACCAGTGTTTTCGGGCAAGCCGCTCAACTGGCTGCCTTCCAGAGGCGAAGGCGCCCCGCAGCTGTAAGGAGGAAGGAAGTTGAAGCCCTGGACAATCCCTGGTGGAGACGGTGGCGGCGCTAAAGCGGTCGGCGGAGGGGAAGGAGGGAAGGGGGTTCTCCCCCACTTCTTTGCGCCTCTGGGAAAGAGGAGAAAACTCAGGGTAGGAGTGGGCAAGTGACTAGGAAGCTACTGGTGGGGGAATCTGTGGGCATCTCACTCTGAGGTAAGGAGTGCGAAAGTGCTTGTCACTTTGTGGCTTTTTTGACACTGCCTGCCGAGTGGAGGCAGGGGAACGCTGGAGCGCAGGCTTCGGGAGGGGACCCTGGGGACGGTCGCGTTGACGACTGGGTTCGGCGGCGGCGGTAGGGCGGGAGCCCGGGCGCGCTCATGTGACCTTCGCGCAGGCGTCGCACCTGGAGTGAGCGAGAGAGCGCGGGAAGTTCAAGTGCGGGAGACCGAGGCAGTGGGAAAGAGGCCCGGCCACTTTGCTTCCCGGCTCGACTTCGGAGAAAGGACCGGCTGAATTTGGCAGAGGCAGGCGCCTCTCGCCGACTTCACAGGCGCGCACAGCCGAGCCGCGGCGAGCCCGGCGGCCAAGAGTTTGCCTCTGCTCTCCCCGCTCGCCATTTCCCGCGCTCGTCGACGCCGACTGTGAGTGAATTTTCTGGAGATCGCCTCCAGTTTCCGCCGTTTGGGGAAAGTTACAAGGAAAAAGAAGGAAAGAAAGAAGAAAGGAAGGAAGCCTCCGCTGGATTTTTTTTCCTACCCGAGGCAGGAAAGGGCCTCTTAAGGGGGGCGCGGGCCCGGCATTGGGGTCCCCGCGGGAAGGAGGGCGCCATCCGGGCACCCGCGCAGTCGCGGCCGCGTTCTTTTCGGTGCAGCGCTGGCGGTGCGGGCTTAAGGGAGAGGCGAGGAGCGGCGGCGAGGGACCGAGGTGCCTGCAACTCATTTACAGTCGCTGGCGGTGACCAGAGCCTTGGAGTTACAGATGAGGATGTTTTTGTGGAGTGCTTAGAATCTGAACTCAAGTCTTCCTCTTCATGCTTTTGTGGCTGTCACTTTAGTGAGCTCTCTCTCAACTCTTAATTACTGGATTCTATTCTTGTTGCGCGCGGGGGGGGGGGGGGGCTATGTTTTGATGCAGGGTTTCTTTGTGTAGCCCTGGCTGTCCTGGCTCTTTTCCTGTAGACCAGGCTGGCCTCTCACTCACAGAGATCCTCCTGCCTGGGCCTGAGTGCTGTGATTAAAGGCCTGTGCCTTTAATTTAATTAATTAGCATTTCAGCACCCCCTGTTCTACTGACAGCAATTTCTTTCTTTTGAATTGAGAAAACCAGAACAAAGTGGTTATGAATGGAGGCCTTAATAAATATTCAATGGTAGGGAAGAGCTGGGAACTTTAAATATCTGTGGAGTCTGAGCTACAGTTTTGTAGCTAAAATTTATGGCAGTGTGGGGGAGGGGAGTTAATTAATTAACATGTAATGAATATTTAAGTATCTCATATGAATAAATTCAAGAAGGCATTACTTACTTCTGCCAGATACCATGTCTTAGGGATATAGCATAGACTTGTGTGTTTTTGAAAATATCTCTATGGGGATATGTAGTTTTGTATAGTTTTTGTCTAATAAGATCTCTTTGCTCATCTTGGAGGGTGCTGGCTTAACCCCAGTAAATAATCCAGGACCTACCCTTAGGATACGGACCCATTTGATGGGGGAAACTACAGCTGGGTTAGAATATCTCAATAGCACTTTCTGTTATTTATTCTGTTTCTACTCTTTAATCTTTCTCCTTTCCCCGCAGGCTTCCCTGCCTCCTCTGTCTTGAGTATTAAAGAGTTTGCCAGTTGGGCTGTAGAGATGGCTCAGAGGTTAAGAGTCCTGGCTGTTCTTGTAGGCTGCCTGAGTTCAATTTCCAGAAACCATATGTGGCTTACAACATCTGTAATGAGATCTGGTGCCCTCTTCTGGTGGGTGAGCATACATACAAGCAGAGCACTGTATACATATGAGATAAATCTTTAAAAAAGTAGTTTGCTAATTCCAGGTTTGGCAAAAGTAGAAAGAAATGAAAGTTAACTTTCCTTTTAAATTTTATTTATTTATTATTAGTATTACTCTGTGTGTGTGTGTGTGTGTGTGTGTGCGCACCATTTGCAGAGAGCCTGCATCAGTACAAGAAGCTTGCATAGACTCTCCTGGAAAAGCAGTTACAGGTTGTGAACTGCCAGGCCTGGTGGTGTTGGCCTTTAGCCTTTAATTCCAGAACTCCAGACGCAGAGGCAGGCAATATCTGAGTTCGAGGTCAGCCTGATTTATAGAGTGAGATCCGAGACAGCCAGGGATATACAAACAAATCCTGCCTCAAAAAAGCGAAACAAAACACATGAAAGGTTGTGAGCTTTTATGCGAATGCTGGGAATCCAGTCTCAGTCTTCCAAAAGAGCAGCTGGTGCTGGTGCTCTTAACTCTGACTCATCTCTCCAGCCCGAGAAGCTACTTTAAATTGACAGTTTTTTTTTTGTTTTTTTGTTTTTTTGTTTTGCAGAACTTTCCTAAATGTCTTAGGTTCACAGAGTTAAGGGAAAAGCACAGCCTTGCCGACAATTGTCTTCAATAGGGAGAGGGTAAAAGGAAGGAAATGGAGGTGGGGAGGTGGCTAAAAAGGGCTGGGGGCGGCGCGACAGTGGCAAGCCACGGGACAGCAGAAACACTGAGGGTGCAGGAGGGGTGGTAAGAAAGGGCCTGAAGGGGCAAATGAGTCTGGGGTGGAGGAGAAACTTGAGAACGAGGAAGTGGAAGAGAGCTCGCTGGAGTCTGAAAGATTCAGGGTGTGTGGAGCTGCAGGAGAGGCAGGGGCACTGCTAGAACAAGGACTCAGAGACTCCTACTTTGGCAAGAACTGGAACTTCCAGGGAGGCACTGGGTGTGAAGTGGGCGTGGACACCTCACAGGGCAGGCACTTTCCTCTATAAGGTCCTCAGACTCTGTCTGCCCTCTGCGCAGATACCACCAGCAGGTGCGGACTTAATTCATTCTGTATCTTCCTGATTCTTCTGCTCACTGTCCCTGAGGCGCAGAGCTGCGGGTGGCGGGGTGTGGGGGTGTGAGAGCCCGGGACAACAGAGTTCTCCTCTCTTAGTTCACAGGGAACCTTCCACGCCATAGGGACCACGGTAGGCAGGGAGGGAGAATCAGAGCCCCGGGGCCCAGGAGGAACCCCAAAGAATTGTAGGAAAAGATGGGAACTAGGAACCTACTGGAGCATGGGGAAGCCTGAATTCATCACCCCAGTGCTCAGAACTTTCGCGAATCCCTGTATCGAGTCCTCTGCGAAGCTGTACTGAGGACCCCTAATCTCTCCAAATCTCTCCACAGTTTCAGCCACACCTGTCGGTAACCGGCTCTCAGGAAGGAACCATGGCAAAGGCTGCAGCCACCCTTTGCGTTCTACTAAGTTGCCTGTGGCCAACGGTGCAGGCTGGTGAGTTCCTAGGGTCTACATGGAGGGACTTTGCAGCATGGGGGACTAAGTTAGGAAGTTCATTTTACTCCTGGCTATCAGAGAGCTCCTGGGCTCCTCCTAGTCTTCACAGGGCAGCCACTGGGTGCCCTGGCTGACCCAACCCAGAAGTCAGAGGACTGAAGAGGTTAGGGGGGAGTTATGGAGGAAGAGCGGGGCAGGGGCTACAAGAATGAAGAGAACTAGGTGGCAGAAGGAGATATCTGGTGGCCTCCTGGGCATCATGGGTGGGGGGCGTGTAGAAAACCTAAATCTCAGTCATCAGGACTGGACGTGCTGGGCACAGTTGAAAACCTCTTCAGAAGGTGGTCTCTGCCCAGCCCTTTTTTCTTTTTCTTCACTCCTTCTCTTGTGGTTGTTTTGTTTTAAACAGGATTTCCCAGTAGGGCCCATACTATGGAATCTGCATGGATCCCTTCTCTAACTCAGTCTTTCAAACGCTGGGATAACAGCTTTCTGTCACCAGGCTCAGCTCAATTCCCAAATGATACTTAAACCACCCCAGCCTGCTCAGTCCTCTTCCCTGCCCATCTAGAATTCCTAACTTTCCCTTCCATAAAGTGCCTTTTAGCCCCTCTCCCAGCAAGTACAGTCTGTGCCTATGTCTGAAGACACCTCAGCTAATCAGGGACTAAAACACCTTGTGCTCTATGGAGGACCCTGGGAATGGTCTTGGGTGTGGACCTATGGAAGCGTCTGTTGATGTTTCCAGGCCCATGTTGTCTGCATCCTGGGGAGATGACATCAGATAAAAGTGTTCATTGGGCAGGAGTGGGTTCTCTTGTTCTGGAAATGGCAGACAATATTTTTTTTCAACCTGGCAGCCTCACTATCTCTCTCTCTACATCAAATCCTCAAGTCTGCATTCAGTGTGACAGCAGCAGAAGACAACGAGCTGTTGACGGGACAGCATCTTTGGACTCTGTCCATTCTTCTCACCCCAGATTAGGGTATATCCCATGTACCATTATTGGTGGCCAGCCCAACAGAGTGTCTCTAAAGGAATTGCCAAAGCTGCATGCTTCCCACTCAGCAGTGGGTTCTGTGATGCCTATGACTTCTGGGTCATCTAGAAATGAGAAGAGGAGGTCCTGGGTTTAGCGTCTCTTGATCTCTCCTTTGCTGGCAAGTGGATTTCCTGGATCCCATGACCATAAAGGACACTCCTTGTAGCCTGAGGTGCTTGGTGAGGGAGAGGTGGCAGCTTACTTGAGAGCTGACCTCAGTCTCTGCCTCTAGATGAGGAAAGATTCCACAACCCTCTGGGAACAGGACATTCACGGTCGCTTCCAAGGGTTCCCACCTGAGTCACAGGGCAGTTACAAAGATACAGGAAAAACCACTGCACATGCTGTGTAGCTGAGTGGTCCCTCCTTGTTGGGACCTGACCTGTCCTCTTAAGAAGACAGTCTGATTGTTTTTGAGGCTGTTTAGCTATAAATATTTTTAGATAGATTATTTTATGTGCATAAGATCTTGACTGCATTATGTATGTGTACAATATGTGTGCTTTGAAACCAAAACACCATACAATCTCCTAAAACTGAAGTTACAAGCAGGTGTGAGCTACCATGTCATTGCTGGGAATGAACCTGGATCTTCTGCAAGAACAGAAAGTGCCCTTAACTGCTGTGCCATCTCTCTAGCCTCAGTGGTTCAGCTTTAAACAATGGACACAGGAGCCCTGGGTCGATCACTTTCAGACTCCTGTTCATCTCTTTGCCTTTAGTTATTCAAATGCAGTCACGTACGGGTGGCTAAGCATCTATCTTATTTAGGATTTGTGTGTTCTGTTTGTCATGACCCCCTTAAGCAGTTAAGCTTTAAGTTGGGTGGGTCTCCCTTACTCATCTATGAACCACTGTCCTTGATGTTCCTGCCTCCTGACCACTCCACCTGATGGCATCTTTTCTGTACCATATTTTCTGGGACTCAGGAATACAGTTTCCTAACCCCACCCCAGCCTTGAGTCATCAACACCATCCCTGAGCTTCCAGCAATGCTGGTGCCCTTCTCCCTGGTCCTTCTCACTGTGCTTCTCAGCAGGGATGCTCCAGCATCCACAGACAGCATGGAGTCTGCACACTTCCCCTGGAAATGCTTGCTGTTCCATCCACTCTGGCACATGCACTTCTCTGAGATTTTTTTCATCATCACTCCTATACTACCAGATTCAACCAGCCTAGATTTTCTTTGTCTTACAATGTGAGCGTGGTGATCCTTTAACCAGGTCCAGGAAGCCATCCCTGGAGCACTGCAGTATGTCCAGGGGATCTGGCATGTGTTGTTCTGGTTTCATTTCTATTACTGTGATAAAATACTTCCCCAGAGCAGTTTTATTATTTTTTATTACTATTATTATTTATTATTATTTGACACATTTTGAACTCAGGGACACTTTCTTTAATCACCATCATAATTCACTGTTCTGCTTCAGCTAAATCAGTTTCCTTTCATCAACTTCTCACTGTATTTTTCTCAGAAATCCCTGATGCATAGTCTATCTGATCCATCTAAAGTGCCCAGGTTGTGACCTTTAGTTCACAACCACAAACCTCCACTCTGGAGGGCTCCTGTTCATGTCCACCAATCTTCCAGCAGGAGGCACTGAGTGAGAAAGGATCCCAGCCATTAAAGAACAAACTCAAATCTTAAGAGGAGAAACAGGGAAGCAGAGTGGGGGAAACCGTGGAGGTAGAAGAAAAGATGGCAGTAGAGGCAGAGATGAGAGGAAAGAGAAAGCTGGTCAAAGGAGACAGGAAAGGACATCCCCAAACCTGCAGCAGCACACCTCATAGCAGAAGATTTGGAGAGGGAGGAGGGAAAGAGGGATTTTTAAAATATCACTTTGCATTTTTCTAGTGTAATGATATTGCAAACTTGTTAAACGTTCCTATAAAATATTGTTTATTTTAGATTTCAGGTCTACACACACACACACACACACACACACACACACACTCAGAGGAGAATATATGTGTGTATGCTTCACTAGGTTTTGCCTACTGGTTTGTGCCGTCTGCTGAACAGAACAGTTGTAGTATACTGTATCTTCTGTTGCCATTAGTAAAAGTCTGGGAGACCAGGGGCCATAAGTGTGCTGGGAAACAACTGTCTGAGGAAGGGGAAAGAGCTTGGGGCTTCGAGCAGGTCACAGAGATCTCTTCTTGAAAATGAGCTAGGGGTGTGGTCTAACAAAGGGGAATCTGGACTCTGATGCCCAACATTGTTGTGTGAAGTGGCCCAGTGGGTACACACATGAGTACTGTGCTCACAAGTGACAGCTCCCCTTCCCATGCCAATTCGCAGCAAAAACTCCAGGAGGCTTTTCCTGAATTCCCAGGCTCCATATTGAATTTACCATGTGTTCTGTGATGCCTCCTTTCCCTGTGTGTTCAGTAGATTTTCAGTCCCAGGAACAGATACTATCTGGCATATTTTATTCCTCAACACTTGATTAAAGTCACTAAAAATACTTGTGAGATAAAACCCTCTGGTGACACTTGGTGCATCTGAGGGTCCTACCACCCTCAGACAATCAAGGAAATGAGATCCAGAAGCTGGTGGACATCTGGAGCAGAGGTTTCTCCTCCTGCTCTTTTGCCCTTCAGAAGGATTCTGCGTGTCACAGAACCGGGGTTCCTCTGGCTTCCTGCTCCCACTTTGTACCTCTCCTGCATGTTTCTTTCACAGCTCCACACACTCTTAGCTGCAACTTCACTGTGGAGGCTCGGTCCATAAATACAGACTCCACAACACAGTGCTCAGTGGATGGAGTGCCTCTCCATCCCATTGATAATGACAACAAAAGAAAGGAGGGAAATGCTCCAAAGGAATGTGCAGATTTGTTCTCAAAACTAAAAGACATTGAAGAAGAGTGGAGGAGCAAGCAACATACCATGGAACGAGAGGGAGACCCGACCATGGGTAAGTATAGGACAGGACGCAAAGATAGAAGGTGCTATTCAGATCCAGGAAGGGCAGAGCCCATGTGGGAAGGGGGCTGTGGCTGTATGTGCATGAAAGAGCTGAATACTATTTCAGGCTGGAGATACCTGGTACCCATTGGGTAAGAAATAACAAGCTGGGCAGGAAAGAATACAGTTCCCTGAAGCATGTGGAGAAAGCCTTGGCCTTGGAGGGGGTGATGGTTCTGTAAAGGATAGAAGGTGACGGTTTGTGTGTCCTTTGCAGGTGATCACAGCTTGCAGGTCACAGTGGTATATCAATATAAAGAAGGAAAACTCATTGATGCCTACTGCAATTTCACTCTTGATGAACAGTATTCCTTCATCTTTAATCTAAAGAATAGGACATGGACAGAGAGTCATAATAACATCCCAGGTATAGACAAATGGAAGAAAAACACCGAACTAGTAAAACATCTAGATACATTCTTACGACATTGTGGTCTCTGCCTCAAGAAATTATTACTGCACTGGGAGAAAATGCCAAGTAAGTAGTTAGATGGATTATCACTAGGAAACCTCCTTATGGTGGGGAAGACATGACAGTTATCTTGAAACTCTGATGATTTCCCTATGTGAATGTCAGCATATGTTCATAATGGAAGATCTGGTAGACTGAGTGAATGAGTTCTTGTTAGTCTTCCTACCTGGGAAGCCAGGGGTGACCATGAGGATCTCTCTTCCCATCTCACCTCCCAATGTTTCTCACTCCATACAAACCAAGTGCCCAGGCACTGCATGGCCTGCTAATGGGCCCCAAGTCTGCATGCATCACTGAACCTCCAGCCTTTTCTGCCTCAATTATAGCTGCCCTTCCACCAACTCCACATCACTTTGAAAGGATTTATTATCCTTCTCTGGTGCAATTAAACAGCAACAATTGCCCTGATATCAGAATGTTGTAACCACAGTTAATATGTCCTGTGTTTGATGGTTCCACAGGCATTTGTTTTCTTTGGTAATGGAATAAACTCTGCAAGGACATTGTCCACACAGCTCCACTCCTCTCTCTACTCAGGAATTATAAACAGTTATTACACATGAGCCCCTCGGGCTGCCTGGAGAGAAAATGTGCTGACGGAGATTTGTTTTTGACTTTATCCAGAATTTTCTTGACTTTTTTTTTTAAAGGATCAACATCAAGGGCCCCAGATATTGGAAATGTTACATCTCCCACCCAGCTTCCATCTGCCATGAACACCACCCAGCTTCCATCTACCACGCAGCCCCCCAGTAAGGGAGGATCTGGTGTCACGGCAGCAAACATAGCCATTGGAATCGTCCTGTCTGCCATTATTTGCATTTGCATTTGCATTTACATGTGTGTGAAGAGGAATTCTTGCCAAGGAGGTAAGGAACAGGCTGGGGTCTCACTCTGGTTCTTGGTAGGGTAGTCTGCTGAGGACATGGAACACTTGTCCCACTGGGTATCAGGGATGTGAATTCTGGTCTTCATGCTTCCATAGCAAGGACCTTACCCACTGGGCAATCCTCCCAGCCCCAACACTGACATTTTGACTGTTCAGCTGCCAGTTCAATATACTATGTTCCACTCAGACACTAGGAACTGAATGGAAGCAGCTCCCGAATGCCTCACTTACATGTGCCACCACCATGACACTTGCCATGTACTCACTGCAGAGACACTGGTCAAGTTATCTTCACACCATCAATTAGGATGCCCCATCTTACTCATTCTGTCTCTCTTGTCTCCCTACAACACACAGCTGAGTCACTGCTGACATTTTTATTTAAAGAGACAGTGAGTTAGGAATGTATTCATAGTGGTTTAGTGGGATTTGTCTCTGTGATCAAAGTATTTTGTATACTGTTGATACTTACAAGGAGGAACCACAAGCTGCCTGTGCTGACTCACTAAATACCACGACACAAGAACATGTTGAAGACACATGTGGATTAGCATGGAGAGTAGTATGTGATAGACACCTGCCCAGCAGAGAGGATGCAATGAGATATAACTGTAGACAGACATGGAAAGTACTGCCCCAAGATCAGAATCACAACCTCAAGGCTACACAATTTCCAGCTACACTCATTTCCACGTAGGAAATACTTATCACCTGAAGAGTCATTGGCCCAGTCATTGTGGTGTCCCCATGGCCGTGAAAAGTTAAACACTACAGGAGGTGAGGTACACACAGGCCATTGGCACCTGGTGAGGTCCATTCAACTTAGGCTGAGGAAGTGGCCCACATAGGTGCATGAAATCCTCTCCCAGTATGCGTCCTGGGCATTGCATTTGCTCTAGTAAAGTTTTCGTGTTTTGAATCTATTCACATCACAGCAAAGGAACAAGAACTTGGGGAGTCAGTTCTTCCATGTTTACTTGTTGTTCCAGAGATTCAGCTCGGGTTACCATGTTTGTACCATCAGCTCTTTAGCCACAGGGCTGTCTCGCTGACCTAGGACAAGGAGTGGCCACAAGTTGTGGTGTGCTCTGGCCCAGCAGGGTGACCACAGGGACACTGCTCGACAGTTCTGTTCAGTAGGAAAATGTGCAGGAAGAATGTAATAAAGACACTTATCAACTAGTTTATCTATTTGTTCTCAAGCATTTCAAGTTCAGTTTTCTTTATGTAAGAACATGGACGTGTGAGTAGCAGGAGTGAGTCTGAGAGGACACATATAAAAACTTTTCAGAATGTAAACTATTTCAGACTTGGAATTGTCTGATGGAGTCATTTAAAGACCTACAAGACTATTCCTTGCTCTGATGTTTGCATCGTAATAACATATTGTTTAGGCAAAATGCTATTAGTGCAACTTATATTTAATGTCTGGTATAGTGTCTGATCAACACAGGGGCATTTAGCTAGTATCCCAGCGCTTGGCAAGCAAAGGCAGGAGGATCAGGAATAAAAGGCCATCTTTGATTGTGTAGCAAGTTTGAGCCAAACTACAGGAGGAGACCCGATCTCAAAGTAAGAAAACAGAAGATGAGGAATTATTATTATCATTCTTTATCACCATCACCATCCTTATCATTGCATGGGTGCCGATAAAAAGTTTATTGGATAATAGCACCAAATGGAATACTCTGTGCAATAGTAGCTATAGGTTTATGATAGTCTTTAAGACAAAAACAAAATAGACAAAGATTATTGAAGAGGTGGCACAGCAGTACATACTTAGAATTATAGCACTCAAGAGGGTGAGGCAAAAGGATCACCAAGTCAAGGCCAGCCTGGACAGCATGGTGAGATCCTGACAAAGCAAACAGTCAATCAATCAAAGCAAAACAAAAAACCTAATCTTGTTTGATCAATGTACTTTGCTAGACTTTAGTGCACATGGATCTACGATGCTAATATTTGTGTCCTTTAGAACTGAAGTGACCTGTTTACTAAAGCAAAGTGAAGCTCATTCTCAACACTGTCGTGGTTAGATTTTGCCATATGCCGTCTAGAGCGAGCACAGGGAAGTGTGGTGAAGATGGGCAAGACTCCGATTTTCATTTATTATTTCAAAGTATTTCCTATAAGCACGCTTAGTGTAAAAAGATATACATCTAATATCTGTAAATACAAAGTTCTGTGTTTTATTTTGCTTTTTTTTATGAGCAGGTGTAATTATCTCATGATCATTTTTATTTATTTTCCACTCTAGGGAAGATGTGTTCCAAATTATGCATCCTAGACTCCTGCATTTTTGGAACTCGCAGGGGTCAGCACACCCCAAGTGCAGTGGGTGAGCCTCGCCCTGAGGAAACCATCTGCATGACCGTGATGTCTCCTCTGGAAGGTTAGTATTGAAGATAACATTTCATGAACTGTGAACTCGGGTGTGGTTGCACACACTTGTCAGCATGGGACTTGAGAAGCTGAGGTAAGTAAGAGCCTGTGGTACACGGGAAGTTCCATCAAGCTCAGGCCACAAATAAAACCTAGTCTTAAATGAACCAAAAAAGTATAGTAAAAGGCCCGGAGAACCAGAAATGCTGGTTACTGACCAACCTTTTACTTGTTTTAGTTTTATTCAGTTTCTTTTAAAATATATTTCAAAATGTCATTTTCATTTGAAGGACAAAATAACAGAAAGGTTTGAAATAAATACATCCAAAAGAAAAAGAAAAAAATACCCTGGGAAGCTGAGCTGCACAGTCTGTGAAGCGGGGAGAAGAGTCCTCCTGAGATGAAGTAGAGTAGGATGCAGATGTGCAGGAGCCCCCTGTAACTGACACCCCTTTTTCATCACTAGGTGATTCTCCACACTGCTCCTCAGCTTCCTCATCTTAGTCTGATCCACAGTGGTTGTCAACAGCTTCCTCTTGAACCTCTTGGGAACAATCCCCATCGCTCTACATCACAGCCAGAGAAGAAAACCTGATGGGGGGCTGGAGAGATGGCTCAGAGGTTAAGAGCATTGCCTGCTCTTCCAAAGGTCCTGAGTTCAATTCCCAGCAACCACATGGTGGCTCACAACCATCTGTAATGAGGTCTGGTGCCCGCACCAGAATACTGTATACATAATAAATAATAAATAAATAAATATATAAAAAAAGAAAACCTGATGATGTTGGGAAATCTGTGCCATGTCACTTCTGACCAAGCATGTTGTGAAATATTAAAGTTGACCATCTCCATGTCTCACTTTATTAAGAGGGAACATGTCATTGTCTCCAGCGACTGCATCTTGCTTTATTCCTGTTCCCTTTCTCATTTTTAGACTGCGACCTTGGGGAGATAGGGCTGTGCCCTGCTCTAGGTTACTCCTTACTGTATAAGATGATGGCTTTCAGACTGGGTCTTGCCCATGGCAGCTCCATTTTACAAGCAACAGGTTGATGCCTGGGCATCTCCTGTGCACATAGACATGCTTTCTGTCCAGTGCCACCCATAAAGGAAAGTCAAAGACATCACTGATAGACACATCATAATCAATTAGACACATGATGACATGTCATAACCATATCTAATCTGGATAGTTTTATGTCTACTTGATACAAGCTAAAGTTATCTGAAGGGAGGAATCCTCAATTAAGAAAATGTCTCTATATGATCCAGCTGTAGGGCATTTTCTTAATTAGTGGTTGACGGCAGAGGGTCCAGCCCAGCCCAGTCTAATGTGGGTGGTGCCATCCCTGGGCTGGTGGTCATGTGCTCTACAAGAAAGCAATGGAGCAAGTCAGTAAGCAGCACCCTTCCATGGCCTGTGCTTAGATTTCTGCCTTCGGGTCCTGCCCTGTTTGAATTTCTGTTCTAGTTTCCTTTGGTGTTGGACTACAGTGTGGAAGTGTAAACCAAATAAACTATTTTTGGTCATGGTGTCTCACCACAGCAATAGAAACTCGAAATAAGACAACATCTGAAAAATCAGACCTGATAAAAAATTTAAATATCCCAAACTGAAGAAGGAACAACACCCTCACCTGGACCCAAAAGAAGAAAACACCTGTAACAGGCTTTTCTTTGGTGGTGGTGGTGGGGCACCAACCAGCCCCCAAATCACGACACAGAAACTTGTTAGCTTGAATGCTTGGCCTTGTCCTGTTCTCACTTCTACCTAGTTCTTACAATTTAAATTAACTTGTTTCTCTGTATCTATGTTTTGCCTAGGAGCTTTTAACCTTTCTTTCTGTATGTCTTACTTTCCTGCTGTCTCCATTTCTGGCTAGTTGGCGGCTGCCCGTCTTCTGACCCCAGGTGAGTCCTTGTCTTCCACCCTCCTCTTCTCTCCTCATCTCTGAACCACATTTCTCCTCCTAGTTATTCTGTCTGCCCAACAGCCCTGCCTAGTCCTCCTCTACCTAGCTACTGGCCATTCAGCCTTTGTTAGACTAATCAGGTGCCTTTAGGCCAGCAAGGTGAAACAGTAACACATCTTTACATAATTAAACCAATGCAGCATAAACAAATGTAACACATCTTCACATAGTTAAGGTAACATTCTGCAACATAAGCAAGTGTAACACACCTTCACATAGTTATTCTTCGACATAAATAAATGTAACACATCTTTACATCATCAGCAAAGGCATCATAAAAAAATGTAACACACCTTCACATATGCATCTTACATAGTTGAAATACTATTCCACAACACAACCTAACACAACAATATTATGCCCACCTCCAACCTCACCACAGACTCCCATGCGTGTATCAAGAGACCAACAAGGAGAGAACTGATTGTCCCCTGTGCTTCAGCTCAGTGCTATCACATGCTTCTGTTCCTACCTATGTAGTTCAGTCATCCTGACTCTGTCCCTCCCCTCCCCTCCCCATCCCATGGTCCTGACTTTACCCCCTGCAGCTCCACTCAACCCTGAACCTGGCTAAGCCCTGTTAGTCTGCAGCTCTCCAGCTGGCTCCTTAATATCTTATCTGGACAACTGCATCTGAACCAATCTCTACCTCTGTGCTGAGTGAAGCTTCTGTGTGTGGATTCCTTAATCCTTATATGACCATTCCAAAACACATATCACATACAAGTACATACATGATACAAGTATCTTCTTCTGATATTCCCTAACATACACACATACATCACATATATGCAAGTGTGCATGTGCACACACGCACACACACATGCACATACATACATATACTGTCTGATATGTAATATAAGATCTGAGAGTAAAATTAGTAAAGGATATTGGAATAAAAGAACTCATATTTGCCAGTGACCACTTATCATAAATAATTGGAACTCTTTGGCAAATTGTAGCCAAAGAAACTGATATAAGATTGTGAATTCATCATTATTCAATAAATACTAATATTGTAGAAAGATACAAACATATCTATCCATCCACCTACATTTCTGACAGCATATTCATGGCAAGGTAGTGTTTGTTAAAAAAAAAAATCGAATGAGAAAGCAGGCCTTTAGCAAAGTAATCTGAAACCTGAAATACACATGTTTTATCAATCAAGTCAAACCACTTGGTGATATAAATAGAATTCATCAACTGTGCCAGAGACTCAAGAACAAACACCAAGCTTGCTCTGTTGACCCAGGGTCTATGGCACAGTGTAACATTTCACTGTTCAGGTGACACCTGACCCCTGGGCTAGAATACAGGAAGCCTCCAATCCAGGTAGATGAAGAGTCAGTGGTAAGAGGGCTGGGCAGGCACATGGCCTCATCTGTGAGGGGACCCAACTCATAAGGTTTGTTTAGGTAAATTAAGTGAAAATTAAAGCAGAACAGAAAGAAGCAAACCTCACTCAGATCACATCCCACAGATCACAGCCTTGTGAACAGGTCTCTGTGACCTGACTCAGCTCAGCCTCAAAGCCATGTGTGTCCAGGCAAGCATGGCAGTTTCAAGAAGGACCATTGCTGTAAGCACTATTAAAATGTAATAGGAAGTCTCCTTTTGGGCCTGATGCTCTCTAGTCTGAAAGCCTGACTTGTGTGACTTTATCCCCCTCCCAGTGAGCACACAAGCTCAAGGGCAGTTGAAGATTGCTTTGACAGCAGCCAAAGACTTCAGCTCAGTAGTGGAACCAACTTTAGGTTTCAACTGCCATGAAGAGACACTATGAGGACGGCAACTCTTAAAAAAGGCACCCGTTTAATTGGGGCTGGCTTACAGTTGCAGAGGTTTAACCCATTACCATCATGGCATGGCAGCTTTCAGGCAGACATGGTGTTGGAGAAGAATTGACAGTTCTACATCTTGATCTTCGGCTGGCCCAATTTGAGCTTCTAAAAATTCAAAACCCACCTTCACGACACACTTCCTCCAGCAAGGACACACCTTCTCCAACAAGGTCACTCTGCTTAATAGTGCTACTCCCTGTGAACGAAGCATTCAAATGCGACTCTGTGCTTGCCAAACCTATTCTAACCTCCACAGTCACAGTTCAGATGGCCTTGCTGTTCTCTCTCTCTCTGCCTGGAGGGCATGGGATGCATCAGATAAAGAAAACACACTGGCCTGAAGCTCCTAAAATGAATGTTTCCTGGCCTATGACACTAGACTTGGCTGGCCATAGAAAAGGTGTTTGCTATTATTCTAGAAGTGGCATGAGACCCCAAACTCACTGTCTCAGATTGAATGGCAGGCACAATGCTTAGAAGACAGCAATTTGAGTGTCTCTAGATGACTACCTGGATCCTCACCCTGTCCTGCTGTGCTAGATGTAGCAGCAGCTGTGTTAGGAGGGACCTGTGAGGTCTCTAAGGACATGACACTCCTGAGCACTGGGATGTGCCATGGGCAGTTCAGCCTTGGACCCTGAGTCCAGGTTTGCACTCCCAGTTCTCACTGCTGACACTACTGGGCCTCTTCTCCAAGGCAATCCAGACTTCAACTTAATGGCTTCACACAGTGGCCTCTCTACTTGGCCTCCATTCAGGGACATTCCTGACACATGCCTGGCCTTAATGTCTTTATTTCTTAACTCCTTTCTTTATCCTTAACTCTAAACCCAGCTCAAAGGACCAAAGCTGCCAAGTTCTGATGTTTCGGGATTGGAACAGTGTTCCCTCATTCAATTATATCTTCACCTGTTTTCTGTCTTTCTTTCACTGTCTGTTTGACTGTCCTGAAATGTGCTCAGTAGACCAGGCTGGTCTCAAACTCAGAGATCTGCCAGCCTCTGCCTTCCCAGTACTGGGATTAGAGGCATGAAACACCATACCAACCTCTAATCTTTTCTTTAGATTTTTTTTCCCCATAGGTTGGAAATTTAGCTGGGTGGGATCTTGCCCTGAGGCCATTTCCTTTCTTCCATTTCTTAAACAAATTATCTCCCTGAACACAGAGCTTAGTTCCTTTCTATTTACTGGTGCTCATGTTCTCCTCAAAATTTACATTTTGTAACTTACCCTCCTCTGCTTGCTCCTTTGCACTGTTAAATCTTCAATGAAATTGCCACTAACATCCACACAAGAGTCTACACTAGGCTGTTTTGAGATTCCTTCTGCCAACAGATTTAATGCAAAACTCTCCACTTTAGCCTCAGGCAGACACTTCCTAAAGGGCAAAAGGCAGCCAGTTTCATCACCAAAATATCAAAAGAATGAACTCTAGGCAACATGGTAAAATTTTTGTCCTCTGATACCTGCAGACTGAGCCCCCCACAGTTCATCAAATCACACTCAGCACCACTGTCTTCCATGCTCCTACTGGTATGGACATATAAAGCAGTGTTTAAACCATTCCACCATTTTCATAACTCAAATATCAATGTCCAGATTCTTCCCCCAAAACACGTGGTCAGGCCTATCACAGCAATATCTGAGTCCCTGGTACCAACTCTGTCTTATTTAGGGTTTCTGTTGTTATGAAGAGATACCATGACTATGGCATCTCTTAAGAAGAAAGCATTTAAATGAAGGTGGCTCGCTTACATTTCAGAGGTTCAGTCCATCATGATCGTAAAGGGGAGCATGGCGGCAGATGTGGTGCCTCAGCTGAGAGCCTTACCTATTGCAGGCAATGGGAATTCGACTGACTGTCACACTGAGGGAAGCTTGAGAAAAACATACCTTAAAGCCCACCCCCACAGTGACACACTTCCTCCAATAAGACTACACTTCATCATCAAGGCCACACCTCTTAATAGTTCCACTTACTTGGTGGGCCATTTCTTTTCAAATCACCACAGTAACTAAGGCTGTCTCTCTAATCAAGAGGACAGGTGAACTACCAGGTGGGCCATTGAATAATAGTAGTTTAAAATAAAATATCATTTTTAATGTTAGCATATCTCCTTGTGGCAATGATTAACTCTATGGCTTTTGTTGATCAAGTGAATTCACTTTTTACAAAAATCTTTTCTTACCCAAAAATAGTTCCCTTTCCTTGTGTCTGTTTTCACACATGTATCATTCTCACAATTATTGTTTCCTTTCTGTTTTCCTTTCTTTCCTAAAATCCTTCACATTTTGCGGGACTCTTCTCTGAATGTCTGGACAGCCTGGACATGGCCACATCTGACCACTTCCTTTCACGTGCAAATGTAGCTGGAAGATGGCGTCAAAGGTTAGAGTGTGGTTAATTAATTGTCTCGGCACCTCATGTCAATCATCTGGGGATGTTGTGCAGTTTGTATAGGTCACGTGTGTCTAAGGTCAAGGGAAAGTAACTAATTTGTTACATTTGTGAAGTAATAAGAGTGGCGGGGGGCTGCGTCCCTGGCACCCCAGCTGCCTGCTCGGCTAGCTTATGCCCCAAAATAATTACACAGACACTGTATTCTTTTAAGCACTGCTTGGCCCTTTAGCTCTAGCACTTACAGGCTAATTCTCACATCCCGATCAACCCATCTCTAATAATCTGTGAGAACCGGTCTTACCGGAAAGATTCTAGCCTAGTCCATCCTGGGTCGGAGCTTCATGCCGGGAGCAGGGCATGGCGTCTCTCTCTGAGGCATCTGCTCCCGAGAGAGCTGTGGAGTCTCTGACCTCACTTCCTCTTCCTCCCAGTGTTCTGTCCTGTTTTCTCCTCCCACCTATCCTCTAACCAATAAAATGGGCCAGGGCAGTGCCTTTATTAGCCAATGACCTTCCTCCATCATTTCCCCTTTTTCGGTTTAAACAAAAAAAAAAGGCTTTAACATAGCAAAATTACATATAACAAAACAGTTATCAAGTAAAAGTTACAATAATCTTTATCATAACTAAGGAAAACTATAACTAACTATTCTTAACTCCATCAAAGACTCCAGAAAGATACAATACTACCTAAGCAAACAAGAAAAAAGCAACTTTTAAAACTCTAGAAATGACAGAGACATCTCGCTGCCTGGACAGTCACCCAAAGTTCCTCTGTATCGTTGGGGCATCCATCTTCAGCCTTCAGGCCCATGGTATCCAGCAGACATTTCCATAAAGCAGGAAAATTCAAAGTCAGTTCAGTCACTATCTGTTGTGTCCTGCAGAATGTCTCGCAGACTCTTTCAAAATGAATCAGGAACCCCGAAAGATCATCTCACCTTAGGCAAGTTCAGTAGTCCTCTCTCTGCGGGTTCTCTGTGTCCAGTTTATGCAATAGTCCAGGCAAGAGCAGTTTCTTGCCCAAATGGCTATCAAACTCCATAAGGTGCCTCTTCGATGCCCATCTTCCTCTTGAAGTAGATTGGTGCTGCCAGGAGCAGACGTGTCTCATTGTCATGAAAAGTCCTCAGTTATTAAAACATTAAATGTCCTATTCTGTAATCTTTGAAAGACATGAAGAATGTCTATCTAAAATATATCTCTATATATCTAGAAAATCTAACTAACATGACTACAAGCTTTACTATTATCGATGATCATCTATTAACAACCTATATTTCTTAATTATACAGTACATATTTAAATGAACTACACAATCACAATACCTTAATCAAAATCAGAAACACTTATACATATAACAAAATTGACCTTAAATCTCTATCAATAAAGCAAAATCTATACTAATGCAAATTATTCATATCTATATCATATCCCCCTTTAAATGTAAAAGGACGTTTATAAACCATATTTGGGAACATGGGCGCAGTTTTTTCTCTCCAAACTGCTTCCTGCTGAATGGGGGCGTCGTTAATTAGGTCTTTCATAGTATAACCTGTGTGCTAGTTTTATCTCAGTTGGCAGTTGAGCGAAGCAATTTTCTGAAGGCCTTCACACCAACCCTTCAGGAGGGCGTGGTCCATCATACCAAATCGGAATAGAAGAAATGAACAGCGTCTCATCCTCTGTGAAAACAAAATAAGAAACTCCTTTCCAAAGTATCATATCCTTAGATCCAAATTCATAATATCTATGTTGGATTAGTTCAGCAGTATTTATAAATAAATATCTTTTAGTAGCTTTTGCTCTTTCCTCAGCATTCAAACAATTTAAAGAGAGCATAATAGCATACAGTATCAAAATTCTCTGTTTATTTTCCATCTTTGTACAGCTTTGTTTTAACCACTATTTCGTTTATTTTTACTTTTAACTTTTTGCTTTTTGAGACAGGTTCTCTGTATCTTTGACCTGAAGTAACACTGTAGACCAGGCTGTCTTTGAACTCTCAGAGATCCGCCTCCCAGGCATTCAGGATTAAAGGTGTACACTACTACACCTTGAACTCACAGAGATCTCTTTGTCTCTGCCTTCTAGGCACTGGGATTAAAGGCGTGTGCTACCACACATAACAACTCTCTTCCTTTTTTTTGTTTTTTACTTTAAGAACTTCAACTTTTAGTCTGCATATATTTTTAACACACTGTAAACCATTTAAAAATTTTCTTTGTCTTTGAATCTCTCTTTACTGTATATCTCTCTTTTTCTGACCACATGAATCTTTAATTTACCAAGCAATCTCAGTAGGACTAAAGGCGTGGCTTTGCCAGCTAGATCCAGTCCATTCCTTAGCTTTCCAGCCTCATGGCGGATATACAGGCTGTAGCCATGTTTACTGCCACAACTGTATGGCATTTCAAGGTCCCTGCCAGCAAGTGAGCTACAACAGACAACACTCAAGTCCTCTCTAGGTAGCCGGCCCTCCTGCCTCAAACAGTCAGAGTTTGCCCTGGCAGGATGGCCCAGAAAGCCGGCATTTTTAAACAACAGGTTTTTTCCTTCTGCTGCTGAAAACCGAAAAGCATGTGTTCAGCTTTTCGTCAACACCATTTAAGTGTTTCGTGGCAGGACCTCTTAATGAGCTGCAGGCTTTGCAGTTAAAGCTGAGTCAGGAAGCCTCTCTTAGATGAGGTGCTTGCTTGCCTCTGGCAAGCGAGCAGACCCAAGTACACAGCGAGTCTAGTTGCCATCAAACTAATTGTAGCACTTTATTCCAAATGCTCTATTCAAAAGCTCTGTCTCCCGCAGGAGCCAGACAGAGATCGCAATGGCAGCACAGTCCCAGGAAGCCGCGCTTTAAAATGACACAGTGTTTTTTCTGCTACTGTTGCTGAATCAGGAAATCTCTCAACAGCACGCCACCAACAAACAGCAAAAATCTGTGTTAAACTCTCTCTCCCTTATTTTTAAGCCTTCTCAGGTTTTTTAAGTGGGTTTCGGCTGTCCACATGTCTGGGGGCGCCATACATTTGATTATGATACATTTGATTATGGCACTGAAGCATGGGTAGAAGAAGCAATTTCCAATGGTAAAAGGAGACACCAGAATACCAAATGTTTTAATTGTGGAAAAATGGGTCATATTAAAAGGAATTGTAGACAACGGATTTTCAGAAATAATAATAATAATAATGCATCTTTCAGAAATAATAATAATAATGCATCTTCTAGAAATAACAGAAATAGGAGGACTCAGCCTTCAGGTTTATGTAGAAGATGTGGAAAGGGCAGACATTGGACGAATGAATGCAGGTCTACAAGAGATAGACAAGGCAACCTGATACAGCCGGGAAACATGAGAGGGGGGGCCTCACAGGCCCCCATGGCAAACATGGTTCAGTCATATCCAGTTTCTGCAGAGAACGTGCCTCATCAGGACAATTAGGAAGCCCCATGCCTACTGTTACAAGCAATAATGATCAGAAAGATAAGTTACGTGTGTTTTGGCAAACTTCTATAAATGATCAAAGACCTAAACTGAGAGTGTGTGTAAATGGCATTTTTATTACTGGCCTGCTGGACACAGGTGCTGATGTAAGTATCATTACCCCAGAATCTTGGCATCCGTATTGGCCTCTTCAGAATGTAAATGTTCAGCTCCTGGGAATTGGAACCCTATCTCGAGTAAGGCAGAGCACGAGATGGGTTGAATGTATAGGGCCAGAGGGACAAATAGGAAAATTAAAGCCATATGTAGCCAATATCGCAATGAATTTATGGGGTCGTGACCTATTACAACAATGGAATACCGAAATTAACATTCCTGCTAAATCTAGAGCCTATATTTCTGAGAATAATATTAAAAGATATTACAAACTGAGAAAACCGGCCATTCGGGCTGTAAAAGAACAAGCAATTGATGTCCCTTCAGAGATACCAACAGCCTTGCCTCTAAAATGGTTGACTGAGAAACCAATATGGACAAAGCAATGGCCTTTAGCTGAGGAAAAGTTACAGGCTTTAGAACAGCTGGTACAAGAACAATTAGATGCTGGACATATAGAAGAATCTACCAGCCCTTGGAATTCTCCTGTATTTGTGGTTAAGAAAAAATCAGGTAAATGGAGAATGGTGACAGATCTCAGGGCCATCAACAAGGTTATTCAACCTATGGGCCCTCTGCAATCTGGAATTCCTTTGCCCTCTTTATTACCAAAAGGATGGCCTCTCATAGTTATTGAGTTAAAGGATTGTTTTTTCACTATACCTTTGCAAAAAGAAGATAGAGAAAAATTTGCCTTCACAGTGCCTACTTATAACAATTCTCAACCTTCGAGGAGGTACCACTGGACCGTTCTCCCCCAGGGTATGTTAAATAGCCCCTCCCTGTGCCAATATTTTGTGAACCAACCATTGCAAATAATACGCAAGAAATTTCCCAAATCTATAGTATACCATTACATGGACGACATCTTGTTATCCGATTCAAACATGGATACCTTGAATAGACTGTTTGAAGAAATAAAGATACTTTTACCTAAATGGGGATTGCAATTAGCTCCTGAAAAGATTCAGAAGGGAGATTCTGTTAATTATTTAGGTTATAAAATAGGTTTGCAAAAAATTAAGACACAAAAAGCACAAATTAGGAGAGATCGCCTACGGACTCTTAATGACTTTCAAAGGCTGTTAGGAGATATTTCCAGTCTACGACCAGCTATTGGAATAACACCTGATTTAATAATTCATTTGAACAAAACCTTGGATGGTGATAAAGATTTAAACAGTCCCAGAGAATTAACAGCTGAAGCAGAAAAGGAACTGACAATGATTGAGGAAAAATTACAACAGGCACATGTGGACAGGGTGAATCCAGAGCTCGATTGTATTCTCGTCATACTACCATCAAAAATTTCTCCTACAGGAATTTTAATGCAGAGAGATGATATTATTTTGGAATGGATCTTTTTACCACATAAACCAAGTAAGAAACTGAAAACTTATGTGGAAAAAGTCTCTGAGTTAATTATAAAAGGCAAGCTGAGACTTCGTCAACTAGCAGGCATAGACCCAGCAGAAATTATAGTGCCTTTCACTGCTGATGAACTAAAGAAATTATGGGAAGATAATGAACCATGGCAAAGAGCTTGTGCTAATTTTTTGGGAGACATTAATAATAACTATCCAAAAAGCAAGAGGCTTAACTTCATAAAGAGAACCTCTTGGATTCTTCCTCGAATCGTCCGTGATGCTCCAATAACTGGGGCCCGTACATTCTATACTGATGCCAATAAATCAGGGAAGGCAGGTTACAAATCAGAAGACTTAGATAAGGTGGAACAAAGTCCGTATAATTCTGTCCAGAAGGCGGAATTATATGCCATTCTTATGGTGCTAAGGGATTTTAAAGAACCTATTAATATAGTTACAGATTCACAATACGCAGAAAGAGTTATTTTACATATTGAAACTGCTGAATTTATACCTGATGATACTGAACTAACCTCATTGTTCCTCCAGGTTCAAGATTTGATCAGGAACAGGCTTTGCCCTATGTACATAACACACATCCGATCCCATACGGGTCTGCCAGGTCCTCTAGCACAAGGTAATGCAGAAATTGATCAATTATTGATTGGTAGTGTGCTACAAGCCTCTGAATTTCATAAAAAACATCATGTTAATAGCAAAGGTTTGAAGAAAGAGTTTTCAATTACATGGCAACAAGCTAAGGAGATTGTAAAGAAATGCCCTACTTGCTCTTTCTATAACCAAACGCCACTGCCTGCAGGGGCTAATCCAAAGGGCACCCAAAGGAATGAAATCTGGCAGATGGATGTGTTCCACTTTGCAGAATTTGGCAAATTAAAATATGTACACCACACCATAGACACATATTCAGGTTTTCAATGGGCTACTGCCCTGAGCTCAGAAAAGGCTGATTCAGTAATCACACATTTATTGGAAGTTATGGCCATCATGGGTATACCTGCGCAAATAAAGACAGATAATGGTCCAGCATATGTATCTAAGAAAATGAAACGCTTTTTTGATTATTATAATATAAAACACATTACAGGTATACCAAATAATCCTACAGGTCAGGCAGTTATAGAAAGATCAAATCGTACTATAAAGGATATGCTGAACAAACAGAAAGGGACTGAAAATACCCCCAGAAATAGATTACATAATGCTTTATTAACCTTGAATTTTCTTAACGCTAATGAGAAAGGAACGACAGCAGCAGAAAGACATTGGATAATGGAAAAGTCTGTTGAACTAAATCAACCGATTTATTTCAAAGATGTGCTGACCTCTCAGTGGAAGCCAGGAGATGTGCTACGTTGGGGAAGGGGTTTTGCTCTTGTTTCCACAGGAGAAGAAAAATTGTGGATACCATCAAAATTAATAAAGTTTCGATTTGAAGAGGAGAAGCCACTTGGAAAGGAGAAATGACAACTCATCCACAACGATGATATTCATACAGGTGGTAAGAAAAACATATAGAATGGGGGCAGGGTTCTGTTCTTATCTCCACAGGAAAACACTCATCTTTGAGAAATTCAAGGGACCCTGGATGTTTGGATACTGACAGATGGAAAAATACCTGCCCAATAGGAAATATCAAGAAAACTGAATGGGTTGTGTAAGTAATATTAAACCATATTTCTAAATTTATAAAGCTGGTTTTGAAGTTGGACTCTGGCTCAGTCCCTCTCCAATTCCAAGCCTGTTAGTAAGAGAAAAACCCAGAGTTTCTGGAGTTTCTGTCTCATGTCAAGAGCCATGATATGGGACAGAAAGAAATATGAGTTTAGAAAACATCTTTGCTTTTCTTCATATCTATCATACTTTTCATTGAATATATCTATCATGTCTTTCATTGAATATATATATATATATATATGTCTATATATGTCTATATGATTAATGTTTAAGTTTTTCATAATGAACAATGAGTTTTTCCTGAAGTGACATTTGAAGTTTCCAGGAAGAAGATGGGGCCCCATAACAACAACTCCACCTGGTTGATATGACGTCATGATACTGATAGCGCTACTACAAGACCTGCTTTGGGTACCAGCTGCACAGACAGTTCCAACTTGGTTAGCTGAAATGGTGCACATCTTATACAACATTTTGGCCAGACCTGCACGAAAATACTCAGAGACTATTTGCAATTTTAAAAGACATTATCTTGAAATTTAACCATCATTTTACTTTCACAGGATCCCCCAGAAAGAACGTCGCCCCTATGACAGCTGGAAGTAATTCTAGAGAACGACGTCCCCTCTCCCAGTAAAGTTTGCCCTTGGGTTTAGGGACATCATTTAGGGGTTGATTATAATTAGTATATGATTGAGGGTTGGGGGAGGAATTTTATAAGCTCAGGGATCATTTTGAAAAAAAAAAAAAGAGGGATGATGGGATAATAGACAAATATATTGGTATAGATTCTTGTATATTGATACAAAGTTAAATTATATTGACTATTGTACGCATGCATGTTTCTACCTCTGTTTAAAACATTTTTATGTATTGACATATATTGTATTGATATATATATATTGTATATATTTACCATATTGCAGTGTACATTTCTACCTCTGATTAAGATACTTATATAATATTTGTGTATTGATATATATTTACCTACTGCAATGTATATTTGTACATTGTTTATATTTGGAGGTCATTGTCCTCATTTGTTTCACAGTCGTTTATTGTCTTAGTCTTTAAGTTAGATAGATATTGAGAATTATATAGACTAATTGTCATCTAAGTTTGTCATTTATAATTAGACTAATCAGGTTCTTTAGATATATAGAGATTATACTCAGTATAGATAGATAACCTTCAACCTCTTCAAAGAGCTGTAGAAAATGGCCTTTAATCTAACTCAGAGTTTCGTGATAGTGAGACACAATTGCTCCTGGCAACACCGCTCTATTCCCGAGAGAATGTTGAGCACCAAAAACACTCCATCTGGAGCCTTTCTATTTGCCAGAACTGGCCTTTGGGCAAAGAAATGCCCATACCTCAACCACTGACACAGATACAGAGCGTGCATCAATGGATAAAACAGGACTGTCATATCCTGCCAAGACAGGGTAAGATAGTTTTGAAAAGTTCCTTGCCTTTAATAATGGTATGTCAGTTATGTTAGGCCTTAGCCAAACATTTGCTTACATACAGTGAATCAAAAGGAATCAGGACTAAATTTACATGTATAGCTTTATGTAGAAGGCCATTTGTATTAACACCTTTTGGGGAAACCTTATCATGGGAACATGTACATATTTGCATCACATATGTCACAGAATATGTAAAGGTAGACAACAAGCCCATCAAATCACAGGTGCAGCTAGCAGCTGCACGTGCACAGCAAACGGCAAGTAAGCAGTTACTTAGAACAACTACAGAAACTCTAAAAGGAAACTCAAACACATGTAGACTATGGTTTCTTCAAAGTGCTTCCATAGCGCACATTCAAACCCCAGTCAGGAAGACCTCACCCTAAGCACCATGGGGACACAGCCTTATCTCTTCTCTGGGTTCCCTGCAGGGAGTTCCCCAGCCAGTGTGTGCTGAAAGAGCACTGGGTAGTGGTTGTCTCAGACTGCAGGTCACTCAGGCTGCACAGCGGCCTCAGACAGTCTCTTGAGATGTATAAATGCAATTGACTAGTGGCTGAAGTATTACAAGAATGAGTGGATGAAGGCTACAATTGAGAAACTCACTAAAGTTGGGAGGTGGGGGCACAGGCCTTTAATCCCAGAACTCTGAAAGCAGAGGCAATTGAGTTTCTGTGAATTTGAGGCCAGCCTTGTCTACAGAGTGTGTTCTAGGACAGTCTGGGACACAATAAAGCTCCAAGTCAAAGAGAGACAGAGAGAGAGAGAGAGAGAGAGAGAGAGAGAGAGAGAGAGAGAGAAGTTTCAAGGTAGAGATACAGCAGATAGGAAGAGAGGAGGTGGGGTGTGGAGCTGGATAGCCATGGCCAGAGAAATACTAGAAGGCTCCCTAGGAGGGCAGCAGGAAGCTGGAGGCATCAAAGGTGGGGAGTGGGGGTGTGGGTGTAGCTGACCCCACAAAAGCATGCACACTGCAGCCTGGATTACTTGCCTCTGGTTGCAGTCCCTGTGGGCACTTTCCTTATCTTCAGTCCACGTTTGTTGACCAAGGTCTCCAAGGACAGAGCCAGTGAGTACCTTCTTAAGTAATCCAGGGCTCCTGGCACTGTGGATGCAGAAGCTTGGAGTCCCTGCCTTCAGGTGCCTTCCCACAGCCTGAGTGCTCCCTGGAATATGAGTCACCGGAGTGGCAACATTGCCATCCTCAGGGAGTGGGCAACAGGATTCAGGGACCCTGGAGTGGCTCTGAAAGGATCTGGGCAAACCAATGAGAACTAGGAACTGATTTTAGCTATATTAAAGAGAAACTAAAACCAACAACAGCCCAAATTTCAAAAACTTTCTGTGGGTGGAGTCATTGATAAGAGTGACTAAGACTTTCCCTTAGTTTTTGACGGCCCAAGTTGCTTCTATAGCAGCCATGTCTGGAGAAGAAACCATGGCACTGGGTGCAGCCACCAAGCTCACTCATTGCCACCTATTTCTGCCCCTGCTGATGGGCAGGATGTGTCTCAGGCTCACTGATGAGTTCCCAGAATCAGACTGTAGTGGGGGTGGGAATGAGGGTTGGAGAAACAAGGCAGAAGGCAGCCTGGGAATTCAGCTTCTCTGAACTCCTTCCAGAAGAGCCCAGGTCTCAAGTTCCTTCTTGCCTTCACCCCAGCCCTTCCCCTCTGTCCCCAGACTAGCTCTCAGGCATTCTCTGTGCTCTTAGCATTTGAACTTCTCAGTGTGCTTTAACAGAAGATCACAGCACATGCAACCAGCAGCTGCTCCACACATCTCACCCCTCTCCGAACCAAATTTGTCTTTGATGGAAGAGTTCACCCAATAGCCCAGGCTAGCCTTGTCTTCCCTCTGTATTCCAAGCTGGCCATGAACTACAAACTTCAACTCAAATGCAGGAAATGAGGGCCTGTCCCACCAAACCAAGATTTACAGCCCACTCACTTGGTTTATTGTTGAGTGACCCTCAGCTCACATCCCTTTCATGCCTTGCCTCACTAATCCACTGAGAAGAGGCTTTAAGCCCCTCATTCACTAGCTGTCAACACTCACACACCCTTGACTGAGGATACTCTCCTCCAACAAACCCACCCCTTCTCACCACACAACCCAAAGTAGAGGGTGGGGCTCCATTTCCACTGTGGGGGTCAGTTAAATGGCGCAGAGTAGGAGCACATGGAAGCTTCTGCCCTTGCACCCCAGGCCCATCTAGTCCACCTCCTGGGCAGATAATGGTATTCATTTAGGCAGCAATCAGTTTTTCTGTGAATGTCAGGCACTAAATATTTCCAAATTGGGAAGCCATACAATAGCTTCTACATCAAATACTCAAAGAGGAACAGGACACCAGATTAGGCCTCTGACCTATCCTTCTGACCCCAGATTAAACCATATGCAATATCACAATGTTGGTGCCCATCCCCCACCGCACCTACCCCAAGTGAAGTCAGAGGTTCCTTTTTCAGAGACAAGAGTGAGTGCTATGCTTCCTGTGGCTTCTGGAGACCTGGGGGTGACAGGAGGAGGGACTAATGTTTGTGACCCACTACTTTTTCCTGTGATGTCCTGTGGGTTCTTTGTCACATAACCCATGGGGACATGAACACTAAAGTTTGTGACCCACAACTCTCTCCCTCTGCTGTCCTGTGGATTCTTTGTCACATAACCCATGGGGACATGAGGTAGTAGATTAGTGGGGACCTAGTCTCTGACACATCTTCCACCTCCATGGGAAGGTGTGTTAGGTGTATTATCTAGGGAACAAGTAGGAGAAAAAGGTCTCCTACTGTGGAAGCCCTGTCCATCCAATCGACTCACTAACTGTTCCACTGTCCTGATTTCTTTCTGAGGCTCATCTCTGCATACTGGTCCTGTCTACCTAATGTGCTACCTACCTTGTAGGAGAAAAGCCCAGCTCAAGAGGGTCCCTGAGGCTTTGCAGTCACGGACAGCCCATGACCAGAGGCCCCTCTCCCAGGGTTCAATATGATGCTAAGAGCCACTTTGGATGATGCATGTTGGGGTCTGGGTTACCTGAGCATCCCGAGCTCTTGCTGCTCTTCCAGAGAAACAGAGTTCAGTTCCCAGCATTCATGCCAAGCAACACGCGACAGCCTGAAACTCTAGCTCCAAGGGATCTGAGGCTGCCGTCTGACCTCAGCAGGTGCACACATGCATGGGGACATACTCACACACAGGCACACAGATGAACACATCAGTTTGTGAAATTAAAGATGAAAAAAATAAACAAATAACATATGTTTGTATATTGCCCTGTGTCACCTGCTTGGGTCTGACCATAAGGGTCCATATTATGATTTTCCAAATAGGACCTTCCCTGTGCCATACCCAGCACCATTCCTAGTATAGATGCCTCAGAAGGATAAACTGGCATGGATCATTGGCACTATAGAACTCTATCTGTCTGCCTGTTGTTCTCTCTCTCTCTCTCTCTCTCTCTCTCTCTTTTTCTCTCGGTGTGTGTGTGTGTGTGTGTGTGTGTGTGTGTGTGCGCGCATGCGTGTGTGCATATGTGTTTGTTGCATCTCCCTGGATAGAATTATTACATCCCAATTATGAGAGAGATAGCCAGGTATTGTTGTAGAAAGCAAGGGCAACGTGACCATTCCTAACAGTTTCTATGCCAAGTTGTAGCTTTTCTCCAGGAAGCCTCTGCCATGCACACATATCACAAATCAGAGACCAGAAAAAATTGAATCCACCTTACTCCTTGTGTGAAGAAACATTACCAAGGTCTGTCACTAAACTAGAGCTGGGCCTGCAGCCCTCAGGCTCCATTGATCCTTCTGCTTGTATGTCCCGTGTCCCTGAATTTACAGGCACACCCACCCCTGCAAAATTTTTGCTTGGAAGGTTAGGAAATCAAATTCAGGTCCCCATGCTTGCACAGCAGGTCCTCTTAGCAGCTGAGCCATATTCCAGACCCCAAATTGAAGTCTATTGATCTGTCAGCCCAATACGTAGCTTCAGCTCAGACACCAAGAATGGCCAACAATCGTATGAAACAAGCTTCCTAAAGCCTCACTTGTACAATCTCCTGCCATGCTCCTTGCAGAGAAAGGCCCTTGTCTTGTGTCTACTTAGTGCTCCTGAATGGTTTGTAAGAGATATTTGCCCACTGCACTCAGTCTCCCACCGTCCTGCCATGTTAGATGTAATTGGAGTGGTGGTGATTTTTATTTAAGGGGATGTATTTATCACAGTTGAGTGGGATTTAATTATCGTTGTGGCCACACTCCTTTTCCTGTGTTGTCACTGATGGGCAGAAACCACAGCCGACTGTGCTAACTCACCAAATACCACAAGAATGAGATGAAGTGAAATATGAATTAGCATGCTCTAGATTCTCTCACAGAAAGGATGAAGTATGATATATCTGTCTCCAGATAGAAGTGTAAAGGACCATCCCAAGTTCAGATCTAGCACCTCCTGGGTGGATCACACCCCTCTCCCAGAGCCCACTTGTCACCCTTAGCCTCAGTGAAGCTCAAGATTGCCACGTCATCCTTGTTCCCACAACCCAGCCTCTAAAGTCTGTTTCTCTGGCAAAGGTCTCATAGTTTGAGCCTGTTACTGTCATAGCAGAAGCAGGAGAAATGTCTAGAAGTTGTGATGTGCTGCTGCACAGCAGGGTGACCAGAAGGATCCAGGTCCACAGTTTTGTGCAGAAGAGAGATGCTTAATAAAGTCATTTCTCAATGCAGTTTATCAGCGTTGCCCGAGGATGCTTAAATTTCAATTTTCCTTACCTAACGTATATGTGAGTAGCACAAATGAGTACGTGTTGAGTTGGGTTCACCTAAAAGCTTTTAAGAATTTGTCTATGGGGGCTGGAGTAATGGTATGTCTGTTAGCAATGCTTACTGCTCTTGCAGAAGACCTAGGCTCAATTCCCAGCACCCACATGGCAGTTCACAACCACATGGAACTCCAGTTCCAGGGGCTTCAATGCCCTCTTCTGGGCATTTCAAAGTGTCTCTCTGTATCATGAGTGGTGTAGGAGGGTCTTCTGTCTATGTGTTACTTTCATTGGTTAAATAAAGAAGCTGGTTTGGCCTTTTGATAGGCCAGCCCTTAGGTGGGTTGGAGTAGACAGAACAGAATGCTGGAAGAAAGAAAGTAGAGTCAGGCAGACGCCATGGCTCTCCTCTCTGAGACAGACACTAGTTAGGCTCATGCCGGTAAGCCACAGTCAAGTGGCAATACAGATTATTAGAAATGGGTTAGATCAATATGTGAGAGTTAGCCAATAAGGGTTTGGAGATAATGGGCCAGGCAGTGTTTAAATGAATACAATCTGTATGTTATTATTCCGGGGCTAAGCTAGCCGTGTGGGAGCCGGGCAGGACAAAAAGCAGGCCTACTCGCCTCATCACTACATATGAGTTCTCCAGAACCCATGTATATAGTGCAAAACAATCCCACACCAGTTTGGATTCAAAGGGTTATTTATTTGAGGGGAAAAACTTACAGAACACCATCCTACATGACAGCCAGGAAAGGAGTCTAGTCACTGGAGCAAGAGAGCGAGAATAATTCAGACCACAAATGGGGATTAATTAGGATTTAGAGAATACTGGGAACTTAGTTCTCTCAGTGGAACCAAGTCATGGCGAGAATCCTGGGTGTAGCTAGTAGAATTTTAATTTTCTGTTACTTTTAGTTGTACTTTTTGTCCAATGTTTAAGAGCATGAAGATGGTCCATAAATTCATTTTGTTCTTGGTGGTTGCCTCAAACGTCCCTAATCTGACCATTTTGTCAGACCAATTGTAAGCATAGAACTAAAAAACAAACCATACCAACATAACCAAGTTTTAAGTTTTAAGCTGAGGGGATGATGGCCAACTTGCAGTGAAGTGATAATGTATTCCAGGTAACTATAAGATGAATGTTTTTGTATTTTATTCACAGATATTCTTAAATTTTGCTGTTTTAAGTTTGTTTCCCATGAAAGTTAAGCACTCACTTAAGTACCAAATTATGAGCAGGAGAGGAGAATGCTGTCCATACAACAAATGACCAATACCTCGGGAAATTTTATAAGAACCGCATGCTTATATACAGAATATTGACATAATGGGAGGCTATTCTTTCATCCCCTATGGCAGAATTTTCCACACATATCGGTTATTGATTGTTTAAAGTAGGAACGGAGAATGAAAAAAGTTCTTCAGCATCAAGATTTAAAGGAAGGGAGAAAAAGCAGTCCTTTTTGGGTTTCAAGACAGGGTTTCTCTGTAGATTTGGAGCCTGTCCTGGAACTCGCTCTGTAGACCAGAGTTGGCCTATAAGTCACAGAGATCTGCCTGCTTCTGCTTCCCAAGTCCTGGGATTAAAGGCGTGTACCAACACTGCTTAGCTATAAAAAAAGGAGGCTTTTAAGTCAAGTATAATAATTTAATGTCTTTGAGGAATTACAGTAGCAGCAGGGAGCCCTGGCTGGAGAGCCCCCACTGTTTTCATAGTCACACTTATGCCCTAAGATTGTGCAACAGTCTATTTATTCTTTGTCTTGTATGAGTCATAAAAATGGGACTCGTCAAGCTGGGCAGTGTGTGCACGCCTTTAATCCCAGCACTTGGGAGGCAGAGGAAGGCAAATATCTGAGTTAGAGGCCAGCCTGGTCTTGAGTGAGTTCCAGGACAGCCAGGGCTACACAGAGAAACCTTGTCTTGAGAAAAAAATATTGGAGGAGTTCATACTGGAAAGTTTCTTTATCCCTTAGTTACATTGTTTTTTGTACTAGAAGTTGGGCCTGTTTTAGTTTCTCCCAAGATGAGGTCAATGCTCTGAGGAGGGGTGGGAATGAGGAGATAAAACTAAGTGCTGGGGTAGGCTAGCCCTAGGGCTCAGGCAATGGAGGAGCCATTCTCCCAGTCATTTGTGACAGAGAGGGCAAGCAGCCCTCCTTTGGCAGGGTGCCCTGGGGAACCTGCTAGATCCTACTGGAGGGAGGGGGAGGGAGGACGACTTTGAGTTTCCTTCCTTTGAGGGAGCCTGCAGGCAAGCAAGCAAGGCAGCAAGGAAGCAAGAGCAGCAAACAAGCAAACAAGCAAGGCAGTGAGGGCAAGGAAGGCAGCAAGAGAGCTAGGAGTTAAGAGTTTCCACACTTCTGTTTTCAGGCTTGCAACCCAGCAAGAGTCTCAGGGTGGTGGGAAGGACCTCAGTTTTCTTCTGAAAGGCCAGCATCTGAAGGGGAGGAGCATCGAAGGGGCGAGAGAGGTGAATAAGTGGAGTGGGCGTGGCGTGTGGTAAGTAGAGAGGGTCTGGGCGTGGCCGTGTATACACTATACTAATTCTAACTGTAACCGGCCTTGATACCTTGAAACCAGCTCCTGGAAACGATTTCATCCTGTCTCACTGGTTTCAGATTCTCTTGTCCACGGTCCCTGAGGGAACAGCTACAGGTGAGGTGAAGAGACCACCGAGTATGGGAGCCCTCGGTTCACATTGCACCCTTCGTGCAAGAAAGAAGGGCAGCGTACTGGGATTGAGGCAGCGCAGGGAGGGGAGTAGCCGCCGGGAAGAGGAAGGGAGCAGAGCGGGCACGAGGAGGGGAGCAAGGAGCACGGAAAAAGGGAGCGGGGAGGAGCGGGCCCAGGGAGGGGAGCGGCCATCGCAAAGAGGAGACAGGGGCAGCGCAGGCAGGCTCGGGGAGAGAAGGAGGCATAGTGAAGAAGGGAGCGGGTCAGCTCCGCCCTGGGAGGAGAAGGAGCAGCGCAGAGAGAGGAGCAGTCAGTGCGAAGAGGGGTGCGGGGCAGCGAGGGCACCGGGAGGGAAGCAGTGTAGGGGAGGAGCAAGGAGCGGACTTTGAGAAGAGGGGGAGGGAGGCGGCATGGGGTGGGGGAGGAGCCAAAGTCCGGAAGAGGGGAGGGAGGCTGCTTAGGAACTGGGAGGGGAGCAAGGCAGCACCGGTAAAGGAAGGGGTGGAGGATGAGGAGGCAGCGCCAGCAAGGGGAGAGGAGGACAGGGGAGGGCCTGGGTTTAGGGCCTCTTGATCTCTGCTTTGCTGGGCAGTGAATCACTTGGATCCCATGGGCATCGAGGACACTCCTTGAAACCTGAGGTGACAGCTTATTTGAGAACTAACCTTAGTCCCTTCCTCTAGATGAGTTACTTGGGGAACAGGAGGTGTTCTGTCAGACAAGAGTTCTGTCCCTCCCTGCTAGGCAGCTCTCAACACACTGTTATGTCCCTACAGTGATGACTCACTTCTGGATATCTTCTCTGACTGTGACCTATCCTGCTAATAACCTAGTGGGAAAGAGCCCATCACATGATGTCTGTCTGAAGCTTGGGGGGTTTTCTGATAGTCCAGGACCAGGCTGCTCTCTCCCAGGGCCCAGGACCATGCCAGGAGACAATGAAATGGAGCCTATTTTCCCTGCTGCAGGTGAGTCAGCCTGGCTTCTGCCCAAGCAAGGTGATTTTCTAATTAGACACTGCCATGAACTCCACCCAGGGCCATTTCCTAGAACTGACACCTCGGGCTGACAGATCGTCCTGGGTCATAGGGCCCTAGAGGCAGGTCCAGCCCTGCTCTTCCTGGATGTTTTTTCTCTGGCTGCTTTCACGCTATAGAGCGAGAGCTGAGCAGGTGTAACAGAGAACATCTGTCCTGTGAAGAAGACTTCAGCATTGTCAGAGTAGTGGTTACTTTTCTATTGCTGTGATAAACACCAAGGCCACAGTAACATACAGAGGGAAGGGGTTTGAGGGAATTTATAGCATCCACAGACAGCATGGACTCTGCACACTTCCCCTGGAAATGTTTGCTGTTCCACCCACTCTTGATTCCCACTCTTCCACTACCAGAATGAACCAGCCTAGATTTTCTGTGTCCTGTGTTGTGGGCTCTTCTCTGACCAATTCCAAGAGGCCATCCCTGGAGCACTGCAGTACATCCAGAGGATGGATCTCGTCTGTGTTGTTCTAGTCTCCTGCTTTTGCTGTGACAAACACTCTACCAACAGCAACTTGTGAGAAACATGGTCTTGTTCAGTGTTCTATTGCTGTGAAGAGCCACCATGACCATGGCAACTCTTAAAAAGAAAGCCTTGCTTTGGGGATTTCACAGGTTTAGTCCATTATCCTCGTGATGATGAGCATGGTGGTACCCAGGCAGATATGGTAGCTGAGAGTTCTACATCCAGATCCAAAGGCAGCAAGAAGAGACAGACTGTGGGCTTGAAATGGGCTTTTTAAACCTCAAAGCCTACCCCTGATGACACACTTCTTCCAATAAGGTAACACCTATTCAAAGTGGGACACAAACCTAATCTCTCTTAGAAATTGCCAATCCATGATGACCAAGCATTCAAATATATGGGAGGCATTCTTATTCAAACCTCCACAACTCTGACCTTGTGTAATTTTCATCCCCGGGCATCTGCCAAGGCCTGTGCCACATGCAACTGAGAGGCTGCTGACCCCAGGATGGGTCTGTCTGAGAAGGGCTTGGATAGTCTGTACTCAAAACCCCTTCATCTGTCAGGGGTCATGGGACATTGAGGTACAAGTTAATAGGTGACTTGCAGACTTCACTGTTGGCGTTCAGGGATAATTACTTTCGGACTCATAGTCTGGAGCTTTGGATTTCACTGAAAAACCTTTCCAGACAGAAACCTTCAGCTGCCAATGAACTGTCCCATCAACTGTCACAAGCCACAGAGGAAAGAGAGACCAATGGAGCCAAATGGAGAGTTCCTTAACCAGGTCACCAAAATGTTGTCCAAGGAGGATGAGCCAAAGACATAGTAGTAAAAGCATTTACTAAAGCAGACACACCCAAGTATCAAGAATCTCTTAAAGACAAGCAAAAAAGGGTGTAAGGGAACCCTCTTCTCCAGCCATGACAGGGCTGCTGCACTGCTGAGCTCTCAACAGCTCTGAGCACTTGCACGATCCCTGCCTAGAGCAGGGCTGTCAGCCTTCCCTTCAGGGAGCAAGAGAGGCTCCCAAGTCTCCAGACTATTCCCTGAGAATATTTCTGCAGTTAATGGTGCTGTGGAGTGGAAGAGACAGATTTCCTGTGTTCTGCACCTCCACTCCAGACTGCAGGCCTGCTCAGTGACTGGCTTTGTAAAGTTCATCCTTCCCTCCATTTCTACAGAGCGACTTTTACACAGCCAGCATCCACACACCCAGGATAACAACAGCTGTGCAGACAAAGCCTGCCACACTATTCCACTGTCTGCTGCTATCAAACCAAGACATGATCGCACAAACCGAATAGGCCTTATGAAAACTGAAGTTGTACCAGAGACGTTCACACACACACACACACACACCCCAGAAAGGGAACCTCTGACAGAACAGAGTACCAGCACCACGAAGATCCATCTTGGGGGACCACAGCGTTTTCTTTGGGGTTGCTAACAGGGGTGTGGTGAGGAGTTACTTACAGGAGTTGGGATCGATTCACAGCAGCTGCCTCCCTGCAGAACCCATCTCAGCCCAGGCTGTGACTCAGAGGACAGCATAGCAGGAACTGCACAGTTAGCAGGTCTTGGACAGGTCTGGGGTCTTCTCTTAAGCTGGTCAGGGTCCCCTTCTACAGCCTGGGTGAGTCCCTCTAAAACTTCTGAGTTCCTCTTTCTCAATTACAGGAAGTGCTTATTTCCTGGTCTAAGCAGGCTAGCCCTTACGCTTTAGCTATAAAAGGAAAAACTGAAAGTAACCAGTGACCTTTCCACCAAGGCAGAGGACATCCCCCACAGACAGATTAAAACAAGCCTGAAGTGTCAACTCTGCAGAGGACCCATGTTATTTGATTTCCAGTCCCTCCTTTGTTTATAATAAGTGAGATCATCCTTCGGGTACAAAGTGACAACAGCAAACAGCTTATTTATGCTTTAAGCTGTCTTCTGCTTTCTTAGGAAGGCCTTCATCCCCCAAATCACTTCCCAGTTTAACACTTCTGTCTCCAACCAATGAGAAAAAGCAGAAAGTAGAGCAGGGATGTGAAGTACAATTAATAAAAACTCGGAGAGAGTTTAATTTGAAGATCTGAAAAACAAAGCAGCTAGCCTTTGGCACTTACCTCGACCTCAGTCCAAAATGGCAATCCTGCGTCCAGGAATCTCAGAAAGAGACTGTGTCTGAGAACTGTCTCTTCCAGTTTTATAATCCGTTCTAGGGCTAGGATTAAAGGTGTGCACCACTGGGATTAAAGGCATGCACAGCCTGATTTCTACAGCAACTAGTGTGGCCACTGGGATTAGAGGTGTGTGTTACCACTGCTTGGCTGTAAGACTAACCAGTGGGACAGTTTTACTTTCGCAACCCCTAGGCAAGCTTTATTTATTAAAATACAACTGAATTGCCACTACAGGGATGTGTCCATAAATATTGATTTCAATCATCTGGTATCATTCGGAAGTCATGTGGTTCTCCAGAGTAACCTGGGAGCTTCAGACGTTCAAATCTGAGAACAAATCAAGTACAGCTACCTGATGTATAAGCACACTACACAGGGCCCTCTGCTCTAGACCAGTGGTTCTTAACTGTGGGACCCTCACCCCGTTTTCTCAAAGGAGTAAGAAGAAATTTCTTAGCAGAATGTTTCCCACGAAGACAGTAGCCTTCCCCTCTCCCACCCGGGAGATTTGAGCACAAGGTCACTTAGCCAGCCAGCTAAGAAGGTGATAAAGAAGCAGGGGGTGAGAGCACAAAAGATCTTGCACTTGTGCCAAAACAAAAGCAGCTTCAGAAACCTTCTTTGTAGTTACACCTTTAAAAGCTTACCCCCGCAGAGGAGACACATTTCTTCTCTCTAACTTGCTGCAAAGGGGTTTTGGAGACAGGGGTTCCAAACATGTTTGCATTATGCTAATTACACCTTACTTATTACAGTCTGGGCCTCTCTGGTAGTCTCTCTCTGGGGGTCATAATCTGGGCACAACATCAACCTTCCTAATGCTATAACCCTTTAATACAATTCCTCATGTTGTGGTGACCCCCAACCATAAAATTTGATTCATTGCTAATTTATGATTGTAATTTTGCTATACTTGTGAATTATAATGTAGATATCTGATATGCAGAATAACTGATGTGTGATCCCCAAAGGAGTCTTGACCTACAGGTTGAGGATCAGTTCAATTGTGCAGAATGTTAATGTCTGACTGCAATATAAGTTATATTGTATGAAAATTGTTTTTAAAAAATAGAGCCTCACACTCAAGTCTTACACAGCAGACACTTCCTTCAGAGTAATTTGTAAATCAAGTGGCATGCTTAGGAAGGGCCTTTTTTTTTGGGGGGGGGGGTTCAGTTTTCAATTACTGGACCATGACTATTATGAGGACTAACACAAGAAAAGTTTGTGGGTTTTTGTTGCTGTTGTTTTGTTAATTGAGACAGGGTTGCTTTGGAGCCAGTCCTGGAACTAGCTCTTGTAGACCAGACTGGCCTCCCGAGTGATGGGGTTAAAGGGGTGTGCCACTATGAAAGTTCATTTTTGAGCCACCAAATAGAGTTTAAAGAATATAAAGTATAGACTACTGTGGAATATTAGTTAAAGATACATTACACCCTTATATGCTGTGGACTGTTTAATGATGCAAAGATGTGTTGGATTCTTTTATGCTGCATTTGTTTAACTCTGTGAAACTGCCTACACACTTGATTGGTCTAATAAAGAGGTGAACGGTTAATAACTAATCACGAGAGAGAAATTGGTGGGGCTGGCAGGAGAAGAAAATAAATGAGAGAGTGTAGTAATATGGGCGGCGGGGCTGCATCCCCAGCACCCGGCCGCCCCCATGGCTAGCTTTACCCAAAATAATTACACGGAAACTGTATTCTTTTAATCACTGCTTGGCCCATTTCTATCTAGCCTCTTCTAGGCTAATTCTCACATATTAATTTAGCCCATTTCTAATCATCTGTGTTGCGCCCCTAGGTGCGCTTACCGGGAAGATTCTAGCCTATGTCCATCCTGGGTCAGAGCTTCATAGTGTGCATCTGCCCAGGAGCCAGGAGCATGGCGTCTCTCTGAGGCGTCTGCTCCCGAGAGGAGAGCTGCCGAGTCTGACCTCACTTCCTCTTCCTCCCAACATTTTGTTCTGTTTACTCCACCCACAGGGCCAAGCAGGTTCTTTATTGCTTAACCAATGAAATCAACAGATTGATATATGACACTCCCACATCAAGAGAGAAAAGAAGGAAGACAAGGAGAAAGGACACAAGGTGCCAGCCACACAGCCACTCAGCCAGCAATGCAGTAGGAAGTAAAAAAAAGAATAGAGAATAGAGAAGGTAAAAGTCCATAGGCAAAAGGTAAATAGGATAGTTCAAGAAAAACTGGGAAGGAACAAGCCAAGCTAAGGCCATGCATCCAGAAGAAAGAATAAATCTCTATGTATTTATTTGGGAGCCAGGTGATGATCCTACAAAGAACAAAGAATAAAAAAGACCAACTACAGTGGACAGTTTAAAAGTCATTCTATAAAATAAAATAATAAAAATGCTACCTAAAAACCATAGCAATAAATACAAAATCAGTAGCAGGAAGATTTGTGGGAAACCCTCCACCATTTTAGTGTTGAAGAACATGCTTTCATATAGCTATGTGTTAAATTGGGAATTCATAGGAAAACTAAGAAATATTTTAACATGAGAAAAAATTAACACCAAGTTTTAAAAACACAATTAATATTAAAATAACCAAGCTAGTTAAGGAGAAACCAATATTTTATTTATTAAAAGGGGAAAATTCATGAAACAGGAAATGAAAAAAATCCAAGCCCAGCAATGTCCTGTGGAAAAAGGCACACAGAGAGAGAGAGAGTGCACCTGGAGGTGCTCATGTTTTACCCTGGGTCCCATGGAAGTCACGCCCTAACAAGAGCCAACTCTTAAAGACAATTGGCTGACAAGGTTCTCCATCATCTCCCCCTTTTGTCTAAACAAGATCGATCCAAACCCAATACAAAACTATGTACAATAGGAACAGATATCAAGTATAAATTTACAAACAACATAAGCAATATTAAGCAAAAAACACATGACAAATGTTTTAATAAACATTCTATTTCAAGGAGCCTAAATCTTGCATTGGAAATAAGCATGGCTAAATCATAAGAGGAAAGTAACTATGACTATTTAATCTTTAACCCCATCAAAGGCCTAAGAAGGGAAAACTATTACTGGAGTGGATAGGAAGTGCAATCAAGCAGCTTCCAAAGTGATCAGAATGACAGAGACAATTAGCTACCTATGTAATCACCCAAAGTCTCATTTGCAACATCAAAGCAACCAACTTTGGCTAAGACCTAGCATAACTGACAGACCATTTTCAGAGGCAGAAAAGATTTCAGAACTGTCTTAACGTGTCTTGGCAAGGTTTGACAATCTTTTTCCTTGTGTCCTGCTTATCCATTTATGGATGCCATGTACTTTGTCAGTGGTTGAGGCATGGACAGTTCCTTGCCCAAAGGCCAATTGTGCCAAGAAGAAAACAAACACCGAGTGGAGTGTCTTTGGTGCTCAGCATTCTCTCAGGAATAGATTGGTGCTGTCAGGAGCAATCATGTCTCATATCAACAGAACCTTAAGTCATTTAAATGCCATATTCTATAGATCCTTGAAGTGGTTGAAGATTACCTATATAAGCAGAATACAATCTTTATGTATCTAAAGAACCTAATCAGTCTGACTGTATGTATAACAAACATGAACAACTAAATACCTGTATAACTTAAAGACTAAGGCTTCATGTCAGGATATTAAATAATCTGTAAACACTTGTGCAGCAAATGAGGACAATGACCTTAAAATGTAAACAATGTGTATCTTGTTCAAAGGTAAGAATAATATATAATACAATATGAAAATAAAGGTTGTATCAATATACAAAATGTCCTAAACAGAGGTGGAAACATGCATGTATATAATCTGACATAATAACTTTGCATAGGTGCACAAATATTGTAAGCAGAAATAACAAATATAATTTGTATCAATATATAAACACTATAATAACTCACAAATATTCACTCTATTACCCACTATTATTATCCTTTTTTTTAACAAATATAGTTTTCACCCCAGTCCTCTACCTAATTCAAGTAATAATCAATAACCCCTAAACAGTGTTCCCAACCCTGAGGACAAACTTCTTTGGGAGAGGGGGCATTGTCCTCTAGAATTGCTTCCTGCTGTCATGAGTGTGATGTTCTCTTTATGGGATCCTGTAAAAGTAAAGTGATGGTTAAGTTTCAAGATTGCTGTCTAGTATAGTTGCAAACGATTTCTGAGCAGTGGATAGGGTTTTTCCAAAGTTCTTATTTGGAGGTCTGGCCAAAATGTTATGAGAAGGTGCACCATTTCAGTAGCTGGCACCCCAAAATCAGTCTTATAGTAGTGCTATAAACATCACAATGTCATATCAATCAGGTGGAATTGTTGATGTGGGGCCCCATCTACTTCCTGGAAACTTCAAAGGTTACTGCAGGAAAAGGATCTGTAGGAAAGTCTATTGTTCATCATGGAAAACTTAAACATTATTCATAGAGACATACATTCAATAAAGAATATGATATAGACAAAATAGACATGAAGAGAGTGAAATTTTTCTAAAGTCTTCCTTCTGTCTCATACCAGATGGCTCTTAATATGAGACAGAAACTCTGAATGTTCCTTTTAACAACATTCTTGGATTTAGAGAGGTACAGAGCCATTGTCCAACTTCAAAACCAGCTCTCTCTCTCTCTGCATATATACATATGTATATATAGATATGTATGTATATTGTATGTATGTATGTTTAAATGTATGTGTATCCATTACCTGACCTCATGATGATCTTTAGTGGATAGTTATTTTTCCTTCTGTCAGCATCCAAACATCCAGGGTCTCTTGAATTTTTGAAAATGTGTATTTTCCTGTAAAGATAAGAGCAGAACCCTGACACACCCCTATATTCTTTCCTTACCACCTGTGTGGTTGTCACTATTGTGGATGAGCTGCCATTTCTCTTTTTCAAGAGGTTTCTCCTTTTCAAAGTGAATCTTTATTAATTTTGATGGTATCCATAGTTTTTCTTCTCCTGTGGAAACAAGAGTGAAACCCCTTCCCCAACATAGCACGTCTCCTGGTTTCCATTGTGAGGTCAACACATCCTTCAAATACACTGGTTGATTCAATTCTGAAGTTTTTTCCATTATCCAATGCCTCTCTGCTGCTTTTGTCCCTTTCTTGTTAGCCTTAAGAAAATTCAAGGTTAATAAAGCATTATGCAATCTATTTTGGGGGGTATTTTCCATCCCTTTCTGTTTGTTCAATATATCCTTTATAGTTCAATTTTACCTTTCTATAATTGCCTGACCTGTAGGATTATTTGGTATACCTGTAATATGCTTTGGTGTGGGAGGTCTTTCTGTCTATGTGTTGCTTTTATGGTTAATGAATAAAGAAACTGGCTTGGCCTGTAGCATGGGAGGAGAAAAGTGGAGTTACAGAGAAGCCAAGGAGCCACTGGAGACAGATGCTGGGAACTTTACTCAGTAAGCCACAGCCACATGGCAATATACAGATTAATAGAAATGGATTAAATTAATATAAGAATTAGCCAATAAGAAGCTAGAACTAATGGGCTAAGCAGTGATTTAACTAATACAGTTTTTGTGTGATTATGTTGGGTATAAGCTAGTGGTGTGGCTGGGAACCAACAAGTCGCCGTCCTCCACAAATTGGTGCCCAACAGAAATTGTGGCAAGTGGGTAAAACATCTTACAATAAGCAACCACACAGACACGTTGGTGGAAACTCAGAGAGCATTTTCTAAATCTGAAAGTCATGTTTATGCAGTCATTACCAATGTGAAAAAGGTAAAGTTAAAGAAAACATAGAGACTACCACCCAGAATTAGTTTCAAAATGTCTTGGTGAGACCCGGGAAATATGAACACTATGCTGTAAGGAAAGATGGAAAAATCAATTTCTCAACTCATCAAACTGAAATTTATGAGAGAAGAAACTGTGCTATATTATACCACTTGATATAATTATGTATATTACTATACTACTACACAATTTATAAATAAAATATATTAACATACAATATGTTGCTATATATTGTTAAATATGAAAATATATTAACTGTACCATATACCATTTGAGAGATTAAAGAGAAGTATGAACACAATGCTGGAGGTAATGATGGAAAAATCATTTTCTCACCTCATAAAACTGAAATTTCTAATAGAGAACCAACTATAAAATATTACACCACACAGATGAAGGTGAACACGAAAAAGACACGTGTGCACACATACCTTAAGACTATACTGCAAGCAGAATTTCCCAGTGTTGAACAGATGCAGTAGTGGTATCCATGCAGAAAATAAAAACTCATTTCTGGGAGCCTGAGCCACGACTGAGGGGCATTGATTGACATATGGGTCTTCTGGAAAGGACGAGCCCATTCTCTTCCCACGTTCCTCCTCTTTACTCAGTGAATGTCTCAACAGAGGCCCAGGCCTGGAAGCATTGCTAGACAGCGTAACTCACAGAAACAGGTGATGTGTTCTGAAAGGTTTCAAAGGTCCTGGAGAGGGGGCAGATTACAGACAATGATTGACAGGCTATCTTCTTGTGACTCCAAAAAGGAAAGGTGAAATCATCTCTTCATGCTCAGTGCATGCCTGTCTGTTTGCCTGTCTGTGCATCTGCCAAGTGGAGACCTGAAAATGCAGGCCGATTTCCACCTTCTCTGATGGTCAGAGAGTTTGGAGAATAACAGACTTGATTGTTCCTTCTAACCCAGGAGGTGGTTGTCTGGCTCTTTTGATGTTAAGATAGCTCATTGTCATCCTGATGGGTGGTCAGGACATGAAAATGTACTTCTGCTCCTTTTATTTGTAACATGGAGGGGGGCCTGCTTGTTGTTGGGGTTTTTGTCCCTTGCGGTACCCCACAACTGTTTAGCCCCAAAGAAAATCACACACAGGTCTCCATGAATGATAAGCTGATTGGCCCATTAGCTCTAGCCTCTTACTGACTAACTCTCACATCTTGATTAACCCATTTTTCTGATCTATGTTAGCCATGTGGCTCAGTACCTTTTTCAGTGGGGCATATCACATCCTGCTGCTTTGGTGGTCTAGGCAGGAGTGGGAGGAATCAACTTCCTCCTTCCCAGAATTCTCCTGTTCTCATTACATCATTTCTACTTCCTGTCTGGTTTTCCTGCCTATACTTCCTGCCTGGCCAATCAGCGTTTTATTTAAAACGTGATTGACAGATTACAGACAATTCTCCCACACCATTTATTGCCACCATGAGGTCACCTAGGGAAGGGGGATCTTCAGCTCACATGACCTAGAACAGGTGACTTGGGACACCTCACTAGCTAGACAACAGAATACTAATGATTGTATGTCTCAGTTGACTGTGTGAGTTAACCTTTGTATCATGTTAATAAATTCTTTTGTTACCTTTCCCCCCAGTTTATGTTGGGTATAAAAGCTGTGGAAAAATAAATGCAAGCAAATTTCAGGATTTCAGTCACTGGAATACCCTCCCGATACTTTCTATGTTTTTTGTCTTATTATTATTATTGACTTCATATTCCTTACTTATATTTCTTCAATTTCCATACCTCTACCATGGTAAAACTATTTTTGTGGAGGCCAGTCCTGGACACTGTTGAAGGTAATTTATTTTTGGCATAGAGCAGACAGGTCCACAGGTTGGCCAGCCCTGATGATGCAGCACCCTACACCACCAGCCCTGGAAGAGCTAGTCCCAATGACCAGGCACTGAAGAACTTGCCTGCCCCTCATTGCAGAGGAGGCCCCTGCACATGGGAAAGTTTGCTTTACCCCTCACCAGGGGCATGGGAATGCTGGCTCCACCTCTTGACTGAGGGTCATGGTCCCAGTGGCCCAGATGGACCAACTCAGCTACCACCCAGGCACACACACTGGACTCTGAGTTGGCCCACTTCAACACCTACCCCATTTATGACCTGCCGGAGTGCTTGAAGGGAGTGGTCCTGCTGAACCACAGCCACAGGATCTCCATGACTCAGGGCAACAGCAGGATATCTGACAGGAATTTGGGTGAGGGTCCAGTATTAATGGTGTGCCAGAAGCCAGAAACCTTGAACCTGACCAACAACTCATTTTAGAGTGAACATTTTCAAATAAAGCTGTTTCAAGAAAGGAGTTTGCTCCCAATACCACTAAAACAGATGAAAAGGAGATAGAGAGGCAGGAGAGACAGGAGGGAAGTGGGTTTTTTTTTTGTTACCTTATTCTTTTGTTTGTGTTTTTGCTTGTTTGTTTTTACTTAGTATTTATTTTTTTTTCATTTCTTTTCAGTTGTCTTTGCAGGGAGGGGTGCACTATAAGGGTTAAAGGTTGATATGGATGGAATAAGAAATGAGCAGGATTGGGTGCATGTTTTGAAATTCCCAAGAAAATTTCCAGTAAATTATGCTGATAAAATGTAAATTAAAATAAAAAACTCAACACGCCTTCTGGTAAAATCTGCCAAAAAGCTAAGTATGGGAAGAATGTCTTTATACACACATACACACAAACACACAAACACACACATAAACACACACACACACACACACATGAAACAAGACTCACACTACAGCACAGCTAACAGCACAGTTTTAACTGTGAGAACTTGAACTCAGGAAGGTATCTGCTTTCACAACTTGTACTCAATATAGCACTGGAGGGCCTAGCTAATGTAATTGACAAGAAAAGGAAATAAAATACATCTAGACTGGAAATGGAAGGCTTAGGAGTCTCTACTTGCATATGACATGATACTAAACGTAGAAAACCCTGAAGAGTCTATCTAAGTGAGGTTAAGAGTAGGGAAGTGAGTAAAAACTTGTAGGGTAAAAAAAATCAGCAAACATAGCACGTCATGGTAGTGCTATGTAGGCAACACCTTTAATCCCAGCACTCAGGAGGCAGAGGCAGGTGGGTTTCTATGAGTAGCAGGCCAGAGTGGTCTACAGAAAGATTTCCTGGACAGCCAAGGCTATTATCCACAGAAACCCTAACTTACAAAACCAAAAAAAACATTAAAAAATCAGTGTATTTACCTACACAAGCAACATATCATCTGAAAATTAAATTAAGAGAACCATTTTATTGTCAGTAACACCAAAAAAAAATTTAAATACTTACAAATAAATTCAACTAAAAAGCAAAAAGATTTGAGTATGGAAAAGAAAGCAAAGAAGACTCAACCAATTGGGGACACGCCCAGCATTCACCGATTGAAGGAAATATTGCTACAGTATTCATACTAATCAAAGTGAACTAGAGAGGCTCTGTGATCTCTTTGAAATCCTGAGTATGGTAGGGGAGTTCATACAGAAATAAAGAAGCTTCCAAATGGTCAATTTATTTCTTAATTTTCAGTTTTCTTTATTTTCTTGTGAGTATATGAGTGTTTTGCTCCCCTGTATGTATGTGCACCATTGTGTAGATGGTTGATGGCCACCACGTGGTTGCTGGGAATTGAACTTAGGAGCCTGCTCTGCAAGAACAAATGTTCTTAACTACTGAGCCATCTCTCCAGCTGCATCCAAAGTATTCTGAGAACGAAACATTGGCATTTGCCACATGTTTTATTTCAAACTATACCCAAAGCTATAGCAATCAAAACATCATGAGAAACACTAACCAACAGTGGAAAGGAATAGGGAACCCACAAATAAGCCTGCACACAGATCTTTAACAAAGATGCTAGGATTAAACGGGGGGGGGGGGGGGGGAGAGAAGGAAAATCTCTTCAATAAACAATGCAGGGGTGGGAGATGGAGCCGCACTGCGGGGTGCCATCAGGGCTCTTGCCCCACCCTTCCATGGGGGACACGAAAGTAAATACCGCTTCAGTTTCCCTTCTCTGTCCAGGAGTCACCACCCAGTTTCCTTTTCCTCCTCTCTCCCCGCTGATTTTACTTTTCTCTTTCTTTTTTTTTTCTTTCTTTCTCTCTCTCTCTCTCTCTCTCTCTCTCTCTCTCTCTCTGCCTCCCTCCCTCCCTCCCTCCCTCCCTCCCTCCCTCCCTCCCTCCCTCCCTCTCTCTCTCTCTTTCTTTCTTCCTTTCTTTCTTTCGGGGGGAATCAAAAAGGGGAGTCTCTTTCCTTAACTTCCTTGGGCGCCTTTTGCAAGGCCTTTCCCCTGCCTTCTGTATCCCTTGGTCCACTCCTTTGCCACCTCGGGACCACCATCAGAAACACACATTTGAGATCACCCAAAGTGACCAGGAACAAAAATATATTTTAAAAAATCGTTCTAAGTTAAGGGAAACTGAGACGAGAAATAAAAACCAAAAAACTTGTGTGTGTGTGTGTGTGTGTGTGTGTGTGTGTGCGCGCGCGCGCTCGCGTGTGTGTGTGTTGAATTTTCATTTCGGTTTTCTAGATGGTTGGTTGGGTTGTGATGTCTTTATTGGTGTGGGGAGCCCTGGAGGCTTTGTTCTGGCTACCTGGGTCAGGGGATTTTTGTGCTGCAAAACTGGCCGAGGGGGACCTCTAGTGGTTACAGGCATCTTAAGTTTGCCAGGCAGAGAGCGAAGTTTGCCCTTTAGACTTGGAAGTAATTTGAGGACCCATGTTAGCAGCTGGATGTGGTAACAGGTGCTGATCAGAAATAGAAAGTTTTGTAAATCAGAGAACAACGAAGTGGAAATTTTCGGATCCTGTGATCTCTGTTCTTTCTTGCTTACATTAAAAAATTCCTTTTATTCTGAGATTTGAGATTGGCATACCTCAAATAAAGAAATTTGCTTTATAATTACTATCGTCTGTATCTTTCACCATTTACCCCCTCTAAGGAGTCATAGCAAGTAGCTTAATTTGGAACGTTAAGGGGAAATTAAAACATTTGTTTAAAATTTTGCAAAACTGAAGAAGTATTTTAAATTTGCTTTTTCTATGAGCAGATCATTTTGTTCTCTGATTCATATATTACAGGCAGACAAGTTATTCACTAACCTAAATATATATTCATAAAATAAATAATCTCGTTTTAAGAATGTAATTTTGGCCGGGCGGTGGTGGCGCACGCCTTTAATCCCAGCACTTGGGAGGCAGAGGCAGGCGGATCTTTGTGAGTTCAAGACCAGCCTGGTCTACAAGAGCTAGTTCCAGGACAGGCTCCAAAACCACAGAGAAACCCTGTCTCGAAAAACCAAAAAAAAAAAAAAAAAAAAAAAAAACCAAAAAAAAAGAATGTAATTTTGCTTCACTGAGTAAAAAGTTATTTTTTGTTTTTTGAATATATTTTTAATTTTTTTTATTACTTTACAAATAATACCAATCAAAATTTTCACTATCACTACCTCCCCTCCTCCCACTTTTCTCCCGCTCCCCCACGCACGTTCCCCCGCCCCCTCCAGTCCTAAGTGAGGGCAAGGTACCCTGCCTGTGGGGAAGTCCAAGGCCCTCCCCCCTACATCCAGGCTTAGGAAGATATGCATCCAAAGAGAATAGGATCCCCAAAAGCCAGTGCATGCAGTAGAGACAAATCCCAGTGCCATTATCAGTGGCCCCTCAGTCGGCCCCAAATGTTAACCACGTTCAGAGGGTCCAGTTTGATCCCATGTTCGTTCAGTCCCAGTCCAGCTGGAGTTGGTGAGCTCCTATTAGCTCAGGCTCACAGTCTCAGTGGGTGAACCAAGTCCTCATGGTCCTGACTTCCTTGCTCATCTTCTCCCTCTTTCTGCTCTTCAACTAGACCTTGGGAGCTCAGTCCAGTGCTCCCATGTGGGTCTCTATCTCTATCTCCATCCGTCGCTGGACGAAGGTTCTATGGTGATATTTAAGATAGTCAGTCATCAGTCTGACTACGGGACAAGGCCAGTTCAGGCACCCTCTCCTTCACTGCCTAGGGTCCTAGCTGGGGTCATCCTCGTGGACTGCTGGGAACCCCTCCAGAGACAAGCCTCCTGCCAACCCCAAAATGGCTCCCGCAATTAAGATATTTCCTTCCCTGCTTCCATATCCGTCCTTCCTCCATCTCAACCCTCCCACTCCCCCATGCTCTCCCCAACCCTCTACTTCTCCCCTCTCTCTTTCATTTTCCTCTTAACCCCACCAGACCCCCACCCCCATGCTCCCAACTTTTGCCTGGTGATCTTGTCTGCTTCCAATTTCCAGGAGGATCTATATATGTTGTTCTTTGGGTTCACCTTATTACTTAGCTTCTCTAAGATCACAAACTATAGGCTCAATTTCCTTTGTTTATGACTAGAATCCACTAATGACTGAGTACATACCATATTCATATTTTTGGGTCTGGGTTATCTCACTCAGGATAGTGTTTTCTATTTCCATCCATTTTCATGCAAAATTCAAGATGTCATTGTTTTTTTTCCCACTTAGTGGTACTCTATAACGTGTAGATGTGCCACACTTTCTTTATCCATTCTTCCATTGAGGGGCATCTAGGTTGTTTCCAGGTTCTGACTATTACAAATAATGCTGTTATGAACATAGCTGAACAAATGCTTTTGTAGTATGATTGGGAATCTCTTGGGTATATTCCCAAGAATGGTATTGTTGGATCCTGAGGTAGGTTGACTCCCAATTTCCTGAGAAACCGAAACTGATTTCCAAAGTGGTTGCACAAGTTTGCATTCCCACCAACAGTGGATGAGTATTCCCCTTACTCCACATCCTCTCCAGCATAGGTTATCACTGGTGTTTTTGATTTTAGCCATTCTGACAGGTGTAAGATGGTATCTCAGAGTTGTTTTGATTTGCATTTCCCTGATAGCTAAGGAAGTTGAACATGTTCCTAAGTATCATTTGGCCATTTGAAATTCTTCTGTTGAGAATTTTCTGTTCAGTTCAATACCCTATTTTTTAATTGGGTTATTTAGAATTTTAATGTCTAGTTTATTGAGTTCTTTATATATTTTGGAGATCAGGCCTTTGTCTTATGTGGGGTTGGTGAAGATCTTCTTCCATTCAGTAGGTTGCCTTTTTGTCTTAATTACTGTGTCCTTTGCTTTACAGAAGCTTCTCAGTTTCAGGAGGTCCCATTTATTCATTGTTGCTCTAGTTGTCTGTGCTACTGGGGTTATTTGTAGGAAGTGGTCTCCTGTGCCCATGCATTGCCAGCTACTTCCCACTTTCTCTTCTATCATGTTTGGTGTTCATAGGTTTGTGGATTAATATCCGGGTCTTCAATTCAATTCCATTGGTCAACGTCTCTGTTTTTATTCCAATACCAAGCTGTTTTCATTACTGTAGCTCTGTAATTGAGTTTGATGTCAGGGATGGTAATGCCTCCGGAAGTTCCTTTATTGTACAGGATTGTTTTGGCTATGCAGGGTTTTTTTTCCATATAAAGTTAATGTTCTCTCAAGGTCTGTGAATAATTTTGTTGGGATTTTGATGTCAATTGCATTGAATCTATAGACTGCCTTTGGTATGACTGCCGTTTTTTTACTATGTTGATCCTACCAATCCAAGAGCATGGGAGATCTTTCTGGTTTCTGATTTTATGTAGATGGCCATCCCTATCTTCCGTTCTCAGGAAAGAGTGAAGTAGCTGCCCTGCTCTTCATAGAGGAGTCTCCCATTCTTTGAGGTTCAGTTCACCTCGCTGGCTGACTTGCGGTCTCAGTTCTCTCCACAGTTCCAAGAAAAGTAGGATTCTGTGGCTGGAATGACTTTTAATCATTGTTCAAGAGGGATAGAATCTTTCTTGTAACTTTTTATATGTTTAGCAGAAATGTAATGCCTCCTAGGGAAACTTCCAGGGAGGCACAAGGATGACCCTAGCTAAGAATCTAAGCAATAGTGTACAGGGTACCTAAACTGTTCTTCCCCTGTAACCAAATTGATGATTACCTTAATTGTCATCATAGAACCTTCATCCAGTAACTGATGAGAGCAGTTGCAGAGATCAATAGCTAAGCACTGGGCCGAACTCTTGGAGTCCAGTCATAGAAAGCAGTATTATGAGCAAAAGGGCTAAAACCATGATGGAGATACCCACAGAAACAGCTTACTTGAGCTAGTGGGAGCTCACTGACCCTGAACTGATCGCTGGGGAATCAGTATAGGACTGAACTAGGCCCTCTGAATGTTGGTGACAGATGTGTGGCATGGGCAGTCTGTGGGGCCACTGGCAGTGGGACCAGCATTTATCCCTAGTGCATGAACGGGCTCTTTGGAATCCATTCCCTTTGTAGGGATACCTTGTTCAGCCTAGATACAGGGAGGAGGCCTTGGTCCTGCCTCAAGTGATGTGACAGAGGCCTCACCCTCTCTGAGGAGTGGATGGGGATGAGGTGCGGAGAAGGTGGGGGGAGCAGGAATACAGGAGGGAGAGGGAACTGGGATTTGTATGTAAAATAAGATTAAAAAAAAACAAATGTAATGCCTTCAGAAAGTTATATAGCCCTGACTGGCCCAAGCCAGTAGTTCAGAATGGCCTTAACCTCACAGAGACAGAAGAGATTCTGTCTCCTGAGTGGCTTAAGGATTAAGTATGCTACCACACCCAGTAATTCTCACTGTTAAGAATTGCCTTTCTGTAGCAGCGTAAACGAATGCAGACAGATTGTAAAAATATATATATATAGTTTTAATGTAGAAATAGACTTACAGAACCACCGTTCCCGCGGAGACCAGGAAAGCAGAAGAGAGAGCTCGGAGCACGCTCGCCAAATTTATAGGCAGACATTAGCCCGAGGCGAACACGCCCCCTAAGGGGCGGGACTTATCCCTACATCTCCCCTTTTTGTCTAAATAAGACAGAACTAAACCAAATACAACTACATACAATAACAACAAATAATAAATATAACAAACAATATTGAGAACAAAAGCTTTGCTAAACATTCTATCTCAAGGAGTCCAAATAATGTAGAGAGTAACTACAATTATATAATCTTCAACTCAGTCAAAGATCTGAGAAGGGAATAAACACTACTCAACAAACAAGATATATCCAAAAATGTGCAACAATTGACAGAGACAACTGACTACCTGGGCAATCACCCAAAGTCTCGTTTGCAATGTTGAGTCAACCAATTTTGGCTAAGGCCTAACATAACTGACATACCATTATTAAAGGCAAGGAACTTTTCAAAACTATTTTACCCTGTCTTGGCAGGATATGACAGTCCTGTTTTATCCATTGATGCACGCTCTGTATCTGTGTCAGTGGTTGCGGTATGGGCATTTCTTTGCCCAAAGGCCAGTTCTGCCAAATAGAAAGGCTCCAGGTGGAGTGTCTTTGGTGCTCAACATTCTCTCGGGAATAGAGCGGTGTTGCCAGGAGCAATTGTGTCTCACTATCACGAAACTCTGAGTTAGATTAAAGGCCATTTTCTACAGCTCTTTGAAGAGGTTGAAGATTACCTATCTATACTGAGTATAATCTCTATATATCTAAAGAACCTGATTAGTCTAATTATAAATGACAAACTTTGATTACTATTTATCTATATAATTCTCAATATCTATCTAACTTAAAGACTAAGACAATAAACAACTGTGTAACAAATGAGGATAATGACCTCCAAATATAAACACTGTACAAATATACATTGCAATATGGCAAATATATATCAATACACAAACATTAGATAAGTATCTTAATCAGAGGTAGAAATGTACATTGCAATATGGTAAATATATACAATATATATCAATACAATATATGTAAACAGACATAGAAACATGCATGCATACAATAGTCAATATAATTTAACTTTGTATCAATATACAAGAATCTATACCAATATATTTGTCTAAAAGCAGTAACTCACAATTATAAATCTATTATCCCATCATTCACTTTTTTTTTTCAAAATGATCCCTGAGCTTATAAAATTCCTCCCCAAACCTCCCAACCCCTAAATGATGTCCCTAAACCCAGGGGTAAATTTTACTGGGAGAGGGGACGTCGTCCTCTAGAATTACTTCCAGCTGTCATGGGGGCGACGTTCTTTCTGGGGGATCCTGTGAAAGTAAAATGATGATTAAATTTCAAGATCAACGTCTTTTAAAATTGCAAATAGTCTCTGAGTATTTTGTGGAGGTCTGGCCAGAATGTTGTACAAGATGTGCACCATTTCAGCTAACCAAGTTGGGATCGTCTTGTGCAGCTGGTATCCAAAACAGGTCTTGTAGTAGAGCTATCAGTATCATGACGTCATATCAACCAAGTAGAGTTGTTGTTGTGGGGCCCCATCTTCTTCCTGGAAACTTCAAATGTCACTTCAGGAAAAACTCATTATTCATTGTGAAAAACTTAAACATTAATCATATAGACATATATAGACATGCATATATATATTCAATGAAAGGCATGATAGATATATTCAATGAAAAGTATGATAGATATGAAGGAAAGCAAAGATGTTTTCTAAACTCCTATTTCTTTCTGTCCCATATCATGGCTCTTGACATGAGACGGAAACTCCAGAAACTCTGGGTTTTTCTCTTACTAACAGGCTTGGAATTGGAGAGGGACTGAGCCAGAGTCCAACTTCAAAACCAGCTCTATATATTTATAAAGAAATGTTTAATAAGACATATAAATAAAAATTAATACTTACAAAATGTGTCCATCCATCAGTAATTAAATATTCTGGGTCCCTCAATTTCTTTGAAGATGAGTATTTTCCTGTGGAGATAAGAAAAGAACCCTGCCTCTAACCTATCTGTATTTCTTACCATCAGTATGTTCGCCATCCTTATGAAAGAATTGTTATTTATCTTTTCCAAGTGGCTTCTCTTCTTCAAACCGAACCTTTATTAATTTTGATGGTATCCACAATTTTTCCTCACCTGTGGAGATAAGAGCAAAACCCCTTCCCCAACGTAGCACATCTCCTGGCTTCCATTGTGAGGTTAGCACATCCTTGAAATAAACTGGTTGATTTAGTTCAGTAGACTTTTCCATTATCCAATGTCTTTCTGCAGCCGTTGTCCCCTTCTCATTAGCGTTGAGAAAATTCAAGGTTAACAAAGCATTATGTAACCTATTTCTGGGGGTGTTTTCCACCCCTTTCTGTTTGTTCAACATATCCTTTATAGTTCGATTTGATCTTTCTATGACTGCTTGACCTGTAGGGTTGTATGGTATACCTGTAACATGCTTGATATTGTAATAATCAAAGAACCGTTTCATTTTCCTAGAGACATAAGCAGGACCATTATCCGTCTTTATTTGTGTAGGTATACCCATGATAGCCATGACTTCTAATAAATGAGTGATTACTGAATCAGCTTTTTCTGAACTTAAAGCAGTTGCCCACTGAAAGCCTGAATAAGTGTCAATGGTGTGATGAACATATTTTAATTTGCCAAATTCTGCAAAGTGGAACACATCCATCTGCCAGATTTCATTCCTTTGGGTGCCCTTTGGATTAGCCCCTGCAGGCAGTGGCGTTTGGTTATAGAAAAAGCAAGTAGGGCATTTTTTACAATCTCCTTAGCTTGTTGCCATGTAATTGAAAACTCTTTCTTCAAACCTTTGCTATTAACATGATGTTTTTTATGAAATTCAGAGGCTTGTAGCACACTACCAATCAATAATTGATCAATTTCTGCATTACCTTGTGCTAGAGGACCTGGCAGACCTGTATGGGATCGGATGTGTGTTATGTACATAGGGCAAAGCCTGTTTCTGATCAAATCTTGAACCTGGAGGAACAATGAGGTTAGTTCAGTATCATCAGGTATAAATTCAGCAGTTTCAATATGTAAAATAACTCTTTCTGCGTATTGTGAATCTGTAACTATATTAATAGGTTCTTTAAAATCCCTTAGCACCATAAGAATGGCATATAATTCAGCCTTCTGGACAGAATTATACAGACTTTGTTCCACCTTATCCAAGTCTTCTGATTTGTAACCTGCCTTCCCTGATTTATTGGCATCAGTATAGAATGTACGGGCTCCAGTTATTGGAGCATCACGGACGATTCGAGGAAGAATCCAAGAAGTTCTCTTTATGAAGTTAAGCCGCTTGCTTTTTGGGTAGTTGTTATTAATGTCTCCCAAAAAAATTAGCACAAGCTCTTTGCCATGGTTCATTATCTTCCCATAATTTCTTTAGTTCATCAGCAGTGAAAGGCACTATAATTTCTGCTGGGTCTATGCCTGCTAGTTGACGAAGTCTCAGCTTGCCTTTTATAATTAACTCAGAGACTTTTTCCACATAAGTTTTCAGTTTCTTACTTGGTTTATGTGGTAAAAAGATCCATTCCAAAATAATATCATCTCTCTGCATTAAAATTCCTGTAGGAGAAATTTTTGATGGTAGTATGATGAGAATACAATCGAGCTCTGGATTCACCCTGTCCACATGTGCCTGTTGTAATTTTTCCTCAATCATTGTCAGTTCCTTTTTTGCTTCAGCTGTTAATTCTCTGGGACTGTTTAAATCTTTATCACCATCCAAGGTTTTGTTCAAATGAATTATTAGATCAGGTGTTATTCCAATAGCTGGTCGTAGACTGGAAATGTCTCCTAACAGTCTTTGAAAGTCATTAAGAGTCCGTAGGCGATCTCTCCTAATTTGTGCTTTTTGTGTCTTAATTTTTTGCAAACCTATTTTATAACCTAAATAATTAACAGAATCTCCCTTCTGAATCTTTTCAGGAGCGATTTGCAATCCCCATTTAGGTAAAAGTATCTTTATTTCTTCAGTCTGTTCAAGGTATCAATGTTTGAATCGGATAACAAAATGTCGTCCATGTAATGGTATACTATAGATTTGGGAAATTTCGTGCGTATTATTTGCAATGGTTGATTCACAAAATATTGGCACAGGGAGGGGCTATTTAACATACCCTGGGGGAGGACGGTCCAGTGGTACCTCCTCGAAGGTTGAGAATTGTTATAAGTAGGCACTGTGAAGGCAAATTTTTCTCTATCTTCTCTTTGCAAAGGTATAGTGAAAAAACAATCCTTTAAATCAATAACTATAAGAGGCCATCCTTTTGGTAATAAAGAGGGCAAAGGAATTCCAGATTGCAGAGGGCCCATAGGTTGAATAACCTTGTTGATGGCCCTGAGATCTGTCACCATTCTCCATTTACCTGATTTTTTCTTAACCACAAATACAGGAGAATTCCAAGGGCTGGTAGATTCTTCTATATGTCCAGCATCTAATTGTTCTTGTACCAGCTGTTCTAAAGCCTGTAACTTTTCCTCAGCTAAAGGCCATTGTTTTGTCCATATTGGTTTCTCAGTCAACCATTTTAGAGGCAAGGCTGTTGGTATCTCTGAAGGGACATCAATTGCTTGTTCTTGTACAGCCCGAATGGCCGGTTTTCTCCATTTGTAATATCTTTTAATATTATTCTCAGAAATATAGGCTCTAGATTTAGCAGGAATGTTAATTTCGGTATTCCATTGTTGTAATAGGTCACGACCCCATAAATTCATTGCGATATTGGCTACATATGGCTTTAATTTTCCTATTTGTCCCTCTGGCCCTATACACTCAACCCATCTCGTGCTCTGCCTTACTCGAGATAGGGTTCCAATTCCCAGGAGCTGAACATTTACATTCTGAAGAGGCCAATACGGATGCCAAGATTCTGGGGTAATGATACTTACATCAGCACCTGTGTCCAGCAGGCCAGTAATAAAAATGCCATTTACACACACTCTCAGTTTAGGTCTTTGATCATTTATAGAAGTTTGCCAAAACACACGTAACTTATCTTTCTGATCATTATTGCTTGTAACAGTAGGCATGGGGCTTCCTAATTGTCCTGATGAGGCACGTTCTCTGCAGAAACTGGAAATGACTGAACCATGTTTGCCATGGGGGCCTGTGAGGCCCCCCTCTCACGTTTCCCGGCTGTATCAGGTTGCCTTGTCTATCTCTTGTAGACCTGCATTCATTCGTCCAATGTCTGCCTTTTCCACATCTTCTACATAAACCTGAAGGCTGAGTCCTCCTTTTTCTGTTATTTCTAGAAGATGCATTATTATTATTATTTCTGAAAGATGCATTATTATTATTATTACTATTATTATTATTTCTGAAAATCCGTTGTCTACAATTCCTTTTCATATGACCCATTTTGCCACAATTAAAACATTTGGTATTCTGGTGTCTCCTTTTACCATTGGAAATTGCTTCTTCTACCCATGCTTCAGTGCCATAATCAAATGTATCAACATTGAGTGTATGCAAGACCCATTCTTCCAAAGGTGCTGATCTGAGCTTTAAAGGTCCCAAAATCCTTTTGCATTCCACATTTGCATTTTCATAAGCCAAAGACTCAATCATTATACGTCTTGCTTCTGGGTCAGATATCCCTATTTGTACAGCCTTAGTTAATCTTTGTAAAAAGTCACTAAAGGGTTCTCTCTGACCCTGTTTAACTCTGACAAATGATTCCATTCTCTGTCCTGGGTCTTGTACCCTGTCCCAAGCCCTTTAGGCTGCTGTAGTACACATGGAGAGTGTGTTTTCATCCAAATTAGCTTGTTCCTGAGGATCGGAAAAGAGCCCTTCACCTAGAATTTGATCTAGGGAAATGTCAATTCCCTTCGCTTTTTCCTGCTGTTCTAAGAGTCTAGCCTCTTGCCTGAATAAGCATTGCCATTTCAATTGCAGTCCACTCTCAAGTACCACAGAGCTCAGCTGGAGCCAGTCCGAGGGGGTTGCTCTGCTTGTCGTGGCCCAAGATCTTAGCATCTCTTTAACAAAAGAGGCTTGCATCCCAAAAGTCATGACAGCCTGTTTTATTTCCTTGAGATCATTCATACGCACAGGCTCCCATGTATCCTCCTTGATGACCCTAGGGTTTTTGGAACCAATCACCTTCTCTGTTGTTATTACTGGAAAGGCAGGTAGAGCTGTAGGTAGATCTTTGTGGAAATTGTCCCAGAGAGACTTACCCACAGATGTAGTTAAAATTTGCCTTTCTACCCTTTGCTCTTCTTCATCAGAATTTAGAAATTCCTCAATCTTTTCAATTCTATTCACCATTGCCTTCTGCAATGTCTAAATCTCCTGTCCAGAATTATGTTCCAAAGCCTTCATTGAGGATTCTAAAGTATGAAGTTTGTCCGTTAGAGATAACATCTCATCTTTGGACATAATTTTTATGGCATAAACCGTGCCTTCTTGTATTGACAATCTTTCCGTCAATCTGTCATAAGCTTTAGACAAAATCCGATTGTCACATTCAGCAGGTTTGATTCTCTCAGTTAATGTTTCATTTCCTACAGAAAGGGACTGAATCTTATGGTCCAGATCAGCTGTTCCCTCTTCCATAGTAATTAATTTCTCCTTAACATCAGCCTGAAGAACTTCAAACTGATTCTTGAGAAGATTGTTATCAGCCTGGAGAACTTCAAACTGATTCTCGAAAAGATTGTTATCAGTCTGGAGAACTTCAACCTGATTCTTGAGAAGATTGTTATCAACCTGGAGAACTTCAACCTGATTCTTGAGAAGATTGTTGTCATTCTCAATTGTTTTTAAGCGTTCAATCTATACCTTAAGAATCCTGGATTCGTCTCGTAAAGACTTTATCATATTTCTATTATCAAACCATTTGGTGCCAATGAAAACTACGAATCCCAGAAGGATCCATAGATGTGGGGTGATAGACACCTCTTATAAAATCTCCCACATGGTACAATTAAAAAAATTGTTAAATTCTTGAACAGTAATGTGTTCAGACATTTTATTTATAAAAGAAAATTTTTTTACCTGCAATGATCGGTTCCTGCCAGTGGTGGTCTCTGTGTTTTTGGAGCCTGTCCTAGAACTAGCTCTTGTAGACCAGGCTGGCCTTGAACTCACAGAGATCCGCCTGTCTCTGCCTCCCAAGTGCTGGGATTAAAGGTGTGCACTACCACGGCCTGGCAGGCCTCAAACTCACAGAGATCCGCCTGCCTCTGCTTCCCAAGTGCTGGGATTAAAGGCGTGCTCTACCACTGCCTGGCCGGCCTCAAACTTGTGATCCTCCTGCCTCTGCCTCCTTCAGCAAATCCTACCGGCGTGGGCCACCACAACCGGCCAAGTCACTTTGTAACAGACCAAATCAGACGCTGTGGCAGCTTTTGTTGCAAAACCGCAAGTACTTAAGCTTCTGCTAATTCAGGCAGTGGGGTTCCGCTGCAAAACTTAGCCAAGGCAGGCAGAATGGGCCTGTGTTGCCGAGTGTGTCTCGGATTCGGCACTGGGGCCGGAGTCACGAACTGAAAAACAGCACCCGGGAGGGTGCTGTGTTAGCTAGCAGGCTACCCGCTTGAGTCGGGGGCAAAATAGCCCGACGTTGGACGCCAAAATGTAGCAGCGTAAACGAATGCAGACAGATTGTAAATATATATATATATATATATATATATATATATATATATATATATATATATATATAGTTTTAATGTAGAAATAGACTTACAGAACCACCGTTCCCGCGGAGACCAGGGAAAGCAGAAGAGAGAGCTCGGAGCACTCTTGCCAAATTTATAGGCAGACATTAGCCCGAGGCGAACACACCCCCTAAGGGACGGGACTTATCCCTACACCTTTCACTACATTCTTTTAAAAACTTTCCTCTTGTTTGTCCTCATAAAAGTCATGGCCCAAGCTGGGCGGTGGTGGCACACGCCTTTAATCCCAGCACTTGGGAGGCAGAGGCAGGTGGATCTCTGTGAGTTCGAGACCAGCCTGGTCTATAGAGCTAGTTCCAGGACAGGCTCCAAAGCCACAGAGAAACCCTGTCTCGAAAAACCAAAAAAAAAAAAAAAAAAAAAAAAAAAAGGCATGGCCCAGTAACTAGAAACTGAAGGCCCACAAAAGCCTTCCCTAAGCAAGGCAACTTGATTTATGAATTACTCTGAAGAAACTGACTTTTGTGTTAAGATTTGGGTGGGACACTGCATGTCTTAAAAACTAGTTTCCTGTGCAATATACCTCATCTTGCAGTCAGACATTAACCTTCTACATGGTCACAGTAGTTCTCAACCTGTGGGTGGAGACCCCTTTGGGGTCCACACACCAGATATCCTACGTACTGGATATTTACCAAACAATTCATAACAGTAGCAAAATTACAGTTATGAACTAGAAATGAAAATAAGTTTATGGCTGGGGTCACGACAACATGAGGAACTGTATCACACGGTTATAGCATTGGGAAGACTGAGAAGCACTGGTCTAGAGCAGAGTGCAGTGTGTGGTGTGCTCAAACCATTAGATAGCAGTACTTATTCTATTCTAAATTTAAATTTCTGAAGTCCTCAGGTTCCTCTGGAGAACCCCGTGACTTCTGAGTGATACTGAGGTCATTGAAATTATGTATCTATATATAGAAACCTGTTCTATTTTCTGCTCCTTGTGGCTAAAGACAGAAAGGTTAAGCTATAAAATCATTTTGCTGGAGAAGGCCTTCCTAAGGAAACAGAAGACATCTTAAAGCATATACAATCTTTTTTGCTGCTGCCACTTTGAACGCAAAGGAGGATCTCGTTCACAAGCCAAGGAGGGACTGGAAATCAAATAACCTGGGTCCTGTGCAGAGTTGACCCTTGGGGTTTGTTTTAATCTTTCCTCTGTCTGTGGGACAAAGTCCTCTGCCCTGTTGGAAATGTCACTTGTTGCTTTTAGTCTTTCCTCCTACAGCAACTCTCTCTTCAGAGGGGCAAGGCTCTTGAAACTGAGAAACAAGCAACTTCCTGTGTTTAAGAAAGCTGAACTCAGAAGCTTTCGAGGACTCACCTAGGCTATAGAAGAAGTACCTGACAGACCAGCTTTGGAGAAGACCCCAGACCTGTCCCTGGGCCTACAAGTGAACTACTGTGCAGTTTCAGCTATGCTGACCCTGAGTCACAGCCTGGGCTGAGGTGGGCTCTGCAGGGATGGAGCTGCTGTGAGTCCATCCCAGGTCCTGTAAGTAACTCCTCACCACACCCTTGTTAGCAACCCCCTCAAAATTCCAGTGGATCCCAAGGACCTTTGTGCAGTGGGTAATCTGATCTGTCATAGGTTCACTTTCTGATGTGTGTGTGTGTGTGTGTGTGTGTGTGTGTGTGTGTGTGTGTATGCATGCCCCTCCCCAAGTAAAGCCACTGGTATAACACCAGTTTTCCTAGGACCCTATGGGCTTTTGTGATCATGTCTTGGTTTGATATCAGCAGACAGTGGAATAGTGTGGCAGGCTTTGTCTGCACAGCTGCTGTCATCCTGGTTGTGTGGATGCTGGCTGTGTAAAAGTCGCTCTGTAGAAATGGAGGGAAGGATGAATTCTACAGAGCCAGTCACTGATCAGGCCTGCATTCTGGAGTGGAGGTGCAGACCACAGGAAGGAAAGTGAAGAGGTGCCCTATGTGGTGGTTTGAAGAATAGCTCTCAAAAGTTTATATATCTGAGCGCTAAATCATCCGGGACTGGCATTACTTAGAAGGACTAGGAGGTGTAGCCATGGTGGGGTAGGTGTGGCCTCATTGGAGGATGTGTGCCACTGGGGGTGGGCTTTGAGATTTCCATATTCCAATCCAGGCCCATTGGCTCTCTCTTCCTGTATCTGTAGGTCCTGATGTAGAACTCTCAGGTCCTTCTCCAGTACCATGTCTGCAGCATGCTGTCAGAATCCCTGCTATGATGGCAATGGACTAAACCTTTGAACTAAGCAAGGCCCAATCAAATCTTTCCTTTATAAGAATCACCATAGTTATGTGGTCTCTACACTGAGACAGCTTTATAGCTCTGCTGTTCTTTGGGGATGACATCTTAGGCTGCTGAGCTGGGACTTTCTGAATCCTTCCCTTTTGCTGCAAGCTCTTACATTCTCCAGTTCCTTATACTTTGCTCCTAATCTGGGCTTTATAGTCTGCCTTCACCAAAAAACTCTTTTAGAGAACAGACCCAGTGGTAGAGTCCCCAGGGAGCGCAGGCTTTGGGAGGGTACCCTGGGGACAATCCATTGACTACTGGGTTAGGTGGCATTGTTAGGATGGGAACCCGGGCCACTCCTGTGGCTTTTGCGCCTGCCTAGCACCTGGAGAGCAAGCAAGGGAGCATGGGAAGTTCAAGTGCTGGAGACCAAGGAAGTGGGAATGAGAACAGGCCACTTTCCTTCCCAGCTAGGCTGCAGAGAATGGACCCGCTGAATTTGGCAGAGGCGCCTTTCCTGACTTCACAGGCATGCACAGCAGAGCCGCAGCTGGGCCGGTGGCCAAGAGTTTGCCTGTGCTCTCCCTGCTCGCCACCTCGGAGCTCACTGACGCCAACTGTGGGAGAATTTTCTAGAGATCGTCTCCAGTTTCCGCCTTTTGGGGAAAGTTACACGGAAAACAAGGAAAGAAAGAAAGAAGGAAGGAAGGAAGGAACGAACAAACGAACGAACGAACGAACGAACGAAGGAACGAAGGTAGGAAGGAAGTCTCAGATGGATTTTTTTTCCTACCCGAGGCAGGAAAGGGCTTTTTAAGGCGGGCGCGGGCCCGGCATTGGGGTCCCCGCGGGAAGGAGGGCGCGATGTTTTTGTGGAGTGCTTAGGATCTGAACTCAAGTCTTCCTCTTCATGCTTTTGTGGCTGTCACTTTAGTGAGCTCTCTCCCCAACTCTTTATTACTGGATTCTATTCTTTTTTACAGGGGTGGGTGGGAGGCTATGTTTTGATGCAGGATTTTTTTGTGTAGCCCTGGCTGTCCTGGAACTTTCCCTGTAGCCCAGCCTGGCCTCTCACTCACAGAGATCCTCCTGCTTGGGCCTGAGTGCTGTGATTAAAGGCCTGTGCCACCAGGGCCTGCCTGTTGTTGGATTCTTTTTTTTTTTTTTTTTTTTTTTGCTTTCTTTTCTTTTTTTAAATTTATTTATTAATTAAAGATTTCTGTCTCTTCCCCGACACCGCCTCCCATTTCCCTCCCCCTCCACCAATCAAGTCCCCCTCCCTCCTCAGCCCTAAGAGCAATCAGGGTTCCCTGCCCTGTGGGAAGTCCAAGGAACCCCCACATCCATCCAGGTCTAGTAAGGTGAGCATCCAAACTGCCTAGGCTCCCACAAAGCCAGTATGTGCAGTAGGATCAGAAACCCATTGCCATTGTTCTTGAGTTCTCAGTAGTCCTCATTGTCCACTATGTTCAGCGAGTCCGGTTTTATCCCAGGCTTTTTCAGACCCAGGCCAGCTGGCCTTGGTGAGTTCCCCGAAAGAACATCCCCATTGTCTCAGTGTGTGGGTGCACCCCTTGCGGTCCTGAGTTCCTTGCTCGTGCTCTCTCTCCTTCTGCTCCTGATATGGACCTTGAGATTTATGTCCCGTGCTCCAATGTGGGTCTCTGTCTCTGTCTCCTTTCATCGCCTGATGAAGGTTAATATTCAGGAGGATGCCTATATGTTTTTCTTTGGGTTCTCCTTATTTAGCTTCTCTAGGATCACTAATTATAGGCTCAATGTCCTTGGTTTATGGCTAGAAACCAAATATGAGTGAGTACATCCCATGTTCCTCTTTTTGGGTCTGGCTTACCTCACTCAGGATAGTGTTTTCTATTTCCATCCATTTGCATGCAAAATTCAAGAAGCCCCTGTTTTTTACTGCTGAGTAGTACTCTAATATGTATATATTCCATACTTTCTTCATCCATTCTTCCATTGAAGGGCATCTAGGTTGTTTCCAGGTTCTGGCTATTACAAACAATGCTGCTATGAACATAGTAGAGGATATACTTTTATTGTATGATAAGGCCTCTCTTGGGTATATTCCCAAGAATGGTATTGCTGGGTCCAGGGGTAAGTTGATCCCAAATTTCCTGAGAAACCGCCACACTGCTTTCCAAAGTGGTTGCACAAGTTTGCATTCCCACCAACAATGGATGAGTGTACCCCTTTCTCCACAACCTCTCCAACAAAGACTATCATTGGTGTTTTTTATTTTAGCCATTCTGACAGGTGTAAGATGGTATCTTAAAGTTGTCTTGATTTGCATTTCCCTGATCGCCAAGGAAGTTGAGCATGACCTTAAGTGTCGTTTGGCCATTTGAAGTTCTTCTGTTGAGAATTCTCTGTTCAGCTCAGTGCCCCATTTTATAATTGGGTTGACTAGCCTTTTACGGTCTAGTTTCTTGAGATCTTTATATATTTTGGAGATCAGACCTTTGTCAGTTGCAGGGTTGGTGAAGATCTTCTCCCAGTCAGTGGGTTGCCTTTGTGTCTTAGCGACAGTGTCCTTTGCTTCACAGAAGCTTCTCAGTCTCAGGAGGTCCCATTTATTCAATGAGGTCCTTAATGTCTGTGCTGCTGGAGTTATACGTAGGAAGTGGTCTCCTGTGCCTATGTGTTGTAGAGTACTTCCCACTTTCTCTTCTATCAGGTTCAGTGTGTTCGGACTGATATTGAGGTCTTTAATCCATTTGGACTTGAGTTTTGTGCATGGTGATAGAAAAGCTGGCATTTTAAAGCTGCCATAGCTTTTATCCTGCTATGGCGGAATCAGAAAATTCTCTTTCAAAACAGCTGCAGCAAGTCACCAACAAACAGCAAAAAACTATGTTAAACTCTGTATTTTTTTTTTCTAGGATTCCTCTTCAAGCCCTCTCAGGTTTTGTGTGAATTTAGTTGGCCACGTTGGTGCACCAATTTGTAGGAGGAGGACCAATTTGTTGCAAGGAGAGAGGCTGCTTGGTTGTTCCCAGCTGCTTGGCTAGTTTAGCCCCAACATAACCACACAGAAAATGTATTAATTAAATCACTGATTGGCCCATTAGCTCTAACCTCTTACTGGCTAACTCTTACATATTAATTTAACCCATCTCCATTAATCTGTGTATCACCTTGAGGTCATGGCCTACCTGCAAAGGTTCCGCATGTCTATCTCTGGTGTCTGATCCATGGCGTCTCTCAACCCAGCCTAGCTTTCCCAGCCTAGTTCTGTTCTTCCCTGCCATAGGCACAAATCAGTTCTTTATTAAAGCAACACATAGACAAAAAGACATCCTACATCACTTTCTAGAAGACCTCACCTCTAAGATGCTGGTATCTTTGTAGTCACTGCTAATTTCTCAACTCCAGTTGATCAGCATTGAATGTTCCAGCAAAGGTTTCACTTCAGTAGTTCTGGAACTGTGTTAATCATGGCTAATTGTTCAGTCCCAGATACCTAGAACCATTGACTCTTAGTTCAAATGGCCTGGTAGGGGTTGCTTTCCTAAATGTCACAAGCCTTGCATCTTTGATAGAAGAACCTGTAAGTCCCTCTCACCAAGCTTCAATAGTACAGGACAATGCTACAAATGATGTCATATTGGCCATTACAATTCAGGGTCATTAAAACAATGTGCTTAGCTTTTTAATCTCAAACATTTAATTATCTTGTGAAGGTTGCTAGAAGAGTTTCCTTGTGTTTAATAATATTCAAGCATTTATATTCTTTTAAAGAAATTTATTAGAGGGCTGAAAAGATAGCTCAGTAGTTAAGAGCACTTGCTGCTTTTGGAGAGAACCAGGGTTCAGATTCCAGTACTCACAACTGAAGAAGGATGCTTTAAAAAAAATCCCACACTAGCTCAGAATTGAGTAAAATAGAGAGTTATTTATTTAGGGGTAGACTCACAAATCAATATTCTCTGCTGTAATGGAGAACAGCAAGCAAATCCCATAGCTGAAAAAGAGGCCAGATGCACACTTTACATAGGCATAAACAGTATAAGAGGCCACGCCCATGGATGAGTAACTTAAAGACTACTGGATGTAGGCATTTTGTACTCCTTTCTGTTTGTTTAACATATTTTTATAGTTTGATTTGATCTTTCTATAACTGCTTGACCTGTAGGATTGTGTGGTATACCTGTAATATGCTTAATATTATAATAAGCAAAAAACTGTTTCATTTTTCTTAGAGACATATGCTGGACCATTATCTGTCTTTATTTGTTCAGGTATAACCATGATGGCCACAACTTCTAATAGATGTGTTATTACTGAATCAGTCTTTTCTAAGTTTAAAGCAGTTGCCCACTGAAAACCTGAAAAAGTGTCAATGGTGTGGTGTACATATTTTAATTTTCCAAATTTTGCAAAGTGGAACACATCCATCTGCCAGATTTTATTCCTTTGAGTGCCCTTTGAGTTAGTCCACGCAGGTAGTGTTGTTTGATTATAGAAAGGGCAAGTAGGGCATCTCTTTATAATCTGCTTAGCTTGTTGCTATGTAAAAGAAAACTCTTTTTTAAACCTTTGTTATTGACATGATGTTTTTATAAAATTCTGAGGCCTGCAACACACTTCCAATCAATAATTGATCAATTTCTGCATTACCTTGTGCTAGAGGACCTGGAAGACCCATATAGGACTGAATGTGTGTTATGTAAATAGGACAAAGCTTATTCCTGATTATGTCTTGCACCTGGATAAATAGTGAAGTCAATTCTATATCATCTGCTATAAATTCAGCAGTTTCAATATGCAAGACAACTCTTTCTGCATATTGTGAATCAATAACTATATTAAGAGGTTCTTTCAAATCCTGTAGCACCATGAGAATAGCATATAATTCTGCTTTCTGTATAGAATTATAAGGGCTTTGTTCCACCTTACTCAATTCTTCTGATTTGTAACCTGCCTTCCCTGATTTATTTCTATTAATAGAAAATGTATGAGCTCCAGTTATTGTAGCATCACGTACAATTCAGGGAAGAATCCAGGAAGTTATCTTTATAAGGTTAAGTCTATTGCTTTTGGGACAGTTGCTATTAATTTTTTTCCCAAATTAGCACAAGCTCTTTGCCATGGTTCATTGTCTTCCCATAACTTTTTTATTTCATTAGTAGTGAAAGGCAGTATAATCTCTGCTGGGTCTATACCTGCTATTTTACAAAGTCTCAATTTACCATTTATAATTAATTCAGAGACTTTTTCCACATAAGGTTTTAATTTTTTACTTGGTTTATGTTGTTAAAAGATTCGTTCTAAGATAATATCATCCCTTTGCATTAAAATTCCTGTAGGAAAAATTCTGGAAGGCAATATGACTAGAATACAATTAAGATTTGGATTCACCCTATCCACATGCACCTCTGGTAATTTCTCCTCAACAACTCTCAATTCCTTTTCTGTTTCAGATGTTAATTCTCTGGGATTATTCAAGTCTTTATCACTATCTTAGGTTTTGTTTAATAATGAATTATTAGATTAGGTTTTATCCCAAGAGTTGGTTATAGACTGGAAATCTTTCCTAACAATCTTTAAAAGTCATTAAGAGTCCACAAATGGTCTCCTCTAATTTGTGCCTTTTGTGTTCTAATTTTCTGTAAACCTATTTTATAACCTATGTAATTGACAGAATCTCCTATTTTTTAAGGAGCAATTTGTAATCCCCATTTTGGCAAAACTTTCTTTAATTCTTCAAATATTTTTTCTAAAGTATCTATGTTTGAATCAGATAGCAAAATGTCATCAATATAATGGAAATTATAGATTTAGGAAATTGCTTATGTATTACTTCCAATGGTTGACTTACAAGGCACTGGCACTGAGTGGGGTTATTGAGTATTTCTTATGGGAGGACAGTCCACTGAATCTCCTAGTAGGCTGAGAATTATTATACGTAGGCACTGTGAAGGCAAATTTTTCTCTATCCTTTTCTTGCAAAGGTATAGTGAAGAAGCAATCTTTCAAATCAGTAACTATAAGAGGCTATCCTTTTGGTAACAGAGAAGGCAGAGGAATTCCAGATTGTAGAGGGCCCATAGTTTGAATACCTGTTGACAGCTCTTAGATCTATCACCATTTATAAGATCTCTTTTTAACAACAAATACAGGGAGAATCCCAAGGGCTGGTTGATTCTTCAATATGGTGAGCATCTAGTTGCTCTTGTACCAGCTGTTCTAAAATGAAGCTTTTCTTCACTTAGTGGCTATTGCTTAACCCATATTAGTTTCTCAGTTAACCATTTTAAGGTAGGGCTGTTTGTACCTCTACAAGTTTGCTAGTTGTTTTATGTTTTTGTACAGCCTGAATGACTGGTGACCTTTGTGTATAGCACCTCATAATATCCTTTCCAGAATTATGAGTTCCTGGGACTGCAGGAATGTTAATCTGGGTATTCTGTTGCTGTAGCAGGTAACAACCCCAATATATTTACTGGAATATTAGCCACATATGGTGTCAGCTTCCCTCTATGACCTCTGGCCCTATGCAGTCAACCCAGCTCGTGCTTTGTTTAACTTGAGTTATTGTTCTAATTCCTAGTAATTGAACATCTGACTCTTGAACAGGCCAATTTGGATGTCAAGATTCTGGAGTAATGATACTCACATCTGCACCTGTGACTATCAAACCAACAATTACAATGTCATTCATTTATATACACTCTTAGCTCTGGTCTTTGATTATTTATAGAAGTTTGCAAGAACATACGTTTCCTATTGGAATTTTTGATTTATCCTCCATGTTTATGGCATTATCTAGAACAGTATGGTCTTTTACAGAAGGCTCTGAATTTTTAAATTTTCATGGTGAGACATGTCCTCCACAATAATTGGGAATGACTGGGCCACTTTTGGATTGGGGCTATCGAGAGACCCCTCAAGGAGTTTCCCGATGGTATCAGGTTGCCTTGCCTGTCCTTTGTTGATCCATATTCATTGGTCCAATGTCAGCCTTTGCACATTCTACATAAAACTGAAGGCTGAGTCCTCCTATTCTTGCCATTACCAGAGGAGAGTATTCCTAGGATCCGTGTCTACAATCCCTTCTCAGATGTTCTATTCTACCACAATTAAAACATTTGTTATTTTGATGTCTCCTCATTCCTTTGGAAATTGCTTATCCTATCTAAGATTCAGTATTTTAGACAAATGTCTCAATGTTTATCATATGTAGGATCCATTCATCCATAGGTGCTGATCTAACCTTTAAAGGCTCAAGTATCTTTTTACATTCTAAGTTGTCATTTTCAAAAGCCAGAGATTCAATAAGTACTCATCTAGCATCTGGGTCTGTTACTCCTATTTGTACAGCTTTAGTTAATCTTTGTAAAAGGTCACTAAAAGTTTCTCTATGGCCCTGTTTAACCCTGGCATATGATTAAATTTAATTTCTTAGTTTTTGAATCCTGTCCTAAGCATTTAAGGCTGCTTTATGGCATAGGGACAAGATTTGTTCATTGTAAAAAGCTTGATCCCATTGGTCAGCAAAAGTGCCCTCACCAAGAGTTTGATCTTGGGAAGTCTCAAGTCCTTCTGCTTTTCCCTGATGTTTTAGAATTTTAGCCTCTTCCTTGAAATAACATCTAAACATCAAATGGGCCCATCAACCAGGACATCTGAAACCAGATGAAGGAAATCATGTGGTGTTGCCTTGATGCTAGAAGCTCATGTCTTTGTCATCTCCCTAACAAATGCAGAATGCAAGCCATAAGTTACAACAGCTTGCTTAATTTCTTTTAGATCATTCATTCCTATAGGTATCCATCTACCTTCTTTGGATCCTTTTGGCCTTTAGAACTTGATGCTTTGTCAGAGTAGATTATAGGGTAGGAAGCTAAAACCCTGGGAAAATCATCTCTGACAGCTACTGGTGATGTTGAAGCCTATCCTTATGCCTTCTTTTCCTGTTCATCAGCTCCAATAATTTCCTTAATCATTTCAAATCTTTATACTATTTTCTTTTGTAAAGCCTGAATCTCCTGGCCTGTATATATTTCTAGTGATTTCATTGATGCACCTAGCCCTTGGTCCTCATTCTTCATGTAATTTCAAGGTCTGAAGTTTCTCCTTTAAAGATAACAGCTCATCCTTGGACATTATTGGGATAGCATGCAGATTGCCATTGTGAAGAGATACTGTATCTGCTAACCTATCATAACTTTTAAATGAATTTTAATTGTCAAATTCAACAGTATTAATTCCTTCAGATAATTTCTCAGTACTGTTAGATGTGGATTCAATTTTTTTGTATCAAATTAATGTTATCCTTTTTAATAGTATTAATTTTTTCAGGTAACTTTTGATTTTCAATAGTATTAATCCTGTCAACTAGTTGTTCATTATTAGTCTGTAAAGACTGTATCATTCCTAAAAGTATCACATTCTTTCTTAATGATACAATATGGAGAAAATAACTGAGTCCCAATATCCAATAAATGGAAATATTACATAACCACATAAGTCTTGCAGAATACAATATTAGCAAAAAAGTTACTAAAAGTTTCACTATTAATGTAGTCTGCCATATTGATTTATTAATTACTTGTTATGAGGTCTGGTAAATTGTTTTAGATGTAATCATATTTATTGTCCAGCAGATGTTGTGGTTGTAGAGTTGTGATTAGCAGCTATGCAACCTGTGGCAACTGGAATGGTCCTGAGCTGCTTTAGTTTCCTGCCTTGATACTGGTTAAATACTGTGAAATATACTTTGCTTGACAAATTAAAAGCAATTAAATCAATTCCATACATGAAGCAAGAAACCCAGAATTCACAGGCAGGGAGCCCAAACCAGAAGCTGCACAAGTTGTCATGTGGTAAGGAACCACACCAGGGAACCACAACAGGGAATGCAGCAGTTGTGCATGCTCTCGGGAAATTTCCAAGTTGCTGCATGCAGTAAGCTCCGCTGTGGTGGGGGTTCTACAAAAACACCCACTAAGGAAAAGGGGCAGGGTTGGGAGACTTTCTGGGCCATGGACTGGCTAGGTTCTACAAAACAAAACAAAACAAAACAGAACAAAACAAAACAAAATACTCCACTTAGGTAAAAGAAGCCAAGTGGGCAGGGTTGGGAGACTCTCTGGGCCATTGACTGGCTAGACCTTTAGGCTGTCCACCCGGTACATGTGGAGCACCAGATAAAGAAGGATGCTTAAGAGAAATCTTACACTAGCTCAGAATTGAGAGTAATACATGGTTATTTATCTAGGGGTAGACTCAAAAATCAATATCCTCTGCTGGAATGGAGAACAGCAACTGAATCTGGCAGCCAGAAAAGAGGCTGGACACACACTTTACGTCAGCATAAATAGTATAAGAGACCACACCCCGCTGGGCAGGTAACTTAAAAGCTACTGAATGTAGGATTTCCTACAGCACAGTTCCAGGGGATCTGATGCCCTCTTCTGGTCTTTGCAAGCAACGGGCACACATGTTACATACAGACAAAAACACAGGCAAAATACTCATGCACATTAAAGGTAAAAGTCAATCTTTAACAATGTATTAGCATATCAATTACACATAATAATTGGTTTCACTATTGTGTTTTCATATTTGTGTATAAGAATTTTGGTCATATCAACCCTTCTACCACCTCTCATGTCCCCTTCCCATTCCTTCCAGGTGCTTCCTCTTCATAATTACTCCTTCTCTACCTTCATGTGAGGTTTATTTAAAAAAGTTATTTTATCCAGTGATGGAGGAGGGTCATTTGTCTATGTGTTACTTTCATTGGTTAATAAAGGAACTGCCTTGGCTTTTGAAAGGACAGCAGCTTAAATAGGCAGAGTAGACAGAACAGAATGCTGGGAGAAAGAAGCAGATTCAGGCAGTTGCCATGACTCTCCTCTCTGAGACAGACGCAGGTTAAGATCTTTCCTGGTAAGTCACCATCTCGTGGTGCTACACAGATTACTAAATATGGGTTAAAGCAAGATGTGAGAATTAGCCAATAAGAGGCTGAAACTAATGGGCCAGGCAGTGTTTAAAAGAATACAGTTTCCATGTAATTATTTCGGGTAAAGCTAGCTGGGAGCCGGGCCCGCAGCCCGCCGCTACCATCACAACAATCCAATGATTCCATTTGGGGTTATTTATAGAAGTGAGGGTGAGGAGCTACTTATAAGAACATGGTCATCTTACTAGGGGTCACACTACTGAACAAAATGTCTCTCCAGCTCCAGCACCATTAACTGCAGATAGATTCTCAGGGAGCTCTGGAGCCTCATGAGCCCTCTGCCCCAAAGAAGGGCAGGTTGACAAGCCTGCTCTTGTACAGGGATTGTGCAAGTTCTCAGAGCTACTGAGAGTTCAACAATGCAGCAGCCATGTCATGACTGGAAAATAGTGCTTTCTTTTACATCCTTTCTTCTCCCTATTTGTGAAGTTCCTGATTCTTGGGTATATCCGATTTAGTAAATATTTTTACACCCATGTCTTGGGCTCATCCTCCTGGGACATTTTGATGGCCTGGTTGGGTAACTACAACTTGGCTCCATGGCCTCTCCCTCATATGTGGATCATGAAAGTTGATGAGACAGTTCATGGGCAGGTGAAGATTTCTGTCTGGAAAGGTTTTGCAGTGAGATCCAAAGCTCCAGACTATGAATCTGAAAGTAATTAGCCCTGTACACCAACAGAGAAGTCTGCAAGTCGCCACTTAACTTGTACCCCAATGTACTACGACCCCTGAAAAACAAAAATGATTTTGAATACAGACCACTCAAGCCCTTCTCAGACAGACCCATTCTGGGGTCAACAGACTCTCAATTGCATGTGGCACAAAGGGAAGTGAGGAAGAAAGAGTAGACGGGCAGTCATAGTTGACTGTGTGAAAACACCTTTGCAATTGTCTTTTGGATGAGTACATGGTAAGGGCCATGACAGGAGTTCATGCAAGTGAGGTGTTCAGAATTTTGTTACGTTCAGTGCTCATTGCTTGCACAGAAGATAGTATATTGATCTGGTAACCAGCAGTCAAAAGGTCAGTGTTGGGGCTGGGAAGGTTTTTGCTATGGAAGCATGAAGTCTGGAATTCACATCCCCGATACCCAGTGGGACACCTGTTCCATGTGCTCAGCAGACTAACCCTACCAAGAACCAGAGTGAGACCTCAGTCTGCTCCTTACCTCTTTGGGGATGAGATTTCCTCTTCACACACATGTAAATGCAAACAATGACAGACAGGACAATGATGACAGGAATAACTACTGCTCTGATGGTAGATTCTTTGTTATTGGAGAACTGCCTGGTAGATAGAAGCTGGGTGGTGTTCATGGTAGATGGAAGCAGGGATGTAACCTTTGTGGTATCTAAGGCCCTTGATATTGATCCTTAAAAAATCAGAAAAAATTATGGATAGAGCTAAAAATACACCTGCATCAACCTCCATCAACATCTTTTCCCCATTTAGCCTGAGGGACTCATGTGTAATGATTATTTATAATTCCTGAGTAGAGAGAGGAGTTGAGAGCTGTGTGGACAAAGTCCTTGCAGAGCTTATGTCATTACCAAAGAAAGCAAATATCTATCACACCATCATAACAATGTAACATATTAATTGTGATTAGAATTTTGTGGAATTTGGCTCAATTGCTGGTGTTTAATTGTGCCAGAGAAAGATAGTGAAGCCTTTCAAAGTGATGTGTAGCTGGAGGAAGAGCAGCTATAAAGAAGGAAGAAAATGCTGGAGGTTGACAGTGATGCATGCATACTTGGGGCCCATTAGCAGGCCATGTAGTGTCTGAGCCATTGGTTAATAGGGAATGAGAAACATTGGGAGGCGAGATGAGATAGAGAAATCACTGTGTCTCACACAGAACGACCACTAGGAAATCTTCTGCACAGTCTATCAAATTTGAAGGCGTTTCCCCCTGACAATCTAGGTAATACCTAGATTATGATGCTTTAAGAGTTCCTTGAGCCAGTGACTGCAGTCTCTGTGAAAACTGCATTGAGATCTTTTATGAATTGTTCATCATTCATGATACTTCCAGCTTTAGGGGGAGGCTGCTTGTTTGTTTCCCGGCAGCCCAGACTCCCAAAATGACCACACAGAAACTGTATTAATTAAATCATTCCTTGACCTATTAGCTTTAACTTCTTATTGGCTAGCTTTTACATCTTAATTTAACCAATTTCCATTAATCTGTTTATTGCCATGTGGTTGTGGCTTATCAGCAAGTTTCAGCATCTCTTTCTGGTAGCAGCTCCATGGCTTCTCTCTGACTCCATCTCATTTCTTCCAGCATTCACTTTAGTTTCCCCTACCTAGCTCTACTCTTTGCCCCATATGGGCCAAGACAGTCTATTAACTAGTGCTATTCACAGCATACTGAAGGGAATCCCAATCGCCTCCCCTTTTCTGTTTAAATAAGAAGAAAGGATTTAACTTTAACTTAGTAAAATTATATATAACAAACAGTTATCAAGCAAGAATTTGCAGTTACAATATTTATATCTATTTTATCTTTTATCATGACTAAGGAAAACTATATGTATTGTTCTATCAAAGACTCCAGAAGGATATAATATTACCTAAGTAAGCAGGAAGTGCAGTGTAAGCAACTTGCAAAACTCTAGAATTGACTGCCTGGACTATCACCCAAAGTTCTTTTGTACTATTGGGGCATTAATCTTCAGTCTACCAGCCCATAGTATCTAGCAGACGTTTTTATGAAGCAGGAGATTTCAAAGACAGTTCTGTCTATATTAGCAGTTTGTCAGTCACCATTTTTCTGTGTCCTGAAGAATGTCTGTCAGACTTTTTCAGGAAGCAGGAACATCAAAGGACCATCTCATCTTAGGCAAGTTTAGCAGTCATTTCTCTGTGGGTTCTTTCTGTCCAGATAAGCAGTCCTGTGGCTAAGAAACTCCATAAGGAGCCTCTTCGAGGCCCATCTGCCTCTTGAAGTAATTGATGCTGCCAGGAACAGCTGTGTCTCATTGTCATGAAAAGTCCTAAGTTCTTAAACATTTTAAATACCATATTCTGTAGTCTTTGAAAGATTTGAAGAATGTCTATCCATCTGAAATACATTTCTGTATATCTAGAAAATCTAACTAACATGACTACAAACTTGACTATATAGATGATTATTTATTAACCTATATTTCTTAATTATACATTATATTTTTAAATGAGCTACACAAACACAATACCTCCTTTGTTGTCATTAAGCAAATTGTAGCACGCTGTTTACAAACTCCATTTAAATGCTCCATAGCCCAAACTCCTCAGAGTTTGCCCTGGCAGCAAGGCCCAGAATCAGCAGTTTCAAAACAGCTTGGTTTTTTTTTCTGCTATTGCTGAATCAGAAAACATCTCTTAAAGGATCCATGCCTCTGCTTGCTTCTAGCAAACATCCAGCTTTAAGACTAATCAGTTGGAGCACATATTCATTGTGTTGAAGAGGAAGGAGTACTTTCCACTGATGTTAAACCTCAAGGAGGCACCAACAATTTGTCCGTGTTCGTACTGAGAAAGCATGGTGGTCTGTAAAGTGGGCTGACCTGTGAACACACACAATACCATCATACTTCACTCTCATAGATCCATCACTTCTCCAAAGGTCAGGACTTTCCCACTGGGTTATGAGCCAGGATCATCTCCACATGACTTGTCCTTTGTTACCCACTGGGTACAAGACAAGAAACCTAAATATAAATAGATGGTTAGCCAACCCAGGTGTGGCTGAGTTTTAATCATTCAAAACAAATCAATGAACAGAAGTCTGACAACGGCTACCCCAGGACTGTGTCCATGGTTTAAAGCTGAACCACTGAGGCTAGAGAGATGGCATAGCAGTTAAGGGTACTTGTTTCCCCTTCAGAAGATCTGGGTTCATTTCCAGCAACCACATGGTAGCTCACAACTGCCTATAACTCTAGTATGAGGGGATCTTAAAACTAGACTCACATTTATAAATCAAGAGAACCCACTGCTGCCAATGAACACCGTTATCTGATGCCATCTCCCCAGGAGGTAGACAACATGGGCCTGGGAGCCAGGACAGAAGCTTCCCTAGAACCCACACAGGACCATTACCAGGGTCCTCCACAGAGGACTAGATGTTTTAGCCCCTGCTTAGTGGAGGTGACTTCAGGCATGAGCACAGACTGCCACCTGGTGGAAGAGGGCGTAAATGCACTTTATGGATGGGAAAGTGGGGAAGGCTGGGTGGGCAGGGAAGGGAGCTGAGCACACTGTGGTTGATGAGTCTCATGGGAATTGAAGCTGAGTCTGGTGGCAGAAAGCTGTAATCCCAGCATTTGGAAGACCAAGGGAGAGAAATGATTGTTGCAAATTCTGTAGTGTGAGCTGTAGTGTGAAAGCCTGCTTACAACAAAACAATAAGGAAAAGAAGGAAGGAAAAACAAACCAATACAAAAACATGTGTGGTTGTGGTTGCCTTGTTATCTGCTGGAGAATACTGCTTCCAAGGTTGGACCGGTGCTCAACTCCCTCAAACAGATACAACATGTGCTCTGCCCTTCCTCTCTCTTGCCACCTGTCTCTGCCCCTGTACTCAAGTCTACACTTACTACTGATCTCAGTTGCCTCTGTTTGGGGTTAATCAGCATCTTTCTCAACTCTTGCCCCAAGTATCCCAGTCTGTGGAGCAAATCTGTCCACACGTGAGCAGCATATGCATCCTTCCCCAGGTCTCCCAAAGGTGTGGTTTTGTTGTCATTATCAGACTGCAGGAAAGGCACTTCATTCACTGAGCACCGCCCTTCACACCAGGACTGTCCAGGTGTGGTACCAGCCTTGACAATGACGTCACAAGTAAGAGAGTGCGTATCTGTGAGAGAAACATGTAGGTGAGGAACAAAGAAGGACTGGAAAATCACAGGATTCATGGTTCTGTGACACCCAGAATTCCTATGAAGGACAAAAAGGCAGGAAAGGAAGCCTCTAGTCAAGATGTTCACCAGTTTCTGGTTCCGTATTTCCGAGCTATCTTTGAGTGTCTTAGGGTAGTAGAACCCTGAGATGCACACAGCGTCACCAGGAAGATTTATCTCATAAGTGCTTTTGGGGATTTTAATGAAGTGTTGAGTATTAAAATATATCAGATGGTATCTGTTCCTAGAACAGAAAGTCTACTGAACTCACAGGGAAAGGAGGCCTCATAGAACATGTGATAAATTCAACATGGAGCTTGGAGTTCAGGAAAGGCCGCCTGGACTATGCTGCAACTTGTCATGGGAGGGGAGCTGCCACATGAGAGCACAGTACTCACCGTGTTCCCACTGGGCTACTTCACACAGCAATGTTGGACATCAGATGCCAGAATCTCCCTTGTTAAACCCCACCCCTAACTCATTCTTAAGAAGAGATCTCTGTCTGTGACCTGCTTGAAGGTCTGATCTCTCTCCTTTTCCTCAAGCAGTTGTTCTATATATGTTCAAAGTACATACGGCCATTGGTCTTCCAGACTTTCACTAACAGCAACAGAAGACACCATACACTCATCAGAGTGGTCAAACAAGTAGGCAAGACCTAGTAAGCCATGAACATATATACTCTGTGTGAGAGAGAGTACTGAAGTCTAAATTTAAATAATAATAATTGAAGGAATGTTTAGAAGTATGCAATATAATTACACAAAAATGAGATGGATGATGTTTCAAAAAGCCCTCTTTCACTTCTCGTACCCCAAAACTTCTGCTATGTGGTGGGCTGCTGGAGGTTTGAGGAACTCTTTTCCTGTATCCTTCAGCCACCTTCATCTTTCTTCTCCTCTCTGCATCTTCTACCAACTGTTTTTTTTTCTATCTCTGTGGTTTGCCCCAACTCTACTTTTCCCTTCCTCTCACTCTTAAGGCTTGAATTTGTTCTCGAATGGCTGGGATCCTTTCTCACTCAGAACTCCCTGCTGGAATATTGGTGGACATGAACACGAGCACCGTGGAGTCTGGAACTAACTTTGTGGTTATAAATTAAAGGTCACCAACTGTCACTTTAAGGTGGATCACAATGGAATGTGCATCAGGTATTTATGAGAAAAATCCAGTTAGAAGTTGATAAAAGAAACCTGCTTTAGCTGAAGCAGGAAGAGTGAATCATGGTGATTTAAAGAAAGAATCCCTGAGTTCAATATATGTGTTAATAATAACATAGTAATAATAATACTATAGCAACAATAAAGTTGCTCTTGGTAGAGTGTTTTATAACAGCAAAAGAATGAGAATAGAACGAAACATTGGCAGATTCCCCGGACACAGTGCAGTGCTTCAGGGATGGCTTCCTGGAACTGGTCAGAGGATTATTATGTCCACAGTACAGGACTGGAAATCTTGACTGGTTAAATCTGGCTGTAGAAGTTTGGGGATCTAAAATCTCAGAGAAGGGCATATGCCAGGGTAAATGAAACAGCAAACATTTTTGGAGAAGTGTGCAGAGTCCATGGTGCCTGTGGATGCTGGAGCATCCCTGCTGAGAAGCACAGTGAGAAGGACCGGGGAGAAGGGCACCAGCATTGCTGGAAGCTCAGGGATGGTGATGATGATGGCTCAAGGCTGGAGTGGGGTTAGGAACCTGTATTTCTAACTTGGAGTCTCAGCATTATGAACAGAAAAGGCCTATCAGGTGGAGTGGTCAGGAGGCAGTAACATCAAGGAGAGTGGGTCACTGATGAGTAAGGAAGATACAGCCTGTGTCCTAACTGCTGGATACAACATAAGAATCCTAAATATAAATAGATGGTTAGCCAACCCAGGTGTGGCTGAGTTTTAATCATTAAAAACAAATCAATGAACAGAAGTCTGACAACAGCTACCCCAGGACTGTGTCCATGGTTTAAAGCTGAACCACTGAGGCAAGAGAGATGGCATAGCAGTTAAGGGTACTTGTTTCCCCTTCAGAAGATCTGGGTTCATTTCCAGCAACCACATGGTAGCTCACAACTGCCTATAACTCTAGTATTAGGGGATCTTAAAACTAGACTCACATTTGTCAATCAAGAGAACCCACTGCTGCCAATGAACACCGTTATCTGATGCCATCTCCCCAGGAGGTAGACAACATGGGCCTGGGAGCCAGGACAGAAGCTTCCCTAGAACCCACACAGGACCATTACCAGGGTCCTCCACAGAGGACTAGATGTTTTAGCCCCTGCTTAGTGGAGGTGACTTCAGGCATGAGCACAGACTGCCACCTGGTGGAAGAGGGCGTAAATGCACTTTATGGATGGGAAAGTGGGGAAGGCTGGGTGGGCAGGGAAGGGAGCTGAGCACACTGTGGTTGATGAGTCTCATGGGAATTGAAGCTGAGTCTGGTGGCAGAAAGCTGTAATCCCAGCATTTGGAAGACCAAGGGAGAGAAATGATTGTTGCAAATTCTGTAGTGTGAGCTATAGTGTGAAAGCCTGCTTACAACAAAACAATAAGGAAAAGAAGGAAGGAAAAACAAACCAATACAAAAACATGTGTGGTTGTGGTTGCCTTGTTATCTGCTGGAGAATACTGCTTCCAAGGTTGGACCGGTGCTCAACTCCCTCAAACAGATACAACATGTGCTCTGCCCTTCCTCTCTCTTGACACCTGTCTCTGCCCCTGTACTCAAGTCTACACTTACTACTGATCTCAGTTGCCTCTGTTTGGGGTTAATCAGCATCTTTCTCAACTCTTGCCCCAAGTATCCCAGTCTGTGGAGCAAATCTGTCCACACGTGAGCAGCATATGCATCCTTCCCCAGGTCTCCCAAAGGTGTGGTTTTGTTGTCATTATCAGACTGCAGGAAAGGCACTTCATTCACTGAGCACCGCCCTTCACACCAGGACTGTCCAGGTGTGGTACCAGCCTTGACAATGACGTCACAAGTAAGAGAGTGCGTATCTGTGAGAGAAACATGTAGGTGAGGAACAAAGAAGGACTGGAAAATCACAGGATTCATGGTTCTGTGACACCCAGAATTCCTATGAAGGACAAAAAGGCAGGAAAGGAAGCCTCTAGTCAAGATGTTCACCAGTTTCTGGTTCCGTATTTCCGAGCTATCTTTGAGTGTCTTAGGGTAGTAGAACCCTGAGATGCACACAGCGTCACCAGGAAGATTTATCTCATAAGTGCTTTTGGGGATTTTAATGAAGTGTTGAGTATTAAAATATATCAGATGGTATCTGTTCCTAGAACAGAAAGTCTACTGAACTCACAGGGAAAGGAGGCCTCATAGAACATGTGATAAATTCAACATGGAGCTTGGAGTTCAGGAAAGGCCGCCTGGACTATGCTGCAACTTGTCATGGGAGGGGAGCTGCCACATGAGAGCACAGTACTCACCGTGTTCCCACTGGGCTACTTCACACAGCAATGTTGGACATCAGATGCCAGAATCTCCCTTGTTAAACCCCACCCCTAACTCATTCTTAAGAAGAGATCTCTGTCTGTGACCTGCTTGAAGGTCTGATCTCTCTCCTTTTCCTCAAGCAGTTGTTCTATATATGTTCAAAGTACATACGGCCATTGGTCTTCCAGACTTTCACTAACAGCAACAGAAGACACCATACACTCATCAGAGTGGTCAAACAAGTAGGCAAGACCTAGTAAGCCATGAACATATATACTCTGTGTGAGAGAGAGTACTGAAGTCTAAATTTAAATAATAATAATTGAAGGAATGTTTAGAAGTATGCAATATAATTACACAAAAATGAGATGGATGATGTTTCAAAAAGCCCTCTTTCACTTCTCGTACCCCAAAACTTCTGCTATGTGGTGGGCTGCTGGAGGTTTGAGGAACTCTTTTCCTGTATCCTTCAGCCACCTTCATCTTTCTTCTCCTCTCTGCATCTTCTACCAACTGTTTTTTTTTCTATCTCTGTGGTTTGCCCCAACTCTACTTTTCCCTTCCTCTCACTCTTAAGGCTTGAATTTGTTCTCGAATGGCTGGGAACCTTTCTCACTCAGAACTCCCTGCTGGAATATTGGTGGACATGAACACGAGCACCGTGGAGTCTGGAACTAACTTTGTGGTTATAAATTAAAGGTCACCAACTGTCACTTTAAGGTGGATCACAATGGAATGTGCATCAGGTATTTATGAGAAAAATCCAGTTAGAAGTTGATAAAAGAAACCTGTTTTAGCTGAAGCAGGAAGAGTGAATCATGGTGATTTAAAGAAAGAATCCCTGAGTTCAATATATGTGTTAATAATAACATAGTAATAATAATACTATAGCAACAATAAAGTTGCTCTTGGTAGAGTGTTTTATAACAGCAAAAGAATGAGAATAGAACGAAACATTGGCAGATTCCCCGGACACAGTGCAGTGCTTCAGGGATGGCTTCCTGGAACTGGTCAGAGGATTATTATGTCCACAGTACAGGACTGGAAATCTTGACTGGTTAAATCTGGCTGTAGAAGTTTGGGGATCTAAAATCTCAGAGAAGGGCATATGCCAGGGTAAATGAAACAGCAAACATTTTTGGAGAAGTGTGCAGAGTCCATGGTGCCTGTGGATGCTGGAGCATCCCTGCTGAGAAGCACAGTGAGAAGGACCGGGGAGAAGGGCACCAGCATTGCTGGAAGCTCAGGGATGGTGATGATGATGGCTCAAGGCTGGAGTGGGGTTAGGAACCTGTATTTCTAACTTGGAGTCTCAGCATTATGAACAGAAAAGGCCTATCAGGTGGAGTGGTCAGGAGGCAGTAACATCAAGGAGAGTGGGTCACTGATGAGTAAGGAAGATACAGCCTGTGTCCTAACTGCTGGATACAACATAAGAATCCTAAATATAAATAGATGGTTAGCCAACCCAGGTGTGGCTGAGTTTTAATCATTAAAAACAAATCAATGAACAGAAGTCTGACAACAGCTACCCCAGGACTGTGTCCATGGTTTAAAGCTGAACCACTGAGGCAAGAGAGATGGCATAGCAGTTAAGGGTACTTGTTTCCCCTTCAGAAGATCTGGGTTCATTTCCAGCAACCACATGGTAGCTCACAACTGCCTATAACTCTAGTATTAGGGGATCTTAAAACTAGACTCACATTTGTCAATCAAGAGAACCCACTGCTGCCAATGAACACCGTTATCTGATGCCATCTCCCCAGGAGTTAGACAACATGGGCCTGGGAGCAAGGACAGAAGCTTCCCTAGAACCCACACAGGACCATTACCAGGGTCCTCCACAGAGGAATAGATGTTTTAGCCCCCTGCTTAGTGGAGGTGACTTCAGGCATGAGCACAGACTGCCACCTGGTGGAAGAGGGCGTAAATGCACTTTATGGATGGAAAAGTGGGGAAGGCTGGGTGGGCAGGGAAGGGAGCTGAGCACACTGTGGTTGATGAGTCTCATGGGAATTGAAGCTGAGTCTGGTGGCAGAAAGCTGTAATCCCAGCATTTGGAAGACCAAGGGAGAGAAATGATTGCTGCAAATTCTGTAGTGTGAGCTATAGTGTGAAATCCTGCTTACAACAAAACAATAAGGAAAAGAAGGAAGGAAAAACAAACCAATACAAAAACATGTGTGGTTGTGGTTGCCTTGTTATCTGCTGGAGAATACTGCTTCCAAGGTTGGACCGGTGCTCAACTCCCTCAAACAGATACAACATGTGCTCTGCCCTTCCTCTCTCTTGCCACCTGTCTCTGCCCCTGTACTCAAGTCTACACTTACTACTGATCTCAGTTGCCTCTGTTTGGGGTTAATCAGCACCTTTCTCAACTCTTGCCCCAAGTATCCCAGTCTGTGGAGCAAATCTGTCCACACTTGAGCAGCATCTGCATCCTTCCCCAGGTCTCCCAAAGGTGTGGTTTTGTTGTCATTATTAGACTGCAGGAAAGGCACTTCATTCACTGAGCACCGCCCTTCACACCAGGACTGTCCAGGTGTGGTACCAGCCTTGACAATGACGTCACAAATAATAGAGGGTGTATCTGTGAGAGAAACATGTAGGTGAGGAACAAAGAAGGACTGGAAAATCACAGGATACATGGTTCTGTGACACCCAGAATTCCTATGAAGGACAAAAAGGCAGGAAAGGAAGCCTCTAGTCAAGATGTTCACCAGTTTCTGGTGCCGTATTTCCGTGCTATCTTTGAGTGTCTTAGGGTAGTAGAACCCTGAGATGCACACAGCGTCACCAGGAAGATTTATCTCATAAGTGCTTTTGGGGATTTTAATGAAGTGTTGAGGATTAAAATATATCAGATTGTATCTGTTCCTAGAACAGAAAGTCTACTGAACTCACAGGGAAAGGAGGCCTCATAGAACATGTGATAAATTCAACATGGAGCTTGGAGTTCAGGAAAGGCCGCCTGGACTATGCTGCAACTTGTCATGGGAGGGGAGCTGCCACATGAGAGCACAGTACTCACCGTGTTTCCACTGGGCTACTTCACACAGCAATGTTGGACATCAGATGCCAGAATCTCCCTTGTTAAACCCCACCCCTAACTCATTCTTAAGAAGAAATCTCTGTCTGTGACCTGCTTGAAGGTCTGATCTCTCTCCTTTACCTCAAGCAGTTGTTCTATATATGTTCAAAGTACATATGGCCATTGGTCTCCCAGACTTTCACTAACAGCAACAGAAGACACCATACACTCATCAGAGTGGTCAAACAAGTAGGAAAGACCTAGTAAGCCATGAACATATATACTCTGTGTGTGAGAGAGAGTACTGAAGTCTAAATTTAAATAATAATAATTGAAGGAATGTTTAGAAGTATGCAATATAATTACACAAAAATGAGATGGATGATGTTTCAAAAAGCCCTCTTTCACTTCTCGTACCCCAAAACTTCTGCTATGTGGTGGGCTGCTGGAGGTTTGAGGAACTCTTTTCCTGTATCCTTCAGCCACCTTCATCTTTCTTCTCCTCTCTGCATCTTCTACCAACTGTTTTTTTTTTCTATCTCTGTGGTTTGCCCCAACTCTACTTTCCCCTTCCTCTCACTCTTAAGGCTTGAATTTGTTCTCGAATGGCTGGGATCCTTTCTCACTCAGAACTCCCTGCTGGAATATTGGTGGACATGAACACGAGCACCGTGGAGTCTGGAACTAACTTTGTGGTTATAAATTAAAGGTCACCAACTGTCACTTTAAGGTGGATCACAATGGAATGTGCATCAGGTATTTATGAGAAAAATCCAGTTAGAAGTTGATAAAAGAAACCTGCTTTAGCTGAAGCAGGAAGAGTGAATCATGGTGATTTAAAGAAAGAATCCCTGAGTTCAATATATGTGTTAATAATAACATAGTAATAATAATACTATAGCAACAATAAAGTTGCTCTTGGTAGAGTGTTTTATAACAGCAAAAGAATGAGAATAGAACGAAACATTGGCAGATTCCCCGGACACAGTGCAGTGCTTCAGGGATGGCTTCCTGGAACTGGTCAGAGGATTATTATGTCCACAGTACAGGACTGGAAATCTTGACTGGTTAAATCTGGCTGTAGAAGTTTGGGGATCTAAAATCTCAGAGAAGGGCATATGCCAGGGTAAATGAAACAGCAAACATTTTTGGAGAAGTGTGCAGAGTCCATGGTGCCAGTGGATGCAGGAGCATCCCTGCTGAGAAGCACAGTGAGAAGGACCGGGGAGAAGGGCACCAGCATTGCTGGAAGCTCAGGGATGGTGATGATGAGGGCTCAAGGCTGGAGTGGGGTTAGGAACCTGTATTTCTAACTTGGAGTCTCAGCATTATGAACAGAAAAGGCCTATCAGGTGGAGTGGTCAGGAGGCAGTAACGTCAAGGAGAGTGGGTCACTGATGAGTAAGGAAGATACAGCCTGGGTCCTAACTGCTGGATACAACATAAGAATCCTAAATATAAATAGATGGTTAGCCAACCCAGGTGTGGCTGAGTTTTAATCATTAAAAACAAATCAATGAACAGAAGTCTGACAACGGCTACCCCAGGACTGTGTCCATGGTTTAAAGCTGAACCACTGAGGCTAGAGAGATGGCATAGCAGTTAAGGGTACTTGTTTCCCCTTCAGAAGATCTGGGTTCATTTCCAGCAACCACATGGTAGCTCACAACTGCCTATAACTCTAGTATTAGGGGATCTTAAAACTAGACTCACATTTATCAATCAAGAGAACCCACTGCTGCCAATGAACACCGTTATCTGATGCCATCTCCCCAGGAGTTAGACAACATGGGCCTGGGAGCAAGGACAGAAGCTTCCCTAGAACCCACACAGGACCATTACCAGGGTCCTCCATATGGGCTAGATGTTTTAGCCCCTGCTTAGTGGAGGTGACTTCAGGCATGAGCACAGACTGCCACCTGGTGGAAGAGGGCGTAAATGCACTTTATGGATGGGAAAGTGGGGATGGCTGGGTGGGCAGGGAAGGGAGCTGAGCACACTGAGGTTGATGAGTCTCATGGGAATTGAAGCTGAGTCTGGTGGCAGAAAGCTGTAATCCCAGCATTTGGAAGACCAAGGGAGAGAAATGATTGTTGCAAATTCTGTAGTGTGAGCTATAGTGTGAAATCCTGCATACAACAAAACAATAAGGTAAAGAAGGAAGGAAAAACAAACCAATACAAAAACATGTGTGGTTGTGGTTGCCTTGTTATCTGCTGGAGAATACTGCTTCCAAGGTTGGACCGGTGCTCAACTCCCTCAAACAGATACAACATGTGCTCTGCCCTTCCTCTCTCTTGCCACCTGTCTCTGCCCCTGTACTCAAGTCTACACTTACTACTGATCTCAGTTGCCTCTGTTTGGGGTTAATCAGCATCTTTCTCAACTCTTGCCCCAAGTATCCCAGTCTGTGGAGCAAATCTGTCCACACTTGAGCAGCATCTGCATCCTTCCCCAGGTCTCCCAAAGGTGTGGTTTTGTTGTCATTATCAGACTGCAGGAAAGGCACTTCATTCACTGAGCACCGCCCTTCACACCAGGACTGTCCAGGTGTGGTACCAGCCTTGACAATGACGTCACAAGTAAGAGAGTGCGTATCTGTGAGAGAAACATGTAGGTGAGGAACAAAGAAGGACTGGAAAATCACAGGATTCATGGTTCTGTGACACCCAGAATTCCTATGAAGGACAAAAAGGCAGGAAAGGAAGCCTCTAGTCAAGATGTTCACCAGTTTCTGGTTCCGTATTTCCGTGCTATCTTTGAGTGTCTTAGGGTAGTAGAACCCTGAGATGCACACAGCGTCACCAGGAAGATTTATCTCATAAGTGCTTTTGGGGATTTTAATGAAGTGTTGAGGATTAAAATATATCAGATGGTATCTGTTCCTAGAACAGAAAGTCTACTGAACTCACAGGGAAAGGAGGCCTCATAGAACATGTGATAAATTCAACATGGAGCTTGGAGTTCAGGAAAGGCTGCCTGGACTATGCTGCAACTTGTCATGGGAGGGGAGCTGCCACATGAGAGCACAGTACTCACCGTGTTCCCATTGGCTACTTCACACAGCAATGTTGGACATCAGATGCCAGAATCTCCCTTGTTAAACCCCACCCCTAACTCATTCTTAAGAAGAGATCTCTGTCTGTGACCTGCTTGAAGGTCTGATCTCTCTCCTTTTCCTCAAGCAGTTGTTCTATATATGTTCAAAGTACATACGGCCATTGGTCTCCCAGACTTTCACTAACAGCAACAGAAGACACCATACACTCATCAGAGTGGTCAAACAAGTAGGCAAGACCTAGTAAGCCATGAACATATATACTCTGTGTGTGAGAGAGAGTACTGAAGTCTAAATTTAAATAATAATAATTGAAGGAATGTTTAGAAGTATGCAATATAATTACACAAAAATGAGATGGATGATGTTTCAAAAAGCCCTCTTTCACTTCTCGTACCCCAAAACTTCTGCTATGTGGTGGGCTGCTGGAGGTTTGAGGAACTCTTTTCCTGTATCCTTCAGCCACCTTCATCTTTCTTCTCCTCTCTGCATCTTCTACCAACTGTTTTTTTTTCTATCTCTGTGGTTTGCCCCAACTCTACTTTCCCCTTCCTCTCACTCTTAAGGCTTGAATTTGTTCTCGAATGGCTGGGATCCTTTCTCACTCAGAACTCCCTGCTGGAATATTGGTGGACATGAACACGAGCACCGTGGAGTCTGGAACTAACTTTGTGGTTATAAATTAAAGGTCACCAACTGTCACTTTAAGGTGGATCACAATGGAATGTGCATCAGGTATTTATGAGAAAAATCCAGTTAGAAGTTGATAAAAGAAACCTGTTTTAGCTGAAGCAGGAAGAGTGAATCATGGTGATTTAAAGAAAGAATCCCTGAGTTCAATATATGTGTTAATAATAACATAGTAATAATAATACTATAGCAACAATAAAGTTGCTCTTGGTAGAGTGTTTTATAACAGCAAAAGAATGAGAATAGAACGAAACATTGGCAGATTCCCCGGACACAGTGCAGTGCTTCAGGGATGGCTTCCTGGAACTGGTCAGAGGATTATTATGTCCACAGTACAGGACTGGAAATCTTGACTGGTTAAATCTGGCTGTAGAAGTTTGGGGATCTAAAATCTCAGAGAAGGGCATATGCCAGGGTAAATGAAACAGCAAACATTTTTGGAGAAGTGTGCAGAGTCCATGGTGCCTGTGGATGCTGGAGCATCCCTGCTGAGAAGCACAGTGAGAAGGACCGGGGAGAAGGGCACCAGCATTGCTGGAAGCTCAGGGATGGTGATGATGAGGGCTCAAGGCTGGAGTGGGGTTAGGAACCTGTATTTCTAACTTGGAGTCTCAGCATTATGAACAGAAAAGGCCTATCAGGTGGAGTGGTCAGGAGGCAGTAACATCAAGGAGAGTGGGTCACTGATGAGTAAGGAAGATACAGCCTGTGTCCTAACTGCTTGATACAACATAAGAATCCTAAATATAAATAGATGGCTAGCCAACCCAGGTGTGGCTGAGTTTTAATCATTAAAAACAAATCAATGAACAGAAGTCTGACAACGGCTACCCCAGGACTGTGTCCATGGTTTAAAGCTGAACCACTGAGGCTAGAGAGATGGCATAGCAGTTAAGGGTACTTGTTTCCCCTTCAGAAGATCTGGGTTCATTTCCAGCAACCACATGGTAGCTCACAACTGCCTATAACTCTAGTATTAGGGGATCTTAAAACTAGACTCACATTTATCAATCAAGAGAACCCACTGCTGCCAATGAACACCGTTATCTGATGCCATCTCCCCAGGAGTTAGACAACATGGGCCTGGGAGCAAGGACAGAAGCTTCCCTAGAACCCACACAGGACCATTACCAGGTTCCTCCATATGGGCTAGATGTTTTAGCCCCTGCTTAGTGGAGGTGACTTCAGGCATGAGCACAGACTGCCACCTGGTGGAAGAGGGCGTAAATGCACTTTATGGATGGGAAAGTGGGGATGGCTGGGTGGGCAGGGAAGGGAGCTGAGCACACTGTGGTTGATGAGTCTCATGGGAATTGAAGCTGAGTCTGGTGGCAGAAAGCTGTAATCCCAGCATTTGGAAGACCAAGGGAGAGAAATGATTGTTGCAAATTCTGTAGTGTGAGCTATAGTGTGAAATCCTGCATACAACAAAACAATAAGGAAAAGAAGGAAGGAAAAACAAACCAATACAAAAACATGTGTGGTTGTGGTTGCCTTGTTATCTGCTGGAGAATACTGCTTCCAAGGTTGGACCGGTGCTCAACTCCCTCAAACAGATACAACATGTGCTCTGCCCTTCCTCTCTCTTGCCACCTGTCTCTGCCCCTGTACTCAAGTCTACACTTACTACTGATCTCAGTTGCCTCTGTTTGGGGTTAATCAGCATCTTTCTCAACTCTTGCCCCAAGTATCCCAGTCTGTGGAGCAAATCTGTCCACACTTGAGCAGCATCTGCATCCTTCCCCAGGTCTCCCAAAGGTGTGGTTTTGTTGTCATTATCAGACTGCAGGAAAGGCACTTCATTCACTGAGCACCGCCCTTCACACCAGGACTGTCCAGGTGTGGTACCAGCCTTGACAATGACGTCACAAGTAAGAGAGTGCGTATCTGTGAGAGAAACATTTAGGTGAGGAACAAAGAAGGACTGGAAAATCACAGGATTCATGGTTCTGTGACACCCAGAATTTCTATGAAGGACAAAAAGGCAGGAAAGGAAGCCTCTAGTCAAGATGTTCACCAGTTTCTGGTTCCGTATTTCCGTGCTATCTTTGAGTGTCTTAGGGTAGTAGAACCCTGAGATGCACACAGCGTCACCAGGAAGATTTATCTCATAAGTGCTTTTGGGGATTTTAATGAAGTGTTGAGGATTAAAATATATCAGATTGTATCTGTTCCTAGAACAGAAAGTCTACTGAACTCACAGGGAAAGGAGGCCTCATAGAACATGTGATAAATTCAGCATGGAGCTTGGAGTTCAGGAAAGGCTGCCTTGACTATGTTGCAACTTGTCATGGGAGGGGAGCTGCCACATGAGAGCACAGTACTCACCGTGTTCCCATTGGCTACTTCACACAGCAATGTTGGACATCAGATGCCAGAATCTCCCTTGTTAAACCCCACCCCTAACTCATTCTTAAGAAGAGATCTCTGTCTGTGACCTGCTTGAAGGTCTGATCTCTCTCCTTTTCCTCAAGCAGTTGTTCTATATATGTTCAAAGTACATACGGCCATTGGTCTCCCAGACTTTCACTAACAGCAACAGAAGACACCATACACTCATCAGAGTGGTCAAAAAAGTAGGCAAGACATAGTAAGCCATGAACATATATACTCTGTGTGTGAGAGAGAGTACTGAAGTCTAAATTTAAATAATAATAATTGAAGGAGTGTTTAGAAGTATGCAATATAATTACACAAAAATGAGATGGATGATGTTTCAAAAAGCCCTCTTTCACTTCTCGTACCCCAAAACTTCTGCTATGTGGTGGGCTGCTGGAGGTTTGAGGAACTCTTTTCCTGTATCCTTCAGCCACCTTCATCTTCCTTCTCCTCTCTGCCTCTTCTACCACCTGTTTTTTTTTTTTCTATCTCTGTGGTTTGCCCCAACTCTACTTTCCCCTTCCTCTCACTCTTAAGGCTTGAATTTGTTCTCGAATGGCTGGGATCCTTTCTCACTCAGAACTCCCTGCTGGAATATTGGTGGACATGAACACGAGCACCGTGGAGTCTGGAACTAACTTTGTGGTTATAAATTAAAGGTCACCAACTGTCACTTTAAGGTGGATCACAATGGAATGTGCATCAGGTATTTATGAGAAAAATCCAGTTAGAAGTTGATAAAAGAAACCTGTTTTAGCTGAAGCAGGAAGAGTGAATCATGGTGATTTAAAGAAAGCATCCCTGAGTTCAATATATGTGTTAATAATAACATAGTAATAATAATACTATAGCAACAATAAAGTTGCTCTTGGTAGAGTGTTTTATAACAGCAAAAGAATGAGAATAGAACGAAACATTGGCAGATTCCCCGGACACAGTGCAGTGCTTCAGGGATGGCTTCCTGGAACTGGTCAGAGGATTATTATGTCCACAGTACAGGACTGGAAATCTTGACTGGTTAAATCTGGCTGTAGAAGTTTGGGGATCTAAAATCTCAGAGAAGTGCATATGCCAGGGTAAATGAAACAGCAAACATTTTTGGAGAAGTGTGCAGAGTCCATGGTGCCTGTGGATGCTGGAGCATCCCTGCTGAGAAGCACAGTGAGAAGGACCGGGGAGAAGGGCACCAGCATTGCTGGAAGCTCAGGGATGGTGATGATGAGGGCTCAAGGCTGGAGTGGGGTTAGGAACCTGTATTTCTAACTTGGAGTCTCAGCATTATGAACAGAAAAGGCCTATCAGGTGGAGTGGTCAGGAGGCAGTAACATCAAGGAGAGTGGGTCACTGATGAGTAAGGAAGATACAGCCTGTGTCCTAACTGCTGGATACAACATAAGAATCCTAAATATAAATAGATGGTTAGCCAACCCAGGTGTGGCTGAGTTTTAATCATTAAAAACAAATCAATGAACAGAAGTCTGACAACGGCTACCCCAGGACTGTGTCCATGGTTTAAAGCTGAACCACTGAGGCTAGAGAGATGGCATAGCAGTTAAGGGTACTTGTTTCCCCTTCAGAAGATCTGGGTTCATTTCCAGCAACCACATGGTAGCTCACAACTGCCTATAACTCTAGTATTAGGGGATCTTAAAACTAGACTCACATTTATCAATCAAGAGAACCCACTGCTGCCAATGAACACCGTTATCTGATGCCATCTCCCCAGGAGTTAGACAACATGGGCCTGGGAGCAAGGACAGAAGCTACCCTAGAACCCACACAGGACCATTACCAGGGTCCACCATAGAGGACTAGATGTTTTAGCCCCTGCTTAGTGGAGGTGACTTCAGGCATGAGCACAGACTGCCACCTGGTGGAAGAGGGCGTAAATGCACTTTATTAATGGAAAAGTGGGGAAGGCTGGGTGGGCAGGGAAGGGAGCTGAGCACACTGTGGTTGATGAGTCTCATGGGAATTGAAGCTGAGTCTGGTGGCAGAAAGCTGTAATCCCAGCATTTGAAAGACCAAGGGAGAGAAATGATTGCTGCAAATTCTGTAGTGTGAGCTATAGTGTGAAATCCTGCTTACAACAAAACAATAAGGTAAAGAAGGAAGGAAAAACAAACCAATACAAAAACATGTGTGGTTGTGGTTGCCTTGTTATCTGCTGGAGAATACTGCTTCCAAGGTTGGACCGGTGCTCAACTCCCTCAAACAGATACAACATGTGCTCTGCCCTTCCTCTCTCTTGACACCTGTCTCTGCCCCTGTACTCAAGTCTACACTTACTACTGATCTCAGTTGCCTCTGTTTGGGGTTAATCAGCATCTTTCTGAACTCTTGCCCCAAGTATCCCAGTCTGTGGAGCAAATCTGTCCACACTTGAGCAGCATCTGCATCCTTCCCCAGGTCTCCCAAAGGTGTGGTTTTGTTGTCATTATCAGACTGCAGGAAAGGCACTTCATTCACTGAGCACCGCCCTTCACACCAGGACTGTCCAGGTGTGGTACCAGCCTTGACAATGACGTCACAAGTAAGAGAGTGCGTATCTGTGAGAGAAACATGTAGGTGAGGAACAAAGAAGGACTGGAAAATCACAGGATTCATGGTTCTGTGACACCCAGAATTCCTATGAAGGACAAAAAGGCAGGAAAGGAAGCCTCTAGTCAAGATGTTCACCAGTTTCTGGTTCCGTATTTCCGTGCTATCTTTGAGTGTCTTAGGGTAGTAGAACCCTGAGATGCACACAGCGTCACCAGGAAGATTTATCTCATAAGTACTTTTGGGGATTTTAATGAAGTGTTGAGGATTAAAATATATCAGATGGTATCTGTTCCTAGAACAGAAAGTCTACTGAACTCACAGGGAAAGGAGGCCTCATAGAACATGTGATAAATTCAACATGGAGCTTGGAGTTCAGGAAAGGCCGCCTGGACTATGCTGCAACTTGTCATGGGAGGGGAGCTGCCACATGAGAGCACAGTACTCACCGTGTTCCCACTGGGCTACTTCACACAGCAATGTTGGACATCAGATGCCAGAATCTCCCTTGTTAAACCCCACCCCTAACTCATTCTTAAGAAGAGATCTCTGTCTGTGACCTGCTTGAAGGTCTGATCTCTCTCCTTTTCCTCAAGCAGTTGTTCTATATATGTTCAAAGTACATACGGCCATTGGTCTCCCAGACTTTCACTAACAGCAACAGAAGACACCATACACTCATCAGAGTGGTCAAACAAGTAGGAAAGACCTAGTAAGCCATGAACATATATACTCTGTGTGTGAGAGAGAGTACTGAAGTCTAAATTTAAATAATAATAATTGAAGGAGTGTTTAGAAGTATGCAATATAATTACACAAAAATGAGATGGATGATGTTTCACAAAGCCCTCTTTCACTTCTCGTACCCCAAAACTTCTGCTATGTGGTGGGCTGCTGGAGGTTTGAGGAACTCTTTTCCTGTATCCTTCAGCCACCTTCATCTTCCTTCTCCTCTCTGCCTCTTCTACCACCTGTTTTTTTTTTCTATCTCTGTGGTTTGCCCCAACTCTACTTTCCCCTTCCTCTCACTCTTAAGGCTTGAATTTGTTCTTGAATGGCTGGGATCCTTTCTCACTCAGAACTCCCTGCTGGAATATTGGTGGACATGAACATGAGCACCGTGGAGTCTGGGACTAACATTGTGGTTATAAATTAAAGGTCACCAACTGTCACTTTAAGGTGGATCACAATGGAATGTGCATCAGGTATTTATGAGAAAAATCCAGTTAGAAGTTGATAAAAGAAACCTGTTTTAGCTGAAGCAGGAAGAGTGAATCATGGTGATTTAAAGAAAGCATCCCTGAGTTCAATATATGTGTTAATAATAACATAGTAATAATAATACTATAGCAACAATAAAGTTGCTCTTGGTAGAGTGTTTTATAACAGCAAAAGAATAAGAATAGAATGAAACATTGGCAGATTCCCCGGACACAGTGCAGTGCTTCAGGGATGGCTTCCTGGAACTGGTCAGAGGATTATTATGTCCACAGTGCAGGACTGGAAATCTTGACTGGTTAAATCTGGCTGTAGAAGTTTGGGGATCTAAAATCTCAGAGAAGTGCATATGCCAGGGTAAATGAAACAGCAAACATTTTTGGAGAAGTGTGCAGAGTCCATGGTGCCTGTGGATGCTGGAGCATCCCTGCTGAGAAGCACAGTGAGAAGGACCGGGGAGAAGGGCACCAGCATTGCTGGAAGCTCAGGGATGGTGATGATGATGGCTCAAGGCTGGAGTGGGGTTAGGAACCTGTATTTCTAACTTGGAGTCTCAGCATTATGAACAGAAAAGGCCTATCAGGTGGAGTGGTCAGGAGGCAGTAACATCAAGGAGAGTGGGTCACTGATGAGTAAGGAAGATACAGTCTGTGTCCTAACTGCTTGATACAACATAAGAATCCTAAATATAAATAGATGGCTAGCCAACCCAGGTGTGGCTGAGTTTTAATCATTAAAAACAAATCAATGAACAGAAGTCTGACAACGGCTACCCCAGGAATGTGTCCATGGTTTAAAGCTGAACCACTGAGGCTAGAGAGATGGCATAGCAGTTAAGGGTACTTGTTTCCCCTTCAGAAGATCTGGGTTCATTTCCAGCAACCACATGGTAGCTCACAACTGCCTATAACTCTAGTATTAGGGGATCTTAAAACTAGACTCACATTTATCAATCAAGAGAACCCACTGCTGCCAATGAACACCGTTATCTGATGCCATCTCCCCAGGAGTTAGACAACATGGGCCTGGGAGCAAGGACAGAAGCTTCCCTAGAACCCACACAGGACCATTACCAGGGTCCACCATAGAGGACTAGATGTTTTAGCCCCTGCTTAGTGGAGGTGACTTCAGGCATGAGCACAGACTGCCACCTGGTGGAAGAGGGCGTAAATGCACTTTATTAATGGAAAAGTGGGGAAGGCTGGGTGGGCAGGGAAGGGAGCTGAGCACACTGTGGTTGATGAGTCTCATGGGAATTGAAGCTGAGTCTGGTGGCAGAAAGCTGTAATCCCAGCATTTGAAAGACCAAGGGAGAGAAATGATTGCTGCAAATTCTGTAGTGTGAGCTATAGTGTGAAATCCTGCTTACAACAAAACAATAAGGTAAAGAAGGAAGGAAAAACAAACCAATACAAAAACATGTGTGGTTGTGGTTGCCTTGTTATCTGCTGGAGAATACTGCTTCCAAGGTTGGACCGGTGCTCAACTCCCTCAAACAGATACAACATGTGCTCTGCCCTTCCTCTCTCTTGCCACCTGTCTCTGCCCCTGTACTCAAGTCTACACTTACTACTGATCTCAGTTGCCTCTGTTTGGGGTTAATCAGCATCTTTCTGAACTCTTGCCCCAAGTATCCCAGTCTGTGGAGCAAATCTGTCCACACTTGAGCAGCATCTGCATCCTTCCCCAGGTCTCCCAAAGGTGTGGTTTTGTTGTCATTATCAGACTGCAGGAAAGGCACTTCATTCACTGAGCACCGCCCTTCACACCAGGACTGTCCAGGTGTGGTACCAGCCTTGACAATGACGTCACAAGTAAGAGAGTGCGTATCTGTGAGAGAAACATGTAGGTGAGGAACAAAGAAGGACTGGAAAATCACAGGATTCATGGTTCTGTGACACCCAGAATTCCTATGAAGGACAAAAAGGCAGGAAAGGAAGCCTCTAGTCAAGATGTTCACCAGTTTCTGGTTCCGTATTTCCGTGCTATCTTTGAGTGTCTTAGGGTAGTAGAACCCTGAGATGCACACAGCGTCACCAGGAAGATTTATCTCATAAGTGCTTTTGGGGATTTTAATGAAGTGTTGAGGATTAAAATATATCAGATTGTATCTGTTCCTAGAACAGAAAGTCTACTGAACTCACAGGGAAAGGAGGCCTCATAGAACATGTGATAAATTCAACATGGAGCTTGGAGTTCAGGAAAGGCCGCCTGGACTATGCTGCAACTTGTCATGGGAGGGGAGCTGCCACATGAGAGCACAGTACTCACCGTGTTCCCACTGGGCTACTTCACACAGCAATGTTGGACATCAGATGCCAGAATCTCCCTTGTTAAACCCCACCCCTAACTCATTCTTAAGAAGAGATCTCTGTCTGTGACCTGCTTGAAGGTCTGATCTCTCTCCTTTTCCTCAAGCAGTTGTTCTATATATGTTCAAAGTACATACGGCCATTGGTCTCCCAGACTTTCACTAACAGCAACAGAAGACACCATACACTCATCAGAGTGGTCAAACAAGTAGGCAAGACCTAGTAAGCCATGAACATATATACTCTGTGTGTGAGAGAGAGTACTGAAGTCTAAATTTAAATAATAATAATTGAAGGAATGTTTAGAAGTATGCAATATAATTACACAAAAATGAGATGGATGATGTTTCACAAAGCCCTCTTTCACTTCTCGTACCCCAAAACTTCTGCTATGTGGTGGGCTGCTGGAGGTTTGAGGAACTCTTTTCCTGTATCCTTCAGCCACCTTCATCTTTCTTCTCCTCTCTGCCTCTTCTACCAACTGTTTTTTTTCTATCTCTGTGTTTTGCCCCAACTCTACTTTCCCCTTCCTCTCACTCTTAAGGCTTGAATTTGTTCTCGAATGGCTGGGATCCTTTCTCACTCAGAACTCCCTGCTGGAATATTGGTGGACATGAACACGAGCACCGTGGAGTCTGGAACTAACTTTGTGGTTATAAATTAAAGGTCACCAACTGTCACTTTAAGGTGGATCACAATGGAATGTGCATCAGGTATTTATGAGAAAAATCCAGTTAGAAGTTGATAAAAGAAACCTGTTTTAGCTGAAGCAGGAAGAGTGAATCATGGTGATTTAAAGAAAGAATCCCTGAGTTCAATATATGTGTTAATAATAACATAGTAATAATAATACTATAGCAACAATAAAGTTGCTCTTGGTAGAGTGTTTTATAACAGCAAAAGAATGAGAATAGAACGAAACATTGGCAGATTCCCCGGACACAGTGCAGTGCTTCAGGGATGGCTTCCTGGAACTGGTCAGAGGATTATTATGTCCACAGTACAGGACTGGAAATCTTGACTGGTTAAATCTGGCTGTAGAAGTTTGGGGATCTAAAATCTCAGAGAAGTGCATATGCCAGGGTAAATGAAACAGCAAACATTTTTGGAGAAGTGTGCAGAGTCCATGGTGCCTGTGGATGCTGGAGCATCCCTGCTGAGAAGCACAGTGAGAAGGACCGGGGAGAAGGGCACCAGCATTGCTGGAAGCTCAGGGATGGTGATGATGATGGCTCAAGGCTGGAGTGGGGTTAGGAACCTGTATTTCTAACTTGGAGTCTCAGCATTATGAACAGAAAAGTCCTATCAGGTGGAGTGGTCAGGAGGCAGTAACATCAAGGAGAGTGGGTCACTGATGAGTAAGGAAGATACAGCCTGTGTCCTAACTGCTGGATACAACATAAGAATCCTAAATATAAATAGATGGTTAGCCAACCCAGGTGTGGCTGAGTTTTAATCATTAAAAACAAATCAATGAACAGAAGTCTGACAACGGCTACCCCAGGACTGTGTCCATGGTTTAAAGCTGAACCACTGAGGCTAGAGAGATGGCATAGCAGTTAAGGGTACTTGTTTCCCCTTCAGAAGATCTGGGTTCATTTCCAGCAACCACATGGTAGCTCACAACTGCCTATAACTCTAGTATGAGGGGATCTTAAAACTAGACTCACATTTATAAATCAAGAGAACCCACTGCTGCCAATGAACACCGTTATCTGATGCCATCTCCCCAGGAGGTAGACAACATGGGCCTGGGAGCCAGGACAGAAGCTTCCGTAGAACCCACACAGGACCATTACCAGGGTCCTCCACAGAGGACTAGATGTTTTAGCCCCTGCTTAGTGGAGGTGACTTCAGGCATGAGCACAGACTGCCACCTGGTGGAAGAGGGCGTAAATGCACTTTATGGATGGGAAAGTGGGGAAGGCTGGGTGGGCAGGGAAGGGAGCTGAGCACACTGTGGTTGATGAGTCTCATGGGAATTGAAGCTGAGTCTGGTGGCAGAAAGCTGTAATCCCAGCATTTGGAAGACCAAGGGAGAGAAATGATTGTTGCAAATTCTGTAGTGTGAGCTATAGTGTGAAAGCCTGCTTACAACAAAACAATAAGGAAAAGAAGGAAGGAAAAACAAACCAATACATAAACATGTGTGGTTGTGGTTGCCTTGTTATCTGCTGGAGAATACTGCTTCCAAGGTTGGACCGGTGCTCAACTCCCTCAAACAGATACAACATGTGCTCTGCCCTTCCTCTCTCTTGCCACCTGTCTCTGCCCCTGTACTCAAGTCTACACTTACTACTGATCTCAGTTGCCTCTGTTTGGGGTTAATCAGCATCTTTCTCAACTCTTGCCCCAAGTATCCCAGTCTGTGGAGCAAATCTGTCCACACGTGAGCAGCATATGCATCCTTCCCCAGGTCTCCCAAAGGTGTGGTTTTGTTGTCATTATCAGACTGCAGGAAAGGCACTTCATTCACTGAGCACCGCCCTTCACACCAGGACTGTCCAGGTGTGGTACCAGCCTTGACAATGACGTCACAAGTAAGAGAGTGCGTATCTGTGAGAGAAACATGTAGGTGAGGAACAAAGAAGGACTGGAAAATCACAGGATTCATGGTTCTGTGACACCCAGAATTCCTATGAAGGACAAAAAGGCAGGAAAGGAAGCCTCTAGTCAAGATGTTCACCAGTTTCTGGTTCCGTATTTCCGAGCTATCTTTGAGTGTCTTAGGGTAGTAGAACCCTGAGATGCACACAGCGTCACCAGGAAGATTTATCTCATAAGTGCTTTTGGGGATTTTAATGAAGTGTTGAGTATTAAAATATATCAGATGGTATCTGTTCCTAGAACAGAAAGTCTACTGAACTCACAGGGAAAGGAGGCCTCATAGAACATGTGATAAATTCAACATGGAGCTTGGAGTTCAGGAAAGGCCGCCTGGACTATGCTGCAACTTGTCATGGGAGGGGAGCTGCCACATGAGAGCACAGTACTCACCGTGTTCCCACTGGGCCACTTCACACAGCAATGTTGGACATCAGATGCCAGAATCTCCCTTGTTAAACCCCACCCCTAACTCATTCTTAAGAAGAGATCTCTGTCTGTGACCTGCTTGAAGGTCTGATCTCTCTCCTTTTCCTCAAGCAGTTGTTCTATATATGTTCAAAGTACATACGGCCATTGGTCTCCCAGACTTTCACTAACAGCAACAGAAGACACCATAGACTCATCAGAGTGGTCAAACAAGTAGGCAAGACCTAGTAAGCCATGAACATATATACTCTGTGTGTGAGAGAGTACTGAAGTCTAAATTTAAATAATAATAATTGAAGGAATGTTTAGAAGTATGCAATATAATTACACAAAAATGAGACGGATGATGTTTCAAAAAGCCCTCTTTCACTTCTCGTACCCCAAAACTTCTGCTATGTGGTGGGCTGCTGGAGGTTTGAGGAACTCTTTTCCTGTATCCTTCAGCCACCTTCATCTTTCTTCTCCCTCTGCCTCTTCTAACACCTGTTTTTTTTTCTATCTCTGTGGTTTGCCCCAACTCTACTTTCCCCTTCCTCTCACTCTTAAGGCTTGAATTTGTTCTTGAATGACTGGGATCCTTTCTCACTCAGAACTCCCTGCTGGAATATTGGTGGACATGAACACGAGCACCGTGGAGTCTGGAACTAACTTTGTGGTTATAAATTAAAGGTCACCAACTGTCACTTTAAGGTGGATCACAGTGGAATGTGCATCAGGTATTTATGAGAAAAATCCAGTTAGAAGTTGATAAAAGAAACCTGTTTTAGCTGAAGCAGGAAGAGTGAATCATGGTGATTTAAAGAAAGCATCCCTGAGTTCAATATATGTGTTAATAATAACATAGTAATAATAATACTATAGCAACAATAAAGTTGCTCTTGGTAGAGTGTTTTATAACAGCAAAAGAATGAGAATAGAACGAAACATTGGCAGATTCCCCGGACACAGTGCAATGCTTCAGGGATGGCTTCCTAGAACTGGTCAGAGGACTGGAAATCTTGACTGGTTAAATCTGGCTGTAGAAGTTTGGGGATCTAAAATCTCAGAGAAGTGCATATGCCAGGGTAAGTGAAACAGCAAACATTTTTGGAGAAGTGTGCAGAGTCCATGCTGCCTGTGGATGCTGGAGCATCCCTGCTGAGAAGCACAGTGAGAAGGACCGGGGAGAAGGGCACCAACATTGCTGGAAGCTCAGGGATGGTGATGATGATGGCTCAAGGCTGGGGTGGGGTTAGGAACCTGTATTTCTAACTTGGAGTCTCAGCATTATGAACAGAAAAGGCCTATCAGGTGGAGTGGTCAGGAGGCAGTAACATCAAGGAGAGTGGGTCACTGATGAGTAAGGAAGATACAGCCTGTGTCCTAACTGCTTGATACAACATAAGAATCCTAAATATAAATAGATGGTTAGCCAACCCAGGTGTGGCTGAGTTTTAATCATTCAAAACAAATCAATGAACAGAAGTCTGACAACGGCTACCCCAGGACTGTGTCCATGGTTTAAAGCTGAACCACTGAGGCTAGAGAGATGGCATAGCAGTTAAGGGTACTTGTTTCCCCTTCAGAAGATCTGGGTTCATTTCCAGCAACCACATGGTAGCTCACAACTGCCTATAACTCTAGTATGAGGGGATCTTAAAACTAGACTCACATTTATAAATCAAGAGAACCCACTGCTGCCAATGAACACCGTTATCTGATGCCATCTCCCCAGGAGTTAGACAACATGGGCCTGGGAGCAAGGACAGAAGCTTCCCTAGTACAGACACAGGACCATTACCAGGGTCCTCCACAGAGGACTAGATGTTTTAGCCCCTGCTTAGTGGAGGTGACTTCAGGCATGAGCACAGACTGCCACCTGGTGGAAGAGGGCGTAAATGCACATTATGGATGGGAAAGTGGGGAAGGCTGGGTGGGCAGGGAAGGGAGCTGAGCACACTGTGGTTGATGAGTCTCATGGGAATTGAAGCTGAGTCTGGTGGCAGAAAGCTGTAATCCCAGCATTTGGAAGACCAAGGGAGAGAAATGATTGCTGCAAATTCTGTAGTGTGAGCTATAGTGTGAAATACTGCTTACAACAAAACAATAAGGAAAAGAAGGAAGGAAAAACAAACCAATACAAAAACATGTGTGGTTGTGGTTGCCTTGTTATCTGCTGGAGAATACTGCTTCCAAGGTTGGACCGGTGCTCAACTCCCTCAAACAGATACAACATGTGCTCTGCCCTTCCTCTCTCTTGACACCTGTCTCTGCCCCTGTACTCAAGTCTACACTTACGACTCATCTCAGTTGCCTCTGTTTGGGGTTAATCAGCATCTTTCTGAACTCTTGCCCCAAGTATCCCAGTCTGTGGAGCAAATCTGTCCACACTTGAGCAGCATCTGCATCCTTCCCCGGGTCTCCCAAAGGTGTGGTTTTGTTGTCATTATCAGACTGCAGGAAAGGCACTTCATTCACTGAGCACCGCCCTTCACACCAGGACTGTCCAGGTGTGGTACCAGCCTTGACAATGACGTCACAAGTAAGAGAGTGCGTATCTGTGAGAGAAACATGTAGGTGAGGAACAAAGAAGGACTGGAAAATCACAGGATTCATGGTTCTGTGACACCCAGAATTCCTATGAAGGACAAAAAGGCAGGAAAGGAAGCCTCTAGTCAAGATGTTCACCAGTTTCTGGTTCCGTATTTCCGTGCTATCTTTGAGTGTCTTAGGGTAGTAGAACCCTGAGATGCACACAGCGTCACCAGGAAGATTTATCTCATAAGTGCTTTTGGGGATTTTAATGAAGTGTTGAGGATTAAAATATATCAGATGGTATCTGTTCCTAGAACAGAAAGTCTACTGAACTCACAGGGAAAGGAGGCCTCATAGAACATGTGATAAATTCAACATGGAGCTTGGAGTTCAGGAAAGGCCGCCTGGACTATGCTGCAACTTGTCATGGGAGGGGAGCTGCCACATGAGAGCACAGTACTCACCGTGTTCCCACTGGGCCACTTCACACAGCAATGTTGGACATCAGATGCCAGAATCTCCCTTGTTAAACCCCACCCCTAACTCATTCTTAAGAAGAGATCTCTGTCTGTGACCTGCTTGAAGGTCTGATCTCTCTCCTTTTCCTCAAGCAGTTGTTCTATATATGTTCAAAGTACATACGGCCATTGGTCTCCCAGACTTTCACTAACAGCAACAGAAGACACCATAGACTCATCAGAGTGGTCAAACAAGTAGGCAAGACCTAGTAAGCCATGAACATATATACTCTGTGTGTGAGAGAGTACTGAAGTCTAAATTTAAATAATAATAATTGAAGGAATGTTTAGAAGTATGCAATATAATTACACAAAAATGAGACGGATGATGTTTCAAAAAGCCCTCTTTCACTTCTCGTACCCCAAAACTTCTGCTATGTGGTGGGCTGCTGGAGGTTTGAGGAACTCTTTTCCTGTATCCTTCAGCCACCTTCATCTTTCTTCTCCCTCTGCCTCTTCTAACACCTGTTTTTTTTTCTATCTCTGTGGTTTGCCCCAACTCTACTTTCCCCTTCCTCTCACTCTTAAGGCTTGAATTTGTTCTTGAATGACTGGGATCCTTTCTCACTCAGAACTCCCTGCTGGAATATTGGTGGACATGAACACGAGCACCGTGGAGTCTGGAACTAACTTTGTGGTTATAAATTAAAGGTCACCAACTGTCACTTTAAGGTGGATCACAATGGAATGTGCATCAGGTATTTATGAGAAAAATCCAGTTAGAAGTTGATAAAAGAAACCTGTTTTAGCTGAAGCAGGAAGAGTGAATCATGGTGATTTAAAGAAAGCATCCCTGAGTTCAATATATGTGTTAATAATAACATAGTAATAATAATACTATAGCAACAATAAAGTTGCTCTTGGTAGAGTGTTTTATAACAGCAAAAGAATGAGAATAGAACGAAACATTGGCAGATTCCCCGGACACAGTGCAATGCTTCAGGGATGGCTTCCTAGAACTGGTCAGAGGACTGGAAATCTTGACTGGTTAAATCTGGCTGTAGAAGTTTGGGGATCTAAAATCTCAGAGAAGTGCATATGCCAGGGTAAGTGAAACAGCAAACATTTTTGGAGAAGTGTGCAGAGTCCATGCTGCCTGTGGATGCTGGAGCATCCCTGCTGAGAAGCACAGTGAGAAGGACCGGGGAGAAGGGCACCAACATTGCTGGAAGCTCAGGGATGGTGATGATGATGGCTCAAGGCTGGGGTGGGGTTAGGAACCTGTATTTCTAACTTGGAGTCTCAGCATTATGAACAGAAAAGGCCTATCAGGTGGAGTGGTCAGGAGGCAGTAACATCAAGGAGAGTGGGTCACTGATGAGTAAGGAAGATACAGCCTGTGTCCTAACTGCTTGATACAACATAAGAATCCTAAATATAAATAGATGGTTAGCCAACCCAGGTGTGGCTGAGTTTTAATCATTCAAAACAAATCAATGAACAGAAGTCTGACAACGGCTACCCCAGGACTGTGTCCATGGTTTAAAGCTGAACCACTGAGGCTAGAGAGATGGCATAGCAGTTAAGGGTACTTGTTTCCCCTTCAGAAGATCTGGGTTCATTTCCAGCAACCACATGGTAGCTCACAACTGCCTATAACTCTAGTATGAGGGGATCTTAAAACTAGACTCACATTTATAAATCAAGAGAACCCACTGCTGCCAATGAACACCGTTATCTGATGCCATCTCCCCAGGAGTTAGACAACATGGGCCTGGGAGCAAGGACAGAAACTTCCCTAGAACCCACACAGGACCATTACCAGGGTCCTCCACAGAGGACTAGATGTTTTAGCCCCTGCTTAGTGGAGGTGACTTCAGGCATGAGCACAGACTGCCACCTGGTGGAAGAGGGCGTAAATGCACATTATGGATGGGAAAGTGGGGAAGGCTGGGTGGGCAGGGAAGGGAGCTGAGCACACTGTGGTTGATGAGTCTCATGGGAATTGAAGCTGAGTCTGGTGGCAGAAAGCTGTAATCCCAGCATTTGGAAGACCAAGGGAGAGAAATGATTGTTGCAAATTCTGTAGTGTGAGCTATAGTGTGAAATCCTGCTTACAACAAAACAATAAGGAAAAGAAGGAAGGAAAAACAAACCAATACAAAAACATGTGTGGTTGTGGTTGCCTTGTTATCTGCTGGAGAATACTGCTTCCAAGGTTGGACCGGTGCTCAACTCCCTCAAACAGATACAACATGTGCTCTGCCCTTCCTCTCTCTTGACACCTGTCTCTGCCCCTGTACTCAAGTCTACACTTACGACTCATCTCAGTTGCCTCTGTTTGGGGTTAATCAGCATCTTTCTGAACTCTTGCCCCAAGTATCCCAGTCTGTGGAGCAAATCTGTCCACACTTGAGCAGCATCTGCATCCTTCCCCGGGTCTCCCAAAGGTGTGGTTTTGTTGTCATTATCAGACTGCAGGAAAGGCACTTCATTCACTGAGCACCGCCCTTCACACCAGGACTGTCCAGGTGTGGTACCAGCCTTGACAATGACGTCACAAGTAAGAGAGTGCGTATCTGTGAGAGAAACATGTAGGTGAGGAACAAAGAAGGACTGGAAAATCACAGGATTCATGGTTCTGTGACACCCAGAATTCCTATGAAGGACAAAAAGGCAGGAAAGGAAGCCTCTAGTCAAGATGTTCACCAGTTTCTGGTTCCGTATTTCCGTGCTATCTTTGAGTGTCTTAGGGTAGTAGAACCCTGAGATGCACACAGCGTCACCAGGAAGATTTATCTCATAAGTGCTTTTGGGGATTTTAATGAAGTGTTGAGGATTAAAATATATCAGATGGTATCTGTTCCTAGAACAGAAAGTCTACTGAACTCACAGGGAAAGGAGGCCTCATAGAACATGTGATAAATTCAACATGGAGCTTGGAGTTCAGGAAAGGCCGCCTGGACTATGCTGCAACTTGTCATGGGAGGGGAGCTGCCACATGAGAGCACAGTACTCACCGTGTTCCCACTGGGCCACTTCACACAGCAATGTTGGACATCAGATGCCAGAATCTCCCTTGTTAAACCCCACCCCTAACTCATTCTTAAGAAGAGATCTCTGTCTGTGACCTGCTTGAAGGTCTGATCTCTCTCCTTTTCCTCAAGCAGTTGTTCTATATATGTTCAAAGTACATACGGCCATTGGTCTCCCAGACTTTCACTAACAGCAACAGAAGACACCATAGACTCATCAGAGTGGTCAAACAAGTAGGCAAGACCTAGTAAGCCATGAACATATATACTCTGTGTGTGAGAGAGTACTGAAGTCTAAATTTAAATAATAATAATTGAAGGAATGTTTAGAAGTATGCAATATAATTACACAAAAATGAGACGGATGATGTTTCAAAAAGCCCTCTTTCACTTCTCGTACCCCAAAACTTCTGCTATGTGGTGGGCTGCTGGAGGTTTGAGGAACTCTTTTCCTGTATCCTTCAGCCACCTTCATCTTTCTTCTCCCTCTGCCTCTTCTAACACCTGTTTTTTTTTCTATCTCTGTGGTTTGCCCCAACTCTACTTTCCCCTTCCTCTCACTCTTAAGGCTTGAATTTGTTCTTGAATGACTGGGATCCTTTCTCACTCAGAACTCCCTGCTGGAATATTGGTGGACATGAACACGAGCACCGTGGAGTCTGGAACTAACTTTGTGGTTATAAATTAAAGGTCACCAACTGTCACTTTAAGGTGGATCACAATGGAATGTGCATCAGGTATTTATGAGAAAAATCCAGTTAGAAGTTGATAAAAGAAACCTGTTTTAGCTGAAGCAGGAAGAGTGAATCATGGTGATTTAAAGAAAGCATCCCTGAGTTCAATATATGTGTTAATAATAACATAGTAATAATAATACTATAGCAACAATAAAGTTGCTCTTGGTAGAGTGTTTTATAACAGCAAAAGAATGAGAATAGAACGAAACATTGGCAGATTCCCCGGACACAGTGCAATGCTTCAGGGATGGCTTCCTAGAACTGGTCAGAGGACTGGAAATCTTGACTGGTTAAATCTGGCTGTAGAAGTTTGGGGATCTAAAATCTCAGAGAAGTGCATATGCCAGGGTAAGTGAAACAGCAAACATTTTTGGAGAAGTGTGCAGAGTCCATGCTGCCTGTGGATGCTGGAGCATCCCTGCTGAGAAGCACAGTGAGAAGGACCGGGGAGAAGGGCACCAACATTGCTGGAAGCTCAGGGATGGTGATGATGATGGCTCAAGGCTGGGGTGGGGTTAGGAACCTGTATTTCTAACTTGGAGTCTCAGCATTATGAACAGAAAAGGCCTATCAGGTGGAGTGGTCAGGAGGCAGTAACATCAAGGAGAGTGGGTCACTGATGAGTAAGGAAGATACAGCCTGTGTCCTAACTGCTTGATACAACATAAGAATCCTAAATATAAATAGATGGTTAGCCAACCCAGGTGTGGCTGAGTTTTAATCATTCAAAACAAATCAATGAACAGAAGTCTGACAACGGCTACCCCAGGACTGTGTCCATGGTTTAAAGCTGAACCACTGAGGCTAGAGAGATGGCATAGCAGTTAAGGGTACTTGTTTCCCCTTCAGAAGATCTGGGTTCATTTCCAGCAACCACATGGTAGCTCACAACTGCCTATAACTCTAGTATGAGGGGATCTTAAAACTAGACTCACATTTATAAATCAAGAGAACCCACTGCTGCCAATGAACACCGTTATCTGATGCCATCTCCCCAGGAGTTAGACAACATGGGCCTGGGAGCAAGGACAGGAGCTTCCCTAGAACCCACACAGGACCATTACCAGGGTCCTCCACAGAGGACTAGATGTTTTAGCCCCTGCTTAGTGGAGGTGACTTCAGGCATGAGCACAGACTGCCACCTGGTGGAAGAGGGCGTAAATGCACTTTATGGATGGGAAAGTGGGGAAGGCTGGGTGGGCAGGGAAGGGAGCTGAGCACACTGTGGTTGATGAGTCTCATGGGAATTGAAGCTGAGTCTGGTGGCAGAAAGCTGTAATCCCAGCATTTGGAAGACCAAGGGAGAGAAATGATTGTTGCAAATTCTGTAGTGTGAGCTATAGTGTGAAATCCTGCTTACAACAAAACAATAAGGAAAAGAAGGAAGGAAAAACAAACCAATACAAAAACATGTGTGGTTGTGGTTGCCTTGTTATCTGCTGGAGAATACTGCTTCCAAGGTTGGACCGGTGCTCAACTCCCTCAAACAGATACAACATGTGCTCTGCCCTTCCTCTCTCTTGACACCTGTCTCTGCCCCTGTACTCAAGTCTACACTTACGACTCATCTCAGTTGCCTCTGTTTGGGGTTAATCAGCATCTTTCTGAACTCTTGCCCCAAGTATCCCAGTCTGTGGAGCAAATCTGTCCACACTTGAGCAGCATCTGCATCCTTCCCCGGGTCTCCCAAAGGTGTGGTTTTGTTGTCATTATCAGACTGCAGGAAAGGCACTTCATTCACTGAGCACCGCCCTTCACACCAGGACTGTCCAGGTGTGGTACCAGCCTTGACAATGACGTCACAAGTAAGAGAGTGCGTATCTGTGAGAGAAACATGTAGGTGAGGAACAAAGAAGGACTGGAAAATCACAGGATTCATGGTTCTGTGACACCCAGAATTCCTATGAAGGACAAAAAGGCAGGAAAGGAAGCCTCTAGTCAAGATGTTCACCAGTTTCTGGTTCCGTATTTCCGTGCTATCTTTGAGTGTCTTAGGGTAGTAGAACCCTGAGATGCACACAGCGTCACCAGGAAGATTTATCTCATAAGTGCTTTTGGGGATTTTAATGAAGTGTTGAGGATTAAAATATATCAGATGGTATCTGTTCCTAGAACAGAAAGTCTACTGAACTCACAGGGAAAGGAGGCCTCATAGAACATGTGATAAATTCAACATGGAGCTTGGAGTTCAGGAAAGGCCGCCTGGACTATGCTGCAACTTGTCATGGGAGGGGAGCTGCCACATGAGAGCACAGTACTCACCGTGTTCCCACTGGGCCACTTCACACAGCAATGTTGGACATCAGATGCCAGAATCTCCCTTGTTAAACCCCACCCCTAACTCATTCTTAAGAAGAGATCTCTGTCTGTGACCTGCTTGAAGGTCTGATCTCTCTCCTTTTCCTCAAGCAGTTGTTCTATATATGTTCAAAGTACATACGGCCATTGGTCTCCCAGACTTTCACTAACAGCAACAGAAGACACCATAGACTCATCAGAGTGGTCAAACAAGTAGGCAAGACCTAGTAAGCCATGAACATATATACTCTGTGTGTGAGAGAGTACTGAAGTCTAAATTTAAATAATAATAATTGAAGGAATGTTTAGAAGTATGCAATATAATTACACAAAAATGAGACGGATGATGTTTCAAAAAGCCCTCTTTCACTTCTCGTACCCCAAAACTTCTGCTATGTGGTGGGCTGCTGGAGGTTTGAGGAACTCTTTTCCTGTATCCTTCAGCCACCTTCATCTTTCTTCTCCCTCTGCCTCTTCTAACACCTGTTTTTTTTTTCTATCTCTGTGGTTTGCCCCAACTCTACTTTCCCCTTCCTCTCACTCTTAAGGCTTGAATTTGTTCTTGAATGACTGGGATCCTTTCTCACTCAGAACTCCCTGCTGGAATATTGGTGGACATGAACACGAGCACCGTGGAGTCTGGAACTAACTTTGTGGTTATAAATTAAAGGTCACCAACTGTCACTTTAAGGTGGATCACAATGGAATGTGCATCAGGTATTTATGAGAAAAATCCAGTTAGAAGTTGATAAAAGAAACCTGTTTTAGCTGAAGCAGGAAGAGTGAATCATGGTGATTTAAAGAAAGCATCCCTGAGTTCAATATATGTGTTAATAATAACATAGTAATAATAATACTATAGCAACAATAAAGTTGCTCTTGGTAGAGTGTTTTATAACAGCAAAAGAATGAGAATAGAACGAAACATTGGCAGATTCCCCGGACACAGTGCAATGCTTCAGGGATGGCTTCCTAGAACTGGTCAGAGGACTGGAAATCTTGACTGGTTAAATCTGGCTGTAGAAGTTTGGGGATCTAAAATCTCAGAGAAGTGCATATGCCAGGGTAAGTGAAACAGCAAACATTTTTGGAGAAGTGTGCAGAGTCCATGCTGCCTGTGGATGCTGGAGCATCCCTGCTGAGAAGCACAGTGAGAAGGACCGGGGAGAAGGGCACCAACATTGCTGGAAGCTCAGGGATGGTGATGATGATGGCTCAAGGCTGGGGTGGGGTTAGGAACCTGTATTTCTAACTTGGAGTCTCAGCATTATGAACAGAAAAGGCCTATCAGGTGGAGTGGTCAGGAGGCAGTAACATCAAGGAGAGTGGGTCACTGATGAGTAAGGAAGATACAGCCTGTGTCCTAACTGCTTGATACAACATAAGAATCCTAAATATAAATAGATGGTTAGCCAACCCAGGTGTGGCTGAGTTTTAATCATTCAAAACAAATCAATGAACAGAAGTCTGACAACGGCTACCCCAGGACTGTGTCCATGGTTTAAAGCTGAACCACTGAGGCTAGAGAGATGGCATAGCAGTTAAGGGTACTTGTTTCCCCTTCAGAAGATCTGGGTTCATTTCCAGCAACCACATGGTAGCTCACAACTGCCTATAACTCTAGTATGAGGGGATCTTAAAACTAGACTCACATTTATAAATCAAGAGAACCCACTGCTGCCAATGAACACCGTTATCTGATGCCATCTCCCCAGGAGTTAGACAACATGGGCCTGGGAGCAAGGACAGAAGCTTCCCTAGTACCCACACAGGACCATTACCAGGGTCCTCCATAGAGGACTAGATGTTTTAGCCCCTGCTTAGTGGAGGTGACTTCAGGCATGAGCCCAGACTGGCACCTGGTGGAAGAGGGCGTAAATGCACATTATGGATGGGAAAGTGGGGAAGGCTGGGTGGGCAGGGAAGGGAGCTGAGCACACTGTGGTTGATGAGTCTCATGGGAATTGAAGCTGAGTCTGGTGGCAGAAAGCTGTAATCCCAGCATTTGGAAGACCAAGGGAGAGAAATGATTGCTGCAAATTCTGTAGTGTGAGCTATAGTGTGAAATACTGCTTACAACAAAACAATAAGGAAAAGAAGGAAGGAAAAACAAACCAATACAAAAACATGTGTGGTTGTGGTTGCCTTGTTATCTGCTGGAGAATACTGCTTCCAAGGTTGGACCGGTGCTCAACTCCCTCAAACAGATACAACATGTGCTCTGCCCTTCCTCTCTCTTGACACCTGTCTCTGCCCCTGTACTCAAGTCTACACTTACGACTCATCTCAGTTGCCTCTGTTTGGGGTTAATCAGCATCTTTCTGAACTCTTGCCCCAAGTATCCCAGTCTGTGGAGCAAATCTGTCCACACTTGAGCAGCATCTGCATCCTTCCCCGGGTCTCCCAAAGGTGTGGTTTTGTTGTCATTATCAGACTGCAGGAAAGGCACTTCATTCACTGAGCACCGCCCTTCACACCAGGACTGTCCAGGTGTGGTACCAGCCTTGACAATGACGTCACAAGTAAGAGAGTGCGTATCTGTGAGAGAAACATGTAGGTGAGGAACAAAGAAGGAGCAGAAAATCACAGGATTCATGGTTCTGTGACACCCAGAATTCCTATGAAGGACAAAAAGGCAGGAAAGGAAGCCTCAAGTCAAGATGTTCACCAGTTTCTGGTTCCGTATTTCTGTGCTATCTTTGAGTGTCTTAGGGTAGTAGAACCCTGAGATGCACACAGCGTCACCAGGAAGATTTATCTCATAAGTGCTTTTGGGGATTTTAATGAAGTGTTGAGGATTAAAATATATCAGATGGTATCTGTTCCTAGAACAGAAAGTCTACTGAACTCACAGGGAAAGGAGGCCTCATAGAACATGTGATAAATTCAACATGGAGCTTGGAGTTCAGGAAAGGCCGCCTGGACTATGCTGCAACTTGTCATGGGAGGGGAGCTGCCACATGAGAGCACAGTACTCACCGTGTTCCCACTGGGCCACTTCACACAGCAATGTTGGACATCAGATGCCAGAATCTCCCTTGTTAAACCCCACCCCTAACTCATTCTTAAGAAGAGATCTCTGTCTGTGACCTGCTTGAAGGTCTGATCTCTCTCCTTTTCCTCAAGCAGTTGTTCTATATATGTTCAAAGTACATACGGCCATTGGTCTCCCAGACTTTCACTAACAGCAACAGAAGACACCATAGACTCATCAGAGTGGTCAAACAAGTAGGCAAGACCTAGTAAGCCATGAACATATATACTCTGTGTGTGAGAGAGTACTGAAGTCTAAATTTAAATAATAATAATTGAAGGAATGTTTAGAAGTATGCAATATAATTACACAAAAATGAGACGGATGATGTTTCAAAAAGCCCTCTTTCACTTCTCGTACCCCAAAACTTCTGCTATGTGGTGGGCTGCTGGAGGTTTGAGGAACTCTTTTCCTGTATCCTTCAGCCACCTTCATCTTTCTTCTCCCTCTGCCTCTTCTAACACCTGTTTTTTTTTCTATCTCTGTGGTTTGCCCCAACTCTACTTTCCCCTTCCTCTCACTCTTAAGGCTTGAATTTGTTCTTGAATGACTGGGATCCTTTCTCACTCAGAACTCCCTGCTGGAATATTGGTGGACATGAACACGAGCACCGTGGAGTCTGGAACTAACTTTGTGGTTATAAATTAAAGGTCACCAACTGTCACTTTAAGGTGGATCACAATGGAATGTGCATCAGGTATTTATGAGAAAAATCCAGTTAGAAGTTGATAAAAGAAACCTGTTTTAGCTGAAGCAGGAAGAGTGAATCATGGTGATTTAAAGAAAGCATCCCTGAGTTCAATATATGTGTTAATAATAACATAGTAATAATAATACTATAGCAACAATAAAGTTGCTCTTGGTAGAGTGTTTTATAACAGCAAAAGAATGAGAATAGAACGAAACATTGGCAGATTCCCCGGACACAGTGCAATGCTTCAGGGATGGCTTCCTAGAACTGGTCAGAGGACTGGAAATCTTGACTGGTTAAATCTGGCTGTAGAAGTTTGGGGATCTAAAATCTCAGAGAAGTGCATATGCCAGGGTAAGTGAAACAGCAAACATTTTTGGAGAAGTGTGCAGAGTCCATGCTGCCTGTGGATGCTGGAGCATCCCTGCTGAGAAGCACAGTGAGAAGGACCGGGGAGAAGGGCACCAACATTGCTGGAAGCTCAGGGATGGTGATGATGATGGCTCAAGGCTGGGGTGGGGTTAGGAACCTGTATTTCTAACTTGGAGTCTCAGCATTATGAACAGAAAAGGCCTATCAGGTGGAGTGGTCAGGAGGCAGTAACATCAAGGAGAGTGGGTCACTGATGAGTAAGGAAGATACAGCCTGTGTCCTAACTGCTTGATACAACATAAGAATCCTAAATATAAATAGATGGTTAGCCAACCCAGGTGTGGCTGAGTTTTAATCATTCAAAACAAATCAATGAACAGAAGTCTGACAACGGCTACCCCAGGACTGTGTCCATGGTTTAAAGCTGAACCACTGAGGCTAGAGAGATGGCATAGCAGTTAAGGGTACTTGTTTCCCCTTCAGAAGATCTGGGTTCATTTCCAGCAACCACATGGTAGCTCACAACTGCCTATAACTCTAGTATGAGGGGATCTTAAAACTAGACTCACATTTATAAATCAAGAGAACCCACTGCTGCCAATGAACACCGTTATCTGATGCCATCTCCCCAGGAGTTAGACAACATGGGCCTGGGAGCAAGGACAGAAGCTTCCCTAGTACCCACACAGGACCATTACCAGGGTCCTCCATAGAGGACTAGATGTTTTAGCCCCTGCTTAGTGGAGGTGACTTCAGGCATGAGCCCAGACTGGCACCTGGTGGAAGAGGGCGTAAATGCACATTATGGATGGGAAAGTGGGGAAGGCTGGGTGGGCAGGGAAGGGAGCTGAGCACACTGTGGTTGATGAGTCTCATGGGAATTGAAGCTGAGTCTGGTGGCAGAAAGCTGTAATCCCAGCATTTGGAAGACCAAGGGAGAGAAATGATTGCTGCAAATTCTGTAGTGTGAGCTATAGTGTGAAATACTGCTTACAACAAAACAATAAGGAAAAGAAGGAAGGAAAAACAAACCAATACAAAAACATGTGTGGTTGTGGTTGCCTTGTTATCTGCTGGAGAATACTGCTTCCAAGGTTGGACCGGTGCTCAACTCCCTCAAACAGATACAACATGTGCTCTGCCCTTCCTCTCTCTTGACACCTGTCTCTGCCCCTGTACTCAAGTCTACACTTACGACTCATCTCAGTTGCCTCTGTTTGGGGTTAATCAGCATCTTTCTGAACTCTTGCCCCAAGTATCCCAGTCTGTGGAGCAAATCTGTCCACACTTGAGCAGCATCTGCATCCTTCCCCGGGTCTCCCAAAGGTGTGGTTTTGTTGTCATTATCAGACTGCAGGAAAGGCACTTCATTCACTGAGCACCGCCCTTCACACCAGGACTGTCCAGGTGTGGTACCAGCCTTGACAATGACGTCACAAGTAAGAGAGTGCGTATCTGTGAGAGAAACATGTAGGTGAGGAACAAAGAAGGAGCAGAAAATCACAGGATTCATGGTTCTGTGACACCCAGAATTCCTATGAAGGACAAAAAGGCAGGAAAGGAAGCCTCAAGTCAAGATGTTCACCAGTTTCTGGTTCCGTATTTCTGTGCTATCTTTGAGTGTCTTAGGGTAGTAGAACCCTGAGATGCACACAGCGTCACCAGGAAGATTTATCTCATAAGTGCTTTTGGGGATTTTAATGAAGTGTTGAGGATTAAAATATATCAGATGGTATCTGTTCCTAGAACAGAAAGTCTACTGAACTCACAGGGAAAGGAGGCCTCATAGAACATGTGATAAATTCAACATGGAGCTTGGAGTTCAGGAAAGGCCGCCTGGACTATGCTGCAACTTGTCATGGGAGGGGAGCTGCCACATGAGAGCACAGTACTCACCGTGTTCCCACTGGGCCACTTCACACAGCAATGTTGGACATCAGATGCCAGAATCTCCCTTGTTAAACCCCACCCCTAACTCATTCTTAAGAAGAGATCTCTGTCTGTGACCTGCTTGAAGGTCTGATCTCTCTCCTTTTCCTCAAGCAGTTGTTCTATATATGTTCAAAGTACATACGGCCATTGGTCTCCCAGACTTTCACTAACAGCAACAGAAGACACCATAGACTCATCAGAGTGGTCAAACAAGTAGGCAAGACCTAGTAAGCCATGAACATATATACTCTGTGTGTGAGAGAGTACTGAAGTCTAAATTTAAATAATAATAATTGAAGGAATGTTTAGAAGTATGCAATATAATTACACAAAAATGAGATGGATGATGTTTCAAAAAGCCCTCTTTCACTTCTCGTACCCCAAAACTTCTGCTATGTGGTGGGCTGCTGGAGGTTTGAGGAACTCTTTTCCTGTATCCTTCAGCCACCTTCATCTTTCTTCTCCCTCTGCCTCTTCTAACACCTGTTTTTTTTCTATCTCTGTGGTTTGCCCCAACTCTACTTTCCCCTTCCTCTCACTCTTAAGGCTTGAATTTGTTCTTGAATGACTGGGATCCTTTCTCACTCAGAACTCCCTGCTGGAATATTGGTGGACATGAACACGAGCACCGTGGAGTCTGGAACTAACTTTGTGGTTATAAATTAAAGGTCACCAACTGTCACTTTAAGGTGGATCACAATGGAATGTGCATCAGGTATTTATGAGAAAAATCCAGTTAGAAGTTGATAAAAGAAACCTGTTTTAGCTGAAGCAGGAAGAGTGAATCATGGTGATTTAAAGAAAGCATCCCTGAGTTCAATATATGTGTTAATAATAACATAGTAATAATAATACTATAGCAACAATAAAGTTGCTCTTGGTAGAGTGTTTTATAACAGCAAAAGAATGAGAATAGAACGAAACATTGGCAGATTCCCCGGACACAGTGCAATGCTTCAGGGATGGCTTCCTAGAACTGGTCAGAGGACTGGAAATCTTGACTGGTTAAATCTGGCTGTAGAAGTTTGGGGATCTAAAATCTCAGAGAAGTGCATATGCCAGGGTAAGTGAAACAGCAAACATTTTTGGAGAAGTGTGCAGAGTCCATGCTGCCTGTGGATGCTGGAGCATCCCTGCTGAGAAGCACAGTGAGAAGGACCGGGGAGAAGGGCACCAACATTGCTGGAAGCTCAGGGATGGTGATGATGATGGCTCAAGGCTGGGGTGGGGTTAGGAACCTGTATTTCTAACTTGGAGTCTCAGCATTATGAACAGAAAAGGCCTATCAGGTGGAGTGGTCAGGAGGCAGTAACATCAAGGAGAGTGGGTCACTGATGAGTAAGGAAGATACAGCCTGTGTCCTAACTGCTTGATACAACATAAGAATCCTAAATATAAATAGATGGTTAGCCAACCCAGGTGTGGCTGAGTTTTAATCATTCAAAACAAATCAATGAACAGAAGTCTGACAACGGCTACCCCAGGACTGTGTCCATGGTTTAAAGCTGAACCACTGAGGCTAGAGAGATGGCATAGCAGTTAAGGGTACTTGTTTCCCCTTCAGAAGATCTGGGTTCATTTCCAGCAACCACATGGTAGCTCACAACTGCCTATAACTCTAGTATGAGGGGATCTTAAAACTAGACTCACATTTATAAATCAAGAGAACCCACTGCTGCCAATGAACACCGTTATCTGATGCCATCTCCCCAGGAGTTAGACAACATGGGCCTGGGAGCAAGGACAGAAGCTTCCCTAGTACCCACACAGGACCATTACCAGGGTCCTCCATAGAGGACTAGATGTTTTAGCCCCTGCTTAGTGGAGGTGACTTCAGGCATGAGCCCAGACTGCCACCTGGTGGAAGAGGGCGTAAATGCACATTATGGATGGGAAAGTGGGGAAGGCTGGGTGGGCAGGGAAGGGAGCTGAGCACACTGTGGTTGATGAGTCTCATGGGAATTGAAGCTGAGTCTGGTGGCAGAAAGCTGTAATCCCAGCATTTGGAAGACCAAGGGAGAGAAATGATTGCTGCAAATTCTGTAGTGTGAGCTATAGTGTGAAATACTGCTTACAACAAAACAATAAGGAAAAGAAGGAAGGAAAAACAAACCAATACAAAAACATGTGTGGTTGTGGTTGCCTTGTTATCTGCTGGAGAATACTGCTTCCAAGGTTGGACCGGTGCTCAACTCCCTCAAACAGATACAACATGTGCTCTGCCCTTCCTCTCTCTTGACACCTGTCTCTGCCCCTGTACTCAAGTCTACACTTACGACTCATCTCAGTTGCCTCTGTTTGGGGTTAATCAGCATCTTTCTGAACTCTTGCCCCAAGTATCCCAGTCTGTGGAGCAAATCTGTCCACACTTGAGCAGCATCTGCATCCTTCCCCGGGTCTCCCAAAGGTGTGGTTTTGTTGTCATTATCAGACTGCAGGAAAGGCACTTCATTCACTGAGCACCGCCCTTCACACCAGGACTGTCCAGGTGTGGTACCAGCCTTGACAATGACGTCACAAGTAAGAGAGTGCGTATCTGTGAGAGAAACATGTAGGTGAGGAACAAAGAAGGAGCAGAAAATCACAGGATTCATGGTTCTGTGACACCCAGAATTCCTATGAAGGACAAAAAGGCAGGAAAGGAAGCCTCAAGTCAAGATGTTCACCAGTTTCTGGTTCCGTATTTCTGTGCTATCTTTGAGTGTCTTAGGGTAGTAGAACCCTGAGATGCACACAGCGTCACCAGGAAGATTTATCTCATAAGTGCTTTTGGGGATTTTAATGAAGTGTTGAGGATTAAAATATATCAGATGGTATCTGTTCCTAGAACAGAAAGTCTACTGAACTCACAGGGAAAGGAGGCCTCATAGAACATGTGATAAATTCAACATGGAGCTTGGAGTTCAGGAAAGGCCGCCTGGACTATGCTGCAACTTGTCATGGGAGGGGAGCTGCCACATGAGAGCACAGTACTCACCGTGTTCCCACTGGGCCACTTCACACAGCAATGTTGGACATCAGATGCCAGAATCTCCCTTGTTAAACCCCACCCCTAACTCATTCTTAAGAAGAGATCTCTGTCTGTGACCTGCTTGAAGGTCTGATCTCTCTCCTTTTCCTCAAGCAGTTGTTCTATATATGTTCAAAGTACATACGGCCATTGGTCTCCCAGACTTTCACTAACAGCAACAGAAGACACCATAGACTCATCAGAGTGGTCAAACAAGTAGGCAAGACCTAGTAAGCCATGAACATATATACTCTGTGTGTGAGAGAGTACTGAAGTCTAAATTTAAATAATAATAATTGAAGGAATGTTTAGAAGTATGCAATATAATTACACAAAAATGAGATGGATGATGTTTCAAAAAGCCCTCTTTCACTTCTCGTACCCCAAAACTTCTGCTATGTGGTGGGCTGCTGGAGGTTTGAGGAACTCTTTTCCTGTATCCTTCAGCCACCTTCATCTTTCTTCTCCCTCTGCCTCTTCTAACACCTGTTTTTTTTCTATCTCTGTGGTTTGCCCCAACTCTACTTTCCCCTTCCTCTCACTCTTAAGGCTTGAATTTGTTCTTGAATGACTGGGATCCTTTCTCACTCAGAACTCCCTGCTGGAATATTGGTGGACATGAACACGAGCACCGTGGAGTCTGGAACTAACTTTGTGGTTATAAATTAAAGGTCACCAACTGTCACTTTAAGGTGGATCACAATGGAATGTGCATCAGGTATTTATGAGAAAAATCCAGTTAGAAGTTGATAAAAGAAACCTGTTTTAGCTGAAGCAGGAAGAGTGAATCATGGTGATTGAAAGAAAGCATCCCTGAGTTCAATAAATGTGTTAATAATAACATAGTAATAATAATACTATAGCAACAATAAAGTTGCTCTTGGTAGAGTGTTTTATAACAGCAAAAGAATGAGAATAGAACGAAACATTGGCAGATTCCCCGGACACAGTGCAATGCTTCAGGGATGGCTTCCTGGAACTGGTCAGAGGACTGGAAATCTTGACTGGTTAAATCTGGCTGTAGAAGTTTGGGGATCTAAAATCTCAGAGAAGTGCATATGCCAGGGTAAATGAAACAGCAAACATTTTTGGAGAAGTGTGCAGAGTCCATGCTGCCTGTGGATGCTGGAGCATCCCTGCTGAGAAGCACAGTGAGAAGGACCGGGGAGAAGGGCACCAGCATTGCTGGAAGCGCAGGGATGGTGACGATGATGGCTCAAGGCTGGAGTGGGGTTACGAACCTGTATTTCTAACTTGGAGTCTCAGCATTATGAACAGAAAAGTCCTATCAAGTGGAGTGGTCAGGAGGCAGTAACATCAAGGAGAGTGGGTCACTGATGAGTAAGGAAGATACAGCCTGTGTCCTAACTGCTTGATACAACATAAGAATCCTAAATATAAATAGATGGTTAGCCAACCCAGGTGTGGCTGAGTTTTAATCATTAAAAACAAATCAATGAACAGAAGTCTGACAACGGCTACCCCAGGACTGTGTCCATGGTTTAAAGCTGAACCACTGAGGCTAGAGAGATGGCATAGCAGTTAAGGGTACTTGTTTCCCCTTCAGAAGATCTGGGTTCATTTCCAGCAACCACATGGTAGCTCACAACTGCCTATAACTCTAGTATGAGGGGATCTTAAAACTAGACTCACATTTATAAATCAAGAGAACCCACTGCTGCCAATGAACACCGTTATCTGATGCCATCTCCCCAGGAGTTAGACAACATGGGCCTGGGAGCAAGGACAGAAGCTTCCCTAGAACCCACACAGGACCATTACCAGGGTCCTACATAGAGGACTAGATGCTTTAGCCCCTGCTTAGTGGAGGTGACTTCAGGCATGAGCACAGACTGCCACCTGGTGGAAGAGGGCGTAAATGCACTTTATGGATGGGAAAGTGGGGAAGGCTGGGTGGGCAGGGAAGGGAGCTGAGCACACTGTGGTTGATGAGTCTCATGGGAATTGAAGCTGAGTCTGGTGGCAGAAAGCTGTAATCCCAGCATTTGGAAGACCAAGGGAGAGAAATGATTGCTGCAAATTCTGTAGTGTGAGCTATAGTGTGAAATCTTGCATACAACAAAACAGTAAGGAAAAGAAGGAAGGAAAAACAAAACAATACAAAAACATGTGTGGTTGTGGTTGCCTTGTTATCTGCTGGAGAATACTGCTTCCAAGGTTGGACCGGTGCTCAACTCCCTCAAACAGATACAACATGTGCTCTGCCCTTCCTCTCTCTTGCCACTTGTCTCTGCCCCTGTACTCAAGTCTACACTTACTACTGATCTCAGTTGCCCCTGTTTGGGGTTAATCAGCATCTTTCTGAACTCTTGCCCCAAGTATCCCAGTCTGTGGAGCAAATCTGTCCACACTTGAGCAGCATCTGCATCCTTCCCCAGGTCTCCCAAAGGTGTGGTTTTGTTGTCATTATCAGACTGCAGGAAAGGCACTTCATTCACTGAGCACCGCCCTTCACACCAGGACTGTCCAGGTGTGGTACCAGCCTTGACAATGACGTCACAAGTAAGAGAGTGCGTATCTGTGAGAGAAACATGTAGGTGAGGAACAAAGAAGGACTGGAAAATCACAGGATTCATGGTTCTGTGACACCCAGAATTCCTATGAAGGACAAAAAGGCAGGAAAGGAAGCCTCTAGTCAAGATGTTCACCAGTTTCTGGTTCCGTATTTCCGTGCTATTTTGAGTGTCTTGGGGTAGTAGAACCCTGAGATGCACACAGCGTCACCAGGAAGATTTATCTCATAAGTGCTTTTGGGGATTTTAATGAAGTGTTGAGGATTAAAATATATCAGATGGTATCTGTTCCTAGAACAGAAAGTATACTGAACTCACAGGGAAAGGAGGCCTCATAGAACATGTGATAAATTCAACATGGAGCTTGGAGTTCAGGAAAGGCCGCCTGGACTATGCTGCAACTTGTCATGGGAGGGGAGCTGCCACATGAGAGCACAGTACTCACCGTGTTCCCACTGGGCTACTTCACACAGCAATGTTGGACATCAGATGCCAGGATCTCCCTTGTTAAACCCCACCCCTAACTCATTCTTAAGAAGAGATCTCTGTCTGTGACCTGCTTGAAGGTCTGATCTCTCTCCTTTTCCTCAAGCAGTTGTTCTATATTTGTTCAAAGTAATACGGCCATTGGTCTCCCAGACTTTCACTAACAGCAACAGAAGACACCATACACTCATCAGAGTGGTCAAACAAGTAGGCAAGACCTAGTAAGCCATGAACATATATACTCTGTGTGTGAGAGAGAGTACTGAAGTCTAAATTTAAATAATAATTGAAGGAATGTTTAGAAGTATGCAATATAATTACACAAAAATGAGATGGATGATGTTTCAAAAAGCCCTCTTTCACTTCTCGTACCCCAAAACTTCTGCTATGTGGTGGGCTGCTGGAGGTTTGAGGAACTCTTTTCCTGTATCCTTCAGCCACCTTCATCTTCCTTCTCCTCTCTGCCTCTTCTACCACCTGTTTTTTTTCTTTCTCTGTGGTTTGCCCCAACTCTACTTTCCCCTTCCTCTCACTCTTAAGGCTTGAATTTGATCTTGAATGGCTGGGATCCTTTCTCACTCAGAACTCCCTGCTGGAATATTGGTGGACATGAACACGAGCACCGTGGAGTCTGGAACTAACTTTGTGGTTATAAATTAAAGGTCACCAACTGTCACTTTAAGGTGGATCACAATGGAATGTGCATCAGGTATTTATGAGAAAAATCCAGTTAGAAGTTGATAAAAGAAATCTGTTTTAGCTGAAGCAGGAAGAGTGAATCATGGTGATTGAAAGAAAGCATCCCTGAGTTCAATATATGTGTTAATAATAACATAGTAATAATAATACTATAGCAACAATAAAGTTGCTCTTGGCAGAGTCTTTTATAACAGCAAAAGAATGAGAATAGAACGAAACATTGGCAGATTCCCCGGACACAGTGCAGTGCTTCAGGAATGGCTTCCTGGAACTGGTTAGAGGATTATTATGTCCACAGTACAGGACTGGAAATCTTGACTGGTTAAATCTGGCTGTAGAAGTTTGGGGATCTAAAAATCTCAGAGAAGTGCATATGCCAGGGTAAGTGAAACAGCAAACATTTTTGGAGAAGTGTGCAGAGTCCATGCTGCCTGTGGATGCTGGAGCATCCCTGCTGAGAAGCACAGTGAGAAGGACCGGGGAGAAGGGCACCAGCATTGCTGGAAGCTTAGGGATGGTGATGATGATGGCTAAGGCTGGAGTGGGGTTAGGAACCTGTATTTCTAACTTGGAGTCTCAGCATTATGAACAGAAAAGGCCTATCAGGTGGAGTGGTCAGGAGGCAGTAACATCAAGGAGAGTGGGTCACTGATGAGTAAGGAAGATACAGCCTGTGTCCTAACTGCTTGATACAACATAAGAATCCTAAATATAAATAGATGGTTAGCCAACCCAGGTGTGGCTGAGTTTTAATCATTAAAAACAAATCAATGAACAGAAGTCTGACAACGGCTACCCCAGGACTGTGTCCATGGTTTAAAGCTGAACCACTGAGGCTAGAGAGATGGCATAGCAGTTAAGGGTACTTGTTTCCCCTTCAGAAGATCTGGGTTCATTTCCAGCAACCACATGGTAGCTCACAACTGCCTATAACTCTAGTATGAGGGGATCTTAAAACTAGACTCACATTTATAAATCAAGAGAACCCACTGCTGCCAATGAACACCGTTATCTGATGCCATCTCCCCAGGAGTTAGACAACATGGGCCTGGGAGCAAGGACAGAAGCTTCCCTAGTACCCACACAGGACCATTACCAGGGTCCTCCATAGAGGACTAGATGTTTTAGCCCCTGCTTAGTGGAGGTGACTTCAGGCATGAGCACAGACTGCCACCTGGTGGAAGAGGGCGTAAATGCACTTTATGGATGGGAAAGTGGGGAAGGCTGGGTGGGCAGGGAAGGGAGCTGAGCACACTGTGGTTGATGAGTCTCATGGGAATTGAAGCTGAGTCTGGTGGCAGAAAGCTGTAATCCCAGCATTTGGAAGACCAAGGGAGAGAAATGATTGCTGCAAATTCTGTAGTGTGAGCTATAGTGTGAAATCTTGCATACAACAAAACAATAAGGAAAAGAAGGAAGGAAAAACAAAACAATACAAAAACATGTGTGGTTGTGGTTGCCTTGTTATCTGCTGGAGAATACCTTAGGAATATTGGAAGGAGAGTTCAAGGACAAAGAGGTCCACAATGGTGGAGGCCTGATGAGGAATCCCTGGGAAGGTATTCTTTTTTTTTTCCATAGAAAGAAGAAAAATACTTTATTCCAAAGATGTAGAAGTAAGAAATTCATCCTGAAAATAGAGCTTGGTGTACATCTGCTGCGGTAGAGCTTCTCCCGAGTGGGCACGCCTGACTGCCCCACTGAGTCTTATTTGTCTTGCGCCAATATTGAACACTTCGCTGACTCTCATGTTGTGAGCGGCCAGGATCCATATTCAAAGCCACAGGCTGCTGTGGAAAATCTCACTGTACAAATGTAGGGAAGGACGAACTTTACAAAGGCAATTACTGATCAGGCCTGCAGTCAGGAGTGGATGTGCAGAGCACAGGAGGGAATGTGAAGAGTTAGATTACGGTGGCTTGAAGAAGGGGGCCTTGTGTGCTTGAATGCCAAGTGATGAGGGAATAGCACTACTTAGGATTAGGAGGTTTTTCTATGTTGTGGTTTGTGTGTTCTTGTTCTAGGAAGTACGGCACTGGGCTGGACTTTCATATTTCAAGAGCCCAAGCCAGGTCCGGTGTCTCCCTCTCTTCTTGCACCTGTGGATTGTGCTGTAGAACTCTCAGGTCCTTCTCCAGCACCACGTCTGCTGCTTGCTGTCAGACTCCACATTTTGGTAACAATGGAGTAAACCTCTGGAACTGTAAACAAGGCCCAGTCAAACCTTTCCTTTATAACAGTTGCCATGGTTATGTTGTCTGTACAAAACAATGGAACACTTACTAAACTTACAGCTCTGCTGTTTTGGGGGAGGACATCTGCTTTTATGTCTCAGGTTGCTCAGTTTGAACTTTCCGAATACTTCCTTTTACTACAAGCTCTTCTATTCTGCAGTTCCTTAGACTTTGCTCTTAGTCCTGTCTTTATGAGTCTAACTTCTCCAGAAACTCTTTTGGAGAACAGACCCAGTGGTGGAGTCCCCAGTGAGCACCTGGACACAGGGTCCATGATTGAACTATGTGTTGCACATCATCAACTCTCGAGTTACTTCTGCAGCTCGCCCTCTGTGGCACACACAGCTGGTCTTCTAAGCTCTGGTTGGCTTCACTTCTGCTGTTGCTGTTTTGGGAGGGTCACCCCATGCTATTGGCATCTCCAAAATGTTGGGTTCTTCTGCTGCAAGTACACTTTCCCATCCTGGTCTCTCTCCATGGAGTCCTGTCCTGCTACACAGCACCTAGCCTCCACGATACCTTCATACCTTTAGAACTAGCACCACCTGGGTGGTTCTTACACTGTCAAGTTCAGCTGCCTGCACAAGGTACAATCTTGGCCATGTCTGGAACACAGCCTGTGTGGGCTGACTCTCAGGAAACACTTTCCAGAAGACCTCACCTCTAAGATATTGGTTTCTTTGTAATCACTGCTAATTTCTTAACTCCAGCTGGTCAGTATTGAGTATCCCAACAAAGCAAAGGTTTCACTTCTGTAGTTCTGGTACTTGGTAATCATAGCTGATTCTTCAGCCCCCAATATCCAGAACCATTGATTCTTAACTCATATGACTCCATAGAGTCTGCTTTCCTAACATCACAAGCCAGGCCTCCATTGTCTGTGTTGCTATCAACAGTCTTATCTGCCAGGCTCCTGAAGAATGGCCCAGTGAACTCTCAACACTTGATGATTTTCCAGCCCGTGCTTCCAAAGTTCTTCTACAAGCCTTCCCAAAACCCATGGTCAGAAGTCACAGGAATATCACACTATCTTGTACGAACTTGTCTTCTTTAGGGTTACTCATGTTGTGAAGAAACATCCTGACCAATGGAACTTGGGGAGGAAAGGGTTTATTTGACTTCCACTTCTAAATCACTGTCAATCCGTTTAAGGAAGTCAGGACAGGACTCAAACAGGGCAAGCAGGAGTCTGGAGGCAGGAGCTGGAGTAGAGGCCATGCACGGGTGGGAGCTGCTTACCGGATTGTTCCTCGCGGCTTGCTCAGCTTGCTTTCTTATAGAAACTATGGTGGACCCACTGCCATGCTTCTCTGCGGTGAGGTGATGGACTCTTGTCCTCTGAAACTCTAAGATCCCAAACCCTTCCTTCTGTGTGTGACCGTGGCCTTGGTGTTCATCACAGCAGCAGAAAGTGACCAATACAGCTACTGTATCAACATTGAAATCTTCACAGGACAGTCTCTGTTACACCTGCTCAGCTCTGCTCTGGGAGATTGAAAGCAGCCAGTGACAATACATCCATGAAGACATTGGTTGGACCTGCCCTAGGGCTCCATGACCAAGGACAATCCATGACCCTGAGATCTCAATACTAGAAAAATGCTTAAGGTGGAGTTAATGCCAGTGTCTAATTTGAGACATCTTTCTTGGGCAGACTTCAGTCTGACCCACCTGCATCAGGGAAAATATACTCTATATCACTGAGGCTCTTGCATGGTCCTGGGCCCTGGCAGAGAGCAGACTGTGGTCCTGGTCTATCAGAAGGCTCATCAGGCCTCAGGCAGACATCATGAGGTAAACTCTTTCTCACTAGATTATTAGGTGGACAGGTCACAGTCAGACAAGATGTCCCAATAAGTCACTTGTGTGTTGAGAGCTGCCAAGAAGGGAGAGGCTAGAACTCTTGTCTGACAGAACAGCTCCTGTTTCCCAGGTGGGTGTGGAGATCTTATCTCATATAGAGGAAGCAACTGAGGTTAGTTCTCAAGTAAGCTGCCACCTTTCCCTCAGCAAGCACCTCAGGCTTCAATGAGTGTCCTCTATGGGCGGGAAATCCAAGGAATACACTGGGCAGCTGTGGAGAGACAAAGGAGTCCTCCTTATGTCATTTCTAGATATCCCAGACATCACAGGCTGCATAGAACCCTCTGCTAACTGGGAAACACAAAACTTTGGCAGTGCATTTGATGACACCCTGTGGGGATGGGCACCAATACTAGGACATGGATACGCCCTAATCTGGGGTCAGAAGAAGGGCAGAGGACAAATCTGCTGTCCCATTCATCAGCTTGTTTCCTTCTGCTGTTGTCACACTGAATGCAGACCTGAGTATTTGATGAAAGATTGATATAGTGAGAATAGTGCCTGGCATTTACAGAAAAATAAACAAAACAAACCCTCTCCTTCCTAAATGAACACCAGTATCTAATGTCATCTCCCCAGAAGGTAGACTATACGAACTTGGGAGCAAGGACAGAAGATTTCAAACACCGCACCCAGGACCATCGCCAGAGTCTTCCATAGTGGACAAGGTGTGCTAGCCCCTGCTTAGCTGAGGAGTCTTCAGGCATGAGCAGTCTGCCACCTGGTGGAAGAGAACGTAAATGCATTTTATGGATGGGAGAGCAGGAAATGGAAGAAGGACCAGAAAGTGAGGAGAATGGAAACTGAGCTTAGACCGAGGGAAAGATGGGATTATTGGAGTAGGAATTTGTATGGTTGTGGCTGCCTATGGCTGTGATTGTCCCTGGAAGCGTCTATTGTCATCTTCCAGAGAATAGCGTCTGAAGATGGGAAAGAACGTTCAAGAACAAAGGGTTCCCGAATGGTGGGGGGCTTGTGAGGAACCCCGGGAAGGCAGTCTTCAGAGCACAGACTGCCTTAGGTGCAGGGCAGCTGTTTGACACCGCTTCCTGGAGGGCTGCACACTGGTGACTCGGTTAGCCTTCTGTGGATCCCAGTGGTGCTGAGGGCCTCACTAGCTACTCCCCTCTGCTGCTGTGCCTTCCTCATTCATGCGGGCCCCTTCTGGCCCTGCCACAGTAACTTTCCCCACAACTTTAGTCAATCCACTGAAGAGAAAAATGAGGAGGACGTGGTGAGGACTAGGGCTCCCAGACTTATATCCGGCTGATAGCAAAGAGAAAGAAACCCAGTAGCTTCCTGTGAGACTTTAATCTTCCTGACTCAGTAGCCCAAATCTCCCCTTTCTCATTCCCATCCAGTTAAGTCCTAGTACTCAACGGCTTGCAGGGAAGGTCCCAGACAGATCAGCAGAACGAAAAGGCACAGAACTAGGGAAAGGTAGTATCCGAAGGCTGCAGCCTTTGCCATGGTTCCTTCCTGAGGCCCAGGCTCCCAACAGGTGTGTCTGGAGCTTTAGAGAGAATGGGGAGTCCTCAGTACTGCCCCGCAGAGGACACAGCGCAGAGATTCCCCAAAGACCTGACACCTGGGCTGTGAATTCAGTCCTTCCTGTGCTAGAGCCATGCCGGTTCCTAGTTCCCATCTTTTCCTACATCTCTTCGGGGTCCCTCAGGGCCATGCAGCTCAGGTTCTCTGGGAGCCCACTGCCATTTCCTTTCAGTCAAGCTTAGGCACCTGGAGCGCTCAGCTCAGTGTGAACAGAGAGGCGAGGGCGCTGTGGTCCTGGGCCCCCACACAAGCTGTCCCTTCATCTCACTCACCTCAGCTGGGCCCTCAGGGACCCTGAACAACAGAATCAGGAGAATCAGGAGAGTAAGTCGTGCCTTTAGCCGGTTCTCTGCTCAATGTGCCCCAGAAATTTACCCCAGCTTGTCCCTGTGAGGTTCCATGCCCACAGCAACAAAGTGTCTTTTGGTCTTTCCAGTAGGTGGCACTGTTAGCTTTAGCGGTTTCCCCTACTCCTCTAGATTCACACTCTCTCTGTCTCCCTCTAGACCATCCCTCTGGGTCCACTGGGACCTCCAGCCTGCTCTTCCTCACTTCCTCTTTCTCAAGTTTCTCCTCCATTCCAGACTCACTTGCCCCTCCATGTCCCTTCCCCATCACCCCCTCAAAGTCTTTGCACCCCAAGTTCCTGTCTCCCTGCTTGTCACGGTGGTCCCTCCCCTGCCCCTCTAGTCACTCTCCCTTCCCCCTCCATTTCCTTCCTTTCACTCTCTCTCTCTGTTGGAGACGGTAGCTGTCTTGTGGGGAAGGAAGTCTGCGCTTTCCTCCTTACCTCTGTGACACTGGCACCTAAGACCTTCAGGAGAGTTCTGCAGTTAAAAATCTTCTCCCAATTAAAAGGAGCTTCTGGGGTCTGGAGAGAGGGCTCAGAGGGTGAGAGCACCAGCTGCTGTTTGTGGGCCCAGGCTGGATCCCCAGCATCCACACAGCAGCTCACAGCCCGGGGAACTGGGGTTCCAGGGGATTCCATGCAGGCTCCTGGCCTCCATGGGCACTGCACACTCATGGGCCAGAGAAACACACATGGATAAAGTGCTCATACACACGAGTTAAAAATGATTTCCCCCTATGTATTAGAGAGGTTTTTACATATGAAAAGTCCAGATCTTTGGTAGAATATTTTTGAATTTGCTGTCACTTTTTTTAAAGGGATTTTTGTTTTGCACATTTCTTTTGCAGGTGAACCCTATGTTTGTGAAGAAGTGTGTGTGTGTGTGTGTGTGTGTGTGTATACAGTGGGTGCTGAACATGCAGGATGGTGATTGATCTTGGCTGTGGATCCACAGGTTCCATCCATCATACTTGAGGACACGGTTCTTTCAAAGGCCTCAGCTCTCTGAGTTGGAGTATGGCCAGTGAGTCCCAGAAATCCCACCTCTCCCCACTTCTGTATCTGAAATAGCTTTGAATTCATTCTGGATCCCAGTTTCTAAAAGTTAAATATAGTTATCTAATGGGGAGCAAGCGTGGGGAGAAACCAGGAAATAAAAGAAGGTGCAGGAGATGGGAAAGAGGGTATAAGGCAGATGAATATATGAAAAGGGAACGGGGAGTTACTGGGAGAGGAGAGTACAGTAGGGCAGGGGTGGGGGAGGCTGCAGTGGTGTCTGTAGTGCAGTGTGTGTTTTTATGTCAGTGTTGCCTCCCTGCTGTGTTTACTCTATGGTAGGAACTCTAAGTTAAAACACGGAGCACAAAAATGTAAGGGACAGTTATGGTGGACTCTATTGTAGCCTTGACTGTCTTAGCAGATAGGGAGAATGGTTCAGATGCTCTGTGTCTGTGGGAGTGTTTCCAGAGTGGACAGTGAATGACAGCAAGACCCTCCATCAGTAGGGGTGACCCAGCCCAGGTCAGCACAAAGAGGAAGTGTCTCTATTACTGCTACAACCACATGTATTCTCAGTGACAAAGCTATGGAATCTATACCTGCAGCTGCCAGCTTTCACTGTCAGATCGCCACTGCAGAGGCACCCAGCCTGTTGGACTGAGCAGTACTGAGTTCTCTGCTTCTCATTGTACCCAGGACAATCTGTCAGACCAAGGTGTCAGTTCTAGGAAATGGACCAGGGTGGAGTTCATGGCAGTGTCTAATTGGAGAAGCACCTTGACTGGGCAGGAGCCAGTCTGGCCCATCTGGATCAGGGAAAATACACTTCATGCCATTGTGCCCCCTGGCATGGTCCTGGGGCCTGGGAGAGAGCAGCCTGTGGTCCTGGGCTATCAGAAGGCCCATCAGGTCTCAGGCAGACATCATGAGGTGAGCTCTTTCCCACTAGGCTGTTATGTGAACAGATCACAGTCAGACAAGATGTCCAGAAGTGAGACAAATCCAGAAGGGACATGGTGGTCATACATGTTGAGAAATGCTGTTAATCTGTGTATTGCCATGAGGTTGTGGCCTACTGACAAAGTTTCACCAGGCTCCAGTGCAGGCCTCTGTCCTCAGCGAAGGCTACATGGCTTTTCCCTGACTCTGCCTACTCTCTCCTCCTCCATCTGCTTGGAACTCCTGCCTTGCCCTATTCTTATAGGCCACTGGCAAAACCAGATTTATTCATTAACCAGTAAAGGCAACACATAGACAGATTTCCCACACCAGAGGAGTGTTGGTATTAGCTCTTTTTTGAAATTCTGATAGAATTCTGTGCTGAAACTATCTGGCCCTGTTTTGTTGTTGTTTCTTTGTTTGGTTTTGGTTGGGAGGTTTTTAATAACTGTTTCAAATTTCTTAGGGGTTTTAGGTCTATTTAAAATTTTTATCTGGTCTCTATTTAATTTTGGTATGTGGTATCTATCAAGAAAATTGTCTGTTTTTTAAAATTTTTTTTTGTCTGTCTGTTTCTTTCACCAGCTGTTTTAGTGGTAGGAGGAATAGTGAATTTTGAAGGCATTTTAAAGAAAGCATACCTTACTTCCAAACATTTGCCAATTAATAATATCAATAATGATAACAATAATAGGTTATGAGGGATGAGTTAGAAGGAAGTATTTATAAATAGACCCCCACGCTGTAGTAAGGAACACATTTCTATAACCTCTCACAACTGTGCTACAGCAGTATTGATTAGACAAGGTCTCTAAGAGACCTGGGACTCCACAAGTAGGCTAGACAAGCTAACCACTGACCCCAGGAGTGGCTTTCAGGGACCTGGTCAGAGGCTGGTCCATACTGCATGAAATAGAAAATCAAGAATTTCTAAAACTGGTCATGAAGGGCATGTGTAAAGACTAAGAAGAGTACACGTTCCAAAGGGGATGTGATATGAAATATGTCCACTCTGTTCCATAGGAGAGCATGGAGGACTCTTGCATGCCATGCATGGAAAGATTGCCCGGGGAGAAGGACATGGGCCTCTGCAGATGCCCAGTGATGAAAACTGTACAAGGCCAGGGCAGGGAAGGCAGATGGTGTTCCTGAAATGAGAGGTCAGGAACATGGGCAGAAATGTCCTCATGTAGTAGACCAAAGTGGAGTGGTGAGGGGACAGCATCATGGAGGGACCAGGGTTCAGATGATTTGTGATGTGTGTGTAACCCAGGCTCTGACCTCAGGCTGGGGTGTGTGCCCCCAAAGTGACAGAACATACAGATTCTACAGGCAAACAGATGGCCAGCGAGTTACATGTTGCCAGAAATTGATAATTAACCATATGAGAACTAACATGCAGGACAAAGCTGGCCTCCTCGGCCCAATGTCCACCACAGAACCACTTCTCAGAGATCCCAGAGTCCTTCCTGGGAGGAGAAAAATGATTCATTCATATAAGGAGGACTCCTCACCCACAGCAGGTGCAGGTCTTCTCCCAGGGTCACTGCTCCATTTAGACAGACATATGGCCCTTAGATTTTACTGTGAATGGCTAAAGGGTTTGTAGGCTCAGGTCTGCTCTAATAAGTTAAAGCCCCCATGGACAATATATGAATGGTGAGTGTGGTGGGATAGATGTCCTCTATGTCGTGACGGAGGACGATCTGTGACACTGAGGCGTGTATGGTAGATGCTATGTGGAGTTCTTGGTGGTAACTAATTGAAGAATCACAATAGAGACCCCAGAGGTTGAAAGCAAGCCTGCGCAGTGACAGCAGAGACAGTCTTAGAATTGCAAAGTGGCCACTGCATGGTCTTGGACCCTGGGAGAGAGGGGTCCTCTGGTCCTGTGATGCCAGTGACAATGCAGCCTCAGGGGTCCATCAGGAGCTGAGTCCTACCTCTACTATGATGTGAGGTAGACTGGACAGAATTGAGAGACCCCAGAAGTAAATGGTAACAGTGACCTAGTGAGTCACCTATAGGATCACAGTTATAACACACACACACACACACACACACACACACACACACACACGGGGGGGGGGGGGAGGAATACTAATAACAAATAAATAATTTTTAAAAGAAAAGTTAACTTTCATTTCCTTTTGCTTCTGCTGAACAGCGATTAGCAAACTATTTTTTTTAAAGATTTATCTCATAAGTATAAAGTGCTCTGCTTGCATGTATGCTCACCCACCAGAAGAGGGCACCAGATCTCATTATCATGTGGTTTCTGGGAATTGAACTCAGGACCCCTACAAGAGCAGCCAGAACTCTTGACCTCTGAGCCACCTCTCCAGCCCAATTAGCATACTCTTAAGTACTCAAGACAGAGGAGGCAGGAAAGCCTGAGGGAAAAGGAGAAAGATTAAAGAGTAGAAACAGAATAAATAACAGAAAGTACTATTGAGATATTCTAACCTAGCTGTGGTTTCCCCCATCAAATGGTCTGGATCCTAAAGGTAGGTCCTGGATTATTTGCTGGGGTTAAGCCAGCATTCTCCAGATGAGCAAAGAGATCTTATTAGACAAAAACTATACAAAACTACATATCCCCATAGAAATGTTTTCAAAAACTCAAGACTGTGCTATATCCCTAAGCCATAGTATCTGGCAGAAGTAAGTAATGCCTTCTTGGATTTCATCCATTGCAGACACTTAAATGTTCATTTCATGTTAATTAATTAACTCCCCTCACCCCCCCCCACTGCCATAAATTTTAGCTGCAAAATTGTAGCTCAGACTCCACAGACATTTAAAGTTCCCAGCTCTTCCCTAACATTGTGTATTTATAAAGGCCGCCATTAACAATGGCTTTGTTCTGGTTTTCTCACCTTTTCAATTCAAAAGAAAGAAATTGCTGTCAGTAGAAAAGGGGGTGCTGAAATGCTAATTAAGAATCCAACAACAGCCAGGCCCTGGTAGCACAGGCCTTTAATCACAGCACTCAGGCCCAGGCAGGAGGATCTCTGTGAGTGAGAGGCCAGCCTGGTCTACAGGGAAAGTTCCAGAACTATACAAAGACATTCTGCCTCAAAACATATCCTCCCACTCACCCCCATAAAAAAGAAAAGAATCCAGTAATAAAGTGACAGTCACAAAAGCATGAAGTTCAGATCCTGAGCACTCCCACAAAGAGCACCCTCATCTGTAACTTGAGCACTTAAGGGAGGGTGGCAACCTAAGGAGCCCTGTAGCTCATTGGCCAGCCAATCTAGCCAATCAGTGAGCCAGATTTAAAGAGAACAATCAGGTTGGGTGGGGAAAGAAGATGAAGAAGAAAGTGGAGAGCAATACAGGAAGGGAAGAAACAACTCCAGCTGATCTCTGGCCTCCCCATGCACCCATCCAAACCATGCACACACACACACACACACACACACACACACACACACACCCTAGTACAGTGTTACTTTTCCTCAAATTTCAAGCACACTTGGTGTCTACTTATTAATATATTCAAAGCAGTTCCCACAAACTTAGTGTTTTTTATGTTTCCTACTAACCCTGGCACACATTTTTTTTTTTGATTTCCAAATGCAGCCAGTGTTCTGCATTCCTAGTATATAAGAAACCAATTGGTTACAACAAGTGACTATTTCTTCAAAGTGGTGGTGAAAGACAGAACCGTCTGGCGGTCTTCACAACTGCTGTGCACCCCAATCTCTTAAGGATCTAGCATTGATTTTAAAAGAGAAAAAGGAAGGAAGAAAAAATTTCACAGCCCTCTCCTTAAGCCTTCACATCTGTAATCTAAATTCAAACTCAACATGCATCAGTCCACAAGGCATCGCTCTGTGTGTTAGAATAAATACAACCAGTTCCACATGAGACGGAATTAATTTTAATCATTCACATCATCCCCATATTCTAAGTTCACACAATAAAATTCCTCATTTTAAATAAGAGTATGGCTATGCAAGTACTAGGGGAACTGGGGCAGGATGTAAGTTCAGCACCAGCCTGGGCTACATAGGTGACCCCGTCTCTCTCATTGTATGTATGACAGACAGGTGGTTAGACACAACCTTCATTTCTCTGGTTTTTACCTTTAAAATTCAAGATTCTTTAACAGTATACATACTGGGAAATAGATATGTAACTCATTTAAAACATAAATATAAATATGTTTTAAATCCATAAATTATTCAAAGTATCCCTGAAATAATTTCTTACCCAGTGAATCAAAATTACATTCTTACAACAAGAATATTTATTTTATGAATATATATGTAGGTTAGTGATTACCTTGTTAGCCTGAGATGACATAAATCAGAGAACAAAATGATCAGCTCATAGAAAAAAATTTAAATTTTTTTCACTTTTTGTAAACTTTTAAGCCCGTGTTTTGTTTAATTTCTCCTTAACGTTCTAAATTAAGCTACCTGCTATGCCTCCTTAGAGGTGGTAAACGCTGAAAGATACAGACAACGGTTATTATAAAACAAATTTCCTTATCTGAGGTATGTCAATATCATATCTCAGAATAAAAGGATTTATTTTTTAATTTAAGCCAGAAAGAGCGGAAATCACAGGACTCGAAAACTCCCAGTTCACTGTTCTCTGATTCACAAAACTTTCTATTTCTGATCAGCACTGTTATTCTTAAAAAAAATATATGGGGGGGGGGGTTCCCAGTGACAGCGGGAATCCACGCTGCGGAACCCCCAATGCAGGGGGCGCATGTGAGCAGACCAATGGAGCCATAAAAGCAGCTGCTAGCCCCGAAGAGACGGTTGTGTCGGTCCCCGGGGCGGGCTGGCGGAGTCGAACAGACATATAAACACAGGAAATAGCCATTAATATTTATTAAAAAGGAGAGAAAGAAAGAAAGGGGGGAGAGAGAGAGAGAGAGAGAGAGAGAGAAGAAGAAGGAGGAGGAGGAGGAGGAGGAGGAGGAGGAGGAGGAGGAGGAGGAGGAGGAGGAGAGGGAGGGAGGGAGGGAGGGAGGGAGGGAGGGGAGGAGAGAGGCAAAGCCCCCTGTGAACACCTGGAGAGAAAACAGAGAGAGCTTTGGTGGGCGAGGTTAGAAGTTAAAAGGAGTGGGCGTGGCTAGGGCGGGACCGAAAGAATTACAAGCACCAGTTCCCACATCCAGCTGCTAACTTTGGTCCTCCAATTACTTCCAATTCTAAAAGTAACAAGGGCAAACTTTGCTCTCTGCCTGACGAACTTAAGATGCGTGTAACCACTAGAGTGCCCCCCTCCGTGGGCCCGCTTGCTGTTTATGCTACACTTGAAACTTGCTGAGAAATGCTCTCTACTGGAATCAGTGTTTTAACAAAAACTTGCGCAAAAATCCACCCCCCCACACACACGCACACACGCACCCGCGTGCACGAGTTTTTATTTCTCATCTCAGTTTCCCTTAACTTAATAGATTTTTTAAAATCTATTTTTGGTTTCTGGGGACTTTGGGTGATCTCAAATGCATGTTCCCAGCATTGGCCCCATGTGGCAAAGGAGAGGGCCAAGAGATACAGAAATCGTGGCGGGAGAGGCAGGCTTGCAAAAGGCGCCCAAAGGAAGTTCCATAAGGAAAGAGACCCCGGTTTGGCTCCCCACCCCCGCCAAAAAAAAAAAAAGAAAAAGAAAAAGAAAAGAAAAAGAGAAAAGAAAAATCAGCAAGGAGAGAGGAGGAAATGGAAGCTGGTCAGTGACTGCAGGACAGAGAAGGGAAACAGAAGAAACAGAAGCGAAGTTTACCTTCGTGTCCCCAGTGAAAGGGTGGGGCAAGAGCCCTGATGCCACCCCGCAGTGCCGTTCGACCCAGGCTGTAACGGAGCTTGGACTGGACAGGTACCTCAGCCTCAGGTGAGCCTAGGGCAGAGCAAGCCGCTGGGAGGGTCAACTATCTCTCCGGGCCGCGCGGTGGGCCGCGAACTCAGGGTTCGAATCCCAGAAACCTGCCCCCCCCCCTTTTGACCTTTTTTCCCCCACCCTTGGGAGGCGATTAAAGTTTTCCCTCCGCCAGCGAGCCCCTTGGCTCTCTCAAGTTTGCCTCCTCCGGTAGCTGTAGGCTGGAAGCGGAGCGGATCCCAGGGCTCCAGAGCTTCACAATCCCCACCCCTGCCTGCCTTTTCTACCCCTGCCGCCACTGCACCCACTGCCTCCACCACCACTGCACCCACCATTGCCGCCACCGCCACTGCACCCACCGCCGCCACCACTGCACCCACCATCGCCGCCACCGCCACTGCACCCACCGCCGCCACCACTGCACCCACCATCGCCGCCACCGCCACTGCACCCACCGCCGCCACCACTGCACCCACCATCGCCGCCACCGCCGCTGCACTCACCGCCGCCACCACTGCACCCACCACCGCCACCACTGCACCCACCATCGCCGCCACCGCCACTGCACCCACCATCGCCGCCACTGCCACTGCACCCACCGCCTCCACCACCACTGCACCCACCGCCTCCACCACCACTGCACCCACCGCCTCCACCACCACTGCACCCACCACCGCCGTCACCACCGCGCCCACCATCGCCGCCACCGCCACTGCACCCACCGCCTCCACCGCCACTGCACCCACCACCGCCGTCACCACCACTGCATCCACCATCGCCGCCACCGCCACTGCACCCACCATCGCCGCCACCACCGCGCCCACCATCGCCACCACCGCCACTGCACCCACCGCCGCCCTGATCGGCCCAGGAATCGAGCCGGCACCAGACAGCAGCTCCTGAGTGCTGAAGGGCGGACGGGCGGGCGCCTGCGAGGGGCGCAAGAAGAACGCGACTCGCGACTCTAAGGCCATCGCGGGCGACCGACCGCAAACAAGTTGCAGGCACCAGTAGCACCCGCCACCGCCGCCGCCGCCGCCGCCGCTCGCCTCTCCCACACACTCGGGCCCGCACGGCCAGCGCTGCACCGAGGAGAACGCGGCCCGGAGGGCGCGGGTGCCCAGCCCGGCCCTCGCCCTTCTCTCCACTTGGACGCCAATGCCAGGCCTGCGCCGCTGGCCGCGCCCCCTTAAAAAGCACTTTCCTGCCTCGGGGAGAGCTCACGCGAACTCTTGCCGTCCCCGCCGCGGCTCGGCTGTGCACACCAGTGAGGCCGGCGAGAGGAGCCTCTGCCACATTCAGCCGGTCCCTTCTCCTAATGTAGCCGGGAAGCAAAGTGACCCTGCTCCTTTTCCCACTGCCTCGGTCTCCGGCACTTGAATTTCCCGCGCTCGCTCCTTTGCTTTCCAGGTGTGAGCCGGGCGCTAAGGCAGCGGGTGGAGAGGGCTGCAGGGGAGGCGCGCCTGGGCTCCAGTCCTCCCGCCGCCGCCGAACCCAATCGTTAACGCGACGTCCCCGCGGTCTCCTCCCGAAGCCTGCGCTCCCTGGGGAGGCTGCGGCTCCGTGGCGTTCCCCCCACCGCCGCCACTCCACGCCCAGTGTCAAAAAAGCAACCAAAGTGACAAACTCCGGCTGGGGGGCTGGGGGGGGGGGGGACAGAAGCATCCCGCCGCCCAACGCGGCCAACTTGGCCGGCTCCCTTCCGGAGGGCCCTCCACACCCTTAGCTCTATGCACCTAAAAGGAGAGAAAAAAAAAAATTAACTCTCTTCTCTCCCCATTTATTCTCTTTTCTCTCTTTTTTTCCTCTTTCGCACGTTTTAGCCACAGATTCACCCACCAGCTGCTTCCAAGTCACTCGCCCACGACCCCGCCCCCAAATTAGTTTTCTCCTCTTATGGAAAGGCACAAAGAAGTTGGGGAGAACCCCCTTCTCTCCTTCCCCTCCCCTGATCTCTTTCCAAGACGAGGGTGTGCGCTCTCCTCTCGGAACTTTCTTCCTCACCCAGATTAAAAAAAAAAATCAATAATTGGCTTTGGCACCAGCTGAGAAGGTTATAGATTTCTTTGTCTGCTTCTGCACCTTCCTTTTTTGTTTTTCTCCCTAAGGCAATTCTCAGAGCAGCGAATCCACCAGGTGCTGGTTAAATGTGTGCATTCAGCTATTACATAGCGGGCCCTGGTCTCACACCAATTGCTACCCAGGGGCTGAACACATGCCACAGGTCAAGAAAAATAAGAAATGAAGTTCTATGCTTGTATGGAGTTTAATTTGCCCTTTTCGAGACTGGAAGAATACATAATAAAGTCTGAAATTGCGCGTTTGTTCTGCATCCAAAATAGGATTTCTATTGACAGATTCAGCGGGGTAGGCCTCTGTTCTAAGGGAAGCTGGAAGTTCTACCTCAACTTAGAAATCTCTGGTAAAGTGCCTAGACAGGACTGCCCTCTTAATGTACTCAGGCAAGAGGGCTGAGCTCTCCTAAATAGCAAAACCTGCCTTTGTCAGCGCTTCAAATCTGGGTCAAACTAGTATTGTATTTCGATATTGACAGTTTTCTGCTTATGGATGGACTACAAATTGGCTTTGGGAGAGTTTATGGTTCCTCTTTCTACAAGGCTTGGGGGCAGACAAAACAATTTAAAGTCATTAAAGTTGCTATATTTGTTGATGTCAATGGGAGAGTCTGCTGTGAAAGGAATAAAGCAGCAACCTGTGATTGCAGAGACAAACCCAGTACTTTGTCCAGAGGGGACAAAAGCGGTCATTTGTGTTGAGAGATGCCTAGCAGAGAGAGAAAAGGGCAAAAATCTACTTTCCCCAGCTGGTTGTGGAAATCTTATTCTAGACGAAGTGAATGGGGTCCCCCCTCAGCAAGCATCTCTGACTCAGGAGCGTCCTCATTTCCTAGACTGCAGAGCATAATGGGCACAAACACCAGGAACTCCCCATATCCTCTCCAGCTGACCCAGAGGCACAGGCAGCACAGGACCATTCCTGGTTGTTTAGCACACAGCTTTGGCATCACTTGCAGAGAGTGCTCAGGGAAATGGGTACCAATAGTGGGATACAGGATGCTATCTAATCTGGAGTCAGAAAATGAGTACAGAGGCCAAACCTGGTCTCCAGTTGTCCACGAATCTCTTGAGCTGCTTTCACACTGAAGCTGGGATAGGGTGTTTGATGTAGAGCCAGGTAGGGAGTGGCTTGCCAAATGTAAATATTATGTGCCCCTTAAGTAAAAGCTATGCAATGTCTACTGAAATGAACACAATTATCTGCTCCTTTCTTTCTAAGAGTTAGTCTGGGGGGGGGGGGAGTGGCTGAGAGGCCAGAACAGAGGTTTCCTTATGCCCCACTTAGAACAACTGGCAGATCATATGAGATTTAAACTTTGCCTGATAACCCTTGCTTTAGGTTCTATGGGTGAGAGTTGATGGATTTCCTAGTGTGTGTCCTCAGGCAGGGGCATGCAGTATGGGCTGAGGAGGGAATAAATCACCTTTCTGGGTGGGAGGGTGGGGGAAGGGGATATAAGGATGGTGAACTGGGTGCTGGTTCAGCATATGAAGTATTCAGTGAAGCTGTGTGTGGTGACCTCTGCCCTCAGCTCTGAGAAGGCTGATGGAGGGAACTGGTGAAGCTGGCGACCCAGCTTATACAGGGAGGGAAAAAATTAGGAGAAGATAAATAAATGAAGAGAGAACTGGGGTGGTGTGACTCCTGTCCCTAGGAGCAACTTTGGTTTTAGAGATTCAGTAACTTCTTTTGAACCACAATGAACTTCAGTTTCTTCTATTCTAGGCTCACCATCTTGTTGTAGTATTTTCTCAGCTTTTCTGAAAGCCTCTGAGAGAAAGTATATGGGTTGAGGTAGGGAACAAACCTCAGGGTCTGGACTGTACAGTCATCCAGAAGGAGCCTGAAGTGGATGGGGGTCTGATGTTTGAGGCCAAAGATCATCAGTTCAGCTAGGAGCACCCTTTTTCCTTGATACTAGGGCCCTGTGTCCCTCAAACTCTATTGTTGATTCCTCCAAACTCATGGGTTGGTCTCCAGTACAATGGGAGAAGAGCCAGGGTGCAATTAATGAACGTGTTCACTGTGGCCCAGGCCGTGGGTTCCCTTCTCTAAACCCAGCCTCAGATGTGAAGGGCACTGTAGTAGACGCCATCTTCCTGCTGACGACATTCATGAAAATTTCTGAATCAGGGCTGTGACCTCAGGCAGTTTGGGGTTTGTCTGTCACACCCTTCGCTTTTTTCTTAGAGGTTTTGTGGTTATGTCAGCTTCCAGGAGAGCCTCCAGGGGCTCAGGTCCTCTTCCTGAGAGGCCATGGCACCCAGGCAGAAGCTGAGCAGCCTGGGCTCTGTGGCTCTGGTGTCACCAGGCCTCCGACTCCATGTGGTCTCTTCTCACACACTGGCTGAGACCCTAGGCAGCTGAAGCAGTGCAGAATGTCAAGGAAGAAATTTGGTGCTTTTAGCCTGTGCTGCAGTCACTTTCCTGCAGTCAGAGAGGAAGTATCAAACACTATTTGTGGGGTTTCTTCACATCCTCCTAATCCCTGTCCCAAGTCCCAAGCTTGTTTAGTCTCACCTTCCACTCTCTTCACTGCTGCCCCCCCTCCCCGCTCTGTCCTGTCCTACCCCTACTGTCTAGGGCACCCACACAGGTTCTTTCCCTCTTTTCAGCCCCAGCTTTAGGGCCTTCTCTGTTCTGCTGGCAGTCCTCAAACTCTCACTCACTGTTCCCCTCCTTTACCCATCTATCTTGACCCTACAACCCCTAGACCCCAATGCCTTATTCTCTCCTCCAAACCATCCTCACCCCTCTTGACCTTGGGTGGGGTGTGGCACTGCCTACAGGCCTGTTTTTTACTTCAGCCCATCCCTTTCTTCACTTTCTCTGTGCCCTTGTGGTCCTCAACCTCTTATCTCTCTCCTGCCTCTCAAACCTTAATTCCATCACAGCCCCAACTGCCTTAATCTCCTTCCCCCTCCCTCCTTCCCTGGCTACACCCTCTACCCAATCCCCAGCAACACCCTTTGTTGATAGAGGTTTCTGTTCTGCCTGGTTCCCACCGCTGTTCAGTACCAAAGAAGCACGCAGATATCTAGAATAATTATAAAATGGTTGGCTTATTAGCTCAGGCTTTCTTATTAACTAAGTCTTACATTGTACATTAACCCATTATTCTTGTCTATGTTAGCCATGTGGCTTGGTACATTTTATCAGCAAGGCATTCTCATCTTGCTTCTTCTGTGTCTGGGTGGCGACTGCAGAATCAGCCTTTCCTCTTCTCAGAATTTTCTTATTCTGTCATCCTGCCCTTACTTACTGCCTGGCTATTGGCCAATCAGCCTTTTATGAAACTAGAACAATTGACAAAATTTTACAGGAGATAAGTCCCACAGCACTCCCCCTCCACCTTTTCTTTCCCCACTGCACTATTAGCTATAAATGGCCTTAGCCTTCCTTTCTGTCCTTCTGGCCCTATGGCCTACCTTGTGCTTTGTTTAACTTGAAATAGGGTTCGAATTCCTAGTAATTGAATATCTGCCTCTTGAAGAGGCCAGTTTGGATACCAAGATTGCTGAGCAATGATATGTCTGCACCCGTGTCTATTAATCCCTCAATTACAATGTCATTTATGTGTGCTGTCAGCTTTGGTCTTTGGTCATTTATAGAAGTATGCCAAAATATACATTTACTATTTCCTACTGGAGTTTTTACTCATCTTTCATATCTATCCAGTCATCCAGACCAGTATGTTATTTTACAGTAGGCACTGGATTGCTTAATTTTCCTGGTGAGACATGTTCTCTACAGTGACTGGGAATGACTGGACCTTGTTTAACATAGGGACCTGTGAGAGGCCTCCTCAAGGAGTTTCCTGGTTGTATCTGGTTGTTTTGTCTGTCTTTTGCCAAACTACATTCATTAGTCCAATGTCTGCCTTTGCCACACCTCCTACACATACAGGAAGGCTGAGTCCTCCTATTCTTGCCATCCCTAGAGGAGACATTATCCCTAGGAGTTCCTTGTCTTCTTAGTCCCTTCTTAGATGTCCTATTCTACCACAATTAAAACCATTGGCATTTTGGTTTCTCCTCATACCTTTGGAAATCATTTCTCCTACCCAAGCCTCAGTACTATAGTCAAATGTTTCAACATTCATTGTATGCAAGATCCATTCATCTATGGGTGCTGATCTGACCTTTAAAGGCCCAAGGACCTTCTTACATTTTAAGTTGGCATTTTTAAAAGCCGAAGATTCAATAAATACACTTCTAGCTTCAGGGTCTGTCACTCCCACTTTTACAGCCTTAGTTAATCTTTGTTTCACTAATGTGTTCTCTCTGACCCTGTTTAACCCTAATATAGGACTCAAACCTCTTTCCTATTTCCTGAACCCTGTCCCAAGCATGTAAAGCAGGGGTGCAGAAGTGGAGTTGAGGGAATGCGCACCTGGGGAAACTATGTCAACTTCTTGTGTGCATTGCACTAAATGGCAGAGGGGCCTGAATGAGAAGCTTGGCCTCTCGTCACCTCCACACAGAGACCACCCCTGACCATGGCAGGAGTCAAGCAATGAACTAAGCATGTGACCCACTCACGGAATGAGAAGGGTGGATGGTTCTTGTTTTTATTGTTATTTCATCTGTTTTTGTCTCTCTGGGTGACTTAATTGAACCAAAAAAAGATTCAGGTCCCCAACAAGACGAGCAGAGTTCTTAAGACAGGTGTTCACATACTAGAGAAAGCCACTAGTCAATGCAGGAAAATAGAACTGAAAGATACACAGATACACAGATGCACACAATACACAGACACATATATACACACAGTTAAAACAAGCAGTGGTGAGTACTACATATTCATTCATATGAAAAGATGGGGAATCCAGTAACATCCCACGAGGTTCCCAGCACTGGACCAATGGCCTTGTCAGACCTCTCCTCTGTGTAAAAAGAGAAGGCGCCTTAGCCACACTTCCCTCTGGACCTGATAGACTAGGTGAGTTTCTGATTTGTTACCTTTTGGGGTGCAGACTTCAGACTCCTCTGATGCCTTAGACTCCAGTTTATCAAAGGAAGCCCTGGTGACCTGGAACCCAGGTGGCACACACCCCCTAGGACAGTGGATCTCAACCTTTCCAATAGTGTTATCCTTTAACACAGTTTCTCATGTTGTGGTGACCCCATAAAGTTATTTTTGTTGTTCCTTCATAACTGTAATTCTTCTAGTGTTATGAATCATAGTGTAAATATCCGATATGCAAGAGATCTGACATGTGGCCTGTGACCACTTTGAAAAGCCCCTTGAACCCTCCAAAGGGTTGAGACCCATTAGTTGAGGACCACTTCCCTTGGAGCTCCTTGACCACCACAGTCTTCCCTGTTACAAGGGTCTCTGGTGTCTTTAGGTCTGGTTCTGGGATCTTGGTCAGACTTTCAGAAACGTTGTGGGGTATTCACCAGAGAAGACTGCTCAGACATGGATTTAAGTTAATAGAAGCTCTTTATTAGCAGGTCAGCAATCACACTGTATATTTGGGAGCCAGTGTGGCACCAAGCATTTTTCAGGTTGAACTTATATGCGCAAAAAAAAAAAATGTTCTGTGTGGACATGCTTTAGTCAAGAATGGTTAGCCAGGAATACGAGTACAGAAGCCAGAAAGCAAGGTCAGTCCATTCAGAGACTGTCCCTCAACTATGAAGTTGGAGGGATTAGGCCTTTGTTTTAGGTTTGGCAGGTAGTTTTGTCTATGTGCTGAGTTTTACAGTGTGAATGGCACTTTGATCATGGAGTCAGCTGTGCTAAGATATGAAACCCTGTTACAGTTACCAGTGATTTCTATTAAACAACTGGTCCTCATTTTCCATTTACTATGATTAGTTGTTGCAGGTTTCCTTTAGTGATACCTGATATGTTTGAATATTGTATGCAATATACAGAAGAGTGAAAACATCAAATTTTCACTAAGGAGATCTGATTATCCTGTTTCCTGTGCTAGGGATGTATACATAACCAAGTTTTTTTTTTTTCCAAATCTCTGGTTCAAGTAGTTTCATTAGGGCAAAGCCAACCAAGGCACACCAAGAGAAACAGTACCAGGTTTCTGTTACTGTTACTGAAAGGGCCCAAGTAAATGCACAGAGTGAAGACCATGAAATGCTGTGTCTGCAGCATCATGATTCATCTGGTGGAAGCTGATGGAAAGGGAGAGTGGTAGCACCAGATGAACTCCCATGACTTCTCTGGAGCATCTTCAACCTGCAGCAAGGAAACACGTCTTTTGAAGGATCTGAGGAAAGCCTGGGTCAGTTCCCCTGGGCACCCTGTACCAGTCATCACCACCCCACAGCCACGCTCACTGAGGGTCATTCAGTTCCCTCCTCCATCACCCCTGGGCTCCCCATTCAGGATCCCCTACTGTCTTCCTCCTTCTTTCCCATGTCCCAGAGCCTCAGACCCTGCTGCAGACCTGGGAGTTCAGAATGAAGTGGTGATGACTAGCTCTGCTTCCTCACTCAGGGCCTGATGGGGGTGGGGGGTGGAAGAGACTGAGGATCTCTATCCAGAAAGGGCCCCGGGTACTGGTTATCCAGGCTATGAGTGGAGTTCCAGACATCATTTCCCTTTCATTGTAAAACCCTCAAAATCTAAGAGTGGCATCACACCTGTGGGTGTGCCTGTCCCTGCCCTACCTTGTCCATCTGAGCAGCCCAGATGGGAGCTGTAGACTCCAGGAACAGCTTAGTCTCATTTGTCTCCAGTAGGGACACTGCTCCATTGATTCTGGAGGCTGCTGCTGCTGCTTGATTTATTTATGTGTATGAATGTGAGTCTGATAGTCTTTAAGTGTTCTATGTGAATGCCTGGTGTATGTGGAGAAGAAGGGGCTGGATCTTCTGGATCTGAAATTGTATAGTTTTGACTACCTTGTGGGTTCTGGGAATGGAACTTGGGTCTGATGCACAAGTAGCACATGGTCTTGCCACTGGGCCATCTTTTTATTTGTACCATTTTTTATATTTATTTATATCAATTTATCTTTGTCTGTCGGGTGGAATCTTATTCCCTCTACACATTGAGTGGGACTACCATGCGTTTTTGTGTTTCTGTTGACTCCTCATCTGCATGATGAAATCCTCCTAATTAGGAACCTGCTCTGTTCCCTCCTCTTTCCCACTGGTCTATGACATGATTCCTGTCCTGTCCAGGCTCAGGATACACAAGCTATTGCTAGCAGGTGACATGAACTCCAGATCTCTTGCGTCCTATCTCAATTAGATGCTCAATAAGATGAGGGACAACAATAGGACTCCAGTAATTCACTCTTGCTTCTTTGCTTCTTACCCTCCTGTCCCTCACCCCGCTCCCAATACAACACACAGTACCTGTCATTGTCAAGGATTTTCATCAGAATACATAGAAGAAGGAAGTAGGGAAGGATTAAAAGCAGGACAGTGATCTTAGGATCGATGGCCATGGATGAAGACTGGTCCACATCTGAAGTAGTGGTTGTGGAGGCTGAAAGCAGGTCAGCAATCTTAGGATCGATGGCCATGGATGAAGACTGGTCCACATGTGGAATAGTGGTTGTTGAGGCTGAAGTGGAAACACAAGTTGAGTCTTTGACCAGACCTCAAATCTTAGAAAATCTCATTGTAGCTTCTGGGTGCTCAGGTAATTCAACAACATAAAGTTCCACCCCTGTTGCTGTGGAACAACTGTTTAGGTGAGCGGATCCCTGACCTCAAAAGACTCATGCAGCTATGTTAGGAAGAACAGGATAATGATGAGTCCTTGTCTTTCCTGCTGGCAGGAGAGCAGGCATGAGGGTGACCTGTGAGGATGGTGACAGGGAAGAAGAAAGATCAGGGGAGATGAAAAGCAACAGTGATTCTAGAATGAAGAAAAAGTCAGGAAATAAAGACTCAGACTGTTACAACCAGTGAGAACCACAGAGAGAAAACAATGTACACACAAGTAATGAGATAGGAGAGGGTGAGAAAGAAGTGACTGGTGGAATAAATGGCCATCAGCACCAGAACTCATGGTGATTAGATTATTACACACCCCACGGCACCCTTCACCTGCCTGAGTTTCCACCCCATCTTCTCAGTTACCTGCAGGCTCTAGCTTTTCTTCCCAATGTGACTCGAACTCCTCAAGCAATTTCTTGCAGTCCCCCTGTGAGGTCCTGGATAAGAAGTCTGTTACATGCTTTTTTTTCTCCCACATCTCCTTCATCCACCTGGATCCAGGATCAACTTCAGTCCACTCTCCAGTGCTTGAGTCAACATGGGCCATTTTGTATCCATTGAGGCCAAAGTCCCAGGATCCATTGAAACGTCCATCTACTTCATGCCAACAACACAGCCTGGCCTGCAGAGAGAGGGGCTCTGTGCCCATTGGAAAGAGATCAGCCTCTGGCCTTGATGAATCCTGTCTACCTACCCTCCCTCCTTTCCCATTATCTGACCTTGCTCTACCCTCCACATTTTAGCTTTGGTGCTGGACCTCTTCTTTTCCTCCATGCAAACACTGAATGTCCCAAACTTGTCACAAATCCTGTTCTTTCCTTTAGGGGGCCATCTAATATGTTCTCTTATTAAATTGTAGCTGTGGGGATTGAACCTAGGACCTCATGCATGCCAGGCAAGCACACTACCACTGAGCTAAATCCCCAACACTATGGAGCCATTTGAATCTTACCTCTGATAGTATTATTCTCCTGTTTCAGGTCAATCATTTGCTGTTTGAACAGGTCAGATAAATCTCGCAGAGTCTCAACCTGTGTTCCCCAGATCTTTGTGGCACTCAGTCTATTTCCTAGAACACCATTGGGATAACAGTTGTTGGTACTGTTACAGTAAATAAAACACTTTTTGTTCAGTTGGCCTATGACTTCCCGATTCCATGGTCCAGATGCTGGTTTTTTAACAGTGAAGCTGTAGCAAAGAGAAGCAGCGTCTGTGAAGGAAACATGCGGTGAGGTTAGGGATGCGGAGCAGGGACGCAGAGACAGTCTCTGCCTGTGGATCAGGAAAGTCCTCTGGAAGGGAGTCTTTAAAAAGAGAAAGAGAGAAATAAGTGTTGACCGAGGTTTCTGTCCCACCCAGTCCTGCCCTGTCTGACAGTTGTTTAGTCACAAAGAAATCACACAGAGGTCTACAGTCATTATAAACTGAGTAACCTAGTATCTCAGGTGTCTTATTAACTCTTACACATTATATTAGCCCATAATTCTTGTCTGTGTTAGCCACGTGACTTGGTACCTTTTTGGCGAGGCAGTCGCATATTGCTATTTTGCTTCCTCTCCAGTTAGGTCATGACTGCAGACTGAAACTTCCCTCTTCTCAGGATTCTCATTGCCCTGCCTATACTCCCTGCCTGGCTACTGGCCAATTAGCATTTTATTAAAATACAATTGACAGGGCACAGACTATTGTCCCACAGCAAGTAAGTAAGAAGTCAATCAATCAGTCAATTAATCAATCGATCCCAGGCTGAGTTTCCACTGTGCTAAAAAAGTTTAACCTTTCTCTGTTACTTGAAGATGCAGGTCAAGGTGTGGCCACCCCTGCTCTCCACCAGGACAATTCCCTTCTCTGTTATCACATGATCTTGCTAGGGGTGGGCCCTGTCAGTTATGACAGGAAAATTCAGGATGTCTTCTCTGGACCTGTTCATTCTGTAGAATCTCCAGAACCTGCTCATGTAGACTGTGTGGAGACAGGATGGTGCGTGAGGCTGGGGGAGGGGGGCAGAGTGGAGCAGGGTGAGGATGGAACAGAGGTTGCATGGACACCATTTTTACTCATCTGTACTCAGATCATAGACTTGAACATCTTTGCTGGTTAGATTCTATTGCCAGTTTGATTTAGCCTAGAGTCACCTAATAAGGTAGTATCTACTGAGGGGCTGTTTTCACTATTAATAATGTAGGAACACCTGGGCACTGTGGACCTTACTATTCCCGGGACAGGCGGTCTCTGGCTGGATAAGAAATCTAGCTAAGCAGGAGCTGGTGATTCAGACAGCAAGCAGCTTCTTCCATGGTTCCTGCTGTGCCTCTCTGACTGTGAAATGAGTTCCTTGGTCCTAGATAATGCTGTGTGGAATGGCATGTGGGCCTGCCTCTGAGTACCTGCCCTGACCTCCCTCAGTGACAGACTATGACTTAGAAATAGGAGTCAAATAAATCAGTTTCTCCCTTACATTGATTTTGGTAGAGTGTTTATCACAGGAACAGAAAGAAACCAGAACAACACACTCCAGATCCCCTGTCTACTGCAGTGGTCCAGGGATGGCTTCCTCGACTGGTCAGAGGCTAGCCCACACTACAGGACACAGAAAATCTAGGCTGGTTAAATCTGACAGTAGAAGAGTGGGGATCAAGAATCTCAGAGAAGTGCATGTGCCAGAGTGGATGAAACAGCAAACATTTCCAGGGGAAGTGTGCAGAGTCCATGCTGTCTGTGGATGCTGGAGAATCTCTGCTGAGAAGCACAGTGAGAAGGACCAGGGAGAAGGGCACCAACATTCCTGGAAGCTCAGAGATGATGATGATGGGTCAAGGCTGGGGTGGGTTAGGAAACTGTATTCATGAATCCCAGCAAATATGGTACAGAAAAATCCCATCAAGTGGAGTAGTCAAGAAGCAGTAATATCAAGGACAGTGGTCCATTGCTGAGTAAGGGGACCCACTTTGAAGCTTAACTGCTTCAGGGAGTTACGACTAACAGAACATGAAAACGCTAAATACAGATAAGTGGTTAGCCAACTCACATGTGACTGAATTTTAATAATTAAAGACAGAACGGAAAATTGTGAAGCTGAAAGCTGCTGTCTTATGAAAATCCCAACTCCTGTGCCCATTGTTTAAACTGGACCATTGGGCCTGAGAGGCGGTGCAATGGTTGTGGGCACTGTCAGCTTTTGTAGAGGATCCACGTTTGATTCTCAGTTACCACACGTGGTAACTGATCACTGCAGGTAACTCCAGCTTCAGGAGATCCAACGCTCTCTCTCTCTTTTTTTAAATATTTATTTATTATGTATACAATATTCTGTCTGTGTGTATGCCTGCAGGCCAGAAGAGGGCACCAGACTCCATTAAAGATGGTTGTGAGCCACCATGTGGTTGCTGGGAATTGAACTCAGGATCTTTGGAAGAGCAGGCAATGCTCTTAACCTCTGAGCCAACTCTCCAGCCCTCCCAACGCTCTCTTTTGACCTCTGAGGCCACCAGGCACATATGTGGTGCACATACATACATGCAGATAAAACAAATAAATCTAAACATAAAAAAAAAATTTAAAGCTGAACCACCTCCCAGACAGACCGAGATTGTCTTCCTAGGAGGACCAATCAGATTCCAACAAAAGTGACCATTCGGGCCCCACAGCAAGTGCAGTCATTCTTTCTGTATCGCTTCATTACTGCCCTGTCACTCATATACAAACCCAGAGATGCTATTGTGAATGTCTGGTGTGGTTATTTGAATGAACCTCTCCTTTACAGAGTAGGGTGTTGGAATTCATGGTTTCCAGTTGGTGGCAGCTGCTTTTACAGGTTCAGGAGGTGTGGCCTGGCTGAAGGAAGTATGAGGCTGGGGCTGTGACTTTGAAAGCCATTCCCATTTCTTCATCTCTGGACCATGGTTGAGGTTTAAGATGTGGGCTTTCAGCTGGGCATGGTATCACAGGGCTCTAATCCCAGCACTTGAGAGACAGAGGCAAGTGAATCTTTCTGAGTTTGAGGCCAACCTGCTCTCCGTAGTGAGTTCCAGGACAGCCAGTGAGACATTGTCTCAAAAACCCAAACCAAATCATACCAGAACAAGCTGAACTAAAAATACGTGGGCTCTAACTTTGTGGCTTCAGTCACAATGCCTGCTTGCTGCCATGTTCCCTGCTGGAATAGTGATGGTGGTTGTTGAGTCTCATGGGAATGGAAGTTGAACCTGGTGGAACAAAGTTGTAATCCTAGCATTTGGTAAACTGAGGGAGAGGAGGGATTGTTGCAATTTTTATTGTGTGGGCTATTGTGTGAAATCCTGCTTAAAACAAAATAACAATAATAAAAATAACTAGGGGAAAAGTATGAACGTGTGTGGTTGTGACTGTCTTGTCCCTGGAAGCATCTATTGCATTCTTCTGGAGAATACCTTAGGAATGTAAGAAAGAAAGTTAAGGACAAAGAGGTCCCAGAATGGTGGAGGGCTTTTGAGGAATCCCAGGAAGGCAGTCTTCAGAGTATAGACAACCTTAGGGCAAGGGGAGCTGTGTGAGACTGCCTCCTGGTGGGGTCTTTAACTGTGCCTAGCACATCTGGTCCAGGTGACTGAATTTCAGGTTTCCTGTGACCACAGTGGCGCTGAGGATGCCACCAGGCATTGCCTTCTGTCACCCAGCACTCTTCAGTAACTTGCCTCCTTCCCTGCCCTCTGCCCTCACTTTTCTCCTAACTTGTTTAATCTACCAAATCCTGGTGGGTAGTGCCAGGGAGAGACTGGGCACTGTGGTAGTGAAGTGGGGAAGGAGAAGCCCAGGAGCTTCTATCCTGGCATACTGCAAACTTCCTGACTCAGAGCCAGGTTCTGTTCCCCCAGCCACCCTCCACTTAGACCCTGGGAACTCACCAGCCAACTCCTTGGTCACCAGACAGCTCAGTAGAACCAAAAGTCTCAGCTTCTGAAAATGATTGTTCAGTGAGTTCCGAGGCTTTGCCATGGTTCCTTCCTGAGACCTGGCTACAGACAGGTGTGACTGGAGCTGTGGAGAGAATCCAGGAGACCTCAGTACTGCTCTACAGAGGACCCTGAGCAGAGATTCCCAAAGGTCTCAGACAGCTGGGCTGTAAATTCAGGTCTTTCCATGCTCCGGCCATGCTGGTGCCTAGTTCCAGTCTTTTCCTGCATCTCTTAGGGGTCCCTCCCGGGCCCTGGAGCTCAGATCCCCCCTGCCAGAGAACCGCGGTCCTTGTGCCCTTAGGTGCATGAAGGGCACCATGTGAACTGAGAGGTGAGGGCACTGTGGTCCTGGACTCCACACCCTACAGTCCCTTCCTCTCACTCACTGGCAGCTGTGCCCTCTGGAACCATTGTAAACAGAATCAAGAAACTCATCTATGCTTTGGGCTACTTCTTTGCAGACCTCAGAGAGATGCAGATAAATTTATTTGGGACAGTGTAAGCCCTGTGCCATGTCAATGCACACAACCACGCCCTGTGGTATTGCTTGGCATTCCTGTCCTCATCAAAGTAGATGCCTCTGAATCACTCTTCTAGCAGTTCCTTCTGCTTCTGCTACAACTTCACACACAGTGAATCTCCCTCAGAACTCCTGCTCCTCCTCACTTCCTCTTTTGTAAATTTCTTCTCCATCCCAGAATCATTTGCCACTCCAGGTTCCTTTTCTATGACCTTTCCTGCACCCACATGGAATTTGTCACCTCTCTGCTTGCCACTGTCACTCAACCCCCATGCTTGACCCTCCCTAGTTATCCCCCACCCCCTCCATTTCCTTCCTTTTACTCTCTCCCTGCTGAAGACAATTGCTATCTTGTCAGCAAGGCTGAGCTTTTCTCCTTGACTCTGTGACATTGGAACCTAGGACATTTAGGAAAGTTCTGCTATCAAAAAACTACTTACAATTAAAAGCAGCTTCTGGGATCTGGAGAGAGGACTCAGAGGGTGAGAACACCAGCTGCTCTTTGGGGATCCAGGCTAGATCCCCAACACTCAAACCGCAGCTCACAACCTTGGTTAGTGAGGTTCCAGGGGATTCCATGCAAACTCCTGGCCTCCATAGGCACTGCACACATACAGTGCAGAGAATCACACACTGACAAAGTACTCATGAGATAAAAATGAATGATTATCCTTTTCTGTTTGAGAAGAGGCTTTTACATAGGAAAAGTCCAAAATCTTGGTAGAAAAATTTTGAATTTGTTGTCACTTTTAAGTGTGTTTTTGTAAGTGAACTGTATGTTTGCGAGAGAATTTAACACACACACACACACACACACACACACACACACAAACACACAGGTGTTTTTGAGGTTTTTATTTCTCATCTCAGTTTCCCTTAACATAGAACAATTTTTTTTTTATATCTGATTTTGCTCCTGGATACTTTGTGTGATCTGAAATGCTTGTTTCTGGAGGTGGCCCCGAGGTGGCTAAGGAGCAGGACAAAGGATAACCATGGGGGAGGGGGACTTTCAAAGGGCGCAGAGGAAGTAGCATGAGAAAAGAGACTCCGTTTTTTCGCGCCCCCCCCCCAAAAAAAAATAAAAAAATAATCAGCAGGGAAAGAGGAGAAATAAGAAACAGGGCGGTGGCTGCAGGACAGAAAAGGGAAATAGACGCGACGTTTACCTTCGTGTCCCCCGTGGAAGGATGGGGCAAGAGCCCTGACCCGCGCGACCAGGCAGTGCGGCTCAATCTCTTACTCTGGCTGTCAGGGAGCATGGGGCAGACAGAATGGACAGACAGACACCTCTGCCTCGCGCGGACCAGGTGCAGAGCAAGCCTCTGGGCAGGTCAACTTTCTCTCAGGTTCGCGCGGTGGGCAGCGATTGCGGGGTTTGGATAACAGAACTCTTCCCCACTTTCCCCACTCAGGAAGCGATTAAAGCCCCCCCCCTCCCCGCCAGCGCGCCCCTTGGAAGGCCGCTCCCTCAAGTTTGCCTCCTCCTCAGGTCGGAGGCTGGCGGGGCTCTGGGAGGACCCCCAGTCACCGTCGTCCTTCACTTTCCCAGCCCGGCCATCACTGCCGCCTTACCTGGGCAAAAATGGGAGCCGGCACCAGACTGCAGCTCCTGAGCACAGATGGGCAGAAGGGCAGAAGAGAGGGCGCAGGGGACGGGAAGTGGACCTGGCTTTATGGTCTCTGACAAAACGGGAGACCTAAAACAAGTTTCAGAACTCACAGTCCCTGCGGCCGCCGCTTGCCCCTCCCACACGCCCGCGCCGGCCAGCCCGCACCTAGAAGAACGTGCCCCCCTGAGGAAGCTTTTTTTCTTTTTCTTTTTCTGTTTTCTTTTCCCCTTGTAACTTTCCCCCAAAATGCCGGAAATTGACGGTAATCTCTAGAAAATTCTCCCACAGTCGTAGTTGACGACAGGGAGCCCGGAAAGTGGCAAGTGGAAAGAGCACAGCCCCCCCCCCCCACCCGCGGGCGCAGGTCGCCTGTTTTTATTAGTAAGGATGCCTGTGCTCAGTGCCAGTCACGGAGTCTTTTTAGTGCACACATACATGACGTGGGGGTGTCATATATCAATTTGTTGATTTCATTGTTTAAGTAATAAATAAACTGCTTGGGCTCATAGCTTAGAACATAGGTGGGTGGAGTAAACAGAACAGAATGCTGGGAGGAAGAGGAAGTGAGGTAAGACGCCTCAGAGAGACGCCATGCTCCCAGCCCCCAGGCAGACGCATGCGTTGAAGCTCTGACCCAGGATGAACTTAGGCTGGAATCTTCCTGGTAAGCGCACCTAGGGGCGCTACACAGATGATTAGAAATGGGCTAAATTAATATGTGAGAATTAGCCTAGAAGAGGCTAGATAGAAATGGGCCAAGCAGTGATTAAATGAATACAGTGTGTGTAGTGTTATTTCGGGCATAAGCTAGCCAGGTGGCCGGTGTGGCCGGAGTGCCGGGGAGGACAGAGCCCTGCAGCTCATATTACTACAAATGGTGCCCAGTCATGTGGACAGCTGTATCCACTGAAAGCCTGAAAAAGCTTGGGAAAGAGTAAAGCATGTTTTCTTGATAGCAGCGATTTCTCGGGTCTGCTCTGCTTGTTAGAAGGAAGCAAGCGCTCTCATCTAAGAGAGGCTTCCTGACTCAGCTTTAGCTGCAAAGCTTGCAGCTCTTTTAAGAGGTCCTGCCACGAAACACTTAAACGTTGTTGCCGAAAAGCTGTGCCATTTAAAAGTGCCAGCTTTCTGGGCTGTCCTGCCAGGGCAAACTCTGACTCTTTTACACAGGCAGTTCGTGCGATTTGCAAGCACACGCTGCTGAAGCTCGCTTGCTGGCAGGGACCTTGAAATGCCATAGAGTTGTGGCAGTAAACATGGCTACAGCCAGTACCTCAGCCATGAGGCTGGAAAGCTAAGGAATGGGCTACATCTAGCTGGCAAAGCCACGGCTTTAGTCCTACTGATATTGCTTGGTAAATTAAAGACTCATGTGGTCAGAAAAAGAGAGATACAGTAAAAAGAGATTCAAAAAATTTTTTAAAATTATTTACAGCGTGTTAAAAATATATGCAAGCTAAAAGTTGAAGTTCTTAAAGTAAAAAAAAAAGGAAGAGAGTTGTTGTGTGTGGTAGTACACACCATTAATCCCAACACTTGGAAGGCAGAGGGAGATTGACCTCTGTGACTTCAAGGTGTGGTAGCACACGCCTTTAATCCCAGTGCCTAGAAGGCAGAGGCAAACAGATCTCTGTGAGTTCAAGGTGCAGTAGCATACACCTTTAATCCCAATGCCTGGGAGGCAGAGACAGGCGGATCTCTGAGAGTTCAAGGACAGCCTGGTCAACAGAGTTATTCCAGAACAAAGATATACAGAGAATATAAAATAAAATTAAAAATAAATGAAATAGAGTTCAAAATAAAGCCGTACAAAGATGGAATATACACAGAGAATATTGATACTGTATGCTATTATGCTCTCTTTGAATTGTTTGAATGCTGAGAAAAGAGCAACAGCTGCTAAAAGATATTTGTTTATAAATGCTGCTGAACTAATCCAACATAGATACTTTGAAAATGCCTTGATTTTGAAATTTGGGTCTAAGGATATGATGCTTTGGAAAGGGTCTTCTTTGGTTTTCACAGAGGATGAGACCCTGTTCATTTCTTCTATTCCGATGTGGTATGATGGACCACGCCCTCCTGAAGGGTTGCTGTGAACATCTTCAGAAAATTGTTTCGCTCAACTGCCAACTGAGATGAAACTAGCACACAGGTTATACCATGAAAGACCTAATTAATGACACCCCCATTTAGCAGGAAGCAGTTTGGAGAGAAAAAACTGCGCCCATGTTCCCAAATATTGTTTATAAATGTTCTTTTACATTTAAAGGGGGATATGATATAGATATGAATAATTTGTATTAGTATAGATTTTGCTTTATTGATAGAGATTTAAGGTCAATTTTGTTATATGTATTTCTGATCTTTATTAAGGTATTGTGATTGTGTAGTTCACTTAAAAATGTAATGTATATAGGTTGTTAATAGATAATCATAATAGTCAAATTTGTAGTCATGTTAGTTAATATTTTCTAGATGTGCGTAGATATATTTTAGATAGGCATTCTTCATATTTTTCAAAGATTATAGAATATGGCATTTTAAATGTTTTAATAACTTAGGGGTTTTCATGACAATGAGGCATGTCTGCTCCTGGCAGCACCAATCTACTTCAAGAAGAAGATGGGCATCGAAGAGGATCCTTAATGGAGTTTGATAGCCATTTGGGCAAGAAACTGCTCTTGCCTGGACTATTGCATAAACTGGACACAGAGAACCCACAGAGAGAGGACTACTGAACTTGCTTAAAGGTGAGATGATCTTTCGGGGTTCCTGATTCATGAAAGAGTCTGCAAGACATTCTTCAGGACAAGCAGATAGTGACTGCCTTTGAAATTTCCTGCTTCATGGAAATGTCTCTGGATACCATGGGCCTGTAGGCCGAAGATGGATGCCCCAATGGTACAGAGGAACTTTGGGTGACTGTCCAGGCAGCGAGATGACTCTGTCATTTCTAGAGTTTTAAAAGTTGCTTTTTTCTTGTTTGCTTAGGTAATATTGTATCTTTCTGGAGTCTTTGGTGGAGTTAAGAATAGTTAGTTATAGTTATAGTTTTCCTTAATTATGATAAAGATTATTGTAATTTTTACTTGATAATTATTTTGTTATATGTAATTTTGCTATGTTAAGGTTAAAGGCTTCCTTTTTTTGTTTAAACAGAAAAAGGGGAAGTGATGTGGGAGTATCATATATCTATCTGTTGATTTCATTGTTTAAGTAATAAATAAACTGCTTGGGCTCATAGCTTAGAACATAGGTGGGTGGAGTAAACAGAACAGAATGCTGGGAGGAAGAGGAAGTGAGGTAAGACACCTCAGACAGAGACGCCATGCTCCTACCTCCCAGGCAGACGCACGCGATGAAGCTCTGACCCAGGATGGACATAGGCTAGAATCTTCCCAGTAAGCACACCTAGGGGTGCTACACAGATGATTAGAAATGGGCTAAATTAATATGTGAGAATTAGCCTAGAAGAGGCTAGATAGAAATGGGCCAAGCAGTGATTAAATGAATACAGTTTGTGTGTTGTTATTTCGGGCATAAGCTAGCCAGGTGGCTGGGGTGCCGGGGATGCAGCCCCGCAGCTCATATTACTACACACACACACACACACACACACACACACACACACACACACACACAGAGGCGTTTTGGGGTTTTTATTTCTCATCTCGGTTTCCCTTAACTAGAACAATTTTTTAAAACTCTCTTTTTGTTCCTGGGAACTTTGAGTGATCTCAAATGCTTGTTTCTGGAGGTGGCCCCAAGGTGGCAAAGGAGCAGGATAAAGGATAACCATGGGGGGTGGGGGGCTGGAGAGATGGCTCAGAGGTTAAGGGCACTGACTGCTCTTCCTGAGGTCCTGAGTTCAATTCCCAGCAACCACATGGTGGCTCACAACCATCTGTAATGAGATCTGGTGCCCTCTCTGGCGAGTAGGCATATATGAAGACAGAACACTGTATACATAATAAATAAAAATATTTTAAAAAAAATTTAAAAAAAAGGATCACCATGGGGGGAGGGCTTGCAAAGGGCGACAGAGGAAGTTGCATAAGGAAAGAGACTCCGTCTTTTCGCGCCCCCCCCCAAAAAAAGAAAAAAAATTAATCAGCGGGGAAAGAGGAGAAAAAGGAAGTTGGGCGGTGGCTGCAGGACAGAGAAGAGAAATAGAGGTGACCTTTACTTTCGTGTCCCCCGTGGAAGGATGGGGCAAGAGCCCTGACCCACGCGACCAGGCAGTGCGGCTCAATCTCTTACTCTGGCTGTCAGGGAGCATGGGGCAGACAGAATGGACAGACAGACACCTCTGCCTCGCGCGGACCGGGTGCAGAGCAAGCCTCTGGGCAGGTCAAGTTTCTCTCAGGTTCGCGCGGTGGGCAGCGATTGCGGGGTTAGGACCACAGAACTCCCTCCCCGTTTTCTTAGACCCCCAGGAAGCGATTAAAGTTTTCTGTCTGCCAGCGCGCCCCTTGGCAATTGGCTCCCTCAAGTTTGCCTCCTCCTCAGGTAGGAGGTTGGTGGGGGCGCTTCGCAGACCTGTCTGCTCCTGCGTTTCTCCCCTCCCCACCCCTTGTTGTCCTCCACTTTCCGCGCCCAGCCACTGCCGCCACCTTACCTGGCCAAAGATTATTTTTGTTGTTCCTTCATAACTGTAATTCTGCTAGTGTTATGAATCATAGTATGAATATCCGATATGCAAGCTATCTGACATGTGGCCTGTGACCATTTTGAAAAGCCCCTTGAACCCTCCAAAGGGTTGAGACCCATTAGTTGAGGACCACTTCCCTTGGAGCTCCTTGACCACCACAGTCTTCTCTGTCCCCCGGGGTCTCTGGTGTCTTTAGGTCTGGTTCTGGAATCTTGGTCAGATTTCCAGAAATGTTGTGGGGTATTCGCCAGAGAAGACTGCTCAGACATGCATTTGAAACCCCAAAGCCAACTGGAGTGACACATTTCCTCCAACAAGGCCACACTGACCCCACAAAGCCAAAGCCTCCCTGGTTACCAAGCATTCGAATTTATGAGCCTATGTGGGCCATTCTTATTTAAGCAACCGCAAATATATACTGAGGTTAAAAAAAAAAAAAACATAGAAAGCTGGAAGGATGCCTCAATGATTAAGGGCACCAGCTGCTTTTCCAGAGGACCTAAGTTCAAATACAAACACCCACATGGTGCTCACAACAGCAGTTATGTGTAGCTGGAGTTACAGATGACTGCAGTTCCAGGAATATGACACCTTCCTCTGTCCTCCAAGGGCACCAGGCATATACATGGTATGCACACATATATTCAGGCGAAACAACATACATACACATAAAATAAAATAATTTTTAAAACTTGTATGAACATTTATCCTAAGCAAAAATCCAAATTTTGATAGTCCTGTTTTCTTGTATATAAATGTTATTTACGTGAAACAGACATTTTTTTTTGCCACGAGGTGTTTTATTTTCATCAATCATACAAATAATTTTCTATAATATCCCAGGGCAAACCGGTGAAATTTGGCAGTCCGATTAGTGGGGGGTCCCCCTTCAGGGACCCGCGGGTCGGTGGCATCGGCGCGGAGTGCCCGGGTTCACAGTGCAGCAGTGCAGCTTGTGGCTCGCGTCCATCTTGCAGGTGGCTCTTCCTCCACATCACGAGGGGGTCTCGGAGATGACGGGGTGGGGTGGGGTGGGGGAATCCTCCAGTCTGGGCTTTTAGGAAATTTCACTCCTCTTTTCCTGTTCAATGGTCTCTTTGGTCGGCAGGGTGTTCTTCTCCTGCGTCTCGGTCTTCTTCAGCTTGGCCTTATTGAAGCTGGCGATTTCCCCCATGTCCGGCTTGTCTGCCATTTTCGTACAACCCGTGGAGTCTCCTTCCGAGCTCGCGCTCCAGGTGCTCCCACTCGCCTTGCTGCAGCAAGAGACCTGAAACAGACATTAAAGATAACTTTCTGGAAAGAATCTGCTGCACACAGGAAAAGTACTGTTAAAGGAAACTATGAAGTAATATATGCTTACATTAAGCTAAGGAAGGCTTCCAGTTAACAATCTTGATCTCTACCCTAAAAACAAAGAGCAGAGCAAACTAACCTCTGGAAACCAGAAGAATGAAAACAAGAATGACGATAAGGATCTTTTTAAAAAGTAGAAAATACAGATACACTAGGGAAAAAAAAATCAACGAAGTAGTAAAACTCAATGAAGACACTCGTTCCTCTGCCCCTTGTACTCCCTGCCCTCACTTGCACATCAATGGGCCAGGAAAGTTGAATGACACTCTAATCAATCAATGTGATGGACCAAATGAAGAGGATAAAAGGCTAAACATCATCATCCCGTCAACAAATGCAGAAAAAGAAAAGGTGTCAAAACTCAACACACTTTCTGATAAAAATCTGCCAGGAAATTAAATATGGGAAGAATGTACAGAGATAGAGAGAGAGAGACTTACAATATAATACAGATAGCATAATACTTAACAGTGAGGAGTTGAAGCCAGGAAGGTGCCATTCGCATCTTTACTCAATGCGGCACTAGAAATCCTAGCTAATTGAGCAAGAAACATAAATAAAATGCATCTAGTTTAGAAATGAAGAGGTTAAGGAGTCTCTTCATGCATATGACATGATAGTAAGCTTAGAAAACTCTGAAGAGTCCAGCAAAAGATTCTAGGAGTAATAAATTGTGTATCAAATTGTAGGATAAAAAAATCAGCAAACAAAAATAACCACTTGTATTTACATACACTAACAACATTTGATCAGAAAGTTAAAGTAAGAGAACTGCTTCAACAACTTCAGCCAAAAGAGGTAAAATAGCTGAGAAAAGACAGATGAAAGAAACTGAAGGGAATACACTAATTGGGGACACACCCTGTATTCACTGATTGTAAGAAATACAGTTACAATGTTCAAACCAAAGTGGCCTACAGATTGTCTTCTCTTTTAAAATCCCACTAGTATTCTTCCTAAAAAAAGAAAAAAAGTTGGGCATGGTGGTTCACACCTTTAATCCCAGTACCTGGTGGGCAGAGGCAAGTGAGTCTCTGTGAGTTAGGGCTACACAGAGAAACCCTGTCTCAGAGAAAATAAAAGAAGAATGCACTTGCCAGTGAGAGCAAAGACAAGCAGACAAAGAGCAGAGCTTCCTTCTTTGTGTCCTTTACGTAGGCAGCCAGCAGAAAGTGTGGTCCAGATTAGAGGTGGATCTTCTCACCTCTACCTCAAAAGATCTGTGTTAAAAAGGTGTCTTCCCACCTCAAAGATCAGGATTAGAAATGGGATCTGCCCACATGAAATGATTTAAGTAAGAAATTAGTTGCTCACAGGTATGGCTAGGCTTTGGGGTTTTGGTTAAATCCAGATGTAGTCAATTTGGCGACCCAGAATAGCCATCACATCCACCAAGATGTTTTCAGAAAGCCTTTAAGATAGAAGATAAGAACCTTCATCTGGTGATGGATGGAGATAGAGACAGAGACCCACACTGAAGCACCGGACTGAACTCCCAAGGTCCCAATGAGGAGCAGAAGGAGGGAGAACATGAGCAAGGAAGTCAGGACCACGAGGGGTGCACCCACCCACTGAGACAGTGGAGCTGATCTATTGGGAGCTCACCACGGCCAGCTGGACTGTGACTGAAAAAGCATGGGATAAAACCGGACTCTCTGAATATGGCGGACAATGAGGGCTGCTGAGAAGCCAAGGACAATGGCGCGGGGTTTTGATCCTACTTAATGTTCTGGCTTTGTGGGAGCCTAGCCAGTTTGGATGTTCACCTTCCTAGACATGGACAGAGCGGGGAGGACCTTGGACTTTCCACAGGGCAGGGAACTCTGACTGCTCTTTGGACTGGAGAGGGAGGGGGAGAGGAGTGGGGGGAGGAGGAGAAGGGTGGGAGGAGGGGGAGGGGAATGGGAGGCTGGGAAGAGGCAGAAACTTCTTTTTCTCAATAAAAAATTAAAAAAAAAAGATTGAAGATAAGACACTAGAATCCGGGCAGTAGTGGCGCATGCCTTTAAACCCAGCACTCGGGAGGCAGAGGCAGGTGGATCTCTGTGAGTTCAAGGCCAGCCTGGTCTATAAGAGCTAGTTCCAGGTCAGGTTCCAAAGCTACAGAGAAACCCTGTCCCCAACCCTTCCAAAAAAGACACTAGGACTAAAGCACCCAAGTTTAGGCATCTCTTACTCCATGTATCCTGCACCTCAAAAACCGATGAACCACTGATGCTCTGAAGAAACAACACAGGAAGAAAAGTATAGTGGATGCTGCAGAATATTCTAAACTTCTGCCCAAGGGGGGGGGGGAACTCCAGTAACAACAGATTTCCAAGAGGTAAAACTTTCCTCATGAGAACTTTTACTTCAAAGTCTAAATCCAGTTGCTGTGATTGCTGTTGGTACCTCTTCTCTTCAGGATGTGGAGACACAGAACTGCCTTAGAGTGCAGGCTCCTCCTGGGACAGATGAGACGAAGTTGGGAAACGGTTGCTTGGCAAACCAAGCATAGATGAAAACAAACTTTCTCTGCTTATTTCTCAAACGTTCTGTCAGAATCTGTACCCTGGATAAGGAAGTGGCCTTTGAGCTCAGTTCTTCACACTCTACCAGTTACAAAGGAGTGCTTTGCTTGTGTATATTTTTTGCCTTGTTTCTATGTTCTTCTTTTCATTTTTATTACTGTTATTAATTGAGGTATTGCTTCTTGCAAGGAGAGGCAAGAGTTTCTCATGATCATGTACATGAATAAAGGGGGGGGGGCTTCAGAGTTGAGGTAATGCTTTTCAGTCTGTATAAAGGCCATACAAAATAAAGCTTGTTATGCAGTTGTTCACACTCTGCATCCCCTGTGTCCTGATTTGCACGAGACCCTTACCCAGGGACCCCAACACACTAGGATAGGAAATTTCCAGTCATATCAGTTCACTGCGGAAGCCAAAAACTCCTCTTCCCCTGCTTCTATTCTCAGTTGCTCCCTGTCCCCTTATTCTCCTTGTTCCCACAGCAGGGGAACTGTGGAAGATCACATGTGTCTTCCTCTCTTCATCGCCAGGGCTACTGGATTTGTCTACTTAGACCAGTCACATAAATGTTCTCCTAACAAGAAGATCACCAACTAAATCCTCACGACATCAGTGAATGCTAAAGAATTTCTCCGAAGGGTTTGAAGGGAATGCTTGCACTGAAACTGTGAGACTGACTGACCCCATGGCATGAGATGGTCATCTACTGGTCCTTGGACTCAGCTACGGCAAAGGCAGTTTGGCTCAGTGACAGGACCCAGGGTACCCTGATCAATTCCCTTATATTGATAAATGACTGACTCTTGTTTAAAACCCATCTTCAGGTTGACTTAAGAGTTGTGATTCTAGAGATTATTCTGATGTTTAAGTTTCTAAAAAAAACTCCTGTCACCGGCCTCCAGCCACCTGTCCTGCTCCCTTCCTAGGCTGAGACCTTCTGTTGGGTTCCCTCCACCCTGCCTACAGCCCATCTGCCTCTTCCCCATCTCCCCACCACTTTCAGACTCATCTTCACCCCTTTCCTAATAAGCCCCAAGCCCTATGCTCTCCTGGAGTCCATCCTCCCAACCATGATGAGTGTTCCCCTTACTCCACATCCTGTCTAATATAAGCTATTATTGGTGTGCTTTTTAACTTAGCCATTTCTGACAGGTATAAGATGGTATCTCAGAGTTGTTTTGATTTGCATTTCCCTAATGGCTATGGATGTTGAACATTTCCTTAAATATCCTTTGGCCATTTGAGATTCTTCTCCTGAGAATTTTCTGTTTAGTTCTATACCTCATTTTTAATTGGGTTTTTTAGAATTTTGATGTCTAATTTCTTGAGTTCTTTATATATTTTGGAGACCAGTCCTTTGATACGGGGTTGGTGAAGATCTTCTCCCATTCAGTATGCTGCTTTTTTGTCTTATTGACTGTGTCCTTTGCTTTACAGAAGCCTCTCAGTTTTAAAAAGTCCCATTTATTTATTGTTGCTCTCAGTGTCTGTGCTACTGTGGTTATATTTAGGAAGTGGTCTCCTGAGCCCATGCACTGAAGACTACTACCCACTTTTTCTTCTTTCAGGTTCAGTGTGATTGGATTTATATTGAGGTCTTTAATCCATTTAGACTTGAGTTTTGTGCATGGGGATAGATATGGATCTATTTTCATTCTTCTACATGTTAACATCCAGTTATGCCAGCATCATTTGTTGAAGATACTTTTTTCCCCATTGTATAATCTTAGCTTCTTTGTCAATCAGATGTTCATGGGTATATGGATTAATATCAGGGTCTTCAATTCGATTCCATTGGTCAACCTCTCTGTTTTTATGCCAGTACCAAGCTGTTTTCATTGCTGTAGCTCTGTAGTAGAGCGTGATATCACAGATGGTGATGCTTCCGGAAGTCCCTTTATTGTACAGGATTGTTTTGGCTATCCTGGGTTTTTTTTTCTTTTCCATATGAAGTTGATTATTGTTCTCTTGATGTTTGAGAAGAATTGTGTTGAGATTTTGATAGGGATTGCATTGAATTTATAGATTGCATTGGGTAGGACTGCCATTTTTACTATGCTGAACCAAACTATCCAAGAGCATGGGAGATCTTTCCATTTTTTGGTATCTTCTTCAATTTCTTTCTTCAAAGACTTAAAGTTCTTGTCAAATAGGTCTTTCACTTCCTTGGTTAGTGTTACCCCAAGATATTTTATGCTATTTGTGGCTATTGTGAAAGGTGATGTTTCTCTGATTTCCCTCTCAGCTTCTTTATCATTTGTGTACAGGAGGGCTACTATTTTTTTTTTTAGTTGATCTTGTATTCTGCCACATCATTGAAGGTATTTATCAGCTGTAGGAGTTCTCTGGTAGAGTTTTTGGGGTCACTTGTATATACTATTATATCATCTGCAAGTAACAAAACTATGACTTCTTCCTTTTCAATTTGAATCTCCCTGATTTCATTTTGTTGTTTTATTGTTATAGCCAAAACTTCAAGAACTATGTTGAAGAGATATGGAGAGGGTAGACAGCCTTGTCTTGTTCCTGATTGTAGCAGAATCACTTTGAGTTTCTCTCCATTTAATTTGATGTTGGCTGTCAGCTTGCTCTCTATTGATTTTATTAAATTTAGATATGTTCCTTCTATCCCTGATCTCTTCAAGACCTCTATCATGAAGGAATGTTGGATTTTGTTGAATACTTTTTCGGCATCTAATGAAATGATCATATGGGTTTTTTCTTTCAGTTTTTTTTTATATGATGAATTACATTGATAGATTTTCATATGTAGAACCAGCCCTGCATCTCTGGGATGAAGCCCACTTGATCATGGTGGATAATTTTTTTTTGTTGTGTTCTTGGATTCAGTTTTTCAGTATTTTATTGAGTATTTTTGTATCCATGTTCATGAGGGAGATTAGTCTGTAATTCTCTTTCTTGATTGAGTCTTCGTGTGGTTTCAGTATCAGGGTAACTGTAGTCTCATAAAAAGTGTTTAGCAATGCTTCTTCTGTTTCTATTACATGGAATACTTTGAGGAGTAGAGGTATTAGCTCTTCTTGGAAGTTTTGGTAGAATTCTGCACTAAAATCATCTGGCCCTGAGCTGTTTTTTTTAGTTGGGAAGCTTTTGATGATAGCTTCTATTTCCTTGCAATGTATAGGTCTATTTAAATTGCTCACCTGGTTGTGATTTGATTTTGGTATATGATATCTACCTAAAAAATTGTCCATTTCTTTAAATTTTTCAATTTTGTAGAGTACAGGTTTTTGTAGTATGACCTAATAATTATCTGAATTTCCTCAGTGTCTGTTGTTATGCCCACTTTTTCATTTCTGATTTTGTTAATTTGGATGTTCTCTCTGCCTTTTGATTAGTTTGAATAAGGGTTTGTCTATCTTGTTGATTTTCTCAAAGAACCAGCTCTTTGTTTTATTGATTCTTTGTTTCTATTTTGATGATTTCAACCCTCAATTTGATTATTTCCTGTCTTACTCCTCCTGGATTAGTCTACTTCTTTTTGTTCTAGAGCTTTCAGGTGTGATGTTAAGTCACTAATGTGAGCTTTCTCCGTTTTCTTTATGTGGACATTTAGTGCTATGAACTTTCCTCTTAGCACTGCTTTCATAGTATCCCATAGGTTTGGATATGTTGTGCCTTCATTTTTGTTAAATTCTAGGAAGTCTTTAATTTCTTTATTTATTTCTTCCTTGACCCAGGGGTGGTTCAGTAGTTCACTGTTCAATTACCATGAGTTTGTCGACTTTCTGAGAGTAGTATTGTTATTAAATTCTAACTTTAATCCATAGTGATCCAATAAGACACAGGGGGTTACTCAAACTTTTTTTGTATCTGTGGAGGTTTGCTTTGTTACTAAGTATGTGATCAACTTTTAGAGAAGGTTCAATGAGGTGCTGAGAAGAAGGTATTTTCTTTCCTGTTTGGGTGGAATGTTCTGTAGATGTCTGTTAAGCCCATTTGATTCATGACATCTCTTCTCTTATTTCTGTTAAGTGTCTGTCCATTGCTGAGAGTGGAGTGTCGAAGTCTCCTGCTATTACTGTATGGGGTTTAATGTGCGATTTAAGTTTTAGTAACGTTTCTTGTATTAGGGGCATAGATGGTCAGGATTGAGACTACATCTTGGTGGATTGTTCCTGTTATGAGTATGAAGTGACCTTCTCCAGCTTTTTTGATTGATTTTAGTTTAAAATCTATTTTGTTAGATACTAGGATAGCTACACCTACTTGTTTCTTAGGTCCATTTGGTTGGAAAACCTTTTCCCAAAACTTTACCAGTATCTGTCTTTGAGGTTGAGGTATGTTTCTTTCTTTCTTTCTTTCTTTCTTTTTTTTTTTATTGCGAAAAGAAGAAAAAAAAACATAAACAAAAAACAAGTTTCCACTTCCTCCCAGCCTCCCATTTCCCTTCCCCTCCTCCCACCCTTCTCCCCCTCCTCCCACCCTTCTCCCCCTCCTCCCACTCTTCTCCCCCTCCCCCCACTCCTCTCCCCCTCCCTCTCCAGTCCACAGAGCAGTCCGGGTTCCCTGCCCTGTGGTAAGACCTAGGACCTCCCACCTCCGTCCATATCTAGGAAGGTGAACATCCAAACTGGCTGGGCTCCCACAAAGCCATCAAATTACATAGGATCAAACCCCCGTGCCATTGTCCTTTGCGTCTCATCAGCCCTCATAGTTCGCCATGTTCAGAGAGTCCAGTTTTATCCCATGCTTTTTCAGTCACAGTCCAGCTGGTCTTGGTGAGCTCTCAATAGATCAGCTCCACTGTCTCAGTGGGTGGGTGCATCCCTCGTGGTCCCGACTTCTTTTCTCATGTTCTCCCTCCTTCTGCTCCTCATTGGGACTTTGGGAGCTCAGTCCAGTGCTCCAGTGTGGGTCTCTGTCTCTATCTCCATCCATCGCCAGATGAAGGTTCTATGATGATATGCAAGATATTCGTCAGCATTGCTCAAGGATAGGGTCATTTCAGGTTCCCTATTCTCAACTGCCCAAGGAACTAACTGGGGACCTCAGCTTGGGCACCTGGGAGCCCCTCTAGGGTCAGGTCTCTTGCCAACCCTAAAGTGGTTCCCTTAACTAAGAATTGTGGTTCCGTGCTCCCCTGTCCAACCTTCCTTTATCCCAATCCTCTTGCTTTCCCAAGGCCCGACCTCCTTCCCTTCTAACTTTTCTCTCCCCATCTCCCCTTACCCCCAACCCACCCCACCCCAAGATTCCAATTTTCTCCCCGGCAAATTTGTCTACTTCCCTTAGCCAAGAGGATAACTATATGTTTTTCCTTGGGTTCCCCTTCTTACTTAGCTTCTTTAGATTCACCTATTGTAGACTCCGTGACCCTTATTTATGGCTAGAAACCAATTATGAGTGAGTACATCCCATCTTCATCTTTTTGGGTCTGGGATACCTCACTCAGGATAGTGTTTTCTATTTCCATCCATTTGCATGCAAAATTCGAGAAGTCATTGTTTTTTACCGCTGAGTAGTACTCTAATGTGTAGATATTCCATACTTTCTTCATCCATTCTTCCATTGAAGGGCATCTAGGTTGTTTCCAGGTTCTGGCTATTACAAATAATACTGCTATGAACATAGTTGAACAAATGCTTTTGTCATATGATAGGGCATTTCTTGGGTATATTCCCAAGAGTGGTATTGCTGGGTCCAGGGGTAGGTTGATCCCGAATTTCCTAAGAAACCGAAACACTGACTTCCATAGTGGTTGCACAAGATTGCATTCCCACCAGCAATGGATGAGGGTACCCCTTCCTCCACAACCTCTCCAGCAAAGGTTATCGTTGGTGTTTTTGACTTTAGCCATTCTGACAGGTGTAAGATGATATCTCAAAGTTGTTTTGATTTGCATTTCCCTGATTGCTAAGGAAGTTGAGCACGACCTTAAGTGTCTTTTGGCCATTTGAACTTCTTCTGTTGAGAATTCTCTGTTCAGATCAGTGCCCCATTTTTTAATTGGGTTAATTAGCATTTTAAAGTCTAGTTTCTTGAGTTCTCTATATATTTTGGAGATCAGACCTTTGTCTGTTGCGGGGTTGGTGAAGATCTTCTCCCAGTCAGTAGGTTGCCTTTGTGTCTTAGTGACAGTGTCCTTTGCTTTGCAGGAGCTTCTCAGTTTTAGTAGGTCCCATTTATTCAATGTTGCTCTTAATGTCTGTGCTTCTGGAGTTATACATAGGAAGCGATCTCCTGTGCCCATCTGTTGTAGGGTATTTCCCACTTTCTCTTCTATCCTTTTCAGTGTGTTCGGGCTGATATTGAGGTCTTTAATCCATTTGGACTTGAGTTTTGTGCACGGTGAAAGATGTGGGTCTATTTTCATTCTTCTACAGGTTGACATCCAGTTGTGCCAGCACCATTTGTTGAAGATGCTTTCTTTCTTCCATTGTATACTTTTAGCTCCTTTATCAAAAATGAGGTGTTCATAGGTTTGTGGGTTAAAATTCGGGTCTTCTATACGATTCCATTGGTCGACTTCTCTGTTTTTATGCCAGTACCACACTGTTTTCATTACTGTAGCTCTGTAATAGAGTTTGAAGTCAGGGATGGTAATGCCTCCAGAAGATCCTTTATTGTATAGGATTGTTTTGGCTATCCTGGGTTTTTTGTTTTTCCATATAAAGTTGATTATTGTCCTCTCCAGATCTGTGAAGAATTTTGATGGGATCTTGATGGGGATTGCATTGAATCTATAAATTGCCTTAGGTAGAATTGCCATTTTTACTATGTTGATCCTCCCAATCCAAGAGCAAGGTAGATCCATCCATTTTTTGGTATCCTCTTCAATTTCTTTCTTCAATGCCTTAAAGTTCTTGTCAAATAGATCTTTCACTTCCTTGGTTAGATTTACCCCAAGATATTTAATGCTGTTTGTGGCTATCGTGAATGGTGAAGCTTCTCTGATTTCCCTCTCTGCTTCCCTATCCTTTGTGTATAAGAGGGCGACTGATTTTTTGGAGTTGATCTTGTATCCTGCCACATTACTAAAGCTGTTTATCAGCTGTAAAAGTTCTTTGGTGGAGTTTTTGGGGTCGCTTCTGTACACTATCATATCATCTGCAAATAACGAAAGTTTAACTTCTTCCTTTCCAATTCGAATCCCCTTGATCCCATTATGTTGTCTTATTGCTATTGCTAGAACTTCAAGCACTATATTGAAGAGGTATGGCGAGAGTGGACAGCCTTGCCGTGTTCCTGAGTTAAGTGGGATGGCTTTGAGTTTCTCTCCGTTTAATTTGATGTTAGCTGTCGGCTTGCTGTATATAGCTTTTATTATATTTAGGTATGACCCTTGTATCCCTAATCTCTCCAAGACTTTTAACATAAATGGATGTTGAATTTTGTCAATTGCTTTTTCAGCATCTAATGAAATGATCATATGGTTTTTTTCTTTCAGTTTATTTATATGCTGGATTACATTGATAGATTTTCGTATGTTGAACCAGCCCTGCATCTCAGGAATGAAGCCTACTTGATCATAATGGATAATTTTTCGGATGTGTTCTTGGATTCGATTTGCCAGTATTTTGTTGAGGATTTTTGCGTCGATATTCATGAGTGAGATTGGCCTGTAGTTCTCTTTCCTGGTTGAGTCTTTGAGTGGTTTTGGTATCAGAGTAATTGTGGCTTCATAAAAGGAATTTGGTAATGACCCTTCTGTTTCTATATTGTGGAATACATTAAGGAGTATAGGTATTAGGTCTTCTTGGAAGTTCTGGTAGAATTCTGCATTGAAACCATCTGGTCCTGGGCTTTATTTGGTAGGGAGGTTTTTGATAACAGCTTCTAATTCTTCGCGACTTACAGGTCTGTTTAGATTGTTCACCTGGTCCTGGTTTAGTTTTGGTAAATGGTATTTATCTAAAAAAGTGTCCATTTCTTTTACATTTTCCAGTTTTGTGGCATACAGGCTTTTGTAGTAAGCTCTAATGACTCTCTGAATTTCCTCTGTGTCTGTGGTTATGTCCCCCTTTTCATTTCTGATCTTATTAATTTGCGTGTTCTCTCTCTGTCATTTGATTAGTTTGGATAGGGGTTTATCAATCTTGTTGATTTTCTCCAGGAACCAGCTTTTTGTTTCATTGATTCTTTGGATTGTTTTCTGTGTTTCTATTTTGTTGATTTCAGCCCTCAATTTGATTATTTCCAGTCTTCTACTCCTCCTAGGTGAGTCTGCTTCTTTTTTTTCTAGAGCTTTCTAGTGGGCTGTTAAGTCTCCAATATGTGCTTTCTCTGTTTTCTTTAGGTGGGCACTTAGTGCTATGAACTTTCCTCTCAGGACTGCTTTCATAGTGTCCCATAAGTTCGAGTATGTTGTTTCTTTATTTTCATTGAATTCAAGGAAGACTTTAATTTCTTTCTTTATTTCTTCCTTAATCCAGGTATGGTTCAGTAGCTGACTGTTCAGTTTCCATGAATTTGTAGGCTTTCTGGGGGTAGCATTGTTGTTGAATTCTAACTTTAATCCATGGTGATCTGATAAGACACAGGTGGTTACTAATATTTTTTTGTAACTGTGTAAGTTAGCTTTTTTACCAAGTATGTGGTCAATTTTCGAGAAGGTTCCATGAGCTGCAGAGAAGAAGATATATTCTTTCCTCTTTGGGTGGAATAATCTATAGATGTCTGTTAACTCCATTTGCTTCATTACCTCCATTAATTCTCTAATTTCTCTGTTAGGTTTCTGTCTGATTGACCTGTCCATTGGTGAGAGAGGAGTGTTGAAGTCTCCTACGATTCGTGTGTGCGGTTTGATGGCTGCCTTGAGTTTTAGTAATGTTTCTTTTACGTACGTGGGTGCTTTTATATTAGGGGCATAGATATTCAGGATTGAGACTTCTTCCTGATGAATTGTTCCTGTTATGAGTATAAAATGTCCCTCTCCATCTCTTCTGATTGATTTAAGTTTGAAGTCAACTTTGTTAGAAATTAGTATGGCCACACCTGCTTGTTTCTTAGGTCCGTTTGCTTGATAAGCCTTTTCCCAGCCCTTTACTCTGAGTAGGTGCCTGTCTTTGTTGTTGAGGTGTGTTTCTTGTAGACAGCAGAATGTTGGATCCTGTTTTCTTATCCAATCTCTTAGCCTGTGCCTTTTTATAGGTGAGTTGAGCCCATTGATATTAAGTGATATTAATGACCAGTGGTTGTTAACTCCGGTCACTTTTTTAGTAGTAGGGTTTGTGTGTTTTCCTTCTTTGATTTGCGTTGGTGAAGAGTCTCTACATATCTGAGTTATTGTGGTCATTGTTGGACTCCTTGGTTAGTGATTTTCCTTCTATTATTTTCTGTAAGGCTGGATTTGTGGCTACGTATTGTTTAAATTTGTTTTTATCCTTGAAAATTTTGTTTTCTCCATTTATAGTGAATGAAAGTTTGACTGGATATAGTAGTCTGGGCTTGCATCCATGGTCTCTTAGTTTTTGGAGAACATCTACCCAGGACCTTCTGGCTTTCATGGTTTCCATAGAGAAGTCAGGTGTAAGTCTGATAGATTTACCTTTATAAGTAACTTGGCCTTTTTCCTTTGCGGCTCTTAATATTCTTTCTTTATTCTGTATGTTTTGTGTTTTGATTATTATATGACGAGGGGATGTTTTCTTTTGATCCAGCCTATTTGGTGTTCTGTATGCTTCTTGAACCTTCATAGGTACATCTGTCTTCAGGTTGGGAAAGTTTTCTTCTATAATTTTATTAAGTATATTTTCTGTACCGTTGAGCTGCACTTCTTCTCCTTCTTCTACTCCAATTATTCTTAGGTTTGGTCTTTTTATTGTGTCCCATATTTCCTGAATGTTTTGTGATGAGAGTTTGTTGGACTTGCTGTTTTCTTTGATCAGAGTGTTTATTTTCTCTATGTTATCCTCAGAATCTGAGATTCTTTCTTCTATCTCTTGTATTCTGCTGGTTATACTTGATTCTGTAGTCTCTATTCATTTACCTAGATTTTCCATGTCCAGCCGGCCCTCTGTTTGTGTTTTCTTCTTTGCCTCCATTTCAGTTTTCAAGTCATGAACTGTTTCCTTTATCTGCTTGATTGTTTTCCCTTGGTTTCCTAGGGTATCATTCACTGATTTACTCAATTCCTCGAACTTTCTATTATACTTCTCATCCATTTCTATAAGGGCGTTTTTTATATGCTGTTTAAGGGTGTCAATCACTTTCATGAAGTCAGTTTTTTCTACTTCTTCTTGATTAAGGTGTTCATGTCCTCCTGTTGTGGGGTCACTGGCTTCTGGTGGTTTCATGTTGTTTTTCAGATTGTTGGGAGAATTCCTGCATTGGCGTCTGCCCATCTCTTCCTCCCAACACTCCCCTTTGGATCTTCTTTTACAGGATAAGGTCTTCTTGCCCACTGATGTACCTTCCCAGTGATGTCACTCCCCAGAGATGTTTCTCCACAATGATGTTTCACTCGGTGCCCAGATCGAAACTCTGCGCTGCTTGGTTAGCTCGCGAACAAAGGGCCCACCCCGCTCGCTGCGGGCAGGCTATGGGAACAAAGGAGCTACCGGCCACCCCTTTGTCCTCGTGGTTCGGGTTCGGTCCCAGCACCCTAGCAGGCGGAGCAGGGAGGTGCTATGCCCCAAAGAAGGGAGGGAGGGAGGGAGACAGGGGGTGTGGGGATCTGGATGTAAGCTGAATGGGATAGGAAGAGAGAGGCGGTTTGGGCAGTATAGCCCCTGTAGGATGGCCAGGAAGTGTGGGCGGGCTGAGGTATGTTCCCAGCTGCCTCAGCACTCACTCACCACAATGATGTTTCACTCAGTGCCCAGATCAAAACTCCGCGCTGCTTGGTTAGCTCGCGAACAAAGGGCCCTGAGGTATGTTTCTTGTATACAGCAGAAGGCTGGATCCTGTTTTTGTAAACATTTTCTTAGCCTTATCTTTGTATAGGTTAATTGAGTCCATTAATATTAAGAGATGTTAATGACCAGTAGTTGTTAATTCCAGTTATTTTTTTTTTGGTAGTAATGTTTTTGTATTTCCCTTCTTTGGGTTATGCTGGTGGAGGGTGTTATCAGTTGCCTGTACTTTTGTGGGTACAGTAAGCTTCCTTGGGTTAGAATTTTCCTTCTAGTACTTTTTGTAGTGCAGGGTTTGTGGATATGTATTGTCTAAATCTGTTTTTGTCATGGAATATTCTGTTTACTCCATTGAAGATTGGTGATTGAAAGCTTTGCTGGGTATAGGAGTCTGGGCTTGTATCCATGGTCTCTTAGTGTCTGCAGCACATCTGTCCAGGACCTTCTGGCTTTCATGGTTTCCATTGAAGTCAGGTGTAATTCTGATAGGTCTACCTCTATGTGTTACTTGACCTTTTCCTTTGCAGCTCTTAATATTCTTTTGTTATTCTGTATGTTTTGCATTTTGATTATTATAGGTGAGGGGACTTTTTTGATCCAGTCTAATTGGTGTTCTGTAAGCTTCTTAGTCTCCTCAGTATTGGAGCAAGCTGTGTTTCAGAGTTTCACCAAGGTTGCAGGAGGATAGGCAAGTTTGGGGGCAGGGTGGGGCTAGTAACTTGGAGGGGCCAGTGGATGGTTTTGCATTTTGGGGGAGCCTACCCACAGGAAACTCCCTGCTGGCTGGCTAGAAAACCCAAGGCAGCTGGGGGAGAGGCCCAGGGGTTTGTCCCATTGTAGAGGTCCTAGAGAGTGTGGTGTCCTGCCGCATAGCTGTTCACTCATCTCTTAAGTCCCCTAAGTATTTGAGCAAGCTGTGTTTTGGAGTTTCATGGAGGTTGCAAAAGGATAGGTGGGTTTCTAGTTAGATTTCCTAGATGAAAAGAAATGTATTTCAGATGGATAGGCATTCTTCAAACCTTTCAATGACTACAGAATATGGCATTTAAAATGTTTAAGAACTTAGGACTTTTCATGACAATGAGACACATCTGCTCCTGGCAACACCAAGTTACTTCAAGAGGAAAATGGGCATTGAAGAGGCTCTTTATGGAGTTTGTGAGCAATTTGGGCAAGAAACTGCTCTTGCCTGGATTGCTTGATGTCATGCTGTATAAACTGAATATGCAGGACCCACAGAGAAATGACTGCTGAACTTGTCTAAAGAAGGTGAGACTGTCCTTTGGGGTTCCTGCTTCATAAAAGAGTCTGCCAGACATTCTGTAGGACACAGAAAAAAAAGTGACTGACAAACTGCCAATATAGGTGGAACTGTCTTTAAAATTTCCCACTTTAGGGGGCTGGAGAGATGGCTCAGTGGTTAAGAGCATTGCCTGCTCTTCCAAAGGTCCTGAGTTCAATTCCCAGCAACCACATGGTGGCTCACAACCATCTGTAATGAGGTCTGGTGCCCTCTTCTGGCCTGCAGGCATACACAAAAACAGAATATTGTATACATAATAAGTAAATAAATAAATATTTAAAAAAAATTTCCCACTTTATGAAAAAGTATGCTGTGGCCCTATAAGCTGAAGATGGATGCCCCAACGGTACAGAAGAACTCTGGGTGACAGTCAAAGCAGTGAGATGTCTCTGTCAATTCTAGAGTTTTGGAAGTTTCTTACAATGCACTTCCTGTTTACTTAGGTAATATTATAGCCTTCTGGTGTCTTTGATGGAGTTGAAAAATAGTCATAATTGTAGTTTTCCTTAGTTATGATAAAAGATAAAGTAGATATAAATATTGTAACTGTAATTCTTGCTTGATACTTGTTTTTTATATGTAATTTTACAATGTTAAAGTTAAAACATTCCTTTTTATTTAGACAGAATAGGGGAGGGGATGTGGGATTCCCCTCTGTATGCTGTAAATACCATTGGTTAATAAAGATCTGTCTTTGGCCTGCACTGGGCAGAATAGAGGTAGGCGGGCAAATGCTGAGAAAAAGAATGTGGAGTCAGGGAGATGCCATGTAGCCCTGCTCGAGACAGACACTGGACAGAACTTTACCTGGTAAGCCACAGCCATGTGGTGATACACAGATTAATGGAAATGGGTTAAATTAAGATGTAAGAGATAGTTGGTAAGAGATTAGATCTAATAAACCAAGCAGTTATTCAAATGATATAGTTTCTGAGTGATTATTTCATGGCTAAGCAGCCGATAACAAACTAACAGCCCTTCGCTAACAGCAATCTGTGCTCATGCCTGAAAACACCTTGTGCAGGGGTTAGCACACCTTGCCAACTATTGAGGACTCTGGCAATGGTCCTGGGTGGGGTGTTTGAAATCTTCTGTCCTTGTTCCCAAGCCCATACCTTCTACCTTCTGGGGAGATGACATCAGATACTGGTGTTCATTTAAGAAGGAGAGGGTTTGTTTTTTTCTGTAAATGCTAAGCACTAAATCTCTTCAACTTGGCAAACCTCACTATATCTATCATGCATCAAATACTCAGGTCTGCATTCAGTGTGAAAGATGCAGAAGGCAACAAGCTGATGAATGGGACAGCAGACTTGTCCTCTGTCCTTCTGACCCCAGATTAGGGCATACCCCATGTACCAATATTGGTGACCATTGCCCAGAGTGTCTTCAAAAGTACTGTGAAGGGGGCTGGAGAAATGGCTCAGAGGTTAAGAGCATTGCCTGCTCTTTCAAAGGTTCTGAGTTCAATTCCCAGCAACCACATGGTGGCTCACAACCATCTGTAATGGGGTCTGGTGCCCTCTTCTGGCCTGCAGGCATACACACAGACAGAATATTGTATACATAACAAATAAATAAAATATTTAAAAAAAAGTACTGTGAAAACTGCATGCTTCCCAGGCTGTTCTCTCTCAGGCCCCAGTACCTGGCCAGGAGCCACAATGAAATGGAGAAATTTTTCCTGCTGCAGGAACCTCAGGCTGGCTCCTACCAAACCAAGGCCATTGCCATATTTGGAACAGCCACAAAATCCACCCAGGGCCATTTCCTAGAATTGACATCTTAGACTTCAAGATTGTCCAGGGTCAGAGGGTCCTAGAGGTAGGCCCAGCTGTGCTCTTCATGGATGTATTGTCTCCGGCTGCTTTCAAACTCCAGGAACAGGGACAAACAGGATAACAAAGACTGTCTGTCCTGTGAAGATTTCAGTACTGATACAGTAGCTGTATTCGTCACTCTCTGCTGCTGTGATGAACACCAAGGCCAAGGTTACACAGGAAGGAAGGGTTTGGGATCTTAGAGTTTCAGAGGACAAGAGTCCTTCACCTCACAGCAGAGAAGCATGACACCTGGGGTGCATGGTGGCTGGAACAGCAAGCTTGGAGCCCACATATTCTTAGCTTGGTTTGGGTTTTTGAGACAAGGTCTCACTATATGGTCCCTGCTGTCCTAGAACTCACGATGTAGAACAGGCTGGATATAAACTCATAAAGATCTGCCTTTCTCTGCCTCTCAAGTGCTGGGATCAGAGTCATGTGATTCCATGACAAGCTTAGAGAACAAATCTTAAATGACAAAAAAAAAAAAAAAAAAGTCCAGACATTAAGAAATGGGTATGACTTTCAAAGCCACACCCCCATGTGACACACTTCCTTCAGCTAGGCCATACCTCCTAAACCTATCCAAACAGCTGCCACCAACTGGGGACCAAGTATGTGAACATCCTACTCTACAGAGGACAGGCTCATTCAAGCCAGCACAGCAGCCATTTACAGGAGCATCTAGGGTTCTTCCGAGTGACAGGGCAGTAATGAAGCAGTGTGGAGAGAAAGACTGCACTTGCTGCTGGGCTCTAGCTGGGACCTGACTGATCCTCCTGGGAAGACAATCTGGGGCTGTCTTTGAGGTCAATTAGGTTTGATTGTTTTTTTATATTTATTTTGTTTTGACTGCATGTATGTATGTGTAGCACATACGCATCTGGTGCCTTTGGAGGCCAAAAGAGGAACTAGAGTTACAAGAACTGGTGAGCCATCATGTGTGGTTGCTGAGAATCAAACCTGGATCCTCTGCAATAGGACGTGTCTTAACCACTGCATCACCTCTCCAGCCCCAATGATTCAGTTTAAACACTGGGCACAGGCTCCTAGGATTTTCATGTAACAGCAGCTTTCAGCTTCTTGATCACTTGTTTTGTCTTTAATTATTAAAATCCAGCCAAATCTGGGTTGGCTAATCATCTATCTATATTTAGGAATTTTGTTTTCTGTTAACCATGACCCCCTTAAGCGGTTAGGCTTCAAAGTGGGTCCCCCCCTTACTTCACAATGAACCACTGTTGTTGATGTTACTGCCTCCTGACCACTCCACCTGATTTTCTGTCGCATACTTCTGAGGTTTCAAGTTAGAAATACAGTTTCCTAACCCCACCCCAGCCTTGACCCATCATCATTACCATCCCTGCACTTCCAGCAACACTAGTGCCCTTCTCCATGGTCCTTCTCACTGTGCTTCTCAGCAGGGATTCTCCAGCATCCGCAGACAGCATGGACTCTGCACATTTCCCCTGGAAATGTTTGCTGTTCCATCCACTCTGGCACATGCACTTCTCTGAGATTTTTCATCCCCACTCTTCTACTGCCAGATTTAACCAGCCTAGATTTTCTTTTCTTATTTTTATTTTTATTTTATTTTATTTTTTTATATTTAAATTTATTCATTTATTAAGGATTTCTGCCTCGTCCCCGCAACCCCTTCCCATTTCCCTCCCCCTCCCCCGATCAACTCCCCCTCCCTCATCTGCTCGAAGAGCAATCAGGGTTCCCTGACCTGTGGGAAGCCCAAGGACTGCCCACCTCTATCCAGGTCTCGTAAGGTGAGCATCCAAACTGCCTAGGCTCCCACAAAGCCAGTACGTGCAGTAGGATCAAAAACCCACTGCAATTGTTCTTGAATTCTCAGTATTCCTCATTGTCCGCTATGTTCAGCTAGTCCAGATTTATCCCATGCTTTTTCAGACCTAGGCCAGCTGGCCTTGGTGAGATCCCAATAGAACATCCCCATTGTCTTAGTGTGTGGGTGCACCCCTCGTGGTCCTGAGTTCCTTGCTCGTGCTCCGTCTCCTTCTGCTCCTGATTTGGACCTTGAGATTTCTGTCCGGTGCTCCCATGTGGGTCTCTGTCTCCTTTCATCGCCTGATGAAGGTTAATATTCACGAGGATGCCTATGTGTTTGTCTTTGGATTCACCTTATTTAGCTTCTCTAGGAACATGAATTATAAGCTCAATGTCCTTTATTTATGGCTAGAAACCAAATAAGAGTGAGTACATCCCATGTTCCTCTTTTTGGGTCTGGCTTACCTCACTCAGGATAGTGTTTTCTATTTCCATCCATTTGTATGCAAAATTCAAGAAGTCCTTGTTTTTTACTGCTGAGTAATACTCTAATATGTATATATTCCATACTTTCTTCAGCCTAGATTTTCTGTGTCCTGTAGTGTGAGCTAGCCTCTAATCAGTCCAGGAAGCCTTCCCTGGACCACTGACGTATACAGGGCATCTGGCACGTGTTGTTCTGGTTTAATTCTGTTGCTGTGATAAACACTGTACCAAAGCAACGTAAAGGAGAAACTGATTTATTTGACTCCTATTTCTAAGCCATAGTCTGTCGCTGAGGGAGGTCAGAGCAGGTACTCAGAGTCTAGCCCACTTGCTATTCCACACAACATTTTCTATGACCAAGGAACTCACTTTACAGCCAGAGAGGCACAGCAGGAACCATGGAGAATGCTGCTTGCTGTCTGGATTACTAGGTCCTGCATAGCTAGATTTCTTATCCAGCCAGAGACCACCTGCCCAGGGAATGGCAACGCCCACAGTGGTTGGGCATTTCTACATCATTAATAGTAGAAATAGGCACTCAGTAGACGCTCCCTTCTTAGGTGAGTCTAGGCTGCATCAAACTTGCAGCTAGAGCTAACCAGCAAAGATGTTCAAGTCTATGATCTGAGAGTACAGATCAGTAAAAATGGTGTTCATGAAATTTATGTCCCATCCTCACCCTGCTCCACTCTGCCCCACAAGCTTCACGCACCATCCTGTCTCCACACGGTCTCCATGAGCAGCTTCCGGAGATTCTCCAGGCTGAACAGATCCTGAGAAGACATCCTGAAGTTTTCCTGCCATAACTGACAGGGCCAACCCCTAACAAGGTCATGTGATAACAGATAAGAAATTGTTGCTGTAGGAAGTCTTACAGCTAGAGGTTACCCACCCTCTGGGGCGTGGCCTCTTACACTATATATGCCCATGTAGAGCATACATCCGGCCTCTCTGTTGTGGTTGTGGGATTCGTTTTCTGATCTCCGTTCAAGCAGAGGAGTCTGATTTGTGAGTCTACCCCTAAATGAATGACCATCTATTTCTCAATTCTGAGCTAGTGTGGGATTTCTTTTTTTTTTTTCTTCTTTTTTTTTTCCCCAGAGAGCACTCGCTTTCGAGTGTGGGATTTCTTTAAGCATCCTTCCACAAATTGTCGGTGGAGATCAAGGGTTGGCCACACCATAACCTGCATCTTCAGGCTAGAGAGATAGACTGACTATGTTTTACTTAGCTCAGTGGAAGCTCAGTCAGCTCTCCAGAGGGGCTACATGTCTTCTCTCTGACTCCACCTTCCTTTCTCCCAGCATTCAGTTCTGTCTTTCCTGCCTATCTAAGTTCTGCCCTGCTATAGGTCCAAAGCAGTTTCTTTATTCATTAATGGTATTCAAGCATACAGAGGGAAATCTCATGTCAGTCAGCCATTTTATTTTATTTACTTTATTTACTTAAGAAATTTATTTATTTCTCTCTTTTTAAAGACTCCCTTCCAAGGATTTTCTTGATCCACAGGCAGAGACTGTCCCTGAGCCCCTGCTCCTCATCCCTAACTTCACTGCATCTTTCCTTCACAGATGCTGCTTCTCTTTGCTACAGCTTCACCGTTGGCAAGTCAAAGTCTGGACCATGGTGGCACAAAGTCCAAGACCAAATGAATGAAGAGACTTTTCTTTCTACAGCAGCAGCAGCAGCAGCAGCAGCAGCAGCAGCAGCAGCAGCAGCAGCAGCAATAACTGCCAAGCCATTGGTGTTCTGGGGAACTGACTAAATGCCACAAACATCTGTGACAAACAGGTTGATACTCTGAAAGATGGAGTTGACCTGCTCAAAGAACAAGTGGTTCTCATGAAGCGGGAAAAGAAGACATTCAGAGGTAAGCTTCAAATGGCCCCAAATTCTTGGGGTAGAGTGCTTACCTGGCATGCATGAGGCCCTAGTTCAATCTGCACTGCCACAAACTAAATAAAAGAACATATCAGATGGGCCCCTGAAGGAAAGAACAGGATTTGTGACAGGTTAGGGACATTCATTGTTTTCATGGAGGAAAAAATGAGTCACTGGTAGTCAAACCTAAGTGGTCCTGCAGCAAGGCTGTAGGGTAGAACAAGGTCAGAGGATGGGAAGAGAGGGGAAGGGACAGGATTGAACAAGGGCAAAGATTGACCTCTTTCCAATGGGCACAGAGCCCCTCTCTCTGCAGGCCAGGCTGTGTTGTTGGCATGAAGGAGATGGACGTTTCAATGGATCCTGGGACTTTGACCTCAATGGACACAAAATGGTCCATGTTGACTCAAGCACTGGAGAGTGGACTGAAGTTGATCCTGGATCCAGGTGGATGAAAAAGATGTGGGAGAAAAACAAGGATTTAACAGACTTCTTATCCAGGACCTCACAGGGAAACTGCAGGGCCTGGCTTAAGGAGATGATCAAGTCACTCTTGGAAGAAAAGCTGTAGCCAGGGAAGAAGGGGAAGAAACTCACCGCAGATTGTGTGTGTGTGTGTGTGTGTGTGTGTGTGTGCGTGTGTGCGTGTAATAATGTAATCACCATGAGTCCTTGGGTTAATGGTCATTTTTTCCACCATTCATTTCATTTCTCTCCCTCTCCTATCTCATTAATTGTGGATACATTGTTATCTCACTGAGGTTCTCGCTGGCTGTCACAGTCTGAGCATCCTTGTATTTCCTGGCTTTTTCCTCGTTCTGCACTCACTGTTGCTTTTCCTCTCACCTGATCTTTCTTCTTCCCTGGCACCATCCTCACGGGTCATCTCATGCCTCCTATCCTGCCAGAGGAGAGATGAGGCTCCATTATTATCCTGCTTCTCCTACCATAGCTTCCTGAGTCTTATGAGGTCACAGAACATGCTGTCTCTCCCTTCCTACTCAGGATCCACCTAAACAGTTGTTACATAGCAATGGGGGTGGAACTCTGTGTGTTGCTGAATTGCTAGACAACCCAGAAGCTATGGTGAGATTTCCTCAGATTTGAGGTCTGGTCAAAGACTCAACTTGTGTTTCTACTTCAGCCTCAACAACCACTACTCCACATGTGGACCAGCTTTTGTCCCTGGCCATCAAGCCCAACATCTCTGTCCCACTGATAATCCTCTGCTACTCCCTTCTTCTGTGGTCTCTGAGGACAATCCTTGACAATGAAGGTACTGAGGGCCATGGCTGGGAGTGGGGTGAGACAAAGGTGGGCGAGGAGTGAGGAAGCAGGAATGAATTCCTGAAGACTTGATGCTGTCCCTCATCTATAGCATCTTATTGAGAAAGGAGGCAGGAGATCTGGAGTTCATGTCACCTGCTAGCAATAGCTTGTGCATGCTCACCCTTGACAGGACAGGAATCATGTCACAGAGCAGTGGGGAATGAGAAGGGAACACAGCAGGTGCCTGATCAGAGCAGGTTCCTAATCAGGAGGGTCCCATGATGGAGATGTGGAAACATTAGGAACACAAATGAAGAATGTGGTAGCTCTACTCAGTGTATAGGAAGAAGAAGATTCTATACCACAGACAAAGATAAAGAAGACATAAATAAAGAGATGGTACAGGGGCAAGACCACTTTTATGTGTCGGTCTTGGGTTCCAGTCCCAGCACCCACATGGCAACCATACAGCTCCAGGTCCGGGAGATCCAGCCCCTTCTTCTCCACAGACACCAGGCATTCACACAGTGCACTTACAGGCATGCAAGCTTATGCTCACACACATAAACTCACAATGAATAGAGCAGCGGCCTCCAGAACCCCTGGAGCAGTGGCCCCACTGCAGGCAGGTGGACTGGGCTGCTGCTGGAGTCTGCTCCCATCTGGGCTGCTCAGATGACAAGGTGGGGCTGAGACAGTCACATCCACACCTGTGTGTGTCACTCTAAGGCTGAGAAAGAATGGAGAAGAAGGCTGGATAGGGGTCCCCATGACTCCTCCAGCCCCTCCCATCATGCCCTGAGTCAGGAAGCAGAGCTAGTCATCACCACTTTATTCTGATCTCTCAGGTCTGCAGCAGGGCCTGGGGCTCTGGGACAAGGGAAAGAAGGAGGAAGACAGTAGGGGATCCAGGATGGAGAGCCCAGGGGTGATGGAGGAGGGAACTGAATGACCCTCACTGAGGGTGGCTGTGGGGTGGTGATGACTGGTACAGGGCACCCAGGAAAACTGACCCAGGCTCTCCTCAGACCCTTCAAAAGACGTGTTTCCTTGCTGCAGGTTGAAGATGCTCCAGGAAAGTCGTGAGAGTTCATCTGGTGCCACCACTCTCCCTTCCATCAGCCTCCACCAGATGAATCAGGATGCTGCAGACACAGCATTTCATGGTCTTCACCCTGTACTGTTTCCTTGGGGCTCCCTGGTTGGATTTGCCCATAACATGAAGCTACTTGAACCAGAGATCTGAAAAAGGACATGGCTGTGTACACATTCTTAGCATAGGAAACAGGACAGCCAGATCTCCTTAGTGGGAATGTGAACTTTTTTCTCTTGTGTATCTAGGTCAATGTGAGACAGATTAGAAAGGCCCCACCTCTGTTAAGGTATTTGCTTGGAAGTTAAATTCTGTTAAAAATATTGATTTTGTAGTAGATATTTATTAGGCAGCCATCTCTAGAACAAAAGAAAAAAATGTGTCTTTTATTTTTCAATGTCTGTATATAATATAGTCATAAGAGAAAATGTAATATTTTATAATATCATTACTATTATAGGTTAGTCATACACTAGGTAGCCTAGCAATGCCCACATTCACAGTGAGAACAGAGAACCCGGAAGCTGCTCAGTCTGACAGGCTGGCTGTCCCTGCAGTGACAATCTGGCAGTGAAAGGCAGAAGGTCGTGGGAGCTAGTGCTGCTGGGTCCACATCCTCCTGGTGCAGGTCTGGGTCAGCACTGCTCTCCACTGTGTCAGAGAAGCTTCTTCTGCACATCCAGACCTGGGATGGAAGGAGAGTGAACTCACACTGGTTTCCTCTGACTGCACAGGGATACTATGCACAAGTGCACTAGCACTCCCCCCTCCCCCACGTGACACACACACACAGTGACAGTATAAGGACTTGAAAATATGGAAAGATCACTATTGAAAACATGTTTTTGAGGTAGGTCATAACTATGTAGCACAACATGGAATGGAACTCACTACATAGACCGGGCTGACCTGGAACTCAGAGATCTTCCTGCCTCTACGTCCCTAGCATTGGGCATAAAGGTGTGTGCACTACACCTGACTGATTCTTGGATTTTGAGCTCTTATGTTGTGCTACCTAAGTATGTGGGCCCATAATTCGATATGGCCCAAAAGCATTTAGCCCGGTTTGAGCGGATCACATAGCTCTGCAGACAAGCTGTCTCTGCCCTTAACAAAAATCAGGATGCCTGCTCCTAGTTTCTTTTGTTAAAATGTGGATTACCTGAGAAGAGCTGTTTGACTGAAGCTGATGTCTTAAGAGTTTAGATGTTTGGTGCTTTCTTCCTTTGTAATTTGAAGGATGTCTTATAGAGATGCTAATTCAGGGCCTACCTGACTGCCAGATGCGGACATGACCAGAGCCCATGCACCTGGTTGCCTAGGAGATAGCCTAACCTGTTCCTGCTCTTTTCATGTGAGGATATATAAGCTGTTTGGAGAATAAATGAGAGATCTTTTTAGAGAGAGATCTTGCCCGTGAAAGATGACCGTGTAAATTGTGTCTGATTATTCCTCGCGACTCCGTTCCAGCCAAGTTAGGGAATCTGTGTTGGACCCACACGGGCTCTGACAGAAGTATCACGAATGTAAGATGCACTATTTCTCCCTAATTAATTTGTAACTATAGTGGCATTAAGTAGACTGGCCATATTCAGGTATCTCAGGCATCACTAAAGGAAACCTGTAACAACTAATCCAAGGAAAGAAAAATTGAGGACCAGTTGTTTAGTTGAAGTCACTGGTAATGTCTGTCCTTACTTTTCCTTACTGGAAGCCATCTGATTGCTGACTTGACATCTTTAAAAAATGCCATCTTTCTATTCAGATGTTTGTGAACATTCTTCTTGTGATTGCTTTGCATGTGTTCATGTTGTGGCGATGCCTATTTCATTTGTACTAAAATAGCTGTAATATTCTCTTTATTCTTTGTCAATCTGTATAAAGACCTGTCAAATTCATTATTTATTATTTTGGTCTGGACTGGGTTGGAGGTGGAAACAGGGTTTCTCTATGTAGTCTGGACTCTGTTCATCTGAGGGGACTAACCCTGACAAGAAATGGAGGTTTGACTTCACAGAAATCAAGCCTCTCACACCCAAGTTTAAGTATCTGTGTGTGTTGACACTTTCTCAACTGGATAGAAGCATTTACTTCTCAGAGGGGACCCTGCTCTGACAGTGACCAAGACTCTCTTACATAAGATCATTCTAGGTTCGGACTGTCCCTGTCAATCGGATCAGATGATGTCTTATTCTTTAAAAAATATCCCTTGGGGTCCCCCTGCCCCGCAGCAAACTCCGGCGGGTGAGCAAGCGACTACAGTCGGCGGCGGTGGCGGCGGGTCAGACATATAAACATAGGAAATAGCCATAAATGTTTATTAAAAAGGGGAAGGGAGAGAGAGAGAGAGAGAGAGAGAGAGAGAGAGAGAGAGAGGAGAAGAGAGAGAAAAGAAGGGAGAGAGAGGAGAGAGAGAGGCAAAAGCCCCGTGTGAGAGGAAAAGCAGGAAGAGAGCAGGCAAGGCTGAGGTCAGGAGTTAAAAGGAGTGGGCGTGGCTAGGGCAGGGACCAAAAGAACAACGTGATGGACCTTCCTTCTCTTGTCCATAGCTTAAATGGTCAGTAAGGCCTTAACGTCACCTGGAAATTGTGCCTACTGACTTCAGAGCTCAGGATTGGTCCAAGACAGAACTGGGCTCTTAAGTCAGCCTTCTCCAAATTAATTTTGGAAACCAGTGAAAATTGGTCTAACCTTTCACTCCTGAGCCTGCTTGCAGTGAGATGTTCCACCCACAAGGCAGCACTCACCCCATGAGATTGCTTTCAAAAGACACCTGTGGGGCCCCTGCTAACACCTCCACCAGCAGATGGTTGATCCACAGGAAGCAAGAAGGAAGCCCTGTTTAACCTGACTCAGTGGGCAGTATTGGTTCAGACTTTGAAAGTCTGACACCAGGTAGTTTATTTTAGACATATTTAAACATAGAAAATAGGGAAAAAATGTTTCCTAGTGACTATTAACTCCATCTCTGTGCACAGCAGAGCTTAAAACAGGACTACATGGAAACTCTTCTCAATTGCAGGTGACATCTTCAATAAGGATAGGATCTACAGATTATCTGAAGATACAAACTCAGGATAAGGGTCTGGGGGAGGATCCTGCTGTGATTGACTGAGATAAACAAGATCAAGATAAGGATCTGGGGTAGCTGTTGTGGTCTGACCATACAGATAACACAGAGGTCACCAGGCTATTAACCCCATCTGTCCCAGCCTTCTGGGCAGAAAACCGGTTATACATGTCTCTTTGAAAAGATGACCCTGTGCATTCAGTATTCCTGATTTCCCTAGTATTTATCAGTGAGCACAAGGACCTACATGCCTCCTGCACCTCCCACCTCCCTAGACAGCCCTGACTGTCCTGGAACTCTATCTGTAGACCAGGCTGACTTCAGATTCAAAGAGGTCTACCTAACTCTGCCTCCCCAGCGCTGGGATTAAAGGCAAGTGCCACCACCACAGGGCCCCTTTTTAAATTTTGTTTCATTATTTATTTTGTTTTTTTCGAGACAGGGTTTCTTTGTGTATTCTTGAATGTCCCAGAACTAGCTTTGTAGACCAGGCTGGCCTCAAACTCACAGAGAGTCTGACCAATTATGTCAGACCAAGGGTAAGCACAAAACTAATAAACAATGCCTAGATTGTAAGATTTTAAGTTTTAAACTGAGGGGTTATGATGGCCAAATAGTTGTGAAGTAATAATACGTTCTAAGTAATAATATATTCTAAGTAATTGTAGTGTGACTGTTTTGTATTTTACATGAAGCTATGTTCAAATTTTGCTCTTTTTTTGTTATTTATTTATTTATTAAAGATTTCTGCCTCCTCCCCACCACCGCCTCCCATTTCCCTCCCCCTACCCCAATCCACTCCCCCTCCCTCATCAGCCCGAAGAGCAGGAGAGGTTGTGGAGTATGTTCAAATTTTGCTCTTTTAATCTTGTTTCCCATGAAAGTTAAGCACTCACATAAGTACTTATTTATGAGCAGGAGAGAAGAATGTCATCCACACAACGAATGACCAATACCTCGGGAAATTTAACCAGCACCGACTGAAGTGCTTAAGTACAGAATAGTGATCTATTGGGAGGCTAGTTTTCATCCCTTAAGGTAGAATTTTCCAGAGGTATTGGAACTGTGGCAGTCAGCTAAGTATGGGTAGGTTCTTTACTTCCAACCATTATCACCTGCCAGAGTAGGACTTGGCCATCCATAAATTAATAAGAGGCCTGAGTCTCAGTAATTTACCCTGAAGCAATACCTGGTTGCAGGAAGAACCACAAGCCGAGATTACCCAACCACCACTCAAGAACAGACCATTCAAAGGGAATGCCTAATATTCCAACTGCTGTAGATAGGATCACCTGCCAACACACACTCACCAGTACACCCCCAGACAAATATCAGCCAACCAGGGGTTCTGAACCTCAAAAGCCCCTCACCCCCACCTTTACTACAATAAAAACCCAATTCTAACTGAACTCGGGGCTCTCATGTTTATTCCAATACGTTGAACATGCAGAGAGAGTTTGCAAACTTTCTTAAAATAAAGGCTTTTTGCTTTAACATACAGGACTCTGTCTCCTTGTTGACTTTTGGGGGACTTTGTGGATTTGGCCATAACAGGGACATTGGCTGTTGATTGTTTAAAGTAGGAACAGAGAATGGAAAATAATGTTCCCTTTCAGGATGTAAAGGAAGAGAGAAAAGGCAGTCTTGATCAAGTATAGTAATGTAATGTTGGTGAGAAATCACAGTAGAAGCAGGGAGGCCTGACTGGAGGGTCCTCGCTGTTTGCATAGTCACATTTATTCACCTATGATCATGTAAAATTTTAAATTTATTCTTTGTCTTATGAACTGTAAAAATGGGGGAGTTCAAGTACTGGTGCATGCTTTTAATCCCAGCACTCCCGAGGCAGAGGGATGCAAATCTCTAAATTCAAGGTCAGCTTGGTCTAGAATGAGTTCCAGGACAGCCAGGGGGTACACAGAGAAAATGTGTCTCTGAAAAAGGGGAAAAAAAAAACAAAAAGCAAAAAGCAAAAAACAACAACAACAAAACTGGGGAAGTTCAAAGGACCATCCGAAAGTTCTTTATCCCCTAGTTACAATTTTTTTTGACCTAGAAGTTGGGCCCGTTATAATTTTTCCCAGAGAGGAGGTCAGTGATCAGAGGGGAGGTGGGAGAGTGGAGAAAAACCTAAGTGCTGGGGTAGGCCAGCCCTAGGGGTCAGACAGTGGAGGAGACATCTCCCCACCCCCACCCTCCCCATACACCCAGTCCGTGTGTCATCAGACAACAGGAGCTGAGACAGTCCTGACAATCCGGGAGTGCAGCCCTGGAGAAGGGCGCCCTAGGGAACCTGCTAACTCCTTTTCCAGGTGGGGGTGGGGGGAGGGAGGGGGCCTTGGAACTTTAAGCTTCCTTCTGATTGATCAGCATCTGAAGGGGAGGAGCCCAGAAGTAATGAGATTCATAGGCTAAGCGGAGTGGGCGTGGTACGTGGTGAGTAGAGGGCGGGTCCTGTATATATTATGCTGATTTGGGCTGCTCTCTGCCTAGATGCCAGCTGAAGACACTGACTTTTTTTTTAAAGAATTTTTTTTTTATATATTTTACATATCAACCCCAGTTTCCTTTTCCTCCTCTTCTCCCCCTACCCCGCCCAATTTCCACCCATCCCACCCCCATTTACTCCTTAGAAGGAGTAAGGCCTCCCTTGAGGAGTCAACAAAGTCTACTATACCAAGTCGGCAGGGCCAGGCCCTCCCCGCTGCATCAAGGCAGAGCAAGGTATCCCAGCATAGGGAATAAATCATGGCCCCATTGGCCCCTGAAGCAGTTCAAGCCACACAACTGTCACCCACATTCAGAGGACCTACTTCGGTCTTATGCAGGTTCCCCAGCTGTCAGTCCAGAGTCCCTGAGCTCCTAGTAGCTCAGGTCAGCTGTCTCTGTGGATTTCCACATTATAATCTTGAACCCCCGCTTGCTTTATGAAGTCACAGATTTTATTCTGTCTCTGTCTTTCCTGATTCTGTTGCCTAGGGTCCCAGGGTGAGTGAGATGAAGGCACCAAGGGCTGTGGGAGCCCAGGACAACAGTGCCCTCTGTTGTTCCCTTGCAACACTACAACTCCCAACATCCCTCTGGACTCCAGGGCACGCAAGCGCGGGACACATTTCCCAGAAGCCTTTGCATCCTCTGTTAAAAGCAAGGGCAAGCCACAAGTTCGCCCCTTCTTGTCCCTTCCCTTTGTCCCTTCCTTTCACTTTTCCTAGTGTGTTTTCCCCTCCCATTAAAAAGTGTACCACGTGGTACCGCCGCGTGTCTGTGTCTTTTCTAGCGTAACCCTCGTCTAACCCGCAGGAATTAAGAACAACCCGAAGAAATTAAGAACAACACCCTCCATGCCCCAAAGGAGCAAGGCAATGAGCTAGCAAGTCAGAAACCGCCAGAGACTGGAGCCATAGTGCTGCCTGGCCCAGTGTGAGGAAATCGCAGTGCCCAGGGAGGGAGGAGCAGAGGCCCTGGAGGGACCCCAAAGAGATGTAGGAAAATAGGGGAACTCCGTGTGTCTGGAGGACCGGGAGGCCTGAATTCATAGTCCAGATGCCCGGAACTTTGCGAATCTTTGCAAGGGGTTTTCTGCGGGGCGGTATGAGGACTCCCCCATTCTCTCTGCAGGGCAGCTCCAGTCACACCTGTCGGGTGCCAGGCCTCAGGAAGAAACCATGGCAAAGGCTGCAGTCACCAGAAGCAATCTTTCCCTAGTTCTGTGCCTTTTCGTTGTACTGAGCTGTCTGGGGTCCAAGCTGCCTGCCAGTGAGTTACCCGGACTTAAAAGGAGAAGTGGGGGAGGGGAGCATTGGGCTACAGCATCAGGAAGATAAAAGTCTCCTCAGGGGAAGCTTCAGGGCTTTTCTCTTCACTACCACCGGAATTTAAGTCTCTGCTCCCTGGTCCTTGCAGCGTCCCTCCCCCATCCTCACAGGTGAATTGACAAAGTTAGGGGAAAGTCACTGTGGCAGGGCCAGAAGGGGCTGCATGAATGAGGAAGGCACAGCAGCAGAGGGGAGTAGCTAGTGAGGCCCTCAGCACCACTGGGGTCCACAGAAGGCTAACCGAGTCACCAGTGTGCAGCCCTCCAGGAAGCGGTGTCAAACAGCTGCCCTGCACCTAAGGCACTCTGTGCTCTGAAGACTGCCTTCCCGGGGTTCCTCACAAGCCCTCCACCATTCCAGGACTCCTTTGTTCTTTCTTTCACATCTTCTCACCCCCCCCCCCTTTTTTTAATCAAAAGATCACAAGAGTTGCAGCCTTGGACAAGGCTTGTTCGTAGTTTTTTTTCCTTCTTTTTTCTTTACCTTCTTTCTTTCTCTTGATGTTTTAGGGTGGGATTTCACACCATAGCACCATAGCACACACTGTAGAATACATAATCTGCAATAATCCCTCCTCTCTCTCCCTCTCTTCCTCTCTCTCTCTCTCCCCCCTCTCTCTGTCTCTCTCTCTCTCTGTGTTGTAGAAGGAGGTCACGTGTTTGACCCAGCCTCCCAGAACCGAAATACCAACACAGAAACTGTATTAATTAAATCATTGCTTGATTCATTAGGTCTAGCTTCTTATTGGCTAACTCTTACACATTAATTTAACCCATTTGTATTAATCTGTATCGCTACATGGCTATGACTTACTGGCTAATATTCTGGCATCTGTCTCTGGCGGGGCTACATAGCTTCTCCCTAACTCCTCTTTCTTTCTCCCAGCATTCGCTTTAGTTTTCCCCACCTAGCTCTTTCTGCCCTGCTCTGCTATAGGCCCAAAGCAGTTCCTTTATTAACCAATGGTATTCACAGCATACAGAGGGGAATTCCACATCACCTCCCCCTTTCTGTTTAAATAAAAAAGAAGATTGCAACTTTAACATAGTAAAATTACATACAACAAAACATGTATCAAGCAAGAATTACAGTTATAATATTTATATCTACTTTATTTTTATCATAACTAAGGAAAACCGTAACTATATCTACATATTCTTCAACTCCACCAAAGACTCCAGAAGGATATAATATTACCTAAGTAAACAGGAAGTGCTTTGTAAGCAACTTCCAAAACTCTAGAATTGACAGAGACTTCTCATTACCTGGACACTCACCCAAAGTTCTTCTGTACCATTGGGGCATCCATATTCAGCCTATCCTCTTGAAGTAGATTGGTGTTGCCAGGAGCAGATGTGTCTCACTGTCATGAAAAGTCCTAAGTTCTTAAAACATTTTAAATGCCATATTCTTTAGTCTTTGAAAGGTTTGAAGAATGCCTATTCATCTGAAATATATCTCTGTACATCTAGAAAATCTAACATGACTACAAGCTTGACTATTATAGGTAACTATCTATTAACCTATATTTCTTAATTATACATTACATTTTTAAATGAGCTTCACAAACAATACCTTAATCAATAACAGAAATATACATATAACAAAATCAACCTTCAATTTGTATCAATAAACCAAGATCCATACCAATGCAAATCTCGATAGCATATCCCCCTTTAAAAGTAAACAAATATTTGTAAACAATATTTGGAAATTTGGACATAGTTCTCTAGACTATTTCCTGCTGACTGGGGATACTATTATTGAGGTCTTTCATGGTGTATCCTGTGTGTTAGGTTCATCTCAGTCAGCAGTTGGGCAAAGTAGTTTTTTGGAGGGTGTTCACAGTGAATTTCAGGGGGTCTTGGAGTATCAAACCATATTAGTCTGGAAGCAGGTTCTCATCCTATGTGGAATCAAAAGAAGAACCTCTTTTCCAAAGCAACTTATCCTTAGACTCAAATTTTGAATTCAAGAAGCCTTTAAAATATCTATGCTGGTTTAGGTTAGCAGCCCATGCAATGAAAAGTCTCTCTATATTTAGCTCATTCACAGTCAAAAAATTCAAAGAAATCACAATAATATACATAATCCAGTCTCTCTGTGTATTCTCCATCTTTGCATGGATTTTTCTTTCTTCACTCCTTCTAATGTATGACTGTCTCTACTCTGTCTCTTTAATGACTTTGTTTTATTATTGTATAACTCTCTCTACTCTTTTTCTTCTCTCAAGCCTATGTACATTTTTTTAAACACACTGTATCTTTTTTAGAGGTCTTTTATGTCTGAGTCTGTCCAATTGTATATCTGTAATTCTTTACTGTCCAGGGGTGCCACTTAAAATGCTAAGCACTTCTTAAAAACTTAAGCTATGCCATTGCTAGGGGAAATATGGCACTGCCTGCTTGCCCCATCCAGCCCAGCATAGCAGAGGTGCTCAGCACCTCTGAAAGCCATGCACAGTGCCCTGTCTCTAGACACAAAGCTGGTCCATGTTGCCACCAAGCAAACCATAGCATGTTGCTCACAAAATCCCATTCAAGTGCTCAGTCTCCTGAAAGAGCCAGAGGTTGTGCTGGAAGCATGGCCCAGACATCCTGCATTTCAAAAGACATGGCTTTTTTTTCTGCTACTGCTGAATCAGGAAAACCTCTCTTAAAGGAGCTGTGGCACACCACCAGCAAACAGCAAGAAGGTGTGTTAAACTCTGTATTTTTGTATTTCTAGAATTCCTTTCCAAGCCCTCGAAGGTTTTAAGTGGATTTTAGTTGGCCACGTGGGTGACAGTGGGTTGGAGGAGGCTGCTTGTTTGTCCCAGCCACCCAGAATTGAAATAACAATAGAGAAACTATATTAATTAAATCACTGCTTAGCCCATTAGCTTCTTATTGCCTAACTCTTACATATGAATTTAAACTAGTTCTATTAATCTTTGTATCACCGCATGACTGTGGCTTACCAGTTAAAGTTCTGGTATCTGTCTCTGGCAGGGTTAAATGGCTTCTCCCTAACTCCTCCTTTCTCCCAGCATTCACTTTAGTTTTCCCTGCCTAGCTCTTTCTGCTCTGTTCTGCTATAGGCTCAAAGCAGTCCTTTGTTAATCGATGGTATTCCATACAGAGGTGAATCCCACATCACTCAGTATTTCAAGTTCCTGAATCACAGATGTGTCCCACTGAGCTCAGATTCAACTCCTATGTGTATCATCATCTTTCAGTCTTGCTCACCTCCCTTTCCAGTGCTTCTAAGCAGACCGCACTTCAAATCCATACAGTGCATTTAAGCCCTCTTCCACTGGGTGGCAGTCTGTGTTCATGCCTGAAGACATCTTAGCTAAGCCTGGGCTGACATGCCTTGTCCATTAGGGTCTGACAATGTTACTGGGTGGAGAGTATGAAATCTCCTGCCCTCCTAGGCTCATATAGTCTACCTCCTGGGCGATGTCATCAGATACTTCATTTAGGAGGAGAGGGTTTGTTTTTTTCTGTAAATAGAAGGCACTAAATATCTTCAACCTGGCAAGTCTCACTGTATCTAACCTGCATCCAATACTCAGGTCTACATTCAGTGTAGACAGAAGGTAACAAGTTGATAAATGGGAAATCAGATTTGTCCTCTGTCCATTCTTTTGACCACAGATTAGGGAAATCCCAAAACCAGTATCAGTGCCCACCCACCCAGAGTGTCTTCAGAAGTACTGCCAAAGCTGCATGGTTCCCAGTCAGCAGTGGGTTCTATGGTGCCTGTGACATCTGGGTCAGCTAGCAATGACACAAAGAGGTCCTGGCTTTAGGGAATGCTGCTCAGTCCATTGCTACCCAATGGAGTCCTTGCATTCCATCATTGTGAGGACACTCCTTGAAGCCTGAGGTGTTTGCTGAGAGAGAGGTGGTAGCTGACTTGAGAACTAACTTCAGTTTCTTCATCTAGATAAGATCTCCACAACCATCTGGAAACAGGAGATGTTCTGTCAGACAAGAGTCCTTGTCCTTCCCTGCCAGGCAGCTGTGAACACACAAGGGGCTTGTTCTGTCCCTGCAGCAATATCTCACTGCTGGACACCTTGTCTGATTATTACCTGTGCACCTAGTAACCTAGAGGGAAAGAGCTCACCTCATCATGTCTGCCTGAGACCTGATGGGCCTTCTGATAGCCCAGGACCACAGGCTGCTCTCTCCCAGGGCCCAGGACCATGCCAGGAGCCACAGTGTATTTTCCCTGCTGCAGATGGGTCAGGCTGGCTTCTGCACAAGCAAGGCGATTCTCCAGTTAGACACTGCCATGGACTCCACCCAGGGCCATTTACTAGAACTGATGCCTTGGGCTGACAGATTGTCCTGGGTCATAGAGCCCTAGGACAGGTCCAGTCATGTCTCTAGTTGCTTTCAAGTTCCAAGAGCAAAGTTGTCCAGATGTAACAGAAACAGTCTGTCCTGTGAAGATTTCATTGTTCCTATAGTAGCTGTATTGGTCACTTTCTGCTACTGGGATGAACACCAAGGCCACGGCCACACACAGAAGGAAGGATTTGGGATCTTAGAGTTTCAGAGGACAAGAGTCCATCACCTCACAGCAGAGAAGCATGGCACCTGGGGTGCATGGTGGTTGGAGCAGCAAGCTTAGTATTTTTAGTTTGGTTTGTGTTTCTGTGACAAAGTCCCACTGTTTAGTAACTGCTGACCTAGAACTCACTACATAAAACAGGCTTGATACAAACTTATAAAGTTCTGCCTTCCTCTGCCTCTCAAGTGCTGGGATTAAAGCCCTGTGATACCATGCCTAGCTGAGAGCCTGCATCTTAAACCTCAAGCATGGTCCAGACTGGGTTTTCTTGAAGAAACGGAATGGGTTTCAAAACCTCATCCCGTGTCATACTTCCTTCAGACAGCCATACCTCCCGAACCTGTCCAAGCAGCTGCCATCAACTGGGGACCAAATATTCAAAATTTAACTTTATAGAGGACAGGCTCACCCAAACCAGCACACCATCCATTCACAGGAGCATCTCTGGGTTCATCCCTGAGTGACAGGGCAGTAATGAAATAGTGCAGAAAGAATGACTGCATTTGCTGCTGGGCTGAGTGGTCACTCTTGTGGCCCTCCTGGGAAGGCAATCAGGGTCTTTCATAGAGGTGGTTCAGTTTTAATCTTTATTTTAGTTTTTTTTTTGTATTGACAGCATGTATGTATGTGCACCACTTATGTGCCTGGTGCCTTTGGAGGACAAAGTGCATTTGGTCTCCTGGAACTGGAGTTACAGGCAGTGGTGAGCCACCAAGAGCAGTTGCTGAGAACCAAGAATCAAACCTGTCTGTCACTGAGGGAGGTCAGGGCAGGTTCTCAGAGACAGGCCCACTTGCTATTCCCCACAGCATTATCTATGACCAAGGAGCTCCCTTCACAGCCAGAGAGGCACAGCAGGAACCATGGAGGATGTTGCTAGCTGTCTTGATCACATCTTCTGCAGAGCTAGATTTCTTATCTAGATTTCTCATCAGAGACCACCTGCCTAAGGAACAATAATTCCCACAGTGATTGGGCATTTCTACATCATTCACAGTCAAAACAGCCCCTCAATAGACACTCCCTTCTTAGGTGAATATAGGCTGGATCAAACTGACAAAGTAAACCAGCAAAGATGGTCAAGACTTTCCTTCCTTCCTTCCTTCCTTCCTTCCTTCCTTTCTTTCCCTTTCCTCTCTTTCTTTTTTTTTTTAAAGACATTATTCCAGAATGACTTTTTTGGTCCAAAAACTGTCTCTGAGGACTGTCTCTGAGTTGGTGCTCCTCATCCCTAACCTCACTGCATGTTTCCTTCACAGAAGTTGTGTCTCTTTGCTACAGCTTCACTGTTGGCCAGACAGGGCCTGAATTATGGAGGCAAGAAGTTAGAGGCAAAGTGAACAAAGAGACTTTTGTTTACTACAGTAATAACACCTGCCGTGCAAACGGTATTCTAGGAAGAAAACTGAATACCACAAAGATCTGGCAACCCCAGATTGGTGTTCTGCAACAAGGAAGTGGACTGTTCGAAACGCTCGTGCTTCGCGTGATGCAGGAGTGGACACTGGGGGGTGAGTTTTAAATTGCCCAGTAGTGTTGGGGATGTAGCTCAGTGATAGTTTACCTAGCATGCATGAGGCCCCAGATACAATTTCCACTGCTACAAACAAAATAAAAGAACTTATTAGATGGCTCCATGAAGGAAAGGACAGGATTTGTGACAGGTTAGGGACATTCATTGTTTTCATGGAGGAAAATTAAAAAAAAAAAAGAATCACTGGTAGTCCCTCCCACCAAAGAGACCCAGTAGTGGTGTTGGAGTCCCTTCTGTATTTGTGTTGCTTTCATTGGGTATTAAAGAAACTGCCTTGGCCTAGTTGATAGGGCAGAATTCAGGAAGGCAGGGATGACAGAACAGAATTCGGGGAGGAAGAAAGCAACAGAGAGAGCCTAGATGCCATCAATCTCCAGCCTGAGATGGATGTAGGTTAGAATCTTCGCAGTGAGCCACGACCTCGTGGTAATACACAAATTACTAGAAATGGGTTAGACCAAGATGTGAGAGTTGGCCAAGAAAAGGCTGGATATAAAGGGCCAGGCAGTAATTTAATTAATTCAATTTCTGTGTGGTTATTTCTGGGGGTTAAGCTACCCAGGCGGCGGGACACGGCCTGCTCCTCCTCCTACACAGTAGCAAGGCTAAAATGTGAAGGGTAGAGCAAGGTCAGATGATGGGAAGGGGAGTTAGGCAGACAGGACTCATCAAGGCCAGAAGCTGATCTCTTCCCCATGGGCACAGAACACCTCTTACTGAATGCCAGGATGTGTTGTTGGCATGAAGCAGATGGGCAATTCAATGCATCCTGGAACTTTGACATCAATGAACGCAAAATGTTGCATTTTAATGCAATCACTGGAGCATGGACTACTATTGATCCTGCATCAGTCCTGTTGTTGGAGAGAATCAAGCAAAACTTGGAAGTAACTACCTTCTTACAAATGACCTCCCAGAATCACTGCAAGACCTGGTTTCAGGAGTTCAGCTTCCGCATGGCAAAAAAGGTGAAGCGTACAGGTAACTGTGAAGAAGGGTAGGAAACTCACTGCAAATGAGGGGTGTGTGTGTGTAAATATATGTGTGTGTGTGCATGTGTGTTGTATGTGTAAGTATGTGGTGTGTGTGTGGTGTGTGCGTGTGTGTTATGTGTATGTGTGTGGTGTGTGTATGTGTGTGTGTGGTGTGTGTGTATGTGTGTGGTGTGTGTATGTGTGTGGTGTGTGTATGTGTGTGGTGTGTGTGGTGTGTGTACGTGTGTGTGTGGTGTATGTGTATGTGTGTGTGCTGTGTGTGGTGTATGTGTATGTGTGTGGTGTGTGTGTATGTGTGTGTGTGTGGTGTGTGTGGTGTGTGTATGTGTGTGGTGTGTGTGGTGTATGTGTATGTGTGTGTGGTATGTGTATGTGTGTGTGTTGTGTGTATGTGTGTGTATGTGTGTGGTGTATGTGGTGTGTGTATGTGTGTGTGGTATGTGTATGTGTGTGTGTGTGGTGTGTGTGTATGTGTGGTGTGTGTGTGTGGTGTGTGTGTATGTGTGTGTGTGGTGTGTGTGTGTGGTATGTGTGTATGTGTGTGTGTGGTGTGTGTGTGTATGAGTGTGTGTGTGTATGTGTGGTGTGTGTGTGTGTGTGTGTGTGTGTGTGGTGTATGTGTATGTGTGTGTGGTGTGTGTATTAATCTAATCACCAGGAGTTTGTGGGTTAGTGATTATTTTTTCCGTCATTCACTTGGGTTCCCACCCTCCTCTGTCTCACTAATTGCTCTCTCACTTTGACACTCACTGTCTATTACAGTACAAGCGCCCTTATTTCCTGGCCTTGTCCTCATTCTGCACTCACTGTTGCTTTCATCTCGCCTGATCTTTCTTCTTCCTGCCACCGTCCTCACAGGTCACCCTCATGCCTGCTCTCCTGCCATCATTACCCTGCTTCCCCTACCATAGCTGCCTGAGTCTTTTGAGATCAGGGAACACGCCCTCTTTCCCTTCCTCCTTGGGACCCACCTAAACAGCTGCTGCAGATCAACAACAGGGGTGGAACTCTTGTGTGTTGCTGCATGACCTGAGGACCCAGAAGCTAAGGTGAGGTTTTCTCAGATTTGAGGTCTGGTCAAAGACTCAGCTTGTGTTTCCACTTCAGGTTCGTCAAAGGCCGTGACCATCAAGCCTCACATCTCTGTCCTGCTGATTCTCCTCACCTGCTCCCTTCTGCTTCTTCTCTCAGGAGGATCCTTGGCAATGGCAGGTACTGAGGGCAGTGATGGGAATAGAGTAAGGGACGGATGGATGAGGAGTGTGGAAGCAATTCCTGAAGTCCTGCTCTTGTCCCTCAACTGCAGCATCTTATTGAGAAAAGAGGCAGGAGATCTGGAGTTCATGCCACCTGCTAGCAATAGCTTGTGCATCCTCACCCTTGACAGAACAGGAATCATGTCACAGAGCAGTGGGGAATGAGGTACACAGCACGTGTCTAATCAGGCAGGTCCCATTTACAGGAACACAAAAGAACATATAGTTCCTCTTACTGTGTAGAGGCAAGAGGATTCCACCCAACAGACAAAGATAAAAATATGAATAAAGAGATGGCTCAGTGGCAAGACCACTTGCTGCCCTTGCTTCAGACCTGAGTTCCCTTTCTAGAACCCATATGGCAGCTCACAACCAAACAGCTTCTGGTCCAAGGGATCCAGCCCCTTCTCCACAAACACCAGGCATTCACACAGTGCACTTACAGACATGCAGGCACACACTCATGCACATGAAATAGAAACAAATCAAGCAACAGCAGCTTCCAGAACCCTGTCCCCACTGGAGGCCTGTGGACTGAGATGCTCCTGGAATCTGTTGCTCTCATCTGACTGTGCGGATGGATAGGTAGGGCAGGGACAGTCACACCCTCAGGTGTGATGCCAATCTTAGATATTGGGAGTTTTAGAATAAAAGAGAAATGATGTCTGGAACCCCACTCAAGGCCTGGATAACCAGGACCCATGGGCCTTTCTGAATAGAGGTCCCCCTCAAGCTCCTCCAGCCCCTCCCATCAGCCCCTGAGTCAGGAAGCAGAGCTAGTCATCACCACTTTATTCTGATCTCCCAGATTTGCAGGATGGTCTTGGGCTCTGTGATTTGGGAAAGATGGAGGAAGAGAGTAGGGGATCCAGGATGGAGAGCCCAGGGGTGATGGAGGAGGGAACTGAATGACCCTCAGTGAGGGTGGCTGTGGGGTGGTGATGACTGGTACAGGGCACCCAGGAAAACTGACCCAGGCTCTCCTCAGACCCTTCAATAGACGTGTTTCCTTGCTGCAGGTTTAAGATGCTCCAGAAAAGTCGTGAGAGTTCATCTGGTGCCACCACTCTCCCTTTCCATCAGCCTCCACCAGATGAATCATGATGCTGCAGACACAGCATTTCATGGTCTTTCACTCTGTGCAGTCGCTTGGGCTCTTTCTTATCACCTTGTATTGTTTTCTTGGTGTTCCTTGGTAGAATTTGCCCTTAGCATGGAATTACTTGAACTAGAGATCTGGAAAGAACATGGTTATGTACCCATCCCTAGCATAGGCCACAGGATAGCCAGATCTCCTTAGTTGAAATGTGGAGTTTTTATTCCTGTGTATATAATTTTTCAGTATCTAGGTTAGTGTAAAACAGACTAGGAGGACCACCACCCCACCTAAGACATTCAGCTGGGAGTTAAATTTTGTTAGGAATATTAATTTTTTTTGAGACAGGGTTTCTCTGTAGCTTTGGAGTCTGTCCTGGGACTAGCTCAGATCATGCTGACTTCAAACGTACAGAGATCTGCCTGTCTCTGCCTCCTAAGTGCTGGGATTAAAGCACCAGGCAGGAATATCAATTTTGTAATAGAAATTTAATATAACCATGCTTTTCTAGTCACCCTTCTCTATAACAAAAAAAGGAATGTATTTTTTATTTTTGTATGACTATATACAATAGAAAGGGACCATTTTATAACAGAAAAGGTAACATTTTATAATATTATTACTATTATAAGTGACTTTCTGTGACATGCACTAAGTAGTCCAGCAATGCCTACATAAACATTGGAGACAGGGAACTAGGAAGCTGCTTGGTCTAACAGGATGGCTGCCCCTGCAGTGACAATCTGGCAGTGAAAAGCAGAAGGTTCTGGGTCCTGTTGCTGGATCCACATCCTCCTGATGCAGGTTTTGGGTCAGTGCTGCTCTCTACTGTGCTCCCAGAGAACCCCAATTCAATTCCTAGCACCCACATGGCAACTCACAGCTGTCTATACCTCCTGTTCCAGTATGCCTGACATCTTCGCATAGACATACATGCAGACAAAACACCAACGTACATAAAATAATTTTAAAATTATTTTAGAAAACAAGGAAGCATGGTAAAAATTAGTACAGGTTGTATTGTTCTATGCATAGTTAGGATCTGAGTAGAGGTCCATGTTTGGGGTCATAGTAGAGGTCCAAGTCAGTTGCCTTGTCTCTTTATTGATATCTGGATGTTCTTTCCCTTATTGAAAGTGAGGAATAAGTCAAGTGTGAGAACATAAACCTTTTATCCCATCCCTAGGGAACCAGAAACGGGTGGATCTCTGTGAGTTCAAAGGCAGCCTTGAACTGTCTCAGGAAACAAAGCTAAATAAATAAAAATAATGAAAGCAAGTAATTTAAATATCCTCAATTACCATGTTGATATGAATTTCTTACTTTAGTAATAAACATTTGCTTACTTGGAAGCTCTGATATTAAGTAAATAGACACTTAGAATTGGAGTATACTGTTGTTGAACATATCATTTTGCCATTATGTAATGTCTTTATCGCTTGAAACCCCAAGTTAACAATATAAAACAAATAATACAACCAAAACATGAGGAAAGATATTTACCTTAATATGATATGCAAATGACCAATAAGCACATGAAAACATTCTACAGTATTTAGCACTAGAATATGTAACTCAAGATAACAGTGAGTTGAGCACTTCATGTGTGTTAGGGTGATTACTACAAAATAAATATTCTCAAGGATTTGGATTTGGAAAAATGATACCCCTCATGTGTTGTAATGTAAAGTGGTGGGCTGCTTCCCACCACCCAGCTAGCTTAATCCCTTAATAATTACATGGAAACTGCATTCATTAAACACTTCCTGGCCCATTAGTTCTAACCTCTTATTGGCTAGCTCTTACATATTTGTTTAACCCATCTCCATTAATGTGTATGGCCACTTGACTGTGGCTTACCGGCATGAGTCTAACCAGCATCCTTCTTGGAGAGGAGAGCCATGGCGTCTGCCACACTGCCCACCTTCCTCCCAGCATCCAGTTCTCTTTTCCCCTGCCTATCTAAGTTTTGCCCTATCAAAAGGCTAAGGCAGTTTTCTTTATTCAACCAATGAAAGCAACACATAGAAAGAAGGCCCTCCTACACCACTCATGTATTGTTGTTGGGGTATTTTTTCTTTCTTTTGATTTTTCTTTCTTTTCTTTCTTTTTCGGGGGGGGGGCACTGGCAGAGTCACACAATATAGCCTTGTCTGGACTGAAACTTGCTATGTAGATCAGACTGTCAATCTTATATCTTTCATGACTTTCAAGACTAGTAACACATCAATGATGCTTACAGATTGTCAAGTTCAGCTGCCAGGTCAAGATGTCACCTGACCCCACTGATTTGGATTTCTATGTGCTGACTCTAGGGAAATACTTTCATATTGTCCCTTAGTGGTTCTGATCTTTTATTAATCACAGGTGATTTCCCACAGTGATGTGGGATTCTCCCATGTAAGATATGGATATGTTTTTAATACCATTGGTTAATAAAGAAGCTGCTTTGGTCTATGACAGGGCAGAGATGTGTGAGGGTGAACAAGGCTTAGAGTGAAGATATGGTGAGTCAGACCAGAGGTGGCAGGAGCATAGGGGGAACAAGGGTGTTGTTGGGGTTGAGGTAGAGAGTGTAGCAAGGGAAGGAGGGATGGGAAAAGAAGACTAAGTCAGTGGGGGCTGTGGTGGAGCAGAGGTTTGAGAGGGAGGAGAGAGCTAAGACAGGGATGAGGGTGTGGTGAAGAACAGTCCAGTAGGCAGTATCACCCCCCACCCAAGGTCAAGAGAAGGTGAGGATGGTTTGGGGGAGAGAATAGGCATTACGGGTTAGGGGTTGTAGGGTCAAGATAAAGGGGTAAAGTAGGGGAGCAGTGAGTGAGAAGTTGAGGACTGCCAGCAGAGAAGAGAGGGTCCTAAAGCTGGGTGGGTCTGGATTCATTTGGGTCTTTCATCCTTTAGTTTTCTTCTACTTGTTTTCCCAGTTGCTGGAATGAGTCATGTTCTTTCCCACAGTGTAGCTTCTCTTGGAGGTACTGAACATGCTTGCCCATGTGATGGCCCTCTCTCATCTCAGAATGCATGCTGGTTGTTGTGCTTTCCTGTCGCTTTAAGGGACAAGCCACATCCACTCCCATTACCTCTGACCTGCCTGCCACCATCTTGGGCCCTTCCTTTTCTGCTTCCTTGACGTGCGTGGTTTTTATTATAAGGAAGACCTGGGAATGTTATGGTTTTGGTCCCTTTAAGAGACAAGCCACACCCATTCCCCTCCCCATTCGCTGAGGCAGGCTGATTTTCAGCTTCCGGCCTGAGCTCATTCTCTTTTCCATCTTCCTCTCAGAGAGGCAGCTTCGTTTCTGCCTCTCTCCCCACTTCTCTGCTTCCCCCCTTCTCTGTCTCTTTCTCCTCTTCTCTCTCTCTCTCTCTCTCTCTCTCTCTCTCTCTCTCCCCCCTTCACCCTTCCTCCTCCATAACCCCCTGAATAAACATTCAACCTCACCCTGCATGTCGTGTCTATCCATGTTTCTGTCTTCTGCCCACCCACCATGTGTCTCCCTGCCTGGGACCAGCTATTGCTCGGGGACTAGCAGCCGTCTCTGCCTGGGGCCCACTGCCTGCTGCCACATGGCCCGCCACCACTGCTCTGGGACCAGCAGCTGTCTCTGCCTGGGACTTACTGCTCCCAGGACCCGCTGTCTGCCACCACATGGCCTGCCGCTGCTGCTGGGCTGCTGCTCTGGGACCGGCAGCCATTTCTGCCTGGGACTGGCTGCTCCCAGGGCCCACTGCCTGCCACCACATGGCCCACTGCCACCATTTGGGTCCTACAGCATTTCTGCTGCCTACTGCTACCGGGGATCTTGCAGCATTTTTTAAAAAAGAATAACACTGGTTAAAATCCAAGCTAAGTTCTACCCAAGGTGTCTCTGATCAAGGGAGCATGTGAACTGGAGAGGTCATAGATGCTGGAGGAGAGCCTAAAACTGCCATGTTTCTGTACCAACCCAGATTCTAATTATATTTTATTTGTTTTTGTTACTTTTGTTTTTTTCAAGACAGGGTTTCGCTGTAGCTTTGGAGCCTGTACTGGAACTAGCTCTTGTAGACCAGGCTATCTGCAAACTCATAGAGATCCACCTGCCTCTGCCTCCCAAGTGCTGGGATTAAAGGCGTGCACCACCACTGCCCAGCTTCTAATTACATTTTTAATACGTGTTCTTGTGTCCTCCCACAGGCAACTGTAGCTCTCTGGCCAGTGATGTTGGCATATGCCAGCTCTTGGGTGTGGAGGCACAAAAGCCCAAAGGTCATAGTGTTTGAGACTTGTTTCTAGTTCATTCAAGGTTATTGTACTTCTGCCTCAAGCAAAAGTCCTACCTAGTAGTAAAGTAAATCAGTTCTGTTCTCCCAAAGCTATTGTCAACAGGTGTGGCTAGTTGCCAGACCTTGTGCTCCTGGAATTAGGGAGGTAATTGGTTCCTACCTAAAACAAAAGTATAAGGATCCAACTAAGTTCCAGTTCCCTTTATGGAAATAACTGGGATTCCACCCTGGGTGTGGTTTGCCTATAGAGTGTTTGGTCTAGGGCATGAGTCTAGGGATGTAGCCTGTGACTTTCAACTTGTATATTAATGCAGTCTTTTGTTTTACTCCTACCTTTTGGGGCCAGGGGTCTATTAAGCTGTTGGAAAATTAAACACGGGAGAATTTTCAGTACTCACTGAAAAATTCCCTCCTGATACTATTCTATATGTTTCTGCATTTATTATTTTCATTCACATCTTCATATTTGTTACTATATTTCTAGATTCCTATGTCTCCACTCTGGAGAAAGGTATTTTTGTAAAGGCTGGCCCCTGACACTTGGGAAGCAGAAGCAGGTGGATCTCTGAGAGATCAAGGTCAGCCTGATTTAGATAGCAATTTCTAGGACAGCAAGATCTATGTAGTGCAACACCCTCTCAAAACAGAAAAAGAAAAGAAAGGAAGAAAGGAAGGAAAGTAGGAAGGAAAGAAAGAAGGAAGGGAAAGGAAAATAATGTCATATATAAATAAGAAAAATAAAGTGCAACTTTCCTTACTCATTAAAGAGCTCCTTTTGTATTGCAGTGTACAGATTGTTATAAAGATTTACATCTGTTCAAACTGCAGAGAACATGTGACCTTGTTTGCCCAACCTAACCTGATACATCTACAGTGCAAACCCTATACCTAGGACTCAGGGAAAAGATGGAGGAAAGTGGTGAAAAGATTTTTCAGAGGCAGAGGGCCAGAATACTCAATGCCAATGTCTCCTAGCCATCCCAGGGATGCCATACCCATGAAATCTCGACAATATGACTGTCTAAGGACGACCTGCATGATGGCAATATCAACTGACATGCCATTGTGAATAGGGAAAATTTTATAGGGCCCTGTCTCTACTTGATGGGCTATATGCAGTCAGTGACTGCTGAGAGAGCAGGATTTAGTCTGCTTCAATTACCAGTCTTCCAAAAGGTTATCCAACTACAGTTGGTCAGTGTTATGGTAAAAATAAAACACCATAGGTCCCTGAATGGCCCATGGGCCATGAGGGGCAGCAAATCCCAGGCAGAAAGCCACGTGGCAGCTCAGTTTCCCGAGTGGCAGCAGTGGGCAGCAGGCCAAGAGGAGTCATGAGTCCAGGCAGGGAGCCATGTGGCAGGTGAGAGACAGAGACCTATTAGGCATGCCATGCAGAGTAAGTGGGTGTTTATTTAGTGTGTTATAGAAGGGATGGGGAAAGCAGAGAAGGGGAAAGAGCAAAGAGAGATAGAGAGAGAGATAAAAAGAAACAGAGAGCTGGGAGAGAGGAGAGGAGACATGGCAGCAGCTACCTCTTTGGGAGAGAGACAGAAAGAAAAGAGATCAGACTGGAAGCAGAAGGAAGATCTGCCTACCTTGGCAGTGGATGGGTAAGGGAGTGGACTGGGCTTGTCTCTTAAAGGAACAGAACAAACCATTACATCCCCATCTCTTTTTTATAATAAAAAGGCAGGAGGTTAGGCACAACAGGTTAAAGGAATTGGGGCGGCAGATTCTCAAGACTGTTTTCTGCCTATTTGTGGGCATTATCTTGGGGGGGGGACCTGAGAAAGCTGGGTGCTGGTCACATCCTCGGGTAGCTGGTCTCTTTGCTCCTGTCCAGAGTTTGTGGTATGGGAATGTCTGGTGTCTCTTACAGCTGTTTAAGATATTGGCAGAACAGAGGGCAAAATTAAGTTTAGCAAAAAAAAAAAATTAGGATCAGGAAATTGAGAGGGGTGTATCTGACCTGTTTAACGTGGATCCTTCAATTTAGCTTCCTGGAATTCACAATAATTTTGGGGTTTATGAAAACATAAGTTTTAAACAGCATCATATTTATATCAAAATAATTGTGACAGTTTTGCATAATGAAAAGTATCTTTAAGACTATGAAAGGATGCATGAGAGAGAAATTTGATAGCATGCACTTGTCCTCACACCTTCATAACTTGCAGGTACATGCCTTAATAATTTGTATTTGTATTCTGCTGACACGTGTTTGATGACATTTTTTTAAAACTGACAAACCTCTCAGCTGTCAAATTGCATCAGAGATCTTTGAGAAGGATAAAATTTCACTTGAGGAGTTATTGATTAAAAATGACAGAGAACTTGCTTGGTTGGCACCTAGAGCCACTCCTTATGGTCCTCCGTGGTCACTGAGGGTCATTTTTCCTTTTGCTATTTCTGCTAGGCTCCAGAAGATTCTGTGGGCTAAGAAATATTCAGGAAGACAAGCCTACCTCGAACTGAGGATCTAGGCTGTCAATTCCAGTGATTCTTTTCATTGTCTAAAGATCTTTAGTTTAGATAAAAGACAGTTTTTCTCAGTGGTCAGGGCTTGGCAGTTGAAGCGAATTGTGGATGGATGTTTTGTGTCCATTTGTCTTCTGTCTTCTTTGGAGGAATAGAGTGCTGCTGCTAGGAGCCAACCTGTCTCTTTTTGTCATGAAAAGTTTTTAATAATTAAAATGCCATATTCCCCAGATCTCTGAGCAGTTGAGGGCTGTTCATCAGGTATAACTACAGTATAGAATCTTCCTGGAGATTTGAGTCTGAGCTTGACTTTACTGGTTGTCAACTTAACAGATAAAGCAGGGTTGGATTAAGAGAATTAAAAGAACATACCAATTTAAAACATGAAACTTATTGTTTTTGTAGTCTGGAATGAGATATAATGGACAGTTATAACATTTAACAGTAAACATAGGTGCATTTAAGTTACATGTATGCATACACACACACACAGTGAACAGGAATTGGGTGAAGTGGATGTTCTGGTGGGCCCTACCAAAGGTATGCCACTGCACAAAACACACATGCAACAGAGTCAGCACCCGGGAGACCAGACTGGAAATACCTCAGTAAAGATGGCTGCACTTTGCCACCTAACCTGGCTCTCAGTTAAGATGGTGGTGAAGTCACCTGAATTCAGTTAAGATGACAGTAAGGTCACCTGACCTCAGTTAAGATGGTGATAAGGTCACCTGACCTCTGTCAAAACAGCAGTGGTCACATGTTGTATGGAAAAGCCATGTTTTTTTGAACCGTAGGAGTTTTAAACATTATGACAAGAGAGACCTAGAGGTGTGACCTGCCCTGTTGCCGAGCCACCACACCACAAGCTGCCATGGGGAGCAAAGGATAAAATTGAAAACAGTTGCCTCATTCATTCAACTAATCCATGGGACCAGCAGTAGTGGTGGCAGGGATAGATTGAGGAAAAATGGAGCCAGTGGGACACAAGCAGAGCATGTACAGGCAAGTAGCTGATAGTTTGAAGGTTTATACCATAGCTTAAAACATGAAAACCCGCAAAAACAGTGAATGAACACTGAAGGGCCAATAGAAGGATGCCTCCTCTCTATAGGTGGGATGTTAAAGCCTGACTGGCTCCTGTCTGGCTGACTAGGAAGCCAGAGAGGCTAGAGACCTCTCATGGCAGGGACTACTTATATGTAGATCTGTGGGCAGGTCTGCTTTTCGTCCCACCTGGCTCCTGCTGGGCTAGCTTAGACCCAGAAATAACAACACACAAATTGTATTCATTTAAACACTGCTTGGTTCATTAGCTCTAGTCTCTTACTGGCTAATTCTCATATCTTGCTTTAACCCATATCTAATAATCTGTATAGCACCATGAGGTGGTCGCTTACCAGGAAGATTCTAGTGTACGTCCATCTTGGGCTGGAGCTTCATCATGTCTGACCTCACTTCCTTCTACCCAGCATTCTATTCTGTCTACTCCACCCACCTAAGGGCTGGCCTATCAAATGGGCCAAAGCAGTTTTTTTTTTATTAACCAATGAAATTAACTCCTCCATCACTTATGAGTGGTTTAAAAGAAAAGAAAAAAAAAAGAAAAGAGAAAAAATTCTGAGGGACCCTGGGCCCCAAATCAAATGCACCACCAAATGTGCAGTACTAGCACAGGAGGACTAACCTTGGGTAGTCTGGTCACGTTTTTAGTTATAGGAAGCAACCAGAGATAAATGTCAGTGAAGGGCTCAACCATAGCCATGAAGGCTGTGGTTGGGGGCTGGAATGGGAACTCTCACCACCGAAGCTTCTGGTGAGCATAGAGGTCAGTGTTCAGGTAGATAGAACATAGAGCTGTTCTGAAGAAACCTTGTTCCTGGGCTGAGAGTTCCATGCACCCTCAGCTGGCCCACCTGCAGGTGGGAGGGAATGTGGAGAGAACCTAGCCGAGTCACAAGCACCAATATTATGGTAAAAATAAAACAGCACCGTTCCCCAAATAGCTGCAGTGAACAGCAGGTCCCGAAACCATGTGGGCCACGGGGTAGCTGGTCCCTTGAGGAGCGGCAGCTGTGGCAGATGAGAGACAGAGATAGGTAGGCACGCCATGCAGAGAAAGTGTGTGTTTATTTAGTGGGTTATGGAAGGGAAGGGGAAAGGGGAGAGGGGGAAGAGCAGAGAGAGGCATAGAGAGAGAGAGAGAGAGAGAGAGAGAGAGAGAGAGAAAGAGAAACGGGGGGGAGAGGAGAAGAGACATGGCAGCAGCTACCTGTTCAGGAGAGAGATGGAAAGGAAGGAGCTCAGACTGGAAGCAGAAGGGAGATCTGCCTGCCTCAGCAGTGGATGGGGGGAGTGGGAGGAGCTTGTCTCTTAAAAGGACGGGACAGACCATTACAGTCAGTCAGAAGCTCATTGACATACCAACATCACTAAATGGACTCAGAAGGGTGTGTGTGTGTGTGTGTGTTTTATGCAATTATAATGATTAAAGATAGGGTCATGAATAAGTGAGAGAGGGTATAGGAGAAGGCAAGGAGTTGGAGAGGACAGAGGGAGGGTAGAAATGATGTAATAACAGTACTCACAAAATTCTAAAAACTTCATTTTAAATATTTTTTTAAAAAAAGAGGACTGGTGACTTACCAGATGCACAGGTTCCTTTCAGAAGTGTCCCATTGTCCCCCGAGGAAATATACAACCTGGGAGCAAGGGCCTAAACATTGTCTTTCACCTTTACCTTGTTGTCCTAATTAATTCAAGTATGAGCTATCTAATGTGGAATATGTCAGTTGGATCACTACTGAAGAACAAATAGTCATGTGACTACTTGGAGATTGACCAAAAATCAATTTTTAAATAAGTTTTGGCTCAGTTAAGACTCAGGATTTTAAGTAGTGAGTAGCTTGACTAACTCAGAAGCAAATAGCTTTTCAATGGTAATTTTTTTAAGAGGGCACAAAAGCCTTGTGCACACAAATAAGCAGGAAAGTTAGACACACAGCTCACCTCTTCAAAGGAATGAGGTGCAAAGTTGCTCTACCAGGAATCTAGGAATGAAGCCCTTTAACAACCTAGTGATCCTTTGCTCTGGGATGAGAGAGGCTCTGCCTTATCTCCCAGAATTTATGTCTTTACTTATACAAAACCTTCCTTTCTAAATGTTGAGTGAGCATTGTTTTTAGAGCATAAAATCTATTCTTTTTTTTTTGCAATTCAAGAATTTTTTTTATTGAGAAAAGGAAGAAAAAAAAACAAGTTTCCACCTCCTCCCAGCCTCCCATTTCCCTCCCCCTCCTCCCACCCTTCTCACCCTCCTCCCACTCCTCTCCCCCTCCCTTTCCAGTCCAAAGAGCAGTCTGGGTTCCCTGCCCTGTGGTAAGTCCTAGGTCCTCCCCCCTCTGTCCATATCTAGGAAGGTGAATAACCAAACTGGCTGGGCTCCCACAAAGCCAGCACATTACATAGGATCAAAACCCCATGCCATTGTCCTTGGCTTCTCATCAGTCCTCATTGTTCGCCATGTTCAGAGAGTCCAGTTTTAACCCATGCTTTTTCAGTCACAGTCCAGCTGGCCTTGGTGAGCTCCCAGAAGATCAGCTCCACTGTCTCAGTGGGTGGGTGCACCCCTCGTGGTCCTGACTTCTTTGCTCATGTTCTCCCTCCTTCTGCTCCTCATTGGGGCATTGGGAGCTCAGTCCAGTGCTCCAGTGTGAGTCTCTGTCTCTATCTCCATCCATCGCCAGATGAAGGTTCTATTATGATATGCAAGATATTCGTCAGTATTGCTATAGGCTAGGGTCATTTCAGGTTCCCTATCCTCAGCTGCCCAAGGAACTAACTGGGGACCTCGGCTTGGGCTCCTGGGAGCCACTCTAGGTTCAAGTCTCTTGTCAACCCTAAGGTGGCTCCCTTAACTAAGAATTGTGCTTCCGTGCTCCCCTATCCAACCTTCCTTTATCCCAATCCTCCTTTTTCCCCAAGTTCCCCCCATCCTCCCCTTCTCCCTTTTCTCTCCCCATCTCCCCTTACCCCCCTCCCACACGACCCCCAAGATCCCAATTTTCTCCCCGGCAATTTTGTCTACTTCCCATAGCCAAGAGGGTAACTATATGTTTTTCCTTTGGTTCACCTTCTTACTTAGCTTCTTTAGGATCACCAATTGTAGACTCTGTGACCCTTATTTATGGGTAGAAACCAATTATGAGTGAGTACATCCCATATTCATCTTTTTGGGTCTGGGTTACCTCACTCAGAATAGTGTTTTCTGTTTCCATCCATTTGCATGCAAAATTCGAGAAGTCATTGTTTTTTGCCGCAGCGTAGTACTCTAATGTGTATATATTCCACACTTTCTTCATCCATTCTTCCATTGAGGGGCATCTAGGTTGTTTCCAGGTTCTGGCTATTATAAATAATACTGCTATGAACATGGTTGAACAAATGCTCTTGTCATATGATAGGGCATCTCTTGTGTATATTCCCAAGAGTGGTATTGCTGGGTCCAGGGGTAGGTTGATACTGAATTTCCAGAGAAACCGAAACACTGATTTCCATAGTGGTTGCACAAGTTTGCATTCCCACCAGCAATGGATGAGGGTACCCATTCCTCCACAGCCTCTCCAGCAAAGGCTATCATTGGTGTTTTTGATTTGAGCCATTCTGACAGGTGTAAGATGATATCTCAAAGTTGTTTTGATTTGCATTTCCCTGATTGCTAAGGAGGTTGAGCATGACCTTAAGTGTCTTTTGGCCATTTGAACTTCCTCTGCTGAGAATTCTCTCTTCAGTTCAGTGCCCCATTTTTTAATTGGGTTGATTAGCATTGTAAAGTCTAGTTTCCTGAGTTCTCTATATATTTTGGAGATCAGACCTTTGTCTGTTGCGGGGTTGGTGAAGATCTTCTCCCAGTCAGTAGGTTGCCTTTTTGTCTTGGTGACAGTGTCCTTTGCTTTACAGAAGCTTCTCAGTTTTAGTAGGTCCCATTTATTCAATGTTGCCCTTAGTGTCTGTGCTGTTGGGGTTACACATAGGAAGCGATCTCCTGTGCCCATCTGTTGTAGGGTACTTCCCACTTTCTCTTCTATGAGGTTCAATGTGTTCTGACTGATAGTGAGGTCTTTAATCCATTTGGACTTGAGTTTTGTGCATGGTGATAAATATGGGTCTATTTTCATTCTTCTACAGGTTGACATCCAGTTATGCCAGCACCATTTGTTGAAGATGCTTTCTTTCTTCCATTGTATACTTTTGGCTCCTTTATCAAAAATGAGGTGTTCATAGGTTTGTGGGTTAAAATTCGGGTCTTCTATATGATTCCATTGGTCGACTTCTCTGTTTTTATGCCAGTACCACACTGTTTTCATCACTGTAGCTCTGTAATAGAGTTTGAAGTCAGGGATGGTAATGCCTCCAGACAATCCTTTATTATATAGGATTGTTTTGGCTATCCTGGGTTTTTGTTTTTCCACATAAAGTTGATTATTGTCCTCTCCAGATCTGTGAAGAATTTTGATGGGATCTTGATGGGGATTGCATTGAATTTATAAATTGCCTTTGGTAGAATTGCCATTTTTACTATGTTGATCCTCCCAATCCAAGAGCAAGGGAGGTCCTTCCATTTTCTGGTATACTCCTCAGTTTCCTTCTTCAATGCCTTAAAGTTCTTGTCAAATAGATCTTTCACTTCCTTGGTCAGAGTTACCCCAAGATATTTTATGCTGTTTGTGGCTATCGTGAAAGGTGAAGCTTCTCTGATTTACCTCTCTGCTTCCATATCCTTTGTGTATAAGAGGGCAACTGATTTTTTGGAGTTGATCTTGTATCCTGCCACATTACTAAAGGTGTTTATCAGCTGTAAAAGTTCTTTGGTGGAGTTTTGGGGGTTGCTTATATACACTATCATATCATCTGCAAATAACGAAAGTTTCACTTCTTCCTTTCCAATTCGAATCCCCTTGATCCCCTTATGTTGTCTTATTGCTATTTCTAGAACTTCAAGCACTATATTGAAGAGGTATGGAGAGAGTGGACAGCCTTGTTGTGTTCCCGAGTTTAGTGGGATGGCTTTGAGTTTCTCTCCATTTAATTTGATGTTAGCTGTCGGCTTGCTGTATATAGCTTTTATTATATTTAGGTATGACCCTTGTATCCCTAATCTCTCCAATACTTTTATCATAAAGGGATGTTGAATTTTGTCAATTGCTTTTTCAGCATCTAATGAAATGATCATATGGTTATTTTCTTTCAGTTTATTTATATGATGGATTACATTGATAGATTTTCGTATGTTGAACCAGCGCTGCATCCCTGGGATGAAGTCTACTTGATCATAATGGATAATTTTTCTGATGTCTTCTTGGATTCGGTTTGCCAGTATTTTGTTGAGGATTTTTGCATCGATGTTCATGAGTGAGATTGGTCTATAATTCTCTTTCTTGGTTGAGTCTTTGTGCGGTTTTGGTATCAGAGTAACTGTAGCTTCAGAAAAGTAATTTGGCAATGCCTCTTCTGTTTCTATATTGTGAAATACATTAAGGAGTATAGGTATTAGGTCTTCTTGGAAGTTCTGGTAGAATTCCGCATTGAAACCATCTGGTCCTGGGCTTTTTTTGGTAGGGAGGTTTTTGATAACCTCTTCTAATTCTTCGCGATTAACAGGTCTATTTAGATTGTTCACCTGGTCCTGATTTAACTTTGGTATATGGTATTTATCTAAAAAAGTGTCCATTTCCTTTACATTTTCCAGTTTTGTGGCATACAGGCTTTTGTAGTAAGCTCTAATGATTCTCTGAATTTCCTCTGTGTCTGTTGTTATGTCCCCCTTTTCATTTCTGATCTTATTAATTTGCAAATTCGCTCTCTGCCGTTTGATTAGTTTGGATAGGGGTTTGTCAATCTTGTTGATTTTCTCCAGGAACCAGCTTTTTGTTTCGTTGATCCTTTGTATTGTTTTCTGTGTTTCTATTTTGTTGATTTCTGCCCTCAGTTTGATTATTTCCAGTCTTCTACTCCTCCTAGGTGAGTCTGCTTCCTTTTTTTTCTAGAGCTTTCAGGTGTGCTGTTAAGTCTCCAATGTGAGCTTTCTCTGTTTTCTTTAAGTGGGCACTTAGTGCTATGAACTTTCCTCTCAGGACTGCTTTCATAGTGTCCCATAAGTTTGAGTAGGTTGTTTCTTTATTTTCATTGAATTCCAGGAAGACTTTAATTTCTTTCTTTATTTCTTCCTTAATCCAGGTATGATTCAGTAGTTGACTGTTTAGTTTCCATGAATTTGTAGGCTTTCTGGGGGTAGCATTGTTGTTGAATTCTAACTTTAATCCATGGTGATCTGAGAAGACACAGGTGGTTACTAATATTTTTTTGTAACTGTGGATATTTGCTTTGTTACCGACTATGTGGTCGATTTTTGAGAAAGTTCCATGAGCTGCAGAGAAGAAGATATATTCTTTCCTATTTGGGTGGAATAATCTATAGATGTCTGTTAAGTCCATTTGATTCATTACCTCCTTTAATTCTCTTATTTCTCTGTTAGGTTTCTGTCTGATTGACCTGTCCATTGGTGAGAGAGGAGTGTTGAAGTCTCCTACTATTAGTGTGTCCGGTTTGATGGCTGCCTTGAATTTTAGCAATGTTTCTTCTATGTACGTGGGTGCTTTTATATTAGGGGCATAGATGTTCAGGATTGAGACTTCATCCTGATGAACTGTTCCTGTTATGAGTATAAAATGCCCCTCTCCATCTCTTCTGATTGATTTAAGTTTGAAGTCAACTTTGTTAGAGATTAGTATGGCCACACCTGCTTGTTTCATAGGTCCATTTGCTTGATATGCCTTTTCCCATCCCTTTACTCTGAGTAGGTGCCTGTCTTTGTTGTTGAGGTGTGTTTCTTGTAAACAGCAGAATGTTGGATCCTGTTTTTTTTTTTTTTTTTTTTTTTTTTCCCCTGTGGTTTTGGAGCCTGTCCTGGAACTAGCTCTTGTAAACCAGGCTGGTCTCGAACTCACAGAGATCCACCTGCCTCTGCCTCCCGAGTGCTGGGATTAAAGGCGTGCGCCACCACCGCCCGGCTGGATCCTGTTTTTTTATCCAATCTCTTAGCCTGTGCCTTTTTATAGGTGAGTTGAGTCCATTGACATTAAGTGATATTAATGGCCAGTGGTTGTTAACTCCGGTCACTTTTTTAGTCGTAGAGTTTGTGTGTTTCCCTTCTTTGATTTGTGTTGGTGAAGGGTCTCTAGATGTCTGAGTTATTGTGGTCATTGTTGGACTCCTTGGTTAGTGATTTTCCTTCTATTACTTTCTGTAAAGCTGGATTTGTGGCTGTGTAATGTTTAATTTGTTTTTATCCTGGAAAATTTTATTTTCTCCATTTATAATGAACAAAAGCTTGGCTGGGTATAGTAATCTGGGCTTGCATCCATGGTCTCTCAGTTTCTGCAGTACATCTATCCAGGACCTTCTGGCTTTCATGGTTTCCATGGAGAAGTTAGGTGTAAGTCTGATAGGTTTACCTTTATAAGTAATTTGGCCTTTTTCTTTTGCAGCTCTTAATATTCTTTCCTTTTTCTGTATGCTTTGTGTTTTGATAATTATATGGCGAGGGGATTTTTTTTTGATCCAGCCTATTCGGTGTTCTGTATGCTTCTTGAATCTTCATAGGTATATCTTTCTTTTGGTTGGGAAAGTTTTCTTCTATAATTTTATTAAATATATTTTCTGGACCATTGAGCTCCACTTCTCCTTCTTCTACTTCAATTATTCTTAGGTTTGGTCTTTTTATTGTGTCCCATATTTCCTGAATGTTTTGTGATGAATGTTTGTTGGACTTGCTGTTTTCTTTGATCAGTGTGTTTACTTTCTCTATGGTATCTTCAGAATCTGAGATTCTTTCTTCTAACTCTTGTATTCTGTTGGTTATGCTTGTTTCTGTAGACTCTGTTTGTTTACTTAAATTTTCCATGTCCAGCCGGTCCTCTGTTTGTGTTTTCTTCTTTGCTTCCATTTCAGTTTTCAAGTCTTGAACTGTTTCCATTATCTGTTTGATTGTTTTCCCTTGGTTTTCTAGGGTATCATTCACTGATTTATTCAATTCTTCAAACTTTCTGTTATATTTCTCATCCATTTCTATAAGGGCCTTTTTTTACATGCTGTTTAAGGGCGTCAATCACTTTCATGAAGTCAATCTTTTCTACTTCTTCTTGATTAAGGTGTTCATGTCCTCCCGTTGTGAGGTCGCTAGTTTCTATTGGGTTCATGTTGCTTTTCAGCTTGTTGGGCGAATTCTTGCCTTGGCGTCTGCCCATCTCTTCTTCCAAATGCTCCCTTATGGATCTTCTTTTATTGGATCAGGTCTCCTTGCCTACCCAACGCTGGCTCTCCCCAATGTTGGCTCTCCCCAAAGCTGGCTCTCCTGGCGCCCCATCACTGTCTCTCCTGGCGCAGAGAGATCAGGCCTCAGTGCTGATGGGGCAGCTCGCAAACAAAGCGCCTACCCTGTTTGGTTCAGGCAGGCCATCGAAGCAAAGAAACTCCCACCCGCTTGGGTGCCCCGAGGATTCGGACCCAGTGCCCAGACAGGCTGGGCTGGGTGATGTTATGTGCCGAAAGACGGCGGTGGGGCCAAAGTGGGGAGGCTTCTGGATGGAAGCTGGGTGGGCTAGGAAGAAAGAGGCGGTATGCCGGGAGAAGAGGCCCTGCAGAAAGCCCAAGAAGGATAAGGGGCCAAGGAACCTCTGAGCTCCCTGTCCCAGGCTGGCGCCGGGCGGGGCCAGAAACTCACCCCAATGCTGTCTCTCCTGGCGCAGAGAGCTCAGGCCTCCGTGCTGATGGAGCAGCTCGCAAAACCATAAAATCTATTCTTATGAATGATGTCACACATGCTTTACAACTTCTGTGTTATCTTAGGGCCAGGTCAATCCTCATACCCACAGGGACTATGTTTACCTCAGTCATTCCCTCTAGACTATAAATCTTGGGCACTATCTCTGAGTCAACAGTACATAGTCTTGGGAAAGAAGCCAGATGGACTTTGTAAGGAATCTCAATGCAAACATGTTTTAAATTGTTGCACCTTTGGGACTGAGTTAAGCACAGTCCTGCTATGCTTAAATATGGCTAAAGTAAAATGATCTGGGGCCGACTCTAGAAGTCCTGGTCCAGCAGCAATTACAATAAAATTGATAGAGTCGAGTTTCATTCTTGTTTCTTCAAGGATCGTTTTTCTCTGTGCCTGCTGTAAAGCCTGTAGGGGAATCAGCACAGCTGCTGCCGCAACATGGGATGCTGGACCCTTGGAGAAGATAAGGGAAGTTTTCTTCAAATAGAAATCAGAGGTTTAGGAAACTCGGTCCTCTCACCCAAGGGGTCGAGATTGTAAGTGAGGGAGCTAATAACATGGGCCTTCTCAGTCCTTTGAGACAAAGCATTTTGTACAATTATTAAGATCTTTGTTGAGATCTCAAGGAACAAAATATTCAGAACATCAACTCTATGTGCATAGCCCTTGGAAAGAGAGATAAAATCCATGTTAATCATTTTACAGGCTGCAGTACAGTAATGTATTGCTTGGAACCTCTCAGCAGATTAAAAAAAGACTTTTCTGCTACACTTCTTGGCCCGTCTTGGCATATAGCCAAAGGAGACTCTAACTGCTTAGGCTTCACATTAGTTAGAGCTCTACTGTGGCTTTCGTGAGTCATCTTTCTTCAACTCAACGACTTCCTGTCTGTAGCTTGTAGGACTGCCAGGGTCTGGTGGAGCAGAGTGAGTTCCAAGAATGACCTGGAAGGGCCGAAGTACACTTTGTTGCTGTGGGCGTGGAAACCTCACAGGGACAAGAGCAGGCAAATCCCGGCGCGTTTGGCAGAGAAACCAGCTGAAGGCACGACTTATTCTCTCCTGATTCCGCTGCTCACGGTCCCTGAGGGCTCAGCTGTGGGTGAGTGAGGTGAAAGGACAGCAGGTGTGGGAGCCCAGGACAACAGTGCCCTCGCTTCTCCTTTCACATTGAGTGTTCTGCGTGCCCGAGCTTGAGGAACATCGCAGTGGGTTCAGAGACAGAACCGGAGCTGCACGGCACTGAGAGACCCCGAAGAGATGTAGGAAAAGACGGGACCTAGGAACCTGCTTGACTGGAGCACAGGAAGGACTGAATTCACAGCCCAGGTGCCCAAAACTTTCGCGAATCTGCCCGGAGTCTTCTGCGGGGGGGCCCCTACTGAGGTCTCCCATTCTCTCCGCAGGTCCAGTCACACCTGTCTGGAACCTGGACTCAGGAAGGAACCATGGCAAAGGCTGCAGCCACCAGACGCAATCTTTCCCTAGTTCTGTGCCTTTTCCTTCTACTGAGCTGTCTGGGATCTTCCCTGTGGGCCAGTGAGTTACTGGGATTTAAAGGGAGGGGTAAGGAAGGGCACATGGGGCTACTGAGTCAGGAAGATCAAAGTCTCCTCATGGGAAGAAGATCCTGGGCTTCTCTCTCTTCACTATCACTGAGATTTAAGTCTGGGCGCCCTTGTTCTCACCGCATCCCTCCCCTTTCTCTTCTGTGGATTGACAAAGTTAGGGGAAAAGTTACTGCTGCAGCGCTGAAAGGGCCTGCATGAATGAGGAAGGCACAGCAGCAGAGGGGAGTAGCTAGTGAGGCCCTCAGCACCACTGGGGTCCACTGAAACCTAAGCCTCCTCACCAGTGCTGACCCTTTCAGGAGGCTGTGCCAGCTGCCCTGGACCTAAGGCAGTCTATGCTCTGAAGACTGCCTTCCCGGGGTTCCTCACAAGCCCTCCACCATTCGGTGACCCCTTTGTGCTTGAACTTTCCTTCCCACCTTCTCATGCTATTCTCTGGAAGATGACAATAGAGGCTTCCTGGGAGAACCACAGGCAGCCATGACCATACAAATTCATACCCCTTTCTTTCTTTCTTTCTTTCTTTCTTTCTTTCTTTCTTTCTTTCTGTTTTTGTTTTGTTTTAAAGCAGGATTTCACACCACAGCCCACAGTATAGAATCTCCAATAATCCCATCTTTCCCTCAGTCTAAGCTCAGTTTCCATCCCCATGGGACTCATCCTATGGCTCCTCACTTTCTGGTCCATCTTGCCTTTCCCTCTTTCCCACCCATGAAGTGCATTTACGTTCTCTTCCAGGTGGCAGACTGCTCATGCCTGAAGACACCTTGGTTAAGCAGGGGCTAGCACACTGCTATGGAGGTCTCTGGCCATGGTCCTGGCTGGGGTGTTTAAAATCTTCTGTCCTTGATCCCAAGCCCAAACAGTCTAGCTTTTGGGGAGACGACAGCAATCAGATACCAGGGTTCATTTAGGAAGGAGAGGGTTTTTTTTCCCTGTAAATGGCAGGCACTATTTAGTTGAAAATATTTATTTTCAACCTGGCAAGTCTCACTATATCAATCCTGCATCAAATACTCAGGTCTGCAGTCAGTGTGACAGATGCAGAAGGTAACAAGTTGATGTATGGGACAGCAGATTTGTCCTCTGTCCCCAGATTAGGTGTATACCCCATGTACCATGTATAGGTGCCCATTCACCCAGAGTGTCTTGAAAAGCAGTGCCAAAGTTGCACATTTCCCAGTAAACAGTGGGTTCTATGTTGCCTATGATGTCTGGGACATCTAGAAATGACAGGAGGAGGGCCTGGGTTTAGGGCCTCTTCATCTCTTCATTGCTGTCCAGCACAATCCTTAGATCCCATGGCCTTAAAGAACACACTTTGAAGCCTGAGGTGTTTGCTGAAGAAGAGGTGGCAACTTACTTGAGAACTAACCTCAGTTGCTTCCTCTGCATGAAATAAGATCTCCACATCCACTTGGGAAACAAGAGATGTTCTGTCACAGGAGAGTCCTTATCCCTCCCTGCTAAGCAGCTCTCAACACACAAGTGACTAGTTATGTCCCTACAGTGATGTCTCACTTCTGAACATCTTGTCTGACTCTGACCTGTCCACCTAATAATCTAGTAATAAGAGATCATTTCATAATGTCTGCCTGGGGCCTGATGGGCCTTCTGATAGTCCAGGACCACAGGCTGCTCTCTCCCAGGGCCATGCCAGAGGACACAGTGGAATGGAGTGCATTTTCCCTGTAGCACATGGGTCAGACTTGTCTATCCAAGAAAGGTGTCTCCAATTAGACATTGACATTAACTCCACCCAAAGCTCTTTTCTAGAACTAACCTTGGGCAGACAAATTGTCCTGGATTATAGAGCCCTAGGAAAGTTCCAGCCACGTTCTTCAAGGATGTATTGTCTCTGCTCCTTTCAAGCTCCAAGAGCAGAGCTAAGCAGGTGTAACAGAGGCTCTCTGACCTGTGAAGACTTCAGTACTGATACAGTAGCTGTATTCATCACTTTCTGCTTCTGTGATGAAGACCAAGGCCATGGTCACACACAGAAGGAAGGGTTTGGGATCTTAGAGTTTCAGAGGGACAAGAGTCCTTCACCTCACAGCAGAGAGGCATGACAACTGGGGTGCATGGTGGCTGGAGAAGCAAGTTTAGAACCCCAAAAATTTTAGTTCAGTTTGTTTTATTTGTTGTTTTGTTGTTGTTGTTTTAGTATAGCACACATCTTGGTGAACTACACTTGTTTGTTTATTTTTCAAGACAGAGTTTCTTTGTGAAACAGTCCTGTCTTGTTCTGAAATTTGCTCTGTAGGCCAGACTGTCCTGGAACTCACAGAGTTCCTCCTGCCTCTGCTTCCTGAGTGTTGGGATTAAGTCACGTGCCACCACTGCACAGCTGGTTTGGGTTTTTGAGATGAGGTCTCCCTATTTAGTTCCTGCTGTCCTAGAACTCACTTTGTAGAACAGGATGGACAAAACTCATAAAGTTCTGCCTTACTCTGCCTCTCAAGTGCTGGCATGAGAGCCATGTGATACCATGTTGAGATGAGAACACACATCTTAAACCTCAGGCAAGGTCCAGAGATGAAGAAATGGGAATGAGTTTTGAAGCCACCCCCAGTGACACACTTCCTTCAGTCAGGCCATACCTCCTACACCTGTCCAAACAGCTGTCACCAACTGGGTACCACATGGTCAAACACCCTACTCTATAGAGGATAGGGTCATTCAAATAACCACACTAGACACTCACAGGAGCATCTGGGGGTCCATCCCCTAAGTGACAGGGCAGTAATGAAGCAATACAGAAAGAATGACTGCACTTGCTGCTGGGCGGAATGGGATCTTGTTGGGATCTGATTGATCCTCATGGGAAGGCAATCAGAGTCTGTCTTTGATGAGGTTCAGTTTTAATTTTTTTCTAGATTGATTTTGTTTTAACTGCCTGTATGTATGTACATTACATATGTGCCTGGTACCATCAGAGGTTAGAAGAGGACATTTGATCCCCTGGGCCTAGAGTTACAGGCTGTGGTCAGCCACCATGTATGGGTGTTGAGAATCAATCCTATATTAGCTACAAGAACAAGTGTCCACAACCACTGCACCACCTCTCTAGCCCCAGTGGTTCAGTTTTAACAATGGGCACAGGAGTTGGGGTTCTCATGGGACAGCAGCTTTCAGCTTCTTCATCATCTGTTTTGTCTTCTTTTTTTGCTTGTTTTGTTTTTTTGTTTTCTTTTATTTTTTGTCACATCTATTAAATTTCTTTCTTTTTATTATTTATTTATTTTTCCATTAAAAAATTTATCCTTCCTCCCCTCCTCCTATTCCCCTCCCACTCCCTTAGTCACACTCCTCCCTCCCCCTCCCTTCTTAAGAGAGGTCAGGGAACCCTGCCCTGTGGGAAGTCCAAGGCCCTTCCCTCTATATCCAGGCCTAGGAAGCTTTGCATACAAATAGACTAGGGTCCCAAAAAGCCAGTACATGCAGTAGAAACAAGTCCCAGTGCCTTTATCAGCCCCCATTGTCAGCCACAATCAGAGAGTCCGGTTTGATCGCATGCTCATTCAGTCCCGGTTCAGCTGGATTTGGTGAGCTCCTATTAGAACAGGCACACTGTCTCAGTGGGTGGACCAACCCCTCACGGTCCAGACTTCCTTGTTTTTGTTTTTTTCAACACAAGGTTTCTCTATCTACCTCTGGCTGTCCTGGAACTTACTTTGTAGACAAGAATGGCCCCAAACCTACAGAGATCTGCCTGCCTGTGCCTCATTGAGTGCTTGAATTAAAGGCATTTGTCACCATCACCCACTTTGTCTTTAATTATTAAAACCCAGCCACATCCGGGTTAGCTAACCATCTTTCTGTATTTAGGATTTTGATGTTCTGTTAGTTATGACTCCTCAGCAATTAGACTTCAAGGTGGGTCCTTTTTACTCATCAGTGAACCACTGCCTTTGATGTTACTGCTTCCTGACCACTGCACCCTATGGGGCTTTTCTGTACCATGTTGCTACAGTTCAGGAATACAGTTTCTTAACACCATCTCCAGCCTAGAGCCATCACCATCCCTGAACTTCTTGCAACGCTAGTGCCCTACTCTCTGGTCCTTCTCACTGTGCTTCTTGACAGGGATGGTCCAAACTAGAGCAGCATGGACTCTGCACAGTTCCCCTGGAAATGTTTGCTGTTCCATCCACTCTGGCACGTGTACTTCTCTGAGATTCTTGATTCCCACTCTTCTACTGCCAGATTTAACCAGTCTAGAATTTCTTTGTCCTGTAGTGTGGGCATGATAATCCTCTGACCAGGTCCAGGAAGCCATCCCTGGAGCACCACAGTGCATCCAGGGGAATGATCTCGAGTGTGTAGTTTTAGCCTCACTCTTTTGCCGTGATAAAACATTCTACCAAAAGCAATTCATGTGAGAAATGTTGTCTTGTTCAGTGTTCTATTGCTGTGAAGAGACACCATGACCATGGTAACTCTTAGAAAAGAAAGCATTTATTTGGGACTTGCTTACAGTTTCAGAGGTCTAGTACATTTTCTCATGGCGAGGAGCATAGTGGTACCCAGGAAGATATGGTAGCTGAGAGTTCTACATCCAGATCCAAAGGCAACAAGAAGAGAGAGACTCTGGGCTTGGAATGGACTTTTTAAACCTCAAAGCCTACCCACAATGACACACTTCATCCAATAAGGTCACACCTACTCAAACTAGGCCACATTCCTAATTCCTCTTAGGAAGTGCCAATCCCTAATGACTAAGCATTCAAATAGATGAGCCTATGGGGGCCATTCTTTTTTAAAATTATTATTTATTAAGGATTTCTGTCTCTTCCCCGTCACCACCTCCCATTTCCCTCCCCCTCCCCCAATCAACTCCCCCTCTCTCATCAGTCCAAAGAGCAGTCAGGGTTCCCTGCCCTGTGGGGAGTCCAAGGACCTCCCACTTCCTTCCAGGTCTAGTAAGGTGAACATCCAAACAGCCTAGGCTCTATGGGGGCCATTCTTATTTAAACCACCACAACCATGGCCTTGTATAATTTTCATACCTGGGCATATGCCAAGGCTTGTGACCTTCTCACTGGGCATCCTTTCAATGCCTGGCGAACAACACTCATCCATGCTTCTCCATGGAACAGAATGAACATATTTTTTTTTTATCACATCTCTTTGACACAAGACTTTTCTGAGCCTTTTGACACTTCATTACCAGCTTTAGAAGTTTTGGATTTTCCATTTCATGCAGTGTGGACCAGCCTATAGTGAGGAGCGGCAGGCTGTGTTCCCACCCAGCTCTGCACGGCTAGCTTTGCAGTGGGCTGCATTCCGCTACCCAGCTCCAGGCCACTGGTTGCTTGTTTTGTTTTTTTTTTGTTTTATTTTGTTTTTTGTCACATCTATTAAATTCCTTTTTTTATTATTTATTTATTTTTCCATTAAAAAATTTATCCTTCCTCCCCTCCTCCTATTCCCCTCCCACTCCCTTAGTCACACTCCTCCCTCCCCCTCCCTTCTTAAGAGAGGTCAGGGAACCCTGCCCTGTGGGAAGTCCAAGGCCCTCCCCTCTATATCCAGGCCTTGGAAGCTTTGCATACAAATAGACTAGGGTCCCAAAAAGCCAGTACATGCAGTAGAAACAAGTCCCAGTGCCTTTATCAGCCCCCATTGTCAGCCACAATCAGAGAGTCCGGTTTGATCGCATGCTCATTCAGTCCCGGTCCAGCTGGATTTGGTGAGCTCCTATTAGAACAGGCACACTGTCTCAGTGGGTGGACCAACCCCTCACGGTCCAGACTTCCTTGTTTTTTTCAACACAAGGTTTCTCTATCTACCTCTGGCTGTCCTGGAACTTACTTTGTAGACAAGAATGGCCCCAAACCTACAGAGATCTGCCTGCCTGTGCCTCATTGAGTGCTTGAATTAAAGGCATTTGTCACCACCACCCACTTTGTCTTTAATTATTAAAACCCAGCCACATCTGGGTTAGCTAGCCATCTTTCTGTATTTAGGATTTTGATGTTCTGTTAGTCATGACTCCTCAGCAATTAGACTTCAAGGTGGGTCCTTTTTACTCATCAGTGAACCACTGCCTTTGATGTTACTGCTTCCTGACCACTGCACCCTATGGGGCTTTTCTGTACCATGTTGCTACAGTTCAGGAATACAGTTTCTTAACACAGAAGTCCTCATTAATCATAAATTGGTTGGCCTATTAGTTCAGGCTTCTTATTCATTTATTCTTACATCTTAAATTAGCCCATTATTCTTTTCTATGTTAGCCACGTGGCTTGGTACCTTTTATCAGCAAGGCATTCTCATCTTGCTTCCTCTGTATCTGGCTACCTCTGTGTCAACTTCAGACTAATCCTTTCCTTTTCACAGAATTCTACTGTTCTCATTGCCCTGCCTATACTTCCTGCCTGGTTGCCCCATCTATACTTCCTGCCCGGCTACTGGCCAATCAACATTTTATTAAACTACAAGTGACAAATCTTTAGAGGGTACAAGACTGTTGTTCCACAGCACTTCCACCCTCCACTCTTTCAAAACAAAAAGTCTGATCTAATCTCCTTTGTTTAGCTTTTTTCCTGCTCATTATCCATAGCAGCTTGTAATCAACACTCTGGACAGACATCCATAATCCATTTTTTGGGGAAAGAATATGGGCTAGTTCCTGCTGATTGGGGATGCCGATAATCTTATGGGGACCTAAAGAAGATTTAAAATTATAATCAAGTCCTGATTGGAGTATTCTGTGAGGCTTGATAATTTCAGCCAGCAGTCTTGAAACTGTTCTGAATGTTGAACTCAGAGGAAACTCCAACAGAGGTCCTGTGAAATGCTTGATCATCTGGACCATCTGCTCCGATGGGAGATTTTTCAGGGGGTCTTCCTTGGTCAAACCTGATTTTTCTTAACCCAGAATGAAGCTACAGCCTCTCATTTCCTGTGAAAACAAAACCAAAACTTCTTCTTCAAAATAACATATCTTTTGCCTTAAATTTTGAAGTCAAAGAATTTTAAAAATATATATGTTGTATTAATCCACAGCATCTGTAATATGTCTTTTAGCAGCCGTTGTTTCTTCCATCTTCAAACCATTTAAAGACAACACAATAACATTCAGTATCCAGACTTTCTGTATATTTTCATCTTTATGTGGCTTTATTTTAAATTTTATTTCTTTTATTTTTTTCAAACTTTGTTTTTTGAGACTAGGTTTCTCTGTGTATTTTTGGCTGTCCTGGCACTCACTCTGTAGACAAGGTTGTCTTTTAACTCACAGAGATCTGCCTGCCTCAGCCTCCCAAGTGTTGGCATTAAAGATGTGTGCCACCACACCCAAGTACTCTCTTTCTTTTTTATTTTAAGGACTTTATCTTTTTTCTTTTCTCTCCCAAGCCTACATATATTTTTAAACACATTGTTAAAGGTTTAGACTTTTTTTTTATCTGAATCTATCATTACTGTATATTTCTTTTTCTGACCTCATGAGTCTTTAATTTGATGTGTTATGGCTAGTATTAAAGCCATGACTTTGATGGCTGGATCCACCCCATTCCTTAGCTTTCTGAGAGTCTAGCCTCATGACAGATGTACTGGTGGGAGCCATATATATTGCCACAACTCTATGGAGTTTCAAGGTCCCTGTCTCTACCAAGAAAACATGCTGTTGGCTATTCATAAACACCATTTAAGTGTTTGCTGGTGGGTCCTCTTGAAAGAGCTGCAAGGTTTTTACAGCTAAAGCTGAGCCAGAAAGCTTCTCTTAAATAAGACTCATGTGCCTCCAGCAAACAGAACCCACCTGAGAATATGCTGTTACCAAGAATTCATGCTTAACTTGGTTCTTTTGTATCTAGAATTACCCCAAGCTCTCTAGGTTTTAAGTGGATTCAGTTTTCCATGTTGGCCCAATTTGTTGAATGAAAGTTTCTGTCTTGCCTGGTCCCACAGAAGTTCAGTCACAAAGAAACACACAGAGGTCTACATTAATCATAAACTGGTTGACCTATTAGTTCAGGCTTTTTATTAATTAATTCTTACATCTTAAATTAGCTCATTATTCTTGTCTATGTTAGTCATGTGGCTTGATACCTTTTATCAGCGAGGCCTTCTCATCTTGCTTCCTCTATATCTGGCTTCCTCTGTGTCTGCTGCAGACTGAAACTTCCCTCTTCCTAGAATTCTCCTGTTCTCATTACCCACCTATACTTCCTGCCTGGTCACTATGCCTATAGTTCTTGTTCAGTCTGTAGTTGTTATAGAGGAAGCAAGACAGAGAGGAAACAAGATGAGAATGCCTCACTGATAAAAGGTACCAAGCCACATGGCTAACACAGACAAGAATTATGGGTTAATGTAAGATAGGATATAAGAATTAATAAGAAGCCTGAGCTACTAGACCAACCAGTTTATAATTAATGTATATCTCTGTGTGTTTCTTTGGAACTAAATGGCTGTGGGACTGGGCAAGTCAGAAATCTCTGTCAACACAGGAAGAGACACTACCTGACATATTTTATTCCTCAACACTTCATTAAAGTCACTAAAAGTACTTGTGAGATAAATCTTCCCATTGACATGGTGTACACCTGAGGGTCCTATCATTCTAAGGCAGTGAAAGCTGGCACAGAAATGAGGTTCCAGATGCTGGTGGATATCTTGAGTACAGGTTTCTCCTTCTGCCCTCTTTCCCTTCATAAGGATTCATCTGGTGTCATCTGGTATCACACAACCATGAGTCCTGTGATTTTATGCTCCCACTTTGTACCTCACCTGCATGTTTCTCTCACAGATACACACTCTCTTCGTTGTGACATCATTGTCAAGGTTCGTACCACAGCTGGACAGCCCTGGTGTGAAGGACAGTGCTCACTGGATGGAGTGCCGTTCCTTAAGTATAATAACAGCAAATTCACACCTTTGGGTAACAGGGGAAATGCAGTAAATGGGACTCAAGTGTGGACAGATATGACCCAAAGGTTGGACTACTTGGGGCAAGAGCTCAGGAAGATGTTGGCTAACTCCATACAAGAGATGACCAAGACCAGTGGTAAGTGTGGGATCGAGTACTGAGGCAGAGACAGGTGGCAAGAGAGAGGAAGGACAGAGCACATGTGAAAATGAGATGGTGGTTGCATCTGTGTGAGAGAGCTGAGCATTGGTCCAACCTTGGAAGCATGTGGTACCCAGTGGGTAACAAAGGACAAGTCATGTGGAAATGATCCTGGCTCATAAGCCAGTGGGAAAGTCTTGACCTTTGGAGAAGTGATGGATCTATGAGAGTGAAGCATGATGGTATTGTGTGGTTCACAGGTCAGCCCACTTTACAGGCCACCATGCTTTCTCAGTATGAACACAGACAAAGTGTTGGTGCCTCCTGGAGATTTAACATCAGTGGAAAGTACTCCTTCCTCTTCAACACAATGAATATGAACTGGACACTGATTGATCCTGAAGCTGGTGGTATTATGAATCAATGGAAGGATGATACACAATTCATCAAAGATCTCAGGACAATTTCCACAGCAGACTGCAGGCACTGGCTCAAGGAACTCTTAAAGCACCCAAAGGAAAAGCCAAGTAGGTATTACTTAGATTATCAGGGGGCAACTCCATCACATTTGATAGACTGGGTGGGTCATTTCCTGGCGGTCTTCCTGAGATCCAGTGATGACCACAATGATTACTCTTTCTCATCTCACCTCCCAATGTTTCTTATTCCCTATTAACCAATGGTCTAGACATCCCATGTCCTACTAATGGCCCCAAGTCTGCATGCATCACTGCAAACCTCCAGGCTTTTCTGCCTCACAGATAGCTGACCTTCCATCAGCTCTACATCATTTTGAGAGGATTTGCTATCTTTCCCTGCTACAATTAAATGCCAGCAATTGCCCTAACATCCAGAAAGTTCTAACCACAGCAACTATGTCACATTCTTTGATAGTTTAATAGACATTTGTTTTCTTTGTTAATGAAATAAACCCCACACAGCTCTACTCCTCTCTCCTCAGGACCTTATAAATAGTTACTACACATCAGTCCTTCAGAATGCCTGGAGAAAGAAGGTGCTGATGGTGTTGTGTTTTTAGCTGTATCCATAATTTTCTGATTTTTTTAAAGGATCAACATCAAGGGTTCAAGATATAACCCAACTTCCATCTGCCATAAATACCACCCAGCTTCAGCATGAGAAAGTATTTATTGACATAACATCAGTCATTGCCATCATATTACCTTTAGTTGTTGGGATTTTTGTGAAGAAATGTTGACCCCAAAGAGGTAAGCACGGAGCTGGAGTCTTGCCTTGGGCCTTTGTAGGTTTAGTCTGAAGAGGACTTAGAACAAATGTCCCACTGGGTACCTGGGATGTGTGTTCTGGTCTTCATGCTTGCATGGCAAGGGCCTTGGGATGTGTGTTCTGGTCTTCATGCTTGCATGGCAAGGGCCTTACCTACTGAACCATCTTCCTATCCCCCCAACAGTGACATTTTGACTAGTCTAGCTGGCAGTTCCATATACTTAGTGTTCTGCTCAGATACTAAATACGGAATGAAACAAGCTCTCAAATGCCTCACGTGTCATGCCACCACTATGACACTTGCCATGTACTCACTGCAGAAACATTTGCAAAGGAATTTTCACACAATCATTAGGACTCCTCATTTTACTCTTCCTGTCTCACTCCCTTCATGCAACATGCAGTTGAATGGTTGCTAATGTTATTTTATATAAAGGAAAACATTTTATTGAGTGGCTTACAATTTCAGAGGTTTAATCTATTATCATCACAAGAGGACATGGTAACATGATGACAGACATGATGCTCGAGAAGGAATTGAGAATGGAGAAGGAACTACATCTGAATCCTGTGGGCAACAGGAAGTGAACTGAGATGCTGGGCATGGCTTGAGCATATGAGATCTCAAAGCCTACCTCCACAGTGACACACTTCCTCTAACAATGCCATGCCTAATATAATAAGGCCACACCTCCTAATAGTGCCACTCCCTATGAGCTTACTGTTCCAATTACATTCAAACTACCACAAGTATGAAAACCATTTTTAAATGGGAATGAATCACATTTAGTACATTCTGGTGTGGTTTTGCAAGAGCCAAATAATAATTTAGCCCTACAAAAACTTCTCAATACTTGTTATATTCAGAAAATTATCTCTGATATGAATTCTCTGACGCTGAACTGTGACTGAAGTCATTATGACAGTCAATACATATGTGACTTCCTTTATTGTGAATTCTCCTACACTGAGTGAGGTGTGAATTTGACTAAATGTCTCCCTAGAGTCTTAGTTAGGGTTTCATTGCTGTGAATAGATACCATGACCATCACAACTCTTATAAAGGAAGAATTTATTTGGGGCTTATTTACAGGTGCAGAGGTTTAGTCCATTTTATTCACGGTGGGAAGCATGGTGCATACAGGCATATATATATATATATACAGCTGAAGAAGTAGCTGACAATTTTACATTTGGATTTGGCAGACTGCAGGAAGAAAGAGCATATACTGGGCTTGTCTTGAATTTCTGAAACCTCAAAGTCCACCCCTTGTGATACATTTCCTCTAACAAGGTCACATCCTTTCCAACAAGATCAGAACTCCTAATAGTACCACTCCCTACGTGCCAATGGGGGCAATTTTCATTCAGAAAAACTGCTCCAAGTTCATTGCATTCTTAAGGTTTCTTGTCAGTATGGATTATTTCATGTTGATTGTAGTATGCTCTGTGACAAAAGTTCTCTTTCTGTTTATCATAAAGACTTTCTTTAGTGGGAACTTCTTGGTTTTTTTCTTTAATTTTTTTCTTTAAAAAGAAAACAAACAAACCTTTCTCATTACACATACCAACCCAAGTTCCCACTCCCTCCACATACCCTCTCGCCCCACCCCCATCCAATCCTTAGAGAGGGCAAGACACACTGCCCCAGGGAAGGCCCAAGGCACCCCCCACCACATCGAGGCTGAGCAAGGCATCCATTCAAAGATAATAGGCTCCCCAAAAGCCAGTACACGCAGTAGGGACAAATCCCAGTGCCACTGCCATGGCCTCCCAGTCTGCCCTAGCCATGCAGCTGTCAACTACATCAAGAGAGACGAGCTTGGTCCTATGCTTGTTTCTTCCCAGTCTGAGTGGAGTTGGTGAGCTCCCATTAGCTCAGGTAGACCATTTTAGTGGGTGTTCCCATCATGATCTTGACCTCCCCACTCATATTCTCACTCCTCCCACTCTTCAACTGGATCTTGAGAACATAGTCCAGTGCTCTGATGCAGGTCTCTCTCTCTCTCCATTCATCCGTTGCTAGACAAAGGCTCCATGGTGATAGTTAAGATATTCAACAGTCTGACTACAGAGCAAGTCAAGATTGGGCCCAATCTCCTCTATTGCTTAGGGCATTAGCTGTGGTCATCCTTGTGGATTCCTGGGAATTTCTCTAGAGCCAGGTTTCCTGCTAATCCCATAATGGTTCTCTCTCAATCAAGGTATCTTTTTCCTTGCACTCATCTCTGTCCTTTCTCCATCTTGACTATCCCATTCCCTCAAGTTCTCCTCACTCCTCCCCTTCTTCCCTGCTCTTCCACTTTTAATCTTCCTCCTCCTGCCTCATGCTGCCAATTTGGTTAGGTGATCTTGTATATATATATATATATATACACATATATAGTAGGGTTCACCTTATTACTTAGCTTCTCTAGGATCATGAAATACAGGCTCAATATCTTTTGTTTATAGCTAGTATCCACTTACGAGTGAGTATATACTGTTGAAGGAGTGGGCGCCACTCTGTTGAAGTAGGAGCGGTGGGCTGCGTCTCTGGCACCCAGCCACCCACACTGCTAGCTTTATACCTGAAATAATTACATGGAAACTGTATTCTTTTAAACACTGCCTGGCCCATTATTTCCAGCCTCTTATTGGCTAGCTCTTACATATTGTTCTAACCCATTTTTAATATTCTGTGTAGCCCACAAGGTGACTTACCAGGGAAGATCTTAACCTGTGTCTGTCTGGAGTGGGAGAACCATGGCGACTCTCTGATTCAGCTTCTTTCTCCCCGCATTCTGTTCTGTTTTCTCCGCCTACCTAAGGGTTGGCCTATCAAATGGGCCTAGGCAGTTTCTTTATTACTTAACCAATGAAAGCAGCAGATAAGATACAACATCCACCTCCATCAATATACCATATTAATCTTTTTGGATCTGGGTTACTTCACTCAGGATCAGGATAGTGTTTTCTAATTCCATCCATTTGCATGCAAAATTCAAGATGTCATTGTGTTTTACCACTGAGTATTACTCTAATGTATAAATATACCATATTTTCTTTATCCATTCTTCAGTTGAGGGGCATCTAGGTTGTTTCTAGGTTCTGGCTATTACAAATAATGTTACTATGAGCATGGTTGAACAAATGCATTTGTAGTATGATTGATCATCTTTTTGGGTATATGCCCAAGAGTGGTATTGTTGGATCCTGAGGTAGGTTAATTTCCACTTTTCTGAGCATACTGATTTCTAAAGTGGTTTTCATTCCTACCAGCAATAGACAAGTGTTCTCTTTATTCTACATCTTCTCCAGCATAAGCTATAATTGGTGTTTTTAATCTTGGCCATTTTTACTGGTGTAAGATGATATCTCAGAGTTATTTTGATTTGCAATTCCCTGATGGCTAAGGATATCAAACATTTCCTTAAGTTGTTTTTTAGTATAATTATTTCAGGAAAGCACTTTCATAAACTGTGAACTCTAGGTATGGTTGCACACACTTGTAATTTCAAACACTTGAGAAGCTGAGGTAAGAATCTGTGGTACACAGGAAGTTCCAAACAAGCTCAGGACACAAAGTAAAACTGTGGCTCAAAACAATCATAAAAACACATTAAAAGTAAAGTAAAAGGCCAGCAGAACCAGAAATATAGCTATTTGGCTGATTATTTGCATTTTGGTTTTTTTTTGTGTGTGTGTGTGTTTTTGTTGTTGTTTTTTCGAGACAGGGTTTCTCTGTAGCTTTGGAGCCTGTCCTGGAACTAGCTCTTGTAGACCACGCTGGACTCGAACTCACAGAGATCTGCCTGCCTCTGCTCCCAAGTGCTGGGATTAAAGGCGTGTGCCACCACCGCCCGACATGTTTTGATTTTATTCAGTCTCTTTAAATATATTTCAAAGCCTCATTTTCATTTGAAGAAGAAAATGGCAGAAAGTTTGAAATAAATACATCAAAAAGGGGGGAAAATTCCTGGGAAGCTTAGCTGCACAGTCTGTGAAGTGGGGAGAAATGTCCTTCTGAAATGAAGTAGAGTAGGATGCAGCACGAGCCCATTGTAACTGACACCCTCTTTTTGTAACTAGGTGATTCTCCACGCTGCTCCTCAGCTTCCTCATCTGTAGTCAGGTACAACAGCTGCCTCTGCTACTTCTCTTCAGCATCACAGAAAGAAAAGATAAACCTTTTGAATGTGTTGTTAATCTGTCATTTCACTTCTGACCATACATGGAGTGAAGTATTAAAGCTGACTGTGTCCATGCCTCCTCTGTCACTTCATCAAGATGGAACAGATCATTTTTACCAGCGACTCCTTCTTGTTTTGTTCCCCTTCTCATTCTTAGACTATAACTTGGAACCTCAGAAGTATACAACAGAAAATCAGGTGGAGTCAGAAGGCAGTAACATCAAAAACAGTGGTTTATTGATGAGTAGGGAGACCCACCTTGAAGCCTAACCACTTAAGGGGGTCATGGTTAACAGAACAAAAAAATTCTAAATATAGAGAGATAATTAGCCAACCCAGATTTGGCTGTGTTAAAGACAAAACAAGTGATCAAGAAGCTGAAAGCTGATATCTCACGAAAATGCCAGGCTCCCTGTGCCCATTGTTTAAACTAAACCTTTGGGGCTAGAGAGGTGGTGCATTGGCTAAGGGCACTTGTTGGTCTTGCAGAGAATCTGTGTTTGATTCTCAGCAACTGCTCTTGGTGGCTCACCAGTGCCTGTAACTCCAGTTCTAGGGGACCAAATGTCCTCATTTGGCCTCCAAAGGCACCAGGAACATATGTGGTGCACATGAATACATGCAGTCAATACAAAATAAATCTAAAACACAATCAAAACTGATCCATCTCAATGACAGTGTGCTCTAACTTGCTGCTCCAACCACCATGCACGCCAGTTGCCATGCTTCTCTGATGAGAGGTGGTCATGCCTGAAGACTCCTTAGATAACCAGGGGCTAGCACACCTTGCCAACTGTGGAGGACTCTGGCAATGGTCCTGTTCTGGTCTGTTCCTGGGGCTTGAAAGCAGCCAGAGACAATACATCCATGAAGAGCATGGCTGAACCTATCTCTAGGACCCTCTGACCCTGAACAATCTTTAAGCCTAAAGTGTCAGTTCTAGGGAATGGCCCTGGGTGGGTTTTATGGCAGTTCTGAATATGACAGTGACCTTGGTTTGGCAGGAGTCAGCCTGAGGTTCCTGCAGCAGGGAAAATATTCTCCATTTTATTGTGGCTCCTGGCCAGGTACTGGGTCCTGAGAGAGAGCAGCCTGGGAAGCATGCAGTTTTCACAGTAGTTTTGAAGACACTCTGGAGGGATGGTCACTCATACTAGATGGAGAGAATGTCTTTGTGCCAGTGCCTGTGACTTAGGACTTGGCTGTTACAATACTTAATTTATTTGTCCTCCTGTCTCTCCATGGATTCATCACTGAACTCTTCTTTGGAACAAATTGAATTTAAAAAGCTAAAACTTCTAGTACGAGAGAAATTGCAAATAGGTCACAGAGAACCTCAGTTAGTCCTTTGAACTCCTTTGTTTAGAAACTGCTAGAGGCAAAGAAAAAACTTAAACTGTTACACAATCGTAGGGCCATAAATGTGACTATGAAAACAAGGGGAGGCCTGGCGGTGGTGGAGCACGCTTTTAACCCCAGCACTTGGGAGGCAGGGGCAGGCACATCTCTGTGATTTCCAGACCAACCTGGTCTACAGCAGTAGTTTCAGGACAGGCTCCAAAGCTACAGAGAAACTTTGTCTCAAACAACAACAACTACAACAACAACAAAACCAAACCATACCAAACAACAACAATAACAACAAAAACCCCAGTAAAAAAAAGAAAACAAGGGGGACTCTCTAGTCAGGGCTCCCTGCTGCTACTGTAATTCGTCAAGAACATTACATTATTATACTTGACTCAAAAAACTGCTTTTTTCTTCCTTTCTGTACATCATGACAATGAGGAACATTTTTTTTGCACTCTCTGTTCATACTTTAAACAATCAACAACCAATAACCTTATATCCTGGCAAGTTTTATCACAGGGGATGAAAAATAGCCTCACTATATGTCAATATTATATACATAAGCACTTATTGGTCATCCGTTGTATGGATGACATTCTCCTCTCGTGCTCATAAATGAGTACTAGTATGAGTGCTTAACTTTTGTGGTAAATAAAAGAGCAAAACTAATCATAGCTCTGGATGAAATATGAAAACCATCACCTTATAATTACTTAGACAATATTATTACTTCACAACAAATGGGCCATCATCCCCTCAGCTTAAAATGTATAACCTAGTTATGTAGGTATTGTTTGCTTTTGAGTTTTGTGCTTACTCTTGGTCTGATGAAACAATCAGATTCTGGTGAGGGAGGAAGTCAGAGACGGCTCATCCTCTGTTGAAGACATAGTTTACATATTTACATATCCCAGGCTTCTAGTGCAGTTAGTAGTGGGTGCTTCTCATGTCAGCTTGACCTCAGACACGAGGGCTGACTGTAGCTGAGGCCTTCTCTGCCATCAGGTGTGTAAAGCCCAGTGTTCAGAGTGCTCACAGGCATGCATAGTGCCTGTTCCTAACTGCTCATCTAAAGGGCACAGCCCCACATGTGGCATGGGGCCCCGGAGCAGAAAGAAAATACAGACAAGTAAAGCTCGACTTGTGAAATAGCTCTGTATAGGCTTCCTTTCCTGAACTCCCATGACAACTAAAAACTGATCATTGTCTTCCTCATTCTAGCAAATGCTTTAAAGGGTCTTTCAGTTTATAAGATTCTAATGATGTTCCTGGAATCCCTTACAATTTACAGGGCCAAGTTATTGTAGAGCAGCATCATCAAATGCTTATGAAATGACAACTCATAAAAAGGGCATTGCACACCAACCTAAATTCCCATATATCATGCTACATTTGGCCATGCTAACTTTAAATCATTCCACCTTAAAGACTCCCTTGAATCACAATGTGGTGGACACCAGTGGAGCCCATCAGATAGATGGCCTGGTAGCACTGAGCATGGACCACACAGGCCTCACCCAGGAAGGGGCCCCAGGTCCCTGGAAACATTGTCTATTCTGGCTTGTGTGGACTAAGCTCAGTAAAGGGTCGGGAGACTACCTCAAGCTCTCTCAGGGAGAGAAATATTTTTATGTAAAAGTGTGGAAATAACCAGGCTAAATAAGGATAAAACAATTATATTTTATTTAGTATAAGGGGAAAACTCACGAAACAAGAAACGAGAAATCCAAGCACAGCAATGTCCCTCAGGAAAAGATAAAGAAAGAGCTCACACTGAGGTGCATAACTTTTTATCTGGGTCCCAGTGAGGCCATGTGTTAATTAATACCCACCTCTTAAAGATTATTGGTTAACAGTGCTTTCCCCATCATCTCCCCCTTTTGTCTAAACAAGAGCAATTCAAATCCAATACAAAACTATACACAAGCCGGGCGATGGTGGCGCACGCCTTTAATCCCAGCACTCGGGAGGCAGAGGCAGGCGGATCTCTGTGAGTTCGAGGCCAGCCTGGTCTACAGAGCTAGTTCCAGGACAGACTCCAAAGCCACAGAGAAACCCTGTCTCGAAAAACTAAAAAAAAAAAAAAAAAAAAAAAAAAAAAAAAAAAAAACCAAAACTATACACAATAGAACAGAGTCAGACATAAAAGACCTCTAAATGGGTCACAGTGTTGGGTAAATATATGAAGGCTTGGGAGAGAAAAGAAAAAGTGTATAGAGAGTTATAAAAAGAAGTAAATGGTATTTAAAAAATAAAAAAGTCTTTAAAGAGACAGAATAAGGCAGTCATAGATTAAAGGAGTAAAGATAATAAAATAAATATTAAAAGTAATAAAGTAAAAATAAATAAGCCACATAAAGATGAAAAATTCACAGAGAGTCTGGATTATGTATATTATTGTTTTATTAAAAAATTTTTTTGACTGTGAAGGAGCTAGCTACAAGGAGACATTTTATTGTATGGGCTGCTAAGCTAAAATAACATATATACTTTAAAGATATCTTGATTTCAAAGTATGGGTCTAAGGATATGTTGCTTTGGAAAGGAGGTTCTTCTTTGGTTTACACAGAAGATGAGAACCTGAGGATACATTCCAGGCAAATGTGGTTTGATAGACCACGACCTCCTGAGAGGTTGCCGTGAATACCCTCAAAAAATTATTAGGCCTCTTCCTTTTGTCCCCGGATCATTGGGCTACCAGGCGGCCCTGTTTAGGTGCTGAGGAGTTCCATCTGGACGGGTGAGTGTGTGCTATCCAGGGGCGGATTGTCCCGGAAGAGAGCACAAACCCCCCTCCCCCAGCTCCTTCTGCAGGGCTGTTTTTCTTACGCACGACCCAGCCCACAAGCACCCCCCCCCAACCCTGCCCTGCTGTATGTTAGGACCAGTGCTCAAGAACAGTTTTAAGCTCCTACACTAAGACTACCCACCCAGAGCAGTGAGTGCCTGCCTACCGGGCAGGCCTCAAGGTCCCCTGTAAGGTAGCCTGGGCACCTTCAGCTTGGGCTCCAGGGTCTCCTGTGCTTTACTGGACCCCGCCCTGCCTGCCACGTTCTTCCTTTTGTCCCTGGATCATTGGGCTACCAGGAAGCCCTGTTTAGGTGCTGAGGAGTTCCATCTGGATGAGGGACATAACCACAGACACAGAGGAAATTCAGAGAATCATTAGAGCTTACTACAAAAGCCTGTATGCCACAAAACTGGAAAATGTAAAGGAAATGGACACTTTTTTAGATAAATACCATTTACCAAAATTAAACTAGGACCAGGTGAACAATCTAAATAGACCTGTTAGTCGCGAAGAATTAGAAGCTGTTATCAAAAACCTCCCTACCAAAAAAAGCCCAGGACCAGATGGTTTCAATGCAGATTTCTACCAGAACTTCCAAGAAGACCTAATACCTATACTCCTTAATGTATTTCACAATATAGAAACAGAAGAGTCATTGCCAAATTCCTTTTATGAAGCTACAGTCACTCTAATACCAAAACCACACAAAGACTCAACAAAGAAAGAGAATTACAGGCCAATCTCACTCATGAACATCGACGCAAAAATCCTCAACAAAATACTGGCAAACCATATCCAAGAACACATTAGAAAAATTATCCATTATGATCAAGTAGGCTTCATTCCTGAGATGCAGGGCTGGTTCAACATACGAAAATCTATCAATGTAATCCATCATATAAATAAACTGAAAGAAAAAAACCATATGATCATTTCATTAGATGCTGAAAAAGCTTTGACAAAATTCAACATCCCTTTATGATAAAAGTCTTGGAGAGATTAGGGATACAAGGGTCATACCTAAATATAATAAAAGCTATATACAGCAAACTGACAGCTAACATCAAACTAAACGGAGAAAAACTCAGAGCCATCCCACTAAAATCAGGAACACGACAAGGCTGTCCACTCTCTCTATACTTCTTCAATATAGTGCTTGAAGTTCTAGCAATAGCAATAAGACAACATAAGGGGATCAAGGGGATTCGAATTGGAAAGGAAGAAGTTAAACTTTCATTATTTGCAGATGATATGATAGTGTACATAAGCGACCCCAAAAACTCTACGGAAGAACTCCTACAGCTGATAAACATCTTTAGTAATGTGGCAGGATACAAGATCAACTCCAAAAAATCAGTCGCCCTCCTATACACAAAGGATATGGAAGCAGAGAGGGAAATCAGAGAAGCATCACCTTTCATGATAGCCACAAACAGCATAAAATATCTTGGGGGTAACTCTAACCAAGGAAGTGAAAGATCTATTTGACAAGAACTTTAAGGCATTGAAGAAAGAAATTGAAGAGGATACCAGAAAATGGAAGGATCTCCCTTGCTCTTGGATTGGGAGGATCAACATAGTAAAAATGGCAATTCTACCAAAGGCAATTTATAGATTCAATGCAATCCCCATCAAGATCCCATCAAAATTCTTCACAGATCTTGAGAGGACAATAATCAACTTTATATGGAAAAACAAAAAACCCAGGATAGCTAAAACAATCTTATACAGTAAAGGAACTTCTGGAGGCATTACCATCCCTGACTTCAAACTCTATTACAGAGCTACAGTAATGAAAACAGTGTGGTATTGGCATAAAAACAGAGAAGTCGACCAATGGAATCGTATAGAAGACCTGAATTTTAACCCACAAACCTATGAACACCTCATTTTTGATAAAGGAGCTAAAAGCATACAATGGAAGAAAGAAAGCATCTTCAACAAATGGTGCTGGCATAACTGGATGTCAACTTGTAGAAGTATGAAAATAGATCCATATCTATCATCATGCACAAAACTCAAGTCCAAATGGATCAAAGACCCCAATATCAATCTGAACACACTGAACCTGATAGAAAAGAAAGTGGGAAGTATACTACAACAGAAGAGCACAGGAGATCACTACATATGTATAACCCTAGCAGCACAGACATTAAGGGAAACATTGAATAAATGGGACCTCCTGAAACTGAGAAGCTTCTGTAAAGCAAAGGACACTGTCGCTAAGACAAAAAGGCAACCTACTGACTGGGAGAAGATCTTCACCAACCCTGCAACAGACAAAGGTGTGATCGCCAAAATATATAAAGAACTCAAGAATCTAGACTTTAAAATGTTAATTAACCCAATTAAAAAATGGGACACAGAACTGAACGGAGAATTCTCAACAGAAGAAGTTCAAATGGCCAAAAGACACTTAAGATCATGCTCTACCTCCTTAGCAATCAGGGAAATGCAAATCAAAACAACTTTGAGATATCATCTTACACCTGTCAGAATGGCTAAAATCAAAATCACTAATGATAGCCTTTGCTGGAGAGGTTGTGGAGGAAGGGTTACCCTCATCCATTGCTGGTGGGAATGCAAACTTTTGCAATCACTTTGGAAAGCAGTGTGGCGGTTTCTTAGGAAATTCGGGATCAACCTACCCCTGGACCCAGCAATGCCACTCTAGGGAATATACCCAAGAGATACACTATCATATGACAAAAGCATTTGTTCAACCATGTTCATAGCAGCATTATTTGTTATAGCCAGAACCTGGAAACAACCTAGATGTCCTTCAATAGAAGAATGGATGAAGAAAATGTAGAATATATACACATTAGAGTACTACTCAGCGGTAAAAAACAATGACTTCTCGAATTTTGCATGCAAATGGATGGAAATAGAAAACACTATCCTGAGTGAGGTAACCCAGACCCAAAAAGATGAAGATCGGATGTACTCACACATAATTGGTTTCTACCCATAAATTAAGGTTATTGAGTCTATAATTTGATATCCTAAAGAAGCTAAATAAGAAGGTGAACCCAAAGAAATCCATATAGCTATCCTCCTGGTTATAGGAAGTAGACAAGATTGCCGGGCAAAAACTTGGGATCTTGCGGGTGGTGTGGGAGGGGGGTAAGGGGAGATGGGAGAGAAAAGGGAGAAGGGGAGGATGGGGGGAACTTGAGGAAACGGGATGATTGGGATAAAGGAAGGTTGGATAGGGGAGCACTGAAGCACATATCTTAATTAAGGGAGCCATCTTAGAGTTGACAAGAGACTTGGACTTAGAGGGGCTCCCAGGTGCCCAGGGCGATTTCCCCAGTTAGTTCCTGGGGCAGCTGAGGATAGGGAACCTGAAATGTCCCTATCCTATAGCCATACTGATGAATATCTTGCATATCACCATAGAACCTTCATCTGGCGATGGATGGAGATAGAGACAGAGACCCACACTGGAGCACCGGACTGAGCTCCCAATGTCCCAATGAGGAGCAGAAGGAGGGAGAACATGAGCAAAGAAGTCAGGACACAAGGGGTGCACCCACCCACGGAGACAATGGGGCTGATCTATTTGGAGCTCTCCAAGGCCAGCTGGACTGTGACTGAAAAAGCATGGGATAAAATCGGACTCTCTGAATATGGTGGACAATGAGGGCTGCTGAGAAGCCAAGCACTGGGTTTTGATCCTACCTCATGTTCTGGCTTTGTGGGTGCCTAGCCAGTTTGGATGTTCATCTTCCTAGACCAGGATGGAGGGGGGAGGACTTTGGACTTTCCGCATGGCGGGGAACCCTGACTGCTCTTCAGACTGGAGAGGGAGGGGGGAGAGGATTGGGGAGAGGGGGAGAGGAGTGGGAGGAGAGGGAGGGAAATGGGAGGCTGGGAGGAGGCGGAAATTTTTTTCAATAAAAATAAATTAAAAAAAAAGACCTCAATATTGATCTGACCACACTGAACCTGATAGAAAAGAAAGTGGGACGTAGTCTTTAATACATGGGCACAGGAGACTACTTCATAAATATAACCCCAGTAGCACAGACACTGAGAGCAACAATAAATAAATGGGACCTCCTGAAACTGAGAGACTTGTGTAAAGCAAAGGAAATAGTCAATAAGACAAAAAGGCAGCCTACTGAATGGGAAAAGATCGTCACCAACCCCACATCAGACAAAGGACTGATGTTCAAAATATATAAAGAACTCAAGAAATTAGACATCAAAATTCTAAACAATCCAAATTAAAAATGCGGTACAGAACTAAACAGAAAATTCTCAACAGAAGAATGTCAAATGGCCAAAAGATACTTAAGGACATAGGTTCAACATCCTTAGCCATCAGGGAAATGCAAATCAAAACAACTCTGAGTTACCATCTTACACCTGTCAGAAATGGGTAAGATCAAAAACACCAATGACAGCTTATGCTGGAGAAAATTTGGAGTGAGGGGAACACTCATTCATTGCTGGTGGAAATGCAATTTGTAAACCACTTTGGAGATCAGTGTGACGGCTTCTCAGAAAATTGGGAATCAACCTACCTCAGGATCCAGCAATACCACTCTTGGCCATATACCCAAAAGATGCTCAATCATACTACAAAGGCATTTGTTCAACTGTGTTCATAGCAACATTATTTGTAATAGCCAGAACCTGGAAACAACCTAGATGCCCCTCAACTGAAGAATGGATAAAGCAAATGTGGCACATTTACACATTAGAGTAATACTCAGCAGGAAAAAACAATGACATATTGAATTTTGCATGCAAATGGATGTAGTTAGAAAACACTATCCTGAGTGAGGTAACCCAGACTAAAAAAGATAAATATGGTATGTACTCACTCATACATGGATATTAGCTATAAACAAAGGATATTAAGTTCATGATCCTAGAGAATCTAAGTAATAAGGTGAACCCTAAGAAAAACATATATAGATTCACCTGAAAAGGGGGAAATAGAGAAGATCACCTGACAAAATTGGGAGCATGGGGTGGGGGGGAAATTTGAGGGTGGAAGGGGAAGAGGAGGGGAGAAGCAGGGTGGTGAGGAGAACATGAGGGAATGGAATATTGAGATGGAAGAAGAACAGAGATGAGAGCAATGAAAGAGATATCTTGATTTAGGGAGCCATTATGGGATTAGCAAGAAACCTGGCTCTAGAGAAATTCCCAGGAATCCACAAGGATGACACCAGCTACGACCCTAAGCAATAGAGGAGAGGTGTCCCAATTTTAATTTGCCTTGTAGTCAGACTGATGACTATCTTAAATATCACCATAGAATCTTCATCCTGCAACTGGTGGAAACAGAGGCAGAGACCCACAACGGAGCACTGGACTGAGCTCCCAAAATCCAGTTGAAAAGTGGGAAGAATGAGAATACAAGCAAAGAGGTCAAAACTATGATGGGTACACCCACTGAAACAGTCTACCTGAACTAATGGGAGCTCACCAACTCCACCTGGACTGGGAAGGAGCAAGCATAGGACCAAACTAATCCCTCTGAATGTGGTTGACAGTTGCATGGCTGGGGCAGACTGAGGGGCCACTGGTAGAGTCACCGGGATTTATCCCTACTGCATGTACTGGCTTTTTAGGAACCTACTCTCTTTGGATGGATACTTTGCTCAGCCCAGATATAGTAGGGAGGGTCTTGGACCTTCCCCAAAGCAATGTGCTTCACCCTCTCTGAGGATTGGATGGGGATGAGGTTGTGGATGGTGTGGAATGAGGGAAGAGAGTGGTAACTTGGATTGGAGTGTGTAATGAGGGACAAAGTTTTAAAAAATAAAAAGTAAATAAATAAAAGATGAATAAAAGAAGTCAAATGAAAAAAGAGGTGCTGTGAACTGGTGAGCTGACAAGATGTAAGATTCTCCTGGATGACCTGAGTAAATATGATTGTCATAGTCAGTGTTGTGAAGGGACACCATAAGCAAGGCAACTGCAGAGGTCATTATTCTATTGCTGTGAAGAGGCACCAGGGCAACTCTTTGTTTTTTTGAGGGGGGCCTGGAGGGGTCTAAGACAGTGTTTCCCTGTGTAATAGCTCTGGCTTCCTAGAATTCACTTTTATAGACCAGGCTGGCTTCAAACTTTACAGAGATCCACCGACCTCTGCCTCCTAGGATACTGGGATTAAAGACATGCATCACTGTTACCTAGCTCAACCCAGGCATATCTTATAAAGGAAAGCATTTCATTGTGGCTGGCTTATATTTTCAGAGGTTTATCTGAAATTATCTTATGGTGGGGAACAGGGCAGCAGACAAGCAGAAATGGTTCTGGAGAGTTAGCTGAGAGTTCTACATCTAGATCAGAAGGCAACAGGAAGAGACCACGACACTAGGCCTGGCTTGAGCATTTGAAACCCCAAAGCCCACCCCAGTGATGCACTTCCTCCAACAAGGTCACACCCACCCCAACAAGGTCAAACTTAATAATGCCACTCCCTGGCTACCAACCATCCAAATCTATGAGCCTATGTGGGCCTATGTGTGCCATTATTATTAAAGCAACCACAAACATATGCTGTGGTTTAAAAAAAAACACAGAAGGCTGAAAAGATGGCTCAATTATTAAGAGTGCCAGCTGCTTTTCCAAGTTCAAATACAAACACCCACATGGTGCATACAACAGCAGTTATGTGTATCTGGAGTTACAGATGACTGCAGTTCCAGGCATATGACACCCTCTTCTGTCCTCCAAGAGCATCAGGAATGTACATGGTAAACACACATATATTCAGGTAAAACAACATACATACATATAAAAATAATTTTTAAAACTTGTATGAACTTTTATCCTAAGCAAAATCCCAATTTTGATATTCCTGTTTTCTTGTGTATAAATGTTATTTACTTGAAACAGACATTAAGATAACTTTCTAGAAAGAATCTGCAACACACAGAAAAGTATGGTTAAAGGGAACTGTGAAGTAATATATGTTTATATTAAAGTAAGGAAAGTAAGGAAGGCTTCCAGTTAACAATCTTGCTGAAGATTGAAGAATAGTAAACTATCCTCTGGAAACCAGAAGGATGAAAATAAGAATGATAAGGATCTTTAAAATGTGGAAAATACAGATGCACTAGAAAAATATCGATGAAGCAATAAAACTCAATGAAGACACTCGTTCCTCTACCCCTAGTACTCCCTGCCCTCACTTGCACATCAATGGGCAAGGAAAGGTGAATCAATAAATGTGATGTACCAAATGAAGAGAATAAAAGGCAAAGCATCATCATCCCATCAATAAATGCAGAAAAAGAAAAGGTGTCAAAACTCAACCCACTGTCTGATAAAATCTGTCAGGAAATTAAATATGAGAAGAATGTACAGAGAGAGAGAGAGAGAGAGAGAGAGAGAGAGAGAGAGAGAGAGAGAGACTTACAATATAATACAGATAGCAGGATACTTAACAGTGAAAAGTTGAAGCCAGAAAGGTGCCATTCACATCTTTTCTCAATGTGGCACTAGAAATGCTAGCTAATTGGGCAAGAAAAATAAATAAATGCATCAGGTTTACAAATGAAGAGGTTAAGGAGTCTCTTCATGCATATGACATGATAGTAAGCTTAGAAAACTCTGAAGAGTCCAGCAAAAGATTCTAGGAGTAATAAATTGTGTATCAAATTGTAGGATAAAAAAATCAGCAAACAAAAATAACCAGTTGTATTTACATGCACTAACAACATTTGATCAGAAAGTTAAATTAAGAGAACTGCTTCATTGTCAGTAACATCAACAACTTCAGTCAAAGAGGTAAAAGAGCTGAGAATAGAAACTCCAGACAGATGAAACTTAAAGGAACGCAACTAATTGGGGACTCACCCTGTGTTCACTGATTGTAAGAAATACATTTACAATGTTCATACCAAAGTGACCTACAGACCCTTAAAAATCCCACTAGTATTCTTCATAAAAAAGAAAAAAGTCGGCCATGATGGCACACACCTTTAATCCCAGTACTTGGGGGGGGGGGCAGAGGCAGGCAGAACTCTGTGAGATCGAGGCCAACGTGGTTAACAAAAGTGAATTCCAAAACAGTCAGGGCCACACAGAAAAACCATGTTGGGCAAAGAAGAAGAAGAAGAAGAAGAAGAAGAAGAAGAAGAAGAAGAAGAAGAGGAGGAGGAGGAGGAGGAGGAGGAGGAGGAGGAAGAATGCACTTGCAAATGACAGCAAACAAAGCAAATAAAGAGCAGATCTTCGTTTTTCCCTTCTTCATGTCCTTTACATAGGAGGCCAGCAGAAAGTATGACCCAGACTAGAGGCGAATCTTCTCACCTCTATCTCAAAAGATCTGTATTAAAAGAGTATCTTGCCACATCAAAGACCAGGATTTGTTTTTTGTTTGTTTTGTTGTTTATTTATTTATTTATTAATGATTTTTGCCTCCTCCCCACCACCGCCTCCCATTTCCCTCCCCCTCCCCAGATCAAGTCCCCCTCCCTCGTCAGCCCAAAGAGCAATCAGGGTTCCCTGCCCTGTGGTAAGTACATCCAGGTCTAGTAAGGTGAACATCCAAACTGCCTAGGCTCCCACAAGGCCAGTACATGCATTAGGATCAAAAACCCATTGGCATTGTTCTTGAGTTCTCAGTAGTCCTCATTGTCCGCTATGTTCAGTGAGTCCGGTTTTATCCCATGCTTTGTCAGACCAGGGCCAGCTGGCCTTGGTGAGTTCCCGATAGAACATCCCCATTGTCTCAGTGTGTGGGTGCACCCCTCACGGTCCTGAGTTCCTTGCTCGTGCTCTCTCTCCTGCTCCTGATTTGGACCTTGGGATTTCAGTGTGGTGCTCCAATGTGGGTTTCTGTCTCCTTTCATCGCCTGATGAAGGTTAATATTCAGGAGGATACCTATATGTTTTTCTTTGGGTTCACTTTCTTATTTAGTTTCTCTAGGATAACGAGTTATAGGCTCAATGACCTTTATGGCTAGAAACCAAATATGAGTGAGTACATCACATGTTCCACTTTTTGGGTCTGGCTTAACTCACTCAGGATAGTGTTTTCTATTTCCGTCCATTTGTATGCAAAATTCAAGAAGTCATTTTTTTTTACTGCTGAGTAGTACTCTAATATGTATATATTCCATACTTTCTTCATCCATTCTTCCATTGAAGGGCATCTAGGTTGTTTCCAGGTTCTGGCTATTACAAACAATGCTGCTATGAACATAGCTAAGCATATACTTTTGTTGTATGATAGGGCATCTCTTGGGTATATCCCCAAGAGTGGCATTGCTGGGTCCAGGGGTAGGTTGATCGCGAATTTCCTGAGAAACCACCACACTGCTTTCCAAAGTGGTTGCACAAGTTTGCATTCCCACCAGCAATGGATGAGTGTACCCCTTTCTCCACAACCTCTCCTGCAAAGGCTATCATTGGTGTTTTTGATTATAGCCATTCTGACAGGTGTAAGATGGTATCTTAAAGTTGTCTTGATTTGCATTTCCCTGATTGGTAAGGAAGTTGAGCATGACCTTAAGTGTCTTTTGGCCATTTTAACTTCTTCTGTTGAGAATTCTCTGTTCAGCTCAGTGCCCCATTTTATAATTGGGTTGATTAGCCTTTTGCGGTCTAGTTTCTTGAGTTCTTTATATATTTTGGAGATCAGACCTTTGTCAGTTTTGGGGTTGGTGAAGATCTTCTCCCAGTCAGTGGGTTGCCTTTTTGTCTTAGTGACAGTGTCCTTTGCTTTACAGAAGCTTCTCAGTCTCAGGAGGTCCCATTTATTCATTGATGCCCTTAATGTCTGTGCTGCTGGGGTTATACATAGGAAGTGGTCTCCTGTGCCCATATGTTGTAGAGTACTTCCCACTTTCTCTTCTATCAGGTTCAGTGTGTTTGGACTGATATTGAGGTCTTTAATCCATTTGGACTTGAGTTTTGTGCATGGTAATACATATGGATCTATTTTTATTCTTCTACAGATTCACATAGCTTTACCAGCACAATTTGTTGAAGATGCTCTCTTTATTCTAATGTATACTTTTAGCTCCTTTATCAAAAATCAGGTGTTCATAGGTTTTTAAATTAAAGTCAGGGTCTTCTATTTAATCCCATTGGTCAACTTCTCTGTTTTTATGCCAATACCAAGCTGTTTTCAATACTGTAGCTCTGTAATAGAGTTTGAACTCAGGGATGGTAATGCCTCCAGACAATCCTTTATTGTATAAGATTGTTTTAGCTATCCTGGGTTTTTTTTTTTTGTTTTTTCATATAAAGTTGATTATTGTCTTCTTCAGGTCTGTGAAGAATTATGATGGGATTTTGATGGGGATTGCATTGAATCTATAGATTGCTTTTGTTAGAATTGCCATTTTTACTGTGTTGATCCTCCCAATCCAAGAGCAAGGGAGATCCTTCCATTTTCTGGTGTCCTCTTCAATTTCTTTCTTCAAAGACTTAAAGTTCTTGTCAAATAGATCTTTCACTTTCTTGGTCAGAGTTACCCCAAGATATTTTATGCTATTTGTGGCTATCGTGAAAGGTGATGCTTCTCTGATTTTCCTCTCTGCTTCCTTATCCTTAGTGTATAGGAAGGCGACTGATCTTTTGGAGTTGATCTTGTATCCTGCCACATTACCAAAGGTGTTTATCAGCTGTAGGAGTTCTTTGGTAGAGTTTTTGGGGTTGCTTATGTACACTATCATATCATCTGCAAATAATGAAAGCTTAACTTCTTCCTTTCCAATATGAATCCCCTTGATCCCCTTATGTTGTCTTATTGCTATTTCTAGAACTTCAAGCACTATATCGAAGAGGTATGGAGAGAGTGGACATCCTTGTCGTGTTCCTGATTTTAGTGGGATGGCTTTGAGTTTTTCTCCGTTTAATGTAATGTTAGCTGTCGGCTTGCTGTAAATACCTTTTATTATATTTAGGTATGACCCTTGTATCCCTAATCTCTCCAAGACTTTTATCACAAAGGGGTGTTGAATTTTGTCGAATGCTTTTTCAGCATCTAATGAAATGATCATATGGTTTTTTTCTTTCAGTTTATTTATATGATGGATTACATTGATAGATTTTCGTATGTTGAACCAGCCCTGCATCTCAGGAATGAAGCCTACTTGATCATAATGGATAATTTTTCTAATGTGTTCTTGGATACAGTTTGCCAGTATTTTATTGAGAATTTTTGCGTCGATGTTCATGAGTGAGTTTGGCCTGTAATTCTCCTTCTTGGTTTAGTCTTTGTGTGGTTTTGATATCAGTATAACTGAAGCTTCATAAAAGGAATTTGGCAATGACTCTTCTGTTTCTATATTGTGGAATACATTAAGGAGTATAGGTATTAGGTCTTCTTGGAAGTTCTGGTAGAATTCCGCATTGAAACCATCTGGTCCTGGGCTTTTTTTGGAAGGGAGATTTTTGATAACAGCTTCTAATTCTTCACGACTAACAGGTCTATTTAGATCATTCATCTGGTCTTGGTTTTGCTTTGGTATATGGTACTTATCTAAAAAATAAAGTCTAGGATTTGAAGTGGGATCTGTCAACATCAAATGATTTAATTAATAAATTAGTCACTCACAGGTATTCCTAGACATTTGAGTTTTAGTTAATTCCAGATTGTGTCAATTGGGCAATCCAAAATAGCCATCACATCCACCAAGATGTTTTCAGTAAGTTTTTTAACATAGAAGATAAGATACTAGAACCTGAGCAGTGGTGGTGCAAGCCTTTAAACCCAGCACTTGGGAGGCAGAGATGGGTGGATCTCTGTGAGTTCGAGGCCAGCCTGGTCTACAAGAGCTAGTTCCAGGACAAGCCCCAAAGCTACAGAGAAACCCTGTCTCCCAAAAAACAAAAACAAACAAAGAAACAAAGACACTAGGACTAAAGCACCTAAGATTAAGCAGCTGTTACTCCAAGCGTCCTGCATCTCAAACTCTGGTGAAACACTGACGCCCTGAAGAAACTACACATAAGAAAAGTATGGAGGATGTTGCAGAATATTCTAAACTTTTACCCAAGAAAAGGGAAGGAGAATAAAAACCTCCAGTAACAACAGATTGCCAAGAGGTAACACTTTTCTCATGAGAACTTCTACTTCAAAGCCTAAATCCATTTGCAATGACCAAGGTAATGCTATCTCATCCCAACTTTTTCTGTGTCTGCCTGGACACTTCTCACCCTTTCTCCAAGAGTCACGTCCACCTTGGTAATGATTTTTGGCACTGCCTATGCCCCTAACTATGTTCCAGGAGTATTCACCAAGATAACTGTGGTTTATGTAAGACTAACAATAAGGCTAAAACATGTAAATCAGTAACAACTGTGGAGGGTCTGGGAAATACTGCTGAGCTTTGAAATAAAACCAAAAATACTAGGCCACCTCAAATTCTTCTCTGCTGTAATCCCCTAACTTGAGCAATGATGTCATTGTGATTTTGTCTTTTTAAAACCTTGTACAGCTCAGTTCGGTCACCAAGAGACTTTAGATGCATGAGCTCACATTTTTCTGGCCATTTCTTTAAAAGATTCAAAACTTTTGATTGATTTAATCAGCATCATTGTCAATGACTGTCTCACCTGGATCACTTCATTTGAAGGCCCAGGCTCAATCTCTGTGGTATTTAGCCTTGTCCCCTGCCTTCCCTCCCATGAGGAGGTTGTAGGGAGGTACTACTGATAAACCTTTGAGGGTCATGGTCCTCTCACTGAGTCCAAAGAAATCTAGGATGGCACCAATTTTCCCAAATGTGAAAACATATAAAATCCTTCTGACACTCCTAGGAAGTTGGTCTCAGTACTGAATTCAGTTCTGGTTCTGATTAAAAAGGAAAGGGACAAAGCAGCCGCATTGAGATTAAGAAAGAAAATTGTGAGGAGAACTTCTTCCTCCGTTGTCCCATGCTAAAGTGGGATGCAGTGGTGGGAGATCTGATATTCTGGTTCTGCCTCTCATGAGAGAAAAGAGTTCAGTTTTCTTGAAAGAATGGATGGCCAACTGTGTGAGCACTTGAATGCATGACAGGAACATTTGGCCCAGGGAGTTGCCCGATTTCTTGATTTTGTTGCTGGTGTTTCTGTTTTCTCTTGCTCCCCTGACAGGGGACCTGGGCTGTAATTGCTCTGATTCACTGGGATTCTGATAAGTTTTCTGGATTGCTCCACTAGGTGGCATCATCTGCATGCAGTTGTTTGCTCTGTTCCTCGTTTGGTCCCTAGGGAGTCAGTAGTTTTCTCTTATGATTCCACCACAAGGTGGCACCCCCTGTGATTGCTGTTGGTGCCTCTCCTCTTCAGGATAGGAAATTTCCTGTCATATCAACTCACTGCTGAAGTCACAAACTCCTCCTCCCCTGCTTGTATTCTCACTTGCTCCCTGTCCTCCTTATTCTCACTTGTTTCCAGGGGAGCTGTAGAAGATCTCATGCATCTTCCTTTCTTCATTGCCAGTGTTATGGATTTGTCTACTTAGACCAGTCACATAAATGTTCTCCTAACAAGAAGATCACAAACTAAATCCTCACGACATCAGTGAAAGCTAAAGAATTTCTCCCAAGGGTTTGGGGAGGAATGCAGGGAATGCTTGCTCTGAAACTGTGAGACTGACTGGCCCTGTGACATGGGACGGCCATCTACTGGTCCCTGGACCCAGCTACTGCAAAGGCAGTTTGGTTGAGTGTCACAGGTTTCAGGGTACCCTGATTATTGATATTGATCCTTTATATTGATAAATGACTGACTCTTGTTTTTGTTTATTTGTTTGTTTAGTTTTGTTTTTCTGACTCTTGTTTAAAACCCATCTTTAGCTTGGCTTAAGGGTTGTGATTCTGGAGATTATTCTGATGTTTAGGTTTCTAAAAAGCTCCTGTCACTAGCCTCCAGCCACTTGTTCTGCTCCCTTCCTAGGCTGAGACCTTCTGTTGGGTTCCCTCCACCCTGCCTACAGCCCATCTTCCTCTTCCCCATCTCCCCACCGCTTTCAGACTCATCTCCACCCCTTTCCTAATAAGCCCCAAGCCCTATGCTCTCCTGGAGTCCATCCTCCCAACCACAGTCCCACCCAGGATGCAAGATGAGTAGAGGCAAGAAATCCTTTTGTCCTCAGCAGTTGGTTTGGATGCTGAAAAGCTACTCACTTTTTTAAAAAAAATATTTATTTATTTATTGTGGATACAATATTCTGTTTGCATATATGCCTACAGGCTAGAAGAGGGCACCAGACCCCATTACAGATGGTTGTGAGCCACCATGTGGTTGCTGGGAACCGAACTCAGGTCCTTTGGAAGAGCACGCAATGCTCTTAACCGCTGAGCCATCTCTCCAGCCCCCAGAGCTACCCACTTTTGAATCAACTTGTTCATGTTAATCCCAACTGGGACAATAAGGCCACACCACAATTAGAGCCAAATTTGAAGCAAACTTGATTTTTTTTTTTTTTATTGAGGTGGCATCCAGGAGCTGGGGGTTAAAGAGTACAACACCAAATCCATTTCTTGGGCCCATTTTAAGGAGTAAAATCACAAGTGGTTTTACAGAAGAGAGGGACAATGGGGCAATAAGGAAATACAGAGGAAAATTTCTCAAAAAAAAATCATGTGGTCACCATGCTGTTAGGGAAGGTCCAGGGACATTCTGGGAGAGTGAGAATATTTTCAGAAAGAAATCAGGGCTATAGGCTGAAAAAAGTCAGCTTCCAGGAAACAGAGAGCAAAACAAACTTACTTTTAACAACACAGCATCGTGGCTTCTGTCAGTGGGAGAGAGCAGCCTTTGATGTGGACTGAAACTGAGGGAGAACTCTAAACCTCAGCTGAGTCAGGAGAATTGCTGTATGGGGCTCAGGCCTTACCTCAGGGATAGCGGCCCCAAAGGCAGAACTGAGTTCTCACTCAAGCCCTGCACTGGTGAAGGGACAGACGAGTAAACATTCATATGGACAGCAGGGGTGCTTTGCTCCCCTTCATGCCCAAGCCATGAATCACGAGGAGAGAGGACTACTGACTGCTGAAGGGAAGATGTAACTGTTCTCTCAATTTGGGAAATAACCAGGCCAGAATAAAGATAAACAATTATATTTTTAATTGTTATAAGGGGAAATTCACTCCACAAGAATGGGAAGTCCGAGTTCCACTGTATCTGGTGGGAATCACCCAGAGAGAGTGCACACCTGGTCCATCCCAGTTTTCTTCCTGGGCTCCAGGTAGCCACGCCTTAACTAGATTCCACTTCTTAAAGGTGATTGGTTAACAGAGCTTCCCTCATCAGGAAAACTTTAAAATGAGGAGGTAATTATGGCTCTGGTCTGGCTCCCTAAAGAGGTGACTGTTACCTATTGCAAGAGGCATCAAGCAGCCAACAAGGAAACAAGCGCAAGGAAAGTAGAAAGCAGATCAGGCAGCCTGCAGAGCCAGAGAGATGCCTGCAGAGCCCATTCCATTGCCTTTCTTTATTCATAGCTTCATCCTCAATACACTGAGTTTTCCAACTCCCAGTAGGAAGAAGATAAGGCTGATGTGGAAAGTCCTTCTGTATATGTATTGCTTTTGAGGGTTAATGAATAAAGAATCTTCATTGGCCTATGATAGGGCAGAGTAGAGCTTGGTGGTGGGTGGGGGGCAGCTGTGGAAAGTAAACTGAATGCTGGCAGATTCAGGAGATGCTATGTAGATGCCAAAGGGGAAAGATGCAAACTGCCAGCTGGAACTTTGCTGGTAGGCCACAAGACTATTGGTATAATATTAAATAATAGAAATGGGTTAATTCAATATGTAAAAGCTTGCTAGGAATATGCTATAGTGAGTGACTTGCCAAGCAGTGATTTAATTAATACAGTTTCTGTGTGGTTATTTCAGAAGTCTGGGCTACCAGGAAACAAACAAGCAGCCTCCTTACAAGATGATGATGGAAATTACAAAATAATCCCATACTAGTTCAGAATTGCATAATAAAGGGTTATTTATTTAGGGGCAGGCTCACAGATCACGACCCTAGATCACAGTCCTCTGCACAAATGGGGAACAGGAACCAAACCTAGCAGCTGGAAATGACAGCTGGAAGCAAGAGAGCAAGTGCACACTTTACGGCTTCATTTATTGTATAAGCGACCACAGCAAAGTGGGCTGCTATCTTAAAGGCTGCTGGCTGAAGGAGCTCCAACAGCCTAAGGCCCTATCCCAAATTGCAACACAGGATCCTACTGAATAGTGGAGCTGGCTGGAGTCAAGAGCATGCTTACTGTTGCACTCAGATACCTTCTGGTACATTGACTGTCTAGACCACCCATCTGGGTGCCACCAGACTGACTAGGTCTTATCTTCCAGGTACCAAATTACATCTCTCTGAGTGGTGGCTGCTCAGGCTGCCTCTCAAAGTCTCTTTTGCACTCAGGTCAACCCAAGGCAAGGGGCAAACAGGTCTCCTCTGTTCATCTGAGGGGACTAGCCAATGATAAGAAATGGAAATTTGACTTCCCAGAGATGAAGCCTCCTCACACCAGGTATAAGTATCTATTAGTATGTGTTGGTATCTTCTCAAAATGGATAGAAGCCTTTGCTACTCAGGAGGACACTGACCAAGATTCTTTTATGATGGAGGAAGGCCGCTTGTTGGTTCCCATCTGCCCGGCTAGCTTAGACCTGAAATCACACAGAAACTGTATTAATTAAATCACTGCTTTGTCCATTATCTCTAGCTTCTTATTGGCTAACTCTTATATTAATTTAACCCATTTCTATTCATTTGTATATCGCCACATGGCTGTGGCTTACTGGGTAAAGTTCCTAGTGTCTGTCTTCAGCAGCTCCATGGCTTCTCTCTGACTCTGTCCTCTTTCTCCCAGCATACAGCCTAGTTTTCCTGCCTAGTTCTGTTCTTCCCTTGCTATAGGCTCAAGCAGTTCTTTATTCAACAACCAATAAAAGCAACACATAAACAGAAGAACCTCTCACACTATTTCCTTTTTTCTGTTTAAACAAAAAGGAAGGCTTTAACTTTAACATAGAAAAATTACATATAACAAAACAAGTATCAAGCAAGAATTACAGCTACAATATTTGTATTTTCATTAATCATAACTAAGAAAAACTATATCTATTTTTCAACTCAATCAAAGACTCCAAAAATATATAAAATTACCTAAGTAGTCAAAAAGTACATTGTAAACAACTTTCAAAATTCTAGAATTGAAAGAGGAATTTCACTGCCTAGAGAGTCCCCAAAGTTCTTTTGTATCTTTGGGGCATCCATCTTTAGCCTACAGGCCCATAGTATCCAGCAGAATTTTCCATGAAGCAGGACAGTTCCACCTCTATTGGCAATTTGTCTGTCACATTTTTTCTGTGTCCTGCAGAGTGTCTGGCAGACTCTTTTATGAAGCAGGAACCCCTAAGGATTATCTCAACTCTAGGCAAGTTCAGCAGTCATCCCTCCTCAGGTCCTGCATGTCCAGTTCATCAAGCAGTTCAGGCAAGAGCAGTTTCTCGCTTAAATGGCTAGCCAACTCCATAAGGAGCCTCTTTGATGCCCATCTTCCTCTTGAAGTAGATTGGTGCTGCCAGGGGAAGATGTGTCTCATGGTCATGAAAATTCCTAAGTTCTTAAACATTTTAAATGCCATATTTAAAATATGAAATATTTGAAGAATACCTAACTGAAATATATCTCTATATATCTAGAAAACCTAACTAACATGACTACAATCTTGACTATTATAGATGATTATCTATTAACCTATATTTTTTAATTATGTCTTACATTTTTTAATGAACTGCACAAACATGATACCTTAAGAGCAGAAATAGACATATAGCAAAATTGTCCTAAAACTTGTATCAATAAACCATGATCTATACCAATGCAAAGTATCCATCTCTATAGCATATCTTCCTTTAAATGTAAAGAAACATTACAAACAATATTTGGGAATATGGGTACAGTTCTGTCCAAACTTCTTCCTGCTGTTTATTGGCCTAATAATATTTTTTCCTTTTTTTATTGAAAAAAATATTTCTGCCTCCTCCCAGCCTCCCATTTCCCTCCCCCTCCTCCCACTCCTCTCCCCCTCCCCCACTCCTTTTCCCCTCCCCCACTCCTCTCCCCCTCCTTCTCCAGTCTGAAGAGCAGTCAGGGATCCCTGCCCTGTGGAAAGTCCAAAGTCCTCCCCCCTCCATCCTGGTCTAGGAAGATGAACATCCAAACTGGCTAGGCTCCCACAAAGCCAGAACATGAAGTAGGATCAAAACCCAGTGCCATTGTCCTTGGCTTCTCAGCAGCCCTTATTTTCCGCCATATTCAGAGAGTCCGATTTTATCCCATGCTTTTTCAGTCACAGTCCAGCTGGCCTTGGTGAGCTCCCAATAGATCAGCCCCACTGTCTCAGTGGGTGGGTGCACCCCTTGTGTTCCTGACTTCTTTGCTCATGTTCTCCCTCCTTCTGCTCCTCATTGGGACATTGGGAGCTCAGTCCGGTGCTCCAGTGTGGGTCTCTGTCTCTATCTTCTTCCATCGCCAGATGAAGGTTCTATGGTGATATGCAAGATATTCATCAGTATGGCTATAGGATAGGGACATTTCAGGTTCCCTATCCTCAGCTGTCCCAGGAACTAACTGGGGACATTGCCCTGGGCACCTGGGAGCCCCTTTAGGTCCAAGTCTCTTGCCAACCCTAAGATGGCTCCCTTAATTATGATATGTGCTTCCGTGCTCCCCTATCCAACCTTCCTTTATCCCAATCATCCCGTTTCCCCAAGTTCCCTCCATCCTCCCCTTCTCACTTTTCTCTCCCCATCTCCCCTTACCCCCCTCCCACACCAACCCAAGATCCCAATTTTTTGCCCAGCAATCTTGTCTACTTCCCATAACCAGGAGGATAGCTATATGGATTTCTTTGGGTTCACCTTCTTATTTAGCTTCTTTAGGATATCAAATTATAGACTCAATGACCTTAATTTATGGCTAGAAACCAATTATGAGTGAGTACATCCCATATTCATCTTTTTGGGTCTGGGTTACCTCACTCAGGATAGTGTTTTCTATTTCCATCCATTTGCATGCAAAATTCGAGAAGTCATTGTTTTTTACTGAGGAGTAGTACTCTAATATGTATATATTCCACACTTTCTTCATCCATTCTTCTATTGAAGGACATCTAGGTTGTTTCCAGGTTCTGGCTATAACAAATAATGCTGCTATGAACATGGTTGAACAAATGCATTGTCATATGATCGGGCATCTCTTGCGTCGATGTTCATGAGTGAGATTGGCCTGTAATTCTCTTTCTTTGTTGAGTCTTTGTGTGGTTTTGGTATCAGAGTGACTGTAGCTTCAAAAAAGGAATTTGGCAATGCCTCTTCTGTTTCTATATTGTGAAATACATTAAGGAGTATAGGTATTAGGTCTTCTTGGAAATTCTGGTAGAATTCCGCATTGAAACCATCTGGTCCTGGGCCTTTTTTGGTAGGGAGGTTTTTGATAACAGCTTCTAATTCTTCGCGACTAACAGGTCTATTTAGATTGTTCACCTGGTCCTGGTTTAACTTTGGTAAATGGTATTTATCTAAAAAAGTGTCCATTTCCTTTACATTTTCCAGTTTTGTGGCATACAGGCTTTTGTATTAAGATCTAATGATTCTCTGAATTTCCTCTGTGTCTTTGGTTGTGTCCCTCTTTTCATTTCTGATCTTATTAATTTGCATATTCTCTCTCTGCCATTTGGTTAGTTTGGATAGGGGTTTATCAATCTTGTTGATTTTCTCCAGGAACCAGCTTTTTGTTTCATTGATTCTTTGGATTGTTTTCTGTGTTTCTATTTTGTTGATTTCTGCCCTCAGTTTGATTATTTCCAGTCTTCTACTCCTCCTAGGTGAGTCTGCTTCTTCTTTTTTTCTAGAGCTTTCAGGTGTGCTGTTAAGTCTCCAATGTGTGCTTTCTCTGTTTTCTTTAAATGGGCACTTAGTGCTATGAACTTTCCTCTCAGGACTGCTTTCATGGTGTCCCATAAGTTTGAGTAGGTTGTTTCTTTATTTTCAGTGAATTCAAGGAAGACTTTAATTTCTTTCTTTATTTCTTCCTTGATCCAGGTGTGGTTCAGTAGTTGACCGTTCAGTTTCCATGAGTTTGTAGGCTTTCTGGGGGTAGCATTGTTGTTGAATTCTAACTTTAATCTATGGTGATCTGATAAGACACAGGAGGTTACGAATATTTTTTTTGTAACTGTGTAAGTTTGCTTTGTTACCGAGTATGTGGTCAATTTTCAAGAAGGTTCCATGAGCTGCAGAGAAGAAGGTATATTCTTCCCTATTTGGGTGGAATGTTCTATAGATGTCTGTTAAGTCCATTTGATTCATTATCTCCATTAATTCTCTTATTTCTCTATTAGGTTTCTGTCTGATTGACCTGTCCATTGGTGAGAGAGGAGTGTTGAAGTCTCCTACTATTAGTGTGTGTGGTTTGATGTCTGCCTTGAGTTCTATTAATATTTCTTTTACATAAGTGGGTGCTTTTATATTAGGGGCATAGATATTCAGAATTGAGATGTCATCCTGATGAATTGTTCCTGTTATGAGTATAAAATGTCCCTCTCCATCTCTTCTGATTGATTTAAGTTTGAAGTCAACTTTGTTAGAGATTAGTATGGCCACACCTGCTTGTTTCTTAGGTCCATTTGCTTGATAAACCTTTTCCCATCCCTTTACTCTGAGTAGGTGCCTGTCTTTGTGGTTGAGATGTGTTTCTTGTAAACAGCAGAATGTTGGATCCTGTTTCCGTATCCAATCTCTTAGCCTGTGCCTTTTTATAGGTGAGTTGAGCCCATTGATATTAAGTGATATTAATGACCAGTGGTTGTTAACTCCGGTCACTTTTTTAGTAGTAGAGTTTGTGTGTTTCCCTTCTTTGAGTTGTGCTGCTGAAGGTCTCTAGATGTTTGAGTTACTGTGGTCATTATTGGACTCCTTGGTTTGTGATTTTCCTTCTATTACTTTCTGTAAGGCTGGATTTGTGGCTACGTATTGTTTAAATTTGTTTTTATCCTGGAAAATTTTGTTTTCTCCATTTATAGTGAATGAAAGCTTGGCTGGGTATAGTAGTCTGGGCTTGCATCCATCTTCTCTTAGTTTATGCAGGACCTTCTGGCTTTCATGGTTTCCATTTAGAAGTCAGGTGTAAGTCTGATAGGTTTACCTTTATAAGTAATTTGGCCTTTTTCTTTTGCAGCTCTTAATATTCTTTCTTTATTCTGTATGTTTTGTGTTTTGATTATTATATGGCAAGGAGATTGTTTTTTTTTGGTCCAGTCTATTCGGTGTTCTGTATGCTTCTTGAACCTTCAAAGGAATATCTTTCTTTAGGTTGGGAAAGTTTTCTTCTATAATTTTATTAAATATATTTTCTGGACCATTGAGCTGTACTTCTTCTCCTTCTTCTATCGCAATTATTCTTAGGTTTGGTCTTTTTATTGTGTCCCAGATTTCCTGAATGTTTTGTGGTGAGAATTTGTTGGTTTTGCTGTTTTCTTTGATCGGTGTGTTTATTTTCTCTATGGTATCTTCAGTGTCTGACATTCTTTCTTTTATCTCTTGTAATCTGTTGGTATTACTTGTCTCTGTAGTTCCTGTACATTTACCCAGATTTTCCATCTCCGTCCTTCCCTCGGTTTGTGTTTTCTTCATTACTTCCATTTCATTCTTGAAGTCTTGAACTGCTTCCCTTACCTGTTTGATTGCTTTTTCTTGTTTCTCTTGGTTTTCTTGGGTGTCTTTGAGTGATTTATTCATTTCCTCTACCTTTTTGTTTGTAATCTCTAGTTGTTTATGGCAGTTTTTCACCTCCTGTTTAAGGTCTTCTATTATTTTCATATAATTCACTTTTGAGTCGATTTCTTCGAATTCTTCTGGAGTAGGATGTACAGTTCTTCTTATTTTGGGATCCCTGGATTCTGGTAATGTCATGTTGCCTTTCAGGTTGTTGGAGGAATTCTTGCATTGGCACCTTCCCATCTCTTCCTTCAAATGGAGCCAGGAGAGGCCTGGTGTCTTGGTCCAGTCTTTGCTGTGACTGACTCTCTGGGTGTATCTCTTCAGTGTAGAAGCAGGAACCGTCCCGTCAGATGGAACTCCTCAGCACCAAAACATGGATGCTTGGTAGTCCAATGACCTGCGGACAAAAGGGGGAACTTGGGGGGCAGGGTGGAAACGAGTAGAACACAGGAGACCCTGCCGCACAAGCTGAAGGTGTGCGTGCTCCCTTTCTGGGGTCCTTGAGGCCTGCCTGGTAGGCAGGCACTCAGTGTTCTGGGTGGGTAGCCTTAGTGTAGGAGCAGAAAACTGTTCCTGAGCAAAGGACTTTGCAGAAAACTCAGGCTTGGGGGAGGCGGTCGTGTGTAAGAAAGACAGCCCTGCAGAAGGAGCTGGGGGAGGGGGGTTTGTGCTCTCTTCTTGGACAATCTGCCTCTGGATAGCACACACTCACCTGTCCAGATGGAACTCCTCAGCACCTAAACAGGGCCGCCTGGTAGCCCAATGATCTGGGGACAAAAGGAAGAACGTGGCAGGCAGGGCGGGGTCCAGGAGAGCACAGTAGACCCTGGAGCACAAGCTGAAGGTGCCCAGGCTCCCTTACAGGGGACCTTGAGGACTGTCTGGTAGGCAGGCACTCACCGCTCTGGGTGGGTAGTCTTAGTGTAGGAGCTTAAAACTGTTCTTGAGCACTGGTTGCTCAAGAACAGCAGGGCAGGGTTGGGGGGGTGCTGGGGGGCTGGGTCGTGCATAAGAAAGACAGCCCTGCAGAAGGAGCTGGGGGAGGGGGGTTTGTGCTTTCTTCTGGGACAATCCGCCCCTGGATAGCACACACTTCCCCGTCCAGATGGAACTCCTCAGCACCTAAACAGGGCCTCCTGGTAGCCCAATGATCCGGGGACAAAAGCAATATTGAGGTCTTTAAGCCCTTTGAACTTGATGGTTTCGTGAATGGGGATAGATATGGATCTATTTTCATTATTCTACATGTTTACATCCAGTTATGTTTTTGTACTATCAATGTCTGTCTCCAAAAGTCTCTGAGGTCTCTGTAAGCCTGCTTTCTTGTTTTTCTCTCCTGGTTTGCTATCTTGATGCTCTCTCTTGGTCCCCAAGCTCTTAGCTCTTTGGCAGAGTTTGGCTCGTAGCTTGGCAGGTTCAGTGGATGGATTGGGTTTTGGAGGAGTCTACCGGAAAGAAATTCCCTGCTGGCTGGCTAGAAAAGTCTAGGGGGTTGGAGGGAGGGGCTCAGGGTTTTGTCCTACTGGGGAGGTCCTAGAGAGTGGGGTGACCCTCCGTGTGGCTATTCACTCACCTCTTAAGTCCCCTCAGTATTGAAGCAAGCTGTTAAGTCCAGTAGCAGAGGTTTTTAAAATAGTTCTTAGCATGAAAGAGCGAGAAGCTGTCAGGAAAGCTGCAGGTGGCTCTAAAACAGTGCTTCCAAGCGCATTAGAGAAACTGGAAAATATGCCACCTATAGTCAGAAAAGTTACGGGAAACCCTTCTTGTCTGGGACTAGACACAGTTTGCAAAAACGTGCAGCTTCTGATTCATGCTCTGTAGTGTCAATTAGATGTGGATTCCTGAAGTCTTTTTTTTTTCTGTTGTAGCTTTGTCTTTTTTTTCTTTTCATTATATCAAATATATAGCCATGTATATTGTGGTACTGGTGCCAGGAGTTTAAAAAGTAAGGAGTTTTTAACTTAAAAAACAAAAGAACAAAACTACATCCACCTTCCTGTCATGAGAGAAATCCTGTCAAGTGCTTGGTGGTTTGCGAGATAGCAAGGTGCGCAAATGCAGCCCACAGCAGCAGCAGGCTCGTTCCAAGCATCCTGGCATCTGTGTGATGCTCTGAGGAAGTCCTACCTCTTGGGTAGAGAGAGGAGAGCAGGATTTGTATTTGTCCCTAGATTAAATGCATAAGTGTCCTTTAACTAAGGAATCTTAAAGAAGACATACTTTCAACTGATAAAGTACCAGAAGGCGCTGTGCAGGCTGACTGGAGGAAAAAAGCATCCATGAGATACCGAGCACAGGTCCTTGCATGCAACAACACTGACCCGATTGTAATATGTGCTCTGAGAGTCGGTGCTTTAGTGACCCAACAGTTATGGGGTAACCAAATGCTTTCTGATTGGATATGAGATCTGCTCCACAGGAGCCTTGTACTTTAAACCTGGTCACACATCCATGACTGGGGAGATTGTAAGCCTTAGGGTGGAATCTGCTGTTGTTATCTTGGCTAAATGGCCATGAATTATGAATATGTATGTTTATACCCTGTAGGTTTGTGCCGCCCTCTACTTTACAGAGAAACTTCTTTTTGCAGTGGGTAAGAGATAATGCAGAGACTAAAACTGGTCCAAGTGCTTGAGTGTAAATTACCCTGGGTGCTGAGCTATGAATGAGTCATCTTATCAACATCCACCACCCAAGGCTCAGGGATCTTCACAGAGGACAGGGTGGAAAGCATGTAAGAGCTGGTGGGTGGGGAGGACAGCTGGAGAACATTGACTTCCGGACATGACGTGGCTGTTGCATGCATCAACTCTCAGCAGCCCTGTTACCTACACAAACCGGCACGCGATTAAGCCAGTTCAAATTCCAGCATGGTTGGGATGGGGCCCATAAGATCCCACCTCCGACTGAGGAGCCACTGGCAGATGTTGATGGCTGCTGAAGGAGGAATAATCGTTCCCTTTCAGTGATGTGAACACTAGTAGGTGGTTCATGCCCAAGTGAGTGGCCACATGCCCACTGATTAGACCAGACAGTTATTGACAATAAATGAAAAAAAAAAAAAGAGAAAAGACTTGAAACTTGAAAGGGGTGAGTTTAGGGGCACGAGCTGGGAGGGAGTTGGAGGAAGGTAGATAAAATGAATATATATTGTATAAATATATAAAACTTTCAAAGAATAAAAAACATAATTTAAGAAAGGAAGGAAGGAAAGAAGGAAGAAGTCATGTTTGGTCATATGCAGCTCACAGATGTCCTAGGCCATGTGTTCTACAGCTAGAATGCTTGGGACTAACTATGTTGCTAGGTGACAAGAGCAAGTTGTGGACAGGGATTGTGTTAGTTACTTTTCTTATGACTATGACCAAACACATGACAGGAAGCAATTCAAGAGGAGACGGGTTTATTTCCACTTACAGTACTAGGAGGTAGAGTCTCCCATGGAGGAGTCCTAATTTCAGAACTGCAATGGGGCTGGTCACATAGCACCCATAGTCAGGAAGCAGAGTGAAGACAGGAAGTGAGGCTGAGCTAGGAAACTTCAAGGCTGCCTGAGTCACCCACTTACTCCAGCAAGGCTCTCCCTCCTAAAGGTCCCCAAATTTCCCCTAACAGCACCACCAATAGGGGACCGAGTTCAAACACAAGAGCCTGTAGGGGACATTACACATTCAGATCACAATAACTCTCCCTAGGCCATTCCTCTTGACATGTTATCTTCACGCTTAAAATATATACAGCAGTATAGCCACATTCCCAACCAGATGCCCAGAGTAATACAGTGATATTCCCAACCAGGTGTCCATAGTAATATAGCCACATTCCCAACCGGGTGTCTTCATATCTACAATACAAGGATTATCTCTTCAGGAACAGCTCTGGGATAGGGAAGCACAGTATGGGAATGTGTAAGACTACAGCAGAACCCTTGTCATACACAGGGTGTATGATGAGCAAGGGAATATATGGGTTAATGTTGATGGACAAAGAATGTTATAATTTGAACTTTATGGATAGGCTTGCTAGATCCCAACCTCCATGGTGTCTGTTGCATAAGAAGGTACATAAAAAGTATATTTCAACAGGTACAGAGAGCTGATTAGGCATATTTGGTCACTAGATGAGATAAAGAAAGGGTTAGAAAGATGAAGGTCCATGATAGCGATAAAGAGACAGAAACTTACTATTCATAAGATAAACCACTTGTCTGATGTTTATGTTCCCAAGAACAAGAGTTCTTCTTCTAAGGATGTTTTATGTCTAACACCTGTCCCTCATGATATGCTTTTCTTAAATATCGCTGATGTAACTAAAATAAGCTTTCATACTGTGCCAACCAATAATACATGACCTTCTGATTTGTTTTTTGTTTGAATACTATATAATGAAAACATGAATTCAGTAAAATCGCAGCAGATTCCAACCGCTCTCTTGTGTGTTGTGTCTGTCTGTCATTCGCCGAACTTGTGCCTTCCTGTGTACCAAGACCCTGCTTCTCCCACGGTCTGGGTGGCTCCCCTGAGCTGGTCCATGGCATAGTAATATAACCACATTCCCAACCAGATATCCCATAGTAATAGAGCCACATTCCCAACCAGGTGCCGCATGGAAACACCTGCCATAAATCAACTGTAAAGGGGTAAAAGCTCTCCCTGCCCTGAGATGTTCAGATAAAGAAACTATGTCTCTTGGCAACCTAAACAATAAGTAAACTTTGCTTGTTTTTTGAAGCCTAAATAAACATTAAAAGCAGATGCAGTGTCCCAGGATTGATGTTGTTCATGGGGCTCCTTGTTCCCTAGACAGAATGATGTCAGGGGCTCCAGACATCTGAAATGACCTCCAAGTGGGCTGTGAGATATGGTTCTATTTTCCACATCATTTCATTAGGTTTACCATAAAATGTGTGAGTTGGCTGAAATGGAAACCGAGAATTGGGCAACCTCCAAAGTAAATTAGAAACCTGAATATTGCTATTCATCCTCTGGACTTGGGGTGTGAATGGATCATTAGTTACAACCAGGAAAAAACAAATGATACTGTCTCAGACCTGATGGCAAAGAGGAGCTTTGCTAGACAAGGGACTGTGCATGACAAGAACATGGGTCCCAGGGGCCAGTCCAGCTTGGAGTGCGGGGAAGGTGAGTCATGAATGAGGAGGGAAGGGGTAGATGCAAGACTGGGGTGAGACGTGGGTCTGATGCCCCTGCCCCTCCTCTTCCGGACAGCACAGCCTAGGAACCCTCTGTGTAAATTCCAGATTCCCATCTCTGGTCCGAGTCTCTTTGTAAAGTCAATCACATGTAACACATCTCAGGATCATTGAGGAAGTTTTTAAAGCCAATGCAGACGAAAATGGTGTAGAAGCCACAGGAAGAGACTGTGTAAGGAAGGAAACTAACATTTTCCCAGTACCCATATAGGTCTAGGAGACAAACACTTTTCACACGTGCTACCCAATGTAATAGAGATGATTACGAAGGATTCACTAATGAATTGCTCTTCGGTTTATGTTACTTCATTTTACCTTTTAATTTGTTGAGACAGGGTCTCTGACTAGCCTCCTGTTGCTATGCAACCCAGAATAACTTTGAACTCTTAGTCTTCCTGCCTCTGTTTCCCTAGGGCTGGGATTACAGGCATGTCCTACCACCACATCTGGATTTGTTAGTTTGTTGGTTGTACGGATCCAGTTGCATCCTTCAAAGATATCATTCCTTGACTGGTCAAAACTTTCCTTTATTCCAGTGTCCGGGAAGGACATTGTTGGAGTCTTGTGGGAATACTTACAACTTCAGGCCTTTTGTGGCTTGCTCACCTACCTAAGTGTCAGGAGCCCAAAGAGAGCATGACGAACCCTGGGCAAACGCGGCACAGTTCCGTATCAACTGTGAAGGTTCTTGATTTATGTCAGACTCCTTGGGAGGCAGAGGCAGGAGGATCACTGTGAGTTCAAGGCCAGCTTGATCCACATGGTGAATTCCAGGACAGCCAGAGCTGTATGGTGAGACCCTTAAAAAACAGGAAAAAGATTCACTGATGCTCAGACTTGCTGTGAGGACGGAACACATGAAGAGTGCCACACGGGAACGGGTGGCATCACCTAATAAAAGTTTGATTTCTAAAAAGCAAGACAGAAAACACTTGCTAGAAAAAGTCAAGCCCGTCAGGTTCAGCATTTACTCTACTTTGTCTGTTTCCAAGAAAGATAACTTTGTTTTTGTTGGTGGGAGGGGGAACTGGATTTTACCCTTTCTATTCATCCAGTCAGGCTGAGAGCTCTGCATTGTCCAACATATTCACTTCTTATTTATTTGTAAGTACCAAAAACTCAACATTTTTTATTTATTTTGAACTTGAAATCATTGTTATCACCATCATTATTATTGCAATCACCAACAGGTTCCATTCTAAAGTTCATTGGCAAGAAGCTAGAAGCTGCCTGTCATCGGAAAGGATCCTAAAAATGGGGACTGAGGTCTTGGTTAGTTCTTCCTGGGAGTATAACCCAGGAGTCCCACAAAGTCATGTACCCCGAGTGCCACGTACTTAGAACCCTGGAATCTAAGGCTCCCATGTTTCTGTTCCTTCCTGATTCCTATGGAGAATAGTAGGATTTCAGGCTTTCTCCTCCCCCAACTTACACACACACACACACACACACACACACACACACACACACACAAACATGCACACACACACACACACACACACACACACATCAGACTTATATACACACGCACATGCATGCATGCCCTTAAACAAAAAGAACATAAACCAAGCCTGAAGCTTAAGCTCACTGATTAATGAAGAGTCATTTTGCAAGGGCTGTGTGCCAACTTTTCTACCCATGGAAAACTCCTGCTGCCTGGTGAGCAAAGCCTCCCCCACAGGCATCTCTTGTACAAACCAATTCGCTGTGGGCCTTTTGCATTAGAAATTCAGGGAAGTTGTGAATTACAAACTCAATTGACAATAAAGGTTTCCTATATGTCTGTCTCGTGCCCCCCAATTATGGAGTATTTCACTGAACTATTTACACAGACCTCCAAGGAGATAAATCAGGTCTTCGGGATCAGATGGAGCATATGCTTAAATCCCACCTTGCTACCTTCTCCCCTCTCATCGTGGAAACACTTAATTAAATCTGGTGTTTAATTTGTGCATGACTCAGTACAACCTCCCCTTCCTGCTTCACCTTCCTACACTATGTGGATACTGACCCTCCACCGAACAGGCTGTGCTCCCAGGAGTTCCCAATGCCACAGCATCCCTGCCCCATCTCTACACCAGCTTTCCCACTGACTCCCTCCTACTGCAGGTTTTCTTTCTCTGAGTCAGGAGGTGATTTATGCAAACACAAGTGTTCCCCAGCACTCAAGTGGTTTCTGTTACTAATGTTCTTATTTACTGTAAATGAGCTTCTGGAAGAAGGCCTCAGCCTCACATAGCCTGTTCTTTCAGAAGCATCTCCCATGCTGTATCTTCAGCATTGCAGATGCTCAGCGTTCTCTAGAAGAACAGACTGATAGACTGAATATATAATGAGAGAGATAGAGAAAGAAGATTTGCTTAGAGCGGTTTACAGGCTATGGCTCAGCCAGTCCAACAATGGCTGTCTACCAATGGCAAGTCCAAGAACCTAGTAGTTGTTCTGTCTATGAGGCTGGATATCTCAGCTGGTCTTCAGTAGACACCAGAGTTCCAAAGAAGTAGTCTCTAATTCCATCGACGGGTTGGATTTGCTAGAGGATGTGGGCAAGCAAGCAAAGGGCAAAGCTTCCTTCTTCCATGTCTTTTATGTAGGCTGCTTACCAGAAGGTGTGGCTCAGGTTAGGGGTCGATCATGAGCTGAGAGTCCTGACTTAGCCTACAAGTAGTCAACACTGTGGCTAACAGAGTCATCCCTATTAGGAAGGAGGAAGGAGAGGTGCTCACCAAAGGGATGGTGGTCTCCCCTGCTGGTAACTTACTTCATTTTGTGCTCAATAAGGGAATATTGGAATTGAGTGAAGCTTTTTTTCCTTTGAGAGAGTATCTCACTATTTAGCCCCAATTGGCCTGGAGCTCACACAGCTCTGCCTCTCTTTGCCTCCCTACCTGGAATTAAAGGTATGCACTATGATAATCAGATTTGTTTATTTATTTAGAAACTGTGGGGTGATGTGTGTATATGGGAGGGGCCGTGCTTATGACACGACCTGAGTGTAGAGGCTGAAGGACAACTTGCTAGAGTTGAAGATTCTCCCCTTCCACCTAGAGATCAAACTGAAGTCATCAAGTTTCAACAAATTGTGTCCCAACCACACCAAAAGGCACTGTGGGTAACCTGGCTGTGGATATTTTAAATTGGCTCTTCATAATCTTGCAGCTGGAAGAGGTGAACTTGCAGCCCAGGCATTTAGCTGTTGGTCACCAGCCTCTCCTCCTAGCACAGAAACCATGACACAGGTGATAAACTGACCTCTGGTACACCCCAAGTTTGCACTGAAAAGAAGTCCACAACTTGAATGCATCATAGTGACTCACCCTAGCACAGTGTTTCTCAGCCTGTGACTTGGGACCCCTTAGGCAAACCTCTGTCTCCAAAATTATATATATTACAATGTATAACAGTAGCAGAATTACTCCTATGAGACAGCAACAAAAATAATTTTATGGTTGGGGGTCCCCACAGCATGAGGAACTGTATTAAAGGGTCACGGCATCGGGGAGGCTGAGAACCATCGCCCTAGAGCAGGCTTTCCTATCATCAGCTAAGGTCACAGAGCCAGTTAAATGCTGTTCTCGTCTGGTCTGTGATAGTGAGTGAGAAACAAACCACCCCAACTGACCTGGAAAACCAAGCCTCAGCAGGAGAGCACTTATGAGCCTTCTGAGGGGAGGCCACCCCAGAAGAGACCACTGCAGGGTCCACTAAAATATTCTCAAAGGTCACACAGCTTGTGGAGCCTTCGCTGACTCTGTAAATGTCACTCAGGATTCATTAGTATGAAATTGGCTGTGGGAGAACTGAAACAATTACCAAGAGATAGCTGGCTTTAGCTCATTGGTTCCTACTCAAATCGTACTATTTTCACAAGACACTGGTCCAGAGTTTCCCGGACTGAGAGTCAATTATGACTTCAATAGGATTAACTGGGCAAGAACCAGCAGAATCTGGAGAAATTCCCTTTTCAAATTCCCCTTGTCTCAGTGATATTTAGTGCTTGCCTACCTAGCTGGGAGGAGAAAGAGACTCTTGATGGCTTGATAAGAATCCACAGGAAACCACAAGGCAAGGTGATTTACTGGCATCTGAGGACTGGCTATTTTTAAGTATTGTTGTCCGTTCGCTCATATATTTGCTCATCCTGCTATTCAAAGATTCCGTGACATTCCAAATGTCTGACCACACAGGGGTAAAACCAATAGCGCCTTCCCACACGGTCTTTTCAGTCTATCAGAGGATGCCTTCCTTCATCAGTAGCGCCAGCTCTGGAGGTGAAGAATCTCATGTAGCCCACAGAAACACTCAGAAAGGAGGGTCTCTGCCCTGGAGACCTCTTGAAGGAGGTGACTATCGTAGTTTGCTCTCTGTTGCTGTGTGCCTATGACCAAAGCTTGGCCATAAAAGGATTATTTGATCCATCCTGATCAGAGTCCATCAAGGTACATCAGGGCAGCAGCTGAAGCAGAAACAGAAGCAGGCACCATGGAGGAGTCTGCTTACTGATTTGCTGTTAATCCCCAGCTCAGCCAGCTTTCCCATACAACCCTGGGTTCATCTGACCCCGGGTAGCACTACCCACAATAAGCTGGGCCCTCCCATATCAATCAATAATCAAGATAACGCCTCACAGACATGCCCACAGGAAAATCTGATAGAAGCAATTCCTTAATTGATATTCCCTCTTCACATATAAGTCTATGGTTGTTTCAAGTCAACAGAAACTAGCCAGCACAATGACCAAAGAATGATTCATACATGGGGTTTGGAGGAAAAACACTGCTCAGATAGACCACACAGGAGAAAGTGTTAGCTTCTCTAAGCTTCAGTACAGTCATCCAAAAACTGGGGGAAGGCACCGTTCCCCATGTCATCTCAATGACTTAGGTTCCTGAGAGCCTTAGGGGGCAAATGGCTGGCACAGCACTAACACTCGGGTCCCACTCAGGTGGCTTACACTGGCAGGCCCAAGTTTCCAGACGGTATCAGGTACATTCCAGAAGATTCCTTCCTGTTCTTGCCCATTCCCCCTGGCAACAAGGAGAATGTGTTTCTCTAGCATCTAACAACCAGAATTAGGAGGGAGCCAGCAGCCAGGGAGGAAAGCAAAGCTCGACCATTGAAGCTGTCGGATAAAGTTCTAACCACAGGCTGGGTTGCTAATGCTTGAAAGTAAATTTGTTCATCATATGCCAGCCTCGCAGTCATTCAAGGGCTTTCAGCTGTTAGATCCCAGTCTCTGTCTCTACCCTCCTAACCACCCCATCAAGACTCGCTTCACAATTCTTACCTTGTTTGGCCTCTCTAGCAACTCGTGAGGCAAGCATGATGGCTATTCATAATTACTTCTTTTTAATACATTTGTCTGGGCTGGTGAAATCACTTAGTAGGTAAAACATCTGCTGTACATGCCTGACAAGTAAGTTCGATCCCTGGGACCTACATAAAGGTAGAAAGAACAGACTCTACAGGGTTGCTCTTGATCTTTGTACACTTGCCATGGCATTCATATGCACACATGCACACATACACACACATGCACATACTCACACACATACATGTTCCACACCACACACACCACATACACACATATAATAATAAATGACTAATATTGAAAATATATCTCTGTGTCGTTGAGGAACAGAGACTAACTGTCTTGCCTGGGTCATGAGTTAATGGGTTACACAGAGGAGTCTAGGGTCATAGGTCATCCTAGGTTCTTCCTTGGACCGCTGAAGCTGACTTCTCTGAATTTTCTAATTTGTTAAGAAGCATCTAAAATTAAACTGAAGAAGGCACGTGAATCCAGACCAGATAGAAATCAAGTTTTCTGTCTGTGTTTTTTCCCCTTTGGATTTCAAATGAGTCTGGTAAACAGGGACATGGTCTCAGTTTCTCTGGTGTGCCAAGACTGACAGAATGCGTGATTGAGTGCGTTTTCTACTATAAAAAAGTAAACCAGGAAGCACACCCCAAAGAAGCCCTACGCAAGAGAGAAATTCCTTTGATGGTTTTAGTTCTTGTCTGAATAGTCATTCACAGTACAGCTTGATTAGTTTCCATATAAATATGAATGTATCCCATACTTTTTTTTTTTTTTTTTTTTTTTTTTTTTTTTTACAAAATTGACTTCCTCTGCCAATGCACCAGCCCACCATGGTCTTCTATATGCTTGCCACTCAGCAGAGAATGAAAAGTCAGGCACCATGAAATTCACATTTATGCCTCACTTACATCTCTGTTCACACATGGGACTGACACATGGGTATCAGAGAGAAAGGTCTGAGGCCACACTTATGTTTGGCAATGCTTACCAAGGACAGAATGATTTAAAGCATTGAATTTTGTTGTGTTGTTCTGCCTTTTTTTTTTTTTTTTTGAGAAAGGGCTTCATATACCCCAGGCTCTCATTGAATTCATTAATAAACTGAAACTGTCCTGGAATTCCTGATCTTCCTGCCTCTATCTCCCAGAGGGTTGGGATTACAGACATATGTTACCACACCCAGCAACAATAATATAGTGATTGTTACATTGTGCATGTTTCATCAAGGGCAGGCCTTCCACTCTTGACAGCTAGCCTCAGACCCAGGAGTTTCCCGAAAGAAGATCAGACAGGTGCCAAACAAAGCCGTGTTAGCCAACAAGAAGGAATGCATCTTCTCTGTGCTCTTCAAAGGGTGTAAACCACTTTGGGTGGGCTACTCAGTCTAGGGGTTGTAACCCACCCTGCAGTCAGTTATTCCAGGGTCCTGGAGAGGCACTATCTGGAAGATAATGGGCTAGGAGAGAAGAAGAAGGCTAAGCAGGGTTCTTGTCAAAGCCTCCATTTATTAGAGATGGGGTACAGCTTATATAGGGTAAAGAGTTGGGGGGTGGGCACAGGGGCCTGGGCTCTTGCCCCGTGGTTCATGTTGGTCACATGGTCCAGGAGGTTACCTTAGGTCAGGTCACGTAGGCCAGGAAGTCACAACTAGGAGTTGACACACCTAGTTCTCTAGATAGTTTGGAATGTGGGGCAGGTTCCACTAACAGCCAATTTGGGTGTGGGGTAGGCTCTGTCAATAGAACAATTCCTAACACAATTAGGGGTGTGGGGTTCTCTGCAGACTCCCCAGGGTGATGGTTCCTGCAATAATCCTAGGAGGAACTGGCTCCTGACAGATCTGCAGACTCCCCAGGGTGATGATTTTAGGAGGACAGGGCTCCTGACAAAAGGGGTAGTGCATGGGTTTCCCAAACAGCATGAAAGGATCAGGAACTCACTTTATGCAGGAAACACATCCCATCATGTACCGACCACGGCACAAACGCATTCCTGATTTGTAAAAAGCATCCTTGCTGCTTTTAGCTGTTGCATCTACTCAGGATTTTTTTCGGGATTATTTTCCCCCTGTGTCTGAGTTAATCCCCCTTTCTCTATATCCTTATGTCAGCTGGCTGTAGCTAATAAGACTCTCCAATTTTCTAAACACTCAGGATGAATTTCAACCTAGGGACAATTGTGCCTAAGATGGCTCAGCAGGTAAAGGTGCCACCAGGACTGATGACCTGTGTTCAATCCCGGTGACCCACATGGAGAAGGAGAGAACTGACTCCTGAGCATTGTCCTCTCGCTTGCACACGCACGCGCGCGCGCACACACACACACACACACACACACACGCACGCGCACGCACGCACACATACACACAAAAAAAGCCCAACTAATCTTAATTGACTGGGAGGGTGGCTGGTGGAAACTTCTGTTGTCTATGAGAGGCTTCATTTGCATTTATTTTCTTTACTTTTGAAACATCAAGCAATTTATCCTCTTATAAAAGGTCATCGCCACAAAGCTCTTTATTTGCTCCCTTTTTGTAATTTCAACTGAAAAACAGAACATCTACCAACATAAAGTAATTATCGTATAAACAGACACCAAGAGATAGGCTAAGAGTCTCAGGCCTCATTTCAGGTTCATGAAGTCCTTTCTTCTATGAAAGCTGCTTATAGTTCTACTTTGCAAACAGTATCATTGCTAACAGTTAAAAATGGTTCAATTACCCTTTGATCTATAATGGGGACATGAATACCAGGTACAGCGGTGGTAGTGGCACCAGAGCTGTGGGATTGACCAACAACAATCTGGCTGCAATTAAGGCCCACTCCTCCCACTCTGTGGTGGGGAACCCATGCCCAACACTGCTCACTGGCCAATCACCTGAGGCTATAGACGTAGGAGGAAACCATATACTACTGTCTCCTAAAAGAAAATATCAACTGAATGACTCTGAAAGCACTCAACTGTACTGGTAGATCAGTGTCGTGCTCAGTCAGCATCAGAGAAGCTTCCTCAGGCAGCAGAGAGGAACAAATACAGAGACCCACAAATGGACAACGTGCAGAGAGTGAGAGACCCTGGAACACTCAGTCCTGAATAGGATGTCTCCATCAAACCCCTCCCCTCAGGGCTCAGAGAACTCAGCAGAAGAGGGAACGGAAAGATTGTAAGAACCAGTGGGAACTGAGAACACTGAGGAAACAAGACTTCTACACACGACAGACTGACACACACATGCACTCACAGAGACGGAGGCAGCATGCACAGGCCTGCGCAGAGATGGAGGCAGTATGCACAGGCCTGCACAGGGCTAAACCACACAGGTTCCCGGTGCTGAGAGGGGAAGCAGACACAAGCCCCCATCCCTAACCCAGAAGATACCTCCAACTGAGAACCACCCAAAAAGGAAAAATTCGTTTTCTCTAATGGAGTCTCACAGGGTACACAAAGCACACTTAAGGGCAGGTCCCATGCCCAACATGAGATGGCCAAGGCAAAATGAACTCAGTGGTGTTTTGGGAGGTTTTTATCTAACCACCAGAAATTGTCCTAAAGTCTAAGTTGAGCCCTTTTCTGGATATTTGGACTTTTTTTTTGATTTTGGGGCCTGGAGTTTCCATTTTAGACTTAATAGTCACCACGCTAACACATTGTTTAGATTCTGGAATATTTACTTAGAAAAATGAAAGGTCTTAAGCACCATAGTTTCAAACATAAAATTCTTACACACTATTAATTACCTTAACTAATTATAACTGGATGCTAGACCCTAGCACAACTGATGGAAATACAAGTCAGGCCATGAAACTCAGCATGTAAACAGTACCAACTGCCAAAATGAAAACAAAGGCCTAATACATCACAGTCCATAATTCTGACTAAGTCTCTAAATGTACTAACCTTGTTAGTAGGCTTCTGTTCTACTGCTTCAGTAGACTGAAGTATGTCAAACCAGGATGGGATCTTTTATGTTTAAAAGCCCATCTTGAGAAAGGCTCCAGACTACACTGGGATCCCAAACACCCAGTGTAGCTGCTGGACAGCTATGAAAGATTTTGGTTGAGCTGAGGATGTATGTCATTTCATAGAGGGTTGCCTAGCATGAATGAAGTCCTTGGCACAATCACCAGCACCGTTCAAACAAAATGTGGTGCCAGGCACACCTATCATCTTAGCATCAAGGAGGTGGGGGCAGGAGGCTCAGAAGTTGGTCATCTTTCACTACATAGTGAGTTCAAGGCCCTTATGAGCTGTATGACCTCGGTCTTTAAAAAAAAAAACCAATTAACCGGAGCTGGCAGCACAACTCAGCAGGTAGTTCACTCCTGGGACTCACATGGTAGAAGGAGAGAAATGACTTTCCCAGCTTGTCTTCTGCCTGCCACACATTGTACAGCGGCACAACCAAGTTCATATGTGTGTATGCAGGCGTGCACACATGAAATAAATTAATAAATTTGAATGTTTTAATCATCGATTAACGTATTAATTTTGGTATGTCTTCATATTGGCTACACCCTATAGAGTTTTCCACCTGTGACATGATGTCAGAACTTACATTGATCTTGGAAGATTTAGGCTTTGTAATTTAGATAAGGGTTGCTTAATTTCCCATCTAAATGCCTGAGACCATTTTTTATGCTTATCACAAAATCTTAAGCAATGAGCTATGAGATAGTTCAGACTATAAAGTGTTTGCCTTGTAATTATGAGAATCTGAGTTTAATCCCCAAACCCAAGTTTCAGCATGTTAGTAGTACTTGGAATGTCAGTGCCAGAGACTCAGAGACGGGCAGATTCCTGGAGCTCAGTGGCCAGCCAGTCTAACCTAATTGGTGAGCCCCAGCCCAGTGGGAGACCCTGTCACAAAACTGGTGGCTAAGGGACTGGAGAGATGGCTCAGAAGTTGAGAGCACTTACTCTTGCTTTGGTTCAGTTCCCAACACCCATATGGGGTGGCTCATATGGGGTGATTCCAGCTAAAACTAATTCTGGCCTCCACACATCTGTGACATGTGCACACATACACACAAATTAAAATAAGTTGAATAGCACCTTTGGAACAACACCCAAAATTAACCTTTGCCCTCCATGAACACATACATGCATACAAACTTGCATACACACACACACACACACACACACACACACACACACACACACATACACAGACACAGACACACATCTAAGTAAGCAACTCTAGTGCTTTGTTTTCTCCAGGAAAGGTCTTGGGATATTATAAGTTTAGGAATCCAACCCATCTTACAGATCAAAAATTTACCTGGAAAAAGAAAAACAAAACAAGAAACCAAGACTGTTGTGTCATTTCATTTGCATTTTAATAAATAAAGCTTGCTCGAGGATCAAAACAAACAAACAAACAAACAAACAAACAAAAAACAGCCACACTGGCCAGCCTTACAGGCTAGACAGCAAAGACACACACCTTTAATCCCAGTAGCCACATAGTTTACCATAGAAACCAGACAGTAGTGGTGCATGTCCTTAATCCCAGAACTAGAGAAGATTATAAAACGGAAGGAGACAGCTCTCAGCCTCAGTCTCATTCTGAGGTTTCCTGGAGGCAGGACCACCAGTTTTTTAATTGAAGTCAAGGTAAGAACCAGTTGTTGACTGCTTTGATTTTCTGGTCTTCAGGTTGGGCCCCAATATCTGTCTCTGAGTTTATATTCATTGTATTACACCAAGACCAGTAAAACAGTGTGACTTACAAGATAGTATAATACACCAGACTTACTGCCTGGATCTTCGGTGGCCACAAAACAAAAATATCTATGATCCACTGATGTGGGAGTGTCATATATCAATCTGTTGATTTCATTGGCTAAGTAATAAACAAACTGCTTGGGCTCATAGCTTAGAACATAGGTGGGTGGAGTAAACAGAACAGAATGCTGGAAGGAAGAGGAAGTGAGCTCAGAGACGCCATCCTCTCCTCTCCTGGGCAGACACACGATAAAGCTCCGACCCAGGATGGACGTAGGCTAGAATCTTCCCGGTAAGCGCACCTTGGGGTGCTACACACAGATGATTAGAAATGGCCTAAATTAATATGTGAGAATTAGCCTAGAAGAGAATGGGCCAAGCAGTGTTTAAAAGAATACAGTTTCGGTGTAATTATTTCGGGTAAAGCTAGCCGAGCAGGCGGCCGGGGTGCTGGGGACGCAGCCCGGCCGCTCTTATTACTACAATCCACTAAGTAGCTACCATGAGCCAAGCACTATGGTGATTCTGTTTCATGCACCATCTTACGTGGGTTTCACAAGAGTGTCTTGGGGTAGGTGCTGTTGTGACACCCACTTTATGGGGGAGGGAGGGCTAGTCTTTGAGACAGATGTTGAGAAAATGCCTGCCCATTTCACATGAACAAAGATTTTGACCACAAACTGACTCTACAGACCATGCTGGAAATCACTTTCTTCTTTGCTTTCTTTCTTGCTTTCTTTCCAGCGATCATGTATGCAGGTAGACCGCTGCAGATATGTGGCCATACATGTACACATGATAAGTCAATAAGCGAGATACAGTATTATTTACACACTTTTGAGGTTATAACCAATGGCATTCTGATTGCATACACCCAGGGAAGATGAGGCAAATGGGTGTGTAGCATCCATGTTGTCTCCTTTCTGCTGTCTCTTCCTGTATTATAAAAACAGTGAACCTAAGACTGCCTTTTCCTGACTCCTTTGCCATCAAACTCCTGGGTAAGATTCAGATTCCATCAATCAATCAAATGTGGCCGAATTAGAGCAAGGCCAGGTATCCGGTCCCCGAGCTGGCAAGCCTGGTTGTGGAGACATGTGCGTTTCCCACAGGAACACAGTCGTGCCAGGCTGTGACCACAGCTTTGAGGGCACCAGTATCCTTCAAGGGCAGAGTCCTTTAATATCCGTTCATAGGCACAACGAGTCCAGACCAGCAGCAGCAGCTGTGGCTTCTGGCTGTGGTGACTCCTTAATCACAGTGGTTTCCTAATCTTCTGGGTGGTTTCCTATAACTATGCAGAAGTGGTGGGAAGGGTAGACGGTAAAACAACAGAAGACATCCTGGTACAGTTTGTAGAGTTGCTAGGAAATAATCAGTAGAAAATTGAAAAACAGTTACCAGAAAACAGAATGGTGCCCAAATATCTCTACTTTAATTAGAAAAGTGGGACTGGGTGGTGGTGGTGTATGCCTTTAATACCAGTGCTTCGAGGGCAGAGACAGGGGGATGTCTGTGTCTACAGAGCAAGTTCCAGGACAGCCAATGCTAAACAGAGAAACTTTGTCTCAAAACATAACAAACAAACAAAATACAACAAAATGAACAACAACAAAAATAAACCAAAAGAAGAAAGGAAGGAAGGGAGAGGAGAGAGAGAGAGAGAGAGAGAGAGAGAGAGAGAGAGAGAGAGAGAGGAATTGATAAAGATAAAACAGAAAAAAAAATCCAGATCTGGGCTCCAAGAGACTGGATCATATGAGGTAGCCCGCTATTCCCACTAAGATGGAACGCTTACCACAAACTACAAAAAGCAGAGGCTTAGAAAACCTGCACTTTATTTTCTTATTTTCAATAACAGACATTCCAAAGGCCTGGGAAAAAGTGCTGGACCCAAGAGAGTAGTAGCATGCAAAGAGGGAAATAGATGCTAGGGAAATCCCCTCTCCTTGGTGTTGTGTGTTTAGTACTTCACTCCCTGGAAGCCAGATGCCATTACTAAACGGTTCCACTGCATCATTGGCTCAGCAGCCCAAGATCCTCTGTGACCAGCTCTCTTGGGAAACTGAAAGCAGGAATCACAGGACAGACCACACACTGGAATTGGTAACCTGAATATCGCTGGGCTATGGGAAAGAAACTTAGAATCAGGACCAAGCAGCTCTCAGAAACTTGAATATCTGGTTGGAACCAGTTTCTACAGAGGGACTTTCTCCCTCATGCTGGTGCCAAGCCCTTCTCTAACAGTGAGAAGGACCCTCTCATGGGCAGGATGAGCATTTCCAGAAACAACCAGAGATGTGACCAGCCTCTAAGACTCTGCTGGTGCAGCACCACCCATGGACTGGACAAGTCTCCCCAAATAAATCCAGGGGAGAAGATAGTTGTCCATTGTAGAAAAATTGTCAGGTACTAGAGAAACTTCTAGAAGCCAGGCAAGGAACACCAAGAGACCGGAGATTGGATCCAATAAACAGGTCCACTAGCCCTCCTCCTCCTTCAAATCTGTTTCTTCTTTATTTAATATCCACTGTCAATTTGGCAGGCCCTGCTCTGTTCTCATCCTACATCACTTTTTTTGAATTATGTGCATTGGTGTTTACCAGGGTGTTGGGTGCCCTAGAACTAGAATTACAGACCATCCTGAGCTGTCATGTGGGTACTGGGAATAGAACCCGGATCTTCTGGAAGAGCAATCCGTGCTCTTAAACACTGAGCCATCTATCCAGACCCCTTCGCTTCCCCCTTTATCACTTTTTATTCTCCTTTCTTGCCCTTTGCTTTTTCATTTCCTTGTTTCAAAAAAGGAGGAAGAGGAATAATAATAATAATAATAATAACAATAATAATAATAATAATAATAATAATAATAATAATAATAAGAGAGACACTGGCCTGGTTTTCCAGCTCTCTGTATTGGACTCTTCAGAGATGGGACATTGTAGGTAATCTGATTGCTTATCCTTATCTTTTTTTTATCTTGGTCTATCTTTAGCCAAAATTCCCGCATGTCTCCTTTTACCTGATAACATTTGCTATTTTTTTCCCTGTCACTCATAAACAGCGATTAATGTATTTTTACACACAGGCCAGTTCCTTCCTAAAATAATGCCATCTGGACACAATTTTGAATACCGGGGAAGCAAGTCTTCTTTTGCTTTCTATTATTCAGTTGTCCCCAAAACTTTCTATGAAAATCAGGCTGGCCTCAAACTCACAGAGGTTTGTCTTGTCTCTGTCTCTCATGTGCTGAGATTAAATGTGCTGATTGCCATACCTAAGAAGAAAGTGATAATTTAGGAACTGTCTACTTCAGGTTGGCCTGTGGGTGCTGTGGAGTAACCCTTCTGTATACTGTGAGTATGTATTACTCTCATTGGTTAATAAATATGCTGATTAGTCTATAGCAAGGCAGGCTAAAGCTAGGTGGGACCATCATGCTGGGGATCCCGGGATGAAACGGGAGTCAGAGAAGAGCCACCAGTCAGTCACAGAAGAAACAGGATGTGTAGAAATGAGGTAACAAGGCAGGAGTCACATGGCAGTCACTAGTTGTTTTAAGTTCCTGACACTTTGATTTCCCTGCGATGGATCATAACCTGTGATTAGAGCTGAATTAAACTCCCTTCTCCCCAAAGTTACTTTCTGTCAGGATATTTTTCACAATAACCGAAATGAAGCCAGAACAAGAAGTGACCATTTTTGTTGTTCAGTGTTTTCATAGTAGGCAACTCCCCGGATAGTGACTGTCACACAGACAGCATTCTCTGGTCGCGGCAGCAGGGACTGGGGGTGGAAATGAGAGAGAGAATTCAAGTAACATGAGATAAGAATATTCTGCAAGCCATAACTGAACAGAAGGCAAGAGTACTCCTTTGAGAAGAGGATTACAACACAAAGAAATATGAAATACCTTCACAATGATGAGAATGGGTGGCACTTTCTTGAAAAGCCATTTTAAAGCATTCACCATTGTGATAGAGAGAAAATTAAGAAAATACTTCATAGTACACAAAAACAGAAAAGAAAGGAAAATAAAAATCATCAATTGCTTAGTTAAATACAGGTCAAGTAAAACAATTACCCATGCCTGCTACTCAGGCAAAGTAACTGCATTCAAAAGTACATTGTTAGCTTTTAGTCTTACGTTCATACCCTCTCGGGTGAACAGGAATCCACTCTATGTAAAATTATCATCCAGCCCACACTGGGTGATAAGGAAAGAGAAGCAGAAGCTGTTTGTCATTGTTATTCACGTATTAGTTTGCTAGGAGGAAGGAACATCTTCATCGAAATGTTTTAGGAAAAAAAAATTTTAAATAAGTTTATTTCTAGGAGAAATCTCTCCCAGCTTTCTTCCTCCACTGTTGCTAGGTGCCGTTTCGAAGCAGAAAAATGCTCCCGTGGCAAGTAAACAGCCAGCCGTCCCGTGAGGTATCTCTGGTTAGAAAGGTTTTCTCTGCTCATTTGTGCTTTTAAAGGCACAATTCTCCTGACTCTGCATGTGTTCCTAACGTACCGTTCGACATATTAGTGTCAAAATCAGTAACTTCCCCCGAAAGGCAAAGTGTTACTATAATTCACATGGATTAGGCATATTAAGTATTCAAATCTATTTAAAATTATTCATTAAGCTTCTGCTAGATTCACAAAAATGTCTCATAACATCTGATCAGTTCAGCTGAGAGCAGTTTGGAAAGGGGCTGCTCTGCAGAAATGATGATTGTCTTTGTTTGCTTGTGTTTATGGAGCAAGAGATTGAACCCAGGGACCCGTGCGTGTTCCTCAAGTGCTCTCCACCACTGAGCCATAGCCTTAGCTCGATTGTTTTTAAAGCCTAAGACTAATACGTCTGTCCAATGTACGAAAGGCACTGGATGGTTTGTTTATCTACCATAATTACAATGTAGGATCACAGGAGCTGACTTCATGAAATCTGCAAAGGATAAGAAGTTCACAGGACCTTGGTGCAGTTATAGCATTCATTTTGTCTAAGAGCTAAAGCTTGTCCACCAAAAATACAGTTTTCCTGCTGCGTACCGAGAGACAGTACAACTTGGAAATAGGATTCTCTACAGAATTCATGAGTTGGTTGGTAACTTATAGCTGAAGGAATGTCATTCATCTGCTTTGACTTCCGAATTGTCCATTTATTGTTTTTGTTTTTTTTGAGACAGGATCTCTCTGTATAGCCCTGAGTTTCCTGAAACTCATTATGTAGACCAGGTTGGCCTTGAACTCACTGAGATCCACTTGCATCTGCCTCTCCAGTGCTAGAATTAAAAGCGTGCAACACCATGCCCTGCTGCCATTTATCATCTTAAAAATTATTTTATTTACTAGTTTATTGGAACATGACAGGATCTCACTATGTAGCCCTTACTGGTTTTGAACTCAGAATCTTTCTGTCTTAGCCACCCCTTCCAGGGCTAGGATTAAAGAAGTATACCACCACACCTAGCTCTATGTTTCTAACTATGCTCCCTCAAATAAAATACCTTTAAAGTGTCATGCGCATATTGTAATCTCAGTAAGTTCAAGTTTTATAAAACATAGGGCAACAAGAGATGAGTAATAGCTGAATTAAAGAAAAAAAATCATCCACACCTACAAGTGCCAGCTATGAAAAATGGGGGAATGTGGTTAAACCTTTCTCTCTCTCTATGAGACTGTGACTGGCAGTGAAGAAGAGTAAAAATCAATAAACAGACATGTAACCACATGCTACAAGGAGAGGCTGCTTGTTTATCCCAGATGCCAGGTTAGCTTAGTTGGTAGAGCATGAGACTCTTAATCTCAGGGTTGTGGGTTCGTGCCCCACGTTGAATGCCAATTGTTACAAGTTATAAGAGTTAATAAGAAGCCTGAACTAATAGGCCAATCAGTTTATGATTTATGTAGACCTCAGTGTGATTTCCTTGGGACTTAACGATTGTGGGAACCGGGTAGAACAAGAACTGGGTGGGACAAAAAAAAAAAAAAACCGCAGAGAACAAATGGTGCCCACATGGACAACTGCATCCACATAAAGCCTGATAGAGCTTGGGAAGTAATTCTAGACAGAAAAGAATAGAGTTAAGCATGGCTTATTGATAGCAGCATTTTCTCAGGTGTGCTCTGCTTGCTAGAGGCAAGCGCTCTCATTTAAGAGAGGCTTCCTGACTCAGCTGTAGCTGCAAAACCTTGCAGCTCTTAAAAGAGTTCCTGCCACGAAACACTTAAATGGTGTTGATGAAAAGCTGACCACATGCTTTCTGTTGGTGACAGGAACCTTGAAAGACCATAGAGATTTGGCAATAAACATGGCTATAGCCGGTACCTCAGCCATGGTCACATCTTCCTTCTTCTGAGTCGGGGCAGGAGTGCAGAAGGAGCTTCCTTCTTCCCAGAATTCTCCTGTTCTCATTGTCCTGCCTCTACTTCCTGCCTGTTTGTTCTGCCTTATACTTCCTGGGCTCTTCCCCATTGATGACTAAATGAGAAAGTGCCTTACAGCTGATCTCACGGAGGCATTCCCTCAACTGAGGCGCCTTCCTCTGATGACTCCAGCTTGTGTCAAGTTGACACACAAAATCAGCCTAGGCAGGAAGGGTTTATTTTAGCCCCCAAACAAGATTATGGTTCATGATTTCATTATTTCAGGGATGTCAAGGCAGGAACTTGATGCAGATGGTCACATGCACAGACAGGCAAGAGAAGAGAGAACATGTATGGACGTGTGTGTGTCCACTTGTACGCAGTCCACACTCTATACTTACAGAGTCCAGAACCCAAGCCCAGGGTATGGTGCGACCCACAACAAGCTGAACTTCCCACGTCAATTAACCCAAGCAAGAAAATCTCCCACAGACAAGAGCAAAAGTCAGTTGCATCTAGATACTCCCTCACTGAGACTCTTTCCAGGTGAGTCTATTGTCAATTTAACAATCACATCACAGTTTTGTAAGTCAGAAATCTGTTGGCTCAGATAATGATGCTAATGTAGGTCTCACAAGGCCAAAATCAACAGCAGTTGGCCTACTTGGACACATGGGAAAGTATGTGTGTATGTCTCCCACGCATCCGGGTTATCAGGAACATCCTGGTCCTGGGACTTTCAGAAATGAGGTCCCTACCGTCCCGCTGGCTGGCAGCCAGGGACCTTTAACTCCTCCAGGTTTCTCTTCTATCCCTACACCACAGAAGCAGCCACAGTACAAGAAATCCTTCTCACATCTATGGCCACTCTAACTTCTGCCTCAGCTGTTTTACCCCCAAACAGAGAAACTTCTCTAATTTTTAATAGAGCAGTATTGGGCCTGCTCAAATAATCCAGGAAACCTTTCTATTTTGTGATTAACTGTCTGATAACTGTGAAGTGCCTCTTGAAAAGTACCTAGGTTTAGTTAAATAACTAATGCACAGGCACTTGAGAGAGCAGCTGCTTAGAATTTATCTGCTAAAGTGAGTTTAAAATATTTTGATGTTGGCTATGGTGGCTGTGGTGGTTTGAAAGAGAAGGCCCCCCAAAGAGAGTGGCACTATTAAGAGGTGCTGCTTTGTTGAAGCAGGTGTGGCCTTGTTGGAGGAAGTGTGTCACCATGGAGGCGGACTTTGAGGTCTCATAAATGCTCAAGTCAGGTCCAGTGTTCAGACCACTGCTTATTGCCTGCGGATCAAGATGTAGGACTCCCAGATGCTTCTCCAGCACCATGTCTGCCTGCCCCATAATGATAATGGACTAAAGCCTCTGAAAGCATAAGCCACCCAATTAAATGTTTTTCTTCATAAGAGTTGCTGTGGCCATGGTGTCTCTCCATAGCGATAGGAACCCTAACTAACACAGGGGCACATTCCTGTAATCCCAGAACTTGTAAGGTCAAGGCTGGTGTTTGTGTTTTGTCTCAAAAGGACAAATGCAATTTAAAAAATATATCCTTTATGATATATAATATACACAAATATATAACATAGAATGCCTAAAATAAATTTGCCCCAAATGGATCTAAGCTGAAAATACTGTTCTGTAGAAAGTACTCCAATATGAAAGAAAAGGTGTGGCAAGAGCCGAGCAAATATTCAGAGTTTAAATTGTGCAGCAAAATGGGAGAGAGGAGGATGACACTAAACTACAGAAAAGAAGACCACAGTTAACTAAGTTATAGAATTCAAAACCCTTCAGGAAACGGGTCTGGAGACAGCACACACAAAAAAATGAAAATATGCTTTATACTTTTTTGTTAAACATAAAACAAAAATAATAATAAATGTGAACCAACATTGGTAGGGGTCATAGGTCAGTCACAGCCATCATGAGAAGGAAAACAGAATATAACATTTCAAGAAGAAGAAAATTCAGCATAAAAACAGCCCAGAGATATGGAGATAAACCCCCAAATGCACAATAAGGAGACAATATGGTGTCGGGGATGAGTATTTTAGTGATTACAGTGGATGTAAATTATGAAATTCATCAGTTAAATAAGTTAAACTCTTAGGGTGAACCTTTAAAACACTAATCTAACAAAACACAGTTTTTAAGCCACTCTTAACACGAAAACAAATAGGTTCATAATTAAGAAGGTACTTAGTATGTGATGGTTCATCTTTGCAGCAAGTTGAAGAGGCCCCTAGAAGAGCCCTCTCTAGGCAAGTCTTCTCAGGAGTAGATTAGGTGAGAAGATCCACCCTAAATAACTGAAGCACCATCTCCTGGGCTGGCGTCCCAGACTGGATAAAAAGTAGAAAGAGAGCCAAAAACCAGTGTTCATCTCTCTCTTCACTTCCTGACTGTGTGTGTGATGTCAGCAGCCACCCCTGATTCTTGCCCCCATGACTACCCAGGTTGGCGGACTGTACCCTTGATGTGGGAGGAAAAATCAACCCCACCTCCATAAATTGCTTTTGTCTGGTAGTTTGTTCCAGAAACTAGAAGGGTAACTAGTGTATGGTATATCAACCATGACAAGCTGCTTTATTGCAGATATAAATCCCAAATAATGGCTACTGTATGCTTATAAACAGTTACAATGAGAAATTTTAATATGTTTTTTATGTAAGGTTGCTCCCCTACATACACACAAAACTTTGGGGAAAACTTTAATAAAGGGTTACATCTGTTGCTTACAAATAAATAAAATAGAAAAATATCTCTTTATATATTAACAGTTTTGAAAACTTATTTTTAGGACGGTGATAAGTTTTAGATCCCTGGTTATGGGGTATCCTCTGCCACCGATGTAATAAGTCAGTCAAGTCAAATGAATAAATCCAGGTTTAATCTGAGCAGAGCAAAGCACCTCCAGGGTGTCTCTCCAGAAGGCAGGGAGAGGACTTGGGAGCACACTGCAGGTGCCTTGCCACCTCTTAAGTAGCCTGGAAAGCATGGTCTTGAGCAGCCCGTGAAAGAGACTGACATTTGGTGGGCTTTCTGAGGAGAGGGGCAGCTCCTTGGAGGGCTTCCTGAGCGGGCAGGGTCTGGGCAGAGAGAGAGGTGTAGCTTCCACGTAATAATCATCCCAGACTCCCTGGGTATATGGCGCCAGCAGGGCTTCCACCTGAACAGGTGTGCTTACCCGTGTTCTGTGCCACACATGGGTTGACAAAGGGACTCTATACATTAAGACAAAGGACAGAATCTCCCACACTGCATAGAAATCAATTAGAAGTGGACCAAAGACCTTATGATATCTCCTGAAACTTAGAAACTGCTAGATGAAAAAATTTAGGCAGAACAGATATGGGTATAGACAAGGAGCTTATGAGAAAGGTCTCATATACCACAGGAAACAAGGACTATCCCCTAAGGTGTAGTCTCCATATACCATAGGAAATAAGGACCATCTCTAAGGTGTATTCCCCCATATACCACAGGAAACAGGGACAGTTTCCTCAGGTATATTTCCCACACAGAGATGACAAAATGAGTGTGCTTGAAGTTAATAAGCTTCTCCCAGCAAAGGAAACAACCAGCAGTTGTAGAGAAAGCCACAGAACAGGGGGTTTTGCTGGCTACACCACAGACAAGGGGCTGAAGTCTGAATGTGTACAGAACTATAGAAACCACACACACACACACACACACACACACACAAGGACACACAGACACGGACACACACACACACACACACGGACACGTACACACATTTTCTGAGGGAAGAATGTGTTTGGGGCTTCTCTCCAGTTGAGTCAGGAACCCAGCACAATTACAACTTCCTGTGAAGGTTGCTGACATAGGGACAATATTTCTTTCATACAGAGATGCTTTCAAATTAAAATGTTAGGCTAGCAGTGAGCCAAGCTGAGAGCTCAAGCTCATGGGACCTTCCAATATGGTCGATTCCTTTCCCGGTGTTTCTGGGGATCTCACAAGCAAGACTAAAACTCAGTTTACATTTTTAAAAAATCTCTTACCCTGCCCTTCCTTTGACCTAGGCTTTTACTCACCAGCTTGGATTCCATCAGTGAACCCTGGAACATGTTTGAAAAAAAAAAAAGTCCTTTAGTCACCCGTGAAGTGTATACTTAGCAACACCTACACCTACTAATGACCTTGTTTTCAGGAGACCACACCCATATCCTCAGGTCTTGACTTCCCTCCCAGGAGCCTCTTTCTGCTCACTCTTGTGTTCTGAATCTCTTTTAATCAACTCTGATTCTGCTCCAGACTCGCTCATCCTGCAATTCTTTTCTGTGGTGAAGTCAATGGTGTGGGAGGTCCTTCTGTCTTAATAGGGCAGAACTTAGGTAGGTGGGGAAAACTAAATGGCATGCTGGGAGAAAGGAGGCAGAGTAAGGGAGATGCCATGGATTTGCTGTTGAAGACAGATGTGCTGGAGCTTTGCTGGTAGGCCACGAATTCATGGTGATATACAGATTAATAGAAATGGATTAAATTAAGAGGTAAGAGTTAACCAATAAGAAGCTAGAGCTAATGGGCTGAGCAGTGATTTAATTAATAAAGTTTCTGTGTGATTATTTCAGTTTTGGGCGGCTAGGACAAACAAGAGGTTCCTTGCAACAAGTGTTGGGATTGGCCTGGCCCCAAGGAGACACAGAAATTATTAAGGCTGTTGTAAAGCACAAGGGACATCACTATTAAAAGCAGGTTTTGTGCTCTAAAAGCATGCTCAAGATTTAGGGGAGTAGGTCCTGGATAAGTTAAGTAAAACATAGATTTGGGAGCCTGTCTCATCAGACAGCAAAGGATCAATCAGGTTGCAAAATGACATCATTCCTAAAGTTCCAGGAAGAGTAGTTGTAGAAGAACAGGGCACAACAGCTGCTGGTATTCCAAAGGCACCAGCAGCACTACCTTTAAAATGGTTGACAGACAAACCTGGATGGGTTAAGGCAATGGCCTTTAATAATAGAGAAACTGCAAGCTTTAGTTTAGCTGGTTCAGGAGCAACTAAAGGCTCAGCTTATTGAAAAAATTAGCCCTTTGAATTCTACTGTGTTGTTCTTAAAAAGAAATCTGGAAAATGGAAAATGGTAACAGATCTAAGAGCTGTTAATATGTTGATTCAGCCAATGGGCTCTCTACAGTCTAGAATTCCTTTTTCTTATCTATTGTCTAAAGGAGAGCCTCTTATAGTTATTGATTTTAAAGATTGTTTCTTCACTATACCTTTACAAGAAAAAGACAGAGAAATTTGCCTTCACAGTGCCTACTTATAGTAATCCTCAGGCTACTAAAAGATATCAATTGAAGATTTGCCCACAGGGAATGTTAAATAGCCCCCATCCTGTGCCAACATTTTGTACGACAGATATTGAAAATAATATTTAAGTAATTTCCTATAATTTATCATTACATGAACAACATTTTGCTGTCTGATTCAAATGTAGATGCTTTAGAAAGAATGAAGAAGCAAAGAAAGCTTGCCTTCTTGGTGATTACAAATTGTTCCTGATAAACACAAAGAAGAGATTCTATTAATTATTTAGTCTATAAAATAGGTTTATAAAAAATTAGATCCCATAAGGTGCAGATTTTGAGATATGGTTTGCAGACTATTAATGACTTTCAATGATTGCTAGGAGACATTTCCCATCTATGGTCCACTATTGGACTATGTCCTCCTGAACTGAGTAATTTGGTCAAAACCATAGATGGAGACAAGAACTTAAATAGTACCAGAAAATTATCAGCTGGAGCTCAGAGAGAATATGTTTTGGTGGAAGAGAAATTACAGTTCACATATGTGGATCACATGAATTCAAAGCTTAACTGCATTCTGATCATATTACCATACAAGCATTCCCCTACAGAAATTTTAATGCAGAGGGAAGATATTATCTTACAATGGATCTTTTTACCACTTCAACTGAGAAAAATTCAAAACTTACATGGAAAAAGTCTCCGAATTAATTCTAAAAGGAAAATTGAGATTTGTCAATTAGCAGAAATAGACCCAGCAGAAATTATAGTACCTCTTAATAATTATTAAATTGATAAATTATGGGCAGAAAGTGAAGCATTCAAAGAGCTTACAGTATTTTTTTGGGAGAGACTAACAACTGGATTCTTCCTTGTATTGTATGAGAAACATCAGTATCTGGAGCCCCTACATTCTATACTGATGTAAGGAAATCAGGAAAGACAAAATACAAATGAAAAATTAAGTAATGTGGATCTAAGCCCTTATGATTTCCTGCATGACTTTATTCTGCCCTGCCATAGGCCCAAAGCAACTTCTTTATTAACAGATGGTAATCAAACATATTCACAGCATGCAGAGGGGAATCCCACATCACCGAATAGCTAAAGAAATGACATGCCAGGCAGGAAAGAATACAGTTCTCTGAAGCATGCAGAGAAAGACTTGACCTTGGGGGGAATGGTGGCTCAATAAATGGGGGAGATGATGGTTTTGTGCATCATCATACCTTGCAGGTCACCACAGTATCTCAATATAAACAAAGACAACTCATTGATACCTCCTGGAATTTCACCATTGATAGACAGTATTCCTCCCACTTTAATTGCTTTAATTCAAAGAACAAAAAGTGGGTAGTGTTTCACTTTAATGCCACAGGTATAGAGAGATAGGAGAATATCACTAAACTAGTACAGCATCTAGTAATATTCTCCATGGGAAGTTTCAGTCCTTGCCTCAAGAAATTCTTAAAGCACTGGAAGGAAATGCCAAGTAAGTAGTTATATGGATTATTAGCACAACAAACCTCCACACAGTGTGAAGGCATGACAATTCTCTCATCAGCATGTGTGCACAATGGATGATTTGATAGAATGGTTTGATAGAATGATTTCTTAATTGTCTTCCTGTCTTGGGAGCCAGTGATGACCTTGAGGATTTCTCTCTTTCCCATCTCACCTCTCAATGTTTCTCATTCCCTACTAACCAATGGCTCAGACACTACATGGCCTGCTAATGGGCCCCAAGTCTACATGCTTCACTGTAAACCTCCAGGCTTTTCTTCCTCACTTATAGCTGCCCTTCCATCAGCTCCACATCACTTTGAAAGGTTTCACTATCTTTCTCTGGCACAATTAAAAACTGCCCATTGTACCAACATCCAGAATTTCTACCCAGAGTAAATATGTCACACTATTTAATGGTTTGATATATACTTTCTTTCTTTGGTAATTAAGTAAATTCTGCAAGGACATCACATACAGAACTCATCTCCTCTCTCTACTCAGGACTTTATAAACAGTTATTACACATGAGTCCCTCAGGCTGCCTGAGAAAAAAGATACAGATAGAGGCGTGATTTTAGCTTCATCCATAATTTTTCAGGTTTTATTTAAAGGATCTACATCAAGAGCCCCAGAGATCACCCAGCTTCCTTCAGCCACCCTGCCTCCACCTACCAGTCAGTGGTGCAACCTCATTATGGGAGTAGCCTTCCCCATCATTTACTTCTTTATTCAAGCGCGACTGTGAAGAAAATATTTACCAAAGGAGGAAAGGAGCAGGCTGGGGTCTTTCTCAGGTTCTACAGACTAATTCTGGGGCCATTTTTTTTTTTATAAAAAATGTCCTCCTGGCTATTGGGGGCATAAATTCCAGTCCTCACCCTTTCATAACAAGTACGCTTACCCATTGAGCCATCTTAAAGGTGAAATGATCCTTTAGGATTCCTGATTCATGAAAGAGTCTGCTAGACTTTCTGCAGGATACAGAAGAAAGTGACTGAAAACTGCCAATATAGGCAGAACCGTCTTTGAAATTTCCTGCTTTGAGAAAAAGTCTGCTGGATACTATAGGCCTGTAGGCTGAAGATGAATGCTCCAACGATGCAGAAGAACTTTTGGGTGACTGTCCAGGCAGCAAGATGTCTTGGTCAATTCTAGAATTTTGGAAGTTGCTGACAATGCACTTCCTGTTTACTTAGGTAATATATCCTTCTGGAGTCTTTGATAGAGTTGAAGAATTTATAGTTATAGTTTTCCTTAGTTATAAATAAAAGATAAAGTAGATATAAATATTGTAACTGTGATTCTTGCTAGAATTTTACTATGTTAAAGTTAAAGCCTTCCTTTTAATTTAAATAGAAAACAGGAAGTCATGTGGGAGTCATCTCTGTGTGCTGTGATTACTATTAATGAATAAAGAAACTGCCTTGTCTGTTGATAGGGCAGAACTTAGGTAGACAGGGAAGATGGAACTGAATACTGGGAGAAGGAAGGCGGAGAGAGAGAGATGCCATGGGGCCGCCAGAGTAAGACATGCAGAATCTTTGCCAGTAAGCTACTGCCACATGTTAATAAACAGATTAATTAAATAATATAAGAGTTAGCCAATAAAAAGCTAGAGCTAATGGGCCAATTAGTGTTTTAATTAATATAGTTTCTGTGTGATTATTTTGGTTCTGGGTGGCTGGGGAGAACAAGTAGCCCTCTTCTCCAACACAGGTTGTTGCCTTGAACTCACAGAGATCCACCTGATTCTGCCTCCCAAATGCTAGATTTAAAGATGTGTGTTACCGTGCCTAGCAAGAGGCATCTTTTTTGAGCCATCAAACAAAGTAACAAAAAAATTATAAAGGCTAGACATCACAGAAATCATGCTATCTGACCATAATAGCAGGAAATGTAAAATCAATTACAAGAAGATGTGTGGGAAATTCTCCAATCTTTTAGTGTTGAACAACTTCATTCTATAAAGCTACGTGTCCAATAAAAATTGCTAGAAAAACTTGAAAATATTTTAACATAAGAAAAAAACAAAACACCGGGTTTTAAAATCACAATCCTTAATCCTATAGCAACTAGGGAGAGCATCTTAGCAAGTGCCTCGGGCCAGCTCTGGTAAACCAGACTTCCAGTAAATAGATGAGCAGGACACTCCTGCAGTGGAGGAAAGAATTTGGGTTGAACATTCTTTGGAGCCTGATACTATGGCTAAAACTCACTTGACATGCCATGAGAACTCACCTCTTCCTGAGTGGGCAACAAGCAGAGGAGCCTTCTAGGTGAGGGTGACAATGGTGGAAACCTGGGCAGCATTTTCTAAATCTGAAAGTCATATTGATGCAGAAATCACAAATGTGGAATAGGTAACGTTAAATAAAACATAGGCACTACAGCCCTGAGACAAATGTGTTTGAAACTAATGGCTTGACACCGGGATACTCATGAGACATATAAACTCGATGATGTAGGGAAAGATGGAAAAATCATTTTCTCACCCCAGCAAACTGAATTTTCTGATAGAGAAGCAACTGTAAATATTATACCACTCAGATGAAGGTGATCACGAAAAAAGGCACCGGTGCAGATATAATGCAAGTAGAATTCCCCGTTGGTGGACAGATGCAGTAGTGGTTCCCATGCAGAATCTAAGAACTCAGTTCTGGGAGCATGAGCCATGACCAAAGGGCATTGAATGAAATGAATAAGCTGTGACATGCTCTTTCCACACGCTCAGAAAATGTGAAATGTGTTTTAAACATTTCTCTAGTTCATGTACTGACTCAAGCCCTAAAAATCGAATCTCTCAGTTATATGAATAGCTATGTTTATGTAATTTCAAATCAGCAAGGAGTTCATTGCTGAACTTCAAAGATGAATGGACATCAGAGGCTGTGCATTCATCTCTTAGGTCTGCTAGAATCTGTAGAAAAAAACGTGCTGTGTGCTGACCCAGGTAAGATTCTCCTGATAATCTAATTAATCATGAATAATTGTTTTATAAAATATAAGCAAACTATGGGTAGGCTGGAGAGATGGCTCAATAATGAAGGCTACTGGATAGATTTCCAGAGGACCGACTTTAATAATAAACACCCACATGGAGCTCACAATCACCTGTAACTACAATTCCAGGGGTCTGACACAGTCTGTTAATATCCGTGGGCACCTGGTATGTACATGGTGCACACAAACATATATTCAAATAAAACAGCCATACACACAAAGTAATAAAAAACTCTATATACTTTTCTCATGAGCTAATCACCAAGTGTGAAGATATTATTTTCTTGGGTAAAATGTTATTTATTTGAAGCAGACATTAAAAATAACTTTCTAGGAAAGAGTATAACATATACAGGTGAATGGTTGGTAAAGGGAAAATGTAAAATAATAAATTCTTACATGAAAAAATAAGTAAAGCTTCCAGTCAACAATATTAATTTATGTCCTAAAGATGAATGCAGAGCAAAGTAACCTCTGGAAATCAGGAGACAGAGAATAAGAACCATAAGACAAGAATCTGCAAAAATAGAAAATATAGACACACTAGAAGAAAATCAACAAAGTAGGAAACAACTCAATGAGGACCTTGGTTCCTTTCCTCTTGGAGCTCCTTGCCCTCACTCTGATACCAATGGACAGAGACTATTCAATGACGTTCAAGTCAATAAATGTGGTGCTCCAAACAAAGAGAATGAAGGGCAAAGGTGTCTTGATCCCTGCAAAAACTGCAGAAAAAGGTGTCAAAACTCAACAAATGGCCACTTGGCCTGGGTGGGTAGAAGGTGATCAAGGGCATGCCTGGTACCACCAGGCCCAGGTGGGAGGAGGAAACCTACAGGCCTACCAGATGCTATTTGGCCTCGGTGAGTAGAAGACAACCACAAGCCCATGTGGCATCATGCTGCTTTAGTTGGTCATGTGCCATGATGATGAGTGAATACACACACACATATATGTGTGTGTATATATATATATATATATATATATGTATATGCATATGTATGTATATTCAATATGTGGGGATAGATAAAGAGAGAGAGAGAGAGAGAGAGAGAGAGAGAGAGAGAGAGAGAAGCAGATCCGAAGAGGTGAAATTGCTAATAAATGGCTGATGTGGGTACCTTCTTGCCACCTGAGGCCATGGTGATATTGAGGCCCAGGATGCTACTAAGGGCTGTGTCTGGGTCTGTGACCCTGCTGAAGTGAGGGATATGTGGGTATCCATGGATCTGTTACCACTGAAGGTCCTGCCGATATCTGGGTTTGTGCCACTACTTGGGGCCATGATGGTATCTGAGGGTCATGTTGTCACCGTGGCCAAACAGATCTGAGTGGCTTGTGCTGCCATGCAAAGCCATGTTGAAATCTGTGTCTGAGCTGCAGCCAAGGGCCATGTCTGGATCCATTGCCCTATCACAGCAAAGGCCTGTGCTAATGTCTGTGTCTCCTGTTATCAAAGTTCGTGTGGATGTCTGGGCTCTGGGTCTCCACCTGAGCTGGGGCTATGTTGAAGTCATCTTGAAAGGTCGCTCCACCTCTTGCCTGAGGGGGATGAATCCAGTGGTCCAGAGAGGCCAACTCAGGCACCCATCTTGGATTTTGAGTTTGCCTACACTAATATCTACCCCATGTATGACCTGCCAGCGTGCATGAAGGGACTGGTCATGCTGAACCATAGTTACAGGATCTCCATGATTCAGGGCAACAGCAGGATATCTGAGAGGAGTTTCATTGAGGGTCCAGTACTGATGGTGTGCCAGAAGCCAGAGGCCTTGAACCTGACCAACAACTCATCATACAATGAATATTTGCTAATAAAGCAGTTTGGACAATATTGCTAAGACAAATGAAGAGGTGATGAAGAGGCAAGAAAGACAGGAGAGAAATGTTTTTTGTTTGTTTATTTGTTTTGTTGATTTTGTTTATTTGATAATTCATATTTTTATTTCTTCTCAAATTTTCTTAGTGGTGATGCTACAAGGGTGAGAGGTATATATGGAGGGACTGGGAAATGAGGTGAATTTTCCAAGGAAGCAATAAAGATAATTATGGTAAAAAATACAAACTTAAAAAAACACAACACACTTTCTGATAAAATTGTTAAAAACGAGGTATGGAAAGAATGTCCTTACACAGAACACACACACACACACAAAGATACACACACATACACACACACACATACACACATATGCACACATACACAAGAAACAAGATTTACATTAATAGCATCCTGTCTTTACTCCCAATGCATTGGAGACCAACCCACGAGTTTGGGGGACTCAGCAATAGAGTTTGAGGGGACAAAAGGCCAGCATCAAGGAGGAAGGGTCCTCCTAGCTGAACTGATGATTCTGGGCCTCCACCTCATCCCCCATCCCCTAAGACTCCTTCTGGATGTCAGTGCAGTCCAGACCCTGGGGTTTACACTCTACCCCACCCCATACTCTTTACCTCAGAGGCTTTCAGAGAAGCTGCGATGTCTCAGAAAAATTCCTACATAGAAAGGGGAGACAGGGCCAGAGGAAGTGAAAGATCCCTGTGGTTCACCAGAAGCCACCGAATCTCTAAAACCACAGTGCTCTCAGGGACAGAAGTCACACCACCCAGTTCTCTCTGCATTCCTTTATTTATCTCCTCATCCTCATTTTATTTCTCACTGTATAAGCCAGGTTGCCAGCTTGCACCAGTTCCCTCCATCAGCCTTCTCAGAGCTGAGGGCAGAGGTCACCACACACAACTTCTTTGACTAATTATACTGAACCAGCACTCAGTTCACAGTTTTTACATGCCATTCCCACACCCTCCCACCCAGGAAAGTGATCTATCACCTCCTCAAGCAGCTGTCACTGCATGGCCCTGCCGGGACACACCCTAGGAAATCCATACACTCTCACTCACAGAACCTAAAGCAGGGGATACTGAGCAAAGCTAAAGCAGTTATGATACTGCCAATTGTGCTGAGCGGGGCATACGGAAGCTTTTGCCCTGGCCTCCCAGGCCCTCCTAGGCTACCTGCTGGGTAGACAGTAGAAGATAATGGTGTTTAGTTCAGCAGGCATCGGGTAGCTTTTATTTAAGGAATACATAATAATATTTACAACGTGGCAAGCCACTCCCTTCCAGGCTCTATGTCAAATACTCTATCCCAGCTTCAGTGTGAAATCAGGTCAAGAGATTTGGGGACAACAGGAGACCACATTTGGCCTCTGTACTCATCTTCTATCCCTGATTAGGTTGCATCCTGTATCCCAGTATTGGTACCCATTCCCCCGAGCACTGTCTCCAAGTCATGCCAAAGCTGTGTGCTAAACAACCAGGAATGGTCCTGTGCTGCCTGTGCCTTCTGGGCCAACTGATTATGGGGAGTTCCTGGTGTTTGTGCTCATTGTGCTCTGCAGTCCAGGAAATGAGGACACTCCTGAGTCACAGGTGCTTGCTGGAGGAGAGGGGAAACCTCCTTCACTTCTTCTAGAATGAGATTTCTACAGTCATCCGGGAAAAGTAGATTTCTGGGAGGCAAAATCTTTGTCTCTCCCTGATAGGTAACTTTCAACACACATGACCACTATGTCCCTTCTGGATGTGTCTCACTTCTGGACATCTTGTCTGACTGTGATCTGTTCACATAATAACCTGGTGGGAAAGAGCTCACCTCACTATGTCTGCCTGAGGCCTGATAGGCCTTCTGATAGCCCAGGACCACAGTCTGCTCTCTCCCAGGGCCCAGGACCATGCCAGGAGACACAATGGCATGGAGTGTATTTTCCCTGCTGCTGGAGGGTCAGGCTAACTTCTGCCCAAGCAATATGATTCTCCAATTAGACACTACCATGAATTCCACCCTGGTCCATTTTCTTGAACTGACAGATTGTCCTGGGTACAATGGAGAGGCAGAGAAATCAGTACTTCTCAGCCCAACAGGCTGGGTGCCTCAGCAGTGGCAATTTGACAGTGAAAGTTGGAGCTACATTTATAGATCCATGGCTTTGTCACTATGAATACCTGTGGTGGTAGCAGTAAAAGAGATACTTCTTTGTGGTGACCTGGCTGTGCCACTTACATTGATGGAGGGTCTTACTGTGATTCACTCTTCCCTCCAGAAACACTCCCACAGACACCGAGCACCTCAACCATTCTCCATATCCACTAAGCCAGTCAAGCTGACAATGGAGTCCACCGTCACTACCCCTTACAGTTTTTTTCCTCTGTGTTTTAACTTACGGTGCCTACTATAGATAAACACAGCAGGGAGGCAACACTGACATGATAAACACACCTTGCACTACAGACACCACTACAGCCTCCCCCACCCCTGCCCTACTGCACCCTCCTCTCCCAGTAACTCCCGTTCCCTTTTCATATATTCATGTTCTGCCTTCCTTCTTCATCTCTGCATTATACCCTCTCTCCCGTCTCCTGGGCCTTTTTATTTTTTCTTGGTAACTAACTGAGGAGCAAGTATTAAAATGCATGAACTTGGGGGGCAATGCTCTTTCAAACCACCACAACCTCCATCTTCTTCTCTTTTATTTGTGCTTGTGTGTGTGTCTGTCTGTCTGTCTGTCTGCACCATATGCCGAGCCTGCATTGATAAAAGAAGCTTGCATAGACTCTCCCGGAACAACATCTACAGGTTGTGAACTGCCAGGCCTCATGGAACATGCCTTTAGCTTTTAATTCCAGGACTCCAGAGGCAGAGGCAGGCAATATCTGAGTTCAAGGAGAGCCTGATCTATAAAGTGAGTTCCAGGACAGTCAGGGCTATACAAATAAATAAGTAAAATAAAATAAAGAAAGAAAGAAAGAAAGAAAACGAATAAAAGTTTGTGAGCTTTTATGCGAATGCTGGGAACGCAGTCTCAATCTTCCAAAAGAGCAGCTGGTGCTCTTAACTCTGACTCATCTCTCCAGCCCGAGACTCATCTCTCCAGCCCAAGAAGTTACTTTAGATTGGAAGAAGTTTTTTTGCTTGAAGAACTTTCCTAAATGTCTTAGGTTCACAGTGTTAAGGGAAAAACAAAGCCTTGTCGACAATTGTCTTCCATAGGGAGAGGGTAAAAGGAAGGAAATGGAGGTGGGGAGGTGGGGAGGTGGCTAAAAAGGGCTGGGGGTGGCGCACAGTGGCAAGCCAGGGGACAGCAGAAACACTGAGGGTGCAGGAGGGGTGGTAAGAAAGGGCCTGAAGGGGCAAATGAGTCTGGGGTGGAGGAGAAACTTGAGAAAGAGGAAGTGGAAGAGAGCTCGCTGGAGTCTGAAAGATTCAGGGTGTGTGGAGCTGCAGGAGAGGCGGGGCACTGCTAGAACAAGGACTCAGAGGCTCCTACTTTGGCAAGAACTGGAACTTCCAGGGAGGCACTGGGTGTGAAGTGGGCGTGGACACCTCACAGGGCAGGCACTTTCCTCTATAAATTCCTCAGACTCTGTCTGCCCTCTGCGCAGATACCACCAGCAGGCACGGACTTTATTCATTCTGTATCTTCCTGATTCTTCTGCCCACTGCTCCTGAAGCACAGCTACGGGTGAGTGAGAGGAAGGGACCGCGGGGTGTGGGGGTGTGAGAGTCCAGGACAAGAGTCCTCACCTCTTAGTTCCCTGGGATCCTTCCATGCAACTGAGCCCAATGGGGACCGCCGTAGGCAGGGAGGGAAAATCAGAGCCCTGGGGCCCGGAAAGGACACCGAAGAGGTGTGGGGAAAGATGGGAACTAAGAATCCGCACGACTGGAACATGGGGAAGCCTGAATTCACAGCCCTGGTGCCCAGAATCCCTGCAAGGAGTCCTCTGAGGAGCTGTACAGAGGACCCCTAATTTCTCCAAATCTCTCCACAGTTTCAGCCACACCTGTATGTAGATGACTCTCCGGAAGAAACCATGGCAAAGACTGCAGTCACCTGGCGCAATCATTCCCAGAATCCGACCCTTTTGGTGCTACCTAAGTTGCCTGTGGTATGAGGTGCAGGCTGGTGAGTTCCCAGGGTCTACATGGAGGGACTTTGCAGCATGGGGGACTAAGTTAGGAAGTTCATTTTACTCCTGGCTATGAGAGAGCTCCTGGGCTCCTCCCAGTCCTCACAGGGCAGCCACTGGGCGCTCTGGCCGACCCAACCCAGAAGTCAGAGGACTGAAGAGGTTAGTGGGGAGCTATGGAGGAAGAGCAGGGCAGGGGCTACAAGAATGAAGAGAACTAGGTGGCAGAAGGAGATATCTGGCGGCCTCCTGGGCACCACGGGTGCGGGGGGGGGGGGCGTGTAGAAAACCTAAATCTCAGTCACCAGGACTGGACGTGCTGGGCACAGTTGAAAACCCCTTCAGAAGGTGGTCTCTGACAGCTCTCCTGACCTAAGGCAGTTTAGAATCTCAAGACAGCCTTCTGGGGATTCCTCAAGAGCCCTCCACCATTCTGGGCCTCTTTGTCCTTGTACTTTCTTTCCCAACTTTCCAAGACATTTCCCCAGCAGATGACAGTAGATGATTCTAACGACAAGGCAGCCACAGCCACACACTTTCTTACTTTTTTTCTTTTTCTTCATTCCTTTACTTGTGGTTGTTTTGTTTTAAACAGGATTTCCCAGTAGGGCCCACACTATGGAATCTGCAGGGATCCCTTCTCTAACTCAGTCTTTCAAACGCTGGGATAACAGCTTTCTGTCACCAGGCTCAGCTCAATTCCCAAGTGATACTTAAACCAGCCCAGCCTGCTCAGTCCCCTTCTTTGCCCATCTAGAATTCCTAACTTTCCCTTCCATAAAGTGCCTTTTAGCCTCTCTTCCAGCAAGTACAGTCTGTGCCTATGTCTGAAGACACCTCAGCTAATCAGGGACTGAAACACCTTGTGCTCTATGGAGGACCCTGGGAATGGTCTTGGGTGTGGACCTATGGAAGCGTCTGTCAATGTTTCCAGGCCCATGTTGTCTGCATTCTGGGGAGATGACATCGGATAAAGGTGTTCATTGGGCAGAAGTGGGTTCTCTTGTTCTGGAAATGGCAGACAATATTTTTTTTTCAACCTGGCAGCCTCACTATCTCTCTCTCTACATCAAATCCTCAAGTCTGCATTCAGTGTGACAGCAGCAGAAGACAACGAGCTGTTGACGGGACAGCATCTTTGGACTCTGTCCATTCTTCTCACCCCAGATTAGGGTATACCCCATGTACCATTATTGGTGGCCATCCCAACAGAGTGTCTCTAAAGGAATTGCCAAAGCTGCATGCTTCCCACTCAGCAGCGGTTCTGTGATGCCTATGACTTCTGGGTCATCTAGAAATGACAAGAGGAGGTCCTGGGATTAGCGTCTCTTGATCTCTCCTTTGCTGGCAAGTGGATTTCCTGGATCCCATGACCATAAAGGACACTCCTTGTAACCTGAGGTGCTTGCTGAGGGAGAGGTGGCAGCTTACTTGAGAGCTGACCTCAGTCTCTGTCTCTAGATGAGGGAAGATTTCCACAACCCTCTGGGAACAGGACATTCACGGTCGCAGTTAGGGGTTCCCACCTGAGTCACAGGGCAGTTACAAAGATACAGGAAAAACCACTGCTCATGCTGTGTAGCTGAGTGGTCCCTCCTTGTTGGGACCTGACCTGTCCTCTTAAGAAGGCAATCTGTCTGGCTTTGAGGCTGTTTAGCTAAAAAGTTTTTTAGATATATTATTTTATGTGTATAGGGTCTTTACTGCATTATGTATGTGTGCAATGTGTGTGCTTGGAAACCTAAACACCATACAATCTCCTAAAACTGAGTTACAGGCAGTTGTGAGCTACCATGTAGTGACTGGGAATGAACCTGGATCTTCTGCAAGAACAGAAAGTGCCCTTAACTGCTGTGCCATCTCTCTAGCCTCAGTGGTTCAGCTTTAAACAGTGGACACAGGAGCCCTGGGTCGACCACTTTCAGACTTCTGTTCGTCTCTTTGCCTTTAGTTATTAAAATGCAGTCACGTACGGGTGGCTAAGCATCTATCTTAGTTAGAATTTGTGTTCTGTTTGTCATGACCCCCTTAAGAAGTTAAGCTTTAAGTTGGGTGGGTCTCCCTTACTCATCTATGGACCATAGTCCTTGATGGTCCTGCCTCCTGACCACTCCACCTGATGGCATCTTTTCTGTACTATATTTTCTGTGACTCAGGAATACAGTTTCCTAACCCCACCCCAGCCTTGATCCATCATCACCATCCCTGAGCCTCCAGCAATCCTGGTGCCCTTCTCCCTGGTCCTTCTCACTGTGCTTCTCAACAGGTATGCTCCAGCATCCACAGACAGCATGGACTCTGCACACTTCCCCTGAAGATGTTTGCTGTTCCATCCACTCTGACACATGGATTTCTCTGAGATTTTTTAGTCCCCACTCTTATACTACCAGATTCAACCAGCCTAGATTTTCTTTGTCTTACAGTGTGGGCATGGTGATCCTTTAACCAGGTCCAGGAAGCCATCCCTGGAGCACTGCAGTATGTCCAGGGGATCTGGTGTGTGTTGTTCTGGCTTCATTTCAATTACTGTGATAAAATACTCTATCAAAAGCAACTATTATTATTATTTATTACAATCATCATTTATTATTATTATTGTTATTATTATTATTTACTGACACATATTTTGAGTTCAGGGATGATTTCTTTAAATCACCATCATAATTTATGCTTCAGTTAAAACAGTTTTCTTTAATCAACTTCTAACTGGATTTTTCTCAGAAATCTCTGATGCATATTACATTGTGATCCACCTTAAAGTGCCAGGTTGTGACCTTTAGTTAACAACCACAATGCTAGGTCTCAATTTCAGGGGGCTCATGTTCATGCCCACCAATCTTCCAGCAAGGGGTACTGAGTGAAAAAGGATCCCAGCCATTAAAGAACAAATTCAAGCCTTAAGAATGGGAGGAAGGGGAAAGTAGAGTGGGGGAAACCTTGGAGATAGAAGAAACAGGTGGCAGAAGAGGAGAGAGGTGAAGGAAGAAGAAGCTGGTTGAAGGGGACAGGAAAGGATGTCCCCAAACCTTCAGCAGCCCACCTCATAACAGAAGTTTTGGAGAGGAAGGAGGGAAAGAGGGATTTTTAAAATATCACTTCGCATTGTTTTTTTTAGGGTAATGATATTGCAAACTTGTTAAAAGTTCATATAAATACTATATTTTAGATTTCAGGTTCACACACAGAGGAGATTATATGTGTGCATGCCTCACTGGGTCTTGCCTACTTGTTTGTATAGTCTGCCGAACAGAACAGTTCTAGGATATCATGTCTTCTCTTGCTGTTAGTGAAAGTCTGGGAGACCAGGGGCTATAAGTGTGCTGAGAAACAACTGCCTGAGAAAAAGGAGAGAGATTGGGGGCTTGGAGCAGGTTACAGAGATTTCTTCTTGAGAATGAGGTAGGTGTTGAAGGAGCTGCGGGCCGCGTTCCTGCTGCCCGGCTCCTGGCCGCCAGCTCGCTTATGCCCTGAAATAATTACACGGAAACTGTATTCTTTAAACACTGCCTGGCCCATTAGTTCCAGTCTCTTATTGGCTAGCTCTTATTGATCTAACCCATTTCTAATAATCTGTGTAACACCACGAGCTGGCTTAACAGGAAAGATCTTAACCTGCGTCTGTCTGGAGTGGGAGAATCATGGCTACTGCCTGACTCGGCTTCTTTCTCCCAGCATTCTGTTCTGTCTATTCCGCCTACCTAATTTTCTGTCCTATCAGGCCAAGCAGTTTTCTTTATTAGTTAATCAATGAAAGCAACAGGTAAGATACAAGACCCACCTCCATCAGATAGGGGTGTGGTCTAATAAGGGGGAATCTGGTATCTGACCCCAACATTGCTGTGTGAAGTGGCACAGTAGGTACACTCATGAGTACTGTGCTCACAGGTGGCAGCTCCCCTCCCATGCCAATTCACAGCAAAACTCCAGGAGGCTTTTCCTGAATTCCCAGGCTCCATATTGAATTCACCATGTTTTCTATAGTGCCTCCTTTCCTTGTGTGTTTAGTAGATTTTCATTCCCATGAACAGATACTGTCTGATATATTTTATTCCTCAGCACTTCATAAAAGTCACTAAAAGTACTTGTGAGATAAATCCTCCTGGTGATACTGTGTGTATCTGAGGATCCTACCACCCTCAGACAATCGAGGAAATAAGATCCAGAAACTGGTGGATATCTGGAACAGAGATTTCTCCTGCTTTTTTGCCCTTCGATTCTGGGTGTCACAGAACCAGGATTCCTATGGCTTCCTGCTCCCACTTTGTACCTCTCCTGCATGTTTCTTTCACAGGTCCACACATTCTTAGCTGCAGCTTCACTGTGGAGTCTCGTTCCATAAGTACAGAGTTCTTACCACAGTGCTCAGTGGATGGAGTGCCTTTCCATTCCAAAGATAAGGACAACACAAGAATGGAGGGAAATGCTCCAAAGGAATGTGCAGATTTGTTTCCCAAACTAAAAGACATTGAAGAAGAGTTGAGGAGCCAGCTACATACCATGGAAAGAGAGGGAGACCTGACCATGGGTAAGTATAGGACAGAACACAAAGATAGAAGGTGCTAATCAGATCCAGGAAGGGCAGAGCCCATGTGGGAAGGGGGCTGTGGCTGTATGTGCATGAAAGAGCTGAATATTGTTACAGGCTGGAAGTACCTGGTACCCATTGGGTAAGAAGTAACAAGCTGGGCAGGAAAGAATACAGTTCCCTGAAGCATGAGGAGAAACACTTGACCTTGGAGGGGGTGATGGTTCTGTAAAGGATAGAAGGTGACGGTTTGTGTGTCCTTTGCAGGTGATCACAGCTTGCAGTTCACAGCGGTATCTGTATATAAAGGACAACACACATATGGCTACTGCAAATTCACTCTTGATGGACACCATAGTTTTGGCTTTAGTTGCTTTTATTCAAAGGACAAAAAATGTGCAGTGTCTCCCAATAACACCCCAGGTATAGACACATGGCAGAGTAACACCAATCTACTACGACATCTAGAAACATTCATCAGAGGAGATTCTCTTCGCTGCTTCCTGGAAATCTTACCAAAGTCAAAGAAAATAGCAGGTAAGTAGATACATGGATTATCACAAAAAAACCTCCATGTGGTGGGGAAGACATGACAGTTATCTTGAAGATCTGATGATTTCCCTATGTGGATGCCAGCATATGTTCTAACGGAAGATCTGGCAGACTGAGTGAGTGAGTTCTTGTTAGTCTTTCTACCTGGGAAGCCAGTGGTGACCACGAGGACCTCTCTTCCCATCTCACCTCCCAGTGTCTCTCATTCCTTACAAACCAAGTGCCCAGGCACTGCGTGGCCGGCTAAAGGGCCCCAAGTCTGCATGCATTACTGTAAACCTCTAGCCTTTGCATCCTCACTTATAGCTGCCCTTCCTCCAGGTCCACATCACTTTAAAAGGATTTGTTATCTGTCTCTGGCACAATTAAACAGCAGCAATTGCCCTGATATCCAGAACGTTGTAACCACAGTTAATATATCCCTTTGTTAGATGGTTTCACAGACATTTGTTTTCTTTGGTAATGGAATAAACTCTGCAAGGACATCGGCCACACAGCTCTACTCCTCTCTCTATTCAGGAGTTATAAACAGTTATTACACATGAGCCCCTCGGGCTGCCTGAGGAGAGAAGGTACTGATGGGGATTTGTTTTAAGCTTTATCCAAAATTTTCCTTATTTGTTTAAAGGATCAACATCAAGGGCCCCAGATATTGGAATTGTTACATCTCCCACCCAGCTTCCATCTACCAAGCAGCCCCCCAGAAAGGAAGGATCTAGCGTCACAGAAGTAGTCATCCCCATTGTCAGCGTCATCGTCCTGTCTGTCATTTGGATTTGCAATTGCATGTGTGTGAATAGGAATTCTTCCCAAGGAGGTAAGGAGCAGGCTGGGGTCTCACTCTGGTTCTTGGTAAGGTTAGTTTGCTGAGGACATGGAACAGGTGTCCCACTGGGTATCGGGATGTGAATTCCAGTCTTCATGCTTCCATAGCAAGGGCCTTACCCACTGGGCCATCCTCCCAGCCCCAACACTGACATTTTGACAGTCCAGCTGCCAGTTCAATATACTATGTTCCGCTCAGACACGAGAAACTGAATGAAAGCAGCTCCCGAATGCCTCACTTGCATGTGCCATGTACTCACTGCAGAGACATTTTTCAAGTTATTTTCACACAATTAATTAGGATGCCCCATCTTACTCATTCTGTCTCTCTTGTCTCCCTACAACACACAGTTGAGTCACTGCTGACATTTTTATTTAAAGAGACAGTGAGTTAGGAATGTATTCATAGTGGTTTAGTGGGATTTGTCTCTGTGATCAAAGTCTTTTGTATAGTCAGTACTGACAAGGAGGAACCACAAGCTGACTGTGCTGACTCACTAAATACCACGACACAAGAACATCTTGAAGACGCATGTGGATTAGCATGGAGAGTAGTATATGATAGACACCTGCCCAGCAGAGAGGATGCAATGAGATATAACTGTAGACAGAAATGGAAAGTACTGCCCCAAGATCAGAATCACAACCTCAAGGCTACACAGTTTCCAGCTACACTCAGTTTCCACGTAGGAAAGACTTATCATCTGAGGAGTCATTGGCCCAGTCATTGTGGTGTCTCCATGGCTGTGAAAAGTTAAACACTACAGGAGGGGAGGTACAGACAGGCCATTGGCATCTAGTGAGATCCATTCAACTTAGGCTGAGGAAGTGGCCCACATAGGTGCATGAAATCCTCTCCCAGTATGCATCCTGGGCATTGCATTTGCTCTAGTAAAGTTTTTGTGTTTTGAATCTATTCACATCACAGCAAAGGAACAAGAATTTGTGGAGTTAGTTCTTCCATGTTTACTTGTTGTTCCAGAGATTCAGCTCGGGTTACCATGTTTGTACCATCAGCTCTTTAGCCACAGGGCTGTCTCGCTGACCTAGGACAAGGAGTGGCCACAAGTTGTGGTGTGCTCTGGCACAGCAGGGTGACCACAGGGACACTGCTCGACAGTTCTGTTCAGTAGGAAAATGTGCAGGAAGAGTGTAATAAAGACACTTATCAACTAGTTTATCAATTTGTTCTCAAGCATTTCAAGTTCAGTTTTCTTTACGTAAGAACATGGACGTGTGAGTAGCAGGAGTGAGACCTGAGAGGACACATATAAAAACTTTTCAGAATGTATTTGGAACTTGGAATTGTCTAATGGAGTCATTTAAAGACCTACAAGACTATTCTTTGCTCTGATGTTTGCATTGTAATATCATATTGTTTAGGCAAAATGCTATTAGTGCAACTTATATTTAATGTCTGGTATGGTGTCTGATCAACACAGGGGCATTTAGCTAGAATCCCAGAGCTTGGCAAGCAAAGGCAGGAGGATCAGGAATAAAAGGCCATCTTTGATTGTGTAGTGAGTTTGATCCAAGCTACAGGAGGAGACCCGATCTCAAAGTAAGAAAACAGAAGATGAGGAATTATTATTATCACTCATTATCACCATCATTATCATTGCATGGTTCCTGATAAAAAGTTTTTTGGATAATAGCACCAAATAGAATACTCTGTGCATTAGTAGCTATAGGTTTATGATAGTCTTTAAGACAAAAACAGAATAGATAAAGATTATTGAAGAGGTGGCACAGCAGTACATACCTAGAATTCCAATACTCAGGAGGCTGAGGCAAAAGAATCACCAAGTTCAAGGCCAGCCTAGACTGCATGGTGAGATCCTGACAAAGCAAACAGTTAATCAATCAAAACAAAACAAAAAAACCTAATCTCGTTTGATCAATGTACTATGCTAGACTTTAGTGCACATGGATCTACGATGCTAATATTTGTGTCCTTTAGAACTGAAGTGACCTGTTTACTAAAGCAAAGTGAAGCTCATTCTCAACACTGTCGTGGTTAGATTTTGCCATATGCAGTCTAGAGCGAGCACAGGGAAGTGTGGTGAAGATTGGCAAGACTCCGATTTTCATTTATTATTTCAAAATATTTCCTATCAGCATGCTTAGTGTAAAAGATTTACATCTAATATCTGTAAATACAAAGTTCTGTGTTTTATTTTGCTTTTTTTATGAGCAGGTGTAATTATCTCATGATCAGTTTTATTTATTTTCCACTCTAGGGGAGATGTGCTGCATTTGTAGAACTCGCAGGGGTCAGCACACCCGAGCCTCGCCCTGAGGAAACCATCTCCATGGCCTTGATGTCTCCTCTGGAAGGTAAGGATTGAAAATAACTTTTTCGTGAACTGTGAACTCAGGGTGTGGTTGCACATACTTGTCAGCACAGGACTTGAGAAGTTGAGGTAAGTAAGAGCCTGTGGTACACGGGAAGTTCCAAGCAAGCTCGGGCCACAAATAAAACCTAGTCTCAAACGAACCACAAAAGCACATTAAAAGTAAAGTAAAAGGCCCGGAGAACCAGAAATGCCGGTTACTGACCGACCTTTTACTTGTTTTGGTTTTATTCAGTCATTTTCATTTGAAGGACAAAATAGCAGAAAAGTTTGAAATAAATACATCCAAAAGAAAAAAAAAATCCCTGGGAAGCTGAGCTGCACAGTCTGTGAAGCGGGGAGAAGAGTCCTCCTGAGATGAAGTAGAGTAGGATGCAGATGTGCAGGAGCCCCCTGTAACTGACACCCCCTTTTTCATCATTAGGTGATTCTCCACACTGCTCGTCAGCTTCCTCATCTTAGTCTGATCCACAGTGGTTGTCAACAGCTTCCTCTTGAACCTCTTGGGAACAATCCCCATCGCTCTACATCACAGCCAGAAAAGAAAACCTGATGATGTTGGGAATCTGTGCCATGTCACTTCTGACCAAGCATGTTGTGAAATATTAAAGTTGACTATCTCCATGTCTCACTTTATTAAGAGGGAACGTGTCATTGTCACCAGCGACTCCATCTTGCTTTGTCCTGTTCTCTTTCTCATTCTTAGGCTATGACCTTGGGGAGATAGGGCTGGGCCCTGTGCTAGGTTACTCCTTACTGTATAAAATGATGGCTTTCAGACTGGGTCTTGCCCATGGTGGTTCCATTTTACAAGCAACAGGTTGATGCCTGGGCATCTCCTGTGCATATAGACATGCTTTCTGTCCAGCACCACCCATAAAGTGAAAAGACATCACTGATAGACACATCATAATCAATTAGACACATGAGAATGAGGACATATCATAACTGTATCTATTCTGGATAGTTTTATGTCAACTTGATACAAGCTAAAGATATCTGAAAGGAGACAGCCTCAATTAAGAAAATGTCTCTATATGATCCAACTGTAGGGCATTTTCTTAATTAGTGGTTGATGGCAGAGGGTCCAGCCCAGCCCAGTCTAATGTGGGTGGTGCCATCCCTGGGCTGGTGGTCATGTGCTCTACAAGAAAGCAATGGAGCAAGTCAGTAAGCAGCACCCTTCCATGGCCTGTGCTTAGATTTCTGCCTTCGGGTCCTGCCCTGTTTGAATTTCTGTTCTAGTTTCCTTTGGTGTTGGACTACAGTGTGGAAGTATAAACCAAATAGACTATTTTTGGTCATGGTGTCTCACCACAGCAATAGAAACTCGAAATAAGACAACATCCAAAAAATCAGACCTGAGAAAATTTTAAATATCCCAGACTGAAGAAGGAACAACACCCTCACCTGTACCCAAAAGAAGAAAACATCTGTAACAGGCTTTTCTTTTGTGTGGGGGGCACCAACCAGCCCCCAAATCATGACACAGAAACTTGTTAGCTTGAATGCTTGGCCTTGTCCTGTTCTCACTTTTACCTAGTTCTTATAATTTAAGTTAACTTGTTTCTCTGTATCTATGTTTTGCCTTGGAGCTTTTAACCTTTCTTTCTGTATGTCTTACTTTCCTGCTGTCTCCATTTCTGGCTAGTTGGCGGCTGCCCGTCTTCTGACCCCAGGTGAGTCCTTGTCTTCCACCCTCCTCTTCTCTCCCCAACTCTGAACCAAATTTCTCCTCCTAGTTATTCTGCCTTCCCAACAGCCCTGCCTAGCCCTCCCTCCTCTGCCTAGCTACTGGCCATTCAGCCTTTGTTAGACTAATCAGGTGCCTTTAGGCTGGCAAGGTGAAACAGTAACCCATCTTTACATAATTAAACCAATGCAGCATAAACAAATGTAACACATCTTCACATAGTTAAGGTAATATTCTGCAACATAAGTAATTGTAACACACCTTCACATAATATAATGCATCTTGACATAGTTGAAATAATATCCACAACACAACCTAACACAACAATGCTGATGATCACAACCAACCTCACCATAGACTCCCATGCGTGTATTAAGAGACAAACAAGGAGAGAACTGATTGTCCCCGTGCTTCAGGTCAGTGCTATCACATGCTTCTGTTACTACCATGTGGTCCAGTCATCCTGACTCATTCCCTTCCCTCCCCTCCCCATCCCATAGTCCTGATGTACACAGTTCTACTATAAGACCATTTTGGGTATCAGCTGCTGAAATGGTTGCACCTTCTCATATTCTGGGCAGAACTCCAAATGAGAACTTTGAAAAAAAAACCTATTGACTGATCAGAAATTGTTTGCAACTATACTAGACAGTAATTTTGGAACTTAATCACCACTTAAGTTTTGCAAGATCCCATTAAGAGAACATCTCCCCCTATGACAGCAGGAAGCAATTCTAGAAGATGACGCCCTCATCCCCAAAAAAGTTTGTCCATAGGGTTGGGAACACTGTTTAGGGGTTGTTGATTATTACTTGTACTAGCTAGAGGGTTGGGGTGAAAACTATGTTTGTTCAAAAAAAGCGGGGATGGGAATAATAATATTGGTTAATAGAGTGAATACTTGTTAGCTATTATTTATGGATAATTTACATTGGTATAGTTTTTGTATATTGCTATAAGTTCAAATTATATTTGTTACTTTTGTTTATATTATTTGTACACCTATGCAAAGTTATTTTGTCAGATTATATATATGAATGTTTCTACCTCAGTTTAGGACACTTTGTATATTGATACAACTTTTAGGGTATATTTTCATATTATTATATGGTCAATAGTTGTTCATGTTTGTTGTACATACAGTTAGATCAATTACGTTCTTTAGATACATAAAGATTGTATTCTGTCTAGATAGGTATTTTTCAATTACTTCAAGGATCTTTGGAAGAAGACATTTAAATAATATAGGGCTCTGTTGACATGAAACATGATTGCATCTGACAGCACCAATCTATTCCTGAGAGAATGTTGAGCACTGAAGACACTCCGCTTGGAGCTTGTTTTTTTCTTGGCAAAACTGGCCTTTGGGCAAGGAACTGACAAGTTACATAGTATCCGGAAATGGATAAGCAGAATTGTCAAATCTTGTCAAGATAGGGTAAGATGGTTTTGAAAATTTTCCTGTCTCTGAAAATGGTATGTCAGCTATGCTAGGCCTTAGCCAAAGTTGGTTGCTTCAACGTTTCAAAATGAGACTTTGGGTGATTGCTCAGGTAGCTAATTGTTTCAGTCTCCTTGTGATAATGATTAACTTTTGTTGATCAAGTGAATTCACTTTTTACAAAAATCTTTTTCTTACCCAAAAATTTTCTTGTGTCTGTTTTCCTTGTGTCTGTTTTCACACATGTATCATTCTCACAATTATTGTTTCCTTTCTGTTTTCCTTTCTTTCCTAAAATCCTTCGCATTTTGTGGGACTCTTCTCTGAATGTCTGGAAAGCCTGGACATGGCCACATCTGGCCACTTCCTTTCACTTACAAATGTAGCTGGAAGATGGCGTCAAAGGTTAGGGTGCGATTAATTAATTGTCTCAGCAGCTCATGTCAATCATCTAGTGATGTTGTGCAGTTTGTATAGGTCACATGTGTCTAAGGTCAAGGGAAAGTAACTAATTTTTTACATTTGCTTACATCCAGTGAATTAAAAGGAATTAGGACTAAATTTACATGAATAGCTTTATGTAGAAGGGCACTTGTATTAACACCTTTTGGGGTAACCTTATCATGGGATCATGTACATATTTGCATCACATATATCACAGCATGTGTAAAGGTAGACAACAAGCCCATCAAATCACAGGTGCAGCTAGCAGCTGGACGTGCACAGCAAACGGCACATAAGCAGTTACTTAGAACAACTACAGAAACTCTAAAATGAAACTCAAACACATATAGAGGATGGTTTCTTCAAAGTGCTTCCATAGTGCACATTCAAACCCCAGTCAGGAAGACTTCACTCTAAGCACCATGGGGACACAGCCTTATCTCTTCTCTGGGTTCCCTGCAGGGAGTTTCCAGCCAGTGTGTGCTGAAAGAGCACTGGGTAGGGGATGTCTCAGACTCCAGGTCACTCAGGCTGCACAGCAGCCTCAGACAGTCTCTTGAGATGTATAAATGCAATTGACTAGTGGCTGAGGTATATGAGAATGAGTGGATGAAGGCTACAATTGAGGAGCTCACTAAAGTCGGGAGGTGGGGGCAACAGACCTTTAATCCCAGAACTCTGGAGGCAGAGGCAGTTGAATCTCTGTGAGTTTGAGGCCAGCCTTGTCTACACAGTGAGTTCCAGAACAGCCAGGGGATACACAATGAAACCCTGTGTCAAGAAGAACAAGAAGGTGAAGAAGGAGAAGGAGAAGAAGAAGGAGAAGAAGGTCACCAAAAAAAAAAAAAAAAAAAAAAACTCTAAGTGAACAGACACTCAGGGTGGAGAGATAGCTGAGTCATACAGTGCTTGCCCTGTCGGCATCAAGACCCAAGTTTGATTCCTAGGACTACTATCTAGAGGGAGGTGTGGTAGAGCATGCTGGCCAGCTCAGAAGTGCTACTGTAGAGACAAGTGGATTCTTGGGACTCACTGGTCAACCAGTGTATCTTTCTCTTGGTAATCCCCAAGTCGGTCTCAAACAAAAGATGGGAACCAGCAAGAGAACTACAGCCTTGATCGTCTCCAGCATCCCCTGCACAGGTACGAGCACAGAGTGTGTGGGCACTGCCCCTGTGCATGAGCACTCAGTCCTGCCCTTCACAACCCACACAGGAAGTATGAGGTGTAGGAGTAACACATTCCTGACAGCCAGTGCTAACATTTTCTTTAAAAACTGATCTCTGCAGTTGTTGGTTTTTATTTTTTATTTTTTGAGACGGTGTCTCCCCATGTAACTCTGCCTGGTCTTTAACCCAACAGAGATTTGCTGCCTGCCTCTGCCTCCCAAGGACTGGGATGAGAGGAGGGTGCCACCATGAGCAGCTAAGGAGTTGCTTTCATTTTGAGAACTCCAGCCCTGTAAGCAAGAGTTTCTGCATTTCATTCTCCAGAACCCACACAAATCCTTGAAAAGAGACAGATTAAGTCTGTCCTCCTGGACAGGGGAATATACCCAGGTTTTAAAAGTTGTCCAGTCTATCCAGATCTGTGAGTTCCCAACTTCAGAGGGAGACCCTACCTCAAAACACCAAAGTCACCTTTTTCAAGATATGTGCACACTCAATATTGACCACTAGCTTCCACAGACAAGACAATGAGGGCCATAGAACTGATGAGAAAAGTACAACTTTCAGATGTGGCAGACTACAACTCTGATTTCCCAGGTGGGGCTGAAATTCTGTGGCTTTGGAGCCTGTCCTGGAGCTAGTTCTTGTAGATCAGGCTGGTGTTGAACTCACAGAGTGCTGGGATTAAAGCTGTGTGCCAATACCACCCTGTAAGAAAGAAGAGAGAGAGAGAGAGAGAGAGAGAGAGAGAGAGAGAGAAGAGCAGTTTGAAGGTGGAGATACAGATAGGAAGAGAGAGAGGAGGTGGGGTGGAGCTGGATAGCAATGACCAGAGAAATACTAGAAGGCTCCCTGTCTTTGAAGCTGGAGGCATCAAAGGTGGGGAGTGGGTGTGTGGTTGTAGCTGACCCCACAAAAGCATGCACACAGCAGCCTGGATTATTTGCCTCTGGTTGCAGCTCCTGTGGCCACTTGCTTTATCTTCTGTCCACATTTGCTGATCAAGGTCTCCAAGGACAGAGCCAGTGAGTACCTTCTTAAGTAACCCAGGGCTCCTGGCACTGTGGATGCAGAAGCTTGGAGTCCCTGCCTTCAGGTGCCTTCCCACAGCCTGAGTGCTCCCTGGAATACGAGTCACTGGAGTGGCAACATTGCCATCCTCAGGGAGTGGGCACCAGGATTCAGGGACCCTGGAGTGGCTCTGAAAGGATCTGGGCAAACCAATGAGAAGTAGGAACCGATTTTAGCTAGATCAAGGAGGAACGGCCTAAAATCTACAGCCTAAATTTCAAAAACTTTCTGTCAGTGGGGTCACTGGTAAGAGCGACTAAGACTTTCCCTTAGTTTTTGACAGCCCAAGTTGCTCCTATAGCAGCCCATGTCTGGAGAAGAAACCATGGCCACCAAGCTCACTCATTGCCACCTATTTCTGTCCCTGCTGATGGGCAGGGTGTGTCCCAGGCTCGCTGATGAGTTCCCAGAATCAGACTGTGTTGGGGCGAGAATAGGGGTAGAGAAAAAAGCAGAAGCAATTCAGTTCTCTGAACTCCTTCCAGAAGAGCCGAGGTCTCAAGTTTCTTCTTTCCCTCACCCCACCCCTTCTCCACTGTCCCTAGACTAGCTCTCAGGCATTCTCTGTGCTCTTTGCTTTTGAACTTTTCAGTGTGCTTTAACAGCACATGCAACCAGCAGCTGCTCCACACATCTCCTCCCTCCCCCAACCATTCTTGTCTTTTATGGAAGAGTTCACCCCATAGGCCAGGCTAGCCTTGTCTTCTCTCTGTATTCCAAGCTGGCCTTGAACTACAAACTTGAACTCAAATGCAGGAACTGAGGGCCTGTCCCACCAAACCAAGATTTACAGCCCACTCACTTGGTTTATTGTTGAGTGACCCTCAGCTCACATCCCTTCCATGTCTTGCTTCACTAATCCACTGAGAAGAGGCTTTAAGCCCCTCATTCACTAGCTGTCAACACTCACACACCCTTGACTGAGGATACTCTCCTCCAACAAACCCACCCCTTCTCACCACATAACCCAAAGCAGAGGGTGGGGCTCCATTTCCACTGTGGGGGTCAGTTAAATGGTGCGGAGTAGGAGCACATGGAAGCTTCTGCCCTTGCACCCCAGGCCCATCTAGTCCACCTCCTGGGCAGGCAGCATCAGATAATGGTATTCATTTAGGTGGCAATCAGGTTTTCTGTAAATGTCAGGTACTAAATATTTCCAAATTGGCAAGCCATAAAATAGCTGCCTCTACATCAAATACTCAAAGAGGAACAGGAGACCAGATTCGGCCTCTGACCTATCCTTCTGACCCCAGATTAAACCATATGCACCATCACAATGTTGGTGCCCATCTCCCACAGCACCTCCCCCAAGTGAAGTCTGAGGTTTCTGTTTCCAGAGTCAAAATTAAGTCTTGTGCTGCCAATGGCTTCTGGTGACCTGGAGGTGACAGGAGGAGGGACTAAAGTTTGTGACCTACTACTCTCTCCTGTGCTGTCCTGTGGGTTCCTTGTCACATAACCCATGGGACATGAGTTAGACTGAGGTAGCAGATTAGCTGGGAGCTAGTCTCTAACACATCTTCTACCTCCACGAGAATGTGTTATGGTGTACTATCCAGGGGGCAAGTAGGAGAAAAAGGTCTACTGTGGAAGCCCTGGCCATCCAATTGACTACTAACTATGCCACTGTCCTGATTTCTTTCTGAGGCTCATCTCTGCATCCTGGGCCTGTCTACCTAATGTGCTACCTACCTTGTAGGAGAAAAGCCCAGCACAAGAGTCCCTGAGGCTTTGCAATCACTGACACCCCATGACCAGAGGCCCCTCTCCCAGGGTTCAGTATGATGCTAAAAGCCACTTTGGATGATGCATGTTGGTGTCTGGGTTACCTGAGCATCCCGAGCTCTTGCTGCTCTTCCAGAGAAACAGAGTTCAGTTCCCAGCATTCATGCCAAGCAACACACGACAGCCTGAAACTCTAGCTCCAAGGGATCTGAGGCTGCCATCTGAACTCAGCAGGTACACACATGCACGGGGACATACTCACACACAGGCACACAGATGAACACATCAGTTTGTGAAATTAAAGATGAAAAAATAAACAAGAAATAACATATGTTTGTCTATTGCCCTCTGTCATCTGCTTGGGTCTGACCATAAGGGTCTATATTATGATTTTCCAAATAGGAGCTTCCTGTGCCATACCCAGCACCATTCCTAGTATAGATGCCTCAGAAGGATAAACTGGCATGGATCATTGCACTATTCAACTCTGTCTGTCTGCCTGTTGCTCTCTCTCTCTCTCTCTCTCTCTCTCTCTCTCTCTCTCTGTCTTGTGTGAGTGTGTGCGTGCATGTATGTGCATGTGTGTGTGTGCATGTGTGTTTGTTGCATCTCCCTGGACAGGATTATTACATCTCAATTATGAGAGAGATAGCCAGGTACTCTGAGTCAGGCTCATGTTTCATGTCTGCTCACCGGGTGGTCTCTACCCTTTACCTCAGGTGGCTTGAACTTTCACAAATAAATCTCTGCATGGGGCAAATCTCTGTGTTGGCTCCTGAGCAAAGTCATACCGAGGGCTCCTGGATTCTCTCTGCAGCTTCCCCTTGTTGGTAACCAGGTCTCAGTAAGGAACCATGGTAAAGGCTCCAATGTTCCTGCACAATCATTCTCAGAATCAAAGCCTTTTGGTTTTACTGAGCCATCTGGGATCCACTCTGCTGACTAGTGAGTTCCCAGGATCTACATGGAGGGTTGCTGGGGGATGGGAATGGATCTGGTGCTGTAGACAGAAGTTTCTGTCCCACCTGATCCCACAGTCATTCAGTCCTAATGAGACACATAAAGGCTTTAATTATAAACTGTTTGGCCTATTATCTCAGGCTTATTAGTAGCTAGCTCTTAAAACTTAAGTCAACCCATAATTCTTATCTATGTTTAGCCATGTGACTTAGTACCTTATCTCAGTAAAGCATTCTCAACTTACTTCCTCTGCTTCTGGCTGACAACTACATCTCTGGATTTCCTCTTCCCGGAATTCTCCTAATCTGGTTGCTCTACCTATACTTCCTGCCTGGCTACTGGCCAATCAGTGTTTTATTAAACCAATACAATCAACAAATCTTTACAGTGTACAAGAACATTATCCCACAGCATGGCACTAAGTCATGACGTACTCCTAGACTAGCTGGAAACTCCTGGGTATCTCCTTCTGTAGGGGAGTGTGTTTCAGCTGTGGAGCTGCAAAGATATTCTGACTTATTAGAAAGCCAGGCTATACTTAGAGCTGCAATAGGACAGCTCTGGAGGGGTAGAGCCCCAATAGGAAAGCTCTGGAGGGGTAGAGCCGCAATGGAACAGCTCTGGGGTCTGACACTGCAATAGGACAGCTCAGCCCTAAAGGAAAGGTGCCCCGACTATTGGGGAGCCAGGCTACCTAGAGCCGCAATAGGACATCTCTGGGGGGTTGGAGTCATAATAGGACAGCTCAGCCCTGTAGGGAAAGTGTCCTGACTTACTGGAAAGTCAGGTTACCTGAAGCTGGAGTCCTGTGGGGATGGTCTCCCCACAGGATGTAGCAATCCTATTCGTCTCCTGGAGAGCCTCTACAGCTGAACTCTGCTCTGTTCCATTAAGGGAACATTCAACAGACCTGTCCTAACAGAACTATCTCTAACACTCTGCTAAAGGGGAAACCCCTGCAGACACGTAGCAATCTCCTTGGGCTACAGCAAAAAGTTGCTAGTTTTTCTGCTCAGCCTTGCTCAGCCCACCTTAGGGGGTGTCTCAGCAAGGTTTTTCAGCTCTGCCTGCTAAGGGATGTCTCAGTCAGGTTCTTCTATTCCGCACAGGCAAATGAAGATCTTCACCCAAGACTCTTTTGAGAAAGATTTATTTGGTAAGGAGATCAGGAGAGTGGCTGCCTCTGCTGGGGAGGGAGTGATGTGGGATTCCCTGTTGCAAGGGAGAGGGCTGCTTGTTTGTTCTGGCCACCCGGGCTAGCTCACACCTGAAATAACCACACAGAAACTGTATTAATTAAAACACTGCTTGACCATTAGATCTAACTTCTTATTTTCTAACTCTTACATATTAGTTTAACCCATCTCCTTTAGTCTATCACCACATGGCAGTGGCTTACCAGAGATTCTAACTGGTGTCCACCTCCAGCAGAGGATTCATGGCTTCTCTGACTCTGCCCTTCTTCCTTCCAGCATTCAGTTCTGTTTTCTCTGCCTACCTAAGTTCCACCCTATCAACTAGGCCCAGGAAGTTTCTTGATTCATTAACCAATGAAAGCAACACACAAACAGAAGGAACTCCTTCACCAATTCCCCTCTGCATGTTGTGAATACCATTGGTTAATAAAGAATCTGCTTTGGGCCTGTGCATGGCAGAATAGAGATAGGCAGGGAAAACTAAACTGAATCCTGGGAAAAAGAAGGCAGAGTCAGTGAGATGCCATGTAGCCCTGCCAGAGACAGATGGTGAAACCTTTGTGGGTAGGCCATGACCTCATGGTGAAGTGCAGATCAACGAAAATGGGTTAATTTAAGATGTAAAATATGCTAGAAATATGCATAAGCTAATAGGCCAAGTAGTAATTTAATTAATACAGTTTTATGTATTTCAGGAGTTTGGGTGTCCGGGAAACAAACGAGCAGCCTCTGACAACATCTAACTGAACAGGCAGAAAGGCTTATGTAGGGCTTCTCAGAGGCAAAGTTTTCCCAGGGAGAAGAGGGATTGGTTAGTTTTCCATGATCAGGGATTGGTTAGTTTAGTTGGTCAGAAGCAGACATAACTCTGATTTCATGGCCAAACTGTGTTTCTTTCTCTGGTCCTTTTCAGGCTTTTGACTCTAATCTTAGGACCAGGATATTTCTTTCACTGATTCTGATTCTAGGGACAAAGTGTGTTTCTTTGGCACTGGTTTCAGAGTCAGGGCCTGCTTCTTTGGTCCTGGGTTCAGGGATAAAAATATTTCTTTCCCTGGCTCAGGTCTCAGATCCATGATGTATTTCTTTCACTGGCTCTGGGTTTAAAGTCAGGGTGCTCAGTGATTGGTTGGTTTTCCACTCCAGTTTTCCCTTTTACGTTAAGTCTTCCTATCTTCTTTACCACAGTGAAAAGAACCCCCCTGGCTCTCCCTGGCCCCCACCCAGTCTTCAGTGGATTAAAGAAGTTAGGGAAAAGTTGTATTAGGAGGGTGGGGCAGGGACTACTTGAATGAAGAACTTGGTGGCAGAAAGAAATATCTGGTGATGCCCTCAGTGTCACTGGGGTCCACAGCATGCCTAAATTCAAGTCAGCAAAACCGGATGTGATGGGCACTGTGTGGACCCCTTTAGGCAGTCTATGCTCTGAAGACTACCTTCCTGGGATTCCTCATAAGGCTTCCACCATTATGGACCTCTTTGTCCTTGAACTTCCTTTCCAACATTCCTAAGGTATTCTCTAGCAGATAACAAGGCAGCTACAACCACACACATTCTTGTATTGTTTTGTTTTTCCTTCCTTCTTTTTCTTATTGTTTTAAGCAGTATTTCACACTATAGCTCACACTACAGAATTTGCAACAATCATTTCTCTCTCTTGGTCTTCCAAATGCTGGGATTACAGCTTTCTGCCACCAGACTCAGCTTCCATTCCCATGAGACTCACCAACCACAGCATGCTCAACTCCCTTCCCTGCCCACCCAGCCTTCCCCAATTTCCCATCCATAAAGTGCATTTACGCCCTCTTCCACCAGGGGGCAGTTTGTGCTCATGCCTGAAGTCACCTCCACTAAGCAGGAGCTAGAACATCTAGTCCTCTATGGAGGACCCTGGCAATGGTCCTGAGTGGGTATTAGGGAAGCTTCTGTCCTTGCTCCCAGGCCCATGTTGTCTACCTCCTGAGGAGATGGCATCAGATAACTGTGTTCATTGGCAGCAGTGGGTTCTCTCGTTTTATAAATGTGAATCTAGTTTTAGGATTCACTAAAACTAGAGTTATAGACAGCTGTGAGCTACCATGTGCTGGGAATGAACCTAGATCTTCTGCAGGGGAAACAAGTGCCCTTAACTGCTGTGTCATCTCCCTAGACCCAGTGGTTCAGCTTTAAACAATAGACACAGGAGCCCTGGGTCGATCACTTTCAGACTCCTGTTCATTGATTTGTTTTTAATGATTAAAACTCAGCCACACCTGGGTTGGCTAACCATCTATTTATATTTAGGATTCTTATGTTGTATTAAGCAGTTAGGACACAGGCTGTATCTTCCTTACTCATCAGTGACCCACTCTCCTTGATGTTACTGCCTCCTGACCATTCCACCTGATAGGCCTTTTCTGTACATAATGCTGAGACTCCAAGTTAGAAATACAGGTTCCTGACCCCACCCCAGCCTTAAGCCATCATCATCACCATCCCTGAGCTTCCAGCAATGCTGGTGCCCTTCTCCCTGGTCCTTCTCACCGTGCTTCTCAGCAGGGATGCTCCAGCATCCACAGGCAGCATGGACTCTGCACTCTTCTCCTGGAAATGTTTGCTGTTCCATCCACTCTGGCACATGCACTTCTCTGAGATATTTGATCCCCACTCTTCTACTGTCAGATTTAACTAGCCTGGATTTTCTGTGTCTTGTAGTGTGGGCTAGCCTCTGACCAGTCCAGGAAGCCTTCCCTAGACCGCTGCAGTAAACAGGGGATCTGGAGTGTGTTGTTCTGGTTTAATTCTGTTGCTGTGATGAACAGTTTACCAAAATCAATGTAAGGGAGAAACTGATTTATTTGACTCCTACTTCTAAGCCATAGTCTGTCGCTGAGGGAGGTCTGGGCAGGTACTCAGAGGCAAGCCCACGTGCTATTCCACACAACATTATCTATGACCAAGGAACTCACTTTACAGCTAGAGAGGCACAGCAGGAACTATGGAGGATGCTGCTTGCTGTCTGGATCACTAGCTCCTGAATAGCTAGATTTTTTATCCAGCCAGAGATCACCTGCCCAGGGAATGGTAACGCCCACAGTGGTTGGGCATTTCTACATCATTAATAGTAGAAACAGGCGCTCAGTAGACACTCCCTTCTTAGGTGAGTCTAGGCTGGATCAAACTGGCAGCTAGAGCTAACCAGCAAAGATATTCAAGTCTATGATCTGAGAGTACAGATCAGTAAAAATGGTGTCCATGAAATTTATGTCCCATCCTCACCCTGCTCCACTCTGCCCCACAAGCTTCACACACCATCCTGTCTCCACACAGTCTCCACGAGCAGCTTCCGGAGATTCTCCAAGATGAACAGATCCTGAGAAGACATCCTGAAGTTCTCCTGTCATAACTGACAGGGCCCACCCCTAACAAGGTCATGTGATAACAGATAAGAGAATTGTTGCTGTAGGAAGTCTTACAGCTAGTGGTTACTCACCCACTGGGCTTGACCTCTTACACTATATATGCCGATGTAGAACATGCATCCGGCCTCTCGGTTGTGGTTGTGGGATTCGTTTTCTGATCTCCGTTCAAGCAGAGGAGTCTGATTTGTGAGTCTACCCCTAAATAAATGACCATCTATTTCTCAATTCTGAGCTAGTGTGGGATTTCTTTTAAGCATTCTTCCACAAATTGTCGGTGGAGATCAGGGGTTGGCCACACCATAACCTGCATCTTCAAGCTAGAGAAATTATCTATGTTTTACTTAGCTCAGTGGAAGCTCAGTCAGCTCTCCCGTGGGGCTACACGGCTTCTCTCTGACTCTACCTTTCTTTCTCCCAGCATTCAGTTCTGTCTTCCCTGACTACCTAAGTTCTGTCCTGCTATAGGTCCAAAGCAGTTTCTTTATTCATTAATGGGATTCAAGCATACAGAGGGAATTCCCACGTCAGTCAGCCATTTTATTTACTTTATTCACTTAAGAAATTTACTTATTTCTCTGATTTTTTTAAAGACTCCTTTCCAAAGGATTTTCTTGAGCCACAGGCAGAGACTGTCCCTGAGCCCCTGCTCCTCATCCCTAACTTCACTGCATGTTTCCTTCACAGATGCTGCTTCTCTTTGCTACAGCTTCACTGTTGCCAAGTCAGGGTCTGGACCATGGTGGCACAAAGTCCAAGGCCAACTGAATGAAGAGATTTTCTTTCCTACAGCAGCAGCAGCAACAACTGTCAAGCCATTGGTGTTCTGGGGAACCGACTAAATGCCACAAACATCTGTGACAAACAGGTTGATACTCTGAAAGATGGAGTTGACCTGCTCAAAGAACAAGTGGTTCACATGAAGCGGGAGAAGACGACATTCAGAGGTAAGCTTCAAATGGCCCCATATTCTTGGGGTAGAGTGCTTGCCTGGCATGCATGAGGCCCTAGTTCAATCTGCACTGCCACAAACTAAATAAAAGAACATATCAGATGGGCCCCTGAAGGAAAGAACAGGATTTGTGACAGGTTAGGGACATTCATTGTTTTCATGGAGGAAAAAATGAGTCACTGGTAGTCAAACCTAAGTGGTCCTGCAGCAAGGCTGTAGGGTAGAGCAAGGTCAGAGGATGGGAAGAGAGGGGAAGGGACAGGACTGAACAAGGGCAGAGGCTGATCTCTTTCCAGTGGGCACAGAGCCCCTCTCTCTGCAGGCCAGGCTGTGTTGTTGGCATGAAGGAGATGGACGTGTCAATGGATCCTGGGACTTTGACCTCAATGGACACAAAATGGCCCATGTTGACTCAAGCACTGGGGAGTGGACTGAAGTTGATCCTGGATCCAGGTGGATGAAAGAGATGTGGGAGAAAAACAAGGATTTAACAGACTTCTTATCCAGGACCTCACAGGGGGACTGCAGGGCCTGGCTTAAGGAGATAATCAAGTCACTCTTGGAAGAATAGCTGGAGCCTGGGAAGAAGGGGAAGAAACTCGCCGCAGATTAGTGTGTGTGTGTGTGTGTGTGTGTGTGTGTGCATGTAGTAATGTAATCACCATGAGTCCTTGGGTTAATGGTCATTTCTTCCGCCATTCATTTCATTTCTCTCCCTCTCCTATCTCATTAATTGTGGATACATGGTTCTCTCACTGCGGTTCTCGCTGGCTGTCACAGTCTGAGCATCCTTGTATTTCCTGGCCTTTTCCTCATTCTGCACTCACTGTTGCTTTTCCTCTCACCTGATCTTTCTTCTTCCCCGGCACCACCCTCACGGGTCATCTCATGCCTCCTATCCTGCCAGAGGAAAGATAAGGCTCCATTATTATCCTGCTTCTCCTACTATAGCTGCCTGAGTCTTATGAGGTCACAGAACATGCTGTCTCTCCCTTCCTACTCAGGATCCACCTAAACAGTTGTTACATAGCAGTGGGTGGAACTCTGTGTGTTGCTGAATTGCTAGACAACCCAGAAGCTATGGTGAGATTTCCTCAGATTTGAGGTCTGGTCAAAGACTCAACTTGTGTTTCTACTTCAGCCTTAACAACCACTACTCCACATGTGGACCAGCCTTTGTCCCTGGCCATCAAGCCCAACATCTCTGTCCCACTAATAATCCTCCGCTACTCCTTTCTTCTGTGGTCTCTGAGGAGAATCCTTGACAATGAAGGTACTGAGGGCCATGCTGGGAGTGGGGTGAGACAAAGGTGGGCGAGGAGTGAGGAAGCAGGAATGAATTCCTGAAGACTTGATGCTGTTTCTCATCTATAGCATCTTATTGAGAAAGGAGGCAGGAGATCTGGAGTTCATGTCACCTGCTAGCAATAGCTGTGCACGCTCACCCTTGACAGGACAGGAATCATGTCACAGAGCAGTGGGGAATGAGAAGGGAACACAGTAGGTGCCTGATCAGAGCAGGTTCCTAATCAGGAGGGTCCCATGATGCAGATGTGGAAACATTAGGAACACAAATGAATAATGTGGTAGCTCTACTCAATGAATAGGGAGAAGAAGATTCTATACCACAGACAAAGATAAAGAAGACATAAATAAAGAGATGGTACAGGGGCAAGACCACTTCCTGTTTGTGTCGGACTTGGGTTCCAGTCCCAGCACCCACATGGCAACCATACAGTTCCAGGTCCGGGAGATCCAGCCCCTTCTCCACAGACACCAGGCATTCATACAGTGCACTTACAGGCATGCAAGCTTATGCTCACACACATGAACTCACAATGAATAGAGCAGCGGCCTCCAGAACCCCTGGAGCAGTGGCCCCACTGCAGGCAGGTGGACTGAGCTGCTGCTGGAGTCTGCTCCTATCTGGGCTGCTCAGATGAGAAGGTGGGGCTGAGACAGTCACATCCATACCTGTGTGTGTCACTCTAAGGCTGAGAAAGAATGGAGAAGAAGGCTGGATAGGGGTCCCCATGACTCCTCCAGCCCCTCCCATCATGCCCTGAGTCAGGAAGCAGAGCTAGTCATCACCACTTTATTCTCATCTCTCAGGTCTGCAGCAGGGCCTGGGGCTCTGGGACAAGGGAAAGAAGGAGGAAGACAGTAGGGGATCCAGGATGGAGAGCCCAGGGGTGATGGAGGAGGGAACTGAATGACCCTCAGTGAGGGTGGCTGTGGGGTGGTGATGACTGGTACAGGGCACCCAGGAGAACTGACCCAGGCTCTCCTCAGATCCTTCAAAAGACGTGTTTCCTTGCTGCAGGTTGAAGATGCTCCAGAGAAGTCGTGAGAGTTCATCTGGTGCCACCACTCTCCCTTTCCATCAGCCTCCACCAGATGAATCATGACGCTGCAGACACAGCATTTTATGGTCTTCACCCTGTACTGTTTCCTTGGGGCTCCCTGGTTGAATTTGCCCATAACATGAAACTACTTGAACCAGAGATCTGAAAAAGGACATGGCTGTGTACACATCCTTAGCATAGGAAACAGGACAGCCAGATCTCCTTAGTGGGAATGTGAACTTTTTACTCTTGTGTATCTAGGTCAATGTGAGACAGATTAGAAAGGCCCTACCCCCACTAAGGTATTTGCTTGGAAGTTAAATTCTGTTAAAAATATTGATTTTGTAGTAGATATTTATTAGGCAGCCATCTCTAGAACAAAAGAAAAAAATGTGTCTTTTATTTTTCAATGTCTGTATATAATATAGTCATAAGAGAAAATGTAATATTTTATAATATCATTACTATTATAGGTTAGTCATACACTAGGTAGCCTAGCAATGCCCACATTCACAGTGAGAACAGAGAACCCGGAAGCTGCTCAGTCTGACAGGCTGGCTGTCCCTGCAGTGACAATCTGGCAGTGAAAGGCAGAAGGTCGTGGGAGCTGGTGCTGCTGGGTCCACATCCTCCTGGTGCAGGTCTGGGTCAGCGCTGCTCTCCACTGTGTCAGAGAAGCTTCTTCTGCACATCCAGACCTGGGATGGAAGGAGAGTGAACTCACACTGATTTCCTCTGACTGCACAGGGACACTATGCACAAGTGCACTAGCACTCCCCCCTCCCCCACGTGACACACACACACAGTGACAGCATAAAGACTTGAAAATATGGAAAGATCACTACTGAAAACATGTTTTTGAGGTAGGTCATAACTATGTAGCACAACATGGAATGGAACTCACTACATAGACCGGGCTGACCTGGAACTCAGAGATCTTCCTGCCTCTACGTCCCTAGCATTGGGCATAAAGGTGTGTGCACTACACCTGACTGATTCTTGGATTTTGAGCTCTTATGTTGTGCTACCTAAGTATGTGGGCCCATAATTCGATATGGCCCAAAAGCATTTAGCCCGGTTTGAGCGGATCACATAGCTCTGCAGACAAGCTGTCTCTGCCCTTAACAAAAATCAGGATGCCTGCTCCTAGTTTCTTTTGTTAAAATGTGGATTACCTGAGAAGAGCTGTTTGACTGAAGCTGATGTCTTAAGAGTTTAGATGTTTGGTGCTTTCTTCCTTTGTAATTTGGAGGATGTCTTATAGAGATGCTAATTCATGGACAACCTGACTGCCAGATGCGGACATGACCAGAGCCCATGCACCTGGTTGCCTAGGAGATAGCCTAACGTGTTCCTGCTCTATTCATGTGTGGATATATAAGCTGTTTGGAGAATAAATGAGAGATCTTTTTGGAGAGAGATCTTGCCCGTGAAAGATGACCGTGTAAGTTGTGTCTGATTATTCCTTGCGACTCCGTTCCAGTCCAGTTAGGGAATCTGTGTTGGACCCACACGGGCTCTGACAGAAGTATCACTAATGTAAGATGCACTATTTCTCCCTAATTAATTTGTAACTATAGTGGCATTAAGTAGACTGGCCATACTCAGGTATCTCAGGCATCACTAAAGGAAACCTGTAACAACTAATCCAAGGAAAGAGAAATTGAGGACTAGTAGTTGTTTAGTTGAAGTCACTGGTAATGTCTGTCCTTACTTTTCCTTACTGGAAGCCATCTGATTGCTGACGTGGCATCTTTAAATAATGCCATCTTTCTATTCAGATGTTTGTGAACTTTCTTCTTGTGATTGCTTTGCATGTGTCCATGTTGTGGCGATGCCTATTTCATTTGTAATAAAATGGCTGTAATATTTTCTTTGTTCTTTGTCAATCTGTATAAAGACCTGTCAATATTCATTATTTTGGTCCGGAGGGGGTTGGAGGTTGAGACAGGGTTTCTGTGTGTAGCCTGGACTCTGTTCATCTGAGGGGACTAACCCTGACAAGAAATGGAGGTTTGACCTCACAGAAATCAAGCCTCTCACACCCAAGTTTAAGTATCTGTGTGTGTTGACACTTTCTCAACTGGATAGCAGCCTTTGCTACTCAGAGGGGTCACTGCTCTGACAGTGACCAAGACTCTCTTACAGAAGATCATTCTAGGTTCGGACTGCCCTTGTCAATCGGATCAGATGATGGACCTGCCTTCTCTTGTCCATAGCTTAAATGGTCAGTAAGGCCTTAAGGTCTCCTGGGAATTGTGCCTACTGACTTCAGAGCTCAGGATGGGTCCAAGACAGAACTGGGCTCTTAAGTCAGCCTTCTCCAAGTTAATTTTGGAAACCAGTAAAAAATTGGTCCAAGCTTTCACTCCTGAGCCTGCTTGCGGTGAGATGTTCCACCCACAAGGCAGCACTCACCCCATGAGATTGCTTTCGAAAGACACCTGTGGGGCCCCTGCTAACACCTCCACCAGCAGAGGGTTGATCCACAGGAACCAAGAAGGAATCCCTGTTTAACCTGACTCAGTGGGCAGTATTGGTTCAGACTTTGAAAGTCTGACACCAGGTAGTTTATTTTAGACATATTTAAACATAGAAAATAGGGAAAAATGTTTCCTAGTGACTATTAATTCCATCTCTGTGCACAGCAGAGCTTAAAACAGGACTACATGGAAATTCTTCTCAAGTGCAGGTGACATCTTCAATAAGGATAGGATCTACAGATTATCTGAGGATACAAACTCAGGATAAGGGTCTGGGGGAGGATCCTGCTGTGATTGGCTGAGATAAACAAGATCAAGATAAGGATCTGGGGTAGCTGTTGTGGTCTGACCATACAGATAACACAGAGGTCACCAGGCTATTAACCCCATCTGTCCCAGCCTTCTGGGCAGAAAACAGGTTATACATGTCTCTTTGAAGAGATGACCCTGTGCATTCAGTATTCCTGATTTCCCTAGTATTCATCAGTGAGCACAAGGACCTACATGCCTCCTGCACCTCCCACCTCCCTAGACAGCCCTGACTGTCCTGGAACTCTATCCATAGACCAGGCTGACTTCAGATTCAAAGAGGTCTACCTAACTCTGCCTCCCCAGCGCTGGGATTAAAGGCAAGTGCCACCACCACAGGGCCCCTTTTTAAATTTTGTTTCATTATTTTGTTTTTTTCCAGACAGGGTTTCTTTGTGTATTCTTGAATGTCCCAGAACTAGCTTTGTAGACCAGGCTGGCCTCAAACTCACAGAGAGTCTGACCAATTATGTCAGACCAAGGGTAAGTACAAAACTAATAAACAATGCCTAGATTGTAAGATTTTAAGTTTTAAACTGAGGGGATATGATGGCCAAATAGTTGTGAAGTAATAATATGTTCTAAGTAATAATATATTCTAAGTAATTGTAGTGTGATTGTTTTGTATTTTACACGAAGCTATGTTCAAATTTTGCTCTTTTTTGTTATTTATTTATTTATTAAAGATTTCTGCCTCCTCCCCACCACCGCCTCCCATTTCCCTCCCCCTTCTCCAATCCACTCCCCCTCCCTCATCAGCCCGAAGAGCAGGAGAGGTTGTGGAGTATGTTCAAATTTTGCTCTTTTAATCTTGTTTCCCATGAAAGTTAAGCACTCACAATAAGTACTGATTTATGAGCAGGAGAGGAGAATGTCATCCACACAACAAATGACCAATACCTCGGGAAATTTAACCAGCACCGACTGAAGTGCTTAAGTACAGAATAGTGATCTATTGGGAGGCTAGTTTTCATCCCCTAGGGTAGAATTTTCCAGAGGTATTGGAACTGTGGCAGTCAGCTAAGTATGGGCAGGTTCTTTACTTCCAACCATTATCACCTGCCAGAGTAGGACTTGGCCATCCATAAATTTAATAAGAGGCCTGAGTCTCAGTAGTTTACCCTGAAGCAATATCTGGTTGCAGGAAGAACCACAAGCCGAGATTACCCAACCACCACTCAAGAACAGACCATTCAAAGGAAATGCCTAATATTCCAACTGCTGTAGATAGGATCACCTGCCAACACACACTCACCAGGACACCCCCAGAGAAATGTCAGCCAATCAGGTGTCCTGAACCTCAAAAACTCCTCACCCCCACCTTTACTATAATAAAAACCCAATTCTAACTGAGCTTGGGGCTCTCACGTTTATTCCAATACGTTGAACATGTAGAGAGAGTTTGCAAACTTTCTTAAAATAAAGGCTTTTTGCTTTAACATACAGGACTCTGTCTCCTTGTTGGCTTTTGGGGGACTTTGTGGATTTGGCCATAACAGGGAGATTGGCTGTTGATTGTTTAAAGTAGGAACAAAAAATGGAAAATAATGTTCCCTTTCAGGATGTAAAGGAAGAGAGAAAAGGCAGTCTTGATCAAGTATAGTAATGTAATGTTGGTGAGAAATCACAGTAGAAGCATGGAGTCCTGACTGGAGGGTCCCCGCTGTTTGCATAGTCACATTTATGCACCTATGATCATGTAAAATTCTAAATTCATGCTTTGTCTTATGAACTGTAAAAATGGGGGAGATCAAGTGCTGGTGCATGCTTTTAATCCCAGCACTCCTGAGGCAGAGGGATGCACATCTCTGAGTTCAAGGTCAGCCTGGTCTAGAATGAGTTCCTGGACAGCCAGGGGGTACACAGAGAAAATGTGTCTCTGAAGAAGGGGAAAAAACAAAAACAAAAAGCAAAACAACAACAACAACAACAACAAAAAACTGGGGAAGTTCAAAGGACCATCCGAAAGTTCTTTATCCCCTAGTTACAATTTTTTTTGACCTAGAAGTTGGGCCCGTTATAATTTTTCCCCAAGAGGAGGTCAGTGATCAGAGGGGAGGTGGGAGTGTGGAGAAAAACCTAAGTGCTGGGGTAGGCTAGACCTAGGGGTCAGACAATGGAGGAAACATCTCCCCACCCCCACCCTCCCCATACACCCAGTCCTTGTGTGTCATCAGACAACAGGAGCTGAGACAGTCCTGACAATCCGGGAGTGCAGCCCTGGAGGAGGGCGCCCTAGGGAACCTGCTAGCTCCTTCTCCAGGTGGGGGTAGGGGGAGGGAGGGGGCCTTGGAACTTTGAGCTTCCTCCTGATTGATCAGCATCTGAAGGGGAGGAGCCCAGAAGTAATGAGATTCATAGGCTAAGCGGAGTGGGCGTGGTACGTGGTGAGTAGAGGGCGGGTCCTGTATATATTATGCTGATTTGGGCTGCTCTCTGCCTAGATGCCAGCTGAAGACACTGACTTTTTTTTTAAAGAATTTTTTTTTTTATGTTTTACATACCAACCCCAGTTTCCTTTTCCTCCTCTTCTCCCCCTCCCCCGCCCCATTTCCACCCATCCCACCCCATTTACTCCTTAGAAGGAGTAAGGCCTCCCTTGAGGAGTCAACAAAGTCTACTATACCAAGTCTGCAGGGCCAGGCCCTCCCTGCTGCATCAAGGCAGAGCAAGGTATCCCAGCATAGGGAATAAATCATGGCCCCATTGGCCCCTGAAGCAGTTCAAGCCCACACAACTGTCACCCACATTCAGAGGACCTACTTGGGTCATAAGCAGGTTCCCCAGCTGTCAGTCCAGAGTCCCTGAGCTCCTAGTAGCTCAGGTCAGCTGTCTCTGTGGATTTCCACATTATAATCTTGAACCCCCGCTTGCTTTATGAAGTCACAGATTTTATTCTGTCTCTGTCTTTCCTGATTCTGTTGCCTAGGGTCCCAGGGTGAGTGAGATGAAGGCACCCCGGGCTGTGGGAGCCCAGGACAACTGTGCCCTCCATGCCCCAAAGGAGCAAGGGAATGAGCTAGCAAGTCAGAAACCGCCAGAGACCAGAGCCACAGTGCTCCCTGGCCCAGTGTGACGAAATCGCAGTGCTCAGGGAGGGAGGAGCAGAGGCCCTGGAGGGACCCCAAAGAGATGTAGGAAAATAGGGGAACTCCGTGTGTCTGGAGGACCGGGAGGCCTGAATTCATAGTCCAGATGCCTGAAACTTTGCGAATCTTTGCAAGGGGTTTTCTGCGGGGCGGTATGAGGACTCCCCCATTCTCTCTGCAGGGCAGCTCCAGTCACACCTGTCGGGTTCCGGGCCTCAGGAAGAAACCATGGCAAAGGCTGCAGTCACCAGAAGCAATCTTTCCCTAGTTCTGTGCCTTTTCGTTGTACTGAGCTGTCTGGGGTCCAAGCTGCCTGCCAGTGAGTTACCGGGACTTAAATGGAGAAGTGGGGGAGGGGAGCATCGGGCTACATAGTAGGGAAGATAAAAGTCTCCTCAGGGGAAGCTCCAGGGCTTTTCTCTTCACTACCACCAGAATTTAAGTCTCTGCTCCCTGGTCCTTGCAGCGTCCCTCCCCCATCCTCACAGGTGAATTGACAAAGTTAGGGGAAAGTCACTGTGGCAGGGACTGAAGGGGCTGCGTGAATGAGGAAGGCACAGCAGCAGAGGGGAGTAGCTAGTGAGGCCCTCAGCACCACTGGGGTCTACAGAAGGCTAACCAAGTCACCAGTGTGCAGCCCTCCAGGAAGCGGTGTCAGACAGCTGCCCTGCACCTAAGGCAGTCTGTGCTCTGAAGACTGCCTTCCCGGGGTTCCTCACAAGCCCCCCACCATTCGGGAACCTCTTTGCTCTTTCTTTCACATCTTCTCACCCCCCCCCTTTTTTTTAATCAAAAGATCACAAGAGTTGCAGCCTTGGACAAGGCAGCTACAACCATACTTGTTCGTAGTTTTTTTTTCCTTCTTTTTTCTTTACCTTCTTTCTTTCTCTTGTTGTTTTAGGGTGGGATTTCACACCATAGCACCATAGCACACACTGTAGAATACATAATCTGCAATAATCCCTCCTCTCTCTCCCTCTCTTCCTCTCTCTCTCTCTCCCTCCTCTCTCTGTCTCTCTCTCTGTGTGTTGTAGAAGGAGGTCACATGTTTGTCCTAGCCTCCCAGAACCGAAATAACAACACAGAAACTGTATTAATTAAATCATTGCTTGATTCATTAGGTCTAGCTTCTTATTGGCTAACTCTTACACATTAATTTAACCCATTTGTATTAATCTGTATCACTACATGGCTATGACTTACTGGCTAATATTCTGGCATCTGTCTCTGGCGGGGCTACATAGCTTCTCCCTAACTCCTCTTTCTTTCTCCCAGCATTCGCTTTAGTTTTCCCCACCTAGCTCTTTCTGCCCTGCTCTGCTATAGGCCCAAAGCAGTTCCTTTATTAACCAATGGTATTCACAGCATACAGAGGGGAATTCCACATCACCTCCCCCTTTCTGTTTAAATAAAAAAGAAGATTGCAACTTTAACATAGTAAAATTACATACAACAAAACATGTATTAAGCAAGAATTACAGTTATAATATTTATATCTACTTTATTTTTATCATAACTAAGGAAAACCGTAACTATATGTACATATTCTTCAACTCCACCAAAGACTCCAGAAGGATATAATATTACCTAAGTAAACAGGAAGTGCTTTGTAAGCAACTTCCAAAACTCTAGAATTGACAGAGACTTCTCATTACCTGGACACTCACCCAAAGTTCTTCTGTACCATTGGGGCATCCCTATTCAACCTATCCTCTTGAAGTAGATTGGTGTTGCCAGGAGCAGATGTGTCTCACTGTCATGAAAAGTCCTAAGTTCTTAAAATATTTTAAATGCCATATTCTTTAGTCTTTGAAAGGTTTGAAGAATGCCTATTCATCTGAAATATATCTCTGTACATCTAGAAAATCTAACATGACTACAAGCTTGACTATTATAGGTAACTATCTATTAACCTATATTTCTTAATTATACATTACATTTTTAAATGAGCTTCACAAACAATACCTTAATCAATAACAGAAATATACATATAATAAAATCAACCTTCAATTTGTATCAATAAACCAAGATCCATACCAATGCAAATCTCTATAGCATATCCCCCTTTAAAAGTAAACAAATATTTGTAAACAATATTTGGAAATTTGGACATAGTTCTCTAGACTATTTCCTGCTGACTGGGGACACTATTATTGAGGTCTTTCATGGTGTATCCTGTGTGTTAGGTTCATCTCAGTCAGCAGTTGGGCAAAGTAATTTTTTGGAGGGTGTTCACAGTGAATTTCAGGGGGTCTTGGAGTATCAAACCATATTAGTCTGGAAGCAGGTTCTCATCCTATGTGGAATCAAATGAAGAACCTCTTTTCCAAAGCAACTTATCCTTAGACTCAAATTTTGAATTCAAGAAGCCTTTAAAATATCTATGCTGGTTTAGCTTAGCAGCCCATGGAATGAAATGTCTCTCTATATTTAGCTCATTCACAGTCAAAAAATTCAAAGAAAACACAATAATATACATAATCCAGTCTCTCTGTGTATTCTCCATCTTTGCATGGATTTTTCTTTCTTTACTCCTTCTAATGTATGACTGTCTCTACTCTGTCTCTTTAATGACTTTGTTTTATTATTGTATAACTCTCTCTACTCTTTTTCTTCTCTCAGGCCTATGTACATTTTTTAAACACACTGTATCTTGTTTAGAGGTCTTTTATGTCTGAGTCTGTCCAATTGTATATCTGTAATTCTTTACTGTCCAGGGGTGCTTCTTAAAATGCTAAGCACTTCTTAAAAACTTAAGCTATGCCATTGCTAGGGGAAATATGGCACTGCCTGCTTGCCCCATCCAGCCCAGCATAACAGAGGTGCTCAGCACCTCTGAAAGCCATGCATAGTGCCCTGTCTCTAGACACAAAGCTGGTCCATGTTGCCACCAAGCAAACCATAGCATGTTGCTCACAAAACCCCATTCAAGTGCTCAGTCTCCTGAAAGAGCCAGAGGTTGTGCTGGAAGCATGGCCCAGACATCCTGCATTTCAAAACGACATGGCTTTTTTTTCTGCTACTGCTGAATCAGGAAAACCTCTCTTAAAGGAGCTGTGGCACACCACCAGCAAACAGCAAGAAGGTGTGTTAAACTCTGTATTTTTGTATTTCTAGAATTCCTTTCCAAGCCCTCGAAGGTTTTAAGTGGATTTTAGTTGGCCACGTGGGTGACAGTGGGTTGGAGGAGGCTGCTTGTTTGTCCCAGCCACCCAGAATTGAAATAACAATAGAGAAACTATATTAATTAAATCACTGCTTAGCCCATTAGCTTCTTATTGCCTAACTCTTACATATGAATTTAAACTAGTTCTATTAATCTTTGTATCACCACATGACTGTGGCTTACCAGTTAAAGTTCTGGTATCTGTCTCTGGTGGAGTTAAATGGCTTCTCCCTAACTCCTCCTCCTTTCTCCCAGCATTCACTTTAGTTTTCCCTGCCTAGCTCTTTCTGCTCTGTTCTACTATAGGCTCAAAGCAGTCATTTGTTAATCGATGGTATTCCATACAGAGGTGAATCCCACATCATTCAGTATTTCAAGTTCCTGAATCACAGATGTGTCACACCGAGCTCAGATTCAACTCCTATGTGTATCATCATCTTTCAGTCTTGCTCACCTCCCTTTCCAGTGCTTCTAACCAAACCACACTTCAAATCCATACAGTGCATTTAAGCCCTCTTCCACTGGGTGGCAGTCTGTGTTCATGCCTGAAGACATCTTAGCTAAGCCTGGGCTGACATGCCTTGTCCATTAGGGTCTGACAATGTTACTGGGTGGAGAGTATGAAATCTCCTGCCCTCCTAGGCTCATATAGTCTACCTCCTGGGCGATGTCATCAGATACTGGTGTTCATTTAGGAGGAGAGGGTTTGTTTTTTTCTGTAAATAGAAGGCACTAAATATCTTCAACCTGGCAAGTCTCACTGTATCTAACCTGCATCCAATACTCAGGTCTACATTCAGTGTAGACAGAAGGTAACAAGTCGATAAATGGGAAATCAGATTTGTCCTCTGTCCATTCTTTTGACCCCAGATTAGGGAAATCCCAAAACCAGTATCAGTGCCCACCCACCCAGAGTGTCTTCAGAAGTACTGCCAAAGCTGCATGGTTCCCAGTCAGCAGTGGGTTCTATGCTGCCTGTGACATCTGGGTCAGCTAGCAATGACACAAAGAGGTCCTGGCTTTAGGGAATGCGGCTCAGTCCATTGCTACCCAATGGAGTCCTTGCATTCCATCATTGTGAGGACACTCCTTGAAGCCTGAGGTGTTTGCTGAGAGAGAGGTGGTACTGACTTGAGAACTAACTTCAGTTTCTTCATCTAGATAAGATCTCCACAACCATCTGGAAACAGGAGATGTTCTGTCAGACAAGAGTCCTTGTCCCTCCCTGCCAGGCAGCTGTGAACACACAAGGGGCTTGTTCTGTCCCTGCAGCAATATCTCACTGCTGGACACCTTGTCTGATTATTACCTGTGCACCTAGTAACCTAGAGGGAAAGAGCTCACCTCATCATGTCTGCCTGAGACCTGATGGGCCTTCTGATAGCCCAGGACCACAGGCTGCTCTCTCCCAGGGCCCAGGACCATGCCAGGAGCCACAGTGTATTTTCCCTGCTGCAGATGGGTCAGGCTGGCTTCTGCACAAGCATGGCGATTCTCCAGTTAGACACTGCCATGGACTCCACCCAGGGCCATTTACTAGAACTGATACCTTGGGCTGACAGATTGTCCTGGGTCATAGAGCCCTAGGACAGGTCCAGTCATGTCTCTAGTTGCTTTCAAGTTCCAAGAGCAAAGTTTTCCAGATGTAACAGAAACAGTCTGTCCTGTGAAGATTTCATTGTTCCTATAGTAGCTGTATTGGTCACTTTCTGCTACTGGGATGAACACCAAGGCCACGGCCAAACACAGAAGGAAGGATTTGGGATTTTAGAGTTTCAGAGGACAAGAGTCCATCACCTCACAGCAGAGAAGCATGGCACCTGGGGTGCATGGTGGTTGGAGCAGCAAGCTTAGTATTTTTAGTTTGGTTTGTGTTTCTGTGACAAAGTCCCACTGTTTAGTCCCTGCTGACCTAGAACTCACTACATAAAACAGGCTTGATACAAACTTATAAAGTTCTGCCTTCCTCTGCCTCTCAAGTGCTGGGATTAAAGCCCTGTGATACCATGCCTAGCTGAGAGCCTGCATCTTAAACCTCAAGCATGGTCCAGACTGGGTTTTCTTAAAGAAACGGAATGGGTTTCAAAACCTCATCCCGTGTCATACTTCCTTCAGACAGCCATGCCTCCCGAACCTGTCCAAGCAGCTGCCATCAACTGGGGACCAAATATTCAAAATTTAACTTTATAGAGGACAGGCTCACCCAAACCAGCACACCATCCATTCACAGGAGCATCTCTGGGTTCATCCCTGAGTGACAGGGCAGTAATGAAATAGTGCAGAAAGAATGACTGCATTTGCTGCTGGGCTGAGTGGTCACTCTTGTGGCCCTCCTAGGAAGGCAATCAGGGTCTTTCATAGAGGTGGTTCAGTTTTAATCTTTATTTTAGTTTTTTTTGTATTGACAGCATGTATGTATGTGCACCACTTATGTGCCTGGTGCCTTTGGAGGACAAAGTGCATTTGGTCTCCTGGAACTGGAGTTACAGGCGATGGTGAGCCACCAAGAGCAGTTGCTGAGAACCAAGAATCAAACCTGTCTGTCACTGAGGGAGGTCAGGGCAAGTTCTCAGAGGCAGGCCCGTGTGCTATTCCCCACAGCATTATCTATGACCAAGGAGCTCCCTTCACAGCCAGAGAGGCACAGCAGGAACCATGGAGGATGCTGCTAGCTGTCTTGATCACATCTTCTGCAGAGCTAGATTTCTTATCTAGATTTCTCATCAGAGACCACCTGCCTAAGGAACAATAATTCCCACAGTGATTGGGCATTTCTACATCATTCACAGTCAAAACAGCCCCTCAATAGACACTCCCTTCTTAGGTGAATATAGGCTGGATCAAACTGACAAAGTAAACCAGCAAAGATGGTCAAGACTTTCCTTCCTTCCTTTCTTTCTTTCTTTCTTTCTTTCCCTTTCCTCTCTTTCTTTTTTTTTTAAAGACATTATTCCAGAATGACTTTTTTGGTCCAAAAACTGTCTCTGAGGACTGTCTCTGAGTTGGTGCTCCTCATCCCTAACCTCACTGCATGTTTCCTTCACAGAAGTTGTGTCTCTTTGCTACACCTTCACTGTTGGCCAGACAGGGCCTGAATTATGGAGGCAAGAAGTTAGAGGCAAAGTGAACAAAGAGACGTTTGTTTACTGCAGTAATAACACCTGCCGTGCAAACGGTATTCTAGGAAGAAAACTGAATACCACAAAGATCTGGCAACCCCAGATTGGTGTTCTGCAACAAGGAAGTGGACTGTTCGAAACGCTCGTGCTTCGTGTGATGCAGGAGTGGACACTGGGGGGTGAGTTTTAAATTGCCCAGTAGTGTTGGGGATGTAGCTCAGTGATAGTTTACCTAGCATGCACGAGGCCCCAGATACAATTTCCACTGCTACAAACAAAATAAAAGAACTTATTAGATGGCTCCATGAAGGAAAGGACAGGATTTGTGACAGGTTAGGGACATTCATTGTTTTCATGGAGGAAAATTAAAAAAAAAAAGAATCACTGGTAGTCCCTCCCACCAAAGAGACCCAATAGTGGTGTAGGAGGCCCTTCTGTATTTGTGTTGCTTTCATTGGTTATTAAAGAAACTGCCTTGGCCTAGTTGATAGGGCAGAATTCAGGAAGGCAGGGATGACAGAACAGAATTCGGGGAGGAAGAAAGCAACAGAGAGAGCCTAGATGCCATCGATCTCCAGCCTGAGATGGATGTAGGTTAGAATCTTCGCAGTGAGCCACGACCTCGTGGTAATACACAAATTACTAGAAATGGGTTAGACCAAGATGTGAGAGTTGGCCAAGAAAAGGCTGGATATAAAGGGCCAGGCAGTAATTTAATTAATACAGTTTCTGTGTGGTTATTTCTGGGGGTTAAGCTACCCAGGCGGCGGGACACTGCCTGCTCCTCCTCCTACACAGTAGCAAGGCTAAAATGTGAAGGGTAGAGCAAGGTCAGATGATGGGAAGGGGAGTTAGGCAGACAGGACTCATCAAGGCCAGAAGCTGATCTCTTCCCCATGGGCACAGAACACCTCTTACTGAATGCCAGGATGTGTTGTTGGCATGAAGCAGATGGGCAATTCAATGCATCCTGGAACTTTGACATCAATGAACGCAAAATGTTGCATTTTAATGCAATCACTGGAGCATGGACTACTATTGATCCTGCATCAGTCCTGTTGTTGGAGAGAATCAAGCAAAACTTGGAAGTAACTACCTTCTTACAAATGACCTCCCAGAATCACTGCAAGACCTGGTTTCAGGAGTTCAGCTTCCGCATGGCAAAAAAGGTGAAGCGTACAGGTAACTGTGAAGAAGGGTAGGAAACTCACTGCAAATGAGGGGTGTGTGTGTGTAAATATATGTGTGTGTGTGCATGTGTGTTGTATGTGTAAGTATGTGGTGTGTGTGTGTGGTGTGTGCGTGTGTGTTATGTGTATGTGTGTGGTGTGTGTGTGGTGTGTGTATGTGTGTGTGTGGTGTGTGTGTATGTGTGTGGTGTGTGTATGTGTGTGTGTGGTGTGTGTATGTGTGTGTGTGGTGTATGTGTATGTGTGTGTGGTGTGTGTGGTGTATGTGCATGTGTGTGTGGTGTGTGTGTATGTGTGTATGTGTGTGGTGTGTGTGGTGTGTGTGGTGTGTGTGGTGTGTGTGGTGTGTGTGGTGTATGTGTATGTGTGTGTGGTATGTGTATGTGTGTGTTTGTGGTGTGTGTATGTGTGTGTATGTGTGTGGTGTGTGTATGTGTGTGTGGTATGTGTATGTGTGTGTATGGTGTATGTGTATGTGTGTGTGGTATGTGTGTATGTGTGGTGTGTGTGTGTGGTGTGTGTGGTGTGTGTGTATGTGTGTGTGGTGTGTGTGTGTGTGGTATGTGTGTATGTGTGTGTGTGTGGTGTGTGTGTATGTGTGTGTGTGGTGTGTGTATGTGTGTGTGTGGTGTGTGTGTATGTGTGTGGTGTGTGTGTGTGTGTGTGGTGTATGTGTATGTGTGTGTGGTGTGTGTAATAATCTAATCACCAGGAGTTCGTGGGTTAGTGATCATTTTTTCCGTCATTCACTTGGGTTCCCACCCTCTCCTGTCTCACTAATTGCTCTCTCACTTTGACACTCACTGACTATTACAGTACAAGCGCCCTTATTTCCTGGCCTTGTCCTCATTCTGCACTCACTGTTGCTTTCATCTCACCTGACCTTTCTTCTTCCTGCCACCGTCCTCACAGGTCACCCTCATGCCTGCTCCTCTGCCATCATTACCCTGCTTCGCCTTCCATAGCTGCCTGAGTCTTTTGAGATCAGGGAACACGCCCTCTCTCCCTTCCTCCTTGAGACACACCTAAACAGCTGCTGCAGAGCAACAACAGGGGTGGAACTCTTGTGTGTTGCTGCATGACCTGAGGACCCAGAAGCTAAGGTGAGGTTTTCTCAGATTTGAGGTCCGGTCAAAGACTCAGCTTGTGTCTCCACTTCAGGTTCGTTAAAGGCCATGACCATCAAGCCTCACATCTCTGTCCTGCTGATTCTCCTCACCTGCTCCCTTCTGCTTCTTCTCTCAGGAGGATCCTTGGCAATGGCAGGTACTGAGGGCAGTGATGGGAATAGAGTAAGGGACGGATGGATGAGGAGTGTGGAAGCAATTCCTGAAGTCCTGCTCTTGTCCCTCAACTGCAGCATCTTATTGAGAAAAGAGGCAGGAGATCTGGAGTTCATGCCACCTGCTAGCAATAGCTTGTGCATCCTCACCCTTGACAGAACAGGAATCATGTCACAGAGCAGTGGGGAATGAGGTACACAGCACGTGTCTAATCAGGCAGGTCCCATTTACAGGAACACAAAAGAACATATAGTTCCTCTTACTGTGTAGAGGCAAGAGGATTCCACCCAACAGACAAAGATAAAAATATGAATAAAGAGATGGCTCAGTGGCAAGACCACTTGCTGCCCTTGCTTCAGACCTGAGTTCCCTTTCTAGAACCCATATGGCAGCTCACAACCAAACAGCTTCTGGTCCAAGGGATCCAGCCCCTTCTCCACAAACACAAGGCATTCACACAGTGCACTTACAGACATGCAGGCACACACTCATGCACATGAAATAGAAACAAATCAAGCAACAGCAGCTTCCAGAACCCTGTCCCCACTGGAGGCCTGTGGACTGAGATGCTCCTGGAATCTGTTGCTCTCATCTGACTGTGCGGATGGATAGGTAGGGCAGGGACAGTCACACCCTCAGGTGTGATGCCAATCTTAGATATTGGGAGTTTTAGAATAAAAGAGAAATGATGTCTGGAACCCCACTCAAGGCCTGGATAACCAGGACCCATGGGCCTTTCTGAATAGAGGTTCCCCCCGCCAGCTCCTCCAGGCCCTCCCATCAGCCCCTGAGTCAGGAAGCAGAGCTAGTTGTCACCACTTTATTCTGATCTCCCAGATTTGCAGGATGGTCTTGGGCTCTGTGATTTGGGAAAGATGGAGGAAGAGAGTAGGGGATCCAGGATGGAGAGCCCAGGGGTGATGGAGGAGAGAACTGAATGACTCATTGAGGCTGTGGGGTGGTGATGACTGGTACAGGGCACCCAGGAGAACTGACCCAGGCTCTCCTCAGATCCTTCAATAGATGTGTTTTCTTGCTGCAGGTTGAAGATGCTCCAGAGAAGTCGTGAGAGTTCATCTGGTGCCACCACTCTTCCTTTCCATCAGCCTCCACCAGATGAATCAGGATGCTGCGGACACAGCATTCCATGGTCTTCACTCTGTGTGGTCACTTGGGCCCTTTCTTATCACCTTGTACTCTTGGTCTCCCTGGTGGGATTTGCCCTTAACATGGAACTACTTGAACTAAAGATCAGGAAAGAGCATGGTTATGTACACATCCCTAGCATAGGAAACAGGATAACCAGATCTCCTTAGTGGAAAAATGTGAAGTTATTTCTCCTGTGCAAATAACTTGCCAGTATCTAAGTCAGTTTGAGACAGACCAGAAAGACTCCACCCTCCCTAAGGTATTTGGCTAGGAGTTAAATTCTGTTAAGTATATCAATTTTGTAATAGATATTTATTATAACCACACCTATACAAGGCAGCCTTATCTAGCACAAAACAAAGAATGTATTTGATATTTTCATATGACTATATATGATAAGGATATTTCATAACAGAAAAGTTAATATTTTATAATATTATTATAGTTTAGTCTCTGTGACATGCACCAGGTCCAGCAATGGCCACATGTACACTGGGGACAGAGAACCCGGAAGCTGCTCAGTCTGACAGGCTGGCTGTCCCTGCAGTGACAATCTCGTGGTGAAAGGCAGAAGGTCGTGGGAGCTGGTGCTGCTGAGTCCACATCCTCCTGGTGCGGGTCTGGGTCAGCGCTGCTCTCCACTGTGTCAGAGAAGCTTCTTCTGCAATTGAGACCCAGGATGGAAGGAGAGTGAACTCACACTGGTTTCCTCTGACTGCACAGGGACACTGCACACGTGCACTAGAACTCACACACACGTGACACACACACAGTGACAGCATAAGGACCATAAAGTATGGAAAGTTCACTGTTGAAAACGAGATTTATTTTTTGAGGAAGAGGCTAACTAGAACGACCTGAAATGGAACTCATTATGGAGACCAGGCTGGCATGGAACTCAGAGATCCACCTTCCTCTACCTCCCCAATATTGAGCTTAAAGGTATGTGCACCACACCTGGAAGATTCTTGGATTTTGAGCTCTTATGTTGTGCTACTAAAGTATTACTAATGTAAGACACACTATTTCTCCCTAATTAATTTGTAAACTACAGTGGCATTAAGCAGGCTGGCCATCCTCAGATATCTCAGGCATCACTAAAGGAAACCTGTAACAACTAATCCTCTGAAAGAGAAATTGAGGACCAGTTGTTTAGTAGCAGTCACTGGTAATGTCTGTCCTTCATTCTCCATACTGGAAGCTATCACATTGCTGACTTTAAAATGCCATCTTTCTATTCAGATGCTTATAAACTTTCTTCTTATAATTGCCTTGCACATGTTTATGTTTATACAAATGTGTGCATGGCTGCACTGTATGACTTTTACATAAAAATTTCCAAAGAATTTTCTCATAATTACTTCTCAAAGTTTGTGGCAATGTTTATTTCATTTGTGATAAAGTAACTGTAATATTCTCTTTGTTCTTTGTCAATATGTATAAAGTCCTGTCAAAATCAGTATACATTTTTGGGGGTCTTGAGGGTGGTTAGAGTGTATTGATATTTTGTTTGTTTTTTTTTAACAAATAAAACATGCCTGAAGATCAGAGTGCAGAGCTAAGCCACTAGAGGCCAAAGAGTGTTGGCACACACCTTTAATCCCAAGAGATGGACAGAGGCAGAGGGATCTCTGTCAGTTCAAGGCCACCCTGGGCTACACAAGATTGAATCTATTTAAAGGAAACAGATTCAATCTAAAATCTGTTTTAGGGCTCCCACAAAGATGACCTCAGAACTTGGGATCCTGTGACTTTAGTCCCACCTCTAGGGAAGTGGAGAAAGGAGTGACATGGTAGGGTGAGGAAATAGGAACTCAGTGTAGTCTGAGGAGCAGTATAGCCTGAGAAACAGTGCAGTCTGAGACATTCAGTCTAAGCAGTCTGAGGATGCAATCTGAGGACAGAATCACCCCTTTGTTCTGAGCATTGGTGGAGGTAAGAACTCTCTAGTGTCTGTTCACTTTGCTTCTCTGATCTTCATCATTAACCCTTATATATGACTCTGTTTTTATTATTAATGCCAATTAGAATTCAAATTACATCTGGCACCCAGATGTTTGGGGTGTGAATTCACTGGTGAAAATAAGAAGCTAAGACTGTTGAACAACAGAGTAGAGCTGGAGGTGTGGAAATCGACCAAGATCAACTTCTTGTAGAAGAAGATTATGTTACTATAGATAGGCAATCTCAACATGATGCCCATACCCTGGCTTTATGCTATGCAGCAGCATTGAATGTTTGGGACAAAATTGAAGAAGTAGGAAAGAAGTTTGGGTCACTTATTAAATTCATAAAGGGTCCAAAAGAAATTTTCACAGATTTCATCAGAAGATTGACACCAACAGTAAATAGAATGATACCAAATTCAGAAGCCAGACAAATTATAATTGAATCTCTGGCTTTTGAAAATGTTAATTCTTAATGTAAAGTATAATTAGGCCTTTAAAGGCAAGATCAGCACCATTGGAGGAATAGAATCAGGATACTGTTGATAGTGAATCTCATGACCATGATGATGCATGGATAGGAGAGGTGATTTCCAGAGGTTTGAACAAAAATCAAAATGTCAAGTGTTTCAGTTGTGGCAAACAAGGTCACTTTCAAAGGGACTGAACACAAGGTATTCCCAGAACAATGCTTTTTTTCTAAGCATAATTCAAATAAAATAGAACGCCTCTCCCTTAAGGATTATACAGAAGGTGAGCAAAGACAGAGCATGAGATATGTCAAATGTATAGGGTCAAGAGGACAGAGAAGAAAATTAAAACCATATGTGGCTAACATAGCAATGAATTTGTGGGGACATGATTTTTTTTTACAGCAATGGAATACTCACATTAACAGTCCATAAATTAACCTGTTTCTGGGGAAAACATTAGAAGGTATCATAAAGAACAGTCACCAACCATTCAGGTTGTACAAGAACAGGGCACAACAGCTGCTGATCTTCCAAAGGCACCAACAACCATACCTTCAAAATGGTTGACAGACAAACCTGTATGGGTTGTGCAATGACCTTTAACAACAGAGAAACTTCAGTGCTGGCAGAGGTTTCTATGCTGCCTGGTCCCACAGCCATTCAGTCCTATAGAAACACACAAAGGTTTACATTAATTATAAACTGGTTGGCCTATTAGCTCATGCTTCTTACTAACTAATTCTTTTATCTTGCAGTAACCCATAATTCTTGTCTGAGTCAGTCAGTCACGTGGCTTGGTACCTTTTATCAGTGAGGCATTCTCATCTTGCTTTTTCTGCATCTGGGTTACGATCGGAGACTGAGTCTTTTCTCTTCCCAGAATGCCTATTTTTTCATCGCTCAGCCTATACTTCCTGCCTTGTCACCCCACCCATACTTCCTGCCTGGCTACTGGCCAATTAGCATTTTATTGAAATACAAGTAACAAATCTTTACAGGGTACCAGACCATTGCCCCACAGCACTGCGGGCTTTAGATAAGATGGTACGGTAATAATTAAAGGACCAGGATATTGAAGAATAAACTGGCGCTTGGAATTCTCCTGTATTTGTTGTTAAAAGAAATCTGGAAAACAGAGATTGGTGACACATCTAAGAGCTGTCAACAAGGCAGTTCAACCGGCATATCTTAGTGTTCAGAGGTGTGCACTGCTTCCAGTCTTCATAGTCACAGCATCAGTCAGATCTTCATCAGAGCATTTTTTAAATTATCTTTAAAACGATTGACTGAGTGATTTGCTTGCTACTCTTTACCCATGGTTATAAGAGTTCACTAAAATTGCAAGGGTGCTTTCTTTTTATGACTGCTTCACACACAGTCATCTCTGAAAACCAGCGTTCACTCTTGAACCACTCATACCTCCTGGTGGAAAGGTGAGATGCACTGGGGAGGCGGGGGGGGGGGCAGAGGCAGGCGGATCTCTGTGAGTTCGAAGCCAGCCTAGTCTACAGACCTAGTTCCAGGACAGCTAGGGTTGTTACAGGGAGAAACCCTGTCTCTAAATAAAAAAAAAATAGTGAAATGCCCCACACTCTGTCCCATCCCACCCCTCTACCTGACCCCTAATACCTACCCTGTGGGCTTGGCTCATACACTTCACACTGGGTCTCTGCTGGCTATATTTTGGGAAGGTTGTAGAACTTTCAGAAGGCAGGGCTTCACTGAAGGAAATGGCTCCCTAGGGGGTAGGAGTTAATTTTTTTGTAACTTCGTGTCCAACTCTCTATGTCCTAACTGCTAGTGCCACAGGGCCAGTGGCTCTATCCCATCTACTAAGCCTTCTGTTCCATGAAGGACTGTACCTCTTCAAATATAACCCCAATAAATCCCCCCTTCCTTCCTTAAGTTGCTTCTTGGCAAATACTTTTCATAAAAGAAAAAAAACATATGATCATTTCATTAGATGCTGAAAAAGCATTTGACAAAATTCAACACTCCTTTATGATAAAGGTCTTGGAGAGATTAGGGATACAAGGGTCATACCTAAATATAATAAAATCTATTTACAGCAAGCCAACAGCTAACATCAAATTAAATGGAGAGATATTCAAAGCCATCCAACTAAAATCAGGAACACGACAAGGCTGTCCACTCTCTCCATACCTCTTCAATATAGTGCTTGAAGTTCTAGCAATAGCAATAAGACAACATAAGGGGATCAAGGGGATTCGAATTGGAAAAGAAGAAGTTAAACTTTCGTTATTTGCAGATGATATGATAGTGTACATAAGCAACCCCAAAAAATCCACCAAAGAACTCCTACAGCTGATAAACACCTTTAATAACGTGGCAGGATACAAGATCAACTCCAAAAAATCAGTTGCTCTCCTATACACAAAGGATAAGGAAGCAGAGAGGGAAATCAGAGAAGCATTACCTTTCACGATAGCCACAAATAGCATAAAATATCTTGGGGTAACTCTCACCAAGGAAGTGAAAGATCTATTTGACAAGAACTTTAAGCCGGGCAATGGTGGTGCACGCCTTTAATCCCAGCACTCGGGAGGCAGAGGCAGGCAGATCTCTGTGAGTTTGAGGCCAGCCTGGTCTACAAGAGCTAGTTCCAGGACAGGAACCAAAAGCTACGGAGAAACCCTGTCTAGAAAATCCAAAAAAAAAAAAAAAAAGAACTTTAAGTCTTTGAAGAAAGAAACTGAAGAGGATACCAGAAAATGGAAGGATCTCCCTTGCTCTTGGATTGGGAAGACCAACATAGTAAAAATGGCTATTCTCCCAAAAGGAATCTATACATTCAATGCAATCCCCATCAAGGTCCCATCAAAATTCTTCACAGATCTTGAGAGGACAATAATCAACTTTATATGGAAAAACAAAAACCCAGGATAGCTAAAACAATCTTATACAATTAAGGAACTTCTGGAGGCATTACCATCCCTGACTTCAAACTCTGTTACAGAGCTACAGTATTGAAAACTGCTTGGTATTGGCATAAAAACAGAGATGATGTGGGAGTGTCATATATCAATCTGTTGATTTCATTGGTTAAGCAATAAAGAAACTGCTTGGCCCTGTGGGTGGAGTAAACAGAACAAAATGCTGGGAGGAAGAGGAAGTGAGGTCAGACTCCACAGCTCTCCTCTCGGGAGCAGACGCCTCAGAGAGACGCCATGCCCCGATCCTGGGCAGACACACGCCATGAAGCTCCGACCCAGGATGGACTAGGCTAGAATCTTCCCGGTAAGACCGGTGCTACAGTTTATTAGAAATGGGTTGATCGGGATATCAGAATTAGCCAGTAAGGGCTAGAGCTAAAGGGCCAAGCAGTGTTTAAAAGAATACAGTGTCAGTGTAATTATTTTGGGTAAAGCTAGCCGTGGGGGCGGCCGGGTGCTGGGGACGCAGCCCCGCCGCCCTTATTACTACACAGAGAAGTCGACCAATGGAATTGAATAGAAGACCTGGATTTTAACCCTCAATCCTATGAATACCTGATTTTCAATAAAGGAGCTAAAGGTATACAATGGAAGAAAGAGAGCATCTTCAACAAATGGTGCTGGCAAACTGGATGTCAACCTGTAGAAGAATGAAAATAGATCCATATCTATCACCGTGCACAAAACTCAAGTCCAAATGGATCAAAGACCTCAATATCAATCTGAACACACTGAACCTGATAGAAGAGAAAGTGGGAAGTACTCTACAACATATGGACACAGGATATTGCTTCCTATGTATAACCCCAGCAGCACAGACAGTAAGGGCTGCATTGAATAAATGGGACCTCCTGAAACTGAGAAGCTTCTGTAAAGCAAAGGACACTGTCACTAAGACAAAAAGGCAACCTACTGACTGGGAGAAGATCTTCACCAACCCCACAACAGACAAAGGTCTGATCTCCAAAATATATAAAGAATTCAAGAAACTAGACTTTAAAATGCTAATTAACCCAATTAAAAAATGGGGCACTGAACTGAACAGAGAATTCTCAACAGAAGAAGTTCAAATGGCCAAAAGACACTTAAGGTCATGTTCAACCTCTTTAGTGATCAGGGAAATGCAAATCAAAACAACTTTGAGATACCATCTTACACCTGTCAGAATGGCTAAAATCAAAAACACCATTGATAGCCTTTGCTGGCGAGGTTGTGGAGTAAGGGGTACACCCATCCATTGCTGGTGGGAATGCAAACTTGTGCAACCACTTTGGAAAGCAGTGTGGCGGTTTCTCAGGAAATTCGGGATCAACCTACCCCAGGACCCAGCAATACCACTCTTGGGAATATACCCAAGAGATGCCCTAACATACTACAAAAGCATTTGTTCAATTATGTTTATAGCAGCATTATTTGTAATAGCCAGAACCTGGAAACAACCTAGATGCCCTTCAATGGAAGAATGGATGAAGAAAGTGTGGAATATATACATATTAAAGTACTACTCAGCGGTAAAAAACAATGACATCTTGAATTTTGCATGCAAATGGATGGAAATAGAAAACACTACCCTGAGTGAGGTAACCCAGACACAAAAAGATGAACATGGGATATACTCACTCATAATTGGTTTCTAGCCATAAATAAAGGACATTGATCCGATAATTTGTGATTCTAGAGAAGCTAAATAAGAAGGTTAACCCAAAGAAAAACATATAGTTATCCTCCTGGATATTGGAAATAGACAAGATTGCCAGGCAAAAATTGGGAACTTGGGGGTGGGGTGGGATGAGGGTAAGGGGAGATGGGGAGAGAAAAGTGAGAAGGGGATGATGGGGGGAATTTGGGGGAATGGGATGGTTGGGATAAAGGAAGGGTGGATATGAGAGCAGGGAAGTATATATCTTAATTAAGGAAGCCATCTTGGGGTTGACAAGTGACTTGACCCTAGAGGGGCTCCGAGGTGTCCAGGGAGATGTCCCCACTTAGTTCCTTGGGCAGCTGAGGAGAGGGAACCTGAAATGGCCCTATCCTATAGCCATACTGATGAATATCTTGCATATCACCATAGAACCTTCATCTGGCGATGGATGGAGATAGAGACAGAGACCCACACTGGAGCACTGGACTGAACTCCCAAGGTCCAAATGAGGAGCAGAAGGAGGGAGAACATGAGCAAGGAAGTCAGGACCACGTGGGGTGCACCCACCCACTGAGACAGTGGGACTGATCTATTGGGAGTTCACCAAAGCCAGCTGGACTGGGACTGAAAAGGCATGGGATAAAACTGGACTCTCTGAACATGGCAGACAATGAGGGCTGATGAGAAGCCAAGGACAATGGCACTGGGTTTTGATCCTACTGCACGTACTGGCTTTGTGGGAGCCTAGCCAGTTTGGATGCTCACCTTCCTAGACCTGGATGGAGGGGGGAGGACCTTGAACTTCTCACAGGGCAACTAACCCTGACTGCTCTTGGGACTGGAGGGAGGGGGAGAGGAGTGGGGGAGGGGAAAAGGAGTGGGGGAGGGGAAGAGTGAGAGGAGTGGGGGAGGGGGAGGGAAATGGGAGGCAGGAAGGAGGCAGAAATTTTTTCAATAAAAAAAGAATATTCTAAACCTTGCCTAAGAAAAGGGAGGGGGAGCTCCAGTTACAGATTGCCAAGAGGTAAAGCTGTTCTCACTGAGAGCTTCTACCTCACAGTCTAAATCCAGTTGCAATGACCAAGGTAATGCTATCTCATCCCAAATTTTTATTTCTTTTTTTTTGAAGGCTTGAATGTTTATTTAGCGTTTGCATTACCCCAACAGTAGCCCCAGTGCTATGTTCTAGTCTCGGCTATGAAGTCCTACAAAAATAAACCCAAGCTTTTGCAATCTGACTTCATCAATACAGAACTAAAGCTTTGTAGCTATTCTTAAGGGGTTTTGGATATCAAGGTGCTTATTTTCAACAAAATGCCTTGTCAGTCAGAGGATGCATGCTTATACAGAAAATCTGACCCATTTACTCATGCAACAACTTTATGTTCCCACCCTCCCTCCACCATCTCCTTTAAAATAAACATATAAGAACTATTTACAATTGAAGAAATAAGGCCAGTGACATTAAAAATAAAAGACTGGCTCATTTCAAAGTGGATGAGAATACTTAGGTGCTGCCAGAGTCTTCTAACAATGGCTGACCTGGGTTAGAGCCAGACAAGGCAGGAAGCCGGGCACACCACATCCCTTGTCTTGGATCTCGACACTAAACCTCAGTAGTTGTGGAAGCCAGGCTCTACATGAACTTCTTCACTCATCCCTCTGTCAGCCTCAAGCACTGAACATCACTGGTTCATTACACAACATGATCCATGAACCCCCCCCCCCTTCACTGCCCTTGGCCCTCCCACCCGATATGAATGGTTCACCCTGTGCTGGCCCTGCTTGGCTCCTGAGACTTCCAACTTTTAGCAGCTGGGGTAGCAGGCCAGTAGCACCAGAGGCTAGATGGGTTGCAGAGACATTTGGACACCACATGTGCCAAATAAAATTTGGTTCTGTTTTAAGAGTCAAAGCTATCATTTAAAAAAAAAATTACAACGTGAGGACTGAGCCTTTGTCTATAGAAACCTTTTTGCAGGGCTGGAGAGACGGCTCAGAGGTTAAGAGCATTGCCTGCTCTTCCAAAGGTCCTGAGTTCAATTCCTAGCAACCACATGGTGGCTCACAACCATCTGTAGAGGGGTCTGGTGCCCTCTTCTGGCCTGCACAAACAAAATATTGTATACATAATAAATAAATAAATATTAAAAAAAAACCTTTTTGCAAAATACCAAAACTTTACAATTAGGCTGTGTGCAGCCAAGAAGAAAATGTAGGTCAAGAAACCTTCACAAGGTCACCCACAAAATACTTCCCCCAAAACAAGTGGTTCTAATCAGACCACGGCCAAGTTTAGGTTAAGTCCAAAGATAAGTAGCTAAGTAGCATCCAGACTTGGTAAACAAGATCACTTCTCCCGGTGACTGTAACGTTCATTTCCTTCTGTCTTCTTCAGGACCTTGTACTGCACCCTCACACCCGGCCAGTCCCAGCTTGGTGGGAAGTGGGGTTGTGCCGTGTTGTTCCATTGCCTCTGCCTCCTCGGAATCCACCACGTGAACTGCGGGCCCCGAAGGAACCTCCCAGATACCCCAAAGGTCTCAGTGTTCAGCTTCCTCTCTTCAGCCCACGTTGTTCGCCTAGAGCTTGTTTTGAGTTCAGAGGAAGTGTTGTCAAAGAAGGACTTGGATTTGTCATAGTAACAGTTGGGCCCCCTAAGATCTTCCTCAGCAGGAGTCTCTTCACTCTGGGTCATCACAGTAGGGTCCTTCTCTTCCCCCTTCTCAGCTTTGTCATCCTTAAAATTCAGCTTCTTCTTCAATTCTTTATCGAGCTCTTCTCGGTTTGGGCATTTGCACTCTCAAAATCAAAGTCACCCTCAAAATTGATTGTGTTTTCCTTAACATTAGTTGGACGGTTTTGCCCTCTGGAACGATTTCTTGTTCGTCTGTTGCCTGACCGCCTCCGTGGAGGTCTTCTGTTCTCATCATTCACCTGCCCTTGAGTGTGCACAGGTGCCGGCTGGACTACATGGATGGCAGTCTTGCTGTTAGGCTGAGCCTGGCGACCATTGAGTTGTGTCCCCGAGGTGACCTTGGTGGGTAAGAGGTTCTTAGCATTCAAGTTAACAGCAGAACTGGTCTGGACAGCTAGTTCCACCATGGGACTCTTGCCGACTGGGGTAGATTGAAAACCAGCTCCCTTGGAAGTGAGCTGAGGTGGCTCTGAGGACATGTCAAGCTCTGAAATCGGCTGTGGAGATGGAGAGGTACTAGGGCTGGAAGCAGCGGCTAAGGCTGGAGGTCTTACCAACTTCTCTAGACCTAAGGAGGCAGCACACTGCTGGCTGAGCAGGGAGCTGGCTGCCAGCTGGCCACAAGGCAGCATCCCTCTGAAGGGGCTGTAAGACACATAGGGCTGGAAGGGTGAGGTGGAGGCCGAGGACTGAACAGTAGCAGGATCCTGAGAGAGTGTGTGCTGAACTTTTGGAGGTTCACACACAGTAATATCTTTGATATCACTTCCCCGGAAAATGATGTACTCATAAATTTCCTCTCTTGGGGGAGCAGGCCTATCTGGGGGACTGTCTTCAGTGCCAAAGGACCTTACTTTGGCGAGCGCCACGGTGGAATTGTCGGTGTCGTTGGTGTAGAGAATGCCCTCTTAGCGGATCTGCGCCTTGGGGATGAGGCTGATCTTGCTGCCCAGATACCGGGTGCCAGATGAGCCGCTCCTGGCGGCGGCGGGGAGCGCCAGGAGCAGGGGACCAGCGCCTAGCCCCGCCCGCTCCGCCGCCGCGCGGTTGCCTGGCCGACCACTTCCGCGCACCTCTGTGCCGCCGCTGTCACAGCCTCCTGCGGCGCCTAGGGGGCCGGTCGGCCTCGAGCAAGCCAGAGAGGGAGCGGATAGAGGCGCAGAGCCCCAGTCTGAGGGGAGCAGCGGGGTCATCCCAACTTTTTCTGTGGCTGCCTAGATACTTCTCACTCTTTCTCTAAGAGCTACATTTACCTTGGCAATGCTTTTCCACAGTCCATAATCCTAACTATGGTTCAGATATATTAACCAAAATAATTGGGGTTTGTGCAAGACTAAACATAAACCTAAAACAGCTAAAATAAAATCAATGATAAACAGTTGTGGAGTGTCTGGGAAATACTACTGAGCTTTGAAAAAAAAAACTAATATTACTAGGCCATGTCAAATACCTTACTGCAGTAATCCCGCACCTTGAGCACTGATGTCATTGAGATTTTGTCTTTTTAAAACACTGTATACTTCAGCTTGGTCATCTAGAGTCTTTAGATGCTTAAGCCCGTTCTCGTTCTGTCCATTATTTAAAAAGTCTCAAAATTTTTGATTGATTTAGTCAGCATCATTGTCAATGATTAGCTCTCATGGATCATTTCATTTGGAGGCCCCAGCTTGATCTCTGTGGTATTCAGCCTTGTTCCCTGCCTTCCCTCCCATGAGGAAGTTACAGGGGAGGTATCCACTGACAAACCTTTCAGGGCCATGCTACTCTCACTGGTTCCAAAGAAATCTGGGTTGTTAGTAATTTCCCCACACATGAAAACAGATAAGGAGGGCTGCAGATTCTGAGGACCCAAAAAGTGTAACACAGATAAGAGTGGGCAGAACTAGAGTCTTTGTTTGAGCTTACTAAGACCTCCTAAGAGCTAGATAATATGATAGGGACAAGGGAATGGGGGCTTAGGGAGGGAGAGGGAGGGCAGTGCAGAAGAAGGTGGGAGGAGGGTAAAGGGGAATATCAGAACTGATACAATTGCATTGCTAGGGAAACACAGAAAATGAGGTCTCCTTAAGGAAGGTGAAGGAAGGCAAATACAGGAGAAGGAGCAAGGGAGGTAAAATAACAATATGATAGCTGGAAAAGTCATAAGGGCTCCTAACAATAACTATTTATCTAAAAAAGCAAATGTAATTTAGCATATAACTCTGCACATATAGTTTTAATGAACATTTTTTCATGTGTGTTGATGGCATTTCCTCCAAGAGACTACCTAACAAAACCCCAATACTAGGCAAAAGGACCCTCTTTTGAGTTGTTGGTCAGGGCTAAAAACTCCCAAAACATACAACCCATTGCTGTTACCCTTGTTTACCCAGCAGAGTTGGAACGTAAGACCCTACTGATGAAGACACTTTAGAAACAGGGCCCCGAGGTCCCTGAACTGCAACTGACCTAAAGTCACCTCCATGAGAGACTAGATTTCTTAGTTCTAAAAGGTGCCATGTAAACTTCCAAAGGAGAGAGGCATCCACTATCCCACCCATCAATCAATGCCTATGGACCACATCAATGAGCAGCACAACATGATAACCCTTATAGGTACAGAACTGGCACACATGCATTGGTGGTAACCAGCAGCTCTCTCACTGAACTTAAGACCTACTCAGCAAGATGGATATCATACCTGCATGGTACTGGAAACTAATAATAAACATAGCTAACTAATAAGTGCCGAAGTCATGGTTATTAGAGGAGAATCCACAACCACTAATCTACCAAATCAGCATAATCTCTAACAGCAATCTATAAAGACTTATCCTTAAACACCAGGGTAAATGTATTCTTTACCTGCATCAAGGAAACTTTTCTTGGGAGAGGATGGGAGACCTCTATAGAAAACCATAACCAATCAATATGCAGAGTTGTGGAGCCCAATTTCAAGGGATGCTTCTTCAAAAGATCCCACACCTAAGGCTCAGGGCACAATGCAGAAGAGGGGAAAGAATTCCAACATGGGTCCTCTGGAAGAACAGTCAGTGCTCATAACCTCTGAGCTATTTCTACAAAGTCCCAGAATCTGCTCCTAATTGGAATAAACTGTGTGATTTCTGAACTTTCTGAGGTTCCAATGTCACAGGCTTAAGGAGAAAAGCACAGCCTTGCTGACAAGATAGTAATTGTCTTCCCTCCGTGGGGGTTTGGGGATAAAGGAAGGAAATGGAGGTGGGGGAGGGGGAATGACTGAGGCTGTAAGGGGATGGGGAGTGCTGGGTCCCTGGACCAAGAATCAGGACAACAATTAACATGAGGGGGGAGGACAGGGTTGAGAGGAAAGAACCTGGTGGAGAAAATGAGTCTGGGATTGAGATGTAGGGAGGGGGAAGGTGATGGGAAGTGCAGAAGGACCAGCTGAGTATTGGAAGGGGATTCAGACAGCAGCGGGCAGCGGGGGTGGGGGTGGCGAGGGGACACTGGTGGTGTGGCTGAAGCTAAAGGAGGTGTGTGAGTCTCCGGAAAGAAACTCCTGGGAGTGACTCCAAGTTTCTTCTGGCGTGACTGCTCTTAGGAACACAAGCCCCTTTCCGGTGTCACGCGGCAAGAGAAAAAATTTAGGGAAGGACTTTGGTTTTGGGGCGGGTCAGTTGTCATGAATTTAGAAGGCTGAACCATGATTGATTGTCTGGGAGGGACAGGGATGATTAGAAGCCTGGGGATTGGACAACAGCCTGCATCACTCAGGTCACAGTCTCTGCCTTCACAGTCCGCTTATAAATTGAGGGAGCGCGTCCCGTGCAGCGCGCCCAGAATCCCCACTGAGAATTCATTCACTTTTGTGAACCCTGTGCCAGGCGGCACTGAGGCCTCACCGCTTCTCTCCACAACTCTGATTACTAAACCTGTGGCTCAGGGTATGGCAAAAAATGCAGCTGCCGAGAACTACTTTTAAGAAGCTGTGCTTCTTGGTTCTACTGATCTGTTTCCGGTCCTTGCAACCCGCTGGTGAGTTGGTGCAATTCAACCTGAGGGGTGCCAGGAAGGGAATGGGGAGGAAAGGGAAGTTGCCATTGAATCCCAAAGTAGTAGTCCTCCTCTGGGAAGCTCCCAGATCCTCAGAATTGAGAACTTGCAGAAAAGGCAGAGCCTGCGGAAATGTGGCGCTTGCAGCGCACCTTCCCTTGCCCTGCCCCTACCATGTTCAAGGGAGGAGGGGAAAAGTTACCATAACGCCATGAGCATTCTGTCATACTGGTGTCCACGGGAAGGCTAAGCCGAGTCAGGAGGTCCGGAGGTGATGCACACAGTGCCAGACCCCGCCAAGAAGCTCAGACAGCTCCCCCGGATTGAAGGCAGTCTGTGCTCTGAAGACTGTCTTCCCAGGGGATTCCTCAGGAGCCCTCCTCCATTCCTGAGCCTCTATGCCCTGGAACTTTCTTTCCCATCATTCCACCGTACTATTCCAGCAGATGACAAAGGATGCTTCAGGGAAAACGTTATCAACCACCCTCTCTCTCACTTTTTACCCATTTATTCTTGCTGTTGCTTTGTTTTCCAGCAGGACTTTACACCAGAGCCCACGCTGAAGAATTTGCAGCGATTCCTTCTCTCTCTAGGTCTGTCAGGTGCTAGGATTACAACTTTCTACCACCAACCTTCAGCTTCAATTCCATGAGACTCATCAACCACCAGCCAGCTCAGCGCCCTTCCCTGTCCATATACCCTTTCCCACTCCCCATCCATAAAGTGCCTTTCAGCCCCTTTTCCACCAGGGGACAATCTGTGGATTAGCACCTCAGCTACTCAGGGCTGACCATACTGGATTCCAGCAATGGTACTGGGTAGGGACATGTGGAAGGCTCTGCCCTGGCATCCTAGGCTCATGTAGTCTACCTCCTGGGGAAACAGCATCAATTAATGGTGTTCCTTTAGGCAGAAATAGGTTTGGGTTTTGTTTGTTTGTTTTCTTTTGTTTCATTTTCTGTAAATGGCAGGCATTGAAATTTCCCACCAGGGAAGCCTTACTATACCTATCCTGCATTAAACACTCGAGTCTACATTTAGTGTAACTGGCTCAGAAGGCAGCGAGCTGATGAACGGGACAGCAGATTTGGTCTCCATCACTCTTCTGACCCCAGATTAGGGTCTACCCCATGTACCAGTATTGACGCCCATCCCTCCAGAGTGCATTCAAATGTACTGTGCAAGCTTCATGTTTCCCGGGAATCAGTGGGTCCTATTCAGCCTATGACTTCTGGGTTAGCTAGAAATGACAGGATGAGGGCATGGGTTTAGGGCCTCTTGATGAATCCTGGAAAGATCCAGAAAACAAATTCTTAATTTTTCTGCCATCACCGACAAGGCCCACTACAGCATGATCATGTGATAACAGATTAGAGAACTGTCCTGATGAAGAGCAGGGGTCGGCCACACCTTGACCTGCATCTTCAAACAAGAGAGAATGATGGACTATACTTTACTTAACACAATGCAGGTTCAAGTTTCATTTTATTTACTTATTTCTATATTTTTAAAGTCTCCCTTTCCAGAGGACTTTCCTGTTCCACAGGCAGAGACTGTCTCTGAGCCCCTGCTCCTCATCCCTAACCTCACTGCATGTTTCCTTCACAGATGATGCTTCTCTTCGCTACACCTACACTGTTAACAAGTCAGGGTCTGGACCGTGGAGGCAGGAAGTCAAAGGTCAAGTGAATGAAAATACTTTCATTTACTGTGGCAGTATTAACAACTGCCATGCCATTGGTCTTATTGGGAAGAAACTGAATGTCACAAAGACCTGGGACCTACAATGTGACACTCTGAAAGATGGACTTGGCCAGGTCACTGACCAAGCACTTCTCATGAAGCCGGAGAATGATACAATCAGAGGTGAGTTTCAAATGGCCCCATAGTGCTGGGTATGAAGCCCAGTGATAGAGTGCTTGCCTAGCATCCGTGAGGACCTAGGTTCAATCCCCACTGCTACAATTTAATAAAAGAACAATCAGATGGGCTTCTGAGGGAAAGAACAGGACTTGTGATGGTTTAGGGACATTCATTGTTTTCATGGAGGATAAGAAATGAACCACTGGTGGTCCCTCCCACCTCAGAGGTCCAGCACCAAGGCTAAAACGTGGAAGGTAGAGCAAGGTCAGAGGATGGGAAGGGAGGAAGGTGGGTAGACAGGATTCATCAAAGCCATAGGCTGATCCCTTTCCAATGGGCACAGAGCCCCTCTCTCTGCAGGTCAGGATAAGCTGTTCACATGGAGCCGATGGAAATTCCTATGCATCCTGTGACCTATACCTCAATGGACAGAAAGTGCTGTATCTTCACCCAAGCACTGGAAAGTGGACTAAAGTTGACCCTGGATCCATGCAGATAAAAGAGATGTGGGAAAAAAACAAAGATTTAACAGACTTCTTATACAGGACCTCACAGGGGGACTGCAAGGCCTGGCTTAAGGAGATGATCAAGTCACACTTGGAAGAAAAGCTGGAGCGTACAGGTAACTGGGAAGAAGCTCTCTAGAGATGAAGTGTGTGTGTGTGTGTGTGTGTGTGTGTGTGTGTGAGAGAGAGAGAGAGAGAGAGAGAGAGAGAGAGAGAGAGAAATAATCTAAACTCTGAATTCTTGGGTTTATGGTCATTTTTCCCGTCAATCTTTTCCATTCTTACCCTCTCCTATCTCAGTAATTGTGGTTACATTGTTCACACACTGTGGTTCTCGCTGGCTGTCACAGCACAGAAACCATTTGTTTCCTGGCATTGTCCTCACTCTAGAATTACTGTAGTTTTACATCTCACCTGATCTTTCTTCTTCCTGCCACCGTCCTCACAGGTCATCCTCATGCCTCCCCTCCTGCTTGCAGGAAAGATGCGGTCCCATCATTACCCTGCTTCCCCTACCATAGCTGCATGAGGGAACACGCCCTCTCTCTCTTCCCACTCAGGACCCACCTAACAGCTGTTGCATAGCAACAGGGGTAGAACGCTCTGTGTTCCTGAATTACCTGAGCACCCAGAAGCTAAGGTGAGACTTTATCTTGATTTCAGGTCTGGTCAAAGACACAGCTGGTATTTTCACATCAGCCTCACCAACCATTGCCCCAGACGTGGACCAGAATTCATCCATGACCATGCAGCCCAATGCCTTTGTCTTGCTGTTCGCCTTAGCCCTCCTGTTTCTCTTATAATATCTGCAATGACAGGTACTGAGGGCGGAACTGGGAGTGGTGTAAGGGACAGATGGGTGAGGAGTGAAGACGCAAGGGTGAATTCCTGAAGTCATGATCTTGTCCCTCAACTGTAGCATCTTATTGCGAAAGGAGACAGGAGATCTGGAGTTCATGTCAGCTGCTAGCAATAGCTTCTGCATCCTCACCCTTGACAGGACAGGAATCATGTCACAGAGCAGTGGGGAATGAGGAGGGAACACAGCCAGTGGGTGCTCAGAGCAGACTCCTAATCAGGAGGGTCCCATGATGCAGATGTTGAGACAGCAGGAACAAAAAAGAACATAGTAGTTCCTCTTAATATGTAGAAAGAAGAGGATTCCATCCCACAGACAAAATAAAAAAGATATAAATAAAGAGATGGTCCATTGGCAATAACACCTGCTGCCCATGCATCAGATACAGGTTCTGTTTCCAGCTCCCACAGGACCATTACAACCATACAGCTCTAGATCCAGAGGATTCAGCCTGTTCTTCTGCACAGACCCCAGGCATTCACACAGTGCACATATAGGCATGCAGGCTCACATGCACAGACATAAAATAGAAGTGAATCAAGCAGCAGCAACGGCCTTGTGAACCCCAGGAGCAGAGTCTGCACTGGAGGCTGGTGTACTGATCCTATTGCTGGAGTCTACTCCCTTCTGGACTGCTTAGATGGACTTGGTTGGACTGGGAGAGTCGCACCCTGAGTCAGGCCCTGAGTCAGGAAGCAGAGCTGGTCATCACCACTTTATTCTGATCTCCCAGGTCAAAAGTAGGGCCTGGGGCCCTGGGACAAGGGAACAAAGAAGGAAGACAGTAGAGGATCCAGGATGGAGAGCCCAGGGATGATGGAGGAGGGAACTGAATGACCCTCAGTGAGGGTGGCTGTGGGGTGGTGATGACTGGTACAGGGCACCCAGGAAAACTGACCCAGGCTCTCCTCAGATCCTTCAAAAGATGTGTTTCCTTGCTGCAGGTTGAAGATGCTCCAGAGAAGTCGTGAGAGTTCATCTGGTGCCACTACTCTCCCTCTCCATCAGCCTCCACCAGATGAATCAGGATGCTGCGGACACAGCATTTCATCGTTATTTACTCTGTGCTAATTGCTTAGAGTCTTTTCTTATCACTGTTTCTCTTGGTGCTCCTTAGTGGGAATTGCTCTCATGTGGAAATATTTTTACTAGAGATCTAGAACGAATGTGGTTTTTATCCATCTCTAGCATAGGAAACAGGATAACTGGATCTCCTTAGTGGGAACGTGAAGTTTTTACTCTTGCATATATAACTGGCAATAATCAAATATCTCAGATGTCAAAAAAACCTCTAATAACTAATCATAGAAAACAGAAGTTGAGGACCAGTTGTTCAGTAGAAATCACTGGTAACTGTGCCAGGGCACACTTGACTCCATGATGGAAGCTCCATCCACGCTGTAAAACTCAGCATAAAGGAAGCACTACCTGCCAAAACTCAAATAAAGGCCTAGTCCATCCAAGTCTCTGAATGGATTAACCTTGCTTTAGGCTTCTGTCCTTCCATTTCTATCAGTTCTTCTGTTAACTGAAGTATGTCCATCCAGAACATGGTTTTGTGTTTAAAAGAGAGGCTCATTGCTACACTGGAATCTCAACACCCAATGTAGTTGCTGATCAGCTAATAAAGAGTTTCTCTTGACTTAAATCCATGTCTGAGCCGTCTTCTCTAGTGAATACCCCACATTTCTGGAAGTTCCTGCGGAGAATCCTGAGCAAGACCTCAAGACAACAGAGATCTCAGAACCCCTTGGAGTAGGGAAGATTGTGTTGATCAAGAAGCCCCTAGGGCAGTGGTCCTCAACCTGTGGGTCTCAACTCCCTTTGGGGGTTGAAGGGCCCTTTCAACGTGGTCACACACCAGATACATTGCATAGAAGATATTTACATAACGATTCATACCAGTAGTAAAATTACAGTTATGAAGGAGTATCAAGAATAATTTTATGCTTTGGGATCAAAAACAATATGAGAAACTGTCTTAAAGGGTCACAGCATTGGGAAGATTAAGAACCATTGTCCTGGGGCTGTGCAACCTGAGTTCTAGGTCCCCAGGGCTCCTTTTGATCAATTGTTGCCTAAGACTTCAGAAGAGTCTGACATCTCCACCCCAAAAGGAAACAAAATTAGAACGTCACCTCCAGAGGTAAATCCAGTTAAGGCGACATCTTTTTGAACACATGGAAGAGGTCCAACAAGGCCACTGGTCCAGTGTCCGGAGCTTGTGAAATGTCACTGGATTCCCCCTGTCTGTTCAGGTGTATGAATGTGTGGTGGCCATCAGTGGTTGTCTTCAGTCTGTGTGTGTATCTGGGTGTCTGTGTTTCTGTCACTTCTTGCTCTCTCTATTAACCAGTGCTTTCTCTGGTATGAGAAATCCCTGGATTAAGACCTGTGCCCTTCTGTTGGGGACCCAAATCTTTTTTGGGTCTGCCATGTCACCTAGAAAGAAACAGAAACAAAGAAACAGCAGAAACAAGAACCTTCCACCTGTCTCAGTCCCTGATGGGGAGCATTTGCTTGGCTCATTGCTTGCCTCCTGCTCATGGTCAGGGTTGGTCTCGGTGAGGAGAGGCCAAGTTTCTCATTCAAACCCCTCTGCATCTAGTGCAGTGCACACAGGGAGGGGAAATAGCTCCCCGGGTGAGCATTCCCTCCACTCCATGTCTGTTCTAAGCAGCCCTGGGGAAGGTGGAAAGTTCCCCTCAGCTGAACCTGAAGGAAAAGAGAATCCACCCCTTCCTCTTTGTGACGTATGTCTTCTTGTCAGCAAATTGTCCATACAGCTTGAAAGCTCATCACCACATTATCTGGAAAAATAAATAAATAAAAACCATCCCAGAGCCTGGAGGGTGATCCCTGCCAGTCTACACAGTCTGGAGAGAGTGGATTCTCCCCTCTGTCCAACACTGACTAGGGAGAATTTAAACAACTTTTAATAAATAGTTTTAGAAAGATTAAAGACACCTGATAGAATGTTTTCTTTTGTCACCCATTCAGCCTCAGATATTAGAAAAAATATATAGAAGTTACCAAAAAATTATAAGTGTAAGGAGGTCCCAGTTGCTGGAGCTAGCTCAAAGGTGTTTAAAAACAGAACTGATAAGGTTGAGAACTTTTCCTAAACTGAAAGCTACCAGCATCTTCTCTGACGATGAGATGCAGCTACATTTGCAGACATCCAGCCAAACCGGGCATCTACCCTCTGTCAGAATATCTCCTAGCTGAACACTCTGCCCCCAGCTGAAAGATAAAGTTGACTTATGTCTCAGATTGATAATAAAGATTTCACAAATGGGATATCCATATCATATTCCCTGCCCCCACTATGCAGGAGCCATCATGAAGATGCCTCATTCGGTGTTTACAGTACCAAGTTTTCCTTTCTTTAAAGATTTATTGTTGTTTTATATGTGTTCATCTCCATTGTTTACTTTTATCAACTCTTTATGGTGTTTTCCTGCACATTGGAATGTGCACCCTGTACGTGCATTCTTGGTAGAAGGCAAAAGAGGCATCTGATCCCCAGCACTGGGGTTACAGACAGTTGTGAGCTTCCATGTAGGTTCTGAGAATTGAGTAGGGACTGAGAATTGAGCCCAAGTCTCCTGGAAGATCAGACAATGCTCTTAATCACAGAACCACATCCCTAGAAAAGTTCCTTAAAAAAAAAGTTAGGAACTAGGAAGGATAGATCTGGGAGGAGTGAGGGGAAACTTTGTATTCCGGCATGACAATCTCAATGGATAAAATACTGTGTTTAAAAATGCCTTGTGTTAAAATAGAGACGCACAGTCAGACATTATGCAGAGAATGAGAGATCTTGAAACACTGAGTTTTAAAAGTGATGTCTCCAATGAATCCCTCCTCAGAGCTCAGGGAACCCTGTGGAAAGGGGACACAGAAAGAGTGTAGGGTCCAGCAGGGGTGGAGGACACCAAGAAAACAAGGTCCTCTGCATCAGCATGAGCAAAGCTATAGCTACTCCCAGGAAGTGCAAGCAGCATGCAGGGTCTGCATGGCTCTGCACCAGGTCCCCTGGGCTTATATGCTGCCTTCAGGTTTACTGTTTAAAGGGATTTTCTGACCACAGGAACAAGTTTGCCTCTCTGACTTTTGTGCCCTTTCTTGGGCTCATTTCTTTCTGTTTGTCTCTACTGTCTTACTTTTATGTGGTAGGTTTGTTTTTAGCCTGTTACAGTTTCTTGAAATGCATGAATGAATCTATGAATAAATGGGTATAAATCTAGTCACTAGGATAAAGGTTAACAATGGGACTGTCACTTATACCATTTGGGACAGAGAAAATCAATCTACTCCAATGAAAATGATGCTGGCTATAAATAACACCACAGGGAAAATCATATGTTCAGAGTAGCTGACCAACAAATGATGAATGCCACAGTTTGCGTGTGTGTGTGTGTGTGCACGTGTGTGTTTGTATGTGTGTGTGTTTTTAATTAGTTAGAGTTGAATTTTATTTTGATTCATTTTTGGTTTTGTATTTTCTTTTTGGGTGATGTTATATTTTCTTTTTTTACATTTTAGGCATTTATATTTGTATTGGTGTTTTGGCTATTTTTTGAGATAGAACTTAAAGTTGAGTGGGTAGGGAGGAGGGGAAGAGCTGGACAAACATTTGGGGGGGGAGGAATGTGATCAAAACACATGTAAATTTGAAAATGATTTTCAGCCAAACAAAATGGCCCATGTCTTTAATCTTAGCACTAGGGAGGCAGAGACAGGTGAATTTGTTAGTTCCAGGTCAGCCTGTTCTGCAGAGGGGGTTTTAAGGCAGCCAAGGATGCACAAAATAAATAAATAAATACTAAAAGATATGCTTTTAAATAATAACAAATATAAAAATAAGTAAAAACTGGTGTAGGAGGTTATTCTGTCTATGTGTTACTTTCATTGATTAAATAAAGAGACTGCCTTGGCCTTTTCATAGGACAGAAAATTAGGTGGGTGGAGTAGACAGAACAGAATTCTGGGAGGAAGAAGGCAGTGTGGCAGATGCCATGGCTCTCCTCTCTGAGACAGATGCTGGTTAGACAAACGCTGGTAAGCCACAATCAAGTGGCAATACAGATTATTAGAAATGGGTTAGATCAATATGTGAGAGTTAGCCAATAAGGGGCTGGAGATAAGGGGCCAGGCAGCAACTTAATTAATACCGATCTCAGTGTGGTTATTTCGGGGGTTAAACTAGCCGGGCTGGGAATGCAGCCTGCTTCTTTACAACAAAAAACTGCTTACAGACGCTAATTATAAACTCATCGAACATTTACTACATCTACTGCTTGAGAAAGAAAGGCTCTCCACTCCTCCCAGATCCAATGAGTGGTGCTCAGATTCTCTTCCTTTGAGCCCTACCCTTTCTCCTCTCCAGTGGCAGCAAGTACCAGCACCTGTAGAGTCTTGGATGGACTTGTCATTTTGAGACAAACCACTGTAATTTCAATAAAGCTACTGAGTGGCAGAATGACAGCATTTTTTAAGACATGTACTGGCTTTGTGGGAGCCTAGGCTGTTTGGATGCTCACCTTACTAGACCTGGAAGGAGGTGGGAGGTCCTTGGATTTCCCACAGGGCAGGGAACCCTGACTGCTCTTAGGGCTGATGAGGGAGGGGGGGGTTGATTGGGGGAGGGGGAGGGAAATGGGAGGCAGTGGCAGGGAGGAGGCAGAAATCTTTAATAAATAAATAAATAAAATAAAAAATAAAAAAGTGATGCTTAAATTTCACAATCTTGTGCCTTCTCTATTTTCTTTCTGTTTATTAATTTCTGGTTTGGTACCATTTCACTAGAGAAGATAATTTTATGGTAGTTATGTTAACTTTATTTAAGCCTTGCGTATTTTAGAAAAACCTATCTTGGGAAATACTCTATGAACGCTTTGAAAATAATATACTGGGATTGATCAGAGATGGAGAGTTGGCTCAGAGGTTAAAAGCACTGGCTACTCTTCTAGAGGAACCCAGGTTCAATTCCCAACAGCCACAGGCAGCTCACGGCTGTCTGTAGCTCCTGTTCCACAACATCCAACACCTCAGAAAGATATTCAGGCAGTCAAAACACCAATGTATATAGAATGAATTATTTTTTTAAAAAGCAAGGAAGCATGATTAAAGAAATAATACAGGTTGTATTTGTCTATGCATAGTTTGGGTTGGAGTAAAGGTCTAAGTTTGGGGTCATAGTAGAGGTCCAAGTCATGTTTCCTTACTGATATCTTGCTGTTCTTTCCATTACTGGAAGTGAGGAATTAAGCCAAGGACAGGGGCACATGCCTTTAGTCCCAGCACTAGAGAGCTAGAAATTGATGGATCTTTTTGAGTTCAAGGCCAGCCTTGAACTATCTCAGGGAACAAAACTAAATAAATAAAAATAATGAATATCAACAATTTAATTCAATTACCATGTTGCTATAGATTTCTCACTTCAGTAATACATATTTCATCATTTGTAAGCTCTGATGTTAAATAGAAGCTTAAGACTGTGATATGCTGCTGTCAAAGGAATCCTATCGTCATTACATAATCCTTTATCTCTTGAGACCCCAAGTTAACAATATAAAGAAAATAACACAAGTAAAACAATCAGATATAGACTTGGAAAGATATTAACCTTAATATGATGACATGCTAATGGCCAATAAGCACGTGAAAACATTCAATAGTATTTAGCACTAGAATATGTAACCCAGGACGAGTCAACCCTACACAGAGACCTACAGGCAAATGAGTAAAGATGGGAGCAGGGGAGGTGGCTCTCCCCAGAGAACAGCCCAGCAACTGATTGTCCAGTGCTGAGTAGTTAGCCCTGAAAACATGCATAAAGCAACAATCAATACACACAACATGTTCTATTGGCAAATATATATATATATATATATATATATATATATATATATATATGAATATTCAAATACATATATGCACAGAGTAGCAATTTATGGAAAAGAGACCATGAATTTGAGAAAGAGTAGGGAGGGATATATGGAAAGGTTTTGAGGAACGAATGGGAAGGGGGACATATTATAATTAAACTACAATCTCAAAAATGAACAAACACATTAATCCTCTTTCTATCTTTCCTGAAAATCGAGGGAATCAGTCTTTATAGAGACAATACTTAATTTTGATGACTTCTCTCACTGCCTGAGTGATGTTGGAAAATAAAATGGTTCCATTAAAACAACTGTGTGGACTAGGGGTGCCCAAAGCAAGAAATAATGTGTTCTGTGAGGACAGCGGGTCCCTCTCAGACCCTGACTGTCTCAGTAGATATTTTGGTGTCTTGTATGGGGACACGGGAATAAAATCAGTTTGTCAATCATGCACACATTGGAAAGAAAAACAAAGGGATAGAGTGAATGAATGCCCAAGCCAGTCTTGGTGTGCTGCAGAAAGATGCAGGTTAGATAGAAACATATTCCAGTCAGCTCTCCTTATGACTGACTGAGGACTGATGGGTCTTCTGAAAGCCCAGGACCACAGGCAGCTCTCTACCAGGGCCAAGCACCACGCAATAGCCACACTGAAATGGAGTATGTTTTCCCTGCTCCGGGTTGTCAGCCTGGCTTCTGCTCAAGCAAGGTGCTTCTTCAATTAGACGCTGCCATGAACTCCACCGAGGGGCCATTTCCTAGCACAGTACCTCAGGTTGACATACTGCCCTGGGGACACTGGAGAGTTAGAGTCCAGCAGGCTGGGTGCCTCCGCAGTCGAAATCTGACAGTGAAAGCTGGCAGCTACAGGTATAGATTCCATGGCTTTGTCACTGAATATAACTGTGGTAGTAGCAGTAATAGTGACACTTTCTCTTTGTAGAGACCTAGGCTCGGTCACCCCCCCTGATGGAGGGTCTTTCTGTGATTCACTCTCCCCTCTGGAAACACTGCCACAGATACAGAGCATCTCAACCATTCTCCTATCTGCTAAGTCACTCATGCCAACCTTGGAGTCCACCGTCACTACCCCTTACGTTTCTGTCCTCTGTGTTTTAACTTACAGTGCTTACTATAGAGTAAACACAGCATGGAGGGAACACTGACATGAAAAACACACATTGCACTACAGATAACATTCACAGCCTCCCGCCCCCACCCCACCACACCCTCCTCTTCCAGGAACTTGTGATTCCCTTTTCATGTATCACATCCTGTTGTTTTTCCTCATCTCCGTCTTATACCCTCTCTCCCATTTCCTGGGCCTCTTGTTATTTCCTGGCTTCTCCCTGCTCAAGATATTTTTTACACTGTATAAAGATGCGTCACTGAGATTGGTTTAATAAAAAGATAAACAGCCAGTAGCTAATCAAGAGGTATAGCAGAGACTTCTGGACAGAGAGAGTCGGCAGACTTGCAGGAGGAGAGATTAAAAACCACAAAGCTAGTTCTCTGCTCCAGAGTTCATGTTCTTGTCCAATAAATCCTTCAGTGAAGTGTACTGAGTGAGACAGAATCTCAGCCACTAAAGAACAAATTCAAGCCTTAAGAGTGTGAGGAAAAAATGAGTTTGACTTCTTCCTTTCCAATTAGAATTCCCTTGATCTCTTTATGTTGTCTTATTGCTATTGCTAGAACTTCAAGCACAACATTGAAGAGATATGGAGAAAGTGGACTGCCTTGTCTTGTTCCTGATTTTAGTGGAATCGCTTTGAGTTTCTCTCCATTTAATTTGGTGTTAGCTGTTGGCTTGCTGTATATTGCTATTATTATATTCAGATATGATCCTTGTATCCCTAATCTCTCTAAGACTGAGAAGCCAATGATAATGGCACTAGGATTTGTCTTTACTGCATGTACTGGCTTTTTGCGATCCTAGTCTATTTGGATGCATACCTTCCTAAGCCTGGATGTAGTGGGGAGGGCCTTGGACTTCTCACAGGGCAAGGTACCCTGCCCTCTCTTAGGACTGGAGGGGGAGGGGGAGAGGATAAGTGGGGGAGCAGGAGGGAAGTGAGAGGAGGGGAGGAGGGGAAGTTTTGAATGGTATTATTTATAAAGTAATAAAAAAAAGAAAAGCAAGAGTGTGAGGAAGGGGAAAGTAGATTGGGGGAAACTGTGGAGACAGAAGAAACAGGTGGTAGAAGAGGCAGTGAGGTGAAGGAAGAGGAAGCTGGTTGAGGGGGACAGGAAAGGACATCCCCAAACCTGCAGCAGCCCACCTCATAGCAGAAGTTTTGGGGAGGGAGGAGGGAAAGAGGGATTTTTTTTAAGCATCTCTTTTTCATTTTTTTGGATACAATTATATTGCAAACTTGTTGAAAAGGTCCTTTAAAATTACTGTTTATTTTAGATTTCAGTGCTCACACACACGCATGGAGTACATATGTTCATCCTCACTAGGTCTTGCCTGCTTGTTTGTGCACTCTGCTGAACAGAACAGCTCTAGCATGTGGTATCTTCTGTTGATGCTAGGGAAAAGTCTGGGAGACCAGGGGCTATAAGTGTGCTGGGAAACAACTGTCTGAGGAAGGGAAGAGACAATTGGGGCTTCGAGAAGGTCAGACAGAGATCTCTTTTTGAGAATGAATTAGAAGTGTAGTTTAGCAAGTGAGTATCTGGCATCTGATGCTTAACATTGGTGTTTGAAGTAGCCCAGTGGTAATACGGTGTGAGTACTGTGCTCACAGGTGACAGCTCCCCTGCCATGATAAGTTGCAACATAGTCCAGGGGACCTTTCCTGAACTCCATACTACATGTTGAATTTACCACATGTTCTATGATGCCTCCTTTCCCTGTGCGTTCAGTAGATTTTCAGTCCCAGGAACAAAGATATTATTGACGTATTTTATTTTTCAGCACTTGATAAAAGTCACTATAAGCAGTTGTGAGATAAACTCCCCTAGTGACACAGTGTCTATCTGAGGGTCCTACCACCCTAAGATTGCCAAAGATAGCATGGAAATGAGGTTCCAGAAGTTGGTGGACATATGGAACAGAGACTTCTCTTCTTGGTCTTTTGCCCTTCAGAAGGATTCTGGGTGTCACAGAACCATGGATTCCTTGACTTTCTGCTCCCTCTTTGTACCTCACCTGCTTGTTTCTCTCACAGATACACACTCTCTTAGATGTGACATCATTGTCAAGGCTGGTACCACACCTGGGCAGTCCTGGTATGAAGGACAGTGCTCAGTGGATGGAGAGCCTTTCCTGCAGTATGATAATGACAACAAAGCCACACCCTTGGGAGACCTGGGGAAGGCGGTAAATGCTACACCTGTGTGGACAGATTTTGTGCAAAAGATGGAATACTTGGGGCAAGAGCTCAGGAAAATGCTGGCTAACACCAAACTAGGGTCAACCAAGATCAGTGGTAAGTGTGGGATCCAGTACAGAGGCAGAGACAAGCAGAAAGGCAGAGAGGAAGAGAAAGGAAGGACAGAGGAATGTGGGAATAAAATAGTGAATGTATCTGTGTGAAAGAGCTGAACATTGGCCCGACCTTGGAAGCATGTGGTACCCAGTGGGTAACAAAGGACAAGTCATGTGGAGATGATCCTGGCTCATAACCCAGTGGGAAAGTCCTGACCTTTGGAGAAGTGATGGATCTATGAGAGTGAAGTATGATGGTATTGTGTGTGGTTCACAGGTCAGCCCACTTTACAAGCCACCATGCTTTCTCAGTATGAACAAGGACAAATTGTTGGTGCCTCCTAGAGATTTAACATCAGTGGAAAGTACTCTTTCATCTTCAACACAGTGAATATGAATTGGACACTGATTGATCATGAAGTTGGTGGTATCATAAAAATTGGAAGGAAAATGAACAATTAATAAAAGATCTCAAGACAATGTCCACAGCAGACTGCAGTCTCTGACTCAACAAACTCTTAAAGCACCAGAAGGACAAGCCTAGTAGGTATTACCTAGATTATCAGGGGCCAACTCTATCACATTTGATAGACTGGGTGGGTCATTTCTTGGTGGTTTTCTTGTCTGAGTTCCACTGATTCTCACAGGATTTCTCTATCTCGCCTCACCTCCCAAAGTTTCTCATTTCCTACTAACCAATGGTCCAGACACTACATGGCCTCCTAATGGCGCCCAAGTCTGCATGCATCACGCATCACTGTAAACCTCCAGCCTTTTCTGCCTCACTTATAGATGCCCTTTCTCCAGCACCACATCACTTTGAGAGGCTTAACTATCTTTCTCTGGCACAATTAAACATCACCAAATAGAGCCACTATCCAGAAAGTTCTAACCAAAGTAAATACGTTACATTGTTTGATGGTTCCAGAGACATTTATTTTCTTTGGTAATAAAATAAACTCTGCAAAGACATTGCACACAAAACTCTACTCCTCTCTCTACTCAGGACCTTATAAATAGTTATTGCACATTGTAGAGGGCTGGTTTTGAATTGCATAGAAACTCCGCAAGGGAGACTTGAGGTAGCATTCTTGCTGATCGGCTTGGCAAACCAACTCAGGAGGAGACAAACCTCTCCTATCAGTAGAGTTCCTTGCCAATGGTCAGTCCTTGAGAACACAGATGTGCACTGTAGTTCAAAGGCTCTGATTAGGTTGTGGTTTGTCTTCTGATAAGGTGTTTTTACATATTATATTACAACAAGAGTTTTTTCCCATAACATCGAGGTTTTTGTTTAGATTAGCTAGGACACAAAGCTCTTGAAATTATTTGCAACCAAGTGACTAGTCTATGAAACTATTTTCATGTATTATGGGAACCTAGCTTGAATCATGATTTGAATATTATAAAAAGAGCACTGGCTTTGCAATAAAGGATGCAGTTGTATCTCCTACTCTGCATCCCCTGTGTCCTGATTTCTGCAGCACTACCCAGGGTCATCCATAACCCAGGAGGTTGGGGAAGGGTCCCCAACAATTGGCACCCAAACAGGGACCCTGAAAGAACATCAGGAGTGCCGGATAATAAGGTAAGTAATTACAGGGTAATGGAACAAGCTAACTCTTCTCCGCTTCTGTCTATGCTTAAACATTTGCTGAAAACTCATGGTGCTCGTGTGTTTATGTCAGACTTAGAGATGTGTCTTGAAATTATCAAAGACTATAATCCCTGGTTTCCCTCAAATGAGAATTTAATGGATATAGAAAATTGGGATCGGGTTCTGATGAACGTTGAGAAGGCTGTAAAGCAAGGTAAAAGAATACTGGTGTGCTTTTAGTCTGTATATTCTCTTGTTTATGTAGTTTTTAAAGCAGTGCAGACTGAGAAGCCAGTGAAAGACTTAGCATCCAAGGTTCATGCTTCGGTGAAAAAGTTACAGGTTAGTGAAGAAATGCAAACTGAGATTGAAAAAGATAATTTCTAGTTAGTTTATAAGCCAGTTACAGTTACTCAGAAGGATAATGAAGTTACTAAGGAAAGGATAAATAAGGATAAATAAAGAAAAACAGCTGGAAGAATTGTTAGCTATCGCCAAAGATAAAGTGAAAGGAAAACTGTCAGCTCCTCCACTGTCGGGGCAATCATTTAAGGCAGCTGCAGTCAGGGGATATACAGAATCTTTGGAGTCTTCTGATCTTGACTCTCCAGATAAATTTGGCCTTGACCAGGATGAGGATGACCACCCTGATCATCATCATCATGTATTCCCTGTCATAGGACAACCACCTATTGGGGGAGTAGCCCAACCGCCATGGTATGAAGGTATCAATGTGGATGGTATTAGTAGGATTCGAAAAGCAGTTACTTTGTACGGTCCACAATCATATTTCACTAAAGAAATTTTCATTGGCACTGGCCATTATTATGGAAATTGGGCTCCTGAGGATTGGAAAATTGTGGTGGGTTCACTACTCAAAGAAGGGGAGTGTTTGCAGTTTCAAATGTGGTATGATGATTTGTGTACTGAGAAAGCAAGCAGAATGCCCACAGTCAGGACCCTCAAATTAGAGCTATCACATATGCTATCAGGAACTAGGCAATATAATGATCCACATCAACAAGAAAAAATTGTTAATGAGGCGTGGGAACGGATTAAGGCAGCTGGAGAACACTACGGGTCCTGGACTAAGATTTTTCAAAAGACTAATGAACTTTACATAGATTTTAATGCCCACGTCAAGAAGACTATTGAGAGAGCTGTAGTTGTTGAGGAAGCAAGACAGCAGTTACTGACGTTATTGGCTTATAAGAATGCTAATGAGGATTGCCAAAGGGCCATTTTACCCATTAAGGAATCAGGGAATTTGAATCAATACATAAAACTTGTAACAATATTTTATCAAAGACCAGAAAAATACAGCTTATGGCAGAAACTATGGTCGCTGCTTACCATAAACTGAATGAGAATTCAGGGAAGACTATGAAATGTCACTTTAAGAAAAACTGTAAACAACTTAGGCAGGGTGCCAAACTGGACATAACTCCGTGATGTAAGAAGGGCAAGCCACAATTTTTTCACTCCAGCCAGCACTAAACATAGGGCCGCAGTGGCCATACCAGCCGTGACTGATATAACTTGGAAAGCTGGACAATTTGCCTGTTAAGGTGCCGGCTGGGATCTATGGGCCTTTGCCTCCAGGGACTTCTGGGTTATTAACCGGAAGATCTACCTTAAGTATGAGAGGAATTCTAGTGCATTTAGGAATAATTGATAGTGATTATAAGGGTGAAATACAAATTATGATGTCTGGTATTGCTGACTTGGAATTTAAAAAAAGTGTTGCTCAATAACTGCCTTTACCTTATTTGCCTATCAATCTTTTTGCTATAAGGACAGGAGGTGCGGTGTAAATACAAAAAAGACGTTAGATGCCCAGCATGAAATACAAGTAAAAAGTAACTCGAGTATAATTGTAAAATAAGAAGTAACTTAAGAAGTAACATGTATATAGGTGTTTTTAAAAAAAGGAAAGTGAATATGGGCCAAGAAGACAGCCAAGAGCTGTTTGTACATTTACTTAGAGATACTTTAAAGGTTAGGGGGACTAAGGAAGGACAGCAACAACTGCTTCAGTTTTTGAAATCTATAAAGGATGTGTGTCCCTGGTTCCCTGCAAAAGGGAGTATGAATCTAGAGATTTTAAAAGACATGTGCAAATGAATAAGCCCTCTCTGTCTTGGTCTGTGTTTGATTGTTACTATGTTGCTGTTTTATGTGTTTATGTTTTTGAAAAGTTTAAGTGGTACTGGCACCTGTCTGTCTGTCATTACTGTCCGTTTTTGTTTATTGACCTTTGTTATCTTGGAAGAGATGAGGCAGGCAGCCTCTGCTTCTAGAGTCCTGGACATTTTTACTGGATCAGATCCAGGTCTTTGGGTCCTGAAATAAAAACTTCTCTAAGGTGAGGCATGACACTGGCCACCTTCCTTCGTTGTTCTCTGGTCCACAGCCAGCCAGCAGCTCCTGCAGAGGGCAGGGGTGCAGGCGCATGCTCAGGTGGGCAGAGATACTACAGGGAGACATGTGCTTCTGTATGGGGTGGCAGGGAATTAATTACTTGAAGTTGAAAAACTGCACAGATGTGTAACAGAGAATCTTTGATGGTGGCTGGAGAAGTTAACTTTTTTTTTTTCAGGAATGCTGGCAGTCAAGGACACTCTGTGCCCACCAGTGCTGCTCCCCCTCTTTTCTTTCCTAAGTCAAGTTCTTCTTCACTGTGATAACACTCAAGGTCTTTTCTGCTGGCCAGCTATTTCTCATTTTAACCATTCTCTGTCTTGACACTGCTTTAAAAAAAGAAATGTTGAGTTATACCTTCCTGTGTACTTTTAAAAGAGTTGATTTAAAATAATAGTTAAAGATACATTATGTTTGGGGAAAATTATGCTTTTGTTTCACAGAAAAAAATATATGCATTTTAATCATTTAGATTATGCAATTTAATCAATTGGTTACAAATATTTATCATCTTTAAAGGAAATTGGGTACAATATATTATTGGTTAAGATAAAGAAAGCTACTGCTGGTTTTAAAAGTCTCACATTAGCACAGGTTTTTATATGTCACTACAAATTTAAGTTATTTTTATTGTGATACATACACACATACACATATATTATATATTTTGGCTTTTGTTTGAAATGTATCTATGCAATGTTCCTGACTGCTGGATACACTCACTAGAGGAGACATTCATGGAGATTTACATGTTGTCTAAAGGACAAGGGGACGAACAAGAGACTAAAATGATATAGAAAAACTCATCTATGGACAATAGTGAGTTTTAAGAAAAACTATAAAAATTCTAAATATTTAATTATCTTGTGCTAATTCTGATTGACTTCTCCAATAATAAGGCTGGTGATTCTTCACTAAAAAATAGTTATGTTAATTATGCAATCATGTTCTTTAAAGGTAAAAGGAAGACTGAGGTCCCAAATACAAGTTAATAATTAATCATCATAATACAAACAATTCTCCGAATTACAGGATTCTATATGATTGTCCTCTTATAAAATAACAATGCTGAAGCTCTTAGCTATTTAGACTCCCATGGAGAAGTCCAAATGTGTTTCTTAAAAACTTCAACATCACATCTATGGTCGGTAAATTAAAACTGTACTCTAACTGCTCCTATGATGGTTAGTCACAGGTCAAAATGCTTTTATTGTGAGTCTATATTAATTCAGAGGGTTGAAAAAATAAAAATAAATAAAAACCTGAGAACATCAATACAGGTTGTAAGGATGTAAAGACATAAAAGCTTGGAGACTATGTGGGTCTTAGAGGATATTCAAAAATATAAAATTTATAAGAAATAATGGCTTTAGATGTATATAAAAATTTACAAGATTTCTTTCTCCTTCCTTAATTATTAAGAATATGAGTAAACAAGCTTCAAATTAGCCCATAAATTTAACTTCTGTTCCCAGTTTGTGTTTGTTTTACCAGGTTTCCACTTGACTGATAAACACATCCAAGCATCAGTTGCTGATAACAACCCGCTCCAAATGACTATGAGTCCTGACCTTGCTGAAACCTGACGTGGACCCATCCAGCCAATGTGACTGCTGTATTCTCAGCTTGTCAATGAACCAGATTCTTCTAAGTTCCCTCATTGCTTTTAACTAGCATTCTAGCCTTCCAGGGCCCCGAGAACAACATCCTAAGGTCAACAGGAAGTAATTACAGAAACAAATACATCATCCCTGTTTCCCCGCTCCCCTGGAATGTTAAAAAAATAATTCTCCATCAGTCATCACAGGGATTTTGGCCATTAATGCCTTCAATAAATAATAATTCCTATCTGGGTACCATTAAACTAATGTTACTAAAATCTCAATATCAGCCTCTGGAATAAATTCATCTCAAGGATTTGAGATGATGTACTGAGCAGGGGTAAGGATTTTTTAAAAACATTTTGTCATTAATTACCTTATAGTGGAACAACCCATTTCTCAAGATCGAACTGTCTTTACTGATGGTTCTAGAACTCATGTCACTTATTGGACTAAATCAGTTTTAGTCACGACTATCTCCTTATTCCTCAGCACAACAGAATGAGTTATGGACATTATGAGTTATGAGTCATTCAGGCACTGCAGGATTTTCCTACTGAAGCCCTTAATATTGTAGCTGATTCCAAATATGTAGTTGGGTTGTAAAGACCATCTACACTGCTTCTATTCATGTTAATAATACTATAGTGCACGGGTTATTTTTAACATTACAAAAGTTACTACAAAATAAAATCATGTAGTGTTTATTGTGCTTATACGATCACATATCAAATCACCTGGATTTCCAACAAAGGGGAAATAATCTAGCTGATGCTCTTGTAAACTTTGCTTAGGCTGAGGATGAGCATCAACATTTGCACACCAATGCCCCTCATTTACATGTTCAATATAACATCCCTTACAGACAAGCTAAGTGTATTTTTCTTAACTGTCCTATCTGTCATCCCCTGCATTTAATACAAAATATCCCTGGTACAAATCCTCGGGGTTTGGATTCCAACCATATTTGACAGATGGATGCAACTCATATACCAGAATTTGGCCGGTTATCTTATGTTCATGTGACCATAGATACATTCTCCTCCATGATATGAGCTACGCCATTATCTGGGGAGACAACTAATCATGTCATTACCCATATATTTGAAGCTTTTACAGTATTGGGGGTGCCAACCATAATAAAGACAGACAATGGGCCTACATACTCTTCTACAAAATTTCAGTGATTCTGTGATCAATATGATATTAAACATGTGACTGGCATAGAATATAACCCTCAAGGTCAAGCCATTGTAGAAAGAGCCCATGCTACCTTATAGCAACAAAGTAAAAAACCAAAAAAAAAAAAAAAAGGAAAGATGCAGGACTTGGGTATGATAGACATTTGGGCTTTACAGAATAATTCTAGAGCTATTATGCACCACCCTTTGTTTATTTTAAACTTTTTGAATTTACCACAGGGAGACATTCTGACTAGAGCAGAGAAGCATTTTGTGTCTGAAGTCTCAGGCTTTGGAGTCAGCTTCTTTTAAGGAAAGCTGAGCAAAAACTGCTACTGATGCTGAACGGATTCTGGCCCAGTTGTTGGTAGATGGAAGGGGGTATGGTCTTGTGTCTTTTCAGGATGGCCACCAGCAGTGGATTCCAGGCCACTGGATCAAGACCCAAAGGACCCATTAAAACAGCTGTGCAGAGAAGAATGGCATCTAGGGGAAACGGGGACAATCTTGAGGTGATCTTGGCAGCAATGGCCCAGTTATCATTGGCCAGATAACGTCCTCATGGGCATTTTAAAGCTTTTGTGCCTACCTAGGGACAAATTAAGTCTCTCACTGCTAATGGTCAAGCTGTTCTGCAGAGGTGTGATAAACCTGTTGCAGCCGAGCATCTTTTCCTGACCATGAGTGCTTTACTGTCCGTAACTTCTGCAGAAGCCAATGGCTCCAGCTACAGACAACAACGAGACAGTTAACAGTCCTCGGCTTATGGCCTGGGGAGAAGGAGGGAGAAGTGGACCTCGGATGGCTACTATACAATTTCCTGATGCTGTTCAGATGCATATTTGGAAGCTGGCTGCTGCCATAAAGACTGTGCACCTCTATACTGGATCATTTTCCAGAACTGCTTCCAGTGTTTCTGTGTATAATTTTGCTATGTGTAAAAGCTGGAATGCTACAGCCTGTGTTCCTTCGCCTTATCTACTGCTAATTGGGAACTTTTTTTTTCTGAAAATATTTCTTGTGTCAACTGTACCTTATATAATTGCTTAAAGAATTCTGTTCCTTTAAATGGTCATTGCATCATGATTGTGAAGCAGCGACCCTACGTCTGGTTACCTGTAAAGGTAAATAGGCCTTGGTCATCTAATCCTTTAATTCAGTTAACAGTAGATTTTTTAAAGAAATTGCTTGCTGGTAGTAAAAGATTTATTGGAATGATTGTTGTTATATTATTGAGGCTAATTTCAGTCGTGACGCTAGCCATGGTATCTGGAATAGCCTTGCACAATTCATTACAGACTAAGCATTATGTTGAAGCTTGGCATAAAGATTCATGAAATTTTGTCCCAGCAAGATGAAATTGATGCAGAATGAAGTTGATGCCTTAAAGCAAATGGTATCCTGGAAAAAAGGTGATGATGTTAAAAAATGAACAAAGATTATATTGTGATTGGAATTCCACTGCTTTTTGTGTTACTGATTTGGCTTTTAATGAATCTCTATTATCCTGGGGTAAAATGAAAAATTATTTTTTGAGCAAAAAATTTGTAAGATGGAAAATTGAAAAAATGGCATTTTGATATTGAATCTACATTTGCACAGAGGTTTCCAGAGATGACAGATGCTGACATTGCTCAGCAGATTGCTGAGAAACTAGAGGGGTTAGACCCTAAAGCCTGGATACAAAATTTGTCCCACACTGCTGGCGGTACGGGGATAGTAGTTATTGTTCTAGGCTTGCTTATGCTACTGTTTTATTTACTTCTTATTAAGCCTCATCAGTCGAGCATATAAGAATTGTTGTTAATTATGAGGATCAACAAACTAACTCATTATAAAAGGAAAAAGGAGGAAGATGTAGAGGGCTGGTTTTGAGCTGCATAGAAACTCTGTGCAGGGGAGACTTGAGGTCGCATGCTGATAGGCTTGGCAAACCAAGTCAGGAGGAGACAAACCTCTCCCAGCAGTAGAGTTCCTTGCCAATGGTCAGTCCTTGAGAACACAGATGTGCACTGTAGTTCAAAGGCTCTGATTAGGTTGTGGTTTGTTTTCTGATAAAGTGTTTTTACATATTATATTACAACAAGAGTTTTTCCCCATAAAACCGAGGTTTTTGTTTAGATTAGCTAGGGCACAAAGCTCTTGAAATTATTTGCAACCAAGTGACTAGTCTATGAAACTCTTTTCATGTATTATGGGAACCTAGCTTGAATCATGATTTGAATATTATAAAAAGAGCACTGGCTTTGCAATAAAGGATGCAGTTGTATCTCCTACTCTGCAACCCCTGTGTCCTGATTTCTGCAGCACTACCCAGGGTCATCCATAACAAAGAAGGTTGGGGAAGGGTCCCCAACAGCACCTGAATCCCTCTGGCTGCCTGGAGAGAGAAGGTGTTGAAGGAAGTGTGTTTTTAGCTTTATCCAGAACTTTCCTGATTTTTTTTTCTTTAAGAACCAACATCAGGACCCCAGATATCACCCAGTTTCCATCTACCAATCAGTTCCGCAGTAAGGAAGAATCTGCTGTCACAGCAGTCGTCACCCCCCCCCCCCACGACATCATCCCGTCTGTCATTGTTTGCCTTTGCATTTACATGTGTGTGAAGAGGAAATCTTGTCCCCAAGGAGGTAAGGAGCAGGTTGTGGTCTCACTCTGGTTCTTGGTAGGGTAGTCTGCTGAGGACATGGAACAGGTGTTTCACTGGGTATGCGGGATGTGAATTCCATTCTTCAGGCTTCCATAGCAAGGGCCTTACCCACTGAGCTATCTTCCCATCGCCTCAACACTGATATTTTGACTGTCTGGTTACCAGTTCAATATACTGTCTTCTGCTCAGACGATGAGAACTGAATATAACAAGCTTCTGAACGCATCACTTGCATGCACTCCTGTCCTGGCCCTGAGAGGGACCCTTACCATGTCCTCATCGCAAACACAACTGCAAAGGTGTTTTCACACAGTCAACTAGGACTGCCCGTCTACTCTTTCTGCCCCGCTTCCCTCTGTGCCACCTGCTTCTGAGAGGCTGCTGACCCCAGAATGGGTCTGTCTGAGAAGGGCTTGTGTGGTCTGTACTCAAAACCCCCTTCCTTTTTCAAGGGTCATGGGACATTGAGGTACAAGTTAAGTGGTGACTTGCAGACTTCTCTGTTGGTGTACGGGGATAATTACTTTCAGACTCATAGTCTGGAGCTTTGAATGTCATTGCAAAAACTTTCCAGACAGAAATCTTCGGCTGCTCATGAATTGTCCCATCAACTGTTACAAGCCACAGAGGAAAGAGAGACCAATGGAGCCAAACGGAGAGTTTCCCAACCAGGCCACCAAAATGTTGTCCCAGGAGGATGAGACAAAGGTATGAAGGTAAAAGCAGTCGCTAAACCAGACATCTGCATCCCCACATCCAAGAGTCAGGAAACCTCTTACAAGAGGGGGCAGAAAGTCTGTAAGGGAACCCTGTGTTCCATCATGACAGGGCTGCTGCACCGCTGAGCTCTCAGCAGCTCTGAGCACTTGCACGATCCCTGCCTAGAGCAGACCTGTCAGCCTTCCCTTAAGGAGAGAGAGGGGTCATGAGGCTCCAGAGCTCCCTGAGAATCTATCTGTAGTTAATGGTGCTGGAGCAGAAAAAACATTTTGTTCGGTGGTATGACCCCTAATAAGAAGCCCATGTTGCTATCAATAATTCCTCACCCTTGCATCTATAAATTACCCCACATGAAATCACGGGGCCAAAATTTTTTTTAAAGAGTGGAGGGAGAGTAACTGGGATGAGAAAGCAGCTAGAGAGTGGGACTGGGACAGGAGAAGGAATGGAAGGGTTGGTATGACCAAAATACCTCATACACATATATGGAAACAGTTTCTATGTGTCATTAATGTGCTAGGACACTGTTTAAGATTGGTTGGTTTTTAATATGTATGAGTATTTTCCTATGTGTATGTGTGTATGTAATGTGTGTACCCGGTACTTGCAGAAGTCAAAAGAGGGCATCGGATTCCCTGGAACTGGAAATAATGTCTCAGAATAAAAAACAAACAACAACAACAACAACAAAAATCCAACACATTGTTAAGTCATCATTTGTAGCGATGTCCTATTGAAGCTTGGTGAGAGGGACTCACAGGTGCTCCTAACAAAGATGCCCGGTAATATAGGAATAATGAATAAAACTGGTAAATGTAAGATATGTGCTGGATAGTTTTATGACAACTTGGCAGAGGTCACCATACACAATTTCACTGACTACTTCATATACTGAACCAGCACCCAGTTCACCAACCTTACACCCCCTTCCTCCATCCTCCCACCCAGAAAACTGCTTTATCTCCTCCTCAATCAGCTGGCATTGCATGCCCCTGCCGGGACACACCCTGGAAATCCATCCACTCTTACCCATAAAACCTAAAGCAGGGGATACAAGGCAAAGTTTCAATCACATATAATCTGCCAGTGGTGCTGAGTGGGGCGTCAGGAAACCTCTGTCCTGGCCCCTTGGTTCTCTCAGGTTAACTCCTAGACATACAGTAGCGGATAATGGTGTTCATTTCAGCAGACATTGCATAGCATTTACTTAAGGAACACATATAACACTTACAACTAGGGAAGCTACTCCCTACCTGGCACTACACTAAACTCTATTGCTGCTTCAGTATGAAAGCAGCTCAAGACATTAGGGGACAATAGGAGACCATATTTGGCCTCTGTACTCATCATTTGACCCCTTATTAAGTAACATCCTGTAGGGCGCAGGCGTCTGAGAGAGGCGGGTGGCAGCAGAGGTGGACAGAGGTTCCTGCAACTTGTTTATGGTTGCCCGCTTTGCCCAAGGTCACGAGTCAGGCCATCGTCTCAGCCTGCGCCTGCATTTCCGTGCTCAGGAACTGCCTTCTGGTACCGGCTTCCAACTAGGGCCCCTTGGGGAGCGGCATTGGGGCGGAGAAAGTGGAGGCCTACAGGGGTGGGGATTGGGAAACTCGGTATCCTCTGGCTCCTGCCAGCCTCCGACTGGAGGAGGAGGCAAACTTGGGAGAGCAGCCTGCAAAGGGCTCGCTGGCAGAGGGGAAACTTTAATCATTTCCTGAGGGTGGAGAAAAGGGGGAGGGGGAGTTCTGTGGTCACGCGATCATTGCCCATGGCGCAAACGTGAAAGTTGACCCGACCAGTGGCTTGCTCCGTGATAGCCAGGGTAAGAGATCGAGCCACACTGCCTGATCACGTGGGTCAGGGCTCTTGCCCCATCCTTCCACGGGGGACGCGAAGGTAAATGTCGCCTCGGTTTTCCTTCTCTGTCCTGAAGCCACCTGCCAGGACAGAGAAAACCAGCTTCCTTTCCTCTTCTTTCCCAGCTGATTTTTTCTCTCTTTTTTTTTGGGTGAGTGGGGGGCGCGGAAAAAACGGAGTCTCTTTCCTTATGCAACTTCCTCCAGCGCCCTTTGGAAGGCCTTTTGCCCCCAATCCTCCCCCCGTCCCATTTTCTACCAAGGATCTGGACTTTTCCTATGTAAAAGCCTCTTCTAAAACAGAAAAAAAAATCATTCATTTTTATCTGAAGAGCGCTTTGTCTGTGTGTGATTCTCTGCACTGTGTGTGTGTGCAGTGCCCATGAAGGACAGGAGCCTGCATGGAATCCCCTGGAACCTCAGTTCCCCAGGTTGTAAGCTGCTGTGTGAGTGCTGAGGATCCCCAACAGCCTGGGCCCCCAAAGAGCAGCTGGTGCTCTCACCCTCTGAGTCCTCTCTCCAGACCCCAGAATCTGCTTTTAATTGTAACTAGTTTTTTGATAGCAGAACTTTCCTAAATGTCCTAGGTTCCAATGTCACAGAGTTAAGGGAAAAGCTCAGCCTTGCTGACAAGATAGCAATTGTCTTCAGTAGGGAGAGAGTAAAAGGAAGGAAATGGAGGGGGTGGGGGATAACTAGGGAGGGTCAAGCATGGGGGTTGAGTGACAGTGGCAAGCAGAGAGGTGACAAATACCATGTGGGTGCAGGAGGGGTGATAGGAAAGGGACCTACAGTGGCAGATGAGTCTGAGATGGAGGAGAAACGTGAGAAAGAGGAAGTGAGGAGGAGCAGGAGGTCTGAGGGAGATTCAGGGTGTGTGAAGTTGTAGCAGAAGCAGAGGGAACTGCTAGAAGAGTGATTCAGAGGCATCTACTTTGATGAGGACAGGAATGCCAAGCAATACCACAGGGCGTGGTTGTGTGCATGGACACCACACAGGGCTTACACTGTCCCAAATAAATTTATCTGCATCTCCCTGAGGTCTGCAGAGAAGCAGCCAAAAGCATAGATGAGTTTCCTGGTTCTGTTTCCCATGGTCCCAGAGGGCACAGCTGCCAGTGAGTGAGAGGAAGGGACCAAGGGCTTGGAGTCCAGGACCACAGTGCCCTCACCTCTCAGTTCACATGGTGCCCTTCATGCGCCTAAGGGCACAAGGACCGCGGTTCTCTGGCAGGGGCGATCTTGGGCACAGGGCCCAAGAGATGCAGGAAAAGACTGGAACTAGGAACCAGCATGGCTGGAACAGGGAAAGGCATGAATTGACAGTCCAGGTGTCTAGGACCTTTGGGAATCTCTGCTCAGGGTCCTCTGTAGGGCAGTACTGAGGTCTCCTGGATTCTCTCCACAGCTCCAGTCACACCTGTCAGTATCAAGGTCTCAGGAAGGAACCATGGCAAAGCCTTGGAACTCCCTGAGCAATCATTTTCAGAAGCTGAGACTTTTGGTTCTACTGAGCTGTCTGGTGACCATGAAGTTGACTGGTGAGTTCCCAGGGTCTAAGTGGAGGGTGGCAGGGGAACAGAACCCTCTCAGGCCCAATGGTCCAGTTTAAACAATGGGCACAGGAGTTGGGATTTTCATAAGACAGCAGCTTTCAGCTTCACAATTATCTGTTCTGTCTTTAATTATTAAAATTCAGTCACATGTGGGTTGACTAACCACTTATATGTATTTAGCATTTTCATGTTCTGTTAGTCGTAACTCCCTTAAGCAGTTAAGCTTCAAAGTGGGTCCCCTTACACAGCAATGGACCACTGTCCTTGATATTACTGCTTCTTGACCACTCCACTTGATGGGATTTTTCTGTACCATATTTGCTGGGATTCAGGAATACAGTTTCCTAACCCCACCCCAGCCTTGAGCCATCATCGTCATCTCCGAGCTTCCAGGAATGTTGGTGCCCTTCTCTCTGGTCCTTCTCACTGTGCTTCTCAGCAGGGATGCTCCAGCATCCACAGACAGCATGAACTCTGCACTCTTCCCCTGGAAATGTTTGCTGTTCCATCCACTCTGGCACATGCACTTCTCTGAGATTCTTGATCCCCACTCTTCTACTGCCAGATTTAACCAGACTAGATTTTCTGTGTCCTGTAGTGTGGGCTAACCTCTGACCAGTCCAGGAATTTATCACTGGACAACTGAAATATACATTGCATGTGGCGCGTGTTGTTCTGGTTTCATTATGTTGCTGTGATAAACACTACCAAAATCAATGTAAGGGAGAAACTGATTTATTTGACTCCTATTTCTAAGCCATAGTCTGTTACTGAGGGAGGTCAGGGCAGGTACTCAGAGGCAGGCCCACATGCTATTCCACACAGCATTATCTAGGACGAAGGAACTCATTTCACAACCAGAGAGGCACAGCAGGAACCATGGAAGAAGCTGCTTGCTGTCTGAATCACCAGCTCCTGCTTAGCTAGATTTCTTATCCAGCCAAGGACCACCTGTCCCGGGAATGATAATGCCCACAGTGGCCGGGTGTTCCTACATTATTAATAGTGAAAACAGCCCCTCAGTAGATACTACCTTCTTAGCTGACTCTAGGCTAAATCAAACTGGCAGTAGAATCTAACCAGCAAAGATGTTCAAGTCTATGATCTGAGTACAGATGAGTTAAAACGGTGTCCATGCAACCTCTGTTCCATCCTCACCCTGCTCCACTCTGCCCCCCCCCCCCCCCCAGCCTCACGCATCACCCTGTCTCCACACAGTCTACATGAGCAGGTTCTGGAGATTCTACAGAATGAACAGATCCAGAGAAGACATCCTGAATTTTCCTGTCATAACTGACAGGGCGCACCCCTAGCAAGATCATGTGATAACAGAGAAGGGAATTGTCCTGGTGGAGAGCAGGGGTGGCCACACCTTGATCTGCATCTTCAAGCAGGAGAGAAAGGTTAAATTTTTTAGCACAGTGGAAACTCAGCCTGGGATTGATTGATTGATTGATTGACTCACTTACTAGCTGTGGGACAATGTTTTGTATCCTATCAGTGTGTGATTTCTTTGTGACTGAATTTCTGTCAGACCAGGCAGGACTGGGTGAGACAGAAACCTCGGTCAACACTTATTTCTCTCTTTCTTTTTTAAAGACTGCCTTCCAGAGGACTTTCCTGTTCCACAGGCAGGGACTGTCTCTGCGTCCCTGCTCTGCATCTCTAATCTCACCGCATGTTTCCTTCACAGATGCTGCTTCTCTTTGCTACAACTCCACCGTTAAAAAACCAGCATCTGGAAAATGGAGTCAGGAAGTCATAGGCCAACTGAACAAAAAGTGTTTTATTTACTGTAACAGTACCAACAACTGTTATCCCAATGGTGTTCTAGGAAATAGACTGAGTGCCACAAAGATCTGGGGAACACAGGTTGAGACTCTGGGAGATTTATCTGACCTGTTCAAACAGCAAACGATTCACCTGAATCAGAAGAATAATACTATCAGAGGTAAGATTCAAATGGCTCCATTGGGCTGGGGATTTAGTTCAGTGTAGAGTGCTTGCCTGGCATGCATGAGGTCCTAGGGTCAATCCCCACAGCTACAATTTAATAAGAGAACATATTAGATGGCCCCCTAAAGGAAAGAACAGGATTTGTGACAAGTTAGGGACATTCAGTGTTTGCATGGAGGAAAAGAAGAGGTCCAGCACCAAAGCTAAAATGTGGAGGGTAGAGCAAGGTCAGATAATGGGAAAGGAGGGAGGGTAGGTAGACAGGATTGATCAAGGGCAGAGGCTGATCTCTTTCCAATGGGCACAGAGCCCCTCTCTCTGCAGGCCAGGCTGTGTTGTTGGCATGAAGTAGATGGACGTTTCAATGGATCCTGGGACTTTGGCCTCAATGGACACAAAATGGTCCATGTTGACTCAAGCATTGAAGAGTGGACTGAAGTTGACCCTGGATCCAGCCAGATGAAAGAGATTTTGAAGAAAGATTTTACTCCCTTCTTAAAAGTGACCTTACAGGGGGACTGCAAGAAATTGCTTGAGGAGTTCGAGTCACACTGCGAAGAAAAGCTGGAGCCTGCAGGTAACTGGGAAGGTGGGGTGGAAACTCAGGCAGGTGAAGGGTGCCGTGGGGTGTGTGATGATCTAATCACCATGAGTTCTGGTGCTGATGGCCGTTTATTCCACCAGTCACTTCTTTCTCACCCTCTCCTATCTCATTACTTGTGTGTACATTGTTTTCTCTCTGTGGTTCTCACTGGCTGTCAGTCTGAGTCTTTATTTCCTGACGTTTTCTTCATTCTAGAATCACTGTTGCTTTTCATCTCCCCTGATCTTTCTTCTTCCCTGTCACCATCTTCACAGGTCACCCTCATGCCTGCTCTCCTGCCAGCAGGAAAGACAAGGACTCATCATTATCCTGCTCTTCCTAACATAGCTGCATGAGTCTTTTGAGGTTGGGGACCCGCTCACCTAAACAGTTATCCACAGCAACAGGGGTGGAACTTTATGTTGTTGAATTACTTGAGAACCTGGAAGCTACGGTGAGATTTTGTAAGATTTGAGGTCTGGGGAAAGACTCAACTTGTGTTTCCCCTTCAGCCTCAACAACCACTATTCCACGTGTGGACCAGTCTTCATCCATGGCCATCGATCCTAAGATCACTGTCCTGCTGATAATCCTTTCCTACACCCTTCCTCTCTTCTGTGTTTTCTGAGAAAAATCCTTGGCAATGACAGGTACTGTGTGTTGTATTGGGAGTGGGGTGAGGGATAGGAGGGTAAGAAGCAAAGATGCCAGAGTGAATTACTGGAGTCCTATTGTTGTCCCTCATCTTATTGAGCATCTAATTGAGATAGGATGCAAGAGATCTGGAGTTCATGTCACCTGCTAGCAATAGCTTGTATACCCGGAGCCTGGACAGGACAGGAATCCTGACATAGACCAGTGGGAAAGGAGGGGGGAACACAGCAGGTTCCTAATCAGGAGGAGATGAGGAGACAACAGGAATACAAAAGAACATGGTAGTCCCACTCAATGTGTAGAGGGAATAAGATTCCACCCCATAGACAAAGATAAAGGAGATACAAATAAAAAGATGGCCCAGTGGCAAGACACCTGTTGCTCATGCATCACACCCAAGTTCCATTATCTGAACCCACAGGGTAGTCACAACCATACAGTTTCAGGTCCAGAGGAGCCAGCCCCTTCTTCTTCACATACACCAAGCATTCACAACAGAACATTTAAAGACTATCAGACTCATATTTATACACATAAATAAATCAAGCAGCAGCAGCAGCCTCCAGAATCAATGGAACAGTGTCCCCACTGGAGACAAATGAGACTAAGCTGTTCCTGGAGTCTACAGCTCCCCTCTGGGCTACTCAGATGAACAAGGTAGGGCAGGGACAGGCACACCCACAGGTGTGATGCCACTCTTAGATTTTGAGGGTTTTACAATGAAAGGGAAATGATGTCTGGAACCCCACTCATAGCCTGGGGAACCAAAACCCAGGGCTCTTTCTGGATAGAGATCCTCTGTCTCTTCCACCCCCCACCCTCATTAGGCCCAGAGTGAGGAAGCAGAGCTAGTCATCACCACTTTATTCTGATCTCCCAGGTCTGCATCAGGGTCTGGGGCTCTGGGACACGGGGAAAAAATGAGGAAGACAGTAGGGGATCCAGGGTGGAGAGCCCAGGGGTGATGGAGGAGGGAACTGAATGTCCCTCAGTGAGGGTGGCTGTGGGGTAGTGATGACTGGTACAGGGCACCCAGGAGAACTGACCCAGGCTCTCCTCAGATCTTTCAAAAGATGTGTTTCCTTGCTGCAGGTTGAAGATGCTCCAGAGAAGTTGTGAGAGTTCATCTGGTGCCACCACTCTCCCTTTCCATCAGCCTCCACCAGATGAATCAGGATGCTGCGGACACAGCATTTCATGTCTTTCACTCTGTGCGGTCACTTGGGCCCTTTCCTACCACCTGGTACTGTTTCCTTGGTGTTCCCTGGTGGGATATGCTCTTAAGCGAAACTTGAACCAGAAATTTGGAAAAGAACATGGTTATATATACATCCCTAGCATAGGAAACAGGATAACCAGATCTCTTTAGTGGGAATGTGATGTTTTCACTCTTATGTTTGTAACAGGCAATATTCAAACATCTCAAGTATAACTAAAAGAAACCTGCAACAACTAATCATAGTAAATGGAAACTGAGGACCAGTTGTTAAATAGAAATCACTGGTAACTGTAACAGGGTGTTGCGGGAGGTCCTCCCACTCCTCCAGCCTATCACTGCTGAGATACCAGCCCATTGGGGCGTGGTCTCTCTCCCTTTAAAAAAGCGGCCACTTCCCTCTCCTCTCTCTCTTCACTTCCTGCTCTGCCGGCGACTAGACTCCCTTCCTGGTTGCGCAGAGGGCTGACGGTGATCTGTAAGTTTTTTCCCCTTTAAATAAATACCACCATATTAATCATAATTCCAAACTGGTGTGGCATTGTTTATGACTTACGCCTTCAACAGGGTCCCATATCTTAGCACAGCTGACTCCATGATGAAAGTGTCATTCACACCGTAAAACTCAGCACACAGACAGCAATACTTGTAAAACCTAAAACAAAGGCCTAATCCCTCCAAGTTCATAGTTGAGGGACAGACTCTGAATGGACTGACCTTGCTTTCTGGCTTCTGTACTCGCATTCCTGGCTAATCATTCTTGACTAAAGCATGTCCACACAGAACATTTTTTTTTGTGCAAAAAAAGCTCTACCTGAGAAATGCTTGGTGCTACACTGGCTCCCAAATATACAGTGTGGTTGCTTACTTGCTAATAAAGAGTTTCTATTAACTTAAATCCATGTCTGAGCAGTCTTCTCTGGTGAATACCCCACAACGTTTCTGGAAGTCTGACCAAGATCCCAGAGCCAGGCCTAAAGACACTGGAGACCCTTGGACAGAGAAGACTGTGGTGGTCAAGGAGCTCCAAGGGACGTGGTCCTCAACTTGTGGGTCACAAGCTTTTGGAGGGTTCAAGGGGCCTTTCAATGTGGTCACACGCCATATGTCAGATCTCTTGCATATCAGATATTTATACTATGATTCATAACACTAGCAGAATTACAGTTATGAAGGAACAACAAAAATAACTTTATGGGGTCACCACAATATGAGAAACTGTGTTAAAGGATAACACTATTGGGAAGGTTGAGATCCACTGTCCTAGGGGGTGTGTGCCACCTGGGTTCCAGGTCACCAGGGTTGTCTTTGATAAACTGGTGTCTAAGGCTTCAAAGGAGTCTGAAGTCTGCACCCCAAAAGGTAACAAATCAGAAACTCACCTAGTCTATCAGGTCCAGAGGGAAGTGTGGCAAAGGCGCCTTCTCTTTTTACACAGAGGAGAGGTCTGACAAGGCCATTGGTCCAGTGCTGGGAACCTCGTGGGATGTCACTGGATTCCCCATCTTTTCATATGAATGAATATGTGATACTCACCACTGCTTGTCTTAACTGTGTGTGTATGTGTGTGTGTGTTATGTGCATTTGTGTGTCTGTGTATCTGTGTATCTTTCAGTTCTATTTTCCTGCATTGACTAGTGGCTTTCTCTAGTATGTGAACACCTGGCTTAAGAACTGTGCCCATCTTGTTGGGGACTTGAATCTTTTTTGGTTCAATAAAGTCACCCAGAGAGACAAAAATAAATAGAAAAACAAGAACCATCCATCTTTTCCATTCTGTGAGTGGGTCACATGCTTAGTTCATTGCTTGACTCCTGCTCATGGTCAGGGGTAGTCTCTGTGTGGAGGTGAGGAGAGGCCAACCTTCTCATTCAGGCCCCTCTGCCATTTAGTGCAATGCACACAAGAAGTTGACATAGTTTCCCCAGGTGAGCATTCCCTCAACTCCATTTCTGCACCCCTGCTTTACATGCTTGGGACAGGATTCAGGAAATAGGAAAGAGGTTTGAGTCCTATATTAGGGTTAAACAGGGTCAGAGAGAACACATTAGTGAAACAAAGATTAACTAAGGCTGTAATAGTGGGAGTGACAGACCCTGAAGCTAGAAGTGTATTTATTGAATCTTTGGCTTTTAAAAATGCCAACTTAAAATGTAAGAAGGTCCTTGGGCCTTTAAAGGTCAGATCAGCACCCATAGATGAATGGATCTTGCATACAATGAATGTTGAAACATTTGACTATAGTACTGAGGCTTGGGTAGGAGAAATGATTTCCAAAGGTATGAGGAGAAACCAAAATGCCAATGGTTTTAATTGTGGTAGAATAGGACATCTAAGAAGGGACTAAGAAGACAAGGGATTCCTAGGAATAATGTCTCCTCTAAGGATGGCAAGAATAGGAGGATTCAGCCTTCCTGTATGTGTAGGAGGTGTGGCAAAGGCAGACATTGGACTAATGAATGTAGTTTAACAAAAGACAGACAAGACAACCAGATACCACCAAGAAACTCCTTGAGGAGGCCTCTCACAGGTCCCCATGTCAAACAAGGTCCAGTCATTCCCAGTCACTGTGGAGAACATGTCTCACCAGGAAAATTAAGCAATCCAGTGCCTACTGTAAAATAACATACTGGTCTGGATGATGGAATAGATATGGAAGATGAGTAAAAACTCCAGTAGGAAATAGTAAATGTATATTTTGGCATACTTCTATAAATGACCAAAGACCAAAACTGACAGCACACATAAATGACATTGTAATTGAGGGATTAATAGACATGGGTGCAGACGTATCATTACTCAGCAATCTTGGTATCCAAATTGGCCTCTTCAAGAGGCAGACATTCAATTACTAGGAATTCAAACCCTATTTCAAGTGAAACAAAGCACAAGGTGGGTTGAACGCATAGGGCCAGAAGGACAGAAAGGAAGGCTAAGACCATATATAGCTAATAGTGCAGTGGGAAAAAAAAAAGGTGGAGGGGGAGTGCTGTGGGACTTATATCCTGTAAAATTTTGCCAATTGTTCTAGTTTAATAAAGGGCTGATTGGCCAGTAGCCAGGCAGTAAGTAAGGGCAGGATGACAGAATGAGAAAATTCTGAGAAGAGGAAAGGCTGATTCTGCAGTCGCCACCCAGACACAGAAGAAGCAAGATGAGAATGCCTTGCTGATAAAATGTACCAAGCCACATGGCTAACATAGACAAAAATAATGAGTTAATGTACAATGTGAAACTTAGTTAATAAGAAAGCCTGAGCTAATAAACCAACCTGTTTATAATTATTCTAGTTCTCTGTGTGCTTCTTTGGTACTGAACAGCGGTGGGAACCAGGCAGAACAGAAACCTCTATCAACAAAGGGTGTTGCTGGGGATTGGGTAGAGGGTGTAGCCAGGGAAGGAGGGAGGGGGAAGGAGATTAAGGCAGTTGGGGCTGTGATGGAATTAAGGTTTGAGAGGCAGGAGAGAGATAAGAGGTTGAGGACCACAAGGGCACAGAGAAAGTGAAGAAAGGGATGGGCTGAAGTAAAAAACAGGCCTGTAGGCAGTGCCACACCTCACCCAAGGTCAAGAGGGGTGAGGATGGTTTGGAGGAGAGAATAAGGCATTGGGGTTTAGGGGTTGTAGGGTCAAGATAGATGGGTAAAGGAGGGGAACAGTGAGTGAGAGTTTGAGGACTGCCAGCAGAACAGAGAAGGCCCTAAAGCTGGGGCTGAAAAGAGGGAAAGAACCTGTGTGGGTGCCCTAGACAGTAGGGGTAGGACAGGACAGAGCGGGGAGTGGGGGCAGCAGTGAAGAGAGTGGAAGGTGAGACTGAGCAAGCTTGGGACTTGGGACAAGGATTAGGAGGATGTGAAGAAACCCCATAAATAGTCCTTGATACTTCCTCTCTGACTGCAGGCACTAGCCTGCAGCACAGGCTAAAAGCACCAAATTTCTTCCTTGACATTCTGCACTGCTTCCGCTGCCTAGGGTCTCAGCCAGTGTGTGAGAAGAGACCGCATGGAGTCAGAGGCCTGGTGACACCAGAGCCACAGAGCCCAGGCTGCTCAACTTCTGCCTGGGTGCCATGGCCTCTCAGGAAGAGGTCCTGAGATCCTGGAGGCTCTCCTGGAAGTTGATGTAACCACAAAACCTCTAAGAAAAAAGTGAAGGATGTGACAGACAAACTTCAAACTGCCTGAGGTCACAGCCCGGATTCAGAAATTTTCATGAATGTCATCAGCAGGAAGCTGGCGTCTACTACAGTGCCCTTCATATCTGAGGCTGGGTTTAGAGAAGGGAACCCACGGCCTGGGCCACAGTGAACACGGTCATTAATTGCACCCTGGCTCTTCTCCCATTGTACTGGAGACCAACCCATGAGTTTGGAGGAATCAACAATAGAGTTTGAGGGACACAGGGCCATAGCATCAAGGAAGAAGGGTGCTCCTAGCTGAACTGATGATCTTTGGCCTCAAACATCAGACCCCCATCCACTTCAGGCTCCTTCCGGATGACTGTACAGTCCAGACCCTGAGGTTTGTTCCCTACCTCAACCCATACACTTTCTCTCAGAGGCTTTCAGAAAAGCCGAGAAAATACTACAACAAGATGGTGAGCCTAGAATAAAAGAAACTGAAGTTCATTGTGGTTCAAAAGAAGTTACTGAATCTCTAAAACCAAAGTTGCTCCTAGGGACAGGATTCACACCACCCCAGTTCTCTCTTTATTTATTTATCTTCTCCTCCTAATTTTTTCCCTCCCTGTATAAGCTGGGTTGCCAGCTTCACCAGTTCCCTCCATCAGCCTTCTCAGAGCTGAGGGCAGAGGTCACCACACACAGCTTCACTGAATACTTCATATACTGAACCAGCACCCAGTTCACCATCCTTATATCCCCTTCCCCCACCCTCCCACCCAGAAAGGTGATTTATTCCCTCCTCAACCCGTACTGCATGCCCCTGCCTGAGGACACACACTAGGAAATCCATCAACTCTCACCCATAGAACCTAAAGCAAGGGTTATCAGGCAAAGTTTTTTTTTTTTTGGTTTTTCGAGACAGGGTTTCTCTGTGGCTTTGGAGCCTGTCCTGGAACTAGCTCTGTAGACCAGGCTGGTCTCGAACTCACAGAGATCCGCCTGCCTCTGCCTCCCGAGTGCTGGGATTAAAGGCGTGCACCACCATCGCCCGGCTCCAGGCAAAGTTTAAATCACATATGATCTGCCAGTTGTTCTAAGTGGGGCATAAGGAACCCTCTGTTCTGGCCTCTCAGTCCCCCCTAGACTAACTCTTAGGGAGAAAGGAGCAGATAATGGTGTTCATTTCAGAGGACAGTGCATAGCTTTTACTTAAGGGGCACATAATATTTACATTTGGCAAGCCACTCCCTACCTGGCTCTACATCAAACACCCTATCCCAGCTTCAGTGTGAAAGCAGCTCAAGAGATTCGTGGACAACTGGAGACCAGGTTTGGCCTCTGTACTCATTTTCTGACTCCAGATTAGATAGCATCCTTTATCCCACTATTGGTACCCATTTCCCTGAGCACTCTCTGCAAGTGATGCCAAAGCTGTGTGCTAAACAACCAGGAATGGTCCTGTGCTGCCTGTGCCTCCTTGGTCAGCTGGAGAGGATATGGGGAGTTCCTGGGTCAGCTGGAGAGGATATGGGGAGTTCCTGGGTCAGCTGGAGAGGATATGGGGAGTTCCTGGGTCAGCTGGAGAGGATATGGGGAGTTCCTGGGTCAGCTGGAGAGGATATGGGGAGTTCCTGGTGTTTGTGCCCATTGTGCTCTGCAGTCCCTGGGAATGAGGACGCTCCTGAGTCAGAGATGCTTGCTGAGGGAACCCCATTCACTTCGTCTAGAATAAGATTTCCACAGCCAGCTGGGGAAAGTAGATTTTTGTCCTTTTCTCTCTCTGCTAGGCATCTCTCAACACACATGACCGCTTTTGTCCCCTCTGGACAAAGTTCTAGGTTTGTCTCTGCAATCACAGGTTGCTGCTTTATTCCCGTTTCCTTTCACAGCAGACTCTCCCATTGACATCAACATATTTTAGCAACTTTAATGACTTTAAATTGTTTTGTCTGCCCCCCGAGCCTTGTAGAAAGAGGAATCATAAACTCTCCCAAAGCCAATTTGTAGTCCATCCATAAGCAGAAAACTGTCAATATCAAAATAGAATACTAGCTTGACCCAGATTTGAAGCGCTGACAAAGGCAGGGTTTGCTATTTAGGAGAGCTCATCCATCTTGCCTGAGTACATTAAGAGGGCAGTCCTGTCTAGGCACTTTACCAGGGATTTCTAAGTTGAGGTAGAACTCCCAGCATTCCTTAGAACAGAGGCCTACCCCGCTGAATCTGTCAATAGAAATCCTATTTTGGATGCAGAACAAATGCGCCATTTCAGACTTTATTATGTATTCTTCCAGTCTCGAAAGGGGCAAATTAAACTCCATACAAGCATAGAACTTCATTTCTTACTTTTCTTGACCTGTGGCTTGTATTCAGCCCCCGGGTAGCAATTGGTGTGAGAGCAGGGCCTGCTATTTAATAGCTGAATGCACACATTTAACCAGCACCTTGTGGATTAGCTGCTCTGAGAATTGCCTTATGGAAAGAAAAAAGGAAGGTGCAGAAGCAGACAAAGAAATCTATAACCTTCTCAGCTGGTGCCAAAGTCAATCATTGATTTTTTTTTTTTTTAATCTGTGTGAGGAAGAAAGTTCCGAGAGGAGAGCTCACACCCTCGTCTTGGAAAGACGTCAGGGGAGGGGAAGGAGTTTCTCCCCAATTTCTTTGTGCCTTTCCATAAGAGGAGAAAACTAATTTGGGGGCGGGGTAGTGGGCAAGTGACTTGGAAGCAGCTGGTGGGGAAATCTGTGGGTAAAAAGTGTGAAAGAGGAAGAAAAGAGAGAAAAGGGGAAAAAATGGGGGGAGAAGAGAGATGTAATTTTTTTTCTCCTTTTAGGTGCATAGAGCTAAGGGTGTGGAGGGCCCTCCGGAAGGGAGCCGGCCAAGTTGGCCTCGTTGGGCCTTTACCGAGAGCGGGCGGCGGGATGCTTCTGCCCCACCACTGCAGCCTTAGCTTGTCACTTTGGTTGCTTTTTTTTGACACTGGGCGTGGAGTGGCGGCGGTGGGGGGAACGCCACGGAGCCGCGCCTCCCCAGGGAGCGCAGGCTTCGGGAGGAGACCGCGGGGACGTCGCCTTAACGATTGGGTTAGGCGGCGGGAGGACTGGAGCCCAGGAGCGCCGCCCCTGCAGCCCTCTCCACCCGCGTGGCCTTAGCGCCAGGCGCACACCTGGAGAGCAAAGGAGCGAGTGCGGCAAGTTCAAGTGCGAGAGACCGAGGCAGTGGGAAAAGGAGCTTTGCTTCCCGGCTACATTAGGAGAAGGGACCGGCTGAATGTGGCAGAGGCTCCTCTCGCCGGCCTCACTGGCGTGCACAGCGGAGCCGCGGCGGGGCCGGCAAGAGTTCGCGTGAGCTCTCCCCGAGGCAGGAAAGTGCTTTTTAAGGGGGCGCGGCCAGCGGCGCAGGCCTGGCATTGACGTCCCCGCGGGGAGGAGGGCGCGGGCTGGGCGGGGCACCCGCGCCCTCCGGGCCGCGTTCTCCTCGGTGCAGCGCTGGCCGTGCGGGCCCGAGTGTGTGGGAGAGGCGAGCGGCGGCGGCGGCGGCGGCGGCGGCGGTGGCGGGTGCTACTGGTGCCTGCAACTTGTTTGCGGTCGGTCGCCCGCGATGGCCTTAGAGTCGCGAGTCGCGTTCTTCTCGCACCCCTTGCAGGCGCCCTTCAGCACTCAGAGGCTGCTGTCTGGTGCCGGCTCGATTCCTGGGCCAGACAGGGCGGTGGTGGGTGCGGTGGTGGTGGCGATGGTGGGTGCAGTGGTGGCGGCGGTGAGTGCAGCGGCGGTGGCGGTGGGTGCAGTGGCGGTGGCGGTGGGTGCAGTGGCGGTGGCGGCGATGGTGGGTGCAGTGGTGGCGGCGGTGGGTGCAGTGGCGGTGGCGGCAATGGTGGGTGCAGTGGTGATGGTGGCGGTGGGTGCAGTGGAGGCAGGGGTAGAAAAGGCAGGCAGGGGTGGGGATTGTGAAGCTCAGGAGCCCTGGGATCCGCCCCGCTCCCAGCCTACCGCAACCGGAGGAGGCAAACTTGAGAGAGCCAAGGGGCTCGCTGGCTGGCGAGGGAAAACTTTAATCGCCTCCCGAGGATGGGGGGTGGGGAGGCCAAAAGGAGGGGGGGTCTGGAATTCAAACCCTGAGTTCGCGGCCCACCGCGCGGCCCCGAGAGATAGTTGACCCTCCCAGAGGCTTGCTCTGCCCTAGGCTCGCCCAAGGCAGAGGAATCTGTCCAGTCCGAGTGACAGCCTGGGTCGAGCCGCACTGCGTGGTGGCATTAGGGCTCTTGCCCCACACTTCCACGGGGGACACGAAGGTAAACTTCGCTTCTGTTTCCCTTCTCTGTCCTGCAGTCACTGACCAACTTCCATTTCCTTCTTTCTCCTTGCTGATTTTTCTTTTCTTTTTTTCTTTTTTCTTTTGGCGGGGTCTCTTTCCTTATGGAACTTCCTTTGGGCGCCTTTTGCAAGCCTCCTTCCCCCGCCACGATTTCTGTATCTCTTGGCCCTCTCTTTTGCCACCTCGGGGCCAACGCTGGAAACATGCATTTGAGATCACCCAAAGTCACCAGAAACCAAAAATAAATTTTAAAAAATTATTCTAAGTTAAGGGAAATTGAGACAAGAAATAAACACGTGTGTGTGTCTGTGTGTGTGTGTGTGTGTGTGTGTGTGTGTGTGTGTGCATGGTTTGGATGGGTGCATGGGGAGGCCAGAGATCAGCTGGAGTTGTTTCTTCCTTTCCTGTATTGCTCTCCACTTTCTTCTTCATCTTCTTTCCCCACCCAACCTGATAGCTCTCTCTGAATCTGGCTCACTGATTGGCTAGATTGGCTGACCAGTGAGCTACAGGGCTCCTTAGGTTGCCACCCTCCCTTAAGTGCTCAAGTTACAGATGAGGGTGCTCTTTGTGGGAGTGCTCAGGATCTGAACTTCATGCTTTTGTGACTGTCACTTTATTACTGGATTCTTTTCTTTTTTATGGGAGTGGGTGGGAGGATATGTTTTGAGGCAGGGTGTCTTTGTGTAGTTCTGGAACTTTCCCTGTAGACAAGGCTGGCCTCTCACTCACAGAGATCCTCCTGCCTGGGCCTGAGTGCTGTGATTAAAGGTCTGTGCTACCAGGGCCTGGCTGTTGTTGGATTCTTAATTAGCACCCCCTTTTCTACTGACAGCAATTTCTTTTTTTTTTTTTTGAATTGAAAAAGTGAGAAAATCAGAACAAAGCAGTTATGAATGGTGGCCTTTATAAATATAAAATGGTAGGGAAGAGCTGGGAACTTTAAATGTCTGTGGAGTCTGAGCTACAGTTTTGTAGCTAAAATTTATGGCAGTGGGGGGAAGGGCAGTTAATTAATTAACATGTAATGAACATTTAAGTGTCTGCTATGGATGAAATCAGAGAAGGCATTACTTACTTCTGCCAGAAACCATGTCTTAGGGGTCTTAGGGATATAGCACAGTCTTATAAGTTTTTGAAAACATTTCTATGGGTATATATTGTTTTGTATAGTTTTTGTCTAATAAGATCTCTTTGCTCATCTGGAGGATGCTGGCTTAACCCCAGCAAATAATCCAGGACCTACCTTTAGGATCCGGACCATTTGGTGGGGGAAACCACAGTTGGGTTAGAATATCTCAATGTGCTTTCTGTTATTTATTCTATTTCTACTCTTTAATCTTTCTCCTTTCCCCACAGGCTTTCCTTTCTCCTCTGTCTTGAGTACTAAAGAGTTTGCTAATTGGGCTGGAGAGATGGCTCAGAGGTTAAGAGTTCTGGCTGCTCTTGTAGGGGTCTTGAGTTCAATTCCCAGAAACCACATGGTAATAAGATCTGGTGCCCTCTTCGGGTGGGTGAGCATACATTCAAGCAGAGCACTTTATACATATGAGATAAATCTTAAAAAAAAAATAGTTTGCTAATCGCTGTTGGGCAGAAGCAAAAGGAAATGAAAGTTAACTTTTCTTTTAAATTTTATTTATTTGTTATTAGTATTCCTCTCTCTCTCTCTCTCTCTCTCTCTCTCTCTCTCTCTCTGTGTGTGTGTGTGTGTGTGTGTGTGTGTGTGTGTAATAGCCATGATCCTATAGGTGACTCACTAGGTCACTGTTACCATTTACTTCTGGGATCGTCTCTCAATTCTGTCCAGTCTACCTCACATCATAGTAGGTGGGGGACCCAGCTCCTATTGGACCCCTGAGGCTGCATTGTCACTGGTATCACAGGACCAGAGGGCCCCTCTCTCCCAGGGTCCAAGACTGTGCCAGTGGCCACTTTGAAATTCTAAGACTGTCTCTGCTGTCACTGTGCAGGCTTGCTTTCAACCTCTGGGGTCTCTTGTGATTCTTCAATTAGTTACCACCAAGAACTCCACATAGCATCTACCATACATGCCTCAGTGTCACAGATCGTCCTCCGTCACGACACAGAGGACATCTATTGTGCCACACTCACCATTCATATATTGTCCATGGGGGCTTTAACTTATTAGAGCAGACCTGAGCCTACAAACCCGTTAGCCATTCACAGTAGAATCTAAGGGCCATATGTCTGTCTAAATGGAGCAGTGACCCTGGGAGAAGAGCTGCACCTGCTGTGGGTGAGGAGTCCTCCTTATCTGAATCCTTTCTCTCCTCCCAGAAAGGACTCTGAGATCTCTGAGAAGTGGTTCTGTGGTGGACACTGGGCACTAGCTTTGTCCTGCATGTTAGTTCTCATATGGTTAATTATCAATTTCTGGCAACATGTAACTTGCTGACCATCTGTTTGCCTGTAGAATCTGTATGTTCTGTCACTTTGGGGCACACACCCCAGCCTGAGATCAGAGCCTGGGTTACACACACATCACAAATCGTCTGAACCCTGGTCCCTCCATGATGCTGTCCCCTGACCACTCCACTTTGGTCTACTATATCAGGACATTTCTGCCCATGTTCCTGACGTCTCATCTCAGGAACACCATCTGCCTTCCCTGCCCTGGCCTTGTACAGTTTTCATCACTGGGCGTCTGCAGAGGCCCATGTCCTTCTCCCCGGGCAATCTTTCCATGTTTGACATGCAAGAGTCCTCCATGCTCTCCTATGGAACAGAGTGGACATATTTCATATCACATCCCCTTTGGCACGTGTACTCTTCTTAGTCTTTACTCACGCCCTTTATTACCAGTTTTAGAAATTCTTGATTTTCTATTTCATGCAGTATGGACCAGCCTCTGACCAGGTCCCTGAAAGCCATTCCTGGGGTCAGTGGTTAGCCTGTCTAGACTACTTGTGGAGTCCCAGGTCTCTTAGAGACCTTGTCTAATCAATACTGCTGTAGCACAGTTGTGAGAGGTTATAGAAATGTTTTCCTTACTACAGCGTGGGGGTCTATTTATAAATACTTCCTTATAACTCATCCCTCATAACCTATTATTGTTATCATTATTGCTATTATTAATTGGCAAATGTTTGGAAGTCAGGGATGCTTTCTTTAAAATGCCTTCAAAATTCACTGTTCCTCCTACCACTAAAACAGCTGGTGAAAGAAACAGACAGACAAAAAAAATTAAAAAAAACAGACAATGTTCTTGATAGATACCACATACCAAAATTAAATAGAGACCAGACAAAAATTTTAAATAGACCTAAAACCCCTAAGAAATTTGAAACAGTCATTAAAAACCTCCCAACCAAAACCAAACAAAGAAACAACAACAAAACAGGGCCAGATAGTTTCAGCACAGAATTCTATCAGAATTTCAAAAAAGAGCTAATACCAACACTCCTCTGGTGTGGGAAATCTGTCTATGTGTTGCCTTTATTGGTTAATGAATAAATCTGGTTTTGCCAGTGGCCTATAAGAATAGGGCAAGGCAGGAGTTCCAAGCAGATGGACGAGGAGAGAGTAGGCAGAGTCGGGGAAAAGCCATGTAGCCTTCGCTGAGGACAGAGGCCTGCACTGGAGCCTGGTGAAACTTTGTCAGTAGGCCACAACCTCGTGGCAATACACATTAACAGCATTTCTCAACATGTATGACCACCATGTCCCTTCTGGATTTGTCTCACTTCTGGACATCTTGTCTGACTGTGATCTGTTCACATAACAGCCTAGTGGGAAAGAGCTCACCTCATGATGTCTGCCTGAGGCCTGATGGCCTTCTGATAGCCCAGGACCACAGGCTGTTCTCTCCCAGGGCCCAGGACCATGCCAGGGGGAGCACTGAAATGGAGTGTATTTTCCCTGCTCCAGATGGACCAGACTGACTCCTGCCCAGTCAAGGTGCTTCTCTAATTAGACACTGCCATGAACTCCACCCTGGTCCATTTCCTAGAACAGACACCTTGGGCTGACAGATTGTCTTGGGTACAATGAGAAGCAGAGAACTCAGTACTGCTCAGTCCAACAGGCTGGGTGCCTCTGCAGTGGCAATCTGACAGTTAAAGTTGGCAACTGCAGGTATAGATCCATGCCTTTGTCACTGAGAATACATGTGGTTGTAGCAGTAATAGAGACACTTTCTCTTTATGGTGACCTGGGCTGAGTCACCCCTACTGATGGAGGGTCTTGCTGTCATTCACTGTCCACTCTGGAAACACTCCCACAGACACAGAGCATCTCAACCATTCTTCCTATCTGCTAAGACAGTCAGACCGACAATAGAGTCCACCATAACTGCCCCTTACATTTTTGTGCTCCGTGTTTTAACTTAGAGTTCCTACCATAGAGTAAACACAGCATGGAGGCAACACTCACATAAAAACACACAGATTGCACTACAGATAAATCTCACAGCCTCTCCCACCCCTGCCCTACTGTACCCTCCTCTCCCAGTAACTCCCCGTTCCCTTTTCATATTCTACTCTCCTTCTTCATCTCTGCCTTATACCCCCTCTCCCATCTCCTGGACCTTCTTTTATTTCCTGGTTTCTCCCCACACTTACTCCCCATTAGATCACTATATTTAACTTTTAGAAACTGGGATCCAGAATGAATTCAAAGCTATTTCAGATACAGAAGTGGGGAGAGGTGAGATTTCTGGGACTCACTGACCATACTCCAACTCAGAGAGCTGAGGCCTTTGAAAGAAAGAACTGTGTCCTCAAGTATGATGGATGGAACCTGTGGATCTACAGCCAAGATCAATCACCATCCTGCATGTACAGCACCCACTGTGTGTTTATACACACACACACACACACACACACTCATACACACATCTTCACAAACATAGGGTTCACCTGCAAAAGAAATGTGCAAAACAAAAATCCCTTTTAAAAAAAAGTGACAGCAAATTCAAAAATATTTTACCAAAGATCTGGACTTTTCATATGTAAAAACCTCTCTAATACATAGGGGGAAATAATTTTTAACTCATGTGTATGAACACTTTATCCATGTGTGTTTCTCTGGCCCATGTGTGTGCAGTGCCCATGGAGGCCAGGAGCCTGCATGGAATCCCCTGGAACCTCATTTCCCCAGGCTGTGAGCTGCTGACTGAGTGCTGGGGATCCAGCCTGGGTCCCCAAACAGCAGCTGGTCCTCTCACCCTCTGAGTCCTCTCTCCAGACCCCAGAAGCTCCTTTTAATTGGGGGAAGATTTTTAACTGCAGAACTCTCCTGAAGGTCTTAGGTGCCAGTGTCACAGAGGTAAGGAGGAAAGCTCAGACTTCCTTCCCCACAAGACAGCTACTGTCTCCAACAGGGAGAGAGTGAAAGGAAGGAAATGGAGGAGGAAGGGAGAGTGACTAGAAAGAGCTGGGGGAGCAACCACCTTGACAAGCAGGGAGACAGGAACTTGGGGTGCAAAGACTTTGAGGGGGTGATGGGGAAGGGACCTGGACGGCAAGTGAGTCTGGAATGGGGGAGAAAATTGAGAAAGAGGAAGTGAGGAAGAGCATATTGGAGGTCCCATGGGACCCAGAGGGATGGTCTAGAGGGAGACAGAGAGAGTGTGAATCTAGAGGAGTAGGGGAAACCGCTAAAGCTAACAGTGCCACCTACTGGAAAGACCAAAAGACACTTTGTTGCTGTGGGCATGGAACCTCACAGGGACAAGCTGGGGTAAATTTCTGGGGCACATTGAGCAGAGAACCGGCAGAAGGCACGAATTACTCTGTCTTCGTCTCTCCTGATTCTGTTGTTCAGGGTCCCTGAGGGCCCAGCTGAGGTGAGTGACATAAAGGGACAGCTTGTGTGGGGGCCCAGGACCACAGCGCCCTCGCCTCTCTGTTCACACTGAGCTGAGCGCTCCAGGTGCCCAAGCTTGACTGAAAGGAAATGGCAGTGGGCTCCCAGAGAACCGGAGCTGCATGGCCCTGAGGGACCCCGAAGAGATGTAGGAAAAGATGGGAACTAGGAACCGGCATGGCTCTAGCACAGGAAGGACTGAATTCACAGCCCAGGTGTCAAGTCTTTGGGGAATCTCTGCGCTGTGTCCTCTGCGGGGCAGTACTAAGGACTCCCCATTCTCTCTACAGCTCCAGACACACCTGTTGGGAGCCTGGGCCTCAGGAAGGAACCATGGCAAAGGCTGCAGCCTTCGGATACTACCTTTCCCTAGTTCTGTGCCTTTTCGTTCTGCTGATCTGTCTGGGACCTTTGCTGCAAGCCAGTGAGTTACCTGGACTTAACTGGATGGGGATGAGAAAGGGGAGATTTGGGCTACTGAGTCAGGAAGATTAAAGTCTCACAGGAAGCTCCTGGGTTTCTTTCTCTTTGCTATCACCCGGATATAAGTCTGGGAGCCCTAGTCCTCACCGCGTCCCCCTCATTTTTCTCTTCAGTGGATTGACTAAAGTTGTGGGGAAAGTTACTGTGGCAGGGCCAGAAGGGGCTGCATGAATGAGGAAGGCACAGCAGCAGAGGGGAGTAGCTAGTGAGGCCCTCAGCACCACTGGGGTCCACAGAAGGCTAACCGAGTCCCCAGTGTGCAGCCCTCCAGGAAGCGGTGTCAGACAGCTGCCCTGCACCTAAGGCAGTCTGTGCTCTGAAGACTGCCTTCCTGGGGTTCCTCACAAGCCCTCCACCATTCCAGGAACCCTTTGTTCTTGAACTTCCTTCCCCACCTTCAGACGCTGTTCTCTGGAAGAAGACAATAGACACTTCCAGGGACAATCACAGCCACAGGCAGCCACAGCCATACAAATTCCTACTCCCATAATCCCATCTTTCCCTCGGTCTAAGCTCAGTTTCCATTCCCACGTGACTCAGGCTATGGCTCCTCACTTTCTGGTCCTTCTTGCATTTCCTGTTCTCCCATCCATAAAATGCATTTACGTTCTCTTCCACCAGGTGGCAGACTGCTCATGCCTGAAAAACCCTCAGCTAAGCAGGGGCTAGCACACCTTGTCCACTATGGAAGACTCTAGCGATGGTCCTGGGTGGGGTGTTTGAAATCTTCTGTCCTTGCTCCCAAGCTCGTATAGTCTACCTTCTGGGGAGATGACATTAGATACTGGTGTTCATTTAGGAAGGAGAGGGTTTGTTTTTTTCTGTAAATGGCAGGCACTATTCTCACTATATCAATCCTGCATCAAATCCTCAGGTCTGCATTCAGTGTGACAGCAACAGAAGGAAACAAGCTGATGAAGGGGACAGCAGATTTGTCCTCTGCCCTTCTTCTGACCCCAGATTAGGGCATATCCATGTCCTAGTATTGGTGCCCATCCCCACAAGGCGTCATCAAATGCACTGCCAAAGCTGCGTGTTTCCCAGTCAGCAGAGGGTTCTATGCAGCCTGTGATGTCTGGGATATCTAGAAATGACATAAGAGGGCTCCTTTGTCTCTCCACTGCTGCCCAATGGATTCCTTGGATTTCCTGCCCATAGAGGCATAGAGATCACCCAAAGTCACCAGAAACCAAAAATAAATTTTAAAAAATTGTTCTAAGTTAAGGGAAATTGAGACAAGAAGTAAACACGTGTGTGTGTGTGTGTGTGTGTGTGTGTGTGTGTGTGTGGTGAATTCTCATTTCGATTTTCGTACATGGTTGGTTGTGATGTCTTTAGTGGTGTGGGGAGCCCTGGAGACTTTGCACTGGCTACCTCGGTCGGGCGGATTTTTGCGCAAGTTTTTGTTAAAACACTGATTCCAGTAGAGAGCATTTCTCAGCAAGTTTCAAGTGTAGCATAAACAGCGAGCGGGCCCACTCTAATGGTTACACGCATCTTAAGTTGGTCAGGCAGAGAGCAAAGTTTGCCCTTGTTACTTTTAGAATTGGAAATAATCGGAGGACCAAAGTTAGCAGCTGGATGTGGGAACTGGTGCTGATCAGAAATAGAAAGTTTTGTGAATCAGAGAACAGTGAACTGGGAGTTTTCGAGTCCTGTGATTTCTGCTCTTTCTGGCTTAAATTAAAAAATAAATCCTTTTATTCTGAGATATGATATTGACATACCTCAGATAAGGAAATTTGTTTTATAATAACCATCGTCTGTATCTTTCAGCGTTTACCACCTCTAAGGAGGCATAGCAGGTAGCTTAATTTAGAACGTTAAGGAGAAATTAAACAAAACATGGGCTTAAAAGTTTACAAAAAGTGAAAAAAAATAAATTTTTTCTATGAGTTGATCATTTTGTTCTCTGATTTATGTCGTCTCAGGCTAACAAGGTAATCACTAACCTACATATATATTCATAAAATAAATATTCTTGTTGTAAGAATGTAATTTTGATTCACTGGGTAAGAAATTATTTCAGGGATACTTTGAATAATTTATGGATTTAAAACATATTTATATTTATGTTTTAAATGCGTTACATACCTATTTCCCAGTGTGTATACTGTTAAAGAATCTTGAATTTTAAAGGTAAAAACCAGAGAAATGAAGGTTGTGTCTAACCACCTGTCTGTCGTACATACAATGAGAGGGACAGGGTCACCTATGTAGCCCAGGCTGGTGCTGAACTTACATCCTGCCCCAGTTCCCCTAGTACTTGCATAGCTGTACTCTTATTTAAAATGAGGAATTTTATTGTGTGAACTTAGAATATGGGGATGATGTGAATGATTAAAATTAATTCCGTCTCATGTGGAACTGGTTGTATTTATTCTAACACACAGAGCGATGCCTTGTGGACTGATGCATGTTGAGTTTGAAGTTAGATTACAGATGTGAAGGCTTAAGGAGAGGGCTGTGAATTTTTTTCTTCCTTCCTTTTTCTCTTTTAAAATCAATGCTAGATCCTTAGGAGATTGGGGTGCATAGCAGTTGTGAAGACCGCCAGACGGTTCTGTCTTTCACCACCACTTTGAGGGAATAGTCATTTGTTGTAACCAATTGGTTTCTTATATACTAGGAATGCAGAACACTGGCTGCATTTGGAAATCAAGGAAAATGTGTGCCAGGGTTAGTAGGAAACATAAAAAAACACTAAGTTTGTGGGAACTGCTTTGAACATATTAATAAGTAGACACCAAGTGTGCTTGAAATTTGAGGAAAAGTAACACTGTACTAAGGTGTGTGTGTGTGTGTGTGTGTGTGTGTGTGTGTGTGTGTGCATGGTTTGGATGGGTGCATGGGGAGGCCAGAGATCAGCTGGAGTTGTCTCTTCCCTTCCTGTATTGCTCTCCACTTTCTTCTTCATCTTCTTTCCCCACCCAACCTGATTGTTCTCTTTAAATCTGGCTCACTGATTGGCTAGATTGGCTGGCCAATGAGCTACAGGGCTCCTTAGGTTTCTAGGTTTCTACCCTCCCTTAAGTGCTCAAGTTACAGATGAGGGTGCTCTTTGTGGGAGTGCTCAGGATCTGAACTTCATGCTTTTGTGACTGTCACTTTATTACTGGATTCTTTTCTTTTTTATGGGAGTGGGTGGGAGGATATGTTTTGAGGCAGGGTGTCTTTGTGTAGTTCTGGAACTTTCCCTGTAGACAAGGCTGGCCTCTCACTCACAGAGATCCTCCTGCCTGGGCCTGAGTGCTGTGATTAAAGGTCTGTGCTACCAGGGCCTGGCTGTTGTTGGATTCTTACTTAGCACCCCCTTTTCTACTGACAGCAATTTCTTTTTTTTTTTTTTTGAATTGAAAAAGTGAGAAAATCAGAACAAAGCGGTTATGAATGGTGGCCTTTATAAATACGCAATGGTAGGGAAGAGCTGGGAACTTTAAATGTCTGTGGAGTCTGAGCTACAGTTTTGTAGCTAAAATTTATGGCAGTGGGGGGAAGGGCAGTTAATTAATTAACATGTAATGAACATTTAAGTGTCTGCTATGGATTAAATCCAAGAAGGCATTACTTACTTCTGCCAGATACCGTGTCTTAGGAATATAGTATAGACTTGTGAGTTTTTGAAAACATTTCTACGGGGATATGTAGTTTTGTATAGTTTTGTCTAATAAGATCTCTTTGCTCATCTGGAGAATGCTGGCTTAACCCCAGCAAATAATCCAGGACCTACCTTTAGGATCCGGACCCATTTGATGGGGGAAACCACAGCTGGGTTAGAATATCTCAATGTGCTTTCTGTTATTTATTCTATTTCTACTCTTTAATCTTTCTCCTTTCCCCACAGGCTTTCCTTTCTCCTCTGTCTTGAGTACTAAAGAGTTTGCTAATTGGGCTGGAGAGATGGCTCAGAGGTTAAGAGTTCTGGCTGCTCTTGTAGGGGTCCTGAGTTCAATTCCTTGAAACCACATGGTGGCTCACAACACTTGTAATGAAATCTGGTGCCCTCTTCTGGCGAGTGAGCTTACATGCAAGCAGAGCACCTTATACATAACAGATAAGTCTTTAATGAAATAGTTTGCTAATCGCTGTTCAGCAGAAGCAAAAGGAAATAAAATTAACCTTTCTTTTAAATTTTATTTATTTGTTATTAACATTTCTCTCTCTCTCTCTCTCTCTCTCTCTCTCTCTCTCTCTCTCTCTCTTTGTGGTATAACTGTGATCCTATGGGTAACTCACTAGGTCACTGTTACCATTTACTTCTGGGATCACTCAATTCCATCCAGTCTACCTCACATCATAGTAGAGGTAGGACTCAGCTCCTGATGGACCCCTGAGGCTGCATTGTCACTGGTATCGCAGGACCAGAGGGCCCCTCTCTCCCAGGGTCCAAGACTGTGCCAGTGGCCACTTTGAAATTCTAAGACTGTCTCTGCTGTCACTGCGCAGGCTTGCTTTCCACCTCTGGGGTCTCTATTGTGATTCTTTTAGTTACCACCAAGAACTCCACATAGCATCTACCATACATGCCTCAGTGTCACAGATAGTCCTCCGTCACGACATAGAGGACATCTATTGTGCCACACTCACCATTCATATATTGTCCATGGGGGCTTTAACTTATTAGAGCAGACCTGAACAGTTTAACAGAGACTACCTGCCTACAAACACTTTAGACATTCACAGTAGAATCTAGGGGCCATATGTCTGTCTAAATGGAGCAGTGACGCTGGGAGAAGAGCTGCACCTGCTGTGGGTGAGGAGTCCTCCTTATCTGAATCCTTTCTCTCCTCCAAGAAAGGACTCTGGGATCTCTGAGAAGTGGTTCTGTGGTGGACACTGGGCACAGGAGGCCAGCTTTGTCCTGCATGTCAGTTCTCATATGGTTAATTATCAATTTCTGGCAACATGTAACTTGCTGACCATCTGTTTGCCTGTAGAATCTGTATGTTCTGTCACTTTGGGGGCACACACCCCAGCCTAAGGTCACAGCCTGGGTTCCACACACATCACAAATCATCTGAACCCTGGTCCCTCCATGATGCTGTCCCCTCACCACTCCACTTTGGTCCTCATCAGGACATTTCTGCCCATGTTCCTGACGTCTCATCTCAGGAACACCATCTGTCTTCCCTGCCCTGGCCCTGTACAGTTTTCATTACTGGGCATCTGCAGAGGCCCATGTCCTTCTCCCCGGGCAATCTTTCCATGCATGGCATGCAAGAGTCCTCCATGCTCTCCTATGGAACAGAGTGGACATATTTCATAACACATCCCCTTTGGTACGTGTACTCTTCTTAGTCTTTCATTACCAGGTTTAGAAATTTTTGATTTCTATTTCATGCAATATGGACGATCCTCTGACCAGGTCCCTGAAAGCCACTCCTGGGGTCAGTGGTAAGCCTGTCTAACCTACTTGTGGAGTCCCAGGTCTTAGAGACCTTGTCTAATCAATACTGCTGTAGCACAGTTGTGAGAGGTTATAGAAATGTGTTCCTTACTACAGCGTGGGGGTCTATTTATAAATACTTTCTTCTAAGTCATCCCTCATAACCTATTATTGTTATCATTATTGATATTATTAATTGGCAAATGTTTGGAAGTCAGGGATGCTTTCTTTGAAATGCCTTCAAAATTCACTGTTCCTCCTACCACTAAAACAGCTGGTGAAAGAAACAGACAGACAAAAAGATTTAAAAAAAAAAAAGAAACAGACAATTATCTTGATAGGTACCACATACCAAAATTAAATAGAGACCAGATAAAAATTTTAAATGGACCTAAAACCCCTAAGAAATTAGAAACAGTCATTAAAAACTTCCCAACCAAAAACAAACAAACAAAGAAACAACAACAAAACAGGGCCAGATAGTTTCAGCACAGAATTCTATCAGAATTTCAAAAAAGAGCTAATATCAACACTCCTCTGGTGTGGGAAATCTGTCTATGTGTTGCCTTTATTGGTTAATGAATAAATCTGGTTTTGCCAGTGACCTAGAAGAATAGAACAAGGCAGGAGTTCCAAGCAGATGGAGGAGGAGAGAGTAGGCAGAGTCAGGGAAAGCCATGTAGCCTTCGCTGAGGACAGAGGCCTGCACTGGAGCCTGGTGAAACTTTGTCAGTAGGCCACAACCTCATGGCAATACACATTAACAACATTTCTCAATATGTATGACCACCATGTCCCTTCTGGATATGTCTCACTTCTGGACATCTTGTCTGACTGTGATCTGTTCACATAACAGCCTAGTGGGAAAGAGCTCACCTCATCGTGTCTGCTTGAGGCCTGATGGGTCTTCTGATAGCCCAGGACCACAGGCTGCTCTCTCCCAGGCCCCAGGACCATGCCAGGGGCACATGGCATGAAGTGTATTTTCCCTGATCCAGATGGGCCAGACTGGCTCCTGTCCAGTCAAGGTGCTTCTCCAATTAGACACTGCCATGAACTCCACACCGGGCCATTTCCTAGAACTGAGAGATTGTCCTGGGTACAATGAGATGCAGAGAACTCAGTACTGCTCAGTCCAGCAGGCTGGGTGCCTCAGCAGTTGAAATCTGACAGTGAAAGCTGGCAGCTGTAGGTATAGATTCCATGGCTTTGTCACTGAGAATACCTGTGGTTGTAGCAGTAATAGAGACACTTCCTCTTTGTGCTGACCTGGGCTGGGTCACCCCTACTGATGGAGGGTCTTGCTGTCATTCACTGTCCATTCTGGAAACACTCTCATAGACACAGAGCATCTGAACCATTCTCCCTATCTGCTAAGACAGTCAGACCGACAATAGAGTCCACCATAACTGCCCCTTACATTTTTGTCCTCCGTGTTTTAACTTAGAGTTCCTACCATAGAGTAAACACAGCATGGAGGCAACACTCACATAAAAACACACAGATTGCGCTACAGATAAATCTCACAGCCTCTCCCACCCCTGCCCTACTGTACCCTCCTCTCCCAGTAACTCCCCATTCCCTTTTTGTATGTTCATGTTCTACTCTCCTTCTTCATCTCTGCCTTATACCCTCTCTCCCATCTCCTGGACCTTCTTTTATTTCTTGGTTTCTCCCCACACTTACTCCCCATTAGATCACTATATTTAACTTTTAGAAACTGGGATCCAGAATGAATTCAAAGCTATTTCAGATACAGAAGTGGGGAGAGGTGGGATTTCTGGGACTCACTGACCATACTCCAACTCAGAGAGCTGAGGCCTTTGAAAGACCCGTGTCCTCAAGTATGATGGATGGAACCTGTGGATCCACAGCCAAGGTCAATCACCATCCTGCATGTACAGCACCCACTGTATACACACACACACACACACACACACACACACACACACACACTCATATACACACGTTCACAAACATAGGATTCACCTGCAAAAAAAATGTGCAAAAACAAAAATCCCTTAAAAAAAAGTGACAGCAAATTCAAAAATATTCTACCAAATATCTGGACTTTTCATATGTAAAAACCTCTTAAAAAAACATGGGGGGAAATCATTTTTAAGTCATGTGTGTGAGCACTTTATCCATGTGTGTTTCTCTGGCCCATGTGTGTGCAGTGCCCATGAAGGCCAGGAGCCTGCATGGAATCCCCTGGAACCGCAGTTCTCCTGGCTATGAGCTGCTGTGTGGATGCTGGGAATCCAGCCTGGGCCCCCAAACAGCAGCTGGTGCTCTCACCCTCTGAGCCCTCTCTCCAGACCCCAGAAGCTCCTTTTAATTGGGAGAAGTTTTTTAACTGCAGAACTCTCCTGAAGGTCTTAGGTGCCAGTGTCACAGAGGTAAGGAGGAAAGCTCAGACTTCCTTCCCCACAAGACAGCTACTGTCTCCAACAGGGAGAGAGTGAAAGGAAGGAAATGGAGGGGGAGGGAGAGTGACTAGAGGGGCAGGGGGAGGGGCCACCGTGACAAGCAGGGAGACAGGAACTTGGGGTGCAAAGACTTTGAGGGGGTGATGGGCAAGGAACCCGGAGGGGCAAATGAGTCTGGAATGGGGGAGAAACTTGAGAAAGAGGAAATGAGGAAGAGCATGCTGGAGGTCCCAGGGGACCCAGAGGGATGGTCTAGAGGGAGACAGAGAGAGTGTGAATCTAGAGGAGTAGGGGAAACCGCTAAAGCTACAGTGCCACCTACTGGAAAGACCAAAAGACACTTTGTTGTTGTGGGCATGGAATCTCACAGGGACAAGCTGGGGTAAATTTCTGGGGCACATTGAGCAGAGAACCGGCAGAAGGCACGACTTACTCTGTCTTCGTCTCTCCTGATTCTGTTGTCCAGGGTCCCTGAGGGCCCAGCTGAGGTGAGTGACATAAAGGGACAGCTTGTGTGGGGGCCCAGGACCACAGCGCCCTCGCCTCTCTGTTCACACTGAGCTGAGCGCTCCAGGTGCCCAAGCTTGACTGAAAGGAAATGGCAGTGGGCTCCCAGAGAACCGGAGCTGCATGGCCCTGAGGGACCCCGAAGAGATGTAGGAAAAGATGGGAACTAGGAACCGGCATGGCTCTAGCACAGGAAGGACTGAATTCACAGCCCAGGTGTCAGGTCTTTGGGGAATCTCTGCGCTGTGTCCTCTGCGGGGCAGTACTGAGGACTCCCCATTCTCTCTACAGCTCCAGACACACCTGTTGGGAGCCTGGGCCTCAGGAAGGAACCATGGCAAAGGCTGCAGCCTTCGGATACTACCTTTCCCTAGTTCTGTGCCTTTTCGTTCTGCTGATCTGTCTGGGACCTTTGCTGCAAGCCAGTGAGTTACCTGGACTTAACTGGATGGGGATGAGAAAGGGGAGATTTGGGCTACTGAGTCAGGAAGATTAAAGTCTCACAGGAAGCTCCTGGGTTTCTTTCTCTTTGCTATCACCCGGATATAAGTCTGGGAGCCCTAGTCCTCACCGCGTCCCCCTCATTTTTCTCTTCAGTGGATTGACTAAAGTTGTGGGGAAAGTTACTGTGGCAGGGCCAGAAGGGGCTGCATGAATGAGGAAGGCACAGCAGCAGAGGGGAGTGGCTAGTGAGGCCCTCAGCACCACTGGGGTCCACAGAAGGCTAACCGAGTCGCCAGTGAGGAGCCCTCCAGGAAGCGGTGTCAAACAGCTGCCCTGCACCTAAGGCAGTCTGTGCTCTGAAGACTGCCTTCCTGGGGTTCCTCACAAGCCCCCCACCATTCCAGGAACCCTTTGTTCTTGAACTTCCTTCCCCACCTTCAGACGCTGTTCTCTGGAAGAAGACAATAGACACTTCCAGGGACAATCACAGCCACAGGCAGCCACAGCCATACAAATTCCTACTCCAATAATCCCATCTTTCCCTGGGTCTAAGCTCAGTTTCCATTCCCACGTGACTCAGGCTATGGCTCCTCACTTTCTGGTCCTTCTTGCATTTCCTGCTCTCCCATCCATAAAATGCATTTACGTTCTCTTCCACCAGGTGGCAGACTGCTCATGCCTGAAAAACCCTCAGCTAAGCAGGGGCTAGCACACCTTGTCCACTATGGAAGACTCTAGCGATGGTCCTGGGTGGGGTGTTTGAAATCTTCTGTCCTTGCTCCCAAGCTCGTATAGTCTACCTTCTGGGGAGATGACATTAGATACTGGTGTTCATTTAGGAAGGAGAGGGTTTGTTTTTTTCTGTAAATGGCAGGCACTATTCTCACTATATCAATCCTGCATCAAATCCTCAGGTCTGCATTCAGTGTGACAGCAACAGAAGGAAACAAGCTGATGAAGGGGACAGCAGATTTGTCCTCTGCCCTTCTTCTGACCCCAGATTAGGGCATATCCATGTCCTAGTATTGGTGCCCATCCCCACAGGGTGTCATCAAATGCATTGCCAAAGTTGTGTGTTTCCCAGTTAGCAGAGGGTTCTATGCAGCCTGTGATGTCTGGGATATCTAGAAATGACATAAGGAGGGCTCCTTTGTCTCTCCACAGCTGCCCAGTGGATTCCTTGTATTTCCTGCCCATAGAGGACACTCATTGAAGCCTCATGTGCTTGCTGAGGCAAAGGTGGCAGCTTACTTGAGAACTAACCTCAGTTGCTTCCTCTATATGAGATAAGATCTCCACACCCACCTGGGAAACAGGAGATGTTCTGTCAGACAAGAGTCCTAGCCTCTCCCTTCTTGGCAGCTCTCAACACACAAGTGACTTATTGGGAAATCTTGTCTGACTGTGACCTGTCCACCTAATAATCTAGTGAGAAAGAGTTTACCTCATGATGTCTGCCTGAGGCCTGATGCGCCTTCTGATAGACCAGGACCACAGTCTGCTCTCTGCCAGGGCCCAGGACCATGCAAGAGCCAGTGATATAGAGTATATTTTCCCTGATGCAGGTGGGTCAGACTGAAGTCTGCCCAAGAAAGGTGTCTCAAATTAGACACTGGCATTAACTCCACCCTAAGCATTTTTCTAGTATTGAAATCTCAGGGTCATGGATTTTCCTTGGTCATGGAGCCCTAGGGCAGGTCCAACCAATGTGTTCATGGATTTATTGTCACTGGCTGCTTTCAATCTCCCAGAGCAGAGTTGAGCGGGTGTAACAGAGACCATCTGTCCTGTGAAGACTTCAATGTTGATACAGTAGCTGTATTGGTCAATTTCTGCTGCTGTGATGAACACCAAGGCCACGGTCACACACAGAAGGAAGGGTTTGGGATCTTGGAGTTTCAGAGGACAAGAGTCTATCACCTCACCGCAGAGAAGCATGGCAGTGGGTCCACCATAGTTTCTATAAGAAAGCAGGCTGAGCAAGCCACGAGGAACAATCCGGTAAGCAGCACCCACCCGTGCATGGCCTCTACTCCAGCTCCTGCCTCCAGTTTCCTGCTTGCCCTGTTTGAGTCCTGTCCTGACTTCCTTCAACTGATGTACAGTGATTAAGAAATGGAAGTCAAATAAACCCTTTCCTCCCCAAGTTCCATTGGTCAGGATGTTTCTTCACAACATGAGTAACCCTAAAGAAGACAAGTTCATACAAGATAGTGTGATATTCCTGTGACTGCTGACCATGGGTTTTGGGAAGGCTTGTAGAAGAACTTTGGAAGCTGGAAAATCATCAAGTGTTGAGAGCTCACGGGGCCATTCTTCAGGAGCCTGGCAGATAAGAGTGTTGAAAGCAACACAGACAATGGAGGCCTGGCTTGTGACGTTAGGAAAGCAGACTCTATGGAGTCATATGAGTTAAGAATCAATGGTTCTGGGTATTGGGGGCTGAAGAATCAGCTATGATTACCAAGTACCAGAACTACAGAAGTGAAACCTTTGCTTTGTTGGGATACTCAATACTGACCAGCTGGAGTTGAGAAATTAGCAGTGATTACAAAGAAACCAATATCTTAGAGGTGAGGTCTTCTGGAAAGTGTTTCCTGAGAGTCAGCCCACACAGGCTGTGTTCCAGACATGGCCAAGATTGTGCCTTATGCAGGCAGCTGAACTTGACAGTGTAAGAACCACCCAGGTGGTGCTAGTTCTAACGGTGTGAAGGTGTTGTGAAGGCTAGGTGCTGTGTAGTAGGACAGGACTCCATGGAGAGAGACCAGGATAGGTTAATAGTGAAAGTGTAGTTGCAGCAGAAGACCCCAACATTTTGGAGATCCAGTCCCATGGGATGACCCCTAAGAACAGCAGCAGCAGTGAAGTGAAGCCAGCCAGAGCTAAGAAGACCAGCTGTGTGTGCCACAGAGGGCGAGCTGCAGAAGTAACTCTAGAGTTGATGACGTGCAACACATAGTTCAATCATGGACCCTGTGTCCAGGTGCTCACTGGGGACTCCACCACTGGGTCTGTTCTCCAAAAGAGCTTCTGGAGAAGTTAGACTCATAAAGACAGGACTAAGAGCAAAGTCTAAGGAACTGCAGAATAGAAGAGCTTGTAATAAAAGGAAGTATTCGGAAATTTCAAACTGAGCAACCTGAGACATAAAAGCAGATGTCCTCCCCCAAAACAGCAGAGCTGTAAGTTTAGTAAGTGTTCCATTGTTTTGTACAGACAACATAACCATGGCAACTATTATAAAGGAAAGGTTTGACTGGGCCTTGTTTACAGTTCCAGAGGTTTACTCCATTGTCATCAAAATGTGGAGTCTGACAGCAAGCAGCAGACGTGGTGCTGGAGAAGGACCTGAGAGATCTACAGCACAATCCACAGGCGCAGGAAGAGAGGGAGACACCGGACCTGGCTTGGGCTCTTGAAATATGAAAGTCCACCCAGTGCCGTGCTTCCTTGAACAAGACCACACAAACCACAACATGGAAACACCTCCTAATCCTTCTAAGCAGTGCTATTCCCTGATCACTTGGCATTCAAGCACACAAGGCCCCCTTCTTCAAGCCACCATAATTTAACTTTTCACATTCCATCCTGTGCTCTGCACATCCACTCCAGACTGCAGACCTGATCAGTAATTGCCTTTGTAAAGTTCGTCCTTCCCTACATTTGTACAGTGAGACTTTTCACAGCCAGCATCCACACACCCAGGATAACAACAGCTGTGCAGACAAAGCCGGCCACACTATTCCACTGTCTGCTGATATCAAACCAAGGCATGATCGCACAAACTGACTGGCTCTTATGAAAACTGATGTTGTACCAGAGACCTTCCCTGTGGAGATGAGTGTGTACACACACACACACACACACACACACACACACACACACTCACCCCAGAAGGAGAACCTCTGACAGAACAGAGTACCAACACCACAAAGGTCCATCGTTGGGACCACCGGGTTTTCTTTGGGGTTGCTAACAGGGATGTGGTGAAGAGTTACTTACAGGAGCTGGGATGGATTCACAGCAGCTGCCTCCCTGCAGAGCCCACATCAGCTCAGGCAGCAACTCAGGGAACAGCACAGCTGAAACTGCACAGCTTGCAGCCTCGGGACAGGTCTCGGGTCAGGTCTCGGGTCTTCTCTGAAGCTGGTCAGGGTCTCCTCCTTCTACAACCTGGGTGAGTCCTCTAAAACTTCTGAGTTTCAGTTTCTCAACAACAGGATATTGCTTATTTCCTGGCCAAAGGAGCCTCGCCCCTCCTCTGAAGAGTGTTGCTGTAGGAGGAAAGACTAAAAGCAACAAGTGACCTTTCCAACAAGGCAGAAGAATTTGTCCCACAGAGAGATTAAAGATTAAAAGAAGCACAACTCTGCAGAGGACCCACAGTATTTATTTCCAGTCCCTTCTTTGATTATAATAAGTGAGATCTTCCTTTGGGTTCACAGTAGCCAAAGCAAACAGCTTGTCTGTGCTTTAGGATGTCCTCCGTTTCCTTAGGAAGGCCTTCTCCAGGAAAAAACACTTCAGAGCTTAATTGACATTTCTGTCTCTAACCAATGAAAAAAGCAGAAAGTAGAGGCAGGGTGTGTCCATAAATAGTAATTTCTATCATCTCTGGTATCACTCAGAAGTCATGGGGTTCTCCAGAGTAACCGGGGAGCTCGAGTCAAACCTGAGAACAAATCAAGTACAGCTACCTGATGTACGAGCACACTACACACAGCACTCTGCTCTAGACCAGTGCTTCTCAACCTCCCTAATGCTATAACCCTGTGATACAGTTCCTCATGTTGTGGTGACCCTGACCACCATAACATTAGTTTCATTGATAATTTGTAACTCTAGTTTTCCTAATATTATGAATTATAATGTAAAAATGTGATATGCATGATAACTTATGTGTTATCCTCAGTGGGGTCATGAACCACAGGTTAAGAATCAGTGCAACTGTGCAGAAGGTTAATGTCTGACAGCAATATAAGTTATATTGTACAACAAATATATGTTTTTAAGGCATACAGTCTTGCACTCAAACCTTAACACAACAGACTCTTCCTTCAGAGTAATTTGTAAATGAAGTTGTCTTGCTTAGGAAGGATTTTTAGGGGCTTTGGTTTCCAGTTACTGGCCATAGCTATCATGAGGTATGACAAGAGAAGTCAGACTGTCCCATAGTCAGACTGATGACTATCTTGAATATCACCATAGAACCTTCGTCCAGTGACAGATGGAGACAGAGACCCACATTGGAGCACTGGACTGAGCTCCCAAGGTCCAGTTGAAGAGCTGAAGGAGGGAGAATATGAGCAAGGAAGTCAGGACCACGAGGGGTGGGTCACCCACTGAGACTGTGTGCCTGAGCTAATGGGAGATCACCAACTCCAGCTGGACTGGGAATGAACGAGCATGGAATCAAACTGGACCCTCTGAATGTGGTTGACGATTGGGGCAGACTGAGGGGCCAATGATAATGGCACTGGGATTTGTCTCTACTGCATGTACTGGCTTTTTGGGATCCTATTCTCTTTGGATGCACACCTTCCTAAGCCTGGATGTACTCGGGAGGACCTTGGATTTCCTTGCCCTGTCTTAGGACTGGAGGATGTGTGGGGGAGGGTGTGTGGGGGAGCGGGAGGGAAGTGGGAGGAGGGGAGGAAGTGGGAATTTTGATTGTTATTTATAAAGTAATAAAAAATGTTTTCAAAAAAGAAAAGTTCCAAATAGTCAATTTACTTTTCTTCAGTTTTATTTATTTTCTTGGGTGTATATGAGTGTTTTGCTCACCTATATGTATATGCACAATTGTGTAGATGATGGATAGCCACCACGTGGTTGCTGGAAATTGAACTCTGGAGCCTGTTCTGTGAGAGCAAATGTTCTTAAATACTGAGCCATCTCTCCAGCTGCATTTTGAGAATGAAACAGCAGCATGCAGCATACTTTTTATTTCAACTATATCCAAGGCTATAGTAATCAAAACAGTATGAGAAGCACTAAGCAACAATGGAATAGAACAGGAAGCCCACAAATAAGCCTGCGCAAAGACCTTCAACAAGGACGCAAAAATCAAATGGTGGGTGGGGTGTAGAGGGAAGGGAAATCTCTTCAATAAACAATTCTGAGGAAACAGGCAAGCAGCATGGGAGATGCTAAACCTGAACCTCACAGCACACATCATGCAAAAGCATCCTTAAATGGACTGAAGATTTAAGTCTAGAGTCCGACACTGTGAAACTGTGGTAAAAACTCTAAGGAAACATTTTGTTATTTATCTTTGTAGTGACATTTGAAACTGGGGTCGTTTGAATGTAACTGGCTCCCTAATTCCAAATCTTATTATCACAGAATCTCATAAGAAGTGCAGCTTTGTTGGAATGAGTATGGCCTTGATGGAGTAAGTGTGTCTGTGTCACTGAAGGCAAGCTTTAGGGTTTCATACACTCAGGATTCCTCCCAGTGTGTCAGTGGCCTGTTGCCTGCAAGATGTAGCCAGCGCAATTCCAGCCTGCAGGCTACCATGCTTCCGGCCATAATAGACTGAACCTCTCAACTTTAAGAGAGCCACCACAATTAAAGGTTTCCTTCATAAGAGTTGTCGTGGTGATGGTGTCTCTTCACAGTAATAGGAAATCCTAAGACAGAAATTTAATATAAAACATACAAATAAGAAAAGCAAAAGTAAAAACATCAAACTAGACAGGTAGAGGCAAAAGGGGAAAAATAACAATAACGGGTCAGGCAGAGTGGTTCACAACCACTCAGAACTCAGAAGGCAGAGGCAAACAGATCTCCACGAGATTGAGGCTAGCCTGGTTTCTATAAATTTACAGACAAGCCAGAGTTACATAGTGAAACTTTGTCTCAACAAACAAACAAACAAACAAACTGTGACTAGGCATAAAAAGACATCTCCAAAGCACACTTGTGTTTCTCAGAGAGAGGATGGGGAACTGTGGTTGGAATTCAATGCAGAGGTGTGGGAGGGGGAGCAAGGCTAAGAGGAAAGACAGGGTGATCCAGACCAGAGGTGTCAAGAGCATTGTGGAAACAAGGCTGGTTTTGGGGTAGAGGAGAAAAAAGAATCTAAGGCAGTGGGGGTGTGGTGAAGCTGAGATTTGAGAGGTAGGAGAAAGTTAACAGGGAGAGGCCCACAAAGGTAGACAGGGGATCAAGACAGGGATGATCCTGGGAAAATGAATGGGCCAAGAGGCAGTACTACACCAGGCCCAAGGTCAAGAGGGGTTGAGTGGGTTGAGGGAGAGAATAAGGCATTGGGGGTTAGGGATTGGAGGACAAGATAAAGGGGTAAGGGAGGGGAGCAGAGATTGAGAGGTTGAGGGCTGACAGCAGAGCAGAGAGGGCCCTAAAGCTGGGCTAAAAAAAAGAGCAAGGACCTGGATGGGGGCTCAGGACAGTAGGGGTAGGACAGGACAGAGTGGAGGGAGAGGGGTGGCAGTGGGAGAGAGTGGAAGGTGAGACCAGCCAAGCTTGGGGACATGGGACAGTGACTGGAGGATGTGAGGAAAGCCCTCAAATAGTCCCTGATAATTCCTCTATGGCTGCAGGCAAGAGAATGTTACACAGCCCTAAGAACTGCCTGATTTATTCCTTGACGTTCTGCCCTGCTTCAGCTGCCTAGCATCTCTGAGGTTGCAGCCAGTTTGTGTGGGGGAGGGACAACATGGAGTGGGAGGCCTGGTGACACCAGAGCCACAGAGCCCAGGCTGCTCAGCTTCTGCCCGGGTGTCATGGCCTCTCAGGAAGAGGACCTGAGCCCCTGGAGGCTCTCCTGGAAGTTGATGTAACCACAAAACCACTAACAAAAAAGTGAAGGGGTGTGACAGACAAACCCCAAACTGCCTGAGGTCACAGCACTGATTCAGAAATTTTCATGAATGTCATCAGCAGGAAGCTGGTGTCTACCACAGTGCCCTTCACATCTGAGGCTGGGTTTAGAGAAGGGAATCCATGGCCTAGCCACAGTAACCAAGCTCATTACTGCACCCTGGCTCTTCTCCCATTGTCCTGGAGACAAATCCATGAGTTCAGGGGACTCAAGAATACAGTGTGAGAGGACACAGGGCCACAACATCAGGGAGGAAGGGTGCTCCTAGCTGAACTGATGATCCTGGGCCTCCACCCCATCTCCCATCCCCTAAGACTCCTTCTGGATGTCAGTGCAGTCCAGATCCTGGGGTTTGCTCTCTACCCCACCCCATACTCTTTCCCTCAGAGGCTTTCAGAGAAGCTGCGACGTCTCAGAAAAATTCCTACATCGAAAGATAAGATAGGGCCAGAGGAAGTGGAAGTTCACTGTGGTTCACCAGAAGCCACCGAATCTCTAAAACCACAGCTGCTCCCACGGACAGGAGTCACACCACCCCAGTTCTCTCTTCATTTCTTTATCTCCTCCTCCTCATTTCCCCTTCCTGTATAAGCTGGGTTGCCAGCTTGCACCAGTTCCCTTCATCAGCCTTCTCAGAACTGAGGGCAGAGGTCACCACACACAGCTTCACTGGCTACTTCATATCCTGAACCAGCACCGAGTTCACCATCTTTATATCCCCTTCCCCCACCCTCCTACCCAGGAAGGTGGCACTGCATGCCCCTGCCTGAGGACACTCTCGGACATCCTTGCACTCTCTCCCATAGAACCAAAAGCAGGGATAAGGGGAAAACTTTAAGTCATATATGACCTGCCAATGGTGCTAAGTAGGTCATAAGAGAACCACTGCCTCCCAGAACCGCCCCCCCCCACAGGCTAACTCCTGGGCAGACAGTAGCAGAAAATGCGGTTCATTTCAGCAGACATTGCATAGCTTTTATTTACAGAGCACATAATAATATTGACAACTCGGCAAGTCACTCCCTCTCTACATCAAACACTATCCCAGCTTCAGTGTGGAAGCAGCTCAAGAGATTGGGGGACAACAGGAGACCAGGTTTGGCCTCTGTACTTCTTACTTGACCCCAGATTAGGTAGCATCCTGTATCCCAGTATTGGTACCCATTCCCTTGAGCACTCCCTCCAAGTGATGCCAAAGCTGTGTGCTAAACAACCAGAATGGTCCTGTGCTGCCCGTGCCTCTGGGTCAGCTGGAGAGGATATGGGGAGTTTCTGGTGTTTGTGCCCATTGTGCTCTGAAGTCCAGGAAATGAGGATGCTCCTGAGTCAGAGATGCTTGCTGGGGGAGACGTGGAAGCCTGATCATTCCTCTGGAATGCTATTTCCACAACCATCTTGGAAAAGGAGACTCCTGTGAGGTAACAGTCCTTTTCCCTCTCTGCTAGGCATCTCTCAACACACATGACCACCATGTCCCTTCTGGGTGTGTCTCACTTCTGGACATCTTGTCTGACTGTGACTTGTCCATAAAACAGCCTAGTGGGAAAGAGCTCACCTCATGACATCTGCCTGAGGCCTGATGGGCCTTCTGATAGCCCAGGACCACAGGTTGCTCTCTCCCAGGGCCCAGGACTATGTTAGGAGATACAATGGCATGGAGTGTATTTTCCCTGCTGCAGGTGGGTTAGGCTGGCTTATGCCCAATCAAGGTGATTCTCCAATTAGACACTGCCATGAACTCCACCCAGAAGCTGTTTCCTAAGACTGACACCTCAGGCTGACAAATTGTCTTGAGTACAGTGAGAGGCAGAGAACTCAGTACTGCTCAGTCCAGCAGGCAGGGTGCCACAGCAGTGGCAATCTGACAGTGAAAGCTGGCAACTGCTGACATAGAGCCATGGCCTGGTCATTAAAAATACCTGTTAGGGTAGCAGTAATAGAGACACTTTCTCTTTGTGGTGACCTGGAGGGTCTCTCCTTTGGAAACACCCCCATAGACACAGAGCTAAGACAGTCAGGCCGACAATGGAGTCCACCGTCACTACCCCTTACAGTTTTGTCCTCGGTGTTTTAACTTAATAGTGTCTACTATAGAGTAAACACAGCAGGGAGGGAACACTGACATGGAAAACACACATTGCACTACAGATACCACTACAGCCTCCCCCACCCCTGCCCTACTGTACCCTCCTCTCCCAGAAACTCCCATTCCCTTTTCATATATTCATGTTCCGCTGCCCTTCTTCATCTCTGCCTTATACCCTCTGTTGTTCTCTTGCGACACTACAACTCCCAGCGTTCCCCTGGGGACACATTTCCCAGAAGCTTTTGCATTCCCCATTAAAAAGTGGGGGCCGCCACGAGCCCCCTCTCTCTCTCTCTTTCTCTCTCTCTCCTCCCTTCTCTTCCCCACCTTCCCTACCGTGTCTGCACCCCCTTCCTGTTTGTTGCCCCTCCTCCATTAAAGTGCACCCACGTGGGACCGCCGCGTGTCTGTGTCTTTTCCTCGCGTAACCGTCTCTACCGTCTAACCCGCAGAAATTAAGAACAACATTGGTGCCATCCTTGACTCAGTGACATCTTCATCCTGGCGCCCGAGGCTTTTGCCTCTGGGTTTCACCGGCACAAGGTCTAAACGAACCGACCGCCTGCATTCATCTCCACCTGTTTGCCACGGCCATTCTCCACCGCCTCATCCTGATCCGTGAGTTAACCTGAGTTGGCTTCCTTCCCCCCAGGGCGTTCAAAGACTGTCCGGCCGGCTTTCTTTGCGCATCCTGGACTAGGTCGCCAACCTCCCTCCCCCGGCTTTTTGCCCTTGGCCGAAGCCTGCCTCAGTCCACGCGCCCGGGAGTTCGGTGCTCCGGGCTTCTTCCTCTTTTTTTTCTAACCCTTTCCTGTCCTCTTCCGGCCAGCTCGGTGCCGTGCCTTTGGGCCGTACGCAGGCCCTCAAAAGCTTAATTGTCTCCTCCCAGCCAGGGCTTTTTCTCCCCCTTACGGTAGCTGGGTTCAGGCCAGTTAAGAGTTAGCACACCCCAAAAACACTCGGATGCCTGTGTTTTTTGGCCTGCCGTGTTCGCGGTACCTTTTGGGTACCTTTTTTGCGGGTGGGCTGTGCTTCAGCTATGGGCTCTAAGCATTCAAAACCAATCCCCCATCTTCCCCTCTCGGCCAGCTTCTGAAAGCTACCCTCTGCTCCCGCCGCCGCTATGGATCCCACGGACAAACCTCAAACCCCCTGCCTCCACACACCCCCCACCGCACCTCGGGGGGCCACTCGCTCTCGCTCCGCCCGGTCGAGCGACAGCGATTGGCTCACCCATTCCTCTTTCTTCCAAGGTTTATTCTTCTGGGTCACCTACCCGCTCCCTCTCCGATTATTCCCTGTCTCCACCCCCACTAGGCGGTGGCGCGTTGCTCCCGGAGAAGCCCGGTCCCGCTCCGGCTGCAGCCGCGGCCCTCCCCCTGCTCCCGCAGTGGACCCTGCTCACCGTCTAGCCCTCCCTAGAGCTCGCGATGGGCTTGTTGGGTCGCACCATCGCAAACGGGGGGGACAGGGGTGGAGCGTCTGGGTACGCGTGTTCCCGGGATCGCAGGTGCAACGCGATCCTCTCCGCCACAGGTCACACAGGAGGCTTAAAGCCAAAGCCCCTCTAGGCTCCTGCCTTTAGCTCTTCTCCGACTCCGAGCCCTTCCAAGGGGCCCCCTCCTCATCTCACCCTTTGAACTCATGTATGGGCGGCCGGTCTTAACCCCCCGCTTCTCATCGGAGATCTCTCCCCTTCCTGACCACCTGCTCACTCCCCTCATTTCCCATTTACGCTCACTACTATGGGACTTCACAGATCACTCACTACCTCGACCATGTGCTAATACATGTCCACCGCCTGTTAAAATAGGGGATGAGGTATTACTCTCACCCCCAGGCCAGCGCCCTTCACCCCTTTCCCCTAAATGGCAGGGCCCTTTCAAAGTAATTCTTTTAACTCCCACAGCTGCCAAGCTAAAAGGAATTCCTCATTGGATTCACCTGTCACATCTTAAACCGTTTATCTCCACAGCTCAAGATAATCCTTCATATACGGTAACTCAAACCGGACCCTGTTCTCTTAAGTTCCAAAGGACGCCAGATTCAGCCCCCCTACTACAGTCTAAGGAAAACAATGGTCCCGATCCGTCGCTGTGTTAACACACCCTCCCTTCTTTAAATTCATAAATAACCATCTAGCTGTCGTTACAGGTACCCCCATCAAATACGGAGTCAAGTGGTAAGCAGATTCTCCTCTACAAAGCTCTTTAACATAACAACAGGCCAGCCGCTGACTGCAGCAGTGGCCCCTGAAATGTTAAGAAATGTATGGTTAGAATCTATTTCTTTTAAGACAGTTTCCTTAAGCTCCAGGATGCCAGCCCAACCCATCTAAACGAATCAAACACAAACGGAATAATGGAATAAGTATCACTTAATTTTTTATCATTCTTAACCCCGGACATCCTAAGACTCCCTCACCTGGATCTCCTCTCCCCCCCCTCTCCCCCCCCGAAATTCCCCCCCCTTCTTTTAATTTTTTTCTTTTACTAATGCAACTTTTGCCTTCCAGCATCTTAATGATGACCCAGCTACTCAGGAAAAGCCACACAGATTTCTTCAATCAGCCACCTCAGACAACAGCCAGGACTTCAAATGCCAGCGGTACAATCAACCATCCCAGACACCAGCGACCTTGGACACCAGTGACCAACTACACCAGCGACTTTGGACACCAGTGACCAACTACACCAGCGACCGCAAACGCCAATGGGACATCGCCAAAATAATCGGACATTTCCTGGACCCCTCAACGCCCAAAGCCAGCAGGAAGCAGCCATGAGAGACCGGACTATGCCCCCATTCCCTACCCTTTAAGGTCCCTCAATTTTTTTTTTAATCAAACCAAAAGGGTGAAATGTTGTTCTCTTGCGACACTACAACTCCCAGCGTTCCCCTGGGGACACATTTCCCAGAAGCTTTTGCATTCCCTGTTAAAAAGCGGGGGCTGCCACGAGCCCCCCCTCTCTCTTTCTCTCTCTCTCCTCCCTTCTCTTCCCCGCCTTCCCTACCGTGTCTGCACCCCCTTCCTGTTTGTTGCCCCTCCTCCATTAAAGTGCACCCACGTGGGACCGCCGCATGTCTGTGTCTTTTCCTCGCATAACCGTCTCTACCGTATAACCCGCAGAAATTAAGAACAACACCCTCTCTCCCATTTCCTGGACCTTCTTTTATTTCCTGGTTTCTCCCCACACTTACACCCCATTAGATAACTATATTTAACTTTTAGAAGCTGGGATGCGCGATGAGTTCAAGGTCATTTAAGATACAAATCTGGGGAGAGGTGAGATTTCTGGAATTCACTGGCCAGAAAACAGCCAACTCAGAGAGCTGAGACCTGTGAAAGACACTGTTTCCTAAAGCAAGATGGATGCAACCTGTGGATCCACACTAAGGTTAATCTCTGCCCTATAAGTATAACACACACACACACACACACACACACACACACACACACACAGGGCCCTTCACAAACATACAGCTCACCTGCAAAAACACACTTAAGAGTGACAACAAAATTAAAAAGAAATTCTACCAAGGATCTGGACTTTTCCTATGTAAAAGCCTCTTGTAAAGCGGGAAAAATAATCATTCATTTTTATCTGCTGAGTGCTTTATCTGTGTGTGATTCTCTGCTGTATGTATGTGCAGTGCCCATGGGGTGGGACAGAACACAAACCTCCCTACTGGACTTCTGTAGGAGCCCGTGTGGGTCCAACACAGATTCCCTAACTGGACTGGAACGGAGTCGCGAGGAATAATCAGCCACAACTTACACGGTCATCTTTCATGGGCAAGATATCTCTCCAAAAAGATCTCTCATTTATTCTCTAAACAGCTTATATATCATCACATCAATAGAGCAGGAACACATTGGGCTGTCTCCTAGGCAACCAGGTGCCTGGGCTCAGGTCATGTCCGCATCTAGCAGTCAGGTCGTCCATGAATTAGCATCTCTATAAGACATCCTCCAAATTATAAAGGGAGGAAGCGCCAAAACTCTTAACTCTTAAGTCATCAGCTTCAGCCAACATCTCTTTTCAGATAATCTACATTTATAACAAAAGAAACTAGGAGCAGTACCTCCTGGCTATTGTTAAGCAGAGACAGCTTGTCTGCAGAGTTACGTGATCAGCTCAGACCGGGCTAATGGCTCTTGTGCCATACAGAAATATAGGCCTACAGACTTCATTCATTTTTGTGCCTCTTCAAACAGAGGGTGGGGGCACTGACTCATGGAGGAGGCCATCCAGTACAGGCCTGTGTCCTAAAGGGCAGGACATCCTTAGTATTGGGGGCAGGAAGTGAAAGTTTCTAACATGAAGGTTGAGTAGTGACCGTTACAGAATGTAAAGTCGGAGGTTTTGAATGACCATCACTTGGGAGCTGTTGAGAAGCCTCAAAATGTCTTTGAAGAGTGAGTACCATAATTTGGTTAAAATATTTTCCACACAAAATTACTTTGGCTTGGGGGTGGCCGGTAGCTCCTTTGTTCCCATAGCCTGCCCGCAGCGAGCAGGGTGGGCCCTTTGTTCGCGAGCTAACCAAGCAGCGCGGAGTTTCGATCTGGGCACCGAGTGAAACATGATTGTGGTGAGTGAGTGCTGCGGCAGCTGGGAACATACCTCAGCCCGCCCACACTTCCAGGCCATCCTACAGGGGCTATACTGCCCAAACCGCCTCTCTAGTTCTATCCCATTCAGCTTACATCCAGATCCCCACACCCCCTGTCTCCCTCCCTCTCTCCCTCCTTTGGGGCATAGCGCCTCCCTGCCCAGCCTGCTAGGATGCTGGGACCGAACCGGGAGGACAAAGGGGTGGCCGGTAGCTCCTTTGTCCCCATAGCCTGCCCGCAGCGAGCAGGGTGGGCCCTTTGTTCGCGAGCTAACCAGGCAGCGCGGAGTTTCCATCTGGGCACCGAGTGAAACATCATTGTGGTGAGTGAGTGCTGCGGCAGCTGGGAACATACCTCAGCCCACCCACACTTCCAGGCCATCCTACAGGGGCTATACTGCCCAAACCGCCTCTCTATTTCTATCCCATTCAGCTTACATCCAGATCCCCACACCCCCTGTCTCCCTCCCTCTCTCCCTCCTTTGGGGCATAGTGCCTCCCTGCCGAGCCTGCTAGGGCGCTGGGACCGAATCCAAACCAGGAGGACAAAGGGGTGGCCGGTAGCTCCTTTGTTCCCATAGCCTGCCAGCAAGGGGTGGGCCCTTTGTTCACGAGCTAACCAAGCAGCGTGGAGTTTCGATCTGGGCACCGAGTGAAACATCATTGTGGAGAAACATCTCTGGGGAGTGACATCACTGGGAAGGTACATCAGTGGGCAAGAAGACCTGATCTTGTAAAAGAAGATCCAAAGGGGAGTATTGGGAGGAAGAGATGGGCAGACGCCAATGCAGGAATTCTCCCAACAATCTGAAAAACAACACGAAACCACCAGAAGCCAGTGACCCCACAACAGGAGGACATGAACACCTTAATCAAGAAGAAGTAGAAAAAACTGACTTCATGAAAGTGATTGACACCCTTAAACAGCATATAAAAAACGCCCTTATGGAAATGGATGAGAAGTATAATAGAAAGTTCGAGGAATTGAGTAAATCAGTGAATGAAACCCTAGGAAACCAAGGAAAAACAATCAAGCAGATAAAGGAAACAGTTCATGACTTGAAAACTGAAATGGAGGCAAAGAAGAAAACACAAACAGAGGGCCTGCTGGACATGGAAAATCTAGGTAAACGAATAGAGACTACAGAATCAAGTATAACCAGCAGAATACAAGAGATAGAAGAAAGAATCTCAGATTCTGAGGATAACATAGAGAAAATAAACACTCTGATCAAAGAAAACAGCAAGTCCAACAAACTCTCATCACAAAACATTCAGGAAATATGGGACACAATAAAAAGACCAAACCTAAGAATAATTGGAGTAGAAGAAGGAGAAGAAGTGCAGCTCAACGGTACAGAAAATATACTTAATAAAATTATAGAAGAAAACTTTCCCAAACTGAAGACAGATGTACCTATGAAGGTTCAAGAAGCATACAGAACACCAAATAGGCTGGATCAAAAGAAAACATCCCCTCGCCATATAATAATCAAAACACGAAATATACAGAATAAAGAAAGAATATTAAGAGCTGAAAAGGAAAAAGGCCAAGTTACTTATAAAGGTAAACCTATCAGACTTACACCTGACTTCTCTATGGAAACCATGAAAGCCAGAAGGTCCTGGATAGATGTTCTCCAAAAACTAAGAGACCACGGATGCAAGCCCAGACTACTATATCCAGCCAAACTTTCATTCACTATAAATGGAGAAAACAAAATTTTCCAGGATAAAAACAAATTTAAACAATATGTAGCCACAAATCCAGCCTTACAGAAAATAATAGAAGGAAAATCACTAACCAAGGAGTCCAACAATGACCACAATAACTCAGACATCTAGAGACTCTTCACCAGCGCAAATCAAAGAAGGAAAACACACAAACCCTACTACTAAAAAAGTGACCGGAGTTAACAACCACTGGTCATTAATATCACTTAATATCAATGGGCTCAACTCACCTATAAAAAGGCACAGGCTAAGAGATTGGATAAGAAAACAGGATCCAACATTCTGCTGTCTACAAGAAACACACCTCAACCACAAAGACAGGCACCTACTCAGAGTAAAGGGCTGGGAAAAGGCTTATCAAGCAAATGGACCTAAGAAACAAGCAGGTGTGGCCATACTAATTTCTAACAAAGTTGACTTCAAACTTAAATCAATCAGAAGAGATGGAGAGGGACATTTTATACTCATAACAGGAACAATTCATCAGGAAGAAGTCTTAATCCTGAATATCTATGCCCCTAATATAAAAGCACCCACGTACGTAAAAGAAACATTACTAAAACTCAAGGCAGACATCAAACCACACACACTAATAGTAGGAGACTTCAACACTCCTCTCTCACCAATGGACAGGTCAATCAGACAGAAACCTAACAGAGAAATTAGAGAATTAATGGAGGCAATGAAGCAAATGGACTTAACAGACATCTATAGATTATTCCACCCAAAGAGGAAAGAATATACCTTCTTCTCTGCAGCTCATGGAACCTTCTCGAAAATTGACCATATACTTGGTAACAAAGCTAACTTACACAGTTACAAAAAAATATTAGTAACCACCTGTGTCTTATCAGATCACCATGGATTAAAGTTAGAATTCAACAACAATGCTACCCCCAGAAAGCCTACAAACTCATGGAAACTGAACAGTCAACTACTGAACCATACCTGGATTAAGGAAGAAATAAAGAAAGAAATTAAAGTCTTCCTTGAATTCAATGAAAATAAAGAAACAACATACTCGAACTTATGGGACACTATGAAAGCAGTCCTGAGAGGAAAGTTCATAGCACTAAGTGCCCACCTAAAGAAAACAGAGAAAGTACATACTGGAGACTTAACAGCCCACCTGAAAGCTCTAGAAAAAAAAGAAGCAGACTCACCTAGGAGGAGTAGAAGACTGGAAATAATCAAATTGAGGGCTGAAATCAACAAAATAGAAACACAGAAAACAATCCAAAGAATCAATGAAACAAAAAGCTGGTTCCTGGAGAAAATCAACAAGATCGATAAACCCCTATCCAAACTAATCAAACGACAGAGAGAGAACACGCAAATTAATAAGATCAGAAATGAAAAAGGGGACATAACCACAGACACAGAGGAAATTCAGAGAGTCATTAGATCTTACTACAAAAGCCTGTATGCCACAAAACTGGAAAATGTAAAAGAAATGGACGCTTTTTTAGATAAATACCATTTACCAAAACTAAACCAGGACCAGGTGAACAATCTAAACAGACCTGTCAGTCGCGAAGAATTAGAAGCTGTTATCAAAAACCTCCCTACCAAAAAAAGCTCAGGACCAGATGGTTTCAATGCAGAATTCTACCAGAACTTCCAAGAAGACCTAATACCTAAACTCCTTAATGTATTCCACAATATAGAAACAGAAGGGTCATTACCAAATTCCTTTTATGAAGCCACAATTACTCTGATACCAAAACCACTCAAAGACTCAACCAGGAAAGAGAACTACAGGCCAATCTCACTCATGAATGTCGACGCAAAAATCCTCAACAAAATACTGGCAAATCGAATCCAAGAACACATCCGAAAAATTATCCATTATGATCAAGTAGGCTTCATTCCTCAGATGCAGGGCTGGTTCAACATACGAAAATCTATCAATGTAATCCAGCACATAAATAAACTGAAAGAAAAAAACCATATGATCATTTCATTAGATGCTGAAAAAGCATTTGACAAAATTCAACATCCATTTATGTTAAAAGTCTTGGAGAGATTAGGGATACAAGGGTCACACCTAAATATAATAAAAGCTATATACAGCAAGCCGACAGCTAACATCAAATTAAACGGAGAGAAACTCAAAGCCATCCCACTTAACTCAGGAACACGGCAAGGCTGTCCACTCTCGCCATACCTCTTCAATATAGTGCTTGAAGTCCTAGCAATAGCAATAAGACAACATAATGGGATCAAGGGGATTCGAATTGGAAAGGAAGAAGTTAAACTTTCGTTATTTGCAGATGATATGATAGTGTACATAAGCGACCCCCAAAACTCCACCAAAGAACTTTTACAGCTGATAAACAGCTTTAGTAATGTGGCAGGATACAAGATCAACTCCAAAAAATCAGTCGCCCTCTTATACACAAAGGATATGGAAGCAGAGAGGGAAATCAGAGAAGCTTCACCATTCACGATAGCCACAAACAGCATAAAATATCTTGGGGTAAATCTAACCAAGGAAGTGAAAGATCTATTTGACAAGAACTTTAAGGCATTGAAGAAAGAAATTGAAGAGGATACCAAAAAATGGATGGACCTCCCTTGCTCTTGGATTGGGAGGATCAACATAGTAAAAATGGCAATTCTACCTAAGGCAATTTATAGATTCAATGCAATCCCCATCAAGATCCCATCAAAATTCTTCACAGATCTGGAGAAGACAATAATCAACTTTATATGGAAAAACAAAAAACCCAGGATAGCCAAAACAATCCTATACAATAAAGGATCTTCTGGAGGCATTACCATCCCTGACTTCAAACTCTATTACAGAGCTACAGTACTGAAAACAGCTTGGTACTGGCATAAAAACAGAGAAGTCGACCAATGGAATCGTATAGAAGACCCGGATTTTATCCCACAAACCTATGAACACCTCATTTTCGATAAAGGAGCTAAAAGTATACAATGGAAGAAAGAAAGCATCTTCAACAAATGGTGCTGGCACAACTGGATGTCAACCTGTAGAAGAATGAAAATAGACCCATATCTCTCACCGTGCACAAAACTCAAGTCCAAATGGATTAAAGACCTCAATATCAGCCCGAACACACTGAACCTGATAGAAGAGAAAGTGGGAAATACCCTACAACAGATGGGCACAGGAGATCGCTTCCTATGTATAACCCCAGAAGCACAGACACTAAGGGCAACATTGAATAAATGGGACCTACTTAAACTGAGAAGCTTCTGTAAAGCAAAGGACATGGTCACTAAGACACAAAGGCAACCTACTGACTGGGAGAAGATCTTTACCAACCCCGCAACAGACAAAGGTCTGATCTCCAAAATATATAGAGAACTCAAGAAACTAGACTTTAAAATGCTAATTAACCCAATTAAAAAATGGGGCACTGAACTGAACAGAGAATTCTCAACAGAAGAAGTTCAAATGGCCAAAAGACACTTGAGGTCGTGCTCAACTTCCTTAGCAATCAGGGAAATGCAAATCAAAACAACTTTGAGATATCATCTTACACCTGTGAGAATGGCTAAAGTCAAAAACACCAAGGATAACCTTTGCTGGAGAGGCTGTGGAGGAACTGGTACCCTCATCCATTGCTGGTGGGAATGCAATCTTGTGCAACCACTGTGGAAGTCAGTGTTTCGGTTTCTCAGGAAATTCGGGATCAACTTACCCCTGGACCCAGCAATACCACTCTTGGGAATATACCCAAGAGATGCTCTATCAAATGACAAAAGCATTTGTTCAACTATGTTCATAGCAGTATTATTTGTAATAGCCAGAACCTGGAAACAACCTAGATGCCCTTCAATGGATGAAGAAAGTATGGAATATATACACGCTAGAGTACTACGCTGCGGTAAAAAACAATGACTTCTCGAATTTTGCATGCAAATGGATGGAAATAGAAAACACTATCCTGAGTGAGGTGTCCCAGACCCAAAAAGATGAATATGGGATGTACTCACTCATAATTGGTTTCTAGCCATAAATAAGGACCACGGAGTCTACAATAGGTGAACCTAAAGAAGCCAAGTAAGAATGTGAACCCAAGGAAAAACATATAGTTATCCTCTTGGCTAAGGGAAGTAGACCAAATTTCCGGGGAGAAAATGGGATCTTGGGGGTGGGGTGGGATGGGGGTAAGGGGAGATGGGGAGAGAAAAGGTAGAAGGGAAGGAGGGGGGACCTGGGGAAACAGGAGAATTGGAATAAAGGAAAGGTGGATAGGGGAGCACGGAACCACAATTCTTAGTTAAGGGAGCCACTTTAGGGTGGGCAAGAGACTTGACCCTAGAGGGGCTCCCTAGTGCCCAAGATGAGGTTCCCAGTTAGTTCCTTGGGCAGCTGAGGATTGGGAACCTGAAATGACCCTATCCTAGAGCAATACTGACGAATATCTTGCATATCATCATAGAATCTTCATCTGGTGATGGATAGAGATAGAGACAGAGACCCACACAGGAGCACTGGACTGAGCTCCCAAGGTCCCAAGGAGGAGCAGAAGGAGGGAGAACATGAGCAAAGAAGTCAGGACCACGAGGCGTGCATCCACCCACTGAGACAGTGGAGCTGATCTACGGGGAGCTCACCAAGGCCAGCTGGACTATGACCGAGAAAGCATGGGATAAAACCGGACTCTCTGAACATGGCGAACAATGAGGGCTGATGAGACACCAAGGACAATGGCAGGGGGTTTTGATCCTACTTAATGTGCTGGCTTTGTGGGAGCCTAGCCAGTTTGGATGTTCACCTTCCTAGATATGGACGGAGGGGGGAGGACCTAGGACTTACCACAGGGCAGGGAACCCGGACTGCTCTGTGGACTGGAGAGGGAGGGGGGGAAGGGGTGGGGGGAGGGGGAGAAGGGTGGGAGGAGGGAGAGAAGGGTGGGAGGAGGGGGAGAAGGGTGGGAGGAGGGGGAGAAGGGTGGGAGGAGGGGAAGGGAAATGGGAGGCTGGGAGGAGGTGGAAACTTGTTTTTTGTTTATGTTTTTTTTTCTTCTTTTCGCAATTAAAAAAAATTAAAAAAAAATTACTTTGGCCTCAGCATATCTAGGAATAAACATTGCAGGCACGTGGGGGGTGGGGATATAGATGGACTTTTGATATTTAAAATACATAGAAAAATAAGGGACTGAGGTAATCCCCTTGTTTTGGACATCAGGGGAGTTGTAGACCTATATCTGAAAAATACGTTTGGTATTTCCTTGTTCTGGCATGAGTCAGAGTCAGATAAACAAGAGGGGGAGCAGGAAGAGATTAAGCAATGCTGGGAAGAAGCATAAAGTACTTGCCAATTCCCAGTGAATGATTTGTAGGGGGTGGAAGAAAGGGCAAAGAAACGTATAGTAGCATATGGCTTTTCTGGGGAAAAAGTGGTCTAATGTGAGATTCCCCTCTGAATGTTGTGAGTATGTTTTATTACCATTGGTTAATAAAGAAGCTGTTTTGCGCCTATAGCATAGCAGAAAAGAACAAGGCAGAAATTCCCAGCAGAAATAGTGGAAAAAACAAGGCAGAGGCAGAGAGATGCTATGTAGCTGCTGGAGACAGACACCAGACAGAACCTTACAAGTAAACCAGGAGCCTCATGATAAAATACAAAATGAATGGGATGGGTTCATTTAAGATGTAAGAGTTAGCTAAAAGTATACATAAGCTATTTGTATTGTTGTGATTAATATAAATAATCTGCATGATTATTATAGGTCTGGGTGGCTGAGGAAAAACAAGCAGCCTTCAGCAGCAGTGGTCCAATGTATTGATGACAGCACCAATTTATATAAAGAATAAAACTGACATCTAGTTCTAATGGCGTTTCTGCTTATCTGTGATGGTGTTGTTCCAGGTTGAGGGGGGGGGCAGTTTTTAAAGTCCTTATTCTGACAGGTCTTCAATATCTTCACTATCTCCACTATGTAGGGCTACAACAATTAGAGACAAAGTTTCCACAGTGACTTTGGGAACAGAGATACAATGTATTGTATCCAACTTCAAGCCATCCCCATTTCTGTTGGCCAACCCTCACTAAGGCAGGTTTCCATGTGAGACATACTCTCTCTAAACCCTTGACTCCTCTGAATAGTTGTCCTTCATAGACTGATAAGATAATGGACCATCATACATCCTGGATGTACATCTTCCTTATTGCTCAGGGAATGCCGCCATTGTTCTTGCGACCATAGGATTTACTACTGAACAAAGTTGCACATAATGTTACTTTTGATCATCTTTTTATCTTAGGCAGCATGGAGGACAGGCAGGTGGGTGTGGCAGCAAACACCTACTATCCCAGGCCTTAGGATGCTGAGTTAACAGAAATAGAAATATCACTTAAAATTTTCTAGAGAATGACTTTGAGATGAATGGAGTTTTAGAAAGAGGAATTTGAAATTAATTTTGACTTTCTTGGTGGCAATGTCTTAGATTACCACAAAACTCGCGGCCTTTCTTTCTCTTGTAGTCTGCTTTTGGCCATTTCACTTTTTGTTATTCAAGAGTTGGAAAGAAAAGGGGAAAAGCTGAAATTCCTGCCTACTAATGAAGCTGTCCTTGAAGCAGGTTGAATTCAAGGACTAAAGTCAGTCCTCAGGTGGTGGTCTGAGGTAATCAATAGCTCTCACTAACCAGACAGTCAATGCTGCACACCCCTGAACCAGTGCCTGTGCAGACAACACAGGAAGCTTATTTTATGAACTCCGCAAGCTTAGTTAGCACCTGTGTCCCAAAGCACCTTTCAAGTCATGTACCTCAATTTGGGAGGTGGAGAGCTGGTCTCTACAGTAACAGAAGAATAAGTGGTGATCTGTTTCTCTGGGGCAATTTCAGGGGCTTTAAGAAAGAATTTAAGAGTTTATTTTCTGAAACTAGTTCAAAGAACATTCCTTAAGTGAAAAAATTTCAATCAAGAATACTCTTACTTTTTAGAGGAAGATATTTTAATATGGAATTTCCATCTGTGATATATTTAAATTCTAGGCCTCTGGCAACTATATCAGAGAAACACCTCTGTAGCCTTCATTAGAGGCAAAACAAACAGTACAGCTGGGGGCGGAGCTTTCCTTTACTTCCCCACTGCTTTCCCTTTCCCCTCAGAGAAGTGCTAGGCTTGCCTCACCGCCTCTGAAATCACACCTCACTGCTTTATTCCCTTTCCCTTCACAGCAGACTCTCCTGTTGGCATCAATATAGATATTGCAACTTTAATGACTTTCAATTCTTTTGTCTGCCCCTGAACCTTGCAGTAAAGGGGAACCATAAACCCCCATAAAGCCAGTTTGCAGCCCGTCCATAAGCAGAAAACTGTCAATATTGAAATACAATACTAGCTTGATCCAGATTTGATACCCTGACAAAGGCATGGTTTGCTGTTTAGGAGAGCTCATCCATCTTGCCTGAGTACATTAAGAGGGCGGTCCTGTCTAGGCACTTTACCAGGGATTTCTAAGTTGAGGGAGAACTCCCAGAGTCCCTTAGAAAGAGGCCTAACCGGCTGAAGCTGTCAATAGAAATCTCATTTAGGATGTCGAATGAACACTCAAGTTTCAGACTTTATTATGCATTCTTCCAGTCTCGAAAAGGGGAAATTAAACTCCATACAAGTTAAGAACTTCATTTCTCTTTTCTTTTTTTTTTTTCTTGACCTGTGGCATGTGTTCAGCCACTGGGTAGCAATTGGTGTGAGACCAGGACCCACTCTTTGATGGTGAACGCACACATTTAACCAGCACATAGTGGATTTGCTGTTCTGAGATTTTGCCTTAAGAAAAAAAATTACGTGCAAAAGCAGACAAAGAAATCTATAACCTTCTCAGTCTTTCCCATTTGTTAGAGCCATTCTTTGACCCAGCTTGGCTGCCCCAGCGACAAGGATCCCAAAGGGATGCACCTGAACCACTGTTTGAGGGCAGCCACCTTGGCCTAGCCTTCCAGCAGCAAAGGCACAACTGCAGTAATGGGAAGCCAGCAGGAGCTTCTCTGGGGGCAGAGCCAGAGGCAGCACCAAGGCAGTTTTCCCTCTTCCAGTCCTGGTCCTGATTGGAAAGGCCCTTGAGCACTGGGCCTGCAGCGTTGGACCATTCATTTGTCAGGACAACGCGTGAGACTGAGAGAAGCAGCGGATGAAATCAAATCTCTAACCCAAGCCTCCACTGGATTTTTCTCCCTTGCTTTTTTTTTTTTTATTGAGAAAAGGAGAAAAAAAAAAGTTTCCACCTCCTCCCAGCCTCCCATTTCCCTCCCCCTATTCCCACCCTACGCCCCCTCCTCCCACCCTTCTCCCCTCCCCCCACTCCTTTCCCCCTCCCTCTCCAGTCCAAAGAGCAGTCAGGGTTTTCTGCCCTGTGGTAAGTCCTAGGTCCTCCCCCCTCCGTCCATATCTAGGAAGGTGAACATCCAAACTGGCTAGGCTCCCACAAAGCCAGCACATTAAGCAGGATCAAAACCCCGTGCCATTGTCCTTTGCGTCTCATCAGCTCTCATTGTTCGCCATGTTCAGAGAGTCCAGTTTTATCCCATGCTTTTTCAGTCACAGTCCAGCTGGCCATGGTGAGCTCTCAATAGATCAGCTCCACTGTCTCAGTGGGTGGGTGCATCCCTCGTGGTCCCGACTTCCTTGCTCATGTTCTCCCTCCTTCTGCTCCTCATTGGGACCTTGGGAGCTCAATCCAGTGCTCCAGTGTGGGTCTCTGTCTCTATCTCCATCCATCACCAGATGAAGGTTCTATGATGATATGCAAGGTATTCGTCAGTATTGCTCTAGGATAGGGTCATTTCAGGTTCCCTATCCTCAACTGCCCAAGGAACTAACTGGGGACCTCAGCTTGGGCACCTGGGAGCCCCTCTAGGGTCAGGTCTCTTGCCCACCCTAAAGTGGCTCCCTTAACTAAGAATTGTGGTTCCGTGCTCCCCTGTCCAACCTTCCTTTATCCCAATCCTCCTGTTTTCCCAAGGCCCGACCTCCTTCCCTTCTAACTTTTCTCTCCCCATCTCCCCTTACCCCCATCCCACCCCACCCCCAAGATCCCAATTTTCTCCCTGGCAATTTTGTCTACTTCCCTTAGCCAACAGGATAACTATATGTTTTTCCTTGGGTTCCCCTTCTTACTTAGCTTCTTTAGATTCACCTATTGTAGACTCCGTGACCCTTATTTATGGCAAGAAACCAATTATGAGTGAGTACATCCCATGTTCATCTTTTTGGGTCTGGGATACCTCACTCAGGATAGTGTTTTCTATTTCCATCCATTTGCATGCAAAATTCGAGAAGTCATTGTTTTTTACCGCAGCGTAGTACTCTAATGTGTAGATATTCCATACTTTCTTCATCCATTCTTCCATTGAAGGGCATCTAGGTTGTTTCCAGGTTCTGGCTATTACAAATAATACTGCTATGAACATAGTTGAACAAATGCTTTTGTCATATGATAGGGCATCTCTTGGGTATATTCCCAAGAGTGGTATTGCTGGGTCCAGGGGTAGGTTGATCCCGAATTTCCTGAGAAACCGAAACACTGACTTCCATAGTGGTTGCACAAGATTGCATTCCCACCAGCAATGGATGAGGGTACCCCTTCCTCCACAGCCTCTCCAGCAAAGGTTATCGTTGGTGTTTTTGACTTTAGCCATTCTGACAGGTGTAAGATGATATCTCAAAGTTGTTTTGATTTGCATTTCCCTGATTGCTAAGGAAGTTGAGCATGACCTTAAGTGTCTTTTGGCCATTTGAACTTCTTCTGTTGAGAATTCTCTGTTCAGATCAGTGCCCCATTTTTTAATTGGGTTAATTAACATTTTAAAGTCTAGTTTCTTGAGTTCTCTATATATTTTGGAGATCAGACCTTTGTCTGTTGCGGGGTTGGTGAAGATCTTCTCCCAGTCAGTAGGTTGCCTTTGTGTCTTAGTGACAGTGTCCTTTGCTTTGCAGAAGCTTCTCAGTTTTAGTAGGTCCCATTTATTCAATGTTGCCCTTAATGTCTGTGCTTCTGGGGTTATACATAGAAAGCGATCTCCTGTGCCCATCTGTTGTAGGGTATTTCCCACTTTCTCTTCTATCCTTTTCAGTGTGTTCGGGCTGATATTGAGGTCTTTAATCCATTTGGACTTGAGTTTTGTGCACGGTGAAAGATGTGGGTCTATTTTCATTCTTCTACAGGTTGACATCCAGTTGTGCCAGCACCATTTGTTGAAGGTGCTTTCTTTCTTCCATTGTATACTTTTAGCTCCTTTATCAAAAATGAGGTGTTCATAGGTTTGTGGGTTAAAATTCGGGTCTTCTATACGATTCCATTGGTCGACTTCTCTGTTTTTATGCCAGTACCACACTGTTTTCATCACTGTAGCTCTGTAATAGAGTTTGAAGTCAGGGATGGTAATGCCTCCAGAAGATCCTTTATTGTATAGGATTGTTTTGGCTATCCTGGGTTTTTTGTTTTTCCATATAAAGTTGATTATTGTCCTCTCCAGATCTGTGAAGAATTTTGATGGGATCTTGATGGGGATTGCATTGAATCTATAAATTGCCTTAGGTAGAATTGCCATTTTTACTATGTTGATCCTCCCAATCCAAGAGCAAGGTAGATCCATCCATTTTTTGGTATCCTCTTCAATTTCTTTCTTCAATGCCTTAAAGTTCTTGTCAAATAGATCTTTCACTTCCTTGGTTAGATTTACCCCAAGATATTTTATGCTGTTTGTGGCTATCGTGAATGGTGAAGCTTCTCTGATTTCCCTCTCTGCTTCCCTATCCTTTGTGTATAAGAGGGCGACTGATTTTTTGGAGTTGATCTTGTATCCTGCCACATTACTAAAGCTGTTTATCAGCTGTAAAAGTTCTTTGGTGGAGTTTTGGGGGTCGCTTAAGTACACTATCATATCATCTGCGAGTAACAAAAGTTTAACTTCTTCCTTTCCAATTCGAATCCCCTTGATCCCATTATGTTGTCTTATTGCTATTGCTAGAACTTCAAGCACTATATTGAAGAGGTATGGCGAGAGTGGACATCCTTGTCGTGTTCCTGAGTTAAGTGGGATGGCTTTGAGTTTCTCTCCGTTTAATTTGATGTTAGCTGTCGGCTTGCTGTATATAGCTTTTATTATATTTAGGTATGACCCTTGTATCCCTAATCTCTCCAAGACTTTTAATATAAATGGATGTTGAATTTTGTCGAATGCTTTTTCAGCATCTAATGAGATGATCATATGGTTATTTTCTTTCAGTTTATTTATATGCTGGATTACATAGATAGATTTTCGTATGTTGAACCAGCCCTGCATCTCAGAAATGAAGCCTACTTGATCATAATGGATAATATTTCGGATGTGTTCTTGGATTCGGTTTGCCAGTATTTTGTTGAGGATTTTTGCGTCGATGTTCATGAGTGAGATTGGCCTGTAATTCTCTTTCCTGGTTGAGTCTTTGTGTGGTTTTGGTATCAGAGTAACTGTAGCTTCATAAAAGGAATTAGGTAATGACCCTTCTGTTTCTATATTGTGGAATACATTAAGGAGTATAGGTATTAGGTCTTCTTGGAAGTTCTGGTAGAATTCCGCATTGAAACCATCTGGTCCTGGGCTTTTTTTGGTAGGGAGGTTTTTGATAACAGCTTCTAATTCTTCGCCACCAACAGGTCTGTTTAGATTGTTCACCTGGTCCTGGTGTAACTTTGGTATATGGTATTTATCTAAAAAAGTGTCCATTTCTTTTACATTTTCCAGTTTTGTGTTATACAGGCTTTTGTAATAAGGACTGATGATTCTTTGAATTTCCTCTGTGTCTGTGGTTATGTCCCCCTTTTCATTTCTGATCTTATTAATTTGCGTATTCTCTCTCTGCCGTTTGATTAGTTTGGATAGGGGTTTATCAATCTTGTTGATTTTCTCCAGGAACCAGCTTTTTGTTTCATTGATTCTTTGGATTGTTTTCTGTGTTTCTATTTTGTTGATTTCAGCCCTCAGTTTGATTATTTCCAATCTTCTACTCCTCCTAGGTGAGTCTGCTTCTTTTTTTTCTAGAGCTTCCAGGTGGGCTGTTAAGTCTTCAATATGAGCTTTCTCTGTTTTCTTTAAGGTGGGCACTTAGTGCTATGAACTTTCCTCTTAGGACTGCTTTCATAGTGTCCCATAAGTTCGAGTATGTTCTTTCTTTATTTTCATTGAATTCAAGGAAGACTTTAATTTCTTTCTTTATTTCTTCCTTAATCCAGGTATGGTTCAGTAGTTGACTGTTCAGTTTCCATGAGTTTGTAGGCTTTCTGGGGGTAGCATTGTTGTTGAATTCTAACTTTAATCCATGGTGATCTGATAAGACGCAGGTGGTTACTAATATTTTTTGTAACTGCGTAAGTTAGCTTTGCTACCGAGTATGTGGTCAATTTTCGAGAAGGTTCCATGAGCTGCAGAGAAGAAGGTATATTCTTTCCTCTTCGGGTGGAATAATCTATAGATGTCTGTTAAGTCCATTTGCTTCATTACCTCCATTAATTCTCTAATTTCTCTGTTAGGTTTCTGTTTGATTGACCTGTCCATTGGTGAGAGAGGAGTGTTGAAGTCTCCTACTATTAGTGTGTGTGGTTTGATGGCTGCCTTGAGTTTTAGTAATGTTTCTTTTACATACGTGGGCGCTTTTATATTAGGGGCGTAGATATTCAGGATTGAGACGTCATCCTGATGAATTGTTCCTGTTATGAGTATAAAATGTCCCTCTCCATCTCTTCTGATTGATTTAAGTTTGAAGTCAACTTTGTTAGAAATTAGTATGGCCACACCTGCTTGTTTCTTAGGTCCATTTGCTTGATAAGCCTTTTCCCAGCCCTTTACTCTGAGTAGGTGCCTGTCTTTGTGGTTGAGGTGTGTTTCTTGTAGACAGCAGAATGTTGGATCCTGTTTTCTTATCCAATCTCTTAGCCTGTGCCTTTTTATAGGTGAGTTGAGCCCATTGACATTAAGTGATATTAATGACCAGTGGTTGTTAACTCCGGTCACTTTTTTAGTAGTAGGGTTTGTGTGTTTCCCTTCTTTGAGTTGCACTGGTGAAAGGTCTCTAGATGAGTTATTGTGGGCATTGTTGGACTCCTTGGTTAGTGATTTTCCTTCTATAATTTTCTGTAAGGCTGGATTTGTGGCTACGTATTGTTTAAATTTGTTTTTATCCTGGAAAATTTTGTTTTCTTTATTTATAGTGAACGAAAGCTTGGCTGGATATAGTAGTCTGGGCTTGTATCCATGATCTCTTAGTTTTTGCAGTACATCTATCCAGGACCTTCTGGCTTTCATGGTTTCCATAGAGAAGTCAGGTGTAAGTCTGATAGGTTTACCTTTATAAGTAACTTGGCCTTTTTCCTTTGCGGCTCTTAATATTCTTTCTTTATTCTGTATATTTTGTGTTTTGATTATTATATGGCGAGGGGATGTTTTTTTTTTTTGATCCAGCCTATTTGGTGTTCTGTATGCTTCTTGAACCTTCATAGGTACCTCTTTCTTCAGGTTGGGAAAGTTTTCTTCTATAATTTTATTAAGTATATTTTCTGTACTGTTGAGCTGCACTTCTTCTCCTTCTTCTACTCCAATTATTCTTAGGTTTGGTCTTTTTATTGTGTCCCAAATTTCCTGAATGGTTTGTGATGAGAATTTGTTGGTTTTGCTGTTTTCTTTGATCAGTGTGTTTATTTTCTCTATGGTATCTTCAGTTTCTGATATTCTCTCTTCTATCTCTTGTAATCTGTTGTTAGTACTTGTCTCTGTCGTTCCTGTTCGTTTACCCAGGTTTTCCATCTCCATTCTTCCCTCGGTTTGTGCTTTCTTCATTGCTTCCATTTCATTCTTCATGTCTTGAACCGCTTCCCTAACCTGTTTGATTGCTTTTTCTTGTTTCTCTTGGTTTTCTTGCGTGTCTTTGAGCGATTTATTCATTTCCTCTACCTTTTTGTTTGTAATCTCTAATTGTTTATGGCAGTTTTTCACCTCCTGTTTAAGGTCCTCTATTATTTTCATATAGTTCACTTTTGAGTCGATTTCTTCTATTTCTTCAGGAGTAGGGTGTACAATTCTTCTTATTACGGGATCCCTGGTTTCTGGTGGTGTCATGTTGCCTTTCAGGTTGTTGGAGGAATTCTTGTATTGGCGCCTTCCCATCTCTTCCTTCAAATGGAGCCAGGAGAGGCCTGGTCTCTTGGTCCAGTCTTTGCTGTGATTGACTCTCTGGGTATATCTCTTCAGTGTAGAAGCAGGAACCGTTCCTGTCCCAATGGGATTCCTCAGCAAATAAACAGGGCCGCCGGTAGCCCAATGATCCAGGGCCAACAGGATGAATGGAGCAAGGGGGGTGGTGGTGGTGGTATCCAGAAGCGCGCAGGAAGCCTGGCGCTGGAGCTGAAGGTGCCCAGCTCCCTTACAGGGGACCCTGAGGCCTGCCTGGTAGGCAGGCACTCACCGCTCTGGGTGGGTCGCCTTAGTTTAGGAGCTTGAAACTGTACTTGAGCACTGGTCCTAGCATACAGCAGGGCAGGGTTGGGGAGGGGTGCTGGGGGGGCTGGGTCGTGCGAAAGAAAGACAGCCCTGCAGAAGGAGCTGGGGGAGGGGGTTTGTGCTCTCTTCTGGGACAGTCCGCCCCTGGATAGCACACACTCACCCGTCCTGATGGGATTCCTCAGCAACTAAACAGGGCCGCAGGTAGCCCAATGATCCAGGGCCAACAGGATGAATGGAGCAAGGGGGGATGGTATCCAGGAGCGCGCAGGAAGCCTGGCATTGGCGTCCCCGCGGGGAGGAGGAAGCGGGCCGGGGCGGGCATCCACGCCTTCGCTTCCGCGTTCTTCTCGGTGCTGTTCCACCTGTGCGGGCATGGGCAGGCGTGTGGGAGAGGCCAGGCAGCTGCGGGGGTCCCTAGTGTCTGCGACTTGCTTAAGTTGTCTGCGATGGACAAGGCCTGCAAGCCAGGACGCCCTGCGGCCTTGAACGTGTGCCCGCCAGCACCTCTACCTCTCTGCCTGCCCTTTGCACTTGCTGGCTGCTGTCTGGTCCCTGCTTGCCCTCTGGGCCCAGCGCACTTGAGAAGGAAAAACTTGATCGCATCCTAGGGTGAGGAAAAAAAGTTAAAGAAACGGGGGGGGCGGGGTCTGGGGTCGGAACCCCGCGATCGCCTCCCACTGTACTGCCCTGAGAGAAAGAACTCCCTAGGCATGGCTTGTTCTGCGCCCGGCCCACGCGAGGCAGAGGTGTCTGTCTTTTCATTCTGTCTGTCCGTGCTCCGTGATAGCCGGGCTGGGAGATACAGCTGCACTGACAGGTGGGTCAGGGTTCTTGCCCGACCCTTCCATGGGGGGGACATGAAGGTAAAAGTCTGCCCTGCAATCACCACCCAGCTTCCTTTTCCACCTCTTTTCAGGCTGATTTTTTTTCTCTTTTTTGTGGCGGGCGGGGGCGCGGGGGTACAGTCTTTCCCCTTACGCAGCTTCCTCAGGAGCCTTTTGCAAGTCCCTCTGTCCGTCCTGTGTCCCCCTTCCCCTTTTCTGCATCCCTTGGCCCACTCCTATGCCACCTGGGGGCCACCACCAGAAACATGCATTTGACATCACCCAAAGTGCCCAGGAACAAAAACAGATTTTAAAAAATTCTTCTAAGTTAACGGAAATTGAGACAAGAAATAAAGGTGTGTGTGTGTGTATGTGTGTGTGTGTGTGTGTGTGTGTGTGTGTGTTGAATTCTCATTTCGGTTTTCGTTGATGATTGGTTGTGATAGGATTTTTTTCTAATGCGAGCTCTCTGCCGACACAAATTCCCAATCAAGCCAAATCAAAACAAGCCAAGTTAAGAAATATCCAGGTTTAATGGGACTCCTGCGCTCTCGGGTGGACCAGAGGGGGAACCGAGATGCTGCAAACAGGACCACTAGGAGGAAGGAAAAGGGACCACGTGATCCTCTTTTGGGAGTTCACTTAAACACTCTGTGGGAGTGGAGGGGTCCGAACCTGGCCTGCTGGGATTTGGAGTCCAGACCAATAGAACTCTTGGGCCTGGGGGCTAGGATAGATGCTAGGGGCTGGGGGTCTAAGTTCCCAACTTAACAGTGATGTCCTTAGTGGTGTGGGGAGCCCTGGAGACTTTGCACTGGCCACCTAGGTCGGGTGGATTTTTGCGCAAATTTTTAGAAAAACACTGAGGAGTAGAGAGCATTTCTCCCGAAAGTTTCAAGTGTTACAAAACTGGCCAAGGGGGACCTCTAGTGGTAACAGGCATCTTAAGTTCTCCAGACAGCAAAGTTTGACCTTCACTTAAGGAGAAATCAAACAAAACATGTGATTAAAATTTTGAAAAAAGTGAAAAAAAATTTTAAGTTTGCTTTTTCTATGATCTGATCATTTTGTTCTCTGACCATGTAATCTCAAGCTAGCAAGTTATTCACTAACATACATATATATTCATAAAATAAATATTCTCATTGTAAGAATGTAATTTTGATTCAGTAAAAAGTTATTTGGAGGAGGCTTTGTGTAATTTATTTATAAATATAAAATGTATATGTATATGTATAAAATGAGTTACATACCTATTTCCTGGTGTGTATACTGTAAATGAGTTACATATCTTTTTCCCAGTGTGTATACTGCAAAGGATCTTGAATTTTAAAGGTGAAAACCAGAGAAATGAAGGTTGTGTCAAACCACGCATGTATCTGCCACCTTTCTGTCATACATACAATGAGAGAGACAGGGTCACCTGTATAGCCCAGGCTGGTGTTGAACTTACATCCTCCTGCCTCAGTATCCCTAGTGCTTGGGTAGAGTACTCTTATTTACAGTGAGGATTTTATTGTGTGAACTTAGAACATGGGGATGATGTGAATGATTAAAATTAATTTCTCCCCATGTGGTTGACTTTATTCTAACACACAGAGCGATGCCGTGTGGACTGATGCGTGTTGAGTCTGAATTTAGATTACAGATGTGAAGGCTTAAGGAGAGGGCTGTGATTTTTTTCTTCCTTCCTTTTTCTCTTTTAAAATCAATGCTAGATCCTTAAGAGAATTTTGGGGTGCACAGCAGTTGTGAAGGCTGCCAGACGGTTTTGCCTTTCATCACCGCCTCGGGGTAAGAGTCACTTGTTGTGACCAATTGTTTTCTTATAGTAGTAATGCTGAGCACTGGCTGCATTTGGAAATCAAGGAGAGTGTGTGCCAGGGTTAATCATAAAAATCCCTTAGTTTGGGGTCTGGAGAGATGGCTCAGCCATTAAGGGCATTGCCTGCTCTTCCAAAGGTCCTGAGTTCAATTCCCAGCAACCACATGGTGGCTCACAACCATCTGAAATGAGATCTTGTGCCCTCTTCTGGCCTGCAGGCAGACACACAGACAGGACACTGTATACATAATAAATAAATAAATATTTAAAAAAAATCCCTTAGTTTGTAGGAGTTAGGATCCAAGTCATGTACCATCATGCCTGGCATTGTCTGTTTGTCTTTTCTTATTATTTAAATTTTTTCTTTAGATTTATTTGTTTATGCTGCAAAGTAGTGGTACACGCCTTTCATCCCAGCACTCAGGAGGCAGAGACAGGAGCATCTCTGTGAGTTTGAGGCCAGCGTGGTCTACAGAGCTAGTTCCAGGTCAGTCATAGCTACACACAAAAAAAGAAAACAAGCAAACAAAAACAACCAATCAACCAAAACAAATAAACACAAAATAGATTTATTTGTTTGTTTGTTTGTTTATTTATTTATGTGTATGTGTGCTTTGCCTGTATGTATGTCTATCTACCACATTTGAGCTTGGTGAACTCCAAAGTCAGAAGAAGGTGTTGAATCCCCTTGGACCGAAAGTGGGTACTGAACTGAACTCAGTACCTCTGGAAGAGCAGCCAGTGTACTTAATTGCTGAGCCATCTCTCCAGGCCTGAAAATCTAGGAAATATTTTAACATGAGAAAAAAAAAAGACCAGGTTTTAAAAACACAGTGAAAAGTTTAATCCTATAGCAACTGGGTAGAATAACTTAGCAGGTATCGTGGACCAATTCTCGAGCCAGACTCCCAATAAGTGAGTGTGAAATTTCTCCATGGTGGAAAGCATTCAGACTGAACATTCTTTGGAGCCCAGCATTGCAGGTGAAGGTTGCTCATTTGATTCCAGATGCCCAGACCTGAAATGATCAAACAGAAAGTATAACAATTGCAAAACTGTTTCACCAATGACTCTAGCTTATTTTTAGCTAGCTCTTACATCTTAAATTAACCTATTTTGTATCTTGCCATTAGACTCGTGATTTACCAGTAAGGTTCTGGCATCTGTCTGCTTCAGCAGCTACATGGTGTCTCCCTGACTCCGTATTATTCTCCTAGCATTCAGTTTAGTTTTCCCACCTAACTCTATTCTACCCTGCCTCAGGCACAAAGCAGCTTCTTTATTTACCAATGATAATAAAAGATATCCACAGCATACATAGGGGAATCCCACATCATGGTATTATGGCTAAAACTCACCTGACATGTCATGAGAACTCACACCTTCCTATGTGTCAATAAGCAGAGGAGCAAAGTGACAGGAGCCTTCTGGGTTAGGGTAAGAATAATGTATCTAGAGAGACACATTGGTAGAAACTCTAAGAGCATTTTTCTAAATCTAAAAGTCACGTTGATGAAGTCATTTCAAATGTGAAAAAGGTAAAGTTAAAGAAAACATAGAGACTACAGTTCAGAATTAGTTTCAAAATGTATTGGAAAAACTCAGGAGTATGAAAAATATGTTGTAAGAAAAGATGAAAAAATCATCTTCTCACATGAAGAATCAGAAATTTCTGATAGAGAAGCAATTGTAATATATTATACCACTAGTATAATCGTGTAATTACTATATTAATAGATAATATGCCCAACTCCACAAGGAACCAGGTGGATACGTGGATATCTTTGCTAAAACTGGGACATTAAGGACCATGGCTGGCTAGTCCTCATCTGAGCAGAGTGCTTAGTACTTTTGTTTTCAAATTCTAGCAGACCCAGTCTTAAAAAATTGATACAGAATAATATATTCATTAATGCATGTCTAAAGCCTTCTTCATCAATAAATTATAAACATCCAGAAACGTGTGTCCTTTCTGTCTTTGGTGTCATTCTCACTATTAATATTTGTATAGTTACTCTCTCCTTAGTAATCCCCCAGCTTGATCACTGGTAGAACGTGTAGAAGCGGAACCCAAGTGGGTTTTATTCATCATAGTAATTTAAAAATAAATGAATAAATTTAGCAATGCAAAAATAAATAATACATAAATACAATGCCTAATTTTTCTGAGTAGGGTTTTTTAAATTAAGTTCAGCTGAGGAATAAAACAGAGACTGTTTGTGAAACAGATCCATGTGGATTTTTTTAGTTGTGAAAACAAATACAGCCTTTAGTCACTAAGCTGCATGCAAAAACAGTCTCTCACTACACACCCATAATCACTAGGCACTTTGGCCTCTTGGTTCAGACTCCAAGCATGTTTTCTTTGTCCTCCAGTTCCCACAAGTTAACAGGAGTCCTGCACAGTGCACCCATATAAAAGATGAGAAAGCCCCTGCCAACTTGGTAATATAGGATCCTGAAAGTTTATCAATAACATAGCATTCAGAGAAGTGGTTCTCAACCTTCCTAATGCTGCAACACTTCAATACAGTTCCTCATATGGTGATAACCACAACCATAAAATTATTTTCATTGCTACTTTATAACTGTAATTTTGCTACTGTTATGAATCATAATGTAAAAATCTGTGTTTTCCAACAGCCTTCAAAAGGGCTGTGACCTACAGATTGAAAACCAGTGATCTGAAGGACGAGGGTGTACACCACTGAAACACCTGTCTAGTGGAAAAGATTATATTCATTTCTCTCCACGACTCTGTATGTTCTCTGAAGCACTTGCATCTGAACTCACCTTGCCACTTGCTTTGTTCCTGGGGATCACCCAGACTTTGAGAAGTGAGAGCTACTGGGAGATCTTTAGATCACTGGGAGCTGTCTTTGGAGGTGATTGTAGTAGTCATCCTGGGACCTTGGTGCTCCCTAAATAGCAACAGGAAGTTGTTAGAAGACCAAACCTAGTCCTTGAATTGCTCTCAGGGCATGACTCTCCCTTTTGCATGTTCCAGCCCTGTATCAAGATGATGCTGTGAGCTGTATAAACCTCTGGTCTTTATAAAGAGTTAGTCTCTTTCCAGTATTTCATTATGGTGAAGGAAACTGCAAGATGACATAAAATAATTATTTAATGATAGACAGGCTAGCCATGGTAGCACAAGTCGATACTCTCAGAGCTTAGTGGTGGCAAGAATGAGGACAGAGAATCAGTTCATGACTAGCCTTGGCTATAGGGGAGTTCATGGCTAGCCTTGGCTATAGGGGAGTTCATGACTAGCCTTGGCTATAGGGGAGTTCATTGCTAGCCTTGGCTATAGGGGAGTCATAGCTAGCCTTGGCTATAGGGGAGTTCATGACTAGCCTTGGCTATAGGGGAGTTCATGACTAGCCTTGGCTATAGGGGAGTTCATGACTAGCCTTGGCTATAGGGGAGTTCATGACTAGCCTTGGCTATAGGGGAGTTCATGACTAGCCTTGGCTATAGGGGAGTTCATGACTAGCCTTGGCTATAGGGGAGTTCATGACTAGCCTTGGCTATAGGGGAGTCATAGCTAGCCTTGGCTATAGGGGAGTTCATGACTAGCCTTGGCTATAGGGGAGTTCATGACTAGCCTTGGCTATAGGGGAGTTCATGACTAGCCTTGGCTATAGGGGAGTTCATGACTAGCCTTGGCTATAGGGGAGTTCATGACTAGCCTTGGCTATAGGGGAGTTCATGACTAGCCTTGGCTATAGGGGAGTCAAAGCTAGCCTTGGCTATAGGGGAGTCATAGCTAGCCTTGGCTATAGGGAAGATCATGACTACCCTTGGCTATAGGGGAGTTCATGACTAGCCTTGGCTATAGGGGAGTTCATGACTAGCCTTGGCTATAGGGGAGTTCATGACTAGCCTTGGCTATAGGGGAGTTCATGACTAGCCTTGGCTATAGGGGAGTTCATGGCTAGCCTTGGCTATAGGGAAGATCATGTCTAGCCTTGGCTATTGGGGCATTCATGGCTAGTCTTGGCTATAGGAGATGCAACCTCAAAACATAGTAATAATAGCAACAAATAAAAGCAATAGCAAAACCAAAAGCATATTAGAAATAAAAGAAATTGAATCATTGAACTTTCTAATACCTGGTAATTTAGCAACAGTGGCTCTGTTTTATTTCAGAGAACTCAGTGGCTCTACCTTTCATTCATTCTTCCCCATTTGCCAATGGAAATTTATTCTTTACGTTACCATTTTCGAATGTTTAAGTTTTATTTACTGACATTCTGCACACATCTTGACCTATATGTAATGGATATTCTGAATGAGGGACTCCGGATCTAACAAGGAAAATATCAGCAGTTCAGTGTCCACATAACTATGTTTCCTACCCACGCTTTGCCCAGTCTGGTACTCACTAAAGATAGACTGTAAAAGAGTCAATCCTAGCTCCCCACATGTGTTTCTTTAAGGAATCAATGTCAGTTTTGTTGTCATTTCTCCCCAATTTATGCCCCCGGCCTAAGGAAGTGTCAGGAAATGTGAACTCTAAGGATCCAGAAACCAGCAACAGCCAGCACACCAGAGGCAGCATTGTGCTCCCAGGCTCTGGAGAGTCCAAGAATGCTCTCAGGCCAATGTGACAGGGAGAGCCCCTAGGTCACTTCTTCTCACATTTTCATGTAAATAAGATGTGTTTGGCCTCCAGAAACCTTTTGCCTGAAAAATCTGTCAATTCCCAAGAGCACAGGAGTAAGTCTCAGAGTGTCTTCTAACCTCTGATTCCAAGTTCCTCATGGACACAGCAATTCCTGACTCCTGAGAGAAATTAAACACAAAGGATCAAATGTCAAGAGACTTGGATCTGTCTTCTTTGTTCTACATGCTGCTCTCTTCCTCCAGACCTGAAATCTTTCTCTCCTTCTCTCCTCTAACAATGATATCTTTGAATTCCTGAATCCTCACTGCCCTGTGCTTTTCAGTGAAATTACATATTTAGACAACTGAGTTTGTACCTACTTATCTACCAATATATATGTGTGTTGTGTGTGCATACATATGTATATATGAATGTATATGTATCTATGAAATGTGACTATAGAAATCACTAAAGAAATCCATGACGAGACTATCATTACTAGAAATCCACAAAAAGGAGCTTTGAAACTCAGGCCAAAGCAATGACACCATAGTCTAGGTGACATTTGCCCTCCTGCTCAAAGGATAAACAGTGTGACTCAACAGAAAGAGTCATTAGAGGACAATATAACTTTCAGGAAATGAAAGTGCATCAGTTTCAAGATGACTAGGTAAAGTCTCTTTTGGTAGCTGGGGCCGTCCCTAAATTAGAATGTAGTATAGACATTAGCATCCAGTTAAGCATAACTGTGTCCACACTGAAGGTTCCCTCTAGCAACCATTTGGAAATGGTCATGACAGATAAAAATAATTTTATGTAATCATTACTAACAAATATGAATTACAGTAGCAATTTTGGTAAGTTTAGGAAGACATGGTTACGATACAAAAAATGCTATAATGCCCTTAGCTTTGCATCCCGGTGTTCAGGACTGTGCCCTACTTCCAGTCTTCATGGTCTCAGCGGTCCTTTCCAGTCTCCTGAGACACACCATCTTTATCAAAGCGTTGATAGACAGCCCACTGTCCACTCTGTGCTGCACCCGTGGCTTTTAACTTGCTTGGGTCTGGAGCTCCGAGAGGTACTGCCAGTCTCTATGAGCATCGTTTTCTTTACTGAATTGGAAGAATGGGTACTTTATTGTACAAAATAGTCCACAGCATGCCTTCTGTAAGCTTCTGGGGCAGCTGAGGGAATGTAAGACTCAGTCAGGAGAGTAAACACACTTTTAATACTAAGGTAGCATGGACCACAAAGAAAAAAATAAGTTATTCTAAAGTCGAGTGTCAAGAAAGAAAGAAAGCTCTTTCCACTTATTTAATGTTTTCCTTATGTTTCCTCTGAATGGTGCTTGTTCCCTCACAAGCTTTTCCTGCCCACTGATCCAACACTTCTTTTCTGGGATGGCTCAAGAGCCTGAGTTCACTGGGTTTGTTTATTTGCTTACACCGACATTCCAGTTCTCATCCTAAGGAACAAATGTTTACAGAGCAGATGGTGAGAAGTGAGTGTCTTTCTGCATGCCTAGTTCTCTGAACTCTTTGCCAAATTGCTTATATGCCTTTTGTGATCTCATCTCATCCTGGATTAGAAAGGCAGTCTCTGGAGTCCTCTTCAAAGGGGCCTCCCATAGCTTTTAAATCCTCCACATTTTATGATGCAGATATTCTGAATCTGGGGTACTGAGCAAGAAAGAACAAAAAGCTGATGGGGACAGACACAGAGGAATACAGTGGCTTCTTTACAAGATAATCATTATTGGAATCACGTGGGCACCTGTGACTTTTCTAGTTCAGAGAAAACTATTATTTATTTACCTGTAGACATAATACAACTGATGCAGAGTGCCCACTCCCACCACAGTGTGTGTGTGTGTGTGTGTGTGTGTGTGTGTGTGCATCTCATAATCTCATGCAGCTCCTGCTACTTGTGGGATGTTCAGAAAAAAAAAGTTTTACCTCAGAAAAAGGAACTGTGTGGTAAATGGGAATTCTTACAAATAAGTTTAAAAAATTATCCTCTTGACAAGATTACTGTTTTCTCAGATATCAGACTTGCGGATATTATGCCTGCTTTCAAATTTCAAATACAAGTAGGGAAAATAATTGACATTTTATAAATACTTAGCAGAAAAAAAAGGCAACCTCACAGATGTTGTATTTTAAAGCCTTGCAAAGAATGCCTGTTTGAAGTTCCCTGACTTTTGTATCCAGGCTATTTTGTGTCTTCAATCTCTATTTTGGGGCATATAAGATTTTTTTTTTACAGGTAAAAAGATTCCAGAGATCAGAAACCTTGGCTGTTTTGAAAGATTACAAAATGGGACAGTTAGGGGCTACGACCTTTGCTTCTCCTTTAATTTGTGGGCAGATAAATGGAAGGCAACCCTGCACATCTCACTTTGTTTTCAAAGTGGTCTGCTTGCCATCCAGCCTTGCACAAAGCCTTGCACTTCAGAACCCTTCGGATACTATTAAGTATTCTCAGTGCAGGTTTACATTAAAAATGCCTTGAGGTTTGTAACCTTCAACGAAATACATCAGTAAGGACAGAAGAGTTTATGGGTTTGTGCTACTGGGAAAGAAGAGGACTTCAACAGTGGATAGCACCTCAGGGCCCTGACTCCTCCCCAGTGCTGTGTTGGACTGGGAACCTGGTTTTTCCTGGCAACTTCCATGAGTCCTCCACCCCCACCCGACTTGCGCTGGAAACAGAAACAAGAAATAGACCTTTTTGAACTCCCGCCAAACGGGGACAGTCTTTCCACATAGTATTCCTAGTCTCCTAGATGAGAAGCCAAAACGTACAAAGGATCCTCTCAAGAACATTAGGAGACAAGAGAGAGCGCCTAACAGGGCTGAATACAGAGGGAAGTGCCTGAGAGGGGGAGGAAACTTTCAGAGCCACAGCAAAGGCTGAATTTGGAAGACAGCCTCAGCAGGATAGCTTTTCCATCCGGAAGGTCCCCAAAGCACACACCTCTGGGTCCTCCCCTTGAGATCAGGTAAATCACCTTCAATCACCTTCAAAATGAAGGTTAAAGCCCATCTAATCACCTCTTGGAATCACCTGCCCAGCACCTGATCACAGCTACTTTCATGGGGGGTGGCGGTGGCAGGGAGACAAGAACAGAGAGAAATCGCCATAGGCTAAGGAGAGCTTGAGAGGAATCTGTGACTAGAAAACCCAGGAAACAAGCGAGCAAAGGATGAGGGGCGAGGCGGGTTGCCCAGGACCCGTAGCTGGAGTGGTGAGGGGTGTCTGGAAAGCCAGGAGACTGGATAACTACGACTTGGATCGTCCTGCCAGAGGCAGAGGACTACAGATGCCTTGGGGCCTGGGGTACTTGGGAAAGCTGGATCAGAAACCTCAGCGCACTCAGCCCCAGCACACCCACCTCATCCAGTCGGAATTATCATTCAGAGAGCCTCCTCCACTGCTGCCCTTCTCCGGCAGTCCTTGCGGTGTTCAGAGATGCTCCAGCACAGACCCAGGACCCCTTAGGGACCTATTCCTGTCCCTCTGCCAAATCGCAAAGCCTGTACTTTTCCAGCTCCCTCTTTCCCTCTTGAAATTGAAAGTTACTGAGGTTGCTCGGGGTTGTTGGAGTTTCTCCGAGCTCCCCCGCCCCCCGCAGCTATCCCTCTCTCCCCTTCCCTCCCCCACCTCCTGAATGAGGTTCTCCCAGCCCTGCCCAACACTGGGACGACTCCTCCTGGGGAACCCCAGAACGCCAGAAGCAGCTCGGGTCTCTCCAGCGTCCCTCGGCCACGGCCTCCTCGAAACCCAAGGCGTCCGCTCCACCGCTCTCCCAGGTTCTGAGAACTAAGGCAGCCGCTGCAGCCTCTGAACTCCAGGGGTCACAGCTCTTGGGGATCCCGCCCACCGCCCTGCGCAGCCAAGGCTAACCGGCAGCCAGCCAGCTGGGAGTCTCCTGCAATTTTTGCTCTCGTCGACGACAGCCACCTCAGAGCAGGCGGCTGTGTTCCGACAATTTGAGAGGGCAGTTTTTGGTTTCCCCGCCCACCCTCCTGGTTTCGCCTACCATCACGCCTGTTGGATCTCAGTGAAGTCCTGCCGCTCTGGTTCTTCAGTGCTCCACGTAGACATGCCTAAAACCTAGGTACATATTTTTTTTAAAAAAAATTAATAAAACTAACAGTCAAAAGAAAAAGGAAAGAAGGGAAACATCACTGGGTTACTATGCATTTGCGACAGATTTCTTGATTTTTTTTATTATTATTTTGAACTTAATGGAATACATTGGCAGCCAAAACGCCTCCCGGGGATAGCACCAGTGAAGAAGTAAGTGCAGGGTTTGCTGTTGTTTTGGTTAGTGTTAAGCGTTTGCTCCCTTCCACCGCATTCACCCGAGGTCTCCTTGTCTGTCCAGAGTCAGCTGCCAGAGGAAATAGTCCTTCCATCCTCCATCCTATGCCTCCCATAGGAAATAGCAGTTCGGGCACGGGCTGTCCTTCTCAAGCCAGAGGTGGAGTCCGTGCACTAGCCTGGCTCCTGCCCCCTTGTAATTGGGGATCTGGAAATGTTCGTTTCTTGCTTAGATTCGCTGTAGGGATGTGTGCTTTCCTGCCGCCTGGTTCAGGGGAGCTTTGGCTGGGCCCCCAGGCCGCTTTAAGGTCGTCAAGGCGAGCATCCTGGGGGGTATCTGGGAGAAGGCGGGGTAGTGAGCAAGCGCCTGCGCTGCTGCTCTCCATGATGTACTAAGGAGTGGAGTGGAGTGGTGCGGGGGCGCTGAGGCTTCCACGAAGATCTGCGGAGTTGCCTCTGAGCTCTGAATGGAGAGGAACTCCGGAGGTTTGGAATTCCAATTACCTTCGCTCCTTGCCTGTCCCACGTGAGGCTTTGGCCATCTCAGATCCTTTCAAGTGGGTCCCCTGAGACAGGCACACACAGATAATGGGGTTCCCTCTGAGCCCATCTCCTCACTGCTCTTTACGCAACTACCTAGAAGAGTGTTCTGTCGAGGCTGCGTGGGGAGCTCTCTCTGGAATTTAGCTGGAGCCGCCCGGCAAGCCTCCACCAAAGTGGAGTACCTTTCAGAGGTTTGGGCAGAGATGCAAGGGTGCCGCCCCTATTTGTTCCAGGGTGGCATGCTGTTCTGCTGTGGATGCCCACGAGTCCCTTAGCCGAGTTAAGGACGATCCTGGCTTGGCTGATGGCTCAGGAGTCCAGGACTGGCTTGTAAGGGGAACTAACTGACATCACTCAATAAAGCTATCTGGCTGGTCAGCCCTTGGCCTTGGCTGTTCTCCCGATGAAATCTCTCCCGCAAAACCGTTGAGGCAGGAATACCTGCAACTCTCTGGACACAACAACACTTGTGTGAAGTGAAAATTTAGTAATCGCCTCTCACCACTATTTGTCTCTGCCTTGGCCCTGGACCTGAGGGTCCCCTGAAAGTTCCCTTTGTACCGCAAAGCCCAGACCTGACAGAGTTTGATTCACCTGAAAATTGCCTTTAAAAATCGTGGCTGGGCGGGAGCGCCAGACTTGGAGTCCTAGTTGGCTCCACTGTCTCTCGGATCCCGTCTCTGCACAGAAAAGCCTAAACTAAACATGTCAGGGCATCCTATTTATTATTCTTGGCCTCTGAGTGGTTTGTATTCTGTGCGATCCTCCCCGCTCACCTACCACTCAGGCCTTGCTGCTGCCCATGGAAGCAGCCGCCTGGGGCTCAGAAATCCTCATATCACCCCAGGCAACTAGGTCCACTGTGCACTGAGTTTCGGGGCCAGTGGGGAAACCAGAGTCAAGAGAAACACAGCTTCTTGCCCTACATAGCTCACAGGCCACTGCAACCTGGTAGTGACACCCTCCCACCCTTGAAAGTTCCATACTTGCACCAGTCGGGCAGAGAAAGTATAATCTGTATTAGTATTACTGGTACCTGCTTTTCTGGCTGGGTCACTTCTGCTTCTGAAGAAAACAAAAGAAAGCAAAGAAAGTTTGCTGTTCCTTCCTTCTCATCTCCCCCGGTGAGGACAGGGGGATGGGGTGGAGGGGGCGGGTTGTGAGGAAAGAGGGAAGGATTCTGGGTGTGCACATCTGGGCTGGGACAAGAGGGGTGATTTATGAAGTCTAAAGGAGAAGGCATTTTTTTTTTCCTCTACCTGGATCATCCCAAGGCCAAGTCAAAGGCTCCCTCTGGTTGTGTTGAGGGGATGAAAGAGGAAATCCGTAAAACGGACCAGAAATTCCAGTGATTCTGTGGGAGTGGGTCCAGAAAAGAGTTCCTGCAGGCATCACTGCTGCTGGGGCAGGAGCTGAATCTGCCTTTGCGGCTTGGCTGCTTCTGCAATCCCCTTAGTGGGGCAACCACTTGAGTCCTCTGAACAGACAGAAGAAAGATTTGGCTGGTTCAGCATGACCCTTTTTTTTTTTTTTTTTTTGAGCAAGGATCAGAAGGTAAAATGTCATTATTCAATGTCCAGAAACTCGAAATTAACGCTACACATGCATAAATTCACCTGGATCATGTTTTTTTGATATATCTGAATAAAAATGTACTTAAGAAAACTGGGAACTTTTAAAATAATGAATAATAAAGCTGTGGTCAAATTATTTTAAAACTGATCAGACATCCCTATTTTTTTCCACACTAGGGCAACTTAAGTGAGCAGTTAAGAGTATCTCTTTTGCCTTGTATAAATAACTTCATTTTCTTAAACGGTTAGAAACATCACTAATCATAGAAGTAGAAATTAAGGTTAAAAATATTCCCTAAAGTTTTTTTAAAGTGGTCTCTTGAATGTTTCAGTACCAAAGGCCCTTGCTAGCAAGAAGTGTCATTGCAGACTTAATCATGTTCATATTTAATAAAAATGGTTTGTCGTCAGAAATATCCAACAAAATTATGCAAAGATTCCTCTATTTCTATACAATAATCAGTATTCTATTGAGCTCTACTTGGCAAAATACCAGTGATACTAATATTATGCATTACTATTTTATCTTTTAAAAAAAAAGAAAGAAAAAAGAAAACCCACAGTGCTTTAAAACAGAAATCTTGTACTTTAAAATATCTGTGTAATTATGGCAAATAAACACAAAGAATGTACTGATTTTGAGTGGTGTATGGTGCTCAGTAATGACAAAATAAATTTATTCAGGATAAAATGCAAAGTCTTTACTCAAAGAAGTTACCATCCAGCAAGATTTTCTAGCAGCAAGTCCTAAATTTGAATCCTGGGTGCTAATTTACAAAACCTAAACTCCATCTTTAATATCTTTTCCAGCCTTGTGAGCTTTTTCCTTGGAAGCTTGGTAAAAACCAAACTTCTAATTTGGGTTTGCATATTAATAAAATCTAAGCATCATCTTATCATTACAATCGCAATTCCTTCCTAATGCATCACATTTTACAAGATGTCATTTGGATGGCATTGATCTTGCTTCTGCAGAGAATGGGGTTAAGAATCAAAACCCAAGCATCCTCCCAGAGAGTCAGTGAATGAAGCTTGTCTTCTCCCATGAATCTCCCTGCCCTTCATAATTTATACTATGCTCTGACCCTGCCATAGAGAGGCTATCAGACTATTAGAATAATTAACTTTATGATCTCCAGATTGTCATTTTCCCAATATGTTTAGAGAATAAGCTATTCTGCTCAAATAGCATAATCTTGATAACTATTGCTACAATGTGGACAAATGTCAAATATTGCACACCAAATTTGCTCAACATTATTTGATTATCCAGAGGGCTCTATAGGATGATACTGCCCCAGAGGGTTACTGTCAGAAGCAGGCCATCAGGGACCAAGATGCTCTTCAAATAGGAGCATCTATTATTTCTTCTTAGTGTTTTACACTATACAGCATGCATGTTTTAGAAATTCATTATATGTCTAACAATTAAAACACAGTTATAAATCTTTAGAGAAATGTGAAAAAGAAGCAAAAGTACAACAAAAATAATTACACTGATAATATACTTAGTGGAATATGTTGATCACCGCTTAGGACAGTGTACCAAATGCTGACTTATGGCGTAAGGTTCTGATGCACTCTTGGTGATTTTACTGCTGATACTGGAAGACAGGTTAACAGAAAGAAGAACACACTGATACATTAAGATGTTAATTTGAATGTTTCATTTGGACGTTGGGAACAACACATTTTTTCCTCACTGGACTACATTCGTCACCTATATGCCTTAGTTTTGAGAAAAAATAGTTGGACAGAGATATGAGCAAAATCTTTTGGAGAAAGCACATCTAAGGCATATCATATAGTATGAATGAAATTCAAAGATAAATTCAATTTCCCAGGAAGTGGTGGCAACACAAAAATAGAAACAAAATGCATTTACCTTTCTAAGTTCTAAGGGAACCATCTTCGAACTAGAAAGGTTGTTTTCCATAATACCTTGTTGCTACTCTATTTTAAATCTGTGTTTGCTGAGTCAGTAGAGAGATTGTCCTAAGCACCTGAAAAATGGTAATTTGAAATACTGTCATTTTAGCCCGTGTCACTCTAAGCATTGAGGATATAAGAACAAGTGAAAAGGGTACCACTAACATTTCAATATCCCTTTGAACATGCATGTGAGCAATAGCTAAGCTTGTAAGTCCATAGGCTTTACTGAGCCATTTCTCCATTAAAGAGTTCTATGGTTTTTAATGTTCTACAAAATAGGTCTCCAGAAAGCAATGAATTGAAATTACAACATGCAGCAAAATTTGATTTTCAAGTTGTTCTAGGAACACCTTTGGTAAATTACTACAAAACGACTTTATTAGACATTTGATCCTTTTAGATTATTTGAATCTGGGTAGGGGTCTCTAGGTTGGTACTAAATGTCTAAAATATTTTCTAGTTAAATGTCTAATCATTAATCCTTCATGATAAAGCATTTCAGAACCTTACATAAAGTAATATTGAAATATTACTCTGAAATTATAAAAATGAGTTTTAAAAATACAATTGTTACAGATATTCTAATTTACTACTTTTTGATCTTTATCTTCATTTAAAGCACCCAACTTGAGCACTTCCCTGTTTCCATACACCTATTCCCACTCAGCAAAAATACTTTTCAACTTTCAGTGAATTCCTGCAATGCCACCAGAGTGGATCTTGTGTTTCATGAAATGTAAGAATCAACTTTGACTGCAATTAGAAAAATAACTTTAAGTTCTGAAAATATAGCAAGAGCCAGTCATGATAATGTGTTGGAATTGTGTTTGACTTAGCAAGGATGGGCCCTTCTTCTTATAACAAATTGTACATTGCTGTTATTTTCAAAACAATAATTTGAAATATCTTGACTCATAACTTGGTGGATTTTGTCTTGCTTTTGACTTTGTGGGAAACTACAGAGTGCTGCATATTTTTTTTTAAGATTGCAATGAACAGGTTTTCTTGGAAATTATCATCTGTTGAGTCACCTAGTAGATTTGAAATACTCTGCAAATAAATTTAGTAATATACATGGCGTATAAATAGTGTTGTTTCTTCAGCGGAATTGGAAAGGAAACAGGAGACGCGAAGTTTAATGGGGGGAGAGGGACGTGATGACAGTGAGAAAGGGGGGGGGCGTGAAAAAGAGAGAGGGTCATGGCCATGGCGTCCTTGGCTTTTTAAAGGGGGCTAGGTGCACCTGGGAAATGTGTGTCCTGCCCTTGCGTGGCCTTTTTCTTCGAACGCTGAGCGCTTCAGTGAAATGTGGTGTCCATCGGGACGCTGTACTCTTTCCACATGCGCGGCATTTTCGTCCAACGCTGAGCGCTTCTGGGAACTGTGATCTTTTCGATCAGGCGGGCAGATGTTAATTTGAATGCTTCATTTGGACGTTGGGAACAACACATTTTTTCCTCACTGTACTACATTCTTTACCTATACGCCTTAGTTTTGAGAAAAATAGCTGAACAGAGATATGAGCAAAACCTGTTGGAGAAAGCACATCTAAGACGTATCAGATAATAGAATGAAAATCAAAGATAAATTCAATTTCCTAGGAAGTGGTGGCAACACAAAAAAGAAACAAAATAAATTTACGTTCATAAGTTTTAAGTGAACTATCTTTGAACTAGAAAGGATGTTCCCCATAATAACTTGTTGCTACTCTAATTTAAATCTGTGTTTACTGCTCTGTGGTGGTGGTGCAAGCCTTTAATACAAGCACGGGGGGGGGGAGGGGGGGGGGGAAAGGAGGGTGGATCTCCGTGAGTTCCAGGCCAGCCTGGTCTAGAAGAGCTAGGAGCTAGTTCCAGGACGGGAACCAAAAGCTAAGGAGAAACCTTCTCTAGAAAATCTAAATAAATAAATAAATAAATAAAATCTGTGTTTACTGCGTCAGTAGAGAGATTTTCTTAAGCACCTGAAAAATGGTAATTTGAAATACTGTCATTTAGCTCCTGTCACTCTAAGCATTGGGTATATACGAGCAAGTGAAAAGGGTGTACCACTAACATTTCAATATCCCTTTGAACATGCACTGTGAGCAGTAGCTAAGCTTGTAAGTAGATAGGCTTTACTGAGCCATTTCTCCATTAAAGAGTTCTATGGTTTTTAATGTTCTACAATTTGGGTCTCCAGAAAGAAATGAATTGAAAATACAACATGCAGCAAAATTTGACTTTCAGGTTGTTCTAGGAAATAACATGGTAAAATTCTTTGGTAAATTACTACAAAACGACTTTATTAGACATTTGATCCTTTCAGATTATTTGAATCTGGTTAGGGATCTCTAGTTTGCTACTAAATGATTTTCTAGTTAAATGTCTAGTTGTTAATCCTTCATGATAAAGCATTTCAGAACCTTACATAAAGTAATATTGACATATTACCCTGAAATTACAAAAATGAACTTTAAAAAATACGATTATTACAGATATTGTAATTTACTACTTTTTTTCTCCTTATCTTCTTTTAAAGCACCTTGCTATAAACTAGGGAAAACTCCATGTAAAAACCAGGTGGAAGTCTGGGCTTGCTGTCAGAGCTCAATGTGCTTGTTAAGGGGGTATTTGGGAAAATTTGGGTTTCAAGGAGTCCTAGGCCAAATCCCACAACCACAATTGCCACAAGTAATTAGACTGAAGAAAGCCAAGTTTCTTGTGAGCAGGATCATCACAGCATGCTTGAGACATTGCTCCTTCCTTGCTCGACCTAGTTACTTGTCCCTAAGGATTAGGAGCAATCAAGAGCTACAGAAAGCAGAAAACTACCCCAAAACAATGTTTTCCCACCAACTTCCTCTCACTAGGTCGTCACCCCAAGCATTCATGAGATGGAAATGTGCCCCCTGCATTGCCACCAGTGCAGTACAAACACAATCCTCATGAACCACCTGTCTGTCTGCAATAGTGCAAAACCCACACACAGAAGGCCTGCTGTGGTAATGACAAGTCTGCCTCCTCCCTTCCCCAGCAGATAAAAAGAGCCCCAGGAATTCAGTCTTTGTAAGAAGAATTATCTGAGGGGGAAAAAAGGAAAGAGAAAAACAAATCTCCATAAACATCCTCAGGTCAATTTAGACATAATATTAGTGAAAGGACTTTTAATGATAAGAAGTTGATAATGCATGATGATGGCGGGGCGGGAGAGCTAAAATCTGCTGTTAGAAAAGGCCAAGGGCAATTAGGATTCCTGTACTTAATTAAACTAACCACTTTCAGAAGCCAGGTGACAGATAAGTAGGAATTATCAACAAAGAAGTGGAGCTATCTTTTGAAAGTTTCAGTATAAGAAACAGAAAGACTGTTAAATCTTTCCATACAACAGCACAGAGGGATCTGCACACAATAATCCAGGGGAGAGTTTGTTTGGAAACCATAGCCATATCTGGAATACTCAGGATGTTCTATTGCCTTCTGGGATGGACATTTAATTGAACAAAACCATAAAGATCCCAGGGCTCACTGTCCTTAAAGTTGCCAATTCCTTCCTAATCTAGAACGAATTCCGTATATTCCTCTATTCCTTTGATCTTAGGCTACTAGATCTTTGTTTAAACATCTGGAAACAAATACCACTATTTTAAATAGGCAGATGAACTCATTTGCTGGTCAGATTGTTTTAGCAACCGGCAATCTCCAGGTATCTTGGCAGATGTGTTGTGTTCTCATACACGTAATGAGATGGAATTAGCTGCTTCACCTTGCAACTTAGAAGAGCCATAGAATTCATTGGATTTCTTGGGGATTTGCCAAGAGTCTAGTAATAGAAAAATCCAGTTTTTCTCTCTCAGTTGAGCTGCAGAAGGACTTTGAATGATTCCTACTACCATGGCCATCTTCAGCGTCCAGAGACCCATGAGAACGATTTGTCAATAATTTTTAATATACCGTTTGTAATCTAAAGAAAATGTTTATAATTCTGCAAATTTGAATGAAATCGTTTTTAGAGAAACTACTTAATTCATGGGCTATTTGGGGAGAAGCAATGAAATTCAACACAAGCATGTTGCATTTATATTGTCTCAGTGGATGGTAATTTTCTCACAATCAATGTATGAAGCTTTCCTGCTGATTCCACATAGAAACTGCCTTTCAAATCACAGCTCAGAATGAGTTCAATGATTCACCATTATCCAGTCTCTGAAAACTATGTGTTTTCTCTTCTTTAAACATGGAACCTGCGGTGAAGTCCTTTTTACAAAAGAAATAAACTAAAGTGGTTTTTCAAATATCTTACTTGACTTTCTTTTGATGCTGAAGTAGCTTTTGTTAATATAAGCTCTTTAGAATCGAGCAGGAGGCTCCCTAAAATTCTAGGGCTGCTTAAAATTATATAACCAGAAATCTCCTTTCTCCCCAGCTACCAGCCCTCTCCTTCTGGGAGTATGTCAGCAATTGTTCACGATTCATTCTCACAACTGTTCTGGTGTAAATATTTAGAGAAATCCTTTCTCTTTAGAGATTAAATAAAGTATAAGTAACTGTTTTGAAATGATAGGTCTTTATTAATGGTTGCAAGAGCAAACCTTCTTATTTCATCTAATGCATAGATGCCAACACCCTACCTTAAGACCGAAGAAAACAGAACCAAAATCAAACCAAAATGGATCGGTGAGACATAGGAATCACTTTTCCTGCGTTCCCTAAGCGAATGCCCAGAATTTAGGGTCTAAGATGCACACTTGCATGAGATCCCAAATGATCTCAAAGGACGTGCACGTTTCAGACTTTATTATGCCTTCTTCCAGTCTTGAAAAGGGCAAATTAAACTCTGCACAAGTTTAGAACTTTTTTTTTCTTGCCCTGTGGCATGTATTCAGCCTCTGGGTAGCAACTGGTGTGAGACCAGGGCCCACTCTTTAGCGGCCACCACATGGCGGATTCGCTATTCTGAAAATGCCTTAGGAAAAAAGAAAAGTGCAAGAGTAGACAAAGAAATCTAGAAACTTCTCAGTCTTTCCCATTTGTTATGACCATTCTGTGAACAAGCTCCAAAGCCCCAGGGAAGGGATATACCTGAACCAGTGTTTGAGGGCGGCCACCTTGGCCTAGCACCTCGATTTCTGCTTTCTATCAGTCAAAGTCATAGCTGCTGTAAAGGGGAAGCCAGAGTGAGCCTCCCTGGGGGAGCACCAGCAGAGTTCCCCCTCTCCTGAGTCTGTTTTGGAAGTGCACTTGAGCACTTGAGCACTGTGCTCACAGCCAGTGGACCATTTGTCAGGAAGATGCGTGAGACGGAGAAAAAGAAAAGATAAAATTTGGGGGTGAGAAGCTACTGATTGGATGTAATCTCTAATCCACAGCTCGGCCCGTGCTATATATATATATATATATGTATGTATGTATATATATATATATATATATATATATATATATATTTATGTCTGGGAAAGGATGAAAGTTCCAAGAGCTAGAGAGGGAAGCTCATCCTGGTCTTGGGAAAGAGATCAGGGAGGGGAAGGAGAGAAGGGATTTTTCTCCCACTTCTTTGCGCTTTGGGAAAGCGGACAAAACTTAATGGGGGGGGGGAGGTGGACAAGTTACTTGGAAAGGACTGGTGGGGGAGACTGTGGCCATCTCACTCTGAAGTAGCGAGTGCGAAAGAGGAAAATAAAGACTGAGAAAAGGGAAAGGAAAAATGAGGGGAAAAGAAACTTCTACTTTTCCTCCTTTTGCATGTAGAAGGCAAGGATGTGTGGGGTCCTACGGAAGGGAGCTGACCAAGTTGGCTGCGTCGGGCTGTCACAGGTGCGGCCGGATGCGTAAGCCTTCCCACACCCAGTTTGGCTGTTTTTATTGACGTCGGGCGCAGGGTGGCAGCGGAGAGCGCAGCAGAGCCCAGCCCTACTCCTGCTGCGCGAGCGCGGTCCGCCCGAGGTAGGTGCGCCTGTTTAGGGAGGGGACCCTGGGGACGATCGCGGTGGCAACGTGGTGCCCGGTTGGCGGAGAGAGGTCACGAGCCGTGGCGCGCCGCCCCTGCTGCCCCACCTCGCTCGCCCGCGGGACTGTAGCGCTGGGTTTGCCGCAGAAGAGGGAGCGAGCGAGCGAACTACCGCGGGAAGTTCAAGTGCCAGAGACCTAGGCTGTGCAAAAGAGGCCGGGCGGCTTCGCGTCCCGGCTCGGCTGCGGAGAAGGGACCTGTTGACTGCGGTAGAGGCGATTCTAGCCGGCGCATCCGTGTGTGCATTTGTGTCGTGTCCGCGTGTCCGCGTGTGTCTGTGTGCGCGCTCCCGTGCACAGCCGAGTCACAGCAGAGCAGGCGGGCGTGAGTTCGCGTGTGCTCTCCCCGTTCGCCACGTCTCGCGCCTCAGACTGCGGGAGAATTTTCTAGAAATCAGGGGGCGCGGTCGGCAGAGCCCTCACAGCTTAGGGGTCCCCTCTTGTAAGAGGGCGCGGTCTGGTCCGAGCACTCGCGCTGTCGCGGCAGAGCTCTTCTCGGTGCCGCGCGGGCGAGCTTGCGGGTTGAGCGAGCGGCGGAGGGGGCTGGGGAAGTTGACGCCGTAGGGTGAGGCGGGGTGAGTATTTGGAAAGACTGGAGCCCTGGCATCAGCGCGCCCCCCCCAGCCCAGCGGCCGACCAGAGGAGGAGGCAAACTTGAGGGAGAGGCAGGCCGAGGAGCGCACTGGAGGAGGGAGAACTTGATCGCCTCCCGGGGTGGGAATAAAAAGACAAAAAAAGGGGGGGGGGAGGGAGGGAGTTTTGGGTCCGAACCCCGCAATCTCTGGCCACTGCATGGCCCAGAGAGAAAGTTGATCCGCCCAGTGGCTTGTTCTGTGCCCAGCCCTCAGGAGGCAAAGGTATCTGTCTATTCGTTCTGTCCCTCTGCGCTCTTATTTACAATGTGGTATTTTATTGTGTGAACTTAGAATATGGGGATGATGTGAATGATTAAAATTAATTTTGCCCCATGTGGTTGACTTTATTCTAACACAAAGAGCGATGCCTTGTGGACCGATGCATGTTGAGTCTGAATGTGAAGGCTGAAGGAGAGAGCTGTGATTTTTCATTTCTTCCTTCCTTTTCCTCTTTTAATATCAATGCTAGATCCTTAGGAGAATCTTGGGGTGCACAGCAGTTGTGAAGGCTGCCAGACGGTTCTGCCTTTCATCACTGCCTCAAGGTAAGAGTCACTTGTTAAAACTAATTTTTTTTCTTATATGCCAGAAATGCTGAACACTGCATTTGGAAATCAAAGAGAGTGTGTGAATTGCTTTGAACATATAAACAAGTAGACACCAAGTGTGCTTGAAAATTGAGAAAAATTAAACTGTGCTAGAGTGTATGTGTGTGCTAGTGTGTGTGTATGCTAGTGTGTGTGTGCTAGTGTGTCTGTGTGCTAGGGTGTGTGCTAGTGTGTGTGTGTGTGCTAGTGTGTGTGTGTGCTAATGTGTGTGTGTGCTAGGGTGTGTGCATGATTCTGCTGTGGGTGCATGGCATAGGGAGGCCAGAGGCAGTTGTCACTTGCCTTCCTGTATAGTTCTCCATCTTTTTTTTTAAACCTGATAGCTCTCTCTGATTGGCTAGATTGGCTGACCAATGAGCTACAGGGCTCCTTAGGTTGCCACCCTCCCTTAAATGCTCTAGTTATAGATGAGGGTGTTTTTGTGGAGTGCTCAGGATCTGAACTCAAGTCTTCCTCTTCATGCTTTTGTGGCTGTCACTTTACTGAGCTCTCTCCACAACCCCTTGTTACTGGATTCTTTTCTTTTTACAGGGGTGGGTGGGAGGGTGTGTTCTGAGGCAGGGTTTCTTTGTGTAGCCCTGACTGTCCTGGAACTTTCCCTGTAGACCAGGCTGGCCTCTCACTCACAGAGATCCTCCTGCCTCGGCCTGAGTGCTGTGATTAAAGGTCTGTGCCACCAGGGCCTGGCTGTTGTTGGATTCTTAATTAGCATTTCAGCACCCCCTTTTCTACTGACAGCAATTTCTTTCTTTTGAATTGAAAAAGTGAGAAAACCAGAACAAAGCGGTTATGAATGGCGGCCTTTATAAATACGCAATGGTAGGGAAGAGCTGGGAACTTTAAATGTCTGTGGAGTCTGAGCTACAATTTTGTAGCTAAAATTTATGGCAGTGTGGGGGAGGGGAGTTAATTAATTAACATGTAATGAACATTTAAGTGTCTTCTATGGATTAAATCCAAGAAGGCATTACTTACTTCTGCCAGATACCGTGTCTTAGGAATATAGTATAGACTTGTGAGTTTTTGAAAACATTTCTACGGGGATATGTAGTTTTGTATAGTTTTGTCTAATAAGATCTCTTTGCTCATCTGGAGAATGCTGGCTTAACCCCAGCAAATAATCCAGGACCTACATTTAGGATCCGGACCCATTTGATGGGGGAAACCACAGCTGGGTTAGAATATCTCAATAGTGCTTTCTGTTATTTATTCTGTTTCTACTCTTTAATCTTTCTTTCTCCTTTTCCCTCAGGCTTTCCTGCCTCCTCTGTCTTGAGTACTAAAGAGTTTTCTAATTGGGCTGATGAGGTGGCCTAGACGTTAAGAGTTCTGGCTGCTCTTGTAGGGGTCCTGAGTTCAATTCCCAGAAACCACATGGTGGCTCACAACACCTGCAATGAGATCTTGTGCCCTCTTCTGGTGTGTGAGCATATATGCAAGCAGAGCACTGTATACAAATGAGATAAACCTTTAAAAAAAATAGTTTGCTAATTCCTATTTTGCAGAAGCAAAAAGAATTTAACATTAACTTTCCTTTTAAATTTTTTTGTTATTTGTATTCCTCTCTCTCTCTCTCTCTCTCTCTGTGTGTGTGTGTGTGTGTGTGTGTCTGTGTGTGTTTGTGTATCATATTAAATGTTTGGCAGTCAGAGGACAGCTTTGGAGTTATTTCTTTTTAAAGATTTATTTATTTATTTATTTATTTATTTTGTATACAGTGTTCTGTCTGTCTGTCTGCTTGCTGGCCAGAAGAGGGCACCAGATCTCATTACAGATGGCTGTGAGCCACCATGTCATTTTCTGCTGTGCACTGACTTAATTAGTGCAGTTAGAGAATTCATAGATCTAGTCCTGGGGCATATGTGGGTGATGCTGCAGAGACAGTGGACAGGAACAGTCACCAGGCTGTGCAAACATGAGCACAATTCCAGGGAGAGGAGACCCCAGCTTGCTGGAGTAGTCAGTGCAGTACCTGTGTGCTGAGCTGAAGACACTGCTTATTAGTCTTCATTTGAGCAGCCACTGTGGCTTTGGACAGCAAGCTACAATGGGAATGAGAAAGCTGAACTCTGTGATGCAATATATCGTCTTGAATGAGTTACTAGGCCTCCTTCAGCCTGGATTTCCCCCTCTGAAAAATGGGAATGTCAACATTGGCCTCTCTCTCTCTCTCTCTCTCTCTCTCTCTTCCTTTCTTCCTACCTACCTTCCTTCCTTTCTTCCTTCACTTTCCTTTTTGTAAAGGAAGGGTTTTGAGCCCTGTAAAGAGGTCTTCAGCTGTGTGGTGGTCATTTGACCCTGTCACTGTAGCAGGCCTTGTGCCCAACAAGAGTCAGAGTGCTTCGTGCAGAGCCTGGTGACTCAGTTACCATCTTCATAGTTTGTATAGCATATGTACCAGTCAGAATTTTCTAGCCATGTCTTTCTTTTACTCCACTATTCCTTTCTTTCTTTCTTTCTTTCTTTCTTTCTTATTTTTTTGTGTTTTGAGACAGAACCTTGGATTTGTAGCTCTGACACTCTCTATGTAGACCAGATTGACCTGGAACTCACAAAGATCCTCCCACTTTTGCCTCAGGAATGTTAGGATCTGAGTTATGTACCATCATGCCTGCTGTTGTCTGCCAATCTTTCCTTATTATTTAAATTTTTATTATGTTTATTTGTTTACACCATGAAGTAGTAGTGCTCGCCTTTCAACACAGCAGGCAGGAGACAGAGACAGGTGTATCTCTATGAATTTGAGGCCAGGCTGTTCTACAGACCTAGATCCAGGACAGCTAGGACTACACAGATTAGTCCTGTCTCAAAAAAATATCTAATCAACGAAAGCAAACAAAGAGAAAACAGGTTTATCTATCTATCTATCTATCTATCTATCTATCTATCTATCTATCTATCTATCATCTGTCTATCTATCTATCATCTGTCTATCAATCATCTATCTATCTCTCTATCTATCTATCTATCTATCTATCTATCTATCTATCTACTATCTATCATCTGTCTATCTATCTATCATCTGTCTATCAATCATCTATCTATTTATCTATCTATCTATTTATTACTTTATATGTATGTGTGCTTTGCGTGCATCTAATTATGTCTGTGTGGGTGTATGCATGTAAGTATGACCGAAAGTGGGTGCTTTCGGTCCCACCTCAGGTCATCGGCAAGAGCAACAAGTGCTCTTAACTGCTGAGCCAATTCTCCAGCTCCAGTATCTTTTATTTCTTGTGAAAACACATGTTGGGTGTTGAACCGAAGAAGAGCACTCTATCATGCTGCTGGTTACAAAGACTGAACTTTGTCCCAAATGAACAGAAGGGCTAAATGAAAGAAATGTTAAAAATAATTCTTCTGGTGGGAAGGGTAGGGTGAGGGAAGTGTGGATCAGTGTGAGGGTAGTTTGTTTACTGTCATTAGCATTTTGGAGGTGTCCCCAGAGTCTGCCTGGAAAGGAGGGTGAGAGAACAGGTGACTGGGGAGGGCAGGGACTGATTCCTGAGAATGACTGCTTTGAAGGAACATATCAAACAAACCCCCAGCTGTTCCTGTTAGATGTCCTTGACGCTGTAGTGCTCATTATCAATAACACTCTAAAATCAAGATAGATAGATAGAAGATAGATGATAGATAGATAGATAGATGATAGATAGATGATAGATAGATAGATAGATAGATAGATAGATGATAGATAGATAGATGATAGATAGATAGATAGATAGAGAAATACTGTATTATTATTTTCATCCCAATGATCTGAACCTGACAAAACAAATCCTGACAAGCTCCAGTTTTATTAGTTTTATTTCATCTCCTTTTTATAGATTACCCAATCAATATCTTGAGCAGCTAAACACTCAGTAGTGAAGGAGGGAATATGTTCTTGTCCATTTATCTAATCCTGGAGTCACTGAGAGGAGGTAGTTCTTAAGTAAAGACTATGGTTTTGTTGTTATTTTAATGTTATGCCTTTGGCGTTTTGCCGTCATGCATGTCTGTGCACAATGTGTGCCTAGGGAGGTCAAAAAACATCTTGTAATCCCCTGGAACTGGAGTTATGATCTGGGTCCTCTGGAAGAGCAGTCAGTACTCTTCACCACTGAACCATCTCTTCAGCCCATGGTGTTTAGTCTTTAGGAATCACGGATTGTCCTAGATAAGATAGTGAAGGTTTCTGGTCCATAGATCAGGACAGTGACATTGTAAGAGAAGTAGCTATATGTGGTATGTGACAGTGGAACCCATGGAGTCCCAAGGACAGATAGGTCACAGAGTCTTCCTTCAAGCAGTATTCATAGTAACAGGAAGCTTACAGAGAGAAAGTGGGAAGTTTCCTTCAATGCATTGGCATGGGAAACCACTTTCTGAATACAACATCAGTAACACAGACACTGTGATTGACAATTAATAAATGGGACCTCATGAAACTGAGAAGCTTCTGTAAGGCAAAGGACACTGTCAATAAGACAAAATGGCAGCCTACAGAATGAGAAAATATCTTCACCAACCCCATACCTGACAGAGGGTTGATCTCCAAAAAGAATGCAAGAAAAGAGACATCAAAATACCAAGTAATCCAATGTTAAAGTGGGTACAGATTTAAACAGAGAATTCTCAACAGAATAATCTTAAATGGCCAAGATACTCTTAAAAGAATCGTTCAAAATCCTTAGTCATCAGGGAAATAAGAATAAAAATGACTCTCAGATACCATCTTACACCTGTCAGAATGGCTAAGATCAACAAAGCTAATGACAGCCTTTGCTAGAAAGAATGTGGAGTAAGGGGATCACTCCTCCACTGCTGATGGGAGTGCAAACTTGTACAGTCACCTTGAAAATCAGTATGGTGTTTTCTCAGAAAATTGGCAAACAGTCTACCTCATGACCCAGTTATACCAATCTTGGGCATACACTCAAAGGCTCAATCAGTGTAGGACACTTGCTCAACTTTGTTCATAGCAGTGTTATTCATAACAGTCAGAACCTGGAAACAATCTAGATGCCCCTCAGCCGAAGAATGGAAGTGAAAATGGCAGACATTTACACAACGGAATATTACTCAGCAGTTTAAAAAAAAGTCATTGTGAAATTTTCAGGCAAATGGATGGAACTAGAAAAATATCATCCTGAGTGAGGTAACCCTTACCCAGAAAGACAAACCTGGTCTGTCCTCACTTATAAGTAGATATTAGCTATAAAGTAAATATAACCAAGCCAAAACCCACAGCACCTGAGAAGCTAGGTAAAAAGGAGGACCCAGCCGGGCGGTGGTGGCGCACGCCTTTAATCCCAGCACTCGGGAGGCAGAGGCAGGCGGATCTCTGTGAGTTCGAGACCAGCCTGGTCTACAAGAGCTAGTTCCAGGACAGGCTCCAAAACCACAGAGAAACCCTGTCTCGAAAAACCAAAAAAAAAAAAAAAAAGTTGGACCCAAAGGGAGATGCATGGATTTCCCTGGGAAGGGGAGAAGTAAATGAGATCTGCTGGGTAAAGAGAAAGTGGTTGGGGGATGGAGGTATGGAAACACGAGGAATTGGTTTGGGCAGGTTGGGAGCAGATGGACAGAGAGAATAATTAAAGAAGTCTCTTGATGGGGGGACCATTTTGGGGCTGAGGAGAAAGCTGATGCCAGGGATACTCTGGGCAATACACAAGGATGACCCCAGCTAAGACTCCTAGCAATGGTAGAGTGGGTGCCTGAAATGACCTTTTTCTGTAAGCAGATGGTGGACACCCCTACCTGTCATCAGGGAGCCTTCATCCAGAATCTTATAGAAGCAGATGCAGAGATCCACACCCAAGCACTGGACTGAGATCCGAGAATCCTTTTGAAGAGAGAGAGGAAAGATTATATGAGCAAGGAGGGTCAAGGTCATGATAAGGGAACCCACAGAGACAGCTGACCTGAGCACTTAGGAGCTTGCCAAGTCTGAACCAACAGAGTGCATGGGACTGACCTAGGCCCTCTGCATGTGTGTGACAGCTGTGTAGCTTGTGGGGCTCCTAGAAGTGGGATCAGGACCTGTCCCTGTGCTTCAGCTGGCTTTTGGTAGCCCATTTCCTTCTCCCAGAGGCCTTTCTCGGTTCTGCTTGGCCCCACTGGCCCAGGTTCTCTCTTGCCCACAGCCACTTATAAAATAATCCCTCCCTAAACCTGTAGACCCACAATCTCTCCAGTTTCCTCTGGACACACAGCCCTTAACCCTCCTTCCATCAACCAGGAGATGACAGCACTTGCACTAGTACACAAACTGTGTGTGTGTCAGAATCACACTCTGTAACCCAGACTGGCTTTAATTTGCAGTATCCCCCTTCTCCAGACTCCTGAGGTCTGGGATTGCAGTCTTGTCACCACTAAGATTGAGCTCACCTCCAGGCGCTATCCATTAAGAACTTCCACACCATTTTACCCAAAAAGAGGCTTAAACACTCTTCCTGAGGCCTGAGGAAACATCATGCCAAACCCATGCCCTCTCTGCCGCAGAATCCGAAGCAGGAGAACAGGGCTTGTTTCCACAGCAGGACAAATGTAGAGGTGCTCAGTGGGCCCCAGGGAAGCTCCAGCCCTTGTATCCTCACATAGTGATGTCTATTTGGGGTGAGTCTAGTTTTCTCTAAAGGGGTCACTAACTATGTGCATCTTGACAAGTCGCACCGTATCTACCTGCACATCAAAGCCCCGTTCCACCTGGAGTGTGACAGCAGCAGAATGTCACATGCAAATGGACAGGAGACTAGATGTGGCCTTTCCCTTAGTCTTCTGACTCCAGATCAGAGGGTAGTCTGCATTCCAACACTTGTGTCCTGTCCCGAGGCCACTTCATCAAGTCCGGACAAAGATGCCTATTTCACAGTCAACAAAGCATCCTGTGCTGCCCGTGGCTTCTGGGAACTGAGATGACAGGAGATGTTCCTGGGGCTGTGGTCCCTGCTCTCCCCTTTGCTGTCCAGTGCATCCCTCACTCAAGTGATAAGTGAGTTGATGCTGAGGTGATAGTTTCGGAGACGATTGATCTGAGTCATTCTTTGTGATAAGGTATAGACTTAAGTCTATGACATGGAGGAGAAGCATAGCTATGTCAGGCAGACCTCTCTCCCTTGTAGGATAGCTATGATCCTTACAGGTGACTCACTAGGTCACTGTTACCATTTACTTTTGGAATCTTTTCTCAGTTCAGGACCAGTCTACCTCACATCATAGTAGATGGGGGACCCAGCTCCTGATGGCCCTCCGAGGCTGCATTGTCACTGGCATCACAGGACCAGAGGACCCCTCTCTCCCAGGGCCAAAGACCATGCAGTTGCCACTTTGAAATTCTAAGACTGTCTCAGCTGTCACTGCACAGGCTTTCTTTCATCCTCTGGGGTCTCTATTGTGATTCTTCAATTAGTTACCACCAAGAACTCCACATAGCATCTACCATACACGCCTCAGTGTCACAGATCGTCCTCCGTCACGACACAGAGCACATCTATCCCACCACACTCACCATTCATATATTGTCCATGGGGGCTTTAACTTACCAAGGCAGAACTGAGCCTACAAACCCTTTAGACATTCACAGTGGAATCTAGGGGCCATATCCCTGTCTAAATGGAGCAGTAACCCTGGGAGAAGACCTGCACCTGCTGTGGGTGAGGAGTCCTCCTTAGCTAAATCCTTTCTCTCCTCCAAGAAAGGACTCTTGGATCTCTGAGAAGTGGTTCTGTGGTGGACACTGGGCCTAGGAGCCCATCTTTTTCCTGGCTGACAGGTCTCATATGATTAAGTATCAATTTCTGGCAACATATAGCTCACTGACTAATGTGGGATTCCCTTCTGTATGCTATGAATGTGTTTTATTGCCATTGGTTAATTAAAAAGCCTGCTTTCACCCAGAATATAGCCAGTCTGTAATGTATATATATATCAGAGTCAAAAAGAAAAGCCATGTAACCACCACAGTGGACAGATGCTCGATGTCGAATGGACCTTACCAGTAGGCCACAACCATGTGGCAATACATAAACTAATAAATTGGGTTAATATAAGGTGTAAGGGATAACTAAAAATATGTTTAAGGTATTGGCCCAAATGTATTGTAATTAATAGAGTTTCTGTGTGTTTATTTTGGATCTGGGCAGCCAGGAAACAAACAAGTAGCCTCCAACAACACCTGACCATCTGTTTGCCTAGAGAAACTTTGCCACTTTGGGGGCACATACCCCAGCCTGAGGTCACAGCCTGGGTTATTACACATCACAGATCATCTGAGCCCTTGTCCCTCCATGATGCTGTCCCCTGACCACTCCACTTTGGCCTACTACATCAGGACATTTCTGCCCATGTTCCTGACGTCTCATTTCAGGAACACCATCTGCCTTCCCTGCCCTGGCCTTGTATAGTTTTCATCACTGGACTTCTGGAGAGGTCCATGTCCTCCCTGGTGTTTGTGCCCATTTTTCTCTGGAGTCCCAGGAAATGAGGACACTCCTGAGTCAGAGATGCTTGGTAAGGGAGAGGGGTAACCCCCTTCACTTTCTCTAGGATAAAATTTCCTCAACCACCTGGGGAAAGTAGATTTCTGGGAGTCAAAAGTCTTTGTTTCTCTCTGCTAGGCAGCTCTCATCATACTAGTCCACTATGTCCCTTCTGGACATGTCTCTCTTCTGGACATCTTGTCTGATTGTGATCTGTCCACATAATAACCTAGGGAAAAGAGCTCACCTCATGTTGTCTGCATGAGGCCTAGTGGGGCCTCCTGATAGCCCAGGACCACAGGCTGCCTTTTCCCAGGGCCAAGTAGCATGTGAGGAGTCACAAAGAAATGTAGTCTATTTTCCTTGCTGCAGGTAGATCTAGCTGGCTTCTGCTCAAGCAAGGTGATTTTCCAGTTAGACACTGCCATGAGCTCTTTCCTTGCACCATATCCTAGGACTGACAGATTGTCCTGGGTACAGTGAGAGGCAGAGAACTCAGTACTGCTCAGTCCAACAGGCTGGGTGCTTCTGCAGTGACAATCTGACAGTGAAAGCTGGCAAATGCTGACATAGATCCATGACTTTGTCACTAAAGTATACCTGTGGTGGCAGCAATACTAGGTAACTTCCTCTTTGTGATGACCTGGGCTGGGTCACCACACTGTTAGAGGGTCTTGCTATGATTAACTCTCCCCTCTAGAAACACCCCCACAGACACAGTACATCCCATCCATTCTCCATATCCACTAAGCCAGTCAGGGCAACAATGGAGTCCACCGTCACTACCCCTTACAGTTTTGTCCTCTGTGTTTTAACTTGCGGTGCCTACTATAGATAAACACAGCAGGGAGGTAACGCTGACATGAAAAACACACCTTGCACTACAGACACCACTACAGCCTCCCCCACCCCTGCCCTACTGCACCCTCCTCTCCCAGTAACTCCCGTTCCCTTCTCATATATTCATGTTCCGTTGCCCTTCTTCTCAATTTTAATACAAGACTGCTCGTTCATTTCCCAGATGCCCAGACCTGAATAACACATGAAACTATATCAATTGCAACACTGTTTGGCCAATGACTTAGGGGCATTCCTTACATGCCAAATTAGACGACTACTTTTAATCTCTTCATTGTCACGAGTGTCTGTCTTACCAATATACTTATGCTGTTCTTCTTCAGCAGCTACAAGGTGTCCACTTGACTCTGCCTACTCTCTCTCTATAGCTCTGTTTAGATTTCTCGCCTGGTCTATATTCTGCCCTGCCTTAGGAAGTGCAGGTAAAGTCTTGATATTCCAGTGCCTTCTGCAGAGACCTAGTAGAGGGCACCGACTTTATTATTTCTCTGTTTTTCCTGAGTCTATTGCCAAAGATTCCTGAGGGCTCAGCTGCGGGTGAGTGAAATGAATGAGCAAAAGGTGTGGAGTCCAGAACAACAGTGTCTTCACCTCGCAGGTCACAGTCAAACTCTCCGTGTGTCCAAGCACAATGGGGCTGTCAGTCCACTGGGAGGGAAGAACAGAGCCAAAGGCTCTGGGGGGACCCTGAAAGAGATGTAGGAAAAGATGGAACTAGGAACCTGCATTAGCTGGACCATGGGTAGGTTTGAATTCATAGTCCAGGTGGCCAGAATTTTTGTGAACTTTAAGGAATGAATTTCTGGCTGGTCTTCTCTGCAAATCAAACTGTATGTTGCACAATTCTCTCCATAGCTCCCCGTGTTGGCAGCCTGGCCTCAGGAAGAAATCATGGCAAAGGCTCTGACCTCAGTGCACAGTAACTCCCAGCATCTGTGCCTTTGGCTTCTACTGATCTGTCTTGTGACAACTGTGGTGGCTGGTGAGTTACCTGAGTCTCAATTAGAGGGTTTTGCGGGATGGGAACAGACCGGGTTCTAGTCTTGAAGTACTCCTAGGATAGCTGGAAGCTCTTGGTTGTCTCCTTCCCCTCCTCATCACCACAGTGAGGAGACCCCTGGTTCTCCCCGGCCCTACCCCACCCAGTCTTCAGTGGATTAAAGAAGTTAGAGGAAAAGTTGTATCTGGAGGGTAGAGCAGGGATTACATGAATGAAGAGCTTGGTTGCAGAGGGGAATATAGGTGATGCTTTCCACACCACTGGGGTCTGCAGGATGCATAACACCCAGTCCTCTGCAGGATGTGATGAGCACAGTGCAGATCCCTCCAGGAAGTGATCTCAGACAGCTCCCCTGGACATTAGGCATGCTATACTCTGAAGACAGCCTCTCAGGGGGCTCCTCAGGAGCTCTTCACCATTCTGGGACTCTTTGCCCTTGAACTTTCTTTCCCACCTTGCAAGGCAATTCTCCAGAGGATCACAACAGGTGCAGCCAGGGACAAGGAGGCCACAACTACACACATTCTTGCATTTCTTTTTCTGTTTTGGTTTTCTTTCCTTCTTTTTCTTGTTGCTGTTTTGTTTTAAAGGCAGGATTTCACACCATGGCTCACACTAGAGAGTTTGCAACAATCCCTTCTCTAACCCAGTCTACCAAATGCTGGGATTACAGCTTTGTGCTACCAGGCTCAGCTTCAATTCCCAAGTAATACTTAAACCTCCCCAGCCTGCTCAGCTCCCTTCCCTGAACATCTAGCCTTTTCTTTTAATCCCTCTTCCACCAGGTGTCAATCTGTTCTCATGCCTAAAGATACTAAGCTAAGCAGCTACGAAGAGACTGGAACACCTTGTCTACTGTGTATGACCTTGGCAATGGTCCACTGTAAGGACCTACAGTAGTTTCTTCCCTTGCTCCCAGGCCCATGCTGTCCACCCCCTTGGGAGATGACTTCAGATAATGGCATTCATTAGGCAGGAGTGGGTTCATGTTGTTTGTAAATGAAAGCCAGTGATTATTTTCAACCTGGCAAGCCTCATGATATCTCTCTGTACCAAAGATTCAGTTCCACATTTGGTATGAACCTCAGAATGCAACAACCTGATAATTGAATCACATTTGTCCTCTAACCCAGATTGGAGTATATCCAGTCTTGGTGTCCATCCCCACAGAGTGTCTTCAGATGTGAAGAAGTACAATATAAAGAAATCCCATACTAGCTTAGAAGTGAGTATAATAAAAGGATATATATATATATATATATATATATATATATATATATATATCTCACAGTCCTTTGTGTGAACAGGGGAAACAGGAACGGAATCCAGCACCCAGAAGAGAGAGTAAGCACGCACTTTACATTGGCATTTATAGTATAAGAGGCCACACCAACATGGGCTGGTAATTTAAGGCTACTGGCTGAAGGAGTTCCTACAGAACAAACGTACTACCAAAGCTGCATGATTCTCAGGGAGCAGTACGTTCTGTACTACCTATGACTACTGGGTCAGCTAGAAATGACAAGAAGCGGAGCAAGCCTTTAATCCCGGCACTCGGGAGGCAGAGGCAAGATCTCTGTGAGTTTGAGGTCATCCTGGTCTACAAGAACTAGTTCAAGGACATGCTCCAAAGCTACAGAGAAACCTTGTCTTGAAAAAATTCACGAGGAGACCCAAAAATATGAGCCTATTTCCACATTGACCATTGGTCAGAGAGTTGGAACTTACCTCTATTTCTTCAAGGTTATTGTTTTTCTACCTCAAACAAAAAACCCACCTAGATTTAGAACAGAGAGATCTGCTCTCTCAAGGTTATTGTCAACAGGTGTGGCTAATAGCCAGCCCTTATATTTCAGAAACATAGAAGTAGATATGTGTCTACCTCAAACAAAGTCTAATGATAAAATTAAGATTCCAATTTTTTAAAACATATATTTATTTATTTATTTATTTATTATGTATACAATATTCTTTCTGCGTATATGCCTGAAGGCCAGAAGAGGGCACCAGACCTCACTACAGATGGTTGTGAGTCACCATGTGGTCGCTGGGAATTGAATTCAGGACCTTTGGAAGAGTAGGCAATGCTCTTAATCTATGAGCCATTGCTCCAGCCCCCAGATTCCAGTTTATTTTTAAGGGGATAGCATTGGATTCTACTCATGGAGTGGTTCGCCTACACAGAGAGGAAGGAATCACGGAGACATAGGACAGCATCTGAAGAGCCAATCGATCTCCTGCATACTGAGTTCTGAGTCCTGAGATCTCCTGTGTTTATTGTTCCATACACTTTATACCCCTGGGCCAGCTACTTTCACAGTCCTGTTCATCTGTTGGTCTTTAGTTATTAAAATGCAATCACATATGGTTTTGCCAACCATCTATCTATATTTGGGGTTTCTGTATTCTATTAGCCATGCTCCATGCCCTGCATTAAGCAGTTAGGACATAGGCTGTATCTTCCTTACTCAATAGTGATCCACTGTCGTTGAGGTTACTGCTTCCTGACCACTCTACCGGGTGATCTTTTCTGTACCATATTTGCTAGGATTCAGAAATACCTTTCTCTAACCCCACTCTAGCCTTCAGTCGTCACCATCCCTGAGCTTCCAGCAATGCTGGTGTCCTTCTCCCTGGTCCTTCTCACTGTGCCTCTCAACAGGGATGCTGCAGCATCCACAGACAGCATGGACTTTGCACACTTCCCCTGGAAATGTTTGCTCTTCCATCCACTCTGGCACATGCACTTCTCTGAGATTCTTGATCCCCACTCTTTCAATGCCAGATATAATCTGCCTAGATTTGTTTTATATTTTAGTGTGGGAATGGTGATCCACTGACCTAGTCCAGGAAGTTATCCCTGGAAAAATATGTCCAGGGGATCTAACGTGTATTGTTCTGGCTTCATTCTGTAACTGTGAGAAAACATTCTAACATTAAGCAACTTTATTATTACTAATATTAGTAGTATTAATAATACTAATGAGTGTATATTTGGAAGTCAGGGATGCTTTCCTTAAATCATCATCATTCACCGTTCCTCCTTCAGCAAAATCAGTTTCTTTTCATCAACTTCTCACTGGGTTTTTCTCAGAAATCCCCGATGCATATTCTATCTGATCCATGTAAAGTGCCCAATCTGTGACCCTTAGCACAACCACAGGGCTAGTTCTCTGCTCCAGCGGGTTCCTGTTCATGTCCAACCAATCCCTCAGTGAGGTGTACTGAGTGAGACAGAATCTCAGCCATTAAAGAAGAAATTCAAACCCTAAGAGTGGGAGGAAGGGGAAAGTAGAGTCGGAGGAAACCATGGAGACAGAAGAAACAATGGTAGAAGAGGCAGTGAGGTGAAGGAAGAGGAAGCTGGTTGAGGGGGACAGGAAAGGATGTCCCAAACCTATAGCAGCCCACCTCATAGCAGAAGTTTCGGGGAGGGAGGAGGGAAAGAAGAATTTTTAAAACATCTCTTTTTCATTTTTTAACGTAATTATATTGCAGACTTGTTTTTAAAATATCCTTTAATATTCTGTTTATTTTAGATTTCAGTGCTCTCTCACACACAGGAGTGTTCACATGTTCATCCTCACTACGTCTTGACTACCTGTTTATACAGTCTGCAGAACAGATCAACACTAGGGTGTGGTGTCTTCTGTTGATGCTAGGGAAAGTCTGGGAGACCAGGAGCCATAAGTGACCTGAATAACAACTGCCTGAAGAAGGGGAGAGATTTCAGGGCTTTGAGCAGGTCACAGACATAGATCTCTACTGGAGAATGAGTTAGGGATGTGGTTAACAAGGGGGAACCTGTCATCTGATGCCCAGCATTGTTGTGTGAAGTGGCCCAGTGGGAACACGGTCAGTACTGTACCTACAGGTGACAGCTCCCCTCCCATGACAAGTTGCAGCATAGTCCAGGAGGCCTTTCCTGAACTCCAGGCTCCATGTTGAATTTACCACATGTCCTATGATGCCTCCTTTCCCTGTGAGTTCAGTAGATTTTCAGTCCCAGGAATAGATACCATCTGACAGATTTCATTCCTTAACACTTGATAAAGGCTATTAAAAGTACTTGTGAGATAATTCCCTCTGGTAAGCAGTGTGCATGTGGGGTTCCCACCACCCAAAGAAGGTCAAAGGTTGCATGGAAATAAAAACCCAGAAGCCAAAGGCTTCACTTCTTGTCCTTTTGCCCTGAAGATGGATTCTGGGAGTCATTTTGTTTCACAGAACCATGAGTCCTGTGACTTTCTGCTCCCTCTTTGTACCTCATCTCCTTGTTTCTCTCACAGATACACACTCTCTTAGTTGTGATGTCATTGTCAAGGCTCGTACAACACCTGGGCAGTCCTGGTGTGAAGGGCAGTGCTCAGTGGATGGAGAGCCTCTCCTGCAGTATGATAATGACAACAAAGCCACACCTTTGGGAGACCTGGGGAAGGTGGCAGATGCCACTCCTGTGTGGACAGATTTGATGCAAAAGCTGGAATACTTGGGGCAAGAGCTCAGGAAGATGCTGGCTAACACCAACCTAGGGTCAACCAAGATCAGTGGTAAGTGTGGGATCAAATACAGAGGCAGAGACAGTGGGCAAGAGAGGAACGGCAGAGCACATGTGGGAATGGGATGGTGATTGTGTCTGTGTGAGGGAGTTGAGCACTGGTCCAACCTTGGAAGCATGTGGTACCCAGTGGTTAACAAAGGACAAGTCATGTAGAAATGATCCTGGCTCATAAGCCAGTGGGAAAGTCCTGACCTTTGGAGAAGTGATGGATCTATGAGAGTGAAGCATGATGGTGTTGTCTGTGGTTCACAGGTCAGCCCACTTTACAGGCCACCATGGTTTCTAAGTATGAAGAAGGACAAATTGTTGATGCCTCCTGGAGATTTTACATCAGTGGAAAGTACTCCTTCATCTTCAACACAGTGAATATGAATTGGACACTGATTGATCCTGAAGCTGGTGGTATTATGAACAAATGGAAGGAAGATAAGCAATTAATAAAAGATCTCAAGACAATATCCACAGCAGACTGCAGGCACTGGCTCAAGGAACTCTTAAAGCACCAGAAGGAAAAGCCAAGTAGGTATTACCTAGATCATCAGGGGCCAACTCCACCCCAGTTGATAGACTGGGTGGATCATTTCCTGGTGGTCTTCCCGTCTGAGATCCAGTGATGACCACAGGATTTCTCTGTCTCTCCTCACCTCCCAATGTTTTGCATTCCCTATGAATCAATGGTCCAGACACAGCATGGCCTACTGATGGGCCCCAAGTCTGCATGCATTACTGTAAACCTTCAGTCTTATCTGCCTCGCTTATAGCTGCCCTTTCTCCAGCTCCACATCACTTTGAGAGGCCTCACTATCTTTCTCTGGCACAATTAAACAACACCAATTGAGCCACCATCCAGAAAGTTTTAACAAAAGTAAGTATGTCCTTTGTTTGATGATTGCACAGACATTTGTTTACTTTGTTAATGAGATAAATTCTGCAAATGTTGTCCACACAGCCTCACTCCTCTCTCTGCTTAGGAATTATAAACAGTTATTACACACGAGTCTCTTGGGCTTCCTGGGAAAAGAAGGTGGTGATCCAGATGTGCTTTTAGCTTCATTTAGAATTTTCTTGGTTTTTCTCTAAGGACCAACATCAAGGACCCCAGATATTACGCAGGTTCCATCTACAAGTCAGTTCCGCAGAATGGAGGAATCTGCTGTCAGAGTGCGAGTCATCCCCATCATCGTCGTGGCTGTCATTGTTTGCATTTGCATTTGCATTTACAAGTGTGTTAAGAAGAAATCTCATCCCCAAGGAGGTAAGGACCAGACTGGAGTCTCACTCTGGTTCTTGATCGGGTTAGTTTGCTGAGGAAATGGAACAGGTGTCCTACTGGGTATCAGGGATGTGAATTCCGGTCTTCATGCTTCCAAAGCAAAGGCCTTGCCCACTGAGCCATCCTCCCAGCCCCCAACACTGACCTTGTGACACTCTGGTTAACACTTCAATATACTGTCTTCTGCTCAGACAGTGAGAACTGAACGTAAGAAGCTTCTGAACACATCATTTGCATGCACTCCTGTCCTGGCCCTGAGAGGGACCTTTACCATGTCCTCATTGCAAACACAACTGCAAAGGTGTTTTCACACAGTCAACTAGGACTGCCCATCTACTCTTTCTGCCTCGCTTCCCTCTGTGCCACCTGCATCTGAGAGGCTGCTGACCCCAGAATGGGTCTGTCTCTGAAGGGCTTGGGTGGCCTGTTCTTAAAACCCCCTTCATTTGTCAGGAGTCATGGGACACTGAGGTTCAAGTTAAGCGGTGACTTGCAGACTTCTCTGTTGGTGTACAGGGCTAATTGCTTTCAGACTCATAGTCTGGAGCTTTGAATCTCACTGCAAAACCTTTCCAGACAGAAACCTTCAGCTACCCATCAACTGTCCCATCAACTGTCACAAGCCACAGAGGAAAGAGAGACCAATGGAGCCAAACGGAGAGTTTCCCAACCAGGAAACCAAAATGTTGTCCCAGGAGGATGAGACAAAGGTATGAAGGTAAAAGCAGTCACTAAACCAGACATCTGCATCCCCACATCCAAGGGTCAGGAAACCGCTTACAAGAGGGGGAAGAAAGTCTGTAAGGGAACCCTGTGTTCCATCATGACAGGGCTGCTGCACCGCTGAGCTCTCAGCAGCTCTGAGCACTTGCACAATCCCTGCCTAGAGCAGACCTGTCAGCCTTCCCTTCATGGAGAGAGAGGGGTCATGAGTCTCCAGAGCTCCCTGAGAATCTATCTGCAGTTAACGGTGCTGGATCGGGAGAGACATTTTGTTTAGTGGAGTGACCCCTAGTAAGAAGCCCATACTATCAATAACTCCTCACCATTGCATCTATATATTACCCCACATGAAATCATGGGGCCCAAATTTTTTTTAAAGAGTGGAGGGAGAGTAACTGGGATGAGAAAGCAGCTAGAGAGTGGGACTGGGACAGGAGAAGGAATGGAAGGGTTGGTATGACCAAAATACCTCATACACATATATGGAAACAGTTTCTATGTGTCATTAATGTGCTAGGGCACTGTTTAAGATTGATTAGTCTTTTCTTTTAATGTGTGAGTATTTTCCTGTGTGTATGTGTGTATGTAACGTGTGTACCTGCTGGACCTTGCAGACGCCCGAAAACGGCACTGGATCCTCTGCAACTGCAGTTGCCGGTGAATATGAGAACTAGAAATTGAACCCAGGGCTCTCCAAAAGCAGCAAGTGCTTTTAACTGCTGAACCATCTCTCTACCACTCTGATAAATTTTGTAAAAAGTGTATAAATGTTTGAATATTATTAAACAGAGCGAAGGTCTTACACCAAAATTCACAATACAGTTAAATGTCTCACAATATAAAGCCTGCCTGTTCTCTCTGATGTAGAATCGTAAAATGATATAACTCTATAAACACATTGTTTTTGTGGCTAGTGAAATATAATTGGAGCCAAACGGAAAAGAGAGTAAGAATAATGTGAGTTTGCATAAGTGTCTATATTGTATGATTATGGATTTTTGCATTAGTGGAGAAAGAATTGATAATTAATACAATTAGAAAAACTGGGGAAGGTAGATCATTGTATGTTAGCAAGGATAAAACAAGATGTAGTTATATTGTACATCGTATTTATATGGAAATGTAGGATAAAACAAGATGTAGTTATATTGTACATCGTATTTATATGGAAATGGAGAATAAAACAAGATGAGGTTATATTGTACATCGTATTTTTATTGGCATGTAGGATAAAACAAGATGAGGTTATATTGTGCATCGTATTTATATGGGCATGTAGGATAAAACAAGATGTAGTTATATTGTACATCGTATTCATATGGAAATGTAGAATAAAACAAGATGAGGTTATATTGTACATCGTATTTATATGGGAAGGTAGGATAAAACAAGATGTAGTTAGATTGTACATAGTATTTGTATGGGAAGACTTAGAAGCTGTAATGATGTTTGATTTTGTATGTTAAATGAATTTTAAAAGTATTATTAAAATAATAAACAAGGTTCTCCAATAATAAAAATTAAAAAACCCAACCACATTGTTTTAATGACCGTGCACTGTAATGATCAGTTAAGTCATCATTTGTAGCGATGTCCTATTGAAGCTTGGTGAGAGGGACTCACAGGTGCTCCTAACAAAGATGCCCGGTAATATAGGAATAATGAATAAAACTGGTAAATGTAAGGTATGTGCTGGATAGTTTTGAGTCAACTTGACATAGCTAAAGTCATCTGAGAAGGGGGAACCTCAGTTTAAAAGTACTTCCATCAGGAGGATGCCTATATGTTTTTCTTTGGGTTCTCCTTATTTAGCTTCTCTAGGATCACTAATTATAGGCTCAATGTCCTTTGTTTTTGGCTAGAAACCAAATATGAGTGAGTACATCCCATGCTCCTCTTTTTGGGTCTGGCTTACCTCACTCAGGATAGTGTTTTCTATTTCCATCCATTTGCATGCAAAATTCAAGAAGCCCTTGTTTTTTACTGCTGAGTAGTATTCTAATATGTATATATTCCATACTTTCTTCATCCATTCTTCCATTGAAGGGCATCTAGGTTGTTTCCAGGTTCTGGCTATTACAAACAATGCTGCTATGAACATAGTAGAGCATATACTTTTGTTGTATGATAAGGCCTCTCTTGGGTATATTCCCAAGAGTGGTATTGCTGGGTCCAGGGGTAAGTTGATCCCGAAATTCCTGAGAAACCGCCACACTATTTACAAAGTGGTTGCACAAGTTTGCATTCCCACCAGCAATGGATGAGTGTACCCCTTTCTCCACAACCTCTCCTGCAAAGGCTATCATTGGTGTTTTTGATTTTAGCCATTCTGACAGGTGTAAGATGGTATCTTAAATAAGGAGAACCCAAAGAAAAACATATAGGCATCCTCCTGAATATTAACCTTCATCAGGCGATGAAAGGAGACAGAGACAGAGACCCACACTGGAGCACCGGACAGAAATCTCAAGGTCCATATCAGGACCAGGAGAGAGAGCACGAGCAAGGAACTCAGGACCGCAAGGGGTGCACCCACACACTGAGACAGTGGGGATGTTCTATTGGGAACTCACCAAGGCCAGCTGGCCTGGGTCTGAAAAAGCCTGGGATAAAACCGGACTCGCTGAACATAGCAGACAATGAGGACTACTGAGAACTCAAGAACAATGGCAATGGGTTTCTGATCCTACTGCACGTACTGGCTAGGTAGGAGCCTAGGCAGTTTGGATGCTCACCTTACTAGACCTGGATGGAGGTGGGGGTTCCTTGCACTTCCCACAGTGCAGGGAACCCTGATTGCTCTTAGGGCTGAAGAGGGAGGGGGACTTGATTGGGGGAGGGGGAGGGAAATGGGAGGCGGGGACGGGAAAGAGACAGAAATCTTTAATAAATGAATAAATTTTAAAAAAATACTTCCATCAAATCAGTGTAGGCAAGCCTGTGGGGCTTTTTCTTAATTGCAGATCAATTGCAGATGGCCCAGCCCATGCTCATAGTCCTTTTCTATTAGAAAGCAGGCTGAGCACACTATGAAGAACAACCCAGTAGGCAGCACCCAGGCTTGGCCTCTGCATCAGCTCCTGCCTCCAGATTCCTGATCTGTTTGAGTCCGTTCCTGACTTCCTTCTCCTGGTGAACACCAATTTGGAAATGGAAGCTGAATAAACCCTTTCCTCCCCAAGTTCCTTTGGTCATGATGTTTCTTCACAACAGTAACCCTGAAGAAGTCAAGGTGGTAGCAAGACATGGACAGGGGTTTGGGGGAGGATTTGAGAAGGACTTTGGATGTATGGGCTGGAAAAGTCATCAAGTGTTGAGAGATCACTGGGCCATTCCTCACGAGCTGGGGAGACGAAGTGTTGAGAGCAGTGCAGGCAATGGAGGCCTGGATGGGAAGTCTGGGAAAGCAGGTTGTTATGAGAACCACAGAATAGAGACATACTTATCAATTTATTAAGGGGTGCTATGGAGAAAACAGACTCACAGGTTCAGGACAAGGTACACCCAGTTGCAAAATCCTTCTATTCTACCCAAGGGAGCTGAAAACCAGCCACACACTGCTTCAAGCTGCCTGATCTGGTCTTCACAACTCTTTAGAGCACGTGTCCTTGTCTTCCTCCTTTTAAGAAGTAAGGCCCTAAAGCCCTAACCTAGGTACCCCAAAGTCATTGGTGGAATGAACCCCACAACAGCAAACTCTACTAGGAAATTTGAATAAAGAATCAATGGTTCTGGGTAGCTGCAGTTGAAAAAATCAGCTGTGATTCACAAGGTACCAGAAGTGCTAAAGTGAGTCCTTGGCTCCGCTGGGATACTCAGTGCTGATCATCTGGAGTTGAGAAATTAGCAGGGATTACAAAGATACCAGCATCTTAGAGGTGAGGTCTTCTAGAAAGTGTTTCCTGAGAGTCAGAACACACAGGCGGTGTTCCAGATATGGCCAAGATTGTGCTTTGTGCTGGAAGCTGAACTTGGTGGTGTAAGAACCACCCAGGTTGTGCTAGTTCTAAAGGTGTGAAGGTATCTTGGGGGCTAGGTTCTGTATAGCAGGACTGGACTCCACAGAGAGAGCCCAGGATAGGCTACCAGACAAGTGCAGTTGTAGTGGGACACCCAAGCATTTCGGAGATCCAGTCCCATGGGATGACCCCTAAGAACAGCAGCAGCAGTGAAGTGAAGCCAGCCATAGCTAAGAAGACCAGCTGTGTGTGCCACAGAGGGCGAGCTGCAGAAGTAACTCTAGAGTTGATGATGTGCAACACATAGTTCAATCATGGACCCTGTGTCCAGCGTCTCACTGGGGACTCTATCACTGGGCCTGTTCTCCAAAAGAGTTTCTGATGAAGATAGATTCCTAAAGGTAGACTAAGAGCAAAGTCTAAGGAACTGCAGAATATGAGCTTGCAGGAAGAAAAAAAGGGTTAAAAAAGTCAAAGGTGAGTAACCTGGGACACAAAAGTGCATGTCATCCTCAAAGAGCGGCAGAAATGGAAGCTGCGTTGATTTGTGTTCTATTGCTGTGTAGAGATTACATAACCATGCAACACTAATAAAGAATGTATCTGATTGGGACTTGCTTACAGTTTCAGATGTTTAGTCCATTGCCTTCATAGCAGGGAGTCTGACAGTATGCTGCAGACATGGTGCTGGAGAAGGACCTGAGAGTTCTACATCAGGACCCACAGATACAGGAAGAGAGAGCCACTGGGCCTGGATTGGGATATGGAAATCTCAAAGTCCACCCCCGGTGACACACTTCCTCCAACAAGGCTACACATACTCCAAACAGGACACACCTCCTAACCCTTCTATGGAATGCCACTCCCTGATGACTTGGCATTCAAGTACATGAGGACCATTCTTCAGACCAGCACACAGAACCATCTCTTCATGTTCCCTCCAGGGTTCTTCACTTCCGCTCCAGACTGTAAGCCTGATCCTTGAGAGGCTTTGTAAAGTTCGTCCTTCCCTCCATTTCTACAGAGCATCTTTTACACAGCCAGCATCCACACACCCAGGATGACAACAGCTGTGCAGACAAAGCCTGCCACACTATTCCACTGTCTGCTGCTATCAAACCAAGGCATGATCGCACAAACCTATTGGGAATTATGAAAACTGGTATTGTACCAATTGCCTTTACCTGGGAGATGTGTATGCACTCGTACACACACACACACACACACACACACACACACACACACACACACGCTCCAGAAAGAGAACCTATGACAGACCAAATTACCAACTGCACAAAGGTCCTTAGAGACCTCTGGATTTAATTTGGGGTTGTTAACAGGGGTGTGGTGAAGAGTTACTTACAGGAGCTGGGATGGATGCACAGCAGCTGCCTCCCTGCAAAGCCCACATCAGCACAGGCTGTGACTCAGGGGACAGCATAGCAGAGACTGCACAGCTTCTATGCCTCAGGACAGGTCGGGGGCCTTCTCTGAAGCTGGTCATGGTCTCCTCATTCTACAGCCTCGATGGTCCTCACTAACTTTAAGTTTCAAATTCTTCAGATGTAGGAAGTTTCACATTTCCTGCTTCTGAAGAGCCTTGCCCCTCCTCTGTAGAAAGTGCTGCTGTAAGAGGAAAGACTAGAAGCAACACAAGACTTGTCATCAAGGCAGAGGACTTTAGCCCACAGACAGACAAAAGATTAAATCAAGTCCCAGTGGTCAACTCTGCAGAATACCCACATTATTGATTTCCAGTCTCTTCTTTGTTTAAAATAAATGAGATTTTTCTTCATGTTCAAAGTGGCAGCAGCCAAAAGCTTGTTTATGCTTTAAGCTGTCTTCTGTTTCCTGAGGAAGGCCTTCTTCCACAAAAACCACTTCACAGCTTAACACTTCTGTCTCCAACCAATGAAAAGAGCAGAAAGTAGACCAGCTGTGGGCCTATAAGTTTCAATTTTTGTCATTTCTGGTATCACTCATAAGACATGTCATTCTCCAGAGTAACCTGGGAGCTTCAGACATTCAAATCTGAGAACAAATCAAGTACTGCTACCTGATGTATGAGCACACTACACAGGGCACTCTGCTCTAGACCAGTGGCTCTCAACCTTTCTAATGTTGTTACTCTCTAATACAGTCCGCATGTTGTGGTGACCCTGACAATAAAATTAGTTTCATTGTTAATACATAACTGTAATTTTGCTACTTTTATGAATTGTGATGTAAATCTCTAGTATGCAGGGTATCTGATGTGCAACCTCCAAAGGGGTCATGACCCACAAGTTGAAAATATCTTTTGGGTTAAGATTTGAGTGAGAAGCTGTCTGCATTAAAAACTAGTTGCCTGTGCAATATACCTTGTCTTGCAGTCAGACATTAACTTTCTGCATGGCTGCAGCTGTTCTCACCTATAGGCACACAGCTGGTCTACTTTCTGCTCTTTTCATTGGTTGGAGACAGAAGTGTAAAGCTGTGAAGTGGTTTTTGTGGAAGAAGGCCTTCCTCAGGAAACAGAAGACAGCTTAAAGCATAAACAAGCTTTTGGCTGCTGCCACTTTGAACATGAAGAAAAATCTCATTTATTTTAAACAAAGAAGAGACTGGAAATCAATAATGTGGGTATTCTGCAGAGTTGACCACTGGGACTTGATTTAATCTTTTGTCTGTCTGTGGGCTAAAGTCCTCTGCCTTGATGACAAGTCTTGTGTTGCTTCTAGTCTTTCCTCCTACAGCAGCACTTTCTACAGAGGAGGGGCAAGGCTCCTCAGAAGCAGGAAATGAGACACTTCCCACATCTGAAGAAGTTGAAACTTAAAGTTAGTGAGGACCATCGAGGCTGAAGAAGGAAGAGACCCTGACCAGCTTCAGAGAAGGACCCCGACCTGTCCTGAGGCATAGAAGCTGTGCAGTTTCAGCTATGCTGTCCACTGAGTCACAGCCTGTGCTGATGTGGGCTCTGCAGGGAGGCAGCTGCTGTGCATCCATCCCAGCTCCTGTAAGTAACTCTTCACCACACCCCTGTTAGCAACCCCAAATTAAATCCAGAGGTCTCTAAGGACCTTTGTGCAGTTGGTAATTTGGTCTGTCATAGGTTCTCTTTCTGGAGCGTGTGTGTGTGTGTGTGTGTGTGTGTGTGTGTGTGTGTGTGTGTGTACGAGTGCATACACATCTCCCAGGTAAAGGCAATTGGTACAATACCAGTTTTCATAATTCCCAATAGGTTTGTGCGATCATGCCTTGGTTTGATAGCAGCAGACAGTGGAATAGTGTGGCAGGCTTTGTCTGCACAGCTGTTGTCATCCTGGGTGTGTGGATGCTGGCTGTGTAAAAGTCGCTCTGTAGAAATGGAGGGAAGGACGAACTTTACAAAGCCTCTCAAGGATCAGGCTTACAGTCTGGAGTGGAAGTGAAGAACCCTGGAGGGAACCTGAAGAGATGTTCCTGTGTGCTGGTCTGAAGAATGGTCCTCATGTACTTGAATGCCAAGTCATCAGGGAGTGGCATTCCATAGAAGGGTTAGGAGGTGTGTCCTGTTTGGAGTATGTGTAGCCTTGTTGGAGGAAGTGTGTCACCGGGGGTGGGCTTTGAGATTTCCATATCCCAATCCAGGCCCAGTGGCTCTCTCTTCCTGTATCTGTGGGTCCTGATGTAGAACTCTCAGGTCCTTCTCCAGCACCATGTCTGCGGCATGCTGTCAGACTCCCTGCTATGATGGCAATGGACTAAACGTCTGAAACTGTAAGCAAGTCCCAATCAGATACATTTTTATTAGTGTTGCATGGTTATGTAATCTCTACACAGCAATAGAACACAAATCAACGCAGCTTCCATTTCTGCCGCTCCCTGAGGATGACATGCACTTTTGTTTACCAGGTTGCTCACCTGGGACTTTTTTAACCCTTTTTTCTTCCTGCAAGCTCATATTCTGCAGTTCCTTAGACTTTTCTCTTAGTCTACCTTTAGGAATCTATCTTCATCAGAAACTCTTTTGGAGAACAGGCCCAGTGATAGAGTCCCCAGTGAGACGCTGGACACAGGGTCCATGATTGAACTATGTGTTGCACATCATCAACTCTAGAGTTACTTCTGCAGCTCGCCCTCTGTGGCACACACAGCTGGTCTTCTTAGCTATGGCTGGCTTCACTTCACTGCTGCTGCTGTTCTTAGGGGTTCTCCCATGGGACTAGATCTCCAAAATGCTTGGGTGTCCCACTACAACTGCACTTGTCTGGTAGCCTATCCTGGGCTCTCTCTGTGGAGTCCAGTCCTGCTATACAGAACCTAGCCCCCAAGATACCTTCACACCTTTAGAACTAGCACAACCTGGGTGGTTCTTACACCACCAAGATCAGCTGTCAACACAAGATACAATCTTGGCCATATCTGGAACACCGCCTGTGTGTTCTGACTCTCAGGAAACACTCTCCTGAAGACCTCACCTCTAAGATGCAGGTATCTTTGTAATCCCTGCTAATTTCTCAACTCCAGATGATCAGCACTGAGTATCCCAGCAGAACAAAGGACTCACTTTAGCACTTCTGGTACCTTGTGAATCACAGCTGATTTTTTCGACTGCAGCTACCCAGAACCATTGATTCTTTATTCAAATTTCCTAGTAGAGTTTGCTGTTGTGGGGTTCATTCCACCAATGACTTTGGGGTACCTAGGTTAGGGCTTTAGGGCCTTACTTCTTAAAAGGAGGAAGACAAGGACACGTGCTCTAAAGAGTTGTGAAGACCAGATCAGGCAGCTTGAAGCAGTGTGTGGCTGGTTTTCAGCTCCCTTGGGTAGAACAGAAGGATTTTGCAACTGGGTGTACCTTGTCCTGAACCTGTGAGTCTGTTTTCTCCATAGCACCCCTTAATAAATTGATAAGTATGTCTCTATTCTGTGGTTCTCATAACAACCTGCTTTCCCAGACTTCCCATCCAGGCCTCCATTGCCTGCACTGCTCTCAACACTTCGTCTCCCCAGCTCGTGAGGAATGGCCCAGTGATCTCTCAACACTTGATGACTTTTCCAGCCCATACATCCAAAGTCCTTCTCAAATCCTCCCCCAAACCCCTGTCCATGTCTTGCTACCACCTTGACTTCTTTAGGGTTACTGTTGTGAAGAAACATCATGACCAAAGGAACTTGGGGAGGATAGGGTTTATTCAGCTTCCATTTCCAAATTGGTGTTCACCAGGAGAAGGAAGTCAGGAACGGACTCAAACAGATCAGGAATCTGGAGGCAGGAGCTGATGCAGAGGCCAAGCCTGGGTGCTGCCTACTGGGTTGTTCCTCATAGTGTGCTCAGCCTGCTTTCTAATAGAAAAGGACTATGAGCATGGGCTGGGCCATCTGCAATTGATCTGCAATTAAGAAAAAGCCCCACAGGCTTGCCTACACTGATTTGATGGAAGTATTTTTTTTAAATTTATTCATTTATTAAAGATTTCTGTCTCTTTCCCGTCCCCGCCTCCCATTTCCCTCCCCCTCCACCAATCAAGTCCCCCTCCCTCTTCAGCCCTAAGAGCAATCAGGGTTCCCTGCCCTGTGGGAAGTGCAAGGAACCCCCACCTCCATCCAGGTCTAGTAAGGTGAGCATCCAAACTGCCTAGGCTCCTACAAAGCCAGTACGTGCAGTAGGATCAGAGACCCATTGCCATTGTTCTTGAGTTCTCAGTAGTCCTCATTGTCTGCTATGTTCAGCGAGTCCGGTTTTATCCCAGGCTTTTTCAGACCCAGGCCAGCTGGCCTTGGTGAGTTCCCAATAGAACATCCCCACTGTCTCAGTGTGTGGGTGCACCCCTTGCGGTCCTGAGTTCCTTGCTCGTGCTCTCTCTCCTGGTCCTGATATGGACCTTGAGATTTCTGTCCGGTGCTCCAATGTGGGTCTCTGTCTCTGTCTCCTTTCATCGCCTGATGAAGGTTAATATTCAGGAGGATGCCTATATGTTTTTCGTTGGGTTCTCCTTATTTAAGATACCATCTTACACCTGTCAGAATGGCTAAAATAAAAAACACCAATGATAGCCTTTGCAGGAGAGGTTGTGGAGAAAGGGGTACACTCATCCATTGCTGGTGGGAATGCAAACTTGTGCATCCACTTTGGAAAACAGTGTGGCGGTTTCTCAGGAAATTCGGGATCAACCTCCCCCTGGACCCAGCAATACCACTCTTGGGAATATACCCAAGAGAGGCCTTATCATACAACAAAAGTATATGCTCTACTATGTTCATAGCAGCATTGTTTGTAATAGCCAGAACCTGGAAACAACCTAGATGCCCTTCAATGGAAGAATGGATGAAGAAAGTATGGAATATATACATATTAGAATACTACTCAGCAGTAAAAAACAAGGGCTTCTTGAATTTTGCATGCAAATGGATGGAAATAGAAAACACTATCCTGAGTGAGGTAAGCCAGACCCAAAAAGAGGAGCATGGGATGTACTCACTCATATTTGGTTTCTAGCCAAAAACAAAGGACATTGAGCCTATAATTAGTGATCCTAGAGAAGCTAAATAAGGAGAACCCAAAGAAAAACATATAGGCATCCTCCTGATGGAAGTACTTTTAAACTGAGGTTCCCCCTTCTCAGATGACTTTAGCTATGTCAAGTTGACTCAAAACTATCCAGCACATACCTTACATTTACCAGTTTTATTCATTATTCCTATATTACCGGGCATCTTTGTTAGGAGCACCTGTGAGTCCCTCTCACCAAGCTTCAATAGGACATCGCTACAAATGATGACTTAACTGATCATTACAGTGCACGGTCATTAAAACAATGTGGTTGGGTTTTTTAATTTTTATTATTGGAGAACCTTGTTTTTTATTTTAATAATACTTTTAAAATTCATTTAACATTCAAAATCAAATATCATTACAGCTTCTAAGTCTTCCCATACAAATACTATGTACAATCTAACTACATCTTGTTTTATCCTACATTCCCATATAAATATGATGTACAATATAACTTCATCTTGTTTTATCCTACATTCCCATATAAATACGATGTACAATCTAACTACATCTTGTTTTATCCTACATTCCCATATAAATACGATGTACAATATAACTACATCTTGTTTTATCCTATATTCCCATGTAAACACGATGTACAATATAACTTCATCTTGTTTAATCTATATTCCCATATAAATACGATGTACAATCTAACTACATCTTGTTTTATCCTACATTCCCATATAAATACGATGTACAATATAACTTCATCTTGTTTTATCCTACATTCCCATATAAATACGATGTACAATATAACTACATCTTGTTTTATCCTATATTCCCATGTAAACACGATGTACAATATAACTTCATCTTGTTTTATCCTATATTCCCATATAAATACGATGTACAATATAACTTCATCTTGTTTTATCCTACATTCCCATATAAATACGATGTACAATCTAACTACATCTTGTTTTATCCTACATTCCCATATAAATACGATGTACAATATAACTACATATTGTTTTATCCTATATTCCCATGTAAACACGATGTACAATATAACTTCATCTTGTTTTATCCTATATTCCCATATAAATACGATGTACAATCTAACTACATCTTGTTTTTTCCTATATTCCCATATAAATACGATGTACAATATTACTTCATCTTGTTTTATCCTACATTCCCATATAAATACGATGTACAATATAACTACATCTTGTTTTATCCTATATTCCCATGTAAACACGATGTACAATATAACTTCATCTTGTTTTATCCTATATTCCCATATAAACACGATGTACAATCTAACTACATCTTGTTTTATCCTATATTCCCATATAAATACGATGTACAATATAACTTCATCTTGTTTTATCCTACATTCCCATATATATATGATGTACAATATAACCACATCTTGTTTTATTCTACATTCCCATATAAATACGATGTACAATCTAACTATATCTTGTTTTATCCTACATTCCCATATAAATACGATGTACAATATAACTTCATCTTGTTTTATCCTACATTCCCATATAAATACGATGTACAATATAACTACATCTTGTTTTATCCTTGCTAACATACAATGATCTACCTTCCCCAGTTTTTCTAATTGTATTAATAATCAATTCTTTCTCCACTAATGCAAAATCCATACTCATACAATATAGACACTTATGCAAACTCACATTATTCTTACTGTCTTTTCTGTTTGGCTCCAATTATATTTTACTAGCCACAAAAACAATGTGTTTATAGAGTTATAACATTTTAGGATTCTACATCAGAGAGAACAGGCAGGCTTTATATTGTGAGACATTTAACTGTATTGTGAATTTTGGTGTAAGACCTTCGCTCTGTTTAATAATATTCAAACATTTATACACTTTTTACAAAATTTATCAGAGTGGTAGAGAGATGGTTCAGTAGTTAAAAGCACTTGCTGCTTTTGGAGAGGACCTGGGTTCATTTTCTAGTTCTCATATTCACCGGCAACTGCAGTTGCAGAGGATCCAGTGCCGTTTTCGGGCGTCTGCAAGGTCCAGCAGGTACACACATACACACAGGAAAATACTCACACATTAAAAGAAAAGACTAATCAATCTTAAACAGTGCCCTAGCACATTAATGACACATAGAAACTGTTTCCATATATGTGTATGAGGTATTTTGGTCATACCAACCCTTCCATTCCTTCTCCCGTCCCAGTGCCACTCTCTAGCTGCTTTCTCATCCCAGTTACTCTCCCTCCACTCTTTAAAAAAAATTGGCCCCGTGATTTCGTTTGTGGTTATTTATAGATGCAAGGATAAGGAGTTATTGATAGGAGTTATTGATAGCAACATAGGCTTCTTATTAGGGATCATACCACTGAACAAAATGTCTCTCCCGATCCAGCAACATTAACTGCAGGTAGAGTCTAAGGAGCTCTGGAGCCTCATGACCCCTCTCTCTCCTTAAGGTAAGGCTGACAGGTCTGCTCTAGGCAGGGATCGTGCAAGTGCTCAGAGCTGCTGAGAGTTCAGCAGTGCAGCAGCCATGTCATGATGGAACACAGGGTTCTCTTACAGACTTTCTGCCCCCTCTTGTAAGAGGTTTCCTGACCCTTGGATTTGGGGATGTAGATGTCTGGTTTAGCGACTGCTTTTACCTTCATACCTTCGTTTTATCCTCCTGGGACAACATTTTGGTTTCCTGGTTGGGGAACTCTCCATTTGGCTCCATTGGTCTCTCTTTCCTCTGTGGCTTATAACAGTTGATGGGACAATTCATAGACAGCTGAAGGTTTCTGTCTGGAAAGGTTTTGCAGTGACACTCAAAGCTCCAGACTATGAGTCTAAAAGTAATTATCCTTGTACACCAACAGAGAAGTCTGCAAGTCACCGCTTAACTTGAACCTCAATGTCCCATGACACCTGACAAATGAAGGGGGATTTAAGAACAAGCCACGCAAGCCCTTCTGAGATAGACTCATTCTGGGGTCAGCAGCCTCTCAGTTGCATATGGCACAGAGGGAAGCGAGGCAGAAAGAGTAGACGGGCAGTCCTAGTTGACCATGTGAACACACCTTTGCAGTTGTGTTTGCGATGAGGACATGGCAAGGGTCGCTCTCAAGGACAGGACAGGAGTGCATGCAAGTGATGCGTTGAGAAGCTTGTTACGTTCAGTTCTCACTGTCTGAGCAGAAGACAGTACATTGAACTGCTAACCAGACTGTCAAAAGGTCAGTGTTGAGGGCTTGGAGGATGGCTCAATGGGCAAGGTCTTTGCTTTGGAAGCATGAAGACCAGAATTCACATCCTTGATACCCAGTGGGACACCTGTTCCATTTCCTCAGCAAACTAACCCTATCAAGAACCAGAGTAAAACCCCAGCCAGGTCCTTACTTCTTTGGGGGTGAAATTTCCTCTTCATGTAAATGCAAATGCAAATGCAAACAAAGACAGCCAGGATGATGATGGGGATGACTCGCACTCTGACAGCAGATTCCTCCTTACTGCGGAACTGACTTGTAGATGGAACCTGCGTAATATCTGGGGTCCTTGATGTTGGTCCTTAGAGAAAAACCAAGAAAATTCTAAATGAAGCTAAAAGCACATCTGGATCACCACCTTCTTTTCTCAGGAAGCCCAAGAGACTCGTGTGTAATAACTGTTTATATTTCCTGAGTAGAGAGAGGCGTGAGGCTGTATGGATGATGTTTGCAGAATTTATGTCATTAACAAGAAAACAAATGTCTGTGCAATCATCAAACAAGGACATACTTACTTTTGTTAAAACTTTCTGGATGGTGGCTCAATTGGTGTTGTTTAATTGTGCCAGAGAAAGGTAGTGAGGCCTCTAAGAGTAATGTGGAGCTAGAGAAAGGGCAGCTATAAGCGAGGCAGATAAGACTGAAGGTTTACAGTAATGCATGCAGACTTGGGGCCCATTGGTACGTCATGCTGTGTCTGGACCATTGATTCGTAGGGAATGCAAAATATTGGGAGGTGAGGAGAGATAGAGAAATCCTGTGGTCATCACTGGATCTCAGAGACGAAGACCAGCAGGAAATGACCCACCCAGTCTATCAAATGTGATGGAGTTGGCCCCTGATAATCTAGGTAATACCTACTTGGCTTTTCCTTCTGGTGCTTTAAGAGTTCCTTGAGCCAATAACTGCAGTCTGCAGTGGATATTGTCTTGAGATCTTTTATTAATTGCTTGTCTTCCTTCCATTTGTTCATAATACCACCAGCTTCAGGATCAATCAGGGTCCAATTCATATTCATTGTGTTGAAGATGAAAGAGTACTTTCCACTGATGTTAAATCTCCAGGAGGCACCAACAATTTGTCCTTGTTCATACTGAGAAAGCATGGTGGCCTGTAAAGTGGGCTGACCTGTGAAGCACACACAATACCATCATGCTTCACTGTCATAGATCCATCACTTCTCCAAAGGTCAGGACTTTCCCACTGGGTTATGAGCCAGGATCATCTCCACATGACTTGTCCTTTGTTACCCACTGGGTACCACATGCTTCCAAGGTTGGACCAATTCTCAACTCTCTCACACAGATACAACCACCATCCCATTCCCACATGTGCTCTCCCCTTCCTCTCTTGCCACCTGTCTCTTCCTCAGTACAGATCCCACACTTACCACTGATCTTGGTAATAATCTCTTTTTTAGTGTTAGCCAACATCTTCCTGAGATCTTTCCACAAGTATTCCAACTTTTGGGTCATATCTGTCCACACTTGAGTCCCATTTGTTGCATTTCCCAGGTCTCCCAAAGGTGTGGCTTTGTTGTCATTATCATACTGCAGGAGAGGCTCTCCATCCACTGAGCACTGCCCTTCACACCAGGACTGCCCAGGTCTGGTACGAGCCTTGACAATGACGTCACAACTAAGAGAGTGTGTATCTGTGAGAGAAACAAGGAGATGAGGTACAAAGAGGGAGCAGAAAGTCACAGGCCCCATGGTTCTGTGAAACAAATGACACCCAGAATCCATCTTCAGTGCAAAAGGACAAGAAGAGAAGACTTTGGCTTCTGGGTTTTTATTTCCATGCAACCTTTGACCTTCTTTGGGTGGTGGGATCCCCAGATGTACACCTGTTACCAGAGGGATTTATCTCACAAGTACTTTTAATGGCCTTTATCAAGTGTTAAGGAATGAAATCTGTCAGATGGTATCTATTCCTGGGACTGAAAATCGACTGAACTCACAGAGAAAGGAGGCATCAGAGGACATGTGGTAAATTCACATGGAGCCTGGTGTTCAGGAAAGGCCTCCTGGACTATGCTGCAACTTGTCATGGGAGGGGAGCTGCCTCCTGTAGGTACAGTACTGACCGTGTTCCCACTGGGCCACTTCACACAACAATGCTGGGCATCAGATGACAGGTTCTCCCTTGTTAACCACATCCCTAACTCATTCTCCAGTAGAGATCTCTGTCTGTGACCTGCTCATAGCCCTGAAATCTCTCCCCTTCTTCAGGCAGTTGTTATTCAGGTCACTTATGGCTCCTGGTCTCCCAGACTTTCCCTAGCATCAACAGAAGACACCACACCCTAGTGTTGATCAGTTCAGCAGACTGGACAAACAAGTAGTCAAGACGTAGTGAGGATGAACATGTGAACACTCCTGTGTGGGAGAGAGCACTGAAATCTAAAATAAACAGAATATTAAAGGATATTTTAAAAACAAGTCTGCAATACAATTACATTAAAAAATGAAAAAGAGATGTTTTAAAAATTCTTCTTTCCCTCCTCCCTCCCCGAAACTTCTGCTATGAGGTGGGCTGCTATAGGTTTGGGACATCCTTTCCTGTCCCCCTCAACCAGCTTCCTCTTCCTTCACCTCACTGCCTCTTCTACCATTGTTTCTTCTGTCTCCATGGTTTCCTCCGACTCTACTTTCCCCTTCCTCCCACTCTTAGGGTTTGAATTTCTTCTTTAATGGCTGAGATTCTGTCTCACTCAGTACACCTCACTGAGGGATTGGTTGGACATGAACAGGAACCCGCTGGAGCAGAGAACTAGCCCTGTGGTTGTGCTAAGGGTCACAGACTGGGCACTTTACATGGATCAGATAGAATATGCATCGGGGATTTCTGAGAAAAACTCAGTGAGAAGCTGATGAAAGGAAACTGATTTTGCTGAAGGAAGAACAGTGAATGATGATGATTTAAGGAAAGCATCCCTGACTTCCAAATATACACACGCCTTTAATCCCAGCACTCGGGAGGCAGAGGCAGGCGGATCTCTGTGAGTTCGAGGCCAGCCTGGTCTACAAGAGCTAGTTCCAGGACAGGAACCAAAAGCTATGGAGAAACCCTGTCTCGAAAAATCAAAAAAAAAAAAAACAAATATACACACATTAGTATTATTAATACTACTAATATTAGTAATAATAAAGTTGCTTAATGTTAGAATGTTTTCTCTCAGTTACAGAATGAAGCCAGAACAACACACGTTAGATCCCCTGGACATATTGTTCCAGGGATAACTTCCTGGACTAGGTCAGTGGATCACCATTCCCACACTAAAATATAAAACAAATCTAGGCAGATTATATCTGGCATTGAAAGAGTGGGGATCAAGAATCTCAGAGAAGTGCATGTGCCAGAGTGGATGGAACAGCAAACATTTCCAGGGGAGGTGTGCAGAGTCCATGCTGTCTATGGATGCTGCAGCATCCCTGTTGAGAGGCACAGTGAGAAGGACCAGGGAGAAGGACACCAACATTGCTGGAAGCTCAGGGGTGGTGATGACTCAAGGCTAGAGTGGGGTTAGAGAAAGGTATTTCTGAATCCTAGCAAGTATGGTACAGAAAAGCTCACCCGGTAGAGTGGTCAGGAAGCAGTAACGTCAAGGACAGTGGGTCACTGTTGAGTAACGAAGATACAGCCTATGTCCTAACTGCTTAATGCAGGGCATGGAGCATGGCTAATAGAATACAGAAACCCCAAATATAGATAGATGGTTGGCAAAACCATATGTGATTGCATTTTAATAACTAAAGAAAAACAGATGAACAGGACTGTGAAAGTAGCTGGCCCAGGGGTATAAAGTGTATGGAACAATAAACACAGGAGAACTCAGGACTCAGAACTCAGAATGCAGGAGATCGATTGGCTCTTCAGATGCTGTCCTATGTCTCCGTGATGCCTTCCTCTCTGTGTAGGCGAACCACTCCATGAGTAGAATCCAATGCTATCCCCTTAAAAATAAACTGGAATCTGGGGGCTGGAGCAATGGCTCATAGGTTAAGAGCATTGCCTACTCTTCCAAAGGTCCTGAATTCAATTCCCAGTGACCACATGGTGGCTCACAACCGTCTGTAGTGAGGTCTGGTGCCCTATTCTGGCCTTCAGGCATACACGCAGAAAGAATATTGTATACATAATAAATAAATAAATAAATAAATAAATTTTTTAGATTTATTTATTTATTAAGGATTTCTGCCTCCTCCCTGCAACCGCTTCCCATTTCCCTCCCCCTCCCCCGATCAAGTCCCCCTCCCTAATCTGCTCAAAGAGAAATCAGGGTATATTTTTAAAAAACTGGAATCTTAATTGGATCCTTAGACTTTGTTTGAGGTAGACACATATCTACTTCTATATTTCTGAAATATAAAGGCTGGCTATTAGCAAACCTGTTGACAATAACCTTGAGAGAGCAGATCTCTCTGTTCTAAATCTAGGTGGGTTTTTTTTGTTTGAGGTAGAAAAACAATAACCTTGAAGAAATAGAGGTAAGTTCCAACTCTCTGACCAATGGTCAATGTGGAAATAGGCTCATATTTTTGGGTCTCCTCGTGAATTTTTTCAAGACAAGGTTTCTCTGTAGCTTTGGAGCATGTCCTTGAACTAGTTCTTGTAGACCAGGATGACCTCAAACTCACAGAGATCTTGCCTCTGCCTCCTGAGTGCCGGGATTAAAGGCTTGCTCCGCTTCTTGTCATTTCTAGCTGACCCAGTAGTCATAGGTAGTACAGAACGTACTGCTCCCTGAGAATCATGCAGCTTTGGTAGTACATTTGTTCTGTAGGAACTCCTTCAGCCAGTAGCCTTAAATTACCAGCCCATGTTGGTGTGGCCTCTTATACTATAAATGCCAATGTAAAGTGCATGCTTACTCTCTCTTCTGGGTGCTAGATTCCGTTCCTGTTTCCCCTGTTCATGCAGAGGACTGTAATATATATCCTTTTATTATACTCACTTCTAAGCTAGTATGGGATTTCTTTTTATTGTACTTCTTCACATCTGAAAACACTCTGTTGGATGTACACCAAGACTGGATATACCCCAATCTGGGTTAGAGGACAAATGTGATTCAATTATCAGGTTGTTGCATTCTGAGGTTCATACCAAATGTGGAACTGAATCTTTGGTACAGAAAGATATCATGAGGCTTGCCAGGTTGAAAATAATCACTGGCTTTCATTTACAAACAACATGAACCCACTCCTGCCTAATGAATGCCATTATCTGAAGTCATCTTCCAAGGGGGTGGACAGCATGGGCCTGGGAGCAAGGGAAGAAACTACTGTAGGTCCTTACAGTGGACCATTGCCAAGGTCATACACAGTAGACAAAGTCTCTTCTTAGCTGCTTAGCTTAGTATCTTTAGGCATGAGAACAGATTGACACCTGGTGGAAAAGGGATTAAAAGAAAAGGCTAGATGTTTAGGGAAGGGAGTTGAGCAGGCTGGGGAGGTTTAAGTATCACTTGGGAATTGAAGCTGAGCCTGGTAGCACAAAGCTGTAATCCCAGCATTTGGTAGACTGGGTTAGAGAAGGGATTGTTGCAAACTCTCTAGTGTGAGCCATGGTGTGAAATCCTGCCTTTAAAACAAAACAGCAACAAGAAAAAGAAGGAAAGAAAACCAAAACAGAAAAAGAAATGCAATAATGTGTGTGGTTGTGGCCTCCTTGTCCCTGGTTGCACCTCTTGTGATCCTCTGGAGAATTGCCTTGCAAGGTGGGAAAGAAAGTTCAAGGGCAAAGAGTCCCAGAATGATGAAGAGCTCCTGAGGAGTCCCCTGAGAGGCTGTCTTCAGAGTATAGCATGCCTAATGTCCAGGGGAGCTGTCTGAGATCACTTCCTGGAGGGATATGCACTGTGCTCATCACATCCTGCAGATGACTGGGTTGTAGGCATCCTGCAGACCCCAGTGGTGTGGAAAGCATTACCTATATTTCCTTCTGCCACCAAGCTCTTCATTCATGTAGTCCCTGCTCTACCCTCCAGATACAACTTTTCCACTAACTTCTTTAATCCACTGAAGACTGGGTGGGGTAGGGCCGGGGAGAACCAGGGGTCTCCTCACTGTGGTGATGAGGAGGGGAAGGAGACAACCAAGAGCTTCCAGCTATCCTAGGAGTACTTCAAGACTAGAACTCGGTCTGTTCCCATCCCGCAAAACCCTCTAATTGAGACTCAGGTAACTCACCAGCCACCACAGTTGTCACAAGACAGATCAGTAGAAGCCAAAGGCACAGATGCTGGGAGTTACTGTGCACTGAGGTCAGAACCTTTGCCATGATTTCTTCCTGAGGCCAGGTGCCAACAGGGAGAGCTATGGAGAGAATTGTGCAACATTCAGTTTGGTTTGCAGAGGTGTCCAGCCAGAAATTCATTCCTGAAAATTCACAAAAATTCTGGCCACCTGGACTATGAATTCAAGCCTACCCATGGTCCAGCTAATGCAGGTTCCTAGTTCCATCTTTTCCTACATCTCTTTCAGGGTCCCCCCAGAGCCTTTGGCTTTGTTCTTCCCTCCCAGTGGACAGACAGCCCCATTGTGCTTGGACACATGGAGAGTGTGACTGTGACCTGCGAGGTGAGGACACTGTTGTTCCGGACTCCACACTTTTTGCTCATTCATTTCACTCACCCGCAGCTGAGCCCTCAGGAATCTTTGGCAATAGACTCAGGAAAAACAGAGAAATAATAAAGTCGGTGCCCTCTACTAGGTCTCTGCAGAAGGCACTGGAATATCAAGACTTTACCTGCACTTCCTAAGGCAGGGCAGAATATAGACCAGGCGAGAAATCTAAACAGAGCTATAGAGAGAGAGTAGGCAGAGTCAAGTGGACACCTTGTAGCTGCTGAAGAAGAACAGCATAAGTATATTGGTAAGACAGACACTCGTGACAATGAAGAGATTAAAAGTAGTCGTCTAATTTGGCATGTAAGGAATGCCCCTAAGTCATTGGCCAAACAGTGTTGCAATTGATATAGTTTCATGTGTTATTCAGGTCTGGGCATCTGGGAAATGAACGAGCAGTCTTGTATTAAAATTGAGAAGAAGGGCAACGGAACATGAATATATGAGAAGGGAACGGGAGTTACTGGGAGAGGAGGGTGCAGTAGGGCAGGGGTGGGGGAGGCTGTAGTGGTGTCTGTAGTGCAAGGTGTGTTTTTCATGTCAGCGTTACCTCCTTGCTGTGTTTATCTATAGTAGGCACCGCAAGTTAAAACACAGAGGACAGAACTGTAAGGGGTAGTGACCGTGGACTCCATCGTCGGCCTGACTGGCTTAGTGGATATGGAGAATGGATGGGATGTACTGTGTCTGTGGGGGTGTTTCTAGAGGGGAGAGTTAATCATAGCAAGACCCTCTATCAGTGTGGTGACCGAGCCCAGGTCATCACAAAGAGGAAGTTACCTAGTATTGCTGCCACCACAGGTATACTTTAGTGACAAAGTCATGGATCTATGTCAGCATTTGCCAGCTTTCACTGTCAGATTGTCACTGCAGAAGTACCCAGCCTGTTGGACTGATCAGTACTGAGTTCTCTGCCTCTCACTGTACCCAGGACAATCTGTCAGTCCTAGGACATGGTGCAAGGAAAGAGCTCATGGCAGTGTCTAACTGGAGAATCGCCTTGCTTGAGCAGAAGCCAGCCAAATACCTGCAGCTAGGAAAATAGACTACATTTCTTTGTGACTCCTCACATGCTACTTGGCCCTGGGAAAAGGCAGCCTGTGGTCCTGGGCTATCAGGAGGCCCCACCAGGCCTCATGCAGACAACATGAGGTGAGCTCTTTTCCCTAGGTTATTATGTGGACAGATCACAATCAGACAAGATGTCCAGAAGAGAGACATGTCCAGAAGGGACATAGTGGTCATGTATGTTGAGAGCTGCCTAGTAGGGAAAAACAAAGACTTTTGACTCCCAGAAATCTACATTCCCCAGGTGGTTGAAAAAATTTTATCCTAGAGAAAGTGAAGGGGGTTACCCCTCTCCCTTACCAAGCATCTCTGACTCAGGAGTGTTCTCATTTCCTGGGACTGCAGAGAAAAATGGGCACAAATACCAGGGAGGACATGGACCTCTCCAGAAGTCCAGTGATGAAAACTATACAAGGTCAGGGCAGGGAAGGCAAATGGTGTTCCTGAAATGAGACGTCAGGAACATGGGCAGAAATGTCCTGATGTAGTAGACCAAAGTGGAGTGGTCAGGGGACAGCATCATGGAGGGACAAGGGCTCAGATGATTTGTGATGTGTAATAACCCAGGCTGTGACCTCAGGCTGGGGTATATGCCCCCAAAGTGGCAAAGTTTCTCTAGGCAAACAGATGGTCAGGTGTTGTTGGAGGCTGCTTGTTTGTTTCCTGGCTGCCCAGATCCAAAATAACCACACAGAAATTCTATTAATTACAATACATTTGGGCCAATACCTTAAACATATTTTTAGTTATCCCTTACATCTTATATTAACCCAATTTATTAATTTATGTATTGCCACATGGTTGTGGCCTACTGGTAAGGTCCATTCGACATCCAGCATCTGTCCACTGTTGTGGTTACATGGCTTTTCTTTTTGACTCTGATATATATATATATATATATATATATATATATATATATTTCAGACTGGATATATTCTGGGTGAAAGCAGGCTTTTTAATTGACCAATGGCAATAAAACACTTCATAGCATACAGAGGGGTATCCCACATCAGTCAGTGAGCTATATGTTGACAGAAATTGATACTTAATCATATGAGACCTGTCAGCCAGGAAAAAGATGGCCTCCTAGGCCCAGTGTCCACCACAGAACCACTTCTCAGAGATCCAAGAGTCCTTTCTTGGAGGAGAGAAAGGATTTAGATAAGGAGGACTCCTCACCCACAGCAGGTGCAGGTCTTCTCCTAGGGTTACTGCTCCATTTAGACAGGGATATGGCCCTTGTGAATATCTAAAGGGTTTGTAGGCTCAGTTCTGCTTTTGTAAGTTAAAGCCCACATGGACAATATATGAATGGTGAGTGTGGTGGGATAGATGTGCTCTGTGTCGTGACGGAGGACGATCTGTGACACTGAGGCGTGTATGGTAGATGCTATGTGGAGTTCTTGGTGGTAACTAATTGAAGAATCACAATAGAGACCCCAGAGGATGAAAGAAAGCCTGTGCAGTGACAGCTGAGACAGTCTTAGAATTTCAAAGTGGCAACTGCATGGTCTTTGGCCCTGGGAGAGAGGGGTCCTCTGGTCCTGTGATGCCAGTGACAATGCAGCCTCGGAGGGCCATCAGGAGCTGGGTCCCCCATCTACTATGATGTGAGGTAGACTGGTCCTGAACTGAGAAAAGATTCCAAAAGTAAATGGTAACAGTGACCTAGTGAGTCACCTGTAAGGATCATAGCTATCCTACAAGGGAGAGAGGTCTGCCTGACATAGCTATGCTTCTCCTCCGGGTCAAAGACTTAAATCTATACCTTATCACAAAGAATGACTCAGATCAATCGTCTCCTAAACTATTACCACAGCATCAACTCACTTATCACTTGAGTGAGGGATGCACTGGACAGCAAAGGAGAGAGCAGAGACCACAGCCCCAGGAACATCTCCTGTCATCTCAGTTCCCAGAGGCCACAGGCAGCACAGGATGCTTTGTTGACTGTGAAATAGGCATCTTTGTCCGGAGTTGATGAAGTGGCCTCGGGAAAGGACACTAGTGTTGGAACGCAGACTATCCTCTGATCTGGAGTCAGAAGACTAAGATAAAGGCCACATCTAGTCTCCTGTCCGTTTGCATGTGGTTAAGCCTCTTTTTGGGTAAAATGGTGTGGAAGTTCTTAATGGATAGCGGCTGGAGGTGAGCTCAATCGTAATGGTGACAAGACTGCAATCCCAGACCTCAGGAGTCTGGAGAAAGGGGATGCTGCAAATTAAAGCCAGTCTGGGTTACAGAGTGTGATTCTGACACACACACACAGTGTGTGTACTAGTGCAAGTGCTGTCATCTCCTGGTTGATGGAAGGAGGGTTAAGGGCTGTGTGTTCAGAGGAAACTGGAGAGATTGTGGGTCTACAGGTTTAGGGAGGGATTATTTTATAAGTGGCTGTGGACTGGTGGGCAAGAGAGAACCTGGGCCAGTGGGGCCAAGCAGAACCGAGAAAGGCCTCTGGGAGAAGGAAATGGGCTACCAAAAGCCAGCTGAAGCACAGGGACAGGTCCTGATTCCACTTCTAGGAGCCCCACAAGCTACACAGCTGTCACACACATGCAGAGGGCCTAGGTCAGTCCCATGCACTTTGTTGGTTCAGACTTGGCAAGCTCCTAAGTGCTCAGGTCAGCTGTCTCTGTGGGTTCCCTTATCATGACCTTGACCCTCCTTGCTCATATAATCTTTCCTCTCTCTCTTCAAAAGGATTCTCGGATCTCAGTGTGGATCTCTGCATCTGCTTCTATAAGATTCTGGATGAAGGCTCCCTGATGACAGGTAGGGGTGTTCACCATCTGCTTACAGAAAAAGGTCATTTCAGGCGCCCACTCTACCATTGCTAGGAGTCTTAGCTGGGGTCATCCTTGTGGATTGCCGAGAGTATCCCTGGCTTCAGCTTTCTCCTCAGCCCAAAATGGTCCCCCCATCAAGAGACTTCTTTAATTATTCTCCCTGTCAAACTGCTCCCAACCTGCCCAAACCAATTCCTTGTGTTTCCATACCTCCATCCCCCAACCACTTTCTCTTTACCCAGCAGATCTCATTTACTTCTACCCTTCCCAGGGAAATCCATGCATCTCCCTTTGGGTCCTCCTTTTTACCTAGCTTCTCAGGTGCTGTGGGTTGTGGCTTGGTTATATTTACTTTACAGCTAATATCTACTTATAAGTGAGGACAGACCAGGTTTGTCTTTCTGGGTAAGGGTTACCTCACTCAGGATGATATTTTTCTACTTCCATCCATTTGCCTGCAAATTTCACAATGACATTTTTTTAACTGCTGAGTAATATTCCGTTGTGTAAATGTCTGCCATTTTCACTTCCATTCTTCGGTTGAGGGGCATCTAGATTGTTTCCAGGTTCTGACTGTTATGAATAACACTGCTAAGAACAAATTTGAGCAAGTGTCCTACACTATGATTGAGCCTTTGAGTGTATGCCCAAGATTGGTATAACTGGGTCATGAGGTAGACTGTTTGCCAATTTTCTGAGAAAACACCATACTGATTTTCAAGGTGACTGTACAAGTTTGCACTCCCATCAGCAGTGGAGGAGTGATCCCCTTACTCCACATTCTTTCTAGCAAAGGCTGTCATTAGCTTTGTTGATCTTAGCCATTCTGACAGGTGTAAGATGGTATCTGAGAGTCATTTTTATTCTTATTTCCCTGATGACTAAGGATTTTGAACGATTCTTTTAAGAGTATCTTGGCCATTTAAGATTATTCTGTTGAGAATTCTCTGTTTAAATCTGTACCCACTTTAACATTGGATTACTTGGTATTTTGATGTCTCTTTTCTTGCATTCTTTTTGGAGATCAGCCCTCTGTCAGGTGTGGGGTTGGTGAAGATATTTTCTCATTCTGTAGGCTGCCATTTTGTCTTATTGACAGTGTCCTTCGCCTTACAGAAGCTTCTCAGTTTCATGAGGTCCCATTTATTAATTGTCAATCACTGTGTCTGTGTTACTGATGTTGTATTCAGAAAGTGGTTTCCCATGCCAATGCATTGAAGGAAACTTCCCACTTTCTCTCTGTAAGCTTCCTGTTACTATGAATACTGCTTGAAGGAAGACTCTGTGACCTATCTGTCCTTGGGACTCCATGGGTTCCACTGTCACATACCACATATAGCTACTTCTCTTACAATGTCACTGTCCTGATCTATGGACCAGAAACCTTCACTATCTTATCTAGGACAATCCGTGATTCCTAAAGACTAAACACCATGGGCTGAAGAGATGGTTCAGTGGTGAAGAGTACTGACTGCTCTTCCAGAGGACCCAGATCATAACTCCAGTTCCAGGGGATTGCAAGATGTTTTTTGACCTCCCTAGGCACACGTTGTGCACAGACATGCATGACGGCAAAATGCCAAAGGCATAACATTAAAATAACAACAAAACCATAGTCTTTACTTAAGAACTACCTCCTCTCAGTGACTCCAGGATTAGATAAATGGACAAGAACATATTCCCTCCTTCACTACTGAGTGTTTAGATGCTCAAGATATTGATTGGGTAATCTATAAAAAGGAGATGAAATAAAACTAATAAAACTGGAGCTTGTCAGGATTTGTTTTGTCAGGTTCAGATCATTGGGATGAAAATAATAACACAGTATTTCTCTATCTATCTATCTATCATCTATCTATCTATCTATCATCTATCTTCTATCTATCTATCTTGATTTTAGAGTGTTATTGATAATGAGCACTACAGCGTCAAGGACATCTAACAGAAACAGCTGGGGGTTTGTTTGAAATGTTCCTTCAAAGCAGTCATTCTCAGGAATCAGTCCCTGCCCTCCCCAGTCACCTGTTCTCTCACCCTCCTTTCCAGGCAGACTCTGGGGACACCACCAAAATGCTAATGACAGTAAACAAACTCCCCTCACACTGATCCACACTTCCCTCACCCTACCCTTCCCACCAGAAGGATTATTTTTAACATTTCTTTCATTTAGCCCTTCTGTTCATTTGGGACAAAGTTCAGTCTTTGTAACCAGCAGCATGATAGAGTGCTCTTCTTCGGTTCAACACCCAACATGTGTTTTCACAAGAAATAAAAGACACTGGAGCTGGAGAATTGGCTCAGCAGTTAAGAGCACTTGTTGCTCTTGCCGATGACCTGAGGTGGACTCGCAGCACACACTTTCGGTCATACTTACATGCATACACCCACACAGACATAATTAGATGCACGCAAAGCACACATACATATAAAGTAATAAATAGATAGATAGATAAATAGATAGATGATTGATAGACAGATGATAGATAGATAGACAGATGATAGATAGTAGATAGATAGATAGATAGATAGATAGATAGATAGATAAACCTGTTTTCTCTTTGTTTGCTTTCATTGATTAGATATTTTTTTGAGACAGGACTAATCTGTGTAGTCCTAGCTGTCCTGGATCTAGGTCTGTAGAACAGCCTGGCCTCAAATTCATAGAGATACACCTGTCTCTGTCTCCTGAGTGCTGTGTTGAAAGGCGAGCACTACTACTTCATGGTATAAACAAATAAACATAATAAAAAAATTAAATAATAAGGAAAGATAGGCAGACAACAGCAGGCATGATGGTACATAACTCAGATCCTAACATTCCTGAGGCAAAAGTGGGAGGATCTTTGTGAGTTCCAGGTCAATCTGGTCTACATAGAGAGTGTCAGAGCTACAAATCCAAGGTTTTGTCTCAAAACACAAAAAATAAGAAAGAAAGAAAGAAAGAAAGAGAGGAAAGTGGAGTAAAAGAAAGACATGGCTAGAAAATTCTGACTGGTACATATGCTATACAAACTATGAAGATGGTAACTGAGTCACCAGGCTCTGCACGAAGCACTCTGACTCTTGTTGGGCACAAAGCCTGCTACAGTGACAGGGTCAAATGACCACCACACAGCTGAAGACCTCTTTACAGGGCTCAAATCCCTTCCTTTACACAAAGGAAAGTGAAGGAAGAAAGGAAGGAAGGTAGGTAGGAAGAAAGGAAGAGAGAGAGAGAGAGAGAGAGGCCAATGTTGACATTCCCATTTTTCAGAGGGGGAAATCAAGGCTGAAGGAGGCCCAGTAACTCATTCAAGACGATATATTGCATCACAGAATTCAGCTTTCTCATTCCCATTGTAGCTTGCTGTCCATAGCCACAGTGGCTGCTCAAATGAAGACTAATAAGCAGTGTCTTCAGCTCAGCACACAGGTACTGCACTGACTACTCCAGCAAGCTGGGGTCTCCTCTCCCTGGAATTGTGCTCATGTTTGCACAGCCTGGTGACTGTTCCTGTCCACTGTCTCTGCAGCATCACCCACACATGCCCCAGGACTAGATCTATGAATTCTCTAACTGCACTAATTAAGTCAGTGCACAGCAGAAAATGACATGGTGGCTCAGAGCCATCTGTAATGAGATCTGGTGCCCTCTTCTGGCCAGCAAGCAGACAGACAGAACACTGTATACAAAATAAATAAATAAATAAATAAATAAATAAATATTTAAAAAGAAATAACTCCAAAGCTGTCCTCTGACTGCCAAACATTTAATATGATACACAAACACACACACACACACAGAGAGCGAGAGAGAGAGGAATACTAATAACAAAAAATTTAAAAGGAAAGTTAATGTTAATTTCTTTTTGCTTCTGCAAAACAGGAATTAGCAAACTATTTTTTTTTAAAGTTTATCTCATTTGTATACAGTGCTCTGCTTGCATATATGCTCACACACCAGAAGAGGGCACAAGATCTCATTGCAGGTGTTGTGAGCAACCATGTGGTTTCTGGGAATTGAACTCAGGACCCCTACAAGAGCAGCCAGACTCTTAATGTCTGGGCCACCTCACCAGCCCAATTAGAAAACTCTTTAGTACTCAAGACAGAGGAAGCAGGAAAGCCTGAGGGAAAAGGAGAAAGAAAGATTAAAGAGTAGAAACAGAATAAATAACAGAAAGCACTATTGAGATATTCTAACCCAGCTGTGGTTTCCCCCATCAAATGGGTCCGGATCCTAAATGTAGGTCCTGGATTATTTGCTGGGGTTAAGCCAGCATTCTCCAGATGAGCAAAGAGATCTTATTAGACAAAACTATACAAAACTACATATCCCTGTAAAAATGTTTTCAAAAACTCACAAGTCTATACTATATTCCTAAGACACGGTATCTGGCAGAAGTAAGTAATGCCTTCTTGGATTTAATCCATAGGAGACACTTAAATGTTCATTACATGTTAATTAATTAACTCCCCTCCCCCACACTACCAAAAATTTTAGCTAAAAAATTGTAGCTCAGACTCCACAGACATTTAAAGTTCTCAGCTCTTCCCTACCATTGTATATTTATAAAGGCCGCCATTCATAACCGCTTTGTTCTGGTTTTCTCACTTTTTCAATTCAAAAGAAAGAAATTGCTGTCAGTAGAAAAGGGGGTGCTGAAATGCTAATTAAGAATCCAACAACAGCCAGGCCCTGGTGGCACAGGCCTTTAATCACAGCACTCAGGCCCAGGCAGGAGGATCTCTGTGAGTGAGAGGTCAGCCTGGTCTATAGGGAAAGTTCCAGGACAGTCAGGGCTACACAAAGAAACCCTGCCTCAAAACACACCCTCCCACCCACCCCTGTATAAAGAGAAGAATCCAGTAACAAGGGGTTGTGGAGAGAGCTCAGTAAAGTGACAGCCACAATAGCATGAAGAGGAAGACTTGAGTTCAGATCCTGAGCACTCCACAAAAACACCCTCATCTGTAACTAGAGCATTTAAGGGAGGGTGGCAACCTAAGGAGCCCTGTAGCTCATTGGTCAGCCAATCTAGCCAATCAGTGAGCCAGATTCAGAGAGAGCTATCAGGTTTAAAAAAAAAAAAGATGCAGAACTATACAGGAAGGCAAGTAACAACTGCCTCTGGCCTCCCTATGCCATGCACCCACAGCAGAATCATGCACACACCCTAGCACACACACACACTAGCACACACACACACTAGCACACACACACACACTAGCACACACACACTAGCACACACCCTAGCACACACACACTAGCACACACACACACTAGCACACACACACTAGCACACACACACTAGCACACACACATACACTAGCACACACACGCACACCCTAGCCCACATGCACACCCTAGCACAGTTTAATTTTTCTTAATTTTCAAGCACACTTGGTGTCTACTTGTTTATATGTTCAAAGCAATTCACACACTCTCTTTGATTTCCAAATGCAGTGTTCAGCATTTCTGGCATATAAGAAAAAAAATTAGTTTTAACAAGTGACTCTTACCTTGAGGCGGTGATGAAAGGCAGAACCGTCTGGCAGCCTTCACAACTGCTGTGCACCCCAAGATTCTCCTAAGGATCTAGCATTGATTTTAAAAGAGTAAAAGGAAGGAAGAAATGAAAAATCACAGCCCTCTCCTTCAGCCTTCACATTCAGACTCAACATGCATGAGTCCACAAGGCATCGCTCTTTGTGTTAGAATAAAGTCAACCACATGGGGCAAAATTAATTTTAATCATTCACATCATCCCCATATTCTAAGTTCACACAATAAAATACCACTTTGTAAATAAGAGCGCGGAGGGACAAAAGGAATAGAAAGATACCTTTGCCTCCTGAGGGCTGGGCACAGAACAAGCCACTGGGCGGATCAACTTTCTCTCTGGGCCGCGCAGTGGCCAGAGATCGCGGGGTTCGGACCCAAAACTCCATCCCTCCCCCCCCCTTTTTTTTTGTCTTTTTATTCCCACCCCGGGAGGCGATCAAGTTCGCCCTCCTCCTGTGCGCTCCTCGGCCTGCCTCTCCCTCAAGTTTGCCTCCTCCTCTGGTCGGCGGCTGGCGGGGCGCGCTGATGCCAGGGCTCCAGTCTTTCCAAATACTCACCCCGCCTCACCCTACGGCGTCAACTTCCCCAGCCCCCTCCGCCGCTCGCTCAACCCGCAAGCTCGTCCGCGCGGCACCGAGAAGAGCTCTGCCGCGATGGCGCGAATGCTCGGATCAGACCGCGCCCTCTTACAAGAGGGGACCCCTAAGCCGTGAGGGCTCTGCCGACCGCGCCCCCTGATTTCTAGAAAATTCTCCCGCAGTCTGAGGCGCGAGACGTGGCGAACGGGGAGAGCACACGCGAACTCTCGCCCGCCTGCTCTGCTGTGACTCGGCTGTGCACGGGAGCGCGCACACAGACACACACGGACACGCGGACACGACACAAATGCACACACGGATGCGCCGGCTAGAATCGCCTCTACCGCAGTCAACAGGTCCATTCTCCGCAGCCGAGCCGGGACGCGAAGCCGCCCGGCCTCTTTTGCACAGCCTAGGTCTCTGGCACTTGAACTTCCCGCGGTAGTTCGCTCGCTCGCTCCCTCTTCTGCAGCAAACCCAGCGCTACAGTCCCGCGGGCGAGCGAGGTGGGGCAGCAGGGGCGGCGCGCCACGGCTCGTGACCTCTCTCCGCCAACCGGGCACCACGTGCCACCGCGATCGTCCCCAGGGTCCCCTCCCTAAACAGGCGCACCTACCTCGGGCCGACCACGCTCGCGCATCAGGAGTAGGGCTGGGCTCTGCTGCGCTCTCCGCTGCCACCCTGCGCCCGACGTCAATAAAAACAGCCAAACTGGGTGTGGGAAGGCTTACGCATCCGGCCGCACCTGTGACAGCCCGACGCAGCCAACTTGGTCAGCTCCCTTCCGCAGGGCCCCACACATCCTTGCCTTCTACCTGCAAAAGGAGGAAAAGTAGAAGTTTCTTTTCCCCTCATTTTTCCTTTCCCTTTTCTCAGTCTTTATTTTCCTCTTTCGCACTCGCTACTTCAGAGTGAGATGGCCACAGTCTCCCCCACCAGTCCTTTCCAAGTAACTTGTCCACCTCCCCCCCCCCATTAAGTTTTGTCCTCTTTCCCAAAGCGCAAAGAAGTGGGAGAAAAACCCCTTCTCTCCTTCCCCTCCCTGATCTCTTTCCCAAGACCAGGATGAGCTTCCCTCTCTAGCTCTTGGAACTTTCATCCTTTCCCAGACCTAAATATATATATATATATTTAGCACGGGCCGAGCTGTGGATTAGAGATTACATCCAATCAGTAGCTTCTCACCCCCAAATTTTATCTTTTCTTTTTCTCCGTTTCACGCATCTTCCTGACAAATGGTCCACTGGCTGTGAGCACAGTGCTCAAGTGCTCAAGTGCACTTCCAAAACAGACTCAGGAGAGGGGGAACTGTGCTGGTGCTCCCCCAGGGAGGCTCACTCTGGCTTCCCCTTTACAGCAGCTATGACTTTGACTGATAGAAAGCAGAAATCGAGGTGCTAGCCCAAGGTGGCCGCCCTCAAACACTGGTTCAGGTATATCCCTTCCCTGGGGCTTTGGAGCTTGTTCACAGAATGGTCATAACAAATGGGAAAGACTGAGAAGTTTCTAGATTTCTTTGTCTACTCTTGCACTTTTCTTTTTTCCTAAGGCATTTTCAGAATAGCGAATCCACCATGTGGTGGCCGCTAAAGAGTGGGCCCTGGTCTCACACCAGTTGCTACCCAGAGGCTGAAAACATGCCACAGGGCAAGAAAAAAAAAGTTCTAAACGAGTGCAGAGTTTAATTTGCCCTTTTCAAGACTGGAAGAAGGCATAATAAAGTCTGAAACTTGCACGTCCTTTGAGATCATTTGGGATCTCATGCAAGTGTGCATCTTAGACCCTAAATTCTGGGCATTCGCCTAGGGAACGCGGGAAAAGTGATTCCTACATCTCACGGAGACACCGATCCATTTTGGTTTGATTTTGGTTCTGTTTTCTTCGGTCTTAAGGGAGGGTGTTGGCATCTATGCATTAGATGAAATAAGAAGGTTTGCTCTTGCAACCATTAATAAGGACCTATCATTTCAAAACAGTTACTTCTACTTTATCTCCTCTCTAATGGAAAGGATTTCTCTAAATATTTACACCAGAACAGTTGTCAGGACGAATCGTGAACAATTGCTGACATACTCCCAGAAGGAGGGGGCTGGTAGCTGGGGAGAAAGGAGATTTCTGGTTATATAATTTTAAGCAGCCCTAGAATTTTAGGGAGCTTGCTGCTCGATTCTAAAGAGCTTATATTAACAAAAGCTACTTCAGCATCAAAAGAAAGTCAAGTAAGATATTTGAAAAACCACTTTAGTTTTTTGCTTTTGTTAAAAGGACTTCACCTCTGTTTCCAGGTTTAAAGAAGAGAAAACACATAGTTTTCAGAGACGGGATAATGGTGAATCATTGAACTCATTCGGAGCTGTGATTTGAAAGGCAGTTTCTATGTGGAATCAGCAGGAAAGCTTCATGCATTGATTGTGAGAGAATTAGCATCCACTGAGACAATATAAATGCAACATGCTTGTGTTGAATTACATCGCTTCTCCCCAATAGCTCATAAATGAGTTTCTCTAAAAACGATTTCATACAAATTTGCGGAATTATAAACATTTTATTTAGATCACAAACGGTATATAAAAATTATTGACAAATCGTTCTCATGGGTCTCTGGACGCTGAAGATGGCCGTAGTAGTAGGAATCATTCAAAGTCCTTCTGCAACTCAACTGGGAGAGAAAAACTGGATTTTTCTATTACTAGACTCTTGGCAAATTCCCAAGAAATCCAATGAATTCTATGGCTCTTCTAAGTTGCAAAGAGAAGCAGCTAATTCCATCTCATTACATGTATGAGAACACAATACATCTGCCAAGATACCTGGAGATTGCCAGTTGCTAAAACAATCTGACCAGCAAATGAATTCATCTGCCTATTTAAAATAGTGGTATTTGTTTCCAGATGTTTAAACAAAGATCTAGTAGCCTAAGATCAAAGGAATAAAGGAATATACGGAATTCGTTCTAGATTAGGAAGGAATTGGCAACTTTAAGGACAGTGAGCCCTGGGATCTTTATGCTTTTGTTCAATTAAATGTCCATCCCAGAAGGCAATAGGACTTCCTGAGTATTCCAGATATGGCTATGGTTTCCAAACAAACTCTCCCCTGGATTATTGTGTGCAGATCCCTCTGTGCTGTTGTATGGAAAGATTTAACAGTCTTTCTGTTTCTTTTACTGAAACTTTCAAAAGATAGCTCCACTTCTTTGTTGATAATTTCTACTTATCTGTCACCTGGCTTCTGAAAGTGGTTAGTTTAATTAAGTACAGGAATCCTAATCGCCCTTGGCCTTTTCTAACAGCAGATTTTAGCTCTCCCGCCCCGCCATCATCATGCATTATCATCTTCTTATCATTAAAAGTCCTTTCACTAATATTATGTCTAAATTGACCTGAGGATGTTTATGGAGATTTGTTTTTCTCTTTCCTTTCTTTCCCCCTCAGGTAATTCTTTTACAAAGACTGAAATCCTGGGGCTCTTTTTATCTGCTGGGGAAGGGAGGAGGCAGATTTGTCATTACCACAGCAGGACTTCTGTGTGTGGGTTTTGCACTATTGCAGACAGACGGGTGGTTCATGAGGATTGTGATTTGTACTGCACTGGTGGCAATGCAGGGGGCACATTTCCATCTCGTGAATGCTTGGGGTGATGACCTAGTGAGAGGAAGTTGGTGGGAAAGCACTGTTTTGGGTAGTTTCCTGCTTTTTGTAGCTCTTGATTGCACCCACTCCTTAGGGACAAGTAACTAGGTCTGAGCAAGGAACAATGTCTCAAGCAACTGTGATGACCCTCCTCCCAAGGAGCCTGGCTTTCTTCAGTCTAATTACTTGTGGCAATTGTGGTTGTGGGATTTGGCCTAGGACTCCTTGAAACCCAAATTTTCCCAAAGAGTCCCCTTAACAAGCACACTGAGCTCTGACAGCAAGCCCAGACTTCCACCTGGTTTTTACATGGAGTTTTCCCTAGTTTATGGCAAGGTGCTTTAAAAGAAGATAAGGAGAAAAAAGTAGTAAATTACATTATCTGTATTAACTGTAGTTTTTAAAGTTCATTTTTGTAATTTCAGGGTAATATGTCAATATTACTTTATGTAAGGTTCTGAAATGCTTTATCATGAATGATTAACAATTAGACATTTAACTAGAAAATTATTTAGTAGCAAACTAGAGATCCCCAACCAGATTCAAATAATCTAAAAGGATCAAATGTCTAATAAAGTCATTTTGTAGCAATTTACCAAAGGTTTTCCTAGAACAACTTGAAAGTCAAATTTTGCTGCATGTTGTATTTTCAATTCATTTCTTTCTGGAGACCTAAGTTGTAGAACATTAAAAACCATAGTACTCTTTAATGGAGAAATGGCTCAGTAAAGCCTATCGACTTACAAGCTTAGCTACTGCTCACAGTGCATGTTCAAAGGGATATTGAAATGTTAGTGGTACCCTTTTCACTTGCTCTTATATCCTCAATGCTTAGAGTGACACGGGCTAAAATGACAGTATTTCAAATTACCATTTTTCAGGTGCTTAAGAAAATCTCTCTACTGACTCAGCAAACACAGATTTAAAATAGAGTAGCAACAAGGTATTATGGAAAACAACCTTTCTAGTTCGAAGATTGTTCCCTTAGAACTTAGAAAGGTAAATGCATTTTGTTTCTATTTTTGTGTTGCCACCACTTCCTGGGAAACTGAATTTATCTTTGAATTTCATTCATACTATATGCTATGCCTTCGATATGCTGTCTCCAACAGATTTTCTCATATCTCTGTCCAGCTATTTTTTCTCAAAACTAAGGCATATAGGTGACGAATGTAGTCCAGTGAGGAAAAAAATGTGTTGTTCCCAAAGTCCAAATGAAACATTCAAATTAACATCTTAAAATGTCAGTGTGTTCTTCTTTCATCTGTTAACTTGTCTTTCAGTATCAGCAGTCAAATCACCAAGAGTGCATCAGAACCTTACACCATAAGTCAGCATTTGCTACACTGTCATAAGCGGTGATCAACATATTCCACTAAGTATATTATCAGTGTAATTATTTTTGTTTTGTTCTTCCTTCTTATTCACGTTTTTTCTAAAGAGTGTGGTAACTGTTTTTTAATTGTTAGAAATATAGTGAATTTCTAAAACATGCCTGGTGTATAGTGTGAAACACTAAGAAGAAATAATAGATGCTCCTATTTGAAGAGCATCTTGGTCCCCGATGGCCTGCTTCTGATAGTAACCCTCTGGGGCAGTATCATCCTATAGAGCCCTTTGGATAATCAAATAATGTTGAGCAAGTTTGGTGTGCAATATTTGACATTTGTCCACGTTGTAACAATAGTTATCAAGATTATGCTATTTGAGCAGAATAGCTTATTCTCTAAACATATTGGGAAAATGACAATCTGGAGATCATAAAGCTAATTATTTTAATAGTCTGATACCCTCTCTATGGCAGGGTCAGAGCATAGTATAAATTATGAAGGGCAGGGAGATTCATGGGAGAAGACAAGCTTCATTCACTGACTCTCTGGGACGCTGCTTGGGTTTTGATTCTTAACCCCATTCTCTGCAGAAGCAAGATCAATGCCATTCAAATGACATCTTGTAAAATGTGATGCATTAGGAAGGAATTGCGATTGTAATGATAAGATGATGCTTAGATTTTATTAATATGCAAACCAAAATTAGAAGTTTGGTTTTTACCAAGCTTCCAAGGAAAAAGCTCACAAGGTTGGAAAGGATATTAAAGATGGAGTTTAGGTTTTGTAAATTAGCATCCAGGGTCCAAATCTAGGACTTGCTGCTGGAAAATCTTGCTGGATGGTAGCTTCTTTGAGTAAAGACTTTACATTTTATCCTGAATAAATTTATTTTATCATCGTTGAGCACCCTATATCAATCCAAATCAGTACTTTTTTTGTTTATTTACCGTAATACACAGATATTGAAAAATACAAGATTTCTGTTCTAAAGCACTGTGGGTTTTTTCTTTCTTCTTTTTTTTTTAAGAGAAAATAGTGGTGCATAATAATTAGTATCAATGGTATTTGCCAAGTATGGCTCCAGAGAAAGCTCTCCACGCAGCCTGGACAGAACACTCTTCTAGGTAGTTGAGTAAAGAGCAGTGAGGAGATGGGCTCAGAGGACCCCATTCTCTGTTGTGCCTGTCTCTGGGGGACCCACTTGAAAGACTGAGATGACCAAAGCCTCACGTGGCAAGGCAAGAAGGTAACTGGAGATCCAAACCTCCGGAATTCCTCTCCGTTCAGACCCCAGAGCATGGGATGCGGGGCAACTCTGCAGGCTGTCCTGGAAGCCCCAGCGCCCCTACTCTACTTGCACTTCAGGGAGAGAGGCAGCTCAGGTGCCCCCCCCCCCTCCAGATATGGCCCAGGATGCTTGCCTACCTTAAAGCAACCTTGGGACCTAACCAAAGCTCCCCTGAGCCAGGCAGAAACTCGCTGTGTGCTGGTGTCGCCTTGGGCCAGTATCAAGCCACCCAAAGGCTGGATGGGCATCACAGCTGCCTGGGGCTCTAGGCCTCCTTGGGAGTCTCAAAAGGAAAGCACAGATCCCTATAACGAATCTAAGCAAGAAACAAACATTTCCAGATCCCTAATTACAAGGGGGCGTGAGCCAGGCTAGTGTAGGGTGCACAGACACCAGCCCTGCCTTGAGAAGGAGAGCCCGTGCCTGAACTGTTATTTCCTATGGGAGGCATAGGATGAAGACTGGAAGGACTATTTCCTCTGGCAGCTGACTCTGGACAGGCAAGGAGACCCCAGGTGAATGCGGTGGAAGGGAGCAAATGCTTAACACAAACCCAAACAACTATATTCTCAAAATGTCGCAACACTGCCGGTTGCTCTGAGGTGGCTGTCTTGACTTGAGCAAAAGTTGCAGGAGACTCCCAGCTGGTTGAGGAAAGGTTAGCATTGGCTGTGCAGGGCGGTGGGCACGATCCCCGAGAGCAGTGACCCCTGGGGCTCAGAGGCTGTGGTGGCTGCCTCAGTGGTTCGCTACCTGTGAACATCGGGGAGCTGATGCCACAGGTTTCGCGGCCATGGCCAAGTGGCGCTGGAGAGACCCGAGCTGCTTCTGGCGTTCCTGAGGAGTCACCCCAGGGTTGGGCAGGGCTGGGGGGGGGCACCTCATACGAGATGGGAGGAAGGGAAGGGGAGAGTGGGATAGCTGCGGGGGGCGGAGGATTTCGGAGAAATGGCAACGACCCCGACCCCGAGCGACCTCAGTAACTTTCATTTTCAAGAGGGAAAAAGGGTGCTGGGAAAGTACAGGCTTTGAGATTTGGCAGAGGGAAAAGGCGCCTAAGGGGTCCTGGGTCTGTGCTGGAGCACCTCTGGACACAGCAAAGACTGCCTAAGAAGGGCAGGGGTGGGGGAGGCTCTTGGAGAGATAATTCGGACCGGTTAGGTGGGTGCACTGGGGCTGGGTGCATTGAGGTTTCTGATCCAGCTGTCCCAAGTACCCCAAGCCCCAATGGTTCTGTTGTACTTGGCCTCTGGCAGGGCGCTCCAAATCGTAGTCACCCAGTCCCTTGGCTTTTCAGAGACCTCTCCTCACTCTAGCAACCAGTCCTGGGCCTTGCCTCTCTTTCCAGGGTCGCTTTTTTCCTGGGTTTTCTGGTCACAGATTCCTCTCAAGCTCTCCTTAACCTATCCGGTTTCTCTCTGTAGCTGTCTCCCCGCCCTACTTTTTTATTTTTATTTTATTTTATTTTTATTTCAATGAAAGTAGCTGTGATTAGGTGCTGGGCAGGTGATTCCAAGAGGTGATTAGATGGGCTTTAACCTTCATCTTGAAGGTGAATGAAGGCGATTTACCTGATCTCAAGGGGATGACCCAGAGGTGTGTGCTTTGGGGACCTTCCGGATGGAAAAGCTATCCTGCTGAGGCTGTCTTCCAAATTCAGCCTTTGCTGTGGCTCTGAAAGTTTCCTCCCCCTCTCAGGCACTTCCCCCTGTATTCAGCTCTCCTGTTAGGCACTCTCTCTTGTCTCCTAATGTTCTTGAGAGGATCCTTTGTACATTTTGGCTTCTCATCTAGGAGACTAGGAATACTATGTGGAAAGACTGTCCCCAGTTGGGGGGAGTTCAAAAAGGTCTATTTCTTGTTTCTGTTTCCAGCGCAAGTCGGGTGGGGGTGGAGGACTCATGGCAGTAGCAGCGGAAAAACTAGGTTCCCAGTCCAACACAGCACTGGGGAGGAGACAGGGCCCTGAGGTGCTATCCACTGTTGAAGTCCAGTCTTCCCCAGTAGCACAAACCCATAAACTCTTCTGTCCTTACTGATGTATTTCGTTGAAGGTTACAAACCTCAAGGCATTTTTAATGTAAACCTGCACTGAGAATACTTAATAGTATCCGGAGGGTTCTGCAGTGCAAGGCTTTGTGCAAGGCTGGATGGCAAGCAGACCACTTTGAAAACAAAGTGAGATGTGCAGGGTTGCCTTCTATTTATCTGCCCACAAATTAGAGAAGAAGCAAAGGTCATAGTCCCTACCTGTCCCATTTTGTAATCTTTCAAAACACTCAAGGTTACTAATCTCTGAAATCTTTTTACCTGTATGCTTCTTATATGCCCCAAAATTGGGGTTGAAAACACAAAATGGCCTGGATACAAAATTCAGGAAACTTCAAACAGACATTTTTTGGAAAGCTTTAAAACATAACATCTATGAGGCTGGCTTTTTTTTCCTGCTAAGTCTTTATTAAATGTCTATTATTTTCCCTACTTGTATTTGATATTTGAAAGCAGGCATAATATCCGCAAGTTTGATATCTGAGAAAACAGTAATCTTGTTGAGAGTATAATTTTTTAAACTTATTTTTAACAATCCCCATTTACCACACAGTTTTTTTTTCTGAGGTAAAACTTTTTTTTCTGAACATCCCACAAGTAGCAGGAGCTGCATGAGATCATGAGATACACACACACATTGTGGGGTGGGGAGCAGACACTATGCATTAGTTGTATTATGTCTACTGGTAAATGATTGTTTTCTCTGAACTAGAAAAATCACAGGTGCCCAATAATGGTGATTCCAATAATGATTATCTGGTACAGAAGCTACTGTATTCCTCTGTGTCTATCCCCATCAGCTTTTTGTTCTTTCTTGCTCAATACCCCAGATTCAGAATATCTGCATCATAAAACGTGGAGGATTTAAAAGCTATGAGAGGCCCCTTTGAAGAGGACTCCAGAGACTGCCTTTCTAATCCAGGATACTTGAGCAGGAAAGGATGAAATTGCAAAAGGCAAAAAAAAAAAAAAAAAAAAAAAAAAAAAAAAAAGCAATTTGGTGAAAAGTTCAGGGAACTAGGCATGCAGAAAGACACTCACTTCTCACTGTCTGTTCTGCAAACATTTGTTCCTTAGGATGAGAACTGGAATGTCGGTGTAAGCAAATAAACAAACCCAGTGAACTCAGGCTCTTGAGCCATCCCAGAAAAAAAGTGTTAGACTCAGTGGGCAGGAAAAGCTTGTGAGGGAACAAGCACCATTCAGAGGAAACATAAGGAAAACATTAAATAAGTGGAAAGAGCTTTATTTCTTTCTTGACACTCGACTTTAGAATAACTTATTTTTTTCTTTGTGGTCCATGTTACCTTAGTATTAAAAGTGTGTTTACTTGCCTGACTGAGTCTTACATTCCCTCAGCTGCCCCAGAAGCTTATAGAAGGCATGTGTGGACTATTTTGTACAATAACGTACCCATTCTTCCAATTCAGTAAAGAAAACGATGCTCATAGAGATTGGCAGTACCTCTCGGAGCTCCAGACGCAAGCAAGTTAAAAGCCACGGGTGCAGCACAGAGTGGACAGTGGGCTGTCTATCAATGCTTTGATAAAGATGGTGTGTCTCAGGAGACTGGAAAGGACCGCTGAGACCATGAAGACTGGAAGTAGGGCACAGTCCTGAACACCGGGATGCAAAGCTAAGGGCATTATAGCATTTTTGTATCGTAACCATGTCTTCCTAAACTTACCAAAATTGCTACTGTAATTCATATTTGTTAGTAATGATTACATAAAATTATTTTTATCTGTCATGACCATTTCCAAATGGTTGCTAGAGGGAACCTTCAATGTGGACACAGTTATGCTTAACTGGATGCTAATGTCTATACTACATTCTAATTTAGGGACGGCCCCAGCTACCAAAAGAGACTTTACCTAGTCATCTTGAAACTGATGCACTTTCATTTCCTGAAAGTTATATTGTCCTCTAATGACTCTTTCTGTTGAGTCACACTGTTTATCCTTTGAGCAGGAGGGCAAATGTCACCTAGACTATGGTGTCATTGCTTTGGCCTGAGTTTCAAAGCTCCTTTTTGTGGATTTCTAGTAATGATAGTCTCGTCATGGATTTCTTTAGTGATTTCTATAGTCACATTTCATAGATACATATATATTCATATATACATATGTATGCACACACAACACAATATATAGGTAGATAAGTAGGTACAAACTCAGTTGTCTAAATATGTAATTTCACTGAAAAGCACAGGGCAGTGAGGATTCAGGAATTCAAAGATATCATTGTTAGAGGAGAGAAGGAGAGAAAGATTTCAGGCCTGGAGGAAGAGAGCAGCATGTAGAACAAAGAAGACAGATCCAAGTCTCTTGACATTTGATCCTTTGTGTTTAATTTCTCTCGGGAGTCAGGAATTGCTGTGTCCATGAGGAACTTGGAATCAGAGGTTAGAAGACACTCTGAAACTTACTCCTGTGCTCTTGGGAATTAACAGATTTTTCAGGCAAAAAGTTCCTGGAGGCCAGACACATCTTATTTACATGAAAATGTGAGAAGAAGTGACCTAGGAGCTCTCCCTGTTACACTGGCCTGAAAGCATTCTTGGACTCTATAGAGCCTGGGAGCACAATTCTGCCTCTGGTGTGCTGGCTGTTGCTGGTTTCTGGATCCTTAGAGTTCACATTTCCTGACACTTTCTTAGGCCTGGGGCAAAAATTGGGAAGAAATGACAGCAAAACTGACGTTAATTCCTTAAAGAAACATATGTGGAGAGCCAGAGTTGAGTCTACTACATTCTATCATTAGGGTTTCTGTGGTCATGGCAACACAAGGGAAGCCGTCATCAGATGGAGTACCAGATTGGGTAAAGCATGGGTAGGAAACATAGTTATGTGATCATTGAACTGCTGATATTTTCCTTGTTAGATCCGGAGTCCCTCATTTGGAATGTCCATAAGTCAAGATATTTGCAGAATGTCAGTAAATAAAACTTTAAAAATATGAAAAAGGTAATTTAAAGAATAAATTCCCATTGACAAATGGGGAAGAATAAACTCCCCTATAGCCAAGGCTAGCCATGAACTCCCCTATAGCCAAGGCTAGCCATGAACTCCCCTATAGCCAAGGCTAGCGATGAACTCCCCTATAGCCAAGGCTAGCGATGAACTCCCCTATAGCCAAGGCTAGTGATGAACTCCCCTATAGCCAAGGCTAGTGATGAACTCCCCTATAGCCAAGGCTAGTGATGAACTCCCCTATAGCCAAGGCTAGTGATGAACTCCCCTATAGCTAAGGCTAGTGATGAACTCCCCTATAGCCAAGGCTAGTGATGAACTCCCCTATAGCCAAGGCTAGTGATGAACTCCCCTATAGCCAAGGATAGTGATAAACTCCCCTATAGCCAAGACTAGTCATGAGCTCCTCTATTGCCAAGGCTAGTGATGAACTCCCCTATAGCCAAGGCTAGTGATGAACTCCCCTATAGCCAAGGCTAGTGATAAACTCCCCTATAGCCAAGACTAGTCATGAACTCCTCTATTGCCAAGGCTAGCGATGAACTCCCCTATAGCCAAGACTAGTCATGAACTCCCCTATAGCCAAGGCTAGCCATGAACTCCCCTATAGCCAAGGCTAGCAATGAACTCCCCTATAGCCAAGACTAGTCATGAACTCCCCTATAGCCAAGGCTAGCCATGAACTCCCCTATAGCCAAGACTAGTCATGAACTCCCCTATAGCCAAGGCTAGCCATGAACTCCCCTATAGCCAAGGCTAGCCATGAACTCCCCTATAGCCAAGGCTAGTCATGAACTCCCCTATAGCCAAGGCTAGCCATGAACTCCCCTATAGCCAAGGCTAGTCATGAACTCCCCTATAGCCAAGGCTAGCCATGAACTCCTCTATTGCCAAGGCTAGTGATGAACTCCCCTATAGCCAAGGCTAGTGATGAACTCCCCTATAGCCAAGGCTAGTGATAAACTCCCCTATAGCCAAGACTAGTCATGAACTCCTCTATTGCCAAGGCTAGCGATGAACTCCCCTATAGCCAAGACTAGTCATGAACTCCCCTATAGCCAAGGCTAGCCATGAACTCCCCTATAGCCAAGGCTAGCAATGAACTCCCCTATAGCCAAGACTAGTCATGAACTCCCCTATAGCCAAGGCTAGCCATGAACTCCCCTATAGCCAAGACTAGTCATGAACTCCCCTATAGCCAAGGCTAGCCATGAACTCCCCTATAGCCAAGGCTAGCCATGAACTCCCCTATAGCCAAGGCTAGTCATGAACTCCCCTATAGCCAAGGCTAGCCATGAACTCCCCTATAGCCAAGGCTAGTCATGAACTCCCCTATAGCCAAGGCTAGCAATGAACTCCCCTATAGCCAAGACTAGTCATGAACTCCCCTATAGCCAAGGCTAGCCATGAACTGATTCTCCGTCCTCATTCTTGCCACCACTAAGCTGAGAGTATTGATTTGTGCTACCATGGCTAGCCTGTCTATCATTAAATAATTATTTTATGTCGTCTTGCAGTTTCCTTCACCATAATGAAATACTGGAAACAGGCTAACTCTTTATAAAGACCAGAGGTTTATACAGCTCACAGCATCAGCTTGACACAGGGCTGGAACATGCAAAAGGGAGAGTTATGCCCTGAGAGTGATTCAAGGACTAAGTTTGGTCTTCTAACAACTTCCTGTGACTATTTAGGGAGCACCAAGGTCCCAGGATGACTACTACAATCGCCCACAAGGACAGCCCCCAGTGATCTAAAGATCTCCCAGTTATTCTCACCTCTTAAAGTCTGGGTGATCCCCAGAAACAAAGCAAGTGGCAAGGTGAGTTCAGATGCAAGTGCTTCAGAGAACATACAGAGTTGTGGAGAGAAATGAATATAATCTTTTCCATTGGACAGGTATTTCAGTGGTGTACACCCCCTTCCTTCGGATCAGTGGTTTTCAATCTGTAGGTCACAGCCCCTTTGAAGGCTATTGGAAAACACAGATTTTTACATTATGATTCATAACAGTAGCAAAATTACAGTTATGAAGTAGCAATGAAAATAATTTTATGGTTGTGGTTATCACCATATGAGGAACTGTATTGAAGTGTTGCAACATCAGGAAGATTGAGAACCACTGCTCTGAATGCTATGTTATTGATAAACTTTAAGGATCCTATATTATCAAGTTGGCAGGGGCTTTCTCATCTTTATATGGGTGCACTGTGCAGGACTCCTGTTAACTTGTGGGAACTGGAGGACAAAGAAAACATACTTGGAGTCTGAACCAAGAGGCCAAAGTGCCTGGTGATTTTATGGTGAGAGAAGTTTGGTTCTTCTGTAGAATGTTTCTAAAAGAAAATGAAGGTAATTTCCTTGAATGGCAGATCGTGCCAGCATAAGGCTTCTCTGGAGAGCTGAAATTTCCAAATGAGCCAGGTGTAGTGAGTCAGCACTGGGGGGGGGGGTGGTCTATGAGTTTGAGGTCAGCCTGGTCCACACAGCATGTCCCAGGAGAGTTAGGGTTGCAGAGTGTGACTGTCTAGAACTGAAAGTATTGGAGGAGACCATCTAGCCATCCATCATCTGTCATCTTATTTCTAATAAGTGCCCTGATCTCTGAAAGATTACGGGGTTCTCTTGACACGCTCCTGGCAATGTTAAGTCTCCTTGCAGCTAGAATGCTGCTCATGACACGGGCTTCTGAACACTGTTCCATCAGCCATCCAGTGTGCCAAGGCTCTCCTGCTTTACAAGTTTCCATCCCTGTCCTGCATCTCTGGTGTCAGAGAGCTCCCTCCTGAAGCAGTTCATCTGTCTGCTCCCATTGCTCTGCCCTCTCTATGCTACAGGGCTATTCTCTCTTCACAATTAAGAAAAGTAGGAGTCTTAGGCTAAAATGATTTTAATTATTGCTCAAGAGGGATGGGAGTTTTTTTTGTAGCTTTTTCTATGCTTAGCAGAAATGTTATGCTTTCAGCAAGCTATGTAGCCCTGGCTGTCCAAGCTAGTCATGCAGACTGGCCTTAACCTTATAGAGATAGGAGCCTCTGCCTCCTGAGTGCTGGGTCAACTGTGCCACCACACCCAGCAGTGCTTGCTTTTAAGAATTGTCTTGCCGGGCGGTGGCGCACGCCTTTAATCCCAGCACTCGGGAGGAGAGGCAGGCGGATCTCTGGGAGTTTGAGGCCAGCCTGGTCTACAAGAGCTAGTTCCAGGACAGGCACCAAAGCTACAGAGAAACCCTGTCTCGAAAAACCAAAAAAAAAAAAAAAAAAAAAAAAAAGAATTGTCTTTCACTACATTATTTTTAAAATCTTTTGTCTTATTAGTCATTATTATGAGGACTAATTATTACTCATGGCTCAGTAATTAGAAACTGAAGCCCCACGGAGAGCCCTTTCCCAAGCATTCAACTTGATTTACAAATTACTCTGAAGACAATCTCTTTTGGGTTAAGACTTGAGTGAGAGGCTGTCTGCATTAAAAAACAATTTCTTGTGCCTTATACCTTGTCTTGCAGTCAGACATTAACCTTCTGCGTGGCTGCAGTTGTTCTCAACCTATGGGTTATGACCCTTTTGGGGTTGCATATCAGATATTCTGCGTACTGATATTTACATCACAATTCATAACAGTAGCAAAATTACAGTTCTGAATAACAATGAAACTGATTTTATGATTCAGGGTCGCCACAACATGAGGTTACTTTGGAGAATCACGTGACTTCTGAGTGATACCAGAGATGAAACTGAAACTTAGAGACACATTCCTGGTCTACTTTCTGCTGTTTTTATCGGTTGGAGACAGAAGTGTTAAGCTGTGAAGTGTTTTTTTTTTTTTTGCAGAAGAAAACCTTCCTGAGGACACCTGAAGACGGTTTATCGCATAAACAAGCTTTTTGCTGCTGCCACTTTGAACTTAAAGGAAAATATCATTTATTTTAAACAAAGAAGAGATTGGAAATCAATAATGTGGGTATTCTGCAGAGTTGGCCACTGGGACTTGATTTAATCTTTCGTCTGTCTGTGGGCTAAAGTCCTCTGCCTTGATGACAAGTCTTGTGTTGCTTCTAGTCTTTCCTCCTACAGCAGCACTTTCTACAGAGGAGGGGCAAGGCTCCTCAGAAGCAGGAAATGAGACACTTCCCACATCTGAAGAAGTTGGAACTTAAAGTTAGTGAGGACCATCGAGGCTGAAGAAGGAAGAGACCCTGACCAGCTTCAGAGAAGGACCCCGACCTGTCCTGAGGCATAGAAGCTGTGCAGTTTCAGCTGTGCTATCCACTGAGTCACAGCCTGTGCTGATGTGGGCTCTGCAGGGAGGCAGCTGCTGTGGACCCATCCCAGCTCCAGTAAGTAACTCCTTACTAAACCCCTGTTAGCAACAGAAAACCAAATAAAATCCAGCGGTCCTCAAGGACCTTTGTGCAGTCGATAATTTGGTGTGTCATAGGTTTTCTTTCTGGGGCGAGTGTGTGTGTGTGTGTGTGTGTGTGTGTGTGTGTGTGCATATGTGTGCATGAGTGTATACACATCTCTGGAAAAGTAGCTCGTACAACACCAGTTTTTATAAGTCCCAATAGGTTTGCAGAATCTTGTCTTGAAATCAGCGGACAGTGGAATAGTGTCAACTTTCTCTCAGGACCCCCTCCCCCCTTTTTTGACTTAGTTTTCCCACCCCAGGGTGAGGTCGAGTTTTCCCTCCGGAAGCGGGCAGGGCACAGAAGACAAGCCCAGGCCAGACAGCAGCCAGTGAGTGCAGAAGGACAGGCAAAGGGGCGGAGGTGCGGGCGGGCACTGGCGCTAGGCTCTAGCGCTGCAGCGCGGATTGCCAGCCTTTGTCAACAAGTTGCAGACACCTGCCCCCCCCCCCCCCCCCAGCCGCCGCCTAGCCTCTCCCACACGCTCGCCGGCGCCCCGCACTGCTGGCGCAGCACAGAGAAGAACGAGAAGAACGCAGCGGTGAAGGCGTGGATGCCCGGTCTGACTAGCGTCCTTCTCCACCAATGCTGGGCCAGTGCCGCGGGCCGCGCTCCCTTAAAAAGCGAGCCGAAAAATAAAATCCATCAAAGGCTTTTTTTTTCTTACTTTCTTTCTTTCTTTTCTACAGTGCAACTTTCCCCAAATGGTGGAAAATGAAGATGATCTCCAGGAAGTTTTCCTACAGTAGGCGACAGTGGCGACGAGCAGGAGAGGTAGCAAGCTGTGAGAGCTCATGAAAACTCTTGGCCGCAGGCCCTGTGACGGCTCGGGAGTGCGTGAGAGTGAGGGTGCGTGTGCGCGGTGCGAGTCGGGGAGGCTTTTCGGCACGGGCTCACACTCTTTCACACACACACACACACACACACACACACGACCTTTTGGCACGCGCTCACACTCTTTCACACACACACACACACACACACACACGACCTTTCGGCACGCGCTCACACTCTTTCACACACACACACACACACACACACACACACACACACACACACACACGACCTTGCAGGCTAGAGGCGCCTCTGCTACATTCAACCGGTCGGTTCTCCGCTGCCAAGACGTGAAGCAAAGTGGCCCGGCCTCTTTCCCACTGCCTCGGAAATCGAACTTCCCGCGCTAGCTTGCTTGCTCTCCTGGTGCGCTCCAGGCACGAGGCCACAGGGAGGAGGTGGCCCCAGGGGCGGTGAGCCGGGGCTCCCTGCCGCCGTTGCTTCGAGTAGTCACTCCCCAGGATCGCCTCCTGAAGCACCGCGCTCCCTGCTTCTGGCCGACCGTGTTCCCCGGGGAGGCTGCGGCACTGCCGCGTTCGCCCTCCCCCCCCTAACCTGGCGCCGCTGCACCCCCCCCCCCCCGGTAGCCCCTCCGCGCTGGTGTCAAAAAAGCGACCAAAATGATAAGCTGAGGGGAGGGCGGGGCGCGGGACCAAACTCATCCTGCTGCCCGAGCTCTGGCTATAGCCCGATGTGGCCGCCTAGGTCTCCGCAGGGCCCCCAACACCCTTCCCCGTGTATGCTCAAAAAGAGGAAAAAAAATACAAGTCTCCCCCTCCCATTTTTTCTCTTTTCTCTCTCTTTTCTTCCTCTTTCGCTCTTGCTACTTCAGAGTGAGATGCCCACAGACTCCCCCACCACTCGCTTCCAAGACTTGTGCGTGCCCACTCCCTGCCACCAGGGGAATAAGTTTTCTCCTCTTTCCCCGAGGCGCAAAGAAGTGGGCAAGAAACCCCTTCCCCTCCCCGATCTCTTTCCCAAGACAAGGGTGCACTTTCTTCCCTCTCTAGATCTTGGAACTTTTATCCTCATCCAGATTTAAAAAACAAACAAACAAACAAACAAAAACAATGAATGGCTTTGGCACGGGGCGGAGCTGTGAATTAATTAGAAATTAGCTCCAATCAGCCGCTTCTTACCCCCAAATTTCCTCTTTTCTTTTTCTCTGTCTCAAGCGTCCTCCTGACAAATGAATGACTCAAGGCTGCAGGAACAGAAGTGCTCAGCCTGCCAGAACTGGAGAGTAGGGAAACGCCCCCAGGTGCTGCCTCTACTGCCACCCCATTGGTGGAACCCGCGGGCTTCCCATTTACTACTACGTTGGCGCCGCTGCTGCTGAGTGGCTTGGCTAAGGCTGCCACCCACGCCCACAAACACTGATTCAGGAACACCCCTTTGTGATCCTTGTCTCTGAAGCTTCTCAGCTGGTCACAGAATGGCCTTAACAAATGGGAAACACCGAGAAGGTTATAGAAGTCTTTGTCGTCTTTCGCACCTCTTCCTCTTCCTCTTCCTCTTCCTCTTCCTCTTCCTCTTCCTCTTCCTCTTCTTCTTCTTCTTCTTCTTCTTCTTCTTCTTCTTCTTCTTCTTTTCCCTAAAGCAATTCTCAGAACAGCGAATCCACCATGTACTGGTCAAATGTGGGCATTCACCATCAAAGAGTGGGCCCTGTTCTCACACCAATCGCTACGCAGGGGCTGAATACATGCCACAGGTCAAGAAAAATAAGAAATGAAGTTCTAAGCTTGTATGGAGTTTAATTTGCCCTTTTCGAGACTGGAAGAATGCATAATCAAGTCTGAAACGTGCCTGTTCATTCGACATCCTAAATGAGATTTCTATTGACAGCTTCAGCGGGTTAGGCCTCTTTCTAAGGGACACTGGGAGTTCTACCTCAACTTAGAAATCCCTGGTGAACCGCCTACACAATAAGATGGGACCACCCACTTAATGTACTCAGACAAGATGGCTGAGCTCTCCAAAATAGCAAACCCCGCCTTTGTCAGTGCATCAAATCTGGATCAAACTAGTATTGTATTTCGATATTGACAGTTTTCTGCTTATGGACGGGCTGCAAACTGGCTTTGGGGGGTTTAAGGTTCTCCTTTTCTACAAGCTTCTGGAGCAGACAAAACAATTCGAAGTCATTAAAGTTGCTATAAGTATGTTGATCCCAACAGGAAAGTTTGTTGTGGAGGGAAAGGGGGGGGGGGACAGTCAGGTGTGATTTCAGAGATGTGAGGCAAGCCTAGCACTTCTCTGAGGGGAAAGGGAAAGCAGTGGGGAAGTAAAGGAAAGCTCCGCCTCCAGTTGTACTGTTTGTTTTGCCTCTAATGAAGGCTACAGAGGCCTAGAATTTGAACATATAACAGATGGAAATTCCATATTAAAAAACCTTCCCCTAAAAAGTAAGGATATTCTTGATTGAAATTTTTTCACTTAAGGAATGTTCTTTGAACTGGCTTCAGAAAATAAACTCTTAAATTCTTTCCCCAGGCCCCTGAAATTGCCCTAGAGAAACGGATCACCACCTATTTCTTCTGTTACTGTAGAGACCAGCTCTCCACTTCCCAAATCGAGGTACATGACTTGACAGGTGCTTTGGGACACAGGTGCTAACTAAGCTTGCAGAGTTCATAAAATAAGCTTCCTGTGCTGTCTGCACAGGCACTGGTTCAGGGGTGTGCAGCAAGGACTGTCTGGTTAGTGAGAGCTATTGATTACCTCAGACCACCACCTGAGGGCTTATTTTAGTCCTTGAATTCAACCTGCTTCAAGGACAGCTTCATTAGCAGATAGGAATTTCATCTTCTCCCCTTTACTTTCCAACTCTTGAATAACACAAAGTGAAATGGCCAAAAGCAGACTACAAGAGAAAGGAAGGCCATGAGTTTTGTGGTAATCTAAAACATTGCCACCAAGAAAATCAAAATTAATTTCAAATTTCTGTTTCTAATACTCCATCCATCTCAAAGTCATTCTTTAGAAAATTTTAGGTGGCAGTTCTATTTCTGTTTTGTGTGTGTGTGTGTGTGTGTGTGTGTGTGTTTAAATAGGTATTTATTCAATAGTCTTTTTTTTTTTCAACTAGGTTTTGGAGTTTGGTTTGGTTTTGGTTTAAAGTCTTCTACTGCAACCCAGGCTGGCTAGATTCATAGCAGTCATTTAACACAGCTTCTTAAGGGCTGGGCTAGTAGGTGTTTGTTGTCATGCCCACCGGCCCTTCCTCTAAGCTGCTGAAGATGAAAAGATGACCAAGAGTAACATGTGGAACTTTGTTCAGTAGTAAACTATGGTAACGAGAACGATGGAGGTGTGCCCTGAGCAGTAGGAAAGATGTACATCCTGGATGTATGATGGCCCATTATCTTAGAGGGAGTCTATGAAGGACAACCAATCAGAGAAGGGTTTGGAGAGTATGCCACACATGGAAACCTGCACTGGTGAGGGTAGGCCAACAGAAATGGGGTTGGCATAAAGTTGGATACAATACATGGTATCTCTGTTCCCAAAGTCACTGAGGAAACATTGTCTCTAATTCTTGTAGCCCCACATAGTGGAGATAGTGAAGATATTGCAGACCTGTCAGAATAAGGACTTTAAAAACTGCACCCCCCACCCCAAACCTGGAACAACACCATCACAGACAAGCAGAAATGCTATTACAGCTATATGTCAATTTTATCCTTCATATAAATTGGTGTTGTCATCAGTACGTTGGACCACTGTTGCTGGAGGTTGCTTGTTTGTCCTCATCCACCCAGACCTAAAATAATCACACAGAAACTATATTAATCACAACACTGCCAATAGCTCATGCATACTTTTAGCTTACTCTTACAGCTTAAATTAACACATTCCTATTGTTTTGTATTTTATCACGAGGCTCATGGTTTACTGGTAACTTTCTATCTGGTGTCTGTCTCCTTTAGCAGCTACATGGCATCTCTCTGCGCCTCTGTCTTCTTTTTTCCTATATCTCTGCTTGGAATTCCTGCCTTGTTCTATTCTGCTATGCTATAAATAAAGCAGCCTCTTTATTAATGAATGGTAATAAAAGATATTCACAATATACAGGAGGAATCTCGCATCAGACCACTTTATCCCCAGAAAGGCAACATGCTAATAGAAGCCTCTTTGCCCTGCCTTCCACCCTCCACTAATCATTCACTGGGGAATTGCCAAGTACTTTGTGCTTCTTCCCAGCATTGCTTAATCTCCTCCTGCTCTTCCTTTTGTTTATCTGACTCTGCCTCATGCCAGAACATGGAAATACCAATGAATTTTTCAGATGTAGGTCTACCACTTTCCTGATGTCCAAAACAAGGGAATTACCTAAGTCCCTTATTTTTCTATGTGTTTTAAATATCAAAAGTCCATTTATATCCTTGTCAGCGTGCAACGTCCATTCCTAGATATGCTGAAGCCAAAGTAATTTTATGTGGAAAATACTTTAACCAGATTATAGCACTCACTCTTCAGAGACATTTTGAGGCTAGTCAAGAGCTCCCAAGTGATGGTCATTCCAAACCTCTGAATTTACATTCTGTAACATCACTACACAACCTTCATGTTAGAAACTTTCGCTTCCAGGCTGGAGAGCACTGCCTGCTCTTCCAAAGGTCCTGAGTTCAATTCCCAGCCACCATAAGGTGGCTCACAACCATCTGTAATAAGATCTGGTGCCCTTTTCTGTCCTGCAGGCATACATGCAGGCAGGATATTGTATACATAATAAATAAGTTAAAAAAAAAGAAAAAAGAAAAAAAGAAACTTTCACTTCCTGTCCCCAATACTAAGGATATCATGCATTTTAGGACATAGGCCTATGCTAGATGGCCTCCTTCATGAGTCAGTGCCCCCACCCTCTGTTTGAAGATTCCCCAAAATGAATGAAGTCCAGTAGGGAGGTTTGTGTTCTGTCCCACTCCATGGGCACTGCACACACATGGTGGAGAGAATCACACACAGGTAAAGCATTCATCAGATATTCTTTTTTTCTGTTTTACAAGAGGCTTTTACATAAGAAAAGTCCAGATCCTTGGTAGGAAATTTTTGAATTTGTTGTCACTTTTAAGTGTGTTTTGTAGGTGAACTGTATGTTTGTGAAGGGCTGTGTATGTGTGTGGGTGTTATATTTATAGGGCAGAGATTAACCTTAGTGTGGATCCACAGGTTGCATCCATCTTGCTTTAGGAAACAGTATCTTTCACAGGTCTCAGCTCTCTGAGTTGGCTATGCTTTCTGGCTAGTGAATCCCAGAAATCTCACCTCTCCCCAGATTTGTATCTTAAATGACCTTGAACTCATCGTGTATCCCAGCTTCTAAAAGTTAAATATAGTTATCTAATGGGGTGTAAGTGTGGGGAGTTACCAGGAAATAAAAGAAGGTCCAGGAGATGGGAGAGGGGGTATAAGGCAGAGATGAAGAAGGAAGGCAGAACATGAATATATGAAAAGGGAATGGGAGTTACTGGGAGAGGAGGGTGCAGTAGGGCAGGGGTGGGGGAGGCTGTGAGTGGTGTCTGTAGTGTCATGCATGTTTTCCACATCAGCGCTGCCTACATTGTAGGGTAAAAGGGACAACAGGAACAGGAAAGCAAACAATCACTGAGCACCCTGACTCTGAACCCAGAGTTAGAGAAAGCAACACACCCTGTATTTGAGACCTGGACCAGGGAGAGAAACTTGTTTATCCCTGAACCAAGAACTAAAGACACGTGCCCTGGCACTGAAACCAGTGTCACAGAAACACACCTTGTCCCTAGACTCAGAGCCAGTGAGAAAATATACCCTGACCCTAAGATTAAAGTAAAAAAGCTAAAAAGGACCAGTGAAAGGAACCCAGTTTGGCCATGAAGTCAGATCCCTGTCTGCAACTGACCAGCTAACCTGACCAATCCCTGAGCAGGGAAAAACTAACCAATCTCCCTTCTCCTAGGGAAAACTCCACCCTTTAGAAGTCCTATATAAGCCTCTTCACCACTTCAGTTGAGAGCTGCCTTTACTCCCGCCCTGGCAGAAGCAGCCACTCTCCTGGATTCCTCCTTCCTAAATAATTCTTTCTCAAAAGAGTCTTTGGTGATGACTTTCATTTGCTGGCACAGACCAGAAGAACTTGACTGGAACATCCTTAAGGGGACTGAGATGAAAAACCTTGCCAAGATCCTTTCTAGGGGTCCTCAGCAAGGTGGAACAGACAGAACAACCTTGCTAGGATTCTCCTGAAAGGGGGCTGAGCAAGGCCAGGCAGGAAAAAGTAACAAATTTTCACCAGAGCCAGAGGAGATTGCTACATTTCTGCAGGGGGTTTCCCTTTAACAGAGTGTTAGCAGAAGAAACATGTTGGGCAGAAGAAGCAGATAACTCTGCTAGAATGTTCCCTTAAGGGCCCAGAGCTCGGCTGTATAGAGGCTTTCCAGGAGAAGAGCAGAATTCCTATGTCCTTTGAGAGACCATCCTAGACTGCATGTCAGTTTCAGGTAGCCTGGCTTCCCTATTCTCGGGACACCTTTCCTCCAGGCTTCTGAACTGTCCTATTGCAGCTCCAGCTTCTAGAGCTATCCTATTGTGGCTCTAACCTTCAGGGCTGAACTTTCCTATTGTGGTTCTAGCCCCTAGAGCTGTCCTATTGAGGCTCTACCCATCCAGAGCTGTCCTATTGAGGTTCTACCCCTCCAGACCTGTTCTATTGTGGCTATAAGTATATCCTGGCTTCCCAATAAATCCGGGTACTCCTGCAACACTACTGTAACACATTCCCCTCTATCCTTGTTGTGTTTACTCTATATTAGGCACTATAAATTAAAACACAAAGGATAAAACGGTCGGGGTAGTGACTGTGGACTCCATTGTTGGCCTGACTGGCTTAGCAGATATGGAGAATAGTTGGTATGCTCTGTGTCTGTGGGAGTGTTTCCAGGGGGAACAGTGAGTGACAGCAAGATGCTCCATCAGTGTGCTGACCCAGCCCAGGTCACCACAAAGAGGAAGTGTCTCTAGTACTAATACCACTACAAGTATTCTTTAGTGACAAGACCGTGGCTCTATGTCAGCAGTTGCCAGCTTTCACTGTCAGATTGTAAATTGGATTGAGCAGTACTGAGATCTCTGACTCTCCATTGTGCCTAGAAAAATCTGTCAGTTCAAGGTGTCAGTTCTAGGAAATTACTCCTGGATGGAGTTCATGGCAGTGCCTAATTGGAGAAGCACCTTGCTTGGGTAGGAGCAACTGCAACAAGGAAGATACACTGACATGGTCCTGGGCCCTGGGAGGGAGCAGCCTGTGGTCCTGGGCTATCAGAAGGCCCATCATGCCTCAGGCAGACATGATAAGGTGAGCTCTTTCCCACTAGGTTGTTATGTGAACAGATCACAGTCAGACAAGATGTCCAGAAGTGAGACATATCCAGAAGGGACATGGTGATCATACACACTGAGATCTTCCTAGCATGGAGAGACAAGGAGTCTTGTCTGACAAAACATATCCAGTTGCCCTGATGGTTGTAGGAATCTTATCCAAGAAGAAGTGAAGGAGGTTTCCCTTCTCCCCCAGCAAGCATCTCTGACTCAGGAGTGTCCTCATTCCCAGGGACTACAGATCACAATGAGCACAAACACCAGGAACTCCCCATGTCATCTCCAGCTGACCCAGGAACTCCCCATATCCTCTCCAGCTGACCCAGGAACTCCCCATATCCTCTCCAGCTGACCCAGAGGCACAGGCAGCACAGGACCATTCCTGGTTTTTTAGCACACAGCTTTGGCTTCACTTGGAGACAGTGCTCAGGGAAATGGGTACCAGTACCGGGATACAGGATGCTACCAGTCTGAGGTCAGAAGATGAGTACAAAGGCCAAATGCGGTCTCTAGTTGTCCTGTAATCTCTTGAGCTGCTTTCACACTGAAGCTGGGATAGAGTGATTGATGTAGATAGGGAGTGGTTTGCCGAGTTGTCAATGTTATTATGTGCTCTGTAAATAAAAACTATGCAATGCCTGCTGAAATGGACCCCATTATCTGCTACTGTCTGCCCAGGAGTTAGCCTGGGGGGTCTGGGAGGAAAGAGCACAGGCATCCTTATGCCTTACTCAGCACCACTGGCAGCAGCCTATGTGATTTAAACTTTGCCCCATATTCCCTACTTTAGGTTCTGTGGTTGAGGGTACATGGATTTCTTGGGTCTGTCCTCTGCAGGGCCTTGCAGTACCAGCTGATTGAGTAGGTGATAAAGCACCTTCTTGGGTGGGAGGATTTGGAAGGGGATGATATAAGAATGGTGAACTGGGTGCTGGTTCAGTGTATGAAGTAGTCAGTGAAGCTGTGTGTGGTGACCTCTGCCCTCAGCTCTGAGAAGGCTGATGGAGGGAACTGGTGCAAGCTGGCAACCTGGTTTATACAGTGAGAAAAAAATGAGGAGAATAAGGAGGGAAGTGGGGTGGTGTGACTCCTGTCCCTGGGACATCTATGGTTTTAGAGATTCAGTGGCTTCTGTTGAGCCATAGTGAACTTCTGTTTCCTCTACTGTGGTCTCATCATAATGTTGTAGTTGTTCTGAAACTTCTCAGCTTCTCTGAAAGCCTCTGAGATTTCTCAGAGCGTGAGAATGGGGTGAAGTAGAGAGCAAACCCCAGTAGGAGTCAGAGGGATTTCAAGAAGGGGGTGGAGGCCCAGGATCATCAGCTCAGCTAGGAGCACCCTTCATCTTGGATCCTGTGCCCCTCTGTCCCCTGTTGTTGAATCCTCCAAACTCATGGGAGCTTGAGCCAGTGGGAGCAGAGCCAGGATGAAATTAATGAGCTGTGGCTAGGCCATGGGTTCCCTTCTCTAAACCCAGCCTCAGATGTGAAGTGCACTGTAGTAGACACCAGCTTCCTGCTGATGACATTCATAAAAATTTCAAAATCCGGGCTGTGACCTCAGGCAGTTTGGGGTTTGTCTGTCACACCCTTCACTGTTGTTTTTTTAGAGGTTTTATGGTTATGTCAGCTTCCAGGAGAGTCTTCAGGAGGCTCAGGTCCTTTCTCTGACACAGACCACGACACCCAGGCAGAAGATGAGCCCTGGTTCTGGTGTCCCCAGGCCTCCCACTCAATGTGATCCCTTCCCACAAAAATTGACTGCAGCCTCGGAGATCCTAGGCAGCTGAAGCAGGGCAGAAATTCAAGGAATAAGGTCAATTGTGTGGGCCTATGTCACAGTCATGTGCCTGCAGCCAGAGAGGAAGTATCAGTGACTGTGGGATTTCTTCACATCGTCCAGGTCCCCGTACCAGGTCCCCAAGCTTGGCTGGCCTCACCTTCCACTCTCCCCCCTCCCCTCTCTCCCCACTCTGTCCTGTTCTACCCCTACTGTATAGAACCACACCCAGGTCCCTGCCTTCTTTTTTTGCCCAGCTTTAGGCTCCTCTCTGCTCTGTTGGCAGCTCTCCACCTCTCACTGGCTCCTCTCATCCTTTCCCCTTTTATCTTGTCTCTCCAACCCCAACTCCCAATGCTCCATTCTCTCCCTCAACCCATGTTCACCTTCTCTTGACCTAGAGCAGGGTGTGGTATTATGTGCTATTAACAATAGTAATAATGATAATAATAATAGGTGATGATGATGAATGTCTTAGAAGAAAGTATTTATATATAGACCTGTTGCAAAAGAAGCGGTGGGCTGCCTTCCCACAGGGATCCTGGCTCCCTGGCTACTTTTCACCCGAAATAATTACACGGAAACTGTATTCATTTAAACACTGCCTGGCCCATTAGTTCTACCCTCTTATTGGCTAACTCTTACATCTTGACTAACCCATATCTAATAATCTGTATGTCACCACGAGGTCGTGGCTTACCAGCCTGAGTCTAGCCAGCATCTGTCTCAGGGAGGGGAATCATGGTGTCTGCCTATCTGTGCTTCTTTCTCTCAGCATTCTGTTCTGTCTACTCTGCCTATCTAAGATGCTGTCCTATCAAAGGCCAAGGCAGTCTCTTTATTTAACCAATAAAAGCAACAGAAATACAGAAGGCCCTCCTACATCATAGACCCTCAGACTTTAGTAAGGAAAACATTTCTATAACCTCTCACAACTGTGCTACAGCAGTATTGATTAGACAAGGTCTCTAAGACCTGGGACTCCACAAGTAGGCTAGACAGGCTTACCACTGACCCCAGGAGTGGCTTTCAGGGACCTGGTCAGAGGCTGGTCCATACTGCATGAAATAGAAAAATCAAGAATTTCTAAAACTGGTCATGAAGGGCATGTGTAAAGACTAAGAAGAGTACACGTGCCAAAGGGGATGTGATATGAAATATGTCCACTCTGTTCCATAGGAGAGCATGGAGGACTCTTGCATGCCATGCATGGCAAGATTGCCCGGGGAGAAGGACATGGGCCTCTGCAGACGCCCAGTGATGAAAACTGTACAAGGCCAGGGCAGGGAAGGCAGATGGTGTTCCTGAAATGAGAGGTCAGGAACATGGGCAGAAATGTCCTCATGTAGTAGACCAAAGTGGAGTAGTCAGGGGACAGCATCATGGAGGGACCAGGGTTCAGATGATTTGTGATGTGTGTGTAACCCAGGCTCTGACCTCAGGGTGGGGTGTGTGCCCCAAAGTGACAGAACATACAGATTCTACAGGCAAACAGATGGTCAGCGAGTTACATGCTGTCAGAAATTGATAGTTAACCATATGAGAACTGACATGCAGGACAAAGCTGGCCTCCTCGGCCCAATGTCCACCACAGAACCACTTCTCAGAGATCCCAGAGTCCTTTCTGGGAGGAGAGAAAGGAATTAGATAAGGAGGACTCCTCACCCACAGCAGGTGCAGCTCTTCTCCCAGGGTCACTGCTCCATTTAGACAGGCATATGGCCCCTAGATTATACTGTTAATGGCTAATGGGTTGTACACAGGTGGTCTCTGTTAAAAGGCTTATTTCTGCTCTTGTAAGTTAAAGCCCCCGTGGATAATATATGAATGGTGAGTGTGCCCACCCACATGCATGTCCTCTATGTTGTGACTGAGGACGATCTGTGACATTGAGGCGTGTATGGTAGGGTGCCATGTAAAGTTGTTGGCGGCAATCACAAAGAATCACAATAGAGACCCCACAGTTTGAAGGCAAGCTTGTACAGTGACAGCAGAGGCAATCCCAGAATTTCAAAGTGGCAACTGCATGGTCTTTGGCCCTGGGAGAGAGGGGCCCTCTGTTCCTGTGATACCAGTGACAATGCAGCCTCAGGGGTCCATCAGGAGCTGAGTCCTACCTCTACTATGATGTGAGGTAGACTGGACAGAATTGAGAGAAGATCCCAGAAGTAAATGGTAACAGCGACCTAGTGAGTCACCTATAGGATCATGACTATTACACACACATACACACACACACACGCACGCACGCACGCACGCACACCACAAAGAGAGTAAGAGAAAGAGAGAGAGGAATACTAATGATAAATAAATAAAATTTAAAAGAAAAGTTAACTTTCATTTCTTTCTACTTTTGCCAAACCAAGAATTAGCAAACTACTTTTTTAAAGATTTATCTATTTTGTATATGGTGCTCTGCTTGCACGTATGCTCACCCACCAGAAGAGGGCACCAGATCTCACTGTAAGCCACAATATGGTTTCTGGGAATTGAACACAGGCAGCCTGCAAGAGCAGCCAGGACTCTTAACCTCTGAGCCACCTCTCCAGCCCAATTAGCAGACGTTTTAGTACTCAAGACAGAGGAGGAAGGAAGGTCAGAGGGAAAGGAGAAAGATTAAGGAGTAGAAAAAGAATAAATAACAGAAAGCATTATTGATATATTCTAAGCTAACCCCATCAAAAGGTCCGGATCCTAAAAGTAGGTCCTGGATTATTTATTGGGGTTAAGCCAGTTCCCTCCAAGATGAGCAAAGAGATCTCTTTAGACTAAAACTACACAAAAGTATATATACCCATAGAAATGTTTTCAAAAATCCACAAGTCTGTGCTATATCCCTAAGCCATGGTATCTGGCAGAAGTAAGTAATACCTTCATGGATTTAATCCAAAGGAGACACTTAAATGTTAATTACATGTTAATTAATTAACTCCTCTCCCCCACACTGCTATACATTTTAGCTATAAAATTGTAGCTCAGGGGCTGGAGAGATGACTCAGTGTTTAAGAGCATTGCCTGCTCTTCCAAAGTCCTGAGTTCAATTCCCAGCAACCAAATGGTGGACCACAACCATCTGTAATGAGGTCTGGTGCCCTCTTCCGGCAAACTGTATACATAATAAATAAATAAATAATAAATAAATAAAAAAAAATTATAGCTCAGACTCCATGGACATTTAAAGTTCCCAGCTCTTCCCTACCATTGTATATTTATAAAGGCCGCCATTCATAACTGCTTTGTTCTGGTTTTCTCACTTATTCAATCCAAAAGAAAGAAATTGCTGTCAGTAGAACAGGGGGTGCTGAAATGCTAATTAAGAATCCAACAACAGCCAGGTCCTGGTGGCACAGGCCTTTGATCACAGCACTCAGGCCAAGGCAGGAGGATCTCTGTGAGTGAGAGGTCAGCCTGGTCTATAGGGAACGTTCCAGGCAGTCAGTGCTACACAAATTTCGCTCTCTGCCTGGCGAACTTAAGATTCATGTTACCATTAGAAGCCCCCTTGGCCAGTTTTGCCGGCTCTCTATTTTGTTATGCTTCAAACTTCCTGGAGAAAGGCTCTCTACTCCAGTCAGTGTTTTTTTTAAAAACTCCCGCAAAATTCCATGCAACTGAGGTGACCAGTACAATGCCTCCAGGGCTCCCCACAACAATAAAGACATCACAGACAACCACCTACAAAAACAGAATAGAGAATTACACACACACACACACACACACACACACTTATTTGTCACCTCAGTTTCCCTTAACTTAGAAGAGTTTATAAAAATATATTTTTGTTCCTGGGCACTTTGGGTGACCTCAAATGCAAATTTCTGCCTGTGGCCCCAGGTGGCAAAGGAGCAGGCCAAAAGATGCAGAAGGCAGGGCGGAAGGAGGGTGGGGGGAATCCTTGTAAGAGATGCGCAAGGAAGCTGCAGAAGTAGACTCCGTTTTTTTGCCCTCTCCCCCCAACAAAAAAAAAAAAAAAGAAAGAAAGAAAGAAAGAAAAATCAGCAAGGAAAGAGGAGGAAAAGAAAGCTGGGCGATGGCTGCAGGACAGAGAAGGGAATCAGAAGCGATGATTTCATTCTTTGCAAGGGTAGGGCAAATGGAAGGGTGGGGCAAGAGCCCTGACTCATGCGACCTGGCAGTGCAGCCTCTTTCAGGCTGGCACTAAGCATGGACAGACAGAAAGGACGGATAGATACCTCTGTCTTGTGCGGGTTCGGTGCAGAGCAAACTGCTGGGTTGATCAACTTTCTCTAAGGGCCGCAAGGTAGGCCGCGATAGCGGGGTTTGAACCCCAGAATCCCCTTCCCCCCTTTTATTTTGGTCTTCATGGCTTTTTTTTCCACCCTCAGGAGGCAATTAAATTTTTCACTCCGCCAGAGCGCCCCTTGGCCCACCGCTCTCTCAATCTTGCCTCCTTCTCTGGTGGGCGGCTGGCTGGGTGCAGGGCGGATGCCATGGCTCCTGCGCTTTCCCATCCCCACCCTGCCAGCCTCTCCTTTCCCCTCCGCGACTGCACCCGCCGCCGCCCCGTCCTGCCCAGGACGCGAGCGGGCTCCGGTAAGCAGCGCGAGGTGGACCAGGCTCATAGGCCTTGGCCACCTTGGGCGACTTTAAACAAGTTGCAGGCGCCGGGCACCCGCCACCGTTGTCGCCTCTCCCAGTTGCCGTTGCCTGCACTGCCCGCGCTGCCTGCGCTGCACCATGAAGAACCGGGCCGCGAAGGCGCCGGTGCCGGTCCTGCGCCCGCCTCCCTGTGGGGACCCCAAAGCCGGGCCCGCGCCTGCCGCACCCCCTTAATAAGCACCTTCCTTCCTTCCTTCTTTCCTTCCTTCTTTCTTTCCTTCCTTCCTTCTTTCCTTCCTTTCTTCCTTCTTTCATTCTTTTTTTTTTTTTCCCATGTAACTTTCCCCAAACGGGGGAAATTGGAGGCGATCTCTAGAAATTTCTTCCACAGTCGGCGGCGGGGAGCGCGGGTGTGGCGAGCGGGTAGAGCACAGGCAAACTTCGCCCACCGGTCCCGCCGCGGCTCGGCTGTGCGCGCCTGTGAGGCGGGCGAGAGGCCCCTATGCCACTTTCAATCGGTCGGTTCCCCATAGCCTAGCGGGGAAGCAAAGTGGCCCGGCCTCTTTCCCACTGCTTTGATCTCCCGCACTTGAACTTCCTGCGCTCGCTCCGCGTCTCTCCAGGCGGCGCCCGGCTCCTGTCCTCCCACCAGCCGCAGCCACCCCCCCCCCCCCCCAGCACTCTGCGCCCAGTGTCAAAAAAAAAAAAAAAAAACAACCAAAGTGACAAGCTGGGGGGTAGGGGGAGCAAAAATATTCCGCCAACTGCGCGCTGGCAAAGGTTCAGTGCCGCCAACGTGGCCGGTTCCCTTTCACAAGGTCCGCCACACCCAAAAGGAGGAAAAAAATACAAGTCTCTTCTCTCTTCCGTTTTTCCCCTTTTCTCTCCCTTTTTTTCCTCTTTCGCACTCCTTATTTCAGACTGAGATGGCCACAGACTTCCCCAACAGTCACTCCTGACTCAGTTGCCCACTCCCCCCACCCCCACCCCAGGATTAAGTTTTCTTCTCCCTCCCAGAGGCACAAAGAAGTTGGGGAGAAACGCCTTCGCTCCTTCCAGTCGTCTGACCTCTTTCCCAAGCCAAGGGTGAACTCCCTTCCCTCTCTATGGGGAAAAAAAATCAATGAGTGGCTTTGGTACAGTCCAAGCTGCAGATTAATTAAAAATTAAATCCGATCAGCCACTTCTCACCCCCAAACACACCCAAATTCTCTCTCTCGCTCTCTCTCTCTCTCTGTCTCTCTGTCTCTCCCTCCCTCCCTGTCTGTCTCTCTCTCTCTCTCTCTCTCTCTCTCTCTCTCTCTCTCTCTCTCTCTCTCTCTCTCCCTTTTCCCCTCATCTCACAAGAAGTTCCAAGGAAAGGCCCAGGGCTACAAACGCGCTGCACACTGCGCATGTGCAAGTGAGTCAACACTGGGGAGGGTGAAACTGCTGAGGTGCCCTTGCCTCTGCCGCCCTCCCCTGCCAGGCTGGCTCAGGCGGACTTCCCCTTTACTGCTGCTATATCTTTGGCTTCTGGAAAGCAGCAATGGAGAGGCTTGGCCAAGGCGGCCACTGGCAAACACTGGTTCAGGTGCATCCCTTTGCCATTCCTGTTGCTGCTGCTTCCCAGCTGGGCCAAAGAATGGCCCTAACATTCTTCCTAAGAATGAGGAGATTACAGATTTCTTTGTGTGCTTTTACCATTTTCTTTTTTCCAAAGGCAATTCTCAGAGTAGCGAATCCACCAGGTGCTGGTTAAATGTGTGCGTTCACCATTAAAGAGTGGGTTCTGGTCTCACACCAATTGCTACCCAGGGGCTGAATTCATACATACCACAGGTCAAGAAAAATAAGAAATGAAGTTCTAAGCTTGTATGGAGATTAATTTGCCCATTTCGAGGCTAGAAGAATGCATAATAAAGTCTGAAATTTGTGCATTTGTTCCACATTCTAAATGGGATTTCTATTGACAGCATCAGTGGGTTAGGCCTTTGTTCTAGGGACGCTGGGAGTTCTACCTCAACTTAGAAATCCCTGGTGAAGTGCCTAGGATATAAGATGGGACCACCAGCTTAATGTGGTCAGGCAAGATGGCCGAGCTCACCTAAATAGCAAACCCTGCCTTTGTCAGAGCTTCAATTCTGGATCAAGCCAAGCTAGTATTGTATTTCAATATTGACAGTTTTCTCTTACGGATGATCTGCAAAATGGCTTTGTGGGAGTTTATGGTTCTCCTTTTCTACATGGTTAGGGGCAGACGAAATGATTCAAAGTCACTAAGGTTGCTATGAGTATGTTGATGCCAACAGGAGAGTCTGCTGTGAAGGAAAAGGGGATAAAGCAGTGAGGTGTGATTTCAGAGATGGTGAGGCAAGCCTAGCACTTCTCTGAGGGGAAAGGGAAAGCAGTGGGGAAGTAAAGGAAAGCTCCACCGCCAGCTGTACTGTTTGTTTTGCCTCCAATGAAGGGAACAGGGGTCTTTCTCTGCTATAGTTGGCTTGAGGCCTAGAATTTAAATATATCACAGATGGAAATTCCGTATTAAAAAGCCTTCCCCTAAAAAGGAAGATTATCCTTGATTGAATTTTTTTCACCTAACAAATGTTCTTTAAACTAGTTTCAGAAAATAAACTCTTAAACTGAGGAACTTCTTTCCTCAGGCCCATAAAATTGTTCTAGAGAAACAGATCACCACATATTTCTTCTGTTACTGTAGAGACCAGCTCTCTAACTCTCAAATCGAGGTACATGGCTTGATATGTGCTTTGGGACACAGGTGCTAACTAAGTTTGCAGAGTTGAAATGAGTTCATAAAATAAGCTTCCTGTGCTGCCTGCACAGGCACTGGCTCAGGGGTGTGCAGCAGGGACTGTCTGGTTAGTGAAAGCTATTGGTTACCTCAGACCACCACCTGAGGACTGATTTACTAAACATGCTTCAAGGGCAGCTTTATTAGCAGACAGGAATTTCAGCTTGTCCCTTTGCTTCCCAACTCTTGAATAAGACAAAGTGAAATGGCCAAAGGCAGACTACAAGAGAAAGAAAGGTCAGGAGTTTTGTGGTAACCTAAGACCATGCCCCCAAGAAAATCAAAGTTAATTTCAAATTCTTCTTTCTAAAATTCCATCCATCTCAAAGTCATTTTCTAGAAAATTTTAGGTTATATTTTTATTGTGTGTAAGTGTGTGTGCACGCACGCGTGTGCATGTTTTCATAAGCATTTATTTGATAGTCTTTTTTTTTTCAACTAGGTTTTTTGGGTTGGTTTATTTTGGTTTTAGTTTAAAGTCTTCTACTGCAACCCAGGCTGGTCTAGATTCATAGAAGTCAAGTCATTTATCTCAACTTCTTAAAGACTGGGTTAGTAGTTGTTTGCTACCATGCCCACCCATTCTTCCTACAAGGTGCCTGAGATGAAAAGCTCACCAAAAGTACCATAATGCGCAACTTTTTTCAGTCATAAATACTATGGTAGAAAGAAAATTGAGGCATGCCCTGAGCAATAAGGAAAGATGAAGATCCAGGATATCTGATGGCCCATTATCTTAGAAGGAGTCTGTGAAGGACAACTAATTAGAGAAGGCCTGTTACAGTCAAGGGTTTAGAGAGTATGCCTCACATGGAAGCCTGCTCTGGTGAGGGTTGGCCAGAAGAAATGGGGATTTTGTGAAGTTGATACAATACATTGTATCTCTGCTCCCAAGTCACTGTGGAAACTTTGTCTCTAATTCTTGTAGCCCTACATAGTGGAAATGCCTAAGATATTGAAGACTGCTGGATTCGGTCTCTGTTCAAGCAGAGAATTCTGATATGTAAGTTTACCCCTAAATAAATAACCATCTATTTCTTAAATTTGAGCTAGTTTTCTATTACATGTCAACAAGTTAAGGAGATTATAAAGAGATGCCCTACTTGCTCTTTCTATAACCAAACACCATTACCTGCAGGAACTAACTCAAAGGGCACTCAAAGGAATGAAATCTGGCAGATGGATGTTTCCACTTTGCAGAATTTGGAAAATTAAAATATGTGCACCACACCATTGACACTTATTCAGGTTTTCAGTGGGCAACTGCTTTAAGCTTAGAAAAGGCTGATTTAGTAATCACACATTTATTAGAAGTTATGGCCATCATGGGTATACCTGCACAAATAAAAACAAATAAGGGTCCAGCATATGTCTCTAGGAAAATGAGGTGGTTTTTTGCTTATTATTATTAAGCATATTACAGGTATACCACACAATCCTACTGGTCAAGCAGTTATAGAAAGAACAAATCAAACTATAAAGGATATGTTAAACAGATAGAAAGGGGTGGAAAATGCCCTATTAGCCTTGAATTTTCTTAAAGTTAATCAGAAACGGACAACAGCAGCAGAGAGACACTGGATAATAGAAAAATCTTCTGAATTAAACCAACTGGTTTATTTCAAGGATGTGCTGACCTCACAATGGAAGCTAGGAGATGTGCTGCATTGGGGATGGGGTTTTGCTCTTGTTTCCACAGGAGAAGAAAAACAATAGATACCATCAAAATTAATAAAGATTCAGTTTAGAAAGTAGAAACCTCTTGAAAAGGATAAATGACAGCTCATCCACAATGGTGATAACCATAGAGTTGGTAAAGAAAGCATATATGTTGAGGCAGGGTTATGGTTTTGTCTTTGTAGGAAAATACTGGTCTTCAAAAATTCAAGAGACCCTGGATGTTTGGATGCTGACAGAAGGAAAAATAACTATTCAATAAGGATCATCAAGAAAAATGAGTATGACTTATAAGAACAGGTGATAAAATATATATAAATATATAGAGCTGGTTTTGGTGTCAGACAACAGCTCTGTCCTTCTCTAAATCTAAGCACATTGTTAAAAGAAAAACCCAGAGTTTCTATCTCATGTCAAGAGCCATTTGGTATGGGACAGAAAGAAAAAAGAATTTAGAAAAAAATTTACTTTTCTTCATGTCTGTTTTTGTCTTTATCATACCTTTCATTGCATATATATATCTGTACATGTGTATATAAATAATGTTCAAGTTTTCCACAATGAACACCCCCATGACAGCTAGAAGTAATTCTGAAAGGTGACATCCCCTTTCCCAATAAAGTTTGTTCTCAGGGTAAGAGACATCTTTTAGGGGGTGACTATAATTGGTATAGGGTTGGGGGTTGGGGTATAATTTTATAGGCTCAGGGATCATTAAAAAAAGGAAAAATTGGATGGGAAAATAGATTAGTGTGATCTTACTTGAACAAATAATAATAGTGAGTAATAGAGTGAATACATGTGATGTATTATTTATAGACAATTACGTTGGTATAGATTCTTGTATATTGATACAAAGTTAAATTATATTGAATACTGTATGCATGCATGCTTCTACCTCTGCTCAAAACATTTTTAACCTTTATTTTTTTAAATTTATTTATTTATTAAGGATTTCTGCCTCCTTCCTGCCACCGCCTCCCATTTCCCTCCCCCTCCCCCTATCAAACCCCTCTCCCTCATCAGCTCAGAGAGCAATCAGGGTTTCCTGACCTATGGGAAGTCCAAGGACCGCCCACCTCCATCCAGGTTTAGTAAGGTGAGCATCCAAACTGCCTAGGCTCCCACAAAGCCAGTACATGCAGTAGGATCAGAAACCCATTGCCATTGTTCTTGAGTTCTCTGTAGTCCTCATTGTCCGCTATGTTCAGCAAGTCCGGTTTTATCCCATGCTTTTTTCAGACCCAGGCCAGCTGGCCTTGGTGAATTCCCAATAGGACATCCCCATTGTCTCAGTGTGTGGGTGTACCCCTCGCGGTCCTGAGTTCCTTGCTCGTGCTCCGTCTCCTTCTGCTCCTGATTTGGACCTTGAGATTTCTGTCCAGTGCTCCCATGTGGGTCTCTGTCTCTGTCTCCTTTCATCTCCTGATTAAGGTTAATATTCAGGAGGATGCCTATATGTTTGTCTTTGGATTCACCTTCTTATTTAGCTTCTCTAGGATCGCGAATTATAAGCTCAATGTCCTTTATTTATGGCTAGAAACCAAATATGAGTGAGTACATCCCATGTTCCTCTTTTTGGGTCTGGCTTACCTCACTCAGGATAGTGTTTTCTATTTCCATCCATTTGTACGCAAAATTCAAGAAGTCCTTGTTTTTTACTGCTGAGTAATACTCTAATATGTATATATTCCATACTTTCTTCATCCATTCTTGCATTGAAGGGCATCTAGGTTGTTTGCAGGTTCTGGCTATTACAAACAATGCTGCTATGAACATAGTTGAGCATATACTTTTGTTGTATGATAGGGCCTCTCTTGGGTATATTCCCAAGAGTGGTACTGCTGGGTCCAGGGGTAGGTTGATCCCGAATTTCCTGAGAAACCGCCACACTGCTTTCCAGAGTGGTTGCACAAGTTTGCATTCCCACCAGCAATGGATGAGTGTACCCCTTTCTCCACAACCTCTCCTGCAAAGGCTATCATTGGTGTTTTTGATTTTAGCCATTCTGACAGGTGTAAGATGGTATCTTAAAATTGTCTTGATTTGCATTTCCCTGATTGGTAAGGAAGTTGAGCATGACCTTAAGTGTCTTTTGGCCATTTGAACTTCTTCTGTTGAGAATTCTCTGTTCAGTTCAGTGCCCCATTTTATAATTGGGTTGATTAGCCTTTTGCGTTCTAGTTTCTTGAGTTCTTTATATATTTTGGAGATCAGACCTTTGTCAGTTGCGGGGTTGGTGAAGATCTTCTCCCAGTCAGTGGGTTGCCTTTTTGTCCTAGTGACAGTGTCCTTTGCTTTACAGAAGCTTCACAGTCTCAGGAGGTCCCATTTATTCAATGAGGCCCTTAATGTCTGTGCTGCTGGGGTTATACGTAGGAAGTGGTCTCCTGTGCCCATGTGTTGTAGAGTACTTCCCACTTTCTCTTCTATCAGGTTCAGTGTGTTCGGACTGATATTGAGGTCTTTAATCCATTTGGACTTGAGTTTTGTGCATGGTGATAGATATGGATCTATTTTCATTCTTCTACAGATTGACATCCAGTTTTGCCAGCACAATTTGTTGAAGATGCTCTCTTTTTTCCATTGTATACTTTTAGCTCCTTTATCGAAAATCAGGTGTTCATAGGTTTGTGGGTTAAAGTTAGGTCTTCTATTTGATTCCATTGGTCGACTTCTCTGTTTTTATGCCAATACCAAGCTGTTTTCAATACTGTAGCTCTGTAATAGAGTTTGAAGTCAGGGATGGTAATGCCTCCAGACAATCCTTTATTGTATAAGATTGTTTTGGCTATCCTGGGTTTTTTTTTCCATACAAAGTTGATTATTGTCTTCTCCAGACCTGTGAAGAATTTTGATGGGATTTTGATGGGGATTGCATTGAATCTATAGATTGCTTTTGATAGAATTGCCATTTTTACTATGTTGATCCTCCCAATCCAAGAGCAAGGGAGGTCCTTCCATTTTCTGGTATACTCCTCAATTTCTTTCTTCAAAGACTTAAAGTTCTTGTCAAATAGATCTTTCTCTTCCTTTTTCAGAGTTACCCCAAGATATTTTATGCTATTTGTGGCTATCGTGAAAGGTGATGCTTCTCTGATTTCCCTCTCTGCTTCCTTATCCTTAGTGTATAGGAAGGCAACTGATTTTTTGGAGTTGATCTTGTATCCTGCCACATTACTAAAGGTGTTTATCAGCTGTAGGAGTTCTTTGGTAGAGTTTTTGGGGTCGCTTATGTATACTATCATAGCGTCTGCAAATAACGAAAGCTTAACTTCTTCCTTTCCAATACGAATCCTCTTGATCCCCTTATGTTGTCTTATTGCTATTGCTAGAACTTCAAGCCCTATATTGAAGAGGTATGGAGAGAGTGGACATCCTTGTCGTGTTCCTGATTTTAGTGGGATGGCTTTGAGTTTTTCTCCTTTTAATTTAATGTTAGCTGTTGGTTTGCTGTAAATAGCTTTTATTATATTTAGGTAGGACCCTTGTATTCCTAATCTCTCCAAGACTTTTATCATAAAGGGGTGTTGAATTTTGTCGAATGCTTTTCAGCATCTAATGAAATGATCATATGGTTTTTTTCTTTCAGTTTATTTATATGGTGGATTACATTGATAGATTTTCGTATGTTGAACCAGCCCTGCATCTCTGGGATGAAGCCTACTTGATTATAATGGATAATTTTTCGGATGTATTCTTTGATTCGGTTTGCCAATATTTTATTGAGAATTTTTTTAAAATATTTATTTATTCATTATGTATACAATATTCTGTCTGTGTGTGTATGCCTGCAGGCCAGAAGAGGGCACCAGACCCCATTACAGATGGTTGTGAGCCACCATGTGGTTGCTGGGAACTGAACCCAGGACCTTTGGAAGAGCAGGCAATGCTCTTAACCCCTGAGCCATCTCTCCAGCCCCTTTACTGAGAATTTTTGTGTCAATATTCATGAGTGAGATAGGCCTGTAATTCTCTTTCTTGGTTGGGTCTTTGTGTGGTTTTGGTATCAGGGTAACTGTAGCTTCATAAAAGGATTTGGCAATGACTCCTCTGTTTCTATATTGTGAAATACATTAAGGAGTATAGGTATTAGCTCTTCTTGGAAGTTCTGGTAGAATTCTGCATTGAAACCATCTGGTCCTGGGCTTTTTTTCGAAGGGAGATTTTTAATAACTGTTTCTAATTCTTCGCTACTAACAGGTCTATTTAGATTGTTCACCTGGTCTTGGTTTAGCTTTGGTATATGGTACTTATTTTAAAAAATGTCCATTTCTTTTGTATTTTCCAGTTTTGTGGCATACAGGCTTTTGTAGTAAGATCTAATGAGTCTCTGAATTTCCTTTGTGTCTGTGGTTATGTCCCCCTTTTCATTTCGGATCTTATTTATTTGCGTGTTCTCTCTCTGTCATTTAATTAGTTTGGATAGGGGTTTGTCGATCTTGTTGATTTTCTTCAAGAACCAACTTTTTGTTTCATTGATTCTTTGGACTGTTTTCTGCGTTTCTATTTTGTTGATTTCCGCCCTCAGTTTTATTATTTCCAGTCTTCTACTTCTCCTGGGCGCGTCTGCTTCTTTTTTTTTTCTAGAGCTTTCAGGTGTGTTGTTAAGTCCCCAATGTATGCATTCTCCATTTTCTTTAGGTGGGCACTTAGTGCTATGAACTTTCCTCTTAGCACTGCTTTCATCGTGTCCCATAGGTTTGAGTATGTTGTCTCCTTATTTTCATTAAATTCAAGGAAGACTTTAATTTCTTTCTTGATTTCTTCCTTGACCCAGGTGTGGTTCAGTAGTTGACTGTTCAGTTTCCATGAGTTTGTCGGTTTTTTGGGGGCAGCGTGGTTGTTGCCTTCTAACTTTAATCCGTGATGATCTGATAAGACACAAGTGGACACTGATATTTTTTTGTATCTGTGGAGGTTTCCTTTGTTTCCGAGTATGTGGTCAATTTTTGAGAAGGTTCCATGAGCTGCAGAGAAGAAGGTATATTCTTTCCTATTTTGGTGGAATGTTCTATAGATGTCTGTTAAGTCCATTTGCTTCATTACCTCCAATAATTCTCTTAATTCTCTATTAGGTTTCTGTCTGATTGACCTGTCCCTTGGAGAGAGAGGTGTGTTGAAGTCTCCTACTACTAGTGTGTGTGGTTTGATGTCTGCCTTGAGTTCTAGTAATATTTCTTTTACATAAGTAGGTGCTTTTATATTGGGGGCGTATATATTCAGGATTGAGATGTCCTCCTGATGAATTGTTCCTGTTATGAGTATAAAGTGACCGTCTTGGTCTCTTCTGATTGATTTTAGTTTGAAGTCAGTTTTGTTAGAAATTAGTATGGCCACACCTGCTTTTTTCTTAGGACCATTTGCTTGAAACACCTTTTCCCAACCCTTTACTCTGAGTAGGTGCCTGTCTTTGTGGTTGAGATGTGTTTCTTGCAAACAGCAGAATGTTGGATCCTGTTTTCGTATCCAATCTTTTAGCCTGTGCCTTTTTATAGGTGAATTGAGCCCATTAATATTAAGTGATATTAATGACCAGTGGTTGTTTACTCCGGTTATTCTTATTGTTTTTGGTAGTAGAGTTTGTGTATCTCCCTTCTTTGAGATGTTCTGGTGAAGGCTCGCTAGATGCCTGAGTTATTGTAGGCAGTGTTGGTAATGTTGGATTCCTTGGGTTGCGATTTTCCTTCTATTACTTTCTGTAGGCCTGGATTTGTGGCTACGTATTGTTTAAATTTGTTCTTATCCTGGAATGTCTTGTTTTCTCCATTGATAATGAACGATAGCTTGGCTGGGTATAGTAGTTTGGGTTTGCATCCATGGTCTCTTAGCTTCTGCAGTACATCTATCCAGGACCTTCTGGCTTTCATGGTTTCCATAGAGAAGTCAGGTGTAAGTTTGATCGGTTTACCTTTATAAGTTACATGCCCTTTTTCCTTTGCAGCTCTTAATATTCTTTCTTTAACCTGTACATTTTTTGTTTTGATTATTATTTTGGCGAGGAGATGTTTTTCTTTGATCCAGTCTGTTTGGTGTTCTGTATGCTTCTTGAATATTTAAATGAATATCTTTCTTTATGTTGGGAAAGTTTTCTTCCATAATTTTGTTAAAAATATTTTCTGGGCCTTTGAGCGGTGACTCTTCTCCTTCTTCTATTCCTATTATTCTTAGGTTTGGTCTTTTTATTGTGTCCCATATTTCCTGAATGTTTTGTGTTGAGAATTTGTTGGCTTTGCTGTTTTCTTTGATCTGTGCGTTTATTTTCTCTATGGTGTTCTCAGAATCTGAGATTCTTTCTTCTATCTCTTATATTCTATTGATTATGCTTGTTTCTGTAGACTCTGCTCATTGACCTTGATTTTCCATAACCAGCTGGTCCTCAGTTTGTGTTTTCTTCCTTACCTTCATTTCAGTTTTTAGTTCTTGATCTGTTTCCATTACCTGTTTGATCGTTTTTTCTTGGTTTCCCAGGGTATTATGTACGTATTTACTCATTTCTTCAAACTTTTTGTTATACTTCTCATCCATTTCTATAAGGGCATTTTTTACATGTTGTTTAAGGGACTCTATTGTCTTCATAAAGTCAATTTTTTCCACTTCTTCTGTGTTAGGGTGTTCAAATACTTCTGTTGTAAGATCATTGGGTTCTGGTGTTTTCATGTTGTTTTTCAGATTATTGGGTGAATTCTTGCCTTGGTGCCTGCCCATCTCTTCCTATTGATCCTATCTAATGGCTCTTTTAAAACCAGATCAGGTTTCCCTGCTGGCCAAGGTTTCCGCTTACCAATTGCCCTCGCTGTTTCCTGGTTCCTGCTGCAGGCCACGAACCCTCTCACCTCTCCCAAGGGTCTTCAGGATCAGAACCAGGCTCCCCGTTTGCCAGTGACCTCACCAACAAAAGGCCTACCTCTTTGATTTAATTGTAGTGGGGTGATCTGCTCTCATTATTGTGCGCCCGTCCCCGCCTCGTGCGTCTGCCGCTGTGCTGGCCCCCACCGCTTGCCTCTGTCTCAGGCCGGTGCCAGACACCGCGTCGGTCCCCCCTCGGGTTTTCTCTTTGATTTACTTGTAGTGGGGCGATCTGCTCTTGTTATTGCGTGCCTGTCCCCTCCGCTTGCGTCTGCCACCGCGCCAGTCCCCCAAAGCCTATTCCTGATTGCAGCACTTCTCTGCTGCAACTGCGAGCCGAGCCTCTCTACCCTGCGACTAGTCAACTTTCAAGGCCGGAAGTTCACTGGCAGATCTGACTTTCTTGGCTCCCGAGGCTTGATTAGAGAGCAGCTTCTTCTGGCGTAGCTGATGGGTCAACCTTTATTTTTTTTTAAAGATTTATTTATTTATTTATTTATACAGTATCCTGCCTGTAGGCCAGAAGAGGGCACCAGATCTCATTACAGATGGTTTTGAGCCACCATGTGGTTGCTGGGAATTGAACTCAGGACCTCTGGAAGAGCAGTCAGTGCTCTTAACCACTGAGCTATCTCTCCAGCCCTCAAAACATTTTTATATGTTGATACATATTTATTATATTGCAATGTACATTTCTACCTTTGATCAAGATACTTATACATTGTTTACACTTTGAGGTCATTTCCTCATTTGTTGGACAGTTGTTTATTGTCTTAGTCTTTAAGTTATATAGGTATTACAAATTATAGATCAATAGTCATTTATGCTTGTTTATTGTCTACACAACAAATCTCAATATATCATAATTATCAGGTCTACAAATGATTACTTAACTGGCCATTGCAATAAAACAATACATGATCATTAAAACAATGTGCTTGGTTTTATATTCTGAGATATTATTGCCAGTTACAGGGAATCTGATGCCCACTTTTGACTTGTGCAAGTACCGAGAACACACGTTACATACACACATACACATAGGAAAATACTCATACATATCAAAAGTAAAAGCTAAACAATATTAAACAGTGTTCTAGCACATTAATGACACAGAGAAATTGTTCCCATATGTGTGTATAAGGTATTTTGGTCATATCAACCCTTCTATTCCATCTCCTGTCCCTTTCCCACTCCCTAGCTGCTTTCTCATCTCAATTACTCTCCCTCCACTCTTTAAAAATTTTTTGGGGTCCCATGATTTCATTTGGGGTTATTTATAGATGCAACGGTGAGGAGTTATTGATAACAACATAGGCTTATTTCTAGGGGTAATATCGCTGAACAAAATGCTTCTTCAGCTCCAGCACCATTAACTGCAGATAGATTCTAAGGAGCTCTGGAGACTCATGACTCCTCTCTCTCCATGAAGGGAAGGCTGACAGGTCTGCTCTTGTGCAGGGATCGTGCAAGTGCTCAGAGCTGCTGAGAGTTCAGCAGTGCAGCAGCCCTGTCATGATGGAACACAGGGTTCTCTTACAGACTTTCTTCCCCCTCTTGTAAGCGGTTTCCTGACTCATGAATGTGGGAATGTAGATGTCTGGTTTATTGACTGCTTTTACCTTCATGCCGTAGGCTTACCCCCCTGGGACAACATTTTGGTGACCTGGTTGGCGAACTCTCTGTTGGCTCCATTGGTCTCTATTTCCTCTGTGGCTTGTGACAGTTGATGGGACAGCTCATGGGCAGCTGAAGGTTTCTGTCTGGAAAGGTTTTGCAGTGAAATCCAAAGCTCCAGACTATGAGTCTGAAAGTAATTAGCCCGGTACACCAACACAGAAGTCTGCAAGTCATTGGTTAACCTGTACCTAGATGCAAAGGGGTTTGAATGAGAAACTTGGCTTCTCCTCACAGAGACCAACCCTGACCATGAGCAGGAGGCAAGCAATGAACCTAGCAAGGGCTTCCTCTCAGGGACTGAGACAGGTGGAAGGTTCTTGTTTTTGTTGTTTTGTTTGTTTCTGTGTTTCTGTCTAGGTGACATTGCAGAACCAAAAAAGATTTGGGTCCCCAACAGAAGATTCTTAAGCCAGGGGATTCTCATACCAGAGAAAGCATTGGTTAATAGAGAGAGCAGGAAGTGACAGAAAAACAGACACCCAGATACACACAGAGACTAAAGACAACCACTGATGACCACCACACATTCATACACCTGGACAGACAGGGGCAATCCAGTGACATCCCTTAGGCTTCTGACACTGGACCAGTGGCCTTGTTGGACCTCTTCTGTGTGTCCAAAAAGATGTCACCTTAACTGGACATACCTCTAGAGGTGACATTCTAATTTTATTTCCTTTTGAGGTGGAGATGTCAGACTCCTCTGAAGCCTTATGCAACATTTAATCAAAGGGAGCCCTGGGGACCTAGAACTCAGGTTGCACAGTCCCAGAACAATAATTCTTAATCTTCCCAATGTTGTGACCCATTAAGACAGATTCTCATATTGTTTTTGGTCTCAAACCATAAAATTATTCGTGATACTCCATCATAACTGTAGTTTTACTATTGGTCTGAATTGTAATGTAAATATCTGATATGCAAGGTATCTGGTGTGTGACCCCTTTGAAAGGGTCCTTCAACCCCCAAAGGGAGTTGTGACCCACAGGTTGAGGACCACTGCCCTAGGGTGTAGTAGTAAGAGTGGTGGGCTGCATCCCCAGCACCCGGCCACCCGCACGGCTAGCTTTACCCGAATTAATTACACACAAACTGTATTCATTTAAACACTGCTTGGCCCATTTCTATCTAGCCTCTTCTAGGCTAATTCTCACATATTAATTTAGCCCATTTCTAATCATCTGTGTAGCCCATGAGCTGGCTTACCAGGAATGATCTTAACCTGCGTCTGCCTGGAGTGGGAGAATCATGGCGACTCCTGACTCAGCTTCTTTCTCCCTGCATTCTGTTCTGTTTACTCCACCCACCTATGTTTTTAACCTATGAGGGCCAAGCAGTTTCTTTATTGCTTAACCAATGAAATCAACAGAGTGATATATAACACTCCCCCATCACTAGGGGCTTCTTGACAACCACAGTCTTCCCTGCTCCAAGGGACCCTGAGCTCTCCAGTGTCTTGAGGTCTTACTCAGGATTCTCTGCAGGAACTTCCAGAAATGTAGGTTATTCACTAGAGAAAACTGCTCAGACAAAGATTTAAGTCAATAGAAACTCTTTATTAGCTGATCATCAACTACACTGGGTGTTTAAGGTCCCAGTGTAGCACTGAACCTCTAGGTAGAGCTTTTAAACACAAAACCATGTTCTGAATGGACATAGTCAGTTAATAGAAGAGTTGGCAGAAGTGGAAGGACAGAAGCCTAAAGCAAGGTTAATCCATTCAGAGACTTGTATGGACTAGGCCTTTATTTGAGTTTTGGCAGGTAGTGCTTCCTATATGCTGAGTTTTACAGCTTGGATGGAGCTTCCATCATGGAGTCAAGTGTGCCCTGGTACAGTTACCAGTGATTTCTACTAAACAACTGGTCCTCAACTTCCGTTTTCTATGATTAGTTGTTAGAGGTTACCTTTTGATATCTGAGATATTTGATTATTGCCAGTTATATATGCAAGAGTTAAAAACTTCACATTCCCACTAAGGAGATCCAGTAATCCTGTTTCCTATGCTAGGGATCGGTAATAACCACTTCTCTCCAGATCTCTAGTAAAAGTAGTTTCACAATGAGAGCAATTCCCACTAAGGAGCACCAAGAGAAACAGTACAAGGTGATAAGAAAAGACTCTAAGCAATTAGCACAGCGTGATAGACCATGAAGTGTTGTGTCTGCAGCATCATGATTCATCTGGTGGAGGCTGATGGAAAGGGAGAGTGGTGGCACCAGATGAACCCTCATGACTTTCCTGGAGCATCTTCAACCTGCAGCAAGGAAACACATCTATTGAAGGATCTGAGGAGAGCCTGGGTCAGTTCTCCTGGGTGCCCTGTACCAGTCATCACCACCCCACAGCCACGCTCACTGAGGGTCATTCAGTTCCCTCCTCCATCACCCCTGGGCTCTCCATCCTGGATCCCCTACTCTCTTCCTCCTTCTTTCCCTTGTCACAGGGAATGCTGCAGACCTGGAAGTTCAGAATAGAGTGGTGATGACTATCTCTGCTTCCTGACTCAGGGCCTGATGCCTGTGACTGTCCTGGTCCAACCAAGTCCATCTGAGCAGCCCAGATGGGAGCAGACTCCAGCACTAGCTCAGTCCACTGGTCTCCTGTGGGGACACTACTCCCGGGATTCTAGAGGCTATTGCTGCTGCTTGATTTATATCTAGTTTCTATCTGTGCATGTGAGCCTGCATGCCTATAAGTGCACTGTGTGAATGCCTGCAGTCTGTTCAGAAGAAGGGGCTGGATCCTCGGACCCAGAGCTGTATGCTTGTGATTGCCCTGTGGGTGCTGGGAACAGAACCTGTGTCTGATGCACGAACAGCGCTTGTTCTTGTCACTGGGCCATCTCTTTATTTTTATCTTTTTAACTTTGCCTGTGGGTTGAAACCCTCTTCTTCTATATATTAAGAGGAACTGCCTGCCATGTTCTGTGTTTCTGCTGTCTCCACATCTGCATCATGGGATCCTCCTGATTGGGAGCCTGCTTTGAGCACACACCTGCTGTGTTCCCTCCTCATTCCTGCTGCTCTGTGACATGATTCCTGTCCCATCAAGGCTGAGCATGCAAAGCTATTGCTAGCAGGTGACATGAACTCCAGATCTCCTGCCTCCTTTCACAATAAGATGCTACAGTTGAGGGACAAGAGCGTGACTTCAGGAATTCACCCTTGCTTCTTCACTCCTAGCCCATCTGTCCCTTACACCACACCCAGTCCTGCCCTCAGTACCTGTCATTGCAGATACTTTAAGAGAACCAGGAGGGCTAAGGTGAACAGCAAGACAAAGGCATTGGGCTTCACGGTCATGGATGAATTCTGGTCCACATCTGGGGCAATGGTTGGTGAGGCTGAAGTGAAAATACCAGCTGTGTCTTTGACCAGACCTGAAATCAAGAGAAAAGTCTCACCATAGCTTCTGGGTCCTCTGGTAATTCAGCAACACAGAGAGTTCCACCCCTGTTGCTGTGCAACAGCTGTTAGGTGGGTCCCAAGTAGGAAAGGAGAGAGGGCATGTTCCCTGACCACAAAGGACTCATGGAGCTATGGTAGGGGAAGCAGGGTATTGATGGGGCCTTATCGTTACTGCTGGCAGGAGAGCAGGCATGAGATTGACCTGTGAGGACGGTGTCAGGGAAGAAGAAAGATCAGGTGAGAAAAGCAACAGTGAGTCTTGAAATGAAGAAAAGGCCAGGAAATACAAGGATGCTCAAACTGTGACAGCCAGCGAGAACCACAGTAAGAACAATACAAACACAATTAATGTGATTGGAGAGGCTGAGAAATGAAATGACTGACGGAAAAAATGAGCTTAAACTCAAGAACGTATAGTGATTAGATTACCACACACACACACACACACACACACACACACACACACACCTCAACTCTAGAGAGTTTCTTTCCAGTTACCTGTAGGCTCCAGCTTTTCTTCTAAGTGTGACTTGATCATCTCCTTAAGCCAGGCCTTGCAGTCCCCCTGTGAGGTCGTGGATAAGAAGTCTGTTAAATCCTTGTTTTTCTCCAACATCTCTTTTATCTGCATGGATCCAGGGTCAACTTCAGTCCACTTTCCAATGCCTAGGTGAAGATACAGCACTTTCTGTCCATTGAGGTATAGGTCACAGGATGCATAGGAATTTTCATCTGCTTCATACCAACAGCATTTCTTGGCCTGCAGAGAGAGGGGCTCTGTGCCCATTGGAAAGGGATCAGCCTCTGGCTTTGATGAATTCTGTCTACCTACCCTCCTCCCTTTCCATCCTCTGACCTTGCTCTACCCTCCACATTATTTTAGCCTTGCTTGGTGCTGGACCTCTGAGGTGGGAGGGACCACCAGTGGTTCATTTCTTATCCTCCAGGAAAACAATGAATGTCCCTAACCCATCACAAATCCTGTTCTTTCCCTCAGGTGGGCATCTGATTGTTCTTTCATTTACTTTGTAACATTGGGGGATTGAACCTAGGTCCTCATGGATGCTAGGCAAGCACTCTGTTACTGAGCTTCATACCCAGCACTATGGGGCTGTTTGAAACTCACCTCTGATTGTATCAATCTCCTGTTTCATGAGAAGTGCTTGGTCAGTGACCAGGTCAATTCCGTCTTTCAGAGTGTCAACCTGTCCTTCCCAGGACTGTATGGCTTTTAGTGTTTCCCCCAGACCACTAATTGCACGGCAGTTTGTACTGTCACAGGTAATAAAAGTCTTTTCATCCAGTTGTCCTTGGACTTTGTGGGACAGTCCAGACTCTGAAATGTTAACAGTGTAGGTGTAGCAAAGAGAAACAGCATCTGTGAAGGAAACATGCAGTGAAGTTAGGGATGCAGAGCAGGAGCGCAGAGACAGTCTCTGCCTGTGGAATAGGAAAGTCCTCTGGAAAAGGGAGTCTTTAAAAATGTAGAAATAAGTAAATAAAATGAAACTTGAACTTGCATTGTGTTAAGTAAAGTATATTTTGTCATTCTCTCTTATTTGAGGATGCAGTTCAGGGTGTGGCCAAACCCTGCTCCCTACCAAAACAATTCTCTAATCTGGTATCACATGATCTTGCTGTGGTGGGCCCTGTCAGTGATGGCAGGAAAATTCAGGATGTCTTCTCTGGATCTGTTCATCCTGTAGAATCTCCAGAAGCTGCTCATGGAGACCGTGTGGAGACAGGATGGTGCCTGAAGCTGGAGGGGGGGGGGGGTGGGGACAGAATGGAGCAGGGTGAGGATGGAACAGAGGTTGCATGGACACAGTTTTTACTGATCTGTACTCTCAGATCATAGACTTGAACATCTTTGCCAGTTTGATCCTGCCTAGACTCACTTACGAGGGGAGTGTGCATTGAGGGACTGTTTTGACTCTTCATGATGTAGTAATGTCCAAACACTGTGGGCATTACCATTCCCTGGGCAGGTGGTCTCTGGCTGAATAAGAAATCTAGCTACGCTGGAGCTAGTGATCCAGACAGCAAGCAGCATCCTCCATGGTTCCTGCTGTTCCTCTCTGACAGTTAAGCAAATTTCTTGATCCTAGATAATGCTGTGTGGAATAGCACGTGGGCCCTGACCTCCATCCGGGCTTAGAAGAAGGAGTCAAATAAATCAGTTTCCCCCTTAAGCTGCTTCTGGTACAGTGTTTATCACAGCAACAGAATTAAACCAGAACAACACGCGCCAGATCCCCTGTCTACTGCACTGGTCCAGGGAAGGCTTCCTGGACTGGTCAGAGGCTAGCCCACACTATAGGACACAGAAGATCTAGGCTGGTTAAATCTGGCAGTAGAAGAGTGAGGGTGAAAAATCTCAGAGAAGTGCATGTGCCAGAGTGGATGGAACAGCAAACACTTCCAGGGGAAGTGTACAGAGTCCATGCTGTCTGTGGATGCTGGAGCATCCCTGCTGAGAAGCACAGTGAGAAGGACCAGGGAGAAGGGCAACAACATTGCTGGAAACTCAGAGATGATGATAATGATGATGCTGAGGGTGGGGTTAGGAAACTGTATTCCGGAATCCCAGATAATATGGCACAGAAAAATCCCACCAGGTGCAGTGGTCAAGAGGCAGTAACATCAAGACAGTGGTCTGTTTATGAGTAGGGGGACCCAACTTGATGCCTAACTGCTTAAGAGAGTCATGGCTAACAGATTATCAAAACTCTAAATACAGATAAGTGGTTAGCCAACCCACATGTGACTGAATTTTAATAATTAAAGACAGAAGAGATAATCATGAAGCTAAAAGCTGCTGTCTATGAAAATCCCAGGCTCCTGTGCCCATTGTTTAACTGAACCATTGGGGCTAAAGAGGTGGTGCTGTGGTTGTGGGCACTGTCTGCTCTTGCAGAGGATCCACATTTGATTCTCAGCAACCACACATGGTGGCTCAACACTGCCTGCAACTTCAGTTCCAGAAGATCCAACGATCTCTTTTGACCTCTGAGGCCACCAGGAACATATGTGGCCTGGCTGAAGGAAGTATGTTACTGGGGATATGGCTTTAAAACTCATTCCCATTTCTCCACCTCTAGACCTTGCCTGAGGTTTAAGATGTGTGTTCTGAGCTGGGCATGGTATCACATGGCTCTCATGACAGCACTTGAGAGGCAGAGGAAGGCAGATCTTTGCGAGTTTGAGTCCATATTGTTCTCAATAGTGAGCTCAAGGATAGCCAGAAGTATATAGGGAGACCTTATCTTAAAAAAACCAAACCAGCTGTGCAGTGGTGGCACAGACCTTTAATCCCAGGACTCAGAAGGCAGAGGTAGGAGAATTACTGTGAGTTCGAGGTGAGCCTGATAACAGAAGTAGTTCCAGAACAAGCCAGGACTGTTTCACAGAGAAACCTTGTCTCAAAAAACAAGCAAACAGAGCAAAGTGTAGTCAACCAGGAGATGTGCTACACTAAAATGGTAAGAATGATAATAATAATAATAGTAATAATAAACCAAACCAATCTAAAAATATGTGGGTTCTGAGCTTGCTGCTCCAGACACCATGCATGCTAATTGTCAAGCTTTTCCATGGTGAGGTGACAGACTCTTGTCACTCTGAATCTCTAAGATCCCAAACCCTTCCTTCTGTGTGTGACCTTGGCCTTGGTGACTAAAACAGCTACTGTATCAGTTCTGAAGTCTTCACAGGATAGATGGTCTCTGTTACACCTGCTCGGCTCTGTTCTTGGAGCTTGAAAGCAGCAGAGATGACATATGCATGAAGAGCAGGGCTGGACCTGCCTCTAGGACCCTCTGACCAGGACAATCTGTCAGTCTGAGGTGTCATTCCTAGGAAATCACACTGGTTCATGGCAGTGTCTAATTGGAGAATCGCCTTGCTTGGGCAGGAGTCAGCATGACTCACCTGCAGCAGGGAAAATACACTCTAATTCACTGTGGCTCCTGGCCTGGTCCTGGGCCCTGGAGAGAGCAGCCTCTGGGTCTGGGCTATCAGAAAACCCATCAGGCTTCAGGCAGACATCATGAGGTGAGCACTTTACCTCTAGGCTATTAGGTAGACAGGTCACAGTCAGATAGGATGTCCAGAAGAGAGACATGGCTGCAGGGACATAACAGGCCACTTGTATGTTGAAAGCTGCCTAGCAGGGAGAGACAAGGACTTTTTCTGACAGAACATCTCCAGTTCCCCAGATGGTTCTGGAACTCTTACCTCATCTAGAGAAGTAATTCAGGTTAGTTCTGAAGTAAGCTGCCACCTCTACCTCAGCAAGCACCTTGGGCCTTGAGGAGTGTCCTCTATGGGCATGAAATCCAAGGAATCCATAGGACAGCAATGGAGAGATCAAGAAACCCTAAAGCCAGCCCCCCTCCTGTCATTTCTAGCTGACCCAGATGTCACAGGCAGCATAGAACCCACTGCTGACTAGGAAACATGCAGCTTGCACAGTACATTAGAACACACTCGGAGAGTGGGGGGGGGAGGGGATGGACACCAATTTTGATACATGGGGTAGACCCTAATCTGGGATCAGAAGAGTGATGGAGACCAAATCTGCTGTCCCGTTCATCAGCTCGCTACCTTCTGAGTCTGCCACACTAAGTGTTGTATTGAGTATTTGATGCAAGACAGATTTAGTGAAGCTTGCCATGTGGAAGATACTTAGTGCCTGCTGTTTACAGAAAAACAAAACAAACAAAAACACGAAGCACAAATCTATTCCTGCCTAAAGGAACAGCATTATTGGATAACATTTTTCTAGGAGGTAGACTACATGGGCCCATGATGCCAGGGCAGAGTCTTCCACATGTCCCTACCTAGTACCATTGCTGGAATCCACTATAGTCAGCCCTGAGTAGCTTAGGTGCTAATCCACAGATTGTCCCCTGGTGGAAAAGGGGCTGAAAGGCACTTTATGGATGGGGAGTGGGAAAGGGTATATGGACAGGGAAGGGCGCTGAGCTGGCTGGTGGTTGATGAGTCTCATAGAATTGAAGCTGAAGGCTGATGGGAGAAAGTTGTAATCCTAGCACCTGACAGACCTAGAGAGAGAAGGAATTGTTGCAAATTCTTTAGTGTCGGCTATGGTGTGAAGTCCTGCAGTAAAACAAAGCAACAACAAGAATAAAAGTGTAAAAAGTAAGAAAGAGGGTGGTTGTGCATGCTGTGTTCCAAGAAGCACCCTTTGTCACCTGCTGGAATAAAGGGTGGAATGGTGGGAAGGACAGTTCCAGGGCAAAGAGGCTCAGGAATGGAGGAGGGCTTCTGAGGAATCCCCTGGGAAGACAGTCTTCAGAGCAGACTGCTTTAAATCCAAGGGAGCTGTCTGAGCTTCTTGACAGTGTCTGGCACTGTGCCCATCACCTCTGGACCTCCTGACTTGGTTTAGGCTTCCTGTGGACTTCAGCATGGGGGAATGCTCACTGTGTCCCCAGGCATCTTGTCTTCCTGACTGGTCCCAGTCTGGAACTTTTTCGCTCCTCCCCTGAGCATGATAGGGGCAGGACAAGGGACAGTGCGTCTCAAGGGCAGCTTTTCTGCAGGTGCCTCTTTTCTGAGGGTCCAGGAGCTTCCCAGAGGAGGACTGCTACCTTGGGATTCAATAGCCTGTTCCCTCCCATCTCCATCCTCCTCCCCGCACCCCTTAGTTTAGAGCAAGGCAACTCACCGGTGGATAGCGTGTCCATCAGACAGATCAGCAGAACAGGAAAGCACAGAGCCTGGGTGGAAGGACAGTGCATGGTTGCTGCACTCACAGGTTTAATAACCAGAGTTGTGGAGAGAAGCGCTGAGGTCTGTGCTGCCCTGCAGAGAGTTCACAAAGGTGCCAGTGGACTCTCTGGGAGCAGGGAGTACCTCCCTTTCCCTTTAAAGGACTTCAAACACCCATCACACCCGCCACATCCGCCAACACATGAGAGGGTGACATCCAGTCCCCAGCCTTTTAAACTTCTTGTTCCCGCCCAGAAAACGGCTCCACCTTCTAGTTTCCACATTGGAAATTTACCAAAGCAATGATAGTTATGGCATGACACCAAAAAGCTACATATTTATGTCTTGTTGGAGTAAACTTGGAGTCACGCCCAGGAGTCTCATCAGACTCTATGACACATACCTTCTTTACACCAGTGTCTCCCTCACCCTCCCTACTCCACCCTGCTGTTGGCCAGTTCTCCTCCAAGATCCAGCTGGTCCTTCTGCACTTCCCACAGCCTTCCCTCTCCCTACATCTCAATCCCAGACTCATTTTCTCCACCAAGTTCCTTCCCCTCAATCCTGTCCTCCACCCTCATGTTAATTGTTGTCCTGATTCTTGGCTCAGGGACCCAGCACTCCCCATCCCCTTACAGCTTGGGCCATTCTCCCCTCCCCACTTTCATCCCCTTCCTTTATCCCCATGCCCCCACACAGGGAAGACAATTACTATCTTGTCAGCAAGGCTGTGCTTTTCTCCATAACCTTGTGACATTGGAACCTAAGACCTTTAAAAAGTTTGGCCATCACAAAATTATTCCAATTAGGAACAGATTCTGGGGCCTAGAGAGATGGCTCAGAGGTTAAGAGCGCTGACTGCTCTTCCACAGGACCCATGTTGGAATTCTATCCTCTCTTATTCATTCTGTCCTGAGCCTTAGGTGTGGGATATTTTGAGGAAGCATCCCTTGGGACCGACTCCACAACCCTGCATGTTGATTGACTGTGGTTTTCTATAGAGGTCTCCATCCTCTCCAAAGAGAAGTTTCCTTAATGGGGGTGAAGAATACATTAACCCTTGTGTTAAAGGATAAATGCTTATAGATTGCTGTTAGAGATTATGCTGGTTTAGTAAATGAGTGGCTGTGGATTCTCCCCCAGTAACCATGATGTCAGCACTGAGAAGTTAGCTAGCTGTCCAGTACCATGCAGGCGTGATGTCCCTCTGGCTGAGCAGGTGTTAAATTCAATGAGAGAGATGCTGGTTACCACCAAGGCATGTGTGCCACTTCTGTACCTATAAGGGTTACTGTGGCATGCTACTCATTGATGTGGTCCATAGGCATCGAATGATAGGTGGGACTGTTGGAAGCCCCCCCCCCTCCTTTGGAAGCTTGCATGGCACCTTTTGGAACTAAGAAACTAGTCCCTCAGGGAGGTGACTTCAGGTCAGTTACAGCTCAGGGACCTCAGGGCCCTGTCTCTAAAGTGCATGGTGTCTTCAGCAGTAGGGTGTTACCTTCCAACGCTGCTGGTAAACAAGGGCAACAGCAATGGGCTGTATGTTTTGGGAGTTTTTAGACAGCCCTGACCAACAACTCAAAAGAGGGTCCTTTTGCCTAGTATTGGGGTTTTGTTAGGTAGTCTTTTGGAGGAAATGCCATCAACACACATGAAAAAAAATGTTCATTAAAACTACATATGCATAGTTATACCCTGAATTACATTTGCTTTTTTTAGGTAAATAGTTAATGTTAAGAGTCCTTGTGACTTTTCCAGCCATCATATTGTTATTTTACCTCCCTTGCTCCTTCTCTTATATTTACCTTCCTTAAGGAGACCTCATTTTCTGTATTTCCCTAGCAACACAATTGTATCAATTCTGATATTCCCCTTTACCCTCCTCCTACCTTCTTCTGCACTGCCCTTCCTCTCCCTCCCTAAGTCCCTTGTCCCTATCATATTATCTAACTCCTATGTGATACTGATGGGTCAGTACTAGGGCCTGAATGACTGACAGCCTGTCTTTTATAAACTGGACCAGACGGTTTAAGATGCAGGGCCCAAACAGGAGTATCAGAAGGAGGATAATCAAGGGACCCATCAAAGAAGACAATAGAGTTGTAAACCAGGGAGACTTATTAAACCATCCTACGAACCATCCTTGCTGTGATTCAAACAGCTTTTGTCTCTGCTTTAATCTTTCTCTAAGTTTTGTCATGGATCTTCTAACCAATCCAGTATGGTCAGCATAAAAGTAACATTTTCCCCTGAGTGTAGCACAAAGACTCCCTTTCTTTAAAAGCAACAGGTCCAGGCCCCTCCTGTTATGGAGCACCACCTCTGAAAGATTTGCTCAGACAATAGCCATATGAAAACTAGTACAATTGATGGGACAAAATAACTTATACTTTACAGAGAAGTATTGGGAGAAGATAGTAGAACATCTCTAGGATGTGCAGAATAGCTCTTAACAAAATTATCTGAATGAGGTTTGAAAGTAACTACATGGTAGACATTGTGAACCACTGTAGACCCGAGAATAGCACCCAACACTGTGGCAATAATAGTCTATTGACTACAAAGAACTTAACTCAGCCCTAAGAAACATATGGATGCCCTCTCATAAGAGGCAAGTTCAGTATTATGAAGACGAATCTCTTTTGCTGTAGACACCGGGAGTGTTGATCCTCAACTCCAGAGAATGTGCCGGAGAGGTCAGTTTTGGTCCAGCTGGCATCACATGGCATTTACGGGTTTCCATTGCATTCTGTAGCATCAGCTTTATCCAAATGTACAGGGTTGTGTCCATTGTGAGAACTTTAACAAACAATGAGAGAAAATGCAATACAGGATGACAAATGTTTAAAACAAAACAAAAAGCCCTAAAGCCAGAGGACAGCCAATGAAGACATAAATATCTTTTTTTGAGACTGACCTTACCCAGGCTTTACATTTGTAAGTACAACATTAAAAAAAGTTTTAACATCCCATTAACATCTATTTTATCATATACTAAACCACATCTGTTTATCTTTTGAAAGCCATATCATTTTATAACCCCACAGATTAAAGTAAGATTTTCCTGTAGGAAAACAAAACCTGTCAAGAGGTAAGGAAGCTTTAGGTGTGTTTGCTTTTCTCTGCAGTTATCTGCACAGAACAGTCTGATCTGGAAAAATCTCAAACTGTACAAAATAATTCCTGTCAATAGGTCCCAGACACACAGAGGAGGAAAAGGACAGAATTGCCTTTTGCTTCTGCTGTCTGATATTGTGCTTCAAAAGACACTAAAAAGTAAGCAGAGCCCTGTGGGTTTCTGACTCTAGGAAAGAAGAGCCTTAAAGGTGATGTAAGCCCACCTTATAGCAGATGTGCCTGCCCTGTATAAGCCTTGAGCTCAGGATTTCATCACCAGGGTCAGCCACTATCAGCGGATACATGAGCAGCAGCTAACTAGCCAGGCAACAGAACTAGTGGCAGCAATTGCCGGGGTGTTTTGAACCCAGAACAGGACAGGAGGGAGGGAGGTCTGTCCAGTCATTTTTGCTGGTCTACAGGGCCAATTATATCAATTTGTTCTTTTAGAATCTTATTTATCCTATCTATCTGACCTGAGCTTTGGGGTTGATAAGCACAATTTTCAATTGATCCCCAATGTCTTGGCCACATCCTAACTTACCTGGGCAACAAAGGCAGGTCTATTATGGGACATGATTATCTTGGGCATCCCAAACCTCAGGATGATTTCTTTATGATCTTTTTAGCCATTACATTGGGTGTCTCAGTCTTGGTCAATGTATGATGGCTATCTTCTTTGGCAAATGTGTGGCCTCCTGGAGGCTCAAAATTTCCGTAGATGTCAACAGTCGTTTTTGTCTGTATATTGCTTCGTGTATATAGGTGAGCGCAAAAGCATACCTGCTGTTAGTATAGACGTTCCCTCTGCCATCTGCAGAGCTTGTATCAAAGCCACAAGTTCAGCGTTCTGGTCGGGCCGCCATCCCTGAGGGGAGGCTACTGGCCCAGATCATTTGTTTCCTGTCCACCAATGTTGTCCCCGCCTTCCGCTTACCTTCAGTCTTGTGTATCTGCTCAGCTTGGACCGCCAGCCTTGTGCCCCTGGCAAGCTTCGTCCTCATTTTTGGCTCTGCCTGGCACAGCTTAGTCTGCCATTTTGCCATTTGCTTGTCCTTTATGCAGATGCTGGTAGGATCCATAGTCCATCAACGTCAGCCCAGCACAGGAGCAGTAGTCAGGCACAGGAGGGCACCTGTGGTAGCATGGTGACTGCTGTATCGCAGTCTGACATGGGTGAGGGGAGCAAGACTGTAGAGTGAGCAGTCAGGGCTCATGCAGGCTTTAGAGCAAGCACAGCACCAAGGCAGTTGCTAGGAGGTGAGGATTTCTTCAGCGGTGACGGCAGGGAGAGGTGGTCATCCTGGTGAGGAGGGCGTGGCAGAGGCAGACAAGCAGCCTGCGTCTCCTGCAGAACTGAAAACAGCAGCGAAAGCAAAAGTCCCTTGTTTGGTTAACAAAAGGCTCTGGTCATACATTCAGAAGTGACCAGGGAGGAACGAGTCATTTATTTGTCTTTTTCTGAAATTTATAGTTCGTAAGGTGTCCAGTTTGTATTCTTTACTCAGTTCCAGTGTCCCTCTTCATTTGTCTTTGATCTTCTGTTGCCCAGGCTCATTATCTGTCTGAATCCTATCTTTCTTTTGCTTCCCGCCTCTCTCTCTTTCGCTTCCCTTTCTCTGTCCCGTGTTTAACACTTTTTTGTCTCTCCAAATTTTGCAAGGTATAATCTTGTAACCTATCTACTTGCTGTAATTTTTTTTCTTATATCTGATGTTGTCTGTCCTATGTAGGCCATGGCTACTGCTGTCTGTTGGCCTTCAGAGGTTGGGTAAAATGCCTGTAAACTTTTATTAATCATTTAAGGAACACAGATTTTAACTAGCCCCTGGAGAACCTCTCTTACCTTGGCCGAGTTAGTGGGGTGCCTTGCAGCCCCGCCCTGAGTTTTGCCATGAGCCCAGCTATTATGACTGTCAGTTTCTCCCTTTAAGAATTAATTAAACATCATCATGTAGAAGAATGAAAATAGATCCATATTTATCTCTATGTACAAAACTGAAATCCAAACAAATTAAAGACCTTAACATAAGGGCAACAATATAAATAGAATTTTGAGCATAGCCTCAGTAGCATAGACATTAAAGGAAACAATCAGTAATTGAAATCTCCAGAACTGAGAAGCTTTTTGTATAACAAAGGATATAATTAACAGAACATAATATCAGCCTGTAGAATAGGAAAGGTATCTTTATCAATTATTTTAAAACCATACAAGGAACTTAAAAGCTTAATCCTCATAAAAACAAATATTTCAGTACAATTACGTCACAGACCAAAACTGTAAATTCTCAACAAATGAACTTGAAATGACTGAAAGATATTTAAAATTTGCTTAAATATAACATCCTTAATCATCAGGGAAATGCAAATTAAACAATTCTGAGATTTTATCTTATTTCTGTAAAACTGACCAAGATTAAAAATATCATTTGACAATTTACGCTTACAGCTACTTTGAACATTAGCATGGTGGATTTTCAGAATTAGATAACATATTATCTTAAAACTTAGTGACATTCTTTATATTATCATAAACAGAATCTGAAAACAACCCAAAATGCACCTTTTTATATTAATAATAAATGAGAATCTTCGCCATGTTTTTTTTTTAAATAGCCATAAACATTATAAAGAGTCAAAAGGGCCATTTTAACTCAACCTCATCATTCAGTAACACCCCCTTTGCCAATGTGGTGGGGTGAGAGGCTTTAGCAGATCTTTGCCATGTGGGGCAACTCGGGGCCCCCACCTCATCACAAGCATTGTGAGCAGACAAGTGTTAAATTTAGATCTAAACTTGGGCTGGCTTAGAAGCTCAGCTGGGCTGGGGCCTTTACAGCAATAGTTCTTGAAGACAGTGTAGTCCTGCATCCATCTAAACAGAGCTGGGAATTTACTTTCCTCTGGACACACTGCATAGTAAGAAATATAGAGACCAACAATCTGTAGTTTTTCTATAAGCACATTATTTTAAAGTGACTTAATTTAAGTTTTTTAATTTTTAAACCTGGATGTAGCACATGATGACTGGAACAGAGCATCTCCAGAAGAGAGATGCTATCAGGGCTGGTAGGCCCTTTTAATATCAGCTTACTCCACTACCTGCCACTTCTGAATCCACATTCACCATTTACCAACAGCCACAGGGATATTTACTTGCAATCTCTTGCCCTACTGCCAAAACGAAAAGGTCCAGGTTCTTTAGGGGACCTTTGCTTTTTAATAGGGTATCCGACCCCAGAGAAATAGCCTACTGCAGGTTCCCAGGCTTACTGGGTCCTGTGGGGAGGAATTAGCACCAGCTACTTCCCCTGGGCAAGGGCCACAGATCTTTGGCACAAGGTTTTACATGGCATTTGCAGATGGGGGGCTGCCATTCAGTCTCTAGCACCTTATTTTCCAAGGAAAACAAGCCTTCTCCACAGGGAACCCCACTGGGGATCCTCCCAGGACCTGGCTTCAGCCCCAGCTCCGTCCACAGTGAGCTTCTAGCTGTATAGCACAAGCTTCCCACACCCCACCTCAGTACTCACAGCAATCTAGTAGCTTTTCTCTGAATAGGATTCCAGAGGCCCCAGGAGGCATTCCCTCCAGGGAACTTGTGAGGTCAGGATTGGTCGGCCATCTGGAAGCCTCAACTCAGTTCCTCGGGATGCCACATCGGTCACCACGGAGGCTCCTCTTTAGCCTTCACACTGCCAGTAGCAGCTGGGAAGACCTTTGCAATGGCTGTAGGGGGAGGGAACACCCTGGACTGTCTAAGGCAGCCCTCCTCCCCCAGTCATCCCGTGCGGTGCTGGTGGACTTCAGGTCAGCAAGGGAGGACGTCACTCTCAGCACAGGGATTTCAGGGGGGGCCACGGCTGCCCCCTTCTCTGACTCCAGCCAGGCCAGGGTTGCTGCCATGCCCCGCCCTGCGTCCTGCTGAGAAGTTTGCTCAGAGCTGGAGCTGATTGCCCCGCCTAGGTCTGGCTTCAGGCTGTGCCACAGGAGATCACCAGTCCTGCTCCCTCCCCCCCTCGAAACAGCAAGCAGGGCAGTTCAGCGGCAGCCTCAGCAAGGCACAGCCTAGAGAAGTGAAGGAGGGGCAGACTGTCAGCGTTCCTTTTGGATTTTCACAGAGTTAGGGTCAAAGAGATGGTTACTTACTGCCCCATGGTACGAGATTTAGACTCGAGTACAAACAGATATACAAAACAAAGAACATATCAAACCCCAAAATACAACAATTAGACACAGACAATACAGACAACACAGACACGCTGCGAGGCTTCAGCCCAAAGCCGAAAGCAAAATTTCAGACGGAGACTATGGGAGTCCGGACCTCCCTTCTCCAACCAGATCCACATATCCTTCCGATATGGGTTGAGCCCCGAAGGCTCTAGATACCCTTAGAACGTCTTCCAGGGCTACGAGGGAAAGTCCGGGCTCGTCATCCCCTTTCTACCTCGCCAGATTCAGAGCACTCAGATCTGAGCTTACAGAGCTTAACAAAGAACACAAATGACACAGACACAGCTTACCTCCCAGTGGTGGGTCAGTAGTTCCTGGTGGGGGGGTCTTCAATTCCCGGCCAATGCACCAAATGAAAGACCCTCAGAGAGGACCTTTCCTCTCTGATGAAGACCCCAGAACCAGGACACTCCGAGTCCAGGCCACAGGATGCAATTAGCAAGAGGTTTATTGAGTAAACACAGGTACCTACGGGCGGCAAAGTCTTTCAGAGGACTTGCGCGCCTGCCAACTGGAGGGCAGGCTTTTTATAGGGAAGAGCAAAAAGCAAGTTTACAGAAGCAAAAGTGTGGTTATCGGAATGAGGCGGGGGCATGACTGTTCCTATCTCATAGATATCCTGTTTTGCAGTCAACCTGCTTTGTTGACGTCCTATCTTATTGACATCCTGCCTTGCAGTCTTCCTATCTCATAGACATCCTGCTCTCTCAAGCACATGGGATGTTTTTACGAGAGCAGGCTGGCTGCTGATCCGGAGAATTTTTTTTAAGCAGACAGGACTTTCCCCTGGGAGCATGCTAGCTGCGGGTTTTGAGGAGGGGGTCTGTAGGGTCTTTCATTGAAAGGAGCATGGGCTCCATAGTCCACAACTGCTTCTTTTAACTGCTAAATATCCTTAAAGGCCAGGGGGTTATGCTGCCTGGCCCTCTGTCCCTGCTGATCAATATTTTCCACAACAGGATAAATCTGCCTCTCTCTACTTAGATTATTTAACCTGTCCCGGATCTCTCGGATTTCTGCCTCTAAGTCTATAGGGGCAGAAGCAGTAGTATAAGAATATTGCGGCGGAGGTCTCATGGAGACATCTCTGTTTGCTTCCTTCCTTTCCTCTTTTTCTAACTTCTTTTTTTATCAGTGCGATCTCCTTTTTTAAAATTTCCTCTTCTTCTTCTGTATCCTTTCTAATATTTCCTGTTCCTAAAACTTCCTGTTCCTCAAAACTCTTAATAAAACTCACAGATTCTACTTCCTGAGTCTCCTCAAGGGTTTTGTTTAAACTCTCTAATTGCTCTTTCACTTTAACATCATCACTGAGAAGAGCATCTCTGACCAAGCGCCATAGTGAAAATATTGTTATGGGGAATTCTTCAGGCCCTCGCTCTTTCAGTGCATTTTGAAGATCAGCCTTTACCTGCTCCCAATCAGTAATGTTAAAACCCCCTGCGTGTAGGAACCAGGGACTAAACTCTAAAACCGTCTTAATGATCTCTTGTGCTGTCTCAACTTTAATACTGGTGCCTCTACTCTCCAAAAGAGCTAACAGCTGGCCTGTTAACTGGCCCTTTAACACTGGAACAGAATTACTTGCACCCATAACCAATTCACCCTCGCTGCTCAATTTCTTACCTGCTGGCCAGCCTTCCCGAGGGCGACCTCTCAGGGATCCCTACTTTTCGATCTCGATCTCGCAGATGGGTCTAGTTGCTGATGATCATCCCAGCGGGGCCTCCAATTGTAACACCCGATTTTGTGTTACACCCTCGATACAGTTGGCGTGCCACTGTACCGAACACGAGTTGGGCAAGGGCCTGGAGATTGAAAGGACACACAAAGAGACCAGGGTCATTCGAAAGGAGATAAGCTGAATGCCTTTTATTTAGACTTGCGGAAATCCTTAAATATCTAACTGCTGCACAAGGATCTCCTCCCAGACAGGTGGGAAATTAACATATTAACAATGGAGACAAAGCCCTGCAGCTAATCACCAGGCCAGGCTTGGAGAGCACAGAAACACACAGGAAGCTAGTTAGCTGACCATAAACTGTCCCTGCGAATGCACCCCAGCTGTAAGGGCAGACCAGGGCCCTACAAGAAATGCCTTCCAGGCTTGCCCACATCTCAATATTCTGATCTCTGGAGACATTTTCTCATAGGGGTTCCCTCCTCTCAGATGATTTCAGCATTGTGTCAAGTTGACAAGAAACAAGCCAGCACATCATGCTAGGGGCAAGTGCTTTTCCCACGAAGCCATCTTGCCCATGAGTGCTTGTGGGTTTGCTCTGCATCTTCGGTCTCTGTTTTCTTACCCTGAGATGCTCCTGAGTAGTCAAGACTCTCAGCTTTCTGAGTTCTATGATGCAATTCTGCAACCTCTTTCCTCCTATTACCTTCTTGTTCTAAGGCACAACTCAGTTTTGAAAATTTGTTAGAGACCTTTTTTCTCTTCTTTCAGATTGTGTAGACTATTCCTTGACTGAGGTTGTCTCTCTAGTTATTGTTCCTGATTCCACTTCTCTACAAAGACCAAAAGGTGGTGGTGGAACTATAGTTGGGGGCTTACTCAACGGCTCCTTGCACATCTCTCTGTGTTAAGCAATCAGTTTTCCCCAGAGAGGCAATTTCTTCCCCTATACAGGATCTAAGACTTTCACAGTCTCCCTTTGTGGTGTTTGAATAAGCATGGCCTTCATGGCTCACATACTGAATACTTAGCCACCAGGGAATAGAACTCTTTGACAGGATTAGATGGATTAGGAGGTGTGACCTTGTTGGAAACAGCGTGTCACTAAGGGTGGACTTTGAGAGTTCAAAAGCCCATGCTTGACCTCGTCTTGCTGTCACTGCCTGTGGATCAGGGTGTGGTTCTCAGCTACATCTCCAATAGCATGCCTGCATGCCACCATGCAGTCTGCCATGATGATAATGGAGTAAGTCTCTGAAACTGTAACAAGCTCCATGAAATGTTTTCTCTTACAAGAGCTGCCATGCTCACAGTGTCTGTCACAGCAATAAAATAGTGTGTAAAGTGTGCTTCAAGGTGATTTTCTATTCCTAAAATTTCCTGGCTTTGGAAAGATGAATGGGACAGCCATTCCTCCATTGTTCCCTTTTCTTACAACAGCCATATTGGTCCCTGTCAGGTTTCCTATTCTTCTCCATTGTTTGTGGGAGTCTCTGCCTTGGACAGAAGCAACAGGAAGCTGCCAATGGAATCTTTGCCTGTGACTTGATCAACATCTGGCTTTTGCTTTTTTGATTATTGAAAAACTTTTGGGTCACTTTGCGGAGCTGGAAGGTATTTATCCATGCAAAGTTCTCAGCTTTTGGAGTTTTTGGTTTTTGTTTTTTGGTGATATCCAGGGATGACTGAGTGACTACTAGCACTGTCCAGAGCCAGGAGATTAAAAGGGGTAAAAATTCTGCAAACTTCTGTAATTGCTGGAGAAATGCCCTTGGAGACTTCTAGGCACTGAAGAGCCTCAGTAGTCTTAGAGAAACTAGTGAGGTTATGAGTTGCACCCTGATCCAATGATAAAGTACTGGTAAAACAGTGTCCAGGGCCTGAGACCCTGTGTGCTTATTGAGAGTCCAGTGGTGTTTGGTAGAGAAAGTTCACTCAGAAGTGATTATCTACTTAGCATTCCTACCAGTGGCTGAGTGCAAGGGCCTTTCCTGCCTCTCCTCTGCCCCTGTGACTTCCCTTTACTGTGAAGTAAAAAACCAAAGGAGTTGGTGTCAACCACCCTGGGTGGGGCTGTGGTTAGGAGAATGGACTTTGGGAAAGCAGTTAGGGTTTGGGTCTTATTAGCAAAGGGGCTGAGGATGGGCTTTCCAGTTAAACAGACTTGAACATAAAGGAACATAGATCAACACTAAGCAGTCAGGTTGTGGTGGTGGCACACCTTCAGTCCCAGTGGTCGGCAGGCAGAGGCAAGCAGATCTCTGTGAGTTTGAGACCAACCTGGCCTACAAAGGTGAGCATCAGGACAGCCAGGGCTTGAAAACCACAAGAGAAGAACAAACAAACAAACAAAAAAACTCAACCAACCAAACAAAACATCCCCAAACCAGAAACAAGCAATATCTTTCCTCTAAGTGGCTCCTGGACCAGGAAGGAGGGGCACCTCCTGCAGCATAAAAACAGGCTGGGGGGAGGGCTGCTTGGGTTTAGAGTATGGCAGATTCTCAAGCTGGAAGACAGAGGCAATGAGGGATATTGGGGAAACGGAATATCTCTACCTGGAGGGATGGTGATGGAGAGAGAGAGAGAGAGAGAGAGAGAGAGAGAGAGACAGAGACAGAGACAGAGAGACAGAGAGAGACATGAAAGTGAGCTAGAAATAAGGAACGGGAGGTGGGTAAAGTAGGAATTTGGGTATGGTTCAGGGGTGGATAGAGTGGTGTGGGCTGGGATAGGGGACCTGAGGTTGGGAAGAGGAAGATGAATCTGAAGGCAGTGGGGTCGATGGGGATGAGGAAGATGGGCTGTAGGCAGGGTGTAGGGAACCCAACAGAAAGTCTCAGTCTAGGAAGGGGGCAGGACAGGTGGCTGGAGGTTGGAGGAAGGGAGCTTTTAAGAACCAAAACATCAGAATAATCTCTAGAGCCACAACCGATAAACCAAGCTAAAGTGAGTTTTAAATAAGTGTCAGTCATTTATCAATATAAGGAAGTTGATCAAGGTACCCTAGGGTCCTATGACATTGAGCAAATTGACTTTGCAGTAGCCGGGTCCAGGGACCATTACATGAATGGTCATTCCACAGCCCAGAAGGGTCAGCCAGTCTCACAGTTAGTGCAAGTCTTCCTGGAACTCTTCCCCAATCCCTTGGGAGAAGTTCTTTAACATACACGAAAGTAGTGAGCATTTGGAATTGGTGGTCTTCATGTTAGAGGAAAGTTTATGTGACTGGTTTAAGTAGACAAATCTATTAGCACTGGCAATGAAGAGAAGATGACAGGTGAGATCTTCCACGGCTCCCCTGCTGTGGGAACAAGTGAGAATAAGGAGGAGAAGGAGCAACTGAGAATACAAGGTGGGGGTGTGTGGCTCCAGATGTGAGTTGATATGACTGAAAATTTCCAGTTCCCCAGAGGAAGGGAGATTTATTACAAAGAGCAAACTATAGAGGGTGCCACCTTGTGGTGGAATCATAAGAAACCAGCTGTATCCTCCAGGGACTAAAAGATAAACCAAACAGAGCAAACAACAGTGTGCAGATGGTGCCACCTAGTGACAGATTCCAGAAAACTCATCAGAATCCCCATCAATTAGAGCTAGAGAACAGAAACACCATCAACAAAATGAAGAAATCCAACAGCTCTCTGAGCCAAATGTTCCTGCCATGCATTCAAGCACTCAGAGTTTGCCATCCACTCATTCAAGAAAACTGAAACTCAAATTGTCTCTCATGGGAGGCGGAGACAAACTAACAGATTTCCCCCACTATAGTGAACCATTTTAGCATGGGAGGACTGAGGAAGTTCTCCTCACAATTTTCTTTCCTAATCCCAAAAAGTCTTCTTTGTCCCTTTCCTCTGTAATCAGAACCAGAACTAAATTCAGTACAGAGACCTATTTCCTAGGTGTTTCAGAAGGATTTTTATCTGTTTTCATGTTTGGGGACATTGCTATCACCCCAGAATTCTTGCCCTGAAAGGTTTGTCAGTGGATACCTCCCCTGTAACCTCCTCATGGGAGGGAAGGCAGGGAACAAGGCTGAACACCATAGAGGTCAAGCTGGGGTCTCTAAATGAAATGATCCATGAGAGCTGATTATTGACAATGATGCTGACTAAATCAATCAAAAATTCTGAGTCTTTTTAAGTAATGGACAGAAGGAGAGTGGGCTCATTCATCCAAAGACTCTTGATGGCCAAGCTGAAGTATACAGTGTTTTAAAAAGACAAAATCTCAATGACATCAGTGTTCAAGGTGCGGGATTACTGCAGTAAGGTATTTGACATGGCCTAGTAATACTAGTTTTTTTTCAAAGCTCAGCAGTATTTCCCAGACACTCCACAACTGTTTATCATTGATTTTATTTTAGCTGTTTTAGGTTTATGTTTAGTCTTGCACAAACCCCAATTATTTTGGTTAATATATCTGGACTATAGTTAGGGTTATGGACAGTGGAAAAGCATTGCCAAGGTGGATGTAGCTCTTGGAGAAAGAGTGAGAAGTATCTAGGCAGACACAGAAAAGTTGGGCTGAGACAGCATTACCATGGTCATTGCAACTGAATTTAGTTGTTGAAGTAGAAGCTCTCAGTGAGAATAGCTCTACCTCTTAGCAATCTGTTACTGGAGCCCCCCCCCCCCACCTTTCTTGGGCAGAAGTTTAGAATGTTCTGCAGCATCTTCCATACTTTTCTTATTGTGTTGTTTCTTCAGAGCATCAGTTGTTCATCAGTGTTTGAGATGCAGGACACATGGACTAAGAGATGCCTAAACCTGGGCGCTTTAGTGCTGGTGTCTGATTTTCTACTTTTAAAAGTTTTTTTAAAATGTCTTGGTGGATGTGATAGCTATTCTTGGTTGCAAATTGAATTCATCTGGAATAAACTAAAACACAAATGATTAGGCATATCTGTGAGTAATTAATTTTTTAATTAAATCATTTGATGTTGACAAATCCCACTTCTAATCTTGATCTTTGAGGTGGGAAGACACCGCTTTAATACAGATCTTTTGAGGTAGAGGTGAGAAGATCCACCTCTAATCTGGGCCACACTTTCTGCTGGCCGCCTATGTAAAGGACAGGAAGAAGGAAGCTCTGCTCTTTGTCTGCTTGTCCTTGCTCTTGCTGGTTTTTTTTTTTTTTTCTTGTTGTTTTTGTTTCTCTGTGTAGCCCTGACTGTCCTGGAACTCCTTTTGTTTACCAGTCTGGCCTCAAATTCAAAGAGATCCATCTGCCTCTGCCCCCTCCCCCAAGTGCTGGGATTATAGGTGTGTGCTACCATGCCTGGCTGTTTTTTATTTCTATGGAGAATACTATTAGGATTTTGTGAGAGATAACAGAGTCTGTAGGTCACTTTGTTTGGTATGAACATTGTAACTCTATTTCTTACAATCAGTGAATACAGTGTGTCTCCAAATTGCTGTGTCCCTTTCAGCTTCTGCAGTTTTCCATCCTCAGCTCTTTTACCCCTTTGGATGAGATTGCTGATGTTACCGACAGCAAAACAGTTCTCTTAATTTAATTTTCTGATTAAATATTGCTGGTCTATGTAAATGAAGCTAATTTTTCACATGCTGATTTTTTTATCCTACAAGATTATGCACAATTTATTACTCCTGGCATCGTTTACTAAACTTTTTAGGGTTTCATAAGTTTACTATCTTGATTCCCCAACCTCTTTATTTCCAGTCTTGATGCTTTTTATTTATTTTTCTTGCACAATTAGCTAGGATATAGTGCCATAATGAGTACAGGTGAAAATAGGCACCTTCCTGGCTACAGCTTTTCACTGTTAGCTATACTGTTCTCTGTATGTATTTTACTGTAAGTCTTTGTGTGTGTGTGTGTGTGTGTGTGTGTGTGTACATTCTTTTCATACCTAGTTTCCTGACAGAGTTTTATCAGAAAGTGTGTTGAGTTTTGACACCTTTTCTTTTTCTGCATTTGTTGACGGGATGATGATGCTTTTGCCTTTTATCCTCTTCATTTAGTGCATCACATTGATTGATTAGAGTATCATTCAACTTTCCTGGCCCATTGATGTCCAAGTGAGGGCAGGGAGTACAAGGGATAAAGGAACAAATGTCTTCATTGAGTTTTATTACTTCATTGATTTTTTTTTAGTGTATCTGTATTTTCTACTTTTTAAAAAGATTCTTTTCTAATTCTTATTTTTATTCTTCTGGTTTCCATAGGTTAGTTTGCTCTGCTCTTTGTCTTTAGAGTATAAATTAATATTGTTAACTGGAAGCCTTCCTTAGTTTAATGTAAGCATATATTGCCTCACAGTTCCCTTTAACCCTGTAACCATCCTTTCAGTTGAGTTTGGGAGATTCATTTGTTAATGTTTTTTCAAATAAATAACATTTATACACAAGAAAACTGGCCATCAGACCTTGGGATTTTGCCTAGGATAAAAGTTCACACAATTTTTAAAAAATATTTTGTAATTTTATGTGTATGTGTGTTTTTTTTTACCTGAATATATGTGTGCACACCATGTACATGCCTGGTGCCCTTGGAGGACAGAAGAGGGTATCAAATTCTCTAGAACTGCAGTTCTCTGTAACTCCAGCTATACATACTGTTGTTGTGAGCACCATGTGGGTGTTTGCATTTGAATGTAGTAGGTCCACTGGAAAAGCAGCTGGTGCACTCGATCACTGAGCCATCATTCCAGCCTCTCATGTTTTCTTTTTTAGACCTCAGTATATATTTGTGGTGGCTTGAATAAGAATGACCAACATAGCCCCACAGAGGCTCATTGATTTGGATGCTTGGTCACAAGGGAGTGGCATTATTAGGTTTGGCGCTATTGGAGCGGGCGTGGCCTTGTTGGAAGAAGTGTGTCACTGAGATGCTCTTTTGGGTTTCAAATGCTGAAGCTAGGACTAGTGGTTCAGTCTCTTGCTGTTGCCTGTCAATACAGATGTAGGACTCTCAGCTACCTCCCCAGTAACACATCTGCTTGTCTGCTGCCCTGCTTCCCACCATGAGATAATGGACGAAACCTCTGAAACTGTAAGTCAGCCCCACTGAAATGTTTTCCTGTGTCAGAGTTTCCTAGGTTGAGCTGGGTGATAGCTTTAATTCCAGCACACTGAAAGGCAGAGGCAGGTGGATCTCCTTGATGTTTGAGGCCAACCTGATCTACAAAAGTGGATTCCAGGACAGCCAGAGCTGTAACACAGAGTAACATAGTCTTGAACCTTACCCCTCAAACACAGACAAACACACACACACACACACACACACACAAAATTGAAGAGTTGCCATGGTCATGGTGTTCCTTCACAGCAATAAAGCAATGACTTCTGCAGCTGACATGGTCACGGTGTCTCTTTACAGCAACAGAACAGGGCCTAAGACAATCATATTTAGTCAGGTCATTCAGCAGAATCTTACCTGGGTTTATTTGGAGCACTGTTTTCTTTTTTTTTTAATTTAACTTCTTTATTGATTCTTTGGAAGTTTTGCATCATGTATCCCCATTCCACTCACCTCCTGTTCCCCTACACATCTGGCCACAACCCCTCCAACACATTCCCAAGAAAACAAAACAAAGTATGCGAGCTAATAAGCAAACAAAAACAAGAACAAATCAAACTGAAACAAAACAAAACAAAACCAACAAGCACAAAGTTCTCTTTGCTTCTCCTTCATTTCCCACATCCCCAACATCTCTTCATTCACCCTGGTGGTACTGGAGGCCTCAGTGTGTCACACAGTAGACCGTTTGGTCCTATCAGCTTTCCTAACAAACATTCACTGCAATGAGTCACTGGTCTGGTTCAAGGCCTCTGGTTTCTGGTACACCATTATCATTGGCAACCTTCCTAGAACTCCTCTGTGATATCCTGTGGCTGCCCCAAGTCTTGGGGATCCCGCAGGTATTGTTCCACAGGACTTGTCTCTTCATGAGCTCCAGCAGTTCCTAGATGGGATGGATGTTAGGGTGGGTCAGTCCAAGATCTGTTTGTGGGCCTGAGTAGTAGCTGAGCTTGTAAGTCCAGGTCACTGTGGCTGCCTGCCTCAGGTGAGATGGGGGAATTAGCTCCTCTATGTCTATGCCCTCATGGTCAGTTCAGCTTTACCTGTGGTGAGGGGTGAAGCCGTCTCCCCTGACTGCAGGGGCTAGCTCTCCTGTTAAGGTCAGGGCCATTTCTTTTGCTGTAGTGTCTAGAGAGGCAAGGCCAGCTTTCCCAGGGTCAGTAAATGGTGGGCCTGACTCAGCATGGCCCTCTTGATTTCATCTTACTTGGTTTCTAAGGCCCCATGAGGTGAGACAGGCCACAGACATCAACACAGACCCAAGCTGTATCTGAATCACAAACTCAGACATGGCCCTTGGTAGTAGCTTGGGCCCTGGGAACATTCTAGCTCTAAATGGTAGCCCTAGTCACTCAGATCAGGATGACACTAGAAGTATCATGACCTTGGACACCAACGAGGCCACAGGTTTGGGCCCAAACCCCAGGCTTTATGTGGCCTTTGATAGCAACATAGGCCGTGTATATCAACACAGACCTCTCAGCTGTGGCAGGACCATGGGCCCTAACACAGTTCTAGGAGATGGCCCAGACCACTGGAAATCATCATGACCCTCGATGGTAACAGGAGTCATGGACCTCAACACAGGGATGTACTGCAGAACCACGGACTATAGGCAGAGACTGCTTGTTCATTTCCTGGCAGCCCAGACTCATGTAATCACACAGAAATTATATTAATTGCAGCACTGCTTGGACAATAGCTAAGGCATAGTCCTAGCTAGCTCTTACATCTTAAACGAAGTCATTTCTATTAATCTGTGTGTCACCACGAGACTGTGGCCTACTGGTAAGTTTTCAGCAGCCTTCTTTGGGAGCTATATAGGGTCACCTTGACTCTGCCTACTCTACCTCTATAACTCTGGATTTTCTGCCTGGCTTTACTTTGCTAAGCCATTGGCCGAACAGCTTTATTTATCAATCAATAACAGCACTATATCAAGGACATCCCACGTCTTCTCCCCTTTTCTGTCTAATTAAAAAGAAAGGTTTTAAGTATAACATAATAAAATTACATATAACAAAACAGTTATCAACCAAGAATCATAGTTATAGTGTTTAGTTCATTTACTATTTGGCAAATTAAGGAAATTATCTTATCTTTTGTGCCTAAAGTTTGATATCTAATTTGTTTTATTATAGCTAAGGAGAACTATAATCAGAAGCATCTTGACTTCAACTCCATCAAAGGCCCCAGAAGGATATAATATTACCTAGGTAAGCAGGAAGTGCTTGGTAAGCAACTTTCAAAACTCTAGAAATGACAGAGGCATCTTGCTGCCTAGACAGTTACCTGTTGGGAGCTGTGAACCCCCAGATCCTGAATTTTTGCTAAACAACTTGTAATGCTTGCAGCTGCTCTGAGCACAAGATCATCAGGAGTTACTGATGGCAGGGGAGTGGTTTCTGGTGCATTTGGCTAAGGCATGGCTATCCCCATATAAGCTGACCCTGGACATAAAAAAGGGGGCATTCTTGGGGCATTCTGACATCAAGGATGACCCATGTCTCTGTGTCTCTGTCTGTGTGTGTTTCAATATCCAGCCCCTTGCCTGGTTCACAAACTGTATGGTGGCGCATAGAGCTCAGATGGGTGTGGTGTGTCGCAGTTACCCAGAGTGCTTTTGTAACATAGGGGAATCAATCTTCCAGCCCACAGGCCAATGGTATCTTATAGACTATTCCATGAAGCAGGAACTATGAAAGACTGTTTCACCTGTATTGGCAGTTTGTCAGTCACTTTTTTCTATGTCATGCAGAATGTCTGGCATTCTTTGTTTTTTTGTTTTTTGTTTTTTTTTTGACAGAAAAGGAGTAATTATGTGGGATTCCCCTCTGTATGCTGTGAATATGTTTATTACCATTTGTTAGTAGAGAAGATGCTTTGGCCTATGGTATGACAGATTAGAGCTAGGCAGGAAAACTAAACTGAATGCTGGGAGAGAGAAAGTGGAACCAGGGAAAAGTCATATAGTTGCCAAAGGAAAAGAATGCCTGGAACTTACTGGTAAACCACAGGCCTCATGATAAAATATAAAATAATAGAAATGGGTTAATTTAAGATGTAAGAGCTAGCTAGAAATATGCCCGAGTCATTGGTCAAGCAGTGGTATAATCAATATAATTTTTGTTTGATTATTTGGGTTTGGGCAGCTGGGAAATACAAGAGCAGTCTCCATTTATAAGAGACCCAGACATGGCTCTTGGCCACAGCTTGTCCCATACATCACCATGGCCCAGGATGCGAGCAGACTTCCCACTTTTGTCTAATTCTCACCAGGTTCACCATGGCCCTAGGTGGCATGCAGGCCTCCAACATCAGCCCACTCCATACCATCTTCATTTCTTCCTTTCTGCCTCTTTCCACAGTGCATGAACCATTCCGCTTACCATATTTGCTTATCATAATGAGGCCCACCTGCCCAGCTCCACAAGGCACCAGGTGGATACACGGGCATCATTGCTTCAGCTAGAACCTTGAGGAGCCCAGCTGACTAGTCCCCATCTGAACAGAGCTCTAGTACTTTCGTTTTACAGTTCTAGCAGACCTAGGAGATGAATGCACAGCTTCCCTCTGTTACCCGTTGACCTTTGAGATTTGGCAATGAACTCCTTGCTGATTTGAAAACTACATTAGTTTTGCTATGCACATGATTGGTGTAATGGAATATTAGTTTAAGATGTGTTATATTTGTTTATGCTGAGAAATGTTTGTTTAATGGTGCAAAGATGTGTTGCAGTCTTTTATGTTGCTTTTGTTTAACTCTGTAAATCTGTGTTACTTTGCCTGTCTAAAACACCTGATTGGTCTAATGAAGAGCTGAATGATCAATAGGTAGGCAGGAGTTGGAAAGTTGGGGCTGACAAGAAGAGAGAATAAAAAGGAGAAGAGAAAAGATTGAGGAGCAACAAAAGGAGGAGAGGAGGCCAGCCAGCCATTCACATAGACAGCCATGGAGTAAGAAGCACAGTGAAATATACAGAATAAAGGTAAAAATCCCAGTGACAAAATGTAGTTAAAGAGACACAGGATAATTTAAGTTAGAAAAGCTGGATAGAAACAAGCCAAGCTAAGGCTGGGCATTTATAATGAAAAATAAGTCTCCATGAATTTTTTGAGATCTGGGCTGACTAAGTACACAAAACAGGAAATGTTTAAAACTTTCTGAGCATGTGGAATGTCACAGCTCATTGCTTTTTCTAGAGGACCAGTCAACTTTTGTGCTTGTCTTCTCTATGCCAAAAAAAAATATTACCTTTGGCAGATGGACAGACAGGCAGACAGAAAGACAAGCGTGCACTGAAACTGAAGAGATGACTTCACCTTTCCTCTTTTGAGTCATGAGGAGAAAGCCTGTCAATCATTGTATGTAATCTGCCCCCTCTCCAGGACCTATAATTTGAAAACTTTCAGAACACATTACCTGCCTCCACGAGTTGCGCTGTCTAGCAATGCTGTTGGGCCTCTGTTGAGATGTCCACTGTGTAATGAGGAGGATCGTGGGAAGAGAATGGGCTCGTCCTCACCAGAAACCCCATACTTCAATCGATGCCCTTTGGTTACGGCTCATGTGTCCAGAACTGAGTTCTTAGTTTCTGCATGGGGACCACTACTGCATCTGTCCACCACGGGGGAATTCTGTGTTTAGTATAGACTTCAGTTATATGTGTACATTTGTCTTTTTTATGTTCACCTTCATCTGAGTGGCGTAATATTTCATAGTTGCTTCTCGATCAGAAATTTCAGTGTGATGAGGTGAGAAAGTGTTTTTTCCATAATTACCTACAGCCTAGTGTTCATGCTTCTCCCCAGTCTCTCAAATGGCATATGTTATAGTTGCACTATATTATTTATTTAATTATATAGCTATATATTATTATATTAATAGACAGTATATTGTGTACTAATATAGTAATTACACAATTATCTCCAGTGATATAATATATTACAGTTGCTTCCCTATCATAACTTTCTGATTCTTGATGTGAGAAAATGATTTTTCCATCTTTCTCTACAGCGTGGTGTTCATTTTTCTCTTGAGTCTTTTCAATACATTTTTAGAACTAATTCTGGGCTATAGATTGTAAGTTTTCTTTAGCTTTACCCATTCTACATTTGAAATGACTTCATCAACACGACTTTCAGTTTTTAGAAAATGTTTTCTGAGTTTCCAATCAATGTGTCCCTGTGGTCAAATTATTGTCACCCTAACCTAGAAGACTCCTGTCACTTTGCTCCTCTGCTTGTTGACACATAGGAAGGTGTGAGTTCTCATGACATGTCAGGTGAGTTTTAGCCATAATAACATGGTGTGGGATTCTCCTCTGTATGCTGTGAATATGTTTTATTATCATTGGTTAATAAAGAAACTGCTTTGGGCCCATGACAGTGTAGAAGAGGGTTAGGCAGAATACTAAACTTAATGCTGGGAGAAAAAGGTAGAGTCAGAGAGAATCCATATAGCTGCTGAAGGAGACAGACACCAGAATTTTATAAGTAAACTACAAGTCTCATAGTAAGATACAAAATAATAAGAATAGGCTAGTTTACAATGTAAGAGCTAGCTAAGAATATGCTAGAGTCATTGGCCAAGCAGTAATGCAGTTAATATAGTTTCTGTGTGATTATTTAGAGTCTGGGCAGCCAGCATCGATCTAGTGAACTCAGCCTACAAATCAGGCTCTAGAGAATGTTCCATCTAAAAGCTTTTCACCTTTGAAAAATTTCATGCTCATCTATTTATCAGAAGTCTGTGTTACCAGAACTGTCCCAAGATAATTGCTAAGTTGTTCTACCCAGTTGCTATAGTATTAAGCCTTTAACTGTTTTTTTTTTTAAACCTGGTGGTTTTTTCTCATTTTAAAATATTTTCTAGTTTTCCAGGCCTGGAGAGATTTCTCAGCTGATAAGAGTACTGGCTGCTCTTCCAAACATTCTGAGTTCAATTCCCAGTCACCAAACTGTGGCTCATACCATCTATAATAAGATCTGATACCCTCTTCTGTCATGGAGGCATTCATGCAAATAGAATTCTCATACACAAAAATAAATAATTTTATTTTTAAAAGATATATCCTAGTTTTCCTATCAATTTCCTATTTAACACACAGCTATATGAAAGCATGTTCTCTGAGACTGAAATGTTTGAAGTTTGAAGTATCGTCCTACTATTAATTTCATATTTATTGCCATTGTGGTCAGATAGTGCACTTTGTTTTATTTTATTATTTTATGATTTTTATGCCTCCTACGTTTTATTTTTTTAAACTCTGTTTGGTGACTCAAAAATGAACTTTCATAGCGACACACTCCTTTAATCCCAACACTTGGGAGACAGAGGCAGGTGAATCTCTTCGAATTCAAGGCCAGCCTAGTCTACAATAGTGAGTTCCAATATAGCTAGCATTATGTAGTGAGTCTCTGACTCAACCCAACACAAAACAGCAACAGCAACAACAATACCCAGAACAATAAAGAGCCTGTTTGGTGGCTGTCCCACATGTATTGCATCAGAGCTTTTATTTTGCTCTTCCAAGATAAACTATTCTAGAAATGTTAGCAATATACCTGTGGCTTGGCCTGTACCAGTCCTGTTTTTGTCTTTGTTATGAACTTCTCTCATTACTGAGAGAGGAGTACTGAGGTCCTCAGCTGCAATGGCACATTTGTGTATTTTGGTTTACCTTTGGTATATGCGTCTTGAAACATCATGGCTTCTGATTTTACGTAGGATGGTCACCCCTTTCTTCTGTTCTCAGGAAAGAGTGAAGCAGTGGCCCTACCCTTCCTAGAGGAGACTCTCATTCTTTGAGGTCAGTTCACCTACCTGGCTGACCTGTGTTCTCAGCTCTCTTCACAGTTAAGAAAAGTAGGAGTTTGTGGCTGAAGTGACTTTTAATTATTGCTCAAGAGGACAGAAGTTTTGTTGTTGCTTTTTCTATGCTTATCAGAAATGTTATGCTTTCAGCAAGCTATGTATCCCTGGCTGGTCCAAGCCAGTCGTCCAGACTGCCTTAACCTTATAGAGCTAGGAGCCTCTGCCTCCTGAGTGCTGGGTCAACTATGCCACCACACCCAGCAGTGCTTGCTTTTAAGAATTGTCTTTCACTACGTTATTTTTTAAAACTTTTCTCTTGTTAGTCCTCATAATAGTAATGGCTCAGTAATTAGAAACTGAAACCTCCCAAAGCCCTTCCCAAGCAAGGCAACTTGATTTACAAATTACTCTGAAGAAAATCTCTTTTGTGTTAAAAACTTGAGTGAGAGGCTGTCTGTCTTAAAAACTAGTTTCTTGTGCAATATACCTTGTCATGCAGTCAGACATTAACCTTCTGCATAGTAGCAATTGTTCTCAACCTATGAGTCATGACCCATTTGGGGTTGCACATTCTTTATACTAGATATTTACATCACAATTCATAACAGTAGCAAAATTACAGTTATAAATTAGCAATGAATCTAATTTTATGGTTGGAGACACCACAACATGAGGAACTGTATTAAAGTTTTACAGCATTAGGAAGACCTGCTTGAAGCCCCGATCTCTCTCCTCTTCCTCAGACAGTTGTTTCCCAGCACACTTATGGCCCCTGCTCTCCTAGACTTTCCCTAGCATCAACAGAAGACACCACACCCTAGTGTTGTTCTGTTCAGCAGACTGTATAAACAAGTAGGCAAGACCTAGTGAGGATGAACATGTGAACACTCCTGTGTGTGTGTGAGAGAGCACTGAAATCTAAAATAAACAGTAATTTTAAAGGATCTCTTTAACAAGTTTGTAATATAAATATACTAAAAAACAAAAAAGAGATGTTAAAAAAGTCCCTCTTTCCCACCTTCCTCCCCAAAACTTCTGCTGAGGTGTGCTGTGGGAGCTCATTAGACTTTACCTTATGAAGAGAACTTCCTGAATTCTTCCCCGAATTGTACATGATGCACCAATAACTGGAGCCTGTACATTTTATGCTGATGCAAATAAATCAGAGAAGGCAGGTTACAAATCAGAAGAATTAGTAAGATGAAACAAAGCCCTTATAATTCTGTTCAGAAGGCAGAATTGTATGCTATTCTTACGGTACTAAGGGATTTTAAAGAACCTCTCATAGTTACTGATTCACAATGTGCAGAATGAATTGTCTTGCATAGAAACTGAAACTGCTGAATTTATACCAGATGATATGGAATTGACTTCATTATTCATCCAGGTGCAAGACATAATCAGGAATAGGCTTTGTCCTATATACATAACACACATCTGATGCCATATGGGTCTGCCAGGTCCTCTAGCACAAGGTAATACAGAAATTGATCAATTATTGATTGGAAGTGTGTTGCAGACCTCTGAATTTCATAAAAACACATCATGTCAATAACAAAGGGTAAAGAAAGAGTTTTCCATTATATATCAACAAGCCAAGGAGATCATAAAGAGATGTCCTACTTGCTCTTTCTATAACCAAACCGTCCTGCAGGGAGTAACCCTAACGGTACTCAAAGGAATGAAGTCTGGCAGATGGATGTGTTCCTCTTTGCACAATTTGGTAAATTAAAATATGTACACCACACCATAGACACATACTCAGGTTTTCATTGGGCAACTGCCTTGAGCTCAGAAAAGGCTAATTCAGTAATCATGCGTGTATTAAAAGTTATGGCCATCATGGGCATTCCTGCACAAATGAAGACAGACAATGATCTGGCATATGTATCTAAAAAAATGAAACAGTTTTTTTTCTTATTATAATATAAAGCACATTACAGACATACCAAATAATCCTATGGCTCAGGCAGTTATAGAAAGGTCAACTTGTAGTATAAAGGATATGCTGAACAAACATCCCTTATGGTTGGGAACACCCTTTAAGAGGTTGTTGATTATTACTTGTACAAGATAGAGGGTTGGGGTAAAAACTATGTTTGTTCTTAAAAAAAAAGGATAATAATAGTAGGTAATAGAGTGAATACTTCTGAGCTATTTTTTATGTAATTTACATTGGTATAGTTTTTGTATATTGATACAAGTTCAAATTATATTTGTTATTTTTGTTTACATTATTTGTACACCTATGCAAAGTTATTCTGTCTGCTTGTATATATGCTTGTTTCTATCTCTGTTTAGGACATTTTGTATATTGATACAACTTTTAGGATATATTTTCTTATTGCATTATATATTATTCCTGCCTCTGATCAAGATACTTATACATTATTTACATTTTGAGGTCATTGTCCTCATTTGCTGCATAATTGTTTACAGATTATTTAATATCCTGACATGAAGCTTTGGTCTTTAATTTATACAGGTATTAAATACTATAGGTCAAATCATTCTTCATGTTTGTTGTACTTACAGTCAGATCAATTAGATTCTTTAGATACATAGAAATTATAGTCTGTCTAGATAGGCAATCTTCAACCACTTCAAGGATTTATAGAACATAACATTTAAATAACTTTGGGTTCTGTTTACATGAGATATGATTGTTTCTGACAGCACCATTCTAGTCCCAAGAGAATGTTGAGCTCTGAAGACACTCCACTCAGAGTTTATTTTCTTCTTGGCACAATTGGCCTTTGGGCAAGGAACTTCCCACACCTCAACCACTGACAAGTTACATAGTATTCGGAAATGGATAAGCAGGACTCTCAAATCTTGCCAAGACAGAGCAAGATGGTTCTGAAAAATATCCTGCCTCTGAAAATGGTCTGTCAGTTATGCTATGCCTTAGCTAAATTTGGTTGCTTCAAAGTTGCAAATGAGACTTTGTGATGGAGAAAGGTCATTTGTCTATATGTTACTTTCATTGGTTAATAAAGAAACTGCCTTGGCCCTTTGATAGGACAGAAAATTAGGTAGGCAGAGTAAACAGAACAGAATTCTGGGAAGAAGGGAAGTGGGTCAGATGCCATGATTCTTCGACCTGAGATGGATGTAGGCTAGAATCTTTCCCGGTAAGCCACCACCTTGTGGTGCTATACAGATTATTAGAAATGGGTTAATCAAGACGTGAGAATTAGCCAGTAAGAAGTTAGAACTAATGGGCCAGGCAGTGCTTAAAAGAATACAGTTTCCATGTAATTATTTCAGAGCATACGCTAGCCAGGCAGCCGGGAGCTAGGCGGCAGGAATGCAGCCCGCAGCTCCTTCTACATTTTGGATGATTGATCAGGTAGCTAATTATCTCTGTCATATATTGTTTTCTTTGGAAGTTGCTTTATTGTACTTTCTGTCTGCTCAAGTAATATTTTCTCCCTTCTCAGGCCTTCGATGGGGTTGAAGTTTAGATAGTTGTAGTTACTGTACTCTTATGATTTAACCAAGCCAATTCCTATACAAGACTTAGACTCCTTATGATAAAATGTTTATTAAAACATTTAGCATACATTCCTTACTTAATATGGTTCATTATGGTTTTAATTCTAATTATGTTTGATATCTGTTCTTCGTGTATATAGTTTTGTATTGGGTGTCTCTTATTTAAATAAAAGGGGGGAGATGCTGTGGGAGCACATTCTGCTCCTTCAGCCAATAGCCTTTAAGATACCAACCCGCTTGAGCATGGTCTCTGATACTGTAAAAACAGCTGTAAATGTGTGCTTGCTCTCTTGCTTTCATCTCCTGCTTCCAGCTGCTAGACTCTGTTCCTGTGTGCACAGAGGACTGTTATCTAGGACAGTGATCTCTAAGTTTTTCCTTAAATAAATAACCTTTTATTATTCATAATTCTGAAGTGGTATGGGATTATTTTGTGACTTTTGAATTCAGAGGTAGACTGCTGCATGTTTGGGGACATCCTTTCCTGTCATCTTCAACCATCTTCCTCTTCCTTCTCCTCCCTGCCTCTTCTACCACCTGTTTCTTCTCTCTCTACACTTTCCCCAACTCTACTTTCCTCTTTCTCCCATTCTTAAAGCTTGAATTTGTTCTTTAATGGCTGAGATTCTGTCTCACTCAGTATAACTCACAGAAGAATTGTTGTACATGAACATGAGCCTTCTGGAGCCGAGAACTAGCTGTGTGGCTGTGCTAAGGGTCACAGACTGGGCACTTTAGATGGATCAGATAGAATATGCATCAGGGATTTCTGAGAAAAATCCAGTTAGAAGGATGATGAAAGGAAACTGATTTTGCTGAAGGAGGAGCAGTGAATTATGATGATTTAAGGAAAGTATCACTGACTTCCAAGCATGCACCCATTATTATTATTATTATTAATACCACTAATATTAATAATAATAAAGTTGTTTGAGCTCAGAATGTTTTCTCACAGATGCAGAATGAAGCCAGAACAACACATGTTAGATCCCCAGGACATACTGCTCCAAGGATGGCTTCATGAACCTGGTCAGAGGATTACCATGCATACACTAAAGTACAAAAGAAAAATCTAGGCTAGTTAAATGTGGCAGCAAAAGAGTGAGGATCAAAAATCTCAGAGAAGTGCATATGCCAAAGCGGATGGAACAGCAAACATTTCCAGGGGAAGCATGCAGAGTCTATGCTGTCTGTGGATGCTGGAAAGGCCCTGTTGGGAAGCACAGTGAGAAGGACCCAGGAGAAGGGCACCAGCATAGCTGGAAGACGAGGGATGATGATGGACTAACTGCTTTAGGTGGAAGGGGAAGCATGGCTAATAGAATACAAAAATCCTAAATATAGATAGACGGTTAGCTAACCCATATGTGGGCTGCATTTTATGAGCTAAAGACAAAACAGATGAACAGGAGTGTGAAAGTGGCTGCCCAGGGGTACAAAGTGTATGGAACAATAAACACAGTTGAACTCAGAACTCCGGACTCAGAGCTCAGTATGCAGGAGACTGAGTGGCTCTCTCAATGCTGTCCTATGTCTCTGTGATTCTTTCTTATCTTTGTTCTTCCTACCTAACTTTTCTAATCCTCACAGCCCTGCCCTGGAATTTACAAATCCACCATGACTTGGACTGTGGCAGAAGTCACCCCTAAAAGATGGCTCCTGACATATGGCAGCCCAATGTGGAGTGGCTCACGACAGGGCACCAAGCACACACATACACACACATAGTGCAGTCAAGATCTTATGTACATAAAATCAAAATTTACTTAAAAACATTAAAAGTGAACCACTTTAAAAGAGACTGAATTTGACTTGTTAGGTGGACAGATCAAGTCCCAACAAGGAAATGGTTCAGTGGTTAGGAGATTCTATTCTCAGAACCTACATGGTGGCTTACAATCACCTGTAACTCTAGTTCCAGGGGATTCCAAGATGTCTTCTGACCTCCCTAGGCCACAGTGGTACGTGGACATGCATGAAGGCAAAACACTAAGGGGCATAATATTAAAACAACAACAAAATATGGAGTTTACTCAAGAAATACCTCTCAGTTACTCCAGGATTAAATAAATTGACAAGTACATATTCTTTCCTTCACTATGGAGTGTTTAGACCCCTAGGATATTGATTAGATAATTTATAAAAGGAGATAAAAATAAAAGAAATAAAACCAGCCCATGTCAGGGTTTGCTTTGTCAGGTTCAGTATCTCTGGTTTTTCCTGCCTATATTTCTTACCTGGCCAATCAGTATTTATTTATAACATGATTGACAGAATACAGACAATTCTCCCGCACTACCTCTATTTTCATATGAGGTTTTCTTACAAGTTATTTTATCCAATGATTCCATTTGGGGTTATTTGTAGAAGCTCAGTGATCAGCTACTTATAAGAATGTGGATTCCTAAATAGTGGCCATACCACTGATAAAATATTACCTCCACTCCTGCACCATTAACTGCAGATAGATTTTAAGGCGCTCTGGAGCCTCATGAGTCCCTCTCTCTCCATGAAGGGAAGGCTGACAGGCCTGCTCTTGTGCAGGGATCATGCAAGTGCTCAGAGCTGCTGAGAGTTCAGCAGTGCAGCAGCCATGTCATGACTGGAACACAGGGTTCCCTTACAGACTTTCTTCCCCCTTTTAAATGAGATTCCTGACTCTTGGGTGGGGTGATGTAGATGTGTGGTTTAGTAAATTCTTTTATTCCCATGTCTTGGGTTCATCCTCCTGAGACAACATTTTGGTGGCCTGGTTTGGGAACTCTCCGTTTGGCTCCATTGTCTTCTCTTGAATCTGTGGCTTGTGGCGGTTGACAAGACAGTTCATGGGCAGCTGAAAATTTCTGTCTGGAAAGGTTTTGCAGTGAGATTCAAAGCTCCAGACTGAGATTCTGAAAGCATTTACCCCTTTACCCCAACAGAGAAGGCTGCAAGTCACCTATTAACTTGTACCTCAATGTCCCATGACCCCTGACAGATGAAGGGGTTTTGAGTACGGACTACCCAAGCCCTTCTCAGACAGACCCATTTTTGGGGTCAGCAGCCTCTCAGTTGCATGTGGCACAGAGGGAAGTGAGGCAGAAAGAGTAGAAGGGCAGTCCTATTGACTGTGTGAAAACTCCTTTGCAGTTGTGTTTGTGATGAGTACATGGTAAGGGTCCCTAAAAGGGCCAGGACAGGAGTGCATGCAAGTGATGTGTTCAGAAGCTTGTTACATTCAGTTCTCATTGTCTGAGCAGAAGACAGTATATTGAACTGATAACCAGACAGTCAACAGGTCAGTGTTAAGGGCATGGGAGAATGGCCCAATAGGTAATAGATACCACGTGGGACACCTGTTCCATGTCCTCAGCAGACTAACCCTATCAAGAACCAGAGTGAGACCCCAGCCTGCTCCTTACCTCCTTGGGGATGGTATTTTCTCTTCACATACTTGTAAATGCCAACAATGACAGATAGGATGATGCTGATGGTGCTGACTACTGCTATGATGGTAAATATTTTCTTATTGGAAAACTGATTGGAAGACAGAATCTGGGTGGTGGTCATGGTATATGGAAGCTGGGTGATATCCGTGGTGCTTGATGTTGGTCCTTAAAAAAAAATCAGCAAAGTTCGGGATAAAGCTAAAAACATAACTCCATCAGCATCTTCTCTCTCCATTCAGTCTGAGGGTCTCATGTGTAATAACTATTTATAATTCCTGAGTAGAGAGAGGAGTGGAGCTATGTGGACAATGTTCTTGCAGAGTTTATTTCCTCACCAAAGAAAACAAATGTCTATCAAAGCATTAAACAATATGACATACTTAATGTGGTAGAACTTTCTGGATGGTGGCACAATTGGTGGCGTTTAATTGTTCCAGAGAAAGATGGTGAAGCCTTTCACAGTGATGTGGAGCTGGTACAAGGGCAGCTATCAGTGAGAAGGAAAGTGTAGTTGTATAGTATATGTGTTTTAACAAATGAAGCTGCCTGAAGATCTGCAGGCAAAGGGAAGCCACACTTTTAATGTCAGGATTTGGTAGACAGAGGCAAACAGATCTTTGTGAGTTCAGGCCACCATGGGCTACACATGATCAATCCAGAAACAGATCCAAGTGGTGGTGGCTCACACCTTCAATCCCAATACCAGGGAGTGACATGCCTTTAATCCCAGCACTCGGGAGGTGGAGACAGGAATGATAAGGCTGTGGGGAGAGAGGAATATAAAGAAGAGACAGGAACTGACTGGAGCATGGAGTCTGAGATTGGTGGAGAGCATTGAAAGAGGGTCCCTTTTTGTGTCTGGGTCTGACAGAGGTAAGATCATTCTAGTGTCTTGGCTGCTTTGCTTTTCAGGCCTTCAGCTTGAACCCCAATATCTGTCTCTTGGTTTTTATTATCCATAATACATGTAAGAGTGGAGGCTTACAGTGATGCATACAGACTTTGGGCCATGTTGTGTCTGGGACATTAGTTAATACAAAGTGAGATGAGGAAGAGGAATCCTTGTGGTCATCACTGGATCTCAGACAGGAAGACAACCAGGAAATCTTTCATCCAGTCTACCAAATGGAATGGAATTGCCCCCTGATGATCTAGGTAATACCTACTTGGCTTTTTCTTCTGGTGCTTTAAGAGTTCCTTGAGCCAGTGCCTGCAGTCTGCTGTGGAGATTATCTTGAGATCCTTTACGAATTGTTCATCATCCTTCCATTTGTTCATGATACCACCAGCTTCACAATCAATCAGTGTCCAATTCATATTCATTGTGTTGAAGAGGAAGGAGTACTTTCCACTGATGTTAAATCTCCAGGAGGCACCAACACTTTGTCCGTGTTCATACTGAGAAAGCATGGTGGTCTTTAAAGTGGGCTGCCCTGTGAACCAGACACAATACCATCATGCTTCACTCTCATAGATCCATCACTTCTCCAAAGGTCAAGACTTTCCCACTGGCTTATGAGCCAGGATCATTTCCACATGACTTTCTCTTTGTTACCCACTGGGTACCACATGCTTCCAAGGTTGGACCAGTGCTCAGCTCCCTCACACAGACACATTCACCATCCCATTCCCACATGTGCTCTGCCCTTCCTCTCTCTTGCCACCTGTCTCTGCCCCAGTACTCGATCCCACACTTACCACTGATCTTGGTAATCTCATGTTTAGTGTTAGCCAACATCTTCCTGAGCTCTTTCCACAAGTATTCCAGCTTTTGGGTCATATCTGTCCACACTTGAGTCCCATTTGCTGCATTTCCCAGGTCACCCAAAGGTGTGAATTTGCTATCATTATATTGAAGTAAAGGATCTCCATCCACTGAGCACTGCCCTTCACACCAGGGCTGTCCAGGTGTGGGATGAGCCTTGACAATGATGTCACAACGAAGAGATTGTGTATCTGTTAGAGAAACAAGCAGGTGAGCTACAAAGAGGGAGCAGAAAGTCACAGGACTCATGGTCTATGACACTAGATGACACACAGAATCCCTCTGAAGGGCAAGAAGGCAGGAAGAGAAGCCTCTAGTCAAGAAGTCCACCAGCTTCTGAATCCTTGTTTCTGTGCCATCTTTGACTGTCTTAGGGTGGTAGAACCCTCAGATGCACACTATGTTACACAAAAGATTTATCTCTCAAGTACTTTTAGTGACTTATATGAGGTATTAAGGACTAAAATACATTAAACAGTATCTGTGTTCCTGGGACTGAGATCTACTGAACAAACAGCGAAAGGAGGCATCATAGAACACATGGTAAATTCTACATGGAGTCTGGGAGTTTAGGAAAGGCCTCCTCGCATAACACTGCCACTTGTCATGGGAGGGTGAGGTGCCACCTGTGAGCATAGTACTCACTGTGTTCCCACTGGGTCCCTTCACACAGCAATGTTGGGCATCAGATGCCCAATTCTCCCACATTAAACCACACCCCTAACTCATTCTCAAAAAAAAAAAAAAAGATCTCTATCTGTGACCTGCTTGAAGCCCTCAACCTCCCTCCCTGTCCTCCGGCAGTTGTTTCCCAGCACACTTATGGCTGCTGGTCTCTGAGACTTTCCCTACCAGCAACAGAAGACACCACACCCTAGAGCTGTTCTGTTCTGTAGGCTGCACAAACAATCAGGCAAGATCTAGTGAGACATGGACATATATATTCTCCTGTGTGTGTGTGTGTGTGTGTGTGTGTGTGTGTAGATCTGAAATCTAAGCTAATAATTTTTAAAAGAACTTTTAACAAGTTTTCAATATAATTATACTAAAAATGCAGTTTTTTTTCTTTTTTTTTAAAAAAAAAACCCTCTTTCCCTTCTCACACTTTAAAACTTCTGCTCTGAGATGCCCTGCTGCAGGCTTGGGGACTTTCTTTCCTGTCCCTTTCAACCAGTTTCCTCATCCCTTCTCCTCTTTGCCTCTGTTTCTTTTATCTCCGTGGTTTTCCCCAACTCTAATTTCTCCTTCCTACCACTCTTCAGTCTTGAATTTACTCTTTAATGGCTTGGATCCTTTCTCACACAGTACCCACTTCTGGAAAATTGGTGGACATGAACATGAACCCTTGTGAGCTGAGAACTAACTTTGTGGTTGTAAAGCAAAGGTCACAAACTCAGCTCTTTAAGATGGATCACAATGAAATGTGTAGCAGGGATTTCTACAAAAAAATCCAATTAGAAGTTTGGTGAAATGATGCTGTTTCACTAAAGCAGGAATAGGGATTTATGAAGATGATGGAAAGAAAGCATCCCTGATATAATAATGTCCAATATGCAATAATAATAATAATGATAATAATAATAAAATCTTAGAAGGAAACAATTACAGTCAGACCTCCAGATTTCAGTGAGGAAAATATTTCTAGAACCTCCTACAAGTGTGTCACAGCAGTATTGACTAGACAAGGTCTCTATCTAAAACCCTTGAGACTCACCAAGTAGGCTAGACAGGCTTGACACTGACTCCAGGGTTCTCCTGCCTCTGCCTTCTTAGTACTGACAGTAAAAGCACACAACATTATGCCTGACTCTATTATAGGAGCTCCAGGGATCAAACCCAAGTCTTCATTGATGGGGGGAGAGTCTTCTGTTCTGTGTTAATTTCATTGGTTAAATAAAGAGACTTCCTTGGCCCTTTAATAGGACAGTAAATTAGGTAAGTGGAGTAGACAGAACAGAATTCTGGGAGAAAGAAGCTGAGTCAGGCAGTCGCCATGATTCTCGCACCCGACACAGAGGCAGGTTAAGATCTTCCCTGGTAAGCCACACCTCATGGTGCTACACAGATTATTAGAAATGGGTTAAAGCAAGGTGTGAGAATTAGCCAATAAGAGGCTGGAACTAATGGGCCAGGCAGTGTTTAAAAGAATATAGTTTGTGTGTAATTATTTCTGGGTATAAAGCTAGCCGTGCGGGAGCTGAGTGGAATGAAGCCTGTCACCCTTATTACTACACTTCATGATTGTGAAGCAGGCCTGCTACCACTCAGCTCTCTCCCCATGCTTTGGACATACAGTACTTAATAGTAAACAGCCAGAATTTTCTGGACAATGTCCATGTGCTCCAGGAGTGGCTTGCAGGAACCTGGTCAGAGTCTGGTCCATACTGCATGGAACAGAAAGTCCATAACTTCTAAAGCTGGAAGTGAAGGGTGTGTGTAAAGACTCAGTACATGTGTCAAAGGATATGTGATATGAAACACGTCCATGGGGAAGCATCAACAACTACTGTTTGACAAGCATGGAAAGGATGTCCAGGGAGAAGGGCACAGGCCTTGGCAGATACCCAGGATTAAAAACTACACAAGGCCATGGTTGTGGTGGTTTGAATAAGAATGGTCTTCATATGCTTATGTATTTGAACAGTTAATCATCAGGGAGTGGCACTTCCTAAGAGGGATTAGGAGTGTGGCCATGTTTGAGTAGACATAGTAGTCTTATTGGAGGAAGTGTGTCAATCTTAAGCCCAGAGTCTCTCTCTTCTTGCTGCCTTTGGATCTGAATGTAGAACTCTAACTGGGTACCACCATACTCCTCATCATGAGGATCATGGACTAAACCTCTGAAAATGTAAACAAGCTGCAATCAAATGATTTCTTTTATAAGAGTTGCCATGGTCAAGGTGTCTCTTCACAGCAATAGAACACTGAACAAGATCATGTTTCTCCCTTAAGTTGCATTTGGTAGAGGGTTTATCCCAGCAACAGAATGAAACCAGAACAGCACACGCCAGGTCTCCTGGATACTGCAGGGCTCCAGGAATGGCTTCCAGGACCTGGTCAGAGACTAGCCCACACTACAGAACAAAGAAAATCTAGACTTGTTCAATCTAGCAGTACAAGAGTGGGGATCAAGAATCTCAGAGAAATGCATGTGCCAGAGTGGATGGAACAGCAAACATTTCCAGGGGAAGTGTGCAGACTCCATGCTGTATGTGGATTCTGGAGCATCCCTGCTGAGAAGCACAGAGGGAAGGACCAGGGAGAGGGCACCAGCATTGCTGGAGCTCGGGGATGTTGATGGCTCAAGGCTGGGGTGGGATTAGGATAGTGTATTTATAACTTAGAACCCTCTATTATGTCTCAAAAAACATCCCATAGGGTATTCAGGAGGCAGTAACATTAATGAGTACAGAAAAGACAGCCTGGGTCTTAACTGCTTAAAGTTGGAAATAGTGGGCTAAGAGGAGGCAAGATTGCTAAATATAGACAGATGATTACCCCACCCAAATGTGGCTGGATTTTAATAATTAAAGACAAAACAGATGACCAAGAAGTTGAAAGTTGATTTCCCATGAAAACTCCTGACCCCTGTGCCCATAGTTAAAACTAAACCTTTGGGGCTAGAGAGGTGGTGCAGTGGTTAAGGGCACTAGTTGTTCTTGAAGAGGATCCAGATTTGATTCTCAGCTACCACACGTGGCTGCTCACCACTGGCTATAGCTCCGGTTCCATGAGATCCAATGCCCTCTTTTGACCTCTAAGGGGACCAGAAACATGTGTTTTAAACCTACATACATGCAGTCAAAACATAAAATAAATCTTAAAAAAAACAGTAAAAACTTAACCTCCTCAAAGACAGACTCAGATTGACTTCCTAGGTCAGAGAGATCAGGTCCCAACAAGAGCGACCACTCTGCCCAGCAGCAAGTGCAGTCATTCTTTCTGCACCGCTTCATTACTGCCCCGTCACTCAGGGATGAACCCAGATATGCTCCTGTGAATGTCTAGTGTGGTTATTTGAATGACCCTATTCTCTGTAGAGCAGGATGCTTGAATACTTGGTCCCCAGTTGGTGGCAGCTGTTTGGATAGGTTTAGGAGGTATGGCCTGGCTGAAGGAAGTATACCACTGAGGGTGTGGCTTTGAATCCCATTCCCATTTCTTCATGTCTGGATCATGCCTGACTTTAAGATGCAGCCTCTCAGTTGGGCATGACATCACAGAACTCTCATCCCAGCACTGGAGAGGCAAAGGCAGTCAGATCTAAATCAGTTGAAAGCCAGCCTATTCTACATAGTAATTTCTAGAACAGCTGGAAGTATACAGTGAGACCTTTCAAAAACCAAACCAAACAAAGCAAAAACAAAAGGGGGGAAATGAGAAAGTGGGTGGTTGTGGCTACCTTGTCTTGGAAGCATCTATTGTGATTCGCTGAAAAAATACCTTGGGACCATAGTAAAGAATGTTAGAAAACAAATAAGTTCAGGAATGGCAGAGAGCTTGTGAAAATTCCTTGGAAAGACAGTCTTCAGATCATGGACTACCTTATGACCAAGGGAGTTAGCTGTCTGAGCCTCTTGGTAGGGTCTGGAACCCTGGCATCTTGCCTATCACCCTGGTTCTCCTAACTCAGTTTAAGTTTTCTGTGAACCTCAGTATGCCTGAGGGCTAGTGGTGTCACCAGGATACCCCCTGACGTCTTGACCTCACTATTTGTCTTCACCTGGTAATTTTCTTGGTCTTCCCCTGGACATGGTAGTGACAGGGTCAAAGAAAGTGCTCTGTGCAACGATATGTTTTAGAGACTTCAGGAGCTCCCTTCAGGAGACTGGTACCTCATGATTCAATAGCGGGCTCCAACCTCCTTGCCCCTCTTTTCCTCTCCCCCATGCTACATTCCCAGTAGCCCTTCACTTAGACCATGGCAACTCACCGGCTAGCAGCGTCGACCACAGACAGATGATCCTTAGAATGGAGGAGCACAGAGCCTGGGTGGAAAGACAGTGCTTGGCGACTGCCTTCTTTGCCATACCCTTAGCAAAAGGTTTAATAACTGGTGCTGCAGAGGGAAGAGGATGTGTGCAAAGAATTATGAAGTGCCAGGCACCTGGTATGAATAGTGCATGACAGGTTGACTGGCTGACAGGCTCTCTCTGGACCATAGTCATCCTTCCCTCTGGGAGGCAGAGACTATGATCTGAGTGGTGCAGAGCTGCTGTAGTTGTCCAGTCCCCAGGATCCTAAACCTCCTGGTGCATCCCATGCATTCCCCAGGTGAGCCTGCCCTCTGACTCACTGGCAAAGTATAATTAAAGCACAACAACCCACAGCAACCTGAGTCAAGCCAAGAGTTCCTTCTAGGAGTCTTTGCTACACACATCCTTAGCTTCAGCCACACCAACAGTCTTTCTCTAAACCACCTCTCCCCCCACGCCCAATTCTGAGTTCCCCTCTGATCTCCAGCTGTCCCTTCTGCACTTCCTGTTGCAGGAGGTCCTCCCACTCCTCCAGCCTATAGCCACTGAGATACCAGCCCATTGGGGTGTGGTCTCTCTCTCTTTAAAAAAGTGGCCACTTCCCTCTCCTCTCTCTCTTCACTTCCTGCTCCGCCAGCGACTAGACTCCCTTCCTGGTTGTGTAGAGGGCTGTTGTCTGGGACGGCGATCTGTAAGTTTTTTCCCCTTTAAATAAATACCACCCTATTAATCATAATTCCAAACTGGTGTGGCATTGTTTGTGACTTACACCTTCAATTGGCGCCCAATGTTTGGTTGGTTTTAGGACCTCTCCTTCCCCTGCTCAGCTGCCGGCCTCGAGTTTGCCTTGGCACGAGCCCTCCCTCCCTCAGCCGCAGCCTGTGCAGTGGCCTCGTGGCCTGTGTCTTGTGCGTGGAGCCATCAGCTTAACATAAATCATCACGCACTGGCTTTTCTTGCTGCAGTTCTTTATATTTTCTCTTTAGACACCTCAGATTGACTTCCAGTCCCCACGCACTCTATCATCTGCCTCCCCACGTGGATTTAAACTCCACAGGCCTGTGTAGTCTCTGCCCGCGTGGTTTGCTCTTTTCTGAGTCATTTTTAAATCTCCCTTGCAAACACAGCTCTTAAGTGGCGCGAACCAGAGCACGCGGTTGCTGAAAGCTGCAACCCCTCAGGGTGACTCTGTCACGTGGAGGCATAAGCGGCTTCCAGGTTGCTCTTCTCTACCCCTGGATTCTGGGTTTCTGGTTCCGTCTCTGGAATTGATTTAATTACATTTACTTTGTTGAGAAACTTTCATTTTCCAGTTTTTAACATCTACTAAGGCACTGAAACAGGACCCTGTTTTCACCGTGACTCGGCAACAGTGTCACCTGCTGGATAATAGGTAATATGGCAGTTTTCATTTCTAATGCAAATTTTACTGCTTTGTTTTCACTAATACAATGGATTAGTAAATTTATATTTATAGTAAATAATTTATTATTATATTTATTATAATTTATTATATTATATTTATATTTACTAATACAATGGATTACATCATACAAGGTTTATATGATTATGGGGACACCTTAATTTGCTTGTTACTAGGTTTCAGTTTTCTTTTCCATATTCTATCATTAAGGAAGAATATGGCACTCCTAAGAACGATAGAATCTTTATGAACTAATAATGAACAGAAGAATATGGCACTCCTAAGAATGATAGAATCTTTACGAACTAATAATGAACAACTAATTGACAGGATTAAAATTAATGAAAATCAGAGGTTATCTGAACAAGTGGATACTATGACAGACAAAATTGACTCCATATCCAAGGGTACTAGAAAGTTACCTGAAAGGGTTCAGGCTGTTGAATTTGACCTTCAGACTTTATCACAAAGTTTTGATAAGGTAACAGACAGAATGTACCTCCAAGATGGGAATCTACATGATATACAAGAAAAGTTTAAGGAGGACATGTTATTTTTGAAGGAAAAAATTAAAGCTTTGGAATCACAGGTGCAGAATGGGGACCAAAAAGTTGATACCTCAGTGAAATCACTGGAAATATATACAGGTCAGGAGATTCAGGATTTAAGAGAGACAATGATAAAAAGATTTGAAAAGATTGGAGAAATTACTGCAGCTGGTGAACAGAGAAAGGAGGCACAAGGACAGGATACAATGTCTCCACCAGCTATTAGAACTGGCTTACCCAGGGTTCTAGCGACATACCCTATACTTAATTCTGACAAAGCGTCAACTTCTAAAGGCTCAAAGGGAGTCAGAGAAGCTAGATGGACGCCAATAGCAATGAATGACCTGAAAGAAATTAAGCAAGCTGTTGTTAATTTTGGCTTGCACAATGCATATGTAAAGGAAATGATAAGGACTTGGACTTCTAATGCTAGAGCTACCCCCCATGATTTCCATCAGTTAGTGTCTGCAGTTTTAGATAATGGACCTTCCTTGATGTTTGGAATTTATTTCAGAGAAGAATCCAAACATATGGAACAGCAAGGAAGAGCAAAAGGTGTTGAGGTTTCCCAAGATCAAATTCTTGGTGCAGGAGAATATGCTGATCCACAGGTCCAAGCTCTTTATGACGATGAAGTACTGTGTCTATGTCACCAAGCAGCTTTAAATGCTTGGAATAGGATACAAGATCCAGCAAAAAGGGTTGAATCATATACCAGAATTAGGCAGGGACAGAGAGAACCCTTTATTGACTTTTTGCAAAGATTAATTAAGGCTCTGGACATAGGGGTAACAGACCCAGAAGCTAGACAAATACTTCTTGAATCTCTAGCTTTTGAGAATGCAAACATAGAATGCAAAAAGATAATTGGGCCTTTAAAGTCTGGATCAGCATCTATGGATGAATGGATTCAGCATACCATGAATGTTGAGACGTTTAGCTAAAATGATAAATCTTGGGTAGGAGAAGCGATTTCCAAAGCAATGAGGAGATATCAAACTGCCAGGTGTTTTAATTGTGATAAATTAGGACATTTGCAAAGGGATTGCAGGCAAAGAATTTCTAGGAATAATATCTCTTCTGGGAATGACAAAAATAGGAGACCTCTGCCTTCAGGTATATGTAGGAGATGCGGTAAAGGCCGGCATTGGTCCAACGAATGTAGGTCAACAACAGACAGACGGGGCAATCCGATATCATTGGGAAACTCCTTGGGGGGCCTCTCACAGGTCCCCAAGCCAACAGTGGCCCAGTCATTCCCAGTCACAGTGGAGAACGTGCCTCACCAAGAAAATTAAAAGCTCCAATTTCTGCTGTAAAAAGTAATACTGGTCTAAATGATGGATTACGCGTGGAGGATGAGTCAAAAAACCCAGGAGGACAGAGTAAACGTATATTTTGGCAGACTTCTATTAATGATCAAAGACCAAAGCTAAGAGTCTGTATAAATGGCACTTTTATTGAAGGCTTATTAGACACAGGTGCGGATGTAAGTATCATTACCCCAGAATCTTGTCATCCGAATTGGCCTTTTCAAGAGGTAGATGTTCAGTTCCTGGGAATTGGAACCCTATCTCGTGTAAAACAAAGCATAAGATGGGTTGAATGCATAGGGCCTGAAAGGCAAATAGGAAGACTAAGGCCATATATAGCCAATATTGCCATAAATTTATGGGGCCGTGACCTGGTACAGCAATGGAATACCCAGATTAACATTCCTGTAGTTCCAGGAACTCATAATTCTGGGAAGGATATGATGAGGTATTATGGAAAAAGGTCACCAGCCATTCAGGCTGTACAAGAACATGCAGCAAATACCAAACATTTAGAGGTACCAACAGCCCTACCTTTAAAGTGGCTAACTGAGAAGCCAATATGGATCAAACAGTGGCCTCTAGCTGAAGATAAACTACAGGCATTGGAACAGCTGGTGCAAGAGCAACTAGATGCTCACCATATTGAAGAATCAACCAGCCCTTGGAATTCTCCTGTGTTTGTTGTAAAAAAAGAAATCTGATAAATGGAGAATGGTGACAGATCTAAGAGCTGTCAACAAAGCAATTCAACCTATGGGCCCACTACAATCTGGAATTCTTTTGCCTTCCCTGTTACCAAAAGGATGGCCTCTTATAGTTATTGATTTGAAAGATTGTTTTTTCACTATACCGTTACAAGAAAAGGATAGAGAAAAATTTGCCTTCACAGTGCCTACTTATAATAATTCTCAGCATAACAGGAGATATCAATGGACTGTCCTCCCACAGGGTATGCTCAATAGTCCTACACTGTGCCAATATTTTGTAAGTAAGCCATTGGAAATAATTCGTAAACAATTCCCCAAGTCCATCATTTATCATTACATGGATGACATCTTGTTATCTGATTCAAATAAAGATACTTTAGAAAGGATGTTTGAAGAAGTAAAGAAAGTCTTGCCTAGGTGGGGATTACAAATTGCCCCTGAAAAGATTCAAAGAGGAAATTCTATTAATTACCTAGGTTACAGAGTAGGGTTAGAGAAAATTAAAATGCAAAAGACACAAATTAGGAGAGACCTGTTAAAGACTCTTAATGACTTCCAAAGATTGTTAGGAGACATTTCCAGTCTACGACCAGCTGTTGGGATAACACCTGATCTAATAGTTCATTTAAACAAAACCTTAGATGGTGATAAAGATTTGAATAGTCCAAGAAAACTGACAGCTAAAGCAGAAAAGGAACTGACAATGATTAAGGAAAAATTACAGGAGGCACATGTGGATAGGGTGAACTCAAATCTCAGCTGCATCCTAGTCATATTGCTTTCCAGAATTTCTCCTACAGAGATTCTAATGCAAAGGAAAGATATTATTTTAGAGTGGATATTTATACGTAATAAAACAAGTAAAAAATCAAAAACTTATGTGGAAAAAGTCTCTGAATTAATTATAAAAGGTAAGCTGAGACTTCGTCAACTAGCAGGTATAGACCCAGCAGAAATTATAGTGCCTTTTACTACTGAAAAGAAATTAAAAAGTTATGGGAAGACAATGAACCATGGCAAAGAGCTTGTGCTAATTTTTTGGGAGAAATTAATAGCAACTATCCCAAAAGTGGTAGACTTAACCTCATAAAAAGAACTTTTTGGATTCTTCCTAGAATTGTACATGATGTTCCAATAACTGGAGCCCGTACGTTCTATACTGATGCAAATAAATCAGGGAAAGCAGGTTACAAGTCAGATGAATTGAGTAAGGTGGAACAAAGCCCTTATAATTCTGTCCAGAAGGCAGAATTATATGCCATTCTTATGGTGCTAAGGGATTTTAAAGAACCTCTTAATATAGTTACAGATTCACAATATGCAGAAAGAATTAACTTGCATATTGAAACTGCTGATATACCAGATGACACAGAGTTGACTTCATTGTTTATCCAGGTACAAGACATAATCAGGAACAGGCTTTGTCTGATGTACATAACACACATCCGGTCCCATACAGGTCTGCCTGGTCCTCTAGCCCAAGGCAACGCTTAGATTGATCAATTATTGATTGGAAATGTATTGCAGGCCTCAGAATTTCATAAGAAGCATCATGTCAATAGAAAAAGCCTAAAGAAAGAATTTTCCATTACTTGGCAAAAAGCTAAGGACATTATAAAGAGATGTCCTACTTGTTCTTTCTATAATCAAACACCGTTGCCTGCAGGGAGTAACCCAAAGGGTACTAAGAGAAATGAAATCTGGCAGATGGATGTGTTCCACTTTATGGAATTTGGTAAATTAAAATATGTACACCATACCATAGACACGTATTCAGGTTTTCAATGGGCTACTGCCCTGAGCTCAGAAAAGGCTGATTCAGTAATCAAACATTTATTGGAAGTTATGGCCATCATGGGTATACCTGCACAAATAAAGACAGATAATGGTCCAGCATATGTATCTAAGAAAATGAAACGCTTTTTTAATTATTATAATATAAAACACAATACAGGTATACCAAATAATCCTACAGGTCAGGCAGTTATAGAAAGATCAAATCGTACTATAAAGGATATGCTGAACAAACAGAAAGGGATCGAAAATACCCCCAGAAATAGATTACATAATGCTTTATTAACCTTGAATTTTCTTAACGCTAATGAGAAAGGAACGACAGCAGCAGAAAGACATTGGATAATGGAAAAGTCTGCTGCACTAAATCAACCGATTTATTTCAAAGATGTGCTGACCTCTCAATGGAAGCCAGGAGATGTGCTATGTTGGGGAAGGGGTTTTGCTCTTGTTTCCACAGGAGAAGAAAAATTGTGGATACCATCAAAATTAATAAAGTTTCAATTTGAAGAGGAGAAAACTCTTGGAAAGGAGAAATGACAACTCATCCACAATGATGATATTCATACAGGTGGTAAGAAAATCATATAGAATAGGGGCAGGGTTCTGTTCTTATCTCCACAGGAAAACACTCATCTTTGAAAAATTCAAGGGACCCTAGGTGTTTGGATACTGACAGATGGAAAAATACATGCCCAATAGGAAATATCAAGAAAACTGAATGAGTTGTGTAAGTAAAATATATTAAACCATATTTCTAAATTTATAAAGCTGGTTTTGAAGTTGGACTCTGGCTCAGTCCCTCTCCAATTCCAAGTCTGTTAGTAAGAGAAAAACCCAGAGTTTCTGTCTCATGTCAAGAGCCATGATATGGGACAGAAAGAAATATGAGTTTAGAAAATATCTTTGCTTTTCTTCATATCTATCATACTTTTCATTGAATATATCTATCATGCCTTTCAGTGAATATATATATATATATATATATATATATATATATATATATATATGAATGTCTATTTGATTAATGTTTAAGTTTTTCACAATGAACAATGAGTTTTTCCTGAAGTGACATTTGAAGTTTCCAGGAAGGAGATGGGGCCCCATAACAACAACTCCACCTGGTTGATATGACGTCATGATACTGATAGCACTACTACAAGACCTGCTTTGGGTACCAGCTGCACAAGACAGTTCCAATTTGGTTAGCTGAAATGGTGCACATCTTATACAACATTTTGGCCAGACCTGTAAAAAATACTCAGAGACTACTGGCAATTTTAAAAGACATTGATCTTGAAATTTAACCATCATTTTACTTTCACAGGATCCCCCAGAAAGAACGTCGCCCCCATGACAGCTGGAAGTAATTCTAGAGGATGACGTCCCCTCTCCCAGTAAAGTTTACCCTTGGGTTTAGGGACATCATTTAGGGGTTGATTATAATTAGTATACGATTGAGGGTTGGGGGAGGAATTTTATAAGCTCAGGGATCATTTTGGAAAAAAAAATGGGATAATAGATTTGTAATTGTGAGTTACTGTTTTTAGACAAATATATTGGTATAGATTCTTGTATATTGATACAAAGTTAAATTATATTGACTATTGTATGCATGTATGTTTCTACCTCTGTTTAAAACATTTTTATGTATTGACATATATTGTATTGATATATATATATATTGTATATATTTACCATATTGCAGTGTACATTTATACCTCTGATTAAGATACTTATATAATGTTTGTGTATTGATATATATTTACCTACTGCAATGTATATTTGTACATTGTTTATATTTGGAGGTCATTGTCCTCATTTGTTTCACAGTCGTTTATTGTCTTAGTCTTTAAGTTAGATAGGTATTGAGAATTATATAGATTAATAGTCATCTAAGTTTGTCATTTATAATTAGACTAATCAGGTTCTCTAGATATACAGAGATTATACTCAGTATAGATAGATAATCTTCAACTTCTTCAAAGAGCTGTAGAAAATGGCCTTTAATCTAACTCAGAGTTTTGTGGTAGTGAGACACAATTGCTCCTGGCAACACCGCTCTATTCCCGAGAGAATGTTGAGCACCAAAGACACTCCACCTGGAGTCTTTCTTTTTGGCAGAACTGGCCTTTGGGCAAAGAAATGCCCATACCTCAACCACTGACAGAGATACAGAGCATGCATCAATGGATAAAACAGGACTGTCATATCCTGCCAAGACAGGGTAAGATAGTTTTGAAAAAGTTGCTTTCCTTTGAAAATGGTATGTCAGTTATGTTAGGCCTTAGCCAAAGTTGGTTGCTTCAACGCTGCTAATGTGAATTTGCGTGATTGCCCAGGTAGCTAGTTGTCTCTGTGATTTGTTGCATGTTTTGGAAGTTGTTTTACTGAACTTCCTAATTACCCAGGTAACATTATTTCCCTTCTCAGATCTTCGATGGGGTTGAAGACTATATAAATGTAGTTACTTTCTCTCATGACTTGGCCAAGTTATTTATTATACAAGACCTAAGCTAGTTAGAATAGTATATTTGTACTTATTGTATATAATTTCATAGTAGGTTTAGAACTCTCTTACTTAAACAAAAGGGGGAGGTGTTGCAGAAGGTCCTTCTGCTCCTCCAGCCTATAGCCGCTGAGATACCAGCCCACTGGGGTGTGGTCTCTCTCCTTTTAAAAAAGCGGCCACTTCCCTCTCCTCTCTCGTCACTTCCTGCTCTGCTGGCGACTAGACTCCCTTCCTGGTTGTGTAGAGGGCTGTTGTCTGGGACGGCGATCTGTAAGTTTTTTCCCCTTTAAATAAATACCACCCTATTAATCATAATTCCAAACTGGTGTGGCATTGTTTGTGACTTATGCCTTCAACTTCCCACCACTTTTCCTCTTCTTACATCTCCATCCCAGACTCCTTTTGGTATAGAAGGGTCTTCCTTCTATGTGTTGCTTCCATTGGTCAAATAAAGAAACTGCCTTGGCTTTTTGATAGGGCAGAATTTAGATAGGTGGAGTAGACTGAACAGAATGCTGGGAGAAAGAAAGCAGAGTCAGGCAGATGCCATGGCTATCTGACTGGAGATGGACGTAGGTTAGAATCTTCCCCGTATGCCACAACATCGTGGTGACATACAGATTATTAGAAATGGGTTAAGATGTGAGGGTTAGCCAATATGAGGCTTGATATAATGGGCCAGGCAGTGTTTAAATGAATACAGTTTCTGTGTAATTGTTTCGGGGTATAAGCTAGCCGGGTGGGATGGAACAAAGGGCCTGCGCTCCTGCCGGGTGGTGGGGATGCAGCCTGCTGCTCTCACTACTACAGTGTGGCTGCCCCATGTGGTCTACTAATTCCACGTAAAACCTGAGAGGGCTTAAAAAGGAGAGACAGAGAGTTCAATACAGCTTTTTTTTGCTGTTTGTGGGTGGTGTGCCGCAGAGAGAATTTCCAGACTCAGCAGCCTTTTTTTTTTTTTTTTAAAAAAACGCCATGCCATTTTTAAAGAGGGTTCCTGGGACCTGCTGCTGGTGCAATCTCTGGCTATGGAGCATTTCTGGGCTCGGATGTTTGTATGCCCACTCGGGATCAAGAAGAAAGTACTCTGAGATTATGCCAATGGCTCACTGCTCCCTGCCTGCACCTGGGGAGGTGGTGGGATCAGGTTTACTAGGCATGCACAAGTGGGAGAACGTGGCAGATTCCATACACAGGGATGTTTTCCAGGCTGCACAGTTGTCTGCCTGGCAGATTAGGCTGTATCTGAACTAAAAAGCTCATTCTTAGAGTTAAAGTGCTGAGTGTGGCTCCTACCTGGAGGCAAAAAAAAAAAAAAAAAAAAGCCAAGCAGTTTTAAAACGCTGGCTTTCTGGGTTATGGTCCTACCATGACCTCTGTCTCTTGCGGGAGACAGAGAATTTGGATGGGGTTTTGTGAGTAATATGCTTGCTTCCTTGATGGCAATGTGGACTTGCTGTGCACCTGGAACTGTGTGCAGCTCAGGGGCACCAAATGGCTGAGACAGGAGTGGCTCCGCTCAGCCATGATGAACTGTGCCGACCTCTGGCAGAAACTATCATAATTATCATAAGGTTTAGACTGGGCAGGAAACAGGTGGTACTGTATCACCTCTACATGGCGCAACTTAAGTTTTTAAGAAGTGCTTAGCATTTTAAGAAGTGCTCCTGGTTAGTAAAGAATTACAGATTCACAATAGGACAGATTCAGACATAAAAGACCTTTAAAAGGGTCATAGTGTTAGATAGACATACGTAGGCTTGCTTGGGAAAGAGAAGAAAAAGAGTATTAAAAAGTCATAAAGTAAAGTTAATGCTTAAAAAACAGGGTAAAGTCTTTAAAGAGACAGAGTACAGACAGTTATAGATTAAAAGAAATAAAGAAAAATAAGCCACGTAAAAATGGAAAATTCACAGAGTGTTTGGATTCTGTATATTGTGTTTTCTTTGAATTTTTTGACTGTAAAGGAGCTAAGTACAGAGGCACATCTCATTATGTGGGCTGCTAAGATAAACCAGGACATATATTATAAAACTATCTTGACTTCAGAATTTGGATCTAAGAACATGATGCTTTGGAAAAGAGGTTCTTCTTTTGTTGTTTTCACAGAGGATGAGAACCTATGGATTGCTTCTATCTCAATATGGTATGATAGACCACACCCTCCTGAAAGTTGCTGTGAACACCCTCAAAAATTACTTCATTCAACTGCCAACTGAGATGAACCTAGCACACAGGTTATACCATGAAAGACCTGATTAACAGCGCCCCCATACAGCAGAAAGAAGTTCGGAGAGAAATAACTATGTCCATATTCCCAGATATTGTTTATAAATGTTCTTTTACATTTAAAGGGGGATATGATATACACACTGGTAAATAGGTATGTAACTCATTTAACTCATTACAGTATACACACTAGGAAATAGGCATGTAACTCATTTAAATATATGTTTTAAATCATAAATTATTCAAAGTAGCCCCGAAATAACGTCTTACTCAGTGAATCAAAATTACATTTTTACAGTGGGAATATTTATTTTATAAATACATATGTATAGTGAATAATTCGTTAGCCTGAAATTACATGAATCAGAGAACAAAATGATCTGCTCATAGAAAAAGCAAATTTAAAGATTTTTTTTTTTTACTTTTCGCAAAATTTTAAGAAAATATTTTGTTTGATTTTTCTTGACATTCCAAATTAAGCCACTTGCTATGCCTCCTTAGAGGGGAGTAAATGGCGAAAGATACAGAATATGGTAATTACAAATCAAATTTCCTTATCTGAGGTATGCCTAACTCAAATCTCAGAATAAAAGGATTTATCTTTTTAATGTCAGAAAGAAAAAGTGGAAACCACAGGGCTCAAAAACTCCCAGTTCATTGTTCTCTGATTCACAAAACTTTTCTATTTCTGATCAGCACTGGTTCCCACATCCAGTTGCTAATTGGGGTCCTCCAATTACTTCCAAGCCAAAAGGAACTAGGTAGCTACAAGTAAAGGCCAGACTGCTCTCAGCCTTGGGAACTTAAGATGCGCATAACAGCTAGAGAACCCCCTAGGCCAGTTTTGCAGGCTAGCTATTTTGCAATACTTGACCTTCCTTCAGTCAGAGCTTTAATAAAAACTTGCGCAAAAATCCACGCGACCGAGGTAGCCAGTACAAAGTCTCCAGGACTCCCCACACCAATAAAGACATGTCAACCAAACATGTACGAAAACCGAAATGAGAATTCAACACACTCACACAAACACACACACACACACACACACACACACACACACACACACGGGGGGGGTGTGTTATTTTTTGTTTCAGTTTTCCTTAACTTAGAACATTGTTTTTTAAATCTATTTTTGTTCCAGAGCACTTTGGGTGATGTCAACGCGTGTTTTTCTGGTGGTGGCTCTGAGGTGGCATAGGAATGGGATGCAGGATGGGGGTAGGGAGTAACTTGCAAAAGGCGCCTGAGCAAGTTGCATAAGGAAAGAGACTCCTTTTGTTGCCCCCCCCCCACAAAAAAAAAAGAGAAAAAATATCAGCAGGAAAAGAGCATAAAAGGAAGCTGGTGACTGCAGGACAGAGAAGGGAAACCTAAGTGAGGTTTACCTTCGTGTTCCCCGTGGAAGGGTGGGGCAAGAACCCTGACCCATGCGACCTGGCAGTGAGGCTGAATCTCCCACCTTGGCTATCATGGAGTGCAGACAGACAGAAGAGACAGACGCCTCTGCCTCGCTCAGGCCTGGAGCAGAGCAAGGCCTAGGGGTTCAACTTTCAGGGTTCCGAACCCAGAGCCTTAGCCCCTCCCCCCTTTTATCTTTTTTTCCCCCCCACGATGTGCTCAAGTTTTCCCGCGAGTGCGTGGGGCCCAGGAGGCGAGCTGGGACCGGACAACAGCCAAAGAGCAAAAGAGTGAGCCAAGGAGTGGAGGGTGCGGGCGGGCACAAGGCCCGCAGCTCAAGTGTCACCTGGCTCTCCTGACCTGGCCATCATTGCAGGCAAGGGCGGCCCCCCGCCCCTGCCGCCGCCGATGCCCCGCCTCTCCCACCTGCCGGCGCCGGCACCACCACTCCCTCCAGTCGCAGAGAAAGCAGAAGAACGCAGCTGGGGAGGCGCAGACGTCCGGCGGGGACCGCGCCCTCCTCCCCGCCGGGACGCAAATGCCAGGCCCGCTTTGCCAGCCGCGCTCCCTTTAAAAGCAAGAGGAAAAAAATAAAAATGTAGCGGACTCTCTCTCTCTCTCTCTCTCTCTCTCTCTCTCTCTCTCTCTCTCTCCCTCCCTCCCTCCTCCTCCTCCCTCCCCTCCCTCCCTCCCTCTCTCTCTCTCTCTCTCTCTCTCTCTCTCTCTCTCTCTCTCTCTCTCTCTTCTTTTCTGCCTTGCAACTTTTTCCAAATGGCGGATTTTGGAGGCTATCTCTAGGAAATTCTCCTACAGTCGGCGGCAGTGGCGAACAGCATGGAGGTAGCGAGTGGGAAGAGCACACGCAGCAGCCGCCGGCCCCGTAGCGGCTCGGGTGTGCGTGAGAGTGAGCGTGCCTGTACGCGGTGTGAGTCAGAGAGGCTTCTCGGCGTGCGCTCACACTCACTCACACTTAGACACACCACACATTGACACACACACACACACCGAAACACACCGACACAGACACACACCGACACACACCGTCACACTTACCCCCGCCGCTCCCCCTCCCACCGGCCTTGTCTCCTCTGCCACATTCAACCGGTCCCTTCTCCGCAGCCGAGCTGGGAAGCAAAGTGGCCCGGCCTCTTTCCTCTGCCTCGGTCTCCCGCACTTGAACTTCCCACGCTTGCCCTCTTGCTCGCTCTCCCGGTGTGCGCCCGGCACGAAGGCCACACTTACAAGGGGGCCGCAGGGGTGACAAGCCTCGGCTCCCCTCCTCCTGTCGCAGCCACAGCGACAAGCTCCCGTCCGTCGGCTCCCTTGCGCACCAACCGACACACCCTTCCCGTGTGCGTGCTAAAGGAGGAAAATAAAAATACAAGCCTTTTCTCCTCCCATTTCTTTTCTTTCCCTTTTCTCTCTCTTTTCTTACTCTTTTCGCACTCGCTACTTCATAGTGAGATGCCCACAGACTCCCCTGCCAGTAGCTTCCAAGAGAGCCATTTGCCCACTTTTTTTTTTAATCCGGGTGTAAGTTTTCTCCTCTTTCCCAGAGGCGCAAAGAAGTGGGGGAGAAACCCCTTCCCCTCCCCTGATCTCTTTCCCAAGACAAGGGTGCTCTTCCTTCCCTCTCTAGCTCTCGGAACTTTCATCCTCACCCAGAAAAAAAAAATAAATTAATGAATGGCTTTGGTACGGGCTGAGGTGCGGATTAATTAGAGATTTGATCCCATCAGTCGCTTCTTACCCCCAAATTTTCTCTTTTCTTTTTCTTCTTCTTCCGCGCGGGCCTGAGGAATGAATGAACGGTCCAGGGGTTCTGGCACAGTGTTCCAGTGAGCTTTCCTTTAAAAAGGGGGGGAGGGAGGGGGAGAAGGGGAGGGGAAATTGCAACTTGTACCGCCTCCGGTTCCTCCTCCAGCCAGCCTCCGCGGGGATTCCCCTTCTTTGCTGTTGAGCCTTTGCTGCAATTGATAGGCTGTGCCCAGGCGGCCACCCTCAAACATAGGCTCAGGGGTGCATCCCTTTGCAATCCTTGTCGCTGGGGCTCCCAAGCTGGGTCAAAGAATGGCCCTAACAAATGGGAAAGACTGAGAAGGTAATAGATTTCTTTGTCTGCATTTGGACTTAACTTTTTTTCCTAAGGCAAAATCTCAGAACAGCAAATCCACCATGTGCTGGTTAAATGTGTGCGTACACCGTTAAAGAGTGGGGCCTATCACTGAATACATGCTACAGTCAAGAAAAATAAGAAATGAAGTTCTAAGCTTGTATGGAGTTTAATTTGCCCTTTTCGAGACTGGAACAGTGCATAATAAATTCTGAAACTCCTGCATTCGTTCGGCATCCTAAATGGGATTTCTACTGACAGCTTCTGCGGGTTAGGCCTCTGTTCTAGGGTCGCTGGGAGTTCTACCTCAACTTAGAAATCCCTGGTGCAGTGCCTAGGCTATAAGATGGGACCTCCAGCTTAATGGAGTCAGGCAAGATGGCAGGGCTCTCCTAAATAGCAAACCCTGCCTTTGTCAGGGCGTCAAATCTGGATCAATCTAATATTGTATTTCGACATTGAGTTTTCTGCTAAGGGACTGAAAAATGCCTTTGGGGGAGTTTATAATTCTCCTTTTCTACATAGTTAGGAGCAGATGAAATGATTCAAAGTCACTAAGGTTGCTATGAGTATGTTGATGCCAACAGGAGAGTCTGCTGTGAGGGGAAAGGGGATAAAGCAGTAAGGTGTGATTTCAAAGATGGTGAGGCAAGCCTAGCACTTCTCTGAGGGGAAAGGGAAAGCAGTGGGGAAGGAAAGGAAAGCTCTGCCCCCAGCTGTACTGTTTGTTTTCCTCTAACGAAGGGAACAGGGGTCTTTCTCTGCTATAGTTGGCTTGAGGCCTAGAATTTAAATGTACCACAGATGGAAATTCCATATTAAAAAGTCTTCCCCTAAAAAGGAAGATTATTCTTGATTATATTTTTTTCACTTAAGAAATGTTCTTCAAAATAGTTTCAGAAAATTAACTCTTAAATTCTTTCCTCAGGCCAGTGAAATTCACCACCTGTTATTTCTGTGACTGTAGACACTAGCTCTCCAACTCCCAAATCAGGTACATGACTTGACATGTGCTTTGGGACACAAGGGTTAACTAACCCTGCAGAGTTTAAATGAGTTCATAAAGTAAGCTTCACATGTCCTGTGCACAGTTACTGGTTCAGGGGTGTGCAGCAGGAACTGTCCGGTTAGTGAGAGCTATTGATTACCTCAGACCACCACCAGAGGACTGATTTTAATCCTTAAATTTAGACTCTTCAAGGACACCTTCATTAGCAGACAGGAATGTCAGCTTCGCTACTCTTCCCAACACTTGAATAACAAAAAGTGAAATGGCCAAAGACAGACTACAAGAGAAAGAAAGGCCAGGAGTTTTGTGATAACCTAAGACCTTGCCCCCAAGAAAATAAAAATTAATTTCAAAATCCTTTCTTTCTTTCTTTCTTTCTTTCTTTCTTTCTTTCTTTCTTTCAAGAGATTTATTTATTTATTTAGTTTACAGTGTTCTGTCTGCATGTATGCCTGCAGGCCAGAAGAGGGCACCAGATTTCATTACAGATGGTTGTGAGCCACCATGTGGTTGCAAGGAATTGAACTCAGGATCTCTAGAAGAATAGTCACTGCTCTCAACCTCTGAGCCATCTCTTCAGCCCCCTCAAATTCCTCTTTTTAAAACTCCATCCTTCTCAAAGTCATTCTTTAGAAAATTTCAGTATTCTGGCAGGTCAAAGATGGGTTATATGTTGTCTTGGGTCAAAGTCTTGTGTATGTACTTGGGAGGTAGCTGATTTGGTACGTCTGGGCCACCGAGACCATGCCCCTCAGTCAAGGGGTGGAACCAGCTGTCCCAAGTGCAAGGGGTCTCCTCTGCTATGAGGGGCAGGTCAGTTCTTCAGTGCCTGGTCATTGGGACTAGCTCTTCCAGGGCTGGTGGTACAGGGTGTTGCATCATCGGGAGTGGCCAACCTGTGGACCTTCTGCTCTATGCCAAAAACAAAAAACAAACAAACAAAAAACAAAAACCAACCAACCAAACAAACAAAAAACCCTTTGGCAGATGGACAGGAGTGTACTGAAGAGTTAACTTAATCTTTTTTCTTTTGAGTCATGAGAAGAAAGCCTGTCAATCATTGTCTGTAATCTGCCCCCTCTCCCGGATCTGTCATTTGAAAACTTTCAGAACACAGCACCTGTTTCTGTGAGTTGCACTGTCTAGCAATGCTCCTGGGCCTCTGTTTGAGACATTCACTGTGTAAAGAGGAGGAACGTGGGAAGAGAATGGGCCTCGTCCTTTCTAGAAACCCAAAATTTCAGTCAATGCCCTTCAGTCGTGGCTCATGCTCCCAGAACTGAGTTCTTAGTTTCTGCATGGATACCACTACTGCATCTGTCCACCACTGGGGAGTTCTGCTTGCAGTACAGTCTTTAGGAATGTGTGCACATGTGTCTTAATTCATGTTCACCTTCATCTGAGTGGTATAACATTTACAGTTACTTCTCTATCAGAAATTTCAGGGTGATGAATTGAGAAAATACTTTTTTCTATCTTACCCTGCAGCATAGTGTTCATATTTCACACAAGTCTCTCTGATGGTATATGATAAAGTCATGTAGGGCCCAGGTCTGCCCTTGTTCCTGGGGTGCATTTGTGGGGACAGTTTCTGGTCAGCTAACAAAGCATCCTGTTTGTTTCTGGGCTCTCCCTGCCTGGCCAGGTGATTAGCTGTAGGGCATTGACTCCATTGTTAATATGGTAATTTCCCACCTGCCTGGGCAGAGGTCCTTGTGCAGCAGTTAGGTACTTAAGGACTTCCCCAAGTCTGAATAAACTGGCATTCGGCTGATCTCCTTTCGAATGACCCTGGTCTCTTTGTGTGTTCTTTCAATCTCCAGGCCTTTGCCCAACTGGCGTAAGGTACAGTGGAGTGCGAACTGTACCGAGGGTGTAACACAGAATCGGGTGTTACAAAGTCGTACATTTAATATATAACCATTTATTATATATTCAAATATATGACATATTGTATGCTAATATAGTTGTATACATAATTATATCAAGTGGTATAATGTATAACATTTGTTTCTCTATTATAAATTTCAGAAACTGAAGAATAGTAAAGTCTAAAGAAGCTGTTTGCTTTTGCTAATTTGAACCCAAAGTTTTGTTAATTATAAAACGAGAAGGGACTGGAAATCAACACTGTGTGTCCTCTGTAGAGTTGGCACTTGTGCTTCTTTTAATCATTAATCTGTCTGTGGGACAAAGTCCTCTGCCTTGTTGGAAAGGTCACGTGTTGCTTTTAGTCTTTCCTCCTATAGCCACACTCTCTTCAGAGGAGGGGCGAGGCTCCATAGAGCAAGAAATACAATTTTCTGTGGTTGAGAATGAGAAACTCAGAAGTTTTAGAGGACTCACCCAGACTTTAGAGGAGACCCTGACCAGTTTCAGAGAAGACACAGACCTGTCCCTAGCCTGCAAGCTGTGCGGTTTCAGCTGTGCTGCCCCCTGAGTCGCTGCCTGAGCTGATGTGAGCTCTGCAGGGATGCAGCTGCTGTGAATCCATCCCAGCTCCTGTAAGTAACTCTTCACCACATCCCTGTTAGCCACCCCAAAGAAAACCCGGTGGTCCCAACGATGGACCTTTGTGGTGTTGGTCTGCTCTGTCATAGGGGTGAGTGTGTGGGGAAGTGGGGAGGGGGGTGCATGTATCTCCATAGGTAAAGTCTCCGGTACAACATCAGTTTTCATAAGATCCAATTGGTTTGTGCGATCATGCCTTGGTTTGATAGCAGCAGACAGTGGAATAGTGTGGCAGGCTTTGTCTGCACAGCTGCTGCATCCTGGGTGTGTGTATGCTGGCTGTGTAAAAGTCGCTCTGTAGAAATGGAGGGAAGGACGAACTTTACAAAGGCAATTACTGATCAGGCCTGCAGTCTGGAGTGGATGTGCAGAGCACAGGAGGGAATGTGAAGAGTCAGACTACATGGTGGTTTGAAGAAGTGTGCCTTGTGTGCTTGAATACAGGTTATCAGGAAGTAGCCCTACTCAGAAAAATTAGGAGGTATATGCATGTTAGGGTAGGTGTGGTCTTGTTCAAGGAAGTATGGCACTGGGGTGGACTTTCATATTTCAAGAGCCCAAGCCAGGTCCGGTGTCTCCCTCTCTTCCTGTGCCTGTGGACTATGCTGTAGAACTCTCAGGTCCTTCTCCAGCACCATGTCTGCTGATTGCTGTCCGACTCCATATATTGATGACAATGGAGTAAACCTCTGGACCTGTAAACAAGGCCCAGTCAAACCTTTCCTTTATAATAGTTGCCATGGTTATGTTGTCTCTCTACTACAGTGGAACACTTACTACCCTCACAGCTCTGCTGTTTTTTGGGGAGGACATCTGCTTTTGTGTCTCAGGTTCCTCAGCTGAAACTTTCCAAATCCTTCCCTTTTGCTCCAAGCTCTTATATTCTGCAGTTCCTTAGACTTTGCTATTAATCCCTTTTTAAGGAGTCTGGCTTCACCAGAAACTCTTTTTGAGAACAGGGCCAGTGGTGGAGTCCCCAGTGAGGACCTGGTCACAGGGTCCATGATTGAACTATGTGTTGCACACCATCAGCTCTCGAGTTACTTCTGCAGCTCGCCCTCTGTGGCACACAGAGCTGGTCTTCTAAGCTCTGTCTGGCTCAATTCCACTGCTGCTGCTGTTCTTGGGGGTCATCCCATGGGACTGGCATCTCCAATATATTGGGGCTCCCACTACAACTGCACTTTCACTAGTAACCTATCCTGGGCTCTCTCCATGGAGTCCAGTCCTGCTACACAGCACCTAGCCTCCATGACACCTTCACACCTTTTGAATTAGCACCACCTGGGTGGTTCCTACACTACCAAGTTTGGCTGCCAGCACAAGGTACAATCTTGGCCATATGTGGAACACAGCCTGTGTATGCTGTCTCAGGAAACACTTTCCAGAGATCTCACCTCTAAGATACTGGTCTCTTTGTAATCAACCCCAGCTGGTCAGCATTGAGAATTCCAGCAAAAGTTTCACTTTTGTAATGCTGATACCTTGCTAATCAGAGCTCATTCTTCAGCTCCCAATACCAAGAACCATGGATTCTTAACTCATATGACCCCACAGAATCTGCTTTCCTAACGTCACAAACCAGGCCTCCGTTGTCTGCGCTGCTCACGACACTCTTATCTGCCAGGCTCCCAAAGAAAGGCCCAGTGAGCTCTCAACACTTGATGATTTTCCAGCCCATACTTCCAATGTCCTTCTACCAACCTTCCCCAAACCCATGGCCAGCAGTCACAGGAGTACCACACTATCTTGTCCGAACTTGTCTTCTTTAGGGTTACTATTGTTGTGTAGAAACATCATAACTAAAAGAACTTGGGGAGGAAATGATTTATTTGACTTCCATTTCTAAATCACTGTTCATCAACTGAAGGAAGTCAGGATATGAGTCAAATGGGGCAAGAAGCTGGAAGCAAGTTTTTGTTTGGCACTGCTTACTGGATTGATCCTCATGGCTTGCTCAGCTTGCTTTCTTATAGAAAAGGACAACTATGGGTGGGATTTCTGTTGTTTTTTCAGCGGGGTTGGAAAGGAAACACCAGACGCGTGGTGGTCCCAAGTGGGTAAACTTTAATGGGGGGGCGTGGTGACAATGAGGGACGGGGGTGAAGAGAAAAAAAGTGGCGTAAGTTATGGCGCTCTCCGTTTTTAAGGGGGATGTAGGTGCGTAGGGAAATATGCTCTGTGCATGTGTGGCTTTTTCGTCGAACACTGAATGCTTTTGGGAATTGTAGTCTGACAGGACGCTGCATCCTCTGCTGTATCCTCTGCGCATGTACAGTCTTTTCATCCCAAAACAACAACATTTCACCCTTTTGGTTTTATTAAAAAATTGGGGGGGGAGGATTGAGGGTCTTAATGGGTAGGGAATGGGGGTGTAGCCCGGTCTCTCATGACTGCTTCCTGCTGGCTTTGAGTGCCGAGGGATTGGGGGAGTATCCGATTGTCCTGGTGATCATGTCCTGTCCGCTGACATTTTGAAGTGGCTGATTGAAGAAATCACATCTGTCTGGCTTTTGAGTAGCTGGGTCATCATTAAGATGCTGAAAAACAAAAGTCGCATTAGTAGAGAGAAAAAAATTAAAGGGGAGAGGAGGTTTGGGAAATTAAAGGGGAGATTTGGGGTGGGGGCTTTAGGAGGTCTGGGGTTAAGAATGATAAAAAAATTGAATGGTACTTATTCCATTAATGATCCATTTGGGCCTGCTTTGTTCAGGTGGGTCGGGCTGGCTTCTTGGAGCTTAAAGAAAATGTCTTAAAAGAAATAGATTTTAACCGTGCATACCTCAACATGCAGGAGATACTGCTGCAGTCAGTGGCAAACTTGTTATGTCAAGGAACTTTGTTAGGAATTTTCTTACCACCTGAACCTTTGGCTCCGTGTTTGATGATGATTTCTGTAACGACAGCTAAATGGTTATTTAGGAATTTAGAGGAGGGAGGGTGTGTTAGCACAGGAGGATTAAGTGAAGGATGGGACCACTATTTCCCTTAGACTGGAGTAGAGGGGGCTGAACCTGGTGTCCTTTGGAACTTAAGAGAACAAGGTCTTGTCTGAGTTACCGTGTATGAAGGATTGTCTTGAGCCGTGGAGATGAACGGTTTGAGATGTGGCAGGTGAATCCAATGAGGAATTCCTTCAAGCTTGGCAGCTGTGGGAGTCAGAAGAATTACTCTGAAAGGGCCCTGCCATTTAGGGGAAAAGGGTGAGGGACGTTGGCCTGGAGGTGAGAGTAATACCTTATCTCCTATTTTAACCGGCGGTGGACATGTATTAGCACATGGTTGGGGTAGTGAGTGATCTGTGAAGTCCCACAGTAGCAAGCATAGGAGAAAAAGGAGGGGAGTGAACAGGTGATCAGGAAGGGGAGAGGTCTCTGATGAGACGCCAGGGGTTAAAACTGGCCGCCCATACATGAGTTCAAAGGGTGAAATGAAAAGGGGGCCCTTTGGGAGAGCCCGAAGCCTGAGACTCGCCAGAGGCAGAAGCCTTACCCAGTCGAGGTGAAATTCCTGTGACATTTTAAAGAGGGCATCCTTTAAAGAGCGGTTAGTCTATTCTACCTTACCTGAAGACTGAGGGTGGTACGGAATGTGGAAATTCCAGAGGATTCCAAGTGCCCTAGATAGCTTTTGAGAAATCTGGGAAGTAAACTCTGGGCCATTATCTGACTGAAGAGAAGTTGGGAGTCCAAACCGAGGAATAATCTCTCGGAGAAGAACATCAGAGACTGTCTGGGCTCTCTTGTTAGAGGTGGGGAAGGCTTCGACCCACCCAGACATTGTATCCACCAAAACCAGGAGATATTTAATTTTCTTGACTGTGGGCATATGAGTAAAATCCAGCTGCCAGTCAGTTCCCGGAAGGGAGCCCCTGGCCTGGTGAGTAGGGAAAGGAAAGCTACGATATTTAGTCCTGGGATCTGACTTTTGGCAGATCTGACAGGAGGCTGTGGTAGCTTTTAGGAACCTGATATCCTCAGGCATGGGTTTGATATGTGTCCTGACAAAATGAAGTAGAGCTTTTTCATTGGGGTGAAAAAGCTGGTGCAGGTAGGACAGGATCTGTTGAGTGTCAGGAGGTGTCTGTGAGGTTGTAGGCTGTGCTGTAAGGACCCCCCTGAGGTAGCTGAGGCAGATCTGAGCTAAGTGCTGCTGTCTTAGCTGCTCTGTCAGCCCAGTTATTTCCCTTGGAGACAATAGAACTGTCAGACTGATGAGACCGGCAATGAATAATTCCTATAGCTTTAGGGAGATGGGAAGCTTTTAGTAAGTCCATAATATGCTCTCAGTTAGTAATAGATTTTCCCTTTGTTGTGAGAAGCCCGCGCTCCTTCTAGATAGCAGTGTGAGACAGCAGGATATGAAATGCATATTTAGAATCTGTGTAAACATTTAAAGATTGTCCCTCGGCTAACTGAAAGGCACGGGTGAGAGCTATCAGCTCAGCCTGTGGTTAGTAGTATGAGCAGGAAGTGCCTTTGCCTCAACTATCTCCGTGTCTGATACTATGGCATAACCTGCTCTGCGAGTCCCATCACATAGAAAGGAGCTGCCATCTGTGTACCAGGTATAAGTAGCCTGCGACAGCCTGCCCTCCTGTATATGTGAGGGGTGGGGCAGTAGGTCCTCTAGGACCTCAATGCAGGAGTGGGATGGGGAATCATTAACATTAGGTTGAGGTAGAAGATTTGAAATATTAAGGGGTGGACAGCATTGAAATGTGAGACTGGCATCTTCCACCAGTGCCACCTGAAGGGATAGGACTCGAGAAGGGGGTAGGGTCTGTAAGCCTTTGCAAGTTAAGAGGTTGGACAGGTTATGATGAGAGAAGACTGTGGTGGGTGCTCCGAAGGTTAGTTTCTTTGACTCACAAATAAGAAGCTCAGCAGCCGCCAAAGCACGTATGCAGGGTGCCCAGCCCCAAGTGGTGAGGTCCATCTTCTTTGACAGGTAAGCTACAGGTGCGAAGGAGGGTCCCAATTGATGTCCTAGGACCCCAAGAGCATACCCCTCCTTCTCTGCTACATAAAGAGAAAAGGGGCAGGTTAAATCTGGAAGATGGAGAGCTGGGGCTTGGGTAAGGGCCTGTTGGAGTCTCCGGAAAGGTTTGGTGATGCGGTGGAGAAGGGGCTCATGTAGAGAGCCGAGAGCTGCTTCATATAGGAGGTGGGCAAGGAGGGAGAAGGAGGGGATCCAGGAACACAGGAAACCAGCCACTCTGAGGAATGATAAAACCTCTTCTTTGGTGGAAGGAACTGTAAGAGATTGAATTAGTTTTTTCCTGTCCAAAGTGATAGTCTTTTGGATTGGGCTTATGGTTAATCCCAAATACATTACCTGAGTGGTGGACAATTGAGCCTTAGAAGGTGAGACTCTATAGCCCTTTATGGATAAGAAATTTAATAAGGCGGCAGTATCAGTCCTGCTGGTCTCCAAAGATGGGCTACATAACAGGATGTCATCGACATAGAATACCAGTTTTGATTTATGGAGGGACAATGAGAGCAGATCAGAGGCCAGAGCTTGGCCAAAGAGGTGAGGGCTGTCCCGGAATCCCTGAGGGAGAACAGTCCAGGTTAGTTGTGTGGAGAAATTAGTGTCAGGATCTGTCCAAGTGAAGGCAAAATGTTTTGAGATTGAGGGCTGAGAGGAATAGAGAAAAAGGCATCCTTGAGGTCTAAGACTGAGAAGTGGGAAGTTCCTGGAGGGATGTTAGACAGAAGGGTGAGGGGATTAGTGACGACCGGATGCAAACGAACAACAGCAGAGTTAATAAGCCGGAGGTCCTGAACCAGACAATAAGTCCCGTTAGATTTTTTAACAGCCAGTATAGGGGTGTTAAAGGGAAAAGAGATGGGGGCGGAGCAGCTCTTTTCTCAAAAGGTCAGAAATTATGGGTTTTAGTCCTCTGAGACTTTGGGAAGAGAGGGGGTACTGAGCTTGAGTGATATACTTGGTGGGGTTTTTTAACTGAATAACAACGGGGGAATGGTGTTTAGCGAAGGCAGGATTTTGGGTGTCCCACACGAGAGGATCCACTTGGGAGGCTGGAAGAGGAAAGAGCATGTTAGTGTCAGAAGATTTCGGGGCCAAGAGAAGAAGCAGCCGCATCACTGACGAATCTGGAATAAAGCGAGTGGGGGGCGCGAAAGAAATGGAGGCTCCCAACTTGGTCAGAAGATCTCTTCCCATGTGCGGGACTGGGCAGGTCAGTAAAACTAAGAATGAATGAGTGCGAAAAATACCTCTAAACACACAATTGAGAGGTGGAGTTTGGTGAGGTAAATAAGGCTGTCCCTCTACCCCGACAATAGGGGAATTTGAAGGAGAGGTTGGCCCCCAGAATTCCCTTAGAACCAAATGTGTTGCTCCAGTGTTCAAGAGAAATGAAATTAACCATCCCAACACTGTGAGAAATATCCGTGGCTCCTGGTTGCAGATGGGCTTGGCAGTCGGGTTGTTGATGGAGAAGCCCGGGAAACTTCAGTCTTCCAGGGCCAAGCCCAATAGGTCAACCTGGGAATTCTCTGGGCCCATTGCCCCCGCGTCTTCAAATGCATGAGGACAGTCTACAGACCAGTGACCCTCCCTGTGACACCTTGGGCAGGGGCCCCTTGGGCTACGATGAGGATTAGGGCATCCCCGGGCCCAGTGACCTGTCTTACCACACTTGAAGCATGGGCCTGGTGGCTCACACACTCCGGGAGGTGGGGGGGGCAACACGAACAGGACGGGTCGAGTCTGTCACCTCGGCTGGCTGGGAGGGTGCAGTTATCACATGGCAATGATTACGAGCCTTGTTGTTCCTCGCATGGTACACCTTAAAAGCCATCTCCAGGACCTGTGCCTGTGGGGTTAGGGGACCCTTCTCCAAACGTCTGAGCTTGGTCTTGATGTCTGAGTAGCACTGGTTGAAGAAGGAGCTGTCTGCCCTTGGTGGATTCTGGGTCCGTGTTTGTGAACTGTAACATAGCTTTAGTTCTAGAAATGCAGAAGGATTATCCTTAGTGTCCTGAATAATTTCTGTGAGTTTAGAATAGTTTACCGGTTTTAGACCAGCCTTGCGGAGACCTGTTATGAGGCAAGTTAAGAACCGGTCTCTGGGGGGCTGGAGAGATGGCTCAGCGGTTAAGAGCATTACCTGCTCTTCCAAAGGTCCTGAGTTCAATTCCCAGCAACCACATGGTGGCTCACAACCATCTGTAATGAGGTCTGGTGCCCTCTTCTGGCCTTCAGGCATACACACAGAAAGAATATTGTATACATAATAAATAAATAAATATTTTTAAAAAAAAAGAACCGGTCTCTGGCCAAGATCCCACCTGGGGTGTTATAGTCCCAGTGTGGTTCTTGGTCTGGGACCACCTCTGCCCCCAGGGGATGGGAGGCTGGAGTTTGGTGTACTTTGTCAGCTTGTTGTCTGGCCTGCTCCCAGACCCGCCTGCGCTCCTTGGGAAGTAAGTTATTAGACAGGATCATAAAAATGTCGTGGTAAGTTAGGTTGTACGATTGGGTTATATATTGAAATTCTTTTATAAAATTGGTGGGATTAGAGGTATAAGAGCCAAGTAATTTGGATATATGGGAAAGCTCGGATAAGGTGAACGGGACATGGACTCTCATCAACCCGTCTGCACCAGCCACCTCCTGCAACAGCAGAATAGCAGCAGGCTTGGTTTGACCCGTATTAGATTCCGCGGCGGCACGTGAGCATGTGAGAGGAGGGGTGAAAGAAGGTGCAAGACGGCGGGAGGAAGGGGAACCCAAAGGGGCTTTGGAAGATCGAGGGGGCGGAGTAGGGTGGGAGGGGGACGGGGAAGATGAGTCCGAAGAAGCTTCTGGCTGCCTGTGTGACCTGCGGCGAGAGTGGGGGAAAGCTTCCAGCTGCCTGTGTGACCTGCGGCGGGGAGAACGGGGGAAACTGAGTCAAAGGGGCTAGGTGAGGCCCTTGTAGATCTGGAACGGGATTTTTTGGGGGTACCTAGAAGGAGAATGGTTAGGTGAGCTGGAAGAAGTTTACGCGGGACTTCCAGAGACCTAGAAGTGGAATGTTTAGAGATGTTATGAGGGGAAGATGCAGGTAAGTCCTTCCTGTGCCTAGAAGAAACTTTGGAGGAAGGAGGCATAGATGAGGTGTCACTCGACCAGGCAGAGCAGGAGGGGGTGGCCCCTCGAGGCCGTGGGTGGAGGTTCATCCATGGGGTCCATGGCAGGAGCAGAGGGTTCCTGGAGGGATGGCATTGCTAAGAACATGTGGGCAGGTGAACAGTGAGTGGCAGCGGAGGGGTCAGATTTGAGGGCCATGTAAAAGAACACCATTATATACATCATTTCTTTCCACTTAGCTGAACGGTGGCAATAGTTAGCTAACTCCCGTAGAATATCAGGGTCGAAAGAGCCATGAGGAAGCCATTTGAAATTGCCGTCTAATGAATATTTTGGCTGCTTCTTTGAGCAGAGATGGATGAGTATAGATAGCTTAATGGAAGGAATTAGGGCGTGAGGCTGAAGAGCTTCCAAAAGCTGTCCTAGAGGAGAGGACGGGGGAACTGTTTTTGAAGGCTTAGCACCCATGGCTAGAACCGTGAAAACACCCGCAAAAGGCACCAGAAGATGCCACGAACACTGGCAGGCCCTGGACACAGGCGTCCGAGTATGCAGGGGGCAGTGTTATAGCCTGACTTAATCGACTCTAGCCTCCGACAGGAGACAAAGTCCAGGGCAGGAGGGAAACAGTCAGGTGGGGGGGGGGCACCCGTTGCAGCCGATGTGCTCACACTGTAGTGAGCCTTACGCAGAGAGGACAGGAAAAGAGCAGAAAGGAAGAAAAGGTGAGAACTGGAAGCTCCGAGCTTCCAAGTGCGGGTGAGGACATGGGTCTAGCCGAGGGTGGAAGGCCGGGGGGGGGGGGGGGGGGGGGGGGGGGGGGGGGGGGGGGGTGGTGGTGGGGGGGGGGGGTGGGTGGGTGGGGTGAGTGTTAGCACCTATACCCAGGACATGCCAGAGAAAGCCGGGAGCTCAACCTGACAATCTCCGGGTGAGAGGGGACGGTAAGCTAACCAAGGTGAACTCACGAATCAGCCGCTGTTGGTCACAGAGGGCCGAGTTCAGATAAGTGGAACACATGGGGGCAGTCGCAGGTCGTTGGTCCTGACCTTGTCCCGGGAGGTCCCGAGCTCCGGGTGGCACCAAACTGGAGCCACGGCCTCGGGTGGAAATACTGGGACGAAGAGGTCTCACGAGCACGGCACCAGAATGTTGGTTTTTCTGCGGGGTTGGAAAGGAAACACGAGATGTGTGGCGTGAGCAAACTTTAATGGAGGGGGGATGTGGTGACAGTGAGGGATGGGGGTGAAGAGAAAAAAAGGGGTGCAAGTTATGGCGTTCTCAGTTTTTAAGGGGGATGTAGGTGCGTCGGGAAATATGCTCTGTGCATGTGTGGCTTTTTCGTCGAACACTGAATGCTTTTGGGAATTGTAGTCCAGCGGGACGCTGTATCCTCTGCTGTATCCTCTGCTGTATCCTCTGTGCATGTGCAGTCTTTTTGTCTCAAAAGAACAACAATTTCTGTCATCCATCAGTACTTAAGAAAATGCCCTACAAGTTTTTCTGCAGCCTGAGGCTTTTTTAAATTGAGTTTCCTCACTCTCAGATGACTTTAGCTTCTTTCAAGTTGGCATAAAATTATTCAGCACATACCTTACATTTACCAGGTTCATTCATTATTGCTATATTATCTGGCATCTTTATTAGAAGGACTTGTGATTCCCTGCCACCATGATTCAGTAGCACATCACTACAATGATGTCACAACAGGCCATTACAATCTATAGTCATTAAAACAATGTTTTTTTTTTTGATTCTGAAACATTTAACTGCATTGAGAAGTTTGCTGTGAGACTTTCCCTGTATTTAATTATATTCAAGCATTTATATTCTTTTATTTACTTATTTATTATTATTATTATTATTTATTTATTAAAGATTTCTGTCTCTTCCCTGCTACCCCTCCCATTTCACTCCCCCTCCCCCAATCAACTCCCCCTCTCTCATCAGCCTGAAGAGCAATCAGGATTCCCTGCCCTGTGGGGAGTCCAAGGACCTCCCACTTCCTTCCAGGTCTAGTAAGGTGAACATCCAAACAGCCTAGGCTCCCTCAAAGCCAGTACATGCTATAGGATCAAAACCCAGTGCCATTGTCCTTGACTTCTCAGCAGTCCTCATTGTCCGCTATGTTCAGCGAGTCCGATTTTATTCTGTGCTTTTTCAGACACAGTCCAGCTGGCCTTGGTGAGTTCTTGATAGAACATCCCCATTGTCTCAGTGTGTGGGTGCACCCCTCTCGGTCCTGAGTTCCTTGCTCATGCTCTCTCTCCTTCTGCTCCTGATTGGGACCTTGAGATTTCTGTCTGGTGATCCAATGTGGGTCTCTGTCTCTGTCTCCTTTCATCACCTGATAAAGGTTAATATCCAGGAGGATGCCTATATGTTTTTCTTTGGGTTCACCTTCTTATTTAGCTTCTCTAGGATCACGAATTATAGGCTCAATACCCTTTATTTATGGCTAGGAACCAAATATGAGTGAGTACATCCCATGTTCCTCCTTTTGGGTCTGGCTTACCTCACTCAGGATAGTGTTTTCTATTTCCATCCATGTGCATGCAACATTCAAGAAGTCCTTGTTTTTTACTACTGAGTAGTACTCTAATATGTATATATTCCATACTTTCTTCCCCCATTCTTCCATTGAAAAGCATATAGGTTGTTTACAGGTTCTGGCTATTACAAACAATGCTGTTATGTACATAGTTGAGCATATACTTTTATTGTATGATAGGGCCACTCTATTGGGTATATTGGGTATTGCTGGGTCCAGGGGTGGGTTGATCCCGAATTTCCTGAGAAACCACCACACTGCTTTCCAAAGTGGTTTCACAAGTTTGCATTCCCACCAGCAATGGATGAGTGTACTCCTTTCTCCACAACCTCTCCAGGAAAGCTGTCATTGGTGTTTTTGATTTTAGCCATTCTGACAGGTGTAAGATGGTATCTTAAAGTTGTCTTGATTTGCATTTCCCTGATCGCTAAGGTGGTTGAGCATGATCTTAAGTGTCTTTTGGCCATTTGAACTTCTTCTGTTGAGAATTCTCTGTTCAGTTCAGTGCCCCATTTTATAATTGGGTTGATTAGCCTTTTACGGTCTAGTTTCTTGAGTTCTTTATATATTTTGGAGATCAGACCTTTGTTAGTTGTGGGGTTGGTGAAGATCTTCTTCCAGTCAATGGGTTGCCTTTTTGTCTTAGTGACAGTGTCCTTTGCTTTACAGAAGCTTCTCAATCTCAGGAGGTCCCATTTATTCAATGAGGCCCTTAATGTCTGTGCTGCTGGGGTTGTATGTAGGAAGTGGTCTCCTGTGCCCATATGTTGTAGAGTACTTCCCACTTTCTCTTCTATCAGGTACAGTGTGTTCAGACTGATATTGAGGTCTTTAATCCATTTGGACTTGAGTTTTGTGCATGGTGATTGATATGGATCTATTTTCATTCTTCTGCAGATTGACATCCAGTTTTGACAGCACAATTTGTTGAAGATGCTCTCTTTTTTCCATTGTATACTTTTAGCTCCTTTATTGAAAATCAGGTGTTCAGAGGTTTGTGGGTTAAAGTCCAGGTCTTCTATTCAATTCCATTGGTCGACTTCTCTGTTTTTATGCCAATACCAAGCTGTTTTCAATACTGTAGCTCTGTAATAGAGTTTGAAGTCAGGGATGGTAATGCCTCCAGACAATCCTTTATTGTATAAGATTGTTTTGGCTCTCCTGGGTTTTTTGTTTTTCCATATAAAGTTGATTATTGTCTTCTCAAGGTCTGTGAAGAATTTTGGTGGGATTTTGATGGGGATTGCATTGAATGTATAGATTGCTTTTGGTAGAATTGCCATTTTTACTATGTTGATCCTCCCAATCCAAGAGCAAGGGAGGTCCTTCCATTTTCTGGTGTCCTCTTCAATTTCTTTCTTCAAAGACTTAAAGTTCATGTCAAATAGATCTTTCACTTCCTGGTCAGAGTTACCCCAAGATATTTTGTGCTATTTGTGGCTATCGTGAAAGGTGATGCTTCTCTGATTTCCCTCTCTGCTTCCTTATCCTTAGTGTATAGGAAGGCAGCTGATATTTTGGAGTTGATCTTGTATCCTGCCACATTACTAAAGGTGTTTATCAGCGGTAGGAGTTCTTTGGTGGAGTTTTTGGGGTCACTTATGTATACTATCATATCGTCTGCAAATAATGAAAGCTTAACTTCTTCCTTTCCAATACGAATCCCCTTAATCCCCTTATTTTGTCTTATTGCTACTGCTAGAACTTTAAGCACTATATTGAAGAGGTATGGAGAGAGTGGACAGCCTTGTCGTGTTCCTGATTTTAGTGGGATGGCCTTGAGTTTCTCTCCATTTAATTTGATGTTAGCTGTTGGCTTGCTATAAATGGCTTTTATTATAGTTAGGTATGACCTTTGTATCCCTACTCTCTCTAAGACCTTTATCATAAAGGGGTGTTGAATTTTGTCGAATGCTTTTTCAGCATCTAATGAAATGATCATATGGTTTTTTTTCTTTCAGTTTATTTATATGATGCATTACATTGATAGATTTGCATATGTTGAACCAGCCCTGCATCTCTGGGATGAAGCTTACTTGATCATAATGGATAATTTTTCTAATGTGTTCTTGGATTCGGTTTGCCAGTATTTTATTGAGAATTTTTGTGTCGATGTTCATGAGTGAGATTGGCCTGTAATTCTCTTTCTTGGTTAAATCTTTGTGAAGTTTTGGTATCAGGGTGACTGTAGCTTCATAAAAGGAATTTGGTAATGACTCTTCTGTTTCTATATTGTGAAATACCTTAAGGAATATAGGTATTAGCTCTTCTTGGAAGTTCTGGTTGAATTCTGCATTGAAACCATCTGGTCCTGGGCTTCTTTTGGAATGGAGGTTTTTGATAACAGCTTCTAATTCTTTACAACTAACAGGTCTATTTAGATTGTTCTCCTGGTCTTGGTTTAACTTTGGTATATGGTACTTATCTAAAAACCATGTCAATTTCTTTTGCATTTTCCAGTTTTGTGGCATACAGGCTTTTGTAGTAAGATCTAATGATTCTCTGAATTTCCTCTGTGTCTGTGGTTATGTCCTCCTTTTCATTTCTGATTTTATTTATTTGTGTGTTCTCTCTCTGTTGTTTAATTAGTTTGGATAGGGGTTTGTCGATCTTGTTGATTTTCTTCAAGAACCAACTTTTGTTTCATTGATTCTTTGGATTGTTTTCCGTGTTTCTATTTTGTTGATTTCAGCCCTCAATTTGATTATTTCCAGTCTTTTACTCCTCCTGGGCATGTCTGCTTCTTTTTTTTCTAGAGCTTTCAGGTGGGCTGTTAAGTCTCCAATATGAGCTTTTTCTGTTTTCTTTAAGTGGGCACTTAGTGCTATGAACTTTCCTCGTAGCACTGCTTTCATCGTGTCCCATAGGTTTGAGTATGTTGTCTCTTTATTTTCATTAATTTCAGGAAGACTTTAATTTCTTTCTTAATTTCTTCCTTGACCCAGGTGTACTTCAGTAGTTGACTGTTCAGTTTCCATGAGTTTGTCGGCTTTCTGGAGGTAGCATTGTTGTTGCCTTCTAACTTTAATCCATGGTGATCTGATAAGACACAGGTGGTTACTAATATTTTTTTGTAACTGTGTAAGTTAGCTTTTTTACCAAGTATGTGGTCAATTTTCGAGAAGGTTCCATGTGCTGCAGAGAAGAAGGTATATTCTTTACTATTTGAGTAGAGTGTTCTATAGATGTCTGTTAAGTCCATTTACTTCATTACCGCCAATAATTCTCTTAGTTCTCTATTAGGTTTCTGTCTGATTGACCTGTCCATTGGTGGGAGAGCTGTGTTGAAGTCTCCTACTACTAGTGTGTGTGGTTTGATGTCTGCCTTGAGTTCTAGTAAGCATTTATATGCTTTTAATAAACTTATTAGAATACTAGGAAGATGGCTTAGCAGTTAAAAAAAAACTTGCTACTCATGGAGAGAATTTTGGTTCAGTTCTCAGTTCTTCCAACCATCTGTAACTCCAGTTCCTGGGGATCGATGTCCTCTTCTAGACTTCACAAGTGCCATTTACACATGTCACATACACACATAGACATAGGCAAAATACTCTTACACAGTAAAATAAAAATTAAATTTTTAATAATAGCACATTAATGACACATAAGAGGTTTCACTGTGATGTTTCCATGAATGTGTATATGCTATTTTGGTTCTTATCAGCCCTCTCATGTCCCTTTCTCACCCCAGCCAGCTTGCTTCCTCTTCTTAATTATGCCTCCTCTACCTTCATGTGAGCTTTATTTAAGAAGTTATTTTATCCAATGATTCTATTTGGGATTCTTTGTAGAAGTGTGTTGATCAGCTACTTATAAGAACATGGATTCCGTCTCTGTCTCCATCCATCACCAGATGAAGGTTCTATGATGATATGCAAGATATTCGTCAGTATTGCTCTCGGATAGGGTCATTTCAGGTTCCCAATCCTCAGCTACCCAAGGAACTAACTGGGAACCTCATGTTGGGCACTTGGGAGCCCCTCTAGGGTCAAATCTCTTGCTCACCCTAAAGTGGTTCCCTTAACTAAGAATTGTGGTTCCGTGCTCCCCTATCCACCTTTCCTTTATCCCAATTCTCCTGATTCCCCAAGTCCCCCCTCCTTCCCTTCTACCTTTTCTCTCCCCATCTCCCCTTACCCCCATCCCACCCCACCCCCAAGATCCTAATTTTCTCCCCGGCAATTGGGTCTACTTCCCTTAGCCAAGAGGATAACTATATGTTTTTCCTTGGGTTCACCTTCTTACTTAGCTTCTTTAGGTTCACCTATTGTAGTCTCCGTGGCCCTAATTTATGGCTAGAAACCAATTATGAGCGAGTACATCCCATGTTCATCTTTTTGGGTCTGGGACACCTCACTCAGGATAGTGTTTTCTATTTCCATCCATTTGCCTGCAAAATTCGAGAAGTCATTGTTTTTTACCGCAGCGTAGTACTCTAGCGTGTATATATTCCATACTTTCTTCATCCATTCTTCCATTGAAGGGCATCTAGGTTGTTTCCAGGTTCTGGCTATTACAAATAATACTGCTATGAACATAGTTGAACAAATGCTTTTGTCATATGATAGAGCATCTCTTGGGTATATTCCCAGGAGTGGTATTGCTGGGTCCAGGGGTAAGTTGATCCCGAATTTCCTGAGAAACCGAAACACTGACTTCCACAGTGGTTGCACAAGATGGCATTCCCACCAGCAATGGATGAGGGTACCCGTTCCTCCACAGCCTCTCCAGCAAAGGTTATCCTTGGTGTTTTTGACTTTAGCCATTCTGACAGGTGTAAGATGATATCTCAAAGTTGTTTTGATTTGCATTTCCCTGATTGCTAAGGAAGTTGAGCACGACTTTAAGTGTCTTTTGGCCATTTGAACTTCCTCTGCTGAGAATTCTCTGTTCAGTTCAGTGCCCCATTTTTTAATTGGGTTAATTAGCATTTTAAAGTCTAGTTTCTTGAGTTCTCTATATATTTTGGAGATCAGGAGACAGAGACCCACACTGGAGCACTGGACTGAGCTCCCAAGGTCCCAATGAGGAGCAGAAGGAGGGAGAACATGAGCAAAGAAGTCGGGACCACGAGGCGTGCACCCACCCACTGAGACAGTGGAGCTGATCTACTGGGAGCTCACCAAGGCCAGCTGGACTGTGACTGAAAAAGCATGGGATAAAGCCAGACTCTCTGAACATGGCGAACAATGAGGGCTGATGAGACGCCAAGGACAATGGCACGGGGTTTTGATCCTACTTAATGTGCTGGCTTTGTGGAAGCCTAGCCAGTTTGAATGTTCACCTTCCTAGATATGGACGGAGGGGGGAGGACCTTGGACTTGCCACAGGGCAGGGAACCTGGACTGCTCTGTGGACTGGAGAGGGAGGGGGAGAGGAGTGGGGGGAGGGGTAGAAGGGTGGGAGGAGGGGGAGAAGGGTGGGAGGAGGGGGAGGGAGATGGGAGGCTGGGAGGAGGTGGAAACTTGTTTTTTGTTTATGTTTTTTTTCTTCTTTTCTTAATAAAAAAATTATTAAAAAAAAAAAAAAAAAAAAAAAAAGAGAAAGATGTTAGAACCTTACCGGTAAATCACAAGCCTTGTGGTAAAATAAAATACAATAGAAATGGAAAAAAAAAAAAAAAAAAAAAAAAAAAAAAAAAAAAGAACATGGATTCCTAAATAGGGGCTACACCACTGCAAACATGTCTCCCCCACTCCTGCACCATTAACGGTAGATAGAACTAAGGAGCTCTGGAGCCTCATGAGCCCCTCTCTCTCCATGAAGGGAAGGCTGACAGGTCTGCTCTAGGCAGGGATCGTGCAAGTACTCAGAGCTGCTGAGAGTTCAGCAGTGCAGCAGCCATGTCATGATGGAACACAGGGTTCCCTTACATCCTTTCTTCCACCTTTTAATTGAGATTCCTCTTTGTTTTAGTAAATTCTTTTATTCCCATGTCTTGGGTTCATCCTCCTGGGACAAGATTTTGGTGGCCTGGTTTGGGAACTCTCTGTTTGGCTCCATTGTCCTCTCTTCCCTCTGTGGCTTGTGGTTGTTGATGAGACAATTCATAGGCAGCTGAAGGTTTCTGTCTGGAAAGGTTTTGCAGTGACAGTCAATGCTCCAGACTGAGAGGCTGAAAGCACTTAACCCTTTACCTTAGGAGAGAAGTATGGCAGGCATCGTTTCCCTTGTAACCCAATGTCCCATGACTCCTGTCAAATGAAGGGGGTTTTGAGTACAGATCACACAAGCCCTTCTCACACAGACACATTCTGGGGTCATCAGCCTCTCAGATTCCTGTGGCACAGAGGGAAGCGAGGCAGAAAGAGTAGACGGGCAGTCCTAGTTGACTGTGTGAAAACACCTTTGCAGTTGTGTTTGAGATGAGGACATGGTAAGGGTCCCTCTCAGGGCCAGGACAGGAGTGCATGCAATGATGTGTTCAGAAGCTTGTTACATTCAGTTGTCATTGTCTGAGAAGACAGTACATTGAACTGATAACCAGACAGTCAACAGGTCAGTGTTAAGGGCATGGGAGAATGACCCAATAGGTAAGGGCCTTTCTATGGAAGAATGAAGACCGGTATTCACACCCTCAATACCCAGTGGGACACCTGTTCCTTGTCCTCAGCAGACTAACCCTACCAAGAACCAGAGTGAGACCCTGCCTGGTCCTTACCTTCGTGGGGATGACAGTTTCTCTTCACATACTTGCAAATGCCAACAATGACAAATGGGATGATGATGATGATGATGGCACTGACTACAGCTATGATTGTATATATTTCCTTATTGGAAAACTGCATGGAAGACAGAATCTGTGTGGTGTTCATGGTATATGGAAATTGGGTGATGGAGGGAAGCTGGGTGATATCCATGGCCCTTGATGTTGGTCCTTAAAAAAAAAAAATCAGCCAAGTTCGGGATAAAGCTAAAAACATAACTCCATCAGTGCCTTCTCTCTCCATACAGTCTGAGGGTCTCATGTGTAATAATTGTTTATAATTCCTGATAGAGAGAGGAGTGGAGTTGTGTGGATAATGTTTTTGCAGAGTTTATTTCCTTACCAAAGAAAGCAAATGTCTATCAAAGCATTAAACAACTGACATACTTAATGTGGTAGAACTTTCTGGATGGTGACACAGTTGGTGGTGTTTAATTGTGCCAGAAATGACAGTGAAGCCTTTCACAGTGATGTGGAGCTGGTACAAGGGCATCTATCAGTGAGAAGGAAAGTGTAGTTGTATAGTATATGTGTTTTAACAAATGAAGCTTGCCTGAAGATCTGCGGGCAAAGAAAAGGCACAAATTAAATGTCAGGATTTGGGAGACAGAGGCAGACAGATCTTTGTGAGTTCAAGTCCACCATGGGCTACACATGATCAATCCAGAAACAGATCTAAGTGGTGGTGGCTCACACATTCAGTCCCAGTACCAGGAAGTGTCATGTCTTTAATCCTAGCACTCAGGAGGTGGAGACAGGAATGATATGGAGAGAAAAATATAAAGAAGAGACAGGAACTGATGGGAGTATGGAGTCTTAGGTTGGTGGAGAGCATTGCAGGAGGGTCCTTGTGTGTCTGAGTCTTGATAGAGGTAAGATCTTTCTAGCGTCTCGCTGCTTTGCTTTTTCTGATCTTTAGCTTTAATCTCAATATCTGTCTTTTGGTTTTTATTATGTGTGACACACAAAAAGCTGAAAGTTTATAGTGATGCATGCTGACTTAAGGCCTAGTAGCAGGCAATGTAGTATCTGGGCCAATAGTTAGTACAAAATGAGAAACACAGGGGCATGAGATGAGGAAGAGGAATCCTTGTGGTCATCCCTGGATCTCAGACAGGAAGACCACCAGGAAATCTTTCACCCAGTCTATCAAATGTGATGGAGTTGGCCCCTGATAATCTTGGTAATACCTACTTGGCTTTTCCTTCTGGTACTTTAAGAGTTCCTTGAGCCATTGCCTGCAGTCTGCTGTGGAGATTATCTTGAGATCTTTTATGAATTGTTCATGATCCTTCCATGTATTCATGATAACACCAGCTTCACGATCAGTCAGTATCCAATTCATATTCATTGTGTTGAAGATGAAGGAGTACTTTCCACTGATGTTAAACCGCCAGGAGGCACCAACAATTTGTCCGTGTTCGTACTGAGAAAGCATGGTGGCCTGTAAAGTGGGCTGACCTGTGAACCACACACAATACCATCATGCTTCACTCTCATAGATCCATCACTTCTCCAAAGGTCAGGACTTTCCCACTGGCTTATGAGTCAGGATCATTTCCACATGACTTGTCCTTTGTTACCCACTGGGTACCACATGCTTCCAAGGTTGGATCAGTGCTCAGCTCCCTTACACAGACACACTCACCATCCCATTCCCACATGTGCTATGCCCTTCCTCTCTCTTGCCACCTGTCTCTGCCTCAGTACAGATCCCACACTTACCACTGATCTTGGTAATCTCTTGTTTAGTGTTAGCCAACATCTTCCTGAGCTCTTTCCACAAGTATTCCAGCTTTTGTCTCATATCCGTCCACACTTGAGTCCCATTTGCTGCATTTCCCAGGTCACCCAAAGGTGTGAATTTGCTGTCCTTATTTGAAGGAAAGGCTCTCCATCCACTGCGCACTGTCCTTCACACCAGGGCTGTCCAGGTGTGGTACCATCCTTGACAATGATGTCACAACTAAGAGAATGTGTATCTGTGAGAAAAACAAGCTGGTGAGGTACAAAGAAGGAGCAGAAAGTCACAGGACTCATGGTTCTGTGACACACAGAATCCTTCTGAAAGACAAAAGGGTAGAAAGAGAAGCCTCTAGTCAAGATGTCACTCAGCTTCTGCATCCATATTTCCATGCCATCTTTGACTGTCTTGGAGTAGGAGGACCCCTCAGATGCACAACATAACCAGGGGGATTCATCTCACAAGTACTGTTAGTGACTTTTATCAAGTGTTGAGGAATTAAATCTGTCAGATGCTGTCTGTTCCCGGGACTGAAAATCTACTAACACACAGAGAAAGGAAGCATCATAGAACACATCGTATAAATTCAACATGGAGCCTGGAGTTCAGGAAAGGCCTCCTGGACTATGCTGCAACTTGTCATGGGAGGGGAGCTGCCACATGAGAGCACAGTACTCACCGTGTTCCCACTGGGCCACTTCACACAGCAATGTTGGACATCAGATCTCAAATCTCTCATGTTAAACAACATCCCTAAGTCATTCTCAAGAAGAGATCTCTGCCGGTGACATTCTCTATGCCCTGATCTCTCTCTTCTTCCTCAGGAAGTTGTTCCCCAGCACACTTATGGCCCCTGGTCTCCCAGATTAACATCAAGAGAAGACACAATATCCTAGAGCTTTTCTGCTCAGCAGATTGCACAAACAAGTAGGAAAGATCTAGAGGGGCATGGACATATGTACTCTCCTTTGTGTGTGCAGATCTGAAATCTAAAATAATTTTTAAAGGAAGTTTTAAAGTTTTCTATGTAATTATACTAAAAAATGAAGAATTTTTTTTTAAAAAGTCAAAAAAAAGAAAGAAAGAAAGAAAGAAAGAAAGAAAGAAAACCCTCCTTCCCTACTCTCATCCCAAAACTTCTGCTCTGAGATGGGCTGTTGGGGGTTTGGGGACATCCTCTCCTGTCCCCTTCAACCAGTTTCTTCTTCCTTCTCCTCTCTGCCTCTTCTGCCACCCGTTTCTTCCATCACTGTGGTTTCCCACAACTTTCTTCTTTCTACCACTTTTAAGGCTTGAATTTGTTCTTTAATGGCTGGAATCTTTCTCACTACATACCCTGCTGGAAGATTGGTCCTTGTGAGCCGAGAACTAGCTCTGTGGTTGTGAACCAAAGGTCACAAACTCAGCAGTTTGGTGTATCAGATACAATATGTATCAGTTGTCTATAAGAAAAATCCAGCCGGGAGGTGGTGGCGCACGCCTTTAATCCCAGCACTTGGGAGGCAGAGGCAGGCGGATCTCTGTGAGTTCCAGACCAGCCTGGTCTACAAGAGGTAGTTCCAGGACAGGCTCCAAAACCACAGAGAAACCCTGTCTCGAAAAACCAAAAAAAAAAAAAAAAAAAAAAGAAAAATCCAATTAGAAGTTTGATGAGAGGAAACTCTTTTTGCTAAAGCAGGAACAGGGATTTATGAAGGTGATTGAAAGAAAGCATCCCTGACGTAATAATGTCCAAGTATGCACTACTACTACTACTACTACTAATAATAATAATATAAATGTCTTAGAAGAAAGTATTTAAACTCACACTTCCAGATTTGAGAAGGAAAACATTTTTATACCTTATTCCAAGTGTGTCACAGCAGTATTGATAGACAAGGTCTCTAAAAGCCTTGGGACTCACCAAGCAGGACAGACAGGCTTGACACTGACTCCGGGGTTCTCCTGCATCTCCCTTCTTAGTACTGACAGTAAAACCATACAGCACCATACCTGACTTTATTACAAACCAAGGAATCCACTGGGCAGCTGTGGAGAGACAAAGGAGCCTTTCTTATGTCATTTCTAGATATCCCAGACATCACAGGCTGCATAGAACCCTCTGCTGACTGGGAAACACGCAGCTTTGGCAGTGCATTTGATGACGCCCTGTGGGGATGGGCACCAATACTAGGACATGGATATGCCCTAATCTGGGGTCAGAAGAAGGGCAGAGGACAAATCTGCTGTCCCATTCATCAGCTTGTTTCCTTCTGCTGCTGTCACACTGAATGCAGACCTGAGTATTTGATGCAGGATTGATATAGTGAGAATAATGCCTGCCATTTACAGAAAAAAAACAAACCCTCTCCTTCCTAAATGAACACCAGTATCTGATGTCATCTCCCCAGAAGGTAGACTGTATGGGCTTGGGAGCAAGGACAGAAGATTTCAAACACCCCAGCCAGGACCATCGCCAGAGTCTTCCATAGTGGACAAGGTGTGCTAGCCCCTGCTTACCTGAGGAGTCTTCAGGCATGAGCAGTCTGCCACCTAGTGGAAGAGAACGTAAATGCATTTTATGGATGGGAGAGCAGGAAAGGCAAGAAGGACCAGAAAGTGAGGAACCATAGGATGAGTCCCATGGGGACGGAAACTGAGCTTAGACTGAGGGAAAAATGGGATTATTGGAGATTCTATACTGTGGGGTGGTGTGAAATACTGCTTTAAAACCAAAACAGAAAGAAAGAAGGAAAAGAATAAAAGGGAAAAAAAAGTAGGAATTTGTATGGTTGTGGCTGCCTGTGAGAATAACGTCTGAAGGTGGGGAAGAAAGCTCAAGAACAAAGGGTTCCCGAATGGTGGCGGGCTTGTGAGGAACCCCGGGAAGGCAGTCTTCAGAGCACAGACTGCCTTAGGTGCAGGGCAGCTGTCTGACACCGCTTCCTGGAGGGCTGCACACTGGCGACTCGGTTAGCCTTCTGTGGACCCCAGTGGTGCTGAGGGCCTCACTAGCTACTCGCCTCTGCTGCGCCCTCCTCATTCATCCAGCCCCTTCAGGCCCTGCCACAGTGACTCTCCCCTAACTTAATCAATCCACTGAAGAGAAAGGGGGGTGGGGCACGGTGAGGACCAGGGCACCCAGACTTAAATCTTTGATCTTCCTGACTCAGTAGCCTGATACTCCCCTTCGGCCCTGGCCCTGGCGCTTTTGGCCCTTTTGGCCCTTTTGGCCCTTCTTTTGGCCCTTCTTTTGGCCCTGGTCCTTATTGAACTCAGCAAGCAATGCTCTTAACCACTGAGCTATGTCTCCTGTCTCTCCCGTCTGTTGTCAGTAGAGGGCACCAGACCTCATTGCAGATGGTTGTGAGCCATTATGTGGTTGCCAGGAATCGAACTTCTCACCTTTGGAAGGGCAGCTAATGCTCTTAACTAATGAGCTATCTCTCCACCTCTTCTTTCTGTAGCCAAAAAGGGCAGTTAGACCTCATTAAAGATGGTTTGCCAGAATTTTTTTTTGTTTTTGTTTTTGTTTTTCGAGACAGGGTTTCTCTGTGGCTTTGGAGCCTGTCCTGGAAAGTTTGCCAGTATTTTATTGAGAATTTTTGCATCGATGTTCATGAGTGAGATAGCTCTGTATTTGACTTTCTTGCTTAAGTCTCTGTGTAGTTTAGGTATCAGTATAACTGCAGCTTCATAAAAAGAGTTTGGCAAGCCTCTTATGTTTCTATAATGTGAAACACATTAAGGAGTATAGGTATCAGCTCTTCTTGGAATTTCTGGTAAAATTCTGCATTAAAACCATTGTGTGGTTGCCAGGAATCAAACTTCTGACCTTTGGAAGGGCAGCCAATGCTCTTAACCACTGAGCTATCTCTCCAGCTCTTCTTTCTGTACCCAAAAGAGGGCAGTAGATCAATTTTCGAGAAGGTTACATGAGATACCGAGGAGGTATATTCTTTTCTATTTGGGTGGAATTTTCTATAGATGCCTGCTAAGTCCATTTGATCCATTACCTCTGTTAGTGGGGCAATCAGGCAGGAAATAGAAGCAGGGCAACAAGAACATGAAAATTGTGGGAAGAGGAAAAACGGTCTGCACTGTCACAGAGGAAATCAGACATAGAGGAAGCAAAATGAGAATGCCTCACTAATAACAGTACCAAGCCATATGGCTAACATAGACAAGAATTATGGGTTACTATATGATGTAAGAACTAGTTACTAAGAATCCTGAGCTAATAGACCAACTAGTTTATAATTAATGTAGACCTCTGTGTTTTGGGGGAGCTGATTGGCTGTGAGATCGGCAGGATGGAAATCTCTTGTCAACAAATGTATAGACTTCTGTGTGTTTATTTAGGACTGAATGGCTGCGGGACCAGGTGGGACAGAAATCACTTTCAACAGAAGGTTCCATTGGGTGTTGAGAAGGTATGTGCTTTTGTATTTGGGTTGAATGTTCTAGAGATGTGTGTTAGGCCCATTTGATCCATAACATGTTAGTTATTTTATTTCTTTTTTAACTTTATGTCTGGCAGACCTGTCCAGTGGTGAGAGTGGGGATACTGAAGTCTCCCACTATTCGTGTGTGGGGCTTGATGTGTGATTTAACCTTTAGCAATGGTTCTTTTTACAAATGAGTGTACTCTTGTATTTAGGGCATAGGTGTTCAGAATGAAAACTTCATCTTGATGGATTTTTCCTTTGAAAATGAAATGACCTTCTTCATCTCTTAATTAATTTTAGTTTAAAGTCTATTTTGATATTAGGATAACTACACCAACTCCCCCCCCCCCCAGACCATTTGATTGGAAAATCTTTTCCCAACTTGTTACTTTGAGGTAATGTCTGTGTTTGAAGTTGTGGTTTGCTTCTTGTATGCAGCAGAAGAATGGATTCTGTTTTTGTATCCAATCTTTTAGCCTGTGTCTTTCTGTAAGCAAATTGAGTCAATTGATATTAAGGGATGATAATGACCTGTGATTGCTAGTTCCTGTTATTTTTGTTTTTGTTGGCTGTGGTGATATTGTGTTTGTGTGTGTGTTTCTCTTAGGAATATGCTTGTGTGGCAATATCTATTGCCTGTGTTTTTGTTGATATATCTAACTTCCTTGGGTTGGAGTTTTTCTCCTAGTACTTTCTGTTTGGCTGAGTTTGAGAATAGATATTGCTTAAATATGGTTTAGTGATGGAATATCTTGTTTTCTCTGTCTATGGTGATTGAAAGCTTTGCTGGATATGTTAGTATTTGCTGGCATCTGTGGTCTCTTAGTGTCTCCATAACACCTGACCATGACTTTCTGTCTTTCACTGTTTCCACTGAGAAGTTTGGCTAAATTTGAATAGGTCTGCCTTTATATGTTACTTGGCATTTTCCTTTGCAACTCTTAATATTCTTTCTTTATTCTGTATGTTTAATGTTTTAATTGTTATGTTTTGAGGGAATTGTTTTTGGGTCCAGTCTAGTGTTCTATAAGCTTCTTGTATTTTATATAGTTAAGTACTTTTAGCTTGGGAAAGATTTCTTCTATGATTTTGTTGAATTGATTTTCTGTGTTTTTGAACTAGACTTCTTCTCCTTCCTCTATCCCTATTATACTTAGGTTTGGTCTTTTCAAGGTGTCACAGATTTCCTGGATAGTTTGTGTTAAGAATTAGTTGGATCTTACATTTTCTTTGAATCTATTTGCTCTATGCTATCTTCAACTCCTAAGATTCTCTCTTCTGTCTCTTGTACTCTGTTTATACTTGCATCTGTAGTTCCTTATCATTTACCGAGATTTTCCATTTCCAAAGTTCTCTTGGCTTGGGCTTTCTTTATTGCCCCCTTTTCAATTTTTAAGTCTTGAACTGTTGCCTTCACCTGTTTGACTGCTTTTTTGGTTTGCTTCGTAGGAGTTATTGATTTCTTCTTTTCTTCCATTTTTGTAAAGGATTTTTTTTCATTTCGTCTTTCAGTGCCTCAGTATCTCCATAAAGTGATTTTTAGTGTTATTTTCTTCTACTTCATCTGAGTTGGGATGTTCTGGTTTTCTTGCTGTAGAACCAGAAGTTTCAATCATCCTTTAAATTATAGTGATTTTTATGCATACTCTTGGCTTTGGTCTTTGATATCATTTATAGAAGTCTATCAAAATGTACATTGCCGATGTTCTACTGAAACTTTTGATTCATCCTCCATGATTTTTCTATTGTCAATAGGAATATGTTTTTTACAGCAGGCACTGGAGTTTTTCATTGTCTTGGGGAGGCATGTGCCCCATAGTGACTGAGAATGACTGGACCACGTTCGAACTGGGGTCTGTGAGAAACCCCTTAAGGAGTTTGTCAGTGCTGACAGCTTACCTTGCTTGTCTCTTATTTATCTGAGTTTATTGGTGCAGTGTTGACCTTTGCCTCATCTTCTCTATAATTCAGAATATTGAGACTTTTTATTTTTGTTGTTTTCACAAGAAACATTATTTGTATGAATGCCCTCTCTACAATCCTTTCTCAGATGGCCCATTCTACCACAATAAAAACATTTGATATTTTGATGACTTTTCATACCTTTGGAAATTTCGTCTCCTACCCAAGCCTCAGTCAAGCCTCAGCCTTATAATCAAATGACTCAACATTGACTGGGTGCAGGATCCATTCAGCCATTGGTGCTGATCTGACCTTTCATGGTCCAAGTATCATTTTGCATTCTAAGTTGGCATTTTCAAGAACCAGAGATTCAGTAAGTACTTGTCTAGCTTCTGGATCGGTTACCCCTATTTGTACAGCTTAGCCAATCTTTGTAAAAAGTCACTACATGATTCTCATGAGCCTTGCATGGCCTTAGTGTATGATTCAATTTTCTTCCTAGTTCTTGAATCTGTGTCCCAAGCATTCAAGGCTGCTGTATGGCACAGAAATAAGATGTATTCATTGTATATAGCTTGACTATCTGGATCAGTGTAACATCCCTCACCAAGAATTTAATTTTGGGAGGCCTCAATACCTCCAGTTCTACCTTGATGATCCAGGGCTTTAGCCTCTTCTCTCCAATAACACTTCCACTGTAACTACAATCCATCTTCTAGCATGGGTGAGACTGATTGAAGCCAATCATTTTGAGTAACCATATTTCTTGAAGCCTATGTCTTTAACAACTCCCTCCCATATTGTGATTGCATGCCATAAGATACTACTGCTTGCTTAATCTTTTAGATCTTTCAAATGTATAGGTTTCAATTTACATTCTGTATAGCCTTTTGGGTATTGAGAATTTACTGGCTTTTCAGCGGTAGTAACAGGATCAATAGCTAATACTCTTGGAAAGTCATGTCTGACTCTGAGCTATTGGCAATGCTAAATCTTTACTACTGTCCTTTGCCTGTACCTCCTCTCCTTGCTTATCAGATCTCACAAGGTCCTTGATTGATTCAAATCTTTTTATCACTGTCTTTTGTAAAATCTAAACCTCTTGACCTCTGAATATTTCTAATGAGTTCCTCAAATCAATTAATTTCTAGTTCTCATTCTGCACATGTTATTTCAAGGTTTTAAATTTTTTCACTTATATCTTCTTATCCATAGATATTATTTGGAAGGCATGTAGACTGCCTTCCTGGTGGGATGTTCTGTCTCCTGGCTTATCATACCTTTTTAACAGATGTTGATGGTCAATTTCAAAAGTATGAATCTTTACAGATAACTTCTCATTGCGAGTCAGTAAAGACTGTATCATTTCTAAAATCTCTCATTCTTGACTCTGTTATGAAACCATTTCTTTAGCGATATCATATGAAAAAAATAATAGGCACCATAGCCACAAAAATATATGTACCAGGTAGGTCATACAGCTTAGTTCTTGCATCAATCCATTCATAGCAGAAACAAAAAATATTATTATATTCCTGGGTAGTGATATTGTCTACAATTATCTTGGGACTGGTTTACAATCTTCAAATTTATTTGTTTATTTATTTATTTACCAATCAATCTGATACTTAGGTATCAAGTTAATTTACCTCCCTTATAATTTTGAGAAAATTGTTGTAGGTGTAATACTGTGGAATTTTCAGCAGGTGTCAGAGTTGTGGCAGTAAGGCAGATCAGGGCCTGAATCACCTGAGACTCAGCAAAAAATTTTAAAAGTAGCACACCTTCACAGGGAGAAATTTGAGCTTCACAGGCAGAAGCTCAAAGGACTCAGAGCTTGCAGGCAATTGTGAGCTGTGAAGTTGCTGGTGGATTTTGGGTCAGTGGTTCTCATGGTTCCAATCTGGGAATGAAAGCCTGTGTTCTAGGTGCAGGCATAGAGCTCAGGCTGATCAGAGCAGGCCAGACAGCAGCTGGACCTGAGAAGCAGACCCTAGCTTGGGTAGCAGCAGTGAGCCACATGGGTCAGAGGAGCCACAGAGGAGTTGCAGCAGGAATCTGCAGGCATCAGTTACTCAGCCACTTAGCTGGCAGGACTGAGCCACACAGGGGTAGGAGGGCTAGAAATTACCAAGTCCCTACTGAGGATCAGCCAACCCAAACCTTGCTCAGCTTTCAGGCAATTAAAGTACATGAGACCACGCCCAGAGTGGGCCAGTATCCTAAAGGCTATTGTCTGGGGGAGTTCCCGCAACACAGGGGCTGCTGGGACCAACAAGTCTGAGAGCTGGGATTCTGACACACAAGGCGGCAGTCACTGTGCAGTTCAGAGGTTGGGGACAGAGCAGCTTGTTAGCTAGAAGAATCTAATCATTCATAAAAGAAGTATCTTTGAGTGTAACTAATTCATGGGAATTAGTTTCCCACAAATCTTCCTGCTACTGATTTTGTATTTATTGTTATGGTTTTCAGGTAGCATTTTTATTATTTTATTTTATAGAATGACTTTTAAACTGTCCACTGTAATTGGTCTATTTTATTCTTTGTTCTTTGTAGAATCATCACCTGGCTCCCCAATAAATACATAGAGATTTATTCTTTCTTCTGGATGCACAGCATTAGCTTGGGTTGTTCCTTCCCAGTTTTTCTTAACTTAAATTATCCTATTTACCTTTTGCCTATGGACTTTTACCTTCTCTATTCTATATTCTTTTCATTGCTTCCTACTCCATTGATGACTGTGTGGCTGTGTGGCTGGCCTCTGGTGTCCTCTTTCCTTTTCTTCCTTCTTTTCTCTCTCGTTTATTTTCTTCTCCTGCCAGTCCCACCAATTTCTCTCTCGTGACTAGTTATTGATCATTTACATCTTTATTAGACCAATCAAATGTTTTAGGTAGTTTCACAGAGTTTAAAAAATACAACATAAAAGAATACAACACAACTTTGCACCATTAAACAAATATTCCACAGCATATAAGAATGTAATATATCTTTTTTAAAATATTTATTTATTTATTAAGCCTGCAGGCCAGAAGAGGGTACCAGATCTCATTACAGATGGTTGTGAGCTACCATGTGGTTGCTGGGAATTGAACTCAGGACCTTCAGAAGAGCAGGCAATGCTCTTAACCACTGAGCCATCTCGCCAGCCCCAAGAATGTAATATATCTTTAACTAATATTCCACAATATTCTATACTTTATATTCTCTAAACTCTACTTCGTGGCTCAAAAATGAACTTTCTTGTGGCACACCCCTTTAGCCCCATCACTCAGGAGGCAGAGGCTGGTGAATCTCTGTGAGTACAAGGCCAGCCTGGTCTATAAGAGGAAGTACCAGGACTGGCTCCAAAGCAATCCTGTCTCAACACACACACACACACACACACACACACACACACACACACACAACAATAACAACAAAAAAACTCCACAAACTTTTCTTGTGTTAGTCCTTATAACAGTCATGGTCCAGTATTTAAAACTGAAACTCGCTCTCCAAAAGCCCTTCCTAAGCAAGGCCACTTGATTTACAAATCACTTTGAAGGAAGTGTCTGTTGTGTTAAGAGTTGAGTGTGAGACTGTATGTCTTAAAAAACAATTTTTTGTACAATATAACTTATATTGAAATCATTATTTATGGACACATCCCTGTAGTGGCATTTCAGTTGTATTTTAATAAATAAAGCTTGCCTAGGGATTGCGAAAGTAAAACTGCCCCACTGGTCAGCCTTACAGCCAAGCAGTGGTAACACACACCTCTAATCCCAGTGGCCACACTAGTTGCTGTAGAAATCGGGCTGTGCATGCCTTTAATCCCAGTGGTGCACACCTTTAATCCCTACCCTAGAACGGATTATAAGACTGGAGGAGACAGTTCTCAGACACAGTCTCATTCTGAAATTCCTGGAGGCAGGATTGCCATTTCGGACTGAGATCAAGGTAAGAGCAAGGCTAGCTGCTTTCTTTTTTGGATCTTCAACTTAAACTGTCTCTGCATTTTTATTAATTGTACTTCACATCCATGCTCTACTTTCTTCTTTTTTTCATTGGTTAAAGACAGTAGTGTTAAGCTGTGAAGTGGTTTGGGGGAAGAAGGCCTTCCTAAGAACAGAAGACAGCTTAAAGCATAAACAAGCTGTTTGCTGTTGTCACTTTGTACCCGAAGGACGATCTCACTTTTACACACAAAGAAGGGACTGGAAATCAAATAACGTGGGTCCTCTGCAGAGTTGACACTTTGGGCTTTAATCTGTCTGTGGGGGAACGTCCTCTGCCTTGATGGAAAAGTTACTTACTGCTTTTAGTGTTTCTTTTTATAGCAACCCTCTCTTCAGAGTAAGGGTGAGGCTGCTTAGACCAGGAATTAAGTAACTTCCTGTGATTGAGAAAAAGAAACTCAGAACTTTTAGAGGGACTCTCACAGACTGTAGAAGGGGACCCTGACCAGCTTCAGAGAAGACCCCAGACCTTTCCCTAGCCTGCAAGCTGTGCAGTTTTAGCTGTGCTGACCCTGAGTCGCAGTCTTGATGAAGTGGGCTCTGCAGGGAGGCAGCTGTTGTGCATCCATCCCAACTCCTCTAAGTAACTCCTCACCACACCCCTGTTAGCAACCCCAAAGAACACCCAGTGGTCCCCCAAGAAGGACCTTTGTAGTGTTGGTACTCTGTTCTGTCAGAGATTCACTTTTTTGGGGTGAGTGTGTATGTGTGTGTTTGTGTGTGTGTGTGTCTGTGAACACACGCATCTCCCCAGGTCAAGTCTCTGGTACACCATCAGTTTTCATAAGATCCAATTGGTTTGTGTGATCATGCCTTGGTTTGATAGCAGCAGACAGTGGAATAGTGTGGCAGGCTTTGTCTGCACAGCTGTTATCATCCTGGGTGTGTGGATGCTGGCTGTGTAAAAGTCGCTCTGTAGAAATGGAGGGAAGGATGAACTTTACAAAGCCAGTCACTGATCAGGCCTGCAGTCTGGAGTGGAGGTGCAGAACACAGGGAGTCTGTCTCTTCCACTCCACAGCACCATTAACTGCAGATAGATTCTCAGGGATCTCTGGAGACTCATGACCCCTCTCCTTCCATGAAGGGAAGGCTGACAGGCCTGCTCTTGTTCAGGGATCTTGCAAGAGCTCAGAGCTGCTGAGAGTAGCAGCCATGTCATGACTAGAGAAGAGGTTTTTCTTATACACTTCTTTGCCCATCTTTAAGAGATTTTTGACTCTTGGGTGTGTCTGGTTTAGTAAATGCTTTTACTACTGTCTTTGGCTCATCCTCCTTGGACAACATTTTGGTGGCTTGGTTGGGAAACTCTCCATTTGGCTCCATGGATCTCTCTTTCCCTTGTGACTTGTGACAGTTGATGGGACAGTTCATGGGCAGCTGAAGGTTTCTGTCTGGAAAGGTTTTGCAGTGAGATTCAAAGCTCCAGAAGATGGGTCTGAAAGTAATTAGCCCCGTACACCAACAGAGAAGTCTGCAAGTCACCGCTTAACTTGAACCTCAGTGTCCCATGACTCCTGACAAATGAAGGGGGTTTTAAGAACAGGCCACCCAAGCCCTTCAGAGACAGACCCATCCTGGGGTTAGCAGCCTCTCAGTTTCAGGTTGCACAGAGGGAAGCGGGGCAGAAAGAGTAGACAGGCAGTCCTAGTTGACTGTGTGAAAACACCTTTGCAGTTGTGTTTGCAATGAGTACATGGTAAGGTCCCTCTCAGGGCCAGGACAGGAGTGCATGCTAGTGATGTGTTTAGAAGCTTGTTATGTTCAGTTCGTATTGTCTGAGGAGAAGACAGTATATTGAACTGGTAACCAGACAAAATGTCAGTGTTGATGCTGGGAGAATGGCTCAGTGGGTAAGGCCCTTGCTTTGGAAGCATAAAGACTGGAATTCACATCCCCGATACCACGTGGGACACCTGTTCTGTGTCCTCAGCAGACTAACCCTATCAAGAACCAGAGTGAGACCCCAGCCTGTGCCTTACCTCCTTGGGGACGAAATTTCCTCTTCACATTCTTATAAATGCAAATGCATACAATGACAGACGGGACGATGACGGGGATGACTACCACTGTGACAGCAGATTCTTCCTTACTGCAGAACTGACTGGTAGATGGAAGCTGGGTAGTGTCGTGGTGTATGGAAGTTGGGAGAAAGATGTAACCTTTGTGGTAATGGGGGCCCTTGATGTTGGTTCTTAAAAAAAAATCAGGAAAATTTCGGATAAAGCTAAAAACACACCTCCATCAACACCTTCTCCCCACTTAGCCTGAGGGACTCATGTGTAATAACTGTTTATAATTCCTGAGTAGAGAGAGGAGTAGAGCTGTGTGGATGATGTCCTTTCTGAGTTTATGTCATTAACAAAGAAAATAAATATTTGTGGAACCATCAAACAATGTGACATATTTATATGGTTAGGACTTTCTGGATGGTGGCTCTATTGGTGATGTTTAATTGTGCCAGAGAAAGATAGTGAAGCCTCTCAAAGTGATGTGGAGCTGGAAGAAGAACAGCTATAAGCGAGGCAGAAAAGGTTGGAGGTTTACAGTGATGCATGCAGACATGAGGCCCATTAGCAGACCATGCAGTTCCTGGGCCATTAGTTAGTAGGGAATGAGCAACACTGAGAAGTGATGTGAGAATGAGAGATCCCCATGGTCATCACTGGATTTCAGACAGGAAGACCACGAGGAAATATCCTACCCAGTCCATCAAATGATGGAGTTGACTTCTGATAATCTAGGTAATACTTACTTGGCTTTTCCTTCTGTTGCTTTAAGAGTTTCTTGAGCTAATGAATGCAGTCTGCTGTGGAGATTATCTTGAAATATTTTATGAGTTGCTCATCCATGATACCTCTAGCTTTAAGGCTAATTGGTGTCCAGCTCATATTTAATGCATTAAAGAGGAAAGACTACTTTCCACTGATGTTAAACCTCCAGGAGGCACCAGCAGTTTGTCCGTGTTCATACTGAGAAAGCATGGTGGCCTGTAAAGTGGGCTGACCTGTAAACCACACACAATACCATCATGCTTCACTCTCATAGATCCATCTCTTCTCCAAAGGTCAAGACTTTCCCACTGGCTTATGAGCCAGGATCATTTCCACATGACTTGTCTTTGTTACTCACTGGGTACCACATGCTTCCAAGGTTGGACCAGTGCTCAGCTCCCTCACACAGACACAAACACCATTTGGACCTGGTCAGAGGACAGCCACAGCACAGGACAGAAAATCTAGGCTGATTCAGTCTGGTAGTGGAAGAGAGAGGATCATGAATTTCAGAAAAGTGCATGTGCCAGAGTGGAAGGAACAGCAAACATTTCCAAGAAAAGAGTGCAGAGTCCATGCTGTCTGTGGATGCTGGAGCATCCTTGCTGAGAAGCACAGTGAGAAGGACCAGGGAGAAGGGCACTAGCATTGCTGGAAGCTCAGGGATGATGATGGCTCAAGGCTGGAGTGGGGTTAGGGAACTGTATTTTTAACTTGGAAGCCCAGAAGTATGGTATAAAAACATCCTACAGGGTAGAGTGGTCGGGAGGCAGTAGCAACAGGGTAGAGTGGTCGGGAGGCAGTAGCATCAAGGACAGTGGTCCTTGATCAGTAGGAAGGGCCCACCTTGAATCTTGCTGCTGAGGGTGTCATGGCTAACAGAACATAAAAAAAAAATCTAAATGCAGAAAGATGGTTAACAAACCCAGTGTGGCTTGTTTTCAATAAAAACAAAACAGATGAGCAAGAAGCTGACAACTGATGTCCCATAAAAGCCCTGACTCCTGTACCCATTGTTTAAACTGAACCATGTGGGCTGGAGAGGTGGTGCAGTGGCTAAAGGCACTTGTTCTTGCAGAGGACCCAGATTTGATTCCCAGCAAGGCCATGTGGTGGCTCATGATTGCCTGTAATTCCAGTTCCAGAGCTTGCCATCCCTTCTTTGACCTCACTCCACTCTCCATGCCACCAGAGCTGCCTTGCTCCCCTCCCTGAGCCTGTGTTGCCCGGCTCCTCTCCACTCTCTGTACCTGAGCTGTGGATTCCTAGCTTCCAGCTCCCTGCCTTTCTTGCTTGCTTGAAGGGCACAATGTGAACCAAGAGGTGAGGACACTGTTGTCCTGGGCTCCCACACAACCTTGGTCCCTTCACCTCACTCACTGGCAGCTGCACCCTCAGGGTCCCTGGACAAGAGAATCTGAAACCAGTGAGACAGGATGAAATCCTTGCCAGCAGCTGATGTCAAGGCAGGTTACAGTTAGAGTTAGCATAATATATGCATGGCCACGCCCAGACCCTTTCTACTCACCAAGTACCACGCCCACCCCATTTATTCACCAATCTCATTACTTATATGCTCCTCCCCTTCAGATCAGATGAGGACCTTTGAGGAGGAAGCTGTGGTCCTTCCTACCTGGCTGAGAATTGCTTTGGGTAGCAAGGAGCATGAAAACAGAAGTATGGAAATTCTAACTCCAGTCTTGGGGGGTAGGGGACGGTTTCCTCCTAGCTCTCTTACTGCTGAGGCTGCCTTCTTGCCCTCATTGCCTTGCTTGTTTGCTTGTTTGCTGCCCTTGTTTCCTTGCTGCCTTGCAGGCTAGGATCTAGCAGGTTCCCCAGGGCACCCTACCAAAGGGCTGCTTGCCCTGTCTGTCACAACTGACTGGGAGAATTGCTCCTCCATTGCCTGAGTCCTGGGCTAGCCTACCCCAGCACTTAGTTTTATCTCCTCATTCCCACCCTTCCTCATTCCCACCCCTTGTCTTGGAAGAAACTAAAACAGGCCCAACTTCTAGTACAAAAAACAATGTAACTAAGGGATAAAGGAACTTTCCAATATGAACTTTCCTATTATTTTTTTCCAAGACAAAGTTTCTCTGTGTAGCCCTGGCTGTCCTGGAACTCACTCAAGACCAGGCTGGCCTCCAACTCAGATATTTGTGAAGCCTCCCAAATGCTGGGATTAAAGGGTTTGCACACCACTGCCCAGCTTGAAGTGTCCCATTTTTACAATTCATACAAGACAAAAAATAGATTTAGACTGTTGCATGATCTTAGGGCCATAAATGTGACTATGAAAACAGTAGAGGCTCTCCACCTGGGGCTCCCTGCTTCTACTGTAATTCCTCAAGGACATTACATAATTACACTTGACTTTAAAGCCTCTTTTTTTTTTTTTTATGGCCGAGCAGTGGTGGTACATACCTTTAATCCCAGGACTCGGGAGGCAGAGGCAGGCAGATCTAGTGAGTTCTAGGCCAACTCTGGTCTACAGAGCGAGTTCGAGGACAGGTTCTAAACCTACAGAGAAACTCTGTCTTGAAACTCAAAAAGGACTGTTTTTTCTCTCTTCCTTTAAATCCTGATGCTGAAGAACTTTTTTCCATTCTCCGTTTCTACTTTAAACAATCAATAACCGATATGTGTGGAAAATTCTACCATAGGGGATGGAAGAATAGCCTCCCATTATGTCAATATTCTGTAATAAGCATTTAAGCGGTTCTTATAAAATTTCCCGAGGTATTGGTCATTTGTTGTATGGACAGCATTCTTCTCTCCTGCTCATAATTCAGTACTTAAGTGAGTTCTTAACTTTCATGGGAAACAAACTTAAAACAGCAAAATTTAAGAATATCTGTGAATAAAATACAAATATTCACCTTATAATTATCTAGAATAGGTTATCACTTCACAACAAATTGGCCATCATCCCCTCAGCTTAAAACTTAAAACTTAGTTACTTTGGTATTGTTTGTTTAGTTCTGTGCTGACCCTTGGTCTGACAAAATGCTCAGACTCGGTGCATTTGAGGCTGTTCTGGTCTACAGAGCTAGTTCTGGGACAGCCAAAGCAACACAATGAAACTGTGTCATGAAACAGCAAAATAAATAAAAAATAAAATAAAGTAGAAAAGGGGCCCAGTTATGGTGGCACATGCCTTTAATACCAGCACTCAGGATGCAGAGGCAGGCAGATCTCTTTGAATTTGAGGCCAGCCTGATCTACAGATTGTGTTCCAGGACAGCCAGGGCTACACAGAGAAACCCCCCTGCCTGGGGGTGGAGGTTGGAAATGGGGAAGATACATGGAATATGTAGGCCCTTATGCTCACAGATAAATACTAGGGAAATCAGGAATATTAAGTGCACAGGGTTGTCTCTTTGAAGAGAGAGATGTATATCCTGATTTCTGCCCGGAAGGCTGGGAACAGATATGGTTAGTAGCCTGCTGATCTCTGGGTTATCTGTATGACCAGACCACAACAGCTACCCTAGATCCTTATTTTGTGTTTGTGTCCTATCTTTATGGAAGATGTCACTTGTACTTGAAAAAAAAAATGATGTAGTCATGTCTTAAACCTTGCTGTATACATGAGATTGAGATTTTTCCAAATTTAACTATGTTAAATATGCCTAAAATAAACCACCTGGGGGTCAGAATTTTAAAGTTTGACCCAACATGGACCACTGAGTCAGGTTAAACTGGGGTTCCTTCTTGCTTCCTGTGGACCAACCCTGTGCTGGTAGTGGTGTTAGCAGGGGCCCCACAGGTGTCTTTCAAAAGCAATCTCATGGAGCCAGGGAATACTAAGTGCTGCATCTGGAATGGAAAATATTCTGTCAATCGGGAGCTAAGGAATAATGACTGTTACAGCTCTGGTGGAGAAGTATTCTGTGAATCTGGAGCCAAGGACTACCACAGGTTACAGTCAGCACAGCCTCTTACAGCCCTGCTCCAGGGAAAGGAACTCTGCTCTGGCAGGGGTGTGTTTCCCCAGTGAAGTTGTTACAGTTCTGTTCTGGTCCCCCAAAATGCTAACAGTTCAGCTCCTCCAGGGGAAAGGTTTCCCCACTGCAGCTCAGGTGAAAAGTTGTTACTTCTCTGCTCTGCTCTATTCCTGCAAAGGTCTCATCCAAGCCTCATTCAAGAGATTTATTGGGAGGGAAACATTCTGGAGAGAGTGGCTGCCTTGCCAGGGTGGAGAAAGGCAGTAGCAAACTGAACAGGCATGGGGTGTATATAGGGCTTCTTAGGGGTATATTTCTTTTATCATTTTTATTGAGCTAAATATTTTTCTCTACTCCCCTCCCTTCCTCTCCCCTCCCCTTCTAACCTCTCCCATGGTCCCCATGCTCCCAATTTACTCAGGAGATCTTGTCTTTTTCTACTTCTCATGTACATTAGATCCATGTGTGTTTCTCTTAGCATCCTCTTTGTTGTCTAGGTTCTCTGGGATTGTGAATTACAGTCTGGTTTGCATGGGTTTTATTTCCTTTGGATGGGTTTTATTTCCAGCATCTCAAACCCCTTGGCCCTGACAGCAGCAAATGCTTCACACAGGAGCATCTGCCATTTGTTCACCTTCAGTACTTTCCCTGTCTGCTGATCTTTCTCTACACAACTATCAGAAAACTCTGTGAAAGTAGTTGCCAGCTCATAGCTCATACACACAGACACACACACACAGACACACAGACACACACACACACACACACACACGCACACACACACACACAAGTGTGAAGAATAAGTCATCAAAAATGTTCTTGCAAAATCTCAGGTAATCATAAAATGCACCCAGACAGGAAGACAATTTTTTATTATCATCATCCACCTGAACAAATCCTTTAACTCCAAATCCTTTACAATGTCCTTCATAGCATCTTGATAGAAGGGTTCTCCACTCTATATTAAAGTGATGTTCAATGCATCGTAGATTTCATCAAAGTCTTCACAGGGGACATCACAGAGGAGCCTCCAGGCCTTTATGAAATCTGGGCTTTTACTCTGCAGTGGAACGACAGACTGATAGACTCACTCCTTAAATTCCTCCTCAGTATCAAACCTCTTCTTAGATTCCTTATAAAAGGCCTGGAGATTCCCAATAGGAAGTGAAACTGTCATATAATCTGGAAATTGATCATGTAAGTGAGAGATGAGCATGCCAAATTGGGTCCCCCAATCTCCTACATGGTTTCACTTTAGCTCATTGTATCCAGCAAATTGAAAAAAATGGTTCATACTTTCTCCTATGATAGTTGACCTGAGGGGGCAAACATGCCTTTCTTTAGCTTTGTTGAGAGAGGAAAAGTCAACTATAACCCTTTTATTCTCTCCAAGAAAAGGTAGTTGAACTCCATTTACTAGGAGACTGATCAACTGTTCTGACACAAATCCTTTCTCAAGTGGACATTAATGCAACCAGGACCCACAATGTCAACTGAGTCAATATAGTCATTGTTTGGCAGCAGTTTGGTAATGGTATCTGCAATTCTTCTAGGATTAACTTTCTGTTCCTTTGCTTTGAGCATCTGAGAAATACCCGTCACACTAATACATTGATGATCTCCAAACCTGGGCTCTGACTTAGGATTATGAGCAGAGGAGGACTGTTCAAATGTGAGTATGCAGCCTTAATGGCATAGCCAAGGACATCCTGCAGGCAGCTGTTGATGCTAATCATAGTTTTAGCTGATCGTCTTCTTTCTGCCCTAAGGCTCCTTCGAAGAATATTCAGTCTGTACTTCAATTTTAAATTTTCTTCTTGTAACTGATCCAAACTTGGAGGATCTTCAAAGTGATCACAGTTCCATAGCCAGTAGATCTCAGTAGTAAGAGATTTAATCTCCTCTTCAGACTGCAGGCCAACAACGGCTAGCTGTGACTGTAAAGCCCAAGAACGTAGTAGTTGTTCAGTCCCACGAGGATGGATGTCTCAGATGGAATGGCTGTGCTTTCAAGGAGGGGGCAGCTGGCAAAAACGCAAGGTGTGCTCCTTTGGCACTGGTTTTGAGGTCAGAGTGTGGTTCTGTGGCTATTGTTATAGGGTCAAAGTGTGTATCTTTGGCTCTAGTCAGGATGTTTTTCTTGGGCTGGCCCTTTTTACCTACAACACACACTAATATATACTTACCTCGGAGTGGTGAGGCTTCATCTTTGTGAAATCAAATTTCTATTTCTTACCAGGAGTTGGCTCCCTCAGATCAACAGACAGTTAGGGCTGCACAGAGAAACTCTGTCTCAAACCCCAACCTACCTCTCGAGCAAATGAACAAGCAAACATATGAAAATACAAAATAAAAAATTGTATACTGATTTTGATAGGTCTTCATACAGATTGACAAAGAACAAAGAGAATATTATAGCTATTTTATCACAAATGAAATAGGCATCGCCACACATCTTGAGAAATAGAATAGTTAGAAGAGAATTTTCTGAAATTTTTCATGTAAAATCACACAATGCAGCCATGTACCCATTTGTAGAAACATGAACATCTGTAAGGCCATCACAAGAAAAAAGTTCATAAGCATCTGAGTAGAAAGAAGACATTTTAAAGATGCCAAGTCAGCAATCAGACGACTTCCAGTAGGTAAACAAAGGACAGACATTACCAGTGACTTCTACTAAACAAGTAGCCCTCAATTTCTCTTTCCTAGGATTAGTTGTTACAGGATACAAGGCCATGGGAGATGTCTGGACCAGCTCCTATCAGGTCCTGTTCATCCTTCCATCTCGAAGTCTGTTTCCTTCTCCTAGCCCTCAGCTTTTCAAGTGCATTCCTCATTATTGCCCAAGGTTCTTTCTCATCTCGTGAGAGAGTTTGATGGATATGAACACGAATCCTCTGCTACCCAGGACTCTCGTGTTCATTGTAAAGAAAACACTAAAAGGCCCACACATTAACATGGATAATGAAGTGAGCATTTATGTCTAAGAAAAGTCCATGTAGGAGCTGGGTCGATGGATGGACTGCACATGGCTGAACTTCTTGAGCAGTGAACCATACATGGTTCTGGCACCCGTGCTTGGAGGAAGATGGACTCAGAGCACACGTGAGGGTGAAACCCTCCAGTGCATTTGGAAACTGGTTTGTGACAGCAGGATCCACCAAAAAGAGAGCCCTGTGCTGAGGAAGACGATGAGGAAAAAAAGAGCAGACTCCAGTGAGGACATCTACAGGACACACCGCAGCCTCAGAGGCCAGAACTCAAACCAGCACAGCAAAGTCTCAGCTCTCAGCACCAACTTCAAATGATTGAAACTGGTCTGAAAGTAGGAAACCAACCACAACTCACCCAAGGGACCCAATTCTTGAGTAGACAGCAATGAAAAATGGAAACAAGAAAAGGAAAAAAATGATTGTTTTTCCAAAACTTCGACTATGCATGTTTAGCATTTCTTCCTGACGAATGGCTAAGTCCCTTATGAAAACACTACAAGCCCTTTGTGTAACGCACCTGTGGCCCTTGCTTTCTACAACAATACCTGGTTATCTCTGTCATAATGTCCCTGTTCAGGGAGATGCAACAACAAACACACACGCACGCACACACACACACCCACACAAACACACACACCCCCACACACAGAGAGACAGAGAGCACAACAGACAGAGTTCTATAGTGCCAATGACTCATGCCAGGGTATCCGTCTGAGGCATCTATACTGGGACAAGTGCTGGGAATGGCACAGGAAGCTCCTATTTGGAAAATCATAATATAGACCCTTATGGTCAGACCCAAGCAGTTGACAGAGGGCAATAGACAAACATATCTTAGTTCTTGTTTATTTTTTTTTCAACTTTAATTTCACAAACTGATGTGTTCGTCTGTGTGCCTATATGTGAGTATGTCCCCGTGCATGTGTGCACCTGCTGAGCTCAGATGGCAGCCACAGATCCCTTGGAGCTAGAGTTTCAGGCTGTCATGTGTTACTTGACATGAAGGCTTGGAATCGAACTCTGTTTCTCTGGAAGAGCAGCAAGAGCTCAGGACTCTCAACTAACCCAAACCCCAACATGCATCATCCAAAGTGGCTTTTAGCATCATATTGAACCCTGGGAGAGGGGCCTCTGGTCATGGGGTGTCAGTGACTGCAAAGCCTCAGGGACCCTCTTGAATTGGGCTTTTCTCCTATGAGGTAGGTAGGACATTAGGTAGACAGGTCCAGTATGCAGAGATGAGCCTCAGAAAGACATCAGAACAGTGGGATAGTTAATGAGTCAATTGGATGGCCAGGGCTTCCACAGTAGATCTTTTTCTCCTACTTGTTCCCTGGATAGTACACCATATCACCTTCCTGTGCAAGTGGAAGATGTGTCAGAGACTAGGTCCCTGGTAATCTGCTACTTCAGTCTAACTCATGTCCCCATGGGTTATGTGACAAAGAACCCACAGGACAGCACAGGAGAGAGTGGTGGGTCACAAACTTTAATCCTTCCTCCTGTCACCTCCAGGTCTCCAGAAGCCATTAGCAGCATAAGACTCACTGTTGACTCTGGAAACAGGAACCTCTGACTTCACTTGGGCGAAGTGCTGTGGGACATGGGCACCAATACTGTGATATTGCATATAGTTTAATCTGGGGTCAGAAGGATAGGTCAGAGGCCAAATCTGGTGTCCTGTTCCTCTTTGAGTATTTGATGTAGAGGCAGCTATTGTATGGCTTCCCAATTTGGAAATATTTAGTGCCTGACATTTACAGAAAACCTGATTGCTGCCTAAATGAATACCATTATCTGATGCTGCTTGCCCAGGTGGTGGACTAGATGGGCCTGGGGTGCAAGGGCAGAAGCCTCCATGTGCTCCTACTCTGGCCATTTAACTGACCCCCACAGTGGAAATGGAGCCCCACCCTCTACTTTGGGTCGTGTGGTGAGAAGGGGTGGGTTTGCTGGAGGAGAGTATCCTCAGTCAAGAGTATGTGAGTGTTGACAGCTAGTGAATGAGGGGCTTAAACCTGTTCTCAGTGGATTAGTGAGGCAAGGCAGGGAAGGGATGTTAGCTGGGGGAGAAAACAATAAACCAAGTGAGTGGGCTGTAAATCTTGGTTTGGTGGGATAGGCCCCCAGTTTCTTCATTTGAGTGTAAGTTTGTAGTTCAAGGCCAGCTTGGAATACAGAGGGAAGACAAGGCTAGCCTGGCCTATGGGGTGAACTCTTCCATAAAAGACAAGAATGGTTGGGAAAGGGACGAGATGTTTGGAACAGCTGCTGGTTGCATGTGCTGTGATCTTCTGTTAAAGCACACTGAGAAGTTCAAAAGCAAAGAGCCCAGAGCTAGTCTGGAGACAGTGGGGAAGGGCTGGGGTGAGGGCAAGAAGGAACTTCAGACCTGGGCTCTTCTGGAAGGAGTTCAGAGAAGCTGAATTCCCAGGCTGCCTTCTGCTGTGTTTCTTTACCCCCCATCCCCACACCACCACAGTCTGATTCTGGAAACTCGTCAGCTAACCTGGGACACATCCTGCCCATCAGCAGGGACAGAAATAGGTGGCAGTGAGTGAACTTGGTGGCTGCACCCAGTGCCATGGTTTCTTCCCCAGACATGGGCTGCTATAGGAGCAACTTGGGCTGTCAAAAACTAAGGAAAGGTCTTAGTCACTCCTGCCAATGTCTCCACCCCACAGAAAGTTTTTGAAATTTGGGCTGTGGGTTTTAGGCAGTTCCTCCTTGGTCTAAATAAAATCAGTTCCTAGTTCTCATTGGTTTGCCCAGATCCTTTCAGAGCCACTCCAAGGTCCCTGAATCCTGGTGCCCACTCCCTGAGGATGGCAATGTTGCCACTCATGTGACTCATATTCCAGGGAGCACTCAGGCTGTGGGAAGGCAAGGACTCCAAGCTTCTGCATCTACAGTGCCAGAAGTCCTGGGTTTCTTACAGAAGGTACTCACTGGCTCTGTCCTGGGAAACCCTGGTCAGCAAACGTGGAGAGAAGATAAAGAAAGTGGCCACAGGGAGCTGCAACCAGAGGCAAGTAATCCAGGCTGCAGTGTGCATGCTTTTGTGGGGTCAGCTACACCCACACCCCACTCCCCACCTTTGATGCCTTCAGCTTCTTGCTGCCCTCCAAGGGAGCCTTCTAGCACTTCTCTGGTCATGGCTATCCAGCTCCACACCCCACCTCCTCTCTCTCTCTCTCTTCTTTCTTTCTTACAGTGCGGTGTTGGCACAAAGCTTTAATCCCACCTCTCTGTGAGTTCAAGACCAGCCTGGTCTACAAGAAGTAGCCCCAGGACAGGCTCCAAAGCCACAGAATTTCAGCCCCACCTTGGAAATCAGAGTTGTAGTCTGCCACATCTGAAAGTTGTACTTTTCTCATCAGTTCTATGGCCCTCATTGTCTTGTCTGTGGAAGCTAGTGGTCAATATTGGGTGTGCACATGTCTTGAAAATGTGAACTTGGTGTTCTGAGGTAGGGTCTCCCTCTGAAGTTGGAAACTCACAGATTTGGATAGATTGGAAAACTTTTAAAACCTGGGGATGTTCCTGTGTCCAGGAGGACAGATACAAACCTTTTCTGGAGGATTTGTGTGGGTTCTGGAGAATAAAATGCAGAATGTCATGCTTACTGGGCTGGAGTTCTCAAAATGAAAGCAACTTCTTAGCTGCTTATGGTGGCACCTTCCTCTTATCCCAGCCCTTGGGAGGCAGAGGCAGGCAGCAGATCTCTATTGATTTTAAAAACCAGACAGAATTACACTGGGAGATATTGTCTCAAAAAAAATTAAATAAAAAAAAAACCCAGCAACTGCAGAGATCAGTTTTTAAAGAAAACGTTAGCACTGCAAGGCAGGAATTGTGTAACTACTGATACTTGGTACTTCTGCTTATTTTTCCCGCGTGTGGTGAAGGGCAGGGCTGAGTGCTCATGCGCAGGGGCAGTGCCCACACACTCTGTACTGAGACGATCAAGGCTTTAGTTCTCTTGCTGGTTCCCATCTTTTGTTTGAGAACGACTTGGGGATTACCAAGAGAAAGATACACTGGTTGACCAGTGAGTCCCAAGAATCCATTTGTCTCTACTGTAGCACCTCTGAGATGGCCAGCATGCTCTACCACATCTCCCTCTACAACTTGGGTCCTAAGGCTCAAACTCTGGTCTTGATGCCTGCAGGGCAAGCACTGTATGACTCAGTTATCTCTCCACCCTGAGCATCTATTCACTAAAGAGTTTCCTTTTTTTTTGCCCCCCCCCTTTGAGATGGAGTTTTATTGCGTATCCATGGCTGTCCTTGAACTCACTCTGTAGAGGCTGGCTCAAACTCACAGAGATTCAACTGCCTCTGCCTCCAGAGTTCTGGGATTAAAGGCCGGTGCCCCCACCTCCCGACTTTAGTGAGCTCCTCAATTGTAGCCTTCATCCACTCATTCTCATATACCTCAGCCACTAGTCAATTGCATTTATACATCTCAAGAGACTGTCTGAGGCCACTGTACAGCCTGAGTGACCTGGAGCCTGAGACAACCACTACCCAGTGCTCTTTCAGCACACACTGGCTGGAAACTCCCTGCAGGGAACCCAGAGAAGAGATAAGGCTGTGTCCCCATGGTGCTTAGGGTGAGGTCTTCCTGACTGGGGTTTGAATGTGCACTATGGAAGCACTTTGAAGAAACCATAGTCTATATGTGTTTGAGTTTCTTTTTAGAGTTTCTGTAGTTGTTCTAAGTAACTGCTTATGTGCCGTTTGCTGTGGAGGTCCAGCTGCTAGCTGCACCTGTGATTTGATGGGCTTGTTGTCTACCTTTACATATTCTGTGACATATGTGATGCAAATATGTACATGTTCCCATGATAAGGTTTCCCCCAAAAGGTGTTAATACAAGTGCCCTTCTACATAAAGCTATACATGTAAATTTAGTACTAATTTCTTTTGATTCACTGGATGTAAGCAAATGTAATGAATTAGTTACTTTCCCTTTGACCTTAGACACACGTGACCTATACAAACTGCACAACATCCCCAGATGATTGACATGAGGTGCCGAGACAATTAATTAACCACACTCTAACCTTGACGCCATCTTCCAGCTACATTTGTACGTGAAAGGAAGTGGTCAGATGTGGCCATGTCCAGGCTGTCCAGACATTCAGAGAAGAGTCCCGCAAAATGTGAAGGATTTTAGGAAAGAAAGGAAAACAGAAAGGAAACAATAATTGTGAGAATGTTACATGTGTGAAAACAGACACAAGGAAAGGGAACTATTTTTGGGTAAGAAAAAGATTTTTGTAAAAAGTGAATTCACTTGATCAACAAAAGCCATAGAATTAATCATTGCCACAAGGAGATATGCTAACATTAAAAATGATATTTTATTTTAAACTACTATTATTCAATGGCCCACCTGGTAGTTCACCTGTCCTCTTGATTAGAGAGACAGCCTTAGTTTCTGTGGTGATTTGAAAGGAAATGGCTCACCAAGTAAGTGGCACTATTAGGAGGTGTGGTCTTGTTGGATGAAGTGTAGTATTATTGGAGGAAGTGTGTCACTGTGGGGTGGGCTTTGAGGTATATTTTTCTCAAAACTTCCCTCATTAGGACAGTCAGTAGACTTTCCACTGCCTGCAGTAGGTAAGGCTCTCAGCTCCAGCACCACATCTGCCGCCATGCTCCCCTTTACGATCATGATGGACTGAACCTCTGAAATGTAAGTGAGCCACCTTCATTTAAATGCTTTCTTTTTAAGAGGTGCCATAGTCATGGTGTCTCTTCACAACAACAGAAACCCTAAATAAGACAGATGTTGGTACGAGGGTCTCGGGCATTGCTGTGATAGGCCTGACCACATGTTTTGGGGGAAGAATTTGGACTTTGATAGTTTGAGTTTTGAGAATGGTGGAATGGTTTAAGCACTATTTATGGTCCATACCAGTAGGATCATGGAAGACTGTGGTGCTGAGTGTGATTTGATGAACTGTGGGGGGCTCAGTCTGCAGGTATCAGAGGAGAATTTTACCATGTTGCGTAGAGTTCATTCTTCTGATATTTTGGTGGCAAAACTGACTGCCTTTTGCCCTTGTAGGAAGTGTCTGCCTGAGGCTAAAGTGGAAAGTTTTGCATTAATTCTTTTGTCAGAAGAAATCTCAAAACAGCCTAGTATAGACTCTATTGTGTGGATATTAGTGGTAATTCCATTGAAGATTTAACAATGCAAAGGAGCAAGCTGAGCAGGGTAAATTACAAATGTAAATTTTGAGGGAAAAATGAGCATCAATAAGTAGAAAGGAACTAAGTCCTGTGTTCAGGCAGATAAACTGATTAAGAAATGGAAGAAAGGGAATGGTGACCTCAGGGCCAGATCCCACCCAGCTAAATTTCCACCTGTGGAAAGAATCTAAAAAAAGGTTAGACCTTTGTCAGTATTTATTGAATAATGATAAATTCACAATCTTACACCAGTTTCTTTGGTTACAATTTTGCCAAGGAATTCCAATTTTTTTTTTTGATAAGTGGCCGCTGGCAAATGTGGGTTCTTTTATTCCAATATCATTTACTAATTTTACTCGCAGATCTTATATTACATATCAGACAGTATATGTATGTATGTGCATGTGTGTGTGCGTGTGTGTGCATATGTGTACGTGAGTGCACATGCACACACTTGCATATATGTGATGTATGTGTATATGTTATGGAATATCAGAAGAAGATATATGTATCATGTGTGTACTTGTATATAATATGTGTTTTGGAATGGTCATAGAAGGATTAAGGAATCCACACATGAAACTTTTCTCAGCACAGAGGTAGAGATTGGTTTACATGCAGCTGTCCAGATAAGATATTAAGGAGCCAGCTGGAGAGCTGCAGTCTAACAGGGCTTAGCCAGGTTCGGGGTTGAGTGGAGCTGCAGGGGGTGGAGGGGAGGGACAGAGTCAGGATGATTGGACTACCTGGGTAGGAACAGAAGCATGTGATAGCACTGAGCTGAAGTACAGGGGACAATCAGTTCTCTCCTTGTTTGTCTCTTGATACACGCATGGGAGTCTGTGGTGAGGTTGGTGGTGAGCATCAGCATTGTGTTAGGTTGTGTTGTGGAATAGTATTTCAACTATGTCAAGATGTATTACATTATGTGAAGGTGTGTTACATTTGTTTATGGTGCCTTTGCTGATGATGTAAAGATGTGTTACATTTGTTTATGCTGCATTGGTTTAATTATGTAAAGATGTGTTACTGTTTCACCTTGCCGGCCTAAAGGCACCTGATTAGTCTAACAAAGGCTGAATGGCCAGTAGCTAGGCAGAGGAGGGCTAGGCAGGGCTGTTGGGCAGACAGAATAACGAGGAGGAGAAATGTTGTTCAGAGATGGGGAGAGAAGAGGAGGGAGAAAGAGAAGGACTCACCTGGGGTCAGAAGACAGGCAGCCGCCAACTAGCCAGAAATGGAGACAGCAGAAAAGTAAGATATACAGAAAGAAAGGTTAAAAGCTCCAAGGCAAAACATAGAAACAGAGAAACAAGTTAATTTAAATTGTAAGAACTAGGTAGAAGTGAGAACAGGACAAGGCCAAGCATTCATAGCTAACAAGTTTCTGTGTCGTTTCTGGTTGGTGGCCCCCACCAAAGAAAAGCCTGTTACAGGTGTTTTCTTCTTTTGGGTCCAGGTGAGGGTGTTGTTCCTTCAGTTTGGGATATTTAAATTTTTCTCAGGTCTGATTTTTCAGATGTTGTCTCATTTCGAGTTTCTATTGCTGTGGTGAGACACCATGACCAAAAAGAGTTCATTTGGTTTACACTTTTACACTGTAGTCCAACACCAAAGGAAACTAGAACAGAAATTCAAATGGCTGGACCCAAAGGCAGAAATCAAAGCACAGACCATGGAAGGATGATGCTTACTGATTTGCTCCATTGCTTTCTTATAGAGCACATGACCACCAGCCCAGGGATGGCACCACCCACATTAGACTGGGCTGGGCTGGACCCTCTGCCATCATAATTAAGAAATGTTTTACAGCTGGATCATATAGAGACATTTTCTTAATTGAGGCTGTCTCCTTTCAGATAATTTTAGCTTGTATCAAGTTGACATAAAACTACCCAGAATAGATACGGTTATGATATGTCCTCATTCTCATGTGTCTAATTGATTATGATGTGTTTATCAGTGATGCCTCTTCACTTTTAGGAATAAGGTATTTATCTGACTTTGCCTTATGGGTGGTGCTGGACAGAATGCAAGTCTATGTGCACAGGAGATGCCCAGGCATCAACCTGTTGCTTGTAAAATGGAGCCGCCATGGGCAAGACCCAGTCTGAAAGCCACCATTTTATACAGTAAGGAGTAACCTAGAGCAGGGCACAGCCCTATTTCCTCAAGGTCGTAGTCTAAGAATGAGAAAGGGAACAGGAATAAAGCAAGATGGAGTCGCTGGTGACAATGACACGATCCCTCTTAATAAAGTGAGACATGGAGATGGTCAACTTTAATATTTCACAACATGCTTGGTCAGAAGTGACATGGCACAGATTCCCAACATCATCAGGTTTTCTTTTTTGGCTGTGATGTAGAGCGATGGGGATTGTTCCCAAGAAGTTCAAGAGGTAGCTGTTGACAACCACTGTGGATCAGACTAAGATGAGGAAGCTGACGAGCAGTGTGGAGAATCACCTAGTGATGAAAAAGGGGTGTCAGTTACAGGGGGCTCCTGCACATCTGCATCCTACTCTACTTCATCTCAGGAGGACTCTTCTCCCCTCTTCACAGACTGTGCAGCTCAGCTTCCCAGGGGATTTTTTTCTTTTTCTTTTGGATGTATTTATTTCAAACCTTTCTGCCATTTTGTCCTTCAAATGAAAATGACTGAATAAAACCAAAACAAGTAAAAGGTTGGTCAGTAACCGGCATTTCTGATTCTCTGGGCCTTTTAATTTACTTTTAATGTGCTTTTGTGGTTCTTTTGAGGCTAGGTTTTATTTGTGGTCCGAGCTTGCTTGGAACTTCCCATGTACCACAGGCTCTTACTTACCTCAGCTTCTCAAGTCCCGTGCTGACAAGTATGTGCAACCACACCCCAAGTTCACAGTTCATGAAATGTTATCTTCAATCCTTACCTTCCAGAGGAGACATCAAGGCCATGGAAATGCTTTCTTCAGGGCGAGGCTCACCCACTGCACTTGGGGTGTGCTGACCCCTGCGAGTTCCAAAAACGCAGGAGTCTAGGATGCATAATTTGGAGCACATCTTCCCTAGAGTGGAAAATAAATAAAAATGATCATGAGATAATTACACCTTCCATAAAAAAGCAAAATAAAACACAGAACTTTGTATTTACAGATATTAGATGTAAATCTTTTACACTAAGCATGCTGATAGGAAATATTTTGAAATAATAAATGAAAATCGGAGTCTTGCCCATCTTCACCACACTTCCCTGTGCTCGCTCTAGACGGCATATGGCAAAATCTAACCACGACAGTGTTGAGAATGAGCTTCACTTTGCTTTAGTAAACAGGTCACTTCAGTTCTAAAGGACACAAATATTAGCATCTTAGATCCAAGTGCACTAAAGTTTAGCATAGTACAATGATCAAAAGAGATTAGGGTTTTTTGTTTTGTTTTGATTGATTGACTGTTTGCTTTGTCAGGATCTCACCATGCTGTCCAGGCTGGCCTTGAACTTGGTGATTCTTTTGCCTCAGCCTCCTGAGTGTTGGAATTCTAGGTATGTACTGCTGTGCCACCTCTTCAATAATCTTTGTCTATTATGTTTTTGTCTTAAAGACTATCATAAACCTATAGCTACTAATCCACAGAGTATTATATTTGGTGCTATTATCTAACAAACTTTTTATCAGGACCCATGCAATGATAAGGATGATGATGGTGATAATGAATGATAATAATAATTCCTCATCTTCTGTTTTCTTACTTTGAGATCGGGTCTCCTCCTGTAGCTTGGATCAAACTCACTACACAATCAAAGATGGCCTTTTGTTCCTGATCCTCCTGCCTTTGCTTGCCAAGCTCTGGGATTCTAGCTAAATGCTCCTGTATTGATCAGATACTATGCCAGACATTAAATATAAGTTGCACTAATAGCATTTTGTCTAAACAATATGATATTACAATGCAAACATCAGAGCAAGGAATAGTCTTGTAGGTCTTTAAATGACTCCATCAGACAATTCCCAGTTCCAAATAGTTTACATTCTGAAAAGTTTTTATATGTGTCCTCTCAGACTCACTCCTGCTACTCACAAGTCCATGTTCTTATGTAAAGAAAACTGAACTTGAAATGCTTGAGAACAAATAGATAAACTAGTTGATAAGTGTCTTTATTACACTCTTCCTGCACATTTTCCTACTGAACAGAACTGTGGAGCAGTGTCCCTATGGTCACCCTGCTGGGCCAGAGCACACCACAACTTGCGGCCACTCCTTGTCCTAGGTCAGCTAGACAGCCCTGTGGCTAAAGAGCTGATGGTACAAACATGGTAACCCGAGCAGAATCTCTGGAACAACAAGTAAACATGGAAGAACTGACTCCCCAAGTTCTTGTTCCTTTGATGTGATGTGAATAGATTCAAAACACAAAAACTTTACTAGGACAAATGCAATGCCCAGGATGCATACTGGGAGAGGATTTCATGTACCTATGTGGGCCACTTCCTCAGCCTAAGTTGAATGGATCTCACTAGATGCCAATGGCCTGTCTGTACCTCCCCTCCTGTAGTGTTTAACTTTTCACAGCCGTGGAGACACCACAATGACTGGGCCAATGACTCTTCAGGTGATAAGTCTTTCCTACGTGGAAACTGAGTGGTAGTTGGAAACCTTGTAGCCTTGAGGTTGTGATTCTGATCTTGGGGCAGTACTTTCCATGTCTGTCTACAGTTATATCTCATTGCATCCTCTCTGCTGGGCAGGTGTCTATCACATACTACTCTCCATGCTAATCCACATGTGTCTTCAACATGTTCTTGTGTCGTGGTATTTAGTGAGTCAGCACAGTCAGCTTGTGGTTCCTGCATGTCAGTACCGACTGTATACAAAAGACTTTGATCACAGAGACAAATCCCACTAAACCCCTATGAATACATTCCTAACTCACTGTCTCTTTAAATAAAAATGTCAGCAGTGACTCAACTCTGTGTTGTAGGGAGACAAGAGAGACAGAATGAGTAGGATGGGGGCGTCCTAATTGATGGTGTGAAGATAACTTGACCAGTGTCTCTGCAGTGAGTACATGGCACATGCAAGTGAGGCATTCAGGAGCTGCTTCCGTTCAGTTCCTCGTGTCTGAGCGGAACATAGTATATTGAACTGGCAGTTGGACTCTCAAAATGTCAGTGTTGGGGCTGGGAGGATGGCCCAGTGGGTAAGGCCCTTGCTATGGAAGCATGAAGACCAGAATTCACATCCCGATACCCAGTGGGACACCTGTTCCATGTCCTCAGCAGACTAACCCTACCACGAACCAGAGTGAGACCCTAGCCTGCTCCTCACCTCCTTGGGAAGAATTCCTGTTCACATACACGCAAATGCCTATAATAATGACAGACAGGATGATGATGAAGATGATCGGGATGGAGATGAGTGCTGCTGTGTCGCCAGATTCTCCCTTACTGGGGGGCTGCGTGGTAGATGGAAGCTGGGTGGTGTTCATGGCAGATGGAAGCTGGGTGGTGTTCATGGCAGATGGAAGCTGGGTGGGAGATGTAACATTTCCAATATCTGGGGCCCTTGATGTTGATCCTTTAAAAAAAAGTCAAGAAAATTCTGTATATAGCCAAAAACAATTTCCCATCAGCACTCTCTCTCCCCATGCAGCCCGGGGGCCTCATGTATAATAACTGTTTATAATTCATGAGTATAGAGATGAGTGGAGCTGTGTGGACAATGTTCATGCAGAGTTTATTTCCTTACCAAAGAAAGCAAATGTCTATCAAAGCATCAAACAATTGACATACTTAATGTGGTAGAACTTTCTGGATGGTGGCACAATTGCTGGTGTTTAATTGTGCCAGAAATGATAGTGAAGCCTTTAAAGTGACGTGGAGCTGGTACAAGGGCAGCTATCAGTGAGAAGGAAAGTGTAGTTGTATAGTATATGTGTTTTAACAAATGAAGCTGCCTGAAGATCTGGGGGCAAAGGGAAGCCACACTTTTTATATCAGGATTTGGGAGGCAGAGGCAGACAGATCTTTGTGAGTTCAAGGCCACCATGGGCTACACATGATCAATCCAGAAACAGATCCAAGTGGTGGTGGCTCACACCTTCAATCCCAGTACCAGGAAGTGACATGTCTTTAATCCCAGCACTCGGGAGGTGGACACAGGAATGACATGGCTGTGGGGAGAGAGGAATATAAAGAAGAGACAGGAGTATGGAGTCTGAGGTTGGTGGAGAGCACTGCAGGAGGATCCTTGTGTGTCTGAGTCTTGAGAAAGGTAAGATCTTTCTAGTGTCTGGGCTGCTTTGCTTTTCTGATCTTCAACTTGAACCCCAATGTCTGTCTCTGGGTTTTTATTATGTGTGATACACAAAAAGATGTAAGTTTATAGTGATGCATGCTGACTTGAGGCCCATGTAGTGTCTGGGCCAATAGTTAATATGAAATGAGAACCATAGGGGCATGAGATGAGGAAGAGGAATCCTTGTGGTCATCACTGGATCTCAGACAGGAAGACCACTAGGAAATCTCCCACCCAGTCTATCAAATGTGATGGAAATGTCCCCTGATGATCTAGGTAATACATACTTGGCTTTTCCTTCTGGTACTTTAAGAGTTCCTTGAGCCAGTGCCTGCAGTCTGCTGTGGAGATTATCTTGAGATCTTTTATGAATTGTTCATCATCCTTCCATGTATTCATGATACCACCAGCTTCAGGATCAATCAGTGTCCAATTCATATTCTTTGTGTTGAAGATGAAGGAGTACTTTCCACTGATGTTTAACCTCCAGGAGGCACCAACAATTTGTCCTTGTTCATACTGAGAAAGCATGGTGGCCTGTAAAGTGGGCTGACCTGTGAACACACACAATACCATCATGCTTCACTCTCATAGATCCATCACTTCTCCAAAGGTCAAGATTTTCCCACTGGCTTATGAGCCAGGATCATTTCCACATGACTAGTCCTTTGTTACCCACTGGGTACCACATGCTTCCAAAATTGGACCAATGCTCAGCTCCCTCACACAGACACACTCACCATCCCATTCCCACATGTGCTCTCCCCTTCCTCTCTCTTGCCACCTGTCTCTGCCCCAGTACTCGATCCCACACTTACCACTTGTCTTGGTCATCTCTTGTTTGGAGTTAGCCAACATCTTTCTGAGCTCTTGTCTCAAGTATTCCAATCTTTGGCTCATATCTTTCAACACTTTAGTTCCATTGGCTGCATTTCCCAGGTCACCCGAAGGTGTGAATTTGTTATCCTTATATTGAAGTAAAGGCTCTCCATCCACTGAGCACTGCCCTTTACACCAGGACTGCCCATGTGTGGTCCGAGCATTGACAATGATCTCACAACTAAGAGAGTGTGTATCTGTGAGAGAAACATGTAGGTGAGGAACAAAGAGGGAGCAGAAAGCCACAGGACTCAAGATTCTGTGACACTCAGAATCCCTATGAAGAGTAAATAGGCAGGAAGAGAAGCCTCTAGTCAAGACATCACTCAGCTTCTGGATCCATATTTCCGTGCCATCTTTGACTGTCTTGGAGTGGGAGGACCCCTCAGATGCACAACATAACACTAGGGGGAATTCATCTCACAAGTACTGTTAGTGAATTTTATCTAGTGTTGAGGAATTAAATCTGTCAGATAGTATCTGTTCCTGAAAATGAAAATCTACTGAACACACAAGGAAAGGAGGTATCATAGAACACGTGGTAAATTCACATGGAGCCTCAAGTTCAGGAAAGGCCGCCTGGACTATGCTGCAACTTGTCATGGGAGGGGAGCTATCACCTGTGAGCACAGTACTCACCGTGTTCCCACTGGGCCACTTCACACAGCAATGTTGAACATCAGATCTCAAATCTCTCATGTTAAACAACATCCCTAAGTCATTCTCAAGAAGAGATCTCTGCCTGTGACATTCTCTATGCCCTAATCTCTCTCCTCTTCCTCAGGAAGTTGTTCCCCAGCACACTTATGGCCCCTGGTCTCCCAGATTAACATTAAGAGAAGACACAATATCCTAGAGCTGTTCTGTTCAGCAGATTGCACAAACAAGTAGGAAAGATCTAGAGGGGCATGGATATGTACTCTCCTTTGTGTGTGCAGATCTGAAATCTAAAATTATAATTTTTAAAGGAAGTTTTTAAAAAGTTTTCTATGTAATTATACTAAAAAATGAAGAAAGGTTTTTTTTAAAGTTAAAAAAAAAGAAAAATATAAGAACCCCCCCCCCCTTCCCTATTCTCATCCCAAAACTTCTGCTCTGAGGTGGGCTGTTGGAGGTTTGGGGACATCCTCTCCTGTCGCCTTCAACCAGTTTCTTCTTCCTTCTCCTCTCTGCCTCTTCTGCCACCTGTTTCTTCAATCACTGTGGTTTCCCACAACTTTCTCCTTTCTACCACTTTTAAGGCTTGAATTTGTTCTTTAATGCCTGGAATCTTTCTCACTAAGTACCCCTGCTGGAAGACTGGTGGACATGAACATGAGCCCTTGTGAGCTGAAAACTAGCTCTGTGGTTGTGAACCAAAGGTCACAAACTCAGCAGTTTGGTGGATCAGATACAATATGTATCAGTTGTCTATAAGAAAAATCCAATTAGAAGTTTGATGAGAGGAAACTGTTTTTGCTAAAGCAGGAACAGGGATGAATGAAGGTGACTGAAAGAAAGCATCCCTGACGTAATAATGTCCAAGTATGAACCAATAATAATAATAAGAAGAATAGTAATAATAATAATAATAGTAATAATAATAATAATATAAATGTCTTAGAAGAAAGTATTTAAACTCACACTTCCAGATTTGAGAAGGAAAACATTTGTATACCTTATTCCAAGAGTGTCACAGCAGTATTGATAGACAAGGTCTCTAAAAGCCTTGGGACTCACCAAGCAGGACAGACAGGCTTGACACTGACTCTGGGGTTCTCCTGCATCTCCCTTCTTAGTACTGACAGTAAAACCATACAGCACCATACCTGACTCTATTAGAGGGTCACTAGGGATCAAGCCCAAGTCCTCATGGTTTTGAAGCAGGCCTTCTACCACTCAGCTCTCTCCCCATGTGTGGACACACTAACTTTCAGTAGTCAGCAAACAGCCAGGATTTTCTGGAGACAATGCCCATGTGCTCCAGGAGTGGCTTGCAGAGGCTGGGCCATACTGCATGAAACAGGAAGTTTAGAATTTCTAAAGCTGGAAGTGAAGGGTGTGTGAAAAGACTCAGTACATGTGCCAGAGGATATGTGATATGAAATATGTCCACTCTGTCCATGGAGACGCATGGGTGACTCTTATTTGCCAAGCATGGAAAAGATGCCCAGGGAGAAAGGCACAGGTCTTGGCAGATTCACAGGAATGGAAACTACACAAGGTCAGTGCTGTGGAGGTTTGTATAAGGATGGCCCCATAGGCTCATATATTTGAATGCTTGGACATCAGGATTTGGCAGTTCCTAAGAGGGATTAGGATTGTGGCCTAGTTTGAGCAGGCATGACCTTATTGGGGGTAGACTTTGAGGATAAAAAAGCCAATTCCAAGCCCAGACCCTCTCTCTTCTTGCTGCCTTTGGATCCAGATGTAGAACTACCATATCTGCCTGGGTACCACCATGCTCCTCACCATGAGGATAATGGGCTAAATCTTTGAAACTTTAAGCAAGCCTCAAATAAAGGCTTTTTTTTCCTAAGAGTTTCCATGGTCATGTTATCTCTTCACAGCAATAGAACACTGAACAAGACCATGTTTCTCATATAAGCTGCATATGGTAGAGGGTTTATCACAGGAACAGAATAAAACTAGAAAATCACACGCCAGATCCCGAGGATATACTGCAGTGCTCCAGGGCTGGCTTCCTGGACCTGGTCAGAGGCTAGCCCACACTACAGGACACAGAATATCTAGGCTGGTTAAATCTGGCAGTAGAAGAGTGGGGATCAAGAATCTCAGAGAAGTGCATGTGCCAGAGTGGATGGAACAGTAAACATTTCCAGGGGAAGTGTGCAGAGTCCATGCTGTCTGTGGATGCTGGAGCATCCCTGTTGAGAAGCACAGTGAGAAGGACCAGGGAGAAGGGCACCAGCATTGCTGGAGGCTCAGGGATGGTGATGATGTATCAAGGCTATGGTTGGTGTTAGGAAACACATGGTACAGAAAAACCCCATAGGATGAATGGTCAAGGGAAAGTAACATCAAAGGCAGTTGTCCACTGATGAGAAAGAGGGATCCGCCTTAAAGTCAAAGAGAAACATGACTAACAAAATACCAAAATCCCAAATACAGAAAGATGTTTAGCCAACCCAGACGTGACTGGGTTTTAATAATTAAAGACGAGTTGGGTGGTGGCGGCAAATGTCTTTCATTTTAGCACTCGGTGAGGCAGAGGCAGGCGGATCTCTGTGAGTTTGGGGTCATCCTCGTCTACAAGGTAAGTTCCTGGACAGGTAGAGGTAAATAGAGAAATCCTGTGTCCAAACAAACAAACAAAACAAAATAAAAACCAAAAACAAGCAAAGAAGAAGAACACAAAACAGATGACCAAGAGGCTGAAAGCTGCTGTCCCGTCAAAACCCAGACTCCTGTGCCCATTGTTTAAATTGAACCATTGTGGCTAGAGGGCTGGCGCAGTGGTTAAGGGCACTTGCAGCTCTTCGGAGGATCCAGGTTTGATTCTCAGCAATTACACATGGTGGTTCACCACTGCCTGTGGTTTCAAATGTCCTCTTTTATTCTCTAAGAGCACCAGGTCCATATATGGTGCACATACATACATGCAGTCAAAACATAAAATAAATCTAAACAACAATTTAATGAGCCACTTAAAGGACAGCCCCAGATTGCCCTCCTAGGAGGACCAATCAGGTCGCATCAAGATCCTATCCAGCCCAGCAGCAAGTGCAGTAGTTCTCTCTGCACTGCTTCATCCCCTATCACCCAGGAATGAACCCAGAGATGCTCCTGTGAATGGATGGTGTGCTGGTTTGGGTGAGCCTGTCCTCTGTAGAGCAGAATGTTTGAATACATGGTCCCCAGTTGGTGGCAGCTGTTTGGATAGGTTTAGGAGGTATGGCCTGGCTGAAGGAAGTATGTCACTGGGAGTGTGTGACTTTGAAACCCATTCCCATTTTTTTCATCTCTGGATCTTTCTTGAGGTTTAAGATGCGTGTTCTCAGCTAAGCATAGTATCACATGGCTCTCATGCAAGCACTTGGGAGGTAGAGTAAGGCAGATCTTTATGAGTTTTTGTCCATCCTGTTCTCCATAGTGAGTTCTAGGACAGCAGGAACTATACAGGAAGACCTAATCTCAAAAACCGAAACCAGCAGGGTGGTAGTGGAACATGCTTTTAATCTCAGCACTGAGAAGCAGAGGCAGGAGGTTCTCTGTGAGTTTGAAGCCAGCCTGGTCTACAGAGCAAGTTTCAGGCCAGGCCAGAACTGTTTCACAGAGAAACCATGTCTCGAAAAATAAACAAACAAACAACAAACAAACAAACAAACAAAAGTGTAGTCCACAAGAGGTGTGCTATACTAAACAACAACAACAAAACCCAAACCAAACTAAAGCTATGTGGGCTCTAAGCTTGCTGCTCCAGCCACCATGCACCCCAGGTGTCATGCTTCTCTGCTGTGAGGTGATGGACTCTTGTCCTCTGAAACTCTAAGATTCCAGACTCTTCCTTCTGTGTGTGACCGTGGCCTTGGTGTTCATCACAGCAGCAGAGAGTAATGAATACAGCTACTATATCAACAATGAAATCTTCACAGGACAGACGGTCTCTGTTACACCTGCTCAGCTCAGCTCTTGGAGCTTGAAAGCAGCCAGAGACAATAGTGAAAATACATCCATGAAGAGCATGGCTGGATCTGTCCTAGGGCTCAATGACCAAGGACAATCTATGAGCGTGAGATCTCAGTTTTAGAAAAATGCCCAAGGTAGAGTTAATGTCTTTGTCTAATTGGAGACACCTTGCTTGGGTAGACTTCAGTCTGACCCACCTGCAGCAAGGAAAATATACTCCACATCCCTGTGGCTCTTGCATGGTCCTGGGCCCTGTCAGAGAGCAGCCTGTGGTCCTGGTCTATCAGAAGGCTCATCAGGCCTCAGGCAGACATCATGAGGTGAACTCTTTCTCACTAGGTTATTAGGTGGACAGGTCACAGTCAGACAAGATGCCCCAATAGGTCACTTGTGTGTTGAAAGCTGCCAAGAAGGGAGAAGCAAGGACTCTTGTCTGACAGAACATCTCCTGTTTCCCAGGTGGGTGTGGAGATCTTATCTCATATAGAGGAAGCAACTGAGGTTAGTTCTTAAGTAAGCTGTCACCTTTCCCTCAGCAAGCACCTCAGGCTTCAGTGAGTGTTTTCTATGGGTGTGAAATCCAAGGAATCCATTGGGCAGCTGTGGAGAGACAAAGGAGCCCTCCTTATGTCATTTCTAGATATCCCAGATGTCACAGGCTGCATAGAACCCTCTGCTGACTGGGAAACACGCAGCTTTGGCAGTGCATTTGATGACGCCCTGTGGGGATGGGCACCAATACTAGGACATGGATACGCCCTAATCTGGGGTCAGAAGAAGGGCAGAGGACAAATCTGCTGTCCCATTCATCAGCTTGTTTCCTTCTGCTGCTGTCACACTGAATGCAGACCTGAGTATTTGATGCAGGATTGATATAGTGAGAATAATGCCTGCCATTTACAGAAAAAACAAAAACAAAATCAAACCTTCTCCTTCCTAAATGAACACCAGTATCTGATGTCATCTCCCCAGAAGGTAGACTATATGGGCTTGGGAGCAAGGACAGATGATTTCAAACACCCCAGCCAGGACCATTGCCAGAGTCTTCCATAGTGGACAAGGTGTGCTAGCCCCTGCTTACCTGAGGAGTCTTCAGGCTTGAGCAGTCTGCCACCTGGTGGAAGAGAACGTAAATGCATTTTATTGACGGGGAGAGCAGGAAAGGCAAGATGGACCAGAAAGTGAGGAACCATAGGATGAATCCCATGGGGATGTAAACTGAGCTTAGACTGAGGGAAAAATGGGATTATTGGAGATTCTATACTGTGGGCTGTGGCGTGAAATACTGCTTTAAAACAGAAACAAAAAACAGAAAGAAAGAAGGAAAAGAATAAAAGGAAAAAAAGTAGGAATTTGTATGGTTGTGGCTGCCTGTGGCTGTGATTGTCCCTGGAAGCATCTATTGTCATCTTCCAGAGAACAGCGTCTGAAGGTGGGGAGGAAAGTTCAAGAACAAAGGGTTCCTGGAATGGTGGGGGGCTTGTGAGGAACCCCCGGGAAGGCAGTCTTCAGAGCACAGACTGCCTTAGGTGCAGGGCAGCTGTCTGACACCGCCTCCTGACTGGCGACAGGGCTTAGGCTTCAGTGGACCCCAGTGGTGCTGAGGGCCTCACTAGCTACTCCCCTCTGCTGCTGTGCCTTGCTCTTCCTGACTCAGTAGCCTGATGCTCCCCTTCTGCCCTCCTCCATGACGCTCCCCTTCCCCACTCCCATCCAGTTAAGTCAGAGTAACTCACTGGCTTGCAGTGAAGATCCCAGACAGCTCAGCAGAACGAAAAGCCACAGAACTAAGGATCCCAAGGTTGCAGCCTTTGCCATGGTTCCTTCCTGAGGCCCGGCACCCAACAGGTGTGGCTGGAGCTGCGGAGAGAATGGGGGAGTCCTCAGTACTGCCCCACAGAGGACCCTGTGCAGAGATTCACAAAACATTGGGCGCCTGGGCTGTGAATTCAGTCTTTCCTGTGCTCCAGCCATACCGGTTCCTAGTTCCCATCTTTTCCTATAATTCTTCGGGGTCCCTCAGGGCCGTGCAGCTCCGGGCCTCTCTTGGAGCCCACTGCCATTTCCTTTCAGTCAAGCTTGGGCACATGGAACACTCAGTGTGAACAGAGAGGCGAGGGCGCTGTGGTCCTGGGCTCCCACACAAGCTGTCCCTTAACCTCACTCACCTCAGCTGAGCCCTCAGGGACCCTGGACAACAGAATCAGGAGAGACTAAGACAGAGTAAGTCGTGCCTTCAGCCGGTTCTCTGCTCAATGTGCCCCAGGAATTTTCCCCAGCTTGTCCCTGTGAGGTTTCCATGCCACAGCAGCAAAGTGTCATTTATCTCTTCCAGTAGGTGGCACTGTTAGCTTTAGCAGTTTCCCCTGCTTCTCTAGATTCACACACTCTATGTCTCTCTCTAGACCATCCCTCTGGGTCCCCTGGGACCTCCAATATGCTCTTCCTCACTTCCTCTTTCTCAAGTTTCTCCTCCATTCCAGACTCATTTGCCCCTCCAGGTCCCTTCCCCATCACCCCCTCAAGGTCTTTGCACCCCAAGTTCCTGTCTCCCAGCTTGTCACGGTGGTCCCTCCCCCAGCTCTTTCTAGTCACTCTCCCCTCCCCTTCCATTTCCTTCCTTACACTCTCTCTCTGTTGGAGACAGTAGCTGTCTTGTGGGGAAGGAAGTCTGTGCTTTCCTCCTTATCTCTATCTGCTTGGAACTCCTGCCTTGCCCTATTCTTCTAGGCAACTGGCCAAAATAGATTTATTCATTAACCAATAAAGGCAACACATAGACAGACTTCCCACACCAGAGGAGTGTTGGTATTAGCTTTTTTTGGAAATTCTGATAGAATTCTGTGCTGAAACCATCTGGCCCTGTTTTGTTGTTGTTGTTTCTTATTTGCTTGTTTTTGATTGGGAGTTTTTTAATGGCTGTTTCTAATTTCTTAGGGGTTCTAGGTCTATTTCAGATTTCTATCTGGCCTCTATTTAATTTTGGTATGTGGTTCCTATAAACAAAATTGTCTGACTGTTTCTTTCACCAGCTGTTTCTGTGGTAGGAGAAACAGTGAATTTTGAAGGCGATTTAAAGAAAGCATCCCTGACTTCCAAACATTTGCCAATTAATAACAGCAATAATGATAACAATAATAGGTTATGAGGGATGACTTAGAAGGAAGTATTTATAAATAGACCCCCATGCTGTAGTGAGGAAAACATTTCTATAACCTCTTACAACTGTGCTACAGCAGTATTGATTAGACAAGGTCTCTAAGAGACCTGGGACTCCACAAGTAGTCTAGACAGGCTAACCACTGACCCCAGGAATGGCTTTCAGGGACCTGTTCCATACTGCATGAAATAGAAAATCAAGAATTTCTAAAACTGGTAATAAAGGGCGTGAGTAAAGACTAAGAAGAGTACACGTGCCAAAGGGGATGTGATATGAAATATGTCCACTCTGTTCCATAGGAGAGCATGGAGGACTCTTGCATGCCATGCATGGAAAGATTGCCCGGGGAGAAGGACATGGGCCTCTGCAGACGCCCAGTGATGAAAACTGTACAAGGCCAGGGCAGGGAAGGCAGATGGTGTTCCTGAAATGAGATGTCAGGAACATGGGCAGAAATGTCCTGATGTAGTAGACCAAAGTGGAGTGGTCAGGGGACAGCATCATGGAGGGACCAGGGTTCAGATGATTTGTGATGTGTGTGTAACCCAGGCTCTGACCTCAGGCTGGGGTGTTTGCCCCCAAAGTGACAGAACATACAGATTCTACAGGCAAACAGATGGTCAGCGAGTTACATGCTGTCAGAAATTGATAGTTAACCATATGAGAACTGACATGCAGGACAAAGCTGGCCTCCTCGGCCCAATGTCCACCACAGAACCACTTCTCAGAGATCCCAGAGTCCTTTCTGGGAGGAGAGAAAGGAATCAGATAAGGAGGACTCCTTACCCACAGCAGGTGCAGCTCTTCTCCCAGGGTCACTGTTCCATTTAGACAGGCATATGGCCCCTAGATTCTGCTGTTAATGGCTAACGGGTTATACACAGGTGGTCTCTGTTAAAATGCTTATTTCTGCTCTTGTAAGTTAAAGCCCCCATGGATAATATATGAATGGTGAGTGTGACCAGATGCATGTCCTCTATGTTGTGACTGAGAACAATCTATAACATTGAGGCGTGTATGGTAGGGTACTATGCAAAGTTGTTGGCGGCAATCACAAAGAATCACAATAGAGACCCCAGATGTTGAAAGCAAGCCTGCACAGTGACAGCAGAGACATTCATAGAATTGCAAAGTGGCAACTGCATGGTCTTTGGCCTTGGGAGAGAGGGGCCCTCTGGTTCTGTGATACCAGTGACAATGCAGCCTCAGGGGTCCATCAGGAGCTGGGTCCTCCATCTACTATGATGTGAGGTAGACTGGACAGAATTGAGAGAAGATCCCAGAAGTAAATGGTAACAGTGACCTAGCGAGTCACTTGTGGAATCATAGGTTATCTCTCTCTCTCTCTCTCTCTCTCTCTCTCTCTCTCACACACACACACACACACACACACAGAGAGAGAGAGAGAGAGAGAGAGAGAGACAGACAGACAGACAGACAGACAGGAATACTAATAACAAATAAATAAAATTTAAAAGGAAAGTTATTTTTCATTTTCTTTTGCTTCTGCCAAACAGGATTAAAGAGTAGAAACAGAATAAATAACAGAAAGCACTATTGAGATATTCTAACCCAGCTGTGGTTTCCCCCATCAAATGGGTCCGTATCCTAAGGGTAGGTCCTGGATTATTTATTGGGGTTAAGCCAGCACCCTCTAAGATGAGCAAAGAGATCTTATTAGACAAAAACTATACAAAACTAAATATACCTGTAGAAATGTTTTCAAAAACACACAAATCTGTGCTATATTCCTAAGACATGGTATCTGGCAGAGGTAAGGCCTTTTTGGATTTAATTCATAGCAGACACTTAAATGTTAATTACATGTTAATTAACTAACTCCCCCCAACTCCTATAAATTTTAGCTACAAAATTGTAGCTCAGACTCCAAAGACATTTAAAGTTCCCAGCTCTTCCCTACCATTGAATATTTATAAAGACCGCCATTCATAACCGCTTTGTTCTGGTTTTCTCACTTTTTCAATTCAAAAGAAAAAAATTACTGTCAGTTGAAAAGGGGGTGCTGAAATGCTAATTAAGAATCCAACAACAGCCAGGCCCTGGTGGCACAGGCCTTTAATCAACAGCACTCAGGCCAAGGCAGGCAGATCTCTGTGAGTGAGAGGTCAGCCTGGTCTACAGGGAAAGTTCCAGGACAGTCAAGGCTACACAAAGAAACCCTGCCTCAGAACACACCCTCCCACCCACCCCTGTGAAAAGAAAAGAATCCAGTAACAAGGGGTTGTGGAGAGAGCTCGGTAAAGTGACAGCCACAAAAGCATGAAGAGGAAGACTTGAGTTCAGATCCTGAGCACTCCCACAAAAACACCCTCATCTGTAACTTGAGCTCTTAAGGGAGGCTGGCAACCTAAGTAGCCCTGTAGCTCATTGGCCAGCCAATCTAGTCAATCAGTGAGCCAGATTCAGAGAGAGCTATCAGGTTTAAAAAAAAAAAAAAAAGATGGAGACCTATAGAGGAAGGCAAGTAACAACTCCAGCTGATCTCTGGCCTCCCCATGCACCCACACCAAACACACACATACACCCTAGCACAGTCTCACTTTTCCTCAGTTTTCAAGCACACTTGCTGTCTACTTGTTCATAGGTTCAAAGCAGTTCCCACAAATTTGTTTTTTTTTTATGTTTCCTACTAACCCTGGCAGACACTCTCCTTGATTTCCAAATGCAGCCAGTGTTCAGCATTCCTAGTATAAGAAAACAATTGGACTCTTCCCTCAAGGCGGTGGTGAAAGGCAGAACCGTCTGGCAGCCTTCACAACTGCTGTGCACCCCAATATTCTCCTAAGGATCTAGCATTGATAATAAAAGAGGAAAAGGAAGGAAGAAAAAAAAAATCACAGCCGTCTCCTTAAGCCTTCACATCTGTAATTAAATCCAAACTCAACACGCATTAGTCCACACGGCATGTCTCTGTGTGTTAGAATAAAGTCAACCACATGAGGCGGAATTAATTTAATCATTCACATCATCCCTATATTCTAAGTTCACACAACAAAATCTTCATTGTAAATAAGAGTACTCTACCCAAGCACTGGGGATGCTGAGGCAGGAAGATGTAAGTTCAATGCCAGCCTGGGCTCCATAGGTGACCCTGTCTCTCTCCTGTATGTATGACAGTCAGGTGGTTTGATACAACCTTCATTTCTCTGGTTTTCAACTCTAAAATTCAAGATCCTTTACAGTATACACACTGGGAAATAGGCATGTAACTCATTTAAGACATAATGCTTACATCATAAGTTATTCAAAGTATACCTGAAATAACTTCTTATTCAGTGAGTCAAAACTACACTCTTACAACGGGAATGTTTATTTTATGAATACATATGTATAGTGAATAACTTGTTAGCCCGAGATTACATGGATCAGAGAACAAAATGACTTGCTCATAGAAAAAGCAAATGTAAAAAGTTTTTCTTATTTTTTTACTTTTTGAAAAATTTTAAGCAATGTTTTGTTTGATTTATCCTTAACTTTCCAAATTAAGCTACTTGCTATAACTCCTTAGAGGGGAGTAAATGGCAAAAGAAACAGACAATGGTAATTATAAAACATATTTCCTTATCTGAAGTATGCCAATATCAAATCTCAGAATAAAAGGATTTATTTTTTAATGTAAGCAAGAAGGAGTGGAGATCACAGGACCCGAAAACTCCCACTTAATTGTTCTCTGATTCACAAAATTTTGTATTTCTGATCAGCACTCGTTCCCACATCCAGCTGCTAACTGGATTCCTCCAATTGCTTTCAAGTTTAAAGGGACTAGGTAGCTAAAAAGTCCAAAGGTTGTTCTCTGACTCGCGAACTCCGCTAACTCCGCGCCCTCGGCCAGCTTTGCAGGCTTGCTATTTAGCTACACCTGAAACTTTCTGGAGAAATGGTCTCTACTCCAGTCAGTGTTTTTGCTCAGAAATCCACGCGACCGAGGTAGCCAGTAGAAAGCCTCCAGGGCTCCCCATACCAATAAAGACATCACAACGAACTGTCTACGAAAACCGAAATTAGAATTCAACACACACACACACACACACACACACACACAGACACACACACACACACACACACACACACGTTTTTATTTCTCATCTCAGTTTCCCTTAACTTAGAACAATTTTTTTTTAAATCTATTTTTGTTCCTGGGCACTTTGGGTGATCTCAAATGCTTGTTTCTGGAGGTGGCCGGAGGTGGCAAAGGAGCTGGCCAAGGGATGCAGATGGCGGGTGGGACGAGGGGGGTTTATGTGAGGGGGGAGGGCCTTGCAAAGGACGCCAGAGGAAGTTGCAAAGGAAAGGGACTCCGTTTTTTCTTTTTCTTTTTTGCGTCCCGTCCCCCCCCCCCCGCCCCCCAAAAAAAATCAGCGGGAAAAGAGGACAGCGAAGGAAAACCGAAGCAACGTTTACATTCGTATCCCCCGTGGAAGGGTGGGGCAAGAGCCCTGACCCGCGCTACCTGGCAGTGTGGCTCGATCTCTTACCCGGGCTGTCACGGAGCGCTGGCGCGAAGAGAAATAGACAGACACCTGTGCCTCACGCCGGCCTGGTGCAGAGCAAGCCGCTGGGCTGGTCAACTTGCGTTCACGATAACGCAGTGGGCAGCGATCGCGGGACCGCAGAACACCCAGCACCCCCCTTTCCCCCCACTCTCAGGAAGCCCCAGCTCGCCCCTTGGCGGGCCACTCTCTCAAGGTTGCCTCCTCCTCCTCCTGTCGGAGGCTGGATGGGCGCGCAGTGGACACCTCGGCTCCTGCGCTTCCGGATCCACACCTATTGTCCGCGCCCCGCCATCCACACCGCGGCCTCTAAGGCCTCCAACGGGCCCAGGACGAGAGCAGAGTAGACACCAGACGACAGCCCCTGAGAGCAGAAGGGCAGACTGGCGGGCTCAGGCCGCACGAGGCTGACCTGGCTTGACGGCCTCGGCCACCCACCGCGGCGACCTTAAACAGGTTGCAGGCACCGCGGCTCCCTGCCGCGGCCGCCGCCGCCACAGCGCGCCCCTCCCAGGAGCCAGCGCCCGAACCTGCCCTGTACCGAGTCACCACCGCGATCATCCCCACGGTCCCCTCCCGAAGCCCGCGTCCCCTACCTCGGTCAGATCGAGCTGGGCGCCCCCGGTGGAGGCTGCGGAGCTTTCGTCCTCACCTTCCCTGGAGTAATGCTTACGCACACGGCCTCCACCCCTGGCGTCAAAAAAAGCTACCAAAGGGACAAGTTCAGAGTGGTCGGGCGGGGCGCAGACCCAAAGGCATCCAGCCACCAGCGCGACAGCGAATGCCCAACAAGGCCTCCTAGGCTGACTCCCTTCCTCATGACCCTCAACATCCTTCCCCGTGTGAGCTCAAAAGGAGGAAAACAATACAAGTCTCCCCCCCCCCCAATTTTTCCTTTCCCTTTTCTCTCTCTCTTCTTCTTTCGCACTCCTTACCTCAGACTGAGATGCATATAGACTTCCCCACCAGTCGCTTCCGAGTCACTTGCCCACTTTACCCCCTGCGGATTAAGTTTTCTCCTCTTTCCCAAAGGCGCAAAGAAGTTAGGGAGAAACCCCTTTCTCCTTCCCCTCCCCTGATTGCTTTCCCAAGACTCGGATGCACTTCATTCCCTCTCCAGCTCTTGGAACTTTCATCCTCACTCAGAAAAAAAAAATCAATAAATGGCTTTGTCGCGATCGGAGCTGTGGATAATTAGAGATTAGATCCAATCAGCCACTTGTTACCCGCAAATTTTCTTTTTCTTTTTTTTTCTTCCTCAGTCTCAAGAGTAGTCCAGGGCTGCGGGGCACAGTGCGCCTGTGCGCCTGAGTCAGGGTTGGGCAGAGGGGAAACTGCACTGGGGCAACCACTTCCTCCGCAGCCCCTTCCAGGGAGGCTCACAAGGTTTCCCCCATTACAGCTGCTGCTCCTTTGCCTCTGGAAAGCAGCAATTGAGCTGCTAGGCCAAGGTGGCCGCCTGCAAACACTGGTTCAGGTGCATCCCTTCCTGATCCTTGTCTCTGCTGCTTCTTAGCTGGGTCAAAATTGGCCAGAACGAACGGGAAAGGCTGCGAAGGTTATAGATTTCTTTGTCTGCTTTTGCAATTTACTTTTTTTTTCCTAAGGCAATTCTCAGAGCAGCAAATCCAACATGTGTTGGTTAAATGTGTGCATTCGGCCATTAAAGAGTGGGCCCTTCCCAGGGACTGAATACATGCCACAGGTCAAGAAAAAGAAGAATTGAAGTTCTAAGCTCGTATGGAGTTTAATTTGCCCTTTTCGAGACTGGAAGAATGCATAATAAAGTCTGAAACTTGCACCTTCGTTCCTCATCCCAAGTGAGATTTCTATTGACATCTTCATTGGGTTAGGCCTCTGTTCTAAGGGACACTGGGAGTTCTACCCCAACTTAGAAATCCCTGGTAAAGTGCCTAGACAGGATTGCCCTCTTAATGTACTTAGGCAAGAGGGCTGAGCTCTCCTAAATAGCAAACCTGCCTTTGTCAGCGATTCAAATCTGGATCAAACTAGTATTATATTTCGATATTGACAGTTTTCAGCTTATGAATGGACTGCAAAATGGCTTTGGGGGAAGTTTAGGGTTCCCCTTTTCTACAGGGTTCTGGCTCAGAAAGTCATTAAGGTTGCAACACATGCCTTGATGCCAACAGGAGAGTCTGCTATGAAGGGAAAGGGGATAAAGCAGTAAGGTGTGATTTTAGAGATGGTGAGGCAAGCCCAACACTTTTCCGAGGGAAAAGGAAAGCAGTGGGGAAGGAAAGGAAAGCTCAGCCCCAGCTGTACTGTTTGTTTTGCATCTAATGGAGGGAACAGGGGCTTTCTCTGCTATTGTTGCCTGGGGTCTAGAATTTAAATAAATTACAGATTGAAATTCCATCTTAAAAAGCCTTCTCCTAAAAAAGAATATTCTTGATTGAATTTTTTTCACCTAAATAATGTTCTTTGAAATAGTTTCAGAAAATAAACTCTTAAATTCTTTCCTCAGGCCCCTGAAATTGCCCTAGAGAAACAGATCACCACCTATTCTTCTGTTACTGTAGACACCAGCTCTCCACCTCCCAAATCGATGCACATGGCTTGACATGTGCTTTGGGGACACAGGTGCTAACTAACCCTGCAGAGTTTAAATGAGTTCATAAAATAAGCTTCACGTGTCCTGTGCACACTTACTGGTTCAGGGGTGTGAAGCAGGGAGGCCTGGTTAGTGAGAGCTATTGATTACCTCAGACCACCATCTGGGGACTGATTTTAATCCTTAAATTCAACCTGCTTCAAGGACAGCTTCATTAGCATGCAGGAATTTCAGCTTCTCCCTTTTTCTTCCCAGCTCTTGAATAACACAAAGTGAAATGGTCAGAGGCAGACTTCAAGCGAAAGAAAGGTTTTCTGGTAACCTAAGACCTTGCTCCCAAGAAAATCAAAATTATTTCAAATTCCTCATTCTAAAACTCCATCCATCTCATCCATCTCATAGTCATTCTCCAGAAAAATTTTAGGTGATATTTCCATTTCTAGTGTGTTTTAGCAGTCATTTAACTCAGCTCCCTAAGTGCTGATGGACTAGGTGTTTGCTGTCATGCCCACCCTTTCTTCCTCCAAGGTGCCTGAGATGAAAAGATGACCAAAAGTAACATTACGTGCAACTATGGTAGCAGGAACAATTAAGGTATGTCCTCAGCAATAGGAAAGATGTACATCCAGCATGTATGATGGCCCATTATCATAGAAGGAGTCAGTAAAGGACAACCAATTCAAAGAGGCCTATTACAGTCAACTGTTTAGAGAGTATGCCTTCCATAGAAACCTACCCAGGTGAGGGTAGGCCAACTGAAATGGGGATTGTATCTCTGTCCAGGAAGTCACTGTGGAAATTGTCTCTAATTGTTGTAGCCCTACATAGTGGAGATACTGAAGATATTAAAGACCTGGATGAATAAGGATTTTGAAAACTGCCCCTCCCCCCACCAAAAACCCTGGAAGGGCACCATGACAGACAAGCAGAAATGCTATTAGAACTAGATGTCAATTTTATTCTTCATATAAATTTGTGCTGTCATCAGTACATTGAACCACTGTGGGTAGAGGCTGCTTGTTTGTTGCTAGCCACCCAGACTCAAAATAATCACACAGAAACTATATTTATTGCAACACTGCTTGGCTAATAGCTTATGCATACTTTTAGCTAATTCTTACATCTGAAATTAACCCATTCCTATTACTTTGTATCTTATCATGAGGTTTGTGGTTTACTGGTAAGGTTCTGTCCAGTGTCTGTCTCCTTCAGCAGCTACATAGCATCTCTGTAACTCCATCTTCTTTTGTCCTCTATCACTGCTTAGAATCCTGCCTTGTTATATTCTGTTCAGCTTCTTTATTAAACAGTGGTCATAAAACATACTCACAACATACAGAGGGGAATCCCATATTAGACGAGTTTTCCCCCAGAAAAGCAATATGCTAATGAAGCTTCTTTGTCTGCCTTCCACCTCCACTAATCATTTGCTGGTTAATTGGCCAATTCTTTAGTCTTCTGGTCAGCATCATTTAATCTCCTCCTGCTCTACCTCTTGTTTATCTGACTCTGCCTCATGCCAGAACATGTAAATACCAAACTCATTTTTCAGTTGTAGGCATATGTAGACCTAATAATCCCCTGATGTTCAAAACAATGGGATTACCCCAGTTTCTTATTTTTCTATGTGTTTTAATGTCAAAAATCCATTCATACCCCCCCTCCATTCACCTCAGTGACCATTTGTAGATATGTGGAAGACAAAGTGATTTTATGTTGAAAATATTTTAACCAAGTTATGGCACTCACTCTTCAAAGTCATTTTGAGGCTTCTCAACAGCTCCCCAGTGTTGGCCATTCAAAACCTCTGACTTTACATTCTGTAACTGTCACTGCACAACCTTCAAGTTAGAAACTTTCGCTTCCTGTCCCCAATACTAAGGATGTCCTGCCCTTTAGGACACAGGCCTGTACTGGATGGCCTCCTCCATGAGTCAGTGCCCCCACCCTCTGTTTGAAGATGTCCCAAAATGAATGAAGTCCAGTAGGGAGGTTTGTGTTCTGTCCCATTCCATGGGCACTGCACACACATGGTGGAGAGAATCACACACTCATCAAAAAAAACAAATGATTATTTTTTCCTCTTTTACAAGAGGCTTTTACATAGGAAAAGTCCAGATCCTTGGTAGAAAAAAATTTTAATTTGTTGTCACTTTTAAGTGTGAACTGTATGTTTGTTAAGGTGTTTGTGTTGTGTGTGTGTGTGTGTGTGTGTGTGTGCTTGCATGTATGTGTGTGTATTTATAGGACAGAGATTAACCTCAGTGTGGATCCACAGGTTCCATTGCCCATACTTTAGGACACAGGTCTTTCACTGGCCTCAGCTCTCTTAGTTGACTATGGTGTTTGGCCAGGGAGTCCCAGGAACCCCAGCTCTGCCCAGACCTGCATCTGAAACATCCTTGAACTCACTCTGGATCACAGCTTCTAAAAGTTAAATATAGTTATTTAATGGGAAGCAAGTGTGGGGAGAAACCAGGAAATAAAAGGTCCAGGAGATAGGAGAGAGGGTATAAGACAGAGATGAAGAAGGACAGCAAAACATGAATATATGAAAAGGGAACGGGAGTTACTGGGAGAGGAGGGTACAGTAGAGCAGGGTGGGGGAGGCTGTAGTGGTATCTGTAGTGCAATGTGTGGTTTTCATGTCAGTGTTCCCTCCCTGCTGTGTTTACTCTATAGTAGGCACTGTAAGTTAAAACACAAAGGACAAAACTGTAAGGGGTTTTGACAGTGGTCGCCATTGTAGCCCTGCCTGTCTTAGCAGATATGGAGAATGGTTGAGATGCTCTGTGTCTGTGGGAGTGTTTCCAGAGGGGGAGTGAGTCACAGCAAGACCCTCCATCGGTGGGGTGACCCAGCCCAGGTCATCACAAAGAGGAAGTATCTATTACTGCTGCTACCACCACAGGTATTCTTAGTGACAAAATCATGGATCCATGTCAGTAGCTCCAGCTTTCACTGTCGGATTGTCACTGCTGAGGCACCCAGCCTCCTGGACTGAGCAGTGCTGAGTTCTCTGCTTCTCCACTGTACCCAGGACAATCTTTCAGACAAGGTGTTATTTATAGAAAATGGCGCTGGGTGGACTTCATGGTAGTTTCTTATTGGAGAATCACTTTGCTGGGGCAGAAGCCAGACTGGCCCACCTGCAGCAGGGAAAATACACTCTGTGTCCCCTAGCATGAACCTGGGCCCTGGAAGAGAGCAGCCTGTGGTTTGGGGCTATCCGAAGGCCCGTCAGGCATCAGGCAGACATAGTGCGGTGAGCTCTTTCCCCCTACATTATTATGTAGACAGATAACAGTCAGACAGGATGTCCAGAAGTGAGACATATCCAGAAAGGACATAGTGGTCATCATGCATGCTGAGAGAAGCCTAGCAGAGAGAAAAGGACTTTTACTTCACAGAAATCTCCTTTCCCAAGATGGTTGTGGAAATAGCATCCCAGAGAAAATGAACAGGGTTTCCCTTCTCCCCCAGCAAGCATCTCTGACTCAGAAGTGTCCTCATTTCCTGGACTGCAGAGCACAATGAGCACAAACACCAGGAACTCCCCATATCATCTCCAGCTGACCCAGGAGGCACGGGCAGCACAGGGACCATTCCTGGTTGTTTAGCACACAGCTTTGGCATCACTTGCAGAGAGTGCTCAGGGGAATGGGTGCCAATACTGGGATACAGGATGCTACCTAATCTGGGGTCAGAAGATGAGTACAGGGGCCAAATGTGGTCTCCTGTTGTTCCCTAATTTATGAGTTGCTTTCACACTGAAGCTTCAATAGAGTGTTTGATATAGTGCTGCATAGGGAGTGGCTTTCCAACTTGTAAGTATTATGTGTTCCTTAAATAAAAGCTATGCAATGTCTGTTGAAATGAACACCATGATCTGCTACTGTCTGCCCAGGAGTTAGCTTGGAGGGAGGTCTGGGAGGCCAGGGCAGGGGTTTTCTTATGCCCCACTCAGCACCACTGGCAGATTATATGTGATTTATCCATTGCCTGGTATCCCCTGCTTTAGGTTCTATTGGTGACAGAGGATGGATTTCCTAGGGTGTGTCCCAGCAGGGGTATGCAGTGCCAGTTGGTTGAGGAGGTGATAATCACCTTCCTGCGTGGAAGTGTGGATGAAGGGGACTTAAGGATGGTGAACTCGGTGCTGGTTCACTATATGAAGTAGTCAGTGAAGCTGTGTGTGGTGACCTCTGCCCTCAGCTCTGAGAAAGCTGATGAAGAGAAGTGGTGCAAGCTGGCAACCCAGCTTATACAGTGAGAAATACAATGAGGAGAAGGAGATAAATAAATAAATGAAGAGAGAACTTGGATGGTGTGACTCTTGTCCCTGGGAGAAACTGTGGTTTTAGAGATTCAGTGGCTTCTGGTGAACCACAGTGAACTTCCATTTCCTCTGGCCCTGTCTCCCCTTTCTATGTAGGAATTTTTCTGAGATGTCACAGCTTCTCTGAAAGCCTCTGAGTTAAAGAATATGGGGTGGGGTAGAGTGCAAACCCCAGGGTTTGGACTGCAAAGTCATCCAGAAGGGATAAGGAGATGGGGGCTGGGGGTGGAGGCCCAGGATCATCAGCTCAGCTAGGAGCACCCTTCCTCCCTGATGCTATGGCCCTGTGTCTTCTCACACTGTATTCTTGAGTCCCCCAAACTCATGGCTTGGTCTCCAGAACAATGGGAGAAGAGCCAGGTGCAGTAATGAGCTTGGTCACTGTGGCCGAAGCCATGGGTTCCCTTCTCTAAACCCAGCCTCAGATGTGAAGGGCACTGTGGTAGACACCAGCTTCCTGCTGATGACATTCATGAAAATTTCTGAATCAGGGCTGTGACCTCAGGCAGTTTTGGATTTATCTGTTGCACCCTTTACACTTTTCTTAAGTGTTGTGGTAACATCAGCTTCCAGGAGAGGCTCCAGGGGCTCAGGTCCTCTTCCTGAGAGGCCATGACACCCGGGCAGAAGCGGAACAGCTTGGGCTCTGTGGCTCTGGTGTCACCAGGCCTTCCACTCCATGTTGTCCCTTCCCCCACACAAACTGGCTGCAGCCTCAGAGATCCTAGGCAGCTGAAGCAGGGCAGAAAGTCAGGAATAAATAATGCAGTTCTTTAGTGCTGTGTAACATTCTCTTGCCTGTGGCCATAGAGGAATTATCAGGGACTGTTTGAGGGGTTTCTTCACATCCCCCAGTCACTGTCCCATGTCCCCAAGCTTGGTTGGTTTGACCTTCCACTCTCTCCCACTGCCACCTGTTTCCCTCCACCCTGTCTTGTTCTACCCCTACTGTCTAGAGCCCCACCAAGGTCCTTGTTTTCTTTTTAGCCCAGCTTTAGGGCCTTCTCTGCTCTGCTGATGGCCCTCACTCTCAAACCTCAGCTCCACCACACCCCCACTGCCTTAGTTTCTTTCTTCCCTTCTGCTTCCAAACCAACAATACTCTTGTTCCCACAATGCTCTTGCCACTTCTTGTTTGGCTCACCGTGTCTTCACTCTTACCCTTGCTCCCTCTCACACACCTCTGCATTGGATTCCAACCTCAGGTTTCCCCCCATCCTCGCTTTTAGAAACCCTGTTTCTAAAGCACAAGGTGTGCTTTGGAGATGTCTTCTTATGCCTAGTCACAGTTTGGTTGTTTGTATGTTTATTTGTTCCGACAAAGTCTGGAAGGTATGTAACTCTTCATATGGACCAGGCTAACCTCAGACTTGGAGGTCTGTCTGTCTCTGCCTGCTGAGTGCTGAGATTAAAGTTGTGAACCACTATGCCTGACCCGTTATTGGTATTTTTCCCCTTTTGCCTCTCTCTACCTGTCTAGTTTGATGTTTTACTTTTACTGTTATTATCTGTACATTTTATATTACATTTCTGTCTTAGGATTTACTATTGCTGTGGAGAGGCACCATGACCATGGCAACTCCTATAAAGGTCAGGTTTAACTGTACCGGCTGTCTTAAAGTTGAGAGGCTCAATCTATCATGGCGGGAAGCATGGCGGCATGCATGCCAGAAGTGTGCTGGCAACATCTTACAAGAAACAAGAAGTCCTCTGAGACACTGGGAGAAATTCTGAGTACATGAAACCTTAAAGCTTGCCTTCACAGTGACACACTTCCTCCAACAAGGCCATACTCACTCCAACAAAGCCACCCTTCGAATAGTGCCACTCCTTGAGATTATGTGATCATGAAATATGAAATTGGGAAGCCAATTAAATTCAAGCTACCCCAGTTTCAAATGTCACTACAAAAATAAATATCAAAATGTTTCCTTAGAGTTTTTACAACAGTTTCACAATGTCAGATTCCAGACATAAATGTTCAGTGCATTTTAAGGACACTTTTGTATGATGTGTGCTGGGAGGTTCAGGTTTAGCCTTTCCCGTGCTGCTTCCCAGGTTCCCCAGGATTGTTTTGTGAAGAGATCTTCTTTCCCTCTGGCACCCTGACAGGTCATAGATGGGGTAGATTTTGGGGTAAGCCAACTCAAAGTCCTGTGTGCATGTGCCTGGGTGGTAGCTGAGTTAGTCATCTGGGCCATTGGGACCATGCCCCTCAGTCAAGAGGTGGAGCCAGGTCTCCAATGTCCCTCCTGAGGAGTGAAGCCTAATTTCCCATGTGCAGCGTCCTCCTCTCCTACAACGGGCAGGCCAGTTCTCCAGTGACTGGTCACTGGGACTAGCTTTCCCAGGGCCTTGGGAAAGCAGGACCAATTCTCTCAGGACGGGCCTGGCCTGCTTTCTCAGGGCCAGTAAGGTGAAGAATTAGCTCAGCATGGCTCTCAGACTTCAATAACCGTGGTTTGTAAGGTCTCCTGTGTTAACACAGGCAATGTATATCAACAGAGACCTCGGGAGCAGCAGGACTATGAACCCAGAGGTGGCCCTCAGCAGAAATTTTGGCCTGGATGTCACCATGACCCCATGCAGGCCACTGATGTGGGACATCCTTCTGTTTATGTGTTGCTTTTCTTGGTTAATGAATAAAGAAACTGCTTTGGACCTATATCAGAGCTTTAGGTGCAAACTAAGCTGAATGCTGCCAGAAAGGAGGCAGAGTCAGAAAGAAGCAATGAAGCTGCTGGAGACAGACACTGCGAATATTATCCAGTAAACTGTCATGTGGCAATGCACAGATTAATAGAAAAGGGTCAAATTAATATTTAAGAGATTAGCCAATAAGAAGCTAGAGCTAATGGGTCAAGCAGTGATTTAATTAATACAGTTTCTATGTGATTATTTCGGGGCTAAGCGGCTGGGACAAACAGGCAGCTCCTTCTAACAGTTCTTTATGGCCCAGCATCAGAGTGGTCCCAAGATTTTAATGTGGCCAAAACCTGAAGTGGAGGCCCAGACCACAGACATTCACATCAAATTTGATAGTAACAGGAGACACGGACAGTAGCAGAGACTCTTGCTGTAGGAGGGCCATGGATTCAGACATGGCCCTTGGATGAACCTCAGACACATATGTCAACATGGCCTTGCATGGCAGCACTGGCCACTCAGATCTGTATGGCCCTTGGCAACATGAGCCTCAGACACCAACATGACCCCAGTTGGTGGCCCAGACTCCAGACATCTGCATAGCCTTTGGTGGTAACAGATTCACAGACGTCCACACAGATCCCAGCTCAGCAGGGCCACAAATGTAGTTGCCACCATGGCCCCAGGTGACAAGCAGGTTATTCACACAGGCCAGTTCCTCATGACCTCCATTTCTTCAAATCTGTCCCTTTCTACAGCACATGAGCTTTCTGCTCATCTCTCTTTACCAATTCCCCACCATAGATTTGCTCACCATTATGGCACATGACCACCTAAAGTCACATGATGCCAGATGGGTCTGTGGTTGTCTTCTACCTGCACAGGCCATGGAGCATCTGGTGAGTTTGTGGGTGTCCTCAACCCTCTTGGAATAGGTGACACCAGGCAGACCTTGGTTGTCTTCTATGCACCCAGGCCAAGTGGCCATATGTTTGGTTTTGACACCTGTTTGTTGAAGGGATCATGAAAACTTTGTTCTTCATTCCATTCATTCCCTTCATTTGGAGCATCACATTTATTGACTTGACTTGAGTGTCATTGAATTTTCCTTGGCCATTGATGATGTTTGACTGAGAACAAGGGTAAAAGAACTAGTGTCCTTATTGAATTTTTTTTTGTACTTCACTTCATTTCTTCTAGTGTATCTCCTATTTTTGCAGATTATTTTTCCTATTTTCTGTCTTCTGCTTTCCAGAGGTTACTTTGATCTGCATTTATTTTTAGGGTGTAAATTAAAATTGTTTATTGGAAGCCTTGATTGCTTTTTATGTAGGCATTTATTATTTTAAATTTCTTCCTAACCATCTTTTGAGCTGTGTTTGTTTGACAGTTTTCCAGAAAGCATTTTTAAAGTCTATTTCAAATAAATAATGTTATACACAAGAAAATAACTTCAGACCTTGTGATTTAGCTCAGGAGAAAAGTGCATAGAGTTTTTTTTCAATGTTTATTACTTTATATGCATGTGTGTTTTGTTTTAATGTATGTATGTGTTCAGCAGGTACATATTAGTTGAACATGAAGGTCAGGAGAGTGTCAGACCCCCGGAACTGTAGTTACAGGTGATTGTGAGCTCCATGTGGGTGTTTGTTATTGAACACTGGCCCTTCATCATTGAGCGGTCTCTCAATCCTCCTCATAGCTTGTTTATTGTCTACACAGCAAATCTCAATATATCATAATTATCAGGTCATCAGGAGAATCCTACCTGAGTCAGCACAAAGCACATTTTGTCTTCAAATTCTAGCAGACCTGAGAGATGATCGAACAGCTTCTGCTACCTGTTCATTTGTGAGATTCAGGAATGAACTCCTTGCTGATTTGAAGATTACACCAATGTAGCAGCTATCCACATGAGTGAGCGGCCTGGTTTTTAGGGTCTAACTCAGAAAATGTGTTAGATAAAAGCATATTTTCTGAGCATGTGGAAGGATCATGTCACAGCTCATTGCTCTAGAGGGTTGCTGCATTATCAGGACTGACCAACCTGTGTGTCTGTCTGCTCTATCCACAAAAAGAAAAAAGAATACCTTTGGCAGATGGACAGACAGGCAAACAGACAGGAGTGCACTGAAAGTGAAGAGATGACTTCACCTTTCCTTTTTGAGTCATGAGGAGAAAGCCTGTCAATCATTGTATGTAATACCTGTCATTTGAATACTTTCAGAACACACCAACTGTTTCTATAAGTTATGCTGTCTAGCAATGCTCCTCTGCTTCTGTTTGAGACATTCACTGTGTAACGAGGTGGAATATCAGAAGAGAATGGGACTCGTCCTTTTCAGAAGCCCCACATTTCAATCAGTGCCCTTCAGTCATGGTTCTTGCTCACAGAACCCTGCAGCAGTGGTCCTACCCCTCCTGTAGGAATCTCTCATTCTTTGAGGTTCAGTTCACCTAGCTGGTTGACCTGTGGTTTCAACTGTCTTCATAGCTCAAGAAAAGTAGGAGGTGTGGCTAGAATGAGTTTTAATCACTGTTCAAGAGGGACAGATGTGTTCTTGTTGCTCTTTATGTGCTTGGCAGAAGTGTAATGCCTCCAGGAAGTTGTGTAGCCCTGGCTGGCCCAAGTTAGTAGTCCAGACTGGCTTTAATCTCGTAGAGATAGGTATGCCTCTGCCTCCTGAGTGGTGGGATTAAATTTGGCACCACACCCAGTAGTACTTGCTTTATTCATTCAAAAACTTTCCCCTTGTTAGTTCTCATAATAGTCATGGCCCAGTAATTGGAAACAAAGCCCCCCAAAAACCCTTTCCAAGCATGGCAACCCCATTGACAAATTACTCTGAAGGAAGCGTCTGTTGTATTAAGACTTGTGGGGGGGGGCTGGAGAGATGGCTCAGAGGTTAAGAGCATTGCCTGCTCTTCCAAAGGTCCTGAGTTCAATTCCCAGCAACCACATGGTGGCTCACAATCATCTGTAATGAAGCCTGGTGCCCTCTTCTGGACTACAGGCATACATGCAGACAGAATATTGTATACATGATAAAATAAATATTAAAAAAAGACTTGTGTGTGAGGCTGTATGTCTTAAAAACAATTTGTTATACAATATAACTTATATTGCAGTCAGACATGAACCTTCTGAATGACTGCACTGATTCTTAGCCTGTGGTTCATGGCCCCATTGGGTATCACACATGAGTTATCATGCATATCAGATTTTTACATTACAATTCACAATATTAGCAAAATCATAGTTATGAATTAGCAATGAAGCTAATTTTATGGTTGGGGTCTGCACACCATAAGGAACTGTATTAAAAGGCTATAACATTGGCAAGTTGAGAAGCACTGGACTAGACCAGAGTGCTGTTTGTAGTGTGCTCATACATCAGGTAGTAGTACTTGATTTTGTTCTTGTTCTGAAGCTCCCAGGTTACTCTAGAGAACCAGATGAGTTCTGAGTGATACTAGAGATGATAAATATTGGTATTTATGGACACATGCAGTCTCCACTTTCTGTATTTCATTGGCTGGAGACAGAAACGTTAAGCTGTGAAGGCCTTCCTAAGGAAACAGAAGACATCCTAAAGTACAGACAATCTCTTTGCTTTTGCTACTTTGAACCCAAAGGTTTGTTTATTATAAACAAAGAAGGGACTGGAAATCAATACTGTGGGTCTTCTGCAGAGTTGTGCTTCTTTTAATCTTTAATCTATCTGTGTGAAGAAGTCCTCTGCCTTGTTGGAAAGGTCACATTTTTCTTTTAGTCTTTTCTCCAACAGCAACACTCTCTTCAGAGGAGGGATGAGGGTCCTGAGACCGAGAAACAAGCAATTTTCTGTGTTGGAGAAAGCTGAACTCAGAAGCTTTAGAGGACTCACCCAGGCTATAGAAGAAGCATATGACAGACTAGCTTCAGAGAAGATCCCAGACCTGTCCCTAGCCTGCAAGCTGTGCAGTTTCAGCTGTGCTGTCCCCTGAGTCACAGCCTGGGCTGATGTGGGCTCTGCAGGGAGGCAGCTGCTGTGCATCCATCCCAGCTCCAGTAAGCAACTCTTCTCTTATTAGCGACCCCAAAGAAAACCTGGTGGATCCCAAGTACCATTGTGCAGTTGGTAATTTGGTCTGTCATAGGTTCCCTTTGTGGGGTGAGGGTGTGTGTGTGTGTGTGTGTGTGTGTGTGTGTGTCACAAACATTCCCCCAGGTAAAGTCTCTGGTACAACACCAGTTTTCACAATTCCCAGTTAATTTGTGAGATCATGTCTTGGTTTGATCCAGCAGACAGAGTGGAATAGTGGCAGGGTTTGTCTGTTGTTATCCTGTGTGCTCTGTAGAAATGTAGGGAAGGACACACTTTACAAAGACAACCACTTATCAGGGCAGCAGTCTGGAGTGAAGGTGCAGAGCTCAGGAAGGGACCTGAAGAGATGGTCCTGTGTGCTGGTTTGAAGAATGGTCCTCATGTACTTGAATGCTAAGTCATCAGGGAGTGGCATTACATAGAAGGATTTGGAGGTGTGTCCTGTTTGGGGGTACTTCCTTGTTGGAGGAAGTGTGTCACTGGTGGATGGGCTTTGAGATTTCCGGAGCCCAAGCCAGGCCCAGTGGCTCTCTTCTGTGCCTTTGGGTCCTGATGTAGAACTCTCAGGTCCTTCTCCAGCACCATGTCTGCGGCATGCTGTCAGACTCCCTGCTATGATGGCAATGGACTAAACGTCTGAAACCGTAAGCAAGGCCCAATCAAATCTTTCCTTTATAAGAATTGCCATGGTTATGTGGTCTCTACACAGAACACTAATAAAAGCAGCTTCTATCTCTGCTGTTCTTTGGGGATGACATGTGCTTTTGTGTCTCAGGTTGCTTAGTTGGGCCTTTCTTAACCCTTCCTTCTTCTTGTAAGGTCTTACATTCTGCAGTTCCTTAGACTTTGCACTTAATCTGCCTTTATGAGTCTAACTTCACCAGAAACTCTTTTAGAGAACAGGCCCAGTGATAGAGTCCCCAGTGAGGATTTGGTCACAGGGTCCATGATTGAGCTATGTGTTGCACACCATCAACTCTCAAGTTACTTCTGTAGCTCACCCTCTTTGGCACACACAGCTGGTCTTCTAAGCTCTGGCTGGCTTCACTTCTGCTGCTGCTGTTCTTGTGGGTCATCCCATGGTACTGGTATCTCCAAAATGCGGGGATCTTCTGCTGCAACTACAGTTTCACTAGTATCCTATCCTGGGCTCTCTCCATGTGAGTCCAGTCCTGCTACACAGTGCCTAGCCCACATGACACCTTCACACCTTTAGAACTAGCACCACCTGGGTGGTTCTTACACTATCAAGTTCCACTGCCAACACAAGGCACAATCTTGGCCATGTCTGGAACACAGCCTGTGTGTGCTGACTCTCAGGGAACACTTTCCAGAAGACCTCACCTCTAAGATGCTGGTCTCTTGTAATCACTGCGAATTTCTCAACTCCAGGTGGTCAGCATTGAGTATCCCAGCAAAGCAAAGGACTCACTTTACTTATTCTGGTACCTTGTTATCACTGCTGATTTTTTGATCACAGCTATCCAGAATCATTTATTTTTAATTCAAATTCCCCAGTAGAGTTGACTATTGTGGGAATTCATTCCACCGATGTATTTGGTGGTCTTAGGTCCTTAGGGCTTGACTTCTTAATAGGAGACTGACAGAGGTCGTGTGCTCTCTTGTGTTGAGAAGACCAGATCAGGCAGCTTGAAGCAGTGTGTGGCTTGTTCCCAGATCTCTTGGCTGAATAGAAAGACTTTCCAACTGGGTGTAACTTGTCCTGAATCTGTGAGTCTGTTTCCCCATCACACTCTTTAATAAATTGATAAATATATCTATAAATTTGTGGTTCTCATAACAACCTGCTTTCCCAGACTTCCCATCCAGGCCTCCATTGTCTGTGATGCCCTCAACACTTGATGACTTTCCAGACCAAAGTTCCAAATCCCTTCGACATTCCTCTCCAAAACCCTGTCCATGCCTGTCACAGGAATACCACACTATCTAGTATCAACTCTTCTTCTTTAGGGTTACTATTGTTGTGAAGAAACATCATGACCAAAGGAACCTGGGGGAAGAAAGGGTTTATTTGGTTTCCATTTCCAACTCACTGTCATCAGTTGAAGGAAGTCAGGACAGGACTCAAACAGGGAAGGAATCTGGAGGCAGGAGCTGATGCAGAGGCCATGGCTGGGTGCTGCTTACTGGCTTGTTTCTCATGGCTTGCTCAGCCTGCTTTCTTATAGAAAAGGACTATTACCATGGGATTGGCAATCTGCCATTGATCAGTAACTAAGAAAATATCCTACAGGCTTGCCTACAGCCTGATTTGATGGAAGTATTTTTAAATTGAGGTTTCCCCTTTGGCTACGTCAAATTGCTATAAAACTATCCAGCACATACCTTACATTTACCACTTTTATTCATTATTCCTATATTACCAGGCATCTTTGTTAGGAGGTCCTAACAAAGCTTCAATAGGACATCGCTACAAATGATGACTTAACTGGCCATTACAGTGCACGATTATTAAAACAGTGTTTTTTTTTTTATTCTGAGACATTATTTCCAGTTCCAGAGGATCCGATGTTCTCCTTTGACTTCTGCAAGTACCGGGTACACACGTTACATACACACATACACATAGGAAAATACTCACACATTAAAAGTAAAGACTAATCAACCTTAAACAGTGTCCTAGCACATTAATGACACATAGAAACTGTTTCCATATATGTGTATGAGGTATTTTGGTCATATCAACCCTTCTATTCCTTCTCCCGTCCCAGTCCCACTCTCTAGCTGCTTTCTCATCCCAGTTACTCTCCCTCCACTCTTTAAAAATAATTTGGGCCCCATGATTTCATGTGGGGTAATATATAGATGCAATGGTGAGGAGTTATTGATAGCAACATGGGCTTCTTACTAGGGGTCACTCCACTAAACAAAATGTCTCTCCTGATCCAGCACCATTAACTACAGATAGATTCTCAGGGAGCTCTGGAGCCTCATGAGCCCCTCTCTCTCCTTAAGGGAAGGCTGACAGGTCTGCTCTAGGCAGGGATCGTGCAAGTGCTCAGAGCTGCTGAGAGCTCAGCAGTGCAGCAGCCATGTCATGGCTGGAACACAGGGTTCCCTTACAGACTTTCTTCCCCCTCTTGTAAGCGGTTTCCTGACTCTTGGATGTGGGGATGTTGATGTCTGGTTTAGTGACTGCTTTTACCTTCATGCCTTAGCCTTATCCTCCTGGGACAACATTTCGGTGGCCTGACTGGGGAACTCTCTATTAGACTCCATGGGCCTCTCTTTTCTGTGTGGCTTGTTGCAGTTGATGGGACAATTCATGGGCAGCTGAAGGTTTTTGTCTGGAAAGGTTTTGCAGTGAGATCCAATGCTCCAGATTATGAGTCTGAAAGTAATTATCCCTGTACACCAATAGAGAAGTCTGCAAGTCACTGCTTAACCTGTACCTAGATGCAGAGGGGTTTGAATGAGAAACTTGGCCTCTCCTCACAGAGACCAACCGTGACCGTGAGTAGGAGTCAAGCAATAAGCCAAGCAAGCACTCCTACTCAGGGACTGAGACAGGTGGAAGGTTCTTGTTTCTGTTGTTTCTTTGTTTCTGTGTTTCTCTCTAGATGACATGGCAGAACCAAAAAAGATCTGGGAACCCAATAAAAGGGCACATGTCTTAAGCCAGGGGTTTTTCATACCAGAGAAAGCATTGGTTGATAGAGAGAGCAGGAAGTGACAGAAACACAGACACCCAGATACACACACAGACTGAAGACAACCACTGATGACTACCACACATTCATACACCTGAACAGACAGGGGGAATCCAGTGACATCCCACAGGCTTCTGACACTGAACCAGTGGCCTTGTTGGACCTCTCCCATGTGTCCAAAAAGATGTCACTTTAACTAGACTTACCTCTGGAAGTGACAATCTAATTTTGTTTCCTTTTGGGGTGAAGATGTCAGACTCCTCTGAAACCTTAGGCAAAAATTGATCAAAGGGAGCCCTGGGGAACTAGAACTCAGGTTGCACAGCCCCAGGACAATGGTTCTTAATCTTCCTTTAATGCTGTGACCCTTTAAGACAGATTCTCATATTGTTTTTGATCTCAAACCATAAAATTATTCTTGATACTCCATCATAACTGTAATTTTACTATTGGTCTGAATCGTAATGTAAATATCTGCTATGCAAGGTATCTGGTGTGTGACCCCTTTGAAAGGGCCCTTCAACCCCCAAAGGGAGTTGAGACCCACAGGTTGAGGACCACTGCCCTAGGGCTTCTTGATCAACACAATCTTCCCTACTCCAAGGGGTTCTGAGACCTCTGTTGTCTTGAGGTCTTGCTCAGGATTCTCCGCAGGAACTTCCAGAAATGTGGGGTATTCACTAGAGAAGACTGCTCAGACATGGATTTAAGTCAGGAGAAACTCTTTATTAATTAATCATCAACTACATTGGGTGTTTAGGGTGCCAGTGTAGCACTGAGCCTTTCTCAGGTAGAGCTTTTAAGCACGAAAACCATGTTCTGGATGGACATACTTCAGTTAACAGAAGAACTGATAGAAATGGAAGGACAGAAGCCTAAAGCAAGGTTAATCCATTCAGAGACTTGGATGGACTAGGCCTTTATTTGAGTTTTGGCATGTAGTGCTTCCTATATGCTGAGTTTTACAGCTTGGATGGAGCTTCCATCATGGAGTCAAGTGTGCCCTGGTACAGTTACCAGTGATTTCTACTAAACAACTGGTCTTCAACTTCTGTTTTCTATGATTAGTTGTTAGAGTTTTCCTTTTGGTATCTGAGATATTTGATTATTGCCAGTTATATATGCAAGAGTAAAAACTTCACATTCCCACTAAGGAGATCCAGTTATCCTGTTTCCTATGCTAGGGATCAGTAATAACCACTTCTTTCCAGATCTCTAGTAAAAGTAGTTCCACAATGAGGGCAATTCCCACTAAGGAGCACCAAGAGAAACAGTACAAGGTGATAAGAAAAGACTCTAAGCAATTAGCACAGCGTGATAGACCATGAAGTGTTGTGTCCACAGCATCCTGACTCATCTGGTGGAGGCTGATGGAAAGGGAGAGTGGTGGAACCAGATGAACTCTCACGACTTCTCTGGAGCATCTTCAACCTAAAGCAAGGAAACATGTCTTTTGAAGGGTGAGGAGACATCTGGGTCAGTTCTCTTGGGTGCCCTGTATCACCACCCCACAGCCATCCTTACTGAGGGCCATTCAGTTCCCTTCTCCATCACCCCTGGGCTCTCCATCCTGGATCCCCTACTTTCTTCCTTCCCTGTTCCCTTGTCCCAGGGCCCCAGGCCCTACTTTTGACCTGGGAGATCAGAATGAAGTGGTGATGACCAGCTCTGCTTCCTGACTCAGGGCCTGACGGGTGTGACTCTCCCAGTCCAACCAAGTCCATCTAAGCAGTCCAGAAGGGAGTAGACACCAGCAGTAGCTCAGTCTACCGGCCTCCAGTGGGGGCACTGCTCTCAGGGATCTGGAGGCTGCTGTTGCTGCTGTTTGATTCACTTCTAATTTATGTGTATGAGTGTTAGCCTGCATATCTGTGAGGATGCAGAAGCTGTTGCTAGCAGGTGACATGAACTCCAGATCTCCTGCCTCCTTTCCCAATAAGATGCTACAGTTGAGGGACAAGATTGTGACTTCAGGAATTCACCCTTGCTTCCTCACTCCTCACCCATCTGTCCCTTACACCACTCCCAGTCCCGCCCTCAGTACCTGTCATTGCAGATACTTTAAGAGAACCAGGAGGGCTAAGGTGAACAGCAAGACAAAGGCATTGGGCTTCATGGTCATGGATGAATTCTGGTCCACATCTGGGGCAATGGTTGGTGAGGCTGAAGTGAAAATACCAGCTGTGTCTTTGACCAGAACTGAAATCAAGAGAAAAGTCTCGTCATTGCTTCTGGGTATTCAGGTAATTCAGCAACACAGAGATCCACCTCTGTTACTATGTAACAACTGTTAGGTGGGTCCTGAGTGGGAAGGGAGAGAGAGAGTGTTCTCTCATGCAGCTATGGTAGGGGAAGCAGGGTAATGATGGGACTGCATCTTTTCTACTGGCAGGAGGGGAGGCATGAGTGTGACCTGTGAGGACGGTGGCAGGAAGAAGAAAGACCAGGTGAGATAAAAGCAACAGTGAGTCTAGAATGAGGTCAACGCCAGGAAACAAAAGTCTCTACTATGACACAGAGAGTGAACAGTGTGACCACCATTAATGAGACAGGAGAGGCTGAGAGTGGAAAATTGATGGGAAAATGACCATAATTTAAGAAGTCATGGAGATTAGATTATCACACACACACACACACACACACACACACACACACACACATCTCTCATCTCTACAGAGCTTCTTCCCAGTTACCTGTAGGCTCCAGTTTTTTTTCCAAGTCTAACTTAGAGATCGTCTTTTCAAGATAGTCCCTGCAGTCCCCCTGTGAGGTCTTGTTTAAGAAGTCTCTTAAATACTCGTTTTTCTCCCACGTCTCTTTTATCTGCATGAATCCAGGATCAACTTCAGTCCACTTTCCAGTGCTTGGGTGAAGATACCCCACTTTGTGTCCATTGAGGTATAAGGCACAGGATGCATTGGGATTTCCATTTGCTTCATGCCAACAGCATTGTTTGACCTGCACAGTGAAGGGCTCTGTGCCCATTGGAAAGGGATCAGCCTCTGGCTTTGATGAATCCTGTCTACCTACCCTCCTCCCTTCCCATCCTCTGACCTTGCTCTACCCTCCACATTATTTTAGCCTTGCTTGGTGTTGGACCTCTGAGGTGGGAGGGACCACCAGTGATTCATTTCTTATCCTCCATGAAAACATTGAATGTCCCTATCCCATCACAAGTCCTGTTCTTTCCCTCAGATGCCCATCTGATTGTTCTTTTATTAAACTGCAACAGTGGGGATTGAACCCAGGTCCTCACGGATGCTAGGCAAGCACTCTATCACTGGGCTTCATACCCAGCACTATGGGGCTATTTGAAACTCACTTCTGATTGTGTCATTCTTCAGCTTCATGAGAAGTGCTTGACCAATGACCTGTTCAATTCCATCTTTCAGAGTGTCGACCTGGGTTTCCCAGGACTGTTTGGCTTTTAGTGTTTCCCCCAGACCACCAATGGCACGGCAGTTTTTACGGTTACATAAAATAAAAGTCTTTTCATCCAGTTGTCCTTGGACGTTGTCAGACAGTCCAGACTCTGAAATGTTAACAGTGTAGGTGTAGCAAAGAGAAGCAGCATCTGTGAAGGAAACATGCAGTGACGTTAGGGATGCGGAGCAGGGGCTCAGAGACAGTCTCTGCCTGCGGATCAAGAAAGTCTTCTGGAAGGGTGTCTTTAAAAAATATAGAAATAAGTAAATACAATCTAATCCTAACTGAACTTTCACTGTGTTAATTAAAGTATAGTCCGTCTTTCTCTCTTGTTTGAAGATGCAGGTCAAGGTCTGTATGACCCCTGCTCTTCACCAGGACAATTCTCTTATCTGTTTTCACATGATCTTGGTGGGCCTTGTTAGTTATGGCAGAAAAATTCAGGATGTCTTTTCTGGATCTGTTCATTCTGTAGAATCTCCAGAAGCTGCTCATGGAGACTGTGTGCAGACAGGATGGTGTGTGAGGCTGGAGGGGCAGAGTGAGCAGGGTGAGGATGGAACAGAGGTTGCATGGACACCGTTTTTACTGATCTGTACTCTCAGATCATAGACTTGAACATCTGTGCTGGTTAGCTCTAACTGCCAGTTTGATCCAGCCTAAAGTCACCTAAGAAGGGAGTGTGCATTGAGGGACTGTTTTGACTGTTCATGCTGTTGGAATGTCTGGCCACCGTGGGCATTACCATTCCCTGGGCACTTGGACTGTTGTCGGATTAGAAATCTAGCTATGCAGGAGTTAGAGAACCAGACAGCAAGCAGCATCTGCTGTTCCTCCATGGTTCCTGCTGTGCCTCTCTGGCCGTGAAGTGAGTTCCTTGTTCATAGATAATGCTGTGTGGAATAGCACGTGGGTCTGCCTTTGAGTACCTGCCCTGACCTCCCTCAGGGACAGACTATGGCTTAGAAGTAGGAGTCAAATAAGTAACTTTCCCTTTTAAGCTGCTTCTGGTACAGTGCTTATCACAGCAACAGAATTAAACCAGAACAACATCTGCCAGATTCCATGGATACCGCAGAGCTCCAGGGATGGCTTCCTGGACTGGTCAGAGGCTACCACACTACAGGACCCAGAAAATCCAGGCTGGTTAAATCTGACAGTAGAAGAGTGGGGATCAAGAATCTCAGAGAAGTGCATGTGCCAGAGTGGATGGAACAGCAAACATTTCCAGGGGAAGTGTGCAGAGTCCATGCTGTCTGTGGATGCTGGAGCATCGCTGCTGAGAAGCACAGTGAGAAGGACCAGGGAGGAGGTCACCAGCATTGCTAGAAACTCAGAGATGATGATGATAATGGCTCAAGGCTGGGGTGGGTTTGGAAACTGTATTCCTGAATCCCACCCAGCAAATATGATGAAGAAAAATCCCACCAGGTGCACTGGTCAAGAGGCAGTAACATCAAGGACAGTGGTCTCTTTATGACTAGGGGGACCCACCTTGAAGCCTAACTGCTTAAGAGAGTCATGGCTAACAGAACATCAAAATTCTAAATACAGATAAGTGGTTAGCCAACCCACATGTGAATGGATTTTAATAAGTAAAAATAGAACAGACAATCATGAACCTGAAAGCTGCTGTCTTATGAAAACTCTGACTCCTGTGTCCATTGTTTATACTGTGTCTACTGTTTATATCAGTGGTACAGTGGTTCAGTGCACTTTGCTGCTCTTGCAGAGGATCCACGTTTGATTCTCAGCAACCACCCATGCTGGCTCACCACTGCCTGCAGCTCCAGTTCCAGATCCAATGACCTCTTTTGACCTCTAAGGCCACCAGGCACATATGTGGTGCACATAATACATACATACAAGCAGTTAAAACAAATAAATCTAAAAAACAGCTAAAGCTGAACAACCTCCAAGGTTATCTTTCTAGGAGGACCAATCAGATCTCAACAAGAGAGACCTTTTGTCCCCACAACAAGGGCACTCATTTTTTTCTGTATTGCTGCATTACTGCCCTGTCACTCAGATACCAACCCCGAGATGCTATTGTGGATGTCTGTTGTGGTTATTTGAATGAACCTGTCTTTTATAGAGTAGGGTGTTTGAATACTTGGTGGCAGTGCTTGGACAGGTTCAGGAGGTGTGGCCTGGCTGAAGGAAGTTTGACACTGGGATGTGGCTTTCAAACCCATTCCCCTTTCTTCATCTCTGGACCTTGCTTGATTTAAAAACGCAGGCTCTCAACTGGTCATGTTATCACAGGGTTCTAATTCCTGCACTTCAGTGGCAGAGGCAGGTGGATCTTTCTGAGTCTGAGGCCAGCCTGTTCTCTGTAGTGATTCTAAGACATTCAATGAGACATTTTCTCAAAAACCCAAACCAAATCATACCAGAACAAGCTGAACTACAAATATGTGTGCTCTAAGTTTGCAGCTTCAGTCACAATGCCTGCCTGCTGCCATGTTCCCTGCTGGAATAGTGATGTTGGTTGTTGAGTCTCATGGGAACTGAAGTTGAGCCTGGAGGCACAAAGTGGTAATCCTAGCATTTAGTAAACTGTGGGAGAGGAGGGATTTTTGCAATTCTTCTAGTATGGGCTATAGTGTGAAATCCTGCTTAAAACAAAACAACAATAATAAAAATAACTAGGGGAAAAGTATGAACGTGGGTGGTTGTGGTTGTCTTGTCCCTGGAAGCATCTATTGCATTCTTCTGGAGAATACCGTAGGAATGTAAGAAAGAAAGTTAAGGACAAAGAGGTCCCAGAATGGTGGAGGGCTTGTGAGGAATCCCAGGAAGGCGGTCTTCAGAGTATAGACAACCTTAGGTCAAGGGGAGGTGTGTGAGACTGCCTCCTGGTGGGGTCTTTAACTGTGCCTAGCACATCTGGTCCAGGTGACTGAATTTCAGGTTTCCTGTGACCACAGTGGCGCTGAGGATGCCTCCAGGCATTGCCTCCTGTCACCCAGCACTCTTCAGTAACTTGCCTCCTGCACTGTCCTCTGCCCTCACTTTTCTCCTAACTTGTTTAATCTACCAAATCCTAGTGTGGTAGGGCCAGGGAGAGACAGAGCACTGTGGTGGAGAAGAGGAGAAGGAGAAGCCCAGGAGCTTCTATCCAGCCTAGGCATATTGCAAACTTCCTGACTCAGAGCCAGGTTCTGTTCCCATCCCCCAGCCACCCTCCACTTAGACCCTGGGAACTCACCAGCCAACTGCTTGGTCCCCAGACAGCTCAGTAGAACCAAAAGTCTCAGCTTCTGAAAATGATTGTCCAGGGAGTTCCGAGGCTTTGCCATGGTTCCTTCCTGAGACCTGGCTACAGACAGGTGTGACTGGAGCTGTGGAGAGAATCCAGGAGACCTCAGTACTGCCCTACAGAGGACCCTGAGCAGAGATTCCCAAAGGTCCTAGACTCCTGGGATGTGAATTCAGGTCTTTCCATGTTCCAGCCATGCTAGTTCCTAGTTCCAGTCTTTTCCTACATCTCTTAGGGGTCCCTCCCGGGCCCTGTGCCCAAGATCGCCCCTGCCAGAGAACCGCGGTCCTTTTGCCCTTAGGTGCATGAAGGGCACCATGTGAACTGAGAGGTGAGGGCACGGTGGTCCTGAACTCCACACCCTTGGTCCCTTCCTCTCACTCACTGGCAGCTGTGCCCTCTGGGACCATGGGAAACAGAACCAGGAAACTCATCTATGCTTTTGGCTGCTTCTCTGCAGACCTCAGGGAGATGCAGATAAATTTATTTGGGACAGTGTAAGCCCTGTGCGGTGTCCATGCACACAACCACGCCCTGTGGTATTGCTTGGCATTCCTGTCCTCATCAAAGTAGATGCCACTGAATCACTCTTCTAGCAGTTCCTTCTGCTTCTGCTACAACTTCACACACCCTGAATCTCCTTCAGACCTCCTGCTCCTCCTCACTTCCTCTTTCTCACGTTTCTCCTCCATCTCAGACTCATCTGCCACTGTAGGTCCCTTTCCTATCACCCCTCCTGCACCCACATGGTATTTGTCTTCTCTGCTTGCCACTGTCACCCAACCCCCACCATCTCTAGTTATCCCCCCCCCATTTCCTTCCTTTTACTCTCTCCCTACTGAAGACAATTGCTATCTTGTCAGCAAGGCTGAGCTTTTCCCTTAACTCTGTGACATTGGAACCTAGGACATTTAGGAAAGTTCTGCTATCAAAAAACTAGTTAAAAGCAGCTTCTGGGGTCTGGAGAGAGGACCCAGAGGGTGAGAACACCAGCTGCTCTTTGGGGACCCAGGCTGGCTCCCCAGCATTCACAGGACAGCTCACAACCTGGGGAACTGAGGTTCCAGGGAATCCATGCAGGCTCCTGGCCTCCATGGGCACTGCACACACACACAGTGCAGAGAATCACACAAAGACAAAGCACTCATCAGATAAAAATAAATGATTATTTTTTTTTCTGTTTTAGAAGACGCTTTTACATAGGAAAAGTCCAAATTCTTGGTAGAGAAAATTTAAATTTGTTGCCACTTTTAAGTGTGTTTTTGTAAGTGAACTGTATGTTTGCAAGAGAATTTAAGACACACAGTTAGACAGACAGACACACACACACAGACACACACACACACAGGCGTTTTGGGGGTTTTATTTCTCATCTCAGTTTCCCTTGACTTAGAACAATTTTTTTTTTTAAAAAAAGTCTGTTTTTGTTCCTGGGAACTTTGGGTGATATCAAATGCTTGTTTCTAGAGGTGGCCCCGAGGTGGCAAAGGAGCAGGAGAAAGGATAATCCTGCGTGGGTGGGTGGGGGTTCCTTGCAATGGGCGCCAGAGGAAGTTGTATAAGGAAAGAGACTCTGTTTTTTTTCGCGCCCCCCCCCAAAAAAAGAACAAAAATCAGCGGGGAAAGAGGAGAATAAGTAACCTGGACGGTGGCTGCAGGACAGAGAAGGGAAATAGAAGCGACATTTACCTTCGTGTCCCCTGTGGAAGGGTGGGGCAAGAGCCCTGACCCATGCGACCAGGCAGTGGGGCTCAATCTCTTACCCTGGCTATCAGGGAGCATGGGGCGGACAGAATGGACAGACAGACACCTCTGCCTCGTGGGGGCTAGGCGCAGAGCAATCCGCTGGGCGCCTCAACTTTCTTTCACATTTGTGCAGTGGGCAGCGCTTAAGGGGTTTGGACCATAGAACTCCCCTCCTCCTTTTTTCCACCCTCAAAAAATGATTAAAGTCCCCCCCTCTTCCGCCCGCGCACCCCTTGGAAGGCCGCTCTCTCAAGTTTGCCTCCTCCTCAGGTCGGGGGCTGGCTGGGCTCATGGTGGACACCTCTGCTCCCGCGCTTCCCTATCCCCACCCCCTGTCGTCCTCCACTTTCCCAGCGTGGCCACTTCTGCCGCCTAAGCCGGCCCCAAGGATGTGAGCCGGCACCAGACAGCTGCTCCTGAGCGCAGAAAAGTGGAAGGACGAGCGCAGGGGGCGCGAGGCAGACCTGGCTTGATGGCCTCTACCAAAACGGGCGTCCTAAAACGTGTTTCAGGACTCACGGTCCCCCGCCGACCCCCGCCCTTCCCACACGCCCGCTCTAGTACGTCCGTGCCCGTCCTCACCGCTTGCTTGAGCTGCACCTAGAAGAAAGCGACCGCGAAGGCGCGGGTGCCCGGCCTGGCCAGCGCCCTTCTAATTAGAGCGGCAATGCCCGGCCCGCAAAAAAGCCAGGGAAAAAAAATTCAGGGGAGGCTTTCTTTCTTTTTCTCCCCCCTCTCACCTTGTGCAACTTTCCCCCAAATGGCGGGAAGTGGCTAGCGGGAAGAGCACGGGCAACTCTTGCCTTCAGGTTCTGCCCTGGGTCCGCTGTGCTTATTTGTGAGGTTGCTTGTGCTCAGTGCCAGTCGCGGAGTCTTCTTAGTGCTCTCTCTCTCTCTCTCTCTCTCTCTCTCTCTCTCTCTCTCTCTCTCTCACACACACACACACACACACACACACACACACAGAGGCATTTTGGGGTTTTTATTTCTCATCTCAGTTTCTCTTAACTTAGAACAAATTTTTAAAAATCTGTTTTTGTTCCTGAGAACTTTGGGTGATATCAAATACTTGTTTCTAGAGGTGGCCCCGAGGTGGCAAAGGAGCAGGAGAAAGGATAACCATGCGTGGGTGGGTGGGGGGTTCCTTGCAATGAATGCCAGAGGAAGTTGCATAAGGAAAGAGACTCCGTTTTTCGCCCCCCCCAAAAAAGAACAAAAATCAGCGGGGAAAGAGGAGAAAAAGGAAGTTGGTAGGTGGCTGCAGGACAATAGAAGCGACATTTACCTTCGTGTCCCCTGTGGAAGGGTGGGGCAAGAGCCCTGACCCGTGCGACCAGGCAGTGGGGCTCATTCTCTTACCCTGGCTATCAGGGAGCATGGGGCGGACAGAATGGATAGACAGACAGACACCTCTGCCTCGCGGGGGCTGGGCGCAGAGCAATCCACTGGTCCCGTCCACTTTTTTCACTTTTGTGAGGTGGGCAGTGCTCGCGGGGCGGGGTGTGGACCACAGAACTCCTCCCCCGCCTTTTTTTTCTTCCCTCGGGAAACGATTAAAGTCCCCACCCCCTCGTCAGCGCAGCACTAGGAAGACCGCTCCTCAAGTTTGCCTCCTCCTCAGGTCGGAGGCTGGCGGGGAGGATGGCGGACCCGTCTGCTCCTGCACTTCCCCATCCCCAGTCCCTGTCGTCCTCCACTTCCCGTGCCCGGCCACCGCCACCACCTTACCTGGCCAAGTATGCTAGCCGACACCAGACAGCAGCCTCTGAGCTCAGAAGGGCAGAAGGGCGAGCGCAGGGGTCTCGAGGCGGACCTGCCTGGCTCAATGGTCTCTGCCAAAACGGGAGACCTAAAACAAGTTTCAAAACTCACGGTCCCCGCGGCTGCCGCTCGCCCCTCCCACACGCCCGGCCGCACAGATCCGCCCGTCGTGAGCTGCACAGAGAAGAACGCGGCCGCCGCTCGCCCCTCCCACACGCCCCCGCCCGCACAGGTCCGCCCTCGTGAGCTGCACGATGTAGGATGCGACCGCGAAGGCGCGGGTGCCCGGCCTGGCCAGCGCCCTCCTTCTAGCAGGGACGGCATGCCCGGTCCGCGACAAAGCGAGGGAAAAAAATATCCAGGGGAGGCTTTCTTTCTTCCCCCCTCTCCCCTTGTGCAACTTTCCCCCAAATGGCGGAAATTGGGGGCAATCTCTAGAAAATTCTCCCACAGTTGGCGGTGGCGGCGGGGAGCGCGGGAAGCGGGGAGCGGGAAGAGCAGGGGCAAACTCTTGCCTACAGGTCCCGCCGGTTGCGGGGGTGGGGTGGGGGAGAGAGAGAGAGAGAGAGAGAGAGAGAGAGAGAGAGAGAGAGAGAGAGACTGAGCAGGTGGGAGACGCCTCCACACAGTCAGTTGGTCCTTTCTCCTCAGTTGAGCCTGAAAGCAAAGTTGCCAGGCCCCTTTCCACTGCCTCGGTCTTCCGCTGTGCTTGCCTGCTAGCACTCTCCCACCCCCACCCAGGGGCACCTCCAAGATGAAGGCCAAAGGAGCAGAGAAGTCCATAGGAATGGCACTCCGGCCCTGCTGCCTCACGGAGTCGCCACCGCAATTGTCCCCAGTATCCCTCCTGAAGCCAGCGCACCCTGCCTTGGATTGTGCTCTGTGTCCCCAGATGAGGCTAAGGCTCTGCTGCATTCCTCGCTGCCTTCCCTGGCTGAGTGCTCACCTCAACCGCAACCACCTGGCACCCAGGGTCAAAAAAGCCACCAAAGAGACAAGTTCTAAGGGGTAGGGCAGAGTGCAAACCCAAAGGCATCCAGCCGCCAGCGCAACAGCGAATTCCCAACAAGATCCCTTAGGCTGACTCCCTTCCACCATCCACACACTTCTTGAGCACACAAAAGGAGGAAAAAAATACAAGTCTCTTCTCCCCCCCATTTTTCCTTTCCATTTCTCTCTTTTCTTGCTCTTCGCACTCGCTACTTCAGAGTGAGATGCCCAGAGACTCCCCCACCAGTTGCTTCCAAGCCACTTGCCCACATTCCCTTGCCCCAGGATTAAGTTTTCTCCTCTTTTTCAGAGGGGCAAAGAAAAGGGGGAGAAACCCCTTCCCCTCTTCTGATCTCACAAGGGTGAGCTTCCTTCCCTCTCTAGATCTAGGCAATTTCATCCTCACCTAGGAAAAAAAAATCAATGAATGACTTTGGCTCAGGCCAAAGTGCAGATTAATTAAAGATTAGATCCCCTACCAAAAGCAATCTATAGATTCAATGCTATCCCCATCAAAATCCCACCAAAATTCTTCACAGATGGGGAAAAGACAATAATCAACTTTATATGGAAAAACAAAAAACCCAGGAGAGCCAAAACAATCTTATACAATAAAGGATTGTCTGGAGCCATTACCATCCCTGACTTCAAACTCTATTACAGAGCTACAGTATTGAAAACAGCTTGGTATTGGCATAAAAACAGAGAAGTCGACCAATGGAATCGAATAGAAGACCCTGACTTTAACCCACAAACCTATAAACACCTGATTTTCGATAAAGGAGCTAAAAGTATACAATGGAAAAAAAGAGAGCACCTTCAACAAATTGTGCTGGCAAAACTGGATGTCAATCTGTAGAAGAATGAAAATAGATCCATATCTATCACCATGCACAAAACTCAAGTCCAAATGGATTAAAGACCTCAATATCAGTCTGAACACACTGAACCTGATAGAAGAGAAAGTGGGAAGTACTCTATAGCACATGGGCACAGGAGACCACTTCCTATGTATAACCCCAGCAGCACAGACACTAAGGGCATCATTGAATAAATGGGACCTCCTGAGACTGAGAAGCTTCTGTAAAGCAAAGGACACTGTCACTAAGACAAAAAGGCAACCCACTTACTGGGAGAAGATTTTCACCAACCCCGCAACTGACAAAGGTCTGATCTCCAAAATATATAAAGAAATCAAGAAACTAGACCGTAAAAGGCTAATCAACCCAATTATAAAATGGGGGGGGCACTGCCGGGCGGTGGTGGCGCACGCCTTTAATCCCAGCACTCGGGAGGCAGAGGCAGGCGGATCTCTGTGAGTTCGAGGCCAGCCTGGTCTACAAGAGCTAGTGCCAGGACAGGCTCCAAAGCTACAGAGAAACCCTGTCTCGAAAAAACTAAAAAATAAATAATAAATAAATAAATAAATAATAAAATGGGGCACTGAGCTGAACAGAGAATTCTCAACAGAAGAAGTTCAAATGACCAAAAACACTTAAGGTCATGCTCAACTTCCTTAGCGATTAGGGAAATGCAAATCAAGAAAACTCTAAGATACCATCTTACACCTGTCAGAATGGCTAAAATAAAAAAACACCAATGATAGCCTTTGCTGGAGAGGTTGTGGAGAAAGGGGTACACTCACCCATTGCTGGTGGGAATGTAAACTTGTGCAACCACTCTGGAAAGCAGTGTTTCGGTTTCTCAGGAAATTCGGGATCAACCTACCCCTGGATCCAGCAATACCACTCTTGGGAATATATCCAAAAGAGGCCCTATCATACAGCAAAAGTATATGCTCAACTATGTTCATGGCAGCATTGTTTGTAATAGCCAGAACCTGGAAACAACCTAGATGCCCTTCAACGGAAGAATGGATGAAGAAAATATGGAATATATACATATTAGAGTATTACTCAGCAGTAAAAAACAATGACTTCTTGAATTTTGCATACAAATGGATGGAAATAGAAAAGACTATCCTGAGTGAGGTAAGCCAGACCCAAAAAGAGGAACATGGGATGACTCACTCATATTTGGTTTCTAGCCATAAATAAAGGACATTGAGCTTATAATTCATGTTCCTAGAGAAGCTAAATAAGAAGGTGAATCCAAAGACAAACACATAGGCATCCTCATGAATATTAACCTTCATCAGGCGATGAAAGGAGACAGAGATAGAGACCCACATTGGAGCACCGGACAGAAATCTCAAGGTCCAAATCAGGAGCAGAAGGAGACAGAGCAAGAGCAAGGAACTCAGGACCGCGAGGGGTGCACCCACACACTGAGACAATGGGGATGCTCTATCGGGAACTCACCAAGGCCAGCTGGCCTGGGTCTGAAAAAGCATGGGATAAATCCGGACTCGCTGAACATAGCGGACAATGAGGAATACTGAGAACTCAAGAACAATGGCAATGGGTTTTTGATCCTACTGCATGTACTGGCTTTGTGGGAGCCTAGGCAGTTTGGATGCTCACCTTACTAGACCTGGATAGAGGTGGGCAGCCCTAGGGCTTTCCACAGGTCAGGGAACCCTGATTGCTCTTTGAGCAGATGAGGGAGGGGGACTTGATGGGGGAGGGGGAGGGAAATGGGAGGCGGTTGCGGGGAGGAGGCAGAAATCCTTAATAAATAAATAAATTAAAAAAAAAGAATCCTGCAATGAATTCGTTGGTAAATCAAAGAAAAAAATAAAAAAAAATAAAATTCATAAAAAAAAGATTAGATCCCATCAGTCACTTCTTACCCCAAATTTTCTTTTCTTTTTCTCTGTCTCAAGTGTCTTCCTGACAAATGAATGCTCCAGGGCTGCAGGCACAGTGCTCAAGTGCTCTGCCAGTCAGGATTGGGGAGAGGTAACCCATGGTGCCTTTCACCCATGGGCCTCCCCTTTACTGCCGCTGAGCCTTTGCTGCCTAAGGCAAACAATTGATAGGCTTGGCCTAGGCAGCCGACAAACACTGGTTCAGGTACATCCCTTAGCAATCCAATCCTTGTCGCTGCTGCTTCTGAGCTGGGTCAAAGAATGGCCTGAACAAATGGGAAAGACCGAGAAGGTTATAGATTTCTTTGTCTGCTTTTGCACTTTCCTTTCCTTCCTAAGGCAATTCTCAGAACAGTGAATCCAACATGTGCTGGATTCAGCCATTAAAGAGAGGGCTCTACCCAGGGGCTGAACACAAGCCACAGGTCAAGAAAAAGAAGAAATGAAGTTCTAAGCTTGTATGGAGTTTAATTTACCTTGCCGAGATTGGAAAAAAATGCATAATAAAGTCTGAAACTTGCACTTCGTTCCTCATCCTAAATGGGATTTTTTTCAACAGCTTCAGGGAGTTAGGCCTCTGTTCTAAGGAATGCTGGGAGTTCTACCTCAACTTAGAAATCCCTGGTGAAGTGCCTAGGCTATACGATGGGACCTCCAGCTTAATGTGGTCAGGCAAGATGGCTGAGCTCTCCTAAGTAGCAAACTCTGCCTTTGTCAGGGCATCAAATCTGGATCAAGCTAGTATTGTATTTCAATATTGACAGTTATCTCTTATGGATAGACTGCAAAAAAGGCTCTGGGTGATCTTATGGTTCCCCCTTTCTACAAGGTTCTAGAGCAGACAAAGTCATTTAAGGTTGCAATACACGTGTTGATGCCAACAGGAGAGTCTGCTGTGAAGGGAAAGGGGATAAATCAGTAAGGTGTGATTTCAGAGATGGTGAGGCAAGCCTAGCACTTCTCTGAGGGGAAAGGGAAAGCAGTGGGGAAGGAAAGGAAAGCTCCTCCCCCAGCTGTACTGTTTGTTTTGCATCTAATGAAGGCTACAGAGGTCTTTCACTGCTATAGTTGCCAGAGGCCTAAAATTTAATATATCACAGATGGAAATTCCATATTAAAAAGCCTTTCCCTAAAAACTAAGATTATTCTTGATTGAATTTTTTTTACCTAAATAATGTTCTTTGAACAATTTCACAAAATGAAACTCTTAAATTCTTTCCGTGGGCCACTGAAATTGCTCTAGATCACCACCTATTACTTCTGTTACAGTAGAGATCAGCTCTCCAACTCCCAAATCCAGGTACATGGCTTGACATGTGCTTTGGAAAAAAGGTACTAACTAATCTTGGCAGAGTTTAAATGAGTTCATAAAATAAGCTTCACACATTGTGTGCATAGCCACTGACTTGTTCAAGGGTGTGCAGCAGGGACTGTCTGGCTAGTGAGAGCTATTGATTACCTCAGACCACCACCTGAGGACTGATTTTAGTCTTTGAATTTAACCTGCTTCAAGGGAAGCTTCATTAGCAGACGGGAATTTCAGCTTCCCCCCTTTTCTTCCCAACTCTTGAATAACACAAAGTGAAATGGCCAAAGACAGACTACAAGAGAAAGAAAGGCCAGGAGTTTTGAGGTAACCTAAGACCTTCCCCCCAAGAAAATCAAAATTAATTTCAAATTCTTCTTTCTAAAACTCCATCCATCTCAAAGTAATCCTCTAGAAAATTTTAGGTGGGTGATATTTCTATTTCTAATGTTGTGTGCGTGCGTGTGTGTGTGTTTAAAAAGGTGTTTATTCAATAGTCTGCGTTTTTTTTTTTTAAACTAGATTTTGGGGTTTGATTTGATTTGGTTTTGGTTTGAAGTCTTCTACTGCAACTCAGGCTGGTCTAGATTCATAGCAGTCATTTAACTCGGCTTCCTAAGGGCTGGGGTAGGTGATAGATGTTTGCTGTCATGCCCACCTGTCCTTCCTACAAAGTTCCTGAAATGAAAAGATGACCAAAAGTAACATTATGTGCACCCTTTTCAGTAGTAAATACTATGGTAGCAAGAACAATGGAGGGGTGCCCTGAGCAATAAGAAAAGATGTACATCCAGGATGTATGATGGTCCATTACCTTAGAAGTCTGGGAGGAACAACAATCTGAGAAGGCCTATTACTGTCAAGGGTTTAGAGTGTATGCCTCACATAGAAACCTGCCCTGGTGAGGGTTGGCCAATAGAAATAGGGATGGTTTGAAGTTGGATACAATACATTGTGTCTCTGTTCCTGAAGTCACTGTGGAAACTTTGTCTCTAATTGTTGTAGCCCTACATAGTGGAGGTAGTGAATACTAAAGACCTGTCAGAATAAGGACTTTAAAAACTGCCCCTCCTCAAACCTGGAACACCACCATCACAGCTAGATGTCAATTTTATTCTTCACATAAATTGGTGCTGTCATCAGTACATTGGACCACTGTTGCTGGAGGCTTCTTGTTCGTTCCCAGCCACCCAGACTCAAAATAATCACACAGAAATTATATTAGTCACAACAATCTTTGGACAAGGCCGGGCGGTGGTGGTGCATGCCTTTAATCCCAGCACTCGGGAGGCAGAGGCAGGCGGATCTCTGTGAGTTCGAGGCCAGCCTGGTCTACAAGAGCTAGTTCCAGGACAGGAACCAAAAGCTACAGAGAAACCCTGTCTCGAAAAATCAAAAAAAAAAAAAAACAATCTTTGGACAATAGTTTATGAATACTTTAACCTAACGCTTACATCTTAAATTAGCCCATTTCTATTATTTAGTATTTTATCAGAGGCTTGTGGCTAAGCGGTAAGTTTCTGTCCAGTGTCTCTTTCAGCTGCTACATGTCCTCTCTCTGACTCTGCCTTCTTTTTTCCTCTATCTATGCTTGGAATTCATGTCTTGTTTTATTCTTCACTGCCATTGGCCCATGCAGATTCTATATTAACTAATGGAAGTAAAACATATCCACAACCTACAGAGGAGAATCCCACATCAGGTCACTTTTCCTAAAGAAAAGCAACATGCTAATAGAATTTCCTTTGCCATGCCCTCCACCTTTTAAAGCAGGGGTGCGGAAGTGGAGTTGAGGGAATGCTCACCTGGGAAACTATTTCCTCTTCACCTGTGCATTGCACTAGATGGCAGAGGGGCCTGAATGAGAAGCATGGTCTCTCCTCACCTCCACACAGAGACCAACCTTGACCATGAAAATGAGCACGAGTCAAGAAATGAACTAAGCAAGTGAGCCACTCACTGAATGGGACAGGTGGATAGTTCCTGTTTTTGTTGCTGTTTTGTTTGTTTTTGTCTCTCTGGGTGACTTAACTGAACCAAAAAAGATTCAGGTCCCCAACAAGAGGGTCACAATTCTTAAGCCAGGTGCTCACATACTAGAGAAAGCAACTAGTCAATGCAGGGAAATAGAACTGAAAGATACACAGATACACAGACACACAAATGCACATAACACACACACACACGCACATACACACATAGTAAAGACAAGCAGTGGTGACTACCACATATTCATACATGTGAAAGGACGGGGAATCCAGTGACAACCCACAAGGTTCTCAGCCCTTGATCAATGGCCTTGTCAGACCTCTCCTCTGTGTAAAAAGAGAAAGTACCTGAATCACACTTCCATCTGGACCTGATAGACTAGGTGACATTCTGATTTGTTACCTTTTGTGGTACAGACGTCAGACTCCTCTGAAGCCTTAGGAAACAGTTTATCAAAGAGAACCCTGGAGATTTGGAACCCATGTGGCACACACCCCCTAGGACAGGGGATCTCAACCTTCACAATAATTTTATCCTTTAACACAGTTTCTCATATTGTGGTGACCCCATAAAGTTATTTTTGTTGTTCCTTCATAGCTGTAATTCTTCTAGTGTTATGAATAATAGTATAAATATACGATATGCAAGCTATCTGACATGTGGCATGTGACCACTTTGAAAAGCCCCTTGATCCCTCCAAAGAGTTGAGACCCTTGGAGCTCCTTGACCACCACAGTCTTCTCTGTTCCCGGGGTCTCTGGTGTCTTTAGGTCTGGCTCTGGGATCTTGGTCAGACTTCCAGAAACGTTGTGGGTTATTCGCCAGAGAAGACTGCTCAGACATGGATTTAAGTTAATAGAAACTCTTTATTAGCTGACCAGCATCCACATTGGGTATTTGGGACCCAGTGTAGCACCAAGCATTTCTCAGGTAGAGCTCTTTTATGCCCCCCCCCAAATGTTCTGTGTGGACATGCTTTAGTCAAGAATGGTTAGCCAGAGTGCGCATGCAGAAGCCAGAAAGCAAGGTCAGTCCCTTCAGAGTCTGTCCCTCAAGTATGAACTTGGAGGGATTAGGCCTTTGTTTTAGGTTTTACTGGTAGTTTTGTCTATGTGCTGAGTTTTACAGTGTGAATGGCACTTTGATCATGGAGTCAGCTGTGCTAAGATATGGGACCCTGTTACAGTTACCAATGATTTCTATTAAACAACTGGTCCTCAGTTTCCATTTATTATGATTAGTTGTTTAAGGTTTCCTTTAGTGATACCTGAGATGTTTGAATATTGCATGTAATATATAAAAGAGTGAAAACACCAAATTATCACTAAGGAGATATGGTTATCCTGTTTCCTATGCTAGGGATGAGTACATAGCAATTCTCTTTCCCAAATCTCTGGTTTAAGTAGTTTCTTTTAAGGGCAAATCCAACCAGATCACACCAAGAGAATAGTACCAGGTGATAAGAAAGGGCCCAAGTGAATACACAGAGTGAAGACCATGAAACGCCGTGTCTGTAGCATCCTCATTCATATCCTGGAGGCTAATGGAAGGAAGAATGGTGGCACCAGGTGAACCCTTATGACTTCTCTGAAGCATCTTCAACCTGCAGCAAGGAAACATGTCTTTTGAAGGGTCTGAGGAAAGCCTGGGTCAGTTCTCCTGGGTTCCTGTACCAGTCATCACCACCCCACAGCCACCCTCACTGAGGGTCATTCAGTTCCCTTCTCCATCATCCCTGGGCTCTCCATCCTGGATCCCCTACTGTCTTCCTCCTTTTTTTTCCCCAAGTCCCACAGCCCCAGGCCCTGCTGCAGACCTGGGAGATTAGAACAAAGTGGTGATGACTAGCTCTGCTTCCTGACTCGGGGTTGATGGGAGGGGCTGGAGGAGTAGAGGGAACCTCTATCCAGAAAGGTCCCTGGGCCCTGGTTCTCCAGGCTGTGAGTGGGGTTCCAGACATCATTCCCCTTTCATTCTAAAACTCTCAAAATCTGAGTGGCATCACACCTGTGTGGTGTGGGAGAATTGTCTGTTTTCTGTCAATCATATTATAAAAAAAAAAAAAACGCTGATTGGCCAGGTAGGAAATATAGGTGGGAAAACCAGACAGGAAGTAGAAATGATGTAATGAGAACAGGAGAATTCTGGGAAGGAGGAAGCTGATTCCTGCCTCTCCTGCCCAGACCATGGAAGCAGCAGGATGTGATCTGCCCTACTGAGAAAAGGTACTGAGTCACATGGCTAACATAGATCAGAAAAATGGGTTAATCAAGATATGAGAGTTAGTTAGCTAGTGAGAGGCTAGAGCTAATGGACCAATCAGCTTATAATTTATGGAGACCTATGTGTGATTTTCTTCGGGGTTAAACAGTTGTGGGGAACCTGGTGGGACAAAAACCCCAACAAACAAGCAGACCTGGCCCTTCATGTTACACGTACGGGTGTGACTGTCCCTGCCCCACCTTGTCCATCTGAGCAGCCCAGATGGGAGCTGTAGACTCCCGGAACAGCTTAGTTTCGTTTTTCTCTAGTGGGGACACTGCTCCATTGGTTCTGGAGGCTGCTGCTGCTGCTTGATTTATTTCTATTTTATGTGTATGAATGTGAGCCTAAAAGTCTTTCAGTGTTCTGTGTGAATGCCTGGTGTATGTGGAGAAGGGCCTGGGTCATCTGACCTGATACTGTATGGTTGTGACTACCCTGTGGGTTCTGTGTTGAAATACGGAGCGGCGGGCTGTGTCCCGCCACCCGGCTAGCTTTACCCGAAATAATTACACGGAAACTGTATTCTTTTAAACACTGCCTGACCCATTAGTTTCAGTTTCTTATTGGCTAGCTTTTACATATTGATCTAACCCATTTCTATTAATCTGTGTAGCCCACGAGCTGGCTTACCAGGAATGATCTTAACCTGCGTCTGTCTGGAGTGGGAGAATCATGGCGACTCCCTGACTCAGCTTCTTTCTCCCAGCATTCCGTTCTGTTTACTCCGCCTACCTAAGGGTTGGCCTATCAAATGGGTCTAGGCAGTTTCTTTATTAATAAGAAATCACTCCCACATCATTTCCCCTTTTTCTGTTTAAATAAAAAAGAAAGGCTTTAACTTTAACATAGTAAAATTACATATAGCAAAACAGTTATCAAGCAAGAATTACAGTTACAATATTTATATCTATTTTATCTTTTATCATAACTAAGGAAAACTATAACTATCTATTTATTCTTCAACTCCATCAAAGACTCCAGAAGGATATAATACTACCTAAGTAAACAAGAAATAAGAAAACTCTAGAAATGACAGAGACATCTTGCTGCCTGGACAGTCACCCAAAGTTCTTTTGTATGGTTGGGGCATCCATCTTCAGCCTTCAGGCCCATAGTATCCAGCAGACATTTCCATGAAGCAGGAAATTTCAAAGACACTTTAGTCACTATCTGCTGTGTCCTGCAGAATGTCTCGCAGACTCTTTCATGAGTCATGAACCCCAAAAGACTATCTCACCTTTAGGCAAGTTCAGCAGTCCTCTCTCTGCGGATTCTCTGTGTCCATTTTATGCAACAGTCCAGGCAAGAGCAGTTTCTTGCCCAAATGGCTATCCAACTCCATAAGGATCCTCTTCGATGCCCATCTTCCTCTCGAAGTAGATTGGTGCTGCCAGGAGCAGACGTGTCTCATTGTCATGAAAAGTCCTAAGTTATTAAAACATTAAATGCCATATTCTGCAGTCTTTGAAAGATATGAAGAATGTCTATCTAACTGAAATGTATCTCTATATATCTAGAAAATCTAACTAACATGACTACAAGCTTGACTATTATTGATGATTAACCATTAACCTATATTTCTTAATTATACATTACATTTTTAAATGAACTACACAATCACAATACCTTAATCAAGATCAGAAATACATATACATATAACAAAATTGACTGTAAAATCCACACCAATGCAAATTACTCATACCTATATCATTTCCCCCTTTAAATGTAAAAGAACATTTACAAACAATATTTTGGGAACATGGGCACAGTTTTTTCTCTCCAAACTGCTTCCTGCTGAATGGGGGCGCTGTTAATCAGATCATTTAGGGTGTAACCTGTGTGCCAGGTTTATCTCAGTTGCCAGTTGAGTGAAGTAATTTTTTGAGGGTGTTCACAGGAACTTTTTGGGAGGTCGTGGTCTATCATACCATATCGGGATAGATGCAATCCATAGGGTCTGGTCCTCTGTGAAAACAAAAGAAGACCCTTTCCAAAGCATCATATCCTTAGACCCAAATTTTGAAGTCATACCCTCATGATATCCGTTTTGGTTCCACTTGGCAGCCCATAGAATGAAATGTCTCTCTGTACTTAGCTCCTTCACAGTCAAAAATTTTAAAGAAAACACAATGTACATAATCCAGACTCTCTGTGAATTTTTCATTTTTACGTGGCTTATTTTTCTTTATTTCTTTTAATCTCTTAACTATCTGTACTCTGTCTCTTTAAAGACTTTACCTTTTTTTTAAACCATTAACTTTATTTTTTATATTGTTTTTCTTCTGTCTCTCAAGTCTATGTGCATTCATCCAACAGTGTGGTCTTTTATGTCTGAATCTGTTTTATTGTGAATCTGTAACATTTTTTTACTATCCAGGAGCATTTCTTAAAATGTTAAGCAGTTCTTAAAAACTTAAGTTGCGCCATGTACAGGTAATACGGTACTGCCTGTGTCCTGCCCAGTTGAAACCTTAACTGCGCTGTTTTTATGGTAATTACGGTAGTTCCTGCCTGAGACCAGCACAGTTCAGCATGGCAGAACTGAGCCAAGCCACTCCTGTCTCAGAGCCATTTGGTGCCCCTGAGCCACACACAGTTCTAGGCACACAGCAGTCCACATTGCCATCAAGCAAGCCGTAGAGCTTTATTCCAAATGTTCCATTTAAAAGCTTTGTCTCCCACAGGAGCCAGACAGAGATCGCAATGGCGGCACAGCCCAGAAAGCCGGCATGTTAAAACAGCCAGTTTTTTCCTGCTGCTGAGTCAGGACAATTTATTTGCAGCCCGCAACCCATAAACAGCAAGAAGCTGTCTTAAATTCTCTCTCTCTCCTTTTTAAGCCCTCTCGGGTTTTACGTGGAGTTCATTAGCACGTTGGGTGCCACTCTGTTGAAATACGGAGCAGCGGGCTGTGTCCCGCCACCCGGCTAGCTTTACCCGAAATAATTACACGGAAACTGTATTCTTTTAAACACTGCCTGACCCATTAGTTTCAGTTTCTTATTGGCTAGCTTTTACATATTGATCTAACCCATTTCTATTAATCTGTGTAGCCCACGAGCTGGCTTACCAGGAATGATCTTAACCTGCGTCTGTCTGGAGTGGGAGAATCATGGCGACTCCCTGACTCAGCTTCTTTCTCCCAGCATTCCATTCTGTTTACTCCGCCTACCTAAGGGTTGGCCTATCAAATGGGTCTAGGCAGTTTCTTTATTAATAAGAAATCACTCCCACATCAGTTCTGGGAATGGAACTTGGGTCTGATGCATGAGCAGCAGGTGGTCTTTCCACCTTTTTAAAATCTTTATTTATATCACTTTATCTTTGTCTGTGGGGTGGAATTTTATTCCCTCCACACAATGAGTGGGACTATGATGTTCATTTGTGTTTCTGTTGACTCCTCATCTGCATGATGAAATCCTCCTGATTAGGAACTTGCTGTGTTCCCTCTTCTTTCCCACTGGTCTGTGACATGATTCCTGTTCTTTCCAGGCTCAGGATACATAAGTTATTGATAGCAGATGACATGAACTCCAGATTTCTTGCATCCTATCTCAATAAAAGGCTCAATAAGATGAGGGACAACAATAGGACTCCAGTCCTTGCTTCTTCACTTCTTACCCTCCTGTCCCTCACCTCGCTCCCAATACAACACACAGTACCTGCCATTGCCAAGGATTTTTTTCATAAAACATAGAAGAGAAGAAGGGAGTAGGGAAGGACTAAAAGCAGGACAGTGATCTTAGGATCGATGACCATGGATGAAGACTGGTCCACATGTGGAATAGTGGTTGTTGAGGCTGAAGGGGAAACACAAGTTGAGTCTTTGACAAGACCTCAAATCTTAGAAAATCTCACTGTAGCTTCCGGGTGCTCAGGTAATTCAACAACACCAAGTTCCACCCCCGTTGCTGTGGATAACTGTTTAGGTGAGCAGGTCCCCTGACCTCAAAAGAGTCATGCAGCTATGTTAGGAAGAGCAGGATGAGTCCTCATCTTTCCTGCTGGCAGGAGAGCAGGCACGAAGGTGACCTGTGAGGATGGTGACAGGGAAGAAGAAAGATCAGGGGAGATGAAAAGCAACAGTGATTCTAGAATGAAGAAAACGTCAGGAAATAAAGACTCAGACTGTGACAACCAGTGAGAACCACAGAGAGAAAACAATGTACACACAAGTAATGAGATAGGAGAGGGTGAGAAAGAAGTGGCTGGTGGAATAAACGGCCATCAGCACCAGAACTCATGGTGATTGGATTATTACACACCCCACGGCACCCTTCACCTGCCTGAGTTTCCACCCCATCTTCCCAGTTACCTGCAGGCTCCAGCTTTTCTTCGCAGTGTGACTCGAACTCCTCAAGCAATTTCTTGCAGTCCCCCTGTAAGGTCACTTTTAAGAAGGGAGTAAAATCTTTTTTCAAAATCTCTTTCATCTGGCTGGATCCAGGGTCAACTTCAGTCCACTCTCCAATGCTTGAGTCAACATGGGCCATTTTGTGTCCATTGAGGCCAAAGTCCCAGGATCCATTGAAACGTCCATCTACTTCATGCCAACAACACAGCCTGACCTGCAGAGAGAGGGGCTCTGTGCCCATTGGAAAGAGATCAGCCTCTGCCCTTGATGAATTCTATCTACCTACCCTCCTCCCTTCCCATCCTCTGACCTTGCTGTACCCTCCACATTTTAGCCTCGGTGCTAGACCTCTTTGGTGGGCCTACCAGAGTATTTTCTTCCATGCAAACAATGAATGTCTCTAACTTGTCATAAATCCTGTTCTTTCCTTTAGGGCGCTGTTTTGTAGGGAGGGGTCGCTTATTTGTCCTGGCCACCCAGCTAGCTTACATTTGAAATAACCACATAGAAATTGTACTAATTAAATCACTGCTTCGCCCATTAGTTCTAGCTTCTTATTGGCTAACTCTCACATCTTGATTTAACCCATTTCTGTTAATCTGTATATCTCCACGTGGCAGTGGCCTATTGGGAAGATTTGGCATGTCTGTCTCCAGCAGTTCCATGGCGGCTCTCTGACTCTGCTTTCTTCCTTTCAGAATTCATTCCTGTCTTCTCCACCTGCCGGTTACCTAAGTTCTGCCCTATTAAGGACCCAAAGCAGTTTCTTTATTCATTAACCAATGAAAGTAACTTATAGACAGAACGACCTCCTACACCATCTAATATGCTCTTTTATTAAATTGTAGCTCTGGGGATTGAACCTAGGACCTCATGCATGCCAGGTAAGCACTCTACCACTGAGCTAAATCCCCAACACTATGGAGCCATTTGAATCTTACCTCTGATAGTATAATTCTCCTGTTTCAGGTGAATCATTTGCTGTTTGAACAGGTCAGATAAATCTCACAGAGTCTCAACCTGTGTTCCCCAGATCTTTGTGGCACTCAGTCTATTTCCTAGAACACCATTGGGATAACAGTTGTTGGTACTGTTACAGTAAATAAAACACTTTTTGTTCAGTTGGCCTGTGACTTCCTGATGCCATGGTCCAGATGTTGGTTTTTTCACAGTGGAGTTGTAGCAAAGAGAAGCAGCGTCTGTGAAGGAAACATGCAGTGAGGTTAGGGATGCGGAGCAGGGGCTCAGAGACAGTCTCTGCCTGTGGAACAGGAAAGTCCTCTGGAAGGCAGTCTTTAAAAAGAGAAAGAGAGAAATAAGTGTTGACCGAGGTTTCTGTCCCACCCAGTCCTGCCCGGTCCAGCAGCCGTTTAGTCACAAAGAAATCACACAGAGGTCTACAGTCATTATAAACTGAGTGGCCTAGTATCTCAGGCTTCTTACTAACTCTTTTTTTTAAGGTAATTAATTAATTTATTTATTTATTTACGATTTCTGCCTCTTCCCTGTGACCGCCTCCCATTTCCCTCCCCCTCCCCCAATCAAGTCCCCCTCCCTCGTCAGCCCTAAGAGCAATCAGGGTTCCCTGCCCTTTGGGAAGTCCAAAGACCACCCACCTCCATCCAGGTCTAGTAAGGTTAGCATCCAAACTGCCTAGGCTCCCACAAAGCCAGTACGTGCAGTAGGATCAAAACCCAGTGCCATTGTTCTTGAGTTCTCAGTAGTCCTCATTGTCCGCTATGTTCAGCGAGTCTGGTTTTATCCAATGCTTTTTCATATCCAGGCCAGCGGGCCTTGGTAAGTTCCCGATAGAACAACCCCATTGTCTCAGAGTGTGGGTGCACCCCTCGCGGTCCTGAGTTCCTTGCTCTTGCTCTGTCTCCTTCTGCTCCTGATTTGGACCTTGAGATTTCAGTCCGGTGCTCCAATGTGGGTCTCTGTCTCTGTCTCCTTTCTTCGCCTGATGAAGGTTAATATCCAGGAGGATGCCTATATGATTTTCTTTAGGTTCACCTTCTTATTTAGCTTCTCTAGGATCACGAATTATAGGCTCAATGTCCTTTATTTATGGTTAGAAACCAATTATGAGTGAGTACATCCCATGTTCCTCTTTTTGGGTCTGGCTTACCTCACTCAGGATAGGGTTTTCTATCTCCGTCCATTTGCATGCAAAATTCAAGAAGTCATGTTTTTCCTTCTGAGTAGTACTCTAATATGTATATATTCCATATTTTCTTCATCCATTCTTCCATTGAAGGGCATCTAGATTGTTTCCAGGTTCTGGCTATTACAAACAATGCTGCTATGAACATAGTTGAGCATATACTTTTGTTGTATGATAGGGCCTCTCTTGGGTATATTCCCAAGAGTGGTATTGCTGGGTCCAGGGGTAGGTTGATCCCGAATTTCCTGAGAAACCACCACACTGCTTTCCAAAGTGGTTGCACAAGTTTGCATTCCACCAGCAATGGATGAGTGTACCCCTTCCTCCACAACCTCTCCAGCAAAGGCTATCATTGGTGTTTTTTTTATTTTAGCCGTTCTGACAGGTGTAAGATGGTATCTTAGAGTTTTCTTGATTTACATTTCTCTGATCACTAAGGAAGCTGAGCATGATCTTAAGTGTCTTTTGGTCATTTGAACTTCTTCTGTTGAGAATTCTCTGTTCAGCTCAGTGCCCCATTTTATAATTGGGTTGATTAGCCTTTTATGGTCTAGTTTCTTGAGTTCTTTATATATTTTGGAGATCAGACCTTTGTCAGTTGCGGGATTGGTGAAGATCTTCTCCCGGTCAGTGGGTTGCCTTTTTGTCTTAGTGACAGTGTCCTTTGCTTTACAGAAACTTCTCAGTTTCAGGAGGTCCCATTTATTCAATGTTGTCCTTATAACTTATATTAGCCCGTAATTCTTGTCTGTGTTAGCCACATGGTACCTTTTTCAGTGAGGCAGTCACATCTTGCTATCTTGTTTTCTCTCTAGCTGGGTCATGACTGCAGAATGAAACTTCCCTCTTCCCAGAATTCTCAATGCTCCGCCTCTACTTCCTGCCTACTTGCCCCACCTATAATTCCTGCCTGGCTACTGGCCAATCAGTGTTTTTTATTAAAATACATTTTACAGGGTAAAGATCATCATTGCACAGCAAGCAGGTGATTAAATCAATCAATCCTGGGCTGAGTTTCCACTGTGCTAAAAAAGTTTAACCTTTCTCTGTTACTTGAAGATGCAGATCAAGGTGTGGCCACCCCTGATCTCCACCAGGACAATTCCCTTCTCTGTTATCACATGATCTTGCTAGGGGTGGGCCCTGTCAGTTATGACAAAAAAATTCGGGATATCTTCTCTGGACCTGTTCATTCTGTAGAATCTCCAGAACCTGCTCATGTAGACTGTGTGGAGACAGGATGGTGCGTGAGGCTGGGGGAGGGGGGCAGAGTGGAGCAGGGTAAGGATGGGACAGAGGTTGCATGGCCACCATTTTTACTGATCTGTACTTTTAGATCATAGACTTGGATATTTTTGCTGGTTAGATTCTATTGCCAGTTTGATAAAGCCTAGAGTCACCAAAGAAGGTAGTATCTACTGAGGGACTATTTTCGCTATTAATAATGTAGGAAAATCCGGCCACTGTGGGCATTATCATTCCCGGGGCAGGAGGTCTCTGGCTGTATAAGAAATCTAGCTATGCAGGAGCTGATGATCCAGATGGCAAGCAGTATCCTCCATGGTTCCTGCTGTGCCTCTCTGGCCATGAAACGGGTTCGAGTTCTTGGTCATAGATAATGCTGTGTGGAATAGCACATGGGCCTGCCTCTGTGTACCTGCCATGACCTCCCTCAGCAACAGACTATGGTTTAGAAGTAGGAGTTAAATAAGTCAGTTTCTCTCTCACGTTGATTTTGGTAGAGTGTTTGTCACAGCAACAGAATGAAACCAGAACAACACACACCAGATCCCCTGTATCTTTCAGTTGTCAAGGGATGGCTTACTGAACCTGGTCAGAGGCTAGCCCACACTACGGGACTACAGGTCAAGAGGCAGTAACATCAAGGACAGTGGTCTGTTTATGAGTAGGGGGACCTACCTTGAAGCCTAACTGCTTCAGAGTCATGACTAACAGAATATCAAAACTCTAAATACTGATAAATGGTTAGCCAACCCACATGTGACTGAATTTTAATAATTAAAGACAGAACAGATAATCCTGAAGCTGAAAGCTTCTCCTGTGCCCGTTGTTTAAACTAGACCACTGGGGCTAGAAAGGTGATGCAGTGGTTGTGGGCACTGTCTGCTTTTCAGAGGATCCATGTTTAATTCTCGGTAATCACAGGTGGTGACTGACCACTGCAAGTAACTCTAGTTCCTCGAGATCCCATGCTCTCTTTTGACCTCTGAGGCCATGAGACACATAAGTGGCGCACATACATACACGCAGTTGAAACAAATAAATCTAAAAAAACAGTTAAAGCTAAACCACCTTCAAGACGGACTGAGATTGTCTTTCTAGGAGGACCAATCAGATTCCAACATGAGAGACCACTTGGCCCCACAGGAAGTGCAGTCATTCTTTCTGTATTGCTTCATTTAGACACCAACGCCGAGGTGCTATTGTGAATGTCTGGTGTGTTTATTTGAATGAACCTGTCCTCTATAGAGTAGGGTAATTGAATTCTTGGTTCCCTTTTGGCAGGAAAAGGTTCAGGAAGTGTGGCCTGGCTGAAGGAAGCATGACACTGGGGATGTGGTTTTGAAACCAATTCCAGTTTCTTCATCTCTGGACCTTGCTTCATGTTTAAGATTTGGGCTTTCAGCTGGGCATGATATTACAGGGCTCTAATCCCAGCACTTGAGAGGCAGAGGCAGGTGGATCTTTCTGAGTTTGAGGCCAGGCTGTTCTCCATAATGAGTTCTAGGACAGCCAGTGAGACCTTGTCTCAAAAACCCAAACCAAATCATATCAGAACAAGCTGGACTAAAAATCACGGGCTCTAAGTATGAGGCTCCAGAAAGAATGTCTGCCTGCTGCCACGCTCCCTGCTCGAATAGTGAAGGTGGTTGTTGAGTCTCATGGGAACTGAAGTTGAGCCTGGTGGAACAAAGTTTTAATCCTAGCACTTGGTAAATTGAGGGAGAGGAGGGATTGTTGCACTTTTTATTGTGTGGGCTATAGTATGAAATCTTGATTAAAACAAAACAACAATAAAAATAGCTAAGGGGAAAAAGTATGAATGTGTGTGGTTGTGGCTGTCTTGTTCCTGGAAGTATCTATTGTGATCTTCTGGAGAATACCTTAGGAATGTAGGAAAGAAAGTTGAAGGACAAAGAAGTCTCAGATTGGTGGAGAGCTTGTGAGGAATCCTAGGAATTCAGTCTTTAGGGATGGCGTGCCTTAGGTCAAGGGGTGCTGTCTGAGACCGTGTCCTGGTGGGGTCTTCAACTGTGCCCAGCATAACAAGTCACATCCATATGACTCGATTTAAGTCTTTCTGCGACCCCATTGGTGCTGAGGGTTCTACCTGGCCTTCCCTTCTGTCACTTATCACTCTTTGAAAATGATAGAAATGGTTTATGTAAGATGTAAGAGCTAGCTAGGAATACGCTAGAGTTATTGACCAAACAGTGTTGCAATTAATATAGTTTCAGTATGATTATTTCGGGTCCAAGCAGATGTGAAATGAATGAGCAGTCTCTGCCAACAGTAGCAGATATAGAATTGATTCTCAGCAATTGCACATGGTGGCTCACCACTGCCTGTAACTCCAGTTTCAGGAGATCCAGTGACCTCTTTTGACCTCTGAGGGCACCAGGCCCACATGTGTTGCACATACATACATGCAGTCAAAACATAGAATAAATCTAAGCAATAATTAAATGAACCACGTCAAGGACAGTCCCAGATTGCCCTCCTAGGAGGACCAATCATGTCCCAAGAAGAGCGACCACTCTGCCCAGCAGCAAGTGCAGTCACTGCTTCATTACTGCCCTGTCACTCAGGGATGAACCCAGAGATGCTCCTGTGAATGGATGGTGTGCTGGTTTGGGTGAGCCTGTCCTCTGTAGAGCAGGATGTTTGAATACTTGGTCCCCAGTTGGTGGTAGCTGTTTGTACAGGCTCAGGAGGCAAGGCCTGGCTGAAGGAAGTGTGTCACTGGGAGTATGACTTTAAAACTTATTTCTTTATCTTTGGACCTTGCTTGAGGTTTAAGATGTGTGTTCTCAGCTAGGCCTGGTATCACATGGCTTTCATCCCAGCACTGGAGAGGCAGAGCAAGGCAGATCTTTATGAGTTTGTGTCCATCCTGTTCTCCATAGTTCTAGGACAGCCAGACACGCAAACCAGCTGTGTGGTGGTGGCACAGGCCTTTAACCACAGTACTTTTGAGGCACAGGCAGGAGTATCTCTGTGAGTTTGAGGTGAGCCTGATCTACACTACAGAGCGAGTTCCAAGACAAGCCAGGACTGTTACACAGAGAAACCTTGTCTCGAGAAACAAACAAACAAAATTCTAGTCTACCAAGAGATGTGCTACATAAAAAAACCCAAACCAAACTAAAGCAATGTGGGTTCTACACTTGCTGCTCCAACCACCATGCACCCCAGGTGCCATGCTTCTCTGCTGTGAGGTGATGGACTCTTGTCCTCTGAAACTCTAAGATCCCAAACCCTTCCTTCTGTGTGTGACCATGGCCTTGGTGTTCATCCCAGTAGCAGAGAGTAATGAATACAGCTACTATATCAACAATGAAATCTTCACAGGACAGACGGTCTCTGTTACACCTGCTCAGCTCTGCTCTTGGAGTTTGAAAGCAACCAGAGACAATAGTGACAATACATCCATGAAGAGCATGGCTGGACCTGCCCCTAGGACCCTCTGACCAGGACAATCTGTCAGTCAGAGGTGTCAGTTTTAGGAAATGCCCTGGGTGGAGTTCATGGCAGTGTCTAATTGGAGAATCATCTTGCTTGGGCAGGAGTCAGCATGACCCACCTGCAGCAGGGAAAATACACTCTAATTCACTGTGGCTCCTGGCCTGGCCCTGGGCCCTGGAGAGAGCAGCCTCTGGGTCTGGGCTATCAGAAGACCCATCAGGCTTCAGGCAGAAGTCATTAGGTGAGCACTTTGCCTCTAGGCTATTAGGTAGACAGGTCACAGTCAGATAGGATGTCCAGAAGAGAGACATTGCTGCAGGGACATAACATGAAAACTGCCTGGCAGGGACAGACAAGGACTTTTTCTGACAGAACATCTCCAGTTCCCCAGATGGTCATGAAAATCTTACCTCATCTAGGGAAAGTAACTCAGGTTAGTTCTGAAGTAAGCTGCCACCTCTCCCTCAGCAAGTACTTTGGACCTTGAGGAGTGTCCTCTATGGGCATGAAATCCAAGGAATCCACAGGACAGCAATGGAGAGATCAAGAAACCCTAAAGCCAGCCCCCCTCCTGTCATTTCTAGCTGACCCAGATGTCACAGGCAGCATAGAACCCACTGATTCCCGGGAAATATGCAGCTTGCACAGCACATTTGAACACACTCTGGGGGGATGGGCGCCAATACTGGTACATGGGGTAGACCCTAATCTGGGGTCAGAAGAGTGATGGAGACCAAATCTGCTGTCCTGTTCATCAGCTCGCTGCCTTCTGAGCCAGTTACACTAAATGTAGACTCGAGTGTTTAATGTAGGATAGGTATAGTAAGGCTTGCCTGGTGGGAAATTTCAATGCCTGCCATTTACAGAAAACAAACAAACAAAACCCAAACCTATTCCTACATAAAGGAACACCATTAATTGATGCCGTTTCCCCAGGAGGTAGACTACATGAGCCTAGGATGCCAGGGCAGAGTCTTCCACATATCCCTACCCAGTACCATTGCTGGAATCCACTATAGTCAGCCCTGATTAGCTGAGGTGCTAATCCACAGATTGTCACCTGGTGGAAAAGGGGCTGAAAAGCACTTTAAGGATGGGGAAGAGGGAAAAATATATGGGCAGGGAAGCGTGCTGAGCCGGCTTGATGAGTCTCTGGAATGAAGCTGAGATGGTTCTCTACAAAGTGTTCATCCCAGCACTTCTCTTTGCTAGACCTAGAGAGAGAAGGAATTGCTGCAAATTCTTTTTTTTTTTTTTGATTTTTCGAGACAGGGTTTCTCTGTGGCTTTGGAGCCTGTCCTGGAACTAGCTCTGTAGACCAGGCTGGTCTCGAACTCACAGAGTTCCGCCTGCCTCTGCATCCCGAGTGCTGGGATTAAAGGCGTGCGCCACCATCACCCGGCTGCTGCAAATTCTTTAGTGTGGGCTATGACCAAAGTCCTGCAGTAAAACAAAGCAACAGCAAGAATAAAAGTGTAAAATGTGAGAGAGAGGGTGGTTGTTGATACCGTTTTCCCTGAAGCAACCTTTGTCATCTGCTGGGATAATACGATGGAATGATGGGAAAGAAAGTTCCAGGGCATAGAGGCTCAGGAATGGAGGAGGGCTCCTGAGGAATCCCCTAGGAAGACAGTCTTCAGAGCACAGACTGCCTTCAATCCAGGGGAGCTGTATGAGCCCCTTGGCAGGATCTGGCACTGTGCCCATCACCTCTGGACCTCCTGACTCGGCTTAGCCTTCCTGTGGACACCAGTATGAGAGAATGCTCACGGTGTCATGGTGATTTTTCCCTCCTCCCCTGGTTATGGTAGGGGCAAGGCAAAGGACAGTGTGCAGCGGCAAGTGCCACCTTTCCACAGATGCTGTCTTTACTGAAAGTGCCTCCTTTCTGAGGGTCTTGGAGCCTCCCAGAGGATTTCAATAGCCAGTTCCCTCCCCACCCCATCCCCCTTCCAGCGCCCTTCTGGTTAAATCGCAGCATCTCACAGGCGGGGTAGCATGGACCACAGACAGATCAGCAGAACCGAGAAACACAGCGCCTTAGTGGAAAGGTGGCTGCATTTTTTTTTTTTGTCATAGCCTGAGCAACAGGTTTAGTAATCAGAGTTGCAGTTCCCTCTCCTCTCCATCCTCTTCCCCACAACCCTCAGGTTAGAACAAGGCAACTCACCTGTGGGTAGCGCGCATACACCAGACAGATCAGTAGAACAGGAAAGCACAGAGCCTGCGTGGAAAGACAGAGCACGGCTGCTGCATTCTTTGTCATATCCTGAGCAACAGGTTTAGTAATCAGAGTTTTGGAGAGAAGCGCTGAGGTCTCAGTGCTGCCCTGCAGAGGGTTCACAAAAGTACCATGCACCAGACTGTGAATTTTCAGTGGGGATTCTGGGCATGGTCACAGGACTTGCTCCAGAAACTTTTAAGCTGACTGCCAAGGAAGAGACTATGACCCAAGTGATGCAGGCTATTGTCCAATCCCCAGGCTCCTAAACCTCCTGGTCCCTCCCAAACAACCAACCATGGCTCAGACTTCTAAATCCATGACAACTGACCCCGCCCAAAACGCAAACTCCTCTAAAAATCATATTTTTTTCTTGCGGTCTGACACCGGAAAGGGACGTGTGTTCCTAAGAGCAGTCATGCCAGAAGAAATCTGAAGTACTCCCAGGAGTTTCTCTCCGGAGGCTTTGACACACACCTCCTTTATCTTCAGCCTCACCACCAGTGTCCCCTTGCCACCCCCACTCCCCCTGCAGCCCGCTGCTGTCTGACCTCCCCTCCAATATTCAGCTGGTCCTTCTGCACTTCTCACCACATTCCCTCCTCCTGCATCTCAACCCCAGACTCATTTTCTCCACCAGGTTCCTTCCTCTCAACCCTGTCCTCCCCCCCTCATGTTAATTGTTGTTCTGATCCTTACCCAGTGCCCCAGCATTCCCCATCCCCTTACAGCCTCAGTCATTCCCCCTCCCCCACCTCCATCTCCTTCCGTCATCCCCTCACCAACACACAGGGAAGACAACTACTATCTTGTCAGCAAGGCTGTGCATTTCTCCTCAACCCTGTGACATTGGAATCTAAGACCTTTAGAAAGTTTGGCAATCACAAAATTATTCCAATTAGAAACAGATTCTGGGGCCTAGAGAAATGGCTCAGAAGTTAAGAGCACTGATTGCTCTTCCTCAGGACCCATGTTGGAATTGTATCCCCTCTTCTGCATTGTGCCCTGAGCCTTAGGTGTGGGATATTTTGAGGAAGCATCTCTTGGGACTGGCTCCACAACTCTGCATGTTGATTGACTGTGGTTTTCTATAGAGGTCTCCATCCTCTCCAAAGAGAAGTTTCCTTAATGGGGGTGAAGAATACATTAACCCTTGTGTTAAAGGATAAATGCTTATAGATTGCTGTTAGAGATTATGCTGGTTTAGTAAATTAGTGGTTGTGGATTCTCCTCCAATAACTATGCCTTCAGCACTGAGTAGTTAGATGTGTTTCCAGTACCACGCAGGCATGATGTCCCTCTTGCTGAGCAGGTCTTAAGTTCAGTGAATTAGCTGCTGGTTACCACCAATGCATATGTGCCACTTTTGTACCTATAAGGGTTACTGTGGCATGCTACTCATTGATGTGGTCCGTAGGCATTGATTGCTGGGTGGGACTGTTGGATGCCTCTCTCCTTTGGAAGCTTGCATGGCACCTTTAGAAAGAGTCCTCAGGGAGGTGACTTTAGGTCAGTTCCAGCTCAGGGTCCTCCGGTCCTGTTTCTAAAGTGCATGGTGTCTTCAGGAAAAGGGACTTACCTTTCATCTCTGGGAGTAGAAAAGTAAAAAAACAATACACTGTACGTTTTGAAAGTTTTTAAACAGTCCTGATGAAAAACTCAAAAGAAGGCTTCTCTTGCCTGGTTGTGGTTTTTGTTAGGTAGTCTCTAGGGGGAGCACCATCAGCCAATATGAAAAAAATCTAATTAAAACTATATATGTGTCATCATACACTTAATTACATTTGTTATATTTTTAGGTAAATAGTAGTATGACTCCTTGTGACTTTTCCAGCCATTGTATTGTTTTATTTTACCTCCCTTCCTCCTTCTGTATTTACCTCCATCCACGTTCCCTAAGGAGACATCATTTTCCATATTTCCCTATCATCTCTGTCCCATGAATTTTGATATTCCCCTTCACCCTCATCCCACCTACTTCTGCACTGACCTTCCTCTCCATCCATAAGTCCCACTTCCCTTGTCCCTATCAGATTATCTAACTATTAGAAGATCTTGCAAAACTCACACTCAAGACTCTAATTTTGCCCACTCTTGATGTGTTACATTTGTGGGTACTCAGAGTCTGCAGCCCTTTTTTGACATGGACCCTCACTAGATCCTGAGACTCAGTATCTGTCTCATGTTTTATCACGGTGACAATCAAGGGCACCTGGAGTTCCCAGACAAGCAAGCCTTTTCAGACACCTCTTCTCACCAATATGAAAGATTGGATCAACCTCACATCCTCCCACAGGACAAAGGGCCACTAGAGTCTGTCTGCATTGGACCCTGTCAAGCTCTCACAGTCCACCTACAGTCAACTACAAGGCCTGCCACTATGGATCCATCTGTCCAGAGTTAAGATGCTCTGTCCACAGAATCTCCACTGATCTGTTCTTTTGAGCCTCTTGAGATCTGTTTCCTCTTCTCATGACCTAATCCCCCCAGTGAGTTCTGGAGCTGGAACTCATTTTGTCTTCTATCTTAGTTAGGGTTTCTATTGCAGTAATGAAACACCATGACCAAAGCAGCCTGATGAAGAATGGGTTTATTTGGCTTCTGTATGCCGAGTCACAGTCCACTGAGGGAAGCCAAGGCTGAAACTCAAGCAGGGCAGGAACCTGGAGGCAGCAGCTTATGCAGAGGCCATGGAAAGGTTACTGTCTTGCTCTTCATGGCTTGCTCAACCTGCTTTCTTCTGGGACCCAGAACCACAATCCCAGAGTCAGCAACACCCACCATGGGCTGGACTTTCCCACATCAAGTACTAGTTAAGGAAAAAACCTTCCAGGCTTGCCCACCATCCAATATTCTGATCTCATGGAGGCATTTTCTCAGCAGAGGTTTCCTCCTCTCAGATGATTTCAACACTGTTTCAGGTTCACAAGAAACAAGGCAGCACATCATGCTAGGGGGCAAGTGCTTTTCCCACCGAGCCATCTTGCCCGTGAGTGCTTGTGAGTTTGCTCTGCATCTTTGGTTTCTGCTTTCTTACCCTGAGATGCTCCTCAGTAGTCAAGAATCTCGGCTTATTGTGTTCAGTGATATCATTCTACAACATTTTTCCTCGTGTTCCCTTGATGTCCTAAAGGACAACTTGGCTTTCAGAATTTATTAGAGACCTTTTTCCTTCTGTCAGATTGCATAGACTATTCCTAGACAGTGATTGTCCCAGTTTCAATTTCTATTCAAAGACTAAAATGTGGTCATGAAAGTGCAGTTGGGGACTTAATCAATGGCTCTTACTCATATCTCTCTGTCTTAATGATTATATCAGGATTCCCCATAAAGGGAATTCCTGCCAGGCAGTAGTGGTCCATGCCTTTAATCCCAGCACTCAGGAGGCAGAGGCAGGTGGATCTCTGTGGGTTGGTGCGTCCCAGGGGACTCTGTGACTCCTCTGGTATTCCCAGGTAATCTGCAGTTCTGACCTCTGTTGTTCTTGGGCAGGTTGGCACCTCAGGTCTCTCTTTTACTGGTTTTTCAAGAAAGGATTTCTCTTTTTAGCTCTGGCTTTCCTGGAACTTGCTCTGTTGACCAGGCTGTCCTACAACTCCCTTAACCTTACTTTGGTAGACTCTTCAGGGTTTTCTTTTTTTTTTATTTTTCCATTCAAAAAATTTACACTTCCTCCCCTCCTCCCATTCCCCTCCCGCTCCCCCACCCCCTCCTCCCTCCCTCTCCCTCCTTAAAAGAGGGCCCTGCCCTGTGGGAAGTCCAAGCCCTTCCTCCACACTCCATCCAGTCCTAGGAAGCTTTGCATCCAAATAGACAAATAGACTAGGGTCCCAAAAAGCCAGTACATGCAGTAGAAACAAGTCCCAGTGCCTTTATCAATGGCTTCTCAGTCAGCCCTCATTTTCAGCCACATTCAGAGAGTCAGTTTGATCTCATGCTCATTCATTCCAGGTCCCGCTGGATTTGGTGAGCTCCCATTAGAACAGGCACACTGTCTCAGTGGGTGGACCAATCCTTTGCAATCCAGACTTCCTTGCTCATCTTCTCCCTCCTTCTGCTCTTCAACTGGACCTTGGGGGCTCAGTCCGTTGCTCTGATGAGGGACTTTGTCTCTATCTCCATCTGTTGCCAGAGGAAGATTCTATGGTGATATTTGAGATAATCATCAGTGTGATAGTGGGGCAAGGACAGTTCAGGCACCCTCTACTCTACTGCTCAAGGACCTAGCTGGGGACATCCCCGTGGACACCTGGGATCCCCTCTAGAGCCAAGTCTCTTGCCAACCCTAAAATGGCTCCCTTAATGTAGATATCTTCTTCCCTGCTCCTATATCTGTCCTTCCTCCATCTCCACCATCCCACTCCCCCAAGCACTCTCTAGTCTTTCCCTTTTCTCTTCTCTCTCTCCCTCTCCCCTTCCCCTAACCCCACAACCACCCCATGCTCCCAACTTATGCCCGGCAATCTTGTTTGCTTCCAATTTCCAAGAGGATCTATATATGTTTTTCTTTGGCTTGACCTTGTTATTTGGCTTCTCTAGGCTTGTCAACTATAGGCTTAATGTCCTTTGTTTATGACTAGAGTCCAGTAATGAGTGGGTACATTCCATATTCATCTTTTTGGGTCTGGGTTATCTCACTCAGGATAGTGTTTTCTATTTCCATCCATTTGCATGCAAAATTCAAAATGTCATTATTTTTTACTGCTGAGTAGTACTCTAATGTGTACATGTTCCACGCTTTCTTTATCCATTCATTCTTCCATTGAGGGGCATCTAGGTTGTTTCCAGGATCTGGCAATTGCAAATAATGCTGCTATGAACATAGTTGAACAAATGCTTTTGTAGTATGATTGGGCATCTCTTGGGTATATTCCCAAGAGTGATATTGCTGGATCCTGAGGTAGATTAATTCCTAATTTCCTGAGTGTAGGGATAAGTCCCACCCCTTAGGGGGCGTGTTCGCCTTGGGCTAATGTTTACCTATAAATCTGACAAGCTTGCTCCCAGCCATCTCTTCTGCTTTCCTGGTCTCCACTGGAACGGTGGTTCTGTAAGTCTATTTCCCCATTAATGCTGTATATATTTTTACAATCTATCTGCATTCATTTATGCCATTACACCTGAGAATCCACCACACTGATTTGAAAAGTGGTTGCACAAGATTGCATTCCCACCAACAATGGATGAGTGTTCCCGTTGTTCCACATCCTCTCCAGCATAAGCTATCATTGGTGTTTTTAATTTTAGCCATTCTGACAGGTGTAAAATGGTATCTCAAAGTTGTTTTGATTTGCATTTCCCTAATCGCTAAGGAGGTTGAACACGACCTTAGGTGTCTTTTGGGCATTTGAACTTCATCAACTGAGAATTCTCTTTTCAGTTCAGTAACCCATTTTTTAATTGGGCTATTTAGAATTTTCATGTCCAGTTTCTTGAGTTCTTTATATATTTTGGAGATCAGACCTTTGTCTGATGCGGGGTTGGTGAAGATCTTCTCTCATTCAGTAGGAAGCCTTTTTGTCTTAATGACAGTGTCCTTTGCTTTACAGAAGCTTCTCAGTTTCAGGAGGTCCCATTCATTTATTCAGTGTTGCTCTTGATGTCTGTGCTATTGTGTTATACATAGGAGGCAGTCTCCTGTGTCCATGTGTTGCAGACAACTTCCCACTTTTTCTTCTATCAGGTTCAGTGTGGTCAGATTTATATTGAGGTCTTTAATCCATTTGGACTTGAGTTTTGTGCATGGTGATAGATCTATTTTCATTCTTCTACAGGTTGACATCCATTTATGCCAGAACCATTTGTTAAAGATGCTTTCTTTCTTCCATTGTACACTTTTAGCTCCTTTATCGAAAATCAGGTGTTCATAGGTTTGTGGGTTAATATCCGGGTCTTCAATTCAATTCCATTGGTCAACGCCTCTGTTTTTATGCCAACACCAAGCTGTTTTCATTACTGTAGCTCTGTAATAGAGTTTGAAGTCAGGGATGGTAATGCCTCCAGAAGTTCCCTTATTGTGTAGGATTGTTTTGGCTATCCTGGGTTTTTTGTTTTCCCATATAAAGTTGATTATTGTTCTCTTAAGGTCTGTGAAGAATTTTATTGGGATTTTAATAGGGATTGCATTGAATTTATAGATTGCCTTTGGTAGAACTGCCATTTTTACTATGTTGATCCTACCCACCCAAGAGCATGGGAGATCCTTCCATTTTCTGGTGTCCTCTTTGATTTCTTTCTTCAAAGCCTTAAAGTTCTTGTCAAATAGATCTTTCACTTCCTTGGTTAGAGTTACTCCAAGATACTTTATGCTATTTGTGGCTATCATAAAAGGTGAAGTTTCTCTGATTTCCCTCTCTGCTTCTCTATCCTTTGTGTATAGGAGGGCTACTGATTTTTTGGAGTTGATATTGTGTCCTGCCACATCACTGAAGGTGTTTATCAGTTGTAGAAATTCTTTGGTAGAGTTTTTGGGATCACTAATGTACACAATCATATTATCTGCAAAAAACTACAGTTTGACTTCTTCCTTTCCAATTCGAATTCCCTTGATCTCCTTATGTTGCCTTATTGCTGTTGTAAGAACTTGAAGGACTATGTTGAAGAGATATTGTGAGAGTGGACAGCCTTGTCTTGTTCCTGATTCTAGTGGAATGGCTTTGAGTTTCTCTCCATTTAATTTGATATTAGCTGTTGGTTTGTTTTATATTGCTTTTATTATGCTTAGATATGATCCTCGTATCCCTACCCTCTCCAAGACCTTTATCATAAAGGGGTGTAGAATTTTGTCAAATGCTTTTTCAGCATCTAACGAAGCCATCATATGGTTTTTTTCTTTCAGTTTATTTATATGATGGATTACATTGATATATTTTCATATGTTGAACTAGCCCTGCATCTCTGGGATGAAGCCTACTTGATCATAATAGATTATTTTTGATGTGTTCTTGGATTCGGTTTGCCAGTATTTTATTGAGAATTTTTACATCAATGTTCATGAGGGAGACTGGTCTGTAATTCTTTATCTTGGTTGAGTCTTTGTGTGGTTTTGGTATTAGGGTAACTGTAGCTCATAAAAAGAGTTTGGCAATGACTCTTCTGTTTCTACTATGTGAAACACCTTAAGGAGTATACGTATCAGCTCTTCTTGGAATTTCTGTTAAAATTCTGCATTAAAACCATCTAGTCCTTGATGTGGGAATGTCATATATCAATCTGTTGATTTCATTGGTTAAGCAATAAAGAAACTGCTTGGCCCTCATAGGTTAAAACATAGGTGGGAGGAGTAAACAGAACAGAATGCTGGGAGGAAGAGGAAGTGCGCTCAGACTTGACAGCTCTGCTCTCTGGAGCAGAGACGCCATGCTCCCCTCTCCCGGGAAGATGTGATAGCTCTGCTCTCTGAGGCACACACGATGAAGCTCCGGACCAGGATGGACGTAGGCTAGAAACTTCCAGGTAAGCGCACCTAGCAGTGCTACACAGAAGATTAGAAATGGGCTAAATTAATATGTGAGAGCCGGGCGGTGGTGGCACACGCCTTTAATCCCAGCACTTGGGAGGCAGAGGCAGGCGGATCTCTGTGAGTTCGAGACCAGCCTGGTCTATAAGAGCTAGTTCCAGGACAGGCTCTAAAGCTACAGAGAAACCCTGTCTTGAAAAAACCAAAAAAAAAAAAAAATTAATATGTGAGAATTAGCCTAGAAGAGGCTAGATAGAAACGGGCCAAGCAGTGTTTAAATGAACACAGTTTGTGTGTTGTTATTTCGGGGCATAAGCTAGCCAGGCAGCCGGGGTGCCGGGGACGCAGCCCTGCCGCTCCTACTACTACAAGTCCTGGGCTTTTTTTGGTTGAGAGGTTTTTATGACAGCTTCTATTTTCTCACGACTTATAGGTCTATTTAAATTGTTCACCTGGTCTTGATTTAATTTTGGTATATGGCATTTATCTAAAAACAAGTCCATTTCTTTTATATTTTCCAACTTTGTGGCATATAGGCCTTTGTAGTAAGACCTATTGATTCTCTGAATTTCCTCAGTGTCTTTTGTTATGTCCCCCTTTTCATTTCTGATCTTATTAATTTGTGTATTCTCTCTCTGCCATTTAATTAGTTTGGATAGGTATTTATCAATCTTTTTGATATTCTCCAAGAACCAGCTTTTTGTTTCATTGATTCTTTGGATTGTTTTCTGTGTTTCTATTTTGTTGATTTCAGCCCTCAGTTTGATTATTTCCAGTCTTCTACTCCTCCTAGGTGAGTCTGCTTCTTTTTTTTCCCTAGAGCTTTCAGCTGTGCTGTTAAGTCTCTAATGTGAGCTTTCTCCATTTTCTTAATGTGGGCACTTAGAGCTATGATCTTTCCTCTTAGCATTGCTTTCATAGTGTCCCATAGGTTTGTGTAGCGGCGTAAACGAATGCAGACAGATTGTAAAAATATATATAGTTTTAATGTAGAAATAGACTTACAGAACCACCGTTCCCACGGAGACTAGGAAAGCAGAAGACAAGACGGCTGGGAGCACGCTCACCAAATTTATAGGCAAACATTAGCCCGAGGCGAACACGCCCCCCAAGGGGTGGGACTTATCCCTACATCTCCCCTGTTTGTCTAAATTAGACAGAACCAAACCAAATACAACTATATACAATAACAACAAATAATAAATAAAACAAACAATATTGAGAACAAAAGCTTTGCTAGGCATTCTATCTCAAGGAGTCCAAATAATGTACAGAGTAACTACAATTATATAATCTTCAACTCCGTCAAAGATCTGAGAAGGGAATAAACACTACTCAACAAATGAGATATATCCAAAATGTGCAACAATTGACAGAGACAACTGACTACCTGGACAATCACCCAAAGTCTCGTTTGCAATGTTGAGTCAACCAATTTTGTCTAAGGCCTAACATAACTGACATACCATTATTAAAGGCAAGGTACTTTTCAAAACTATCTTACCCTGTCTTGGCAGGATATGACAGTCCTGTTTTATCCATTGATGCACGCTCTGTATCTGTGTCAGTGGTTGATGTATGGGCATTTCTTTGCCCAAAGGTCAGTTCTGCCAAATAGAAAGGCTCCAGGTGGAGTGTCTTTGGTGCTCAACATTCTCTCGGGAATAGAGCGGTGTTGCCAGGAGCAATTGTGTCTCACTATCACGAAACTCTGAGTTAGATTAAAGGCCATTTTCTACAGTTCTTTGAAGAGGTTGAAGACTATCTATCTATACTGAGTATAATCACTATATATCTAAAGAACCTGATTAGTCTGATTATAAATGACAAACTTAGATGACTATTTATCAATATAATTCTCAATATCTATCTAACTTAAAGACTAAGACAATAAACAACTGTGTAACAAATGACGATAATGACCTCCAAATATAAACACTGTACAAATATACATTGCAATATGGCAAATATATATCAATACACAAACATTATATAAGTATCTTAATCAGAGGTAGAAATGTACATTGCAATATGGTAAATATATACAATATATATATATCAATACAATATATGTCAATATATAAAAATGTTTTAAACAGACATAGAAACATGCATGCATACAATAGTCAATATAATTTAACTTTGTTTCAATATACAAGAATTGATACCAATATATTTGTCTAAAAGCAGTAACTCACAATTATAAATCTATTATCCCATCATTCCCTCTTTTTTTTTTCAAAATGATCCCTGAGCTTATAAAATTCTGCCCCCAACCTCCCAACCCCTAAATGATGTCCCTAAACCCAGGGGTAAACTTTACTGGGAGAGCAGACGTCGTCTTGTAGAATTACTTCCAGCTGTCATGGGGGCGACGTTCTTTCTGGGGGATCCTGTGAAAGTAAAATGATGGTTAAATTTCAAGATCAATGTCTTTTAAAATTGCCAATAGTCTCTGAGTATTTTGTGGAGGTCTGGCCAGAATGTTGTACAAGATGTGCACCATTTCAGCTAACCAAGTTGCGATCGTCTTGTGCAGCTGGTATCCAAAACAGGTCTTGTAGTAGCGCTATCAGTATCATGACATCATATCAACCAGGTAGAGTTGTTGTTGTGGGGCCCCATCTTCTTCCTGGAAACTTCAAATGTCACTTCAGGAAAAACTCATTGTGAAAAACTTAAACATTAATCATATAGACATATACAGACATACATATATATATATTCAATGAAAGGCATGATAGATATATTCAATGAAAAGTATGATAGATATGAAGAAAAGCAAAGATGTTTTCTAAACTCATATTTCTTTCTGTCCCATATCATGGCTCTTGACATGAGACAGAAACTCCAGAAACTCTGGGTTTTTCTCTTACTAACAGGCTTGGAATTGGAGAGGGACTGAGCCAAAGTCCAACTTCAAAACCAGCTCTACATATTTATAAAGAAATATTTAATAAGACATATATATATATATACATATATATATATATATAAATTAATACTTACAAAATGTGTCCATCCATCAGTAATTAAATATTCAGGGTCCCTCAATTTCTTTGAAGATGAGTATTTTCCTGTGGAGATAGGAAAAGAGCCCTGCCTCCAACCTATCTGTATTTCTTACCATCAGTATGCTCGCCATCCTTATGAAAGAATTGTTATTTATCCTTTCCAAGTGACTTCTCTTCTTCAAACCGAACCTTTATTAATTTTGACGGTATCCACAATTTTTCCTCACCTGTGGAGATAAGAGCAAAACCCCTTCCCCAACGCAGCACATCTCCTGGCTTCCATTGTGAGGTCAGCACATCCTTGAAATAAACTGGTTGATTTAGTTCAGTAGACTTTTCCATTATCCAATGTCTTTCTGCAGCCGTTGTTCCCTTCTCATTAGCGTTGAGAAAATTCAAGGTTAACAAAGCATTATGTAGCCTATTTCTGGGGGTGTTTTCCACCCCTTTCTGTTTGTTCAACATATCTTTTATAGTTCGATTTGATCTTTCTATGACAGCTTGACCTGTAGGATTGTATGGTATACCTGTAACATGCTTGATATTGTAATAATCAAAAAACCGTTTCATTTTCCTAGAAACATAAGCAGGACCATTGTCTGTTTTTATTTGTGTAGGTATACCCATGATGGCCATGACTTCTAATAAATGAGTGATTACTGAATCAGCTTTTTCTGAACTTAAAGCAGTTGCCCACTGAAAGCCTGAATAAGTGTCAATGGTGTGATGAACATATTTTAATTTGCCAAATTCTGCAAAGTGGAACACATCCATCTGCCAGATTTCATTCCTTTGGGTGCCCTTTGGATTAGCCCCTGCAGGCAGTGGCGTTTGTTTATAGAAAGAGCAAGTAGGGCATTTCTTTACAATCTCCTTTGCTTGTTGCCATGTAATTGAAAACTCTTTCTTCAAACCTTTGTTATTAACATGATGTTTTTTATGAAATTCAGAGGCTTGTAGCACACTACCAATCAATAATTGATCAATTTCTGCATTACCTTGTGCTAGAGGACCTGGCAGACCCGTATGGGATCGGATATGTGTTATGTACATAGGGCAAAGCCTGTTCCTGATCAAATCTTGAACCTGGAGAAACAATGAGGTTAGTTCTGTATCATCAGGTATAAATTCAGCAGTTTCAATATGTAAAATAACACTTTCTGCATATTGTGAATCAGTGACTATATTAATAGGTTCTTTAAAATCCCTTAGCACCATAAGAATGGCATATAATTCTGCCTTCTGGACAGAATTATAAGGACTTTGTTCCACCTTACCCAAGTCTTCTGATTTGTAACCTGCCTTCCCTGATTTATTGGCATCAGTATAGAATGTACGGGCTCCAGTTATTGGAGCATCACGGACGATTCGAGGAAGAATCCAAGAAGTTCTCTTTATGAAGTTAAGCCTCTTGCTTTTTGGATAGTTGTTATTAATGTCTCCCAAAAAATTAGCACAAGCTCTTTGCCATGGTTCATTATCTTCCCATAATTTCTTTAGTTCATCAGCAGTGAAAGGCACTATAATTTCTGCTGGGTCTATGCCTGCTAGTTGACGAAGTCTCAGCTTGCCTTGTATAATTAACTCAGAGACATTTTCCACATAAGTTTTCAGTTTCTTACTTGGTTTATGTGGTAAAAAGATCAATTCCAGAATAATATCATCTCTCTGCATTAAAATTCCTGTAGGAGAAATTTTTGATGGTAGTATGACGAGAATACAATCGAGCTCTGGATTCACCCTGTCCACATGTGCCTGTTGTAATTTTTCCTCAATCATTGTCAGTTCCTCTTCTGCTTCAGCTGTTAATTCTCTGGGACTGTTTAAATCTTTATCACCATCCAAGGTTTTGTTCAAATGAATTATTAGATCAGGTGTTATTCCAATAGCTGGTCGTAGACTGGAAATGTCTCCTAACAGTCTTTGAAAGTCATTAAGAGTCCGTAGGCGATCTCTCCTAATTTGTGCTTTTTGTGTCTTAATTTTTTGCAAACCTATTCTATAACCTAAATAATTAACAGAATCTCCCTTCTGAATCTTTTCAGGAGCGATTTGCAATCCCCATTTAGGTAAAAGTATCTTTATTTCTTCAAACAGTCTGTTCAAGGTATCCATGTTTGAATCGGATAACAAGATGTCGTCCATGTAATGGTATACTATAGATTTGGGAAATTTCTTGCGTATTATTTGCAATGGTTGGCTCACAAAATATTGGCACAGGGAGGGGCTATTTAACATACCCTGGGGGAGAATGGTCCAGTGGTACCTCCTCGAAGGTTGAGAATTGTTATAAGTAGGCACTGTGAAGGCAAATTTTTCTCTATCTTCTTTTTGCAAAGGTATAGTGAAAAAACAATCCTGGAGAGGGAGGGGGAGAGGAGTGGGGGAAGGGGGAGAAGGGTGGGAGGAGGGGGAGAAGGGTGGGAGGAGGGGGAGAAGGGTGGGAGGAGGGGAAGGGAAATGGGAGGCTGGGAGGAGGTGGAAACTTGTTTTTTGTTTATGTTTTTTTCTCTTCTTTTCACAATAAAAAAACAAAAAAAACAAAACAAAAAAAAAAACCAAAACAAAACAACAAAAAAAAACAGCTTAATCTTAAGCACCTGTCTGAGTTTAGGTTCTTCACAATGGGCTTCTAATCAGAATCAGTCCCACCACAAGCCCTTCTGCAATTCTCCTCAGTCAACCATTTACCTGAAACATCCTTATGATTCTTCCTGAATCCTAATGTGAATACTTGTCTTGAGAGAAAATAAAATAAAAGTCTTAAAAAAAAACAATCCTTTAAATCAATAACTATGAGAGGCCATCCTTTTGGTAATAAAGAGGGCAAAGGAATTCCAGATTGCAGAGGGCCCATAGGTTGAATAACCTTTTTGATGGCCCTGAGATCTGTCACCATTCTCCATTTACCTGATTTTTTCTTAACCACAAATACAGGAGAATTCCAAGGGCTGGTAGATTCTTCTATATGTCCAGCATCTAATTGTTCTTGTACCAGCTGTTCTAAAGCCTGTAACTTTTCCTCAGCTAAAGGCCATTGCTTTGTCCATATTGGTTTCTCAGTCAACCATTTTAGAGGCAAGGCTGTTGGTATCTCTGAAGGGACATCAATTGTTTGTTCTTGCACAGCCCTAATGGCTGGTTTTCTCTGTTTGTAATATCTTTTAATATTATTTTCAGAAATATAGGCTCTAGAAGTCACAGGAATGTTAATTTTGGTATTCCATTGTTGTAATAGGTCACGACCCCATAAATTCATTGCAATATTGGCTACATATGGCTTTAATTTTCCTATTTGTCCCTTTGGCCCTATACATTCAACAAATCTCGTGCTCTGCCTTACTCGAGATAGGGTTCCAATTCCCAGGAGCTGAACATTTACATTCTGAAGAGGCCAATACCGATGCCAAGATTCTGGGGTAATGATACTTACATCAGCACCTGTGTCCAGCAGGCCAGTAATAAAAATGCCATTTACACACACTCTCAGTTTAGGTCTTTGATCATTTATAGAAGTTTGCCAAAACACACGTAACTTATCTTTCTGATCATTATTGCTTGTAACAGTAGGCATGGGGCTTCCTAATTGTCCTGATGAAGCACGTTCTCTGCAGAAACTGGATATGACTGAACCATGTTTGCCATGGGGGCCTGTGAGGCCCCCCTCTCACGTTTCCCATCTGTATCAGGTTGCCTTGTCTATCTCTTGTAGACCTGCATTCATTCGTCCAATGTCTGCCCTTTCCACATCTTCTACATAAACCTGAAGGCTGAGTCCTCCTATTTCTGTTATTTCTAGAAGATGCATTATTATTATTATTATTTCTGAAAGATGCATTATTATTATTATTACTATTTCTGAAAATCCGTTGTCTACAATTCCTTTTCATATGACCCATTTTGCCACAATTAAAACATTTGGTGTTCTGGTGTCTCCTTTTACCATTGGAAATTGCTTCTTCTACCCATGCTTCAGTGCCATAATCAAATGTATCAACATTGAGTGTATGCAAGACCCATTCTTCCAATGGCGCTGATCTGAGCTTTAAAGACCCCAAAATCCTTTTGCATTCCACATTTGCATTTTCATAAGCCAAAACTCAATCATTATATGTCTTGCTTCTGGGTCAGATATCCCTATTTGTACAGCCTTAGTTAATCTTTGTAAAAAGTCACTAAAGGGTTCTCTCTGACCCTGTTTAACTCTGACAAATGATTCCACTCTCTGTCCTGGGTCTTGTACCCTGTCCCAAGCCCTTAAGGCTGCTGTAGTACACATGGAGAGTGTGTTTTCATCCAAATTAGCTTGTTCTTGAGGGTTGGAAAAGAGCCCTTCACCTAGAATTTGATCTAGGGAAATGTCAATTCCCTTCGCTTTTTCCTGCTGTTCTAAGAGTCTAGCCTCTTGCCTGAATAAGCATTTCCATTTCAATTGCGGTCCACTCTCGAGTACCGCAGAGCTCAGCTGGAGCCAGTCCGAGGGGGTTGCTCTGCTTGTTGTGGCCCAAGATCTTAGCATCTCTTTAACAAAAGAGGCTTGCATCCCAAAAGTCATGACAGCCTGTTTTATTTCCTTGAGATCATTCATACGGACAGGCTCCCATGTATCCTCCTTGATGACCCTAGGGTTTTTGGAACCAATCACCTTCTCTGTTGTTATTACTGGAAAGGCAGGTAGAGCTTTGTAGAAATTGTCCCGGAGAGATTTACCCACAGATGTAGTTAAAATTTGCCTTTCTACCCTTTGCTCTTCTTCATCAGAATTTAGAAATTCCTCAATCTTTTCAATTCTATTCACCATTGCCTTCTGCAATATCTGAATCTCCTGTCCAGAATTATGTTCCAAAGCCTTCATTGAGGATTCTAAAGTATGAATTTGTCCGTTAGAGATAACATCTCATCTTTGGACATAATTTTTATGGCATAAACTGTGCCTTCTTGTATTGACAATCTTTCCGTCAATCTGTCATAAGCTTTAGACAAAATCTGATTGTCACATTCAGCAGTTTTGATTTTCTCAGTTAATGTTTCATTTCCTACAGAAAGGGACTGAATCTTATGGTCCAGATCAGCTGTTCCCTCTTCCATAGTAATGAATTTCTCCTTAATATCAGCCACTAATGTTTCAGTTCCTACAGAAAGGGACTGAACCTTACTATCCAGATCAGCTGTTCCCTCTTCCATAGTAATGAATTTCTCCTTAATATCAGCCCCGAGAACTTCAAACTGATTCTTGAGAAGATTGTTATCAGTCTGGAGAACTTCAAACTGATTCTTGAGAAGATTGTTATCAGCCTGGAGAACTTCAAACTGATTCTTGAGAAGATTGTTATCATTCTCAATTGTTTTTAAGCGTTCAATCTCTGCCTTAAGAATCCTGGATTCATCTCGTAAAGACTTTATCATATTTCTATTATCAAACCATTTGGTGCCAATGAAAACTACGAATCCCAGAAGGATCCATAGATGTGGGGTGATAGACACCTCTTGTAAAATCTCCCACATGGTACAATTAAAAAAACTGTTACATTCTTGAACAGTAATGTGTTCAGACATTTTATTTATAAAAGAAAAATTTTTTACCTGCAATGATCGGTTCCTGTCAGTGGTGGTCTCTGTGTTTTTGGAGCCTGTCCTAGAACTAGCTCTTGTAGACCAGGCTGGCCTCGAACTCACAGAGATCTGCCTGTCTCTGCCTCCCAAGTGCTGGGATTAAAGGCGTGCACTACCACGGCCTGGCAGGCCTCAAACTCACAGAGATCCACCTGCCTCTGCTTCCCAAGTGCTGGGATTAAAGGCGTGCACTACCACTGCCTAGCCGGCCTCAAACTCACAGAGATCTGCCTGTCCTTGCCTCCCAAGTGCTGGTATCAAAAGCATGCGCTACCACTGCCCGGCCAAGTCACTTTGTATCAGACCAAATCTGATGCTGTGGCAGCTTTTGTTGCAAAACCGTAGGTACTTGAGCTTCTGCTAATTCGGGCAGGGGGTTTCCACTGCAAAACTTAGCCAAGGCAGGCAGAATGGGCCTGTGTGGCTGAGTATGTCTCGGACTTGGCACTGGGCCCAGAGTCACGAACTGAAAAACAGCACCCGAGAGGGTGCTGCGTTAGCTAGCGGGCTACCCGCTTGAGTCAGGGGCAAAATAGCCCGACGTTGGACGCCAAAATGTAGAGGCGTAAACGAATGCAGACAGATTGTAAAAATATATATTGTTTTAATGTAGAAATAGACTTACAGAACCACCGTTCCCGCGGAGACTAGGAAAGCAGAAGAAGAGACGGCTGGGAGCACGCTCACCAAATTTATAAGCAAACATTAGCCCAAGGCGAACATGCCCCCCAAGTGGTGGGACTTATCCCTACAGGTTTGGATATGTTGTGTCTTTATTTTCATTGAATTCAAGGAAGACTTTAATTTCTTTCTTTATTTCTTCACTGACCCAGAGGTGGTTCAGTAGTTGACTATTCAGTTTCCATGAGTTTGTAGACTTTCTGATGGTAGAATTATTGTTAAATTCTAACTTTATTCCATGATGATCCGATAAGACACAGGTGATTACTAATATTTTTTTGTATCTATAGAAGTTTGCTTTGTTAGTATGTGATCAATTTTCGAGAAGGTTCCATGAGATGCTGAGAAAAAGATATATTCTTTCCTATTTGGGTGGAACGTTCTATAGATGTTTGTTAAGTCCATTTGATCCATTACCTCCATTAATTCTCTTATTTTTCTGTTAGGTTTCTGTCTGATTGATCTGTCCATTGGTGAGAGAGGAGTGTTGATGTCTCCTACTATTAGCGTGTGGGGTTTGATGTGTGCCTTGAGTTCTAGTAATGTTTCTTTTACATAAGTATGTGCTTTTATATTAAGGGCATAGATATTCAGGATTGATACTTCATTCTGATGAATTGTTCCTGTTATGAGTTTAAAGTGTCCATCTCCATCTCTTCTGACTGATTTTAATTTGAAATCAATTTTGTTAGATATTAGTATAGCTACACCCGCTTGTTTCTTTGGGTCCATTTGATTGGAAAACCTTTTCCCAACCCTTTACTCTGAGTAGATGTCTGTCTTTGTGTTTATGTGTGTTTCTTGTAAACAGCAGAATGTTGGATCTTGTTTTCACATCCAATCTCTTAACCTTTGCCTTTTTGTAGGTGAATTGAGTCCATTGATATTAAGTGATATTAATGACCAGTGGTTGTTAACTCCGGTTATTATTATTATTTTTTTTTGGTGGTAGAGTGTGTGTGTTTCCCTTATTTGAGTTGTGCTGGTGAACGGTTGTTAGATGTCTGAGTTATTGTGGACATTGTTGGGATCCTTGGGTTGTGATATTCCTTCTTTTACATTTTGTGAGGCTGGATTTGTGGCTATGTATTGTTTAAATTTGTTTTTATCCCGGAATATCATGTTTTCTCCATTGATGGTGAATGAAAGCTTGACTGGTTATAGTAGTCTGAGGTTGCATTCATGATCTCTTAATTTTTACAGCACATCTATCAAAGACTTTCTGGCTTTCATGGTTTCCATAGAGAAGTCAGGTGTATGTCTGATAGGTTTACCTTTATATGTTACTTGACCTTTTTCCTTTGCAGTTCTTAATAGTCTTTCTTTATTCTGTATGTTTTGTGTATTGATTATTATATGGTGAGGGGATTTTTTTTTGATCCAGTCTATTCTGTGTTCTGTATGCTTCTTGTACCTTCATAGCAATATCCTTCTTTAGGTTGGGAAAGTTTTCTTCTATAATTTTGTTGAATATATTTTCTGGGCCTTTGAACAGTAATCTCCTTTTTCTACCCCTATTATTCTTAGGTTTGTTCTTTATGGTGTCCCAGATTTCCTGGATGTTTTGTGATGAGAATTTGTTGGATTTGCTGTTTTCTTTGACCAGAGCATTTATTTTCTCTATAGTGTCTTCAGCATTCTGAAATTCTTTCTTCTATCTCTTGTATTCTCTTGATTATACTTGTCTATGTAGTCCCTGTTCATTGACTCAGATTTTCCATATCCAGCCGTCCCTCAGTTTGTGTTTTCTTCATTGCCTCCATTTCAGTTTTCAAATCTTAAACTGTCTCCATTTTTTTATTAATTTTTCTTTTTAATTTTTTTCTTCTCTCATACATTCCATCCTGACCACAGCTTCCCCTTCCCTTCCTCCTCCCAGTTGCTCCCTCAACTTTTTTCTTCCCTAAATCCACTCCCCCAGCCTGTGTAAAAGAGCAAGCTTTCTAGGGACATCCACTGAGTATGGTGCAACAAAATACAGCAATGTGATAAAATATCCACGACATAAAACGCACCATTTTAAACCATTCTTAAGTCTGTAGCCCAGTTTCTGTTTGATTGTTTTTCCTTGGTTTCCTAGGATATCTTTTAGGGATTTATTCATTTCTTCCAACTCTTTGTTATTCTTCTCATCCATTTCTTTAAGGGAATTTTTCCCATCCTATTTAAGGGACTCTAGGACTTTCATGTCTATTTCTTCTACTTCTTCTGGATTAGGGTGTTAGAGTCTTCCTGTTGTATGTTAACTTAGTTCTGGTGTTATCATGTTGTTTTTCAGATTGTTGGAGGAATTCTTGCATTGGTGCCTGCTCATCTCTTCTTTCAAATGCTCTTTGATGGATCTTCTGGTTCAGAATCAGGGCTACTTGCTGGCCAGGAACTTTTCTGGTAGGTCTTCTGGTATAGGATCAGGGCCACTTGCTAGCCAGGAACCTTTCCAATGGTTCTTCTGGTACAGGATTAGGGCCATTTGCTGGCCAGGAACCTGGCAGACAAAAGGGCAGGCTTGCAGAGTGCAGGCTCAGTGAAACAAAGGAACTCCTCCTGTGCCCTTGCACTCCCCACTTTTCCCCCAGATTCTCAGCTCCAAAGCTGGCTGAGTTGGAGGATCCTATGTTCCCAAAGAAGGGAAGGGGTGCCTGAGAGCAAGCTGGGATGGGATAGAAAGAGAGAGGCAGTAGCCAGGGAGAGAAGCCCCTACTGAATACCCAGATAGTTTAGGGGGTTGCAGGGTGTCTGTGCTCCATTTCTGCCAGCTGGTTGGGATCACACTGTTATTCTTCTTTCTGTCTTTCTTGTCTGTGGGGTTAGAGAATGGAGACATTACGCAAGACACACGGCAGTGCGGGGTTAGGAAGGAGACACAAACACGCGGCAGTCCCACGTGGGTGCACTTTAATGGGGGAGGGGTAACAACAAGTAAGGGACGGGTGTGCAGAGACAAAAGGAGAGCGGGAGAGAGAGGGAGAGAGAGAGGGGGCTCGTGGTGACCCCTGCTTTTAACGGGGAACACAATGGCGTCAGGGAGAAATGCCCTGTGCCTTTGAGGCTTCCAGTCCAGGGAGATGCTGGGAGCTGTAGTCTGCAAAAGGAACAACATTTCACCCTTTTTGTTTTATTAAAAAAATTTGGGGGGTCTTAAAGAGTAGGGAATGGGGCGTAGTCTGGTCTCTCATGACTGCTTCCTGCTCGCTTTGGGCGTCAAGGGATCCAGGGAGTGTCTGATTATTTTGACGATGTCCTGTTGGGTGTCGAGGGATCTAGGGAGTGTCCGATTATTTTGACAATGTCCTGTTGGCTATGTCCTGTTTGCTGGCATTTTGAGGTGACTGGATGTCCTGTTGGTTATGTCCTGTCTGCAGGCGTTTTGAGGTGGCTGATTGAAGAAATCACATCTGTCTGGCTTTTCCTGAGTAGCTGGGTCATCGTTAAGATGCTGGAAGAAAAATGTCGCATTAGTAGAGAGAAAAAAATTAAAGGGGAGAGGAGATTTGGGAGGAGGTTTGGAAAATTAAAGGGGGATTTTGGGTGGGGGAGTTTTAGGAGGTCTGGGGTTAAGATTGATAAAAAAATTATATGATACTTATTCTGTTAATGATCTGCTTGTGTTTGATTTGTTTAGGTGGTCAGGCTGGCATCCTAGAGCTTAAAGAAAGTGTCTTAAAAGAAATAGATTTTTACCGTATATTCCTTAACATCTCAGGGGTCACTGCTGCAGTCAGCGACTGACCTGTTATGTCAAGGAACTTTGTTAAGAATCTGCTTACCACCTGAGCCCTTGACTCCGTATTTGATGATGATCTCTGTAAGGACAGCTGGATGGTTATTTAGGAATTTAAAGAAGGGAGGGTGTGTTAACACAGGAGGATTAAGTGACGGATGGGACCACTGTTTTCCTTAGACTGGAATAGAGGGGACTGAACCTGGTGTCCTTTGGAACTTAAGAGAACAAGGTTCTATCTGAGTTACCGTGTATGAAGGATTATCTTGAGCCGTGGAGATGAACTGTTTAAGATGTGACAGGTGAATCCAGTGGGGAATTACTTCAAGCTTGGCAGCTGTGGGAGTTAGAAGAATTACTCTGAAAGGACCCTGCCATTTAGGGGAAAGAGCTGAGGGACGTTGGCCTGGAGGTGAGAGTAATACCTTATCTCCTATTTTAACCGGCGGTGGACATGTATTAGCACATGGTCGAGGTAGTGAGTGATCTGTGAAGTCCCACAGTAGCGAACATAAGTGGAAAAGGAGGGGAGTGAGCAGGTGATCAGGAAGGGGAGAGGTTCCCAATGAGAGGCCAGGGGTTAAAACCGGCCGCCCATACATGAGTTCGAAGGATGAAATGAAAAGTGGCCCTTTTGGAGAGCCCGAATCCTGAGTAGAGCAAGGGGCAGAAGCCTAACCCAGTCAAGGTGGAGTTCCTGTGACATCTTAACGAGAGCTTCCTTTAAAGAGCGGTTAGTCCCGTCTACCTTACCTGAAGACTGAGGGTGGTATGGTATGTGGAAGTTCCAGGGGATTCCAAGTGCTTTAGACAGATTTTGAGAAATCTGGGAAGTAAACTCTGGGCCATTATCTTTTGGCAGATCTGGCAGGATGCTGCTGTAGCTTTTAGGAAACTAATATCCTTAGGTGTGGGTGTTTTAAGTGAATAACAATGGGAGAGTGGTTATTAGTGATGGTGGGAGCCTAGAGGGGTTTTGGAAGATTGAGGAGGAGGCGTAGAATTGGGAGGGGAGGGAGAGGAGTCCAAAGATGCTTCCGGCTGCCTGTGTGACCTGTGGCGTGCAGCTGCTTGTGTGACCTGTTCGATGAATATTTATGAGGGACTCTATCGGAGGGGCTAGGCGAAGTCCTTACAGATCTGGAGCGGGAGTTTCTTGGGGACCTGGAAGGGGAATGTTTGGAGGTGTTAGGTGAGTCCTTTCTGTGCCTAGAAGAGACCCTGGAGGAAAGAGGAATGGGTGAGCTGTCGCTGTTGCTCGACTGGGCAGAGTGAGAGCTAGTGGCCCCTAGAGGCCGGGGGGGTGGGGGTGGGTGGAGGTTTGTCCATGGGATCCATGGCGGGAGCAGGGGTTCCTGGAGGGATGGCATTGGCAAGAACATGTGTGCAGGTGAATGATGAGAGGCAGCAGAGGGGTCAATCTTAATGGCCATGTAAAAAAATGCCATAATGTACATGATTTCTTTCCATTTAGCTGAATGGTGACAGAAATTAGCCAATTCCCCTAAAATGTTGGGGTCAAATGAACCCTGAGAAGGCCATTTGAGGTTTTCCTGTAAATTGTACTTTGGCCAAGTTTTAGAGCAAAGACGGATTAATGTAGATAACTTCACAGAGGGAATTAGGGCGTGAGGTTTCAGAGCTTCCAGAGCTGCCCTAATGGGGAAGCTGAGGGAACTGTTTTAGAAGGCTTAGCATCCATGCCTAGAACCATGAAACTATCCGCAGAAGGCACACGGAGGTGCCACGAACACAGCAGCTCTAATTACAGGCGTCCGTGCAATGAGAGGGCCGTGCTATTAGCCCAACTGACCTGAACCTAGCTTCCGACGGGAACCAGTCCCAGCTAGGAGGAGACAGTTAAGCCTTTGGGGGGCTGCCCGTCGCAGCCGAGAGGTGCTCGCTTTGTAGCGAGCCCATAAAGAGGACAGAAAAAAGATCAGAAAAAGAGGGGTGAGAACTGGAAGCACCAAACTTGCAGGCACGGACCGAAACAGGTTCTAGTGGAGGGTGGAAGGCCAGGGGAAGGGGGAGGGGAGTCGGCAACCTTACCCAGGATGCGCCAAAGAGAGCCGGGAGATCAGCTGGACTATCTCTGGGTGTAATAGGATGGCGATCCAACCCAGGTGAACTCACGAATTAGTCACTGCTGGTTCCAGATGGCCGTGTTGAACATGTGGGGGCGGTTGCAGGTTGTTGGTCCTGACCTTGTCCCAGTGAGGCCCCAAGCTCCGGGAGGCTCCAGAAAGCCCAGAGTCAAGGTCCCAGGCACCGGGATGGAAAGGTTACCGAGTCCACGATGGCACCAATTGTTATTCTTCTTTCTGTCTTTCTTGTCTGCGGGGTTAGAGAATGGAAACGTTACGTGAGACACACAGCGGTGCAGGGTTAGGAAGGAGACACAAACACGCGGCAGTCCCACGTGGGTGCACTTTAATGGGGGAGGGGTAACAACAAGTAAGGGACGGGTGTGCAGAGACAAAAGGAGAGAGTGGGAGAGAGGGGGGGGGGCTCGTGGCGACCCCTGCTTTTAATGGGGAACACAAGGGCGTCAGCGAGAAATGCCCTGTGTCTTTGAGGCTTCCAGTCCAGGGGGATGCTGGGAGCTGTAGTCTGCAAAAGGAACAACACACACTCACCTCTCTGATGGTTCTTCTGGTACAGGATCAGGGCCATTTGCTGGCCAGGAACCTGGCAGACAAAAGGGCAGGCTTGCAGAGTGCAGGCTCAGTGAAACAAAGGAACTCCTCCTGTGCCCTTGCACTCCCCACTTTTCCCCCAGATTCTCAGCTCCAAGGCAGGCTGAGTTGGGGGATCCTATGTCCCCAAAGAAGGGAAGGGGTGCCTGAGAGCAAGCTGGGATGGGATAGGAAGAGAGAGGCAGTAGCCAGGGAGAGAAGCCCCTACTGAATACCCAGATAGTTTAGGGGGTTGCAGGGGGTCTGTGCTCCATTTCTGCCAGCTGGTCAGGAGCACACTCACCTCTCTGATGGATTTTCTGGTACAGGATCAGGGCCACTTGCTGGCCAGCCAGGGTTTTCTAAATATGCTATCTTATCATGTGCAAGAAAAGACTCCTTAACCTCATTATTTCCAGTTTATTTTTCTTGACCATTGTCTCTAACTAGAACTTCTGGTGTTATATTGAGTACATGTTGTGAAAGTGGGTACCTTCCTGAGTTCAACTTCTCACTATTAAAACTGTACTATGAGCTGGGTTGTACTGAAAATCTTGTGTCTTATGTATGTGTGCATATGTGTGTATGCGTATGCGTGCATATTTGTGTGTTGTGTGTGTGTAAAGACATTCTTGCCATACCTAGTTTATCACAGATTTTATCAGAAAGTTTGCTATGTCTTTTTAAGTTTGCATTTTTTTCAACATAGTTATTTTTATTGATTACTTGGAAACTTCACACCATGCACCCCAATACCATATGCCTCTCACCCTTGTAGCATCACCATTAAGAAAATCTGAGAAGAAATAAAAACATGAATTAGCAAACAAATGAAACCAGAAACAAAACAAACAAAAAAAACAAACAAAAACCATTTCTGTCCTGTCTTTCCTGCCTCTCTATCATCTCTTCATTTGTCTTAGCGGCATTGGGAACAAACTCCTTTGTCCAAACCGCTTTATTAGCAAATATTCGTTGTATGATGAGTTGTTGGTCAGGTTCAAGGCCTCTGGCTTCTGGCACACCATCAATACTGGATGCTCACTAAAACTCCTCTCAAATATCCTACGGTTGCCCTGAATCATGGAGATCTTGTGGTATGAGTCAGCATGTGGTATGAGTCAGTTCCTTCATGCACTCTGGCAGGTCATTGATGGGATAGATGTTAGGGTGGGCCTACTCAAAGTCCTGGATATGTGCCTGAGTTGGTCCCTTTGGGCCACTGGAACCATCCCCTTCAGGCAAGAGGTGGAGCCAGCTTTCAACATGACTGCAACATGGCCCCAGCTCAGGTGGAGACCCAGAGCCCAGACATCCACATGGACTATGATAGTAACAGGAAACATGGACATTAGCACAGGCCTTTGCCATGAAAGGGCAATGGATTCAGACATGGCCCTTGGCTGCAGCTCAGACACAGATCTCAATAAGGTCTTGCATAGTAGCACAGGTCACTCAGATCTGTTTTTCTAAGGTGAGAACATGACCTTCAGATGCCATCATGGCCTCAGGTAGTGACTCAAACCTCAGATATTTACAGGAACTTTGGTGGTAACAGATCCATGGATACCCACATATTCCCTACTTCAGCAGGGCCACAGACCCAGACACGGACATTGGTAGCAGCCTGGGCCTCAATATCACCATAGCCTCAGGTGGTAAGCAGGTTACCCACATCAGCCATTTATTAGCAACTTCACCTCTTCAGATCTGCCTCTTTCCATAGTACATTAACTATTCTGCTGATGTATGTATATATGTATGTATCTTTATATCTATCTATCTATCTATCTACGCACACACACATACACATACACACACACACACACACATATATATATGTGTGTGTGTATATATATATATATATATATATATATATATATATATATATTCACTCATCATCATAGCACATGACCAACTAAAGCAGCATGATGCCAAATGACTTTGTGGTTGTCCTTTACCCACCCAGGGCAAACAACATCTGGTAGGCCTGTAGGTTTCCTCCTCCCACCCGGGCCTGGTGGTACCAGGCATGCCGTTGATCATCTTCTACCAACACAGGCCAAATGGTCATATGTTGAGTTTTGACATCTTTTTCTGCATTTATTTGTGGGAATCATGAAACCTTTACCCTTCATTCTCTTCATTTGGAGCACCACATTTATGACTGGAGCATCATTGTATACTCTCTGCCCACTGATATCAGAGTGAGGGCAGGGAGCTCCAAGGGGAAAGGAACCAAGGTCCTCACTGAGTTGTTTCTTACTTCACTGATTTTCTTCTAATGTGTTTGTAATTTCTACTTTTGCAGATTCTTATCTTATGTTTCTTATTTTCTGTCTTCTGCTTTCCAGAATATACATTAATATTTATATAAAACAATATAAATTTATTGACTGGAAGCCTTACTTATTTTCATGTAAGCATTTATTATTTTATATTTCCCCTTTACCATTCTTTCACCTATGTATGGTAGACTCTTTCCCAGAAAGTTTTCTTTAATGTCTGTTTTAAATAAGTAACATTTTACACAAGAAAATAATATCTTCAGACTTTGGTATTAGTTCAGGAGAAATTGTGTAGAGTTTTGTTTTGAATTTTTATTAATTTTTGTGTATCAGTGTTTTATTTTAATGTATATATGTGTATACCATGTACATGCCAGACTCACACGGGTATCAACAAACAATGTCAGATCCCCCGGATCTGGAGTTATAGGTGACTGTGAGCTCCATGTGGGTATTTATTATTAAAGTCGGTCCTCTGGTAGTCTCTTCAGGGGTCTTCATTACTGAGCCATCTTTCCAGCCTACCCATAGTTTTCTTATTTTTACACAATAAATCTCAATCTATCATGATTAATTAGATCATCAGGAAAATCTTACATGGGTCAGCACACAGCATTTTTGTTTTCAAATTCTAGTAAGATCTAAGAGATGAATGCACAGCCTTTGATGTCCATTCATCTTTGACATTCAGCAATGAACTCCATGTTGATTTGAAATTACATAAACGTAGCTATTCATGTAATAGAGATCTAATTCATGAGAAATTTGATTTGTAGGGCTTGGGTCAGTACATGAACTAGAGAAACATTTAACAAACATGTCACACTGAGAGTGTGGAAAGAGCATGTCACAGCTCATTGTTCTAAATGGGTGCTGCACCATCAGCACTGGCCGCCCTGTGTGCCTGTCTGCTCTATGCCTACATACACATGCTACCTCTGGTAGATGAACAGACAGGCAGACAGAGAGACAGGAGTGCACTGAAACGAAACTATGACTTCACGTTTCATCTTTTGGGTCATGTGAGAAAGCCTGTCAATCATTGTCTGTAATCTGCCCCCTCTCTAGGACCTGTCATTTGAAAACTTTCAGAAAACATCACCTGTCTCTGTGAGTTGTGCTGTCTAATGATTCTCCTGAGCTTCTGTTTGAGTCATTCACTGTGTAGGGAGGAGGAACATGGGAAGAGAATAGACCCAATCCTTCCCAGAAGCCCCACATTTCAATCAATGCTCTTCAGTCATGGCTCATGCTCCCAGAACAGAGTTCTTAGATTCTGCATGGGAACCACTATTGTATTTGTCTATCACTGGGGAATTCTGCTTGCAGTATAGTCTTTAGGAATGTGTGCACACGTGACTTTTTCATGTTTACCTTCATCTGAGTGGTATAATATTTATAGTTGCTTCTCTATCAGAAATTTCAGTTTGATGGGGTGAAAAATGATTTTTCCATTATTACTTATAACATAGTGCTCACACATTTCCCAAGTCACTCAAATGGTATAAGTTATAGTTGAACTATATTATTATACTTAATAATATGTAGTTATATATTATATATTTGTGGAGATGTATGATATATTAACATAATAATATGTATAACTATATCAAGTGGATTAATATCTACAGTTGCTTCTCTATCAGAAATTTCAGTTTGCTGAGGTGAGAAAATGATTTTTCTATCTTTCCCTACATCATCGAGTTTATATGTCTCCCGAGTCTCTCTGTGTCAAACCATTAGTTTCAAATACATTTATCTATGAGCTGTAGTCCCTATGTTTTATTTAACGTTACCCATCCCACATTTGTGATTTCTGCATCAATACCACTTTCAGATTTACAAAATGCTTCCACCATTGTCACCCTCACCTAGAAGGCTCCTGTCACTTTGTTCCTCTGCTTGTTGCCCACCCAGGAAGATGTGCGTTCTCATGGCATGTCAAGTGAGTTTTAGCCATAGTATCAGGCTCCAAAGAAGTTTCAACCCAAATTCTTTCCTCCACTGCAGGAATGTCCTGCTCATCTATTTACTGGAAGTCTGGTTTACCAGAGCTGGCCCGAGGCACCTGCTAAAATGCTCTATCCAGTTGCTACAGGATTAAAGTATTATTTTGATTTTAAAACCCTCTGATTGTTTTTCTCTCATGTTAAAATATGTTCTAGTTTTCCTATCAATTTTTATTGAACACGTAGCTATACAGAATGAAGCTGTTCAACACTGAAAGGTTATAGGATTTCCCTCATATCTTCCTGTTATTGATTTCACATTTCCTGCTATTATTGTCATGTAGCATGATTTCTGTGATGTCTACTCTTTATAATTTTTTTTGGTAATGTATTTGATGGCTCAAAAAAGATGCCTCTTGCTGGGCACGGTAACACATGTCTTTAAATCTAACATTTGGGAGGCAGAGTCAAGTGGATTTCTGTGAGTTCAAGGCAACAAACTGTTACACCTTGATGTTCTGGTGAGTTAATGCCAGCCCACAGAAAAGTACCATCAATATTGCTGTTTTGTGCCATGCTTAGTCTTGCAGTAAATGGCACAATATAGAAGACAACTTTAGATGTAGCTTTTCATACTTTGAAGAAACCATAGTCTCCTTTCACTGTGACTCCCTGAGTCCACCCCAGATCATCAGGATTGCATGGCCAGTGCCTTTGCCTCCTGAGCCATCATTAATGTCTTATACTTGAAACTTCATGGAAGGTTTTTTAAAAGATATATCTTCATTTTATGTGTATGAGTGTTTTGTCTGCATGTGTGTTTGGGCATCCCATGTGTGCTTGATGCCATTGGAGGCCACATGAGGCATGAGATCCCCTGAACTGGAGTTACAGATGGTCGTGAGCCACTTTGTGGGTGCTGGGAACTGAACCTGGGTCTTCTGAATGAATATTAAGTACTTAACTATTGAGCCATCTCTCATCTCTCCAGCCCATAACAGAAACTTTATAAATAAATTATACCCAAAGCATCTTGCTAAAGTCTTCAGTCATTGTAATGTAAACCACAAAGCAAGACAGTTTTAGGTCATAACATGGCTAATGGCAAAATCAAAATTCCAAACTCTATTAACAAAATTTTTTGTCTTGTACTTTAAACACTGACTCCTGTTATGTGCTTACACATGTGTGTAGGTAAAGGAAATTAATTAAAGAAATAAAAGAAAGTTAAATTTATATATTTTAGATAAAATTCTTAACTTCATTAAAAAATGGCTTTGTCAATTAAGGCATCCTTGGCAGTCCATTTAGTCTTTCTGCTGAGAAAAACTGTGGAGCAAGGTGCCTCTCTTGGGCCCCCTGCTGTGCCTCAGCACAACACAGCTTCTGCCAAGTTCTCCTCTGCTGCAGCCTTGATATGTGGAAAGGATGAGAGCTTTTCAAGTGTGGCATCTTTGGATTTCACTCGATGAACCTGAGGGTGGCAGGCAGCCTCTGGGTGAGGCGTGAGAGCCACTCCAGGGGTACTGGCTTTGAATGTGAGCTGTTACTCTACATCTTGGTCTAGAGATCCATCAAACTTCATCCTTTCTGCCATGCAGGTGTCAATGCATGCTAGTACGCACACTAATCCTCATGTCCCTTCAAGCTATTGCTTGTACTGTGGTATTCAGTGAGTCAGCACAATTAGTTTGTGGTTCCTGCATGCCAGTATTAACTGTATACAAAAGAGTTTGATCACAGAGTCAAATCCCACTAAATCATTATAAATACATTCCTAATTCACTTTCTCTTTAAATAAAAATGATAGCAGCCATTTAACTGCATGCTGCATGGAGGTAAGTGAGACAAAAATAATAAAGTGGGGAGTCCTAATTAATGTATGAAATACCATTGCAAATATTTTTGGAATGAGTACATGGCAAGTGTCATGGTAGTTGTGCATGCAGTTGAGACATTAAGAATCTTGTTTCATTCAGTTCTTGGCATCTGAGCAGAAGATAATTTATTGAACTGGTAGATTGGTAGCCAGAGGCTCAAACGGTCAGTGTTGGGGGATTGGAAGATGTCTCAATGAGTAAGGGTACTTGTTATGCAAGGATGAGGACTGGAATTTATGCTTCCAATACCCAAGAGGACATTTTTTTCTAAAAATTGGCCCCAGAATTAGTCTGTAGAACCCGAGAAAGACCTCAGTCTGCTCCTTACCTGCTTGGGTAAATAATTTCTTCACAGTCACGCTTGAATAAAGAAGTAAATGATGGAGAAGGCTACTCCCATAATGAGGTTGCACCACTGACTGGTAGGTACAGGAAGGGTGGCCGAAGGAAGTTGGGTGATCCCTGGGGTTCTTGATGTAGATCCTTTAAATAAAACCAGAAAAATTATGGGTGAAGCTAAAATCACGCCTCCATCTGCACCTTTTCTCTCCAGGCAGCCTGAGGGACTCATGTGTAACAACTGTTTATAATTCCCGAGTAGAGAGAGGAGAAGAGTTCTGTATGTGATGTCCTTGCAGAATTTACTTTATTACAAAAGAAAGAAAATGTCTATCAAATCATTAAATAATGTGACATATTTACTGTGGGTAGAACATTCTGGATGTTGATACAATTGCTGGTGTTTAATTGTGCCAGAGAAAGATAGTGAAGCCTTTCAAAGTGATATGGAGCTGATGGAAGGGCAGCTATAAGTGAGGAAGAAAAGCCTGGAGGTTTACAGTGATGCACGCAGACTTGGGGCTCATTAGCAGGCCATGCAGTTCCTGTGCCATTTGTTAGTAGGAAATGAGAAATACTGGGAGGTGAGATGGGAAAGAGAGAAATCCTCAAGGTCATCACTGGCTCCCAAAACAGGAAGACAATCAAGAAATCATTCTATCAAACCATTCTATCAAATCATTCATTGTGCACACATGCTAATGAGAGAATTACCATGCCTTCCTATCTATGGAGGGTTTACTATTTTATGATAATCTTCTAACTACTTACTTGGCATTTCCTTCCAGGGCTTTAAGAATTCCTTGAGGCAGCTACTGGAAACTCCAATGGAGAGTGTTGCTAGATGCTGAGCTAGTTTGGTGTTAGTCTCCTATCTCCCTATATCTATGGCATTAAAGTGAATCACTCCCCATTTCTTGTTCTTTGGATTAAAGCAATTAAAGTGGAAGGAATACTGTCTATCATTGGTGAAATTCCAGGGGTATCAAATAGTTTTCTTTTTTGTATTGAGATACTGTGGTGACCCGCAAGGTGTGATGATCTGCCAATGACACACAAAACTATCATCTCCCCATTTACTGAGCCACCATCCCCTCCAAGGTCAAGTCTTTCTCCACATGCTTCAGGGAACTGTATCCCTTCCTGCCCGTTTTGTCATTTCTTTAGCCATTGTGTGATAATTTCCTGTTACTATTTAAGTTCTTGTCACCATCTAAGATTTTGACCAAATTACTCAGTTCATGAGAACTATTCCACTAGAGAACCATAGATGGGAAATGTCTCCTAGAAATCACTGAAAGTCATTAATAGTCTGCAACGGATCTCTCAAAATCTGTACCTTTTGGGGTCTAATTTTTTGTAAACCTATTTTATAGCCTAAATAATTCATATAATCTTTTCTTTGTGTTTTTCAAGAACAATTTGTAACCACCAAGAAGGAAAATTTTCTTTGCTTATTTATTCTTTCTAAAGCATCTACATTTGAATCAGACAGCAAAATGTCATCCATGTAAACTATAGGAAATTGCTTACATATCATTTCCAACGTCTGCCGTACAAAATATTGGCACAGGATGGGGGCTAATTAACATTCCCTGTTGGAGAATTCTCTATTGACATCTCTTATAGCCTACAGAATATTATAAGTAGGTACTCTGAAGGCAAATTCTCTTTGTCTTTTTCTTGTAAAGGCATAGTTAAGAAACAATCCCTGAAATCAATAACTATAAGAGGCCATCATTTAGGCAACAGAGAAGACAATGGATTTCTACATTTTTGAGAGCCCATTGACTGAATCACCATATTAACAGCTCTTAGATCTATTATCATTCTCCATTTTCCAGATTTCTTTTTAAGAACAACACAGGAGAATTCAAAGGACTGATTGATTCTTCATCATGCTGAGCCTTTAATTTCTCCTGTACCAGCTGTTCTAAAGCCTGCAGTTTCTCTGCTGTTAAAAGCCATTGCTTAACCCATCCAGGTTTTCTGTCAACCATTTTAAAGGTAGGGCTGCTGGTGTCTTTGGAACATCAGCAACTGTTATGCCCTGTTCTTATTTAACCTGAATAGTTGGTGACTGGTCTTTATGATACCTTCTAATATTTTACCCAGTGAGATAAGTTACTTTTTGGTTTGTCTTCAAATTGGGGAACTGTAACAAATCATGTCCCCACAAATTCATTGCTAAGTTAGCCACATATGGTTTTAATTTTCCCCTCTGTCCTTGTGGCCTTATCCAACTGACCCATCTCATGCTCTGCTTTACCTTAGATAAAGTTCCAACCCCTAAAAGCTGAACCTCCTAAAAAGGCCAATTTGGATTTTAAATTTTTGTTGCAATTATTGTTGCATCCACTCTTGTCTCTATCAGACCTTCTATGACAATGTCACTTATTTCTATTTTTAATTTTGGTCTTTATTCACTTACAAAGGATTCCCAAAATACTCACTATTTCTTCTATTTCTCTCTTCTATAGATGTTCTAGTATCCAGAGCAATATGGTGTCTTACAATAGGCATTAAGCTTTTTTAATTGCTCTGGGAAGGAGTTTCCTTTATGATTATAGGAAATCACTGAGCTGGATTTGACATAGGAGCCTGCCAGGGCACCTTAAGGAGTTGTCAAATGGCAAAGGGTTACCTGGAATATCTCTTGCTCATCTACACTCATTAGTTCAGTGTCTTCCTTTGCCACAACTTCTACATAATCCAGAAGGGAGGGAGTTTTATTTGAATTATGCTTAGAAAAACATTGTTCTAAAAACTCCCTGTTTAAATTCCCTTTCAGGTTGACCTTGGTTGCCATAATTGAAACACTTGACATTTTGATTTTTGTTCAAACCTCTGGAAATCACCTCTCCTATCCAAGCATCATCCTGGTCATAGATTCAATATTGATTGTATTTCAGTTCATTCCTCCAAGGGTCCTGATGTTGCCTTTAAAGGTCTAATGATCCATTTTCATTGATAATTAGCATTTTTTAAAAATCAGATATTCAATTATTATTTGTCTAGCTTCTGAATTTGGTATCATTCTATTTAATCCTGATGTCAAAATTTGTAAGAAATCCATTAAGGTTTTTTGGGGGGCCATCTATGACTTTAGTTTCCTAATTCTTCAATTCTGTTCCAAGCAGTAGAAGATGCTACATAGCATAAAGTCATGGTGTGGCTATTATATAGGGATTGCCTTTCTGTAGTAGCATAATCTCCTTCTCCAAGAATTTGGCTTTGGTAGATTTCCATACCTCTAGCTCTAATTTGTTGTTCAATGTTCTTAACCTTTTCTTTCTACCAGGTCCTCCATTGTAATTGTGGACCAGGTTCCATAAGTTGACCACGAGTTTAATATCTATTCACAAATGGTGAATGCATGCCATGTGAGACAATCACTTCCTTGAATCTCCTTAAACCTAGCATTGTCACAGGAGCCAAATAAATTCTTTCAGATTCTCTATTATTTGGTAATTCCTGTAAAGTTACTAGATATATTATGGTTAGTTGTTTGAACCCCTTAGTCTGTTCCTCTCTAAATTTATAATGCATTACTGAAATTGTTTCTCCATTAAATTCCTCTTACTGAGGGACATTCAGTTCCCTCCTCCATCACCCCTGGGCTCTCCATCCTGGATCCCCTACTGTCTTCTTCCTTTTTTCCCATGTCCCAGAGTCCCAGGCCATGCTGCAGACTTGGGAGTTCAGAATAAAGTGGTGATGACTAGCTCTGCTTCCTGACTCAGGCCTAATGGGAGGGGCTGGAGGAGTCATGGGGACCCCTATCCAAATTTTTTTTTTATTCTTTCTCAGCCTTAGTGTAACACACACAGGTGTGGATGTGACTGTCCCTGTTCCACCTTGTCCATCTGAACAGCCCAGATTGGAGTGGTAGACTCCAGCAGTAGCTCAGTCCTTCCGGCCTGCAGTGGGGATATTGTTCCAGGGGTTCTGGAGACCACTGCTGCTGTTTGATAAATTTCTATTTTAAGAGTAAGAGTGTGAGCCTATGTGTTTGTAAGTACACTGTGTATACACCTGGGGTCTTCGGAGAAGAAGGGACTGGACCCTGTGTTGCTGGAGTTATATGGTATGACTGCCATGTCAGGGCTAGGAATAGAATCTGGGTCTGATTCATGTGCAGCAAGTGGTCTCATCACTAGGCTGTCTCTGTATTTATATCTTCTTTGTCTTTCTCGTCAGGATGAAATCTTCCCTCTACACCTTGAGTTGAACTACCATGTTCTTCTGTGTTCCTGCTGTCTCTATGTCTGTACCATATGGCTGACCCTCCTAATCAGGAATCTGCTGTGTTCCCTCCTCATTTCCCACTGGTCTGTGACATGATTCCTGTCCTGTTTAGGCTGAACAGGCAGAAGCTGTTGCTTGCAGGTGACATGAACTCCAGATCTCCTGTCTCCTTTTTTCAGTTAGATGCTCTAGATGAGGGACAAGGGTTGGACCCCAGGAGATCACTCTGGCTTCTTCACTGTTCACCCATCTTTCCTTTACCCTACTCACAATACTGTATTTGACACCTTTCATTGTTATTATTCTCATCAGAAACCACAGAAGAATGGAGTTGGGAAGGATTATCAACAAAAGAGTGATGTTGGGATTGAAGGCCATAGACGAAGGATGGTCCACATATGGAGTTGTAATTGGTGTGGGTGAAGTGAAAATGCAAGTTGAGGCTTTGACCAGACATCAAATCTTAGGAAATCTCACCTTAGCTTCTGGGTCTTCAGCAATACTAAAGTTCCACCTCTGTTACTATGCAACAACTCTTTAGGTGGGTCCTGCATTGAAAGGGAGAGAGGGCATGTCCCCTAATCTCAAGAGACTCATGCAGCTATGTAGGGGAAGCAGGGTAATGATGGGACCTCATCTTTCCTGCCGGCAGGAGAGGAGGCATGAGGATGACCTCTGAGGACGGTGACAGGGAAGAAGAAAGATCAGGTGAGAGGAAAAGCAACAGTGAGTCTAGAATGAGGAAAAGGCCAGGAAACACAAGGATGCTCAGACTGTGACAGCCAGTGAGAACCGCAGTGAGAGAACAATGTATCCACAATTAATGAGATAGGAGAGAGAGAGAAATGAAATAAATGATGGAAAAAATGACCCTAAACTCAAGAACGCATAGTGATTAGATTATCACACACACACACACACACACACACACACACACACACACCTCATCTCTAAGGAGCTTTTCCCAAATTACCTGTAGGCTCCAGCTTTTCTTCCAAGTGTGACATTTTTATCTCCTTAAGCCAGGCCTTGCAGTCCCCCTGTGAGGTTCTGTATAAGAAGCCTGTTAAATCTTCATTTTTCTCCCACATCTCTTTTATCCACATGGATCCAGGGTCAACTTCAGTCCACTTTCCAGTGCTTTGGTGAAGAGATAGTACTTGGTGTTCATTTAGATATAGGTCACAGGATGCATTGGAATTTCCATCTGCTTTATGCCAACAACATTGCTTGACCTGCACAGTGAAGGGCTCTGTGCCCATTGGAAAGGGATCAGCTTCTGGCTTTGATGAATCCTGGCTACCTACCCTCCTCCTTTCCCATCCTCTGACCTTGCTCCACCCTCTGCATTTTAGCCTTGCTGCTGGATCTCTGAGGTGGGAGGGGCTACCAGTGATTCATTTTCTTTCCTCCATGCAAACAATGAATGTCCCTAATCTGTCACGTTTACATTCTTTCCTTCTGGGAGACATCTGATTGTTCTTTTGTTTATTTTGTAGCAGTGGGAATTGAACCTATGGCCACATACATGCTAGGTAAGCACTCTATCACTGAGCGACATCACCCAGAATATTGGGGTAATTTGAAACTCACCTCTGATAGTGTTAGTCTCCTGCTTCATGTCAGTCACTTGTTGTTTGAACCGGTTAATTCCATCTTTCAGAGTGACAGCCTGTTCTTTCCAGGGCGTTGTGGCATTCAGTTTGTCACTCAGAAGACCAGTGGTATTGCAGTTGTTGGCACTGTCACAGGTAATAAAAGTCTTTCCATTCAGTTGGCCTTGGACTTTGTGCCACCACAATCCAGACCCTGTCTGGCCAACAGTGAAGCTGTAGCAAAGAGAAGCAGCATCTGTGAAGGAAACATGCAGTGAGGTTAGGGATGCAGAGCAGGGGCTCAGAGACAGTCTCTGCCTGTGGATCAGGAAAGTCCCTTGGAAGGGAATCTCTAAAAAAAAGAGAATGAAAGTAAGAAAAATGAAATAAAAACCCTGACTGAACTTTCACTGTGCAAACAAACAAAAAAAAGTTTAGTCATTTTTCTCTTGCTTGAAGACACAGGTACAGGTGTGGCCAACCCCTGCTCTCCACCAGGACAAGTCTCTTATGTATTATCACATGAACTTTCTAGGGGTTGGCCTTGTCAGTTATGGCAAGAAATGTTCAGGGTGTCTTCCCTGGATCTGTTCATCCTGTAGAATCTCCAGAAGCTGCTCATGTAGACTGTGTGGAGACAGGATGTTGTGTAAGGCTGGTGGGGCAGAGTGGAGCAGGGTGAGGATGGAACAGAAGTTGCATGGACACCGTTTTTACTGATCTGTACACTCAGATCATAGAGTTGAACGTATTTGCTGGTTATCAAGCTGTTAGTATAATAAAGCCTAGAGTCACCTATTGAGTGACTGTTTTGACTGTTAATGAGGTAGGAACACCTGGGCACTATGGACATTACTATTCCCTGGGCCGGTGTCTCTGGCTGGAAAAGAAATCTAGCTATGCAGGAGCTAGTGATCCAGACAGCAAGCAGCATCCTCCATGGTTCCTGCTGTGCCTCTCTGGCTGTGAAGTGGCTTTCTTACTCATAGATAGTGCTGTGTGGAATAGCATGTGGGCCAGCCTCTGAATACCTGCACTCACTTCCCTCAGTGACAGACTATGGCTTAGAAGTAGAGGTCAAATAAATCAGTTTCTCCCTTAACTTTTATTTGGTAGACTGTTCATCACAGCAACAGTATGAAACTTGAATAAAGCATTGGGAGACCCCTGTACACAATGCAGTGCTCCAGGGATGGTTTCCTAGAGTTGATTGGATGATAGGGCATAGTATAATACAAAGAAAATCTAGGCTGGTTAAATCTTGTGGTAGAAGAGTGGTATCAAAAATTTCAGAGTCGTGCATGTGCCAGAGTAGATGGAACAGCAAATATTTCTGGAGAAGTGTGCAGGGCCCATGCTGCTCTGTGGATGCTGGAGCATCCCTGCTGAGAAGCACAGTGAGAAGGACCAGGGAGAAGGGTGCCAGCATTGCTGGAATCTCAGGGATAATGATGGCTCAAGGCTGGGTTGGGGTTAGGAAACTGGATTTCTAACTTGGAATCTTAGCAATATAGTACAGAAAAAAAAATATAGGATGGAGTGGTCAGGAGCAGTAACATCAAGGACAGTGTTCCATTGATGAGTAAGGGGGATCCACCTTGAAGGCTAACTGTGTAAGGGGGTCATGGCTAACAGAACAGAAAAATCCTAACTATAGGGAGATGGTTACCAAACCCAGATGTGGCTGGATTTTAACAATTAAAGACTAAACAGGTGATCAAGAAGTTGAAAGCAGCTGTGTAGGGCCCTGGTCTGCCCTTATTCCTGGGGTGCATTTGCGGGGACAGTTTATGGTCAGCTAACTAAGTGTCCTGTGTGTTTCTGTGCTCTCCCAGCCTGGCCTGGTGATTAGCTGCAGGGCATTGTCTCCATTGTTAATATGGTAATTTCCCACCTGTCTGGGAGGAGATCCTTGTGCAGCAGTTAGATACTTAAGGACTTCCCCGAGTCTAAATAAAAGGCATTCAGCTGATCTCCTTTCGAATGACCCTGGTCTCTCTGTGTGTTCTTTCAATCTCCAGGCCCTTGCCCGACTCGCATTAGGTACAGTGGCTCGCGAACTGTATCGAGGGTGTAACACAGAATCGGGTGTTACAATTGGAGGCCCCGCTGGGATGATCATCAGCAACTAGACCTATCTGCGAGATCGGAAAGTAGGGATCCCTGAGAGGTCGCCCTCGGGAAGGCTGGCAAGCAGGTAAGAAATTGAGCTGCAAGGGTGAATTGGTTATGGGTGCAAGTAATTCTGTTCCAGTGTTAACGGGCCGGTTAACAGGCCAGTTGTTAGCTCTTTTGGAGAATAGAGGCACCGGTATTAAAGTTGAGACAGCACAAGAGATCATTAAGACGGTTTTAGAGTTTAGTCCCTGGTTCCAACACGCAGGGGGTTTTAACATTACTGATTGGGAGCAGGTAAAGGCTGATCTTCAAAATGCACTGAAAGAGCGAGGGCCACAAGAATTCCTCATGGTGATATTTTCACTATGGCGCTTGGTCAGAGATGCTCTTCTCAGTGATGATGTAAAAGTGAAAGAGCAATTAAGGAGTTTAAACAAAACCCTTGAGGAGATTCAGGAAGTAGAATCTGTGAGTTCTATTAAGAGTTTTGAGGAACAGGAAGTTTTAGGAACAGGAAATATTAGAAAGGATATAGAAGAAGAAGAAGAAATTTTAGAAAAGGAGATTGCACTGATAAAAAAGAAGTTAGAAAAAGAGGAAAGGAAGGAAGCAAAGGGAGATGTCTCCATGAGACCTCCTCCACATAATCCTTGCACTACTGCTTCTGCCCCGATAGACTTAGAGGCAGAAATCCGAGATATCCGGGACAGGTTAAATAATCTAAGTAGAGAGAGGCAGATTTATCCTGTTGTGGAAAATATTGATCAGCAGTGACAGAGGGTCAGGCAGCATAACCCCCTGGCCTTTAAGGATATTAAGCAGTTAAAGGAAGCAGTTGTGGACTATGGAGCTCATGCTCCTTTCACTGTAACTTTATTGGAATCCTTTGCAGAACTCAACCTTATACCCAGTGACTGGATGCAGCTTTGCAGGGCTTGTCTTTCAGGGGGAGATTACTTGTTATAAAGAGGTGAAATGCAGGAAAATTGCAAAAAGACTGCAGGGAAAAATGCCGAAGCAGGTTTCCCCCAGCATAACCTTGACATGTTAACTGATGAAGGACAGTATGCTGGTTTAGCAGCATAGATTGCTTATGATCTTGCGATTTATGCTCAGATAGCTGCAGCAGCCGTTAAAGCTTGGAAAACTTTACCTAACAAAGGATCACGAGAACAGCTTTCTAAGATCCTTCAAAAACCTTCAGAACCTTATTCTGAGTTTATTGACCACCTTCTACAGGTGGGAAGTCGCATTTTTAGAGATATGGATTCAGCTATGCCAGTCATTAAACATTTGGCCTATAAAAATGCAAATAAGTTTTGTCAGGAAGTTGTATGCCCTCATAGAGATGGAGATTTAAATGACTTTATCCGATTATGCAGAGACATTGATGGCACCCACATGATGGACCAGGTAATTGTTTCTGCCCTTAAGGAAGGCCAAGGTGGAGCTAGGCCTAGGAATTGTTTTCAATGCAGAAGGTCAGGACACCTCAAAAGGAACTGCCCTGCTGGTAAAGGAGCAGTTAATCAACCTAGAGGAAATCCAGGTGTTTGCCCAAAATGCCAAAAGGGAGCTCACTGGGCTAATGACTGTCACTCTAAGATGGACAGTCAAGGAAATCTCATCCCCAGGTCAAAAAACGGGGGTGGGGTGGGGTGGGGTGGGGCCTGCCCTGGGCCCCCAAAACACAAGTGTACGGGGCCATGAGCGGAGTAGCGGCTCCCATCAGATTCATTCCTCAGAGAAATGCCTCGCTGTCAATTACCTTGTACGAGGCACCTCAGGAAGTGCAGGACTAGATCTCTGTACCTCCGCCCGGGCAGTATTGACCCCACAGATGGGTGTGCAGGCCTTGGGGACTGGAGTATTTGGACCTATTCCAGAGGGTTCAGAAAGGTATAGTTTTGGGTAGAAGTAGTTCTGCGCTCAAAGGAATCAAAATTTTACCAGGAATCATAGACTGTGATTATACTGGAGAAATTAAAATTATGATTGAAGCTGGTATGGGAGTCCTTGTCATCCCTCAAGGAGCAAGAATAGCTCAATTAGTGCTTTTGCCCATGTTTCGCTCTACTAATCCTTTCTTTAAACAAGAATGAGGGGACAAAGTGTTTGGCTCCACAGGATCCCCTGGAGCTTTATGGGTTTCTAGTTTAGAGAACCGCCCCACCCTTACTTTAACAGTCAATGGGAAAAGGTTCCAAGGCCTTCCTGATACAGGGGCTGATTCTTCAGTGATTCCTAAAAAGCACTGGCCTGAAGCCTGGCCTCTACAACCAGCCTCTATGACCGTGCAGGGAGTAGGAACGGCCAGTTCTCCAGAGTACAGCACTCAATATTTAGATTGGGAGGACGAAGAAGGCCATAAGGGCATTTTTAAACCATTTGTCCTGGAACATCTTCCTTTTAATTTGTGGGGAAGAGATGTTTTGCAAGCTATGGGAGCAGTTCTAACCACTGAACCTGTGCAGCGTATGCTATCTAAGCAGGGCTTTGTCCCTGGTCAGGGTTTGGGCAAAAATCTGCAGGGAGATGTGCCGATTTTAGCAGACAAGAAAATAATACAACAGTCACCTGGACAGCGTGCAGGGTTAGGAAATTTTTCCTAGGGGCCATTGCAGAGCAGCCAGAAAGCATTCCTATAAAATGGAAAACTGAAAAACCTGTTTGGATAGAGCAATAGCCCCTGAGTAAGGAGAAATTACAGGCTGCTCGTACTCTAGTCCAGGAACAGCTAGAAGCAGGCCACATAGTGCCATCCACTTCTCCCTGGAATACCCCTATCTTTGTTATTAAGAAAAAGTCTGGTAAATGGAGGTTGCTGCAAGATCTTAGAGCAGTAAATGATTGCATGGAAATTATGGGGGCAACTCAACCTGGGTTGCCTCAGCCTGTAGGTATTCCTGCAGGATATCATCTTTTAGTTATTGACCTGAAGGATTGTTTTTTCACCATTCCCTTGCATCCAAAATACTCTGATAAATTTGCTTTCAGTATACCGTCTATAAATTTCAAAGAACCATACAGGCGCTACCAATGGGTAACATTGCCCCAGGGTATGGCCGATAGTTCTGTAATTTGCCAAATGTTTGTGGCGCGGGTTATTGCCCCAATAAGGTATAAATATTCTCAACTGTATATAAGACATTATTTGGATGACATCCTATTAGCTGGACAGAACCCAGAAATAGTCCTTGAGGCTTTTGCTGACTTACAAGAATATCTAGCACATGCTGGGTTAATAATTGCTTCTGAAAAGGTACAACTACAGTTTGCATATCAATACTTGGGGCATCAGCTATTGCAGATAGGAGTAAAACCACAGAAAGTTACTCTTTGCCTAGATAAACTACAAACTTTGAATGATTTTCAAAAATTGCTTGGAGACCTAAATTGGGTCCGGCCCAGTCTGGGAATTCTTACTGGAGACTTAAAACCACTTTTTGACATTCTGCAGGGGAATCCAGACCCAACATCCTTTCGTGAGTTAACACCTCAAGCAAGGCAATGTATTACTTTAATTGAAGAAAAGCTTGCCTCTGCTCATATTCATTATATTGACTATAGTCAGCCACTGCTGTTGATAATTTTCCCCTCCAAGCATAGTCCTACTGGAGTTTTTTGGCAGCAAGGACCCATTCTATGGGTACATAAACATGTGTCACCTGTAAAAATTGTTATCTCATATCCATCAGCTGTGCTACGTGTAATTCAGAAAGGGTACAAACTTAGTTTGCAAACTTTTGGTATATTACCTGATAAGGCTATTACACCATATACCCAGGCAGAAATAACTTGGTTGCAAAATTTTGCTGAAGATTAGACCTTATTTTTATGTACTAATGCCTGCAAGTTTGACAATCATTATCCTTCTGATAAGTTAGTCACCTTCTTTAAAAATCATCCGGCAGGTTTCCCTAAAGTTATTTCTTTGCTGCCTCTGGCAGGGGCACAAAATGTGTTTACTGATGGATCTTCCACCGGGAGAGCTGTAGTAGCCGCCCCTCCTGATTTTGACATTCAGTCTGTTAATACTAACTCTGCTCAGGTGGCTGAATTGGTTGCTGTCCAGGTAGCCCTAGAGAAATATGCTGATATTCCATTTAACCTTTTTACGAACAGTCAGTATATAAGCAAAATTCTTGCACCATTGGAAACTGCAGCTTATATTGCCTCTGTATCTCGAGTCTAGATGCAATTATTGGCTATTCAAACTTTGCTTTGGGCCCAATCTGTTCCCATTTATGTAGGGCATTTGCGGGCTCACACTGACCTCCCTGGTCCTTTGAGTGAAGGGAATGCTTTGGCTGATCAGCTTACTAGTCAAATTTATGCAGTGAGTCAGGAATCTTATGAAGCTGCAGATAAAGCTCATAATCGTTTTCATCTCAATGCTGGATCTTTAAGATTTCAGTTTAAGATATCTCGAGAGCAAGCCACTAATATTGTTAAAAAGTGCTCTCTGTGTACAGAACTTTTAACTGTTCCCCATTTGGGAGTTAATTCTCTTGGGCTTGCTCCTAATCATTTATGGCAAATGGATGTCACCCATGTTCCTTCTTTTGGGTGCATGCAATATGTTCATGTAACCGTGGATACATATTGTCGTCTTATTTTTGCCCCAGCTCACACAGGAGAAAGATTACGGAATGTTAGAAGTCATTGTCTCCAGGCTTTTGCCTACATGGGAGTTCCTAAAACTGTAAAAACTGATAATGGACCAGCCTATACTAGCACTGGCTTTGCTAAATTTTGCTCTGAGTTTTCAATTTCTCACAAAACGGCTATACCTTATAATCCTCAAGGACAAGCTATAGTGGAGCGAGCTCATCATACACTCAAAGCCTATTTGCATAAAACAAAAAGGGGAATATCGTTCCACCCCCAGAGATCATTTATCTTTTATTTTATACATTTTAAGTTTTTTGACTATTGATGCTCAATCTCAGTGGTAACTACTGACCGACATTGGCAGCCAGATTCTTCCGGGATGCCTCATGTCAAATGGAAGAATCTATCAGACGGCACCTGGTATGGTCCAGATCCTGTACTGGTATGGGGAAGAGGGGCTGTTTGTGTTTTCCCGCAGGATGCTGACAATCCAATATGGGTACCTGAGCGTCTGCTGCATGCTGTGGATTTTCCTGTCCAGAAGCCTGAAGACAGGACAGAGCCGAGAGATCAAAGAGATTCTGGCTTGTCAACTGAAGAGTTGTGGGATTCCTGAGGAGCTGGCTGTGGTGGTCCGAGTGCCAAAAATTGTTCCTCTACCCATCTACCCATCTACCCATCCCATGATATCGGCAGCCATGGCTGTTGCTGCCACAGCAGCTAGAGCTGCTGGATTTTTCATTAGTCAGTCAGTTGCTTCCTGCTAGCACAAAGGATACCTTCTTAGGACAGGTTGCAAATGCCTTGGCCATTCAAATTGAGCTAAATTTACAAATGAATATTGCAGTTAATTTTGCTCTTGGTTGTGGTTAAAGACCACTGCTAGATGTTACAGTAATAGACTTATTGCTGTTATTCACGGACCCTGAGGTGTACAATTTACTAATTGGCTCTTGAAATTATTCTAGTTAGCTATACCAGGGTTCTTTTTCACCAGCGCTGAGACCTTACTTAAAGGGCTCCAATTTGGGCAGAATTATTAAGGATTGAGCAGGCACAGTCTTCTCAAGGAATGCTTACAGGTGCTGGAGCATCATCTTCATGGATTATGATGCCAGAGCCAAAGGCAAGCTCAGATCAGTGTTGCCACATGGCAAGTCCTCTTAGCTATTGCCCCAGAGAATCTTTCAGCACAAATCTGGCTGAACTCGGTGATGGATGACTAATGAGCCAAAGACGGGAAAGGCTTTTGGGGGGCTGCCCCAACCTAAGACAGGAAATATGTTTTGACCTGGATGCTTTCCCATGACGGGTAAGGGGTATTGCCTGACATCCAAAGCCACCCAAGACAGGCCTAGTCATAATTTATATAAAAGGGGGGACCTGTAGGGCCCTGGTCTGCCCTTATTTCTGGGGTGCATTTGCGGGGACAGTTTATGGTCAGCTAACTAAGTGTCCTGTGTGTTTCTGTGCTCTCCCAGCCTGGCCTGGTGATTAGCTGCAGAGCATTGTCTCCATTGTTAATATGGTAATTTTCCACCTGTCTGGGAGGAGATCCTTGTGCAGCAGTTAGATACTTAAGGACTTCCCCAAGTCTAAATAAAAGGCATTCAGCTGATCTCCTTTCGAATGACCCTGGTCTCTCTGTGTGTTCTTTCAATCTCCAGGCCCTTACCCAACTGTACATAAGGTACAGTGGCGCACAAACTGTACTGAGGGTGTAACACAGAATCGGGTGTTATACTGCTGACCCATGAAAACCCAGACATCTGTGCCCATTGTTTAAACTGAAGCTGGGGATACAGAGGTGGTGCAGGGGTTAAGAGCACTTGTTGCTCTTGTAGAGGATCCAGGGTTGATTCTCAGCAACCTCACACAGTGACTCACCACTGCCTGCGACTCCATTCCCAGAGCCCAAATGTCCTCTTTTGTCCTCCAAAAGCACCAGGTGCATATGTGCTGCACATATATACATGCAGACAAAACATAAACCTATGAAGCAATCAAAACTGGACCTCCTCCAAGACAGACACAGAGTTACTTCCTAGGAGACAGACAGATCAGGTCCCAACAAGAGTGACCACTCTGCCCTGCAGTAAGTGCAGCCATTCTTCCTGCACTGCTTCACTACTGCCCTGTCACCCAGGGATGGACCCAGAGATGCTCCTGTGAATGGATCGTGCGCTGGTTTGAATGAACAGTCATCTATAGAGTAGAATGTTTTTGAATAATTGGTCCCAAGTTGATGGCAGCTGTTTGGACAGGTTCAGTAGGTAAGGCCTGGCTGAAGGAAGTATGTCCCTGGGGGTGTGGCTCTAAACCCCATTCCCATTTCTTCATCTCTGAACTTTGCTTGAGGTTTAAGACATATGCTCTCAGTTGGGCATGGTGTCACATGGTTCTCATTCCATCACTTGAGAGTCAAAGGAAAGAGATCTTTGTAAGTTTGTATCCAATCTGTTTTGTATAGTAAGTTCTAGTACATCAGGAACTAAATAGTGGGACCTTGTCTCAGAAACCTAAACCAAACTAAAGCTATGTGGGCTCCAAGCTTGCTGCTCCAGCCACCGTGCAAGCCAACTGCCATGCTTCTCTGCTGTGAGGTGAAGGACTCTTGTTCCTCTGAAACTCTAAGATCCCAAACCCTTCCTTCTGTGTGTGACCATGGCCTTGGTCTTCATCACAGCAGCAGAAAGTGACAAATACAGCTACTGTATCAGTACTGAAGTTTTCACAGGACAGATGGCTTCTGTTACACCTACTCAGCTCTGCTCTTGAAATTTGAAAGCAGCCAGAGACAATAAACCAACTAAGAACATGGCTGGATCTTCCTCTAGGACTATCTGACCCAGGGCAATTTGTCAGCCTGAGGTATCAATTCTTGGAAATGACCCTGGGTTGAGTTTATGACTAATTGGAGAACCACGTTGCTTGGTGACCAGCCTGACCCATCTTCAGCAGGGAAAATGCTCTATTTCATTGAGGCTCCTGACATAGTAATGGATCCTGAGAGAGTATGGTCTGTGGTCTTGGGATATGATAAGGCCCATCAGGCCTCAGGCAGACATCATGAGGTGATCTCTTTCCCACTAGGCTATAAGGTGGACAGGTCACAGTCAGAGAAGATGTCCAGAAGAGAGACATTGCTGCAGGGACATAACAGGTCACTTGTGTGTTGAGAGCAGGAAGATACAAGGACTCTTGTCTAATAGAATATCTGCTATTACCCCAGATGCTTTTGGAAATGTTACCTCATCTAGAGGAAGAGACTGAGGTTAGTTCTCAAGTAAGCTGCCACCTCTTTCTCAGCAAGCACCTCAGGCTTCAGTAGTGACCTCTATGGCCATGGGATCTAAGGAAACCACTGGACAGTAGTGAGACATCAAAAGTCCCTAAATCCAGGGTCTCTTCGTGTCATTTCTAGCTGACACAGAAGACAAAGGCAGCATAGAACCCACTGCTGTCTGGGGAACAGGCAGCTTTCAAAGTTCTTCTGAATACACTCTGTGGCGATGGGCACCAGTACTGGAACATGGGGTACACCCTAACTGGGGTCAGAAGAACGATGGGAGCCACATTTGCTGTCCTATTCATCAGCCTGTTGCATTCCAAGTCTGTTACACTAAAGGTAGAATAGAGTATTTGATGCAGGACAGATATAGTGAGGCTTGCCAGGTTGAAAATATTTAGTGCCTGCCATTTATAGGAATAAAGGAATATCATTATTGGATGATGTTTTCACAGGAGACTGAGTACATGGGGCCTGGGAGGCAAGAGCAGAGCCTTCCACATGTACCTGTCTAGTACCATTGCCAGAGTGCAGTATAGTCAGCCCTGGTTAGTTGAGGTACTAACCCACAGATTGTCACCTGGTGGAAAAGGGGCTGGAAGGCAAATTATGGATAGGGGGTGGAAAAGGTTAGATGGGCAGGGAAGGGCACCGAGCCAGAAGGTGGTTGATGAGTCTTATGGCATTGAAACTGAGCTTGGTGGTACAAAGTTGTAATCCCAGCACCTGACAGACCTAGGGAGAGAAGGAATTGCTGCAAATTCTATAGTGCAGGCTATGGAGTGAAATCCTGACTTTTAAGGGTAAAAAGTGAGAGAGAGGGTGGTTGTGACTGCTGTGTCCCTGGAAGCATCTATTGTGATATGTGGAAGAATACCATGGAATAGTGGGAAATAAAGTTTGAGGGCAAAGATTTCCAGAAACGTTGGAATTACTTCTGAGGCTGGGAAGAAAGTCTTCAGAGCATAGACTGCCTTAAGTCCATAGAAGCTGAATGAACCTCTTGGCAGGGTGTCACACTAGGGTTTCATGGCTAGATTTAGGCTTCCTGTACCCCCTCCCCAGTATGACTGAGGGCTGAACGCATCAACTGGATTCCCTTTTGGCATCATGTCCCCCGCCCTCCTTATTTTCCTTTCTGACAAGGTAATTTTCCTAGTCCTTTCCTGGACTGTATAAAATTGGCAGGGCTTGGGACAATTAGCCTTGCTGGGTTTCCTTGGGTTCGGGAGCTTCCCAGAGAATGACTGCTGCCCTAGGATTCAATAGCCTGATTCTCCCCTCCTTCACCTTCCCATTCCCTGTACCCCTCCAGTTAGAATATAACAACTCACCACTGATGGGTATCATGGACCACAGACAGATCAGTAGAACCCAGAAGCACAGTGCCTTAGTGGAAGGATATTTCTGGGTAGCTGCATTCCTTGCCATATCTTGAGCAACACGTTTAGTGATCGGATCTGTGGAGAGAGGCAGGGCCGATGTGCAGAGAACTCTGCACAAAGATGCACTGACTTTTCAGTGGGTACTCTGCACTTGTGCATTTATAGCAGACTGCTGTGGTCCCTCCCTCTGGGAGGCGGAGACTATCATCATCTGAGTGGAGCATCCCTGCCCTGGTTGTAGACCCAGGCTCTCACACCTCTTGGTCCCTCCCTGGCACTGTCCCTTGTTGGTAACTGAAGCTGCCTACAGTTGCAAATTATGGCCCTACAGTCAGTGTTTTTGTGGGCAGGAGAATGCAGCTTGTGTAACTTAAGGCCAGTCACGCCCACAGCAGCCTGAGTCACACCAGGAGCTTCTCTCCTGAGTATTGGACACACACCTGCTTTAGCTTCAGCCTCACCAGGAGCCTCCCTCTCAACCACCTCCCCCCACCCATTCTGAGTTCCCTTCTGATCTTCCTTCTGCACTTTCCATCACCTTGCCTCTACCTACATCTCAATCCCAGACTCACTTTCTCCACCAAGTCACTTCCCTTCAATCCTGTCCTCCCCCCACACTTTAATTGTCCTAATGCTTGGCCCAGAGCTCAGCACTCCTCATCTACAAGGTGCCCTTTTCACTCTCCCCTCCCTCCTCCCCATCTCCTTCCTTTACCAACATCCCCCTCCCCACTGGAGGCCCTTAGTAACTATCTTCTCAGCAGGGCTGTTCTTTTTTCTCCCTAACTCTGTGACACTGGAACCTAAGACATTTAGGAAAGTTCTGCAATCACAAATTTATTCCAGTAAAAAGCAGATTCAGTTCTGTAGAGAAGACTCAAATTTTAAGAGCCCTGACTGCTCTTCCAGAGGACCCATGTTGTAATTCCATCCCCTCTTTTGAATTGTTCCCTGAGACTTAGCTGTGGGACTGTTTGGAAGATTCATCCCTTAGGAGTGTGCTCCTCAACTCTGCATATTGTCTGTGATTTTCTGCAGTGGTCTCCATTCTTTGCAAAGAGACATTCTCTTGATGAGAGTGAAGAATACATCTGTTCTGGTGTTTAAGGACAAATGTTTATAGATTGATGTTAGAGATTATGCTGATTTTGTAAATTAGTGGTTGTGGAATCTCCTTCAGTAACCATGACTTCAGCACTTATTAGTTAGCTATGTTTATTTTTAGTTTCCTGTATTGTGCAGGCATGATGTCCCTCCTGCTTAGCAGGTCTTAAGTTCAATGAGAGAGCTGCTGGATACCATCAAGGTATGTGTGCCAGTTCTGCACAGATAAGAGTTACTGTGGCATGCTGCTCACTGATGTGGTCCATAGACGTCAATAGCTGGGTGGGACTATTGGTTGCCGCCCTCCTGTTGAAGCTTGAATAATACTTTTTGGAATTAAGAAAGGTAGTCACTTAGGGAGGTGACATTAAGTCATTTCTGGCTTAGTGGCCTCTGGGCCCTGTCTCTAAAGTGCATGGTGTCTTCAGCAGTAGGGTCTTACCTTTCAGCTTGGGGAAAAGAAGGGCAGGAGCAATAGGCTTGTGCTTTAGTAGCCTCTTGACAGCCCGTTGGACAGCCCTGACCAACAACTTGAAAGAGGGTCTCTCCTGACTGGTATTGGGGTTCTGTTAGGTAGTTCCCTGTAGGGAGCACCATCAACCCCCATGAAAAAAGCTCATAGAACTACATATGTTAGTTATACACAGATTTACATTTGTTATAATTTTAGGTAAATAGTTAATACATGAACCCTTGTCACCTTTCCAGCCATCCTGCTGTTACTTTACCTCCCTCACTTTTCTCCTCCTGTATTTACCTCCCCTCTTCACTAAGTAGAGGATGCTTTCCCATATTCCCTATCAGCTCAATTGTATCAATTCTTATTCCCCTTTACTCACATCCCACTTTCTTCTGCAATGAACTCCCTTTCCCCCCCTACGCACCCCCTTCCCATGTCCCTGTCAGAATGTCTAACTGTTAGATATCCTTAAACTCACACCCAAGATTCTACTTCTGCCCACTCTTGATGTGTTACATTTTTTGGGAACAGGGAGTCTGCAGCTCTCCTTTGACATGGACCCTCACTAGATCCTGAGACTCAGTATCTGTCTCATGTTGTATCAAGGTGACAATCAAGGGCACCTGGAGTTCCCAGACAAACAAGCCTTTTCAGTCACCTCCACACACTAATATGGGAGATTGTATCTAGGTTAACATCCTCCCACCCGATAATATGTTAGTATTCAGGCATCTGTACTGGCCTGCCCTTAGGGTCCTGACAGGATATGTCCTCAGCTGCAGCCACTGGGAGCACCTTCTGTGCACATTTGCTGTGTTCCCTTGTGAAAGGTGGGCCTTGGCCTCCTCCTGTTGATTTCTCTTTTGCCACTCTTGTCTCTGCCTCTGCTCACTCTCTTTCCCTTCCCAGCTCCCTTCTCTCTTCCTGTCTCTGTCCCTTTTTAGCCCCTTCTCTGTCCTCTTCTAATAAACCTTCCTAGTGAGCCCTGATGTATGGCATGACTACTTCCCACCATTTTCAATTGAATTGTAACCTTGGTTCCCCAAGATTAGGCAGGCCCTACTAGGGCTTCCTCCAGCCCGCTGGCAGACGGAGGCACTCCGACACACTGAACCTGGTCCAAATCTGACAGACAGCCCTGCTTCTCCAACTAATGGATCGCTGGGTGCCTCTGTCCAACCCTAACATGATTGGTGAGTTTCCCAACTTCTCTACCTCTGGCCATTTCCCTCGTGTGAGGATTCTCTCTCAAATGTGTCTTCTTGCTTCTCAGTCTTGCTACCAGGCAATCCATGTGTCTCTCAGACTCAATTCTGGCCCTGCTCTGTTTATCACTACTCATAGAACAGCTTGCACAACATTTTTACCTCTCCTTTGTCTCTGCATCCTTCCTCCTCCTCCAAAGAACATATCAAAGATATCCATGGGTGAGCCAAAACCACCACCTGCTCCACCCTCTTTAATCACCTGCTCTCCTCCTTTATCATCTAACTCCCCTTATTTGGAATCGGCAAGAACTTCATAAGCTTGAGAAATCTGTTTAAACTTTTCACCTTCATTTGGATTCTTATCAGGGTGGTACGTCAAGGCCAATTCTCTATAAGCCTTTTTCAGTTCTTCCTGGGTGGCATTGGGTTTGACCTCCAAAACATCGTAGTAAGTGGTTTCTTTTACCATTTTTTTACAGCTGGGTAGCGGACCAGTGCTGGATAGTGGAAAGAGAAGAATAGCACAGCGCAGTTCAGGCGAAGGTCCTCCACCTCCCACTGAACATTCTGGAAAGTTCCCTATCAGAATATTTTAAAGGACCTTTGCAACATTCCTCCAGGGATCAGACAGATGGAAGGAGGTATCTGCCTCTTGATCTTTTACTCTTCCCCTCCCAATACACCACTTGCATGAACTCTGTTGTGTGTGGCTTGTTTGCTTAGTGGCATGCCTTGGCAGGGCCAGCCAATGGTACCCACTTCTCGCTAGGACCCTACCTGCCGGCTCCACTTGCAGCAGATTTGCTCTCTTCAACCTGCAGCAAATCTGCTTCCTCGTTCACTAGCAGCTTCACCTTCCATTCAATACTGGTACTGGGTCTCTGGTGGGGCTATGTGCCGCTGACCATTCCCCTTTATGTGAAGTTTCATTTCTTTTATTTTTCTTTATCAAAACATTTTTTAGTTTTTTTTAAAACAAATTTATTACTTAAAAAAAAACAATCCAAATTCCAACTCTCTCCCCTCCTCCCAGTCCCCTCCCACTCCTTCCACACACCCTCCCACTTCACCCCCTCCAATCCTAAGCAAGGGCAATGCACCCTGCCCTGTGGAAAGGCCAAGGCCCTCCCTACTACATCTAGGTAGGGCAAGGTGTACATCCAAAAAGAATAAGATACCAAGAAGCTAGTCCATGCAGTAGAGACAAATCCCAGTGTCACTATCAGTGGCCCCTCAGTCTGCCCCAACTACCAACCACATTCAGAAGCACTAGTTTGTTCCCATGCTCACTCACTCCCAATCCAGTTGGAGTTGGTGAGCTCCCATTAGCTCAGGCAGACTGTCTCAGTGGATGACCCCCTCATGGTCTTGACTTCCTTGCTCATACTCTCACTCTTTCCACTCTTCAACTGGATCTTGGGAGCTCAGTCCAGTGCTCCGATGTGGGACACCCACAATAACACAGACATCTGATACCCCCCCCCCACCAGCATAACCCAAAGACGGTAAACACATAAACACTATTACTGAAAAATAACCGAAGTTAACAACCACTAGTTAATAATATCGCTTAATATTAATGGACTCAATTCACCTATAAAAAGACACAGGCTAAGAGAACAAAACCAGGATCCAGCATTCTGCTGTTTACTTGGAACACACCTCAACCTCAAAGACAGACACTACTTCAGAGTAAAGGGTTAGGAAAAGATTTTGAATCAAACAGACCTAAGAAACAAGCGGGTATGGCTATCCTAATGTCTAACAAAATTGATTTCAAACTAAAATCAATCAGAAGAGATGGAGAAGGACACTTTATACTCACAACAGGAACAATTCATCAAGATGAAGTCTCAATCCTGAATATCTATGGGCCTAATACAAGAACATCCACATATGTAAAAGAATAATTACTAAAACTTAACTTACACATCAAACCCCACACACTAATAGTAGGTTCCATTTCTTGAGCTCTGCCCTCTCCTTGCCTTCTGGTTTTACTGGTACCAGTTGAGTGTGTCTCTCTTGGACTCAGAGACCTTGGCCCCTGTTCTTTTGTGACAGCATTCTGAATAGCTTGTGACTTCTGTATCCCTGGATCTGCCTCATCCTTGGGCACTGTGTCATACACCTGGTCAGTTTTGAAGACCACTGACCACTTCTTTTAAATTAAATCTGGCCTCAGTATTCCTTAATCAGTCAGTCAGAAAAATGAGAAAGTATTCTCCACTTTCTTTCCTTTTCTTGGCTCCAAGACCTGCTTGTGTCTGTCTGTTCTCGGTCTCTAAATGTCCTGTCTGTTTTCTGAAACATGTAGGTCAGATGGAGAAGCCAGATTCCACTTGTTCATCACACACCAGTTCTCTTTTCCTTTATATTTATTCAATTCCTGTTTAATGTGTGTGTGTGTGTGTGTGTGTTTGTGTTTGTGTGTGTGTGACTTGAATTTAAATGTTAGCAGGGATTAATGCCTAATGTATGTGTATGTAGCTTGGATTAAACTCTATGCATGTGTGCATGTAACGATTGTTTTCAGCAATCACGTGGCTCTCCTCCATCTTGCCTGATAATCTCATCATGATTTCTTGTGAGCTCCAGGGAGTCAACCTGGATCCACCTTGAACAGCAGTTTGCCAGGTCTAAGCAGTGCCTGACGGTTCCACAGAGCCTGGACAGTGAACTCAAACAGCCAGATGTCCCAGGACATGGCCAGCAACCCTGACTTTTTCAAGTCCCACAGAGATGACCGATTCTCCCCATTTCAGCAGGAAGCAGTTTCAAGAACATGACACCCAAATCCCTGCATCACCTGCTATCTCTTTCTAACTCCTCTCCTGTTTATAATAAACAAAAGGGAGGATTGTTAGCATTCAGGCATCTGTACTGGCCTGCCCTTAGGGTCCTGACAGGATATGTCATCAGCTGGAGCCACTAAGAGCACACATGTGCACATTCACTATGATCACGTATAAAAGGCAAGCTGTGCTCATCTCCTGTCTCCTTTCTCTTCTGCCACTCTTTTCACCAAGCAACATTCCCTGCTTCTCTCTCTTCTCCCTCTATCTCTCTACCCATTTTTCTGCCATTTTCTGTTTTCTTCCAATAAAACTCCCATGCGAATCCTGTTGTATGGCATGACATTTTCCTACCATTTAAAATAAATTATAACACAAAAGGCCACTGGATTCTGTCTAAATTGGACCCTGTTAAGCTCTCACAAGTCGAGATGTAGTCAGGCTTCAAAGCCTGCCACTGTGGATCCATCTGTCCAGAGTTAAGATGCTCTGTCCACAGAATCTCCACTGCTCTGTTCTTTTGAGCCTCTTGCAGATATGTTTCTTCTTCCAGTGAGACCTAATCCCCCAGTGGGTCCTAGGGCTGGAATTCAGTTGTCTTATGTCTTTGTTAGGGTTTCTATTGCAGTGATGAAACACCATGACCAAAGCAGCCTGAAGAGGAATGGGTCTATTTGGCTTCTGTATGCCCAGTCAGAGTCCATTGAGGGAAGCCAAGGCTGAAACTCAAGCAGGGCAGGAACCTGGAGGGAGCAGCTGATGCAGAGGCCTTGGAAAAGTACAGCTTACTGTCTTGCTCTTCATGGCTTGCTCAGCCTGCTTTCCGTCAATGCCCAGGAGCCCAAGCCTACGTGTGGAAACACCCACAATGGACTGTGCCTTCCCACACCACTCTCTCATTAAGAAATGCCTTCCAACCTTGCCCACAGCCCAGTATTCTGATCTCTGGAGGCATTTTATCATAGGGGTTCCCTCTTCTCAGATGATTTCAGCATTGTGTCATGTTGACAAAAAACATGATGCTATCAGGCAAGTGTTTTTCCCATGAAGCCATCTTGCCCATGAGTGCTTGTGAGTTTGCTCTGTATCTTTGGTCTCAGCTCACTTACCATGAGATGCTCCTCATTAGTCAAGACTTTCAGCTTTCTGAGTTCAATCATGCAATTCTATGATCTCTATGTTCCTGTTCCCTTGATGTCCTAAAGGAGAACTCAGCTTTGAGAATTTATTAGAGACCTTTGTCCTTCTGTCAGAGTGCATAGACTATTCTTAGACTGAGGTTGTCTCTCTAGTGATTGTCCCAATTTCCAGGTCTATTCAAAGACCAAAATGTGGTCATAGAAGTGTTGTTTAGGGTTTAATCAATGGTCCTTTACTCATATTTCTCTGTCTTAATGATAATATCAGTCTTCCCTAGAAAGGAAATTCCTGTCAGACAGTTGTGGCCCATGCCTTTAACCCCAGCACTCAGGAGGGAGAGGCAGGTGGATCTCTTTGGGTTGAAGGTGATCCTGGTCTGCAAATTGTGTTTCAGAGGGAAACCCATCTCAAAAACAAAAAAAAAAAAATAAGAAGAAAGAAAGAAAGAAAGGCAATTATTTTCCTATATTGGATCTAATGCATTACTCTGCCGTTTATTTTTACATTTGTAGTTTCTAATTGTGTACCCAAATTTTCCATTTCCAAAATTTGCTGTGGAATAATGCTTTTGTACACTGAAAGGATTTGTCACTCATATTGGCTTAATAAAATACTGATTGGAGAGTACCCACCCAGGAAGTATATTCAGGGCAACTGAGTAGGAGAATTTTGGGAAGAGGAAAGGCAGAGAGTCAGTCACCAGCCAGATACCAAGGAAGCAAGGTGAGAATGTCTTATGAGAAAGGTACCAATAAACATGGCTAAATATAGAGTAGAATTATTGGTACATTTAAGTTATAAGAGTTAGTTAATAATTAGCTATTAGAGCAAACAGTTTATAAGCCTCTGTGTGTTTCCTTGGAACTGAACAGCTGTGATATTGAATGGGACAGAAATTTCTGTCTATAAGAATTCTCTCAGATTGTGATGTTTTAATTATTATCTCTCTTTCAGCTTTCAGGTCTTGAATCATTTCTTTCACCTGTTTGATGCTTTATCTTGGTCTTCTTTAAAGAATTTGTTAGTTTCTTACAACTCCTTTTGTTTGTTTTTCCTCTACTTCATTAAGGGAATTTTTCATTTCCTCTTTAAGGACCTTCATAATTTTCAAAAAGTTATTTAGAAGTTATTTTCTTCTGTGTCATCTGTGTTTTTGTGCTCAGGTCTTATAGTGCCACTAGTTTCTGGAGGGGCTGTATTGATCTTTATGTTGTTGAGTTTATTCTTTTTTTTTTATTGAGAAAAGGAGAAAAAAAAACAAGTTTCCACCTCCTCCCAGCCTCCCATTTCCCTCCCCCTCCTCCCACCCTTCTCCCCCTCCGCCCACTCCTTTCCCCCTCCCTCTCCAGTCCAAAGAGCAGTCAGGGTTTTCTGCCCTGTGGTAAGTCCTAGGTCCTCCCCCCTCCGTCCATATCTAGGAAGGTGAACATCCAAACTGGCTAGGCTCCCACAAAGCCAGCACATTAAGCAGGATCAAAACCCCGTGCCATTGTCCTTTGCGTCTCATCAGCCCTCATTGTTCGCCATGTTCAGAGAGTCCAGTTTTATCCCATGCTTTTTCAGTCACATTCCAGCTGGCCTTGGTGAGCTCCCAATAGATCAGCTCCACTGTCTCAGTGGGTGGGTGCACCCCATGTGGTCCCGACTTCTTTGCTCATGTTCTCCCTCCTTCTGCTCCTCACTGGGACCTTGGGAGCTCAGTCCAGTGCTCCAGTGTGGGTCTCTGTCTCTATCTCCATCCATCACCAGATGAAGGTTCTATGATGATATGCAAGATATTCGTCATTATTGCTCTAGGATAGGGTCATTTCAGGTTCCCTATCCTCAGCTGCCCAAGGAACTAACTGGGGACCTCGGCTTGGGCACCTGGGAGCCCCTCTAGGGTCAGGTCTCTTGCCAACCCTAAAGTGGCTCCCTTAACTGAGAATTATGGTTCTGTGCTCCCCTGTCCAACCTTCCTTTATCCCAATCCTCCTGTTTCCCCAAGCCCCCCCCCTCGTCCTTCCCTTCTAACTTTTCTCTCTCCATCTCCCCTTACCCCCATCCCACCCCACCCCCAAGATCCCAATTTTCTCCCCGGAAATTTGGTCTACTTCCCTTAGCCAAGAGGATAACTATATGTTTTTCCTTGGGTTCACCTTCTTACTTAGCTTCTTTAGATTCACCTATTGTAGACTCCGTGACCCTTATTTATGACTAGAAACCAATTATGAGTGAGTACATCCCATGTTCATCTTTTTGGGTCTGGGATACCTCACTCAGGATAGTGTTTTCTATTTCCATCCATTTGCTTGCAAAATTCGAGAAGTCATTGTTTTTTACCGCAGCGTAGTACTCTAATGTGTATATATTCCATACTTTCTTCATCCATTCTTCCATTGAAGGGCATCTAGGTTGTTTCCAGATTCTGGCTATTACAAATAATACTGCTATGAACATAGTTGAACAAATGCTTTTGTCATATGATAGGGCATCTCTTGGGTATATTCCCAAGAGTGGTATTGCTGGGTCCAGGAGTAGGTTGATCCCGGAATTTCCTGAGAAACCGAAACACTGACTTCCACAGTGGTTGCACAAGACTGCATTCCCACCAGCAATGGATGAGGGTACCCCTTCCTCCACAGCCTCTCCAGCAAAGGCTATCCTTGGTGTTTTTGACTTTAGCCATTCTGACAGGTGTAAGATGATATCTCAAAGTTGTTTTGATTTGCATTTCCCTGATTGCTAAGGAAGTTGAGCACGACCTTAAGTGTCTTTTGGCCATTTGAACGTCTTCTGTTGAGAATTCTCTGTTCAATTCAGTGCCCCATTTTTTAATTGGGTTAATTAGCATTTTAACTACAGAGACAAGTACTAACAACAGATTACAAGAGATAGAAGAAAGAATGTCAGACACTGAAGATACCATAGAGAAAATAAACACACTGGGGGTGTGGCTTTGAAACCCATTCCCTTCTCTTCATCTCTGCACCTTGCTTGAGGTTCAAGACATGTGTTCTTAGCTATGCCTGGTGTCACATGGTGCTCATGCCGCAGTTGAGAGGCAGAGGAAAGAGATCTTTATAAGTTTGTATCCAGTCTGTTTTGTGTATTAAGTTCTAGTACATCAGGAACTAAACAGTGGGACCTTGTCTCAGAAACCTAAACCAAACTAAAGCTATGTGGGCTCTAAGCGTGCTGCTTCAGCCACCATGCACCCCAGGTGCCATGCTTCTCTGCTGTGAGGTGATGGACCCTTGTCCTCTGAAACTCTTAGATTCCAAACCCTTCTTTCTGTGTGACCGTGGCCTTGGTGTCCATCACAGCAGCAGAAAGTGACCAATACAGCTACAATATCAGTACTGAAGTCTTCACAGGACAGACAGTCTCTGTTACACCTGCTCATTTCTGCTTGTACCTGGAAAGCAGAGAGAGACAATAAACCAATGAAGAACATGTCTGGGTCTGCCTCTAGGACTCTCTGAACCAGAACAATCTGTCAGCCTGAGGGGCCAATTCTTGGATATGATCCTGGGTGAAGTTTATGTCTAATTGGAGAAACACCTTGCTTGTGCAGAGGCCAGCCTGACCACCTTCAGCAGGGAAAATGCTCCATTTATTAAGGCTCCTGACATGGTAATGGACCTGAGAGAAAGCAGCCTGTGGTCCTGCACTATCAGAAGGCCTATCAGGCCTCACAGAGACATCATGAGGGGATCTCTTTCCTACTAGCCTATTGAAAGGAGAGGTGACAGAAAGGCAAGATGTCCAGAAGAGAGACATTCCTGAAGGAATATAACAGGTCACGTGTGAGTTGAGAGTTGCTTAGCAGGGAGAGATAAGGACTCTTGTCTGATAGAACATCTCCTGTTACTCAGATGCTGTTGTAGATCTTACCTTACCTAGAAAGAGACTGAGGTTAGATTTAAACTAAGCTGCCACCTCTTTCTCAGCAAGCACCTCAGGCTTCAGTAGTGACCTCTATGGCCATGGGATCTAAGGAAACCACTGGACAGCAGTGAGAGATCAAAAGTCCCTAAATCCAGAGTCTCTTCGTGTCTTTTCTAGCTGACACAGAAGTCAAAGGCAGCATAGAACCCACTGCTGTCTGGGAAACACACAGCTTTCAAAGTTCTTCTGAATACATTCTGTGGCGATGGGCACCAGTACTGGAACATGGGGTACACCCTAACTGGGGTCAGAAGAATGATGGGAGCCACATTTGCTGTCCTGTTCATCAGCCTGTTGCATTCCAAGTTGTTACACTAAAGTTAGAATAGAGTATTTGATGCAGGACGGATATAGTGAGGTTTGTCAGGTTGAACTGAAATTACGCCTCCACAGTCGGTGTTTTTGTGGGCAGGAGAATGCAGCTTGTGTAACTTAAGTCCAGTCACACCCACAGCAGCCTGAGTCACACGAGGAGTTTCTCTCCTGACTATTGGACACACACCCGCTTTAGCTTCAGCCTCACCAGGAGCCTCCCTCTCAACTACCTCCCCCCACCCCTTCTGAGTTCCCTTCTGATCTCCCTTCTCCACTTTCTATCACCTTCCCTATTCCTACATCTAAATCCCAGACTCACTTTCTCCACCAAGTCTCTTCCCCTCGACCTTGTCCTCCTCCCACACTTTAATTGTCCTAGTGCTTGGCCTGGTGGCCCAGCACTCTCCATCCACAAGGTGCCCTTGTCACTCTCCTTTCCGTCCTCTCTATCTCCTTCCTTTACCAACATGCCCCTCCCTACTGGAGACCCTTAGTAACTATCTTGTCAGTAAAGCTGTGCTTTTCTCCATAACTCTGTGACACTGGAACCTAAGTCCTTTAGGAAAGTTCTGCAATCAGAAAATTATTCTGTAAAAAGCAAATTCAACCCTGTAGAGAGGACTCAGAGGTTAAGAGCCCTGACTGCTCTTCCAGAGGACCCATGTAGGAATTCCATCTCTCATCTGCATTGTTCCCTGAGCCTTAGCTGTTGGAGTGTTTGGAAGATTCATCCCTTAGGAGTGGGCTCCACAACTGTGCATATTGGTTGGCTGTGTTTTTTTTTTTTTAGCAGTGCTCTCCTTTCTTTGCAGAGACATTGCTTTGATGAATGTGAAGAATACATTTACTCAGGTGTTTAAGGACAAATGTTTATAGATTGCTGTTAGAGATTATGCTGGTTAGTAAATTAGTGGTTGTGGATTCTCCTCCAATAACCATGACTTCAGTACTAATTAGTTAGCTATGTTTATTATTAGTTTCCAGTACAAGTCATGATGTCCCTCTTGCTGAGCAGGTCTTAAGTTCTTTGAGAGAGATGCTGGATACCATCAAGGTATGTGTGCCAGTTCTGCAGAGATAAGAGTTATTGTGGCACGCTGCTCATTGGTGGAGTCCAAAGGCATCAACTGATAGGTGGAAATATTTGTTGCCTCTCTCCTTTGGAAGCTTGCCTGGCACCTTTTGGAACCAAGAAAGGTTGTCCCTCAGGGAGGTGACTTTAGGTCGGTACCGGCTCAGTGGCTTCTGGGCCATGTCTCTAAAGTGCATGGAGTCTTTAAAGTAGGGTGTTAAGTTCCAGCTCTGGGGAAAAGAAGCACAGCAGCAGTAGGCTCTATGCCAGAGTAGCCTCTTGACAGCCTGTTGGACAGCCCTGACCAACAACTCAAATGAGGGTCTCTCTTGTCTGGTATTGGGGTTCTTTAGGTAGTCTCCTAGAGAGAGCACAATCAGCCCCCACGAAAAAATATTCGTTAGAAGAATGTATGTATATTTATACTTAGATTTACATTTGTTATATTTTAGGTAAATATTTAATAGCATGAATCCTTGTCACCTCTTCAACCATCTTGCTGTTATTTTACCTCCCTCACTGTTTCTCCTGTATTTACCTAGGCACTTCTGTAAGTAGATGATGCTTTTCCAGATTTCTTATCAGTCCAATTGTAACAATTCTGATATTCCTTATTATTTTTCCACCTTCTTCTGTGTTGCTCTCCCTCTCCCCACCTAAGCTTCCCCTGATTCCCATGTCCCTATCACTTTATCTAACTCTTATCCTAAGATCACAATCATGACAGTCATTTTGCCCACACTCAAACATATTACACATTTTGGCTCCTCAGGGTCTGCAGCTCTCTTTTGACATGGACTCTCACTAGATCCTGAGACTCGGTATCTGTCTCATATTTTTTCACGGTGACAATCTAGGGCATCTGGAGTTCCCAGACAAACAAGCCTTTTCAGTCACCTCCACATACTAATATGGGAGATTTTATCTACCTTACATCCTCCCACAGGATAAAATGTTAGTATTCAGGAATATGCACTGGCCTGCCCTAAGGATCCTGACAGGATATGTGCTCAGCTGCAGCCACTGGGAGCACCTTCTGTGCACATTTGCTATGTTCCCTTGTGAAAGGCAGGCCTTGGCCTCCTCCTGTTGATTTCTCTTCTGCCACTCTTGTCCACTTGCCTCTGCTCAGTCTCTTTCCCTTGCCAGCCCCCTTCTCTCCTCCTGTCTCTGTCCCTTTATAGCCCCTTCTCTGTCCTCTTCTAATAAACCTTCCTAGTGAGCCCTGATGTATGGCATGACTACTTCCCACCATTTTCAATTGAATTGTAACCTTGGTTCCCCAAGATTAGGCAGGCCCTGCTAGGGCTTCCTCCAGCCCGTTGGCAGTTGGAGGCACTCCGACACAAGGAGCCGGGTCCAAATCTGACAAACAGCCCTGCTTCTCCTACTAATGGATTGCTGGGTCCGCCTGTGGAACACTGGCATGATTGGTGAGTTCCCCCCACTTCTCTACCTCTGGCCATTTCCCACGTGTGAGGATTCTCTCTCAAATGTGTCTTCTTGCTTCTCAGACAAGTCTCATACCAGGCAATCCAGGTGTCTCAGACTCAACCATGGCTCCTGCTCTGTGTGTCACTACTCACTGAACAGCTTGCACCTTCTTAATTGATCCTGTTTGCACAGCTGGTTGCTAGGAATTGCAGACCGTTGGATCTTCCTTATCTGCCCCACTCATGGGATCTGTGTCATCATCTGTTTCTCCAAGAGCACCCCATGTGCACATTTGATACTTTCACTTATAAAAGGCAGGTGGTGCCAACCTCCTGTCTCCTTTCTCTTCTGCTACTTTGTCTCCATGCAACAGTCTCCGCCTCCCTCTCTGCTCCCTTCTCTATTCATTTTTCTGCCCTCTTTTCCTCCTCTTCCAATAAAACTCTCATACAAATCCTATTGTATGGCATGACATTTTCCTACCATTTTAAAATAAATTATAACACAAAAGGCCATTAGAATCTGTCCAAATTGGGCCCTGTCAAGCTCTCACAAGTCCATCAGTAGTCAAGCTTTAAGGTCTGCCACTGTGGATCCATCTGTCCAGAGTTAAGATGCTCTGTCCACAGAATCTCCACTGCTCTGTACTTTTGAGCCTCTTACAGATATGTTTCCTCTTCTAGTGAGACCTAATCCCCCCCCCCCCCCCGCCAGTGGGTTCTGGGGCTCAAACCCAGTTGTCTGGTGTCTTAGTTAGGGTTTCTATTGCAGTGATGATATACCATGACCAAAGCAGCCTGAGGAGGAATGGGTCTATTTGGCTTCTGTATGCCCAGACACCTTCCATTGAGGGAAGCCAAGGCTGAAACTCAAGCAGGGCAGGAACCTAGAAGGAGCAGCTGATGCAGAGGCCTTGGAAAAGTCCAGTTTACAGTCTTGCTCTTCATGGCTTGCTCAGCCTGCTTTCTTTCAGTGCCCAGGAGGACATGCCTTGGTGTGGTAACACCCACAATGGGCTGGGCCTTCCCACATCACTCTCTCATTAAGAAATGCCTTCCAACCTTGCCCACAGCCCAATATTCTGATCTCTGGAGGCATTTTATCACAGGGGTTCCCTCCTCTCAGATGATTTCAGCATTGTGTCACATATACAAGAAACATCATGCTATCAGGCAAGTGCTTTTCCCACTCAGCCATCTTGTCTATGAGTGCTTGTGAGTTTGCTCTGCATCTTTGGTCTCTGCTTACTTACCCTGAGATGCTCCTCAGTAGTCAAGACTCTCAGCCTTCTGAGTTCAATGATGCAGAAAACCTCTCACCTCCTGTTCCCTTGATGTCCTAAAGGAGATCTCAGCTTTTAGAATTTATTAGAGACCTTTGTCTTTCAGTCAGATTTCATAGACTATTTCTAATTGAAGTTGTCTCTCTAGTGATCATCCCTGTTTCCAGTTCTATACAAAGAGCAAAATGTGATCATGGAAGTTTAGTTGGAGTTTTAATCACTGGTTCTTTACTCATACCTCTGTACTAATGATGATATCAGTCTTCTCCAGAAAGGGAATTTCTGCCAGGCAGTGGTGGCTCACTCCTTTAATCACAGCACTTGGGAAGCAATGGCAGGCAATTCTCTCTGTGTTAGAGGCTAACCTGGTCTACAAAGCGAGTTCAGGGACAGTTAGAACTGTTACATTGGGAAATCCTGTCTCGAAAATCAAGAGAAGAAACAAAGGAAGGAAGGAAGGGAGGGAGGAAGGGAGGGAGGGAGGAAGGCAGGCAATTCCTTCAGTTCCTTTTCCTTTACTGGATCTAAGACATTAGTCTCCCTTAATAGTGTTTTGAATAAGAATGGCCCTCATAGGTTCATGTATTTGGATGCTTAGTCACCAGGGAATGGAATATTCTGTTGGATTAGAAGGATTAGGTTGTGTGGCACTGTTGGGGGAAGTGTATCACTGAGGGTGGGCATTGAGGTTTCAAAAGCCCATGCCTGACCTAGACTTGTTCTCTCTGCCTGTGGAACAAGATGTGGCTCTCAGCTGCATATCCAGCACATGCCTGCCTGCCACCATGCTCCCTGACATGGTAACATTGGAGTAAACCTCTTAAAGTGTAACAAGCCCCATTAAACGCATCCTCTTAAAAGAACTGCCATGCTCACAGTATCTGGTGACAGCAAGACAGTAGTGAAGAAGGTGCTTTTCAAGGTCATTTTCTGTTCCCCAAAGACAGGACTTTCCTGCTGTGCAGCCCTGACCGCTCTTCTATGTTTTCATATCTCCTTACTGGAGCACAATTCCTAGGCTGCTTTTGAGAATGGGGATGGCTAGTCTCTTACAGCTCTTTTCTTTAAAAATTGATGTTTATCCACTTATAAGTAATATATATTTTGTTTGTCTTTCAGGGTCTGGGTTACCCTTGTTTTTTTTCCTAGCCCTATCCATTTGCTTACATGGTGCAAGGCTGGCCTGTGGTTGTCTCCTACCTGCCCAGGCCACATGGCCGTGTGTTGTGTTCTGACACCTTTTTCTGCATTTGTTGAAAGGATCATGAAACCTTTGCTCTTCTTTCTCTTCATTTGGAGCACCACATTTATTGTCTTGAGCATCATTGAGGACTCCTTGTCCACTGGTGTCCAACAGAGGACAGGGAGCCCCTGGGGTGAAGGAACCATTGTCTTCATTGAGTTGTTTTCTCCCTCACCATCTTTTTTCTAGTGTATCTATACTTTCTATTTGTGTAGATTCTTGTCTTTTCTTTCTCATTTTCTGTCTTCTGCTTTCCAGAGGTTACTTTGCTATGAATTTATTTTTAGGGTGTAAATGAAGATTGTGGCCTGGAAGCCTTACTGACTTTTCCTGTAGGCATTTATTATTTTACATTTCCCTTAAACCATTTGTTCCCTTTTGCATGACAGACTCATTTTCAGAAAGCTAGTTTTAATGTCTGTTTCAAGTAAATAACATTCACACGCAAGAAAGCAGTATCTTCATACTATGTTATTTATCCCAGGAGAGATGTTCATAGAGGTATTTTTAAAATTGGTATTACTTTATGTATATGGATGTTTTTTCCCATAAATATATGTATGTGTGTACCATGTTCATGCCAGTTGTCCATGGACATCAAAAGAGGGTGTCAGACTCCCTGGAACTGGATTTACTTGTGGTTGTGAGCCCCCTTTGGGTGTTTGTTATTGAACATGGGACCTATAGAAGATTCTCCAGTGCCTGTCATCACTGAGCTGTCTCTCCAACCTAGCCATAGTTTGTTTATTGTTTACATAACAAATCCCAATGTATCATGATCGTCATGTCATTAGGAGATCCTTACCTGCGTCAACACACAACATGTTTTGTTTAAAATTCTAGCAGACCTAAGAGATGAGTACACAGCCTCTTTTGCCCATTCATCTTTGAGATTCAGGAATGAACTCCTCTCTGATTTAAAAATTGCATCAATGTAGCGATTCATATGAGTGAGAGGCCTCATTTTAGGGTCTGACTTAGTACATGAGTTAGAGAAATGTACACATTTTCTGAGAGTGTGGAAAGAGCATGTCAGAGCTCACTGCTCTAGATGGGTGCTGCACCATCAGAACTGCCCAACCTGTGTGCCGATCTGCTCTATGCCAAAAAGAAAAACAAACAATCAAACCAAAACTTACCTCTGGCAGATGGACAGACAGGCAGACAGAGATACATGAGAGAACTGAAACTGAAGAGATAATTTCACCTTTCCTGAGTCATGTGAAGAAAGCTTGTCAATCATTGTATGTAATCTGGTTCCTGGATCAAGGATGGCCTTGAGCTTCTGGTCTTCTGCTCCTACTTCCCATACACTGTGATTACAAGCATGTGCCCCCTAACCAACTGTAAAGTGCCCTGGCATCCCTGTGAAGGCAAGAGGACACCATGGGAATTCAGTTCTCTCCTTTCACTATGACTCCCTGAGTCCACCCCAGATCATAAGGATTTCATGGCCAGTGCCTTTGCCTCCGAGACATCATTCTAGTCTTATACTTGAAACTTTGTGAAAGGTTTTTTGAGATTTATTTTTATGTTATGTGTATGAATGTTTTGTCTTCATGTATTTGTGCATTCCATGTGTGCTTGATGCCATTGGAGGCCAGATAAGGCATGAGATCCATTGGACCTGGGGTTACAGATGGTTGTGGGATACTAGTAGGTGCTCGGAATAGAACCTGGAGCTTCTGCAAGAAAAGTAAGCTCTTAATCATTGAGCCATCACTCCAGCCATAACAGAAACTTTTAAAATAAATTATACCCAAAGCATCTTGCTAAAGTCTTCAGTCACTGTAATGTAAACCACAAAGCAAGACACAGTTTTAGGTCATAACATGGCTATCAGTAAAATCAAGATTTCAAATAAAATCTCCTCTTTGTATTTTTCAGGAACAATTTGTAATCAACAAGAAGGCAAAAATATTCTTTGCTTCTCAAACATTCTTTTCAAAGTATCTTTTGATTCTTCAAACATTCTTTTCAAAGTATCTGTATTAGAATCAGAGAGCAAATTGCTGCTCATATAATGTTGAACTAGAGGAAATTTTTTCCATATCATTTCCAACGTTAGCCGTACAAAATATTGGCACAAGATGGAGCTATTTAACATTTCCTGTGGGAGAATTTTCTTGATGTCTCATAGTAGGCTGAGGATTATTGTAAGTAGGAACTATAAATCAAATTTCTCTGTGTCTTTTCTTGTAAAGGTATAGTGAAGAAACAATTTTTAATATCAATGACCATAAGAGGCCTTACTTTAGGCAATAGGGAAGGTAAAAGAATTTTAGACTGTAGAGGGTCCATTTTGAATTACCTTGTTGACAGCTCTTAGATCTGTTACCAATTTCCATTTTACAGATTTCTTTTTAACAACAAATATAAGAGAATTCTAAGCGCTGGTTGATTCTTCAATATTCTGGTCCTTTTGTTGTTCCTGTGCCACCTGATCTAAAACCTACAATATCTCCTGATGGGGGAGAGTCTTCTGTTTTGTGTTAATTTCATTGGTTAAATAAAGAGACTGCCTTGACCCTTTAATAGGACAGAAAATTAGGTAGGCGGAGTAGACTGAACAGAATTCTGGGAGAAAGAAGCCAAGTCAGGCAGTCGCCATGATTCTCTGACCCCAGATGGATGTAGGCTAGAATCCTTCCTGGTAAGACACCATCTCTTGGTGCTACACAGATTATTAGAAATGGGTTAATCGAAATTTGAGAATTAGCCAATAAGAGGCTGGGACTAATGGGCCAGGCAGTGTTTAAAAGAATACAGTTTTCATGTAATTATTTCGGGGCATATGCTAGCCGGGTGGCGGGACGCAGCCCACCACCGCTCCTTACTACATTCTCCATTGTTAACTTCCATTGCACAGCCCATACAGGTTTGTCTGTCAACTATTTTGAAGGTAGGACAGTTGATGCCTTTGGAAGATCAGCAGCTGTTGTGCCCTGTTCTTGTACAACCTGAATGGTTGGTAACTGTTCTTTATGATACCTTCTAAAATAATTCCCAGGGACATATGTTATTTTATGTTTTTTTTTCAGATTGAAGGAATGCTACTCTGAGTATTCCATTGTTGTCACAAAACACGTCATTGCTATGTTAGCCAGATATGGTTTTAATTTTCCTCTCCTTCCTCTTGCCCCTATACATTCTCATGCTCTGCTTTACCTAAGATAAAGTTCTAATCCCTAAAAGCTGAACATTTAGCTTCTGAATATGCCAGTTTGGATGCTAAGATTCTAGTGCAATTATTGTTACATCCTACCCATGTCTATCAGACATTCAGTGACAAAGTCATTTATTTGTATTTTTAATTTTGTTCTTTGTCCGTTCACACAAGTTTGCCAAAATATTTGCTTTGTTGTATCTCCTAAATTGTTTTCTACTCTCTTCTATAGATGTTCTATTATCCACAACAGCATGGCTTCTTGCAATAGGTATTACATTCTTCAATTGCTCTAGGAAATAGTTTCCTCTGTGGTTACAGTAAAGTACTGAACCAGATTTGGCAGAAAGGCCTTTGAGAAGACTCCTTAAGGAGTTTCCCTGATGGCAAAGGGTTAGTTACCTTGAATCTCCCTTGGCTGGTCAGTGCCTGCATTTGGCACCTTCTGCATAATACAGAAGGGAGGCAAATTCTATTTGATTTGAATTATACTTAGAAAAATCATTGTTCTGGGATTGCCCTGTTTTCAGTCCCAGACATGGGTGTGGACCTGGCTCAGGCCTACTCCATCAAAGATCCTAGACTCAAGCCAGACCCGCAGAGGTCCTGGCTCAGGCCTAGTTCCTTGGAGGTTCCAGACTCATGCCCAGATTCACATGGGTCCTGACTCAGGTCTATTCCCTCGAAGGTCCCAGATTCATGCCAGGACCCGCAGTCATCTCTGGCTCTGGCCCAGTGGCTCAGTGGTTGTTCCCCTGTACCTGCACCTCCAGCCCAGGTTGGTGGCCCAGTCCTGCCTCTGCAAATCTCCTTGATCTGGATCTGCTCCCACTCCCGTGGAGCTCAACACCTCAGGCCTGCTCCAACCTATGTCACTGCCCCAGTCTTTCTTCTGCAAATGTCCCTGCCTGGATCTGCTCCTGCTCCCGTCACATTTAATTAAGTCTTTCTAAGGCTTGTATTTTAGTAGTCAAACCAAACACCTTTTTTCACAAACAATTTTTTAAGACATTAACCAAAAATTATTAAAGCAATAGCAAGGATTATCAAAATGATAATTTACAGTATGCCAATCCCGATTAAGTTGATTATCCCTTCATTTAATTGCTCCATTTTTAAATCATGCACTGTGTCATCATACAGAGACCTAATTTCTCTATTGTCCCATATTTCAATGTGGGAAAACTCTATGTTTTAACTAATTCCTTTCTTTAAGAATTCCCAATTTTTTCACCAATCTTCTGATGATGACGATGAAGATATGAGGCTCACTGCTGCTGCACAGAACAGTTTGAAACCTGGCTGGATTTCAAGGCAGCTACCTGGTTTGGTAGCAGCCCGAGAATGGCTCCAGGGAATGTCCATCAGGAAAGAGAAAGAGATAAACCTAGCTGGTATGGTGATGTCTCTGACTGCCTACAGCTCTGTGTAGTAAAAGGAGAGGCAGACCTCTTCCCGTCCAGCTCCCGATGGCCGGCTAGCTTATACCCGAAATAATTACACAGAAACTGTATTCATTTAAATACTGTCTGGGCCATTAGCTCTAGTCTCTTATTGGCTAACTCTCACATCTTGATTCAACCCATTTCTAATAATCTGTATGTCTATCATGGTTGTGGCTTACCAGGAAAGATTCAGCATGTCTGACCTGGCGGCTGGTGACTGGCGGCTGGCGACTGGCTCCATGGTGGCTCTCTCTGACTCTGCTTTCTTCCTCCCAGCATTCTGTGCTGTCTATTCTGGCTATCTAAGTTTTGACCTATTGAAAGGTCAAGGCAGTTTTCTTTATTCAACCAATGAAAACAACACATAGAAAGAAGACCCTGCTACTTCAGCTCTGGCCTATGCATGTGGCTGCAAAGCCATAGGCTAGTTTCATGAATTCATACCCCAAACATCTGGGTGCCAGATGTAATATGAATTCAAATTGGTATTAATAATAAAAACAGAGTCATATATAGGTGTTAATGCTGAAGATCAGAGAAGCAAAGGGGCAGCCACTAGAGAGTTCTTGTCTCTACCAGTGCTCAGACCAAACGGGAGGTCCTGTCCTCAGGTTGCATCCTCAGACCGCTTCCTACTGACTGTCCCAGACTGCACTGCTCCTCAGACTTCACTGAGCTCCTATATCTTCCCGCCTTCTATTCCTCTCCCCACCCAGCCATGTCATTCTGTTCTCTTCCTCCCTAGTGCTGGGATTAAAGACCTGTGATCCCAAGTTCTGGGGTCAACTTTGTGGGAGCCCTGTTTTTCTTGTAGACAGATTCAATCTCGTGTAGCCCAGGGTAGCCTTGAACTAACAGAGATTCCTCTGCCTCTGTCCTTCATCTTCGGAGATTAAAGGTGTGTGCCAATACTCCTTGACCTCTAGTGGCTTAGCTCTGCACTCTGATCTTCAGGCATGCTTTACTTGTTAAAACACAAACAAAATATCAATACAGTCCAACCCAACGACCCTACAGGACTTTTACACATTGACAAAGAACAAAGAGGATATTACCGTTACTTTATCACAAATGAAATACATATTGCTACAAACCTTGAGAAGTAAAATTACCAGAAAATTCTTTGAACATTTTTATGTAAACGTCATACAATGCAGCCATGCACACATTTGTAGAAACATGACCATCTGCAAGACAATCACAAGAAAAAGTTCATGGACATCCGAGTAGAAAGATGACATTTTAAAGATGCCAAGTCAGTAATCAGATGTCTTCCAGTAATGAAAATAAAGGACAGACATTACCAGTGACTTCAACTAAACAACTGCTCCTCAATTTCTCTTTCTTAGGATTCGTTGTTACAGGTTTCCTTTTGTCATGCCTGAGATATCTGAGTATGGCCAGTCTACTTAATGCCACTGTAGTTTACAAATTAATTAGGGAGAAATAGTGCATCTTACCTTAGTGATACTTTAGTAGCACAACCTAAGAGCTCAAAATCCAAGAATCAGTCAGGTGTGGTGCACACACCTTTAAGCCCAGTGCTAGGGATGTAAGGGCAGGTAGATTTCTGAGTTTCCAGATCAGCCTGGTCTATAAAGTGAGTTCCATTCCAGGCTGTACTATGTAGTTAGGTTGTACCTCAAAAAAATATTGTTTTCAACAGTGAACTCTCCATACTTTAGGGTTCTTATGTTGTCCCGTGTGTGTGTGTCACATGTGTGTGTGAGTGCTAGTTCACTTGTGCAAAGTGTCCCTGTGCAGTCAGAGGAAACCAGTGTGAGTTCACTCTCCTTCCATCCCGGGTCTCGATTGCAGAAGAAGCTTCTCTGACACAGTGGAGAGCAGCGCTGACCCAGACCCGAACCAGGAGGATGTGGACCCAGCAGCACCAGCTCCCAGGACCTTCTGCCTTTCACTGCCAGATTGTCACTGCAGGGACAGCCAGCTTGTCGGACTGAGCAGCTTCCAGGTTCTCTTTCCCCAGTGTGCATGTGGCCATTGCTGGACCTAGCGCATGTCACAGAAACTAACATATAATAGCAATAATACCTTAAAATATTATCTTTTCACTTATGTAGTATCCCTTTGTATCATATATAGTTATATTAAAATAACAGATACATTTCTTATTTTGTTCTAAAAAAAACGCTGCATAGTATAGGTTTGGCTATAATATATATCTATTGCAAAATCAATAATTAACAGTATTTAACTGCCAGCCAAATATCTTAGGGAGTGTAGGAGTCCTCCTAGTCTGTCTGACCTAGATACAGGTCAGTTATACACACAGGGGTAAAACTACACATTTCTGCTAAGGAGATCGGGTTACCCTGTTTCCTATGCTAGGAATGGGTAATAGCCACATTTCTAGTTCAAGTAGTTCCATTTTAAGGGCAAATTCTAATCAGGAGCACCAAGAGTACAAGGTGATAAGAAAGGGCCCAAGCAACTACACAGAGTGAAGACCATGAAATGCTGTGTCCACAGCATCCTGATTCATCTGATGGAGGCTGATGGAACTCTCATGACTTCTCTGGAGCATCTTCAACCTGCAGCAAGGAAACACATCTATTGAAGGGTCTGAGGAGAGCCTCGGTCAGTTTTCCTGGGTGTCCTGTAGCAGTCATCACCACTCCACAGCCACCCTCACTGAGGGTCCTTTAGTTCTCTCCTCCATCACCTCTGGGCTCTCCATCTGGGATCCCCTACTGTCTTCCTCCTTTTTTCGCAAGTCCCAGAGCTCCAGGCCCTGCTGCAGACCTGGAGATGAGAATAAAGTGGTGATGACTAGCTCTGCTTCCTGACTCAGAGGCTGATGAGTGCAGCTGGAAGAGTAGGGGGGGGAACCTCTATCCAACTTTCTTCTCCAAAATCTCAGCTTCAGTGTATCACACACAGGTGTGGATGTGACCGTCCCTGCCACACTTTGTCCATCTGAGAAGCCCAGATGGGAGAAGTAGGCCAGATCAGCATCTCAGTCCCTCCTTTCTCCAGTGGGGACACTGCTCCAGGGGTACTGAAGGGTGCTACAGCTGCTTGATTCAATTCTATTTTGTGTGTATGAATGTGAGCCTGCATGTCTGTATGTGCACTGTGTGAATACCTGTGCTCGGTGAAGAAGAAGAAAGGGCAGGTTCTCCTGGTCCTAGAATTGTATAGTCATGAACTACCATGTGGGTTCTGGGAATAGAATTCTGGTCTGATGCATGAGCAGCAGGTGGTCTTGCCACTGGGTCATCTTTTTATTTATATCTCTTAATTTTTGTCTGCAAGATGGAATGCTCTTCCCTTTACACCCTAAGTGGAACTAGCTTGTTCTTTTGTGTTCCTGCTGTGTGCACATCTGCATCACAGAACCCTCCTGATTAGAAACCTGCTCTGATCAAACACCTGCTGTGTTCCCTCCTCATTCTCAACTGGTCTGTGATATGATTGCTGTCCTATGAAGAACATGCACATGTTATTGCTAGTAGGTGACATGAACTTCAGGTATCCTGCCTCCTTCTCAACAAGATGATACAGTTGAGGGACAAGATCAGGACTTCAGGGATTTTGTCCTTGCTCCTCACCCACCTGTTTCTTACTGCACTCCCAACACTGCCCTCAGTACCTGTAATTACCAAGTATTCTCTTCAGAGAAGAATATTCAGGAGCAAGCACATGAGAATTATCAGCAGGACAGAGATGTTGGTCTTGATGGCCATGGACGAAGGCTGGACCACATCTGGAGCAGCAGTTGGCAAGGCTGAAGTGGAAACACAGTTGAGTCTTTGACCAGACCTCAGATCTAAGGAGATTTCACTTTAGTTTCTTGGTGCTCATGCAATTCAGTGACACACAGAGTTCCACCCCTGTTGCTATGAAACACCTGTTTAGGTGGATCCTGATTTGGAAGGGAGAAGAAGCATTATCCTCTGTCCTCAAAGACTCATGGAACTATGATTGGGGAAGCAAGGTTATGATGAGGCCTCATCTTTTCTCTGGCAGGAGAGAAGCTCACCTGTGAAGATGGTGCCAGGGAAGAAGACAGATCAGGTGAGATGAAAATCAACAGTGAGTCTAGAATGGGGGAAAGGTCAGGAAATACAAGATGTTCAGACTGTAATGATCAGTGAGAACCACAATGAGAGAACAATTAATGAGATAGAAGAGGGTGAGAAATAGAATGAATGATGCAAAAAATTGCCATCAACGCAGGAATGCATGGTGATTAAATTATTACACACACATACATGCCTCACACCTCATCTGCAAAGAGCTTTCTTCCCCTTTTGTCCTTGTTGTCATCACTGGATCTCAGACAGGAAGACAACCAAGAAATCTCCCACCCAGTATATCAAATGGAATGGAATTGCCCCCTGATGATCTAGGTAATACCTACTTGGCTTTCCTTCTGGTACTTTAAAAGTTCCGTGAGCCAATAACTGCAGTCTGCTGTGGATATTGTCTTGAGATCTTTCATTAAGTGTTCATCACCCTTCCATGTATTCATGATACCACTAGCTTCATGATCAATCAGTGTCCAATTTATATTCATTGTATTGAGGATGAAGGTGTACATTCCACTGATGTTAAATCTCCAGGAGGCACCAATAATTTGTCCTTGTTCATACTGAGAAAGCATGGTGGCCTGTAAAGTGCGCTGACCTGTGAACCACACACAATACCATCATGCTTCACTCTCATAGATCCATCACTTCTCCAAAGGTCAGGACTTTCCCACCAGCTTATGAGCCAGGATCATTTCCACATGACTTGTCCTTTGTTACCCACTGGGTACCACATGCTTCCAAGGTTGGACCAATGCTCAACTCTCTCACACAGATACAACCACCATCTCATTCCCACATGTGCTCTGCCCTTCCTCTCTCTTGCCACCTGTCTGCCTCTGTACAGATCCCACACTTACCACTGATCTTGGTAATCTCTTTTTTAATGTTAGTCAACATCTTCCTGAGCTCTTTCCACAAGTATTCCAGCTTTTGTCTCATATCCGTCCACACTTGAGTCCCATTTGCTGCATTTCCCAGGTCACCCAAAGGTTTGAAATTGCTGTCCTTATATTGAAGGAAAGGCTCTTCATCCACTGAGCACTGCCCTTCACACCAGGGCTCTCCAGGTGTGGTACCAGCCTTGACAATGACGTTACAAGTAAGAGAGTTTGCATCCGTGAGAGAAACAAGCATTTGAGCTACAAAGAGGGAGCAGAAAGTCAAGGACTCATGGTCTACGACACTAGATGACACACAGAATTCCTCTGAAGGGCAAGAAGGCAGGAAGAGAAGCCTCTAGTCAAGAAGTCCACCAGCTTCTGAATCCTTGTTTCTGTGCCATCTTTGACTGTCTTAGGGTGGTAGAACTCTCAGATGCACACTATGTTACACAAAAGATTTATCTCACAAGTACTTTTAGTGACTTATATGAGGTATTAAGGACTAAAATACATTAAACAGTATCTGTCTTCCTGGGACTGAGATCTACTGAACAAACAGGGAAAGGAGGCATCATAGAACACATGGTAAATTCTACATGGAGTCTGGGAGTTTAGGAAAGGCCTCCTCGCATAACACTGCCACTTGTCATGGGAGGGTGAGGTGCCACCTGTGAGCATAGTACTCACTGTGTTCCCTCTGGGTCCCTTCACACAGCAATGTTGGGCATCAGATGCCCAATTCTCCCACATTAAACCATACCCCTAACTCATTCTCAAAAAAAAAAAAAAGATCTCTATCTGTGACCTGCTTGAAGCCCTCAACCTCTCTCCCTGTCCTCCAGCAGTTGTTTCCCAGCACACTTATGGCCCCTGGTCTCCAAGACTTTCCCTACCAGCAACAGAAGACACAACACCCTAGAGCTGTTCTGTTCTGCAGGCTGCACAATCAGGCAAGACCTAGTGAGACATGGACATATATATTCTCCTGTGTGTTTTTTTTTGTGTGTGTGTAGATCTGAAATCTAAGCTAATAATTTTAAAAGAACTTTTAACAAGTTTTCAATATAATTATACTAAAAATGCAGTTTTTTTTAAAAAAAAAAACCTCTTTCCTTTTTCACACTTTAAAACTTCTGCTCTGAGATGCCCTGCTGCAGGCTTGGGGACTTTCTTTCCTGTCCCTTTCAACCAGTTTCCTCATCCCTTCTCCTCTTTGCCTCTTCTACCACCTGTTTCTTTTATCTCCGTGGTTTTCCCCAACTGTAATTTCTCCTTCCTACCACTCTTCAGTCTTGAATTTATTCTTTAATGGCTTGGATCCTTTCTCACACAGTACCCACTTCTGGAAAATTGGTGGGCATGAACATGAGCCCCTGTGAGCTGAGAACTAACTTTGTGGTTGTAAAGCAAAGGTCACAAACTCAGCTCTTTAAGATGGATCACAATGAAATGTGTAGCAGGGATTTCTACAAAAAAATCCAATTAGAAGTTTGGTGAAATGATGCTGTTTCACTAAAGCAGGAACAGGGATTTATGAAGATGATGGAAAGAAAGCATCCCTGATATAATAATGTCCAAATATGTAATAATAATAATAATAATAATAATAATAATAATAATAATAATAAAATCTTAGAAGGAAACAAGTACAGTCAGATCTCCAGATTTTAGTTAGGAAAATATTTCTAGAACCTCCTACAAGTGTGTCACAGCAGTATTGACTAGACAAGGTCTCTATCTAAAACCCTTGAGACTCACCAAGTATGCTAGACAGGCTTGACACTGACTCCAGGGTTCTCCTGCCTCTGCCTTCTTAGTACTGACAGTAAAAGCACACAACATTATGCCTGACTCTATTATAGGAGCTCTATGGATCAAACCCAAGTCTTCATTGATGGGGGAAGAGTCTTCTGTTCTGTGTTAATTTCATTGGTTAAATAAAGAGACTTCCTTGGCCCTTTAACAGGACAGTAAATTAGGTAAGTGTGGTAGACAGAACAGAATTCTGGGAGAAAAAAAGCTGAGTCAGACAGTCGCCATGATTCTCGCACCGGACACAGAGGCAGGTTAAGATCTTTCCTGGTAAGCCACAACTCATGGGGTTACATAGATTATTAGAAATGGGTTAAAGCAAGGAGTGAGAATTAGCCAATAAGAGGCTGGAACTAATGGGCCAGGCAGTGTTTAAAAGAATACAGTTTGTGTGTAATTATTTCTGGGTATAAAACTAGCCGTGCGGTAGCCGGGTGGAATGCAGCCTGTCGCCCTTATTACTACACTTCATGATTGTGAAGCAGGCCTGCTACCACTCAGCTCTCTCCCCATGCTTTGGATATACAGTACTTAATAGTAAACAGCCAGAATTTTCTGGAGACAATGCCCATGTGCTCCAGGAGTGGCTTGCAGGAACCTGGTCAGAGTCTGGTCCATACTGCATGGAACAAAAAGTCCAGAACTTCTAAAGCTGGAAGTGAAGGGTGTGTGTAAAGACTCAGTACATGTGTCAAAGGATATGTGATATGAAATACGTCCATGGGGAAGCATCAGCAACTACTGTTTGACAAGCATGGAAAGGATGTCCAGGGAGAAGGGCACAGGCCTTGGCAGATGCCCAGGATTAAAAACTACACAAGGCCATGGTTGTGGTGGTTTGAATAAGAATGCCCCCATAGGCTCATGTATTTGAATGCTTCATCATCAGGGAGTGGCACTTCCCAAGAGGGATTAGGAGTGTGGCCATGTTTGAGTAGATGTAGTAGTCTTATTGGAGGAAGTGTGTCACTGGGGGTGGGTTTTGAAATCTTAGAAAATCAATTTTAAGCCCAGAGTCTCTCTCTTCTTGATGCCTTTGGATCTGGATGTAGAACTCTAACTGGGTACCACCATACTCCTCATCATGAGGATCATGGACTAAACCTCTGAAAATATAAACAAGCTGCAATCAAATGCTTTCTTTTATAAGAGTTGCCACGGTCAAGGTGTCTCTTCACAGCAATAGAACACTGAACAAGATCATGTTTCTCCCTTAAGTTGCATTTGGTAGAGGGTTTATCCCAGCAACAGAATGAAACCAGAACAGCACACGCCAGGTCTCCTGGATACTGCAGAGCTCCAGGAATGGCTTTCAGGACCTGGTCAGAGACTAGCCCATACTACAGAACAAAGAAAATCTAGACTTGTTCAATCTAGCAGTACAAGAGTGGGGATCAAGAATCTCAGAGAAATGAATGTGCCAGAGTGGATGGAACAGCAAACATATCCAGGGGAAGTGTGAAGATTCCATGCTGTCTGTGGATGCTGGAGCATCCCTGCTTAGAAGCACAGAGGGAGGACCAGGGAGAGGGCACCAGCATTGCTGTAGCTTGGGGATGTTGATGGCTCAAGGCTGGGGTGGGATTAGGATAGATTGCTGACTCTTGGGTGTGGTGATGTAGATGTGTGGTTTGGTAAATTCTTTAATTTCTGTGTCTTGTGTTCTTCCTCCTGGGACAACAGTTTGGTGACTCATTTAGGGACTCTCCGTTTGGCTCCATTGTCCTCTCTTCCCTCTGTGGATTGTTGCCGCGGACCAACATTATGGACACATCTGGAAAGGTTTTGCAGTGACAGTCAATGCTCCAGACAGTGAGTCTGAAAGTACTCAAGCCTTTACCTTAGGAGAGAAGTATGACAGGCATCGCTTCCCTTGTAACCCAATGTCCCATGACTCCTGACAAATGAAGGGGGTTTTGAGTACAGACCACCCAAGCCCTTCTCAGACAGACCCATCCTGGGGTCAGCAGCCTCTCAGTTGCAGGTGGCACAGAGGGAAGATAGGCAGAAAGAGTAGACATGCAGTCCTATTGACTGTGTGAAAACACCTTTGCAGTTGTGTTTGCGATGAGTACATGGTAAGGGCCCCTCTCAGGGCCAGGACAGGAGTGCATGCAAGTGATGCATTCAGAAGCTTGTTATGTTCAGTTCTCATTGTCTGAGAAGAAGACAGTATATTGAACATGTAACCAGTCAGTCAACAGGTCAGTGTTGGGGGCTGGGAGAATGGCCCAATAGGTAAGGGCCTTGCTATGAAAGAATGAAGACTGGAATTCACATCCCCGATACCACGTGGGACACCTGTTCCATGTCCTCAGAAGACTAACCCTATCAAGAACCAGAGTGAGACCCCAGCCTGCTCCTTACCTCCTTGGGGATTAGATTTTTCTCTTCACATACTTGTAAATGCCAACAATGACAGATAGGATGATGATGATGGCACTGACTACAGCTATGATGGTATATATTTCCTTATTGGAAAACTGCTTGGAAGACAGAATCTGGGTGGTGGTCATGGTATATGGAAGCTGAGTGATATCCGTGGCGCTTGATGTTGGTCCTTAAAAAAAAAAAATCAGCAAAGTTCGGGATAAAGCTAAAAACATAACTCCATCAGCATCTTCTCTCTCCATTCAGTCTGAGGGCCTCATGTGTAATAACTATTTATAATTCCTGAGTAGAGAGAGGAGTGCAGCTGTGTGGGTAATGTTTTTACAGAGTTTATTTCCTTACCAAAGAAAGCAAATGTCTATCAAAGCATTAAACAATTGACATACTTAATGTGGTAGGACTTTCTGGATGGTGACACAGTTGGTGGTGTTTAATTGTGCCAGAAATGATAGTGAAGCATTTCACAGTGATGTGGAGCTGGTACAAGGGCAGCTATCAGTGAGAAGGAAAGTGTAGTTGTATAGTATATGTGTTTTAACAAATGAAGCTGCCTGAAGATCTGCAGGCAAAGGGAAGCCACACTTTTAATGTCAGGATTTGGTAGACAGAGGCAGACAGATCTTTGTGAGTTCAAGGCCACCATGGGCTACACATGATCAATCCAGAAACAGATTCAAGCGGTGGTGCTTCACACCTTCAATCCCAGTACCAGGGAGTGACATGTCTTTAATCCCAGCACTCGGAAGGTGGACACAGGAATGATATGGCTGAGGGGAGAGAGGAATATAAAGAAGAGACAGGAACTGAAGGGAGTATGTAGTCTGAGATTGGTGGAGAGTACTGCAGGAGGGTCCTTGTGTGTCTGAGTCTTGATAGAGGTAAGATTTTTCTAGTGTCTTGGCTGCTTTGCTTTTTTGACCTTCAGCTTGAACCCCAACATCTGTCTCTAGGTTTTTATTATGTGTGAATCAGAAAAAGATATAAGTTTACAGTGATGCTGACTTGAGGCCCATTAGCAGGCCATGTAGTGTCTGGGCCATTAGTTAGTACGAAATGAGAAACACTGGAGGGTGAGATGAGGAAGAGGAATCCTTGTGGTCATCACTGGATCTCAGACAGTAAGACAAACAGGAAATCTTTCACCCAGTCTATCAAATGTGATGGAGTTGGCCCCTCATAATCTAGATAATACCTACTTGGCTTTTCCTTCTGGTGCTTTAAGAGTTCCTTGAGCCAATAACTGCAGTCTGCTGTGGAGATTATCTTGAGATCTTTTATGAATTGTTCATCATCCTTCCATTGATTCATGATCCCACCAGCTTCACGATCAATCAGTGTCCAATTCATATTCACTGTGTTGAAGATGAAGGAGTACTTTCCACTGATGTTAAATGTCCAGGAGGCATCAACAATTTGTCCGTGTTCATACTGAGAAAGCATGGTGGCCTGTAAAGTGGGCTGACCTGTGAACCACACACAATACCATCATGCTTCACTCTCAGATCCATCACTTCTCCAAAGATCAGGACTTTCCCACCGGCTTATGAGCCAGGATCATTTCCACATGATCCTTTGTTACCCTCTGGGAACCACATGCTTCCAAGTTTGGACCAGTGCTCAACTCCCTCATACAAACACACTCACCTTCCCATTACCACATGTGCTCTGCCCTTCTCTCTTGCCACCTGTCTATGCCCCAGTATTTGATCCCACACTTACCACTGATCTTGGTAATCTCTTTTTCAGTGTCAGCCAACATCTTCCTGAGCTCTATTCCCACTAATTTCAGCCTTTGGGTCATATCTGTCCACACTTTAGTGGCATCTGTAGCATTCCCCAGGTCTCCCAAAGGTGTGGCTTTGTTGTCATCATACTGCAGGAAAGGCTCTCCATCCACTGAGCACTGCCCTTTACACCAGGACTGCCCAGGTGTGGTATGAGCCTTGACAATGACGTCACAACTAAGAGAGTGTGTATCTGTGAGAGAAACAAGCTGGTGAGGTACAAAGTGGGAGCAGAATCCACAGGACTCATGGTTCTATGACACCCAGAATCCCTCCGAAGGACAAAAACACAGGATGTCAATCAGCTTCTGGATTCATATTTCCGGGCCATCTTAGATTGTATTAGGTTGGTATGACCCCTGAGATGAACACCAACCATATCACCAGGGGTATTTACCTCACAAGTACTTTTAGTGACTTTTATCAAGTATTAAGGAATAAAATATATTATATGTTCCTGAGACTGAAAATCTACTGAACACACAGGGAAAGGAATCATAATAGGACATGTGGTAAATTCACATGGAGTTCAGGAAAGGCCTCCTGGACTATGCCACTTGTCATGGGAGGGGAGCAGTTACCTGTGAGCACAGTACTCACCTGTGTTCCACTGGGCCACTTCACACAACAATGCTGAGCATCAGATGCCAGATACCCATTGTTAAACCACAACCCTAACTTATTCTCAAGAAGAAATCTCTGCCTGTGACTTTCTCTACGACCTGATCTCTCTCCACTTTCTTTGGCAGTTGTTTCCCAGCACACCTATGGGCCCTGGTCTCCTAGACTCTCACTAACAAGAGAAAACACAATATCATAGAGCTGTTCTATTCAGCCTACTGCACAAACAAATAGGAAAGACTTAGTGGGGCATGGACATAAATACTCTTCTCTGTGTGTGCAGACTTGAAATCTAAATTTACAATTTTTAAATGAAGCTTTAACAAGTTTGCCATATAATTATACTAAAAAATGCAAAAATGTAAAAAAAAACCTTCCTTCCCTTCTTTCATCTCAAAACTTCTGCTCTGAAGTGGGATGTTGGATGTTTGGGGACCTCCCCTGTTCCTTTCAACTAACTTCCTCTTCCTCCACCTCTCTGCCTCTTCTGTCACCTGTTTCTTCCATCTCTGTGGTTTCCCCCAACACCTACATTCCCCTTCTTCCCACTCCTAAGGCTGGAATTTATTCTTTAATGGCTGGAATCTTTTTCACTAAGTACTCCCTGGTAGAAGATTGGTGGACATGAGCATGAGCACTTCCGAGCCGAGAACTGGCTTTGTGGTTGTGAACCAAAGGTCACAATCTCAGCAGTTTGGTGGATCAGATACAATATACATTAGTTGTCTGTAAGAAAAATCCAATTAGAAGTTTGATGAGCAGAAACTGTTTTGAAGGCGTAAGTCACAAACAGTGCCGCACCAGTTTGGAATTATGATTAATAGGGTGGTATTTATTTAAAGGGGAAAAAAACTTACAGATAACTGTCCCAGACAACAGCCCTCTGCGCAATCAGGAAGGGAGTCTAGTCGCCGGAAATGGAGCAGGAAGCAAAGAGAGAGAGAGAGAGAGAGGAGGGAAGTGGCAGCTTTTTTTAAGAAAGAGAGACCACGCCCCAATGGGATGGTATCTCAGCGGTTATTGGCTGGAGGAGCAGAAGGATCTCCCGCAACACTGTTTTGCCAAAGCAGAAACAAGGATTAATGAAGGTGACTGAAAGAAAGCATCCCTGTTGTAATAACATTCAAGTATGCAGTAATAATAATAGTAATAGAAGGAAATATTTAAACTCACACTTACAGATTGAGGAGGAAATTACTTTCAAATAAAAATTACTTTCTTACAAGTGTGTCACAGCAGTATTGACTAGACAAGGTCTCTAAAAGCCTTGGCACTCACCAAAGAGGCTAGACAGGCTTGACACTGATTCCAGGGTCCTCCTGCCTCTCCCTTCTTAATACTGACAGGAAAACCACACAGCCCCACACCTGGCTCTATTACAGGGTCACTAGAGATCAAACCCACATCTTTATGGTTTTGAAGCAGGGCTTCTACCACTCAGCTCCCTCCCCATGTTTGGACAGTCTAACTTTCAGTAGTCAGCAAACAGCCCTGATTTTCTGGAGACAATGCCCATGCGCTCCAGGAGTGGCTTGCAGAGGCTGGGCCTTACTGCATGAAACAGGAAGTCCAGAATTTCTAATACTGGAAGTGAAGGGAGTGTGTAAAAACTCAGAAAAGTACATGTGCCAGAGGATATGTGATATGAAATATGTCCACTCTGTCCATGGAGAAGCATGGGTGACTCTTATTTGCCAAGCATGGAAAGGATGTCCAGGGAGAAGGGCTTGGCAGATGCCCAGGGTTAAAAACTACACAAGACTATGGTTGTGGTGGTTTGAATAAGAATGCCCCCATAGGCTCATGTATTTGAATGCTTCATCATCAGGGAGTTGTAAGGGGGAATAGGAGTGTGGCCTGGTGTGAACAGGTATGATCTTATTGGAAGAAGTGTGTCACCAGGGCTGGGCTTTGAGGTTCAGAAAGTCCATTACAAGCCCAGAGTCTCTCTCTTCTTTCTGCCTTTGGATCTGGATGTAGAACTCTCAGCTACCATATCTGCTTGTGTACTACCATACTCCTCATCATGATGATAATGGGCTAAACCTCTGAAACTGTAAGCACGCCCCAAATAAAGGCTTTTTTTTCCCTGAGAGTTGCCATGGTCATGGTGTCTTTTCACAACATTTGAACACTGAGCAAGACAATGTTTCTCCCTTAAGTTGCATTTGGTAGAGCATTTATCACAGCTGCAGAATGAAATCAGAACAACACACGCCAGGTCCCCTGCATATACTGCAATGCTCCAGGGATGGCTTCCTGGACCTGGTAAGAGGCTAGCCCACACTACAGGACAGAGAAAATCTAGACAGGTTAAATCTGGCAGTAGAAGAGTGGGGATCAAGAATCTCAGAGAATTGCATGTGCCAGAGTGGATGAAACAGCAAGCATTTCCAGGGGAAGTGTGCAGAGTCCATGCTGTCTGTGGATGCTGGAGCATCCCTGTTGAGAAGCACAGTAAGAAGGACCAGGGAGAAGGACACCAGCATTGCTGGAAACTCATGGATGATGATGGCTCAACAATGGGGCGGGGCATAGGAAACTGTATCACTGAATCGCAGGAAATATGGTACAGAAAAGTCCTATCAGGTGTAGTGGTCAGGAGGCAGTAACATCAAGGACAATGGGATACTGATAAGTAGGGGGCCCCACCTTGAGCCTAACTGCTTAAGGGGGACAGAAAAATCTTAAATATAGAAAATGGTTAGCCATTCCAGATGTGGCTGAATATGAATAAATAAAAACAAAACAAATGATCAAGAAACTGAAAACTGCCACCACATGAAAACCCTGACTCCTGTGTCTGTGGGTTAAACTGAACCATTGGGGCTAGAGAGATAGTACAGTGGTTAATAGAACTTTTTGTTCTTGCAGAGGATCCAGGTTTGATTCTCAGCAACCACACATGGTGGTTTGCCATTGCCTGCAGTTCCACTTCCAGGGGATTAAATGTTCTCTTTCGTCCTCTAAAGGCACCAGGCACATAGGTATCGCACATACATATGTGCAAGCAAAAAATAAATAAATAAATCTTAAAAAAACAATTAAAAGTAAACTGCCTCAAACACAGGCCCAGAGTGCCTTCTCAGGAGGACCAATCAGATCCCAACAAGAGAGACCACGCTGCCCTGGAGCTAATGAGTCTTTCTCTCTGCACTCCTTCATTACTTCCCTGTCACTCAGGGATGAACCTAGAGATGCCCCTATGAATGGATGGTGAGGGGATTTGAATGAGCCTGTCTTCTACAGTGCAGAATTTTTGAATATTTGGTCCCCAGTTGGTGGCAGCTCTTTGGATAGGTTCAGGAGGTGTGACTGGCCGAAAGAAGTATGGCACTGGGGATGCGGCTTTAAAATTCATTCCCATTTCTTTAGATCTGGATCTTGCTTGACATTTAAGATGTAGGCTTTCAGAAGGGCATTGTAGCATAAAGGGTCGGCTTGTGGGGATTTCTGTCCTGCCCAGTTCCCCACAGCCAGCAAGCCCCAAAGAAAATCAAACACAGGTCTACATAGGTTATAAACTGATTGGCCCATTAGCTCAGGCTACTTATTAGCTCTTGTAGCTCATATTAACCCATAATTCTTATCTATGTTAGCCATGTGGCTCAGTACCTTTCGCGGTGGGGCAGATCACATGTTGCTTCCTTGAAGTCTGGGCAGGAGTGGGAGGAATCAACTTCTTCCTTCCTAGAATTCTCCTGTTCTCATTGCATCATTTCTACTTCCTGTATGGTTTTCCCATCTATACTTCCAGCCTGGCCAATCAGCATTTATTTAAAACAAGATTGACAGAATACAGAAAATTCTCCCGCACCAGAGCATGGTATCACATGCCTCTCATGCCAGCACTTGGGAGGCAGAGAAAGGCAGATCTTTATGAGTTTGTATCCATCCTGTTCTCCACAGTGATTTCTAGGATGTCCAGAATATATTTAGTGAAAACTTGTCTCAAAAACCCAAGCCAAACTAAAGCTATGTGGGCTCTAAGCTTTCTGCTTAAGCCACCGTGAACCCCAGGTGCCCTGCTTCTCTGCTGTGAGGTAATGGACTCTTGTCCTCTGAAACTCTTAGATTCCAAACCCTTCCTTCTGTGTGTGACCGTGGTTCTGGTCTTTATCACAGTAGCAGAGAGTGACAAATACAGCTACTGTATCAGTACTGAAGTCTTCACAGAACAGACGGTCTCTGTTACACCAGCTCAGCTCTGCTCTTGGAGCTTGAATGCAGCAGAGACAACATATGCACGAAGAGCAGGGTTGGACCTGCCTCTAGGACCCTCTGACCAGGACAGTCTGTCAGTCTGAGGTGTCAGTCCTAGGAAATCATCCTGGGTGGAATTCATGACAGTGTCTAATTTTAGAATCGCCTTGCTTGGGCAGAAGCCAGCCTGCCCTATTGTGGAGGAAAAAAATACACTCTTTTATTGTGTCTCCTGGCATGGTACTGGGCCCGTGGAAAGAGTAGTCTGTGATCCTAAGCCATTACAAGGCCCATCAGGCCTCAGGCAGACATCATAAAGTGAGCTCTTACCCACTAGATTATTAGGTAGGAAAGTCACAATCAGACAAGATGTCCAGAAGAGAGAAATTACTGCAGGGATACAATAGACCACTTGTGTGTTTAAAGCTACCTAACAGGAGAGACAGATCTCTGGTCTGACAGAACATCTCCTGTCCACCAGATGACTATGGAAATTTTACCTCATCTAGAGGAAGAGACTGAGGTTAGTTCTCAAGGAAGCTGTCACCTCTCCCTCAGCAAGCACCTGGGGTATCAAGGAGTGTCCTCTATGGGCATGAAATCCAAGGAATCCATTAGACAGCCATGGAGAGACAAAGGTGCCCTAACCCCAGGCCCTCCTCTGTCATTTCTAGATATCCCAGACATCACAGGGAGCACAGAACCCACTGCTGACTGGGCAACATGCAGCTTTGGCAGTGCATTTGATGATACCTTGTGGGGATGGGCACCCGTACTGGGACATGGATATGCCCTAATCTGGGGTCAGAAGAAGGGCAGAGGACAAATCTGCTGTCCCATTCATCAGCTTGTTTCCTTCTGCTGCTGTCACACTGAATGCAGACCTGAGTATTTGATGCAGGATTGCTATAGTGAGGATTGCCAAGTGGAAAATAATTAGTGTCTGCCATTTAAAGAAAAAAAATTAACCTACACCTGCCTAAATAAACATCATTATTGGATGCTGTTTTCCCAGGAGGCTGAGTACATGGGACCTGAGAGGCACGAGTAGAACATTCCACAAGTCCCTCCCTGTCTAGTACCATTGCCAGAGTCCAGTATAGTCAGCCCTGGTTACCTGAGGTGCTAACCCACAGATTCTTACCTGGTGGAAAAGGAGCTGAAAGGCACTTTATGGATAGGGGAGAGGGAAAGATTAGATGGACAGGGAAGGGCACTGAGCAGGAATGTAGCTGATGTGTCTTTTGGCATTGAAACTGAGCTTGAAGGTACAAAGTTGTAATTCCAGCACCTGACCAAACAAGGGAGAGAAGAAATTGCTGCAAATTCTATAGTGTGGGCTATGATGCGAAATCCTGACTTTTAATGCTAAAACGAAAGTGGTTTTGACTGCTGTGTCCCTGGAAGCATGTGTTGTGATCTGTGGAAGAATTAAATGGAATGGTGGGAAATAAAGTTTGAGGGCAAAGAGTTCCAGGAATAATGGAAATAATTGTAAGGCTGGGAAGACAGTCTTCAGATGATAGACTGCCTTAAGTCCATAGGAGCTGCCTGAGCCTCTTGGCAGGGTGTCACACTGGGGTTTCTTGGCTAGGTTTAGGCTTCCTGTACCCCCTCCCCAGTATGACTGAGGGCTGAGTGCATCAGCTGGATTCCCCTTTGGCATCTTGTCCCCTGCCCTCCTTATTTTCCCTTCTGACCAGGTAATTTTTTCTAGTCCTTGCCTGGACTGTATAAAATTGGCAGGGCTTGGGACAGTTAGCCCTGCTAGGTTTCCTTGGGTTCAGGAGCTTCTCAGAGAATAGCTGCTACCCTGGGATTCAATAGCCTGGTTCCCCCCTCCTTCACCTTCTCAGTCCCTGTACCCCTCCAGTTAGAATATAACAACTCACCACCGATGGGTATCATGGACCATAGACAGATCAGTAGAACCCAGAAACACAGCGCCTTAGTGGAAGGATAGTTCTGGGAAGCTCCATTCCTTGCCATATCTTGAGCAGCAAGTTTGGTGATCAGATCTGTGGAGAGAAGCACTGAGGGCTCAAGACCGACCTGCAGCGCACCCTCACAAAGATGCACTGACTTTTCAGTGGGTACTCTGCACTTGTGCATTTATAGCAGACTGCTGTGGTCCCTCCCTCTGGGAGGCGGAGACTATCATCATCTGAGTGGAGCATCCCTGCCCTGGTTGTAGACCCAGGCTCTCTCAACTCTTGGTCCCTCCATGGCACTCTCCCTTGTTGGTAACTGAAGCTGCCTACAGTTGCAAATTACGCCCTACAGTCAGTGTTTTTGTGGACTGGGCAGGAGAATGCAGCTTGTGTAACTTAAGGCCAGTCACGCCCACAGCAGCCTGAGTCACACTAGGAGTTTCTCTCCTGAGTATTGGACACACACCTGCTTTAGCTTCAGCCTCACCAGGAGCCTCCCTCTCAACCACCTCCCCGCACGCCTTCTATGTTTCTTTCTGATCTTCCTTCTGCACTTTCCATCACCTTCCCTCTTCCTACATCTCAATCCCAGGCTCACTTTCTCCACCAAGTCTCTTCCCTTCAACCCTGTCCTCCCCCCCACCCCACACTTTAATTGTCCTAATGCTTGGCCCAGAGCTCAGCACTCCTCATCCACAAAGTGCTCTTGTCACTCTCCCCTCCCTCCTCTGTATCTGCTTCCTTTACCAACATCCCCCTCCCTACTTGGAGACCCTTAGTAACTATCTTGTCACAAAAGTTGTGCTTTTTCTCCCTAACTCTGTGACACTGGAACCTAAGACATTTAGGAAAGTTCTGCAATCACAAATTTATTCCAGTAAAAAGCAGATTCAGTTCTGTAGAGAAGACTCAAATGTTAAGAGACCTGACTGCTCTTTCAGAGGACCCCTGTTGGAATTCCATCCCCTCTTTTGAATTGTTCCCTGAGCCTTAGCTGTGGGACTGTTTGGAAGATTCATCCCTTAGGAGTGTGCTCCTCAACTCTGCATATTGTCTGTGGTTTTCTGCAGTGGTCTCCATTCTTTGCAAAGAGACATTCTCTTGATGAGAGTGAAGAATACATCTGTTCTGGTGTTTAAGGACAAATGTTTATAGATTGATGTTAGAGATTATGCTGATTTTGTAAATTGGTGGTTGTGGAATCTCCTTCAGTAACCATGACTTCAGCACTTATTAGTTAGCTATGTTTATTTTTAGTTTCCTGTATTGTGCAGGCATGATGTCCCTCCTGCTTAGCAGGTCTTAAGTTCAATGAGAGAGCTGCTGGATACCATCAAGGTATGTGTGCCAGTTCTGCACAGATAAGAGTTACTGTGGCATGCTGCTCACTGATGTGGTCCATAGGCGTCAATAGCTGGGTGGGACTATTGGTTGCGGCACTCCTGTGGAAGCTTGAATAATACTTTTTGGAATTAAGAAAGGTAGTCCCTTAGGGAGGTGACTTAGGTCATTTCCGACTTAGTGGCCTCTGTCTCTGGGCCCTGTCTCTAAAGTGCATGGTGTCTTCAGCAGTAGGGTCTTACCTTTCAGCTTGGGGAAAAGAAGGGCAGGAGCAATAGGCTTGTGCTTTAGTAGCCTCTTGACAGCCTGTTGGACAGCCCTGACCAACAACTTGAAAGAGAGTCTCTCCTGACTGGTATTGGGGTTCTGTTAGGTAGTTCCCTGTAGGGAGCACCATCAACCCCCATGAAAAAAGCTCATAGAACTACATATGTTAGTTATACACAGATTTACATTTGTTATAATTTTAGGTAAATAGTTAATACATGAACCCTTGTCACCTTTCCAGCCATCCTGCTGTTACTTTACCTCCCTCACTTTTCTCCTCCTGTATTTACCTCCCCTCTTCACTATGTAGAGGGTGCTTTTCCATATTCCCTATCAGCTCAATTCTATCAATTCTTATTCCCCTTTACTCACATCCCACTTTCTTCTGCCATGACCTCCCTTTCCCCCCCTACGCACCCCCTTCCCATGTCCCTTTCAGAATGTCTAACTGTTAGATCTCCTTAAACTCACACCCAAGATTCTAGTTCTGCCCACTCTTGATGTGTTACATATTTTGGGAACAGGGAGTCTGCAGCTCTCCTTTGACATGGACCCTCACTAGATCCTGAGACTCAGTATCTGTCTCATGTAGTATCAAGGTGACAATCAAGGGCACCTAGAGTTCCCAGACAAACAAGCCTTTTCAGTCACCTCCACACACTAATATGGGAGATTGTATCTAGGTTAACATCCTCCCACCAGATAATATGTTAGTATTCAGGCATCTGTACTGGCCTGCCCTTAGGGTCCTGACAGGATATGTCCTCAGCTGCAGCCACTGGGAGCACCTTCTGTGCACATTTGCTGTGTTCCCTTGTGAAAGGTGGGCCTTGGCCTCCTCCTGTTGATTTCTCTTCTGCCACTCTTGTCTCTGCCTCTGCTCAGTCTCTGTCCCTTCCCAGCCCCCTTCTCTCCTCCTCTCTCTGTCCCTTTTTAGCCCCTTCTCTGTCCTCTTCTAATAAACCTTCCTAGTGAGCCATGATGTATGGCATGACTACTTGCCACCATTTTCAATTGAATTGTAACCTTAGTTCCCCAAGATTAGGCAGGCCCTACTAGGGCTTCCTCCAGCCCGCTGGCAGACGGAGGCACTCCGACACACTGAACCAGGTCCAAATCTGACAGACAGCCCTGCTTCTCCAACTAATGGATCGCTGGGTGCCTCTGTCCAACCCTAACATGATTGGTGAGTTTCCCAACTTCTCTACCTCTGGCCATTTCCCACGTGTGAGGATTCTCTCTCAAATGTGTTTTCTTGCTTCTCAGTCTTGCTACCAGGCAATCCATGTGTCTCTCAGACTCAATTCTGGCCCCTGCTCTGTGTATCACTACTCACTGAACAGCTTGCACAACATTTTTACCTCTCCTTTGTCTCTGCATCCTTCCTCCTCCTCCAAAGAACATATCCATGGGTGACCCAAAACCACCACCTGGTCCAACCTCTTTAATCACCTGTTCTCCTCCTTTATCATATAACTCTCCTTTTTTGGAATCGGCAAGAACTTCATAAGTTTGAGAAATCTGTTTAAACTTTTCACCTTCATTTGGGATTCTTATCAGGGTGGTATGTCAAGGCCAATTCTCTATAAGCCTTTTTCAGTTCTTCCTGGGTGGCATTGGGTTTGACCTCCAAAACATTGTAGTAAGTGGTTTCTTTTACCATTTTTTACAGCTGGGGAGTGGACCAGTGCTGGATAGTGCAAAGAGAAGCATAGCACAGCACGGTTCAGGCGAAGGTCCTCCACCTCCCACTGAACATTCTGGAAAGTTCCCTATCAGAATATTTTAAAGGACCTTTGCAACATTCCTCCAGGGATCAGACAGATGGAAGGAGGTATCTGCCTCTTGATCTTTTACTCTTCCCCTCTCAATACACCACTTGCACGAACTCTGTTGTGTGTGGCTTGTTTGCTTAGTGGCATGCCTTGGCAGGGCCAGCCAATGGTACCCACTACTCGCTAGGACTCTACCTGCCTGCTCCACTTGCCGCAGATTTGCTCTCTTCAACCTGCAGCAAATCTGCTTCCTCGTTCACTAGCAGCTTCACCTTCCATTCAATACTGGTACTGGGTCTCTGGTGGGGCTATGTGCCGCTGACCATTCCCCTTTATGTGAAGTTTCATTTCTTTTATTTTTCTTTATCAAAACATTTTTTAGTTTTTTTAAAAACAAATTTATTACTTTTAAAAAAAACAATCCAAATTCCAACTCTCTCCCCTCCTCCCAGTCCCCTCCCACTCCTTCCACACACCCTTCCACTTCACCCCCTCCAATCCTAAGCTAGGGCAATGCACCCTGCCCTGTGGAAAGGCCAAGGCCCTCCCTACCACATCTATGTTGGGCAAGGTGTACATCCAAAAAGAATAAGATACCAAGAAGCTAGTACATGCAGTAGAGACAAATCCCAGTGTCACTATCAGTGGCCCCTCAGTCTGCCCCAACTACCAACCACATTCAGAGGCACTAGTTTGTTCCCATGCTCATTCACTCCCAGTCCAGTTGGAGGTGGTGAGCTCCCATTAGCTCAGGCAAACTGTCTCAGTGGATGACCCCCTCATGGTCTTGACTTCCTTGCTCATACTCTCACTCTTTCCACTCTTCAACTGGATCTTGGGAGCTCAGTCCAGTGCTCCGATGTGGGACACCCACAATAACACAGACGTCTGATACCCCCTACCAGCATAACCCAAAGACGGTAAACACATAAACACTATTACTGAAAAATAACCGAAGTTAACAACCACTAGTTAGTAATATTGCTTAATATTAATGGACTCAATTCACATATATAAAGACACAGTCTAAGAGAACAAAACCAGGATCCAGCACTCTGCTGTTTACATGGAACACACCTCAACCTCAAAAGACAGACACTACTTCAGAATAAAAGTTTAGGAAAAGATTTTGAATCAAACAGACCTAAGAAACAAGCGGGTATGGCTATCCTAATGTCTAACAAAATTGATTTCAAACTAAAATCAATCAGAAGAGATGGAGAAGGACACCTTATTCTCATAACAGGAACAATTCATCAAGATGAAGTCTCAATCCTGAATATCTATGGGCCTAATACAAGAACATCCACATATATAAAAGAAATATTACTAAAACTTAATTTACACATCAAACCCCACACACTCATAGTAGGTTTCATTTCTTGAGCACTGCCCTCTCCTTGCCTTCTGGTTTTTCTGGTACCAGTTGAGTGTGTCTCTCTTGGACTCAGATACCTTGGACCCTGTTCTTTTGTGACAGCATTCTGAATAGCTTGTGACTTCTGTATCCCTGGATCTGCCTCATCCTTGGGCACTGTGTCATACACCTGGTCAGTTTTGAAGACCACTGACCACTTCTTTTAAATTAAATCTGGCCTCAGTATTCCTTAATCAGTCAGTCAGAAAAATGAGAAAGTATTCTCCACTTTCTTTCCTTTTCTTGGCTCCAAGGCCTGCTTGTGTCTGTCAGTTCTCGGTCTCTAAATGTCCTGTCTGTTTGCTGCAATGTGTGGGTCAGATGGAGAAGCCAGATTCCTCTTGTTCATCACACATCAGTTTTCCTTTCCTTTATATTTATTCAATTCCTGTTTAATGTGTGTGTGTGTGTGTTTGTGTGTGTGTGACTTGAATTTAAATGTTAGCAGGGTTTAATGCCTAATGTATGTGTATGTAGCTTGGATTCAACTCTATGCATGTGTGCATGTAACGATTGTTTTCAGCAATCACGTGGCTCTCCTCCATCTTGCCTGATAATATCATCATGATTTCTTGTGAGCTCCAGGGAATCAACCTGGATCCACCTTGAACAGCAGTTTGCCAGATCTAAGCAGTGCCTGACGGTTCCACAGAGCCTGGACAGTGAACTCAAACAGCCAGATGTCCCAGGACATGGCCAGCAACCCTGACTTTCTCAAGTCCCGCAGAGATGACCGATGATCCCCAATTCAGCAGGAAGCAGTTTCAAGAACATGACACCCTCATCCCTGCATCACCTGCTACCTCTTTCTAACTCCTCTCCTGTTTATAATAAAAAAGGGAGGATTGTTAGCATTCAGGCATCTGTACTGGCCTGCCCGTAGGGTCCTGACAGGATATGTCATCAGCTGGAGCCACTAAGAGCACACATGTGCACATTCACTATGATCACGTATAAAAGGCAAGCTGTGCTCATCTCCTGTCTCCTTTCTCTTCTGCCCCTCTTTTCACCAAGCAACATTCTCTGCTTCTCTCTCTTCCCCCTCTATCTCTCTACCCATTTTTCTGCCATTTTCTCTTCTCTTCCAATAAAACTCCCATGCGAATCCTATTGTATGGCATGACATTTTCCTACCATTTAAAATAAATTATAACACAAAAGGCCACTGGATTCTGTCTAAATTGGACCCTGTTAAGCTCTCACAAGTCGAGATGTAGTCAGGCTTCAAAGCCTGCCACTGTGGATCCATCTGTCCAGAGTTAAGATGCTCTGTCCACAGAATCTCCACTGCTCTGTTCTTTTGAGCCTCTTGAACATCTGTTTCCTCTTCCAGTGAGACCTAATCCCCCAGTGGGTCCTAGGGCTGGAATTCAGGTGTCTTGTGTCTTAGTTAGGGTTTCTATTGCAGTGATGAAACACCATGACCAAAGCAGCCTGAAGAGGAATGGGTCTATTTGGCTTCTGTATGCCCAGTCAGAGTCCATTGAGGGAAGCCAAGGCTGAAACTCAAGCAGGGCAGGAACCTGGAGGGAGCAGCTGATGCAGAGGCCTTGGAAAAGTACAGCTTACTGTCTTGCTCTTCATGGCTTGCTCAGCCTGCTTTCCTTCAGTGCCCAGGAGCCCAAGCCTAGGTGTGGAAACACCCACAATGGACTGGGCCTTCCCACACCACTTTCTCATTAAGAAATGCCTTCCAACATTGCCCACAGCCCAGTATTCTGATCTCTGGAAGCATTTTATCATAGGGGTTCCCTCTTCTCAGATGATTTCAGCATTGTGTCATGTTGACAAAAAACATCATGCTATCAGGCAAGTGTTTTTCCCATGAAGCCATCTTGCCCATGAGTGCTTGTGAGTTTGCTCTGCATCTTTGGTCTCAGCTCACTTACCATGAGATGCTCCTCATTAGTCAAGACATTCAGCTTTCTGAGTTCAATGATGCAATTCTATGATCTCTATGTTCCTGTTCCCTTGATGTCCTAAAGGAGAACTCATCTTTGAGAATTTATTAGAGACCTTTGTCCTTCTGTCAGAGTGCATAGACTATTTTTAGACTGAAGTTGTCTCTCTAGTGATTGTCCCTCTTTCCAGGTCTATTCAAAGACCAAAATGTGGTCATAGAAGTGTCGTTTAGGGTTTAATCAATGGTCCTTTACTCATATTTCTCTGTCTTAATGATAATATCAGTCTTCCCTAGAAAGGAAATTCCTGTCAGACAGTGGTGGCCCATGCCTTTAACCCCAGCACTCAGGAGGGAGAGGCAGGTGGATCTCTTTGGGTTGAAGGTGACTCTGGACTGCAAATTGTGTTTCAGAGGGAAACCCATCTCAAAAACAAAAAAAAAAAATAAGAAGAAAGAAAGAAAGAAAGGCAATTATTTTCTTATATTGGATATAATACATTACTCTGCTGTTTATATTTACATTTGTAGTTTCTAATTGTGTACCCAAATTTTACATTTCCAAAATTTGCTGTGGAATAATGCTTTTGTACACTGTAAGGATTTGTCACTCATATTGGCTTAATAAAATAGTGATTGGAGAGTAGCCACCCAGGAAGTATATTCAGGGCAACTGAGTAGGAGAATTTTGGGAAGAGGAAAGGCAGAGAGAGTCAGTCACCAGCCAGATACCAAGGAAGCAAGGTGAGAATGTCTTATGAGAAAGGTACCAATAAACATGGCTAAACATAGAGTAGAATTATTGGTACATTTAAGTTATAAGAGTTAGTTAATATAAACTATTAGAGCAAACAGTTTATAAGCCTCTGTGTGCTTCCTTGGAACTGAACAGCTGTGATATTGAATGGGACAGAAATTTCTGTCTATAAGATTCTCTCAGATTGTGATTTTTTAATTATTATCTCTATTTCAGCTTTCAGGTCTTGAATCATTTCTTTCACCTGTTTGATTGCTTTTTCTTGGTCTTCTTTAAAGAATTTATTAGTTTCTTATAACTCCTTTTGTTTGTTTTTCCTCTACTTCATTAAGGGAATTTTTCATTTCCTCTTTAAGGACCTTCATCATTTTCAAAAAGTTATCTTAGAAGTTATTTTCTTCTGTGTCATCTGTGTTTGGGTGCTCAGGTCTTGTAGTGCCACTAGTTTCTGGTGGGGCTGTATTGATCTTTATGTTGTTGAGTTTATTCTTACCATGTTGTCTACCCATCAGTTCCTCCAATTGGTATCGTTAGGTGCTGTGCCTCCATTGAAAGCTCCTTTAGGTGCAGGCAGAGGAGAGCCACGAGAGATCACTCCCCTAGGTGTCAGTGGGCACAAGACTTGGATGGTTGCTCCTCAAGGTGGAGTCTGGGCCATGGTCCTGATTGCTTGGAGTTCCTAGTGGTTCCTTGGCACTCCCAGGTGGGCAGGTGGCAAGGACCTCTGTGGTTCCCAGGGGACTGTGTGGCTCAGGCCTCCTCTGACACTCCCAAGTAATCTGCAGTTCAGACCTCTCTTGTTCTTGGGCAGGTTGGCATCTCAGGTCTCGCTTTTACTGGCTTTTCAAGGTAAGATTTCTTTGTGTAGCTCTGGTTGTCCTGAAAATTGCTCTGTGGACCAGCCTGGCCTCCATCTCCCTTAACTTTACTTTGACTTTTCAGTGTTTTCTAAATATTCTATTTTTTCAAGTGCAAGAAGAGACTCCTTAACCTTATCATTTCCAGTATAAATGCATTTTATTTATTTTTCTTGTCCAATTGATCTAACTAGGGTTTCTAGTTTATATTGAGTACACATTGTTAAAGTGGGTACCTTCCTGAGTTCAACTTCTCACTGTTAAAACTGTGCTACGAGCTATGTTGTAGTATATCTTGTTTTACGTGTACGTGTTCATATTTAGTGAAAGAAATTTTCTGTCCTGCGTGGTCCATAATCTCTTCAGTTCCAAAGAAATACACAGAGGTCTACATTAATTATAAACTGGTTGGCCTAGTAGCCCAGGCTTCCTATTAACTCTTATATCTTACATTAACCCTTAATTCTTGTCTGTATCAGCCATGTGGCTTGGTATCTTTTATCAGCCAGGCATTCACATATTGTTTCTTCTGTGTTTGGGTGACAACGATGAACTGACTCTTTCCTCTTCCCAGAATTCTTATGTTCTGGTTGCCCCACCTATACTTCCTGCCTGGTCACTTTACCTATACTTTCTGCCTGACTACTGGACAATCAGTGTTTTATTAAAACAATACAATTGACAAATTTTTACAGGTAACAGGACCATTGTCCCACAATACATATGTGTGTATGTTTGTGTATATGTTTGTGTATATTTGTGTGTGTAGATGTGTGCATGTGTATGGACAGTCTTCCCATAACTAATTTTTGAAGATTTTATCAGAAAGTCTGGTTTTTTAAGTTTAGATTTTTTCAACCTAATTATTTTTATTGATTCTTTGGAAACTTCACACCATGTGCTCCAGTCCTACTCATTTCTCAGTCCCTCCATATGTGCCCTTGTAGCATCAACACTAAGAAAATTCGAGACGGAATAAAAATATGAATTAGCAAACAAATGAAATAACAAGCAAAACAAAACAAACAGAAACCATTTCTGTCCTGTCTTTTCTGCCTCTCTATCACCTCTTCATTTGTCTTAGCAGAATTGGGGAAAAACTCCTTTGTCCACACTGCTTTATTAGGAACAGTTCATTGTATAATGAGTTATTGTTCAGGTTCAAGGCCTCTGGCTTCTGGCACAACATCAATACTGGATGTTCATTAAACTCCTCTCAAATATCCTATGGTTGACCTGAATTATGGAGAGCTGTGGTATGATTCAGCAGGACCGGCCCCTTCATGGAGGTCATAGATGGGGTAGATATTAGGGTAGGCCATCTCAAAGTCTTAGATGTGTGCTGAGTTTGTCCATCTGGGCCACTGGAACCATCCCCCTCAGGCAAGAACTGGAGCCAGCTTTTAACATGACTTCACCATGGCCCCAGCTCAGGTGGAGACCCAGAGCTCAGACATCCACATGGACTATGATTGTAACAGGAGACATGGACATTAGCACAGGCCTTTGCTGTGATAGGGCAATGGATCCAGAAATGGCCCTTGGCTGCAGTTCAGACACAGATCTCAACATGGCCTTGCATGGCAGCACAGGTCACTCGGATCTGTTTGGCCCTGGTGGCAGCATGACCTTCAGATAGCAGCAAGGGCCCAGGTAGTGGCACAAACCCCAGATATTTACAGGAACTTTGGTGGTAACAGATCCACGGATACCCACATATACCCTTCTTCAACAGGGTTACAGACCCAGACACGGCCCTTGGTAGCAGACTGGGCTTCAATATCACCATGGCCTCAGAGGGCAAGCAGGTTGCCCACATCAGCCATTTTTTGCCAGCTTCACCTTTTCAGATCTGCCTCTCTCCATACTAAATGAACCATTCTGCCTATCTATCTATTTATCTATCTACCTATCTACACACTAATATGAATATATATGAATACATTCATCATTATGGCACATGACCAACTAAAGCAGCATGATGCCACATGGGCTTGTGGTTTTCTTCTATCCACCCAGGCCTCTCTGTCCTTGTACCCCTATAAAACTGACCCACCCCCTGCTCTGCTTTACCTTAAAGTTCCAACCCCTAAAAGCTGAACCTCCTAAAAAGGCCAATTTGGATTCAATTTTTTTTTAGTGATTTATTTTTACTTGATGTCCATTTGTTTTTCCTGTATGAAGGTGTTAGATTCCCTGGAACTGGAGTTACAGACAGTTGGGAACTGCCGCACGGGAATTGAACTCAGGCCCTATGGGAGAGCAGTCAGTGCTCTTAACCACTGAGCCATCTTTTCAGACCCTGGATTCAAAATTTATGGTGTAATTATTGTTGCATCTTCACTTGTCTCAATCAGACCTTCTATGACAATGTCAGTTATTCCTATTTTTAATTTTAATCTTTATTCATTTATACAAGTTTCCAAAAATACTCGTTTTATGATTTCTTCTGAATTTTTAATTCTCTCTTCTATTTCTTCTATATCTCTCTTCTGTAGCTGTTCTAGCATCCAGATCAGTATGGTTTCTTACAATAGGCATCAGGTTCTTTATTTGCTCTGGGAAGGAGTTTCCTCTATGATTACAGGAAATCACAGAACTAGATTTGGCAAAGGAGCCTGGGACAGACCCTTTCAGGAGTTTCCTAATAGGAAAGTTTACTTTGAATATCTTTTGCTGATCTACACTTATTAGTTCAGTGTCTGCATTTGACACACTTTCAGCATAATCTAGAAGGGAAGGTGTTCTATTTGAATTATGCTTATAAAAACATTGTCTGAAAATATCCTGTTTAAATTCCCTTTTAGGGTGACCTTGTTGCCAGAATTGAAACCCTTGACAATTTGATTTTTGTTCAAACCTCTGGAAATCACCTTTCCTGTCCAAGAATCATCATGGTCAGAAGACTCAATATTGATTGTATCTCAGATTCATTCCTCCCAGAGTCCTGATCTTGCCTTTAAAGGCTGAATGGTCATTTGCATTGTGAATAAACATTTTCAAAAGGTAGAGATTCAATTATTATTTGCCTTGCATCTGAATTTGGTACCTTTCAATTTAATGCTGATGTCAAAATTTGTAAGAAATCTGTTAAGGCTTTTTTTGTGTGTGTGGTTTTTAGAGACAGGTTTTCTCTGTGGTTTTGTGGGGGACATCAATAACTTTAGTAAATGACTCAATCTTCTTTCCTACTTCTTCATTTCTGTCCCAAGCATTCAAAGCTACTGCATAGCATAAAATTATGGTGTAGCCATTATATAGGGATTGTCTTTCTATAGGAGCAAAATCTCCTTCTCCAAGATGTTAATCTTGATAGATTTCTATACATCTAGCTCTACTTTGTTGCTCAATGGTCTTAACCTCTTCTTTCTACCAAAACATCTATTGTAATTGTGGACCAGGTTCCATAAGTTGACTACAAGTTTAATATCTATTCACATGTGGTGAATGCATGCCATATGAGACAATCCCTTCCTTGAATCTCTTTAAAGCTAGCATTGTCACAGGAGCCAAATCAGCTCTTCCAGATCCTCTTTTATTTGGTAATTCTTGTAAGATTACTGGACATATTAAGGTTGACTGTTTGAAAGCCTTAGGCTGTTCTTCTCTAACCTCACACTGCATTACTGAAATTGTGTCTTCATTAAATTCCTATATCTGAAGCTGAAAATTTCTATGATCTGTGTTTTTTTTTTAAGTTTTTTAAGGTCTGTGTATAGGAAGTCAAATCAAACAACTTTTTTTCCAAACAACTTTTAAAAGATTAATGGAGAATTGCCAAAGTGACAACAAGGACTATCAAAATGATAATGTTTAGTATGCCAATCCCGATTAAGGTGATTATCCCTTCATTGAACTGTTCCATTTTAAATCATGTATTGTGTAATCATACATACACCTAATTTCTCTTTTTTAATTGTGTTTTACATTTTTTAATGTGGGACAAACTCTATATTTTAACTAATTCCTTTCTCTAAGAATTCCCTATTTTTTTGTTTTTGTTTTTTAACAATCTGCTGAAGCTGAAGATGTGAGGCTCACTGCTGCTACACAAAACAGTTTGAAACTTGAATGGATTTCAAGGCAGCTGCCTAGTTTGGTAGAAGCCTGAGCAGGGCTCCAGGGAAAGTCCATCAGGAGAGAAAAAAGTAAAACTCAACTTGTAAGGTGGTGACTCCGACCATATGTAGCTCTGGCCTATGCATGTAGCTGCAAATTTAGAGGCAAATGGCTTTTTCGTGAATTCATAACCCAAACCTCTGGGTGCAAGATGAAATATAAGTTCTAATTAGTGTTAATAATAAAAACACAAAGTAAGATGCAGAGGTTAATGTTGCAGCTCAGAGAAGTAAAGTGGGCAGCCACTAGAGAGTTCTGACCTCTACAAATGCTCAGACCAAAGAGGAAATCCTGTCCTCAGGTTTCATCCTCAGACTGCACAGACTGACTGTCTCAGACTGCACTGTTTCAAACTACACTGCTCCTCAGACTGCATTGAATTCCTATCTCTTGCTGACTTTTATACTTCTCTTCACCCATCCATGTCTGTAGTAGTATAAGCGGCGGGGCTGCATCCCCAGCACCCGGCCGCCCACATGGCTAGGAGCTGCGGTGGGCTGCGTTCCCACCCAGCTCCGCACGGCTAGCTTTACCCGAAATAATTACACGGAAACTGTATTCTTTTAAACACTGCTTGGCCCATTTCTATCTAGCCTTTTCTCGGCTAACTCTCGCACCTGGACTAGCCCATTTCTTATAATCTGTGTAGCCCCCGAGCTGGCTTACCAGGAATGATCTTAACCTGCGTCTGCCTGGAGTGGGAGAATCATGGCGACTCCTGACTCAGCTTCTTTCTCCCAGCCTTCTGTTCTGTTTACTCCTCCCACCTATGTTTTAACCTATGAGGACCAAGCAGTTTCTTTATTGCTTAACCAATGAAATCAACAGATTGATATTTGACACTCCCGCATCACTTCCCCTTTTTCTGTTTAAACAAAAAAAGGAAGGCTTTAACTTTAACATAGCAAAATTACATATAGCAAAACAGTTATCAAGCAAGAAGTACAGTTACAATATTTATATCTATTTTATCTTTTATTATAACTAAGGAAAACTATAATTATCTATTCATTCTTCAACTCCATCAAAGACTCCAGAAGGATTTAATACTACCTAAGTAAACAAGAAATAAGAAAACTCTAGAAATGACAGAGACATCTCACTGCCTGGACAGTCTTCCAAAGTTCTTTTGTACCGTTGGGGCATCCATCTTCAGCCTTCAGGCCCAAAGTATCCAGCAGACATTTTCATCAAGCAGGAAATTCCAAAGACAGTTCAGTCATTTTCTGCTGTGTCCTGCAGAATATCTCGCAGACTCTTTCATGAGTCAGGAACCCTGAAAGACCATCTCACCTTTAGGCAAGTTCAGCAGTCTTCTCTCTGCGGGTTCTCTTTGTCCAGTTTATGCAACAGTCCAGGCAAGAGCAGTTTTTTGCCCAAACGGCTATCAAACTCCCTAACGATCCTCTTCGATGCCCATCTTCCTCTCAAAGTAGATTGGTGCTGCCAGGAGCAGACATGTCTCATTGTCATGAAAAGTCCTAAGTTACTAAAATATTTTAAATACCATATTCTGTAGCCTTTGAGAGATATGAAGAATGCCTACCTGAAATATATCTCTATATATCTAGAAAATCTAAGTAACATGACTACAAACTTGACTATTATTTATGATTATCCATCAACAACCTATATTTCCTAATTATACATTACATTTTAAAAATGAACTGCACAATCACACCTTATTCAAGATCAAAAATACATATACATATAACAAAATTGACCTTAAAATCCATACCAATGCAAATTATTCATACCTATATCATATCCCCCTTTAAATGTAAAAGAACATTTATAAACAATATTTTGGGAACATGGGCGCAGTTTTTTCTCTCCAAACTGCTTCCTGCTGAATGGGGGCGTCGTTAATTAGGTCTTTCATGTGTGCACACATAACCCGTGTGCTAGTTTTATCTCAGTTGGCAGTTGAGTGAAGCAATTTTCTGAAGATGTTCACAATAACCTTTCAGGAGGGCGTGGTCTATCATACCAAATTGGAATAGAAGAAATCCACAGGGTCTGGTCCTCTGTGAAAACAAAAGAATACCCTCTCCAAAGCATCATATTCTTAGACCCAAATTTTGAAATCGTAATACCCTTATATCCATTCTGGTTTAGCTTGGCAGCCCATGTAATGAAATGTCTCTCTGTACTTAGCTCCTTTACAGTCAAAAATTTTAAAGAAAGCACAATGTGCATAATCCAGACTCTCTGTGAATTTTCCATTTTTACGTGGCTTATTTTTCTTTATTTCTTTTAATCTCTTAACTATCTGTACTCTGTCTCTTTAAAGACTTTACCTTTTTTTTAAACCATTAACTTTATTCTCTATATTCTTTTTCTTTTCTCTCTCAAGCCTACGTACATTCATCCAACAGTGTGACTCATTTAGTGGTCTGAATATGTCCTATTGTGAATCTGTAACATTTTTTTTTTTATTATCCAGGAGCACTTCTGATTTGCGCCTTTAAATCAGTAGGCGCTTAAGAATCTAAGCTATGACATTCCTAGGTCAAAAACAGGTACTGCCTGCTGGCCCCGCCCAGTCCAACATGGCAGAGCCGCTCATGCCTCTGATCCTTGCACAGCCCAGAAAGCCGGCATTTTAAAACAGCCAGTTATTTCCTGCTGCTGAGTCAGGAAAATTTCAAAATGGAGGACGTACCATTTTGTGCTAGCTCTGGGGCCCCCAGGTAGGAGCAGCACTCAGCAGTTTAATTCTGAGACTGAGCATGCAGCATAGAAATTCTTTTCATCCAAGTTACAGCCAAATCTGACACGCAGAGCACTGCACAGTCTGAAAACATGCCATGCCCTTCCACCTGCCTAAGCCTGATTTGGCCATCTGCCCAGGTGCATTTGGGGAGCGCTGAGTCATCAGCACGGTCTCAGAGAACTTTCCTTCCGATCCCAAGCGGGAACACAAACATCTAGTCCCATAAAATACATTGAAATGCTTTAAAGCCAGAGTTCACGCTGGCAGCAGAGTCCCAGGAAGCTGCGCTTTTAAATGAAGCAGCGTTTTTTTTGTTTTTGTTTTTGTTTTTGTTTTTTTGTTTTTTGTATTTTTTTGCTACTGATGCCAAATCAGGAAATCTCTCTACAGCACGCCAGCAACAAACAGCAAAAATCTGTGTTAAACTCTCTCTCCCTTATTTTTAAGCCTTCTCAGGTTTTTAAGTGGATTTAGTCCATCACATCGGGCGCCACTCTGTAATAGTATGAGCGGTGGGGCTGCATCCCCAGCACCCGGCCACCCACATGGCTAGGAGCTGCGGTGGGCTGCGTTCCCACCCAGCTCCGCACGGCTAGCTTTACCCGAAATAATTACACGGAAACTGTATTCTTTTAAACACTGCTTGGCCCATTTCTATCTAGCCTTTTCTCGGCTAACTCTCGCACCTGGACTAGCCCATTTCTTATAATCTGTGTAGCCCCCGAGCTGGCTTACCAGGAATGATCTTAACCTGCGTCTGCCTGGAGTGGGAGAATCATGGCGACTCCTGACTCAGCTTCTTTCTCCCAGCCTTCTGTTCTGTTTACTCCTCCCACCTATGTTTTAACCTATGAGGACCAAGCAGTTTCTTTATTGCTTAACCAATGAAATCAACAGATTGATATTTGACACTCCCGCATCACTTCCCCTTTTTCTGTTTAAACAAAAAAAGGAAGGCTTTAACTTTAACATAGCAAAATTACATATAGCAAAACAGTTATCAAGCAAGAAGTACAGTTACAATATTTATATCTATTTTATCTTTTATTATAACTAAGGAAAACTATAATTATCTATTCATTCTTCAACTCCATCAAAGACTCCAGAAGGATTTAATACTACCTAAGTAAACAAGAAATAAGAAAACTCTAGAAATGACAGAGACATCTCACTGCCTGGACAGTCTTCCAAAGTTCTTTTGTACCGTTGGGGCATCCATCTTCAGCCTTCAGGCCCAAAGTATCCAGCAGACATTTTCATCAAGCAGGAAATTCCAAAGACAGTTCAGTCATTTTCTGCTGTGTCCTGCAGAATATCTCGCAGACTCTTTCATGAGTCAGGAACCCTGAAAGACCATCTCACCTTTAGGCAAGTTCAGCAGTCTTCTCTCTGCGGGTTCTCTTTGTCCAGTTTATGCAACAGTCCAGGCAAGAGCAGTTTTTTGCCCAAACGGCTATCAAACTCCCTAACGATCCTCTTCGATGCCCATCTTCCTCTCAAAGTAGATTGGTGCTGCCAGGAGCAGACATGTCTCATTGTCATGAAAAGTCCTAAGTTACTAAAATATTTTAAATACCATATTCTGTAGCCTTTGAGAGATATGAAGAATGCCTACCTGAAATATATCTCTATATATCTAGAAAATCTAAGTAACATGACTACAAACTTGACTATTATTTATGATTATCCATCAACAACCTATATTTCCTAATTATACATTACATTTTAAAAATGAACTGCACAATCACACCTTATTCAAGATCAAAAATACATATACATATAACAAAATTGACCTTAAAATCCATACCAATGCAAATTATTCATACCTATATCATATCCCCCTTTAAATGTAAAAGAACATTTATAAACAATATTTTGGGAACATGGGCGCAGTTTTTTCTCTCCAAACTGCTTCCTGCTGAATGGGGGCGTCGTTAATTAGGTCTTTCATGTGTGCACACATAACCCGTGTGCTAGTTTTATCTCAGTTGGCAGTTGAGTGAAGCAATTTTCTGAAGATGTTCACAATAACCTTTCAGGAGGGCGTGGTCTATCATACCAAATTGGAATAGAAGAAATCCACAGGGTCTGGTCCTCTGTGAAAACAAAAGAATACCCTCTCCAAAGCATCATATTCTTAGACCCAAATTTTGAAATCGTAATACCCTTATATCCATTCTGGTTTAGCTTGGCAGCCCATGTAATGAAATGTCTCTCTGTACTTAGCTCCTTTACAGTCAAAAATTTTAAAGAAAGCACAATGTGCATAATCCAGACTCTCTGTGAATTTTCCATTTTTACGTGGCTTATTTTTCTTTATTTCTTTTAATCTCTTAACTATCTGTACTCTGTCTCTTTAAAGACTTTACCTTTTTTTTAAACCATTAACTTTATTCTCTATATTCTTTTTCTTTTCTCTCTCAAGCCTACGTACATTCATCCAACAGTGTGACTCATTTAGTGGTCTGAATATGTCCTATTGTGAATCTGTAACATTTTTTTTTTTATTATCCAGGAGCACTTCTGATTTGCGCCTTTAAATCAGTAGGCGCTTAAGAATCTAAGCTATGACATTCCTAGGTCAAAAACAGGTACTGCCTGCTGGCCCCGCCCAGTCCAACATGGCAGAGCCGCTCATGCCTCTGATCCTTGCACAGCCCAGAAAGCCGGCATTTTAAAACAGCCAGTTATTTCCTGCTGCTGAGTCAGGAAAATTTCAAAATGGAGGACGTACCATTTTGTGCTAGCTCTGGGGCCCCCAGGTAGGAGCAGCACTCAGCAGTTTAATTCTGAGACTGAGCATGCAGCATAGAAATTCTTTTCATCCAAGTTACAGCCAAATCTGACACGCAGAGCACTGCACAGTCTGAAAACATGCCATGCCCTTCCACCTGCCTAAGCCTGATTTGGCCATCTGCCCAGGTGCATATGGGGAGCGCTGAGTCATCAGCACGGTCTCAGAGAACTTTCCTTCCGATCCCAAGCGGGAACACAAACATCTAGTCCCATAAAATACATTGAAATGCTTTAAAGCCAGAGTTCACGCTGGCAGCAGAGTCCCAGGAAGCTGCGCTTTTAAATGAAGCAGCGTTTTTTTTGTTTTTGTTTTTGTTTTTGTTTTTTTGTTTTTTGTATTTTTTTGCTACTGATGCCAAATCAGGAAATCTCTCTACAGCACGCCAGCAACAAACAGCAAAAATCTGTGTTAAACTCTCTCTCCCTTATTTTTAAGCCTTCTCAGGTTTTTAAGTGGATTTAGTCCATCACATCGGGCGCCACTCTGTAATAGTATGAGCGGTGGGGCTGCATCCCCAGCACCCGGCCACCCACATGGCTAGGAGCTGCGGTGGGCTGCGTTCCCACCCAGCTCCGCACGGCTAGCTTTACCCGAAATAATTACACGGAAACTGTATTCTTTTAAACACTGCTTGGCCCATTTCTATCTAGCCTTTTCTCGGCTAACTCTCGCACCTGGACTAGCCCATTTCTTATAATCTGTGTAGCCCCCGAGCTGGCTTACCAGGAATGATCTTAACCTGCGTCTGCCTGGAGTGGGAGAATCATGGCGACTCCTGACTCAGCTTCTTTCTCCCAGCCTTCTGTTCTGTTTACTCCTCCCACCTATGTTTTAACCTATGAGGACCAAGCAGTTTCTTTATTGCTTAACCAATGAAATCAACAGATTGATATTTGACACTCCCGCATCACTTCCCCTTTTTCTGTTTAAACAAAAAAAGGAAGGCTTTAACTTTAACATAGCAAAATTACATATAGCAAAACAGTTATCAAGCAAGAAGTACAGTTACAATATTTATATCTATTTTATCTTTTATTATAACTAAGGAAAACTATAATTATCTATTCATTCTTCAACTCCATCAAAGACTCCAGAAGGATTTAATACTACCTAAGTAAACAAGAAATAAGAAAACTCTAGAAATGACAGAGACATCTCACTGCCTGGACAGTCTTCCAAAGTTCTTTTGTACCGTTGGGGCATCCATCTTCAGCCTTCAGGCCCAAAGTATCCAGCAGACATTTTCATCAAGCAGGAAATTCCAAAGACAGTTCAGTCATTTTCTGCTGTGTCCTGCAGAATATCTCGCAGACTCTTTCATGAGTCAGGAACCCTGAAAGACCATCTCACCTTTAGGCAAGTTCAGCAGTCTTCTCTCTGCGGGTTCTCTTTGTCCAGTTTATGCAACAGTCCAGGCAAGAGCAGTTTTTTGCCCAAACGGCTATCAAACTCCCTAACGATCCTCTTCGATGCCCATCTTCCTCTCAAAGTAGATTGGTGCTGCCAGGAGCAGACATGTCTCATTGTCATGAAAAGTCCTAAGTTACTAAAATATTTTAAATACCATATTCTGTAGCCTTTGAGAGATATGAAGAATGCCTACCTGAAATATATCTCTATATATCTAGAAAATCTAAGTAACATGACTACAAACTTGACTATTATTTATGATTATCCATCAACAACCTATATTTCCTAATTATACATTACATTTTAAAAATGAACTGCACAATCACACCTTATTCAAGATCAAAAATACATATACATATAACAAAATTGACCTTAAAATCCATACCAATGCAAATTATTCATACCTATATCATATCCCCCTTTAAATGTAAAAGAACATTTATAAACAATATTTTGGGAACATGGGCGCAGTTTTTTCTCTCCAAACTGCTTCCTGCTGAATGGGGGCGTCGTTAATTAGGTCTTTCATGTGTGCACACATAACCCGTGTGCTAGTTTTATCTCAGTTGGCAGTTGAGTGAAGCAATTTTCTGAAGATGTTCACAATAACCTTTCAGGAGGGCGTGGTCTATCATACCAAATTGGAATAGAAGAAATCCACAGGGTCTGGTCCTCTGTGAAAACAAAAGAATACCCTCTCCAAAGCATCATATTCTTAGACCCAAATTTTGAAATCGTAATACCCTTATATCCATTCTGGTTTAGCTTGGCAGCCCATGTAATGAAATGTCTCTCTGTACTTAGCTCCTTTACAGTCAAAAATTTTAAAGAAAGCACAATGTGCATAATCCAGACTCTCTGTGAATTTTCCATTTTTACGTGGCTTATTTTTCTTTATTTCTTTTAATCTCTTAACTATCTGTACTCTGTCTCTTTAAAGACTTTACCTTTTTTTTAAACCATTAACTTTATTCTCTATATTCTTTTTCTTTTCTCTCTCAAGCCTACGTACATTCATCCAACAGTGTGACTCATTTAGTGGTCTGAATATGTCCTATTGTGAATCTGTAACATTTTTTTTTTTATTATCCAGGAGCACTTCTGATTTGCGCCTTTAAATCAGTAGGCGCTTAAGAATCTAAGCTATGACATTCCTAGGTCAAAAACAGGTACTGCCTGCTGGCCCCGCCCAGTCCAACATGGCAGAGCCGCTCATGCCTCTGATCCTTGCACAGCCCAGAAAGCCGGCATTTTAAAACAGCCAGTTATTTCCTGCTGCTGAGTCAGGAAAATTTCAAAATGGAGGACGTACCATTTTGTGCTAGCTCTGGGGCCCCCAGGTAGGAGCAGCACTCAGCAGTTTAATTCTGAGACTGAGCATGCAGCATAGAAATTCTTTTCATCCAAGTTACAGCCAAATCTGACACGCAGAGCACTGCACAGTCTGAAAACATGCCATGCCCTTCCACCTGCCTAAGCCTGATTTGGCCATCTGCCCAGGTGCATTTGGGGAGCGCTGAGTCATCAGCACGGTCTCAGAGAACTTTCCTTCCGATCCCAAGCGGGAACACAAACATCTAGTCCCATAAAATACATTGAAATGCTTTAAAGCCAGAGTTCACGCTGGCAGCAGAGTCCCAGGAAGCTGCGCTTTTAAATGAAGCAGCGTTTTTTTTGTTTTTGTTTTTGTTTTTGTTTTTTTGTTTTTTGTATTTTTTTGCTACTGATGCCAAATCAGGAAATCTCTCTACAGCACGCCAGCAACAAACAGCAAAAATCTGTGTTAAACTCTCTCTCCCTTATTTTTAAGCCTTCTCAGGTTTTTAAGTGGATTTAGTCCATCACATCGGGCGCCACTCTGTAATAGTATGAGCGGTGGGGCTGCATCCCCAGCACCCGGCCACCCACATGGCTAGGAGCTGCGGTGGGCTGCGTTCCCACCCAGCTCCGCACGGCTAGCTTTACCCGAAATAATTACACGGAAACTGTATTCTTTTAAACACTGCTTGGCCCATTTCTATCTAGCCTTTTCTCGGCTAACTCTCGCACCTGGACTAGCCCATTTCTTATAATCTGTGTAGCCCCCGAGCTGGCTTACCAGGAATGATCTTAACCTGCGTCTGCCTGGAGTGGGAGAATCATGGCGACTCCTGACTCAGCTTCTTTCTCCCAGCCTTCTGTTCTGTTTACTCCTCCCACCTATGTTTTAACCTATGAGGACCAAGCAGTTTCTTTATTGCTTAACCAATGAAATCAACAGATTGATATTTGACACTCCCGCATCACTTCCCCTTTTTCTGTTTAAACAAAAAAAGGAAGGCTTTAACTTTAACATAGCAAAATTACATATAGCAAAACAGTTATCAAGCAAGAAGTACAGTTACAATATTTATATCTATTTTATCTTTTATTATAACTAAGGAAAACTATAATTATCTATTCATTCTTCAACTCCATCAAAGACTCCAGAAGGATTTAATACTACCTAAGTAAACAAGAAATAAGAAAACTCTAGAAATGACAGAGACATCTCACTGCCTGGACAGTCTTCCAAAGTTCTTTTGTACCGTTGGGGCATCCATCTTCAGCCTTCAGGCCCAAAGTATCCAGCAGACATTTTCATCAAGCAGGAAATTCCAAAGACAGTTCAGTCATTTTCTGCTGTGTCCTGCAGAATATCTCGCAGACTCTTTCATGAGTCAGGAACCCTGAAAGACCATCTCACCTTTAGGCAAGTTCAGCAGTCTTCTCTCTGCGGGTTCTCTTTGTCCAGTTTATGCAACAGTCCAGGCAAGAGCAGTTTTTTGCCCAAACGGCTATCAAACTCCCTAACGATCCTCTTCGATGCCCATCTTCCTCTCAAAGTAGATTGGTGCTGCCAGGAGCAGACATGTCTCATTGTCATGAAAAGTCCTAAGTTACTAAAATATTTTAAATGCCATATTCTGTAGCCTTTGAGAGATATGAAGAATGCCTACCTGAAATATATCTCTATATATCTAGAAAATCTAAGTAACATGACTACAAACTTGACTATTATTTATGATTATCCATCAACAACCTATATTTCCTAATTATACATTACATTTTAAAAATGAACTGCACAATCACACCTTATTCAAGATCAAAAATACATATACATATAACAAAATTGACCTTAAAATCCATACCAATGCAAATTATTCATACCTATATCATATCCCCCTTTAAATGTAAAAGAACATTTATAAACAATATTTTGGGAACATGGGCGCAGTTTTTTCTCTCCAAACTGCTTCCTGCTGAATGGGGGCGTCGTTAATTAGGTCTTTCATGTGTGCACACATAACCCGTGTGCTAGTTTTATCTCAGTTGGCAGTTGAGTGAAGCAATTTTCTGAAGATGTTCACAATAACCTTTCAGGAGGGCGTGGTCTATCATACCAAATTGGAATAGAAGAAATCCACAGGGTCTGGTCCTCTGTGAAAACAAAAGAATACCCTCTCCAAAGCATCATATTCTTAGACCCAAATTTTGAAATCGTAATACCCTTATATCCATTCTGGTTTAGCTTGGCAGCCCATGTAATGAAATGTCTCTCTGTACTTAGCTCCTTTACAGTCAAAAATTTTAAAGAAAGCACAATGTGCATAATCCAGACTCTCTGTGAATTTTCCATTTTTACGTGGCTTATTTTTCTTTATTTCTTTTAATCTCTTAACTATCTGTACTCTGTCTCTTTAAAGACTTTACCTTTTTTTTAAACCATTAACTTTATTCTCTATATTCTTTTTCTTTTCTCTCTCAAGCCTACGTACATTCATCCAACAGTGTGACTCATTTAGTGGTCTGAATATGTCCTATTGTGAATCTGTAACATTTTTTTTTTTATTATCCAGGAGCACTTCTGATTTGCGCCTTTAAATCAGTAGGCGCTTAAGAATCTAAGCTATGACATTCCTAGGTCAAAAACAGGTACTGCCTGCTGGCCCCGCCCAGTCCAACATGGCAGAGCCGCTCATGCCTCTGATCCTTGCACAGCCCAGAAAGCCGGCATTTTAAAACAGCCAGTTATTTCCTGCTGCTAAGTCAGGAAAATTTCAAAATGGAGGACGTACCATTTTGTGCTAGCTCTGGGGCCCCCAGGTAGGAGCAGCACTCAGCAGTTTAATTCTGAGACTGAGCATGCAGCATAGAAATTCTTTTCATCCAAGTTACAGCCAAATCTGACACGCAGAGCACTGCACAGTCTGAAAACATGCCATGCCCTTCCACCTGCCTAAGCCTGATTTGGCCATCTGCCCAGGTGCATTTGGGGAGCGCTGAGTCATCAGCACGGTCTCAGAGAACTTTCCTTCCGATCCCAAGCGGGAACACAAACATCTAGTCCCATAAAATACATTGAAATGCTTTAAAGCCAGAGTTCACGCTGGCAGCAGAGTCCCAGGAAGCTGCGCTTTTAAATGAAGCAGCGTTTTTTTTTGTTTTTGTTTTTGTTTTTGTTTTTGTTTTTTTGTTTTTTGTATTTTTTTGCTACTGATGCCAAATCAGGAAATCTCTCTACAGCACGCCAGCAACAAACAGCAAAAATCTGTGTTAAACTCTCTCTCCCTTATTTTTAAGCCTTCTCAGGTTTTTAAGTGGATTTAGTCCATCACATCGGGCGCCACTCTGTAATAGTATGAGCGGTGGGGCTGCATCCCCAGCACCCGGCCACCCACATGGCTAGGAGCTGCGGTGGGCTGCGTTCCCACCCAGCTCCGCACGGCTAGCTTTACCCGAAATAATTACACGGAAACTGTATTCTTTTAAACACTGCTTGGCCCATTTCTATCTAGCCTTTTCTCGGCTAACTCTCGCACCTGGACTAGCCCATTTCTTATAATCTGTGTAGCCCCCGAGCTGGCTTACCAGGAATGATCTTAACCTGCGTCTGCCTGGAGTGGGAGAATCATGGCGACTCCTGACTCAGCTTCTTTCTCCCAGCCTTCTGTTCTGTTTACTCCTCCCACCTATGTTTTAACCTATGAGGACCAAGCAGTTTCTTTATTGCTTAACCAATGAAATCAACAGATTGATATTTGACACTCCCGCATCACTTCCCCTTTTTCTGTTTAAACAAAAAAAGGAAGGCTTTAACTTTAACATAGCAAAATTACATATAGCAAAACAGTTATCAAGCAAGAAGTACAGTTACAATATTTATATCTATTTTATCTTTTATTATAACTAAGGAAAACTATAATTATCTATTCATTCTTCAACTCCATCAAAGACTCCAGAAGGATTTAATACTACCTAAGTAAACAAGAAATAAGAAAACTCTAGAAATGACAGAGACATCTCACTGCCTGGACAGTCTTCCAAAGTTCTTTTGTACCGTTGGGGCATCCATCTTCAGCCTTCAGGCCCAAAGTATCCAGCAGACATTTTCATCAAGCAGGAAATTCCAAAGACAGTTCAGTCATTTTCTGCTGTGTCCTGCAGAATATCTCGCAGACTCTTTCATGAGTCAGGAACCCTGAAAGACCATCTCACCTTTAGGCAAGTTCAGCAGTCTTCTCTCTGCGGGTTCTCTTTGTCCAGTTTATGCAACAGTCCAGGCAAGAGCAGTTTTTTGCCCAAACGGCTATCAAACTCCCTAACGATCCTCTTCGATGCCCATCTTCCTCTCAAAGTAGATTGGTGCTGCCAGGAGCAGACATGTCTCATTGTCATGAAAAGTCCTAAGTTACTAAAATATTTTAAATGCCATATTCTGTAGCCTTTGAGAGATATGAAGAATGCCTACCTGAAATATATCTCTATATATCTAGAAAATCTAAGTAACATGACTACAAACTTGACTATTATTTATGATTATCCATCAACAACCTATATTTCCTAATTATACATTACATTTTAAAAATGAACTGCACAATCACACCTTATTCAAGATCAAAAATACATATACATATAACAAAATTGACCTTAAAATCCATACCAATGCAAATTATTCATACCTATATCATATCCCCCTTTAAATGTAAAAGAACATTTATAAACAATATTTTGGGAACATGGGCGCAGTTTTTTCTCTCCAAACTGCTTCCTGCTGAATGGGGGCGTCGTTAATTAGGTCTTTCATGTGTGCACACATAACCCGTGTGCTAGTTTTATCTCAGTTGGCAGTTGAGTGAAGCAATTTTCTGAAGATGTTCACAATAACCTTTCAGGAGGGCGTGGTCTATCATACCAAATTGGAATAGAAGAAATCCACAGGGTCTGGTCCTCTGTGAAAACAAAAGAATACCCTCTCCAAAGCATCATATTCTTAGACCCAAATTTTGAAATCGTAATACCCTTATATCCATTCTGGTTTAGCTTGGCAGCCCATGTAATGAAATGTCTCTCTGTACTTAGCTCCTTTACAGTCAAAAATTTTAAAGAAAGCACAATGTGCATAATCCAGACTCTCTGTGAATTTTCCATTTTTACGTGGCTTATTTTTCTTTATTTCTTTTAATCTCTTAACTATCTGTACTCTGTCTCTTTAAAGACTTTACCTTTTTTTTAAACCATTAACTTTATTCTCTATATTCTTTTTCTTTTCTCTCTCAAGCCTACGTACATTCATCCAACAGTGTGACTCATTTAGTGGTCTGAATATGTCCTATTGTGAATCTGTAACATTTTTTTTTTTATTATCCAGGAGCACTTCTGATTTGCGCCTTTAAATCAGTAGGCGCTTAAGAATCTAAGCTATGACATTCCTAGGTCAAAAACAGGTACTGCCTGCTGGCCCCGCCCAGTCCAACATGGCAGAGCCGCTCATGCCTCTGATCCTTGCACAGCCCAGAAAGCCGGCATTTTAAAACAGCCAGTTATTTCCTGCTGCTAAGTCAGGAAAATTTCAAAATGGAGGACGTACCATTTTGTGCTAGCTCTGGGGCCCCCAGGTAGGAGCAGCACTCAGCAGTTTAATTCTGAGACTGAGCATGCAGCATAGAAATTCTTTTCATCCAAGTTACAGCCAAATCTGACACGCAGAGCACTGCACAGTCTGAAAACATGCCATGCCCTTCCACCTGCCTAAGCCTGATTTGGCCATCTGCCCAGGTGCATTTGGGGAGCGCTGAGTCATCAGCACGGTCTCAGAGAACTTTCCTTCCGATCCCAAGCGGGAACACAAACATCTAGTCCCATAAAATACATTGAAATGCTTTAAAGCCAGAGTTCACGCTGGCAGCAGAGTCCCAGGAAGCTGCGCTTTTAAATGAAGCAGCGTTTTTTTTGTTTTTGTTTTTGTTTTTGTTTTTTTGTTTTTTGTATTTTTTTGCTACTGATGCCAAATCAGGAAATCTCTCTACAGCACGCCAGCAACAAACAGCAAAAATCTGTGTTAAACTCTCTCTCCCTTATTTTTAAGCCTTCTCAGGTTTTTAAGTGGATTTAGTCCATCACATCGGGCGCCACTCTGTAATAGTATGAGCGGTGGGGCTGCATCCCCAGCACCCGGCCACCCACATGGCTAGGAGCTGCGGTGGGCTGCGTTCCCACCCAGCTCCGCACGGCTAGCTTTACCCGAAATAATTACACGGAAACTGTATTCTTTTAAACACTGCTTGGCCCATTTCTATCTAGCCTTTTCTCGGCTAACTCTCGCACCTGGACTAGCCCATTTCTTATAATCTGTGTAGCCCCCGAGCTGGCTTACCAGGAATGATCTTAACCTGCGTCTGCCTGGAGTGGGAGAATCATGGCGACTCCTGACTCAGCTTCTTTCTCCCAGCCTTCTGTTCTGTTTACTCCTCCCACCTATGTTTTAACCTATGAGGACCAAGCAGTTTCTTTATTGCTTAACCAATGAAATCAACAGATTGATATTTGACACTCCCACATCACATGTCAGTCTCCACCCTCCTAGGGCTGACATTAAAGGGATTTGTTCCCAAGGGCTAGATTCACCTTTGTTTCTCTTTTAGACAAATTCAATCCCATTACCCAGGTGGCCTTGAACTAACAGAGATTCCTCTGCAACTGTCTGTCAAGTCCTGGGAATAAAGGTGTGTGCCAACATTCCCTGGCTTACAGTGGCTTAGTTCTGCACTCTGTTCTCAGGCAGGTTTTCTTTGATAAAACACAAACAAAATATCACTACACTTCAACCCCCACCAGAGCCCCTCCCCCAAATTATACTGATTTTGACAGGAATTTTTATAGGTTGACAAAGAACAAAGAGAATATTACAGCTACTTTATCATAGTTGAAATAGGAATTGTACAGGAGACCACTTCCTAAATATAACCCCAGTAGGAAAAACACTGAGAGAAACAGTAAATAAATGGGACCTCCTGAAACTGAAAAGCCTCTGTAAAGCAAATGCACAGTTAACAAGACAAAACCCTTGACCAAAGAAAAGTAAGGAAAATGCGGTACATTTACACAATGGAGTATTCATAGCAGGGAAAAATAACAACATCTTGAACTTTGCAGGCAAATGGATAGAGATAGAAAACAAGGTTACCTATATACAGAAAGACAAATATCATATGTATTCAAACATAAATAGCTTTTAAAAATAAAGCGAAGTAGCCAGCTTACAAATCATAATTCCAGAGAACCTAGACAGCAATGAGTACCCCAAGAGAAACTTACATAGATCTAATCTACATGGAGAGTAGAAAAAGACAAGATATCCAGAGTAATTGGAAACATGGGGACCTTGAAAGAGGATTGAAGGTGAGAGGAGCAGAGAAAAATATAAAGCTTAATAAAAATTAATAAAAAGATATTTAAAAAACAGGTATTATCACGAACCTTGAGAAGTAAAATAATTAAAAGATGATCCTTTGAAAACTTTTACATAAAAATTATGCAATGCAACCACATACACAGTTGTAGAAACATGAACATCAGCAAGGCAATCACAAGAAAGTTTATACACATCTGAGTAGAAAGATGTCATTTTAAGGATGCCAAGTCAGCATTCAGATGGCTTCCAGTAAGGAAAATAAAGGACAGACATTACCAGTGACTTCTGCTAAACAACTAGTCCTCCATTTCTCTTTGCTAAGATTAGTTGTTACAGGTTACGTTTAGTGTTGCTTTAGTGTTCCTTTATTGTTGGGATTGTAGGCCATGGACAAAGGCCATGGAGGAAGGTTGGTCCACATCTGGGGTGGTTGAATTGGAAATACAAGTTGAGTCATTGACCAGACATCAAATCTGAGGAAATCTCACCTTAGCTTCTGGGTCTTCATCAACACCAAAGTTCTACCTCTGTTACTATGCAACAACTGTTTAGGTGGGTCCTGTGTTGGAAGGGACAGAGGGCATGTCACCTGACCTCAATAGTCTTTTTTCTGTTATCACAAGTTCTTGGTAGTGGTTCACCCTGTAGTCATGGCAGGAAACATTCAGCTTATCTTCTTTGGACCTGTAGAATCTCCAGAAGCTGCTCATGGAGACTGTGTGGAGACAGGATGGTGCGTGAGGCTGGTGGGGCAGAGTGGAGCAGGGTGAGGATGGAACAGAGGTTGCATGGACACCGTTTTTACTCATCTGTACTCTTAGATCATAGACTTGAACATCTTTGTTGGTTAGATTCTATTGCCAGTTTGATAAAGCCTAGAGTCACCTAATAAGGTAGTATCTACTTAGGGTCTGTTTTCACTATTAATAATGTAGGAACACCCGGCCACTGTGGGCATTATCATTCCCGGGGCAGGTAGTCTCCAGCTGGATTAGAAATCTAGCTAAGCAGGACCTGGTGATCCAGACAGCAAGAATCCTCCTCCATGGTTCCGGCTGTGCTTCTCTGGCTGTGAAGTGAGTTCCTTAGTCATAGATAATGCTGTGTAGAATAGCAAGTGGGCTGGTCTCTAGTACCTGCCCTGACCTCCCTCAGTGACAGACTCTGGCTTAGAAGTAGAAGTCAAGGAAATCAGTTTCTCCCTTAACTTTTATTTGGTAGACTGTTCATCACAGCAACAGTATGAAACTTGAATAAAGCATTGGGAGACCCCTGTACACAATGCAGTGCTCCAGGGATGGCTTCCTAGAGATAATCAGATGATAGCACATAGTTTAAGACAAAGGAATCTGGGCAGATTAAATCTTGTGTAGAAAAGTGATATCAAACTCTCAGAGTCATGCATGTGCCAGAGTGGATGGAACAGCAAATATTTCCAGGGGAAGTGCTCAGGGCCAATGCTGCTCTGTGGATGCTGAAGCATCCCTGCTGAGAAGCACAGTGAGAAGAATCAGAGAGAAGGGCAACAGCATGGCTGGAAGCTCCGGGATGATGATGGCTCAAGGCTGGGTTGGGGTTAGGAAACTGGATTTTTAACTTAGAATCTTTGCAACATGGTACAGAATAGGGTGAAGTGTTCAGGAGAAGTAACATCAAGGACAGTGGTCCATTGATGAGTAGGGGGACCCACCTTGATCTTTAGCTGCTTAAGGAGGTCATGGTCAACGGACAGAATTACCCGAAATATAGAGAAATGGTTAGGCAACCCAAATGTGGCTTGATTTTAATAATTAAAGACAGAAGAGATGATCAAGAAGGTGAAAGCTGCTATCCCGTGAAAATCCCAACTCCTTTGCCCATTGTTTAAATTGAACCACTGGGGCTATAGAGGTGGTGCAGTGGTTAAGAGCACTTGTTGCTCTTGCAGAGGATCCAGGAATGATTCTCAGCAACCTCACACGGTGATGCACCACTGCTTGTAACTCCATTTCCAGAGCCCAAATGTCCTCCTTTGTCCTCCAAAAGCACAAGGTGCATATGTGCTGCACATATATGCATGTAGTCAAAACATAAACCTATAAAACAATCAAAACTGGACCACCTCCAAGATAGACACAGAGTTACTTTCTAGGGGACAGACAGATCAGGTCCCAACAAGAGAGACTACTCTGCCCTTCAGCAAGTGCAGCCATTCTTCCAGCAATGCTTCACAACTGCCCTGTCACCCAGGGATGGACCCAGAGATGCTCCTGTGAATGGATCGTGCGCTGGTTTGAATGAGCCTGTCCTATAGAGTATGGTGTTTGAATACTTGGTCCCCAGTAGTTGTCAGCTGTTTGGATAGGTTCAGGAAGTATGGCTTGGTTGAAGGAAATATGACACTGGGGGTGTGGCTTTGAAACCCATTCTCTTCTCTTCATCTCTACACCTTGCTTGGGGTTCAAGACGTGTGTTCTTAGCTATGCCTGGTGTCACATGGTGCTCATGCCAGCAGTTGAGAGGCAGAGGAAAGAGATCTTTATAAGTTTGTATCCAGTCTGTTTTGTGTATTAAGTTCTAGTACATCAGGAACTAAACAGTGGGACCTTGTCTCAGAAACCTAAACCAAACTAAAGCTATGTGGGCTCTAAGCTTGCTGCTCCAGCAACCATGCACCCCAGGTGCCATGCTTCTCTGCTGTGAGGTGATGGACTCTTGTCCTCTGAAACTCTTAGATTCCAAACCCTTCCTTCTGTGTGACCGTGGCCTTGGTGTCCATCACAGCAGCAGAAAGTGACCAATACAGCTACTGTATCAGTACTGAAGTCTTCACAGTACAGACTGTCTCTGTTACACCTGCTCATTTCTGCTTGAGAAAGCAGAGAGAGACAATAGACCAATGAAGAACATGTCTGGGTCTGACTCTAGGACTCTCTGAACCAGAACAATCTGTCAGCCTGAGGGGCCAATTCTTGGATATGATCCTGGGTGAAGTTTATGTCTAATTGGAGAAACACCTTGCTTGTGCAGAGGCCAGCCTGACCACCTTCAGCAGGGAAAATGCTCCATTTATTAAGGCTCCTGACATGGTAATGGATCTGAGAGAAAGCAGCCTGTGGTCCTGCACTATCAGAAGGCCTATCAGGCCTCAGGGAGACATCATGAGGGGATCTCTTTCCTACTAGCCTATTAGGTGGGTAGGTGACCATAAGGCAAGATGTCCAGAAGAGAGACATTGCTGAAGGGATATAACAGGTCACTTGTGAGTTGAGAGCTGCTTAGCAGGGAGAGATAAGGACTCTTGTCTGATAGAACATCTCCTGTTCCCCAGATGCTTTTGGAGATCTTACCTTACCTAGAGAAAGAGACTGAGGTTAGTTCTCAAGTAAGCTGCCACCTCTTTCTCAGCAAGCACCTCGGGCTTCAGTAGTGATCTCTATGGCCATGGGATCTAAGGAATCCACTGGACAGCAGTGAGACATCAATAGACCCTAAATCCAGGGTCTCTTCGCGTCATTTCGAGCTGACACAGAAGTCAAAGGCAGCATAGAACCCACCGCTGTCTGGGAAACACGCAGCTTTCAAAGTTCTTCTGAATACACTCTGTGGCGATGGGCACCAGTTCTGGAACATGGAGTACACCCTAACTGGGGTCAGAAGAACGATGGGAGCCACATTTCCTGTCCTGTTCATCAGCTTGTTGCATTCCAAGTTGTTACACTAAAGTTAGAATTGAGTATTTGATGCAGGACGGATATAGTGAGGTTTGTCAGGTTGAACAGAAATTACACATCCACAGTCAGTGTTTTTGTGGGCAGGAGAATGCAGCTTGTGTGACTTAAGGCCAGTCACGCCCACAGCAGCCTGAGTCACACGAGGAGTTTCTCTCCTGAGTATTGGACACACACCTGCTTTAGCTTCAGCCTCACCAGGAGCCTCCCTCTCAACCACCTCACCCCACCCGTTCTGAGTTCCCTTCTGATCTTCCTTCTGCACTTTCTATCACCTTGCCTCTTCCTACATCTCAATCCCAGACTCACTTTCTCCACCAAGTCTCTTCCCTTCAACCCTGTCCTCCCCCCACACTTTAATTGTCCTAATGCTTGGCCCAGAGCTCAGCACTCCTCATCTACAAGGTGCCCTTTGCACTCTCCTTTCCGTCCTCTCTATCTCCTTCCTTTACCAACATCCCCCTCCCCACCGGAGACCCTTAGTAACTATCTTGTCACAAAAGTTGTGCTTTTTCTCCCTAACTCTGTGACACTGGAACCTAAGACATTTAGGAAAGTTCTGCAATCACAAATTTATTCCAGTAAAAAGCAGATTCAGTTCTGTAGAGAAGACTCAAATGTTAAGAGCCCTGACTGCTCTTCCAGAGGACCCCTGTTGGAATTCCATCCCCTCTTTTGAATTGTTCCCTGAGCCTTAGCTGTGGGACTGTTTGGAAGATTCATCCCTTAGGAGTGGGCTCCACAACTGTGCATATTGATTGGCTGTGTTTTTTTTTTTTGCAGTGCTCTCCTTTCTTTGCAGAGACATTGCCTTGATGAGAGTGAAGAATACATTTACTCAGGTGTTTAAGGACAAATGTTTATAGATTGCTGTTAGAGATTATGCTGGTTAGTAAATTAGTGGTTGTGGATTCTCCTCCAATAACCATGACTTCAGTACTAATTAGTTAGCTATGTTTATTATTAGTTTCCAGTACAAGTCATGATGTCCCTCTTGCTGAGCAGGTCTTAAGTTCAATGAGAGAGATGCTGGATACCATCAAGGTATGTGTGCCAGTCCTGCAGAGATAAGAGTTATTGTGGCACGCTGCTCATTGATGGAGTCCAAAGGCATCAACTGATAGGTGGAAATATTTGTTGCCTCTCTCCTTTGGAAGCTTGCCTGGCACCTTTTGGAACCAAGAAAGGTTGTCCCTCAGGGAGGTGACTTTAGGTCGGTACTGGCTCAGTGGCTTCTGGGCCATGTCTCTAAAGTGCATGGAGTCTTTAAAGTAGGGTGTTAAGTTCCAGCTCTGGGGAAAAGAAGTGCAGCAGCAATAGGCTGTATGCCTTAGTAGCCTCTTGGCCCTGACCAACAACTCAAATGAGGGTTTCTCTTGTTTGGTATTGGGGTTCTGTTAGGTAGTCTCCTGGAGATAGCACAATCAGCCCCCACGAAAAAATGTTCGTTAGAAGAATGTATGTATATTTATACTTAGATTTACATTTGTTATATTTTAGGTAAATATTTAATAGCATGAATCCTTGTCACCTCTTCAACCATCTTGCTGTTATTTTACCTCCCTCACTGTTTCTCCTGTATTTAGCTAGGCACTTCTGTAAGTAGATGATCCTTTTCCAGATTCCCTATCAGCACAACTGTAACAATTCTGATATTCCTTATTATTTTTCCACCTTCTTCTGTGTTGCTCTCCCTCTCCCCACCTAAGCTTCCCCTGCTTCCCATGTCCCTATCACTTTATCTAACTCTTATCCTAAGATCACAATCATGACAGTAATTTTGCCCACACTCAAACATATTACACATTTTGGCTCCTCAGAGTCTGCAGCTCTCTTTTGACATGGACTCTCACTAGATCCTGAGACTCGGTATCTGTCTCATTTTTTTTCACGGTGACAATCTAGGGCATCTGGAGTTCCAGACAAACAAGCCTTTTCAGTCACCTCCACACACTAATATGGGAGATTTTATCTACCTTACAGCCTCCCACAGGATAAAATATTAGTATTCAGGCATCTGTACTGGCCTGCCCTTAGGGTCCTGACAGGATATGTCCTCAGCTGCAGCCACTGGGAGCACCTTCTGTGCACATTTGCTGTATTCCCTTGTGAAAGGCAGGCCTTGGCCTCCTCCTGTTGATTTCTCTTCTGCCACTCTTGTCCACTTGCCTCTGCTCAGTCTCTTTCCCTTGCCAGCCCCCTTCTCTCCTCCTGTCTCTGTCCCTTTATAGCCCCTTCTCTGTCCTCTTCTAATAAACCTTCCTAGTGAGCCCTGATGTATGGCATGACTACTTCCCACCATTTTCAATTGAATTGTAACCTTGGTTCCCCAAGATTAGGCAGGCCCTGCTAGGGCTTCCTCCAGCCCGTTGGCAGTTGGAGGCACTCCTACACATGGAACCGGGTCCAAATCTGACAAACAGCCTTCCTTCTCCAACTAATTGTTCCCTGGGTCCCTCTGTCCAACCCTAACATGATTGGTGAGTTCCCCCCACTTCTCTACCTCTGGCCATTTCCCACGTGTGAGGATTCTCTCTCAAATGTGTCTTCTTGATTCTCAGACAAGTCTTAGTACCAGGCTATCCATGTGTCTCTCAGACTCAAGCATGGCCCCTGCTCTGTGTGTCACTACTCACTGAACAACTTGCACCTTCTTATTTGATCCTGTTTGAACAGCTGGATCTTCCTTATCTGCCCCACTCATGGGATCTGTGTCATCATCTGTTTCTCCAAGAGAACCCCATGTGCACATTTGATACTTTCACTTATAAAAGGCAGGTGGTGCCAACCTCCTGTCTCCTTTCTCTTCTGCTACTTTGTCTCCATGCAACAGTCTCCGCCTCCCTCTCTGCTCCCTTCTCTATTCATTTTTCTGCCCTCTTTTCCTCCTCTTCCAATAAAACTCTCATACAAATCCTATTGTATGGCATGACATTTTCCTACCATTTTAAAATAAATTATTACACAAAAAGCCACTATAATCTGTCCAAATTGGGCCCTGTCAAGCTCTCACAAGTCCATCAGTAGTTAAGCTTCAAGGTCTGCCACTGTGGATCCATCTGTCCAGAGTTAGGATGCTCTGTCCACAGAATCTCCACTGCTCTGTTCTTTTGAGCCTCTTACAGATATGTTTCCTCTTCTAGTGAGACCTAATCCCCCAGTGGGTTCTGGGGCTCAAACCCAGTTGTCTGGTGTCTTAGTTAGGGTTTCTATTGCAGTGATGATATACCATGACCAAAGCAGCCTGAGGAGGAATGGGTCTATTTGGCTTCTGTATGCCCAGTCAGAGTCCATTGAGGGAAGCCAAGGCTGAAACTCAAGCAGGGCAGGAACCTAGAAGGAGCAGCTGATGCAGAGGCCTTGGAAAAGTCCAGTTTACAGTCTTGCTCTTCATGGCTTGCTCAGCCTGCTTTCTTTCAGTGCCCAGGAGGACATGCCTTGGTGTGGTAACACCCACAATGGGCTGGGCCTTCCCACATCACTCTCTCATTAAGAAATGCCTTCCAACCTTGCCCACAGCCCAATATTCTGATCTCTGGAGGCATTTAATCACAGGGGTTCCCTCCTCTCAGATGATTTCAGCATTTTGTCACATATACAAGAAACATCATGCTATCAGGCAAGTGCTTTTCCCACTCAGCCATCTTGTCTATGAGTGCTTGTGAGTTTGCTCTGCATCTTTGGTCTCTGCTTACTTACCCTGAGATGCTCCTCAGTAGTCAAGACTCTCAGCTTTCTGAGTTCAATGATGCAAAAAACCTCTCACCTCCTGTTCCCTTGATGTCCTAAAGGAGATCTCAGCTTTTAGAATTTATTAGAGACCTTTGTCTTTCAGTCAGATTTCATAGACTATTTCTAATTGAAGTTGTCTCTCTAGTGATCATCCCTGTTTCCAGTTCTATACAAAGAGCAAAATGTGATCATGGAAGTGTAGTTGGAGTTTTAATCACTGGTTCTTTACTCATACCTCTGTACTAATGATGATATCAGACTTCTCCAGAAAGGGAATTTCTGCCAGGCAGTGGTAGCTCACTCCTTTAATCATAGCACTTGGGAAGCAATGGCAGGCAATTCTCTCTGTGTTAGAGGCTAACCTGGTCTACAAAGCGAGTTCAGGGACAGTTAGAACTGTTACATTGGGAAATCCTGTCTCGAAAATCAAGAGAAGAAACAAAGGAAGGAAGGAAGGGAGGGAGGAAGGGAGGGAGGGAGGAAGGCAGGCAATTCCTTCAGTTCCTTTTCCTATACTGGATCTAAGACATTAGTCTCCCTTAATAGTGTTTTGAATAAGAATGGCCCTCATAGGCTCGTGTATTTGGATGCTTAGTCACCAGGGAATGGAACATTCTGTTGGATTGGAAGGATTAGGTTGTGTGGCACTGTTAGGGGAAGTGTATCACTGAGGGTGGGCATTGAGGTTTCAAAAGCCCATGCCTGACCTAGACTTGTTCTCTCTGCCTGTGGAACAAGATGTGGCTCTCAGCTGCATATCCAGCACATGCCTGCCTGCCACCATGCTCCCTGACATGGTAACATTGGAGTAAACCTCTTAAAGTGTAACAAGCCCCATTAAACGCATCCTCTTAAAAGAACTGCCATGCTCACGGTATCTGGTGACAGCAAAACAGAAGTGAAGAAGGTGCTTTTCAAGGTCATTTTCTGTCCCCAAAGACAGGACTTTCCTGCTGTGCAGCCCTGACAGCTCTTCTATGTTTTCATATCTCCTTACTGGAGCACAATTCCTAGGCTGCTTTTGAGAATGGGGATGGCTAGTCTCTTACAGCTCTTTTCTTTAAAATTGATGTTTATCCACTTATAAGTAAATATATATTTTGTTTGTCTTTCTGGGTCTAGGTTACCTTTGTTTTTTTTCCTAGTCCTATCCATTTGCTTACACGGTGCAAGGCTGGCCTGTGGTTGTCTCCTACCTGCCCAGGCCACATGGCCGTGTGTTGTGTTTTGACACCTTTTTCTGCATTTGTTGAAAGGATCATGAAATCTTTGCTCTTCTTTCTCTTCATTTGGAGCACCACAGTTATTGTCTTGAGCATCATTGAGGACTCCTTGTCCACTGGTGTCCAAGAGGAGCCCCTGGGGTGAAGGAACCATTGTCTTCATTGAGTTGTTTTCTCCCTCACCAGCTTTTTCTAGTGTATCTATACTTTCTATTTGTGTAGACTCTTGTCTTTTCTTTCTCATTTTCTGTCTTCTGCTTTCCAGAGGTTACTTTGCTGCGAATTTATTTTTAGGGTGTAAATGAAGATTGTGGCCTGGAAGCCTTACTGACTTTTCCTGTAGGCATTTATTATTTTACATTTCCCTTAAACCATTTGTTCACTTTTGCATGACAGACTCATTTTCAGAAAGCTAGTTTTAATGTCTGTTTCAAGTAAATAACATTCACACGCAAGAAAGCAGTATCTTCAGACTATGTTATTTAGCCCAGGAGAGATGTTCATAGAGGTATTTTTAAAATTGGTATTACTTTATGTATATGGATGTTTTTTCCCATAAATATATGTATGTGTGTACCATGTTCATGCCAGTTGTCCATGGACATCAAAAGAGGGAGGGTGTCAGACTCCCTGGAACTGGAGTTACTTGTGGTTGTGAGCCCCCTTTGGGTGTTTGTTATTGAACATGGGACCTATTGAAGAGTCTCCAGTGCCTGTCATCACTGAGCTGTCTCTCCAGCCTAGCCATAGTTTGTTTATTGTTTACACAACAAATCCCAATGTATCATGATCATCATGTCATTAGGAGAACCTTACCTGGGTCAGCACACAACATGTTTTGTCTACAAATTCTAGCAGACCTAAGAGATGAGTACACAGCCTCTGTTGCCCATTCATCTTTGAGATTCAGGAATGAACTCCTCTCTGATTTAAAAATTGCATCAATGTAGCTATTCATATGAGTGAGAGGCCTCATTTTAGGGTCTGACTTAGTACATGAGTTAGAGAAATGTACACATTTTCTGAGAGTGTGGAAAGAGCATGTCAGAGCTCACTGCTCTAGATAGGTGCTGCACCATCAGGACTGGCCAACCTGTGTGCCGGTCTGCTCTATGCCAAAAAGTAGAACAAACAATCAAACAAAAACTTACCTCTGGCAGATGGACAGACAGGCAGACAGAGATACATGAGAGGACTGAAACTGAAGAGATAATTTCACCTTTCCTCAGTCATGTGAAGAAAGCTTGTCAATCATTGTATGTAATCTGGCTCCTGGATCAAGGATGGCCTTGAGCTTCTGGTCCTTCTGCTCCTACTTCCCATACACTGTGATTACAAGCATGTGCCCCCTAACCAACTGTAAAGTGCCCTGGCATCCCTGTGAAGGCAAGAGGACACCATGGGAATTCAGTTCTCTCCTTTCACTATGACTCCCTGAGTCCACCCCAGATCATAAGGATTTCATGGCCAGTGCCTTTGCCTCGGAGACATCATTGTAGTCTTATACTTGAAACTTTGTGGAAGGTTTTTTGAGATTTATTTTTACGTTATGTGTCTGAATGTTTCGTCTGCATGTATTTGTGCATTCCATGTGTGCTTGATGCCATTGGAGGCCAGATAAGGCATGAGATCCATTGGACCTGGAGTTACAGATGGTTGTGGGATACTAGTAGGTGCTCGGAATAGAACCTGGAGCTTCTGCAAGAAAAGTAAGCTCTTAATCATTGAGCCATCACTCCAGCCATAACAGAAACTTTTAAAATAAATTATACCCAAAGCATCTTGCTAAAGTCTTCAGTCACTGTAATGTAAACCACAAAGCAAGACACAGTTTTAGGTCATAACATGGCTATCAGTAAAAGCAAGATTTCAAATAAAATCTCCTCTTTATATTTTTCAGGAACAATTTGTAATCAAAAAGAAGGCAAAAATATTCTTTGCTTCTCAAACATTCTTTTCAAAGTATCTTTTGATTCTTCAAACATTCTTTTCAAAATATCTGTATTAGAATCAGAGAGCAAATTGCTGCTCATATAATATTGAACTAGAGGAAATTGTTTCCATATCATTTCCAACGTTAGCCGTACAAAGTATTGGCACAAGATGGATCTATTTAACATTTCCTGTGGGAGAATTTTCTTGATGTCTCTTAGTAGGCTGAGGATTATTGTAAGTAGGAACTATAAAGGCAAATTTCTCTGTGTCTTTTCTTGTAAAGGTATAGTGAAGAAACAATTTTTAATATCAGTGACCATAAGAGGCCTTACTTTAGGCAATAGGGAAGGTAAAAGAATTTTAGACTGCAGAGGGTCCATTTTGAATTACCTTGTTGACAGCTCTTAGATCTGTTACCAATTTCCATTTTACAGATTTCTTTTTAACAACAAATATAAGAGAATTCTAAGCGCTGGTTGATTCTTCAATATTCTGGTCCTTTTGTTGTTCCTGTGCCACCTGATCTAAAACCTACAATATCTCCTGATGGGGGAGAGTCTTCTGTTTTGTGTTAATTTCATTGGTTAAATAAAGAGACTGCCTTGACCCTTTAATAGGACAGAAAATTAGGTAGGCGGAGTAGACTGAACAGAATTCTGGGAGAAAGAAGCCAAGTCAGGCAGTTGCCATGATTCTCTGACCCCAGATGGATGTAGGCTAGAATCCTTCCTGGTAAGACACCATCTCTTGGTGCTACACAGATTATTAGAAATGGGTTAATCGAGATTTGAGAATTAGCCAATAAGAGGCTGGGACTAATGGGCAAGGCAGTGTTTAAAGGAATACAGTTTTCGTGTAATTATTTTGAGGCATATGCTAGCCGGGTGGCAGGAGGCAGCCCACCACTGCTCCTTACTACATTCTCCATTGTTAACTTCCATTGCACAGCCCATACAGGTTTGTCTGTCAACTATTTTGAAGGTAGGACAGTTGATGCCTTTGGAAGATCAGCAGCTGTTGTGCCCTGTTCTTGTACAACCTGAATGGTTGGTAACTGTTCTTTATGATACCTTCTAAAATTTTTCCCAGGGACATATGTTATTTTATGTTTTCTTTCAGATTGAAAAAATGCTACTCTGAGTATTCCATTGTTGTCACAAATCACGTCATTGCTATGTTAGCCACATATGGTTTTAATTTTCCTCTCCTTCCTCTTGCCCCTATACATTCTCATGCTATGCTTTACCTAAGATAAAGTTCTAATCCCTAAAAGCTGAACATTTAGCTTCTGAACATGCCAGTTTGGATGCTAAGATTCTAGTGCAATTATTGTTACATCCTACCCATGTGTATCAGACATTCAGTGACAAAGTCATTTATTTGTATTTTTAATTTTGTTCTTTGTCCGTTCACACAAGTTTGCCAAAATATTTGCTTTGTTGTATCTCCTAAATTGTTTTCTACTCTCTTCTATAGATGTTCTATTATCTACAACAGCATGGCTTCTTGCAATAGGTATTACATTCTTCAATTGCTCTAGGAAAGTGTTTCCTCTGTGGTTACAGTAAAGTACTGAACCAGATTTGGCAGAAAAGCCTTTGAGAAGACTCCTTAAGGAGTTTCCCTGACGGCAAAGGGTTACCTTGAATCTCCCTTGGCTGGTCAGTGCCTGCATTTGGCACCTTCTGCATAATACAGAAGGGAGGCAAATTCTATTTGATTTGAATTATGCTTAGAAAAATCATTGTTATGGGAATGCCCTGTTTTCAGTCCCAGACTTGGGTGTGGACCTGGCTCAGGCCTACTCCATCAAAGATCCTAGACTCAAGCCAGACCCGCAGAGGTCCTGGCTCAGGCCTAGTTCCTTGGAGGTTCCAGACTCATGCCCAGATTCACATGGGTCCTGGCTCAGGTCTATTCCCTCGAAGGTCCCAGATTCATGCCAGGACCCGCAGTCATCTCTGGCTCTGGCCCAGTGGCTCAGTGGTTGTTCCCCTGTACCTGCACCTCCAGCCCAGGTTGCTGGCCCAGTCATGCTTCTGCAAATGTCCCTGGTCTGGATCTGCTCCCACTCCCGTGGAGCTCACTGCCTCAGGCCTGCTCCAGCCTATGTCACTGCCCCAGTCTTGCTTCGGCAAATATCCCTGCCTGGATCTGCTCCTACTCTCATCACATTTGAATTAAGTTTTTCTAAGACTTGTATTTTGGTAGTCAAACCAAACACCCTTTTTCACAAAGTATTTTTTAAGACATTAACCAAAAATTATTAAAGCAATAGCAAGGATTATCAAAATGATAATACACAGTATGCCAATCCCGATTAAGTTGATTATCCCTTCATTTAATTGCTCCATTTTTAAATCATGCACTGTGTCATCATACAGAGACCTAATTTCTCTATTGTCCCATATTTTAATGTGGGAAAACTCTATGCTTTAACTAATTCCTTTCTCTAAGAATTCCCAGTTTTTTCACCAATGTTCTGATGATGACGATGAAGATGTGAGGCTCACTGCTGCTTCACAGAACAGTTTGAAACCTGACTGGATTTCAAGGCAGCTACCTGGTTTGGTAGCAGCCTGAGAATGGCTCCAGGGAATGTCCATCAGGAAAGAGAAAGAGAAAAACCTAGCTGGTATGGTGATGTCTCTGACTGCCTATAGCTCTGTGTAGTAAAAGGAGAGGCAGACCTCTTCCCGTCCAGCTCCCGATGGCCGGCTAGCTTATACCCGAAATAATTACACAGAAACTGTATTCATTTAAATACTGTCTGGCCCATTAGCTCTAGTTTCTTATTGGCTAACTCTCACATCTTGATTCAACCCATTTCTAATAATCTGTATGTCTATCATGGTTGTGGCTTACCAGGAAAGATTCAGCATGTCTGACCTGGCGGCTGGTGGCTGGCGGCTGGCTCCATGGTGGCTCTCTCTGACTCTGCTTTCTTCCTCCCAGCATTCTGTGCTGTCTATTCTGGCTATCTAAGTTTTGACCTATTGAAAGGTCAAGGCAGTTTTCTTTATTCAACCAATGAAAACAACACATAGAAAGAAGACCCTTCTACTTCAGCTCTGGCCTATGCATGTGGCTGCAAAGCCATAGGCTAATGACTGTTTCATGAATTCATACCCCAAACATCTGGGTGCCAGATGTAATATGAATTCAAATTGTTATTAATAATAAAAACAGAGTCATATATAGGTGTTAACGCTGAAGATCAGAGAAGCAAAGGGGCAGCCACTAGAGAGTTCTTGTCTCTACCAGTGCTCAGACCAAACGGGAGATCCCATCCTCAGGTTACATCCTCAGACCGCTTCAGACTGACTGTCCCAGACTGCACTGCTCCTCAGACTGCACTGAGCTCCTATCTCCTCCCGCCTTCTATTCCTCTCCCCACCCAGCCATGTCATTCTGTTCTCGTCCCCCCCTAGTGCTGGGATTAAAGACCTGTGATCCCAAGTTCTGGGGTCAACTTTGTGGGAGCCCTGTTTTTCTTTTAGACAGATTCAATCTCGTGTAGCCCAGGGTAGCCTTGAACTAACAGAGATTCCTCTGCCTCTGTCCTTCATCTTCGGAGATTAAAGGTGTGTGCCAATACTCCTTGACCTCTAGTGGCTTAGCTCTGCACTCTGATCTTCAGGCATGCTTTACTTGTTAAAACACAAACAAAATATCAATACCCTCCAATCCCCCCACCCTATAGGACTTTTACAGATTGACAAAGAACAAAGAGGATATTACAGTTACTTTATCACAAATGAAATACATATTGCTACAAACCTTGAGAAGTAAAATTACCAGAAAATTCTTTGAACATTTTTATGTAAATGTCATACAATGCAGCCATGCACACATTTGTAGAAACATGACCAACTCCAAGACAATCACAAGGAAAAAGTTCATGGACATCTGAGTAGAAGGATGGCATTTTTTAAAGATGCCAAATCAGCAATCAGATGGCTTCCAGTAATGAAAATAAAGGACAAACATTACCAGTGACTTCAACTAAACAACTGGTCCTCAATTTCTCTTTCTTAGGATTAGCTGTTACAGGTTTCCTTTAGTGGTGCCTGAGATATCTGAGAATGGCCAGTCTACTTAATGCCACTGTAGTTTACAAATTAATTAGGGAGAAATAGTGCATCTTACATTAGTGATACTTTAGTAGCACAACCTAAGGGCTCAAAATCCAAGAATCAGTCAGGTGTGATGCACACACCTTTAAGCCCAGTGCTGGGGATGTAGGGGCAGGTAGATTTCTGAGTTTCCAGATCAGCCTGGTTTACAGAGTGAGTTCCATTCCAGGCGGTACTATGTAGTTAGGTTGTACCTCAAAAAAAATATTGTTTTCAACAGTGAACTCTCCATACTTTAGGGTTCTTATGTTGTCCCGTGTGTATGTGTCATGTGTGTGTGTGTGTGTGTGTGAGTGCTAGTGCACGTGTGCAAAGTGTCCCTGCGCAGTCAGAGGAAACCAGTGTGAGTTCACTCTCCTTCCATCTCAGGTCTGGATTGCAGAAGAAGCTTCTCTGACACAGTGGAGAGCGGCACTGACCCAGACCTGCACCAGGAGAATGTGGAACCAGCAGCACCAGCTCACAGGACATTCTGCCTTTCACTGCCAGATTGTCACTGCAGGGACAGCCAGCTTGTCGGACTGAGCAGCTTCCAGGTTCTCTTTCCCCAGTGTGCATGTGGCCATTGCTGGACCTAGTGCATGTCACAGAAACTAACATATAATAGCAATAATACCTTAAAATATTATCTTTTCACTTATGTAGTATCCCTTTGTATCATATATAGTTATATTAAAATAACAGATACATTTCTTATTTTGTTCTAAAAAAACGCTGCATAGTATAGGTTTGGCTATAATATATATATCTATTACAAAATCAATAATTAACAGTATTTAACTGCCAGCCAAATATCTTAGGGAGTGTAGGAGTCCTCCTAGTCTGTCTGACCTAGATACAGGTCAGTTATACACACAGGGGTAAAACTACACATTTCTGCTAAGGAGATCGGGTTACCCTGTTTCCTATGCTAGGAATGGGTACTAGCCACATCTCTAGTTCAAGTAGTTCCATTTTAAGGACAAATTTTACCCAGGAGCACCAAGAGTACAAGGTGATAAGAAAGGGCCCAAGCAACTACACAGAGTGAAGACCATGAAATGCTGTGTCCGCAGCATCATGATTCATCTGGTTGAGGCTGATGGAAAGGGATAGTGGTGGCACCAGATGAACTCTCATGACTTCTCTGGAGCATCTTCAACCTGCAGCAAGGAAACACATCTATTGAAGGGTCTGAGGAAAGCCTCGGTCAGTTTTCCTGGGTGCCCTGTACCAGTCATCACCACCCCACAGCCACCCTCACTGAGGGTCCTTCAGTTCTCTCCTCCATCACCCCTGGGCTCTCCATCTGGGATCCCCTACTGTCTTCCTCCTTTTTTCTCAAGTCCCAGAGCCCCAGGCCCTGCTTCAGGCCTGGAGATGAGAATAAAGTGGTGATGACTAGCTCTGCTTCCTGACTCAGAGGCTGATGAGAGCAGCTGGAAGAGTAGGGGGGGGAACCTCTATCCAACTTTCTTCTCCAAAATCTCTCAGCTTCAGTGTATCACACACAGGTGTGGATGTGACTGTCCCTGCCACACTTTGTCCATCTGAGAAGCCCAGATGGGAGAAGTAGGCCACATCAGCATCTCAGTCCCTTCTGTCTCCAGTGGGGACACTGCTCCAGGGGTACTGAAGGCTGCTGCTGCTTGATTCAATTCTATTTTGTGTGTATGAATGTGAGCCTGCATGTCTGTATGTGCATTGTGTGAATACCTGGGCTCGGTGAAGAGGAAAGGCCAGGTTCTCCTGGACCTAGAGTTGTATAGTCATGAACTACCATGTGGGTTCTAGGAATAGAATTCTGGTCTGATGCATGAGCAGCAGGTGGTCTTGCCACTGGGTCATCTTTTTATTTATATCTCTTAATTTTTGTCTGCAAGAAGGAATGCTCTTCCCTTTACACCCTAAGTGGAACTAGCATGTTCTTTTGTGTTCCTGCTCTGTGCACATCTGCATCACAGGACCCTCCTGATTAGGAACCTGCTCTGATCAAACACCTGCTGTGTTCCCTCCTCATTCTCAACTGGTCTGTGATATGATTGCTGTCCTGTGACGAACATGCACATGTTATTGCTAGTAGGTGACATGAACATCAGGTATCCTGCCTCCTTCTCAACAAGATGATACAGTTGAGGGACAAGATCAGGACTTCAGGGATTTTGTCCTTGCTCCTCACCCACCTGTTTCTTACTGCACTCCCAACACTGCCCTCAGTACCTGTAATTACCTGGTATTCTCTTCAGAGAAGAATATTCAGGAGCAAGCACATGAGAATTATCAGCAGGACAGAGATGTTGGTCTTGATGGCCATGGACGAAGGCTGGACCACATCTGGAGCAGCAGTTGGCAAGGCTGAAGTGGAAACACAGTTGAGTCTTTGACCAGACCTCAGATCTAAGGAGATTTCACTTTAGTTTCTTGGTGCTCATGCAATTCAGTGACACACAGAGTTCCACCCCTGTTGCTATGAAACACCTGTTTAGGTGGATCCTGATTTGGAAGGGAGAGGAAGCATGTCCTCTGTCCTCAAAGACTCATGGAACTATGTTTGGGGAAGCAAGGTTATGATGAGGCCTCATCTTTCCTCTGGCAGGAGAGAAGCTCACCTGTGAAGATGGTGCCAGGGAAGAAGACAGATCAGGTGAGATGAAAATCAACAGTGAGTCTAGAATGGGGGAAAGGTCAGGAAATACAAGATGCTCAGACTGTATTGATCAGTGAGAACCACAATGAGAGAACAATTAATGAGATAGAAGAGGGTGAGAAATAGAATGAATGATGCAAAAAATTGCCATCAACGCAGGAATGCATGGTGATTAAATTATTACACACACATACACGCCTCATACGCCTCATCTGCAAATAGCTTCCTTTCCCTTTGTCCTTGTTTTCATCACTGGATCTCAGACATGAAGACAACCAAGAAATCTCCCACCCAGTATATCAAATGAAATGGAGTTGCCCCTGATGATCTAGGTAATACCTACTTGGCTTTTCCTTCTGGTACTTTAAAAGTTCCGTGAGCCAATAACTGCAGTCTGTTGTGGATATTGTCTTGAGATCTTTTATTAAGTGTTCATCACCCTTCCATGTATTCATGATACCACTAACTTCATGATCAATCAGTGTCCAATTCATATTCATTGTATTGAGGATGAAGGTGTACATTCCACTGATGTTAAATCTCCAGGAGGCACCAACAATTTGTCCGTGTTCATACTGAGAAACCATGGTGGCCTGTAAAGTGGGCTGACCTGTGAACCACACAATACCATCATGCTTCACTCTCATAGATCCATCACTTCTCCAAAGGTCAGGACTTTCCCACTGGTTATGAGCCAGGATCATTTCCACATGATTTGTTCTTTGTTACCCACTGGGTACCACATGCTTCCAAGGTTGGACCAATGCTCAACTCTCTCACACAAATACAACCACCATCCCATTCCCACATGTGCTCTCCCCTTCCTCTCTCTTGCCACCTGTCTCTGCCCCAGTACTCGATCCCACACTTACCACTGATCTTGGTAATCTCTTTTTTATTGTCAGCCAACATTGTCCTGAGCTCTTTCCACAAATAGTCCAGCTTTTGGATCATATATGTCCACACTTTAGTCCCATTTGCTGCATTTCCCAGGTCACCCAAACGTGTGAATTTGCTGTCCTTATATTGAAGGAAAGGATCTCCATCCACTGAGCACTGTCCTTCACACCAGGGCTGTCCAGGTGTGGTACCAGCCTTGACAATGACGTCACAACTAAGAGAATGTGTATCTGTGAGAAAAACAAGCAGGTGAGGTACAAAGAAGGATCAGAAAGTCACAGGACTCATGGTTCTATGACACCCAGAATCCTTCTGAAGGACAAAAGGGTAGAAAGAGAAGCCTCTAGTCAAGATGTCACTCAGCTTCTGGATCCATATTTCCATGCCATGTTTGACTGTCTTGGAGTGGGAGGACCCCTCAGACGCACAACATATCACCAGGGGGATTTATCTCACAAGTACTGTTAGTGAATTTTATCAAGTGTTGAGGAATTAAATCTGTCAGATAGTATCTGTTCCTAAAAATGAAAATCTACTGACCACACAGGGAAAGGAGGTATCACAGAACACGTGGTAAATTCACATGGAGCCTCAAGTTCAGGAAAGGCCTCCTGGACTACGCTGCAACTTGTCATGGGAAGGGAGCTGCCACCTGTGAGCACAGTACTCACCATGTTCCCACTGGGGCACTTCACACAGCAATGTTGAGCATCAGATGCCACACCCCTAACTCATTCTTAAGAAGAGATCTCTGTCTGAAATTCTCGAAGCCCTGATTGTCTCCTCTTCCTCAGGCAGTTGTTTCCCAGGACACTTACAGCCCCTGGTCTCCCAAACTAACAACAAGAGAAGACACAATATCCTAGAGCTGTTCTGTTCAGCAGACTGCACAAACAATTAGGAAAGACCTAGTGGGGCATGGACATAAATATTCTGTGTGTGTGTAGACTTGAAATCTAAAATTATAATTTTAAAGGAAATTTTAACAAGTTTGCCATATAATTATAGTAAAAAATGCAGAAGTGTTACAAAAGAAAAACCTCCTTCCCTTCTCTCATCCCAAAACTTTTGCTTTAAGGTGGGCTGTTTTGGGACATCCTCTCCTGTCCCTTCAACCAACTTCCTCTTCCTTCTCCTCTCTGCCTTTTCTGCCACCCGTTTCTTCCATCACTGTGGTTTCCCCCAACTTTCTCCTTCCTCCCACTCCTAAGGCTTGAATTTGTTCTTTAATGGCTGGAATCTTTCTCACTCAGTACCCCTGCTGGAAGATTGGTGGACATGAACGTGAGCCCTTGTGAGCCGAGAACTGGCTTTGTGGTTGTGAACCAAAGGCCACAATCTCAGCAGCTTGGTGGATCAGATACAATATGCATCAATCCTGTTAGAAGTTTGATGAGAGGAAACTGTTTTGCTAAAGCAGAAACAGGGATTTATGAAGGTGATTGAAAGAAAGCAATATTAATGTGATACCATCAAGTCTTAGAAGGAAGTATTTAAACTCACAGTTTCAGATTTGAGAAGAAAAACATTTTTATACTTTCTTAGGACTGTGTCACAGTAGCATTGACTAAACAAGGACTCAAAAAGCCTTGGGATTCACCAAGCAGGATAGACAGTCATGCCACTGACTCCAGGGTTCTCCTGCCTCTGCTTTCTTAGTATTGACAGGGAAAGCACACAGCACCACACCTGGCTCTATTACACGGTCGCTAGGGATCAAACCAAGTCCTCATGGTTGTGAAGCAGACATTCTGTCACTCAGCTCTCTCCCCATGTTTGGATACACTAACTTTCAGTAGTCAGCAAACAGCCAGAATTTTCTGGAGACAATGCCCTTATGCTCCAGGAGTGGCTTGCAGAGGCTGGGCCATACTGCATGAAACAGGAAGTCCAGAACTTCTAAAGCTAAAAGTGAAGGGTGTGTGTAAAGGCTCAGTACATGTGTCAAAGGATATCTGATATGAAATATGTCCACTCTGTCCATGGAGAAGCATGGGTGACTCTTATTTGCCAAGCATAAAAAGGATGTCCAGGGAGAAGGGCACAGGCCTTGGCAGATGCCCAGGGTTAAAAACTACACAAGACCATGGTTGTGGTGGTTTGAATAAGAATGCTCCCATAGGCTCATGTATTTGAATGCTTCATCATCAGGGAGTGGCAATTTCTAAGAGGGATTAGGAGTGTGGCCTGGTGTGAGTAGGTATGGCCTTATTGGAGCAAGTGTGTCATTGGGGGTGGGTTTTGACATTTTAGAAAACCCATCCCAACCCCAGATTGTTGCCTTTGGATCTGGATGTAGAACTCTCAGCTACCATATCTGTCTGGGTACCACCATGCTTCTCATCATGAGGATAATGGACTAAACCTCTAAAACTGTAAGCAAGCCCCAATTAAATGCTTTCTTTTATAAAAGTTGCCATGGTCATTGTGTCTCTTCACAGCAATAGAACACTGAGCAAGACCATGTTTCTCCCTTAAGTTGCATTTGGTAGAGGGTTTATCACAGCAACAGAATGAAACCAGAACAAACATACGCCAGATCCTCAGGATATACTGCAGTGCTCCAGGGATGGCTTCCTGGACCTGGTCAGAGGCTAGCCCACACTGCAGAACAAAGAAAATCTAGGCTGGTTAATTCTGGCCGTAGAAGAGTGGGTATCAAAAATCTCAGAGAAGTGCATGTGCCAGAGTGGATGGAACAGCAAACATTTCCAGGGGAAGAGTGCAGAGTCCATGCTGTCTGTGGATGCTGGAGCATCCCTGCTGAGAAGCACAGTGAGGACCAGGGAGAAGGGCAACAGCATGGCTGGGATCTCATGGATGATGATGATGACTCAAGGATTGGGGGCAGGGGAATAGAAACCAGTATTACGGAATCCCAGGAAATACAGAACAGGAAAGTCCTATCAGGTGGAGTGGTCAGGAGCCAGTAACATCAAGGACAGTGGGTCACTGATGAGTAGAGGTACCCACCTTGAAGCCTAACTGCTTAAGGCAGGTCAGAAAAACCTTAAATATAGGAAATGGTTAGCCAATGCAGATTTTTCAGGATATGAATAAATAAACACCAAACAGATGATCAAGACACCGAAAACGGTGCCGCATGAAAACCCTGACTTTTGTGCCCGTTGTTTAAACTGAACCATTGAGGCTAGAGAGGTGGTGACATGGTCAAGGGCACTTGTTTTTGCGGAGGATCCAGGTTTGATTCTCAACAACCACACATGGTGGCTTGCCACCGCCTCTAATTCCACTTCCAGGGGATCAAATGTTCTCTTTCATCCTCCAAAGGCACCAGACGCATACATAATGCGTGTACATACATGCAAGCAAAATAAAATAAATCTAAAAAAAACAATTAAAACTAAACCACCTCCAACACAGGCCCAGGTTGCCTTCCCAGGAGGACCAATCAAATCCCAAGAAGAGAGACAATTCAGCCCAGCAGCAAGTACAGTCGTTCTTTCTTACTGCCCTGTCACTCAGGGATGAACCCCCAGATGCTCCTGTGAATGGCTGGTGTGGTGAATTGAATGAGCCTGTCCTCTATAGAGTAGAAATTTGAACACTTGGTCCCTAGTTGGTGGCAGCTGTTGGGATTGGTTTAGGAGGTAAGGCTGACTGAAGGATGTATGTCACTGGGAGTGTGGCTTTAAAACCTATTCCCAATTCTTCAAGTGTGGACCTTGTTTGACATTTAAGATGTTGGCTCTCAGAAGGGCATGGTATCACATGTCTCTCCTGCCAGCCCTTGGAGGCAGCAGTAACTTTCCTCTAACTTTGTCAATCCACTGAAGAGAAACCCGGAGGGACTTGGTGACGACCAGGGCGCCCATACTTAAATCCCTGTGATAGTGAAGAGAGAGAAGCCCAGGAGCTTCCCCTGAGAAGACTTTGATCTTCCTGCCCCCTGCTCCTTCCCCAACTCCGCCTTAGTGCTCCCCTCCCCCACTCCCATTCATTTATGTCCCGGTAACTCACGGTGCTGCAGTGAAGATTCCAGACAGCTCAGTAGAACAAAAAGGCGCAGAACTAGGGAAAGATTGCGTCCAGTGGCTGCAGCCTTTGCCATGGTTCCTTTCTGAGGTGCCGCACTGGACTGGTGTGACTAGAGCTGCGGAGAGAATGGGGAGTCCTCAGTACCGCCCCGCAGAGGACCTCACGTGGAGATTCGCCAAAGACCCGGCGGCGGGGCTGTGAATTTAGTCCTTCTGTGCTCCAGCCATGCCGGTTCCCAGTCTTCATCTTTTCCTGCATCTCTTCGGGGTTCCATCAGGGCCCTGTGGCTGGTCCTTTCCGCCAGCAGATCGCGGTCCTCCTTTCACACAGGCGCAGGGAGCATTCTTGTGAATGGAGAGGTGAGGACACTGTGGTCCTGGGCTCCCAAACCTGCTGTCCCTTCCCCTCACTCACCCGCAGCTGCACCCTCGGGGACAGGTGGGCAACAGAATCAGGAAAGACAGAGACCGAATAAAGCCGTGCTTTCAGCAAGTCGTGTCTTCCGCTTGTTCTCTGATAAAAGTTCTGCAAATTTTTACCCGGCCCTCTCTTGCGGTGAGGTTTCCACGCCCACAGCAATGTAGTCATTTGGCCCTTCCAGTAGGTGGCACTGTTAGCTTTAGCAGTTTCCCCTACTCCTCTAGATTCACACTCTCTGTCTCTCTCTAGACCATCCCTCTGGGTTCCCTGGGACCTCCAGCCTGCTCTTCCTCATGTCCTCTTTCTCAAGTTTCTCCCCCATTCCAGACTCATTTGCCCCTCCGGGTCCCTTCCCCTTCACCCCCTCAAGGTCTTTGCACCCTCAAGTTCTTGTGTCCCAGCTTGTCAAGGTGGCCCCTCCCTCAGTTCCCTCTTGCCACTCTCCCTTCCCACCTCCATTTCCTTCCTTATACTTTCTTTCTGTTGGAGACAATAGCTGTCTTGTGGGGAAGGAAGTCTGAGCTTTCCTCCTTACCTCTGTGACACTGGCACCTAAGACTTTCAGGAGAGTTCTGCAGTTAAAAAACTTCTCCCAATTAAAAGCAGCATCTGGGGTCTGGAGAGAGGGCTCAGAGGGTGAGAGCACCAGCTGCTGTTTGGGGGCCCAGGCTGAATTCCCAGCACTCAGTCAGCAGCTCACAGCCCGAGGAAATGAGGTTCCAGAGGATTCTCCGTGGGCACTGCACACACACGGGCCAGAAAGGCAAACACACATAAAGCACTCATACACATGAAGTAAAAATGATTTTTTTTCTATTTTAGAAGAGGCTTTTACATAGGAAAAATACAGATCTTTGGTAGAAAATTTTTGAATTTTCTGTCACTTTTTAAATTGTTTTATTTAGTGTTTTTTGCAGCTGAACCCTATACTTGTGAAGGTGTATATGAGTGTGTGTGTGTGTGTGTGTGTGTGTGTGTGTGTGTGTAGTGTTATGGGTGCTGTTCATACAGGATGGTGATTGACCTTGGCTGTGGATCCACAGATTCCATCAAACTTACTTGAGGACATAGTTCTTTCAAAGGCCTCAGTTCTCTGAGTTGTTTATGGTGTATGGCCAGTGAGTCCCAGAAACTTCATCTCTCCCCAAACCTGTATCTAAAATGACCTTGAAATCATTGTGGATCTAAGCTTCTAAAAGATAAATATGGTTATATAATGGGAAGTAAGTGTGAGGAGAAACCAGGAACTAAACGAAGGTCCAGGAATGTGAGAGGAGGGTACAGCAGGGCAGGGGTGGGGGAGGCTGTAGTGGTGTCTGTAGTGCACTGTGTGTTCTTCATGTCAGTGTTGCCTCCATGCTGTGCTTATCTATAGTAGGCACTGTAAGTTAAAACACAGAGGAAAAACTGTAAGGGACAGTGATCAACATTGTCAGCCTGACTAAATTAGCAGATATGGAGAATGATTGAGATGCTCTGTGTCTGTGGGAGCGTTTCCAGAGAGAACAGTGAATCACAGTGGGGTGACCCAGCCCAGGTCACCATAAGGAGGAAGTGTCTGTATTACTGCTACCTCCACAGGTATCCTCAGTGACAAAGTCTGTAGTTACCAGCTTTCACTGTCAGATTGCCACTGTAGAGGCACCCAGCCTGCTGGATTGAGCAATACTGAGTTCTCTGACTCTCCAATGTCCCCAGGGCAATATGCCAGTCTGAAGTGTCATCAAGGAAATGGCTCCTGGGTGGAGTTCATGGCAGTGTCTAATCGGAGAAGCACCTTGCTTGGACAGGAGCCATCCTGATCCACCTGCAGCAGGGAAAATAGATTCCATTTCATTGTGCCCTCTGGCATGGTCCTGGGGCCTGGGAGAGAGCAGCCTGTGGTCCTAGGCTATCAGATGGCCCATCAGGCCTCAGGAAGACATGGTGAGGTGAGCTCTTTTCCACTAGGTTATTATGTGAATGATGACAGTCAGACAAGATGTCCAGAAGTGAGACAAATCCAGAAGGGACATGGTGGTCATACATGTTGAGAGTTGCCTAGCAGGGAGGGACAAGGAGTCTTGTCTGACAGAACATGTCCTGTTCCCCTGATGGTTGTAGGGATCTTACCCTAGAAGTGAAGGGGGTTTCCCCTCTCCCTTAGCAAGCATCTCTGACTCAGGAGTGTCCTCATTCCTGAGAACTGCAGACAATGATGGACACAAACATCAGGGCCTCCTCCACTCAACTCCTGCTGGCCCAGGAGGCACAGGCAGCACAGGACCATTCCTGGTTGTTTAGCACACAGCTTTGGCATCACTTGGAGAGAGAGCTCAGGGTAATGGTTACCAATACTGGGATACAGGATGCTACCTAATCTGGGGTCAGAAGATGAGTACAGAGGCCAAACCTGGTCTCCTGTTGTCCCCTAATCCCTTGAGCTGCTTTCATGCTGAAGCTGGGATAGAATGTTTGATGTAGAGAGGGAGTGACTTGCCGAGTTGTCAATGTTATTATGTGATCTGTAAATAAAAGCTATGCGATGCCTGCTGAAATGAACCCCATTATCTGCTACTGTCTGCCCAGCAGTTAGCCTGGGAGGTCTGGGAGGAAAGAACAGAGTCTTCCTTATATCTTACTCAGCACCACTGGGAGCATCCTATGTGATTTAAACTTTGTCCCATATCCCCTACTTTAGACTCTATGGGTGAGGGTACATGGATTTCTTGGGTGTGTGTCAGGCAGGGGCATGCAGTGCCATCTTCCTGGATAGGAGGATGGGAAAGGGATATAAGAATGGTGAAATGGGTGCTGGTTCAGTCAGTAAAGCTGTTTGTCGTGACCTCTGCCCTCAGCTCTGAAAAAGCTGATGAAGGGAACTGGTGTAAGCTGGCAACCTTTTCCAGTGGGGGAAAAAAAAATGAGAAGGAGGAGGGAGCTGGGGTGGTGTGACTCCTGCCCCGGGGCATCTATGGGTTTAGCGATTCAGTGACTTCTGGTGAGCCACAGTGAACTTCTGTTTCTCCTCCTACAGTCATGCCATCCTGGTGTATTTGTTCCGAAACTTCTCAGCTTTTTTGAAAACCTATGAGAGAAAGAGTGAGGGGTGAGGTAGAGAGCTAACCCCAGGGTCTAGACTGTATGCTTATCCAGTAGGAGTCTGAGGGGATGGGGGATGGGGGTGGAGGCCCAGGATCATCAACTCAGATAGGATCACCCTTTATCCTGGATCCTGTGCCACTCTGTCCCCTCAAGTCGTGTTGTTGAATCCCCTAAACTCATAGGCTGGTAGAGTTTGTGCAGAGGCAGGGTGCTTAGTCACTGTGGCTAGGCCGTTGGTTCCCTTCTCTAAACCCAGCCTCAGATGTGAAGGGCACTGTAATAGACTAGACGCCAGCTTCCTGAAAATTCAATGACATTCATGAAAATTTCAGAATCAGGGCTGTGACCTCAAAAGTTTGGGCTTTATCTGTCACACCCCTTCCCTTTTTCTCTTAGAAGATTTGTGCTTACATCAGCTTCCAAGAAAGTCTTCAACAGGCTCAGGTCCTTTTTCTGACACAGGCCAAGACACCTAGGCAGAAGCTAAGTAGCCAGGGCTTCCTGGTTCTGGTGTTCCCAGGTCTCCCACTCCATGTGGTCCCTTCCCACACAAATCATCTGCACCCTTGGAGACCCTAGGCAGCTGAAGCATGGCAGAAAGTCTAGGAATAAGTTCAGTCCTATGGGTCTATGCCACAGTTATGTGCTTGAGGTCAGAAAGGAATTATCAGAGACTGTGGGATTTATTCACATCCTCTCAGTTCCTGTTCTAAGTCCCCAAACTTGGCTGGTCTCACCTTCTACTCTCCCCCGCCCCAACCACCCCTCTCTCTCTACTCTGCCTTGTCCTACCTCTACTGTCTAGGGCCAAACCCTATCCTTGTCTTCTTTTAGCCCCAGTTTTAGGACCCTCTCTTCTCTGCTGGCAGCCCTCAACCTCTTACTTGCTGCTCTCCTTCTTTTCCCCTTTGTTTTGCCCCTACAACCCCTAACTTCCAATGCTGTGGGACAATATTCTGTACTCTGTCAATTGTATTGGCTGATTGGCAAGTAGCCAGGTAGGAAGTAAAGTCGGGGCAACAAGAATTTGAGGAAGAAGAAACAGTTAGTCTGCAGTCTTAATGCAGACACAGAGGAAGATAGATGAGAATGCCTCGCTGAAAAAGATACGAAGCCACGTGGCTAACACAGACAAGAATAATGGGTTGATATAAGATGTAAGAAAGAGTTAATAAGAAGCCTGAACTAATAGGCCAAGCAGTTTATAATTAATGTAGACCTCTGTATATTTATTTGGGGCTAAATAGCTGTGGGACCACGTGGGACAGATACACCAGTCAACACCTCAATGCTCTATTCTCTCCTCTTAAGACATCCTTACCCTCTCTTGACCTTGAGCAGGGTGTGGTACTGTCTCCTGGCCTGTTCTTTCCCTTACCTTCATCCCTGTATTGATCCTCTGTCTAGGGCCTTACTTTGTTAACTCTCTCCTCTTTCTTAAACCTCAGCTCTACCACACCTCCCAGTGCCTTAGATTCCTTCTGCCCCTCCTTCTTCCCTTGCTACACTCTCTACTCCAACCCCAGCAACACCCTTCTCAGCATCTAATGTGATCATCATGTGGTTTTCCACTTCAGTTTGTTTATATGGTGGATTACATTGATAGGTTTTTGTATGTTGAACCAACCTTGCATCTTTGCGCTGAAGCCTACTTAATCAGGATGAATTATTATTTTTCATGTGTTCTTGGATTTTGTTTGCCAGTATTTTATTATTTTTGTGTCAACATTCATGAGGGAGATTGATCTGTAATTTTCTTTGTTGCATTTTTGTGTGGTTTGGGTATCAGGGTAATTGTGGGCTCATAAAAAAGAAATTGGCAATGTTCCTTCTCTTTCTATTGTGTGGAACAATTTGAGGGAGTGTTGGTATTAGTTCTTCTTTGAAATTCTGATCGGATTCTGTGCTGAAACCAGCTGTCCCTGGGCTTTTGTTGTTGTTGTTGGGAGGTTTGTAATGACTGCTTCTATTTCCTTAGGGGTTATAGGTCTATTTAAATTGTCTCTCTGTTCTTGATTTAATTTTGCTATGTGGTACCTATGAAGAAAATGGTCTGTTTCTTTTTCCAGCTGTTTTTGTGGGAGCAGGAATAGTGAATTATGAAGTCAATTTAAAGAAAGCATCCCTGACTCCCAAACATATGCCAATTAAAATAACAATAATGATAATAATAGTAGATGATGATGATAAATGTCTGAGAAGGAAGTAATGTATAATAGATAAAGGCTGAAGCCACAGAATAATCCCATACCAGTTCATAATTATAAATAATAAAGGGTTGTTTATTTGGGGTAGACTTAGAGATCACTGTCCTTGATAACAGTCCTCTGCACAAACAGGAACAGAGTCCAGCAGCCAGAAGTGAGAGCCAGAAGCAAGAGAGATAGAGAGAACATGCCTCATATCTACATTTATAGTATGAGAGACCATGCCCACATGGGCTGGTATCTTAAATGTTATTGGCTGAAGGAGCGGAATGTGCTCCCACAGCATGTAGACCCCCAGACTTTAGTAAGGAAAACATTTTTATAACCTCTCACAACTGCGCCAAGCAGTATTGATTAGACAAGGGAGCCTGGAGGTGAGCTAGATGTTTGTTCAGCCAACCAAGTGGGAAATGAAGCTTGGCTTGGTGACAAATCTGCAATCCTAAAACTCAGGAGCCTGAATAAAGGCACTGCTGCAAATTAAATCCAGTCTGGGTTACAGAATGTGATTCTACCGTACAATAGATAAATAGGTAAGTGAATAAATAAGTAAATAAATGACATAAAAAATTGAAAAGGCAGTGTGTGTACTAGTGCATTGCTGTGGTCTGCTGGAAGATGGAAAGGGAGGGTAAGGACTGAGTGACCAGGGAAAGCTGGAGAGGTTGTGGATCTGCAGGTTGGGGAAGGTTAGATGGCTTATAGAGCAGAGTGGGAATAGAATAGCCTGCTGTCCTTCCTGCCCTGCTTTCCTCTAGACCCTGTGTGTTCTACACAGTACCTTTCCCTATCACTTTTCCTCTCTGTGTAGGAAGGAGAAAACATGATGAGCTGTCTCCAAAGTAGAGTTGTCCCGTAGCATAACAGAGAGCCAGCATGAGGAACAGGACACTACACAGCTTCATTATGGTCAATGGAGACTTAGGTTTTTCCAGGTTGAGTCCCTGTATCCAGGCTCTCCCAGTCAGATCACATGAACTTACCTCCCAGACACCCTTACAGGTCGACCAATAGAACAACAACTCAGTGGAGCTGCAGAGCCTGGGTGCTCTGAGTAAGCTTGGTGACTCCTGCTCAGGCCATGGCTCCTTTCTTCAGACCCCGCAGGTGCCTGCGGTGACTTGAGGTGCCAAGGAAAGGCAAAGCCTGAATAACTCTTCCAGGGCTGTTTGGGCACTAACTGCCCATGCAACAGATCTGGACTGTGCACTCAGGCGGGAATAGTCCCTCTTTCCCCACACCTGATCCTCTCTCAACAGCCCCATTCTGAGCTCCCATTGGTTTTTCTAAACCTCTCCAAGAGAGCTCTAGTTCAGGTAGCTCTGATTTCCACTCAGGCAGACCTTGGTTCTATTTCCTTCCCATACTCCAAGGATCTTGTCCCTGCACTCACTCTCTGAAGAGGGCAGAAGTAGAAAGGCAAAAGATAAGAGGATGCTTGCGGCCATGCCATGCTGAGCTGATATGGGAGGGTCTTCTGATTTTGGTTGATTTCATTGGTTAATAAAGAAACTGCCTTGGCCATCTGATAGGCCAGCCCTTAGGTGGGTGGAGTAGACAGAACAGAATGCTGGGAGGAAGAGGGAAGTGAGGCAATTGCCATGCCTCTCCTCTCTGGGTCAGACGCGATGAAGCTCCGGATCAAGATGGACGTAGGCTAGAATCTTTCCCAGTAAGCCACCACCTTGTGGTGCTACACAGATTATTAGAAATGAGTTAATCAAGATGTGAAAGTTAGCTAGTAAGGGGCTAGAGATAATGGGCCAGGCAGTGCTTAAAAGAATACAATTTGTGTGCTGTTATTTCGGGTATAAAGCTAGCTGTGCAGGAGCCGGGTGGGATGAAAAGCAGGCCTGCCCGCACCTCTTCACTACACTGAGTCATAAAGATGAGAGGATGCTTGTGGCCATGCCATGGTGCTCCATAAAGGAGAGATATTGCGATGCGTGGAGTGCTCGCTCACATACCTTCTTCCTCAAGGTGTGTGGAGCCCTGCCACACCCTCCTCCTGCTTTGTGCCAATGCAGCATACAGCTTGCAGAGGTGAAATGACACACTCTCTGTAGTCTGAGTCACCTCTCTGCACACTGTCCTTGGGAACCTGCTACAGGGAAAATTTAAAGCCGACTCCTCCCATGTTTGCACTAAGTTATGTTTGGTGGTTCGAATGTTTTCCTCCCAGTGAAACAACGATGAAACACAGTCATCTCAATGTCCTTTGAGATTCTTGCTAACGTTGTCAAAATTGTTTTCGAATCATCCTTATGTGCCCTGTGGTCTTCAGGTTCAGCTGTTAGCTGTGATTATGACTTGATAGATTTGTCTTCCACTTTCAGAAAAAAATTTGTTGATATATAACATATGCTTACTTGCCTAAATAACTCTGAATAACCCCCAAAGGGGTTTGATTTAAATTGATTATATGAAGACAAGGGGCTATGTGAGTTTTCTTCGTCTTTCAATTCATAAGATACTAACAAATCACACAAATTTGCTATTATAATTTTCACAGCATACAACCTTGACCTAATACAAATCTCATACAAACAGTGTCACTGCATAATTTATGTGCTAAATACAGGTGTCTGCGAAGGCCAGAGGGTCCTCTGCAGCTTGGAGTTACAGGTTGTCCTGAGCCACTGGGCAGATGCTGTGAATTAATTGAATCTGGGTCCCCTGCAAGAGCATTCAGCACTCATGACCATTCAGTCACCTCTCCAGTCCCTAAGTTACACGTTGAAATGAGTTAGCTAACAATAACATAAGCTTTAATAACATTCTGTAGCCAAATTTAAAAATTACTGATTAGAATGGCTATTCTTACTGTATAGCACTAAGACAACGTCATATATCTTTTGAGTTTCCTGTTAGAACATTTGTGGACTTTATTTCTGGTTAATTTTGTTATATAATTTTTTTAACTATAGACATTTCTTTAAAACATTTTAAAAGTTTTTTTTTTCCCAAGGCAGAGTTTCTCTGTGTAGCCATGACTATTATGGAATTAGCTCAGTAGACCAGGCTGGCTTTGAACTCAGAGATCAGCCTGCCTTTTCCCTCTAGGACCTAGGATTAAAGGTGCACCACAAGTCCAGCAAATTGCTGTTCCTTATAATAAAGTTTTAATAAAGTTACATCTATTATTAAAGGACAAAATGGATCAGATGTGGCCTCTGTCAAGGGCCCTGTGTTTTTATAAGAAAATTCTAAATCACATTGCTTTCAAGAATTCTATAAAGGAAACTAAAACCAGTAACTAGAGAAAAACACATGAAGTAATGTGTGTTTGTATGTGTTCATGTGTGTGTGTGTGTGTGTGTGTGTGTGTGTGTGTGTGTTCCATGTGTGGAAGACAGATTATTGACAAAAATAAAATCATTTCTGGTAAGAAAGTGTTTTTAATGAGTTTTATCCTAAAATAAAGATTACTGAAAATAAGAGAAAAGGATCAGGAAAAAGGCATGTAAAGTAGGGCACAAGAATGTTGTGACAGGTCCCCATATCTTGGTGGGCACCCAGATCTTAGCACAACTGACTTCATTATGGAAGTACCATTTAGGCTGTGAACCTCAAAATATGGACATCAGCACCTGTCCTAATTATGTGTGTACATGTATCAAAAAACTTAACAGTGCTTTTTTGTGTGGTGTGTTTTAATTTTGCCTTTTGCTTGTATTTTTTAATGAATATGTCTCACAAAGAACTTTTTAATAAGTGGGAGTTAATTAAAATTAATTTATAACCAGCTTGTAGAGGCAATAAAGGCACTAAACTCTTAAAAAAAAAGAGTAAAACAAAGGCCTAATCCACCAAAGTCCATAGTTCTGGGTTAAGTCTCTAAATGTACTAACCTTGCATTTTGGTTTCTGTAGTTCTGTTTTGGCTAACTGTTCTTGCTACATGTGTCAACTCAGGACATGGTTTTTGTGCATAAAAATTATCCCGAGAGAGGCTACACTGGGATTCTAAATACACAGTGTAGGTGTCAGTCAGCTATTAGAAACTCACTATTGGTTTAAACCCATGTCTGAGCAGTCTTCTCTGGTGGAAACCTCACAACAAATGTGTGTGAAACTTTGCTTTTCGGAGGCTGAGAGAACAGGTGTGTGGCTTATTCTTTTAATCCAAGTAATTGGGAGGCAAAGGCAGGCAGAACTTTGTGAATTTGAACTCCCAGCCAACTAGAGCTACGAGGTGAGAGCCTGACTCAACAGAGGCAAATTACCTTTGGCCAAGGTCTAAGTGCTCTACAATGGCTGGATTTCAGAGGACTTTCCACTCCTCCAGACTTGTGTGAGTGGCCTTACGTTCCTTCAGTCCACACTTGGAGGCTGATATTGGTCAGATAGTGGGGCTAAGACAATAATTATAATTTTATCCTTTACTCCCAGGTCATCCAGGTCCCAGGAGACCAAGGAACAACCGGAGAGGTCAAAAGCAGCCATGGTTCTGATAAGCCTTCTGTCTTGATCATAGAGATGACCGAGGTTGAACATGAACCATCAAGTATTTTGTAAGAGGGTCATGAGTCATCACAAAGGGAAATGGCTTCAGTGCTTTCAAGGGAGCCACACAGACAGTAACATCCTAACCCATTTCAATTGAGGGCACTGTCAAGTGAGGAAAATTAATGGAGGCAATGGTGTTCTCCTAAGTCCCCCAAAATAAACCCTAAGAAAGCTCAACTGATCATATCACAAAGGGGTTAACTTGTAGCCCCTACATGATCTTAAACATGTGATAGACTTATCAGTCATGGTTCTCTAGAGCAAAAGAACTTAAAGAATGAATCCCTCTCTACATAAAAAAGGGGGTCTATTAGAATGATTTACAGGCTGTGGTCCAGTTATGCCAAAAATGCCTGGCTGGGAATGGTAAGACCAAGAATACAGAAGTTTCTCCACCCACGAGGCTGGTTGTCTCAGCACATCTTCAGTATATGCTACAATTCTGATTGGTAGGCTCTCGTGCCAGTGAAGAAATGGGCTTGCTTCTTGATGCTGGTGCAATAGAGAAAGCACAAAATCTTCCTTTCCCATGTTATTATACAGGGCTTCCAGGAGGAGATGTGGTGCCCAGATTAGATTTAATCCAAAGATCTGTATTAAAGGTGTGACTTCCCACCTCTAAGAACAAGATTGTAAGTGGATCTTACAACTCAAAAGGATCAAATTAATCAAAGAATTCCTCACAGGCTTGCCCAGCCTTTTTTGTTTTTTAGTTAATTCCAGATGTAGTTGAAACCAAGAACAGTCATCTCAACAGGAAAAGTATAACCACGTACTCATACAATATTATGAACAAAGTTACACAAAGTTTTACCAGTCACCAAAAAGGGATGCTCACCTGACCTGGGTCAGTTGGGGACATAATGCTTTAAGACCTTACAGTCAGTTTTCCAAATAACAAGCTTTAGTTCATGTCAAAACCCCCCAGGCCCTTAAATTTGTCAAAGGGCCTTCCAGTGACTCTCAGATGACAAAATCAGCAAGTGTCAGACTGTCTCTTCCACACTATGGAGATTACTATAGACCTTGTCAGATGTTACACTGGGTGCCTTACTGCCAGATCCCTACCCTGGAAGACATTTCATGCTGTCAGGACACAGGCCTTTGTGGTTAGAGTTGGGCTCCTTCTGGATAATTCCATGTTAGGCAAGATGCTCACCTAGTTGCTTTCATAAGGATTATTCAGCAAGGACAGGGATGAGCATTAATATTGGTACAGATTTGGCATATGTTCTCTATGTGTATGTGACCTGTGTCATGAAACAATTTGCAGAGGAAGGCACCAAAATAATTTGTTTCATTATGACATTTCCATAAATGTATAACATAATATTTCACCCATATTAACCCTTGTATTACCCTCTAATTTCCACTCCCACTAGATCCCCTTTTCTTTAAGATAGAATTGCTTCACATGTGTGTGTGTGTGTGTGTGTGTGTGTGTGCATGCTCACAAGTGCCTATATGTGTCTCAATTAATTTAATTACAATTATAGAAGTGTGGGTGAGGGTTAAGTACAGGAACATGGGCATTTTAAGAATGGCTACAATATTGATTAAAAATGTCTGTCCCTCTCCAGCACCATTAATTGTAGTTATGTCCCCAGAGAACTTCTGTGTCTCATGACCCCTCTCTCCATGAAGGGAAGGCTGACAGGCCTGCTCTGTGCAGGGATTGTGCAAGTGCTCAGAGCTGCTGAGAGTTCAGCAGTGCAGCAGATCTGTTATAGCTGGAAAACAGCATTTTCACAACATCCCGGCCTTCTAGCTCTTACATCCTTTCTTCCCCTTCTGCGAGGTGGTCCCTAACTCTTTGATGGGGTGATATAGATACTTGGTCTAATAAAGGCTTTTGACCCATGCTTTAGGGAAGCTCTTCTCTCTTTGGTATGTTGATTGTGGTGGCTGATAGAGCACTCCATGGGCAGATGAAGATTTCTGTCTGGGGAGACTTTCCAGTGAGACCCAGAGGCCTGCAGCCTGGAGTCTGGACCACCTCCATTTCTTAGGGGTCAGGGCAAACCATGATAGAAGCTTAGGAGTGACTCTCAGACTTCTCTGCAAGGGTTAAGGGCTAATTTATTTTTAATATGTGCCCTACTATGATGAAGGGACAGTGACAGCTCATTTCGGGAGGTTTGAACACACTGTGAGCATGTCCACATCCTCTTCTCTTCTCTTCTCTTCCTCTCTCTCTCTCTCTCTCTCTCTCTCTCTCTCTCTCTCTCCCCTACTTACAGTTATAGTTATTCCAGGTGGCAGGGACAGAAAGCCTGCTGACAGCATTTGTGTCTGCCGTTTTCACTTCTAGACAGGCATCCTGATGCAAGGGCCTGAGGGTAATCAGGTTTTTGTTCTCTTCAGGATGGCAAGACCCTTTTTCCTCTAGTTGGGGTAATTATTGCTATGATGAAACACCACAACCAAAAGAAAATTAGAGATGAAACTCTGGTTTTCTCAAGTTTAGAAATAAAACTAGTCAGTCCAACTGAACCCTTGTCAGCCTAACATAAAAACAACACTTTTTTTTTAAAAAAAGATTTACTTATTTATTGCATATACAGTGTTCTGCCTCTATGCACACCTGCAGGCCAGAAGAAGGCATCAGATTTCATTACAGATAGATGTAAGCTACCATGTGGTTGCTGGAAATTGAACTCAGGACCTCTGGAAGGGCAGCTAGTGCTCTTAACCATTAAGCCATTTTTCCAGCCCTACAAAACATTTTTCAGTGAGAACCTTTTTTTTTCTCATTTAATCCCATGATGGAATTTTAAAATTAACATCACAGTATAAAAACCAAAATGACTTAAAAAGTTCCACAGTCTTTACTAATTCAAACACTTTAAAAGTTTAGTCTCTGCAAAAATCCAGAATCTTGTTAAAAATCAAAATTCTCTTTTAAAAATTCGAAGTCCATAATTGTAAGCTTCTGTAAATATAAAAATTAAGTTAAATACTTCTTTATTTCAAGAGGGAAGAATCAGGGCCCTGTCACAATATAAACAAATCAAAATTAAACTCCAACTATAAATAACTCAGTAGCCGTTGTCTGGATTCTACTCACGACTGTCTAGACTCTTCTAAATGGCTTGAGTCACTTCTCCAGATCTACCCGCCCCCACAGCATACACGACTTGTACTCTAGACTTCAGGGATGAGGTTAGGTGTCTATGAGTTGATGTATTTGTTCCTAACCTCCAGGTGAGATACTATGTGGTGTGTTTACATGAAAAAGTCCATTCTTCAAAGGATCTAGCTTAAATTGACTGGTAAGTAAGCAAGAGACTATGAAAGCTTAGTCCAAATTTCTTTTAATTTAGAAGATACAGACAAATCTAACATATTGGATTATTTTAAATTATGAAGAAAAATGGAAATATCAGCATCATACAACAACCAGGTTATTGCAGCAAGGTGTGAAAAAGCACATTAAGCAAGGGCAGGGAAAGACTTGACAATACTGTGCGTCTGAACCTATTTTGTAAAAGAGAAAACAGGATGAAGTCTTCAGGTTTTTATTGCTTTCATAAAAAGAAGCCTAAATCACAGCACGAATTAACAAAGCCTGGAAACAGCCAAGAAAGAGGCAGTGATGGGTTCATGAAGGCACAGAGACGCATTTTTGAAGGAGAGCATGTGCTTACGGGTCAGAATTTCATGATATATTAATTTCATCCTAAACGATTGTTAAAAGATTGTGAAAAAGCAGAAGCTTTCATATGTCACAAGTTGTGATAGTTAATTTAAAATGGTATGGATTTTTTAAAAAGCTTACTTAATTGCATTTATGCTTCTCAAGATAACTGCTTGTAATTTCTTCTGTGATTGTCAGAACTTTAACTTCTCAATAACGAAGGTCTTATCTGAGTCAAGATTGATTTAAAATTTGTCTTTGTCAACATTTATTATCAGAAGTGTCCGATCTTTTGATATCGCGACACAAAGGGATCTAAATAATTCACACTGGACAATCTACGTAAGTCACCATACAGTTCAGTGATCTAAAAATCTTTGCGAAACTGTCCCATAATATTTTACTAAAGTCCCTGCATTTGATTTGGCCACATTTAGGGTATCCTTGGCAGTGAGGTGTTCCCCCTGAAAGTGACATAACAGATTAGATCTGGGGTAACTGACTTTTTGAGATTTCTAGAAACCCAGAACAGTGAGGATCAAGGGCTAGGCTGACAGCCAATATGTTCATCTTCCTCCAGGTTGGCCATGTCGAGGATGGAGGACAATGGGACAGCTCTAAAGGAATCTCATAGCCTCGGAGAGGCTGTGGAGACCCTGGAGTTTGAGTTTTGGGTCATGTCACACTAAAAGTCCCTTTGACCATCAGACGGCAAAGAGTGGAGACATGGCTCCTAAAACTCTCCAACCCCTAAAAGTAGCCCCTAAGGAGATACAACTGCCAACAAGGAAAAGAAGCTGTTGGCTCTCTTCATGCTCTCAAACACTTGCCAAAAATGTACAACTAAAAATAATATAAAATTAAAAATCTACCAGCTGCACCCAGTAGTCTCACCATGACTTGGTTCAGCTGGTAGAACTGCGCTCTGAATACTAATTAATTCTTATTTATAATCCTGAATTATCCATCAGCTGTCTGATGCCTTCACACTAGCCTTTTTCTTCGTACTGACCTCTCATTACAGGCAGAGACTCCTTTGTCTCAGTATATCATTGGGGCAGACGATCAAGGCTGTCACTGAATCTAGGATAAGGACAGCTCCACCTCTGACTCCATGTTCTCAGGATAAGCTCCAGTTATTAAACAGGTGATTAAGTTAATCTTAAATTTCTTCCACAGGACACAAGGCCGTGGGAGAAGTCTGGACCAGCTCCTCTTGGGTCCTGCGCATCCCCCTAACTGTAGTTAAGGTATGAGATCTGTGGATTTGTCTGACGAGAGGTAATAGCGCTGCACCTGCAGAGGCTCAAACAGATCATTCCTGAGAGTCTCTTGCGGATTTTTATTAATTCTTTCAGTGCATGTTTGATGCAACATACCGTCATACACATCCAGACTCTAATAAATAACTGTAACATGAGGTCCGTATGTCAAGTTATGAATCCATCACGGTGCTACGAAACTCATCTAAGAAGACATGTGCTGTCCCCTTTTCGTATGAACGTAAAACTGGCCCAGAAGACAAGGCCAAGTAATATCTTGTAACTAGTATTTACAGCCTCCGTTCCCTCTCAGCAGTACTGCCTCATGAGAATTTACTGGCTGTGTTCTGGTCCACAGTGTCTATCATTCTCATGTGTGCATATACACAGTGTGAGAATTCACTGGCTGTGTTCTGGTCCACAGTGTCTATCATTCTCATGTGTGCATATACACAGTGTGAGAATTCACTGGCTGTGTTCTGGTCCACAGTGTCTATCATTCTCATGTGTGCATATACACAGTGTGAGAATTCACTGGCTGTGCTCTGGTCCACAGTGTCTATCATTCTCATGCGTGCATATACACAGTGTGAGAATTCACTGGCTGTGTTCTGGTCCACAGTGTCTATCATTCTCATGTGTGCATATACACAGTGTGAGAATTCACTGGCTGTGCTCTGGTCCACAGTGTCTATCATTCTCTTGTGTGCATATACACAGTGTGAGAATTCACTGGCTGTGTTCTGGTCCACAGTGTCTATCATTCTCATGTGTGCATATACACAGTGTGAGAATTCACTGGCTGTGTTCTGGTCCACAGTGTCTATCATTCTCATGTGTGCATATACACATGTGTGTGTGCTCATTCACGTACTTGTTCCTATGGAGACAGTGCTTTAACTCTGGTGTCATTCCTCAGCCATGAGCACTGTGTTTTGATCCTGTCTCTCCTGGATCACCAGTTCCACTAGTCTGGCTGATGAGGAATTCCCAGGTATGCACTTTTCCTTCTGTCCCCTACACGGGGTTTATAAGTGTGTGTCACCATGGTGTCCATGGGTTCTGGGGAGTGAACTCAGCTCCTCGTGCTGGAGAGGGCAAGCACTCTAGGACTGAGCTATCTCTTTGTAACTCATTTCTCACTAAAACATTTATATCAGTTCTGGTCTGCAGAATGTGTCTGCGCCAAGTAAGGGGTCATTCAGCCTTTGCACTGTTCTCAAAAAGGTGCCAACTGCTGCCTGTAAAATACAGACACCCAGCGCAAGTCACTGTTTTGTACAGTGAGAAGTAATTTGCAGCCCGGCCCAGCTTGACCTCCACAAAGCTATCAGGAAAGAATGAGAAAGGAAAAGAAGCAAAGCAAGAAGAAGCCCCTGATGGCAACACTGTTGACTCAGATGCCCTGGTGAGTGAGGCGCCCAGACCATCGCTCTCAGGGTTTCCCACAAGGTTGGTCAGAAGTCACCAGTACAGGTTTCGGGGATGTCATCAGAAATACGTTTGCTTGGTTTGCTGAAGAAGTCTCAGGCAATGTTCAAGAGTCACCCAACACAGCTGGTGATGAAGACTGGAGATCTGTCTACAGAGGAAGAGGAGCAGCAGGGAGAACCTATTGACGAAAAGGGTGTGAATTACAGTGGGTTCCTGGGCATCTACTAACAGCATCCCACTCTCCTTCATTTCTGACACTCCCCAACCTTACAGACCATAGAATTCAGTCCCACATCCTTTTTCTCTTTCATCTTTTCCTTCTAGATCTTTATGTCACTCTAAGCTCTGCTATGATAAGACTTCCAGTGTTTCTGGGCTATATATGCATTTAAAAATAGATTGCAAATAAAAAATAGCAAACCTAAAAAAACCAGCAAATGTAAAAGACCAGCAAAATATGCCTGCATTTCTGTCTTTGCTGGCCTTTTAACTTTTTGTTTGTTTGTTTATTTATTTATTTATTTATTTATTTATTCATACTTGAGGACAGGACTTTGTTTTACAGTTAAATCTTGCCTTTAAATTACTATATAATCTATAATATGCTTGAACACTTGAAGCAATTCTCCTGCCTCAGTTCTTCACATATTGGAATTGTAGGCTGACAAAATATCCAGGTACAGTTTTCTTTTTATGCAGTAGAGTTATTCCAAAATAATTATATTACCTTTAAAACCTAACATGTCAACTGATATTAGATGTGAATCTTTTTACCACCCCATACTTACAGTGAAAATTTTAGATCAATTGAAATACTTAGGACATTGACAATTGTCTGAAGTTTGTTTAGTTTGGTCCTGAAGTCATTCAGTCCCAAAGAATCACACAGAGATCTACATCAATTATAAACTGATTGGCCCAGTATCTCAGGCTCTTCTTATTAACTAATTCTTACAACTTATATTAACTCATAATTCTTGTATATGTTAGCCATGTGGCTTGGTACCCTTTTCAGTTAGGCAGTCACACCTTGCTTCCTCTGCAGCTGGATCAGGACTGCATACTGAAACTTCCTTCTTCCCAGAATTCTCTGTGCCCCACCTCTACTTTTTGCCTGGTATCCCGGCCTTTACTTCCTGTCCGGCTACTGGCTAATCAGCATTTTATTAAAATACAATTGACAGAGTATGGGCCATTGTCCCACAGGCAATGTTCTTCACAACCCTATGCTCTCTTCAAAGATTTATTGATTTGTTAATTTATTATGTATACAATGCTCTACCTATATGTAGAGCTGCACACCCGAAATGGGTGCCAGACTCCTTTATAGATGGTCGACAGTCAACACCATATGGTTTCTGGGTTGAACTCAAGAGCTCTGGAAGATCAGCCAGTGCTCTTAATTTCTGTGTCATCTCTCCAGCCATGAGGAAAAAGGATGTAAAATATCTTATTTGTGTTTTGCACCGATTCTATGTTAAGGTCACATTTAAGTGATAGTTGGTTAAATAAAACATATTGCTAATAAAAAGGCAAGAAACAAAGTTGCTATATCTCTTCAGATGCTCACTATCAGACATGAATCTCAATGCTTTTTTTAAAAAAAAATTAGTAGTTATGTTTTTGTCTTATGTGCATATTTGTGCTTGTGAGTGTATTTCCGTGCAACACGCTTAAACAGGAACACATAGACACTGAAAGAGTGGCTCTGACCTCCTGGACCCGGAGTTACATGTGATTGTACCCTGCCCTGTGTGTGCTGGGAATTGAACCTGGGTCCTCTACAAGCGTAGTAAGTGTTGCTAATAGATGAGCTATTACTCATCTATTTGCCCCCAAAGACAAAATTCCGAAAAGATTTTATGTGCGTCCTCACCATGTGCTCATTCACACTACACACATGTCCATGTCTTTAGGTAAAGAAAACTGAATTTTAAACACCCATGGACAAAACTGATAAACCACCTTGAGAAATGACTTTATTAAGCGCCTTTGCAATATACTGAAAATCCCTCTGTAGTAAGTAAACTGTGGACCTGTGTCCTTCTGGTCACCCTGCTAAGCAGCAGCACATCACAACTTCTAGACATTTCTCCTACTTCTGCTGTGACACTAACAGGCACAACACATGAGACCTTTGCCAGAGAAACAGACTTTAGAGGCTGGGCTGTAGGAACGAGGATGACGTGGCAATCTTGAGCTTCACTGAGGCTGAGGGTGACAAGTGGGCTCTGGGTGAGGGGTGTGATCCACCCAGGAGGTGCTAGAACAGAACTTGGGGTGGTCCTTTACATTTCTGTTTACAGATAGATATATCATACTTCATCCTTTTTGTGAAAGAATCTAGAGCATGCTAATTCATATTTCACTTCATCTCATTCTTGTGGTATTTGGTGAGTTAGCACAGTTGGCTGTGGTTTCTGCCCATCAGTGACAACAGAGAAAGGAGTTTTGTCCCACTCAGCTGTGATAAATACATCCCCTTAAATAAAAATCACCACCACTCCAACTACATCTAACATGGTGGGACTGTGGAAGACTGAGTGCAGTGGGCCGTCCTAACTGACTGTGAGCAAATATCTCTTACAAATCATTCATAAGTGTTAAGTAGATACAAGGCAAGGGTCTCTCTCCAAGGAGCATGGCAGGAGGTCATGCAAGTGAGGCTTTAGGAAGCTTGTTTCATTTAGTTGTTGGCTACTCTTGGTGTTTGAGCCGAAGCAATGTATTTATTGGGCTGTCAGATAGACTATCAACAGACTTCAATTTGGGGTCTGGGAATATGGCTCAGTTGGTATAGGACTTGCTATGCAAGCATGAGAACCTGATTTCAATTCCCAAAGTCCAGGCAAAAGCTGGTGGTGGGTGGGTGTGCCTGTAATTTCAGGGGTTCAGGAGGTACAAGCAGGAGGATCAATGGAGCCTGAGGGCTGCAGGCCCAGCTCCAGGTCAGTAAGAGACCTTGTCGCATGGGCAGTATGGTGGATTCCTTCTGTCATCTTTATTGTGCATATGGGGGCATACAAAATGCACAGATGCATATAACACACACACACACACACACACACACAGAATAAAGTTGAAGGAAAAAAGTCAGACTGCAATCAAGGATTGCTCTAACAACGCTGTTTCTCCTGGTATAGAGCATACATAGCAGGTAACTGATACTGTCTATGAGGTTAAAGAGCATAATGTCACCCTCAGAAAGCAAAGAGATATTAATCAATGTCTTGAGGGAACCTTTTGTTAGATTATGAGAAGGCAACACCCCATTCCAGTTTTCCTTGTGTCTTATTTGCATCCTTGGTTGCTGAATTCTCTGTTACCTCAGGGGAATTTTACTGTTTTAAACCTCCTGTGACTGCATGCTCATGCTGACTCTCCTGAACCTACTGTACCTCAACAATAGTCATCGCATACGTTACTGTAAAGTGAGGGTTTAAGGCTAAGAAGAGGCATTCATCATTATTCAAGTAGATAGAGAGGCACTGGGGTGGACAGTGGCTTGGGTGTGTCCCTTGGGACCACTCTCCTACATCCATACCAGACTAATACTACCAAAGACAGGAGTGAGAGCCCAGGCTGCTCCTTACCTTCTTGGGTACCAAAGTTCTCCATAATCATGCCAAAATAAAGACTAGGAAGCTGACTCCCATGATGATATGCACTGCAATACATGGAGACTGGGTGGTAGAAGAAGAAAGTGGGGTGACAGATGGAAACCAGGTGGTATCTAGGGTCTTTGATGTTGATCCTATAAAAACATTAGGAAAAGTATGGATAAAGCTGAAAACGCATCACTATGAGCTTCTCTCTCTCTCTCTCTCTCTCTCTCTCTCTCTCTCTCGGCATCCCTAGAGACTCCTGTGTGATATCTATTTTACCAGATCTTACAATGAGAGAGGACTAGGATGTGTGTGTAAGATATCCTTACAGAGCTTATTTCATTACCAAAGAAAACAAATAGCTATCAAACAATGTGACGTATTTATTGTGGGTAGAACTTTCTGGATGTAAGGTCAGTTGGTGGTGTTTAGTTGTGCCAGAGAAACATAGTGAAGTCTTTCAATTGATATGGAGCTGGTGGAAGGATAGCTATAAGTGAGGAAGAAAGGGTTAACATTTATAGGGATGCCTACAGACTTGGGGATCATTAGCAGGCCATGTAGTACCTGGGCATTGGTTAATAGGACTGACAAACATTGGCAGGTGAGATGGGGGAGAGAGAGCCCTTTGGTCATAACTGACTCCCCAGGCAGAAAGACTATCAAGAAATCACTCAGTCTATCAAATCTACCATTATGCACACATGCTGATGTCTACTTAGGTAAGTCAACAGACTTTCCCACCCCGTAGAGGTTTCCTTGTGATAATCCACCTAAGTTCTTACTTGGCATTTCCTTCCAGAGCTTTAAGAATTCCTTGAGGTAGTGTGGGGAATCCCCCATGGAGAACAATGCTAGAAGTTGTTGTAGTTCTCTGTTACTCTTCCATTTCTCCATGATACCTCTGGCTTCCTCATGCATCACTCCCCAAGTCTTGTTCTTTGGATTAAAGTAGAAGAAATACTGTCCATCCATGGTGAACTTCCAGGAGGAATCAGTGAGTTCTCCTTTTTTATATTGGGATTCCATAGTGACCTGCAAGGTGTGACAGCCTGGAAATGACACACAAAACCATCATATTCTACCCCTTATAGACCCTCCAAGGTCAAGTCTTTCTCTACACACTTAGGGACCTGGATTCTTTCCTCCCCTGGCTTCCTGTTTCTTACCCATAGGGTACCTAGTACTTCTAGGTTGTGTCAACATTAAGTTCTTTATACAAATCCTCAGCAGTCCCTTTCCCACAAGTGCTCTGCCCTGTTTCTTCTTTCCTTTACTCTTTCTTTGTTCTTTCTTCCTTCCTTCCTTCTTTTCTTTTTTTCATTCATTCTTTCTTTCTTCCTGTCTGTCTGTCTTGCTTGCTCTTTCTTATTTTCTTTCTTTCTTTTTTGCTGGTTTGTTTGTTTGGGTTTTTTGTTTGTTTTCATTTTGTTTTTTCAAGACAGGGTTTCTCAGTGTAACCCTGCCTGTCCTAGAACTTTCTGTGTAGACCAGGCTGGTCTGAATTTAAAGATTCTGCTTGTCTATGGCTCTGGAGTATTGGAATTAAGGGCATGTGCTGCCACCATCACCCCATATGCCCTTCTTGTTTCTTATTGATAACTTCTATCTGTACATCCTGCCCCATTCTTACCCATGGTCTTGTCTGCTTCTTGTTCCATGTTAAGTATCTGCTTTCTCATCTCTTCTCCAATGTCTTTCTGACGTTGGCTGAAATCTGTACATGCTTTGGTGTCATATATCACCTTTCCATGGTCACCCAAAGGTGTGAAATTACTTTCATTATACCAAAGGATAGGTTCTCCATTCACTGAGCACTGCCCTTCAAACCAGGGTGTGGAACGAGCCTTGATAGTGAATTTGAAATAAATATAGTATGTATCTGTGAGAAAAAAAAACACAAGCTGGTAAGGTCCAAAGAGAGCAGAGGACCACAGGACTCATGTTCTATAAACCTAGACTCTTGCATGGGTACACTGGTTAGGAAAGATAGATCCTGAGTTCTGGATAACCTTCAGCTGCCTTAGTCTGGCATGACTATCTGGTGCTACCATGAACCCCTAGGATGTACACAGTGTCACCAGGAGGACCTGCCTGACAACTCCTTGAAATATCTTTGTCTAATAATACCTAAGTAAAAAATAAACCACAAAGTATCTGTGCTGCTGGGGCTTCAAATCTGGCTGATGAGAGAATGCCTTTTACAGAAAGAAAGAGTTATCAAGGGTGCACGGTAAATTCATCACAGATCTTAAGCACTCAGGAGAGGCTTCCAGGGGAAAAATTACAAATAGCATAGATGGAGAGAGGCTGCCATAGTCACATTACCTGGTACCTATCTTGGTGCCCTTGATATGAGCACTGGACCTTTAGGGTCCTCTCTAGTTCAATCAAAGGTTTAAGGGTTATGCATGTGGCTATAGCCTGTATGAAGTCACAGTCCTCCTGTCCTGCCTAGCCAAATATAAGAATAATAGGAGTAGAGGAAGGGGGATTCCAGCTCAAAGAATCAGAACGTATTTCCAACAAAATCACAGAAAAAAAGCTTTCTTAACTTAAAGAAGGAGATGCCCATATAGGTACAAGAAGCATACAGAGCACCAAACAGAATGGACCAGAAAAGAAATTCTCCTCACCATATGGAAATCAAAACATTAAACTTACAGAACAAAGAAAGAATATTAAAAGCAACAAGGCAAAAAGACCAATTAACATATAAAGACAAATATATTAGAATTACACCTGGCTTCTCAACAGAGATCCTAAAAGCCAAAAGAGCCTAGTTTCCTGCATACTCTAAGAGACCAGAGATGCCAGTTCAGATTACTATACCCAACAAAATCTTTATTCACCACAGACAGAGAAAATAAGATATTCCATGATTTAAACAATATTTAAACAATATCTATGTACTAATCCAGCACATCTGAAGGCACTAGATGGAAAACTTGAACCTAAGGAAGTTAACTACACCAACGAAAAGATAGGAAATAAATAACGCCACACCAGAAATCCAAAAGAAGGAACACACACACACACACACACACACACAAAGACACACACACACAGACATACACACACACACACACCACTGCCACCACTACTACCACCATCACCAGCACCACCACCAATAGCAACAACAAAATAACAGGAATCACCAATCATAGGTCACTAATATCTCCAATACCAAAGATGTCAATCCCCCAATTAAAAGACACAAATTAATTTAATGGATGTGAAAACAGGATTCATCCTTCTGCTGTACCCAAGAAACATACGTCAACATCAAGCAAAGACGTTAATTCAGGGTAAATGGTTGGAAAAGATATTCTAATAAAATGGACCTAAAAAGTTAGTGGATATAGCTATTTTAATATCTAACAAAATAGATTTCAAACCAAAACTAATCAAAAGAGATAGACACTAAATTTTCATCAAGGGAAAAATCCACTAAGATAACATTTCAATTCTTAACATCTATGCCCCAAACATAAGGGCACTCAAGTTTGTAAAAGAAACATTACTACAGTTTAAATCACATATTGACCTTGGCACATTGATAGTGGTAGACTCCAATACCAAACTTTTACTAATGACAGGTCATCCAGACAAAAGCTAAACACAGAGATTCTGGAGCTAACAGACGCTATCAACCAAATGGACATATCAGAAATTACAGAACATTTCACCCAAACACAAAGGAATAGACCTTCTTCATTGGACCTCTTGAAACTTTCACCAAAACTGACCACATACTTGGACACAAATTGAGTCTCAACAGATGTAAAAAAATTGAAATAACTCTCTGTATCCTATCAGACCATCACAGATTAAAGCGAGTTATCATCAAAAATAGAAACAAGACAAAACTCGAAAACCCAGTTAGAAAACTGAACCGCTCTCTCCTGGGCCAAGGCAGAAATAAGAAAGAATTTAAAGACTTCCTAGAATACAGTGAAAATTAATACACATCCAAATGTTCAGGACAAAATGAAAGCGGTGCGAAGAGAAAAAGTCATAGCACTAAAGGCCTACATAAAGAAATTGGGGAGATCTCAAGACAGCAATTTAACAATACACCTGAAAGTTCTAGAACATAAAGAAGCAAACTAACCCAAGAAAAGTAAACTACAAGAAACAGACAAACTGGGAACTCAGATCAATGACATAGAGACAAAGAGAACAATATAAAGAATCAATGAAAGAAAGAGTTGGCTCTTTGAGAAAATTAGCAAGATAGACAAAATTTATCCAAACTAAAAGTCAGAGAAGGAATTTCCAAATTAACAATATTAGAAATGAAAAGGGGGACATAACAACAGACACCAGGGAAATCCGGAGAATCACAGAGGTATACTTTAAAAGACTGTGCTCCACCAAATTGGAAAATCTAAAAGAAATGATTAACGTTCTCCATAGGTACCACTTACAAAGTTAAATCAAGATCAGATAAACAATTTAAATAGACCTACAATCCCTAGTGAAAGAGAAGCAATCACTGAAAGTCTCCCAAATAAACAAGCAAACAACCAAAAAAGTTCAGGTTCATATTGTTTTAGTTCAGCATTCTACCAGACTTTTCAAGAAAAGTTAGAGCAATAATCTTCAAATTATTCCACAAAATAGAAACAAAAGGAACATTGCCCAATTCATTTTATCCTGATCCTCAAACCACATAGAGACCCAGCAAAGAAAACCACAGACCAATGCCCCTTATGAACATAGATGCAAAAATAACTAATAAAATATTTGTAGACTGAATTCAAGAACACAACAAAAATATCATCCACCACAATCAAGTAGGCTTCATACTAGAGATGCAGGAATGGTTCAATATACAAAAATAAATAAATGTAATTCACTGTATAAACAAAGTGAAAGAAAAATGTTATGTACTTGATCATCTCATTAGATGCAGGAAAACCTTTAACAAAATCCAATACCCCTTCATGATAAAAGTCCTGGACAGTTTAGAAATATAAGGGACAAAGCTAAACATAATAAAAGCAATATAAAAGCTGGTTGCATGTGCTGTGATCTTCTATTAAAGCACACTGAGAAGTTCACAAGATAAGAGCCCAGAGAATGCCTGAGAGTTAGTTTGGGGACAGAGGGGAAGGGCAAGAAGGAACTTTGAGACTCTATAAGGAGTCTTGAACTGAGGAAACCCTGTCTTCCCACACTATGCCTCTGTGATTCCCCTCCCAGACTGATCCTGGAACTCACTGGCTAGCCCAAAACACAGTTAACTCCTTGCCACCACCCAGCTTCTCCAATGTCAGAAGGAACCCAGAAACTCACAGACAAACTACATGCGCCCCTCAGCCAAGTTAAACTCCCTGCCAGGCGCTGTTCCCATGGAATCCCAGAACTCACCATCCAGCCCTGCACACAGACAGACAGGCAGCAGAGTGAGAAGCAGGATCAGGTGGCGGTAAATGAGCTTGGTGGCTGCCGCCAGCTCCATGGTTTCTTCCCTAGACTCAGGTGCGATGCAATGCGAACTCTCTGAATTGCTGTGATGAAATGAGCTGTCTGCAAAGTCAGGAAAGGCTCAGTCACTCTCTTCTGATGGCCCTGCCCACAGGAAGTTTCTGAAACTTTTGGCAGTGAGGTATTTCTCTTCTTAGGGACTGTCAAATCAGGTTCTTAGTTTCCACTCTCTGAGTCACCCCACAGTCTGTGGGGGCTGGTCCTATGCCCTTGTCTGCTGCAGTGTGACCCCTCCCTTGGTTCCAGTCAGGAGTGCTGGGGCTGGGGAGTGCAGCAGCAGGAGGGCCTGGGGTGGGGTGGAGACCTAGCAGCAGGGGCTTCAGGCTTCTGAGTTCATAACACCCAGATTCTTCAAGGAGCTCACTCAGCAGCCATGTCCTGGGGGACCCTCTGCAGCAAACCTGGACAGAGGGCAAAGAAAGTGGCCACATAGGCTGCAACCAGAAATGGAAGTAACCCTGGCCAAACAGGTTGTGTCTTTGTGGGGTTTCCCCGCACCCCTCTCCCTGCACCCCATGTTCATGCCTCTTGCCTATGGCCTAGGAATCCTTTCTACTCTCTGGCTGCAGCAATCCATCTTCCTGCCTCCTCCCTGCCCCCATCTCCTCTCTCTCCCTAACTGCTGCTCCTTCTTCAGACTCCTTATATTAGTCAGGATTCTCTAGAGAAACAGAGGTTAGAGAAGGAATCTCACTATATAAAGGAGACTTTTGGAAAAGAAGATTTGTTCAGCTAATCCAACAATGGCTGGCTGTGAATGCTAAGTCCTAGAACCCAGCAGTTGCTCAGTTCCCAAGACTGGTCTTCAGTGTGTGCTGGATTCCTGTAGAACCAGGCTCTCGTGCTAGTGAAGAAACTGATGTGCTGGCAAGGTGAGGGCGAGCAGGCAAAGAGCCAAAGCTTCCTCTTCTATGTCCTTCTATAAATATCCAGCATAAGGTAGATCCCAGAGAAAGGTGAGTCTTCGTGCCTCAGGAACCGAATTAAAGGCATGTCGCTTCCTGTTTTACAGGTCCTGACTCACCCACCTGAAACCAAGCAAAACATCTCTTACAGGTGTGCCCTCCATTTCTGAATTGTCGTTCATTCCAGATATAGCCAATCGGACAGAAAATGGCCACCACACCCCTCTGGACTTTCCTTTTTGTATATCCTTTAAAACACGTAACAGGTTTGTTCCCCTCTGAAATCAGGGTTGTTGGCTCTCCTAACTGCAGGCTGTGCTTTTCTAGTCAATTCTGTGGCCCCCGTGGTCTTGCATAGGAAAGCGTGAAGTCACTACTGGGTTTCCAGAGGCCTTGAGGTACACCTAGTTTTTTGAGGCAGGGTCTCCCTCTGAAGTTGGGAAGTTATGGATTTGGCTAAACTGGCCAACCTCCAAGACCAAGATCATCCTATGTCCAGGATTACAGGCACAAACCATCTCTTCTGGAGGTTTTGTGTTTGTTCTAGAGAATGAAATTCAGGTCCTCGTGCTTACATTGCTGGGATTTTGAAAAGCAACTTTTTAGCTGCTCATAGTGGCACCTGCCTTTCATCCCAGTCCTTGGGAAGCAGAATTGGGCAGCAGATCTCTGTTGATTTAAAGACCAGGCAGAGTTACATGATGAGAAACTTTCTTAAAAACCAAACAACAATAACGAAGAACACTTTCATAGAAAACATTACCATTAGCAGGCAGAAACTGCGAAACTGTGGGCACTTGGTACTTCTGCTTATTTTCCTGTGGGGGTGGTGAAGGCAGGGCTGGGTGCTCATGGACAGGGGTAGTGCCCACAAACTCTGTGCTTGTGTCTGTGCATGGGATGCCAGAGAACTATCAAGGTTCTAGTTCTCGAGCTGGTTTCCATCTTTTGTTTGGGGAGTTCACTGACTCAGGGATTACCAAGTAGGAAGGCTAGGCTGGCTCACCTGTGAGTCTCAAGAATCCACTTGTCTCTGCTGCAGCACTTCTGAGATGGCCAGCATGCTCTACCACCCCTCCCTCTACAACTTAGGTCCTAGGGCTCAAACTCTAGTCTTGATGCCTGCAGGACAAGCGCTGTATGACTCAGCTATCTCTCCACACTGCTGCATTCTTTTATGTTGCATTTGTTTAACTCTCTGAAGCTCTGTTACTTTGCCCATCTAATAAAGAGCTTGCAGAACAGAGACCCTGTCTTTCCCCATACTACCTGAGTTTCCAGTGCCCCCTCTCCCCTACCTTCAATATACTCCCACCAAAGGACTCCACAAGCTTTAAGGTAGGATGTAACAGACATCGCAGAGGGATGGTTGTTGATATCCTACAAAAAAAACTTCTGGTATAGCTGACGTCATTCTTGCCCGCAGCCTGCAGTGGAGTTGAAGAACACAGGATGTGAATCAGGAGGGGTGGGCTAACATCTCTGCTGTTCGTTGGGGGTGACTTCCCCATTTGTGTCTCAGGTTGCTCAGCTGGGACTTTCCTAACCCTTCCCTTTCCCTGCAGTCTCCTATTTCTGCAGTTCCTTAGACTCTGCTCTTACTCAGGTCTTTAGGAGTCTGGCTTCACTTGAAGGTCTTGACTAAGAACAGGTCCAGTGGAGTCAGCAGTGAGGACTGAGAGTGCAAACCTGGACTCGGGGTCCAAGGCTGAACTGCACATGGCACATCCCAGTGCTCAGGAGTGTCATGTCCTTAGAGACCTCGCAGGTCCCTCCTAACACAGCTGCTGCTACATCTAGCACAGCAGGACAGGGTGAGGATCCAGGCAGCCACCTAGAGACACTCAAATTACTGTCTTCCAAGCACGGTGCCTGCTACTCAGTCTGAGACAATGAGTTTGAAGTCTCATGCCGCCTCCAGAATGACAGCAAACATCTTTTCTATTGGCAGGTGTTTTTGTTGTTGTTGTTGTTGTTGTTTTGTTTTTCTCTTTGTCTCTTTAGGGGGCCTGCTACCCAGCTCCCAAATAAATCACATGGAAACATAGTCTTAGTTATGAGTTCCCGGCCATAGCTTGGCTTATTTCTGGACAGCTTTACTTCAATTATCCCCTCTACCTTTTGTGTCTGAGTTTTTATCTTCCCTTTTTCTGAATACTTTTTTTCACTTCTTACTCTGTGGTTTGCTGTGCAGCTGGGTGGCTGTCCCTTTGTTTCCTCTTCTCCTCCTTTCCTCATTGTGTGATCTTTTCTTCCCAGATTTCCCCTCCTCTTTGTTCTCACTGCCCGCCAGCCCTGCCTATCCTTTCTCCTGCCTCACTATTGCTGTTTTGCTCTTTATTAGACCAATCAGGTATTTTAGACAGGGACAATAACACAGCATCATGGAGTAAACAAATGCAACATAAAAGGATGCAACTCATCTTTGTATCATTAAACAAGTGCTTCACGGCATAAACAAATGTAACACATCTTTAAATAAATATTACACAGCAGGCAGCCAAGTCAGGTGTCAAGAGACATTCATGTTAGCTTCAGGCATGTGTGTTTTCTCTCTGTCTGCTGTATTCCTGTCTTCCAGGCAGAGAGAGATAGAATAGAAAGATCCATCTGAAGCATAACTGTGGTGGTTTAAATAGGTAAGGTTCAAATAGACGCAGGTGTTTGAATGCTTGGCCCATAGGGAATAGCATTATTATGAGACATGACTTTGTTGGAAAAGATATGTCCTTATTAGAGGAAGTGTGCTGGAGGTGGATTTTGAGTTATTTGTAGCGTGAATTCTAATTGATATTAATAATAACCGAGAATCAGATATTAAGGGGGAGAAAGCTGAGAGATCAGAGAAGCAGTGTGGCCAGCCATGAGAGATACCTTTCCCCTGTATCAGTGCTCAGACAGAAGGAGCAATCCTGTCCACAGACTGCCTCCTCAGATTTCATCCTCAGACTGCCGGGGCAATCTGCAGACTGCAACTCTCTCCAGCAAACCCCAGACTGCCTGATCTCCTGTCTCCTTCTGCCTTATATCCCTCTCTCCACCCAGACATGTCACTCCTGTCTCCACCTTCCTAGTGCTGGGATTAAAGGAGTGTGATCCCAAGTGCTGGAATCAACTTTGTGTGAGCTCTGTTTTAAACAGATTCAATGTTGTGCAGCCCAGGGTGGCCTTGAACTAATAGAGATCCATCTGCCTCTGTCTCGAGTCCTGGGATTAAAGATGTGTGCCACCACTCCCTGGCTTAGCTCTTCACTGATTATCAGGCAAGTTCTTAGAGGGTCAGTTGGGTATGTGTGACTCAGTTTCTTCCTGCTGTCTGTGGATCAAGATGTAGAAATCTCAGTTCTTCTCCAACACCAACTGCCTGCAAGTTGCCATGCCATGATGATAATTGATGAATCCTCTGAAACTGTGGGTCAGTTAAATGTTATCCTCTTTAAGGGTTGCTCTAGTCATGGTAGTCACAGCAACAGAAGCCCTAACAGTCCCAAAGTTGGTTCAGCTACTGAATTGAAGTCTTTTTCTGCTGTCAAAGAGATCTCCAACTGCCTTTGAACTTGAATGGTCCCTGGGAGGTGGATAAAGTCACACAAGACAGGCTTTCAGACTAGAGAGCATCAGGCAAGAAAAAAAGAGTCCTCTGTTAAGATACTGATCTAGCTGGGTCCTTGGAGGTCAGTTGAGGACTATGGCAGGTGACAGGACACACCATACAGAGAGAGCTTGAGTGTGGAGTTTATTGAAAAGAGGATTTGGGGAGGGTAGGATGAGGGAGGGAAGGGAGAGACACAGTGAGAGAGAAAGAGAGAAAGAAAGAAAGAGAGAGAGAGAGGGGGGAAGAAGGCAAGGGAGGAAAGAAAGGAGAGGGGGATAGAGAGGCAGAGACCTGCTTCTTCAGAAGACAGGTGGGGAAGAGAGAGAGACAGACAGAGAGAGACGAAGAGCAAGAGAGATCAGGAGGGGGCAGAACTTGTCTCTAAAAGGGATCTTTGCACCTGCCTACAGTTAGGGAACTACTTGCCATACATAGAGGGGTTCCAGCTTCCCAAGGGGTAGGGCCAGGGTGTGCCTGGATACTAACATCCTCACTGTGCTCTGCTGATATTTTAATAGCACTTACAGCAATGGTCATTCCTAAAATTGTCATGCATCTCTGGACACACATGGCTTCGGGGCTGACTTGACTTGGGTTAGGAGTAATGAATAAACAGCAGAGACCTGTTCATAAAAGCTGGGATATATGGGATGTGATCTGAGGTTTGCTTCTTTCTTTCTTTTCTGTTTGTTTCCTACTTAATTTCCCTAAACAATTCCTTATGAATTGGGACCCTTCTCAGATGAGGCCATGTGCCTGCCCAGTCCTCTTACCTTTGACTCTTTATCTACCTGGAGTCTCCCCTCATTCTAACCATGGGTTACCGGAATACTGTAAGATTACACTACGGTATGCAGTAAGCCCTGTGTCAGCAGAGCAAGCTTAGTGTCTGTTCATGAGTCTCTGGCAAGGCTGATGAATTTTATTTACATCACTAAGTGGTTTAACTTGAGAGAAAAAAAATTGTGTATTTCTGATTACTTTGTTAAAGACCTGTTTACTCATTGGATTTGTTCAACAAGTGGGAATCCTGCCATAACATGCTGTGTCAGCAATGTATCTTTCTACAATATTAGTATTTATTGAATAGTAATAAATCCATAATCCTACTTCAGTTTCTTTGGCTACAATTTACCAAGGAATTCCAATTATTTTTGATAAGTGGCCACTGGCCAATATGGCTTCTTTTATGCCAATATTTATCACTAATTTTAACTCTCAGATCTTATATTACATATCACACAATGTACATATATACATGTATGTGGTGTGCATGTGCAGGTTAGGGAATGACTGAAGAAGGTATATATATTTATACATATATATATATACATATATACATATATATATATATATATCTTGTGTGTGCATGTATGTCATTTGTGTGTGTATCCATGTATGTGATGTGATGTGTGTAGGTCATGAAATGGCTATAGAAAGATTAAGGAATCTACACATAGAAGCTTCACTCAGCACAGAGGTAGAGATTGGTTCAGATGCAGTTGTCCAGAGAAGATATTAAGGAGCCATCTGGAGAGCTGCAGACTAACAGGGCTTAGCCAGGTTCAGGGTTGAATGGAGCTGCATGGGGTGAAATCAGGACTATGGGATGGAGAGCAGAGGGGAGGGACAGAGTCAGGATGACTGGACTACATGGGTAGGAACAGAAGCATGTGATAGCACTGAGCTGAAGCACAGCGGACAGTCAGTTCTCTCCTTGTTTGTCTCTTGATAGAGCATGGGAGTCTGTGGTGAGGTTGGTGGTGAGCAACAGCATTGTGTTAAGTTGTATTGTGGAATATTATTTTAACTACACAAAGATGTGTTACATTTATTTATGTTGGGAAATATTACCTTAAATATGTGAACATGTGTTACATTTGCTTATGCTGCATTGGTTTAATTGTGTAAAAATGTGTTGTTATTTCATCTTGCCTGCCTAAGGCAACTTACTAGTCTAATAAAAAGTTGGATATCCAATAGCTTGGCAGAAGGGGGATTAGAGGGATGGTAATCAGAGAGAATAACTAGGAGGAGAAATTAAGGTTCAGAGAAGAGGAGAGAAGATGAGGGAAAAAGAGAGGGACTTGCAGATGGTCACAAGCCAGGCAACCACCAGCTAAGCAGATATGGAGAAAAAAGCAAAATAAGATATACAGGAAGAAAGAGAGACGGGGAGGAAGAAAAGAAGGAAGGAAGGAAGTGTAGTGGGAGCTGTGGGCCTGCGTTCCTGCTGCCCAGCTCCTGGCCGCCAGCTAACTTATGCCCCGAAATAACAACACACAAACTGTATTCTTTTAAACACTGCCTGGCCCATTATATCTAGCCCCTTCTAGGCTAATTCTCATGTATTAATTTAGCCCATTTCTAATAATCTGTGTAGCACCACTAGGTGTGCTTACCGGGAAAGATTCAGCATGTCTGACCTGGCGGATTGCTTCATTGAGTCTGCTTCTGAGAGGAGATGCGTGATTTCTGAGCTCACTTCCTCTTCCTCCCAGCATTCCGTTCTGTTTACTCCGCCTATCTAAATTCTGCCCTATCAGATGGGCCAAGGCAGTTTTTTTATTAGCCAATGACGTTCCTCCATCAAGGAAGGAAGGAAGGAAGGAAGGAAGGAAGGAAGGAAGGAAGGAAAAAAGCACCAAGGCAAAATAGAGATGAAGAGAAACTAGGTGTTTTAAGTTATAAGGCTAGCAAGAAACAGGCATAAGATAATGTAAATTACTCATAACTAAAAACAAGTCTCTGTGTCATAATTTGGGAGCTGGTTGGTGCCCCCCCCCCCAAAACCTGTTACAAGTGTGTTCTTTTTGTAGGTTCAGGTGAGGGTGTTGATCCTCCTTCAGTTTGGGATATTTGAAAATATCTCAGGTCTGATTTTCCAGATGTTGTCCTATTTAGAGTTGTCTATTGCTGTGAATAAACACCGTGACCAAAAACATGGTGCAGAGGAAAGAGTTTATTTGGTTTGCAGTTTAATATTATAGCCCTTCAGCGAAAGAAAAAAAAAACTAGAATAGAAACTGAAAGAGGGCAAGAACAGGATACAGGAGTTGATGCACAGGCCATGGAAGGGTTCGGCTTACTGACTTACTCACCATGATGTATTCTGTTGATTTCTTATAGAGCTGAGGGCCACCCACCCAGGAATGGGTCTGCCAACAATGGGCTGGGCTGGGCCCAGACTGGGCCCTCTGCCATCAACCACTAATTAATAAAATGCCCTATAGCTAGATCATATAGAGACATTTACTTAATTGAGGCTCCCTCCTTACAGTCAATTCTAGCTTGTGTCAAGTTGACATAAAACTATCCAACACAGATATGATGTTGATATATCCTCCTTCTCATATATCTAATTGATTCTGATATGTCCATAAGTGACATCTTTTCACTTTTAGATGTACATTTATCTGGCTTTGGCTTATTGTTACTGGACAGAAGGTATGTCTATTTGCGCAGGAGATGCTCAGTCATCATCTTGTTGCTTGTAAAATGGAGCCACCTTGGGCAAGACCCAGCCTGAAAGCTATCATTTCACACAAAAAGGAGTATCTTAGAGTGGGGCACAATCTGATATTCCCAAGGTCATACAGTCTAAGAATGAGAAAGAGAACAAAGCAAGATGGAGTTGCTGGTGTCAATGACCCGTTCCACATTGATGAAGTGATAGAGGAGGCATGGAGACCGTCAACCTTAATCTTTCACACCATGCTTGTTCAGATGTGAAATGGCACAGATGATCAATACCATCAGATCGTTTTATTTCTGGCTGCGAAGCAGAAGAGAAGTACCAGAGGCAACTGTTGACAATGACTTCAGATTAGATAATAGATGAGGATGCTGAGGAGCAGCATGGAGAAGCACCTAGTGACAAAAGGAGAGTGTCAGTTACAGTGGGCTTGTGCACATCTGCATCCTACTCTACTTCGTCCCACATGGATACTTCTCCCCTCCCACAGACTCTAACTCAGCTTTCTAGGGATTTCCCCCCTTTTGGATATATTTTGTCAAACCTTTCTGCTATTTTCTCCTTCAAATTAAAATGAGACTATGAAATATATTCTTAAAAAGACTGAATAAAACCAAAAGAGGTGCAGAGTCAGCCAAATGCTGTATTTGTGGTTCAGCTGGCTTTTTGCTTTACTTTTAATGTGTTTTGTTGTTCTTTTGAGAAAAGGTTTTTCACTGTGGCTTGAGCTTGCTTGGAACTTCCTGTGTACCACGGGCTCTTACCTCAGCTTCTCAAGTTCTGTGATTACAAGTGTGTGCAACCATACCCTGAGTTCATAGTGCTATAAAAATGTTATCTTGAAATAATTATACCTACTCAAAACCACAGAACTTTGTATTGACTGATAATAGAGGTATCTTTTTTTTTTTTTTTACTAAACATGATAGTAGGGAATTTTTGAAATAATAGAAAGTAAGCGTCTTGGCCATCTTCTTTACCATTCTCTGTGCTCGCTCTAGACTGCATATGACAAAATCTAACCATGACAGTGCTGAGAATAAGCTTCACTTTTCTTTAGTAAACAGGTCGTTTCAGTTCCAAAGGACACAAATATTAGCTTCGTAGTTCTCTGTGCACAGAGGTCTAGCAAAGGACATTGATCAAATTATACTAAGGTTTTATTTTTTTGATTAATTGGCTGTTTGCTTTGTCAGGATCTCTCCCCATGTATTCCAGGGTGGCCTTGAGATTGGTAATACTTTTGCCCTACACTCCTGAGTGTTGGAATTCTAGGTACGTACTGCTGTGCCACCTCTTAAATAATCTTTGTCTATTTTGTTTTTGTCTTAAAGACTATCATAAGCCTATAGTTACTAATGCACAGAGTATGACACAGGAACAATATTTTCTGCCCTTATAAAATAAGCTTTTTATCTGGACATAAGCCCATGCAATAACGATGATAATGATGATAATTAATGGTAATAATAATTCCTCATCTTCCTCTTTCTTCCTTTGAGATCAGGTCTCCTTCTGTAGTTTGAACTGACCTCAAACACACTATGTAATCAAAGATAGTCTTTTATTTCTTTTTTTTCTTTTTTTTTCTTTTTTTTATTGAGAAAAGAAGAAAAAAAAACATAAACAAAAAAAAAGTTTCCACCTCCTCCCAGCCTCCCATTTCCCTCCCCATCCTCCCACCCTTCTCCCCCTCCTCCCACCCTTCTCCCCCTAACCCCACTCTTCTCCCCCTCCCTCTCCAGTCCACAGAGCAGTCCGGGTTCCCCGCCCTGCGGTAAGTCCTAGGTCCTCCCCCCTCCGTCCATATCCAGGAAGGTGGACATCCAAACCGGCTAGGTCCCACAAAGCCAGCACATTAAGCAGGATCAAAACCCCGTGCCATTGTCCCTGGCGTCTCATCAGCCCCCACTGTTCGCCACATTCAGAGAGTCCTGTTCCATCCCATGCTTTTTCGGTCACAGTCCAGCTGGCCTTGGTGAGCTCCCAGCAGACCAACTCCACTGCCTCAGTGGGTGTGTGCACGCCCCGCGGTCCCGACCTCCTTGCTCATGTTCTCCCCTCTTCTGCTCCTCACTGGGACCCTAGGAGTTCAGTCCAGCGCTCCCTTGTGGGTCCCCGTCTCCATCTCCATCCATCACCAGATGAAGGCTCCATGATGACACGCAAGACACCCGTCAGTATTGCTCTAGGATAGGGTCATTTCAGGTTCCCAATCCTCAGCTGCCCAAGGAACTAACTGGGTACCTCATCTTGGGCACTTGGGAGCCCCTCCAGGGTCAAGTCTCTTGCCCACCCTAAAGTGGCTCCCTTAACTAAGAATTGTGGTTCCGTGCTCCCCTATCCACCTTTCCTTTATCCCAATTCTCCTGTTTCCCCAAGTCCCCCCTCCTTCCCTTCTACCTTTTCTCTCCCCATCTCCCCTTACCCCCATCCCACCCCACCCCCAAGATCCCAATTTTCTCCCTGGCAATTTGGTCTACTTCCCTTAGCCAAGAGGATAACTATATGTTTTTCCTTGGGTTCACCTTCTTATTTAGCTTCTTTAGGTTCACCTATTGTAGACTCCGTGGCCCTTATTTATGGCTAGAAACCAATTATGAGCGAGTACATCCCATGTTCATCTTTTTGGGTCTGGGACACCTCACTCAGGATAGTGTTTTCTATTTCCATCCATTTGCATGCAAAATTCGAGAAGTCATTGTTTTTTACCGCAGCGTAGTACTCTAGCGCGTATATATTCCATACTTTCTTCATCCATTCTTCCATTGAAGGGCATCTAGGTTGTTTCCAGGTTCTGGCTATTACAAATAATACTGCTATGAACATAGTTGAACAAATGCTTTTGTCATATGATAGAGCATCTCTTGGGTATATTCCCAGGAGTGGTATTGCTGGGTCCAGGGGTAAGTTGATCCCAAATTTCCTGAGAAACCGAAACACTGACTTCCACAGTGGTTGCACAAGATTGCTTTCCCACCAGCAATGGATGAGGGTACCCCTTCCTCCACAGCCTCTCCAGCAAAGGTTATCCTTGGTGTTTTTGACTTTAGCCATTCTGACAGGTGTAAGATGATATCTCAAAGTTGTTTTGATTTGCATTTCCCTGATTGCTAATGAAGTTGAGCACGACCTTAAGTGTCTTTTGGCCATTTGAACTTCTTCTGTTGAGAATTCTCTGTTCAGATCAGTGCCCCATTTTTTAATTGGGTTAATTAGCATTTTAAAGTCTAGTTTCTTGAGTTTTCTATATATTTTGGAGATCAGACCTTTGTCTGTTTTGGGGTTGGTGAAGATCTTCTCCCAGTCAGTAGGTTGCCTTTGTGTCTTAGTGACAATGTCCTTTGCTTTACAGAAGCTTCTCAGTTTAAGTAGGTCCCATTTATTCAATGTTGCCCTTAATGTCTGTGCTTCTGGGGTTGTACATAGGAAGCGATCTCCTGTGCCCATCTGTTGTAGGGTATTTCCCACTTTCTCTTCTATCCTTTTCAGTGTTTTCAGGCTGATATTGAGGTCTTTAATCCATTTGGACTTGAGTTTTGTGCACGGTGAAAGATGTGGGTCTATTTTCATTCTTCTACAGGTTGACATCCAGTTGTGCCAGCACCATTTGTTGAAGATGCTTTCTTTCTTCCATTGTATACTTTTAGCTCCTTTATCAAAAATGAGGTGTTCATAGGTTTGTGGGATAAAATCCGGGTCTTCTATACGACTCCATTGGTCGACTTCTCTGTTTTTATGCCAGTACCACACTGTTTTCATTACTGTAGCTCTGTAATAGAGTTTGGAGTCAGGGATGGTAATGCCTCCAGAAGATCCTTTATTGTATAGGATTGTTTTGGCTATCCTGGGTTTTTTGTTTTTCCATATAAAGTTGATTATTGTCCTCTCAAGGTCTGTGAAGAATTTTGATGGGATCTTGATGGGGATTGCATTGAATCTATAAATTGCCTTTGTTAGAATTGCCATTTTTACTATGTTGATCCTCCCAATCCAAGAGCAAGGGAGGTCCATCCATTTTTTGGTATCCTCTTCAATTTCTTTCTTCAATGCCTTAAAGTTCTTGTCAAATAGATCTTTCACTTCCTTGGTTAGATTTACCCCAAGATATTTTATACTGTTTGTGGCTATTGTGAATGGTGAAGCTTCTCTGATTTGCCTCTCTGCTTCCATATCCTTTGTGTATAAGAGGGCGACTGATTTTTTGGAGTTGATCTTGTATCCTGCCACATTACTAAAGCTGTTTATCAGCTGTATAAGTTCTTTGGTGGAGTTTTGGGGGTCGCTTATGTACACTATCATATCATCTGCAAATAACGAAAGTTTAACTTCTTCCTTTCCAATTCGAATCCACTTGATCCCATTATGTTGTCTTATTGCTATTGCTAGAACTTCAAGCACTATATTGAAGAGGTATGGCGAGAGTGGACAGCCTTGTCGTGTTCCTGAGTTAAGTGGAATGGCTTTGAGTTTCTCTCCGTTTACTTTGATGTTAGCTGTCGGCTTGCTGTATATAGCTTTTATTATATTTAGGTATGACCCTTGTATCCCTAATCTCTCCAAGACTTTTAACATAAATGGATGTTGAATTTTGTCAAATGCTTTTTCAGCATCAAATGAAGTGATCATATGGTTTTTTTCTTTCAGTTTATTTATATGCTGGATTACATTGATAGATTTTCGTATGTTGAACCAGCCCTGCATCTCAGGAATGAAGCCTACTTGATCATAATGGATAATTTTTCTGATGTGTTCTTGGATTCGATTTGCCAGTATTTTGTTGAGGATTTTTGCGTCGATATTCATGAGTGAGATTGGCCTGTAATTCTCTTTCCTGGTTGAGTCTTTGAGTGGTTTTGGTATCAGAGTAATTGTGGCTTCATAAAAGGATTTTGGTAATGACCCTTCTGTTTCTATATTGTGGAATACATTAAGGAGTATAGGTATTAGGTCTTCTTGGAAGTTCTGATAGAATTCTGCATTGAAACCATCTGGTCCTGGGCTTTTTTTAGTAGGGAGGTTTTTGATAACAGCTTCTAATTCTTCGCGACTGACAGGTCTGTTTAGATTGTTCACCTGGTCCTGGTTTAGTGTTGGTAAATGGTATTTATCTAAAAACGTGTCCATTTCTTTTACATTTTCCAGTTTTGTGGCATACAGGCTTTTGTAGTAAGATCTAATGACTCTCTGAATTTCCTCTGTGTCTGTGGTTATGTCCCCCTTTTCATTTCTGATCTTATTAATTTGCGTGTTCTCTCTCTGCCATTTGATTAGTTTGGATAGGGGTTTATCAATCTTGTTGATTTTCTCCAGGAACCAGCTTTTTGTTTCATTGATTCTTTTGATTGTTTTCTGTGTTTCTATTTTGTTGATTTCAGCCCTCAGTTTGATTATTTCCAGTCTTCTACTCCTCCTAGGTGAGTCTGCTTCTTTTTTTTCTAGAGCTTTCAAGTGGGCTGTTAAGTCTCCAATATGTGCTTTCTCTGTTTTCTTTAGATGGGCACTTAGTGCTATCAACTTTCCTCTCATGACTGCTTTCATAGTGTCCCATAAGTTCGAGTATGTTGTTTCTTTATTTTCATTGAATTCAAGGAAGACTTTAATTTCTTTCTTTATTTCTTCCTTAATCCAGGTATGGTTCAGTAGTTGACTATTCAGTTTCCATGAGTTTGTAGGCTTTCTGGGGGTAGCATTGTTGTTGAATTCTAACTTTAATCCATGGTGATCTGATAAGACACAGGTGGTTACTAATATTTTTTTGTAACTGTGTAAGTTAGCTTTGTTACCGAGTATGTGGTCAATTTTCGAGAAGGTTCCATGAGCTGCAGAGAAGAAGGTATATTCTTTCCTCTTTGGGTGAAATAAACTATAGATGTCTGTTAAGTCCATTTGGTTCATTACCCCCATTAATTCTCTAATTTCTCTGTTAGGTTTTTGTCTGATTGACCTGTCCATTGGTGAGAGAGGAGTGTTGAAGTCTCCTACTATTAGTGTGTGTGGTTTGATGGCTGCCTTGAGTTTTAGTAATGTTTCTTTTACGTACGTGGGTGCTTTTATATTCGGGGCATAGATATTCAGGATTGAGACTTCTTCCTGATGAGTTGTTCCTGTTATGAGTATAAAATGTCCCTCTCCATCTCTTCTGATTGATTTAAGTTTGAAGTCAACTTTGTTAGAAATTAGTATGGCCACACCTGCTTGTTTCTTAGGTTCATTTGCTTGATAAGCCTTTTCCCAGCCCTTTACTCTTAGTAGGTGCCTGTCTTTGTTGTTGAGGTGTGTTTCTTGTAGACAGCAGAATGTTGGATCCTGTTTTCTTATCCAATCTCTTAGCCTGTGCCTTTTTATAGGTAAGTTGAGCCCATTGATATTAAGTGATATTAATGACCAGTGGTTGTTAACTCCGGTCACTTTTTTAGTAGTAGGGTTTGTGTGTTTTCCTTCTTTGATTTGCGCTGGTGAAGAGTCTCTAGATGTCTGAGTTATTGTGGTCATTGTTGGACTTTTTGGTTAGTGATTTTCCTTCTATTATTTTCTGTAAGGCTGGATTTGTGGCTACGTATTGTTTAAATTTGTTTTTATCCTGGAAAATTTTGTTTTCTCCATTTATAGTGAACGAAAGTTTGGCTGGATATAGTAGTCTGGGCTTGCATCCATGATCTCTTAGTTTTTGCAGTACATCTATCCAGGACCTTCTGGCTTTCATATTTTCTGTAGAGAAGTCAGGTGTAAGTCTGATAGGTTTACCTTTATAAGTAACTTGGCCTTTTTCCTTTGCGGCTCTTAATATTCTTTCTTTATTCTGTATATTTTGTGTTTTGATTATTATATGGCGAGGGGATGTTTTCTTTTGATCCAGCCTATTTGTTGTTCTGTATGCTTCTTGAACCTTCATAGGTACATCTGTCTTCAGGTTGGGAAAGTTTTCTTCTATAATTTTATTAAGTATATTTTCTGGACCATTGAGCTGCACTTCTTCTCCTTCTTCTACTCCAATTATTCTTAGGTTTGGTCTTTTTATTGTGTCCCATATTTCCTGAATGTTTTGTGATGAGAGTTTGTTGGACTTGCTGTTTTCTTTGATCAGAGCGTTTATTTTCTCTATGTTATCCTCAGAATCTGAGATTCTTTCTTCTATCTCTTGTATTTTGCTGGTTATGCTTGATTCTGTAGTCTCTATTCGTTTTCCTAGATTTTCCATGTCCAGCCGGCCCTCTGTTTGTGTTTTCTTCTTTGCCTCCATTTCAGTTTTCAAGTCATGAACTGTTTCCATTATCTGCTTGATTGTTTTTCCTTGGTTTCCTAGGGTATCATTCACTGATTTACTCAATTCCTCGAACTTTCTGTTATACTTCTCATCCATTTCTATAAGGGCGTTTTTTACATGCTGTTTAAGGGTGTCAATCACTTTCATGAAGTCAGTTTTTTCTACTTCTTCTTGATTAAGGTGTTCATGTCCTCCTGTTGTGAGGTCACTGGCTTCTGGTAGTTTCGTGTTGTTTTTCAGATTGTTGGGAGAATTCCTGCATTGGCGTCTGCCCATCTCTACCTCCCAATACTCCTATTTGGATCTTCTTTTACAGGATCAGGTCTTCTTGCCCACTGATGTACCTTCCCAGTGATGTCACTCCCCAGAGATGTTTCTCCACAATGATGTTTCACTCGGTGCCCAGATCGTAACTCCGCGCTGCTTGGTTAGCTTGCGAACAAACGGCCCACCCTGCTCACTGTGGGCAGGCTATGGGCTAGTCTTTTATTTCTTATTCTTTATAATAGTCAAGTTTGTAGTCATACTAGTTAGGTTTTCTGGATATATAGTGATATATTTCAATTGGAAAGGTATTCTTCAGATCTTTCAGAGACCTTCAGAATATGACATTTAAAATGTTTGATGAATTTAGGACTTTTCATGACATGAGACACATCTGCTCCTGGGCAGCACTAATCTACTTCAAGAGGGTGATGGGCATCAAAGAGGCTTCTTATGAAATTGGTTAGCCATTTGGGCAAGAAACTGCTCTTGCCTGGACTACTTGATGTTGTATTAAATGAACTGGACAAGCAGAACTCACAGAAAAATGACTGCTGAACTTGCCTAAAGGTTCTTGCTTCATGAAAGAGTCTGACAGATATTGGGCAGGACATAGAAAAAAAGTGACTGACAAACTGCCAGTATAGGTGGAACTGTCTTTGAAATTTCCTGCTTCATGGAAAAGTCTTCTGAATACTATGGGCCTATAGGCTGAAGATGGATGTCCCAACAATACAGAAGAACTTTGGATGACTGTCCTGGTAGCAAGATATGTCTCTGTCAATTCTAGAGTTTTGGAAGTTGCTTACAATGTATTTCCTGTTTACTTAGGTAATATTATATCCTTCTGGAGTCTTTGATGGAGTTGAAGAATATGTAGATATAGTTACAGTTTTCCTTAGTTATGATAAAAGTTAAAGTAGATATAAATTTTGTAACTATAATTCTTGCTTGATAACTGTTGTTGTATGTAATTTTACCATGTTAAAGTTAAAACCTTCCTTTTATTTAAACAGAAAAGAGGGATGTGTTGTGGGATTCCCCTCTGTATGCTGTGAATACTATTGGTTAATAAAGGACTGTCTTGGGCTTGCACAGGGCAGAATAGAGGTAGGCAGGGAAAACTAAACTGAATGTTGGGAGAAAGAAGGTGGAGTCAGTGAGAAGCCATGTAGCCACCACTGGGAACAGACAATCTGGAACCTTGCTTTAAGCTACAGCCACATGGTGATACACAGATTAATAGAGATGGGTTAAATTAAGATGTAAGAGATCACCAGTAAGAATCTAGAGCTAATAGGCCAAGCAATTATTTAATTAATACAGTTTCTGTGTAGTTATTTCAGAGCTGAGCAGCTGGGAACTAACAAGCGGGCTCCTAGTACAATCCTCCTGCCTCCACTTCCCAAGTGCTAGGATTCTAACTATATGCCCCAATATTAATCAGACACCATACCAGAAATTTAAAACAAATTGAACTAATAGAATTTTGTCTAAATTATATGGTATTGCAATAGAAATGTTAGAACAAGGAACAGAGTCTTGTAGGTCTTTAAATGACTACCATCAGACATAAATTCTAAATTCCAAATAGTTTATATTCTGAGAAGTTTTTATATGCCTCCTACTCTATGTCCTCACTGCTTATACTAGCATGTCCATGTTCTTAGAAAAAGAAAACTGAATTTTAAATGTTTGAGGATAAAAAAGGTAAACTGAGTTGAGAAATGTCTTTATTAAGCATCTCCTGGGTATCTTCCTACTGGACAGTACTGTGAAGCAATGTCCCTGTGGTCACTCTGCTGTGCCAGAGCACATCACAACTTGTGGCCACTCCTTGTCCTAGGTTCAGTTAGATGGCTTCATGGCTAAGGAGCTAATGGTACAAACATGGTAACATGAGTCAAATCTCTAGAACAAGTAAAGATGTTAGAACTGATTCCACACATTCTTGTTCCTTTGCTGTGACTTGAATTGGTTCCAAACACGAGAAGTTTTCTAGAACAATTGCAATGCCCAGGACACATACTGGTAGAGGATTTCATGCCATATATGTGGGTCACTTCCTGAGCCTAAGTTCAATGGGCCTTGCCAGGTGCCAATGGCCTGTCTGTCCTCGCCTCCTGTAAGTGTTTAACTTTTTCACAGTGATGGGGACACTATAATGACTGGGTCAATGACTCTTCAGATGACAAATTTTTCCTTTATGCAAACTGAATGGTAGCTAGAAACTGTGTAGCCTTAAGGTTGTGATTCTGATCTCGGGGCAGTACTTTCCATTTCTGTCTACAGTTATATCTCATTGCATCCTTTCTTCTGGGCAGGTGCCTGGCATATACTTCTCTCCATGAGAATCCACATGTGTCTTCAAGCTGATGCTTGTGTTGAGGTATTTAGTGAGTCAGCACAGTCAGCTTGTGGTTTCTCCTTGTCAGTGTAAACTGTATACAAAAGAGTTTGAATACAGATATAAATCCCACTAAGCCACTATGAATACATTCCTAGCTCACTTTCCCCTTAAATCAAAATAAAAATGTCAGCAGCCATTCAACCACATGCTTCATGCAGGGAAGAGTGACAGAAAGAGTAAAACGGGGAGTCCTAGTGGTTGTGTGAAAATACCTTTGCAAATGCTTCTGGAATGAAAACACAGCAAGTGTCATGGTGGTGGCCCGTGCACATGAGACATTCAGGAGCTTGTTTCATTCAGTTCTCACTGTCTGCGCAGAAGACAGTTTGTGGAACTGGTAACCAGACTGTCAAAGGGTCAGAAATGGGACATGGGAAGATGGCTCAGTGGGTAAGGCCCTTGCTATGGAAGCATGAAGACTGGAATTCACATCCCCAATACCCAGTGGGACACCTGTTCCATGTGCTCAGCAGACTAACCTTACCAAGAACCAGAGTGAGACCCCAGCCTGCTCCTTACCTCCTTGGGGATGGAGTTTCACAGCTATTCCAACAATTAAAGGTAAGATGATGGCAAAGACTGCTGCTATGGGGACAAATACTTCCTCATATTGAAGGTTGGTGGTAAGCTGAGGCTGTGTGGCAGATACAGATGTGAGCAGGGTGATACCTGTTGCCCTTGATGTTGATCCTTTAAAAAAAATCAGGAAAATTATGGATAAAGCTAAAACACACCTCTGTCAGCACCTTTTTTCCCCAGGCATCCCAAGGAACTCATATGTAATAACTAATTATAAAGTCCTGAGGAGAGATAGGAGTAAAGTTGTGTGTACAATGTCCTTGCAGAGTTTATTTCATTACCAAAGAAAGCAAAAGTGTATTAAACCATCACAATGCAGCATAATTACCTTGTGTAGAAGTTTCTGTATATTGTCATAATTGGTGATATTTAATTATTTCAGAGAAAGATAACAAACCCTTTAAAAGTGATGTGGACCTGGTGGAAGGACAGATATAAATGAGGAAGAATAGGCTGGAAGTTTACGTGAATGATTACAGACTTGGGGTCCACTAGTAGGCCATGTTGTAGCTGGTTAGTAGGGAATGAGAAACACTGGGAGGTAAGATGAGATAGAGGAATCCTCATGGTCATAACTGGATCTCAGACAGAAAGACCACCAGGTGTAGGGATAAGTCCCGCCCCTTAAGGGGCGTGTTCGCCTCGGGCTAATGTCTGCCTATAAATTTGGCGAGCAAGCTCCGAGCTGGTCGCTTCTGCTTTCCTGGTCTCCGCGGGAACGGTGGTTCTGTAAGTCTATTTCTACATTAAAGATATATATATATTTTTACACTCTGTCTGCATTCATTTACGCCGTTACATTTTGGCGTCCAACGTCGGGCTATTTTGCCCCCGACTCAAGCGGGTAGCCCGCTAGCTAACACAGCACCCTCCCCGGGGCTGTTTTTCAGTTCGTGACTCCGGCCCCAGTGCCGAGTCCGAGACACACTCGGCGACACAGGCCCATTCTGCCTGCCTTGGCTAAATTTTGCAGCGGAACCCCACTGCCTGAATTAGCAGAAGCTCAAGTACTTGCGGTTTTGCAACAAAAGCTGCCACAGCGTCAGATTTGGTCTGTTATAAAGTGACTTGGCCGGTTGTGGTGGCGCACGCCGGTAGGATTTGCTGAAGGAGGCAGAGGCAGGAGGATCACAAGTTTGAGGCCGGCCAGGCAGTGGTAGAGCACGCCTTTAATCCCAGCACTTGGGAAGCAGAGGCAGGCAGATCTCTGTGAGTTTGAGCCCTGCCAGGCCTTGGTAGTGCACGCCTTCAATCCCAGCACTTGGGAGGCAGAGACAGGCGGATCTCTGTGAGTTCAAGGCCAGCCTGGTCTACAAGAGCTAGTTCTAGGACAGGCTCCAAAAACACAGAGACCACCACTGGCAGGAACCGATCTTTGCAGGTAAAAAAAAAATTTCTTTTATAAATAAAATGTCTGAACACATTACTGTTCAAGAATTTAATGATTTTTTTAATTGTACCATGTGGGAGATTTTACAAGAGGTGTCTATCACCCCACATATATGGATCCTTCTGGGATTCGTAGTTTTCATTGGCACCAAATGGTTTGATAATAGAAATATGATAAAGTCTTTACGAGACGAATCCCGGATTCTTAAGGTAGAGATTGAACGCTTAAAAACAATTGAGAATGACAACAATCTTCTCAAGAATCAGTTTGAAGTTCTCCAGGCTGATAACAATCTTCTCAAGAATCAGGTTGAAGTTCTCCAGACTGATAACAATCTTTTCGAGAATCAGTTTGAAGTTCTCCAGGCTGATAACAATCTTCTCAAGAATCAGGTTGAAGTTCTTCAGGCTGATGTTAAGGAGAAATTCATTACTATAGAAGAGGGAACAGCTGATCTGGACCATAAGATTCAGTCCCTTTCTGTAGGAAATGAAACATTAACTGAGAGAATCAAAACTGCTGAATGTGACAATCGGATTTTGTCTAAAGCTTATGACAGATTGACGGAAAGATTGTCAATACAAGAAGGCACGGTTTATGCCATAAAATTTATGTCCAAAGATGAGATGTTATCTCTAACGGACAAACTTCATACATTAGAATCCTCAATGAAGGCTTTGGAACATAATTCTGGACAGGAGATTCAGACATTGCAGAAGGCAATGGTGAATAGAATTGAAAAGATTGAGGAATTTCTAAATTCTGATGAAGAAGAGCAAAGGGTAGAAAGGAAAATTTTAACTACATCTGTGGGTAAGTCTCTCCGGGACAATTTCCACAAAGCTCTACCTACAGCTCTACCTGCCTTTCCCGTAATAACAACAGAGAAGGTGATTGGTTCCAAAAACCCTAGGGTCATCAAGGAGGATACATGGGAGCCTGTGCGTATGAATGATCTCAAGGAAATAAAACAGGCTGTCATGACTTTTGGGATGCAAGCCTCTTTTGTTAAAGAGATGCTAAAATCTTGGGCCACGACAAGCAGAGCAACCCCCTCGGACTGGCTCCAGCTGAGCTCTGCGGTACTCGAGAGTGGACCGCAATTGAAATGGAAATGCTTATTCAGGCAAGAGGCTAGACTCTTAGAACAGCAGGAAAAAGCGAAGGGAATTGACATTTCCCTAGATCAAATTCTAGGTGAAGGGCTCTTTTCTGATCCTCAGGAACAAGCTAATTTGGATGAAAACACACTCTCCATGTGTACTACAGCAGCCTTAAGGGCTTGGGACAGGGTACAAGACCCAGGACAGAGAATGGAATCATTTGTCAGAGTTAAACAGGGTCAGAGAGAACCCTTTAGTGACTTTTTACAAAGATTAACTAAGGCTGTACAAATAGGAATATCTGACCCAGAAGCAAGACGTATAATGATTGAGTCTTTGGCTTATGAAAATGCAAATGTGGAATGCAAAAGGATTTTGGGTCCTTTAAAGCTCAGATCAGCACCGTTGGAAGAATGGGTCTTGCATACACTCAATGTTGATACATTTGATTATGGCACTGAAGCATGGGTAGAAGAAGCAATTTCCAATGGTAAAAGGAGACACCAGAATACCAAATGTTTTAATTGTGGAAAAATGGGTCATATTAAAAGGAATTGTAAACAACGGATTTTCAGAAATAATAATAATAATAATAATGCATCTTTCAGAAATAATAATAATAATGCATCTTCTAGAAATAACAGAAATAGGAGGACTCAGCCTTCAGGTTTATGTAGAAGATGTGGAAAGGGCAGACATTGGACGAATGAATGCAGGTCTACAAGAGATAGACAAGGCAACCTGATACAGCCGGGAAACATGAGAGGGGGGGCCTCACAGGCCCCCATGGCAAACATGGTTCAGTCATATCCAGTTTCTGCAGAGAACGTGCCTCATCAGGACAATTAGGAAGCCCCATGCCTACTGTTACAAGCAATAATGATCAGAAAGATAAGTTACGTGTGTTTTGGCAAACTTCTATAAATGATCAAAGACCTAAACTGAGAGTGTGTGTAAATGGCATTTTTATTACTGGCCTGCTGGACACAGGTGCTGATGTAAGTATCATTACCCCAGAATCTTGGCATCCGTATTGGCCTCTTCAGAATGTAAATGTTCAGCTCCTGGGAATTGGAACCCTATCTCGAGTAAGGCAGAGCACGAGATGGGTTGAATGTATAGGGCCAGAGGGACAAATAGGAAAATTAAAGCCATATGTAGCCAATATTGCAATGAATTTATGGGGTCGTGACCTATTACAACAATGGAATACTGAAATTAACATTCCTGCTAAATCTAGAGCCTATATTTCTGAGAATAATATTAAAAGATATTACAAACGGAGAAAACCGGCCATTCGGACTGTACAAGAACAAGCAATTGATGTCCCTTCAGAGATACCAACAGCCTTGCCTCTAAAATGGTTGACTGAGAAACCAATATGGACAAAGCAATGGCCTTTAGCTGAGGAAAAGTTACAGGCTTTAGAACAGCTGGTACAAGAACAATTAGATGCTGGACATATAGAAGAATCTACCAGCCCTTGGAATTCTCCTGTATTTGTGGTTAAGAAAAAATCAGGTAAATGGAGAATGGTGACAGATCTCAGGGCCATCAACAAGGTTATTCAACCTATGGGCCCTCTGCAATCTGGAATTCCTTTGCCCTCTTTATTACCAAAAGGATGGCCTCTCATAGTTATTGATTTAAAGGATTGTTTTTTCACTATACCTTTGCAAAAAGAAGATAGAGAAAAATTTGCCTTCACAGTGCCTACTTATAACAATTCTCAACCTTCGAGGAGGTACCACTGGACCGTTCTCCCCCAGGGTATGTTAAATAGCCCCTCCCTGTGCCAATATTTTGTGAACCAACCATTGCAAATAATACGCAAGAAATTTCCCAAATCTATAGTATACCATTACATGGACGACATCTTGTTATCCGATTCAAACATGGATACCTTGAACAGACTGTTTGAAGAAATAAAGATACTTTTACCTAAATGGGGATTGCAATTAGCTTCTGAAAAGATTCAGAAGGGAGATTCTGTTAATTATTTAGGTTATAAAATAGGTTTGCAAAAAATTAAGACACAAAAAGCACAAATTAGGAGAGATTGCCTACGGACTCTTAATGACTTTCAAAGACTGTTAGGAGACATTTCCAGTCTACGACCAGCTATTGGAATAACACCTGATTTAATAATTCATTTGAACAAAACCTTGGATGGTGATAAAGATTTAAACAGTCCCAGAGAATTAACAGCTGAAGCAGAAAAGGAACTGACAATGATTGAGGAAAAATTACAACAGGCACATGTGGACAGGGTGAATCCAGAGCTCGATTGTATTCTCGTCATACTACCATCAAAAATTTCTCCTACAGGAATTTTAATGCAGAGAGATGATATTATTTTGGAATGGATCTTTTTACCACATAAACCAAGTAAGAAACTGAAAACTTATGTGGAAAAAGTCTCTGAGTTAATTATAAAAGGCAAGCTGAGACTTCGTCAACTAGCAGGCATAGACCCAGCAGAAATTATAGTGCCTTTCACTGCTGATGAACTAAAGAAATTATGGGAAGATAATGAACCATGGCAAAGAGCTTGTGCTAATTTTTTGGGAGACATTAATAACAACTATCCAAAAAGCAAGCGGCTTAACTTCATAAAGAGAACTTCTTGGATTCTTCCTCGAATCGTCCGTGATGCTCCAATAACTGGAGCCCATACATTCTATACTGATGCCAATAAATCAGGGAAGGCAGGTTACAAATCAGAAGACTTGGATAAGGTGGAACAAAGTCCGTATACTTCTGTCCAGAAGGCGGAATTATATGCCATTCTTATGGTGCTAAGGGATTTTAAAGAACCTATTAATATAGTTACAGATTCACAATACGCAGAAAGAGTTATTTTACATATTGAAACTGCTGAATTTATACCTGATGATACTGAACTAACCTCATTGTTCCTCCAGGTTCAAGATTTGATCAGGAACAGGCTTTGCCCTATGTACATAACACACATTCGATCCCATACGGGTCTGCCAGGTCCTCTAGCACAAGGTAATGCAGAAATTGATCAATTATTGATTGGTAGTGTGCTACAAGCCTCTGAATTTCATAAAAAACATCATGTTAATAGCAAAGGTTTGAAGAAAGAGTTTTCAATTACATGGCAACAAGCTAAGGAGATTGTAAAGAAATGCCCTACTTGCTCTTTCTATAACCAAACGCCACTGCCTGCAGGGGCTAATCCAAAGGGCACCCAAAGGAATGAAATCTGGCAGATGGATGTGTTCCACTTTGCAGAATTTGGCAAATTAAAATATGTACACCACACCATAGACACGTATTCAGGTTTTCAATGGGCTACTGCCCTGAGCTCAGAAAAGGCTGATTCAGTAATCACACATTTATTGGAAGTTATGGCCATCATGGGTATACCTGCGCAAATAAAGACAGATAATGGTCCAGCATATGTATCTAAGAAAATGAAACGCTTTTTTGAATATTATAATATAAAACACATTACAGGTATACCAAATAATCCTACAGGTCAGGCAGTTATAGAAAGATCAAATCGTACTATAAAGGATATGCTGAACAAACAGAAAGGGACTGAAAATACCCCCAGAAATAGATTACATAATGCTTTATTAACCTTGAATTTTCTTAACGCTAATGAGAAAGGAACGACAGCAGCAGAAAGACATTGGATAATGGAAAAGTCTGCTGAACTAAATCAACCGATTTATTTCAAAGATGTGCTGACCTCTCAGTGGAAGCCAGGAGATGTGCTACGTTGGGGAAGGGGTTTTGCTCTTGTTTCCACAGGAGAAGAAAAATTGTGGATACCATCAAAATTAATAAAGTTTCGATTTGAAGAGGAGAAACCTCTTGGAAAGGAGAAATGACAACTCATCCACAACGATGATATTCATACAGGTGGTAAGAAAAACATATAGAATGGGGGCAGGGTTCTGTTCTTATCTCCACAGGAAAACACTCATCTTTGAGAAATTCAAGGGACCCTGGATGTTTGGATACTGACAGATGGAAAAATACCTGCCCAATAGGAAATATCAAGACAACTGAATGGGTTGTGTAAGTAATATTAAACCATATTTCTAAATTTATAAAGCTGGTTTTGAAGTTGGACTCTGGCTCAGTCCCTCTCCAATTCCAAGCCTGTTAGTAAGAGAAAAACCCAGATTTTCTGGAGTTTCTGTCTCATGTCAAGAGCCATGATATGGGACAGAAAGAAATATGAGTTTAGAAAACATCTTTGCTTCTCTTCATATCTATCATACTTTTCATTGAATATATCTATCATGTCTTTCATTGAATATATATATATATGTCTATATGATTAATGTTTAAGTTTTTCATAATGAACAATGAGTTTTTCCTGAAGTGACATTTGAAGTTTCCAGGAAGAAGATGGGGCCCCATAAGAACAACTCCACCTGGTTGATATGACGTCATGATACTGATAGCGCTACTACAAGACCTGCTTTTGGTACCAGCTGCACAAGACAGTTCCAACTTGGTTAGCTGAAATGGTGCACATCTTATACAACATTCTGGCCAGACCTGCACGAAAATACTCAGAGACTATTTGCAATTTTAAAAGACATTATCTTGAAATTTAACCATCATTTTACTTTCACAGGATCCCCCAGAAAGAACGTCGCCCCTATGACAGCTGGAAGTAATTCTAGAGAACGACGTCCCCTCTCCCAGTAAAGTTTGCCCTTGGGTTTAGGGACATCATTTAGGGGTTGATTATAATTAGTATATGATTGAGGGTTGGGAGAGGAATTTTATAAGCTCAAGGATCATTTTGAAAAAAAAAAAAGAGGGAATGATGGGATAATAGATTTATAATTGTGAGTTACTGCTTTTAGACAAATATATTGGTATCAATTCTTGTATAATGAAACAAAGTTAAATTATATGGACTATTGTACGCATGCATGTTTCTACCTCTGTTTAAAACATTTTTATGTATTGACATATATTGTATTGATATATATATTGTATATATTTACCATATTGCAGTGTACATTTCTACCTCTGATTAAGATACTTATATAATATTTGTGTATTGATATATATTTACCTACTGCAATGTATATTTGTACATTGTTTATATTTGGAGGTCATTGTCCTCATTTGTTTCACAGTCGTTTATTGTCTTAGTCTTTAAGTTAGATAGATATTGAGAATTATATAGACTAATTGTCATCTAAGTTTGTCATTTATAATTAGACTAATCAGGTTCTTTAGATATATAGAGATTATACTCAGTATAGATAGATAATCTTCAACCTCTTCAAAGAGCTGTAGAATATGGCCTTTAATCTAACTCAGAGTTTCGTGATAGTGAGACACAATTGCTCCTGGCAACACCGCTCTATTCCTGAGAGAATGTTGAGCACCAAAAACACTCCACCTGGAGCCTTTCTATTTTGGCAGAACTGGCCTTTGGGCAAAGAAATGCCCATACCTCAACCACTGACACAGATACAGAGCATGCATCAATGGATAAAACAGGACTGTCATATCCTGCCAAGACAGGGTAAGATAGTTTTGAAAAGTTCCTTGCCTTTAATAATGGTATGTCAGTTATGTTAGGCCTTAGCCAAAATTGGTTGACTCAACGTTGCAAACGAGACTTTGGGTGATTGCCCAGGTAGTCAGTTGTCTCTGTCAATTGTTGCACATTTTGGATATATCTCGTTTGTTGAGTAGTGTTTATTCCCTTCTCAGATCTTTGACTGAGTTGAAGATTATATAATTGTAGTTACTCTTTACATTATTTGGACTTCTTGAGATAGAATGTTTAGCAAAGCTTTTGTTCTCAATATTGTTTGTTGTATTTATTATTTGTTGTCATTGTATGTAGTTGTATTTGGTTTAGTTCTGTCTTATTTAGACAAAAAGGGGAGATGTAGGGATAAGTCCCGCCCCTTAAGGGGCGTGTTCGCCTCGGGCTAATGTCTGCCTATAAATTTGGCGAGCAAGCTCCAAGCTGGTCGCTTCTGCTTTCCTGGTCTCCGCGGGAACGGTGGTTCTGTAAGTCTATTTCTACATTAAAGATATATATATATTTTTACACTCTGTCTGCATTCATTTACGCCGTTACAACCAGGAAATCTCCCACCCAGTCTATCAACTGTGATGGAGTTGCCCCCTGATAATCTAGGTAATACATACTTTGATTTTTCTTCTGGTGCTTTAAGAGTTCCTTGAGCCAGTAACTGCAGTCTGCTGTGGAGATTATCTTGAGGTCTTTCATTAATTGTTCATCATTCATGATAGATCTGGCTTCAAGACTAATCTGTTTAAAGCTCATATTCATTGTGTCCAAGATGAAGGAATACTTTCCACTGATGTTAAATCTCCAGCAGGCACCAACAGTTTGTCCTTGTTCACACTGAGAGAGCATGGTGGCCTGTAAAGTGGGCTGACCTGTGAACCACACACAACACCATCATGCTTCACTCTCATAGATCCATCACTTCTCCAAAGGTCAGGACTTTCCCACTGGTTTATGAGCCAGGATCATTTCCACATGATTTGTTCTTTGTTACCCACTGGGTACCACATGCTTCCAAGGTTGGACCAACGCTCAGCTCTTTCACACTGATACAACCACCATCTCATTCCCACATGTGCTCTGCCCTTCCTCTCCCTTTCCAACTGTTTCTGCTTCTGTATTTGATCCCACACTTACCACTGGTCTCAGTCATCTCTTGTATGGAGTTAGCCAACATCTTCCTGAGCTCTTGCCCCAAGTATTCCAGCTTTTGCATCAAATCTGTCCACACAGGAGTGGCATCTGCCACCTTCCCCAGGTCTCCCAAAGGTGTGGCTTTGTTGTCATTATCATACTGCAGGAAAGGCTCTCCATCCACTGAGCACTGCCCTTCACACCAGGACTGCCCAGATGTGGTACGAGCCTTGACAATGACGTCACAACTAAGAGAGTGTGTATCTGTAAGAGAAACAAGGAGATGAAGTCCAAAGAGGGAGCAGAAATCCACAGGACTCATGGTTTTGTGAAACTAGATGACACCCAGAGTCCCTCTGAAGGGCAGGAGGGAAGGAAGGGAAACTTCTAGTCAAGAAGTCCACCAGCTTCTGAAACCTCATTTCCATGCCCTCTTTGGCTATCTTAGGGTGGTAGCACCCTCAGAATCACACTGTGTCACCAGGTGATTTATCTCACAACTGCTTTTAGTGGCTTTTATCAAGTGTTGGGGGATAAAATATGTCAGATTGTATCTTTCCCAAGACTGAAAATCTATTACTACACAAGGAAAGGAGGTATCATAGAACACATGGTAAATTCAATATGGAACCTGGAGTTCAGGAAAGGCCGCCTGGACTATGCTGCAACTTGTCATGGGAGGGGAGCTGCCACCTGTGAGCACAGTACTCACTGTGTTCCCACTGGGCCACTTCACACAATGCTGGGCATCAGATGACATATTCTCCCTTGTTAAACCACATCCCTAACTCATTCTCAAGAAGAGATCTCTGTCTGACCTCCTCGAAACCCTGATTGTCTCTCCTCTTCGTTAGGCAGTTGTTTCCCAGGACACTTATGGCCCCTGGCCTCCCAGACTTTCCCTAGCAGCAACCGAAGACACAATATCTTAGAGCTGTTCTTTTCAGCAGATTGTACAAACGACCTAGTGAGGATGTACGTGTGTAATGTCCTGTGTGAGAGCACTAAAATATAAAATGAACAGTATTTTTAAAGAATCTTTTTAACAAGTGTGTAATATAATTAAACTAAAAAATTTAAGAGATGTTAAAAAGTCCCTCTTTCCCTCCACCCTCCCCAAAACTACTTCTCCTATGAGGTGGGCTGCTGCAGGTTGGGGACATCCTTTCCTGTCCCCTTCAACCAGATTTCTCTTCCTTCTCTCTGTGTTTTCTACCACCTGTTTCTTCTCTCTCCCCCCCCCGCCGCCATACACAGTCTCTCTCTCTCTCTCTCTCTCTCTCTCTCTCTCTCTCTCTCTCTCTTCTTTTGCCTTTCTGTTACTTTTAAGACTTGAATTTGTTCTTGAATGGCTGGAGTTCTTTCTCACTCAATGCCCCCTCCTGGAGGATTTGGTGGACATGAACATGAGCCCTCTGGAGTAGAGAATTGGCTTTGTAGTTCTGAACTAAAGTTCACAAACTTGGCACTTTGATGCATCATATAGACTAAACATCAGTTATTGGTAAGAAAAATCCACTTAGAAGTTTGGTAAAAGGAAATTGTTTTGCTATAGCAGGAACAGGGAATTATGAAGGTGATTTAAAGAACAAATGCCCGATATAACTTTAAAATATGCAACAATATGCAGATGCCCAATATGCAGATTCCCAGGGATGAAAACTGCACCAGGGCAGAGTTGTGGTGGTTTGAATAAGAATAGCTGCCACAGTCTCTTTTATTTGAATGCTTGGTTATCAGGGAGTGCCACTTCCTAAGAGGAAATAGGGTTGTGGTCATGTTTGAGTAGGTGTGGTATTATTGGAGGAAGTGTGTTATTGGGGGTGGAATTTGAGGTTTTAGAAAGCCCATTACAAGTCCAGATGCCTTTGGATCTGGATGTAGAACTCTCAGCTACCATATCTGACTGGGTACCACCATGAAGATAATAAATTAAACCTCCAAAACTGTAAGCAAGCCCCAATTAAAGGCTTTCTTTTATAAGAAGTACCAAGGTCATGGTGTCTCTTCACAACAATAAAACTCTGAGCAAGACCATGTTTCTCCCTTAAGTTACATTTGGTAGAGGGTTTATCACAGCAACTGAATGAAACCAGAACAACACATGCCAGATCCCCTGGATACCGCAGGTGGCTTCCTGGACCTGGTCAGAGGCTAGCCCATACTACAGGACACAGAAAATCTAGGCTGGTTGAATCTGGCAGTACAAGAGTGGGGATCAAAAAATCTCAGAGAAGTACATGTGCCAGAGTGGATGGAACAGCAAACATTTCCAGGGGAAGAGTGCAGAGTCCATGCTGTCTGTGGATGCTGGAGTATCGCTGCTGAGAAGCACAGTGAGAAGAACCAGGAAGGGCACAAGCATTGCTCCAAGCTCAGGGATGATGATGATGTTTCGAGGGGGTGGGGTTCGGAAATGGTATTTTCGAATCACAGTAAATATGGCACAAAAAAAATCCCATCAGCTAGAATGGTCATGTGGCACTAACAACAAGGACAGTGGTCCATTGATGACTCACCTTGAAGCCCAACTGCTTAAGGGAGTCATGGCTAACAGAACACAAAACTTCTAAATATACAGAGATTGTTACCAAACCCAGATATGGTTGGGTTTTAATAATTAAAGACAAAACAGATGATCAAAATGCTGAAAGCTGCTGTCCCATGAAAACCCCGACTCCTGTGCCCATTGTCTAAACTGAACCATTGGGGAAGTGGTTAAGGGCACTTGTTCTTGTAGCTGATACAGGTTTGATTCTCAGCAACCACACATGGTGACTCACACTGCCTGTAACTTGAGTTCCAGGGGATCAAATGTCCTCTTTTGCCCTCCAGATGCATCAGGAACATATGTGGTGCACATACATACATTCAGTCAAAACAAAATAAATATTAAAAACAATTAAAACTAAACTACCTCAAAGATAATTCAGATTGCCTTCCTGGGGGACTGATCAGATCCCACGAGAGTGATCATTCAGGCCTGCATCAAGTGCAGGTATTCTTTCTGTATTACTTCATTACTCAGGTATGAACTCCTAGATGCTCCTGTGAGTATCTAGTGTTGTTATTTGAATGAACCTGTCCTCTGTAAAGCAGGATGTTTGATTACTTGGAAACCAGTTGGTGGCAGCTGTTTGACTAGGTTCAGGAGGTAAGGCCTGGCTGAAGGAAGTATGTCACTGAGGATGTGGCTTTAAAAATCATTCTGATTTCTTCATCTCTGGGCCTTGCTTGAGGTTTAAGATGTGTGTTCTGAGCTAGCCCTGGTGTCACATGGCTCTCATGCCAGCAGTTGAGAGGCAGAGGAAGGCAGATCTTTATAAGTGGAAGGTCAGCCTGTTTCATATAGCGAGTTGTATGATAGCTGGAGATAGATAGTAAGCCCTTATTTCAGAAACCCAAACCAAATCTTATCAAACCAAAAAAATATGTGGGCTGTAAGTTTGCTGCTCCAGTCACCATAATTTCCTGATGCCATGCTTGTCTGGTGTGAGATAAATCCTTGTTTCACAGTTTTCTATACTGTGATAAACACCAAGTGTGGCCTTGGTGTTTATCACAGTATAGAAGTGACTAACACCACTATTCTGTAAATACTGAAGTCTTCATTGGACAGCCCTTCCTGTTATACCTGCTCAGCTCTGCTCATGGAGTTTGAAAGCAGCAGGGACAATACAACCATGAAGAGCATGGCTGGAACTGCCCCTCGGGCCATCTGTCCCAGGACAATCTGTCAGCCTGAGGAGTCAGTTCTTGGAAATGAACCTGAAGGGGGGGCTGAGTTCATGGCAGTGTCTAATTGGAGAATCATCTTGCTAGGGCAGAAGTTAGCCTGACCCACCTGCATAGAAAACACATTCCATTTCACTGTGGCTCCTGGCATGGTCCTGGGCCCTGGGAGAGAGCAGCCTGTGGACCTGGGCTATCAGAAGGCCCATCAGGCCTCAGGCAGACATCATGAGGTAAACTCTTTCCATCTAGGTTTTTAAGTGGTCAGAGTCACACAAGATATCCCAACAAGTTACTCACGTGTTAACTGCCTATCAGGGAGAGATAAGGAGGTGTCTGACAGAACATTTCCTGTTCCCCAGATGATTGAGGAAATCTTATCTCATATAGATAAAGTGACTGAGGTAAATCCTCAAGTAAGTTGCAATGCTCCCATAGAAAGCACCACAAACCTCAAGGCCATGAGATCCAAAGAATCCCACAGCAACGAAGAGAGCCGGAGGTCCCGAATGCAGGATCTCCTTCGTCATTTCTAGATGGCCTAGATTGCAGGTAGCATAGAACCCACAGCTGACTGGGAAACATGCAGCTTGCACAGTACATTTAAAGATATTCTCGGGGATGGGCACCAATACTGTTGCATGGGACATGCCCTAATCTGGGGACAGAGGCCAAATCTGCTGCCACACTAAAAACTAAATACTTAAAATTATATAGTATGAGCTATGATATGAAATCCATACACCAAAGCAACAGCAAAAACAAAAGTGAAAGCAAGTGAGAAACTCCGGGTTTGGGACGGCCTGCCTTGGAAACACCTAATGTGATTTGCTGAGAAAAATACCTTGGGAAGGTCAGAAAGGAAGTTTGATGGCAAAGAGGTTCAGGAGTGGTGGAGAGCTTGTGAGGAATCCCCCTGGAAGATTGTCTTCAGAGTATCTATTGCCTTAAGTCCACGGGAGCTGTACCAGTCTGTTCATGAAGTCTGGCACTGTGCCCATCACCCTAATCCTCCTGACTCCGTTTAGGCTTCCTGTGGACCCCAGTATGGTTGAATACTGATGGCATCACCAGTGATTCCCCTCTGGCACCTTGCCCTCCTCATTCCTGCCACCCAGTAGCTCTCTAGCGCCTCCCCTGAGCATGGTAGGGTCGGGTGAGGGTCATGTACTTCACGAGCAGTGCGGCATTCCAGAGAGCCCAGGAGGACTGCTACGGCATGATTCAGTAGCCTGTTCCCCCTCCCCCAATACATACACACTACCCACGCCCCTCAAACTAGATCATAGCAACTCACCAGCGGGCAGCATTGACCACAGACAGATCAGTAGAACCGAAAAGCACACAGCTAGGGTGGAAAGACAGTGCTGGGCGGCTGCATTCTTTGCCATACCCTGAGCAACAGGTTTAGTAACTGGAGCTGCAAAGAAAGGCAGTGACAGTGTCGCTTTGCAGAGCACTCCACATAAAGATTCGCAAAGGGCTGACAATTAACCTTAGGCGTGGCTCAGTTTGATCTGACCACTGTGGGTCCTACCCCGGGGAGGCAGAGACTATGATCTGAGTGGTGCAGTATTACCGTTGTTGTCCAATCCCCAGGCTCCAAAATCTCCTGCTCCCACCCAGGCAATCAACCGCTGCTCCACCATATGGTAGCTGGAGCTGTATACTATTGGAAGTTACTTTAGTCATGTGGCCGGACAACAGAATGTTCCCAGGAACTTGGGAGTCTTTTCTGAAAATATATTTACCCATGTGTTTAAGGACAAGTGTTTAGAGACTGTTGTTAGAGATTATGCTGGTTTAGTAAATTAGTGGTCGTGGATTCTCCTCCAATAACCATGAGTTTAGCACTGATTAGTTAGCTAGGTTCTCAGTACCAGGCATGATGTCCCTCTTGCTGAGCAGGTCTTAAGTTTAGTGACAGAGCTGCTGGTTACCACCAATGCATATGTGCCACTTCTGTACCGATAAGGGTTATTGTGGCATGCTGCTCATTGATGTGGTCCGTAGGCATCAATTGATGGGGACTGTTGGATGCCCCCTTTTTTGGAAGCTTGCATGGTACCTTTCAGAACAATGAACGGTAGTCCCCCAGGGAGGTGAGTTTAGGTCTGTTCTAGCTCAGCAGCCTCTGGATCCTGTTTCTAAAGTGCATGGTGTCTTCAGCAATAGGGACTTACCTTCCACCTCTGTTGTATAGAGAAGGGCAACAGAAATAGGCTGCATGCTTTGGGAGTTTTTAGCAGCCCTGACCAACAACTCAAAAGAAGGCTTCTCTGGCCTATTATTGGGATTTTGTTAGGTAGTCTCTTGAAGGGAGTGCCATCAGCCCCCATGAAAAAAAGTTCATTAAAAGTATGTATGTATGTATGTATATTTATTTACATTTACATAAATAGCATACAGTTATTTACTGATTTACATTTGTTATTTTTTAGGTAAACAGTTAATAGTAAGACTCCTTGTGGCTTTTGCAACCATCATGCTGTTATTTTCCCTCCCTTCCTCTTTCTCTAGTATTTATCTCCCTCTGCCTTCCCTAAGGAAACCTCATTTTCCATATTATCCTATCAGCTCAATTGTATTAATTCTGATATTCCCCTTTATCTTCCTCCTGCCCTTTTTCTGTACTGCCCCCTTTCCCTTCCTGAGCCCCTCTTTTCTTTTCCCTATCATATTATCTAATACCTAGAAAATATTCCTAAGCTCACAATCAAGACTGTAATTTTGCCCACACTCAAACATATTACATTTTTTTGGGTCTGCAGCCCTCCTTTGACATGGACTTTCACTAGATCCTGAGACTCGGTATCTGTTTCATGTTTTATCACAGTGACAATCAAGGGCATCTGGAGTTCCCAAACAAACCTTTTCAGTCACCTCTTCACACTAATATGGGAGATTGTATCTATGTTACCATCCTCCCTCAAAACAAAAGGCCACTAGAATCTGTCTGCATTGGACCCTGTCAAGTATGCACAGTCCAACTGTAGTCAATAACAAGGCCTGCCACTGTGGATCCATCTGTCCAGAGTTAAGATGCTCCATCCACTGAATCTCCACTGCTCTGCTTTTTGAGCCTTTTGCAGCAGATCTGTTTCCTCTTCCAATGAGACCTAATTCCCCCACCCCCCGTGGGTTGTGGGGCTAAATTCAGTTGTCTTATGTCTTAATTAGGCTTTCTATTGCAGTGATGAAGCACCATGACCAAAGCAAATGTCCGGTTCATACATTATACCATCAAGCAGAACAGGCAAGAGCAGTTTCTTGCCCAAATGGCTAACAAACTCCAGAAGCATCCTTTCAATGCCCATCATCCTCTTGAAGTAGATTGGTGCTGCCAGGAACAGATGTGTCTCATTGTCAAGAAAAATCTAAGTTCTTAAAATATTTTAAATGCTATTATGTTAGTCTTTGAAAGGTTTGAAGAATACCTATTCATCTGAAATATATCTCTGTACATCTAGAAAACCTAACTAACACAACTAAAGTTTGACTACTATAGATGACTACTTATTAACCTATATTTCTTAATTATATATTATATTTTTAAGTGAGCTACACAAACACAATACCTTAATCAAGAGCTGAAATATACATATAGCAATATTGACCTTAAATTTGTATCAATAAACCAAGATCTGTACCAATGCAAAGTATTCCTCTCTATAGCATATCCCCCTTTAAATGTAAACAAACATTTATAAACAATCATTTAGAGAATTTGGGCATTGTTCTCTAGACTACTTCCTGCTATTTGGGGGCTCTATTAATCAGGCCTTTCATGGGGTATCCTGTATGGTAGGTCCATCTCAGCCAGCAGTCCTGTAGCTGTCATAGGACCATCTGAGCCATTTTTTTTGGGGGGGGGGGCGTTTCTTTTAATCAAACCATATTAGCTGGTAAGGAATCCATAGCTTTCTATCCTCTGTGGAACCTCTTTTTGAAAATGACATATCCTTAGACTCAAATTTTGAAGTCAAAACACCTTTAAAATATATGTGTTGTATTAACTTAATAGCCCTTACAATAAATTCTCTCTCTGTACTTGGTTCATTCATAGTCAAAAAATTCAAAGAAAACACAATAATAATCCAGACTCTCTGTGTATATTCCATCTTTAAGTGCCTTCTTTTTCTTACTCTATTACCTTTTCTACAAGTTTAATATTTATTTTATTATCTTTACTCCTTTAATCTATGACTGTCTGTACTCTTCTATATTATAACTGTCTATATTCTTTTTCCCCTTTCTCTTTCAACTCTACACATATTTTTCCAAGACTGTTACCAATTTAGAGGTCTTTTTTATTTGAATATGTCCTTATTGCATATCTGTAGTAATTTTCTAACCATCAGTGCTTTAATAATTTTCTGACCAGCAGCACTTTTAAAATGGTAAGCAGCTTTGTCTTAGTAGTGCTAGATGCTGACTCTACCTCTCTCAGGCTTTCAATATGGCTGAGGTAGTTCATTGACAGCTAAGAGATGCTTGTACTGTCAGAGGACCAAAGTTCAAATCCCAGCACCCACGTCATCCCCAACACTGAAGTACACAGACATACATATAAAAAACCATTTATATACACACAAGAAAGTACATAAATCTGAAAATTAATAAATAAATTGAATGTCTGCAGGCTTCTGTATTTCTGTATGAACTTGCCTCCCTCCTATGGAGAATACTCAGGATTTCAGTAGAGATCACAGAAAGTCTGCAGGTTTAGATCACATGTTTTTAATGTATGTAAATATAATTGATTTTTTTTATCTGTTGGTACTTTTATTCTTCCAATATATACTCAATGTGTGACTTTTAATATCATGTTACTGAACTCATGAGGGTTTTCTAATTTTTTTTAATTTTTTTATTTTTTATTTTTTTATTTTCGAGACAGGGTTTCTCTGTGGCTTTGGAGCCTGTCCTGGAACTAGCTCTGTAGAACAGGCTGGTCTCGAACTCACAGAGATCTGCCTGCCTCTGCCTCCCAAGTGCTGGGATTAAAGGCGTGCGCCACCACCGCCCGGCCATGAGGGTTTTCTAAATACGCCATCCTGTCATGTGCAAGTAGAGATTCGTCACCCTGTACATTTCCATGTAGATGCATCTTATTTCTTGTTCTTGCCCAATAAGCTAGTATTTCTACTGCTATATTGAGTACAAATTGTGAAAGCAGGTACCTTCCTGAGTTTTAACTTCTCACTGTTTACTGTGAAGTTAGCTGTGTTGTAGTGTGCATCTGTGTATGTCCCCATGTGTATAAGGACATTCTTCCCATACCTAGTTTATTGACAGATTTCTATGAGAAAGTGTGTTGAGCTTTGATACCTTTTTCTGTATTTGTTGAGGGGATCATGAAACCTTTGCCCTCATTCTCTTCATTTGGTGCAGCACCTTTATTGACTTGGGTATCATTGAAAAATACTCCTTGTCCATTGATTTTGAGTAAGGACAGAGAGCTCCTGGGGTAAAGAAACCAATGTCCTAATTGTGTTGTTTACTACTTCATTGAGTTTTTTCTAATGTATCTATGATTTATAGTTTTTCAGATTTTTGTCTTATCTTTCTTACTTTCTGTCTTCTGCTTTCTGGAGGTGACTCTGTGCTGCATTTATTTTTAGAGTATAAATTAAGATTATTGACAAGAAGCCTTACTTGCTTTTTATATAAGCATTTATTATTTTACATATCTTTTTAACCATCTTTTTATTTGTGTATGGAAGAATCTTTCAGAAAGCTATTTTTAATATCTGTTTCAAATAAATAAAACTTACACACAAGAACACACAATTAGCTTTAGATCTCCTGATTTAGTTCATGAGAAATGCAGATTTTTATTTGATTGGCTTTATTTTTATTTAAATTTTTATTATTTTATATGCATATGGGTATTGTTTCGTCTGAATATACATGGGTGCATCATGAATCTGCTGGTTGCCCCTGGAGACCAAAAGAGGTGTCAGACTCACTGGAACTGGAATTACAGGTGATTGTGAAACTATACTGGCCTGGTAATTGAATGTGGACCTTCTGGAAGACTATCCAAAGTACTTAATCACTGAGTCATCTCTCATACCCATAGTTTGTTTATTGTTTATATAAAAATACTCAATATATCATTATTACTTAGGTCATCCAGAAGAATCTTACCTAGGTCAGCACACAGTACATTTTGTCTTCAAATTATAGCAGACCTAAGAGATGAATGCATAGCCTCTGATGCCCATCCATTTTTGAGATTCAGCAATGAACTCTTACTTATTTTAAAACTGCATCAATGTAGTTATTCACATGACTGGGAAGTCTGATTTGTGGGGTCTGACTCAGAACATGAATGAGAGAAGTGTTTGAAATGTATTTTCTGAGTGTGTGTAAACAGACACAACACTTTAGTTTCCCAGCTGCCCAGGCATAAATAATCACACAGAAACTATATTAATTACAACACTGGCCAATAGCTTAAGTGGTGTAGGTGTTGCTTCTGTTTGTGTGTTGCTATCATTGGTTAATGAATAAAGATACTGCCTTGGCCTAGTTGATAGGGCTGAACTTAGGTAGGTGGAAAAGACAGAACTGACTTTTGGGAGGAAGGAAACAGAGTCAGAGAGAAGCCATGGATCCTCTGCCTGAGATGGACACTGGTTAGAATCTTTCCCGGTAAGCCACTACCACGTGGTCATACACAGATTAATAGAGATGGGTTAAACTGAGGTATAAGAGTTAGCCTATAAGAAGTTAGAGCTAATGGCCAGGCAGTGTTTTAATACAGTTTCTCTGTGGTTATTTTGGGTGTAAGCAAGCCGGGTGGCTGGGATGAATAAGCTGGCCCCTCCCTCTACACTAAAGTGTATTCCTAGCTAGCTCTTACATCTTAAATTAACCCATTTCTATTCATCTGTTTATCACCACAAGGCTGTGGTCTATGGATAAGGCATTGGCATCTTTCTCCTTTGGCAGCAACGTGGCATCTCTGTGACTCTGCCTTCTTTCTCCCTACATTCAGTTTAACTTTCCTCACCTAGCTCTATTCTGCCCTGCCATAGGTCAAAGCAACTTTTTTATTAACCAATGGTAATAAAACATATTCACAGAATACAGAGGGGAACCCCACATCATCTCCCCTTTTCTGTCTAAATAAAAAGGAAGGTTTAACTTTAACATAGCAAAATTATATATAACAAAACAGATATCAAGTAAGAATTACAGTTACAATATATTTTCTGTTTCTCTCTGGCAAAATATTTTATAGAGAAAATATTTTATCTTTGTGAGCCTAAAGTTTCATATCTACTTATCTTTTATCATAACTAAGGAGAACAATGATTGTAACTATCTGTCTTCAACTCCATCAAAGACTCCAGAAGGATATAATATTATCTAAGTAAACAGAAAGAGCATGGTAAGCAACTTTGAAAACTCTAGAATTAACAGAGACATCTCACTGCCTGGACAGTCATCCGCAGTCATTCTTTTGTAACTTTGGGGTATCCATCTTCAGCCTATAGGCCCAAAGTCTTTTTCAGATAAGCAGGAAATTTGAAAGATTGTCTGGCCTATATTGGCAGTTTGTCAGTCACTTTCTTCTGTGTCCTGCAGAATGTCTGGCAGACTTTCATGAAGCAGGAACCCTGAAGTACTGTCTCACCTTCTTTAAGTAAGTTCAGCACTCATTTTCCTGTGGGTCCGCATGCCCAGTTTATACAGCACATCATCAAGCAGTCCAGAAAAGACCAGTTTCTTGCCCAATGGCTAGCCTTGTCACATTGAAGGCAAATTTCAAAGCAAGTTTTTTCAATGCCCATCAACTTCTCTGAAGTAATTCGTGCTGCCAGAAGCAGACATGTCTCACTGTTGAGAAAAGTCTAAGTTCTTCAAACCTTTTAATTTTCATGTTCTGTACGTTTTTGAAGTGTTGAATATAATCTGTCTAACTGAAATATATCTTTGTATACCCAGAAAAACTAACTAATGTTACTACAAATTTGACTATTATAAGTGACTATCTACTAATCTGTAGTGTTAATTATGCATTACATTTTTGAATGATCTGAACAAGCACAATACTTTAATCAAGAGAACAGTGTACACATATAGATATACGTATACATATAGTGTTACAAAATCAAACTAAAATTTGTATCAATAGACCAAGATCCTACCAATGCAAATTATTCACCTTTAAATGAAAACAAACATTTATAAAGAATCATTTGAGAATTTTGGCATATTTTCCTCCAAATTGCTTCCTGCTGTTTGTTGGACAAAGTATTTTGGGAGTTTATGGAGACCTTTTGTGGGGTGGTCTTGTTCCAACAAATCACATTAGCCTGGAAGTAATCCACAGGTTCTTATGCTCTGTGGAAACAAAAAGAGAATCTCCCACTGTAAGATATCCTAAGCCTCTGCCTTCTTTTTGTCTGGCTCAATTTTTGAAGTCAATCTACCTCTCTCTATGTATGTGTGCTGGTTTAGCTTAGCAGCCTGCATAATGAAATGTCTCTCATTAACAGTCAAAAAACTTAAAGAAAACACAATAATATACATAATCCAGACCCTCTGTGTATTTTCCACATTACTTTTACTTTGTTTTTAAAGACTTTGTTTTATCTTTTAAACTATTTTTCTTATTCCTGTCTATACTCTTTTCCATCTCTCTCACAAGATACATTTTTAAAACATACTGTCTCATTAGGAGCTCTTTTATGTCTGAATCTGTCCTATTGTGTATCTGAAACCCTTTTCTGACCAGGAGCATTTTTTTTATTTTTATTTTTTTGTTTTTTATTGGCTTTTTTTTATTTAAATTTATTTATTAAGGATTTCTGCCTCGTCCCCGCAACCGCTTCCCATTTCCCTCCCCCTCCCCCTCCCCCTCCCCCCGATCAAGTCCCCCTCCCTCATCTGCTCGAAGAGCAATCAGGGTTCCCTGACCTGTGGGAAGCCCAAGGACTGCCCACTGTGGGAGCCTAGGCAGTTTGGATGCTCACCGTACGAGACCTGGATAGAGGTGGACCAGGAGCATTTTTAAAACTGGTAAGCAGTGTGGTTGCTGCAGCATTGGATGCTGGCTGTGTCTCTCTTAGTCTTTCAGTATGGCAGAGTTATATTTACTGCCTGCTCTGTGAGTCATGCTCACTGAACCAGTTCCAAGTGTGCAGCAGGTCTATGTCACTGCCATTAAGCAACTTGCCACGTGTTGGTCACAAACTCCATTCAAGTGCTCCATAACAGGACCTCCTGAAAGACCCAGAGCTGTTTATGCTGCCAGTATGAACCAGGGAGCCATCTCTTAAAGAAGCCATGCCTCTACTGGCCACCAGCAAAAAGAGATTATCCAAAAGTAATGCTGCTACCATGAAACTGTGTTTGGCTCCTCTTTTTTTTTTTTTTTTTTTGGCCTTATATGGATTTATGCCCCATACAGTGGGCACCATTTTATAAATAAAGACTGCTCATTCATTTCCTGGCCACCTAGACTCAATCACACAGAAAACCTATTAATTGTAACACTGCTTAGCCTATAACTTAGTCATATTCCTAGCTAGCTCTAACATTTTAAATCAGCCAATTTATATTCATCTGTGCATCACCACAAGGCTGTGGCCTACCAGTAAGTTTCCAGTGTTTTTCTCCTTCAGCAGCTACGTGGTATCTCCCTGACCTGCATTCTTTCTCCCCACATTCAGTTTAGTTTTCTCCACCTAGCTCTATTCTGTCCTGCTATAGGCCAAAGTAGTGTTTTTTATTAAACAATGGTAATAAAACATATTCACAGCATACAGAGGGGAACCCCACATCACGTGTGTAGAGAACATGTGACAGCTAGAGGGGGTGCTGCACCATCAGGACTGGCCAACCTGTGTGCCTGTCGGCTCTCTGCCAAAAGCAATTACCTCTGGCGCATGGACAAACAGACAGAGAGAAAGGCGTGCACTGAAACTGAAGAGTCAACTTCACCTTTCCTCTTTTGGGTCATGGGAAGAAAGCCTGTCAATCATTGTCTGCCCCTCTTCAGGACCTGTAATTTGAAAACTTTCAGAACACATCACCTGTCTCTACGAGTTGCACTGTCTAGCAATGCTCCTGGGCCTCTGTTGAGACATTCACTGTGTAATGAGGAGGAACGTGGGAAGAGAATGGGTTCGTCCTTGCCAGAAGCCCCACATATCAATCAACGCCCTTCAGTCATGGCTCACACACCCAGAACTGAGTTCTTAGTATCTGCATGGGAACCACTTCTGCATCTGTCCACCACCGGGGAATTTTGCTTGCATTATATGTGCACAAGAGACTCTTTTCATGTTCACCTTCATCTGAGTAGTATGACATTTTACAGGTGCTTCTCTATCAGAAGATTCAATTTGTTGAGGTGAGAAAATGATTTTTCCATTTTCCCCTAGATCATAGGTGATGTGGGATTTTTCTTTGTATGCTGTGATTACCATGGATAAAATAAATAAACTGCTTTGGGCCTATAGCAAAGATATAGGGGAACAGAGCTAGGTTGGGGAAAACTAAGTTGAATTCTGTGAGAAAGGAGGAAGAGTCAGGGAGAAGCCATGGAGCCACCGCCAGAGACAGTCATGCTGAAACTTTGCCAGTAAGCCACTGCCACATGGCAGTACACAGAGTAATGGAGACGGGTTACATTAATATGTAAGAGTTAGCCAATAAGAAGCTAGAGCCAATTGGCCAAGCAGTGATTTAATTAATACAGTTTCTGTGTGGTTATTTTCAGGTCTAATCTGCTGAGCAGCAAGAAGGACCAAGCGGCCTTCCTCCAACAAGTAGTGTTCATGTTTCTCCCAAATCTCTAAAATTGTAAAATATATTACAGTTGTAATATATTATCATGCATAATAACATATACTAATAAATATATAAATGCTTTATATATTAGTATAATAATATATAATTATATAAAATGGTATAATATATTATAGTTGTTTCTCTATCAGAAATTTCAGTTTGTTGAGGTAAGAAAATGATTTTTTCATTTTTCCCTACATTGTAGTGTCCATACATCTCCTGAGTCTCCCAGTGTCAAATCATTACTTTCAAACACATTTGTCTCTGTTCTGTCACCTCTGTGTTTTCTTAACTTTACCCATTCTACATTTGAACACGACTTTCAGATTTAGAAAATGCTGTCTGAGTTTCCACCAATGTGACTCTGTGGTTACATTATTGTCACCTTAACCTAAAAGGCTCCTGTCACTTTTCTCCTCTGCTCATTTCCCACTCAGGAAGATGTTGTAATAGGAGCGGCGGACTACGTTCCCGGCACCCGGCCGCCCGCATGGCTAGCTTTACCTGAAATAATTACACGGAAACTGTATTCTTTTAAACACTGCCTGGCCCATTAGTTTCAGCCTCTTAACCCATTTCTAATAATCTATGTAGCACCACGAGGTGCACTTACCAGGAAGGATCTTAACCTGCATCTGTCTGGAGTGGGAGAATCATGGCGACTCCCTGATCCAGCTTCTTTCTCCCAGCATTCTGTTCTGTTTTCTCTGCCCACCTAAGGGTTGGCCTATCAAATGGGTCTAGGCAGTTTCTTTATTAATAAGAAATCACTCCCACATCAGGAAGAGGTGAGTTCTCATGTCATGTCAGGTCAGTTAGAGCCAAAATATCACATTCCAAAAGAATATGTTCAACTTGAAAACTTTCCTCCATTACAGAATTTTCCTGCTCATCTATTGGAAACCTGGTTTACTAGAACTGGTGCAAGACACCTGCTAAGATACTCTATGCTGTTGCTCTGTTGCTATAGGATTAAGCTTTTTATTGTGATTTTAAAACCTGGTCTTTATTTTTTCTCGTTAAAATATTTTCTAGTTTCTCTCTCTCTCTCTCTCTCTCTCTCTCTCTTACTTAACATGCAGCTATACAGAATGAAGCTGTTCAACACTGAAATGTTGGAGTATTTCCCACACATCTTCCTGTTAATTGACTTCACATTTCCTATTGTTATGGTCAGATAGCATTATTTTTATAATTTTTGGTATATATGATGACTTTTAAAAAGATGCTTCTTGCTGGGCATGGTGGCACACATCTTTAAATCTACCATTTGCAAAGCAGAGACAGGTGATCTCTGTGAGTTCAAGATTTACTGGTGAGTGAATGCAAGCTCACAGGAAAGTCCCATCAACATCACAATTCCATGCCATGCTTTGTCTTACAGTAAATGGCACAAATTCTGAAGACACCATCAGAAGTAGTTTTTGTTGCTTTTAAGAAACCATAGGTCATGTCCTGCAGAGTTCACAGAGGCAGCTGCTAAGGATCATGGGAGATCAAATTATAGATGAGGAAGTCAAGGAGCAGCATGGGGAAGTACCTAGGGATGGAAATGTGGTGTTGATTCCAGTGGCCTCCTGCATATCCAAGTACAGCATCCTAGTCTACTTCATAGACTTTCTTTTTAATGTTTCCTTTTTCTTCTTTTTGTATTTCTTTCAAGCATTTCTGACTGTTTCAGTTGCTGTGACATCCAGTGGGAATGACATTGTGAAGGGTAGTGAGTAAGAGAGCATAAATAAATGTCTACTTTTGATCAAGACCAGCCAAACACTTCTGTAGTTCTGGCTTCACTGATATTTAAGTACTTTTGTTTTCCTTTGAGACAGTGTTTCACTCCATAGCCCAAGTTGGCCTAAAACTCACTATATATCCCAAACTGCCTCCAACTTGGTGCAATTCTCCTGCCTCAACTTCCAAGGGTGGTCATGGAGCCACCCTATTATCAGCCTTAAAAGTTTTATATCACAAAAATAATTACACAGACTCAAAAAGGACAAAAGAAAGCAGAACTTTATGTTAACTGATGGTGGAAGCCTAAATTAAAATTCTAAAACCCATAAGAAAAATCATATCTTCATCATTATCCTGTGCTTTTATTCTAGATTATATAAGGGAAAAGCAAAAATGACAGTCATGCTTTGTGTGACCTGATTTAACAAACCAAAGCCAGGTGATCTCAATTCCAAAGGTCAAATCCATCTGACTAGCAGTTCTATACGTACCAATGCCTAACAAATCAAACAAACTTGTTTATTGCTCTATGTTGTCAGAATCTCACTGTGTAGCGGGCTGTTTTTGATCTTGGTGATCCTACAGGCCCAACCTCTCTAGGGCAGAGATTATAGGTCTGTACTTTGAACTGTGATGCCAGCTCCTCCAATAGTCTTTGAGTATTCCATTGTTGAATTTTGATGTCTATATTAAACTATCCAGGTTACAAATGTACAGAGTCATTTACATGTATGATATTTTAATCCTTACATATGTCCATGCTAAAGTTATTGTTCTTATTATTATGTTATTTTTTAAAGTCAGAGTTTTATGTCACCCAGAGTGGTGTCATGTTGTAGGAGCTGTGGGCCTCTTCCCACAGCCTGGCTCCTGGCCATCTGGCTAGCTTGTGCCCCAAAATAACAACATACAAATTTTATTGTTTTAAACACTGCTTGGCCCATTATATCTAGCCTCTTCTCCGCTAACTCTAGCACCTGGACTAGCCCATTTCTAATAATGTGTGTAGCACCCCAAGGTGCGCTTACCAGGTAGATTCTATCCTACGTCCATCCTGGGTCGGAGCTTCATCGTGTCCGCCCCAGAGAGGAGAGCTATTGAGTCTGAGCTCACTTCCTCTTCCTCCCAGCATTCTGTTCTGTTTACTCCACCCACCTATGTTCTAACCTATGAGGGCCAAGCAGTTTCTTTATTTTTTTAACCAATGACCTTCCTCTATCAGTGTCACATTCATTATGTAATTAAGGATGACCTTGAATTTCTGGTGCTCCTGCTCCTACTTCCCAAGCACTGGGATTACAGACTTGTGCCCCCTAACTATGGATTGAAATGCCATTGCACTCTTGTGAAAGAGAATGAACACAGTGGGAATTCAGTTCTCTCCTTTCACTGTGAGTCTCTGCAATCATGGGGCCCGTCTAGGGGTTTGGTAGAATTTCAAGTCCTGAACTTCCTTAGGGTAAAAGTGTGGTTCCTTGGTTCTGGTCTCAGGGCCAGACTGTTCTTTCACTGGCCCTTTTTACCCTACAGATAGCATGTATGTTCCTGAGACAGAACATCTACTGAACACACAGAGAAAGGAGGCATCATAGAACACATGGTAAATTCAATATGGAGCCTGGAGTTCAGGAAGGCCTCCTGGACTATGCTGCAACTTGTCATGGGAGGGGAGCTGCCACCTGTGAGCACAGTACTCACCGTGTTTCCACTGGGCCCCTTCACACAGCAATGCTGGGCATCAGATGTCAGATTCTTCCATGTTAAATCACTTCCCTAACTCATTTTCATGAAGACATCTCTGTGACCTTCTCAAAGCCCTGACCTTTCTTTTCTTCCTCAGGCAGTTGTTTTCCACTACATTTATGGCCCTGGTCTACCTGACTTTCCCTAGCAGGAACAGAAGACACAATATCCTAGAGCTGTTCTGTTCAGAAGACTGTTCGGGATTTTATTAATTGTGTCATGACAGGGTCTTCCAGCAGTCGGGAGGCTAGAAGACCCTGAATGTCTGATACAAGCTACTTTTAAAGGGAAAAACCACAGAAGGAAGGAGTGTCTGGGGGTTGTTCTTTAACTATTGTGATTGGCTTATTCAAAAGGGCTATTACCAATAATTGGCTGGAGAGCGGTTGCCCGATCATATGAGGTAAGAGGAAACATCTGAGGGTCACTTTGCCCCTTTCCCAGGGCCTAAGTCAAAACATCAGTCACCGAATCAATACCTAAGGGTTATCTTGTCCCTATTCAGTAACTGAGTTCTATTTGGGGAACATTCACAAGAACTCAGTGAGATGATGGAACGTTCCCAACATTTCAGTACGTGTGTGGGCAATTGTTAGGTCCTTGGGGGGGGGGGGGGAGCAGAGCATTACTGATGTGACTGAGAGTTGTCAGAAATGGCTTCAGAATTGTCTTAAAGTTCTACGTTTTCCCCGGTTATTTGGTCAAATATCCCAATCCTGGGATATTAGTAAATTTGGGGGACTATTTTGGAGGTGGTCTATACCACCTCTATGGTTTGTGAGGAAACCTGCCAAGTCAGTTTCTGGGGTGCATGGGGATTGTTACAGATGGGCTGGGGTAACAAAGCAAGGGCTTGAGGAGGCATGGAACTGCAGGGCAAACAGGTGTGAGCTGCTGCTGTTCTGGCTGTGGAGTACTGGGCTTTTCTCTTATCCCTCCAGATATACCCCAGGAGTCATAATTCTGGAATGGATGCCTGTAGTGAGGAGCTGAGGGCTGTGTTCCTGCCCCCTCAGCTCCCGGCCACCTGGCTAGCTTATGCCCTGAAATAATTACACAGAAACTGTATTCTTTAAACACTGCTTGGCCCATTAGCTCTAGCCTCTTACTGGCTAATTCTCACATCTTGCTTTAACCCATTTCTAATAATGTGTGTAGCACCACGAGGTGGCTTACCAGGGAGGATCTTAACCTGTGTCTGTGTCGGGTAGGAGAATCATGGCGACTGCCTGACTTGGCTTCTTTCTCCCAGCATTCTGTTCTGTTTACTCCACCTACCTAATTTTCTGTCCTATTAAAGGGCCAAAGCAGTTTCTTTATTTAACCAATGAAATCAACACAAAACAGAAGACTCCCACATCAGATGCGAGATTTCTGGGTGCCCTGGCTTGTTCAGATGGATAGATAACAGTATGGGAAGAACAGCATTAGGATTATATACTGTTTTCCATAAGATCCTAAAAGGGGGGGGGGGGTTTCGGATCCAGAACAGGACAGAGGAAAGGGTGGGGGGCTCCCCAGGCATTCCCCACCGGTCTTTTTTTTTCTACCTATCCTGAACTCTGGAGTCAGTAATTTTTAATGTAATTTTTCCCCAGTCTTACCAATGCCCTGACTTTCCTGGGCAAGAAGGCAGTTTATCATCAGCCCCAATTACCTTGGGCAGGCCAAACCTCAGGAAGATTTCTCTATTTTCTTTACCACCAGTTGAGCCATTTCTCATTTGGTGGGAAAAACTTCTGTCCAACCGGAGAAGGTGTCTATAAAAACTAGGAGATATTTATTATCATATTTTCCCAGTTTTATCACAGTGAAGTCCACTTCCCAATGTGTACCAGGTCGGTTTCCCCTTATTCTAATGCCCTCCGGGTCATTATGATGCCCTGCATTTACCTTGGCGCAGGGACGCAAGTCAACATTACCTGCTGTATGAGGGAGTTAAGGACTGGAAAAAAAATCTGACTTTTTCATTAGAGATTTCATCTTTTTTTTTTTTTTTTTCCCTAAATGAGTCCATTGATGCATTTGGGTGACCAGCTCAGAGGCATCCTTCTTGGGTAACATGATTTTGTCCTGATACTTTCAAGCTTTTTGTTGTTCATCAAAGTCTGCATTAAGTTTCTGGATAGTCACTAGATCCTGGGCGGAGTATTGGAAATAATTCTCTGACTCTGGGGAATCTGTTATCTCCACCAGAGACAATGAATCATGATCACCTTTTGGGGCAGAAAGAGGGGCTTCAATAGTGCCAAGATTTCAGTCTTGTTTTCATTCTCCGAAATTTCCGGCAGATGTTAACAACCCCCACCTCTTATAGATCTCCCCTTGGATGTGGGCCATTGCAAATGCATATTGGCTATCCTTGTAGATGTTTACGTTTTGTCTTTCTGATAGCTCTAGTGCCTTGATCAGGGTTATTAATTCTGCATTTGGGCTGAGGTCCCTGGCAGCAGTGCCGCTGCTTATATGATGTCTTGCCCATCTACCATACCACCGCCCACCCCCCGCCCCCCCCCCCCCCACCCCCTTTGCGCTCACTGTCTTTGAGGAAACTGCTGCCATCTGTAAGTCTGCTCAGCTTGGCCACCACCTTAACCGGCTCTGTTTGGGCAGCTTTGTTTGAAGCTGTGGTCTGGGAACTGGGAGCAGTTATTCTCTGTGAAACTTGCAAGTAGCTGGGAAGGCTGTTTGGAATTGGGCTCCAGCACCTTCTGGGCCCTTCCTCGCTTCAGTCAGTTGCTGCCTCTGGAGGCAGGCAGCTGTAAGCAGAGTTCCTGGGCTTGGGCTGTGACCAAGGCAGCTGGAAGAGTAGGATTCAGCTGGCAGTGGCTGCAAGGCTCCCCTTTTCCTCAGCCCTACAGTTCCTAGGGTGGTTCACTGATAATGGTTGTTTTAACATAGGGTGCTCAGCCCTTGTGTCCACAGTCAAATGTTTTAGACACAGGGAGGGGAACCCCTCGCCTTTTTCCCCATACACCCAGTCTGGGTCCACAGCATAAGCAAGGGGTGGGGTTGTCATGCTCCAGCATGGTCACCAGCAGCCACTGCGAAGGCCTCTCCTGAGTGCAGAGCCCAGCTTTAGTAGCAGGCTCTGCTTGGCCTGGTGCCATTCTCTGCCCCTGGTTTCTGCTCAGCAGCAGCTTTAGGAAGTGTCTCTTTCAGCAGCTGCAAGGCCTCTTGTCCTCACTGTTTGTTTTCTTTTGTCACTGGGCCCAGGCGGGGGCCTGCACCAGTCTGCATTTGGCCAGGTCAGGGGCTGCTCTGTCTGAGACGCCCAGTCTCTGAAGCTGCTGTCTTCTGTTGCCTCCCTATCTGTCGAATTCTTTCTCTTCTTGTTCTCCTACCGCTGTGGTCAAAATTCTTTACACATTTCTTTCTTGCTTATGATCCCTCCGGTCCTCTTTCTTTTGCTTCCTGCCTCCCTCACTTTCTTTTCACTTTCTCTGCCTCCTGCTTCTGAAACACTTACTCATTCCCTTCCTTTAGATCTAACCACTGTAACTTTCTCCTTATCTCGGATGCTGACTGTTCTATGAAGGCCATAGCTCCTGCTGCCTGCTGCCTATCAGAGGTTTGGTCAAAGGGAGTAAAACGCCTGGAAATCTTAAGAAACACACTGTTGGTCTAACTGGCCCCTGAAGAACCTCTCTTACTTTGGCCAAATGAGTGGGATGCCTTACAACCAACCCCCTGAGATAGAGAGACCGCCACCCCCTACCTGCTGCCATATTGAGATTCCAAGTGGGCTGGTGGGTAGTCAGATCAGATTCTATAAATTCAGTCATATCCTGAGAGTCTGAGTGAAAAGGGAAATGATTGGGAGGTCCCTCTCCTTTTACTTCTCCCTCCTCCACAGCCGTTCCTGAGGAGCCCTGCTGGTTGGCCCCTAGCCCTGAAAACATCACCACTCAGTGTCTTTGTGGGGACAGGGGAGGGAGAAGTCTGCCATGCCTGAGGAGCTTGGCTGGGTTTCAGCAAGAATCAGAGGTGCCTGGATTTTGGGCTTTGTTCATTCCTGTACAGGAAAAGAGAAGACAAAAGTCTCAGAGGAGGGGCAGCTGCTGGTGCTGCCATCTCCGCTTTCCGAATTAGGGGAGCAGACAATGGCCTTGTTGCTGTTACTGGGTTCTGAGTTTCCACAGGTGGGACAAATGGCTTGACTCATGGTGCGGGGGGGGGGGGGGGGGGGTCTGGATAAGCTTTCCCAGGTAACGATGTAGGGAACCTGGTCTGGGTGACCATGAGGGCAGGTTTGGAAGATTTTTTCCTTGACCTGTATGTAAGATAGTGTCCAAGTTAAATGAACCGTCCTGCAGCTAGCCCACCTCAAAAGTGGGCCATTCTGAGGAACAGAACTTCTGCCAGCGTTTCTTTAGGATTTCCACAGATTGATTACGAGCTCGATCTTTAACCTCTTTCCAATGATCTAAAGTCAGGGTCAAAGACAAACTGATACACAAGAACAAAAATACAAAAAGACAAACTCAAATCCAGAAGCTGGTGCTCTCACCACCACTCTGGTACAGAACTGAAAATACAGATGGACAAAAAGACAGACATAGACTCAAAAATCAGAAGCCGCACATCAGCAGATCCAAAAATACAGATGGAGGATCATGCCTCCTCCAGGGACTAGGGCGACCTCGTTGCCCCTCCCTCCTTTCAGGGCTCAGGTCCTGTTTCAATACAGACCATGTGCAGGTACAATTTTCAAAGTACTGATTCACAATTACACAGAAACAGAAACACAATACACAAAGAGACAGATGTAAAAATGAGCCCATTCATACCTCCAACTGGATCTAGAGTGGGGTTGGGAGCGACTCATTTTCCCGGTCAGGGAACCAAATGTTGGACCCTAGCGTCCAATCACCAAGGAGGAGGAGGAGTCACCCCAAAAGACACTCTCTCACATCACAGCTGATCTAAAAGCATGAGGATTTTATTAATTCTGTCATGACAGGATCTTCCAGCAGTCGGGATGCTAGAAGACCCTGAATGTCTGGTACAGGCTATTTTTAAAGGGAAAAACCACAGAAGGAAGGGGTGTCTGGGGGTTGTGATTAGCTTATTCAAAAGGGCTATTATCAATAATTGGCTGGAGAGCAGTTGCCAGATCAGATGAGGTCAGGGAAAATATCTGAGGGTCACTTTGCCCCTTTCCCAGGGCCTAAGTCAAAACATCAGTCACTGAGTTAATACCTAAGGGTATCAATAACTGAGTTCTATTTGGAGAACATTCACAAGGACTCAGTGAGATAATGGAATGTTCCCAACATTTCAGTACGTGTGTGGGCAATTGTTAGGTCCTTTGGGGGGGAGGGCAGAGCATTACTGATGTGACAGGGAGTTGTCAGAAATGGCTTCAGAATTGTCTTAAAGTTCTACAGGGAGAGCCTGGAGGTGAGCTCAATGTTTATTCAGGAAATCAAGTTAGAAATGAAACTTGGCTTCATGACAAATCTCAGGCCTCAGGATCCTGAAGAAAGGGACTGCTGTAAATTAAAGCCAGCCTGGGTTACAGAAAGTGATTCTGCCACAATAAATGAATAAACACATAAATAAATGAAATAAAAATTAAACATGAAGCGTGTGGACTAGTGCATGTGCTGTGGTCTGCTGGAAGATGGGAGGGTAAAAGCTGAGTGACCGGGGAAAGCTGGAGAGGTTGTGATCTGAGGTTGGGGAGGGTTAGATGGCTTGTAGAGTGGAGTGGGATAGAATAGCCTGCTGTCCTGCCCTGCTTTCCTCTCTACCCTGTGTGTTCTACACAGTACCTTTTCCTCTTTGTGGTCTGGAAAGGGAAAAGGTGGGGTGCTGTCTTAAAAATACCATGGCCCAGAGACATGCTGGAGAAAACCGTGGACTTGGGACAGGAAACTACATAGAGCCATTATGGCCAACCAGGACTCAGGCTCCTCCATGCTGGGTCCCAGTATCCAGGCTCCCTTGGTCAGATCACCTGCCAGGTACCCTCACAGGCCGACCAGGAGAACAACTGAGTGGAGCTGCAGTGCCTGGGTGCTGTGAGTGAGCTTGGTGACTCCAGCCCAGGCCATGACTCCGTTTTTCAGACCTTGCAGGAAGGAGCCAGGGTTGATTTAAGCAGCAAAAAGAAATTAAAGCCCAAATTTAGCTCTGCCTGCTCAGACTGAAGCTGCTCTTGTTCAGTAAGAGTTTCCAGTTTTGTTCCAGGGCAAACCCAAACAGACCACTCCCCAGCCTCACAGCCTAAACCATTACCTTTCCAAGCTTCAGTTTTTCCAAGTCTGTCCAAGGTCACTCAGCCGGGTCCAAGTGGCTCTGGTCCTCGTCTGGTGAGACCCTGGTCCTCTTTCATCCCACATGGCCATGGTCCCCTCCCTTCACTCATCCTCAGGCTGAAGCAGGAGAAATGGGTGAAGAATACTGAAAGCCAAGTGGAAGATGCCTGCTGCCATTGGCACTGTGCTGAACCTACTGGCAACAGAAAATTGAGGTCAACTGTGTGGACTCCTCCCACATTCCTCCTCTTCATCCTGCCTTCCAGCTTAACCAGTCTTTCCAGGAAAAATGCAGCTTAAGCAGTTAATGCTTGCTCTCTCTAAGTCACTCCAGTGGCCTTGCTTTGCCAGGGAACTTAGAGAGAAATCACAGCTTCCGGCTTCCGGGTTTTTTTGTTTGTTGGTTTGTTTTTGTGATTTGAATGCTCCCCTGACCCCTCATCCCCCACAGGGAAGCACTGATCATCTCCTATGTCCTTTGAGTTTCTTGCTAAAGCTGTTATGATTCCTTTTAACTAATTGCTTACGTGCCATTTGGTCTTGAGGTCCTGCTGCTGGCAATGGCTATGATGTGATATATTTGTCTTCCACTTTGGGATAAAATTTTGTGCTATGTGTGCTTACATGGTAAGTTCCCCAAAAAGGGCTAACTTAAATTGATTATATGAAAACAAGAGACTATAATATCAGTTTTGTTCTGCTTTCAATTCAAAGGACATTAGCAAAACTAACAATTTTGTTATTATAAATTTGACTTTATACACACTTGACCTAATACAAATTTCATAAAGCAATGTCACCAGATAAGTTATTTGTTGTGTTGAGTGCAGGTGCCCTCCACACCCTAAGAGAATCCACAGGAACTGGAGTTACAAGCAATCCTGAAACACATGTGGTTGCTAGGAATTAACTGAAACCCTGGTCCTCTGCAAGTTCAGCCAGTGCTCTTTAACCAGTGAGTCATCTCTCCAGCCCCTAAGTTAGAGCTGAAATTAATTAACTGATAACAGTATGAAATTTAATAACATTCTCCAACTAAATAAAAATTATTAATCAGGATGGCTATGCTAACTGTATAGACTCAAGCTAAGATTATGTCATATGTCTTTTGAGTTTTCTGTTAGAATGCTTGTGAACTTTGGGCCTTATTAATTTGGCTGTGTGACTTCTTTTGCAAGTTTTGTTTTTCAAGATGTAATTTTTTGGAAGTAATGCTTGTTATGAAATTAGCTCTGTAGACCAGGCAGACCTCGAAACTCTGAGATCTGCATGTCTCTACCTCTCTTTTACCACAGATCTGCTGTGGTTAAAGGTGTGTGCCTTCATGCATGTGTATTTGTAAATTCTTTGAAGTTTTAGTAAACTTCATAAAACACAAAAAGTAATCAGATGTGGCCTGTGTCAAGAGCTTTGTGACTTCATAGGAAAATCCTAAACCACATCAAGAATTTTGAAAATGAAAGTAAGACAGAAAGTAATGAGGAAATATAGAAAAAGAGATCAGAAAACACACACACAAAAAAAACCCCACAAAATTAACCAGGGCACAACCACAAGAATATGTGTAAGTTTACTTTGAAAAGCATAGGGGGTTGGATGTGGTAGTTTATGCCGTTAACCCCAATACTTGAGAGGAAAACAGGCAGATCTTTGTGAATCTTTAGCAGCCTGGTCTACACAGAAAATTCCAGGCCAACCAGAAACACAAGGCGAGAGAGTATGCTTTTCAAAAAAACAAAGCAAACAACAGCATAAAACAAGAACAGATTTGAAAAAAAAGAAAAAGAAAGGTACAAATACCCTGTTGGTGAAGACCATTGCTTTTGTTTTCACTGAGCTTGTTAGGCTCTTAACTACTTAAGAAATGGAGTCTAAACTTGAGTCAAGCTAATTTTGCTCAAGGTTTAAGTGTTCTAAGATGGTTGAATTCCAAATTACGATCTGTTCTTCAATACTAGTGTAACTGTCCTTCTGTTCCTTCAGTCCACACTTGGAAGCTGATGTGGGTGAGATAGTGGGGCTAATAGTCAAGATTTTGTCCCTTGCTCCCAGGTCCTCTAGGTCTCAGGTGAGCAGGGAACACCTCTAAAACACCTATGGTACTGATGAGCTATCAGTAAGAGGAGGAGTTATCACAGAGGGAAATGGTTTCTATGCTTGCAAGGAAGCCACACAGACAGTAACATCCTAACCCATTCCAGCAGAGGACGCTGTCAAGTGAGGAAAATTGATGGAGGCAATAGTATTCTCCTAAGTCCCCAAAATAACAAATAAGGGACCTCAATTGATCATATCAAAAAAGGGTTAATTTGTGGCACCTACATTGTCTTAAATACATCACAGGTATATTAGTCAGAGTTCTCTATATAGCAGAACGTATAGAATGAATCTCTCTCTACATATATAAGGGGATTTGTTAGAATGAACTATAAGCTCTGGTTCAGCTATGCAAACAATGGCTGCCTATTTATAGAAAGTCCAAGTATCTAGTAATTGTCCAGCCCATGAGGGTGAGTGTCTTAGCTGGTCTTTAGTATATGTTGGATCCTGAAGAAGTGGGTTCTAATGCCAGTGAAGGAATGGACTTGCTACCATAGGTAGTAGGGAGCAGGCAAAAATACAGCTTCCTTCTTCTGTCTCGTTTTATATAGGCTGCCACCAGAAGACGTGGCCCTGATTAGAGATATGTCTTCCCACCTCATAGAAAGTGTGGCTCAGATTAGATGTGGGCCTTCTCACCTCAAGATATCTAGATAAGAGGTTTGTTTCCTCCCTCAAAGATCTAGATTAGATGTAAATCTTCCCATTTCAAATGATCCAGTTAACCAAGGAATCCCTCATAGGGGATATTGTGGTTTGGTTAATTCAGGATGTACTCAGGTTGACAACCAAGAATAGCCACCACAAGATCATCCCTTGTCAACTCGACACACAATCATATCTTATTTAGTCATGCTTTACTTCTAAATGGAACAATAATGAGGTCATAATTATGTTTAACATAATATAGCTATCATTCATACAATCACAAATACTTTATTAATTTAGAATAGGGGGCGATGTCCCTTGAGGGACATTCTCTTTGTATCTCAAACTTAAATATTAATGATAAGCATTAATATTCTCCTAATTGATGTTGTATCACATGATAGAGGTATCAAGGGAATAAAACACAAATATTTGTATCAAAACATTTCTTAGCAAAATATGAAGGAACACTCATGTCAGTTATGTTCATGTGGAATCTCCAGCCCATGCCCACTCCTCTCTTTCCAAACCCCACCCTCTCAGAAAACCATTAAACAGTGGCCCCTCCTCTGAGGTTGCAGGCTCCACAATCCCCACCAAAAACTTGTGGAGGACACACCACCATCATCACCCACATGGCACATACGGGGTAATTCAGCCCGCTCCTTCAGAAAGGCCATGTAATTTCTCTCCTGCTCTCTTTTCCCGCTTCATCCCTGGAGCTGGAGCATCACCCTGGAGTGCTTTGCTAAAATACACCTGGTCATTTACTTTTAAATTCAGGTTTATCTGGCTTACTGCATCAGTAGAGAAACTTATTACTGGGGTATGGAAACCATTCTAATTATAATTCTGTTTCTGCAAGTGGCCATGTTCCTTAGTGGGTATTTATAACTACCTTCCTCTACAAGCCTTTTGAATCTCCTCTACCGCCAGCAGCCACCTCAGCAGGTCTTCCTGGAGGAGCGACCCATACCTTCATTCCTTTCCATTCTGCCAGGATTAGGCTGTTGTTATTTCCAATTGATTTTAATCACAGAACATGGTAGCACCAAGAGATGCCCTAAAGGATCTCCTGCACTCCCGAAATAATCTTTCTTAACTCCATCATGGACAAGCAGTGCAATTTGCTCTTGGTTATCTAGAGCAATCACCTCTCCTTACACTGTTATTCTTTTCTTAGCCTGTAGCCTTAAGGGAATCAGAAGCCAAAAGTGGCCAGAGGGGAGTCTGAGCTTTCAGCTGAACGGAATGTTTGTTTTGGCTCCTGGCATGAGCATTCCCCACTATGAAACTGAATCTTCTAGGTCAGCAGAAGTTAAGATTGTAGGAGCAGAAAGCAAAAATTTCTCAAGTGGGTCAATAAGGGTGATAGTGAGTGGAACTATTCTCTTTTCTGCCATGTGGTATCTGAACCCATGCATCCTGGCTATGGGAGAAATTCTACCATAAATTGGTAACTGATTCAAAGCATATACCACCTTCTGGAGATCCTACCCCAGCCCTCCAGGCTGCTGCCATCTAGTTGGCACTATAACTGTATCTTTAAAAGACCATTCCATCTTGTTATTAGACCAGCTGCTTCAGGATGGTGAGAAACACGGTAAGAATGTCATGGTCCTTGGGAAGTTTCCAAAAGGCCTCGAGGCAATCAGCAAGTGTTTATTATATCATAAGCATGTGGGGGTTGCACACCTATACAAAATGGTGATGACCTCAAGAAGGACATGTAAGCTTCTTTTAAAAGCGCAGCTATAGGAATTTTAAAAGCAATTGGACCAATCTATTTAGGATTGGTTTCCTCGAGTGGTAATTATATTAGTACATTTTGCTAGGGATAGCGGGGTGGTCTAAGGCTATAGCTCTTCCATTCTTGGACAAGTTCAAGGCTTTGTCCTTATTCAGTTATCACCTGTGTCAGGAGGAGGGGTGTTGACCCAGGTGTACATGCATGCCTCACCCAGTGTCAGGAATGTTGGTGATTGGTTGCCCTCTGTTTGTGACAGGCATAGATCTTAACTGAGTTATTAGAGGCCTGTCATGACATTTGCCTGGCCCACTCAAGGACAACTGGATTCCATGATTGTGGGTCCACTGTTGTACTTTTCTATCTGTGAAGCAAGTTTCTTGGTCAGAAGCAATAATGTGTGGAATAACATGATGACAAATAAGGCATTCTGTAAGTCCACAGATGGTCATTTTGACAGAAGCATTGCATGCAGGAAAGGCAAATTCATAACCAGAATATGCATCTGTTCCATCAAGGACAAAGCACTGTCTGTTCCGTGGATGCTGTGCTCTAATAAAGTCAACCTGCTACCAGATTGTCGGCTGGTCACCCTGGAGAATGATGCCATTTCTGGGGGATCAGTTTAGGTCTCTGCTGTTAAATCAGAGAGTAGATAGCACCATTGAGGGACAATAGGAAAGAATTCAAGTTCAGCACATAGAAATCTGAATCAGTAGGTCCAGGCGGCATCTTGATTTGACAACTGGACATGGGAACAGGTAAGCATCATAAGTGTGTTACTGGCTTTGAAGACATGAAACACACAAGAGAGATGAATACATATAAAATAACAATAAACCTTTAAAGAAAGAAAAACTTAGTACTGCAAATACTGACTCGGGCATTCCTTCTTCATGATGGTTCCTGAGTCTAGGGGGCAGAGAATATGATATAGATGTCCCATTCATGGAATCTTTGTTGTCAATCTAAGAAATAACTCAACTTTATCTTCCAATTGGAGGCAGAGTGTTCAGGCAGGGGATGTTCTTCTGACAGAGGGTAAGAAACCAACGTTTTTCTGGGTGTCTGTAAATCTAACTACGTCTCATCATCAAAGAAAGTGATGGGGGCTTCAGTTTAGGCAAAAGGTCTTATTCCAATCAGTTGGCTGTTGTTAAATACCTTTGAGTTATCTCCAGCAACTGGGACCTGCTTATACTTTTAACTTTTTTAACATTTATAATTTTTTCTAAGATCTGGGGCTGACAAGGTGACAAAGGAAATAATTTTAGCATGTTTAATCTTTCTAAAACTACCTATTAAAAATTGTGTAAAATCTCCTTGGTCAGTGTTGGACAGAAGGGAAAAATCCTTCTGTCCAGACCGTGTCTTCTAACAGCAATCCCCCTTCCATACCCTGGGGTGGTTTTTCATTTTTTTTTTCCACCAGAGAATGGTGGGTTTTGAGCTTTCCAATTATACAGACTATTTGTTGACAAGAAGACATAAATCATAGAGAGAAAGGAGTGGAGATTTCTCTTTTCCTTCAGGTTCTGCTCATGGGAAGTCTTCCCCTACCCAGAGCTGCTTAGAACAGACATGGAGTAGAGGGAATGCTCACCTGGGGAACTATTTCCCCTCCCTGTGTGCACTGCACTAGATCCAGAGGGGCCTGAATGAGAAGCCTGGTCTCTCCTCACCTCCACACAGAGACCAATCCTGACCATGAGTGGGAGTCAAGCATTGAACAAAGAAAATGTCCCCATTCAGGGAGTGGGACACGTGGTAAGCTCTTGTTTCTCTTGGTGTTTTGTTTGTTTTTGTCGCTCTAGGTGACTTGGAAGGACCGAAAAAGATTTGGTCCCAATAGGAGGGGCTCAGGTCTTAAGCCAGGGGGTTCTCACAGCAAAGAAAGCCACAGAGAACCAGAACTGATAGAAACACATAAACAGAAATACAGAAACACAAAACCACACAAACACACACAGAGTGAAGACAACCAGAGGTGACCGCCACACCTGGACAGACTAGGGATCCAGTGACATCTTACAGATTCCTGACACTGGACCAGTGGCCTTGTCAGACCTCTCCTATGTATTCAAAGAGAAGGCACCTTAACCAGACTTAACTCTAGAGGTGACAGACAGGTGACATTCTAATTTGTTTCCTTCTGGGGTGGAGACATGAACTCCTCTGAAGAAAGGGAGCCCTGGACCTGGAGCTCAGGTTGCACATTACCTAAGACAACAGCTCTCAACCTTCCTTAGTGTGTGACCCTTTACACAGTTCTTCATGTTGTGATGACCCCCAACCATAACATTATTGTTATTGCTCCTTCATAACTGCAATTTTGCTGCTGTTATAATTGTGATGTAAATATCTAATGCACAGGACATCTGATGTGTGACCCCTTTGAAAGGGCCCTTCAACCCCCAAAGGGAGTTGTGACCCACAGGCTGAGGATCCCTAGGGGCTCCTTGACCACCACATTCTTCCCTGCTTCAAGGATTTCTGAGATCTCCAGTGTCTTGAGGTCTGGAATCTTGATGGAATCTGGTGGGGTTCTCACCAAAGAAAACTGCCCAGACATGGATTCAGGTTGATAGAAACTCTTTATTAGCTGGTCAGACACTATACTGGGTAATTGTATTCCCAGTGTAGTGCCGAGGTTTTCTCAGATACGGATTTTAAGCACAAAAACCATGCTTTGGGTCAACATATTTCTGTTAATAAGAACAGTTAGCCAGAAGAAGAAAAAGCCAAAAAGCAAGGTTAGTACATTCAGAGATTTTTCCCTTAACTATGGACTTGGATAGATTAGACCACTGTTTCCATTTTGGCAGGTAGTACTGTCTGAATGCTGAGTTTTACAGCCTGCATGGCTCTTCCATCGTGGAATCAGTTGTTCTAAGGTCTGGGGCCCTGGTGATTTCCACTAAACAACTGGTCCTCAGTTTCCATTTACTATGATTAGTTGTTAGAGGTTTCTTTTAGTGATACCTGAGATGTTTGTTTATTGCCAGTTATATATGCAAGAGTAAAAACTTCACACTTCCACTAAGGAGATCTGGTTATCCTGCTTCCTATGCTTGGGATGGGTCCATAACCACATTCTTTACCGGATCTCAACTTCCATGTTAAGAGCAAATCCCATTAGGGAGCACAAGAGAAACAGTACAAGGTGATAAGAAAGGCCTAAGCGAAGAGAACAGAGTGAAAGACCATGAAATGCTCTGTCCGCAGCATCATGATTCATCTGGTGGAGGCTGATGGAAAGGGAGAGTGGTGGCACCAGATGAACTCTCACAGCTTCTCCGGAGCATCTTCAACCTACCGCAAGGAAACACATCTATTGAAGGGTCCAAGGAAAGCCTGGGTCAGTTCTCCTGGGTGCCCTGTACCAGTCATCACCACCCCACAGCCACCCTCACTGAGGGTCCTTCAGTTCCCTCCTCCATCACCCCTGGGCTCTCCATCCTGGATCTCCTACTGTCTTCTTCCTTCTTTCCCTTGTCCCAGAGCCCCAGGCCCTGCTACAGAACTGGAGATGAGAATAAAGTGGTGAGCTCTGCTTCCTGACTCAGGGCATGATGGGAGGGGCTGGAGGAGCAGGAAGGAGCCCTATCCAAAGAGGGCCCTGGATCCTGGTTTTCCAGACATCATTTCCCTTTTTTTCTAAAACTCTCAAAATCTGACAGTGGCATTACAGCTATTGGTGGGACTGTCCCTGCCTCACCTTGTCCATCTGAGCAGCTCAGATGGGAGCAGTAGACTGCAGCAGCATCTCAGTTCACCGGCCTCCAGTGGAGACACTGCTACAGGGGTTCTAGAGGCTGCTGCTGCGTGATTTACTTTTATTTTATGTGTATGAGTGTGAACCTGCACATCTGTAAGTGCACTGTGTGAATGCCTGGGGTCTGTGCAGAAGAATGGGCTGGATCCCCTGGACCTGGAGCTGTATGGTTGTGATTGTCCTGTGGGTACTGGAAACAGAACCTGTGTCTGATGCATGAGCAGCAGGTGTTCTTGTCACTGAGCTATTTCTTCATTTATATCTTTTTAATTTTATCTGTGGGGTGGAATCCTCTTCCTTCTACACATTGAATGGGACTACCATGTTCTTCTGTGTTCCTGCCTCCACATCTGCATCATGGGATCCTCCTGATTGGGAGCCTGCTCTGAACATAACACCTGTTGTGTTCCCTACTCATTTCTCACTGCTCTGTAACATGATTCTTGTCCTGTCAAGGCTGAGGATGCACAAGTTACTGCTAGCAGGTGACATCAACTCCAGAACTCCTGCCTCCTTTTTCAGTAAGATCCTAGAGTTGAGGGACAAGAGCAAGATCCCAGGAATTCACTCTTGTTTTCCCACTTCTCCATCATCTGTCCCTTACACCAGTAGTGTGCTCAGTACCTGTTATTGCAAATATTGTAGGAGAAATAGGAGAAAGCTCACGAGAATTATCAGCAGGACAGAGATATTGGACTTGATGGCCATGGAGGAAGGCTGGACCACATCTGGAGCAGCAGCTGGTGAGGCTGAAGTGGAAACACAGTTGAGTCTTTGTCCAGATCTCAAATCTAAGGAAATCTCGCTTTAGCTTCTGGGTTCTCAGGTCATTCAGCATCACACAGCATTTCACCCCCTGCTGCTATGGCTATGCAACCATTGTTTGGGTGGGTTCTAGGTAGGAAGGGAGAGGGCATATTCCCTGACCTCAAATGACTCATGGAACTATGGTAGGGGAAGTAGGGTAATGAGGCCTCAATCTTTCCTACTGTCAGGAGAAGAGCTACCTGTAAAGATGGTGTCAGGGAAGGAGAAAGATCAGGGGAGATGAAAAGCAACAGTAGGTCTAGAATGGGGAAAAAGAGAGAAAACACAAGGATGCTTGCAGTGGGACAATGGTCTGTACCCTGTCAACTGTATTTTAATAAAACTCTGATTGGCCAGTAGCCAGGCAGGAAGAATAGGTAGGACAACGAGAACAGGAGAATTCTGGGAAGAGGAAAGATTCAATCTGCAGTCATCACTCAGCTGCAGAGGAAGCAAGATGAGAGGGCCTGTCTGGTATGAGGTACCGAACCATGTGGCTAGCGCAGGCAAGAATAATGGGTTAGTGTCTGATATAAGAAAGAGTTAATAAGAAGCCTGAGTTAATAGGCCAATCAGTTTATAATTAATGTAGACCTCTGTGTGTTTCTTTGGGAATGAATGACTGCCAGACTGGGTAGGACAGAAAATTTAGTCAACAGATGCTCAGACTGACAGTGAGAACCGCAGTGAGTAAAGAACTGATGAGACTGTAGGGATAAGTCCCGCCCCTTAGGGGGCGTGTTTGCCTCGGGCTAATGTTTACCTATAAATCTGGCGAGTGTACTCGCAGCACTCGCTTCTGCTTTCCTGGTCTCCGTGGGAACAGTGGTTCTGTAAGTCTATTTCCCCATTAAATCTGTATATATTTTTACAATCTGTCTGCATTCATTTATGCCGTTACATGAGACAGAGAAGGGGAGAAAGGAAATGAATGATGGAAAAAATGACCATAAACCCAAGAACTCATGTTGACTAGATTATTACACACACACACACACACACAAAATCCCTCATCTCCAGAAAGTTTCCTCCCCTTCTTCCCAGTTACCTCTAGACTCCAGCTTTTCTTCCCAGTGTGACTTGAACTCCTCAAGCCAGGACCTGCAGTCCCCCTGTAATGTCATGTATAAGAATTCTGTTAAATACTTGTTTTCTTTCAACATTGCTTCCATCCAGCTGGATCCAGGATCAACTTCAATCCACTTTTTAGTGTTTAAGTCAAGGCGCAACATTTTCTGTCCGTTGAGGTCAATGTCACAGGATTCTTTGCCATGTTCACCTCCTTCACTCCTACAACATATTGTGGCCTGCAGAGTGAAGGGCTCTGTGCCCATTGGAAAGAGATTAGCCTATGCCTTGATGAATCCTGTTCCTTCCCTTCCCATCCTCTGACCTTGTCCTACCTTCACATATTAGCCTTGCTCCTGGAACTCTTAGGGACAACCAGTGATTCATTTTTTTTTTCTCTATGAAAATAATGAATGTCCCTAACCTGTCACAAATCCTGTTCTTTCCTTCAGGAGCCATCTGATTGTTCTTTTATTTAATTCGTAAAGTGGGAATTGTATATAGGGCAAGCACATTATCACTGAGCTAATCCTCAGCCCTGTGTGGTCATTTGAAACTCACCTCTCATTGCATTATTCTCCAGCTTCATCTGAATGCCCTGATCTTTGAACATGTCAGCTACATCTTTCAGAGTGCCAACCTGTGCCTCCCAGAGCTTTGTAGCATCCAGTCTGTTCCCCCAGAAGACCAACAGCATGGCAGTTGTTGTTACTGTCACAGGAAATAAAAGTCTCTTCATTCATTTGGCCTTGGACTTTGTGCCACCATGGTCCAGACCCTGACTTGATAACAGTGAAACTGTAGCAAAGAGAAGCAGCATCTGTGAAAGAAACATGCAGTGAGGTTAGGGAGGCAGATCAGGGGCTCAGAGACAGTCTCTGCCTGTGGAACAAACATGTCTTTAAAAAACAAAGAGAGAAATAAGTAAATAAAATTAAATCCCAAATTGCATTTGCACTGTGCTAAAAATTTTATCTATTCTTTCTTGTTTGAAGACACAGGTATAGGTGTGGCCAGCCCTGCTCTCTACCAGGACAATTCTCTTCTCTTTTATCACATGATCTTGCTAAGGGTGGGCCCTGTCAGTTATGACAGGAAAATTCAGGATGTCTTCTCAGGATCTGTTCATCCTGGAGAATCTCCAGAACCTGCTCATGTAGACTGTGTGGAGACAGGATGGTGCGTGAGGCTGGGGGAGGGGGGCAGAGTGGAGCAGGGTGAGGATGGAACTGAAGTTGCATGGACACCGTTTTAACTGATCTGTACTCTCAGATCATAGACTTGAATATCTTTGCTGGCTAGATTCTACTGCCAGTTTGATCCAGCCTAGACTCACCTAGGAAGGGAGTGTGTATTGAGGGACTGTTTTGAATGTTAATGATGTAGAAATGCCCAACCACTGTGGGCGTTACCATTCCCTGGGCAGGTGGTCACTAGCTGGATAAGAAATCTAGCTATGCAGGAGCTAGAGAATCAAACAGTAAGCAGTATCCTCCATAGTTCCTGCAGTGCCTGTCTGGCTGTGAAGTGAGTTTCTTGGTCCTAAATAATGCTGTGTGGAATAGCACATGGGCCAGCCTCTGAGTACCTGCCCTGACCTCCCTCAGTGACAGACTATGGCTTAGAAGTAGGGGTCAAATAAATCAGTTTCTCCCTTATGTTTCTTTGATTGAATGTTTATCACAGCAACATAATGAAACCAGAACAACACACTCCAGATCCCCTGGACATACTGCAATGTTCCAGGGAAGGCTTCCTGGAACAGGTCAGAGGCTAGCCCACACTACAGGACACAGAAGATCTAGGCTGGTTAAATCTGGCCGTAGAAGAGTGGGATCAAAAATCTCAGAGAAGTGCATGTGCCAGAGTGGATGGAACAGCAAACGTTTCCAGGGGTAGTGTGCAGAGTCCATGCTGTCTGTGGATGCTGGAGCATCCCTGTTGAGAAGCATAGTGAGGAACAGGGAGAAGGGCACCAGTATTGCTGGAAACTCAAAGATGATGACTCAAGGCTGGGGTGGGGTTAGGAATGGTATTCCTGAAACCTAATAACATGGTACAAAATAATCCATTAGGTGGAGTGGTCAGGAGCAGTAACAACAAGGACAGTGGTCCATAGATGAGTTAGGGGGACCCACCTTGAAGCCAAACTGCTTAAGGGGGTCATGGCTCACAGAACAGAAAAATCCTAAATATAGATAGTTGCTTAGCCAACCCAGATGTGGATGAATTTTAATAACTAAAGATTAAACAGATGATTAAGAAGCTGAAAGCTGCTGTCCCATGAAAACCCCAACTCCCGTGCCCATTGTTTAAATTAAACCACTGGGGCTAGAGAGGTGGTGCAGTGGTTAAGAACACTTTTTGCTCTAGTAGAGGATCCAGGTTTGATTCTCAACAGCCACACATGGCGATTCACCACTGCCAGCAACTCCAGTTTCAGAGGACCCATTGCCCCCTTTTAGCCTCTAAGGGCACCAGGTACCTATGTGATGTGCATACATACATGAAGTCAAAATATAAATCTGTAAGAAAATTTAAACCAGGGCACCTCAAAGACAGATCCAGATTGCCTTCCTACAGGGACAGATCAGGTTCCAGCAAGAGTGACCTTTCAGCCTGGCAGCAAGTACAGTCACGTTTTCTCCATTGCTACTGCTCTGCCACTCAGGTATCAACGCTGAGGCTACTGTGAATGTCTAGTGTGGTTATTTGAATGATCCTGTCCTCGATAGAATGGGGTGTTTAATACTCATTCCCCAGTTGGTGGCAGCTGTTTGGATAGGGGGTAAGCCTTGCTAAATGAGGCATGTTGCTGGGGGTATGGCTTTGAAACCCATTGCCATTTCTTCATCTCTGGACCTTGCTTGAGGTTTAAGATGTAGGCTCTCAGCTGGGCATGGTGTCAAATGCCTCTTTTCCCAGCACTTAACAGGCAGGAGCAGGTTGATCTTTATTAGTCTGAGGCCACCCTGTTCTGCATAGCGAATTCTAGAACAGTTGGAATTATAATGTGAGACCCTGTCTCGAAAAGCCAAACCAAACCGTATCAAACCAAACCAAACAAAAAATATGTGAGTTCTCAGCTCGCTGCTCCAGCTCCCATGCATGCCTGCTGTCATGCTTCTCTGCTGAGAATGATGGACTCTTGTCCTCTGAAAATATAAGGCTCCCTAAACCCTTCCTTCTGTGTGCTACCTTGTTCATAGTGTTTTATCATATCAGTAGAAAAGTGACTAAAACAGCTATGTGGTCAATAGTGATATCTTTGCAAGTCAGATGATCTCAGTTATACCTGCTTATCTCTTTTCCTCTGGCTTGAAAGCAGCCAGAGACAATACATCCACAGAGAGCAATGTTGTGGAATAATCATTTTGTACACTATGAAAATGGGCTGTTGCCAAGGTGCCTTCTTGTTAGTTTAATGAAAAACTAAACTTCCATTAGCCAAGCAGGAGGTATTGGTGGGACAGCTAGACACAGAGGACTCTGGGAAGAAGAAAGGCAGGGTCTCAAGAAGACGCCAGGACTCAGAGGAAGCAACATGGGCAGTACAGAGCAATGGCAAAGCCACGAGGCAGAAAGTAAGTTGATAGAAGTGGGTTGATTTAAGTTGTAAGAGCTAGTTAGGACAAGCCTAAGCTATCGGCCAAGCTTTCATGAGTAACAGGAAATCTCAGGGTGGTTATTTAGGACTCTGGCAGGTGGGACAGAAAAAACAACTATAGAGCATGACTGGACTCGCCCATAATGACCTATGGCCCAGGACCCAGGGTTGTCTTAAGCTAATTTATATTAGAGTACCCAGCTCAGTCCCTAGGCAGCACCATTTCCAGGTAGGGAGTGCTGAACTCCATGAGAGCAGAACAATTGACCATAACAAGCCAAAAAGGCAACATGGATCTCTGATCTTGATTATAAACGTGACGGTTTAAGTTCTTACTTATTTTCTTTCATAATAGAGTATAGCGTGGAATTAGATGCCAAATAAAGCCTTTCTCCTCCAAGTTGCTTTTGGTCATGGTGTTTTGTCACAACAACAGAAATGAAACCAGGCAGAAACTGGTCTCAGAAAAGTGGGGCTATTTCTGTGCTAATCTGAATGTGGTACTTTGGGGGAGGAATTGGGTTGGGAGTCTTTCTAATTTTGGGCTGGAAACTTACCAAACATTCTTTCAGAGTTTAATGGGCCATTCTTGTGGACCCTTGGAAAATAAGAATTCTGACATTAATGTGGATAATGGATGGCCAGTTCCAGAGGTTTCTGGTGGGGGCAAGGACTTTGCTAAGAATCGAGATGGAGCTATTAGTATGGTGTTTGGGCTAAGAATCGCTGTTTCCCGATCAGGCAAGGGTTGCAGAATCATCTGTGATTAATAAGAGATCAGCACGACTGAGGGACAATAGGTGTGGAGAACAAAGAGCTTTGTGTACACAGACAAATAAGCACTGGAGAAGCCTGGAAAGTTTAATACACAGCTTACATGTTCAATGGAATGAGGTGCGGAACTGCTTTTCCTGGAACTTTAGGAATGACGTCATTTTGCGACCTGGCTGATCCTTTGGTGTCTGATGAGACAGGCTCCCAGAATCTATGTTTTACTTAACTTATTCAGGAACTTTCCTCCTAAATCTTGAGCATGCTTTTAGATTATAAAACCTGCTTTTAAGAGTGATGTCCCTCGAGACCAGCCTGGTCTACAGAGCTAGTTCCAGGACAGGCTCCAAAGCCACAGAGAAACCCTGTCTCAAAAAACCAAAAAAAAAAAAAAAAGAGTGATGTCCCTTGTGCTTTACAACAGCCTTAGTGACTTCTATGTCACCTAAGGGCCATTAAACTCTGAAAGAATGTTCAGTAAGTTTCCAGTCGACAGTACCTGTCCCTGTGAAAGAAGCCAAATGCACTTAGTACAAAATCTCAGTGTAAACATGTCTTAAATTATGCACTTGAGGATGAGTTAATTGTTATCTTAATACTTTTATTTTAAAAAATTGAGTTGTGCTTAAATATGGCTAAAATTAAATATGGCTAAAATGATCTGGGCCAGACACTAGAAGTCCTGGTCCAGCACCAATTACAATAAAATAGGACTTAGCTAAAGTTATTCTTGGCTCTCCCTGGATCATTTTTAGCCTGTCTGCTGGAAAGCCTGCAGGGGAATCACCACAAATAGGAAAGCATTTCCCTGGCTCAGCACATGGGAATCTGGATCAGTAGGGCCAGCTGAACTTGTAGGGGATGAGGACGATCGTTCACAGAGAGCACAAAGCCTGGGTAACAGGAGAAGGTCTGCCTTCACATCCAGTCACGGCACTCTGTTTATTGATTTCTGTCTGCCATCTTGACCTCCCATTTCCTCTCCCTCCCACTCTGCAGTAACTAAGTTCTGTTACTCTTCGGCTCCTCTACAAGTCCTGGGACTGAGTTGGGTGTGATGGAGAACAAGCCTGGGCACTCAGAAGGAGCCCGCAGAAATGGAGGGTGGCTGAAAAGGGCCAGAAGCGGTTCATCAGGGAAGACCAGCTCTCTTAGTCACTGTGGCTCCACGTCTGCACCTCTTCTACCCCCATAGCCCAGTACGATCCCAGGAACTCACCTTAGTGGAGAGGTGTACACTGACAGCCAGGCAGGACCGGGAGGAACAGATGCAATGTCAGAGCAAAAGGAATGAGCTTTGTGGCTGCAAACCACATCATGGGTCTTTATTCCATTCCTGGCTGAGAGTAACCATGGTTTGAGCTTTTGAGAGAGAGGAGAGGAAGCCTAAGTAATTCGGACAGATGACTGCAGATTTCTCTGGAAACCGCTTCTTTGCGGAACGGATGGTTCTCTTCTACCCAAGGCCAGCAGCAAACAGAGGTGGTGACTATGAATTAATTGGCACAGGTCCACAGGTCCTTCCAGTCTTCGGGAGGTCCCATCCCAGAACTTAACCAGTCCGTGCTCTGGAAAATCACGAGCAGAAATAGGAGTGGAAGAATAAAACCGGTGCCGCAGCTGAGGTCACTTATAGCGCGAGAGAGGTGAGGACACACTGGTTGTCTCCTGTCTGGCTGAGGGCAGAGTTACTGTTTTCCTCCTCTGTTGCCAAGACCTTCCCCACACCCCTGACTCCTCGCCCAAACCTGCATATTCACTCTCAGAAGGAAGACAAGTACGACTTATTTATTTCTATTTTTAAAAGTGCCTAGGTTTCCCACATACTGGTCTCTCTGAAATCGACACGGGTACAGTTACCCTACTGTAAGCACCGCTCTGCACTTCCGGTAACTCCGAAGTCTAAGACCTTCAGGAAGTGTGTGTGGAGTGCAGAGGTTTCCTTGGCCACCATTCCTCAGGTCCCTAGACTGAGAACCTGCCAACTATGGCAGGCTGCCTGCCAGCGGCCCCAGGGATCCGCTTATCTCCCTTCTCCACCCCTCACTTCCAAGTGCACAGCACCTACCTGGTGGCTTATAATTTAACTTAAGTTTTGGAATGTGAGTTCTGGAAACCAAGCTCACTCAGGTCCTCATGTTTGCAAGGCAAACACTTCAATAACTAAGCTGTCTGCACCCCAGCCTAGAGAGTCTTCTTAAGATTTCCTCCTCCGTGATTTTTACAACTATAGCGTCCTTCCAGCTATTCATGCATCCACCGAGCTAACAGTTCAATGCTGGTTAAACAACCTCAAGTGAGTGTTTGAGTGTGGTGTTGAGTGGGAATAAAATGATCACACCTATGTATGGAATTTGAGAAGTTTCAGGGTTTGGTGGGCGGCCTTGTTGTATGATTTTTCTCATCACCATTCAGGGATTGTCAATTCTACCAAGTAGCCATGGACAGGAGAGTACTGCAGCTCTAATTAGCCTAAACTGGCTCCTATGATGTCTCGGATTATGAGACTAATTACTACGTCACTTGCATAAATGAAACCCAGAAGGTCACTTGCATAATCTCCTTAACCCCATTCATTCCAACAGGAAAGTTTCACCCTTTGATACATGAGGATTGAGCAGGGAAAAATTTTAAAATGCTACATGCATTTTAACTGCTTAAATTTCTGAAAGCCATGCCTGTAGCCCACACTCATTAAAATCATCTCTGGGGCTGAGTCCATGACCATCTGGAGGCTGGTGTGAGTCTGGCAGCCAGAGGAAAGACAGGAGTGCCCAGGTCCACCCTGCTCTCAGGCTCTCATTCCCGGTCTTATCTAATGCATCCCTGTTCTTGTTCTCCCAGGGACCTGCCTGTTTCGCCAGCCTCAGGCTCAGACTGCCAAGTCCTCCCTGGGTGGAAACACTGCTTCCCTACTGTTGCCACCACCCTCAGGAGGCCCCCAGAGAGCTCTGCTGAGGTGAAGCCAGAGTCTTGACTTCACCACAGAAAAGAATTGCAGGATGAGTGAGTTTGGATCAGGATCAGAGTTAATTAAAAAAGATTCAGAACACGAGAGTCAGAAGAAAGAGGATCCTGGGAGCAAAGTCATATCTGAGGATATGAGCGTGGTCTTCTGAAAAACAAAGCCACTAGTGGGTGCAAGTGTTGCCAAGTATACACTTCACAGGTGACTAAGGGACTTTTTTTTTTCAAATGTGTTCAATATATGTTTTGTGGGTTCACTGATGGAAACCAAGCTGGTGAGTAAAAGCCTAGATCAAGGAAGGGCAGGGCACGAGCTTTTCTTAAAATGTAAACTGAGTAGAAATACTGCGAAATGAATCAGGCCGCACTGGAAGGTCCCTTGAGCTTGGGCTCTCAGCTTGGCTCACTGCCAGCCTAACATTTTAATTTGAAAGCATTTCTGTATGAAGGAAATATTGTCCCTATGTCAGCAACCTCCACAGGAAGTTGTGATTGTGCTGGGTTCCTGACTCAACTGGAGAGAAGCCCCAAACACATTCATCCTCCTTCCAGAGACTTTTTAGGGTTTTTGTTTTGTCTTTCTCTCTATGCTGTGTCCTCCAGAGCTGTCCCCGCTCAGGGATGAACCCAAGGCCATGCCACAGTCTTATGGATAGAAATGTCTTCCCCACAGACAGACCACCAAGCAGCCTTTAGTCCTGATCACCTCACACTTGAGGTGTGGGGCCATGAGTTTCCATCCCAGCCTCCAAATTGTGCTCCTGAATCAAGATCCATGCAGAACTCTCTGGGCTTGGATTTAAGGCGTTCAGAGTGGAGGCTGCTCTGGGTCCCTGAGTAGAGCAGGGCCCAGGGCTCACAGTTCAGGCCTCCTCACTTTCCCAGAGCCTGAGGATTGGGGATTTGAGGTTGATGCCTGCTGATCCGGCTTTGTAGTAACTGTGGGGAGAGGATGTGGGCACTCTGAGAGCTTTGGGAGGGTGGGGAGTCTAGTCTGCTTTTTTCAACTAATGCGGAAATATGGTTCAGTGGATAGGCACACAGTAGGTCTCAGGGTCCTTCCTAGTCCTCATCTCAGGCTAAGATCTCCCCAAAATCCAGAGGCCACTAAGCCTTCTACTCCTTATATTTCTTCTGTTTCCAGTGTAGTGGCTGACACAGGACACATGTGTCAACCTTTGGAGGAGGACCACGGTGACCACAGTTGTGAACTGAATGGTTCTGTATCTTAGCTATTGTGAATAATACAGCAGTAAACATGGTGTGCAAACATCTGTGCAGGACTTAGAGAATGTGTATATATGCTCAGGAGTGGTGTATCTGGGCCATAGTTTCAGTTGCTTGAGAACTCTACATCCTGATTTCCATAGTGACCAAGTCAGTTATCCAACAGCACCTAACAGGGCTCCTCCTTCCTCACAGCCTGCTGGGGCTGGTTATTGTTCATTTTCTCAATGACAACTGGTTTGACCAGAGTGGGTGGTACTATCAAGTAATTAGTTTGCATTTCCCTGAAGACTGATGATGCTGAATGCCTTGTCAGATGTTTATTGCTCTATTGTGGTTTTTCTTTTTGGAACTGTCTGTTCAGTTCATTGTTCCATTTATTGATTGGAAGGTGTGTGGTGTGTGTGTGTGTGTGTGTGTGTGTGTGTGTGTGTGTGTGTGTGGTTTCTGTAACTCAGTACACATTCAGACTTCAGCCCCTTGTCTGTGGTGTAGCTGACAAGAAGCCCTGTTCTGTGGCTTTCTCTACAACTGCTGGTTGTGTACTTTGCTGTGCTTATCAATTTCAAGCATGTTGTCATACCTGTGTAGGGAATACAGCTTAGGGAACAGTCCCTGTTTCCTGTGGTATATGGGGAATACACTGAAGGCATAAGTCACGAACAATCCCACACCAGTTTGGAATTTTTATTAATAGAGTGGTTATTTATTTAAAGGGGAAAAACCTTACAGATCACCGTCCCAGACAACAGCTCTCTGTGCGATCAGGAAAGGAGCCTGGTAATCAAAAGTGGAGCTGGAAGCAAGAGAGCATGTGGAGGGCAGTTGCTGCTTTTTTAGAGAGAGAGAGAGACCACGCCCCAATGGGCTGGTATCTCAGTGGCTATTGCTGAAGAAGTGGAAGGAGCTCTGGCAACAATACACCTTAAGGAACAGTCCTTGTCCCTTGTGGTATATGGGGAATACACCTTAGGGACAGTCCTTGTTTCCTGTGGTATATGAGACATTTTTCATAAGCTCCTTGTCTATACCTCTATCTTGTTCTGCCTACATTTTCCCTCTGGCAATTTCAAAGTTTCAGGTGTTATCATAAAGTCTTTTGTCCATTTTAAATTGATGTCTATAAAGTGTGAGATTCTGTCCTTTGTCTTAATGCTTAGAGTCCCTTTGTCAACCCATGTGTGGCATATAATGTGGGCAAGCATGCCTTCATAAAAATAAATTTTAAAAACTGGTAAATACAGCTCAGATATTATATAAAAGGATTTTTCTATTGTATTTATGTGACAAATGTAACCCTTTATAATATCATTAAAGTTTCTTTTTCACAGTCTTGTGTGGATGGCAGAGGCAACCCTGTATAAACCATGCAAAAAAAATATCACTGTAACTGTCTTTATGCATACAGTAAATATTATTTGGTATTTATTTCTGCAATAAAGCAGCTTGCCCTGGTTGATATACTATGCATTAGTTACATTTCTGGTTGCTATAACAAACTACCGGACAAAAGCAACTTAATGAAGGTGGAATTGATTTTGCCTCCCACATCAAGGAAACAGTCCACCAGCCTGGGTAGTCATGGGGACCAGTATAGACAAACTTTCAAGTCAAGAATGTCAGCTCACAAATAATGACATAGAGACTTATTGTTAATCGTGGCAGCCTGGTCTATAGCTTAGGCATATTCCTTACTAGCTCTTATAATTTAAGTGTATCCATATTTTTAATCTACATGCTTTTACGTGGTTTGCTTACTTTTACTCTGTACTGCCCATCTTACTTTCTCTGCGTCTGACTGGCAACTCTGCTTTTCTTCCTCTCTGTCCCCAGCAGTCCTGCCTAACCTCTTCCTGCCTAGCTACTTGTCATTCAGCCCTTTATTAAATCAATTGCAGTGACACATTTTCACACAGTGTAAAGGACTATTCCACAACAGGCAAGAACCAGGGGTGTCTGCTGACCTCACACCCACAGCCAGGAGGTGGTGAGAGGGAGAAACACCAGTGCTTGGCTCCCTTTCTGCTTTTTATCCGGTCTGGGACCCCAGCTCAGGAGATGGTGCTTCAGACATTAAGGATGGATCTTCTCACCTAATCTACTCCTGAGCAGACATACCTGGAGAGGGGTCTTCTAGGGGCCTCTTCAACTTGTTTATAAAGATGAATTATCACATACTAAGTACCTTCTTAATTTTTAACCTTTTATTTTCATTTCAAGAGTATCTTGAGAACCATGTGTTATATATTAGTGTTTTAAAGGTTCAGCCTAAGAGTTTAAGTTATTTAATTGATGGATTCCATAATTTGTATCTATTATACTCACTAAAATACTCATCCCTGACCCCTTATTATATCCTTATTGTGCATTTGGGGTTTTATTTCCCTATTTCTGGGCTCTGTATTTATGCAGAATTTTTTCTGCTTGAAATGCTTTGAAATCTATCTTCCCCATCACAATGGTTGAGGAGGAAGTATGACTCATACAAATGAAGCAATCCCCTTAATGTAATTTTCAGATCACATGTTCTTAGTGTATATAAATGACACTGAGTTTTTTTGTTTGCTGATTTTTTTATCCTAACACTTTATACTCAATCTATTACTTTCAACTTTACTTTGCTGTAATCATCAGGGTTGTCTAAATATACTGTTATGTCATGTGCAAGCAGAGTCTCCTCCACCTCTTCGTTTCTGGCAGCTATATTGAGTTCAAGTTGTGAACGTGGTACCTTCCTGAGTTCAACTTTTCACTGTCAACTGTGCTGTGAGCTGTGTTGTAGTGTAAGACTGTGTGTGTGTGTGTGTGTGTGTGTGTGTGTGTGTGTGTGTGTGTAAAGACATTATTCCTATACATTTTATCAGAAAGTGTGCTAAGTGTGTTAAGTGTTGTCGGGGTTTCTGTCCTGCCCAGTTCCCACAATTTTTAAGTCCCAAAGAAATCACACAGAGGTCTACATTAATCATAAACTGATTGGGCCATTAGCTCAAGTTTTTTATTAACTCTTATAGCTTATATTAACCCATTATTCTTATCTATGTTAGCCACATGGCTTGGTACCTGTTTCAGTGAGGCATTCACATTCTCCTTCTTCTGTGTCTGGGCAGGACTGCAGAGGAATGGGCTTTCCTCTTCCCAGAATTCTCCTGTTCTCATTGCCCTGCCTCTACTTCCAGTCTGGTTGTACAACCTATACTTTCTGCCTGGCTATTGGCCAATCAGCATTTACTTAAAACATAATTGACAAAATACAGAATTTTCCCATACCAGTTAAGTGTTTTTTATCAGATGTTATCAGAAAGTTTGTTAAGTTTTGAACCCGTCTCTGTGCTTCTTGGTGGGATCATGAAACTTTTGCTCTCATTCTCTTCATTTGGTGCATCCACATCACGTTTATGGACTTAGGCATCACTGAGCAGTCCTTATCCAAGAACGCCCAAGTCAGGACAGAGAGCTCCAGGGGTAAAGGAATAAGTATTCTCACTAAGTTTTTTTTCTTCATTAATTTTTTTCTAGTGTGTCTATGTTTTCCTATTTTTGTGGATTCTTTTTTTTGTTTTGTTTTGTTTTGTTTTTTGAGACAGGGTTTCTCTGTGGTTTTGGAGCCTGTCCTGGAACTAGCTCTTGTAGACCAGGCTGGTCTTGAACTCACAGAGATCCTCCTGCTTCTGCCTCCCAAGTGCTGGGATTAAAGGCGTGCGCCACCACCGCCCGGCTTTTGCGGATTCTTTTATCTTATTTTCTGTCTTCTGATTTCCAGAGGTTACTCGGCACTGCATTCACTTTTAGGGTGTAAATTAAGACTATGGACTGGAAGTCTTACTTACTTTTTTTATAAACATTTATTATTTTATATTTCCAATAAACCATTCTTTCACTTGTGTATGGGAGACTGTTTCTCATAAAGTTATTTTTAATGTCTGTTTCAAGGAAATAGCATTCACACAAAAGAAAGCAGTATCTTCAGACCTTATGATTTATCTCAGGAGAAAAGTTCATAGAGTTTTATTTTTCATTTTTATTACTTTGTGTGTATGGGTGTTTTGTCTGAATGTATGTATGTGTGCATCATGTACATGCTAGTTGACCATGAAGATCAAAAGAGAGTGTCAGATCCCCTGGAACTCTAGTTACAGGTAATTGTGAGATCCATGTGGGTGTTTGTTATTGAACGTGGGGTTTCTGGTAGAGTATACAGTGGCCTTCATCGCTGAGCCATCTCTCCAACCTACCCATAGTTTGTTTATTGTTTACAAAACAAATACCAATATATCATGACTACTCAGGTCATCAGGAGAACCTTACCTGGGTCAGCACACAGCACTTTCGTCTTCAAATTCTAGCAGACCTAAGAGATGAGTACACAGCCTCTGATGCCCATTCATCTTTGAGATTCAGCAATGAACTCCTCGCTGATTTAAAAATTGCATCAATGCAGCTATCCACATGAGTGAGACATCTGATTTTTAGGGTCTGACTTGGTACATGAGTTAGAGAAATGTTTAAAACACTCTATGAACATGTGGAAAGTGTATGTCAGAGCTCGTTGCTCTAGAGGGGTGCTGCACAATTAGGATTGGCCAACCTGTGGGCATGTCTGCTCTTTGCCAAAAATAAATCCTCCGGCAGATGGACAGATAGATAGAGATACAGGAGTGTACTAAAACTGAAGAGATGACTTTACCTTTCCTCTTTTGGGTTGTGAAGAGAAAGTCAAATCATTGTCTGTAATCTGGGCCCTTCCCAGGATCTGTTATCTGTTTCGATGAGTTGCACCATCTAGCAATCCTCCTCAGTCTCTGTTTGAGACATTCACTGTGTGAGGAGGAGGAGCATGGGAAGAGAATGGGCCTCGTCCTCTCCAGAAGCCTCACATACCAATCAATGCCCTTCAGTCACAGCTCATGCTCCCAGAACTGAATTCTTATTTTCTGCAGGGGAACCACTACTGCATCTTTCCACCACTGGGGAATTCTGCTTGCAGTACAGTCTTTAGGTATATGTGCACAGTGTCTTTTTCATGTTCACCTTCAACTGAATAATATAATATTTTATAGTTGGTTCTCTATCAGAAGTTCCAGTTTTATGAGGTAAGAATATAATTTTTCCATCATTACCTTCAACATAGTGTTCATTACTTGCCTAGTGTCTCTCAAATGGTCTATGGCACAGTTGTAATATATTTTTATATTTAATAATATATAGTAATATATTATGTGTTAATATATTTTATTATATATTGTATTATATTAGTACAGTAATATACATAATTATACCAAGTGACACAATATATTACATTTGTTTTTTCATAAATTTTAGTTTGATGAGGTGAGAAAAATCCTACAGCAGAGTGTTCATATTTCTCCTGAGTCTCTTCCAAACCAGAGAGGAAGTAGAGGTGGGGCAATGAGAACAGGAGTATTCTGAGAGAAGGAAGCTCTTTTCTGTAGTCCTGCCCAGATCATGGAAGAAGCAAGATGTGACCTACCCCTCCGAAAAAGGTACTAATTTGAAACTAATTCTGGGCTGAGGTCTTTATGTTTTCTTTATCTTTTCTACATTTGAAATGATTTCATCAACATGAGTTTCAGATTTAGAAAATGCTCTCTTGAGTTTCCACCAACATGTCTGTGTGGTTGCTTATTGCCATCCTAACCTAGAAGGCCCCAGTGACACATAAGAAGGGGTGAGTGCTCATAACATATCAGGTGAATTTTAGCTAGAATATCAGGCTCCAAAGGATTATCAGCCTGAATTCTTTCTTCTATTGCAGAAATATCCTGCTTATCTATTTATTGGAAGTGTGGGTTGCCAGAACTTGTCCAAGACACCTGCAAATATGCTTTATCCACTTGCTATAGGATTAAGATTTTCATTGAATTTTTTAAACCTGATCTTCATTTTTTCTCAAGTTAAAATATGTCCTAGTTTTCCTATAAATTTCATATTTAATACATAGCTATATGGAAGCATGTTCTTTGACACTGAGATGTTGGAAGATTTCCACATATTTTCCTGCTACTGATTTCATATTTATTACTGTTGTGGTAGATAGTATTTTTATTTTATTTTATTTTATAGCATATTTTTCAACTGTCTACTGTAGTTAGTCTTTTTTATTCTTTGCTCTTTGTGGGCCCGCCACTCAGGCCACAAATAAACACATGGAGACTTATTCTTTCTTTGGAATACATGGCCTTAACTTGATTTACTCCTTCCCAGTTTCTCTTAACTAAATTATCTCATTTACCTTTTCCTCTGGACTTTTACCTTCTCTATTCTTTTTTTTTAATTTTTTTTTAGTATTTATTTATTATTCATACAGTACTCTGTCTGCGTGCATGCCCGCAGGCCAGCAGAGGGCACCAGACCTCACCACAGATAGCTGTGAGCCACCACGTGGTTGCTGGGAACCGAACTCCGGACCCTCGGAAGAGCAGTCAGCGCCCTCAACCTCTGAGCCATCTCTCCAGCCCTCTTACCTTCTCTATTCTATATTCATTTCTTTACTTCCTACTTCATTGCTGCCTGTGTGGCTGGGTGACTGGCCTCTGGTGTCCTCTCTCCTTCTCTTCCTTCTTTTCTCTTCCATTTTTTTCTCCTGCTAGACCCACCTATTTCTCTCTCCTTGTTATCCTAGGGAGGCCACTTGTTCTTTCCCAGATGCCCAGACATGAAATAATCACACAGATTATTTGCAATGCTGCTCGGTCTATTAGCTCTAGCTTCTTATTGGCTAATTCTTACATCTTAAATTAACCCATTTCTATTAGTCTGTGTATCACTACGTGGCTGTGGCTTAGCAGTAATCTTCTGTCTGTCTCTGGCAGGGCTACATGGCTTCTCCCTGACCTTGCCTTCTTTTTCCCAGCATTTGGTTTAGTTTTTCCTGCCTCACTCTACTCTGCCTTATCACAGGCCAAGGCAGCTTCTCCATTCACTAACCAATAAAAGCAAACTATATGCAGAAGGACTTCCCACTCCATCACTTGACTAGTTATTGACCGTTCAGCTCTTTATGACCAATCAGGTGTTTTAGGCAAAGTAATTCAGTTTCATGGAGTTAAACAAATTCAACATAAAAGAATCCAACACATCTTTGCATCACTAAACAAATATTCCACAACATAAAAGAACGTAATACATCTTTAACTAATATTCCACAATAGCTTACCCTTTATATTTTTTGAATTCCATTTGTTGGCTCAAAAATGATCTTTCATAGTGGCACACCCTTTAATTCCAGCATTTGGAAGGCAGAGGCGGGTGGATTTCTGTGAGTTCAAGAGCAGCCTGCTACACATTGAGTTTTAGGACAGCCAGGGTTCACTAGTGAGTCCCTGGTGCAAATTAAAACAAAATAACAAGAAAACCCAGGGGGGGAAAGGCTCTTCTTGGAGGCTGTCACACATGAATCAAATAAGAACATATATTTTGCTCTTCCGAGATGGAGTATCTAGCAAAAATTCTGTTGGGTTTCCTGTACCAATCCTTTTGTTCTTGCTGTTGTGAGCTTTTCTCAACCACTGAGAGAGAGTCCTGAGGTCCCCAGCTATAACGGCACATTGGCATATTTAAGTTTACCTTTGGTTTGTGCCTCTTGAAGCTTCGTGGCTTCTGATTTATGTAGGGTGGCCACCACTCTTTTCTGATCTCAGGAAAAAGTGAAGTTGTGGCCCTGCCCTTCCTAAAGGAGTTTCTCATTCTTTGAGGTTCAGTTCACCTAGCTTGCTGACCTGTGGTTTCAACTATCTTCACAGTTATGCTCAACATACTAGACCTGGATGGAGGTGGGGGTTCCTTGGACTTCCCACAGGGCAGGGAACCGTGATTGCTCTTCGGGCTGAGGGGGGGGGGGGACTTAATTTGGGGAGGGGGAGGGAAATGGGAGGCGGTGGCAGGGAAGAGACAGAAATCTTTAATAAATAAATAAATTAAAAAAATAAAAAAAAAGATCCTTGGAAACAAAACAAAACACATAAAATAAATTTTAATAAGAGATAAAAAAAGAAAAAAGAAAAGTAAGAGGTGTGGCTGGATTGACTTTTAATCATTGTTAAAGAAGGACTGAAGTTTTCTTGTAGCTTTTACATGCTTAGCAGAAGTCTAATGCCTCCAGGAAGTTATGTAGCCCTGTTGGCCCAGACTGGCATTAACCTTATAAAGATAGGCATGCCTCTGCCTCCTGAGTACTGGGATTAAGCACGCCATCACGTCCAGTAGTACTTGCTAAAAAAAAAAAATTGTGTTTCATTACATTATTTAAAAAAACAAAACAAAAAAAATCCACTTTTCTCGCTGGGCGGTAGTCCTCCACTTCTTTATTTCCAGTACTCAGGAGGCAAAGGCAGGCAGATCTCTATAAGCTCAAGGTCAGCCTGGTCTACAAGAGCTTGTTCCAGGACTGGCTCTAAAGCAACATAGAGAAATCCTGTCTAGAAAAAGAAAGAAACAAACAAACAAACAGAACCTTTTCTCTTATTAGTCCTCATAATATTCAGTAATTGGAAACTGACAGCCCCCAAAACCCTTTCCTAAGCAAGACACCTTGATTTACAGATTACTCTGAAGGTAGTGTCTGTTGCGTTAAGACCTGAGTGTGAGGCCCATATGTCTTAAAAATAATTTTTTGTACAATATAACTTATATTTCAGTCAGGCATTAACCTTCTGCACGGTTGCAACTGATTCTCAACCAGTGTGTCATGAACATTTGGGGATCACACATGAGTTATCCTGCATATCATATATCTATATTACAATTTATAACAGTAGAAAATTTACAGTTATGAAGTAACAATGAATTAAATTTTATGGTTGGCGTCACCACAACATGAGGAACTATATTAAAAGATTGCAGCATTAGGGAGGTTGAGAAGCACTGGACTAGAGCAGAGTGCTGTGTGTAGTGTGCTCATACATCAGGTAGCTGTACTTGATTTGTTCTCAGATTTGAATGTCTGAAGCTCCCAGGTTACTCTGGAGAACCACATGACTTCCGAGTGATACTAGAGATGATTGAAACTGATATTTATGGACATTTCCCTGTAGTGGCATTTCAATTGTATCTTAATAAACAAAGCTTGCCTAGGGATCGTGAAGTAAAACAGTCACCCTGATCAGCCTTATAGTCAAGCAGTGGTAACACACACCTTTAATCCCAGTAGCCACACTAGTGGCCATAGAAATCGGGAGGTACATATCTTTAATCCCAGTGGTGCATACCTTTAATCCTAGCCCTAGATAGGATTATAAAACAGGAGGAGAGAGTTGGCAGACACAGTCTCATTCTGAGATTCCTGGACGCAGGAACGCCATTTCTGACTGAGGTCGAGGTTAAGAGCTCAATAGCCCAAAAGCTGGCTGCTTTGTTTTTTGGATCTTCAAGTTGAACTCTAATTTCTCTCTCCGAGTTTTTATTAATTATGCTTCACTTCCTTGCTCTACTTTCTGCTTTTTTTCATTGGTTAAAGACAGTAGTGTTAAACTGTGGAGTGGTTTGGGGGGAAGAAGGTCTTCCTAAGAAAGCAGAAGACAGCTTAAAGCATAAACAAGCTGTTTGCTGTTGTCACTTTGTACCAGAAGGACGATCTCACTTATTATAAACAAAGGAGGGACTGGAAATCAAATAACATGGGTCCTCTGCAGAGTTGACACTTTGGGCTTTAATCTGTCTGTGGGGGATGTCCTCTGACTTAATGGAAAAGTCACTTATGTCTTTCAGTCTTTCCTTTTACATCAATACTCTCTTCAGAACAGGGGGAGGCTGCTTAGAACAGGAAATAAGCAAATTCCTGTGGTTGAGAAAGTGAAACTTAGAAGTTTTAGAAGGAACTCAAGCAGGCTGTAGAAGGAGAAACCTTGAGCAGCTTCAGAGAAGACCCCAGACCTTTCCCTAGCCTGCAAGCTGTGCGGTTTCAGCTGTGCTGTTTCCTGAGTTGCTGCCTGAGCTGATGTGGGTTCTGCAGGGAGGCAGCTGCTGTGAATCCGTTCCGGCTCCTGTAAGTAACTCCTCACCACAACCCTGTTAGTAACCCCAAAGAAAACTTGATGGTTCGCCAAGATGGACCTTTGTGTTGTTGGTACTCTGCTCTCTCATAGGTGTGAGTGTGTGTATGCGTGTGTGCGTGCTCACACATCACCCCAGATCAAGTCTCTGGTACAACATCAGTTTTCATAAGATTCAATCATGCCTTGGTTTGATAGCAGCAGACAGTGGAATAGTGTGGCAGGCTTTGTCTTCACAGCTGCTGTCATCCTGGGTGTGTGGATGCTGGCTGTGTAAAAGTCGCTCTGTAGAAATGGAGGGATGGATGAACTTTACAAAGCCAGTTACTAAGCAGGCCTGCAGTCTGGAGTGGAGGTGCAGAACACAGGAAATCGATCTCTTCCGCTCCACAGCACCATTAACTACAAATAGATTCTCAGGGATCTCTGGAGCCTCATGACCCCTCTGTCTCCATGAAGGGAAGGCTGACAGGCCTGCTTTTGTGCAGGGTCATGCAAGTGGGAGTTCAGCAGGGCAACAGCCATGTCATGGCTGGAACACAGGGTTCTCTTACATCCTTTCTTCCACCTTTTTAATGAGATTCTTGACTCTTGGGTGTGTCTGGTTTAGTAAATGCTTTTAATCCTATGTCATGATCTCATTCTCCTGAAAAAACAATTTGGTGGCTTGGTTGAGTAACTCTCCATTTGATTCCATGAGCCTCTCTTTCCTTTGCGGCTTGTGGCAGTTCGGGACAGTTCACGGGCAGCTGAAGATTTCTGTCTGGAAAGGTTTTGCAGTGAGAGTCAAATCTCCAGACTCTGAGTCTGAAAGTACTCAACCCTTTACCTTAGGAGAGAAGTATGACAGGCATCGCTTACCTTGTAACCCAGTGACCCATGACCTCTGACAAATGAAGGGGATTTTGAGTACAGACCATCCAAGCCCTCTCAGACAGACCCATTTCTGGGGTCAGCAGCCTCTCAGTTGCAGGTGGCACAGAGGGAAGCGAGGCAGAAAGAGTAGACAGGCAGTCCTAGTTGACTGTGTGAAAACACCTTTGCAGTTGTGATTGAGATGAGTACATGATAAGGGTCCCTCTAAGGGCCAGGACAGGAGTGCATGCAAGTGATGCATTCAGAAGCTTGTTATGTTCAGTTCTATTGTCTGAGTGTAGGGGAAGCCCCAACCAATCCCCTTCCTTTTGGGGCGGGTAGCCCTGAGGCGCATGTTTACCTATAAATCTGGTGGGTGTGCTCTCCGCCTTCTCTTTCATTGCCTGCTCTTCTTTGGAACCGTAGTTTTGTAATTTCTCCCCTTATTAAAGCTGATATTGAGCTTGCCTGGCTAATTCTGTTTGCCGTTCGTTTATGCCGTAACATCTGAGCAGAAGACAGTATATTGGACTGGTAACCAGACAATTAAAATGTCAATGCTGGGGGCTGGGAGGATGGCTCAGTGGGTAAGGCCCTTGTTTTGGAAGCATGAAGACTGGAATTCACATCTCTCATACCCAGTGAAACACCTGTTCTGTGTCCTCAGCAGACTACCCTACCAAGAACCAGAGTGAGACCCCAGCCTGCTCCTTACCTCCTTGGGGATGAGATTTCCTCTTCACACACTTGTAAATGCAAGGGCAAAAAATGACAGACAGGATGATGACAGGGATGACTACCGCTGTGACAGCAGATTCTTTGTTATTGGGGATCAGCCTGGTAGACAGAAACTGGAAGGAAGATGTAACCTTTGTTGTTATCTGCGGCCCTTGACATTTGTTCTTTAAAAAAAATCCGAAAAATTCTGGATAAAGCTATAAACACACCTCAATCAACACCTCTCTCTAGGCATCCTGAGGGCCTCATGTGTAATAACTGTTTATAACTCCTGAGTAGAGAGAGGAGTGGAGCTATGTGGATGATGTCTTTACAGAGTTTATGTCATTAACAAAGAAAACAAACCGTCTGTGGAACCATCAGACAATGTGACACATTTACTTTGGTTAGGACTTTCTGGATGGTGGCTCAATTAGTGATGTTTATTTATGCCAAAGAAAGATAGTGAAGCTTCTCAAAGTGATGTGGAGCTGGAGGAAGGGCAGCTACAAGTGAGGCAGAAAAGGCTGGAGGTTCAGTGATGCATGCAGATGTGGGGCCCATTAGCAGGCCATGCAGTGTCTGGATCATTGGTTAATAGGGATCACTGGGAGGTGAGGTGAGATAGAGGAATCCCCGTGGTCATCACTGGATCTCAGAGAGGAAGACCACCAGGAAATTACCCACCCAGCCTATTATATGTGATATAGTTGCTTTTTGATAACCCAGGCTTTCCTTCTTGTGCTTTAAGAGTTCCTTGAGCCAGTGCCAGCAGTCTGTTGTGGGGATTATCATGAGATCTTTTAGGAAGTGCTCATCACTTCAAGACTAATCGGTGTCCAGCTCATATTTAGAGTGTTCAAGAGGCAGGTGTTCTTTCCACTGATGTTAAATCTCCAGGAGGTTCTAACACTTTGTTCTTGTTCATACCGAGAAAGCATGGTCATCTGTAAAGTGGGCTGACCTGCAAACCACATTCAATACCATCATGCTTTACTTTCATAGATCCATCATTTCTTCAAGTGTTAAGACTTTACCACTGGTTTATATATCATTATCTTGTCCACATGACTTGCTCTTTGTTCCACATGCTTCCAAGGTCGGACCAAGGTTGTACCCTCAACTCCCTCACACAGACACACTCACCATCCGATTCCCACATGTGCTCTGCCCTTTTTCTCTCTTGCCAGCTGTTTCTGGTTCTGTATTTGATCCTGCACTTACCACTGGTCTTCGTCATCTCTTGAATGGAGTTAGCCAACTTCTTCGTGAGCTCTTGCCCTGAGTATTCCAGCCCTTGGACCAAATCTGTCCACATAGGAGTGGCATTTAATACCTTTCTCTGGTCTCCTAAAGGTGTGGCTTTGTTGTCATTATCATGCTGCAGGAAAGGCTCTCCATCCACTGAGCACCGCCCTTCACACCAGGACTGCCCAGGTGTGGTACGAGCCTTGACAATGATGTCACAACTAAGAGAGTGTGTATCTGTGAGAGAAACAAGGTGCAAAGAGAGAGCAGAAAGTCACAGGACTTATGGGTTTGTGACACTAGATGGCATACTGAATCCCTATGAAGGGCAAAAGGGCAGGAATAGAAGCCTCTACTCATGATGTCCACTGGTTTCTGGTTCCTTATTTCCATGCCATCTTTGACTGTCTGATGGTGGTAGGATTCTGAGATGCACACAGTATCACCAGGAACATTTATCTCACAAGTACTTTTGGGGACTCTACTGAAGTGTTGAGGAGTAAGATCTGTCAGATAATATATGTTCCTGGGACTGAAAATCTACTGAATGCACATAGAAAGGAAGCATCACAGAACATGTAGTAAATTCAACATGGAGCCTGGAGTTCAGGAAAGACCTCCTGGACTATGCTGCAACTTGTCATGGGAGGGGAGCTGCCACCTGTGATCATAGTACTCACCGTGTTCCCCCTGGGGCACTTCACACAGCAATGTTGGACATCAGATCTCAAATCCTCGCCCATTAAACCACATCCCTATGTCATTCTTAAGAAGAGATCTCTGTCTGACCTGCTCGAAGCCCTGATCTCTCTTCTCTTCCTCAGGCAGTTGTTTCCCAGCTCACTTATGGCCCCTGGTCTCCTAGACTTTCCCTAGCAGCAACAGAGAAACCATACCCTAGAGCTGTTCTATTCAGCAGAATGTAAGAAAAATCTAGTTGGAAGTTTGATAAAAGGAAACTGTTTTTCTAAAGCTGGAAGAGGGATTTATGAAGGTGATTGAAAGAAAGCATCCCTGATGATGTCCAAATAAACACTAATAATAATAATTAATAACAACAATAATAAAAATGTCTTAGAAGGAAGTATTTAAACTCACACTTCCAGATCTGTGAAGGAAAACATTTTTATACTTTCTTACAAGTGTGTCACAGCAGAATTGATTAGACAAGGTTTCTAAAAAGCCCTGATTCTCACCAAGCAGGCTAGACAGGCTTGACACTGACTCCAGGGTTCTCCTGTCTCCCCCTTCTTACTACTGACAGGAAAACCACACAGCCCCACACCTGGCTCTATTACAGGGTCACTAGGGAACAAACCCATGTCTTCACGGTTGTGAAACACGCCTTACTAGTCAGCTATCTCCCTATGTTTGGACAGTCTGATTTTCAGTAGTCAGCAAACAGCCATGATTTTCTGGAGACAATGCCCATGTGCTCCAGTAATGGCTGCAGAGGCTGGGCCACACTGCATGAAACAGAAAGTCCAGAATTTCTAGAGCTGGAAGGGCAGGGCGTGTGTAAAGACTCAGAAAAGAACATGTAAGTACATTTGTTGAAGTAGATGTGATATGAAATATGTCCACTCTCTTTCATGGAGAAGCATGGGTGACTCTTATTTGCTAAGCATGGAAAGGATGCCCAGGGAGAAGGGCAGAGGCCTTGGCAGATGCCATTGTATGAAAACTATACAAGGTCAGTGCTGTGGAGGTTTGAATAAGAATAGCCTCCCTAGGCTCATCTATTTGAATGCTTGGTCATCAGGGGTTGGCACTTCCTAAGAGGAATTGAGAGTGTGGCCAAGTTTGAGTAGATGTGACCTTATTGAAAGAAGTGTGTAGTCGGGGGTGGGTGTTCAGGTTCAAAAAGCCCATTCCAAGCCCAGAGTCTCTCTCTCCTTGCTGCCTTTGGATCCAGATGTAGAACTCTCAGCTACCATATCTGTCTGTGTACCACCATGCTCCTCACCATGAGGATAATGGGATAAAACTCTGAAACTGTAAGCAAGCCCCAATTCAAGGCTTTCTTTTCTGAGAGTTGCCATGGTCATAGTGACTCTTCACAGCAAATAAAACTCTAAGCAAGTTCATGTTTCTCACACAAGTTGCTTTTGGAAGAATATTTTATCACAGACAAAGAATGAGACTAGAATAACACAGTCAAGATCGATCCCCTAAACATAGTGCAGTACGTCAGTGATATCTTTCTGAAACTGGTCAGAGGCTAGCCCAGAGCACAGAACACAGAAAATCTAGGCTGGTTTAATCTGGCAGTAGAAGAGTAGGTGATGTGGGAGTGCCATATATCAATCTGTTGATTTCATGGGCTAAGTAATAAACAAACTGCTTGGGCTCCTAGCTTAGAACATAGGTGGGTGGAGTAAACAGAACAGAATGCTGGGAGGAAGAGGAAGTGAGCTCAGACTCAACAGTTCTCCTCTCGGGAGCAGACGCCTCAAAAGAGAAGCCATGCCCCGCTCCTGGGCAGACACACGTGATGAAGCTCCGACAGGATGGACGTAGGCTAGAATCTTCCCGGTAAGCGCACCTAGCTGTGCTACATAGAATATTAGAAATGGGCTAGTCCAGGTGTGAGAGCTAGCCTAGAAGAGGCTAGAGAGAAACTGGCCAAGCGGTGTTTAAAAGAATATAGTTTCGGTGTAATTATTTCGGGTAAAAGCTAGCCGTGGGGGTGACCGGGTGCCGGGGACTCAGTCCCACCGCTCCTATTACTACAAGTAGGGATCAAGAATCTCAGAGAAGTGCATGTGCCAGAGTGGATGGAACAGCAAACATTTCCAGGGGAAGAGTGCAGAGTCCATGCTGTCTGTGGATGCTGGAGCATCCCTGCTGAGAAGCACAGTGAGAAGAACCAGGGAGAAGGGCACTAGCATTGCTAAGCTCAGGGATGATGATGTTGTATCAAGACTGTGGTTGGTGTTAGGAAACTGTATTCTTGAACCCTAGCAACATGGTACAGAAAAACCCCATAGGGTCGAATGGTCAGGAGAAATTAACAACAAAGGCAATAGTTCATTGATGAGAAAGAGGTCCCACTTTAAAGTCTAACTGCTTAAGGGGGTCATGGCTAACAGAACACAAAAATCCTAAATACAAAAAGATGGTTAGCCAACCTAGATGTGGCTGGGTTTTAATAATTAAAGACAAGCTGGGTGAGGGTGGCAAATGCCTTTAATTCCAGCACTCAGTAAGACAGAGGCAGGTGGATCTCTGGGAGTTTGGGGTCATTCTTGTCTACAAAGTAAGTTCCAGGATAGCCAGAGGTAAATAGAGAAACGCTGTGTCAAAAAACAAAACAAAACAAAATAAAAACCCAAAACAAGCAAAGAAAAATAATACAAAACAGATGAACAAGAAGCTGAAAGCTGTTATCCCATGAAAACTTCGACTCCTGTGCCCATTGTTTAAACTGAACCATTGGGGAAGTGATTACAGGCACTTGTTCTTGTAGCTGATCCAGGTTTGATTCTCAGCAACCACACATGGTAACTCGTCACTGCCTGTAACTCGAGTTCCAGGGGATCAAATGTTCTCTTTGATCTCTGACAGCACGAGGCACATATGTGGTGCAGATACATACACGCAGTTAACACAAAATAAATCTGAAAACAAAAATAAAACTGAACCCCCTCAAAGACAGACCCTGATTGCAGTCCCAGGAGGAAGAATCAGGCCCCAACAAGAGCGACCATTCAGCCCAGCAGCAAGTGCAGTCCTTCTTTCTGCACTGCTTCACTACTTCCCTGTCACTCAGGGAAGAACCCTAGATGCTCCTGTGAATGGATGGTGTGGTGGCTTGAATGAGCCTGTCCTCTGTAGAGTAGGATGTTCACATATTTGGTCCCCAGTTGGTGGCAGCTGTTTGGACTCACCACTGCCTGTAACTTGAGTTCCACAGGATCAAATGTCCTCTTTTGCCCTCCAAATGAATCAGGAACATATGTGGTGCACATACATACATGCAGTCAAAACAAAATAAATCTTAAAAACAATTAAAACTAAACCACGTCAGAGATAGATTCAGATTGCCTTCCTGGGGGACAGATCAGATCCCACGAGAGCGATCATTCAGGCCTGCATCAAGTGCAGGTATTCTTTCTGTATTACTTCATTACTCAGGTATGAACTCCTATACTCTCCTGTGAGTATCTAGTGTTGTTATTTGAATGAACCTGTCCTCTGTAAAGCAGGATGTTTGATTACTTGGAACCCAGTTGGTGGCAGCTGTTTGAATAGGTTCAGGAGGTAAGGCCTGGCTGAAGGAAGTATGTCACTGGAGATGTGGCTTTAAAACTCATTCCCATTTCTTCATCTCTGGTCCTTGCTCGAGGTTTAAGATGTGTGTTCTCAGGTAGGCCTGGTGTCACATAGCTCTCATCTTGAGAGGCAGAGTAAGGCAGAACTTTATGAATTTGTGTCCATCCATAGTTCTAGGACATCCAGAGCTATATGGGGAGATCTTATTTCAAAAACCCAAACCAGCCGGGCTGTAGGGGCACATACCTTTAATCCCAGCACTCAGGAGACAGAGGCAGGAGGATTTGTGTGTTCGAGGCCAGCTTGGTCTACAGAGCAAGTTCCAGGACAAGCGAGGACTGTTTCACAGAGAAACCCTGTCTCAAAAAATAAACAACAAACAAAAGTATAGTCCACCAAGAGGCATGCTGCATAGAGAAAAAAATAAATAAATAAAACCAACAACACAAAACCCAAACGAAACTGCAAACTGAGAAGGAGACTGTGGCTCTCAGCTTGCTGCTCCAGCTGCCATGTGTACACATTGCCGTACTTCTACATTGCCCTGCTTCTCAGCTGTGAAGCAGCAAAGACCCCAGACAGCTCGTAGAAGTAAAAGGCTAGGGAAAGATTGCCTCCAGTGGCTACATCCTTTGCCATGGTTCCTTCCTGAGTCCTGGCACCCGACAGGTGTGACTTGAGGTGCGGAGAGAATGAGGGAGTCCTCAGTACCATCCCGCAGAGGACCCTGCGCAGAGATTCGCAAACGTTCTGGGGTGTCTGTGGGTAGAGATGATTCAGAGGGTAAGAGCACCAGCTGCTCTTTGGGGACCCAGACTGGATCCCCAGCAATCACACAGCAGCTCACAGCCTGGGGAACTGAGGTTCCAGGGGATTCCATGCAGGCTCCTTTCCTCCATGGGCACTGCACACACACAGTGCAGAGAATCACACATGAATAAAGTGCTTATACACGTGAAATAAAAATGGTTTTTCTCCCTGTTTTAGAAGAGACTTTTACATAGAAAAAGTCCAGATCCCTGGTAGAGAATTTTTGAATTTCGTGTTACTTTTTCTAGTGTGTTCTTCCTGGTGAGCTGTATGTTTGTGAAGGTGTGGGTCTGTGGTGTGTACTTATAGGACAGAGATTAACCTCGGTGTGGATCCACAGGTTTCATCCCCCTTGCTTTAGGACACAGGTGTTTCACTGGCCTCAGCTCTCTGAGTTGGCTATGGTCCTGGTCAGTGAGTCCTAGAAACCCAAGCTCTTCCCAGATCTGTAGCTGACATGACCTTCAACTCATTGGTATTGGCATAAGAACAGAAAGGAGGACCAACGGAACCCTTAGGAGTTCCTTGTTAGTGACTTAGAAATTATTTGCACACATCTGTCCACAGCTGTCACATCAGGTCCCTGCATCTCTCCATCACTGTCACATTAGGCCCATGCATCTGTCTACCACTGTCACATCAGGTCCTTGGAAGGGAATATGTGAATCTGCTGTCACCAGTTTTTTATTTATTTATTTATATTTATTTACTTATTTTCCTTGGTGTGTTTCTGAAGGTGTATTGTATGTTAGTGAAGGTACTGATTTATAAGTTAATTGCTTTTAAAAGTTTAGCATTTTACAACTTTAGACACACATCTCTAAGTTAATCTTTGTTAAACTGAATATGCCTTTATATCCTTAGAAATTTAACATTCAAAAATCTATTCTAATCTAAACTATCCTGGAGAGTTATTGTTGTCTCTTTAGTCTAAAAGAAAGATAAAATACTAAACAGAAGGCTTAGTAAGACTAAGCGTTTTTTTGTTAGTTTGTTTTTTTGTTTTTCAAGACAGGGTTTCTCTGTGTAGCTTTGGTGCCTGTCCTGGAACTCACTCTGTAGACTTGGCTGGCCTCGAACTCACTGAGATTTGCCTGTTTCTGCCTTCCAAGTGCTGAAATTAAAGGTGTGTGCTACCATCGCCCAAACAGGAAGACTGTTTACATAATAAAGGCAATATACAGCAAACTAAATAGAGAAAAACTCCCAGCGATTCCATTGAAATCAGGAACAAGACAAGGTTGTCCACTCTCTCTATATATCTATTCAATATAGTTCTTGAGGTCCTAGCTAGAGCAATAAGACACCAAAAGGAGATCAACAGGCTACAAATCAGAAAAGAAGTCAAACTCTCACAGTTTGCTGATGATTTGATAGTTTACATAAACAATCCGAAAAATTCTACCAAGGAATTTCTATGACTCATAAACACTTTCAGTACTGTAGCAGGATATAAGATTAACTAAAAAAAAAAAATCAGTAGACCTCCTGTACACAGATGATAAAAGGGCTGGGAAAGAAATGAGAGAATCAACACCTTTCACAATAGCCACAAATAGCATAAAATATCTTGGAGTAACTCTAACCAAACAAGTGGAAGACTTGTATGACAAGAACTTTAAATCATTAAAGAAAGAAATTGAAGAAGACACCAGAAAGTAGAAAAATCACCCATGCTTTTAGGTAGGCAGAATTCACATATTAAAATGACAATCTTACCAAAAGCAATCTACAGATTCAATAAAATGCCCCAACAAAATTATTCACAGTTGAAAGAACAGTACTCAACTTCATAAGGAAAAGCAAAAACACCCAGGCTAGCCAAAACAATCTTGTACAATAAAAGAACTTCTAGAGGCTCACAATCCCTGACTTCAAACTCTACTACAGAGCTATAGTACTGAAAACAGCCTGGTATTGACATAAGAACAGAGAGGAGGACCAACGGAACCCAATAAAAGATTCGGATATTAATCCACACTCCTTCAAATACCTGATTTTTGACAAAGAAGCAAAAAAATATCAAATGGAAAAAAGAAAGCATATTTAACAAATGACTGGCATAACTAGATATCAACATGTAGAAGAATGAAAATAGACCCATATCTATCAATATACACAAAACTCAAGTCCAAATGGATCAGAGATCTCAACATAAAGCCAGCCACACTGAACCTTATAGAAGAGACAGTGGGAAGTACACTTGAACACATTGGCACAAGAGACCACTTCCTAGATATAACCCCAGCAGCACAGACACTGAGAGAAACAATAAATGGGACCCCCTGAAACTAAGAAGCTTCTGTAAAGTAAAGGACACAGCCAACAAGACAAAACAACAGCCTACAGAATGGAAAAAGATCTTCACTATCCCCACATCAGACAGAGGTCTGATCTCCAAAATATACAAAGAACTCAAGAAATTGGTCATCAAAAGAACAAATAATCCAAATAAAAATAACAGACCTAAACAGAGAACTCTCAACAGAGGAATCTAAAATGGCTGAAAGACACTTAAGGAATTGTTCAGCATCCTTAATCATCAGAGAAATGCAAATCAAAACAACTCTGAGATTCCATATTACACCTGTAAGAATGGCCAAAATCAAAAACACTGATGACAACTTATGCTGGAGAGGTTGTGGGGAAAAAGAAATACTTCTGCATTGCTGGTGGTAATGAAAGCTGGTATAGCCCCTTTGGATGTCAGTGTGAGGATTTCTCAAAAAATTAGAAAACATCCTTCCTCAAGACCCAGTAATAGCACTTTTGGGTATATATCCAAAGAATGCTCAATCGTGCCACAAGGACATGTGACCAACTATGATCATAGCAGCATTGTTTGTCATAGACAGAACCTGGGAACAACCTAAATGCCCCTCAACTGAAGAATAGATAAGGAAAATGTGGTACATTTACATAATGGAGTACTACAGAGCATAAAAATAACAACACAAAGTTCAAAGCCAAATCCATGGCGCAGCAGAGAGGGAAGAGGCCCCTGTGCCGTGGGGCTGCACTCAGGGATGGAGGCAAAAAGCCACATGTTAGGGCGCCAAAATGATGGGGCATAAACGACCAGCAAATAGGATTAATCAGGCTAACTTTAATATCAGCTTTATTAAGGGGATGAAGGGAATAACTTACAAAACCAAGGTTCTAACGAAGAGCAGGAAACAGAAGGGAAGGCAGGGAGCACATCTGCAACATTTATAAGTAAATATTAGCCCAAGGGGATCCCACCCTTCAAGCAAGGTGATTGGCTAGGCTTCCCCTACACAACACCTTGAATTTTGCAGGAAACTGGATAAAGCTACAAAACATATTTTGAGTGAGGTAATCCAGACCCAGAAAGACAATTTTCAAATGTACTCACTCATAGGTGGTTTTTAAACATAAAGCAAAGAAAACCAGCCTACAAACCATAATCCCAGAGAATTTAGACAACAATGAGGACACTAAGAGAGACATACATAGATCTAATCTACATGGGAAGTAGAAAAAGACAGGATCTCCTAAGTAAATTTGGAGCATGGGGACATTGCAGGAGAGTTGAAGATGGTGAGTGGGGGAGGAGAAGCAGGGAGGGAAGCAGAGAAAAATAAAGAGCTCAATAAAAATAAAAAAAAAAGAGTGTTGTCTTGGTTTATACCATGTGGGTCTCTTAAGATGATGGTGAAATTATGTAGTATGCATTATTTTTTAACTTTAGTAAAGGTGGCTCCCAGGCACATGATCTTTTTATCCTGATGAAGCATCAGCTAAGATCAAGACAAACCATGTGGCTGTTATTAAAAAAATACATTTTATACATTATGATATAGTAGACCTAATTTTTAAAATAAGAGCTGAATCATTTATATTATATTATATTATATTATATTATATTATATATATAATGCTATAGTAAATAAAAGTTGCCTAGGTATAGATTTAACTATCTGCCTTTTGTTACAAGTTTTATGTTAAATTTAAACAGATGTTTTAAGCATATCCAATGAACTTCTAAATTTTGAGATAAAGAGTATATAGAACACAGAGACACCTCTATTATCTATGTGCTAATTTAATATGAGGTCAGTTACTACTGAGCCTTAATCTCTTTTTGGGAGGGGGGATAACCATTTTGAGTGAAGGTGTGCAAACAGGAGATTCAAAGCTATCCATTATGAAGACTCTGATTCTTCTTAGTCAATCCAGTAAACTGTCACTCAAATTTAAATGAATAGCAAAGTCAGTTAAATATTTAATGGCTGAAAAACATTCAATTAAAGTTGATTGATTATGGCAAACTTCTGCTTTTGGGCTATATCTCCTGTGATGTGTACAAAATTCAAGGCACCTTTGGAATTTGTATATTGAATACATGCTCCTTGTCCTTTCAAAAAATCATACATAAAAGAACTAAAAGCAATATATTTTAGATTTTTAAAAATCATAAATTTATATAATTTTTAGATGTAATTTTAGGTGATGCCTATAGGGTATCTTTAAAAATCTTTAAGAGGAAAAATTTTGGATAATTATCTACAGGATTCAAATAACATGCTAATATAACCTGTCTATTATTATCAATGTGAAGTAAATAATTCACCTGATCTTTATCTAGCAGCATAATGGTTTCTATAGGATCTTATTAGTAAGGGAATATTTTAAGTTACTTCTTCAGCAACTACATTATTTAACAAATTAATAGCCTACTTTGTTTTAGATATTAAATTTGTTGTAGAATTTAACTGACAGCTTTTAAGAAAAACAGATAAGAGCATTCCTAATAATATGACCCAAAAGTTTTAAATTTGCTTTTGCCAAGAAAACTAAGCATTTTTTCTTTTTATTTATTTATTTAAGATTTCTGCCTTCTCCCCACCACCGCCTCCCATTTCCCTCCCCTTCCCCCAATCAAGTCCCCCTCCCTCATCAGCCCAAAGAGCAATCAGGGTTCCCTGCCCTGTGGGAAGTCCAAGGACCACCCACCTCCATCCAGGTCTAGGATGGTGATTTTTTAAGTAGTAATTAGATGACCAGGAGAAGGTAACATCCTCTATATAATACATGACTAATACCTCTAGAAATGTAAGTAGCAGTGGCTTAGTGTTTCACAATTTGACTGCAGTTGTCTCTGTGCTGTAAATTGTACTTTTTTATTATTGGGGGGTGGAGACAGTGTTTCTAATTTTTTTAATCCCTTGAAGGGACCATTGATAATGTTTTATTCCCATTAATAGGTTTTCTGTGCCTTGATAGTAGGTTTCTCTGCTGACTCAGAGAACACTTTGGATGGAAGGATTTGGGCTACTGGCAACTTTACAGTAAGAGCTACCACAGCTGCCAAAAATGTGGATGGAACTGGTCTTTTTGGCAACTTTTCTTTGTTGGCGATTCGCTGAGAGGAAGGGGGTTGGAGAGAAAGGAATGAGGTTTTCTGGATCAAGCAGAGTGAGCTGGAGATTCCAGTCAAACACCCATTATGAGGGAAAAAGAAAAAGAAATATTTTCCATAAAAGAATCTTTAACAGTGAGTTATTTCTGCTATGAAGAAAAACACAATCTTTTAAAGAAAAATCAAGCCAACAGACAAAAAATTAAGTCCTGAGGTGAACATGATTAATAAAAACTCAGAGAGAGTAATTGGGGTTTAACCTAAAGATCTGTAAAGCATAGAATCCAGCTCTTAATAATGAAGCATGAGTAATAAAGCCCAGAGAGAGAAATTAACATTCAACCTGAAGATCCAAAAAGCAAATAAGCCAGTCTGTTGCAAGGAGCTGTTTGTTTGTCCCTGCTGTCGAGAACCGAAACAATCATACAGCAACTGTGTTATTTAAAAACACTGCTTGGCCCATGAGCTCTAGCTTCTTATTGGGTAATCTCTTACATATTAATTTAACCCATTTATATTCATCTGTGTATTGACACATGACAGTGGCTTACCAGCTAAAGCTTTTAGCATCTGTCTCAGGGGACTCTATCGCTTCTCTGTGACTCTGCCCTTCTTTCTCCCAGCATTCAGTTTAGTTTTTCCCACTTACCTAAATTCTGTCCTGCTATAGATTCAAAGCAGTTTCTTTATTCATTAATAGTAATCAAAGCATACAAAGGGAAATCCCATATCACCAGTCACCAGCTGATGCCTCAACCTCAGTCCAAAATTGGCAGTCCGGCCTTCAGGAATCTCAGAATGAGACTGTGTCTAAGAGCTATCTCCTCCCATTTATAATCTTCTCTAGGGCTGGGATTAAAGGCATGCACCAGTAGAATTAAAGGATGTCATGGCTGGTTTTTATGGCAACTAGTTGGCTACTGGAATTAAAGTGTGTTACCACTGCCTGGTCTGCAAGCCTGATCAATGGGGCTGTTTCACTCTCAGATTTTCAGGCAAGATTTATTTATTAAAATACAGATGAAAGGCCACTACATTGAGGCAGTCCAGCTAGCTGTTGTTGCAGTGTTGGAGTTCCACATGTAATTTCTCGGAAATTACTCTGCTCTACCAGACCCCGGCAGTCCTACAAGCTGCAGACAGGCAGTCTCTGAAATGCAGAAAGATGACTCATGAGAGTCACAGTATAGCTCTAACTAATGTGTAGCTTCAGCAGTCAAAGAAGTCTCCTTTGGCTATATGCCAAGACCTGCCAAGATGTGTGGCAGAAAAAGTCTTTTTTTATAAATCTCCTGACATGCTCCAAGCAATACATTATGTACTGCAGCTTGTAAAATGATTAACATGGATTTTATCCCCCATTTCATGGGCTATGCATATAAAGTTGATGTTCTGAATATTTTTCTTCCTTGAGATCTCAACAAAGATCTCAATAATTGTACAAAATGCTTTGTCTCAAAGGACTGAGAAGGCCCATGTAAGTGAGACTCTCACTTACAGTCTCAACCCCTTGGGTGAGAGGACCGAGTTTCCTGATTTCTATTTAAAGAAAACTTTTCTTATCTTCTCTGAAGGTCCCGCATCCCATGTTGTGGCAGCAGCTGTGGTGACTTCCCTGCAGGCTTTACAGCAGGAACAGGGGAAAGGATCCACGAAGAAACAAGAATAAAACTTGACTATCAATTTTATTGTAACTGCTGCTGGACCAGGACTTCTAAAGTTTGCCACAGATCATCTTACTTTAGCCATATTTAAGCACAGCACAATTTTTGGAAAAAGTATTCAGAGAACAGCTAACTCAGTCTTAAGGGAGCAACAATTTAAGACATGTTTGCTTTGAAATGCCTTACAGAGTCCATCTGGCTTCTTTTGCAAGAATGGTTACTATTGACACAGAGATAGTGCCCAAGATTTATAGTCTGAAGGGAATGACTGAGATAAACATAATGCCTATAGGTATCAGGATTGACCTGGCCCTAAGATAACATAGAAGTCACTTAGGCTGTTATAAAGCACGTGTGACATCATTCATAAGAATAGACGTTATGCTCTAAAAGCAATGCTCAAGATTTAGGGCAGTGCTGCATGGGAGCAGGCAGCTTGTTCTTCCTGGCTGCCCGAATAGCTTACACCCAAAATAACCACACAGAAACTGTATTCATTAAATCACTGCTTGGCCCATTAGCTCTAACTTCTTATTGGCTAACTCTTACATTTAACCCATCTCCATTAATCTGTGTGTCACCACGAGGTTATGGCCTACCAGCAAAGTTTCAGCACGTCTATCTCTGATGGTAGTTCCATAGTGTCCCTCTGACTCCGCCCTTCTTTCTCCCAGCATTCAGTTCTGTCTTCCCTGCCTGCCTATGTTCTGCCCTATCAACAGGCCAAGGCAGTTTCTTTATTCATTAATGGTAATCACAGCACACAGAGGGGACTCCCACACCAGAGAAGAAGGTCTTGGATAAGTAAAGACATAAATTCTGAGAGATAAAGTAGAACATCCCTCATCTGAAAGCAAAGGATAACTAGGTTGTTAAAGGGCTTCATTCCTAGATTTCAGGTAGAGCAGCTTCACTGCTCATCCCTTTGAAGAGGTAAGCTATATGTCTAACTTTCCTGCTTCTCCAGTGCTTCTTTGTGTGCACAAGGCTTTTTGTTCTCTATGAAAGCATCACCATTGAAAAGCTTTTTGCTTAAATAACAAATATTTATGCTCAGTCAAGATAATGCCCCTGTGCCTTCTTCTGAGTTTGTCAAGCTACTCACTACTTAAACCTGGGTCTTCACCAAGTTGAAACTTATTTAAAAATTGATTTTTGGTCAATCTCCAAGCAGTCACATGACTATTTCTTCTTCAGTACCAATCCAACTGTCATATTCCACATTTAATAGCTCATAACTGGGAGCCAAAATCAATTAGGACAACAGGGTAAAGGTGAAAGACAATGTTTAGGCCCTTGCTCCCAGGTTGTATATTTCTTTGGGGGACAGTGGGACATTTCTTAAGAGAGACCTATATATCTGGTAAGTTCTCTGTCCTTTTTTAAAAAATAATTCAAAATGAAGAGTTTCTTAGAATTTTGTGAGTACTGTAATTACGTCGTTTCTACCCTCCCTCTGTCCTGTTATTACATCATTTCTACCCTCCTTCTGTCCTGTTATTTCATCATTTCTACTCTCCCTTTGTCCCCTCAACTCTTTGCCCTCCTTCTGTTGCCTTTCTCTTATTCATGACCTCATCTTTAATCATTATCATTGCATAAAATACACACAGACACACAACATTTAGTAGTGCTGGTATGTCCATGAGTTGATGATTGATCACTTGTAATTGGATAACCTTTTGGAGGACTGGTGGTTGGAGAAGGTCCTTTTCCACTCTCTCAGCAATCACTGGCTGCCCATAGCTTGTCAAATAGAGACAGGGCCCTATAAAATTTCTTCTATGCACAAGGCATGTCAGTTGATATTGCCATTATGCAGGTCGTCCTTAGACAGTCATTGTCGAGATTTCATGGGTATGGCATCCCTGCGATGGCTAGGAGACACTGGCCTTAAGCATTCTGGTCCTCTGCCTCTTAAAAATCTTTCCATCACTTTCCTCCAGTATTTCTCGAGTCTTAGGTGTAGGGTTTGCACTGTAGATATATCAGGTTTTGTTGGGCACACAAGGTCACTTATTCTCTGCATTTCAAACACATGTAAATCTTCATAACAATCTCTGTTCGCTGCAAAACAATAGCAGCTTTTTGATGATATGGAGAGATGCTCTTTATTTTTCTTATATACTAATATACCTTTCCCCCTCTTTCCTTCCTTTCTTCCTTCCTTCCTTTTTTTTTTCTTTTTTGAGAGGGTGTCTCATTAGGTAGATTTGGCTGTCCTGGAACTTGCTATGTAAACCAAGCTGACCTTGGCCTCAGTGATCCTTGGACTTCTGCTTCCTGAATTCTGGGATTACAGGTATATGCCAACAGCCCTGGCCATAGAGCTACACTTGCCTGTGGGAGGGTACAAGGATATATATTTAAAATATAATTAGAATCTGTGTTGATATAGGAATATGACAATTTTAGGTTCTCCTCCAGGGTCAATGACCCCTCCAGCTCATGTGTTCTCTTGATCAGAGAGACCTTGGGCAGAACTTAGCTTTAATTTTTAACCAGCATGCATTCTGGGAAGATGAGGGAGGCCATCAGAGAGGGAAGTATCTTCAGTAGTTCCAAGGGAAGCTGCATTGTGGGAAAGAGCCCGTCTCGTTCCAGAAACTGGGAAAAAGAGTAGAAGAAAACCAAAAGAGCCACGAGGCTCCACCCAAACCTCTCCAAGCAATCCCTTGACACCTCACACTCCCAAGGGGTTGTTTGAAGCTCAGTCCTCTCACAAAGTGCTTCCTCCATGGACAAACCTTTCAATTGACTCTGACATGTACAGAAACCTTAAAGATATAAACAGGAGTAAGTTAATGCATATTTCCTTTTCTAACTGTAAAAACCAGAACTTCACACTCTACTTGATTCTACATGTGAACAGAAGGTTATGATCGGATGAAGTGTGTGGTCAGATATGGCAATGTTGGGAGACAAAACTATGCATGTGATATCCATTCAGAATGGCAACTAAATAGAAGGTGAGAACAACCATGGTATTTGCATTGTTCTTTGTCTCCTAGCTTTGGAGTGAGGGTGAGGGTTGTTTACCTACAGGATGTGCAGTTCTTAGTGTGTCTGAGGAAGCCAGGAATGCCACATCAGACTTTCATTTTCTCTAGCCCTGTTTCACCTTCCTGCTGTAATTTCTCAGCTTTTTTGAAAGCCTCTAAGGGAACGAGTATGTGGTGAGTTAGAGAGCATACCCCAAGGTCTGGACTGTACAGTAATCCAGAAGGAGCCTGTGAGGGTTGGACGAGAGGGGTGGTGGTCCAGGGTCCTCAGGTCAGGTAGGAGCATCCTTCCTTCCTGGTACTGTAATCCTCTGTCCCCTTAAGATCTGTTGTTCAATCACCAAAACTCCTGGGCTGTACTCCAACACCATGGGCTCAGAGCCAAGGTGCACTTAATGAGCTTGGTGATTGGCAGAGATCATGGTATTCCTTCTCTAAACTCAGCCTTAGATGTGAAGGGCACTGTAATAAACACTAGCTTCCTACTGATGACATTCAGGAAAAATTCAGAATCAGGGCTGTGACCTCAGGCTGTTCAGGTTTTGTCTGTCACACCCTTCACTTTTTGTCTTAGAGGTTTTGTGGTTACATCAGCAACCAGGAGTGGCTCTGGAAGGCTCAAGACCTTTCCTGAGAGGCCATGGCACCTGGACAGGAGCTGAGCTGCCTGGGCTCTGTGGCTCTGGTGTCCCCAGGCCTCCCGTTCCATGTGGTCTTTTCCCCATACAAAGTGACTGCTGCCTAGGAGACCCAAAGCAGCTGAAGCATGGTAGAAAGTCAGGAATAAAGTCAGTGCTTTTGGCCTGTGCAGCAGTCATTACCTGCAGCCAGAGAGGAAGTTTTAGTGACTGTTTGAGGGGTTTCTTCACATCCTCCCAGTCCCTGTCCAAGTACCCAAGCTTGGCTGGCCTTGCCTTCCACTCTCTCCCACCAACACCCCTCTCCCCCGACTCTGCCTTGTCCTACCCATACTGCCTAGGGCTGCACACAGATTATTTCCTTCTTTTTAGCCCCAGTTTTAGGGCCCTCTCTGCTCTGCTGGCAGCCCTCAAACTCTCACTGGCTGCTTTCCTCCTTTACCCCTTTATCTTGACCCTACAACCCTTATACCCCAATGCTTTATTCTCTCCCCAAGCCATCCTCATTCCCTCTTGACCTTTTAATGTGGTGTGGTAGTGCCTTTTATCCTATTCCTTACCATATTCTCATTCCTGCCTTCAATTTCTCTGTACCCTTGTGGTCCTTACCCTCTTAGCTCTCTCCTCCCTCTCAAACCTCAGCTCCACTACAGCCCACACTGCCTTAGTCTCCTCCTCCCATCAATCCTTCCCTTGCTACACTCTCTACCCTCACCACAACAACACTGTGTTCCCTGTATGCTCTTGCCACCTTTGGTCTGGCTCACCATGCCTTCACTCTTAGCCTTGTTCACCTTCACACAGCTGCCTTGGATTCCAACACAGTCCTCACCCGTTCTCTACACTGACCCGTCCCAGCAGCCTCCCCTCCCTTTAGGCCTCCCCATATTCTTCTTCATTTCCCTCCTCTTTTCTGTTGCTTCACTGCCTCCACTCCAGACCTTCCTCCCAACTCCTCCTCCTAACACCCCTTTCCAATTCCTCTTGGACGTCATGGCTGCCCTTCTCTCATCCAAACTCCTTCTCATTATATTCTTTTCCATATTCCCTCTTGCCTCCTCCAGTTGTCTCTCACCCGACTCCCCTGTCCCTCTGTAACCTGTCTGGAAGAAATGTAGATATTCTTGCCTTTAATTGCAACACTGAAGAAACAGAGGCAGAATGATATCTATGATTTCAAGGGCAGCCTGCTCTACAAATTCAGTTTCAGGACATGCAGGGATACATGGAGAGACCCTGTATCAACAACCCAAAGCAATAAGCTAAACAAAAATAAACACAAAAATGAAACAAAAAATAAAGAATGAAATAAAAGCAGATAGACTAAAGATTACTCGAGTCTCTCAATCTACAGAGTATGGAAACACTAGACCCCAAGGAGCCTAGAATTTCTCTAGGAATCTCATGCTGGAGTGCTGTGGGGCAATGGTATTGCACTTTGTACTGGTTTAATAAAATGCTGATTGGCCAGTAGCCAGGCAGAAAGTATAGGTGGGGCATCCAGAACAGGAGAATTCTGAGAAGAGGAAAGGCTCAGTCTGCAGGTGTCACCCAGACACAGAGGACATAAGATGAGAATGCCTCACTGATAAAAGGTACCACGCCATGCCACGTGGATAACACAGACAAGAATTATAGGTTAATGTAAGATATAAGAATTAGTTAATAAGAAAGCCTGAGCTAATAGGCCAATCAGTTTATAATTAATGTAGACATCTGTGTGTTTCTCTGGGACCCCCCACTAACACTTGGGGAAGGAGAAGGCTGCAGGCAGAGGGACAACTTGTGTCCTGGGAAGAGATGTCACACACTTCTAATGACCTGTCAGATCACTTTTCAGACTGGGGAGGGGGGACTGAGAATAGGCCACAGGTGGACATGACCACAGCTTGACTGAATGACTTAGATGTACAAATCTTTGGCTTTCTATTGGAACCATATCTTACTGCGGGATACCAGGACAGACTAAGGCATTCACTTCATCTCTTTGTCCCTCCTCCCAGTGTGTGCATGATTGACAAACTAATTTTATTTACATGTTCTCATACAAGAGATTGACATCACTACCATAAAAGACAGGGTCTGAGGGGGACCCACTGTCCTCACAGAACACATCATTCCTTGGTTGGACTTTCTTAGTCCCTACAGTTGGATAATGTACTTGTTTTCATTTCCAATATCACTTTGGCAGTAAGAGAAGCTTTTAGAATTAAGTATTGTCCCTATAAAGCCTGATTCACTCAATTTTCAGGAAAGATAGAGGATTAATGTCTTTGTTTATTTTTGAGATTATATTTTAATTAAAATATATCCCATTCCCTTTCCTCCCTCAAAACTTTCCCATATACCCCTCTTTGCTCTTTTCTCAAATTCATGGTCTCTTTTCCATCAATTGCTATTGTGTGCATATATATACTTGTATATATGTATATATCCCCAAATAGAACCTGTTGAGTCTATATACTGTTACATGTATGTATGTTTTCAGGACTAACATTTGGCACTGGGCAACCAGTTGTTGTGTTCTTCTCTGGGGAGAGCCACCCCCCCTTCTCCCATCTTTACTCATTTGCCTGTAGGTCTCTGGTAGGGTTGAGTCATCCTGGGCTCCTCCTACCCCAGCAGTTGGTGTGGTCATTGGTCTCCTCCTTGTTCAGGTCACATTAGCTCACAGTCTGATTGGTGAGGCTTCACTGTAGTGGCTTCTGATGCTACTCACAGCAAAGTCCCTGCTCCTCTGGCTCTTACAATCTTGCCTGTCCACAGTCTGCAATACCCTCTGTGCCTATGGTGAGCGAGAGGTTTTTAGATGTAACCACTGGGACTGGACTCCATAGCACTGCATGTTGGTTGGTTGTGGTTTTTCTGTAACCATCTCTGTCCTAAAGAGAAGTTTTCTGGATGGGTATTGAATCCTACACTTCATTTGCTATGCCCTGTGTTTCATCCCCATCATCCACAGAGGAACTTTTGAGCTCTAGATTGAACACTTAATAGAGGAGATATTTGGGAGAGAGTAGGGGTTCAGAAAAGAATTGAGAAGAATTTTCCGTGCACTCTGTGAAGGTTCACTCTGTCAACCTGACACAGCTCTGAACTGGACTGTAACTATAACTGAATTGGAATTAGGTGCCAAGTAAAGCCTTTTTCCTCCATGTTGCTTTTGGTCATGGTGTTTTGTCACAGCAACAGGAACAAAATCAGGCAGAAATTGGCCCCAGAGAAGTGGGCTATTTCTGTGGTAACCTAATTGTGTTGCTTTGGGGATGAGGACTTTGGAATTCAGGGCTGGAAACATTATTGAATACTCTCTCAGTGTTTAATGTGCCATTATCGTGAATCCTTGGAAAATAAGAATTCTGACATTAATGTGGATAGCCAGTTCCAGAGGTTCCTGGGCAGGGGGAGAAAGGGCTTTATTAGGAATTGGGATGAGGCTATTAGTGTAGTATTTGGTCTAAAAATCACTATTGCCTGATCGGGTTAGGGCTGAGGAAGCATCTGTGGTCAATAAGAGAGCACCACCATTGAGGGACAACAGGAAAGAATTTCCCCAGGTTCGGCACATAGATATATGAATCAGTGGGACCAGGTGATATCTTGACCTGTCAGCTGAACTTGGTGTGTTACTAGTTTTGAAGTCATGAAAGATACAAGATTGACAGACTAATCTACATTGCATGTTATCATTTTCCAGTAAAGACAGGGCTATACTCTGAGAACCTATCTCAAAAGCAAAGAAAAGAAGAAAGAAAGAAAGAAAGAAAGAAAGAAAGAAAGAAAGAAAATACCCCAACAACAGTCCGTGAGAACTACTATTTCTCCATATCCAAATCCTTGAAGATATTTATTTTGTAGTAGCCACCCTAAGACACATGGATGCCCCTCACTGTTATCTTGAGTTACATATTCTAAACACCGTTGAATGTTTTCATGTGCTTATTGATCATTTGTGTATCATCTTAAGGTAAATGTCTTTCCAAGTCCATTTCTCATGTTTTAGTTATATTATCTGCTTTATGCTGCTAACATGATATCTTAAAAGGCAGAGACATTAATTACATAATGACAAAAGAATATGTTCAATAGCAGCAATCACAGTCATAAGTATCTGTTGATTTAAATGAATAATTTGAATGAATCAAATGTTATGACTGCAGTGAGAAATGCATAGCAGCATGGTGACTGAGGTTTTAATTCCTTGCTTTTGTTGTCTTTATTTATTTATTTTTCTTTTTTGAGACCATTCAAGGCTGGCCTTGAAGTCACAGAGATCCACCAGCATTTACCTCCACAGTCTGGGATTAAAATCATGTGCCTCCACCCCGGTCCAATTCCTCGCTTTCAATAATGGAAAGAACAACCAGATTTCTGTAAGGAAACAGGATGTGGACCTCTACTGTGAACCATTCTGACTCCAAACTATATAACCTATATTATTTTCTTATGATCATGCTTGCCATTTCTCAAAATCATTTATTTCATGTACATTGGTGTTTTTCCTGCATATATGTCTGTACAAGGGTGTCCATCTTCTGGAGCAGGAGGTACAGACAATTGTAAGCTGTCATGTGGGTGCTGGGAATTGAACTTGGGTCTTCTGGAAAAGCAACCAGTGTTCTTAACCTCTGAGCCATCTCTCCAGCCCCACAATAATATTTTTAATCTGTACATAGAATATTTCCCAGGATAGACATTGCCAAAGTATATAATAATTAAATAAGGTTAAGATTAAAACAATATAAACTGTATTAATGTATTAATATAAATTATATATAAATTATCTTATTTTATAGATTAATGTAATTTATACATTACTATTTTATTATATAATAATAATATATTAATATATTTTAATAATTTATATATTAATATTTATTATATATCAATAATAATATATTGGTGTATTTATTAATAATTTATATAAATAACTCCAGTGAAGAGTGACCAAACTAGAAATTAATAAACAGAAAAAATAGAGAAAAATGTAGTAATAGGAGTGGCGGGGTGTGTCCCCAGCACCCCGGCTACCTGGCTAGCTTATGCCCTGAAATAATTACATGGACACTGTATTCTTTTAAACACTGCTTGGCCCTCGTCTATCTAGCCTCTTCTCGGCTAACTCTTGCACCTGGACTAGCCCATTTCTAGTGTAGCCCACCAGGGAGATTCTAGCCTACGTCCATCCTGGGTCGGAGCTTCATCGCGTGTGTCTGCCCGGGAGCGGGACATGGTGTCTCTCTGAGCTCACTTCCTCTTCCTCCCAGCATTCTGTTCTGTATACTCCTCCCACTTATGTTTTAACCTATGAGGGCCAGCCAAGCAGTTTCTTTACTTTTTAATCAATGAAATCAACAGATTGATATGGCACTCCCACATCACTTCCCCTTTTTCTGTTTAAACAAAAAAAGGAAGGCTTTAATTTTAACACAGTAAAAGTACATATAACAAAACATTTATCAAGCAAGAATTACAGTTACAATATTTATATCTATTTTATCTTTTATCATAACAATGGAAAACTAGAACTATAACTATCTATCTATTCTTCAAGTTTATCACAGACTCCAGAAGAATATAATATTACCTAAGTAAACAAGAAATCCAAAATTCTAGAAATGACAGAGACATCTCACTGCCTGTACAGTCACCCAAAGTTCCTCTGTACTGTTGGGGCATCTATCTTCAGCCTACAGGCCCATGGTATCCAGCAGACATTTCCATGAAGCAGGAAAATTCAAAGTCAGTTCAGTCACTATCTGTTGTGTCCTGCAGAATGTCTTGCAGACTCCTTCATGAATCAGGAATCTCAAAAGATCATCTCACCTTTAAGCAAGTTCAGTAGTCCTCTCTCTGCGGGTTCTCTGTTTCCAGTTTATGCAATAGTCCAGGCAAGAGCAGTTTCTTGCCCAAATGGCTATCAAACTCCATAATGATCCTCTTCAATGCCCATCTTCTTCTTGAAGTACATTGGTGCTGCCAGGAGCAGAGTCTCATTGTCATGAAAAACCCTAAGTTATTAAAACATTTAAAATGCCATATTCTATAATCTTTGAAAGATATGAAGAATGCCTATCTAAAATGTATCTAAGTACATCTAGAAAATATTAACTAACATGACTACAAACTTGACTATTATGATTATCTATTAACTACCTATATATATTACATTTTTAAGTGAACTACACAATCACAATACCTTAATCAATATCAGAAATACATATACATATAATAAAATTGACCTTAAATCTCTATCAATAAAGCAAAATCTATACTAATACAAATTATTCATATCTATATCATATCCCCCTTTAAATGTTAAAGAACTTTTATAAACCATATTTGGGAACATGGGTGCAGTTTTTTCTCTCCAAACTGCTTCCTGCTGAATGGGGGCGTAGTTAATTAGGTCTTTCATGGTATAACCTGTGTGTTAGTTTCATCTCAGTTGGCAGTTGAGCAAAGCAATTTTATGAAGATGTTCACAACAACCCTTCAGGAGGGTGTGGTCCATCATACCATATCGGAATAGAAGAAATGAACAGGGTCTCATCCTCTGTGAAAACAAAATAAGAAACTACTTTCCAAAGCATCATGTCCTTAGATCCAAATTTCAAATTCAAGGGATATTCCAAGTATCTATGTTGAATTAGTTCAGCAGCATTTATAAACAAATATCTTTTAGCAGCTGTTGCTCTTTCCTCAGCATTCAAACAATTCAAAGAGAGCATAATAGCATACAGTATCAAAAGTGTCTGTGTGTTTTCCATCATCGTGTGGCTTTATTTTAATCTATTTCATTTCTTTTTACTTCTATTTTATATTCTCTGTATATCTTTGACCTGGAATAACTCTGTGGACCAGGCTGTCCTTGAACTCTCAGAGATCCCTCAGTCTCTGCCTCCCAGGCATTGGGATTAAAGGTGTACCTACTACACCTTGAACTCACAGAGATCTGTTTGTCTCTGCCTTCTAGGCACTGGGATTCAAGGTGTGTGCTACCACACCTTGAAGTCATAGAGGTAAATCTCCCTTAGCCTCCCAAGTGTTGGGATTAAAGGTGTGTACTACCACACACAACAACTCTCTTCCTTTTTTATTTTGTTTTTTACTTTAAGAACTTCAATGTTTAGCATGCATATATTTTTAACACACTGTAAACCATTTAAACATTTTCTTTGACTTTGAATCTTTCTTTTACTGTATATGTCTCTTTTTTTGACCACATGAGTCCTTAATTTAGCAAGCAATATTAGTAGGATTAAAGCCGTGGCTTTGCCAACTAGATCCAGTCCGTTCCTTAGCTTTCCAGCCTCATGGCTGAGGTACTGGCTGTAGCCATGTTTACTGCCACAACTCTATGGCATTTCAAGGTCCCTGTCAGCAAGCGAGCTTCAGCAGCCTGTGCTTGCAAACCGCATGAACCGCCTGCATCAAAGAGTCAGAGTTTGCCCTGGCAGGACAGCCCAGAAAGCCGGCATTTTTAAACGGCACAGCTTTTTTCCTGCTACGGCTGAAAACCGAAAAGCATGTGTTCAGCTTTTCGTCAACACTGTTTAAGTGTTTCATGGCAGGACCTCTTAAGAGCTGCAGGGTTTTGCAGCTGAAGCTGAGTCAGGAAGCCTCTCTTAGATGAGAGCACTTGCTTGCCTCTAGCAAGCAGAACAGACCCAAGAAATTGCCACAAGAATCACGCTTTACTCTATTCTTTCCCAAGCTTTCTCAGGCTTTCTGTGGACTCAGTTACCCACACGTCTGGGTGCCATTCTGTAGCGATAAGGGCAGCGGGGCTGTGTCCCCAGCACCCCGGCTACCTGGATAGCTTATGCCCCGAAATAATTACATGGACACTGTATTCTTTTAAACACTGCTTGGCCCATTTCTATCTAGCCTCTTCTCAGCTAACTCTCGCACCTGGACTAGCCCATTTCTAGTGTAGCCCATGAGGTGGCTAACCAGGGAGATTCTAGCCTACGTCCATCCTGGGTTGGAGCTTCATCGCGTGTGTCTCCCCGGGAGCAGGGCATGGCGTCTCTCTGAGCTCACTTCCTCTTCCTCCCAGTTCTGTTCTGTTTACTCCTCCCACCTATGTTTTTACCTATGAGGGCCAGCCAAGCAGTTTCTTTATTTTTTAACCAATGAAATCAACAGATTGATATGACACTCCCACATCAAGAAAACTGTAAGAATAGCAAAATTAAATGCTACATGTTTTTTTTTTAAAAAAAAATCAGTCAGAACACAATGAACCTGATAGAAGAGAAAGTGGGAAGTACTCTACAACACATGGGCACAGGAGACCACTTCTTACGTATAACCCCAGCTGCACAGACATTAAGGACCTCATTGAATAAATTGGACCTCCTGAGACTGAGAAGCTTCTGTAAAGCAAAGGACACTGTCGCTAAGACACAAAGGCAATCCAGTAACTGGGAGAAGATCTTCACCAACCCCGCAACTGACAAAGGTCTGATCTCCAAAATATATAAAGATCTCAGGAAACTAGACCGTAAAAGGCTAACCAACCCAATTATAAAATGGGGCATTGAGCTGAACAGAGAATTCTCAACAGAAGAACTTCAAATGGCCAAAAGACACTTAAGGTCATGCTCAACTTCCTTAGCAATCAGGGAAATGCAAATCAAGACAACTTTAAGATACCATCTTACACCTGTCAGAATGGCTAAAATAAAAAACACCAATAATAGCCTTTGTTGGAGAGGCTGTGGAGAAAGGGTACACTCATCCATTGCTGGTGGGAATGCAAACTTGTGCAACCACTTTGGAAAGCAATATGGTGGTTTCTCAGGAAATTCGGGATCAACTTACCCCTGGACCCAGCAATACCACTCATGGGAATATACCCAAGAGAGGCCTTATCATACAACAAAAGTATATGCTCTACGATGTTCATAGCAGCATTGTTTGTAATAGCCAGAACCTGGAAACAACCTACTGTCAGGTGCTGGAGGATACTTTAGGAAGGTGGGAAAGAAAGTTCAAGGACAAAGAGGTCCCAGAATGGTGGATGGAATCCACCAGGATTGTAAGGAATCCTGGGAAGACAGTCTTCAGAGAGTAGCATGCCTGAGGTCCAGATGAGCTCTCTGAGACTGCCTCCCATGGAGGTCTTGTACTGTACCTAGCACATTCTGTCCTGGCGACAGGATTTTAGTCATCCTGTGACCCCTCTCTCCCCGACCTAGTGGTGATGAAGGCACGTGTCACAAGCACTCCCTTCTGCCACCTAGGGCTCAATATAACTTTTCCCCTAAGTTCTTTAATCAACAGAAGCCTGGGTGAGGTAGGTCCAGGAAGAGTCAGGAGGCTGGAGTGATGACGAGAGGGACGAGATGTACCCAGGAACTTCCAGCTAGCCTAGGGGTATTGTGAACTTCCTGGCTTAGAGCCAGGTCTGTCTCCATTCCCCCAGCAACCCTCCACTTTGACCTTGGCAACTTGTTCCCCAGTAACCGAGTAGAACCAAAAGGCTCAGATTGTGAGAATGATTGCACATGGACGATTGTTCCTTTGCCATGGTTCCTTCCTGAGACCCGGCTACCTACAGATGTCACTGGAGCTGTGGAAAAAATAGAGGATTTCTCAGAACAGTCCCTCAGGGGGCCCTACGGAGAGATTTGCAATGTCCAGGGTAATAGGGCTGTGAGTTCAGTCCTTTAAGTGTTCCAATCATGCAGAATCCTAGTTCCTATCTTTTCCTATATTTCTTCCAGGGATCCCTCTGGGCACTGTGGCTCTGGTCCTCCCTCCCTGGGAACCATGCTCCCCATCGCGCTTGGGCACTTGGAACACTCGTACTGTGAATTGAGAGGGAGGACACTGTTGTCCTGGGCTCCCACACCAAGCGGACCCTTCACCACACTCAACACCAGCTGTGGCAGCTGCACCTTCAGCAACTCTTGGCAACAGAATCAGGAGAGATGTAGACAGAATAAGGTCTGTGCCTTTTGTTGGTTCTCTGCAGAATGCACTGAAATTTACCCGCACTTGTCCCTGTGCGGTTCCCACACCTACTGCAAAAAAAGTTTCAATCTTGTCCTCATCTGGTGGCCCTTAATTGTTATTTTAGCTTTTTTAAAATCAACGTTTTGTTTGGTTGTTTGTTTTGTTTTCTTCAAGACAGGGTTTCTCTGTAGCTTTGGAGCCTGTCTTTGAACTCACTCTTTTAATCCATTGTGATTGTAATGCCTCCGTATATGTCTTTTGATCATATTTATGGCTAATCCTTTGCCCCCACTCCTTCCAGATCAATCCTTACCATCCCCTAACTTTGTAAAAAAAAAAAAGTAAATAAATAAAAATTACCTTTTCTAGGGACTGGAGATCTGGTATGGTTTAGTGGTTAACCAAACTGGCTGCTCTTTCAACGAAACGAGGTTCAATTTCCTGAACCTACATGGTGATTCACAACTGTCTGTAACTTCAACTCTAGAGAATCAGATGTTTCTTCGGCCTTCTGCCAGCAATGCATGTACGTGGTGCGCGTGCTTATGTGCAGGAAACGACCCATAAACAGAGGATAAAAGTAAACACTAGAGATGAATACACATAAAATAACAATAAATATATAAACTAAAGAAAGAAAACCTTACTACTCTAAACACTGACTAAGACATCTTCATGATGGCTCCTGAGCCTTGGGGGCAGGATATAGATGTCTCATTCGTGGAATCTTTGTTGTCACCTCCAGAGGTGATAGACCAGGGGATTTCTGATTTGTTTCCTTTTGGGGTGGAGATGTCAGACCCCTCTGTAGCATTAGGCAGGAACTGATCAAAGGGAGCCTGGGGACCCAGAACTCATGTTGCACACCCCTTAGGACAGTGGATCTCAACCTTCCTACATGTTTCCTTTAATAAGTTCCTCATATTGTAATAAGGTTATTAGATTATTTTGTTGCTCCTTCATAACTAATTTTGTTACTATTATAAATTGTAATGTAAATATCTAATATAGAGGATATCTGATGTGTGACCCCTTTGAAAGGGCCTGTGAATCCAAAAAGCAGTTGTGTCCCACAGGTGGAGAACCAATGCCCTAGAAGCTCCTTGACCACCACATTTGTCCCTGTTCCAAGGCACTCTGAGATCGCCATGGTCTTGAGGTCTTGCTCTGGAATTACATGAGATGTCCAGAAATGTTGTGGAATACTCACCAGAGAAGGTTGCTCAGATATGGGTTTAAATCAACAAAAACTCTTTATTAGCTGGTCAGTCAGCAGCTACACAGGGTGTGTGGGATTCCAGGGTAGCACCAAGCATTTCTCAGATAGAGCTTTCAAGCAAAAAAACAATGTTCTTGGTCAACATACTTTAGTGAACAAGAACAGTTAGCCAGAAGTGGAACTATAGAAGCCAAACAGCAAGGTTAGTACACTCAGAGACTTTCCCTCGACTACGGGCTTGGATAGATTAGGCTTTTATTTTCATTTTTGCAGTTAGTTCTATCTATGTGCTCTGTTTTGTGGCCTGAATGGCACTTTCATCATGCAGTCATTTGTGGTAAGGTCTGGGTTCCTGTCACAGTTACCAGAGACTTCTACTACACAACTGGTCCTCAGTTTGCATTTACAGTGACTAGCTGTTATAGGTTTCCTTTAGTGATACCTGAGATATTTGATTGTTGTCTGTGTACTTAATGTCACTGGTTTTACAAATTAATTTGGGTGAAATGGTCAGTTGTAAAGTTCTAATACTTTAATAGCATACCAAAAAATCTAAAAAACAGTTAGGTGTGGTGGCACACACCTTTAAGCCTGATCCTGTGTAGGAAGATGCAGGTGAATCACTGTGAGTTCCAGGTCAGCCTAGTCTACATGGTGAGACCCTGCTTCAGTATATTTCCAACAGTGGATTTTAATCCTATATTTTCCATATTTTGGGGTCCTTATTTTACTTTTTATTGGTTGTCACTGTGTGTGTGTGTGTCACTGTGTGTGTGAGTGCTAGTGCACTTGTGCAAAGTGTCCCTGTGGAGTCAGAGGAAACCAGTGTGAGTTCACTCTCCTTCCATCCCAGGTCTGGATTGCAGAAGAAGCTTCTCTGAGTACAGTGGAGAGCAGTGCTGCCACAGAACTGCAGCAGGAGGATGTGGACCCAGCAGCATGAGATTCCCAGAACCTTCCAGCCTCCACTGACAGGTTGTCACTGTAGTGACAGCCAGGCTGCAGGACTGAGTGGCTTCCTGGTTCTCTGTCCCCGGTGTAAATGTAGGTATTGCTGGACTATGTAGTTCATGTCACAGAGATTAAGCTATAATAATAATGATACTATAAAATATTATATTTTATGTTATGGAATATATATTTCTATCATGTATAGTCACAATTAAACAATAAATACATCATTTTGTTCTAAAGAATACTGTCTTGTTGACAGAGACTGCTTGTTTGTTTCCTGGCCACATAGAACTGAAACAATCTCTCAGAAACTATATTAATTACCAAACTGCTTGGCCTATTAGTTTATGCATATTTCTAGCTAGCTCTCACATCTTAAATTAACCCAATCCTATTATTTTGTATTTTAGCATGAGGCTCGAGGATTAACAGCAAGGTCCAGCACCTGTCTCCCTCTGCAGTGACATGGAATCTCTCTGACTCTGCCTATGCTCTCCCAGCATTCAATTTAGTTTCCCCCACTTAGCCATATTCTGCCCTGTCATAGGCCAAAGTAACTTCTTTATTAACCAGTGGTATTCACAGCAGTCTGAGGAAAATCACACATCACCTTTCCTTTCCTGTCTAATTTAAAAAGAAGGTTTAACATAGTAAAATTACATATTGCAAAACAGGTATCAAGCAAGAATTATATTTACAGGATTTATATCTATTTTATCTTTATTATAACTAAGAAAACTATAATTATAACTATAAATTCTTCAACTCTATCAAAGACTCCAGGAAGATATACTATTACTTAAGTGTTGCAAGGAGAGCCTGCTTTGTTGGTTCCCCACCACCTGGCTAGCTTAGCCCCAAAATAATACACAGAAACTGTATTCATTAAATCACTGCTTGGTCCCATTAGCTCTAGCTTCTTATTGGCTAACTCTTATATTAATTTAACCCATTTCTATTCATCTGTATATCACCATGTGGCAGTGGCTTACCAGCAATGATTTGGCATGTCTGACTCTGGCGGCCCCATAGTCTCTCTCTCTCTCTCTCTCTCTCTCTGTCTTCTCTCTCCCAGAATTCAGTTCAGTTTCCCCTGCCTACCTAAGTTCTGCCCTATCAATAGGCCATGGAAGTTTCTTTATTCGTTAACCAATAAAAGCAGCACATAGACAGAAGGACCTCCCACACCATTTCCCCTTTTCTGTTTAAACAAAAAGGAAGGCTTTAACACAGTAAAATTGCATATAACAAAACAGTTATCTAGCAAGAATTACAGTTACAATATTTATACCTACTATATCTTTTATCATAGCTAAGGAAAACTATAATAATAATTATCTATTCTTCAACTCCACCAAAGATTCCAGAAGGATATAATATTACTTAAGTAAGCAGGAAGTGCATTGTCAGCAATTTCCAAAACTCTAGAAGTGACAGAGATATCTCACTGCCTGGCCAGTCATTCATTGTTCTTCTGTACTGTTGGGGCATTCAATCTTCAGCCTACAGGCCCATACAATCCAGCAGACTTTTCCATGAAGTAAGAAATTTCAAATGTCTTTTTTTGCATATCTGTAATTTTTTTCTGACCAGAGCACTTCTTAAAATGCTAAGCTCTTAAGAATCTAAGCTGCAACATTACTAGGTCAAATATGGTACTTCCTACTTGCCCCACCCAGTCCAGCATGGTAGAGCCACTTGCACCTCTGAGCCATGCACACCACAACACTTCCAGGCACACAGACAGTCCAAGTTGCCATCAAGCAAGCTGAAGCAATCTGCTCACAAATCCCATTCAAATGTTCCATCTCCTGAAAGAGCCAGAGGTTTTCTGGCCTAGCTATATTCTGTCCTGTCATAGGACCAAAGCAGCTTCTTTAATAACCATTGGTATTCACAGCATGCTGAGGAAAATCCCATATCTCTGCCTACTACAGGGATGTTATAATTAATATGTATTACAAAACATATTCTTAACACAATTTAATTCCTAGCCAAATAACTTAGGGAGGGTGGGGGTCTTCCTAGTCTGTCTCACATTGACCTAGATACTGATAAGTTATATACACAGGAGTAAAAAAACTTGACACTCCCACTAAGGAGATCTGGTTATCCTGTGTCCTATGCTAGGGATGTGTACATAACCATGTTTTCTTCAGATCTCTAGTTCAAGTTGTTCTACATTACAGGGAACATCAAGAAAAGAGTACCTGGTAATAAAAAAGGGACCAAGTGATGTACACAGGGTGAAAGACCATGAAATTCCATGCCTACAGCATCATGATTCATCTGGTTGAGGTTGATAGAAAGCGAGAGTGGCAGTACCAAAAGGACTATCATGATGTTCCTCTTCCTGAGCAAGTCTTAAGTTCAATGAGAGAGATTCTGGTTACCACCAAGGTATGTGTGCCACTTCTGTACCTATAAGGGTTACTGTGGCATGCTGCTCATTGATGTGGTCCATAGTCATCAATTCCTGGGTGGAACTGTTGGTTGCCTCCCTCCTTTGGAAGTTTGCATGGCACCTTTTGGAACAATGAAAGGTAGTCCCTCAGAGGGATGGCTTTAGGTCAGTTGCAGTTCAGGGGCATCTGGATCCTGTTTCTAAAGTGCATGGTGTCTTCAGCAATAGAGACTTACCTTCCACCTCTGTTAGGTAGACAATAGCAACAGCAGTAGACTGTATGTTTTGGGAGTTTTAAAATAGCCCTGACTCAAAGGAGGGCTTCTCTTACCTGATATTGAGGTTTTATTAGATATTCTCTTGGAGGGAGCACCATCAGTCCCCATGAGAAAAGTTAATTAAAAATAAATATGTATAGTTATACATTGAATTACATTTGTTATATTTTTAGGTAATTAGTTAATAGTAAGACCCCTCGTGGTTTTTCCAGGTATCATATTTTTATTTTACCTCCCTACTTCCTTCTCCTGATTTACCTTCCTCCACCTTCCCTAAGGAGACTTCATTTTCTACATTTCTCTATCAACACAATTGTATCAATTCTGATATTCCTCTCTACCCTCTTCTCACCTTCTTCTGCACTGGCCTCCCTCTCCCACTCTAAGTCCCCCTTCCCTTGTCCCTATCAGATTATCTAACTCTTAGGATATCTTCCTAAACTCACACTCAAGACACTAGTTCTTGTCCATGTTACAGTTTTTGGATTATCAGAGTCTGTAGCCCTCCTTCAACATGGACCCTTACTAATCCTGAGACTCACTATTTGTCTCAGTGTTTTATCACATGGACAATCAAGACCATCTAGAGTCCCCAAACAAACCTTTTCAGTCACTGCCTCACAATAGTATGGGAGATTGGCTCTACCTTAGCATTCTCCCACAGGACAAAAGGCCACTAGATCCTGTCTGCATTGGACCCTGTCAAGCTCTCACAAGTCCAACTTCAGTCAACTACAAGGCCAGCCACTATGGATCCATCTGTCCAGAGTTAAGATGCTCTGTCCACAGAATCTCCACTGCTCTGTTCTTTTAAGCCTCTTGCAGATCTGTTTCCTCTGCCAGTGAGACCTAATCCCCCCAGTGGGTTCTGGGCCTGGAACTCAGTTGTCTTGTGTCTTAGTTAGGGTTTCTATTGCAGTGATGAAATACCATTGTAGTGAGGAGTGGCAGCGGGCTGCTTCCTGCCACCTGGCTAGCTTTACCCGAAATAATTACATGGAAACTGTATTCTTTTAAACACTGCCTGGCCCATTAGTTATAACCTCTTATTGGCTAGCTCTTACATATTGATCTAACCCATTTCTAATATTCTATGTAGCACCATGAGCTGGCTTACCAGGAAAGATCTTAACCTGAGTCTGTCTGGAGTGGGAGAATCATGGCGACTGCCTTCACTGCCTTCTTCCCAGCATTCTGTTCTGTCTACCCCACCTACCTAATTTTCTGTCCTATCAAAGGGCCAAGGCAGTCTCTTTATTTAACCAATGAAATTAACACAAAACAGAAGACTCTCCCCCATCATACCATGACTAAAACAAATTGAAGAATGGGTCTATTTGGCTTCTGTATGCCCAGTCACAGTCCACTGAGGGAAGTCAAGGCTGAAACTCAAGCAGGGCAGGAACTTGGAGACAGCAGCTGATGCAGAGGCCATGGAAAGTTTACTGTGTTGCTCTTTATAGCTTGCTCAGCCTGCTTTCTTACAGCACTCAGGAGCGCAAGCCTAGGTGTGGCATTGTACACTATGGGCTTGGATATCTATCTGCTTATATGGTATATGAGTGAACATGTGAACATGCACCCATGTGTTTTTGTGAATGTGCATGTATAAGTAGACAACAATGTTGAAAAACTTCCTCTATTTCTCTGGACCTTATTTTGAAGATATGATCCGATGTTTCGCAGTTCAGCTAGACTGGCTGGCCCATGACACTCCAAATTTTACCTATCTTTGCCCAACAGTGTTGAGTTACATACCCACACTACCATGCTTGACTTTTACATGGTACTTGAGAGCTCACCTCAGGTCCTCAAGCTAGGGAAGCAAGTGATTTACCCATTGAGTTATCTGCCCAGCACTTGCTGTGACTTTGACTGGCATTTCCCTGGTGATATGAAGCACTATGGCTGGTCCTCTGTTTATATGCTTTCCCTCTTGCCTCTACCTTTATAATTTTATGTTTTAATTTTTGCTTTTGTTATCTGTGAATTTTGTGTTCAGTTTCAAATGTCATTACAAAAATACATATCAAAATGTTTGAGTTACAGTTTTTGGAATAGTTTTACAATATCAGATTTTATACTTAAATCTTCAGTCCATTTTAAGGATGCTTTTGTATGATGGGTTCTTTGAGGTACAGGTTTTGTCTTTGCATGGTGTTTTCCAGTCTCCTCAGTAGCATTTATTGAAGAAATTTTCCTTCCCCCAATTCTTAATCCTGTCATCATTGTTAAAGATCCGTGTGCAGGCTTGGTTCTGGGCTCCCTGTGAGAGATCCAGACCCCAGAAAGATCTGTGATCCATAGCCCTGGCATAATCTCTGAGTATCCTGAGCCCAAAGCCTGTGAAAGAAACACACCCTGGATTTTGATCCTGGGTCAGTGAAAGAATCTGTTTATCTCTGAACCCAGAGCCAAAAGAAGACACTTTGCCCCTAAAATCTGAGCCTGTTAAGGAAATTTTCCCTGCTTCTAAATTTGGAGCCTAACACCTATAAAAGAGAAGAAAAAGAAGCAAAGTTTGGCCCTGAAATCAGAGCTCTCTTAGCCCATGACAGAAAACCAAGGAATCCCTGAGCAGGAAAATCCAACCAATCCCTGAGTAGGGAAGTAGTAAACACTAGTTTAGAGATGTACAATGACATTTTCCAGACCATAGCCTGGATGGGGCAGCCAATCCCATGGTTGTAGAGTTGGAATAACCATGGGAGGTAGCCAATCCCAAGTCTGAATACTTGGATTTCCCATCAGCCCACAGGAGGCAGCCAATTGCAAGCCTGTAAACTTGGAATTCCCCTAACCCCTTTGGAGGCAGCGAATCCCAAATGAGTAGACTTGAAATTCTCTTCAACCCTGGGGAAGCAGCCAATCCGCAGCTTGAAGACTTGGAATTCCCCTTAGCCCACAGGAGGCAGTCAGTGCCAACTGTGTAGACTTGGAATTTCCCTCAGCCCACAGGAGGCAGTCAGTCCCAACTGTGTAGACTTGGAATTCCCCTCAGCCCACAGGAGGCAGTCAGTCCCAACTGTGTAGACTTGGAATTCCCCTCAGCCCACAGGAGGCAGTCAGTCCCAAGTGTATAGACTTGGAATTCCCCTCAGCCCAAAGGAGGCAGTCAGTCCCAAGTGTGTAGACTTGGAATTCCCCTTAGCCCACAGGAGGCAGTCAGTGCCAACTGTGTAGACTTGGAATTTCCCTCAGCCCACAGGAGGCAGTCAGTCCCAACTGTGTAGACTTGGAATTCCCCTCAGCCCACAGGAGGCAGTCAGTCCCAAGTGTACACACTTGGAATTCCCCTCAAACCTTAGGAGGCAGCCAATCACAAGCTTGAAGACTTGGAATTTCCCTCAGCCCACAGGAGGCAGTCAGTCCCAACTGTGTAGACTTGGAATTCCCCTCAGCCCACAGGAGGCAGTCAGTCCCAACTGTGTAGACTTGGAATTCCCCTCAGCCCACAGGAGGCAGTCAGTCCCAACTGTGTAGACTTGGAATTCCCCTCAGCCCACAGGAGGCTGTCAGTCCCAACTGTGTAGACTTGGAATTCCCCTCAGCCCACAGGAGGCAGTCAGTCCCAAGTATGTAGACTTGGAATTCCCCTTATCACTTGGGTGACAGCCAATCTCAAGTGTACACACTTGGAATACCCCTCAAACCTTGTGAGGCAGCCAATCACAAGCTTGAAGACTTGGAATTCCCCTCAGCCCACAGGAGGCAGTCAGTCCCAAGTATGTAGACTTGGAATTCCCCTTATCACTTGGGTGACAGCCAATCTCAAGTGTACACATTTGGAATTCCCCTCAAACCTTGGGAGACAGTCAATCACAAGCTTGAAGACCTGGAATTCCCCTCAGCCCATAGGAGGCAGTCAGTCCCAAGTGTGTAGACTTGTAATTCTGCTCAAACATTGGAAGGCAGCCAATTTCAAGTGTGTAGACTTGGAATTCCCCTCAGCCCACAGGAGGCAGCCAATCCCAAGTGTGTATACTTGGAATTCCCCTCAGCCCACAGGAGGCAGTCAGTCCCAAGTGTGTATACTTGGAATTTCCCTCACCTTACAGGAGGCAGCCAATCCCAAGTGTGTATACTTGGAATTTCCCTCACCCTATATGGGACAGCCAATTGCAAGTATGCTGTGGGATAATGCTTTTGTATATCAGAAATATTTGCCATTCATATTGGTTTAATAAAATGCTGATTGGCCAGTAGCCAGGCAGGAAGTATAGGCAGAGCAACCAAATTAAGAGAATACTTGGAAGAGGAAAGGCAAAGAGATGCAGTTGCCAGCCAGATGCAGAGGAAGCAAGATGAGAGTGTGTCACTGACAAAAGCCGAGTGGGCCAGAAGTTGTAGTAATATGGGCGGCGGGGGCTGTGTTCCCAGCACCCCGGCCGCCTGCTCGGCTAGCTTATGCCCCGAAATAACAACACACAAACTGTATTCATTTAAACACTGCTCGGCCCTGTTACGGGAGGTCCTCCCACTCCTCCAGCCTATCGCCTCTGAGATACCAGCCCATTGGGGCGTGGTCTCTCTCCCTTTAAAACAGCGGCCACTTCCCTCTACTCTCTCTCTTCACTTCCTGCTCCACCGGCGACTAGACTCACTTCCTGGTTGCGCAGAGGGCTGACAGTGATCTGTAAGTTTTTTCCCCTTTAAATAAATACCACCCTATTAATCATAATTCCAAACTGGTGTGGCATTGTTTATGACTTACGCCTTCAGTTGGCACACAACGTTTGGTTTTAGAACCTCTCCTTTCCCCGCTCGGCTGCCGGCCGCGAGTTCGGCTTGGCGGGAGCCCTCCCTTCCTCAGCCGCCGCCCGCAGCCTTGGCCTCCCCACATGGATTTAAACTCCACAGGCCCGCGTAGTCTCTGCCGCGTGGTTTGCTCTTTTCTGAGTCGTTTTTAAATCTTCCTTGCAAGCACAGCTCTTAAGTGGCACGAACCAGAGCACGCGGTTGCTGAAAGCTGCAACCCCTCAGGGTGACTCTGTCACGTGGAGGCATAAGCGGCTTCCAGGTTGCTCTTCTCTCTATGCCTGGATTCTGGGTTTCTGGTTCCGTCTCTGGAATTGATTTAATTACATTTACTTTGTTGAGCAACTTACATTTTCCAGTTCTTAACAAATACTAGGCGGACTCTGAAACAGGACTCTGTTTTCATCGCGACTTGGCAACAGCGCCACCTGCTGGATAATAGGTAATATGGCAGTTTTCGTTTCCAACGCGAATTTTACTGTTCTGGTTGCCAATACAATGGGTTATATCATGCAAGGTTTATATGACTATGGGGATAACTTAATTTACTGGTTACTAGGCTTCAGTATTCTTTTGAATATTCTATCATTTAGGAAGATCATGGCACTCCGAAGAACCATACAATCTTTACTAGAAACTCATGCAGGTCAGGAGATTCAGGATTCAAAAGAGACAATAATAAAGACAATAATAAAAAGACTTGAAATGATTGAAGAAATGATTGGAGCTGGTGAACAGAGTAATAAGGCACAAGGACAGGATACAATGCCAATACCAGCCATTAGAACTGGCTTACCCAAGGTTTTAGCGGCATACCCTATACTTAATTCTGACAAAGCGTCAACTTCTAAAGGCTCAAAGGGAGTCAGAGAAGCTAGATGGACGCCAATAGCAATGAATGATCTAAAAGAAATTAAGCAAGCTATTGTTAATTTTGGCTTGTACTCTGCATATGTAAAGGAAATGATAAGGACTTGGACTTCTAATGTTAGAGCTACCCCCCATGATTTCCATCAGTTAGTGTCTGCAGTTTTAGATATTGGACCTTCCTTGATGTTTGGAATTTATTTCAGAGAAGAATCCAAACATATGGAACAGCAAGGAAGAGCAAAAGGTGTCGAGGTTTCCCAAGATCAAATTCTTGGTGCAGGAGAATATGCTGATCCACAGGTCCAAGCTCTTTATGATGATGAAGTACTGTGTCTATGTCACCAAGCAGCTTTAAATGCTTGGAATAGGATACAAGATCCATAAAAAAGGGTTGAATCATATACTAGAATTAGGCAGGGACTGAGAGAACCCTTTATTGACTTTTTGCAAAGATTAATTAAGGCTCTGGACATAGGGGTAACAGACCCAGAAATTAGACGAATACTTCTTGAATCTCTAGCTTTTGAGAATGCAAACATAGAATGCAAAAAGATAATTGGGCCTTTAAAGTCTAGATCAGCATCTATGGATGAATGAATTCAGCATACAATGAATGTTGAGATGTTTAGTTATAACGATGAACCTTGGGTAGGAGAAGCGATTTCCACAGCAATGAGGAAACATCAAACTGCCAGGTGTTTGAATTGTGGTAAATTAGGACATCTGAAAAGGGATTGCAGGCACAGAATTTCTAGGAATATTATCTCCTCTGGGAATGACAAAAATAGGAGACCTAGGCCTTCAGGTATATGTAGGAGATGCGGTAAAGGCCGACATTGGTCCAATGAATGCAGGTCAACAACAGACAAACAAGGCAACCCGATACCGTCGGGAAACTCCTTGAGGGGCCTCTCGCAGGCCCCCAAGCCAACAGTGGCCCAGTCATTCCCAGTCACAGTGGAGAACGTGCCTCAACAAGAAAATTAAAAGCTCCAATTTCTGCTGTAAAAAGTAATACTGGTCTAAATGATGAAATACGTGTGGAGGATGAGTCAAAAAACCCAGTAGGACAGAGTAAACGTGTATTTTGGCAGACTTCTATTAATGATCAAAGACCAAAGCTAAGAGTCTGTATAAATGGCACTTTTATTGAAGGCTTATTAGACACAGGTGCAGATGTAAGTATCATTACCCCAGAATCTTGGCATCCGAATTGGCCTCTTCAAGAGGTAGATGTTCAGTTCCTGGGAATTGGAACCCTATCTTGTGTAAAACAAAGCACAAGATGGGATGAATGTATAGGGCCCGAAGGGCAAATAGGAAGACTAAGGCCATATATAGCCAATATTGCCATAAATTTATGGGGCCGTGACCTGCTACAGCAATGGAATACCCAGGTTAACATTCCTGTAGTTCCAGGAACTCATAATTCTGGGAAGGATATGATGAGGTATTATGGGAAAAGGTCACCAGCCATTCAGGCTGTACAAGAACATACAGCAAATACCAAACCTTTAGAGGTACCAACAGCCCTACCTTTAAAATGGCTAACTGAGAAGCCAATATGGATCAAACAGTGGCCTCTAGCTGAAGATAAACTACAGGCATTGGAACAGCTGGTGCAAGAGCAACTAGATGCTCACCATATTAAAGAATCAACAAGCCCTTGGAATTCTCCTGTGTTTGTTGTAAAAAAGAAATCTGGTAAATGGAGAATGGTGACAGATCTAAGAGCTGTCAACAAAGTAATTCAACCTATGGGCCCACTACAATCTGGAATTCCTTTGCCTTCCCTGTTACCAAAAGGATGGCCTCTTATAGTTATTGATTTGAAAGATTGTTTTTTCACTATACCGTTACAAGAAAAGGATAGAGAAAAATTTGCCTTCACAGTGCCTACTTATAATAATTCTCAGCCTAATAGGAGATATCAATGGACTGTCCTCCCACAGGGTATGCTCAATAGTCCTACACTGTGCCAATATTTTGTAAGTAAGCCATTGGAAATAATTCGTAAACAATTCCCCAAGTCCATCATTTATCATTACATTGATGACATCTTGTTATCTGATTCAAATAAAGATACTTTAGAAATGATGTTTGAAGAAGTAAAGAAAGTCTTGCCTAGGTGGGGATTACAAATTGCCCCTGAAAAGATTCAAAGAGGAAACTCTATTAATTACCTAGGTTACAGAATAGGGTTAGAGAAAATTAAAACGCAAAAGGCACAAATTAGGAGAGACCGCTTAAAGACTCTTAATGACTTCCAAAGATTGTTAGGAGACATTTCCAGTCTACGACCAGCTGTTGGGATAACACCTGATCTAATAGTTCATTTAAACAAAACCTTAGATGGTGATAAAGAATTGAATAGTCCAAGAAAACTGACAGCTGAAGCAGAAAAGGAACTGACAATGATTGAGGAAAAATTACAGGAGGCACATGTGGATAGGGTGAACCCAAATCTTAGCTGCATCCTAGTCATATTGCCTTCCAGAATTTCTCCTACAGGGATTCTAATGCAGAGGGAAGATATTATTTTAGAGTGGATATTTATACCTAATAAACCAAGTAAAAAATTAAAAACTTATGTGGAAAAAGTCTCTGAATTAATTATAAAAGGTAAGCTGAGACTTGGTCAACTAGCAGGTATAGACCCAGCAGAAATTATAGTGCCTTTTACTACTGAAGAAATAAAAAAGTTATGGGAAGATAATGAACCGTGGCAAAGAGCTTGTGCTAATTTTTTATGAGAAATTAATAGCAACTATCCCAAAAGTGGTAGACTTAACCTCATAAAAAGAACTTTTTGGAATCCTCCTAGAATTGTACATGATGCTCCAATAACTGGAGCCCGTACGTTCTATACTGATGCAAATAAATCAGGGAAAGCAGGTTACAAGTCAGATGAATTGAGTAAGGTGGAACAAAGCCCTTATAATTCTGTCCAGAAGGCAGAATTATATGCCATTCTTATGGTGCTAAGGGATTTTAAAGAACCTCTTAATATAGTTACAGATTCACAATATGCAGAAAGAGTTATCTTGCATATTGAAACCGCTGAATTTATACCAGATGACACAGAGTTGACTTCATTGTTTATCCAGGTACAAGACATAATCAGGAACAGGCTTTGTCCGATGTACATAACACACATCCGGTCCCACACAGGTCTGCCTGGTCCTCTAGCCCAAGGCAACGCTGAGATTGATCAATTATTGATTGGAAGTGTGTTGCAGGCCTCAGAATTTCATAAGAAGCATCATGTCAATAGTAAAGGCCTAAAGAAAGAATTTTCCATTACTTGGCAACAAGCTAAGGACATTATAAATAGATGTCCTACTTGTTCTTTCTATAATCAAACACCGTTGCCTGCAGGGAGTAACCCAAAGGGTACTAAGAGAAATGAAATCTGGCAGATGGATGTGTTCCACTTTATGGAATTTGGTAAATTAAAATATGTACACCACACCATAGACACGTATTCAGGTTTTCAATGGGCTACTGCCCTGAGCTCAGAAAAGGCTGATTCAGGAATCATACATTTATTGGAAGTTATGGCCATCATGGGTATACCTGCGCAAATAAAGACAGATAATGGTCCAGCATATGTATCTAAGAAAATGAAATGCTTTTTTGATTATTATAATATAAAACACATTAAAGGTATACCAAATAATCCTACAGGTCAGGCAGTTATAGAAAGATCAAATCGTACTATAAAGGATATGCTGAACAAACAGAAAGGGACTGAAAATACCCCCAGGAATAGATTACATAATGCTTTATTAACCTTGAATTTTCTTAACGCTAATGAGAAAGGAACGACAGCAGCAGAGAGACATTGGATAATGGAAAAGTCTGCTGAACTAAATCAACCGATTTATTTCAAAAATGTGCTGACCTCTCAATGGAAGCCAGGAGATGTGCTACGTTGGGGAAGGGGTTTTGCTCTTGTTTCCACAAGAGAAGAAAAATTGTGGATACCATCAAAATTAATAAAGTTTCGATTTGAAGAGGAGAAACCTCTTGGAAAGGAGAAATGACAACTTATCCACAATGATGATATTCATACAGGTGGTAAGAAAAACATATAGAATGGGGGCAGGGTTCTGTTCTTATCTCCACAGGAAAACACTCATCTTTGAAAAATTCAAGGGACCCTGGATATTTGGATACTGACAGATGGAAAAATACCTGCCCAATAGGAAATATCAAGAAAACTGAATGGGTTGTGAAAGTTCAATTAAACCATATTTCTAAATTTATAAAGCTGGTTTTGAAGTTGGACTCTGGCTCAGTCCCTCTCCAATTCCAAGCCTGTTAGTAAGAGAAAAACCCAGAGTTTCTGGAGTTTCTGTCTCATGTCAAGAGCCATGATGTTGGACAGAAAGAAATATGAGTTTAGAAAACATCTTTGCTTTTCTTCATATCTATCATACTTTTCATTGAATATATATATCATGTCTTTCATTGAATATATATATATATATATGATTAATGTTTAAGTTTTTCATAATGAACAATGAGTTTTTCCTGAAGTGACATTTGAAGTTTCCAGGAAGAAGATGGGGCCCCATAACAACAACTCCACCTGGTTGATATGACGTCATGATACTGATAGCGCTACTACAAGACCTGCTTTGGATACCAGCTGCACAAGACAGTTCCAACTTGGTTAGCTGAAATGGTGCACATCTTATACAACATTTTGGCCAGACCTGCACAAAATACTCATTGACTATTGGCAATTTTAAAAGACATTGATCTTGAAATTTAACCATCATTTTACTTTCACAGGATCCCCCAGAAAGAACGTCGCCCCCATGACAGCTGGAAGTAATTCTAGAGGACGATGTCCCCTCTCCCAGTAAAGTTTGCCCTTGGGTTTAGGGACATCATTTAGGGGTTGATTATAATTAGTATACGATTAAGGGTTGGGGGAGGAATTTTATAAGCTCAGGGATCATTTTGAAAAAAAAAAGAGGGATGATGGGATAATAGATTTGTAATTGTGAGTTACTGTTTTTAGACAAATATATTGGTATAGATTCTTGTATATTGACACAAAGTTAAATTATATTGACTATTGTAAGCATGCATGTTTCTACCTCTGCTTAAAACATTTTTTATGTATTGACATATATTGTATTGATATATATATATATATATTGTATATATTTACCATATTGCAGTGTACATTTCTACCTCTGATTAAGATACTTATATAATGTTTGTGTATTGATATATATTTACCTACTGGAATGTATATTTGTACATTGTTTATATTTGGAGGCCATTGTCCTCATTTGTTTCACAGTCGTTTATTGTCTTAGTCTTTAAGTTAGATAGATATTGAGAATTATATAGACTAATAGTCATCTAAGTTTGTCATTTATAATTAGACTAATCAGGTTCTTTAGGTATATAGAGATTATACTCAGTATAGATAGATAATCTTCAACTTCTTCAAGGAGCTGTAGAAAATGGCCTTTAATCTAACTCAGAGTTTTGTGGTAGTGAGACACAATTGCTCCTGGCAACACCACTCTATTCCTGAGAGAATGTTGAGCACCAAAGACACTCCACCTGGAGCCTTCTTTTTGGCAGAACTGGCCTTGGGGCAAAGAAATGCCCATACCCCAACCACTGACAAAGATACAGAGCATGCATCAATGGATAAAACAGGGCTGTCATATCCTGCCAAGACAGGGTAAGATAGTTTTGAAAAGTTGCTTGCATTTGAAAACTGGTATGTCAGTTATGTTAGGCCTTAGCCAATGTTGGTTGCTTCAACGCTGCTAATGTGACTTTGGGTGATTGCCTAGGTAGCTAGTTGTCTCTGTGATTTGTTGCATGTTTTGGAAGTTGTTTTACTGAACTTCCTAATTACTCAGGTAACATTATTTCCCTTCTCAGATCTTCGATGGGGTTGAAGACTATATAAATGCAGTTACTTTCTCTCATGACTTGGCCAAGTTATTTATTATACAAGACCTAAGCTAGTTAGAATAGGATATTTGTACTTATTGTATATAATTTCATAGTAGGTTTAGAACTCTCTTATTTAAACAAAAGGGGGGGGGTGTTACGGGAGGTCCTTCCACTCCTCCAGCCTATCGCCGCTGAGATACCAGCCCATTGGGGCGTGGTCTCTCTCCCTTTAAAACAGAGGCCACTTCCCTCTCCTCTCTCTCTTCACTTCCTGCTCAGCCGGCGACTAGACTCACTTCCTGGTTGCGCAGAGGGCTGACAGTGATCTGTAAGTTTTTTCCCCTTTAAATAAATACCACCCTATTAATCATTATTCCAAACTGGTGTGGCATTGTTTATGACTTACGCCTTCATGGCCCTTTAAGCTCTAGCCCTTACTGGCTAATTCTGATATCCCGATCAACCCATCTCTAATAATCTGTGAGAACCGGTCTTACTGGGAAGATTCTAGCCTAGTCCATCCTGGGTCGGAGTTTCATGGTGTGTGTCTGCCCGGGAGCGGGGCATGGCGTCTCTCTCTGGCGTCTGCTCCCGAGAGGAGAGCTGTCGAGTCTCTGAGCTCACTTCCTCTTCCTCCCAGTATCCTGTTCTGTTTACTCCACCCACCTATCTTCTAACCAATAAAATGGGCCAAGGCAGTTCCTTTATGAGCCAATGACCTTCCTCCATCAAGAAGTCTCCATATACACAAGTCTGTAGGCTTGAAATCCCCCAAACCTTCTTCTCAATAAAATCCCCTCCTCTCCACGCTCAGGGCCTCTCCTTCTCTGCCCCTGTTGCTGCTGTTGCTACCATCACTACTGCTGCTGCTTCTCGGGACAGGACAGACAGAGGGACCAAAGTGTTACTATTCATGCTTCTGTACTGGCCTTGCCTTGGGGCCCTGAACAGGATAAGTCCTCAGCTGCAGTCACTAAGAGCACCTTCTGTGCACATCTGCTATGTTCCTTTTTAAAAGGTGGGCCATATCTACCTCCCCTCTCTCTCCCCCATCTCTACTTCTCTGCCTGTTTCTCTGTCTCCCTCCTCTCTCATTCTGTCTCCCTCTTCTCTTCTGTGGCTCCTGTCTCAGGGCTGGTCTCCCCCTTCCCTTCCCTCTTTTTACGTTCCTATTCCCCTAATAAATCTTCTCCATGTGAACTCTGTCACATGGCATCCTTCTCTCTCATGCTGTTTCTTTTTAAATTACAACACCAAGTTAACTTGCAATAAACACTCTTTGCTCTTGCATCAGATTCGGTCTCGAGGTGGTAATTTGGGGATCTTCAATTTGGGCATAACACCTGCTCTGTTCCATCTTTGGTCAGTACTTGTTTTTTATCATGCTATCTCAATAACTGTAGCTTTGGGTATAGTTTGAAATGAAGAAATGTGTTACATGCTGCTGTGTTGATTCTCAATAATTTTTTTTGTTAAAAGTTTATAATTATTTTAATGTTAACATCAATTTCAATTCATGAGTTAAGGTACAGAGTGGTTTTTTTTATTGCGAAAAGAAGAAAAAAAACATAAACAAAAAACATGTTTCCACCTCCTCCCAGCCTCCCATTTCCCTTCCCATCCTCCCACCCTTCTCCCCCTCCTCCCACCCTTCTCCCCCTCCACCCACTCCTCTCCCCCTCCCTCTTGAGTCCACAGAGCAGTCCGGGTTCCCTGCCCTGTGTTAAGACCTAGGTCCTCCCCCCTCCGTCCATATCTAGGAAGATGAACATCCAAACTGGCTAGGCTCACACAAAGCCAGCACATTAAGTAGGATCAAAACCCCCTGCCATTGTCCTTGGTGTCTCATCAGCCTTCATTGTTCGCCATGTTCAGAGAGTCCGGTTTTATTCCATGCTTTTTCGGTCACAGTCCAGCTGGCCTTGGTGAGCTCCCAGTAGATCAGCTCCACTGTCTCAGTGGGTGGATGCACGCCTCGTGGTCCCGACTTCTTTGCTCATGTTCTCCCTCCTTCTGCTCCTCCTTGGGACCTTGGGAGCTCAGTCCAGTGCTCCTGTGTGGGTCTCTGTCTCTATCTCTATCCATCACCAGATGAAGATTCTATGATGATATGCAAGATATTCGTCAGTATTGCTCTAGGATAGGGTCATTTCAGGTTCCCAATCCTCAGCTACCCAAGGAACTAACTGGGAACCTCATCTTGGGCACTTGGGAGCCCCTCTAGGGTCAAGTCTCTTGCCCACCCTAAAGTGGCTCCCTTAACTAAGAATTGTGGTTCCGTGCTCCCCTATCCACCTTTCCTTTATCCCAATTCTCCTGTTTCCCCAGGTCCCCCCTCCTTCCCTTCTACCTTTTCTCTCCCCATCTCCCCTTACCCCCATCCCACCCCACCCCCAAGATCCCATTTTCTCCCCGGCAATATGGTCTACTTCCCTTAGCCAAGAGGATAACTATATGTTTTTCCTTGGGTTCACCTTCTTACTTAGCTTCTTTAGGTTCACCTATTGTAGACTCCGTGGTCCTTATTTATGGCTAGAAACCAATTATGAGTGAGTACATGCCATATTCATCTTTTTGGGTCTGGGACACCTCACTCAGGATAGTGTTTTCTATTTCCATCCATTTGCATGCAAAATTCGAGAAGTCATTGTTTTTTACCGCAGCGTAGTACTCTAGCGTGTATATATTCCATACTTTCTTCATCCATTCTTCCATTGAAGGGCATCTAGGTTGTTTCCAGGTTCTGGCTATTACAAATAATACTGCTATGAACATAGTTGAACAAATGCTTTTGTCATATGATAGAGCATCTCTTGGGTATATTCCCAAGAGTGGTATTGCTGGGTCCAGGGGTAAGTTGATCCCGAATTTCCTGAGAAACCGAAACACTGACTTCCACAGTGGTTGCACAAGATTGCATTCCCACCAGCAATGGATGAGGGTACCCGTTCCTCCACAGCCTCTCCAGCAAAGGTTATCCTTGGTGTTTTTGACTTTAGCCATTCTGACAGGTGTAAGATGATATCTCAAAGTTGTTTTGATTTGCATTTCCCTGATTGCTAAGGAAGTTGAGCACGACCTTAAGTGTCTTTTGGCCATTTGAACTTCTGTTGAGAATTCTCTGTTCAGTTCAGTGCCCCATTTTTTAATTGGGTTAATTAGCATTTTAAAGTCTAGTTTCTTGAGTTCTCTATATATTTTAGAGATCAGACCTTTGTCTGTTGTGGGGTTGGTGAAGATTTTCTCCCAGTCAGTAGGTTGCCTTTGTGTCTTTGTGACCATGTCCTTTGCTTTACAGAAGCTTCTCAGTTTAAGTAGGTCCCATTTATTCAATGTTGCCCTTAAGGTCTGTGCTTCTGGGGTTATACATAGGAAGCGATCTCCTGTGCCCATCTGTTGTAGGGTATTTCCCACTTTCTCTTCTATCAGGATCAGTGTGTTCGGGCTGATATTGAGGTCTTTAATCTATTTGGACTTGAGTTTTGTGCACGGTGATAGTTATGGGTGTATTTTCATTCTTCTACAGGATGACATCCAGTTGTGCCAGCACTATTTGTTGAAGATGCTTTCTTTCTTCCATTGTATACTTTTAGCTCCTTTATCGAAAATGAGGTGTTCATAGGTTTGTGGGATAAAATCCGGGTCTTCTATACGATTCCATTGGTCGACTTCTCTGTTTTTATGCCAGTACCACACTGTTTTCATTACTGTAGCTCTGTAATAGAGTTTGAAGTCAGGGATGGTAATGCCTCCAGAAGATCCTTTATTGTATAGGATTGTTTTGGCTATCCTGGGTTTTTTGTTTTTCCATATAAAGTTGATTATTGTCCTCTCAAGATCTGTGAAGAATTTTGATGGGATCTTAATGGGGATTGCATTGAATCTATAAATTGCCTTTGGTAGAATTGCCATTTTTACTATGTTGATCCTCCCAATCCAAGAGCAAGGGAGGTCCATCCATTTTTTGGTATCCTCTTCAATTTCTTTCTTCAATGCCTTAAAGTTCTTGTCAAATAGATCTTTCACTTCCTTGGTTAGATTTACCCCAAGATATTTTATGCTGTTTGTGGCTATCGTGAATGGTGAAGCTTCTCTGATTTCCCTCTCTGCTTCCATATCCTTTGTGTATAAGAGGGCGACTGATTTTTTGGAGTTGATCTTGTATCCTGCCACATTACTAAAGCTGTTTATCAGCTGTATAAGTTCTTTGGTGGAGTTTTTGAGGTCGCTTATGTACACTATCATATCATCTGCAAATAATGAAAGTTTAACTTCTTCCTTTCCAATTCGAATCCCCTTGATCCCATTATGTTGTCTTATTGCTATTGCTAGAACTTCAAGCACTATATTGAAGAGGTATGGCGAGAGTGGACAGCCTTGCCGTGTTCCTGAGTTAAGTGGGATGGCTTTGAGTTAGTCTCCGTTTAATTTGATGTTAGCTGTCGGCTTGCTGTATATAGCTTTTATTATATTTAGGTATGACCCTTGTATCCCTAATCTCTCCAAGACTTTTAACATAAATGGATGTTGAATTTTGTCAAATGCTTTTTCAGCATCTAAATAAAAGATCATATGGTTTTTTTTCTTTCAGTATATTTATATGCTGGATTACATTGATAGATTTTCGTATGTTGAACCAGCCCTGCATCTCAGGAATGATGCCTACTTGATCATAATGGATAATTTTTCGGATGTGTTCTTGGATTCGATTTGCCAGTATTTTGTTGAGGATTTTTGCGTCGATATTCATGAGTGAGATTGGCCTGTAGTTCTTTTTCCTGGTTGAGTCTTTGAGTGGTTTTGGTATCAGAGTAATTGTGGCTTCATAAAAGGAATTTGGTAATGACCCTTCTGTTTCTATATTGTGGAATACATTAAGGAGTATAGGTATTAGGTCTTCTTGGAAGTTCTGGTAGAATTCTGCATTGAAACCATCTGGTCCTGGGCTTTTTTTGGTAGGGAGGTATTTGATAACAGCTTCTAATTCTTTGCGACTGACAGGTCTGTTTAGATTGTTCACCTGGTCCTGGTTTAGTTTTGGTAAATGGTATTTATCTAAAAAAGCGTCCATTTCTTTTACATTTTCCAGTTTTGTGGCATACAGGCTTTTGTAGTAAGATCTAATGACTCTCTGAATTTCCTCTGTGTCTGTGGTTATGTCCCCCTTTTCATTTCTGATCTTATTAATTTCCGTGTTCTCTCTCTGTCGTTTGATTAGTTTGGATAGGGGTTTATCAATCTTGTTGATTTTCTCCAGGAACCAGCTTTTTGTTTCATTGATTCTTTGGATTGTTTTCTGTGTTTCTATTTTGTTGATTTCAGCCCTCAGTTTGATTATTTCCAGTCTTCTACTCCTCCTAGGTGAGTCTGCTTCTTTTTTTTCTAGAGCTTTCAAGTGGGCTGTTAAGTCTCCAATATGTGCTTTCTCTGTTTTCTTTAGGTGGGCACTTAGTGCTATGAACTTTCCTCTCAGGACTGCTTTCATAGTGTCCCATAAGTTCGAGTATGTTGTTTCTTTATTTTCATTGAATTCAAGGAAGACTTTAATTTCTTTCTTTATTTCTTCCTTAATCCAGGTATGGTTCAGTAGTTGACTGTTCAGTTTCCATGAGTTTGTAGGCTTTCTGGGGATAGCATTGTTGTTGAATTCTAACTTTAATCCATGGTGATCTGATAAGACACAGGTGGTTACTAATATTTTTTTGTAACTGTGTAAGTTAGCTTTGTTACCAAGTATGTGGTCAATTTTCGAGAAGGTTCCATGAGCTGCAGAGAAGAAGGTATATTCTTTCCTCTTTGGGTGGAATAATCTATCGATGTCTGTTAAGTCCATTTGCTTCATTACCTCCATTAATTCTCTAATTTCTCTGTTAGGTTTCTGTCTGATTGACCTGTCCATTGGTGATAGAGGAGTGTTGAAGTCTCCTACTATTAGTGTGTGCGGTTTGATGGCTGCCTTGAGTTTTAGTAATGTTTCTTTTACGTACGTGAGTGCTTTTATATTAGGGGCATAGATATTCAGGATTGAGACTTCTTCCTGATGAGTTGTTCCTGTTATGAGTATAAAATGTCCCTCTCCATCTCTTCTGATTGATTTAAGTTTGAAGTCAACTTTGTTAGAAATTAGTATGGCCACACCTGCTTGTTTCTTAGGTCCATTTGCTTGATAAGCCTTTTCCCAGCCCTTTACTCTGAGTAGGTGCCTGTCTTTGTGGTTGAGGTGTGTTTCTTGTAGACAGCAGAATGTTGGATCCTGTTTTCTTATCCAATCTCTTAGCCTGTGCCTTTTTATAGGTGAGTTGAGCCCATTGATATTAAGTGATATTAATGACCAGTGGTTGTTAACTCCGGTCACTTTTTTAGTAGTAGGGTTTGTGTGTTTTCCTTCTTTGATTTGTGCTGGTGAAGAGTATCTAGATGTCTGAGTTATTGTGGTCATTGTTGGACTCCTTGGTTAGTGATTTTCCTTCTATTATTTTCTGTAAGGCTGGATTTGTGGCTACGTATTGTTTAAATTTGTTTTTATCCTGGAAAATTTTGTTTTCTCCATTTATAGTGAATGAAAGTTTGGCTGGATATAGTAGTCTGGGCTTGCATCCGTGGTCTCTTAGTTTTTGGAGTACATCTATCCAGGACCTTCTGGCTTTCATGGTTTCCATAGAGAAGTCAGGTGTAAGTCTGATAGGTTTACCTTTATATGTAACTTGGCCTTTTTCCTTTGCGGCTCTTAATATTCTTTCTTTATTCTGTATATTTTGTGTTTTGATTATTATATGGCGAGGGGATGTTTTCTTTTGATCCAGCCTATTTGGTGTTCTGTATGCTTCTTGAACCTTCATAGGTACATCTGTCTTCAGGTTGGGAAAGTTTTCTTCTATAATTTTATTAAGTATATTTTCTGTACCGTTGAGCTGCACTTCTTCTCCTTCTTCTACTCCAATTATTCTTAGGTTTGGTCTTTTTATTGTGTCCCATATTTCCTGAATGTTTTGTGATGAGAGTTTATTTGACTTGCTGTTTTCTTTGATCAGAGCATTTATTTTCTCTATGTTATCCTCAGAATCTGAGATTCTTTCTTCTATCTCTTGTATTCTGCTGGTTATACTTGATTCTGTAGTCTCTATTCCTTTACCTAGATTTTCCATGTCCAGCCGGCCCTCTGTTTGTGTTTTTTTCTTTGCCTCCATTTCAGTTTTCAAGTCATGAACTGTTTCCTTTATCTGCTTGATTGTTTTTCCTTGGTTTCCTAGGGTATCATTCACTGATTTACTCAATTCCTCGAACTTTCTATTATACTTCTCATCCATTTCTATAAGGGCGTTTTTTATATGCTGTTTAAGGGTGTCAATCACTTTCATGAAGTCAGTTTTTTCTACTTCTTCTTGATTAAGGTGTTCATGTCCTCCTGTTGTGGGGTCACTGGCTTCTGGTGGTTTTGTGTTGTTTTTCAGATTGTTGGGAGAATTCCTGCATTGGCGTCTGCCCATCTCTTCCTCCCAATACTCCCCTTTGGATCTTCTTTTACAGGATCAGGTCTTCTTGCCCACTGATGTACCTTCCCAGTGATGTCAATCTCCAGAGATGTTTCTCCACAATGATATTTCACTCAGTGCCCAGATCGAAACTCCGCGCTGCTTGGTTAGCTCGCGAACAAAGGGCCCACCCCGCTCGCTGCGGGCAGGCTATGGGAACAAAGGAGCTACCGGCCACCCCTTTGTCCTCCCGGTTCGGGTTGGGTCCCAGCGCCCTAGCAGGCTGAGGAGGGAGGCGCTATGCCCCAAAGAAGGGAGGGAGGGAGGAAGACAGGGGGTGTGGGGATCTGGATGTAAGCTGAATGGGATAGGAAGAGAGAGGCGGTTTGGGCAGTATAGCCCCTGTAGGATGGCCAGGAAGTGTGGGCGGGCTGAGGTATGTTCCCAGCTGCCGCAGCACTCACTCACCACAATGATGTTTCACTCGGTGCCCAGATCGAAACTCCGAGCTGCTTGGTTAGCTCGCGAACAAAGGGCCCACACCGCTCGCTGCGGGCAGGCTATGGGTACAAAGGAGCTACCGGCCACCCCTTTGTCCTCCCGGTTTGGGTTCGGTCCCAGCACCCTAGCAGGCTGAGCAGGGAGGCACTATGCCCCAAAGAAGGGAGGGAGGGAGGGAGGGAGGGAGACAGGGGGTGTGGGGATCTGGATGTAAGCTGAATGGGATAGGAAGAGAGAGGCGGTATGGGCAGTATAGCCCCTGTAGGATGGCCTCTCAATAATTTTTGAATGCAGCTGGAGAGGTGGCTCAGCCATTAAAAACTTTGGTTCTGGCAGAGAACTAGAGTTCAAGTCCCAGCAACTAGGTGGTGGCTCACAGCCATGCACAACACTGTGGTACACAGACATACATGTGAACAAACACTAATATGTATAAGTCTGAAAATTAAGAAATAAATTGACTGTCTGCAGGTTTCTATATTTCTGTATGAACTTGCCTCCCTACTATGGAAAATACTCAGGATTTCAATAGAGATCACAGACAATCTGTAGGTCACTTTGATTAGTATGAACATTTTGACATTTCTTCCAATCAGTGAACATAGTTTATACCCACATTTATATGTATCTTCTTTGTTTCTTTGTTAATCTGTCTTCAGTTTTCCATACTCAGATCTTTTACCCTTTTGACTGAATTTATTTGTAAGCATTTAATTCTCTTCGGTCTTACAGATAATGAAGCAGTTCTCTTAATTTAATTTTCACATTATATGCTGTTAATGTGTGAAAATAAACTAAATTTTTGTTTGTTGATTTTTTTTTATCCTACCAATTTAAACTCAGTGTGTTACTCTTAACTTCAGAGTTGTGAATTCTTCAGGGTATTCTAAATATACCATCATGTCATATGCAATTTCTGTGTAGATGCATTTTATTTCTTATTCTCACCCAATAACCTAGTATTTCTACTGCTATATTGAGTACAAGTTGTGAAAGTGGGTATCTTCTTGAGTTCAACTTCTCACTGTTAGCTGTGTGGTTAGCTATGTTGTAGTGTATGTCTCTCTGTGTGTGTCCGTGTGTGTTCATGTGTATAAGGACATTCTTCCCATACCTAGTTTATTGACAGGTTTCTATCAGAAAATGTCCTGAGTTTTAATACCTTTTTCTACATTTGTTGAGGGGCTCATGAAATTTTTGCCCTCATTCTTTTCATCTGGTGTAGAACCTTTATTGACTTGGGTATCACTGAATAGTTGTGGGGCAATATTATACAGACAACATTATTTCTGCATTGTATGGTAGCTACGTTCTGAAGCCACAGTTCGCACCTGAGGTGGTCACCTACCACTTGCAGACTGATCGTCACCTGGGTCAGGATATGCTAATGTTGTTCTGCTCCCTTTTTTGTAATTATGGAGATCGCCTGGGAAGAGGCGTTAATCCAACCATGGTTGTGGATGTGTTGCTACCCAGGGATTTCCTGCTACCCAGGAAACGGAATGCTAATGAACTCCCCCCTCAGTTTACCTTTGGATAAAAAAGCTGTTTTGAGAATAAACACTGGTGATCTTCAGGATTTGAATGTACCCTGAGACTTTCTTCTGATATTGCTGTGTGAACTGTGTCTCAATTATTCCTGTATCTTCACGCTAATCCAGAGAAATAATTTATGTTGGAGTTGGACCCCAACAAATAATACTCCTTCTTCATTGATGTTTAAGTGAGGACTGGGAGCTCTAGGGGTAAAGGAATCAGTGTCCTCATAGAATTTTCTATTTCATTGATTTTCTTCTAGTGTATCTGTGATTCCTATTTCTGCAAAATGTTGTCTTATCTTTCATATTTTCTATCCTCTACTTCCAGAGGTTATTTTGCACTGCATTTATTTTTCAGAGTATTAATTAAGATTACTTACTTTTAATATAAACATTTACTATTTTACATTTCTCTGTAACCATCCTTTCACTTGTGTATGTAAAGGGTCTTTTGGGTACCAGTCCCTCAAACCCCTTCAGGGTCCAGTCAAGATGCTACAGCAAGTGAGGGAAAACCTAAGATATTTGAGGCCAAAGAAATGATTTGGTTCACACAGTCTCCTTCTTAGCATCCCTCTTTATTGTTCTCTTTATTGTTCTGTTCCTATTCTAATTCTCCTGTCTTAATTCTAATTCCTCCTAACTTCTTCTCTTTATATAAATACTTTTTTCCCAGAGGCTTGGAGTAAAAGAAAAAGTTTCAAGAGTCACCTCTCAATGGTCATAGGCACATTCCTAGGTTAAGTGGTAAGAAACCGAGCCATCTACCGTGGCAACACAGGACCTCAAGGTCTCAGGAACAAGACCATGATCAGTGAAAGTGTGGGCACAGTGCCCAGAGACAAACTTTGAAACATGTCTTTTGTCAGCAGATTTGCAAGCAAAGAATAGATGTACTTTCCTAAGTGTGCTCTGTGCAGTCCTTGGTAGACACCTGTGACTCAGACCTTGTACGTAGCTATGATGTTCTCTTTTAACAAAAAAGCCTTTGTCTAATTGAACTTGTTCTGAGGTGAAAAAGAGCTAATTGTGTGTAGTAAGTAAAAGCAGGTTTTTAAGTGTCTACAGTTCTTATGGGACAATGGATCAGGTTATGAAGCATATCCTAGTGTATTTTCTAAAAATCAATCTTACACAGCTAAACAAAAAGTCTTATTTCTGTCCATTCACAGATATATGTGCACATAAGATTGAGGTGTAATCATAAGAGTATGTGTACACATTACATGAAATTACACACACTACAACACAGGTATTGGGGAGACACAGAACTGCTTTAGCAAAAGTGAGCAACAGCTTGCAGATTCAATGGTCCTGCAGACCTTGTCTGGACAGGATGAACCTCCATCAGACAACCACTCCTCTGGTGGGTTGACAACTGAACACTAGCTGTCACCTGGTGTAACTCTCATGGCCCCTGACATGTATGGCAACTCGTTTTCAGAACTCTGTTTTTATGTATATTTCAGTAAATAACATTTACACACAAGAAAACACACGTATCGTTTGACCTTGTGATTTAGCTGAGTATATTACATCAGTATTTCGGTATATGAAATAGAAAAGCAGATTTTTAAAATTTATTTTTACTTAAATTTTTGTTATTATGTGCATATGGGTATTGTTTAGTCTGAATATATGTGGGTGCAACATGTACATGCTTTTTGCCCATGGAGGCCAAAATAGAGTGTTTTATCCCCTGGAACTGGAATTGCAGGTGATTGTGAGCACCATGCTGGGCTGAGTTAACACTGCTTCAAATCAACCACAGGAGACTAAGAACTGAAATAGGAATGGATTTTTTTGTTAAAGGAGCATCTATCAATAACGCAGCATATTGGTGTTAGGAAATAATCTCTCTGGACTCTGCTGCCCCTGCTGGAGGTACCAGATCTTTCTGTCAACTTTCACTCTCCTTCCTCTCCCCTTCTCCCCACTTCTGCATCTACCACCCTTTTCTGATCATTGCCACATTTTCTCCCAAGTCTATGTTTCCTTCTCCAGCCCTCAGCTTTTCAAGTGCATCCTCATTATCGCCTGAGGTTCTTTTTCATCTCATGAGAGAGTTTGATGGACATGAACACGAATCCTCTGCCACCCAGGACTCTCGTGTTCATTGTAAAGCAGAAGCTAACAAAGCCTACACATTAACATGGATGATGAAGTGAGCATTTATGTCTAAGAAAATCCATGTAGGAGCTGGGTCTATGGATGGACTGCACATGGCTGAACTTCTTGAGCACTGAACCATACATGGTGCTGGCACCTGTGCTTGGAGGAAGATGGACTCAGAGCACACGAGAGGGTGAAACCCTCCAGTGCATTTAAAAGACTGGTTTGTGACAGCAGGATCCACCAAAAGGAGAACCCTGTGCTGAGGAAGACGATGAGGAAGGAAAGAGCAGACTCCAGTGAGGACATCTACAGGACACACCGCAGCCTCAGAGGCCAGAACTCAAACCAGCACAGCAAAGTCTCAGCTCTCAGCACCAACTTCAAATGATCAAACCTAGTCTGAAAGTAGGAAATCAACCACAACTCACCCAAGGGACCTGATTCGTGAAACGACACCACCACCGCCACCACTACCACCACCACCACCACCACCACCACCAACAACAACAACAACAACAACAACAAATGGAAGCAAGGAAAGAAAAAAGTGGCTGCTTTGAAAGTAGAAGTTCATCGACTATGTTTATTTAGAATTTCTTCCTGATGTCTGAGGATTTCTCCTTATGAAAACACTACAAGTCGTTCCTGAAATTTGCCCGTGTTACTTGTTTTCTACAAGATACTTAGCTCTCTCTTATAAATGTGATGTCATAATCCTTTTCTAGGGGAATGCAACACACACACACACACACACACACACACACACACACAGAGAGAGAGAGAGAGAGAGAGAGAGAGAGAGAGAGAGAGAGAGAAAGTTCTCTAGTGCCAATGGTAATTTATCCAATTTATGCCTCTGATGCATCTATAGTAGAGAAAGGTGCTGGGTACAGCACAGGGAATTTCCTATTTGGAGAATCACAATATGAACTCTGGTGACACAGGGCAACAGAAAAACATGTATCATTGTGTACCATTTCTTTAATTTTAAAAATTGATGTATGTCTGTGTGTCTGTGTGTGAGTATGTCCTCATGCATGTGGGTGTCCACTAAGGTCAGCAGGCAGCCTCAGATCCCTTGGAGACAGAGTTTCAGGCTGTCGTGTGTTGCTTGTTATAAATGCTGGGAGCTGAACTCTGTTTCTCTGGAAGAGAAGCAAGAGCTCAGGACCTCTCAGCTAACTCAGGCCCCTAACATGCATTATCCAAAGTGGCTCTTAGCATCATATTGAACCCTGGGACAGGAGTCTCTGGTTGAGGGGTATCAGTGACCACAAAGCCTCTATCTGGACATCTTTCCTACTACAGAGATAGGTCATTTGGTAGACAGGCCCAGTATGCAGAGAAGAACCTCAAAAGAAATTACAGAAGTGGTATAATCAGTCAGTCACCCGGATGGTCGGATGATCGGGGTCCACAGCAGGAAAAGACATTTGACTGACACAGCCTCCCTTGTTCCCTGGACAGTTCACTTAAAAAACCTTTCTGTGGAAGATGTGTCAGAGATTGGGAACTTGAGGCCTGGACTCTTCTAGAAAGATTCCAGAGAAGCTGAGTTCCCAGGCTACCTTCTACTCTGTTTCTCCACACCTCAGCCCACTCCACTACAGTCTGATTCTGGGACCTCATCAGCTAACCTGGGACAGACACATCCTGCCCATCAGCAGGGACAGAAATAGGTGGCAGTGAGTGAGCTTGGTGGCTGCACCCATTGCCATGGTTTCTTCTCCAGACAATGGGCTGCTATAGGAGCAACTTGGGCTGTCAAAAACTAAGGGAAAGTCTTAGTCAATCCTGCCAATGGCCCCACCCACAGAAAGTTTTTGAAATTTGGGCTGTAGATTTTAGGCCGTTCCTCCTTGATCTAGCTAAAATCGGTTCCTAGTTCTCATTGGTTTGCCCAGATCCTTTCAGAGCCACTCCAGGGTCCCTGAATCCTGGTGCCCACTCCCTGAGGATGGCAATGTTGCCACTCCAGTGACTCGTATTCCAGGGAGCACTCAGGCTGTGGGAAGGCACCTGAAGGCAGGGACTCCAAGCTTTTGCATCCACAGTGCTAGGAGCCTTGGATTACCCACAGCAGGCTCTCACTGGCCTTGCCCTTGGAGACCTTGGGGCAGCAAAACTGGACAGAAGACAAATAAAGTGCCCACAGGGAGCTGCAACCAGAGGCAAGTTATCCAGGATGCAGTGTGCATGTTTTTGTGGGGTCAGCTACATCCATCCCCACTCCCCACCTCTGATATGTCCAACTTCCTGCTGCCTTCCTAGGGAGCCTCCTAGCATCTGTCTGGTCATGGTTGTCCAGCTCCACACCCCACCTCCTCTCTTCTTATCTATATCTTCGCTTTCAGACTGCTCTTGGTGTTTTTTGTTTGTTTGTTTTTTGTCTTAAAAATATAAGAAGTGGAGACAGGTGGATCTCTGTGAATTTGAGGCCAGCCTTGTCCACAGAGCAAGTTCCAGGACAGGCTCCAAAGCTACAGAGAAACCCTGTCTCGAAAACCTAAATACAAAACAATAACAACAAAAAACAATAAGGCAAAACCCTAAAAAACTTAAGTTCAGCCCCACCTGAGAAATCAGAATTGTAGTCTGTCATGTCTGAAAGTTGTGCTTTTCTTTCTTTTTTTGGTTTTTCGAGACAGGGTTTCTCTGTGGCTTTGGAGCCTGTCCTGGAACTAGCTCTGTAGACCAGGCTGGTCTCGAACTCACAGAGATCCGCCTGCCTCTGCCTCCCGAGTGCTGTGATTAAAGGCGTGTGCCACCATCGCCCGGCTAAGTTGTGCTTTTCTAGTCAATTCTATGGCCCTCATCATCTTGCCTGTGGAAACCAGTGGTCAATATTGGGTGTGCACATGTCTTGCAGAGAGTGAACTTGTTTGTTTGTTTGTTTGTTTTTTTTTTTTTTTTGACGTAGGGTTTTCCTCTAAAGTTGGGAATACAGACTTGGCTGGACTGAACAACTTTCAAATGCTGGGAATCTTCCTGTGTCAAGAATTACAGACGCAAACCATCTCTTCTGGAAGATTTGTGTGGGTTCTGGAGGATGAAATGCAGGGCCTCTTGCTTACAAGGCTGCAGTTTTGAAAATGAAAGCAACTTCTTAGCTGCTCATGGTGGCACCCTCCTCTCATCCCAGCCCTTGGGAGGCAGAGGCAGGCAGCAGATCTCTGTTGAGTTAAAGGCCAGGCAAAGTTCCATGGGGAGATACTGTCTCAAAAAAAAATAAATAAATAAAATAAACAACCGCAGAGATCAGTTTTTAAAGAAAATGTTAGCACTGGCAGTCAGGAATGTGTTACTCCTACACTTCGTACTTCCTGTGTGGGTTGTGAAGGGCAGAGCTGAGTGCTCATGCGCAGGGGCAGTGCCCACACACCTCCCATGCAGGGGATGACAGAGATGATCAAGGCTGTAGTTCTCTTGCTGGTTTCCATCTTTTGTTTGAGACCGACTTGGGGATTACCAAGAGAAAAACTACATTGGCTACCAGTGAGTCCCAAGAATCCACTTGTCTCTACCGTAGCACTTCTGAGATGCTCTACCACCCCTCCCTCTACAACATGGATTCTAGGGCTCAAACTTGGGTCTTGATGCCGGCAGGGCAAGCACTGTATGACTCAGCTATCTCTCCACACTGAGCGTCTGTTCACTTAGAGTTTCCTTTTCGGTGAGCTTCTTCTCCTTCATCTTCTTGTTCTTCTTGAGACAGGGTTTCATTGTGTTTCTCCTGGCTGTTCTGGAACCCACTCTGTAGACAAGACTGGCTTCAAAATCACAGAGATACACCTGCCTCTGCTTCTTGAGTGCTGGGATTAAAGGCATGTGCCTCCACCTCCCAACTTTAGAGAGCTCCTCAATTGTAACCTTCATTCACGCATTCTCGTAATAACTCAGCCACTAGGCAATACCATTATACACCTCAAGAGAATGTCTGAGGCTGCTGTGCAGCCTGAGTGACCTGCAGTCCAGGACACCCCCTACCCAGTGCTCTTTCAGCACACACTGCCTAGGAAACTCCTTGCAGGGAACTCAGAGAAGAAGCTGTGTCCCCATGGCACTTAGAGTGAAGTCTTCATGGTTGGTATTCGAATGTCCACTTTGGAAGCACTCTAATGAAATACAGTTTCTATGATGGGGGAGAGTCTTCTGTTTTGTGTTAATTTCATTGGTTGAATAAAAAGACTGCCTTGGGCCTTTAATAGGACATAAAATTAGGTAGGCAGAGTAGACAGAACAGAATGCTGGGAGAAAGAAGCTGAGTCAAAGCAGTCACCATGATTCTCCCACTCCAGACAGAGGCAGGTTAAGATCTTCCCTGGTAAGCCACCTTGTAATAATTAGGGCGGCGGTGGCTGCATAAATAATTACACAGACACTGTATTCTTTTAATCACTGCTTGGCCCTTTTGCCCTAGCCCTTACTGGCTAATTCTGTTATCCTGATCAACCCATCTCTAATAATCTGTGAGAACCGGTCTTACCGGGAAGATTCTAGCCTAGTCCATCCTGGGTCGAGCTTCATCCCGGGAGCGGGGCATGGCGTCTCTCTCAGGCGTCTGCTGCTGAGAGCAGAGCTTTCGAGTCTCCGACCTCACTTCCTCTTCCTCCCAGTGTTCTGTCCTGTTTTCTCCTCCCACCTATCCTCTAACCAATAAAATGGGCCAGGGCAGTGCCTTTATTAGCCAATGACCTTCCTCCATCACCACCTCATGGGCTACACACATTATTAGAAATGGGCTAGTCCAGGTGCAAGAGTTAGCCGAGAAGAGGCTAGATATAATGGGCCAAGCAGTGTTTAAAAGAATACAGTGTCCGTGTAATTTTTTCGGGTATAAAGCTAGCCGTGCAGGCAGCCGGGTGGCGGGGATGCAGCCCGCTGCTCATACTACAACAGTTTCTACATGTGCTTTGAGATGCTAATTAGAGTTTCTGTAGTTCTTCTAAGTAACTGCTTAGGTGCCATTTGTTCTATGGATCCAGCTGATAGCAGCACCTGTAATTTGATATACTTAGCTATCTACCTTAGCTACATACTGTGATATATGTGATGCAAATATGTACATGTTCCCATGATAAGATTTCCCCCATAGGAGTTAATAAAAATTGGCTTTTACATAAAGGTTTACATTTAAATTTAGTCCCAATTCATTTTAATTCACTGGATGTAAGCAAATGTAACAAATTAGTTACTTTCCCTTTGACCTTTGACAAACTTGACCCATACAAACTGTGCAATAGCACCAGATGACTGACATTAGGTGCTGAAACATTTAATCAATAGCACTGTAACTTTGATGGCATCATCTAACTACATTTGTAAATGACAGAAAGAGTCAAATGTGAACTATGTCCAGGCTTTTAATAACTTAAGAGTCTCACAAATTGTGAAGAATTTTAGGAAAGACAGTGAAACGGAAAGAGACCAGTAAATGTGAGAAAGGGAATGGTATACGTGTACAAACTCAGTCACAATGAAAAGGGAATGATTTTGGATAAGAAAAGATTTCTGTAGGAAATGTATTTATTTGATCAACGAAACCCATAAGGTTAATCTTTGTCAGAAGAAGATATGTCAACTTTAAAAAGAACTATTTTATTTAAAACTTCTTGAACTCTTTTTTTTAAGATTTACTTATTTTATGGCCTACCTGTAGAGTCACCTGTTCTTTTGATCACAGACACTGCCTTAGTTACTGTGGTGGTTTGAAAGAAAATGGCCCCCAAAGTGAGTGGCACTATTAGGAGGTGTGGCCTTGTTGGAGGAAGTGTGTCAGTCACACAGGGGGCAGGCTTTGAAGTATCTTTTTCTCAAGCTTCCCTCAGTGTGACAGTCAATCAAAAACTCCTATGGCCCGCAAGATCGAGGACTCTCAGCTCCAGCACCACATCTGCCTGCATGCTGCCATGCTTCCCTGCATGATCATAAGGAACTGAACGTCTGAAACTACAAGCGAGACACCTTCAATTAAATGTTCGCTTTAGGAAAGTTACCATGGTCATGGTGTTTCTTCAGAGCAATAGAAACCCAAACTAAGACGGAAGTTGGTACCGGGGACTGAGGTATTTCTGTGATATGCCTGATTATGTGCTTTGGGGGAAGAATTTGGACTTTGCTCCTTTAGGTTATGAAAATGGTGGAATGATTTAAACACTGCTTTATGGTCCATACTAGTAGGCGCATGGAAGACAGTGGTACTGAGTGTGATTTGATGAACGGTGGGGGGGCTCAGTCTGGTGGTATCAGAGGAGAAGAATTTTACCATGCTGCCTAGAGATTATTCTTGTGATATTTTGAAGAAAAAAAGTGGCTACCATTTGCTCTTGTAGGAAGAGTCTGCCTGAGGCTAAAGTGAAGAGATTTGGATTAGTTCCATTGGCAGAATACATCTCAAGAGAGCCTAATACAGACACTGTTGTGTGGATGTTATAGGCAACGTCAATGAAGATTTAAAAATGAAAAGGATCAAGGTGAGCATAGTAAATTTTGAGGAGAAAAGGAGCACCAAGAAATTGAATGGAGCTAAGTCCTATGTCCAATGAGATAATGGATTGAGAAATGGAATAAGGGGGAAAGGTGACCTTAGGGCAAGATTCCAAACAGCTAAATTTCAAACCTGTAGAAAGAAACTAAAGAAAAGGTTAGAACAAGTGTGGTAGTGTATATGCCTTTAAGCCCTGCACTAGGAAGGCAGAGGCTGGCATGTCTCAGAGTTTGAGGTCAGCCTGGTCTACAGGTAAGTTTCAGGACAGTTAAGCAGATAGTGAGAGACAAAAGGTTGATGAAGGTATAATTGAATGAGGGAGCAATGTTCTAGCCCCAGAAAATAGCAGAATGTGGTAGCTTCAGTCATATGATCCCGGATTTAGAGTTAAGGACAGAAACGGAATAAAGATGCTGAAGCCAAGCATGTGTCAGGAATGTCCCTGAATGAAGGACTAGTAGAGAGGCCATTGTGTGAAGCTATTAAATTGAAGCCTGGATTTCCTTGAAGAAGAGGCCCAGTGGAGTCAGCAGTGAGGACTGAGAGTGCAAACCTGCACTCGGGGTCCAAGGCTGAACTGCACATGGCACATCCCAGTGCTCAGGAGTGTCATGTCCTTAGAGACCTCGCAGGTCCCTCCTAACACAGGCTGCTGCTACATCTAGCACAGCAGGACAGGGTGAGGATCCAGGCAGCCACATAGAGACACTCAAATTACTGTCTTCTAAGCACAATGCCTGCTGCTCAGTCTGAGACAGTGAGTTTGATGTCTCAACTCACCTCTAGGATGACAATAAGCACCTTTTCTGTGGGCAGCCAAGTCATCAGTCATCAGCCAAGAAATAGTCACTGTAGGAGCTTCAGACGTATATGTTTCTCTCTGTCTGGTGCATCTCATGTCCTCCAGGAAGAGAGAGATAGGATAGACATCTGAACTGTGACTGGTGGTTTGAATTAATGTGGCCCATATAGACTCAGGTGTTTAAATGCCTGGCACATAGAGGGTAGCACTACTGTTAAATGCGACCTTGTGGAGAAGGTGTGGCCTTGATGGAGGAAGGGTGTCACCACAGAGGTTAGCTTTGAGTTCCTAGAAGCTCAAGTTGAACCAGTGTGACTGTCTTTTCTGCTGTTGCCTTTAGATCAAAATTTAAAGCTCTCAGTTCTTCTCCAACACCCTGTCTGCCAGCAAGCTGCCATGTCATGCCATGATGATAATGGACTAAACCTCTGAAACTGTAAGTCAGACTCATTAAATGTTTTCTATTATAAGAGTAGTTGTGATCATGGTGTCTCTTTACAGCAATAAAACCTAACTAAAATGGTTGCAAAGTTGGTTCAACTATTGAGCTGAAGTCTTTGTATCTGTCAAAGTGATCTTCAACTGCCTCTGCACTTATGTGGCTCCTGAAAGGTGAATAAAGTCACAAATTGCAGGCTTTCAGATTAGAGAACATCAGCCTTGAAAAAAAGATACCTCAATGAATCTTGCTAATATTTTAATAGCACATGTAGTAATGATTCTTCTTGAAACTGACATGCTTGCCTGGACACACATGGCTTTGGGATTGGCCTAACTTGGGTCACAAGTAATGAATAAACAGCAGAGACCTATTCAGAAAACCTGAGATATGTGAGATGTGATCTGAGAGTCACTTCTTTATGCATTGCTTTATTTCTTTCTTAATTTTGCTAAACAATTCCTTAAGAGTTGGAAGCCCTCACAGATGAAGCCATGTGGCTGTCCATTCCTCTTACCTCTGACTCTTCATCAACCTGGATTGGAGGTTTCCCTCATTCTAGTTCCTGGGTCAGGTGTCTATTAAATAATGTAAGGCTACACTGTAGTATGCAGTAGGCCCTATGTCAGCAGAGGAAGCATAGGTCTGTTCATCAATCTCTGGCAGAGTTGATGAATTTAATTTACATCATCAAGTAGGTTAACTTGGTTGACAAAATTTTGTATATACCTGATTAGTTGGCCAAAGACTGTTTCATTATTGGATTCCTTTAACAATTGAAATTCTGCCATGACTATGATTAGAATGCTGAGCAAGGCTCCTACCCAATAGTCCCAGAGCTGGAAGTAATGGTACCTCCACCATTTTGAAAGTGGGGAGAGGTTGAGTCAGCATCCAGAGCCACTGCAACCAAGGTGCTTACCATTTTAAAAGCTCTTCAAGACAGAAAAGAATTACAGACACACAATAGGACAGATGCAAACATAAAAAACCTCTAAATGAGTCACAGTGTTGGATAAATGTATGTAGCCCTGAGAGAGAAAGGAAAAATAATATAGACAGTTATAAATAGAAGTAAATGGTATTAGAAAAGGTAAAGTCTATAAAGAAACAGTACAGACAGTCATAGATTAAAGGAGTAAAAAATAAGTTATATAAAATGGAATATACACAGGGAGTCTGGATTATGAATATTATTGTGGTTTTTTTTTTAATTTTTTGACTGTGAAGACGCTAAGTACAGAGAGACATTTCATTGTATGGGTCGCAAAGCTAAACCAACACTTATGTTTTAAAGGTATTTTGTCTTAAAAATACAGATCTAGGGATATGGTTCCTTGGAAAAGAGGTTCTTCTTTTGTTTCCATAGAGGATGAGAAGCTGTGGATTCATTCCAGGCTAATGTGGTTTGATAGACCAAGATCCTACATAAGGTCACTATGAACACATCAAAAATTACCTTGCCCAATAAACAGCAGGAAAAAGTTTGAAGAGAACTATACCTATATTCCCAAATATCATCTATAAGTATTTGTTTACATTTAAAGGGGGATATGCTATAGAGATTCTCATTGGTATGGATATTAGTTTATTGATACAAATTTAAGGTCAATTTTGTTATACTATATTTATATATGTATATATATTTCTGCTCTTGATTAAGGTATTGTGTTTGTGCAGCTCTTTTGAAAACATAATATATAATTAAGAAATATAGATTAATATAGTGTCAACTATAATAGTCAAGCTTCTAGACATGTTAGGTTTTCTAGATATATTTTAGTTAGATAGGTAATCTTCAAACTTTCAAAGACCTTCAGAATATGACATTTAAAATGTTCTAATAACTTAGGACTTTTCATGACAATGAGACACATCTGCTCCTGGCAGCACAAGCTACTTCAAGAGGAAGATGGGCATCGAAGAGGCTCTTATGGAGTTGGTTAGCCATCTGGGTAAGAAACTTCACTTGCCTGAACTGCTTGATGGCATGCTTTATGAAATGGACATGCAGGACCCACAGAGAAATGACTGCTAAACTGCATAAAGGTGAAACCGTCCTTCAGGGTTTTTGCTTCATGAAAGAGCCTGCTAGAAATTCTGCAGGACACAGAAAAAAGTAACTGACAAGCTGCCAATGTCAGTGGAAATTTTTTTGATATTTCCTGCTTCGTGGAAAAGTCTGTTAGATGCTATGAGCCAGTAGGCTGAAGATGCCCCTAATGGTACAGAAGAACTTTGGGTGACTGATCATGCAGAGAGATGTCTCTGTCAATTCTAGAATTTTAGAAGTTGCTTACAATGAACTTCCAGTTAACTTAGGTAATGTTATATCCTTCTGAAATCTTTGATGGAGTTGAAGAATTTATAGTCATACTTTTCCTTAGTTATGATAAAAGATAAAGTATATATAAATATTGAGTTTTTCCAACCAGACCGAGATGTGATAGTTTTGTAGCTATAATTCTTGTTTGATACCTGTTTTTGTTATATCCAGTTTTACTATGTTAAAGTTAAAACCTTCCCTTTTGTTTAAACAGTAAAGGGGAAATGGTGTGGGAGATCCTTCTGTCTATGTGTTGCTTTTATTAGTTAATGAATAAAGAAACTGTCTTGGCCTGTTGATAGGTCAGAACTTAGGTAGGCAGGAGAAACTAATTTGAATGGTGGGAGAAATAAGGGCAGAGTAAGGGAGAAGCCATGTAGCCCTGCTGGAGACAGATGCCATAACCTTGCTGGTAGGCTATGAGCTTCATGGTAAATTATAAAATAATGGAGATGGGTTAAATTAATATGTAAGAGTTAGCCAATAAGAAAGTAGAGCTAATAGGCCAAGCAGTGGTTTAATTGATACAGTTTCTATGTGATTATTTTGATTTTGGGCAGCCGGGATGAACAAGCAGTCTCCTTACAACTCTTATGAGCTAGAACCCCTCACAGATGAAGCCATGTGGCTGTCCAGTCTTCTTACCTTTGACTCTTCATCAACCTGGATTGGAGGCTTCTCTCATTCTAGTTCATGGGTCAGGTGTCACCTGAATACTGTAAGACTACACTGTAGTATGCAGTAGGGTCTGTGTCAACAGAGAAAGCAAAGTGTCTGTTCATGAATCTCTGGCAGAGTTGATGAATTTAATTTACATCACCAAGTAGTTAAACTTGATTGACAAAATTTTGTATGTACCCAATTACTTTGCCAAAGACTGATTTCTTATTGGATTCCTCTAACAATTGAAATTCTGCCATGAATAAGCTTTGTTAGAAATATAAATGGATATGCTTATATCTTTTTACAATATCAGTATTGAATAATAATGAATCCACACTCCCACAGCAGTATCTTTGGCTACAGTTTCTCAAGGAATTTCAATTATTTTTGATAAATGGCCACTGGGAAATATGTGTTTTTTATTCCAATATTAATTACTAATTTTAAAACTCAGATCTTTTATTATGTATCACACAGTATATGTAAGTGTATGCATGTACTTGAATGTATGTGATGTATGTGTGTGGGGTACAGAAGGGCTAAAGAAGAACATAAATATCATGTTTGTGTATGTACGTGATTTGTGTATATGTATGTCCATGTATGCGATGTATGTGTGGAAGTTATATAATTCCTGAAGAAGGTATGTATGTGATTGTGTGTATAGATATATAATGTGCATGTGGGTATGTGGTGTTTTGTGTGTCCGTGTATGTAATGTGTGTGTGAACATTATGGAATTTCTGAAAAAGGATTATATATATATATTGTGTGTGTATGTATATAATGTGTGTGTATATATCCATGTACTTGATGTATGTGTGTAGGTTTTGGAAAGGACATAGAAGGATTAAGGAATCTACACATAGAGGCTTCACTAAGCTCAGAGACAGAGATTGGTTCAGATGCACTTATCCAGAAAAGATATTAAAGAACCAGCGGGAGAGCTGTAGACTAACAGGACTGAGCCAGGTTAAGCGTTAAATGAAACTGCAGGGGTGAAGTATGTAGACAGAAGTTTCTGTCCTGCTTGGCTCCACAGCTGTTCAGTACCAACAAAACATACAGAGTCTTGTATTAATTATATATGGTTTAACCTGTTAGCTCAGGTTTATTTTTATCCAGTTCTTACAATTTAAATTGACCCATAATTCTTGTCTATGTTAGCCAAGTGGCTTGAAACCTTTTATTAGTGAGACATTCTCATCTTACTTCATGGGTTTCAGAGTGGTGACTGCAGATGGTGTAGATTTCCCCTCTGTATCCTGTGAATATGTTTTATTACCATTGATTAATAAAGAAGCTGCATTGGCACATGGCAGTGCAGAATGTAGCACGTCCAAAAATCCAAGCAAAGATAGATGAGGAAAGAAAGTTGAATAAGGGAGACACCATGTAGCTACTGGAGAAAGATGCCAGAACCTTACTTGTAAGCCACAGTCTTGTAGTGACATACAGATGAATAGAAATGGGTTAATTTATGATAACAGCTAGCCAGGAATATGCCTGAGCCATTGGCCAAAGAGTGCTGCAATTAATATAGTTTCTGTGTGATTGTTTGGATCTGGACAATGGGAAAGTGAAAGCACGACAACATCAGAAGTGCAGGACCATGGGATGAGGGAGGCAAGGTGAGTGACAAAGTCAGGATAAATAGACTACATGGATAGGAACAGAAGCACGTGCTGACACAGAGCTGAAACACAGGGTGTTATCAGTTCTCTCCTTGTTGGTCTCAGCACATGAGAATCTGTTGTGAAGGTGGAGGTGGGTATTAGCAGTGTTGTGTTAGGTTATATTTTGAAATATTATTTTACCCATGTAAAGATGAGTTACTTTTGTTTATGTTGGGGAATATTAGCTTACCCATGTGAACATGTGTTACATTTGTTTGTGCTGCCTTTGTTAACAATGTAAATATGTGTTACATACGTTTATACTGCCTTTCCTAACGATGTAGAGATGTGTTACATGTGTTTATGCAGCATTTGCTAATGACGTAAAGATGTGTTGCTGTTTCATCTTGCCTGCCTAATGCAACTGACTGATCCAATAAAACACCAAAGGGACAATAGCTAGGCAGAAGAGGGATGGGTGGGATGGTGGGCAGAGAGAATAACTAGAAGGAGAAATTAAGGCTCAGAGAAGAGGAGAGCAGAGAAGGAGGGAGAAATAGAGAGACTCACCTGGGGTCAGAAGCCAAGCAGATGCAAGGTAGCCAGACATGGAGACAGTAGTAAAGTAAGACATGCAGAGAGAAAGAAAGGTAAAAAAAGGCCCAAGGAAAAACACAGATAAAGAGAGACATTTAATTTAAATTATAAGAGCTAGCAAGAAACAAACATAAGATAAAGTCAAAGCATTCATAACTAAGAATTAGTCGGCAAGTCATATAATGGGAGCTGGTTGGTGTTCACCTCTTCCTCAAAAAAGACTGTTATAGATAGATGTGATCTTCTTGTGGGTCCAGGTGAAGCTATTGTTCCTCCTTCAGTTTGGGATATTTGAAAATATCTCAGGTCTGATTTTTCAGATGTTATCCTATTTACAGTTTCTATTAATGTGATTAAACACTGTGACCAAAAGCATGTTGCAGAGGAAAGAGTTTATTTGGTTAACACTCTAATATTATAGTCCATCAGAGAAGGAAACTAGAATAGAAACTGAAAGAGGCCAGGAACATGGAGGCAGGGCTGATGCAGAGGCCATGGAAGGGTGCAGCTTATGACTTGCTCCCCATGACATTCTCTGTTGCTTTCTTATAGAGCCCAGGGCCACCCATCCAGGCATGGGTCTGCCAACAATGGGCTGGGCCCTCCACCATCAACCACTAATTAATTAAACACCCTACAGTTGGATTATATAGAGACATTTTCTCAACTGAGGTCCTTTCTTTACAGATAATTCTAACTTGTGTCAAGTTGATATAAAACTATTCATCACAATTATGATTTTAATGTCACCATTCTCATGTGTCTAATTCATTTTGATATGTCCACGAGTGATGTTTTTTCACTTTTAGGAATAAGGCATTTATCTGGCTTTGCCCTATGGGTGGTACCTGACAGAAAGCACAGGAGATACCCAAGCATCAACTTGTTGCTTGTAAAATGGAGCCACCTTGGGAAAAAGCCAATCTGGAAGCCATGATTTTACACAATAAGGAGTGTTTTAAAGCAGGCAGGGTACAGCCTGATCTCCTCAAAGTCATAGTCTAAGAATGAGAAAGAGAACAAAGAAAGATGGAGTCAAATCACTATGTTATTAAAGATGGCCTTTTATTCCTGATCCTTGTGCCTCGACTTTCCAAGTGTTGGGATTCTAGTTATATGCTCCTGTGTTCATCAGACACTACTCCAGAAATTTCAAAAACGTTGCACTAATAGCATTTTGGCTAAACCATAAAGAATTGCAAAGGAAACATTAGAGCATTTGTAGGTCTTTAATGGTTACCATCAGGCATAAATTCTAAGTTCCAAACAGTCTAAATTCTGAAAAGTTGTTTTATGCTCCCTTCTCTAGGTCTGCACTCCAGCTACTCACACAACCATGTTCTTTGGTAAAGAAAACTGAACTTGAAATGTTTGAGAACAAAATAGGTAAACTGAGTTGAGAAATGTCTCTATTAAGGACCTTTTGGATGCCTTCCGACTGAGCAGCACTGTCCTTATGGTCACCCTGCTGTGCCATAGCTCACCACAACTGTAGCCACTCCTTGTCCTAGGATCAGTGAGACAGCTCCGTGGCTAAAGAGCTGATGGTACAAACAAGGTAACCTGAGCTGAATCTCTAGACAAGTGAGGATGGAAGGATTGACTCCACAAATCCTGGTCTTTTGCAGTGGCATGCATAGGTTCAAAACACGAGAACTTTTCCAGAACAGTTCTAATCCCAGACGCTTACTGGGAGAGGATTTCTTGGTTATGTGGCTCACTTTTTGAATGTAAGTTCAGTGGACCTTGTCAGGTGCCAATGGCCTGCCTGTTCTTCACCTCCTGTAGCGTTTAACATTTTTACAGTGATGGAGACACCAATAATGAGTGGGTCAATGACTCCTTAGATGATAAGTCTTTCCAGCATGGAAACTGAGGGGTGGCTGGAAACTGAGTAGCCTCTTTAAGTTGTGATTCTGTTCTTGGGCCAGTACTTTCCATTTCTGTCTACAGTTATATATCATTGTATCCTTTCTGGTGGGCAGGTGTCTGTCATATACTACTCTCCATGTTAACCCACGTGCTTCTTCAAGATGTTCTTGTGTTACGGTATTTAGTGAGTCACCACAGTCAACTTGTGGTTCCTGCATGTCAGTATCACCAAATCCCACTAAGCCACTATGAATCCATTCCTAGTTGGCTTCCCCTTTTAATAAAAATTTAAACAGTGACACAACTGTATGTTGTAAGGAGAGGAGAGAGACAGAATGAGTAAGATGGGGGTGTCCTTATACATTGTGTGAAAATAATTTGACAAAAGTCTCTGGAGTGAGTACTTGGCAAGTGTCATGGTGGTGGCACATGCGCTTGAGCTCATGTGAGAGGTGATGTATGCTGTGAATATGTTTTGTTGCCATTGATTAATGTTGAACCTGCTTTCTGCCAATGTCGTAACAGAGAAAATCCAGGCCAAAATAGGTATCTAGAGAGAGTACGTAGAGTCAGAGAGAAGCCATGTAGCTGCCTGCAGGAGACATATCAGAATCTTGCCGGTAACGCACAGCCACGTGGCAATACACAGATTAATGGAGAAGGGTTGGTTTATGATATGAAAGCTAACTAAAAATAAACTTAAGCTTTTGTTCAAACCCTATTGCAGATCAGCTTCTCTGTGATTATTTCTAGTCAGGGCAGTCAGGAAATAAACTAGCAGAGTCTACCAATAAAGTGTGGCTGATTAAATCTACATAAAACCTGAAAAGGCTTGGAAAGGAATCTTAGACACAAAAGAGCAGGGTTAATCATGGCTTTTTGGTAGCAGCATTTTCTTGGGCGGGCTCTGTTTTCTAGAAGCAAGCAGAGACATGATTCCTTTAAGAGAGGTCTTCCTGATTTAGCAGAAAAAACAAAGCCCATGTGATTTTGATGTATCATCTTCCTGTGCCATGCTGCCGTCATGAACTCTGGCCCTTTAAGGAGACAGAGTACTTGAATGGCTTTGTAGGTAGCATGGGCCAACTGGTTGCCAGAGTTGAGGTGGTGAGTGTGGCTCCCACCCAGCAGTCTCAAAGGCAGTGTCCTGACCTCTACCATGTTGGATTGGGTGGAGCCAAAAGGCAAAGTAGCATTAGTCCTAGCCATGCCATTGTGCATTTTAAGAAGTGGTCCTAGTCAGAAAAGGATTACAGATACACAATAAAGACAAATTCAGATGAAAAAGACCTCTAAATGAGTGGCAATATGTTCAAAAACTGTATGTAGGCTTGGGAGAGAGAAGAAGAAGAGTATAAAGAGTTATAAAAAGAAGTAAATGGTTTTTTAAGAAACAAAGTCTTTAAAGAGACAGAGTAAACTTGTAGGAAAAATAATTTCTTAGAAATAAGCCATGTAGGTGGTTTTTAAACATAAAGTAAAGAAAACCAGCCTACAAACTGCAAATTACAATCCCAGAGAACTTAGAAAACAATGTGAATCCAAAGAGAGACTTACATAGAGCTAATCTACAAGGGAAGTAGAAAAAGACAAGATCTCCTGAGTAAATTGGGAGCATGGGAACCTTGGGGAAGGGTTGAAGAGGGAGGGAAGAAGCAGGGAGGGGAGCTGAGAAAAATGTAGAGCTCAATAAAAATCAATTAAAAATCATCCATGTAAATATGGAATATACACAGAGAGTCTGGATTATGATATATCATTGTCTTTTCTTTGAATTTTTTGACTGCAGAGAGACATTTGATTCTAGGGACTGCTAAGCTAAACCAACATATGTACTTTAAAGGTATCTTGACTTCAAAATTTGAGTATAAGGATATGTTGTTTTGGAAAAGAGTTATTTCTACAGAGAATGAGAACCTGTGGATTCCTTCCAGACTAATGTGGTTTGTTGTACCAAGACCTCAGAAGGTGGCTGTGAATATCCATAAAAATACTTCACCCAACAAAAAGTTGAAAGCGGTTTAGAAAGAACTATGCCCAAATCCCCAAATATTGTTTATAAATGTTTATTTATATTTAAAGGGGAATATGCTATAGAAATGAATACTTTCCATTGGTATGCATCTTGGTCTACTGATACCAATTTTAGGTCAGTTTTGTTATATGTATATTTCTGCTCTTGATTAAGGTATTGTGTCTATGAAGCTCATTTAAAAATGTAATGTATAATTAAGAAATATAGGTTAATAGGTAGGCATCTATAATAGTCAATTTTGTAGTGATGTCAGTTAGGTTTTCTAGACATACAGAGATGTATTTCAGATGAATAGGTATTCTTCAAACCTTTCAAAGACTAACAGTATATGGCATTTAAAATGTTTTAAGGACTTTTCATGACAATGAGACATTTGGGCAAAAAAAACTGCTCTTGCCTGAATTCGTGACTGAACTTGCAAGACCCATAGAAAAATGACTGCTAAAGCTGCCTAAAGAGGGTGAGGCATTCCTTTGAGGTTTCTACTTCATGAAAGAGTCTGCCAGACATTCTTCAGAACACAGAAGAAAGTGACTGACAAACTGCCAATTGTCTTTGAAATTTTCTGCTTTATGGAAAAGTCTGCCTAATACTATGGAGAGTAGGCCGAATATGGGTGCCTGAAATATTGCAAAAGAGCTTTGGGTGACTGTTCAGGCAGTGAGATGTCTCTGTCAATTCTAGAGTTTTGAAAGTTGCTTACAATGCACTTCCTCTTTTCTTAGGAAATATTACATCCTTCTGGAGTCTCTGATGGAGTTGAAAAATAGATAGTTATAATTATGGTTTTTGTTAGTTATGATAAAAGATAAAGTAGATATATTGTCACTATAATTCTTGATTGATACTTGTTTTGTTATATGTAATCTAGCTATGTTAAAGTTAAAACCTTCCTTTTTGTTTAGGCAGAAAAGGCAAGGTGATGTGTGATCTGAATATATTTAATTGTCATTGGTTAATAAAGAAGCTGCTTGCAGCCAATGGCTTAAAAGAGTAAAGCCAAGATGAAAGAGATATATAGAGAAAGTAAGCAAAGTATGATAGAAGTCATGTAGCCACCCACAGGAGACAGAATCACTGGTAACTTGCCAATAAGCCATAGTCACGTGGTGATACACAGATTAATGGAGATGGGTTACTTTAGGATTTAATAGCTAGCTAAAAATCTGCTCAAGCTACTGGCCAAACAGTATTGCAAATACTATAGATTCTATGTGATTACTTTGAGTAGGAGAATGGGGAAAACAACTAGTGATTTCTGCCAACAGTGAGACATTCTGAAACTTGTTTCATCCAGTTCCTGGTATCTGAGAAGAACGTAGTATATGGAATAGTCAACTGGACCATCAAAACGTCAGTGTTGGTGCCTGGCAAGATTGCTTAGTAAGTAAGGCCCTTGCTATTGAAGCATGAAGACTGAAATTCACATCTCTGATACCTAGTGGGACACCTGCTCCATGTCCTCAGCAGACTAACCCTACCAAGGACCAGAGTGAAACCCCAGTCTGCTCCTTACCTCCTTGGGGATGATATTCCCTCTTCACATACTTGTAAATCCAAATGCAAATAAGGACAGATGGAGCAATGGCAGGGATGGCTACTGCATTGATGTTAAATTCCTTGTTATGGAGAAATTGGCTGGTAGATGAAAGCTGGGTGGTGTTCATGGGAGATGGACCTGGGAGGGAGATGTACCATTTCCAATTTTGGGGGCCCATAATGTTGATCCTTTAAAAAAAACAGAGACAGAGACCCACACTGGAGCACTGGACTGAGCTCCCAAGGTCCCGATGAGGAGCAGAAGGAGGGAGAACATGAGCAAAGAAGTCGGGACCACGAGGGGAGCACCCACCCACTGAGACAGTGGAGCTGATCTATTGGGAGCTCACCAAGGCCAGCTGAACTGTGACTGAAAAAGCATGGGATAAAACTGGACTCTCTGAGCATGGCGAACAATGAGGGCTGATGAGAACCCAAAGACAATGGCACGGGGTTTTGAACCTACGTAATGTGCTGGCTTTGTGGGAGCCTAGCCAGTTTGGATGTTCACCTTCCTAGAAATGGACGGAGGGGGGAGGACCTAGGACTTACCACAGGGCAGGGAAATCTGACTGCTCTTTGGGCTGGAGAGGGAGGGGGAGAGGAGGGGGGGAGGGGGAGAGGGTGGGAGGAGGGGGAGAAGGGTGGGAGGAGGGGGAGAAGGGTGGGAGGAGGGGGAGAAGGGTGGGAGGAGGGGGAGGGAAATCGGAGGCTGGGAGGAGGAGGAAATTTGTTTTTTTTTCTTTCTTTTCTCAATAAAAAAAAATAAAATAAAAATGACGTACAACCCTAAAAAAAAAAAAAAGAATAAAAAAATTCTGGATATAGCTCAAAGCTCAAAACACATTCCCCATCAGCATTTTCTCTTCCCAGGCAGCCTGAGGCACTCATGTGTAGTAATTGTTTCTAATTCCTGAGTAGAAGTGAAATAGAGCTGTGTGTACCACGTCCTTGCAGAGTTTATTTCATTCACAAAGAAAACAATTATCTATAGAACCATTAAACAAAGGGACATATTTACTGTGGTTGGACTATAACAAATTCTTTCAAAGTGATTTAGAGCTGGTGGAAGGGCAGCTATAAGTGAGGTAGAAAAGGCTGGAAATTTATAGTGATTCATGCCAACTTGGGACCCCTTAACAGGTCTTGTGGTGTCTGGGCCATTGGTTAATAGGGAATGAGAAACACTGGGAGGCGAGATGGTGAAAGATATCCTTGTGGTCATCACTGGCTTCCCAGACAGAAAGACTATCAAGAAGTCACTCACTCAGTCTGCCATATCTTCCATTATGAACATATGCTGATGTCCACATAGGGAAATCACCAGATTTTCATGAGAACTGCCATGTCTTCCCCATCATATGGATGTTTCTTGTGATAATCCACCTAACTACTTACTTGGCATTGTCATCCAGTGCAGTAAGAATTCCTTGAGGAAACAACCAGAATCTCCAATGGAGAGCATTGCTAACTGTTTTGCTAGTTCAGTATTATTCTCCAATTTGTCTATGATACCTATGGAGTTATCATGAATCACTGCCCATTTCATGTTCTTTGGATTAAAGCTGAATGATACTGTCTGTCAATGGTGAAATTCCAGTAGGTATCAATGGCTTGTCCTTCTTTATATTGAGATACCATGGTGATGTGAAAGATGTGAGCACTTGCAAATGATACACAAACCATCACCTTCTATCCTCTATAGAAGCATCACCTCCTCGAAGGTCAAGGCTTTCTCCATATGTTTTAGGGAACTATATTCTTTCCTGTTTGCTTGTCATTTCTTACTCATTGGGTACCAAGTACTTCCATCCTAGACCAGTATTCAGCCCTTTCATACACATACAACCACAGCCCCTTCCCACATAGGCTCTGTCCTTCCTGGGTCTGATTAGCACCTTCTATCTTTGGGTCCTGTCCTATACTTACCGCTTGTCTGGTCTGCCTCTTGTTCATGGTAAGTAGCTGCTTCCTCAACTCTTCTCCAATGTCTTTTAGTGTGGGTACAAATCCGCACATTTCTTAGGAGCATTCCCCTCCTGTTTTTATTTGTCATTATCATGTAGATGGAGAGGCACTCCATCCACTGAGCACTGTTCTTTAGAGAAAGGCTCTCTAGGTGTGGAATGAGTCTTCACAGTGAAGCTGCAACTAAAAATATGTGAATCTGTGAGAGAAACATGCAGGGGAGGTACAAAGTGGGAGCAGGAAGCCATTGGAACCCTGGCTCTGTGATACCCAAATTCCTTTGAAGAGCAGGGGGAGAAGCCTCTCTTCCAGATGTCTACTAGCTTCTGGATCCTCATTTCCGTGACATCCTTGGCTATCGGAGGGTGGTAGGACCCCCAGATTTAGCCCTGAAACTGGATCTCCATTAACTTCTTCTATCTACATTTGAATATTTCTATAATCTGTTTTATTAATGGGAGTCAAACCAAACAACTATTTTTCTTAAGCAACTTTTAAGAGATTAACCAAGAGTTATTAAAGTGAAAACAAGGATTATAAAAATGATTGTAGGGATATTTTATAGAATGTCAATCCTGGTTCAGTTGATTCTTTTTTTATTCAATTGTCCTATTTTAAAATCATGCATCGTGTAATCATACAGAGACCTAATTGCTCTATTTTAATTGTATTTCCAATCTTTTAATGTTGGAAAAACTCTATTTTTTAACTAATTATTCCTTTCAGAATTCCCAATTTTCTCACCAAATCTGATGATGTTAACGATGAAGTTGTAATACTCACGGTTGCTGCATAAAACAGTTTGAAACCTGAATGATTTTATGGCAGCTGCCTAGTTTAGCAGCAGGCCAAGAAGGGGTTCAGGGAAAGTCCATCAGGAGAAAAAAAAAAAGGAAAACCTAGCTGGTAGAGTGATGACTTTGATTGTCTGTAGTTCCGGCATATGGAGGTGCCTGCACTTTCATGAATTCATACCCCAAACATCTGGGCACCAGAAGTAATATGAGTTCTAATTGGTGCTAATAATGAAAGCACAGAGTAAGATGCAAGGGTTAATGCTGAAGATCAGAGAAGCAAAGTGACCAGCCACTAGAGAATTCTTACCTCTACCAATGCTCAGACTAAAGGGGTAATCTTGTCCTCAGGTTGCATCCTCAGACTGCTAAAACTTACTGTCTCAGACTTTACTGTTCTTTAGACTGCACTGAGCTCCTATCTCTTCCCAACTTCTATTCCTTTCCCCACCCTATCATGTCACTCTTTTCTTCACTTCCCAAGAGCTGGGATTAAAGACATGTGATCCCAAGTTCTGGGGTCAACTTTGTGGGAGCCCTGTTTCTTTTTTAGACAGATTCAATCTCGTGTAGCCCAGGGTGGTCTTGAACTAACAGAGATCTGAAGAAGGACGCTTAAAAGAAATCCCACACTAGCTCAGAGTTGAGAATAATAGACAGTTATTTATTTAGGAGTACACTTACAAATCAGAATTGTCTGTTGGAATGGAGAATAGAAACCAAATCCCATGCTGGAAAAGGCAACACTGCAAGCTTTAATTGGCATACATAGTATAAGAGTCCACTCCCCAGTGGGCGGGTAACTTGAAACTACTGGCTGTAGGATTTTCCTACAGCAGAGATCCCTTTGCCTCTCTCATCTCCTGAGATTGCCAACACTCCTTGGCCTCTAGTGGCTTAGTTCTGCACTCTGATCCCCAGGCATGCTTTATTTGTTAAACCACATGCAAAATATCAACATACTCAACCACCCTTTAAAACCCCCAAAAAGTATATACTGATTTTGACAGGACTTTTACAGACTGACAAAGGACAAAAGAATATTACAATTACATTACCACAAATGAAATATACATTGTCACAAAGCTTGAAAAGTAAAATAAAATAATGACAAGATGATTCTTTGAAAAATTTTAGGAAAAATCACACAATGCACTGGTGTGGGAGAGTGGTCTGTATTCTGTCAATTATTATTTTAAATAAATTCTGATTGGCCAGTAGCCAGGCAGGAAGTATAGGTAGGTCAATGAGAACAGGAGAATTCTGGGAATGAGGAAGTCCATTCCTCTGCAGTCCTGACCCAACCACAGAAGAAGCAAGATGTGACTGCCCTGCTGAATAAGGTATTGAGCCTCATGGCTAACACAAAAAAGAATAATGGGTTAATAATGGGCTATATAACTTTAAGAGTTAATAAGAAGTTTGAGCTAATGGGCCAATCAGTTTATAATTAATGTAGATTTCTGTGTGATTTCTTTGGGACTTAACAATTGTGGGAACTGGGCAGGACAGAAACCCTGACAACAATGAAGCCATGAACACATTTGTAGAAACATGAACATCTGTAAAGCAATCACAAGAAGAAAGTTCATAAACATATGAGCAGAAAGATGGCGTTTTAAAGATGCCAAGTCAACAATCAGATAGCTTCCAGTAATGAAAATAAAGGACAGACATTACCAGTGACTTCTACTAAACAACTGGTCCTCAATTTCTCTTTCCTAGGATTAGTTGTTACAGGTTCCCTTTAGTGATGCCTGAGATACCTGAATAGGGCCAGTCTACTTAATGCCACTATAGTTATACATTAATTAGGGAGAAATAGTGCATCTTACATTAGTGATACTTAATAGCACCCCATAAGAGCTCAAAATACAAGAATCAGTCAGTGTGGTGCACACACCTTTAAGCACAATGCTGGGGATGTAGAAACAGGTGGATCTCTGAGGTCCAGGACAGCCTGGTCTACAGAGTGCGTTTCATTCCATGTTGTGCTACGTAGTTAGGTTCTAACTCAAAAAAAAAATATTGTTTTCAACAGTGAATTCTCCATACTTTAAGATTCTTATGCTGTCACTGTGTATGTGTAACATTTGTGTGAGTGCTAGTTCACTTGTGCAAAGTGTCCCTGTGCAGTCAGAGAAAACTAGTGTGAGTTCACTTTCCTTCCATCCTGGGTCTGGATGTGCAGAAGAAGCTTCTCTGAGCATGATAGAGAGCAGCACTGACCCAGACCTACATCAAAACAATGTGGACCCAGCAGCACCAGCTCCCAGGAACTTCTTCCTTTCACTGCGAGATTATCATTGCAGAAGCAGCCAGCCTGTCAGACTGAGCAGCTTCTGGGTTCTCTGTCCCAAGTGTGCATGTGGCCATTTCTGGACCTAGTGCATGTCACAGAAACTAACATATAATAGTAATAATATCTTGAGATATTATCTTTTAATTTATGAAGTATTCCTTTGTATCATATATCCTTAAATACTGGCATGATACACAGGAGTAAAAACTACACATACCCACTAAGGAGATCTGGTTACCCTGTTTCCTATGCTAGGAATGGGTCCATAACCATAGTCTTTTCCAGATCTCTAGTTCAAGTAGTTCCATGTTAAGGGCAAATCCCACCAGGAAGCACCAGGCAAACAGTACAAGGTCATAAGAAAGGATGTAAACGAAGACAACAGAGTGAAAGACCATGAAATACTGTGTCAGCAGAATTCTGATTCATCTGGTTGAGACTGATGGAAAGGGAAAATGTCTGAACCAGATGAACCCTTATGACTTCTCTGGAGCATCTTCAACCTATAGAAAAAAAAACACACTTTTTGAAGGGTGAGGAGACACCTGGGTCAGTTCTCTTGGGTGCCCTGTACCAGTCATCACCACCCCACAGCCACCCTCACTGAGGGTCATTCAGTCCCCTACTCTATCATCCCATCCTGGATCTCCTACTGTCTTCCTCCTTCTTTCCCATGTCCCAGAGCCCCAGGCCATGCTGCAGACCTGGGAGTTCACAATAAAGTGGTGATGACTAGCTCTGCTTCCTGACTCAGGGCCTGATGGGAAGGGCTGGAGGAGTAGGGAAGAGCCCTATCCAGCTTTCTTCTCAATAATTTCTCAGCCTTGGCATGACACATACAGGTGTGGATGTGACTGTCTCTGCCCCTTGTCCATCTGCACAGCCTAGATTGGAGAGGTCGATTCCATCAGCATCTCAGTTTCTCCTGTCTCCACTGGGGATACTGCCCCAAGGGTTCTGGAGGCTGCTGCTGCTTGATTCAATTCTATTCAGTGTGTTTGAATGTGAGCCTGCATCTGTATGTGCACTGTCTGAATACCTGGGCTCTGTGAAGAAGAAGAAAGGGCAGGTTCTCCTGGACCTAGAGTTGTATAGTCATGAACTACTTTGTGGGTTCTGTGAATAGCGCTCTGATCTGATGCATGAGCAGCAGGTGTTTTTTTGTCACTGGGCCAACTTTCTTTATATCTTCTTTATCTTTGTCTGTAGAATGGAATGCTCTTCCCTCCACACCCTAAGTGGAACTAGCATGTTCTTCAGTGTTCCTGCTGTGTGCACATCTGCATCATGGAACCCTCCTGATTAGGAACCTGCTCTGATCAGACACTTTGCTGTGTTATCTCCTCATTGCCAACTGGTCTGTGACATGATTCCTGTCCTGCGAAGACTGAACATGCACAAGTTATTACTAGCAGGTGACATGGATGCCAGATCTCTTGCCTCCTTTCTCAATAAGATGCTACAGTTGAGGGACATGAGCAGGACCTCAGGAATTGCTTCTTCCTTACTCCTCACCCACCTGTGTCTTATCCCACTCCCAACACTGCCCTTAGTACCTGTTAATTCCATGTCTCCTGAGAGAAGATTCAGGAGCAAGCACATGAGAATTACCAGCAGGACAGAGATGTTGGTCTTTATGGCCATGGACAAAGGCTGGACCACAACTGGAGCAGCAGTTGGTGAGGCTGAAGTGGAAGCACAGTGGAGTTTTTGACCAGATCTCAAAACTTTAGCTTCTTTGTGCTGAGGCAATTCAGCAACACACAGAATTTTATCCTTATGGCTATTCAACAATGGTTTAGGTGGGTCCTGATTAGGAAGGGAGGGGAGAATGTCCCCTGAGCTCAAAGACTCATGGAACTATGTTCGGGAAAACAAGGTTATGATGGGCCTCATTATTCCTCTGGCAGGAGCGGAGCTCACCTGTGATGATGGTGCCAGGGAAGAAGAAAGATCAAGTGAGATGAAAAGCAACAGTGAGTCTAGAATGGAGAAAAGGGCAAGAAACACAAGGATGCTCAGACTATAATGGTCAGTGAGAACCAAAGTGAAAGAATAATTAATGAGATAGAAGAGGGTGAGAAATAAAAGGAATGATGGAAAAATGGCCATTAACTCAAGAACTCATAGTTATTAAATTATTAAACACACACACATACACACACAAACATACACACACACACACACACACACACACACACACACACATCTCATCTACAAAGAGCTTCCTCCCCTTTTTTGTCAGTTACCTGTAGGCTCCAGCTTTTCTCCCCAGTGCAACTTCAACTCCTCAAGCCCAGACCTGCAGTGTCCCTGCAAGGTCATTTTTAAGAAGCTAGTTATATCCTTGTTTTTCTCCAACATCTCTCTCATGTAGCTGGACCCAGGATCAACTTCTGTATATTTTCCAGTTTTTGAGTCAACACGCAACATTTTGTGTCCGTTGAGGTAAAAGTCAGAGAATTCGTTGAAATGTCCATCTACTTCATGCCAACAACACATCTTGGCCTGCATATCTGTGCCCATTGGAAAGAGATCAGTCTCTGCCCTTGATGAATCCTGTCTGTCTACCCAGGATCCTCCCTTCCCATCCTCTGACCTTGCTCTACCCTCCACATTTTAGCCTTGCTGCTGAACCACTTAGATGGGGGGGACCACCAATGATTCATTTTCTTTTTATCCACAAAACAATGAATGTTCCTAACCTGTCAAAAATCAGGATTTTTACCTTCAGGGAGCCATCTAATATGTTCTTTTATTTAGTTTGCAGTAGTGGGGATTGAACCTAGGCATCACACATGCTGGCAATCACTCTATTACTGAGCTATATCCCCATTCCTATGGGGTTATTTGAAACTTACCTCTGAATGCATGAGTCTTCAGATTCATATGAACTGCTAGGTTTTTGAACAAGTCAATTCCATCTTTCAGAGCATCACTCTGCTTTTCACAGAACTGTGTGACATTCAGCCTGTTCCCCAGAGCACCAATGGCTTGGCAGTTGTTACCGTCGTAGGAAAGAAAAGTCTCTTCATTCAGTTGGCATTGGACTTTGCACCATAATCTAGACCCTGTCTTGTTAACAGTGAAGTTGTGGCAAAGAAAAGCAGCATCTGTGAAGGTAACATGCAGTGAGGTTAGGGATGTGGAACAGGGGCTCAGGGACAGTCTCTTCCTGTGGAACAAGAAAGTCTTTTTGAATGATGTCGTTTAAAAAAAAAAAAGAAAGAGAGGAAGAAAGAAAGGAAAAATTAAGACTTGAACATCTTTGCTGGTTAGCTCAACTGTTGGTTTGATCCAGCCTAGACTCACTTAAGAAGAGAGTGTGTATTGAGAGACTGTTTATACTGTTAATGATGTAGGAATGGCCAAACACTGTGGGCGTTACCATTCCCAGGGCAGGTGGTCTCTGGCTAGATAAGAAATCTAGCTAAGCAGGAGCTGGGATCCAGACAGCAAACAGCATCCTCCATGGTTCCTGCTGTGCCTCTCTGGCCGTGAAGTGAGTTCCTTGGTCATAGATAATGCTGTGTGGAATAGCACATGGGCCTGCCTCTGAGTGCCTTCCCTGCCCTCCCTCAGTGACAGACTGTGGCTTAAAAGTAGTATCTGTAGTGATATTTTATTTGAGTCTTAATAAGTCAAGTTTGCCTAAAGATCAGAAAGTGAAGCTAACCACACTACACAGTCATGCAGTCCAAGAAGCGGTGGCACACACCTTCAATCCCAACAGCTACAATAGTTAGCCGTAGTGGCTGGGCAGTGGTGGTGGATGTTTTTCATTCCAACACTAGAGAGGAATATGAGCTGGGAGGAGACAGGAGCCCAGGGTCCCTGTCTGCTGTCAGTCTGCAGTTACACTGAGAACAGGATCGCCCAGCCTTCGTAAGTGCTCTCTAGTGGCTTGGCTGCTTTGCTTTTCTTATCCTCAGCTTGGACCCCAATATTTGTCTCTCGGTTTTTATTATTTGTTCTACATCTCTGACACCAAACTTTTGGAGTACAAATTCATAAAAAAAAAAAATGCCATTTGCCTGTGACTAAGCAGCCACCAGCACCAGCATAGGCCAGATTCACTGACCTACCAGCAAGGTTTTTATTTCTACTCTCCTGGTGGGCTTTCCCTGAACCCCCTTCTCAGGCTGCTGCCAAACTAGGTAGCTGCCTTCATATCCAGACAGGCTTTTACTGTTCTGCACAGCAGCAATAAGATTTACATGTTCATCATCATTGGTGGCAGATTTGGTGAGAAAACTGGGATTTTTTTTATTTATTTTTTTATTCTTTTGGTTTTTTGAGACAGGGTTTCTCTGTGGTTTTGGAGCCTGTCCTGGAACTAGCTCTGTAGACCAGGCTGGTCTCGAACTCACAGAGATCCGCCTGCCTCTGCCTCCCGAGTGCTGGGATTAAAGGCGTGCGCCACCATCGCCCGGCTTAAAACTGGGAATTTTAAAGGGAGGAATTACTTAAAAGGGAGAGTTTTTCCACATTAAAATGGGAAAGACCATTACAATAGAGAAAGTTATGTCTCTGTATATTTATGCAATGCATGATTTAAAAATGAAACAATTAAACAAATGAATTATCAACTTAATTGGGATTGACTTACTGTTAATTACCATTTTGATAATCCTTTTTGCTTTGATAATTTTTGGTTTATCTCTTAACTTTTCTTTGACCTCCAAGATACAGGCCATAGAAAAACTTAATAAAACAGATCATAGAGTTTTTCAGATCCTTACAGAGGAATTTAATGGAGAACCAATTTCAGGGTTGCATTATCAGATTAGAGAGGAAGAGCCTAAGGTTTTCAAACAATCAACCTTAATATATCCTGTAAATTTACAGGAATGTCCAAGTGATAGGCAATTGCCTGTAAGAGGCATTTATACTCCTTTGGCAATGTTAGATTTAAGGAGATTCAAGAAAATGATGTCTGATAGTCTCATATAGCACGCATTCACCTTTTTTGAAGCAAACATCAAACTAGTGATCAGTTTGTGATTGAATTATCCCTACATATTGGATAGAGTTGTTTAAAGCTGTGTTAGAGCTTGATGCACAATTACAATGTAGTATGTGGTTTAGAGAAGAGGCTAAGATTTTTGAACAACGGAGTTGCTGGTGGTATGGAAATCTCTCAAAATCAACTTCTTGGAGAGGAGATAAAGCTACTATAGAAAAGCAGTTCCTATATGATGATCACACCCTGGCTTTATGCTATGTAGCAGCTTTGAATACTTGGGACAGAACTGGAGAAATAGGAGAGAAAACTGAGTCATTTACCAAAGTTTGCAGGGCCCCAAAAAAAAGCCTTCATGGATTTCTTACAAAGATTGACATTGGCAACAAATGGATTGAATTGGTAGCAAATTCTTAAGCTAGGCAAACAATAATTGAATCTCTGGTTTTGGAAAATGTTAATTTTGAATTTAATGGATAATTAGTCCTTTAAAGACAAGATCAGGACCCTTGGAGAAATGGATCCAAGACACAATGAATGTTGAATCTCATGACTGTGATGATGCATGGGTAGAAGAGGTGATTTCCAGAGTTTTGAATAAAAATTGAAATGACAAGTGTTATAATTTTGGCAAACAGGTCAACTTAAAAGAGGTTGTGGACAGGACATTCCTAGAACTTTTTTTAAGGACAATTTGAAGACAATGAATTATGCAGCAGGTGTGACAAAGGCAGGCACTGAACAAATAAATGTGGATCAACAAGAGATATTCAAGGTAACCTTTTGCCATTGGGAAAACCCTTGAAGTCTTGGCAGAGGCTGCTTGTTTGTTTCCCACTGCCCAGACCCAAAATAATCACTCAGAAACTATGTTAAAACACTGCTTAGCCTATTAGCTTATGCATATTTTTAGCTAACTCTGTGTGTGTGTATATATATATATATATGTATATGTATGATCCAACAATTTCCCTTTAATCCTATTATATATTATATATTACATATATTATGTATTATATATAATAGGATACATATTATGTGCTTATGTATTATATATAATTCAATGATCTCCCTTTTACCTTATTATATATGTATCATAATATGTATGATCTAGATAATAAAATGAGATTATTGAATCTACTTTTAAGAAGCAACTATTAGTTTTACATTAGAATGGACTTTTGTATATTATATATAAATTTTGTATATTGGTATAAATTTGAGATTCATTTTGTTAAAACATACTATACGTACTTTTCTACTTTTGTTCAAGTATTTCATTTATACAACTCATTTAATAATATAATGCAAGTTTATAGTCATTGAAAGTTATCATTACCAACTATTTAGGATAATTAGGAAATGCAGATTAGAAATTAAGTCACTTATTACAAATACAATTGTAGTCATATTGGGTATGGTTCCAAGGTTAAACTGAGATATATTTTAAATAGATGGGTCATCTTCAAACACCTCAAAGACCTAGAGAATATGGTATTCAAGGGGTTTTAATAACATAAGTTCTTTTTTTTTTTTTATGACAGTGAGACAAGTCTGCTCCTGGAAGCACCAATCTACTTCAGAGAAGATAATGGGTATCAAAGAAACTACACATGGAGTTTACATTTTGTGGCAAAAGTAAGCCACTGGGCAAGAAAACTCCACTGCTGCAAGTATTCTGTCCTAACAGGACAAGCGGGACACAGAAAAGAGCAACTGCCAAAACCTGTCAAAATAAGGCAGGACAGTCAAAAATCCTACTTCACAGAAAGGTCTCTCAAATATTCCAGGCCTTTAGGCTGAAGATAGATGCCCCAATGATGCAGAGGAACTTTAAGTGGCAGTCCAGGCACTCAGCTGTTTTTGCTATCTCTCACTATTTTTGGAAGTTGCTTACCTGTAATTCCTCTATACTTAGTTAATATTATTTCCTTCTTGGATCTCTGAGGGGGGTGAAGACTAGATAGTTATAGTTATAAATTATAATTTCCCTTATTTTTCTTAAATTAATTATAGCCTTCTTTTATATTTTAGACAAAAAGAGGAAATGTAGTGATATTTTATTTGTGAGTTAATAAATAAAATTTGCCTAAAGATCAGAGTGCAAAACTAGCCACACTAGTGAGCCATAGAGGCCAGGTAGTGGTGGTGCATGCCTTTAATCCCAGCACTAGAGAGGGTTATAAGACAGGAGGGAAGACCTGAGCTCAGTGACACTGAGGACAGGATTATCTAGCAAGGTAGAGGTAAGAACTCTCTAGTGGTTGGTTGCTTTGCTTTTCTGATCTTCAGCTTGAAAGCCAATATATGTCTCTGGGATTTTATTATTGTGCTACAGAAGTCAAATAAATCAGTTTCTCCCTTACATTGCTTTTGGTGAGTGTTTATCACAGCAATAGAATGATAATAGAACAAAACACTGGCAGATCCCTGAGCATAATGTAGTGCTCCAGGGATGGCTTCCTGGATTTGGTCAGAGGATCCCCACACTATGGGACAAAGAAAATCTAGGCTGGTCAAATCTGGCAGTAGAAGAGTGGTAATCGACAATCTCAGAGAAGTGCATGTGCCAGAGTGGATGGAACAGCAAACATTTCCAGGGGAAGTGTGCAGAGTCCATGCTGTCTGTGGATGCTGGAGCATCCCTGTTGAGAAGCACAGTGAGAAGGACCAGGGAGAAGGGCACTAGTGTTGCTGGAAGCACAGGAATGATGATGATGGCTCAAGGCTAGGGGTGGTGTTAGGAAACTGTATTTCTAACTTGGAAACCTAGCAGCATGGTACAGAAAAGTTCCATAAGGTAGAATGGTCACGAGGCAGTAATATCAAGGGCAGTGGTCCATTGAGTAGGAGGGACCCATGTTGAGGCCTAACTGCTTAAGGGATCATGACTAACAAAACAGAAAAATCTTAAATATAGGAAATGGTTAGCCAATCTTGATGTGACTGGATATAAATAAATAAACACACAAAAAAAGATCAAAAAACTGAAAGCTGCCATATCATGAAAACCCCAACCCCTGTGCCCATTGTTTAAATTGGAACTAGAGAGATGGTACGGTGGTTAAGAGTAGTTTTTCTTGCAGAAGATCCAGGTTTGATTCTCAGCAACTGCTCTTGGTGGCTTACCACTGCCTGCAACTTCAGTTCCAGGGGATCACATGTCCTCTTTTGTCCCCCGCAAAGCACCAGGCACATATGCAGTACACATACATACATGCAATCAAAGCAAAATAAATTAAGAAAGAATTAAAACTGAACCACCACAAAGACAGACTCAGATTGCCTTCTCAGGAGGACCAATCCGATCCCAACAAGAGTGACCATTCAGCCCAGCAGCAAGTGCAGTCATTCTTTCTATCTGGCCACTTTCTGTACTGTCACATTCGTTACTGCCCTGTCTCTCAGGGATGAACTCAGGTGCTCCCATGAATACCTGGTGTGGTGATTTGAATGAGCCTGTCCTCTTCAGAGTAAAACTTTGAATACTTGGCCTCCAGTTAGTGGGAGCTGTTTGGATATGTTTAGTAGCTAAGGCTGACTGAAGGAAGTATGTCACTGGGCCAGGGGTGGCTTTAAAACACATTCCCATTTCCTCATTTCTGGACCTTGCTTGACATTTAAGATGGGCATGGTATCACAAGGTTCTTATCCGAGCACTTGGGAGACAGAGTAATGCTGATCTTTATGAGTTTGTGTCCATCCAGTTCTCCACAATGAATTTTAGGACAGACAAAAGTGTATAGTGAGGCCTTGTCTCAAAAGTTCAAACCAAACAAAAAAAGAATGTGTGCTCTAAACTTCCTGTGCCAGCCACCATGCACCCCAGTTATCATGCCTCTCCGCTGTGAGGTGATGGACTCCTGTCCCTCTGAGACTCTAAGAACAAACTCTTCTATCTGTGTGTGACCGTGGCCTTGGTCTCCATCACAGCATTAGGAGGTGACAAATACAGCTACTGTACCAATACTAAAGTCTTCACAGGATAGACGGTCTCTGTTACACCTGCTCAGCTCTGTTCTTGGAGCTTGAAAGCAGCAGAGATGACATATGCATGAAGAGCAGGGCTGGACCTGCCTCTAGGACCCTCTGACCAGGACAATCTGTCAGTCTGAGGTGTCAGTCCTAGGAAATCACACTGGTTCATGGCAGTGTCTAATTGGAGAATCGCCTTGCTTGGGCAGAAGTCAGTCTGCCCCACTATGGAGGGAAAATAGACCCCATTTCCTTGTATTTCCTGGCATGGTCCTGGGCCCTGAGAGAGAGTGATCTGTGGTCCTGGACTATGAGAAGACCCATCAGGCTCCAGGCAGACACCATGAGGTGAGCTCTTTCCCACTAGGGTATTAGGTGGACAGGTCACAGTCAGATAAGACATCCAGAAGAGAGACATCACTGCAGGGATAAAACAGACCACTTGTGTGTTGAAAACTGCCTAGCAGGGTGAGACAGATCTCTGGTCTGACAGAACATCTCCAGTTCCCCAGATGACTGTAGAAATCTTACCTCATCTAGAGGAAGACACTGAGGTTAGTTCTCAAGGAAGCTGCCACCTCTCCCACAGCAAGCACCTGGGGCTTCAAGGAGTGCTCTCTATGGTCATGGGATCTAAGGAGTGCACTGGACAGCAAAGGAGAGATCAAGAGGTCCTAAATGCAGGACCTCTTCATGTCATTTCTAGATATCCCAGATGTCACAGGGAGCATAGAACCCTCTACTGACTGGACACCATGCAGCTTTGGCAGTGCATTTGATAACACCCTGTGGGGATGAGACATGGATATGCCCTAATCTGGGGACAGGGGACAAATCTGCTGTCCCATTCATCAGCTTGTTTCCTTCTGCTGCTGTCACACTGAATGCAGACCTGAGTATTTGATGTGGGACGTATATAGTGAGGCTGCCTGGTAGAAGCTATTTAGTGCCTGCCATTTACAGAAAACAAAAAACAAAAAACCAAACAAACAAACAAAAAAAACCTTCTTCTCCTTCCTAAATGAACACCATTATCTGATGCCATCTCCCCAGGAGGTAGATTATGCGGGCTTAAGAGCAAGGACAGAAGCTTTTGAAATCCCCCACCCAGGACCATTGCCAGAGTCCTCCATAGTGGAAAAGGTGTTAGGGCCCTGCTTAGCTGAGAGAAGCTCACATTGCCACCTGGTGGAAGAAAAGGAAGAGCACGTTCGGGCTGTGAATTGTGAAGAGAACTTTGCTTATCTGAAAGGGAGCCGAGCTAATTTGGTGGGTTAGGGTACACAGGGGAGTAGAAGCTGAGTTCGGTGGGGCAGATCTGCGATTCCGGAATTTGGAAGACCGATAGAAAGAGAGAGAAGGGATTATTGCAGATTCTATAGCGTGTGCTTTGATGTGAAATCCTGTCGTAAAACGAAACAAGAGAAAGCAAAAAAGGAAATAAAGTACGAACGTGTGTGGCTGTGGCTGCCTTGGAAACATTAGTTGCGATCTTCTGGAGAATAGCGTGGGAAGTGGGGGGGAGGGGGAGGGAGAAAGCTCAAGCACAAATGGGTCCAGGCAAGGTGGAGGGCTTGTGAGGAATCCCCGGGAAGGCAGTCTTCAGAGCACAGACAGCCTTACGTCCAGGCAGATGTCTGACACCGCCTCCCGGAGGGCTCCACACAGGCGACTAGGCTTAGGCTCCAATGAGTGGTGCTGAGGGCATCACTAGCTACTCCCCTCTGCTGCTGTGCGCTCCTCATTCATGCAGCCCCCTCCGGCCCTGCAGCAGTAACTTTCCCCTAACTTTGTCAATCCACTGAAGAGAAAGCCGCCGGAGGGACACGGTGACGACCAGGGCGCCCATACTTAAATCCCTGTGTAGTGAAGAGAGAGAAGCCCAGGAGCTCCTTGAGAAGACTTTGATCTTCCTGCCCCACGTTCCTTCCCCCTACTCCTCCTTAATGCTCCCCTCCCCCACTCCCATCCATTTAAGTCCGGGTAACTCACGGTGCTGCAGTGAAGATTTCAGACTGCTCAGTAGAACGAAAAGGCGCAGAACTAGGGAAAGATTGCGTCCAGTGGCTGCAGCCTTTGCCATGGTTCCTTCCTGAGGTGCGGCACCGGACTGGTGTGACTAGAGCTGCGGAGAGAATGGGGAGTCCTCAGTACCGCCCCGCAGAGGACCTCACGTGGAGATTCGCCAAAGACCCGGCGGCGGGGCTGTGAATTTAGTCCTTCTGTGCTCCAGCCATGCCGGTTCCCAGTCTTCATCTTTTCCTGCATCTCTTCAGGGTTCCATCAGGGCCCTGTGGCTGGTCCTCCCTCCCAGCAGATCTTGGTTCCCCTTGCACACAGGCGCACGGAGCTTGCATGTGAAGGGAGAGGCGAGGACACTGTGGTCCTGGGCTCCCACTCCTGCTGTCACTTCCCCTCACTCACCCGCAGCTGCACCCTCGGGGACCGTGGGCAACAGAATCAGGAAAGACAGAGACCGAATAAAGCCGTGCTTTCAGCAACTCGTATCTTCAGCTCGTTCTCCGACAAAAGTTATGCAGATATTTACCCGCCCCTCCCCTGCGGTGAGGTTTCCACGCCCACAGCAACAAAGTGTCTTTTGGCCCTTCCAGTAAGTGGCACTGTTAGCTTTAACAGTTTCCCCTGCTTCTCTAGATTCACACTCTCTCTGTCTCTCTCTAGACCATTCCTCTGGGTTCCCTGGGACCTCCAGCCTGCTCTTACTCATTTCCTCTTTCTCAAGTTTCTCCGCAATTCCAGACTCATTTGCCTCTCCGGGTTCCTTGCCCATCACCCCCTCAAAGTCTTTGCACCCCAAGTTCCTGTCTCCCTGCTTCTCAAGGTGGCCCCTACCCCTGCCCCTCTAGTCACTCTCCCTTCCCCCTCCATTTCCTTCCTTTCACTCTCTCTCTGTTGGAGACAGTAGCTGTCTTGTGGGGAAGGAAGTCTGAGCTTTCCTCCTTACCTCTGTGACACTGGCACCTAAGACCTTCAGGAGAGTTCTGCAGTTAAAAAACTCCTCCCAATTAAAAGCAGCATCTGGGGTCTGGAGAGAGGGCTCAGAGGGTGAGAGCACCAGCTGCTGTTTGGGGACCCAGGCTCAGACAGCAGCTCACAGCCTGGGGAAATGGGGTTCCAGGGACCCTACATGGGCACTGCACACACATGAGCCAGAGAGGCACACACACACACACACACACACACACACATAAAACGCTCATACACATTAGATTAAAAATGATTATCCCCCATGTTTTAGAAGTGGCTTTTATATATAAAAAGTCCAGAACTTTGGTAGAAAAATTTTGAATTTCCTGTCACCTTTTTTTAGTGGTTTTTTTTTTTTTTTTGGCAGGTGAACCCTTTGCTCCTATGCTTGTAAAGGTGTGTGTGTGTGTGTGTGTGTGTGTGTGTGTGTGTGTGTAGTAGTAGTAGTAGTAGTAGTAGTAGTAGTAGCAGCTACTGTAAATACAGAATTGACCTGGGCTGTGAATTCACAGGTTCCATCCATCTTACTTTAGGACAATGTCTTTCACTGGCCTTAGCTCTCTGAGTTGGCTATGGTGTCTGGTCATTGAATCCCAGAAAGCTCACATCTCCCCAGACCTTATCTAAAAAAGCTTTGAATTCATTCATTCATTCATTCATAAAAGTTAAATACAGTTATCTAATGGAAAGTAAGTGTGGGGAGAAACCAGGAAATAAAAGAAGGTCCAGGAGATGGGAGAGAGGGTATAAGGCAGAGATGAAGAAGGGCAGCGGAACATGAATATATGAGAAGGGAACGGGAGTTACTGGGAGAGGAGGGTGCAGTAGGGCAGGGGTGGGGGAGGCTGTAGTGGTGTCTGTAGTGCAATGTGTGTTTTTCATGTCAGTGTTCCCTCCCTGCTGTGTTTACTCTATAGTAGGCACTGTAATTTAAAACACAGAGGAAAAAACTAAAAGGGGATTTGACAGTGGTCACCATTGTTGGCCTGACTGGCTTAGTAGATAGGGAGAATGGTTGAGATGCTCTGTGTCTGTGGGAGTGTTTCCAGAGGGGGCACTGAATCACAGCAAGACCCTCCATCAGTGGGGTGACCCAGCCCAGGTCATCACAAAGAGGAAGTGTCTCTATTACTGCTACAACCACAGGTATTCTTAGTGACAAAGCCATGTAATCTATACCTGTAGCTGCCAGCTTTCACTGTCAGATTGTCACTGCTGAGGCACCCAGCCTGCTGTACTGAACATTACTGAGTTCTCTGACTCTCCAATGTCCCCAGGACAATATGTCAACCTGAAGTACCATCAAGGAAATGGCTCCTGGGTGGAGTTCATGGCAGTGTCTAATTAGAGAAGCACCTTGCTTGGGCAGGAGCCAGCCTGACCCACGTGCAGCAAGGAAAATAGATTCCATTTCATTGTGCCCCCTCGCCTGGTCCTGGGGCCTGGGAAAGAGCAGCCTGTGGTCCTAGGCTATCAGAAGACCCATCAGGCCTCAGGAAGACATCGTGAAGTGAGCTCTTTCCCACTAGGTTATTATGTGAATGATGACAGTCCGACAAGATGTCCAGAAGTGAGACAAATCCAGAAGGGACATGGTAGTCATACATGTTGAGATCTGACTAACAGGGAGAGACAAGGACTGACAGAATATCTCCAGTTCCCCTGATGGTTTTAGAAATCTTATCCTAGAAGAAGTGAAGGAGGTTTCCCCTCTTTCTTAGCAAGCATCTCTGACTCAGGAGTGTCCTCATTCCTGAGAACTGCAGACAATGATGGACACAAACATCAGGGCCTCCTCCACTCAACTCCTGCTGGCCCAGGAGGCACAGGCAGCACAGGACCATTCCTGGTTGTTTAGCACACAGCTTTGGCATCACTTGGAGGGAGTGCTCAGGGAAATGGGGCCAGTACTGGAAAACAGGATGCTACCCAATCTGGGGTCAGATGAGTACAGAGGCCAAATGTGGTCTCCAGTTGTCCCCTAATCCCTTGAGCTGCTTTCATGCTGAAGCTGGGACAGAGTGGTTGATGTAGATAGGGAGTGACTTGCCAAACTGTAAATATTGTTATGTGCTCTGTAAATAAAAGCTATGCGATGCCTGCTGAAATGAACCCCATTATCTGCTACTGTCTGCCCAGAAGTTAGCCTAGGGGGGCCTGGAAGACTAGGGCAGAAGCTTGCTTATGCCCCACTGGGAGCATTGTATGTGTTTAAACTTCGTCCAGTATCCCCTACTTTAGGTTCTATGCGTGAGAGTGCATGGATTTCTTGGGTGTGTCTTCAGGCAAGGGCATGAAGTGCCAGCTGTTTGAGGAGGTGATAATCACCTTCCTGGGTGGGATGGTGGGAGAAGAGGATGTAAGGATGGTGTACTGGGTGCTAGTTCAGTGTATGAAGTAGTCAGTGAAGTTGTGTGTGGTGACCTCTGCCCACACCTCTGAGAAGGCTGACGGAGGGACCTGGTGCAAGCTGGCAACCTGGTTTATACAGTGAGAAAAATGACTAGAAGGAGGAGAAAACTGGGGGGATGTGACTCCTGTCCCTGGGACATCTATGGGCTTAGAGATTCAATGACTTCTGGTGAGCCACAGAAAACTTCCTTTTCCTCTACTGCGGTCTCGTCATCCTGTTGTATTTGTTCATAAACTTCTCAGCTTTTCTGAAAGCCTCTGAGAGAAAGAGTGTGGGGTGAGGTAGAGAGCAAACCCCAGGGTCTAGACTGTATGCTTATCCAGAAGGAGCCTGAGGGGATGGGGGATAGTTGAGACCCAGGATCATCAGCTCAGGTAGGATCACCCTTCCTCCCTGATGCTGTGCTCCCCTCTCCCCTCAAGTCCTGTTGTTGAATCCGTCAAACTCATGGGAGCTTGAGCCAGTGGGAACAAAGCCAGGGTGCAATTAATGAGCTTGGTCACTGTGGCCAAGGCCATGGATTCCCTTCTCTAGACCCAGACTCAGATGTGAAGGGCACTGTAGTAGACGCCAGCTTCCTGTTGATGACATTCATGAAAATTTCAGAATCAGGGCTGTGACCTCAGGCAATTTGGGGTTTGTCTGTTGTTGTTCCTTTTGGAGACTACAGCTCCCAGCATCCCCCTGGACTGGAAGCCGCATAGGCGCAGGGCATTTCTCCCAGACACCCCTGTGTTCCCCACTAAAAACAGGGGTCGCCACATGAGCCTCCTCTCTCTCCCCCTCTCTCCTTTCCTCTCTTCACACCTGTCCCTCACCTGTTGTTACCCCCCTATTAAAGTGCACCCACGTGGGACCCCCGCATGTCTGTGTCTCCTTCCTAACCCTGCACTGCCGTGTGTCTCGCGTAACATCTCCACTCTCTAACCCTGCAGACAAGACAGACAAGAAAGACAAAAAAGAATAACATCTGTCATACCTCTTCTCTTTTTTCTTAGAGGTTTTGTGGTTACATCAGCTTCCAGAAGAGTCTTAAGCAAGCTCAGGTCCTTTCTCTGACACAGACCAAGACCCTTAGGGAGAAGCTGAGCAGCCTGGACTCCAGGGTTCTGGTGTCCCCAAGCCTCTCACTCCATGTGGTCCCTTCCCACACAAATCCAGTGTAGCACTGGAGAACCAAGGCAGCTGAAGCGAACACAGATAGGAATAATGGCCTAATATAAGATGTAAGAAAGAGTTAATAAGAACCCTGAACTAATAGGCAAATTAGTTTATAATTAATGTAGCCCTCTGTGTATTTATTTGGGGCTAAATGGCTGTGGGACTGCATGGGACAGATACCCCAGTCAACACCCCAATGCTCTATTCTCTCCCCCAACACATCCTTACCCTCTCTTGACCTTGGGCAGAATGTGGCACTGGCTCCTGGACTGTTCTTTACCTTACTTTCATCCCTGTCTTGATCCCCTGTCTAGGGCCTTATCCTGTTAACTCTTTCCTCTTTCTCGAACCTCAGCTCCACCACACCTCCCAATGCCTTAGATTCCTTCTTCTCCCCCCCTTCCCTTGCTACACTTTCTACTCCATCCACAACAACACCCTTTTCAGCATCTAATGTGCTGATCATGTGGTTTTTCCACTTCAGTTTGTTTATATGGTGGATTACATTGATAGATTTTTGTATGTTGAACCAACCTTGCATCTTTGGGCTGAAGCCTACTTAATCAGGATGAATTATTATTTTTCATGTGTTCTTGGATTTAGTTTGCCAGTATTTTATTGAGTATTTTTGTGTCAACATTCATGAGGGAGAGTGGTCTGTAATTTTCTTTGTTACATTTTTGTGTGGTTTGGATATCAGGGTAATTGTGGGCTCATAAAAAAGAATTTGGCAATGTTCCTTATGTTTCTATTGTGTGGAACAATTTAAGGAGTGTTGGTATTAGTTCTTCTTTGAAATTCTGATTGGATTCTGTGCTGAAACCAGCTGTCCCTGGGTTTTTGTTGTTATTGTTGTTGGGAGGTGGTTTTTTTTTTTAACAACTTCTTCTATTTCCTTAGGGGTTATAGGTCTATTTAAATTGTCTGTTCTTGATTTAATTTTGATATGTGGTGCCTATCAAAAATTTGTTTGTTTCTTTCACCACCTGTTTTTATGAAAGCAGGAACTATGAATTATAAAGGTAATTTAAAGAGAACATCCCTGACTCCCAAACAAGTACCAATTAAAAATAACAATAATGATAATAATATTATGTGATGATGATGAATGTCTGAGAAAGAATTATGTATAATAGATGAAGGCTGATGTCACAAAAAAATCCCATGCCAGTTCAGAATTATGAATAATAAAGGGTTGTTTATCTAGGGAAGACTTACAGATCACTGCACTAGATAACAGTTCTCTGCATGAATAGGAACAGAGTCTAACAACCTGAAGTCAGAACTGGAAGCAAGAGAGAGAGCACAGGCTTTATAGCTGCATTTATAATATAAGAGACCATGCCCAAGTGGGCTGGTATCTTAAATACTATTGGCTGAAGGAGCAGAATGTGCTCTCATAGCACCTCCCCCTTTTGTTTAAATAAGAGAGTTCCAAACCCAATACTATACTATATATATATGCCAGGAACAGATATCAAGTATAAGATTAGAATTATAACCAGCATAAACAATATTAGGCTAGCAACATATGCAAAAATGTTTTAATAAACAGCCTATCCAAAGGAGTCTAAATCTTGTATTGGAAATGGCTTGGCTAGATCATAAGAGCTTGGTAACTATGACTATCTAATCTTCAACCCCATCCAAGGCTGTAGTAATAAGGGCGGCGGGGCTGCGTCCCCAGCACCCTGGCTGCCTGCTCAGCTAGCTTATACCCCGAAATAATTACACGAACACTGTATTCTTTTAAACACTGCTTGGCCCTTTAGCCCTAGCCCTTACTGACTAATTCTGTTATCCCGATCAACCCATCTCTAATAATCGGTGAGCACTGGTCTTACCGGGAAAGGTTCAGCATGTCTAACCTGGTGGCTTGCTTCATGGCGTGTGTCTGCCTGGAAGCTGGGAGTATGGCGTCTCTCTCAGGCGTCTGCTCCAGAGAGGAGAGCTGTCGAGTCTGAGCTCACTTCCTCTTCCTCCCAGCGTTCTGTTCTGTTTACTCCTCCTGCCTATCCTCTAACCAATAAAATGGGCCAAGGCAGTTCCTTTATTAGCCAATGACCTTCCTCCATCACAAGGCTCTGGATTTTTTAATTTTCCTGGTGAGACATGTCCTCCACAATGACTAGGAATGACTGAACTGCTTTTGGCTTGGGGGCCTGTGAGAGACCCCTCAAGGAGTTTCCTCATGGTATCAGGGTTCCTTGTCTCTCTTTTGTTGATCTACATTCATTGGTCCAATGTCAGCCTTTGCCATACCTTCTCCATATACCTGAAGACTGAGTCCTCCTAATTTTGCCATTCTCAGCGGAGATAGGAATTCCTTGTCTACAATCCCTTCTCAGATGTCTTATTTACCACAATTAAAACATTTGGCATTTTGATGCCTCCTCATTCCTTTGGAAATTGCTTCTCTTACCCAAGATTCAGTATTATAGTCAAATGTCCCAATGTTCATTGTATGGAGGATCCATTCATCCATAGATGCTGATCTAACCTTTAAAGGCCCAAGTATCTTTTTGCATTCTATGTTGGCATTTTTGAAAGCCAGAAATTCAATAAGTACTCATCTAGCTTCTGGGCCTGTTACTTCTATTTGTACAACCTTAGTTAATTTTTATAAAAAGTCAGTAAAGAGTTCTCTCTGGCCCAGTTTAACCCTGGTATATGATTCAATTCATTTCTCTGATTCTTGAATCCTGTCCCAAGCATTTAAGGTTGATTTGTGACACAGGGACAAGATTTATTCATCATAAAGGGCTTAATCCTGTGGGTCAGCATAAATACCTTCACTAAAAATTTGATCTTGAGAAGTCATAAGGCCTTTTTCTTTTCCCTGTTGTTCCAAAATTTTGGCTTCATCTCTAAAATAACATCTAAACAGCAATGCCAGCCCATCATCCAGGACTGCTGAAACTAACTAAATCCAGCCATGTGTTGTTGCTTTGATGCTAGAAGCCCAAGTCCTTATCATCCCCCTAACAAATGTGGAATGTAAGCCGTAAGTTACAACATCTTGCTTAATTTCTTTTAGATCATTCATTCCTAGAGATATCCATATACCTTCTTTGGATTCTTTCAGGCCTTTAGAACTTTATATTTTGTCAGAATAGATTACAGGGTAGGAAGCTAAAACCCTGGGTAAGTCATCTCTGATAGCTACTGACGATGTTGAATCCTGTCTTTGTGCCTTATTTCCCTGTTCATCAGCTCCAATAATTTCCTCAATTATTTCAAATCTTTTTACTATTGTCTTTTGTAAAGCCTGAATCTCCTAACTTGTATATATTTCTAGTGATTTTATTGAGGCACCTAGCCTTTGGTCCTCATTCTGGACGTGTGATTCCAAGGTCTGAAGTTTCTCCTTTAAAGACAACATCTCATCCTTTGACATTACTTGGATAGCATGCAGATTGCCATCCTGGAGAGAAACTCTCTCTACTAACTTATCATAACTTTTTTGATTGTCAAGTTCAACAGTATGAATTTTTTCAGATAATTGCTCAGTACCCTTAGATATGGATTCAGTTTTGTCTATCAAATTAGTGTTACCCTTTTTAATAGTATTAATTTTTTTCAGGTAATTTTTGATTTTTGCTGGTATTGATCCTGTCAACTAGGTGTTCATTATTAATCTGTAAAGACTGTATCATTCCTAAAAGTGCCACATTCTTTCTTAATGGTAGAATATGAAGAAAGAAACTGAGTTCTAATACCCAATAAATTAAAGTATCACCATAACCAAATAAGCCTCTTATAATATAATCCATCATATTAGCAAAAAAGTTACTAAAAGTTTCAATACCAACATAGCCTGCCATATTGATTTATTAATTTCCTGTTATATGATCTGGTAAAATGTAATCTTTATTGTCCAGCAGATGTCATGGTTGCAGAGTTGTGGTGGTGACAGGAATGGTCCTGAGCTGCTTTAATTTTCTGCCTTGGTACTGGTTAAATACTGAGAAATATGCTTTACTTGACAAATTAAAAACAAACCAATTCCATACATGGAGCAAGAAACCCAGAACTCATGGGCAGGGAGCAGAAACTGGGAGCTGCACAAGTCACCATGTGGTGAGGAACTGCATCAGAAAACCATGTCAGGGAACACAGCAGTCATGTGTATACTTGGTCACTGTGGCAGAGGTTCTACAAAAAACCACTTAGGTAAAAGCAAGCCACGCAGGTAGGATTGGGAGAATTTCTGGGCCATGGACCGGCTAGGCCTTTAGGTCGTCCACCTGATAGGTGTGGAGTCCAAATCCACATGAGCACCAAATGAAGATGGACACTTAAAAAAATCTCACACTAGCTCAGAATTGAGAATAAAAGACAGTTATTTATTTAGGGGTAGACTCACAAATCAGAATCATCTGTTTGAATGGAGATAAGAAACTGAATCCTGCAGCTGGAAAAGAGGCCAGATGCATGCTTTACATTGGCATAAATATTATAAGAGGTTGCACCCCAGTGGTGGGTAACTACTGGTTGTAGGATGTTCTACAGCACATTCTTGTGGTATTTGGTGAGTTAGTACAGTTGACTATGGTTTCTGCTCATCAGTGACAACACAGAAAATGGAGTGTGGTCACACAGATAATTAAATCCCACTCAACTGTCAATAATACATCCTCTTAAATAGAAATCACCACTATTCCAATTACATCTAACATGGAAGGAACTATGGGAGGCTGAGTGCAGTGGGCAGTCCTGTCTGTGAGCAAATATCTCTTACAAACTATTCATAAATGCTTAGTAGATACAAGGCAAGAGTCTCTCTCCAAGCATGGCAGGAAGTCATGCATGTAAGGGATTAGGAAGCTTGTTTCATTCAGTTGTTGGCTACTCTTGGTATCTGAGCCGAAGCTATGTATGGGGCTGGCAGATAGACTACCAACAGACTTCAATTTGGGGTCTGGGAATACGGCTCAGTTGGTATAGGACTTGCTATGCAAGCATGAGAACCTGATTTCAATTCCCAAAGCCCAGGCAAAAGCTGGTCGTGGGTGGGTGTGACTGTAATTTCAGGGGTCTAGGAGGTACAAGCAGGAGAATCAGTGGAGCCTAAGGGCTGCAGACCCAGATCCAGGTCAGTAAGAGACCTTGTCACATGGGCAGTATGGTGGATTTCTTTTGTCAACTCTATTGTGTTTATGGGGGCATACAAAATACAAAGATGCATATAACACACACACACACACACACACAATAAAGCTGAAGAAATCAGACTGCAATCAAAGATTGCTCTAACAATTTCTGTTTATCTTGGTGTAGGGCATACACAGCAGGTAATAGATACCTTCTATGACATTAAGGAACTTAATGTCATCCTCAGAAAGCAAAGAGATATTAATCAATGTCTTGAGGGAACCTTTTGTTAGATTATGAGAAGGCAACACCCCATTACAGTTTTCCTTGAGTCATATTTGCATCCTTGCTTGCTGAATTCTGTGTCACCTCTGGGGAATTGTACTGTTTTAAACCTCCTGTGATTGCATACTTATGCTGACACTCCTGACCTCCTGCACCTCAACAATAGTCATCTCCTACATTACTGTGGAGTAAGGGTTCAAGGATAAGAAGATACATTCATTATTCAAGTGGATAGAGAAGCTCTGTGGTGGACAGTGGCATGGGTCTGTCCATTGTGTCTACTCTCATACATCCTTACCAGACTAATACTACCAAGGACAGGAGTAAGAGCCCAGGCTGCTCTTTAACTTCTTGGGTACGAAAGTTCTCCATAATCATGCCAAAATAAAGACTAGGAAGCTGACTCCCATGATGAGACTCATTGCAATACATGGAGAATGAGTGGTAGAAGAAAGTGAGGTGGCAGATGGAAGCTGGGTGGTATCTAGGGTCTTTGATGTTGAGCCCATAAAAACATTAGGAAAATTATGGATAAAGCTGAAAACACACCTCTATGAGCTACTTCTTTCTCTAGGCAGCCCTAGGGACTCCTGTGTGATATCTATTTTACCAGATCTTACAAGAGAGAGGACTAGGATGTGTGTGTAAGATGTCCTTACAGAGTTTATTTCATTACCAAAGAAAGCAAATAGCTATCAAACAATGTGATGTATTTATTGTGGGTAGAACTTTCTGGATGTAAGGTCAGTTGCTGATGTTTAATTGTGCCAGAGAAAGATAGTGAAGTCTTTCAATTGATGTGGAGCTAGTAGAAGGACAGCTATAAGTAAGGAAGAATGATGGAGGAAGGTCATTGTCTAATAAAGAAACTGCCTTGGCCCATTTTATTGTTCAGGACATAGGTAGGTGGAGTAAACAGAACAGAATGCCGGGAGGAAGAGGAAGTGAGCTCAGACTCCACAGCTCTCCTCTTGGGAGCAGACACCTCAGAGAGAGGCCATGCTCCCGGCTCCTGGGCAGAGGCAGGCGATGAAGCAAGCCGCCAGGTCAGACATGCTGAATCTTACCCGGTAAGACCGGTGCTCACAGTTTATTAGAGATGGGTTGATCGGGATATCAGAATTAGCCAGTAAGGGCTAGAGCTAAAGGGCCAAGCAGTGATTAAAAGAATACAGTGTCCATGTAATTATTTCGGGGCATAAGCTAGAGCCAGCTGTGGGGGCGGCCGGGGCACTGGGGGCGCAGCCCCGCCGCCCATATTACTACAGAAGAAAGAGTTAACATTTATAGGGATGCCTACAGACTTGGGGATCATTATCAGGCCATGTAGTTTCTGGCCATTGGCTAATAAGGAATGACAAACATTGGCAGGTGAGATGGGGGCGAGAGATCCCTGTGGTCATAACTGACTCCCCAGGCAGGAAGAAGATCAAGAAATGACTTAGTCTATCAAATCTTTCATTGTTCACAATGCTGATGTCTACTTAGGGAAGTCAACAAAATTATCAAGAGAATTGTGATACCTTTCCCACCCTGTGGAGGTTTCCTTGTGATAATCCACCTAAGTTCTTACTTGACATTTCCTTCCAGTGCTTTAAGAATTCCTTTAGGTAATGTGGGGAATCTTACATAGAGAGAGTTGGTAGATGTGCTAGTTTCTGTTACTCTTTCATTTATCTATGATACCTCTGGTTTCATCATGTATCACTCCCCAAGTCTTGTTCTTTGGATTAAAATAGAAGAAATACTGTCCATCCATGGTGAACTTCCAGGAGGCATATGTGAGTTGTCCTTGTTTATATTAAGATTCCATGGTGACCTGCAAGGTATGATGACCTGGAAATGACACACAAAACCATTATCTTCTACCCTTTGTGGACCCTCCAAGGTCAAGCCTTTCTTTACACATTTATGAACCTGGATTCCTTCCTCCCTAGCTTCTATTTCTTACCCATAGGGTACTTAGCACTTCTTCATTGTGTCAATATTCAGTTCTTTCATACAAATCCTCCACAGTCCAATTTCCACAAGTGCTCTGCCCTGTTTCTTCTTTCCATTCCTCTTTCTTTCTTTCTCTTTCTTCTTCTTTCTTTCTCTTTCTTTCTTCCTTTCTTATTTTTATTTTTTGGTTTGTTTTAATTTTTTGAGACAGGGTCTATCAGTGTAACCCTGTTTGTCCTATAACCTTCTGTGTACACCAGGGTGGTCTAAATTTCAAAGGTCTGCCTGTCTCTGGCTCTGGAGTATTGGAATTAAAGGCATGTGCTACCACCACCCAACATGTCCTTCTTGTTTCTTACTGAAACCCTCTATCTTTACATCCTGCCTTATTCTTACCCATGGTCTTGTCTGTCTCTTGTTCCATGTTAAGTATCTGCTTCCTCTTATCTTCTCCAATGTCTTTCTGATGTTGGGTGAAATCTTTACATGCTTTGGGGTTATATATCACCTTTCCAAGGTCACCCAAAGGCATGAATTTACTGTTATTATACTAAATGAAAGGTTCTCTATTCACTGAGAACTGCCCTTCAAATCAAGGTGTGGAATGAACCTTGATAGTGAAGTTGAAACAAATATAGTGTGTATCTGTGAGAAAAAAAACACAAGCTGGTAAGGTCCAAAGAGAGAAAGCAGAGGATCAGAGGACTCATGTTCTGTAAACCTAGACTCTTGCATGGGTACACTGGTTGGGAACAATAGATCCTGAGTTCTGGATAACCTTAACCTGTGTTAGCCTGACAAGATTATCTGGTGCTACCATGGATCCCTTGGATGCTCACAGTGTCACCAAGAGGACCTGCCTGACAAACCCTTGAAGTGTCTTTGCCTAATAAATACCTAGGTAGAAAATAAACCAGATAGTATCTGTGCTGCTGGGGATTCAAATCTGGTGGATGAGAGAATGCCTTTTACAGAAAGAAAGAGGTATAAAAGATGCATGGTAAATTCATCACAGGTCCTAAGTGTTCAGGAGAGGCTTCCTGGGGAAAGGCCGTAAATCACCTAGATGGAGAGAGGCTGCCATAGTCACATTACCTGATGCCTATCTTGATGCCTTGATATGAACCGTGAATTTTTAGGGTCCTCTCTAGTTCAATCACAGCTTTAAGAGTTATTCATGTGGCTATAGCCTGTGGGAAGTCACAATTTCCCTGTCCTGCCTCGCCATATCTAAGAATAATAGGAGTAGAAGAAGGAAAATCCTAACTCAAAGAATCAGAACATATTTCCAACAAAATAATAGAAGAAAGCTTTCCTAACTTAAAGAAGGAGATGCCTATATAGGTACAAGAAGTATACAGAACACCAAATAGAGTGTGGTGTAGGATGTTCTTCTGTTCATGTCTTGCTTTCATTGGTTAATAAATAAATAAACTGCTTTGGGTCTGATAGGGCAGAACTTAGGTAGGTGGAGAAGACAGAAATAAATTCTGGGAAGAAGAGCAGAGTGATAGATGCCATGGATCTTCTGCCTGAGATGGATGCTCAGCCAAAGTGATTATATAAACATAGATATATAAACATCGATAGAATTTTATGGAGCACCAAATTTTTATTTCCACGGCTTTGCTCAGCTCCACTCTTGTAATAGACATTACAAGATATCCTGGAACTGAAGTTAAATTATTCATCTGGCTTTGCAGCCACTTCCTTTAGAATGGTCCAGCACTGACTCTGCTGTATGTTATGATGTCTCCAGTGTGGTAGTTGAGGTCTGTGGTGGTTTTGATTTTACTCTTTCTGAGTGTTAGAATCTTGCAACTAAGCCACAGTCATGTGGCGATACACAGATTAATTAAAATGGGTTAAATTAAGATGTAAGAATTAGCCAATAAGAAACTAGAGCTAATGGGCTAATCAGTGTTTTAATGAATACAGTTTCTGTATGGTTATTTCAGATGTAAGTTAGTGGGGCAGCCAAGACAAACAAAGGGCCCTCCCCCACACCGCTCCTTGTAACAATAGTAGACTAGAAAGGAAAGTCCCCCTCACCATATGAAAATCAAAACACTAAACTTACAGAACAGAGAAAGAATGTTAAAACCTGCAAGGGAAAAAGACCAATTAACATATAAAGGCAAACGTATTAGAATTATACCTGGCTTCACAATGGAGACCCTAAAAGCCAAAAGAGTCTAGATAGATGTGTTGCAGACTCTAAGAGACCACAGATGCCAGCCCAGATTACTATATCCAATAAAATTTTTAATCATCATAGACAGATAAAATAAGATACTCCAAGATAAAGTCAAATTTAAACAATATCTATTTACCAATCTAGCACATCTGAAGATACTAGATGGAAAACTCTAACCCAAGGAAGTTAACTATAACAATGACAAAGCATAGGAAATAAATAATGCCACACCAGAAATCCAAAAGAAGGAATACACACACACACACACACACACACACACACACACACACATCACTGCCACCACTACTACTACCAACACCACAACTAATAACAACAAAATAACAGGAATCAACAATCATAGCTAACTAATATCTCCAATACCAAAGATGTCAATTCCCCAATTAAAAGCCACAAATTAATTTAATGGATGTGAAAACAGGATTCATCCTTCTGCTGTACCCAAGAAATATATGTCAACATCAAGCAAAGACCTTTACTCAGGGTAAATGGTTGGAAAAGATATTCTAAGAAAATGAACTTAAAATGTTAGGTGGTATAGCTATTTTAATATCTAACAAAATAGATTTCAAACCAAAACTAATCAAAAGAGATAGACACTAAATTTTTATCAAAGGAAAAATCTACTAAGATAATATTTCAATTCTTAACATCTACCCCCCAAACTTAAAGGCACTCAAGTTTGTAAAAGAAATACTACTATAGTTTAAATCACAAATTGACCTTCACACACTGAGGAGACTCCAATACCACACTCTTACTAATGGACAGACAAAAACTAAACATAGAGATGCTGGAGCTAACAGATGCTACCAAACAAATAGACCTATCAGAAATTACAGAACATTTCATTCTAACAGAATGGAATAAACCTTCTTTACTGCACCTCTTAAAATTTTTACCAAAATTGACCATGTACTCAGATACAAATCAAATCTCAAAAGATGTAAGAAAATTGAAATAACTCCCTGCATTCTATCAGAACACCACAGATTAAAGCCAGTTATCATCAAAAACAGAAACAAGAAAACACTTGGAAACTCAGTTACAAAATCAAACTGCTCTCTACTGAATGAAAAATGGGCCAAGACAGTAATAAGAAAGAATTTAAAGACTTCCTAGAATCACACCCAAATGTACAGGACAAAATAAAAGCACTGCTAAGAGAAAAGTTCATAGCGCTAAAGGCCTACATAAAGAAAGTGGGGAGATCCCAAAACAGCAACTTAACGGTACACTGGAAATCTCTAGAACAAAAAGAAGCAAACGCACCCAAGAAGAGTAGGCTGCAAGAAACAGTCAAACTGGGGCTGCAATCAACAAAGTAAAAACAAAGAGAACAATATAAAGAATCAATGAAAGAAAGAGTTGACTCCTTGAGAAAAATCAACAAGATAGACAAACCTTATACAACTAATAAAAATTTAGACAAGGAATTTCCAAATTAATAAAATTAGAAATGAAAAGGAGGACATAGCAACAGACACCAAAATATCCAGAAAATCATAAGGCATACTTTAAAAAACTGTGCTCCACCAAGTTGGAAAATCTAAAAGAAGTGGGTAGCCTTCTCCATAGGTACCATTTACCAAAGTTAAATCAAGATCACAAAAACAATTTAAATCGGTCTACAACCCCTCATGAAATAGAAATAATCACTAAGAGTCTCCCAAACAAACAAGCAAAAATGTCCATGGCCATATTATTTTAGCTCAGAATTCTCCCAGACTTTTCAAGAAGGGTTAGAGCAATAATCTTCAAATTATTCCACAAAATAGAAACAAAAGTATCATTGCCCACTTTATTTTATTCTGATACTCACACCACATAAAGACCCAGCAAAGAAAATCACAGACCAATGACCCTTATGAACATAGATGCAAAAATACCCAATAAAATATCTGCAAACTGAATTTAAGAACCCAATAAAAATATCATCAACCACAATCAAGTAGACTTCATCCTAGAGATGCAGGAATGGTTCAATATACAAAAATAAACAAACGCAATCCACTGTATAAACAAAGTGAAATTAAAATGTCATGTGATTGATCATCTCATTCGATGCAGGAAAAGCCTTTGACAAAATCCAGCACCCCTTCATGATAAGTCCTGGACAGTTTAGAAATATAAGGGAGTTAGCTAAACATAATAATAGCAATATATGGCATACCTATTGCCAACGTCAAATTAAATGGAGAGGAACTCAAAGCAATTCCCCTAAAATCAGAAAGAAGATAAGGCTGTTCGCTCACTAAATACCTATTCAATATAGTACTCGAAGTCTTAGCTAGAACAATAGGACAATCAAAGGAGATCAATGGGATACAAATTGGAAAAGAAGAAGTCAAAGTATCATTATTTGCAGATGATGTGATATTATACATAAGTGACCCTAAAAGTTCTATCAGAGAATTCATACAGTTGATAAACACATTCAGCAAAGTAGCTGGATACAATATTAACTCACAAAAATCAGTAAACCTCTTAAATAAAAATGACAAACAGACTCAGGAAGAAATCTATGAAACAACAGCTTTCACAAAGCCTCAACTAATATAATCTTAGTTAACTCTAATAAAACAAATGAAAGACCGAAGCAAGAAGAACAGGGACTGCATGGGTCTTCAGGTCTGCATCAGGTCACTATAGCTTTAGCTCAGCATTTTTATGGGAATCCGGACTGTGAGAATGAGTGGGTCTCTGACTCTTATGCCTGCCCTTAAAACTCTTCCTCCTGTTGAATTGCTGTGTTTAACTTCACTATGATGGTTTTTGCTTCATCTTTTATATTGTGTTTTGTCATGTTTAATTGTTATTTCTTAGAAGCCTGTTCTTTTGGGGAGTAGGGGAGGAACTAGGAGAGGTAGAGAGAGGGGAACCTAAAATCAGAGGAAAGTGTATGAGAAGAGAATCTATTTTCAATATGAGGGAAAAAGAAGAAAACACTTTAAAGGGGATGTTAAACCTTTTTGCTAAGCTTCTCTGTGCTGCTTGCCTTCTATACTAGTACCTGGCTATCTCTCTAATAATCGTTGTGTGACAAGAATTTTCCAGGGGAGATCACATATGCACACAAGTGTGTGAGCATGCACAGACACACATACATACACACACTTGCCTATTGTTCCATTGATCCATGACAATCTATACTACCAAAGCATCTATGCTTAGTTAAGGGATTGTGTATGAAAGTTCCTAATCGGAGAATCATGATATGGACCCTTAGGATCAGAAGCAAACTCATGACACAGGACAGCAGAGGAACATGTATCTTCTTTTATTTTAATATTTGAAATTGGTGTACATGTCTGTATGTCTGTGTGTGAGTATGTCCCCATGCATGTGGGCACCTGCTGAGGTGAGAGCCTCATTACCCTTAGAGATAGAGTTGTAGGCAGTTGTGTTTTGCTGCCCAGGGTGCTGGGAACTCTGTGCCCATGGAAGAACAGCAAGAACTCTTGACCTCTGATCCAACTCCTGCTCCTAGCATGCAACATCCAAAGTGGCTCTTGGCATTGTGATGAACCCTGGGACATGGTGATGAGAAATCAGTGATCACAGACCCTCAGGAGACTATCTCAAGCTGGGCTTCTCTCCTACCATGTAGGCAGGACCTTAGGGAGACAGGTCCAGTATGCACAGAGGAGTCTCAGGAAGAATGTGTGACAGTGGCATAGTTGGTGTGTCATGTGGAGAGTCGGGGCTTCCATAGTAGGAAGAGACAATTGTCTGACACAGCTTTCCTTGTTCCCTTGGACAGTACATTAAAAAAAAAAAAAACCCTTCCTGTGGCCGTGGCTGGGTGGAGGTGGCACAATCAGGCAGTGGAGGCGCACACCTTTAATCCCAGCACATGAGAAGCAGAGGCAGAAAGATCTCTGTGACTTCGAGGCCAGCCAGGTCCACAGGGTGAGTTCCAGGACAGCCAGGGCTGTTATACAAAGAAACTCTGTCTTAAAAAAGTAAAAACCAAAACAAACCCAAAAAAGCTTCCTGTAGACGATGTGTCATAGATTAGATCCTAACTAATCTGCCACCTCAGCCTAACTCATGTCCCCATGGGTTATGTGACGAAGAACCCACTGGAGAGCAGAGGAGAGAGGAGTGAGTCACAAACTTTATTCTTCATGTCACCTCCTGGTCACCAGAAGCCACAGCAGCACATTGTTGATTCTGAAACAGGAACCTCTGAAGTCCCTTGGGGAAGGTGCTGTGGGGGATGGGCACCAATATTGTGATAGTGCATATGGTTTAATCTGGGGTCAGAAGACTAGGTCAGAGGCTAACTCTGGTCTCCTGCTCATTGATTCAATATTTGATGTAGAGGCAGCTATTGTATGGCTTGTCAATTTGGAAATATTTAGTACCTGACATTTACAGAAAAACTGATTGCTGCCTAAATGAATACCATTATCTAATGCTGCCTGCCCAGGAGGTGGACTAGATGGGCCTGGGGTGCAAGGGCAGAAGCTTCCATGTGCTCCTACTCCGCACCATTTAACTGACCCCCACAGTGGAAATGGAGCCCCACCCTCTGCTTTGGGCTGTGTGGTGAGAAGGGGTGGGTTTGCTGGAGGAGAGTATCCTCAGTCAAGGGTATGTGAGTGTTGACAGCTAGTGAAGGAGGGGCTTAAACCCTGTTCTCAGTGGATTAGTTAGGCAAGGCAGGGAAGGGAGGTGACCTGAGGGGTCACTCAACAATAAACCAAATGAGTGAGCTGTAAATCTTGGTATCGTGGGTTTTACCCTCAATTCCTGCATTTGAGTGTAAGTTTGTGTTCAAGGTCAGCTGGAGCTACATGGTGAGGTCAAGGCTATCCTGGGCTACAGAGTGAACTTTTCCATCAAAAGACCAATCGTTTGGGGGGGGGGGGGGGTAAGGGGTGAGATTATGTGGAACAGCTGCTGGTTGCATGTAGTACTGTGATCTTCTGTTAAAGCACACTGAGAAGTTCAAAAGCAAAGAGCCCAGAGAATGCCTGAGAGCAAGTCTGGGGACAGAGGGGAAGGGCTGGGGTGAGGGCAAGAAGGAATTTGAGACCTGGGCTCTTCTGAAAATAGTCTTGAGCTGAGAAAACCCAGTCTTCCCACACTACGCCCTTGTGATGCCCCTGTGATTCCCTTTCCAGTCTGATTCTGGAACTCACTGGCTAATCTGTGCCATCCCCCACCCCCACCCCAATGTCGGAATCCAGAAACTCACTAGCCCTTAACACAGACAAACTATGTGCCCCTCAACCCACTTAAACTCCGCTTAGGCACTGTCCCCATGGAATCCCGGAACTCACCATCCAGTCCTGCACACAGACAGACAGACAGGCAGCAGAGTGAGAAGCAGGATCAGGTGGCAATAAATGACCTTGGTGGCTGCCTCCAGCTACATGGTTTCTTCCCTAGACTCAGGTGCGATGCAATGCGAACTCTCTGGATTGCTGTGATGAAGTGAGCTGTCTGCAAAGTCTGAAAAGGCTCAGTCACTCTCCTTTGATGGCCCCACCCACAGGAGATTTTCAAAACTTGACAGTGAATTCGAGGTAATTTCTCCTCTTTGGGTCAGTCAAATCCAGTTCCTAGTTCCCCTTTTGCGGAATCCTTTTCTCCAGGGTCCCTGTGGGATGGTCCCTACTCCCTTGTGGCTTGCAGTGTGGCCCCTCCCCTTCCGTTGATTCAAGTCAGAGTGCGGGGTGATGGGGGTGGGGCAACAGGAGTGACTGGGGTGGGGTGGGGACCCAGCAGCAGGGGTTCCAGGCTTCTGAGTTCATAACACCCAGATTCCTCAAGGAGCTCACTCAGCAGCCATGTCCTGGGGGACCCTCTGCAGCAAACCTGGACAGGAGGCAAAGAAAGTGGCCACATGGGCTGCAACCAGAAATGGAAGTAACTCTGGCCAAACAGGTTGTGGGGTTTCCCCGCACCCCTCCCCCTGCACCCCATGTTCATGCCTCTTGCCTATGACCTAGGAATCCTTTCTACTCCTCTCTGGCTGCAGCAATCCATCTTCCTGCCCCCTCCCTGGCCCCATCTCCTCTCTCTCCCTAACTGCAGCTCCTCCTTCAGACTCCTTATATTAGTCAGGGTTCTCTAGAGAAACAGAGGTTAGAGAAGGAATCTTTATATATAAAGGAGATTTATTGGAAATGTATAAATAAATCTCTGTATAAAGGAGATTTATTGGAAAAGATTTATTCCAACGATGGCTGACTGTGAATGCTAAGTCTTAGAACCCAGTCTAAAAATCCTGATTGATCTCTAATAAAGAGCTTGTAGAACAGAGACCCTGTCTTTCCCCATAGACTACCTGAGTTTCCAATGCCCCCTCTCCCTTACCTAACACAGGCTGCTGCTACATTTAGCACAGCAGGTTAGGGTGAGGATCCAGGTAGCCACCTAGAGACACTCAAATTCCTGTCTTCTAAGCACAGTGCCTGCCCCTCAATCTGAGGCAGTGAGTTTGAGGTTTAATGCAACCTCCAGAACAACAGCAAACACCTTCTCTGTGCTTAGTTGTTGTTCTTACTCTTTGGCTCTTTGGGGGACCTGCCTTGCAGCTCCCAAACAAATCCCATGGAAACTTATTTTTATGTGTGAATGCCAACCTTAGCTTGGCTTATTTCTAGCTAGCTTTACTTAACTTAAATAATCTCCTCTACTTTAGCCTCTGGGCTTTTACGTTTCTCTACTTTTTTACTTTTGGGTGACTGGATCCTTGAGTCCTCCTCTCCTCCTTTTCTCGTTGTGTGATCTTTTCTTCCCAGATTTTTCTTCATATTTATTCTTTCTGCCTGTCAACCCCGTCTTTTTCTCTCTCCTGCCCTACTAGTGGCCATTCAGCTCTTCATTAGACCAATTAGATGTTTTAGACAGGTAAAGTAACTCAGCATTGCAGAGTTAAACAAATGCAACATAAAAAAGCAACACATCTTTAATGCATCATTAAGCAAATATTCCACAACAGGCAGCCAAGTCACGTGTCAAGAAACATTCATGTTAGGAGCTTCAGGTCTGCGTGTTCTCACTTTGTTTATTTCCCATGTATTCCAGGCAGAGAGAGATAGAGATAGTTAAGCAGACCCATCTGAACTGTAACTATGATGGTTTAAATAGGTATGGCTTGGATAAACTCATGTGTTTGAAAGTTTGGCTCATAGGGAATAGCACTATTATGAGTGCTCCTTGTTGGAGAAGCTATGTCCTTGTTGGAAGAAGTGTGTCACCATGGAAGTGGGTTTTTGAGTTCTTAGAAGTTCAAGTTGGGTAGATATGATTCAATTTCCTCCTGCTGCCTGTGGATCAAGAGATAGAAATCTCAGTTCTTCTCCAACACCATGTATGTTGTGTCATGTCAAGATGATAATGGACTAAACCTCTGAAACTGTAGGCCCACCCATTAAATGTTTTCTTTGATAAGAGATGCTATGCTCATGGTGTCTCCTCACAGCAATAAAAGCCCTAAGACAGTCCCAATGTTGGTTCAGCTACTGAGCAGAAGTCTTTGTCTGCTGTCAAAGAGAACCCCAACTGCATATGGATTTGTATGGTTCCTGGAAGGTAGATAAAGTCACACAAGACAGGCTTTCAGACTAGAGAGCATCAGGCGTGAAAAGAAGACTCTTCCCTGAATCCTCCTAATATTTTAACCATGCTTACAGCAATGGTCCTCTTGAAACTGCCATGCTTCTCTGGACACACATGGCTTTGGAGCTGGTCTGACAAGTAATGGATAAACCACAGAGAACTGTTTAGAAGAGCTGGGATCTGTGCGATGTGATCTGATATTTGCTTCTCTCTTTCTGTTCTGCTTTATTTCTTGCTTAATTTACCTAAACAATTCCTTATGAGTTGGGTCCCCTCACAGATGAGGCCATGTGCCTGCCCAATCCTCTTCCCTCTGACTCTTTATCTACCTGGATTGGAGGCTTCCTGCATTCTAGCCCAGGGTCAGGTGTCACCTGAACAGTGAAATGTTACACTGTGCCATAGACCCTGGGTCAACAGAGCAAGCTTAGTGTCCGTTCACAAGTCTCTGGCAGGGTTGATGAATTTTATTTACATTACCAAGTGATTTAACTTGATTAACAAAAATTTGTGTATTTCTGATAACTTTGCCAAAGGCCTGTTTATTCATTGGACTTCTTTACCAAATGGAATCCTGCCATAAACATGTTATGTCAGAAATATAGGTGGATATGTTTGAATCTTTCTACAATATCGGTATTTATTGCCACATAAAAATTCAAAATCGTATATCAGATATAATTTGCCAAGGAATTCCAATTATTTTTTGATAGGTGGCCACTGGCCAGTATACATTCTTTTATTCCAGCATTAATTACTAATTTCAACTTTCAGATCTTATATTACATATCACACAGTATATACATATCTTATATACTGTATGTATATATACATATACTGTGTACTATATAGTATATGTGTACAATACATATATATGTATATATGTGTGTGTACATGAACTTGCATATATGTGATATATTTGTGTAGGTTATGGAATGCCGTGGGACAATGGTTTTACCCTATAAAGATTTGTTTCTTTTGCTTGCTTAATAAAATGCTGATTGGCCAGTAGCCAGGCAGGAAGTACAAGTGGGGCGATCAGGTAGGAAGTAGAGACAGGACTATGAGAATTCTGGGAAAAGGGAAGTTTCAGTCTGTAGTCGTCACCCAGACAGAAAGGAAGCCTGACGCAGGGCAAGCAAGATGTGACTGCCTCACTGAAAAAGGTACCAAGCCACATGGCTAACACAGACAAGAATTATGGGCAAATGTAATAAGAAGCCAATCAGTTTATATTTAATGGAGACCTCTGTGTGTTTTCTTTGGGACTGAACAACTGCAGGGCTGTGTGGGACAGAAACCTCTGTCAACAATAAAAAGGCTAAAGAAGACATACATACATGTGTGTGATATGTGTATTCATGTATGTGATGTGTGTATGTGTGTGCATGTATGTGTGTAGGTTATAGAATGACTGAATAAGATATATTTATTATGTGTGTATGTGTGTGATGTGTGTATATGTATGTGATGTGTGTGTTTGTGTGTATCCATGTGTGTGATGTGTATGTATTGTGTATGTGTGTGCACGTATGTGATGTGTGTGTGTGTAGTTTATGGAATGGCTGGAGATATATACACATATACATATATATTTATATATGTATATGTGTATATATAGGAGATATATACACATATACATATATATTCATATATTCATATATGTATATGTGTATATATAGGAGATATATACACATATACATATATATTCATATATGTATATGTGTATATATATATCATGTGTGTGCATGTATGTGATGTGTGTGTCCATGTACGTGATGTATGTATGTAGGTCATGAAATGGTCATAGAAGCTTCACTCAGCACAGAGGTAGAGATTGGTTCAGATGCAGTTGTCCAGATAAGACATTAAGGAGCCAGCTGGAGAGCCACAGACTAACAGGGCTTATCCAGGTTCAGGGTTCAATGGAGCTGCAGGGGGTGAAGTCAGGACCATGGGATGGGGAGAGGAGGGACACAGTTAGGATGACCAGATTACATGGGTAGGAACAGAAGCATGTGACAGCTGAAGCACAGGGGACAATCTATTCTCTGCTTGTTGGTCTCTTGATACATGCATGGGAATCTGTGGTGAGATTGGTGGTAGGTATCACCACGATAGTGTCAGGTGTTCTCCTCTTTGTGGGTCCAGGAGAGGTGTTGTTCTTCCTTCAGTTTGGGATATTTGAAAATATATCAGGCCTGATTATTCGGATGTTGTCTTATTTAGAGTTTCTATTGCTGTGATGAGACACCTGATGAAAAGCGTGTTGCAGAGGAAAGCGTTTGTTTAGTTTGCACTTTAATATTATAGTCCATCAGTGAAGGAAACTACAATAGAAAAAAAGAGGGCAGAAACCTGGAGGCAGGGTTGCTGCACAAGCCATGGAAGAGTGCAGCTTACTGACTTGCTCCTCAAGACATGTTCTGTAGCTTTCTTATAGAGCCCAGGGCCACCCACCCAGGGATGGGTCCAACAATGCGCTGGGCCCTCCACCATCAACCACAATTTAAGAAAGCACCCTACAGCTGGATCATATAGACACATTTTCTCAACTGAGTTTCCCTTCCTTCAAATAACTCTAGCTTATGTCAAGTTGGCATAAAACTATCCAAAACAGATATGGTTTTTATATGTCATCACTCTCAAGTGCCTAATTGATTTTGATATGTCTATCAGTGATGTCTTTTTCACTTTTAGGAATAAGGTATTTATCTGCCTTTTCTTGTAGGTGGTGCCAGACAGAAGCCTTGTCTATCTGCACTGGAGATGCCCAGGCATCAACTTGTTGCTTATTAATGAAGCCACCTTGAGCAAGACCCAGTCTGAAAGCCATCATTTTACACAATAAGGAGTATCCTAGAGCAGGGTACAGCCTGATCTCCCCAAGGTCATAGTCTAAGAATGAGAAATGAAACAGTAACAAAGGAAGATGGAGTTGCTGGTGACAATGACCTGTTCCATCTTAATGAGGTGATAGAGGAGTCATGGAGACAGTCAACTTTAATATTTCACACCATGTTTATTCAGAAGTGAAATGGCAGATTAACAACACCATCAGAAGGTTTTGTTTTCTGGCTGTGATGTAGAGAGATAGGGACTATTCCAGAGATGTACCAGAGGCAGCTGTTGACAATGACTGCAGATCAGATTACAGAAGAAGCTGAGGAGCAGCATGGAGAATCACCTAGTGACAAAAAGAGGATATTAATTACAGTGGGCTCCTGCACATCTGCATCCTACTCTACTCCATCTCAGGAGGACTCTTCTCCCCGCTTCACAGACTGTGCAGCTCAGCTTCCCAGGGGATTTTTTTCTTTTTCATTTGGATGTATTTATTTCAAACCTTTCTGCCATTTTGTCTTTCAAATGAAAATGACATTTTGAAATATTTTTAAAAAGAGACTGAATAAAACCAAAACAAGTAGGAGGTCAGGCAGATATCTATATTTTTGGTTCTCCAGGCCTTTTACTTTACTTTTAATGTGCTTTTGTGGTTCTTTTGAGACTAGGTTTTATTTGTGGCCCGAGCTTGCTTGGAACTTCCTGTGTACCACAGACTCTTGCTTACCTTAGCTTCTCAAGGCCTGTTCTGACAAGTATGTGCAACCATACCCCAAGTTCACAGTTCATAAAAATGTTATCTTCAATACTTACCTTCCATAGGACACATCACGTTCATGCAGATGGTTTCCTCAGGGTGAGGCTCACCCACTGCACTTGGGGTGTGCTGACCCCTGAGAGTTCTACGAATGTAGGAGACTTGGCGGCATAATCATAGAGGAGCAAATAAAAAAAAAAATGATCTTAAAATAATTACACCTACTCAAAAACGAAAAAAGCAAAATAAAACATAGACCTTTGTATTAATTGATATTAAATGTAAATCTTTCACACTAAGCATGTTTATTGGAAATACTTTGAAATAATAAATGAAAATCAGAGCTTTACCCATCTTCACCATACTTCTCTGTGCTTGCTCTAGACTGCATATGGCAAAATCTAACCGTGATGGTGCTGAGGATGAGCTTTGCTTTTGTAAATAGCTCATTTCAATTCCAAAATCACAAATAATAGCATCGTAGATTCATGTGCACTGAAGTCTAGCAAACAACATTGATCAAATTAGATGCCTTTTTTTTTTGATTGATTGGCTATTTGCTTTGTTGGACAGGATCTCACCTTGTAGTCTAGGCTTGCCTTGAACTTGGTGATCCTTTTGTCTCAGCCTCCTGAGTGCTGGAAGCAGAGGTATGTACTACTGTGTCACCTCTTAAATAACCTTTGTCTATTCTGTTTTTTTCTTAAACACTATCATAAACCTTTATCTACTAGTGCACAGAGTATGACACAGGCTTAATAGTTGGTGCTCTTCTACAATAAGCTTTTTATCTGGATATATATCCATGCAATAATAATGATGGTGGTGGTTATAACAAATGATAATAATAGTTCCTCATTTTCTTCTTTCTTACTTTGAGATTAGCTTTCCTTCTGTAGCTTGTACTGGCTTCAAACTTGTTATATAATCAAAAATGGCCTTTTATTACTATTCCTCCTGTCTCTACTTCCTGAGTGCTGAGATTCTAGCTATACCCCTATATCCATCAGACATTATACTAGAAATTTAAAACAAATTGCACTAATAACATTTGGCTAAAATGATATTTTCAATGAGCAAGGAACAGAGTCTTTTAAGTCTTTAAATGACTATCATGAGACATAAATGCCAAGTTCCAAGTAGTTTACATTCTGAAAAGTTTTATGTGTCCTCCTCTCAGGCCTCACTTCTGCTACTCACATGTCCATGTTCTTAGGTAAAGAAAACCGAACTTGAAATGCTGAAAGCAAAATAGGTAAACTGAGTCGATAAATGTCTTTATTACGCACTTCTTGCACGTCTGTCTTCCTACTGGACAGAACTGTGGCGTACTGTCCCTGTTGTCACTCTACTGGGCCATAGCACACTTCAACTTGTGGCCACTCCTTGTCCTAGGATCATTGAGATGGCTTTGTGGCTAAAGAGCTGATGGTACAAACATGGTAACCTGAGCTGAATCTCTGGAACAACAAGTAAAGATGGAAGAACTGACTCCGCAAATCTTGTTCTTATACTGTGATGTGAATACATTCAAAACACAAGAAGTTTTCTAGAACAATTGTTGGGGACCAGCCTCCACAAAAACACCTCTTAGCAGGGAAGGGATGTGGGGATTTAGAAATATTAGTAACGAATACAAAGCCACCTGTGAAAATAACAAAACAGAAAAACATAGAAAAGTATCTGGAGGGAGTTTTAGTGAATACTGAAATAGCCCACGTCTAATTTCCAATCGCTTAAAATATCCCTGACCCCAAACATCAGAAATACGACAAAGAACTGCATTAACATGATACAAGGAAATGAACAGACCAGTTGAAGGTTGCAGGCTACATCCATAGTTAAACATGTTGTTTTGTTGCTAGAACAAAACAAGTCACACACCCTAGACGAAAATATTCTGTAGGCACACCACTCCCTGAGTAGAATCCAATATTATTTCCTTAAGGGAACTGGAACTTAGTTGGATCCTTAGACTTTTGTTTAAAATAGAAATATATGTATTTCTCTATTCTTGAAATACAAGGGCTAGATATTAGCCACACCATTTGATAATAACCTTGAGATTGAACTCAACTCAATAACCTTGAGATTGAGCTAAACTCTCTGATCCAAATCTAGGTGGGACGTTTGTTTGAGGTAGAATCACAATCACCTTGAAGGAATAGGGGTAAGTTCCAACTTTCTGACCTTTGGTCAAAGTGGAAATAGGCTCACATTTTTGGGGCCTCCACAAGCAACTGCAATCCCCAGGACATATACTGGGAAAGGATTTCATGCCTTCTATGTGGGTCGCTTCTTGAGTCTAAGATATGATGGGCCTTACCAGGTCTGCCTCTCACCTTCTGCAGTATTTAATTTTTTTCATAGTGATAAGGACCCCAACAATGACTGGGTCAATGACTCTGCAGGTGATGAATATTTTCTTATATGAAAACTGAGTGGTATTTGGAAACTGTGTAGGCTCTTGAGGCTGTGATTCTGATCTTAGGGCAGTACTTTACTTCTGTCTGTAGATATATCACACTTCACTTTCTGCTATGCAGGAGCCAGCGCACGCTCGTGTGCAGGCTAATTCACATGTCACTTCAATCTGTTGTTTAAATTGTAGTTTTTAGTGAGTTAGCATAATTGGCTTGTGGTTTCTGCACATCAGTATCAACTACATACAAAAAAGGGTGTTCGTGTAGACTAAATCTCAGGAAATACATTCCCAACTTACAGTCCTCTTAGAAAACGTAAAAAACCACTCAGTTACATCGAACATGGAGGGACATGAGACAGACAGAGTAAAATGGGGAGTTCTAATGATTGTGAGAAATATCTTTGCGAATGCTTTTGATATTAGTACATAGTAAGGGTCCAAGCAAGGGTCATGTTAAGAGCTCATATACTTGAGGCATTTGGAAGCTTGCTTAATTTTTTTTTTTTGACATGCCTGGTGTCCGAGCAGAAGATCGTATGTTGAACTGACTGGCAACTAGACTGTCATAAAGTTAGATCTTTGCTATCAAGGTTAGTCTATCTGGGCATGGTGGCTCACACATTTAACTACAGCACTCAGAGGCAAACACAGGCAGAGTTCTGTGAGCCTACACAGTAAGTTCCAGGCCAGCAGGGACTGCTGCTTTTTATGTATCATGTTTTTACAGTGAGTCTAGTAACGCTGTTTCTCATGCTCTAGTGAAGAAACAGAAGGCGGCAGACATCTCCTATAGCATTAAGCCTTGCTGCCCTGCAGCGTGTCACCCTTAGAGAGCAAACAGCTTTTAATCAAAGCGGGAACTTGGTTGGGTCATGAGGAAATAACACTCTAGTGAAGTTATCTATATCTTGGACCTTGTCCAACCTGAGGAGGCCTCTCCTGCTACATCCCTCCTCTGACTGCAGAGTTCTGCCCCCTATGCTGGCCCCATCTGTCTCAACCGTCATTCCCAGCCCAACTGAGAAGAAGAGGACTCATTGTAGTGGAGAGATGTGCTTGAGGGAAGCCACGAGGACTCCTTTCCCAAAACTCCAGACAAACCCCATAGCATGCACAGCCCTCCCCAGCTGCATACCAGTCTGTTCCTTACCTATGTGATTCCAGAAAATGACGACACCAATGAAGACACCGATAAGAATAAGGATTACGATTGTGAAGACTACAGTGATGATCGCATTCATATTCCAAGATTTTGGTGACATCTGTACGGCATCTAAAGTCTTTACCGTTTGTCCTGAAAGTATTTTGGATGAACATAAAAATAAGCCTTTATTAGCATCTACTACCCTCCAGAAGCCCATGGGGTTCATATGTGACAATTATTTTACATGAAATGGAGTTGTATATACCTTACCCACAAGGAGCTTATTTTGCTGTAAAGGGAGGCAAATGACCATCCATTATCTTAAATGTGACATATTTACTAGGTTTAGAACATTGGCACAGTTAGTGGCATTTAATTGTTTCTGGTGAGTGTTATACAGCCTCCTTAAGATGTGTCACCAGAGCTGGCCAAAAGGCTGCTATAGAAGAAAGCCATGAAATATTACAAATTGCATATAGACTTGGGGAGTTAATAGGAGACCATTTGGTTTCTGGTTCATTGGTTAATGAAGAACCAGAAATATAAAGAGGTGAGATAAGGAAAGAGAATGGTGAGAAATCCATATGCTCCTTAGAGGCTCTTCCGACAGGAAGAGCATAAAGAAATCAACTAGTTTATCAAATTTACCATTATCCATACATGCTAACATTCAGAGAAACCATTAAACCTTTAAAGACAGTTTCCACACCTTCCCCCCAGCCTGCTGAGGCTACCCTTGAGGTAATCCAGTTAACTACGTACTTGAAATTTCTGTCCAGTGCTTTAAGAATTCATTGAGCCAGTGACTACAGTCTCCCATGGAAAACTTCTTGAGATCTTTCTCTAGTTCCTTGTCATTTTCCAATATGGTTTTAACACCTCTTGCTTCAGGATGAAGCTCTGTCCAAGTCATGCTGTTTGGATCAAATAAGACTAAATTTTGTTTATTAAGGTTGAACAGCAAGGAGGCACCAGTGTTCTGTTCAAGTTCACGTTGACAGCACATGTTGACTTGCAACTCAGGATGATCTGAAAACACACACGGTTAGTATCTTGCACTCTTGATAGAGCCATCACCTCCCTAAATGCTAACCCTTCTTTTGTAGGCCTAGGGACTGGGACAGTTTCTTGTCCTGTGTGCCCTCCACTACTCACAGCTGCAGGTGCTTCCATGCTGGGCTGACACTTAGCTCTTACACGATAGACCTCAAGTGCCCTTCCCACCTGTGCTCTTCCCTTCGTCACTCAAGCTGACTATCTTGACCTCCGCGCCCCGTTCCATACTTACCCTTGGTATTATTTGTCTTTGGTCTGATGTGTAATAGCCTCTTCCTGAACTCTTGCCCCATTTCTTTAACCGTTTGAGTCACATCTTCCCATACTTTGGTGGAATTTCCTTCTCCAATGCTACCCACAAGTTCAGCTTTGTTGGCATTATTGTACTCAAATAAAAGCTTTTCATCCAATGAGCAGTATACCTTAAGCCATGACTTTCCGAGTTCAGAGGAAGCCTCAACAGTGAATTTGAAGCAAAGACTGCGCTTATCTGTGAGAAAAACACATAGATGAGGCCCAAACAAGAAGGAGCAAAGAATCATTATCTGTGATCTCTAGACTCCTTCAGGAAGGTCTGATTAGGGTCGGGGGGGGGGCGGGGGGAGAAGCCTCCATCTTAGATGTCCATCAATTTTAACATCTTTAGTCTTGGAATCTTGGAGGCTCATAGACATCAGGGAGCCTGTAGGAGTCTGACCTAGTTCTTCTGCATGTATGTTATGGCTGCATAGCTTGGTGTTCTTGTGATATTCCTAACAGTAGGAGTGGGGATGTATCTGACACTTTTCTCTGCTTGTGGCACCTTTTTTCTCCTGCTGGGTTGCTTTGTCCAGCCTTGATGTCATGATATGTACCTGGGCTTAATGTGCTTGTTATGCCATGTTGGACTGATGACCCTGGAAAGCCTTCTCTAAGGAGAGTCAGAGGGAGTGTGAATCTGGGGGAGAGGGAATATGAGGAGGAGAAACTGCAGGAGGGGAGGGAGAAAAACTACTTTTGGGATATATGAGAGAAAAATAATAATAATAAAGCTGAAGGAAGGCAGGCAGGGAGGAAGCTACTTTTATCCTCTTCCTACAAAAGCTGATAGGTAAAAAGAATAGGCAGGGTGATCAGACTGAGGCTGCTAGGGGAAAGAAGGGTGGAGTCAGGGAGATGCGAGCTAGCCTCTTGGGGAACAAGTCTACTAGAGGACAGATAAAGCCACAAGCCATGTGGCAAAATGTAGATTAATAGAAATGGGTTAATTTAAATGTAAGAGCTAGCTAGTAATAAGACTGAGCTATCAGCCAAGCATTTATAAATAATACTAAGTCTCTGTGTGGTAATTTGGAATCAGCTACTGGAACAGGGAGCAGGTGCTCAAGACAGAAAAACCCCATCCTTTTTCACCAAACATGGGAAGATTACCCAGGGAGAAGGGCTCCAGCCTTTGCAGAAGTTCATTCATGGCAAGTGCTTACTACTAGGAGCTGGTGTTACTGAGAAGGGATGCTAGTAAACACAGAGCAGAAAAATCTTAGCACAGTAGACCTAGCTGGGGTGAGCAGCAGCGAACAGCATGGAGGGACCATGGTCCACATGATTAGTGTGGTGACACCAAGTAGGGTGGTCATGACTGACAGAACAAAGAAATCCTAGAGGAAAACAGATAGACATCCAGTCAGATTGCACGAAGATACATGATCAGCCAGGAAACCGGATGCTGCCATGCATGAGAAAGCTGGGATCCCCGGTTAGTGAGTTTTACTGGGTGTGGTGGAACATTCTTTACATGCTGAACCTGCTCAGACTGGCAGGCAGGTTCACTCACTGATTTCCAGGTCATCCTTGCTTAGGATTAGAAAGTGGAATCGGCTTCTGAACAAACAGACAAACAAAGGGGCAGTGTGTGGGTATGGACGGTGAGACCTTAGGTGTCCTGATCTGTTGTTAATGTTCAAGGGCAAAGAGCCGAGGGAGTGCCTGAGGGATTGTAAGGAATGGAGAAGATAGTTCATAGAGTACCCAGCGCCTGGGTGCAGGAGTCTGTCCTTGCTAACTTCCTAGAGCCATCACAAGGTGTGCCTGTCACAGCCAGTCACAGCTCTCTGTTTAGAGATTTCTATCTGCCTTCTTGACGTCCCATTTCCTCTAGCCCCTGTGTCCCACTCTGCAGTAATTGATTTCTGTTACTCGTGGGCTCCTCCACATATCTTAGACTGACTGAAGAGGGCCAGGAGGAGTTCCACAGGGAAGACTGCATTCCTTGCCGCCACCCTAACTCCCAGTGCCCCGTCCCCCAGTCAAATACCAGGAACTCACCCGAGGGGAGAGGTGTGCCTTGACAGCTCAGCCAGAAGAGGAGACACAAAATCAGAGCATAATGACTGAGATTGTTTACTGCAGTCCAGGCCATGGATCTTTATTCCATTCCAGGCTGACAGCAGTCATGGTTTGAGCTTTGGAGAGAGAGGAGAGGAAGCGTAAGTAATTTGTACAGATGCCTGCAGATTTCTCCACAAACCAGGGCAGTGAGTTCCTCTTTGTCATGCCTGCTATATCAGTGCCTAGCCCCACCTTTTCCTCGAACTCCTGTGGGGGGGGGGGGCACTCCAGGGTCCCTGGGGCTCTGCTTGCTTCTTTGTGGAACTTAGTGATTCTTTTCTATCCAATACCATCAGTGAACAGAGGTCTTGACTATGAGCTGACTGGCACAGGTCTCCTGTGTCCCCAGGTCCTCCCAGGCCCCGAGAAGTCCCTTCCCAGAACTTACCGGCACCTGCTCCAAAATCGTCACCAGCGAAAGTGGAAGACTAAAAGCTAGTGCTGTGGCTGTGGTCATTTATAGCCTGAGAATCAGGTGAGTACACGTAGGTGATGACTGGACAGAATGGCTCCCCGCCCAGTCTGAGGAGTGCAGAGATTTTGTTTCCTCCTTGGTTACCAAGACAACTTCCGAAGCTCCTCCTCCAACCTGTACATTCTTTACCCCCAGAAGAAAGACAAGTCCTACTTGTTTATTTCTATTTTTAAAAGTGCCTAGGTCTCCTCCCAGATTCTGGCCTCTCTGAAATCGACACGGGTACAGTTACCCTACTGTAAGCACCGCTCTGCACTTCCGGTAACTCCGAAGTCTAAGACTTCCAGGAAGTGTGTGTGGAGTGCAGAGGTTTCCTTGCACACCATTCTTCAGGTCCCAGGGATCCGCCTATCTCCTTCTCCAGCACTCACTTCCAAGTGCACAGCACCTACCTGGTGACTTATAATTTAATTTAATTTTTGGAAGGTGAGTTCTAGAACCAAGCTCAGGTCCTTATGCTTACAAGGCAAACACTTCAATAACTAAGCTGTCGGCACCCCAGCCTAGAGTGTCTTCTTAAGATTTCCACTTCAGTGAATTTTTACAACCATAGTGTCCCTCCAGCTATTCATGCATCCACCCAGCTAACAGTTCAATGCCGGTTAAACAACCTCAAGTGAGTGTTTGAGGCCAGTGTGGTGTTGAATGGGAGTGAAACAATCACACCTACAGACAGAGTCTGAGAAGTCTCAGGTTTCGTGGGCGGCCTTGTTGTATGGTTTTTCTCATCACCATTCAAGAATTTGCAATCCTACCAAGTCACCATGGACAGGAGAGTGTTGCAGCTCTAATTAGTATAAATTTGTGTCTGCGATGTCACAGGAAGGTGAGAATAATTAGTTAGTCAGTCACTTGCATAAATGAAACCCAGAAGGTCACTTACATAATCTCCTTAACCCCATTCGTTCCAATGAGAAAGTTTCACCTTTTGATATGTGAGGATTGAGCAGGGAAAGTTTTTAAAATGCTACATGCATTTTAACTGTTTAAATTTCTGAAAGCCATGCCTGTAGCCCACACTCATTAAAATCATCTCTGGGGCTGAGTCCGTGACCATCTGGAGGCTGGTGTGAGTCTGGCAGCCAGAGGAAAGACAGGAGTGCCCAGGTCCACCCTGCTCTCAGGCTCTCATTCCAGGTCTTATCTAATGCATCCCTGTTCTTGTTCTCCCAGGGACCTCCCTGTTTCGCCAGCCTCAGGCTCAGACTGCCAAGTCCTCCCTGGGTGGAAATACTGCTTCCTACTGTTGCCACCACCCTCAGGAGGCCCCCAGAGAGCTCTGCTGAGGTGAAGCCAGAGTCTTGACTTCACCACAGAAAAGAATTGCAGGATGAGTGAGTTTGGAGCAGAACCAGAGTTAATTAAAAAAGATTCAGAACACGACAGTCAGAAGAAAGAGGCTCCTGGGAGCAAAGTCATATCTGAGGATATGGGTGAGGTCTTCTGAAAAACGAAGCCACTAGTGGGTGCAAGTGTTGCCAAATATACACTTCACAGGTGACTAAGGGACTTTTCTTTTCAAATGTGTTCAATATATGTTTTGTGGGTTCACTGATGGAAACCAAGCTGGTGAGTAAAAGCTTAGATCAAGGAAGGGCAGGGCAAGAGCTTTTCTAAAAATGTAAACTGAGTAGAAATACTGCGAAATGAATCAGGCCGCACTGGAAGGTCCCTTGAGCTTGGGCTCTCAGCTTGGCTCACTGCCAGCTTAACATTTTAATTTGAAAGCATTTCTGTATGAAGGAACTATTGTCCCTATGTCAGCAACCTTCACAGGAAGTTGTGATTGTGCTGGGTTCCCAACTCAACTGGAGAGAAGCCCCAAACACATTCATCCTCCTTCCAGAGACTTTTAGGGTTTTTTTTCTCTTTCTCTCTATGCTGTGTCCTCCAGAGCTGTCCCCGCTCAGGGATGAACCCAAGGCCATGCCACAGTCTTATGGATAGGAATGTCTTCCCCACAGACAGACTACCAAGCTGCTTTAGTCCTGATCACCTCACACTTGAGATGTGGGGCCATGAGTTTCCATCCCAGCCTCCAAATTGTGCTCCTGAATCAAGATCCATGCAGAACTCTCTGGGCTTGGATCTAAGGCATTCAGAGTGGAGGCTACTCTGGGTCCCTGAGTAGAGCAGGGCCCAGGGCTCACAGTTCAGGCCTCCTCACTCTCCCAGAGCCTGAGGATTGGGGATTTGAAGTTGGTGGCTGGTGATCCTGCTTTGTAGCGACTGTGGGGAGAGGATGTGGGCACTCTGAGAGGTTAGGGAGGGTGGGGAGTCTAGTCTGCTTTTTTCAACTAATGCGGAAATATGGTTCAGTGGATAGGCACACAGTAGGTCTCGGGGTCCTTTTTAGTCCTCATCTCAGGCTAAGATCTCCCCAAAATCCAGAGGCCACTAAGCCCTCTACTCCTTATATTTCTTCTGTTTCCAGTGTAGTGGCTGACACAGGACACATGTGTCAACCTTTGGAGGATGACAGTGGTGACCACAGTTGTGAACTGATTGGTTCTGTATCTTAGCTATCGTGAATACTACAGCAGTAAACATGGTGTGCATACATCTGTGCAGGACTTAGAGAATGTGTATATATGCTCAGGAGTGGTGTATCTGGGCCATAGTTTTAGTTGCTTGAGAACCACACATACTGATTTCCATAGTGGCCAAGTCAGTTATCATCCAACAGCCCCGAATAGGGTTCCTTCTTCCTCACAGCCTGCTGGGGCTTGTTATTGTTATTGTTCATTTTCTCAATGACAACTGATTTGATCAGAGTGGGCGGTACTGTCAAGTAATAAATTTGCATTTCCCTGAAGGCTGAAGATGCTGAATGCCTTTTCAGATGTTTATTGCTCTATTGTGTTTTTTTCTTTTTAGAGCTGTCTGTTCAGTCCATTGTTCCATTTATTGATTAGGTGTGTGTGTGTGTGTGTGTGTGTGTGTGTGTGTATGTGTGTGTGTGTGGTTTCTGTAACTTGTACACATTCAGACTTCAACCCCTTGTCTGTGGTGTAGCTTGATGTGTGAGTGTCATATATCAATCTGTTGATTTCATTGGCTAAGTAATAAACAAACTGCTTGGGCTCATAGCTTAGGACATAGGTGAGTGGCGTAAACAGAACAGAATGCTGGGAGGAAGAGGAAGTGAGCTCAGAGATGCCATCCTCTCCTGTCCTAGGCAGACACACGCAATGCAGCTCCGACCCAGGATGGACGGAGGCTAGAATCTCCCTGGTAAGCGCACCTTGGGGTGCAACACAGATGATTAGAAATGGGCTAAATTAATATGTGAGAATTAGCCTAGAAGAGGCTAGATAGAAATGGGCCAAGCAGTGTTTAAATGAATACAGTTTGTGTGTTGTTATTTCGGGGCATAAGCTAGCCGGTGGCGGGAGTTGGGTGGCAGAATGCAGCCCCACAGCTCCCACTACAGTAGCTGTCAAGAACCCCTGTTCTGTGGCTTTCTCTATATGCTTCTGGTTGTGTCCTTTGTTGGGGGAAACTGTACGTGGTACACCTTAGGGGACGGGACAGTCCTTATGTCTTGTGGTATATGAGACCTTTCTCATTAGCTTCTTGTCTATACCTGTATCTTGTTCTGCTTAAGTTTTTCCTTTGGCAATTTCTAATTTTCAGGTGTTATCATAAGGTCTTTGGTCCATTTCTAATTGATTTCTATGCAGTGTGGGAGATTCTGTCCTTTGTCTTAATGTATAGAGTCCCTTTGTCAACCCATGTGTGGCACAGAACATGGGTAAGCACACCCGTTCAGGTGGAAGCCCTGCTGGCGCCATATACCCAGGGAGTCTGGGATGATTAGGTGGAAGCTACACCTCTCTCTCTGCCCAGACCCTACCCACTCAGGAAGCCCTCCAAGGAGATGCCCCTCCCCTCAGAAAGCCCACCAAATGCCAGTCTCTCCCAGGGGCTGCTCAAAACCATGCTTTCCAAGCTACTTAAGAGGTGGCAAGGCACCTGCAGCGTTCTCCTAAGTCCTCTCCCTGCCTTCTGGAGAGACACCCTGGAGACGCTTTGCTCTGCTCAGATTAAACCTGGATTTATTCATTTGACTTGACTGACTTATTACATCGGTGGCAGAGGATACCCCATAACCAGGGTATCACATTCTTAAAAATAAGTTTTCAAAACTGTTAATATATAAAAAGACATTTTTCCATTTTATTTGTAAGCAACAGATGTAACCCTTTATTAAACTTTTTCCCAAAGTTTTGTATGTATGTGGGAGGCAACCCTATGTAAAAACATATTACAAATTTCTCATTGTAACTGTTTATAAGCATACAGTAGCCATTATTTAGTATTTATATCTGCAATAAAACAGCTTGTCCTGGTTGATATACCACACACTAATTACCCTTCTAGTTGTTGTCACAAACTACCAGACAAAAGCAGTTTATGGAGGTGGGGTTGATTTTTCCTCCCACATCAAGAGTACGTCCACCAGCCTGGGTAGTCATGGGGCAAGAATCAGGGGTGGCTGCTGACATCACACACACAGCCAGGAAGTGGAGAGAGAGATGAACACCAGTGTTTGACTCTCTTCTTTTTATCCAGTCTGGAACAACAGCCCAGGAGATGGTGCTTCAGACACTTAGGGTGGATCTTCTCACCTAATCTATTCCGGAGAAGACTTGCCTAGAGAGGCAGTCTTTTAGAGGATTCTCCAGCTTGCTGCAAAGATGAACCATCACATACTAAGTACCTCCTTAATTATGAACCTATTTGTTTTCATGTTAAGAGTGGCTTAAAAACTATGTTTTGCTAGATTAGTGTTTTAAAGGTTTATCCTAAGAGTTTAAGTTATTTAATTGATGAATTTCATAATTTACATCTATTGTAATCACTAAAATACTCATCCCCGACACCATATTGTCTCCTTATTGTGCATTTGGGGTTTATCTCCATATCTCTGGGCTGTTTTTATGCTGAATTTTCTTCTTCTTGAAATGTTATATTCTGTTTTCCTCTCATGATGGCTGTGACTGACCTATGACCCCTACCAATGTTGGTTCACATTTATTATTATTTTGTTTTACGTTTAGTAAAAAAGTATAAAGCATATTTTCATACTTTTTGTGTGCTGTCTCCAGACCCAGTTTCCTGAAGCGTTTTGAATTCTATAACTTAGCTAACTGTCATCTTATTTTCTGTTGTTTAGAGTCATCCTCCTCTCTCCCATTTTGCTGCACAATTAAAACTCTGAATATTTTCTCGGCTCTTGACACACCTCTTGTTTCATATTAGAGTACTTTCTACAGATCTTTATTTTCAACTTAGATCTATTTGGGGCAAATTTATTTTAGGCATTCAATGTTTAGGTATTCAATATATATTCAATATATATTTGTGTATATATCATACAAGATGTATTTTTTAAATTGCATTTGTCCTCTTGAGACAAAACACAAACACCAGCCTTGGCTTTACAAGTTCTGGGATTACAGGAGTGCGCCCTTGTGTTAGTTAGGGTTCCTATCGCCGTGAAGAGACACCATGGCCACAGCAACTCTTATAAAGTGAAACGTTTAATTGGGTGGCTTATGCCTTTAGAGGTTTTAGTCCATTATCATTATGGGACAGGCAGACATGGTGCTGCAGAAGTAGCTGAGAGTCTTACATCTGCAGGCAATAAGCAGTGGTCCGAACACTGGGCATGACTTGAGCATTTATGAGACCTCCACAGTGACACACTTCCTCCAACAAGGCCACACCTACATCAATAAAGCAACACCTCTTAATGTTGCTACTCTCTTTGGGGGGCCTTTTCTCTCAAACCACCACAGCCACCATAGCCAACATCAAAAAAATTTTAAATTCATTTTAGCAGGTAAATTCTAAAGCTGCTCTCTCAAGTGCCTGTCCGTTAGTTATTTAACTAAACCTAGATACTTTTCAAGAGGCACTTCACAGTTATCATTATAGAATAAGGCAGTTAATCACAAAATAGAAAGATTTCCCAGATTATCTGAGCAGGCCCATACTGCTCTATTAAAAATCAGAGAAGTTTCTCTGGTTGGGGGTAGGAAGGCTGAGGCAGAAGTTAGAGTGGTTGTAGACGCAAGAAGGAGTTCTTGTTCTGTGGCTGCTTCTGTGGTATGGGGACAGGAGAGAAACCCGGAGAAGTTAAAGGTACCCAGATTCCAGCCAGCGGGATGGCAGGGACCTCATTTCTGAAAGTCCCAGGACCAGGATCTTCCTGATAACCCGGATGCGTGGGAGAGACACACATACTTTCCCGTGTGTCCAAGCAACAGCCCAACTGCTGTTGATTTTGCCCTTGTGAGACCTACATTGGCATCATTATCTGAGCCAACAGATATCTGACTTACAAAACTGTGATGTGATTGTTAAATAGACAATAGACTCACCTGGGAAGAGTCTCAGTGAGGGAGTGTCTAGATGCAATTGACTTTTGCTCTTATCTGTGGGAGATTTTCTTGCTTGGGTTAATTGACATGGAAAGTTCAGCCCTGGGCTTGGGTCCTGAACTCTGTAAGTATAGAGAAGGGAGTACAAGTAGACCCACACGCATGCATGCATTCTATTTCTGCTCTTGCCTGTTCATGTGACCACCTGCATCAAGTTCTTGCATTGACATCCCTGAAATAATGAAATCATGGACCATAATCTGGTTTGGGGGCTAAAATAAACCCTTCCTGCCTATACTGACTGATTTTGTGTGTCAACCTGACACAAGCTGGAGTCATCAGAGGAAGGAGCCTCAGTTGATGGAATGCCTCTGTGAGATCAGCTGTAAGGCACTTTCTCATTTAGTCATCAATGGGGAAACACCCAGCCCACGGTTGGTGATACCATCCCTGGGCTGCTGGTCCTGAGTTCTATAAGAAGGTGGGTTGAGTAAGCCATGGGAAGCAAACCAGTAAACAGTTCCCCTCCACGGCCTCCACATCAGCTCCTGCCCCCAGGATCCTGCCCTGTTTGAGTTCCAGTCCTGACTTCCTTCAGTGATGAACAACAATGCTAAAGTGTAAGCCTAATAAACCCTTTCCTTCCCAACTTGCTTTTTTGGTCATGGTGTTTCATCACAGCAACAGGAACCCTAACTAAGACACTCCCTAAGTTTTTGTTTGTTTTTGTTTTTTTTTCTTTTTGTCAAGGTGTTTTATTACAGGAACAGAAAAAAATGCAGGACATATGAGACAATAAACACACACTGATTTAGGCAGCATACCAGTCATATTCCCATTGCTGTGATAAATCACCATGACTGCTTGGGGAGGAAAGGGTTCATTCATTTTACAGTTTACAGACCATCAGGAAGGGAAGTCAGGACAGGAACGCAAGGCAGGACCTAGAGGCAGGAACTAAAGCAGAAGCCATGGAAGAATCCTACTTCCTAGCGTGCTCCATGTGACTTGCTAGGTCTGCTTTTTTAAACCACTCTGGACTACCTGTCAAGAGTTGGCACTGCCATAGCCCTCTTACCAGCTACTAATCAAGAAAATTCCCTATAGATTGTCTGCAGGTCAATCTGATGGATTCAATTTTTTCAGCTGAAGTTCCTCTTCTCAGACAACTCTATCTGCATCAAGTTGACAAACATCTAACCAGGACAGGCTTACTGTAATCACAGGTCTACTGTAATTTGCATGTCCATTTGTGAGAACTAATACAGATTCTTATTCAAGAAAGGACCTGACCAACTAATAAATTATTTCCATTGTAGAAAGACTACTCCGTTGTACTCTTGCTGTTGGAGAACCTGGTTTTAGGCTTTAAAAATAGTTGGACTGAGGCTATAATTCAGTGGCAGAGCCTTGTTTAGCATCCACAAGTCCCTGAGTTCAATCCTTGGTTCCGTAAACACAAACCAACAACTTGGAGCTGCAATCCGGAAAGTTGTGGTGTGGTGGTTTGAATAAGAATGCCCGTTGCTAGGTCATAGATTTGAATGCTTGGTCACCAGGGAGTGACACGATTCCAAAGGATTTGGAAGAAGTATGTCACTAGGGAAGGGGTTTGAGGTTTAAGAAGCCCAAGCCATGCCCAGTAGAATTCTCTTCCTGTTGCCTACAGATTCAGACGTAGAACTCACAGTTCCTTCTCTAGGACCATGTCTGCCTATGTGCCACCACGCTTCCTACCATGATGACAACAGACTAAACCTCCAAACTGTAAGCCTGTCCAAGTTAAACGCTTTCCTTTATGAGTTTTTGTGGTCAGGGTCTTTTCACAGCAACAGAACAGTGACTAAGAACTGTAAGCCTGTCCAAGTTAAACGCTTTCCTTTATGAGTTTTTGTGTTCAGGGTCTTTTCACAGCAACAGAACAGTGACTAAGATGTGCGGTTACATCTCTATTCATTGATTTTTTTTTTTTTTGCTTTTTTTATTGAAAAAAAAAATTCCGCCTCCTCCCAGCCTCCCATTTCCCTCCCCCTTCCCCCACTCCTCTCCCTCTCCAGTCCGAAGAGCAGCCAGGGTTCCCTGCCCTGTGGAAAGTCCAAGGTCCTCCCCCCTCCATCCAGGTCCAGGAAGGTGAACATCCAAACTGGCTAGGCTCCCACAAAGCCAGAACATGAAGTAGGATCAAAACCCCGTGCCATTGTCCTTGGCTTCTCATCAGCCCTCATTGTCCGCCATGTTCAGAGAGTCCAGTTTTATCCCATGCTTTTTCAGTCCCAGTCCAGTCGCTTCTTCACTGCCAGTCACAGTCTCATAGAGGGAGAGAAAGATTTAACCACCTTCCCCCATTTTCATAGCTAGCACTTGTAGGTGTGGATGATTTTTTTTCTTTAATTCAGCTACTACTCATCTCTTGTTGCCCTATGTTTTATAAAACTTGGACTTACTGAGATTACAATATGCAGACGACACTTTAAAGGTATTTTATTTGAGGGAGCATCATTAGAAACATGGAGCTAGGTGTGGTAGCACAGTTCTTTAATCCCAGCCCTGGAAGGGGTGGCTAAGACAGAAAGATCCTGAGTTCAAAACCAGCCGGGGCTACATAGTGAGATCCTGTCATGTTCCAATAAATTAATAAATAAAATAATTTTAACATGATAAATGGCAGCAGGGCATGGTGGTGCACGCTTTTAATTCTAGCACTGGAAAGGCAGACGCAAGCAGATCTAGTTCAAGGCCAGCCTGGTCTACATAATGAGTTTCAGGAAAGTCAGGGCTATATAGAGAGATCCTGTCTCAAAAAACAAAAACAATAAATGGACAATTCGGAAGCCAAAGCAGATGAATGACATTCCTTCAGCTATAAGTTACCTACCAACTCATGAATTCTGTAGAGAATCCTATTTCCAAGTTGTACTGTCTCTCGGTATGCAGCAGGAAATCTGTATTTTTGGTGGACACGCTTTAGCTCTTAGACAAAATGAATGCTATAACTGCACCAAGGTCTTGTGCACTCCTTATCCTTTGTGTAGTTTACAGATTTCATGAAGTCAGCTCCTGTGATCCTACATTGTAATTATGGTAGATAAACAAACCATCCAGTCCCTTTCATACATTGGACAGACATATTGGTTTTAGACTTTAAAAACAATCGAGCTAAGGCTATGGCTCAGTGGTGGAGAGCACTTGAGGAACACGCACGGGTCCCTGGGTTCAATCTCTTGCTCCATAAACACAAGCAAACAAAGACAATCATCATTTCTGCAGAGCAGCCCCTTTCCAAACTGCTCTCAGCTGAACTGATCAGATGTTATGAGACATTTTTGTGAATCTAGCAGAAGCTTAATGAATAATTTTAAATAGATTTGAATACTTAATATGCCTAATCCATGTGAATTATAGTAACACTTTGCCTTTCGGGGGAAGTCACTGATTTTGACACTAATACGTAGAACGGTATGTTAGGAACACATGCAGAGTCAGGAGAATTGTGCCTTTAAAAGCACAAATGAGCAGAGAAAACCTTTCTAACCAGAGACACCTCATGGGACGGCTGGCTGTTTACTCGCCATGGGAGCATTTTTCTGCTTAGAAACGGCATAATGGCATAATGGAGTTTTCAGCTCTAGCTGGCAGATGCCATGTGACCTAGCAACAGCAGAGGAAGAAAGCCAGGAGAGATTTCTGCTAGAGATAAACTTACTTCAAATCTTTTCTTCCTACAACATTTCGATGAAGATGTCCCTTCCTTCTGGCAAACTAATATGTAAATAACAATGACAAACAACATCTACTTCTCTTTCCTTATCACCCAGTGTGGGCTGGATGATAATTTTACATAGAGTGGATTCCTGTTCACCCGAGAAGGTATGAACGTAAGACTAAAAGCTAACAATGTACTTTTGAATGCAGTTACTTTGCCTGAGTAGCAGGCATGCAGTAACTGTTTCACTTGACCTGTATTTAACTAAGCAGTTGATGATTTTTTATCTTCCTTTCTTTTATGTTTTTGTATATTATGAAGTATTTTTTTTAAATTTTTTCTCTCTCACAATGGTGAATGCTTTAAAATGGCTTTTCAGGAAAGTGCCACCCATTCTCATCATTGTGAAGGTATTTCATATTTCTTTGTGTTGTAATCCTCTTCTCAAAGGAGTACTCTTGCCTTCCGTTCAGTTATGGCTTGCAGAACATTCTTATCTCACACTACTTGAATTCTCTCTCTCATTTCCACCCCCACTCCCTGCTGCCATGACCAGAGAATGCTGTCTGCATGACAGTCACTATCCAAGGGTTTGTATACTATGAAAATACTGAACAACAAAAATGGTCACTTCTTGTTCTGGCTTCATTTCGGTTATTGTGATAAAATATCCTGACAAAAAGCAACTTAAGGGAGAAGGGAGTTTAATTCAGCTCTAATTGCAGGTTATGATAATAGGGAAATCAAAGTGTCAGGAACTTAAAACAGCTGGTGACATACATCTACAGACCCTGACGAGGGGATGATGCTGCCCATGAGGGGGTGGGTTTTCCAACACCAATTAACAATCAAGACAACCCTTCACAGACATGCCCACATGTAGATGGAGATTTTCTCTCCCACCCTCCAGTTCCCAAATAACTACTCGGAGGTTAAGCTTGTTAGTAGCTAACTCTTACACTTAAATTAACACATATTTTTTATTTATTCTCTGCCATGTAGCTCATGGCTTGTTACCTCATTTCTACACATCCTGTTTCTTCTGTGACTGACTGGTGGCTCTTCTCTGACTCCCATCTTCATCCCAGGATCCCAGTATGATTGTTCCACCTAGCTTTAGCCTGCCTTGCTATAGACCAATCAGCTTCTTTATTAACCAATGAGAGTAATACATATTCACAGTGTACAGAAGGGTTACTCCACAGCACCCAAAGGCCAACCTGAAGTAGACAGCTCCTAAATTATCACTTTCTTCTTAGGTATGGAGGTCAACACGTTTAATCCTAGCACATGGGAGGCAGAGACAAGCCTCTGTGAGTTTGAGGCCAGTCTGAACTACATAGCAAGTTTTGGGGACAACTGAATAACAGAAAGCAAAAGAAAACTTGCTTCCCCAGTATTCAGTTCTGTGTGTAAAAGTACATTAATTGCTGTTTATGAGTGACAAGGAAAATGATAGCGACTATTATCAGGTGAGGGGAGACAGGAGGGAATTTTGGCTAAAGATAGACTAAGACGAAAAGGATAAAGATAGACAATCAGATTACCTACAATGTCCCATCTCTGAAGAGTTCAATACAGAGAGCTGGAAAACCAGGCCAGTGTCTCTCTTCTTCTTCCTCCTCCTCCTCATCCTTTTTTGAAAGAGGGAAATGAAAAAGCAAAGGGCAAGAAAGGAGAGCAAAAAGTGATAAAGGGGGAAGGGAAAGGGTCTGGAGAGATGGCTCAGTGGTTAAGAGCATGGATTGCTCTTTCAGAAGATCCGGGTTCAGTTCCCAGTACTTACATGACAGCTCAGGATGGTCTGTAATTCTAGTTCTAGGGCACCCAACACCCTGGTAAACACCAATGCACATAATTCAAAAAAAAAGTGATGTAGGATGAGAACAGAGCAGGGCCTGCCAAACTGACAGTGGATATTAAGTGAAGAAGAAACAGATTTGAAGGAGGAGGAGGGCTGGTGGACCTGTTTATTGAATCCAGTCTCAGGTCTCTTGGTATTCCTTGCCTGGCTTCTAGAAGTTTCTCTAGTACCTGAGAATTCCTCTACAATGGACATCTTCTCCCCTGGGTTTATTTTGGGAGACTGGTCCAGTCCATGGGTGGTGCTGCACCAGCAGAGTCTTAGAGACTGGTCACATCTGGTTGTTCCTGGAGAATTTTGGATGTAATTACTCATCCTGCCCATGGGAGGGTTCTTCCCCCTGTCTAGAGGAAGGCTTGGCACCTGTGTGTGTGTGTGGGGGGGGGGAGTCCCTCTGTAGAAACTGGTTCCAACCAGATATTCAAGTTTCTGAGAGCTGCTTGGTCCTGATTCTAAGCTTCTTTCCCATAGCCCAGCGATATTCAGGTTACCAATTCCTGTGTGTGGTCTGTCCTGTGATTCCTGCTTTCAGTTTCCCAAGAGAGCTGGTCACAGAGGGTCTTGGGCTGCTGAGCCAATGATGCAGTGGAACCATTTAGTAATGGCATCTGGCTTTCACAGAGTGAAGTACTAAACACACAGCACCAAGGACAGAGGATTTCCCTAGCATCTGTCTCCTCTTTGAATGCTACTACTCTCTAGGGTCCACACTATTTTCCAGGTCTTTAGAATGTCTGTTATTGAAAATTAAGTGCAGGCTTTCTAAGCCTCTGCTTTTTTCAGTCTGTGGTAAGAGTTCCATCTTAGTGGGAACAGGGGGCTACCTCAAATGAACCAATCTCTTGGAGCAGAGCTCTGAATTTTTTTCCTGTTCTTCTCTCTCTCTCTCTCCCTCTATTGCTCTGTCTTTTTCTCCCCTTCCCTTCCTTCCTTTCTTTGTTTGGTTTATTTGTTTTTTGTTTGTTTGTTATGTTTTTGAGACAGGGTTTCTCTGTTTAGCCTTGGCTGTCCTGGAACTTGTTCTGTAGACCAGGCTGACCTCCACCTCACAGACATCCCCCCGTCTCTGCCCCTGAAGCACTGGTATTAAAGGCATACACCACCACCACTCAGTCCCACTTTTCTAATGAAAGTAGAGATATTTGGGCACCATTCTATTTTCTGGTAACTGTTTTCCATTTTTCTACGGATTATTTCCTAGCAACTCAGGGTGTCTTCTGCTGTTTTACCGTCTACCCTTCCCACCACTTCTGCATAGTTATAGGAAACCACCCAGAAGGTTAGGAAACCACTGTGATTAAGGAGTCACCACAGCCAGAAGCCACAGCTGTTGCTGCTGGTCTGGACTCGTTGTGCCTATGAACGGATATTAAAGGCCTCTACCCTTGAAGGATACTGGTGCCCTCAAAGCTGTGGTCACAGCCTGGCATGACTGTGTTCCTGTGGGAAATGCACATGTCTCCACAACCAGGCGTGCCAGCTCGGGTACCGGATGCCTGGCCTTGCTCTAATTCGGCCACATTTGATTGATTGATGGAATCTGAATCTTACCCAGGAGTTTGATGGCAAAGGAGTCAGGAAAAGGTAGTTTTAGGTTCGCTGTTTTTATAATACAGGAAGAGACAGCAGAAAGGAGACAACATGAATGCTACACACCTATTTGCCTCGCCTTCCCTGGGTGTATGCAATCAGAATGCCATTAGTTATAGTCTCAAAAGTATGTAAATAATACTGTGTCTCACTTATTGACTTATCATGTGTACATGTATGGCCACATATCTGCAGCTGTCTACCTGTATACATGATCGCTGCACAGGCAGCAAGATTAATAGTGATTTCCAGCACGGCCTCTAGAGTCAGTTTGTGATCAAAATCTCTGTTCATGTGAAACGGGCAGGTGTTTTCTCAACATCTGTCTCAAAGACTAGCCCTCCCTCCCTGCTAAAGTGGGTGTCACAACAGTGCCTACCCCAGGACACTCTTGTGAAACCCACGTAAGATGGTGCATGAAACAGAATCACCATAGTGCTTGGCTCATGGTAGCTACTTAGTGAATCATGGATATTTTTGTTTTGTGGCCACTGAAGATCAAGGCGGTAGCTCTGATGTATTATACTATCTTGTAAGTCATTCTGTTTTACTGGTCTTGGTGTAGTACAATGAATAAAAACTCAGAGACAGATATTGGGGTTCAACCTGAAGACCAGAAAAACAAAGCAGCCAACCACTGGCTCTTACCTTGATCTCAGTCCTGATGTGGGTGGGTCTACTATCTATCTGTTGCTTTCATTGGTTAATTAATAAAGAAACTGCTTGGCCTTTGATAAGACAGTAGCTCAGATAGGTGGAGTAGACAGAACAGAATTCTGGGAGGAAGAAGGCAGTGAGCCAGACACCATGCCTCTCCTCTCCAGGCAGTCGCCATAGCTCTCCTCTTCGAGATGGATGCAGGTTAAGAATATTCCTGGTAAGATACCATATCGTGGTACTACACTCATTAGAAATGGGTTAATCAAGATGTGAGAGTTAGCCTGTAAGAGGCTAGAGCTAATGGGCCAAGCAGTGTTTAAAAGAATACAGTTTCCATGTAATTATTTTGGGTAAAGCTAGCCGGGTGGCGGGAAGTGTCCCGTTGGTCCATCTACACAGTCCAAAAACTGGTGTTCCTGCCTCCAGGAAACCTCAGCATGAGACTGAGACTGAAAGCTGTCTCCTCCCATTTTATAATCCTTTCTAGTTCTGGGATTAAGAACATGCACCACTACCATCTGGTTTCTGTTGCAAACTAGTGTGGCTACTGGGATTAAAGATGTGTGTCACTGTGGCTACTGGGATTAAAGGTGTGTGTCTTTGCTGTCTGGTCTGTAAGGCTGGCCAGTTTGTTTTAATTTTCTGATCCTCAGGCAAGCTTTATTCATTAAAATACAAGTTGTTATAGTTTTCATCTCTTTAAGAGGCAAGACATGCCCACTCCCGGTGGCCCCTCCCTCCTCCCGCCATCTTAGATTTTCTCTGTCCCCTCTTGGCCTGCGTGTGTGTCTCTCGGGCACTTCTCCATCTCTCTCCTCTTCTTCTCTTCTCTTTCTTCCCCCACACTGTCTCTCTTTCCTCTAAGTATAAATATTCAATTCTATTCTGTATGATGTGTCTGCCCATGTCCCTTCTACCTGCCTCCTGCTCAGCTGCTCGCTGCTGGGAAACTGCACTGGGAAGGACCAGCCCACTGGGGATCTTGCAACCCCTCAGGGGTCCAGCAGCCATCTCTGCCTGGGACTAGTTGCTCTGCAGGCCTGCCGGGGATCTTGCAGCATTTTTAAAACAAATGAAATGACACTACAGTCTGTTTCTTGGTTTTGTTTTCTTTTTCCAGGTTAGTTTCTAATCTGTAAAATGGATTGAATTCCTAAGCTTATAATATCCCAAGTATTTTCCTGGAGAAAACAAAGCACTAGAGGCACTAGAGTTGTTTACTTAGGGGTGTGTGTGTGTGTGTGTGTGTGTGTGTGTGTGTGCAACTTTGCATGCATGTATGTGTTCATGAAGGACAAAGGTTAATTTGGGGTGTTGTTCCTAAGGTGCTATCCACTTTTTCAATTTACTTTAATTTGTGTGTATGTGTGCACATGTCACAGATGTGTGGAGGCCAGAAGAAGGCATCCATCTACCCTGCAGCTTTAGCTGGGATCAAAGGCAGTAGGGAGCCACCCCATATGGGTATTGGGAACTGAGCCAAAACAAGAGTAAGTGCTCTCAACTTCTGAGCTATCTCTCCAGTCTCTTAGCCACCAGTTTTGTCTCCCACTGGGCTGGGGCTCACCAATTAGGTTAGACTGGCTGGCTACAGACCTCCAGGAATCTGCCCATCTCTGAGTCCCTGGCACTGGCATTCCAAGTACTACTACCATACTGAAACTTGGGTTTGGGGATTAAACTCAGGTTCTCATAATTACAAAGCAAACACTTTATAGACTGAACTATCTCATAGCTCATTACTTAACACTTTGTGATAGCATAAATAATGGTCTCCATGCATTTAGATGGGAAATTAAGCAACCCTTATCTAAAATTACAAAGCCTAGATCAATGTAAATACTGACATCATGCCACAGGTGGAAAACTCTATAGGGTGTAGTCAATATGAAGACATACCAAAATTAATATGTTAATTGATGATTAAAACATTCAAATTTATTAATTTATTTCATGTGTGCATATCTGCATACACACATGTACACTTGCTTGTGCCGCTGTACAATGTGTGGCAGGCAGAAGACAAGCTGGGAAAGTCATTTTTCTCCTTCTACCATGTGAGTCCCTGGAGTGAACTACCTGCTGAGTTGTGCTGCCAGCTCGGGTTAATTGTTTTTTTTTTTAAAGACCGAGGTCATACAGCTCATAACAGCCTTTAACTTACTATGTAGTCAAAGATAATCAACTCCTGAGCTTCCTGCCCTCACCTCCTTGATGCCAAGATGATAGGTGTGGCTGGCACCACATCTTGTTTGAACGGTGCTGGTGATTGTGCCAAGGACTTCATTCACGCTAGGCAACCACGCTACCAAATGACATACATCCTCAGCTCCACCAAAATCTTTCATAGCTGACCAGCAGCTACACTGGGTGTTTGGGATCCCAGTGTAGTCTGGAGCCTTTCTCAAGATGGGCTTTTAAACATAAAAGATCCCATCCTGGTTTGACATACTTCAGTCTACTGAAGCAGTAGAACAGAAGCCTACTAACAAGGTTAGTACATTTAGAGACTTAGTCAGAATTGCGGACTGTGATGGATTAGGCCTTTGTTTTCATTCTGGCAGGTGGTACTGTCTACATGCTGAGTTTTATGGCCTGACTTGTAACTTCCATCAATTGTGCTAGGGTCTGGGGGTCACTTATAATTAGGTTAAGTAATTAATAGTGTCTAAGAATTTTATATTTGAAACTATGGTCCTTAACACCTTTCATTTTCTCTAAGTAAATATTCTAGAATCTAAACATGTGTTAGCGTGGTGACTATTAAGTCTAAAATGGAAACTCCAGCTCCCAAAATCCAAAAAAACAGTCCTAATATCCAGAAAAGGGCTCAACTTGGACTTTAGGATGATTTCTGGTGGTTAGATAAAAACCAGCATTCCTCGGGAACTTGTGAAGTCAGCTCCATCAGAAGGCATCTGTCTTAGTCGATGTTCTATTGCTGTGAGGAGACAGCATGACCACAGCAATTCTTATAAAGAAAACCATTTAATTGTGGCTTTCTTACATTTGGAGGTTGAGTCTATTATCAACATGGTGGCATGCAGGCAGACATGGTGCAGAAGGAGCTGAGAGTTCTACATCCAGATCCTCAGGCAGCAGGATAAAGAGAAAGTCACTGGGCCTGGCTTCAGCCCTTGAAACCTCAAGCCTACCCCTAGGAACACACTTCCTCTAACAAGATCACACCTACTCCAATTAGGCCACGCCTCCTGATTCTAAGTAGTTCCATTCCCCGATGACTAAGCACTCAAAATATGAGCCTATGGGAGCCATTCTTATTCCAAGCACCAGGAGTCAGTTCTATCAGTGGCAGAAGGGATAAAATGGGTACCTGAGGTGTCTGTGAGCATAACAAAGCACAGGCTGGTCTCCAGGCTCCCTCAGCATCACAAGTAGCTGTTAGACATTTAGAAGTCCATCTTAGCATCCTAAGTCTCTCACTTCCTCCTCTAACCTAAGCCACTCTATGTCATGAACTTTCCTACTCCAGCTACTCATTTCTCCTTATAACCCTGTTATTTTCCACAGGCTGGCTCTCTCTTCCTCCCTCCTCTCCCTCCCTCTCTCTTTTTTTCTCTCTCTCTCCATCTCTCTATTCCACCCCACTCTGCTCTTGCTTCTCTCATGACCAGATCCAGTCTGTTGTCCATGTTCTTTCTTCCTCTGCTCTGGACTCTCCCAGATGACCCTGGTTGTTCTCTTTCTCATATCTACCATAAAAAACTTCTCCTTAACCATAACCTGGACCATCATATCATCTGTTTATATAGTGATATAATTCCCTACCAGAATCAATTTAGAGAACAAAGGATTTATTGTGACCCAGGGCTTGAGGCAGACAAGGTATAGAGACAGGGTTTTTGTGTGGGCAGAGGAATTCCTGTGTGGGAAGAGAAGGCCAAAAATAAGGCTGGGCTATGAACCTCAAGACCTGCCTGCTTCCTCCAGCAAGGCTCCAGTTCCCAAGGGCTCTAGTACCTCTCCAAACAGCAATGACATTTGGGGATCACATGAGCAGGGGACTTTCTACATTTCATAACAAAGCAAACTGCACCCCTGAAACATTATATATCCAGTATGTCAGGCAAGAGTTGATGAATCTATATTAATAGTAGATTTTCTTAAGCCTTACATTCTGCCTACGAATAGGATAAATCTCTTCTGTGATTCATGTTAAGCAGGACACAGAAGGCACCAGGGGGCACTTGAGGTGAAGACGGAAGAGGAGGGGAAGTTACTGTGGTCTGTCTTCTCAGGGTTAAAACAAGGCTGAACCCAAGGCACAAAATAGTAGGATGTTAGTCTTCCATGAAACCACGTGTAATGGTTGTTGAATTCAGTCTTCAGGCACCCACATGTGCATGCCTCGGGAGAGTGATCGTGTGTGGTTTTATTACCATCCTCTGGATTTCCATCATAAAGAGGTCACATTAACGAAGCAAAAACACATAACAAAGATTAACAATGTTTATGGTTTGGCATGGATTCTTATGCAGTAGAAAGTGCCATTACTTTCCATTGTGTGAGGTCAAGAAGAAAAAATATCCATGTTTGTACGCTATGAGGATTATAAACTTTCACAGCGCTTAGGAGAAGGTGCACTCGATAAATAGATGAACCATGAAATTACAGCCACAGCCACAGCCACATGTAACTTCAGCTTCAAAAACAAAAAAAAAAAAAAAAAAAAAAAAAAAACTGCTCAAATGCTCAAAAGCAGGTATCAGGGCAATAACAAATGTTAGTGATGAATAAAAGATGAATGGGTGATTGTTGAGAGATGGCTTAAGTTACAATTACTATACTCAATTGAACCATTTTATCTCTCCAATCTGTTTTATTAAATGTGGATTTTTTTTTCTTACAATATATTCTGATCACAGTTTCTCCTCCCCCACTCCTTCCAGATCTTCGGCACCACCGGACTCATCCAAGCTGACACCCTTCCGTCTCCCTCTCATTAGACAATAAGCAGGCAGCTAAGAATAATAAGGAAGATAAATAAAAACAAACAAATCTGAACAGGACAAAACAAACAGAAAGAAGAAACAGCCCAACAAACACATACAGATGCACACACACACACACACACACACACACACACGGGGGGGGGATGGAGAGAGGGAGAGAGAGAGAGAAACCCCACAGGAATAAAATCAGAAACCATAATGTATAAGCAAAAAAACCTGTATTTTTTTTAAAAGACAAACTCAGAAAACCTTCAAAAACACCACTGAGTTCATTTTGTCTTGGCCATCTCCTGCTGGGCATGGGGCTTTGTGTACCCTGTGAGACTCCATTAGAAAAAAATGAATTTTTCCTTTTTGGGTGGTTCTCAGTTGGAGGTAGCTTCTGGGTTAGGGATGGGGGCTTGTGTCTGCTTCCCCTCTCAGCACCGGGAACCTGTGTGGTTTAGCCCTGTGCAGGCCTGTGCATACTGCCTCCATCTCTGTGAGTGCATGTGTGTGTCAGTCTGTCGTGTGTAGAAGTCTTGTTTCCTCAGTGTTCTCAGTTCCCACTGGTTCTCACAGTCTTTCCGTTCCCTCTTCTGCTGAGTTCTCTGAGCCCTGAGGGGAGGGGTTTGATGGAGAAATCCTATTCAGGACTGAGTGCTCCAGGGTCTCTCACTCTCTGCACATTGTCCGTTTGTGGGTCTCTGTATTTGTTCCTCTCTGTTGCCCGAGGAAGCTTCTCTGATGCTGGCTGAGCACGACACTGATCTACCAGTACAGTTGAGTGCTTTCAGAGTCATTCAGTTGATATTTTCTTTTAGGAGACAGTAGTATATGGTTTCCTTCTACGTCTATTACCTACCTAGCCTCAGGTGCTGGGCCAGTGAGCAGTGTTGGGCATGGGTTCCCCATCACAGAATGGGAGGAGTGGGCCTTAATTCCAGTCAGATGGTTGTTGGTCAATCCCACATCTCTGGTGCCACTACCACACCGCTGTACCTTGCATTCCTTTTCGTTGGCTAACGCAGCTTTGTTTGCCACCTGTCTGATCTTTCTGGAAACTCTTGAGCTAGCTGCCAAGGGTGGAAAGCCGGCCCCAGATGAAACTCGAAACTCACACAATGTAACAATTACTATATTATTGTTCCTGGGTGCTGGGTGTGGTAACATGTGTCTGTAATCCTAACCCTCTGTGAGGTAGAGGTAAGAAGGATCAGGAATTCCAGGACAGTTTCAGTTTATTAATAAATTCAAGGTGAGCCTGGGGTGTGTGAAGCCCTTTCTCAAAAATAACAACAACAACAACAAAAACAGGTAGGCATTGCCAAAGCTAAGTGTGGCCTCAGACCCTTCATGTTGCCTGTCTTTTCATCCTTCGCTGAGTGGCAAGTATGTAGGAGACCATGGTGGGCTGGTGCATTGGCACAGGAAGTCAATTTTAGTAAAAAAAAAAAAAGTATGGGATAAATTAACTAATTCATATTTATATTAAAACTAATCTAGCTGTAATGTGGAGTAAAATGACTATTCAGACAAGAGCTAAAAAATCAAAGAAATTTCTCTCTTGCAAAGGGTTTCTTTGAGGTGTGATTCTAGGTTTATTTATTTATTTTTTTTAGAGTAGAAACTGTGTTTAGTCACGCATTCCGTCAGTCTTGGCACACCAGAGAAACAGAGATCATGTCCAGTGTCATTTGAAATCTAAAGGAGAAAAAGCACAGACAGAAAACTTGATTTCTATATAGTCTGGATCCATGGGCCTTCTTCGGTTTAATTTTAGATGCTTCTTAACCAATTAGAAAAGTCAGGGAAGTTGACTTTAGTGGCCCAAGGAAGAACTTAGGATGACCTATGACCCTAGACTCTTCTGTATAACCAATTAACCCATGACCCAAGCAAGACAGTTAGTCTCTGTCCCTCAACAATGCAGAGGTGCATTTTTAGTATTAGTTATTTGTTATTATATGTGTGTATGTTGTGTGTGTGGTGTGGGACATGTATGTGTGTGAGTATGTGCATGTGTGTGCATGTGTGCATATGAATGCCATGGCAAGTGTACAGAGAGTAGAGTCAGTTCTTTCTACCTTTATGTCGGTCCCAGGGATTAAACTTACTTGTCAGGCATGTACAGCAGATGTTTTACCTACTGAGTGATTTCACCAGCCCAGACAAATGTATTAAAAAGAAGTAATTATGAATAGCCATCATGCTTGCCTCACGAGTTGCTAGAGAGACCAAACAAGGTAAGAATTGTGAAGCGAGTCTTGATGGGGTAGTTAGGAGGGTAGAGACAGAGACTGGGATCTAACAGCTGAAAGCCCTTGAATGACTGCGAGGCTGGCATGTGATGAACAAATTTACTTTCAAACATTAGCAACCCAGCCTGTGGTTAGAACTTTATCCGACAGCTTCAATGGTCGAGCTTTGCTTTCCTCCCTGGCTGCTGGCTCCCTCCTAATTCTGGTTGTTCGATGCTAGAGAAACACATTCTCCTTGTTGCCAGGGGAAATGGGCAAGAACAGGAAGGAATCTTCTGGAATGTACCTGATACCGTCTGGAAACTTGGGCCTGCCAGTGTGAGCGACCCGAGTGGGACCCGAGTGTTAGTGCTGTGCCAGCCATTTGCCCCCTAAGGCTCTCAGGAACCTAAGTCATTGAGATGACATGGGGAACGGTGCCTTCCTCCAGTTTTTGGATGACTGTACTGAAGCTTAGAGAAGCTAACACTTTCTCCTGTGTGGTCTATCTGAGCAGTGTTTTTCCTCCAAACCCCATGTATGAATCATTCTTTGGTCATTGTGCTGGCTAGTTTCTGTTTACTTGAAACAATCATAGACTTATATGTGAAGAGGGAATATCAATTAAGGAATTGCTTCTATCAGATTTTCCTGTGGGCATGTCTACGAGGAGTTATCTTGATAACTGATTGATATGAGAGGGCCCAGCTTATTGTGGGTAATGCTATCCGGGGTCAGATGAACCAGGGTTGTATGGGAAAGCTGGCTGAGCTGAGGATGAACAGCAAATCAGTAAGCAGACTCCTCCATGGTGTCTGCCTCTGTTTCTGTTTCAGCTGCTGCCCTGATGTCCCTTGATGGACTCTGATCAGGATGGATCAAATAATCCTTTTATGGCCAAGCTTTGGTCATGGGCACACAGCAAACTACAATAGTCACCTCCCTCAAGAGGTCTCCAGCGCAGAGACCCTCCTTTCTGAGTGTTTCTGTGGGCTACATGAGATTCTTCACCTCCAGAGCCAGCGCTACTGATGACAGCATCCTCTGATAGACTGAAAAGACCATGCGGGAAGGGGCTTTGAATAGCAGGATGAGCAAATATATGAGAGAATGGGCAACAACACTTAAAATACTTAAAAATAGCAAGCTCTCAGATGCCAGTGCGTGAGTCACCTTGCCTTGTGGATCCCTACAGATTCTTATCAAGCTATCAAGAGTCTCCTCCCAGCTAGGTAGGCAAGCGCCAAATATCACTGAGACGAGGGGGATTTAAAAGGGAATTTCTCCAGATCCTGCTGGTTCTTGCCCAGTCAGTCCTATTGAAGTCACAATTGACCCTCAGTCCGGGAAACTCTGGACCAGTGTCTTGTGAAGACAGCACAATTTGAGTAGGAACCAATGAGCTAAAGCCAGCTCATCTCTTGGAAATTGTTTCAGTTCTCTCAACCAATTTCATACTAATGAGTCCTGAGTGCCCTTTACAAAGTCAGCAAAGGCTCCGCAAGCTGTGTGACCTTTGAGAATATTTTAATGGACCCTGCAGCTATCTCTTCTGGGGTGGCCTCCCCTTGGAAGGCTCATACATGCTCTCCTGCTGAGGCTTGGTTTTTCAGGTCAATTGGAGTGGTTTGTTTCTCACTCACTATCACAGACCAGGCGAGAATAGCATTTAACTGGCTCTGTGACCTTAACTGATGATAGGAAAGCCTGTTCTAGGGCGATAGTTCTCAGCCTCCCCAATGCCGTGACCCTTTAATACAGTTCCTCATGCTGTGAGGACCCCCAACTGTAAAATTATTTTTGTTGCTGTCTCGTAGCTGTAATTCTGCTACTGTTATAAATTGTAATATATATATATATATATATATATATATATATATATATATACACACACACATATATAATTTTGGAGACAGAGGTTTGCCTAAGGGGTCCCGAGTCACAGGCTGAGAACCATTGTGCTAGGGTGAGTCACTATAATGCTTTCAAGCTGTGGCTTCTTTTCAATGCAAACTTCGGATGTACCAGAGGTCAGAGGTCAGTTTACCACCTGTGTCATGGTTTCTGTGCTAGGAGGAGAGGCTGGTGACCAACAGCTAAATGGCTGGGCTGCAAGTTCGCCTCTTCCAGCTGGAAGAATATGAAGAACCAATTTAAAATATCCACAGCCAGGTTACCCACAGTGCCTCTTAGGTGTGGTTGGGACACAATTTGTTGAGACTCGAACTTCTTATATAACCAGCATCCACTCTATCACAGGGATGGGCTTGAGTGCTGGAAGATTCGTTTCACAAGCTCTTAGTAGGCACTGCTGCATGCCAGGCTCTGTGGTCAGTGACTTCTGATGACCCATCCTGTACCTGACCTATGAGAGCAGATGGACCCCACGGTTTCAAATATCTGTGATTACTGCTTGTCTAGAGTCACTATTGTTGTGATGAAACTCTGTGACCAGAAGCAAACTGGGGAGGAAAGGGTTTATTTGGCTTTTACATCTGTTCATTATGGAAGGAAGTTGGGACAGGAACCCAAATACAACAGGAGCTGACACAGAGACCATGGAGAGGAGCAGCTTATTGCCTTGCCCACCCTGCTTTTTTGTAGAAACCAGGACCAGGTTTATAAAAACCAGCCCGGCGTGGCCCTGCCCACAATGGGCTAGGCCCTTCCACACCAATCACTAATTAAGAAAATCCCTACAGCCTTGCTAGAACCTGATCTTACAGAGGCATTTTCTCAGTTGAGACTCCCTCCTCTGCAATTGCTCTAGCCTGTGTCAAGCTGGCATAAGACCAGCCAGCACAGTGCTGCCATGGGCAAGTGCAATGCCAAGGGTGGAGGCAGCTTAAGATATCACAGCCTCAAAGACTGCTATGATTCTGAGCTCCAGGTTTAATCTGCATCACCTCCTGCTAGCCAGGGCCCCACAAGGGTGGTGATACAGCCGCTATGTTTGAGGTTGTCCCACACCAACCACAGGGGACAATAGACCTAATAGCTCAGGCGCATCTGTGAAATGGATGGAGACTGTGGAAGCTTTCGAAGAAATGCATCTGACACGAGTATTTGCAAATGAGGCGGTTTTGCCAGGTGAAGAAGTGAATGAGTGATTCTACAGATAAATGTATGTGATTAGATCTAAGTCTCACCTAGCTGGCACAGTGGCATCCTTTTTTGTATAAGTAATTCCAACAGCAGCATGAGCTTAGGCCCACACTTGACTTCTAAGTAGATGTCTTTTCTGAAGTGTGTGTGGTGCTTTCCTCCCCTGAGAAGCCCACCTGAGGTGGGCAGCAGAAAGTCAGATCAGGATGGGACAACAGAATCAGTCTTGCCTTTATTCCTTTGTTTCGACAGGAAATTCACTGTTCTCTACTATCTGCTGCAGGGTGAACACATCTCCATATAGACTGGAGACTTTATCGCCAGTGCAGCAGGATTAGTGAGTGGGGTGACCTTCAGGTGTTTACAATGTTAGTATGCAGTCTTCGGGATGGATTCATGCTGGTTAGCAAAGGCATGAGCCTGTGAGTTCAAGCTCTCCTTAGTCATCCTGTCCTCTACCACATGGGCCTTTATGAACTTAGGTTTATACCATAGAACTATAGGAAATTAATCTCCGTTCTTTATACACTGCTCATTTTCTAGAGCTGGTGAGATGGCTCAATGGGTAAAGTTGTGTGTCCCCAAGACTGATGACTTCAGTTTGGTCCCCAGGTGGAAGGGGAGAATCTTCAACTTTAGCAAGTTGTCCTTCAGCCTCTACACTCAGGTCGTGTCATAAGCACGGCCCCTCCCATATACACACATCTTCCCACAATATCTAAATAACTAAATAAATCTGGTTGTCGTGGTGCATATTTTTAATTCCAGGTAGGGAGGCAAAGGCAGGCAGAGCTGTGTGAGCTCCAGGCCAATTGGGGCTATATAGTGAGATACTGTCTCAGAGGAAAACCAGCTTCACTCATTTCCAATATTCCCTTATTGAGCACAAAATGAAGTAAGTTACCAGCAGGGGAGACCACCATCCCTTTGGCGAGCACCTCTCCTTCCTCCTTCCTAATAGGGATGACTCTGTTAGCCACAGTGTTGACTGCTTGTAGGCTAAGTCAGGAATCACAGCTCATGATCTACCTCTAACCTGAGCCACACCTTCTGGTAGCAACCTACTTAAAGGACATGGAAGAAGGAAGCTTTGACCCTTTTCTTGCTTGCGCACATCCTCTAGCAAGTCCAACCTGTCAATGGAATTCGAGCCTACTTCTTTGGGATTCTGGTGTCTACTGAAGACCAGCTGAGATATCCAGCCTCATGGACGGAAGAACTACTAGGTTCTTGGACTTGCCATTGGTAGACAGCCATTGTTGAACTAGCTGGACCACAGCCTTTAAACTGCTCTAATCAGATTTCCTTTCTCTATCTCTCTCTGTTATATGTTCAGTCTGTTCTTCTAGAGAATGCTGAGCATGGGAGATGCTTCCTAAAGAGCAGGCTGTGTGAGGCTGAGGCCTTCTTCCAGAAGCTTATTTACAGTAAATAAGAACATTAGTAACAGAAAGCACTTGAGTGCTGGGGAACACTTATACCTGCATAAATCACCTCCTGCCTCAGAGGAAAAAAACCTGCAGTAGGAGGGAGTCAGTGGGAAGGCTGGTGTGGAGATGGGGCAGGGATGCTGTGGCATTGGGAACTCCTGGGAGCACAGCCTGTTCGGGGGAGGGTCAGTATCCACATAGTGTAGGAAGGTGAAGCAGGAAGGGGAGGTTGGCACTGAGCCATGCATAAATTAAACACCAGATTTAAGTGTCTCCACCATGACGGGGAGAAGGTAGCAAGGTGGGATTTAAGTTTATGCTCCATCTGACCTGAAGACCCGATTTATCTCCTTGGAGGTCTGTGTAAACAGTTCAGTGAAATACTACATAATTGGGAGGCACGTGGCAGACATTTAGGAAATCTTTATTGTCAATTCAGTTTGTAATTCACAACTTCCCTGAATTTCTAATGCAAAAGGCCCACAGCGAATTGGTTTGTGCAAGAGATGCCTGTGGGGGAGGCTTTGCTCACCAGGCAGCAGGAGTTTTCCATGGGTAGAAAAGTTGGCACACAGCCCTTGCAAAATGACTCTTCATTAATCGGTGAGCTTAAGCTTCAGGCTTGGTTTCTGTTCTTTTTGTTTAAGGGCATGCATGCGTGTGTGTGTGTGTGTATATAAGTCTGATGTGTGTGTGTGTGTGTGTGTGTGTGTGTGTGCATGTTTGTGTGTGTGTAAGTTGAGGAAGGAGAAAACCTGAAATCCTACTGTTCTCCATAGTAATCAGGATGGAACAGGAAGAGGGAGCCTCAAAATCCACGGTCCTAAGTGCATGGCACTCAGGGTACATGACTTTGTGGGGCTCCTAAGTTGTACTCCCAGGAAGAACTAGCCAGGACCCCACTCCCCATTTTTAGGATCCTTTCCAATGGTGGGCTGCTTCTAGCTTCTGAAAATGTTTTGTCAATAAACTTTAGAATGGAACCTGTTGGTGGTTATAATAATAATGATGGTGATAACAATTATTTCAAGTTCAAAATAAATAAAAAAATGTTGAGTTTTTGGTACTTAAAAATTAAGAAGTGAATATGTTGGACAATGCAGAGCTCTCAGCCTGATTGGATGATTAGAAAGGGTAAAATCCGGTCCCTCTTCCCACCAACAAAAACAAAGTTATCTTTCTTTGAAACAAAGTAGAGTAAATGCTGAACCTGATGGGCTTGACTTTTTCTAGCAAGTGTTTTCTGTCTTGCTTTTTAGAAATCAAACTTTTATTAGGTGATGCCACTCGTCCCCGTGTAGCACTGTTCAAGTGTTCCGTCCTCACAGCAAGTCTGGGCATCAGCGAATCTTTTTCCTGTTTTTTAAGGGTCTCACTATACAGCTCTGGCTGTCCTGGAACTCACCATGTGGATCAACTTGGCCTCGAACTCACAGTGATCCTCCTGCCTCTGACTCCCAAGGAGTCTGTCATAAATCAAGTGCCATCCCAGTTGATAAGGAACTGTGCCATGTTTGCCCAGGTTGGGTTAGTCATGCTCTCTTTGGGCTTCTGACACTCAGGTAGGTGACCAAGCCACAAAAGGCCTGAAGTTGTAAGCATTAAAAATTAAAAATTAATTCTTAATTAATTAACTAATTCTTAATTAAGGACTCCAGTGATGCCCTTCCCAGATACTGACGCCAAGAAAGGTTTTGAAGAACCATCTGGCCACTTAAGAAATGATATCTTTGAAGGATGCAACTGGATCCGTCCAATCAACAAACTAACAAATCCAGATGTGGTGGTGGGGCATGCCTGTAACCCAGCCCTAGGGAAACAGAGGCAGGAATATTAAGAGTTCAAAGTTATTCTGGGTTGCATAGCAACAGGAGGTTAGCTTGAGGCCCTATATCAACAAACTAAAAGTAAAATAAAGTATAAGCCAAAGAGCAATTTATTAGTGAATCCTTCATAATCATCTCTATTACATTGGGTAGAACGTGTGAAAAGTATTTGTCTTTTAGACCTATATAGGTGCTGGAAAAATGTTAGTTTCTTTCCTTATACAGTCTCTTCCTGTGGCTTCTACACCATTTTCATCTGAATTGGCTTTAAAAACTTCCTCATTGATCCTGAGATGTGTTATATGTGATTGACTTTACAAAGAGACCCGGGACAGAGATGGGAATCTGGAATTTGCACAGAGGGTTCCTAGGCTGTGCTGTCCGGAAGAGGAGGGGCAAGGGCATCAGACCCACGTCTCACCCCAGTCTTGCATCTACTCCTTCCCTCCTCATTCATGACTCACCTTCCCCGCACTCCAAGCTGATCTGGCCCCTGGGACCCATGTTCTTGATATACATGGTTCCTTGTCTAGCAGGGCTCCTCTTTGCCATCAGGTCTGAGACAGCATCATTTGTTTTTTCCTGGTTCTAACTAATAATCCATTCACACCCCAAGTCCAGAGGATGAATAGCAATACTCAGGTTTCTAATTTACTTTGGGCGTGGCCCAGTTCTCGGTTTCCATTTCAGCCAACTCACACATTTTATGGTGAACCTAATGAAATGATGTGGAAAATAGAGCCATATCTCACAGCCCACTTGGAGGTCATTTCGGATGTCTGGAGCCCCTGACATCATTCTGTCTAGGGAACAAGGAGCTCCATGAACAACATCAATCCTGGGACACTGCATCTGCTTTTAATGTTTATTTAGGCTTCACAAAACAAGCAAAGTTTACTTATTGTTTAGGTTGCCAAGAGACATAGTTTATCTGAACATCTCAGGGTACGGAGCATTTTTACTCCTTTACAGTTGGTTTATGGCAGGTGTTTCCATGCGGTACCTGATTGGGAATGTGGCTCTATTACTATGGGATACCTGGTTGGGAATGTGGCTATATTACTATGCCACAGACCAGCTCAGGGGAGCCACTCAGACCGTGGAAAAAGCACTTGGCTGGATTTCTGTCATAACAGAAAGGCGGATACAATTTTGTTCTTCTGTTTTTTAAGTTAAAGATTCCTTACTTTTCAAATTCCTGGCACCACTAACCCAATTTACATGGCAATATATTTGATGTAATGAAAAGGAAAAAAAAAAAGGCAAAACTGCAACAGTGAAAAAGACTTTAGGAATCCACATCTAATTGACACTACAGCGCATGGGCATCAATCAGAAGCTGCAAACTGTCTATTACAGTCCCGGACAAGAAGGGTTTCCTGTTTACACTGCAGTAACTTTTCTGACTATGGGTAATCACTTCCTCTGTAGCAGATTTTTCCAGTTTCTCTAATATACTTGGTAGCACTGTTTCAGAGCAACCTGCAGCTTTCCTGACAGCTCCTCACTCTTTCATGCTAAGAACTGTAGCCCTAAGATGCTATTTTAAAAACCTCTGCTGCTGTATCCACCACTTCTACCACCAGAGCCATGGCCACCATGCAGGGACTGTTCCAGCTTCTTCAGGCCAAACTACACCCCTTCGTGGGTCCACAATTTGACTGCTGTTGTTCTCTATAATTTTCAAAAGCGTTATAGTCTCTACCACCACCATCATCATTACCGTCACCAAAATTTCCTCCTTCATTGTAACCACCACATCTGCCTCCTTCACCACTAAATCCACCACCTTCATTTCCATATCCTAGTCCACCACCATTGTGATGGGCTGAATAAAAATGGCCCCCATAGGACCATAGGAAGTGGTGCTATTAAGAAGTGTGACCTTATTAGTGGGTGTGGCCTTGTTAAAGGAAGTGTGTCACTGTGGGATGGGGCTTTGAGGTCTCAGATGCTATAGTTAGGCCTTGTGTGGCATTCCCTTCTGCTGTCTGCATTCTGTATCTTCTTTAATGCCACAAACAAACATTTTCTTCACTGCTAAATGGGCAGCAGGCTTCGCAGCCTCCTTTCGAGCAATGACTCTCTTTGGTTCCACCACACGACCATTAGCCTTCTGCGGTCCAGCATATTGCTACATCTATCTTTCAACACAAGAATAAGTCACAAACCAAAGCCCCTGGAACATTTCTTTTGGGGGTCACTCATTACTGTATATAAGTGTGCCCAATTTCTCAGAATGTTCTCTTAAACTATCAATGCTCAGACCACCAACAGTTTTCCCAAGTGTTCTGGTTTCTTTGGATCATGAACCCCCATTCTAAGATCAGACTTACCTCTTCAAACTCAAGTTCAATATGTATTTATAGTTTTATTCTTAATTATGACCACGTTTATACGTACAGAGGTTAAAAACTTGAACAAGCAAGTTTATAGTGCACAAACAACAAGGCTGTTGGATCCCGAGGTCTGCTTGGTCTTCATTACAGTAAAGAAGCCACCTTGCCTCCTTTGTTTGTTGTTTGCTTTGAAGCAGGGTCTCTCTATGTAGTCCAGGTTATCCTTAACCTCAAGTCTATCCTCTTGCCTCAAGCTCTCAGGTGCTAGGGTTATAGCATGTGCAATCACCTCCAGCATATTCTCCCCTCTGGAAAATAATTCATTTTTCTATGCAGTAGTACCTAATTATCTTTAAAATGTCATGCAGGTGTTTGTTCATGAGGGAACAAACTCGGCTGTCTGGGAAGAAGTCTCCTCTCCTTTTTCAACCAGACCGAGATGAATGTTGAATCCATATTTCAGTGGCGGTGAAGTTTCTATCATTCTTGGCAACCTTCCATTGACAGTAGTTTCCTTGGTAGCAGACAGCTGGGGTGTGGAGGCGGGTGATTCTACTGCAGGTCCCTCTGCCTGCAGACTCATGGATTTGTGTCACGGTTCCCCGAAGCTCTTCCTAACTATTTGACACAGGTTGTGACAGATTAGTGGTGAAGAAAACACTTCCTTGAGTTAGAAATAATGAATAGTCAAACAAGCAGCAAGCAAGAACCCAGAGGCGGTGTCTGTGCGGCTGTGTAGATTCTGTCTCATTCATTTCCCTGGCTTTGCGCACACATGCCTAATTATCCCAGACGGATGGAATTCTACTCGTTTAAACTGCTTTCTAGACAAGGGACTGTAACTGTTCCCTGTCACCACCGTGGAAAAGTTAGGTAAACATTTCTATAATCTTCAGCTCAGATATCATTGATTCACCTTAGGTAGAAACAAACCAAGAGTCAGCCACTTAACTGAGAGTCACATTGTCTGCCAGGGCAGGGAGATGGCAGTATACAAAAGGACTCATCACCTCCCCGGAAGAGCCGAGGTTGAGAGACAGTTGCACAGAGTTCAGGGTAAGTGGAAGACCAAGTCTGCAAAGTCTTTCCTAAACTCTGGCTGTTAGATTTTCTGTGGTCTCTCTCTATGAATGTGGTGTGTTTTTTTAACTTGTATCTGTTTATTTTGTGAAATACTTATAAAGAAAAAGTTCTATGTCTGGGGATATGTAGCTCAAAAAAGGATGGGGTTGTCTGGATTATGTGGAGTCTCAGAAAGGATGCTGACATGGAGCCCCCAAATAGCAGGAAGAAGTTTGGACAAAACTGCACCCACATTCCCAAATATTTTTGTAAATGTTTCTTTACTTTACATTTAAAGGGGGATATGCTATAGAGATGGATACTTTGCATTGGTATGGATCTTGGTTTATTGATACAAATTTAAAGTCAATTTTGTTATATATATATATATATATATATGTGTATTTCTGATCTTGATTAAGGTATTGTGTTTGTGTAGCTCATTTAAAAATGTAATGTATAATTAAGAAATGTAAGTTAATAGATATTCATATATAATAGTCAAGCTTGTAGTTATGTTAGTTAGATTTTCTAGATATATAGGGATATATTTCAATTAACTAGGGATTCTTCAAATCTTTCAGAGACCTTCAGAATATGGGATTTAAAATGTTTTAATAACTTAGGACTTTTCATGACAGTGAGATACATCTGCTCCTGGCATCACCAATCTACTTCAAGAGGGAGATGATCATTGAAGAGGTTCTTTATGGAGTTTTCTAGCCATTTGGGCAGGAAACTGCTCTTGCCTAGACAACTTAACTGAACATGCAGGACCCATAGAGAAATGACTGCTGAACTTAACTAAAGATGAGATGGTCCTTTGAGGTTCTTGCTACACAAAAGAGTCTGCTAGACATTCTGCAGGACACAGAACAAAGTTACTGACAAAGTGCCAACATAGGTGGAACTGTCTTTGAAATTTCCTGCTTCGTGGACAAGTCTGTTGGATACTATGGGCCTTTAAGGCTGAAGATGGATGCCCCAACTGTACAGAAAAACTTTGGGTGACTGTCCAGGCAGCGAGATGTCTCTGTCAATTCTAGAGTTTTAAAAGTTGATTACAATGTACTTCCTGTTTACATAGGTAATATTATATCCTTCTGGAGTCTTTGATAGAGTAGAAGAATTTATAGTTATAGTTACAGATTTTCTTAGTTATGATAAAAGATAAAGTAGATATACATATTGTAACTGTAATTCTTGTTTTATAACTGTTTTGTTATATGTAATTTTACTATGTTAAAGTTAAAGCCTTCCTTTTTGTTTAAACAGAAAAGGGGAAATGGTGTGGGAGGTTCTTTTGTTTATGTGTTGCTTTCATTGGTTAACGAATATAAAAAACTGGCTTGGCCTGATAGGGTAGAACAGAATTTAGGTAGGTGGGGAAAACTAAACAGCATGCTGTGAGAAAGGAGGTAGAGTCAGAGAGATGCCATGGAGTTGCCAGAGTCAGACATACCAAATCTTTGCCGGTAAGCCACTGCCACGTGACACTATGCAAATTGATAGAAATGGGTTAACTTATTCTAAGAATTAGACAATACAAAGTTAGAGCTAATGGGCCAAACAGTGTTTTAATTAATACAATTTCTGTGTGATTATTTCAGTTCTGGGAAGCCAGGATGAACAAGCAGACTCCTACAACAACATTCCTTTAATTTTTTAATTCTTGGTGTGTGTGGGGTGTGTGTGTGTGTGTGTGTGTGTGTGTGCACCTGCACATGCATGCACTCAAGTCCATGCATGTATGCATATGCTGATATATGTGGATACATATGCTGAGGCTGGAGGTCATTTTCAGATGCCTCCCTCAGCCATTATTTCTCATGCTAGCCTAAGACAGAGGCAGCAAAATGGATAACTACTGTGGGACCCTTCCAGGAAATGGAAACCAAATGTTCTGCTCTTCTCAGAAGTCAACTGATCCTCATTTCAGAAAAACAGCTTGACCACAATATCCTGCTGTTCTTAACAACAGGAAGTGTTGCTGCTTACTACAGTTGTTTTTGCCTGCAGCACTTCCTCTTGCTGCCCCTCCCTTCCTCTTTCCTGCCTTTCCCTTCCTCTTTCCCGCCTCTCCCTTCCTCTTTCCTGCCTCTCTCTTCCTCTTTCCCGCCTCTCCCTTCATCTTTCCTGCCTCTCCCTTCCTCTTTCCTGCCTCTCCCTTTCTCTTTCCCGCCTCTCCCTTCCTCTTTCCTGCCTCTCCTTCCTCTTTCCTGCCTCTCCCTTCCTCTTCCCTTTCCTCCCCACCACTCTCTGGCCCAAATAAAATCACCCTAAGAAACCTTCAGCTTCCCTTTTGTCGTAGCTACTGCCCCTTTATTTGAAGACAGCCTGGCAGTTCGTGGCTAAACTAAGGCTTCACGTTTGGCTTTGGCACAGTTCTGGTGGGTTTCTTTCCTTAAGTCTTAGATCTGGTTCCATGAATAGGATAGAGAGTGAGCATGGTTGTTCCTCGGGTCACTGTTCCTCCCCTATGTTCCCTCAGCTTTGACTACCGAACTGCCGCTGGGGCCTGCACATACTTCAGACCTTCTGTGATAGGCACCTTCTGCCCTCACCACTGATTCAGATGTCTCCTGCTGGCTTCCTTGTGTCTCTGCTATGATCTCCTTTTTGGTTAGAGTCCTTTCTGGGATAGCCACTTCTCGGTATGTTACCTTTCAGGCTGGCCTCTGTTGTGGGATAATTGATCATACTATGAAGCCCAAGCTAGCATTGACTAAATAAAGCCAACCTTGGGTCAGGAAGCCACACTAGCAACTAGTTGACAGAGAGTAATTGCAGAGAGTTAGAGGATGTCTGGAAGAGATGGAGAGATGCACAGGAAGTAATAGGGAGGGAGTTTGTGTGGCATTTTTTTGGCAGTGTGTAAGGATGCTCTCTTTCAGAGATGCTGGCAAAAAGAGGTCAACTAATTGCTACTCAGCCTCTCTGAACTAGCAGGTTTTCACCTCAGCCTCTGATTCCCAAGTCTTATTGGTAGAGAGAATGATAGAGGTTTAATTAAAAGCTATATTTGGTGGCATCAGCAGAGCCAATGCTTGTGGGAACAGAATTCTCATTAGGCCATAGCCTGAGTGGCCAGACCACTGCCAGAGAAGCAAACCAGTAACTGTGATTACTGGCTGAAAAGGCAGTGGATTAAAGGCAACCTCTGTGATGATGGAAAAACAACAAGCCTGTTCTTGGTGTGTGCCTCTTTCTAGCTAAGCTGGGTTTAGGGCTTTGCCTTCAGCCTAAGTCATGACTGAATACCAGGTGAAGCTTCTCACCTTTAGGGCCCCTCATTTCAGTTAGGAATGTCTGTCTAATCAGTGCCTACAATGTGGAGAAGGACACTGGAAGATCAACTCTCCATCCTTACCACTACAAGGTAGGCCAGCCCCTTCCAAAACACCCATCACAGGATGCTTTGGGAGATCTTCTGGGTCTGGAGACTGAGGACTGATTTGGCCACCAACAATGTTCTTCCCACCACAATGGAGGAGCCCAGGCTGACAGTCCAGGTGGCAGGTAAGCCTGTTTCATTTGTCTTAGACACTGAGCCACATGGTGAGTACTGATTTATTACTCTGGTAAAACCCATCCTTCATAGGTCTCTGAAGTGGGGATTAATGGCAAACCCACATCCCTAGAACCATAGATCCCTTACCTTGTATGATCAACAGCATTTCCCTTACCTACTCCTTTCTAGTCATGTCCCCCAGTCTTCCTTCCCTATTTGGCCAAGATTCAGGCCAAAACTTTCCCTTTGCCCATAGTCAGACACCCTTTGTCCTTTCTGTTTTCCCCCAGCTCCACAACCCACACCCCATTTCCCCTTCACTAGTGAACCTCTCATTGTGGGACGTCTCTACTTCTACTCTCATTCCCTCTTTCTTACCTCAAGAGCTACACAGCATTTCCTCGCTATTCACAATACCATCTCTCCTAAACATCAACTAAGATTAAGGCCCATCCTCACCCACTCATTCAAGGCAGGTCACCTTATCCAGAGTCATTTTTCCTATCATACCCCAGTCCCTTGAGCAGCCAAGCTGGATGGCTCCTATAGCCTGGTCCAGGGCCTTTGTCTCACTAATACAGCACTTCTCCCTATTCACCCTGTTGTCCCCAACCTATACACAATTCTCTCTCACACTCCCTCACCCTTTACCCACTTCTCAGTCCTAGACCTTAAGGATGCTTCCTTTTTCATCCTGTTCTGCCTCCTGTGATCTCTTTGCCATCACCTGGGAGGACCTCACCACTCAAAGTACCCCACATTTCACCTGGAGTGTCCTCCCACGGAGGTTCGAGGCAGTCCCAATTCCTTTGGCCAAGCTCTGGTGACTGAACTCCTTATCTTAAACCTCCTACCTATCACACCCCTATAATGTGTACACAACCTCTTTCTCTGTCCTCTGCCTGCATTATACTGCTTCTTTCTTATACCTACCCAGGTCTAGAGGCTATAGGGTCTCCTCCCTTTCCCTGAATCATGTCACCTTCCTTGGCTTTTCTCTTAAACCTACTGCTTGTCAGCCCATCTTAGATTTAATAAACAAACCAAAACCCCCAGAAAAACCACCTTTGCTTTCTTCCTCCCACCCTACCCACTACTATCTTTCTTCTTCTTCTTTTTTTTTTTTGGTGGGTTTTCTCCAGACAATGGAGGCTTGTCACTTTCTGGGCCATAGATTATCTTTGGCATACCTGACCTTGGCTTCTACCTCTTCTGGGACCTGTAACTGGGATTCTCCTTCTCCTTCTACCCTCCTGCATTTTCAAATGTGTTCAAAGCCAGGAAAACCAAATCACCCAGCACAGCTTTTTTTTAAATGCTCCTCCTTGTCTCTCTCCCTCCCTGTATCAGCCTTCATGCTCTCCTGAAGAGAGACGGCTCTATAACTTGGGCTGGCTACACCCAATGTTTCAGTCTTTCCATTCTGTGCCCTGGTCCAGCAGGAAATAGTTAGAGGTGACCACTGATGCCCCATTCAATCAGTCAATCAGTAAAATTGTCTGAGATGTTAGCCTGGCACAAGACGGAGTCACCCAAGATATCAAGATGGATGACCTATGTGGGAACCAACCCTCTTTGGGGAAATGGAAGCTCAACTTTCTACACTTTGCAGAAGTCACCTGACCCTTATCTCAGTGGAGCAGGTTGACAGCACAGCATCCTGCCATGTTAGTGATGAAAACATTTTGCCTACAACTATTAATTTTACAGAAGACATGTTTTTGATTATAGCAATCCCTTTTCCCTCAAATGCTCTGCCACCACTCTCTTGCCCAGCTAAATCACCCTGTAAAATCTTCAACTCCCCCTTTAGTGAGGCCACTCTCCCTTTACTTGGAGTCAGCCTGGCAGTCTGAGCCTCAAATAAAGCTTTCTCAACCTCGGCACAGCTCTGGTGGTTTATTTCTCACAACAAGCCTCACCCTTGTCACCTTGCATTTTGAGTAAGGATCGCACACTGAACATAGAGCTCACCAATTAGGCTGGGCTGGATGGCTAGTAAATGCCAGGGATCCTCCTGCCTCTGCACAGCAGAGCTTACAAATGTACACCACCATGTCTGCCTTTTTTAGAGTGGCTCCTGGGGATTGAATTCTAGTCCTCATGGTTTACCATCTCCCAAGTCCTTGGCTTTCCTCCGTATAAACTGACTCACCTCTGGCGTTTGTCAATGGAAAGTCAAGCTGATGAAATAGGCTCCATTGATTCACTTCAGGTCACAGTGCCATTGTTATTGAGCAAAGGGCAATGGGAGAAGAAGACCTTACCAAGGTTGTGGACACTGCCAGGACACTCCTTAGTGTTAAAATGATGGGAGGGTTTCCCTCATCCCATGGACTGCTTCCCAGTAGTGATTCACTCTGTACGTGCTAGCTCAGCTCATTCTTTGTGTCACTATTGGCTCTCACTATTATCAGAAGCTGAACAGTCCCTTTCATGAAGACCTTGCAATCTGTGATTGTGCCCTTACGGAATCCCCCAGCAACAGGAACGCCTCCAACATCCACAGGCAGTCACTGTTCTTGGGGTGGCAGCATTGAGTCAGTAACCACACTGACTTTCTATCTTATGCAATGCTAGGGAGCTAGGGGAGGTGACTGAGTGAATGCACAGTCTCAGATAGCGGTGCCCAAATCACTTGTAATTGAAGCTATTTTCTTTTGAAGTAAACAATCCTATTGTCACTAATATTTTCCGGAAACCAAATCCCCTTGGTGGCAGTTTAGAGTATTATTCTCCAGCATTTACTCGAGGAAGGGAGGAAACACCTGCGTTTAGAACTGTGGTTAAAAAGTAGCTCGGGTTTCCACCTGGTGGCTGGTGTCATCTGAGATACCATCAGCAGGAAGCTGCAAGTGCTAGCTAAGTCATAAGCTTTCTCAAGAATTGCTATGTTAAAAAATCCGATTTCTTACAAAAAAAATTCGATTTCCTACAAAAAAAAATCCGATTTCTTACAAAAATAATCCGATTTCTTACAAAAAAAATTCGACTTCTTACAAAAAAAAATCCGATTTCTTACAAAAAAAGTCCGATTTCTTACAAAAAAAAAAATCCGATTTCTTCCAAAAAAAAAAAAAAAAGAATTGCTATGTTACCGTCATAGCAATTCATCAGAGTGGCAGCCTGTGAGTATCACGTGTGATTCACAGACCCAAAGCCACAGTGCTTTTCTCTTTGATAACACTTCAGCTATTTAGAATGCTCTCTGTGTGTCCCTCATGCATTATCTCTAGTCCTGTTCTTTCCTGCTTATTCCTCTCCTGTGTATGGTTTTCTTTTTTTTTCTTTTTGTTAAATTTATTTATTTATTATTAAAGATTTCTGCCTCCTCCCCGCCACCAACTCCGTCTCCTGTGTGAGAACACAAGCCCCCTGTAGGCAAGAATCCTGTCTGTCTGCTTCCCTCGGGAACAGTGAGGTGCCTAGCATTCCTATGTTGGGTCAGGCTTTCTGCCTTCTCCCCCTCCCCCTCCCCCTCCCCCTCCCCCTCCCCCTCCCCCTCCCTCTCCCCCTCCTCCTCCTCCTCCGCTGCCGCCGCCGCCGCCGCCGCTGCCGCCGGACTGTGGCCTCCAGATGTAAGTGCTCTTCATCAGCTCACTTCTCCCTTATCTTAAGTTTTTAATGACAGAGAAGCTACGAATATGACCTGCTTAAGGAGACGCTCATGAAATTTTATGATTGGGGACTGAGGTGGCTCAGCAATTAAAAGCACATATTGCTCTTGCCAGAGGACCTGTTTCCCTCCCTGCACCTATAGTGGGCAGCACCCAACCACCTATAACCCCAGTTCCAGGGGATCCAACGCTCTCTTCTGGCTTCCAAAGGGACTGCACTTATGTGCAAAAATAAATAAATAAATACAGAAATAAATAAACCCATAGGCATATAACTACATTCATAATTGAAGATAAAAATTAAAATCTTTAAAAAGTGAAATACTCGTAATCTTGAACAAAAGCTTTTTCGCTGACATTTTGACCTTGTTTTCTTTGGCGTTACATAGAATTCTCAGTTGTTAAAGAAACAGGGATTATACTCATGCATTTCATATAATTTTCTTAATTCAATATATAACTCAGTGACATAGTAACAGACATAGTGACAGAATGGCAGGTGGCAGAGGACGTTACTCTTTGGCAAAGGCCTTCTAGAACACTCTAGTAATTGAAAGACTGATAAAAACAAAACAAAACTAAACTAAACAAAATTCCTTCTTATCGCAAGAAGGGGGGGGGGGACCTTGGCGTGTGTTAGGGAGTTTAAGAAGAGAATTGCAGACATTTTGCTTGGACCGCCTGGAAGATTTCTGGTGGGGTGAGAGTCGCTAAAGGCAAGCGTTGTTGTGCATCGGACACTGTCAGTCAGTAGAGGGCGTCTGTGACTGAATAGCTTGGTAATTCCTACCCAGAGGCAGAGGGGTGGGAGAAGACCCAGACTGGCAAAGGAGCTGCGGCTCTCATCCTATCTATGAACGAGGGGGAAGGGCGCTGGCCATTTCAGCTTAGTCTGTAGCTGTGTTTAGAAATGATTACGATGCAACCTGGTTCCATCCGAGCAGATAGGGGTCACAGAGTGGTTCTGCCTGCTCTAGAGCATGCGTACCAGGCCAGCTTCTGGCTGGCAGGAACTTTTCTCTTTCTCACCAGCAGATTGTGGAGAGCTGGACGGACCTCAGCCTGGAACTGAGTCCTCCACCGGAGGTGAGAAAGCGCTAATTTGAGCTGTCAATTGAAATTTCCGTCTCAAAACACTTGGCCCTGAAGTGTAGATGCAATTTCTAGCACACACCGACTTGTTATGAAGGCGAAGTTGGCACATTAGTTTGGCCTGTTTATGAGGAAATACGGCATTCTCCCCCCCCCTTATAACTTTATGTAAATAAATAGGTCTGAGCTGATTTGAGTGTTGACGGGAATCTCAACTCTTTAAACGCTGTCCCTCCTGACTCCAGCAGCATCTGTGTGGTAGAGGAAGATCCCCAGGGGTTTCCTTTCCTGGGAATCTAAAGATTGGCTATGACAGGTAACAGTTACAGGCTGAAGGACAGAAACTGACCAATCAGGTCGGGGTGGGGCGGGATATTGCCGTGCTCAATTATGGAAGACTGCTTTTTGTGAAGTCTGGGAAAGGAGACAGACACAGATCTCTGAAGGACGCAGATGTCAGGCAGCCTGGGATTGAGTCACCCAATGGGTGGCCCTGTGATCACCCAATGATTTGCCATGTGGCCCTGGGGAGGTGATCAAATCTCCCCGAGCCGCAGTTATTGCGCCTGTAAAGGGAGCTAGATAATCTCCGCCCGAGTTTGTAGGGGAGCAAACCAGCTGTGATGATGGAGGAGAAACGCATTGCCTGCTTGTGATGTGGGCACAGCATGCAGCAGCGGCGAGTGCCAGCAGGCTACAAGTCTCCTAAGGAGTGCTAGCCAAAGGGAAATCCTAATGAGACTCCTCAGGGAGGGAGGTGGTGACGGTGGCTACGGGAGCTTTTGACTTGAATTTAGAAGATCTGAGTGCCAATCCTAAGGCGTTCCTGAATCCATTGTGAACACTGAACCTGTCTCCTGTATATTTATAGCGTTAATTTGTTTTTAAGTCTAAAGTAAGTAAGGATGTCGGAATAAGGGTGTCGAAGCCCTTGCACTGCCAGAAGTATTGTGAGAACGAAGTGAACAAGGGCAGTCAGCAACGATTCATGTGAGAGGACCTCCTGCAGGGGTTCCTATAAAAGTTCATCGCATGGTGGACAGGAGACTCAGGGGAACTCAATAGTTGGCTGGCTAGACACACACTCCCAAAAGCTGCGCATAAATAGATACCAACAGGGTGTTTTCTTTTTTGCTTCTTGAGATATAATATAAAAGTACAGTCCTTTTCTGTATTTGGCTCCATGTAAGTGGAGTTTATCAAAGCAGAAAAGACGCTGTTTGCAAATGACATGTCATATGTATGTACGTATGCACACAATATATATTTACACAGAGATGTATGTATATATCTGTCTGCCTCCCTGTCTGTCTGTCTATCCATCCTCTGAGGGTTCCAATAAGAGCTGTTGGAACTCATGCACAAATTCAATAAAGCTACAGATTATAAAAACCACTGGCATTTTTATATTGCACACTGACAATAAATGCTCCAACAAAGAAACTACAGCTTAGATGAAATCCCTGTCAAAACCCATTATTTTTCACAGAAATAGAAAAAAAAACCCACTAAAATTAGCATGGATCACAAAAGATCATGGATAGCCAAAGTTATCTTGAGAAAAAACGAGTAAGACTAGAGATGCACCACTATCTGATGTCAAAGTCTACTAAAAAACTGGAGCAATCAAAATAACACTGCGCTAGGAAGCTCACTTGGCAACAGACCACAGGCCATGAGATAAAGCAGAGAGCTTGGAGATGAGTCTACACACTGCAGTTAAGAGCATCTGAGATAAAGCCTAGAGGAAGTCTACACACTGCTGCCAACACCATCTGAGTTAAGCAGAGAGCCTGGAGGTGAGTCTACATCCTGCAGTCAACAGCATCTGAGATAAAGCCTGGAGGTTAAAGTCTACACACTGCAATCAATGGCATCAGCATGCAACCAGGCAAGGGCAGTTTTATGAACTGTTATGTTTGGACACAATGGTCCTCTCACTAGCCCAAAAGGCTCATGCTCTGAAGACTTGGTGCTTCTCTTGAGAGACAGCTGGATTATGGGGGCACTAACTTCATTTTGTGGATCAGCCCGAGATGAGTTCATAGCTGAACGGGCTCCTAGGGGCTGAGATTTACTAAAGGTAACATGATACTGGGAAGGTGTGCCTTTGGAGGTTGTATTTGTCCCCAGAACCCTCCTTTCCCTCCCTCTCTTCCTCCCTCCTTCCCTCCCTTCTTCCTTCCCTCCTCCATCCCTCCTTCTGTCCCTCCCTCCTTCCCTCCATCCCTCCTTCCAATCTCTCCCCCCTCTCTCTCATCTCTCGCCTCTTTCTTTCTGCCTCCTGCTCAGCATCCACTATGCACCATGACATTCCAGCCTCACCCCAGACCCAAAGGAAGGAAGCCATCTGATCTTGTACTAAAACCTAGGAAGCCGTGTGCTGAGCTAAACCTCCCCTTAGTTTGAGTAGCTTCCTCGGATGCTTTGTCACAGTGTGAAACCTAACATAATGTGTAGCAGGTTTTCTCATCAGACTTTCTTTCAATTGCCAGCCCCCAGATAATGACAATGAGAGTTATTATTAATTATGAAAGCATAGCCTTTAGCTTAGGCTTCTTTCTCTAGCTCTTATAACTTAAATTAAGCCATTTCTGTATTCTGCCACATGCATCTTTACCTCTCCTCCATTCTGTATGTCTGACTCACTCCTGCTGGCAAAATTTGCCTTCCTTCTTCCTAGATTTCCTCTCTCTACTTGGAAATCCTGCCTATTCTCTCCTGCATAGCTATTGGCCATTCCGTGCTTTATTAAACCAATCAGGTGCCTTAGGCAGGTGAGCCAAACCATAGACACATCTTCATAGTGTACAAAAAGATCATCCCAACTGAACAATAATGGCATTGGGAAACCTGGATAACTCTGAAGTTGGGGCTTTATCTCACATCCTACACAGCCATCGACTCAAAGTGGGTTAGAGTTAAATGCAAGACTACTGAGAGAAAACACAGGTAGACCCTTTTATTATTGGGTTTGGAAAAAGATTGGTTTTTTTTTTTGCACATGACCACAAAAGAACAGGAAATAAAAGCAAAAATGGTCCAAAGAGATTGCATCACACCAAAGGGCAATACAGCAAAGGAGAGACAATACAATGAAGAGACACTGTGGGCCAGGAGAAAATATTTGCCAAGCATAACCTTAATAAAGACTTACTATAAGAAATTTAATTTGACAACAAGAAATCTGTTAATGGTGAAGCATATACATAGACATTTTTAAAGAAAGATGAGCAAATGGCCAGCAGGGATAAATAAAACGACTCAACATCATTGATCATTTGAAAATGAAAATCAAAATCATAATGAGACATCACCTCACACCTGTTAGAATGAACATTATCAAAAAATAATATGTGGTATGTGTTGGCAAGGGTGTGGAGAACAAGAGACACTTAGACACTGTTAGTGGGGTGGAAATTAGCACAGCCCTTACAGAAAGCAGACTGGAAATTCCTCGAAGAATAAAAATAGAATTCCTTCTGATTTAACAGTTCTGTTTCTGGGTAGATTGCCTAAGGAGAGGCAGTCACCTGCTCAAAAGTGGTACTTGAACTCTCACTACTCATAAGAGTGGATGCATCTCTCCCAACAAGTGAACAAACAAAATGGTGTGTGTGTTAGATTCCTATACAGCTTTAAAAAAGAAATCTCATTTAAGCAATGACATAGTTAAGTCTGAAGAATAATATTCTATTTGTTTTGTTTTTGTTTTTGAGACAGGGTTTCTCTATGTAGCCTTGGCTGTCCTGGAACTTGCTCTGTAGACCAAGCTGGTCTTGAACTCACAGAGATCTGTCTGCCTCTGTCCCCTGAGTGCTTGGATTAAAGGTGTGAGCCATCACTGCCTGTCCTGAGAATAATATTCTAAGTGAAAGAAGCTACAAGCTCAAGAAAAATGTGGTCTTGTCTCATTTGTATGTGGAATCCAAAAGAGCAACGATGTGAATGATGATTCTCAGAGGTTGTGGGTGGTGGATGCTGGTCTGAGTGGCAGAAAGAACACAGAGTTCCGGGATCTACTATGCAGCATGGTTACTGCAGTATATAATGCATAGATTAATAACTGGGTGTTGTTTACTTGAAAATTGTTGGAAAGTGTTGTAATAAGCGACGGGGCTGCATCCCCGGCTCCCGGCCGCTGCAAGGCTAGCTTATGCCCCGAAATAATTACACAGAAACTGTATTCTTTGAAACACTGCTTGGCCCATTACATTAGTTTCAGCCTCTTATTGGCTAGCTCTTACATATTGATCTAACCCATTTCTAATAATCTGTGTAGCCCACGAGGTAGCTTACCAGGGAAGATCTTAACCTGCGTCTGTGTCGGGTAGAAGAATCATGGTGACTCCTGACTCGGCTTCTTTCTCCCAGCCTTCTGTTTTGTTTACTCCACCCACCTAAGGATTGGCCTATCAAATGAGCCAAGGCAGTTTCTTTATTAATTAACCAATCAATGAAAGCAACAGATTAGAAAGAAATCACTCCCACATCATTTCCCCTTTTTCTGTTTAAACAAAAAAGAAGGCTTTTATTTTAACATAGTAAAATTACATATAGCAAAACACTTGGGTGCCAAGTGTAGCGGCTTAAATGAACTCAGACAAAGATTATAATAATATACACAGCTTTAACTGAGAAATAGACTTACAGAACCAAAAGTTCCAGCGGAGAACAGGAAAACAGAAGGGAAGGCGGGGAGCACGCCCGCAATCTTTATAAGTAAAAAATATCCTCGGGGGACCCCGCCCCCTGCAAGCAAGATGATTGGCTGAGTCTTTCCTATAGAAAGAAGAGCTTAATTGCTCTCACCACCCATAAAGATGTTAAGCAAGTCCGATTTTGGCTATCAACTTGATATGATCACCCCACAATAACTGAGTTTTGATAAAGTTGCAAACACATGAATGCTTCCACATCCAGAAGATATCATCATGCCCTTATAATACCCAGAGGAAACCTTTATTCCTCTTTCTTTTTTTAAAAAAAAAATAAAGTTTTATTTTACATGTATGGGTATTTTGCCTACTTTTCTATCTATGCACCGTATACATGCAGTGTCCAATGAGGCCAAAAGAAGGAGCTCTGTCCTCTAGGACTGGAATTGGGAGCCACCAGGTAGGTTCTGGGAATTGAAGCCTACTCTTACCTGCTTAGTCATTGCCCCATCCCTGGCAACCACTGTTCTTAATCCTCTCACCATTGGTTTGTTCTTGTCTGGTCTTTGGCTTCATGTAAATAGACTCACACGGCCTATCTTTGTTCATGTATAGCTTCCTTTGTTCTCTGCATGACTGTGGGCGTCTTTCTGGTTTGTGCATTCAAAGTCCTCTCTTTTAAGATCCCAAGTAGCATTCTTTTGTATGACTTTCTCATAATTCTCTCTGTACAGATTACTCTTCTGCTGACAGACATTTGTGTTGCTTCTGGTTTCCAGGTATTATGCACAACGCCACCATGAACTTTCTTGTCTTTAAATATTGGCTTCTGTTATAAAATCTTAAATGGGGTTCATAGAAACATTTGACAGACAAATGATATGACATCAGTCATGCACTTTAAAGTCTCCAAACTCAAAGAACAACAAGCTCGGTGGCATTATTGGGGTAAGTGGATGGCACATTTGAATGACACTTTTGAAAACAACCCTTGACATTGCTTTTATTTTACGAGTGCACACGTGGAGGTCAGATGACAACCTTCAGGAGTCCATTCTTTCTCTTCACTGTGGGATCCAGGGACCAAACTCAGGTTGTCAGGCTTGTGCGGCAAGAGCTTTTTCCTACCAGACCATCTCATAAACCCCAAAACAGTACAGAAATGAGAAGAAAAAAATCACTATTTGGAGTAGACATGTATTTCTTGTGACTTCTGTTTCAATGATACAAACATTTGTGGGAAACTTGTCCCCAATCTCCACTGAAATAGAAGCCTTAATGTATTAGGGTTCATAGCCTCTTTCTGGAATGAAAGCACTCTTCCCGAGGAAACATTTAAGCAATTTTCTGATATACCTTATGGATGAAGACTCGGTCACAGAAGCCAGCTACCTACCCACTAGTTGACTATTAGCTGAGTTAATACTTTAGTGACCTTTAACCAAGCATTTCCTGGAGTTAAATAGTAACCATCTTGGGGATGTAAATTACTGCAGCCACTATGGAAATAAGTATGGAGATTGCTCAGAACGAAAAGTGGGAATACCATATGATCCAGCTACGTCACTCCTGTGGCTATAACATTGAGGAATACACGTCAAACACCATGGAGAGACCTGCACCCCCGTGTCTGCTGTAGTATTGTACATAGTAACCAAGATAAGAGATCCATATAGGCATCCACAAGGGGATGGGTAAGGACAATGTGTGTGGTGCACATAAACAGTCCGGTTTTATCAGATTAAGGAACATAGTCATATCATTTGCAGGAAAATGAGTAGGACTGGCCACTGTCTTGGTAAGTGGCGCAAGTCATACGCAGAGTAACCAATATTGCACATTTTCTCTCATGTGTGGATATTAAATTTAAAAATACAGGGAATTATTAGGGAGGCTATTTGGAAAGAGAAAGGAAACCAGTAAGAAGAGAGGAGCAAATGAAGAAACCTGGAGTTGATAATGATCAAAGTATATGATTATGGATATGTCACAATGAAATCCAGTGTTTTATACAATGATTATATGCCAATAAAATAAAGAAAAACCCACTTTCTTTCCTATGAGGTGTGCTTGCCACAATTAAAGCTTTGCAATTAGACTGCTAGAGGCTTTTTCATTGCAGTAAGTCTGTCTTTTTTTTTTTTTTTTTTTTTTTGGACAGGTTTTCACTATGTGCCCCAGACTGGTTCTGAACTCACAGAGATCTACCTATCTTTGTCTCTCAAGGGCTGGGATGAAAGTCGTGCACCACCACACTTGGCTATAAAAAATAACTTTGAAACACCTTCATCACCAGTTTTTAAAATTAAACTCATTTATTTATGTGTGTATGTGCATAAAATGCAGGATGCTCACATGCTTGTCAGAGGGCAACGCATGAGATCCTTTTCTCTCCTCTAACCACTGGGGCCCTGGGGTCAGGTCTTCAGGTTTGATAGCAAGCACCTTAACTCACTGAACCATCTTACTGCTCCTGAAATGTGTACATAATTGTCTCTATAAAAAGGTTTGGTTTTTTTTTTTTGAAAAAGTGTACAGTATATTTCTCCTTGTAGGTTAGGGTAAACAAAAGTCTGAACATTGCTGATTTAAGTGGGGGGAGTGGCAGTTCTGGGTTAACTCCAGCTCGCAGCTCTTATCATAAATCATAAACCTTTAGCCCAATGACATACCCACGTGATACCTTGAAGAGGGGAACCTTGAGATGTAGCCCAGAGAACAGTGGCTGGCTCTACGGATGAAGTAACAGTAGAAGGTCCTCTGTAACCTGGGAGCTGAGCCACACATAGGTGGGCTGATGATGTGGGAGGGTCTTCTTTTGTCTTGATCTCATCGGTTAATAAAGAAACTGCCTTGGCCCATTTGATAGGCCAGCCCTTAGGTGGATGGAGTAGACAGAATAGAATGCTGGGAAGAAGGGAAGTGAGCCAGACACCATACCTCTCCTCTCTGGTCAGATGCGATGAAGCTCCGGCCCAAGATGGATGCATGTCAGACATGCTGAGTCTTTCCTGGTAAGACACCACCTCGTGGTGCTACATAGATTATTAGAAATGGATTAAGCAAGATATGAGAGTTAGCCAAGAAGAGGATAGATATAATGGGCCAGGTAGTGTTTATATGAATATAGTTTGTATGTTGTTATTTCGGGTATAAAGCTAACCATGCGGAGCTGGGCAGGACGAAAAGCAGGCCCACAGCTCCTTCTACAGGCTGAGTGGTCTTAGGCACCACTGACGGGAGAGTGGCCAACACCTAGAAGGCAGCGGTCAAACGCAGAGCAATTGGTCTGTTAGGTCAACTGTGGGCCTATGTCCTCTTGGAGCTCCTGGACATGTGAAGCAGTATCTTCTGACCTCACTGTTTGGAAAGATCCATAGAGACTGGAAAGCACCTTCTTGTTAAGGGCTGCATGCCACAATGCATCGTGGGTATGCTACCATGATGAGTGAGGAGATGTTCCATTCCCGGGCAGAAAGAGATCCCAATGTGTCTCCCTCTGCAAAGTCCTCTGTACTTCTGTAGACAGGAGAGAACTGACTGGTGGTTCATCTCCCTACTTCCTATTAATCTTTTTTACATAACTTCATTTCCCCCAAAGGACCAGAGGCAATGGTTTCTGTTGAGCTATCATTTGTGGGGGATGGGGGGGGATATGTTTTGACTGGGTTCCTCAAAACTTGAGACTTACGTAGGTCCTATTTTCAGGAACATTGTGGAAGGTGCTGGCTTTTAGTACAGCTAACCAAAGGAAGGAAGAAGCTAATGAAGAAATACACAGAATAGAGCTGAAAGAAAGGAGGAGTATGTCTATCTGTGAACAGGAAACAAAGTATTAGGTGGGTATTCTCAGAGAGTAGCTGATTGTACTTTAAAATTCTGCATACAGGGCCATTAAAGTAGTACATATTGAACTGTTTGCACGATATATGTATTTTTGAATCACGGATTTTAGAATATAAATGCTAAAAATAACCATATTGTTTAGCTCCTTGCTGGCTCTTCTGGAAGTAACGTTACCGGGGCTATCCAAGCAATTTGAGTTGGTGTACATATCCCCAAAGGGATATCTTCTTCCATTCTTTTCCTACACACTCGAACAATTAAAAGCAAGCTGATGGCTTTGTTTCTCTACTTGTTCATTTCCATTGTGTCCTGGCCTAAGCAATATATATATATATATAATGATATGAAAGTCTTCCTGTGGAGTGTGACCTCAGGGAAAGAAGGAAGGCTCTGCTGCCAAGTTGCCTGCAGCCGTTGTTAACTGTAGGTCACCTGAGCATCCACATGAAATGGAGGGAGGGGCAGAGAGAGTGCTGTCCACCAAGGCCTGTAACCAAAGACCCTAGCTATGCTTCGTGAAGTGTTGACTTGGCAGTTTTCCAAGCTGGGCATGTGTGGGCACATCGTAGCTTCCCAGGGCACTTCATTCTGTTCTGTTCTTTGACAGGCACTGGCTTGGGTGGTGAAAGTGACAGTCGACTTCCCAGAACTAATGTCCCTGGAGACTGAAATGTGAGACTGCAGAAGTTGAGCAGCCCCAAAGTAGACCATTCGAGATGTCCAGTACAGAGGATGAAACAGGACCAGCACAGCTGTTCCTTGGGACAATATCCCCTCTAGACAATGGGTTTAGCTTTTCCGAGTGGCCGCCCTTGAATGCATGCTCTCAGAGCTGGAAAAGAGAAGACAGGATTCAGTTGTGTGATGAAGTACTAACAGAACTGGCTTCTGGATGCTGCCCAAAAATAGAGCTTGGCAGGGCATGCATGGCCTGGCTTTGGCATCCACTGTCTGTATGATTTCTGGCTCCATGCTTTTAGCTCAGCTCTATTTCATTTGCTAAACGGAGCTTCTAATATAACCTAACTTGGAAATCAATCCCCAAGTCCCCCCTCTTTCCTTCTCAGGGATGCAGACAACTGGGCTGGAGTACTCACTTTTTCCTCCTCCTCTCTTCACACCCCTCCCCATATCCAACCAGCTCCATTGCAAATTATTTGCAAGTCTGACCTTTCTGTTGACTGCAGTGACTTAACCCAGGGACTCATCTCCTCTTACTGGGTTGGTTGCTACAAATAGCTTTCTAATCTTGCCTTCTGCCAGGCTTCTGGCCGGGATCCCCTGACTGCCCAGAAACCAGGGACATGAGAGGTCACAGGTTCCTCAACTGAGGAGTTAAAGTTGCTATGTAGGTGAGATCTGAGGTTTTCTTTCTTTCTTTCTTTCTTTTTTTTTTTTTTTTTTTTTTTTTTTTTTTTTGGTTTTTTGAGACAGGGTTTCTCTGTGGCTTTGGAGCCTGTCCTGGAACTAGCTCTGTAGACCAGGCTGGTCTCGAACTCACAGAGATCCGCCTGCCTCTGCCTCCCGAGTGCTGGGTTTAAAGGGAGACCTGAGGTTTTCATACTGATTTCCCAAGCTGCCTCCTGTACCCAGGTTCACCTAGTAAGTGTGATGTGATTCTATTCTTGCTGCCTCTATGTAGCCTATATATCTATGCCCTTCTAGAAGGTGGCTTTTTGACTCTCCATACTGTTTTAACCTCATCATTAGGCAAGAGTTTATGACATGCTGAAGCTGGGAATTACTTGTGTGTTGTTGGTTATTGGGGAAGCTGGGAACCATATGGGGTCTATGATATAGAGCGTCTCCACAACACAGCGAGGTGCCCACCAGGAAGACAAATTGTTTAACAGGGTCTTCTTGGCTCTTTGCCTGTTCTTAATTTTATAACTCTCTTAAAGAGGAAAAAGATGATTCTGGTTAAATTCCCTAGGAAGAAGAGGGGTGGGAAAGTGTAACTGAGGGATTGGTGGAAAGTTTAATCGACACTATTTATCTGCTACAGTGGATGCCTGAAACCCTGCAAGGTTCTGAATCCTACATATGTGGAGCTTTCTCTTATATGATCTGCAGTGCTGCCCACTGTACCAGAGCTGACCTTTCCTTGTTTCTGTTCTGAAGCTTCCTTTGCATCACTATCCTTGAAACTGAGGGTCATTATTGAGTGATATAAGGGTTGCCTGAACACAAGTATGTATAATTGGCAGTGTAATAACCTGTCTGATAACCAAGACTCTTACTAAGTGACTTATAGGAAGGTAGCATATACAGTGTGTATACACTGGGAAAAAAGATCATTCTCATTCTGGAATGTATGGGAGAGGACAGTTTTCAGGCTCCATGCATTTTAAAACTTAGGCCATGTTTATTTCTAGAACTTTCCATATAGTATTTTTGAATCACTATTATCCATAGGTAACTGAAATCATGGGAAGCAAAATCATGGCTTAGGAGGAGACTATTGCAGTGTTTTGATGTCAGACTGTCACTTATAATAGGGTGTATAACTACCCTTGCTGTATAAGGACTTATAATAAGGATTTCTCATGGGCCAGCTAGAACAGGCATCCTGAGAGATGTAATACATGTTTTACTTTAAAAACAGAAAGTTGTAACTTCCACACATTCGTGAGAGAGTAGAGAGTTGGATGGAATAGAGGAGAGAATGTAGGAAAGGTTTGATTTGCAATCTTGATAATCCATTGTGGGAAAATTCAAAGCAGGTCAGAGTTCGCTTAGGAGCTATGCCTTGAACATTTTGAGCCCATGAAATGTCCCCCTGAGAGCTCGCGGGGTGATCTCCTGTCACTCCAGTTCCGGCTGTTCTCTGGGATACACCCACTTGAGAGCAAGGAATCCCAGTCACATCTGTCTCGTGCTTGCTTACTTTGCATGATTGAATTTTAAATTATTCTTCCAAATGTTGTCGGCCTCAGACTGAGCCATGGAAGATGATAGTGGTTCTAATCCTGGGTTAATGAGAGCTGTAAAATAACCGTGGGCACAGTGCCTTCTGCCAGTGTTTATGGAATGACACCGAGATTAACTTTATTTTAATTAGGACCAGTACTGTCATTGCAATTCTTTTAATGAGTGCCAGGTTAAGTCCATGACTTATATCAGAGCTGTGAATAAATCTCATTCTGGTTAATGCTCGCATCTTCCGCTCCTCAGACTTGTTTTCTTTTTATAGGAGGTGTTTTTTCCTTTTATTTTATGTCTTAAAAAAATGAAATTGTTGGTTTTGTCGAAAGCTGAACAGGAATAATGTTCAGAATAATTGATGCTTAGGTTGGTTGACCCATTTGAGAGCAAAACTTTGCAGTATTTAACAATGATGATTAGGGCCAGAGAGACGACTCAGTGGTTACAAGAGCTGACTGCTCCTGTCAACGATCCAGGTTTGGTTCCCAGGGCCCTCATAAGTGTCTAACAATTGCCTGTAACTCCAGCTTCAGGGGATCTGATGCCCATCTTCTGGTTTCTGCAAGCTTACATGCATGCACACACACACACACACCTTTAAAAAGATGAACTATTTTGAACACAGATGTCATTTAGATAAAGTTCAAAACATCTGCTACAGACTGAAGTGTGTACTCACAACCACATTCATATGAACGCTAGCCATTCAGAACACAAATGGATGCATTAAGGCCAAAGATAATAAAGTTAAATGAGATCATTATGTTCGACCCTAATTTGATCAACTGGTATCTTTAGAAAAAAGAGGACTTTTAGGCAGGCAGAGACAGTAGCTAACTAGTACATGTTCATAGAGAGGTGGCCCTCTCCAAGAACATGTTCTGACAGAACATGCTGGAATCTATAATGTTCTCTGCAGTATAGCCTTGCAGTGAGTCATACTCTGTCCTTTCTGCAATGCTCTATTGTTTACACAAAATTGGTTTCCCTATTTGGCACAGGACAGTCAAGATGTGAGAGTCTTGGAGGACAGCAGCCACACCACAGGAAACACATTCTAGAAAAAAAAGAGGACTAACTGAAATGATCAGGAAGTCCAGTCTTGTTCAGGTTTCAAATCCTCCACCCTGCATTTGAACCAGAAGCACAGCTAAACTCCGTTTTCCTTTGACTCTCTGCCGCTACCCACAGAGTGTCAGAGTGCTCCAAGGTGGGACAGGCAAGGAAGAAGCCAGGCAGGACCACAGCCTCTCTCCATTGTTCTCTTTGGCTAATGGGGAATTTGTGGCAGCACATGCTTGACAGGACCCCAAAGGCAAAGACCGCCCCCAATCAATCAACCAATGAATCAAAGCTAAGGGATAATGGGAGTTCAGTGAAGTCCAGCTCTCATATAAAGGCCAAAGGGACAATTTGTCAGCATGATGCAGATGAGGAAGGATGGCACCAACATCAGAGAAATGAACACAGACAGTGTCATGTAGAAAACCAGTGCTCTGGTGATGACAAAGTCATTCTCACACAGAGTGACTGGAAATCCTATGTCGTGGTGGCCAAGGTCAGAAGGAGTGGTGTCCCCATCTTCTGTCAAGAATGAGGGCTTTGCGTTAACTTTTAATTAACTAGTCAACATTTGTGTAAACAATAGAGCATTGCAGAAAGGACAGAGTATGACTCACTCCACCGGCTATACTATAGAGAACATTGTAGAGTCCAACACGTTCTGTCTGAACATGTTCTTAGAGAGAGCCTCTCTGGAGTGTGAGGGCCTGTAGAACCCTATGGAGAGTGTGTGACGCCAGCTATCCTGTACCAATGTGGCAGCTATGTGAACTAACCATCCTGAAAGCAGACATTGTCGCTCAGTTGTGCCTTCAGGTGATAGTGACCCTAGGCAGGTAGTCCAGGTTCAATGGTTCTGACTGTAATTCATGGGCACCTGGAGATGACTCAACCCAGACAAACCGCTCCCAAACATCTGACCTTCAGATAGTGTGAAATGGTAAACGCTTCTATTTTATTAAGCAATTTTTGAAGTAATTTTTTCTGCATCAATATGTAATTAATATTCATGATACATAAAGTATGTGTGTTGTGTATGTTAGTGTGGATATATGGGCAAGAGAGGGAGGGAGGAAGAGAGAGAGAGAGAGAGAGAGAGAGAGAGAGAATGTGTGTGTGTGTGTGTGTGTGTGTGTGTGTGTGTGTGTGCGCGCGCGTACCTGTGGAAGCCAGAGACTGACCTTGGGTGCCTTCATTTACTCCCCATCTTTTATTCTTTGAGACAAGGTCTCTCACTGAACCTGAAGCTCCCCGATATTTCCTGCCTAGCCAGTGGGCTTCAGCGATCCACCTTTCTCCACCCTCCCCCTTCAGTGCAGGAACTACAAGGGTGCACTGCCATGTCGGGCTTTTTACTTGAGCTCTGGGAATCCAAACCCCTGCCTCCATGATTACAAGACAGGAACTTTACTGATTGAACCATCTTCCAGCCCCTAAAACTTACTTTAATTGTTCTTCATAAATCCATAGCTTTGCATGTCAGTTCTGCTAGATTTTAGGCAATATGGAGGGCAGGACTTCTACAGTAGAAGCAAAAATCACCATGATTTGTTCACCCTCTCTGCACAGAATTGTCTCTGTTTTCTTCCACTGTACCTAGATGCTCAGCACTGCTCCAGATCATGTTTGGCTCAGCGGCTCCTCATGAGCCTTGTTTCCACTCCCTGGTCTCAGCCACCCTCCTAGACAACAACATCCCTTGCACAGGTGCAGTAGAATTCCAGTGAGCACTCAGAGGTATACACAGATCTTCAGCCTCTTACATATAAACCCTCCCAGGCCAACATGGTCTCCATGATGCTTCTAAGTACCATTCAGCCACCGTGGGAAGGAATGACTGCAGCTGTGAAACGTTTTCCTCATCAGTCCTGGGAAAAGTGACAGCACACTTGGATAGATCAAGCCAAGTCTACTTTTAAGATCTTGAGTAGCAGACTGTAATGAAGAGACCTGAAGTAGTGATGCCTACTTGACTCTGGGAAAGGATGTGGAGCTGTCAGTCACTCTTGCTTCATAAATCAACGCTGGACCCATATGGTCCCAGAAGAGGTACCTCCTTGGTGCTGATGACTTGAATGAGCCAGTGGATCAGCAAACTGCCCATCTTATTTCTGTGGCTGTGATTCAACAACAACAAGAACAAGGAAGAAAATGTTTATACAACTTACAAATCTGGCTCCCAGCCCATCATTTCAGGGAAGTCAAGGCAGGAACATGCAGTAGCTAGTCATCATATCTACAGTCAAGGGCAGAGAGGAATGAAAGCATGCCTGCTTCTTGTACCCAGCCCCCTTTCTATACTTACAAGAGTCTGTTACCCAACCCCAGGGAATGGTGCCACTCACAATGAGTAAGGCTTCCGACCTTAACAAGCAAAATCAAGACAATTTACTCTCATGCAGGCCCACGGGCCAGCCTGATCTGGACAGCCCCTCTCAGACACACTCATTGGCCAGCCTGATCTGGACAGCCCCTCTCAGACACACCCATTGGCCAGCCTGATCTAGACAGCCCCTCTCAGACATACCCACAGACCAGTCTGATCTAGACAACCCCCCTCTGAGACTCTCCTATTGATGATTCTAAAGAGTGTGAAAGTTGACCACACTAACCACCACATGGGGTAGTGTTCTAACAGGCATGCCTGGCAGTCCTATATCTTGACTTAAGTACTTTGCCACCTTCTGGCTTTGGGGAAAGTGACTGTACCCACTCCTGTCTGGTCTAACAAATTCTTCTCCCACACCTTTCTTCTTTTTAAAATTTGTATTAGTTCTTCAGGAATTTCTTGTGTTTTGGTCGTATTCATTTTCTTCCCCAACTCCTCCCAGATCCACCCCTTCCCTACCCACGCATCTTTCCTTCACCTTTCTTAAGCCTTAACCTTTTTTCCTCCCTCTTCCCCCTTTCTCCACCCTCCCTCTACTCCCTATCCTTTTGCACACGGGCACAATTACACATAACTAGTAAACGTACACTTGCGGTAATTCGGTTAGGAGTATAAACATTGACCGTTACCATTCTGTTCATATGGAGTTCTACTCGCGCACACTCATTTTGAAGGCTAAACTTTGACACTGACGGGGGACAGTAACCTTGGCAGTCTGAGCCTGTGGTCTAAAAGACAAGAGGGGGGCTTTTTTTTTTCGGTTTTAGCCGTTTTGGGAGCTGCAGTTCTCTGAGGACTAGTGTCAGTGTCGGTCCTTGGGCATGGACATCTTTGTCCTGACTTCAAGTCCCCAGGTCGTGGGTGGAAGCATGCCACCATGGGGCTGAGGTAGGCTCAGCTGCTTGTGCCATCTCTGCCTTCTCCTCCCTGGTTTCCCAGGCTGGTCCCCTTGGACCTGCTCCAGGTAACATGTGGTTCTGAGAAGGAATGGTGTCCGACAGTCTGTTCCCAGTCAGGGTGTCGATCTCGGGCTTTACAAAGTTGTCCCTCACCTGCACCCCCGCCCGCTCCCAACAAGAGCTACTGAGTTATGAAATGCTGGAGGCACTTCCTGGAAACAGGGAATTCACCAAACAGAAACTCACAATGAGAGCTATGGGTAAATTCTACAAGTGTTTGCTCCTCGTGGGGGTTCACAGGTGGCTGATTCTGCAGACTTAGCTGGGTAGCCAGTCACTGGGGCTGCCAGGGTAGGAAACTGCTTGAGGATTCTAGCCCTGGAGAGGGAGAACAAGAAGGGAGGCTCACTTAGCCAACTCATCAAACCACGAAACACTGGGAGCAGTCTGGAAGGGAATGTTTCACCAGATAGGCACAAAGGAGGCAACATCCATTTAAACAGATATTGTTTAAACAACTCTTACCCTTTTCAAGGTCCTCATGCATCTTTTTATTATTATTTAATTTTAAAATAGGGTCTCACTTTGTAGCCTAGGTTAGATGAGAACTTCATGTAGATCAGACTCATCTTAAACTTACAGTGATCCTCCTGCTTCAGACTTCCAAGTGCTGGGATTACAAGCTTAAACCATCATAGGCTGCCTCATACATGTGAGGTACTTCCCCATTGTTGCTACTCTGAGTTCAACCCACACATACAGATATGTAATATTCTGAGACTGGAACAGAAGCTTGGTCATTTTGCTTTTCAGGTCAAGTCTACACTTTGTTGTGGCCATTCATGTCCATGCAAATAAAACTGTGTGTTTCTCTCCTGGAAGTCTACCTTAGGCAGGTGTCAGCAGGGTTCCCTAAAAGGCAAAGGGAAATCTTCCTTCTGTAGAAGGGAATGTCTTCACACGTTGGATGGCAGAAATGACTCTTAGAGATGGTAGAGTTACTGCAGAAGGAACTGGATTAGGGTACCCTCTGCTATAGTAGAGAAATGCTGAGGCCAGGCACTTAACAAAGGAAAGAAGGGTATCTTGTTTCACAGTTCTGCTTAAAGGGCAAGAGGTGGTATCTGGCGGTGGCCTTCTGGGCCACTAAGTCTAAAGTATAGGATGTTCACATGACAAGAGACAAGGAGTGCACACAAGTGTATCAACTGATCTCTCTCTTCCTTCCTTCCTTCTTTCTTTCTTTCTTTCTTCTTTCTTTCTTTTCCTTTTTCTCTTTCTCTTGTTTATTCTTTCTTTTTCTCTTTCTCTCTTTTTCTTTCATTCTTTCTTTCTCTTTCTTTCTTACTATCTCTTCTTCCTTAAAATAAGATCTTGTGTGACCTGGGCTAGCCCTCAATCTCTCTGTGTAATCTAAGGTGACCTTGAACTTATGAGCACTGAATTTATAGAGATGCCTAAGTATACCTGGTTTATGGGTACTGAAATCAAACTCAGGGCTGACTAATGCTTGCTAGGCAAGCAGTGTCTTCCAACTGAGCTCCATCTCTAAACCTCTCTCTTTTACCAAGATTCATCTGTTGTCTGAGGTTTTGTGTCCTGCACGGTTCCTGCAGTCGTTAAGTCCCAAAGAAATTACACAGAGGTCTACATTATTTATAAATTGATTGGCCCATTAGCTCAAACTTTTTATTAATTCTTATAACTTATATTAGTCCATTATTCTTGTCTATGTTAGCCACAGGGCTCAGTACCTTATTCAGTGAGGCAGTCACATCATGCTTCTTCTATGTCTGGGCCAGGACTCTAGAGGAATGGGCTTTCCACTTCCCAGAATTCTCCTGTTCTCCTCTACTTTTTGTCTGGTTGTCCTGCCTATATTCATCCTCCAGGGATGTCCTTAACTAACGCAGTCACCCCCAAAGGCCATGACTAAGAACACCCTAGTTAGACCACATTGTTAGCCTTTCAACATTTCATCATAGTGGGGGTTAGATTTTAACCCATGAAGTCTCAAGATATGCCCAAAGCACCCTCAAATCTTAGCATGATCCCTCACATGAGACAAAGTTGAAAAACTCTGCTCACTGCAGATGGGACCAGAGATACCTTTATTTCTCTTATAGTTCTTTTTAAAACTTTTTATTTAACTGCTAACACTTTAGAATTAGGGCACCACATATAAAATATAGAATATCCTAAAACCTGAAGACCTAGATTATTGGGCCTGAATGGTTCCTGGTGGAAGTAAGGACGTGAAGAATGGCCCTGGTATATTGATGGCTTACTGGACTCTGCTGTGGACCCAGGGGGAGCAGTCTTCGTACCAGAATTGGTAGGATCAGAGCCTGGGTCCGCAGCCTTTGTAAGCTAGATTTAGCTACCTGACTCAATAAACCAACTTATTTTATTTACGTGCCTGTGTTTTCATGTCCATGTGTATGTATCTGTGCAATGTATGCATGTCTGTGGGTGTCTAGAGGGGCCAGAAGAAGGAATTTTAGGGAGCTGTGAAGTGTCTGATTTGGGCATGAGGATCCAACCTCAGGTCCTCCTGGTTGAGCAACAATCACTCTCAACCAATGAGCTCTCTCTCCAGCCCCACAACCGGCCAGTTAAAGTTATTTAACAGTGAAGAGCAGAGAAGGGAGGTTTCTTCAGTATGGCCTCATTGGGTAGAGGATCAAAGGGATCCAATTACACCAACCCATGCCCCCAAATCCATCACTAGGGTCCTGATGAGGTTTAGGTTTAAACAGAGGGTCAGAGGCATGCATAATTAAGTAGGCTGGACCAAGGTGTGGTTCAGTCCATCACTGGCTCATTGTGTGGGCTGCAGAGTCTCCTGCAGGGTGCTCTGACAAGTCAAAACTGTGAAATCCCTCCTCCTCTGTCTAGCACCAGGCTTCAGTCCTTTCCTCCTCCTAGTGTGAGATCCCTAGAGAAATGTCAATAGTATGATAGGCAAAGGGGAGGGTACAATGGTTTCCCTTTAAAATATTTTCATTCCTGCCAGGATGAAGGGGGAAGACATTGCTGGGAAACAGACAGCCACCAGGCTGAGACAAGCTTGGAGAAAACAGGAGCCAGGATTCTCCCCTTAGAGGCGGCATGCCTGGAACGAAAAGGGATGCAGCCACACCTTAGCAAACATAGTTTCGGAGCGGAGCCAGCTCAAACACTTCTGAGCAACTCAAAGGCTGTGTTGTTCAGGAAGTTCCTCAGAGGTAAAGGGCAGCTGCACGCTGGAAACACAGGATGGGGGAGCTCAGGGCTAGCCTCAAGAACAAGTAGCTGCTGCCTTGAAATTACCGATCGTTTCCCAACGGGTGGCATTTCGTACTACAGTGTACCCTCCCCACATGATGTAGGCAGTTCTGGCAGAGCTCCACAAATCAGGGCTCCCTGCCTCATGGAGGAGATGCTTCTGAAACTGGAAACTTTAAAGCAACTTAAAGTGTTGGCGCTGTGATGACTGACAATGATTGTCAGCTTGACAGGATCTACAATCGAGAGACAAGCCTCTGGGCACATCTGTGAGGGATTTTCTAGCCTGGTTTAATCGAAATGGCAAGACTCGACCTTAAGGTGCCCTGTGCCACTCTACACGCTGGGCATCCTGGACTGCGTAGAAAGGAGAATGTGGACTAGGCATCGACAATCCTCTCCCTCCCCCTCTCTCTCCTCTCTCCCCACCTCTCTTCACTTCCCTCCTCTTTCCATCCCTCCCTCCCTCCCCAGCTGTGGATGTGATACGCTCATTGGCCTCATTCCTGCTGCCATGACCTCCCCACCACGATGGACACTACCACAGAAGAGTGAGCTCAAGCAGACCCTTCCTTCCATAAGTTGCCCTTGGCCAGCTATTGTGTTGGTGACGGGAAAAGTAACTAACACAGATGCCCCATAACTCTGGGATCTCGAGAAGACTTGTGATCATCAAGGAGATCACAGAACCAGCCAGTGGGGGCTAGGATGCAAAAAACATGGAACCCCATCAGTGCTGGGTGAGCGGGACATTATTGCTGCCTCACACAGCATGAAAGTAACAACTCTGCGAAAGTGTTACACATCAGGCAGCCAGGTCGAGCTAGGACCTGGCTAGGGGAACAGTGCAGTTCCCTGTGATTTGACTGTCCCAGGATAGTCACTGAATAACCCCAGAGAGGTTTCTATTCAGAGTTACCACTTCCTTCCCAAGCAAATATAGTCTACGTATCCGGCTGCCATAAAAGACCTCAGTCAACTGCTTTGAGGGTCAAACAAAAAGCCAATGTACTATTTCACCAAGTAAGTTATACTGGAGTCTGGTACTAAAACTTCCCATTCACATGTGGTCCTTACAGTAATTAAATTAAATTTAAATGCTTATACATACATACACATATACGTATATATATGCATATATAAGTGCTTTTAATTATGTATATAATTAAATAACTTAATTATATATAATTAACCTTAGATATGTAATTAAAACCATTTAAATTTGATGGTTTACAATATGATGTTTATATATAATATATATATAAACATCATATTGTAAATATATATATTATAATATATATATAATATATTATATATATATATATACATGTAGAGGTGCTGCATCAGGATAATTTCCATATGTGTTGACATAGCTCTCTTCTTGTGCTAGAAGGACACAGCGGTTTTCACATATGTGCTATTTTTACTGTAGTCACGCAGGTGTGCTAAGCGTACTCCTCAGCCGTAGTGAGATGCCGGGGCCTCGCACCAGCATGGCTTCACATTCGTTGCCTACTTTGGCCTTGATGTCCATTCCACTCTGCTTCTGTGAATCAGAGTTTTTAAGCTTTCATGCGTGAGTGAAATCGGGCAGTCTTTGTCTCTCTGTAGTTGGTTTATTTTACTTAGTATTAGATCCTATAGTTTCACCCGTGTTGTTACAAATGATATGATTTCCTTCCTTTCCTCATCCATTGCTGTTTTGGTAAACAATGAGATCAATCCCTTATTTTGACAGTTATCACAGGAGCACAGATCTTTGGAGTGCAGATATCCATTTATACCTTTTTGTGGTCCTGGGGATTGTACCCCGGACATCACCCACACCGGGCAAGTGCTTGACCATTGAGCTACAGCCCCAGCATGAACATGCCATTTCTTTCCCTTTAGATACACACCCAAGAGTAAGCTTGCTGGCTCGTGTGGTAGGTTCCAATTTGAATTCTCTTAAGTAATCTTCACTGTATTTTCATAATTGCTTCTCTAATTTACATCCCCCCCTCCAACACTGCAGTAGGATTCCCCTTTATTCTACATCCTTGCCAGAAATGTACCTTTTATCTTTTTGTTTTTGAGGCAAAGATTGCAGAACATACCTCAGGCCGGTCTCCGTCTTGCAGTAATCCTGGGGTTACAGGTGCCTGGCAGCACGCCTAGTTCCTCTCGTTACCTAGATGACAGGTATGGTTTGCGTTCTAGGTTTTGATTTGCGTTTTTCTGATGATTAGTGGTGGTGAGCCATTTGTGTCCCTTCTGCTGGATGCCTAGTTAGTACTTCGCCTGTGTTTTACTGAGCCATGTGCCAGGACATCGAGTTCCCTGTACCCTTTCCATCGCTGGGCCCTAGCACATGCATAGCCTGCGATGATTTCCTTTGCAATGCAAATTTTTCGTTTAATGAATCCAATTATCTATTTTTGCTTTTGCTGTCTGTGTTTTGGAGGGAGAGTGATATTTGAAACATTGTTGTCTAAATAAATGTCCCAATGGCCTTATGTTTCCTTTTTAGTAGAGCTTCATATCTTACAATTAAGCCTTCTTTTAGTTTACCTATGAATTGCTGTAGACATCTTCCCCCCTCCAACCATGGAAGCAGTTCTCAGGCACCTGGACAACTTTCCCTGGGGGGAAGGAAAGGGGGTCTCAGGAGCAGGCTCTGAATTCCTAAATCCATCCAATTCATAATCTCCTTATTTTAAAGTAAACATATATTTATTATTATTTTACAAGTATGTGCACGTGCCTGTATGCATGTATATGTAGCATGTATATGCACTGTGCCAAGAGTCCAGAAGAGGGCGTCAGAGGCTCTGGGTTATAGATTGGTGTAAGCTGTCATGTAGGTGCTGGGTTCTCTGCCAAAGAAGCTGGTTATTCTTAAACTACTGAGCCGACACGCCAGCGGCACACACACCTCCCATCCTCTTTATGTGAAATATGGTTTTAAGAACTCTCTGACTCTTTCCCCTCACTTTTAATGAGCTCTACACACTGATTGTATACTTTGTTTTGGAAGGTGTACTGACCAGTTTTGCGTGTCAACTCGACACAAGTTAGAGTCATCAGAGAGGAAGGAGTCTCGGTTGAGGAAATGCCTCCATGAGATCCAGCTATAAGGCATTTTCTCAATTAGGGATCAGTGGGGGAGGGCCCACCTGGCCCACCCCATGGTAGGTGGTGCCATCCCTGAGCTGGTGGTCTTGGGTTCTATAAGAATGCAGGCTGGGCAAGCCATGGGAAGCAAGCCAGTAAACAACCCCCCTCTGTGGCCTCTGCAGCAGCTCCTGCCTCTAAGATCCTGCCCTGCTTGAGTTCCTGTCCTGACTTCCTTCAGTGATGAAAGGCAACATGGAAGTGTAAGCTGAATAAACCCTTTCCTCTTCAACTTGCTCTTTGGTTCTGGTGTTTTGTCTCATCAATAGAAGCCCTAACTAAGACAGAGGTGCCATTATCTATCACTGAGAATCATGGCAAAATGTACTTTGATTTCTATGCACTGGGTCCCATGATACAGAGTTGCTGTGTAATAATCCTTCTGTACACTGTGTGAACGTATGTCATTGTGATTAGCTTTATAAACAAGCTGACTGACCAATAACTGAATAGGATAGAGCTAGGTGGGAACTGAGAATGCTGGGATGAAGAAAGGCAGAGTCGGAGGGGTCACCAGTCAGGTGGAGAATGAGTCTGACACACAAAATGAGGTAAAAGTCACGAACCTCAGTCAGGGTAATACATAGATTAACAGAAATGGGTTAAGTAGTAAGAGCTACTTAGTAATAAGCATGAGCTATTGGCCAAACATTTATAATTTATATTAAGCCTCCAAGTCAGTTATTTGGAAAGCAACTGCCAGTTATTTGGGAGCAGGTTGTCAGGGAAAACTCTGCCTCCACAGAGTCATAGTCATGATTCCATTGAACCTTTCCAACACCACTGTGAGGTGTTACCTTTACACCAGTTTTCATATAAGGAGACCGAGACTGATGGATGCCTTCCCCAGGTCAACAACCTGAACAGTGATCGATGCCAGATTCAAATTCAGGTCTATCTGGCTGCCAGGCCTAGAAGAGATTACTGCAGCAGTTGAGGTTTTTGTTTGTCTGTTTGTTTTTGTATTTCTTTTCATAGCTGTTTGTATATATGCCAAGAAAAATCCCCAAAACAGAACTTGGGAATGTTCATCAAAGCATGCAAATGTGTCTTGCAGCTTCTATTGTTGCTTCTTTAATTAAGAGTTGGGAATAAAACTCAGGGTTCAATCTCATAACTTATCACCGGGTAGAGACTCCAAAGCACTAGTCCAAAATCTAAGCTTGTTTTTCCTTTTCTTCCCTGGACACACAGCTGAACCTGTGTACTAAATCCTTCTGCATTAGGAATGGTGCAACAGTATTGGGCAGAGTGAATGCATGTTTTCTCCTCCATGGCCCATGAAAACCCACCCTATGCTATCTTTCAGCCTCCCCTGGTGGCTTGATTTCAGCACCCAGTATGACCTTGAAATAACATAACCTTCAACTTGAAGATACAGAGCTTGCAGGAATAGCTTTTTAAATGGAGGAGAGTTGTTCATCTCTCTGCAGCTAATAGGTGAGCATGGAATGGAGGCCCACCGTGGTGGACCCGTTGTATATTTTGGGCATCTGCTGCAGCACTTAGCTTGCCCTAATGAACACACACTGTGTTCCTGATAGAGCAGCAGGTGCAGGAGCTGAGCTTGAGACACCCGGACCAGATGGAGATGCTCCGTGAAACCCAGGCAGGGCCTGCTGACGCTGCTGCTTATTTCCCAGAAAGCAAATGTATTTATTCAAGGTTTTCTGAAATATTACTTAATCCCAGTAAGGGCCAGCTAACGAGTTATAGCCTGAGAGGTGTCTGGGGGCATGCAGCTTAGAGTCCATACATAAACATGATTCATATATTATATTGCCAGATCAGACTTGCTAATGGTTCCCATTAACTAAGCTCCCTAGATACCAGACTCATTTCTCATGTATATGCCGAAAATTTATTAACACCTCAGGGAGGTTTGGTGAAAGCCAAGGTCTTGATCCTGCAAAAGAGACCCTTCCTGACCATCCTTTTACATGCTTGCTTCGAACTTAATTTCTTTTTGGGGTATTCTGGGCTGAGCAGAAAGGCAGCATCTCAAAAGATAGCTACGACAGCAAAGAAACACCAGCTCTTCAAGGAAGCTGCTTTAATCTGCTGCAAACACTCATGGTCCCTCCCAGTTAGACAGGCTTGAATTTGTTATTCTTTTCTGTGACGTTATGATTCACACCTTGTTCACAGTGTGAAGATGAAGGGTTGCTGGTTCCTGTCTGGATCGGTAAGCAAGAGCTTGTTGAGACCGAGAATCAGATTCGCTTTGTTTTTGAAACAGGGTCTCATACTGACCCATGCTGATCTTTCCTATGTTGCCCAGGTTAGCCCCGAACTCAAGATTATCCTGCCTTAGTTTCTCAAGTGCTTGGTTTACAGATATATGGCATGATGCCTGGTTCTGAAGATCAAATTTATGAAGGAGGCTGTTTCAGGAACAGAACCTGGGTTTGGAGGAACATGAGTGGCCACGACAAAAGGAATCTGCTCTGCAGAGACACGCTGGAACTTTCTTGTCTGTATGTAATGGGCATACATCATGCTTGCACACAGGGGGCACTTTGTACACATTTGTTGAGAATCCTCTTGATGAGATGCCCCATGACACATGGCTTCAGTGGCCTGCGGCCTTGACAAGAGAAACTTGGCAGGTGTTCTTGTTACCTTTCCGCAGCTGTGATGAAGACCTGGGAAAGAGTTTAGTTGCCTTAAACTTCCAGGTGACAGTCCATGATTGAGGGAAGCCAGACCAGGAACTCAGAGGGAGAAGCCAGCTGTGGAAGAATGTTGCTCACTAGTTCACTCGCTGGCTTATGCACAACTAATCTCTTCCACAGCCCAGACTCAACTGCTTATAAATAGTGCTGTCCACAGTGGGCTGGCCTCTACACATCCATCATCAGTCAAGACAGGCTCTCACAGACGTGGCTCTAGGCCAACGGAAGGAGGCAATACTTGGCTCCTTGGTTCTTCCTCTTAGGTGACTGTAAGTTGTGTCAAGGAGACAGTTGTAACAGGTTGTCTTACAGACTTCCTCTGACTCTCTGCAAGGTAATTCAAGGATTAAGCAGCATCTATGAATAAAACCCTGGGGACAGTGGCTGGCATTTAGCAAGGGTTATGTCAGGGTTGCCATCGTTACTACAGTAGTAATATTAATATTTCTTTTAAATATTGACTTCTAGGATAGTGACATGATTCTTAATGTCTTTCTCTTAAAAAACTGAAGAGAAAAATAATATGAAACTATTATAGCTTATAAAGATAATATTTTTTTTGTCCAAACAGCATTTGGTGTTTAAATGTCTTTATATTTTAGATTGACACATATAGTCATGAATTTATTCATTATACCAGCTGCTTGCCAAATACCATGATAACTACTGGGAACTCCATTCTAATACAACAAGCCAAATCCATTCCCCATTTTTTTCTTCTGAGATCTTGTGCTCTATACCCTGTGTTGAAATTAATCTCTTTCTCTAGCTCCACACATTTTTTTTTCAGAGATCACTTTGGTTTTATATTTTAAATCTCCAAGCTTTAACAAGCCAGTTTAGACATGTCTAACCTGTAGCCTTAGGGACATATGTTCCAGCATAACCAGAAATATAGACCAACACAGTTGTATAGGATACTTGCATGTGGTGATGTCAAAAATGGGACACCCTAGATTTCTGTCCCTTTAAAGGTCCTTAAGGACATTTAAAAGTCATTATAATATTTATTTTTGTGTTTGTGTGTGTCTGTGTTGAATGGGCACTCATGCCATAGTACATGTGTGGAGGTCGGAGAACAACTTACAAGGCTTATTTCTGTCCTTCCAACATGAGGTTCGGGAGACTGAACTCATGCCATTAGGCTTGAGCAGAAAGTGACTTTCATGACTCACTGGTCCAGAGTCTCTTTTTTTTGGTAACATATGTTAATTGTCCAGAAAACTGGGTTCCATTATGCCGTTTCCGTACATGTAATTAATATATTTTGATCATGCCCACCTAGTTTCTAGTATCCTGCCCTTTCTTTCTGGACTCTTTTTTATATCCCCTGATGTACTTACTAGGTCTTGGGCTCAGTTTTTATTAATCGTGGTGGCCATTCCCTGCATTTGTGTAAAATTCATCATTTTTAAAAATTAGACTTTTGGATGATTAGTGTTTGTAAAAGGCTATTTCTAATTCTAAGTGTGGTACTCTATGTCCATTTCCTTCCCTTTTCATGAAGTGCAGAGTGAGAACATGTGCCTGTGAAGGTCATCCACCTAGACGTGGTACCCTTGGCCTTGGGAAGCATTTCCAGTGGGACTGGCAAGATGGGGCTGGCCTGTTGCCCTCACACCAGGAACCGTGGCTGACAAACATTGATGCCCACAGTTTGTGACTCCTCAATAGGCCTGGACAGAGCCCTGGAGCCCTTAACACGTGGAGAGCTAGGCAGCCCTGGAAGTAATCAAGGTGTCTTTATTCATTTGTATGTTTGCGTGCGTGTGTGCCTGTGCATGTATGTGTGTGTGTTTGTACATATATGTGCACTGAATCCTAGTATAGGCCTTTTGCCCTTGTTATTGTCTCATTGTGGTTTATACCAGTTGGAAGCAGCTACTCTCCTGGAGATGAGAAAGATTGCCAGGCATGGAAGGACCAAGCACAATGGAGATGAGAAAAGGCCAGGCTTGCAGGAAAACTGCCAGGAGGAGCAGTGCTGGAGGATGGGACACGTGGAGCAAGAACCTGAGAACAGGGAAGGTCAAAAGAGGCACCCACTTCACTCACACACAGATTAGCCCTGGGACACCAGCCTGCCCAGCACTGCCTTCCAGGTTCAGCAACTGCAGACACCCTGGCTTATCGGCCCTGTGTGGCATCTGGCCTTTCCCATGCCTGCCATCCTTGAAAGAGCAAACCCAAGGATACAGCACAATATGTAAATAAACTCCTTAGAGTTCCTCAGAAAGTCTGAGATTTCCTGGCTCACAAAAATCATGCATTGACTAGAGTTTTTATCTGTGGACCTGATGGCAGTTATTCCCATTGTGGTTCTGATATGTACGAGCAAAGGTCTGGAAGAACCTTGAGGGCCCTCCTCATTCATCATGCTCTAATGCATTGCTGGGTTTTTCCATCTAAATCTCCTTATCTCCATTTGTTAGTGCTCAGACAGCCAAAGGGCATCCGTGGAATATTTTATAATTTTCTCTTTGTGTGGGTTGGTCTGTCAGGGCAGAGAAGGCAACTGCCACATTCCACTGCATATTGCCTTGCCTGTTTTCACAATTGTCTACCCTGCTTACACTATTGTCTACCCTGCTCACACTTGGCACACTTACTCCTTGCTTCATTTTCTAGGCTGTTCCACTTTGCTGTATTATAACACCAATGTAATAATTTGATCTGTTTTTTTTTCAGCAGTATGTGTTTGACAGATTGCAATCGTTTTTTTTCTGTTACTTCAAGCATGAAAAACAGAAGCACCCTTATTTATTTTTTAAAATATTGTGATTTCTAATATAATATAGTTCTTTATACAAGATTATGACAGACCATGTTCTTAAGCTTAAAAATTGTTTGAGAATTTCATTCTTGCATATAATGTGTTTTGATCAAATCCACCTCCTATGCCCTCCCACCCAACTCCTCCCCTTATCATTCCACCACTTATCCTCCAAAATTCATAGTTCAAAGTTCACTTTCCCTCCAAATGCTACACCCCCATCAATCCACTGACTTCATTTAATGCTGCCTGTGTGTACATGAACATATGACATCTACTAGACCATAGGTATCTTCTCAGGGATCTCATCTCCGAAAACCAACAAACCAACAAACAAAACCAAAAACTGGCCTTTCCATCGACAGTCATCACTGACTATCAAGAGTTCCATACTTCCTTATCCATGCACTGTTTGTTGGTTAGTTTGTTTGTTTTGAGACAGAATTTCTCTGTGTACCCCCGACTATCCTCGAACTCACTTTGTAGAACAGGTTGGCTTCGAGGTAAAAGGTGAGAATCAACTCATGAAAGTTGACCTCTGACCATATATGCTTGCTGTGGCATGCTTACCCATGGGCACAACTGATTCAAGGTTTATGGGGAGGCGGAGGTGCAGCCGTGATGCTGACTCAGTTTTCTGTGGAGCAAAGCCACAGAGCAGAGAGTGCTTAGGAGTGGGAAGGAAGGGCGGGAGGCTGAGAAATGAGAGTAATATTTAAATAACTTAGCTGTTATCCAAAACACGGTCCCTGGTGGTCTAGGACACTAGTTCTCCATTCTAGCTGCGCAGTAGAATAATCGGAGAATTTTCAGATGACCCCAGTGCCAAGAAGGAACAGCAGAGATTTTTGTCTTGTCTGTCTGGGCTGAGTCCAGCAGTAGATTTGTATTCCATTCACCAAGGAGCAGGGGGCTGCTGGTGAGCCCTGTGAGTTAAGAATGTAGCCATTCAGAGCCCAGAGGGGGAGGAAGAAAAACCACTTTCATTAAGGACCTTTGGAGCTCTGCGAGGCACCCCTGAGAGGGTTGGGTGTGTGTTTCTCTGAGGCTGGTTGTCCCCAGAGATTTTCTCAGGAAGGCTGCAGATTTGACCAAAACAATCTAGAATGAGAGAAAAGTGGTTCTTCTGTGTGGCCATAACCCTGAGATTCCAGCCTCACCTACAACATCACCCTAAAGACCCAGAACTGAGGGGATGGGAACATTCCAGTAGGATCTTACATATTACAGCATCATCAGATGAAAATTACAGTCCCAACTAACTCTCAGTGTGGAGGATTGCTTAGTTTCTGGTAGCTGGGAGCTTCCCTCCACCTCTCTCAATATACAGTCTTACTATGCACCCCTGGCATTATATATCACAGGCACAACTTCTTCCTTGGCAGGGGAGAATGGTGTATTAAGGGTTGAACCTGGGACCTAGCACATGACAGGCAAGTGAATTCTCTATTATTAAGCTATATTCCCAGCACCAAATTAATTCTCTATTGCTATTCCTTCATTTCTCTCTCACACTCCCCCTTCCCCCTCTTCCTCCCTCCCCCATCCTTCCTTCTTCTTTAGCACCCCTCCTTCTCTGAGGACCAAACCCAGGGCCTCGCACATACCTAGCAGGAGCTCTACCTCAGAGCCCATCTCCCAGCCTCCTTATTCTCCAGCGAAGCAGCCTTGAGGGTAGATGCGCGCATCTAGGGGGTGACTCTGAATGTGGAAGCTGCATCCCTCGTGGGAAGAAGTGGGACAGTTGGGAGGTGGCCACTTCCAGAAAGGCCTTGATCACGGTTAGACTCAAACCCTCAGGCAGTAACGGGCTGGTGGCTTGTCAGAGGAGTGTCTTTGTTATAAACATGGTCTCACTCTGTGACGGTTGCTGCCATGTGTGTTATAAAGCAGCGAGGAGGCCTTCACCAAATGCTGTTGGGCTTTCCAGTTTCCCGAATGTGAGTGGAATAAACTTTTACCACAGCAATGGGAGAAATAACGAGTAACAGTAAATGTGTTAGGGTCTTGCAGGGTAGTTGAAAACTTTTTCTGAGATAACATTAAAACAGGGTGCCTACGCTATAATAGGTGCCAGTGATGGATAGCTTGTGGTATTACTAGATCCAAACCACTATCTAGTTAGGTCTTCTGAGTACAGATAAGACTGGCACAGGACCTGCCTACCCTGAAGAGTGGCCCGCCTCCTTGAAGTGAGTATACACAGCATAGTGAGGTCTAGACCTCTCCTGAATCTAACCACAGGGCCATAGTAAGTGCTTTTCCCATCTTCATTGGCAGTAGCTGGGGAGTTATGACTTGTAGAAGAGCACCCAGTCCTCCAGGACACTGATAGTGCATGTACTGGGTCTTTACCAGTACCCAGACATCCCTCTACTGTGGTGTACCCTTTTATAGCATTCAGCATCATGCAATGATTCTGACAGTTATGGATCCACACAAGGCTGTGGACTTCTAAAACAAGGAATCCACATGGTTCTGCATGGCATGTGATGACCATGTGATCTCAGTAGGAGGGTTTCTTTCCTTCTGGGTCACTAGGATCACTGGCATTTTAATGGAAGATCTTCAATCAAGAAATTAAAGCCAGTGTTGCATTCTCTTAGGCTGGAGGGCGACACTCAATTCCTATTGCTATCATTATAGTTATTAAAATTTATAAGCCATTTACAGTTGCAAAATGAGACCAGTACAATGTGTTTCAGGGAGTGGCTCCCAAACTGGTTCTGAGTAGTTTGCTATTGGCCCACGGTGACATAAGTAGCTCAATCGGGATAGATGCTTATGGTTTTTGAGGCAATTGACTGGGTCATTAGACTCAGAGCACAGACATAGAAAGGGCTCCAAGCTAGTCAGAATGCTGTCATATACAGTGACTCACAGTGACATCAGCTACATGTTAGCTGTAACTACAAGACCACACATTGCTCTACAGTGAATCTGGTAAAAACAAAACAAGGCCTCTGCAGCCTTAGGGGCAGCTTTGAGATTATTCCTACTTATGCAGCTGTGGCAAGAGAAAGAGCCCATGGATCTCCTGGGTGAGGTTACAGAGTCAGAGTTACGGACTGGCTTGCCACCTGCTTCCTCAGTCCCTTGTTCACAGTGGTGGATTGGAAAGCTAAGGTGGATGCTTAAAGGATCATGAGTAGAACTGGGAGACAATTGTGTCTTTGTTCATTATGGAAATATAATAAAACTCAGGGGAGTGTCTCTTTGGAGTGAGAAGGACTGCTCCCTAGGACCTGAAACCAGTACCGTTCTATCAGGGTCTGTGCTGAAGGGAGATGAAACAAACCCAAACTTTCCTTCCCTCACCTCCTGTCCCATCCCATCACCTCCCCTCCCTTCCCATCCCATGTCCTCCCCTTCCCTTCCATCTCATCTCCTCCCCTCCCATTTTACATCTCCTCCTCTCTCATCTCATGCCCTCCCCTCCCCTTCCATCCCATGTCTTCCCCTTCCCTTCCATCCCCTCCCTCTCCTCTCCTCTTCCCTCTTTTCCTATGTCTTGGTAATAGGGATTGAACTCAGAATCTTATACATGTTTGGCAAGTGCTCTACTTCTGAGCTAAACCTCGAGCCTTAGATCTGAGTTTTTCCATATTTGTGCTGGAGAATCGGAAGAAACGGTGTGTGTAGACAGGCCTAATCTCTCACTAGTGTGTGACATCTATCATGTGTGAAGCATTGCTCTTGTGCTTGAAAGTAGATACAACCACTAGCTACGCCATTATCTCGGAGAGCTCTCAGTTTAGTGGGAAAGGCAGATGACCACTAACCTGTCATTAATGAGATATAGTGGCCATTGTTTGTTTCATAGTTATAGAAAGTAGAAATATCAATGTGAGTTACAAAATCCCTGTCCTTATGAATATACGTTCTGCTGATGAACACATACACATATAACTTCCAAACAAATAAAAGAAAGAGAGGGAGGGCAGATGCCAGAAGGTGTAGAGGCAAGGCCTGTCTGGGGAATGACATCTGAGCAAAGAGTGGGTCACATGAACGCTTCCTGGGTGACAGGAGATCGGCAGGCATGGTGACCAAGAGCAAGTGTGAAAGCAGAGGCTCCCTCAGACTAGAGTCGTCAGGAAGGACTTGGTCAAAGCCGAGAACAGAGCTAGTGCAGAGGCCGAACGAAGGCCAGCTTGACACCGGGGAACCTGTGAAGACACAGATTGGGGACACAGGAAAAAGAGGGCTGAAAGGATTTCCTGAGAACAGGGTGGGAGAGTGTTTGAGAAGACACTGAAACATAGAGCCAGGGCCAGCTCAAGACAAGCCCGTGCACAAGGCCAGCTTGTTTTGGACTGTAGCCTGAAGGGAATGGAAACTTCGGGAGGCGTTGCAAGCCCTTTTCACTCATCATGACATGGCCATATTTGCATTAGCAACAGCAAGAATGGAAGGAAGGCTTTCAGGATGGAGGGATCCAGAACCAGAACAGGAGAGGGCAGAAGTCTGGGAGAGAGGGACAGAGCTGAGACAGAAACAAATCATGGAATCATTAACATTCACTCACATGATCTGGTCTTGAGCCCAGAGCCTACACATGCTAGGTAAGCACCATACCACTGAGATACATACCGCAGGCTCTCTCTGGTTTCTTTGTGGCACCTCTTTTTGGAAAGATCTTGCATATGATCTCTGTCAGTTACCCAGGGTCAAAATTGCTAGCTAGGATGTTTAATATTGGGGGAAGAAAATGCCAGGTGGACCAATAACCAGCCGGGGCTGGGCCTTACAGACACACTCCGCCAACAGCAGCACTGGGCATGCTGAAGTATTTGTACTACTGGACTGGGAAATCAGTTTAGCCAGTTGTGACATCATTCTTTAAACTTAGTGGAACAGAATAGAATACAGACTCTAGAGTGTCAAAGTGGATCACATGCAATATGAGGAATTATATATGGGTGTAGATATTTGGGTCACAACAAAAGTATATTGCTTATTGTGACTGGCTAGAAATACTTAAAGGACACTGGGACGGAACACCTTTTACATTGCCTAGTGTAAATAACCCCAAATAATCACTATGTAAGTTTTTTTTTCCTCTAATGATTCAATAAAAGCCTGTACTTGTTTAACCATGTCTGCCCAGTGCCTCAGCACTGAACGCCTGTGCTGTCCATCTGAAGCTGGGACCCAAGACCAGCTCAGTCTCATGGGATGTCTGTGGCAGGTAGGTGTAGTAAGAGTTGCCAGAAGCTGCAGTTCTGGCAAATGACAGCCTTGCACAATGACCACCATGACTTTAACCAAAGGCCATCTCTGCAGCGGCATCTGTGCCACATCTCCCTGCCTGGGGTTGTCATCACCCTCGCTGCTGGTTCCTGTACCCCAGGACTATTCCTACAAAAGAGCTTGTGCAATGTTTCCCATTATGCCTTTAGAATTTCCCCTTCCTTCCCTCTCTTTGAGTCGGCCCACATGCATCTCCATTCACCCATAGCCCAGATAAACTCGCTACCTTTGAAGGATCTATTTGTTGTGTAAGTTGACATAAGTAATGAGCAAAGAACAGGTCATGAGTAGAGCTGGGAACCACCTACCTTTAAGGGGAAAAAAGGCACAAACCCCACTGCCAGCCCTCAATCGGTAGGCAACCGAGAACCAGGGAGGATGCTGAGATAGAGACCTTAGTGGAGAGGGCTTGGAGATCAAGGTTATCAAAGAAGGCAGGAGGTCAAACTACAAAAGTGGTGAATTGTTATCAAGGACTCCTGTCGCAGGAGTTGGGAGTTGGCTGATGACCTTGTTGAGGGCACTTCCGGTAGGGACAGAACTGTGGAGGAGCAGACAGAGACAGGAGAAAAGATGAGGCTTCAAACAAAGAAAGGGAAGAAGACAAAAGTCCTTGACTAGATGGGAGGATAACGTCTTCCATAAACTTAAACCTTGTTCTACAGAGAGAGACAAGATGTACTATGAGTTAGAGTCAATAGAATGGGAAGGATTTTAAACTTTTTAAAACTGTGAATCCTCCCACCTCACCCCCCCACACCTGCCACCCACCCCACCATCCGCCCCACTCCCCCACATCCCCACACTACTCCATCCCACACCACCCCACTCCTTCACCCCACCACCACACCACCCTCACTCCACCCCCCCTTCCAATACCCTATCAACCCATATCTTTTATCTTGTATGGATGGCCAGGGAAACATTTTCATGGAGACAAAGTTTTAGACTTGTGATTAATAACTTCTGGTGTTTATGCAAGTAAGAGCTGGATTCATGTCGGAACTATGACTAAATTATAGAATCAAAGGCCTAGAAGTAGAAGAAGCTCAAAACAGATGACACACAGATCAAAAGAAAGACTACAGCTTTCTATACTGGGAACAACCCTGTTCTATTTAACTTTATTCTGACAACTGAAAATATCGTGCATCATGGATAGATTCCCAAGGCACACATTTGATTTTTTCCTTGTTTAAGATGAAAACCAGACTTAAAAGCACTGTTTAATTGTCTTAACATACCCCTGAGAAAATTAAGATATATGCATCTTCTATTACCTGTGTGTGTGTGTGTGTGTGTGTGCGCGCGCGCACATGCATGTGGGAGCGTGTGTACGTGCGTGCACACACACAGCTTGTGAGGAGGTCAGAGGACAACTTGCCTTGGCAGCAAGTGTCCGTACCCATTGCGCCATCCTGCCAGCCCAAGGATTTAAACATAGCATTACTGGCCTTATTACTCTTGCTAAGAACACTGTGTTTAAGTTTGTGACCTTAGGGTGTAATTATAACATCCCCAAGGGAGATCTCCAGGTGTTGTGTAATTATGATGATATCTGGTCTTTTTGGTGGCAAGGAAATTTGTGTCTGAGCATAAACATTCATGAAGCATCTGTTTCATGGGAGGTTGAAGAACGCCCAGAACCGCTTCTTAAATAATTCTAACATCAGATATAAAAACCGTATTTAGATAGAAGACCTATATAACTCCAGAAAACAAAACACCTTCACCCAAATCAAATATCAAGGGAGGAAAAGAACATCCAAAATAAGAAAGCAAAGATCTGAAGAGTGGAGATTGACAACAGCCACTTAGCACTAACTTAAATCAAATTCTTAGGTCGCTCTCAGGAGGAAATAATTGCCTATGGGGAAAGTTCATCTCTTGTTTTCTAAAATCCTTCCATTGCATTTACTAAAAAACAAAAGCAAACATTTGTGATTCACCAGAATAAAAAAAATGCCCCTGTGTATGTATACATATATAATATGCACATATGTATATATACTATAAATGAGAACAACTCTCAGTTTTGCTGAGTTTGCTCTCATTTTTGTTTCTTTTGGCATGGAGATGGCTCCCAGGACCTTGCTGGTGTGAGACAAGAGCTCTTGAAGGCTGAATTCTGCCAGCTTAACTACTCATCTTAATAAAAGGACCCAGTCCAAAAAATAATTACTTTATTCCCAAACATTTGGGCTTTGCCTTGGGAAATCTACAAAGCAGTTGGTGAAGAGTCTACAGAGATCTGCGTGTGAAGGTTTGTGTTTTCAAGCACGGAATGAAGTGTGTGTTTGGGGGTGTAGGGTGGTGGAGTTCACTTCCAACATCAGTGATGTACGGGTTAGAGAAAAATGTGTTCTAAAAGAGGGGCTCCGGGTTAGTTCCATTTTCACTTGTCTGTAACAGTGACTCATTAGGGGATGGAAGGCTGTGCGACTCACTGGTGATTGCTCCTACAGGGTCGGTGTGTGGCATCTACATCTTTTGTCCCATTTGAAATCGCAAGTTAAAACTGAGTGTTAAGCAACAAGGGGGGGGGGGGGGGACTCCCATCCTATGCAGCGAGAAAGAATTGACTCCAGAATTCTTCAGAAAGAACTTTGTGAAAATTTCATGATTACTTTTGAAGCCTTGCTTCAATGACTGACTTCATTGTCCAAAACTTCAGGGCAGGGCGCAGGAATTTCCCACCGTTCGCCATGCTTTAGGATCACACCAGCTTCCAAAATAACTAGTATTGTAGGGTCTCAGTGCCAGGCCAGGGCAGACATGTTGTATAGCTTCTCCTTCACTAACATTTCGGTGGTTTCTGTTTTGATTTAGACTCTGGTTAGTGCAGTTGGTTAGGACTGGTCTCGAGAACTTGGCAAGGAACCCACTGTCTGACTGGAGGAGGAGCTCACACAGGAGGGGATCACTGTAGACTTTTGTGCTCCCTCCATCCCTCCACATCCTCCTGGCAAGCAGGTGGATTTTGTGAAGACGCTCATCACTTGGCTATGCCTTTGGTGTTTAAGACAATCAGAAATACCCTACAAGGCAACCATGGGTGGATGACGTAGAGAATGGCTGTTGTCTCCAGGGTCTTATCATGGCAATTCATTTTGTTCATCTCTGATAGATTTTCAGGGAAGCTCACCTAGTGCTCAGATGGCCTCTGCATTCTCCAGAAATCTGGTTTTTTTGGTCTTGACTCTCTTCTGAGAGGAGTTCAAGACCTACCTTATCCACCCTATGGTAGGACACTGTTGTGGAATATTTGTTTAACCAGGCAGGCAAAGATTTGTAACACTTGTTTATACTGCAGAATATTACTTTAACTGTGTAAACGTGTGTTAGTTTTGTCTATGCTGCATCTGTTAAACAATGTAAGAATGCAAGAATTAATTCTGTAAAGGTGGGCTGCATTTGCTTCATCTGGCCTTCCTAAGATGCCTGATTGATCCAATAAAGAGCTGAATGGCCAATAGCTAGGCAGAAGAGGGATAGGCAAGGCTACTTGGCAGAGAGAATAAATAGGAAAAGATGTAGGTTCAAGAAAAGGGAGGAACAAGAAAAAAAGGAGAGGGGATGGAGGAGAGAATGGGGTACTTGCCTGGGGGCAAGAAGCCAGGCAGATGCCAGACAGACAGACTTAGAGAAGCAGAAAAAGTACGACACACAGAAGTAGCAAAGGTGATAAGCCCCAGGCAAAATGGTAGATAAAGAGAAACAGGTTGATTTAAGTTAGAGATAGTCAGAAACATGCCTAAGCTAGGCTGAGCATTCAAAACTAATAACAAGTCTCTGTCATATTTTGGGAGCTGCTTGGTGGCCCCAAAGAAACAGCCTGGTATAGGACACCCTCTCTAAGGTCCTTCCTTTGTGATTCTCAAGGCCTCATGGTGTCCTCCCAGTGAACCGCAGGCATGGGAGCCTGGGAAAATTCCCTCACATTCTCGCTGGAAAACCCCACATTGGAGAAACAAAGGCATCTTAGAACCGGGGTAGAACCGAAGAGCCAGTGGGTGATGCACAGCCTGACCCGCTGACCGTGGCTTCGTTTTCTGTCTTACAACGGAGAAGCCCACCTGGACATTTCTCCAGGGGAAACGGCTCAGAGGGAGCTGACATGGTGGCTTCTTTCCTTCTGAGAGCTTCTGGGAACCTTCACCAGCTTGTTTTTACAATCTTAACCGTTGATTACTTCTCTTTGAATGTCTTTGTGATTTCTCCCAGTTGTCCGAACAGAAATGAGTTGTTATGTACAACAGGAATATGTTAGTGTCTCCCTCTGATTTTATACACACACACACACACACACACACACACACACACACATGCGCGCGCGCTTGCTTTTCTGTTTATAATTCCACATCCCACCTCTTCGCCCTCAACCTTATAATAAGCTCATTCATTCGTAATTCTATTTGGTTGCATGATGTTTTTCAAGTAAGCTAGTCAATGCGGCTGCCTTCCTGAGCGGGGGAAAAAAAAGAGGTTGTTTAGAAATGGCCCTGGGAGGAAAGCTGTCTGAGCTGAGAACACAACAGTAGATTTTAAGCCCAGCTAACCCTGAAACGCTTGGGGTCCTGATGGCACTAGCCCCCCACCCTCTGGGCTGTTCAAACCTTTGATTCCCAGCTTAGGGTGAATCAAAGGCGCTTAGTAAGAAAAGGAAAAACCGGTCTGGGAATAATTTCTCAACCGTGGTGATTGCCTGATTGCACAAACATCGCCTCGTCAATTTTCTTACCAATCTGACAGAGGAAGTGGAATCCGTGGTGGCCATGGCGTGAATAGGAATGTGTGCTTGGAACAACCGGGTGGGGCCAGCCAAAGGAGAGGGGAAAAGACATTCCCTGTCATCCTGGAAGACCCTCGGGCCAGAGGACCTCGCAGCTCGATTTCCCACGACCTTTTACCCTGTGGGAAAGAGCTGACCCAGATTGTGGGAGTCCACAGATTTCGTGCTCCCCAGGACTGCGAAAGAAGCACAGTTCGAATCAGCAGAGCAAGAGACGAGGACACCCGTGTGCAAGACCGCCTCTCCCCTGCCATCCAGACAATCCATGCCAGTCTGCTCTCTGGACTACACAACCCAACACCTGCCGGTTCCCCCGGGACAGATTCTCCACCTCAGACGACTCTTGAACCGGGGGCGGTCTCTGGGGCTACAGCACCAGGGTCCTTGGAGGCGTCTTTAAGGCTGCGGTCCCGCCCTCATTGCCCGCCCTCCTCCCTCCTCCCTCCGCCTGGATCCAGCGGCCAGACTCGCGGAGCAGGTGCGGGCCCTCGTATGAGGCTGCCAGGGCCGCGGTGGTAGCGGCGCGGGGCGCTCGCCCGCCCCTTCTCCGGGCCACTCTCGGGCTCCGGCACTCGGGGACATGTCGGTGGTGACTGGCGGTGGCGAGGCGGCCGGCGGTGCCGGTGGCGGCGGTGCGCGCGTCTTCTTCCAGAGTCCCCGTGGTAGCACAGGCGGCAGCCCGGGATCCAGCAGCGGCTCGGGCTCCTCAAGGGAAGATTCGGCGCCAGTGGCCACAGTGGCCGCTGCCGGGCAGGTGCAACAGCAACAACGACGTCACCAGCAGGGAAAAGTGACAGTGAAATACGACCGTAAGGAGCTTCGGAAACGGTTGGTGCTGGAGGAATGGATCGTGGAGCAGCTGGGTCAGCTGTATGGCTGCGAGGTACTTGGACACTGGCTGGAGGGTTGGGTTCTCTTTCGCCCCTCTGTGCCCTCCCGGGAATTTTCAGTGGCTCCGACTCCCGCGTGTGCGTTGCTCTGGTTCTTGGGGACCAAACCCCAGAGCGGGTCACTGCGCGATCTCTCTTCTCCTGGGTGCTGGGGCGCAGCACTTGGGACTCCTCTACTTGGGTTCAGCAGCCTAGTACCCGGAGAGCTGCGGGCTCCCTTGATGGCGTGGGAAGAGGGTTGGGTCTCGAGAAGCCCAGGGTTTTCCTCCGAGTTTTCAGCGCTTGTCTGCACAGCCCTAACTACACCCAGTGGCACTCGGAGTGCCTCGCCTTGACTGCACCCTAGTAGAGACTGGGGAAAGGAGAGCCTTTAGTGAGTGCCCTGATGCGGGGTAGCCCGGATTTCTGTGGGAATGAAGAGAAAGAACCTTAAGAAGCTTATGGAGAGGAGAAGTTCTGGGGGTCTCAGAGTCCTTTGTGAATCCAACGCTCTCTCTCTTTTTCAGCCTCCCACCTCCCCTGCTCGTGAGTCCTCAAGGCTCTTCCCCAAGCTGCTCAGGTTGAGCTTTGTTGTGGCTACTTTGCCCAAGCTGCGTGCTCAGGGTAGCCAAGCTCTTCCCAACAGCCCCCGGTACCCCATAGTTCAGGGTGTGAGGTCATGCACAGGTCTGACACACATACATTTGATGTAGGGAGAAAAATGACCAAGGCCAAATGATTTCCCAAGAGTCATTAGCAACAGGGGTTCTCAGTGAAGTGTTCTACTTCGGTTAGCCTAGTAGAGTTTGGAAGGCATAAAAACAAGCGTGGAGGAGATTAATTATTAAGAATGTGGTTTCCAAGTTAAAGCTAGATTTGCGTTCTTGTAACTGGTAGGCTCTTGGACAAAAATGAAAGCCAGATGAGCTCGCTGACTTTACCATCATTTACCGTGTGGCCATCCTGTTTTCACATATTTTATGGCCTATTGTGAACACATATTTTCTTTAGCACTCATATTGCACAAGGCAACAGCATTCTCCATGCTGGCTACCGATGAATGATTGCAATATAATGAAGTTTGACTGTATAAACAATAAGCTTGTAAAAATTATTTTTCTGGTCTAGCTTTCACGAAAGCCCATTTAGTTACTTAAGGAAAAATTGGCCAAATTGGACAAGATCGTGGGTTTTTAAAATAGGGAGTTGGTGAAACTCCTTAGAGAAAAGATGTGTTTGATTGTGATGGAATTCTTGCTGGGTGAATGGATGTGTTCAGTCAGGCCTCTGTAGAATACAATTAATTTTCCTTTATTTCCTGTTGAGTTTTGTATCCTTGGTTAGGTTTGGAGAAGACTTGAGTTACTAGAGGAACTGTTGTGAGTTTAGCAATGCTTCATTAGAGATACCTTGGGAAAGGAGAAGCGTTCTACCTGCTTAGCCCAACAAATAATACATTCTGCAAATTCTTCAGAGTAGTTGGTGGTGGCTGCTGCTGGTGTAAGTTCGAATGTTCACCGCATTGAATGTGTAGTTTAGACCAGTATTTCCAAGGGGTAAATATGACCTTGACTCTTTCCTTTGGAGGTTTTAGGCCTTACAACTAGAGTGTGTGTGAAATTCTGTAAGATTAGTCTGCACATATTTCAGTGTGTCCGTATTTCCCTTCAACTCTGTCAGTCGTTGGAGGCTGGAGGGACAGAAGTCAATCAGAGAGTGTAAGCAGTTAGAGGGTACCGTAATGATGGGGACCCTGCTAACTAATAAAGAAACATGTAGGGTACTACACAACCGTAGTGGACCTTTTCCCATCTCTTTCTCCACTGAGGGGCTCTGTTTTGAGTGGGAGTTTCTCACCGCTTCCTTGGCTTCATGATGAGAACCCTGACTTGTAGCTTTGAACCCTATGAATATGAAGACTAGGAAGTATTACTTTAGTATTTAAAACTGGAAATGGTCATGTCTTTCAAATGCTTAGTGGCACAGCAAGCCAGTTGGCTAGACGTCGAGCTTCATACCAGCAAGAGGCCTGCGTTATCTGCTGAGCTGGGCAGTAAAGAACGCATATTTAATTTTAGAAGGACTTGTACCAGACATATCGGCAGTTAGATGAGCTGTCCTTTTGAGGGTGGGAAACAATTTTCCTTTGCAAACCATAAAACAAAACATTTGAAGCTAGACAGGAAAGGGGAAGAAGCAACACATAGGCCTGGCTGAGATTTTTACATAGAATTTCCAGGAGGCAGGCAACTTTGTTTGGTGATTAGTGGAGTGGAGGTGTAGAGAGCCCTTGTTTGGTCCTAGGAGCTGTTTGAGCCACTTGGCATGCACCAGTTCATTTCCTGGTCACGGCACTCCTAAGATGAGAGGGCTCTTGCTGTCATTGTCTTGACAAATAAGGAAACCAGCTTGGGAAAGGCTAAGAGGCTTGAACAGGCTCACATAGGTGGGAGTGTCTTGGGAGAGGGGCAGTGTGACCGCCATGTAACTATGGGCCCAGCTGTAGCTGCACAAAACGGATGACTCACAGAGGTCATGTCTCGGTGTCTCAATATTGGGAACGCTATGTATTTAAGCTAATAGGTGTGACTGTAAATGTGTTCTACCCGTCTACTTTGATAACTGCATCCTTATCATGAATTAATCGCAAGGCTAAGTGTGGGATGTTGAGTTCTCACATGCCCCCGAGCATTCTGAGTTGGAATAGAATTGAGAAAAATCTTCCCAAGGCACTCTTTTGGTGCCCCCCCCCCCGGGACAGTCCTGGCTGGTGGAGGGCATTTGGCCACATGTACTGCTAGGCTTTCCTTCCAACACGTGGGCTCTGGGGGCTCAGACTTGATGGTGTGTGCCTCTACCAACTCAGCCATCCCTTCAGTCTGTGTCTGGGATTTGTACACATCTTCTTTTCTTCCTGTGCCCATGCCTCTGGCTCATGCCCATCCAGGTGGAGCTTGTTCTTGCTCCGAAAGCTTCTTGACAATAGATGATGGAATTCTGGTCAATTGGAGCATAAGCTAAAATTATTTCGAGGCCCATTTGGCATGGAAGGAGTCGAGTTCAGGACTAGGCCCCTTCTCACCCAGTCCAAGAGACTTGTGTTCATAGATAAACATGGTCATTAAATCCTGTAGTGATGGGTTATGTGCTTACAGCTCTTTTTTTTTATCTTGTGAGAAAGCTTACACAGTGAGATTTTGAGGTAGGAATCTGATTGTAACAGAACTGCTAGGTTAAATCTGCATCCATATGTAAGGAATTCTGTTTTAAGGCATTCTTGCTATCTTCCAAACTGTTTTTTTTAAGAGACTTGAAATCTGGCATAATGTCTACACTGACAAGTGTTCCAAGACGGTTTGCAGGGTAAATCCTGTCATTTTCTTCCAAGCTTTCCCAGCCTCAAGGTGACGTCTGCATTTCTAATTTTGCAATTCGGTTTGCTTTGGAAATTAAAATCTGTTGCTAAGTGCAAATCATTGGGATGGCAGCATACCTTAGCCATGAACATTCTCCAATGCTGGCTCATCCTCCACATTTGACGTCTTTTTGCTTTTTGAAAGTGGTCTTCTGACTTATTGGCCCCTCCAACATTGGTGTTTCAGGCATGTGGAGCCACGCCCAGTTTTTCACCTGGGTGCTACGGATCTGAAATCAGGTCTTCCTGCTTGCTGAGCAAGGGAGCCAACTCTTCAAACTCCAAGTCTTTACTTTTTAGTTGACTTATGGACCTATGATTATTAGTGTTCTAAGATCATACTACAAAATCATACTATTGTTTTTTCTTAATTTGTTATTCTTCTGTGTGTGTGTGTGTGTGCGTGCGTGCGTGCGTGAGAGAGAGAGAGAGAGAGGGAAACAGAGACAGAGAGAATAGATGCACATATGTCATAGCACCCATATGAAGGGTCAGTGGACAACTCACAGGAGTCAGTTTTCTGCTTCTACCACAGGTCCTGGGAATTGAATATTGAATCCAGGCAGTCAGATTTGAACCACAGCACTGTTACCCACTGAGTAATCTTGCTAGTCCCATCCTATTATTTATTTATTTATTTATTCATTCATTTGTATTTTCGAGACAGGGTTTCTCTGTAGCTTTTGGTTCCTGTCCTGGAACTAGCTCTTCTAGACCAGGCTGGCCTCGAACTCACAGAGATCCTCCTGCCTCTGCCTCCCGAGTGCTGGGATTAAAGGCATGTGCCACCACCGCCTGGCTCCATCCTATTATTTTTAAAAAATTAAAAAACATCGTTATTCACATAGGTGTGCCAATTGTACAGATTACCATGTTTCACTGTGACCTTTCTGTATTTGGGCAGATCATGTCTTATGGCCCTGTGTGGCCTACAGGGCACAGTCTCTCAGTGGGTTCAGTCTCATGTTCAGAAGAGAGCTCTCATTTTCTGCATTAAGTCCTTGTTTTGAGCATACCTCTCTGCTCGCCAGCATCGAGTTAGCCTGCCTTGCTTCAGCTTTGGCATCGCAGCTGGGAGATAAAGCTGCTACCTAGAACTCAGCCTGTGGGACATGTGCTGAATTCCTGCTTCTCGGGTATTTAGGAATGGACTTTAAAGCTTTATTATTTCTTTAATCACCATAAATGCAACCTACAGAGAGTAGTACTAAGGTGTGGAGATCTCTGTAACCTTCACAGGTAGTGGAGAGATAAGCTGAGGGAGGCAGGAAGGCAGTCGGTTCATCGCGACTCAATAGTTGATGCTGGTTCAGATTCTGAGAGTCTGACCACAACTGGTTTATTTTAGGCATATTTAATCAAGAATCAATTTGTCAAAAATTATTCTGGTGATGATTAACTTAATGTCCTGCACACAACAAAGTATACATGGGTCTTCTTGAGGAACAAAGTAAGCTAAAACAGAGGTCAGACATGGCTACATTGAACCTCTTTGCAAAGTCCATAAAGACAGGTTCTAGATATCAACTGAGAAAAAATGGGTTTGCAATTTACTGGGAAAAAATAAATTTATGTTAAGTGTCTGGAGGAGGCTATAGTGCTAGCTCCAGCCACACAGATATCGCACGGGTCACAGGTCATGGGGCTAGAAAGTTCGTCCACTCCAGCCTTCCCTGTGGAAAACAGACTTTTCATTCCCTCCCTTGAAGGAACAACTCTGTGTGTAACATTCCAGGTTCCCCTAGTGCATATCTGTAAGCACAAAGACCTTCAGGCCCTTAGTACAAAAGAATAAATTAAATAGACAAAAAAAAAGTAAGCAGAGAAAAACAAAATAACAAAAGCAAAACAAAAAACCAACACTATGGATAAAAGAATTCTGAATTTCCAACGTAAGAAAAGAAAGACACACTTAGCCTCCTATAGGAGGCAAACTCACTGGAGTGTCTTGTGAGGTTGTTTCCAGAGAGATTTAACAGATGGTGGGAAGACTCAGTGTGAACCTGGACATCTAGGGTCCTGGACTGAATAAAGAGCAGAAAGTGATGGGAATGCCAGCATTCACCTTTCTCTTCTCTCTAACTCAGCAGCACTGAGACCAGTCACTTCATCACTCTGTATTACCACCACAGTGGACTGTGCTTCCTCAAACCGTGAGCCAGAGTAAGCCCAAAGTTGCTTTTAGTCAAATATTTTGTTGCAGTAGTGGGCAAAGTAATAATCCCACCTCCCTTTAGAGGTATGATAAATAGGGGGAGCTGAGGTTAGGAACTTGTACTCTATAGCTGGATTAGCTTGCGTTTTTATTGTTGTCCCTCATTTACCAATGGGGTATGAGATTAGACAATTCCTTTGATCTCTTGAGTCTCCTTTTTCGCCCCTCTGTGTTGTAGGAATCATACTTGTTGCAGGCCTGCCTGGAGATCAGAGAGAAAAACAACCCCACTGGCCAGTCTTACAGACCAGGCAGTGGTAACACGCACCTTTAATCCCAGTAACCACACTAGTTGCATAGAAATTGGGTGGTGCTGGTCTTTAATCCCAGTGGTGCATGCCTTTAATCTCAGCCCTAGACATGATTATAAAAATGGGAGTAGACAGCTCTCAGGCTCAGGCTCAGTCTCATTCTGAGATTCTTGGATGCAGGATCACCAATTCAGACTGAGGTATAGGTAAGAGCCAATGACTGGCTCTTTTGTTTTCCTGATCTTCAGGTTGAACCCCAACTTCTCTCTCTTGAGTTTTTATTATTCGCGCTTCACCTGGCTGACAAAACATCAAGGATAGTATAATAGTTGGTATGTCTTTGTTGTTTTTGTTGGCTTTCTAACTGGCCACTAACCCTTGCTGACTCTTTGTGATATGGAGAAAGTGGACTGGGAGTCAGGAAACAAGGTGCTGGTGTCAATCAAATGTTAAGCTTTGGGGAAGCATATCTGCATCCACTGTAGATAGAAGGCTTGTCTGTTGTTTCAGCTGAACATAAGCAAATATGTTCTAGGGTCTTCCTGATCTTAGATAATTCAGTGGATTTAACTATTTGAAAACAAGAGCCATGTTACTTTTCATTGTGCTTGTCTCTAGTAGGGCACGGTTCCTGAACTTTTAAGGATTAGTTTGGATGAAGGAAAACGGACTAACCAGAAAGTGCTAAGAAAGTCTACTTGCTGGTTGTGTGTCAATTTGACACAAACTAGAGCCATCAGAGAGAAAGGAGCCTCAGTTGAAGAAATTCTTCCATGAAATCTAGCTGTAAGGCATTTTCTCAATTAGTGATCAATGTGGGGAGGTCCCAACCACCAGCCCATGATTCATGGTGCCATCCCTAGGCTGGTGGTCCTGGGTTCTATAAGAAAGCAGACTAAGCAAGCCATGGGGAGCAAGCCAGTAAGCAGCACTCCTCCCTGGCTTCTGTATCAGCTTCTGTCTCAGGGATCCTGCCCTGTTTGAGTTCCTGTCCTGACTTCCTTCAGTGACTGATGAACAGCAATGTCGAAGTATAAGCCAAATAAACCCTTTGCTCTCCAACTTGCTTTTGGTCATGGTGTTTCATCACAGCAATAGAAACCCTAACAAAGACAGAGAGTCATGGTGTTTTAGGATTAGAATTAGCTAGCAATGTTTATTGTAGATGCAGTAAAGAAAGAAAAGTCCATCTATTTTGTTACTGTAACTTTTATCTTATCTTGGATCCTTATTGTTGTATCTTGGCGTTGTTGAATATATGCCTACTTCATGGCTCCAAACAGCTATATCAAGGAGGCCGTGATGGATAATGGCTGTGTACATTTCAACTGAGGGAGTGCTTTAGAAAAGCCAACCTTTCATGGGTCTCCAGACTGCTCTCAGGTGACCCTGCCATGCTACTCTGCCAGGCCCATTGATGATGTGTGTTTGCTTCTGATGTTGTCTATCCTTGTCTCAGTCTGCACACAACCTGGCCTAGCCCTGGAGTGAGGGAAGTGAGTGCTACATTTTTTTGAATTTTATTTTCTGTGCTTTCTCTGCATGGCTTCATTTTATCCCCTGTCCCTCGCTACTCTCTCTTATTTCCTGCACTTGGGTATTTCAAGCTTTGGCAGACTTTTAAGGCTCTTGTTATCTCCTCCTTTCTCCACTGGTGTCTTCTTAGCTGGTGTCCCAGGAGGCTGCTCTAGGCACACCTCTCCACTGACTATGTTCCCTCTGTGTCTGTGTTGTCAGAGCCTGTTTTTCTATCCACACTTTCAATCTCACTAGCCTGTAAATTGAAATCTTTCTCCTCTGTTTAAAGTAGCTACCGCCATTTTGTTTTTTTACCCAAACCAGCACTTCTCATTTTCTGCCAAGTACCCTGGGTACCATCCTATCTTTTCCTTTTCTTTTCTATTTTTTCCCAGGTCTTTCTCCACCCACGAGACATACTTCTTTCGGCCACAGAAAAAATGATGTCAGATCCCACCACCACTGGTTTAAGGACCGCCTTCTGTCTTAGTCAAGTGGCTTTGCTTACTACTGACTTTGATTTGACCTCTAACAGTATAGGCAGCCTGTGTTCCTTTTGAAGTTCTCCCTTGTCCCTGAGCATCTTAAGTCAGCGCTGCACCCTCCCCCCAGGAGATTCATCCCCTCACTCTCATTGAGTTCCCATTCCCAGATCTGCCTCCACGATGACACCTCTCAGGGCCCATCTCCAGCCCCCGCTCACCTCCTTTTCTGCCTCTTTCATTTGTGCATAGTCTTTCTGGGTGATGTAACTCTCCCTACCAGTGCCTCCAGTTGATGTCCGTCTGTTGACAACTTCTAAATCTGTCTTTTTTAGCCTGAATTCCAGGCATCTGCAAGGCACTTTGAAATGGACATCTTCCCTAGATGCCTCAAGGGAGGCTCATGGCCAGCTGTCTGTGAGGGCGTTGCTTATGTTCTTCTACAAATTTGCTCTTCTTCCTCAGTTCCCTCTGGGTATTCATAGTCATTCCAGGAAAATATGTGGCATCCTTATCGATGGCATCTCCCTAGCCTGGCACACCCAGTAGTCCCAAAGTCTTGTTGGTGCTTGTTGCTCAGATTGGTTGTGTCTAGTTTTCCTGACTTCTCCCAGCTACCATTGAAGTCCAGTACCTTTTCATTTGTCGCTTGCTTTACAGCAAGGGCCACTCATTGCCTTTAAAGGACCAGTACTCCTGCAGCCATCAGCACCCCTGACCACAGCTGCATCTGTTACTACTGCTTCTGCCATTAATCCATATCTCAGGAGACTCATCCATTTCATTTCTCAGTTCTCTCCATAATTCTATGAATTGTATATGTGGGGGAATATTGGATATTGTCTTCCTTCTTCCTTTTATAGTGAAGAAACTGAGATCAGAGGTGTCATTTGTCCTTGTTCAGCGCCATACTCATTCCTAAGTCACTTAGCCAGGATGCTGCCATTGCTCCTGACATATGAATGCACGAAGTTCTTACTGATTTCCCATCGCTAAAGAGGAACTGAAGAGGCCAAGGTGCAGTGTGCTTGAGCCACGGGCCATGGTCCTGGGGACATGGTTTCCTTCACCTTTGCCTCCAGCCCTCTGCCTCTGTGTCTTAATGCTTTGGAAAAGCCAGCTCCAGAAGCTTGGTTGTTTTCTAGAATACGAATAGAAAATTTGTATCCCTCTCTCCCCTGGCCTCTTAGGGTGGAGCAACCCAGGGCTCAGAGATCTATCCTATTCGCTTCTCTGGAGTTGTCTGTGGAGCTGTTCACTTCCTGCCTCACACCAGGCTGCTCTTTTCAGGCTCTCCATACAGGTCATCAGGAAGTCCGTTGGCCAGAATCATATGTCCCCACTTCCTTCATGTTACACGTTGCTTTCGCCTTGTTTCAAATAGACACAGGCAGTTTCTCCTCCAGGAAGCCACTCTATCCCATCTTCCCAGGAGGCTGGCTGATAGGTCTTTCTAGGCAGCCTATCTAGGCATTTCTAGACAGCCCTCTCTACTATCCTATCCTAGGCCTTTCTAGGTAGCCCTCTCTACTATCCTAGGCCTTTCTAGGCGGCCCTCTCTACTATCCTAGGCCTTTATAGGCAGTCCTCTCTACTATCTTAGGCCCTTCTAGACCGCACTCTCTACTATGCTAGGCCTTTCTAGGCAGCCCTCTCTACTATCCTAGGCCTTTCTAGGCAGCCCTCTCTACTATGCTAGGCCTTTATAGGCAGTCCTCTCTACTATCCTATCCCCTGCCTTGCCACACCTTTGTAAGGATGGACTCTTGTACTGTCTGTAGCTCCAATGATTCACCCTCTTGGCTGCTCCTAGGTGTCCCTGCTATGGCGTAACCATGTTTCTTTGACACCAGTTCCTAATTAGAAATGTTTATCTCTAAAATGATAGTATTCGGACATGGGGCTTTAGGGAGATGACTGTGCTCCATAAGATCATGAGAGTACAGCTCCTTTGGTGGTCTTAGTGCTCCTATAGAGGGATGAAGAGAACAGAGCTCTCTCTCTCTCTCTCTCTCTCTCTCTCTCTCTCTCTCTCTCTCTCCCTTCCCCTTCATCTAGTTTACTAGTGCCTCATTGCTATGTCTTAGAAGAGGTCTCTCAGTGGGAAGCTGTCATGCTGACACTCTCTTAGATTTCTGGCTTCCGACAGCGGGAGAGGTGAAGGGCCGCTGTCTAGTCCTAGTCCGTGGGCTTGTGCTGTAGCAGTCAGACTTGGCCCCCGAATGTCCCATATCTGACAGTGGAGTGAGACAGGTCGAAATTGACCCTTCAGAGCCGCAGCGGCATTTCTCAGCTTAGTTGCATACTCTAAATTAACTCCATTGATTTCATGTTGCTGTGCCTGCTCTTTCATTGTTGATTTGAAGTCAAGGCTCTTTTTGCTTGACTGCAAATTATAACTGTGTGTTCCTTTGAACCTGGGAGCTGAAGGAAGTTGCCCCAAATAAAGGACAGATTCATGGGCGAGGGGAGGGGGGATAAAAGTCTTCGGAGGAGGCAACCACAGGTCAGCATGGCCTCCTCTGTCATTTGGAGATCTTGGTATTCATGAGGACACTGTCCTATAGCATTGGAACACCAACGGTTGGATGGTGCTCTGATGGGATAAGCACCTGACATCTGCAAAGGCAGACTCAGAGCGATGGGCTCACTCAGGTCTCCACCAAGCTCAGAATGATGGCCCTGGTTTCTGACTCCCCTGAAAAGTCCAGGCCAATAAACTCCCACCATGGTTTTCTTATTCAGCACTGATGCTTTTGGAGACCTGTTCCAGTGAGACAAAAGCATATTCTAGTCTCAAAGTATTGTTTTCATGATGGAAGGGGGAAATGAAGAAAATGGGGCTTTTCTTTTTTATAGAACTCCTTTATGGCAAATATGGAATGAATTGTGGAGGGCACATGATTCCTTCCTCCCTCCCTCCCTCCTTCTCTCCCCTCCTCCCTTCTTTCCTTCCTTCCTTCTTTCCTCCCTCCCTTCCTTCTTTCCTCCCTTCCTTCTTTCTTCTTTTCCTTCCTCCCTCCTTTCCTCCCTTCCTTCCTCCCTCCCTCCCTTCCTACTTCCTTCCCTCTGTCTTTGCTTCCTTCATCCATTCACCAATTCATTCATTCAGGAGATGATTACATAGGTCAAAGGGGAGGGATGGATTTAATACTTTTCTTGTTCCTGTGACCAAATAGCCAAGAAACAGCAACTTAAGGAAGGGAGGCTTACAGTTTAGGGAAAACAGTCCATCGTGGAGGGGAAGGGATGGCAGTAGGTGACACCATTGGTATCAGGAGTATGCAGCTAGAAAATCTTACATCTTTGGACAGGAAGCAGAGGATGGACAGAAGTGGAGCCTATATAACCTCAAAGCCCACTCTTGAGTGACTCACTTCCTCCCATGAGGCTCCCCCTCCTAAAAGTGCTGAAACCTTCCAAAATAGTGCCACCATCCTGGGACCATGTGCTCAAGCCTCCCACCACAGAGAGAATGAGAAGGCATCATCCTTCTCAGACACATAAGGGCAAAGGTGAGGTTGTCAAGAAGCCATTATAGAAGAAGGAAAAAGTTCTGGATGGTTGGTAGCATATGACATCAGAACCTATGTCTGTTCCCTGTGTGTCAATGAATTTGTTAATACATTTATTCAGATCATCATGTCTGTTCGTAACCTCTTCCTTCAGCCCCAGTCAGTTTTCCAGGGAGGATATGACAAGCTCATTGAAGTTATAATACAAATAACCTGAACTGATTTAATTACCTTTTACTTTTGTGGGAAGTGTTGGGTCTCAGGGAAGAGAAAGTGAGCTGTCACATGACTTTGTGGATGAGTGCAGTGCACCAGGGCAGGATGTGTTCCTCGTGGGCTGTGGAAATCTCCCTGGCATCTCTGACATCAAATCAGGCTTGCTCACTTTCCCATGATGCAGTGGGAAGGGCCCTGGATGCCTGAACTCGCTTCTAGGCAGGCTGTGGTTTATCAGCCTATACCCTTGAAAAATTATTTTTGCCACTGGGTTTTATTTTCAAGTTTTCTTTCCTCATGTGAAAACACAAGAAACAGAAAAACAAAACGAGGGAGACCTGTGTTTTTGCAGCTCTGAACTTTAGAGATTTTTTTCTAGAAAGCTTGATGTGCACCTCAGAAAATGAAGTTTATTACGGAGTGGCGATTTCTAAAGCAGAGAAATGAGAGCCAGAGACTCTGGTAGAGTAGCTCACCAAACAGCCAGTCATCCGATGCAGCCTCCAGTCTGAGTGGGAGCAAAGCTGTCCTGCCCTGGGCACCGTGTCTCAGTGAGGATGAGTGTGCACGTGTGTGTGTGTGCGTGCGTGTGCGTGTGTGTGTGCGTGTGTGTGTGTGTGCATGTGTGTGCGTGCGTGCGCGTGCGTGCGTGTGTGTGTGTGTGTGTGTGTGTGTGTGTGTGTGACAGAGAGCAACAGAAAGACAGAGACAGACAGTGAGAAACAGACACACAGAAAGAGTGAGCTATAGGCACACGTAAAGGTCAGTTTTACGCACAGTGTCTCAGGTGCTGCCCACTTTGTCTTTTGAGACAAGGTTTCTCAGTGGCCTGAAACTCTCCTGTGAGGGAGGCCAGCTGGCCACTGAGCCCCAGGGAATCACCCTTTTCTCCTCCCCAGTGTGGGGATTACAATATACCCCCGCCACATCCAGCTGTTTACAAGGGTTCTCGGGATCAAACTTGGGACCTTATGCTTGTGTGGCAAGCATTTTGCTTACTGGTTTATCTCGCTAGACCCATTGAAAATTGTTTTAAAATGATATTTCTTTCTCCAAAAAATAAATTTCTCAATTATCAGCTTTTGAGTTAAAATTGAAGTCTGACAGTATAGACATTAAGCATCACCCTTATTACATTTTTTTTTGCATTTAATTGGGTTGACCTTTAAGAAAAGCAACATATTTGGCATAAATATTTTAGGCCTATAGCTTACAATACTGGCCGTCAGCAGTGGCCTTCCCTGTATTATTGTCCTTTACCTTGTTAGCTCACAGTGCAGTAATGATGGCATTTGTTTTAAGTTAAGATTGAGTTAAGATTAAAAAATGAGTTTCAGAGAAAGAAAAATCACAAAAAGCTTGAGCAATAAAAATTCAAAAGGTAAAATGTACAAGATTTGTGCTGGGGAATTTTATAGTTATTTTTAGAATTAATATGACAGGATGACACAAAGAAATTAAGGCTTTATTGTGGTTATTGTGATGGACTTGGAAAAAAAATGGCCCCCATAGGCTCATATATTGAATGCTTGGTCTCTATGGAGCGGCACTATTTGGAAGTGTAACCTTGTTGTGGTAGGTGTAGCCTTGTTGGAAGAAGTGTGTCACTGGGGATGGACTTTGGGGTTCTAGGTACTGAAGCCAGGTCCAGTCAGTCTCTCTCTCTCTCTCTCTCTGTCAGTCTCTCTCTCTCTGTCAGTCTCTCTCTCTCTCTCTCTCTCTCTGTCTCTGTCAGTCTCTCTCTCTCTCTCTCTCTCTGTCTCTGTCAGTCTCTCTCTCTCTCTCTCTCTCTCTCTCTCTCTCTCTCTCTCTCTCTTCCTGCTGCCTGTCATCCGGGTATAGAACTCTTGGTTACCTGTCCAGAACCGTGTCTGCCAGCTTGCTGTCATGTTTCCTGTCATGCCAGTAATGGAGTAAACCTCTGAGTCTGTTAGGCAGTCCTAACTGAATGTTTTCCTTTAAAAGAATTGCCATGGTCATGTCGCCTCTTCACAGCAATAGAAACCCCGACTAAGGCAGTTATGGAAGGATGTGAGAAGCAGGAGTTGTTACTTTTATGTACTTGTGTGCTTACTTTGTATAATGATGGTATCCTGAATTATCATCAGATAATATCACCCAGCCCCTACCAGAATGGTAGAATGCAAGTAGTTACCCCATTTCTAAGATGAGACAACAAAGCTCAAAGAACCCTCATGACATGTACAAGCTTAATCGGGCCAAGGAAAGGGGAAGCAAAGGGCAAGCATGGCCCCGGCGACTGTGGATCTCAGCTTCACTCTCATACCCCTGATAGGGCCATGAATGCTAGCATGTCTGACCCCTCCACCAGGCAAGTGGTGCTATATGTCTGATACACTTTCCAAAGGGCTTTGTCTATTTGTTGAACTATGGATGGGATTCTGTCATTTCTTTGATGAACCATTTCAACAATTTCTTTAGGAAAAATATTTGCTCTGGACACCAGAATGAGAAAATGGATTACTTCTTTGATGACCAGTTTGCACACCAGTAACTAGCAACAGATCCTATGCTTTCCGTCTACCTAGTTGGACAAAATTGGCTATAGGTCCAGTCTAGTTTGCGGTTTAAAGCTAGAAGCTCACTTCTGTCGTTATTATTGTTATGGTTGTGATTTCAGTGTCGGTGACCAAATCCAGGCCATTCCTGCGCTACTCATGCGCTTTCCCACCGAACTACATCGTCAGCCCCCTGGAGACTCACTGTGAGTAAGCCCCAGGTTATAGCAAGTGTTCTACCCTTCATGCCTGAAAGTACAAGATACTATCTTTGATGGACAGAAAGAAAGACATTGTTTCTCTAAATAAAATGCGAAAATCCCTTAACTTGCTTGCTGATATTAGTGGGGACTTTTGTTCAGGTCCTTAGCTGTGGCCAATGATCTATTAATTTCCTTCTCTTAAATTTTATGCGTGTGTGTTACGGGTGTAATTGTCACTTCATTTCTGCTCATATTAATGGAATTAAATCTGTTTAAGGCAAGGTAAGGTGCAGAGTCTTCAGACTGGCACACACACACACAGACAGAGGTTTTCCTGCCAAGTTCCCATGAGCAAATACGCTACGATTCTAATTAGTCGGCTGAATTCTTATGTTTTCACTGGGTGGGGCAGTTCCCTGACAAGTCAAAAGCAAATGAGTCATTGACTTGGTGCTAAAACATGACTACGCTTGCTACAATGAAAGCATCCTACAAATAGCACAAGTCCAAGAACAGCATGGAGCGTCTCTGGTAGACAAGTGCCTTTTGTTCAGCTAGAATAATCCGTGTCTTCATCGGACTTCAGGAGGCTAAGAACTGAGCAATCTCATAACAGAAACAGTTTACATGGGCAGATGTCTAGCGAATGAAACCTGTCCGGTTTTGGACAAGCCGTCACCTTATCTTGCCCCAGACTCTGAAAACAGTGCCTGGTCAGACTTCAGTGCTCTGAAATATGCCCATGTTAAACTTGGAGATGGATGAATGGTGGACTGTGGCCGATGAGTGAGCCGACCTGAAGTTCGGTTAATGCTTCGCTCTACAACTGAACAAGTGAGGAACGGCTTTTGTGCTGATAAGATGTTGTAAACTGGGAAGGGAGGTGAAGAGATCTAAGATCCCCTGAGTGGTGAGTCAGAAACTCTCGTGTTAGTCATTGCACTGGGACATTGCCACACTGCTATCTGTACACCATGGGTGCAAGGCTTAGGGAGAAGGGCTATGTGTGCACCCAGCCTTCCTCCCCAGACCTTTATCTAGGTCATATCTGCCTCCCTCTGGCCCAACTTTATAACACTGAGACTAAAAAGTCTTCAGTATTTGGCCTCTTGCTATTGGTGTGACATAGTTTTCTATTGCAAAGCTCCATTGGTCACCACCACAGTTTTATGTGACTCTTGTAGCGGCTTTGCCTTCTAAGATGGACTGGTCCACCCACCCCCATCCTCCTTAGCTTCTTGAGGGGCTACAAATCCCTCTTCTTGGCCTTCCCCTTTAAATGTTCTAGTCTTCTCAGAGATTACCTTAAAACAAAATAAATACTGAAACCATCCCAAGTAAAGAAAAAGAGAAAAAAAAATGAGGTCCTTGGACTCCCCACAGGGCAGGGAACCCTGACTGCTCTTCAGGCTGAGAGAGGGGGAGTTGATTGGGGGAGGAGGAAGGAAATGGGAGATGGTAGTGGGGAAGAGACAGAAATCTTTAATAAATAAATAAATAATAATAAAAAAGAAAAAGAAAAGCTCAGTGCATAAATGAAATCACTGCTAGCAGCATCTACTGGTCTTCATCACACCTGATGCTGTTTTGTTAAAGAATGTATTTAAATTAAAGTTCTATTATTTGACCAATGAGGAAGCAGAGCCTTATGAAGTCTTTTTGTGTTATTCTGTTTTGACATTTTTATAGAATATACTGAGTTCAGTTACATAGAGTAATAATCTGTATATCAAAAGGGAAAATCCTGATTGGTTTCCTTCAGGGAATTACCTTCTCAAAGCATCTACATATGTAAATCATAAATGATTTGGGTATGTTTTATGTGTGTCTAGAAAAGATCCAGAGCAACATATAAAAACATTAATTGTCCTTTTTAGTATCTGGAGGGGTAATTTTAATTTTGCTTATGTTTTGTGTGATAAATGTGTATAGCTATTTTATATAGGAAGAACCTGGAGGTTATTTTGAAAACGTAGGTGGCCTAAATAGCCTACTCTCTATGTAGTCAGAGGTAAGAAAGAGCATGGCTTTATGCTGTGCTGACACTGGATCAGAATATCAAAGCCTGGATACTTTGCAAATAGTAGAAGGTTGTTTGGGTCACATTCTGGAGGAGGGGTGGTTCAAGGGTATGGCGCTGGGGGGCTGGCATCAGGGAGAGAGTCTTCGAAATGTGGGATAGTATGTTGGAAGGGTAAATGAGAGAGAGAGAGAGAGAGAGAGAGAGAGAGAGAGAGAGAGAGAGATTGGGCTAAGCAACCACAACCTTTCTATTAGAAATTCCGTGTAAGTAAACCTTCCCTGGAGTAATAGCATTGGTGAAGTCAGAATCCTCATTACCTCACTGGCCCTCTGAGGTTCTGCTTCAGAATCCAGCTACAAAGGTAGTTAATTCAGCAGGCATGATGGAGGGACTTGGGAATCATAGCTACGACATGCTTAGAATAACTCAAGGCTGGAGCAAAGAGGCCCCTTAGGGCTGTGTTTTGGCATCTTCTCTTTTTGAAGAAGATAAAAAATTCAATTGTAAATATTTACAAAAAAAAAAATAAGCTAGCCTATTTATTCAAATCAGTTACTCCATATCTTCAGAATGGGCACCTAAAACACTGTCGGATGTTTGGTATGTGTGGAAAGACAGAGAGGCAGGCAGATGACCCTCCACTTGTGGGTGGGAGCCCTGACCCTCCCACCTCCTCCAAGTGTGCTTAGGAGGATAGCCCCATCCATAGATTGGTTTTTGAAAATGCTCATTATAAAGTTTCTGTTTAAAAAAAAAAAAAACAAAATAACAGCAAAAGCCCATTTGGGGATTCATGTTGTCTGTCTAGTGGATCCTGGACTTATCTATAGACAACAGACCCTGTTGTCAGAAATAAGCACGGCGAGTGTGTCCTCCTACCCAGGAGTTGCCCTTTACACTGCTTTATGTGTTACTATTTCTCACTCCGTCCTTTACCCCTTCAGTTGGCTCATTCATTCTGCATCCTTGAACATCCTTTGTTCCAAGGCATGGATGCTCTCTCTTCTGTGTCTTAGTGGTTTGCTTTCTACATTTAGATCTATAGTCCACAGGGCACTGGTTTTGTATATGATGTGACATGTGGATTAAGATTGAATGTGTCCTCCGTGGACATTTATTGACCCAGCACCATTCATTGTAAAGATGCTGCTCTTCCAATGCTGTCGCCATATGTCAGAGGATGATGCCATGTGTGTGTAGGACTGAATGCTTGTGCTTTCCCTCCCCAGCTAGTGAGCAATCCTCACGTCCATGATGGTATTGAGAGACAGTGCCTGTGAGAAGTGAGTCATGATAATGGGACTCTTGTCAAGAGGACTAGTGTCCTCACAAGACATGATAGAGCTCCTTTCTCTGTGTTCTCTACCAGAGATCAAAGAGAACCCAAAGAAAGGCACACCTACAGGAATTCGGAAGTTGGTATTCGCTGGGCAAGGCATCTGTTGGCACCTTGAACTTGCATTTTCCAGCTCCTAGAACATGATAAGTATTTGTTTTATTAAGTATTTTTAGCTTATTCTGTTCTGTTATAGCATCCCCAAACTGACCCAAACAGAGGGCTATGCTTATGTGTCTCAAGACAAAGCAGTGATTCTCAATCTTCCTAATTCTGCAACCCTTTAATACAGTTCCTCATGCTGTGGTGACCCCCAACCATAAAATTTCCCTTGATATTACATAATTGTAATTTTGTTACTATTATGAACTGTAATGTAAATATCTGTGTTTTCTGGTGGTCTTAGGTAACCTCTGTGAAAGGGTCAGTCAACTCCCAGAGGAGTTGAGAACCACTGAGATAGAGTTTGGTGTGTAAATTTTAATGTTGGGTGGGGCTTCCTATCTTGCTATTTATATTTCATCCCTATGGTACCAAGACCCTTACCCAAAGTAGTCTATAAATAGCAGTTGGTTGACAAATGAGTTTGATGTTGCCCTTAACATACAAGTCTTTTTCCAGAAGTTTTAGGCTCAGAACAAACATATGAAAATTTTGTTTCAGACAATTAACTAGAACAGTTATATTATTTTTTTTACAAGAAATCTAAATGTGGCTTTTGACCAACCCTACCCACAAGATTCCTTGAGAAGGTCAGCCGACTTTCCTGTTGCCCTATTTGGTGCCAGGCAGAAAGTGGAATTAAATAACGGGGTTCTTTCCAGAATTTCTATTTTTACTTTTAGAACATTTGTTGATTCTTTCTTTACAAGTGAAATGCTCAGCACAGAGAAGGTAATTTTGGAAATTTTATTTCTGGGATAGCTTTGTGTATCATAGCTATTTAAATTATTTTCTGTGTGTGACAGTCTGGGCAAACATGCAGTTAGCCAAAGAATTAGCTTTTATGTTGCTATCAGAGCACATTCGAAAATAAACAAACTCCATGAAATGAACATTTTTTAATTCACAGTATTAAACACAGTGAATTCAGTAAAATATGCTTTTCAAAATTTTGTGTTGTGACCAATGACTCAGTTCACAGTAGCAGGAACATGCGCTTGTAGGAGGTTAGTGTAGACTCAGATAATACCCATCGGAGTCATTACATCAGACTGCATTGCAGGAGGTCCATGCTGCTATTGCTCCTGCCCACTCAGAGTCAAAGAGACCTGGACACCACTCCTTTGGCAACTGTCTCAGTTACCCTAGGGCAGTAGTTCTTAACCTGTGGATGGTGACTCCTTTGGGGGTTGACTGACCCTTACACAGGGCTCACATAACACCATCAGAAAATATGTTATGATTCATAACAGTAGCAAAATTACAGTTATAAAGTAGCAACAGAAATAATGTTATGGTTGGGATCACCACAACACGAGGAACGGTATTAAAGGGCTGCAGTTGAGAACCAATGCTCTAGGTCCTTGACTCATGTCCAAAAGCCTGTCTTCTCCTTCCTCTCTGGAATAATGAGAGTGAAGTGTAGCTGGACTTTCTTTGGACTACCAGCTCCCAAATAATGACATGGAGACGTCTTACTAAGTATGAAAGCTCTGTCTTAGGCTAGGCTTGTTCCTTATAACTAGCTCTTATAATCCAAATTAACCCATTTATATTAATCTATATTCTGCCAGTTGGCTTGTTACCTTTCCTCCATACTGTAAGCCCGACTCCCTCCACTCACTCTCTCTAGTGAATGCTGCTCACCTCAGATTCTTCATGGCTCCTCTCTCTTCCCAGAAGTTTCGCCTATCCTCTCCTGCCTAGCTAGTGACCATTCAGCTCTTTATTAAATGGATAAGAAGGTGTCTTGGCAGAGACACATCTTCACTGCATAAAAAAAGATGCCACAAGAGTGAAGAGTGTCAGAGGTGGGCAAGGGGGCTGGGTCAGCTCCCAGGTGCTGGCTGTTGAAAGGTGGGGCTGTCTCCATTAACATTTCTTGTCTACCTCTGACTATGACTAATTGCCACTCTGCTTCTTCAAATCCTTTGTGGACAAGAAGAGAGGTAGCCTTGGAGCTGGGTCTACCTTAGGAAAAGGGACTACCCTGCTAAGGGACCAGGGCATCTAGTGCTTTTGCTCACCATGTCTGACATGATGGAACTTCAATTCTTGCCTAATTAATACTTCTCCATTTTCTTTCCTTTTTAGTTCCTTTCCACTGAATATTTCATATAGTTCATGAAGCCTCACCTACCTAGAAACTCTGAATTCTACAATATCAACCACTTGGGGCTCTTGGAGAACCTAAAAGAAAACAGGAGTGACTTTAGGGACCCAGCAAAATTCTACTGTTGTGTCCATTCCTTCCTGGAGATAGCCTTGGTGGTCAGGCTGAGCTTGTTTATTTTAGACATAATCCTAGCAAGTTCATTCTTCTGGCATCTTGGTTTGGAAGCAGTAAATAAAGCTGCTACATGTAAATGCTGTGTGTGTGTGTGTGTGTGTGTGTGTGTGTGTGTGTGTATGTGTGTGTTTAGGGGAGTGATGACTGACAGCCTGATGGCAAGATGGGAAGACAGCATCCAAAAAAATCTTGAAGACTAGGACCATTTTTTATACAAGACAAGAGAGCTCCCTTCATGTGCCAGGAGCTGGGAGGTTGTTGCCCCAGAGCAGTGCAATAGGACGTTTGCTTATGGGAAACCTAAACCATTAAGGAAGCTTGACTATATTGAAGTTCTTTATCACTGAAAGCCAGCACATGGGCAGTGAATGCATTAGAGACTTGCAGAAAAAAGGGCTTGTTTTAGTTATTTCAAATCATCTCTATATATGTAATGAACATTTTCCTAAGAATAGTCAATAAACCAAACCAATTCCTTTTGGGAGTGGTCTCCCTGCCTCTCTCTCCCTCCTCCTTGGGCTTTTGTGTTTTTCCCCTCCCTTTCGTTATTCCCCCCTCACTTCTGACTCTTCTCATCATTGTGCTGCTTCTGTCTTTTATTGTGTCTCTCCTCCTCTCTTCCTGTGCCACCCCTACAAAACACTCTTTTATGTTTTCCACGTCTTCGAGTTTTACCTCTATTCAGTGGGCTGCTGGTAAATGTTTAACAGTGGTTCCCAGGAAGAAAAGCCCTATACTGATAACATACTCCCTGGGGTGAGCACCCTTTCCCTGGCTTTTATTACAAAGCTGGGTGTGGTCCGGGGAACACAAATGCCATGGACTTAAATAACCTCAACTTCATAGATCACAGAAAATATGATAACTTGAAAATTAATATCTACTTTATTTTCATGTAGTTAATTCATGTGCATGTTTATATAATGTAATTAATTGTTATTTAATATTAAGTTATTGTGCACGTGTGCACATGTGAGTATATACACATGTGTGCATCTCATGGCCTGCATGTGGAAGTCAGAGAACAACTTTCAGGAATTGGTTCTCTCTTCCCATCATGTGGGGTTAGGGATCTAGTTCAAATTGTTAGGCTTGGTTGCAATTGTTTTTATCCACTGAACCATCTTGTGGGCCCAGATTTCCAAAATACCTTATTTAATGCAATTATCCAAAATGGTTAGTATATAATCAATATGAAATTATTAATAAAATATTTTGTTCTCTTAAAATATATAATTTTGCAGTGTATTTAGGGGGATCTTCTTAATTTGGATCAATGGGATGACAATGGAGTTCACTATATGGAGTGTTTAATGACTTTTTAGTGTTTTGCTGTTGTTGTTGTTGGTATAGAACGTTTATTGTTTCTCAGACTTCCTGTGTGTAAACAGAAGAAGAAAGAAACAATGAACAAAAAACAAAACAAAAAGAGAGCTCACCTTGGCATCTTTGAACTGTTGTTGAACACACACCATTAGCCAATTAGTTTGGTTTTCTCTGTTAAGGGCAAGAAAGGAAAAGTTGGTCCCATAGCTGCTGTTAAGAATCTTGTTTCACTTTAATGGGGTGGAGGAGACCTCAATGTAGCCAAGGCAGGGATCAAATTCTTTATGTGGTGCAGATGACCTTGAACTCCTGCTTCTGCCTCCCAAATGCTGAGGCCCTAAACATGTGTGGCTATGCCCAATTATGCCATTGCTCTTATTTATATGAGTGTAGAAGGAGCAGCGGGTTGTGTTCTGGCTGCTTGTCTGCCTGGCTAGTTTATGCCATGAAATAACAACACACAAATTGTATTCTTTTAAACACTGCCTGGCCCATTAGTTCTAGCCTCTTATTGGCTAATTTTCACATCTTGATTAACCCATTTCTAATAATCTGTGTAGTACCACGAGGTGGTGGCTTACCGGGAAAGATTCTAGCCTACATCCATCTCGGGTTGAAGAATCATGGGAATCATGGCGACTGACCTACTATGCTTTCTTTCTCCCAGCATTCTGTTCTGTCTACTCCACCTATCTAAATCCTGCCCTATCAAAAAGCCAAGGCAGTTTCTTTATTAACCAATGAGAGTAACACATAGACAGATGACCCTCCTCTAATAAAGAGATGGAAAGAAAAGTTGACACATGGACCAAAGACTTGTAGGGAGTGAGGGCACAGGATAAGTTCTGGGTGAGAAACTTGCAGAGAGAAGAATCTGAAAGTGAAAAAAAATACTACATGTGAAGAGTTGATATTATTTACCCATGCCAGGTGACAGACCTCCTCGAATCTCCTTTTTACTATTCTGCAGTTGGGCAGCGTTTCATGGGGATGACTCTTCTCTGCTGTGTGAGGAATTGGTTGGGGGCTAGCTTAATGCTGATGTGTCCATTGTCAGAGGTTCAGCAAATAATTGGGGTTGTGAACCATTGTGCCATTTTTTTTCACACAGGAGTGATGTGGGAGTGTCATATATCAATCTGTTGATTTCATTGGTTAAGCAATAAAGAAACTGCTTGGCCCTGATAGGTTAAAACATAGGTGGGAGGAGTAAACAGAACAGAATGCTGGGAGGAAGAGGAAGTGAGCTCAGACTCGACAGCTCTGCTCTCTGGAGCAGATGCCATGCTCCCCTTTCTGAGACACATGTGATGAAGCTCCGACCCAGGATGGACGTAGGCTAGAATCTTCCTGGTAAGCACACCTAGCGGTGCTACACAGATGATTAGAAATGGGCTAAATTAATATGTGAGAATTAGCCTAGAAGAGGCTAGATAGAAATGGGCCAAGCAGTATTTAAATGAATACAGTTGTGTGTTGTTATTTCAGGGCATAAGCTAGCCAGCGGCCGGGGTGCTGGGGACACAGCTCCGCCACTCCTATTACAACACAGGAGGTTTCCCACATGCTATTTAGTTTCTTTGCAGTCTAGTGACTGGTTCTTAGGAAACATTTTAAGAAACCAAGCAAGAAGTTTGGAAGTTACAGTGGTATCCCTTGGGTTCTAGTCTCTAATCCACCCAGATTCCAAGAAAGGGAAAGGTGGATCTCTCTTTCTGATGTGTGTGTGTGGGGTGGGGAGAAGTCAAGCAAAGACATTTAGTGAAATGGGGAGCTAGAGTGAAAACAGTGTTGAATCCACACTTTGGAAATGCAAGTAGCCACAGTAAATGGAGTTTCTGTCCCACCCAGTTCCACAGCCATTCAGTCCCAAAGAAACATACAGAGGATTATATTAATTATAAACTGTTTGGCCTATTAGCTCGGGTTTATTATTAACTAATTCTTACAACTTAAATTTACTCATAATGCTTGTTTATATTTAGCCACATGACTTGGTACCTTTTATCAGTGAGGCATTCTCATCTTGCTTCCTCAGTGTCTGACTGGTGACTGCAGACTGAGCCTTTCCGCTTCCCAGAATTCTTCTAGTCTGGTCACCCCGCCTATACTTCCTGGCCAATCAACATGTTATTAAACCAATATGAGCGATAAGTCTTTACCACATACAAAAGCATTATCCCACAGTAAGCCACAGAGGAATAAGACACAGATGAGAAGGAATTAAAATATTCAGTAGACTTTATCATGTGCTAGAGTCCATGGACACACTTATGAGGCACAAGAAAACAAAAGAGATGAAAGTTACCTCTTTTCTTTCTTCCTTCTGTGAAATGAATGAGGACAGGGGTGATAGAGAGGAGTGATGGATACAGACAGCCTTGGAGGTCATGCTATTTGCCTAGTAAAGCTATCCTACTTAAGAACAAATTGCAAATTCCTTACATATAATCTTTTTTTTTTCCTGAGATAGGGTTTCACTGTGTAGTCCTGGCTGTCTTGGAACTTACTGTGCCTTGAACTCACAGAGATCCACTTGCCTCTGCCACCCAAGGGCCAAGATTAAAGGGGTGTGCTGTGATCAGTGCCTGACTCCAATATTGATTTGTGGCTTCTGTCCTGCCCAGTTCCCGTAGCTATTATGTTCCAAAGAAATCACATAGAGGTCTACATTAATTTTAAACTGATTGGCCTAGAACCTCAGGCTTCTTATTTACTCTTATAACTTATATTAGTCCATGATTTCTGTCTATATTAGCCACATGGCTTGGTACTTTTACGGCGAGGCAATCACATCTTGCTTGCTCTGTGTCTGGCTTCCTCTGTGTCTGGGTGACAAAGGCAGACTGAACCTTTCCTCGTTCCAGAATTCTCATTGCTACGCCTTTACTTCCTTCCTGATTGCCATTGCCCCGCCTGTACTTCCTGTCTGACTACTGACCAATCAGCATTTTATTAACAATACTACAAGTGACGGGATAAAAGACCATTGTCCCACAGCACTCTTATATACTTCTTGCTCCACATATGCATAGCCTCCCTGACTGCCAAGACCCTAAACCAGAGCAGTGCATTTCTTATAATCAACGGACTTGATTATATTGAAACTCATTGTTACCCAAAGTGCATCATTTATGCTGTTTATTGTCTAAGTGGTACTTTCTGTAGATGTCAATAAATATATAACATCTAATGCTATACCACCATTCAGAATAGTTTCACTGACCTGAAAATCCTCTGCCTACCGTGTTTAACGGTAGTTAAATAGGATTAGTAGTTAGTTGGATTGTGATATTTCTAAAAATACAGCAGTCTGTCCTGAACTGGTAAAGCCAGCACAGGCACACCATTGCACACCGAACACCCCATAACTGAGGAACACTTTGCTATTTTACTTGACCCCGATGACACTCTAAGAAAATAGCAGAAGCCCACAGCTAGAAGAGATGCTTCTTGAGATGGCTGCTTCTAACCTCTCTGACTGACACACTGATTCCATCTGTAGCCAGTCAAAGGCTCTCCCGGGGCTGCAAGGTTCAGATTTCTCACATCCTGCCCAGAATCAGTGATTGACACACACACTTGAAATGCAGGGGACCTTCTTAGGCTCAGACCAGGGTTGCAATTTAATCCCTTCCTCTTGCTCTTCCCTAATTTTAGTCTCACATAAACAACCCCATTCCTGATTTTATAATTAGCCTAAGACATGTTTCATTAAAGTGGGGATGACTTCAAAGACCTCAAAATCATGTAATTAAGTAGTCGGTGAATGACTACTAGTGCTTATTAGGTATTTAGTTTTTTATTTTAGTCATGAAGAACTAGGTTATAGGCAACTATGTATATTCATTATATAGTATACATGTGTGTATGTATAACATATATAAGCAAAATACATGTATTTATTAGTAGTGCTTTTACATTTAAGACTAACGGCTCAAACGGATAATGACCATATGAAGGAAACACTTGATTTTCTCTGTTCAGTTAGAGCAGGCAGTTTTCTGGAAGATCTCTTTAATCCCCAGTATAAGTGTTTTCACACTGGGATGAAGCTCTTTTATGGTGTGTGTGTGTGTGTGTGTGTGTGTGTGTGTGTGTGTGTGTGTATACACTTGCTCATGGACCCTTGACTTTATATGGCTTGCTGTTTGAGGCCCCATGGTAGCATGGGAAACATGCTGGGAAAAGCAGAACTGAGTCAAAATTACAGTCAGTTGCTTGTGAGGTGTGTGATTATTCTTCATTTAGACTACTGAGAGCTGATGGATTCTTTTTTTCATTCTTTATGTTTATTATGCTCCTTAAAATAGAAGCCTCTCACCCGCAGATGAAAGTGTTTGGGAATGGTGCTTGGCACCTTTCCTGGTGGGTAGGAGCTGAGCTGTGGACATCGTGGAGGGACATCCAGTGGCAGCAGAGGTGAATCTGGAAACCCGAGCCAGCAGTCAGCCAGTCCATGTCCCTAAAAAGCCATATTTGCGCATGCTCGTCACATGGCTGGGTTCCACAGTGGCGTGACCATCTCCGTAGCCTCTCCTCACTGGGCTGTCTGTTTCCTCAATCAGCTCATCACTTCTGTTCCAAGCCGGGGCTTGCCCTCGCCTCCCTTTCCATCCATGATCTGTTGAGTCAGAGGAAAAGGCCTGCAGGGTCTTAGCCTTTGTTTTTAAAAGACATTTAAGATATACAAAGATGGCACAGTCTCCCATGCACCCTTTGCTCAGCTTCCTCAAATGTCAATACTTTTTATAAGCTTATACACTCATACAAGGAGTCAGCAATGGTCTCAGAAAAATTGTGTACAGGGCTCCATACAATAGATGGTGTCTGCATCCACTCAAGATCTGAGTTTATTGTAACCCTACAGAGAATGGAGTCTACTTTATTATTAGTCTGGTTTCAAAGAATGGAACCCGGGAAGCTCCGGAGAGGTTTGGTAACTAACTCTGAACCATAGAGAAGATGATACACACAAGGGCTTCTCTTGTGGGCTAGGTTCTGTGGTGATGGGGTCTTTGCTGACAGAGGTCACATGTGAACCCAGACTGAACCTTTTTATTTTTTTTGTAAGGAGTAACCATTCACTAAAGATATAAAATTTGGATATGTTAAATGCATTGTGGGGAAGGACAGTTTGCTGATACAATGACTATAAAATCCTTTCTTTTTACGGCTGTTTAGTAGTTTTAATTTTAAAAATCACTTCAGTAACAAAAAGACTTGATAAAAGCAAATGCCCAAGTACGTGGATTCCCTGACATTTCTCTAGGAGTGATTTGGCTACTCTGTGATATGTGTGTGTGTGTGTGTGTGTGTGCGCGCGCGCGCGCATGTGTGTGTCTGTATCTGTGTATCTGTGTCTTTCTGTCTGTGCATGTGTCTCTGTGTGTCTGTCTGCCTGTGTCTCTGTGTGTATCTGTCTATTCATGTCTACGATGTCTGTATATTTGTGTCTATGGATGTGTCTGTGTGGTTGTGTGCATGTGTCTGTGTGTTTGTGTCTGTGTACATGTCTGTGTGTGTGTACGAGTAGTTGCCAGGATTCTGGCTTTGTGTGCTTTTCCCTGGTCAAACACATCCTCTAGCCCTGTTACTGGGTAACCTAACACACGGCTCTTGATGCTATGCTTAGGGCTGCTGTTTTTTCTCTCGGCCAGATCAGTTGAACTAAAACCTGGATGGTAGGCTCTAGGTAGAAACTGCAGTTTGAACCGCAGGCACAACATATCTGTCTTGCTTCAGAGAACTTCTTGGTTGGCAAGATTTGTTTGTAATAGTGGGCCGTTAGAAATTTCCGAGATTCTCTCTCTGTAACAAGATCTCTAAATGTGTTACCTTCAGTAAAGAAAAATCTGAAACTCCACCAGAGCATTTAGAACACAGGCTTCCTAAGGTTTGGTCCTATTTTCCCTCTGTAGGGCATCCCCCCTGAGTGCCCCTTTTGTGGGAAATAGAGTCTTAAGACTAGAGTGGACAGGAGGGACCCTGTAGGCCCTGTGAGGTCAGGCTGTGGAGTGTGAGGTAGATCCCAAGCAATATGGGCAACCAGCCCAGCTGGCCTGTCTGGGTGGCCCAAGCTTGGCAGGCTCTTATTCTCCTTCTCCAGAGGTGCCCATAGCCTGCCAGAGTTCTCCAGCCTGGAATTGGCTCCTAAAAATGAAACGAGGCAGGATGCCATGTGCAATTTGTGTCTGACTTCCTTGGCAACCACTTCTTGTCTCACTTCCTGCTGTCTTTCAATTCAACACAACTGTTCCCTTGCCTGACTCTCAGGCCACAGAGACGCAGGGAAACAGCTCTGCTTCCTCCTCTGCCATTTTAGCTAAAGTGCGGAGAGTTCAGGCCTCAGGAGATGTGAGGCCCTCCTTAAGTTATTCGAGGGAAATGTTCCTAATCCAATTCACGACCCATGCCTTTCTACTGACATTTTGGAGACTTACTGTGTTGTCTCTGGGGATAGTAGACTCGTATCTAAGGGAGACTCGTATCTATAGTCTAACCATCTCTTGGATCTTGACAGTGAGCTTACTCCTAGGCTAGTTTTAGGAATAAGGCCTGTGTAAGCACAGGGCCCTACCCTTGACACAGGTGGTTGCCTTTGCAGAGGACTTGAAGGAGTGGCTTACATGAGGAGAGTCTTGGTGGTGTGGGCATGCTGAGGCCAATCAGTGGCCTTCACCCCACCCAGTGAAGTGGGGTGAGTGAACAACAGTAGTGGCTAATTCTCTTTGATTGGTCCGACCGCCAAGTGATCTGACTTTCCCTGTGTGCTGGCTCACGAGTTTCTCTACCTTCTGGCTTCCTGTGTTCCTGACCTCACATCCTGTTTGCTGTCCCCCTTTACCCCAATCTTGAGGTCTAGCTGCAACCAGAGCCCTGGTTCTCAGGGGCTCCCTGCTGATTGACTGTGCTATAGATGTCCTGTGTGACACTAAACTGCTCTCGAAACAGGGCTGAGCCAGCTTCACACCTGACAGACAAGGCCAGCCTTCCCTCTACTGCCCACCCATCTGAAAGGAGAAATTTTCTCTGCGTGTCCTAAAGAGGGAAGACGTACCATTTCCTTGGTGGTTGCTGTGTGTGAAAGGAAGTGGAGAGAAAAGCCAGAGAACATAGAGATTATCTGTGGCCATGCGTAGTCACATTTCATGGCAGCTTAGGCCAGGTTTATATTGGGAAGGAAACTATCTTGGAAGATAAGTGGAAATTCTTGCCAGTGAGCCTGAAGGCTGGAATGTGTTGACAGCCAAGGGGAACAGGCAGAGGTCATGTGTGGAATCCTGGGTCTATGGCTATAGCTTCTGTAAGGGTCTGGTATTATCATGGTAGCCATGCCAGCACCCCCACCCCCTTCCCATCCCTGTCCATCTCTTTTCCCAGTAGGGCTATGGGGTGCATGTCCAGGAACAATACCAAATCAGTTTCCTCTCCCTCCTTTACAACCTGTCCCCCCTCCCACCCCATGATCCTGTATTCTGCTCGGAGATTAGTCTGGCCAGGTCCTCTGGGTTCAATTCAGGACACATGGCAAAGGGAGAGAGTAGGTAGAAGTCAGTCAGGCTGACAGCTGGACCCTTGGAGCCCAACCTACCAACCACTGGGCTAGGGACAGACTCTTCAGAGAAGCCCCCATCTTGATTTACCGTTACCTTCTGTTTTATCTTTCTTGCCTCATTCATGAACATGCTGCCCTTCTGCCAATGGAGAGAGGCTGTGGAGCCACCCAGTGGTTAATGCCACTTACTTGTGAATGTGTTTTTCCCAGAAGGCCCTGGGACGTGGTCTACCTCTTAGAAAGCTTGCGTGTTTCCACTAGTGTCAACTGTGAATGCTCCATGTCCCCTGCAGGCTTCACTTTCCTCTTTCTTGGCTCTGCCTAGAAGATACCTCAGGGGGTTTGGGTACCAGTTAGTCTAATTGTGGCAGAGACGGGAGGAAACCCCAAAGGCAGGCAGCAAAGTCTGCTTCTGTGACGGAGGAGTACGGCAAACTTTGGTATCTTTAGGAGACCCTAGGGTAGGTCTGAGAGGGAAGAGGCTCCTGAAAGTGGGGACTGATGACTGCTGCTTAGCAGGACTGGATATTGAAGTTCGATTCTCCAACCTAAGCTAAGCCAATCGGATTTATTTACAGACCAACCACATATGTCTCAGACAAAGGCCTGATTGTTGCCTCTAACGTAAACATAGTCATGGCTGCTGCCATGGCTGCTTTATTTCCTCTTTCATTGACATGAAATTATGTATGCTATCATTACTTTTGGCTTTCAAAATTGGGATACAAAATAAAGTAATGGAAAGACAGGAGTGTCATCAGGTCATTGACTAATTTTTCGGTCTTGTCACAGCAATGGTCAGTGGGTAGAGTGAAGAGAGAGTGGGTTGAAGCGACCCGAGCATCTAGGTGCTCTCTATGACAAGGAGATTCTCAAGGCTCATAGGTGAGAAACTTCTCCATCATCAGGGAAGAACAGAAAAAATACGGGGAGCTGCTGTGGAACCCACCGAGTGTGAGCTAGTGGCAAAGCAAGTTCTCTAGGGAAGCCATGCTGCTGTGCTTTTCAATGCTCTGCTCCACTTCCTAAAATATCTCATAGCCTACTTCCTCTGGAGAGCTGTGGTGTCTCCCCGACCTCAGATTAGAACTGGGTGGAATGGTCTGGGCATGTCGGAGGGAGTAGAGAGCCAGCCTGTCTGTGAGGAGTCTTCATCTTCACAGGCAGGGCCATGGCCATGGCGACACACACACACAGAGACAGGATACTCATGTAGCATCCAGACCTGGCCAGGGTAGAGGTTCTGTGTGTGCCTGTGAAAACAGAAACCAACTCTTCAGAGCTGCCCTTTCCTAGATTCTAAATCCTAGCATCAAGTCTCACGGTAAATCTGTGCTGCTGGTCTCCTCAACTGTTAGAAAAACTAATCATACATCCATGTAAACCCTGCTGTATATATGAGATAAAACGATTTGAAAAAAAAAATGCCACAGCTGTGACAAAACTGGAAAGCAATATCCACCCATAGGCCAGTGAGAAAGACAAGGGCTTCAGTCATGACTCAGCCCCACACTAATGACTGTCACCTTGGAGAATGAGTCAAGCTTTGGCCTTTGATTTTCCTATCTATAAAGTAAGTGTCCGTGCTATGCCTTAGTTTTCCCTCTGTCTCTTGAATGTAGATGTTCTCGTGTGTCTTGAAGATGTGCCAGGGTCATATCCGTGGGTTGCACGAAAAATAAGACACTGGAGAATTTGTAATGTGAAATTAGAAGCCACACTAAGAGATCAAAAGGAGTGCGTGATGGTTTGGGACTGTAACCCAATAGTGTGGCCAGGGGATGGTGAGCAAGGTGTGGGAATCCAGGTTGGATGAAATGGAAGTCAGACTGGCTGCTAAGTTCTTTGTTGGAGTGAGGTTCTCAGGGCTGTCTGACAACCCTGGGCTACATTGAGCGGGTCCTAGAGGGCACCTGGATGGAACGAGACATGAGTGGGGCAAATCTGCAGCTTCGCTACAGTCAACGTCCATATTCATGAGGGCAAAGTCCCAGTTGAGGTTTGTTTTGCGAAGTGGAAATCAGAGGGACAGGACTTCTAAAGAACTGCAGGTCATGTTTATCTTTAGGGTCAGTTAACAAATTTACCTTTTTTCTTAGATGTGAAATTCTGTAGTGCTCTCTTGCGAAGTGCAGTGTTTATCACCTTTAAACCATGTGCCAACAGGTGCTACAACAGGGTCAGGATCAGGGAGGCAACTGATAAAGACTGCCTGGCATAGCGCCCCCTGGAGGTTATTGCTTAGCGCCTGCTTTTGGGGGCCTGGTGGGTATTTTCTCTTTCAGTTCTTGGCTTTGAGTTGTCTTTAGGGGACACTCAGTTAATTGACTGGTTAATTAACTAACTGTGACTCTGGGGATAAACTCAGGGAGTTCCACATGCTAGGTAAGTGCTTCAGCACTGCGTTACACCCCCAACCCGAGGCCTTAATAATACAGTGGGGCATTTAGAAGCATCGCCTTGACCTCGGGGCATCCAGTTCTCCAGTTTAAAAATGCTCACCACACAAGTTTCTATTCTTCTTGTGTGTCTAAATGAGGGAAAATGGCCTATGTGACCTTAGCTGTGTTTCCAAACCTAGCACGGTACCCCTGTGGTGGTTGTGGCACACTGGAGGGCTAAGCGTCTGGCTTTGCTCAGTCTGTGTGAGCCATCTTTCTAACAAACACAGCATACTTTGTATGTAAGCTTGTGATCTTTCATTAACTGTGACTTGATTTATTCGGGATTTAGAGCGATGGCAGATTTCTCTTCTCATTGCTGCCCTAATTTGTCGTGAGCTAGAACTGCTTCCTGCAGTAAATGGTTTGCAGGCTGTTTGTTTGCTTCCTCCCCTCCCCTAGCCGTTGCTAGTTGAAGTGGGAAATAGGATTCAGGGGTGGAATAAGAATTAGCTTTTTTTCTTTTTGTTTTCCCAAATCCTGAGTGTCAAGTTGGCAACATAGCTAACTAGCATGGGTGTAAACGATACTAAATACAATTTAAACTCAATTTTGTCCTTGGACTAAATCCAGGCATTTTTATCAAATGAGATACTTGTTACCTTCCAGTAGTGATCAGATGCAGCAGTTTTAGTTAGTGTAGCCTTTAGATACACAGCGTCTGTCACACCAGGGCCTGCCGGATTTTATGCCTCCCATTTTCACATTGTATATCTTGAGCCAAATGATTCAGTCTCTCTGTCTGTCTGTTGATGCAGGTAAAGACAGCTACTGGTGAAGAGACCACTATAGCTGAGGGAGCTCACGTAGCTGCTGCTCTCCACAGGCAGAAGCAGGAAAGCTCAAGGCCAAGGTGTCAGCGGATTTGTTGTCTCGCAAGGCCTCTTCCTGGTTTACAGAGGGCCACATTTTCCCTTTGTCTTCATAGGGTTCATCTTTCATGATCTCTTATGAGGGCACTAATCTCATTCTTGAGGGGCCCACCCCCATGACCAAATTACCTCCCAACGATCACATCTCCTAATGACCTTATGTCAAGTCTAGGACATCAACAGAATAATTTCGGTCCACGTTCAGTTTTATTCTATAGCATTGTCAACTTGTAAGCAGTAAAGTGAAGAGAATAGGGCATAGACATATTTTAGAGGGATGTTCTTGGGCTTAAATAATATATGTAAGGCTAAGAGGATCGTGCCTGATACCACAAATGTGATATGTTGTAGAGATTGATGAATATAAATAAATATTCAGTGGTTTTCATATTGTATCTTTCATAGTTGTTGCGGTACATTAGACTTTCACACTGGGGAAAGAATGACTTTTTTTTCTATATGAGTCATCTTTGACTATTAGCAAGTAATTCTGGCTGGTGTTAGTCATAAACTTTATTTGACTTTGCTGTAACACAGTTAACACTGAAATTTTAAAAAGGAGTGAGTTGAACATGTTTCATAAATTCAATTTTATTTATCTGTCTCTATGGAAAATAAGTAGAATAAAAAATGTATTTTCCTTTAGGAATTCAGGGGGTTTCAGTGCCCAAAAAGATTCTTCCAAAAGTTGGATTTCAGAGTCATCAAGAACCTACTGCTGAGTAACCAAAAGGGGACATTTCTTAAAATGGGTGAACGAAACAGGGAAGTCTCAATGATGAGCATAGCATTTAATAACAAATCTATTTTCCACTTTCAATGTATGTATGTGGTATGTATGTGTGTATGAATGTGTACATGTCTGTCTCTGTGTGTGTATGTGTGTGTGTGTGTGTATACACTGAATGTATGTTTCCATACATGTGGAGACTTGAGGTTGGTGTTGGTTTATCACCCTTAGGCACACATCCATCTTATTTCTTGAGTCAGCTCGCTGTGGGTTGACCCCCATCTTTGCCTTCAGAGGCCAGCTTTACCTGAGTTCTGAGGATCTGAACCCTGGTCCTCACACTTGAGCAGGAAACACTTAGCCACTTAGCCATATCCCCAGCCCCACACACCATACAACACACACATACATGCAGCACACAGCACATATATACCAAGCACACATACCCTACACACATACTACACCCCCATACCATACATACACCACGTGCACTATACATCTGCACACACGGCACACTATATCACACATACCACACCACACACACACATCACAGAAGCCATACCACACACACACACCACACACACATACTACAAACACACACACACCTCACCAAGACAAACACACCACACACACACTCTCTCTTTCCATATATATATATATATATATATATATATTTAAAAAAACAATAGCCGAGATTAGACGGGGTGCAATGCTTATTTGGGGGCATTCACACCTCTCTCAGTGTTTGAGTTTTACTCTTAGTAACAGGACGAGTGGTCCTTTTGGCTCTTGAAGATGAATCAGTTACAGTTTTTCTCTGTGGAAAGTCCCCCTCCTGGCTAGGTTTAATTGTCAACCTGACACAGCCTGGTGTCACCTTAGAGGAAGCATTGATTGAGGACTTGCATAAACCAGATTGATCTGTGGCCATGTCTGCGGGGGATTTGTCTTGATTGTTAACTGGTGTGGCAGGCCAAGCCCACTGTGCATGTGGGCAGCACCATCCCTAGGCAGGTGGTTTTGAGCAGCACAAGAAAGTTAGCCGAGCATGAGCCTACGCATGGGTGAACGAGTAGGTTTCTGTGGTTTCTGTCTAAGTTCTTGTCTAAGCTCTTGTTTTGACTCAATGGTAGATTGTGGCCTAGAAGTGTAAGTCACATAACCCCCTCCCCTTCTAAACTGCTTTGGTCAGCGTGGTTTTGTTTGTTTCTTTTCACACAGCCCAGAAAGTGAACCAGAGCAACCCCAATCTACTTTGAAGATACGATGGCCACTCTCTAAGAAGTTCTGTGTAATCCAGCACTGGCCTGTTCAGTTCATTATATTTTTTTAAATTTTGGTTGCATGAGTTCCATTGCATGAGGTGAGGCTGGGGAAGTTGTCTGTCTCCCATCTTGAGACCTCCATGGGCCAAGTAAGAGGACAGAATTTTAAGTTTAAGGGAAATTCATTGGTCAAGAGTTGATAGTAATACAGTTTAAATTTCTATTTTAACTCAGACTTGCCATTTTTATTTTATACTTGCCTTAATTATTATTATAATTTTTATTTCCACAACTATTTTCTTTCTATAATATTTTTGTTAAGTCAAACTTTATGTTTCACACAGACTAAGCCTATTGCCTTTAATGTTAATTCTTTCCAGTATTTTTTATTTACAGAAAATGTTTGACAATATAAAAAAAAGCAAAACAGAATGTTATATTCTACCATGGCTCCAGTCACTCTTAGGGGAGGTTAAATTATCCAGATTTCTTATTTCATTAGGCAAATGTTGTGATTGGTTGTTTTGTCAAATCTGAACCTTGTGGTTATGGACTTAAAACACCAGAGTTTCTAATTTCGAGCTAATTAATATACTTCCAGTTTTATGGCGATGAATTCATTTGTGTGACTCTTCTGCTAATAGCTTTAATTAGATGGTTGGACAAGTATTTCCACGACACATTCCAAAACCAGAGATTTTGTTGCTAAGTGGTTTCAGGGGACTAGAATTTTCAAGAGAGTGTTCTACCTTCAGGAGGTGAGGTGGAGAGGACAGTTCTGAAGGTTAGGGGAGCTTCCAGCTCTCCTAGGAGACAGGAAGTCATAAGGGACAGGCTGTGACTGCAATGATGGGGGGAGATAGGATACAGGTCATGTGTTCAGGCCACTAGCTATCCTGTGCTGGAGCGCAGGTCTGCTCAAGAAAGCACAGAGCAAGACATTTCTTTCTTATGGGACGTTCCAGCTGACAGTTGTTCAAGTACTCAATTATCCATTTTTATAAGTTTTATTTCCTTGCTCTGAAGTCAGTTTTTAAGAGTCCGCACAGAAACACACACACACACACACACACACACACACACACACACGGCTCCAGTAAGCTTTTGTTGTTGCTGTTACTCTTTTATTTGTGCATCAAGGTCTCATTCTGTAGATTAAGCAGACTGGAGCCCACTGTGTAGGCCAGGCTGGCCTCAGTGTGATCCAGCCTCTAGAGTGATGGAATTACAGGCACAAGCCACCATACCTGGCTCTATGCCAACATTATTTTGTGAACTGTTTTATAATTGACTCTCTTTTCCTTAGCCACTCATACTAGATATGAAGGAAACTCTGGTAGCTTGAATGGATATGACGGCAATTCCAGTGTGGCCTTGAGTGAGTTTGGGAGACATTCCTCTGTCTGTGCGGGTGTCTGGAGCAGCACTTAGCACTTACGTCTCCAATACAGTATGACATTTAGCTCTCTTTCATGCAACAGGGATTTCTTGTGACAGCTAGTCTCATCCACTAGTGATTGCTCAGCCTTCCTCTCAGTAGGAACCTTTCCTGATCTCATCTTGTGGAAGTGTCCACATTGGAGCCTTTGAGAGCTTTTCTCGGATCAATACAGAATGCCTGTGTACAGTAACAGCATCTGTAAAACTTCAGCCGAGGTCACAGCCTGCCATGTGCAGACTCCATCCGAAGGTGTAATCGGTAATTACATCGTGGTAATTGAACAGGAATCATCAATTAAACAGGAAAGCATTGACTGTAGAGCTTAGAAAGCCAGGGTTCTGGTCCCAGTTCCACCATTCACTATCTGTGCAATGAGCCCACTGCACCTATAAAGGGGAATGAGTAGTAAGAGTGCCTACTTGAGGCCGTGGGTTTCCCAGCTACACAGGTGACCAGCAGCAAGAGATCCACATGGATCCCAAGTCTACAGCATTATGGGTGATGTTTTGTTTCATGCTCAGACTGTATTCCAGTAGGCCATTTGTCCAGTTTCTGGCCTCTCTCCATAAGCCTGCCCAGTGGGGACAGATTTGCACTTGTGAGGGTCAGTGAGTCTTAATGACTGTTTCATTCATTGATTATGGATAAAAGATGGATTCATCAGCCATAAATCTGTGCCTTATTTTTCTCTCAGCAGCATGGTGATGTCCTCAATCTTGTTACAAGTACAAAACTGACAGTGTCCTCTTTTCAAAGCAGTAATAGCTGCTATCGACCCAGACCCCTGTGCTAAGCACTGTGCTGATGACTCTCATAGTCAATGTCTTGATGCTCACCCCAACAGTGGTTGAGGAATGGGTGCTATGGTAACACACGAGGAAGACATGGAAAGGAGACATGATTTGCCCCCCGTCAGGCAGCTGGCGTGGGGGTGGAAGTGGGGCTGGAGGATGAGCAGAGGTGTGATAGGTAGACCAAAACCACTGGGGTGTTTTTTTTTTAAACCTGTAAGTGAGAATCAGGGTGTAGCTAAGAGCCCAGAAGCTTTGCTGAGCCATACCAATCCTGGCCTTGACCTTTGTGTGAGTTCCTGAATGTGGTCTGTGTGGACGAGAGTTTCAGGGGAAAGGTGGTTATAACTCCAAACAGTTCAGGGTGTCTCCAACAGCAAGGGGCAGAAGTGGACGTTGGCTGGTTTCTGTTTAGAGCTAGCCAGACTGCGCTCCGAACCTAGTCTTGGCTCTCTGTCATCTCTTGAACTAACTGTGGGTTTTGTGCCTGCATCATGTAGCAGCTGCTTCATTGGGAAGCCAATGGATTCTATGCTCTTCATTCTGTCCACTCAGCGTCCGTATCTCCCAGGCAGGATTGTAGCTCAACCTTCCCCCAGACTGCTCTGCTTTATCCCGCTGCCCAGGCATCAGAATGGCTGAGCCCTTTTGCTGGTCCAACCACAGTTGTCCAGTTGCTACTCTTCTCTTGATAGAATATATTCTATCTTTCAGGATTCAATGATAATACTACACTAGTGAATCCAGGTTAGCATCTCTCGCCCAACCCCTTCATCGGACTCTATTTTTACCTATCCACTGCTTCTCTGACATCTCCGTGTTAGCAGGAAGCTCACATGGAGATCCCGGGTCCACCTGAAGCTGAACTTCTGAGTTTTCTTCTTCTTCCTTCACCAACCATTTTCCTGCCTTCTTCTTATCTAATGGAGTACTAGCCTAACTGCCACTCAAAACCATCTTAGAGCCATCCTTGGTTTTGCATTGCTTGCTCAATCATAGCACAAGTTCCCTCAATGTATCCCCAAAGTGCAACCCCTCTGCCCTGGTCCTTTGTGGCCAATTTCTTTTGTGTGGGTTATTTTGTAGCTTGTAAAATTTCTCCCTCTATGTTTCCGAGGGGCCTTTACAACTCTGTTCACAGATGATCAATGTCCAGGGACTGGCCCCAGCACTGATGAGAAGTTGCTGCCAAGGCCCCTCCTCCTGTATCTCTTTGCTACTTTTCTTTCCCCAGTTGCTCTTCCCTTGGTGGAAAATTTGCATTTCAGAAAGGACCCAAAGGACAAGGTTCTGTCTATATTGTCTTTCATTCTGTATTAATTACTTTCCTCATTTTCTGTAACAAAATACCCACCCAACACAAGCAACTGGAGGAAGGATTTTCTTAAGCTCATGATTTTGATAGAACACATTGTGACTTGGAAGACAGGACAGCCATCATGTTTGGAACGCAGGGCAGCAGGAATGTGACCATCTGTTCACACTGTGTCCATAGTCAGGAAGACCATGGAATGGGTGCCCACATTCAGGATGGGATTTCCCTAACAGTTAAACCTTTCCAGACATGACCTCACAGACACACCCAGAGGTATGTCAGGCAATTCTAAGTCCCATCAAGTGAGGATTCAGATCAACTGTCACCCACCCTCTCCCTGGCACCTAGAACACTTCTTGGTGTGTTGTAAACACGGAATATACCCAGGGAATGTTTGATCTTGTTTTTCACTTGTTGAGAATGAGGCTCAGAATTAGAAGGGATAGAAAGAATAACCAGCAGTGCATGAAGCCCTGGAGTTCACAGCAGTGAGAGAGAGCAAAGACAGAGACGGCCCCTCCTCTCATTGCATAGGTCCACATACCTGTTTGTTTATTGAACTGCTTAGTGGCACATGATTGCCTTATCAACCTCTCAGAGAAAAGGTCAAGTGTTGGAGAATGTATTCATGGGGCACATAGTTATTGGTGGAGAATGTAAAGGAGAGACTTGAAAAGAGGCCTGTCCTTTTGAGTATCAAGGAAAGAAATGGATCTTGGCTACAGATTAGCTTCTGAGCTGGGAATCAAGGTGTAGGCAGGAGGACAGAACCTTCCAGGTGTGGAGGAACACGTGACCAGGCCTGTTGAGACTGAGCTTTCTGGTAGTGTGGGGAATGAATACATTGGTTTTGCTTGTTTCTAGGTCGTCTGTGCTGTCCTCTTCTCTGTTATCTTGTCACACACACACCCCGCCCCCAGGCTCGGAAATTCTATGACTGAGGTGTGAGTAGATGCAGATTTCAGCAGGTTCATTTTGTCTTTGCACACTCATTCTGTGCACTTGACTTGGATCCCGGCCATTCTCTGTAGTTTTTTTCCCCCATTGGCTGTATGAAACCAGTTAGGTTATTCCCTCTGTGGTATGGGAAGTCTTTGTGTATTTGTGTTGCTTTTATTGGTTAATGAATAAAGCTGTTTTGGACAGTGGCTTAGAAGAATAGGGCTAGGTGGGAACTCCAAGCAGATAGAAGAGGAAAGAAAGAGGAGTCAAGTAGATGCCATGTAGCCACTGCCAGAGGAGACAGATGCTGGAACCTTGCCAGTAGGTCACAACCTGTGGTAATGCAAAGATGAATTGAAATGGGTTGATTTAAGATGTAAGAGTTATTTAGCTAATAACTATTAGTTATCTAGCTAATAGGCCAAGCAATGTTGTAATTAATACAGTTTCTGTGTGAATATTTCAGGTCAGGGCAGCCAGGTATGAACAAACAGCTTCCGCCTACACCTCTGCACTTGAGAATGCTAGAGGTGACATGGGCACAATCACATGCTTGACTAACTCTGGAATATTCTGATGATCAATTTGTGTGTGTGTGTGTGTGTGTGTGTGTGTACGCGCGTGTGTGTATATACACACAACACTTTTTTAAATTATAAACTAGTTGGCCTAGTAGCTCAGGCTTTTCTTATTAACTCTTATAACTTATATTAGTCCATAATTCTTATCTGTGTTAGCTGCATGCCTTGGTGCCTTTTATTTGCGAGACCTTCTCATCTTGCTTTCTCTGCATCTAGGTAACAATTGCAGATTGCATCTTTCCTCTTCCCAGAATTTTCCTGTTCTCATCACCCTGCCTCTACTTCCTGCCTGGTCACCTTGCCTAGACTTCCTGCCTAGCTACTGGCCAATCAGTGTTCTATTAAAACACAAGTGACAAGGTACAGACCATTGTCCCACAGTACTCCCCACTCTGTTTTTTCAAAACAAGAACTCTAAATCAAATATCCTTTGTTTAGCTTTTTGTCCAGACCATTATCCATGACATCTTGTAACCAACACTCTAAACAAAGATAAATATCCATAATCCATTCTTTTGGGAATGTGGGTGTAGTTTTCCAGGATACTTTCTGCTGATTATGGGTATTGATAATCTTACAGGGACCTAATAAAATTTTAGAATTATGATCAAGGCTTGACTAGAGTTTCCTGTGAGGCTTGATCATCTCAGGCAGCAGTCTTGAATCTGTTCTGGATATAGAACTCAGACATCTGGGCCATCCGTTCCTATCAGAGATTTCTCAGGGGGTCTTATTTGATCAAACATGATTTTTCTTAGCCCAGAATGAATCCACAGCCTCTCATTTCCTGTGGAAACAAAAACAAAACCTCTTCTCCAAAGTAACATACCTTTTGACTTAAATTTTGAAGTCAAAGCATTTTCAAAATATGGATTAATCCAGCAACATTTATAATCAAATGTCTCTTAGCAGCTGTTGCTCCTTCCTCATCATTCAAACAATTCAAAGAGAACATAATAACATAACACAAACACACACACACACACACACACACACACACACACACACTTTTTGTCTTTTAAACCTCTATTTAACTGTAAAGCAAGCGCCATTTCTGCAGGCTTGCCCCAGCAGAGATTCACAAAGAAAGAGGGTAGGAGTTACTTAGACCAGGCTTTCTCAGGACTAAAAATTTCAAGAATCACTGGGGTAAGGGAGGTTTTCAAAATTGTCTGGGTCTTGTTAAATCAGCATCTCCAGGGAATGGGCCCAAGAATCCATATTAAAAAGGAAGAGAAGGCAGAGGTAGTGGCAGCAACAGATATGTCTCAGAATGTGGGAAGATCACAGAGACTGCTGTGTCAGGCGAAACCTTGGCTGTGTCAGTGACTCCCCGATACCAGACTGCCCAGAAAGTAGGAAAATGTGCACAAGGAACAACAATGACGACAATAACAACAACAACAACAACAACAACAACACAGAGTCCATTTGCTTTACCCAGTTGGTATGGATGACTGTCTGTGCCAAAGTCTCTGTTTTCTAGAGAATTCCCAGAAGTGAGTAAGACATTAGGGTGCTTAGGAGGGGGCTGAGATGTGAAACAAGGACAGTGGTATGGTGGGAAAAGAAGACTGGAGGGCGAATGGGAGGGAGCAAGAGGCATAGTGGGGATGCAGCACTCCTCAACCTCTGCTGGGCTGCTCACATCTGCCTCTCTCATATCTGGAAGGCTCCATTCCCAGTTACAGCTTACTCCTTATTTATTTCCTTTGACATTTATCTGGTTCAGCCCTGGAGCCCTCTCTAACTTCTCCCTCTGGCTCTTAGACACTTCGTCAGCAAACATTTATTGGATGTCTGATGTGTGAGCCTGCTTTTCTTTACTCCCTTTCTCCCTTTGTCCTTCAATCTTCTCTTTTACTTCTGTCACCTTTCCCTTAGCCCAAGAAACGATCAATGAATTCAAAACCCTTCTGAGAATGTGATCAGTGTGAGCTAAAAATTCTCTTTGTACAGGAAACTCTAATTTACTTTCTGGGAAGCATGTACAGTGATACCATAAGCAGGATTTGAAGTGGTATGTATAATTTCACCATGAAGTGAATTATGTTCTACCATAATTTATATGTCAATTGTAATTTTTTTTTTTTTTTTGGATTTTCGAGACAGGGGTTTTCCGTAGCTTTTTTTTGGTTCCTGTCCTGGAACTAGCTCTTGTAGACCAGGCTGGCCTCGAACTCACAGAGATCCTCCTGCCTCTGCCTCCCAAGTGCTGGGATTAAAGGTGTGCGCCACCACCGCCCAGCAATCGTAATTTTTTGACATTCATTAAAGGAAGGATTCTTTATCAAGGAATAGTTTACTGTCCCAGGGTGTTCTTAAAACATGTCATCAAAATGATTAAGTAGCGTTGCATTTAAAAAATTTTACACCTTATTTAATCACCTGGGCCTCCTACTGCTCCCCTCTTTAGCACAAGCAATTCTGTCTTTTGATGACCCAATAAAATGCCTTGCCTAACTGCAGTAAAAAGGTAAGAGGTTCTTGCAGAATGCCGCTCCCTGTGTCTGAACTGCTACTCATAGATATTTCCCATGTTTCAGTGTCTGACTTTAGAGGAAGTCTGCTAGTTCCACATACTCCTGGAGTTACTGGCTCATAGCTAAAGGTGAGGCTAAACCCACTCGAATAAAACATTTGATTCAACAGTCACTGTGTCTAGGATGAATTGGGGGAAAAGGCAAAAGCTGTAAAAGAAAGCATAATATATGTGCACTTGCCCTTTGCGTTATTCGACTTGGCAGTTTGTAGTTAGAGCAGTTGGTACTTATGGCTATCGTACAAATAACTATAGTTATTCTCTCATAGTTACAAACCTTGGCTCTCATAATCTTCTCTGAAAATGTGGGTCAGTTTGAAAATCCCAAGTACCTGGAGTTTTTTTTATTTGTTTGTTTGGTTTTGTTTTTTCTGGACAGCGTTTCTCTGTGTCACCCTGGCTGTCCTGGAACTCACTCTATAGACCAGGCTGACCTCAAACTCACAAATACTCCCCTGCTTCTGCCTCCCTAGTTCTTGGATTAAAAGTGTGAGCCACTGGGTTACTCTTATTAACTTGAACATTAGAAAATGCACTAGTGATGATTGCAGGCTCAAGCATCTTATTGCGAATAACTTCTGTTTATCTTTTTATTCACCATTTTTTTGTCATTCAGTTTATTTATCAAGTTTCACCACTCAGTAGAAATCACACAGCTTGGGTTTGAGTGTGAATCCCATGCTGTGTCTAGGGATCTCAGAGAGGAATGAGTGTGGTCCTGACCTCAAAAAGCTCAGTTTGCATGTGGAGATGATGGAGCGCATCTTGACGTTCTGTTTTGATTTTACTGTAGTAGAATACACATGACATAAAATTCACCATCGTTAAGCATTCCCTTCAGTGGAACTAAGAACCTCACATCATTGCACCATCATCCCCATCAGCTTTCTCTTGACTTTCTCATTTCCCCAGACAGGAACCCGGGGGCCACTCATGATGCATTTTAACATATGAGTGACCACAGAGGTGTGGTAGCCGAGGACAGGACCTTCCTGTGCTGATGCTGTGTCAGAAAAATGTCAGGGCTCTGCTTGAATGGCCTTCACCCCATCTCCAATGTATACAAGAGACCAAAGGCTAAAGACACAAGACTCTTGAGTCTGGCCCTTATTTGAACTGAAGAGTGTGTCACCATGAGTGGAGACCAGCATGTTCCTTTCCTGGGACACACGGAACAAGGACCGTGTTCCCTTTTAACGTCCCCCTTTCTAAATAAGAGCCTTGACCTTAAGGGAACCATCACAATATTCTCTCATTCTGTCTACTCAACTATTAGCTGAGCCACCTGGGACAGCTTAGAAACAAGCAAGGATTTATGGTCATCAAGGGCAGCTGAGCAACCATAAATTGTGAGTCATGCTTGCTTGCCTTCATGATAAGAGAGCAAGCTCCCTAGAGCCACTGAAACTCATACCAAATCACACACTTGTCACTTGGCAGCAGACAATTAAGGGGCATCCACTGGGTATGAAGTGTCCTGTGGCCTTTCCTCTTCTATTAATATTTAGCTGGAGTCAGAGCAAGGCATTAGAATCTTGAATCTCATTTTTGTTTCAAGCTCCTCCCACCCCACGTCCACATGGTTGAATCTGTTGTGTTCAATTCAAAATCTACCCCGTGCGGTGGGAAAATGAGGTGTCGTGGAAAGATTTTAAGCATTTAATGCCTCTTTCTGTAAATAAAAACAAAGATTATCATAATGAGCCTGCCCCTTATTTTTGTCACCTTTCTTTTCTATTACAAGAAACGCATGCTCCTGTCGGCTCACAAAGTTAAAATGGAATCTTGGCCCTCCTTCCCTCTGCCAATGCGAATGTCTAGATTCCTAATCAGAATGTGTTGTAGTAGTGAAAAGGACAGATGTGGTGGGGAGAGGGAGATGGAACTTGCTTTGCTACTGAGTCAGAATAACAAAATTGGGGCCTCTAAAGTGGAGTGTGATTAGAAGCTGCTTGCCTCGAGTATAAGCACCCAAGCTGCATTATGAAGGCGAATGTGTCCTAACCAGGCTGACAACATCTTGGGGAGGAAAGGCAAGACTTTCTGCTGGCCAGGAAGAGCCCAGAGTCTCTGATTGTCCCCTATGAACATAACTACTCTGCAAGACCTAAACCTGGAACTGCTGCCTCTTTATAATTTTATTTTGATTATTATTGGGAGATGGGGTTAGCATATATGCCACTTCCGTGTATGTAGAAGTTGGAGGGCAACTTTGTGGAGTGTCCTCTCCCTCAGGGTTCAGGGGGTCAGAGTGTATAAGCTAGTCTTCCATTGCTGTGATACAACACCATGACCAAGGTTTATTTGGGACTCAGGGTTCCAGAGGGATAAGAATCCCTCACCATTACCTTGTGGCTGGAGCAGCTGAGAACTTGCATCTCAGACTGTAAGCTGGGAGTGGAGAGAGCTGACTGGGAATGCATCTGGCTCTTGAAACCTCCAAGCCCACCCTTGGTCACATTCTTTCTCCAGCAAGGTCACACCTCCTAAATCTCCCAAACAGCTCCATTAACTGGCAATGAGTACTTAATGCCAGGTTAGGAGGGCATGCCGTTCAAATCACCACTCTCAGGTCACCAAACTTGTGCAGAAGGGCTTTTACCCTCCGAGCCTTCTTTCTGGCTTCAATTACTGCCTCTTGCCATGTAACCTTGGGGGGCGCTCTTTCACAATGAAGACTGGTAGAAGGCTTGCAAGGACTGTTGCCTTGCCCAGACATGAAGTATAAGGCAAAGCTCCCTTCTCTCTCTGCGTCCCTCCCCCCCCCCCCCTCGATTGAACCCAAGGCCTCTCACATGCTAGACAAACACTCTACCACAGAGCCACATCCCCAGTCCAGTTCTTTATGGGGACACAGAAGATTAGGTAAGAAATGAGGCACAAACTCAGTTCTCCTGAAGTTAGGTTGCACTTACCTCAGGCCTAACACTTGTGAGCGACCTGACCAGGACTCTTGCTCTTTGTCTAGAGAGTTAATCAGGGAACATATTTCCTAAATCTTATCCCCAGCAGTTACTGGTAGGAGATGACTCCAGATCCAGGCTCTGGGGTCGCTTGTCTTGCCATGACTTGACAATCAGTGTTCAAACTGGATTGAGCGTTTACTGTTCGCCTGGGGTCTCTGAGGTTAGGGAGGAGGGAACAGATGGCCCAAAGCTGACAGGCTGCTTTCACAGAGAGGCAAAATGGTTTCCAGACTGTCACAGGATGCCTGGGGTGGGCATTCATGTTATTGAAGTTGGGCAGAGACAAAGGTGGTCCTGTTTCCAGTGTGGCGGCAATCTGCCGTGACACCTGTCCCCTGCCTGTTCGGAGGAGGAGCAAACATGCCTGCCTGGTTTTGTATGCTTGGGCTTTGGCTGCGTGGGTATCAGTAGTTCTTCTCCTCGGAGGGTGGACAGCTTCCCACCAAGGCCAGAGTGAAGGGCTCAGTGGTACCTTGTAAACACACACATCCAGAGCAGCCTCTCCCCAGTTTGTCACTGATGTCCTTCCTGGGGGGAAGAGCCACATATGCACTTGACAAAAGCAATAGAAGACTAGTTCCTCAACTCTCTTTCCAAATGGAGGTGCCAGCAAGTTCTGAGAAGTACTAAGGTGGCCACATCAGAGCCATCTGTTCTCAGAGGGTCTCTGAAGAAGCCAAGACTGTAGGCAGCTGAGTGACATGCCCCTGACAACAACCCTCAGGTTACTCAATGTTGCCCCTGTGCCAAGGGGAAGAGCATCTCATGTAGTGGCCATCTGCTTCCTTCGACATTACTTGTTTAAACTCTTGTTGCCTGCCGCCCCAAACTGTAGATGTGACTCTTATAGCTTGCCGATCTCTGAACAATGCCCAGACCACAGTGTGCAGTCAGGAAATGGAGTAGAAAGTGTGATTCTCTCCAAAAGTGTTAAAGAAGTCAGGGCCCCCATTTCCATGGCTTGCTTGCTTTTTCTTTCTTTTCTTTTTTCTTTTCTTTTCTTTTCTTTTCTTTCTTTCTTTCTTTCTTCCATCCTTCCTTCCTTCTTTCCTTCCTACTTCTCTCTCTCTTTTCTCTCTCTCTATCCCTCCCTCCCTCCTGTCCTTTCTTTCTTTCCCTTCCCTTCCTTTCCCTTTCTTTCTCCCTCTCTTCTTCCCTCCCTTGCTCCTTCCCTCCCTCCTTTGCTCCCTCCCTCCCTCCCTTGCTCCCTCCCTCCCTTGCTCCCTCCCTCCTTTGCTCCCTCCCTCCCTCGCTTGCTCCTTCCCTCCCTCCTTTGCTCCCTCCCTCCCTCCCTTGCTCCCTCCCTCCCTTTTTTTTCTTTTTCTTGTCATTATTTGCAATGAAAAGCTTCCTATATTTAAAAGGAACTCAAAACCTTCACAGTTGCAGCCATCATTCTTCCTTGGGCCCTCACTTAGACACTGGTTTGGTTGGTGGTGAAAGGAGTCTCTAGGAATCTGCCATTTTTATGAGTCCACAGGAGACTCCAAGTGGATGCTCCTGAGTCATGACTTGAAAACCGTTCTCCAGGCTTCCCAGTGAAGCGCTGCTGCAGTGTGGAAATATTGCTTCAAAAGTCACGTGTTGAAACGGAACAGCCAATGTGACAGTCTGAAGCAGATCTTTACAAGGTGGTTCAGCTACAGGGAGGCCTCCCTTGGGAATGGGCTTCATTTGGTGTTAAAGTGTACAGCCCACTTTGCTTCTGTCTTTCAACCTCTGAGGTGAGAACACAACGTTCCTCCGGTTGGGTGGACACCATCTTGGAAGTGTAGATGGAGATGGAGTCTCTTGCCAGACAACAAAGCTGCTACCTTCTCGGCCTTGGATTTCCCTGCTTCCAGAACATGGGAATGAATTTCCATACTTGTGAAGGAGTCCTTCTGTGGTATTTGGTTTTTTTTATTGTTGTTGTTTATTGTTGGTTTTTTTTTTGTAATAGCACAAACTGACTAAGATATAGATGTGCTCTCTAGAAAGACACTTTCCAAGTTTGAAATAAACACTGAAAGTGGGACCTTGTCTTCACCGGTGTTCTATTGCTATGAAGAGACACCATGACCATGGCAACTCTTATAAAGGAAAACATTTAACTGATGTGGCTTACAGATCAGAGATTTAGCCCATTATCATCAAGGTGTGACAAGGTGGCATACAGGCAGACATGGTGCTGGATAAGGAGCTAAGAGTCCTACATCTTGACCCACAGGCAACAGGAAGTGAAATGACACACTGGGCGTGGCTTGGGCATATTTAAGACCTCAAAGCCCACTCACAGAGTGACACACTTCCTCCAACAAAGCCACACCTCCTAATAGTGCCACTCCCTATGCGATTATAGGGGCCACTTACTTTCAAACGACCACAGACCTTGACTTATTTCCAATACTTTATTTTACACTTGGGTTTTGTCCACACTTTGTTTACTTTTGTGTCTTCTTACTTAATCTTCTAGGGCGGCAGTTTTCAACCTGTAGGCGGCAGCCCTTTTGGGAGTCAAAGGACCCTTTCACAAGGGACACCTAAAACCATCAGAAAACACGGATATTTACATTAGGATGATTCATAACAGAACAAAAGTATAGTTGTGGAGTGGCAACTAAAATAATTTTATGGTTGGGGTCACCAAAACATGAGGAACTGTATAAAAGGGCTGCAGCATTAGGAAGGTTGAGAACTCCTGTTCTAGATAAACATTGCAATTATTTTGAATTTATTAATTATTTGTTGTTATTATTATTATTATTATAATTAGTGGTGGTGGTTTTTTGAAACAGGGTTTCTCTGTGTATTTGTGACTGTCCTGGAACTCGCTCTGTAGACCAGGCTGGCCTCGAACTCAGAGATCCACCTTCTTCTGCCTCCCAATCTCTAGGATTAAAGACATGTGCCACCAGCTTATTTTTTTTCAGCAACACAGTTGAAACTACTTGGTGTAGTACTTTTATTAAAAAAAAAATTACTACTGGAGATTCAAATGTAAATGCATATATTTCCAAGGCAGACAGTCTTAAATGGACTTGATTTTAGCTCCCAGACACTGCCACTTATCACGATAAATCTTCCTTGGGCCCTCACTTAGACACTGGTTTGGTTGGTGGTAGGCCATTCACTACTTGTCTCCAGAGAGAGCTAACCTCTTCCCTCTTGGCAATCTTTATTCAACCCTGTGCTCACCAAGTCTACAGACAAAGTACACATGTCCAGGTTTAGGTAGTGGAGGCACACTGTGTTTTATCCCCTAATTTATCTCAGTCTTGACAGTCTCTCAGGAGCAGACATGGCTTCCTCTCTGATATCCTGTACTACAACAACATGCAAAGAAATCAGGAAAACAATGCACTTTACAGTAGTCACAAATAATATAAAATATCTTGGGGGTAATTCTAACCAAACAAGTCAAAGACCTGTAGGACAAGAACTTTAAGTCTTTATCAGAAAATGGAAAGATCTCCCATGTTCATGGATAGGTAGGATTAACATTGTAAAAATGGCAATCCTATCAAAAGCAATCTACAGATTCAACGCAATCCCCATCAAAATCCCAACACAATTCTTCACAGACCTCGAAAGAACAAGATTCAACTTCATATGGAAAAACAAAAAAACTTATGATAGTCAAAACAGTCCTGTACAATGAAGACTTTATTCTTCAAGAGAAGTTTGCAGCCACTCAAATGCTCTGAGAAGGGGACAGATCTGTATTCTTGAATCTGCCAAGCTGGCTATAGAGTAGAGTTGTACTAGAGAAGGGTAAGGATGTATGTGTGGGAACCAGCTCAAAGTGTCCTACAGCACAGCCAGGAGGCAGTCAACTCACTGTAAAAAATACAAATTCAGGGACACTTGGGCTATAGAGTGACCGGTCATCGTAGGGAGTTACAGGATAGGTTAGGAAGAGGAGGGTCCACGCAGGGGTCCTGTGAACAGTCACTCTGCCCACACAGAACACACCCATGAGTCGGAAAAGGTTATGCATATTGTTTACAAAGGAGCCCTGCCCTTTGGTCTGCTCATTTCGCAGGCAAGCTCTGGTAGCAGCTGACTTGTTTTATGAATGGCCCCTCGAAGACTGGATTTTTCCCAAAGGCAGATGTGCAAAATGTATCCTCCGACCCTGGTGTACCCAATGGGAGATCCTCTCCTCTGTGCTGTAGGGGAAGTAAAGGAAGGAACATTCCAGCAAGTTCATGCAGAGCAGCCCTACAGGTGGGCTTGCCAGAATGGTGTCTGAGTTTCTCTCTCTGCCCCTCCCCAGGTCTCAACCACCATGCCATGCTGACTGGGCACCGTGGAAATGTCATGACCCAACTGCTCCCTCCTACTCATAGCGCCCTGCTCCAGGCTCTCTGCGCCTTGGCTTAGCCTATCTGGCATTTTTTCATTTGGACTCTTGTCTGTTTTGAAGTTTGGCCAGGATGCTGTCTGTCAGCTGTGGCCCTGGCTTCTCTCGACACTGAGTGGAAGTCCCTTTCTGGGCAGTGCGGACTCTTTCCTGGCACGGTATCTTTGGACTTTTGTTTGACTTTTCTCCTCTTTTCTTTTCTATTCTTTTCTCTTCTCTCATTTTAATCCTTGTGGTTTTGAGCAAGTTGATAATGTGTTAGGCCTTCATTTGTGTTTTTTTTTTTTATACATGAGCAATGACAAATTTCCTGGAAGAGACATTTACATTGAGAATTTATTTGTGTTTGAGAGAGAAGCTGATTGACTGGATATGGTGATCACTTCATGTCCACTCTGGTCCCTTTGCTATGTACTGGGCTTGCACCACATGCCTGAGCCTGACCATGGCCTCTCTTCATCCAGCCTGAGAATCAGACAGTAGCCCTTGGTGACAGCATGGTACATGGTGGGAGGTGGGTGTCCCAGCACCCACAGGCTCTCCTTAACCCCTGCTCTGGGCAGGCCACCACTCCCTGGCTCTGACCTGCTGTCTCGCTGCTGAGCAGGTCAGCCAGAGCAGATGCAGGAAAGTGAGGTTTAGGCCCTCTGATTCCCACTCTGAGCTTTATCACCCAGACTCTTCGACTTCCTTTTACTTTATAAGGAAGTGGCATCAAAAGACATTTGAGACAAAAGATGGGTGTATCTATCACTTTTGCCCGACTCCGTATCGGGTGACTGTGAGTGTGCACGTGCACCTGTGTGTGTAGGTTTATGTGTCTGAGTACATGTGTGTATGTGTGTGGGCATGCATGCACACACGCACACGACAACCTCAACTGTCACTTCTCAGATGTCTTCCATCTTCCATCTAGATTTTTTGTGACAATGGAGGCAGTGTCTCATTGGCTTGGAATTTTCCAAGTAGGCTGGCAGAAGAACCTCAAGTATTTGCATGTCTCTCCTTATATGTGCGATCATGCCTGGTTGTTTTCTGTTTTGTTCTTTAAACATGGGTCCTGGGACTTGAACTCACGTCTTCATTCTTGCGAGGCAAATACTTTACCAGCGAAGCTGTCTCCGTGGTCCTCTTAGAATCTTTTAGAGGATTTTATTTAGACGTGTTTGGAGAGTGTAAGCAGTTCTTCAGATATGTCCCTAAAATGCATTGCTATGGGTAGGGAGAGTTATAAGAAGGGAGAAGCAACATGGCCAGCAGTGACAGTCTAGGGGACCTCTGCTCAGCTTGGTTGTTTGCTGCTCATCCCAAGTCAAATAGTCCTGTTACCTTCTAAGACTAGGCGTTTCGTCAGCCAGTGCCCTCTCTCACCCATTGATCTGCAGGGCCGTCTCACAGCCTTCTGCTGCTTTGTCACTGCAGGCTAGATGTATACATCTCCACCCAAAGACTTCTGCCCTCACCCACTTCAGTCTCTAGCAGAGATGCAAAGAAACACCTCCGTTGGCTGTGAAGTTTGCGTTGGCAGTGACCCACATAAGAGCCTAGTTGTAAGAGCAGAATATACATCATGTGACTGCTCTGCTCCGAGCCTGTGTTGCCTTTCCCCAGTTATTTCTGGGACTGTGTAAGTTGTCTCTGTGTATGTTCTCCCCTCCCCAAAGCCCATGCTTCAGCAAGTCGCAGGCGGGAAACCTTTCAAAGGCAAACCGGGTCATGTAATCTCTCCATGCAGAGCCGCAAGCAGCTGCTCCTGCTTCTTGCACATGCTAGATGCTTTATAGGGCCCTGTGATTCCTGGCAGGTGACTCCCTCCTCACTGGTCCTCCCTCCACTGGGAACCCTGTGCCCCTGCCACTTGCATCTTCTTAGCGACAGATTGGTACCTGTTCTTCCCCCAAAGACTGTCTCTCTTTCTTGTCAAGATCTTCTCATGAGCTATCTCACTGAGCCCTATCCTGTTACTGCCCTGATCCCACCCCTCCCCCCTTCTCTCCTGCTTAGACTTTTTCCCCTGAAAGGCTTGTCACCTCTTACCACATGATATTTTATGCAATATCTGAAATATTGTAATCCAAAAGCACTCCCAAATCTGTACTTTCTGAGGTCATGTTACCACCCCAAAAGCATTAGATTTGGGAGCTGGGATGCAGCATGGCGGTAGAGAAATCGTCTCATCTGAGTGAGAATGTCCCCCATAGGATCAGGTATTTGAACCCTTGATCCTGAGTTGGTGGTGCTGTTTGGTGATGGTTAGGAGGAAGTGTGTCATTAGAGGTGAGCTTTGAAAGCTTAAGCCTGAAGCCATTTCCTGTTCACTCACTGCTTCCAGACTGTATTTGAAGCCATGAGCCCTTAGCTTCTTTCTCCCGCTGCCACACTTGCCTCCGCTTGCTGCCTTGCCTCCCTGCCACGGTGAACTCATACCCTCTAGAACCATAAACCACAGTGACCTTGGTTTCCTGTTTTAATCACAGCAACAGAAGCACAGCGAACATAGTGTCCCAGCCCCTGTTGCTCAGACCTGATGACCTAAGTGCCATCCCCGTAAACCCACACGGTGGAGGGAGAGAAATGACTATCCTCTGACTTTCGCATATCCATCGTGGAGTGAGCACACATTTGTGTGCACATACATACGTCCACACCCCCATCCACAATGACGATAAGGCAAATAAAACATTTTTTAAAAATTTGGAATTTTGCACATTGGGTTTTCAGATTAGGGGTGGTCAAACGTACAGTTTTTGAGGATACTCCAAAACTTAAGATCTGATTGCCTCTGGTCCTGTGCGTCTTAGGTAAAGAGAACCACCCTGAACCAATGTCCTTGTCCTCTGTCTCCCCCTAAAGTGGGTCACTTCTCTCTGCCAAGGGGTAAGACACTCTGGACTCTCCTGGAGTCCTGAGATCCTACTGTAGTCTGCCTGTTTCTACAGCAGTGGTTCCCAACCTTCCTAACGCTGCGGCCCTTTAACACAGTTCCTCATGTCATGGTGACCCCTAAGTATAAAATTATTTTTGTTGCTATTTTATAACCGTACTTTTGCCACTGTTATGAATAAATTGTAATCTAAGTATCTGATATGCAGGATATCTGCCATTCAACCTGTCTACTCGCAAGGGGGCTCCACCCACAGGTTGAGAACCTCTGCTCTAGACTCATTTCTCACCACCAGGAATGTCAGTTTTCCTGTCTAGCAGCAGCGTTTGTTTGATTGATGCTGCAGTTGTGTGGAGACAGCAGTGAGATCTGGGCTGCTATGACATGCGGCTGTGTCACGAGCCCTTTGTTAATAAAACTGGAAGTGCTAAATGGTGCCTGGGAGCTGTCAAAACTTCAAACACATTGCAAGGTGTTTGTAAAATAATGCAACTCGTGGTCAGTTGTATCCTATGTGCTTTCATGAACAGGAAGCAAGGGAGACAGAATGTTCGGGGGTTGGGACGGCACATGCGGCAGCCTGGTGCCATCTGCAGCAGTTGTCACTTGTCATGGTGTTGAGTGGCTCTGAAAAGAGCATAAGCTATGGGGTGTGTGGCAAGGGGGTGCTAAGCCTTGCTGTCTTGAGAGACAAAAACAATAATTCCTATAAATAGAGTGTGAAACATCCCTTTACTGTAGAGTCTTCTGCGGCCAGGTGTGCGCATGCGTGTGCGTGCGTGCGTGCGTGCGTGCGTGCGTGTGTGTGTGTGTGTGTGCATTTGTATGTGTGTGTGTACGTGCACTTGTATGTGTGTGCATGCATATGTGTCATCCAGGTAGCCAGGGATGGCCTCTGACCATAAACTTGAGCTCCTGATCGTCCTGCCCCACCTCCTGAACGCTGGGGTAGCGGGCAGGTGTCAGCCTGTCTGGTTGCTGTGATGTTTTTAAAGGAGCAGTTGGTGAGACTGGTGAAGCTCGGAGACTTCCGCTGAATGAGTTCAATAAGTCTTTAAAGTGAGCGTGCGCTAGACAACCACTACAGTGTGCTCTCAGATTGGAACAGTGTCTCCTATCTGCTCCTGTTGTTCACCACTCAAGCTGAGGGCACCCTGGCCCTGCTAGGAGGCCATGCTGCCTCTGTGGTGTGCGTGGGGGTTGGGCACCGGCCATATGTCTTGGTCGTGAGGCTCCCAGACACACTGCTAGTGGGCCATGGCTCCTCAAGCCCCTGCCTGCTTGTCTCTCCTCAGTCACGATTTTATTTTGTCCCCTCTGAGCTTTGTCAGCTAGCTCTCCAGATTCTTCTTCCTCAGTTGATTTCTCTGCTTCTCCAGAGTGCTTCTTTTATAGGAGGTAAACACATTAAGATTCAAGACCTGAAGTGTCAACATGCCTATGGTTTTTCCTGTCACTCTCGACTGACCTAATGGGGAGGAGATGTGTCATAGTTAGAAAACATCTTTTCTTGGGATTCTGGAGTCCCTGCTTGTTCTGCATTGGGTATGGCTTGTCTCTGAAGGTTCGTGTGCTCCAAGCTCGGTCCCCAATGTGGTGATATTGAATTGGTAGAATCTTTAAGGGGGGGAGGTACTTAGATCATGCGAACTGTCCCCTCATGAAGAGGTTAGTCAGCATTGCAAAGTGGAGTGGGCTTGTTTCACAGGCATGGGTCAGTTTCCAAATGAGTTAACTATCATTGAAGAGTGACCCCAGCCCCTCCCCTACCCCTTGCTTCCTGACTCCCATCTGACTTCTTACATGTGTCTTACTGTGTGATGCCACTATGATGCTTTCAGAGGAGCATGCTGATGTCATCCTCTTGGATTTCCAGAAGAGTGAGCTGAATAAACCTCTTTTCTATATAAGTCTTTCAGCTTTAGGTTCTGTGTTACAGCTACACAAAACAGATGAAGGGCTGGTTCCTGGTGTTGAGCACTTGGTGTGCTGTTGGGAAGCCTGCTGGCTTTGGTGCTCTAACCTAATGTGGGCAACCTGATTCCTCGTGAAAGCTTCTGGTCTGCCTTTAATTCCCAGGGTTTTGATACTTTTCCATGGGACTAATTTCTTGCAGATTGCTAATTTATATATTTAATATTATCATATCATTTGCATATGTATCCATTAAAACAGGTATAAACTCCTGATGCTTATGCTTCTTCCAATTATGAAATTATACTGGAATTGCAAATTAAACATAAGCCACAAGCATCTTAAATGTACACCATTTACCTACTGGGATGGCTGACGTCATTCTTTCTGTAGCAGAAAATCTGTACCTATTGCTGCGGCTCAGGGTCCGCTGGATGACATCTCCCAGCATCACTTGGTGTGAATGAGTCATTCCTATTATTAAATTTGTATAAATTTAGAATGCCCTCTGACCTTTGTCTCATTAGCCCATAGCAAATAATGTAAATTTTGTTTGGCATAATGTGTAAATACAGTTGGACCAACTTGATGTGGTCATGGGTGATAAGTTTTGTTGTTGTTGATGATGTTTTTATGGGAAGTTTAGGGGATTGTCGTTAGAAGGAAAACATGAGGTATCAATGTTTTCATAGAGCGCTCACACACCACTAAGGGTTCTGTTCTCATCTTGTCTCTCCCATGGCAATCTTCCCTGCTCCACACAGTCTTATACAGAGGTGAGACATCAGATGTTTAGATGGTTTTCTCGTGAGTGTCTGGACAGTCCACAATAGCTGGTGTTTACTAGGCTCCTCGGTTTCCCCCTCTGCTGCCCCCTGCTTCTCTAGAGATGCCACAGCCTACATAGCAGTTCATACCATTGTGTCCTGCCATGCCTGCTTTGGGATGGAGGCTTCTGAGCCCTGCAGAGGAGCTGTGTTGTACAGAGCTTGAAAACACTATATTTTTCCAAATTTGAGTTTAGCTTGAGCATCCTGCTGGCCTTGCCCTGCTGGGACAGGGTGGCATTTGCATTGACCACTCTCAGTGTGCACCTTCTGGCTAGTTAGAAATATGTATATGTATATGTATATATGTGGGGGTGCAAGGGAGTTGGGGGGGAGAGGAGCGGGAGAGAAAGATTATGCGTGGTGTGGTGTATGGCAGTAAGATTGTAATCCGGGTAGTTTGTATGCATACATGTGTATGTGTGAGAGTGTGCAGGTGAAAGGAAGCATGCACGGTGTGGTGTGTGGTGGTATGAGCAGTGTTCACGTTGGTGCATGTGGACATGTGTGTGGTGTGGTGGTATAGATAGATACACGTGTGTGTGTCCGTGGTGTTGTGTATGTGAGGGCATTTGTTAATGCTGCAGGAGGACTTCACTTCATAGTCTGCCTCAGCTGCAGCACCATGTTCTAACGTCAGAGCCCGTGATGAGCTCCTGGCTACCGGGGCCGCCTATCAGGGCCACACATTGTCACTCAGTGCTGCAGTGTGGCCATGAGCATTGCAGAGTGGGTATCCTGCCTCTTCCTCATAGCTGTAGGGAGACTGGCCATGCTGACCTCACAGCTGCTGGGTAGGTTGGCAAAGTCTTCACGGTACCAGTGTCCCTGTTGTTTCCCTCGTTCTCTAGAACATCTTGGGCCCAGAACCTGGGTCTGATCTTCTCTTTTTCCTTCTCCAGCATCCAGTTCTTTCCTGATGTCCTCTCTTCTCCTTCCCTGGTGTTCACACTCTCTAACTTTTCCTTCCATTCTTGAGGGCTCCCACTCCAGTCCAGCTGCCTCACACCTGGATGAGACTAGCCCTGTCCATGCAGCCTCCAGCTTCCCCATCAGCACCTGTAACTGGCCCAGCTCCTTCCTTTGTCCTTTCCAGCCCTTGCTCAGGGGCCTTCAGCAGCCATGATCTCAGCAAGGTGACATAAGCCATGACTGTCCAAGTTCATTTCCCCTACTCCTACTTCCTGGCAAATCTTTTAAAACTGAGATTTTTGTATGTTTTTTTTTTTCATTAAGGGTGACAGTTTGGCCAACTTTGGGGAGGTGGGCGTCTAATTCTTACCGACTCAGTTTATTGAAAACCATGAGACAATGGCGGGAACATACTTCAGTTTGACTGTTGGTTAGGCTAAACGGCTTTTGTTTGTTTGTTTGTTTGCTTGCTTGTTGTTTGCTCTGGGGCAAGTGACCTGGGTCCCTTTCTGCCTCCTTCCTGTTATAGAAACTGTTTTTATTGGAGTCCAGGCTGAGAGAATGTGTGGGATGTTTTAAAGATCTGTAATTTTTAAAAGAGAGGCATCTTTAGGGTTTTTGTGGGTGGTGGAATACACCCATCACAGAAACCCCCAAAACCACAGAACAAAAAAACCCCATCCATTTGGGGTTTTTATTCCGTGGCCCATTCCTGTGATAGGTGGTGAATGGAAGCCTTTGGAGGTCAGGTTCGGGTTTCACTCTTGAGTGCCTGTTAAATGCACTAATTTTATATCTGAAAATAAAAATGTGTTATCTTGATAGCTGAAGGGAGAAATCAAGTGTCTCTCAGAATCACTTCTCTCCCATGGGGACTTTGGGTCACAGCCTCAGTACCAGCAGACTCTTGCCTAAAGAAGCGTGGAGGCAGGGCTGCTAGCATTCTCCAGCACTCTGAAGACCATGGCTTCACTTCTGGACACCAGAGCCTCTGTGTGGGGATACATCTTTAATATGGGGCAAATATCGAAAGACAGTCAAACTCTCTTAGGCCACTGTAGACTCTGGGAGCCTTCGCTGCCCAGGAAATGATTGGGTCCCTGTCATTCTAGGATCAACATCCACAGTCCACAGCCAAAGAGAACCTCCATGCATGTAGAATTACCAGCCTTTGAAAACCTGCTGTGTGTGCAGGCTGCATGTGGCTGCCCCAGGCCTCTGAGGCATCTGGTCAGGTGGAGACTTCATGGCTACCTTAGGTGCCTGTGATTATTACTCAGTCAGCCCTTCCCATGTGTCAGCATTGCCTCTTATAAAGGAGCGCAGAGGTTTCCAGTCAGGTGACCTCCTGTCTCAGCCGTGACCCAGGAGTGACCTCAAGACTCACTATTTCCTCTGTACCTCTTAATCTCTGCTGAGACTAAGGTTTTGTAGGATTGAGACTTTGCTTCTTGACTCTGGTCCAGAGGACTAGTGGCCTCACGGTCATGCTACCCATCGGGACCTTTTGTGATGAGGAAACGTTCTAAATCTAGTGCAGAAGCCGTGCGCTGCACACGCGCTCTCGAGCTCTTGAAATCTGGCTGGTGTGATGAAAAACTGAATCCATGTCTGGCTTGCATTGCAAGGTGTTCAGATACCACCATGGCAACCATGTTAGACAACCTCGCTCTCCAGGTCTGGGGAAAGGGGTCAAGCATTGGCGCTAACAGAGAGCCACAGCCCTGTGCACTCCTAATGAGAGGACATCTGACTGAGGTGCCTGTGCCTGGGGAAAGCATCATCACACAAGTCCAAGCTGGTTTGATAATGCTTGACTCACCAACAAACAGTTTCTGTTCCTGTGATCCTTTTTTGGGGCGGGGAGGGACCCTACTGCTGTACTGTTCTGAGAAGGTAGTCATTATTGACTGTGCTTTTGTGTCCTAGAACGGAGGACTCTAAGCTGCCCACAGCTCCCATTTCTTGAGCAGGGTCTATGCCAGGTTCCTCTGTTTGTTTTCACAAAGCCATGAGCTAAAGATTCGGTGTCCACAGAGGATAAATACTGAACCCAGGGATCTGTTCTAGTGAGGAGTGGGGACAAAGGCAAGAGGGAGGCACCGTCACCTGCGGCTTGAATGGACCTGCAAAGGTGTTCTTGCGTTAAGAGGGACTGATTGAAGATGTGATGAGCTGTGGATGAAGCTGAATTCCCCAGCTTCGCTTTCTGGGGGCTCATCAATAGGGCTCGTTCATCCTTTGGCCTGGGGATGCCTACAGGGTAAATGACCGGCCTGGTACCACCTACAGATGAATCGCCAGTGCATGTCCTCCCACAGTACCCTGGATCCCTGCTGGACTCTGCCCGTTGTTCTGTTGGGCTTCACTGTTGATATCTGCATCCTCACTGGTCCTTTCACTGCGGAGAATCTATCAAAAGTCTACACAGCTACTGCTAATCTGTTTACCATGTCTCCCACCCCCAGTCCCTATCTCCCCCTGCCAGTATTCCTTTCTGCCCTGATTGCAAATATACAACTTCAAAAAAAGATTTCAAATATATATAAAAATCAGATTGTTGGAGAGGTTCAGAATGTGAGCCTTGCCTGGAAGTCAAGACCAGGTAATTTATTTAGAAGGAGTGGCTAAGGCCATGTGACCCCCGGCGCATGTGCATATGTAGCTTCCTTCCAGCCACTGCTGACTCCCCTCAGTTCTCACTGTGGCTGAACAGAGTCACGCAGTTGGTGATTGCGCGGGGCAAGATGAAACACACAGGTGCAGGTCTCTCTTGCATTTTGGTTTATTTTCACATTTGACTGTGTTACTCAGAGAGTAAAGGGAAGACTCAAGGGGCAAAGCGGAGGGCAAGGGGACCGAGGCTACCGAGTGCTGTATACTCTGCTTCCAAACCAGTGAAGGCTTTCACCCTTCCTGCCCCCTTTTCTGGCCTGGATGTCTTTGATTACTCAGCCCAAGTCAGCTGGAACAATATAAGACATCTGCTCAGATGTGCTTTGACCTGGTGTCTTAGTTTTATCTATAAAATGTTTTAAAAATATTTTTATTATTTCTTAGAGAATTTCATACAACATATCTTGACCATATTTATTCCCCTCTCCTCCCCACTACTCCCTCCAGGTCCATCCTTCTCCCACCCTTCCTGTCCTATTTTATAGATATGAGATTGTCCCGCTGTGACTGTCCTGGTCCTCCCAGCTCTCCCCACTCTTGTGTCAACCTTGTCCTAAACTTGGTCTCTTTTTTGGCAGCAAGGGCTACCAGCAATGTCCAGGGCTCCCCACTTCCTCAGTCTGAACTTGTCCAGAGGGAGAGAACCTTTCTCAGAATCCCTTTGGGTCTTGGGTGCCAAATTCTTGGTGGGTCTGTACCTGAGTAGGTGACCTCAGGTTTTCTACAGACCGGGAAGTGTGAGGGAAGACGGAGCCCACAATAAAGACTGGCGTGGTCACTGAGAGAGGAGCTTATGCTGGATCAGGAACTGTAGTTCTCACCATTTTTATACTCTGCTCTGCCAGTCTGTCGTCTATGCAAAGGTGTAATTTACTGTTATAAGCAGAATGTGATGCTAACTGCTCCTTCGTTTCCCCTCATCCCTCCTTTCCTGTCTCCCCTTCCTGTCCCACCTCTCATCTCTCCCCCCTTTTCTTCACCCTCTTTCTCCACTGCCACCCATTCCTCTATCCTTGCTCTCTCCTTCTTACCTATCACCCTTCTGGCTAGATAACTGAGTCCCCAGTGTGTACTACCTCGTTTCTCCCTGCACTAAAGTCTTCCTCTTCGCTCCCGCCAGGAAGAAGAAATGCCAGATGTAGAAATTGACATTGATGACCTTCTTGATGCCGACAGTGAGGAAGAAAGAGCTTCGAAATTACAGGTAAACAGCTTTCAGAATCTAGACTCTTCTGAGCATGGATGTTTGAGTCTACTTGGGTTTCCAAAACCTGGGCAGAACTGGTGTTGCCCGGTGGGGACACTGGCGGTCACCAGGGTTTGAACAATGGCATTTGGCAGAGCAGAGGGCATTAGTGCTAGCTTTTCACCAATTGGTGCAGGTCTGATCAGCTGCTGACAGCAGACAGTGTTCCAGGGACCTTCTGGGGCAGTGCTCCTGAGGCGTATTATCTTGGGAGACAGAGTTGTCTCTACCTTGAAAAGTCAATCTCCAGGGAAGAGAGGGTTACCATGCAGGCAGGTACGAAGGAAAGAAACTGTGCCAGACTGGGGAATATCCAAGCCCTGGGCACTGGTCTTGCAACTGTGGATTAAATCGTTCATGAGAGCAATTCTTAGAATTAGAAGGCTTGGAATGTGATTCAGTTTAGCAAAGTATCTTTTTATTAGGTGCTCACTTGATTGTATTGTGTCAGAACAGCTGGGATTGAAGTGTTTAATGTTCCATATCAGAAAGCAATGAAACACAGTTCTTCCCATGGGAGGTCGGGTCCACCACTTCTCCATCTGCACTGTGCAGTTTCTAAAACTGATTAACCTGTGGACTGCCATTGTTCTTAACGCCCACTGGTAATCACTGTTGGTGGCTGTTGACAATCCCCAGTGGCACAGGGTGACTGGCACCAAAGTGCCCATTTTATTTCATTGATGTGATTAATGTGTTCATAATTACCAGTGCCCTGGAAGTGGAGAGCAGCCTGTGCTAGAGTGATTATTCCTTGTGTGTAGATTTCACTGGGAGACAATAGTTTTGTTTTTTTTAAAAAATGAAATAGGTGTTAGTTCTGTAGAAAATAAAATGACATACAATAAGCTGAGAACTGGGAAAGGTTTTTAGCCTCCAGTCCTCTTTTTTGCTTGGTCCAGGTGAGTGAGGAAAGACGGACCTAGGACCATCTATGGCTGAAGTATGGCCAGTGCCCTCTCTCCACATCCACGGTGGTTACCACCATCTTACATAGGCAGGGTCTCAGCTCTAAGTATGTCTAGTTTAATATTAACCAGGTAGAGAGTTCAAAGGGAAGGGTGTGAATATGTGTGTGTGTGTGTGTGTGTGTGTGTGTGTATGTAGAAAAAGGTAAAAAAAAAAATCTTTAAAGCAAGTCTGCTCGACAAGGCCTTTATAACCTAGTGAGGGTTATATCGGATTTTCCAAACCCTAATAGTCCCCAAAGCAAGTCTTTTGTAAATCGAAAACTTTATGAGCATCTGTGTGCATATATACCCATGCTAAGGACAACACATGGCTGCATATCTTAGCTGACCAAGTGAAACTGAAATAAAATGTGATTGTAGATAGTCAAAAGGAAGTCTTGGCAGACGGTTGTAAAATAATAATTTAAAGATGAAATGAGGGGCCAGGAGAGAAGGCTCAGCAATGAAGAGCACCTGCTGCTCTTGCAGAGGGTTAGAAGTCAGTTCCCAGCTCCCATATCAGGTAGCTCACAACTGCCTGTTACTCCAGCTCCGTGGGATGTCCAGTATCCTCGTGTGGCCTTCATAAATACTGCACACACGTGTACATACTCCACAGACATACCATATAATACTTTGAGATAAATTAAATTAAGAAGAAATGACTTTTTAATTTTACTTTGAAGGCAATGAATTTAAAAATAAAAACTGACTTTCTGTGTGTTTAATTCTAGGAAGCTCTCGTAGACTGCTATAAACCAACAGAGGTAAGCAAATTACTCTACAAAGTGCTGTGCTAGAATTGTTTTTGTCAAATCAATTTGTCTGTTTTGAAAGCTTAGCTACAGCAAGTGAATACAAATGGCCGGTTTCCATCCTTGAGTGCCTGTGCTCTCACTGTGCTGGCATTGTTGTTTCTCAACCTGTTTAGTTTAGGAAGATGCTAATGGAACAGGGTGTGCTTATGCTGTAGAGAAAAATCTTCACTCCACAGAAAATTGTGAGGGGATGCAGAATCATTATAGAGGGAGAATATACCGTATGGCTTTATGGGTATGCATTTTTAAAGAATGCTTAAAACCAGGGCTGGAGAGATGGATTAGTGGTTAAGAGCACTGGTTGCTTTTCCAGAGGACCTGGGTTCAGTTCCCTGCAGCTCCATGGCAGCTCACAACCACCTGTAAGTCCAGTTCTGAGGGATTCAGTGCCCCGTTTCTGACATCTGTGGGTACTAGACATACACCTATACATATGGTGTATATACATACGTGCAAGAAAAAACATACACATGATTGCCTTTATTAGGAGAAAAATGTTATGCCTTCTGGGTATTTCTCAAGTGATATGCCTTAGCATAGGAAAAAATGGATATTGCTAATTAGACCAAATCAATCGATGTAGTATCTAAACGATTAAAAGCAAAAACAGAGGAGATATTAAGATTTTAAGATATTAAGATGTTAAGATATTAAAGTTATGAAACTATTGCCCCCCCCAAAAAATACTTTCAGTTTGTTCTTATGGTAAACCAGAGAAATTAGAAAACCTATCAGGTGTTTGGGGGGGGTTACTTAATACCAAAGCATGGCAGTAATTCTTCTGATTTCTGATGTAGTAAATTATGTAGGAAAAATGCTTTTAGGTGTGTGTATGTGTGAGTTGAAAGTGTTTTGTGATCATTTGGTTGAGGGTAGATATCAGTGAGAACTATATATTTAAAGCCTCCAGTTTTGATTACATCCTATGGAAATTTAAATGATTAATTTTGTCTATTAAAAGTGCATTTTGGTGAACATAACATACATTCATACTTTTGAAAACCTCCAAATGTTATAATACTGAGAAAACAAAGGTTGTGTTCCTTCTCCCGTCTCTCTAGAATCATAAATTTAACATTTATATTTAACACGTTTGTCTATTTCTTTTCATTTGCTATTATATCCCTAGATACGTATTTATTGCTTTTATTCTTCATCTGTCTGTTGACTTGAGAAGAAAAATGATAGTTCCTTTAGTATTGCCATAATTCCTTTCCATAAATCACCTCAATAAAGTAATCTAGCCATATTTTATTAAATCAATAGTTGAAGCTTATAATATTATGATTGAAGTGTTTTCACTACTAAGCCAACAGTAAACTAGGGCCATGGCTCCTTTTGTGTGTGCGTGCCTGCGTGCGTGTGTACGGGCATGCGTGCGCGCGCGTGTGTGTGTGTGTGTGTGTGTGTGTGTGTGTGTGTGTATGTGTGTGTGTGTGTCCCTTTGACTTTTCCTGGAGTTGACAAGTTCCGGGCCTTTCATCTAGTCTCGTCCCCGATGTTATTTTTGTCGACTTCCACTGTTTTTGTCTGTCCATAATGTTTCCCACATGCTCAGTGCTTCACTCTCGCCCCTTCTCCCTAAAACTTTTCTCCTGGAGCTGCTGCTCAGTGGTTTGGAAACGCTGTTCCCGGGCACTGCTGAGAACTCAACCTGAGATTTCTGTTCATTGCTGTCCCAGATCATCAGCCTCCACACCCCAGTCTCCTGTACTTTGGAGATGGTTGGAACCCACCATCCAGTAATATTTTTGAAAAGGATATTTATAGGTACATTTTTTTGAATTCCAGTATATGGGATACTATACCTCAATAAATTTTAACAGAAAATATAATAGAAGTCTAAGATAAAGTCATAATTAAACTCAAGTAGAAATACACTATTCTATGGCAGTGGGTATCATTTATAGTGGTAAGAAGTCCAAAGCCATTTCTGCTCTTAGACTTTTGCATGTGATGACTTTTTTCCAGTGATCTTGTGGGGTTCTTTCTATATTTTGAAATTTCATAGTGGCTTTCTCTGGTGTGATGCTGTGTATTCTATTAACTCTTACAGATTAAAACCACAGCTTTCTGTGTTTCAGAAATCACCTTTGTTTTACTCATTGATTTTATTTATTTCTTCCTCAGCTTTCTGCATCTTGGGCTTTCTTCTTATTTAGAAATCAACTTGAGAAGGAACCTCGAAGCTCATTCCCATTTCAGTTTCCCTGTCCTTCACTTCATCCCAGCTTCTGAAAGACTTCCTGGATTGTAGTTATTCTAGTAATTTTATTGACATCTTATAATGACATCTAACAGCCAAGATGTCTTTTTGGACTGGTTTCCATTTGTTTTAGTTTTTCTTTCTGGTTCAGGAGTCAATTTTATTCCCTTTTCCATGTGAGGATTTTAATCAGGTGTTTTCTTTTCAATTTTATTATTGGATTTTATGGGGTGAGCAGCCTGGCAGTAAGACTTTTCATGCTGTTTTATGTGCAAAGAGAGAAGGTCAATATAATCATGAGCAACATAAAAATGTTGGTCCCTTAAAATTACATTATAGTGAGCTGTCACCATTGTTGCCATAAACACAGAGATTTCTGTTTACACAACAAAAATCTCACACTTTCCTGAGAAAAGATCCCCCGCTCTAAGTGCTGGATGACTACTTGGGTATCTCACTTCGTCGCTCTTCCCCCCATACCAGGGAGATTCAGGTTTTGTCAAATTGATTGGTCTAGCCGCCTGCCAGAATAGTGCCAGCTTGAGTCCAGGTTTTCTGGAAGCAGAGGAGGCAGGAGAGTCTCCCTCCTTAGCTGTTTGGGGAATAGAGCTTGTTTAGCTACAGAGCGCTGGGGAATGAGTCTGAATTACGACAGTCTGATGTTTGGAGACGGGTTTAAAGCTGTTCTGGCAGGTTAGAGAAGGCTGCTGGGAATGGAGCTTCCGCTGGACATGTAGCTCGGTGTGCAGTGCTTGCCTAGCATGAGCAGGGCCTTGAGTTCCATCCACAGGGCTGAGGTAAAAAGCAATGGCTTATGCAGATGGGTAACCTACACTGTGGAGAGGCTCTGGTTGCTGCTGAGAGCAACGGCATTGGTAGGTGCAGGATGTCACTTCTCAGACACTCACTCCCTTTTTGTTCTGTTCCCCTTAACTGGATGGCTGTTTAAATGAGACAACATGGACTGGCTGGTAGATATTTTGATCAGCCCCATAGACAGGACTCCTAAAAACCCTCTTTGTGTCCCCTAATTTTTGCTGTACCTAGAGATCAAAATTCTCCAGTGGTTCACAGCTATGCCTATAAATGAACACAGAGGGCCCTGTCCCTGCAGCCAAGCTCGGCTAATTCACCTCCCCCCTTTTCGCGTGTTCATTTGTGCATACTTCTTCACATGGGTCCGTGTGTGGATGTAAGCACATGTGGATGCATGAGGCTAGAGATCAACCTTGCCTGTCGTTCCCCAGGTGCTGTCCACCTTGGTCTGGTTTTGTGGTTTGTTGGTTCTGTGAGAGAGGCTATCTCCTTGGCCTGGAGCTCTCCGCATAGGCTGGTTGGTCAGCAAGCCCTAGGAATCCTCCATCCTCTACCTCCCCAGGGCTGGGATTAGAGCCTTAACTACCACCCTTGACTAGGGGTTGAACTTGGCTCCTCATGCTCCTCCTCAGCAAGCACTTTGCCAGATGAGTTATCTTTCTCCTTAGCCTCAACCTCCACGCATGATGTGGAGGTTTAGAAGACTTTTTTTAAAAAAAGAAATAATAAAAATGCAGGCTTTGACTATTCCAAAAGGAGGGAAGTGAGCTGGAGTTTCCAAGCGAACGTCTCTGGATTCTTTTTTTAGCCTACGGTTTCGAGGAATGGAAACGGTGCCGAGTGAGGGACTCTGTTCATTTACCCTAAAGGGTTCCCCGAGAAAGGAGGAGTGCTTTGTGTTTTGTTGTACGCTCGTATGACACAGTTTGCGACACCTGGACTGTGAGAGAAGCCACCGGCTTCTATTTTATCAGTTAAGTGGTTCACACCGTATCAACCTACATTGTCATATTTAATCTACACAGCCATCAGTTAGATTGCAGAGGGTTCGGGTACCTTGTCTGCAGGGCCAGAGCAGGGAGCCAGGGAGCCAGTGCCTGACCCTGAGTTCTGACACTGGGCCTGGGGCTCTGTCGTTACATCCCACCAGTCCTCCAAGTGCCCAGCCTCAGCGAGAGGTTCAGAACTTTAGAGAGTGTTACCCAATCTGAATGAGATACTGAATAATTGAAGCACCCCCTGCCATCTCTGGACTGCTGTATTTGATCAAAGTCTCTTTATAGACAGTCATGTCACTGAGAAGTCAGGAATGTAAATTAGGAGTCATTGCTGATGGAGATAGATTGGTTTACAGACTCTTGCTGTGGAGAGGGGATGGGCGGTGGGAAGGAGAATGGGTTCTGAGTTAGCTAAGTCTTTCAGGCAGAACCAGCTAGTGCTGAGTAAGCTTAATTCCTGCTCTCAACTTCTCTGAGCCTCCATTTCCTCTCGTCATCGAGGCCCCTGTGAATGGAAGCATCATAGACATCCATCCCCCTGCATTTCTGTAACGGTTATTTGCAGTGAAAAATTTAACAGCCATAACAACAGTAATAGTTAGTTAATAAGCCGAGCATTGATCTAATCACATCTCATGTATTGACTGTTTCTTTATGAACACTTTAAACACTTATTAAATCATTCATGGCTCAGTGTTTTACATAGACTAAGATTTTCAGAGTAGTTTTAGGTCCACAAATTAATAGACCAGAGGACAGAAAGATTTCCTGCCAGACCTCCAACCTAATCTATGATCAGCATCCCCACCAGAGCAGCACATCTGTAGGTCCTGATGAACATGACACATGGTAACCATGCAAGTCCATGGTCTACGCTAGGGTTCACACTTGTCCTACCTCAAGTTTTCAGGGATTTTTGGCCAGTGTCCATCATCATAGAGTCTTACAGAGTAGCTTCACTACCTTGCATCCTGCCTTCTCATCCCTTCTTTCTTCCTGGGACACAACACTGGTTTCTTGGCTGTCTCCATAGTTTCCTCAGCTTGTCGTTCAGATGGAGTCGTACATCACGTCGCCCAACAGACTGGCTTCTTTGTACCCACACATTTCGGGCTCCTCTGTGTCTTTCCGTGGCTTGACAGCTCACTCCCTTCCACTCACCTACTGAAGGATGTCTTGACTGCCTTCAAGGGTTTACATTGCTGCTCTGAATATTCGTGTGCAGGTTTTATAATGACCTGGTTCCATGTCTTTAGGGTACAGTCCAAGGGACATGATTGCAGTATTGTATCTTAAGACTATATTTGAGTTTGTGGTTAACTGTCAAATCCTTTTAAGGTAGCCAGGTCATTTTTCATTCTCATCAGAAATGAATGTTCCTCCTGCCCCCAATCCCCCACAACATTTGGAGTTTTTGGTGCTCCGGACTTTGAGCCATTCTGAGAAGTGTATAGTGATGCTTCGTTCTTTTGATTACATGATATATAATCTGAAACACCTATTTGCATATTTATTTGCTACCTGTGTATTTCCTTGGGGGTGAGAGGTCTACTGAAGTCTTTTTGCTGTTGTCGAATTTAAACATGTATTTACTTTGCTTTTTATTTTATGTGTGTGAGTATTTTGTCTGCATATATTTAAGTATATCACATGCGTGCAGTGCCTATAGAGTCTTAAAGATGACACTGGAGTCCTGGAAATGGAGTTCCAGGCAGTTGCAAACCACCATGTGTGCTGGGGGAAACCAGACCCACATCTCCTGTAACAGCAGCAAATGCTCTTAGCCACTGAGCTGTCTCTCCAGCTCCTGTTGTTGAATTTTTAGGATACTTCATGACTGGGGATATAGATCGCAGGTAGAATGGCTGTGTATCACACACAAAGGGGAGAGAGTGGTAAGGGATTGATTATTTTGGCCTCCAGGCTTGTATTAACTGGTTTGTCTTTTGAGTGTCTTTTTTCCCAGTCTGTGCTTCTCTCTTCACTCTCTTCAGTGTCTTTTACAGAACACGTGGCTTATTTTAAGGAAGCCCAGCTTATCAATCCTCTCTTGCATGGATTTTTGTCTTTGTTGATGCTAATAGCCATTGCTGTTTGCTCCTGCGATGTCTTATAGGAGTGCTATTGTTTGACATTTAGGTCTATATTTGGTCGATCTGAGTTAATTTTTGGAGAGAGAAAAGCTGTGTCTACGTTATTTGCTTTTCTCTTGAATATGCATGTCCAATCGTCTCAGCACCATTTAGCGAAAAGTTTATTCTTGTTTCACTCTATTGCCTTTGATCCTTTATCAAAGATTAGTTTATGATATTTCTATGGCTCTATTTCTTGGATATCTATTCTATGTCATAGATGGGTTTTTCATTCTTTCATAATACCACACAGTCTCAATTACTGAGAGTAAGGATTGAAGAGAGATAGCATCAGTTCTCCGAAGCATTCTTCTATTGGTTTTGAGATCACTGTTATCAGTCCTGGGCCTCTAGAATCAGCTAGCATTAACCACAAAATAACGTACTGTGAGTTTTGAGTGAGATTGTGTTCAAGCTTCCTGTGAGATTGTGGGAAGAATCACCATTTTGACGACACTGTATCTTCTCACCGATAGAACTGGGATCCCTCCCTGCCTTAGTTTCTTTAAACCCCATTGCTGTGATATAAAATGCCCTGACAAGAACAAATGAAGACAAGAAGGGTTTATCTCGGCTCACAGTTCAAGATGAAGTCCTTCATGGCAGGGAAGTCAAGGCAGCAGGAGCGTGAAGCCGCTGGCTATGTCACGTCCACACCAAAAGCAGAACGCAAGATGAATGTCAGTGCTCAGATCTCCCGCTTCACTTCCATATGGTCAAGGACCCTACCCAGAGAATGGCACCGCCCAGAGTGGGAAGGCCTTCACACCTCACTCCATCCATCCGAAATAATCTCCCACAAGCCCCTCCTAACCTCACCTAGGTAATCCCTCATAGGCGTCCCTATAGGTACCAATAGGCTTGTCTCCTAGCTGATACTAGATCCTACCAAGTTGACAATTGACACCAACCATCAGGCCTGCTGTCTGTTTTTATTCATATAGCCTCAAGCTTAGAAATTCTTTCCTTAGCTGTATCCAATCTGTTCTTCAGCCACCAAACCACCAAAGTTTGCCTACATTTCTGTGAGAGTGTTTTCCATCATCAGGACTTTCTGTCTGTATTTTCTACTTTGGTTGTGTGTTGTCTGCCTATTCCCCAGACCCTTTGATACAAGGCCGTAGTTGGTTTAGATTCTTAGCCTGAGAAGTTTCCTGTCATATCTGAATCTCATTATGAGGGTTGCTGCTTCTTTAAATTGTGACCTTTGACCTCTTTTGTTATCTTTTTTTTTTTTCTTGATAGTCATCACTGGCAGTCTAGGTCTGGGCAGGGAGGGAACTCATTCTTCAACCTAATGACACAGTCTCAGATTTTGGGTGAGCTCTTGTCCCTGGATTGTAGAGTTCACCAGTTCCTCTCAGTCTCCACCCCAGCACCCCTACTGCACCTTGCTCTAGCCTTCCACCCCCTCACCCGGAAATGTATAGAGACAGCTAGAGTTGTGGTTTTTTGCATCCACCACGTGCCCTAGATTCTAGAAACACAAAGGATTCCCCTCTGATGTTCAATGTAAGGACTTGACAGAATTCACAAATTGATGCCACACTCAGACTGGAGTCCCCTTTGTGTTTTTTTTTTCTCTCCAGTAACTTCTCATTTGTGGTTGGGTCCCACCCATATCTGGGTGTTGGTCCCCACAGAGACTGCTTCCTGTGGTTTTCTAGTTCCAGTTTTAATCGTGTATATTGGCCCACCAGTCTCTGCATTCATGTTATCGGTTTTCCCGTGGCCTCCCTTCTCTTACAGAGCTGAAAAGGGGTTGTCGAGCTTCCATTTGCCTGCTGGCTTTCTGCTTCTTGGTAGGAAGGAGTGGCTGTAGGAATGCCTCTGACTCAGGCTGGAAACAGGAAGATGTATTTAATCTTTACACTATAGCTAGGAGTTGAAGGCCACTGCTAGCATTAAGGGATCTGAGACATAGAAAGGCCGCCAAAGGCCCCAAGCTTGTCTGCAGACAGGTGAAAGTACGTAAGAAACCCCATAAGGTAAACCTAGTGCACAAGAGAGCTATAACCTGCTTGCTGAATTTGAATCTAATAAAGTAACCTCCCACTTACATGCAAACATGCAAAATATCCCAATTCGCCCATTACATTCTTCAAATGGTGATATTAAAAAATCATTCTCAAAGAACATGCTAATTTCTCAGAAGTACGTTGTTTTGGGCATGTCACTCTCTGTCACCTCTCTTCCGCTGCGGTTTCCTCTTCTGTGTGCCGCAGACGACTGAAGGGCTTCATTCTTCGGTTTAATTTAGATCCACACTATGGCCTCTTGGCACACATGCCTTTCTTGACTTGCGCATATCCAAACTCGTAATGTAGTCAGGGCCGGCTCACTGTATAGTGAGGAGATAGGAAGAACAGGTGGAGACTAAAACACAAGCCTGCCTTGTGATCTTCACGTATGTGTCATGGTTCAGCCGTGACCACAGTCACACATAGAAATGTGCACAGAGAGGGGGATGGGGGAAGAAGAGGTCTAAAGCCAAGAAGAGTGCTGTCCTGAGCTTTTCCTCATGAGTGAATGCCATCTGTGATGTAGTTGATATAAAAACAGATCAGCAAGGCCAAGGGTGGGCTGTTCTGGAAAGTCCACTTCTAGCTGAAGGCGCTTGTGCTGCTGCTTAGGGTAGAAACATCGGGTTTTCCTGTCAGGGCTGTGATGTCATTTGCTCGCCCAGCAGTTGTGCAACAGGCTTGGCTTTGCACAATCAAAGCCTGTCAGTTGCTGGGCAATCAGAGGTCCTCAGGATGATTCAGCCTGAAAGGCAGGGGTGATAAGAAGCATTTCTGGGTCCTAGTCATCTGTGAAGTCACAGAAATGTCAGGGGCGTGCCGTGGTAAACGTGCCGTGGTTTACCAACAAAAACTGATGTTCTGTGAAAGACAGCCTGCCCTGTTGCTCTTCCCCTTGCTGGCAGGAAGAAGGCAGACTCTCCTTGTTCAAGCCTGGTGCATGTCACTTTTCTAAGGGGCTTTGGTGGTGGCTGTGGTTAGCTCATCATGTGTGTTTCAGATCTCTGTCCGTGTAGCATCCTAAGCAGTCTTGCAAGCTGTTATCCTGTTTATGCTGCCGTGGACTGACCGTGCAGTCTTCCTGAAATAGGTTAGGGTGGAGAGGTCATATGAACGGAGTACTGACGTCCTGATGGCACAGAGATGCTGTGTGGGTGTCTGCAGAAGGCACAGCCCTTGCTTTACCTCAACCGCTTTACTCATTCACTCCACACATGTTTACAGACTGTGATTGATTTAAAGATGGGGCCACAACAGTGAACGCGCAGCGCTATTTAAAAAGCAATCTCTTTAGAAGGCAACTTTGGTGGGAATTTAAATGCTCAAAAGATTATCAAAATAGGAAAGAAGGGGTCACCACCCTTTGATCAGCCCATCAGTGCTTTCTAAGTTAGGAATTGAAGTGGTTGCCAGGCTTAGAGGGACTGTTCCAACACAGTTCAACCACACTGCTCAGCCTAAAGGCTCTGAGTTCTCAGGCAAGAAACCCTGTGCTATGTCCCTGTTAGACCCCATCTGGCTCCTGATGAGGCTTCTTCTAAAGAGACACCAGTCTTAGGATGCAAGAGGGACAGAGCTTGTCGAAGCAAGAGATTAGTGAGTTGGAAACATACCCTTCTCCCCAAGGGAGGCCTTACCTTTTCTGAGAAGTGCAGGAAGGTGGCGGTGGGGGAGTGGGGTGGGGGGGGGGAGGAAGGGAAAGAGTAGAAGGAGGGGAGGGAGGGGAAAGGTTGGATGTATAAAATGAATAAAAAATTTTAAAACTACAACAAAAAAAGAAATTTGTCCTTTAAAGGGTATCACGCTTTGCCCCTCATTAAAAATGATTCCCAGATAACTTCTTACATATCCCTAGTTAATAAGACAATGCTGGGGGAAGAGCAAAGTCACCATAATCATGGGCTTACCAAGAACAAAGGAAAAGCAAAGCTGCCATTCTCAGAAGACAGAACTGGGTGCTTTCAAAGAAAAACCAGAGTCATAAGAAGCTGCTTTCCAGTGCTGCAGCCATTGGGTGGGATAGCCCTAAAGCTCTGTAGAGTAACTAGACAGTAGATTCTAAAGAAGCAATCTCACTAATCGTAATGAGATACCCAGGAGGCTGTAGCAAATGGCTACAGGATCCTTGTCCCTGCACATTTTCATTCCAAGCCTTTTGTGTTGTTTTGTTCTAAGGTTCTATGTAGGCCAGGCTGGCCTCAAAGACACTGCATAGCAGAGGGTGACCTTGAATTTTTGATTCTCCTGCTTCCTTCCACCTGCAGAGTTCTGGGGTTACAGGGATGCACCATGCTGGCCTTGTGTGGTGCTGGGGATTGAACCTAGGTCTCAAGCTTGCTAGGCAAGCACTGTGCCCACTAAGCTGCATCCCCAGCGCCTTCCTACTCTGTATGCCCCAGGCCTCTCTGCCCAGTGTGTGCTGGAGCTGGCACATTTGGACTGACATTTAAAATAAACCCCATGCTCTCTCTTCCCTTTGCTACTCCTCTCTGTACTCCTACATGGTGAACATCAGCTCCCTGCTGGGATATCTATAAAGTCCATTAAGGCTGTCCTTATGGAGAGAAAACATCCCGGAAGAGTTTCCCGACATGTGTCATGGGACAAAAGTGTGTGTTTATTTCCTGTTTAGTAAAGATTCAGCTCTCTGCAAAGTTACAGAACTGTTCACAAGACCACCCTCACTGAAAAGCCAATTGCAGATGGAGGGGTACCTCAGGCCAACTTTGGGCTTGTTGACTGGTTCTCTAGAGGAACCCACAGAATAACTGAAATCTGTTATCTTTGTTGTTCGATTTGTCTTGTCAAGACAACAGATTAAAATCACAGAAGAGAAGAGTTACGAGGAGACAAAGCTGGAAAGATTCTAGACATGCTGCCTCTCTTCTAGTTTCCTCCTCGCAGTGAATTGGACAGTTAATTTTCTCATCAGTGATGGGGGACACCATGTTCAGAGTGGCAGCATTGGAGGCTCCTCTGTGATGGAGGAAGGTCATTGGTTAAATAAAAAGAAACTGCTTGGCCCTCATTGGTTAGAAGATGGTGGGAGGAGTAAACAGAACAGAACGCTGGGAGGAAGAGGAAGTGAGCTCAGACTCCACAGCTCTCCTCTCGGGAGCAGATGCCTCAGAGAGACGCCATGCTCCCAGCTTCCAGGCAGACGCACGTGATGAAGCTCCGACTCAGGATGGACATAGGCTAGAATCTTCCCGGTAAGCGCACCTAGGGGCGCTACACAGATGATTAGAAATGGGCTAAATTAATATGTGAGAATTAGCCTAGAAGAGGCTAGATAGAAATGGGCCAAGCAGTGATTAAATGAATACAGTTTGTGTGTTGTTATTTCGGGCATAAGCTAGCCAGGCAGCCAGGGTGCTGGGGACGCAGCCCCGCCGCTCCTATTACTACACCTCTGAGCTTAGGTGTCCAGAGTTTGTCTGGGGAATTGAATGAACTGACATGACTGACTACCCACATAGCTGACCTCAGTCCCTAGGTGATACTCTGACCCAAAACCCCCACTTGAAATCACCTCATTAGACCATTTTGGCCCAAAGTAAATAAAAAGACTTTGTTGAGGAAGACATACTAAGGGAGTGACCTTTTAGGACACGAGGGCAGAGGGAAGACCTCCTCTGTGCCACCCAGTCTTAGATCCCAGGTGTGGTGGTTTGAAAGAAAATGGCTCCCAAAGGGAGTAGCACTATTAGGAGGTATGGCTTTGTCATATAGGTATGACCTTGTTGGAGGAAGTATGTCACTGTGGGAGTGGGTTTTGAGATCTCATATATGCTCAAGCCACACCGCTATCATAGTCTACTTCCTGTTGCCTGCATATCAGCATGTAGCAGCACCACATCTGCCTGCACGCTGCCATGCTCCTCACCATAATGGTAATGAACTAAATCTCCGAAACTGTAAGCCAGCCCCAATTAAATGTTTCCTTTATAAGAATTGCTGTGATCATGGTGTCTCTTCAGAGCAATAGAAATCCTAACTAAGGCACCAGGTGAGCACAGGGCAGTGACAGGGGTGATGGTGATGATGATGATGATGATGATGATGATGATGATGATGATGACGACGACGACAATGAAGACAGCAACAATAGCAAAAGGAAAGAGCAGATGTTTTCATGGGAAGAGCCACCCACATCTTGCTTTTGAATACTTGCCAGCCCCAGTTAATGATGTTATTTTTATAAAACACAGACTTTATTTTCTTTGTGCGAGGAGTAGAACTAGAATCTTGCTAGTTTGAGACCGGTACTCTACCACTGAGCTGTGTCCCCAGCCATGATGCACAACCTACAAAGAACACTGGGCCCAGTTGACATTTTCTAATTGTTGGCAACTTTATGGCTTATTATTATTATTAAATTCAAAACGACACTCTTTTTCAGTTTTCTCCCTGTTTAGAATTACATAAACCTAAATAAATAGGAATTAAAGATTAATGAACACATGGTATTTGAGATTTCTATATCTTTGGCAAATGTGGCCAGGATAAAAAGAAAAGAGGTATTTGAAGCCACCACATAAAGTTACAGCTGACTTCATTTTGTGACCTGTACTCCCTCCTGTGCCATGGTGATTAGTCTGAACTTGGTGACACATCACAAGAGAGCCATTTAAGGAAAAATCCTGAACTTTCTCTTAGCCCTGTAGGATTTGTGCTGGGCCCTTAACTACAGAAGTAGACTTATCCTCCAATCATTGTCCTTGATAAGAGCCCACGTAAGCCACTTATACACATTCTTTGTTAACCCTGAGAGGAATCTCTAAGCCTCCCTAAAGGGGCACATCCTGGTTTCCATGGGAATCTGTGCTTCCTAAATTGCAGCTCTGAGACCACAAATAAATGCCTTTTTGCTTCAAAGACCACCTGAACAAATATTAAGACATAGCAAATATTCTTATGGTAGAATTACATTAGTCTCTTTAGTGATTAGAAAATGGGAAATTAGCATTTCATTTTTTTTCTGTCCTGTCAATTGTTTTCCATGGTTGGGATATTTATGTGGACTTTACATAATATTGCTTGGATTGTGAATGCAAAGATTCCAGGAAGCGCATTAGTAAGCAAAGAACGAGTTACATATCCTAAAGTTGATAATTTGGAGCGCTAGTGAGCTTCTTTTGCTGAATGCAGACACAGGTAGACTTCGGGTAAAAAAACCAATTCATCTAGGAGCAGTGGTCGAATCTCTGAAATTAAGGGGACTGCCCTTGCAGGAAAATAAATTAAACTTTAAAGGCAGACGTCCAGAAATCAAGCAGACGATGTGGTATCTGTGGCTTCAAGTTAAAGGAGGGAAATCAAAACCAGGTTGTAGTTAAGGCCTCTGGGAATTGGCACCGGCAGAGGTCACTGTGACAGCAGCCGAGACAGACTTTACCTGGAGGAGATTCCTTAAGCCTCTTTTTAGATAATGAAAAGCACGATCAATTATGCCCTCCCAGCACAGGGAGAGAAAAGTAATCCCCGCCTGGCACCCAGAGGAAATGAACACTCTCCTCACTCAGTGGTGAGTGAGACTGGAGGGAGCTTGCTGGAGGGCTGTGAGGGTTGGGAATATATCCCAGCATCCCCTGGGCTGAGCACACCCAGAAGCAGGATTCTGCCATGGTGATTCGCTGTTTCCTGCCTGGTCTCCTGGGCAACCCGCGCCGTTAAAGTAGTAAAATTCTGAAGTGATTTTTTTGATAATATCTAGCTGGTTCTCTGTATCAAGGTTTTGTTATTTTGAACAGTTTCCAGGTGTTGCCATCACTTGTCGAAAGCCATGCGACCTGCTTATCTAAACTTTGCTGAACTGGCAGGTTCTTCTGCTCTTCACCCTGTTGGCACATTGCCCGATTCTTACCTTGGCTACTGTTCTAGTTCATCTTCTGTTGCTGTGATAAACATCATGACCAAAACCAGTACGACCACACCAACCATTTGTCATGAGAATGTGCCAAGGTCTTGCCTACGAGCAATCTGATGGAAGCATTGTCTTGGTTGAGTTTCCCTCTTTCCAGACAACTCTGCTTTTCATTGTGTTGATGAAAAGCTAATTAGCACAAACTCGCACTTGAAGCCAGTTGTGGCGAACACCTGGAATCCCAGTGCGTGAGACACTAAGGCTGAATTTAAGTCTAGCCTGGGCTACATAGCAAGACCCTGACTCACAAAACAAAACAAAAGCAAACGGCAATGACAAACAAACCAAAACCCCAGAGAAACCCTTTGACTTGCAGTAAGTTGGCAGTGAACTTGGGCCCCGGGGTGGGTGGCTCCTGTCAGTATGCAGGTTTAGGGCAGTGGCTGTTGTTGGGAGCAAAGAAGGGAGGGCACACAGCCATGTGGGCATGGGCAGGATTGGTGTCCCCTGTGTATCTCACCCTTAAGAATCCATGTGTTTTCCATCTCTGCTCTCAGCCCTGAGCTCGGCTTCAGGAGTAGGTGATATTTCCTTGAAAAGCAGGTTAAACATCCATAGTTCTTCCAGGCACACTTTGTTAGAGCTTGCCTCCCTGGCACTGTCACTGTGGCTGGTGACACCGTTCTCCAGGGAGTGGCTTTTAAGAGTCCTTATATTGGGAAATACTTCTAATTAAAGAGTCGCTGTTTAGTATCTATTCATCTTATTTTTTTTCTAAGTGGTGCAGAATGCTAGGAGAGATGACCTAAGTGTAGTTTATCTACAGAGCAGAGAGCTGTTACTTTACTGGTTTCCAGGGACCCATCTTCTTTGAAGCAGAACACTGTCACTAATGGGTGAAACAGATTAATTTTTTTGGATGGCCCGGGAAGGCCCCCAACACCTGGCTACGGGGATAATTACAAAGCATGTGTCCATCTGCTGCCTGAGGCACAGGCTGGGGCAGGCTTGTGTGTGGGCAGTGGGGGCGGATGCTGAAAGCCAAAGGGCCCAGGAGGGATCGGGAAAATAAGGTCTCGGAGTAGATGTGTTACCAATTCTGCCTCTAGAAAGAGCCGTCTGTTCTCGGGGCTGCTGCCAGGGCACCTCGGAACCTGCCTTAACTTCGTTTTCAGCTGTCTAGTAATCTGGTGACAGCATGCTTTGGGAGTTAACTTTTCAAACTCCTGGGAAAGCTAGCCTTTCTGTGATTGTGTTGACTCCCCTGTCCTGCCCTCCCTTCCGCTTCCCTCCCCTCCCTCCCTCTCCCCTACCATCCAGTCTTCTCTACTCTTCCCTCCCTTATCTATCTATCTATCTATCTATCTATCTATCTATCTATCTATCTATACATACACATTGGCTCCACTTTTTTATTACTCATTTCTTATCCAGTCTTAAAGAAATATCCCTGAAAGTCTTCAGAGTTCCTTGGGTCAATGGATATTTTCTCCCTAATGGACATTAAAGGCATTAGTGCTGCCCACCCCCAAATCTATGTATTTTAATTGTATGTATGTGAGTGTTGATTATTTGTGTGTCTGTGTCCCACATGCATGCCTGGTGTGGATGGAGGCCAGAAGGGGGTGCTGGATCCCCTGGAACTGAAGTCATGGGCAGTTGTGAGCCTGGGTCCTCTGTAAGAGGAACAAGCACTCTTCTTAGCAGCAGAGTCATGTCTACAACTCCCCATACCCCTTTCTTTCCTTCCATGCTGCCACTGTACATATTCACTCATTCCTTCGGGTCATTCTCTATAGATCCTTGCTGAGCTTCTCCTAATGTCTTGTCTTGACCAAACAGCAATGTGGAACTAGGCTGTTGTGATGACACAGGGGTGGCAAGCATACACATAGAGTATTTTGTGTTCTTTTTCAATTTATAATTATGTTACCAGTTCTCTTTTTTAAAACCTTACTTAATTTTGCCTATCAATGGTATTAACAATTGTATTAATTATTAATGCAATGGGATGTATACTTTGTTAATTCTTCCTCATTATCTTTTACTATACATCCTTTTCAAAAATTATTTCTATGTGTTATTATTATTGTGTGTGTGTGTGTGTGTGTATGTGCGCGCGCGTGTGAGGGGGCACACATATGTGCCAGGACACTTATGTGGAAGTCAGAAGACAGTCTTCAGGAGTTGGTTCTTGATGCGTTTATCTAGTTGTTCTTCACCAGTAAAAAGTTGGGGTGTCAGTTATCAGGGTAAGAACCTGAATGATCAGAGAAGCGGTGGCGAAGCGACCAGTGACCTACTATATAGCTCTGTTGTTCCTCCATCCACAAGGACCAAGACCCTCTCTAAGCCCCACCCTACTACTTCCTGTATATCTAGCTTCAGTCCTCAAAAACCTCTATTTTAATTTTGGTCAGCTAGTCACTAGTTCCATCTTCTGATTCAAAGCAAACCTTATTTTCAGAATGCAATCAAAATACCTCAGAACAGGTTCTCTTCCTCCACCCTGTTGAGGCAAGGTTTCTCTTGTTTCTGCCATGCTGCATGCTTTAGATGGCTAGCCTGCAATCGTCTGGCTGTTTCTCCTGTCTCTGTCACTCATTTCACTGCAAGAGCCCCAGGACCACAGATTAACACTACTGGATCCAGCTTGTTTTTGTGTGTGGAGATTTTGAAGCTCAAACTCAGGTCACAGGCTTGCTCAACAAAGGCTTTTATCTGCCAAGACATCTGTCTGGTTGTGTATAGCATTCTTTTTCTCATTTATTCACTGTGTGTGCTTATGTGTGCACCACAGTGTTTATGTGGAGGTCAGAGGGATGCTACAAAAGTCAGTTTTCTCTTCTGCCATGCCTATAGTTATCCATTCTTCCACTGGTAATTGCTTGTGTTGTGTTCAACTTTTCATTATTGAGAATACTAATATTACTATTGCCCTCATGTCTGGTATGGAAGAATTCTTCAAGGAATATAGGAGGAATTGACTTTCCTCTTGGTTGTTGGGCTGGCTCCGTGCTCCACACCAGTAAGTGTGAGAATTTTCTTCACCCTTATTTGCCAGTCTGATGAGATCTCATTGTTTCAGTAGACCTTGCTTGGGGGGGGGGGGGGGGAGGAGGGAGCTGGTATGCTTAACTGTGTGTCTATGTGTACGTGCATTTGTGTGTGCTTCTTTAGAAAATCCCATTTTGAAGCTGCTCTTATCCATGTTTCTTTTAAGTGTTGGCATTTTCATTATTGATTTTTAAATAATTCTTTATATATGTGAATATCCAGGAGGACAATTCAGATTAGAGTTTATTTCGACTTGTAATGCCTTTTATATACAGAAATTATAAGTTTTAGTGTCAAGTTCAGCAATGACATCTTTCGTGATGAGTAATCTCTTAGAAGTTTATTTAAGAAATTGTTTATGGGACTGGAGAAATGGCCCAGTACACTTCCTGCTCTTGCAGAGAACCTGGGTTTGGTTCCCAGCAACCACGCAGGGCAGCATACAAATGCCTGTAACTCCAGCTCGAGGGGATCTGGCCTCAATGGACCCTGTACTCACATGCTCATACCCCAAATGCCCATGATTAAAAATAATAAAAATAAAATATTTTGAATAAAATTGTTTATTGCCATGGTTGTCTTAAAAATAATCTCATGGTATTTCACTTTAAATATTAACTTTTTATGTATTTACTTTAACCATGCATTCAAAACCCCTTCATTTTATCTGCCTGTGGAGTGTGAGGTAGGGATCTCATTTGAAATCTTGCTATAATGTGATCTAATCTGACATCTTGCTATATTATACCAACTGTTCCTAACCTCCAGTGTTCTGTAACACCTTTCTGGGGGGCACCGAGTTTCCCTCCCCGTAGGACCACCTTTTGTCTGCCTGTTGCTGGGAAGAGGCAATGGGCAAAACTGGAAGACAGGTTCATATTCCCAGCACAAAATGCACAGTCTCCCCAGGGACACAATATTTTACGTCTCTCTCCTCCTTTTTCTGTCACAATGAAAAGGCTGCTCTTTGTGGTATGTGTATCTTTAGTAATTTTGTTTGTAATTAGACTAAAATCACCTAACCCAACAGCTCTAAAAAAGGAGTTTCTCATCCTCAGTATCGGTAGCACAGAGGCAGGGTGGATCTAGGTTCCTTATGTCTTTGCATCAGCATGGTATTTGAATCCTGGTCTGATTAATCAGAAGCAGCATGACCTCAAGAAAGTCTCTAAATTAGTCATTTAATACAGTTCTTCATATTGTGATGACTCCCAACAATAACATTATTTTATAGCTACTTAATAGTGATAATTTTGTTACTGTTATCAATCATAATGTAAATATCTGATATGCAAGATATCTGACATGCAACCTATGTGGAAGGGTCTTTGACCTCCAAAATGGTCAAAACCCACAGGTTGGGATCTCCTGCTTTAAATTGGCATCCTGTTTTCTTAGACATTGGTACTGATTAAGTCGGACAGTACATGGCATGCCAGGTGGCACATGGACCAAGCTTCTTAAGCTTTTTCTACTTGTAACCCGTTTCACCTGAGACATTTTTACATACCCATTATTACTATGACTTACTAATAATAAGTCAGAAATTTATCTTAAAATAATCATCATACATGCAAATCAACATGTGTAAATAATAAAAGGAATTTGCATATGAGATCAATGTGCTTTTTATCTAGCACAATCCAATTCAAAGATTAATTTGATGCTTTCACGCTGAAGAATGTCAGTAGGAAAATACAAAAAGTCTTTGTTTTCCATAATTAAACCATTGTGTCTACAAGAGCAGAACCCTGTGTGCAGTTCATGACAGAAAGTAGCCTCAGGTCTAAGCTGACAAGCCCGCCAAGGCTATATAGTAACGTCCTATCTCAAAAACAAGTAAGCAAAATACCCCAAATCTGAGCCGAGGTGCTTCAGGGAGCATTTGGTGGCATTGTGTGGTATGAGAACACATATGCGCAGTGCAAAACATGACTGGTTTCCGGTCATAACCAACGCTGTGGTGGAGTCATGGTCTGCGACACAGGCAAACACAACTTCATTACATGTGGATTATTATTTAAGTTTTGGTGCAGGAGAATTGTCTGTATTTTGTCAATCATGTTTTAAATAAACGCGGATTGGCCAGTCAGGAAGTATAGGCAGGTCAACCAGACAGGAAGTAGAGGCTGGGCAAGCAGAAATATTCTGGGAAAAAGAAGCCCATTCCTCCCAATACTACGCAGATCATGAAAGAAGCAAGATGTGACCTGCCCTGCTGAGATAGGTACCGAGCCATGTGGCTAATATAGATAAGAATAATGGTTAATATAAGTGATAAGAGCTAATACGAAGCCTGAGCTAATGGACCAATCCATTTATTATTAATATAGACTCTCTATGTGATTTCTGTGGGAATTGCTGGCTATGGGAACTAGGACAAACAAGGGACCCTCTATATGCTACAAAGTTTTGGATCACTTGAGTTCAGAAACGTTTTAATGTCACTCATGTGTCACGATCCCCACATTCATTTCAGTGACCCACAAGGGGCTGCAGCACACAGTTCAAGAAGCATTGACTTGGAAGGTACCCTTGACAGGCGCCGAGTGCCAACGGAACATGGTACAATTCCAAGCAAAATGCACACACCATGAGAAAGAAAAGGCTTTGGGTAAACTAAAATATATAAAGACTAAGTGTGAGGCATTCTTAGATACAAAGGTAGTCACTAGCACTGAATGGCCCAAAGGTCATTTAGAAGAAAAGTGTTCATTGAAGATATAAAGCTTTTTGGTTGTTTTAAAAGAAGTTACTCTGGCATAGTATGGTGGCAGTTGTGGTGGCTGTGCTGCTGCTGCGGGGGGGGGGGGGGCGCTTGTGTGACACATGTCTGTGACACATGCCTGTCTGTGCATGGTGTGGATTGTGGTGGGTGGTGACTGCTAAGAAATGCTGCTGAAGGAATGTTTCCACATTCACTTCAAGCTCCTTTTGAAAAAGAGCAAACACTCACTTGCAAGCCCTTGAGAGGGGAAGTTACTTAACCCAAGTGGATTGGAGTGGCTGATTTGTTAGCTGCTGTCTTTCAGATTGTGGAAGGAGAGGGAAAAGGCAGAAGTCTGATGAACTGTGGCCCTCTCTGCTCAGAGGTACTGGGAGAGGCTTGTTGCATAGAGAGAGGCTACCTGGTCATTCCCGTCTGCTCAGCCCCAAAGTAATCACACAGAAACTGTATTAATTAAATCACTGCTTGGCCTGTTAGCTCTTGTTTCTTATCTGCTAGCTCTTACATTAATTTAACCCATTTCTATTAATCTGTGTATTACCATGTGGCTGTAGCTGTGGCTTACTGGCTAAAGTTTTGTCATGTCTAACTCTGGCAGCTCCATTGCATCTCTCTGACTCTGCCTTCTTCCTCCCAGCATTCAGTCTAGTTTTCCCCCACCTAGCTCTGTTTTGTCCTATCATGAGCTCAAAGAAGTTCTTTATTCATTAACCAATAAAAACAACACATAGACAGAAGGACCTCCCACACCATTTTCCTTTTTCTGTTTAAACAAAAAGGAAGGCTTCAACTTTAACATAGTAAAATTACATATAACAAAACAGGTAAAATATTTATATATACTTTATCTTTTATCATAACTAAAAACCTATAGCTATAACTATAAATCCTTAAACTTAATCAAAGACTCCAGAAGGATATAATATTACCTAAGTAAACAGGAAGTGCATTGTAAGCAACTTCCAAAACTCTAGAATTGACAGAGACTTCTTGCTGCCTGGACAGTCACCCAAAGTTCCTCTGTACTGTTGGGAGCATCCATCTTCAGCCTACAGGCCCATAGTATCTAGCAGACTTTTCCACAATGCAGGAAACTTCAGAGACAGTTCCCCCTATACTGGCAGTTTGTCTGTCACATTTTTCTGTGTCCTGCAGAATGTGTAGCAGACTCTTTCATGAAACAGGAATCCTGAAGGACCATCTCAGCTTTAGGCAAGTTCAGCAGTCATTTCTCCATGGGTCCTGCATGTCCAGTTAAGCAGTTAGGCAAGAGCAGTTTCTTGTCCAAATGGTTAACAAACTCCATAAAGAGCCTTTTCGATGCCCATCTTCCTCTCAAAGTAGATTGGTGTTGCCAGGATCAGATGTGTCTTATTATTATAAAAAGGCCTAAGTTATTAAAACATTTTAAATGTCATATTCTGAAGGTCTCTGAAAGATTTGAAGAATATCTATCTAACTGAAATATATCTCTATACATCTAGAAATTCTAACATAGCTACAAGCTTGACTATTATAGATGAGTATCTATTAACTTATATTTCTTAATTATACATTACATTTTAAAATGAGCTACACAAACACAATATCTTAATCAAGATCAGAAATACATATACATATAACAAAATTGAACTTAATTTTTATCAATAAACCAAGATTCATACCATTGCAAATTATTTATATCTATATCATATTTCCCTTTAAATGTAAACAAACATTTATAGACAATATTTGGGAATATGGGCATAGTTTTGTCCATACTGTTTCCTGCTGATTGGGGGCACTGTTAATCAGGTTTTTTGTGGTGTATCCTGTGTGCTAGGTTTAACTCAATCAGCAGTTGGGCAAAGTAATTTTTGAGGGGTGTTCAAGGCGACCTTTCAGGGGGTCTTAGTCCATCAAACCATATTGGTCTATAAGCAATCCACAGGTTCTCATCCTCTGTGGAAACAAGATAAGAACCTCTTTTCCAAGGACCCAAATTTCCTTATCCTTAGACCCAAATTTGGAAGTCATGATACCTTTATAATATACATGCTGGTTTAGCTTAGCAGCCCATACAATGAAATGTCTTTCTGTATTTAGCTCATTCACAGTCAAAAAATTCAAATAGTATACATAATACAGACTCTTTGTGAATTTTCCATTTTTATGTGACTTTTTTTTAACTCCTTTTAATCCACCTTTTTTTAAAGCATTAATTTTATTTTATGATTCTCTATACCCTTTATCTTCAGGACAATTCAGGATAACTAATCCACTTTCAAGGTAACTAATCCACTGTTGAGAGAACCAATCCTCTCTTAGGATCATGACATTAATCCACTCTGAGAACCTCAGAGCCCACTCACCTCTTCCAGACCATATCTCTTAATTCTGTTATAATAGTGATTCAAGTTCCACATGAATTTAGTAGGATGTGTTTGAACCAGAGAAGACTGGACATAGCTGTAAAGTTAGGAATAGAAGTCTTGATCACAATGGCGGTACTACCCAGACCTCTGGTCGTGGTGGTTTACCTATCACAATGGTGGTACCCAGACCTTGGGGCATGGTGGTCTATCTGTCATGATGGTGATGCTGCCCAGACCTCGGAGCATGGTGGTTTATCTTACTCCCATTTTTAGAGGCCTCCTTCCCCAAGGGCTGAGCCTTGTGCTCTTCTCAATAAGTCATCCTAGCCATATGAGAGTTGCAGAGAAACTTCTTCATGTCATGGGCTTCTAGGGAAAGGAACACCAGGAACAAGATACCCTATGAGCTAACTCATCCAGTGAGGCCCCACTTCCTAAAGTGTAGAGCACCTTCCAGAGAAGTTCCATTGACTGGGACCATATTGTCAATATGAGAAGCTTTGGAAGAACACTTCCTAGCCAAGCCATGATAGTGGTGGCTGGTGACAAGGGAGTTACACAGCACTTACTGTGATCTGGTTTTTCCTAAGCACCTCTCACCTGTGAATTTGCTGAGTTTTTCCAGTGAACTTGAGGGCAGTTTCACTAGCATCTCTCCCACTTAGAAGAGAGGGACACTGACTGCTGTATCACTTTTCCTGGGGAGATAACAAATGTCTATGCACCCCAGATAGGGCATGGGTGACAGAACAAAGAAAAGACACCCACACCCAAAACAGGGGAACCTGTGACTTCATTGGTGTTGCTTACAGCACTCAAATGAAGAAGTGTCATTCAAATCCTCCGTAACAGTGACAGCTCAGGAAAGCTACATCCTGGAGTGCCCAGCATAACTCAGAGGTAGCTGGCTGGTGAGCAACTGTTTCTACTTATATAACCTTGGGACAGGATCTTGTGAATCTGGAAACTTCTTGAGATCCTGGTGTTTTACTTGAGGTTCTCTGCTCCCTTCAAGAGAGGATGCTTCAAGTTGGAGGACTCAACCGAGCAAAAGCACACAACCTTTACACCCTGCAATTCCTGAATGAGAATCACCAATCCTTGCCATGTGATTGCACCATTTATTACCGAGTGTATACAGTTCAGCTCTTTTCTTCTAGAATAAACCCATTATGACTTTCTGAGGCATTTACTTCAAAGGGTCCTTCCTGTGTTCACAGCTAGGAGTCTTTATCTTCTGTTCTCTGCTTCTTGGGTCTCAACTCACTTTACAGTCTTCAACACCTTGGGCTCACACCTCCTTAAAAAGCAGCAAGAAGGTCTCTCTGGGAGCTATAGTTTGTCCCACTCTCTCCTGTTGGCCAATCTACACAGGGAACAACCATTGGAGCGTGACTCTAAGGTGGTGCCAGGCATCTCTTAGGTGTTACTTTAGGAACGTTTGAGCAAAACCAGCTGAAGCAGCTAGAAATAAAATATACAATTCATCTTGACACAGGGCTCAGAGAAAAATGTTTTTTTGCCTTTTAAAAATTTTGCCTGTTAATCCAAACAGTCTTTTGATGGTCAGGGATCTAGAATGGACAGATTTTTAAAACTTGGCCAGCTAATACAAGTTTCATAAAGAGAGAAAGAAGGGGAAGGTGGTAGAGGACAAGGCCTTACTCCAAAGCAATGCCTCTTTCCTTTCCTTCCTTGCTCCTTCCTTCCCTCCCTTCCTTCCTCCTTCCCGCCCCTTCCCTTCCCTCTCCATATCTCTCCTTCTTTTTAAAAAATATTTAGAGATAGGGTCTTACAATGTAGCCTGGGTGGCTGCAACTTTTTATGTAGACCAGGCTGGTGTCATAGATTCCTCTCCCTCTGTCTCTCAAATGCTGAGGTCAAGGGCATGGACCAGAGTAGTCAGTCTTGATGCTGCAACCCTTACACTTACCAGGCAGCTCCTCTTTCATAAACTTTCAGGACCATGGCCCTCATTTGCCCTGGCATCAGAGAGAGAGAGAGTCCAGTTACAAGATCCAGGTGTTGGCCGCCATAGCTGCCCCTCTGTCAGTGTACACACAGACACACTTAACACTGCATCTCATGCCTTGTTTGATGGACATGTTTCTGTATCTTCCTCCCCAGCTGGCATAGGAGCCCCTGGAATACAGGATTTCCAGCCACTTCCACTGCATGGCTCAGAACTTAGGACAGAATCGCTTATGGATTCCACCTAGGACTAAGTATGGGCTTAGCCCACATTTGTCCAATTCAGGTGGCATCAACAGTCCTGCATTCAAACACTTGTCTTTTGATTTAATACGAACAACTTTTACTAAAGTAGTATATGAATCACTGTTAGTTTTCTTCTTTCTTTTTTTAAATTTATTTATTTATTAAAGATTTCTGTCTCTTCCCTGCCACCACCTCCCATTTCTCTCCCCCTCCCCCAATCAAGTCCCCCTCCCTCATCAGCCCAAAGAGCAATCAGGGTTCCCTGCCCTGTGGGAAGTCCAAGGACCACCCACCTCCATCCAGGTCTAGTAAGGTGAGCATCTAAACTGCCTAGGCTCCCACAAAGCCAGTATGTGCAGTAGGATCAAAAACCCATTGCGGTGGCGGGCAATGAGGACTACCGAGTTTTCTTCTTTCTTGTATGCAGCCCACCCAGGGCCAGATCCTAGTACAGAATCCACAGCCACCAGGGAGCACTCCATCCATCATCACTCATCCAGGCCACCAGAGAATGAAAGTCCCCCAAAGGATGAATTACCCCTTTTGAGTATTGCAAACGTCACAGCCTTTGTGCACAGGGCATTGCCTTGAATGACCCTCACTTTCCTATGGGAATCCAGCAGCTTGCAGTGGGAAGCGACTTTTCAGCATGCAGCGAGAAGCCACTTGCAGCCAGTCTTTCTCTCAGCATGTGTAGTGCATGGGGCTTAGGAGAGAGGAAGCTATATAAAGGCAGTGGTAAATTGTTGGGCTTGGAAACAGGCTATGTTTTTAGATAAAATGTGCACAGAACAGTAGCCAGTATAGAAATGTTCTGAGCCATAAAGCGAATCTCATACTGGCAGGGATTCAAGTCACACTTCAAATGAGAGGGAAATGAGAACATTGTTTGTTTGTTTGTTTGGTTGGTTGGTTGATTGGTTGGTTGGTTTTTCAAGACAGGGTTTCTCTGTGAAACAGTCCTGGCTATCCTGGAATTCACTCTGTAGACCAGGCTGGCCTTGAACCCACAGAGATTCACTGCCTTTGCCTCCTGAGTGCTGAGATTAAAGGTGGGTGCCCCCACCACCCAGCAAGAAGATATTTTGAAACTGAATGAAAATCAAAGATGTGTTCAAGCAGTCCTTGGAGGGGAATAAACATCACTAAATGTCTCTGATAGAGTATCTCTTAAGTCAGCTTGAGGTTGTGGCTCAGCTGGTAAAGGGCTTGTCTAGCCTGTGTGAAGTCCTGGGTTTGATCCCAGATGCCATATAAACTGGGTGTGGTGTCATTTGGTTTGCCTGTCATCTCAGCACTAGGGATGTGGAAGTAGGCAAGAGGCTCAGGAGTTCAAGGTCACCCTCAGCTATACAGTGAGTTTGATGCCAATTTGGGTTACATAAACTCTGCCTCAAAAAAAAAATACAAACACAAAAATATCAAAATCAAATTAATGAATAGATAATAGAATTTTCTCTAACTTTATCTCATCCAGTTCCCGAGTAGGTGGGCGCAGCCTTGAGAGAAGCGATTGGTAGAGACGGTGTGCCAGAAACCAAGCAGGACATGCATTTCACTTGAAGTATTTGTTTGCTTCTCTAAAAACCAAGAAACCCAGCTAAGAGCTAGAGAGAGCTGTGTCTTACAGTAAGGGGATAACAGAACCCAATCCCTGTGGTCACAGATGTCCCAAATTGGCAAGTATTTGAAAATAATGATCACCCTTCAAAATCCAGCATCACTCCTTTGAGGAAGGGTGAGACCACACATTCCTCACACTGTCACCCAGCCATGTAAAATACTCATCCTATGCACTCTTTTCCTACCTGATTTTTGTCACTAGTCTTCCAGATTGTAAATAAATGGCGATGCATCCATTTGGGGACTGAATATGATGGAGTGTTAATGGGAAGTCTCTGTGCTTCACGCCTGGCTGGGAAACATGAACAAAGGCGACCCCGAGGGCCCTGTGCGAAACTGCAGGGTGAAATCTGTGCAATTACAAAAGTTAGCAGAGGCATAAAAATGGGCTTCATCCTTTATTTAGAGTTAGACTGAGTAGTGGAGGCGGGACCCTTTAAGCTCCATGGAGGCAGAACAAGGGAACCATGGGGTTTAGAAAATGAAGCGTGAGTGTGCAGCATAGACTTGGCATGCTATTAGAAAAGGATTATGGGAGTGGGGCAGCAGGGACTTCCTGGAATAGTGTGAGCTGAGTGTAAACTCGTATATTTGTTCTAAAATTCTTAGGGTAATTTAAAGGGCCTAGAATGGCCAAATTCATTTGGAGAAAAGTCACCAAACTTGGCCGAATGACATTACCTAATATTATTAGGACTTACAGATTGTATTTGCAGAGACAGTGCACTGTTGTTATAAAAGAAAGACAAATGAATAGATTTAGCTCTTCCACACCTAACCTATACCAAAGAAAATGGAAGCATATTTCATTCAAAGACATATATACATACGTGTGTGTGTGTGTGTGTTTTAAGCAATCTTATTTATAACAGTCCCACACCAGAAACAACAGATTTCTGTCAGTGGGTGAATGGATAAACCACTTGTGGTACATCTATAAAATAGAATACTATTTGGCAATCAAAAGGAAGGGACTCTTAATATACACCACAATACTGCTAGATTTTCAAAATAGGCTGACTGAAAGAAGTTAGATAAAAGAGCAAACAGTGTTAGGATTCCAATTATGTGATAATCTAGTTAATAAAAATTAACATATAGTCAGAAAACAAAGCCATGTTTCCCTGGGGTTGGGAAAAGGGAGTGATTATAGAGTCATGAAGAAATTTCTGAATTTCTGTTGATTGTCTAGTTCAGTGGTTCTTAACCTTCCCAATACTGTGACCATTTATTATAGCTCCTTGTGTTGTGGTGGCCTGCAGCCAAAAAATTATTTTCGCTACTACTCCATGACTGTAATTTTGCTACTGGAGTGAACTGTGAAAATTTTTGGAGATAGAGCTTTCCCTATGGGGTTGTGAGCCACAGGCTGAGTGGAAACTTCTGGTCTAGACAGTACGCTTGTGGTAGTTGTACACCTTAGTATATTTAGTTTGTAGCTTCTCGATTAAACCTTAATACACTGGGCAGGAGGTGTTCTTGTATTTTGTTTTGTTTTGTTATTATTGTTTTCTTTCTTTTAAAAAATCCCTAGGAACCTCTTAGGGATGGAGGCTTCTTTTCTAACCATTATGTTAAAGTTTCTCTGTTCCAGGACACAGTGACTTTCCCACCCATTCCAGAGGCTCTGTCTGTCTCTGTCCCTCATTTGTCCAACATTTTTATTCTATTGTTATTGTTATTTTAGCATGGGACTTTATTAGAACCTCTTCCTTCTAGAAGCACATGCTTCTCTGGGCTCCTTTCCCACTTCCTGTCTGCATCCCCCCTACCTCTTATGCCCCCCTGTCCTCCACCAGTCCCCACTTGTTCCTTAGCCTCCTGCCTTGCTCTTCCATCTACATTTCTGTCCTTATACATGCCTCCAAGGTTTCCTCATCCAGCCGTGCAGCTTAAGGTGTCATCATCTGCACTGACCCATAGAATTTTCTGGTATAATGTAAATATTACCTAGCTGACTGCATTGTGCTGTTGGGTACCCATACAGGTATGGATTGGTTAAAATGTGATCAGTGTGACTAACAAAAAGTATTTTATGTTTTACTTATTTCAATGGCTGTATGCACTCAGCGGCCACAGTACTGAAGAGTGTGATTCTAAGCTATTTTGTTCACAAGTCCTCCCTATGAACCTATTAGCTGATCTTGATCTGTGTTTGTTCAAAATGGAATGGTAACAGTTGTATTTCTTTCAGGAAAGTTTGTTTTGTTTGGTCTTGAGTCTTTGTGCCTCAATAATGGCCATTTGCTTTGTATTGAAGCTAAAAGCTTCTGATGGGTAGGATGCTGGTGTGGGCCACAGTCCTGACATTCATCTTGTCTGTCATCTCATTGCAAGCCTGCTACTGTCCCTCCAGTTGTCCTCATCTCAGCCAACAACATCCCCTTTTTTACTGAGCCATGGTGGCTTTCTCTGCCTCTTCTCCCCTCCGCATCCTACACCCATGTTCAGCCTAGCAAGAAGGTCTGTTGGCTCTGCCTCTGAAATGCATGCAGAATCTATACTCTTGTTTATTTCAGTGTTGACCGTGGCATTGATTGCCAGGTTCACTACCATAGCACCAAATTGATGTGCCTTCCTTCCATGCATGTCTTCAAAGCCCATACAGCTTCCAAAAGGTTATTTCAGACACTTAAATTAAATCACATTGCTCTATGCTTCAAGGCCTCCCGTGGCTTTCCGTGGCAAAGACAAGACTCTGCTATGTGGCGAACCATGTCCTGACTGTCTGGCCCTATGAACCCCAGTATTTCCCTACCCACTCACTCTGGCATTCTGTTCCAGGGATACCCATCTCCTGACTTACTCATTTGAAGGTCTCTGTACTTGTACTGTCAGCAAGCCCCTCCAAGCCTCCTCTAAAATGGCCAGTTTTCTGAGTAGGATTTCTATTGCTGTGAAGAGACACAGTGACCATGGCAACAACTACAAAGGAAAAGATTTAATTGTGGTGGCTTACTTACAGTTCAGAGATTTAGTCAATTTACACCATTGTAGAAAGCAAGGCAGCATGCAGGCAAACTAAAGCTTGGTGCTAAAGAAGGGGTTGCAAGTTCTTGCATCTTGATGCACAAGCAGCAGGAAGTGGTCTGAGATACTTGTTGTGGCTTGAGCGTATAAGACCTCAAAATCTGCCTCCACAGTGTCGTACTTTCTTCAACAAGGTCATACCTACTCCAACAAAACCATACCTCCACTTCGTTTTGGAGCCATTTTTTTTTTCAAACTACCACACCAACTAATTCAGGCCTCAGTTCAGAGGTCACTTCTTCAAAGGGACAGCCCCCACCCCCTGTCTAAATCTGTGTCCTCAGTTCAAGGCTATTTTTTTTAATAAATGAGCTATATTGTTACTGGTTGAAAGTATCTTTAAGATACAGACATAGAGTCATTTAGGTATTCTTGATTAGAAATCCTTGAGTCTTCCTGGAGAATCATCTGGAAAATTAACTGTGTCTTTCTGGACAAGGGCCATGGCCACATCTCCATATGGGGAATACATATTGGCCTTCTTGTTTTTCACATATTCAACTGAGCACCCAAATGTGCAAATTTAATGGATAATTTAAACAGGCATTATGTATTTGTGTTAGTCAGGACTCTAAATGAACAGAACTGATGTATATTAAAAAAGGAGTGTTATTAGACTGACCTCCAGGATCCAGTCTGGTTGGTGCAAGGGTAGCTGTCACAATGGGACATCCAGTGAAGCCAGTGAACTCAGTAACATTTAGTCAACAAGGCTGGATGTCTGAGCAGTCCCTGTCTAGGGCTGGAGACCCAGAGGGTTTCTGGAGAGCTAATGGTTTTCGGTCTATGCTGGAATCCTAAAGAAGTTGGGTTTAATACCTGCTTCAGCAACAGGGTAAACAAGGGTCAGAGTGAAGGCAAGCAGCCAAAAAATAAAAGACTCCTTCTGTGGTATTTTATGTGGGCTGCACTAGAAAGTGTAGCTCAGATTTAAGGTAGGTCTTCCTACCTCATATAATCTGATTAAGAAAATCCCTCAGAGGTGTTGCCTATTAAGGTAGATTTTAGTTTATTCCGGATGTAATCAGATTGATTGACCACCAGGATTAGTTGTCACATGTACAGACAGTATATTAGGTCTATCAAAGTTATGTTTCTATAAAATCAAAATGAAGGATCAGCAAGATGACTCAGATGATAAAGGCACTTGCTGTCAAGTTTGACTGAGTTTGATGCCTGGGACCACTTGGTGGAAGGACAAAACCAAAACCCCAAGGTCGTCCTCTGATCTACATGTTTGTCATAGTATAACACACACACACACACACACACACACACACAATTAATTATAAGCACAAATTGTAATATTGAAACATTTTAATCTCTGAGATTCACCTACATTATGATTAATTTTTGTGGAACTTGAATCTGATTTAAATGATAAAGCCACTTTTGTCTCGAGGGAGAAGGCCTTCTGTTTAGGGTATGCTGCTCCTCATGAATTTTTATCTTTACTTTGTGAAAATTTTATTAAAACAGTAGAAAATTAGCAGAGTTATTCATGAAATAAATGATGAGGTTAGTGATTCTGACCTTGGATTTTATCAAAAGAGGAAACACACAGTGGACTACTGGGCCCCTGCCGCTCGTTTGCATGGCATTCGTGTACGTAACAATGGTTTGCATAGCCGTTCCCAAAACAGTGAAAGGAAAACTGAACGTGCCAGATGCTATGGGCTGTGAACAATGAGAAACTTAGCTTTGCAAAATGCAAGTTAGATACAAATGGGGAAAATGATGTCATTTCAATCATGAGCATTCTTTAAATTAGATAGGTGTGCGGAAACACAAAATGGGGCTTTCATCTTGCTCCTCTGCTGTCCTCTGTGAGGGATGGCAGGCATTAAGATGGGTGAGTTCTCTGCCCAGCTTGTGGGACCAGTCTCCAACAGGAATTGTCTGGACTGAGGACAGTTATTGACACACATAGATTTCACTTATACCGTTGTTTATAATTTGGAAAATGCCAGAAGCATCCGTGAATCTAGTACTGAGGAATTTAGAATTGATGCTGCCTATAAAAGGACTGTGTAGCCAGGAGCATTAGCTTTTAGGAAGACTTTCTTGTAAGTGGGGAAAAGCTTGGCATGATGTCAAGTAGACAAACAAGGATCACACAGTGTGATCTAAGTAGCTAAAATCAAGGTTTACGGCAGCAAATCTGTTAAGTGCGATTAATTCAGAGTATACCACTCCTGGTTTCTGTTTCCCAAATATTTAAGCAAAACACATATTAGTTTTATACTAGCAAAGACTATTAAAAATCAAATTGTGGTGGTGGTAGGCAAAGTATCACATGCTACAGCTTATTATGGGTTGGGTGGGGTCAGAGAACAGTGCAGGACTGACAGAGCCTGGGTCTTAATGACTGCAGGTGTAGCTGGCAGGAGGAGACTGCCAGAGAGTTAGTTTTTGAAAGGCCTCCACATAGTTAAGCCATGATACTTTCATAAGATCAGTTTATCTGTGTCTACTCTCAGTTGGCCCTGGTATGACACGTAATTTTATTATTTTTCACCAGCCAGAAAGTCCGGCTGGCTACCAGCTTTGTCTTTACAAATACAAAATAGGAAAAAGATGGAATCACTTCTTAATACATGCGACTTTGATAGCAGATGAGCATTTAAAAATACAAGGCAAAAATGACAGTTTCTTAATGGTACAAGAGAGTTATTGTGGGTCAGTACTCAGCCTTTGGTTTTTGGTCTCCAGGCAATCACCGGGACTAGGGATATGACTCCATCTCTGGGATGCTTGCCTAACTTGCTCGAAGCCCTGGATTTCACCCCAACTCTGCACAAATCAGTCATACAGTGCAGATCAGGAACCCACTTCAGTGGGTCTCCCCAGCATTTCTTTGTGAATAAATTTGGTGAGAATAGAAAACAGAAGCACGTGCACAGCAGGGATTTATTCTGCAAGTTTCAATGCAGGTGTGTGTAGACACCGATCTGTAACACCAAATGTGATTTTGGTTGTTTGTTTGTTTGCTTGTATGATTTACAGAAGAAGAAAAAATCTCAAGGATCCTTAGCATGCCCCAGAGCAGAGCTTCTAAAACCTTATCTATTAGCAGTACCTTTTTATGCAAGAATTTCTCTGTAATTAGTATAATATTTATATTTATTCTTTGATATTTGCCTTAGAAAAATTATAGGTATTTAAAACAGGAATACAAATAAAACACCCACTGACAGTAAATTATAAAGACATTTATAAATTATAAAGAAATTTATTTTAAAACAATTCTTTGTTATACATGTAGCTTACCATTTATTAAAACAAAAACTTTTTTATTCTAGCAATGTACTTGTTTATTTTTTCATAAAGAGGTAAACATGGTTGATTATTTGAAACTTCAGGGTATAGAACATTATATATACGTGTGTGTGTATGTGTGTGCACGCACATATATATAAAGTAAGCAATTCACTCACTGCAGTTGACATCAGTGACACTAGACACATTTCTAGGCACAGGTTTTAATAACGTGGCCTCTTGTATTAACTTCCTTCATGTCTTTTAGGAATTCATCAGGGAGCTGCTTTCCCGGATAAGAGGCATGAGGAAGCTGAGCCCTCCGCAGAAGAAGAATGTATAATCTTGGAACAGGGTAGAATTCTCTCGGAGACGAAGAAAGCGACCTGGGATTTGGACGTCACGAAGACTTTTATTAAATAACCATAGTTGTCTTTTACAAACAACATTTTTTGGTGTGTATGTGTGTGGAGGGGGGGTTAGACATTTATTCAAAAGTGTTCCTTCTTTTGTTACTTTAAAGGGTTTTTGTTACTGTAATATTTTAATGGCAAAGCTATCACAACTTGGACTGCAGCCCAAACAAGGACTGTAAAAACAGATGTATCTGTAAGGATGGGCGGAGCCAGGCAGTGTTTTCTGTTAAGGACTCAGCATAATTAGGATCTTACTCTACAGGGAAGACGGTTTTCTTGTGGTCAGTTTGATGAGACATTCTTAAGTTATACATTTGACTGAGATGTCAAAAATGTCTCATGGTTGTATATATATATATATATATCTACAAACTCTAAGTCAAAAATAGAATGTGACCTCTATCTCATGTTAATGGAATAAACCTGTGCCTGTCCTGATAGAAGAGGTCACAGGATGTGTGTTTTCCAGATGCCTCCTGGCATTCTTCATACAAGTGTGGTCTACCTTCGGCATCCACTTTGTTCGCCAAAGTGGAAGAATTAGGTGTGTTCATTATTATAATGAGCCATACGACACACATGTTGAGTTGGTCAAGGGCTTACTATATGGACTTTCATTTTTTTTTTCATTGGTTGAGATGCTTCGCCAGGTCAAGTCCTTATTGCCTCATTGTGGTCTTTTGAAGTTTTATGAACTTTTAATTTCAAGAACCAACCAGATTTCTAAAGAAATGCCCACACTTCCTGAAGAGAGTTTTGCAACGGAGAAAGGAAGCCCCATGTAGCAACGGGCTCTCTACTTTCAATGCAATACTGTGTATTATCTCTGTCAGTGAAAGTCGGCCAAAGGGAAGCCAACAGATTGAATCTCTTCCTCCTTAGAAGTAGATTCTGGCCCCTTCTGTGCTTGGATACCATCAGTCTGGAAGTGTAAACTGAGTATTGAGAAAATGTAGCGATGGGAAGACCCCACAAGATGCTTGTTGGTTTAGAAGCATGGCTTCATCTCTGGTTTCTCTCAGTGGTTCATGGTCCTAATTGTGACTTTGATTTCCATGTTGGGAGTTAGGCCTGAGTGCCTACCCTTATCCTTCAGTTACATACCAGCTCTTTAGAGAAGAATTAAAATTCATATGGGATGTAGGCGGGGTGAAAAGTGAGTAGAAACCCTTCCTTTCTTCCAGGAAGCCCCTACTGCCTCCCCCTGGAAACCCTGCCTGCTGTAAGAAGTCTCCAGGTGGCCCTGTCTGAAGACAGGGACGAGGCATTTTATATCAAGGGTGCTTTAAACATATTTTATTTTTTAAAAGAACTATGTTTGTGAATTTTCTGTATACTGGCAAGCTTTTGGAAATGTATTTAATTTTGTAATGTTTACCAATGATTTATTTACAAGCTATTTACTCAAATAAAGGGAGCTGCTTACAAGCTTGTCTGTGCGTATGATGATTGCAGATTATGCAAGGCCGTGTTCACTTTGTGCGTATGATGATTCCAGATTATGCAAGGCCGTGTTCACTTTGCGCGTATGATTGCAGACTATGCAAGGCCGTGTTCACTTTGCTGCATGCTCTGCAGATGAAGATGCCGAGCACTCAGAGGGCTAGCCCCTCATTTTCCAAGTATGTGCCAGCATTTAATCATGACATTTTTCTTGGTGTCTTCAGCAGAGGACCCACCGTGTTCTTGGACTGGGAAAGAAACAGATCAGCAATGTGTACTCTGCCCTGCGGGCTCCTATTCCTGGGTTCTCCCAAGCTGCGCCCCCATTCATTTCATTCAGACTCCCCTTTTCCCATCTGAGACAAACCTGTAGAGATTTGAAATTAAGAAAGCATTCCCGTTGTTAATAGTATGTCATGCACAGTAAGAGTCAGGAATATGTGATATGTGCAGGGTTTCTATCAGGCTTGACCAGCTGGCGTCATGTTCAGCAGGTGAAGCAGGAGTCCCATTTCCACCCAAGGTCTCTCATCCCACTTGTACATGCTCTGGCCTTGCTTCTCTCCCTTGCTCGATGGCATCATCAGACTTCCTGAGTGATCCTGCTAGATGCTAGGCTACATACTTGGTTCCTCTCCCTCTCCAAAACACCCAGTCACCAAGCTTAACTAATACTTTTTAAGCCTGTCCATGCTGAACCTCCTTAGATTGCCCAGCCATCTTAGAACTGGCTTTTCCATGTCCAGTCTTATCTCGTTTTGCTATTTCTACCTAGTAATTAGAATGATTCAATCACCTTTGTCTAACAAAACTAACCCCTTGTCACACCTTCAGAGGAACATGGCCCTTGCCTCCCTGTTTCAATTTTTGGTCCTGTTGGATATCAGTGAACCCTTGTGGTTTCTAGAATGCCCTATGTAATTTTCTCACCAAGGGTTAGTAAAATATTTTACCTCGGCCTAGAACACCCTCTTCACCGGCTGGCTCTGTTGAGAGGGCTGGAACAGATTCCCCCTGTCCTCCAAGGTGTCCTCCACAGCTCTGTATGTACCCCGTCACAGAGCGTACCAACAATGTTCTACCTGCTTGCCCTCATGTGAATCCCTCAGATCAGGCCCTGGGATTGCCATTCTGGGGAATGGATTGTAACTCAGCATCCAGTCCTATGCCTGGCTTATCAAAGAAGTCAGTGAATGTTAAAGCGTCTTCTAGAAGACGCCTTCCTCCCCAGCTAGGGTGGTGGTTCTGGGGTCTGAGTGTTTGTTGGAATTACTTGAGCTTTAAAACAACACAGGCCTCAGTCAGCTTGGACCCATTACATTCATCCCCTAAGTCCACAGGACTTGTTTATCCAGATCCCCGCACTGAACCCCACTAGTCTCTTATAAAGTATGTTGACTTGAGGTCACTTTCCTTTATTTATGCAATGGGTGCAGGAGGCAGCTGGCCCATGGACACACTGGTTCTTTACCATACAGGTGCTTGTCACGGCAGGATGACGTCAACGTCCGGTTCCACGGAACCCTGGGACACACAAATTAAACTTGATGGTATGCTTCCACTTATAAGCATTCGCTCTGGGCGAAGCCCCTTTGTACCTTTATTTAATTCCGGCTTTAAAGCTCATGAAGCAGGCCATATCGTCATCATTGTACATCCGAGAAGATAAACTCAGGAGAGTTGACAGCCTCCCTAAGGTGGTAATTAAACCTTAGACCTCAGACTCAAACAGGAGCCAGTTTAACTCCAACATTCCCCATGGCTCATGACCACTGTATTTCCTGGCTCTTGTGGGGCATCACCATCGATACCATGCCTAGGAGTGAAATCGAAGAGCTTCAGTTAAGTTGCTTCAGATCTCTGAGCTGTGGCGATGGGATGCAGGCTTTGATGTTGGGCAGGTTTTAGCCACTTCAGCTCCTCCTCGTGGCTGCAGACAGGAGGCTCCCTGCTCAGCATCCCGACCCTGGTTCTACCTCTCTGTTTCAAAACTCTTTATGTGCCTTCCCTCACCCCTTGACCCAATATAATGCTCCTGGACTTGGCCTATTAGCTAAGCATGGAGTAGCCACATCATCAATTTGCTGGAAAGGCAAAAAAAAAAAAAAAAAAAAAAAAAAAAAAAAAAAAAAAAAACCAGCTCAGGGGAAGGTGTTTGGAACACATAAGATATTGGATTTTTACTTACCTCCTGGAGTCTCCTTGAAAGACTGAAAATGAGCTTAGCAACAGTAGAAGAGAGTATGGTTGTATCCAGATCTTTTTGAACAACACACAATGGCTGGGAACATGAACCACCATCCATGTGACTCCAGCACTGAATTTCATATGGGTCCATTATCATTGGGAGTCTCTCTTGGTATCTTGCCTGGAATCCATCCATTTTGGGGGTGCTTCCCTCCCTCCCTCTCTCTGAAAGGAAGACTGACTCTCACCTTTGTGTGCAAGGCTCATGACCTTTCAATGGTGCTGTCAAGTGCAGGAGGATGCAGAAAGAAATGCTGTGGGTAGCAGAGCTCTCATCTGTGGTCTTTCTAAAAACAAGTACACTTGACAGTTGGAACTTTCTGGAAGTCATTTTCATATTGGACACAAGTGTATTTTTTTTTTACTTGAATTCCTCTTATCCTAAATAAGCCTGCAGGGTTATTGTTGAAAACTAGCTCCATTTCCTTGGTGATTTTGGAATATAATCTCTCATGAGTTTATAAATTGCCTGTGAATGGGAGAGCATCATCTCAGCCTCAGAGACCCAGATGCCCAGGCTCTGTGAGCGCCCTTCCACCAACCTCAGGAGCATACTGAATGAACACTTCTCCATGAAGAACCATGGAGAGATCCTCACAGGTTCTGTCTTGATTCTGGTGCATTTTTGCCTGAGGATGAATTGCTTTGTAGGACCTGATTCCTTCCCATCTCCCTTGACTCCGTTCACACCACACCGCACCACACAGCACCGCACCTGATGTCTCAATGGGGCACTCAGGTTAAAACAGCTACAGACAAGGCCCTCATAATCTGCTTTCTGGTACCGGCTCAACTTTGTAACCAAGGCTAGGTTTGTTTCTGGTACATGCTTTCTCCATGCTCAGGCTCCTGGGTGAGGAAGTAAGTGAAGATAGTTGGTCAGCCTTCTTCGGCTTCACCTTGTTCTGGCAGATTCTACAAGTGGATGGTCCTGGCAAGCAGGAATGATTGGTTTGCTTTCAACACGGTTGCTGCAAAGGCCCGATCCCATTTGTATACATGTTTGGAATTCCCTGCTACAGATGGTGCGAGACAGTTCTGCAGGGGTCCCTCTTGACTGAGCAGAGGTCACCTTTGTTCTGAGCTCCCTCTTCAAGAACATTTGGAGTGTAGCAAACAGCCTTGGAAGTTTGGGGTGCCACCCTTGAGAGCAAAGTGAGTACCTGCTGCCTGTTATAACTGGTTTGGATTTCCTAAGTTCAGCGAACTTCATCTAAGACTATAACTCATCACGCGTACCATGTTTGGAGGAGCCAGGACTTCCAAAAACTTGACACTAAAAATCACCGCATGCACACACACAAGCACGCGCTGCCGCTAATTACTGAGAGTGACAAATTGCCCTTCTTGAAGAGCTTCATTAGTCTTCTGTAAACATCCATACACAGTGGCAGGTTAACTCAAGAGCTTATGGGAGGGCAAACTCTCTGGCCCTTCTCAAGCCTGACACTGGTTGGCATCCTAGCTCTGCAAGACCATCTCTATCTTTCTCTTTGCCCTTTTCTCTCTTTCCCTCTCTCCCTCCCATTCTCTTTTCTTTTCTTTCTTTTTTTATCTTGACAGAGTCTCACTGTGTAGTCCAAGCTAGCCTTAAATTTTCAATCCTCCTGCCTCAGCCTTCCTAGATCTGGGTATATTGCTCTTATAATGAAAATTTTCCTTTATTTAGACTCTAACTTCGTTAATCTTTTTAACTATATAAAGTCAGGCATTTTTCTTTACAAGGGACTTCATGCCTGGGAATGGTTTACTTTCGTGGAAACCACGTTATACCCTTCCTTCTAAACAGCTTAAGAGCTTAGAGCAAAATGAGCCCCTTGAATGAGGTGGGGAAGACAGCACAGCAGTTTTGTTGTGAATCTTTCTCTTTAAAATAAAAAAGCTAACAATATGTTTCCCTTATGATCTCCTGATCACTCCAGAGTATGTATCGAAAGGCACTGAAGTAGGACTATTCACAATACCTAAGATACAAGTGACCTCCCATCCACCAACAGACAACAGGAATACTGGTCAGCCATGAAGAACAGCAATATCCTGTCATTTGCCACAAAATAGAAATGGAGGCAATTAAACTGAGACAAACCAGACACAGAATGCCAAGAGCACACACTTCCTCCCATGTGCGGAAACTGAAGAGGTCAATCTGAGCAGGGGTTGGCCAGACCCGTGCGGGCTGAAGTGAATGGGTGTGTGCTCTAGACTTGTTGGGCCTATCGTGAGGGAACTCTATCAGCTTGTACAGACAGCACGTATGTATAAAAGCAAACCCAGGAAGATGTTAGTGAGCTCAATTCCTTTGTTGCACCACAGTCCATCAAATTGTTGTTAAAACTTAAATAGAAATTGAGCTCAGGAAAAAAATAATATCTGGTGCCACCAGATCGGTTCTTGTCTGGTCCCTAGGTGACTGGTTATGGTAGTCTGACACCCTCTTTGTCAACTTTGCTGGCAGGTAAGTGACTTCCTGTTTGTTTTTCCTGCGGTTTAGTAGCAGCAAATTATCACTTCAGTGCCAGCGCAGCCGTTAGAGCAGTGCCACCAGCTCAGATGTCCCTGCAGATGCTGGCTGGCAGATGGCAGGCAAGACTCTTCATCTTTTAAAGACCCTTTGGGCAGTGTCTGGACCACCAGGGCTGTAATCCTAAGGCAGTGACCAACATGCACATTCTGTGCGGTCTGCTTGTATCTTCATCCAAGAATGTTTCAGACATTAGCCAAAGTGTCTCTTTGTAAGTGGCATTAGTCTTTAAAGAAACCCTTCAAACAGATTTTTTTAAAAAAAGTAACTTAGATTTTTATTTCTCCCCTAAATCTTATTTTCTGTTTCAAGCAACTGTTTCCTTTAGAGTTGAAAACTCAACTTAGCCATATCATTTTACTAGAAGTTATTAAAGCTATAGTTCCTGTAGATCCATAGGGTCTTCAAGCCATGGAAAACATGAGACAAATACATTATAGTCATGGAAGGGAGCGGGGAGAGGGAGAGAGCGAAGAGGGAGAGAGAACAGCATGAAGATTAGAAGCCAAAAGAAAAGTAACAAAGCATTCAGGGGAATCATGTGAACATCTGGGAAGGAGGGACCCACACTGCCTTCATATCCTGAGAATGCCTACAACTAATGGAGGCAAAGAACGGGGCCAAGAACCTTGGATCCCAGACCCATAGAATCTGAGATCCAGTCCCATTATCTCAGTAGCAACTGGTGTGGAGTTCTGAGGCCTGTTCCAAGTCCCAGACCTCAACCTGATTGGATTTCCTGTTTTCCTTCCTTCCTTCCTTCCTTCCTTCCTTCCTTCCTTCCTTCTTTCCTTTCTTCCTTCCTTTCTTCTGGACTCTTACAAGGGTGAGTATTGAATCTCCCTTTTTCCTGTGATAACTTCTCCCCACGGGTTCTTTTGTGGAGATTCCCCTTCAATGTCTTTCTCAACAGTGAACACTCTGCCCCGCTGCCACCTCCTTCCACTCTCCACTGTCCAGTCTAGCTCACCTAACAGGAAAATTAAGACAACACCATGAACCATAGTGTGCAAATACAGAGTGATAGACACAGGAAAAGTGTACATGCTGTCTTCTTGTCGCTGGAGAAATAAAAAGGAGCAGAATAGTAGCAATGCTGTGTCTTGATGAAACCCATTTTTATGTATCTTTTTTATTGTTGTGTAGCCCTGTAAATGCAAAGCTATTGCATTATACTTTGCTAGAAATTTTATTTCCATAAAACATTGCACACCTTCCAGGAGGAAGTACACTTTTTTGGTTTTTTTTTTTTTTTTGAGACAGGGTTTCTCTGTAGCTTTGGTGCCTGTCCCGGAACTAGCTCTTGTAGACCAGGCTGGCCTCTAACTCCCAGAGATCCGCCTGCCTCTGCCTCCCGAGTGCTGGGATTAAAGGCATGCGCCACCACTGCCCGGGGAAGTACACTCTTAATTGCTCTTTTTGTCACTCATGTTTTATCGCGACTTTCATTTCTCTTAAGGCACTGCTTCTTAATTCGAATATATATATTCAAGGCTAGGAACAGAAACCACCCTGGCTTAGGTACCTGCTCAGCTTTCTACCACTGGTGATCAAGAATGATTCACAGTGAATGAACAAGACAAAGCCACATGTCTAATGAGTGCCAGAGCCCGAAGGCAGAAAACATGTAAGAGCTGAAATCCTCATTTTGTTGCCAAGAACAAAATCAGACAGTATTCATTCAATGAGGATTATCCAGGGAAAGCCAGACAGAAATGAAGGGGCTTTAAAACTCATAGCCACTGATCCGACCTCCCTTGAATACTCACTTCATGAGCAAGAGGCAAATTCATTTTCCATTGATAGAGCATTGGAGAAAAGCCCTTGGGGATTAGTCACTGGCCATTGGGAAAGTAATGTCTGCTGTAGAGTAGAAAGGGTGTGTTTTAACTGACCTGTCGGATGCTCATATTGAGCTACCTGAATCTGAAGGCCTCATGGTCTGCTTACCAAGGCTTCCTGGAACTTTTAAAGGACCATAGAGTATGGCAAGGAAGTCTCTATGAGGAAATGGGCGGAGCCTGCCCACTCTCCTCCGCTTGGCTTTTAAAGATAACCCAGCCGTAGCCATGTCTTCCCCTACTCCCACATTCCAGTTCATGCTTCTGAGGTCAGGCTATAATGCCACAGATCTTAAGAGAAGAAATCCACAGGCAACAAACATCAGTTAGCAGGCAGAGTGGAGCTAACATGTCCCCCACCACATCCAAGTCTGTGATTGCGTAATCACCATTCATTCTCATCTAGGACACACTCATGAACTCCCGCTGGGAGTCCTCAGCAGCCATCACTTCTGCTTCTGTCAGATTCCTTATTGAGGGAACTACCTGAATGTGAGGGCTGTGAGAGACTTGTGGAGAATGGTGGGGGAAGATATTACAACTGTCACTCAGATATCATTAGGCAGCTTACAGAGTAAGCCAGTCTATAGCCTTGTAATGTAAGCAATATCAAATCCACATTCAGGACCATGCTGCCCACTGATGGAGCAAGGGAGGGGAACTAATGGGACATAATTTTGGAAGGCCGCTTGGAAGTAGCTATGAAACACAACATGCAGGGGCTGGAGAGATGGCTTGGCATATTGTTCTTACAAGAGGACCTGAGTTTACTTACTAGTACCACACAGAAAGGGCTCTCAGCCTCTATAGTTGCAACACCAGGGGGTTCGATGCCTTCTTCTGATCTCTGTGGGCACCTGAACTCAAATCATATCTCCACACATATGCATGTTTTTAAAAATAATACAAATAAATCTTTAAAAATATATTATGTGTAAATATCATTCAACCCCTAAGTTCCACTTTCACAAATATGCCTAATATGTATGCAAATTCACATATGGTTCTTTTTATATTTATAGTAAATGAGGATCCGAATGAGGAGCAAGCCATGCCCTCCCGGAGATAATTGTGTAGAACCAGCTTCAGGTGTGACTAAGAGGTAACAGAAAATTCAGGAGAGGGTTTAATGGGTAGCAAAATTTGAAAATATGACACATTTGCCAAAAGTCACAGTGCTAATGGGCAGTGCTATTGACTCGCATGTGAGGCTCTTGTGCCCATGCTAACAGCGGTCAGCAAGAACTGACCCCTGCATCTGGCCTCAAGCACCTGTGCACATGTGGAATACCTTCAGTGAGCCTTGCAGATGGGAGTAACCAGAGGACTTGCTCCCCAGAGCCCTTCCCCTGATCCACGGGGTGGGGACACACACTGAGGGATGGTTAAAGTATCCATGAAGAGACTTTGAAGATTTAGAGGCTGGGCAGAGAGTACATCCATCTGTCACACTAGATGATCGGAAGCACTCGTAGAGAGAATGTTCCAGGGTAAGGCTTTGCCCCCCCTTTCACTCTTAGCTCTGATAATCCCAACAGAATCCTCCAGCCTTTGCCTGTCCTGCCTGCCCAGTGAACACGAAGAACATGGGAGGGCATCCCTTTCCTCACTCATGTGCTTTAAACTTAAGATACCCATCATCAGCCGAGCAAGTGAGGTCAAGCTGCCTACTACAGAGTGCTCACTGTATCAGCCTCTGTGAACTCGGATGCCCGGTTCACAGACTCCCTTAGTCAATACCTGCTGTTGTTAGTCTCACCAACCTAGATCCGAAAATACACTCATCTCTTGCCATCCTCGGGACCTCGCTTACAAGAACCCTCCCAGAATAACAAAACCCAGTACATGCAAGTCTATCATATAAAGTGACAATATTTTCACATAACTTGCATGCATCCTCCCAAGCCCAAACTCTTGTCAGATCGACTCTCAGTAATTGTAATCATTAACAATGGGACGGCTATGGAATTAGTTATTGCAGAGAATTATTGTTTAGGGAATAATGCCAAAAATATCTATACATATCCAGCTTAGAAGCCAGATTTTCCAAAAGCCATTTTGACCCCACAGTTAGCTAGACCTATGGGAGTAGAGCCCACAGATGCAGAGAGTAGCCCATATTCTGGGCTCATACAATCAGCAGGTGAGAGAGCTTTGACTTCAAGACTGATAACTGAGTTATCTAGCAAATTCTGCTAAACCATGTGAAGCTTATGGTGATAGCTGGAGCTTAGAAAGTGCTAGAAGCCTTCTCCTCTGAGACACGGGAGTGTTGTTTCTCATGACAGTACTCCTGACCAGACGCCAGTTGCTGTTTCTGTCCAAGGTGGAAAGAGGGTTGGAGGGCAGGCTGCTAGCCTGGGGGGAAATTCGAAATTCAAAGTGTGATGGCTACTGAATGCCCATCACAAAATCTGTCATGTCAGGGCCTGTCTGTGTAAGCATGTATATTTACATGTATGTACACACACACATATATGTGCACACATGAAGCACTTTTTCGCTGTTCTGTAGGTGGAAGCCTACACGTAGTTATATAGAATATTCTCACTCATTTTCAATTTTAAGAGCAATCACCACTATCCTAAAGCCTTTGTTTTCTCCTCTTCCCAGGCTCTTTGATACTCTTTGATATTTGATACTGCTTAGCAACAGGCATTAAAACAGGGGACCGCAGTGAGGTTGGTATCTCACAATATGCCTGCCAGGCTATAAACTACCTCCTGAGAAACAGAGTGGAGTGCCTGCCCTCCAGGATCAAGGACTCTCCCCTCAAACTCTCTAGCTCCTAAACTCCATAGTTGGAGATTTGGGAGACCTGGAAGGAAGCACAAAATGATTTAAAATTATACACACACACACACACACACACACACACACATTGTCTGTGTGCAGCGTCTCACCCTTTTAAACATTGTAATGTGTATTGTAATGTGTTCATTTTATCCTTCCCTCTTAGGGCCATATTTGGCCAGAATGGAGGTAGTCGAAGAGCAAGATTCTTAAATCATAACTGGGAAGCGTAGAGGTGGGAAAACAACCCACCCTGTCTAAATTCGAAGAACAAGAGCTGAATCTAATGAGCTCACGTCTCCCAGGCATCTCTAGGGCCACTGTTGTTAGATCAAGGACAAGGCTACAGATAATCATCTCTAATTAAACCTGCAGTCCGTCCCTCTGGGGCAGCATGCAGTGTTCACCTTTGCAAACGCATACTCCAATTAGCAGCATCCTTCCTCCTGGCCTCCAGGCTTTATTTACAGCTCTGTCCGTTCTCCATAGCTGTAACCTGCTTGGCTCTCCCTGGAAACATCCTCAGTGCGGTTTCTCTGTTGTCTTGGGTCACATTCATTTTCTTTCCTGGTGCACATTTTGTTGAGAGCCCTGCTGGGGGATGCTTTCTAACTTAAATGGCCACACTCTGCCCAGCACTGCCATATGTCTGTCTATGAGATTTCAGTAAAGATGTTGGCCTGCCTGTGTTTCTAACTGTATATTAATCAGCTTTCTCTCATTTTAAGAGATGAATTCCTTAAAAAGGAATGACTTGTTTTGGTTCAAAGTTTTGGGGGTGAGTCACTTGACCTGGTAGTAGCTTTGGGCCTGTGCCTGGTAGCAAGAGTGCATAGTGGGAAAAGCTCATGGTAGGGCAGGGAGAAGAGAGGAGAGGCAAGGAGAGGGGAGTGAAGAGGAGGAGGAAGAGGAGGAGAAGGAGGGAGGGAGAGAGAGAGAGCAGGTATTCAACATCTCATTAGCTAACTTCCTTCCATTAGGCTGCACCTCCTGAAGATTCTGCCGCCCTCACAGTGGTGCCACAGACTAGAGACCAAGCCTTTTAATAAACAGCTTTTGGAAGGCATTGTAAGAACTAAACCTTAGGTGCTGCTTCTAGAGAGAACCTTCTGGAAAGAGGTTCATCCTTCAGCTAGAAGAACTGAAATACAAAAGGCCTCCTAGGGGAAGCAGCAGCAACCCCTCAATGGAGGATGTCTTTGTGGGCTCTGCCCCTCAAAGTGACTGAAAAAAGTCAGAGGATTCTTAAAAAGAGCTTCAATAAGTGCTTAAGTGACACCAAAAAATTAAAGCAACTTTCCTACAACTAAGACATTAGACTCCCGACTTAGGTGTTCTGAAATTAAAAATTATAATCATTTTACAGTGGTGTGTGTGTGCGCGCGCGCGCACGCACACACATACATGTGGAACCCATGAACAAACCCAGGTGCCCTTCCTCAGGATGCTCCTGTTTTGCAACAAGAGCTCTCAATGACCTAGAAATCGTCCACTAGGCAGTGGGTGGGCCTAGCTGCACCGGAGTCCTGGGATTACAAGTGAACAGCCATGCTAAGACTTTTTATGTGTGCTATGGATTGAATGCAGGACGTCATGCCTTCCCAGCAAGCAATTACTGAAGGAGCCAGCATCCCAGCAGTGATTGCTTAGAAATCAATATAAAGTATTTCTGAATATAGGAAAATCCTAGGGAATAATATTGAGATTAATCAGTTTATTTTGGTTTGAATATAAAATGTCCCACACAGCCTCATGTGTTTGGCAGCATGGTCGTGAGATGGTAGTTTTGATTTGATGAGTGGCAGTACCTTTAGGAGGTGGGGCCTAGCCAGAGCAACTAGGCCACCAGAGGTGGGCCTCATGGTGTAGCCAGGCTCTGGTGCTGGCCCAAGCTCTCTGCCGGCTAATCCAATGAGATCTGAGGAGTCTCAGCTGCACTTTCATGGCCATGAACTCCGCCAGACCTTCAGCCCCACGGAGGACTGGACTCTCCTGAACCCTGAGCCAAAACAAAACCCCCTCCATCGAGTTGTTTCTGTCAGGGGTCTTCTGGGTAACATGGCTCTGCTATTAGTCTGCCTGACATTACATCAGGAAATGAAACATTATGGATGAAATGGAAGTTGTCTTTGGATTCCTCCCTGGCTCTTTCCTCTCCATTCATAGAGGTGACTTCAAGTGGCTATTTGTTTTATATATGCATATGTTTTGATTTGTGCAGGTTCCACATGTATGCATTAAAAGCATCCTCCCATGGTATCAGATTCAGTGATCCAGCTGCAACCTGCTGTCTCTATGGGGAGATTCAGTGTCAGTGATTTTGACCTTCTTGCTTACTCTAAAGGACATATCATAGCTCTACTGCTTGTATGTTCCCAGCAACCCAGACTTGCAGTGATGCAGAGTGTTACTCTGATGGTCCAGGCTCCTACTGATCACAGAAATGAGACTCTACTTTAGGCACTCCTTCCCAAACTACCCGATCCTGGGACCCTGAGGGCATTGTTGAAAATACAGACCTCTGGGCACCCTTGCATCAGATATCCCCATAAGAATCCCTGAGAGCGTCAGTCCCCATAAGGAAACCTCAGATGCTCTAGAACACACGCTTTTATTAATAGCTAGGTCATACATGCCTTCTCTTGGCAAGTCACGTGTAGACTCTGTCACTGCTCATCCTTCATCTTCACAGATGCTGTAGTCACATGATGCTGTATGTACACAATGGTACACAAATGGGGCTCATAGGCACATTATGCAGTGGTCCTCCTGGCACTGTATGATTGTGCTTTCCCCCTCTGCCTTATTTACATTTTTATTACTGTGATAAGATTCCATGACCAATGCAACTTACAAAAGAATTTAGTTTAGAACTTCATGATTCCAGAGGGTTAGAGTTCATGATGATCATGGTGAGGAACTTGGCACTAGACAGGCAGTCATGGTTCTGGAATGGTAGCTGAGAGCTTACATATGATCCACAAGCAAGAGGTGCAGAGAGAAGCAGAGAGAGAGAGAGAGAGAGAGAGAGAGAGAGAGAGAGAGAGAGAGAGAGAAAGAGAACACGGGGAATAGCATGGGCTTTTAAACCTTAAAGCCCATTTCAGTGACAACCCCCTTCAACAAGGTCACACCTTTTAATCTTTCCCAAATAGTTCCACTAACCAGAGATCAAAGTTCAAAACATATAAACCTATGGCGGTCATTCTCATTCAACCACACCCTCCTTTCCCATATCTGCTTATATACAAGTAGGCACAGAGTAGATGCAGCTGCTCCCAACTGACACTGTCCCTCTAGTGTGCACACATCTGAGGCCCAAATAGGTCAGAGCATCCCTCATCCCTTTTTCACCCCCATGGGAAAATAACTAGCTCAGACCATGTTTTGGCTCAAGCCCAGACACAGGTGTGTGGGGTCAGCAGTTTCAGTCACAAAGCTGAGGAGGACCACACTGCTAGTTCCTGGTCACACATCTCCTCTGGAGATTGCAGGACAGATGGGAAGCTCCTTGTCTCTTTTTTGTCTACCTGCAGCTGTCTGTCTTCCATAGTCTTTGTACAGGACAGTGACAGTCAGGAGAGCAATGTCTTCATTGATGACTTCCTGGATCCACTCATGGGGTTCCTGAGCCCAGCCTGGTGCACATTCTTTCCATCTGAAACTGAGCATCATCTTTTCACTGTCCTACTTGGAGATCAATTTTGTAAGCCCTGAGTTAACAAAGAAATGATTGACTGTTATCTGTAGGAAATACACCCTCCACATTTAATAACTGACATTAGAGTGACATTTTACTGTTTAAAAAGTATTTTGACCTCTGCCACCTGCTGTTCACAATGACTCCATGAAGATAAGGCAAAATAATGATCATTTAAAAATGCTTTTGCTGTCACTTTATACTTGGGGATTTAAAATTATAGAAGTGTCTAAAGAGGGTTTCAGGCCCTCCAAAATTTTATTATTTTTAAATAGTATTTTTATTTATTCTTTTCTAGACAATATATTTTGATCATATTCTCTATTACCCCACAACTCCTCCCAAATCCTCCCCATCTACCTACACAGCTTGATGCTGTTTGCCTCTTAATAAAAGGAGGAGGAGAAAAAAAAACTGGAGTCTAAATTGTGTTGACTTCCTGCTCCTGAACATGGGGCCTGCCCTAGAGTGTGGTTGATATCGAGTGTCATCCCGCTGGAGTGGAGGAATTGATTTTTCCTCTCCCAGGAGTGATCAGTTGTGAATATTTTCTTTTTGAGGAGTGGTACTTCCTGTCCAGTTCTCTTCTGTGCTGGGATTTTGTCTTCTGTATGCTGTCAGAGTCTCTGTGAGTTCATATGCACATCAACCCTGTTGTGCATGGAAAACACTATATCCTTGAAGTTATCCAAACCCTCGGATCTTCATCCATCCCTGAGCCTTGAGGGAAGGAGTGTGATACAGACGTCCCATTCAGACTTGAGCTCTCCCAAGTCTTTCAGTCTCTGCAAGTTGACCAGTTGTGGGCCTCTGTGTTGATCACCAACTACTCTAAGAAGAATCTTCTCTGCTGAGGGTTGACCAATGTGCTCATTTGAAGTTCTGATCAGAACCCCTTCCAGAAATTTCTGAATAACCTAAAACTGGCGTGTGGAAAGTCTTCCACACTTAATACTGTGATTTTTTTCCAACTAGATATTGATTGTATCCGCAATCTCTAAGGAAATAACCAATAAGACACACATGTGGAAAAAATACACTCTCTTATACACACAAGCAAGACATTTACATGTTAGTATGTACTTATATCTGTGTAAGCACACATATGTGTGCTTGTGTGATGGACATAAATGTTCTCCTTCCTTCTGGAAGATGGCATATTAGAGGTGTTACTGTAAGTAACTATTCACTACGGGACTCCCAGCAGATCTGGTTCACCTGACAAGTTGTCTGTGAGAGCAAGGAGGTCTACTGGTGGATTCTACTGTCCGCAGAACAAATGGGACAGCACCCTAACCCCCACACATCTCCTTCAGTCACTGTGAAAATTTGCCAAAGCACAGGTCTTAAAAAAATGGTCCCTCTGGGGTCAAATCCTTTCATCCTCTGCCTGGAGCCACCTGGGTCTCCAAGAGTGAAAGCACTGTATAACAAGAGGGCTTTGTGGCTCTTCCTACCACACTCCTCAGCATGGCCTGACGTGAGTGACTGGGATGATGGGGATGAGCATCCTGGGCTCTCAGTATCCTGACCTGGGTATAATGGGCTGATGGGGGGAGAGCATCCTGGGCTCTCAGCATCCTAATCTGGGTGTAATGGGCTGATGGGGGGAGAGCATCCTGGGCTCTCAGCATCCTAATCTGGGTGTACTGGGCTGATGGGGATGAGCACCATGGGCTCTCAGCATCCTAATCTGGGTGTGATGGGCTGATGTTGGGAGAGCATCCTGGGCTCTCAGCATCCTAATCTGGGTGTGATGGGCTGATGGGGGGAGAGCATCCTGGGCGCTCAGCATCCTAATCTGGGTGTGCTGGGCTGATGGGAACGAGCACCATGGGCTCTCAGCATCCTAACCTGGGTGTAATGGGTTGATGGGGGGAAAGCATCCTGGGCTCTCAGCATCCTAACCTGGGTGTAATGGTCTGATGGGGGTAGAGCATCCTGGGCTCTCAGCATCCTAACCTGGGTGTAATGGGCTGATGGGGATGAGCACCATGGGCTCTCAGCAAACTAACCTGGGTGTAATGGGCTGATGGGGAAAAGCACCCTGGGCTCTGAGCATCCTAACCTAAGCGTGCTGGGCTGATGGGGAAGAGCAACCTGGGCTCTCAGCATCCTCCTCAATTTTTTTTCTCTTGCCATATTGCCCTATGTTTTCCTCTTTTTATTGTTTAGAAGTAAGAAGTTCCAAGGAAACACAGCCAGGCCAAAGGAAGTTAATTGTGATATGAAGAAAGGCTCAGAGAGAAAGTCTTGTAAGTCAGAATCCAGAAGCAGAACAGTGTTGGCAGCTCTAGTAGCTGTCAGTCCTCTGCCTGTTTGTGGTGCGATGCCAGCCAATGCCGGTTGCTTTGGGTTAATAAAAATGTGTATGTCCAAGGACTCACTCAATAGTCAGTGGACTGAGGACACTTTATCCCCAAATCTAGTAGTTGAAGAAAGGACTAGCAGATATGTTTGTGGTATAATAATTTCAGTGTTTTCTAACCTAGGCTTTTCCTTTTTCTTCCTCAGGTCAAGCATTAAAAAACCTAAAGGCCCAGTGAAAGGAGTGTGTGGGTCTGTAGGTTGAAGGCTAGGCCATTGAGAAAGTAGATCTAGACCCTACCAGGACAAGGAGAGAACATTTTGGATTGTGTGAATCTCAATGTCCTGTTCCCCTTTGACCTTCCACCATGGACTATCTGATTGATTGAATCTTTCATTAATCAAAAACTACCCAGGAGGACCACACCTTTGGTTTTAGGGAAAAGGTTATTAAGCCACCACAAGGCAGAGGAAGAGGCACAGAAGAAAGAAAGACTCCGAGCAGATGAAGGGTATCTACACAGCATGCTCTGGAGTATCAGGTGGGCACTGGAGTCGTGCAATGCCAAAGCTGTCCTTCTTTTACATTATCTTCCCTTATTCATCTAGTGTCTGTCCCTTATTCTGCACCAGGGTGAATGGCAGCATCTGTGGGCATCACTCCTAATTTCAAATTTTCTCTTCTGAGATTGGGGAGAAATGGCATAGTTGTGTGTGATCAATCCTTGCTTGTTCTCCTGATGCTCTCTTTAGGCCCAGTCGAAGTCCCTGGCTGTGTGGCTAGATTCCCTCAGCTGCCAATATGAATGCTGGCAGTTGAATTGTGCCCATGGTTTTGGCAACAGTCATCAGGCTAAGCTTTCTTTTAATGGTGGCAGGAGGCCAGAATTGGCTGCATTTGGAATCATTAGTTTGTTTTTTTTTTTTCAGAGTGTCTGCCATCTGCGACACCTACCACTACAGAGGAATGAGGAACAGTGTCCAAAGAGACGGAGGAGACATAGGACCTCACACAGTCACCTTGAGACCTTGCTGTCTCATGCAGCAAGGACACTTGTTTTTCTCCCTTAAATATACAAGTTGTTGCATAAGGTATGTGATTTGGTAAGGACTTGGAGGAACTAGCTTGAAATACAAGGGGAGGAAACCATGGCCAGCAGGCTGAATCCAGCCCACTGTGGGTTTTTATAGCATCCTCAAGCTAAGCATAGCGTTTTCCTTTTTAAAATGGTCGGGAGAGAGAGAGAGAGAGAAGGTTACTTCGTGACATGTAAAAATTGTATGAAATTATACTTTTAGCATCCGTAAATGAAATTCCCTTGGGATACAGATCACGTGTGTTTGCTGGCCTGACATATAGCACAACTCTTCCTCCACAAAGTCAAGGTAGTTTCCAAAAGCCTGTGCTACCCTGTCAGCACAGCTCCTCACACGATAAATCACTGTGGGGCAGCTTCCATTCCAGCCCTGAACCGATACTAACTTGTCTTAATTTATTTTTGGTTGCCAGCTTCTCCAAAGACAACAGACCATAGCGTTGAGAAGGTAGAGATCTGGGGTACAGTCCGCTGACTCAATGGGAGTTAAGAATTTTGCTGACAATCATAGACAGCAAAGTCCCTCAATCTTTCTGGCTGTATTCCTCTGAGGTTTTAACCCATGTGGACTCCAGGGCAGGGGCCTGACCATCAAGACAGGAGCAGTGAAGCAATGCCTTTGCATCACTGGTGCCATCAAGCAGGGGTATACAGGTTATATATACCCCATGTTCTAGAATTCCAGTCAGTTTTCAAGATTCACAATAAAAATATTTTCCCTCGCCTGTACGTGTCTAAATGGCGTAGTTGAGTTTGACCTTTTGGCCTGCACCACGTGGACTATTTATTGTTTGTCTGTATTTATTAGCTGCTATCGCCAACTGGACACAACCTAGAGTCACCTGGGAATAGAAAACCTCAATTGAAGAGTTGCCTTAAACAGACTGTACTGTGGGCACAGCCATGGGTGCATTTCCTTCACTGCTGATTGATGTGGAAGAGTCTGGCCAACTGTGGGCGGGGCCACCTCTGGATAGCTGACTGAGCAAAGGCAGAGAGACATGACTGGTAGGCAACCTTCCTCTACGGTTTCTGCTTCAAGTTCCTGCCTTGCTCAAGTTCTCCCTTAACTTACGATAGACTGTAACCAGATAAATTAACCCCCTTTCTGATGGGGGAGAGTCTTCTGTTTTGTGTTAATTTCATTGGTTAAATAAAGAGACTGCCTTGGCCCTTTAATAGGACAGAAAATTAGGTAGGCGGGGTAGACTGAACAGAATTCTGGGAGAAAGAAGCCGAGTCAGGGAGTCGCCATGATTCTCCCACCTGACACAGCGGCAGGTTAAGATCTTCCCTGGTAAGCCACCTCGTGGGGTATACAGAATATTAGAAATGGGTTAGATCAATATGTAAGAGCTAGCCAATAAGAGGCTAGAACTAATGGGCCAAGCAGTGTTTAAAAGAATACAGTTTCCATGTAATTATTTCGGGTAAAGCTAGTGGTGCGGGAGCCGGGTAGCCGAAGCAACCCGCCCTAGCACACCTTTCTGCCCAGTTTGTTTTTGGTGGTGGTGCCTATCATAGCAGACTAGGACACTGGTCAGTTCAAAGAAGTCCTACCTACTGTCTTCCCACTTCTCTCTGAAAGGGTGAACACCCTGGTGTCCCACGGCTTTCATGCCTGAGTCTGTCTTTCTGATCCAGTCAGATCCTGTCTGATAAGTCCTTGCAGCAGTGACAGCTGAGAGCTGTGGGAGTCACTAAGGATCCCCAGGCCTCTTCTGTCTCCCTGATCCTGTAGTGGCTGCTTCTAGAACGTTGTAGCTTCTTTCATGTTCATCTTTTTTGCCTGACTTCATGTTTCAATGTACAACATAGTAACAGTGTAAACCCACTGAGCATTTACCAGGGAACAGGGACCACTGCAGTCATTTTTACAAGTGGCTTTAACAGACTACCCATGACTTGGTGGTTTATAAAAGCAAGAGGATTGTATGACTTACGGTTCTGGAGGCTGAACAGAGCAGCTTGCGGATGCCGTCTGTTTGGTGCCTGGTAAGAGACTCAAGATGCTTCAGTTCACAGTAGAAAGGGGAATGGAAAATGGGGGAGGGGCCCTCTTCCCCAGAAGCCAGCAATTGTCAATAGCTCTCAGTGAGGGTGCGGCCTGTGAACTCCTTTCTCCCATTTGCCTTGGGCTAGAGTGCTGACTGGTTTCATCTTAGACAGGTCTTGTGCTGACAGCCACAGCTGCTGTGAGGTCACAAGTGCTGTGTCCTCACGCCCAGTTGCGAGGTCATGAGTGAAGCCATCCTGCCACGCCCACCTGTGAGGTCATGAGTACAATCATCCTGCCATGCCCAGCTGTGAGGTTACGAGTACAGCCATCTTGCCATGCCCAGAAGACATTACTTCTCTCCCATCCTTGGCAACCTTTGGCTCTTAAAATACTTTTTTTGCCTCCTCTGTTGTGATGGCCCCTGAGCCTTGAGAAGAAGGTGTGATATTGACATCCCATTTGTAACTAAGCACTTCCCTGACATTGACCCTCTAAACTTTGATCAGTTGCGTCTGCATTAACCTTCATATTCTGCACAAAGAAACTTCTCTGATGAGGTCTGAGAGCTGCACTAATCTGATATGGAATGTCCTTCTGTATATATGTTGCTTTTATTGGTTGATGAATAAAGCTGTTTCGGCCAATGGCTTAGCAGAATAAAGCCAGGCAGAAAATCCAATCAGAGATATAGAGAGAGAGTAGGCAGAGTCAAAGAGACACCATGTAGGTGCCAAAGGAGAAGGATGCCACAACATTACTAGTAAGCCACAGCCTGGTGGTGATATATAGATTAATAGAAATGTGTTGATTTAAGATGTAAGAACTAAATAGAAATATACCTGAGCCATCATCCGAACAGTGTTGTAATTAATATAGCTTCTGTGTGATTATTTGGGTCTGGGTGACCAGGAAACAACAGCACAATCTCCAGCTACATTACTCTATGGGTAGAGAGGTACAGATTTAGAGGGAGCTTGGTACTGTATCTGTCTAATAAAACAGTAGTAGTAAGTTCATCCCTGGGGCTTGTGAGCACCCCCATTTGTGGATATTTGGTCATATTTACAATAGCAGGCATGCATTTCCTTTTGGGGAGCAGACCTTATATCCAATCAGAATTCAGTTGGTTTCCCTCACAGCATTTGTGTCTCTGTTGCACCCGTGTGCATATTTCATAGCAACCACACTCAACATTTGCACCATCTGTCTGGTTCTAATAGTCATATTTATTAGTGAATGGGCAGCCAGAGGGATGGAGTCTTCTTTAGGTATTGTGCTTCCTATGAGTTGAGTCTTAAAAATAAACCCTCTTAGCCGGGCTGTGGTGGCGCACGCCTTTAATCCCAGCACCTGGAAGGCAGAGGCAGGCGGATCTCTGTGAGTTCAAGACCAGTCTGGTCTACAAGAGCTAGTTCCAGGACAGGCTCCAAAACCACAGAGAAACCCTGTCTCGAAAAACCAAAAAAATAAAAAACAAAAAAATAAGCCCTCTTTAAAAGAGAGTGAGTCTTTGAAAGTGATAGTGATTATAATACCAAGTCGGGAGAGTCAAGATGTGAATAAAGGTCAGAAATCCTTTTACAAAGGCAACAGAGTTAACGTATGAAAGAAATCAACTCCGGACTGGACTGGACTGGAAAATCCTGCCTGAGACTCACTAGACCTGGCTGTAGGCCCTGGTGCCAGTGCACAAGCAGTCCAGCATCTAAAGGTGATCTGTCACTCATTATGATACTAAAATGTCTACCCTTGGGTGGAGATTCAAGATGCTAATGAGCCATGCCATGCATGAAGTCATATGTAAAACTAATGACAGAAGGAACATGAGCAAGAAATTTTATGTCCATGTAAATGCCACCTCCATCCATGCTATGTAGTTAATACCCGAAGTATACACCGTCTGACAAAACCTCCCGTATTTAGACCACTACTGCTGTTTGAGCTTCTAAAACCACCCCCATTTTTGTTGGTTTCCACTCCTTGGAAGTGTATTGTCTATCAGTAAACTGTTGGTGCTCCTGTGCCTGCCTCTATCCAATTCCTGGGTGCTCACTGAAACTCTATATCCTCCAGTGTCAATACTAGCCATCACTGTTGAGTAAATACCAGGTACACCACACTCAGCATTTTATGGATGTGCAGATCAGTTCCTACAGCTCTGCGTACAGCCTTGGCATTGCTAGAAAGTCATACGAGCAGAAGCCCAGAGAAGCAAAGCGATTTGCTCAGTATAACACAGACATCCAAGACATGGACCTAAGTGGCTCTGCCTAGCTCAGAATGCATTCTATTTCTAGGGATTTTACACTCGCTCCCTTCAGAAGCTCACTACTTTTTATGTCTTTCTGGTCTACAATTATCTGCGTCCAAGAAATGAATGTGAGAAAGGACACAGCATTGGCTAAGGGAACACAGCAGATGGGCTGTAATTCTGTCCCTTTTCGTAAATAAGACTCCATTTTCATCATCTTGCCCTAAGGAACGACAACTTGAAACCACCCCTGCTCGCTTTCTGGAGTCTTCACTGACGTGATTGTTTCCTTGTTCGTCCACATTTTCACATCCTCTGTGGGGGGATCTGCCCTGCAGTTGTTATTCGTTGGGCTGGAAATCAAGTTGTTCAAAAACACTTGCAAATGGTCCTGTCTAAAGTTGTCTCGGTTGGTGGTCTGATTGTTCAAATTTAAATTTTCCAGGAAATCATTTTCTCCCTCTCTCGCATCAATTATTAGGGGGACTTGGAAGTCTTCTGCTACTCACCACAGTGTGTCATCTGAGAAGAAGGAACCTCAGCTGAATTGCCCAGATAAGATTGCCCATATCAGTGTCTGTGCAGCATTTTCTTAATTGCTAATTGGTATAGGAGGACCCAACCCACTGTGGGTAGTGTCACCCCTAGGAAGGAGGCCTGGGCTTTATAGGACAGATCACTGGACAAGTCACTGCAGACCAGTGTTCCCCTGGGATCTCTGCTTCAGTTCCTATCTTCAGGCTCCTGCCTTAAGGTTCCTGTCCTGGCTTCCCTCAATGATAAACTCTGAAACATAACCTGAAATAAACTTTCTCCTCTCCAAGCTGCTTTGGTTGTGATGTCTATCACAGCAACAGAAATCAAACTGGACCCCTGCCTGGGCAAAGCTGCTTTATTTGAAGTCTCCCAATACTGCACAAGATTATTTTTCTTATTTTCTTTCGTATTGTTGTGTGAAATAATGAAATCTTACAGCTAACAGTTACTTTAGGTATAATAATGAAAATCAGAATTGAAGTCTGACGCTAGTTTTGAGAGGAATTTATTCATTTATTTATTCATCCTTAATTGTCCTATAGTAATTACGTATGCTTTTGAATACAAATACATAGGATAACTTGATACTTAGCTACAATATGGAAGAAAAAAGCATTTCCATTTCCCTACACAACTGTCATTTCTAAGCTAAAGGCTGTACTGGTTGGTTTTATCTGCCAACTTGACCCTTGACACAAACTAGAGTCATCAGAGAGGAAGGAGCCTCCGCTGAGGAAATGCCCCCATGAGATCCAGCTATAAGGCATTTTCTCGATTAGTGATCAATGGGGGAGGGCCCAGCCCATGGTGGGTGGTGCCATCCCTGGGCTGGTGGTCCTAGGTTCTCTAACAAAGCAGGCTGAGGAAGTCGGGGGAAGCAAGCCAGTAAGCAGCACTCCTCCATGGCATCTGCATTAGCTCCTGCCTCTAAGTTCCTGTTCCTGACTTCTTCCAATAATGGGCTATGATTTGGAAGTGTAAGCCAAATAAACCTTTTCCTCCCCAAATTACTTTTGGCCATGGTGTTTCGTCACAGAGATACAAACCCTACCTAAGAGAAACTGGTACTAGTGTCATGGGGTGTTGCTGTGACCGACCTGACCATGTTTTGGAGTGGGTTATAGAAGGAGTTTGGAAGTTTTGACTAAAAGACCCATTGAGTGTTAAGACGTGGCAGTTGAACTTGATAACACATAAGAGTCATTCAAGTGATACTGGACTTGAAAGCATGAAGGGGTCATGGAGAGCAGCTAGGGCCACGGTGAAGGTGCAGCCCCAGTGGCAGTTGAAGGCCCAGGACTGAAGGGGTCATGCAAAAAAAGTTGAGGATTGACACCATGAAGAGAGCCTATGAGAGGCTATTGGTGACAGTGCTCCTCAGTTTCAGCAGAAGACCCCAGCATTTTAGGGATGCCAGTACCATGGGATGACCCCCAAGAATAGCAGCAGCAGTGGAGTGGATCCAGCTGGAGCCAAGAAGACAGGCTGTGTGTGCTGCAGAGGGCAGAGTTAGATAAGAGATTCAAGGTCCTTGGAGGAGCCCAGAAGATAGTGAGTGAATCTTAGACATCAGACATTGAATTATTTATACCGTTGGAGTTTGGATTTGCTTTGTTCAGACTGTGACTGTGCCCTGGTTCTTCCCTCTTGAAGAAGGTATTTAATTTTGAGTTTTAAAGGAGTTCATAGATGAAAGACTTGAACTTTTAAGAGACTGAATTTTTAAAGAGACTGAAATTTTAATGTTCTGAATTTGTAAAGACTGTGGGATTTTAAATTATTTATGATTTTAATGTGAGATCTTGGGGATAAATAAGAAGGGAAGGGTTGTGGCTTAACAGTGATGAGTTTGTGTGTCAAAATGACAAGGGGTCAGTTGTACTAGCTAGTTTTGTGTGTCAACTTGACACAAGCTAGAACCATCAGAGAGAAAGGAGTCTAGGTTGAGAAAATGCCTCCAAGAGACCCAACTGTAAGGCTTATTCTCAATTAATGATGAATGGGAGGGCCATGGTGGGTGGTGCCATCCCTACACTGGTGGCCCTGGGTTCTATAAGAAAGCAGGCTAAGGAAGCTAGGGGAAACAAGCCAGTGGGCAGCACTCTCCCCATGGCCTCTGCATCAGCTTTGGCCTCCAGGGTCTTCCTGCTTGAGTTCCTGTTCTGTCTTCCTCCAATGATGGACAATAATCTGGAAGTACAAGCCAAATAAACTCTTTGCTCCCCAACTTGCTTTTTGGTCCTGGAGTTTTGTCACAGCAACACAAACCCTAAGACAAAGGCTTTTGAGTCTTCTTTTTATTTTTTACAGTTATTTTGAAATATCACATGATAATAGTTTTCTTAATGAGACCTTTCTAGTGATGGACTTAAGTAGGGATGAAAATGTATCTCATTTTTAGATTGGATATACAAATGTCTGGCTTATTTTTAATTTGGAATGAAATTTTTCATTTGCTGGGGTGTAGAAGACATAAGTAAAAGATAATTGACTTTATAAGTATCAGGATTCCTGGATTGTGAACTATAGCCTAAAAAAGGGGGGTCACTGGTGAGAACTTGAGGTCAAGTCAATGATCATAGGATTCCTGTGAACACCATAGGCAGTAATTCTGACAGGAAGGAGTGGCCATGAGAGAAAGAGTCTCCACGGGTTATGGTTGGGGAGATAGACTATGATGGCTTGTGTTGTGATGTAGTGTAGAAGGAGTGGTGGGCTGCGTTCCCACCTGGCTCCCTCATGCCTGGCTAGTTTATGCCCCAAAATAACAACACACAAACTGTATTCTTTTAAACACTGTCTGGCCCATTAGTTTCAGCCTCTTATTGGCTAATTCTCACATCTTGATTAACCCATTTCTAATAATCTGTGTAGCACCATGAGATGGTGGCTTATCGGGAAAGATTCTAGACTACATCTGTCTTGGATAGGAGAAGTATGGCAACTGCCTCACTTCCTGTCTTCCCAGCATTCTGTTCTATCTACTCCACTCACTTAATTTTCTGACCTATCAGGCCAAGCAGTGTCTTTATTAATTAACCAATGAAAGCAACACATAGACAGATGACCCTCCTCCATCAATGTAGTAATTTAAAAGCTATTTAGTTTCTTCTTCCTGGCATATAGCTTCTAAAACTCCGGGTATCTCCTAATAGTCCAGTGTCTTTTATATGCTAATGAGGTAGGCAAGTCCTATCTTCCACACCCCTTTTTCCAAACCCTGCCCTATGCATTTTTTCTATGTGTCTATTCCCAAGTCTCAGACACTCTAGCAAATGACTTAACTCAAGGGTGAGTTGGGACAAGGCTCCAATTTAGAGTCACTTGGTCACAAGCACCTGAACTGTTTTCCATGGGAATCTGAAGAGGAGGGAGACTATCCCACGGAACCAAGTCCTTGACTTGTAGGATTTGATGCTAACTCCAGGGAGCTAGTGTCACAACTGAACTGAATCAACCGATGTTGGAGAACTGACTACCCTAAAAAAGTTTCCTCACATCTGCTCACAGAATGGTTTTGCATTGGCTGTCCAGAGTATATTGGTAGAAAACAGACAGTTGGGGTTGTCCCAGTGCTAGCGTGCTTCGATTTTTGTTATTTCACCAACTGTCATATAATCCTTTGGGGGAGGTGTATATATGTAGTAATAAGGGCGGCGGGGCTGCGTCCCCAGCACCCTGGCTGCCTGGCTAGCTTATGCCCGAAATAACAACACACAAACTGTATTCATTTAATCACTGCTTGGCCCATTTCTATCTAGCCTCTTCTAGGCTAATTCTCACATATTAATTTAGCCCATTTCTAATAATCTGTGTAGCCCATGAGGTGGCTTACCAGGGAGATTCTAGCCTACGTCCATCCTGGTTTGGAGCTTCATCACGTGTGCCTGCCCAGGAGTGGGGAGCATGGTGTCTCTGAGCTCACTTCCTCTTCCTCCCAGCTTTCTGTTCTGTTTACTCCTCCCACCTATGTTTTAACCTATGAGGGCCAGCCAAGCAGTTTCTTTATTTTTTAATCAATGACCTTCCTCCATCATATATATATATATATATATATATATATATATATATATATAATGCTTATATATATGTATAAGCATTTGTATATTTGTGCTTATAAGGGAGAGGGGAGGGGAGTGTTTGTGTGCATGCCTGCATGTGTGTGTATGTGTATGTGAGTGTGCATGCATGTGTGTGCATGTACGTGTGTGTGTGTATGTGTTGGACAGAGATCAGGGTCAGGTGTTTTCCTCTACCATTCTCCACATTTTAAAGTATGTTTGTATTTGTTTGTTTATTACTAGATTATGTGCAGACTTTTGAAGGTCAGAAAGCAACTGGCAGGAGTCTCTTCTGTCCTTCCACTGTGTAGGTTCTGGGAACAGAACTCAGGTCATCAGCTTTGATGGTGGCAAGCACCTTTATCTTCTGAGCTATTTTGTAGAACCTCCACCTTATTTTTTTTAAAGTCTTGCACAAAAATTGGAGTTTACTAATTGGGCCAGACTGGCTAGCAAACAAGTCCAAAGGATGCTCAGGTCTCTACCTATGGAGTGTTAACTTACAGGTGTGTGCCTAGGTCTGGCTTTGTATCAGGTCCCCATGCTTCCACAGCAAGCACCTTCCTGACAGCCATCTACCCAGCCCCTTCAATTATCTCATGATCCTTTCTCTGGTGCTGAAACTTTCACTGAAGTGCCTTCAACCCTCCCTGACCTAGGCTGCTGCTTTGGGAATGAAGGAAGAACAGCCTAGGTTAAAATGATAACTCATGAGGATGGCTGGTTCAATTGAAAAGTAAGGAGGAGCAGAGGGAACCTTGTTTTTGGACTCCTAGGAGGCATGGGACACTGGACTTTGGAATAAATGTGCAGCCACTTAAGCTACAACTCTTGGATGTTAAAGCAAGGGATTGTCTGATAAAATTTGAGTATTGATGCCTGAACAGCAAATGCCTGGGCTGTATCAGAAAGGCTGACATCCCAGAGCCATGCTATCCTCCACACGTTCCTTCCGTAGAAGTCTGAGGTCCTGATGGATCCTCCCTAGAGAGGCTGCTACTGCCCTCCCCCATGCCATCTGGCTGTTCTTTGGGTTCATTTCAATGCTCCCCAAAGAACAATTGCTGCAGGGACTCTATCATGAGGGAGACAGGTTTACAATAGCGGAGAGCAGCTAAATGCTTATTTTCAACTCTAGGAAGGGGCCAGAGTTGCCAAGGGAGAAGAAAGGATTTCCCTCAGCTCTTCCAGCCTTTGCATTTCGTGATTCCTAGCAAGAGAGGAGCCAAAGTCAAGTTTTGTACAGAGATGAATACAGTGTCATGGCTCAGTGTCAGCTGGACTGCCAAACTGTCAGCTAACAGGGCTAGAACTGAGACCTTCCGAGAAAGGCTCAGTGTGCATGTGAGATTCGTTCACACACGCTGTTTGCAAATAGACCATACAATGTCCATGACATGGACAGAAAGACTGCTGCGTCTTGGGAATGAGAGAAGCTTCGAAATGGGCCTTTGCTAGGACACTACAAATCAGCATTGAGATTGAGGTGTCATACATGGGGTAATCTGAGCTGCCAGAGGATTCTCAGCAGCTAGGGAGACACATATGAGGACAAAGGAAATAATTTCCACAGTCAAGGTCCCAAACCAGGAGCTGGAGGGGTGTTGCCTGGCAACAAGTCTCCTTATCTTTCCCTTCTCTCTGACCCAAAGCATAATAAGGATTTTCCTCCATTTCTTTTTCTTCTTCAAATCCACATTCCCCACATGCCAATTTTGTTCGAAATTTACTGGAAATCCAGCAAAATTTGTTTGAGACTTCATAGGAATGCTGATTAGAGAAATATCATCCTCCCAGGAACAGAGGGCCTAAAGGAACTCAGTAAGATTCTCTGAAGCGCCCAGTTGCACCTACAAGCTTGTCAACAAGCATGATGGCAAGGGTTCCCAGCCAGGAGAGGAAAGCAGCAGGGTCCTGAAACCCACAGAAAAACAGCAGGTAGCTTACTAATGAGTCTGCACAAGCATCCCTACTGTGTGACGTCCTGATGCTTTAGTCATTGGCTACCAGTATGAGTCACCCCTGCCCACAGTGACTTTGCCTCTCAAGGCCCTGTTTTCCCAGTCATTGTAGAAAATCAACCCCTAGCTGCCTTTACTGAGGTATTATTTGGAAGCTTGGTGAGATAAAAGAAAACCCACTGGATACACGGGCTCCTGAAAACAACTCACCGCTTTTCACTGCTATGTACTTTATAGACATTCAGCAATTATTTCTAAAATATACCAAATACTCAAAAATATCCATGTTGTCATAGAAGCTGTTACGTAGCAAATTCCTCTGTGTGGAGACTTTCAATCCTGTAGGACACTCATTAAGACCTAAGAAGTTCTAAAGTAGTGGTTATCAACCTTCCTAGTGCTGTGGCCCTTTCATACGGTTCTTTGTGTTGTGGTGACCTCTACCATAAAATTATTTTCCTTTCTACATTACAACTGTAATTGTGTTACTGTTATAAATCATAATATAAATGTTTTCTGATGGCCTTTGGCAACCTTTGTGAAAGGGTCATTCAACCACAGAGGGTTCTTGACCCACAGATTGGGAACCATTCATTGTTCCAAAGAGAGGCTCATTGAGATTCAGGAAGTAAACAATTCATAAGTCCTAGGAAGTCCCTGAAACTAATCAGATGTACAAGACCCCTCCTTCCCCAAGCAGTAAGGATTGCTGAGGAGACTCTCAGGCTGACTAAACTGCCTGGAAGAGGCTAAGCTACCAGAACATTGTGCATCGATTTCTAGGTCTCCAGCCTTCACAAGTTCTTGTCTATGCTGGTGAGCCTTTGGTGATACAGCCACTATTGAGCTGTCCATGCTCCTACAAGTAATCCCTCACCTGTGATCACGTGGGTAATTCCAATAAATTCACCAGGCTAGGCTTGAGTAGAATCCATGGCCAACGCCCTATCTGGGGTGAGCAGACATCTGAAAAGATGCATGACAGCTGGGTCGCATCATACTTGGCCTTCAATCCCACCATTTTTCTTGAATATTGAAAGGAAAGATGACTTCCAAAAGAAAGTCTTGGAAAGTGGCATCTTCATAGAAAACACTTAAATCATACTATGAAAAGATTTTAATAAAATCGGAAGCAAGTGGGCCTGCAAGATGACTCAGCAGATAAAAATACTTGCTGTGTAAACCTGTTGATGAGAGTTGTTTAATCCTCACAGTGGAAGGAGAAAACTGACTCCTAAAATTTATTTATGGCCTCCATGTATTTACCACAATATATGCACGTATACTCATGCACACCATATTCACACACACACACACACACACCAACACACTATAATAATGATGATGATAGGCCGGGCGGTGGTGGTGCATGCCTTTAATCCCAGCACTCGGGAGGCAGAGGCAGGTGGATCTCTGTGAGTTCGAGACCAGCCTGGTCTACAAGAGCTAGTTCCAGGACAGGCTCCAAAACCACAGAGAAACCCTGTCTCAAAAAACCAAAAAAAAAAAAAAATAATAATGATGATAATGATGATAAAGGTGGTGATAATAATACAATTTTAGATTAAAAAGAAATTGGAAGGGTATGACTATGATACTAAATACTTGAGTATTCCAAAGGATTCAGACATATATTTACCCAGTGCATTTGTGCTGTGCACTGTAGAATCCAACAGGGGTTCAATGTTACTACAACTTGAAATATTCTCAGATCAACCCAGAAATACTTTGTGGAGAGATGTCTTTTGTTTCCTTAAAACATTGAGCTTGTGGACTCAGAAGAAGGGCAGAGATTGACTTCCAAAGGAAGTTTTTCTTCTAAACCAGGGACATTTCCTGCCAAAATGAAAGCAAAGCAAAGAAGGAGGCATTGTAGTAAGCCTGGCCCGGACCGTCTGAGAGCCCAGAGGGGAGACCCACTACTATTGGGGACTCTTGCATCAAGGCTCGTAGCTCTTGTGGCTCATAGTGGGGTTCACTAGCATTTTACATTACCCCCAGCTTTAAGTTATCATTGCTCTCATTAAAGATATGAACCATTAAAACAGCAATAACAAACAAACTAGCCTGTATCCTTTAACTGCACCTCAGATTCCTGAGTCTTGTGAAAGTCTGTTCCAAAGGAAGTTCAGGTAGAAGCAAATACATGGTTCATTTCTTTCTGCAGGTTGGCTTCATTCCAGACTGTTTTGGCAGGATCAGAGTAAAGCTTCCAACAACTGAGCCCTGTTCTCATCCTTGTTCATTCTGATGAGAATCAAGGATAGTTCTGGTTTGCCATTTTGTTATCATTTGCTTGGTTTGGTTTGTTTAAATGGTTCTCCCACTTTGGACAAAACATGGTTTTCATTGTCAATTTTAGTGATCCGAAAGTGGCTTTTCTAAGTTCTTCCTGGTACTTTGGTTGTGACCTTCAAGAAAGTGTCCATGCAAATGGCTTACATAAAGGACACTTACTTGGTATCTTCTCGAAAAGTCTGAGAGTATTCCATTCAATATGCAGAAGAGCTGCTGCTTAGAAATATCTAACCCAATGAAAACTCACAGAAAGTAAAAGCTGGGTTTTTTTTTACAGCTTTCTTTGCATATTTAACTTGGTTTTACAGAGCAAAAGAGAAAATTTTAACTACATGATATACAAATTTCTAGTTAATAATAATTAGTTAAGCATCCTGATATCTCTTACAGGAGTGGTGTTCCACATGTGCAGATGACACACTGGCACATGACCAAGCAGGTTTGGTAGCCCAGGCACAGGGAGATGGTGCTTTGCCTACTGGAACATAACTAAATCCCAAACAAACAATAAAATGACAAATGTAGTATCTTCATATTTTAAAATATAACTATATAAAATAGCATCGATACCAACGATAGCAGAGCCTATAAGAGCAATGCAGAAAATCATATTCTTCTACCTGGTGAAAATTATGGAATAATGAGATATGGTTGTTGGTGGTGAATATGTGGCTGGTAGGAATGTAGGTGAGTGGAAATACTTAGGAATATATCTGCTCACGTTTACTGAAGGAGAAGATATATGCACACTCTGTGATCTAGGAGTCTTACTCCAGGGTGTTTTCAACACAAAGAGAAGCATAAAGAGTTTCTATAGCATCAGAATATCTATAAATGAGTAGCCTACAATGTTAATCATCAGTAGGATGGATGGACGAGAGCACAACGTGGAATTCTGTTCGGAAGTTCAAATAAGTTCATTACTGCTATGCCCCTAAAAAGATAACTATGTCTCAAAAACATATTGAGCCAAAGGAATAACTACAGAGAAGTCAACAAAATCATTGTCTTTTGATTGTAATTGTAAGAAATGCACAAAAGTAAGTATGAGTTTTAGAATACAAGCTGGCAGTTGCTTTGGGGTATGGGGAGAAACTAGATAATAGCCTAGAAAATCCTCTACAACACTTTTGGTTTTTTATTTATCTCGGTGGTATTTTGTGGTACTCATTTAGTTGTAACCTATTGATATATTTCGCCACAAAATGTGTCATTTACATACTTCCCCCAAAGAACACCATAAACTAAAATAATTAAAGACCAGAAAAGATTAAAGTTTTGAGTCTCACTATCCTCTGTAAGAAAAGACTGGATAATATTTCTTAAGAAGCACTTGGCAACACATTGTAACGAATGCATCATATACACAAAATACCAAATAACACTTTGATATTTGTACTGCTTGATTTGGAATACATAGTGTTGCAAAGGATGACAGCCATCAATAGAAACCCCAGGATGCTGGGCTCCTAGTGACTCAGGCTCATACACAACAGTAGTTTCTGAAGCAGTCCTGAGAGAGAACAAGTAGGCTCTTCATTGTCACATGGTTGGTGGCTGTAGGAAAGGAGACAGAGTCCAGAGTGGCTGAGTGACCTCCCGAAGTCACAAAGATGGTAAGTGGTGAACTTGGCTTTGATCTTCATGGTTGCCAAGACCCAGGCATGCTCTGTACCTTTCTAATTCTTCTCGCCTAACTGAAATGACATTAGAAGTTCAGGCTGGGAAAATGACACCAATAAGGTTAATCAGTCCAGGCTCTAAATCAGACTATTCATCCATACATGACTAGATAATTTAATCATCAATTCCAAGTTTTGACTTTGATAAGTCTTTCTGCTGAGGGCAGAGTGCCCTTCAATGTGACATCAAGAGGGATAGAAAGAGAGAGAGAGAGCTAAAGATATAACTTTTGTAAAATTCAGTAGTTAAACTATTAATACTTGTGTAGCTAGCATTATGTCAACTTGGCACAAGCTGGAGTCATTTTGGAAGAGGGAACTTTACTTGAGAGAGTATCCCTGCCAGATTGGCCTGTGGGCAATCCTACACTGCATTTTCTTGATTGGTGATTGGTGTAGGCTATGCCACCCTGGGCTGCTGATTCTATACAAAAACAGGCTAGTGCTGGGTATAGTGGTCCATGAATTCATTTCCTGCACATTGGAGGCAGAGGCAAGTAGGTCTCTTTGAGTTTGAGGCCAGAGTGGTCTACATAGTGAGTTCCAGGACAGCTCTTGCTACATAGTGAGACTTACTTATTTCAAAACACACACACACACACACACACAGAGAGAGAGAGAGAGAGAGAGAGAGAGAGAGATGTATCCACGCAAAATAAATGCAATGCAGATATCAAAGAATATTTACCACTTTAATGATAAACTTACAGAACCAAAGTTCCAGCGTAGTACAGGAGGTAGGGCGGGGAAAAAAGGGCCAAGCCGCTGAGCCGCGCGCCCATTTATCGGCAGGTATACGCCCGAGGCAAACCCCGCCCCCTAAAGGGGCTGTCTTAACCCTACATCTCCCCCTTTTGTCTAAATAAGGCAGAACTAAACCAAATAAAACCCCTTGAAGGTTGAGAATTGTTATAAGTAGGCACTGTGAAGGCAAATTTTTCTCTATCTTCTTTTTGTAAAGGTATAGTGAAAAAACAATCCATTAAATCAATAACTATGAGAGGCCATCCTTTTGGTAATAAAGAGGGCAAAGGAATTCCAGATTGCAGAGGGCCCATAGGTTGAATAACCTTGTTGATGGCCCTGAGATCTGTCACCATTCTCCATTTACCTGATTTTTTCTTAACCACAAATACAGGAGAATTCCAAGGGCTGGTAGATTCTTCTATATGTCCAGCATCTAGTTGTTCTTGTACCAGCTGTTCTAAAGCCTGTAACTTTTCCTCAGCTAAAGGCCATTGCTTTATCCATATTGGTTTCTCAGTCAACCATTTTAGAGGCAAGGCTGTTGGCATTTCTGAAGGGACATCAATTGCTTGTTCTTGCACAGCCCTAATGGCCGGTTTTCTCCATTTGTAATGACTTTTAATATTATTTTCAGAAATATGGGCTCTAGAAGTAGCAGGAATGTTAATTTGGGTATTCCATTGTTGTAATAGGTCACGACCCCATAAATTCATTGCAATATTGGCTACATATGGCCTTAATTTTTCTATTTGTCCCTCAGGCCCTATACATTCAACCCATCTCGTGCTCTGCCTTACTCGAGAGAGGGTTCCAATTCCCAGGAGCTGAACATTTACATTCTGAAGAGGCCAATATGGACGCCAAGATTTTGGGGTAATGATACTTACATCAGCACCTGTGTCCAGCAGGCCAGTAATAAAAATGCCATTTACACACACTCTCAGCTTAGGTCTTTGATCATTTATAGAAGTTTGCCAAAACACACGTAACTCATCTTTCTGATTACTATTGCTTGTAACAGTAGGCATGTGGCTTTCTAATTGTCCTGACGAGGCATGTTCTCTGCAGAAACTGGAAATGACTGAACCATGTTTGCCATGGGGGCCTGAGAGGCCCCCTCTCTCACGTTTCCCGTCTGTATCAGGTTGCCTTGTCTATCTCTTGTAGACCTGCATTCATTCGTCCAGTGTCTGCCCTTTCCACATCTTCTACATAAACCTGAAGGCTGAGTCCTCCTTTGCTGTTATTTCTAGAAGATGCATTATTATTATTTTTGAAAACCCGTTGTTTACAATTCCTTTTCATATGACCCATTTTGCCACAATTAAAACATTTGGTATTCTGGTGTCTCCTTTTACCATTGGAAATTGCTTCTTCTACCCATGCTTCAGTGCCATAGTCAAATGTGTCAACATTTAGTGTATGCAAGACCCATTCTTCCAAAGATGCTGATCTGAACTTTAAAGGCCCCAAGAGCTTTTTGCATTCCACATTAGCATTTTCATAAGCCAAAGACTCAATTATTATACGTCTTGCTTCTGGGTCAGATATCCCTATTTGTACAGCCTTAGTTAATCTTTGTAAAAAGTCACTAAAGGGTTCTCTCTGACCCTGTTTAACTGCGACAAATGATTCCATTCTCTGTCCTGGGTCTTGTACTCTGTCCCAAGCCCTTAAGGCTGCTGTAGTACACATGGAGAGTATGTTTTCATCCAAATTAGCTTGTTCCTGAGGGTCGGAAAAGAGCCCTTCACCTAGAATTTTATCTAGGGAAACGTCAATTCCCTTCGCCTTTTCCTGCTGTTCTAAAAGTCTAGCCTCTTGCCTGAATAAGCATTTCCATTTTAATTGCGGTCCACTCTCAAGGACCGCGGAGCTCAGCTGGAGCCAGTCCGAGGGTGTTGCTCTGCTTGTTGTGGCCCAAGATTTTAGCATCTCTTTAACAAAAGAGGCGTACATCCCAAAAGTCATGACAGCCTGTTTAATTTCTTTGAGATCATTCATATAGACAGGCTCCCATGTATCTTCCTTGATGACCCTAGGGTTTCTGGAACCAATCACCTTTTCTGTTGTTATTACAGGAAAGGCATGTAGAGCTGTAGGTAGAGCTTTGTGGAAATTGTCCCGGAGGGGTTTATCCACAGATGTAGTTAAAATTTGCCTTTCTACCCTTTGCTCTTCTTCATCAGAATTTAGAAATTCCTCAATCTTTTTAATTCTATTCACCATTGCTTTTTGTAATGTCTGAATCTCCTGCCCAGAATTATGTTCTAAAGCCTTCATTGAGGATTCTAAAGTATGAAATTTGTCCAGTAGAGATAACTTGTCATCTTTGGACATAATTTTTATGGCATAAACCGTGCCTTCTTGTATTGACAATCTTTCCGCCAATCTGTCATAAGCTTTAGACAAAATCCGATTGTCACATTCAGCAGTTTTGATTCTCTCAGTTAATGTTTCAGTTCCTACAGAAAGGGACTGCTGGAACTTATGATCTAATTCAGCTGTTCCTTCTTCCATAGTAATGAGTTTCTCCTTAACATCAGCCTGTACCTTTTCTAGATTTTGCTCAGTTAACCGAGTCATGTTAAACAAAGATTTGTTTTCTTCCTGGAGAACTTCAAACTGATTCTTGAGAAGATTGTTGTCATTCTCAATAGTTTTTAAACGTTCAACCTCTGCCTTAAGAGATTTGATCATTTTCCTATTATCAAACCAAATAGTGCTAAGGAAAATTAAAAATCCCAGGAATATCCATAGGTGTGGGGTGGTAGACACCTCTTGTAAGATCTCCCAAATGGTGCATTCAAAAAAACTGTTGAAATTCGAAATTGTCACGTTGTCAGACATTATTTATAAAAGAAAAAATTCTCTTACCTGTAATGACTGGTTCCTGCCAGTGGTGGCGAAAGAGTCCAGTTGAATCTACGTGTCCTAAATCTGAAATAAAATGACTCAAAAACAAAATTGAAACAGACACCAGGCTGATAAGTAGCAATTGGGCCAGAAAGGGAATAAAGAAAAGTCAGCAAAGTAAACAAATCAAAGGGATGCTGGCGTTTTTGTGCCAGGGCTTGCAGGCCGCTGTCACGTGACCCGAGCTCCGGTGGAGGTGGGAGGGGAATGGAGATTTAGGCGGTGTTAAAAAGGCTCTGTAGATTTCAAACCCGCTGCTTGATTCTCTAGCAAGCAGCAGGGAAAATCGAGTTGCTCAGAATGCACGCCCAGAGAGGCTGCTCAGAATCTCAGCTGCTTCTGCGGGCGCCCAGAGAGACCGCCGCAGCGGCCCGGGGTGCAAGAGACTCCGATTTTGGGCCGGTTCTCGGCAAAGCCCCACGGGGAGGGCGCCAATTGTATCCGCGCAAAATAAATGCAATGCAGATATCAAAGAATATTTACCACTTTAATGATAAACTTACAGAACCAAAGTTCCAGAGTAGTACAGGAGGTAGGGCGGGGGGGAAAAAGGGCCAAGCCGCTGAGCCTATCGGCAGGCATACGCCGGAGGCAAACCCCGCCCCCTAAAGGGGCTGTCTTAACCCTACAGAGAGAGAGAGAGAGAGAGAGAGAGAGAGAGAGAGAGAGAGCAAGGAAGCAAAAAGGCTGTAGCAAGCCATGAGTAAGCCAGTCAGCAATCAGCAGCATCCCTCCATGGTTACTGGATCAGTTCCTGTCTCCAGGTTCCTGTGCTATTTGAGTTCCTGCCCTGACTCCCTTCAATAAAGAACTATGATGAGGAACCATAAACTGACTTTCCTCCCCAGGTTGCTCTTTGGTCATGGTGTTTTATAGTAGAAGCCTGAGGCAAGACTCAGCTGAGCCACTCTGAATTTCAGATATCATCTGTGGCAAATGAACTCAGTGTCATTGTCAACAAGTTGGTTTATAGATCACAGTCTACTGAGGCTGAGTAGTATGAGTCTGTTCATCGATGTGTGAGTCCCCCTAGAATGTATGTAACCTTCCCTTCAGATACACAACTTGGAGGACTAAGTTGGAGGAGTGGGGCAGCAGTCCATGTGGTAGAAAAAAAGTAACTTTTGTCCCTGTGAACTGTGAAGGCTGTGAATTCTGAGACCAAGTGTTCATGTCAGTTGCAACACCTGGGAGAAGAGTTTTCCATAGATATGGTGGAGCTCCAGAAACACGATTTGACACATAAATAGGGAAAAAAGTGCTATAATCTAGATGACTGTGTCAACTATCTAGGGGGGTGAGGGTGCCTTCTTAACTATTTCGGTCCACATCTCTTGCTGATAACTAAATGCCAAGGACTAAGTGCTGCTCTGTAAATTGGGTTTATTTTGACTCGTGGTCTCTAAGGTATCACTGAGTGGTCATATCTAGTGATGGCCTTTTTGCCATCAGAGTCCTGATGTGATGCATCATGGGATTAGAGAGGAGGAAGAAATGGATGGATCTGAGTTTCTTCTACCTCTTCTTACAAAGCCGTCTGTATTCAAATTATGGGAACTCAACCCTAACAACCTTCATCTTCATTACCTCTAAGAGGTCCCACTTCTAAATGTCATGGCCAAATTAAGCTTCTACCCTTTAGGTATCTCATAATGTTATAGTTCGGCTCAAGTATATCTGCTCCCTATTCATAGGCCAATAATAGGAAGACAAGAGTCACTAGGAAGAAACCTAGGTTTATTCAAGGGTCAGCACCTTGGAAGATGGAAGTAATCACTGTCTCAGAGTTCTCACTGGGGAACTCAAATATGTGAAAGTTATTTCCTTTTAATTAATTAATTTGTTTGTTTGTTTATTTACTCATTCTGTACTACAGCATGAACCCAGGACTTCCCATGGGGTAATCACAGGCTTTACCACTGTGATATGAAGGGATAAAAGGTGCAGAGGGCAATGGGCAAGAAGACTCCATGCTTGATTGGGGGTTGAGGGGTCTTCCTCACATAGGACACACATTTCTTAAATTTCTTTTTTTCTGGTTAGAACACTCATTAGAATCAGTTTTGGCTTCCTGGAGTTGCTTTCTAGAATTTTCTGGACAAAACATTTTACTTTTCTGAAACTTAAAATCTAAAGCAAATTATACACTTTGTGTTACATGAGCTATATATTTTGTTACCTGAAGGTCACCATATTTTCTGGGTTTTATAAATCTAAAGAAAGATTATTTAGCATTCAATATTTAGTCAATTAACTGCGACCTTTCTTTAAAATTTAGAAAGCTGGCACAAGAAGAGAGGAATCACTAGCAAGGGACTCATTATCAGAGCAGGGGCTGCATTTCCACACACTAAGTCTTGGACTGAAAACTTACATAGAAGATATAAGAGAAAAGCTAAATACATTGCTAAAATTTAAAACAAATGAAAAATCTTTTAGGGAAAAATTATAATACAAAATCAGCAAGCAGAATCTTTTGGGAAAAATGATATATAATGCACAAGACAATTATGTCTTTACTGACAATTAACAAAGAACCTCTATGAACAAGTGAGCAAAAATGTGAATGGATACCACATTTGTGAATTCCATTTATTATAGATTTGTTACATATTTTTATTATCATGTATATAGTAAACTAGAGTGAAATAAACATTTTTAAAGGCTATCATTTTGGACTAGTCTCCTGCAGCAAGCCCAAACAGAAAAAATGAAAACAGGAAGTGTCATGTGAGGTTCCATGTCACCAGGAGGAAACTTGACTATTTAGCTGAACTTCCAAGAAATCAGGACCACAGAGATAATGTCTGGGTTTCCCAGACACGAGAAAATCACTTGAGTGATCTGATGTCAACCAGCCAATCCTTTTCCTATTATCTCTGTCCCTATTTGTAGGGAAGGTAGCTTTGAAATGACAATCCACTGGCTTTTATTTCTGCTTTTTTTAGCCATTTTCTGTCTGAAAAACCAACTTATTCTGCTCATTGGAGTGCTTATTTATTTATTCTATTTTACTGTATGAAGTTTTGGCTGATTGTAAAAATAATAAAACCAATAAAGATGTTGAAATTCTTACAATTTTTCCTTGCAATCCAAGTAAAATTTAAAAAGACTTTGTCCTAGGGTCTAGCATTCCCAGTTCAGATTCTCTGTCTTGTAAACAAAAACACACGAGGATGTAAGTTTGTTTATAAGAACACATTCTCCATTTATTCAGTATTAAACATGAAACTAAAATCAAGAAAGAAACCTTAAAGCATTTACTGAGCTGAGCACAATGCACATGGTTGCTGAGGGGTGAGGATGTGGGTCAGAGAATCCCAGACTAAATCCAAAATATTTTAATTACATCTTTATTATAAGGGGCAAACTCACAAAACAGGAACAAGAAGTCCAACCTAAGATGTGTAGTGCAGGAATCACAGAGAGAGTGAACCCTGGGCGGGCCGGCGGTTTTCTCTGGGTACCCAAAAGGTCATACCCTAACCTGGTCCAATCTCTTTAAGGTTATTGGCTGACAGAGGGTCCCCATCACATGGTAGAAACTGTTAAATTTTCACTTATCTCTTTTGAAAGGCACTAAGAAGCAGGCACCATTTATATTTCCTTATGAGAGATGAGAACCCCAGGAGTGGGGTACAACAAGACCCTGTCTCATAGAGGCAGAACGAAATCAACCAAAACCAGGAACAACAAAAAGTAGAATCTGAGTGTCCAATCTAAAAGTTAAATAGGAAGACAAAAATAATCCTAAGAACTTAGAAACAGAGAAAAAAAGAATCAGAAATATTTTATATGTGTGGATGTTTTGCCTGCACGTGACTCCCTTAGAGTAGACTCCTTGACTGTTGGTTCATACTGAGCCCCATACACCAAGGATTCTGATGTGAACTTCTTATCTTTACTGAGAGTGATATACAACCACAGGATTCTTCATCAGTCTGACCATTTGCCCAAATGAGGAAGCAGAGTTAACCATGGGGCTTTCGTGGTCGGTGCTCTATGGCTGTGAGAAGACACCATGACCAAGGCAACTCATAAAATAAAACACTTAAGTGGGGGCCTTGCTTACAGTTTCAGAGGTTTAGTCCATTGTCATCATGACAGGGAGGATGGGGCATGTGTGCCTCTGGAGCAGTAGCTGCGAGCTACATCCTAATCCACATGTTAAAAGAGAGACACTGAACTTGTGGGCTTTTGAAACCTCACAGCCCACCCCCAGTGACAGACTTCCTTCAATAAAGCCATACTCTAACAAGGCCACACCTCCTAATCCTTCTAATGCTTTCAGATGATTCCACTCTGTGGTGACTAGGTGTGGTAGTTTGAATATAATTGGCCCCTACAAGCTCGTAGGGAGTAGCACTATTTGGAAGTGTGGCTTTGTTAGAGTAGGTATAGCCTTGTTGGAAGAAGTATGTCACTGTGGAGGTGAGCTTTCAAGTTTCCTTTGCTCAAGATTTGCTTAGTGTGACACTCAGACCACTTCCTGTTGCCTGTGGGTCAAGATGTAGGGCTCTCAGCTCGTTCTCTAGCACCCTGTCTGCCTGCACACCACGTCACACCATCATGATAAATGGGCTAAATCTCTGAAACTGTAAGGCACCCCAGTTAATTGTTTTCCTTTATAAGAGTTGCCACGGTCATGGTGTCCTAACTAAGACACTAGGCGTTCAAATACATGAGCCTATGGAAGCCATTCTTATTCAAACTCCCATAGGGCTTGATACTGAAGCAAAATCTTCAAAGAGGCCCTCTGTGTTTCTGGTTCTGAGCCAGAGTGGAGCTGAGTGAGGCAGAAAGCCAGCTGGTACACTGCCCAGTAGAGAGGGAAAGCAGCCTCCAGCAGGAAAGATAAAGCAAGTCTAAGTTAGACATCCCCGATTATGAAACCACTGCGCCACCCCCACCCCAATTCTCATTTTGAAAAATGAACACTCTGGCCAAGAGGTCTCCAGCTCTAATGGAGTGGCCGGGAGTGTGAGGAGAGACCGCAGCGCCTATGATGAGAGCTCAACCGTGACCTACTTCTCCCAGTACTCATAGTGAATTACAGGACAGCACGTCAGCTGGCGCATGTAATTCACTGTCAACACAGCACTGCGAAAACGGCTCACACAGATGCTCAATGAAAACCCGTGGCTTCTTGTCAATCTCAGTGTCTCCCGGCGTTCCTCTGCCATGGTGCGAATATACAAGCCCCAGTCGTGGGGTGTAAGCAGACAGGACCAGGAACATGGCTCAGTTAGCAAGGTTCTTACTGCCCAAGCATGACGACCTCACTTCAGCCTCCAGGAAGCAGTGTAAAAAAGCCAGGCAAGGTAGTGCAGGTTGCAACACTAGACACAGAAGAGTCCTGGGGCTTTGCAGCCTAGTCAGTCTAGCTGAATCAGAAAGTTCCAGGTTGACAAAAGTCGTGTCTCAAAAAATAATGTTCATTTGGGAACTCACCAAGGCCAGTTGGCCTGGGTCTGAAAAAGCCTGGGATAAAACCGGACTAGCTGAACATAGCGGACAATGAGGACTACTGAGAACTCAAGAACAATGGCAATGGATTTTTGATCCTACTGCACGTACTGGCTTTGTGGGAGCCTAGGCAGTCTGGATACTCACCTTACTAGACCTGGATGGAGGTGGGTGGTCCTTGGACTTCCCACAGGGCAGGGAACCCTGATTGCTCTTCAGACTGAAGAGGGAGGGGGATTTGATTGAGGGAAGGGGAGGGAAATGGGAGGCAGAGGCGGGGAAAAGGCAGAAATCTTTAATAAATAAATAGAGCAATAGAGGAAGACATTTAATATCCACTTCTAGCCTATATACACACGCACACACACATGCGCACAAAGATGTAAGTAGATATTCGTAGCAACAAATTTAGCAATCTCTTTTCCCCCAACACCTAAGTGAGAAGCCAAGTATATGGTTTTATATAAAATGGCCCTAACGGATCTTAGGTTCCCGCTGCAGGTGCACTGAAGAGCTGACTGGATCTTGGGCATGCTGATTTCATTCCTGAGTTAGTTCACACTGCATCCCTGTTGGAAGGCGGTGATGGCCTGCTTGGGAGAAGCCGTAGCTGGAGGCTGCTTTTGCGGGGAGTATCTTGGTCCTGACCCCTTCTTGTCTCTCTGCCTGGCTCCTCTCCTCCCTTTCCTCCACTCCTCCTCCCCCTCCCTTATTCCACGAGCATTCTCTCATCATAGAGTCAGAAGTGATGGAGCCAGCTGGCATAGATCAACATCTCAAACATACATACACACACACACACACACACACACACACACACACACACACACACAAGTAAACATTCCTCCTTTAAGGCTTTTCTGTTTTTTTAAAGGTGTTGTTGCCGAGATTAAAAACCTGATTAACACACCAAAGTTCCAGTCAGTTAGCTGAAGTCGTTCCCCAAAATTACTATGAGTTACAGCAGACAGATCTATCCCTGGGACTCCTAACTTTAGTCTTCTGTGCCAACACTTTGCATTACACTGCCAGACAGATTCATTGGTTTTACCAGTGAGCTGTCCTCACACATTGCACCCAGCCAAAGTTCATTGTCAATCACTTAGAGCTGCAGGGGAGCCCGAAGTCCTCCTCCATCAGCAAGATTACACAGGCTGCTAACTATCTTCCTTACATGGATTCTGGCTGTGTGCTCCCAGCCACGCCTTACGTGGTGACACAGAAACCTGCTAACTGTGCCAAACTCTTCACCAGAAATAATGATTTATGCAAACAGCCTTTGGCTCAAGGTGTCTAGTGGCTGTGTGCAGCTGTCCTGGATTCCTGGAAGCGCTTTCCTCTGATCTCCTGCATTTTTCTGCCATTCTTCCATACCCGGGCAGCCTGCAGGCAATCTCAGGCTGCACAGACCAACCTTACTGAGGCTCGGACAAAGCATAGGTGTGTGCCCCACTCGAGCTTTGGAGGCCTCCACGGGGTGCAGCAGGTACCCCAGGCTATCCTCGGATGAGAGCGAGCTGACGGAACTCTCCAGAACATTAGAGTCAGCTGCCCAGAATCAAGCGATCTGTTCACAGCTGGTCGGTTTTGACAAGGAATAATATACGCTCGTGACTTTTAAAATAGAAGCTGTGCTGGGAGGCCAGAGGCAATAGAGAACCAAGCACTTACAAAAGTGAGTAATTCAAAGCAGCACTTCCCTTTCTTTTTTTTCCTACATCTGGGGACCGACTGTCTTGACAGGTGAAAAGGAAGTCAGTATTTGCCTTTCTAGGTCGATGAGCCCTTTGGGTCTTTCTGAGTGTAGAAATAGCTTCAAGTGTTGGCATGCATCTCGGGATCCTGGCCACAAGTCATTTCTCGCCCTCAAGTTAACATCCCTTGCGCGATAATTACTGAGATAACCTTTCAATAAACGTGTCCTTCCAGCGTGCGCTGCTCCTCTGGGCCAACAATTTATTTTGTCCTTCCCATGAAAAGCTGTGGCAATAGAAGCATCAGGGGCTGCTCATGGGGCACAGAGGGGACTGATAGGCACACACAAGTGACTTCACCATCTCTGGGGATGAAGAGCAAAATCTGGCTGCCTTATTTCAAGTGAGAATTTGAGTCTCACCCAGACCCTCGAGAAGCAGCAGCAGGAACCAAACACTCAGGAGGTGTTTGTGGATGTAATTATGGGGTACCAGTTCTGCAAGATTGCACAGGTAGGGGTGTGCTAAATTTAGCAGGTTGCTTTATTAGTGTTGACCAGCAGCATCCCAGGGATACAGGATGTTAAGCACTGTACCTGGCAGGATGTTCTTGGTGTTGGGCCTGGAAATCAATAGGAAACATGAAGCTCATTTGTCCCAGCAGCCAAGTACTGCTCAGCATCATTAATAAGCCAGTCTATCTGTCTATTGTTGCTGGGACCAATGGTGGCAGATCGGTTGGAGCTGATGGAAGACAACTTCCCTTCCCTTTTGTGGTTACAACCTGTGTGATATATTTCAATGCTGGCTCATAGTGAGCTGGACTGCTTCTGAAAGAATTTCATCACAACGCATTTCAGCGTGAGCTATGAAGACTGTGGTTCTCACTAGAAATTTATAGGTCACACTTATTTAACAATTGCTAAAGATTCTGAGAACAAGATCCCCAGAGACGATCAGGCAGAGTGCTTTGTGGTTTGGCAGTAGACTGTAAATAAGCTTCTGTTGGACTCATACGCATTGCCTGCGGCTACTTTGGGGCTATAAAAATAATTTTAAATAAGAGATGGAATTGCCCCCAAGGCTCAAACTGTTGACTTTGTGGCCTTTTAAGAAAGCCTTCAGACCCTGCTCTAGGGCAATGTCCAAGGCTGTATGTTGTCTGTAGCTCCAAAACCTAGTGTTACTTGAACACAATGAGATTTCAGAGAGTGACAAGCAGCAGAGATATCAAACTGGTGGCCCAGAGTCTGTTGGTGTGTGTTGGCAGCATAAGTATTTTTCTTAATATTAGGATATTATATGACCAGGAGATGTCTTAGAAATTTGGGCAACCCAGCCACACTGATTCTCTTTCCTCTGCAGACACCCAGGGGTCAGTGTTGTTCTGCCTTGGCACAGTGCCCATCACTTCTCTCCCCACCATCAACAATGTCAGATACTTTCTTCATGATTCAGTTTTTTGGGACCTGCACCCTAGAAGGCATTAGAAAACATCATCGGCCAGCCGTTACAAAAGCTTGCAGCCCCAGACTAAAATAAAGATTCTTTGTGCTTGCACTCTCTCTGGTTACATACTCCCTAGTCCTGGCTTGGTCACACTGACCTGAGGGGGTGTCACCATGACGACTTCACCATTCTATTGATGATGACATTAATAAATCAAATGGAAGGACATCACAAAATTGGTACTTCATGATAAAAATGGGAAGCGAGGCTATAAGACAGCTAAGAAAACAGAAAACTACTGTCTTCATCATTAGGGAGACAACATTCCTCTCCCAGTCATTGGTAACTAGTCCTCACTGAACTATCAGATGATGAAAAATCCAGTCACTTTGCCATCCTTATATTTCTTTGTATCAGTCAGGGTTCTCTAGAGGAACAAAATCAATGGCTGCAAGAAATAAAGACATACCTTTTTTTAAAAAAAGGTGTCCTGAGTCAGCGTAGGGCTAACTTCAAATAAACAGAAAATATTAGGTCCCTGCTGGTGCCTAATAATCCAGCTATTTTTTCCTACTCAAAGTCCACTAAGCCACTCCAGTCCCAAACTAGAAGTTGAGAGTAGAAAATTACTGGCAGCCAGGCTTGTCTGATAAGATTTCAAATAAATGGTGTAAACACGTAGAAATAAATTCATTCTTTTTTTTTGCCCTTTTTTGATGAGAAAAAGACAAACAGAAGTTATAGCGTGAAAGACAAATACCCAAGCAATATATGAGATTGTACTCTCTTGTTTATTAAAGAAGAGGGGCAGGTCCCATGTTCAGGTTTTATAAACTGTTCTCTGCACTCAGTCATTACACCTGCGACTGTAGACAGACACCTGGCTTCACAAGATTGTAAAATAAACTGCCTGGATTTCACTGCTTTAAGTCCCCATCATGCTTCTTATGAAGTGAGGGTCATTGTTTCTCACAATAGGATAGGTAAGTAGGTAGATAGATCGGTAGATAGATGGATAGATAGATAAATAGATGTAGATATATATATAGAGAGAGATAAATGTAGAAAGATAGATGTAGAGATAGATAGATAGATAGATGATAGATAGATAATAGATAGATGTAGAGATAGATAGATGTAGAGATAGATAGATAGATAGATAGATAGATAGATACAGATAGAGATGCTGGTAAATTTTAAAGAAGGGATTTAATAGGTTGGCTGTACATAGTTGGCCAGCTGGTCCAGCAATAGTAGCCTGAATGCTGAGAGCCAGAGAGTCCCGTGGCTGCTCTTTCTAAGAAGCTGGAGACATCGGAACAAGGCAAGCCAGTGAACAGTGTCCCTGGGTATGTTAAAGTCCTCAGAGTCAGTCCACACTGAAAGGCTGCTGTATCCGTGGTGATGGCAGTGGCAGATGGCCAGCACAGGCAAAACAGTGTTTACACATTGACTGGATTTATCCTTCTGCTGTCTTTTCTTTTTTCCTAACAAGGGCTGCAGACCACTCCCAGAGACCATTCGAATTCAGGGTAGGGCTTTCTCCATCAATGACTGCATTTTCTGCCAGTCACCTCTGGAAATCCCTCACACCCAGAAGTGTGCTTTATTAATCTCTAAGGTAGCTCTCAATCCAACCAAAGCTATGGTTACGTTTGACTACCATTCTCGTCCACTAAAGGGCGTCCTTCTGATTTGCTAATTTTTTTTTTCCAGGGAATCTCTCTAAGTGAACATTCTACAAAAATGGGATGGTTGACTCCCTACACAGAGCCACTCGCTGTTTAAGAATTCATATTCCTGGATTCATCTGAGGCCAGCAGGATCGCAAACCCTTCACCTGGGAAGCTGTCATCCACATGCCTGCAGTCTTTCATCTGTACCACAATCTTGACAATTCCTCTAGAGGCCTTTGGAATTCCAAGGATAAAAGTATATTTTTGTCTTTAGAACAAAATTAATTTTGGCCGGGCAGTGGTGGCACACACCTTAATCCCAGCACTAGAGAGGCAGAGGCAGGTGGATCTCTGTGAGTTCCAGATCAGCCTGATCTATAAAGAGAGCTCCAGGATAGCTAGAGCTGTTACACATTGGAAAAAACAAAACACTATTTAATTAGAAATTATTTACGTGTCCGTGTATTGGTATGTACATGTGAGTGTGGGTACCCGTACCTGTAGGGGCCAAAAGAGAGTACCAGATCCCTGAAGATGGAGTTATAGGTGATTGTTAGCAGCCTTGGTGGTGCCAGGGACTGGACTCTGGTCCTCTGAAGAGCCGCAAGTGCTCTTCACCCCTCAACCATCTCTCCAGCCCCTATATTTGTCTTTGGAATGCAACTGAACACTTTTCTTGCCATCTCTAAGATTTACTTGCTTTGCATTCCAAGATGAGACAAAAAAACACATTGATTTTTTTTAATATTGTAAAAAATTTATAATTGCATTTCTCTCCCATCTGTTTGCTTATACAGTTTAGCACTGAAGGGGCTTAGTTCCTTATTTAGAACCTTACTAGAAGTTTGAGGCACAAAACCCCCAAATCCCACAACTAACTGCAAACAAACTTCAGCAGCCAGTTAGCATAAAAAGGCATCTGGGGCTTGGCATAGTGGTGCCTGCCTTTAATGTCAACATTCCAGAAGCTGAGGCCAGCGAATCTCTGTGAGTTTAGGGCCAGCCTGGTCTCCATGGCAAGTTCCCAGGCTAGCCAGAGCTACATAGTGAGATCCTGTCTAAAAACAAACAACAACAGAACAGGCATTCAGGCTGAGTTTCATCTTCGGCACAGTAGGCGATGACTGGGATTTGGCAATAGACGCAAAGATTCTTGAAGAGGTAGCATTGGTTCCAGAAAAGCTGGAGACTGCGGGGTGGGGGGTGCGGGGGGGGCGAAGCCAGCTAGTTAAGCCTTCTGTATTTTCATATCTGTCAAGAGAGACTCTTCGCATCTTTTTAAAATGCAAAAGCAGCATAGTTAGAGAATGAAACCTTCCTTCCAAAGTCTTGGTTATTTCTGTGTGAAAATCACAATAAAGTTACAGTTTTATTTTATTTTTAGGATACTTTCCTAAGTCACTGGGGACTCATCCCAAGACGCCATTCAAGGTGTCCAACAGCAACTGAATGGATCATAGATGTTTTGACGTTCACATCTTCAGTTCCAACACCATGGAAGCTTGGGTCTGCCTGCTGAATTGCTGCCGTGGCTGGCCATACCTGGCTCTCTTGTTTTTTATCACACACAAGTATCCTCTTTCTTCTAACAGTACAGGAAAAGTATTTTGCTTTCTCTTTGGTGTGTGTGTGCATGTGCGTGTGTGTGCACTCATGGGTTTGTGTGCACGCATATCAAGATTGGGCATATACATCACAGTGCTCGGTGGAGGTCAGAGGACACCTCTGTAGTCAGTTCTTGCCTTCCACCTCCTTGTGGGTTCTGGGCACCATGGGAGCTAATGAAAGAAATGACCGTGTGTTTGGTTTCAGAAGCGGCATTAATCATGATGGAATGCAGGTGAGTATAAAAGTAAAAATAAATAAATAAAAAACCAAGAACAGGCTGGCTTCTTTTTCCCAGTAATAAAATTGCCTGGGCTGAGTCCTTAACAGAAACAGACAGGTGAGAGGCAGGAATGGGAATTAGCTTGCCTCGCCGCTCTTGAGGAGCAATCTGGCATTTAGCTGGAGGTAGCTACTGTAAAAAGATTTGTGGCCCTGACTTTGACAAAGAAATGAAATGTCAGGGTTTCGTTCCTGGTGGAGTGATGTCGGGTCAGTGTGGGTGACATCCTTCATCGCGAAGTCTGCTGAAAATCTATTTTAAAGCGTATTTGTCAATTTAGCAAACATGCTGCGGTATTCAGACGTAGTAGAATATGAATTAAGGAGATGCTGTGTGAATGTGTTGGTTGGTGTGGGGGCTGAATGCAAAATGACCTGTGAAAAATAAATAAACAGAACTTAAAATAGCACAAATCTTCCGATGGCAGCCCTGAAAACATGTTCATTTTTAAGTGTTGAAAGAGTCTGGAGTGGCAAGTGTATTGGGCTGGATTCTTCTGTAAGGTACCCGTGTTAACTCTTCAATATTATAATAGATAATCTTGGTCGTCACCTTGGTCGCACTGAAAAAAAAGCAGCTAGGAGATTTGAAAAGCACATCTCTGGGTGGGCGAGTCTGTGTAGACATCTCCAGAAAAGATTACTAAGGGTAAAGGACCCACCCTGAATGTGGGTGCTATCATCACGTGACCTGGGGTCCTAAAAGAATCAACAAGAAATAAGAGGAAAGTCTAGAGTGCAGGCATTCTCTCTCTGCTTCCTGGCCACCGTGTTGTGAGCTGCTCTCCTCCATCATCCCCCCGCCCCTGTCATGATGGACTTGACCGTCGAGCTGAGAGCCCAAAGAAATCATCCACAGTTTCCCTCAACTGCGTGTCACAAGAGAAAAGCTGACCATTAGTGACAAATGACCTGAGACCAACAACTTACAAGGAATGATGGTTGATTTTGAGTCGCCATCCTTTGACCAGCAACAATCAAGGGTTTGTCCCATCATGGCAGGGAAGCCACAGCAGCACACAGGGAAGGCACGGAACAGGAACAGGAAGTCAGGTGGTGGCTCTGTATTCATAGTCAGGAAGCAGAGAATGAACAGGAAGTAAGACCCTCCGCCACCCACTTCTTCCAGAAAGGTTTAACTTCCCAAAGGTATCACAGCCTTCACCAAAGACATGCCATCTGGGGACCAAGTGTTCAGAGACAGGAGCCTATATGGGGTGGGAGTCACAGGTCAGGACAGCCCCCTCAAGGGTGTGCTCCCAATGGCCTAACTTCCTCTCACCAGGTCCTATCCCATAAAACTCAACTCCTTCACAATAGCACCTCAGGCTGGGAGGAAAGCCCTTGGGGGCCTACTCCACAGTACCCAGACTAGTTATTTCACTTCCTCGGTCCTCTCATCCGCAGAAAAAAAATATAAATAAAGAAAATTTAAGTGGGCAAAGCAAAAAGAGCTCCGAAGCTCTGTGTATTAGATACTAGTCTTGAAGCTGTGTTCTTTTTGCGTCTTACCAACTCTGGTCACTGAAGTAACTTACCTCCGAGAGTTTTCTCGGGGCATCAACCTTCAAAACGTAGGATGCTTTTAGCCTGGTGTCTATTCCAACTCTGTACTCTAAAGATCCCCGTGCAGCTTTTGCTCTTAGAAATTCAGCACTTTTGCAAGGTGCCTGGCTCTGCCACTCACTACACGGGCTGTAATGAAATATGCATGGGCCCTGAAGCGCTCTTCACGTGTAACTGGAAGCCACCCAAGTGCCACATGCGTGGCACCAGGATTAGCTGGGAGAGCATAGGGGGCATAGGGAAGCCATTGCTGACTTGACTGGAACTGGATCTGGGCTCGGGTCAGCTGACAGATATGGCAAGGGGCCATGTTGATGGCCTGGCTCACTGCCAAGATACAAGCTACCATCCGTCTCTTTTGCTATAATCAGAAGGTGTTCCCACTTCTTATCCTAAGCTCTGGGCAAGGTCATGTCCTTGCATTTGGGGTCTACTTTGTTTGACACACTGCATTTATCACACTGTAGGCTCTGCGAATCCATGTCCTCCTCTATTACAAAGTTTAAACAAAGTTCAGTGTTGGAAAGTTGTGGCCTCCAGAAGCACACAATCAAGAACCTTCCATCCACAGAGAAGCCATAAGGAGTCAAGAGATTTCCCCCGAGTACCACGCAGGCCCACTCCATCGACATGTTTCTCAGAGGACATCAGTAAGGATTGACTCTGTGTTTAGCATGGCTCAGATCAAAAAAGAAGAGCTGTCTTTTCAGGGAGCCCTGATAAGGTCAGGTGTCCCCGGACAGAGACACCCAGAAATTCAGTCTTGGGTGCCCCTTGCTCAATGAGAAATCTACTTTTTTAGATCACAGGTCATCGTATTTTGGGGGAAGTGGTCTGAGGATAACCGTAATGGTCAAAAAACATAGCTAATCTGTGTGGGAAGTAGTGCCCTGACTTTTAGGAAATAGAAAATCAATTTCCAGGCACTGTACACAAGAGTTGCTACCCATTTACATCTAGTGGCTTTTAGCTGCTCTGCATATTAAATAGTTGCTTTGTGTGTGGCAGGCATTCTTCTGAAATCCTCATGAGGGAGACTTAGTTCTCATGGCAACCTATTATTATAGCCAGAAGGAAACTGAGGCATTTGAATTGCAGCAACTTATCCACAGCAAGGAGACAGCTGAGCAGGCTTGCAGCTTCAGGACAGGACCCAGCCTCTAGGTGGGACTGCCACTCTGTCACAGAGCTCTGAAGACTGTGGAAGTAAGCCTGAATCAGCCTCCCAGATTTGACTCTGCGATGTGGATTCTCAAGAACTCTAGTATGGACTTCAATGGGAGGGTATATGGGCAGGATATCAAACCAAGGATCTCATGTATGATAGGTAATTACTCTACCACTGAGCCACATCACCAGCCCTTGTAGCCCAGATCTTAGATGTCTCCCTAAAGAGGGAAGCACTGGTTGCCAACTAATGGCCCTACTAGTAGGTAATAGAACCTGTAGGAAGTGGAACCTAGTAGAAGGGAGTTGGGTATTGTGGGTTTGCTCTCAGACGGAATTGGGATGGGGTCTTCCTTTGTTTTCCCAGCTGCTAGAAGGTAAGCAGACCTGTTTGTCTCATACCCCCACCATGAGTACTATGTCATCACTGGAAACCAGGGACTGATGTAACATGATTATCAAAAACCCATACACAGATACTGCGGTTCAACCTGAAGATCAAAACAGCAAAGCATTCAGGCCACTAGAGAGCTCTTACCTCTATGAAATCTTCAGACTGAAAGAGAGCAAATTCATGTCTCATTCTGCCTTATATTCCTCTCTAGTGCTGGGATTAAAGGCGTGCACCACCGCCGCCCGGCCTCAGTGGCTAACTAGTATGGTTGCTGGGATTAAATGTGTGTGCCACTGCTGCCTGACCTGTATGGCTGACAAGTGTGATGAGATCAGACTTCACATTCTGATCTTCAGGCAAGCTTTACTTACTAAAATACAAACGAACTATCTCTACAGACTAATTCCTCTTAAAGCACGCATAGTCTTTCCTGAATTGATTGTCTCGGGCACTTTGTCACAGTCAAGGCAAGTTAACACACAAAACCTTAAAGAGAGTAGATAGCGTGGAAGGCAAAGACCTTCAGCATTAAGATGCTGTCTAGACAGACCCTGTGATAGGTCACCTTCACTGTCAATTTGACTGGATTAAGAATTGCTTAAGGGACAGGACACACCTCTGGATATATCCTGTGAGGTCATTTCCAAATAGCTTTAACTGACCAAGCCTAAACATGGGTGATAACATCCCTGATGCTGGGTCCGAGAGAAAGAGAGAGAGAGAGAGAGAGAGAGAGAGAGAGTTAAAAAGAAAGACCTCTCTCTACAGCCTGGTTTTCTGAGATGCGAGGCAGCAAGGAGCTGCCTGCATCATGTGAGATCTGTGCTATGGTGACCGTATCACCTTAAACCCTGTACCAAAGCAAGTCCCTCCTTACAGTTGCCTCTGCTGGCCATTTTGTTACAGCAATGATATGGAAGCTAATGAGACCTTGCACAGCTGTGGCGACTCTGCTGGGCCAGTCTGCAGAGGCAGCGTTCTTCAGGAGAGGTGGCCCCACGCCTGGCAGCCAACGTTCTCCACTCTCTTGGTTTGGTGAGAACTCTGCAGCCAGCAAACTACCAGGCATGCCAGGTTTACGTCTAAGCCCTGCTTTCCACACATGAGGCAGGGTAGAAGAGCCACCACCAAGATTTTAGCTGAATCACAGTAGTTCTGCTCTGACTCCATTGTCGCAGGCGCATGTGACCACTACAGCTCATTGAGTCATGGAAGCTGTGTAGGGAAAGGTTTGTGATCAAGGTCATTTTGCAGCAAGAATGTCTGGAGCAGGTCGGTGTTCAGGCACTTCTGGAGGGTCCCCAAGTATAGAGTCATGAGGCAGCAAGTATTGATACTATCTCACAAAGTGCCAACTCTGGGTACTGTATCACACTTGGGAGGAGCAGCCGAGAAGCTGGCCCCTTTGGTCCACTCAGCCTAATCGGACTCTTGTGGTGGGTATCTTGGGATTGATTTTTTTGTCTACAGGAATCTAGGATCATAAAATGACTGTTCTCTATTATAAGCTGATTCTGATGGACACCCCATCAAAAGGAAGACTCCCCCACCCCTTTAGAATAGATTAGAGTAGCTTTTGTAATGTCTAAACAGTTCTTAAAATCAAACATCTGTGACATTCTGATAGTTTAACTTACTTAAGGTAAAGGGATATTTATTTCTCAGAAATTTTATACTAAACCCTCTTGAACTGGCCTATGTAGTCAGAGTGAGCTCCATGTATGTCTGTGAGCTTGACCTTCAGCCCCAGGCTGCACGTCTCTGCTTGGCCAAGCTTCTTTCTGTTTGCAGGAAGCTAGCCGAGCTCTTGTGAGATCTGCTGCTGAAAGGTAGGCACTGTCTTTGTAAAGACCCGAGGCAGGAAAACAGTAGAGGACAGACCTCTGATGGCTAATGGATGGGTATTACGATGGTGAAGGATATCTGGGCACTCTCTACAATACCTTCTGAGGTATTGTAGGCTTGGATCTCAGAAAGGGTGGCATTGCTAGTCAGTGCCTCTATTGTTAAAGCAAAAAAAAAAAAAAAGAAACAGATTGTTGAGCCAGCTTCCTGCAATTATCTTATGAATTCATCTGAGTTGCTATTTATAAAAAGGCGGGTGCTCAACATGGCAGCCACTAAGTTCTCACGCGTGCCCACTTTCCACAGCTAACACCATCTCCAACAACACACCTTGCTGTACACATGGTAAGTGATGAGATTGGAAACAGAGCCAAACACACCACAGCAGCTAGATAGGGCAGCGGCTCTCAACCTTTCTCATGCTGCGACCCTTTAACACACGCTGTGGTGACTCCCAACCATAACAATATTTTGCTGCTGTTTCATAACTGTAATTTCGCTACTGTTATGAATTGTATGGTAAATATCTGATGTGTGGGATTCAGAAATACAACCCCACAAAGGGTCACATCCCACAAGTTGAGAACCACTATGGTAAATGATCCTCAGATACACAAAGAACCTCTACATGTTCTTGCTGGTGGCCTCCTCTGGCTGGGCACCCGTTCCTCATTTTTCTCCATGGGACTCTGTTGATCTTGGTGACTTCAGGGTCAAGCTTCTCTGGTTACTGTCCAGCCTCCTTCAAAGTGATGTGTTTGCCAGGTGTCAGCATGACTTTAGTGTGACATTTGTCTTATCACAACCTCCTTTATCTTCTTTCCCTCAGAACAAAATAATTGGTGGTACTCAAGCCAGGGACCTTGTTTATGAGCAGTGACAAGATGGTAGGCTGACATCCAGGGATCAGTCTCAGTGGCAGAGTTGTGAGGTCACTCCTTCAGAGGACACACAGACTCATTTATATATATTTAGACATGGTTTCTCTGTGTGACAGCTCTAACTGTCCTGGGACTAGCTTTTGGAGACCAGGCTGGACTTGAACTCACAGAGATCTGCCTGCCTCTTACTCCTAAGTGCTGGGATTAAAGGAATGCAACACCACCACCCAGCAAACACACAGACTCCTAATGCCAATAGAAAATCTGTATCCATTGACTGGCAAGCTGTGTGGGGAACTTGCCCAAATTGTGCAGCCACTAGTTTTATTGATCTTGGCTTTTTATGCACCAAAAAGCATATCCTGGAGGACACACTGCAGTGAGCAAGAACAGTTAGCAATAAATGGAGCTATGGAAGGCAAAAGCAAGGTTAGTGTTCCTGGGGACTTTCCCGAAACTGTGGACTATGACAGATTAAGTTTCTGTCCTCATTTTGACAGGAGTTGACGTCTATGTGCTGGGCTCTTAGGTCAGATTGGTGCCTCCATTATGGTGTCAGCGGTGCTAAGGTCTGGAAGTCTGTTCCATGAGAACCTCATCTGTGAGTAGTAACTTGCTAGCAGGCCGGTACACCAGGAACCAAGTTCTACGGTCCCAGGAGGACTTCATTTAAAAGATCTGAGCAGGTCTCTCAGCAATTTGGGGAAATCTGAACCCCCAACCTTTTGACTAAAGGGACACTCATCTGTCTCAACTGACAGAGACAGGACCGAACAGTGTGGGGCCTGCAAGGAGCTGTCTAGTTCAATTTCTCTCAGGACTGTGTGCTTGCAGGTGGTGCCTTTGATCTCTTTACCAGTGACTCTATGAATGGGAAGCATTCACAAGTTTCAAAATTGAGCAGGATTGCTTGTTCTGATTCTGGAGATCTGTACTCTGAAAACAAGTCCAAGTCCCAGAGTCAGTGTGCGGAGATGTGACCCCAGTGGCGGAGTCTCCAACCATCTCCCAGCAAAGGCAACCAGAGGCCAGACCATGACATAAGTCACAAGGAGATGGCAGAAACATACTCTGGGCCACAGACACTTTCCCAGCTCCTGTCCCTCTGCCAGAAACAGGGACAAAGAGGCTGATATGACAGAAATCACTGCAGACTCTAAAACCAACCTCTTCAAAAAGTAATGCGTGTAAATAATCCAGGCTAGGCATGGACAGGCCCTCAGAAGAAAACTTAGTGCTTATTCTCCTCCTTTTCTTATTCCTCTTCATCTTTTCCTCTTCTTCCTCCCCTTCCTACTCCTCTTCTTCTCTACCTTCTCCTCTTCATTTGTATCACCCACCTTCTCCTGCTTTTCCCACCTCTCACTTCTCTTCCTCTTCTCCTTTCTTCTCCTTGCCCCTGATATCAAGCAGGCATTCTACCATATAAGTGGAAGCAACAACAAATAGGACCCAGAACCCAAGAGACTAAGGGCATCGTCCACTCCACAATGGGTCCAGCAGCCAGGCAATTCTGGAATTTAACTCTCAAGGTAAATTCTTTTCTGAGCCACTAGTTCCCAGTTGTCTGAACTTTTCTGAGATCGAATCTGTTACCAGTATCAATGTCCCTTAGAAAGATGTTGAAATGATGTATTTTATAAAAGTAACTTCTCCATTTTCAAGGAAAGAGAAGGACCTTGCCTTTTCTCTAGCCATTTTTAGAGAAAAAAACAAAAACAACCTTAAATGGGCAAATAAATTCTGAACTGCCCCTTCCCCAGAAATGAGCCCTCGAGTCCCTACTAATAGACAGAAATGTGCCCCTTGAGTCCCTACTACTAAATAGAAATGTTGGTTCAGCAGTGGGAACTGCAGAGGAAGGTCATGGGATATGGAGGAGTCACTATCATTGACAGCATGTCTTCACTTCAAGAAGAACTTGGCTATGGTCACCTTGTCTCAAGTGACATCACAAATCTTGTAGACAGTGAACAGAAGATCCATCTACTCTAGCTGGTATCGAGTAGCCATTGCCCCTAATCCCCAAGCAACATTTTTTAAGGCAGTCTCAAACTGTATTCCTGGCTGGACTGGAACTCACTGTGTAGACCAGGTTGACCTAGAACTCACAGAGACGCACCTACCTCTGTTTCTTGTGGCAGAAATTCATGCCAGTCTGGGGCCAAAGGGTTAGCAAGTAACCCTGGCTAGCCATGAACTCTTGCTGGGCTATACCTGGCCTTGCTCCTTTTCACTCAGCCCCCAATCCAATCCATCCTTTGTGTTACAGATACCTTTTGTTGCCCTATGTGAATCTCGTCTGAGAGTTTCCATGGATACAAAAACCTATGCAAAACTTGGTTTAGAGGAAACCCAGAAAACCGTGGTACCACATGAATCAGGTATTTCTACCTGGCACTGTATTTTTTGGAAACTTCATTCAGATGGTTTTGAGATATGGAAATCTACAAGCTAAAGTGTAAGTACAGGAAAAAATAAAGATGCCAAGAGGCGAAGGGAAAATGCTTCAGTTCACCGACACTGAGCCCCCTGCAGCTGCAGAGCCTAAGTTCATTCTCAAGGTGTCTCTGAGTCATTTTACAAACCCGGGTGAACCCACACATCCATTCAGAGTTACACACGACATTTTGTTGGCCAACACTTGGCTTGAAGAACAGAGGACCTGGTCATATTGAGAATGGGAAGAAATGCTCTCAGGTAGAGGACTCTGGGATCAACAGGGTCATAGCATGTTATGATTTATGGGGTGTTATGATTTATCCACCCTGGTGGGTCCCATGGCTGGTGGAGGACTACGTGACTGTGGCTAGTAAGGACAAACAGATACGCCATGCAAAGAGTATGGCATTTGGGTATGGAGAGTTTATTCAATGTATATTGAAAGGGTATAAGGTTAGGGGAATATGGGGGTGAAGAGAGAGAAATAGAGGGAAAGAGAGGGAAGAGGAGAAGAGGAGGAGGCAAAGAGCTACCTCTACAGAAGGACAGACACACAAAGAGAGAAGGGACCAAGACCAGCTTGCCTCATCGGGAAGGGGAAGATTGGGAGTGGGCAGAGATTGTCTCCTAAAGGAACAGGGTACCCAGGTGACAGGGCAGGCCAGTGTAATTTCAATTATAACATTCCTGTCTTTCTTTTATCATAAAAAGGTGAGGAGTTAGGTGTGGCAAGTTAAGGGGATGAGGGCATCAAGTTCTTGAGACTGCTTCCTGCGATTTGTAGACATCAAAATCTTGGGGAACCTGAGAAACCTGGGATGTTTGCCACATCCTGGGGTAGCTGATTGCTTCACTCCTGTCCAGGGTTTGTGGGGTGGAACTGTCCAGTGTCTCTTGGATGTGGTGAGGTGTTGGCAGAGCAGAGGACAAAGTTAAGTTTAGGAAGAAAACATTTTTCTTTAGGTCCTGATAATTGAGGCAGAGGGTGCCAGGACCAGGGAATGGTGGGAAGATTTGGGATCTTAGGGTGTGGTAATTAAGAGAGGGGTGCATCTGACCTATTTAAGGTGAATCCTTCAATTCAGCTCCCTGGAACTCACAAGAATTCTTTGAGTTGGTAAAAACATAAGTTTTAGACACATACATCACATACACAGCAGCTGAGTCTGGTTCAGTGCCCAATTGCTTGACAAGCACAGCAACAGGTGCAGTCAGTTCAACATTATAGTTCACCTCTTCCGCCGTCATTGACTCTATAACCTCAGCTTGCTGGAAGTCCTGTAAGCTTCAGCTCCATTGCTTCAGGTATTTTGTTATGACAATGGAAAACAGATAATTCAATTGTGAATCCATCTCAGTCATCAAGAGAAAACTCTTAAACTGCAAATGATATAACCTCATTGTTTAAATCTTTTCATAGCTTCTTGTGCCTTTTATACCTCACTAGTGAGATACCACTATTTTTGTGTTTACAGAGTGCACAGTTAGTGTTTCCAGCAAGGTGTCAAGTTCTTGGAGGTCTGAAGTGATGTTGCTCACTTTCTCCTTCTGGCCTGTACCTCCACCTCAGCCCAGGTCTTAGCTCTTGCTCTTTTGACCTTCATTTGTAGTTTGCCAGTTTTCTACAGATGTCTCCAAAAACTTTTCCCCCTCTTCCAGCTCCTTGTCTATCACCCAGATTCTCCTCTATAATCTTTAGCTGTCTGTGAGAGAATTCCAGAGCCCTGTCTTGTCATCACTTCAGATATGACACGTCCAAAATAGAATGATTTATATTCAGTGCAAAACTGATCCCACAGTCAACTTCCTTGCCGTCGTCAAATATATTGCAGTTCCCTCCATCATAAAATCATTTTTTACAAAAATACACATTGTACGTGAAATGTGTATTTCATGGCACTCTAGCACGCTGAGGCTGATTCAGTACCCAATTCCCTGACAAGCACCAGCAACAGTGACAGCAGACCCAGTGTTATATGTTGCCTCTTCCGCCTCCATTTACCTCAGCTTGCTAGAAGTTCGGTAAAATCCAGTTGTGTTGTCTTGGTTATTTTGTTAAAGCAATGGGAAACAGAGTGTTCCATTGTGAATCCATCCCAGTCATCAAAAGAAGAACCTTTCAAAACTGCCAATGACATTACCCCCTTGGTTAAATCTTTTCATGGCCTCTTGTGCCTCTTATTGTAAGCATACGCAAGTTCTGGCCCAAGTGACATCTTAGCTTCTTTTCCAACCCACTGTCTTAGTTAGGGTTTCTATTGCTGTAAAGAGATACCATGACCAAAGTAACTCTTATAAAGGAAAACATTCAATTAGGGTGGCTTGCTGACAGTTCAGAGGTTCAGTCCATTATCATGGTGGGATGTGGTAGCATGCACGCACATAAAGTAGGGAACAGACTGTCTCACTGGGAATAGCTTGTGCATAGGAGACCTCAAAGCTCACCACCACAGTGACACACTTCCTTCAACAAGGCCATGTCTACTCCAACAAAGCCATAATAGTGCCACTCCCTTTGGGTGCCATTTTCTTTCAAACCACCACACCACCCTTCTCTGTTCGCTGTCTGGGTTGCTCTGCAGGCTTCTGACCCTGCTATAATTGTCTGGGTAGTGTGGTTTACAGCTCTTCTGGGTGGCCCAACAAGAGAACTGTTCTCTAGTTGCAAAGAACCACTTGTTCGTCCCTGCCGCCCAGAACCGAAATAATCACACAGAAACTGTATTAATTAAATCATTAATTTGCTTGGCCTATTAGCTCAACCTTTTTATTGGCTAACTCTTACATCTGTTATTTAATCTGTTAATTTCTATTAATCTGTATATTACCATGAGGTCGTGGCCTACTAGCAAAGTTTCAGCACATCTGTCTCCAGCGGTGGATCCATGGTGTCCCCTACCCGCCTACCTAAGTGCTTCAACAGGCCAAGGCAGTTTCTTTATTCATTAATGGTAATCACAGCACACAGAGGGGACGCCCCCATCACTTCTCTTGCTACATCCTCTGACTCTGACCTGGGGAGCAGACTTTCTTACTGCCCCTCTGCCCCAGAATCTGTCTGACCCCTCCACCATGCTTCATAGCATCTGTGCTATACTGTGTGCAGGCAATTCATCTGCCTTGTCAGTGCTATCCCCAGAGCAGGGCTAACCTCACATCAGAACCTAGCGAGCCTGGGCAGTGAGGAGGCTCCATGGCTCACCCTGCATTTTGACACTGAACCAGCAAAGGCAACTTGAGCTGATGGGGAAAGAACTGTGCAGTGGGACCCACGGAGAAAACCTCCTGCTTTAAAAAGAGCAACTGTGTGCTCACTGGGAGCAATGTTTTATGACTGTAATGGTAGAGAGCTCTGTAAATTATTTTACGGCTCTATACCCGTTACTTTCCAAGGCCCTTAAAAGAAAATTGCCCTTGCTATTCTGTGTCAGATTGCTATTTTTAACAAACGCTTAAGATTGTTCTGTGTCTTTCTCTGGTTTTGATTTGTTTCCTTAGAAAAGCTTTCAAGTCAGATGTGGTGCACGCCTATAATCCCAGCTCTTGGGAAGAAAAGGAGGCAGAAGGATCATAAGTTCAGGGGCAGAATAGGCTACACAGCAAATACAAAGACCAGCCTGGCTTACATAGCAGGATCCTGTCTCAATCAACCAAACAAATAAAACCCAGTCCCTGGGTTGCATTTGTGTGCTTTTTAAATACAGAGGCTAATAAAACATTTGCAACGTGTTCAGCTCTTCTCAAACTAGCTTTATTGTAGGACTGCTGAAACTGTAGGTGTATTCAGGTGAAAGCAGTTTGGCTAAATTAAAAATGGCTCTCACACCTCATTATAGCAAACAACTTTTGACGTTGAAAGTTATGCTTTTTTTCTCCCCAACTGAATATAGGGTCTGTGTCGAAAGCTACATATGAAATATCCGGAATGCTTCAGAAAAATCTGCTTTCATTTAATAACCCATGAGGTGCGTAAGTTGAAACATTTTTTTAAGTTAGTGGGAAATTCTGAGTTTAAACACCAGTACTTTAAAATTTGATCTTAGGGCCAGCGTGATTTTTAGGCCTTGATTTTGATCTTTCGTCACATTATGACTGTCCTTTTTATTTACTGAACAGAATGAAAATTCTCAAAGAAAAACTTCTTAAAAGTATAAAAACAAACAAATAAGTAAACAAAAACTGGAAGGGCTTCTTTTTCTTTGGACGCTGCATTGGGACCTGTCTATGCCACACCCAGGAGGGAATTGGGCCTGCACTGTGGGCACTAGAATACTTCCCCCCCCCCCACTACACAGAGAGAGAGAGAGAGAGAGAGAGAGAGAGAGAGAGAGAGAGAGAGATGCGTGAAATTAGAGGATTCAGCAGAGGGCCTTGGGACACTCAAAGCCCAGGCAGCTGTATGACAGGCTGTCGTGTGTCCAGTCTGAATACAGCTGGTCCAGGCTGTGGGCTCCTCCAGGCACACCTGAGGGGTGGAAGAAGCAGGCCGTTCTTTTTCTCTTCACCTCCCACCTTTGGTCTCACAGAGGCCCCTCACGCCTGCCTTCTCATCTCTGTCAGAAGCTCGCGTTTGCTCCAGGCTTCCGAAGGCTCTCTAGACTGCAGTGACAATCAGTCACTCCGTTAAACACCCTTTAGTTGGCACTAAAGTAGGTCAGGTGGAGTGTCCAGCTAGAGACACACAGATAAATGACATAAATGCAAGTTTTGGCCCTAGGAAAAATGTGCGTGCGTGCGCGCTCACACACACACACACACACACACACACACACACACACACACACTCAAGCAGATAAACAGACAGTAGTCACAGTAAGACATGAAGGCTGGTATATTAGGAACCAAAGTACTCAGGCTTCCCAAGGTTATCTACTAGTCATTGCGCCCCTGTGTGCACACACGTACCCCCCTCCATGAACATGTAAGCACATGCATGCACACATATACATGTTAGGAAAAAAGAAGACATTGGTGTGTGGTTACCTGACCCAGTTTGCAATGTAAGAGAAGATAATGGTTTGAAATGGCCTAAAGAAAATGGCAGAAGAAAGCTCTGTAGAGCCTGGGTCTGAGGGCTCCTCCATCCAGGCTAGCCTTGTTCCTCGGTGTTAAACATGCACATCTCTCTTGGCCTGACACCCCTCACTGCAGTGGTGAAGTAAGATTCGGGACTTTGACACGCAGTTCAGGAGGCCCAGGCTGAGCTGGGGCTGAGAGTTCCGTTAATGATTTAGATGTGGTGAGAGCTACTTCTCATCAAGAAAATCGGAAGTTGCACTTCCCTGGGGAATCTCTGGCACTCTGTGCTTCTGTGTGCTGGGATACATGGCCATCCATTTCCACCTTCCACTTATCTCTAGTCATTACTGGAGGCTTAGGTGGCAGGTCCGTGGCACTGAGACCAACCTGAGCTTCTGAACAAGCCCTTGTCTGCTGGAGGAAGGTCATTGGCCAATAAAGAAACTGCTTGGCTCTGTGGGTGGAGTAAACAGAACAAAATGCTGGGAGGAAGAGGAAGTGAGGTCAGAGACGTGACAGCTCTCCTCTCAGGAGCAGATGCCTGAGAGAGACGCCATGCTCCCGGCTCCTGGGCAGACACACGCCATGAAGCAAGCCGCCAGGTTAGACATGCTGAACCTTTCCCGGTAAGACCGGTGCTCACCGATTATTAGAGATGGGTTGATCGGGATAACAGAATTAGCCAGTAAGGGCTAGGGCTAAAGGGCCAAGCAGTGTTTAAAAGAATACAGTGTCCGTGTAATTATTTCGGGGCATAAGCTAGCTGGGCAGGCGGCCGGGGTGTTGGGGACGCAGCTCCGCTGCCGCCCTTATTACTACACTTGTCTCTTAAAATTAAAAAGAAAAGAAAAGTCTGGAACTTGGCTTTGTAGGCTAGTAATTACCGGTAAGAATTCATTTCCTGCCTGCCTGTTAGGATAGCCGAAGAAAATCATTAGGGAATTAGCTAATTCCTCAGTATTCTCAAGCCTCCTTAAGTAATTTGTGCGGCAGGGATCCAATAGTAAGCTCTGGCTTTGTCCTAGGCTGCTGCAAGCTGCTAACTACAAAATAGGGGGAGTCTTGCTTGACTGATGCACCAGCTTGACCGGTAATTCTCTCTCAGGAGAGCTGTCATTTGGAAGGCGAGCAATGAGCCAACATTACAGTCTGAACTCCTGGAGTTGTGGTTCTTTTGGACTTTATGTCATGCCCTGATGCCACCTCCACGCATCCTTCATTAACCTGTCTGCAACTGGAATTGAACCTTCAAACTGGCCTTTTCCCCACTAGTAAAGAGATTCAGCTCTCCAAACAGAACTTCCATTTCTATGATAGACCACTAAGGAGGGAAACAAAAAGATAAGTTAGTATCATGCAAGCTCTTTGATCAAAGCCACATGAAGAAATAGACTTGCAAGGCAAGGCAGCTGGCAACACCAATTCCCTGGGACTCCACCTCAGCTCAGCCCCACCCACTCTCCAGGGATTACCCCCTTTTATTTAGCTTTGCTCATTTAGTCCTTGTTTTACTGCAGGTGCTAATGGAGGCCAAAGCTCAATGTTCTTCCCCGCCAATCAAGTGCAACTCAATAGCTTTCAAATACCATAATGCTTGGTTAAACAGATAAGGATAAACCAGAAACGCCTGGGCTAAAAGGCAGTGCTGTTCTACCCAGTGTGTTGTGTATTCTCGCCTGTGATTTAATTTTGCACTGCTGGAGGCAATGACAGCCTTTGATTCTTGTTCTGTGGCCATTCCCCCTAGATAAGAAATAGGATTCCCCCTCTCCTTTCTTTCTGTGTTGTTAGAGCTGATGGAATGAAGACACAAACAACATTTGTTGAGGGGGGCTTAGGAGTTCACCACTGCTGATAAGCAAATTGGGAAGGGGAGCCTCACTGATGGGTGACAAGGGGACAGGAAGAAATTGTGACGGGAACCTAGAACTTGAAACACTGCAGAAGGGCATTCTGAAGCAGCGATGGTTAATGTTGATCTAGAGTCACCTAGGAGACACACATCTGGGCACACAGATGAAGGGTTTCTAGAATACAATGGCCTCTGTATAAGTCTGTGGCGGCTTGTCTAAATTAGGCTAATTCATATGGGAAGACCTGTTTTAATGGTTGGTGGCACCATTCACGGGGCTGATGTCCTGGACATATTCAATAAGAAGGAGAAACTCACATCATCATTTCTGCTTCCTAACTGTGAGTGCACCATAACTGCTGCCCTGTTGTGATGGACTGTACCTCAGAACTGAGTTAAACCAGACCCTCCTCTCCCTAACTGTGTATTACAGCAACAAGACAAATAACCAACATAGGCACCGTGGAGCTAAGTGCCTGCATTAACAGGGAGTCTTCCTGGATATGGGCTTGTCTTCTGTCTGCTTGGGTATCCGAAACTAGAATGATGTATGCAATGTGAGAAGGGAATTGAAAATAGCTATCCTAGCCAATAGAACACATCTTATGGGAGCCAGGGAATGGAATGCTGTGGTTTGAGAGAAAATGGCCTCCATAGAGAGGGGCACTATTAGGAAGTGGGACTTTGTTGGAGGAAGTGTGTCACTGTAAAGGTGGGCTTTGAGATCTCACATATACTCAAGATGCCGCCCACGATCTGAGTTCACTTCCTGTTGCTGGGCAAGGTGCAGAACTCTCAGCTACCTCTCCAGGACCATGTCTGCCTGCACGCCGCCATGACCCACCAATAATGATAATGAACTAAACCTCTGAAACCATAAGCCACCCAAGTTAAATCTGTTTCTTTTGTAAGAGTTGCTGTGGTCGTGGTGTCTCTTCACAGCAATAAAAACCCTAATGAAAACAGAAGTCAAACATACTTTCCCATAGGGTAATTTCTAGTACTGTTCTAAGTTCATGTACTGCAAACCACGGCCATTCAGGCCTGCAGGACACCTTAGGGAAACTGTAATTCTGTAGCGGGATATTCATTTCCCAGGTTGCTCTCCAACAAACACAATCAGGATGGCTTTAAACAACACAGGATTATTTTTAATGGCTCTGAAGGTCAGGGTGTTAACAAGACCTTGGGGCGAGCTTCCACACTTCCTCTAGCTTTGTCTACCGCACTGTTTCTATGACCTGAAGGCTCTGACGCCACCCTGCCACTTTAATTTCCTTGACAGAGCCTGCCACCCACAGGAATGCCAGTCATTAAGGCTGCCAACTTGCCTGCCTTAGCCTAGCACAGTCCTCTCCTGCCCTCGTGTGGTGCAGTCTAGGTTTTGTTAGGTTAATTAGGATAACTTTTTTTTTTTTTTCTGATGCTGCTTCAAAGCCCAGGCCATATAAGACAGTGGCTCACCTCAGCTGCTCCCTTCACTCTTGTCCTAAATGCAACTTTGAGCTTATTTTCCCAGGACTAGCCCACTCTGTGTCCCTAGATCTTCTAGTGTGTTCTTGATTCTTTTGACTGCTCTATAGGGCACCATAGTTTGTTTTCCTGTGCTCTTAGCAAGTCCTCCTCCTCCTCTTCCTCCTCTTCCTTCTCCTCTTCCTCTTCCTCCTCTTAATCTTCTCCTCCCCTTCTATCTATTTAACTCAGTGTATGAATGTCAGTCTTTTCTAACCCAAAAGACTAGTGATTTTCAAACTTTAAGTCCCCCATGGAGAAAGCTTTCAGCTATACAAACACAAATATTTTGACTCTCCTAAGTGTCATAAAACTATTTATTATTCTAGAATACCATGTGATCATCCTTCTAGCTTGGGTGATTTGGATAAAAATTCTTGACAACCTTTGATTGGTTTTACATCTGCAATTCAGAGAGCCAGTGACGACCGAGATTAGCATGGAAATCTGCTTTAACTCCCTGTATGTCTACACATAAATCAATCAATCAATCAATCAATCAATCAATCAATCTCTCTCGCTCTGTGTGTGTGTGTGTGTGTGTGTGTGTGTGTGTGTGTGTGTGTAGACCTGAGGTTGAGGTTGCCATTTGGTGCCTTCCTCAACCTCTTGCTACCAGGGACTTGCCATCTCTTGATGGTTCTGGAGTGACAGATGAGTGCTGTTGTGTCCAGCTTTCTTCTTCATGTGGGTGCTGGGAATCCAAATTCAGGCCTTCATGCTTCCGTAGTGAGCACGCGACTGCTCCGACTCCCCAGCCCCCTGAGTTAACTCTTGCTTCAGCCTGTTGACTTCCGCCTAGCAACGGACATGGACTGCCTCCTCCCCTCCTCCCTTCAGGACCCTTCCTGTCCCTCCTTCCTTCTACCTTGCTCCTCCCTCCCCCTCTGTTTTCCTTTTCTCTCTCCCTCTCCCTCTCTCTTTCCCAGAGACAGGGTCTCACTATGTAGACCAGACTGACTTAGAACTCACAGAGATCAGACTGCTTCAGCCTTCTGAGTGGTGGCACTAAAGGCATGGGTAATCTCTTAGAAAGCTAAATTAGACCTAGTTCTATATTAGTTAAGTTCCTCTAGCCCAGTTAGAATAAAATCTGTCTCCTTTCCGTGGCTTGTGAGGTCCTTCAGGGACAGCCACCACTCCAACGGGACTTCCTCTCCCATTCATCCCGGATGGTTTTGCTCCAGTGTCCCTCCTGCTGGCTACTTTGCAAAGGCCACTAGTTCTGACATTTAGTTCCCACTCTCACAGGCATGTCCTCAGCGCAGCCTTCCTGAGCAGCCTATCCACGTCCCTATCATTTCCCCTAGTCAGTATCATACACAGTAGCATTCTCCTTCAGAATCCAGGGGCGGAGGGTGTTCCAAGAAATTCCCTCTCGGATACTGAGCTAAGGCTTCTCAAGTCCCTTATACAGATGACACACTATTTTCCCATAGCCTGCGCACCTCCCTGTGTGTGCTTCAAAACCTTTAGATGGGGCTGGAGAGATGACTCAGAGGATGAGAGCACTGACTCTTTTTCTAGAGGTCCTGAGTTCAATTCTCAGAAATCATAAGGTGGCTCATAACAATCTGTAGTGAGATCAGATGCCCTTTTCTGGTTTGCAAGCATACATGCAGATAGAGCACTCGTGTACATAAAATAAAAACCTCTAGATTACTTATGTCTAATTCAATGTGAATGCTGTACAAACAGTTGCTTTTAAGAACCGTGTTCTTTAGGAAAAGTCTGGACAAGTTCACAAGAAGCACAGTTTTTCCCAGCTATTCTAGATCTGGTTGGTTGGAGGCAGAGATGCAAAATGCTCGGCAGTGGGGGCCCATAGCGCTTGCTGCCCTTTGAAAGCATTGATTGCCTTGCTTGCTGCCTTGTGACCCCTCATGTGTGTCAGCCCCACAAAAAGAGGGCTTTCTAGGCTCTGGGGTAAAGATTGGGGCACCGGCCCTGCTTAAGACCTGCTCTTGGAGTCGGGAAGGAGAAGCAGGACTGGGCCGTGGGATGCCATTCCAACAGCTCACTCAGTGGACCCTTGAGCGAAGTCCGAGAATGGGACCACCCCTAAGACTGTCTAGATCTGGGCCTGAGGTCAGGCCTTTGGTAATTCATAACCATAACAGGGATGTGGGCTGTCTCAGGAGGGCGTGGTGCTCCTTAGAACCAGGTCTTCTACTAGGCAAGAGCCAGCAGCTGCTGGGTGGTAATACTGATGCTCTTGCCGTGGGGTCCAATGAGCTTTGCCACCTCCTCTTTCTTGATTTCAGGTCCTCATTTATTTCCACAGACTAAATATCACCTTGCTCTGACCCTGTGTCACAGCTTCCCTTGAGCATGATCCTGATTTCCCTGTCTTTGATAGATTTTAGGCAGGAACAAGGCCCTTCTAACAACTGTGAACCGGTGCCTAAGAACTCAGTTAGTTCCATAGAAGTCAGTAGGTGGCAGTATTGCTCCAAGAGAGAAAGAACGGTGCCTTTCAGTAGAAACCTAAGACATTTATTTTGGGTTCATTAATTAATAATACTATATAATAATTGTTATAAAAACACGATGATGTCAAAGCCGCTGTTGCATTTATTTACACAGGTGGTGTATACTGGGCAGGTCATCTCTGACTGGGCATGCTCCTGCGGGAGTGGCAGAGCAGATTCCGCTTCTTGCTGTGCAGGCAGAGAACATCAGCCCTGGATCATCACCCTGGTAGAACCGGGTTGTTTCAGGAGGTGGGGTGGGGAAGGAGGCAGTCAAAACAAGCCTTGCTTGTGAGAAGTGTGCCACATGACTGGGGCAAATATTTTCTTTTTGTTCTATACAATAAGAACTGCTGTGGGGTGATAAGGTTGCAGGGTTTCTTTTATATATTATATCCTCTCTCTCTCTCTCTCTTTCTCTCTCTCTCTCTCTCTCTCTCTCTCTCTCTCTCTGTGTGTGTGTGTGTGTGTGTGTGTGTGTGTGTGTGTGTGTGTTATTTATCTATGTGTATGTGCCTGGATTTTATTACTTATTTATGTGCTTGCACTCATGTGAATTTCTGTGTGTCACACACGTGTAGGTAGGTGTTCAAGTGATTCAGAAAACAGCATCAAATTCCCTGGAATGGGAGCTGCAGGCAGTTGTGAGCCCCGTGTAGGTTCTGGGAACTGAACCCAGCTCCTCTGAAAGATAAGCAGCCTATTCGTTGAGCCATCTCTCCATCCCCTACTATATAATCTGTGTGTATGTATATGTATACACACATTATAGTATAGTATATTTTATATATTATATAATATATTATATACATAGATATATATTAACCTAGATACTCCTCAATTTCTTTGTCTACAGTCTATTATGGAATATTTAACTATATAAAGATGTGTTACATTTGTTTAGGTAAAAATCCCTGGGATAAAACATAGAAAAAGAGAAACAGATTAAAATAAGAGCTAAGATACGGCTGAGCATTCATGATTAATAAATCTCCATGTCATGATTTGGAAGCTGATTGGTGGCCTAAAAGAAAAGCCCTGGTACATATATTTTATAAAGGAGGAAATGTAGACACAAACAGGTTAAGTAGTTTTCTCAAGGTCATACTGAAAGACCCTCAGAGTGGTCCTTCCCTCAGGAGGAGACCCCTAACCCAAGGAACAGTGGACACCACTGGCTGCAATTAGCAAGAGGTTTATTGGGTGGGCACAGGTACCTGTGGGCGGCAAAGTCCTTTCAGAGGACTTGCGTGCCTGCAGGCTGGGAGAAGGTCTTTTTATAGGAAAAGGGTAGCAAAAGCAGGCATACAGAAGCAATGCATGGTTACAGGGATCTCATTGGTCAGTTCGAATGAGGCGATGGGTTCATTTAGGAGACAAGTTCCCCGGAGACATGAAGGTCTGATAATAATAGCAGACTTGGCCCTATCTAGGGTACATGTAGTTTTTCCCAGAACTGTTCGTTCCTCTCCTAGGCCTGGTATCTGACCACAGATATCCTGTTTGACCACCTAGGAGTACTGACTTTACCTTGAACTTACATTTATTTGTGTGAAGGCTTTGCAAAATGGCATTACAGCAGCTAAGCTGGGGTCTTTCAGTTAGATGGAAACCCAGTTGCTGTTATCCACAGGGGACAATCAATATTATGCTTTGAATCTTGAATGTCCTCAAAAGGATTCTGTGTTTGAACACTTGATCATTACTTGTGGCTCTCTTTTGGGATGCTGAGAAATCTTTGGTCCAGTAACCTACCTAGCAGAAGTGGGTGGCAGGGAGTGGCCCTTGAAGGTTATGTTTATCTCTGATTTCAGCCTGAGGATCTCTGATTTCTGAGCCTCCAACACGTGAGCAAACTGGGATTCAAGTTTACATTACCCTGGGAGGAAGCCACTCCTCCATACCTTCCCTAGCCTTGTGAACTCTTTTCTGTAAAGTCATGAGCTAAAATCAAACCTCTTCTCCTTTGATCGGATATTTTGTCACAGCAGCAAAAAGGTAACTCACCATTACCTGATTCTCTTTATAAACAGTCCCAACCCCTGGCATGCCACCAATGGAATTCTTACTAGAAACACATTTTCAGATTTTAAATTTTATAGAAATATTACATATATGATTATTGAAAATATTAAGAAATAAAAATAGGGCATTTAAACAAAGCACTACTCAGAATTTTGTAGTATTCATATTTTATACAGGCCCCAATTTTTCTGTACTATTTCTAACATTTATATAGGTAGTGTGTGTTCTGGCTAGTTTTATATCAATTTGATACAAGCTAGAGTCATCAGAGAGGAGGGAGCCTCAATTGAGAAATGCCTCTATAAGATCTGGCTCTAGGCAAGCCTGAAGGACAACTTCTTAACTAATGATGGACAGGGGAGGGCCCAGCCCATTGTGGGTGGTGCCATCCCTGGGCTGGTGGTCCTTGGGATCTATAAGACAGCAGAATGAGCAAGCCATGGGGAGCAAGCCAGTAAGCAGCACCGCTCTATGGCTTCTGTATCGGCTTCCACCTCCAGGTTCCAGCCCTGTTTGAGTTCTTGCCCTAACTTCCTTCAATGATGGATGAGAATGTGGAAGTGTAAGTCAGATAAACCCTTTCCTCCCTGGGCTGCTCTGGTCTAAGTGTTTTACCACAGCAGTAGCAACCCTGACTAAGACAGTATGTTTTATATTTTCATATTATACTATAGGCTCCTTCTCCAGGATGGACTGTATCTCTCAAACTGTGAGCCAAAAAGGCTTCCTCCCTTAAGTGGCTACTTCTGTATACTTTCCTCATGGCTGTGACAAAATACACAGAAGGAGGCGTGGCAATGGGTATGACGCAGCTAGCTTTGCAGCAAGAGCCTGGTGCAGCCAGGCAGCAGAGTGCTCAGGATGGGAGTGGGGCCGGACTAGAAGCCAGAAAACCAGCCTGTATGTCACTCACTGTCTGTACATAGTCCCTGCCTCTTAACGATTGCACACCTTCCCAAGAGAATGCCACCAGCTAGGAACCATATGATCAAAGCCAAGAGCCTACTGAAAACAATCCACACTCAAACCATACCAAAGTTGTTCCTTAAAACTGAGAACTCGGGAGAACATTGATAAGCTCATAAGTACACGTAGCCTATCAAAATTAAATGGAGAAGGCATTAACAACATAAACTGGGTGTTTACGAGCACTGGGACTGAAACAGTAGCCAAGAGTCTTTCAAAGAAAAACCCAGGACTGTCAGTCCTACCAAACAGTTCCAGAAAAGAGAATAGAAAGAAATGTAAAATACTGATTTTCACATACACTGTGTGTATACTGCTCATATTTGTCTGGTTGCCCTATCTTATCCCCTTCTCTTCCCTACTCCTCTTCCCCACCAATAGTCTCCCTTCAATGTTATCTTCTCTCACTTGTTAAAAAAAAAATCTAGATTTCACGTATGAAAAGTGATATTTGTCCTTCTGAGTTTGGCTTGTTTCTCATATTATAATGATCCTGAGTCCCAGTCATATTTCTGCAAATGACAATTTTTTGTTTCTGTTTATAGCTGAGTCAAACAACATTGTGTTCATATGCCATTTATTTATCTGTGTGCCAATCCACCCATCCTTCACTCTATCTGTCTGTCTCTCTGTCTATCTGCAGACATATGGGTGTCCAAGTGGATCTCATACCTTAGCTATTACGTGGATGAACATCCACGTGATCATCCTCATCATGGACTGACTTAGCTTCCCCACAAGTGTCCCCAGCAAGGGCATGTTTGTACCATATAGTAGCTCTGGTTTCGTTTTATTGAGAAACTTCCACACTCAATTCTACAGTGGCTGCATACATACCAGGACCTACACATGGGGTCGACATTGCCCACATTCTCACCACAACTTACAGTTTATTTTCTCGATGTTATGGCAGTTCCTCTGGCTGAGATGAGATAGGATTTCAGTGTGGTTTCATTTGTTTCTCTCACGGTGAAATTTTTTTGTGATCATCTGTAGTTCTTTGGAGAATTGCTCAACTCATTTGTCCATTTATCGTTTGGGTGATTTTGTTTAATGTTTTAATTTTTGTGTTCTTTATGTTTTAGATAATAATCTACTATCACACATATAGCTGGCAAAGATTTTTGCCTATTATATTTGTAGCAACTTCAAAAACAGAAAACATGTTTTCTCTGTCATGTTTATGATGATCATCATGGTCTGTTTTGAAATTCTATACTTACCATTTTTATAATAGGTGTTTTGAATATCTCCCATCCAACTAAGTACTAAGCCGGGTCCAGCCCTACTTAGCTTCCGAGGCTGGGTGTGCTCAGGGTGGAACATACAGCAGCAGGCAGTGCTTGATTGCTGTGCAATCAGTTATGAAATGCTCCTCTTCTGACTTCTTCCATTACTTTGACATTCAAAAAAAAGTCTGTCTTGGCCAGGAGCCATGAACACTGGTTTTGCGTTCCCTTCTGACTCCTTCAGGTTCTGCTCTCATAGGTGCCCCATTGGCCATTACTACTGGGGTTCACCCCCCACAAGGCAGTCTCTTTAGTCAGGTGCTTGCAAGAGAGTTCCACCCCAATTTCTTCTTGAGGGTTCTCCTTGACCCCGGGAGACTCACTTACCCAGACAAGTACAGGCTACTCTGTCTCCTGTGAGAACAATGACACTTATTGATGATATGGACACTAGCAGAAAGTGGCAGACCAAACTTTCCTTGAACAAACTTAATACAGGCTTCATCAGCTTGTCTAGTCCAGTTTGGGCAAGATTCCTGGTGAGTCAGTTCTGATAAAAATTCCCTAGTCTCAATACATAATCAAATTGCGCATACCCCAATTTTAATATCTTATCACCCAGGCCTGTTTTTGCTGAAAGCCTGTTATGCTGGTCAAACAAGAATCCCATGAGTTTGGGGATGGAGAGATGGCTCAGTGGTTAAGAGCATTGACTGGTTAAGAGCTAGTTCAATTCCCAGCACCCACATGGCAGCTCAAACTATCTATAACTCTAGTTCTAGGGGGTCTGGCAACCTCACACAGACATATATGCAAATAAAACACAAATGTACATAAAAAAATAAATCTTTAAAAAAAAACACTTGGCTTTGATGTTTCCATAGTCACTCTCCCTCCCCTGACCCCCACCCATCTCCCTTGGTTACTAATCGCTACTCGTCCTTGTTCTGTTTGGTGCTGAGGCCAATTCCTTTCTCCTGCTTTGGATGGAGCAGTGCTCTAAATGAGGTCTTCCTTGCTATCTTTGATGAGAAAATGAGTTTTTCTTAAGGCTGAATAAAACACTAATAGGACCGAAAAGCAATTATTAATATTTTTGGAAACTTGTTTGATTATTTTGCAAAGGTGAACATTTGTTCGCCCATCACACAGAAGCTCCCTTCCTGAGGCATCCCTCCAAATTAACACCAGAGTATGGGTAAGAGGCCTCACACTGGGAGCTCAGGATGATGCTCCTTACATCATCAATGTCCAGGGTAAGCGTGGTGCTCTGTGATGAAGACACACAGAGACGCTGCTCATCTTTCAACGTTTGATTTCTTCTACAAAATAAGGACAGTGATTGTGTCTTCCTCAGGGGGCTCCCTGCCCCTTTCTCTGCTCTTTGGAGTTCTGACACAGACCCAGGGGTTACCCAGTTCAAACCAGAATATTGGCTTCGTTACTGGTGGAAGTCAGCTGTAGAAGCACATAGACTTGCGGCAGATCAAGATCCTATGCCTTCCTTCCAACAAAGTCCCATTCTGCTCCCATCACCACAGACCCAAGCCTCTCCAACCCCTCTCTGCTCTGATAGGCTTATCATTTGAGCAAACAACGAACACGGGGATGCTGCCAGGCCCCGGGAGCCACCCATGAACCTTCCCTCCTTTGATATGCAGTGAGCACGGGTGGGTGGGAGAGTGGACTGGGGAGCCAAGGTCTCAGTGGAAGAAGACTTGGGATGTTGTGGAAAGGTTTTCCACCATGAAGCCAGGGTCACCAAGGAAAAGATCTCAGGACAGCATTAGTTACCTGATACTATCAGTAAATGTTGTTACAACACACCAAGCAAGTTGCTGTTTCCTCTGTCTTGCCATTTCACCCATGGCTGAATGCTTTCCAAGAAGAACACCAGTTTCTAAAGATGAGGTAATGCAGATTGGAGAATTACCACGAGTTTTCTTGCTGGCCCAGCTTGGGCCTTAAGGAGTGCTGTTTGGATACTGCGCAAGTGAGAGGAGTCCCTAGGGACTCCTCCAGCCTCAGAATTATTCCCATAGGAGCAAAGACCGTCGTGACGGATGGGTGCATGCTTTCATAGTCCCCACTCTCTGAGCCCCACGGCTTCTATGCTTCTTTCCTGAGAGTTGTTTATAGCCGGGAGTGTCCTTGGGGGTTCCCAGAACTGGCACATCTACATGCCCACTGGGTTAAACAATACATGAAGCCAGTGAAATCTCACACTTTTCCCCTTGTTGGAGAACTTAAGGAGGCAGACTGAGTGTGGATCTAAATGTGTGCTTTGCTTGGAGAGGGAAGATGTAAGCTTTGATTAGCACCGTATCATCCCCAGTGTCTGACACTGTCACTCGATGGTGGGATCCCACGCAGGTGAGACCCCTGTCTTCTGTTATCTGAACTGTAAGTGTTCATGGGAAGGCTACAGGAGAGGGCACCATTTGCTTTCTCAACCACAGCCTTGGGTGGCACCTGGTCTGTCATCTTAAGGTAATTTAAGAAAACCAATTTTCCTTCTTAGGACCTGGAATTGATGCCTGGTATTTTGTTGTCTGTAAGATGCTGAGTATGGCTGAGAGGGGTGGTAGGAAAACGGTTCAAGTAGCATTCAGTGGGAGAATACTCTGCTTCTCTGGACGATGGGTTGCGGGAGATGGGTGAAGCTTTGGTCTGGAGAATCTGAACTTGAGGTAACATCAGTGCTGAGTGTCTCCCCTCTAGCCCAGGCTTTTCCAAACTTTAGCCATCACTAGAATTGTTTGGAGGGCTTGTGAAAATCAGACTGCTAACCCTTGCCCTGGGGTCTTTGTGTCAGTGGGCCTAGGAGAAGGCCTAAAAATAGAATATCTAACAGCCCCCCCCCCAAGGGATACTGCTGTTAGTGGCCGAAGGTCTCACTTTGGGACCCCCTGGTCTACCTTGTCTTCTGTGAAGGCCCCCGGGACATGGCTCTTCATTTTCGGTTTCCTTTTGGAGAGTGGAGTTGTTTCATTGCAAGTGTCTCCTCCTGCAGACTCGATGGTTGATGCAGGCAGAGGAAGGCCTAACTGAAGCACTCATTGGCACAAGACGCAATGGGTGTCGGTACAAGGCAGCCCAGTGAGAGTCAGGTCAGGACGTGTGCTTGCGTGGGACAGCATTAGTGAGGGTGACTATGTATAGACGAGGCTGACTAGCTCATTTGAATGTTCTTGTAAGTTCCTTGTGTCTCCCTGACGCCATATTTGACCTGAGATCAGATTGCAGAGTTTAGCTCACCCGTTTCCAACTTCTCCTTAAAGAGCTGCCTTTGAAGTCACTGGGGAACATTGGATCTTAACCAAGATCACAGTTTGCTTCTGTGAACTCTGTTGGCTCACTCAATGCCACTGGGCAGCATCTTCCTAGAGAGTCCCCTGTTGCCCTCCTTTGCCTTCTGCAAACACACACTGGGAACTTTAGCAGGCAGGAACACAGACAGATGTCCTAGATTTAACATCAGTGTAGTAATACGAGCGGCGGGGCTGCGTTCCCAGCACCCCGGCCGCCTGGCTAGCTTATGCCCCGAAATAATTACACGGACAACTGTATTCTTTTAATCACTGCTTGGCCCATTTCTATCTAGCCTCTTCTAGGCTAACTCTTGCACCTGGACTAGCCCATTTCTAATATTCTATGTAGCACAGCTAGGTGCGCTTACCGGGAAGATTCTAGCCTACGTCCATCCTGGGTCGGAGCTTCATCGCGTGTGTCTGCCCAGGAGCCAGGAGCATGGTGTCTCTGCTCCAGAGAGCAGGGCTGTCTGTCTGAGCTCACTTCCTCTTCCTCCCAGCATTCTGTTCTGTTTACTCCACCCACCTATGTTCTAAGCTATGAGCCCAAGCAGTTTGTTTATTACTTAACCAATGAAATCAACAGATTGATATATGACACTCCCACATCATATCAGCACTGTATTCGTTTCAGGGGGTGTCTTCTAGAATAATACTATTCCTAGTGTGGTCGGCAAGGTGGCTGCAGGCCACCAAGCAATTAATTAAAACCGATGATCAGAATGCAGTGATGAAGAGCAGTGGTGGGTGGCGTGGAAACACCTAGTGCCATATCCTGTACCTTCCTTCAGCACTCCTCCCCTTTCCTTCACTGGCTAAGGACAAAGGACAGACAGACACTAAGGAAGGTAGTGGTTCTCAACCTGTTGGTCGTGACCTCTTTGGGGATAGAATGATCCTTTCATAGGGGTCACCTCAGACCATCAGAAAACACAGAGAGTTACATTACATTACAATTCATAGCAGTAGCGGAATTACAGTTATGAAGTAGCAACAAAAATAAGTTTATGGTTGAGGGGTTCATCACAGCATGAGGAACTGTATTAAAGGGTAGCAGCACTAGGAAGGTTGAGAACCACTCTTTAGAGGTATTGCGAGTAAAGAGGTTCCCAGATTAGTCACATGGTGCCCTTTGACCCACAGGCTCTGTTCCTCGAGGGAAGTCCCATTATTCCAGTGTGAGTGTGTGATACAGAGGTGACCTGAAGCTTTGTCCTGTACTGACACTATTATAAGCCGGAAGCCTGGCCACTGAGAAGGCACTGGATTTAGAGGGCTGGGCCCAGCTCAGGTGAGAATTGAAAGAATTCACAAGACAAGGGATGGATAGTGGGGGCAGACCCCCACTTCCCTGAGACCTGCAGGTAAGCTGGGGCAGGAAGGAAAGTGGGTTCCAAACTCTAGAGTCCCAGTTTCTTCCCTCTGGAGGTCGTTTTCTGCCTTGACTGATCTCCATTCTGCTCTACCCAGGCTCCTGCTGATAGAGCTGCCAAGCTTCTTGCCCCTTGGATGTGCATATTTTAAACCTTTTCTGTAACACCCAGAGGAGCATGCATCTGGGTAGTCAGGTAACAGTGCCTCCTATACTAACCCAGAACACCCATGTCTGCAGCAGGCTTTCTTTTGGACCATCGACCAGCTCCCCAGTCATGACACGGAGACTTAATATTAGTTATGAATGCTCAGCCTTATCTTATGGTTGTCTCACTAGCTCTTTTAACTTAAATTCTTGTTTCTCTTCATCTACATTTTGCCTTGGGTTCTTTTACTTTTCTTTCTTTCTGTGTGTTTTGTTCCATGTCTGGCTGGCTGGTGGCTGGCTGGCTTCTGGCCTTGGGTTTGTCTCTCTCTTTCTCCCTTGTTCTCTTCATTTTTCCTTCTTCTCTCTCCTCCCATGTATTCTCTCTGTCCGCCAGCCCCACCTACTTCTCTACTTCCCAGCTATTGACTGTTCAGCTTTTTATTAGACCCATCAGGTCCTTTAGGCAGGCAAAGTGAAACAAATGCTTGACTTAATGAAACAGATGCAGCATAGACAAATGGAACATACCTGTCCACAGTTAACAAAGGCAGCAGAAACAAATGTAGCACGTCTTTGCCTAGTTAAAATAATATTCCACAACAGATATCTCCAACTTACCACCCAGACCCAGGCAGGGTCAACACTGCAGGCTCTGAACTAAGAGTTCTAGTCCACTCTACAGAAGGACACAATGTGGGTTCCTTTTGGCGAATAGACAGGGACTATTTATGGTCCATTTAACTTCTAGTAGCCGTCGGCAGTTATCTGGTCTCCTTGTGCCTCATTCTTTTGAGTGAAAATGGGGGCAATAGTGGGATCTATTGCACGAGGACTTTGTGAAGCATCTGTCATTTAGTGTGTGGAGTATGCAGAGACCACACGGTAAGCTTTCAGTGTGGAACAGTTGCCTCTATCCCCTGCCTTCTCCCTGCTCCCAGCTGTTAAGGACAACGGGAGAAGTCAGCCATATACAAGCCAGGAAGAAGCAAGTGTGCTGGTAGCTGGGGCTTGTACTTCCCAATCTCTAGAATGGTAAGACGCACGGTTTTGTTATTTAAGTCACCCAGTCGACTGTTATTGCAGCCTGAACAGCAAAGACGTGGGCAAAGATAAAAACTAAGACCAAAACAAAAGCATAAAAACAAAACAAACAAAAAGGCCCCCAAACATTTCAAACTTAGAGTCATTTTTGGCTTTTTGCATCACTTTTTTTAGATTAAATTTTTTTTCTCTAACATAAAACATGAGCCTTTCTTTTCTGTTGCGTATGTTGGCATGCATACTACTGAAAACAAATACAATCTCAGGGTCGTGCCTCTTACACAGGAACCTGAAAATGCACTTAGATAAGTCTCTTTCTAGATGTTTTCTCTTAGGACACCAGAATCTATATTTATAAATCTGTTCTTTTAAAAGTGAGCTCTCTGGGCACTTCCTAGCTTCAGGCAAATTGGAGACACTCTCAGAGCAAAGTTAAATAGGAGAAAGGTCAAATGCCTTTCTATCCACTGCAAGGAAGATCTAGCACATTATAGCATTTAACGTACCCCATGGTGATTAACATCTGAGACTAGACTGAGCAAGTGCATAAGTTTGAGAAATGCATGCATTGGAGCAGGACCAAACCTGCACGCACGAGACTGTGATCTTTGCTCCTCTGCAAAGTCGGCACGGAGTTAGAGAGTGCGTACTTTGCTCCTTTCCTGGCACACCTCCCTCTTCTTGCTTCTACTCCCAGCATTCTCTGCTTCCATCTCTGTTTGTATAAACGCCAGTGTGGGAGTGTGCTGACCTTCCGGGTCAGACTGCAGACCATGTTTCTCCTCACTCCGGTGCTGGTAGCGGTTGTCTGCATCTTGATTGTGTGGGTCTTTAAAAACGCCGATAGGAGCCCGGAGAGTAAGAAGGAGGAGGCTCAAGCTCGCCCCTGGGCGGATGAAGACTTGAAAGACAGCACAGACCTCCTTCAAGTGGAAGCAGGTAACAACCCATTGCTGGACGGGGTTTCACCCTGCGTGTTTTTATGACGTGTAAACTGATGCCAGGCAGTGGAAAGCAAGTCACGTGGTCAAACCATCACTCCCGTGAAAGCAGAATGATACGTGACAAACACGGGTCCTCTCTCAGGTCACTTGCCGGTACCACCCCCTACTCAGTCGTAAGCCATGGAGGCTTGGGTCTCTCCCAGCTCAGAGCCTCCTCTGGCAAACACAGTCTCTTTCTTGGGGCGGAGTGGGGGACTACTGTATAGGATGGCAGTGGGCGTTGCCAGGTTTTGATTAGGAATGGTGAAACTGAGAAAGTGGCATGTCTAGGTATTAGCTAGTTTTTCTCGTGCCAGGCCTGTAGGTTAGAGACAAGAGGAGCAGCCTCTGTGCTTAGCAAGGTAAAGGTCCAGTTCAGGGAATGAGATGAAACAAGGCTAGTGACAAACACTGGGGAATTAGGACAAGGTGTTTCGGAAAGGCTTGGGGGCCTGTTGGGGCTTTGGGAAAGGACAAAGTTGACCCCAAGGATTAACAGGTGTGAGCAGCAGGGGATGCTGGAGCAGGCGAGTATGTCAGAGGAGAAACAGCAAGCCTACACCTATGGTCTAATGCTTGGGAGAGATTCCAAGAAGATGGGAAGATGTGTAGGTATGAAGGTGGGGAAGAGAGAGATGGCTATGCTGGCCCTAGAGGGGAGGGGGCTCTCACAAGAGTCTTGAGCAGTCTGCATTTGTGTAGACCAAGTTTCCTGTCCTGCCAGCCACTTGTGTCCTGCTAGCCAGCTCCAAAATTAACCACATAGAGACTTAATATTACTTATAAATGCCCAATCAATAGCTTAGGCTTATTGTTAACTGCTCCCCTTCAACTTAAACTAACACATATTTCTACCCTCTACCACGTGGTGGTACTTTTTATCAGCATGGCATTTTCACCTTGCTTAGAGCCTTGTCTCCTCAAGACCCCTTCTGACTCACCTTTTTTCTTCCAAGAGTTCTCTCATTTGGCTCTGCCATCTCATCTCCTCCTGGCTAGCTATTGGCTTATTGGTTCTTTGTTAGCAATGGAAGTAGTACATCTTCACAGTCTACAGAAGGGTTATTCCACAGTACATTTGGGACATGTTGCCTGAGCTGGGTGTGAGAAATAGATTCTATTTGGAAGAAGCTGTTTAATTTTCAGTGAGTCTTCGCTTCCCAGAGGCTGCCTGGTGTGTGCGTGTGTGCGTGTGTGTGGGTGTGGGTGTGTGCGCGCGCGTGTGCGCGCGCGCACGTGCACGCAAATGTGCCTGCATTAGAATCAAGTCAGAGAGTGTCTCAAGAGGACTATCTCTTAGTGTCATATCCTGAAGGTTACCCTGCTCAGAGTACCAGCTACACAGACATGCATTGATGTGCAATGGTGTTACATCCTGAGAAGCCTGTGGCAAGTTAAGAATATTGTGGATTGAAAATGCAATAGATGCACCTAGCCAGGCAAATGTGACTGCTTAGCCAGCCACCAGTGAGCATGTGCAATGAGCTTAGCATGAGATAAACCATCTAATACAGCATCTTTCTTGCAAGCAAACACCGAGTCTCATGAGGTTTGTCGAATGCTCCAGTGAAAGTGAACTACAGGATGGGTTGGATGGGTGTGTTCTTGTGCCACGGTAAAGTTAAAACCTTCTAAATCGGACAATGTAAATAGGGGACTGTCTGGTCCCACTTGGGAAGCACTTCCCTTAACACAGATGCCTGTTCTAAGCTTTCATTGAGAATGGTGGTATTAAGGGAGGGCCTTGGATGCCCGAGTTACAGTGAAGAGCATCTTGTTTTAGATGTCACAGAAGACAGAGGGAATGGTTAAGGCTGTGTTATCAATGGACAAGAGAGAAGGATCCAGTTTAGGGGGGTGATATAAAGATGCGCTGGATTTAAGATAGCTGTGCTGTTAGGTAAGAGATTCTGGCCAGAATGGCACTAGTTTAAGGTGGCGCTCAGAGCGTGGGGAACTAATGACTTCACCTGTGGGAGACAAGGCTGAAGGCAGAGCTTGGGAGACACCCAAAGGTGAGAGGGATGTGGTGGAGAGATGTATGGGAGAAAGGACGAGGCATGAGCAAAGAGACTCGGGGACCACAGCACTCTCGCATAGCAGAACGGAGCCAGCTGGTGCTGGATTGGGCCACTTCATCTTCACGGTACTACAATGAGGTAGGCATTACCATTATCCCTATCACAGCAGACTACGGCTCTAGCAGGGTACCACCCACCTAGGCTTGTAGGACTCTGGCAGTCTGTCTCCAGGATCCAGGCATAGGGCTCTTTGCTGGGTAGCCACTCACACAGAGAAGCCTCAAACAAAGGAGGCATGAAAACAGAATTTCAGAGGTTTTTTTTTTTTTTTCCTTCCCTTCCAAGGCCACATTCCTGGGAGCAGTCAGGAGTTCAAGAGCAGAAAGAAGTGGCCCTGTTTGTTTTCAGAGGTCCCTGTTAGCTCTCCACTGTGGTCTCTGCAGAAAATTGCTGAGCTCATAGGCTGGACCCTCTGTGCTGTCTCTGTCCCCATTCCCCAGACAGACTGGGCGGATCTTCTTCCCCAGAAGAGAATGCAGGATGTGCCCCACAGCGCACAGGAAAGTCACTCAGGACAACCCCATTGCAACGTGATGAGGTCTCTTTGTTTGTCTTGATCAGAGATAATGGCTAGTACTGGGAAGCCTCATGCAGCTCCTTGCTTCATGGTGGTACCTTGGCCTTGGAAGCCACCTATTCTCCTGGCTGCCTATAGCTTATGCAAATATGACTGGGCCTTAAGGGTCGGTAACGTCATTCATGCAATCAAGGGAGCATTCCTTGCATATGCTCCTCTGCAGCTTCCTCACCACAAGGTTTTCCGAATCACGTGGAAAGTGTATATGGACACCTGGCAATGCTCTGCGTTGTTTAGAACTGATTGATAGCAAAGTATATACAATGATTGATAGCTAGGTATATGTGATGATTGACATCTAGGTATATGTGGTGATTGATAGTTAGGTGCACGTGATGACAGATAGCTAGGTACGTGTGATGATTGACATCTAGGTACATGTGATAACTCTCCATCACACTTACTTCCTCCTAACTCAGTGGTTCTCAATGTTCCTAATGCTGCGACCCTTTAATACAGTTCCTCATGTTACAGTGAGCCCTCAACCACAAAGTTAAATTTATAACTGTAGTCTTGCTACTGATTTTGTCTGCGTGTGTACATGTATGTAAGTCAGAAGACAAGCTGAGGAGCTGGTTCTCTCCTCCCATCCTGTGTGACTGTGGGATTGGACCCTAAAGGCCTTTAAGTACACTTTATAAGCTGGTGTTTTGGTATTCTCTCTTACCTGTTTCCTGTACAACTTCCTCCCTCCCCTACCGAAGCCACTATAACTGACATTCATTTCTTTCTTTGCTTTTCTTCAGGGTCCTAAGTAAACTGGCTCTGGTTTCCCTTGCTCTTTCTTCTGTGTTTGCTGTCTTTTGCTCTTTGCCCTAGATTTTTTTTTCTGACTACTATCTGCTTATCTTTTATTTGGACAATTTAATCTAAATAATTCTATCATTTTTCAGAAGTTCTGTTTTTCATCTCTGCTATATTAACTTTTTTTCTTCCTTCAGTAATACTGTAGAGATTCATATAAGTCTGTCCTGTTTCCTTCTCTAAGCGTGGTGTCCTAGCTGTTTGCTCTTTTGAGCCTGTGAGTTCTTAGAGCAACGAGGCACCTGTCCTTGTCAAACACTGAGGTTACTAATTTTTACTTAAGATATTCTGTTCCCCCGTGTGCAGGATTGCATTGTTGAATTATTGAGGGTTTTTTTTCCCTAAAATTCTTTACATATTGTCATTTTCTTCTGCTAGACAACTGGGGTGCTTTCAAGAGGAAACGCTAAGTTAGAGGAAGGACACACCAAAAATGTCATAGGCTCCTGAAAGATGACTTGTTTGTAACCCACACTTTGCCAAGGGATGAAAGAAACCTGAGGCTCTGAACTGATTCAACTTCTGACTGTGTGTGTGGTGTGGGCTTTGATTTTATTTGTCCTTCCTGCCTGAGGATCAGAAATTGGAAACCGGACTTGCAGGGATTGGCAGACGCAAGCAGGAAAAACAGGTCTCTGCACTTGCCTCTCTAGGTTCCTATTTTCCCTTCATTTTTGGCTTTGGAATGTCTTACTATGTTCTCAGCCTAATGCTTTGCAAAGACAAAACTACCTTATTTGGTAACCTGAATAGGAGATTGCATCTACCATTTAACAGAAACTTCCATTTGTTATTTTTTTTGTAGGCAAAACTCTCCTTTACTTTGATTGTTAACAGGCCTAGAATTTGAAGGATGATCACGATTAGTGGTGAAATTTCTACAGATCTTTATTTTCCTTCTTACAAACTTTGGTTGGCTATTTTGACATCGTGTAACCGCATAGACTCTCCTGGAACTTCATTCCCTTCCCTACAGTGACCTTGTGACCAGGGAGGTAGCTGAATTTGCTGTGCTTCTGTCTCCTATTCGCAGATGCTGATGAATGGCAGGAGTCAGAGGAGAGTGTGGAGCACATCCCGTTCTCTCACACCCGGTACCCAGAGCAGGAAATGAAGATGAGATCCCAGGAGTTCTACGAACTCCTCAATAAGAGACGCTCTGTCAGATTCCTCAGCAGCGAGCAAGTCCCAATGGAGGTCATTGAAAACGTCATCAGGGCAGCAGGTTGGTAATTTGGGTGCTGAGGCTTGGAGAACATCAGCTCCCCCGAAACTGTGAGAGCGTTGGAACAGCACTGAAGTCCAAACATGCAGACGGCTGGAGTCGTCTGTTTATTTATGAAGGTTTTCCCACTGTTCATGATGGCCAGTGATTTTTTACTTGCTACATTTTAACTCTTGTGTGTGTGTGTGTGTGTGTGTGTGTGTGTAAAAGATGTGATGACAGTTTACAACTTATGAAATCGATACATTGTGTGAACTTCTGTTTAAAACTAAATACTCTGAATAGGTTAGTGCACAGTGCAGGAGAAATATCTCTCCCCTGGTTGAAACAGGCCCCTCCTCTACACTCAATTCACATTTACATGTTTATCTTCCAGGAAACAACCTTTCTCTCATTCAGGTACAGTAATTGGTCGAGCTAACAAAGTAGCAAGATTTCCTTATGTGGATTTGCAAAGTGATCTGAAGCAAGACCAAGTCACTGAAATGTAAATTCCTGTCTCCGCTGAGGGGGAAACTAAGTACTATGTTGCTCCACACTCCTCTATGACTGTCCTTGCTGTGGTCCTACTCTGTCTAAGCCACATTTAAGCTCCTGTGTGGAGCTTGTCCCAGGCCCACTGAGACCCAGCTCTAACCCAAAATGCGTCAAGAACATTTTGTTTCAGCTAAGAATACAAATGCCTTGGATAGTTGTACCCTTAACCTAAGTGGCAACAATCATTACTCCAACCCTGTGAGGGTGTGCATATATATATATGTGTGTGTGTGTGTGTGTGTGTGTGTGTGTGTGTGTTTAAGGTAAATTTCTCTTCTCTTCTTCCTCCTTCTATGGCAGTGCTTCTCAACCTTCCTAAGCTGTGACCCTTTAATACAATTTTTCCTGTTGTGATGACCCCCAACAATAACATTATTTTCATTGCTATTCATAACTGCATTTTTGTTACTGTTGCTAATTGAAATGTAAATGTCCAACACGCAGGACATCTGATAGTTGGAGCCCTGTGTGGTTCTCAACCCACAGGTTGAGAATCACTGCTCTAGAGCTTTATCCCACTGTCCTTACTTATGCCTGTGATCCTCCTGCCTCGGCCTCCCTAGTGCTGGATGGGATTCCAGGCACGCATCACCACAACACCTGCTATTGTGCTTCCTCTTAACAAGCAACTTTCCGCTCCTCTTCAGTCTTACGTTGATTTTAATGTGCCGGGCAACAGGAACAGCGCCAAGTGGGGCCCACACCGAGCCCTGGACTTTTGTGGTGGTGAAAGACCCAGACGTGAAGCATCAGATCCGAGAGATCATCGAGGAGGAGGAAGAGATGAACTACATGAGGAGGATGGGAGACCGGTGGGTCACAGACCTGAAGAAACTGAGGTACAGAGCTGATGAACTAGGGAGGCTTGTCTTTGACTGTTAAGGGACGAAATTACCATGGTAGGCCCTGGGTTTGTGGGATTCAACGTTATTTTTATTATGATGATGTATAAACGGCTTATATTAGTATGGCTCAGTGTGATATTTGAATCCCTGTGCACAGGCTGCATGGGTCAAGTCTCACCCTGTTTCTGTTTTGTTTTGTTTCTCGCTTTATTTTGAAGTGGTTGTGAAAAGTAAGAACTGGCTTCTGCAAAGGCACTGACCCAAATCATTGCTGCTTTTCATTATTTTTAAAATGTTGAAAGATTTATTTTATATTTTAAATTATGAATAATCATAATGTGTATGTCGGGGGTGGGTATGTATGTGCAAGCTCCCATAGAAGTCAGAGGTATTGGATCCCCTGGAGCTGGAGTTACAAGCTCTTAACAGCTGCCTGATGTGGTTGCAGGAACCTGAGCGTGGGTCCCCTGGAACAGCAGAAAGTGCTCTTAACTGCTCAGTCATCTCTCCAGCCCAGAAATAATCACTTCTTGGCTAAAACTGACGAATCACTTCACTTTCCACCAGTCTGGAACATAATATTGCGACACGCTTTTTAAGATCTTGAATGGGGAAAATTGAGTTTTGTTTTAATTAAGGACAAGCTTAATAGATCTGAGCCATCAAATAGATATGGGTACTGTAGGTTCCCTGCAAAAGAAAACAGAGAAGAAATAGGGTGATGAGGGTCAAGGTAGGTGGGTACTGGCTCTCACCTCTCAGAAGGTTCTAAAGGAGGCAAGCCCAAGTGCTTCGCTCTCGGAGCACAGAGAGGCCCAATACCTCTGTCTCCCTGAGGTGGGCCTTCTGTGACAGGTTCTTTATCACCCATCTGACACTCCACAGTGATGGGCCTGAGAAGAACAGTGGGGTCACAAGCATGGAGACAAGGTAGGACTTCTAGCCCAGGAGCGAGAGCAAGGGCGAGAAGACCTAGACCTCTCGGCCATGTTATCCTGAGGGGGACAATTTTCTCTAGGATGTTTATACTGTATCAGAACTCATGTGTCATGGAGAACATTACTTCATACCATGCTCTCAGATAGATGTGGGGTACTAACAATGAAGCTATAATCTTTACTGTCTATTCCTGGGAAGAAATGGCTGAGTAAAAGTCAGTTTGAGGTCTGCACTTAGTGAACTACTAAACTAGCTGGACACTTGAGAAACTGTCACCCCTCTCGCTTCCCATCACCGACACAGAACTGTCCGCTCCTCTGCGCCCATTGTCATTATATACACCTTCCATGTATCTAGAACAGCCGCACCACTCAGCATTTTCACTATGCTTTCTTTTCTTCTGATTTTATAGGCTTTTTTGTTTATAAATCTATAATCAAATAAAGTACCTCTGGAGAATACAATTCAGTTACAGAGTCGCTTAACCTACAATATGTACATAGGGACATACTTGCACACAGACACAGATACACACACAAATACACACACACACACACACACACACACACCTCCAGGCGTTCAAGGAGCCCAGGTTTAAAAGTCTCTCATTATCCTCATTTAAAAGCCTCTTGTGTCCAGAATTGCAGTAGATGCATATTAGGCAATGAAAGACACCGTAGTTAAAAGTGATGGGTGTCAACGGGAGCTGGGCAGGTGGCTCAGAGGTAGGAGCACTTACCAGGCCAGCCTGAGGACCTGGGTTTGCAGCCCTAGCACCCGTGTATGGGAGTGTGTGCTGGAGAGATGGGGCAGAGATTGAAAGCATGTACTGCTTTTCTGGGGGACCTGCACCCAACTCTCAGCAACCAAATCAGGGACTCACAATTACCTTAACTCTAGCTCCAGGGCATCTGACACCACTGGCTTTTTATACCTGCACTAACTATATATACCCACATACAGACACATACACACACACACACACACAACACACACACACATGCACACACATAATTTTAATGATAATATAAACAATGCTCTTAAAAAAGCTAGAAATGACTGAGCACACCTGTCACTCCATTGTTATGTGAGTGGGGCAGAGACAGGAGGATTACTGGGACTTGCTGATTGCCAGCCTGGTCCTAGCTTTGGTGAGAGAGACTGTCTCCAGGGGAATCAGATGGAGAGCAATAGAGCAGAATGCTGGATGTTTTCCTCTGATCTTTGCGTGGGCACATGGGCATGTGACCACTACACGCCTCACACACAGACACATACCACATACATATGTTCCACAGGCATACACACAGAACGGCAAGTGGACAACGTGCCAAGTCACTCTTTTGAGCTGCCTTTGAAGCCCATAGCTGGTATTTTCAACATGTAACATGGGTCCAATTGACCATAAAAACCTTACCGTTTCAGGTCTGGGGAGACCTCTACCCAGACCTGAATTTACCAACTCTCCTTTCAGGGGTCCTCGCTCTTGCAGCTTTCTATTTGCGTTCATATGTCTTAAAGAATTAGTATAAAATTGAATTAACCAAGACTAAACAAAAAATATCAGTTGATAAGATACGTAAAGTAAATGAAAAATATGTTTGAGCGATCAGCTTGCCTTAGAATATCAGTGAGCTGCTTAACCGTGTTGTAGAATATTATTTTAAGATGTGTTACATGTGTTTATGCTGGTGAGCATTTGTTTTAACGATGCAAAGATGTGTTGCATTCTTTTATGTTGCATTTGTTTTACTCTGTGAAGTTGGGTTACTGTGCCAGACTGAAACACCTGACTGGTCTAATAAAGAGCTGAATGGCCAATAGCGAAGCAGGAGAAAGGGTAGTTGGGGCTGGCAGGAAGAGAGAAGAAATTGGAGGAGAAATCTGGGAAGAGATGGAGGAGCAAGGAAAAAAGGGACCAACCACCCAGCCACACAGCCAGACATGAAATAAGAGGGAAAGAAAAGTTATAGAGAAAGGTAAAAGCCCAGAGGCAAAAGGTAGACAGGATAAGCTAAGAAAAGCTAGCTAGAAACAAGCCAAGCTAAGGCCAGGAATTCACAGGTAAAAATAAGACTCCATGTGTGATTTGTTTGGGCGCTGGGTGGTGCCCCCCGAAAGAACAGAGATTAAAAGAGTAAAACCAACAGCAAACCAGCTCATAATCATCCTCAAATCCTTTAAAAACGTGTATTATTTACCTTTACTCTACACATATTTTATTTACTTCTTTTAAATTTTAATCAGGTCTGGAAAAGGGATTAGGCGATTAAGAGCACTTGCTGCTCTTACAGAGGACCTGAGTTTGATTCCCGGCACTCACATGGCAACTCACAGTGGTCCCAGGGGATCCAGTGTCTTCTTTTGGCTTCTCTGGGCACCAGGTATGCACATGGCATACATACATGCTTACATGCATGCAAAGCACTCATACCCATAACATAAATATTTTAACGTTAATTTTGATCATTATGAATACGATCAGAATCTTAAATCATGAAAATGTCAAAAGCATAGAAGAAATCACACAGCAGAATGCAGTCTGGGACACGGCACAGCCTCTTGGGGGTGCTCATCTCCCTTGGTACAGGAAGGAGAGCAGCTGCTGGCCTGCTCATGGCCTGCGGGCAGCAGCGTGAGTCATCGGGGACCTCTGAAGGCTGGAAATCCAGGGAGCCCAGACAGTGCTAAAAGGGATCCTTTTATATCGGCATTTCTGTGATTTCAAATTGTGATGCTTGTATTAGTACAAGCCACTTTCCACATGAACTCGCTTCATCCCCACGATGATCACGTGAGGTGGGAACACAGGAGCAGGCTCCACACACGAGGAAGCAGCAGAGAGAATGCAGCCAGCTACCCTGGCTCCAGAGTTGATCTAAACAATGAATGTTCTCCGTCTTCCATCTCTGTGAGGTGGGAAAGTACTAACAATGGGGCTAAGCTGGCTGAATGGGCCAGAAGACCCTTGAGAGCCATGTCATGAGATCAGCAGAGGAATATACACTTCTGGAGTGTTTAAAATAGTGACATGTAATTAGGCTAAACCATAAAATGAATAGGGACCGCCTCTTGATAATTAGTTGCATGTAATAGCCCATGGGGAACAGGAAGCAGTTAGCTCTCTTTTCGCCATCTCTTCTAGAATGAAGTTTCATCACAGATGTAGGGGGTCAGAGTAAGGGAATCAAGGAAGATATGTTTGGAGTTGAAGGACAAAATTTTCAAGGTATCATTGATACCCACTGGCTCTCTCAGAAGCCACTGCCTCTTCCCCCAGCGAGGGCTTCTCCTTCTTCCATCATCTGCTAATTCCCCTTGCCACCACTGCTGTCTCCCTCACTTGCTCCTTTCCTTGTCCTGGAACCCTTACCTCCTCCTTCTGTTCTCCCCGGCCTGGCCCTCCTTTCACCACCCTCCTGCCTGTGGCATGGCCCCGGCCAGGCTTATGGTTCCCCTCTATCAAGGATGACTTTGTAGTTCTCACTCACACAATCCACGTTCCTGAAATGGATTTTATCACAAGTTGCTCTGGTCAACAATGCAGGGTAAACCCTCCATCACCTACCAAATGAAGGCCAAAACCTTGCAAAATCTACAGGTACCTACCAGCCCACCCATGGCCTGGCAAGCCCTCCATCCTTCGGGCTCCGGGAAGTTTTCTGGCCTCCCCACATCCTCTTTCCTTACTGGCCATACTCATCCATTCATTCCTCCTGGAGCACTTTCTCCAAATCTCCTTCCTCAGCTTCACTGAGCAACTGGAGTCTGTTTCTGTGGCTTCCGGTGTTCTTTTCCAAATCAACACTTTGCTCGGAATACTTGGATGTGCTTGTTATCTGGTTCTTTAGTGCCGCCCAGCAGGCCTCATTTTGCTGAGTATCAGCTTGGTGACACCAGGCTATAGGACCTTTGTCTCTTTCAACCTTTCACAAGCTTTGCAATGCTGGGCACACACACTAGTTTGTTTTTCAACTTCACTAACCTTATACAAAAAAAGACCAATGTGGAAAAGAGTTAAAAATCCAGTCTTTTTTGTTTTAAATAGAAAAGGCAAGTTAAATGTGTATTTAAACTAAGTAAATGTGTAGATAAACTAGGGTAGTTTTTTTTTTTAAAGAAGAGAATAAAAAGCAACCCAAATTTGAGTAAATATTCTCCTGAATATCTCTCCATGGCATCCCTCCAGAACCAATTGGATTAAGGAGTACCTGGACACCGCCCCTGTTCTGATTCTCATTTTCAAACAAGTGCACGGTTATGCTGCAAATGGAAAGAAAAAGGTCCACTACTACAATGAGATCAGCGTGTCCATTGCCTGTGGCATCCTGCTGGCTGCGCTGCAGGTATGTTACCCACCCGCACGCCCAAGGTAGACCAGGAAGACAGGGACCCAAGACTGGCTTTAGCCAGCGGTTCTTGCTGTTCCTAACACTGTGACTCCTTTAACACAGATCCTCATGCCAACCAAAAAATTATGTTGTTGCTACTTCATAAATGTGATTTTGCTACTGCTACGAATTATAATGTAAATATCTGTGTTTTCCAATGGTCTTTAGGGGTTATGACCCACAGGTTGAAAACCACTGCTTTAGCAGGAAGTTTCAGGCAAGTTTCCAATTAGGGGTCATTTGAGAATTGTTTATCTAAAGTTGAGTTCCTATAAAAGGTCAATGTGATTGACAGCAAACCTTGGAAACCTGGATTGGTGGGCATTATGATTCTGCAGGCTGATTTTCTTGCTGGAAATTCACTTGTAATATCTCAGGGTCGGAAAAGCAGTGTTTGCTCTCTTCCATAAATAGCATGGAGCTTAGGGCTCTGAGCAGTCACAGGAGCAGAAAGTAGAGCCGGAAGGTCTCAGAGATATACTCCACTCAGCGCACACTGCTCCTTTCTAGGCTGATGTGACGATTAAGGAGTCACCAGGCTCTCGGCTCCTTCCTTGAGAGGTTCCCTATTCTGCATTGTCTAGGAAGACAGCCACGTGCTTACAAACTTTTCTGCAGAGGTCTTAGAGCAAGGCAAATGTGAAATGGAGCAGGACTGAGCTCTGCCTCTCAAACCCCTGTGCCATCTTTGGGAAACTCTGGGGATTAGATAGCGTATTAACAGTTCATCTGATGGAGACTTGGGGTTCCGGGGAGGGATGACGGAGAGCTACTAAACACACAAATTAATGCAATGAACAATATCACAAGAGAGAGTGGTCCTGCTTTGAAGGAAGGGTCAGTTTTATACAAACGAGGTTCCTCGGCAGCTCCGAGAAAGACGTGGCTTGCATCTGACACCTTACAGCATTTGGCTGTTGCTGCTTCTCAAACCACCCTGAGGAGCCTGGCTTTGGCTTTTCCTCCTGTGGGTGGACGAATGAAGGTGTCTTGGGACAGTGTCCGACCATAGAACGTTGCAGTTGATTTAGGTTTGGGGAGAAGCAGTGTGAGCCTGGTGCCAGCCCCCTTCTCACAGTGCCCCTGGCCTCTGGAAAGGGTTAGCCAGACTAGTGTTCCTGTAGAGCTTGTTGCTTTCTAGTTTCCCAGAATTCCAAGGCAGTTTACGACCGGGGGAAGAGAGAAAAGTGTTCCTGGAACCTGATCCCTAGCACAGTGACTTGATGGTATGGGATGGGATGGGATGGCCATGCAGGAAGCCAGAGGCAGCTCCTGGCCTTCCTCTGGGCTCAGGCTTCAAGGTGGCCAGGTGACTGGGGAAGCGTGGGTAGGAGGGGGAACAGCTGGGGAGGGGCCCAGAGGGCATCGTATGCTTGTGTGGATACGTCTGCCTGTGCTTCCCCAGCATGTGTCACCGGCCCCGGGTTTTATTATTTTGTGAGTTACGGGTTCTGTGGGGTTGGGACCCAGGTCTTCAGGCCTGCAAGGCAAGTACTTCACTGATGGAGCCATCTCCCTAGGCACTGCATGCCTCTTGTGGATGAAGATATGTGATGGTGTGTGTAAGACCTCAGGAGACCTTGTAGGAATTCACTCCAGATCCTTATAATGTGCAGGTTCAGAAGTCACTATTATGACAATTAATAACAAATAATCATCAGATGGGTAACTGGAATTCTGGAAAGAACATCTTTCAGGAAAACTACAGTGGACTTAGACTGTCGACAGTGTTGTTGGACGGCTGTTGCACAAGACACAGACCAGATCCTAAGCTTATCTTTAAGGATAGTTACATTCTCTCTCTCTCTCTCTCTCTCTCTCTCTCTCTCTCTCTCTCTTCCTCCCTCTTTCTCTCTTTTTTGAGACAAGGTTTTCTGTGTAACCCTAGCTGTCCTGGAACTCACTCTGTAGAACAGGGCAGTCTCGAACTCACAGAGATCTGCCGGCCTCTGCCTCCGGAGTGCTGGGATTAAAGGCGTGCCCCACCACCGTCCTGCTGAGAGTTACAATCTTCAAAGTCACTTCCATAACACAGTCATTCCTATTGCTCACTCATCATTAAAAAATAAGACGTTATTCTTCGAGGTGTTTCCTGCTGCTTGTCTAAAGAGGCGTCAGGCGGGGGGAGCACTGGCAAGGTTCACAGGGCATCACCTAAGCTGCCAGCCTCTTTGCCACTCAACTTCAGTGAGAAGTAATAAATGAGCAGGAGTAGAAAAGATGAGAACGGCCCTGGGCTGGAGAAAGAGTTGTGTTTTACCTGGCATTAAAGTGCTTGCTTGTTCTGTCTTGTTTCAGAATGCAGGGCTAGTGACAGTCACGACCACGCCCCTCAACTGCGGTCCTCGTCTGAGGCTGCTCCTGGGCCGTCCCTCACATGAGAAGCTGTTGGTGTTGCTTCCTGTGGGGTACCCCAGCAGAGAGGCCACAGTGCCTGACCTCAAGCGGAAAGCTCTGGACCAGATCATGGTGACAATTTAATCAGTCACCCCGTGCTGGGATGACACTTGCTTCCCCCACCCCACCCCCTGGGTCTGCTGGCTTCTCTTGCTCTCTAAGTCAGGTCTCCTCTGCACACTGGTGAACAAGAAAGGTACTTCTCATGTGATGAAATCTTTCTGCATCTCTAGAACTTTCTGTCCAGTAAGTACTGTTTTGGATGAACTGTTTTAGTGAACACAGAGCAAGAGGTCAAGAAGCATACACACCTTAACTCCTCTACAAAATTAGAGGCGATTATTTTCATTTACTTAAAAAATTCCTATAGAGAAGTCACATTTGAAAGTTTGCTGTAGTTCCAAGGGTTACCTATACAATGATTTATAATTTAAATGTTACCAATCATGTGGTCTTTTGGCTCTTTGCTTTCTGGTGGCTTTGAGACTATGAGTGTGCTATTGAGACCTATTCTGCTACTGGACTTCATGGAAATACAATCCTGAACGAAAAACATTAAAGTCACTAAAATGTGGTACTCACAGAACAAGGAGGCCTGTCTCTGTGCCATGACCTTGCTGGCAGTTATCTGTACATTATAACTGCATGGGGTATGTCGGAGCTGGTTTATACTAGCATGTGGAACCTGGGGATTAACTATTCTGGAATTTTGGAACAAGTTATTCAATTGATTGTAGCTTAAAATTGCCCTTGGTGAAGGTGCTTGCGCAGGAGTTGGCAGCCAGCACAGAGCAGTAGCAGCTTTTTGGAGAAACTGCTCACCACACACAGCCTTTCCTTCCTTCTGCTCTCATGAAACACACCTACCTGTTCTTCAGGAAACAGCAATATTCTATGGGACTTCCCTGGGGACAAGTGTCCAACTATTCCTGCCAGAGCTAGTCAATCACCCCTCCTCACCCACTAGCACTCCCAGTGTCCTGGTGTCCATGTCTTTATTTTTATTGTTTGGGCAGTTGTCCATCCAGCTAGTCTGCTCACTTCCTGGTGTCACTACCGTGGCATCCTCCTCCTTCTCCTCCTCCTCCCCATTTTCCTTTTCCTTTTGTCCTTTTCTCCCCGCTATTCCTCCTTGTCTTCTTTGCACCTCAGCTGGGCTGTTAATGAGAGAAAGCCGGTGCCCCCTCGTGTGGGGAAGATGGTCTTTTTTTGCTCTGAGACAGAATTAGACTTACAGGAACCTTTAGCCTTGAGGTCCTTTGAAGTATCTAGATGCTCCCAACATCTACACATCTTCAGTTTTCTCTACATGCACTCCCCCCCCCCGTGACCAGTGTGTGTCCCTAAGGTTTTACTGAAATGAGGTTTCTTTTAATGCTATTGTGGTTTTTGTAGATTCTCATGGGTGGAATGGGAACCAATTTATGTACATCTTATTATTGTATTGGACAAAGTTTCTCTGAGTTTCAAATATCAGAATAATAAACACTTGGTTGTCACAGTATAAATAAACACATACACACATACACACATGTCATCTTTTTCTAAGGTCTGGAAACAAAGCTCAAAATTTTCTTTGATGTTGTTTTCATCTGTTCTGCAGAGTAAAACTGAGGTTTAAAAAGGACCTTGTTGCCTTTGTGGGGTCCCTCCTAGCCCCACACAGGGAAGGTGGGGAAGGAAGAGGGTCCCCATTGTGACTGTTCAGGTATATAGCCACTAGAGAGGATGAAGAGAGCCAAGGTTCCACAGGAGTGGAATGAGGGGCCCTCAAGTAAAGAGCATCACAGGGAACTAGCTGGTCATTTTCCTATCATTGTCCCTAAAGATATATGACCCTGGTCTCTCATGTTCAACAAAGGCACAAAGATAAAGCTCTGGGAAGGGCTTTGGCAGATGCCTTTTGGGGAATTCAGAACAAAATAACGGTGGTAGTGGTGAGGTGGTGGCGGTGATGATGATGGTGGTGGTGGTAATAGTGGTGGTTGTGGTGATGGTGATAGTGGGGGATAGTGGTGGTGCTGATGGTGGTGGTGGTGCTGATGGTGGTGGTGATGCTGATGGTGGTGGTGGTGATGGTGGTAGTTGTGGTGATGGTGATAGTGGTGGACTGTGGTGATGCTGATGGCGGTGATGCTGATGGTGGTGGTGATGCTGATGGCGGTGATGCTGATGGTGGTGGTTGTGCTGATGGTGGTGATGCTGATGGCGGTGATGCTGATGGTGGTGGTTGTGCTGATGGTGGTGAATAGTGGTGGTGGTGATGGTGGTGGTGGTAGTTACTAGCTAGGGAGCACTGTAGTCTGGGTATTGATAGTACATGTGTGGCACACGACAAAGTACACAGTGACAAAGCATCACATATACAACTTACTACAACGACAAAGAAGGAGCTCCCACATGGGAGGAGTGGAACAGAGCAAACCTCGCTACTGTCTTCCAATGAGAGGGAAGCCATATACATGTTGTTAGTTAAATCTCCATCTCGGGAGTACTGAGGACAGTCCCTTTCCTGTTTCTTATTTGCTCCTTATGGGAGGAAAAGTGCTTTCTCTGATAAGTGAAATTGGGGGGAAATGGATATTGCACATGCTCAAACACAAACATGTACTCTGTCTTATGCTGCATTGCACATGCTCAAACGCCGCTGTGTACTCCATCTTACACCACATGGACAAATAGGGTGACTATTCACCAGAAAGATGGTTCACCAACTGATGTGTCTGAAGGTTTGAGTTTTTGCAGAGCATTCAAATTGATAAACTATTTTTTAAGTATTTAATTTTTTTTTTTTTTTTTTTTTTTGGTTTTTCGAGTCAGGGTTTCTCTGTGGTTTTGGAGCCTGTCCTGGAACTAGCTCTTGTAGACCAGGCTGGTCTCGAACTCACAGAGATCCGCCTGCCTTTGCCTCCCGAGTGCTGAGATTAAAGGCGTGCGCCACCACCGCCCGGCTAAGTATTTAATTTTTAAGGGCTCAAATGCACCTGGAATTTCGCATTCTAACTGGAAGAAATATGGTTATCAGTGAATATTTTGCCTGAGGGGAACGAGAACCATAATGGCTATTTCCTAGCTACCTACAGAGTAGCCCCTTATTATCTGGGTGAAATAGAATTATGAAACATAATATCACCAATCTACACAGAAGTACAAAAAATGATGAGAACGAAGTGGCACCAACTCTGCCTCCGTGGTGCCCTTACCTCCCCCACTAAAACAAAGCAGAGTGGAGAGAGTAGCCAGCACCCTTCCGGGTGGTCTCAGCTAATCTGCGGAGAATGTGCTGGGGAGACTCAGGAGGGGACCGTGTCCAAGCAGCAGTGCCGCCAAGTTAAACAGAGCGGTGCTGCTGGAATGTGAACCGCTTTAATCCCATTCTGGGGAGTTTCTAGAAAGTCACACCAAGGGGAGTGGCATGTGTTACGACTAGAGAACTGCGGCTCGGCATCAAATGCAACAGCATTGGAGCCTTTTTAGGGCGACATGGAAACATTCGAGCGGAGAACTGGAGCCTGTGAGGTCAGGCAGGAAGTGGCATTAGATCGGTAGAACTTCCAGTTTGGAACAAGGGCTCTAAAATGGCTTCCTTCTGAAGCATACAGAATAGAAGCCCCTTGTCCGTGCGATAATAACCCCAAAACAAGGCTTAGGATCCTCATTCCCCAGCTCCGGAGGACCTTATCTCACGCCTGTCCACCCTCCTCAGCTGATCTGAGACATCAATCATGCTGCGTTCCTGCTCAAGAGCTGCTACTTTAGCACCCCTGAGTCCCCTGGGGTACAAAGTCTGTCCCTTGTTGAGTGAGTAACTTACCAAGACCTGGGACATGTGGAACTGAACACAAGGGTGTTGAAAAGTACCATATTCGTATAATTGATACTTTCAGGCTAACTGTAGGGGGAATGTCATTGTGTTCTGTTTTCCTTGTTGAAGTGAATTAAATGTTTAAAGAGCTCACCATCTGAAGCTAAAAGGGAAAATTGGTGTTTGGGTTGTGATTTGACAGAGGGGTATAACCTGTCATAGCTCATTAGCAATATATGAACAGACTCATTATAACTTTATCAGGATTAGAGATGCTTAGGTAAGTGAGAATTCCAAGGCATGCCCGGCACTACACACCTATAATCCCAGCTACTCAGGAGGCCAGTGCAGGAGAATCCTTAGGTTTGAGACCAATCTAGGCAACAGTGAGACACCCTCTCAAAAATAAATTAAAAAGTACATGAGAACGGCGTAATTGGTTGTAAACCATCATGCTAATATTTGAAATGCTAAAAATTCAAATATAATGCATTATTATAAAGAGTTGGAAAATTTGAAAATGATTTTAATTTATTTTGTATATTATGCGTGCATATGTGTGTGTTTGTGTGGTAGTTTATGCATGTGTAAGTGCAGGTGGCTTCAGGATCCAACAGAGAGCATTGGGCCCCAGGAGCTGGAGTTACAGGTCGTTGTGAACCCCCTGGGTCCCCCACATGGCTGCTGGGACTTGGGTTCCCTGGGAAAGCAACAAGCACTTTTAGCTGCTGAGTTATGTCTCTAGCCTTCAGGAGTTGAACATTTTTAAGAGACTCATGACTTACTGGAATTTATCTTGTTGAGTTTGAGTTAATGAAGTATTTATCTAAGTTGCTCTTCCTTGAGGAGATTAATTTTATTTTATTTAAAATTTATATGTTAGTAATATGTATGTCCAGTCAGTTTTAATTTATATATACTGTTATAACAAAATATCAAAGATGGGGCCATTTTTAAACAAGAAAATTTCTTTTACTCAAAGTTCAGCAGGCATGTTTCATGGAAGTCTTTCTGTGTGTTATAACATGGATAGAGACATCATAGATGAAAGAGTGAGAGATCAAACATGAAGGCTCAGAGTTAGCATTATTCGCTTCACGGAGGCACAACCTTACCTCTATAGACTTCCCATCAGGCCTTCCCTCCCAGCATGGTTGCCTTGGCAACTGGGTATGCTTTTAGGGGGGTGGTTTGAAGATACAGCATGGCTAAAACATAACAAACAAACCCAACTCTGGTGGCTTACACAAACGGGATTATTTTTCCCTCCTCCTGCTTGAAGGAAGATGTTCAAAACCAAATCCACCAGGTCAGAGAATTCAGGACCATCCTCAACTGCTCATTTACCCTGTCTCATAGCCATGAACCATGGCCTCCACCATCACAGCCAAACTCAATTCTGGAAGAATGATAAGTTTTCAGAAAATGCAGTGTGCACATTGAATATCAATGCAGAAATATCAATCCATTGTCCATCTCTCTTCTCATCCATCTACCTATCAATTGGATCACATGAAAGAGACAAAAGGTGTTTAGGAACAGGGATCCGTATTTAACAGTAGCTTCAAGGAAGCCTGCAGTCCAGGTGAGGAAGAAACAGACAGCAATCTCTAGTGGACAAATCAGTCTTCAGGTGGTCAAGACCTTCCGTCTGCCAAGGGAGTGTTTATCAAGTGTACCTCCAGCCTTGGCCCTTGCTCCTAAGCCCCAGACTCTCATGCTGGACTGCTTTCCATATAGACATCTTCCAGCTGTCAGCTTTCCCTGTCCAAAGTAATACTTTGTTTTTCATCAACCTTTACCCAAACCATCAATTCACACTCCTCTTGTTAGGGTCCCAGTTTAGAAAGGATCTTGGATCATTCTTTTACCCCAACATTCCATTAGTAAACATTACTGATTCTGCCTCCAAATATTGTCCATGGCAAAGAAGTGTGAAGAAGCAATGTTGTGGGCAGCTGTGAAAAATAAGATCTTTGCTCTAGTGGAGGGGTCTTGTGTCTGCTTCTAGTATCCACAATATCTAGTATAGAGACAGACTCCCTCGTGAATCCTCACACTCAAGCGCACGCATGCGTGCATACGTGTGTGTGTGTGTGTGTGTGTGTGTTGTGTGTTAAACTAAGCCCCTGCCAGAACTCTGCGCTCAATGCCCTCTCTACCTCAAAGGCTTCTTGTTCTAGATGCTGTTATAACTGGCTGCTTCCTGTCAGTGATGTCTTTAGCTCAACTGTGACCTCTTGAGGAGCTTTTGACTACTCAGTCCTTCCATGCTCTAAGTTTTCTGTCCCTCAAACAAATGCCTGTAGTACTGACTTATTTTGGGTGGTGGACTTCAGGTGTCCAGCCATTGTTTGTAGGCCTCTACTAATTAATATTCTGGGAGAATGAGCGTATCATAGCAAAGTGCTTTTTTCATGGTCAGGAAGTAAAAAAGAAAGAATAGGATCCCACTATTCCCCTCAAGGGGACATCCTCCATGACCAAAAGTCCTCCCTGTCATTATCTAAAGGTTCCACTGCCTTTCCATAGCTCATCTGTGAAGATCAAGACTTAAAATATGAGTCTTCAGTGCATTAATCTCTAAACTGAAGAGTGCTGTGAGTTGTCTAAGACAGGGGTTCTCGACCTATGGGTTGTGACCCTCTGCAGGGGAGAGGTATCTAAGAAAAGGTTTTTCAACCTGTGGGTTGTGACCCTCTGCGGGGTGGTGTTAAATGAGCTTTTCACAGGGGTCTCATATCAGATACCCTGAAAAATCAGATATTTACATTACAATTCACAACAGTAACAAAGCCACAGTTATGAAGTAGCAACAAAAATAATTTTATGGTTGGAGTCACCACAACATGAAGAACTGTATTAGAGGGTCACAGCATTAGGAAGGTTGAGAACCATTGTTCTAAGGTCACCCATCCACCACGATTTGAGATTTCATTACTGACTTCATCAAACCTGACTAAGAGGTACCAGTTATTTTCAAAACAATCTTCTGAGTTACCTTTCCATAGGTTCTGTCCCAGGGAAGAAATCTGAGCATGAACTCACACTGACAACCAGGGGCCTTCCCCACACTGTCTGAACTGGCAAAAGGCAAACACGGGCTCCCAGTGCAGATCAGAATACAGCTCCAGAAGTTTTTCAGCAAATGACCTTAACCTTCATGTACCAGAACATACCCAGGGAACCATGGATCCGCAGTTGTAGTAGGAGCCTAGTTGGGATAGCACAAGGATGCGGGTCACTCCAAGAACTAATGGAGACCTCCTTCTAAAACCTGAGATCTTGTTGATCTTTACTTTAAAAGGCAAAGAAGGAAGCATGAAGAGGCTTTGCCCCCAGCTCCCCACACATTCTTGTGAGGGCCGCCCGGATACTGCCTTGAGCCAAGGTGGAGCACCCTGGACAGCTCAAATGTATGCGCAGGCTTAGAGACCATTGCTTTGTGTTTACCCTGGCTTCTCTTTCCAGTCATTCGCATTTGGTTTTCTTCCCACTTTGTCTTGGAGGCAGCCTGGGATGTATAAATCACTTAATGAGCAAGTAAACAGCAGGACCACCAAAGAGATGAAAAATAAAACCCCCAAGAGATGGGTCAGAGAGGAGCCATTGGAGAAAGCAGAGAGGGTGGGGATGGGCAGAAAGAATGTGCTCTCCCTGGGATTGTGATGGCACTACCTCATCCCCCAGGGACCAATTCTATTTCTACCCATTGTATCCATCGTATGACTGAACTAACCTCCATTCTCCCCATCTTCCCCATCTTCCCCTCTTCTTCCAGAGAGAGAGAGAGAGAGAGAGAGAGAGAGAGAGAGAGAGAGAGAAGATAGTGAGCCTATGGCTGAAAAAATAAATGTGAAAAGAAAAGGAGCAGGTTCCAACTTTGGGGAGTGTGGCCGTCATCCTGATGGTGTTGGTTCTCTGGAGCATTGGTTCATCAAATTAGATCATCATCTGGCTGGACCTCTGATGTCTTGTTTGCCTCTCTGCTCAGACCCAGAATGTCCTTCCTTGTCATCTCAGTTGTAAGGCCCCATCCTTTAAAATTCAGCTTTACATCATGTTTATGAAAAGCTATCCCAAAACACTCCAACCACACTGGGTGACGGAGACCAAGGTGGCTCTTCTGATAGATCATCCAAACTTTCCACTTCCCTTTCAGCTGTTGGTGGATAAGAGCCCAGTCTACCAGCAGTGTGTTCTCTGAGTACCTAGCAGAGAACTGACATATGGCCCATCCTTGGTAAAACTTGGTAGAATGGTTGTCGACCACAGAGTCCCCATACTTTGAAGGGTGTCATAGGCTATCTGGAAGACTTCATCACAACAGTTTTTGAATTTTTGGTGGGAAACCTGTGAGGAAGGGTGTTTGAGTCTAAGAGCTAGTAGTAACTGGGGGGCAGGGAGATGGTTCAGTCATTGAAATGTTTGTCCTGGAGGTATAAAAGCCTGAGTTCAATCTCCAGAATTTGCGTAAAAAGACTGGGCATGATGGTGCATGCTTGCAACTCTAGGAAACATCCTAGGTTGAGCTCTGACCTCCATGTATACACACTTGCACACCTACACATATCAAAATGGAGAGAGAGAGAGAGAGAGAGAGAGAGAGAGGAGAGGAGAGAGAGAGAGCTGTTTTTGGGGGACTGGTGTGGTTAAACCAAGTGCAACCTCTTCACTCTTTGGCACCCCACATTTTATAGTTTAATTTCTGGCCACAAACCAGAGCACGGAGCTAAATAAACATTCTTTCTGTAAAATTTTGGACTTAAAATGAACCCAGTGAACCCAAAGGGCTCTGTCTAAACTCATATTCATTCCCACTGTTAATCTTTGACAAAAGGATTATGGATAGGAGCCAACCACGTAACAGGCATTATTCATTCTATCTGCTTCAAGAAGAGATTTAAGCTTTTTTTTTCGCAACGGGTTTGCCGTCAGAACGCAGGTGTTGTGAAAACCACCGCTAATTCAAAGCCAAAATGGGAAAGGAAAAGACTCACATCAACATCGTCGTCATTGGACACGTCGATTCCGGCAAGTCCACTACAACCGGCCACCTGATCTACAAGTGTGGTGGAATCGACAAACGAACCATCGAGAAGTTTGAGAAGGAGGCTGCCGAGATGGGAAAAGGCTCCTTCAAGTATGCCTGGGTCTTGGACAAACTGAAAGCTGAGCGTGAGCGTGGTATCACTATTGACATCTCCCTGTGGAAGTTTGAGACCAGCAAGTACTATGTTACTATCATTGATGCCCCAGGACACAGAGACTTCATCAAAAACATGATTACAGGCACATCACAGGCTGACTGTGCTGTCCTGATTGTTGCTGCTGGTGTTGGTGAATTCGAAGCTGGTATTTCCAAGAATGGGCAGACCCGTGAGCATGCACTTCTGGCTTACACCCTGGGTGTGAAACAGCTAATTGTTGGTGTCAACAAAATGGATTCCACCGAGCCACCCTACAGCCAGAAGAGATACGAGGAAATTGTTAAGGAAGTCAGCACCTACATTAAGAAAATTGGCTACAACCCTGACACAGTAGCATTTGTGCCAATTTCTGGTTGGAATGGTGACAACATGCTGGAGCCAAGTGCTAATATGCCTTGGTTCAAGGGATGGAAAGTCACTCGCAAAGATGGTAGTTCCAGTGGAACCACCCTGTTGGAAGCTTTGGATTGTATCCTGCCACCAACTCGTCCAACTGACAAGCCTCTGCGACTGCCCCTCCAGGATGTCTATAAAATTGGGGGTATTGGGACTGTCCCTGTGGGCCGAGTGGAGACCGGTGTTTTAAAACCTGGCATGGTGGTGACCTTTGCTCCAGTCAATGTGACAACAGAAGTAAAGTCTGTTGAAATGCACCATGAAGCTTTGAGTGAAGCTCTTCCTGGGGACAACGTGGGCTTCAACGTGAAGAACGTGTCTGTCAAAGATGTTAGACGTGGCAACGTTGCTGGTGACAGCAAAAATGACCCACCAATGGAAGCTGCTGGCTTCACTGCTCAGGTGATTATCCTGAACCACCCAGGCCAAATTAGTGCTGGCTATGCTCCTGTACTAGATTGTCACACAGCTCACATAGCATGCAAGTTTGCTGAGCTTAAAGAAAAGATTGATCGTCGTTCTGGCAAGAAGCTGGAAGATGGCCCGAAATTCTTGAAGTCTGGTGATGCAGCCATTGTTGATATGGTTCCCGGGAAGCCCATGTGTGTCGAGAGCTTCTCTGACTATCCTCCACTGGGTCGTTTTGCTGTTCGTGACATGAGGCAGACAGTTGCTGTGGGTGTCATCAAAGCTGTGGACAAGAAGGCTGCTGGAGCTGGCAAGGTCACCAAGTCTGCCCAGAAAGCTCAGAAGGCTAAATGAATATTATCCCTAACACCTGCCACCCCAGTCTTAATCAGTGGTGGAAGAACGGTCTCAGAACTGTTTGTCTCAATTGGCCATTTAAGTTCAATAGTAAAAGACTGGTTAATGATAACAATGCATCGTAAAACCTTCAGAAGGAAAGGAGAATGTTTTGTGGACCATTTTTTTTGTGTGTGGCAGTTTTAAGTTATTAGTTTTCAAAATCAGTACTTTTTAATGGAAACAACTTGACCAAAAATCTGTCACAGAATTTTGAGACCCATTAAAACAAGTTTAATGAGAAAAAAAAAAAAAAAAAAAAAAAAAAAAAAAAGAAGAGATTTAAAACAGGAGATACTTGTGGAAGTGGAGGGGATTCTGGGAAAGAAATGTAAGGAGTGGGCTGCTCAGCCTCTGGGACTTCCTGAACGAGGCCAGAACACAGATAACCTGTCAGAGGGGAGTTTGATGCCTAGGCAATGTAGCCACATTTAGAGATCTGGCTTGAAGTAGAGAGCAGGGAAAGTGACAGACTTGTTTCCTATTGGTTGGCTGAACTAACCTCCAATCTTACCTTTCTTCCTTTCCTTTTCCTTCTTCACCTACTTTAAAGACAGACAGACAGACAGAGAGAGAGAGAGAGAGAGAGAGAGAGAGAGAGAGAGAAGGAAATCTGATAGCTTACTAGGAACATGAAAACAGAAAACAGCGCCTGAGAAAGTAAAATGTAGGAGACTCCCAGACCCCATGACAGCTGTGGAGAACTGACTCTCTTTCAACCTAACCCCGAAGTATCCATATGAACTGAAAAGCATAGTCCCAGTTTTACAGATTTCACTGTTATTGGAGTCAAAAGCACAGTTTTAGAGCCACAGGGCTTGTACGAAGTCCTAACAGTGATCGTGGGGGAGCATTTTAACCTCTCCATTACATATTTCCTTTAGGGAAAATGGTGGAGGCAGTAGCTAACAGTGGCTCCTGCCTCCTAGGGTGTAGAGATGAGGGCATCTGAACACGGCATCTGGACAGCAGTGTGAGCTCAGTCCTTGAGAAGTCTGCTGAGGTTGAGGGATTCTACCTTGTCCTCAGAAAAGCCCTCCCCTTTGGGAAGCCCCTTCCCTGTGACAATATTTGAATTTAGAGATCAAATGCCATCCATTCTTAGCCTTTAATCCGACATAGCTCTCTCTGTCAGTGGAAATCAAGTGTGGCCTTGACATCCAGCCAAAGGTCACCTGTCTCAAAGGCAGAGAAGCAGAAACTCAAGTAAGGCTCTTCTGACTCCAGATGATGTTCCAGTCACTGCTAAGCTCAGCTCCTGCCCTAACACGACTCAGGCTCACCTGCTGCAGCAGCGGAGTGAGGGACCTGCAGTCAGCTGATGAAGTAGCCATTGGAAGCCCTGTCACAGGGCTGGATGAGTCCAGAGGACCTGCTGGGGGATGGATGATGCCTGGGCCTCACCTCCGGTTGGCAGGTGGATCTGTTTATTCAAACCCTGTTCCCCTGAAAATGGGTTTAATTAGTGAGCTCTCCACTATTCCCTGAACAGTCCATTCTTCCTCACTGCCTTCTTTCATTCTTTTTTTTAAAATTCATTCATTCATTTATTTATTTATTTATTATGTTTACAATATTCTGTCTATGTGTGCCTGCAGGCCAGAAGAGGGCACCAGACCTCATTACAGATGGTTGTGAGCCACCATATGGTTGCTGGGAATTGAACTCAGGACCTTTGGAAGAGCAGGCAATGCTCTTAACCTCTGAGCCATCTCCCCAGCCCCGCCTTCTTTCATTCTTTTCTTTCTTTTTTTTATCGTGTGTGTGTGTGTGTGCTTGTGTGTGTAATATAGGGACATTTACCCGTGTGTGTACATGTACAAGAGGGTGTGTTTGCACAAGTACACACATGCATGTGGGGGTTAGAGGTCAACAGCAGATGCTTTCTTCCATCACCCCCTCTACCTTAATATTTGGAGACCGGATCCCTCACTTAGCCTGGAGCACACTGATTCAGCTAGGCTGGCTGGCCAGTGACCTCCAGGTATCTTACCTGTCTCTTCCCCTCCCAGGCTAGGGTTACAGACGCACACTGCCACATCCGACTTTGTCCGTGCATGTACATGGGGTCTGAACTCAGTTCCTCATGCCTTTGGGAGCCATCTCCCCAGCCCTCCCCAACTCTCTTTTTTGTCCACTTTATTCTGCCTGCACAGACGTATTGCACCTACATGTAAGCGCCTCATGTCTGTGGCTAGGAACTGAGTATAATAACATATTTTAATAAGTACAGTTCTAATTTGTTAAGGAGTAAAAACAAGGGCCGTGGTCCAGAAGGATTTGTGGTGTTAGATACTATGTAGTGGACCCAGTGAGATGGAATAAGACTATAATAAAATCTAAGACTCCTCACAGACCAAGCATTTGTTTCGTAAAGTCGAAACAAGGTCTTTGGACTCATATCACAGATGTGCTGTGTGTGTGCCTGCAGCTAATGGACTGCTAATTTCCAACGAGGTGTTTAAATGTAATTAAATTAACACTTCTGCAGTTCCCTTAATTAAGGGCCAAGGGAATGAAGTGATTTGACTTCTGCCAAATTTTCTTCTGTGTCTGATTTTTTTTTCCCCACGTTGAAAGCAGTTCTCAGAGTTTCCTAGCTTAGAGGCAGACACTAAGCCAGAGCCAGCGTGAACCCTGGCAGTGACCTATGAGGGGAAAATTGTGGGGGAGAGGAAAAAAGCTGGGGTGGAAATCCAGCTTAAAAGAAGCAGGATGTCCACTAATTAAAACTAATGCGGGACTTGAAATTCAAAGCCGGTGGACAATGACTTTCATCCTTCGAGCCTTTGCAGCCAAAGACTTGTCCAGCGGCCACAAGCCCACACTGGATGTAATCTGGTTTGTTAGATACATGAAATTTCTTGCTGACTTCCTCCCTCCCTCCTTCCCTTCCTTTACTTCCTTCATTTTTTTTTTTTTAATTTGCTGAGAGACTTTTTACTCTGCAACCCAAACTGGCTTGAAACTTACTGTGTAGCATCAAATGCATGATGGTCCTTCTGCTTCAGCATCCCACGTGCTAGGATTACAGATCATTCCAGGTGTGTGTGTGCGTGCGCGTGCGTGCGTGCCTGTCTGTCTGTCTGTTTGTGTGGTAGGTAAGGTCTTCACCATTGGGCTGTACTTTCAGTTCTCTTTAATATTTTAATATCTACTTTTGAAAGGTTTAAAGCAGTTGAAACTACTGAAACTTACTGAAAAAAAAAAGAACCCCAGAAAAGTCCATAAAGCAAGGAAGTGTGCATATACTGAGGCACACACCTTTTAGCACTCGAGTGCAAAGCCATGGAACTTAGTCCCAAGCAGTCACACAGCACCTAGCTATCCAAGCAGAAGGTCTCTTGAAAGCAGTCCTGAGCGCAGAGAGCCTTTCCCCAGAGTCATTCAGGGCTTACTCTTCATCATGTAAACCTGAAGCCACAGCCAATTTTCACATGACACATGGCATTTGAGACCCAGCCCAGGCTATGGATCACAGCCATTGAAATAAATGACTTGCTTCAAAATGATAAATTATATCACGGTGCTCAAATAACCCCAAGCCTTTCATTCAAGCAGATAGAATTCAAAATTCTATTTTCCCTTCTCAGCCATGTTTCTGTGATTCCTCATAAAGAAGTAAACTGGATACATGCCAGACAACCCCCAGATCTACCTTCACCCACAGAGAAGGAAGAGATGATTCTGACACTCACTGGCCTCATTCTCTAGTGAGGTATCGACAGCTCATCATTTCAAACCGTTTATCAGATGAAGACTTAAAGGGAAGATTCTTTATTATATTTGAAAATTAGAAAGGAAATATGGGTTAAAAACTGTTAGGCCAACATGGTCCAGAATCCTATTGATTATAGAAAGCCAGAGCATCTCAAGGGTGGATGCTCACAGTCACTCTGACGTTGATTCTATAAAAAGCCTCCGGTCTCTTCCGGTCATTTCCAGTCTCAGAAAGCAACCGAGGAAGACACATGATGCTGATCTCTGGCTTCCACAAGTACATACACGTGCACACACATATACAACACTGAGAGATAGAGACAGAGAAGACAGAGAGAGAGCAAGAGACAGAGAGACTCAAATTTAAGCAACATTTATGTGACACTCTGCAGCTCCACTCCATGCAGATGTGACCAACAGAGTGGGACAGGAATCCCGGAGATACCGCGACCAATTCTTACTCCTACAATGATCCCAGATCTGCGCCTATGAAACAGAACTGGGGGAAATCACCCTTAATTGTAGGGGACAAGGAAATAAACGGCTATATCAAGATGAAGTCAAAACAATTCAGTAATCGTTGAGGCTTTTGAAACCCAGCTCATGCTAATGAACCACAGCCACAGAGCACAATCGATTGGATTAGTGTCTTCTTGGATGAATATGCAGTTGTATGAAAGCTATGTTAAAGATGCAAGAGCAACAATAATAATCCGCTGGTCACACTCTGAAGTAGAGCCCATCAGCCGGATAAAGCTTGATCCTACTCCCTTAACCATGGCATACAAATTAAGCGAATTTGTTTCAAGTAAAGCCTTCTAGATGAGGCGACCGCGAAGACAGCTCAGGCAGTGTCGTGTCTACCGCGCAGACATGGGGACCCTGGGTCCCCAGCAATCACATAAAAGCTGTGCACAGTGCTAACGCTGAGCTCAGGGGTGGAGGCAGATGGATGCCTGTCTTTCACTAGTCAGTCAGTGTAGCGAATTGATGAGCTCCTGATTCAGTGAGACCCCTGTCTTAAAGATAAGGTGGGCAGGCAATACTGAGAGACTCCTGGTCTCCACATACACACACACACACACACACACACACACACACACACAAGTTTCTAGATGTAAAAAGAAAATCAAAAAAGATCAGGCGTGGTGACACACATGTTTAACCTCGGAGGCAGAATCAGGTATTTTAGAGGCCAACCTGGTTTACATAGTGAGTTCCAGGTCAGCTAGGGCTACATAGTAAGACTCTGTGTCAAAAACAAAACAAAACAAAAACCAAACAAGCAAAAACCCAGAACTTTGCTATCTTATGAAGTATGGAGATCAAAAGCCTTGTAATGTCCTCGCAGGGGTTCACACGTCCTGTTTGACTTGCACAGCTGCTGCAGTCTATCCAGAAGTTTGGTAAAGGTGAAAATGAAGTCTGTACAAAGCTCCTGTCAAATGCAAGCACGACTCACGGATGAATTCCCGGATTAGGGCAAATTTTCTAGCTCATGAGCCCCAACCCATGAGTGAGGTTTCTTTTTTTTTTTATATAAGATTTTATTTTATTTTATTTAATAAGATTTGAATGTTATGCCTGCACACCAGAAGAGGGCACCAGATCTCATTACAGATAGTTGTGAGCCACCATGTGGTTGCTGGGAATTGAACTCATGACCTCTGGAAGAACAGCCAGTGCTCTTAACCCCTGAGCCATCTCTCCAGCCGCATGAGTGAGGTTTTTGTTGTTGTTGCTGCTGCTGCTGCTGCTGCTGTTTTCTTTCCTAACTCCGGGCATTAAATAACTCACACCAAACCCATTCTGGAGATCAAAATCAGTCCTCCACAGTCACAGTATTCAGACATGCCGAGGGTCTGCTTTGGAGGTAGGTGTAAGTGGCATGGTTGTCTAGTTTCTCACCATGTCATGAATTGACATAGGAATTTAGAAGGCAAGAGAAGAGGTGAAAGAATACAAAAAAATCATCTTAAAGAAAGACAGGAGCTGGGTCTGGGGAGACGGCTGAGGTGAAAAGTGCTCGGTTCTCTTCCGGAGGACCAGAGTTTCTGCTTCCTTGCAAAGATAGCACCAACACAGGGAAGCTCACAACTGCCTGGTGCTTCAGCTCAAAATAATACAAAGCCCTCTACTGGTCTCTGTGGGTACTACACTCACATGCACAGCCTGCACTGCCCAGACGTGGTTAAAAATAAAGGAAGGACAGCTACAGCTCACTAGCTGCTCACCAAACAGAGACTGATGCAGAGAAGCACTGAGGGAAATTCAATTCATCGAGGAGCTCGCAAATTTACATTGTTCCAGTTCTAAGTGAATAATAAAATGTTGCAAGACAAGAGAGGGTGTAGTGAGGTCTTAATTCACTTTTACTTTCTCAGAAAATTTGGAGCATCCATGAAAAGCATGGCGGGAAAATCCTTCCCCATCTAGTAGCACAGAAATAACCCGTGGCAGCGCTGAGCCTTATTTCCCCACATCTGCTACCGAGCACAGTCAATTTGCATAAGATGAGGTGATGGTTTGCTTCCTCCTGGCCTGGCTCTTTAAATAGAAGCTAATTGTTGCAGCTACCAAACTGAGCTCTGGTTTTCCCAGTGTTGTCAGTGAATGCCCTTCTAGAATACACTGTGAAGAACGCTATAAACACTCTGCGGAGATTTTTTTCTTTTAACTGTATCTTTTCTTACCTCTGTTAAATTTGTTGTGATCCTTTTATTTGTTGTTGTGATAAATAAATTGTATTAAATTTAAGTTTAGGCCCCTGTAGTGATGCACACCTGCAACCCCAGCTGCTTGGGAGTCTGAGACAGGAGGACAACAAGTTTGATTCTAGTCAGAGCAGCTGAGGGAACCTTCCTCTCAAAATAAAATGGAAAGGGGGCTAGAAGGCAACACAGCAGTATAGCACCTGCCTGTTGTGTATGAGGCACGGAACTCAATGCCTAGCAGAAGGAAGGAAGGAGAGAGGGAGGGAGAAAGGGAGGGAGGGAGGGAGGGAGGGAGGAGATGGAGGGAAGGAAACTCAATATGCCTTGCTAAACTGTGATTGATTGACAGCGAAACTAGGATACGGTTGGGTGAATCCAAAGAATGCTAAGAAGATAGAGTTGCAGTCTAAGAAAATGACACTTAATAGGGACTAAAGTAAAAACATTTTAGAGGCTTCAAAAGCCAGACCAGCTGCCCAAGAACTGGGGAGTGACGGCAGGGCATTTGCAGCAGGTGAAATACTTAGCTGTCTGGTGAGCAAATGTGTTCTATTGCCACAAAAGCCCTGAATTTTTAAGGTGAGTTATTAAAATAAACAAGGTAGGACAGCCCAAGGGCACTCTCACTGTGTGCACCTTTGCATGTATTTAAGACCTGTTTAGAAGGACACCCTGCTGGCTAGTTTTATGTCGATTTGCGTCATCAGAGAGGAGGGAGCCTCAACTGAGAAGATGCCCCTATAAGCTCCAGCTTTAGGCAAGGCTGTAAAGCATTTTCTTAATTGGTGAGTGATGGGGAAGGGTCAAGCCCAGGGTAGGTACCATTCCTGGGCTGCTGGTCCTCGGTTCTACAAGAAAGCAGACTAAGCAAGGTGCGAGGAGCAAGCTGGAAAATAGCATTTCTTCATGGCCTCCACATCAACTTCCACCTCCAGGTTCCTGTGTTGTGTGAGCTCCTGTCCTGACTTCCTTCAGTGATGTGAACAGTGATGTGGAAGTGTGAGCCGAATAAACCCTTTCCTCCTCAGCTTGCTTTTGGTCACAGTGTTTCATTGAAGCAATAGTGACCGTAACTAAGACAGATACTGAGACACTTTTCACACCCAGGAGAAGGCATCAAAAAAGACAAAGGTACAGAAGCAGTGATTTTATAGATGGCACATGTCTGCAGGTATTTGCTTAAAAGAGAAGACACGAGGACATGGTCAAGGCAGGCAACTTGAGATTATTTTAAGGTTTATCATGTGGTCACAAGCCTTATTTTTTTTTAAAAAAAAAACCGTAAGACAGCAAACTTTAAAGATAAAGAAGGACTTTCTAGAAATTCCAAAGAAAACGTTTAAGTCTTCTAGAGGATAGTTCCCTAGAGAAGGATGGATTGAACACAATGACTGTCAGATGTGTGCTTACTTCAGTGGGAGGAACATCTAAGATGGTCCTGGCTCCAAGACTGTGGTTCTAAACACTTTCTTTATAAGTTACTTTGGTGTCTCAACAGAGCAACAAAAAACTAAGACAGCTATTTTGTATATTCTTGGTAAGAATGTAAAATGGCTGTCATAAATTAGCTGAATAATGTGTGTGTGTGTGTGTGTGTGTGTGTGTGTGTGTGTGTGTGTTGCTGAGGATCAAATCCCAGGCCTATGCATTATCAAGCCTTCTACCACGGAGCACCGTTTTCCCAACTCTGGGAACATAAAGTGGTTCATCTGTGGAAAATAACACACTTAAATGCGGAATTACCAAGCAATCCCATACTTCTTACTCCAGCTATATACCTGAAAGCATTGAAACCATATTTATACAGAGCCTGCAGGTCAATATTAATGGATGGATTATTGAAAATAGTCAAGAAGTGGAAACAAGCCGAGGGTCCATCTACCAAGGGACATACAACTAACGTGTGGTACAGCCTCACTATGGACGACCATGAGTCGCTGAAGGAATAAGAAATTACAATGCAACGGACAGGTAACTTTCCAACAGTGTGCCAATGGACAAAGGCAGGCATTAGAAGTCACTACTGCTTGATTCCATTCATACAGAATGTCCAGAATGGGCAAGTCCACAGAGGCAGAAAGTAGATTTGTGGTGGCCTAGGTCTACGGCAGGCAGGGGTTAATAGGGAGCAACCACTGTGGAGACAGAACTACCTCTGAGGCAGTAGCAATGTTCTCAAACCAACCTGAGCTGACAGTTGCATGGATTGGTGACTATACTAAAAGTCATGCAGCGGTAAACTTGGAAACAGTGGTTTTCATCTGTGATATCTGTATTCATAAAAAACAACAGATCATGTTTTCATGGTGATACGTTCTATTCTAATGGTCCCTGGTTTTTCCTTAAGCATCTCGGCGAAGCCACACCTTCTCCCCAGCTCAGTTATTTCATTATTATGTATAGTTATTATGTATCTAGTCACTATGCCATTCTTTGCGCTGATGTTTCTATGGATGTTCTTGGAAGCAGCAGAGTTTCCAACCAACTTGTAAGATGTACTGTAACTCTTCCTCCTCTGGGGATTATTTTCCAGATTTCTTCTGCTAGCTTCTTGTTTACTCTACCGTGGTTGGCGCTGAGCTCCCTTCTTCTAACTGAGGATGTAGGTGGATGAGCAGGGACCTACTCTGACCTGAGCAAGTGTCAGAGTGTGAGATGGTCCCAAGTAGAGGAAGGGAGAGGCAGAAGCTTCACCAGGCATCCAGTTGGGAAGTTCACTATCAGGGTAGTGGATGAGCACTGGTCTGGGCTTTCTCGATGGATGGCCAGTGAGATGGGGAATTCTACTGCATGTTCCAGTGTTAGAGCTCACCACATCCTGGCACCTACATGAAGAAGGAACAAATCTAGGCTGTAGATAGAAGGCTTGTCTCCATCTCTCCTGGCCCTATTGGACCGGTTTCTCTCTATCCACCGGATCCCCCCCTAGCTAGTTCCCACAGTTACTTATGAAATAAAACTCTAAGGCTTATTATCAGTTACAGTTGTGGGCAACAATTCTCAAGCAAGCAAACTCCTACCGGGCCTCAGCTGACTCTACAGAGCCATCAGATTTTTGGTGTGCAGCCATGGGACACTTCGACGTGATGACATCAGCAGTCTGAAGTTTGGCGTCTGTGAGTGTGATGCTCCAGCGCACCCTCCATGCGTGGGCCAAGGAACTTGAAAGCAGCCACACAAGGCTGCTGAGGCTTCATTCTTCTTTCCTTGTGCCAGGTGGGACTTCTCAATTCAGTCTGATTCCCTTCTGAGGTCATCGCTGTCAAACCACCAGGTGGCACAGTCTCGCCAGATGTGAGCCAGACCCGGGACAACTGGGACAATGAGTCTTGCTAGATGACGTCATCAGACACTTCAAGCTGCTTAGCTGACTGTTTGTTGTTCATGCCTCCCTCCCCCAGAGTTTTCCTATGTGTTGGCAATGTCTGTCTTCCAGATCGTGTAAATACAGATGTGTGAGAGCTAGTCATCTGAGTCAACTGTTCAGTCACTAAAGCCAGGCTGGAAAGGGCCTCTTCTCTTTGCTTTCTGCTCAAATATTTTGATGACTCCCCTGTCACACATTCTTTATAGCCTTTCATATGGTTACATCAGCGCCCGGGGCCGCTTTTCTTCTATGCACATAGGGAAACGTAGGAAAAATGATTCATCTTTAATATACAGGAAATTCTCGCACAGTAAATAAATTTCCCATCTCTCCTAAAGATGTCTTTCATTTTCCTTTGCAATGCATTAAGAAACTCCAGCTTTAGTGAAGAAGCTAAGAAAAGAAAATGTCCCAAGACATGAAGGAAATGACCACTTTCTCTTTAAAAAGTTTAAGCATTTTCTATCTATCTATCTATCTATCTATCTATCTATCTATCTATCTATCATCTATCTATTTATCTACCTATCTATCATCTATCTATTTATCTATCTATCATCTATCTATCAATCTATCATCTATCTATCTATCTATCTATCATCTATCTATGTATCTACCTATCTACCTATTTGTGGATATACAAGTATGGAGGTCAGTAGACAACTTTTGGGAGTCCTCTGTTTTCCACTCTGTGGGGTCCCAGGGATCAAATTCTGATTGTTAAAATTGGCAATAGGCCACTGAGATATCCTGAAAGTCCATGATTACTTTATTACCATCTTTGTGATTTGTCTGCACCCCCCCCCCCAAAAAAAATAAAAAAAGATTTGTTCACAGTTCACAGGAACTGTACTAGCAAAGATCAGGTAGCTTAGCGAGACTGTGTTTGTGAGATTATGTTCATGGCCATTTAACGTAGGCTACCTCCCAGGCAGTCTGTGGTCCCCACCAGCACCCACACATGCAGACCCCAGGGAAGAAGCTTGGTAGGGCTTTGGGAGGGACAAGTTCAGATACAACAAAGGAAAGAAATGGAAGAGATTTGCCAATGAGAATTGCCTTTTTTTTTTTTTTTGGCCTGCGTTTATATGATATGGCCAGCAGGGGGCTCATGCTGTGGAATTGTGACCTGAGAATCACTTGGAGGTTCTGGTCTAGTGGAAGCCAGAAATTTGGGGCACTGGGTCCCTGCTGCTGCCCCCTGAAATGTTGACATTTGAGATCTCATGAAACTGAAGAAGTTCCAATGAGGGCTGTGGAGATGACTTATTTGGTAAAGTTCTTGCTGTGTAAGCAGAAGGACATGACTGAGGCTCGCTGGGCAGCCAGCTCAGCCCATTCAGCAGTCCCAGGTCCCCAGGACAGAAACTGTTTCAAAAAACAAGGCTGATATCAGACGCACATCTGAGGCTGACAAACATGCAAGCACACACAAATGGCCTCCACACACAACCCACAATCACCCTCTCCCAAGCCTCATTGATGTGGTAGTAGCCCAAGAGTGGACGGGGTCAAGAGAGCCACATATCCAGGGTGGAAAGCAAAAGGAGAGAGAAGACCCATTAGTTAGTTCTCCCTTAAAGTCTTCATGGCCCTTGATTTCCGCAGTGGAGGGACAGAAAGAATAGAGTCTGAATTACAAAGCAAGGATGTGAATTTTTTTTATGGGGTTTGATTGTGTCAACAGAATTGTAGGAGCTATTTATGGGTGTGTTATTGCAATCTCTGGAGATGACCTTTAATTCTAGAACTGTATGGTTAAAGATTTATTTTAACTCTGGGATATAAAAAGAACCTCGTGGTGCTTTGATAATTGTTAAGTGGTAGGTTGTCTTTAATTTTTGAATAAGTGGGATCAATTTTTACATGCGGTTGCAACATTTTTATAACCTTTGTTTGCTGTTTGTTTTTGAACCCTATCTTCCTCTTGTCTGTTCTTTTGACCCATATACTATAAAATAAGCTCTGGCATTATACATCAACAATTAACAATTACAGCTGGAGGTTTTTGACACTCTTACTTTTTTTTTTCCTGAGACAGGTTTCCCTGTGTAGCCCTAGCTGTCCTGGAACTTGCTCCATAGAACAGGCTGGCCTTGAACTCACAGAGATCCACCTGACTTTACCTCCCCGGGTGCTGGGATTAAAGGCATGTGCCACCACCTTTACTTTTTGCAATCCTATAATAAAACACAAATATTAGGGCTGGTGAAATGGCTCAGAGGTTATGAGCACTGACTGCTCTTCCAGAGATCCTGAGTTCAATTCCAGCAACTACACGGTGGCTCACAAACATCTGTAATGAGATCTGGTGCCCTCTTCTGGCCTGCAGGCATACATGCAGGCAGAACATTGTAAACACAATAAATAAATCTTTTTTAAAAACACAAATATTAAAGAAAGTAGACATGGATTCAGTTTTGTAACAATTAGATTTGATCTCAAGGTAGTGAAGACTTATATGACTAATTTTGACGTTAGCCATAGAAAATGATTATGGATATAGTCACAAAACTCAGAGATTGGCACAGTGTGGGAATACTTATTTATCACAGTGCAAAGGGGATCTCTCGGGAGACAGAGAGGGCGCTGGGCTCTGTGTTCTCACTCAAAGATCAGACACTTTCCATCAGGTGATTCCACAGTCTTCTGTTGCCTTGGCCTCCTCTACCTGTGTTTTGCTTCATATGAACAGGTTAAAAAGTTGTATGTGTAGGGGACAGGGGAAGAGAATGAAAGACTCACAGTGAATTTAACTGCCTCAACTTACAGGTGATAGATAGCCCATCATTTCTGCTTAGATTCCATTGGTGAGAACTCCCCCAAGAATGATCCCAGGGAGAGGAGAGTCTGCACGCCCGTGTAAACTATTCTGGTGTAAACTACATAGCAGGGAAATATGAATCTCGAAGCCCTGTAGCTTAGGGGTAAGGAATGCCCCACGCTGCTCTTTGGTGCAGTCTTTGAACAAAACCTGTCTGCTCACACCGTACCCAGACAGGCCTAAGAACATGCTAGTCCTGGGAATAACTCTCCCCGTCCAGTGGGTATCTAGTCTAAGGAGTCCACATGAGGTTCTGATGGAGGATAGTTTTTCAGGAAAGGGGATATTTTTCAAGTCGATTCAAATTCCTCCTTATGAAAATATCTCTAGATCAGTGGTTCTCAGCCTGTGGGTTGTGACCCCTTTGGGGTCTAATGACCCTTTTACAGGAGTCGCCTAAGACCATCAGAAAATGCAGATATTTACATTACAATTCATAACAGTAACAACATTAGTTATGAAGTAGTAACAAAAATTATTTTATGGTTGGGGGTCACCATAGCATGAGGAACTGTATTTCAGGGTCACGGCATTAGGAGGGTTGGGAGTCACTGCTCTAGGTCCTTTGTCTATGTGGTAGCCTTAAGTCTTTGTTAATGTGAACACCCCATGATTCCTGCCTCCCTATATTCACCCTGTGTTGTTTCCTTCCGGGGTGAAAACTGCTGACCAACTGTATAACCAGTAAGATGTTTTGAAACTGATGGAGCCTGGTTTCTGAGAATAGGTTGAAGACATCTTTGTGGCTTCACCGCACTTTCTTAGCTGGCTTGCTTTTGAGGGAAGCCAGCTGCCACACGATGAAAATACTCGAGGGTCCCTACGAAGACAGAGAGGTCCACATGTCAGGGAATTAAATATCTTTCCAACAACGAGCACCGACGTACCAGCCATATGAGGGTGCCATCTTGGAATCAAATGCCCCAGCGCCAGTCAGAGCTGCAAATGGCTACAGCTCTCAGTGATCTTTGACCCATAATGTCCCGTGAGACCCACATGCCGAAACTGCTCAATCAGGGCTCTCCCAAATTCCTGATCCACTGAAACAGTGAGAGACAATAAACGGTCATTGTTTAAGCCACTAAGGTTTAATTTAACCAAAGAGCAATTTATCCTGTGGGATTGCTAGCTCAGTCTCTCTGTACAATCTGTTACTCTATCTCCGGCCACAAGGTCAACAAGGGAGGAAAATGGACTCCTTGATTCTACTCCTTTGGTTTGAAATCTCTTCACCTCAAGTCAGGGGTTCTCAAGTTCCCTCATGTTAAGACCCTTTATTGCAGTTCTTGTGAGGACCATAGTAAAAAATGCCCTTTTAGACATGTAAAAATGGCTTAGTCAGGATCCCCACTACACCCAGGGCTGTGCCTGATAACCAGAACTCAGTGATGTTATTCACTCAAGATAACCAGACACCGTCCTGGAGCCCCATGACGCCCACTGAACAGTATATAAGCAGAGATCAAGAGCAGTGCTCTGCTCTGCACCTCTGGAGAGACGCCACCTTGATCTGACCTGTGGCTGAAAAGTCTCTTCCAGGATTCTAACCCTCAAATCAGAGACTTCTGTTAGCAACTGAAGCTAACCTGCAGCTAAGATATGTCACACAGGCGAGCAACCTCGGAGAAATAGGCTTAGGACCATAGTCACTAACTGAGAGTATGAACCTGCGGGATGACCCTCCGCATAATAAAATACAACTTTTCCTATAGTACCTATGTGTATCCACCTTCTTACTCTGAACACTTCCTCATGTTATGGTGACCCCCTCAACCATAAAATCATTTTCATTGCCACTTCAATAACTACAATTTTCCTACCATTATGTATCATACTGTAAATATCTGTGTTTTCTGATGGTCTTTGGGGGTTGTGACTCACAGGTTGGGAAACACTGACTTAAGTGGGTTCACTGTATTTTTAATGTTCATAAAAATGTTGTTACTTCATCTAAAAGTTTGCTAACATGCAATTTACCTTAGCCAGTTTATTAGGCAGGGTTTTCTAGGAGAACCAATAGAATGCGTATACATCAGTAAAGGGGATTTATGAGACTGGCTTACATATTAGGGGCTGGGTAATCCAGGACTTTCTGTCTACACATTGGAAGACAGCGAACCCAGAGTTACCCACTCAGTGAAGCGAGATGCTTCAAGATCCTCAGTTCTGAGGAGGCAGAAGTTGTGAAAGTTGCCTGGAGAGCCTGGTCCTTGGTTCATGTTCATTGAAGGAAAGGAGGAGTCTGGTGAGAGTGGAGTAGGCAGCAGCAGCCACAGGTGCGCTGGCTTTACAGCTGGGTACCCACTGCAAGCTGTCACCTCCCTGGAGGGCGGGTCCTTCCCCTCCAGTTAGTCTTCTCTGAAACATCCTCACAGACATGCCCAGGCCTGTCTCCTCAGTGAGTTGAAATCTCTTCAAGTTGACAGTCAAGTATCGTGGAAAGGTTGTTTTACTTAAAACGTTTTTGTTATTTTTGAAACGTTCACCCACGTACACAACAGAATATGATCATATCTACTCCCCGTTCTCCTCCTCCCGCTTCCCTTACATGCTTCCCAGCTTCATGCCTTTTAATTTGTTTTCATTTAATTTAACTAACTTCCAAGTCCAGTTAGTACTGCTCATAAGTGCATGGACGTGGGCCATCCAGGGGAGCAGGGGAAACTACCACAGGTCATATTCCCAATAAAGGATTCTCCCTCCCCCAGCAACTATCTACTACCAAGAGCAATATGGGATGGGGCTTGATGATCATCTACCCCATCTATGCCAGGACATTGGTGAGCTTGATCTTGTGTAGGTAACCACAGTTGCCGTGAGATTATGGCGTAACAGCCATGCCAAGTCCTGAAGACAGCATTTCAAAGCACTCCTCCACGTCCTCTGCCTCTTCTTCCACCATGTTCCCTGAGCCTCATTGATGGTGAGGTTAATATGGATGCCCTATTTGAGGTTAAGCCCAGAGACTCTCATTCTCAGAACTTTGACCTGCTACCCATCTCTCTATTGATTGCTGACCCACTGCAAAATGAAGCTTCGCCAACCAATGTTGAGGGCATCTCAAGCCTGCTTGTGCCCAAAACTCAAGATTGACTTGTTCTTGGGGAAGAGATCCCCTAAGTAGAGTGCTATTCATTTAAATGTTTACGCAGACCCTATTTGGGAGGTGACTGTCACTCACAGATGAGCAGACGAAGTCCCGGAGTGTTTAGGTGTTTAGATAATGTATTCTACGTCACAGTCAGTATTCAAAACCAGAAGAGTGCCATTTTAGAAGGAGGAACTGTTTCATCATGGACTCACCCAAAGTCAACAAGATTCCTCTGTGAAGAGTGAGGAGCCTGGAGGGAGGGCACCATCTGTTTGAGCAAAGTACAAGCTGAAGAAGAAGGACCCAGTCACAGCTTGAAGTCAATTCAAAGAATCAGCTGAACAGCTCTTTACTAAGCACCAACCTGGTAATATAGATGCCCCCTTAGATCTTACTAATTTTTAGATTCTTAACAGAGGTAAAGATAATGGTGGTGGAGATGATGATGGTGGGGAGGGGGGTGATAGCCTGCTATTGGTCACATTTCAGTTACTATTCCAAGTTTTTCAACTGCAGCAACTCATGTCACCTCACGATTGTATGGTAAGAATTGCTGTTATCACTCTTTTACTGTCTGGGTACCAGGGCAAGGAGGGCTGAAATAACCTGTCTAATGTCACTCAGGAGTAAGAGATGGACCAAAACCAATGAGGCTAAGCACATAGTGCACACATTTGCATCTTTCCTGTGTTGTACACCTATCTGAGCAAATGAGTTATCAAATTAGGCTTGTCCTATATTTGCTGGCTTGGTAACAGCTCTCTTACCACACCTTACATCTCCCAGTGTGTGCTTTGCCTCTCTTCAGACTACTGTCTGAACACTCTCTCCTCCCCTATCTACTTGGAATTCCCGCCTTGCCCTATACTGCACTGCAATAGGACCAAAGCACTTCTTTATTAACCAGTGGTATTAACAGCATAGAGAGGGGAATCCCACATCAACTGTCCATTGTTGCTCACCTGACCCTATATGAGTGCAGTGTGATCTACTAAGCTACTCAATGTTTTCTGTGTGCATATATGTATATACATGTGTGTGTGTGTGTGTGTGTGTGTGTGTGTGTGTGTGTGTGTGTATACATATATAGTGACTTCGGGGAACACATAGGATGTGTTCTTTGCTCTCTGTCAAGTGCATGGGCTCCAATGACTGTGGTCCCAATCTTGTTAACCTTCCTGTATCCCGGATCAGTGAGCGCTAAGAAGTCTGCGCTTAACCAGGGTGGTATGGTTCTCAAGCTGTGGCATGAAGGGGAATCATTTGGAGGATGTTGCCTCCTGGAGAAATTCAGAGCCGTGGACAAGGGCAAGAGAGCCATCCTTGGCTCTAGTTAGAACCCAGGAAGGGTAACCTTTCTCTCATACCCACTTTCTCCCTTCCAAGTGTTCACATGTTCCAATTATCATTCCATACTGCTTAAGCTTTATTACAGTTGTCGCAATGCAGTTCCAAAGATGATATGGCTTATGCAGGGCAGAAATTCATTTCTTACAGTTGTGGAACCTGGGAAATTCAGAGTTAAGAGAGATGCCATGTCTGTGAGAGAATGTTCTTTAGTCTACAGTTGATGTCCTCTCCCTAAGTGCACACACAGTGATCAAGACAAGGGCTCCTTATAAGACACTAATTCCATTCATGAGGACTCCACCCTCATGGTCTATTCATCTTCCCAAATTCAGTTGTTTGCATGAAGGGCCACATTTGAGGTGACTGTGAAGGACTAGCCATAGTCTAGATCGGACTTGGCAACCATGTCCACAGGCTCATTTCAACCCCTCGCCTTTTCTGTCAGAGCCGCAACCTACAAATCTCTTTCACATCCCTAAGTGATCATAAGCATCAAAAGATGAATAACATTTTATGGTGGCATATAAAAGACCAATGTCAATTTGGGTGAATCAGTCTCTTAGTGGAACCCAGCCATAAGCGTTGGTTTATATAGAGCCTGTGGCTGCTTCTGAGAGTTGAGTTGCTCCAAAGGAGATTGTCTGCCCCGCAAAGCATCAAACATTTACCATCTGGCTCTGGAGAGCAAAAATGTGCTGACCTTTGGTCCAGGAGGAAGAGGGGCTGCTCTGGCCCAAGGCGTGAGACCAGAAGACACAGAGTGTATGGGAACCTGTCTGCTCAGAGCAATGTCCTCAGAGCAAGAAGGTCATGGAAGAGAAGGAGGTAGAGCAAGGTGATGCAAACTTTACCCAGGAGCATAAGGGAGTTCCAGTATAGTGCTAATGATGAAAACCAAAGATAGATATTGGGGTTCAAGATGAAGATCAGAAAAGCAAAGTAGCCAAGCCACTAGAGAGATTTTACCTCTACCAAAGCTCAGACAAAAAAAAAGGGGGGAGGGGTGCAATCCTGTCCTCAACATGACTGCAGAATGCTCTCCATCAAACCTCAGACTGCAATGAGCTCCTCTCTCCTCCCACCTTATATTCCGCTCTCCGCCCAGCCATATCATTCCTATCTCCACCTCACTAGTGCTGGGATTTAAAGACATGAAATTCCTGAAAGCTGGGATCACCTCCTTTTAGACAGATTCAGTCTTATGTAGCCCAGAGTGCCCTGGAGTCCTGGGAATAAAGGTGTGTGCCAAAACTCCCTGGCCTCTAGTGGCTTAGCTCTGCACTCTGATCTTCAGGCAAGCTTTATTTATTAAGACGCAAATAAAATATCACTACACTCCATAAAACAGGGTACCATGGTGGAAAACTGAATGGCGCGGTCACAAGTTGTCCCCTTGTCAGTTTGGGAACTTAGTTACTGTTATAGTCATGGTGACCAAATGCCTGAATAAACAAAAAGGAATGTTTTGTTTGTTTGCTGTTTGGTTCATGATCTCAGAGGGTTCAGTCCATGTCTGCTTGACTCTCTGTCAAGGATCAGGACATTATGGCTGCCAGATGGGAAGCAGAAGGCAAAACAGGAAGAAGCTAGGGACAAAATACTTCTAAGGACCCACGCACAGTGACTACTTCCTCTAGCTAAGTTCTACCTCCTAAAGTTTCCAGAACCTTCCTAAATAATGCCACCAAATGGGAAACAACTATTGAATATTCAAGCCTGCAGGGGGCATTTTGTGTTCAAGCCGTAGTAGAATGGAGACAGGAAGTGGAAGAGCAGGAAGTACAGATAGAACTAGGCAGTGTGCGAAAAGCTCAGTTCATCAGGCAATGTCACAGAGGAAGCACAGTCCTCAGCTGCTATACTCACACCATCTTCTTCTCCTGGTTTAGTCTGGCATCTGAATAAATGGTGAACTAAGGTCTTAGCTGTGTGGCTTATTTTTCAAGTCAATCAGGAATAGTTATCCTTTTGCTTTTTCTCACACCAGGGTACCGAAAATATGCTAGCATACCCCAAAGGAAATTTATAATCAATAAGGGATTGTATTTTGTTGATTTCCTAAGACACAATCAGGGCAAGACCACACACAGTGGGACACCAAGTTAGGGACAAAGGACTCTTTACAATGGTACTTTAGTCCGTAGGTGGCAATTATTCACTGTCTTTGTCATGTCTCCTGTGACCTTCAGCATGAGCTTCTGCCCACGAGTCACTAGGCTGAGAAGCAGCTTAACCCCGTGTCTGTGTTCAGGGCGCTGGAGGGACTCTAGAGGAGCCTTGGGAAGGGAGCACTCTAGGCTCATGTCTTAGTCTGATTTTCTATGGTAATTAATCACTCAGACATTCTTCCAGTAAAAGGCATGGACTCTGTGAAGGGCAGGAACTGTGGGAGGCTGCTGAGGAAGGATGAAGTACTTCAGAGAGTCTTCCTAACCTCAAATATACCCAGGGAGTCAGTGTCTGGGCAACAAGATGAGCCAAGGGAGGAGGAAGCCACATGAGATGCTGCCTCAGCGCCATTTTCCCTTCCTTTATGTTTGCGGGGAGAGAATGAAGTCAGAATTATTTTTAAATAAGATTATTAAAAAAAAAAACCCAAACCATTAAAAGGTACACATTAAATATTCATAAGCACAAGCCCACATCCTTTCTAGGCCATCTTCCACCTCTTTGTGGGACATCTTCCTCCTAAGCAGGGAGGAGCTTGGGCCTCACCTGTGGTCAGTCCCCAGGGATCCTCCCCAGTCCCAGCCCCCCGTTCCTCACGTCTCGGCTCTGAACAATGCTCATCGTGCTCACATTTCTTCATTTTCTAAGTTTATCTTTAGTCTGTTGCCACAAATACAAGCTTCAGTTGGCTAAATGTGTCATTTGCATCCAACCATTTTCCTTACAAATTTCCCCCATTTACTGTGTGTATGGAAAAAGCCAGCCTGGAATACTGAACAGAAACCTGAGGTGTTGGGGAGTGCCCTTCTGGACTGACAGGGAGAGATGAAAGGTAGTGTTTTAATACCCACTGGGCACAAGAGCCCCAAGATCAGACTAACTCCTGTGACCTTGGCCCTTGTCCGCCACCTTTCAAAGGGGTGAAAATGGCTTTTGAAAGCTCAGTCTACTGTGGAAGAGGGTTTAAGTCACCAGGGTGGATTCCAAGCATGCATGTGAATTAATAAACAATCACACACAGAACAAAAGGTTCCAAAGTGTCATTTCTAACCAGCCACTTCCTCACAGTGGCCCCAAAGCAGGAACGGGTCTGAAAGGCTCAGGGCAAAATGAAAATGAGGGTTTCCTATTAAGATGTTATTAAGACTCTCACAATAGTGGGAGTGGCTCATTCAACCTGGATCACTAGGTCCCATCGTGCTCCGGGCCCTGCAGCAGCTGCCACACACTCTGCATACCCAGAGAAGTTTAATGCACCTTTGAAAATGTGTCTGGTTTCCTGGAAAGAGTCCATCCAATGTCTAAAAATCTGCCTTCTGTACACAGGCAAGGATGCACTGTCCTGCCGCCGGTGTCTTTTCTTTAGCTTACGGAGGAATGAGTTGCAAAGGATCGAAATTGCTTGCTTCAGAGAAGACCTTTGTCAGTGATGTGCTCAGGGAAGAGCTGCCAGGCCTGGGTGCCAGAACCCCAGTGTTGAACGGATTCAACACTTCAGGTTGTACATTGTCTTTGGGTGGACGAACCCGTACAGTGTATTTTGTAAACACACTTGTATAAATGCCAATACCCTTACTTTGTTTCTGTCTGCTCTACTGTTGAATGAGGTCAGCCATCTCTAGCTCCCAAAACCTGGTAATTTATTTCGGATTCCTTTTAGAAAACTGTCACATTGAAGGTGGCAAAAATAGTCGATAATGTGTTGTTAGCTACAAGGCAGAGGTTCAGCAGTGACGCGCGTTCTTCGCCTTCTAAGATGAGTGTGATAGGGAGGCAAAAGCTGGGATATGTGTCTGGGAAACTACAGAACTCTACTTCTGGAGTGGGGAGGAATTGGTGGAGGAGAGTTCAGGGGCCAGTTAGGGAGTACATGAGGTGTTAAGTGAGTGACCATGGTCAGCAACCCCTCTGCTATACATCCAAGGTGGGAGACAGTGTAAGGCACACAGGGGTTCCCCAAGCCATGACATCTCTCTGAGGGACCAAAAGGTGTAAAGCTCCATGGGATGAGCTGGCAGCAGTGCAATGATGGGCAGATAAAGTCCCCTTAGGCAAAGCCCCTTCCGCCGTCGTAAGACCCCTAAATACCAGTCTCACCTCTGGTGTCTACTGTAGGGCATCAGATGGGGGCAGCATGCCCAGATTTGGGATGACAGCAAACCTGACAGGTTGAGGGACAGTGTCTGGGGGCAACACGGAGCTTCCCAGAGTCCAGTGTGTGAGATGTGACTTCTCAGCCCATCCCTCTACTGTCCCTACCAGTGAAGCTGCTATCTGGAAGGTGGGCTGGCTGCTGGAATGTGGAGTCGAAGTTGGCTTCTGTGACAAAAGCTGAGTGGCAGGTAGATCCTAAGAGACAGTGTGCAGCAGAGAAGAAGCAAGCAGGCTACAAAGTTAGGACCTAGAAATCTTTTAGGACCCAAAGGTCTCAGACAAAAAAGGTCCTCGGAGAGGATCCTGCAGAGCCCAGAATCAAGAGAAACGAGGATGTCCCTCCCCTCTGGACAGCTGCTCCATTTGAGGGTGAATAAATTTACATACAAAGGCAACATAAAAGCATATCCATGGTGTCTGGAGGTGGGGATTGAGAGGGGAGGAAGAGGAGGCAGGAAGGTATGGGGTGAATATGTGCACAGCACATTATTTACTTGAATGGAAATGGCCTTATGAAATCCAACACAATAAAGTGACCCAGGAAAAGGACACTTCTGCACTATTCTTAGTGAAAAAGTTAGCAAAGATCTGTTAGCCGGTAATGTTGGGGTCATGGCACTTCCATGTATAGAATTTATACTGAGGTGAGGGCTTTTGAGTAAAAACATCTCCAATATGATGAGTAACCAGTTTATAGGCACACGGTGTCTTTAAATATTTAGATCAAGCTGTGCAGAGCTAACATCCCTGCAGGATGTGACCCTGTGCAACTCCTTGCAGGAAGAGGCTCCAGCAACAACAATGACAAGAAGGGACCCCACTGCTCCAACCTTCCCTGCCGTGTTGCTGAGCCAGCAGCAAAGGGCGAAGGCTCAGGCAGGCAGCTCTGCCGGCAGGAGATAAACCAGCCTGGGTGTGTACCTCTGTGGGGGGATATTATTCTGCTCAGCTTTTCTTGGGGGCGGTGGTGCCAATATATGCATGAGGTCACTCCACCACACCCCCATTCACCACCCTTTTCCTAGCATTGAAGTGCAACAAAAGGCTCCCCCGCCCCCAATCCTGGACGTGCTTTCACAGTAGAAATGTAGGAGAAGAGGCCAGAGGGATGACATTTATTATATATAAATGTTTGAGCTGGGGAGATGGTTTAGTCAATAATGTGTTTGCCAAGCAAGCGTGAGCCCCAGAGCCATGTTAAACAGAAGCCAGGCATGTGCTTGTCACCCCAGAACTGGGGCAGCAAACAGGCAGGCCCCAGAGTCTGCAGGCTAGCCAGCCTAACCTACTCAGTGAGCTCCACTCCACTAAAAGGCTGTTTCAAGGGGGAGGGTCGGGGAAATGGGAAATGGGACCTGAAGAATAACACTGAGATTGCCCTCTGCTCCAGGCACCACACACACACACACACACACGCACACACACACACACACACACACACACACACACACACACTTAAAGAAAGAAAGGTAAAAACACGAGATTTTATGGGAGGTCACTGCTAACAGGCTCTTGTTTCCATTTGGGAAGACAGAGCTGGGGGATGGAGTGGACAGGGCCGGGGTTAGGATGGGTGGAGATGGAGATCAGCCCTCTTCCTCCTCCCCCAGTCCCTGCTGGATGATTTTTGAGGACACACCTTTCCCAGCTTTAATTTTCTCCAACTCTATACTCCTCTCCATTCCAGTACTGCCCGCCCAAGGGTGTTCATTTTATTCCTGAATAATAATTGGGTTTGGATACTATGACCAACTGCTCAAGAGTCCAAAGGTTTATGTTCCTTTAACTACCCTGAATTCATAAAGAAGATATGCTGCTTATGATTTTGGATTTGTTACTTAAAAAAATTCATAATAATGTGCCTGAGATGATCAGCTTATAAAAAAAAATAAAAGAGACCCCTATGGCAGTTACCATTAGAACTGGACAATTGTCCAGAACTCATCATCGTCATAGCTCCTTTCAGCAGCCCTGGAGCCATGCTATACCACAATTGACCAGCTAGGGGCTGATGCTACATCTACCCATAGTCTTGTCTTGTCACCTGTTGGCTTGCTACATTTACTCAATTCTATGATAGGACTGGAGCAATCCTTGAACAAGTTATAACTCCTGGCAGAAGGGTTCCATGTCAAGAAAGTGGTAGTCCAGCACCCTGGGGGTCCAGGGAACTTTGAGGTTGTACCTGATATCAATGCTTTGTTGTCCGGATGGCATTAGGAGTCTTGTATTACAATTAGAAGACCACAGCACAAACCCATGAGACAGATTTCATACAGGTTTAATAGACTCTACTGTGAAGTCAGAAGTGCAGTGGTAATCCTTGGATCTCCACCTGGCATCCATAGACATTCAGCGGCTAACAATGAACAGGCCTGCTAGTTGGGGTTTCTGTCCCGCCCGGTACTCTACAGCCAGAAAGTCCCAAAGAAAATCATACAGAGATCTCTATAAGTTATAAAGCTTATTGGCCCATTAGCTCAGGCTACTTATTAGCTCTTGTAACTTATATTAACCCATTATTCTGATCTATTTTTGCCATATGGCTCAGTACCTTTTTTAGCTGGCAGGTCACATCCTGCTTCCTCAGTGGTCTGTGCAGGACTGGGAGGAATCAACTTCCTCCTTCCCAGAATTCTCCTGTTCTCATTGCATCATTCCTACTTCCTGTCTGGTTTTCCCACCTATACTTCCTGCCTGGCCAATCAGTGTTTATTTAAAACATGATTGACAGAATACAGACAATTCTCCCGCACTAAGAGGCGTCCCTTGGATCTCTACCTGGCATCCACAGACATTCAGATCTGTGCCTCAATGACCATCTTAGCACTGATTAGAAACTGTATTTCTTGAATTATTGCTAGCATGTGAGCGAGTTGAAACACAAAGTCCAAGAGGTTATGTTTTCATTGTCTAACACAAGGTGGTTGCAGCATAAGCTGAGATGCCATCATTTATGGCTATTCAGTCATCTATCAAAAGTGTTTATCCCATGGCAGCTATGCTCCTGGGAGGTGATGTGGAAGCAGTCATTTTCCAGGAAACCACCAGATGGCTCAGAGAAAGGCAGGGAGGCTAGTTTGGCTTCATGAAAGTTTTATGACTTCCCAGTCATTGGAAACTAGCTCTGGGGAATTCTTCAAACCTCTCTAAAGTTGCAAGTATGAGAAAATGGAAGGTTGAGGAACATTTTGAGGTTATCACTTAAACAAGGAACTCATGGGGCATCTCACTGATCAGGAGACAGAAAGGGATCCTTAGGAGCCTCTACTAAAAGGAAGAGGATTGGCACAGACAAAGACTGAACAATTAAGAAAGTCTTTGGTGCTACATGTGAAGACTTCCACTAGGGATGAAAAGAACAAACACTCGGGGCCTAGTGCAGGAATGTAGGCTTTAGTTGAGGCCCTCTGTTCACAACCATACACTTGGGGACAGGGAACAACACCAGATCAGTTCTTGCAGTTGACCAATACATCCATTTACAAAGAAATGAGTCCACAAAGACAGTCTAGGAGGCTGTGAGATCCTGAATATGAGGAAAAAAGGAAGGAGACACATGAGCACAAAAAAGTCATTCATTTGCAACAGCTGATTGACCCAGAGCAATGTGAGAAAGTTATTAAGAAGGCCTCCAAAGATGCTGGACTGGAGCTTGGTCCCTCTGAAGTTGGGCTGTAAGGTTGTAATCCAATCTTAGTGTCCTTATACCCCAAGGCCAGCAGTTCACAGACCATTGAGATCATTGTGTGGAAGTTAAGTGAGAAAGTTTGCAATAAATCTGGCCCAATGGTAAGGCAACTTAGCTCGGACCCAAAAGAAGGCATTGACTGACTGCCCTGATACAACAATGAGTACGGTTGAGCAGATTGACCAGACATTTGCTACTCTGTCAATGTCTGCATATATAGGAACCAAATCTCCCCAGATGAAGTCTGACTTGTCATACTCACTAAAGCCAGCTCCCATTCAAGCTCAGTAGCTACCTGCAACTGAGAAACTGTCCACATCAAAAGGAACTCAAGACCAGGCAGAATTTTGGAGCGTATTTAGTGTAGAGAAGTAGCCTATAGAAAATCTAGATACCTTATTGATGTGAAATTCCCCTCTGTATGCTTATTAAAAAAAGTTATAGAGTAAAAAAAAAACCCATGTAAAGATGAAATATACACAGAGTCTGGATTATGTATGTTACTGTGTTTTCTTTGAATTTTTTGACTGTAAATGAGCTAAGTACAGAGAGACATTTCATTGTACGGGAGGCTAAGCTACCCAACATATATATTTTAAAGGTACCTTGACTTAAAAATTTGGGTCTAAGGATATGTTGCTTTGGAAAAGAGATTCTGCTTTTGTTTCCACAAAGGATGAGAACCTGTAGATTCCTTCCAGGCTAATGTGGTTTGATGGACCAACAGTCTCTGTAAACCCCCCCACCCCCAAAATACTTTGCCCAACAAAAAACAGGAAGCAGATTGGAGAAAAGTATGTCCAAATTCCCAAATACTGTTTATAAATTTTTCCTTAAATTTAAAAGGGGATATGCTGTAGAGATGGATACTTTGTATTGGTATGGATCTTGGTCTATTGATACAAATTTAAGGTCAGTTTTGTTATTATATGTATATTTCTGCTCTTGATAAAAATATTGTGTTTGTGCAGCTCATTTAAAAAGTAATACATAATTAAAATACAGATTAATAGATAGTCATTTATAATAGTTAAACTTGTAGCCACGTTAGTGAGGTTTTCTAGATGTACAGAGATATATTTTAGATGGGTAGGTATTCTTAAGATCTTTCAAAGACATACAGAATATGGTCTTTAAAATGTTTTAAGAACTTAGACTTTTCTCAAAAGTGAGACATGTCTGCTTCTGGCAACATGAATTACTTCAGAGAGGTTGATGGGCATTGAAAAAACTGATTATGGAATTTGCTTTCAATGTGACAAGGCTAGTCATTTGGGCAAGAAACTCCTCTTACCTGGACTGCTTGATGGTATGCTGTATAAACCAGACATGCAGGACCCACAGAGAAATGACTGCTGAAGTTGCCTAAAGAAGGTGAGACAGTCCTTCAGGGTTCCTTCTTCATGAAAGAGTCTGCCAGACATTCTGCAGAACACAGAAGAAAGTGACTGCAAACTGCCAATATAGGCAGAACTGTCTTTGAAATTTCCTGCTTCATGGAAAAGTCTGCTGAATACTATGGGCCTGTAGACTGAAGATGGATGCCCCAATGTTACAGAAGAACTTTGGGTGACTGTCCAGGCAGCGAGATGTCTCTGTCAATTCTACAGTTTTGGAAGTTGCTTATAATGCACTTCTTGTTTACTTAGGTAATACTATAACTTTCTAGAGTCTTTGATGGAGTTGAAGAAAGATAGTTAAATTATAAAAGATAAATTGCATATAAAACTTTAGACTCACAAAGATAGGATAGATGAGGGCTGGAGAGATGGCTCAGTGGTTAAGAGCACTGACTGTACTTCCAGAGGTCCTGAGTTCAATTCCCAGCAACCACATAGTGACTCAAAACCATCTGTAATGAGATTTGGCACCCTCTTCTGGCCTGCAGGAACACAGGGAGGCAGACTGTTGTATACATAATAAATAAAATGTTTAAAAAAATAGATAGGATAGATGATAGAGTATTTTCCTTAATTTGCCAAATGTAAATGGACTAAATTTTGTAACTATAATTCTTAATTAATAACTGATATATTGTATATAATCTTACTATGTTAAAGTTAAAAATCTTCCTTTTTATTTAGACAGAAAAGGGGAGGTGATATGGGATTCTCCTCTGTATGCTATGAATATGTTTAATCACCACTGTTTAATAAAGAAGCTGCTTTAGACCTACGGCAGCACAGAACAGAGCAAGGAGAGAATTTCAAGCAGAGATAGAGGAGAAAAGAAGGCAGAGTTAGAGAGATGCCATGTAGCTGCAAAAGGAAACAGACACCCAGGAACCTTACCAGTAAACCACACGCCTCATGGTAAAATATAAAATAATATAAATGGGTTAATTTAAGATGTAAGAGTTAGTTAATAAGAAGACTAAGCTAATAGGCCAAGCAATGTTTTAATTAATACAGTTTTGTGTGATTATTTCAGGTCTGAGCAGCCAGGAAATGAACAACCAGTTTCTGTCAACAAAAGATGACCATTCAATCCATGTACCCTTCATACTTATGAAGACACACAGATCTTATTGCAGCCTCTCTGGTTTAAGGGACAACTTAATAAATAAGCAAGTGAATGAGACAGAAAGAAAAGAATATTAAGTGGTAATGGGGAATGCTGTTCTAGGATCCACCATCAACTCTTCAGGTTCCTGGTCAATAGCATATCACTCACAGAAGTACATGGTAGAACAAAACCACTTATCATTTGATAATCTGGAAAGTAAAGACCAGGAATGATAAGGGGTCCTGAATCTCCTTCAAGAGTACACTTCTGATAACCTAATAACCTCCATCAAAATTTCTTCTCCCAACAGCCCAACAAATGGACCAAGCAAATGGTCCTCAGGGGACATAAACCATGGCAGTGAGCTGGGGAGAAGACATCACAGAGTGATGTATCTGCAGTGTTTCTTGCCAGATTTCAGGTAAACTATCTAAACCTGATGGTCTCACTCAGGTGTGTTATCGTCTCTATGGGGACAGCCCACCCAAACCCCATCAAGCATTCCAGCATATTTTGGGACTACACTTTCCTGTATAGAAGAACATAATTCAACCACAACTTGCCCTTTTTCTAGACTATGAAATCTATAAAAGTAGCTTTAGGTTTAGATATTACATGGAACTAAATTTTCTACCTACAATTTTGAAAGAATTTAAATTCTTATAGGACAAAATCTGGTTGTGGATTACATCAGGATCATTAAGAATTAACCTTGTTTTACTCTGGATTATATGACAATAAGGATTGCCCAGGACGTCAGCCCATCTCTGCAGACAAGTGGGACAAAGGACAATGTCTTTCTTTGGAGAATGTGCTTTGCTTAGATTTAACTTGAGGAGGAATGTATTGTTTAGTTTGGGGACAATCTGAAGAATGTCCATCAAGTAGGGCATCACTATGTGCTACAGAACAGGCCACAAGAAAGCTAGGTAGAGAAAATAACTGCTCAGGTTCAAAGAGAAAAATGAAAGGATCATTCCGCAATAAAAGAAGTTGTCCCCTGGAGATAGAATCTGCTCCATCTCTCCTTCTCCATCTTTTCTGATGAGGGGTTCATTCATATATCTGCATAGATACTGCCAACAACATCACCTTTGTTTGGGTCTGCTATAACAAAACACTAGAGGTGGGTAGTTGGTTCATCCAGAAGAGATGGTTCTTTACTCACTATCTGGAAGGTGAGTAATCCATAAACAGACTCTGGAATCTGGATGAGGGCCATGGTGCATCATAACTTGGAGAAAAGCATCCGAAGACAGAACAAATGTTTGTTCACAGGTCTCTCTTTTTGGAAAGTGACCAAGGCCATCATGGGTACCCAAGCCTCATAGTCTCATCTAGTCCTAATTTCTTCCCAAGGACCTTATATCTGAATGCCATTAGAGTGGGGGTTTTCAGAATGGAGTAACATGTAAACTTTTGCAATCACATTCAAACCAGCGTGCCCTGGTCTATTTTCATCCAACCAGAACAACAGCTGCTTTTCAACCCGCTTCTTACTTGAACAAATAGCAGCATTTAGACAATTCTCAGCTTTAGAACATGTGCTTTCCAGACCCCCAAGCTTGTTATTCTCCTCTTAGCCTGCTGGCATAATTTCCCAGATTTCACAATGTGCTCTGTGGCTCAGGCTTAGGATTCCCAAGGTTAAGTTCAGCCATTGTCATGTGGGCAAATGTTCATGCATTGATGGTTTCTGAATTCTTAGCTCCAGTTCTAACCTCCCCCATGATCTCAGTTAACTATCAGCCTGACATGTCATGGACACCTCAGATTGGGTGTGACCAAGCAGAGCTACTGAAGGCTTGCTTCCTATAGATCCTTACTCCATCTTTTTCAGTCCCATTAGATATGAGAACCTTCTTCAGTTTTTGCATCTAAATGTTTTAAAATTTCTGTCTTCTTGCTGACAAATAAAACAAAACAAACAAACAACAACAACTACCAAAACCTCCATAACAACATAAAACAAGAAAAACCATGGTCTAACCGAGAGAATGAGTTGAGGCTAATTTTAGGAAACAAAGTGTAGACATTCAAATAGAGAATATTGAATGAATTATGAATGGAAGGAAGCAGGATACTCAAATTGTCACCATAGGTCATCATGGTTCCATTTATCTTAGTAGACATTACAACTATGTGGATCTCCTAGGTATTTAAAGACCTTCTTCTCTGGCATGCCAGACTTCTGCCTGCCATGATGACTAAACTTCTAGACCCGGGGTTGTATCAACAAATGGACCTAAAACTATGATGCTGATTGATCTATCTTTTCTTTTGTTGTCTCGAGAAAGGTTCTAAAGTATCCCAGGTGGGCCTATAGACTGTTGAAGCAAAGCAAAAATTCTAAATCTTGATCTTCTAGCTTCTACCCTCCCTCTGGAGTGGTCTGGGATGATGTGTGTGCATGTGTATATGTCCATCCAACACTTTATTTCAAGCAATGATAGGGATCAAACAAAGTGTCTCTAGTTTTTGAAGCTAGCTCTCTACCCACAAAGCTACATCCCCAGCTTGATGTCTGTTATTAAAAAGGCAACTTAAATAAAAAACCCTGGGTAGTAAGTGCTAGGCCCACATATACTAGTCTCCACGCAGATACAAAGCACTTCAAACTGATCACCTGCCTCAGTTGCCTTTCAAGTAGTGGAAAATAACCTTAGATGTGAATCTAAATGAGTGTTTAGAAGGTGGGAACTCACATTTCAGCTTTCTAAGCTCCACACCACCCCATAAAACAGTATAGACAAAGAGATGCTGCATGTCCAGATACTGGCTTAGGTCATCTCTCGATGAGCTTTTGAAAATAAAGTGAATGGCATTCATGGAAGTCAGATACATTCTCTTTTTTTTCCCCTTTGGATTCTTGAATTGCCTGAACCCTTGATATTATTTCCCTATGTAGGATCATCCTTTAAATGACTGACCCCCAACAAATCTTGCTATTAAAATTATCAGTGATGAGGAAATTTGGAGTGGGTCAGAGCTACTGATTAGCAGAGGAAGTGTGAAGTCACTAAGAGCTGTCATCACTTCTTTGCCTCTAGATAAGAAATCTCATCAGATGCTGCAGGCTCCTTTGTACAGCACAAGGAAGGGCCAAAGCCTGCAACCTGCTGCCCCAGCCTTACTGATTGAGGAAACCAGCTGTTCTCTTCGCTTGGCAGACCCCTGACAAGTGGGAGGTGAGAGCTGCACCGGATGTGCTCTGAAGAGGAAGCAAAGGGCAAAAGAAAACAGAAGGCTTGGGGTGGGGGCACCTTTTCTGTAACCATGGAAACCAGGCTGGGCTCCTTGCTTACTTTGGCATTTCCTCCCTCTTCATATGGCTATGATTCTCTTTTACCCCTGGCCCCCAAATCTCCCTCTTCTGCCATCTTTAGAGTTGTAGACTCTGTCCATGTCTTTTCAAGTCTGAAGAGCAGGACAAAGAAGTAAAACTTCTTCTGCTATGCCCCTCCGCCCCCATCCTTCTGATTGGGATTCTTTCCCCCACAGGAAACTTCCACTTGGAGAAGGCAGAAGGCATGGAGTTGCTCTCTCGGGCGCCTCTCACAGCAGAGCCAATATCACACGGAGTGTGTCCAGGAACTAGACATTCTTCCCTCCAAATCCCACTTCAGGTCCTCACAACTCAAGCTGCCTAACCAGACTCACTTACTCACAACTTGCTGCTGTCCAAGTGAGCTACAGTGATGGGGTGCTAGGAGGGAGCCCTCCTCTATCACCTAGCAGGGGAGGTGAGGTGAGGGGTAGAACCAAAGTGGGCAATCAGTGATAATGCTGCTAGTAGGGTGTGTGTGTGTGTGTGTGTGTGTGTGTGTGTGTGTGGTGGAGGAACAAGGGTAAGGCCGGAAGAATGACCTTGGAGATTCATTTCTTCATGGGAGTCATACAAATGGTGCATGCTTTCTCTTATATTCAAAATATATATACACATATGCCTATGTAATTTTATGCTAATATACATAGTATAGCATAAAACATATTCATACATGAAGGTCTTGTTTTGTAGACATGGGGACCAATGGCTCTGCCAGAGAACTATATCTCTATCCCATATATAGAGACATCGCAGATTTGATGATGAGCTTTTTGAGGCTAGTATCCAATCAGCATGCATTTTATCTAACCAAACTAGAGGAGACACACAAATCACTCTTTCAACACTTGTACTGTATACGTATTTGTACTTGCAAAGCCAATTACAGGACATATGATTGGCATATGGCTATTTGGATTAATTTTCCTGGTGGGCTGGACACTGAACATGCATGTGCCTCATATACTTTGTAAGACAGAAGAAGTCAAAGGCGGGAAAGTTGAAGAGGATCATTGGCAATAGCACAGGCAATGGTGATATGAGTCTCCTGGGAAGCTAAACTTGAAGAATTCCGTGTCTAAGAAGAGCTTGGGAGACTGAATGATATGAGTTGATTTCAGTCATTCCTGCCGTAGGCTGTTCTGGCCACAGGACACTGTAATCTGGTCAGTTCCCACCCCTACCACCACCTTTGCTCTCTGTCTATTAACTCATTGGAGCCATGGCCACAATTATTTGTGCTGTATGCATCTGGAGGAAAACTCGAAGGTAACATTGACTTGCCTTGGTTTTGAGTTTTGCCTGAAGCCATTTTACTGTATCCAAGATGCATCAAAGGTGTGAGTAAAACTATAAGAGAACCCAAAATACTCTTTGTTACAGGGAAAGGGTGAAAAATTCCCAAGGTATTACCAGGTCTTTTCTTCCCCCATTGCATCCTGGGTAGAGAATCCCTACAAGAGGAAAGGATAATGAACTCTGTTTTCTGGGAAAAGAACATATGGGTAGGCCCCCCAACACAGTGCCAGAGACGTGCACACAGGCTTGCTTGTGGTCCAAATGTGTTCTTGAACCCCTCTGGTCTGCAGTTTCCTCACGAGCAAAGTGAACAGGTGCCAATGACAGACATGATTAGTTGCCTCCCTCATGACTATCTATCTTTCTCCTCTGCTTTGTTTGCTGCACGCAATCTCACGGAAGGTGAGTCCCACCTTAAGCCCCAATAGATGAATTTCATTGGTATTGGCCATGCGCAGTGGCTCCCTGTTGGGAGGACTGGCTTGAGGGTGGGCATGTGTTATGATTTGCCTTGCAAATCCCTCAGCATATTTGTCAGGTTTTTAATCTCCAGCACCTCAGATTGTGACCTGATGAAACGGGTCTTTACCAAGATAATTTGAGTTAAAAATGATATCATAAAAAATGATATTATTAGCACAGGTTCTGATCCAGTGTGAATAAAGCCTCTACAAAGAAAGACACATCCAGAGGCAAGCCATGTGAAGGAACACGGAGAGAGGTCGGCCATCTACGAGGAGAGGGATAGTTGAAACAGCCTCCAGCCTAAGGGATAGGAATTTCTGCTGTTTAAGATTCTAATCTGTGGGAATTTGTGAATGGAGCCACACTTCTAGCAGTACATCAGCTTTCTAAAAGTGAGTGTGGTGATCTGAATGAAAACAGGCCCCATGGATTCACAGGGAGTGGCACTATCAAAGGGATGGCCTTCTTGGAGAAGGTATGTCATTGGACCGCAGACTTCTAGGTTTCAGAAGCACAAGCCAGGGCTAGCGGCTCGGTTTCTTCCTGCTACCTTTAGTCCACATGAAAATCTCTCAGCTACCTCTCTATCTCCATGTCTGTCTGCACGACGCCATGCTTCCCACCATGATGATTGACAATGGATTAAACCTCTAAACTGTAAGCCAGCCCCCATTAAACACTGTCCTTTATCAGAGTTGCTGTGGCCATGCTGTCTATTCCCAGCAGTAAAGCCCTAACTGAGACAGAGAGAGTCAGGAGGCCAGGTGTGTACGGGGGGGGGGGGGGGGTCTTAGACCAGAGACAGCCAGTGGGTAGGACATGATGCTTAGTGTTAATGATTGTCAGACACAACCTAGCATTATCTACCCAAAAAAAGTCTCCATGGAAGAATTTCTAATGTCGGGTTGGGCATGTCATGCCTTGCTTATGAGAAGACCCAACCTGAAAGCGGGAAGGCCATTCCTGTTATTGGGGACCTACACTGGTTAGAACAGAGAAAGTTAGATGAAAATGTAGACATTTCTCCTTGCCTTTGACCGCGGGTGAGAGGTAACTAACCGCCTCAGGCTCAGCTACTATGTGACTTCCCTCTAGCGATGAACTACTGTAACCTGGATATGTGAGCTAAAATGGATGCTTTATCCCATCTGTTGCTTTCTGCCAGGCTGTTTTATCTCACAACAGAAATAAAACTAGAACACTTGGCTGTGTACAAACTGAGCCAGGGTTGAGAGGTCACGGACATGTCTGGAATACATGAAGGCCTTGGGACACAGTGGTTGGGGGAGAGCCAGGTACCCAATGTTTGGCCTTGGCTCTGGGATCCTACACTGGTTGTTTGTGACCTTGGGCAACAAAATCTCTCGGCTTCTGTTTCCTCCAATTAGAAGGAGATAAAGAGTTCTGAAGTCTAAGCATGAGATAAGGACAAAGTCCTTAGAACAAGGCTGGCACTCAGTGCCCCCAATTACGGTGGCCCCTTCATGTCCACAAAGGATTGATTCTAGGACCCTCTGAGAAACCCCGTTCTGAACACTCATGTCCTCTATATAAAATACCATGGAATTTGCACAGGAATTGTATACTTGCATACTTCAAGCTATCTCTAGATTCTTTTTTTAAAATGTATTTTTATTTCATGTGCATTGATGTTTTGTCTGCAGGTGTGTCTATGTGAGAATGTTGGATCACTTGGAACTGGAGTTACAGTCAGTTGTCAGCTGCCATGTGGGTGCTAGGAATGGAACCTGGGTCCTCTGGAAGAGCAGCCATTGCTCTTAACTACAGAGTCATCTCTCCAGCCTTCTAGATTATTTCTAATACCAGACACATTATAAATACCATGTAAATAGTTCTGCTGCTTTTTAAAGTAAGTAATGGCAAGTATACATGCAGTGCAGACATATTTTTTTCTAAATGTTTGTGTGTTCTCTCTCTCTCTCTCTCTCTCTCTCTCTCTCTCTCTCTGTGTGTGTGTGTGTGTGTGTGTGTGTGTGTGTGTGTGTGTGTATACGTGCGTTTGTGACTAGAGGACAACCTCAGTGTGCTGTTCCTCAGCATGTTCCACCTTTTTTAGGAGACAGAGTTTCTCACTGGCTGGAAACCTCCCAGGCAGGCTAGAGCAGCTGGCTAGCAAGCCTCAGAGATCTCTATGTGTCTCTGTGACCCTGGTGCTGGGATCATAGACGTGTACCACCATATCCAGCTTCTACTTAAGAAGAGGATTCTGGGAAATGAATTCCAGCCTTTGTGCATGCAAAGAAAGCGCTTTGCCAACCGAACTCTCTCCCTATCCCTTCCACATGGTTTTGATGAGGTGTTGGTTGTATCTATAGAGGAGACCCTGTGGGTACAGAGAAGCAAATGTGTGTTTTGCAAAGTAAGTGTGATGCACTCTCTGCTCACCATTCTGAGGCAGACCCCTCAAGCCCTCCTGGCTTTATGTCTCTAGAACACTAACTCATGCCTAGGGCTTACTTAAGTCAAGTCCCAATTATTCCACGGTGACATAAATCAGCTCTTCATCTAGGTATGCACCTGATGTGGCGCTCCAAGAATGGTTTTGGTTGGTCACAATTTTGTAAGTACCACTGGAGGCACTTTTATTCTAACACTGTAGAAATCAGTATTCTTTTAATTCATTTCTAATCTATTTGAAATTTTCATAAGAAAGGGTTAGCTGGGGGAGGGGCCGGATTTAGTGAGAGACCCTGCCTTAGAAAAATAAGGTGGATAAGCCACTGAAGAAGACTTTCAATGTCAATCTCTGACTTCCACATGCACACACACACACACACACACACAAACACACATGCACTGCACACACACAGACTTGAGCACATGCACACACACAAGAAATTGTTACTACTGACACATCTATAACAGATCAAATGCTTTGGATACTAGAGGACATGTGCATTATGCAGTTGTAGAGAGCTGCCTGGAGCCGCACCTTACAGATGGAGCTGGCTTCCGCCCTTCAAGATCCCGAAAGTGAGCGCTCTCTGATAAACAACTCCTTATTTGGCTGAGGCCGGACCCTTGCGATCATCACTCGATGATCGCAAGGCAAGCTGCTTGCGTGAGTGTGGACCAATGAATGGCGCCCACGAGGCTATCCAGGGTTGGTAGTCCAGGCCTACTTAAGGGCTGGGGGAGGTTTGCCCGGGGAGAGAGAGAGATTTCTTCGATTGTCAAAAGTCCTGAATAAGACTGCCTGTAAGAAGAGCTCCGGTGTCGCGTCATCCTTGCTGGTCGTCGTGACACGCAGTCACTTGATATTAACTGTAATTATTTTATATGAGTTTTACATTTTTCCAACTTGGTTTGGAAACAAATGTGGCATGCCAAGCGCCACAGGAGGAGAGAAAATGTTCCGTCAGTGCACCTCACAGGACAGAGAAACTTTGCAAAGCAGGTCCTCTTTCTGCCACAGATTTTTTTTTAGGCTCCTTTCCAAATCAGTCTAATAAATCAGTTTTATTATTTTTTGGTGAAGAGAGACTCAACAATATTGACCTTTATTCACCTACATGGGCACATTCTAGAAACATCCTAGTGAGTGCTATAAACAATGGCCTTTCTATGCTGCACGCAGCCTGCTACGGAGCCATTACCAGCTGCTCCAGGAAGACTGAAACACACACACAAAAATGTCCATAAATATACAATTTTAGCTCACTGATTTCTTCTGGGAATTTATTCTGGTCTACAGTGACTTCATCTTTGGTGACCTGAAATTTGAGGCAGTTTGCCTCACACAACCATCTCTAGTCACGGGACTGTTGACCACCAAGCATGTATAACGATGGATTTCAGAAGCCACTTTCCAATCCAACTGTAGACAGTACCTTTTCTTTTTTTAAAAGTTCTGGCACATAGCACCATTTGATTATGGTCTCGATGTAGCACACGTGTGTAGAGGAACCAAGTGTCAGTTCTTGACAGTGCAAGAAGAAATGAGCCGCCCATCTCTGTTTGGGAGGAAATATTAGGTTTTTCATTAGTCAGGGGATTAAATTAAATGCATGAACAGATGCAGAAAGCACAATCCAGTAGGTACTGTAATTCTGATAGCCAGTCAAGCAGCTAAAAAATAATTAACAAAACAAGTCAGTCGAAAATTCTAAGTTTAGTCAGGAAAGGTCTCTGAAAGTAAAGGAGGTATTTGTAAGACCAGAGAAAATGGCTCCGTCAGTAAAGCAATTGCATGCAAGAATTGGACCTAAGTTAGAAACCCAGAACCAACATTCAAAAAAAAAAAAAAAGAAAAAGAAAAAAGATCGTGGTGGAATTGCAATCTCAGTGTGGGGAGGCAGAGACAAGAGAATTATAGGCAGAAGTTCTCTGTCCCATCAGCAGCTCACAAATAAATACATTAAGGCTTATAGTAATTATAAACACTCGACTGATAGCTCAGGTTTATTACTAACTAGCTCTTACAATTTAAATTAATCCATTTCTATTAATCTATGCGCTGCCACATGGTTCATAATTTGTGGCATCATTTTGTACATGGCCTGCTCCTCTGCGTCTGGTTGGTGCCTCCTCTGCATCTGGTTGACAATTCCTCTCTCTGGCTGTCCTGCCTATACTTCCTGTCTAGCTACCAGCCCGCTAGCTTTTTGCTAAACCAATCCAAGTCCACATCTTCACAGTGTACAAAAGGATTATTCCACAGCAGAGGATCCCTGGGGCTTGCTGGTCAGCCAGACTAACCTACCTGACAAGCTTCAGGCAAATAAAAGAATCAAGCTAAGCTGCTCCTGGAGGACAGTCCTGAGCTTGGCTCTATCTTCCACAGGCATATATATATGCACATACTGATATAGATATGAATAATTTACTTTGGTATAAATCTCGATTTATGGATACAAATTTAAGGTCAATTTTGTTGATGTATATGTATTTTTGATCTTGATTAAGGTATTGTAATTGTGTAGCTCATTTAAAAATGTAATGTATAATTAAGAAATATAGGTTACTAGATAATCATCTAAAATAGTCAAGTTTGTAGTCATGTTAGTTAGATTTTCTAGATATGCATACAGATATATTTCAGTTGATAGGGATTCTTCTTATCTTTCAAAGACTACCATCATTTAAAATGTTTTAATAACTTAGGGCTTTTCATGACAATGAAACACATCTGCTCCTGGCAGCACCAGCTACTTCAAGAGGAAGATGGGCATCAAAGAAGCTCCTTATGGAGTTTGCTCGCCATTTAGGCAAGAAATTGCTCTTGCCTGGACTGCTTCACTGGACATGTAGGACCCACAGAGAGATGGCTGCCAAACTCGCCTAAAGGTGAGACAATCCTTCAGGGTTCCTGCTTCGTGAAAGAGTCTGCGAGACATTCTGCAGGACACAGAAAAAGTGACTGAACTGTCTTTGAATTTTCCTGCTTCATGGAAAAGTCTGCTGGATACTATGAGCCAGTAGGCTGAAGATGCCTCCAATGGTACAGAAGAACTTTGGGTGACTGTCCAGGCAGTGAGATGTCTCTGTCAATTCTAGAGTTTTGGAGGTTGCTTACAATGTACTTCCTGTTTACTTAGGTAATATTATATCCTTCTGGAGTCTTTGAGGGAGTTGAAGAATAGATAAGTGGTTATAGTTTTCCATTTTATGCTAAAAGATAAAATAGATATAAATAATGTAACTGTAATTCTTGCTTGATAACTGTTTTGTTATATGTAATTTTACTATGTTAAAGTTAAAGCCTTTCTTTTTTGTTTAAACAGAAAAAGGGAGATGGTAGGAGCTCCTTCTGTTTGTGTGTTGCTTTCATTGGTTAATTAATAAAGAAACTGCTTGGCCTGATAGGGCAGAACTTAACTTAGGTAGGTGGAGAAGAGAGAACTGAATTCTGGGAGGAAGAAAGCAGAGTCAGAGTGAGAGCCACCATGGAGACTCCAGGTCAGACATGCTGAATCTTTCCCAGTAAGCCACGACCTCATGGTGAATACAGATTTAATATAAATGGGTTAAATCAAAATGTAAGAGCTAGCCAATGAGAGGCTAGTGATAATGGGCCAGACAGTGATTTAATTAATACAATTTCTGTGTGGTTATTTCGGGTGTAAGCTAGCTGGGCAGACGGGATGAAAAACAGGCCCTCTCCTCTTTCCTGTAACAACATACAAACACAAAAATAAAAAAGGAAAAAGAAAAGGATTGATGAAAATCTCCATTGAAAAATTAGATCATCTTATTAAAACTGTATGTACACTCCCATGTTTATTACAGTACTATTTCCAATAGCCAAGGCAGAATCAACCAAAGTGCCCTAGATAAAATAATCAATAAAGAAAATAGTATGTATCCACAATGGACTATTGGCATATAAAATGAATGAGACCCTATTTGAAGAAAAATAGGTGTGCCTGGCTGAAACTGTGTCAAGTGAAAGAAGTCAGGCCCAGATAGACAGCTATCACACTGTGTTTACTCACCTGTGGAAGCTTAAACAATGATGTGTTGGCAGAGGCTAGGCAACAGTGTGGAGACAGCGTAGCAGCACGTGGGTGGGTACCCAACACAGCTGCAGAGAAAGAGCACATTCTAGGGCTCCGTAACAGGGAAAGGTAACTACAGTCACACAACCTGATGCACATTTCATGAGCAGGCAGAGAAGGACAGCTTGAAAACTGCAAACACAAGAAAATGTTGAGAAAATGGAGAATGTTGACCATTACACATTATAGACAGCGACTGAAATATCACCCTTGCCTTACAAATAGGTACAATTACCTATTAACTAAAAAAAGATGAAAATTAAAAATAAACAAACCAGGATTGATGCAGATCTGTTTTAGAGACCTCGCCTAGAAGCAAGAGCTCCACCTGAAGAGTCAAGCACACTTTTGCACTAAGTGCTGTCTGTCTGTCTGCCTGACTCAGCTGGAGCTTCATCATTCGGCTTTCTCCACTGTGCATGAACAGAGGGTGAGGAACAGGACTGAGGATGCAGGGAGGATGGCAAGAATGGAGACTGGGACGCTGCTGCAAGGAGAAGGGATCTTTAGAGCTGGTGAGACGGCGTAGGGAGGAAAGGGGCTCGCCACCAAACCTGATGACCTGAGCTTGATCCCTAGTTCCTTCATGATGGAAGGAGAAAACTGACCCCTGAAAATTATCCTCTGCCTTCTGTACACACATCACACACACACACACACACACACACACACACACACACACACATACACCACACACACACCACACACACACACACCACACACACACCATACCACACACACACACACCACACCACACCACACACCATACACATTCACACGCCATATCACACACACATATATCACACACCACACACACACATTACACCACAACACACAACACACATTCACACATACCACACCACACACACCACACACCACACACATTCACACACACCACACACATTCACACACACACCACACCACACACCATACACATACACCACACCACATCACACACACCCACCACACCCACATACATACACCACACACCACACACGTTCATACATACCACACTACACACCGAGAGTAAGTAAATAAATAAATATCTATTAAAAGAGGGCTTTAATGATAAAGATTAGTAAACAAAATGCTAACCAGCATGATCAGAAAGCAAACTTTTCCTTCAAAATGCCACTCAATTCCTGTCTCCTTTCAATGACTATTGATTGATGTTTATTTTTTAAAAATAAGCGATCTCTCCCTTTTGTTTCCAATTTAATTTTATTTCTTTTAATTTTATGAGCAAGAACCCTTGGATTGATCAACATGAGGGGAAATGGTGATTTGCAAAGTTTCTTTTCTTCCCTCCACACTCTATGGGTTTGTTTACTCACAGCGGAAGAAAGCCTGTGAGCTGCTTTTCCCACCTCTGTGATTCATTCTGCTTTTATTTGTTTATAACTTCTCTCCTATCGCGCTTGAATTGGCCTCTTCTTGGTGCTTTATGATTTAATCATACTGTGGATTATTCATTTTAGGCTGTAGTTTCTGAAGGGTAGGAATCACACCTACCCAGCAATACTTCTGTGCCTGAACATTTAATGTCCTCCAATTTATGCGCTGCTGCTCACTGCCTGATAGGATGGTCTAAGGTGGTGGGCCTTTCAGAGATGAGTAGGTTATGGGTTCAAAGCTCTCACAAATGGAGCTGACATATGATCAAGAGAGGATGGGCAAGCTTCTTTGACCCTTCTCCCTTGTAAGGACACAGGAAGATATCACCTATAAACCAGAAGATGGGTCTCACCAACACTGCAAGCAGCGTGCCCTTGGACTTCCCACCCTTCCGAACAGTAAGAATTAAATTTGTGTTGTTAGGCACTGGGGTCAGTATGTTTATAGCAGTCTAAACAGCCAACCAAGTGTTCCTTGTGTCTGTGCTGGTTATTCCTACAGCCCTGAGACGGGCTACTAATACCTTAGGTATTCTACTGATGGAGCAAAGGTTGCGGCTTTCTCAGCCCCTCGCTCTGGCTGAATACCAGGTGTCCTCCTGATATCTGGTGCAGCACCCCACTTTAAAGGTGTGTTGCACAGGAAACATAAGACACCCTATCAGTATACTGGCCTCAACACATTCTGGGAGATGCTTTAGGGCTGATTTTCTTTTCAAAAGCCAAGCTGTCATTGGCCAGATCCAGGAAGCAGAGTCAACAAACCCACTTGACACAGGACGCTTAGGAATGTGACTGAGAGAGGAGGAAGGGGGGCTTCTACCTGCCCAGGTGTCCAAGACTCACAGATAAGGTTGGGCGGTGCCGACAGGTGCCACCCACACAAATCCCACGATAAGCGTAAGGATGTGAACTGTGGACAGGACTGCTCAGCACACGCAGGCGTTATCAGCGGCCACGTGTGGATGTCCACAAAGCTCTTTGTGGCCCGCCATGAGCATCCACAATTAATTGAGAGCAAACATGAGTCCTCGGCTCTGTGAGCTGCTGTAGAAGGGGGAGACGCCCAGAGGCAGCCGAGAGGGGAAGACAATCACTCAGGGAGATTTCAGCACCTAGTCCTTTGGGAAGCCTTTGACAAATGAGAAGGAAAGCTGTTTGCTCGCATAGCTGAGGCCCTCATTGCTTGACGTGGCTTCGCAGATATCTGTCGTCAGGGAGCTAATGAATCGCAACGGCCCATCTCTGCGAGAACAGCAGGTCTGGGAACTGTTTGTTCAATTGAGGCATTCAAAGTATTTCTTGCAATGTGGAACAGTGATTTTTTTAAAATTAAAAAAGGTGTTATTTCTTTAACCCAGGACCCTGTGTTGCTAAGAACCTATGGCTAAACATCCCAAGGCCCTAGACAGAGAGCCTACTGCTGTTAGTCTACCAAGTTTCTATGGTATTACACCAACTCCTAATGACTCATAATTAGACCCATAGATTAATGAATCTCTCAGCCCTCATCAGAGCAGCTTCTATTTGCAATAGATGGTGATTAATATAGACACTCACAACATGTCGAGAAGCAGAGAATTTAAAAAATGCTCAACTCTAAATGAGACATCTGGATCACACACACACACACACACACACACACACACCCTTCCTAGACTCAGGGATCATGGCAGAAGAGGACAAGAAAGAGACTGTAGGAACCAGAGACCATGGATGACTCTCAGGAAAGAGTACCTTCTGGACACAGCAGGGCAGTGGCCCTTCTGAACTCAGAGAGGTTGTGACAGCATGTGCTTGTACGATGTCAAGTCAGACAAAATTCCAGCATGGAGGTGCTGTGGCTGTGATTTCTTAACTCTGGTCAAGGAGCTGCTGGGAAAGGGGGAGTCGGTGTTCTTTGTGTAGTCTCTGGTAAGTCAACCAAGGCGACATATCCAAGAATATGTAGGTGGCACAGATTTGTCTTGATGGGTGCTTAAAAGAAGGACATAAATTTGGGTCAGTAGGGAGAATCTGGAAGGAGCGGAGGGAGGGGTACATATGATCAAAATGTATGCATTGTATTAAATTCTCAATGGAGTTAAAAAAAAAAAGAGAAAAATGTTGTTTCCTGTCACCCTCAATTGTCAGGTAGGTTGACAGCTGGAACTTCTCCTGGCTTTGTTATCATTCCTGGAAAATGATCTTGTCCTGGACCCCGTTCCTGTTGTATTAGCTACATTGGCGATCATCACCCTGGGAAGTATGGCTTTAAACTCTGTGAGCCAGCGAATGGCCTAGAATCACAGCAGGACATTTTCCTGCTACTCTATTAGTCTTTGCTTGATTCTAAAGTCACTAGAGTCCTCTCACTGGCACCGGTTCCTTCCTTTGCACCAGGCTGTCCCCATACCCGTGACCCAGGGCCAACACCAGGGCCCACGTGTGGCCGCTGGGCCGTGGGATGCCAAGCAGCCACCCAGTGTTTGGATTGTTTCCTAATGTCTGTGATTCCTGGCAACTGCAAAGGGCTTCCAGGGACAGGGCTTAATGGTGGGGCGGAAGAGGGAGGGGAGGAAAGTGATGTGAAGGCTGCTGACACGGTGGAAAAGGCTGCCCGGAGGTCCCTGAATCAGTGGAAGGACACCTTCCTTCCTGTCCCTCTCCAGAGTCAGTGGAGGGGTCAGCAGTTCATGCATAAGAAATCAGGATTTTCTGGAGCCACTCAAGCTGCCTAGAGGTAAACCGACAGCCTGGGGCCAATCCCTTTTCCCCACCTCACCCCACCCCCAGGCAGGTGAAGGTCACTGTTCTGCATCAAGCACACTTGACAGTTGCTCAAAGGGCAGCAAGGGAATGGCCTGGAATCCATGAGTCACTCGCCTCAACCTCACACGACTTGGCATTATCCAGGCCAATGTACACAGCTTTCCCTAAAGAAGCCATAAAGTGTGCCTCGTATTTTGTACCTCTCTGTTCTGTTGTCCACCAGGTTCAAGGGTGAAAAGGATATAGACATGTCAAGGGAAGGGGCTTGCATCCCAATTACGCACGGGGAGGAAGGAGAGAAACCATGTTCATCATCCTAGCTGGTAAGACCCTGGTACAGCTCTCTTCCTCCCATACCTGTTCCTGGGGATTGTCTTCTCTCCAGAGGTGGCTGGCTCCAAGTGGGGACACACGAGGAACTGCAGTCAGACATCTGTCTAATCATAGGCACCATGTAGATTGGAAAGAGGCGCCAGGCAAGCTGAGGGGGGTTGGCCATGGGCTGGGCTGAGCATGGTAAACCAGCACCGCAGATGGCAGAGCCAGCCACACAGATGATACCTGGATGCATAGTTGAAGGCTCATTCCGTTGATACAGGGTTCGCTGCCCATGCAGGGAAAAGATTGAGCAAAGGCTGTGACTGATGGATAAAGGAACCTGTAGACCAATGGTTCTGAGAGTTGGGACAGGGACAGCATATCCGATATTTGCATTATGATTCATGACAGTAGCAAACTTACAGTTATGAGCTAGCAATGAAATGATTTGAAGCCTGTGGGGGGGGGGGGTCACCACAACATGAGGACCTGTATTAAAGGGTCGCCGCATTAGCAAGGTTGAGAACCGCTGTGGTAGACTGTATGTTCACACCAAACAGAATTGGAAGACATCAGTCATTTAAGAAAACATAGCTCCCCTCTTATTTTCAGGCCCTGCTAGAAACCACAGGATGCCAGAGGGAGAGTCACCTCGTGGAGGTGTCAAAAGTTCAGTGTGGAGGCAGGAGGTAAATTTAGCCTCACAAACCCTGCCAGCTTTAATGATAACGTGTATCCAGTTCACTGGGGACAATGGATGTTAGTTGGCCAGCTGGACATATTCATTGGGGTCTCAAAAATTTCAGCCACTCATGCATAAGTTTTTAGTGAAAATCAGATTACGTGGCTATGTGTGCAAAGAACCAAGATCTTTCTAGGTTAGTGCGTACTAATCACTAAGGTATGCGTGCATGCAGGAGGACATCCAGAGTAGACATCATTTCTGCCACGTGAACAGGAGCCCAGGGCAACACCTGCTGAAACGCATGAGGATGGATGCCATAGTGACACGGTGGACGCTGAATTTAGTCTTTCAGTTCTGTCCTTAAAGGGACCTCCTGCAGAGCATTGCCCTGCCCCTCCTACTTGGCATGAGCAAGATTTTCACCGGGGAGTACTAGTGCTGCGACCGAGTATTTGACAAGAAACTGGGAGGGCTTATTTGTCTACCATGGCTGGGAGGACCTGACAGAAGGGGTGTGAGGCAGCTGGTCCCTTTTCCTCTAGCAAGACTCCACCCCCTGCGGCAAGACTCCACCCCGTGCGGCAAGACTCCACCTCTTGAAGGCTCCAAACTTTCTCGGGCAGCTGAGCATCAAATATTTAAACACGTGAGCCCACAAGGGACATTCAAATCAGAACAGGGAAGAAACAGAATAACAGGCGGCTGTTCCCTCTCAGCAGGTAAAGATTCCTGCAAGAGAGGACTTCTCGCCTAGAGAAACGCCAGTCAAAGTAACTGTCCTTTGATCCCAGCTTCTAAATAGGGGCCACACGAAGCCCTTTCCCTTTGCTAGCGCGTTGTCCCAGGCATTTTGCTATAGTAAGGGTGAACTGAGAAGATAACAAACAGAGTAACTGAGCACTTCACACTTCAGGGTCCCCCAAAAAGTAAATTCCCAAATCCTCACAAACAAGCTGAGCATTTGATGGGTACCTTAAACAGCTTGATTTAATCGCTCTGCATTGCATTAAACAATCTTCGCACCACTGTGTGTCCCCTAAAATAGTCACACAGCCAGCAAAAACCTTCGTGTACTTGTAATAAAAAGAGCAGATTCTTCCCAAAATCTCGGAGAAAGCCAAACATTGTTTTTCAGATGCTTTATGTTAATTTATGAAACCCCATGACAAGCGTAAGAGTTAATACTATTCTTCCCATTTGGTAAAGGGTGATACCGTGGCACAGAGAGGTAGGTAATTCACCCTGTGTCACACAGCTCCTAGGAGGCAGAGCTGGAATTCAGTCTTGGAGATTTGTCTGTTCTATGGGGGTTGGCTTTCGGGTGTAATATTGTTCTGTTGTCACTCTGGGCTGCTTTCTAGTAGCTGTGGTCTCCTGGTCCTGGATCTCACCTTGAACTCTGAAGTTCAAAGTCCAATATCCAGCATCGCTGAGGCAGGTAGAGCGGGCTGAGCCACCTCAATGATTCAGGAAGCCACACACTCAAATGGCAATCGATATGTTGTCCCGGTCAAGCCTTGATTTTGTTTTGTTTGTTGCAGAATTCTCCCTTATCTCTGCTATCTGGTTGGTACAGATGAGCCCCGGGTTTTCCTCTATTTAAAAAGTCCTGGATGTGAAGTTAGTAAACAGTTCAGTAAGTGACCAGATGCTAAGGAAGTGGAAACAGCTGGATGGGCCGCTGCAGGGGAGGAAGTAGGGTTGTTTTGAAGTGGGGGAGTCACTGGAAAAGTATCGAGCGTGGCCTGGAGTGTCCCCCTTGCTCCTGTGGGACCCACAACCCATGCCCCTCCCCAGACTCTCCTTCCTCTTCCCACCCCCTCCCCCCTGCACCTTCCTCATTGAGGAAAAGTATGGGCCTTCCTTGCCAACTTTGAGTTGAGGAGTTGGGGGAGGAGGTGGCTGTCACAGTTAATGTCATCTCAAACCCTCTAGGACACAGCAATAGAAGGAATAAATGCTGTCAGTCATTCAGCGGCTGTAACAGGGACAGCAGCCTCCCACAGCCTCAACGCTAAGCAACTGCAGGAGAATGGCTGGGACTTAGGAGCTCAGGCAGAGGATGTCCAGAGAGACAGCCATTGACTAGCAGGGAAAGGAGGAAGCATAGATGAGCAACCTCAGAAGGCGACACGGTACAGTGCTTGGTTGGTATTATAGTAAGAGTGTGGGATTGAATTTAACACTCTCGTGTCTTTAATGACAGCTACAGCAATACAAAAAACATACCTTGACACGCACTAACTTAGTCATTAAATACACTAACTTCTCCCAGCCTTCTAAGCGCAGACATGCATATATGTATGCCCTGTGTACATTATGGTTATTTTTGTTATTCCTATGTGTTATCAGGAAACTAACGCACACAGAGGACAAGTCACTTGCTCAAAGCCACAGGATTAGCAAATAACTAAGGCTCACAAGAAAACCTGACTAGAGTTTGAGCTTAGAAGATTGTTTGGGAGACGCACAGAGGCGGAGCGGCAGCAGCCAGACGCGGCAGAGCAGAGCGGCGGCCAGACGCGGCGGAGCGGGGGCGGCCAGACGTGGAGGAGCAACAACGCATACAGGAAGAAGCTTTCGGGGACCTGCGCAGCTGCAGACCCAAGCGGCGGGGACAGGCGTGCAATAAGGAGAGCAGATAGCCCTACTACAATTGAATCAAAGAGGTAGGCCTTTGGTTGGCCAGGTCACTGGCACAAGGGGAGCCTGGTCCTGTCTTGAAGATCCTTCGGAGGGGTGAGAGGGTTCTTGGCCTGCAGCAGGAACCACGAAAGAGAGTGAGGGCATTTTGTAAGCGGAGCACTTGGCCAGCAGGGAAACCTGATCCGGTTTTTAAAGGACCCATTGGATAGGATCAATAGGAGGAGATGGGCAGGCGCCAAGGCAAGAACTCACCCAATAATCCGAAAAACAACATGAAAACATCAGAACCCAATGATCTTACAACAGAAGTATTTGAACAACCTAACACAGAAGAAGTGGAAAAAATCGACTTTATGAAGATAATAGAGTCCCTTAAACAACATGTAAAAAATGCCCTTATAGAAATGGATGAGAAGTATAACAAAAAGTTTGAAGAAATGAGTAAATACGTACATGATACCCTGGGAAACCAAGAAAAAACCATCAAACAGGTAATAAAAACAGTTCAAGAATTGAAAACTGAAAAGAAGGCAAAGAAGAAAATACAAACTGAGGACCAGCTGGATATGGAAAATCTAGGCCAACGAGCAGAGTCTACAGAAATAAGCATAATCAATAGAATACAAGAGCTAGAAGAAAGACTCTCAGATGCTGAGGACACCATAGAGAAAATAAATGAACAAATCAAAGAAAACAGCAAAGCCAACAAATTCTCAACACAAAACATTCAGGAACTATGGGACACAATAAAAAAATCAAACCTAAGAATAATAGGAATAGAAGAAGGAGAAGAGTCACAGATCAAAGGCCCAGAAAATATTTTCAACAAAATTATGGAAGAAAACTTTCCCAACTTAAAGAAAGATATTCATTTAAATATTCAAGAAGCATACAGAACACCAAACAGACTGGATCAAAGAAAAACATCTCCTCGCCATATAATAATCAAAACACAAAATATACAGGTTAAAGAAAGAATATTAAGAGCTGCAAAAGAAAAAGGGCAAGTAACTTATAAAGGTAAACCGATCAGACTTACACCTGACTTCTCGATGGAAACTATGAAAGCCAGAAGGTCCTGGATAGAGGTTCTGCAGAAGCTAAGAGACCATGGATGCAAACCCAAACTACTATACCCAGCCAAGCTATCGTTCATTATCAATGGAGAAAACAAGACATTCCAGGATAAGAACAAATTTAAACAATACGTAGCCACAAATCCAGCCCTACAGAAAGTAATAGAAGGAAAATCGCAACCCAAGGAATCCAACACTGCCAACACTGCCTGCAATAACCCAGGCATCTAATGACCCTTCACGAGCACATCTCAAAGAAGGGAGACACACAATCTCTACTACCAAAAGCAATAAGAATAACCGGAGTAAACAACCACTGGTCATTAATATCACTTAATATTAATGGGCTCAATTCACCTATAAAAAGGCACAGGCTAAAAGATTGGATACGAAAACAGGATCCAACATTCTGCTGTTTGCAAGAAACACATCTCAACCACAAAGACAGGCACCTACTCAGAGTAAAGGGTTGGGAAAAGGTGTTTCAAGCAAATGGTCCTAAGAAAAAAGCAGGTGTGGCCATACTAATTTCTAACAAAACTGACTTCAAACTAAAATCAATCAGAAGAGACCGAGACGGTCACTTTATACTCATAACAGGAACAATTCATCAGGAGGACATCTCAATCCTGAATATATACGCCCCCAATATAAAAGCACCTACTTATGTAAAAGAAATATTACTAGAACTCAAGGCAGACATCAAACCACACACACTAGTAGTAGGAGACTTCAACACACCTCTCTCTCCAAGGGACAGGTCAATCAGACAGAAACCTAATAGAGAATTAAGAGAATTATTGGAGGTAATGAAGCAAATGGACTTAACAGACATCTATAAAACATTCCACCCAAAGAGGAAAGAATATACCTTCTTCTCTGCAGCTCATGGAACCTTCTCAAAAATTGACCACATACTCGGAAACAAAGGAAACCTCCACAGATACAAAAAAATATCAGTGTCCACTTGTGTCTTACCAGATCATCACGGATTAAAGTTAGAAGGCAACAACCACGCTGCCCCCAAAAAACCGACAAACTCATGGAAACTGAACAGTCAACTACTGAACCACACCTGGGTCAAGGAAGAAATCAAGAAAGAAATTAAAGTCTTCCTTGAATTTAATGAAAATAAAGGGACAACATACTCAAACCTATGGGACACAATGAAAGCAGTGCTAAGAGGAAAGTTCATAGCACTAAGTGCCCACTTAAAGAAAACGGAGAATGCATACATTGGGGACTTAAAAACACACCTGAAAGCTCTAGAAAAAAAAGAAGCAGCCGCGCCCAGGAGAAGTAGAAGACTGGAAATAATAAAACTGAGGGCTGAAATCAACAAAATAGAAACACAGAAAACAGTCCAAAGAATTAATGAAACAAAAAGCTGGTTCTTGGAGAAAATCAACAAGATCGACAAACCCCTATCTAAACTAATTAAACGACAGAGAGAGAACACACAAATAAATAAGATCAGAAATGAAAAGGGGGACATAACCACAGACACAGAGGAAATTCAGAGAATCATTAGATCTTACTACAAAAGCCTGTATGCCACAAAACTGGAAAATACAAAAGAAATGGACATTTTTTTAAATAAGTATCATATACCAAAGCTAAACCCAGACCAGGTGAATGATCTAAATAGACCGGTTTCTCGCGAAGAATTAGAAATGGTTATCAAAAATCTCCCTTCAAAAAAAAGCCAAGGACCAGATGGTTTCAATGCAGAATTCTACCAGAACTTCCAAGAAGAACTAATACCTATACTCCTTAATGTATTTCACAATATAGAATCAGAAGAGTCATTGCCAAATTCCTTTTATGAAGCTACAGTTACCCTGATACCAAAACCACAAAAAGACCCAACCAAGAAAGAGAATTACAGACCGATCTCACTCATGAACATCGACGCAAAAATTTTCAATAAAATACTGGCAAACCGAATCCAAGAACACATAAGAAAAATTATCCATTATGATCAAGTAGGCTTCATCCCAGAGATGCAGGGCTGGTTCAACATACGCAAATCTATCAATGTAATCCACCATATAAATAAACTGAAAGAAAAAAACCATATGATCATTTCACTAGATGCTGAAAAAGCATTCGACAAAATTCAACACCCCTTTATGATAGGTCTTGGAGAGAATAGGGATACAAGGGTCCTACCTAAATATAATAAAAGCTATTTACAGCAAGCCAACAGCTAACATTAAATTAAACGGAGAAAAACTCAAAGCCATCCCACTAAAATCAGGAACACGACAAGGATGTCCACTCTCGCCATACCTCTTCAATATAGTGCTTGAAATTCTAGCAATAGCAATAAGACAACATAAGGAGATCAAGGGGATTCGTATTGGAAAGGAAGAAGTTAAGCTTTCGTTATTTGCAGATGATATGATAGTGTACATAAGCGACCCCAAAAATTCTACCAAAGAACTCCTACAGCTGATAAACAGCTTTAGTAACGTGGCAGGATACAAGATCAACTCCAAAAAATCAGTTGCCTTCCTATACACCAAGGATAAGGAAGCAGAGAGGGAAATCAGAGAAGCATCACCTTTCACAATAGCCACAAATAGCATAAAATACCTTGGGGTAACCCTGACCAAGGAAGTGAAAGATCTACTTGACAAGAACTATAAGTCTTTGAAGAAAGAAATTGAAGAAGACACCAGAAAATGGAAAGACCTCCCTTGCTCTTGGATTGGGAGGATCAACATAGTAAAAATGGCAATTCTACCAAAAGCAATCTATAGATTCAATGCAATCCCCATCAAAATCCCATCAAAATTCTTCACAGATCTGGAGAAGACAATAATCAACTTTATATGGAAAAACAAAAAACCCAGGATAGCCAAAACAATATTATACAATAAAGGATTGTCTGGAGGCATTACCATCCCTGACTTCAAACTCTATTACAGAGCTACAGTATTGAAAACAGCTTGGTATTGGCATAAAAACAGAGAAGTCGACCAATGGAATCGAATAGAAGACCCTGACATTAACCCACAAACCTATGAACACCTGATCTTCGATAAAGGAGCTAAAAGTATACAATGGAAAAAAGAGAGCATCTTCAACAAATGGTGCTGGCAAAACTGGATGTCAATCTGTAGAAGAATGAAAATAGATCCATATCTATCACCATGCACAAAACTCAAATCCAAATGGATTAAAGACCTCAATATCAGTCCGAACACACTGAACCTGATAGAAGAGAAAGTGGGAAGTACTCTACAGCACATGGGCACAGGAGACCACTTCCTATGTATAACCCCAGCAGCACAGACACTAAGGGCATCATTGAATAAATGGGACTTCCTGAGGCTGAGAAGCTTCTGTAAAGCAAAGGACACTGTCACTAAGACAAAAGACAACCCACTGACTGGGAGAAGATCTTCACCAACCTTGCAACTGACAAAGGTTTGATCTCCAAAATATATAAAGAACTCAAGAAACTAGACCGTAAAAGGCTAATCAACCCAATTATAAAATGGGGCACTGATCTGAACAGAGAATTCTCAACAGAAGAACTTCAAATGGCCAAAAGACACTTAAGGTCATGCTCAACTTCCTTAGCGATCAGGGAAATGCAAATCAAGACAACTTTAAGATACCATCTTACACCTGTCAGAATGGCTAAAATAAAAAACACCAATGATAGCCTTTGCTGGAGAGGTTGTGGAGAAAGGGGTACACTCACCCATTGCTGGTGGGAATGCAAACTTGTGCAACCACTCTGGAAAGCAGTGTTTCGGTTTCTCAGGAAATTCGGGATCAACCTACCCCTGGATCCAGCAATACCACTCTTGGGAATATACCCAAGAGAGGCCCTATCATACAACAAAAGTATATGCTCAACTATGTTCATGGCAGCATTGTTTGTAATAGCCAGAACCTGGAAACAACCTAGATGCCCTTCAACGGAAGAATGGATGAAGAAAGTATGGAATATATACATATTAGAGTATTACTCAGCAGTAAAAAACAAGGACTTCTTGAATTTTGCATACAAATGGATGGAAATAGAAAACACTATCCTGAGTGAGGTAAGCCAGACCCAAAAAGAGGAACATGGGATGTACTCACTCATATTTGGTTTCTAGCTATAAATAAAGGACATTGAGCCTATAATTCATGTTCCTAGAGAAGCTAAATAAGGTGAATCCAAAGACAAACACATAGGCATCCTCAGGAATATTAACCTTCATCAGGCGATGAAAGGAGACAGAGACAGAGACCCACACGGGAGCACCGGACAGAAATCTCAAGGTCCAAATCAGGAGCAGAAGGAGACGGAGCACGAGCAAGGAACTCAGGACCACAAGGGGTGCACCCACACACTAAGACAATGGGGATGTTCTATTGGGATCTCACCAAGGCCAGCTGGCCTAGGTCTGAAAAAGCATGGGATAAATCCGGACTAGCTGAACATAGCGGACAATGAGGAATACTGAGAATTCAAGAACAATTGCAGTGGGTTTTTGATCCTACTGCACGTACTTGCTTTGTGGGAGCCTAGGCAGTTTGAATGCTCACCTTACGAGACCTGGATAGAGGTGGGCAGTCCTTGGGCTTCCCACAGGTCAGGGAACCCTGATTGCTCTTCGAGCAGATGAGGGGGGGGGGGGCTTGATCGGGGGAGGGGGAGGGAAATGGGAAGCGGTTGTGGGGACGAGGCAGAAATCCTTAATAAATAAATAAATTTAAAAAATAAAAAAAAAAGAAGTTTGTTTGGTGTGTGTGTGTGTGTGTCTGTCTGTCTGTCTGTCTGCAGGTGGCTATGTGCCCCTGAGTGCTTGTGCCTGCAGACGTCAGAAGCAACAGATCCCCTGCAGCTGGAGCTACAGCTGTGAGCCACCTAGTATGGGTCCTGGGGACTGAACCCAGGTCCTCTGGAAGAACCATGTCTCTTAACCACTCAGCCATCTCTCCAGTCCCTTGAGCTGCAGTCTGAAGAACCTGTCCTACGGCTTATACAATTGTCACATGAGACAGACCAGCTAATAGATGGCAGGTTTTCTCCTGTGGGTGTTTGTGTGCGACATAATCAAGCAGTGGTTCGTAGCAGGATCTGCTTGGGTTTTTTGTTTTTTTCTTGTTTGTTTGTTTGTGTTGTTTTTGTTGTTGTTCTTCTCACTGCTTTGGATGTGACCTCATGCATGGATACAGAACTCTCTACTAAGCGTACGTTTTCCCCCAGGGAGTTTCATCTGAGGGATATGCTACCCTCTCTTGATGAAAACAGATGAGTTACCTGTTCACTTACTCATCTTCCGCCCGCTTGTTCTGAGACCAAGTCAAACACTGAGGATACAGAAAAGGACAAACTTGGTCTGGTTGAGAAGACAATCAAATGAAAGCATCAAGTGTACCAACTACTGTAAGATGAAAGATGCTTCAGGAGACTCCCCTCTGCCCCCCAAGCCCTCCCACCCCACCCCACCCCACCACTGTAGAACAAAGCAGATGCTGTGAGAGGAAGGTTTTAGAAAAACAGAGTTCCCATGTCTTTGAAGCAGGGTTTCACCCTACAGACCAGGCTAACTCCAAATTGCAATTGTTTTTTGCCTCAGCCTCCCAAGAGTCTGTGTCACCAAGCTTGGCACTTGCAGTGTTCCTGGTTAGACTAATATGTATGTGGGAACCCATAGCTGAAAGCAGTATGGCTGGAAAGTGAGGGACAAGAAAAGAATAGCCCCGCTTTCTTGTGTAGTGTTCTTGTGATACTCCTTGAGAACGTTCCATGCGAGCCAACTGAGATGGCTTTTCTCTAGAATAGTGGGAGAAAAATATGCGGCTTTTTCCCAATCTAGCATGATTTAGGAGTTGATTATAAGCTATTTACCCCAAACTCCTCATTACTTTCTAGTGATAAAAAAATAAGCAGATGGTACCACACTGCCCATTAGCTAGAGATTCCTTGTAATTATCATGATAGTCTAATCATCTTTCAAATAAGGACATTTTTTTGGAGAAGAGGGAACTATTAAAATCTATGCCAAGATAGTCCCAATCCTGGCTTGCTCCAAGCCAGCATGCAATGAGTAGACTCACACGTGCATAGCTGCTTCGTCTCCGCTTACAGCTGCCATGGAAGCATCTTCCAGTGCATCGTGTCACCACGCGCTAAATCACAAAAGTCACAAGCACATTCTCCTTTCATCAGATGAAGTCATGTGGATGAGCTCAGGGTATCGTGCATGTTTTATTTTCCCTGAAGCGTTGCCATGTGAACACTGCATGTTTAGGTACCACATCTGGATGCTGGATGCTCAGTGGGCCACAATGTTGCTGATTCATGAAGGACTGGAATTTGGTAGAAAGATTCCTAGGCTCTAATTAGAAATGTAAAATTCTAGTTCCGGTTTGGTCACTTAGAGCAGTGCAAATAGAAACGTCCTTTTTCTGTGAAACTTGGGAATGGACCACGGGGCCTCTAGGATCCTCCCCAGTGTCTGTAGTTGTCTGCATAGGGGACTGCAATGAACATAGTGTGTATTATATTACACAATACTATATTTTGGTCATTTCACCTCTCATGTCCTTCTCTAGTTCTACCTTCTCTCTACCTTCCAAGAGGTCCCCTTATTTTCATATCTTTCTTTTTTTTTTTTTTTGGTTTTATAAATCACTGAGTGTGGTGGCTTAAATGAAACTGGCCCGCCCCCATAGGCCCATGTGTTTCAATGCTTGGTCCGCAGTTGGTGGAACTGTTTGACTACGATTAGGAGGCGTGGCCTTGTTAGAGAGGGTGTGTCACTGGGGGTGGGATTGGAGCTTTCAAAAGCCCTTGCCAGATCCAGACTCTCTCCCCACCTCCAGCTGGTGAATCAGATATGAGCTCTCAGCTACTGCTCCAGAACTATGCCCGCCTGCCTCCTGCTGTGCTCCCAGCCATGAATGGCAGATTCGTTCTCTAGAACTGTAAGCCAGCCCCCAACTAAAAGTTTTCTTTTACAAGTTGCCTCAGTCCTGGTGTCTCTTCGCAGCAATAGAAAAGCATCTAAGACACCAATTGTACATGAACATTGGTGATGTGTTACTTACTGGAACAAGAACAACCATTAGTGGCTGTCCTACTGAAGAACATGATGTCTCCTCTCCCAGAAACCATCATGGCAGAACCTTATGACCTCTCCTTTTCCTAAGGGTGTTATGCTGGTTGTGTGCAGGCAACTCCCCACCCTCCGACCCCTGCTGTCAGTTCATGATTGCAACAAGCCTATTACACCACGTCCTTTTGGTGCTTCACTGCCCTCCTCCCTGTCCCCGGCTCTTGCATTCTTTCCACCTGCTCTCCACAAACAGAAACAAATTCCTCATCAGCTAAAACCTCATTGGCAATTGACTTTCAGGGGCTGGACCTCTAAGGCTCAGTCTTTTCCCATAGAAACCTATTATCCAAGAGAATGAGATAAGAAACTGGAAATTATCTATCTCGCTCACTAGAATGGAGGAGAAGGCAAGGGTGAAATAATCACGAGAAATTTGGGCTATCAGGGTGCAGACATCACTCTATGAGTATGCAGTTTCTATTGAGTTTTAAATAATGGTTGCTTTGTGCTGCAATTCATTTATAGTGCATAGGCCCACGCTGAGTGATTTTTGTTTTAGATCATGTATCACAAGTCACCACGACAGTCTTACAAGTTATTTTTAGCACCACAGTTCATTTTCTGTCACCAAGTTAAACCTGTCTTTTCTAGAATTGCATATGATATATTATTTACATATTGCCTATTTCAGATTCTCACCATTGCATTGCTGTGGGGACCAGTTCATTGCTATGTATCTGTATAGGTATATCACAAGATGTACATATACCACAAGGCAGGCACACACACACACACACGATGATACATATATACATACATTACCACAGTGTATAGATACATACACCATGAGATATATAGATATATCACAAGATATTCCACTCGCCTTGAATATTATAAATAAAACTGCCATGAACATGTGTGTACAACCTCTGTATGGATGTAGGACTTCATTTGTCATAAATAAAAATCAAAGAATGAGTCACAAGATAATGGCGTGTTATAAGACATTGACAAATTGGTTTGCAGTGTGATTATCTCACTTCAGACTTCTACCAGCAACTGCGATGACAGGAAATATGACCCCACTGTGGTTTTATGTGAATTTCTCTGATGATCAAATGTGCCGGACACCATTTCACTTGCTCATTAGCCATTCATGCATCTTTTGTGAAATATTAATTCTCTAAGAGTTCTTTGCCTATTCTGGGAAGTTTATATGGAGAAGCTTTTCTCTCAAATTGTGGCTTGTTTGTTTAGTCTTTCAATTTTTTTAAAAAGAACAAGAAATTTGATCTCAGATTATTTAATCATTGATGAAAGTCTTACACACACACACACACACACACACACACACACACATATATGCATACATGTAAAAGGAGCAGCGGGCCTCCCAGCTCCCGGCCTCCGGCTAGCTTTACCCGAAATAATTACACAGAAACTGTATTCTTTTAATCACTGCTTGGCCTATTAGCGCTAGCCTCTTACTGGCTAATTCTCACATCTTGATTAACCCATTTCTAATAATCTGTGTAGCACCACGAGGTGGTAGCTTACCAGGAAGATCTTAACCTGTATCCATCTTGGAGAGGAGCGCTATAGCGACTGCTTGACTCAGCTTTCTTTCTCCCAGAATTCTGTTCTGTCTACTCCGCCTACCTATTTTCTGTCCTATCAAAGGCCAAGGCAGTTTCTTTATTAACCAATGAAAGTAACACATAGACAGATGACCTTCCTCCATCACATACACATATGTGTGTTATCTAACTGGGTGGTTTATATCCTCTGTGTCCTTCTAAAAGCTTTACTGCCTTACTGTTCGCATTTTTAGTCTGACCACTGTTCTGGCAGAACTGTCATCTTGTAGTCTAGAGTCTTTTGAGGAGGAAAACCTCAACTGAGGAATTCCCTAGAACAAATGGATCTGTAGCTGTGCTTGTGGACAGTGTTTTCACTGTCAACCTGCAGGAGGGCCCAGTCCACTGTGGGAACCACCATCCCCAGGTCCTGGGATGTATACAAATGCTCACTAATCATGAACCTGTGAGGAAGTCAGCAAGCAGCATGCTTCTCCACAAGTTCCTGCTTGAGTTCCTGCCCTGATTTCCCTCAATGACGGACCTGAAAACTGAAATAATCCCTTTCCTCCCTTAAGTTATTCTTATTCAGAGTGTTTGTTGTTTTGTTTTGTTTTTTTTTTTGTTTTGTTTTTCCACAGCAACAGAATAAATCTACAGCATCACTTGGAACTGATATTTGAGTGTGATATGAGACAAAGGTCCCAGTTCCTTTTCTGGTCCTTAAGGGTAGGGAACCAACCAAGAACCAGTCGTTAAAAAGTTAAGCGATCTTCTTTTTTTTTTTTTTTTTTCAGATTTGCTGAATTATGCTGCTCATTTCCTTATTGCCGAGTTGTTCTTCACTTTGTTTTCCCTCATGGCTGTGATAAACACTGTGGCCAAAGCAGCAGAGTGAAGGAAAGGGTTGATTTCATCCTACACAAGCAGGGTCACAGCCCATTAGTGAGGGAAGTCTGGGCAGGAGCACAAGCAGCAGCCACGGAGGAATAGTGAGGAGCATAGTTTCTCTCAACTAAATTTTTAGGCAGCCTGAACCCACCAGTGTAGGGATGGTACTGCCCCCCCCGGGGGGGGGGGCTGAACTATCTCATGCTAATTATCAGTCAAAATAATCTCTCACAGAGGTGGCCACAGGCCAATCTGATCAAGGGAATTCTTTAGCTGAGGTTCCTTCTTCCCCATTGACTGACTGTAGGTCAAGTTGAGAAAGAAATAACTGGAAGTTTGCAAGAGTTCTTAAATTACTTTAAGACTTGGTCAGCCAAACATACTGAAAGTGTTTCCACCCATTCAGTCACCTGCATTCATTTTTCTTAACAGTGTCTCTCCAAAAGCAGAATTTTACAATTTCAGAGTCTAATTCAACAACTTTTACTTTATAATTAGTGGATTTTGTGCTCTACGAAACCTTTGCCTAATTTACACATTGCAGAGTTTTTCCTTCCCGCTTTTCCTTTAAGAGTTGTACGCTTTTAACTTCACATTTAGTTCTGTTCTGAATGAACTTTTGTATAAAGTACAAAATAAGGGCCAAAGTTCAGTTTTGTTTTGTTTTTTTTTTAATTGCTTATTTTATCAATACTTTCGTTTCTGGAAATGCTCCAGATTTACAGACACACTGAGGAAAGCTCACAGGAAGTCCGTGGGCGCCCCATGCCTAGTTTTCCTATCACCACTATCTTACCTAAGTATAGTATCTGTGACCTGGTAAGAAGACAGTGCTGACGTCTTGTCATCACTTGGCCTACAATCTACTGTGTTCTCCTTAATTTTATCACCCTCCCCCCCACCCCACTTTTGTTTCTACTCCAGATCCTATAGCATAAGTTCAGGTCTCCTTTGTCTTCTCTTGGCTGCGAAGACTTCTCCAATTTTGAAGTTTTAAATGACACTAATTGGGACTTCTTGAGCTCTCATAAATTTGAATTTGTCCGATGTTTTTCTCACGATAATAGTGATGTCAGTTTAAGGGGCAGAGGATATCTCACTGTTTTAAGGCTGCATTCTAGCATGGGGTTGGTGTGTGTTACCGTTGGCCTCGCCTCTTCACTCAATAGGCACCACATTGCCTGCTATTATTCTTTCCCTGGTTCCCACACGGTGTTCTTTGGACAGCAGTGACCATGCTCTGCTCACACTGCAGGAGCGAGACTTGGTGTGCTCTCCGGGTGTGCTACCCTCTGCTCTGGAATTCTTCAAAGGATAGGTTTCTCTTTTTCAGCCATGTGTTTACAGTGGCAAGAATGCATGGACATGTATTATGTGCTTTGGGCTATAGTCCAGTATTGTTTTTGTGCTCAGCTGTTCCCGCAGTGGCAGTGGAAGCTTTTTCACTGATCCTTGGGCCCCAGGCAGGGAAAGAGAACATTCCCACAGGTCCTCTGGCAAATGCCTTCTCTCAGTGGCAATGATTTCCACGTTTTCTTCATGTGAATATTCAGTCCTTTTTTTTCTTTAAGATTGCCATTTTCCCCATTGACACCTGGAAAGCAATTGACAATAGAATTGGTCACAATGTCCTTCTCAGGCCATTCTTTCATTTGGGGGAAGAGAAATGATCGGCTACATGCTGTAAGCTCACCCCATGCTTACTCCTTCCTAAGGAGTCTTTTTATATTATCAGCTCTGCTGCACCTTGGTGATCAGAATGCGTGGCCTCAGTGGCCTTGGCTACTGTGATGTCTTGTGGTCTGAAGTCTTGAAACAAGGACACTGAAACAGTCAGTTGAGTGCTTTAGCATGAAATTTAAAGGGACTCTTGCTTGTTCTTTGACAGAGAAGGATTCCTTAACAATCAGAAGCCTTAGACTCACCCCTGAGCTCCTGTGATAGTAAGCATGAGTACCCCCAAGGTTTCAAAGGGCCATTCCTATTTCCACTTCTTACTTTCTGGGTCTAGTGAATACCGCGGTCTTGCACTCACTACCATTTGGGACATTGGCTCTCTGCAAGAGTATAGCTTAATCATACACTTTCTTCATACTCATTTGAAGCCCCAGAGGAACCTACTCCATCCTATGGTGAGTTGTTCTTGAATCTACCCAACCTTTGTGTTAACGGGTCTGAAAGGCCCTTGCCCATGAGACATATCTCTAAATACATTATCATCTAATGTTTCATGGACAAAGCTCCACTGTTATCTTAGGCAAGTGCCACACCAGGAGAGGGTTTCCAAATTCTGTAGACTATTTTATTGTAGAACTATGGACACACTTCACAACTGAATCCCACATTGAAATACTCCTATTGGTTTTGCTTTAATCATCTAATAGGCCTTTCCCACCTAGATACCTTTAATAACACAGTGTCTGGTGTGTCCATTGGACTAAATGGCTGGGATGCTTACATTTCTGAATGGACTTATGCAGAAGTATTCTCTGACTTGGCCTAATTCAAATCATGCATCGTCCATAGCATTCAAAAAAGAGAGCGTTCTCCAGTGTGAAAGATTCTTGTTCCACGAGATGTTCCAGCATGCCCATAAACACTTCACTGATGTTGCAGTCCCCCAAATCTTTAGAATTTATCTTCCATTTTTATGATATGCACATACTAAGGACTACAATGGCCTACAAAGCTAACAATATGGGCTAACACAATGCTACCCTCTGATAATGTCATTGTGATGAACTAGTATGACTAGAAATATCTCTCTATGCATAACACCGATGTCAGTGGTGTTCATACAGTTCTAAGACAGCTTTGCAAAAATAGTGTCATCTGCTCTTAATGGATAAGATCTATTGCTGGGTCTTCTTCTAGCGATCACTAAATAGACTCATGGCTATGACCTCAGAATGAGATGGTGGAAATATAACAAGACCCCACTTCTAGTGCTGCAGCTGCATTGGAGCAGGGAGAGAGAGGGTGTATGTGGTAGAAGGTGAATCTGGAGCAGTTTAGGGCAGTGTCTGGTCATGAATGGAGTTAACAGGCTCACAGTCGGGTCCTACTTTATAAGGAACAGACAGAAGCCCTTTCAGGTTTACAAGCAATGTATTCTACCCACTCACTAGTCTCAAACAGAAAGCAGTGGTTTCTAACATTTGAAGGGCTTCCAAATGGCCTGACTCACAGGGAAGAGTGGGTGGCTTGCCTACGTCCTACCTTCAGCACCGGAACACATATTTTGGCTTTTGGAGCCTCATGGCTGTGTCCCAACCACCATTATTCCTGGAATAATGTGTATTTTCAACTGCTTTGCCTTTGCTACTCCTTGTTTGGAATGTCGTCTCCATTTCCCATGCCTCAAGAAATGCCATCTGTCCTGAAAGACTGTGTAGGTGTCTCCTCTCCTCCCAAGGAGGATTGCTGTTTTGCTCTGTTTGCAGGGCGCTTTCCTCAGTGTGTTGACAGAGGCAGTATCTTGAATGACCTCAAGGCTACCCTACCACACTCTGTACTTCTTCATTTCCAGGCAGGCAGGACCCATTGATCTTGCCACCAGAGGTTTGCTGAGAGCCAATACTGGTAGACATTTAAGAAACGTTTGAATGAACTAAATGTTTTCTTTCATCAACTCTGGTTCTAGTTGTAAGGGGAACAATCAAAGGCTGGCATGCAAGCATTTGTTCTCATAAAGCAGGTGGCTGTTGCCTAATACAGGGTCCTCAAATCTTCATGCTTGTGACAATTATCACCCTGTTGACTGAGGTTTTTTGTCCCATCCGGTCCTGCAGTCATTCAGTCCCAAAGAAATACACAGAGGTCTACATTACTTATAAACTGATTGGCCCATTAGCTCAGGCTTCTTATTAACTCTTATAACTTACATTAGCCCATAATTCTTGTCTGTCTTAGGCACATGGCTCAATACCTTTAAGGCGAGGCAGTCACATCCTGCTTGCTCTGTGTCTGGGTGATGGCTGCAGACTGAAACTTCCTTCTTCCCAGAATCCTCATTTCCCTGCCTCTACTTTCTGCCTGGTTTGTCCCGCCTATTCTTCCTGCCTAACCACTGGACAATCCTCATTTTACTGAAATACAATTGAGAGGGTACAGACCATTATCCCACATCATCACCCCGAGTCTAGAGAATAAAGCTGTCATATGCCTAAGTCTTTAATTTTCCTTCCATCTGAATTGGATCCATTTAACCACACAGGAATTTGCATGTATATGGGATAGGGGACATATGTATGTGTCGGAGGTTAGAAACTTTTGGGTAGTCTGGTTTGTTCTATTTTTGTCTTCAAAGTGTGACCCTTAAGAGTAATGAAAGCAGGGGCTGGTACAATGACTAAATGAATGGTTAAGAGCACTCTCTGCTTTTGTGAAGGACCCATGTTTATTTAGTTCCCAAAATTCACAAAGCAGCTCATTATCCTTCCTTCCTTCCTTCCTTCCTTCCTTCCTTCCTTCCTTCCATCCTTCTTTATTTCCTTCCTTCCTTCCTTTCTTTTGGTTTTTTGAGGCAGGGTTACTCTGTGTAGCTTTGGAGCCTGTCCTGGAACTCACTCTGTGGACCAAGCTAGCCTCAGACTCACAGAGATCCACCTGCCTCTGCCTCCCAAATGCTAGTATCAAAGGCATATGCCACCACCTTTGGACTTTGTGATCACTTCTGACTCCTGTTCCAGGTGATCCAATAGGCTCTTCGGGCCTCTGTGGGCCCATATACACATGTGTGTGCTTTTTGGGCCTCTGTGGGCACCAGGGACACATGTGTTACACAGACATACATGCAGATAAAACACCCATGCACATATTTTTAATAAAACTTTTAAAAGAACAAGGAAGGTAACCCAAATATTGCAGAAAGCTTCATTTTTGTTTAAATGGTTTTAAAATTACAATTGGGTTTTCATTTTAGTGCAAACCCTATTCTTTTTTAAATCTTCTTGGAACTTAACTTTCATACTTCCACAAAATAACCAAGCAAATTAAAAATCAAAACATGAATTTGGCATGTGTTTCCATCTTTGTAGGTACAAATGCTCAATGGAAAGATTCCTTGCACGAAGTTCAAGTTGATATCAATGTAAAATTATGAACCACAGATCAACACGCATCGGCCCTTTGCCAGTGCCTTCACTGGAAAAAAAAAAACACCTGAATTTTTACCATAGACAAGATATTTACCCAAAGCCTGGCCTTTGCATTGTGCTAGACCTAATTTCTGTTAATGTTAAGATTCGCAAGCCATGGTCATCTCCTCACGGCAGCAGATGGGTCCACACTAACACATTTATTTCCGCAGTTGACAAACTCAGGCGCTCAGTTGTTCTCACTAAAGTTCATCTGCAGTACAGAACTGCTTTTGAACAGTTTTAGCAGAACAGCACAAAAGAATGTCAGTTTTTCCAGCTCCTCCTCAGGCCTCCCACCATCTGGGGCTGAACCTACTGCAGTCCCATCCTACAGATCCCATCCAGTGTCCCCCACGCAAAGTTTCTGCTCCAATTAGTTTCACTTCCTGCGCTGGAAACAAGACTTGTTCCTGCCTCTCTCTACAGCCCCCGTGACACAGTCAACGTGAATGTAAGCAGATAGGACAAGTGTAAGGTTATTGTCATGGCTTCCTCTGTGTGTGTGTGTGTGTATGTGTGTGTGTGTGTGTGTGTGTGTGTGCATGTGTGTGTGAGTTTGTGTGTGTCTCTGTCTGTCTGTCTATGTGTATGTATGTCTACATTCACATGAATGTAGGTATATGTGTGTACATGTATATATTCCCATGTGGAGAGTCAACCTCCTATGTCATTCCTCAAGTGCCTTCTACGTCAATTTTTGAGAAAACATCTCTTACTGACTTGGCACTGCCAAGTGGGCCCAGCTGGCAGGCCATTGTGCCAAGCAATATCCTTATCTCCACCTCCCCAGCACTGGGGAAGCAAGCAAGTGCCACTATTCCTAGATTTTAAAATGTGGGTTCAGAGGAAAGGGCTCAGGTCTCCTGATGGTAATGCAAGCATTTTGCTGACTGACCCCCCCCCCAACCCCACCCTTTTGCCTTCTTCACAGTGATTCCTAGCAGTGAGGTGTGCTCCAGCCAGGCTGACAAGGGAGCCCAGGAACACGCTTGAGTTTTCAGTTGCATCATTTAATGTCAAACTGAATTGTCACACAAGAAACAAGCCATTCAGCTATTTTTTCTGTCTACCTAGGGCCTCCCCAGAAGAAAGGAAATACTCAGGAAGCCTCTGCCCAGTCCAGTCATCTCCTCAAAGACTCTCTTGTTTCTGAAGTGGCCGCACACCTTGACAGAACACGGAACTATTCCCGCTTCCCAGTTATTTCCTGAAGGATAAACACTGACCTAAAGTCCTTTTAGTCAGTAAGTCTGGAAGGAACCCGTCTTCACGTGAACACCTTTTCCGGTCTTGCTGTGGTTGTTTGTAGCCTGGGGCAGGATGTTTCTCTCCTAAGCTTCTCATATCTCAGATGTCCTTGAACAACCAAACAAAAATGACATCATTCTCTAATGGCTCTAGTCTACATTCAAGGGGAATAAAATGACCCTCTCTGTCTGGTCATGTGGCTTTGTCTCATAGAGAATGGGCGTGTGTGTGTGTGTGTGTGTGTGTGTGTGTGTGTGTGTGTTTATACATGGGTGTTCCAGGTTATATATAAACCCCAGTGTTTAATATATAAACATATATATGTGTACATCTTTGTAACCCTACCTACCATTATATCCCTACAGAAATACTAATGTGAAATTATTTAATTCAATTCTGAGGGCAACTTGGCCATTTTAACAGCTACTAGGCACCAAATGATATGCCTGACCAAATGATATACCATGAAGGGTTACCTATAACAGCTACTAACTATCGAAAGTCTCAGCTCCTTGACCTTTCTCTCCATTTTTTCTCCTTTCTCTTTAATCCAGCTGCTTCCGTTGAAGGCTCCTCCCTTTCCCCCTAGTCTGTAACAGCTTTAGAATCGACTTCTGTCTGAAGCTTTCATCTCACTGATGCTCAGGCCTGTTGTTTCCAGCAAGGTGCTGGAGCAGAAGCTGCTTACACCACCTCCCAAGAACTGACTCTCCGCAACTCTCCCTATACTCCCATGCTCAGTGGCATGTTGGCTGTGGTGGGAATACTTACACCACAGCGATGTCAGCAATGCAGATTTGGGCTTTACTTGGAGAAAGCCAACTGTTAAACATTTGCCAGCATAATACCTTTTTATACCAGTTGAAATTTGTGTCTATTTGTCTTCGGTTCATATATTCTAGGGTGAACCCCATAGTTCCAGGTCTGAAATGTCTTCTTCTGGGACATGAGTGTGTGTGTGTGTGTGTGTGTGTGTGTGTGTGTGTGTGTGTGCTAAAACCAGGGTGGTGCTGTACAAATCTGTAGAGTTGACCACCACTATTGAGGGCCAAAACCCTAAAAGGGCAAATCCTCAAATGCAGGGGAATTGCAGGCAAACCAGTGCAAGAGGCATTTCTATAGCAAAGGATGATACCTGGTGATCCTCAGTGGGGGTATTGCTAGAAACCCCCAAAGCACCCACTGGTAAGGACTTTTTGTTTACACATCTCCCAGAGGCATCACAGTGGGTTGCCCCTCTCTGGTGTATTAGGACCACGTATGCCTTCTTTCCCCCTGCCACTCCTCTGTGGTAGATCATGGATACCCTAATAGATAATAAAGGACTTGGCCCTGACTGGCCCAGTGCAGCCTGCAGAGCCTGAGCTGCTAGTTGCCTAAAGACTATGTCCCTTTCTGGGGAGGCAGTAGCCAGTGACTGATGCATGAAGCAGAAGAAAGGTCCAAACCCCTCGTCACCACTTGGGACAACTGCGACTGTCACCCCAGCTTCAGACCTCTCTGAAGCTTGAAGCTTGATGAGGGCTGCGTGACACTCCACCCTAGTCCCAAGTGATGGCAACAAAGTTTCACCCAGAGGCAGGAAGGACAAGAGGCTCCACTGGGTGAGGGCTGGGGAGTTGGGCTCACGCCTGATGTTTTCAGCTCCATCAGTAAACCCTTTATGGTACCTTTTACTAACTCTTTCACTGTCCCCCAAATGGGTAAAACCTTTCTATATTTACTCCCTAATTCACAAAGACCGCACGGAGAAACAAAAGATGATTCAAGCTCTGAGATAAAGGTAGACGAAGGTCTGAATGTGCCGGAGATCAAACACGTCCTCAGAAGAGCAACACTCAGTTGACCACAAATTGAGATATGGGGATTTTATCTGTGTCACCTCACCCAGCTAATCATTAACTCAGATTGCCAAGGGCTTGCACTGGCTTCCTAATAGAAACAGTATGGACCGTGTGGGCGTCCTGGGTAAATGTGGCTGTGTGAATTCTATGCCGGGCTTTTCCTGGGCCTTTGAAGACCACTAATCGTATTTGGACAGGGGGCACGCATGATTTCGTTGAAAGGCACTTCAAGTGCAGGCTGAGGTCACGTCACCAACGGTCATATCAAGCACAAGAAACGTTGTTGACTTAGGGGCATGAAAGGTTACAACCTTCCACCCTACCCCGCCACAAGTTCTTAGCAGGTGTTCCGGATACCGGCGTATTTGAGATGTTTACAAAGTTCAAGAAATTAGAGTTCATTCATCCTGTGTTCACACTACAGGTCTGTCTCCCTCCTTCCCTCCTTCCCTCCTTCCCCCCTTCTCCCTCTCTCTCCACACAGAAACACACACCGTGGGAGGAGAAATGAAAAACCATATTAATATATCAAAATCCTACTTCAAAAGGAACCAGGAAAGGGAGAAGAAAAAACTAAATAAAAACACTTTATCCACAAAATGTATTTTTAGACATCGTTTTCCTTGTGTATCTGTCTGGCCTGATACTTTTGTTTACATATAATATATAACATATAATATGTATTTGTGAATATAAATTCACATATATTGTATGAACTTAATTTATCTTTTAAGCCTACCTCAGGAGAAGAATATTTGGATTTTAACAGAAGAGTCCATCACGCATTTTCTCTAGGTAAGTGAAGAAATGGTACCAGAAAGGGGCCTGGAAGTTAGCAGCAGGATTCACACTACCGGCACAGGACAGTCGATGGGAGATGGGAACATTCGCTTCAGGATATCCCGGCTCTTCAGGAGATGGAAATTACTTTTCCTTCTACAAATAATGCTGAAGGCAGTAAGCATCTTCCTTCCAATCTCGCATCCTCACTAATAACCGGTCCCACCTCTGGACGTCCTTAGTTCTTATCTTCTTACCTCTCCCTTCCTCCTACTAGCCCTGCCTGCTAGACCCCCAGGCCTTTTGGCCTCCTTCCAAGCCCTCATTTTGACATACCATCCCCCTGGTGGCGGATGCTCTCCCGAGGAAATTGCTGGGTGTGGTTGGAATCCCGCACCACGCTAGCTGTACTGGGTGAACCCCGTGAGATCCCGGGATCTTGTTTCCCACTGTGAAGTGAGAGACCTTCACTGCCTCTTCAGCTGCCATAAACCTGGCCTTTGACCCTGCAGAGGCAGAAGCGACAGAAGAGTTCACACACAGCAAGCAGCCCTCCAAGCCGTACAACCTTTTCATCACCTCTTGACTCTGAAACAAAAACTGTCATTTCCTCCCATTTACCCACCCCGTTCAGGAAAGCACCAAGTAAATGGGCGCACCATTTAGAGCTTTAGGGTACGCCTTGGAGACAATTTCAAGCTATGGGATATGTTTGTTTTCACAGAGAATGTAAATGAAGGCATGAAAAATACAATGATTCCTTAGAGAGAGCACAATTGAAATGTCATTTTTCAGGGGAGTTGCCTTCCCTGGCATTTGCTGGCATAATGTCTAATAATGCCCCTTTCATCACCATAATAAAGCAAATATTTATGCAACCATTTGCTTAGCACCCACTTTGCCAACTACAAGACGCGTTCCACGTCTCTCTCAGTGGTTTTTATCCCCAGCACCTGTACATCACGCAGCGTAGGGGCAAAATCAAATAAATCCCAGCTGAATGAGCAGCCAGATTCTTTAGCTGCCAACATGTGGTCCGCAGACCTTCCGAAGTTTCCTTCACCTGGAACCTGGCTTGAAATGCAAATTTAGGGTCCTTCCCCAGCCCAGAAACCGCAGGCTCTGGGTAGAGTCCAGAAATCTAGTTAAATAAGCCCCACCCACTCTAGTGATCTTGGTTCTGCCCTCAAGGGTGCAATAAACTAAAGCTGAACACAGGATGGTCCCACGAGGGATCCGGAATGATAGTGGACCCAAAAAATTTAAACGTAAGCAGGAACAGAGAGAGTATTCTGTGGGATGGGCTGTGCAGCTGCCTGCACACAAAGAATGGAGATGCACTGTAACACCAGCTGGAGATACACTGTGATATCAGCTGGAGATACACTGAACACCAGCTGGAGATGCACTGTAACACCAGCTGGAGATACACTGTAACACCAGCTGGAGATACACTGTAACACCAGCTGGAGATACACTGTAACACCAGCTGGAGATACACTGTAATATCAGCTGGAGATGCACTGTAACACCAGCTAGATATACACTGTAACACCAGCTGGAGATACACTGTCACACCAGCTGGAGATGCACTGTAACACCAGCTGGAGATACACTGTAATATCAGCTGGAGATGCACTGTGACACCAGCTGGAGATACACTGTAACACCAGCTGGAGATGCACTGTAACACCAGCTGGAGATACACTGTAATATTAGCTGGAGATGCACTGTGACACCAGCTGGAGATGCACTGTGACACCAGCTGGAGATACACTGTGATACCAGCTGGAGATACACTGTAACACCAGCTGGAGATACACTGTGATACCAGCTGGAGATACACTGTGATACCAGCTGGAAATGCACTGTAACACCAGCTGGAGATGCACTGTGATACCAGCTGGAAATGCACTGTAACACCAGCTGGAGATACACTGTGATACCAGCTGGAAATGCACTGTAACACCAGCTGGAGATGCACTGTGATACCAGCTGGAAATGCACTGTAACACCAGCTGGAGATGCACTGTGATACCAGCTGGAAATGCACTGTAACACCAGCTGGAGATGCACTGTGATACCAGCTGGAGATGCACTGTGACACCAGCTGGAGATACACTGTAACACCAGCTGGAGATGCACTGTAACACCAGCTGGAGATGCACTGTAACACCAGCTGGAGATACACTGTAACAACAGCTGGAGATACACTGTGATACCAGCTGGAGATGCACTGTGAAAATGCACTGTAACACCAGCTGGAGATACACTGTAACAACAGCTGGAGATGCACTGTGATACCAGCTGGAGATACACTGTGATACCAGCTGGAGATACACTGTGATACCAGCTGGAAATGCACTGTAACACCAGCTGGAGATGCACTGTGATACCAGCTGGAGATACACTGTAACACCAGCTGGAGATGCACTGTGATACCAGCTAAAGATGCACTGTAATACCAGCTGGAGATACACTGTGACAACAGCTGGAGATACACTGTAACACCAGCTGGAGATACACTGTGATACCAGCTGGAGATACACTGTGATACCAGCTGGAAATGCACTGTAACACCAGCTGGAGATGCACTGTGATACCAGCTGGAAATGCACTGTAACACCAGCTGGTGATACACTGTAACACCAGCTGGAGATACACTGTGACACCAGCTGGAGACGCCCTGTAATACCAGCTGGAGATACACTGTGACACCAGATGGAGATGCACTGTGACACCAGCTGGAGATGCACTGTGACACCAGCTGGAGACGCCCTGTAATACCAGCTGGAGATACACTGTGACACCAGCTGGAGATACACTGTAACACCAGCTGGAGATGCACTGTGATACCAGCTGGAGATACACTGTAACACCAGCTGGAGATACACTGTGACACCAGCTGGAGATACACTGTGACACCAGCTGGAGACGCCCTGTAATACCAGCTGGAGATACACTGTGACACCAGATGGAGATGCACTGTGACACCAGCTGGAGATGCACTGTGATACCAGCTGGAGATGCACTGTGATACCAGCTGGAGATGCACTGTAATACCAGCTGGAGATACACTGTAACACCAGCTGGAGATACACTGTGATACCAGCTGGAGATGCACTGTGATACCAGCTGGAGATACACTGTAACACCAGCTGGAGACGCCCTGTAATACCAGCTGGAGATGATACACTGTAACACCAGCTGGAGATGCACTGTGACACCAGCTGGAGATGCACTGTGACACCAGCTGGAGACGCCCTGTAATACCAGCTGGAGATGCACTGTAACACCAGCTGGAGATACACTGTGACACCAGCTGGAGATGCACTGTAACACCAGCTGGAGACGCCCTGTAATACCAGCTGGAGATGATACACTGTAACACTAGCTGGAGATGCACTGTGATACCAGCTGGAGATGCACTGTAATACCAGCCGCCCCGTAACATTGCCCCCTCTGACTTCCTCTTCCTTATGGTTTGAGTGAAAAGTAACCCCCCACCCTACCCCCCACCCAACCTGTGTTTGAACACTTGGTCCCCATGTGGTGGTTATGTGCTACAAGCTGGGCATGTTTTGGATACAGGGCCTAGCTGGGTGATGGAGGAGCACAGCTGCAGGACGAGAGAGTTCCAGCGGGCCTGCTTCTGCCTTCGGCTCTTTCTCTGCTTCCTAGTCTGTTGAGATGTAAGGAACCAGGGCACAAGCTCCTACAACCATAGTCCGGGCCCTGACTGCCATGACTGACTAGATGCATTAAGCTAGAGCCAAAACCCTTCTCCCCTTAAGCTGGTCAGGCTTTCCTGTCACAGCAGCAAGAAAAGCAACTATCACACTCACCTGCTCTCCCTCCACCCAGGATTCTGAATTCAAAAGAAAAACCACACCTAGAAGATGTCAGCTGGAAGATGAGCTTCTAATCCTAGAGTGGCCCAGGGGCAGGCAGGGAAGGGGCGGGAGGGGGAGGGGCGGGTGAAGACACAGAGGCAGGTGCGTCTCTGTTGTTGAGCTGGAGGCCATTGTGATCTACACAGCAAGTTCCAGAGGAAGATCCTGTTTCAAAGACAAAAAGAAAACAAAACAACAACAACAAAAGCATAATTTGGTGTAAAAAAAAATATTTGGGACTGTCGAACTGGGTCAGCAGTTAAAGAGTGCTTATTGCTCTTGCAGAGGACCCCTGGTTCAGTTCCCAGCGTGGACCTCAGGCAACTCACAACTGCCTGTGATTCCAGTCCCAGGGCATCTGATGCACTCTGCTCTCCCACAGTGCTCAGAAACTTACACAGGCACTAGACATTACATGTAATTTTTTTAATTAAATAAAATTTTCAAAAAAATATCTAGAGTCACATTAGTGGGATGAATGTAGAGAATAGGCTTGACTCAAAGTTCGTGGCTCACCCGGGCCACAGGCCAATTTCATGGTCACTCAGCTGGAGCACAGGCCTCCCCTGGAGGGTACCACTTCTCTGATCCTCTGAGGACTCCTTCTTCTATGGCTCTCTCATCTGCTCCCCGCCCTCACTCTTGGTGAATCTAAGGGCATCTCTATTCCCGCTAGGAATCCTAGAAAGCCATCATGTTGGAGCTCAACCCACTTAGCGCAGCTGAACAAACTACTTTTGTGACCTGCCTGATTAAAACGTGTGATTTACTCTGCCTGGTCAGGGCTGTGTGTGTGTGTGTGTGTGTGTGTGTGTGTGTGTGTGTGTGTGGTGTTTGCTGTTTCTTTTATGAGGGGAGACCATTTAATACATATAATGAATGACATTTACACTAAAGAAAAACGTCAGTGGGAAAGAGAAGGACCTTATAAACAGAAATCCCTGCCCATGAACGAGTTGGGTATCATCAAGTCATTAGGTCATTATCAATTCATAAAGTCTTATTGGTGCAGAAACAAGATATCATTTGGAGTCATGTTCCATAATAAAATCAAAAGAAGGGACTTCCTCAAGTAATTTACACGAGACGACTACTCACACCCTCTGATCACTGATCTCAGAAACATAGAGCCCCTTCCTCTGCTGAGCCTGGGCCACAAAGGTGCTCCCTGAACTGTAGGTAGGCTGTGTTAAGCTGCCTGATGTAGGGACTTAGAGCCAAACTTAGGTCCTCTGCCAGAGCTGCCAGCTGTCCCAACAGCAGATCCATCTCTCCAGCCCAAGACTAAGATATATTTAAAGTATCCATAATGCTTTTGGAAATGACTGACTTTATTCATTCTTTCAGATCATCCATCTGAACTGATCTATTTATTCCATCAGATTATTTCAGATCATAACAATGTTCTTTTCAGGATATTCTGAAGTCCATTTCCAAGAAGTAAAACTCACAGAAAATCAAGCAGAGTCACAGTCTGTGGCCTCAGTAGTTCATGACTTTACCAGGGATTGCTTTTCAAAACTGTGTAGCTGGGCAATGGTGGCGCACACCTTTAAACCCAGCACTTGGGGAGGCAGAGGAGGGCAGATCTCTGTGAGTTTGAGGCCAGCCTGCTGTACAGAGTTCCAGGACAGCCAGACATACACAGAGAAACCCTGTCTTGAAAAAAACAAACAAACAAAACAAAACCCAAAAACCTGTATGTGTATTCCATGTAGGTGTGTCCTGGATGCCACTGTCGACCTCCCTCCATGACCACAGTCATCTCTTCCCATGAAGCTTCCCCCCCTTTCATCAGTTTCTCTGTACTGAAACACCACCTACACACACACACACATACACACACATGCACACACACGCACACACACACACACACACCACACACTCAGCAGGGCAATGGGATGATTGATGACTGGAACGGCGTCTTTTTTCTCTCCCTGGCCAAGGACCTGAGTACCTTCCCATAGGCCTCTATCTCTTTCATGCTAGAAGAACCTTACTGAATTCAGCAGCTGAAAATGAGATTTGTGCTTGAGATATGACTTCACTATCAAGCTACAAACTCTGTTTAGACGGGCTGGCACCTAGCCACTTATTTTACCATATTTTTATGTGTTTTCATAGGCATAAGAATGTGTCTAGATTAAATGTGATTTACTATTATTGTAACCTACACTCTCCTGCTAAATAGTGATGTTTGTCGTATTTTCACATTCATCAGAACTATGTGGGTTTTCTTTTATCTTTCTGAAATTCCTAATTATTTTCTTTGGTCAGTTTTCTATTTGTCGTGCCCCCCCCCCCCCGCCACCGCTGCTTATTTTAAATCGATTTCTAAGAACTCTTTATCCATCACAAACACTGTCAGGCATTGTTCTGTGCCTTGTGTCCAGGCCCATGGTTTATTTAGAGCTTGAGAGGATGGGAGTTGTCCATGTCCAGAAATGTGCAGGTGTGTGCTCCCTTGCTGAACTTTGGAAGGCCAGAGGAGGCATCTTTGCTATTGCCCTCTCCCTTATTCCCTTAAAAACAGGCTCTCTCTAACTAAACCCAAAGCTTGAAGTTTGGACGAGGCTGGCTGTCCAGTGAGCTCCCAGGCCTGCCTGCCTCCACCTTTCAATACTGGAATCACAGACACATCCAGCTGTGCCCAACTTTTCATATATGGGTCTAAGATTCAAACTCAGGCTCTCAGGCTGAAGAGCAAGTGCTCTTCCTCACTGAGCCATCCCCTCAGGTCCCTTCTGTGTTTGTTAAAATGTGTAGTTACGTGTGTCTGATTAAGATTTACTCTCTTTCACTTCTAGACTCCAGGTTCCTGGTCTTGCTTAAGAATCTTCTTCTTTCCTTTGGATGTGTATGATCACGTGTCTATAGTCCCAACTGAGGCTGTGGCAAGAGGATCTTGAGTTCAAGAGCGATCTGGACTACATCATGAGAGCCTGCCTCAAAATATTAAAAATTAATAAATAGAAATAGGTCAGGCTGTCATTTTGTCTCAGTGTTCTGCTCACTAATTCCTCCTTTATAATATTACTTCTTTATCTATATCTTATTCATGTGTCCATATGGAGACATGTGCAATCTGCAGGTGTGTGCACCAGCCTATGGAAGCCAGAAGAAGGCATGGGAACCCCTAGAGCTGGATTACAGGCAGTTGTGAGCCTCAACACATGGGTGCTCTTTACTGTTAAATCATCCCTCCAGCCTCTGTGGATTCATTTCTGCAGGGGGAGGGTATTTGATTTGGTTCCAGTTGGGTTTGTTTCTGGTAACTGATGGAATAGTTATTATTCATGGCTAGTATCGGGTATTCTTCCTTATAAGTTTTCAAATCCTTTAACATCAGCAAAAAGCTAACTTTCAACTGCAAATTCATTTTGTCAGCCTGAATTTGCAAGAACTGCCAAAGGCACCAGTAAGTTTATTTGACAAAGCAATGTGTCTGCTTGTTGCATGGTTCTAACTGGAACTGTCTTCCTAATATACTGTTTGGCGTAAAGCTGAGATTGGCTTCGGGAGCCATCAAGTCAGGGCTGGGAGTTCTCTGTGGCTGCTATTCTGTAAGGAATTCTTCATTCAACAATAAGCACTTCAAACACTATAAGTGTGACTCTATATTACTCTTAGCATTTGGTGGCTATGGTGGTTAATCTTGATTGTCAACTTGATGAGATTAGAATCGCCATGGAAACACAGCTCCAGGTGCGTCCTTCATGCCATTTCCTGGTATGCTTAATTGAAGTGGGGAGACTTACCTGGAATGTGAGGGTATCATCCACTGGGCTCACACATGAACTAAATAAAAAGGGTAAGTGCATGGGGCCCTAGAACTCAGTATTCTGTGCTTCCTAATGAGAAAGGGAGCTGTCTCCAACTCCAGTGACCAATGGTAGCAATGTTCTCTCTGTCCTACGTATTTCCTTGCACGGTGGACTTTCTCCTCAAGCTGTGAGTCTTTCTTCCTTAAGTTGCTTTTTTTAAATGCACTTTGTTATAGCAATAAGAATAATTAATACAATGGCTCTACATAATCAAAACTCCATGGCTAAGTGTTTCCAAAAGTTTAGCAATACAAGGTAGCAATGAATGTATACACTATGTTTACCTGTTTGCTAGTCTGTGTTCTTCGACGCCAAGTTCTTTAATGGCTGTATAATATTCTGCCTTTCCCAGTCTGCTTTTTCAAATGCCAAGTTATTTAACAGTCATATAATATTCCATGATGCCCTCTTGGTGCACTGAGCAGAGAGTCAATCTCAATATTCTGTGACATGGCATAATGCTTAATCTCGGCTGTCAGGTTGATAGGGATGAGAGGTAGCCTGGAGATTAAGGGAGCATGCTTATGCAGATGCATAGTGTTCCCAAACACAACCAACATAGCAGGAAAAGACCTGCCCTGAGCATGCATGGAATCGCCAAGTCGGCTAAGGGTGGGCTGGACAAAGATGAAGAGAAGACTCCTGCAAGATTTTACTGTGTAGCAAGAATATGTATTTTACTGCCTTGCTTGTAGGCACTAGACTCACTTCTTTGGGCTTTCGGAGTTCTCCAGGGAACTTTGATCCTTCAACCTTGGACTGGGAATATGGAGACCTCCACCTCCTTGGACATGGAAGCCACTGCACTCTCTGCTCTCCAGCACATAGGTGGTTGTTGAGAGACTATCCGGCCTCCAAGTGTGTAAGCCAGTCTAAGGAATACCTGTGTGTGTGTGTTTTATTAGTTCCGCTCCTCTATTGTGCCCTAAATCACCCAGACATGTCACCTTTTATGTCATCTCCCCACAAATGCGGCTTCGGCTCTCAGCTCTCTCTTCCTGTTACGGTTACTTGTGTGCATAGCCTGAAGTTTCTCCTGTCCTGGATTCATAAACCCAGAATTGCTTGCTGAGTCAATCATTTACATTCAGGATGTGTATATCTTGCTAGATTAGATTGCTTTCTCAAAAAGCTGTAGCTGTTTCTATCCTGTGGAGTTGAGTCCTCGGGATAAGGGCAGTCACGTGTGTTCTGTATACTTCGCTTTCTGCCTTCCTTTAAACTTCAAGTGCATTCTTCATAAACAACAAAACAAGGTCTTGCTCTGCTTTTTACTTAGTGAAACCATTGGCAGACTAAATTCCATTGTATAGATTTATGACTTTATTTTGCTTTTTTACTCTATCCATTTTCTTTGCTCTTTCTAGATCAGCCAAAACGAATGTTCCTTCCCAATTGCACTCTGATCTTAGAAGTTCCCTCTGCTTTACCACTGGGCTAAAAGTTACCCTTTTAATGCCTAGCCTCATAATCCAACCCTTTTCCCCAACCACAATAAAACAAATGTAGCCAGGTAGTACCGAGACTCACACTCAATAATGCGTGCAGAAGATGGTAGGGTGAGCGCAAACCCTTCCTGTACCTTCCAACCATTTCTGTCAATCACGTCATAGTGACTGCTTCTTTGGAAAATACTCTGACATTCATCAGGTTCCAGACAAGACGGGGTCAGCAGATTTCTATGAGCATTGTCTGGAGGGCTCTGTTGGTAAAACTCTTGTCCCTCAAGCAAGATGACCTGAGGTTGGTTTTCCCAAAACTGCGAAAACAAATCAAAAAACTGCGTGTGGCGGTGCATGCGTTTCGTCCCATCACTGAAGAAGATGCTGTTTAGTCGCATCACTGAAGATGCAGAGACAGGGCTATTCCTAGGACCTGAGAGCTAGTCAGCCCAGCCTGCTTGGGGAGTTTCAGGCCAGTGACCCTGTCTTTAAGAAAAAAAGAATAGCACCTGAAGAATGACATCTAAAGTTGCCTTCTGATCAACACACGCATCTGTATCCACATGTTCACCTCCACATATATGAACACACATACACCACTATCACTACCACTACACCATACTACACACACCCATAGGAGGGAACTAGGAGTTAGGCTAGGAAACAATATGACTGGATGCAGGTTTGTCACAGGGGCTTCCACTTCCTTCAAGCTTGGCAACCCCAACCAAGCCAAGAGAACAAAAATTAAGCCATGCAAGAGATCTGGAGAATATCAGAAGTATCAGGGGGAAAGAGGAAGAAAAAATAACCCAGAGATTTCCATGACCCTCTTTCCAGAGAAGATCACCCTTCACCTTGAGGGACATTTTCTTTCTGTCTTTTGTACACTGTGGTTTTCGGTTCACACACATTTGGGGATTTTAACTTCTTCACCTACTGCTGGATGCTGCTGGATGCAGTTACTTGATCTTTCATGCACCTCCTATTTTCTCCTGAAAAACAGATGGAAGACAGCGCTGACCTCTCCAGGTCAGTAGGAAAGTCTAACGGCATGCACTGTCTTGGAGTAAACTCCCTCTGGGTGTCAGAGTCCCTTTTCTTTGCTCTCCTGTTTCAGGGGGCTTTGCCTTCTTACAGTACAGAATTGTGAGGATAAGAGTGAGTTGGTGTTGTGTTTGCAAACCACAAGGCTCTCAATGGGTATCTAGTGTTGTGAATGCCGCCATTCTCGCTGTACTGGCAGACTAAACTAAACATTTCCTCTTCCAAAACACGAGTTTGGTAATCACCACCATGTCACAAAAGCTGGGCAGATTCTATGAGGAATGTGAACGGATTAAAGAGAGTGTGTCTCCCCTGAATCCTAATCACAGGCTCCCTACACTATTCTCTGTGACCCCAGTCAGCAAGTTGTACCCAAAATTAAGTAATTAAGTACTGTGCTATAGGTGCATGAGTATGAGAAGAAATCTGCAGAATGTATCAGGAACATCTTAAAAGACAATCCTTGTTCATATGAAAACTCAGCTGGTGAGAACCACATCATTTCAAAGGATGGCAAAAGAAAGTTCAAAATATAGTGTTAGGAAAAGATATACACATGGAAAAAAAATAATGAAGACCTAAGCTCCTCTGCCCACTTCACACAGCATATGACAATGAACTTTATATGTATTAAAGGGTCTAACCCAAAGTTCAGTGCCAAGTAAGTCTCAATGCAGAAGAAAATGTAGGTGACTTGGTCCTTCATGAGCAAGCTGCCCTAAAGTCTGAGGATTTAAGCTGTGATGATTGATTGCTATTAGCTATCAGGTCTCTGGAGAGTCTGGGTAGTTCCATTGATCTGGGCAAGGTGCAACTTGTCTCCAGGAGGCTTGCTCAGTCAGTTGGCAGGTGTCCCAAGAACTGGGTGTCTGGGATGACTTTGCCCATCGTATCTTCTGTAGTCACCACAATGATGCTGGCATGAGTAAGGGTCCCCTATTTTGCCTCCTAATATGACAGTCATGCTCTTTCACACACAGAGAGAAGGTTTCACAGAAGAGGAGGAACGCTGAACTTTGTCACCTCCGGTGTCAGTACAGTTGTCCCGGCAACAAAGCAGATACCATGGTTGACGGGAAAAGCAGCCACGTTGGATTGCAAAGAGCATCGAGATCCAAGCAATGAAACCAACGGCCATCTGCAATGTTGCACAATATGAAGTCAGTTTTGAAGTTTTATACTTCCAGGATTGACTTCATAAAATTTTAAGATCTAGGCACAGTAGAAGATATAAACAATGTTTAAAAATGAATATAATATTGAAAAAAAAATATGAGCAGTGTATCTGGCAGACAAAATGTTCCCATTCGTCAATAAAAGGACAACACTCTAATTTCTAACCAGGCAAAAGTCCAAAAATGCTCAAGGCTGTAAAAGAAGAATACAAATAGCTAATAACTTTAGCAAAAGATGTTTAATCTCTGGCAATCTAAGGAAGCAAATCTAAAGGAACACAAAATAATGATCATTATGGAAAGGACTGACAAAGACAAAAATGATTCAGTGTTCAGAGATACAACGGTCCAAGAAAGGGCTCGGTCCTCTTTAGGGAGCCAGGAACTTGAAAATCTCCTAAGACCAAGCCATCAATGCAAATCACAATATATTCAAGATATATGCGGGTGTTCTGCCCCAACAAATTCCCTTCCAGGGATATTTCCCAAAGAGACGATCAGATAATTGTTTATAGCAATGGAAAACAAGCTAAGCATCCAGCAACAGGAACTAGGTAGTCAAATGCCAGTAAACCCACACGGCATCATTTTGAGCTATTAGAAAGAGCAGAGCAGATCTCTGTGAGTTGTTAGGGAAAGACAGCAAGGCCGACGGTGAAGTGAAACAATGTGTGGAAATCAGGCTGTGGCTATCCTGTTACTGCGCTGCTCTAAGCTGTGTGGAGAGGGACTTTCAAACTTTGGGCCTGGCCCTGGGTGTCTCCATTTTACAAAGCAGCAGTTGGCTCTATTTTAAGTGCAAACACAGATACAAACACAGAAGCATGGCTTCTCACATGTGTAAGTAGGCACAGCTACCTGTCTAACATGAACCTTGAGGCACAGACTAATAATGTATTTATATTAATAAAAAGGTACCACCTATAAACCCATTGAAGTACATGGCAAACACATAGACATGTGGCTATATTATAATCATATATATTATAGCCTGGTCTATAAACTTACTCAGCAGACAAGGAAGAGTGCAGCATCCTCACCTGGACCCCATAAAAAGAACACCAAATACCTTGACACCAATACTTCCACCAACTTGTCATTTGACCATCTGACTGTACTGGGCATGAAACTCAGCATGCTCCCAACTGCTTAATATGGACTACTCAAACAACTGTCCATACATTCATTAATCTATCCATCTTCCTAACCATCCATCCATCTAGCTATCCAACCAATGATCTATCCAATGATCCATCCATCCATCCATCCACCCATCCATCTATCCATCCAGTAGGACCTTTACTCAACAGCATACTTATGCCTCTGTGAGTCTGCGACTTGGTCCAGCTGCTAGGCTACCCTTCAGCAGCCTTTCAATGAACACCTTACTAGCCCATCTAACCACCTCAGCGATTCTCTCTGCATCTTCCTCATCTGTCTTGCTTGCCTCTGCTTTCAATAAGACATCTTTGAACTCAGCAGCCTCTCTAACCCTATAGCAGCCATTTTGTAACCTATATAAATACATACATACTCATTTAACTGTATAAATTATGAGTGTCAATAATATAATTGATATTGGAATGAAAGAACACACAATGCCACAAGCCAGTCAGCAAGAGAATTTGGGATGTTTGGTGAGTTGTAGCCAGTGAAACTGACATAGCTTATCAGTTTCTGACAACTGACATTATGGAAAGATATAAACATACCTATGCCTCTTATATAGGATATTCATAACAAAATGATAGTGTGCCTCGTACGATCCTATCTTGTTGAAAGTCTTGCTATGGTTTAAAGTTTTCACCCCAGAATTCTGTATTGCATAATCCCCAAGCTTATCTGGTGATGACTGCATTTGGTGGTGAGACTTTGAGTCATTGAATCATTGAGGAATGGACCAATGACTCAGTGGGTTATCATGTAGGTGATCTATTTTAAAAGTGATTTTGACCATTTCTTGTGTGCCCATCTTGGCAAGCAATGAGCTACATAAGCTACTTAGCCTCAGTGCTAGGAAGAAGAGCCTCACTAGATATGACCCCTCGATCTTAAACCCTCCAGCCTCTAGAATGGGAGCTGACTTAACTTCAAATCTTTATAAAGAACCCACTCTGTACTCAGTCACGGCCACACCATACAGACTAAGACAGCTGTTGAGTTTCAAATTCCAGAACTTTCCCCCATGCTTTTCCTCCTGGGTAGAAATGTTCTTCTCTGCTACAGATCTTCCCAAATGCAATGTGACAATCCATCCGGAGAAGCCCCCAGATGACAACACTTCCCCTGCCAGGAGGCCTCATCACTTCCTCCTTTGTTCTTCCTGGCTCTGTGTACAGCTGTACAGTGGATGGAAAGAAGGGAGGGAGGGACAGAAGGAAAAAGGAGGCAGGGGAAAAGCCAGTAACTATTTCTAACGGGGGAGGGGGGGGGATAGAAACTGCTTGTGAGCCTGTGCTCATTACAGTATGGAATTCCTCATGTTGCAGTGCCCACGTGTCTGGGTTCTGGGCCTTAAAGCGTGTGTTTACACTTTGTTAAAATGTAACCGTCTAGCAATATTCTCTCCAAACCACCCACCTTGAAGCATATTGTGTGCAGCGATTACATTTTAAACCCTGTCCTCCTCCCTCTGCCCACCAGCATGAACCCAGGAAACAGTGTAAGAGACTGTTTTTATGGAAGCATAATTTGTTGTGGAACATTAACTATGTAAAGATGTGTTGTATTTGTTTATGCTGTGGAATATTGCTGTTTGGAATCTCCAGCTTGGGGGCCATTCCAAACCCCATTCTCAGGATGACAAGCAGTGGCCCCTCCCCTGGAGTTGCCTCATTCTGGATTCTGCCCCTGAGAAAGTACTCCATATATGGCTGCCAGGGGGCATTTAAAAGCCCTCCATTGTGGTTCCCCCTCCTGGTTTTCTCCTCTTCCCCTTGGGTCACCTGGCAATGCTTTGCTCAGATTAAACCTGGATTTATTAATTTATTTAGATTGGCTTATTACATCAGCTGTGGCAGATATCCAATAACCAGGGATTCGAAACTTATCAATTACTTTAACTGTGCAAAGGTGTGTTACATTTGTTTATGTTGCATTTGTTTAACAATGTAAGGATGTGTGTTTAATTATATAAAGATGAGCTGCATTTGTTTCATCTTGCCTGCCTAAGGCATCTGATTGGTCTAATAAAATGCTGAATGGCCAATAGCAATGCAGGAGAGGGATAGGTGGGACTGGCAGGCAGAGAGAAAAAATAGGAGGAAAAAAATCTAGCATCCAGAGGAACAAGAGAAGGAGGAGGAGAAAAGAGAGAGGTACCCAGGGCCAGAAGCCAGGCAGCTGCCAAACAGACATGTAGTAATAAGGGCGCGGGGCTGCGTTCCCAGCACCCCGGCCGCCTGCTCGGCTAGCTTATGCCCCGAAATAACAACACACAAACTGTATTCATTTAAACACTGCTTGGCCCTTTAGCTCTAGCACTTACAGGCTAATTCTCACATCCCGATCAACCCATCTCTAATCATCTGTGTGTAGCACCCCAAGATGCGCTTACCGGGGAGATTCTAGCCTAGTCCACCCTGGGTCAGAGCTTCATGCCGGGAGCGGGGCATGGCGTCTCTCTCAGGCGTCTGCTCCCGAGAGGAGAGCTGTCAAGACTGACCTCACTTCCTCTTCCTCCCAGCATTTTGTTCTGTTTACTCCACCCACAGGGCCAAGCAGTTTCTTTATTGCTTAACCAATGAAATCAACAGATTGATATATGACACTCCCACATCACAGACAGACATAAAAAACAGTGAAAGTAAGTCATAGAAAGAAAGGTAACAAGCCCTGTGGCATAAGGTAGACAAAGAGAAACAGCTTTATTTAAAAGGGCTAGCCTGGCCGGGCGGTGGTGGCGCACGCCTTTAATCCCAGCACTTGGGAGGCAGAGGCAGGCGGATCTCTGTGAGTTCGAGACCAGCCTGGTCTACAGAGCTAGTTCCAGGACAGGCTCCAAAGCCACAGAGAAACCCTGTCTCGAAAAACCAAAAACAAAAAAAACAAAAACAAACAAACAAAAAAAAAAACAAAAAAAAAATAAAAGAGCTAGCCTGAAGTGATACTAAGCTAGGATGAGAATCCATAACTAATAAGAAGTTTCTGTGTCATGATTTAGGAGCTGGTTGGTAACCCAAAAAGAAAAAGGCTGATATAATCATTTTCTGTCATGAGGCAGTACTTCAAGGATACTCCAGGTATAGCACTGATCACACATGGGAACTGATCTGGACTACAGCTGGAGTCAGAAAAGCAGCAAGACACAGGAACTTCATGCCCTTTATTTGGCATGAGCATTATAGAAAGCTGAGAATTAACCCATGCTCATGTCCTCGGAGATTTCATTTTAACAAGGGGAATCTATCTACACAAAGACATCTATGGTTTCCTGCAATTTTACACACCAATGAAAATGCACAACATTATGAATCCAACAGGGTCATACGACTGTTAAGTTTTATGTCGCTCCCAAAGCACAGAGTTGAACTATCCCATCTTTACCAAATCTATATTATCTGGGTATTTCTTCTAGTGTCCTAGGAATGGATTCTGTAAAGAAGAGACAGATGGTAGACATGTTGGAAGACTTGGGGCCGACCTCATCCTGGTAATACAAGATAAGGAAGTGTGCTCTTATTGTTCAGTTGATAAATATTATCAAAAGACAGGGGTTCTGCCACATGGGAAAACTAACTGAACAGAGATCTGGTGCCATTTTGCAGAAATTGTAGACAACAATCTGACCAAAGCATCATCAGCCTCCACCCGTCTATGAACTTAGCTGCTGAAAAAAACCTAAATGAGGCAAGGCCCATGCCTTCCCGAAACTTCCTATCGATGAAGGCTTCCAAAGCCTTCTCAAAGGACGTCCCATCAGAGGCCTGGGGGCTCTGATGCATAGTCATCCATCATGTAAACGTGGTCCCTTTGCTTTGTTAAGATTATCTGCAGCCTCCGTACCTTACACCTTCTACCTTTGCAGACTGAGCATGCTCAGAAAAGCCATCACTGGACCTGTCTACACAGGACTTCTCTGGCAGAGGAAGCCGTGGAATTTGGCGATGTGGATAGTCACTCTTGGTTCTGGCCAGATTTTGACAATACTCAAGATAAAGCCAGGAAGTGAACATTGACTGCTTGCCTTTGGACATACTTACTGTCTAAGTAATTTCCAGTAGAAGCCTTAATAGTCCAATTTCCCCAGAGCCCTTTTGGAAGAAAGAATTGATCACCAAGCCCCTCAAAACATAGATTTTTCTCAAGATGGTGACTCGTATTGGAGTCTTCAGGTTTGGAGCCAGAAACTGCTGACCTCAGGTACCCAAGCCTGCTTCTTGGTGACATTCGGGGATCCAGGGATCCAAGCAAACTACCTGGCTCCAAGGTCAGTTGAAATCATGCTAAGGTTGGAAGAAGGGAATTTCCCTGCCAACTCCAGAACCATAGTGGCTCGAGGCCGTGCTGGCTTTGCAAGGAGGGAGCTGGGAAGAGCTGCAGTGTGTGGGGAGCCTTGCTTGAAAATCTGAGCTCAGGAGGTGAGCACTGTGATGCACCCCTGCAATCCAAGCCTTTGGGGGTGAAGGCAGGAATATCAGGAGTTCAAGACTAGCCTTGGCCACATAGGTAGTTTAGGCCAGCCTGGGTCATTTGAGACCCTGAGGGGGGAGTATATAACAAACAAACACATAAATAAATCTGAGCTCAATACCTTCTGGGGGGAGCCTAAAAAGGAAAAAGCCCTACCTACTCTAAAGTCAATGAATAACTTCTAATTTTATTTTGCCGGCTGTCTTCCAGTTTGCTCTGTGTTTACAGCCTACTCCTTTCAACTATTAACCAGAATTAGCATTATAAAGGTAGCTGCTTCCCTCCTGGACCTCTTTATTCCAAACCATTCTCCAGAACTAACATCTTTCATCCAGGATGACATTTTCTCACTTTCTGAAGCTTAGCGTGAGGACGAATCGGGAGGAAAGCCGTCCATGCCTTCCCTGGGAGCGACCACTGCCTTTCTTCACAATGGCGTGGCCTCTGAAGGGAGGTTAGAAATGGATAGAACAAAAAGCGAAAGCTGGGCCCCAGATTTCCTCCCCCGCCCTCCAGCTGTTAGTACAATTATTTCTACAATTCCAGCTCTGGTTATGTGTTTGACAGGTGGCTCGGGAAAACAACCGGACCTGATGTTTGATGGGGAGAAAGGATGGATAGCGCTCACTCTACCAGTCTGAAAGGAATTGGTCTTAGCAGAGGTCACTGAGAAGAGGTAAAGGACACCCATTCCTGGCACAGGGAGCGCTTGAGTGGTTGTAATGGCCAATGGGAAGTCTTGCCGAGACCCAACAGCCCAAGGCTCTAATGTTTCCAGCTTCACTTCTCAGAACCTCCCACACGCCAGCCTCATGAACTCACAGAGTGACCTGCCGCTGGGCAAGCCAGTTGGCTTGTTTGTGAACAAGATCTTTCTCCGTTACAACACTGCACAACCGCAGGTTCTAGAAGAGTGACTGCACTCACCCACACATGCCCACTTGCCTTGCAATGACCCACAGCACCTCATCTGTGGTGGGCACAAGGGGAACAAGCAATTCAAGGCAAAGGGGGTACTGACTTCAGGGGCCCTGGCCAGGACTTGCCTTTACTACTTTGTTCATAAAAGATGCCAACTGATTAAGACTTTTTAAAGGGTTAGAGACAATGAAGAGAATTCCTGCAAAGTACAACTCTGAGTGCCATCTTTTACTCCATTTGTTAGTAAGTATTTGAGAGTTGAGATTACAATAGAAATCTTTTTCATATCCCTTATATGATAGTCACACAATCTCAGAAGCTTTAGGTTTTAAGTATTTTAAATCATATTGATGAAAAGTATAAATGACATTTGTGTGAGGCTTGCACTGAAAATCCACCTATAATAATAATAAATGAAAAATTACTAAGTCCTGTTAACTAGAAAATGCCTAAAATAAAGCCTCTGCAAAATAGAGAAGTACTATACAGCTGTAAAAAATAGCAACAACTGCACATAGCCGTGGAGCAGTTTACATATAAATTAAATTGAAAGCCTTGATGTAGTAGGGCTTGGGATTTAACTCATGTTTGATCCACACCACCACAAACAAATACAACCAAAACCAAAAACCCATAATGCATGGACACTTACAGTAAACTAAGTATATGTGTTTTACAACACAAGATGTGAAGTGTTTACACAAATATATAAACTAAATTAAGCCCCTTGGGGTCTAACAAAGTGTTAATTCTTTTTTAATATAGATCTATGTCTCATTTCCCCTTCTATTTAGCATAATTAGTTGCACAAACAATGGGCTTTGTTACAACTTTTCATACAAGAATATAATGGACTCTGAGCATATTCACATCTTTGTTCTCAGCTCATACCACTACCACCCCAGTCTCTTTCTCAAATAGTCCACTTACAAGATTGATATTTCTTATTGAACTGGGTAAGATCGAAGCTCCTTTACCTTCCATATTTGAGAGATCTTGTAAGCAAGTGTTGGGTGACACCCAGGAATCTCTCAAGAAATGAATGGTTCTGAGGTATTCTGTGATAATCTTCTTATGTAGTTAAATTGTCTATGCCCAAAATCTAGAGAAAGCCAGATAATTGGCTACAGCAGATTAGGTTGACTAACACTTTGAAGCCGTGGATTTTTCTTCCTTCCTTCCTTCCTTCCTTCCTTCCTTCCTTCCCTCCTTCCTTCCTTCCTTCCTTCCTTCCTTTCTTTTTTGTTATTCAAGACGAGGTTTCTCCATGTAACAGCCATGGCTGTTCTGGAACTCTGGAACTTGCTTTGTAGATCATGTTAGCCTTGAATTTATAGAGATCTGCCTGCCTCTACCTCCCAAGTGCTGGGATTAAAGGCATGCATCACCACACCTGGCCCAGGATTTGTATTCGTTATGACTCTAAAATAAATAAATATATTTTTTAAAAGGTCACTCAATTAGAATGAGGCCCACTGTGTGGGTACTCTATCTAACTAAACAGGTGTCTTTGAAGAGACATTATGAGTGTGTAAACATAGATAAAATACCTACGTTGAGCCAAGGCAAAAGATCACCTGAAATATCAAAGGTGTGACCCTTTGATCTTGAACTTTCTGCCTGTAGAACTCTTACGAAAGAATCTCTATTGTTTCGGCTCAACTTAGGGCTTGGTGTTATGGAAACCTGAGCAGATTTTAGACAGAAGCTGTTTAGAGATGACCTCCAAATCCCCATGGGCCACACCTTTCCCTGATGTCTAGATTCCAGAATACTTCACAGAAATCCCAGCTTTGCCCTTCAGCTTCCCTACCTTACCCGTGATATCTTCCCAGTGGGATTCTGTTTTCCTTGGTCACTCTGCTCTTAATCCACAAGATGAAGTGTGACTTAGGATATCATCTTACCGCAATATAGGGTGCAGTGCGGGCTTCTGGAGAAGGTAGTGCGACGAGCCACTGCACCCAGCTATCCTGGGAAGATGCTTCCTGTTCCATCACTGTCTCCTAGGCCCCAGGCCTAGAACATTCCAGACATAGTCAGTATTCAGTCAATTAACAGTATCCATGAATTAGTTTAAGCGCTGACCACTCCCCAGCCCCCAGCCACTTCTGGTTTTATGATGAATAGTCACATTGGGCAGTAAAATACGATAAGGAAGAAGAGATAGGACAGAAAACGACTTTTGAGACTGGCTGTAATTCAGTCTAGAGTAGAGGACTACTCATTAGGAAGGTCTGTGATCTGGAGCTCCCCGTGTTGGAGGACTATTGAAGACGCAGGAGTCTCATGTCCACTTTGAAGAATGAATACAAGCATCCTTATTTCTAGAAGTGACGATCAAGTTGCAGTAGGGTGGAGAGCAATGGTACTTGACGGTCAAACTGGCAGTTAGGGACATCCTGAAGAGGGATGACACCTGAGCGGAATCATAAAGAATCTGTAAGACTGAGGTGTGGAGGTACCTATCTGCATTCCCAGCACGGTGGAGGCTGAGGAAAGGCAGTCATGGGTTCAAAGTCCACCTGGTCTACATCGCAAGAACTTGTCTCAAAAATAAAATAGATTGTTATTTGTTTACTTATTGTGTGGGAATAGGGGATGAACCCTGGAGGCCAAGTGGGTGCCTGAGCCAAGGCCTTGAGCTAGAACAGGATTGAAGTCTGCAGACCCTGTAGGCAGCCATTTGTGATGGCCCTGTGGTAAGAAAGTCGCTGCAGAAGAGATCAAATCTGGAACAAAGTATCTATAGTTTGTGGTATATCTTGAGTGGCTCTGTAGGCCTCTCATCAGTCAGATGGATCACACTAATGAGATCCTCTAGAAGTATTATCCACCTTTTTTTGGTAACACACCATCGAATGAGGAGCGAAAGACTTAATCCCAAAGAGGCAGGGTAGGACTCTGAAAGCGTATGCCGAAGTTTGGGAGAGACGAAGATCCCCAGGTCAGGGAACCCATACTGCAGGAAGTGGGCAGAGAACCATCTCACAGACAGGGTTCCTTGGAGCCAGTGAGTGGTTGAGGAACCCAAGAACAACTTCGGCTTGGGACGGAATGTGGTGATGGGACTTTCCCCTATATTGGCTTGTAGAGGGACCCAGGAGTTTAGAGCCCAAAGAAAACACTCTCAGTGAAGACTCGTGAACAACACGGTGTCACAGAGCTCAGGCGAACAGAGGCCAAGAAGTCAGTGGTCCTTAGCATGACATGTGGTGGAGAAACTGGGGTAAGAGACAAGAACTGTCCCCTGGTTTGGTAAACCACTGATACCCTTCATCAGAGAAATTTCAGAACAGCCATGGTGCTGCTTTACCTTTGGATGGGAAATATCTACAAATGATAATGTTTGAACACCTGGTTCTCAGCCGGTGTCCTGGTTTGTAGAAAGTCTGGGGCAACAGCCATAGCTGGTAGAAGTGGGTCACTTTAGGCAGGCCCTTAAAGGTTAGAGCCTTCCCCTTCATCTGGGAAAGGTCTCTGCTTTCCGTCCACTATGACCAGTTACCTCGAACTCCTCATATCCCAGGTATGAGCTCCAGCCTCCATGCGTTCCCTCTCGCCATGGCATTTTCTCAGAAACAGGAGCCCAGACAAGCCCTTTCTCCCTTAAGCTGCTTCTGTTGTGTATTTAGCCTCAGTGATGGGAAAAGTAACCAAGACAGGGTAGAAGCTAGGCTGCAGAGGGTTAAGGAGAAGACAGATAAGGAGACTTTGAGGATGAGCTCCAAATACAGAACTATCTTTCAGGGAACTTAGCTGATGGAAGGATGGAGGGATGGAGCCATGTCTAGATGTGGGCAACAGGTCAGCTAGCACTTTTTCAGGACAGAGGGAGGTTGTGCATACTTAAAAGAAAGAGATGAAGATATTGATAAGTGTATATGGGAACGATGATATGAGCAGCCCTCTACTTGTGAAGAAGTAGAGATTGACAGTGAGATCGTGAGATTTACAGTGTTAGTGATGGGACGGTGGGGCCAGAGGTAGAATGCCTCCTCTCATATGCCTGGGGGCTGGATGGTGGGTGCCAGGAAAGTTATCAGTCTCTTGCTGTGGTTTTCAGAAAGCGATGCAATGTACCCCTGACAACTATGGTTTTCGTGATAAAACTGGGTATGTCTTTGGCAAAGAACAAAGATTATAGTGCTTGGGTAAGAGATCTATAAAGGAAAGTAAAATTTTAAAATACTATCCATGTGTCAAAGAGCTACGAGGCCGACAGATAGCAAGCCAGAGGGCTTTTAAAAGTGTTCAGGGGGCGTAGAAAGGGAGGCGTTTTGCTGATACAAATGTATCCTACTGTGAGACACAACAGTGTGGTGTCAGACTGGCATCTATCCAATGAGTTTTGATGAGCTGGCGAGGATCAGAAGAATGGCAGAGGCCTAGAGAGTTCTTGTGAGGAAGAGTGTGGTTTGAGACTTTGATCCTGCAGCTGTGGTTAGGCTGTGATGCTAGACACATCATATGGAGCAGGTGTAAACAAGGGTAGGATAAGGAGCCCCTGGCCAGACTGGAAATGTGGGAAAGAGAACATAAAGTCACAAGAGCACTGTGAAGAAACTCCTTAGCTATGAAAAGGGCAACGTCAAACGTAACTATCTTCTTGTTGAGGGAATAGGATTTTTTTTCACCTTAACAAACACTTGATAACTCTCAAAAGGCTTACACTCATGAAATAAAAAGATATTAAAGTTAAGTTTAATACAAACAAAACAAAACAAACAAACAAAAAAACGCACAAACACTTGAATATTCTAAGAGCCCCGGTTCTGTTCTTAGAATATTTTGGAGAAATCCTGTCACTTATTGGTTAACACGTTAGCCTCCTAGAAAGTGTGAGACTTCAGACAAATTGCCTAGCCTTGCACACTGATGAGAAGCTCCCAGGAAAGAAACCCTTCTGCAATGATAGTGCCCACTGACTGCTAGACACTGAAGTGTGACACAAGAGGCCAGTGGGACGTCTTGGAATGAGATTAATAGCCCACATCTCCACAGAGGGATGTCTAACCTGGGAGGGTACATATATCAAGGTACGATGAGCTGTGTCTTTTAAGTGGATGCACTTTAGATGGATGCATCTAAGTGATTTCTATTCCCATCAAGAACAATGAAAATCCTTGTATCAATCAGATTAACCTAACCAACCCTTTATGAACCAGCATCTACTATGAGCTAATGTTAAGGACACCAGGAAAGTTTCTAGGTTGTTAATTATAGCACAGAGGAGACCCACTGTTAACAGAGGTCAAATATGTCTGATGTCACAAAGATACTTTCCAAGGTTGGCATTCTCTTGTTCTTTACAGTGATTATTTTTAATTGTCAACTGGATGCAGTCAGAGTCACCTGATAAAGGCAGTCTGAATGAGGGACATGCTAGATCAAGTGGGCTTTGGGTTTATCTGTAAAACATGGTCCCGATCGTCTTAATTAATATGGGAAGAGCCCACCTTAAAGTGTGTAGATGGCTCCATTCCCTGGTTTGGGGCTCTGAACTAGTAAGAGTATAAAAAGCTAGCAGAAAACAAAGCATATGAGGGTCAGTTAATCCTCTGTTCTTGGCTGCGGATGTGAGCAGCTGCTCCTGAGACTTCTCTGCAATGCTGGACTCCAACCTGGAACTGTGAGCTGAGACAAATCCTTTCTCCTCTAAGTCGCTTTGGGTCAGGATGCTTTATCACAGCAACGGAAACCAAACAAGGGAGTATCTGACCCAGAGAATCAAATCCATGGAAACGAGAGACTCGGAGTAAACTAGGTCTCCCTAGATGGGTTTGTACACAAGTCTTCCATGACTTATGTCAAACTCTGGCCAGAGGAAGCTTTCTGAAGGTATCTAGGGGATAAAACTGCATGGAGGTCCCAAATATTTAGGAGCTAGGAAGGAGTGGCAGAACATTCTAGCTCTCATTAAACACACTTAGGAGTGGTTATATTGAGCAGTAATTGAAAACAGCAGAAAATCAGAAGATGACATCATGACTTATCTTTGATGGGTGTTTCTTCAAATATTTTCCCCTCCATGAATCATCAAGCTAAATATAATCATTATAAACCTCCCCAAACTTTGCGCTTAGTTGTTTCAACAAAGTTTTGTTTTAGTTTCAAACAATTATGTCTCATTGATGGAAAAAATGTCTAGGTTTGTGTCTGGAAGGAAGTCTATCTTTTTCAGAGTGGGAGCCTTGTATTCCGACACCACCAGGATAGGTTACTCCTTCTCCATTTGTGTATCTTGGGCGACATGGTGAGGACGAGCCAACCTGGCAAGTCTTAGGTACTGTTTAAATACTTGGCACCTAACACATCTGTGCTCTCAGCTTCCTAATGAGCCTTTGTCTCCCAGTGGGAGCAAGATTCTACTCTGTGTCTGTTGAAAGCATCCACCAAGCTCGCATTTGCGTCCTCCCCCCTCCCTCTGCACCACAGTGCCTTCTTTTTTTTTTTTTTTTGTTAATTTTATTGAGCTCTACATTTTTCTCTGCTTCCCTCCCTGTCTCTCCCTCCTTCAACTTTCCCCCAAGGTCCCTATGCTCCCAATTTACTCAGGAGATCTTGTCTTTTTCTTCTTCCCATGTAGATTAGATCTATGTAAGTTTCTTAGGGTCCTCATTGTTATCTAAATTCTCTGGGATTGTGGTTTATAGGTTGGTTTTCTTTGCTTTATGTTTAAAAACCACCTATGAGTGAGTACATGTGATAACTGTCTTTCTGTGTCTGGGTTACCTCATTCAAAACAATGCTTAATCCAATAAAAAAAAATGGAGTACAGACCTAAACAGAGAACTCTCAACAGAGGAATCTAAAATGACTGAAAGACACTTAAGGAAATGTTCAACATCCTTAGTCATCAGAGAAATGCAAACCAAAACAACTCTAAGATTCCATCTTACATCTGTAAGAATGGCCAAGATCAAAAACACTGATGACAACTTATGCTGGAGAGGTTGTGGGGAAAAGGGAACACTTCTGCATTGTTGGTGGAAATGCAAGCTGCCACAACCCCTTTGGACGTCAGTGTGACAATTTCTCAGAAAATTAGGAAACAACCTTCCTCAAGACCCAGTAATACCACTTCTGGGTATAAATCTGAAGGGTGCTCAATCGTGCCACAATGACATGTGCTCAACTCTGTTCACAGCAGCATTGTTTGTCATATCCAGAACCTGGAAACAACCTAAATGCCCACCAGCCAGAGAATGGATAAGGAAAATGTGGTACATTTACACAATGGAATACTACACAGCAGAAAAAATAACGACATCTTGAATTTTGCAGGGCTAACTTCGGAATGTGGTCCTCATTATCCTGTTCCAATCCTTACTACACTGGCTTCTAAGATCCCAGACCATGCAGTCCTAGAACTCCATAGTTCTTCAGATTCTCGAAGGGGCCCCAGCCGTCCTCTTCCTGCCCTGTTAGCAAGAGTTCCTTATACCCTGTGCCTCGTATTCCAGGCAAACAGCACCTCCTGCACTGTGACTTCTATTTCCAAAGAGATCTCACTTTGGGAGCTAATATTAACAAGAACAGTGGGTTACCCATTCCTGATGCGGGGACTCTGAGGAGGCTACAAATATAGAAGGGGCCCTGGAACTCAAACATACATATTTAAAGCAAAATGTAAGGCCCCTTGAGTGTAACTAGTGCATGCCATTGAAATCCAAGGGTATTTTGTGGCTGCTTGTTCCTCTAATGATCCCATTGTGAACTGAAATACAGGGCAGGTTCTTTCTCTTCTAGATGGACCATAGGAAGTTCCTATTTGCATTATTCCTGAGAGGGGAGATTCTTTGCCAGGGCTGGCGGCATACACCATTTAATCCTGTCACCCACATTTTCTTTTGCAGGTTCTGACCTTCAGTGATTCGAGTTCTCAAAATGAGAGATACTAGAAAGCCAATGTCCACACATGTTATTGGCACAATTTGAAGAATAATAGGCACTCTGAGAATAGATGGAGTCTTCCTTCCTCTTCTAGGGAAATAAAAACAGTAAAGATTCTTAGTATAAAATAAGAGACCATCAGAGACTTGGGTAATAGCTCTGACCCAGCAAGCATGAGCACCTCAATTCTATCCGTAGAAACTGCGTTGAGAAATGACATGTGAGGGGTGGAGAGACAGCTCAGCAGTTAGGAGCACTTGCTGCTCTTGCAAAGGCTGAGTACAGTTCCCATCATCCCTGTTGAGTGGCTCATAACTGCTTGTAACTTCAGTTCCAAGGGATCTGTTGTCCTCTTTTGGCTTCTGTGGGTACCTATATTTGTGTATAATACCCACATACATACATATAAAATTATCATATGTATTTATGTATTTAAGACGTTAGATGTTATGGTATGTGCTTATAATCCCAGTGCTGGGAAATGGAGACAAGCAGATCTTTGGGACCTGCTAGACAGACAGCCTAGCCTACTTGGTGAGTTCTAGGACAACGAGGAACTGTGTCTCAAAAAATATTGGACAGTGCCTGAGGAATGACACCCAAGATTTTTATCTAACTCTGAGTGCACATATATACGTGTGTATGTTCAAATCCCCATCACAACATCCAAACACCTGCACAAAAGACCATCAAATATTGTTCTTACTCTATCATGAGAGATTCAGCACAAAACCTTAGATTAGCTGTTACACCCAGCTGGAAGACAGGATAGCGTCCCTGACCCTCACATTCAATTGCATGGAGAGAAATGAGAAGATTCCAGGAAGAACAGGATTATTTCCTTATGATGTCTGACTGTGCTCAGGTGTTTACAAATAGAAATGTGGAGAAGAAGTCAACTATGAGGACAGAGAGAGACCTTTGGCCACTAATTTAAAAACATAACACATAGTAGCTATTCCATGAGATGTGTGACTTTAAAGGAAATGACACTTTATTTTGGTATTTTGGTTGGCGGACAAAAGCAGAAAGAAAGATCCCAACATGGTGATAACCCAGCTTCTCTTGTTGAGGACGCCTAGGGAGGTTCTGCAGAGGGTCTCAGAGGCCGGTTTGGACATTTCATCAGTTCTTGCTACACACTATAGTCCACAGACCAGGCAGCAGAAGGCTGCGCGACTTCATACTAGAGTAGAAAGAGCAGGCGTACACTCTTCATGGACGTTGCATGCAATCATTGGAAAGGAAAAGCAGTTCTGAGTCTATCTTGCTTTCTGTCCTAGGAAGGAAGCATTAGCACATGCAACTTAAACACATGCCGAAGCATTTACGATTCCTGGATGTTTTGCTTCTCTGTTCAGAAAAGGATGTGCTGTGGGTTCCAGGAATTCACACTTTATCTTATTTCATGTCTTTGTTTCGCTGCATGTAGATCTATGTACCACACGTGTACCTGGTCCCTGTGAACTCCAGAAGAGAGTGTCAGATCTCCTGGAGCTGGAGATACAGATGGCTATGAGCTGCCATGTGGGTGCCAGGAAGAGAATGTGGGTCCTATGGAAGAGCAGCCCCTGCTCTTGACTTCCGGGTTACTTCTCCAGCCCCAGGATTATAGACTTTCGATTATCATAACAATTTCCATCCTTACACAGGACCTTCTTTGTTCCAGTCCAGAACTTTGTGTCTGAAAAGTCTACAAGTTTTTGTAGAAAGGCGTGTGTGTATAAGTATGTATGTATACAATATATATTTTATATAAAGTATATAAAATCTTTCAAAGGTCAAGGTTGTAAACCGATAGCATTATTTCCTTAATAATGAAACAGCCCCAGTATCATCAACGCACCCATCCTTCCAGCTACCCAAGTCCATGTCTTGAAATGACTCGGGGACACAGTGTTCCCAGCTTTGCTTCTGAACAAATTTCCTTGGCTCAGACCACTGCAGTCTGCTTCCATCCTCTGGTCTCAGTTAGTTTCCTTCTTCCATTCCGACCATCCCTCCTTTCCACTCCTTCACGAATTCTTCCTGTTCTGTGCCTTGCATCCTTCCCGTTGTCTATGGTTCTCTTACCTACCCTCCCTCAAGAGACCCCACTCAAGCTCTCTGCCTCCCATGTCCCCGTCTTAGGTGCACTGCATCTTCTGCAGAAATCAGTCAATATAAACTTGTCTGCAGGATCATTCTGCTCTTTTCTAGAGGCAATAAATAAATAGAACTTACTGTTAAATCACAAGTGTTTAAGGAATGATGCAGGCTATGATAATCGTCCTGTGTGTCCAATATGCTTCCTAATAATGTTTACAATTTGTCTGGATTTCCTGGTTCCAGCATGCCAGTGGGTTGAAGATTTTATAGGTGACAATTTTCCTGATCTGGCAGTTTTTCAAAGCTGGTAACTAATGGCATAGATTTACTTCTCCTGTATGACTTCGTAAGCACTTAGCCACATACAAACTCAATAGCTCCTCCCACTCTGTGAGTCTCTGGCGACCTTCAATTTCATTAACATCATACAAACACTTGGCCCTGTAAGCAAGGTTGGTACCATTTGTACTCTGCGGAGACTTGGGAACCATTTTCTCAATATGAAAATTTCCTGGGTTGTAAGCATCGTGTTTGGTCTTTTGAAATCTAACCTGTACATGGGAGAGGTTCCAGTCTTCTGATCAACCTGTCGGCCACCTGGAGTTTCTACAGACTGCAACAGAGTGCAGGGGACTGTGGAGACCAGGAGGATGTGGATGCCTGACCACCTTGCGGGGGCTGGAAGTGTGAGTCACGCTCTTTTGGGTCACAGGATACCTCTGAGTGCCGGCCAAGGGATATTAATAACGCTGACAGTTCAGCAGTTCTTTGGGAAAAACACAGTGTTCCTACCAAATTAGAGTTGCATAGTCTGGTCAATAGGTACTGTTTCGTTTCACCCCTTTCTTGTGGCTTAGCTCACCTCGGCTGTCCATAGCTCTATTACAGGCTGTTTATCCACCCCTTAACCATTCCAAATAAAGCTTTAGGAGTTGGAATCCTAAGCTCTTTCTCTGACGGTTTCTTAAAAATAGTTTCCTTTGAGAAAAAAAAAATATGGAGAGCATTAGCACCATACATCAAGAGGCGGCACTAAATAGCTTTTTGCTGCCGGAGTCATCTGATTCGTAGATTTTCCCAAGTATTCTCAGTTCTTCTCACTGCTGCCAATAGTGCCAGGTCCTCAGCATCCCTGGGATGCTGTGTATCGCAGCCCTTGTTTATTACAATCCATCTTCATGAATTCTCCACAAAGGAATCCTTTTCTTCATGGGGAATAAAGATGACCTCCATCCTGGTGATAAGAATGGGCTTCAGACGTACGTGGAGGACATCTTGGCTCCATGTGGCCTTGGAAAAGCTCATGAATCTATTTCCATGTCCCCTTTCCTAAGTTTTGAAATGGAGAGGACCCAACAGCTTCTTAGTGGGCTGTTTAGAGATAAAAACAAGTCAGTGTAGACAAAAAGCTTGGAAGAGCATCATGCTAGTTCTACTGATTACTAATGGTATTTAGAAAAAGTAAAATATATATTGAAAAAATGAACACACTCAACTTCTGAAAACTAGGTAGTAACTTATATTCATTTATACGCCTTCCTTTCCTCTCCCTTTACCATAAGAGAGGGTCTCAGGTTGACTGAGGCTCCTCCTCCTCCCATGAACCCTGCCTACCCGCAGCCTTGGGCAGACACCCTTCCATTCCTTCTCTCCCTGTAGCTCGAGCCCCACCCCTGTGCACTGTATTTCTTGTCATCAGCATGAGACATCCTTTCTTATGAAGAACACAGTGATCTTAGATGAACGGCAGTGTCTCCTCTGCTCTCCCTCCCTTCTCTGAGCACCGCATTCAGGCCCTCTGCCCAGCAGCTGTCTCTAGTCACTCCGCCTGCTCTCCGCAACATCCCTTCCTTCACAAGCCCAGCGGACACTGGACTGTCTTAGGTCACTGGAATTCTTGGCAGCATTGGATGCTGTGACCTCTTCTTCCTTCCTGCAGTCTCCTCCTTCAGTTCCCTGCTCCAGGCTTCTTTTACTTTCTAAACTCACCCTTCTTCCCCTCGGTCCAAACTCTTGATCTACTTCTTGTGCTCCGACTGGTGTTCACTGGGCCTCTGGCAGATTCTCTTCCCTTTCCCTTTTCAGCTGTTGTTTTTGGTGATGATGCACCATAGCAAAGATGCTACTCCATACCAATCGAGAGAGCTTTAGTGTTCAACGATTAGCATTTAAATTTCAATCCAGCTCAGTAACAAGAGAGAAAAGGGAAAATATAAGCAAGTGTGTGCTCTGCATGTTCATGTGTGTTGGTGTGTGTTTGCGTGTTCATGTGCTGTATGTATATTTGTAGCTCCACGTTTATACTGATAGGCATGAACATGCCTATCAGTATATATGAATCTGGGATGGTGGACATGCAAGAGTACACATGCATATGGGAGTCAGAAGAAAACTTCATGCACCATTCCTCAGACATGATCCACCATTTTGAAATAAGGTCTCTCACGAGCCTGGAACTAACCAAGGGGGCTGGCTGGCCAGTGATTCCCAAGGATCCAACTTTGGTCTCTGCCGTACTCACACAGAGATTACAAGCATGTGGCACTATACCTGGTTTCTACTTTTTTAAGTGGGTCCTAAGAATTCAGTTCACATTCTTGTGCTTACAAAGCAAGCACTTGAGTAACTGGACCATCTCCTCAGTACCAGAAAAAGCAGAATTGCAATTGACGCAGCACCATTGTATAAAAGGCCATCTCGGCTTCTTGATTTCACTGTCAACACGAGTGAGGTGTGTGTCTGTCCTTCACTGTCGACACGGGTGAGGTGTGTGTCTGTCCTTCACTGTCGACATGGGTGAGGTGTGTGTCTGCCCTTCACTGTCGACACGGGTGAGGTGTGTGTCTGTCCTTCACTGTTGACATGTGTAGAGATGCGTGTCTGCCTTTTGCCTTACTCTGCTGTGGAGCCCCCATTTGGCTCTGCTTATGCCAATGGAACATTTTAACACAAATCTCCACACAAAGGAAGCAAGTTTTTACAAGTTGGAGTTTTTCACAAATTCTGTTTGAGTTGGGGCTCTTTTCTGATTTTTGGTTTAGGGTTCTTTTTCTGGAAAAAAAAAATCTTTCCAGGAAGGAATACCATCAATAACAACTGTGTTTTTATCTCTTGAATTTAAGTAGTACTTGAAGTTTAAGACTTTTGAATAAACTTACTGGCTATTTCATTAACAAGGCCACCAAAACAGGGTCACTGCAGTGGGCATAGCCCAACAAATTCAGCTAAAACCATGATTCTCAACCCTTCTAACACTGTGACCCTTTAATACAGTTTCTCATGTTGTGGTGACCCCAACCATAAAATTCCTTCATTGCTACTTCAATGTAATTTTGCTACTGTTATGAATCGTAATGTAAATATTTGGTATTTCAGATGGTCTTAAGGCAACCCCTGTGAAAGGGTCATTTGACCTCCAAGTGGTCTCAATCCAGAGGCTGAAAACCACGGCACTTCATTCCAGATTCATAGCAGCTTCAGGGAGCTTCTGGGGCAGGCACAGCCTTTCTTCAACTCTTCAATCTCTAGCAACCTCACCTACCCTTGTCCACGGTCTCTCTTTATCCTTGAGAACAATCAGTGACGAACGTGGCTATTTCTAAACACCGATTACCATTGCTCTAATTTCCTATGAGATCAAAGGAAATGGTTTTATTCTTTTCTCCTTTCTTCCTCCAATTAAACTATTGACTGTATGTGACCAGTGAAAGGTCATCTGTCCTCGTTTTAGCCAGCACCCATGGTTCCTCTGTCTCTCACTGTCGATCTGATCCCTGCCGGTAAACTTTAACACAGCCTTGCCACTTGACAACACCACTTCTTAGAACCAGATGGTGAGCCCGTTGGGACCTAGTAAACATAAGAGGATATCGTGAATTGATAGTCAAGAAGGTACTTCAAAAGACAGCAGAGGAAGTGCAGGTATCGAAGGACTATAATCTAGTTGAAGTGACAAGACTAGAACCCATGAATTAGAGAACACTAAGGTAGCAGTTCTCAATCTGTGGGTCATGACCCCACAGGGGACACATATCCAATATCTTACATAGCTATTATTTACTTTACCCTTTATAATGGTAGCAAAATTATGATTATGAAATAACAACTAAATAATTTTATGGTGGGGTGGTCACCACAACATTAAGAACTGTATTAAAGGGTCGCAGCGTAAGGTGGTTGAGGGCTAAAATGGCAGTATCATCCATCTTAGCAAATAAATTACAATAAACACTCCACAACAGCTTAACAACATCAAGAGTAACTAATTCCGGTGTCTCTAGCCCCATCTTTGAACTGGTCCCTGCCTTCTCCAAGTTTGTAATTCCTGTCTCAGCTCTGACTGGCTAACTTCCACTTCCCTCGCCCCACCCCACCCCCTGAACTCAATGATGGGAACAACACTTGCTTTGGGCAGTCTGAGGCACGGCGGCGAGGAGCCGTGCAAATACTTCACTTCTACAAGCTGAGCGGGCTTTTGTGAAATGGCTGTTTATAACCATCTCTTTGGGGAAGCTGGTCTGAGTACAAGACGACCTGCTTTTGGTTGAGATTTCAGAGCACAGACCCTTCTTTTGGCTGGGAGTACTCAGACATAAGCACTCAGGAAGTGTGTGCTGCCAGTCCCCAAATGTTCTTTCTCTCCTTTGGAAAGGATAAAGTGCAGACAGGTTGGTCAACAAGGCACGGTCGAGCACACTCTCTTTGTTTTTACGGAAACAATTTTTCTCGTGAGCAGGAGGATCAAAAGCATCTCAAGAGAAGCACCAGGCATGTTTGTTGTGTACTCGGAGCAGCCAGATCTGGGAAATGGACGATGGTGTTAGCCAAACCTGAATTTAAAAAGATGTGCTTTTGAATGGATACAACTCCTAACTCAGAGACTGCTGAACAGCAGCAACGGAACCAGGTTTTAAGGTGGAAAATTCCCAGTGTGTTTTTGCTAGTGTCATTCAGAGCATGGCGGTGAAACCTGTGACATTAGACTTTGCCAGGAGGTGACCAGAATGCAGATACTCGACTCACAGAAACTTTATAAGACCCAAGTGTTCTGGGCTCCAGCAAGCTTTCCAAGTGCTCAATGTACCTGGGAGGGTGGGACTTGGGCTTGCTTTCCTTCTCCAAGCACTGTGGAATCAGCAGAGGTGGCAGCAGCTCCTGGATTGAGGTGCCTCAATGGGCTGTGATGGGGTCGTGGGCTGGCTGAACTTAGGGCTGAACACAGACCGAGCCCTCTGCAGCAGGGAGATGAATACATCTGGACTATCTCTGCGCACCTTCTGCTTCTCTCTCCCCAATATAATAAAGTTAAATAAGAGTTCCAATCAAACCACCACAGTGGGCTGTTACAGGCTGAGTCGTGTCATCTCAGAATTCATGGGTTGAAGTCGCAGCCTCCGGGATCTTCTCTGTGAGATCATGTTCAGAGATAGGGTCATCAAAAGGGTAATTGAGTTGAAAGGAGGTCGTTAGTGTGTGCGTTAACACAGTATGACTGGGTCCTGTAAGGAAGAGGAGAGGAGGACACAAACGCGCACAGGAAGGATCTTCTGGAAGAGAGGACAACCACTGCCAGAGGGGCGTCAGCGAAAGCAATACACTTGACTTCTAACCACATGAACTCTGAGGAAAGCCTCCTGACATTTGAGCACCCCAGGCTCTCTCCATCATGCCAGCCACAGCAGGCTGACACAGGACCCCATTTTGGCCCTCACACACCAGAGCTCATACAGGGCACTGCCCAGACTGATTGCTACCTGGTAAGCAGCTCATCCCTGGCCTTTGCAGGGGGATGTCTAAGGAATTCTTCCCTTATGGGTCATTTGTATAGAGCAGGCAGGCCGGTTCTGACCCAGGCAAGAATGTGGTTGCACGCTCTGCTGTTTCTCTGAGAACGAAGGCCTGACTGCCAGGAGCAGCTTTGGCCTATCAGCCGGGCTACACCAGAGCCCAGGCTTCACCTGTTACCACTAACTGCATACTAACTGCATGCGTGTCTGCTATGGTGCTCTCACTCCAAGTTTGTTGCTCCATGTGTAACATGGAGATAATAACAATGTCCACACCGACAGTTCCCTTACCCATGCTGACAAGTTCAAATAAGGTGGCATGTATCGGGGAGAACTATAGAAGGCTGGATCTGTTACTTTTCTGGGACTGTGGTAAAACACCAAGAGAAAGGCAACTCATAAAAGGGAAAGTGAGGTCTGGCTTATGGTTCCGGAGGGATAAATGTCTGTCATGGGGGGGCAGAGCCATGACAGCAAGAGACAGGTATGGTGGCAGGAGCAGATCACATCTTTAACCACAAGCGTGAAGTGGAGAGCAAACTGTGAAACAAAGTTACAAATCAAGACCAAGTTCCAGGGATGTGCTTCCTCCTTGGAGGCTGCCCCATACCCCCCAAACAACCTTACCAGCTGGGAACAAAGTGTTTGAATCCATGAGCCCATGGGAGACATCTTCATTAAACCACTACAGCAAGTCTATCATTATTATTGTTAATTATCGTCATCATTAGCAAACCTTCTCTAGAGACACCGCTTGGGCACGACAGCAACTGGGAGCCATTGTGGAGCCACTACTTGGTCACTTCTCAGAATTTAGAGGCCCTGGACTCAACCTGGTACCTACACATCTGGAAATTTGTGGAGCCACTACTTGGTCACTTCTCAGAATTCAGGGGCCCTGGACTCAACCTGGTACCTACACATCTGGAAATTTGTCAGACGGCCATGTAACTATGTATTTTTATGATCTGGTCATGTAACTATGTATTTTTGTGATTTGGTTGTTCCTCTACATTTTTTTCCTCAACTTCAGATTGCATGAGTGGTGGGGTGCATTCCAGTGGGTGGGCAGGAAGTTAGCTTTTGGAAGACGATGCCAAATTAGGGTATTTTCAGCCTGCAGTACCATCAGGACTTTGAGAGCCATCTTGTAGACATCTGGGCGCAGAGAGCCGTGTCAGCTTTTGCTGAGTTTAGTTGAATTGAGCAGGGGACGTGAAGGATGAACACGGGGTGATAATTTAGATGGAGCTGCCAAGCCACAAAAGGTCTTGGGCAGAAGACGGAGAAGAGGATAAAGGCAAATACTTGTCGGTTGATTAGGGTAAGAAACAAGTGCAGAAGAGAACTACATGCTGGGCAGGATTAGGAGAAGAAAGGGGCTAAAAACACAGGCACGATTTTAAAATATTAGTAGCGTAATGTTTCAAAAGACATCGCTGTAATGAAAGCATCCAGGACGAAAGGAAAGCTGAAAAGAGTGGGATACCTACCAACTCACTGAACATGAACTTTTAGTGGGAAAACTGAGGAGAGAGAGAGAGAGAGAGAGAGAGAGAGAGAGAGAGAGAGAGAGATTATATGATCAGACCAAGCTGTCATGTGTAATGGGCTCCATCCCTCCTCTCTCACTAATTTGAACCACCACATTCTCTCTTACTTTTCATATTTAAATGCTTGTATCTTATATCAATAAGGATCCAATTAGATTGAAGATAAAGGCCCCCCTTATTATTGTGTTTAGGACATTACAGCAACAACCAAAAATCACATCAAAGGCTCCATTCAGCCAGGAAGCACAGCAAAATGAGTACTAAGTGACACCAGACAAAACAAGAGAATGTTCTTGAAAAATCATTGGTGGAATTTATACTCAAAGACTTCTCTTTAATTCAAACCACACAACAACTGGTGGTGATATCATTAAAATAAATATCCCACATGGCCTATCTCTCTCCCTCCCATATAACAGCACTGACATCATTTTTGCATGTTATATTAATGGCATTTTCTGTATTCTGCTGAAAGGTCACAATTCTGTCAGTAATGAGATTCAGCCTCCAGTCAAGCTGTTCCAAGACACCACCGCCTAATTCCAAAACAATCCGAAGGCTGGAATCCCAGCAGTATGAATTCCAGAAAGCAGATGGCTCCCTGGGTGTGAACCTTGAGTGGAAGTGAACGGAGTCTACTCCAGATTCCCCTGGTCCTTGGCATTGTGGCCAGGCCACATAAGGGGACACATGGAAATATATAATCCCGAGGGGCCTGGGCTTCTCCAGAGCACAAGGCAGCAGATCATAGGGGCCAAAGGGCACAGTGTCAGGGTTGAGTTCAGAATCCCCAAGTAACAACATGATTGTCAACTAATCCTGAAAAACAGAGTAGGAAGAATCAGTTGTTTAAAGATTAAAAACTTGAAGAAGCTTGAAGGTGTGTCCAATCCAAATCCTGTGGGCGGAATGTGGCCTGGGGTAGCTATGAACGTGGGTCAACAACAAAAAAACAATCAAAAACATCACAAGGGGTGTGTGCATGTGTGTGTGTGTGTGTGTGTGTGTGTGTGTGATTGCTCCTGTGACTCAATCACATGGTTCACTTATGAACTCTGTAGATGAAAATGCTGTGTCACAATGCCAAGATGCTGAACACACCTGGGAGAGTGAGGAACTAAAATAGCTCTGATTCTGTTCCCTGTGTGATTTCAAGCAAATTGACCAGCCTCTCTGAGTCTCTAATGACCCTGTCTTCTTAGGGTTGTTGGGAGAATTATGACTTATTGCACTTAGCACAGTGGCTGGAAATGTCAGCTGACATCTTACTGTTAGCAAGGATGTTAAAGTTGTACTGAACTTTTGTGTCTGCTCTAAGGACCTGTCTCCCACTCCTGATGCCTGCTATGATAGGATCAAAGCCACACTGGGAATGTTTTGATCTTGGAGCTTCCCATGAAGAAGGGGAAAAAAAGCAAGCATGGGCCCAGGGATCATAGTGTGTATGTTCATCAGTGCAAACGTGGTTCTGCGCACAGATCCTTTTCCAAGCTTGCTCGCTAAGTCTATATGACCTGTTTTCGCTCCCCATGCAGCGGTGGTAGCACACTTTTTAATGTTTTATTAGCAACCGTTCTCGGCCTCTCCCACGATCCAGAAGCTCTCTCACTCCCATCTGAGCTAGATAGGAAGAAGTCTGTTGGGCTGCTAATATTTTAGTGTGGATGGATGCAATGTGTTCATCTGCATGGGAGGGTTGTCATTCTGAAAGACCGAAAGACAGACAAAGGATAGAGTCTGTTCTAATGACTGGACCAGGGGAATGCTACACTACAGACAGCTATCTGGATTTCAGCGAGGGAGATGACAAAATCCTTCTGGAGAAATCATACACCAGAAACGAGCACACTTCTATTTATAACCAACTCAATATCCCCAACATAAAAAAAAAAAATGCTTATCAACAGAATAAGGATACAAGGGCTTGGTGTCCTTGGATAGGGTCACGGGGCTGTTTTCCAGACCACATCCTGGTCGATGTTTTTATCAATAACTTCAACGAAAACATAGATACTGTCTGACAAGCTCTCCAATAGTTGATTTGTAACTGGTGTGCTTCGATGACAGAGACTGTTCAATGTTCTTATTCGGGTTAACAGTACTGAATGGCAGACTGAGCTGTTCAATGGCTGAGTTCCTGCTCAATCCAGGGCAGGCTACATACATGGTTGCCATCCCTAAAGAGACGCAGTGTATTCTCTATCATCACTAAAGAACCTGGTGCTAGGAGTGTTTAGAAAGGCTGAAAGAGCCAAGAAGGATAGAAGAACCAACGTTGGATGTACTTGGTAGACATGTCCTGCAAGTCCAGCTCTTGGGAAGCTGAGGCAGGAGGATTCACAAGTTCAAGGCCACCCTGAGATTCCTAACACCATTCTCTTTCAAACAAAAGAAAACAGAACTTAACTCCAGGGTCTATTGTCTTTCATGATCTCACCACACTGCATATATTCTGTATTTCCCTTTAATCTACAAATTCTATAGCTGTACAATGGAGCAAAAGTGTGTCTAGTACAATTTCTGGCACTTGGATGCAGAAATATTTGTGAAAAGAAAAAAATGAGTGGGAGGGAGGAAGAAAGAAAAAGGGAGGGCGCATATCTGCTTTAATGTGTGCTAGTAATCGTGGCCAGCGAAGAACATCTGAAGATATTCCATTTGGCAAATGTAGACACCATGGTCCTCTCCAAATATTTCAAGGACTGTGTGTAATAAGCATCAAACAGACTTAAATTCAGTGGGAACTGAGACTGTCAAAATAATGCATACTATTTGTGCAGGCAGGAGTTGGCTTCTCGGCCCACATTGCGTGGCTGGGAGTCTCTAGGCCATATCAGATCACAGCTCACTGAAGGCAACAGAGAGGAGGCAGAGAGGAGACAGGAGAGGTGGAATATATGGACCTATGCTTTGGAAAAGTGTCCTAGAAACATTTCAGTTGCTTTAGGCTGGGGTTGGCATTGTACTGGGAAGCTGAAGACAGGGAGGGGGCTGTGTTTTCTTAAAATAGACCCCTTTCCACTTTTTCCGCATGTGTCAAAACTAAGGTTCAAAAGATACGTCCGTCATTCATCGTACCAAATGCCAGCAAAACAGTGGCCATTTCATTCTCTCAAGCAAGCTTCTTGGGCATGGAGGGGAGGGAGGGAGGGCAGGGAACCCTCGAAAGTACAGCAGGCACTTCTTAGGGACAGAGTGGACTTTGTCTGCTGCTGCAAGCCTGAGCCAGAAGAGCAATGAGGGAATGGAAAAAGGGTCCCAACACGCCATGTTTATCATCCACACCATCGTGAGCTGGTCACAGACACAAACACGTTTCTTTCTGGGAGGCTTGTGGAGAGGAGCTTGGGCTGTAGAAAGGGCTGTGGGCTTACAGCTTTTTTTTTCCTCTCTATCTCCAAGGCGATAAACCAGGAAAAGTTTTAGACATCCTCCCAGGAACTGGAACACTAACAATGAAAGCACACCAAGAGCACAGGCTGCTTGATGATTTCCTAACGTCCTCTTTATGCTGGTTCCAGCCCGAGTCCCTTGCCAGACACAGAATGCTTCCCTCATGGCAGCACAAAGTTTCCATTTCCCAGCCCAGAGCCAGCATCCAAAAGATCCTCTCATTTGAAACTGAATGAAACAAAAGATGGCCCAGAACCCAACTGTAGCCAGGAAACAGAGGATCCTATGCCAGAAAACTCTGCTGCGTCCCAGAAATCCCCAAGGCCAGAGGGAGGAGAACACTGGCTACTCTAAGCCAGTGGCCATCTCAGAGGATGACCTCCCGGCTGTTAACCTATCAGAAAGGCCTTCAAGGGCTTGAGATTTCATACAGTCTCTTGACACTCCCAAGAGTGTCCTGGCCCTCCTGACTTCTCACGCATTGTCACAGAAATTCATTCATTCATCCCTCCAGCCATGTATTTCTTCAATGCCTCCTTTAATGGTTTTCAACACCATATGTGTATCTTATTCCATTTTGTATTGTTATATCAAAATGCCCGAGGTTTAGCAACTTACAGAGAAAAGGAGTTTCCTTGGTTTCTTATTCTGGTGGCTGGAGAGTCCAAAAAGCGTGGTGTGGATATCCTGGCAAAGGATCCTGTTTTTGTCACAATATGGTGGAGAAGTGCCAAGGGAAATGACCTCACGCACAAGGGACAGGCATGTAGAGTGGCCTCACTTTATAACTACCCTTGTGAGAGCCAATCCATCCCTGAGAGCCCCGACCTCTTCCAAAGACATCGCCAATGTGGTAGAGTGTAGAGCCCCTAAGACCCAGTTCCCTCTCGCAAGATTCACCTCTCGTTCTGTAAGAACATACAGTGTTGTCCGTGAGAACCATAATAAAACTGAGGGCGAGAAAATGTTCTCATGTGTGTTTTCATGATATTTTGATTTAGTTTTTGAGAATTTCATGTATAGGATGCATTTTTATTGTATCTACCTCTCTCTCCAAATCCACCCCCCAGGCCAACATTTCCCCATACCCTAAGTCATGTCCTCTTCTTTATTTTGTAAATAAGCCACAGGGTTCAAGTAGTGCTGTTCTGTGCATAGGTGGGGGCTGTCCACTGGAGCCTGGGCAACCTACCAACAGCCACATCCTCACAGAAAAATAAAATATCTCCTCCTCCACTACAGCCTTTAACTATCAATGGCTCCTCAGCAAGGGGTGGAGCCTCATGGGCTCCTCCTCCATTCATGCTGGAATGCTCTCTGGCTTATCTTGTAACCATGGCTACTGTGAGTTCTTGAATACCTGGGTTCTGTCATGCTCAGAAGACAGGTTCACAGCACACCTCCCCATCCTCCAGCTCTTCCATCCTTCTGACCCCTTGCATGGGGGTGGCTTTGATATAGATGTCCCCTTTAGGACTGAGCACTCAAGGTCACTTATCCTCTGCACTTTGACCAGTTATTAGTCTCTGGATTAATCATGATCAACTGCAAAAAGAAAGTTCCTGAGCATGGTTGAGAGAGCATAAATCTATGGATGTAAACACAAACGTTTAGAAAACGCTTAGGCACGGTGACCATTTGGCAAAACAGTATCTGGTTCCTCCAATAGGAAGGCTCCATCTCTTAAAAGTTCTATTACATTAACACCACCATTCAAGAACCTAAGGACCTGGGAAGACAAATTCCATCTAAACTGTAGCACTCGCAGGCAGATCTCTGTGAGTTCGAGACCAGCCTGGCCTACAAGAGCTAGTTCCAGGACAGGCTCCAAAACCACAGAGAAACCCTGTCTCGAAAAAACAAAAAACAAAACAAAACAAACTGTAGCACTCGGACTCTCATAATCCATTCATTGCTTTAGCACTTCTGACCATCCCCACCCCGAGCACTGCCCAGCTGAACCACCTTCTCACCCCGAGCACTCCACCAACTGAACCATCTCCCCAGCCTGAGCACTGCCCAACTGAACCACCTCCCCAGCCTGAGCACTGACCAACTGAACCACCCCCCTACCTCGATCACTGCCCTATCTGAGAGTTTTTGACTAAACCAAAATGTTTCCGGCTGCTTCTCTGCGTTTCATAGCCAGAAGCCACACTCTAATGTCCCTGCTGGATTCATTTCCTCATGCATGTGTCATGGACACATTAGCATATGCAGAACTGAACTCATGTCCAAACCCTCTAAACCCAGAACTCTATAATATTATTGGAAACAGATATACTTTTTCCTCCTGCTATTCTTTTCTTTTAGTAACTATTTATTGTTTCTATAGTCAAAAGATAAAGGCAAGGTTCAGAAGCTTGAAACTGATTTTTTAAATTATTGTATTTTTGATATATATGCATACATAAAGCTTAAGAAAACAGAAATTTATTTCATCCATGTCTGGAGGGCAGAGGTTCAGTGTGGTTGGTTCTGCTAAAGGTCTTCTTCCAGTGGATAGCTGCTTTCTTGTGTCCTCACAGGGTGAAGCCGGAGAAAACAGGACTCTGCTGTGACTTGAAAGGACATTAATGTTAACCAATCACAGGACTCATCCTTATGACTTCATTTAACCTTTATTACTTCAGCAAAGACCCTGTCACCAAATGCAGTCACATTGGAGGATGGGTCTTTACATACAGATTTGAGGGTAGACACGAACATTTAGTCCATACTATATAGACCACACTTTCTTCCCCTCCTCTTCCTCCTCTGCTCTCTCTCTTTTCCTTCCCCCCACCTATCTCATGTGTGAGTTCACCTCTGTGTGTCATCATCAGTTAGAAACACCTAGAAAGAAAGGCTATGGAGACCTCTGTGAATAAAGCTCTTACCTTGTAAGCATAAGGACCTGAGTTCAATCCCCCAAACCCCATGTGGAAAAAATACATAAATAAAAGAAGCCAGACATGGTGACCCAGGCTTGTAATCCCAGCACTGGGGAACCAGAGACAGGTAGGTCCCTGGTGCTCACTCACTGATAAGTCAGCAAGCCTAGCCTAATTGGTGAGTTGCAGGCCAGTGAGAATCTCTCTCTCTCTCTCTCTCTCTCTCTCTCTCTCTCTCCCTCCCTCCCTCCCTCCCTCCTCTCTCTCTCCCTCTCTCTCTTCTCTCCTCTCCTCTCCTCTTCTCTCTCTCTCTCTCTCTCTCTCTCTCTCTCTCTCTCTCTCTCTCTCACACACACACACACACACACAGATCACCAGCACATGAGGTTGTCCTCTGGCTTCCGTGCCCCTCCCCACACAGACTCACACCTACCCACAGGTGAGCAGGTGGATACTACACTCACAAACATCACACACAGTCACTGCTGGGGCTCGTAATAGTTCTGAATTTTCTTTTGTTTCTGTTGTCTCTCTTTCCCCAGATGAAGCATATGAGAGGGTTCTGTGAGCATACTCTTCCTGAGCTTTATGCTCTCAATGCTTTGCTTCATACTTCTGACAATAATTGGGCTTTATTTCATTCAATACAAATGCTAATACTCAATCATATGTTCCTATCTTGTTCCATGCAAAAGTGTTCGAGGTGGTTTGCCAAAATACAGATAGGGAAACAGAATTTTAAATTAAATTAGGAGAAAGAAAAAGATATCAGGAAAGGATATAAAGCCACGAATAAGGATAAAGCATAAACATGTGTCAGAAATACCAGGGCAATTACTTACAATAGGTACCAGTTTTGAAGCTGCGCTCTGTAGCAGCAAAAACAAATGGGGAAAGTAGTCTTTCACATTAATGCTTTCTAGCAAGACCATATTCGTTAGTGGGAGGGAAGAGAGAGGGCAGAGCTGGCATGCCTGAAGGAGATTAAGAATCCTGATTAAATGCAGCAAAGCCACGGGATGCTGAGAGCACACCTATGACCAGTCCCAGTATTTCCTTATCTTCTTTTCCTTTCATTGGTATGGAGGGGGGCGTTCTAGAGCTTTTGTATTCAAAACAACACCTTAGGGTCCATCTCTAGAGACCTATGATGGGCTTACAGAAACCAGTGTTTTCAGGGACCTCAGCTAGGTGTAACAAGCTGATTCTGGTGGTCCACCCCTTGAAAATGCCACACCAAAGCATGGCTGGGAGGAGTCTGTCGAGAAAAATACGCAAAGCAAAATGTACTAATCACATAGTTTGCACAAAACACACACACACACACACACACACACACACACACATACACAGAAATCTAACTTAAAGCACTGCCACTTCCTGGCTGACCCTCCAATGTAAACAGGCTGTAAATGCATCCCTAGGAAGCGACACAAGTTGATTTTCTATACATGGCCATTGGATAGAGGCCAAGTACAACTCCCCGTCTTCTTTACATAAACTGTACTTGAGTTATTGATTTTTTTCAAACTCAAACACAGAACTTTACATTGATCCTTGTTCCCACCCAATGTGCCCTCTGATTGGCTGGCCCGAGTCCAGGAAGCTGGCCCCATTTGCCCTATGCTCTCCACAGCTGAATTCATAAAGGAGGGCCCATCTTTGGGGCTTGTGTAACCTGAAGTCAGCCTGCTTTCAGGAACTGGCAATGAACAGCACATTTTCTCAAAGTTTTCTAATCTCTTCCTGGGTCTAATTTCTTCTTTGAAATTTAGGAACTAAAACAACAACATTGATAAACAACGGCATGTTTCGTATAGGCACTGGGTGTCTGAGGAGTGAGGGCTGGGCGCCACCCAGCTTCAGGTGGCCCCACTCATGCCTCAGTGGTATACCAGAGTGATTCCCGAGTGTGGGTATGAAGGAATGACCTCGTGTCTAAATTTGCTCAGAAACTGAACTAAACTTTCCAGTGAAGCAAACTTCCACTTCATGGTTAAGGGACACCATATTAACTGACCCGTCAACATCGATTCTCGATTCTGACCATAAGTGTGATTTTTCCCTGCTACCTGATAGCATTAATTGGATACTTACTAAACTGCAAATTGTAGACCTCTGCCTCAGATGAATTGACTCAGAAACTCAGAGGGTAGTCAAGCTACACATAGCCTTCCATGACTTACCTTGCCATACACGTAGTTACATGTATGGTTCAGAGCCACTAATGGGGTTTTTCAGAGGCCTTGCACACTGCTGGTGTTTGATAAAAGTGCTTGTCTCAATCCATGTAATATGTGGCCCAAAAATATGTTATTGATCATGGGGGATGTAGCTCAATTAGTATATTGATGACTTAGCATGCCTGAAGCTCCAGATTTAATTCTCATCACTGCCTACACAGAATACAGCATGGTGAATGCCTGTACTCCCAGTAATCAGAAGGTAGAGGCTGGAAGAGCAGAAGGTCAAGGTTATCTCAGTTACATAGTGAATTTGAGGTCAGCATGGGTTTCATGAAACCCTGTCTCAAACTCTGTTTCTCATTAAGCACTAAGAACTGAAGTAGGGACTCAGAACAAAGACAGTGAGCATGAAGTAATAGCTTACTGTGCTGTGTTTCCCCTTAGCATCCATATCATAGATTTGTGGTAAAACTTTTTTATGAATATGAAATGAATATGAAAAGGTGCATAAATAGGAATGGATAAAATGCATGTGATTCCACCTCCACCCTCCAAACTAACACTCTTTTTGTCTCAATGAAACCTATTAAATCTCAAGAGTGACCCCCTGTCTGTCTGGGAAGTTTCCAGAGACAGGGAAGCCTCTACGAAAGGCAGATGCCCACCAGAGACACCAGGAGTTCACCCGGCTAAATAATACACGGTGCCTTGTTCTACTGAAGGTGTAAAGTGATTTGTTATGCTGTTTTGTGCATGGCTGTCCCCCTGTCAGTGCCTCAAGTCCTCAGCCCCCATCAACCAGGACAGTTAGCCACTGTTCGTTGCAATAACCCAAGATAATCTACCGTTAAGCAATGCCCCTTCCTGGGTAGCCCTTGTAACATACAAATTCATTAAAAGGGGAAGTCAACTCATCAGTTAGCTTGTATTGAGGAGCAAGGAGCTATTTTACCATATAGAAGAAACTGGACCCAGGAGTCATCTGTCTTGCACCAAGTCACTGACCACTCCTGTATCTTCCACTCTAAATTTCTTATTAATATCTTTATTAATATTCTCAGTAATTTTTACTATTGTGTTATATACTTGTTTCTTGATATCTAGGGTTTAAAAATATAGATGACTTTTTTATTATAGTTTTCCTTATCTGCCCCTTATTTCTAAAGATTATTTATATTGGCTTCTGTATCTTTTCCAAAGCACTTTAGATACACCATTCTCCTCACCGGCTCACTCACCCACCCATCCATCCCTTAGATAATTATTGCTCAGGGTGTTTGGCTGCATTTCCGTCACCGGGGTTACTGACTAGGTTGCCGAGGAGTGGCTACTTTCTAGTGACAGATGTTGGAAAACTCGCTGGCAGCATAAAAGCCCAGATTTACTGGCCATGAGAGTTACAGAGGGAAAGAAGCACAATAAAAAAAAAATGGGGCCGGGCGATGGTGGCGCACGCCTTTAATCCCAGCACTCGGGAGGCAGAGGCAGGCAGATCTCTGTGAGTTTGAGGCCAGCCTGGTCTACAAGAGCTAGTTCCAGGACAGGAACCAAAAGCTACGGAGAAACCCTGTCTCGAAAATCAAAAAAAAAAAAAAGGGGGCTGCTACAGGGACTGACGGGGTGAAGGGCACAGGGAAGGGACATGGTCCTTGTTACTTTTCTCTCCCTTAGCTATGTATTGTGTGTGCATGCACACATGACATGGCATATGTGTAGAGGTCTGAAGGCAAGGTGTGGGACTCGGTTCTCTGCTTCTACTATATGAGTCCAAGAGATTTAATCCCAAGTTATCAGGCTTGGCAGCACATACCCTTACCCACTGAGCCTTATTGACAGCCCCATTGTACTTATTTATTTATTTATTTGTTTGTTTTTGAGACAGGGTAGAACGAGGGTTGAAGTCACCTTAAACCTTAAGCTACATGCATGTTGTTTTCATTATTTAGAAAGGAAAGAGGAGGGAAAAGGCTGAAAGCAAAAAATATTGGAAAGTATATTAACAATTCTAGATGAAGAAAATATGCCAATAGCACTATTCTATGTATTGTTATCTATTTTTAGAACTCAAAAGATTTTATATAAGAAAAAAGGGTTCTAAAGGGCACAGATGTTAAAAAAAAAACACAGTGTAGTCTGTGTATGTTTATGGGTTCCAAAGAGATGTAGTCTTTTTTTTTCTGAGCCATTTTAATAAAAGTAACACTCCTTTGCGATCATGTGACCAATGAATTTGGAGAAGTAATTGAAGCAGACATGTTGGTCACTCCCTCTTTTTACCAGCTCACAGCTGCAGGATGCCCCAAGATCCCCAGCCATTCTCAGTGCCCTCTGTTCTACTGTTAGTAACAAACTGAAAATCGTATTTGCTTAGAGGGGCCTGAACAGTAGAGTTTGCCCACATCTGAGTAGGACAGTTGCAGAAAGAGAGACCCATTTAAGTGGGTCTCAGCCATGAAGAAACTTGATCTCCTCATTTGCAGAAGGTGAATAATACCTTACCAGCAAGACAGGGTAGCCTGTGAACTCTGTGATGCAGGCCTTGGGAAAAGCCTGAGCTGGCCTTCTGCTCAGCCAGGACAGGAGGATGCTCCCATCAACACAATCAACTTCCTGGCCCCTGCATGGAGATAAAGCTATCCTCAAGGAAGGATGCCAACAACAGGAAATCTTAAAATACAAAGGAAACCAACTGTTTTCCCCCTAACATTGATCCTACTAACATGAGCCATGAGAAGAGAAGTCTTCTCTTAGAGAAGAGTTCCCCTAAACAGGGGGCATCAAAACTGCACCCGTGGGGCCCCTGATCACCTGAGAGATGTTTCTGAGGTTCTCAGGTGTGCATCTGACCATGTCATAGCCACACCCCCAGCAGCTGGGTTTCAGCATCATTGCTTTCCTTGGGTCTTGCATACTTCGACAACAGCTTTTCATGCTGGCATTCACAAGCAAACATTAAGCATTACAGTGTGGTTCTTTTCCTGTGTCTGTGCTTGGATGTGAAAATACTGCTAGCTGTTTACTGTGCCTGCTCATCCTGGATGACGGGTGAGTCGGAAGTGAACAAGCTGACTCACCAGATGAGGAGCACGTCTGTGTTCAAGTCTCCGGAAAGTTCATGCCAAACCAAGAAACTCCATACTGCTACTGGAATGGTTAGGGTCAAAGCCTGGGTTCTAGCGAAGAAAGGACATTTATTTAGTAAGGTCACACTGGAAGAGAACAGTGTCACTGTAATCAGTGACCACCTCAAGTCTTCAGGGTCCTGCCATGAGGCTTAGGTTTTAAGCTGGGAGTGGCAGGAGGTATGCATAGCTAAGCAGACCTGGACAAGGTGTGGTCCTGCCCATTTTTGAGACGTCTTGTCTAAGCTCCGAATTCTTCTGCAAGGAAATCTGACAGGTCGTCAGAACTGTGTGAAATCTCTTAGTAAGAGATAAATTCTTGCTCTGGCTAGCACCAGACATCAGCCTTCTTCCCGCCTCAGATTCTTGGAGGATTTTTAATTTATGGGGGACTGTATTAATCTGTTTTCCACTGCTGTGGTAAATTATTCCAATCGAAAGCCGCTCAGGAAGGAGGGGGTTTATTTAGCTTCCAAGTCCCCATCACACTCTCTCACCAAGGGAAGTCAAGGCAAGCACTCCCAGGAGTCGCTCTCCATACCTTTCTTCTGGTCTCAGCTTCTCTCTTCCCAGTGATAGGAGAGAATGTGGAAGGGTGGGGAGCAAGGAACAGGCAAAGAACACGAGTCCAGGGAATGGGGAGAATGAAATACCTGATGCTTCTCCCAAGTTGCTACTTACTGTGTGGCTTTGAATTCTGAATTGTGACCTCATTTCCCAGGGAATCTGTGTGGAGCCTGGGAGAGTGGGGGGGTGGGGTGTTAGTCCGTGATTCTTCAGAGGAGTTTTCAACATTTTTAGAGCTAAAAGACCCGCTGGCTGGGTACTTTCCTTAGTGAGGTGTGCCATTTGGTTCTCTGTCTTGGGAAATTCTTTTAGACTTTCTATATCTCCCTGGTAGAGAAGTCTACCTATGAAGGATTGGGAAGACAAGAAATGCTAAGCCACAGAGATTCCTCAGTGACATCACCCAGTGCTGGACCGCCCTCCTCTGTCATGGTTTGTTTCCCGGGCCTGATGTCCTTGGTCACCTGCTTTTTCTAAGCCTTTCCCTTTGCTGAATATAGCCTGTCCCTTAAAAGAGTAGACACTGACCTCCAATCCATCAACAGGTTGCCTTTGTTGGCAGTTCTTTCTGGCTCTAATGCCCTAAATCAAAGGTAAACAAGCTAAGGGCACTACTACATACTACTACATGCAAGGGTGCATGCATGCAGGTACCTGCAACCCAAGGTCCCCTTTTCAAGTGAGCATCTATTGCTGTAATACTCACCGGTTCATTCCATTGTTTTGCCAGAGAAGGGATTCTAATTGCATTTTCTTCAAGCCAGGATGCTATGAGACAAAGCCGTTCAGGCAGGTGAAGTCTTTGGTGTAGCATCTGGCTCATTCGCTACGTTCCTCTTACAGCCAGGGTGGGCTTGGGACTCCTTCCTGGAATCTAATTGATAATGATCATTGCTTCCATTGTCAGAGAAGAGTAATCTGACCAATGACCTAAGGCAAGAAAGTTTTCATGGCCTGTAAGCAAAAAATTGTCTTCTTTCATTCCCCAAGATATCAAAATATCCTATAGAGAGAATGATGTTTAAGGTGGTTTTTCTGAAGCTAAACCAAATCGTTCCCTTGGACTTTCCAATCAGACGTTTCTTTTAATTTAAGGCTTGATTTCAGAATCAGGGAAGAGTGTCTCCTTTATTAGATCAGATGTCCAATTGCTCAACTGTTATTGCACATGGTAAAGCATGGTTGAGAGGGCAAAAGACAGACCCGCCATGTCAAAGTTTGCGGTATACAAATGCAATCAACAAAAAACCCCAAGAAGTATTTAGTTAGGTGTCCATTGCGCATGGACAGTAAAGAACAAAGGAAAGAAAACAGGGTCAGTCTAGCCTATGATGGGAGAAAAGAGAGGATTTCCCAAGTCAAGAGCTCTCTCAGCAAAGGAGCCTACAGGCAAAGAGGGATGGAGAGTTAGAAATAAAAGCTTCTGTGTGAGTCTCCTGGGCCTGGCCTCACCTAAGCTTCTCCTGGTTGCTATGGCCCTCCCTGCTCTGCAACTATTGGAGGTCTCTTTGCAGAAGGGGTGGTATTTGTGTAGAAAGGAATGCAGAAGAGCCAGCTCTACACCTCAACAAAGCTGATGTCAGGATGCCCCAGTGGGATTTGGGCTTTTACACAGGATATTACACTGGCTATTAACAGCCATGACTATCTTATTACTAGCAGTTTTGAGGCCTTTTCTCCCATTGTTTCAGAGTCTTCCAGAAAGTCCTGTGAAATTCTCAGCCGATATGAAGGTATCCAGAGAGAAACTGGGGCAGAACCTACTTTAGAAGGAATAGTAAGATTTTTCTGAGGCGAGACCAAGAGTTGTATATCCTCCCAAAAGCCGAAGCAATAGCCTCTTGCTGAAGACAAGTGGCCTGGGGCCTGTCATGTGTAACTATCCTTCTAGTCAAGCAATTGCTATTTTGTTAAAAATTCAACTTCAACCTCTCGCAAATGGGTTATTCTAGCTGGGCTTGCAGTTTGCCTCTCTTTGTGAAGGCCTAGGAGGGGTTACAGGACCCTTACCTGAGAGTCCAACCTTTCCATAAAGCCATGTAGGGTGTAATGCTGCTTTAATTACATTATAATTAGGGAAGAGCCAGGGAGGACTGGAAGGTGGATCTCTCTATGGCTATGAGAAAGTGCTTATTCTTGCTGGGTAAAGACTCTCAGGTAGAGTCACCCACACTCCTGTAGGTAATCCTTCACCAAGGCTCTGTAAGTAAGCCCAAGAAACTCATTGGTTGTACAGAGTTAGCTTTGGTGGGTGCCTTGGTTTGTCATTGGGACCTTGGAAGAAGGCACCAATATTGCTTGTCTCCTCCAGGCAGGAATTCTAGCAACTGGGCCACGTGGTTGATCTACTCAGCAGCATGGCATACTGACCGGCCAGGGAGAGATACTGAATGTAAAGGTGCCTCAGAAGAGCTCAAAGATTGGGAGACTGCATTGAAAATGCTGTCCAGAGGGTTTTGCCTGGCAGCCACAGTATTACAGGAATCAGAGCACCCCTAAGGCCATAGGCATGTGGTTGCGTCAGGCTAGCATATAGCAAGCACATTCCTGGCTTTAGCCGCCTTTTCCTCGCTTCTATTTCCAAGAACCCTTGGTGCCAATTGTCCCCAGACATTAAAGCCACTCCCGCTGGCTTTGGGGGATTTAGGACAAAATCATTTGTGTAAGAGTTGGGAATGAAGGGGAACTCTTAGACAAGGTTTGAAAACTGGGTTAGCTATCTGTCACTATAGGAAAATCCATCTGTAGAGACAGGGGATCTCTTTTGCCCTATGGTTTGGAAGGTTTTGGTCCATGGTCAGTGGACCCTGTCACTTTGGGTCTGTGACAAGGACACATACTGTGGGAGGAGCACCTCTCCTCATAGCCTGGGAGCTGAACAGGGAAAGGAATAGACTGGAGTCTTAGAAACCTCATCAGAGTCACAATCCTAGTGTCCCCATGACCTCATTTTAGGGCTCAATCGCATCACTTTGGCGACCAAACTTTCAACACGTGGGTCTTGGAAGTTCCAAACTGTAGCAAGAACTTTGAGACATTTCCAAACTCTAAACTCCAAAAAACAAAAAAAAAAAAAAAAACAAAAACAAAAAACAAAAAAAAAAGCAATCCTCTATAATTTTTTAACAGACTTAAAAAAATAAAGCAGTGGGAGGGGAGTTACAGCAAGACTGGATGAATTTTGTAGAAATCAGTTCCTCCAAGCATTCCAGCCATTGCCATCTCCACGGAGCAGCTATGACAGCTGCATTTGTCTGCTTGTTGACACTCCCCAATGAAGAATCCGATGGGGAGGGTCATTGGGGCCTCATCTTGGGTCCTAGCTATGCCTTCTTGTACACCTCTCTCCAATATGCCTAATTCTACTCCTGTATCCGAAGTCCTGTGGTCTTTAATGGTAGAACGCATTGAGGGAGAAGGCTAGCTGAAGGGAAGTACCATCTATACCGTTATAAGGAGGTCTCCCAAGCTGAGGGAACTTTTCGGTAACATGGCTGCTTTTAGAGTCACCCACACTTCTGTCAGTAACCTGTTACCCATGTTCTGCAGAGAAGTTCAAGCTGGACTGGTAGAATCGTTCCTTTGGTTCATCACTGGTGCCCTATCTGCAATGAGTAGATGTTTGTCTACATCTCCCCTGGAAAATTGTGTGTAACTATGACATACACAGAGTTCCTACCTATCTCCCATCTCCTCGCTGTATGCACACAATCTCCCTACCACTGTATACACAATCTCCCTACCACTGTATACATAATCTCCCTACCACTGTATACACAATCTCCATACCACTGTATACACAATCTCCATACCACTGTATACACAATCTCCCTACCGCTGTATACACAATCTCCTTACCACTGTATACATAATCTCCCTACCACTGTATACACAATCTCCCTACCACTGTATACACAATCTCCCTACCACTGTATACATAATCTCCCAGCACACACACACACACACACACACACACACACACACACACCATCTTCTCACCACATACACACATGTACACATCATCTCCCTGTCACATTCACAATAATCTCCCTACTACGTGCACATATCATCTTCTTGTTGTATGCACACATCATCTTCCTGTTACATACACATGTCATCTCCCTGTTACATGCACACATCATCTTCCACCACTGCACGCATGATCTCCCCAACACTGCATATGTAACATTCCCATGACACATCACCCACAAAACAGTGTACCCCAATCCCTTTTTAAAGACACCATTACTTGAAGAGAGAAAGGCTAAAGCTTTGGTTTACTGACCCCAGGACATTTGTCTGCCCTTTCTGAAAAGCCACACTTCCACTTTTTTCAACTACTAAAATCATATACCTAGGATTATTTTTAGCAAAGACAACAGTCTTCTCTGTGGTATCTGAGACACTCTTAAGATACACTGTAGATAAAAAAAGAAAAGAGAAGAGAGAATAACCGTTCTTCTTTGAATAGCGTTTACCACTTAGGGGAGTTCTTAGTGTCAAACTGGATGCTAACATTCTGCAAGCTGAACCACTGCAAGTGCTTGAAAGCGAAGGGTCTTGCAGGGACCGCGCTGTCATTTAATCTTCCCCCTCCCCCAGACATGTCTCAAAAGGCTGCCCTGAATAGCACCGAATCTCAATTTTCTCCTCACCAGGGAGAAAGCCCCCTCCGACAACATAGAGAGTTATTCTTAAAACGAGAAAACTCTCTCTGACTTGGGTGACACAAGAATGGGCTGCAAACAATGGCACTGGCTCGGGCCCGGGTTACCGGACACTGCCTCTTAACATGAAGCACGCTCCCGAAGGGCGGGCTTGCATCTGGCAGGATATGAGATACTCTAAATACCGTACACTCTGTGTGGAAATATCCAAAGTCAAGCAGTAAATTGGGGCAATTATCCGGTTCCAGGGTGCCCTTTCTTCCCCACATATGCAGTTTGGCTTGAATTATCTGAACATCTCAACAAAAAGCTCCTTCCCCTCACGTGGTAATTTTTTTATTTTTCTACTTTATTCCATCCACGTATGTACATATCAAATCCCTCCCTGTACAGCCCCCACATATGGCTCCACAGGGGAAAATACAGTTTCCCTGGGAGGTCAGAGTTCGACCCAGATAGGGATATGGTGTCTCAGCATTCTCCAGTCTTGAGGAGCAGAGATGCTGGCAGAGGCCTGGGGATCTGACAGAAGCTGTCATCCACCAGGCAGGAAGGCAATTCACCTGTGGCCTGCTTGCTCTTATCACAGGGTGTGCTGACAGGCCTGAGGATGGGGAAGGAGAGGGGTGATGTTGTGTTCCAGCCGAAGAAAGAATGACAGCTTTCCTCTACCGTCCAGCAGGCTTGAGACGCTGCTGTCGGCACCAAGGAATGGCAAGGAGCCTTCCAAGTCAAGGACATGGGGTTCCTGGATGCTTTGTTGAGTTCTTTGAGGGCTCCACTGTTGAGTGCACATACTTCGTGGCTTGTGTTGACTCATTCACCCCCTCATGCTTTTACTGATATAAGAAACTGTGACTGCTGGGCCAACCATCTTTTCATGGCTGGTTGTCCTATTTGCTAAGGACCTGTGGGAGTCTTTTAAATGGTAGGCTTTCTCTCAGGATGAAGGACCACAGTAAAGAAAAGACACATACATGCAAGATACATTGTTGCTTATTTCCAGCACACTTCTCCTTATGCCAGATGGAAATGACAGAGATCAGGCTATTTTAAAACGACTTCACACAACTGAAGGAGAAGTTGTAGCTATTCGGATCCCAGGAGACTCTATTCTTTTTTGCCTTGATCTCATCATTTCTTCTCTACCTCCCAAATTCCGAGATTACAGATATACACTAATATACCTGCTTCTTACTTAAGGATAAAAAGCAAACCCGGGACTCCATGCCTGCTGCCTGTTAGGAAAACAAGCTAAGGACCGAATTACACTCCCAGCCTGAGATTCTAGAAGAGTCTTATTTCCCTTGACACAAGCAAGAGAGCCTGTTGAGTCCCAACAGATGCAGAGGAAGTGCATGGGGGTGACTCCTGTTTAGAAGTCAACTCCCAGGGCTAGAGAGGTAACACAGTGGCAGAGACCTTGTGTCCTATGCACAGGGGTGCAGGCTCCACCCCTCTGCACTGCAAAAGAGAAAGGCAAGCCATTTCCTTCATAGACTAGCTAATCGTGCAAATAAGATGCCTTGTGTGTGTCAAAGGGGAGTCTATGTGGCCAAATAGTCAAGAGATGTCAAGAGGGTCAATGCATCACAGCTCTGGAGGATGGGGTGCCTAGTTGCAAAATTTTAACCTGAGTGCCTCAGACGTAAGTTCTTTTCTAAAGTCCTGAGGATTGTCAGCAATTGCTGTGGCTACCAGGCTGCAGAACTTTATGAAGTTGAAGTTTTCATTTTCTGGTCATAAATCGATTTATTTATGTCAGTGTGCCTTAGAAGGAAACTCTAGTCGCAGTAGACTTTTTAAAAAGTGATTTATTATTGCTCTAGAAGCATCAGAAGACAGCCAAAGATAAAAGACAGAATGAATCCCTGTTTGAGCTGGCGTCACCCTATGTCAATAAAAGAGCCAGTCTTCCAGGCACTTCCTCCCTTCCTTCAGCAGCGTGTTAGGGGTCCCCCAACTACATCCCACCTAAGGACCTCAGCTACTTACCCACCATCTAGCCTCAGTCATTTTTCTTCCTAAGTCTCCCAGACTGTCCCCAAGACCAGTCACTGTGCTTTTGTCCATTTGTCCTTCTGCTACCCTTGAATTTCCCATTTCTACTTCCACATAGGACATAGGTTTTTAAAGTTTCCCACAGTGGCCCTCATTTTCCTCTCCATCGTCTTCTTCCTCTTTACTTACACCTGGTTCTCTCTCTCTCTCTCTCTCTCTCTCTCTCTCTCTCTCTCTCTCTTCATCCATACTCACAAATTCAGGGTGTTGCCTGATAACTCATTCTTCTTAGCCCTTGCTTGGCCTTGGACATTATCCGAGCCTGGGTTCTCTAGAGGAAGAGAGCTGATACAGTGCCTATATATTACAATATGGTTGGGGTATTTCAACGGTGGCTGTCTTCACACCGGGGATGCCGAGAACCTAGCAGCTGCTTGGTCCCCTGAGGCCAGGTGTCTCAGCATCCCGAATGCTGAAAGCCTGGAGGATTCCTAGAGTCATTAGTCTTCAGTCTGTGTTGGAAGGCTGAGGATGCTGGGTTCTGAGAGCAGCAGGAACATGCAGCGGCAGTAGTCATAGTAGCACCAGCAGCATCAGCACCAACGAAATGAGTGAACTAGCCAGCAACACACGAAGGCAAGCAAGAAGCAAAGCCCCACCTGCCACGCCAGGCTTCTTTTTATCTAAGCTACCACCTCACTTAGGGTGAATCTTCCCATTTCGAATACACCTAAAGAAGAGAATCAGTTGCAGGCGTGCCCAGCAGCTTATCTCTTTGCTGGTGTCAAACCCAGCCACGTTGACACCCAAGGACAAAACACCTTTGTCTTATGCCTTCTTGGTCCTGCTTCCTAATGTTGTGCCTCCCCTGAACGCTCTCTGCCATATCCCTCACTTATGATGTCTCCAAATGACAACATTTCCTGTTATCCCTTCTCCTCATCTTCTTCCCAAGACTCTCATTTAATGGGCAGCTCTACCTAAAATGTCTCTCCCAGAATAAAGTTCTCATGTGCCCAGGACAACTCAACTCAGCTCAGCATGGACTGGGTCTCATCTCCAGTGTCCAGGTGCCTGCCAGGTTTATCCCAATCATGCTATGGACAAACAATACTTAAACCCGGCATCTTCCTCCTAATACTACCTCCCATCCCCCTGGTACCCACTTCCTGTCTTTGAAGTTACAACCACTGACTTTAAGTTCCTCATCCTTAGTGCTGCTAACCAAGCTGTTGTTCTTCTTGCTTCTCAAGACCTATTGGCATTGTCCAGACTGTGGGTACATGGAGTGCCTGATTGGCCATCGTCTGAACCCTAATCTGGGTTGTGGGTTACTGGAAGATTTTGTTATTGTGTGTATTCCTATCTGCTCATCCTTATAACAATGCTGTGCAGCGTGGGAAACAAAGGGGCAGGCGGATCAACTACGGGTGACAAAAATAAAGTCTAGGATGGCTCACCGGTTGCCCAAATGATCAGGAATGGTGAATTGGAGTACCAGACTCCACACTCCAACCCCAGGTTCTGGACCATGTGTCTCCTTGGTGCGTTCTACTGATAAACAATAAATACATAATAAATATATAGTTGACTTGGTGAAATCTCTCAATAGTTTCTTGTTGACTGCAAAATAGATACTAATTTCTTTTTAAAAAAATAATCACATTTATTTCATGCGGGCAGGGGTGACACACAAAATGCCAAAGTACATGTGGGGGGGGGGGGGGGTCAGAGAAAAACTTGTGGGAGTTGGTTCTGTTCTTCTACCTTGTAGGGACTAAGGGTCAAATTCAGGTCATCAAGCTTGGCTGCAAGTGCCTTTACTTGTGGAACCATCTCAAAATATTAAAGGCACAGTAGAGAACAAGAAAGGGAAGGGAGAGGAGAGAGAGAGAGAGAGAGAGAGAGAGAATATTTCTAATTTAAAACCTGTGATGCATTTTCAAATATTCAAGAAATTTGAGGGTGACCAAACAAAGGAAGCAAAACCAAAAGCCCTGCAATCTGGGACATTTCTGGTTGTGGCAAATTGGTAAAGAATAGGAAACTGCCATGGTGTATTTGCTCGGGCATAGAAGAAGAGAAGCAGTGTGAACAAAAGACACTCAGATGGTAGAGGTGCACACAGCAAAGCAGAAAGTGAGAGAAACCACAAAGCCATGGTGATTTCTCCCCCTCCCCCAGCACACAGCCTTCGTTAGCTAGTCAAACCCTTTCCTTGAGAAAATGACCTGTAGACTTTCCATGCTTGGCTTCCGATGACCTGGATTTCCATGGGCCCCTTCAGAGCCATGAGTTGCTGTGTGGGAACGGGGAGAGCTGAGCTAATGAGAAATGTCTGTCTGTCTTCCCATGTGAGGGGTCTGCTCTGCCAGGGCCCAGGACCGTCAGCACTTTGCTAGCCCTGTTCACATTGTTCTGATAACCTGCGCTTCACCAGAATGCACTGACCCCTCACTAGCCTGGGTCATATGTTCCTTCCCCAGTGTCATTAGGGATCATTCTGGGTTGTGCACTGACCCAGCACGGAGGCCAGTGGACAGTGGCGTCCTCAGCAGGAGAGGAGAAAGGGAGCCTCCCAGTAGGGGTTGGCCTTGGCCTGGCCTCCCAGGTTCCAGCTCACACAAATGGACCTGTGCTGCTGGCTGTCACAGCTGTCCTGGCAGTTGACCAGCAGCTGTTCTGGCTTCATCCCTATAGATCCGATGCCAGTCATCTCTTGCCTTCACCTCCAGATCACCTACTCCTATTTCTAGAGCCCTCTCTCCTCACTTCCTCCAATGAGAGGCAGTACAAATTAAGAACCAAGCATGGCCTCTCTAAAAACCCCAACTTTTCCATCTACAAAACGGGTAGGAGACTATGCTTAATGTCTCACCAAAAATCTCCCTAAATTTACGGACAGACCCACTGCTGATACATATGTTAGTGCCCTTCGCCCTCCCAGTCTGTTCAGTTCATATTGTCCTTGTCTCTTCTTATCTGTCCCTGTACAATTTTTTTCCAATATAAGCAAAGAGTGCTGCAGGTATGTGATTAAACCAGATGGAAAGATATCAAAATTACCGAAAGGTAGCTTTGAATCAAAGAATGCCAATCAAAAGCAAAGTATTATTTTTGTTCAAACTTCCAGGATATTACAGAAGTCATGGAAAATTGGTTGAAAATGGGTCACACTGATTCTATTTCAGATCTCCACTGTGGGGTACAGAAAATGAGATTTGGTCCCTGTCTCACGGCATAAAGGCTGGGGTTTACAAACATGGAGCATCAAGTCGCTTTGTGGGGTAGTTCCAAGGGCCAAGAGGAAGGGTTGGGACTAGCTCAGTGCCTTCTACTCCTATGCTTCTCTGTCTAGCCAACTAGTGCTACCTAAAGGGTCGCCCTCAGTTATGTAAAGCGAGTGTTCCCAGGTAAAATGAGAAATTCTGTTAACTTACTGCTGATTTAACTCTAGGTCACTTCCCATTAATAACGACTTTCAATAGAGTGAGTCAGAGCGTATACACCTGTCATATAGCAGAATTGTTCGTACCAAACACATAAGAACATCTAAAGAAGGAAGGCAAAGCTGGAGAGAGAAAAGACACTGTTCAACTGGCTGCAAAGAGCTACTGAGGACTAACAGGACATCATCCCCTCCCCCAACCCAGCAGGTGTCTTCCTGGGGCAACAACCCTAAAAAGGCCGCTAGCCTGACCTGTTCTTTAGACAACAGAGGCTTTCTGACAGCTGAGTTAGGAGTGGTTTAGTGTCTGCACGTGATCTGTCTGGACAGAGCGCTGAGAGAGAGGCAATCTTGCATTTTTTTCATACTGTTTGTGATAGCTATTCTTAGTTGTCAACCTGATTGCATCTGGAGTTAACTCAAACACAAATCGCTGGGGACACCTGTGAGGGATTGTTTTTTCTTAACTGAATCATTTGAAGTGGGAAGACCTACTCCTCCTCACCCCTATCTTTGAGATGGGAAGATCCACCTTTAATCTGGGCAGCACCTTCTGCTGTTCGTCTATATAAGGGACATGGAAAAAGACATCTTGCTCTCTTGGCCTGCTTCCTCCAGCTCTTGCTTGCAGGTCTATTCATTCACTGGCATTAGTGCCTCCTCCTTAGGAATTCTGGCATATACTGAAGACAGGTTGACATCAGCCTCTTGGACTTTCAGTTGGTAGACAGCCTTTGTTAGACTAACTGGACCGCAGCCTGTAAGCCACTCCAATAAATCCCCTTTCTAGATAGATAGATGCTAGATGGATGGATGATAGATAGATAGATGGATAGATAGATGATAGATGGATGATAGATAGATAGAAGATAGATAGATAGATAGATAGATAGATGATAGATAGATAGATAAATAGATAGATGATAGATAGATAGATGATAGATGGATGATAGATAGATAGATGATAGATAGATAGATGATAGATAGATAGATAGATAGATAGATAGATAGATAGATGCTAGATGGAAGATAGATAGATAGATAGATAGATAGATAGATAGATGAGTGAATGGATGGATGGATGGATGGATGATGGATGGATAGATGGGTGGGTGAGCAGGAGGATGAATGGAAGGATAGACAGACAGATTCATTCTATAGTTTTTTTTTTCCCTTACAGAACTCTGACTACTGCAGTACTCTTAAAAAAAAAATGATCGTGTCCTCAATACTGTGTCACCTGTAAATTGAAGCTCTTAGCCCCAGTTGCCAGCCTTCTTCATAGATGGGGAAGGAAACAAAGACTGGAACCTTTACATCATCAGCCCAGGGCTCTCGACCTGTAGATGAGGAAATCCAGGATTTGAACCTACATGCCTGGACTCCAGGCTCCCCCACTAGCCAGATTCTGGCTCCCCTGTAGCCTGCCTGAGGCCAAGGGAGGATTTTCTTACTCTCAGGACCCTGACAAAGCCAGAAGTGGCCTCTCCCTGAAGAGCACCACCCACTTCCCTTCCTAGTCTGAAGACCAGAGAGGCTTTGAGAGCCTACAGAAAGAGCTAGTCAGAGAAGGTCATTCCCCGCCTTCCCTCTGCCTGACAGAGAGCCAATCCCTAGAGCCACCACAGGAAAGTCTGACAGGATGCCAAGCCTCCATGTCCAGAGCCAGGCCCTTCCCATCTGGGTCACACGTGACGAATACTTGAGCACCGTGGGTTTACAATCGCCATTTCTCTTCAGATCCACTTGAACATACCTAAATGTGGGAACTACTGTGTGGTAAGGGGTCTGGCCAAACAACACTGACAACTGGCCAGGACCATGGCGGGAAGCTGAAGGATGGTTCTGGTATCAGAGCTGTGCCTTGACGGACGTGCAGGATTGCAGTGGGCAGAAGAACAGACACACTGTGTGCCGGGATGGTAGGGAACCCTCAGGAGACTGGAGGACTGCTCCTTCAGCTGGAGCTTGAAGGATGCAGGCCACCTCTAGCTGTGCTGGGCTAGTTTGGGAAGCAGGAAGGAAGGCCTGGGAGCAGGGAGGAGGGGCTGCCAGCTTCCGTTTTGTCCCCCTCTCCTCTTCCTGTGGTTCCGAGAATCAGCTCTTCCTTCGAAGTGGATGGAGGGACTTTCCTAGTCTCCTATCTGGACAGCAGCTAGACTGCTTGGAGCCTGCAACAATGGCTTTCAATTGAGAGCCAGAACTCAGACTTGGGGATAGCATTCTCCATAGGGGAGGAAGGGAGCTCATTGTTCTCTATTTGTGGAAGGACTCCATGCAGAGCGTAATGCTTCTAAATATAACCAGCTCCAGCAGACTGCCTTGTCGCTGATAGAATACTTTGTTCAGGACACATCCATGCAAACCTCCAAAATCTGAGTTATTCAGCCGGCCTCCTTGTTGCGAGTGAGAATAATTGGCAAGCCTGCAGCAGTTTCTAGAAACAAGGCAGAATGGGTACAAACTCTTCTCCATGTAAAAAGTGCACACAAAACAAAGAAGACTGAAGCCCCTTTGATAATTTATCCATGTTGCAGGTGTGTTCTCCATCCATCCTTCCCCACCAACTCTACTGAATCATCTGTTATTATTTGTATGATGCTCTATACATTATCCGAATTCTTTACATATCTGAACATAAGTATCTGTGTCATACGTTCATATGCCTAAATGCATTGTGGGTGCAGTTTTGGATTGGAGGTCTGAGGAAGGGACGTGAATAGAACACCCAGAGTGTGCTGAGGTGGAAGAGAGGCGAGGCTCTCTTCGTATTCTGTAAATGGAAATACATGTCCGCTTAAGCTCGGATTTTCTTTCCGTGTTTAGAAAACCAAAAGGAATAAAGTTGCCCTATAGTTTCCTGCTTGGAATTCAGGTCCCTCTGTGGAAATCTCTCTTAGATGTCCACCTCACACAATCTCTGACTGACGCTTCTCACGGGTTCTAACAGGATTTCACAGGTTGACATCTTACTTCCAGTACTCTCCAGTACTCACAGAAGGGTAGGGTCCTCTCTGACCCACCACCAACCGTGACAGGATACCCTGACAGCCCACAGATCCTTGTCATAGTCCCACCATTTCTATGAAAAAAAAAAAAAAAACACACATTCCGAAGCTCAAGAGGATGGGACTCTATCCCCGTGGCTTGCTCGTTTCTTGGTGTAATACTGATTCTGGGCAAGCTCGCTTATCTTCCTTTTAACTCAAAATTTCCTTTTTGTATGAAGCGACCTTGAAAAGAGAGACTCTCCTTCCAGAAAGACAAGTTGTTTGCTTAGATAACTCAGACTGGGCAAGTTGAAGCAAATTATGAATTAATCCAATGGTAATGGTTTCTTCACTTGGAGGACAACACAAGCCTTCTCATAGTATAGGGAAAACAGAAGGTCCCACTGCATTTTCCTGTCTTCTGTCACTAAAGATGAATTCTCATTCTGGGGAAATTAACTACTGGCTCTTATTCTGCTTCTTAAGGAGACGCGGCTAATTGAACATGTGATCACATCATTTGAGTGTGAGCTAATTGGCGGGGAGTGGTTTTTCCCTGATAGTTTGTTCTCCTTTTTAAAATTTTAATTGGAGGACATAATGATGATTATCAAACACTATAAAAATTCTTTTGTCTTTGTTGTAAAGAACAAAGATAAATTGCCTGAGCATCAGGTTTTATGGGGATGGCAAAAATCCCCCTAAATGTGTTCCTACATCCTATTGGCCCTAAGACCATCCTCAGGTCACTGCATGGGTATTAGCAGAGCTCAGACATATTGACACAACAGGTGTGTTGTTTTTCTTCTACCATGTCTTCGGAATGATTTCCATTGAACTCTGGAGGTCTTATGTGCCAAGAGTGGCTAAGCAACAGGGAAACAGTTGCATTTCCAACCTTCCTCTAAGCTGTGCTTTCTGAGCTGACATAATCCTCGGGATCAGTTTCTGCTACTGCCTTGGTAGTACAAGGAGGTGGTGACACACCCCTCCTGTCACCAGGCCTGATTTCTCATCAACACATGCGTCACGTTTTGTGTCAGCATTCTTATAACACGCTAAAGGCGCCAGGCCCTGGGTGCGAGATGGTTCTGGGTCTCCCAAGACCATTGTCTCCATGTAAGTAAGGGTGAAGCTGTCTTCAGGTTTGGGACTCCAGGCTGTGACCTCACAGGACAGCATCAAAGAAATCTGTTGTAAAAGAAAGACCATAATGCTGAGATAAAAATAGGATGTTCTATTATTCCAGTCTTGCAAATGACAACGTACCAATTCCATCAACCTCTGATTATCTTCGAAATTCATATTAAAATATTGAAGATGCATAGAAAATATTTATCTCTAAGGGACAAAATCCCTAAAGAGGGAAGAGAATGGTTTCCCAACAAGTTTGATGTTGCCTTTGTCTTGCCAGAGAGCAATGGGCATAGCCAGCACCACCGTGAGTGTCTCCCAGGTGTAATGGTCTGCCTTTAAGAAACAAGCCATGCCCACTCCCTCCCCCATCTGCGGGGGAGGCAAGCTGATCTTCAGCTTCCAGCCTGAGTCCCTTCCTTTTCCATCTCCCTCTCGCAGAGCAGCTTCAGAACAACTTCGGTCTCTCCCTTCTCCCCTTCCCCCTCTGTTTCTCTATCTCTCCCTCCCTCCCTTCCTCCCTCCCTCCTTCCCTCCCTCCCTCCCTCCCTCCCTTCTCCCCTTCTCCCCTTTCACCCCACTAAGTAAATACCCAGCCTCACTCTGCATGGCATGCCTATCCATGTCTCTGTCTCCCCCCCCCCCCCACGCGTGGCTCCCTTCCCAGGACGGCCACCTTCAGATACCTGTGGCTTGGTTCGTGGCGTGCCCATCTGTCTGTCTCTCCTCGTGGGACTTGCTGCCCCTCGTGGCCCGCTGCAGCCACTCAGGGAACTGCAGGGACTGGTTGCTCTTGGTATCCGCTACCCACTGCCTGCCGCCACTTTGGGGACCTGCAACATTTCTGCCGTTGCTGCAGCCACTCGGGAATCCGCAGCATTTTACTTTTACCCTTACACCAGGTGTGATGGCAAAACTCTGTTAATTCTCACTGTAATGCTCAGAACAGGGAGCACAGACTTGGGGCCCCAGGGAGTATCACCCTTCAGCTCTGCAGTTCTTTCTAGACAGTGCCACGGAGCTCTCTCACCCTTTCCCAGGCTCCTCCTCTCTGCCCCATGTCATGCCCAGCTAAAGGGAAGAATTAGGGGCCTGTCCCCCAAGTTTCAGCAGCCGGTGGTGACAGGGCTGTGGAGTCACACCCCGTCAGGAGCAGGGCCACAACCAAGCCCAACCAAAGGGTCTCTGTGCATGCCTTGTTGAACCAATGAAGTTTTCCTTTTTCCAAAGAAAAGGCCTTTCAGACAGACACTCTGGTTTTTAAAGCGCAGGAGGCTTCAACACGCCACTACATAGCCCAGAGGGGATCGTTGGTTCAGTGTTGAGACAAAAGTGTTCAAATTTTATCCCCAGAACCCCCCAGCTGGGCGACCCTGGGCCGTTTACCCAGCCTCCGTAGCACTCCATGTTTTTACCCATAAACCAGAGGCAGTGTGATGCTAATGCTGACAAGTTATGTCATTTGCCTAGCATGTGTCACCCTAAGTGAAGTAACACACGCAAAGGTCTTAGTCGCACAAGCAACACAGAAATCGCAAAATAAATCGCCGCCATTAAGTTTTCTGTGTCGTTCTCCATGTTCTATTATATCCCATAATTCTAGTAGGCTTTTTGTGCAATTTTCAACTTCAATAAAAGTTATTTTTGCTGTGTGTGGGGGGGGGGTTCCTGAAGATGCCAGGAGGGGGTGATGGATCTCCTGGAATTAGAATTACAGGCATTTGTGGTCTGCCTGGTGTAAGTCCTGGAAACTGAGTTTGGGTCCTCTGCAAGAACACACTAAACACACTGAACTACTGAGACACCTCTCTTGCTCCCCTCTTTTCAGCTTTTGAAAATATACTGGACAACAGTGTTTGAGACCATGTAGCAACTATCTAGATAGTAAATAGAAGTCAGTTTCGGAGAATAAGCATATATGTTTCTCTAGGAGAAAGAGGTAAGCAGAAAAACACTTTCTGAGAAGTGGCATCTATAAAGGGGCCCATCACCCTCATAATAATCTTTTTTGTTTTGTTTTTGTTTTTCAAGACAGGGTTTCTCTGTAGATTTGGATCCTGTCCTGGAGCTAGCTCTTGTAGACCAGGCTGGCCGTGAACTCACAGAGATCCACCTGCCTCTGCCTCCCGAGTGCTGGGAATAAAGGTGTGCACTACCAAGGCCCAGCCATAGTGATCATTTTTAACATTATAATAAGAATGGATATGCTAAAAGAGGAGCCTGAGATGTTACAAAGTCTGTGCCGATGAAGACAAAAACCGAATTACCTTGAAAAGATGATTTAATGGACAGGTATGTCTAATGATCTTTCTTACATATTGTAGAGGAAAATTAATTCTAGTGAGCCCCAAAATTCAAAAAGCTATGACATCTCTTTACACAAGGTTTTATTTCCTCCAGAATTTATTGAATTGAAGGATGCCCGTGGCCTGGCTGTGTGTGGTTGAACCAGCATATATTATATTTCTGTTTTCTATGTCTTTCTAGAGGACCATGTCATTAGTCATTATTCATGGTTTAGGTCTTGGGGTAGAGCACATAAGATATAATCATCAAATAATACACTCTCCTCAAAGAATCCTTGTTCATACTTTAACCCTAAAAATATGCCTAGGAGATAAACATTAGGTGCAGAAGCGGCTCTGTCTGTTGATGAGGGACAGATAGGAAGTAGCTGGAAGGCTACAGACACCTTCAGCAGGAGGCACAACTCTCCCTAAGGCCAGTGTGGAGGTCTCTGCTGACACCCCACTTCATCTCCCCTCCTGCGTAGCCTTTGAAGGGTTTCCAAAGGGCTATGGTTCTGACTTGGGTGGGAGTATCACTGATTTAGGGGAGAATGATCACTTTGGGGAGGCAGCGCTGAGTCCCCCAGCTGGACACACAGTAGCCCATTCATGGAACGGATCCTGGAGCGACTCAGAAATCAGTGGCTTGGATTTAGGACCAGTTGATGGATTTAAGAGCTGTTGGCTCTTTGTTGAAATTCATATTAATAAAGAAGGGGGCTTTATAGAAACTTACTGTTGCATACAGGGGATCCACAAGAGAACACAATGCAAGGATTATTATGTTCTCATGTCTAAAGAAGTAGGGACAGTGTGTTTTCTCTCATCAGGTCCTGCATTCTTAAAAGTAAGCAGTCTTTGGCAGAATTTACCCATAAAATCTGCAGAACAAACTCAACTCCAGCAAGTAGATTTAAGCCTTCTTTTCTTCTCACCTACTATTGCCACCAAGACGCTACTAGTACTGCCAAGTTTGTGTGTGTGTGTGTGTGTGTGTGTGTGTGTGTGTGTGTGTGTGTGTGTTAGTTAAAGGCCAGATAAAAACACTCTACTTTAAAACTGAATTTCTGGAATAGTTTCCTTTTCTTCAGATTCCTGGTATAGATCTAGACATAGGACACTCCGGCAATTGCAGAAAAGCAACAAAGTAGCATGGAGCTCTGAGGGAGCATGGAGTCATGTGACCGGCAGGATCCACTCCTTCCGTTAAGAGACTGGGCTGGTGTTAGCGAAATTACCTGGGCTCCCAGTGCACACAGCTCAAGAAGAGAAGGCAGGAAACATGCATTAATGCTTGTGCTACATTTGCTATGATGGGGACCAGTGGTTCTCAACCACTAATGCTGGGTGGGACTCTTTAATCAAGTTCCTCATGTTGTGGGGACCGCAAATCATAAAATTGGTTTTGTTGCTACTCTATAACTGTATGAACTTCACTACTGTTATGAATCATAATGCAAATACCTGTGCTTTCCAATGGGACCCCTGTGAAAGGCTTATTCAACACCTAAGGGGTCATGACGTACACAGGCTGAGAACCATTGATCTACACACAAAGGTGATAAGGGATCTCCCTCTGTATGCTGTGAATATGTTTTATTCCCATTGGTGAATAAAGAAGCTGCTTTGCCCTACCAACAGGGCAGAATAGAGCAAGACAGGAATTCCAAGCAGAGATAGAGGAGAAAGTAGGCAGAGTCAGAGAAACACCATGTAGCCGCTGGAGGAGATAGATGATGGAACCTCATGGTGGTGCACTGATTAATAGAGAAGAGTTGATTTAACGTGTAAGAGCTAGCTAGAAATATGTGTAAGCTAATAAACAGAACAGTGTTTTAATGAATACAGTTTCTGTGTGGTTATTTGGGGTCTGGGAAGCTGGGAATGAATGAACAACCTAAGCCAACAAAAAGGCATTAATCAACTTATAACACAATTGTGCACCAAGCTATGATTGGTAAGGAAACTCAAATGGAAAGAGGGTGAGTGACATTGTCACCAAAGTCATCTTGAGCACTGTGGCTTCTACAAACGGCTCTGAAGACTCCATGACCTAATCCCCACAGCTGGTGGATATGACATCACTTTCGTGACTTTGTTATGATGCACAGCCCTGCTGAGCTTTAGATAAAAAGACTATTCAAGGGGCCTCACTTCATCACAGAAGCCCTTAAAAGCAGAGAGGGAGCTCTCTACTACTGGAAGAAGTCAGAGAGATTTGAAAGTACTGGCTATCCCATGGTTGACTTTGAAAATGGAAGACGAACAAAGGAGAGCCAGACTTGAGAACTAAGAATGACCTAAGGATGTCTTTTCCCCCGGGAAGCTGCAAACAAACATTTATCCCCACCTCGTAGGCACCAAGGACAAACCAAAGTATGGTTCCTCCAGAGTCCAACTTGAAGAAGTCAGGAGTCTGGGGGCTTACTTCCAGAGCACAGGTGAGGGATTCTTTACTGGAGTGGGGTGGCCCCTAAAGCAGCCACACTTCCCAAAAGTCTTGTTCCAGCGTGGAAGGCAACTTCCCATAGCTGTATAGACGGCAAGGCTCCTTCAGTTCAAAACTCAAACACCTCCTGAGACTGCGAGGCCATGCACAATTAACAGGTAGTTAGGAGTTGTAGGGGTAGTACCTGAGATACCAGGTGAGTGTCCAGTGACTTTCCCCACACTCTCCTTCGAAGAGGAGATGTCAACAGTTAACAGGCCTGATCCTGGGAGTCTCTCACAAGTAGCCACAGCTGCTCTAAGAAGGATGACAGCTGTCATACCCAAAGGACAGCATTCTGCAACAGACCCCAACAAGGAAACAGGGAGCTGAGTCCTGCAACAGCAGCCCAGCAAATTCTGTGAATGAGTTCAGAAGGCTCAGTGAAAGACACGGTCCCTTCCCAGAACCTCATATGGGGCACAGTTAGCCAACACCTTGCACTTAAGGTCCCTGGTAGAGAATCGAGGTGAACCAGACCAGACCTTGAACCTATGGAAACTGTGAAATACTAAATACTTAAGGGATTTGGTTGTCTGTCATTTATTGGGTGGATAAAGAACAGAGATCAATTTCAGACAATTCTGGAGCCTGGAAAGTGCGGCGTATGGGGCTAGCATGTGGTGTGGGCCTTCTGCTGCATCGTGGTACCACAGAGGGCATCTCAGGATGAGACAGGAGCATGCTCTGGTTACTGTCCCTAAATTTGTGGTCCTCTATGGTGCCATGAAAAAGGAATAAACACAGCAAACAAGTGGAGACGCTCAGCTGCTTTTTGTCTTCAACCAAGTAGGTAGAAAACTTTGATCTACGCATAGAACTGATATAAACAGGTAAGTGTGCAATAAAGAAGAAATTTATTCCCAGAATAAGTTGGAAAAAGTAGTTCCTGAGTTAGTGCTTGCTGCCACCAGACCCCAGAATCTATCCTTAGACACTCACAGCCCTGCAGACCATGTTCACTGAGGGTGGTGGCTTTGTCATGAGTGTCTCATATCAATCACCCTTTCCAGTGTTTTAGAACACATTCTTGGTTCTTTAAAATGTGTTATTTCTATTATTAATTATTATTTTTAGTTAATATGTATAAATGGGTTCGCATGTATGTCTGTGCACCACATGGATGCAGTGCCCGTAGAGGCCAGAAGAGGGTGTCAGATCCCCTTGGACAGGAGTTACGAAAGGTTGTCAGCTGTCATGTGGGTGCTGGGAATCAAACCTGGTCCTCTGGAAGAACAGCTAGTCCTCTTAACCGCCTAATCGTCTCTCTAGGCCTGTGTTCTTTGTCTTAAACTCTTTCCATAACTACTCTAACAGGAATGGTTTCCCATAACTACATCTAGCAGATGAAAAGTTAGAGCTACAAAGTTTACCAGTTTTTCTAATTGTCACCCAGTGAATAAGTAGGAAAGCCAGGAGCCAGCCCTGACTTTTATACTCGAAGAGATTAAAAAACTGAAAGTCAGCAAGATGGAGCGACACAGAGCAGGTCACAGCTCCACTGGCCTGGTGACCATATCTTTCTATGGCACATGAGCACACCAACCTGGAACTCTATGGGAATCAGCTCACCCTAGCTGCTCAGCTGGCTGTTACCAGTCACTCCAATCAAGTACCCACAACCTCCTTTCCTGCAAGAGCCTCTAACCCAGACCCTCTCCCTGCAAGGGCTGGGGAGCTGCTCCCCTGCCTCACAGCAGTGCAGAGAACATGTGTGTGCTCTGACTCTCCCCCTGCTCCTTTGCCATGCTAATTTTACTAATCCTTGAGATCACCCATCAAAGTGTAGTTTCAAGGGCGATTTCCCGCCACACTGCTAGGTTAATTTTCTGTGTATTATCTCATATCATCCTTTACTTGCTCCAGTTACTAATTTATAATGACTCAGACATTACCTCACTCAGGTCGGCTTCCTCCCTTATGTGGCGAATCCATGAGGAGAGGAACGGTGAGTTATTTGCTAAGATCATGTCACCTGTGCCTCAGATGGTACTGCACATAGGTGGGACTCAGCAAATGTCAGATTGTTCATGGGAACCCTTCTGCCATTGCTGCATGAGGCGGTCTAACTGTCCCCAAGTAGGCAACAGAGGACTTTTCCAAGCAGCCAAACTGTGGGTTCTCTTGGACACTCTAAATGACATACTGCTGCTTCTGTCATCCCTATACCGAGTTTGAGAAGGGACCATAGGACCATGACAGTGCCATCCACTGAAAAACCCTCCAAGATCCTGCCTGGCGGGCAGCGTGTGCCACCATCAAGCTAGAGCCACGTCTCCCTTCATGCCCTGCATGTACATTATTCTCACCTCCTCACACAAAAGGCCCCATGGGTAGATCTGATCCCAGGTGGCTATTTTAAACAAGTCAGCCAAGAGAAGCTACCACTCCCAAGATGCTTCACTTCTTCTCACCACAGAATTCAGCCAGCAAAAACAACTCAACACCATTAGGACCCCTGCTGCTTGTATGCTGATTTAAAAGGTAATTAAAATGGCTTTGTATGTTGGAAATCAAGATAAATTCTAAAGAAGAAAAAAAAAGGTCACCAACTAGCTATCTATCCATGAACTAACAAGTGGACACTTTTTTCTGGTTTTCTATTTTCTTTCCTTTTTCCATTCCTTTCTTTTCTTCCCTCTATTTTCTTTTCTCTCCTTGGAAAGAGTTACCTGGAAAGGGTTTGAAAAACTGCACTAGACAGTCTGGGTTTTGAGATGTAGTGGATGTCACTCAAGCTCGGCTCAACACAGTGAGGAGATACTAGGCAGCAAAATCACCAAGCGCAGAGGACCGGCTTCTCTGGAAAACAGAGATAGAGAAGGTGTTTCTTTTAATCTAGTTTAAGCTTAATTAACCCCTGAACATTTGCCAGCTGGCCAGCAGTCCCGTAGAAAACACTTTCGCAGAAAGGCTGTAACTAACAAATCCATCAATGAATCACTGTTTTATGAATAACTACCTTCAATTACATCAATTTTGTTTGCTGAGCCTTTGCAAAAACGCAAATTCGTGTGCTTACACGTCTTGCCATTATGAAATTAACTAGGTCTCACCTGCCTCTCTGCAGCACTGCCAATAATCACACAGGGAGAGCACAGGAGGGGGCCACGCCCCTTTGTCCTTGCTGTCGTAACAAGAGACAAGAGACGATGTGTAGCCATCGTACAATTTGGGCATTCTAGTGGCATTTGGAGAAAACCTGCTGTCGATCCTTGGAACGGGAGCATCTCCTAGAAGAAGGGCTCATCTCATAGAAGCCAAGAAAGGCCATTCCACCATCAAGCACAGAAACACATGTGATCTGTCTGGAGAAGGCTTAATCCACGCTAGCAGGTTTGGTTTGATGTTTGGTAAGAGAGAAATGTTGTTAATGATGATGATGAGGAGGAGGAGGAGGAGGAGGATGTTGATGATAATGATGATGAAATTGATCATGGACGGCACTGTGACCAGATACCTACTAGATTAATAGACTTTGAATATAAGGCGGATGGATTTGGACTTTGTTCAACACTAGAAGGCCCCAGAAATATGTGCAAAAAGGGTGACTAACACATACATTCGTGAGGTCCACCTCAGCCCACTTTCTACACAAGAGCAGTCAGGCACACCTTACCTTCTTAGCACCGTCTGAGTGTCAAGCTGAGAGCGAGTTTCCTGAGGTTCAAATAGCTGTCAGTAATCATCGTGGTGGGCCCTTGAAACATACAACATCGTGAAGTCATTAAAGAAGAAATCAATAGAAAATGCAGCTGCATCATGGAATGTGGGATAGCACTTCAGATGCATTTCCACATCAGCGAATGCACACTTGCAAACGGTGTAGTGAATAGACAGTCCAGCACGCGTTTGCACTTCCATTATTAGAAATTTGTGGAACAAATCACTTTGGAGATGTGGCCTCTTAAAGCCTATATTTTTGTCTCTGGCATACCAAACTCATCTTTCCTTTTGAGTCTGGATAATGTAGTAATGTTTATATCTATCCAGCTGAGTCGTATTCTTCTCTCATCTGCAAGGGGTTGACTATCCCCTTGTAATGGAGTTAAAAGAGGTTATAATTTAGAGAATTAATTCCAAATCAAGTTTGCATTTCCCAAAACTGTGTTAAGAGTCTTCCCCAGCCGTAATCTTAAACTCAGCTACATTTTTTCCACTTAACACCCGAGCAAGTCTGAACAATGCTACCATTTCATTAGGTGTGTTCTTTTCCAGTGCACACCCTGATAAACCAACCCCTGGCTCGGTGTGACTGGCTAGGAAGAGCTTCCTTTCTGGCCACGGCTGAGCCGCATGCACTAGGAGGGTCATACAACATGAAAGGACTGTGACCAGAGTTTCTCATAGGGACAGGGGATGTGAAGAAGGTGGCAGGCCACTTGGCCAGTCTGACGATGAACAAGTCCACGGTTCCGTAGTTACTCTCTGGGTCCTATTCTCCTATCCCTTCTTCACAAGACAGATTGGATTTGCACTGAGCCATTTGGACTTACATGTGTGTTATCAGTTATGCAAGCATATTCCGGGGGGGGGGGACCTGGAACCGCAAAGAGAAAAAAAGAATGAAAGAAATAACACAGCCGCATTTGAGGAGGCCTGCAGTCATTTCGTCGTAGGCATTAGATTTGGAATTATGCGGTTACAGATGTGTTTGTTAATTTTGTTAACTCCTATCAAGATTATTTTCCCATTCCTTTTGCTCTTTCTTTTTCTTCCTTCCTTTCTTTCTTTTTTTAAACTGGCACAATAGTTTTAAAAGACACCTCTGTTCTTGAAAACTGGAAGGATCCATGTCCTAAAGGAAACAGGAGCTCAAACATCTTATTAGGAATGTGGCCCTCAGCTCAGGCAAGTATTGGGTTGCTGGAAGCTGATCGGGTGCTTGGATCCTTCAGGACCCGAGTCTTTACAGAAAAAAAAAAAGTTACTTTGAAACCAGTGTGCTGGGCGGGTCTTTGGTTAATGGCCTCACAAAGGAATTTAACCTACACAGGCAACTGGGACTGTGCTGTTTGCAAGGTGCTCCATCTTCCCTCATATTCCTGATTAGATCTTTGGTAGACAGTTTATGTCAGTATTCAAGCCGCTTGTTACACTATCCAGAGCGACAAAAACAAGGAAATCAACTCTTTCAAAGAGAGCTTGTTTTGTTTTTTCTTTTTCATGGCAAAAAATTCGGGGCAGTGGGGGTGGGGGGATTACATTTCTTTTGGCTTAGTTTATTACAAAATCCCCAAAGAAAGAAATGTACCTCTTGGCACGCGGGCACAAGCAGTGTGTCAAAATTACAGAATTGGCTTTGCTGAATGAGGTTGGAAGAGAATTGTTCAAAGAGGAACGACTTGGTATTCAGAATCAAGTTGTTTGGTGGGGAGGGAAGGCTCAGAAATTTAAAGCCAGGAAGGGAAGCTAGAAGACTACAGCCTGACCAGAGGCAGCATACATGTGCACATGTGACTACGGCAGGAATGGACTTTATTTCTATCCTTTACAAGAGAGATATGTACCATTGGTGCAGGTAATTCCACCAGTCCTTGATGTAAAAGATAACTGTGACTATTTAGGATGAATTCACTGAGCACACGCTGAGGAATCAATATATATTCAAAATCTTTTGTTGGACCTTACAGTGCATGACAATGCTGTCAGTCTTTGGGAAGCTGAAATAGATGGGATTGCAAGTTTGAGATCATCGTGAGTGCATAATGAGACTATCTCCAAAAACAAAACAGAGGAGTCATTATTCTATTTATTTTCTATTTTTATAATTTTTATACATTATTTATTTACTTATATATTTTTAAATATTCTTGCAGGTATATATTGAATACATCCCCTTGTTCTTACCCCCCTCCTCTCTTTATTTGATACCCTCCTGTTAGTTACCGGTGCTCCCCTAGACAATATTATTTCTACTTGCATTTAATGTACACACACTCACACATACACACACACTTATGTATATATATTTCATGTATATATGCAAAAGCTAGGAATCACAAATTAAAGAAAATTTAAAATACTTACAAACTATTATTCCTAATAATTCCTAAGTGTATCAGATACTCTGTTTTAATAAACTGTGGGTCCTATCACTGATCTATGAATAAAATTTTCTTGGGTTTACTAATAAAGAAGTTTGAGATATTTTGTTATAAATTAGCCTATATGACAAAACCTGGCTCACTAGAGTATTTTGGAAATCAGAGAGTGTGATCATGTGGCTTGAAGAGTATGTCAGGGTTGGTCACCTTATCTCTCGCAACGAGAACCTCCAGCGGTAACATGGAAACTGGATCTTACTCCCCTTGCTACTCAGCTCACCTCTCCTCCCCTGTGGGCATGCTGTTCTTCCAAGACCGAGCTCCACACTTCTGCCAGTAAATCCCTCTTCCTTCATTATTAAACTTGTGGTGATACTTCGTGCTTTAACAAATAAAGCTTGCCTGAAGATCAGAGTGCTGAGCTAGCCACACTAGTTAGCCATAGAGGCCAGGCACACACCTTTAATCCCAGTACTGGGGAGACGGAGGCACGTGGTCTCTGCGAGTTCAAGGCCACCCTGGGCTACACGAGGCTGAATCAGTCTAAAAGAGAAACAGAGCCAAGCAGTGGTTGCTCACACCTTTAATCCCAGCCCTAGGGAGGTGGAGACAGAAAGTGGTAATGACTGGGCAGAGAGAGAAATATAAAGTGGGAGGAGACAGGAGCTCAGGATTCAGTCTGAGGTTTCCTAGAGACAGCACTCAGTCTGAGGACTCCTAGCAACAGGATCGCCCATTTGTTCTGAGGATTCAGCAGAGGTAAGAACTAGTGGCTGGCTGCTCTGCTTCTCTGACCTTTCAGCATTTATCCCTCTATCTGACTCTGGCTTTTTATTAGTAAGACCACCTAGAATTCGAGTAACAAACCTCATTAAATTCTAGGTCCGTAAAATTTCCGATACCAGCATTTCTTCATCAAAAGTAAACTGTCGGGAGGGTGTCGGTTGATGAGATGGCTGAGTTAGCTTCTGCACAAGGATGAGTACCTAAATTCACATCCTTGCCACTCATGTAAAACACTGGGCGTGGTTGTCAAGTGGTAGGGGCAGAGACAGGACGATCCCATCTTCCCATCTAGATGGATGTGCCGCTTAGCCACATCCGCAACCCCAGAGAAGCTTGCTGGCCAGCTAACATAGCCGAATCAGGGAGCCCAGGTCCCAGGTAAAAAGCTACTAGAAATGATGTCCAGCATTGACCTCTGACCTCCACGCATACATACACATGTGTGTGTGCCTGCATATATTCGTGCACCCATAAACATGAACATGTGCATACACACATGTGAACATTTGAGTTTTTTAAAGTTTCATTTAAAATTTATGTTTTGATATTTTCTTACAGGGCTGAACAGCACTAAACCACATTTGAAAGTCTGCATTGTAACTTGCTACATGTAGCACATTCTAGACCCTTTCTTTCCTCGTTCCAGACACTGAACATTTTGCAGTCAGTGCCAGAACAACCTTGAAAGCCTGGCTCCTCTGGCATCTCTCCATCTGGAGTTTCCTCTACTTAGCAGGTTGTCACAGAGACTGTAGTGACAGCCTTGGATCATTATCTCTAAGCTGTGTCTAGAAGGCCGCTGCTAGCTTACAGTAACCAAGACTTTGTTTTTGTGGTCTTCAGTGAGGCTGAGCACAGGACTGTCCCATTGCAGCTGGTCCCTTCATGCCCTGGTGAAGTCCCTTTTCATTTCTGCCCGCAGCATGCACTACACAGTCAGATCTTGAGTGTGAACTTCCTTCTTTCACTGGGCGGTCTGAAGACAGAATAGAGAACTGGAAAACCTCAAAATCTATTTGAAGGTACCACACACAAGAGTCCTATGAACTGAAAACCTTTTCTCTCCATATTGGTATTAGCCAATGTACAACCAAGCCCTACATGTGTTCTCCGTCTATCCCTGCACTCTGGCTAAACCACAAGATCTATCTCTCTTGTCTGGTTTGAATCAGGAGACAGAGAACCGAGGGATCCTCATGGACGGACCACCGAATAGGATGCTGCTCACTGTCTCTGCTGGCAACGGAAAATTGGATTCAGATATATTAGGATTTCCAGGTTCCTCTAGAATTCAGATTCCTTCCAGATTCCAAATTCCTCTACCTGCTCTTACATTCAACCCAGCAAAAGCCTAAGAACTAAAAACAGCTCTTACTTTGTCTTTCTTTTGCTCTTTGAGGATAACACAGTTTGTAAATCTTCTAAGCAGCCAGGGTCTGGAGAGAGAGGATTGTTTGCCTGAATGCACACACTCAGTCGGCTGCTCCTGGGTACAGAGAACTTGAACACACATCATCTTATACACAGTTGACTACATTTCTTACATGAGCCTTGTACTGGATACTTTTCTTCTTGCCAAAGCAAGATGTGTAACCAGAGCAACTTAAGGAAAGGTTTTTTGTTTGTTTGTTTTAGCTCGCAGTTCAAGGAAGCAGTCTATCCTGGCGGTAGGAGCTAGAGACAGCACACTGTATCTGCCACAAATGCCGATATACAGCTTGCTTTTCTTCTTTTATTTCATGCCAGCCCCACAGCCCACGGAATGGTGACCCCACAGTTAAAATCAGTTTTCCCACCCAACTAATCTAATCTAGCTAATCCTCCCATAGACATGCCCAGAGACACTGTGAGTCTTGATCCTGTGAAGCTGACAGTATTAACCATGACAGGACACGTTCCTAAAGTGTCTCTACAGACACTTACCATAACCTTTTACAAGGCCAAGGTATTCTAGAATGGATTTGTCTTTGAGACGGGGTCTCATTGCACAGTGCAGGCTGGTCTTGATCTAGCTCTATTTCCATCTCAGCCTTCCTAGTGCTGGGATTATAGGTGTTACTCGTTTACAGTATTTTATTTAAAAAGAAAAGTGTTTTAAGCCTCACAAATCTATATTTGAAATTAAATTAGCTTTTCTCATAGTATAAAAAGGTAGAACAATGCCATCTGGGCCTTTGAGGGGTTCTATGTTCCAGTAGGCATGATTTTTCTGATTTTGCAAACTCATAAATTCAGTACAGTCATCATCAACACCATAAATGTTATCATCCGAAGCCATAAAATTAAAACAGGGCGTGATGGAGCCATTAAGCCAGTGAGTTTTGCAGACATTGGCTCCTCCATGTACCTTGATGGGAGAACCCAGGGTGGGCTGCCTCTCCGTAGAACCTGAAGGGGATGCCACGGTGGGCTGCCTCTCCACAGAACAGCTGACTTAGTGGGGGACTGAGAACCACCTGCCAAGCTGTGTTTGCATTCTGCTTTGCCTGCTGTAGCTGTGTGGCCATCAGCAAACCCCTGCACTTCCCTCCAAGCTCTGCGACCTCGTGGATTACAGTGTCTGTCTCCCTTAATGGCTCTGTCTGAGGAATAAATAAGATGCTGTGGGAGACATTTGATAATCTCAGAAAGCAAACGTATTTCTTCTGCAGACATCTAATTGACAGGCCCAGCCTTTCTTGAGAGGGAACAAGGTATGATTTGAATGTAGGCCAGGCCTGGGCCTGTCACCCTCAGATCCTTCCTGGCCTCTTCTTTCTGTACCCCTCGCATCCTGTGTGTGGAGCGTGTACATGTTTGTGTGGATGTGTGCATGTTTTCCTGCGGGTGTGTCCAGGTGTGCACCTGAATGTGGGAATTAGGGGTGAATGTTGGCTGTCTTCCTCAATCACACTCTACCATACTTTGGAGACATGGTTGTTGGGGGACAAGTTGCTTGTTCATTTCCGGCCGCCTGGCTAGCTTAGACCCGAAATAATCACACAGAAACTCTATTCATTAAAACACTGCTTGGGCCATTAGCTCTAACTTCTTATTGGCTAACTCTTACATCTTAATTTAACCCATTTCTATTAATCTGCGCATCACCACGAGGTCGTGGCCTACCAACAAAGTTCCAGCGTGTCTATCTCCAGTGGCTCTATGGCTTCTCCCTGACTCTGCCTCCTCTGTCTCAGGATTCTGCCTAGCTTTCCCTGCCTACCTAAGTTCTGCCCTGCTATAGGTCCAAAGCAGTGTCTTTATTCATTAATGGTAATCACGGCACACACAGGGGACTCCCACATCACATGGTCTCTCACTACACCTGTTACTCACTTATTCAGTCAAACTGGCTGTCAAGTGAGAGTCAGGGAATCCTGTCCCCACCTCCCTAAGACAGGGATAGCAAATGCAAGTCACCATGCAAGCCCCAAGTGCAGCGCCATTTGGGTGTTGAAAGGTGAAACTTGGGTCCTCCTGCTTGCACAGCAAGTACTTTACCCACGGAGCCAGCTCCCCAGATCTCCCTCCTTCTTCCTTCTTGCTCAGTTTCGCCTGACTAGGGGCAAGGGACTGCAGACTGAACCCCGAAACTCCCCTATCAGTGGGGTCCAGTTAAGGAGAACACTAACTGGGGGAGTTACAGTAAAGAAAAAGAACAGTAAATTCCTCCTTTCTACCAGGGTCAGAGGCAGCTTCTATATCCGCCACCCTCACAGAGGGCTTTGGTCTCCAACATACCCATTCTACCCAACCCTCCAGTCTGGCTCTCTGCTGTGTTTGGCTTCTGGAGTGCTTCATTGACTCCTTCTAGGCTCTCAGCTCTCCCCTCATATGTAGGGACAGTTTGTCCGTGCATCTGAGTTTTCCTTCTCTTCTTTCCTCCTCCTCCTCCTCCTCCTCCTCCTCCTCCTCCTCCTCCTCCTCTTCCTCGTCCTCCTCCTCCTCCTCCTCATTCATGCTTACTTCCTCCTCTTCTTCCTCATCATCTTCCTTCTTTTGTGTTCTTAGTAAAGTCTTTCTTTTATAAAGACTTTAAGTGACTTCTGTTTCTCCTTTTTGACCTTTGCGGATACCTTAAGAATATTAAGAAGACATCTCAGCAAAAATGCTCTCAGAAATCCTTTTCCATAAAGGGGGAAGAGAACCAGCTGGCTAACATAAAATGCTGCATAACATTTTTACAGCTCCTATGTTCTGCTCCATCACACCCACCGATCTGCGCACCCACCCCGAATCCATCCAGCTATCACTTTCAAGTTTTGAATGTGGGGAGGGGAGATTAACTTCTGATCACACATGAATGAACTAGACCCACACGAGACAGCACAGGGGACCCAGAGGACACTGTGCTCAAATCAGGTGAAGACCAAGGAACACTTGCTTGGGAAGCAAAGGTGAGTTGGGTTCGTAGTCTGCTTTGGCACACAGAATCAATGAAGCTTTGTTGTTCTTTCTGCTGATTCCTACATTCTCCCTCACTGGTAAACTGAGGCAACCAGAAAAGCAGACTGGGAAGGAGCTATTATCACAACCCCATGGATACAGCCCCACTGCTCAGAACCGTCAGCTGCCCATGTGGAGTAGTTAGATACAGAGTTGGCAAACAGAGCTTGTCTTGTCAGCGGATTGGGCTGTCCCGCTAAGTCACTAGGCCCAGATTGCCAGGGCCTGAAAGGAGAGGATTAAAGAAAGTGGGAAACCTCAGTGTTGTAACTTTCTTCTCCAAGTGCCCCCCAATACCCACCCTTCAGCCACAAACATACTCACCAAATGAATTCTCTGAATCCTGCATTTTTATAGAAGGATTGGTACCAACTCACTGGAATGCCAGAAACCACAGACGTGGTCCAGCCTCCCCCACATCCTAGAGGGGTACGTTCTAAAACTCCGAATCAGCTAAGAAAGCCAGCTGTATACAATGTGGCATTTCCCATTCCTACTTACTGATGATAACCTATAATTTATAACGTGCTAAGAGAATAACAAGGGTCATTAATAAGATAGAACAATATAGTGTCAGAGAAGGGCTAAGTAATATTACTCTTGGACTTCAGGGCCATCAGGAAGTCAAGTAGGGGTCAGTAGAACACAAGCATTGTGATACCACAGCAGTTCCTTTGAGGCACTAGACAGCCGCTAGTGAGTAGTAGTGCATACAGGATAGTATGTTCTAGCTAGTTTTATATCAACTTAACACAAGCTAGAATCATCAGAGAGGAGGCATCCTCAACTGAAAAAATGCCTCCCAAAGATCTGGCTTTAGGCAAGCTTGTAGGGCATTTTCTTGATTAGTGATCCTTGGAGGAGGGCCCAGCCCATTGTGGGTGGGGCTACTCCTGGGCTGGTGGTCCTGGAAGCTGCTGTAAGGAAACAGGCTAGGCAAGCCAGTAATCAGCACCCCTCCAAGGCCTCTGCTTTAACACCTTCCTGTCCTGACTTCCTCCAGTGATGAGTAGTGAAGCGACAGTGTAAATCAAATAAACCCAGTCCTCCCCCCCCCCCCACACACACACACTGTGTTTCGTTACAGTGTTTCATCCTAGCAATAGTAACTCAGCCAAGACAGTAGATACACTGGACAAAGGAATGACCGGCATCTGAAGAGACACCAAGCAGGGTGGCTGGGGTTCATTATGATAGTGAGAACGGTGGACAAGTTGAAACATAGACTATTTATGAAAAATTTCACTGGGTACCATAAGAGTTCATAAAGTGTGGCACACTTGAGTGAGACTCTGCCGGTCACATCTGTCGCAAACAGCATAGGCGAGAGGGTAGGGAAGATTTTCTGTAAGTTCCAGATACCAGGAAGGTCCTGATCAAGCCTCCTTAGGATAGGTGTCCTGTCTATGAAAGGCATCCAGCACCTCTCCTAAGGACCTCCAGCGTTATTACAGATCTGCTTTAAAGATGTGGGGGCATCTATTTTAGCCCCGTGGCAAATCCACCTTGTAAATGTATTTCAAGCATAGCTCAGACCCATAGCTTTAGAGAGGCACTTAAGTTATAAACCAGAATATAACATCTATATTACAGAGGATGCTGTAACAATGTGTGTCCTTACTGCATTAATTTGTGCTTCATTTCAAATATTTTCTTTAATTTTCACAACTATGTACACCTGAACATTCAACAACAGTAATAGCGAATGCTTACTCAGGATTTGGTAAATGCAAGGGCAATCTCCTAAGGTTCGGAGTCCACTGGTTTATTTCAATCACCTGCACAGTCCTGGGGAAGGGGGAGCAGACATTACAATCGACACCACTTCTTAGATAAGGAAATGGAGGCCTGAAGAGATTAACTTATTCCCTCAAAGGCACACATGCCGTGAGCTGAACTTTTTAGAAACAAAACAAGAGTGTATGGGTGCACTTTACTGGGCCTGATGGAGCCCAGGCACGTCTGACACCCCTGTCTAAAACGTGCCAAGTGTTAAAGACGTCACCTCGAAGGCACCTTTGATAAAGGTCTATCTTTTATTGTCCTACCATATCGGTGCCTTTAAACATCTGGCTGTCGCAAAGGTCTCTGCCTCCTTTTCCACTTTTGCTTTCTCTAACCAAAGGTCATCCTGTAAGTTAACTGGGGTGATGGAGGTACTGATGCCTGAACCCGGTAAGCGTCCTTCTAGCACGTTTTAGTGTTGTGACCTCACAAGCTTCAGTGTGAAACTCGAGTGTGGACGCAAAGCAATCGTTTTACATCCGATTTCAGGGCGCTCTAGGAAATGGCCACGTCCAAAGCTTAGCTAAACCTGAACAACCCATAGGAGGGGAGGGGTTGGGGGAAGCGATGCGTCTGCGAAAACAGTAGCAGGGATTTAAAAAAAAAAAAATCTAAAACTTTTGCCCCTAGAGGCTGTAATTTGACTGCTGTCTTTGGCAAAAGTCCAGAAAGCAAGCTTAATCTCTTTCTGAGCTGCCTCCTCCTCTCTGCCGGGTCCGCCCGCAGGGCCCCCGAGGAGGCGGGCGGGGACCGCGACCCGCGGCGGCGGCTGGAGGAGCGGGGCGGGGCGCGACGGGCGCGTAGTGGGAAAGAGGAAGTGGAACCGGGCGAGCTGCAGGGCTTGAGGCGGCCGGAGCCGGCGCTGGAGCGCAGCGCACCGCGGAGCCTGGCGCTCAGGAGCCGCCCCTCTCCCGTAAGCGCAGCCAGGACTATTCCAGAGACCGGACAAGGGAAGCTGGAGGCCTCGACCACGCACCCGAATCTGCAGGTGGGGCGGTCAGAGCGCGGTGTCTGGTCCTGGGGTTGGAGTGGGGTGTGTGTTTCTGAGTGCTACACCTGGGAGGGGTCTGACGATAGCTGGCGGTGGCTGCTTGCCGTCCTGGGAGTCCCCAAGTCCGGGCTCACCCCGGTTCAACCTAGGTCTGCCGACCCGGTTCTCCCGCCCCTCGCGGCTGCAGTTTGCAGCTCTGTGAAGTTTGCTCAAGAGCCGCTGGGTGCCACCGCAACCCTCTAGTCCAGTGGAACTGTCCCCAAATAGGACACTCGGTGGCCAACAGCGGTGTGGACGGGAGGACAGGGAGTGTACTACGTGCTCCAGCTAGGAGCAGCCCTGAGGGGACAGAAATTCGCATGGACGCCCCATATCAGCTAGTCAGCGATTTTAGAAGTGAACGGGGGAGTTGAGAGCCCTTGTCTCATCCGTCACCCGAACAAACGCTAATACCTAGCGGTTGCGACTGTGTGGGCTGTTGGCGGCGGATGGCTGGAGTGTGTGTGTGGGGGGGGGGGGGGCATGCAGCAGGCCCCAGGGTGCCGGCCAGAGCAGGTCCCCTCTTTGTGTCCGGGTAGAGTCTCTCTCTCTCTGCACTCAGCAAAGTCGGGACGTCCAAAGGAGAGAGAGGGTCATTGGCTTGCTCGGTTTCACAACGTTCGTGAGAAACAATGAGGTAGATGATTGCTTTGCATAGGCTGTGTGAAGTTGGTTTGTGTAAAGCTGAATGCGGTGTGTGCATTGCTGGAATTTCATTAAGCTCAGGCCGGTCCTTGGCGCTCTCTTTGTACCACCCTCAGGTGGCCAAGGGCTACTGCACCTTTTTTTGACGCCCCCAGGGAAAAGCGAGTTTGTCTTGGTGGGGCATCAATCTCAGAAAGCTCCAATCTTCCAGACAGAATTGTTTTGAAACTTTGGAGCACACTGGATACAAACACAGTAGGATGCCAGAATGTTAAGTCCGGGTCAGATTTATCATTTAACCAAATTCCAGGCTTAGATTGCGTTAACTCTGTAAAACCAGTGCTCAAGGGTTATAGTCAGCCTATTTGAATTTTCAGTTTCTGGAGTTCACATATTTTCAAAAAATAGATTTTTTTTCTGTTGTTGCTAAACTGCTATAAAAACGTATCTAAGCCTATCGTGTCTGGGATCTAAAAGCTCTCAACTTTAGCCTTTCACTGTGGGACGTGAGAACAAGCCATTGCTGGTAGCTTCGACTTCCTCACTGATAAAGCCGTGTCTGTACGGGAGCCAGATAGTTTGAACTGGCCTCACTCCTCCCAGCGGAGGGTATTCATTTGCTCTATGGTAGCTAACACGTCTATACAAAAGTGAGGGGTTGCTGTTTGATCCTTTAACATCTCTGAGTCTGGCTTCCTGACTCCCGAATTAGTTTTTTGTCCTCTTGGGATCCCACCATGCCTAAGCCACTAAAACCAACCAGGAAGAAACTTTCTTCTCCAGAGTTCATGGCTTCCTCTCCAAGTGGGTCCCCACCAGCAATCCTTGCGTGACCTCCCTCTCGTTTCCTTTGCATGGCAGATTCCCCAACGTCCTCTGTAGAAGGACTAAACAGAATGAGAACAAACAGCTGTCTGGTAGTCAAATTTGTGCCCTAAGTCTGTCTTTCTTTGGTAGAATTAATTTGTCTGCTCTTCACCTTTCCCTGTGAGTCCACTTTTTTCAATGCCTTTAGTATAGATGATTGTTACAACAACAACAACAACAAAAAAAACCTTTTAAATTTTCCATGGGAGATTACAGCTGTCATTCAAAGAGGTTAAATTATCACGTTGTAACCTATAGAAATTGGCAGCCCAATTTTGCGAAACAAAAGACAACCAGTAGTGTTTCACGCTCCGGCTTTGCGCTTGTGATTTCTTTTGGTGGTCTAATTCAGATTTACTCGTTTGTATTCTGACATAAAAATAAAAAATTAAAAAATAAACGCCGAGAAACCGCAAGTCTTTTGAACATTTAGTAAACTAAAAGCGTTTTTTTCTGATCTATACTTTTTTATTCTCTATGCTCCATACACACCCCCCCCCCACTTTGTGGGTTTTTCTTCCTTTCACTGCTGGTAGTTAGCTCTTTCAAACAATTGCCACCTTGTAATCCTGCCGCAGAGGAGATTAGATCTCTAGGCTATTCAAGCGGGATGGCTCCTGGATGATGTGGCCCAGCCAATGATTAGGGGCAAGTATTCTAGGATTAGCCCTTGAATATGAAGCTCTTTTCTGGGCCCCATGAGCTTGCAGACCGGGACCCTGCTAAGAAAATTGTTCTGACCTGACCTGAATGATTTTATAACCAGGGAAAGTAACACTTATATTAGATCATTCTTTGGTTTTACTCATCTCCCCCGCCCCCGTTTTATCCTTCCTTCATATATTTCAGAAAGAATGCCCCTTAGCTCCAGAGCTGGACTGACGGTTGAATGAAGTAATCCATATTAAATCCTCGGCACATATGGTGTGCTTTGAAGATGGTAGTTGCTGAAAAGCTGATCCCTGGAGGGAGGGGTTTTGCTGGAGGTAATCCACTGTCAAAACTGCAGTTTAACCCAGCTGTGACTGACCTCCACTACCTCAAGGTGATGGTTGCATGGAGACAAATCTTCGTATTTATAAACTATTTATTTGGGGTTTTTGGGTAGGTGGGGAGTCTTCTCTTCACTTTTCTTAAGTGGGGTCTTACTATGGAGGCCAGATGGGCCTTGAACTCACAATCCTCCCACCTTTGCTGGGAGTACAAGTGAGCGTCACCAGGCTAGGCTGTGCTTCTCTCATTTCTTGACATAGGAAAAGACATGATTTCTAATACAGAGCATTGACATATTCAGGTACAGATCCTCTTCTAGGCAGTCATCTTAGACTTCTGCATAGCAGGCATTTGAGACAGCCATGTTTTATTTCAGGCCTGCATCAGTCTCACTTGGCGAAATGAAAAATTGACCCCAATCCATTGGCTCATGAGAGCCATGGGCAGCTGTGCCAAGTAGAACTCACTGACAGAAGAGGAGCCCCGCATGATTTGGATCTGACTGGCTTCACAGCCAGCAATGAATGCTGAGAGGGGGTGCTAGGCATGCCTGCTGGTCTTCTGGAAGTAGACCCTGGTTCATTGCTGAAGGACTTGGCCCCGGGGAACCTAAATACTACAGAACAATTTCATATATGCCTGGCTAACCTCCTTGTCAGTAGTTAGGAGTCCAGTGGAACTCTAGAATAGCTCTCATGTTGAACTCTGAGTATCTTGTCAACCTGTGGATATAGGGTACTGAATATTTTTTTTTCCCAATGAGCTACTGGCCAGGTAAAGATTTCTTCACCATAACATCTTCCTTGGGTGAGCAGAAGTGATCTTTGTACCTGTTTCTGTGACCCTGGCTAAACCAGCTCCTCTGTGAAAGAAACGGGCTTTATTTCCACAAAAAAAAAGAAAGAAAGAAAGAAAGAAAAGAAAAGAAAAGAAAAAGAAAAGAAAAAAAATAAGATATGTGAGAGCAATTTAAAGTATATAAGGAGCTACAGAAAAGGGTTGGTGGGTAATGGTCCTTGCTACTCTTGCAGAGACCTGGCGATGTGGTTCCCAGTACCCACATCTGGTTGGTTGTAACTTCAGATTCATGGATCTCACACTCTTTGGCCTCCTCTGGTGCGCACACACACACACACACACACACACACACACACACACACACCTGAAGTACAGAGGAGGCATTGGAGATGTAGCTCAGGGGAGACCACTTGTTGAGTTCTCCTACTGGCCTGGGTTCAGTCCCCTCGTGCCCAGAGCCTTAAAATGAACTGTAGGAGAATTTGTGTAAGTTGAAAGTTCCATTCCATCTTCTGTAAAGGATTTGAACATCCGTAGAACAATCCCGTCAGAATACTAAGAAATGTCTATGTTAAATCACGGCTTGACAGGAAGCCAAACCTGCCTGCCAGATCCACACTTCCATACCCCTGCCCTTTCTCCCTCCCCATGTGATCCTAGAGGAGAGTCAATTTGAAGAGTGTTAATGTTAGGGTGAATTTTTAAAACCAACTCTGGCTACGCCCACTGGTAATAATGTGATGGCGGTGGGGTGGAGGGAGAGCCGGGGTTTTCCCTGGGCCTTTAATTAAGAATGCTGTTTTGGTAGCTGTAATAACCACGGTGCTACAGAGGCCACAGAAGGAGCTTATCAGTAGAAGCCAGCCTGGCTATGGGATTTGGCTAAAAGCTAAGCATCCCTTTGACAGGTGGGGGTGGGGCATCCTTTCAAAATGTCAAAGGGATTGTGAGTCTCATGATAGCTACCGCTTCAGCATGAAAGATCAGACCCATACGACATCATGCTATGAGTTAGCTGTCGTATTTGGAATACTGTGTTGGGGAGTCATACGGGACACAGGTGAGTGATCTGTGGCTAGACAGGCCTAGCAGAGGAATAGAAGGGGTGAATTCTAGATCTGGTGCTGGCGAACATTCTACAAAAAGCCAGGTTTTAAGTATTTGGGACTTTGGGGTTCATATGCATTTATGTCACATGCTTTTTGGTTTGGGTGAGTTTTGTTTGCAATTACTTAAAAATGTAAAAACTGGTGGGCATATGGGTTCATAACTGTAATCCCAGCTCTGAGAAGACTCGTACAGAGAGACTGCATGGGTTCAGGCTTAGACTGCAGAGTAAGTTCCAGGCCAGCCTGGGCTACAGCATGAAATTCTGTCTGAAGACAGTAAATGACTGAATAAATTCATTTTTAAAAGTATAAAACAGACTCTTATCATCAGCCTTATAGAAACAGGATGTAGGACTGGGGAGATGGCTTAATTGGTAATGTTTTCTTGCAAACCCCAGGACTGGCATCTGTATGTATCAATTTAAAACACAACAAAACAAAACTGCCAGGATTATTGGCACAGGCTAGCAATTCCAAAAATGATCTGATCTCTGGGACTCCCTAGCTAATCAGCCTGGTCTATTTGTTGTCTTTCAGGCCAGTAAGAGGCTCTCTCAAAAGAGAAAGGAAGGGAGGGGAGGCAGGAGGGTAGGAGAAGGAAGGAAAGAAGGATGGGTACACCCAAGGTTGACATTTGTCCACTAAACAAATGTATACAGGTCATGTGCTTCCCCTTACAACACACACAGAGAATACATGGTAGCTGTAGTTTGCTACCTGTTCTGTATGAAATATATTTGATAATTACAGTATCATTCTGTATTTCCATGGAGACCTAAAATGAGTCGCTGCAAGGCTACCTGGTATGAAATTGAAATCTATCTTCTCTCTGGCATTCTCCCTTCCCTTTCCACTGTGGTTGGAAGTCTCTGCTGGGCCCTGCAGTCAGTTCCCGTGGAAATGGCCACATTGGCACATTCAGCCTGGGGTAGAATAGAGAGGGGAGAGGTTTGGCTGGGATGAAGTAAAAGCCACACTGAACCTTATTATCCCTGACTATAGGTGGAATGAGGACCCAGCCCTGCGCATGACACTCACCATTTGTGCCCCTGCTGCTCTCTTAGGCCCTTCCATGAAGTCCTGTGTCCCTTTTAGTCAGCATCACTTGCCGAGTGGGCCATTTCGTTTCTCAATGACAGTACATCTTTTCATCCGCAGAGGAAGGACATGCTGCCTCTCTAGAGACCTTGTGCATCACACCGGGCAAAGAGCAGGTGTCTACATCTCCATGTTACACAGCAGCTTATAGCTGAAGCTGTTAAGAAGCCAAAAGAATGTCACGATTCCTGTTGATTGACATTCTATTTCAAGCTAAGAAAACAGTCTGGGCTCTCTCTTTATCTGCTGGGTCTTACCTATGTATTTAAGACATGATTTCATGTAGCGCAGGCTGGCCTTTAACTCACTATGTTGCTAAGGGTGACCTTGAACTTCTTGTCTCTACTTTCCAAGTGCTAGGATCTCAGGCATTCTCCACACCATGGTTTCATACAGTACTAGGGTCAGACCCAGGTTTTGCGCATGCTTGTCAGTTGTGTTCCCAACATCTCCAGTCCCTGGTTCTCTGTCTTTAAAGTACCTAGGATGAACTGCTCATTCTTGGGAATGAATGAGATTTTCCACTGTAAAACAATTAGTAATTGATCAATTTCACATTAGTAACTGATCAATGGATGTTAAATTTTATTCGGCTCAGATCCATTGATTGAGAACCTACTGTGTTGAGAATAATGCCTGACCAACCTGAGAGATGGTCTCCATAGAGACACAATTAGGGTGATGGGAAAATCAGAGTGATGGATGTGTTACTCTTCACTGGTCCTCGAGGAATCCTCTAGAGGAGGCAACATTTCCTTGGGACCATAATAATAATGAGTTCTAAGGTCCCTTTGAGATACACCGTATTATCAGCTGGAAAGCAAAATGTTAGGCAAGCACTCCACCACCAAACTGGATCCCCAGCTCCAAATATACTATTTTCTACCTTTTTAAGAATTGATGTCTGTGTTTTTGGTCTCACTTTGTTAACCGAAGGCAGCCTCAGATTCTGCATCCCCCTACATCCACGTCCGGCATCCTGCAGGGAAATGTATTTTTATTTATACTGCATGCATATCTATAGCTGCACAGCGTCCCACCGATGCCTTGCCCTGGGACAGAACCTTCTTTCCTATCTCTTAGCTCTCAAATACTAACTTGGATTTGACAAAGAGTTTAATTAAATATTAACATAATAATTTTAAAATATTTCCATACATCTATGACCTGAAGTATTTTTAACAATCAATCTGGTCTGGCCAAAGGGTCTCAGTGAATCCTTCTTAAGTGCGCTTGCCCTACTCGTGACTTGTAAAGGGGAAAGCTGAGCCCTTCCTACAGCCAGCTCATTCCCTTGGCAGATGTCTGCTGAGGTCTGGGAATCCTTACTGCAGTGTGGCTGCCTCTCTAGAGCAAAGGCGTTAGCTGCCTGCGAGCTGGCGCTCTTCTGTTTTCGAGATTTTACTGAACACGGATATTGAATGTGCCTTTGCCCCTCCCTATCCCAGGAGGCCGACTGGCCCTGTGATGGAGAAGGTTTGGGTTTTTGTACAATCAAACAGCAGAGGCTGCGCTCCATTCAGGATGCCTTCGCTGCTCTGGCAAGCCTCTGGCTTTTCACACCAAGCTGACTTCCTTCCAATAGGACTCCACCCTCCTCCTGGTGAAGGACTGATGGGCTGCTTCAGTCAGTGCTGGTTTCTCTGAGCACCCTCTAAACACCCAGCCCTGGTCAGGACCTTTGCTCTGCACCCCTACTTGGAGCCTGCTGTTGTCCACAGCTCTCTCCCCGTGCTCTCCTGTGTCTTTAACCCCCTCGGTGAGGGTGAGCATGCGCAAAGTTTACTTCCAGCTGTGATGAAGTGGACCTTTGTGCTGCTGTGTTCTTCGTCTCTGGCACATCACCCAAGTCCCTAGCCCTCCATGTCCCTCCTATCACCCTCTCTGAACCTAACTACTGATGTCAGAGCAAAGTGCCCTTCTTGTACCAGGTTTGACAGGGAGGATAGATCAATGCCCGGCCCAGGAGGGACAAAATGCAGGCCCTTTCCCCTTCCTGAGACACCCTTCCCTTCTTCCCTCCACCTTCCCATGTGACTAAAGATCCCCACGTCCCTGGAGGTCTTCAGAACAGACACCCGGCCTGACTGAAATCTGAGTCTTGGGGAACAAGTAGCTGCAAAGCAGAAGTCATTCCTTCGCATTCCGAGGATGCGTGTTAACCACGGTCCGGCTTGTATCAAGGTGATTTAAAGCTGCCACCAACCTGTGATGAGAAAGTCGGCAAAGAGCTGAGGCCACCAGGAGAAGGGAAGGGGCTCTCAGAGCTCAGCCCCCGTGGCTGTGATTACAGGCGTCCTCAAACCCTGACATCTGTGCTTCTCTGATGTGCTGCACGGGAGAAAGACTGTAATCGGAGGCATAAATGTACCACCCTGTGTTTGCTCCCTTGAACCGCATAGCCCTGTTATTAGTGTAAGTATCTCTGTGGTGCTAACATGTTAGAGCTGCCTCAGAGGAAGACATGGCTCCTTTCTGGAGCAACATACTGTTAACATACCCGGTGCCTCAGACGTTTTAACCTCTGAAACTACTGAGCACAGGAATGACGGTGCCGGAGAGTAGGTCTAACTCAGGGGTTTGGCATCACTGAGGGGGAGATGGGTAGGGGAGGTTGCAGGGAGATGTGGCTTTTAAAAAATGAACAGATTTCATCTGGACCTTTCTTATCCTCTATGGGAGGCTCTATAAGGAATAGAGTAATGCGATACCGTGGCAACAGATGGGACATGGGGACTGGAGGGGTTGGTTAGTATTGGCTCACCGAGAAAAGTGCACTAGGAGTTCTTTGGAAGCTTCTGGGGCACGGTTATGGAGACAATCACGGTGGTCTTGGCTCCTGGCTACTTTTCCTCACTATCTGTGTAAAGTGCTCCACTCCCACACCACACACATGTGCCTGTAGCAACTGGGTGTTAGGTTCGACTGTACAGAAGGCTGTTTAATCCAAGTCCTTCATGATATCCAGCCTCCAAGATACTATAGTGATGAGAGGAATATGAAAATAGCGATTTCAGGGCCCACACGTGTGCCCCGCCACAACGAAGCCTAAAATCCAGGCGGCTCTTCAACAGTCCTGTCATGAGGACTTGTTCTTTTCACTGCTGCCTTTTGGAACGTACCTGAAATGGAAGCAGACACTGTGGGGTTCTCAAGACAGCTGGGATGTGTTCCATACTTAGCAATGACTTTCAAAATTCGAAATTCCCCCAGAGGAGGGGAATAAAGGAAGACTCATTCTGTGTTGTGATCTGTCATGTGTCAAAATTTTGTCCAGCCAGGTTCTTTTGCTTAAAGAATTTCTAAATTGGAAGTCAGCATTTCTTTGCCCCTAATGTCTTACAGAAATGAGAGGGCTAGAGGAGTGGCTCAGTGGGTACAGTGCTTGCTGAACCTGAATTTGGGTCCCCAGTACCCACAGAAAATATAGGTGTGGCAGTGCACACTTCTAACGCCAGTGCTGGGGGAGGGAGAGAAGGCAGAGACAGGTAGGTTCCCATAACTTCATGACCAACCAGTCTAGCAAATCCGTTAGTGCTAGGTTCAGTGTGTGACCCTATCTAAAAGAATAATACTAATAACAATTATGATAATAATGTGGAGAGATTCCAGAAGATACACAGTACCAACCTCTGGCCTCTATTTGTTTACACACAGGTACGTCTATCCATGCACACACATGTGCACACACACACACACACACACACACAGAGAGAGAGAGAGAGAGAACCATTTTTGCACTAGCTAAAGACATACCGACAACAACTGTTGCAAAACTCACCTTAGTTTTAGATTGTTCATATATGCAGAAAACACTTGGCGAATGCTCAGATCCTTCAGTGAGAAAATTCACCACCTCAGTATGCATAATGAACGTTCATAGCACTCCTGTCTAATATCATCTTGTTTTATCCCCTGTTCTTTATTGTTATCCAAATTCAAATGCTGCTTTGGAGTCACTGACCATGGAAACACGTGTGCATGGAAAAGACATGTGTGTTTTCCTGAGGTCTCAGTCTTCAGGTGAAATAGTGAAGAGAATGAAACTGGGAAGGGTGTGTCTGTCACCAGAAGGTTAAATGCCACCTAAACTAGAGGTTTACAACTGTGTAATAAAGATTTTATGAAGCTGGACATGGTGGCAACCACTTGAAATCTCAGCACTCTGGATGCTGAGGCAGGAAGAATCAATAGTTAAAAGTTAGCTTGGGATACATGACAGGATCCTGGCTCACATATACTAGAAGAAAAAACAAAACCAGACGTTCTAAGCTTTCTAAGCTTTTAGTGCATCATAACCTGGGTAAAGAGCAGCTATCCTACTGCGGTTTTTGCACATCATGTTTAGTTTTGTGCTCTGTTACTAGGTAGCTGGAGCAATAAAACCAACATGAAAGTAACTGGGCAAGTTTACCTGGGTGTTACAAGGTTACACGCTGAGTTTCCTGAGGCGGCAGTCCATCATTCAAGATAAGGAAGAGGGGCATAGTGCATTTGGTTGGCTGTGGAAGAGACGGATTTTCACGTGGGTACTTCAGGTTACCCGTTCGCTCAACAATCATGCTTTCCTAGTTCTGCATGTGCAGTGAAGAGCCAAGCTGGACGAGTCTGGAGTGACTTGTCGACTCCATCCAATCGCTTGAAAGAAAGCTGAGCAGTTAGGTGGGGCTGGAGAGCACAGCGTTTGACCTGCTGGTGGGAAGACATGATCAGAGGGTGCATGCATCTGGGACTGTAACTAAAGCCTGAGACAGCCGCCTCCTAAGGAGAAAGTGTTTAACTGTTTATTAGCCTCACTGTTGTAGAGGGTCTGGTCCGTGACCGGTCAGGCCGTTTCCTATGGAGCCTCCGAGGAGGTACAAAATCACAGGAGCAGCATGTCTGCCATGCAAAGCCACCAATCTCACTAGGAGCCAGGACACCAAATGAGTGAAGAAGGCTCAGGGGTCTATGAATTTCCTAGAGACCGCCCACTAAGCCTTACCGCCTAAAGTGCCCATCACTTCCCAGTAGTGCCAAGCTAGGGACCCAGCCTGGACCTCCCAAGCCCTTTGTAACACTGTGTTAGCCAGCTTTCCATCACTATGACAAAATGCCTAGGATAGACAACTTATGAGGAGGAGGGGTTTGTTTTGATCCACTGTGATTGGCCTGCTGCTTTTCACTTGTGGCAAGGCAACATACCATGATGGAAGCCGTCACAGGGGGAGTGGTTCACATCTTACTCACCAGCAAGCAGAGAGGGGGAGTCCCTAAACTCCACTTTAAGGACATGCTCCCAGTGACCTCACTTCCCCCAGCTTGGTCCTAATTCTTAAAGGTTCTACTAACTCCCAATGGCACCAGAGGACTGCTGGGAGATGGACAGACCCAGTATTGGAGAGACCGAGCATCTAATCCATGGGGTTTGTTTGGTGGAACACTTATCCAAATGATACCAGGGACCTTCCAGAGCCAAACCGCAGCAGAGAGTAACCTCAGGCAAGGTTGAGTCATAGCAAATGAGTGATCTTGAGGATATCTCAGGGAAGAAAAGATAAGTATGGAGAATCATGATTGAGGAAGAGACAAGCACTATGTGTGTGCAGGATGAGATGTAAGTGAGTCGACACGGAGGAGGGAGACAGATGCTAAGCTGTGCAGGTCTTTGGGATATTGAAGATCTTGGCCATGATTCAGCCTGTGATGTCAGGCGATGGGTGGGCCTGAAGCTGAGGAGCCACATGCTCTCTTCAACAGCTAGTGATTTTTCTGGCTGCTATGTGGAGAACTGTGTTAGAAAGTTCTGGAAACAGGCAGAGCTGGAGCGATACAGAGGGAGGTCGGTAGCAGAAGAGTCTGTGAAGAGGAGGTGGATTTAGAACTGAATGTTTGCCAAGATGATACTGGAGAGATTTGTGGGATAGTGAGTGGCATTGTCACCAGGATTTGCTTTGCTTATCCAACTCCATGTCTCCCTTCTGTCTCCTCAACACAAAGTAAGCAGAGTAGCACATGGCTGGGCATGAAGCTCTCCATGAAGCTATAAGCTCATCTCCCTTTCTATTCATAGGCCCAGGACCCTTCCTTTCAGCTCTTAGTTCCCTCTAGTCCACCACTTAAGATGTGGTTGTATATGTGCATGCTTATGTAGTTGAGTAGATAAGTTGAAGTTCTGGTGTCAATCATCAGGTGCTTTCCACCTTTTGTTTGAGATTGGCTTTCTCGTTGGCTTAGAACTTGGCCAAGCAGGCTAGACTAGCCAGCCTGTAATCTTCCGGGGCTCTTCCTGTCTCTGTCCTCCCATCTCCCATCTATGGGGTCACAGCAATTGTTGACGTTTTATCATGTGTGACTCATGAGTCCTCTTCCCCCTTTCCACCAGGGAACCTGATCTTCTAAGGGTCTCCTGTGAGGAATTGGCAATGGTCTTGTCATGCTCAGAGGACAGAGTTCTACAAGGGACGGGCAGTGAACACGCCCAGTTTCAAAGCACAGACTTTACTACAACCTCCCAAAATGTCTAAACTGAGAAGGCATGCCCAGGAGAGATCATTACTGCACCAAAACCACTTTCTATAGTCCTGTTAATGAACTGTTAGCTCAGACCTCCCTGGTGAGTTTTCTTTCCAGCTTTTTTCTCTTTACTCTCATTCCCACCTCCTTTCCCTCCTCCCCTCTCTTATTTATATCTTTAGCTACCTGCTCGGAAATCTATTTCTCAACTGATTTGTGAAATAGAAATTGTATTGTTTTGTTTGCTTGCTTTGCTTTTATTTCTTAAAACTAATTTCCATATTAGGAGGGAAAGTGATTTGGTTCATATTTGCTCTGGAGGAGCTGGGCATCTAGAGAGGGAGGGTGGACAACTAAATGGGCATTGAGATGAACACATCATGGAGCCTCAGAGATGGTTCAGTAAGTACAGCATCTACTTCACACATGTAAGCATCCGTCTTTGGATCCCAAGAACCCATGTAAAAAGCTGGGTGCTGTGGTGGGCACCTGGGAATGCAACACCAAATTTGAAAAGTCTGCTGTTATTATTCTCAGGATCCGAATTCATGACTGTAGGGAGATTCAAACTGGAGACTCTTAAATGGTGCAGTAATTGCCCTGTGGTGTATAATCTCAGTTTGCAGAGATGTGTCCAAAAGACCCTGTCATAGAAAATAATAATGAAATTCTAGTAGCCTAGTTTTAATGGTTATGTTGATTAGAAAATGGTCAAATGACTCTTCTCCTGGAATATTCTGACTTAAATTTTCTGCCTCAAATCATAAGGCTCATAAGGCCCAATTGCTTTTCCGAAATAAATCAATAAAAGCAGGGGAGGACACCATGATGCAGTAGGTTGGTCAGAGCCTCCCACTCCTATTTGGATCCCTCTGGAATTTATCTAGCTGGCTTTTGCACAGTTGGCTCAAAGTCACCCATGCAGAAATGGACTCACAGTCTCTATTTCCAGACACACCTCTAGCTTCCTGGGATCCCCCTCCGATCCCTTTTCAGTTCTTGTTAACAGCGCCACAATTCAGTGGTCACAGCGAGACATTTTCCTTCCCTTTCCTGCATGCTCTGGTCAGTCAGAAACAACTTCTTGAATGAACCTCTGTCGGTATTCACCTACCCAGGCCTCTTTCCCATCCTCTTTGAATCCTGCCTCCTGCCTATCCTCTGAGGCAGTTCTGGTGGATCTGCCTAAAGCAAATGACAACACTGAGTGTATTTCCACGGACCTGTTCTGTTGACTTAATTCCAATGAAGGTTGGTGGGAAGCATAAGGCAGAGAGAGACACAAGTCCCAGATATAAGGCATTTAGAGCTTCTTGGTCACGTCTGTCTTTGATACCTCAGGATCAGCCCAGAGGCAGACACATGGGCTTTCTTTCCAAAGCACTCAGGATCCAGCTACTTCATCTAGTCACCAGTGATTTTATTTGGTCCAATCATTGTCACCTAAGTTATTGCCATAGGTCTAATTTTGTCCCTTTGCTTACACCCAACCCCCCACCCCCTGTTTTCTATACAACACTAACTTCATTGTTAGTTATGTTGACCTCTGTGAGTCCCCATCTTATCTGGCCAGAAGCTATTTCATGGAGTGTCCTAGGAGATGCTCTCTGACCTAGCTCCTGTATTGCTCTCATCTCATCTCCTGATCTTCATTGGCCCATTGACCTTTTTGTGATTCCCTGGTATCCCATGCTCTAGCCTGTTTTCATGACCGCTGCCTGGACATCCTTGCCTATCTCCCAGGGCCTTTATTTATTGTCCCTCTCTCTTGCTGGCTTCCTGCTCACATGTCCCCTTACTAAAGAAGTACCTGATACCTTCCATAGACCTGGAGTCCATAGAATCCTTGCAAGCACATCCTTCTTGCCCCACCTCATTTTTATGGATGCCTTTTATCCACAGCTACCATATTGCCTACTGTCTGTCCTCCCCACTGTTACCACAGCAGAGGTCTTATGCCGTTTGCTGCTGTGTTTCCAGTGCTTTAGCGCAATGCCAATGGTAGAGAGAAGATTAAATGTTTGTTCTTAAATTGATGTCACTTTGTCAATTGCCATCTCTTCCTCTATTTGGTGTGTTCTGGTCCCCAAATCTTTTACATCATGTTCTAAAACAGACACTAGCAGTCCAGAATATTGTGGGTGGCTGAACAGTGGTGATGATACTGGTGGTGGTGGTGGTGGTGGTGGTGGTGGTGGTGGTGGTGGTGGTAATAATGATGGTGAAGGTGGTGGGATTGATGGTGATAGTCAGGATGATGGCGGTGATGGTAAGTAGAGAGGTATGTATGGAGGTGACAAAGGAGATGGAAAACCCCCCTCCCATGACTCCCCTTTCTCCATCCTCGCTCTCACTTTCCAGAGCTTCTAGAGAAGTATTCAGAGGAACACCCGACTCTTTCCAGGAGAGCCTGCCCTCTAGCTCCATCTTATCTAGAAGATTCTGTATCTGTGCCCCAGATCCTGCCCCATTCAGGTTCTGCCTCCCTGGTCCTCATCAACATAATCAGTACAGCACGAGATGTGATAGTTAAACGTTCAACTCTGGAGCTAGACAGCTTCATCCCTGAGAGCTTTACAGACTGTGGACAAAGTGTTCAGCCCCTGTAAGCCTAGCACGGTCATCTTACACATAATAAATGAATCCCAACTTCCTGGTGTTATGAGGATTGGATCCAAACATTTTTTAACATGTTTGCAGAACCCAGTCCCAACTTAAAGAAAAAAAAAAGTTAGGGAAATGTTAGCCATTATTTTCACCAAATTTCTTTAAAGCAAATTTCATAAAATGAAAATAATCCTCTTATTTCTCAAAAACTAGATGTTTTTGATTTGATTGTTTTGTGTGTATTAGCTCCTTACTCTAATATAGACTGTCATTTTATCCACATCTTGGATTTGACTACTACATAAAATAAATATCATCTGACTATGTGAAGATTGTGTTGATCTACCCACCTCTCGCCTCCCTCCTGTGATCTAATTGACATACCATAAATTGCTGTTGCTTTATTATCTTTCCAAGTTCCTTGCAGGGAGGAACGAACCCTCTAATTAGGGAAATTTGCAGACAGAGCTAAGTGGAGAACATACTGCAACGAAGCCCCATCTTCAAGACTCAGCAATTATGAACGTAGTGCCAACCCTAGTTCATCTGCTTTCCCTCCTCCACTTTAAATTATTAAAAGCAAATACCATGACTAAGGTGTAGTCTCATTGCTAGGGCACGCTCAGTGAATGTAATGGTCTAGATTCTGTTCCCAGCTGCTTCCAAAGAGCAGGTCCTAGATAGCAAGTTATTTTGCCCACAGATACTTCAATTTCGGACTAACTTTTCCATCACTGCCCATCTCTAATGAAAATAACACAGCTCCTAATGCCCACTTCTACTCTGTCTGTGGTCTATTTAAATCCTGTTAGAGCAGGATTGCTTGCGTACTTAGTTCACTGTTCCAGCCCAAGCGTATAACAGCAAGGCAATGCTTAAATAAATGAATGAACAGTTATATTCGAAACGAATTATAGGAGATAGCTTTGTTTTTTAAAAAAAAAAAGTGTAAGTGCTGCTTGTGGCCTTGGATTATTGCTTTTTGGCTTTTTGATGAAAATCAAGCATGACTGATGTATAATGTAGGTCATAAGACTCATGTAGTAACTGAGGCACAATTGCCTTGTGTTGGTGAACATCACGCAGATATCACTGTCACCCAGTTAGCAGAAACTTTCAGAGTGCCACCTGGGGAGACACCGTCCTTGTACCTCATTCTTGACTCAGCTTTGAAGTCCTCTCTGTTTTCCCCTTCTTGAATGGGGAACAAAGGTCACCTGGCTCTTGCAGTCAACTTGGATAAGGTGTGTTTGACTCTAAACTGTCGACTTACTAGCTATTTCATCACCATCAAGTGAGGGGTAATTAGACGACGAGATAAGATTGTTGTGGACACTCACAGGTAGAGTGGAGGTGTTCTGCCCTGGTGTTTGGCTTAAGGTGCTGCTTAGTGAACTATGATGGCCGTTCTCTTATCTCAAAGAAGCCACACGGTTGGGAACATCCAAGGCAAGAATTGTTGAGACAGAGGGAAGGAACCCTGATGGAAGCTGTCCCCCCAGCCAAGTCGTTTCATGGTCTCCTTGTTCTTGCGCCCAACTGTTTGTTTCCAGGGTGGTGCTTCAGGGTTTCCCACAGTTGTGAGGATCTGTGTGACGAAGAGCGAGAAGTGTCACGCTTTTCTGTCTGCTCTACCCTGCCCATCTGAAGTTGGAAGAGTTTTTACTGCTCTTAGATTTTTAAAGTGATATTATAGTTCTCCCTTCTTTTATACAGTAAGGGTAAATCGATTTTCTCATGCAAGTCAGGTGTGTTCTGCATTATACATTAGGGAGGTTTCATCACCCCTCCAGAACTAGGTCTCTGTCCCTGTAGCCCCGAGTAAATGGCCGCAGGGCACTACAGATTCCCATCTGAGCATGGTGGCCTGGCGTGGTGAGTGCTTCACCCACGCAGCCGTCCTAACTGGCTCGTCAGGAGCACATTAGAATCCTTCTCAGGGGTTTGCACACGAGGTTTGCATCCCCTTCCCATATTTCATTTAGCGTGTAGAAATGCCCTTTCGTCATCTTGTTTTGAATTAAGTCATTCTGTATTTCCAAGATCACCGTTGATCTGAGGCAAATTAACTGATATTTGAAACAAGTACTATGGTAGGTAATAGAGAACCTGAGCAAAACCCACCCTTCTCTGTAATTGGTTGGTTTTTTTACACTTTGCTTTTTGTGGGACCCGCCACCCAGCTCCCAAATAAATCACATGGAATCTTATTCTTTCTTATGAACTCTTAGCTTGTTTCTAGACAGCTTTTCTTAACTTATATTATCTTGTCTACCATTTGCCTCTGGACTTTTCTCTTACACTATTCTGTATACTTTTTTTTTTTTACTTCTTACTCCATGGATGGCTGTGTAGCTGGGTTGCTGGCCCTCGATGACCCCCTCCTCTTCTTGCTCCTTTCTCTTTCTTCTCAGATTTCTCCTATTTATCTTCTCTGCCTGCCAGTCCCGCCTATTCTTTCTCTGCACAGCTATTGGCTGTTCGGCTCTTTTAGATCAATCAAGTATTTTAGACAGGCAAAGCAACGCAGCTTCAGAGTTAAACAAATACAGCATAAAGAATGCAACACATCTTCGCCTCATTAAGCAAATGCTCCACAGCACAAACAAATGTAACACATCCTAAAATAATATTCCACAACACTTCTCCCGACACTCACAGTGGATTCCTGACCCTGATAATGGTTCCACATCACATACCACTGGGCCCTTTCCCACATCACCTGTCTGCATCCTTCTTATCAAACAAAACCCATAGAACAACCCACAGGTCTCCTTCCCAGTGTTCTCCCTCTGCCTCATTTGCCCCTCTAGAGCTGGCACCTGCCCTGCCCTCCTGCATCAACTTCTACATCTTTCTAAATCTCCCTAGTAGAGAGCATGTACTGTGCACTTACTTAAATTCCCACAGCAGCAAAATTATGTGTGTATACATGTGCATGTGTGTGTATATGTATACGTTTGTGATGTGTGTATGCATATATGTATTATAAATATGTGTATTTATATATGTATGCATATTTGTGTATATATGTATGTGTATATGTGTGTAATATGTATATGCATGTGTATGTATATGAATGTGTATCTATTTATCTGTGTGAGTTCACATGAGCTAGGATATATTTGAGAGGAATCAGACCAAAGAGGAATCAGAGTGGGCAAGACCTACTGTAAGGAATGGGATGTTCCTGAAAACAGAGAAAGGGAGACTGAACAGGCCAGGCATAGGGAGTCTGGTATGAGGAGAAGAGAGCCGTGGAGAGCAAAGGGGTGGCTGGTTTGTCCTCTCTCCGAGATCTCATCAACTTGCTAGCCATGGCTTCCTGTTGTACCAGGGAGCAGCAGGTACAGGGTCGATGGGCTGCAGGTGTGCATGGCAGTGGTGAGAGGTAGCTTTGCAGGTAGTTATGAATTTCATGTCCATGAGTGCATTGAATATGCATAGTCATTTCCACATCATAGAGGAGGAAATTTATAAGTGTACCAAAAAGGCACAAAAGTGTACATATGTGAATTCACAAAAAAAAAAAAAACACCCAAGTGTTCCATAGCAGTATTGATCCCACACCCAACAGATTGGTGTAGATCCTGCGATTTTAGTAGATGCGTGTTGGGAGTCAAGACAACAGGTGAAGGGGCGTCCAGTGGCATAAAAAGTAGAAATTAATATTTCCTCACAAGTCCAAACAAGCTCAGGGCTAGGAACTGACTGTCTCCATCAAAAGATCCAAGCCCAGGCCTGCTACCCTGTCCTGAGAAATGACACCTTGATTATGGGCAAACACAGCCTAGTTAAAATTAAGAGTTGTGTTATTGCAGATGGAAAGAGTGACCCTTTGGGAGACAGTTGTCTAGTAACAGAAGAGCAAAGTATCTCATAAGATGTGGCAGTCGCGAGGCCAGGAGAGCCTGTAACCAGTCACTAGGATGGACTCTCCAGGCTGTTTGCCACTGGAACTCACAGAAGTCCTCAGGACTTGGCTGACTTCTGAGATGTTTTCTCCTGGGGTTAAATCCATGTCTGAGATCTTTAACAGCTCATGTTGAACTAAGAACTGGATATTTTCAGCCAGCACTTGTCTGTGCCAAGGACTCTCTGTTGCTGAATTCAGTCCGGAGGGGAAATAATCGAAGATGCCAGTCATCATAGGCTGCCAGTCATTCATGGTGGCAACAAGAAGCACTTGAAACCCAATGTGCATTCCCCATTTGGGTGACGTCAGGACAAGCTCACCTGACACAGCCTTGCAACCCCCAAATCGTACCCTACCAACCCCACATTCACATCGGCCTGATGAACCAGAGGCAAAGGCTGAATATTCTCAACCTACTATGATCAAGTTAAAGTGCTGGTAAATGATGACAGTTAGAATTTCGGGCTTGGAGGGAGGGAGGTATGATTGAGAATTATTTAGAGGATAAGAGAGCGAAGAGCCAAGGTAAAAGAATGAGTTTCACTTGTGTCTTTTCAGAAATGTTAGTTTGTCTTTTTCTCTCTATTGCACATTCCCAGTGAATTGCAGGAAATTCTTGTGACGGGGGACCCTGTGTTTGGAGGGCTTGTTAGTTAGAAAAACACTCATTTGGTGGTGTGCTTCTGGTGAAGATTATAGAATCCATTATACGCCACTGATTTTGAAGAATAGCAATCCGTTTAATCACACTTGTGTTCACGGTGGCCCACAGAGGAATTAAAAGACTTCCTTTGAAAAAAAAAAGTTTGTGCTAAAATAGCACTTTTATCCTCACTAAAATTGTTGCTGCTGGTGCTGGAGTTTCAAAACCCAACTTGATGTCCTAGTGAAATTTAAAAGGCCTCAATCAGTAATTAACCAGTTAATTGCTGGCATGGTAAAATTGACTCATACTTTTGGATGTACTGAAGAACCTCACATGCCCCTTGGCAGATTGTGTCTGTGTGTCTTGAACATACAGGATGTTCCATTTGACAGCGTTTCCCATAGAACTCAGGAAGGTTTGGTTGGCTTTAAAGGTTATTTCTTTCTGAGTTGTCTAAGGGAGTTTCACATTGCGATGCTGATGGTGAGCTGTGAATACGGCTACTGGGCTGGTCTAAGTCAGTCTGTGAAGCCAGGCAAGAGAGCCCTCCCCAGGGCTTCTACTTACAGGGGATTTCCTTCCATTCTCTGAGTGCAGACAAACCCACTGCAGCTAACCCATGGCCGTATCAGCAAGCATTGTTTCGTGGACAGCCTGGGGTGTGGGAACAGGTCTGCATGGGAGAGAGAATGCATTCAAACACGGGAGCAGAAGTGGATGCAGAGTGCAGCTGGGGTGGGAGTGAGGTCTGTGTGTGCTGTGGTATGAGTGTGTGTGCACAGGAGACGTACATAAACATGCGTAAGGTTTACTGTAAATTACACTGACACGTGACTCGATTTGGAAATAATAACAAAAAGGGTAGTGATTTTTATGGATACTTCTAAGGATGTTTGCCCAACATGTGTAAGTGAATATAATTCTAATATGAATACTGCTTGGGGTTTTCTTTTACATTAATAAGTAAGACAAGGAGCTTGGGGCGTGGCTTAATGGGTAGAGTACTTGTCTGCTATGTATAAAACTCTGGGTTCCATCTTCAGTGCTGTATAAACCAGGTTCAGGGATACACACCTACAATCCTAGCCCTCAGTAGGATCAGAAGTTCAAAGTCCTTCTCTGTTGTATCATGAGTTCAAGGCTAACCTGGGATACATAAGATCCCATCTCAAAAAAAAAAAAAGGCAAAAAGAGACAAGGAAGATATGGGTTAGTGCATTGATTAGCCACAGTGGCTGTTTTGAATCAGATCATTAGTGTCCAATACAGGGTTTGGTTTCTTCAATATAACAATTGCATATACTACCTTGTTTATATTTAATCTTAATCTATATTATTTACACTATTGCTTGCTGGTACATAAAGAAAGGGGAGGAGGCAGACCTCTGTTCACTCAGGTCCTTGACTGGCCTTAGCCGGGAAGACCCAGGTGCCGGCATCTGATGGCATTCTCAGCCTAGAGGAAATGCTCGACTTGGCAGTGGCCTGTTTCTGTGTCTCCAGGACACACTCGAACCAGCTCTGGAGGGTCCTGATTGGACAGAAGATTGCTGCAGCAGCCTGGACTCTCCTTGGTTTCCATCCCCAAGATCCCCAGTGTTTTGCAGGAGTGGAAGGGATCTGCATCAGTACTGCCATCCTCGTGGTGACCATTATGTCTGCCCAGCCCTTCCTAATGCGAGGGAGGGCTGGAAACCTGTTTCATGCATTTTTATTTGATGTATACATACATATATATGTATACACATTCAAGTGTGAGTGTGTGTGTGTGTGTGTGTGTGTGTGCGTGCGTGCGTGCGTATGACAGTCTGGCTATGTTGCCCAGGCTGAGAGTAAACTCACGACCCTCCTGTCTCAGTGTCCCAAGTCAATGGGACTAGAATTGTATACCATATACCACACAGTTGGTTTTTGGTCGTCTTTGAAACGGCCATCTCTTTTTCTAATTGTCTTCCCTGTAGGTTTTCTTGCCCCCATGGGGTTCTGCTGTAGAGACATAGATGTAGGTTTTTATTCATTAAATTGCCACCTCCCTTCTTATCCCCAATGAACCCATTCCTTGTGCTGGGCTGTAGGGCTGATTGAAACGGTGATCCCTCCCAGTGGGGCTTCTGCCCTGCAGGAGGCAGAGATAAACACAGTAGTAACCATTTCTCTCAGGAATAAAAATGGAGTGTGGTGAAGAATGGAGAGGGAATAAGTCAACATTAGAGAAGAGAAAGCTAGGCACGGTGGCACACATATTTAATCCCAGCACTCAGAAGGCAGAAGCAGGTGAATCTCCGTGTCTTTGAGGCCATCCTGGTTTATAGAGTCTCAGGCCAGTCAAGGCTGCATAGTGAGACCTTGTCTCAAAATGAAACAAAACACAACAGAAGCAGCAATGATTAGGAAAGAGAGCTCTTTGCTTTACCAATCCCCCTCCCCACTGCCACCACCGCTATCAATGCTGAGTCTCATGTGTTGCTGTGCAAGGTGGTTAACTGCTCATTCATTCTGCTTCTGCCAAAGAAAGGCAATCATCAGGCTCTGTAACTTGGATCTCTAAAGCCCCCGCCTTCAGTTCCCTGTCCCTTAGCTTTTAAACTTTAAAATAAATTAGTAATTCTTAATTCCAAAGGTAACTTTTGATCGCTAATGATGCTCAAACGTTTCTGACTTTGGAACACTTGGGTCTGGGGATCCCATATTTTCAGATTAGGGATGCACAGCCAGTAGAAGCCATGCCATGCAAAATCCAAAGTACAAACAGCAGCAACAAAAAGACCTCCCAAATCTCAAGCCGCTCTGATCCGGATCATGTCAGATAAGGGATTCTCAGTCTGCAGTAAGGAGTTTTTGGAGGAGCTAGAAGAGTGATGACGTCAACCCCTGCACGGTGTGCAGCTAGCGCCTGGTAAGATGTCACGTTAACGCTGAGTGACGATGCTAACTGGTGCCTTTGGCTAACCCAGAGGCCTTGCTTCGGAATGGCCAGTTCTTCTGGGATTGGAAGAGCATGGTAATCTCTCGAAGCATCAGATCACATTAGCCCACCTTGCCTCAGAGGGTGTGTGTGTATGTGTGTGTGTGTGCATGTACACACTTGCATACAAATCAGTCTGAAGAAAGAGAGCACAATTTGAAAACTAGGAAATGCTATTTGAATTAAGATTGTGTAATCTGGTAATATCAAGGGCCCAAAGCAAGCTATATGAAGCGTCTAATTTTAAATGTTCTTCTTTGCTACGATGTCTATATCTGTTCTTTTGACATCTTATGATCTGGCTCATGGCATCTTGTCATGTTCCATCCCATTCTGCCATATTACGGTGGTTGACTTCATGTGACCGATGACAGCACATTAGAATCTAACTCACATTTCAGTCTCTCTGCCCACCAGGACACAACTTCCTTTCTACCGTTCTGTCCACCTCTTGGATCTGTTTGCATGAGCTAGCCAAAGTTTCAAATTATCTGAAGATGAGCAGGGATGGGATGAGGGGAGGTAGAGTATCGTGTGGTCAGAAATGGGCACTTGTCAAAGGAACTCATCTTGATAAAAGGCAGAGCGCCTCAGGAACATTACCTTCTAGGCTCTATTGCAGATGGGCAATGAGTGATCATTTCAACCCAAAGATAAAGAAAAACCAGTTAGTGTGTTGTACCACCCAACACCCCAAAGGGAGCATTCCTGGTGTCTTAGCCAGGGTTTGCTATTGCAGTGAAAACACCATGACCACGGCAACTCTTGTAGAGGAAACATTTCATTCAGGGGACTCACTTACAAAGCAGAGGTTCGGTCCATCATGGTGGGGAGCGTGGCAGCATCGTGTTAGAGAAATAGCCTAGTGTTCTATGTCTTGTAGGCAACAGGAAGTCCACTGATACACTGGGTGGTATCCTGAGTATGTGAAACCTCAAGGCCTGTTACCACAGTGACACACTTCCTCCAACAAGGCCACACCTCCTAATAGTGCCACTCCCTATGAGATTATGTGGTTATGGGGGGCCAGTACATTCAAACTACCACACCTAGTGACAGACTTGTTTTTGAAATTTATATTTTAAAAAAAATGAGCAGAGATGCCAAGTTGTGCTCTAACATATGGGTGGCTCAGTGGGTAACCCATCCTGTGCTCACCCACATCCCGTGGGGTAATCTTCAGAGCCAAACTTCCCAGGCCCCGGAGTGGTACCCCAGGAGTCCCCTGCTGCACTACCACTTTGAGACAAGTGAGGGCTGGAAGCAAGGGCCCACTCTCAGACAGACCATGGGCATTCCTGCCTATCCTACCCCCTGTAGAAAATGAGATGAGACTCTCTGATCTGTCTCCTCATCCCTCCCAACCAGTTCCCCTTCAGGAAGATCTGTGCCCAGGGTTTTTTCTTTCCATGTCTCCCCCTGTCTGTAGCCCACCATCACTCCTGCCGCAGGATACATACACACACACACACACACACACTGCAATGCCCAAAACCATGCTCGGGCCTTTTATGGGGTAGAAAACAAAAGGGGACTTTTATAGGTGCACCTGACTCCCGCAAAGCGGAAAGCCTGGCTACCATGCATTGTTCCCTCTGTGTCCAGTAGACACGGATTATTAATTAACATCTTTATTTTTCCTGTGGGAAATGAGCGCGCGCCTTGCTGAGGTCACGTCTCTGCGGGTTGTGTGAGCTATCCCAGGTGTCAGGACTTCTTGCAGGTTTGCTCTCCTTGACCTCAGACCTTGCTGCAGCACCGCCTGCTGCCTGATCAGATGACTCGGAAGTCAGAGCCGATGCCATCGTCTTTTAAGCCACACAGGTGCAGACAAAGAGAGGAAAACAGATGGGGAGGCTTCTTTTTTTATCTTCTGTTTTTTAAGTTCAATAACCTTGAAGAGATCACTCAACCTTTGTTAAGGCTGTATTGTGGGCCCTCTGACAGTTCTTTAGCAGGCGTGCAGAGGGATGGCTAGTTGAGGTCCTCCCTTGCCTGACCCCCATAAATGCAAGCTCATCACGTGACTGACAAGCATTGCATGCTTGGCAGGCGTCAGGCTTGTCTACCTCATTTTCCTGCAGTGGTCTTGGGAGGCAAGAGGTGAGCCGGGAAACTGTCTCAGCATCAAGTGTCTTCAGGGCATGACAGTCATTGCAAACGTGATGTCATGGCAGCTCTATTTGCCTGCACTGGGTCTGCACGGGACCGAGCCTGCCAACTGCTAATCATTGATCAAGGAAGGGCTTATAGTGCCCCCCCACACTGAATTATTGGCAATGAGTAGATTCTGGGGAGAGTCATTGCCTTCAGTTTGTGTCCCCAACAGTGGTGATACCAGGCTTCAGTGATAGAGCTAAACCTGTTGCCACACAGCTGTCATGATTAAAGTCAGAAGGTCACAAGACAAAGGAAAATGGCAGGAGTGGAGAAAGGGTCTCGTGTGTGGGGGTAGGGGGTGTGGAACTGACAGGGGCGTGCAGGAGTCTTCAAAGAGGGTAAGAGAGTAAACAGCAGCTACCGTTAAACTTGTATCAAACGGTCAAAGAATAAGTTTAATCAATACAAATAGATAAGCAAAGGGGGAGGAAGAGGAAGGAGGAGGAAGAAGGATATAGAAGCAGGGGAGTAGGAAAGGAAAAGGATGGAGGAGAAGTGTGGGGGAAGGGAGAGGACCAGGAAGAGGGAGGAAGAGGAACAGCAACAGATTATCTTCGCTTGTCACCTAGAGTGTGGGCCTGGCTCCACTTGGGGATAGGCAGTCCTATCAAGCCAGAGCCACCGCAGGCCTTTCCTGTTTGGGTGTGTGTGCTCTGATCTCATCTGCCATTACCTCTGACTTACTCTCCCGCCCCGCCTGCCTGTCTCCTGACTCTCTTGGTCTGGGAGGTGACCTGTTTTCCATCCTGCCCACTCTGGTTGTGTGCCTGTGTGCGTGCGTGCATGAGTGCATGCATGTGTATGTGTGTGTAATATTTATATCAACATAAAGTCAAAAGCAGATTTTTTTAAACTTGCATCTTCTTCTAACTAAGCTGAGAAAAGCCAGTGCAAGCAGCCCCAGCTGTTGAAGTGGATGGAGCAGCCTCAGTGGATGAGAACACCTTAGCAGTTTATCATCGAAGAAATTATTTATTCAGGGTGTGCTGCTCACAGAAAGCCCCACAGGGGCTTTAGCCTAGTGGCTATAGAATTTCTTACAAATTTCTCACTTGAATCTTAATCCCTCTGAAGAGACCCAGTCTCTTCTTCCAGAACTTTCTCCCAGTCCTGCCCCATCACAGCCCTGTGTATGTTCCTGGCAGACTTCAGATGCTCAAATCTTGGGGGCAGGCTTGTGCCTTTACTCAGACACACTCTGACTTTGCCCATCTCTTCCTCTTGTTCCCATTTCTGCTAAGAGTCTTCTCTAGTATCTCATTCTGACCCCTGGGCCTCAGTTTCCCTCTTTGTGTGGTTCTCATAGCATTATTGTGGAGAATGAATGAGTTTCTGGAGTACACAGGACCTATGAGGGTTTCTCTTCATTGCCAATGTGAAAGAATTTAGAATCAGCATGGAAATGAATCCCTGGGTATATCTCTGAGGAAGTTCCCACAGTAAGTTCATTGAGATGGGAAGACTACCATAAATGCAGGCTGTACCCTCTGCTGGATTCGGGTCTAGAACCGAATAAAAAGGAGAGAAAGAGCTGAGCATTCATCTCTATCTGCTTCTTCTCGACTGTGGATGCAGCATGACCTGTCACCTCCGGCGCCTGCCATCACGCTTTCCCTGCCTCCGTGGATTTTCCTTCAAACTGTAAGCCAAATGAACCCAGACTTTCTTACATCTGGATGGCCAGATGTTTTGTCAAAGACCTAAGGAACTGATACAATACCTAACCCAAAGTGAGTGCCAAGCATCCCCTCCATCACCATAAATAAAAGCTGTTTGTGATACGCCCATCCGTCTCCCCCAACTTCATGCATAGACGTCTCATCCACCTTGTGGCCCCACAGTGTGGCTGCTGCCAGGCAGTGTCCATGAAGGGTTTTACTTTGCAAATGAAAATTTCGTACGATCACGATGCTGCTGACAGGCTGCACGATCGATTCTTCACGGCTGCTTCAAACACATTTCTGGGTTCGTGTTTAGGTTAAGGAGTAAGACCCGCAGATACCAGGGATGCTCCACGCACTACCGCTTCCATCCGCCTGTGTTTGTGCCCTGCCTTCACTTGTCATCGTGATCAGCCTCACTTCCTCAGTGGCCAGCAGGGGTTCCTGGTCCCTAATGAGAACACCGAAGCCAAGAAAAGGGGTTCTCTTCCAAGTACCTTGCACCAAGGAAGGACTCAGGAGATGAAATGTTTAGATCAAAATTCTCAAGATGGCGGGTTCTCTGATGTGAAAGGGCCCCTTAAGCCATCACAGATGCTATGCCGAGAAGGACCAGCTTCTGAGACAGGTTCCCCCAGCTACAAACATGAGGCTAGACAGTAGGAAAAAAATGTATTTCTTTAATTAATATTTGAGGAAGGAAAGCCTGATTCTGTGCTGGCCCCATGCCCTGTAAAGTGCCACGATTAGTTTGCTACTAGTTCACTAGAACCATCTCCAGAAAGGACCGGGGAGAGGATGGCATAAGGAATAGACGTTTCTTTCTCACTTTTCTGCCCCTGGCATTTTAAGAGAAAGGTGCCAGCAGAGCCTGTTTTTCTGCACGTCCCTCTGCTTAACTTAGATCTTGAGTTTTCTTCCATCTTCCAGCGGCCTTTTCTCTGTCTCCATATCTCCCTATAAGGACACCACGTGGGCTGGACTGGGGTCCACCCTAATGACCCCATTTCAATGGAATCACCCCTTAAAAGATCCTACATTGTCATAGGGCCACTTTCTCAGGTCCTGGGGGTAAAGATGTCATATACAAATTTTGGGAGACACAGTGTAGCCTAGGACAAACAGATAACTGGAACTCTGAACACACTAGATATTCAATGTAATACAGAATTCTTGCTAATTTCTCTACAGGTAAGAATGGGTTGTGGTTCAGTAGGAAAATGTCATTTGTGGGGTTCAAGGTGAAATGTGTAGGGGGGATGGTGGACAACTGCCCAGTAACTTCAAGTGTTCACTATCACAGAACTATTTGTGGGGACAGAGAAGTCTGAAGTGTTGGGATGGAGATATGGGGAGGTAATCAACAGACAAAAGTCATGGGGTAGGAGGGAGCTCATATCTATTTCCAGGAAGGAAGCATACTCAGAGGCACTGTGGGTTGGCTGAAAGGAGGTGTGGCCGCTTCAGGGGATCTAGGCAGAGCTTCAGAGGTCCTTGGCCTGGCTGTGATCTCTCTTCAAGGCAGGCTGTCCATGCTACTCTGCGAAGCTCCACTGGTAGCTGTGATCAGCAGTCAGTGTGTGTTCATGTGCCTGGCTCCATTCCGCCCCGGGGCTCTCCGGTGAAGGGCACCATTCCCGCTGTAGAAACACCCACTTCTGGCCCCGCGGGGCTGGCGAGTGCTTTGTGCGTCTGGGTTTTTTTATTACGTGGTTTTGTTGTGGAACCAGCCAAGTATTATGGGGGAGGTAAGCAGGGCTCCAGAAACAGGCGTTATTCACTCCATTCCAAAAGGCTCAGAGGTACATGGAGGATGAAAGTCCTTAGCTTAGACTCTCTATAAGAAACAATGTCCCACCAAGTTTTAAAGGTGTCCTGTGTTTCCTGAAATGGTAGGTCTCTGCGTGTGTTTATATTTTTACCCCAGAGTAGGTCAAGGCTGTAGAGAGCCATTTGAAGTTAACAATCTTTGCGCTTGACTGTCAGCAAACCCAGGAAAGCTTTTGAAAGAAAAAGTCATGAATAACCCTTCTTTCTGGTAAATGGAACACCCTGAGAAGAAAAGATGAAAAACCACAGTCTAGACTCTGGGGCATGGCCAGTTTCTTGTAATAGATCAAGAGAAGAGTTTGCTCTCAGTTCTTCCTTCAAGAACCGTGATAAAGCAGGCTAAGTCAGCAAGCCTCTACCGTCCTCTTTAACATGTCAAATTTAGGACAAAATATTTATTTGAAAGATAAAAAAATATTTATGTCTTGAAAGGTTTTTTTGGTAGCACTCAGAGATGGAAACTTTTTAATCATCTTTCTTCCTGGGCTCTATTTACAAGATCCAGAATCTGTTCCTTCAGGAGCGTCTGTCTGTGACAGGCTCCCAGGCCTCACTCGCTCGGCATTTTTTTTTTCCTGGCTTTTGACTGTTCTCTGTGGTCACTGAATTTTTTTCTTTGTCCAAAAATTAGAGTATCATGGTTTGTTCCTTTAAGAAGAGAGAACACTCCCACAGTCTATGGGATACCAGCCCCACAGTGAAGAGAGATGAAGTTCAGACTAACGAATAACAGTGACCTCTATTCTTTTGTAAAATTATTTACTTATTTGAAATCATGTGATGTGTGTATATTAATGCCATATGTGTTGAGGTGCCCAAAGAGGCCAGAGATATCAGACCCCCTGGAATAAGAGTTATGCAATTGTGACTTGCATCATGTGGATGTTGGGAATCAAACTCAGGTCCTCTATGAGAGCAATACCTGCTCCTAACTGCTGAGCTGTTTCTCCAACACCCCCCCCACACACACACACATACTAGTTTTACAAATTAATACCAACACAATTTTTAGAAGAAAGCTTAAGTATTTCATTTCCTTCAGAAAACTTTGCTGTTTTATTTTTTCAAAGATCTTTCTTAGCAGCTAGAGAGATGGCTCGGCCGTTTAGGTGTGCTTGCTGCTCTTGCAGAAGACCCAAGCTCAGTTCCTAGAATGTACATCAGGCAGGTCCTGAATACCCATACCTTCAGCTCTATAATACCTTCTTCAGGTCCCCACGGACACACACACAAACATACATACACACACACACAAACAAATAAAAACTACAGGTCTTTATTATCCTACCAGTAAGAAGATTCGCTATATCCAACACTGGCAAGTTATTTTGCCAGCATTACGGTGCTGACGATGTTAGATGTGCATGTGTCCTTCCTTAGAGGAAAATTGTGAGCTCCTAAATGAGGCAGGTACCTTTAGGAGCAAACTCTAATATTAACACACCTTTGAAGTGCCCCGTCCTTCTCTTCAGTGAACTGTTGATGAAATCTGAGCATGCCCAGAGGTGTTCCTGTCCACCATCTTTTGACACAGTCTGCACTTGCCCCAGAATGTTCCCACCTGCCACTCTAACCTTTCAAACACATGTTCCACGGCCTTGAGCCAAGCACAACCCAGAATGCAACCTACACCTTTCATTCTTGGACTGTGACGTCCGACTGCGCGTGCTTGGGAATACACTCTTTAACTCTGCATGCTTAGGAATGTGCCAGCTCCTGCAGTGTTCCCCTATATAAATATTTATAGGCTCCCTCCATAAAATCCCCACACTTTCTATGCTGAAGGACAACACTGCTTTGAAATAACTCTCATGCTCTCCCTGCCTGCCGCAGGGAATACACCTATCTCCACTCATAAAGGAAACAATAATAATAATATAAAAATGGCCTTTACAAGTCTGCAAGTATGAGCTTAGATTTACTGTATCCGACACTGACACATTGAGTCCATCTGTTAGGACAGTGGGAAGTGCATGGGTATTGCCTGGGGAGCTGCTGATTTCTCTCTGTGTCAACCTCTGATTCTGCAAGTCGGAAAGAGTTCCCCAGCCCATTGGCCTCGAGTGCTGTTAGCGTTTATTGCCACGTGTGATCATCAGAAACTTAAATCCACGACTCCAGAGATAATAATAAACAATTGCCATGCTCTGGCTTTCCGGCGGTGTTCCTGTGTAACCTCAGGGTGTGTGATGGGCTGCCCGACTCGAGCCTGTGCTCTCAGAAACCATATGAAATGTCTCCGTAACCACGGGAAGAAGGAATTTTTATAGAGAGCCCATTGTTGTAAGAGCGAGCGTTACAAGTTGAACTCCTCCTCTGCCGGCCATATGGACAGCAGATTGAACCCAGATCAGTGTTTTAATGGCTTGGTAATCCCGTAGTGACCATCAGGGAGAATGCTGTCACTGAGGTAATGACTCAGGCATCTGAGCTTCCACTCCAAAGCTTGAATGGGATATGGCTCTGGTCGTATTCTCCCCGGAGTGGGATTATTCTGTTTTGCAGTAAACTGCCACTACCACTTAATATGTGTGTTTTCTTGGGATCCGTTTCAAAAAGGATGTTGAGTTCGTAGGAAGCCTCTGGCTGTGAGAAGAGTGCAGAGTGGCGGCCATATGCAGCTAAGTGTTTAATCCGGGTTTCTCTTTGCAGTCTGCAAAGTGAGATCAGTCTTCAAAGTGCTCATGGACATTGCTGAGGATAGTATGTAGGTAAGAAAACATGTAACCACAGACACATGTACACACACACACACACTTGCCTCATACACATGCCATTACCCTGCTCTATCATGTTATCCCCTGTAAATCAGAATTATGTATTGACTAGATTTAGAGGAACTGGGGGTTTGAACTCGTGTAGTGCAGTGCAGTTGGGTAACTTTCTGTCCCCACTGTTGATGATATTATAATTTCTCCGGGAAAATAAAGCAGCTCACAGATCATTTGTCCTGAAGGTTAGGAATATATACTGTAACAGTGATCCCTGGGTGATTGACAAGCACCCTGGCGTGAGAGAGACTATGCCCCAGGTGTGGAACACAGACAGAACTCCATCCTCTGTTCAGAGGAGGTCATGCCTAGCAGACTGGAGGGCAGTGGGAATGGAGGCAGCAGTCTCTGAGAGAGAGGAAACATGAGGGGAGGAGAGCAGGGGGGAGAGCAGGTTGGGGAGGACATTCCTATGGAGACACTGAGAGTGGAGAAGCTGGAGGATTAGCCAGCTCTCGGGTATTCTGGAATACTGGCCTCAGAACTCATTTGATGTGATGGGTAAGATCTGCCAGCACCTGTTTGGAGCTTGTCCCTTCTGTGCAAATGAGCAGAGTTTAGTGTGGCCAATCTGAAAACAAGGACTGGACACAGATTACATTGTGGCTTGAAATAAATCCTCCTGAGAAGCCATTTAACAACTTGTTTCAAAGCCTCAAGTATGATGCCCTTTGACCTATTTTTCTATTTTGGGAAACACAGTAACCAAAGGAACCTTTCGATACACTTGATCTTACATATGGTCTTAAACTCCATAACATAAAAATAATCCACAGTATCAACTAGAGGATAGCACCAAGGTTCAGCACACTCAAGTTGGTTATGTAGAACTGAGATTTCTCAGGAGATAGCAATACTAAAACAAAACCTTTAAAGTGTGTGAGAAAGTGCAAAATCAATATTGAATAACTCACAGTTAAAAAAAAGTCAATATTATATAGGAAGTCAATACTATATAGAAAATGATGGTAGAAAATTGACCCAGAATAATGGTGTCTTTGGGATTTAACGCTTAATTTTTTTCATGTCTTTCTTCCTTCTTTTCTACTTCAGGATTTACATATTGTTCAGGATTTTTACAGTCAGAGAAAAAAAGTCATTTATTTGCTCAGTACAAATTAAAACTACTATCTGGCCAGCCTTCTCCTAGCAACAGCGGTTGGCACCATTGTGGTACCTTTTCTCATGTGTAATCTTGAATCCTATAGCCGAGTGACCAGTGGACGTGGGGTACCCAGGGGATAGGTCCTGCTTAGCATCCTGGCTTTGCTCTGGTCTTCCTCAAAACCAGTCCCAGTGACCTAGTAACTTCCCGCTCTGCGATACATCTTAATGTTTTTACCAGTCCCTAGTAGTGTCAACCTGGGACAACTTTTGCCACATAGACCCTTTGGTCATTACAGATCTGAACCATAGCAAAGTAGCTGGAGGGTGGGACACGGGCAGAGGAAAAGGAGCATGAAAGGTGTGGGCCGCACTGAGGGTGCGCGTAAAGGGGCATCACCAGGAGACGGGGAATGGCGCTCTCTAAAAGGGGCTTTAAGAGGGAGGTTTTCTGCCCCAGGTGTCCCGGGGGTGGCCTGCCTGGGTTGCCCACCACACTGTCTCCGGAGTTGCTCCGCTCTCCTGGCTCTGAGAATCAAGACAGTTCCACGGCTTCCAGAACTTCTTGGTTCTTAAGACCAGTATACCACACCACTTCTAGGACTCTGGTTCCTAAAGGAAGTGTGTGCTATTTCTGACATTCTTGAAGAATGTTTGCTGTAAGTAGCAAAAGGTCAGCAGTTGAAAGCTCTCTTGTACAAATGCCTGTGTTCTGATGTCCAGTGGGGTAAAAAGGTCAGAGACTGCTGACATCTTAATTTCCCTTATAAATAAACGGGGAAAAGTCGAAGAAAATTACCCGGGGTTTAAGCACAGTCATCTCATTTCTAGGTTGTGGTGGTGTCTCCTGGGGTTTCCTTAATCACTTGATCTTTTAGAGGGTAGAGATACTGTTTTTTTTTTATGTTAAATGGAACTATTAAAGATTTCTTGCACAATTTGATCTTCTTTATCCATCTACCATCTACCTGCCTTGACAAACTGTATGCCACGGGCATCTCTTATGAGTTTTAACTGCTGTGGTAGACACTCAAGCATGGGTATGGACTACACTGGGCTGTGAGGGGCAGAAAAGAAAAAAACTGGAGGTACTGGTGCCCAGGACAGCCGTGTCTGTCTGCCAGGTTCATCCATGGCTAACTCCCAACAGCATGACCAGAGCATGTACTGACTGCTGTAGAAGAAAGTCCTGGGGTCATTATTCTGAAGGGATGTGAAAGTCAGGACTTGTGTGGAATGTCTCGTTCTATCTCCCAGTAGCCCCACGAAGCAGACAAGAAGGATGCTTCTGCCTCCCCATTGGTTGTAAGAAGACTGGTGTCCAAGGGGACCACCTATTGTAAAGTCAAAGCAGAGACAGACATTCTGACCCCTTTTGTGTTTACACTTATCAATGATGGGTTTCAAGGCTTTTTCGTCCTTCAAATTCATGTTGGAACCAAATTTTATATGGGAAAATATACACAGATTTAAAAAAAAAATCAAGGTGAACAGTTTGAGACAGATAACAAAAAAGGATTTGTTACTCCTTGAGGAGGAATGAGGTGGGAGACTCCTCTTTGCTTGCCAATGAGTCAAAGATGGAACCTATTGATTCAAACCACACTCTACTAGAAGGAATCAAAAGGGCAAATCAAAACCGATAACATGTGTGGACAAAACAGCAAAGATAGGGGACTTCAGGCAAGTCTGGTGTCAGTGTCAAACAACTGTCAGAAGCCCGAGCAAAGTTCATCATTGTTAAACATTGCAGAGAGTTAAGAGGATAGGGACCCAAATATGATATGAATTTGGTAAAAAAAAAAGAAGAAGAAGAAGAAGAAGAAGAAGAAGAAGAAGAAGAAGAAGAAGAAGAAGAAGAAGAAGAAGCCAGGGCAAGGAGCTTGAGATTGCTCAGTGGTTAAGAACACTGGTTGCCCTTCTAGAAAACTTAGGATTGATTCCCAGCACCTACATGGTAGCTCACAACCATCTGTACCTCTAGTCCTGGGGAATCCAATACTTCCTTCTGACCTCTGAAGGCACTAGGCACACATGAAGAGCACAGACACGCATGCAGGCAAACATCCATACTGGTAAAATAAAATTAAATTGAAAAAACAATTTAAAGAAGCCAACGTGAGTTCTGGAATTGTCTGGAATGGAAGGACACTCTGCTTAAGGAAACTGGTGCAGAGGACCTTGAGAACTTAGGAACCTTTGCCCTGTGTGTGTTTTCCTTTGCAGAGGAGGGGAAATAATTAGGCGAAAGGCCTAGCAGGGTTTAGGAGAGTGTGTCCAAGCTGGAAAGTGATAAAGAGGACACTCAAGAATACTGGTTGAGCTGATTAATGGGGGTGAAAGGGGAGATGAGAGGGTGATGGTGAACTGTCATTGTCATCTTGAGACGATCTAAAATCACCTTGGCAGTGAGTCTATGTGAGGGATTATCGAGATGAGGTTGGCCTGTGAGCATGTCTGTGTGGGCTTGTGCATTGAGCGAGTTAACTGGGATGGGAAGCCCTGACCACTGTGAGCAGCACCATTCTGTACACGTCCGTCCGTATGAGGCTAGAGAAAGTAAATCGAGCACAAGCTTGCGTTCCTTGATCTTTGCTTCTTGAGTGCAGATCTAATGTGAACGCCTATCTTTGGGGTTTCTCCACAGTGATGGAGCTGCGAGCCACAGTAATCCTTTCTCCCCACCTCCCCTACCCCCAAGATGCTTTGGGGGTGGTGATAATTTCATCACAGCCACAGAACAAAAGCTAAGAGTATATGCTACTCCCCTGCTTTCTGAAGCACTTTATTGAAGAAAGAAAGCCCTTCCCCTGAGAGGGTGTGTGGCAATAAGAGAATAACTAGAGGCTTTGCTGAGGCAAAGTCCAGGGAGCTCAGCTGATGGCCACCACTTTATCTTAACTCAGAAGTGAGCACATCAACGGAAGGCTAGTGCAGAGGAGGAGACAGGTAGGTACTAAGGACTAAGCTTCTTCCATGTGTTGGGACATTGGCTTTATCTCCTTGAGTGGCCATAGAAAAATACCATGGGTTTGGTAGCTTCAGCAAGAGGAATTTTATTTCTCATAGCTCATGAGGAGGGCAGCCTGAGAGCAGGGAACCAACACTTGTAGTGAGGGCCGTTTCCTGTGTTTTCCACCCTGGCCTCTAATGGCACAGGTGTGGTGGTGGGTACTGGAGTCATGGGGGTTGGGGGATGTAAGCACATACTCCGATGTCTCTTCCTTTCTTATGAGGTCTGTCTTAGTTAGGGTTTATGCTGCTGTGATGAGACACCATGACCATGGCATCTCTTATAAGGAATGCATTGAATTGGGGTGGCTCACTTACAGTTCAGGGGTTCAGTCCATTTTCCTCATGGCAGGGAGGATGGCAGCGTGCAGACAGACATGGTGCTGGCGAAGGAGCTGAGAATCCTACGTCTTGCAGGCAACAAGAAGTCAACTGAAACACTGGGCGGTATCCTGAGTATAGAAAGCCTCAAAGCCCACCCCACAGTGCCACACTTCCTCTAACAGGGCCATACCCACTCCAACAAAGCCACACTTCCTAATAGAACCGCTCCTTATGAGTTTATGGAGGCCAATTACATTCAAACTTCCCCAAGGTCATTATTCCAATTGTTTGGGGGCCTCATCATCATGACCTAGTCACCTCCCAGTTAGTCTGTTTCTAAATACATACACATCAATGTGCAACAGACATCTATGTGTCTTTCTATCTAACCGTTTCTTCTGGCTGCTCATCATGAAGAATTTATGCACAGTTCCTGCAGCCTGTCATTGATCACAGCAACTGCCACCTCTTGCATTGTGTGTATGGAATCTGAGGTGGAAGATGGTGTGTTTGTGTGTGAACCTCAAGAACTGATCCCCACGCTATGGGGTGTGTGCGTGCGTGTGTGTGGGTGTGTGTGATGGGCTTGTATCGTTTGTTCAGTTGGCATGCATGTATTGAGTCTCATATGTATGCTCAAACCCTTGGCTCTCTAGATTTCAAAAGCGGCCAGTTCCTTAATTCTCATGTTAACCTGGTGACGTCCTGACCTGTTTTCTTCCTATCCATGCCTCTCTCTTCCTAGCACTTGGCTTCTCAGCGACTGCCAGTCCTCTGGCTAGCCTCCCTAGTCCCCAGTCCTAAGCGTGAGCTGCCACTGCTGCCTAGACACTAGGGAGAGCTCGGTGAGCTCTTCTGAGGCTATCTCTAGGGCTCCGAGGCCTGAGAGTGGAATAAGAACAAGAGTCGAGTGCAGCTCCACAGAAAGAGAGAGAGAAAGGGGACTGAGAGCAGCAGAGCTAGGAGAGCAGCATCTCAATGGCTGTCGCTCTTAAGTTCTAACAAAGAAAGGAGCAGTGAACTGGGCATGGCCGCTCATGCCTGTCATCTCGGCACTCCGAGACAGGAGGATTTCTGTGAATTCAAGACCAACCAAGGCTAAGTAGTGAGATCATATCAGCCTGAGTTAGAGGGTAAGACCTTATCTTTAAAGAGAAGGAAAAGAAAAAGGTAAAGGAAGGTTGAAGAGATGGCTTGGCAGGAAAAGGCACTTGCCACCAAACCTGACAACCTAAGTTGAGTTCTGGAACCCATACAGTAGAAAGACAGATCTGATTCCTACAAGTTGTCCCCTGACTCCAACAAGTGTGTGTGCACACGGACACATGCACACATACACACACATTATACATATACACATACACACATTCACACACAAATACGTACATTCACACATATACACACCACATATACATATATTCACACGCACACAATTAATAGATGGATTCTAAAGAAAGAAAAAAGAAAAAGATATCAGTGTTTGGGGTGCATGTGGTAGGTGGGATCTATAAGTAACACGCTACTTCAGATGCAGAGGTCACAAATGCAGGCCAGCATTATTATGGAACGAGCTGGGCTGTGAGTCACCCTGATTCTTCATGGGAATCACCCAGGGAAGTAGGTGCTGTTTCTGTCTTCCTGTGGCAGGGCTGAACTGGGTATGTCCTTGCAAGCTCCCAAGGGATGCCCATGACACTTGTGGTTGAGTGGCCCTGTGAGTAGCCAAGCTCTGTAGGACAGACATGGACCTGGGCTATGAGAGAAGATGATTGCCGAGAACAGGTGTGTCTAGGAGTTGTCTTAGGTAGGGTTACTATTGCTGTAATGAAACACCATGACCAAAGGAACTTGGAGAGGAAGTCTACTCAGCTTAGACTTCTACAAATTCATCATCAAAGGAAATCAGGATAGGAACTCAAGCAAGGCAGGAACCGAGAGGCAGGAGCTGATGCCAGGGCAATGGAGGGGTGCTGCTTAATGACTTGCCCCTCTTGCCTTGCTCAGCCTGCTTTCTTATAGAACCTAGGACCACCTGCCTGGGGACAGCACCACCCTTAATAAGCTGTGCCTTCCCCCATCAGTCACTTGATGGAGGTGGGTCTTGTATCTATCTGTTGCTTTTATTGGTTAATTAATAAAGAAAACTGCTTGGCCCTAATAGGACATAAAATTAGGTAGGCGGAGTAAACAGAACAGAATGCTGGGAAAAAAAAAGCTGAGTCAGGGAGTCGCCATGATTCTCCCACTCCAGATAGACGCAGGTTAAGATCTTTCCTGGTAGCCAGCTCGTAGTGCTACACAAAATATTAAAAATGGGTTAGATCAATATGTAAGAGCTAGCCAATAAGAGGCTGGAACTAATGGGCCAGGCAGTGTTTAAAAGAATACAGTTTCCTGTAATTATTTCAGGGCATAAGCTAGCCATGTGGGCGGTCGGGTGCCGGGGATGCAGCCCGCCGCTCCTTCAACAATCACTGATTAAGAAAATGCTCCATGGGCTTCCTAGAGCGTGATCCTGTGGAGGCGTTCTCTTGAATGAGGCTCCCTCCTCTCTGATGAGTCTAGCTTGTATTAAGTAGACATAAAACTAGCCAGGACAGGACAGGAGTCTTCATGGTAAAATCTGAGCCAGTCAGGAAGGACAGCCAACAGTCAGGCTCTGTAAGACTGAGACAGGGACAGGACCATGCACTTAATGCTAGCCTGGACTACAGTGTGAGACTCGGTCTCACCTATTTCCCCTCTCTGACTGAAAAAGAATAGCTAGAGTTGAGATGAAGAAATCTTCAGGTGTGTGATGCCAGCAAGAGCCCTTCCCTGGTAGCCTCTCCTGGCAGCGGCACCCTTGGCTCTGACGTGGAAGTTGGGAGAACATCGTCATGGTCACATTCTTCACCCCAGCTATGGTTTATTTCTTTTTCTAAATGTCTCACAGTGCAGCTCGTTGACTTTAGTTGGCTTCTGCATTGAACCTCTATTATTTTGCTGAATAGTAACACTTCTGTTGGGGGAGAGTCAATTTGAGAGTATAAAGAGTGTATTATTTGCTGGGAAGCACCTTCTGCATGCTGGAAAAATACTGGCTATGAATACCCTGAACATTAGACCACTTGGCTTTATGTGTCCAGATGTGAAACTCTGCTTTTCAAAGCAGTGGTTTTGCATATGTAGGTATGTAGGTATGTATAAAGCACAAGGAATATTGGTGCTAAAATTAATTTAATTTAAATGTCAGTCCAATACTTTCACTTGGACCGTTAAGACACAAGAACAATGTTGAAACCCTGGGACTTGGGTTTAGAGGTTCTGTTGGATCTTCTGACATCTGAAGTATTAGCATAGCCCACACCATCACCTTGTCTTCACCGGGTGAAAAAGTTCTGGGCTTAAGAATTGGGTTGAATTTAGCTTTTCCATAGCCACCATTCGTTGGTAGCACAAATGTCTAATCCTTGGGAGGGTCATCTTTTACAGAAATGATATACAGGCTATATAGTATGACTTCAGTGATTAAAAAACTTTCTTGTAATTGTTTTCTTATAAACCTGTCATTATTGCAATATGAGAATAATTCACTTGTGTGTATGATGCACATTTGATGCTCTATCCTCGCTTTCCTTTTGGAGGTGGTGGCAAGACTTTCAACAGTCACAAAGGCACTGTGCACTTGTTTTAGTTAATCTATCTGGTTAACCAAGTGAGCTGATGAGAACCCCTGGCTCACTGTTCAGCAGTGGAGATAAAAAGGGCAAGGAAGGAAGCTCCCCTCTGGCAGTGGATGTGGGCAGATGTGACTCTCCCGCAGTCCAGAGGTGCAGATCCCATGTATGACAGAATCCCCATAGGTTCTTCCCAGGCAAGAGGAAATGATGTCCAGGAGAACCATCTGATTACAGATGCAGTAGCCACTGATCCTGGAAAGCACGAAGCCATACATTGACTATGACAACCTCCCTGTCCACTGTGCCATGAGCAGTTGTCCAGTGTTCTGTAATGTCTTTCCCCTCTTGTGAAACAGACAAGGTTCTGGCTCACATGTGTCTGTCCAACATGTTTGAGTAGTGCCATATGAATGGCACTTGGGAAATACCCTGAAGTTAAAAGTCATAGTGCCTTTCTCTAGCATCTAGAGCATGACAAAGGGGGGATTAAGGATGTTTCAGTTTCTTTAGCAGCAGGGATATACTCATGATTAAATGACAAGGAGGGATTGTTAAAGAATAATTTATCTTCAAGCTATAATTTAAAGAACACCTCATAAGACTATTTTCCAGGAAATTACACAGAATATAATGTCTCTAGTTATAGAGGTGTACAGGTAGAGGCCAGAGGTCAATGTCAGCTTTCTTCCTCCATTCCTTCTCCACCTTAACGTTGAGGAGGGTCTCTCGTTGAACCTGGAGTTCATCCAGTTGGGCTACATTGGCCAGTGAGTCCTGCGGAGCCTCCTGTCTCATACTCCCCAGCGCTGGGATTGCACGTGTTTCCTGCTCAGCATGGCTTCTTTGTGTAAGTTCTGAGATATGGAGCCTAGACCGTCATATTTGTGCCAAACTTTACTGGTTGAGCTCTTTCTCTAGTACCTTGTCACTGATTTTATTTACTAAAGAGCTTCAGGAAAAACTGTCTGGATTATAAATTAGAGCATATCAGGCTGAAGTTCGCATACATTTCTAGTAAGAATTCTTTTTTTTTCTAACACTGTTGGTAGTTGATGCCATCCCCCCCCCGCCCTAGAATTAACTATTCTATGAAAATACTATTCAACACCTTCTGTGAGGCTCTGTCCATTATTATCAAGTTAAAAAAAAATAGGCTTTGTGTCTGGAGCAGTTGAAGAACTAATTGCTTCCTTTGAAGACTCAAATTCAGTTTAGCGTTTTAGGATGATGACCTTGAACCTGGAATTTACGACTGAGATGTGACTTCTGCCTTTGAGAAATTCCAGTTTCAATCAAGGAGGCAACCAGGGAAGCACCCTGCTCACCCGTGTTGGGGCTCTCATTTTAGCCAAATGGAAGCCAGATAATAAGAGAAGCACAAGCCGGCAGAGGCAACAGTGAGACAGTCTTAAGAAAGGGTTTGGAGTGGGCACAGCAGGCTGAGGTTTGAGGGAGTCATGAGTGCAGTGGCCAAGATCAGGTAGAATGGGGTTTTGCCCCTAGCAGTGACTAGCCAAGAGCAGGGCCTAGGAGCTCCAAGACTGAATGCTTTGGTTGAAGCTGTAGACTGTGGATGGGAACCTCAAGCATTCAGGAGCAGAGCCAGGTCTGATGGATGACGAAGAAGGAGAGGATCCACAAGGGTACCCTTGAGAAAATGTGGTCACATTGGGCACACCGTGATAGCCTTCCAACAGCAGCAGGAAGAGGAGTGGCCCAAAGATCTGCTTAGGGCGGCTGGACACCATCATGTGTGTTGGCTAGAGCAAAAAGCTAAGGAAAGGGAGAATCTGAATGAATGGGAGAGAGCAGTATTGGCCATCCCTTCTCAGTCCCGCTCTTCTCCTCTGAGCCTAGGGCAAAACAAGAGAGAGGGAGAGCCAGCCTTGGTTTCCATAGTTCCAGTTCTCAGGAAGCGGAGTCTAGAGGATGGCCCAAGGGCTGCCAGGGAGACATACTGAGAGCTTTTCCATTGGAGAGAGAGAGAAAGAAAAGGAGAGCGAGTAAGTGAGCAAGAAAGAGAGAGAGAAAGGGATAAAGGAAGAGAGGAGAAGGGGGAAGGGAGGGAAGAGAAAGAATACAGAGAAGAAAAAGGAGGGCGCAGACTTGGAAAGTTCAGGAATTTGGGTTTTCTCTCACTGGCTTCACTTTCCTCAGCATTGGAAGAGATTCTGAGAAGAAAGGGGTGAAAAGGTTTGAATGGAGAAGTGGAAGTTACTCCTGCTGCAGAGACAAACTATAGAAGGGTTTTTAAATGATAACAGCCCAATAGTTATTTATTCAATTAGCACCGATGACAACAAATGAATAGTCAAAGATCGTCGAAGAACTTAAGAACGTGGCTGAGATTAGCGACCTGGATTTGTCGTGAGGATTTCTCTTTGCCTATGTGGGTTGTCTAGAGTCTTCCTTGGCTGCTGAGATAAGTACATGAAAGCAGAAAGACAGACAATGACCCAGCCTTGGTTTTTTTTTTTTTTTTTTTTTTTTTTTTTTTTTTTTTTTTTTTTGACGTTTGTCTGTGTTGGGTTTTTATGGGCAATTAGAAACTACAAGGATGAGAAGAAATTGTTGAGACTGGTGTCTGGGGTGTTCAGAGTTAGGCCAGTGGAAAATGGTGAATAAGTCAAGAAAGATACAGCTCACCAGAGCGAAGGCAGATTAAGGGCGGGGGAGGGTGGGCTGGGGGGACGGCTCAGTTGATAAGACACTTGCCACACAAACATGCAAACAGAAGTTCAGGTGTCTAGCACCCGAATAAATGCCAGGTGGGTGTGGTGGCCTACCTGTAATTTTAATACTGCTAAGGCAGAGGAAGGAGACCCAGGAGCAAACTGACTAGCTGGACTAGACATATTGGCAGGCCCTGAGCTTCACTGAGAGACCCAGCCTCATTGATTAGAAGGAAGAGCAGTTGACAAAGGCTCCCGACCCCAGCCTCCAGCTCACCTGCTCACACACAAATCCCCTCACACGTGAACAGGCACACACACAAGCATGTATATCATATACACAGACAAATGAAGAAAGAAGGAGAGAAGGAAGGAGGGAACGTAGATCACAGGGAAAGATGTTAGTAAGTGGCACTGTCCAGTTTTGTGGTAGCCATAATAAATGCCATAATATATAAATTTTCTTTGTTTCTAAGTGATAGTACTCATTTATTGCTAATTTTACATTTTTTAGGTAGAATAAGAAGCTGTCTGCATCAGCTTCCAAAAATAACAAAATTCAAATTCAAGGTCATAGTTGTGTGGCTATGAATGATGTCACTGGAAATTCCTGGTCATACTGCATCTGACACAGGTAGTTGTGGCGGAAGTCCCCATATCGGGAAACACTATCTCACGAGCCCTCCCTTGTGAGATATAGATGCTTCTGGATTTCCACACATTACATGAGCTCACTCAGGTAGAGGCCTACTTTGTGCAGGTCCCGGTGTGAGGTGTGACTGTGTGCTAGGTACAGGAACAGCAAAGAGGCAAGTGAATGACTGCCCAGCCTTTATGGTTACCACTTGTTTCTCTTCCCCAGACATGCCTGAGAGCAGAAGCCCTTTCGATTTTGGATTTTCTTTCAAAACTCTTGGCATATACACATCGTGATATTTCAGAGATGGGACCCAAATCTAGGCATGGAACTCATTTATGTTTTGTATGTATGTTATAGACATAGCTTGAATGTGATGTCATGCAATATTTTTGTATGCCTGTGTTTTCACTAGCCTGTCACGTGAAATGTGACGTTTTCTCCTTGTGGCATCACACAAATGCTCAGTGTTGGATTCTGTCATTTGGGTTTAGACACGGTCAATGTGATAATAGTCAGGGTAAGAGTAACAATGTAAAATTTGTGGCCTTGGGTGGCCCAGAACTTGACGGATGTAGTGACATTTTAAGCAGTAGTTGGAGAAGGGAAGGGTGTAAAGTTCAAAGGGCACATAGTGTGACCTCCATCTGCTATCTAGTACACCCTAACACATAGTGTGACCTCTGTCTGCTGTCTGGCATCATATCTAAGGCTAGCTTGAAAAATGCATCCCAGGCAAGAACAGCACTCGGAGAAAGCTTCAAAAAACTAAAGTGGATAAAAATAAACATTTAATATACGACAAAATAAATCACTTTCCCCGTTGCCAGAGCAAACAGTTTAAATTCAGACATATGGAAAGATTTAGCTTTCAACCCCTGACTCTAAGCTTACTTCTGGGAGAAACCTATTACAATAATGAAGTAATGAAACAATTGAACAATAAATCTTGCTCTTTTTTTGGTAGAGAACACAGAAAATGCTTGAAGGTACACCATCATCTCCATACTTTTGGGGCATTTCAAAGCCCAGTGTCTTTGCCTCTGAGTTATAGGCAGGCTGTGCTCTGTAAATGATTTCAGAGAGTGGATGGGCCTTGTTGAATATCATCCCTCCAAGAAGAGCTAGTAGTGTCGGAGTGAGTGGATGAGGAATGCAAAAATCTTAAAACACTCCGGGTTTTAGAGTAAACTGAAGGACACTTCCCTGGAAAAATAATTAGCTCAAAATCCTTTCAAATTCAATCAAATTCAAATTCAATCGAGCTGTCACCGGAAGCCAAAGGGAATGAAGGTGAGGGCGGGTGTGGCTCCACCCCTTTTGCCCTCCTACCACAGTGCTCCAAATCCACACAAATGTTTTTCACATCGTTTCATCAAGCTTAGTCCAGAACCTTCCAATTAGTTTCCTGGAAAGTCAGTAAATTGTAGCTCTCTCTGGCTTTTTTAAAATTTTATTTTATTTTTCAGAGCTCTGGGAGCTGTAAATTTTGCTTTAAATACACACCAGTAAAGTGTCTTAACTCCCTGAAATAACTGCATGGGATTTTGGTAGTTTCATTCACTAAAATTTCAGATGTGGTGTCGGCGGATGGCTGGGCTAGCAAGATCACCCTTGGTGCTTCTTGAAACTGCAGAAACTGTGGCTCGTGTAGATGTGGTCTGTAGTCCAACACACTCAGAAGCAAGCGCTTGCTTTGTCTTGCTTAATTAAATTTACTTATTTATTTGTTTGTTTGTAATGGGGCAGGGACATTTGTCACAGCATACTCTCGGAGACCGGAGAACAACTTGCGGGAGTCATGTCTCTTCTTTCACCGTGTGGGCTGAAATTCAGGACTTGTCTTCCAGGCAAGGCCCCTTACCAGCTGAGCCAACTCGCCAGTTCTCTCCACGCTTCTTTTTTAAAGATTTACTTTGTTTTTAATATATGTATGTGATAGATTGATTATTTAGTAATTAATATACATTTACATATTAAACATATATTACTATAGCACATATACACATTTGTGTATCTGAGTGTGTGTATGTGCCTGGGAACAGGGACTTTCAGAGGCCAGAAGAGGGCATTGAATTCCCTGGAGCTGGCGTTACAGGCAGTTGTGAGCAGCCATGTGGGTGCTGGGAGCCAGACTGCAGTCCCCTGAAAGAGCAGCAAGCACTCCTAACCCCTGAGCCACCTCTCCAGCCCTTTGTTGGTGCCCTTTTCTGCTTTTTAATGTCTATAATCTGAGTTCTCCTTGCTCACAGGGCTGACATTTCACACTTACCCAAGCTCCGTTTTCAGGATCTCAGATATCCGAGTCATCACCATTCATACCCAGTGAGCTGCATGTGCGGGTTTTTTTTTTTTCCCCTTTCGTTGGTGATTAATTGTGGGACATTTAATACTCCCAGTTGATTTAACCACTTTACAGGGAGCCAAAGGCATTCAGTCATGTTGAATTTAATTATAAGCCCCATACAGATTTCAGGTATGCTTTTAGGAAGCTAGATGCACCTTAAAATACAGAATCGTAATAGATGTACCATGATTTGGCAGGACCCATCAGGTTGTTAAATGTTTGAAGGGCCCTCCTTTTATGCAACGAGGGATACCAGAATGGATTTTGATTATATGCTCCGTAGTTTGAGACTTATGAAAGGCAGAACAGTAGCCTTTTTTAGAGAAGATTGAAAATGAACATGTCTAGGTATTAACAGAGGGCAAGATGAGGGTGAAGACATGAAACAGTTATTATCTTTAGGTCTGAGTTATCATTTCTAGATAAGCCGGCGGCTTCCTGTGCAAATGGCTGTGGAGTCAGCACAGTTAGGATTTAAGCTCTCTGTGAAAGACACACAAAATTGTTATCTGCAGTTATGAGTCCCTCTTTGGGGTCATTAGGCTTCCAAGTGTTAAGGCTCATGAAAAGAATCATTATTTTGTGTTTTATTTTAAAGAAAAATAAACAATTTTTGCTCCATACAGCATGTTTAATAGCTGTCTTTTTAAAAGTCAGACTAGTACACAGAGCTCTGAAAGCCACAGGAAAAGAGGAGTATACAAACCTGAGTAGCTTCGACTAAGACAGACTCGGCTTTTCCTAGGGTTGCTGATGGTAACATGATCTAGGGACCTGGTATGGCCAGTCCCCTGTTGTGGAGCGGCTTGTCCCTGCCCTTTCCTGTGTTCATCCACTGCCACCACTTACAAATGCTGCCCCACCACACAAGGAAACAGGTCTTCCTGTCCTCGCTTGTCTTTACAATCTCGTTCAAATGGAGCTCTAGGTATTTGTTTTAATTCCCCATTTAATACTTTACTGTTAACTCCGTGTGTTTGGAGCAGAGCATTGCTCTATTTTGGTGTATTCTCTGTTTGAAGTTAGATGTCTCGTGCATAGAAGTTGTCTGCCCTAGACAGATATATTGTTTTAAAGCTCAAAATACATTGGAAAGAGATGCAGTCAAAGCAAACACCTCATTCTCCAGGCATACTCTCCTATGTTAATACTGGGGTCATCGATTATTTCTTCTCTGTTGAGCTCTGGGTGGAACAAGGGAGAACCTTAAAATTATTCAATTGTCTCCTCTTCCCTGGTTAGCACAGGACTTTCCCAGTTCTTTCCCCGAAAGCCCCATATCTGGGAATCCCCTGCCTCCAGGACAGTCGGTCACTCTACCTGGGACATGCCAGTTTTTTAGACTATTTTTACCATGTCACAATGGAATACATATATGATTTTTCGAACAACACATGTACTTTGTGTATCATGTTAATTTATACATAGAATGCCCTTCCATAGCCCCAAGCCCCTAGCTCACTCACACGGTTCCTCAGAATAGCACAGGCTTCTCTGCCCTTCTGTGTACTTCACTGTTTTCCTGCCATGCCTCCCCTACAAGCTGTTCTGATTCACACCTCCTTCCCACAGATTCTAGAACCTTCCTCTCATCAGGAAGCATTCTTCTTTCTCCGTTAACATCCCCTGACTCTTGCTTGAACCTTTCTTATATTTGCTCTTCCCTCTTGCTGAGGGTCACCCCAACTATTTTGGATTCCTGAAATTAGGGAAAATGAAGGTTACAAGCAGAACATTCCAGAACATGGTAGGGAGAAGAAAAGGACTTCTTCTGCCCAGGTAGCAGCTCTCTTGCCAGGTAGTTATGTGTAAGAATGGACTTGATGGTTGGGGCTTAAGTTTCTGCCTCTTACCTGGAATTTTAATTTAATTGGATGAAACTTAATCTCTGAAATTATTGTATATTCCAAAAATTCTTCCAACTAAGAATTAGTTAATAAGTGACCAAAATAGAAGCTCTGAAAAAAAATTATAGCAGGAAATAGAATTATACAACCTGGACGCATTCCTGAAATTTCACCGTGGTTTGGCTTCAGTAAATTACCACTTTAGCTGCAGCTTAAACAATATATTTAGACTTAGCTTTAAGCGTGGGAGCCTCATGTGTAAACACCACCAAATGCCATTCTTTTAAAGAATGGGGGACACAATTTTCTTTTTTCATTTCCTACGGTAAGCCCATGTTTTCTGGGAAGGCTTAAACTTGCATTATCCAAACCTGAAAAAGTGAAAGGCATTCACTCAAGTCTATTTTAACTGAGCCACAGAATTCTCGCTGTTGACACGCAGATCACAATGCTAGAGGGCACGCTGTGGGAAACCTAACCATCCACAGTGGGCAGGCCTGGAAGACATGCCCTTCACTCCTCCTGTAAGGCACAAAATGGAGAGAGCACCAGCACACGTGAAGACCTTCGCTGTTGCCCTCTTCCTGGTGCCAGACCTTAGGGTTGGCACTGCTGCTCAGCCGGGTGAATTAATGCGATGGGTTTAACTTGGCCCTGAAGTAACAGGGCCCAGGTGAATCCCACGGGCAACATTGGATCATAGCAAAAGGGGATCTTGTATTGAGAATCAATTTCCAGGCTTGAGCTAGTTTGCAGAGCCAGAACCTTTTGAAGGAAGGACAGCCAGGTCCTTCTGAGGAAGGAGAATTTCACCATTAGCCTTTCTTTCCCAAGTCGTTCTGCAGAAGGACCTACAGCATTTTACAAGGGTAGCTGTGTGCTGGAGAAAGGAAATGACCTAGGCCTTGGGGCATGGGTGCCACTCTAGTCCTGGGGAGACAGAAACAAATGGATTCCTGTGGCTCACTGGCTATCAGCCTAACCTACTTGGCAAGCTCTAGACCAAGTCTCCAAAAGACTCTGTTTCAAAAACAAGGTGGATGGTACCTGAGGAAAGAGACCCTTAATGTTGTCCTCCAACCCCTCCTCAAACACACATGTACACATACGTCACGTATATGTGTACACATGCTCTCTCTGCAATAAATCAACCACATTTTATATAGCCTGCCTAAACTGGCTAGACAGACAATTCTACCAGCTTTCTGTAAAAGAAACTAGCAGCATTTTGCAGACAGAGTGATCTGTGAAGTTGGGGCTCCCTGAGGTATGTCTGAAGTGATAATCATCTGAAATATAGAGCTGTGCTAAGAAACCTCCGTGTGCTCCTGTGCTAGACGCAGAGTTCAGTAGAGATAAAGATCCATGGCCCCAAGGCAGGTTAAAAATGGCAGGATTTCCTTTGCATTGAGCCCTTCTTAATCTTTTCCCTCCCTGGGAGTAAAATTCTTCAAGGTGAACATTTCCTCTCTTTTTGGAAGTGAAAAATCTACATTCACAAAACCAGAGCTTCACAGGCTGTCTTGGTGGCTGTGCGACAGGCCGTGGTGGCAAGCAGTGACTGAGCAGTCCCTGTGAGATGTGTTAGCAGAAGTCACTCCTGTCCATTCATGTTCCTCTTCCTCCCAAAAGCTCCCCAAAATCGCCCCAAGACTGATGTGAAATAAGTACTCTGATGTATTTGGTAGTTTACTTTTTCACGTCTGATATGTCAACCTTTTTCTTTGTCTGAGTTTGGAAGGTGCAGGAGCCCTCCAGAAGAAGGAAATTACCTTCCTTTCTACAACATTTGTGGGTGATGGAGAACAGTTTTCCATATGTATCCTGAATAACAGCAGTGTTTATACAGAAGCCTGCTTAAAAGCAAACCAGCTCCTCCTCATCAAATCCATAGCTAGATACAGACTCAGACGTGTGATGCCAGCTCCCTAAATATGATATTATTGGAAAGCCACCACAGGCGACAGTTTCTCTTTGCCGAGTATATGTTAGTTATGGCGCATGTATGTATGGTATGTATGTGTGTGTTCATGTGTACATGCATGTGGAAGTCACAGGCCAACACTGGTTGTCTCCCTCAGTTCTTCTCCACCTTACTCTTCGAGGCAGGGTCTCTCCATGAACCTGAAACTCATCGGTTTGGCAGGGATGTCCAGGAAATGAGTTTCTGGGATCCTCCAATCTCCTGGGCCTTGTTCCCCAGCACTGTGGTTACAAGTACATGCCACCATGTATGGCTTCTTATGTGGGTTCTAGCGATCTGAACTCAGGTCCTCTGCTTGCATAAGCAGGCATCTGACCAACTGAGCCACCTCCCCAGCCCTGGGAGACTGAGCTTTTAGCACCACACCCCGCTGAATCTTAATCATTTTAAAGGACATTCACCGTGTTTGTTACCATGGTTCCTTCTCATCCCTTGGCCACAGAGGTGAACTTGCTTCACATCATGGATCTAACTAGAGATGCTCTTGAACTCTAACTCCTAAAAGATGGCTCTTCTGAAGTGTCTGCTAAGAAAAAGGCTATCAAGTTCTGTGGCTTTTTCCATCTTGTTAAGTGTAGACACTGTAACAACCTTCCTAACTGTCACACCCATGTCCCTTTCTTTATTTGAGTTGGTCTTTGATCCCTTGGCAGTTTTTTCTTTCCCACAGCTCCCCTTCACTGTGCTACCAAGACCCTGGTTTTAATGCTGTGGTTGTACTATTCTGTGCATTCAGAAGCAGGCATGGCTTCAGTTGCCTTGGGCTTTGGGCTTTGCCTTTGGCTAAAATGCTCTGACTGTCTCACCAGTTGGCAGCTCCCTTAGAAGTAAAGACTACAGGCGTCTTTGCTAGTCCTTAATCTCTACCTTGACAAACCATCAGTGCTCAAATGGTGGGGATTCGTGCATTTTAGGAGTCTGCCATGGAATGGCAGGACCGGAGAATTCCTGGAAGTTCCCAAGCCAACTAGCCCACCATACTTAGTGAAAACAGCAAGAGACCCTGTCTCAAACATTTGGGCTTGTGCTCTGAACCTTCACATGTGTGCGATGAAATGTGATCGTAGACATTCACACACATAAGTGGATGTGCACATACATCCTTGCATGCACGCATGCGTGCACACACACACACCACACACACAATTTTTCTCTAACAGCCTTCTTTGCTGTGAAGTGTGAAAATGAGAGCAACTTGCGAGAAATCTGGAAAAGGGTCCCTTACTGGAAACCCCGATCTTTGATTCTACTTTTGAAGGAATAAACCCCATGGTAAGTCGGTTTGTTAACCATTAATCCTTTTGGAAAATAAAGACAGGATGGCAGCATCATAATTCATGAACAGTGTAGCTGTCTGCTTTTGCTTTCATTTTATATAAGCCTGCAGCCAGTGTACCATGAAATCTAGCCCAGGTTTGGGAAGCACCTCTATAGCTCAATTTAATGGCATTTAAAGAACCTCCATCAGTTCTACTAGGTGCTGTTGAATGAGCCCAAGGAAGCCAGGAATTGGTAGAAACTTGGGGCTGAACTTGTCTTAAAAGCTCCATTCATTTCATGCCTGTTATTTATGCATCGCGTGCAGGGCCTGGCGAGACATGCCAACCTGACACACAGTATCTGAACTGAGTGGCCAGAACCTTCACTTTGACAAATTGTTCCTAATATATCTGTCAAAATGCCACTGAAAACAATCCAGTTTATTAAAAACTGCTTGATATATGCAGTTTTTCTAAGAACACATCCACTGTACTGGGCAGATGGACTCCTCAGAGATACTGTGCCCCACTTGCTTGGTAATCCCCTGGGCCTGGCACAGGGCCTGGTACCCATAAGGCAGTCACTGCATAATTGGATTAAATTGTGGGTGAAGTTAATGGATATCCCAGGTGGGAGACCAGGAAATACAAGCTCTTAAAAGGTTTCTTCATTTTCCGTAGCCTCAGCCCCCAGGTTCTAGGTGGTTGGTTCATTAGGTTTAAAGTGATTGAAGCTCACAAGATTTCTGTCACAAGAAGAGACTAAACTGAGCATCTAAGGAGAACGGTAGAGCCTGTCTCAGGAGGGCTCTGTGTGTGCACGAGTGTGTGAGTCTGCGTGACAGACCCTAAGCACACAGCAAAAAGGAGCAATAACCAACTATAAAGTAGCTCCTCATCTCCATGAATGAAGACTGCAAGCAGTTGCCAAATGTCCTTACCCCAAAGATGTGATCATTTGAATTCCCTAACCAACTCCAGCCCCACCTCAGCCAATGAGTTTCTACCATGAATTCTGTAGCAGCTGGGTTTCCTTGTTTATATTCAAGTGATGGAGCATAGATTGTCCAGAAACAGAGTTTCCTCCTATAGAGAAAATACTGACATCAGTGAACATTACAGAAGCAACAACAAGAAGATGGGAAAGGAGGGCATTCCTTGAATTCTACTTGTTTTTAGTTTGGGTTTATTTATTTTAGTCATAACCTTTGTAGGAAAAGCAGGATGACTGTTAGGTGATATTTGTGTGTGTGTGTGTGTGTGTGTGTGTGTGTGTGTGTGTGTGTGTTACTAAGGTTTGAATGTGGAGCCTTGTGTATGCTATGTCCAACTTTATTAACAATTGGAAAGATACAAATTTAAGGCACATTAACCCCATCTTATACTCCTCTGAATAGATATAAATGAAACATTATGATATCACATGTTAGCTATAATATTCAATGCAAAAGAACTTGCATGTACTCTCTGCATGGATTGTGAGCCAGTGCAATCTGTCTCGAGCAGGGTAGTGTTCAGTGTGTGCATTTTGAACAATCCAGCCCTTCCACCCAGGCAAATGCATTGTGGAATCCCCTGCCTGTGAATGCAGAGGACCTGTGATGTGGGTTCCATTGGAGAACCCCTGAAAACCATCTGAAGATCTAAAAGACAGAGTATATACAGTCATGTCGTTGGGCCAGAGTCTGTCAACTGTAGTGAGGAACATTCATCGCTGTGAAAGCACAGAGTTTGTGCACACCCACTAGCCAGCTATGATGTTGCTAGCAGACCTGCTTGGGACCACTGTCCTGTATGGAGTTCATCATGGGCAGAAATGTCAACATTTAGTGTGCCTGTGAATAGATCACAGTTTACCTAGAGTTATAATTCATCCAGGCAGGCAGTTAACACCACATAAGAACAAAACAGCATGAAGGCTCCTCACAAACAGATCACCGAGCAAGGTAAAGCAAGTCTTGGTGTGTGCACATAAAATTATTCTGCCAGCTCACAGATTGGATCAGCGTGAACTTGTACTGCATCAGCTCATCCCCAGGCTCCTCATGTGAATGAGAGTTCTGGACTCCAAATTCTCTCTTGATCACGTCTGTGAGGAGCAGGGCAATATCTGCTTTCCAGGTGAGTTAACTGATCTGGCTGGGACAGTGTGACTGTCCATGAAGCAGTCACTATTATTAGGCGGATCAATCATAGCAAACGGCACAGTATATTTAATAAACGTCATCACACGTGGGCTAAGATCAGGGCAAGGAAAAGGAAAGCGCTGGTTCATTCAAGGCCTATAATGGATAACTGGAGGCTGTGCGTCTGTAACAGCAAAGAATGTTATCTCACCCGCGTGGTAGAACCTTGCTACTTGTTTTATGGCCTACAGATGAAACGAAGGTATCCAAAGGACCAATTGAAGCAAGGAAGTGTTGCTACGCACAGAGAATGGGAGACCTTGGAACACTCAGTCCTAAATAAAATGTCTTTATCAAGCCACTCCCCTTAGCACTCAAGAAGCTCTGCAAAGGAGGAAGTAGAAAGGTCGTCAGAGCCATTGGGGATGGACGACACCAAGGAGACAGTGTCATCCAGACCCAGCAGGACTGATGTACCTGTGAACTCACAGAGACTGTGGGAGTATCCATGGGGCCTGCACATGTCCTAGCAATATGGGGTCCTATCCCTGGGAGGGGAAGTAGACACAAGCCCCCGTGCCTAACCAAGAAGCTATCTCCATTTGACATATACTTGCAAAGGAAAAATTAGTTTCCTCTATTGGAGTCTCACCAGGCATACAAACCACACTTAAGGTCAGGCCCAATGCTTAACGCTACATGGTCAACATAAAATGAACTCAGTGGTATTTTTTGGAGATTTTTGTCTCATATTGCATTGTTTGGGGTGTTTTGTTTTCATTTTTGCGTTACTTTACTGATCTTTCTCTTGTGTCTTATGGTTTCTGATTTTATATTTTATGGGTTTTGTGTGTGTCTGTGTCTGTATGTGTGTGTGTGTGTGTGTGTTTCTGTATGTATGTGTTTCTTGTGCTTTTCGTTATTTCTTATTCCTGTTTGTTTGTTTATTTGCCTGTTTGTTTTTTAAGGAAAGAAAAGGAAGGAGTGGTGCTGCATCTGGGATGAGATGAGGGAAGAAAATCTGTGATCAGATATGTTCTATGAAAAAGTTATTTTCAATAAAAAAATCATAACGAAAGAAAGAAAGAAAGAAAGAAAGAAAGAAAGAAAGAGTTTCAATGTCGCAGTGGATCGGAATCCCAGCACACCTTAGCAGCATTCTCAGATCAAAGGGACAGGTGGGACATTTGTGGAATGGCGCCCCAAGATGGCAGGCAGGCCCAGGGAGAAGCAAGACTCTGATTCAAACAGAAAGCCTTTGAAGTTTCATGTCCTCAAATTTTAGATTGCCTCAAAAACACTGTCTTTGTCTACTTGATCATCCAGGGTTTGGGTTTTAAAAATATTTTCTAGAAATTTCGGGGGATATTGAGAGAATTTTGTTGTTGGTCTTTTGCCTTGTTGGTTAACTCATATAGGAAGTTTATGGGTTTTACTCACAGAAGTAACAAATCCATGGCGGAGTGGGGGGAAGGTTGCTATCTGTGGGGCTGCTATCTGTCAACTTAGTGACATCTTATGGAAGATGTGCATGCTGGAAACTTTGTACAGGAGTTATCCGAAGTAGAATTGGTCCTTTTTTTTTTTTTTTATTTTTCGAGACAGGGTTTCTCCGTAGCTTTTGGTTCCTGTCCTGGAACTAGCTCTTGTAGACCAGGCTGGCCTCGAGCTCACAGAGATCCGCCTGCCTCTGCCTCCCGAGTGCTGGGATTAAAGGCGTGCGCCACCACCGCCCGGCAGAATTGGTCCTTTTAAGACCATGCATTGAAAACTGTTTCTAGCTAGTCACATAACAATCCTTCTCCTGTCGTCCTACATATAAAAAGCAGCATTGGTTCCTTCCCTGGGCGATTTTGTTAGCATTCATTCTGGAATATCTAGACTTGATGCTGTAGCTGTTGCCCCAGCTCTTCAGCTTCTATCTGAATGTCACCAAAAATTAAAGGTGAGCTAGCTTATTTTAGACACTGGAGTTAAAAGGACATGGTGCTATATTGGACTTCATGTTTCCTCTTTATAAAAAACCAACCCTGACATTTTATTTATTTTTATACATGAACTCACATTACCTGGTTTTGCCTTTGTAACTGACTTTAAACATCGCCTTGCTTGCCTTACAGACTATAAGCCTAGCCTTGTCCTTGGGCCAAAAGCAATAAAATGAGATTTGTTTTGCCATGATTCAGCTAAGGGTGATCAGCATTTTCTTGGCATATATATAACATTGATGGTTATTTTATAACATTTCCCTAACCTTCCTTCTGAAGTGTAATGAAAGTTTATTTTGTTTTTACATCGAATTCTATTTGTATTTAATGCCCCAAGCACACTCCATTAGTGGATTTTGCACTTAAGGCCAAATAATCAAATATTCTTGATTTTTTTTATCCCATATTGAATTTACAGAGCAGCCGATGAGGTTCCCAGGTGTTCATCTATAAATAATCCCCGCTGCTTGTAAATGTTCCCTCCCCCACTTGCCTTGTATTCCTATCAGGCCAAAAATACCAGTGTGCTGGTTTACCTCATATTGAATTTCCTAACAGTATAGTGTTGCTGTTCTTCTGAAAAACCAAACGCATGTCTACTTTTCTCCATTTCTCATGAAGAAACTGTTATTGACCCCAAATTGCTCTGTTACTGTCTTCTGTGTGTCTTTTACGAGGGTAATATTTTCTGACTATGTCTCCTTGATGATAATCTCCATTCTCAATCCCTTGTGACTAGACATGGCTGTTATTGGACAAAACCCCTTGCTTTTTGCATATTGTGCGTTAGATCATTTCGTGAAACTTGTGCACTTCCTTATCATTTATGATTTTTCTCCTGGAAGCCAAGTTGGGTGGTGATGAACCCCATAATTCCAGCATTTGGGCGGTGGAGGCAAGAGGATCAATTAGAGGTCATTCCCAGTTATATAGTGAATTAAGGCAAGCCTGGGATAGCAGACCCTTTCTCATAACACCCTCCCTCTTTAAAAAAAAAAAAAGACAAGAAAAATCTTTCTCTCAGGGTTGGGAGTAGAGCACTAGCCACACCCCAAGCATGAGGCCCTGGGTTCCACAAGCAAACAAACTCTATTGTGCTGCCTAAGTGTACAGCCTTGTCGCCTGCTCATGGTGGTAACTAGTCTGTATATTCCCTTTTACTATTGTATAGTGATCTTCTATTTTTTTTTATTTTTCTGTATTTAAAGCACTTTGTAAGACTATCAAACACCATACTGGATATTGATGGAGCGCAGTGTCAGATGCTGAAGCTCTTCCTGCCTTCTGATAACGCACAGTGTCTCTCTGGATGAATACCTGTAGAACAGTCCCCGTACTGATGTGACGTTAATTAGAAACTGGCTGCAGCACTCTCTGTTTAGAATCCTTGCATCTTATTTGAATCAAAGAAGTGCCTTACTTTTGTTTCTTTGTGTAGATTTGGTGAAGAGTCTTCGGTTTGCTTCAGCAAGCCAATCAGACGGCCTCTTTTTAAACTGCAGTTTGGAGATTTTTAAAATAAACCGTACTGGTTCATATTTCAAGCATTTCTATTTTGGGTTCAGTTCTGATCATTAAATATCAGCTTAGAAAACTTCTCACTGAGATGCTCACATTGGCCCCTGAAGATACTTTTCAATACTCTACATGTTAAAATCTTTTCCATGTCTGGCTTGCATTTCTTGAATAATTCTCTTCTCGTGTTTGGTTTTAAGGCTACATTTTCCAAAACCAAGTCTCTGTGGTTCCACAATTTGCAAAGAAGCAGCTTTTAATTTTAACTAATTAAATTGTGCGTTCTTCCTTATATCTGTACACATGCACACACACGGTCCTTTTCTAGCTTAACAGAAACTAAATATTTAGTTCATCCCTTTGCTTTCTCCAGTTTAAAACTAAAACGGCATCACTTACTTGAGTCATAAGCAAATTTCAAATTCCTTTGTTTTGACTCCCCACATATGAGATAAAATTAACCTACTCATTTTAATGTGAGAGCTACGATTTCATCTTTAGGTAGGACTAAATATTATAAAAAGATTTTATTGGGTGGATTTTTTTCAAATGTTTTACAAGTTCTTGCTTTTTCGGACTGTTCTAACAATGGTCATCCTTCACCCCCATACCTCGCTTCCTGTGCCGTTACTCAACAAGCTCTTCTTCTCTCTTACATTCTTATTTTGACCCTCCCATCAGTCACCTAGAATAATTGCTAGCATGTTCATGAAGATATGGAGTCGGGGGACTACAGAAATGGCTCAGTGGTTAAGAGCACTGGCTGCTCTTCCAGAAGATCCAGCTTCAGTTCCTCACACCCACATCGTGGCTCAGAACCTCTGTAACTCCAGTTTAAGGAACTATGCCCTCTTCTGGCCTCCTCAGGCACTGCATGCATATGGTGCTCATGCATACACTCAGGCAAAACGCCCAAATCCCACATGCATTAGATAAAAATATTTCTAAAAAAGATGTACTATTGTTAAATTTCTAAGCACATTTGCTTTTCTTTTAAAAACTGACAACACTGACTTCCCTTGGGCAGTGCGTATCTTGAAACTTTGAACACTGAGGTGTCTACGACTCCTCCTTTTCAAACACGGTGAAGAGACAAAAACAGAAATTCTATTTTTCTAGAGGTAAGATGGAAGACTCCACCTTCCAACTGCCTCATCGAGATGGAAGCTGAGAAGAATTCATGGGTAGAGATATGGAGAGAAACTCAAGGGTCCTTGGCCATGGCCTTGGAGGCTGGATCTTAGAGATGCTGCAGCAGAGACTGACTGGCATCTTACTCCCCTCTTCTTCCCTGCTTTGTGGCCTCTGGGTTCATCCTCCCTCCACTAGGAGAAGCACTTCCGGGTTTGGGGAAAATGGTTGGAATTCTTGACTTTCAGAACTATCAAAAGTTCAAGTCTTGAATTTTTTGAGCCAAGAAGAAAATGAAAGATAAGTGGGCATCGGTGTCGTTTCAGTATGACCTCCTTTAAGATTTGTGGGATTTTAATTCTTTTTATGATTATTTAGAATTGCTGTGACAGTTTCTTGGTAAATTCTGGCCTTGTGGCTACTAATCCTCACTTGTTGCTTTAAGTTAACGCTAATATCTCATCCACGTTTCGGGGCGGAGGAGATGGCTCAGTATGTAAGAACTTATGTGCAAGCGTGAGGACCTGAGTTCAAATGTCTGGCACCCATGTGACCAGCCAAGTATGACCACATGTGCCTAGAACCCCATAGCTGTGTGGGCCGGAAACAGGAGGAGCACTCTGAGTTGCTCCTTTCTGAAAACAGATTCTTTTCTGAAAACAGGGACATGGAGAAAGATAGGGCAGGACACCTGGTGTCCTCCTCTGTCTTCCATCCCTGTGCACATATAACACACACATGAAAACGAATAAATAAAGATAATTCTAAAAACATAACATTTTAATAAATCAGTAATTTTTTTGTCTCCACTATAGGTGAGGACGGACAGTGGGAGTCGTGGGTAAAGACGTCAGAAAAGCCAGTGCCATCTGTGAAAGTAAGCTGGTTCCCTTTTTCTCACTTTCCTGTTCCGGGTTGTCTCTTTTTTGGCCACTTAACTACTAAATATGTGACAAAAGGTTAATGTTTATAATTTATGTTCATTAAATTTATATATATTTATGAATATATGCTGAAGCCAATTTTTTAATTTTTAATTAGGTTCTTGAAAAAACCTATTTTAAAATAATGCTTAACTCTCTTGCTATCCAGAATAAGAACTGTTGTTAGGAAAGTACATGAACTGGAAGACAATGCTTGCTTCCTGGTAAAACACACAGGGTAAACACAGGATCAGAAAGAATCTCTCCTTGCCTGGCCTGCCTCTTCCGGTTAGCCTGCTCCAAGCCAATGAGTTCATGTTCCTTTTAGATGCTTGTCATTGGTCAATGTTCTCTTTGTCCCTTTTGGCTGCTCTTCCTCGAGTTTAGAAATCGCACTCTGATGTTGTGGTGATGGTGTCTGGATGCTGTCATGATGAAAAGGCAAAGGAAGGGACAGTTCCAGGCACAAGTTTGTCTGTCCTCTCCGACTGTCGGAGCGGAGCCGACTCTGACCACAGCTGAGGCTGTTTGCCAAGTGATGAGCATTGCTCGATCCCACATCAAAGTTTCACAAAGTGATAGGAACTTTATCGAGTAAGCACAGTGCTCTTACTCTTTTGTGCATGTGGATGTTTATACTTTCAATTTTATGACAACATGGAAAAAGACAAAAAAGAAAAAGGAACTGAAACCCCAGGATGGGTTAAAGCAGTCATTCTCTACCTCTCTGAGGCTGCGACCCTTTAAAACAGCTCGTCATGTTATTGTCAACCCCAACCATAAAATTATTTTTATTGCTACTTCATAACTGTAATTTTGCTACCGTTATGAATTATAATGGAAATATTTGTGTTTTCTGATGGTCTTAGGCAACCCCCATGAAGGGGTTTTTCGGGCACCAAAGGGGTCATGACCCGTTGATTGAGAACCACTGGGTTAGACCTTGGCTCAACCCACAAAGTAACAATGCTTCGCTGGAGTGGAAAATGTTGGCTCTGCCGAACTATTCTAGAAGAGTTCAAAGCTGTCGCAAAAACCATCTTTCAATGAAGTTAGGATTCTTTGGGGTGTCAGAACTCATGGGAGTTCTGTTAACTGTGGAGACCTGCTTTGCCCCCTGCGGGTCTTCATCACAGCCAGGAAATGTACTGGAATTTCTTTTGCTTACCTGTGTCTATCTCAAGGGCTCACAAAACCAAGGGTTTGTGGTCTGAAGCCGGTTTACTCACTAGACACTGTTCTCAGAGGTACTGTAGTGGCCTATGAAAATGTTTTAATTTTAACGTATTTTCCAAGTATAAGAAAAATATAAATATATTAATGAATATATAGTATGTAATCTGAGTTGCATCTATTTTGGTACTAACACAGTTAAGATAGATAATTTTAATAATTTTTTATGGAAAAAGGAACACAAGGACAAATATGCCCAATACTCCCAAGAGCCGTGTGTCCCCACCTGAGTGACACTTAGCATTCAGCATGAACACTTACTAAAGCCATGTATCCCCACCTGAGTGACACTTAGCATTCAGCATGAACACTCACTAAAGCCAGGTATCCCCACCTGAGTGACACTTAGCATTCAGCATGAACACTTACTAAAGCCAGGTATCCCCACCTGAGTGACACTTAGCATTCAGCATGAACACTCACTAAAGCCAGGTATCCCCACCTGAGTGACACTTAGCATTCAGCATGAACACTTACTAAAGCCAGGTATCCCCACCTGAGTAACACTTAGCATTCAGCATGAACACTCCCAACAGCCCTGTGTCCCCACCTGAGTGACACTTAGCATTCAGCATGAACACTCACTAGAGCCGTGTGTCCCCACCTGAGTCACACTCAGACATTCAACATATTTGCAAGAGTTGGTCATTTGAGGTTTTGTTTGACACAGAGTAGGCATTTTCTTTTTTTGAAGAAAGATTTGTTATTTATGTGTGTGCCCATGTGGACTTATATACACCACGTACATCCAGAGGCATGTGGAGGCCAAAAGAGGACAGATTCCCCTGGAACTAGAGTCACAGTTGTTGGGAGCCACCTGGCATGGGTGCTAGAAACTGAGCCCAGGTCTCTTCAAAAGCAGTGATCATTCTTTCATGCTGAACCATTGCTCCATCCCCTTCTTTTTTTTCTTTTTAAAGAAAGAATTATGTTCTTTGTCAATGAATCTATACATTTTCTTCTTAGAGTGATACATGGCCATCTCTACAAAGAAAGAAAAAAATGACATATTGATACATTAGGTTATTCTGATTCTTCAATCAGTTTTCCTAAAGTCAAAAAAAAAATTTCCCTTCTGGACACCTGTTTCTGTCGTGCCCGGTCCCTGCAATCCTTAAGTCTCAAAGAAATCACACAGAGGTCTACATTAACTATAAACTGATTGGTCCATTAGCTCAGGCTTCTTATTAACTCTTATAGCATATATTAGCCCATTATTCTTGTCAATGTGAGCCATGTGGCTCAGTACCTTCTTTAGCGGGGCAGTCACATCTTGCCACTTCTGTAGTCAGGTCAGAAATGCAGAGGAATGGGCTTCCCTCTTCCCAGAATTCTCCTGTTCTCATTGACCCACCTCTACTTCCTGTATGGTTGTCCCACCTATACTTCCTGCCTGGCTACTGGCCAATCAGCATTTATTCTAAATATAATTCAGAGAATACAGACCATGGTCCCACACCAGACACCCATAGGTATTCTGTTTGCTTTGTCATGTGATGCATATAGTAAGAAAAGAGAATAGGATTTGACTTGGGAACCCTTAGTTCCACTTAGCTATATGTCCCTGAAGGCTTGGGCTCCTTGGGAACTGTGGCCTACTGTGTCTCCTTGACGACATTCAGGGAAAGGGAGGCCAGAATTGCAGTTCTTGTGATGTGGATCTATATGATAAAGTGCAAGTACTTTTCAATGTCTGTGACTCATTTGCTTTCATTTCTTTTCAAAGCCATGTCCTAGTTTTGTAGAAAATATTTTTGTTGGTCTTCAACATTGGTGACTATGAGTGATGCAGAGACCTCCTACTTGGAGCTATTTGTTGACTCAAAGTACATTCATTGACTTATCGGAGGTCTTCTTTCAAAGAGAGCTCCCTGGAGACCAGGGCCTTTCTGTATCGTGTTGACTACTCTAGACCTTAGGAGAAAACAGACATGGAAGGGAAGCTCAAATGCTTCCTTTAAGAATGAGCTCACTTCCTCCTTTAGAATAGGCAGGTCCCTGCAATTCACATTAATTCTCGCAGCTAGCTGCGTTCTTCATCGACGCACGAGCCCAGTGATCCACCGCTAAGAGTCTATGAGCTTTTTCCTTTCGGATAAGAGCTGACTGCGGCACAGTCCCCTCTCCACCGCCCCCCCACCCCCCTCCACCCCCCCCACCCCCCTCCACCCCCCCACCCTCCTTCACCCCCCCACCCCCTCCACCCCCCCACCCCCTCCACCCCCCCACCCCCCGCCCAGAGGCGGCAGGGGACGGAGAGGGGTTCACCTCGGGCTGGCCAGCGAGACAAGGAAGAAACACAACACTAGGAAAGTGGGTCGGGACGGGAAAGAGGAGACAGACAGACTTGGACTTCCCACAGGGCAGGGAACCCTGATTGCTCTTTGGGCTGACGAGGGAGGGGAACTTGATTGGGGAGGGGGAGGGAAATGGGAGGCGGTGGCAGGGAAGAGACAGAAATCTTTAATAAATAAATAAATTAAAAAAAAATAAAATGGCTGAAAGACAAAAAATAAAAATAAGAATAGTCAGGTCCCACTCTGAAACAGCCTGCTCTTGAGCAGGTAGGGAAGAGCACACTGTTCAACCTTTGTTCTCTGCTACCAAAGGCCTTTGCAGGCATGCAGAGGTGTGTGTGGTCCCTGAGGAAAGAACAGGAGCTTGGAAGGCAGGGACTTACAAACCACAGTGCTGCCCACCTGAGGGTGGCACTTACATCAGCTTGTTCTGTCTGACAGAGCCAGTGGTTACTACTTCCACAGACTGAGCGAGAAAGGTCCGGAAATTGTAGACAGAAGTGTTACCTTTTTCTAACTACTGAAGACCTAAGACTAGGGATGGGAATAAGAGAATTGACCATAATTAGCAAGATTAGGTTAGGCAACAAACCTACAGAAACTTCAAATATCAGACAAGGATAGGTCTGGTATATACAGACTTGGTGTTTGTTCTCTTGAGGGCAACCAGAAATACAGAAATACATGGTCTCTCTGTTGGTGGGTTTCTCACACTGGTTGGTTAAGATTAAGCAGAGTTGAGGCTGTGGTCCACAGTGCTTATGATTCCTCCTACACTGGGCTTCTCTCTGGAGCATGGCCATCTTTTCTTTTCTATCCCTGTAAGAGGTGACCCTCTGGGATGAGGAGGACCACTCACTGAACCCAGCCCAGGTCAGTAGCTGTCACTGTCATGTCTCAGAAGTGAATAGTCCTGCAGCTGAAGGCTTTACAGCATTAGAATTGTAGCTTTTTACACCTAAATTGTACACTCAATTTGGTGAAACTCGGCTGGGAAGAAAAGAAACGCTATGCACCTCGTGGGTCTGTAGGTGACCTTGCTACTGTGTCACAAGGTCCTGTAAATTTCTGGCTGGGGGTTGATTGATTTGTCGGAAGTTAGCTAATAAAACAATAATCAGTGTCTACATCATTAATGATTCATATGATGAATAAGTAACTCATTGTATCAGACTAGACATTGCCGATACAACCATCCTGTGGAATTCTTGGCAAAGTGCTGGAGAACAAGAATCAGAATCCAGTGTGCAACCTTAAAAAAGCCACTGAAGCACTTTCCTCCCGTCTCGCAAACTGCAAAATCTTCCGACTTTCTCTTGGTCTGACTTGACAGCATCGTGATGATGATTATATATAATATAATATAATATTTATGTGTAAATATAATATACACAATGTAAATGTAGTAGTTAGAAAAATCCAGCACAGAATTACATCATTCAGAAAACATCCAGGTTTGGCTTTACCTGCACAGTGGGCATCTCTCTTTCTTTAACATGTACCTGCTGGAAGCTTGCGTTCACATGCTGGGTTAGAGAGTAGGCACCCCTGAGTCTTCCCCATTGCAGACCCTTTGGGTATGGCTGGTGAAGGGTGCACTCATTATAGAAACAAAACCCATGTGAAAAATGGAGACTTAAAGTTTAGCTCTCTCCACTCTGTTTGACTTTAAATTTACTGGGATCATTTCTATCCTTGGAGACGTTGGTCTTATCTCATCTTGTCCTTGCACTTTGGGGAGTAAGTCGTTCATTACAAGTTTGGTGTGTCTCAGTGGTAGTGCATTTGGCAGGCATGTACAAAGCCCTGAGTTTGAACTCCAGCAACAACAAAAACAAAACCCTTGTCTTTCCATGAGGAGATATCGTCTGGAATGAGATGCTAATGCCTCTTTCTGTCCCTTGCTTTGAAAATCAGGAATTATGGTGATAGGTTTTTATGCAAATCAAGCTCAGGAAGAAGGAAGAGAACTTCACGGTCTGATGAGTGAAATATAGGTTCAAATCAGTCCCTTTTCCTGCTACCTCTGAATCACATGTGTTAAAAACAGGCCAGTATTTATTGTAGGAAAGGTTTCCGTGAACTCCCTCACAGTGCCTCCTTTTTAACCCTTGCTGTGCTGCTCCGAGGAAGTGGTTTGCTGAGTGCAATTCAAGGTCAAGCTTGAAAGTTGACCCAGAAATGGGCTCCAGGAAGAAAGGCAGCTAAATCAAAGTTGCAACAAAGGTGGGGAATAGACATTGGATGACAAAGCTGCCCTCGGCAGCTACCTTTACTCTCTACCTGGATAACCAATGACAGAGCCCACCCTGTTACCTACCATTGACCTTATGCTCCCCATGTAAAATGTGAGGGGCATCTGGAAGCATTTAACTAAGCCACTGGCTTCAGTAGTCGTGAAGGTGGCACTCGGCCATCTCAGATTCTAAGAGAAAGCGTCTCCTTGAAATTGAACTTTCTCCAATCTGATGCCATTTCACGAAGCCCGAATGATGTCTGCTTCAGCACATAGGAAGAAATGCCATGAAATTCCTTGGCATGAATTGTGACGGACTCCGTGTTAGAAGTGACCTGCTTTACAATTGTTAAATTCCTTCTTTGCCTTGAACACCGAGTTAAGTATGAGAAAGATCCAAAGGCAAGGATGATGTTGTTCCTCCTTGGTGAACTTAGAAAGTGAATCTGGGGAGGAGAAAGCCCATGTCCACATGTGACCTTTCTGTGGAGCAATGTGTGATAAAAAGAAATTAGAAACAAATGCTGTTATGATACAGTACGAGAGACCTTGGCGGGTCGGTCCAGTCTATAGAAGGTATACACCATGTAGGCAAAATTTACGAGGGGAGTTTTATTAGGGGAAGGGAAGGAATGGGGAGAAAGGGAGAAAGAGAGGAAAAGAGACAGAGAGAGGTACAGAGAGAAGGAGGAAGAAGAGGTAGAAGGAGGCAGAGTTTTGACTTTTAAAGGGACAGGATGCTGCCTACCCTGCAGGCACTGTGCAAGGTCCACAAGGGGTGTGGCCAGGTGTGCCTGGATGCTAACAAATACAAAAAGTAGACTAAATTAAAAATTAACATCGAGGGTGTTAGAAAAGGACTGGAACAGTCTTCACAGTGTGAGTTGGTTACTGGTGAATGCGTTTGCCTTTGAGAATGAAGCTGCTTTTCCGTTGGTTCACACAGAGCTGTAAGTTAAATCAGAATTGTTCTATTCTTCTTCCAAACATGAGATCCTTCTCTATTTTATTCCCCATTCAGGAAAAATGGCTATTTTAGGGCTCACCTTGTATTAGCAGACTGTGAATTTTCCTTTTGTTTTCCCTCAATGCGCTGCAAAGCTGTAAGGGAAAAGAAGTGCGCTTGTTTCAGCCAGATGCAAGGTCTCTGCATTTTGGAAAACCAGCGAGAATGTCATGGGATGGTGGGTGGGTCATTTGGAGCTTTCCTGTTTTTGGCATCTGCAAATGACGGTGACCTTGCACAGACCTGCTAAGACCTTGATGAATAGCCACGCTAATAGGCACAGAAAGGTCATCACCTCCAAAGTCAAAAGACCAGATACACTCGCTGGTACCAGATCCACTCCCTCTGGCTGGAGATAACAATTGAATCCAGGCCTCCAACAATTAGCTGCAATATTTGAAAACTTTGTGGAAGCACTGGGCCAGATTCCCCCAGCACTGAGAGTCAATAAAAGCAAAATTACCAAACATGCCTTTAGGGAATCAAAGCCTGTTTTGGGGGTTGAGCAAAAGCCAATGTCACCTCCTCTGCCACCGTGTTCCCTTTCTGTTCTTATTTGAGAACTGAGCTGCCCCTTCCCAGTGTTCAGTGGGCACAAGCTTTTAAAAATATGTGACCTATTCCTTTCACCATCCTGTGCTTTCTGAATGATGAGGAAAAGTCTGTGCTGGAGGAAGTTTGAGTGGTTGGTTGGGCCTTGGTAGAGTTAACACAAGACGGTACAGCCATCATTGTGGTCTAAGTTCAAAAGGCGCAGGGCTGCAATTGATCTCAAGCCCCGTATTAAGTCAACTATTTTCTTTTAATATTCTTTGTTTCTTTAAAATGTGGGGTCTGGTTTCATCAAATGTTGTAACTTCATATATATGCCTTTGATTTGAAAAGCATGGTCATTCAGACGCCAGTGGAGTTTAGTCGGTTCACAGGTTCTCAGGGATGGAATATCAGAGCAACCGCTTCTAGCCAAACCTTCCCCAACTCATGTTTCTCTGGCTTCCCTTTTCTCCCTAATCCCCTGGTTCGATTTCTAATTCTTTTCCGGGTATTTTTCACCGGAGATTCCCCCCAGAACCTTCTGGGATCATGTCTTCTCCCAGCTGCCTCAATCCTCCACTCTTGTGTTCCAGAGGGTGAAGATGATTTGCATAGCCTCCTTATTCAAAGCCAACTGTGGGCCTCCTCTCCCACTCTTCCTCCCCACCCTCAATACCAGCTTTCCCACCAGATCTAGGTTTACCTCCTCATCCTGTAGTTCCCATTTCCATGGCCTTCATAAAGGATAAAGAGAGCGTTTAATCACTTACTACAAGCTATACACTCCATGTTATCTGTGTCTTTCAGCCACACACAATTACTGAGTGGTTACAGGTTAGGGGACGGAAGCTTTTCAGAAATGTATGAGAACAGTCTAAAATCAAATGAAGAGAAAGAAAGAAAGAAAGAAAGAAAGAAAGAAAGAAAGAAAGAGAGTGTGTGTGTGTGTGTGTGTGTGTGTGTGTGTGGTGTGTGAGCATGTCAATGAGTAGGTGTGTCTGTGTGTGAGTGACTGTGAGCGAGTGTGAGAAAGTGTGTGTGAGTGTGAATGTGAGTTTAAGTGTGTGAACGTGTGAACAAGTAGGTGTGTCTGTGTGTGAGTGTGAATGTGTGTGTGAGAGAGGAAGAGAGAAAGGAAGGAGAGAGAGAATTGTACTATGGATGGAATCCAGCACTAGTATATTCTAGGCATGTGTTCTACCACTAAGTCACACCCCCAGACTCCTTGCTTATACTTTTGAAGGGCATCTGAGGTGGAAACACCCAGGTCTAACTTCAAGTCCGGAGTGCTCTTCTTGCCCTGGATTGCTAACATCGCAGCCGGGATACGATGCGGCGGGCATCCACGGTAGAAGTGGTTTCTGTTTCCCTCTGGTGTTCTGAACTTACACATCCCCTGACCATTCTGTTTACTGTCCTGGTATATCTTTAGTGCAGTGTTGATTAATTCACGTGTATGGCCTGAAATTCACAACACCCTGTTGTTACTCATTCCAACATGTCTGTCTGAAGTCTTTACATCGCCTCTCTTCAAAAGTGTTTTGCGTTTGTTGTTTTACTTTTGAGACAGGGCCATGCTGGATAGCCCAGGCTGGCCTAGGACTGCGTCCCCTTACCATGCTCTTTTCCTTTGCTCCATCAGTACTGCCCTGGTTGGGGAGAGGGGCATCATGCCACGAACATGGGGAGGGGGAGGCTCCGTGCAGCTGGATGGACCTGAGTCTGCCTCTCTAACTCCCAGTGAAGCCTCGGACGGATGATTGACCACTCTCAGTCCCAAGAGCTTGATAATAAACTTGCCTTTGCAAGCTGAAGTAGGGAAGAGAGAGCATGGTCTGAGGCCTGCTGGGGTGAGGATCTGGGCCTTGACAACTTCATGGGAGCTGTAGAATGGCCTCAGAGGCAGTAATGCTGCTAAAATGTATCCCTCCTTTCAAACTCGATCCATTTGCTTCTCTGTTTGCCCTGACCTGATCTTATCCGCTGTGTCTCTGAGGTGATCTGCCACCTCTAGATCACTAGCCTCTGGAGGAGTCATTTGGCAATTTTAATAATGTGTTGCCACCTGTCTCTTTAAGAGCTTACCAACTCTTTTTGATATACCTCTGAGTGACTTCTCCCCTTCCTGTCCTCGCGGGCTCAGGCACTGAATGGCAGAGTAAGGCCCTTAGTAGAGCACATAGCCTAGTGCCTTCTGTGTAACTCTTCCTGTCACGTAAAATATATTTTAAGATACCAAATATCCCAGGACCATCATAGGTAAATACCTGTTAAGCCTAGATCTGAAGCTGTCAATTAAGAAAGGCATTCATACCTATATTACTCTACACTTTAGGGTCTTTGTGAAATAGATTTTTAAAAATTAGGTGTGCATTGTTTAAATTTCTGAAAATTCCATTTGTATCCATAAGAAAATGATAAGCTAGCCGGGTGGTGGTGGCGCATGCCTTTAATCCCAGCACTCGGGAGGCAGAGGCAGGCAGATCTCTGGGAGATCGAGGCCAGCCTGGTCTACAAGAGCTAGTTCCGGGATAGGCACCAAAGCTACAGAGTAACCCTGTCTCGAAAAAAAAACAAAAAACAAAAACAACAACAACAAAAAAGCTGGTTTGGTTTTAAGTGCAAGGCCGTTCCAGGAAGATGCTAATATAATAGCCCCATTTCTCATTCTTTGTCCGGCAAGTGAGAATTCTGCAGAGCAAATATCAAGCCCCAGCAACCGCACTGTCCAGTGTTTCTGAGCCAGCAATATTTTAGGCACTGGGTGACCATCACATGTGGCTATATTTGTAGCCATTTGTTCTCAGAGCCATTCTAAATTAGATAATATTCTGGGTTTTCGTCATTGTTATCTTCCAGGATTTTTTTCCCAAGTAGATTTCCATGGCTCTTTTTATGGCCTCTTTAATTCAGAAACCTTTCCCTCCCTTCCTGCCCGCGCTTTCTTCCCGAGAGTCTGGTGGGGAAGCTGGTCTGGAAACATGTACCCCTATAAAGGTAGTCTTTTCTGTTTCACAACTAATACAAAAGTGGTAGCGGTTTCAAGCTAAAACAATAGTTTTCATTAGGGGATCCATGGCTTCTTTAGAGTCGATGTTTAGAATCCCAGCCTTTAGAATTCTACCAAGAGTGTCTAAGGCTCTCCTGATAATCAGTGTAGGAATTTGCTGTAACAGTCCACGACTAATGATAGCCAAGTTTAAGATGCCATGGCGTGTGTTCCTTTCTGAAGTCCACGGATTTGAGCAAAGTCTATTTCTAAACAAAGTACTTTTTATTAACTTCAAAATATTTTGTCTCTATAGAAAAGGTTGTTTGTTGAAATATTTGCCTGAGGAGAGTAGACGTTCCCTTGATCTGCCAGGCTTAACAATGCTAAATTGAACAGTGCTGCAAGCTCCTTCACAGAGTCCCTCCCTGGGAAATTGCTTCCTTTCTTATTAGGGTCAAGGGAGAAAGTGAAACCCTAGTCCCCAGTTGTGGAAAGATGCCCTCCTCATGGTGAGGGAATTCCTTGTGTAGAGCCCTCAGCTGACTGACTCCCTGTGTGCTTCATGCAGATAAAGTCTTAGAGTGCAGATAACAAGGCTGCCTGACACTCACCATCATCAGACACCAGCAAAGATCTCTCTCAGTAAATCCTGGGATGGGATGGTTCAGTGGGCAGAGGTGCTTGCACACAGACCTGAAGACCTGAGTTCAATTCCCCAATCCCACCAGGTAGCAGGAGAATACCAACTCCCAAGAGTTGTCTTCTGACGTCCACATGTGATCTGTGGTATGTGCATGCCTGCACACACACATTCACATGTGAGCCCTGCCATGTGCATGTCTGCACGCACACATTCACATGTGAGCCCTAGCATGTGCACGCCTGCACACACACATTCACATGTGAGCCCTGGCGTGTGCATGTCTGCACGCACACATAAGTAAATGAACGAATAAATAAATAATAAAATTTTAAAAATACAAACATTTGGAAAAGTAGTAGTTGCATATGCACTTTGAAGATTCTGTAGGGAAAATTGGGAGATAATCACGAGTCAGTCATTCGAACCATGCATTTACATACCATTAGGTGCGGGTGATCTTCAGTGTGAGCCAGGGCTGATTTCCAAGTGTTCATTTGCAGACCATTTTGGAATATATTAAAGCTGTGTGTAGGAAGTTCTTGGACAAACTAAGACCATTTAATCGTGCCATAGCTGAAATCTTGTAGGCCTGTGAAAGAGCTTGCCCAGTTATTAATGCTCTCTGTCATCGTTCTATAAGCAGCTGCAATGCTGGCGTTTGTAGACTTCTACAGAGTGTGGCATAAACATTTTATATTACACCCTAGATCTTGCCGTTGGAGTTGAGAGATCACTTATTATCTATGAAATACTGATTTCCCTCTGTATGCAGTGATTACCATTAATGAATAAAGAACTGCTTTGAGCCTATAGCAGAGCAGGGCAGGGCAGAGCGGAGCCAGGCAGGAGGACTGGACTGAATGCTGGGAGGAAGAAGGGCAGAGTCAGAGAGAAGCCATGGAGCTGCCGGAGACAGACACTAGGAACTTTACCCAGTAAGCCACAGCCACGTGGTGATATCCAGATTAATAGAAATGTAGGAGTTAGCCAATAAGAAGCTAGAGCTAATGGGCCAAGCAGTGATTTAATTAATACAGTTTCTGTGTGATTATTTCGGGTCTAAGCTAGCTGGGCAGCTGGGAACCAACTAGCTGCCCCCTACTACAAAATACAGTAATGTAGAAATGAGTGACCCCATGTAAAAATGATTCCGAAGAGCCTTGCCTACAAGTCCTAGCAATAACAAAAGCACTTTCTAATTATATAGCACTTTCTATTTATATAGCACTTTAAAATTTTGCAGATATATTTATGTGTTGGTCTGGTTTCAATTCTGAAACTCTCTTACGATCTAGACCCAAATACATTTATTTACTTAAGGGCAAAAGCTGAAATGGGAGGCTTTGATATGAATGGTAGGATAAAGCTTGAGTCTTGACAAGAAACTAAGGGGACAATCAAATGGCAGCCTCTAAGACCATCCATTTAGTGGCGAGAAATATAGGCCAGAAGAGCGTTGTGCTTACTGCAGGGGTAAGTTGAACTTGGGTCGGGTTTCTATTCCTGTAACAATACACCGTGACTAAAAGCAAGTTGAGGAGAAAGGGGTTTATTGGGCTTACACTTCCACATCGTTGTTCATCACTGAAGGAAGTTGGGACATAAACTCAGTCAGGGCAGGATCCTGGAGGTAGGAGCGGATGCAGAGGCCATGGAGGGGAGCGGCTTGCTGACTTGCTTCTCATGGATTTTTTGGCCTGCTTTCTTCTAGAAGCCAGGACAACCAGCCCAGGGATGGCACCAACCACAGGACAGCCCTCCCCAACCAATCACTAATTAAGAAAATGCCTTATAGCCAGATCTTAAGGAGGCCTTTTCTTAATTAAGGTTTCCTCCTTCCAGATAATGCTAGTTTGTGTGTCAAGATGACATAAAACCAGCCAACGCAGTCCCCATTCACAAATCCTGCTACAGTGGAGACTTTAAGTGTCCCCTACAGTTCTATGTTGTTAAGGCTTGATCTCTATGGAGGCACTATTCACTGAGGACATGGAGCAGTGCGGAAATTTAGTATGTGAAGCCTAGAGAAGGCCCTTAGATCTTTGGGGTGTGCTGTTGGAGGAATAACGACATTCCAGCCCCTTTCTCTGTGGCTGCTTGTTTCCCTACATCCTCCTGTTTACAAGGCGCTGCCTCACCACAGGACTTAAAGCCCTGAAACCAATCCACATTGGCACCTCTTCTAAGATGGTTAGCCAAAACAAACTTGGCCTCACTGTAGCTTGATAGTCTTAGGTACCCTCTGTAGTGGTGCAGACTGAACCAGCATGCATGCCGGTGGGAATACAGAAATGATGGATAATGTTAGCTTGAGAGATGAGATGAGATCTTTGCCTTTTTCTTCTTGGACTCCAAATCTTCCTGGTTCTAGGAACTGCTTAAGTACATTGTTCTAAAAGCGTTGGTAATCTGTGGTTAGCGAGGTGAGAAATCTGTGCTCTCTCTCTTTCTCTCTCTCTCTCTCTTTCTTACACACACATACACATACACACGCACACACACCATCTGGAACACGTTTTTCTGTACAATCATTTACCAGGAATCCTATGGAGTATCCTCCATTTCCACGTTGATTCTGTCTGTACTGTTGGCTAAGGAAATCTGAGAAGACATGGTGAAGTGCTAAGTCCTCATGGGGGTGAGCTTTTTTTCTTTGAAGTTCTTTATGCTGTTCTGTATCTAGAGAGAAGTCTCAAGCATGCATTCCTTAGACTAAATGTTTTACAACTTGCCGCAGTTTACGACTTCTTTGTATAAAGAGAGTTTTCCTACCTGAGAAACTTGAAGCACTTATGAGAAAGATGCTCATGGGATCAGTTTAGAGAACAGAAAGGAGTTAGTAAGAGCCAACACAACCCACTAACCTCCTGTGAAATGTTAAATATTAACATTTATTTTTTCTTGTGACCCTTCTTCTGACAATCTTCAAAGACAATAAGGAAATCTTTTCTTCCAGTTATTTTTGATAACTTCTCAGAAGCCTAATTAAGACTGACAATTAATTAGAAAATTTATCCACACGTTGGGAATACTGGCCTGATTTTAAACATCACGAATGCTTATGTGAGGAGAATTAACTCACTCACACTTTATTTATTTGACTTTAGCCTTCAAGGCATGTTATTTAGTTTTATTTATTCTCATATGCAGTTGGCCATCCACACCCAGGTTTGAACGCATGGATTCAACCAACTATGGATTGATAATATGTCTTTAATTGGACTATACAGAGCTTTTGGTTGCTAATCCACTGATAATATGGTGTAGCCACTATGTGTATAACGCTTGCATTGTATTGGATAGTATACATAAAAGATGATTTCAAGTATATAGATTGATTGTATAGGTTATAGGCAAATCCCATGACATTTCCATGTAAGGGACTTGATCATCCTTAGATATGAATCTAACAAATGATTTTCTGGGCAAATGTTTAGTAAATGGACCAAATGATGCGGTCTCTTGATTCAGGAAATATGGCTCACAAGTAAATCAGCAAGAGTCAGAGAATATGAAATACTTATGTCTTAAAGAGGTTTTGAGGTTTTGTGAGCTGGAGATTGCTCAGTGGTAGAACACTTGCCTAGTGTGTAGAAAGGCCTGGGTTCCATCCCAATACCACACACACACACACACACACACACACACACAGAGAGAGAGAGAGAGAGAGAGAGAGAGAGAGAGAGAGAGAGAGAGAGATTTTAGATTTTATTTTTATAGATCACTAAATGTTCAGGAAGAAAGAGCTAGAAACCTGAAAAACACTTTCTAACCTAATATTGAGAGCAAATTTAAGCTCCTACTAAGTGGATGGTGGATTATAAGGCTTACTGATTCAATGACTCAGAAATATCACTAAGGATTCCCCCTATTTTCCTGCTAAGCCAAACTTAGAGTCAACCCCTTTTTTAGATCACCTCCCTTATATGGCCATACAATGGCTGCAAAACACAAGTGAAATAACACGTTCCCAAGTCCATCTACACCAGGAGAAAGAAAGTCCTTTCCCTGGACACAAAGTAGGAATTCTCCTTTCAAACTGAGCGGGCTGTAACAGTTAAGAAGCCGTGCACAGATGCGCTTAAGCTAGTCACGGTCCACACAAAGGGCTGGGAATGGGGTTAGCCGTGCAGAAAGGATGAGGAGGTAGAAACCTCAACATGACGAGTGTCAGGAAGGGAGAAATGGAGCATTAGTGCCATGTGATCAACCAACAATGCCCCTTAAAGTGAAGTCATTTTACCTAATGGTTGCCTTCCTTTTATTTCTAAATAAAACATGATACTGTATATACTCTGTCTATATATATATATATATATATATATATATCTCCTGTTATGAACAAGTATGATGTCACTGTCCTCTCATGATCAAAGTAGCTGCAGGCTCCTTGAACAGATGGTACGCCAAATCTAGCTGTTGCTATATCCAGAACCAATTGTGCCAAGAGCCTGGTCCAGGCCAGTGGTGTTTTGTTCTTTGCAGTCCGTGCCAGAACCAACCTATATCCCTTGCCTACAATTGCGATGCTTCTCTTACAGGGAGTTCTAGATGAAAATCACTGTCAGAAACGCACTCTATTCATCTATTTTTAGGATTTGGTCGTAGGCCATGGGGATAGGGATCAAGCAGAGGACACATTATGAAGCGGCTGAGGTTGGTTGGAGGCCACTGGCTCAGCTCACCAGGCAGAACTAGGTTGCAGCCCAGGACGGATGATGTGGGATTCAGTGATGGGGACAAACAGACTAGTGTCAACAGCTTGGGACCCTATCTATCCTGTCTAGTGCTCTACTAATGGGAAGATCCATTCCAGACCCCAGACTTCAAGTCTGGGCTCAAAGTGATTTAGGATATGGTCCTGCAGGTTACAAGTTATTTAAGAAAGCAACTTCCCAGGCTGGAGAGATGGCTCAGAGATTAAGAGCACTGACAGCTGTTCCAGAGGTCTTGAGTTCAATGCCAAGCAACCACATGGAGGCTCGTGACTATCTATTAAGAGGTCTGGTACCCTCTTCTGGTATTGAGGTATATAGGTAATAAACAATAATATAAAATTGAAAAATTAAAAAAAAGATAGCCGCAGTCCTTCACACTCCTCCATAGAGAACAAAAGTCCTTGTTGTCCCCCCCTTTCCAACAATACATACTCTTAAAAGAAAAAGCGCTAGTAACTGATCTTTTCCTCCTGCTTGTCAAAGCTACAATGCTTTGATTTAGTCACTAAAGTTGAGGCTGGGGATTTGGCTTTCCTCCTGATGGACCAAGTGTTCTCAGTTTCCTGAACGGACACACTTGGGCCATTGCTGAAAGGCTGTTATTGCTTAGTTATGAAATAATGATAAACTATCTGACTTTTCTGGTACTTGAGGTTGGCAAAGGGATGTGTTCCAGGGTAGCATGGCGAGCCCTACCTTGGAGTTCACTAAGTGGGAAAAAGGAACAGTTAAGGCTGAAGCATGTTGAATACAGACATCCCCATAGTCTCTCTGCTTCCATATCCTGTGCAGAATGGTTCTCCAGTAGGACCAGCATCGCTCATCTTCCTTCGTTTAAAGTCGGAAATGGTCTTATCTGAACAAAAACTTTTTAGTGTAAAGTTAAGAACCTGGGTTTGGTTCCCAACACCCACATGGCAGCTCACAAGCATCTGTAACTCCAGGTCTAAGGGATCCAATGCCCTCCTCTAACTTCTATGGGCACCAGGCACGCATGTGCTATACATACAAACATGCAGGCAAAACACTCATCTGCATAAAATGAAATAAATGAATTGTTTTAAAAAGCAAACAGTAAAGCAGAGATGTGGGTCCATTCTGAGTCTTTCCCCTATTCTGGACTCAGGGTTAAAAAAAATAATAATAACAAAAATTCCCAGCAAGTTATATAAATATCATGCAGCTTCCTGAACAAAATGTATTAAAAGGGTCAGGTGATCCACTTTCTGCAAGTTGATGGAGTTGTGGTCATCTGAAATCAACCAATGCACTCAACCAATGTTGGAGCGGTGCCCAGGACAGGGAGTTTAAGAACAAGGGGAAATCTGACCTTCTATCAAGTCACAATCATCATAGACTAACACAGGTTTCTATATAAGGGCCCCTGCAGTCTTGCTCTAACTGGCTGTTTGCCTTCCTAGTACCCTCCCTCCTCATCTGTGTCTGTTAGCCATCTTGCATTGTCTTCCTCAACGGGCCTGATTTCACTCTCCACTCTCCAGACAACCCGTGAGCCATTGTGTCTGCGCTCACCTCAGCCTTACCTAGGTGTTCGTTTCTAACACAGGAAAGGCCTGTTCCTAAGTGTCTCGTGTTTCCTGTGGGAGAAGTGAGGTCTAAGGAAATTAGTGATGCTGTGGACAGATGAGCTGGGGAAAGGACGATGCAGCTCAGTGTGTAGGGTGCTTGCTGATCTGCGGAAAACTCTGGGTTCCGTCTTGAGCGCTCCACAAAGTAGCGTGGCAACCCGTGCCTCTGATTCTAACACTTGGCAGGTAGAGGCAGGAAGATGAAGACTTCAAGGCCAGCCTCAGTTATGTAGCCAGTTCAAAGCAAGGCTGTGCTACATCAGACCCTGTCTAAATATATCATTCCTAACCTAGGATACTTGTCATCATATAACTGCATGTATGTTATAAGATCCTTCATATTCTCCATAAAAGGGACTATACATATAACATTTGTAATATGTACATATCCACACACACCCCATCACACTTAATATTTAGTAGTGAGAAATTAAAAAAATGGGTACGCTAGCTTCATTTATAAAGCATTGATTTAAAAAAAATTACCCTGACCTAAGGGAGAAAGGGTTCATTTTAGTTCACAACTCCGGCTCACATTTCATGACTTTGGGAGTCAGTCACAGCAGCAAGGCACACAGCCCAAGACACTCGTCACAAAGCACCCACAGTCAAGGGCAAAGATAGAGTGAATTCATTGCTCCCTGTTGTTGGTCATGCTCAGCTTGACTTTGCCACTCACACCGTCCAGGAGCTCTTCCTAGGGAATGGTGTCATCCACAGGCAGCTGGCTCTTCTTATGAATTGGTTAACCTCAGAAAGCCTATCCACAGTCCATTCATGGAGACCATCCCTCATGGAGACTCTTCTCAAGTGATTCGAGGATGTGTCAAATGGATGACTATAGCTAACCATCACAGTGGCTTATTTAGAATCCACCAACTATCTCAGTTTGTAGTAAAGTTGAACTCCAAGCATTGAAGTCATATAGCATGAAAACTGGGCCTGATTGAACACACTTTGGGGCTGGTCTATGTTACTGTTGGTTGTCTAACTCATGGATTTCAGGCTTTTCATATCCTCCAAGTATTTCAGGACTATGTGTTTCTAGAGACACCTTTTCAAAACAGAATTTCTATACATGAAATTTTTTTGATTGATGATCGACAAGTGGTGATAGGTGGTGTCATGTTGTCCAAATAAGACACTCTCGTGGAGTTTGGGATAGAACAGGCTTCTGTTTACAGCATATAACCTGACACCCTCATAGGCACATCCAAAAGAGTGTTTCCAGGGTGATTCTTAATCCAATCAGTTGACAGTGAAGATTAAACCACTGCAACCAGTTGTCTGTTTCTGTAGTAGAAAGAGATGTAAAAGGAAATTCTTAAAGACTACTCATACACAAGGATGTCACAATGGAACTTTCCAGAGGAGGACAAGTAAAGACTGATGCTGAAGGTCTGATTTCTGTGTTTAAAGTGCATTTTTATTGGCTATGAGAGCTCCTATGCACGAGGAACGCTCTGCATGCCCAGGAATTGCTGTGTCTTGGAGCCCGTGATAGGCTGGCCAGCCCTCATTGCTGTCTGCATCTGCTAAGCACAGATGTGAGGCATTGGCTGGTTTGTCTGTATCTTTTTCAAACCAAGAGAAAAAGTGTGTGTGTGTGTGTGTGTGTGTGTGTGTGTGTGTGTGTGTGAAGGGTGGAAGTCAGAGACAGACACAATCACAGAGAGACAGAAACACAAGACACACACACACACACACACACAGAGAGAGAGAGAGAGAGAGAGAGAGAGAGAGAGAGAGAGAGAGAGACAGAGAGACAGACTTTCTTGGAGAACCCTTTTGTGAGTTTCTGGAGTGTCTATATGTGCTTGCACATGTGTGATAGTTTGAGATCTACAGTAACTTTTAATGGTCCTCTTGAGGAATTGTACCATATTCAGCCCAGTTTCTATTATTGGGAAGTCTGAGGCAATTCCTAAGCACGAAACTGTCCTTTGATCTGTAGAAACAGTGGTTTCCATGGAGCTGTGCTGGCGAATGACCAAGCTGGAGTTCAGCATTCCAGCAAGCAGGGTTCTGTGTTCCTAACCAGGCCTGTCCTGAAGTATTTGCATAAAGACTTTAAGATCGTCATGTTTTGTATGTGAGTGCTGAAAATAAATTGATTATTTGGGGGGTTAAAGTATGGCAAAGCATTCAACATTTTTTTGATTTATCTAAATGCTAGCTAATTTCCAGAAAAGAAAGTATTTTAATTTTTTGATGACACAGAATACATATTTTCCTAATATTCCTATTTTGTACAATGTAACGCAAAACAGACTTTGTCTTATTTGACCTTAATTGTAAATAAAAATGAAAGCCAAATTATTGTGACCAATATATTCCCTACATCTGGCAATACTCTTTTCTCAAAGCAATTGTTAATCCCGAGTTATTTTTAGACATTTTAAGCTGAGTCGTCTTCTCTGGGCTTCTTTCTCCCCCACCCCATTCTGCAGAGCAGGCTGCCTAAGATGCCTGCCAGCCCCAGCCCCAGCGCCAGTGACTGTGACGAACCCCACAAACTCGTACAGCCATGCTATGACTTCAGGAAGGACAGACGGAGGTGCCCAACAACAGCCTGCCCTCTGACACAGGGCAAAGAAAGTCTCAAAACAATGATAAAGAAAATAGCTGTCAATAAGTGGGCAATGTTTCTACTGTGCGGATTAAATAGGGGTCAAGAGAAAAGATGGCATTGGCCTGAGTAGACTGTAGCTGAAAGGCTTTGGTGATTACCTTTGATTTCTACAAAAGCCATTCTGTGATGGTTGGATGCATGGCTCCCCTTTAACTGCATCTAAGAGTACCCAAGAGGCCTTGGTCTATGGGGACAGTTAACCCCTTAGCTAACATGTAAAATAACAAACAAACAAACAAAAAAAAACCATGAAATACTCTCTGGGGCCAAATTTGTTGTGTTGGTATGGTCTTGCAGGGTATCCCAGGCTGACCTCGAACCTTTAACAGTCCTCCTACCTCAGCCTTTGACTCATTCATGAATCACCATATCTAGCTTCAAGCTAAATGCTCACCTATTTTCACCACCTTCTGTGATATCGAGGTCCGGTACTTACTTAGTCCTCTCAGCAGCAATCTCAGGGAGCCTGGAGACTCTCAGCCTGCAGTCGCCCTCCTCCCCTTTGCTTGTCATGTGGGTCTGGCTCTAACTCAGGTTGTGATCCTAAGATGCGCTTCTGATTTCCTTTCAAACCATTCCTGGAATAACCGAAAGGTTTTGCATTCAGGGGAAGCATTAACATTATTTTTTCCCCTGATCCCTTAATGAGATATTTATTTTTGTTCATATATCTCATAGATTTTGATGGAAGAAAAATACTGGTTTTTCATTTGTGTTTTTACACATATTTATGTGTCCAAAACAAATAAACAACAAGGAAGAAAAATTCATTTTCTAAAATCAGCAGTATCTGGGGGAGGCTCTAATAAAAACTGATTTAAGTAGATTCTATTGTCATAGATTCTCACTTTTCTTTCACTGACTTCCTTTCACTGATCCCTTAAATCATGTTTTTAGGATATGTAGGACAAAATGCTGGGTTTGTAATAAAGAATAAAACCTCAGAGCAGCTGGGCGAATCATCCAGAAAGAGCAGCTATGAAACACCAAGCAGAGCTACCTCCAGCTGTTCCTAACTGTGTGAGCACTTTCTGTGCACAGAGCTGCTGACCTCAGGCCTATGAGTGGCACCCTCTGGAGCTGTGTCACCATGTTAGCACTAGAACTGAGGGGGTTAAAATACACATCTGCATGTCTGTGTTCAAAAGTTAAGTGAAAATTTTGGGTTCCCTATTCACCCTAGAAATGGTGGGGAAACCCGAGTCACATAAGCACACAGAGCTCATGACCCTCCGAGCTGCGGGTATGAGATAGTGGTCTATTTGGCTGGGGAAATGGCACAGTGCAAACAATTCCTCTTGCTATTTCTTTTCCCTCCATCTGCAGGGGAAAGAGTAGGAATAGTGTGAAGGCGGGACCACAGTCGTGAATTGGGGGTGAATGACCAGAAGTTGGGAATCAAAATCAGACAAGGTCTTCATGTACTCAGTCAGTCTTCCTCACGAGAGCATTGGTGAGGGCTCCATCAGCCAGGTCCTGTGGTAGCTGCTAAGGACAAGTGAGTCACACAAAAATGTAACGCCCAAGGGGCATAGAGTCTAGTAGATCTAGAAGACGGTGGCTTTAAAGTCATAAGTGTGTGATTGACTGCTCTGCTATGAAGAACACAGGGATGGTCTTAAGAGATTTGGGTTGGCAAGAGTTTGGCGATGTACCATGGGAGATCAGTGAACAAAAGAATGAATGGGTAAAAAGGGGCAGAGCCCATGGTGACGGAGTTGGGAAGAGAGAGGAATCTCTACTGACTGGCCTGGAGGGCCATGCTCAGGTGCTCCACTTCCATCTGAAAGGCAGAGGCTGTGCTTACAGGCTTTAAGTAGGAGAGAAATGAGTCCAGGTCAGCTTTTTCTAGGTCCATGGTAGCTATTGGGTGGTTATATATGGTCTCTTTATAGATGTTTCATTGCATTGCTACCCAGGAGGTTTTTACTGGAATAGGAAAGAAGGATGCCTTTATTCACAGTGGGGAGGACAGATGAGCATGCGGAGGGGGCAGGGTATGTGGAGATCCAAGGTTGACACAAGGAACTCTTTCTTCAGTCTCCTCTCCACTCTATTTTCCGAGAAAAGGTCTCCACTCAACCCGAAGATGAACATTTTGGCTAAACTGGCTGACCATCAAGCCCCGGGATTCTCCCATCTCTGCCCGTCAGTGCTGGAGATACATGTGGCCACCTCCATGCTCACTTTATACCTGGCATTCTGAGGACCTGAACTCAGGTCCTCGTGCTTGTGTAGCTGTAGTGAGCACTTTACCCACTGAGCCATCTCCCTGGCCCAAGAAGTCCCCGTTTTCCAAATTAGGTTAAGAAAGAAGAGCACCGTGTATGGACAGAAGAAGACAGCAGTCACTAAAATAAGGAGCCTCTTCTTCCAGCATTCCCACCGTGCAGTCCCTCAGTGTCTCTGCTTCTGAGCAAGTCAAACGAAGTATTTCAGCACTTTCTGCTGTACATCAACTCTGTCTGCTTATGTTTCCCCCCTCAAATTACATATTCTGGCAAGATTTGCACTTGTAAAGCATTTAATTATTGTGTTTGGCAGTCGTGGCTGGTTGCATTATGTAAACAAATGCCAACTTCAAACACTGAGGCTAAGGTTTTTTTCATAGTCTGCCAGAAAGCAAGACTATTTGATGTGCAGTTCGGATGCTCCTGTTTCTGATTACGTAACATGGGTGTGGGAACAGGAATCTGGTTCACCTCTAAGGTCCTAACGCCACAGAAAATTAGCCTTTAGCATGCCCAGCAGAAGTGTAAATCACGCGTGCACACATGCACACACACACACACACACACACATACACACACACGTTCCAAAGACACTCCCAACATATGCTCCACTTAACTGTGAAAGTCCCTTGTATCTTCAAATGTTTGTTCGAGCACTGCAGTATTTTCAGATCTTCCATGTGGTTTCTGAACTCGGCAAAGTGGAGTTAACTCACCACCATCTCGGGGATAGATTCCCAAGGGTTCCCGCGAAGGTCCTTATAGACACAGCTAATTGCCTTAGAGCTATCTGCAGGCAATGATCACTATCTAATGTGTAAATGTGATCAAAAGCACTTCTCGGCTCAGTAAAATCTAGAATAGTCTATAGTCCTGCACAGAGCTAATGAAGAACTCTTATTGAGCAGGGTGTGGGAGCATTGAATCAGTAGGTAAAGTCCTTGTCACATGGCATCTTGAGTTCAAACTCTACAACCCATGTACAAAGCCAAGTGTGAGGCAGACCTGTAATCCCAATACTGGACAGTGGAGGACGGTAGGACCCCTGAGGCTTGCTGGCCAGTCAGCCTAGCTGAGTAGCAAGCAACAAATTTGCTGTCTCAAAAAATGAGGTGGAAATGGCAAGTGACAGAAAAAGACAGCTGACGTTGGTCACTGGCCGCCACACGTGCACATGCATTCACACAGTCACACATACACGAAAAGAACTAGTGTTTTCTCCACTCCGTTGATTTAAAAAAAAGTATCTATCCCACTCCTTCCCTCCTCCCTAGAGTATGAGGAAGTGATTTAGGAAAGAGTAGAAGCCTACTGTGTTTCACCCCTTCAGCTCCTCCATATGTCTTCCTGGAGTCCAGCGTCAGACTCCTTGTTCATGGGGCTGATCCTGAGACAGAACACACGTCTGAATCATCAGAGGAAGGTCGAATTACAGTTCGGATGCCATGCTTACTTATGGAAGTGAGAACTTGTATGACCCGGGTTAGAGAGAGAAAAAAAAATAACAGGGGTTGAAAGGGGGTTATAGGGTAACCCTGATGTTACCAGAAGGTTTAGGTAGGCAGATCTTCTCGTCTCTTGAGGGGTCTGGATAATTGCTGTTTTATTCTAATAGTGATGACAGAATGCATGAGCTCAGAGCCCAGCCTCGCTCCCCTCTGAATTTTGCAGAACCAGCCTGCTCCAGGGAAGGGGATGTGGATTCAGGCCTTTGTATAAGAATGGCGTAGCTGCCAGGATGGAGCGGCACCAGTCAGCAAGGTTCCAATGCTCGCTGTCTGTGGCCTTAGATGGGTAGGGAGGGAGTTGCCTGGTCTTCACTTTTATTTCCAGTTGCAAAGCTAGGCTCTACCTCAAACACTTCCTCCAGAATGTGCAAACAACGTGGGAATGGTTTGCTGCTTGAGAACCCTGAGGTGAACTCAAAACTTCCGTGTGAATTGGCAGAGCAGAGCCCGTGAGGAATGTGTAGTAACTGCACCTGGCATGCTGGGCACTCAACATGTTAGCCAGCAAGGGAGGGAAGTTCTCTGTGTAAACCTAACCTGACAGTTTCTCCTCTCCCACCCAATAGCAACAGCTCCTTGGTGAGGTTTTCCCATCTGCCTTACTGGCTTCCTTCCCTTACTTCTGGTGCCATTTATTAATACACAGTTGGTGAAGCTGTAGGCTGCAGAAACTTCCCTAAGGTGGCACACACATGAGCAGCAGAACCAGGGCTAGAGGGTGTGACACACCGCACACCTATGACGCACACTGCCCCAGGCTGTGTGCAGCATCAACATTGTGCCATGGGTGGGTTTGGCGGAAGGCCCTGCGCCTTCAATCTCACCTTTCAATTTTTCTTATTCACAAAATTACAGGGAGTCTTGACTCTCTTCATAGAATACTTTTACATTGATCTCTTATCTCTAAAGATAAACTTCACTTTCCTAGTGGGAAGTAAAGCATTAAGAATTATTTAAAGCAGATAAGTTACTAGCAGCTGATATAATATGAAAGAAAAGCTACCCAAGGTTGAGACTGATGCCCCAGGTTGGAGGCCTTGTATGTGCTCTCCACAACACCTGGTGCATCCCCATGTGTAGAAAGCAGGGACAATAGAAGAGGGGATTCTAAATCCTGAACTGTGGTATCCGCACAGTTTCTTTTCCACTTGAGTTGGGACAAAATTGTTTAGCATGTTTAGCACCTTGATAGACCACCAGAATGATGTCTTCTTTTGTTATTTTGTTAATTTGTCTATCAGGAAAAAAAAATGTCTACATTCCCCTTCTTCTGGTTTGGGGACTGATGTATTTGAGAGCCACAATAGAAAGGGGGGAGGGGAGCTGTAGACCATTGGAGGTCATAGTGAAGTCCTGGTGAGAATTTTCCTGTCTGGGATTATCTAACTTTTGTTCACTAGAGCACTCCTAGCTAACTGTTCATTAATGGAAATGTCCAGTAGCAAATATTTTAAATAGGAGTAAAGGAATATAAGAGCTTTTAACTTATCCCCTACCTTAAATAATGCCTGAAATAAGGTTCTTATGAGCGCTCCCTGCTGCAATAAGTCAAAATGAAGCCCCCGCACCGAGAAAAAGTAAGCAAGGGTTCCCACTCTTTGCTGACCAATGTTTTTAAACCACTTCTGATGGAACTTGAATTCTCCAGTGTCGCTTCAGTAATTCCATAAAGCAAGGGAAAAAGAGACCAGCTCCTAGTGCCTTCAATAATCCTCCACACGTAAACAGGAGTGACTTCCTAACAGCCCCATGTTAGCTTCAGAAGCTCCAGCAAACAGGACTTTTTATATTAGGTCCCGCCTGAATTACCCATCTTGACCCGATCTAATTGATGTAAGTGGTAGGAATTAATTTTGTGCAGGCAAGGAGAAAGGCTAACCCCAGTCAATCTGCACCTTGTAATTAATCCACATACTCTTAACAGAAAAAGAGAAAAGTTGGCACACCCTCTGGCTTACAGTTCTCTACCAACCTTCCACAGAGTCTCCTGGTTTTTATAGGGTTCAAATTTCAGAGTAGAATTACAATTAACAAAGGTTTGGCCAGAGCAGATGGCTCTTTCCAGCTGCCAGATATTGAGGTCTTGTTTGAAATCTGCTCTAACCATGAGAGCCAAAGGAGTATTTGAATCAAAGATAAACATTTTCAGATGCCTTTCAAATGTGGCTGAGCAGGTGGGTTTTACCATTTGGGGACATCATTGTTGTCTTTGAAACTCTAAGTCATTGAAACCCACGGAACTGCAAACCAGTAACTCACTACCTTTCATTATTGAGAAAATAAATAATCCTCTGGAGGGGGGGACAAAAATATTAAAAAATAGTTTCTTTCAAAATCAATGTCAAATAAATTCTTACTAAATTTTATATATCAGTGAAGATGACATAATATTACATAGTTTTTTCCTTTGTTCTAGCAAAAAAAATGAATGAAAATAATTTTTCTAATATTTTAGGGGTTGGCTGTGAGATAGCTCCATTCATGGCCATTATTTCTAAATGTCTCTGTCTTTTTAAAGATTTGTATTTACTGCTATGTGTGTTGGGCCTGCATGTAAGCTTGTGTACCATGTGCATGCATGTGTGTGTACAATGTGGATGCATGTAGTTATACCATATGCATGTAGGTACCCACAGAGGTCAGAAGTAGGCATTTGATACCCTGGAACTGCAGTTATAGACAGGATGAATCATCTAATAGAGATGCTAAGAATCAAACCTGGTTCTTCTTCAAAAGCAGCAAATATTCTTAACCACTTAACAATCTCTCCATCTCCTTTATATCCTCAACAAGAGGAAAATTAAACAGTTCTTTTATGTTTTCACCTATGTTTTGATCTTATAATGAATCTAAAGGCACAGTTAGATTTCACAAGCTTTATGGCTGTGTCTATCAATGCAGCACTTCTAGGGATAGAGAACACATAAATGCTTAATCCAAGTTGGAGGTAAGTGTGGGCGTCTCACATCCCACCCCAGCTCTCTCTTTGGAGAATCCATCCAATAAGGAAACATCATAAAACAAATCCCGTTTTCCCATGGGAATGATTCGACATTTGTGGGATTTCCTTATCAGAACTTAGTATCTAATAACAATAGCTTTTTTAAAATTACAACACTGATAATAAAAATATCTTATTCACTAGTTATACTGACATCTCCAGAGCATAATGGTTGTTCATTCATTCAATTCAATTCCTTCATTCGTTTATTCCACAAATTTTATTGACTAGGTACTAAGTTCCAGGTCCCGATCCATATGCTGGGAAGTTAAGGTGGCTAAAAATGTACTCTCACTGTGGGGGCCTAGTGGGGGAAAAGGCTGGTAACCAAATAGTGATTGTAAATTATAAATACAGGGAAGAAAAAGTGCAGGTATTGTTCTGAGCAGGTGACGTCAGAGACAATTCTGACAGATTAGCAGCAGCTGAAGTAGGTACCTTAAAGTGATGTGGAGTGACCAAGAGCCCTAGGAAATCCTTGAGAAGACTAATGGGCCTGGAAGGTATTTGGATCAAAGCTGGGAAGGCTAGCAAGGAAAAATGGGTTGAGACACATTAAAGGTCTTGATCGTTATCCTAGAATAAATGAGAAGGCAGGGAAGAGTGTCCAGGGTGGGGTGACATCAGCTTTGCAATTTGTAAGACAGTGGCGCAATAATCTGTCCCATCCAGGAGGCAGTTACTAGGCCATTCTTCTAGTACAGACATGAGATAGCCTGAGAGAGATTAAGGGACGGCTTTGTAAGAGAGAATTGAGACGTGGAAAGCTTGGGTGGAGGTGGAAATGATTTGACTGTCTGGAGTGAAGAAGAAAAGGTAAGGTGGCTGGGGCACCACCATGGTGGTGCCATTCGCTGGCTGGGGACTTGGGCTCTGAGGATGACTGTATTTCATTCTGAGCATAGTGGGTCTTCATTTCCTGTGAAATCTCAAAGCTGGCATATGGAGCAGTCACTTGGTTATCCCGGTCTTTGTGCCCAGACACTAAAGCCGACACTATCTGAGTCATGAGTTCCGGCTGATGCTGCAAGAGAGACTGAGAAAGAATGTCGGTGGAGGTAGGAGGAGAGCCAGGTTCCAGGGACACTGCTCCGAGAAGAAAGCAGTGGGCAAACATGTTAGACACTGCCAGGGAGTGACATGAGAAAGAGACTAGTCAACACCAACTGGATTAGGCAGTGACATCCACAGAGAACTGTTGCGGTGCGAAAGCCCGACGGGATGGAACTGGAAAGAGAAGCGCTGACAGCCGGGAGATGCTGTACGGAGTCAAGGGGAGGTAGGGATAGATGGAAAAGTCTGGTGTGATGGGCACATTTTCCCACCATTCAGTCTGTAGGAGAGGAGACACCGTGAGAGCAAATGAAGAATGTTTATCTGTGAGAGAATCTAAATCCTAAATGAACTCGCGAGTGACATTCCCTTCCCCCCAGATTGGTTCATGTGAGCAGAAACTGTGTGTATTACTGTCGCCTGTGTTTTTCACCTCTGTGTGAGCGCTCAACATTGAGGGCCAAACTGTGTGCTGCGCCTGTAGGAGACAGGGTAATGTTCAGGCAGACGTTGCACTGCACCCAGTTCAGGAGCAGTTCAGCCCAAGTGTGCTTCATGCCGACAGACAAGAACTAAGCCTCATTCTTTCCATTTCTCTCTAAAAAAGAAAAAGATGCTGTTTTCTTCCCCATTCTACATGTTGAGAATCCCACAGACCAATAGCCGCACCGCGTGTTTAGAAAACAGGATTATATCCTAGACCCTGGAGCAGATAGGGATACAGCTGCCGTAGCTACGTACAGTCCTGTGCTCATAAAATCATTGCCAAATCCAGAACAGAACTTCATCGAGAGAACTCAGCGAGCCAGGCAAATGTGTGGTCCCAACGTGCGGGGAAAACCACAGCTGTGGGTGCACAGCAGGAATCTTGATTTCGGGCCTCCTCAGTTTCTTCCTGGCCTTGAACACAGAATGGACTCCAGAGCTATCCAGGCACAGCTCCATAGGCCAGGCATTAATCGTGTCAAGCCACGAGTTCGCTGTAGGATAGGCAGAGCTTGCTGCCACCCTGCCACACCTCCCATCGCTGTCTGTAGAGCCTACTGGCCTCAAGACTCCCTTGCATACAGTTAATGCTTTCTTTCAGCACACCTGCTCCCCAAATCCCACAGCAGTATAGATCAGGGGCCACTCAAAATCACCTGCCTGGTAGAGTCACTATATATCCATTATTTGGCCATAATGTCCTTGTGAGACCACCAGCCATGTGCTTACAGGGCAAGGACTGAGCCCTGGTTGGGAGAACCTTGCATGCCATGCAAAATGTTGGAGAAAGAGCCACTCATTCATGTCAATGTCATCATAAGCTGAATCCTCTATCAATATAAACACTGCACCAACGCTGCTCATAACCATAATAGAAGCCAGCTGCTAGAATAGAAAAGCTCGCTGTAACATTCAGCCATTCAGTATAGACTAGCAAGGTAAAAACAAATGGTCTGTGTTTACTAGGCAGCGTCAGTCAGAAGCGTCCATCTTCAGGAGTTATTATGTTCCTCAAAATAACATGTCAAGAAGCCAATTTGTTAGATGCCTAGTGTCAAAGCATCAAAGACAGTTTGGTCTAATTGGGTTTTGAACCTATTAGAGAACTGGAAAGTCAGAAGCAAGACAGGCAGAAATCAAGCTCTCACCGTTAGCTTTGGAGGTCATGTCACGCCTGTCCAACTCTTGATTAAGGCCTCCAAGAGATGTGTGTGGGTGGAAGAGGAGGGGTTAAATAGAGACCAGGAGAGGCTGGAGAAATGGCTCAGTGGTTAAGATCACTGACTGCTCTTTCGAAGGACCTGGGTTCTATTCCCAGCACTCGCGGGATGGCTCACAACCATCTGTGACTCCAGTTCCAGGGGCTCTTCTGGTATCCTTAAGTACCAGGCAGGGAAAAGGTGCACAGATAGACACGCAGGCAAAACACCCATAACACATAAATAATAAGATAATTTTTAAAAAGTAGAGAGGAGGGACTCACGCAGTCCAGATTCAAGGGAAATCAAATGAAACATCAGTGATGGTTTAGTCTCTGTGAGCCCCTGTGGACATAGGTTAGTCGATTCTGTTGGCCTTGCTCTTGTGGTCAGCCTAGATGATGAACGTTGCACCGCATCTAATTCAGGAACAGTTAGATACTTACAGACAAGAAGCGATTAAACTTCATCCTTTTCATTTCTCTCTTTTAAAAATTGCTGTTTTCTTCCATACTCTTCATGTCGAGAACTCCACAGACCAGTAACTGCACATCTTGTTTAGAAAGCAGGATTATTTCCTAGACCCTGGAGCTGTTAGCAACACACAGCTATCACCGCTACATGTAATCGTTTGCTCAAAAAACATTGGCAAGTCCAGGGCAGAACTTCATTGACAGAGCTCAGCAAGCCAGACGGCTCCTACGATCCTCCTGCTCCTTCTTTTACAGGATCCCTGAGCTCCTCCTAATGTTTGACTGGGGGTCTCTGCATGTTTCCATCAGTTGCTGGATGAAGTCTCTGGTGACCATTGGGTTAGGCACCAATCTATGAGTATAGCAGGACATCATTAGGAATCATTTCATTGACTTCTGTTTCCTTTCCCCAGTCGTGTTTGGTTGTATTCTGGGTCTCTGGGCTATCCAGCCTCTGGGTCCTGGCCCTCCAGCAGTGTCAGAAATGGGCTGCTTGTATGGAACTGATCTAGGCCTTCTGAATATACATTACAGTTGTATAGCTTAGTCTACTTGTAGGACCAACAGTGGGAGCAGGGGGCTCTTTTGCCTGTGCTTAGGACCCTACTTCTCCTACCGGGACACTTCATTCAGCCTTAATACAAGGGGATGTACCTAGTCTTACTGCAAGTTGCTATGCCATGTTTGACTGATATTCATGGGAGACCTGCCCTTTTCTGGAGAGAGGAGGAGTGGGAGAGGGGGCAGAGGAATGTAGGGGGAGGTACTGGGGAGAGAAGGAGGGAGGGGAAACTGCAATGGCGTGTAAAAAAATAATTTTAAAATAAATTAATTAATTTAAAAAATCAGTACTAGACTGGAGAGATGAGTGTTTTTCCAAAGGACCCAGTTTGGATTCCCAGCATCCACGTGGTGGCTCATCCCTCTCTGCAGGGCCTGTCCAAGGGATCCCATGTCCTCTTCTGATCTCAACAAGCCCTGCACACATGCGGTGCACAAACATACATGCAGGCAAAGCACACATTCTCATAAAAATAAATAATGTTTAAAAAACAGTACTGAGGGAGAAATATACCCCACACAGTCCTACCCTCACTCCAGCAGCCTCTCCTGGAAAGACCAGGAGAGGTTGAATATTTGCTAGAGACGGTAAGCCTACTTAATTCCAGCAGCTTAGTGCACATTTTCACAGTGACAGTCATCCATCCAGGCAGAGCAGGCCTCTCTTCAATCAGCTTTTGCCAAGTGTCCCCTGGTGCCCAGAGTCACAGTAAGTCCAAGAGGCACATGGCCTGATTCAGCTCTTGTCCCCTGCAGAGGGTGGCCAGTACTTGCGTCTATAAAATATAAAAGCGTGTGACTAGCTCGTCGTCACCATAAGAAGTCACAAGCAAATGCCCGCGAACGACTGTTTAAGAGACACTGAGTTCCCAGCCCCCTTTAGAGTGATTCTTGTTTTCTAGTTATCCTGTCTAGACATCATGCACGCACGCACGCACGCACGCACGACGCACGCGCACGCCTTTTGCAAGGGGCAGCCGGAGTGTTGGTGAAAGAAGACAGATCTTGGGGGAGAATGATCTCACGCCCTTGCCCTATCTCTTGGCGGAGGAACACAGCTCTCCCGCAGTGTGACCTGTTTAAGGAAGGGCATTTGTAAGGACTGGGAAGGGTGGAGCTGACCTCACAGGCAGGACATTACTCGTCTTCCTCTTCCTGTCCCCGTTTCTCACAGTCGTCACGGCCATTGCTCAGCTTCCTGCCGGGAAAACTGTGCATATTGAATGTCCATCTGCTGCCACCAGCAAGTGGAGGACAGCATAGTGCAGAGGGCTGCTGTGTAATCCGAACCGAGTTTACCCGTGGGTCCTTTCTCAGTAGTGTTGAGAGTAGCTCTCTGTGGGGCGGGGGGAAGAGGCAGGACACTGTTGACAAATTGTGTTCTGGGCCAAAACATCACAGGTAAGAGAACCATGAGAATTATAAAGGGAATTGGAACTGATCAAGGACAAGTAATGCCAGCAGATAGCATGTGCCACCAGGGTGGTCCCTGAGGTGGAAGCAAGCGAGGTTCATGGAGAGATAAAAGGATGTGTGTGGAGACAAGAACTGTGTCTTGTTGTTGCTCATGTGCTGGACAAAACAATGATAAAGGCTTTGGACCCTGACTTCTTGAAGCAATTGTGAACCTCCTGGCATGTGTCAAGACATGACCAGAAGGACCCCTTTCAGGGAAAATCCTGAGAAGCCAGTGAGGTGTTTCTGAGGCCCACTGGGGCTGTGGGATAGCCATTGATTGAGACAGATGTAACAACAGCTAAGGGGAAGTTCTGTGATTGGACAGCTCGGGAAAATGAGGACTCAGGGAGTTTGGGGATGTTGGGTGGGGGTTAGAAAATTGTATTTGCCACATCCTCTGTCCTCTCTTGCCTTCTTCCTCACGAACTTTCCGGTCCCCTCTGGTGGCTGTCTGCAGTGGCTCTGCAGGGACGTGAGTGTCTGAATTTGGGCAGTTTGCAGCGTTTTCAAAATGGCCTTAACCAAAAGCCCTATGTGCCCTATGCCCTTTGGCGATGGACTTTCGGTGATATAGCGGCAGTTGTGGTTAGAGAAGAGGTTCATAGGAGGGCGTTGGTAGTGCCTTGTGGACTTACTACCTAATCCTTTGCTTTTGGTAATGCTGTTGTCTCTTGCACGTTACGCTAAGGAGGGCAAAGGTGACTTCTGCATGTGTGGACAGAGACTCCTCTATAATGCTAACCAGTCTTTACCCAGCCTATTTCGCCCCTTAAAGTTGGATACAAAGAGAAACATCGCCAGGTAATTCACAGCATGTTTCTGCCTCCTTACTCGGTCCCCTGATGAGACTCTGGACCACACCTCAGGGCCTCTGTCGATGCCCATCCTGGCTCTATGTCATCCTTCTCCAGAAGTCACCCCACTTAAGCAGGGAGTAGCCTCATCAGAAGGCAGGTTGAGCCTGTCTTTGTGAATCTGGGTGTGGTAGGAAACAGAGCTCCCCGCGGCCTTTGGTGCCCTTTTCCCTGTAAGTTATAGCACTGTCTCTTAAGTAGCTCTGTCTCCTAACCTCCCCAGCTCAGCTCATCCCTCGGTGGCCAGAGCTGCTCATGGAAAAGGGAAGAGGGAAACACCATTCCATAAAAGAATGGAGATGTCCCCCCACCACAGGGGGACCAGGACCTGGACTTCCTATCATGTACCCCTTTCCACCCCTGTGTGGGACTGATCTAACCCTGAGGTGTGGTATGAATGAACTCCAGAGCTTCTGGGTTTCATGCTACTGAAATTTTAAATATCTGAATCCCCACCCTCCATGTCTACTGCCCTTCTCTGCAAATGATACCACGTTTTCTTAGATTTTGGGGAGGATCGCACAGAAACGGCACAGCAAAAAATAATGTGTGTTAGTGATTCTATTAAAAGAAAATTGGGCAGTATTGGGTGAGGGTCGAAATAGTAGGGAATTGTCAACCAAATATATACTACGTATGTAAAGTGTGTGTCCTGATACATGGCTGTGGAAACTATAGCCTTTTTTAAAAAAAAGTCTGTGATCAAGTTCAAGACATTTGTGTAATTTATCTATCTTCTGAAGACGCAATCTTAAGTTTATTTAAATTAACCAAGATGTATCTTGGGAAAAGAGAAGATGTGAAATTATATACATAGATCATTCTAGTAACTAATCATAAAAAGTCACAATGACAGTAACTATCAGTACCTCTGTGCTACCTGCATTTAATCCAGTCTTGGTCTTTTCCACCTAGGCTGAATAGATATAGGATCCAGATGGTACTGAAGGGATTCCAGAGCTTTCTGGAACTACTTGCCTGGTCCCCTCCTCCCCACCTTTATTTAGTGCCGTTTTTTTTTTCTTCTCTCACCTGTGTGTACCTAGTATGTTGACCAGTAGGGGGCACCTGTGAGCAGCGTGCACTATTAGGGTAGCCTCCTCCACACTCCCAGAGGCCTCTCTAGTTAGCTCATAAAGTGAGATAATTAGACCATGGCAAACAGCTCATTTTTGAAAACTCTTTGAGAATACACATGGCTGTGAACTACTAAACCTTGTAACCTCTCCATCCCCACAAACTGATGTAAAACAATGCTTAAAGTAAACACTCAGATTGCGAACCAGTTCTGTTGCGGTAGAAGCATGGTCCCTAGAGAAAGGGTTAACTGCAAGTGCTTCCGGTAAGGTAGAGAAAGGTACGCTGAGGCGAACTGGCACAAACTCCACCTCACCTCTCACACAACCGTTTTTCAATGTTGAAATTTGTTTTTAGAAAAAAAAAATCAAAAGCAGCAATCCCATACCTAATCCATAAATTGACACCTGTCTGAATCGGCTGTTCCCGTCCTCACTTGCCTCTGTTCCAGTCTCTCACCTGTAGTTTCTGCTGCTGTCTAATTTTTCTTGCCTCGTCTCCCATACTTTCCCCGGGCCTCCTAAGGGAGGTCTCGTGACACAAGCAAGAGAGGATGTGGGTGGAGGACGAGGTGGGAGGAACTGCCCAGGCCTGTCTCCCTTGGGTGGAGCACCTTCCAGGAGGACGTGATCCTCCTGCAGGCGGCAGCCTACCAGGCTGTCCTCCACCCCAGCAAGACCACAGGAGCATGCTCTCCACCACCATGGTGGGCACACTGGTCAGAGGGTGGAGGAATCGGAGCTCCCCTCGAAGAGCCGAATCAAAGCTCCCTACCCCACAGAGGCAAGGTGGAATTCGGATTCAGGGTATGTTGTTAATGCTTTGTTAATGCTGGATAACTTTTTAAAAAGGACGCAGGGAGATGGTCACAAGCTTGCTTGCTCTACAGTCTGTTTTTTCTTAGCTTATATAAATTCTGGCTGACTTGCTTGTGGGGTGATGTATTTCTTTTTTTCATCAAAGACTGAGGAGCCTTGAGAGGACACAAAGCAAAACTATTTATTCCTGTACCCCTTTACTTCAAAAGCTTCTATTTGAAAGTAGAACCTTGTTCAGAGGTTTGGGCACAGAGAGAGAGAAGGGACAGAGCTGGCTCCCAGCAGCTTTTAGCCTAAATTTTATGACTTTGTTACTTCTCATATGGGAAATTGGCAAAGTACTTAACTCCTGGTTTCCCACTAATTACTTTTTAATATTTAAACTATTTTTATTTCATTTCTATTGTTCTGAGACACAGGCCTCATGTTCACCTGGTTCAAAAGTTCTTGTCCTTTCTGAAGTAAACTTTCAGCGGGGGGGAAAAACGCTTTTGGAAATATCTGACCTCATTCTCTTCTGTCTAAACCTTGAACTTCTAAAGATGCTTACTTAGAACTGTTTGGTCTTTCTGGCTGACCTATGGAGAGGCTGGGAGCCAGCTGGGGAAGCGAGTTGGCACCCAGCAGTAACAAGCTCCCAGGAGCTTTCAGAGCTGGCTGGCTGCCCCTCAAAGGGCTTCTCTCTGACCCTGAGTCCCCAAACTTCCTAAGCAGTAAATGGAGTTTTTCTTTCATCCCAGCGCATGTTGAAAGCCAGGGACTTCCAGCTGTTTTTTTCCTAGGCACTGTACACTCTTGATCTACATAGCTCACCTACTTATTTGGTTTTAATATAGGGTCCCTTGAATTTCTTACCTCAAGTTCAAGATCTTTGTCTCAACCCCTACTGCCGCTAATCTCCCTGCCCTAGGATTACGAGTGTGGGCTATCAGATCCTATCTAACTACCAGTTTAAAGTGGTTTAAAAACTAAATGTTGTCATTTGTAGAGTTGTGAATTTGTCCCATGTTCTTCCAGCTAACTAACTATATGCGGGAAGATTCAAGCCAGGGCTTGGAATGTAGCTCAGCTAGCAGAGTCCTTGAGAGCACACAACAAGCCTTGGGTTCAGTCCCCTGTACCACATAAGTCAGGCACAGTGGTGCATGCCTGCAATCCTTGTCCTGGGAAAGTGGAACAGTTCATCTTCAGGTAATTGGATGCCAGCCTGGAGCACGTGAGACTCTGTCTCAAGAAGAAGAAGAAGAAGAAGAAGAAGAAGAAGAAGAAGAAGAAGAAGAGGAGGAGGAGGAGGAGGAGGAGGAGGAGGAGGAGGAGGAGGAGGAGGAGGAGGGTCAAACTAAGAAACTGTTTTTAAAATAGTCTAAGTATATTTATTGTAGGAGGGAAAGTAATTCATTCTTTTAGCCAGGTATCCGAAGGATGGAAGGAGCTAGAAGGCCAGTCACATTCTAAACTGCTAAAGGGGACCCATTAGGGATGTGAGCCAAGGTGTTTCAAAACTCAGCACCTGCCTCTGCTGCTTTGTCCCACAGCTCAGGAAGCAGAGCTCAGGGGAGGAGCCTCAGGAGCTATGGCCTCCTTATAGTGGCAAAGTAGGGCCTGATGCCGGGGTTCTCACACTCTGGGAGCAAAGTTTTCTCTCTTGTCCCTAACTCTCCTGACACAATGGTAACATTCTGTAACAATATTCGAGCCTTGTGAGGCAGCAAAATAACAGCTAACTTGTCAAGAATTGGGAGGTTTTAAAGGAATACGTAAAGATACTTAATTTTTAGGGATGTTTGTTTGTTTGTTTGTTTATTATACAGTATTCTGGCATGGAGGGTACCAGATCTCATTACAGACAGTTGTGAGCCACCATGTGGTTGCTGGGAATTGAACTCAGGACCTCTGGAAGAACAGTCTGTGCTCTTAACCTCTGAGCCATCTCTCCAGCCCCAGATATTTAATTTTTTAACTATATATTTGTATACAAGTTTATGGGTACGGTGCGATGTGTTCATGTATGTGGGCAGTACATAGTGGTCAGATCAGGCTGGCATAGCTATCACCTCTGTCATTTGTCATTTCTCTGTGCTGGGGACATTCACAATCCTCTCTGCTGGCTATTTTGAAATCTGCACTTACATGTTGTTGATCACAGTTGCCATACTGTACAAGAACATTCAAGGTTTCTCTTCCTACCCAGCTTTGCCCTGTACCTGTTATGGGTTTGGAGCAGTCTTATTGAGGCATAACTCATCCATTTGGAGTCACTGGCTTCTGGTATACAACATTTTACCTTTTTTAAAGTTGTTATAGAACATGCAAAGAACATAAAATTTGCCATCTTAAGTGTGTTTAAGTGTAGGTACTATTGAGGCCATCAACATTCATTATGTCCAAACCAGGGCATGGCCATCACTGTGGTTTCTCAGGGTGTACCTTATGTATGCTGTCCTGTCTATCCTCAGCTCACTATGCCTTGGGTACCCTCACATCTGCTTCTTGTCTCTGAGTTCACCTGTTCTAAGTGTTTCATATAAGGAGGATTATCCGATAAGCCCCCCTTTCTGACCCGTCACTTGGGTTGATGTTTTTAAGTCATCCACATAGAGATCCTTTCCTCTTCATAGCTAGCAAGTCAGACTCATGTAATTCTCTTTCGTTTTATTCTCTCCCCATTATGCATTCTTTAATGCCCAAGCTGATCCTAGCCTCCTTTGGGTTGGTTTTTGTTTGTTTGTTGATCCACGGACAATTTTTATATTTAAAATGTAAATATAAGAGGCTCTTTATTTTTGGCTAGTTCTGTAAAGATAATGACCACAGATAAATCATTTTTAGTGTGCATGTGTGTGTGCATGCGTGTGTGTGCGTACATGTGTACAAGCGTGTGTGTGTGTGTGTGTGTGTGTGTGTGTGTGTGCGAGAGAGAGAGAGAGAGAGAGAGAGAGGTATACATGTGCGTGGGTAGTCTTGCCTATGCAAGCTCAGGTGGCAGTCAGAGATCAATGGTAGATTCTTTCTTCATTAATCTTGACCTTGTTTGTGGGGTACAAGATCTTTCCCTGAACCTGGAGTTACGCTGGCTGGACAGCAAGCCTTTAGGGATCAGCTTGTGTCTTGCCACTGCCACACTGGATTTTTATATGGATTCAAGAAGTTGAACTTGGGTCCTCATGTTTGCACACTCTTCCTTTGAGCCATCTCTCCAGTCCTATAAATCATTTCCTAGACTCTTTTCTTCTCTTATGCCTGGTCCAGAAGAGGAAACATATTCTTTTAGATAGATTGAATATTTTTAATTTTTATTTACTTATTCTTTTGTTTGTTTGTTTTGAGACATGTTTCTACTATGTAGCCCAGGCTGTCCTGAATGAAACTCTATGTCAATCAGGCTGGCCTCCAACTCAGAGATCCACCTGCCAAAATTAAAGGCGTGCCCCTTTATGCTGGACTAGACTGAATGACTTCTAAAGTCTCTCTTAGGTGCCAGGAAAGGGATTTTACATAAAAGTGAATGGGTCTTTATGTTTTCATGCTGTTTCCTAGAACAGTGATATTTTCTTATGACATAAAACTGTATAGTGACAGTTGCTGTCACGCTCTGCAGAGTCACACTAATTTATACATCAGCAGCATTTCACTACATTATGTCAGAAGTCGACCCAGGGGCTTGCGACAGCTCAGGGCTTACTGCTCTTGCAGTTGGGCAGCTCACAGCTGTTTATAACTCCCGGGCCAGGGGTCTCTGATGCCTTTGTCCTCTGTGGGCACCTGCACTCACATGTACATGTGCAAAATACACACACACACACACACACACACACACAATTAACTATGAAACAGATCTTAAAAGATCAACTCAGGAAATCTCTCAAGGTCTGGTGCATTGCTTTAGGAGCTAGCATGGCTGGCTGCGGAGGATCCAGATGATGGGCATTCCAGATTCTAAGCTGTGCTGTTTGACTTGCAGCAAGCTCTTTAGCGTCATAGCTGCTCCTGGCGCTGTCTGCTGGTCGTTCTTTCTCAGTGCTAGTCTCAGGAGCAGACACACTGGAACATAATCTACTACAACTCCAGGAACCCTTTGATGCCAGCTGGAATAAGGAGACTTGGAGCGTTATTTCAGAAACTCTGTCTCCTGTCCTCAAGGTGGCCTCTTCCAGGAACCCTGGCTCTAGTGAACACCCAACTGGGTTTGTAGGTTCTGTTGCTCAGTTTTAACGTAGCGTTTGAAACTTGCCATATTTAGACCCCCTAAAGTGCCCCCACCCCTGCTTTATCTAGCTGATGAGCCCAGCCAAACCTCTGTGGCTTGATAGTATCTAAATCCAACATGGCCAGCGTCCCGCCAGAGTGGGCACACAGTAGGCATTTGAGAGCAGAGGCTTCAGGAACAGAAAACATGAGGCGTCAGAAATCCAGAAACCTGGGAGCGTCGATGACCTATGTGCTCCTCTTGACACTTTCCGAGTCACAGCAGGCACTTAAGTTTTTAACGCTTTTGACATTTCAAAGGTTTGCAGACTATCATCGGCCCAAATATAAAATAATCATTTCTGTGCTTACAGTCTGTAGTCGGAAAAAGCCCTTCCTTCCTCGTGTCTTAGTGACAGCCTGTAATCATGTTGGAGCAATTTTTGAGATTTTTTTTTCCTCCTCTAAACCACTGTTTGCTTTTCTGGCAGCTGGGAGGAGCCTCTCCTCCGTTTCAATGGGATGGTTCTCCTTTCCCAAGCCCAGCCACCCACCTGGGGAGGAGTGGTTCTAAATCTCAGCTAAATCAGATGATAAAAATCAGTTAATCCCCAGATGTGTGCGAGGACCTGGGAGAATCCTCATTAGCCGAACGCGGCTGGGCCCTTGTGCATTCCAGCAAACCTTGCAGCTTCCTTCGGGTCCAGGTAGGCTTGGAAGAGCTGGGACCTGGGGATGGTCTGGGATCCTGTGAATCCAACGCCAGCCCATTTTCTTCTTCAGTCCTGGGAGCTCAGTGAGGTAACCTGCTTTAGACATCTACAAGCTGACTGAACTGTTTATGCTTTTAACAGATGTCTAGGAACGTCAGACATGGGTGAAAGACAGTTGTCTGATTATAAGCTGATACTTGGTTTGTTTATAGGCTAGAATAATTTTTATCTTTGCAAACCAAAAAAAATTAAATTAGCCCAATTTTATAATTAATGGTAATGAATAATGCTTCTAAATAATTTACTGTATCTATTACTATTTTCTGTTGGAATTTAATAGACTTATACTCTGACCTGTACTTATTTTAATTAGTTTAAGCCTAGCTATATAATTCTTTTCCCGTATTTCTCATAATTAACTGTGTAATTACCATTTGGTAAGGGCCCTTTAGTTTAATTGGAATAATCATGGGACTCAGAGTCAGTAAGTATTCCTGAGCAACTGCTGGGTCTCAGACTAATGGGCCTGGAGGAATCCCTAAGGTTTACTTTACTCCTCATTCCATAGTGTTTGGGATCCAAAGAAAATAAATAGAAAGACACATATACAAATATATGTGTATATTTAATATCTATGGATATAAGCATATTACATATATTTATTAAATACTCATATAATAGATATTAAATATATGATTGTGTTTAGATACTTATATATTTAAATAATATATTTTCATTTAGTAATATATTTATAAAACTAAATATGTACACACTCATATATGCATCTATTATATGAATAAACAGAATTAAATTGGTGTTTAAATGAATATCTAGGTAAGAAATTCTTTTAAGGAACTGCATAGTATTCCCCGAGCAAGTAAAATTTGAATTTGGCCTTCCAAATTATTGAGAATACTATCAATTCTGAGATTGGAGCCAACAAAAATTATATATTTGCTCTTGTCATACTTTTAGTAATTTTTGAACTCATAAACGTTCTATACCCTACTGAAGATTTTATATTAATTTGGCTTTTCTAGTAGGACAGTGGTAGGACTAGCCCATTGGCACATTCCAAGATTCCAGGTAACTGGGTGGTTCTCGCGTTTGCTGAGTGTTGATGATTTCCACATTTGCGGGGCATCAAGGGGGGCATCTTCGAGACTGGCAGTGTTATGAGCAAAGGTGGGGTGGGGTGAAGAACAAAGGGCATTTGTGGGGAAAGTTGAGTTGTAGGTTCCAGGTCAGAACCTAAAAGGCCTAAGCATCAATGCAGGAGCTTGGATTTGATCCCTAGACCTCGTGAACTCCATCAAACCACCCTAGCAAAGTAGCTCACATTTGGAGTGTTGGAAAGCAGCTGTGTAGAGTGGTAACCTAAGGGGCAAGAGACTAGACTAGGCAGGCTTCTGGGAGGAAGTCAAAAGGGGCAAAAGACACAAAATTGATGGAAGCAGGGATGGAAAGCAGGGTGGGGGGGAAGAGGCATAAACAAACAGTGGGTTCTATTCAGTGGCCTAAGGAAATGTGTTATGGCTATTGTTTATTACCTGTGGGTTTGGACTTATGGAAGAGACTGAATAACAAATGGAGACTTTAATGCTTTGAAAGGAAATTTTTATTACATTTCTCAAGAAGATGAGCCATAACATACCATGCCATAAAGGGTCACTTTCTGGTCCCAGCATCATTAAAGAGGCTGGAAGGATCTCAGGAAAATTTCTACTCAGCCAGAGCCTTTATTTATTGGGACTTCTGGAAAAAAGACATGGCAGGGCATGTGCTCAGCTTAGGAGCAGCTATGGGGTGGTCACTTTGTCACTTGCCTGATACCTGGCTCTGGGTTGGTTTAGGGTAAAGGAAATGTGGGCTGGGAGTGAATCCGGAGATGTGTCAGGGCTTGGTTTCTGGGTGGCAAGGGAAAAGGAAGCTGTTTGGCCGTCAGTTTGGCTCTTTGGTTATAGGCACCAGCTAGATAAATACTGAATCTGAAAAGCACAAGGCAAAGTAAAGTTCCTGGGTCACAGGCTGAGAACTTTACACAGCAATCCTCTCAGCGCTCCGATGAGTACTAAAAGTCCCGTTTCACCCCCAGTCACTTCAGCAGTCTGTCCAAGGTCACGAGTAATAGAGATGCTTGGAGTCAAGTTCAGCTTTTGGAACAGCTCATGATGAGTCCCTTCACTAATCATAGTGCTTAATACACATGGCTTTCTCCGCCTGACTAGTCTTCCCTAATCTAAACTCAGTATGAATCCAAAATGTCCAAAATGGGCTGTTGGAAACCCATAGAAGCCTCCCCAGGGCTCACAGGGTCAAGGAGTGGTGGCCAATGCATGGGGTCTGCCTTTCCTGTAAATCCTCAAGGTCTTTCTTCCTTCCTTCCTTCCTTCCTTCCTTCCTTCCTTTCTTTCTTTGCCAGAACAGCATAAAATGTATGTAGATACTGTGGCCTGTGTTGAGCATGTTTTAAAAACCAGAACAATGAAATATGTAACTTAACCCCTGTCCCTCTCAACTTTTGGCTTCCCTCTCTGATTATTATAGCTCTGAGACTTGGATGCTCTCATGTCAGCAAACAAAACCCAAATTACCCAAGCCTCTGAGCTCCCTGGAAGAGACCCTGAAGCCTTACATCTCCTTGGTCATTCTCCAGCATAATTCTTTGATTTATGCCAAATGCCCCCTGTGTTTTCCACCTCCTCAGCCTGGCTTTGTTCTCTCCACGTGGCCACCGTTGAGCTCTGTTTTCTGCATGTATTCAATGGTCACTTCCTCTGAGAGCCTGCTCAGCGCTCCTTAGGTCCATGTGTTCTAAATCACATGTCTGTGCCTATAGAACATCTATTTGCATAGAACTACGAGGACTCAGAACCACAATGTGGTCCAGCTCAGGCTTCCAGGGACCTTGTGACTAGATTGAGAGGCAGATAAAAGGGGCAAACAGCCCTTCAAGAGCATATATGCTGCGGTACTTGAGACTTTAGAAGTCACCCTGGCCAGTTATACGGGCTCTATGGATGGTTACTATCTCGCCCCCCCCCCCCCCTGTCTTTGTGTTCCTTGTAGTCAGTCTAGGGGCTTTGAATCTTTCTCTAGACTGAGAACATTACCTTGAAGGAGCCTCAGCTAAAGGTCTGCAGCAGAAATTCCTGTTTTGTTACACCATTTGTCAAGTTCACTGGGGGCAGTACCTCTCCTTGCATGCGGGGCTCTACTATAGTTCTCAACAGAGAACTCTGAGGCTCAAGAGTTGGCCCATCAGAGTTCAAATACCAGCGTCACCACTTAGGTGTTGAGTAACTATACAATATACTTCCTAGGTAGGGCATGCCTTTAATCCCAGTACTCAGGAGGTAAAGGCAGACAGATCTCTATGGGTTCAAGGTCAGCCTAGTCTACGTAGCTAGTTCCAGAAGAACTAGGGCAGCATCATGAGCGATCTTGTCTCCAAAAAAAGTTATTTCCTGTTCAGTCTCATCTTTTTCAAATACAAACTAGAGATGATGGTAGCACCTGCCTTTGGGAATGACTGTGAGAATTAAAATGAGTCCATGTAGAAGGGGAAGAGTGGAACAATCAAGGCTGCATAGGAAGTACTCAAGCTGTGCTGGTCCCGGCATGCAGCTGTCATGATACGGCTGTCTCTGCCCTTTGGGTGTATCTCTAGCAACTGGAGCCACTTTGCCCTTGAAAATTACTATTTATTTATTGTTTTCTTCAGTTCTGGAGACCAGTTCCTCGTGCTAGACAGGAACTCCACCACTGAACTGTGCCTGAAGTCTGTTAGCTGTTTTGCTTATGTACCCATGAAATTCTATAAAAGGTTAAAATCCTCAGCATAAGTAATTCCCCTGGAATACTAAAGCCAGGGCTATTTTATTATCCCTGCACTGACATTTTCATAGCCAATAATGGCTTCTAAAAAAATTGGGAAGATACACCGGCCTGTGGGTCTCCACCATGGAGATTCTGTTGTGTTTTTTGTTTCCGTGTGAACCCTGGTGGTTGTTGTTGTTGTTGTTTTAAGTTTATCAGCCTTCTGCTCCACAGTGACTTTCAGCAACTAGTTTCTGGTCCAAACAACAGAATCTGTCACCTTGAAAAATCAGCCATGATTTCTATTTTCTTTACAAAACATTACTCAATGCTCTGTGCTTCTGGGACTTAAATTTAGCTCTTAACAAGCCTCATTTTTCATATTTGATCATCCTGAAAACTTTGATGTCAAATACCAAATTGCCATTAGTTAGTTCTAACTTCAGATAAGGGTGTGGAATGTATTGGGAATGGATCGGAAATGGATTTTAGCCCTTCAGACTAGGAGCCTGCACGGCTAAACAAATGTAGGACGTGAGTTAGGACATTCACAAGAGAGGAAGCAGACTTGGATGGTGAGCTGGCTCCTCCCTTGATGAATCCTCTAACCTTGAACTTGTGACCTAGCATGCTGAGCCTCCAACTGCTCATCTGTACAATGAAGACTTTCTTCTGAGGACTGGATGTACCCCTGCGTATCAGCTGCTTATGCTGGTGCCCACACAACCCCAGTACCCAAATGTTCATTAGTATCATTTTTGCAGAGATCTGACACCAAAGGTTCTATTGTGAATGAAAGATCTCATCATTGCCATTTTGTTAGAATAAAATATGCCCACTACGAATGGAGTGTTTGGGCATAAATTTCTAGAAAGTGATTAAATATGCTTCTTTAAATCACCCACTAGGAAAGAATCAGAGACCCATAAACATAACTCAAACTGAGAATTATGGCTTTAAAATGTGCATTTATCATTATCCTTAACTGTGTTCACAGCAAGTCAGCATGGGGCCATTTCTGTGTTAGTTCTGCTTTGAGTACAAAAAGAAAACCCTGCCATCCTCAATTAGTGTCCCGTGTCCTGGCTGTACGTCATGGTTGCAGGGAGGGACAACTCCAGTCACAGTGTGCCGGAGCATGCCTTCCTTCCGTGAACATGTTTAAAGTCCGTATGTCCTGCAGCATGCCTTCCTTTCGTGAACATGTTTAAAGTCCGTATGTCCTGCAGCATGCCTTCCTTCCATGAACATGTTTAAAGTCCGTATGTCCTACAGCATGCCTTCCTTCCGTGAACATGTTTAAAGTCCGTATGTCCTACAGCATGCCTTCCTACCGTGAACATGTTTAAAGTCCGTATGTCCTACAGCATGCCTTCCTTCCGTGAACATGTTTAAAGTCCGTATGTCCTGCAGCATGCCTTCCTTCCGTGAACATGTTTAAAGTCCATATGTCCTGCAGCATGCCTTCCTTCCGTGAACATGTTTGCCTTCCTTCCGTGAACATGTTTAAAGTCCGTATGTCCTGCAGCATGCCTTCCTTCCGTGAACATGTTTAAAGTCCGTATGTCCTGCAGCATGCCTTCCTTCCGTGAACATGTTTAAAGTCCGTATGTCCTGCAGCATGCCTTCCTTCCGTGAACATGTTTAAAGTCCATATGTCCTGCAGCATGCCTTCCTTCCATGAACATGTTTAAAGTCCGTATGTCCTGTAGCATGTCTTCCTTCCGTGAACATGTTTAAAGTCCGTATGTCCTGTAAGTCACTTTTGACGGCTTAAATGGAAAGTCCCAGGAAGTCTAGCAGAAACTTTCAGCGAAATCAAGAAACAGACACTAATGCCACGAACAGGGGGAAGTGGAGTGCTTCTGGCTGGCATCATTTTCCCTGTCCCCAAAACCCTGAGTCAGGGCTGGAAGGCTGCCAGCTCTGGAATAAAATCTTCAGCTTTTAATTTGAAGCCATAAACACTTGCTAATCATGCCTTAGACACTTTGAACTGATCACACACACACACACACACAACCACACTCACACACACACACATAACCACACTCACACTTTCTGCCTTCTTAGGAGATCACAGTGGCAGTAGGGGCAGTGGTGGCTTTTTTTCTCAGCCCTGCTGACCTGGCTTTGTGGGTATGTTTCAGAACAAGACCATCTCTGTGGAAAGTGTACCGGTTTCATCTCTGAAGTTGAGGAATGAGCAGCTAAGTCATGAGCATAGCTTTGCGAGTGCCTCAAGTCCAGAGATCTAACAGATCATCTGTTAAGAGGGAACGCGTCTCAGAGCATCTTTCTATGCATAAAGCAGGGTCCTCTGAGACTGAGAAGCTCTTTATGGAGAGTGGGTTGTTTATTAAATATAAGTGGATGTCTTCATTGTATCACAAAAAAATATGAAAACTTGTGTTATGCCCAATAAAATGGTTTAGGGTTTAATTATATTTGTTGTTTTAAATATATATTTTATATGTGTAAAATATTATACACACATGGTGTATATGTTTACCTGTATATATGGGGAAAGTGAGGACATGCTGTATACAGAAAAACATATATACATGTCTATATATGTGTGTGCATATATATATATACATACATACATACATACATATGGGGAGGTGAAGACATGATGCCTTTGGCTGAAGGTTGATTGAAAAGCGTGTAAGCATGCCCCTCTGAGAAGTACTTTTAAATATGTGAATATTTTTTAATGCTTTCAAATATCTCCAAACACTGACACAGAATACATGTGATTATAGATTCTGAGTCAGTGGAAACCATGGCCTGTTGTTGGCAATGGAAAGAGCACTGAACTTGGGCATGGGGAAGAGCTCTTGTTTGTTAGCCTTAGGCAGCTCGTTTTAGCTTTCTGTTTTGCGGGACTCTCTGTAGGGTGGCCCAGCATGGGGCGCCTGACCTATAGGAGAGAACCATGAGTGGGGACAGAGCATAGGGTAGGCCCTAGGACACGCAGATGGGTTGTAATATGAATTTAGATCCTGGGGACTGGGGAGGTGGCACACTAGGGTCCATGACAAGCCTCTAGTTCAGAATCACCTGGGGCTGGCTCTGGGATGCGGAGCCGTTTTATAGGGGTCATACTCGGTCATGGAGGATTCAGATGACCCCAGCAGGGTCTGTCAGCTCTGTGGACAGCTGGAGGGGAGTTTGGCTTCTCCACCCATTGAGACATCTGTTTACCCTGGCTAGCCTCACTGGAGGGAGAGGATGCAGACAGTCCCCTAGAGTGAAAAGGGATGAGACTGTGTTTTGTTTTCTAATACCAGGGCAGCTTTCTTATAAGAGGGATCAAAAATATCCCCACATTGGTGTCTGCTTAGGAATGTAATCCCAGAGCTTTTTATAATAGACTCTTAGACTCTTATGATCTGATTCTTGTGAACTCTCAAGGCATTTTGTTCTTCTGATTTTTTTTTGTCCCTTTAATATGATGTAGGTCAAGACTAAATGTTGATAATGCATTGAACAGATTTCTGAGAATTCAGGTAATTGGAATTTTGTTATTATATCCACTTTCTAATTTATAAATTGCTTCTAACAATCCTTAGTGGCTCAGAATAAAATTCTCATATAGATTCTGTTTTAGTTCCTAGAGAAATTGGAGCTCTATTGTGAGTGACCTTAGCATCAAAACCATCAATTTTAATCATATTATGTCAGTGATTTTTGTTAAGAAATTATTAGAATATTAATGATTCAATTCTTTAAACTGATTATGTATTATGAAAACAAGATATACAGTAAAATCTTACTTATTCTAGCTCATTAAAGTATCCAGTTTTATTATTCTTATATATGCACATGCAGATGCACACACACAGATGCACACACCCACACACACGAGCATATACACACATACACACACACTCACTCACATGTAGCTGGCATTTTCTTTAGGCCATCAACCAGCTCCCAAATAATCACATGGGGACTTATTATTAATTATGAATGCTTGGCCTTAGCTTAGACTTGTCCCACCAGCTCTTTTAACTTAATCTAACCTATTTCTATTCACCTCTGTTTTGCCTCAGGTCTTTTAACCTTTCTTTCATTCTGTATGCCCTGGTTTGCTGCTTCCTCTGTGACTGGCTGGCCACTGGCATCTCCCTGTTGTACCTTTCTCTTTCTTTCTCAAACCTATGTTCCTTCCTGCCCAGAAGTCTCGCCTAAACTCCCTCCTTCACTACTGGCCCTTCAGCTTTTTATTAGACCAGAGAGGTGCCTTAGGCAGGCAAGGTGAAACAGCAACACATTGTTACATAATTAAGCAAATACAGCACATCTCTGCATAGTTAAATGCAACACGTATTTGCATAGTTAAATATTCTGCAACATAAACAAGTGCAACACACTTTTACATAGTAAAACAAGTATTCCACAACACACACACACACACACGAAATCGGAGTATGCTCCAGGAAGCATGTCTTATATAATTTTCACAAATTGGTTGGGAAAAAAAAAAGTATAGTGAATGCCGTAGTAGTAGTTGCTAAAGATTATTTGGAGGACTGTAACAGCACAGAAGCACCTGTAAATGCCACTAGAAGTAGGACAGTGTGCAGAGTTCTCAGGCCCTTTATCTGTTCTTCCCTGACAACTGAGTGGGAGTGGAAGTGGGGATAGACGAGTCTAGACCCATGCGTCAGATCTTGGGTTCGGTCCTCCAAGAGAAGTGAAGTATTTTTCACTGGTCACCTTTGTACTTAGAGATGTCTTAGAAACAAATTTATTTGATCCAAACAAATGATTTGATCATTATGATCAAGATTGGCCTCTGCCCCTCCCCAAATTAAGTGTATTTCAGGCAATCTTTTTCCTGTAGTTGGTACAATGGCACATTTCAAAGTAATATCAGATAATAAGAAGTTGGTAATGCTGCTTGTTGCCCATTCCCTGCCCTTGTCATTACCCACAACTAAAATGCATCTGACATCCCAGCCAGTAGAGAATGGGTGTGCCCTATGAACTGGATTGTCACCAATGCCTACCATCCCATGTTAGCTCTGTATGCTGTAATGTTTGGGGACACTGAGTGCAGGGTCTAGGAGATCCTTGTATGTCTATGGATGGTACATTTTTTGGTTGGGGTACATATTTCTCTCCGCTTATTTAAAAGCAAAATGTACTAGTCAGAAACTATTCTCTAGAACCTTTACCTGAGGACTTTGGTGCCTGGCAGACACTCAAGAAAAGACGCTGTGACTCAGTACTAAATGACTACTAGCATGTTTGCAGTCCCAGGAGGCTTCCGTGCAGCAGGTAACTACCTGGTAGATGTTGGTACTCCAAAATCATTCTGGGATGCTGCCCTTTTTACATCCCTTCACCATACGGGAGGAGAGGTTTGAGATTATGAAGTTGTCTACCCAGCCAGATTCATGCCACTTGACTCCTCCCTAGTCACCCGTGAAAATACCCAAGCCCCGGTGACATTCCGTGAGTACTTCATATGCGCCAGGCTCAGTATGCCTTATACTCGCTAAGTCACGAAAGGCTCAGTACATTCCTCAAGGTCACAGGAAACCAAACAAGGTTAGATGTAGCAAGCTTAAATAATAATTAGAATATTCCTGTTTTTAGAATATTTTATTAGGGATCTTAATTGAAGGCAAGGGACCTTCACAGCTAACCAAATAAGCAAAAAAAAAAAAAGCCTTTTGATTTATAATGTAAATAAATGAAAACTTTGAAACTGTCTAATTTTCCTCCCCTTCTGAGGATGGATACTGGCATTTCTCCACGGCCCCTGCTAGTTCTGCTAGCTCTTATGTTTAGCATCGAAAGAGCCAAATTTTAGATCACAAGTTTTGATAAATAGCTCCTAGTGAGAATAATATTTATCCTTGACCGTGAGCAGGTTTTTATTGTTTCGTGTAAACTGTGTGCTGGGGAGGACAGAAAGGGTCTTACGAAGGGCCAACATAGGAGTGGGTTGTCATAGGATGGAGGACCAGAAGGAGATGTCCCACGTTTGTCACCCATGGGAGCGGTAACGATGCTGGCTCTCCGAAGTGCATTCTGCTCAGCTGTCCCCTCCCCATGAGCATGACTGGCATCCACCTTCTACCAGAGCGATGCCCCTCACTGACGTGGCTCTCAAAGTGCATCCCTAGGACTATGGATGCATCAGCCTTCTGGGGATTTGTTAGCAGTGCTAGAGTCCCCACCCCGGTCCCATGAAATTGCAGGCGCTGGGATGCGACTGTCCGTCAGCCAGACTTCCTGGGCTTCTGATGCCAGCTCAGAGTTAAAACTAAGAACCAGATGACCCAGGATGACCCTTTTCCCAGACTTCATTTTCTTTTATAAAATGGAAAATTTATAGTAATTAGGGTCACTCTAAGACACCCCCTCCCCCCAGAGCCCTCGGGTTCATGTCCCAAGCTCTCAAAATCCAGCATCTGTGATACAAACTACTGGCAGCGTTGTATAGTAATTGAGAAGACAGACTCAAATCTGACTGCCTTTGTTCAAATTCTTTTTCTTCTTGCCCTACAGGTCTTTTGATTATACATTATGGTTCCTGATTTTATGTTTTTATGGGGTTCTGTGTTCGCCAATGTATGTTCTCTGCACTATGTTTCATGGTTTTCTTTGGCTCTTTGTTTTTGTGTTGGTCGTATCCTATTCAGATTTATTTGTTTGTTTTATAATCTTCTTCTTCTGTAGATGCTCGCTTGTTTTCTAAAGAGAGGGAGCAAGGAAGAATGTGGATTTGGATGGGTGGGAGGTGGGGAGGATCTGGGTGGAACTGGGGAAAGAGGAACCATAGTCCGAATATAGTAATCATGTAAAGTTGCTGTGTACTGAGCTCTTGTTTATTAGAAACCATAGTGCCGGGGCCTGAAGGAGGTGGTGAGGGTTTAGCGGACAGCATGCAGAGCGGCCCCCGCCTGATGCTGCAGTGCATTCTTGCATCGGCTGGGCACGTGGGCACCTTTCCCCACAACAGTCTGAAACATTGGAGATGAAAGTCACACCTCATGCGGCTCTGGTTCCCATGATTGTGTGACATGGTTTATTATGTAATAGGGGGCTCAGCAGTTAACCTCACCTGTTGCTCTTGCTGAGGTCCCAGGTTCAATTCCCAGCACCCAAAGACGGCTCTCACTCCAGTTCTGGGGAATCTCATGTCTTCCCCCTCTTTGAGATGAGATCTCTCACTGGCCCCGGGGATCTGCCTGTCTCTACCTCCTCAGTGCTGGGAATGACAGCTTAGGTAACCACTCCCAGCCTTTCTGACAAGGTTTTGTGGACCCAACTCGGGTTCTTCTGCTTATTTTACCCACCGAACCAGCCAGCTTTTCTCACAGGAACAGCTGTCCTGTTGGCTTAGGGCCCCACCCTGGTGACCTCATTTAACTTGAATTACTTCCTTGGGTGTCAAGGCTTTGACAGCAACAATTCAGTCCATTGAGGGTTAGGCCATACCTGGAAGAAAAGCAGATGGGTGTGTGTGTGTGTGTGTGTGTGTGTGTGTGTGTGTGTGTCTTTGTGCCTGCCATTGGCAATTGTATTCATCAATCATTTGGTCTGCAGCACCATTGCAATAACTGATGTAATAAAATGTCTAACTAGATTAAAATCTAAATGTCTGCGATAGAATGGAATGCAAAGTCTATTTTGAACACTCATTTTGACAGGTTATAAATGGTTCAGCTCATCTTTAGGAAACAAAGTCACAGTGATATTTATCCATGTGGAAGACATAAAGAACTCACCAGCCTCTAACTTTTCCTTGGCCATGGGGTTCCCCGAGGCACCTGAAGAGCGAGCATGCGCAGAAGGCCAGGCAACAGCCTGTGCCCATGTGCACTGAGTGTTGCTACCCATCCTTCCCCCTTTCCTCCCTTACTAGGCGATGAGGTGTCCAGGCTCCCTGGAGGAGGTATGCGGGAGCCCTGTGGGCTCTTAATAAACCTGTGGGCTCCTAGTAAACCTTGGGGTTGGGAAGAGAAAATGCATGCGCGGTAAACAGTCTGAAGTCAGACCTGTACGATCCGTGGCAGTCTGGAGAAGCTCTGGGGTCTGCCACACCAGCTTTAGGGGAGAGTGGTCCGTTTTGTTAGTCTACCCTACCTCCCCCTCCCTTCTGCCCCTCTGTGCTCCTGAGGGAAGATATCACATAGCAGAGAGGGTCCTATGACTGAAAATCCTCTCAGGTCTCTGTGAATTTGAATTTTTACTTTCAGGGTTCAGAAAGAAAGAAACACTGGTGTGGGGGACAGGATGGGGCTTCTCTGCTTTCTAGGAAAAACGCTGATGACGGACTAATGCCTCTAGTCACCATCTGAAATGACTAGAGTCCAAACTCGCAAATGCTCCTCCAGGTCAGAGGGCCTCCCTTTCCTCCTTTCTCCTTGCCCAGACGCCCAGCCGTTCAACCCTGCTTGTTTGGTGGAATGCAAATCTCTAGTTCTAAGTCTGAACTTCCGTCCTGTTGTTTTTCAAAAGGGACAACAAGAGTCTTGTGAGCATAGAATGTGGCCATGCAAATTCTGGCATTGACAACTAGTGGGTCTTGGCTTCGTTTTCAGAAGAGCAATGAGACAAAAACGCCCTTAGGTCCTTCTGTAAGGGTGCATAAAGGGTCAGACCAATTCACCTCCCTGTCCCCCAGAGGTCACCGACCAACTCAGTGTCCCCTCTGTGGAGACTATGCTTTTGTCTTGTTCTGAGGGGGTTTCCCCCCTTTTATTTACTAATGTTTGTTCTTTGACAATCATTTAATGTCAAAAATGATAACACTGAGTTATCTGGGTATAGCCAACTCACTAACTAAACTGCTTCTTATATCTAAATCCCTTCGTGGAAACCCTGAGCCCACTAAATTTTGATGAAATTTTTGTTTTTCAAGCATCTGTAGGATAAGAGACTCGTATACAATGAAGTAATGGAAAAGGATGCAATATTATTGCCCATTATTACAGTTAATATTCCCTCCCACTGTCAAGAGTCCCTCTCTCACCTCGCTCACCAAATCTTTCCATAACAGGAAGGGGGAGTAATTATGGTTCTCTGTTGACATTTTGTCTGAAGTCACAAGTCAGGCTTTCCTTGTTTTTAACATTTCATTTTCACATGGCTTACGCAGTGAAGGGAGATTAACTGGGCCTTCCTGGGTCACGCTATTGGGGATTTCCGAAGCCACTAAGCCAGCCTACAGTGCAGTGCCCAGATGTGCCCACATGTGCAGTGCAGCGTCACAGGTCACGGGCCAGGAAAATTATAGAAAAGAGAAGGGGGACAAGATATGCAGGTCTTCAGCTGATACTTTGCCCAGCTTGAAGTCACAACTTCTCATGGGGGAGAAAGGGGATCCTTGACTCCTCCTGGGCCTATGGGAACAGATGAAGGCCAAACTTGGTCAGCTCAGCTGTCACTGCCATTGGTACAGGGACAGAACCTTGCTTTCCTCCCTCTACACCCAACAGCACCTCCAGAGGCCTCTGCTCCAAGATACTGCAGACTTCCACTCTCTGGAGGACTTCTTCTGGTGGCCACCAAAACTCTGAACAGTCTTCTGGCCCGCACACTCTTCTCTTTATAGGAACTGGTTCCTGTGTTCTTCCACTAGACAAGTAGATGCCATGGCTAAGTTGACTGTCGTATTACTGTCACACTATTCCTGTGTTTCTTTTGTTTTTTCCCTGTTTCGCTACCAGTCTCTTCTTTCTCTGTGGGGTACTCAAGGACTTCCACGTTGCCTGGGAGTCCAGTTTAGCGCAATGTGTACACCAGAAATGAGTGCTTCCCCTGACCCTCAAGGCCTGTACTCATCCTGTCTGCCATGCTGCCTCCCTCTCCCTGATCCTCCCAGGCTCCCAGCGCTCTCACTGTTATCATACAAGCTCCTTGGCAGCGTCACCCCAGCCTCCCACACAGAATCTCTTATATGCGCCTAAACAAAAACTCGATGCCTCTTTTAGATATTGTCAGAATTCTCTTTCCAGGGGACACATCAGTCAGGCCCCTTATAAACCCGTCGGACAACCAATCGAGCAAGCAAACTTGAGTGGGAACAGCTACAAAAAGAGTCTTCCCGTCTCGCTCACCAGGCCCATGGGGGTCACCTTGTTAGAGCCATCATGCCTGGTGGTACTTGAAGGGTATGAACTCCTAGCAGGACGTTGAGTCAACCACACCTTTTACCTTTTAACAGCATCCGTTTTGGTTTGTGGGCTGTGTCTAGCACAGCTCTAGGGACATACCTGACTGGGAGGAAAGGCGGGGAAGAAAAGCCAAACACGGGACATACAGAAAAGCTGGGGCTGGTGGCCTGGGCCCTCTGATGGAGAAGCTACATTTCCCCTCCCCTCCCCCGGACATTCGGCATGTTTATTATGTGCAGTTGAACAGGGAGGAGAGGTTGCTTCATACAGCTGAACCACGAGGTGTGGTTATTGCATCCAGACAAGCAAGGAGGCAGGGTCATTATATACACCGGAACAAGGAGGCTGGTTGAGCTCATTACCATAGGAGCAGTCTCTGTAGGGAGTGGTCTTAGGGCTGTACACATCCGGGGTGGGGGGGAGTATACAGTAGACGTATTCTGCACCCACTAGCAACAGTGGGGACAGCTTTGTCATTTTCCAAAGAGTCTAAGACACTGGAGTTCTTGATATGGCTGTGCCCATGTCAACAGCACACATTCACTCAGGACTTCTGCTGCCTGCATTTGTGTTCTCGTGTTTTGTTTTGTTTTATTTGTGTTTCTCTGACTGTCCTGGAACTTGCTCTGTAGATGAGGCTGACTTCCAACTCACAGAGACCCACCTGCCTCTGCCTCCCAGATACTGGGATTAAAGGCACGTGCCACCACCACCCAGCTTTTTTTGTTTAATTTTTGAAACAGTTATTGTAGCTCAGGCTGGCCTCCTGTCTCAGCTCCCTAATGCTTAGGAGCGTAAATTTTGCAGTTGTGTAGTTGGTTCAATTTCTTTTTTAAGGATTTATTTGGGAGGAGGGGATGCATGCCACATGTATGTGGGTCCCTATGAAGGCCAGAAGAGAGCATTGAATTCCTCGGACCTGGAATTACAGATGGCTGTGAGGTGCCGGTGTCAGTTCTGGGAGCTGACATGGGAACTCATGTCTTCTAGAAGAGCATCAACTGCTCTGCACCCCCTGAGCCATCTTTCCAGTCTCCGATTAGTTCAGCATCTGCATTTCTGCCATCCCAAGGCTCTACACAGCAGGTGCCTGGATGGGATGGAGCCACAAACTGTGACAGTGCCCCTGCGCTAAAAGGAGCTCTTTTTCTAATCTCCTGTATCATGTGGTTTTCAGAGCGCCATTTTGCAGAAAGCAGGATGATGGAAGGGAGCAGCAGAGCTTTACCCGAGTCCCAGAGATGTCGATGCTCAGATGATGCCACAGCTTTGGTGCAGTGGCTCTCAACCTTCCTAACGCTTCTTAACCTTCCTAACGCTGCTTAATACAGTTCCTCGTGCTGCAGTGACCCCCAACCAGAATATTAGTTTCATTGCTACTTCATAACTCTCATTTTGCTACTGTTATGAATTGTGATGCAAATATCTGTGTTTTCTGTTGGTCTTAGGCGACCCACACGAAAGGGTCATTCAACCCTCAAAGTGGTCATAACCCATAGGTTGAGAACTCTGCTTTAGAGGGAGTTTTGTCCTTGCTAATAGTTCAATTAGGCTGTCCAATTCCCCCCCTTTTTTTATGGGGAATTTAATTCAGTCTCTCTATACAAAGATCACACGTTCCTGCTTCAGGCATCAGTTCATGATTGTCTATATTGGTGGGATCACTTTTAGGAGGTTAAAGTCGTCTTATAGACCTGAAGGAAAATGGTTTGTGGAGCTAACACTTAGGTCGGGGTGCCATCACATCACCCAGAATCATGGAATCTTTGATTCACAACCTTTGGGAAAATGTTTTTAAATGCTGGAAACTTCAGGTCTCTCATCTTAGTAGTTGAGGTGGACTTGGGATCAAAGAGATGTTAGTTAGCCACTCAACCACGGTGACGAACATGTCCAGGAGAGCTGAGATCCCACACATCTCAACCCCAAATCTCGGCTCCTTCCCACATCTCCTCTCACGAGCAGTAAGTGAGGACTTTGATTGTACAAAGTAAGTTCAGCTTTGGGGATGTTTTGTTTTACTTAATCAGCAGGGTGATAGCCAGCAGTCACTGCTCAGAGTAGCTTAATCCACTGAGGCTCCCCCTTTTGCTATGACTAATTCGTATAGACCCCTAAGTCAACGTTCTGTTCAAAGCCATACTGACAACTGGGCAATTGTCTCCGGCCTCAGGTCCCCTACTGAGCTAGTGCGTAGCCTCGTCACCTCCCCCTCCATCAGCCCATTCTTTTGTGACTCCTTCTTTTAGGTCACTTTTCATTTTCCTCTGACTGTGCCTAATCAAAGTGCTGGGTAAGGAAATTTCCATTGTGGTTTTTTTTTTTTTTAATTTATTTATTTATTAAGGATTTCTGCCTCGTCCCCACAACCGCTTCCCATTTCCCTCCCCCCCCCCCCGATCAAGTTCCCCCCCCTCATCTGCTCGAAGAGCAATCAGGGTTCCCTGACCTGTGGGAAGCCCAAGGACTGCCCACCTCTATCCAGGTCTCGTAAGGTGAGCATTCAAACTGCCTAGGCTCCCACAAAGCCAGTACGTGCAGTAGGATCAAAAACCCACTGCAATTGTTCTTGAATTCTCAGTATTCCTCATTGTCCGCTATGTTCAGCTAGTCCGGATTTATCCCATGCTTTTTCAGACCTAGGCCAGCTGGCCTTGGTGAGATCCCAATAGAACATCCCCATTGTCTTGTGGTTTTTTTTTTATGAAAAGACCCCATCCCACTGGCCAGACAATAACTGAGTCACAGTTACCATCCATGCAGCTCTGCCGAGGGTTAGAATAAGAGAAAAGACAGATGAGAGGAGAGGATCACTCCAGAGTAGGGAAGGACAGCTTTAGGCAGGGAACTGTTAGAACAAGCGTTGTCGCTAATTGTGCGGTGTAACTGTGTGGTGTTTACACACAAGAGAAAAGCCTAGGTTGGGTGATCACAGTGTGTGAGCAGGGAATAAAGCATCCAGGACAGATGGGTCTTTTTTTTTATCCCCACCTAGGTCTCCTACTTGATTCTTCTCTGGTTTCAGGTGTTAGTTCTCACACTCCTTCCTCAGGTAGGTCTCCCCAGGTTGCTTTCCACAAACCCCACCCCTTCTTCTGTGCAGGACACCTGTGCCGCCCTCACCGAGGGCACCTCTCATAAGGTCACCTGCAAAGACGATGGTCTGAGTCTGGCTCCCTGGCCGAACTCTAGGTTCGCAGAGGGCAGAATATTTATTACCTAGATGTTCTCTTTAGAAATGGTATAGGGGTAATCTGGCCCGAGGAAGGTGATGGTTCTAAAAAAGACCTATAGCAGAAGCAATGGGAAGGCTTGAGACACATGGGGAAGGTGGCCAGTGGAGAATTTAGAGGGAATATCCCAGGATCCCCAGAGTCAAAGGGTGCAAGTCTCCTCCTTGTTCCTCACTATGAAACCCTGCCTCCAGAGTAGTTTCTAGTAAATATGTGTATTAAGAAGTAAATATGCATAGAAGTCCGAGAGTAAATCTCCAGTAACGAAAGAATTGCGTGAGGAGAAACAGGGCTGCCTTTAGTTTTTCCTGTCGTGGTGGGCTTCAGACCACAGTGAGAATACTTTAAAGACTACAGCTGAAGACTGGGGAAATGGCTTAGTCAGTAAAGGGCTTGCTGTACTAGTATGAAGATCTGAGTTAGGATCTCTAGGGCCAAGGTTAATAGCCAGCACGTAGGTGCACACCTTTAATCCCAACCTAAGCAGTTATCATCCCAGCCCTGAGAAGGGGGAGACAGGAACGTCCATAGAGTTCACTTGCCAGCTGATCCTGCTGAGTCAGTGAGTTCCCGATTAAGAGACCTTGACTCAAAAAAAAAAAAAAAAAAAGGTGGATATCAATAGAGGAAGACTCAAAACTGACCTCTGACTTCAGCTTGCTCTCACACACACATGTGAACGTGTGTGCATGCATACCTACATATGCACACAAACACACCAAAGGGCCTGGGAGATGCCTTCACTGGTAAAGATGCTTGCTGCTCAGCCTTACAAGATGAGTTCAATCCCTGGGACCAACAAGGTAGAAAGAAAGAATTAATTCCCGCAAGTTTTTATCTGATCTCCACATAGACTCCAAAGCACAGGTGTTCCCCCCAACACACACACACACAATCTTTGAATATAAAAGGAAGAGGAGGAGGAGGAAGCGGAGGAGGAGGAGGAAGAGGAGGAGGAGGAGGAGGAGGAGGAGGAGGAGGAGGAGGAGGAGGAGAAGAAGAAGAAGAAGAAGAAGAAGAAGAAGAAGAAGAAGAAGAGGAAGAAGAAGAAGAAGAAGACGACAAACTTAGAACTGTCTCCAAGTTGGCAGGTAACCTGAGCAGTGATAGAAGTCCTAGTAGGATAGCAGGATCCAAGCAGTAGTAGACTGGACACTCATGGTGAGAGGTAAGTGGCCATCCAAACCCCAAATGGGAAGTTGTATTAAAATACCCTAACAGTACTTTCCCCATACTGATAGGACATTATCAAAGATTTATAGTCTATCTATCTGTTTATCTGTCTGTATTCTGCTGGAAAATAAGCTCCAGGAGGGCAAGATTTTTACTGCTTTGTTCTCCCCTACCCCCCTAATACCTGAGGTAATACCCAGCCCATGGTAGCATCTCACGAAGTACTGGGTGAGTCGCTGCTACGTGATGAGGTAGCAAACATGAAATATATTCATGACGTTAAACATTTTACTTCATTAACTAGACTCGCGCAAGCCATTAGTTTGAAACACTGCCATTTGGGTTAGTCCTCGGAGTAAAGACCTAGGGATATTCTGAATAAGCCCATGAACGCAGACTGCAATCAACCTTTCAGAATAAAGATTCCTGAATCAGTGTGTATCAGCCCAGGAGCTACAAGACACTGGACTCACCCACCTGGTTCACAGGAAGTGAAGGCTTCCTCCTTAGAGAGGTGGCTGTGGCTAAGGGGACCTGGCCAGAGATGCTACAACAGGAAAGACAAGACCGCCACAGCTGGGACCTTTGCCTCTGATGGAGACAAGCCAGGAGGCTCTAGAGGATCCAAGGAGCAACATCAAGTAAAGAGAGCCCCCAAGAGGACCAGGATCATGGAGGGAGCTCTCAGAAGTGGTCACGGTTGAACGTCAGACTCTAGATACATAACTGAATGAAATGAATGCCCCCATTTCCCTCTCTTCTTGTATCATACTACTGGCTCTTCCAAACAGCCAATCCTGCCTTGGATACCCAAAAGGAACAAAGCAAGGTATTTTACCCCTAGGGACAAAATACGGTCCTGGGAAATTGGGAGTGGGATGAAAGTGTGTTCAGCACATATGGATTGCCATCATGTGAGTTTGCTTTGTCCCCCTTGTATTATAATTGTGCCAATAAACATATTCATTTATAAAAATGTGAAGACAAGATCCTAGTGCGAAGCAAAAGAGCTGGCTTCTAACCCCACTTCAAAAAAGACTAATATTTGTATGTGGCCTTCCTCCCCCTTCTTTTTCCTCTTCTTTCTTATATTTGCAAAGGGATTTGATGGGTTTTATTCAGGATGAACCACAATAAATTTGGCTACACTTGTTTTGGAACCTAATTAAGTCCGACCTGTCTTGGAACAGAGCTCCCTCTCTCTCTCCTTGCCTTTGTTCTGCTACTATAAACAAGTTACTTCATGTGCCCCTGTGGGAACTGGGATGAGGCAAGTACTGGGGCTCCCAGAAACTTTCAGCAAGTTTGACTCCCTCAGCTTGGATCCTAAGTCATTAAATATAAGATGAAAGATGAGCCGGTTTATTCTGTGAGATCGCAATGGGAAGAATGGGGGAAGGCAACGTAGCTGAGCTGGAGTATACTGTCCAGAGTACGTCTCTCCCTCTTTCAATATCACTTGAAGGGCAGTTTGAGAACCTAGGGGAAAGAGCAGACATATGTGGTCACAATTGTTTCTGTCTGCAGCACCCCTCACAGCCGGCTGGCTGGCTGGCACACACCACACTTGTCATTATGTATTTGAGGCTTGTCCCATCCTGCTTGACAAAAGCTCCAAGAAGGGGAAACTGGTGTCCAGGATCAGCCTCCAGTGTGGAGCCTGGGGCTTAGTGGCTGCCTCTAAGTGAAGGCAAGAGGAAGGGTTGTCAGGCTGTTGCTATGTATATTTCTCTGTCTTCTGGATGTCAAAGATCAGTTTGCCATGGCAACACGTGGGCAATTCAGACTGTTGTAGTCATGGGCCTGGATCAGTGGTCTCTGTTGTCGCCTTTAGTTTAAAACAAAATCCCACGAAGAGTGGAGTCATCTCCACTCCCTCAGGAGTAAGCGCTGCTGTCCTCGAGGAGATGTTGCTTCTGGCCTGGTACACAGTCTGCCTGAGGGGGATAGTCCCGATGGTCCAGATCAGATGGATATACACGCCAACATCCCGCTCTAATTCTAGAGATTATACCGTGTCCTCTGAGATGAATTCATGTGCTCACAGGCTGTGCATCATAGAAGTCGTCACCCCTGTGTTGTTTTTAGTTTGGGGGCAAAATTTAAAAGGACACCCCCGACCCCAATGGTGTGACACCCCCCATTCCTGGAGGCGACATGAGCGGAGGTGAAGGGTTTGAATGGGGTTTCTGCGCCGATTTAAATTTGTTCCAAGCTGTTTGTCCGTGTCTCCCTGCAAATGTACACCCTCACCACTGATGCTTTGATAACTGCCTCTGAAGCCACCATCATTTGGGACTGTGCAACAGCTGGAAACAGCTGGCCACAAGTCTTCCTCTCACCCCAGTGCAGCCAGGGAGCTGTGTTGGCAAGGAGAGGGCAGAGCTAGTAAACAGGGGCTGTTTATTCTTCTGGGGTGTGAAAATGATAGTTCCTCTGAAGCTTTAAGGATTCTTCTTTATTAAAGTTCTAGAACTGTGGGGTTTCAGCTGCACACCCAAGCCCCTCCTCAAGTTCAAGTACATTGTGGCAGTGTCCGCGAACGTAGAGATAGTATGGCATGCCTCTGGCTAGAAATGGATTTGATGTGTGTTATCTCCTGGGGAGGGGAGGTGTGTGTCTCCAAGCCAGCTACGTTCTGCAGGGATAATTCTTCCTTTGTGCTTTGCACGGAGTCCTCCTGGGTGTCCTTAAAGATGGGACTGATAGATGGTTGAAAGCAAGAAGCTATTTGTAACATATTTGCTTGCTCGCTATCTAAAAGCTGCTCAGTCCAGAAATAGCTAAGGCTTGGGTTTTGCTGCTCTGCGGAACAAAGGCCAATGTTCTAACCAAAGGAGGGTGCCGCAGAGAGCTCAGGCTTGTCCTGAGCACAGAGACATGAGCAGGCAGAGGAAGAGCTGCAACAGGGCAAGATTTGAATCTGGAGACGAGTTGGCTCACCCAATTCCCTGCATGACTGACCATGGTAGGAATATGAATTCTAAATGAATTGGGACGGTTGGCTGTGCAAACCAGTGGGGTTTTTTTTTTTGGGGGGGGTGAGTGCTGTGTTTTTGTTTTTTGCTTAGATTCTTTTCTCTTTGTTTTTGTTTTCGCTTTTGCTTGTTTTTTAAGACAGTTTCACTGTGTAGCCCTGGCTGTCCTGGAACTTGTTCTGTAGACCAGGATAGTCTTGAACTCAGAGATCTGCCTGCCTCTGCCTCCTGAGTCCTGGTATTAAAGGCCTGCGCCACTACTGTTAGCTGTTGAGCTGTTGACTCAGATTCTTATGATCATTCCTCAGGTCTTACATGTAGTGCAGCGTAGGGCGCGGGCCTGGAGGAGAAACTAGGCTTTGCCGTTGATTGACATGAGTGACTAGTGTGTGTGATTCAGTTTCTCTTGGTAGAAATTGTCCTCCAGTTGCAAACAGAAATAACTCCTATTTCTCTGATAGTCAAATGCTTAACTTCTACCTTAAACCACTGCGTTTTCTGCAGAGAGTAAATACTTTCTAAATTGGTGGAAACAGGGTAGGATGCCCTTGAAATCATTTCACTCTACAAACAGCCCTTTGAAAAGAAAGTTGTCGGGTCCAGCCTCTTTGACCAGGGATGCTGTCGAGCACCTGTGTAACCACCATAAGGCTCGTTGCAGCTGGTGCTGTTTTCTCGGCTTAGAATGTAGGCAGCGCATGTGTTGATTTTTTCATTGGTATCTGCAGTGCAGAGGATATTCGTTCATTACCCTAGACTCTCAGGAGAAAGTCTGTGTGTCCCTCAAAGAGAGCCTTAGCAGATGTGGGCTGGGATACGCCACTGACTTTGGTCTTTCTCCCTCTCTCACTTCCTTTTTGTTCTCCTGTGATGCGCTCAGAAAATGTAACACTGTCTACTTTGCCTCTGTGCCAAAGAAAAAGTTCTAATAGACTAAACATAAGTTGGGACTGTTTTGTGAAAGCCTGTGTATCAGAAAAAGTTGGCTTGTTGATTGTCTTAGAAAATGGAACATAATGGCAATATCTAAAACCAACCGAAAGCCTCCTCAACATTCAGTGGCTCTGCTTTCTGTAGAGACCGTGGCAGACGCTTTTAACCATCGCCTGAAATTTCCAACACTTTTATATCTGAAACTATGATGCAACTTTCTAAATTTGTCTGATCCTGTATGATTTGAGGCCAAAACTCTTGTTTGAGTCTCTCAACACATGCCACTTCCTCTCCTACCTTCTCTGGGGCATCCATTGTCCAGCTTCTTGGTACTGTTGGCTGGTTTCAGAGTTGCCGGAGTGTCTCAATGTGGCTTTCTTGAAGCTCCTACTGCTGTGTTGCCCACATTCCCCCTCTCATTATCCCAACACAACTAGACCAAACCATTGTGGTCTCTTTCCTAATACCCGTGATAGTTCTTAGAAGAATGGGCAAGCTGATTCCTGGCCCAGGAGCCATGACCTGATGGTCCTTCCCAGGGGGTCCTTCCCAATTCTCCCTTACAACTTTTACCTATACCAAAAAGACTTGATGTATTTTTTTAATGTATGTGTCTATATGTATGTTCCTGTATGAGTTCATGTGCAGGGGATGTCAGAGGACCACATTGGTTGTCATTTCCGGGGCACCTTTCACCTTTTATTGGCCTGAAACTTCACCAAGAGGGCTAGGGTAGCTGGTCAGTGAAGTGCAGGAATCCACCTGCCTCCTCCTCCTCCCAACTCACTGTCATCGTGAAGATAGCGCCTGTGTCTATGGCTTCCCGGGACTGAACTCGGCCCTCACGCTTGCAAAGCAAACACTTTACTGATAGAGCCATCTCCCTAGCCCCGGAGTGAATTTCTAATACAGGTTATGCACCCCTAATCTGAAAATCTGGCAGTGAAACCAGAAAACCTCAAGAGCTGAAAACATTTGGAGTACTGACGTGAAGTCACAAACGGAAAATTCCAGATCACAAAACTTCATTTCATGCACCAAAGTGTGGCAAATGTTGTCTGAAATTAGCGTCAATCTGTGTACACAGGTGTATATGCTACGTAAAAGAGTGCATATATCATCTTGTGTCCCATGCCAAAGATAGATTCATGTATAGACAAATATTTCAAAATCCAAAGAATCCTGAAACCCTACTGATCCTATGAGTTAGGCAAGACATAGTCAGCCTGTGGTGGGGTGCTAGACTATAGTGGACCCTAGGGAGGGTTTTAGTTTTTCACTGGTGGAGACTTTCTCACCCTACTGACTTTCAGACCACAAGTTTTTCTTACTTGCTAGCTTGCATTCTGGTTGCTATTGATAGGTCCAGGTGTGCGAGCCTCCTGTGCCTCAGTTCCCCATTCCAGATGACAACGTGGGAAAGGTCCCCTTCTCCTGGTTGTATAACCAGGGCTGGCAGAGAGTTTAGAGGGGCTGCTTGCAGCTCTATATCCTCATCCACTAGAGAGGACACATGTGTATTCACACGTGACCAAGCTCGCTGTGTTTGGAGAGAAAGTTTGCTGAGCAAGAACTGTCTCTTTACCTAGTGGCAACACTGGTGAGTGACTTGGGCAGGAAAACTGGCAAGGACAATAGTCCTGGTACCTTCAGTGTGTCCGCACAGAGGCCTTTTCCTGCTGTACGCACAGAAGGTGGAAAGATAGCCTTCCAAAAGCTGTTACCTGTCTGGTTAAGTGGTGTGTAGGCTGAGAAGGGCAGGAATGCAGAGCCTTTGTAGAGTTCCAGTGGAGCCCAGCTGGTCTGTAAGAAAACAGAAGTGCATGGCGGGCGTCGGGGGGTGAAATGCCTCTGGCTCCTAAGATGTGATTTTTCTTTTCCTCCCCCTTCTTTTCCTCCCCACTGTTAATCGTCCTTTGGTATGCATTTGTTAATCATTTTGCAAAAATTGTGGTACTGGGATAAATACAAAGATACAGTGTGTGTGTGTGTGTGTGTGTGTGTGTGTGTGTGTGTGTGTGTATCCTGGTCTGAGGGAAGAAACTTCTAATTTAAGAACTGAGATCCACAATCCTTTAATCTCTTGTTGTTCGGAGGCATGATGTAGTTGGCTTCAGTTACTTGCGGGTAACTGATGTGAGAGGTGTTTGTCCACGTTGATGATCTTCAGAACACAGGAATTGTCTATAACCTAGACATGACTGTCTCTTAGGAGTCACCTGGCCAGTACTGTCACTTCAGATCTGTCCTTCAGGGTCATCATTTGTCCCGTGGGTAAATGTCGCAAACTGCTTACTGGCCACACACAGAGCAGCTAGGCTGTTGTGTTTCCTTGTAACACTATAGCATCTCTCATAAATATTCAAACAAAACAAACACAGCAGCATGTTTGGGGAGGGGGAGGATCCAAGGGCAGAAACATTTTATTAGAAGATAAAAGTAGTTAATTCGATATCTGAGGATATACGCAGAATACATATGAGCCAGTAAGCACCTCTGTGTATTGGAGTCTGTGTAGGAGTTTAAAATCTGCAGTAGGGAAGGTTGCCTACCTCCTCTGGCTGTGAAAATTCAGGGAGGGGAGAGAAGAGAGAAAACGATTAGGTATTCAGACTGCAGTGCCTGTGAGCATAGTAAGTATCTGTTTGACCAGTAGTACCCAGGGTGGAATGGGGTTGACTGTGGGGAGTTAGATGGAAACTTGGGAGATGGAGGCAAAGAGAAAAAAGTGGAAAAGAGGGTGCATCTGGGCCCTGGTGTGGGGTGCTGATGAGGACAGAGGAAAGGTAAAACTGTTTCCACAGCCTAGGAGGTGGGGAGCTTCATCCCAGGCCTCTGGGGGATATGAGAGAGTCTTGGAAACACCGTGTCCCCCACACTTGCATTGTTATCTGAAGGGCCGAGGGAAGAGGCCTGCGTAGGCTCGGGCTCATCCCAAGCAAATAGGCATGAAAACAAATTATCTTATTATGCTGTTAGCTTCAAATCACCTCATAGGCGTGATAGAAATTGCTGTGTTAAAGATGCTCTGAGGATGCTGGTTTTCATAACCACAGTTGAAGGCTTTCAGTGGAATGTGAATTGAAAAGTGTCTGATCATTTTCGATCATTGAATTTAAGGCATCTACAGAACAGCAGAATCCAGTCTTGGGTTTAGTTACATAAACATAAACCTTTATTGAAACTTTATCTCAAGATAAATATTATCATTTTGTTTCATTTTATTGTGTGCATATGTGTATATGTGTGTGTGTGAATTTGTCAGATGTGGCCTTTTTAAAGGCAAACAGCCTTGGGGAGATTTAAAATCCCAAATAATTTGAAATCTAATTTACTGAAATATAGGAATTAGACCATTCTGTAGTTATTGCTTAGCATTTATAAATATAAGACCACAGGGTTTAACTGTTTTCCAAAGAAATGCTCACACATTATGATTTTAGACATTTGCCTGCAGACAATTTTTTTAGCTCTTGTTTAAAGCCCAGCACAAATGTATTCCTGTGTAATTCTGCTTCCTGAAATGAGTAGTGTCTATCGAGCAGCCCAAGGTTACCCAGGGCGCCCTCAACTGGGTGTCAGTGGTGGACACCCCTTTAAAAGTTCTGCTAAAGTTGTGCGATTCACTTGCACACAGGCTTGTAAATCAGGAAGTGAACTTGAAAACGTCTGACCTCCAAAGAGCTAGCTCATTTTAATGTGGGGCTTCTGGAGAACCCTGGCCTGAGCCAGAAGGTAAAAGGCAAGGAGCTTTCAGACTGTGGGTTGCATTTGCCTGCATGAAAGAATGGAAGCGGTGGGGAGTCGCTCAGTGAAGTGTGCGTTTTCGCCTTACCCACAGTGGTGCCTATTGTCCTGTTTCTCAATTGAATGATGTCATGTTTCATTTAAGGCCCTCAGTGATGCTGAAGTCTGTGGTCTGTGCACGAGGGGGGAAAGGCAGCCAGAAAGTTGCAAATCAGGTTTTTTTGTAAAGCCTTTGTGTGTTGGGTTTGAGAGATAAAAGCTGACTCATGCAATATTGCACTGGAAGAGGCGGCAGAGACTAGTAAAGGCTTCTTGTTTTACCTGACTGAGTGCCCAGTGTGGCCACTGCACCAGCGGGAGGCAGACGGCATGTTCGACCTCCAGCGGAGGACAGGTAGGTGCTGGTGGAAGTGTTCCCAGGAAACTGATGCCAAGACCCGCTTACTCCTTCCTTCTCCCGAGCAGCTGAAGCTGCAGCAGCCGCAGAAGTGGGAGAAACCCTCACATGGAGTTTTCTTTACAACACTGTGCAAGGACAGATGCTCGGCTCTGGGCAGCACACATGTCCCGCCGCAAACGCCATGCCCTGAAGTTATCTGACAATGGAATTCATCCCAATTACCGCCACACCACCCCCTCATCCATATTAACTGGTTTTTGTCTTGTTTGAGTTTCGCAGGACTTTGGTCTCTCCTTAAAGTTAGTTTGAACACTAGAGCGCTGGTGTTCTTGGCTCCGAGGAGGAATTTCCAAGTGTGCCTTGAATGCTCTGCACTTTAATTTCTTTTCTTATTAAGGTTCTGGCAGCCGAGCTGGGGGGACAGAATGAATGTTTGCAGGCTTCACGCTTAGCAATTGCAGCGATACAACTTCAGCTCAGACTCACAGCAGCTGAAATGGACTAGGGAAATGCAGTTCATGTTTGAGTGTTTTATGGGTAGAAAGTACTATGTTAAGAAATGACTAGGATGGAGAGGAAGCTTGACTTTTTATTCCATGTTGCTGTCTACTGGAGTCTAACTTTTTATCGTCTTATTGAGTGTCTCAACTTTGTGATGTTGACATTTTTAAGCGTGTATAGACTTAACTTTAATTTATTACATACTGTATGTGAAAATCAAATTGTTTTCATTTGAAATGTTTACATATTTGATTCAGAGGGGGGTTGCGGTTTTAATGTCCTTAAGTAATTTAGAGAGAATTTGAACGTTACACAGTTGTTAAAGAAGAGAGATATTTTTTTTTAGATAAACAGGGGAAGGAGAAAAGATCCATCTCTACTTGGGAAAAAATCATGCTAATATTTTACAATATATCCTTTTTGTAGCAATCAGTTAGACGCTGAAATTTAAAACTGAGGTCACATTGCTCACATTTATTAGCCGTTCATCTTTCCTTGGCCATGTATTTTGAATATACAGTTTCCTCTACCTTTATGAACATAGGAGAGCCTGACATTGAATGGTTTTACATTGTGTCTTCCAGAGATTTTATTTATTCTGACCTCTATTGTTAGGTATTTCAATTCCCCTTCCTCCCTTTTCATGAAGAAAGTGTTTAATGTGCTTTGGGGAGGGATTTATTTACTCTGAGTGTTATTGCTAGCCCTTTCCTTTTTCCTCCTTTCTCTTTAAGAAAATGTTACTTGGCTTTGTGCCTCCTTCACGACTGTGCAGAGATGGTTGGGACAGAGCGTGCTCCATCCAGATGAGCCTTATGTGTGTAACTGTTGGTCACTGACTGCTTGAGTCCAGTGGTTTCATGCTAACAGGAAATGTGCTTGTCTGCCTATGGCAAAGTCAGTGATAAACTTTACTGACAAAATCCTGGCATCCGTGCTGTACAGGACATTGTTAGTGTGAGGTGGGCACGTGTGCCTGACTGTAGTTAGAAATGGTCAGTGTGGATGTGAGCTAGTGACCTGCTGGTTACTTCAGGGTTAAAGGCCATCTGGTCCAGCTACCTCACTTTCAGGGGATGAAACCAACAGTCATGGTCAACTAAGATGTCATTGAACCAGAGCAAACACACGCATGCTCAGACTGGAAGGAAATATCATGTCATGATTTAATTTCTGCTCTACCCCTTGATCTCTGTCTGTATATGTAGTGGAGGATAGATGCACACACACACATGCACACACGCATATGTACATGCATGCACACACATACAGCACACACCACCATACCTGCACATACAATATAGTCCTGTTGGGTACAGATACCAAGTGATCTAGACAAGTAGCTAGGCTGTGTTCTTAATTTTCTCATCTCTAACCTTCTTTCTGCTCTGTAATTTACCAATCCCTGCTGAATACAATTACCTAACCTCTCTGAGGTTGCTTTAGTTCTTATTTTCTTTTTATAAAATCTTCTAAATATGATTAAACTATAATCTTTAAGGATTTTGACAGCAGACATTAAAGACAGTTTTGATGTAGATTTAAATTATGGACAGTGGATCTGCTTGGGTAATCTTGCTGCAACTCAGATCACTCCCAAACCTCAGTGGCTAAAAGCAAGGATAATTATATATAACCTCTCAGGGTTCCTGTGAGCTGGGAATTGTAGTGTCATTTCATTTGTATTTTAATAAATACAGCTTGCCTAAAGATCAGAGAGTAAAACAGCCTCACTGGTTAACCTTACAGACCAGGCAGTGGTGACACACACCTTTAATTCCAGTAGCCACACTAGTTACCATAGAAACCAGGTGGTAGTGGTGCACACCTTTAATCCCAGCCCTAGAGAGGGATATAAGACAGGAGGGGACAGCTCTCAGATACAGTCTCATTCTGAGATTCCTGGAGGCCCAATCGCCATTCCAGACTGAGGTAGAGATAAGAGTCAATGGCTGGTTGTTTTGCTTTTCTGACCTTCAGGTTGAACTCCAATATCTGTCTTTGGGTTTTTATTAATCGTGCTACATTTGGGAGACACTCTGACATGTGGTTCTGATTTGGCTTCTGTCAGATTACTGTATCATCTGTCATGACACAGATGCACGAACTGATGGCTGCTCACTCCAGAGGCTCAGACCAGAAGCAGGGCTTGTGAGCATTCCTAGGCTGTTCAGCATGTCTGCTGCTTGCTGCCCCCAGCATGGCAGCTCCAGGGAGTAAGACTTGTTCCATGCTGGCAAACATTTCCAGGTATCTACAAGATATCATTCACATAAGAAATCCAAAGTAGGCCAGGTGGTGGTGGCACACGCCTTTAATCCCAGTACTCGGGAGGCAGAGGCAGGCGGATCTCTGTGAGTTTGAGGCCAGCCTGGCCTACAAGAGCTAGTGCCGGGTCAGGAACCAAAAGCTACGGAGAAACCCTGTCTCCCAAATTCAAAAAAAAAAAAAAAAAGAAAAAAAAAAGAAATCCAAAGTAGTCAAACTCACAGCAGAGAAGAGTAAAAGGGTGGTTACGGGGCTGAGCAGAAAGACATGCTATATAGTACGGCTCACAGATCCAGCTTCTCAGTTATGCAAGATGGAAAGAACATCTCAGGCCTATCGGCAATAATACTGTTGGATGCTTCAAAATTTGTCAAGAGGGTAGATTTATTTTTAAGGGAAAGGGGGTTATTTGGATCACAATGCCAATAGGTCATCATTATGGGGAAGCTGGGGTGTCGGGAACTTGGTGATTAATAAAATATAACAATATGGAAGGCATGGAGATCTTTGGGCAGTAGTTCTTCCATGGAACTGGGTGGAGTAATGGGTTTTGAGCACAGCAGTGAGCAGAAACTGGTGTGCTGGCCCCTCCTCTACCGCTGTAGTGGGAAGGGTCCCAGCTTTGCCTTATAGCAGTCTCCTTGGGAACTGTAGGTTGGCAAACCCTCAAGGCCCCACCTTGTGCGTGCACACCAGTTGACATGAAATCAGGGAAGCTGTATATTAAAGTTGGCTCAAGACAAGTTAGAGGCAGCAAGTAGTGCTCTCGATTCTGATGGTGGCGTTCCCAAAAAGAGAAGTTAGCATAATGGCTGTCTGACGGACAAATAAAGGGAAGCCACGGGATGGGGTTGCTTCCCCTACAAAGACTCATTGGGAGTGAAATGGAAGTCCTGCCTCTTCATTGAGAATGGCGCACAGATGCTATACTATGGCTAACAACCTCTAGTTGTCAGACTCAGCAAGCCATCAAGACCCTTGCAAGTGCTACCTTCTACTCCAGCTACCTCCAGGCTCCCCAAAGATGAGTGTGGCTATGACCCTCACGTGGGCAGACCTGGCTAGTTTCATGGTAGTAATGGCCAGAAGATCTACACGTGAGGATCCATGAGCCCATGTTTGGTGAGGCGTTCTCCAAAGCTGTCTAACGTTAGTCCTCGACTTGGGGCTTGGGAAGATAATGACACTCAAGGAAGGATAGCAGAGCGGCATACAAATGTTACTCTCTCGCCCAGAGCAGAATGAAAAGGTTCCTGGCAGAGTTTTCTCTCTGGCTCAGTTTGCTGTGGAAAACCAGCCACTCCACCTTCCCTCTGCATTTGTACGAGAGTTCACCCCTCCTTTCCCCTGACAATAGTCACGTGCGTGTCTCACGCATCATCCCATTCACTACTATTTAAAAAAACCACGGATACATAGGTAAATTTAAGCCTTTTAATCGTCATTTCACATTATGTGTGCATGTGTGTGCAGGTGCCCTCTGTGGCCAAAAGAGGGCATCAGATCTCCTGGAGCTGAACTTACAGTGGTTGTGAGCTAGCCAGTGTGGGTGCTGGGAATCAAACTTGGGTCCTCTGCATGAACAGTACGTGTTCTTAAGTCCTAAATTTACAGACTGAAATGTAATTGTCTAAATGATTCTCATATAAACTTTCTTTAATAAAAATATACCCTCCCAAGCTGTACATAGGGTTTAAAATTTGCTGGTAGCGACATTTTAAAAGGTAAAACAAAACCGGTAAAATTTTAATGTGATATTAAAATTATCTCACTATTCAAAAATACTATTTCTAAAAACAATCAAAAAATTAATGAAGTATTGGATAGTTTTGTCTCATATTGTTATTTAAAAATGGCATTTATTCTACACACACTGCCCACCTCAGTTCTGGAACTTCTCCAATGCTCCTTGGTCCCACATAGCTAGTAACTACTATGTTGAGAAGCACAGTTCGATAAATGTTAATCATTGGAGATTTTCATTAGAAAGAAGAGGTCAGACAGTAGAAATCTCCAGTTATTTTGAGGGCAGTGAGAGCAAGACTAGACAGTTTTTATGAGGCATGTTGTTTTATATGAGAAAACTATAATTACCTTCTAAGCCATGAGTCAACATAAAAAATGTTACTCATTAACAAGGATAGCCTCGCATCATTCACGTGCCATTATATGGCCTGATTTGAAATGTCTGATTTCTGTCTTTGGTAGTTTCAGAAGGTATTTGGTCAAGTAAGCTTGGCTGAATACTACAGACACCAAATATCTGCACGTTTCTGTTTTAAACAATATTTAACTGGCAGATACCGAATAGGCTGGTCTCAGGGGCTTCAGGGGCCAGGTATAGGAGGATCCTTAGATCAGGGCCCACTCACATTTCTGTTTAAGATTGACCCAGAAGGAGTTGTCTGTGGACCTGCCTGTCATATGCCATCTTGCCCATCTTTGAAGATACCCCAAAGGTGTGCCCATCTATAGCAGCATGGCTTAGACTCTAAAACCAAATTCTTCTTCCTTCATCTCCCAGTCTTAGAGTGAAAATAAACAGAGAAAAGAGGTGGTGGGGAAGGAATGGGTCTCTCTGTAGTCGCTCATCCCGTTGATTGAGTACCAAGTGCCCGATAATGATGCTAAAGACCATTTCCTAGACCAGAGAGAAGACTGACATTTGCCTAGTCAGGAAGCAGGGACTTGCTCTGGAAACCAGCCTGTCTCCCTCTGTGGGGGTCGATTGTTTGATCTAAGCCTTTCCAGGTGTCCTGGCCTTGGGTAGTGAGCATATTCAGTTTACATTGATCCTAAATCAATGTTGGACCTTTGGGATCTTAAAGGATGCTTATTTCCCAAGAAAGTGGCCATTCCCTACAGTGGGACAAAAATCAGGGTCACAGTTATGATGGAAGTCACTGACAGCTTGCAGAGATTCTTCTGCCTGTACCTTCTGTCTCACTAGAGGGGCATCAGGGATACAGACACACGCTACTGTGTCAAGTTTTGTGTGGGCGCGGTGGTTCAAACTCAGCCCCTCACACTCGGAGCCGTCTCCCCAGCCTATCACATTCTAGGTTACCATACCAGCACATACCAGCAGTTCTGAGTGCTGGCAGCTGCATTCTACAACAGGCAGATCTGAATGCATGGCCACTTCTTGGATCTTCGCCACACTCAAACTGGATCAAGCTTTTTAGGTCAAGTGTATTTTAACTACAAACCAATCCATGTTTTATGGGCTATAAAGTTGTTACAGAGCAAGCAGAAAGCATATTTCAAAGGCACTAAAACTCTGTAGCAAACTCATACCATGTGGTGGTGGCCTGAGTGTCTTCGTTTCCTATGTGTTTCTTACTCTCCCTGGTTGTCAACAAGAGTGAGGGTCTTCGTGTTGCGTTCACAGTTCTAACGTTTGTTTCATAGACTGGCACTGATACTTTCTGTGCATATAGCCTAGGAAAAAAATGAGGTTCTGAAGGACTTACAGTCCATAAATAGGGTCCAGCTGTTTGATGTTTAGTATAAAATCCAAATAAGTTTACATTCCTATTAAAATGACCATAGGTGGTGGTGCATGCCTTTCATCCCAGCACTCAGGAGGCAGAGGCAGGTGGATCTCTAAGTTCCAGGCCAACCTGGTCTACAGAGTGAGTTCCAGGACAGCCAGTGCTATACAGAGAAACTTTGTCTCAGGGAAATACCATGGACCAATATTCTTAATACATCTGTCATATTATAATCTTTCCAGCATAATCTTCCCATTTCAAACAAAACCTCTAAGGATGAATTTTGGTAGTAAGGTGACCTACCAAGATGAAGCCAATTTCATCATTGATCAAATCCCTTATCATAAGGTACAATCTCAATATTATGGGGGCGAGGGGATACTGATCCTGCCTTGACAGCTGAAAAAAAAAAACTGGAATCTTGCATGTCTCATAAGAATAATTTTGGAAGGTTTAAATTCAGCTATGGCCTTTTGAACCCAAGATAATCTTCCTCCACCATAGCTATTGTCACCTCCCCACTTGGCAGATGGTCTCACCTTGCACTTTCTCATAAATGCCTACAACCCAGCTGGGCTTAATTTTCCTCATCACTTAGTTCCTAATTTAAAACCGCTGTTTTATGACTTGGCGTATGGACTGCTGGAGTTGTTCCAATAGCTCCTGGATGTTGTGACTTAATCGATACTACAAAAGCTGTGCTAGTCTGTTTGTCTTAGGCAGGTAGGGTTCCTGTGACATAAATTTATGTATTTATTTATTAGAGAGAAAGAGAGAAAATGAGCAAATGGGCATTATAGAAAGAACTACACAGGGAGATGCTATATAAGCACTTTGAAGGCCTCTTCTGGGCCAGCTCAGATGTGGAACAGCGGGCAGGAGTCAGATCTCGCCCTCCCTCTTGTGATCCTGGGGATCAAGGTGAGGTGGTCAAGCTTTGTGTGAAGTGTCTTTACCAGCTGAGCCATCCTGCAGGCCTGCAATGCCAGTTTTTAAGAAGGGCTTTAGGTAAAGGCTAAGGTGAAAGATGAGTTTGAGGTAGAATGCAGGTCTTTTTATTTCAGCCTGGTTTTCACGCCCCCCTATTAGGCAGAGAGTGAGCCCCACACCGCTCTGTGTTCAGTGCTGTGTGTGAGTGAGCTGTGCATCAGCCAGTGTCACTTCATGTCACTTCAACTGAGTCTCCATGCTCCAGACCCCTTGCTTAGAAACGGTAGAATTATAAGGGAAGACTAAAGCAACGTTTCTCAAGATTCTGTAAAAATTAATCTCCCTTCTCGGCACGCTAGAACCATTTGTTGTGTTGATTAAAGTTGCCTGTTCTTTGTGCCCTGACCGCTGAGCCTTTCCACCCGCCAATCTGGACCCATCTGTGTATGTGATTCAGTGCAGGTGCTCACATTTAGAAACAGCACCCAGTGTCCTGCTTCACACAGTTTAGGGTATCCGGGCTCGTTCTGTGATCTGTTAAGTTGCCGAATCAAGGAGAGAAGGCCTAGGGCAGAGCCTACGGCTGCCCTTCCAGCTGGCTCAGAGGATACTCTGAACCGCTCATCCTCCTTTTCCCAGCCTGCCTTTCCGAGCTCATTTGCCGCCTCTTGTTAATGATGCTTCACACCTGGGGTGGGGTTTGACCTCCTTTCCTCCTCCTGTTCAGAGGGTGCTCACTGACCTTTCTTCTCTCTTTTCTATCTTTCTGCGACGGAAGCAGATGGGCATCGCCGGCTGCAACCGAAAGGGCCGCCAGCTGTAACTCAAGTTCCTGATCCAAGGACCACAGCTGAAGCTTCCCAGTCCCCAGAACCAAAGGCCATGGAGTTTTCTGACAGTGACCGACCCATCAGCTTCAGCTCCACCTCATCTTCGGCCTCCTCCAGGGACAGCCATGGCTCCATTGGCAGCAGAATGACTTTGGTTTCAAATAGCCACTTGGGCTTATTTCGCCAGGATAAGGAAGCTGGGGCCATAAAGCTGGAGCTGATTCCAGCACGGCCATTCTCCAGCAGCGAGCTGCAGAGGGACACCCCTTCCGGGCCACCGAACATGGATGGGGTCAGCGAGAGGCAGCCCAGGATCCAGTGGAGAGTGGACACGAATGGGGCACCCCAAACCACTGCAGACTCGGACACCAGCCCCAAGCTCCTCTATGTGGATAGAGTGGTACAGGAAATCCTGGAAACTGAGAGGACCTACGTGCAAGACCTAAAGAGCATCGTGGAGGTAAGGCAGACTCTGAAGGCTTTTAAGGTTGTCAAGCAGGAGAAACAGGCTTGCAAAATAATAGAGGGAAGCAAAGGGCCTTGTTTGGGGTGGGGGATATGTCTTCTATGATGCCAGAGGAGAATAGTAAAGCAAATTCTTAAGAGAAACCTAGTGCTGTCACCTGGTCAATGGAGTAGTTAACAGTTGCATAGCAAATCAACTGTGTGTCGAGGGCAATGGTGATGACACTGCATATATTCAACCAGCATACTGTCTGCTAAGTTCCACACCTGGGACCTCAGGGCCCCTCTCCGCTAGTGGAGCAGGTAATAATGGGGACAGAGGGTGCCCCAAGCTTCTTCGTGAGTAGATGCTAGATGTCTCTGAACACAACTGTTCTTACCTGAATCGCAGTTCTCCATGTATGTCTAAAAGTTTCTGAAACTATTGCTACCTGGATCCTTGTCCCTCCCTGAGAGGCTGTGACTTCTGTGTCCTGGAGTGTGGGGCCTGCAGGGTGGAACTGACCCTTAGCTGACAATATATATATATATCGCCCTAACAGAGAGCTGGGCTCTCTCTCTGTTGCTTGGTGTTTGGGGAGGGAGTAAATGGAGGAGAGAAAAGTCCTGGATCTTGTCTTGTTTTGCTTTCCTGTTCACATTTATAATGAACATTTTGCGTAATTTGCATAAGTGATTACCATATTAATTCTTTATACAAATTATTCAATGGGAGCTTAGCTCACCTTATGTGCCAGATCAGATCCCCTGAAAATTCAGTTATTATTTGACTATGAATTATAGATCAGTTCCCAGGGGTAAAGATTAAGTAGAGCTCAGATATTAGCTCATTCTTAAAAATATTAGTACTTCTAGGGTAAATCTGTGCATTGCAAAGCTACTCGTGTTGCTGCCTAGTGGTGCACCAAATACCCTTTCTGTCTCTCTCTCTCTCTCTCTCTCTCTCTCTCTCTCTCTCTCTCTCTCTCTCTGTGTGTGTGTGTGTGTGTGTGTGTGTGTGTCTAACTAAAGTCTGTTTTAGATATTTTTTTTCCTGCCCTTGAACTCCTAGACCCCCTTCCCGCACTCCCCAAGGTCTAGGATTCACAGGTGTGCACCACACTAGCTACTGTTTGACTTTCTATCTAAGTATTGTGGGATGCTTGCTGATGAGCACATTCTCCACCTAGTGCACACACGCTTACAACTTTAGAAAAGGAAATTTAAAAGCATGATTGTGTGGTGAGTTCCACGGATGACAGAGCCAGACACTGTATCCTAAAAGCAGTTATGACATCACTCCCAGTAAAAACAGAAAGCTAGATGATGTTCAACCAAAACAATATGTGGCACCAAACAGACCAAAGTGGCTCAGTTTCTAACTTTCCACCATGATGTCATTTGTGCTTCAGAAGAAATACCTGTGAAACGGCCAACAATTTTACAACCTCTCAGAAACTTAACCTTAGTAAAGTTGTTATTGGTTGGTGCTTGGTTTGTTTTTTTCTTATCGTTTTCTTAGTAACTTTTCAAATCAAACCTCATCAAAATTCATCTACTAAGGAAGAAACCTTGAGTTACTCAACTGTTATTCCGTGAAGACTCTCTCTCGGTTTTGTTTTGTGAAGGCTACTTGATAAAATTTGGGTGAGAAGAAATAAGATACAAATGAAAGAAACCAGATAGGGAGAGGTGGATTTTCCTACCCAAGTTTCACCCCATCGGTACTGGTTGAAGCCATCCAAGTTGTTCCTACCTTCCCCGTGCAAATGCATTAACTCTCTCTCCACAGAGGCTGGCGAGCTTGCCTCCATGCTGACATGTTAACCCACTCCACAGAGACAGGACGAGATGGGAAAGAGCCTCAGCGTTCTGAGTCCAACGTATGCTTTTGTTTTACTCTGCTTTCCTATCAAGCAGTAGCATTCCCAATCGGATGAAATTTTCTGTCAGGGGTACGTTTTAACTATATACATTATGAACAGAATCTCCCCGGCTCAAGCTGAGTTTTTGTCACTAGGGTTTATGAACAGTGAGGTTTTGTGAACGCCATTGATACAGACACTGTATCTTCAGATACAGACACTTAAGAGACAGAATGCAGTTTGCCTTGTCCCAGCTAGCTGCTTTCCAAGGAGAGAACCTTGAAACCTGAGTGGTTGGGTTCCACATGCCGGTTATACAGACAGAGAAAAGACCTTCTTTCCTATGTGCAGAGATACTGTATTAAACCTATCCAAAATGCACAGGCCATGTTTTTCTTTCTCTTATCAGCAGTGGTGACATCTCCATCTCCTTACTGAGTCCTAAAGCTTTTGGAACATTGGACTGTGTGTGCTGGTTTTCTCGGCCCCGTTGCTATGTATGCCTTGCATGTTCACCCACTCCCTCAATCTCTGGACCCCTGTCCCTTCTACCGCAGTGACTCTGTCTCATTCCCTGCTCCTTTCCCTTCAGCGCCTTTGTCGTTTTTAATCTTTAACATTTGAAAAGGGCAGATATGAGTTTGGCTGTCGCCATAGCCAAATATATGGTTCCTATATTTCATCGGTCACCGATGAAATGGGGTAATAAACATGAAAACAAGTTGAAAGTAAAATAGCCAGCATACACTTTGTGGTGAGATGGGAATCCATAGCCAGAGGGTCTCTTTCATGTTTAATGGGTCTTTGACTGACTGGGCAAGGTAGGATTCTTTTAATCTTTCTAAATGATCTATAAAAAAAAGCCTTTGCGAGCCCCATGAGATTGGACCTCAGACAGAGCTCACAGCCTCTTTTACCCTTTTAGTGAATTTTAAAATAGTTCAGAATGTTATATAATGCTGTGTAATTGGAAGTTGCATCCGCACTGCAAATGGCATCTTTGAACTCTGAGGTACCAAATTAGGTCATCTCTAAGGATCTAAAAAGACATATTTAGTGGGGGGTGGATAAAATAAGCATAAACATGAACCTTTTCCTCCTGTCATACCCCAGAGACTCATAATGCTTTTCAAGTACCTTTATCTATGTTTAAAAAAAATAAGAAGTGAGTATTACAGCCTTAATGTCCAAAAGTTTAACAGTCAAGTCTTGAAATATTGTTTGTAAGGATCAGTGAGAGGGGTCCAACAACCTGAGTTCAATTCCCAGGGCCTGCATAGTGATCTACATATAGTGAGTCTGTGTGCAAAATATGTTATTTAGCGTTTAAACTAATGGGTTTCATCATGGTATTTTCATACTTTTATAATCAGCTTTGTTCATATTTGCTCCCCATTTCCCTCCCTTGTACCCATCTCTCCCACAAATAGTCCCTCTTCTAGCTTCACATGTGTGAATGCCTGTGTGTGAGGACACGAAAGGGAGAGGGGGGAGGAAAGAGAGAGGTTAATTCTGCATATCAAAATGTAATTTTTATCTTTCTCGACCTGGATATTTCACTTAGCATGATGACTTACGATTCAATCCATTTTTCTGCAGGTGACATCATTTTATTCTGCTCGGGTGTAGATGATGTATTTCCTTTATCCTTTCATCTGTAGATGGGACTATGGACTGGTTTCAAATCTCAGCCACTGTGAATAATGCCCCAGTAGGCATGATTGACACAGTTATCTCTCACCAGTCAAAGCTTAAGACCGTTTTCATTGGGGACCCTCAGCCTTGCTCGGCAGCTGTGGGGAGAGTGTATGCACAGGCTATATGAAGTCCTGGTTTCAGGCTACATCACTGCATAAAAAACAGATATGCTTACCCATGCCCATAATCTTGGTACTCGAGAGGTGGCAGAAGAGAATTCAGAGTACGAGATCCTTCAAGGCAAGCCTGGAATTCATGAGATGCTGACTTTAAAGGGGGGGGGGGGAATAGAATAAAGTAAAATAAAGGCTTTGACTGAACAAGGGGGTCAAGTGTCAACCTCTACCCATGGTACATTTGTTTATCGAGTGGATAGTGTCAGGGCGAAGGGTGATTTCCGTGCCTGATTCCAGGAGATTCCTGGAAAGCTGTTCTGCCTGGTGCCGTAGCTTAGAGAAGGGTGTTGGTGGCGTCACACCTGTCAGAGGGACAATGGCACTTCTCTTGTATGGAATGAAAGAAGAAAACCAAAGCCAGCCTCGGGGACCTTGTGCAGCAAGCTCTGCCCAGATGCTGTGCTCTGGGCCTTTCAAGGCATCTGTGACTGGGACAGATGGCATCTGAGCTGGCCTTTGTTCTGGGCCACCCTGCCCTGGAGGACAACCGTTTCTAACAAGGCTCAGCTACCCAGTGATCTTGGGGAGGGCAGAATTGTTGGGTGTGGAAATGGCTGTATGGGGATTCTTCGGATCAGCCATATGCCCTGCACTGCTACCAAAGGAGAAAGGCTATGTTCTGAGCTACAAGGCTGACCAGAAAGACAGATTTCACTGGCATTTTCCTTGCTTAGGCCCCCCGTGTGTAACTCTCCCTCTAACTTAAACAACCTTGATCATGCTGGTGCTTTTTAATGAGGCTCATTTAGATGGAAGCTTTCCCTCCTAGACTGTCGGACCTGGGACAGGATGGCTTTTCAGTGAAGGCCTATTCTGTGGGTGGATTTAATAAAGAATTTGTACTGTAGTACTTGGCATGATTTCATCAACATTGCTAATGTGGCGTCTGAGCCCTTTCGTATGGATGCTTCTTTTCATTTTGTCTTCTAGGAATTCTCATCATAACAAATGCATGGGGTCTTTCTTAAAATCATTCCAGATTCCTTTAGGAGCAGACCTGATAATCCCCTGCTTGTGTAGACGCTGTATGTTCAGCAATGTTTTTCATAGACTGTAGTATACATAGAATCGGCTTTAATGCGTTCCTGTCCTTTTTCACTATTGTTATTGTCATCTATACCACTGCCTGACCCCTTGTCCCCACCCTGCCTCGCTCTCCTACCTAAACACCTCTAGAAGTGTAGAGTAACTATGAGCGTCCCTCTCTCCCACTGACCGCCAGCTAATGTGGGAAGGAGGGCCTTGTCGATGCTCTCACCCGACTCTAAGGGAGGCAGGGACACGCGTCCTCGCTGGTCCCCAAAGGAGATAGGAAACATTTTTATCAACAGCTAGTGTTCTCCACTGTGTACTTTATATGTAACAAATACAGTCTCACCGGCAAACCTACACCATTCGGGCCCCCACCCCCACCACCAAAACTAATAAGGAAAAAATAGGAGAGGTATCAATAATGCTTGTGTGCTGCGGTTGTTATTGTCCCAACTAAATAGAACCCCACAGCTATAAACCTGCATGTCCCTGCTGCTTCAAAATTGCCGAAACTGCGTCTTTGTAACAAATAAATCCCTAAAAATGATCTTAGCGGCAACTGAACTGTTTACCATACATCAGGCATTGAATTTATATACATATATAAATTGAATATATTATATTCATATAAATTGAATCTGATTGTATGTGTATGGGTCCTCATAAAATATTATTAATGAGGTCTTCCTTTAGGGCTCAGACAAGATTCAAACCAATGTATCTTTCTACGACTCTTTTTTCTCTCTACTTTCTCTCATCACCCCTAATTATACACACACCCCTTTGCTTTCCTACCCATCCCATCCATGAAACTTACATTGAAGCTCTTTGGAATTCATCATCATTAATACTTCAAGCTAAAAAAGAGAGCTGCTTGGTACAGCCTGGTTTAAATGCACAGGCTGTTTATCTTGATTGTGTTCTGGAAACCTTATGGGTAGAAGCGAATTAAAGAACAGAAGGGCCTAATGTAACAGACACCAAACACTTACCGAAATTGTATGTGGGAGTTTCAAGGTTCTTGGCTCATTGCTTAAGTCCTTAAGAAATTGGAGTCTTTTCTTTCATATCACACTGCCTTACTTTTAAAGACAATTCTAAGGGCATTTTGATGAGTGTGAGTACTTGAAGAAAAAGTAAACAATGAGAAAACAGGTCGTTAAAATTGATCTAGTGCAAGGAGAAGCTGGGTACTAGCCAAATCCGCATTATCGTGGATGCATTCCATAGCAAACCAAGCCAACTTGTACCTTTATAGTCGAGAGCCTTTCAGGAAATAGTCTATGTTGTTAACCTTTATCAGGGTATGATTTTCAAATTACTTAAGAATTTGATGACAATAACATAATAATTCCTGATGTACATAATAGTTATGGATATAATAACATCCTAGAATCTCTCTAAGAATGACTAAATTCAACATGGGGTCAACTTGCCCTTGAGTTTCTCACAGTCCTGCAGATTCTTGAAACTTGGGGCTCAGATGAGTAGTTGAGATCAGTCTAGGGCTATCCAGGGTGCCGCTGGTCCAGAGGCAGGATTCTATTTGAAGAGCTATCTTCCTTGTTCTGCTCTGGTTATAAGAATGCAGACACCGCATATAGATTATAGATGGGACTTTTTAACACCTGTAACAAATAACTAAAGGCCAACTAAAGGAAATGCAGGTCATAGACAGAAAAAGCTGTAGGAGTTTCAAAATGCCTAACAGTTCCGCTATAATAGGATACATGTGTTCCTTAAAATCGGTCTCCTTGCAAAGTCTTTTGTGGGAGAAGGAATTATGGGAAAATGGGGTTGCAATGGATTTGCTGCGGGGTCCATACTATGCCACACAGCAGGTCCACAAACCAAGGTGGCTGGTCCCCAGCCATGTGGCGGCTGGCTGGTCCCCAGCAAGCGGTGTGGGCAGGCTGCAGGTGGGAGAAACAGAAGCTGAGAGTATCCAGGACTGCTGGGTGGGAGGCACAGAGACAGACACACCATAAAGAATAAAATTGGACATTATTAGATGAGTTATAGAGGGGAAGGAAAAGGGTAGAAAGGGGAGGGGGAGGGAGGGAGAGGGGGAAGGGGAGAAGTGGGGAGAGAGGCAGAAGCTGCCTCTCCAAGAGGGCAAACAGGAAGAGAGAGGGTTGGGCTGAGACTGCAAGCAGGAAGAGAGTGGGCGTGGCTTGTCTCTTAAAGAGACAGAGCATTATAGGGGTACTAAACTCAGTACTCAAAAACTCCATCAGTAGAAGGTTTACAAAACAAAGGCTAACAGAACTGGAGCCATCATTTATACATAATTATATATATATATATATATATATATAGTTATAGTACATACAACAAGTGCTTACATAATTTTAAAAACTCCATCAGTAGAACGTTTACAAAAAGAAAGCTAACAAAACTGGAGGCATTGTTTATAGTTACAATATATACAACTAGTTACAGGTACCTATAACTAGTTCATACAGTTATAGTATGTGCATGGTTTATGCATAGTTATGTATATAACTAGATAGATAATTAAACACATGCTGTCACAAATGTGATTTGTGACCTTGGAAAAAAAATATTGAAGTTGACTGTGGAAGCCACCCGATTCCCGGGCCCCTACCTCGTATGTGAAAAGGCGAGAATCAAAGGAAGCAAGGGAAAGAACGAGAAATTGGAAACACAGGAGAAAGAGCAGAAGAAAACGATACGGCCGGCGCTAAGAACGGAGACCTTCCACTCGTGAGCTGTGATGGAGGAGAAAGGCCTGATGTGGATGGAGAATAAGACTAAGGTGATGGTAGCTGGTGGCTATGCGAGGTGTGCCTTCATGGTCTCTGTTCCTGCCTGCCTTCTAGAGCTAGACGAAAGCTGCGTGGACAAGGGAAGCTTGAGGTTTCAAGCTGAAGTCCAATTGTTCTTTCACATATGATACACAGGAACACACATTCATATTTTCCGAACAAGGATCCTGTCAAAAATGACCTACTTATTCTTTGGGATATCCTAACTTAGCTTAAATTTCAGAAGATTACGTTGTACACAAGCCAACCTGCAATTGGGAGACATTTCCTCTGGCCAGATGTGCCTACCAAATAAAATGTGTGGCCTGCATCTGGTAAAATGAATTGTGGAGGAGAGTTTACCCAGATCAAGAGAAAGGCCTGAAGACAATGAAACGGCCAAGCACCCCTACTCCATAGCACAGACCAGGGCACCTTTGCCTGTTTACAGCCTGTCGGCTGTGTGCTTCCATATTAACTGTGCTTGTGGCTCTCAGTGTCTCCACTCTGCAAAGATTATTTTGCCACTTCAGGCCAATGACATCATTCTACTCAGCATCTTGACTAGAACTGCTAAAAATCATTTTTAATGCTAAAATATAAATAAAAAGTAGCCCAGTGACTGGTGTGTGACCCAAATACCTAAGGAAAGGGTAAAGGGAGAAATTGTTTATTTGGGCTCACGGTGTCCACCGTGGTAGGGAGGTGCGGCAGAGCAGAGCCATTTTAGAAGAAAAGAAACTAGCAGCACCGACGTAATGCCTGGGAGATGCCAGGTAAGGTGAGGCCTTGCAAAAACTCATGAATGAGGCTTCCTGGAAGCAAGCTGCTTGCTGCTTTTCTAACTCAGTTCTCTGTGCCTCGGACTTTCACAAAACAAAACAAAGTAAACATAGAGCATGGGTATGTGGGAAAGAGTCTGTATCTTTGTCTATCTTTAGGGAGCAAATCCAGAGAATAAGATGAAGGAATCCAAAACAGTCAGGGTCATTTCCATCTTGGAGTAAGGCAAAAGCAATCCCCAACCTACCCTTTTCCTCAATAATTCGAGTACATGTCACCTTTGAGGTGAAAAGTCACCTTTCCCTCTCCTGCAAGAACAGGTCTTCCTGGGTTTGTCACACTTGCCATTGGCAAAGCAGTTGGTCCCTCTGGAGGCCTATTTTTACACACCTCTAGTCTAGGTGGGAGCTGCCTCTCAAGTCCTATTTAAAACAAAACAAGGACAGGAAGGCTACTGTTAGGACATGTAAAGGTACTCGCATTCAGACCATCCCGAATGCTCAAAGCTGACTTTGTGTTCATCCACTTAGAGAAAGTTCCTACTTCAAAACTAGGAATTAATCAAACATAATGACCCCTCATGAGAAACAGACAATTACTGGTCATCAGGTAGATTTGTGCCTGGGGTAGTAAGCCCTTGTAAACAGTTCAAAGGGGCTATTATTTGAGCAATTAAAAGCTATCACTTGAGAAATCTGGTTTGGAGGAGTAACAGAAACCTAAGCAGGGAGTTTCTAGAGCAGAGGCTACTGGGGAGACCATGGGAACATTGCAGGTCTTGGCCAGCCCTGACTGCAACCTAGGCTGATGGAATCGCTTCTGTGGGGCGGAGGAAGGTTTTTCTCACTGCCCCCCATATCCCATCAGTCTTTCAACATAGAAGTCCATGGTCCTAGGGAGACTGTTATTGTTATAAAGCAAACAGTAGCTTTTAAACGCAGTATCGTTCACCCTCTTATCCTCCTGGGCTGTTACAAAATGATGAAAGTGGGGGCTTTCAAAGCTCCCAGCACTGAATCCAAACCTTTGCTTTGCCATTTCCCAATGAAAAGCACAGGTTCCCGAGAATTTTAAAAGTTTTTTTCATCTGAAAGAAATGGGATGGAGAGTTTGGAATCCTTCATGTCCAAGGCTATAGTGCTGAGAAAACAATCAACATCTTAGGGGGAGTCATTATTCTCATTAAATGATTATTCATGCAATTAGCTCTTGTACAAAGCCAATCATTTCTGGTAGATTTTAAAGGGTTATAATGTTGGCAGACCTGTATATCTATATCAAAGTTTTAGTTAAGGAAATTATCTTGGCTGGGCAGTGGTACAAGCCTTTAATCCCAGCACTTGGGAGGCAGAGAAGGAGGACCTCTATGAGTTTGAGGCCAGCATGGTCTACAGAGCAAGTCCCAGTACAGCCAAGGGATACAGAAAAACCCTGTCTTGGAAAAGCAAAAAAAAAAAAAAAAAAAAAAAAAAACCAAAGAAAAGAAAAAGAATTTTAAAAAGAAAATCATCTTAACTTTGTTTGTGTGTGTGTGTGTGTTTGTGTTCATGTGTCTGTGTGTCATGTCACATATGTAGAGGTCATAAGACAACTTACAGGAGGCAGTTCTCTCCTTTGGGTCCCAGGAATCAAACAAACTCAGGCCATCGGGTCTTGGCAGCAGTACTTTTATATCCTGAACCATCTCACTGACCATTAAATGCTTACTTTAGAAAGATAATGTTATCTGGGCTGGGGAGATGGCTCAGTGGTTAAAGCATATACTGCTCTCCACGAGAGCTCAGATTTGGTTACTAGCACCTACATCAGACAGCTTACACCGGCTTGTAACTACAACTCTAGCAGATCCAATGTTCACTTCTGGCCTCCCGTAGAACCTGCACCCACGTGTACATGCCTACACACACACACACACACACACACACACGCGCGCGCGCGCGCGCACACCACACACCTAATTAAAAATAAAGTCAAAGTGTCTTTTAATTGCAAGATGCATATAGCATGCTGTTCTGAGCATACCTTACATACCTACATGGAATTGGGATTCATTTCCAACATAGCCAAAAGTTTTCTTAGTGGAAAGAATCTTTTCCTTCAGATTTTAATTTGGGCTGCATCAAACTGGGGTTGATTTAATGGACAAAGTTCCTGGTCTGGACTCTGGGCTCATGTGACAATCAGCTGTGTGTCCAGAAACAAATGGTCAGTCTGATGTCAGCTTCTTTCTCTATAAATGAGTCTAATTCAGAAAGCCCCCATCTACAGATGACTGGCAATCGCATCCCCACCAGCCTCAGCTCTCGAGAATGCAGCCCAGACACAAATGTGTCCTTTGAGCTGCCAAAATAGACATTTCAAACACTAGACAGTAAACCCTGTGTCTTTACCCAAGAGGCCCAGGCTGTCACTAAGAGCCTATTTACCCTACATGTCTAAAATAAGAGTAATTACTTGGTTTCATAGCCTACGGCAAGTAGAGGGGTAAGATGAAGTAGGTGTGCCAGCGCCAACAAGCCAGGGGAAAGACTTCCCCAAAAGACTAGAGTTAGACTCTATGGAATGGGTGCAAACTCATCTCAATCACACTGATGAACTTTGTTAGTGAACTAAAGTCCAAACAAAACTGAAGCATTCAAGAGTTATTTATTTTATTTTATATGTATGAGTATTTTGCCTGCTTCTATACACACATGCATGTGTGTGTGTACCACACACACGCATGTGTGCCTGGTGCCCAAGGAGGTCAAACCAATGTGTCAGATCCCCTGGAACCAGAGTTATGAATGGTCGTGAACCACCATGTGGGTGCTGGGAACCAAGCCCAGGTCCTCTGCAAGAACAGTAAACGCAGTAACTACTGCTGTCAATCCAGCCCCCTTTCTGATAAATCTAACTAGCAAGAAGTGGTCATAGTGTAATGGCTGCAGCATCTAAAATGTGTTGCCTGATGTGTATCTTTCATAAACAAAATGAGGCTCTTTAACTAACTTTTTAAATCGTTTTTAGTGGCAGTAAAGTAGACACAACTGAATGTTCTGTCCCCTGGTGCCAGCAGCAAACACACTTGCGACATTGTGTTACCATCACTATTGTCGATTTCTAGAACTTTGTTCCCATCCCAGCCAGAACTCTGGACCAGACATACAGCCACTCCAGAGACTGAGGTGGCTCAGTGTGTAAGTCTGGCTGCTCTGCTATCATGGGGCCCACAATCACAGAACCCACACTGGAGAGGAGAGGGGCGGAGGGAGGGAGGGAGGGAGGGAGGGAGGGAGGGAGGGAGGGAGGGGAAGGGAGGGACGGAGGGGAAGGGAGGGAGGGAGGGAGGGAGGGAGGAAGGAAGGAAGGAAGGAAGGAAAAGCCAGGCATGACTGCATGTGCCTGTAACCCCAACACTGGGAAACGGAGACAGTCAGATCCCAAGGGCTCTGTCCCCAGCCAGCAGAGCTGAAATAGCAAGGTTCCAGTTCAGTGATTGGTAATGACAATTAGAATGACAGGGGAAGTCACCCCACATTCTGCTGTAATCTCCGAGTATGCATACATATATACAGACAGACAGACAGACAGACAAATGTATAAGTACAGCCTGCTGAGTCCATTCTTGCTGTTTGTGAATATATGGTCTCAGGACTTTGTATCAGATAAGCAGTCAGGGGTGTGTCATCATTGCTGGGCAAGGCCAGTTCTCCCTTTCTCAGCAACTTATCCGTTGCTGTAGTTCTCAGTCTAGAGGTGGGATCTTTGAGATCAATATGTTTTTGTGCACTCATCCAACAACAAAAATGAAGTCATAACTCATAAAAATGAAAAAAAAAAATCCCTGTAAGGAAGGGAGAGGGAACTCTGGCAGTGACAGCCACACAGTGAGTGAGAACAGGGGAAAGCTGCAGGCGTCACTAATAGGAAAGAAAGCCCAGAGCGTGTTGTGAGGGCTTTATCAAACTAATCTACGCAGAAAACTGTTCAAAAAGAGGTCACAAAGGAATGGAGAAGGGATGCAGACTAAGTTTTTTCCCTAAACTGCCTTCAGGGTGTGTGTGTGGGGGGGGGGGGGTGTAATGGAAGAGGCCATTCTTTATACTTTAAAATATTTCCTTCTGTTATTTTTAATTAACACAGACAAACAGTGCCCTGTTATTGTAGATTAGGCCTTCTGCATCACAGGGCTGATGTGGAGCCGTTACCGGCAAAGTCCTTGCGTTGTTATTAATCGTTGTGGAACTAAGCCATTTGTCATGAAAATAAAACTAGTTGCTTTCTAATCAGGGAATTACTTTAGCTTGCTCAGAGGTTCAAAAAAATCTCTTTCTGCATCAAGAAAAGCTGCCAGTGTCTCTTCTGTTTTGGAGCAGGCCCTGCCTCTGAGCCTGCACTCAGACTACTAGCAATCTGTCTGTGGGAGGAGAGTAAGAGCTGGCCTACAATGAATGCAGAGTCGAGGGCCCCTTTTGTTCTGTTTGCACAAAGCCAGGGATAAATCACTCCCCCTGGGGTCTGTTTAAGGCCTAAACAATGGTGTTGCAAAGGGTGGGGTTAATCTGCTTTTGATTAGAAAAGCATTTCTTTTCTCCACCGAGGCAGGAGTTCAACCCGTGTGGGGAAGAGTTAAAAAGGAGAAGCGGGGCTCAGAGCCTTTGTCATCTTCCAGAGGTGGTGTTGTAAGAACTGGCCTCTGTGACAAAGGAGGGAGCACTGGAGGAATGCTGAGCTGGGTTGAAATTCTCTGCAGCTCCTGCCGCTGACTGAGAGTGACAGGCCTTCCTTAACCCTTGCCTTTCTGGCTCTCTTTACCCTGGTAGCAGATGCTCACATTGCAGAGACTCCTTCTGCCCCTCATGAGGGATAACCTGGAGCGCAGTTCCCACCCCTGCTCTGCTCATGCTGTGTGAGAGAGAGAGAGCGAGAGCCCCAGGGAGACGCAAGGAATATCCTGCAATCACTAACATAACTATTCAGGAGAGCCCCCGTTGCACAGGGACAAAGGACCGTGGAAAAATGAGCTAGCTTGGTGTTTTAGTTTGTTTCCTCCTTAGCGCTGTGGGAGACACCAGAAACAAAAGCAGCAACGTCAGGGCAGGGACGCAAGCAGGAAGCTGGAAGCAGAAACTGGAGCAGAGCTCACGGAGCACCCTGCTCACTGGCTTGTTCCTCAGGCTTACAGCCACCTTTCTGTAGCTCCCAGGAATACCTTTCCAGTGGCGGTACTGTCTCTAGTGGCCTGGGCCTTCCCATATAAATCATTAAATGATAAAAAAAAAAAATGGCCCTCATACTTGCCTACAGGCCTCTTATTACTCAGAACTTAGACAGGACGGTAGACAAACAAAGAGACGATGAGACTGGAGAGTGGATGCACTCACAGTACAAGGTTTGCAGAGGTGGTATTTTGAGAGATTAGATCGATAGCTATAGCAGCAATTTGTTGTTTGTTTGCACTGCCGAGAATTGAACCCAGGACCTCGTGGGTGCTAGGCAATTGCTCTACCAGTTAGCTATATCTCCAGCTCTAACTTCGTGATCTGAACAAAAGTAGACTGTGCGTTTTTTCACATAGTTGCAGTTTCCGTCTCTTGTAAGGCAGCAGGTTTATGTGTGGACAGAGTGTGCCGCTTGAGGCCAGCGGCAGGGTTCATCATGGAAGATCTTGCTCCAGAGGGGTTCCAGGCACAGTATGATGCTAGCATACCCGCCTGCCAGTCATCCCCTTCTGAGCTCCAGAGAACGGTGGTTACTGACCTTTTTTCAGGACTCCGTTGCTTTAGCTCTTTAGTGGGAACCCTACAAAGCCAGGCCTCCCATGGCTGACCACCCCAGCTCTATGCTAGGTGTCTGGCACCAGATGTTCTGCACGCACTGGCCAGTGGCAGTAGCTCCAGCGTGGCCTTCTGGCTCTCGGTTTCTTCCGCAAAAGCACTGTGCGGGAAGGAAGATCAGAGCCACTTTTGGTTAGAAAGTCAACAAACTCTACTTGCACGCCGAAATGTATACTAAGCTCTGCTTCCATGTGCTCCTCTGCTACCGGTGCCAACAATGGTACGAAAGTGCTTGCTCCCAACCCTCTATGGTAGGAGACGGGAAGACATCAAGAGCCCTGCTACCCATCCGTGTGACTCAGTAAATGGAAAACTGAGCTCTCCTCCTCCACCTTTTTCATCTCTCTAGAAAATTCTATCCAGGTAGCCCCTACCTTGGTGGCCAATTGAAACCCATTTTGTGTCTGGGTCAGAGTTCCAAGAAGTTCAGCACTAACAACACGAGGGTTTGTCTTTAAAGCTGTTTCCTCTACCTTGGATAAGCCCTGAGAAGGCAGGCTAGGAGAATTAGCTGCGTGGCTCTTACAGGCTTTGTAGACTAGTCGGGGAGGCACTTTAACTTATCAAGTCGCTGATATGATTTGCCACTGTCTAATTTAAGTTAAGTGATAATTATTGGCAGTGTCTGTGTGGGAAAGGCATATCTGTTTGAATGGGCCGTTACTTGGTCTCTATTTCAAAGTTCTTAAAATTAATTTCTGGATAGGCTGTAGGTCATTATCAGATGTATGACCTAGGTGTGTTTGGGCTTCTGAAATCACTAGTCATTTTTCTGGCTAGCGAAGATTTTAAACCATCCATGTAGCAAAACGAGGCGCAGGCTCATGGAGGGAGCTGGAGCTCATAAAGGGAGTTGGAGCAGATGAGAATATGTGGATATGGCTCTTACCATGGAACTGGGTTTGGTTTCTGTTTTCGGCTTGTTTGTTTGAGACTTGAAAACTAGCACGGTACTGAAACTGTAGGCGGCAGGCAGAAGCAGCTGTGTGTCCTGAACGTGTTGAGAGCAGAGGTTAATGAGAAGGAAGGAAATGGACGCAGGAGCAGATCAGAAGTTGTAGCAGAGTCTGGATGTTGATGACAGGGGGCGGGAAGCAGATACGGAGGAGATTAGCTGAGGAAAAATCATGCCAGGAAGGAGTGTGTGCAAACAGCTGACGGTGAAGAGTTGGGTGTGAAATGGGAGTGGTAGGGGCTTCAGGTGCAGCCTGCAGTGGTCCTGGCACAGGGTAGCTGCCGGGTAAGTAAGGGTGGTTGTGTGTGATAGATTCCCAGTAAAACTACGTTTGACCCCTAGAATAAACCAGTGACAAATGTCCCTCCCCCCACTTTTAAGATAAGTGTTAAAGAGTGAAGCCTTTGACATGGGAGGCAGGGTTTCAATGCTTGGCTGGCCAGCAGGTCCAGGTGTGCATACACTTTGTAACTTAGTCTCTGAGTGAACCCGGAAGAATGACGGGAACTTTCTATGCTTCCAGAGAAAGGGAATCAATAACAGCTGAGGGTGTGGCGCAAACCAAACGAGACTACGTAGATAAAGTAGAGAGTCGGGACCTAGCAGTAAATTGAGAATAATGGTGAGATATGGGTAGCCATGAAGGGAAGTTAGGATCCTGATTATCTTATAATATACTCTTATTTTACTGAGGTTTAATTTTTCCACAATATAAAAACCCCTTTAGGATTTTTTTGATTTTCCCTAAGTACCATGATTCAGATAGGAACAGTCGTTCTCTGCTTGTGATGGGGATGAATCGTCTTCTTATTTTCAGGTCCTTAAAAGAATTGTCAACGTCTCTCATCTGTCCAATATGTCCTTGGGCATCCACATGTTTTTCCTTTGAGGATTGTAACCTTTTCTAATTGCCTCTGTCTGTTTTCTTTCCTAGTTTGGTACTAGGAAAGTCTAAAGCAAGTTTTTAAAAATGGTATGTGAAATCAACTAAGTAATGAAGAAATAAGGAGAAGAGATGGAGGAAGAAAGACACAAGAAGGATGAATAAGGCCAGGCAGTGGTGATACATGCCTTTAATCCCAGCACTTGGGAGGCAGAGGGAGGTAGATCTCTGCAAGTTCAAGGCCAGCCTAATCTACAAATCAAGTTCTGGGACAGCCAGGGCTACATGAAGAAACTCTGTCTCAAAAACAAAAGCAAACAAAAAGAGAAGAAGAGAACAGTTACTTAGACCCCTGCTTACCTGTGACAAAAAGCAAAATACAACAAATTTGTTTTGAGGCTGTTAATTGGTTTTGACTTGTACTTGAGAACCAGGCACCACCTTGTTCTATAAAATGAGATGCGTGACCTGATGAGCTAAGCTGATGAGGTTTTATAGACAGAAAGGGCTGAGGAAAGCAGAAGCAAGAACAGAAGCTAAGTTACTGCCCTCGTGGGTTTAAAATAAGGAGACTAGCATGTATCATGCATGTTGGGATCTCCTGGTTTATTGGAAACTGGTGCCTAGCAGGGGTGACTCCACTCTGGGCTGCTCTGAAGGTGACTAGGGCTGGAAGCATGTCCCAGAGGCAGCCTCCTACAGATTTCTTCTTGTACCGATCTGGTCAGTGTCCACAGCGAGCTGGGTTCTGTGCCTTTCCCTAGGGGATTCAAGTAGACATTCCGATAGCTCACCATGAAGGTTTCCTTAATGTTCTATTAAACTCCATGCAAAGACATACAGACTGCCTTAGAAATGCTTTCCTGTTTTGTTCTGTTCTGTTCTGTTGTTCACTCCTCGGGAGCTGGAAATCCTGATATGATTAAAGGAATAGAAGGTTGTGGGCTAAGGAGGAAAGAAGAGTTGGCTCCTCAACAGCATTTCTGTGGGGTGCCATGTGTCCACCCTTATTTCGCAAGAGCTTCTACACACGAGAATGTGGAAAACGTGAAGCCTAGTTTAGGATAGAGGTGTTTACATGTTCACATGTGTGCGTGTGGGAAGGAGAGTACATACATGTATTTGCACATGCATGCAGAGACCAGAGGTCAGCATCACTGTCTTCCTCTATCACTCTTCAGCTTGTTTTTTGAGACAGGGTGTTTTCCTGGACCTAGGGCTCGTGGATTCCAGTAGACTGGCCGGCCAGTGAGCTCTAGTGACATCTACAATGGTCATGAGAAGTGAAGGAAAAGATGGTCACCTGAGCACTGAGAACTCTTAACCTCTAAGGCAGAATCAACAGCACATTGTGTCTGTAATAAGAGCTACCAGGGAGGCTGAGGTGAGAGAATCGAAAGTCCCAGGCCAGCCTGGACAGTTAGCAAAACCATGACTCAAAAACTACATGAAAAGATGAATAACTAAATCGATTTTTATAGACCTCTCCTCTGTGGACTCTGTTCTGTATAAAGCCTTTAGGAGACCAACCCAAACATTCCCAACTGTAGTGCTTGTCTTTCTACTCAACGGGTCAGCTTTTAACAAAATCCATGCTCCCTCCTCCTTCCCCAGGCTTCTCCTTCTCGGGAGAGCTGCCCGCCTGCCCTCCACCTCCCCCATTTCCCTCCTCCCCCCTCCCTGTTTCAACAGGTCTAGTGTCTTGTCTCCTCCCTGTGAAGAAATCTTAATGACCTTGTTCAGAGGTAGGAAGGGAGACAATAGAGAGCCCTGAGCAAGCACCAGTGTCATTTGTCACAGCTTGACTAGAGGGCCATTCCTTGCATTTTTTCACTGGTTTCAAGTATTGAAAACGTTATAGAAAGTAAATGAGGCTGAAACCTCTGGGTTTATTACTCCTTTATCAAAACATCCCGAGTCCTTAGCAGACATCCCCACATTGTCAATGGGACCAGCCTCTGTGTGACAGATTAAGAAACCTAAAATGAGACCTGACCTCATGTCAGCTGCGGGGCTGCCCCTGACTCTAATGTTGGGTGTGAGCCCCACCCCCACCCTGTCGCTCTTTCCCCTTTCGCCTCTTTCCATCTCCCCATTTTGTCTTTTTAATTTCCCTCTTGCTGTTTGGTTTCCCTCTCTTTCTCTTCCGTTTTTTAATCCCTCTCTTCTCTTCTTTCTTCCTTCCTTCCTTTCTCTTTTCTTTCTCTCTCCTCTCCCTTTCTCCCCCTCCTTTCCTTTCCTTCCCTTCCTCTTCTTTCTCTTCCTCCTCCTCCTTCTTTCTTTTTCTTTCCTTCTCCCCCCCTTCCTTCAGAGATACAGAAAGATCTTTGTGGTGTCCAATGTGTGTGTCCATGGCACTTCCCACCCTGTTCTCCGTGGATGTGAGAATCATGTCACAGCATGTCTCAAGTCTTCTTCTACAGCCAAATATCTCAGATCTAACACTACTCTATTACCCCTCTTCCGAATAGTCAATATCTCCTTCTAACATCAGAGTTAGACATTCATTCCTGACCAACTTTCCTGAGATTGTTTCTGGGAAAGGTGAGGGACATCATGTCAGGTTTATGCTTCCAATCCAGGTGATCCCCTTGTCCTGACCTTGGCTCAGGGCCTGATCTCCATCAGGGTGGGCACTGTATTCTGCAATACCCAAAGTCTTGCATCTCTGACACTCCTTGCTAAGCCTCTATTTTGAGGAGCTTTTCCCTGCTCCTGCTAGGATGGAGGACTCCTGAGTGGCTCTTTCCTGCTAGTGCGCACTGCTGGTCTACTGAGGTTGGATAGTGCCAGCCCTGAGATTCCCTAAAATCACGTTTCATAAGCAGGCACTCGTGTGGGCTCTGACCCTGAAACACAGAAGTGTTAGCTCCAGCTCTCTGTCAATGGTCCCTAAGAAGGACCCCAAATCTTCACAGATGGGCCAGAGCCCTCTTAGCCAACTGCCCACAGGTAACTCCAGTCCTGGGGATTTTCTTGGAGATGTCATCATAACCTTAGCGTGTCCAGGGCCGCTGTGTTATCTTTACCCCCAGATTAATGCTACCCTCTCTTCAGTTCCCTACGGGATAGAGAGCAAAGGTGACCGTGCAGAGGTTCAGCCAGAGGCTTGTGATGCTAAGCCAGTCTATCAGGCTATCAGACATAGCCATCCCCAGGCATTCTGTGCAGAGGACAGTGGCTACGAGGTGCCCTGTTTGGAGCAGAGTTCAAGCCTGAGGCATGCAAAGCCCCACTGTCTAGACATGGTAGGTTGAAAGCCTTGTCTCTGTTCACCACAAATCCTCAGATGTCAGTGAAGATTTCACCTTGGTTTGGGAAGTCCCCAGCCTGCCACACAGGCTTGTGACCACCCTACTATGGCTCCACAGGCCCACCACTTGGGAAAAAGGAAAAGGAAAAATAGAAGATAGCAGTTGCCTAGGACCCTGGCCCAGTCGCCTCCCTGCTATGGCCCAACAAAAGGGGAAACCAAGGGTCCCGTGTACTCAGTGCCTTCCAGCCCACCTGCTGCCTCAGTGGACAATAAAGTTTCCTGTGGGGAGCTGGTAGAACTGCCTGTTCCTCCTCAGAGACAAAATGAGGAGGACTAGAGGGAACCCTAGACTCAAACCACGCCTCTCATTGGACCCACTCCCTTCCCTCACCCTCCTTGCCTCCTAAATGCCCCTCCTCTCAACCCCTCTGAGGCTCAGGCCATGCTCTGTGCTCCCTTATGTGGCTGCTCTGGTCTAACCAGCCTCCGTGTGGTTGTATCTGAGCACTGATGCTGAGGTATTCTTCAGTCTCCCTGTACCCTCTCGTTGTTGTCACCATTGCTAGGGAGTTTGGAGCTCCCTCTATTGGATTCTTAGACTTTTTAAGAAAAAAAACTTAGAAATGGACTCGGAAAGAAGCTTCAGGACAATTTTCTTAGAGTTTGAGAGGAAAACAAGACAGGGCAGGCAAGCAGTAAATCTCGGCAGCTGCCAGGGGAGAGGAAACAGTAATGAGGAAGAAAGCCATTGAGTTAGGCCAGCGTGCTAAGCAATGGAAGTCAACAGGCAGTTGCAGGGCAGGGACCAGATGTGTGTGTCAGACAGAGGGCAGGGGGCTTCAGAGGACAAGTAGGAAATCCCAGAGTAGCTGGGAAGGCACGCCTAGACTTCTGGCAAGCATCCAAAAGAAAAAGAAATACGAGGAAGGGAAAGGGGAAGTTACACTTTTTAAAGTTAGGACTGAGAAAAGGGTCAGATTGATATTGATACTGGTGGCATATATATGTATGTATGATATATATATAGATATATCACATATGCGTGTGTGCCACCATTATCAATATCAGGTCACAATGCAGAGGATATATGTATATTCTCATTAAAGGACTGATTATTCCTTCCATCTTTTGGCATGGCTTTAGGTGAAATTGTCCTCTCTGAGGACTTGTCTTGGCCAGGAGACTAACAGACTCAGCTAGATTAACTCTTAAAGGAGACAATAGAATGTAATGTTTAATCTTTAAAGTAGATGAGAATGTCATGTCTCCCCCCAAAGCTAGAGGTATTTATTTTACCATTTTGACCAAGAGGCTGAAGAATGGTAAAGCTAGTGCTTACTTTTCTAGTGATACCAAGGAAATGGGAAAAGGGGTCCAAAGCCAACCACAAAGCACGCATCCATCCTCTGTGGTCTCCTAAGTTACTGATCCCTGTAATACCACCATCTGCACAGCTGGCGAGAGCCTCCAGGATCTTCCCATCAGTTCAAGGCCTCGCCTTCTAGTAGTAATGGGCTCCACAAGTCTTGCTTTCTGGAGCCAAGTTCAACTCTGAACATCCTTCCCGCTATGGCCACTTCCCCTCAGGGACCTGACTTTGGTTGCCCTGGACCTCATTTCTAGCTACCTGTATATTGTGCTCTCTTTCTTCTTTTCTCTATTTTCAAACCTCATCTTCAGGGACTTGACTACTCTCCCCTCTCCTTTATGAAGCCTCCATTCCTGTTATTGACATTTTTAAGGTGATATCCTAGACCCTGGCATCCCTAGCAAACTAGGCTCACCTGCCTGCCCCCAGTATGTCAATTAAAGAAACAAGTTGCTATGAAATAATCTTTTCATACATTGTGAAGATGTGTCTTTGCCAAGATGCCTTCTGATTGGTTTAATAAAAGAGCTGACTGATCAATAGGTAGGCACGAAGAAGTTAGGAAGGAGAGTCAAACTGGGAAGTGGCTAGGAAGAGGATAGGAGTCACCAGGTCACCAGCCAGATGCAGAGAAAGCAGGAGATGAATATGCTGAAAAAAAGGTACTGAATGTAGACAAGAAATACGGTTAACTTAAGATGTAAGAGCTAGTTATTAACAAGCCTAAGCTATCAGCCAAGCATTTAAAATTAATAATAAATCTCTCAGTGATTATTTGGGGAGCTGGCTGGTAGGACAGAGCTGATTGAAAGGACATAAAAAATACACCTACAACAATTCAGAGTGAAAAGCTGAGAAACTAGGCCTATACAATGTGGAGACATTGAGAAGGAAAATAGATAAAGGCGTCCAATGACTCTAGTCCACCACGGAGCATGGAGGGCAATGGGCATGTAGAACTAAGGAGTCTTGCTCAAGGTATGTCTCTGTCCATCACTGATCCAGCTCTTGGGTGTTTGCCTCCTGGGAGGCAAGTTCCTCCCCTGGCTGGCACCCAGGCTTCTGCCTTTCTCTTCTCCTCAGTGTGGAAGTCCACCAAAATTTGGTTCTTTGGAATCCATTGTTTTCCAGTGGTCTGGTAGCACAAGTGTCTCTTTAAAAGGTCTCCTCTCCTGCCAAGGGTTATAATCCCTTCCTGGAATTGACCACTCCTGCCTTTCCGTGTGATTCCCTTCTCTATTGAATATGTGGGCCCTTCTCTACTGGACACTTAACAGCTATTTAGCCAGAACTGGACAGGACCTGTTTGTTGACACTGGTATGTTCAGCTACTTAAAGAAAGGAATCTGCATGATTCAGTTTTTAAACTCCTAGCTTGTAAAACAGAACTTGGCATCTGCTCTTGATGCCCTCAGAAAAAGCAGGTGAAAGGTCTGGCTGAGTGGAGAAGAGTGTCCTTTGACGCTGTAAATCGATATACACATATAGGTCAGTCTAGTTTCAGTGGCGTCCCAACATATACCAGGTGGTGGCCAGTGATGGCTTCTGGGAAATGGAGGCGATGCTCTCTCCAAAACACAGCAGCGCTGCCACCACCAAGAGAAAGGAAAACTGTATGAGCTCTATCAAATGAGTAGGGTGCAAAGTGTTCACAGCAGGAGCTGGACCAAAAAGTGCCGCAGAAATCCACTGTGTGGGGGTTGATGGATAAGCAAGAGGATTAGGAAAGAGGTTTCCAGTATCCTTCTGTGGTGGGACTGCCGCCAAGCTGAAGAGAGTGCGGGAGGATATGGATGTAAGCCATTGGGCGGCCCTCTAGCTGCCTTTCATATAAGTAACTATCTTTTCTTCATTGTGATTTAAGTCTAATCATTGCTAAGCAACTTATAAGATTTTAAGACACAATCTCAAAGAAGAGACAGGTTAGGGAAGCCAGTGGCTAAATGTCCTGAATCACCTTGTAGACACTGTCCTGTGATCTCTGTAGAATTTTCTACAACAACCTTTTGTGTGTCTTTGCAGCATGGTTATCTAGACCAGGATTTTTCCAACTGTCATGTGTGTGTGTATATGTATGTTTTTTAAATGTGTATATGTTTCTGTATGTGTATATGTTTGTGTATATGTGTTTGTGTGTATGTTTGTGTATATTTGTGTATGTTTGTGTGAGTATATGATTCTGTGTGTGTATGTTTGTGCGTGTATGTTTGTATATGTGTATGTGTGTTTGTGTTTGTGTATATTTGTGTGTATATGTTTGTGTGTGTTTTGTGTGTGTGTTTTATGTTTGTGTGAGTGTGTGTGCGCGTATGCTGTGTTCTAGCTTCTGTCACTCATGGTTGCTTTTGTAAAATATTAAACAGGGAAGAATAAGATATGCCAATTGTGGGGCTGAAGGGGTGAGTCAGTGTTTAGGAGCACTGGCTGCTCTGCCAGAGATCCGGGTTCCATTCCTACCACCCGTGTGGCAGCTCACAACTACCTGTAACAACAGGTCCAGGGAAGATCAGATGTACTCTTCTGACCTCCAAGGGCACCAGGCCTGCCTGTGGTGTGTGGACATGCATGCAGGCAAAGCACTCATGCACATAAAATAAAAACAATAATTTTTAAAAATAATTTAAAAAGACATGCCAGTTATAGAAACACAGCCAAACTCACATCAAAGTGTCAACATGCTTCCTCAGGTTCACTTTATATTGTTGTGGGGTTTGTCCACTCCCACACCTCGACAGGCACCAAGTTATATTCGAGTTTGATATTTTCAAATAAGAAGCCAGAGGAGAACAGTCATGTACAAGCTGTTCAAGGAAGGGGATCTTAAGGACATAAACCACTTAAAAACTGGATACTTTAAAGCAGATTTTTTAATCTCAGAGTGAAACTGAGTGGCAGAACGTTCTCCTTTTGAGTGTCTCTGCTGTTCCTGCCCCCAAAGCAGAGTGAGGAATTCATAGCCAAGAATTCTTTCCAGCGCAGACCCTTCTGTGGGTTGGTTATGAGCCGTTTGTGAGTCGTAGGTGCTGACGTGAAGCCAGTGATGGGCTCTCTTGAGTTCACTGATGTCCTGGCTCTGTCATTTGAGCCCAGAGCGAGCTGTTATTAGGCTGAACTTCCAGCCTCTCATTTTGGCTTCAAATGATTACAGCTGCCGGGGCAGCCCATGCTACAGTCGCTTCCCGCAACTGGTTCAGGGTTAACGTCCCCTATTTAAAAGACTTAATTATGGTCAGAGTGGGGCCATCCCACTTTGATCTGTTATCTAGAATGACCTACAAAAAGCTGGACTCCTAATGGCCTCTTTTCTCGGCGATATCAGAAAAGCAAGCAGCCTTTAAAACATAGGGCCTCTGCCATGAACTCTCAGCGTTTCCAAGTACTGTCCACCAGAGATCTGCTGAGGGGGAGCCACAGGCTTCGTCTCCAGCAGCAGATGCAGTTCTTCCAGGGTTGTAGCTGAGTTTTCCTCCCCAGCCTGCTGTAGCCACTCCTGCGCATTATATCTGTCCCCATCCCTGCTGTTACGTCTCAGCTTCGTGTGTCGGTACAGGCCAGGGTCTCTAGTTTAACTTCCTTAATTTGACATTCAAAATATTCCTTGAAAATGTCTAATTAGGATCTGGAAAGGTGGCGCAGTGGTTAAGAGCACTTGCTGCTCTTCCAGGGGACCCAAGTTTAGTTCCTAGCACCCAGGTTGGGCAGCTCACAACTGCCTGTGACTTCATCTCTAGGGGGATCAGACCCAGCTGGGTTCCTTGGGCACGTACCCTTTGTGTAGAATACACACACACACACACACACACACACATATTAAAATAATAAATCTCTTTAAGTGACTAATGCCATACTGAGGTACTGTCAAAAAAAAGCATGTATCAGAGTTGAGTATTAGATCATTTTTATGTACCATGTATAATTTAAGAAAAATATTAATTTGTTTTGTTTGACATCTCTTTGGGGGGGAGTGCCGGCCATAGCCTGTGTGCGCAGGTCAGAGGACAACTCGTGGGAGTTGGTTCTTTCCTTCCACCAAGTGGGTTCTGGGGCGGGGAGGAGAGGTCGGGGATACTCGGGGCATCATCAGATTGATGGCAAGTGCCTTTACCTACCGAACCGTCCCAGTAGCTCTCGGGGAGTGCTAGCTGATGAAGAGCAGGCGGTACATGTTGTTCAAATGTACCTGTTGCTTCAGTTCAGCCCTGGGTGGCTGCTCTTGGCTGGACGTTAACTCCCCTACGCATACAGAACTTCCTTATCACTGTCCCTCTCCTGAGTGACAATGAGCTTCGCTCGCAGAGGCGGGGCAGGGAGAATGCCAGCAAACTACACTGAAACCGTGTGAGCCTGATTTCTTATGAGATGTTCACTTCCAGGAAGGGAGGGAGAGAGGGAGAGACGGAAAAAAAGGAGAGAGGGGAAAGGAAAAGCAGTTAGCCACAAAGCTTGCTTTAAAAGATAACAAAAGTCACATGTGGTAATACTTTTAAAAGGAAAGGGACCAGAATGAAAACATATTTGGTATGAACAGTGAGTGACCTGTGCTACTTTAAGAAGCTAGTGACAACTTAGCCTTTGCTGTCTACAGAAGGAACAGAAAGAGTGAGCATGAGTGTGGCTTAGGAAAAGGCACAGGGAATGAGAAGCTGATGGAGGTGAAACCCTAGCTTCTCTTCAGTGGGTTCTTCCGTGCACTGTCTTGTGGTCTGCTGGAATTTGGGGTACAGAGGGGAGCTGTGCTCTCTGTTATTTTGCGAATGTACCCTCCCCCAATGCTGTAGCATACCTGCCCCCAGCCAATGCTTGTAGGTCACATCTTGTACTTGGAAGGAAGCAGAGCTACAGCGTACAGTCCTGGGGAAGGGACTGTATTTATTTTTTTATTTTACGTTATTTCAGCTGTTCTCAATTTTTTTTTTAATTCTGTCCTTGTTTCCTACTGAGTCCATTCTTCAGCAGTTGTGGAGACAGGAACATTGAGTTATGAACCCCTGAGCACACCAGGAGCAGAAGGCAGTTTCCCGTCTCTTGGCAACCCAGGCAGCATCTGGGCCATGTTGGCTTAACCCTCTGTGGGTCTGACTGATGTGGGATGTGTTTAAGAGCTGTTTAAGTGTTAGGCATATAAAATTATTTCCATTTCCCACGGTTCAGTACTCTAACTTAACACACTTAACAAAGGTAGAGTTATGCTTACTCTCTAAACTTCCCCAAGTTGCCGTGGATCTGGTCCTATGTGTAAGTATCTGATGTCTTTAAGCCTTAACAATTTGTGTTAAACACTCTATCACACTTGAACTTTTATTTCTAATTTCCCACAATCTGAACTTCAAATGTGTATGACCAGGACTTGTGGAATCAAGAGATCATCAGCCTGGAGTATTGTTCTTCGAATTCTGTCTGCTTTGGTTTTTGAGACAGGGTCCTCGTTGTCCTGGGATTGGATAATTGAACTAGGCTTGTTGGTCAATGAGCAAGTGCCAGTAATGCACCCATCTCTGCTTTTGCAGTATTGGGATTACAACAAGCATGTGTTGTCACCAGTGTGAGCTTTTTCATGTGGGTGCCAGGGCTTGAACTCAGGTCCTCAGGCTTGCGCAGCAAGCACATTCCAGCTGAGCTATTCCCTGAGACCCCTGAATTTTTTTAAAACACATAAACCATTCAAGGGCATAGGAAATAGCCTGCCCAAACTTTGACATTATCACTAACTGTGACCAGCATCCATAGAGGAAAGCTCTGATGGAGTGGGAAGCTGGGGGATGCGTTAATGTAAGCCATCCCCTCCCTCTCCTTGCTACAACTGCATGCTCCTTAATAGGCAAGTATTTTGCTCACTAATGAGAGAACATCTGTCTGTACTCTGTGGTGGAGGTAATGAGTGCATTAGTACCATAATTATTTGAAACAGATGCCAGTGATTCATCTTGCATATTAAAAATGTCTTAGAAGAGACCAGGAGTCCTAAGGCATTCTTCTCATTGGCTTCACAGGATTACCTTGCCTGCATCCGGGACCAAACAAAACTTCCCCTGGGGACTGAAGATAGGGCTGCTCTTTTTGGAAACATTCAGGATATCTACCACTTCAATAGGTAAGTCAATACCCTAAAGGTTGTTCTCGGATCAGAACGCTGTGAACTGCTCTCGGTCGACCACACCTAAGACATCTTTGCCCATAATCCTTGGTTCAGCTTCGCAAATGTTGTCCCTCTCTGTCCTCCTGGCTCAGAGAAGAGACTTAGCTCCCTGGAAGATCTCTGAGATCTTTTGTCCACAACAGAACGCAAGTGGGGCATCTGAACATCACACTGGTTTGGTCTCCAGAATCGACCCTGATGCTGGATTTTCAAGATGCTTTCTTCTGCCTAGAGAGTAGACAGTAAACTCCTAAGTTATAACAATAATTCCATTTCACTGATAATTAAGCATTACAAATTATTACAATATTCTTACATCTATTTGTGGTGTGTATTGTGTGTGTGTATGTGTGTGTGTGTGTGTGTGTGTGTGTGTGTGAGTGTGTGTATCACAGTAAGGGAAAAACTTTCAGAATTGTTTCCTTCCCCCATGTAGGTTCCAGAGAAGGAACTCAGCCGGGCGGTGGTGGCGCACGCCTTTAATCCCAGCACTCGGGAGGCAAAGGCAGGCGGATCTCTGTGAGTTCGAGGCCAGCCTGGTCTACAAGAGCTAGTTCCAGGACAGGCTCCAAAGCTACAGAGAAACCCTGTCTCGAAAAACCAAAAAAAAAAAAAAAAAACAGAGAAGGAACTCCTGTCCCCAGACTTTGGCGGCAAGCACCTTTACCTGTTAAGCCATCTTGCAGCCCCCAGTTCAAATAACTTAATTCATATCTGTATTAAATAGCTTCTAGGTGGGGGGCCCTAGGCTAGAAAGTTACACTGGTACCTAAGGCAGGGAGTGGAAACAGGTTTGTGAGCTGTTGTAGGTTTGTAGCACAGCTTGAGAGACACAGAAAGCAGCTAAGAACACAGGCACCACTGTTTATCCTTTATGAATTGCATCTTGGCTCAGCTATGCACACATCATGAATGAGTCTTTAAGCTGAGCTAAATCACTAAACCCTTCACTAAGGGTTTCTCAATGAGGCTCTACCAGGACACACACACATGCACACATACACACACACACCTTCATCTCTTCTACTTTTTCTCATTGACATTCCACAATATCTAACATGTATTGTGATGGGCTTCTCACAAAACATTCCAAGGGCAAGAATGTGTTTGGCTAATGCCGATGGATCTCAAACAGCTGTCTGGCCCATGGGAGACATTCACACTTTTATGAACAAATGGATTCACATGCCAGGAGATGCCATCTCCTGTGGCTGTGGGGAAGTTCTTAGCTGACATACCCAAAGGTTCAGCTCAGTGTCATCACGAGAGCAAGCATAAAACATTCCCATTGGAGATGTGCATTTGACACAGTGAACTGCCATCATAAAACTTTATATCACCCTTTGTTCTGTGGCTCAAATATACTACAAGCTAAGCCCTATCCCTCTTTACTTAATCAGGCCAATACAGATTAGTTCCCCAGAGTCAGGGTCCACATCCCCCTTGTCTCTTTGGAGCCCTGATATTTAGCACCAGCCTGGCTTACAGGAGGCAAGTTTCTCAAGTTCTAACAAGCTAGCTCATAGGAAGCCCCAAGGCTATATCAGGGTTCCACTTGCTTGCTCTTGTAGACACTGAGAATCGTTTTGTATCTTCTGAGCTCATGCTTCTCCTGGGCCACCAACTGAAGCACCTAGGAAGCTCTCCTTAAAAACCACCATGAGGGTATAGTTGGTAGATGGGGTACAGCTGGTAGATGGCTTACTGAGCATGCCTGAAGCCTTAGGCTTCGGTCTCAGCAGCAAATAAAACGATGGGGTACTGGGATCACCATGTGGAGGCAGGAGGAACAGAAATGGAAGGTCACCCTCAGCCACATAGTGAGTTCAAGGTCAGCCAGGAATCCATGACGCCACATCTCAGAATAAAAGAACAAGTAATATCTGGCCTAAATGGAATCATACGTCTCCTTTAAAGGCTCAGAAATTTCTAAAAGGGAGACAGAGAGACTGTGAGAGCAAGAGCAAGTGGGTGACTCCAAAGAAACAGCGTTTTCCAGGCCCAGCGGGGCTGAGGTACATATAAACTCAGGCCGTAAAGGCATGCACTGGACGTGCACAAGATCAAGCCAGAGAAAATCCCAGCATGGAAGGGAAGTGGGCATAATGTCCCACCCCTCACCAAGAAGCTGTTGGAAACTGACAGTGCCGGGAGAGGGGAAATGGGTTTTCTTCAGTGGAGTGGTACTGTATATCAACCATGTTCCTGGGTGGGCCCAGTGCTCCGGAGTAGTCAACCAACATAAACGGGACCCCCTCAGAGCTTCTTCTTCTTGTTGTTACAAAAGAGAAAGAAGTAAATTTGGGGGGGTAAGGAGGTTACAGGGAATCAGGGAGGAGTTGGGGGAGGGTAAAAATCTGATAAAAATATGCTGTATGAAATTCTCAAAAAATAAATTAAAAACATTATTTTTAAAACAATATTGGGACCCTACTTTCAGAAATCGACTCATCCGTCTGGGACGGGGCCACAGCCTCAGAATTTTCAAAAAGGCCTTCAGGTATTTATAATGTGGAGCCGCAGCAGAGAAACACTATCTGGGTAAATCAGCCCAGCAATGAGACAGTGAGAAACACATCAAAAACTGAAGAAGCCACACTCACTAGTGATGTGCTGGTTTTAAAGCAGGCCCCTATTTAGCGATGCCATGAGTCCTGGGATAGTATCACTTTCCAGAGCCCGCTAATTATACTGTGACCCAGAAAGATGCTGGATACTGAGAGATCCCTGCCCTAGCTCATCTGTGGTTTGGCAATAAATTGATGGTGACCAGTACTTGAGGAGTGTTTCCTTTTGCCAGAGGCCAGACAGCCTCTAGAGCCGTCTATGTCATCCGCGAGTGCCTGCCTGCATAGCAGGACCCTGTGCTTCAAGCCCTGTATGAAGTTCAGGAAGCTATGCCTAACCTCAGGAGGGATTTTCACTCCTTGGAATTTAAATGTGTGTGTCTCCTAGTCTAAAGGAAGAAAAACGTGAGTTAGCGAGATGGGACTCAGCAGCGAGGCCCATTATGCAAAAGCTAAATATCTTGAAAGACCTTTCTACTCCTGAACCCATTCTCCGTTCTTTTCTGTTGGATATCCGCTGATACTGAGAGCCATTCCTGTCTGAAATATGCCTGGGTCAGACAGAAGGGCTACCCTGCTGAAGATGAACATACAGGGCGTGGTACCGTCATGCCATGGCAGCCTATTGCGTTCATGCCAGTGGCTGCGGAGATCACACTTGGCAGTCACGGTTCAGGCAGTACCTTAATCCTCTTAGCCGTTCTGCAAGGTGGAGAGAATGCAATAAGACACACACATTTCATACATGAGGAAGCAGCCTTTGAGGCCGCCTAGTCCTCTGTTCCCGGGTAGAGCCTAAGACTGGGCCACTTTGGATACTGCTTTTGTTAAATTCTGGTGTCTTCCTCTGTTTTGAAAAAATTATCTCTTATTTGACTTTGCTGTTGAATTATCTGGGTTCTGTGGGTTGGTTAGTTGTTTGCCTGTTTGTTTATTTGTTTGAGACAGGGTCTCCTTATGTAGGCCAGGCTGTCCTCAAACTCAGTCTTCGTATGGTAGCCTCCAGGGTGCTGGGATTGCAGAGGTTCACACCCATGCTCAGCTGCATACAGTAGAATTGTTGCCTTTGCTTTGTCCCCATTTGTTTGAATTTCTGTTTTCTTATATCTAGAATCTAAATTTGTAATTTAGATGACCCTGTGGTTGCTACTGTTGGTTAAAATGAGAACACCAATGTGACTTTAAGTCACTGCTCATGCATCTTTAATGATATGCCAATTGATTTCTAAGATGCAGCTGTCTGGCCAATCATGACGGAGCTTTAGATAATAGACTCTAAAGTTCTGCTGTTCGTAATTCCCGATTTTTCAGCATGGTGTTATAATATTGTATCTAGCTAGGTCAGACGTAAGTCTCCAAAGTTAAAGGGGGAGGATATATTAGCCTGAAAACTGTAGCTGATTGGGTTTCATTTTCTAAGACACACAGATGGAGCAAATCTAAACCTGAAAATCCAAACATTTGGGAACTTTTGGAGCACTGGCCAAAGTTGAAAATTCCACATCTGATCTCATGTAATGTATCACAGCCATAACACAGACCCACTGAAAACTACGAAATTGCCTCCAAGCTCAATGTACCATCTGCAGATGAAAATAACAGAATTCGGGTCTACAGTTGGGTCCCATCTCGAAGATAAGGAAGGCACTATGTCTATGCAGATATTCTGAACCCCAAAAGCACTTCTGATCCCAAACGTGTGGGTTAGAAAACCCTTGACCTGTATTTCCAACACACAGAAAATATAGAATGATACAATAGTCTATATTCTATATTATTCTATATTGTATCTCTGAAGCTTTCTTGTACCATATTTATTTTTTAAATTCCTCACATTTAAAAGGCATTAAAGATCTCGCTGAAAACCTCTTCTATGCCCTTCTCCAATGTCATTCTGCCCTGTGCAGAGTGATAGAATACACTTAGTGCTGGCACACCAGTTCTCTGGCGTGGCAATGCAAGAGAAATCTGGAATTGATTGAGACTGAGATCCTGGTATCATCCGCTCGTGTATTAAAAACTGGAGAAACAAATGACTTAGATGCCAAGAGTCTGCGTCAGCACCGATAAAGGAATGGGAAAGATGCAGGGTCAGTTAAGATAGACCAGCTTTCCCTGAATCCCTGTTTCATGGTAACTTACTATGAAATACGGTGCTCCATTTCTAAGCTGGCTTTGTTTTCTTTCCTGTTTTGCTGTATAGCAGTGATAGGGCAATGTTTCTAGGGACGGAACCCAGGGCCTCGCACATATTACACATACATGTGTTCTACCACGCCCCAGCCTCGGGGTATGAGTTTTGCCATCATTACGTGTATCTTTATTTGAAACACGCCCCCTGCTTTCCCTTGCTTCATACATGGTGTGAAGACTGTGAACTCTCACAAGCTTCATTTTTTTCCACTCAGCATCATTTTTGAGCTTCAGTCCTCCAGTTCATGTAGCTGTCACATGATTCTTCCCAGGTTGCCTCTGGATTTTGCATTGGGCCAGTTGCAATAGGAGTGAGCAATTTTTTTTTTTCCTTGCTGGTCACTTAGATTTCTTCTGTGATTCTTTTTTGCTGGCCATCCCATCGTCTGCTCTCATGCTGGGACTTTTTTCTTTTCTTTTCTCGTGGCTCTATCAGAGTTGTTTCTCAATTTTGTGGACCATGTGCGTTGCAAATCTCTTTTCTAAAAGACACGCCTTTCAACGTCAGTGTGGTTTCTCGGAAGACAAATTACACAATCCACAGCACAAACTACACTTTTGAAAGTAGGACGCTTGGGGTTGGGTTTAGGGCTTATCTCCCATGTTCGGGTGATAAGCATATTCCTTTTTTCAAAGACTCCTAAAAGTTTGCTCTTCCGCATTTGTGTTTAATCTGCCTGAAGCTGATGGTGGTGTAGGTTTGACATTAGGTCCCAGCTCTGGCATCACACGCCTGGCCAATGGTCCCATCACCACTAACTGAAATACACAAGCTCTCCACACTAAGCTGCATGCCCTGTCCTTTGTATGCCAAGCTTACATGGGTATGTGGATCTGTGTCCAGGCTCTGAATTCCTTAGGCTCCTTTCCCAACTGTGCGGGTACCATGATACCCATGTGGAGCCCTCCTTGCTCCCTTTCAACACTGGTTTAATTTCTCCCGACTTACCCCTCCAACGGGCTTAATTGTTACTGCTTGTTAGTTTTTCAAAATCTGTGCCGTCCTCTGTTGGTATTTCCATCAACCTAATGTTAAAAATGACATCTTTACATGACCAAGTCAACCTATCCATAGCTGCATGTCTCTTTGACCAGTTATTTATTTGTTTATTGGTTCATTTTTGAGACAGGATTTCATGTAATCCAGGCAGGCCTAGAATTTGCAATATGGCCAAGGATGATCTTGAACTCCTGATTCTTCTGCCTCCACCTCCCACATCCTGGGATTGCAGATATACACCTGGTCCCATCAACCTTTTAAAATGTTACATAACAATTATTTCACAACTTTTCTCCCACATGGAAACATGTAGCTTTAAAAATTAACTCCTAGAGACCTTAATATGCGGACATTATGTTCACTAAAATTTTCTATTAATTCTCAACAAGAAATGTTTTTGATTCTTATGTATGTCACTATATCCAAGAAGCTTTCTCGGGCTTCCCCTTGATGTCTACCAATGTCTTGTAGATGCTTCTAGAGTTATATGTAGTCATTCTGAAAATAAAGTGAATTATTTTGTTTCCTTTCTTAGTTATTCTTCCCTGGTTACCTCTTCTTTAATCCCACTACTTGGAATCACCTTTCTCCCACAATGTCACCATCCTTATCTTCATTTTAACGTCATCAGAAGCATCGCCCTGCTTATGAATTAAGTGTAACGAAACATAGAGAAACCCATCTCCATTTTGCTAGAGTTTATCAGAAATATTGTGAATATTGAACATTACTGAATGTAGAGTTTAATTAAACTTAGCATATTATTTTACTCCTATGCATATTGGGTGGCCTTCATTGATAGACATTCTAATTTAAATCATATACATACATTATTACTACAATGAACTCTACCTGCTCATGATGTTTTCCTTCTACTTCTGTATACTGAAAATTTTTTATTCCTTTTTTTAAATAATAACATGATTTTTTTTCTTTCATTGTCTTCCTTTCTGTTTTGAATGTAAATCTCATGTCACAAAATGCAACTGAGACTTCATTTTGGTCTACTTCTTAGTGACCACATCTCTTACTGTATAAACCCCACCCCCACCTCACTGCCTGCCCCCACCCTCTACCCCACCCCACCAGCCCTGAAATTAAAGTCTCTGGTTTGGTGTCTGGAATAAATCCCCAAATGATCAGAAACTGGGTTAGTTAAAAGAAACCACTTGAGCCCGAAAATCCCAAAGCTTTTACAAACTTGTATTGGCAACCAAAGGGAAAAATGCCAGCGCTCTTGGACTAGAGAAGCTGTCTAAACTGGAACTTGAATCTCTCTTTACAGATGAAGCATGAGGAAATGCAGGGAGTTCCTCCAAATTGAATTTTTATGTCTAAATTGTTGCTTGGCAGATTAAAATGATCAAAGTTCAAAGTAAAAATTTCCATTTTGCTTTGGATCTTTGTCTTCACTCCGTATGCCTATGTGGAGCCTTTGCTGGGCGCAAAATGCTGGACTGGGCCTAAGGACTGAGGCCTGAATGGCCCCGTTGTACAGCAGGGCAATAAGTCATCTACTCGAGGACTGAACAGGATGCTTTGAGGGAACTGACGACCATGTGATTCATTTTGTTCCAGGGTCTAGTAAAATCATCACAAAATAAACTAAATATGCCTTAAGTCACAAAAAATTATCTTTGGACTGTGCTTTTTTTTTTAATGTAATACGATGATTCATTGGAACATATAACAAGGCAGAGAGAGGTGGGATATTTTCTTTTTAGTACATTTTCAACTTACCGCCATGACTCCCAGCTTTACACAATAGTAGGAATCTTTTTGTGGACAGTCTTCTTTCTGGCAACTGGAGTTCAAGGCAAATGGTTTTTGTAGTGAGTTCCAGGACAGCCAGGGCTACAAAGAGAAACCCTATCTCAAAAACAAAAACAAAACAAGAAAGTAAAAACAAAAACCAAATAAACAGCAAGTCTAGTGTATCAGTGAGCCTAATGTGACATTTTCCATTCCCAGATGCACGTGAGTCTCTTTGGAAGCTGCACATTAAAATGCCTTAGTTAGGTGGTAGGAGAAGGAAGGGTTGCCTGGAGTCTTTGCCAGCTGAAAGAGGAGAAGCCTGTTCCGGATCCTCAGTCAACATAAAGCAGTATGACCTTGCAGTCATGCGACAGTTCCTGTGTGGGCCTGACGGCAGTGGGCAGAGAAAGCACCATGCATATTGCGATCTTGAAAGAGAACAAATCTATTGCTATTTGCCCACTAAGCTGAGTTCAGAGGCCTGATCTTGGGAAGGAAATGATGTCATTCTCTTGTTCGTGATCCCATTCAAATGAGAGGACAGATTTAGAATAATTACTCAGAGAAAGGAGGACAGACTAAGATCCTGAAAGTAAGATGGCTGCAATCGGCTTTTAGCTCTGAGAGCAATCTCTGACTCTGTCCTCTGGGACGGGCAAGTTTCGTCGCCCACTGCTACACTATGGCCATTTCTATGGCCATTGGCCCATTAGCCTGCAATTCTGGGCGACCGGGCCTATTGCTGGTGCTTGGTTACTCCACTGAGACCCCCACTGTACCCCACAGTCTTTCTGAATCCCCACACTCTCCATTGCTCACCAACCTCTGCCACAATGGCTTCCTTCTTACATCTCACACGCAAGAACCAACCGCACTCATTCTGTCCTGAATCTGAGGCCTCATTTCTCAAATGACTTCTTTCAAATCTCTTCGTGCCTTCAAATATCAATCACCCCCTCAGAGAATAAACTTTATGACCACCCAACCCTCCACCAACTCCCCCACCTCAGTTTCCCTGTTTGATTGACTTCAGACATAGAGCTCTTTTTATTGTCTCCGCCTTACATGGTACCATGTGGTATTGTCTGTTTTATTAACATTGGTCACCTATGATCAGAACATAGGCACATGGATCGTAACCAGGGCCTTTGTCATCTTTACCTGTCATGTCTGACAGGGAAGTCTCAGTCACTTTTGATTGAGTTTTGTTTGGATAGTAACCCCAAAGAAAGAGCATGGGAGAAGGAACCCCTACCATTCTTATTTACATCATGTTTATGTTATCCAATAAAAAGGCTATAAAAGAAAGGTTGCCAGAAGACACCAAGAGAATCTCCCAGGTGGGTCTTTGGAAACTCCAGGGTTCACAATCTCATACTTAGCCTCCTTAAGTTTGCTGAAGAAATGCCCCCTTCAGTAGCCATACTTCTGTTGGAGTGCAAAGACAAGGTTCAGGAACCTTCCTTCTGTGCACAGCTTTGCCATTAATTATGATCTGTGTAATCTAAGACAAGCATCTTTGTCTTTTTTTTTTTTTTTTTTTGGTTTTTTGAGACAGGGTTTCTCTGTAGCTTTGGAGCCTGTCCTGGAACTCCCTTTGTAGACCAGGCTGGCCTCAAACTCACAGAGATCCTCCTGCCTCTGCCTCCCAAGTGCTGGGATTAAAGCAGCTTTGTCTTGATGAGCTGTGATTTCCTCACTCTAAAGCTGGGTTGGGACTGTCGGACTCTGTATTCCCAGCTCTGTGGTTCTCAAGCAGTGAAGGCTGGGCATTCATTTATAGGTGAGGCGGGGTGAACCCCAAGACACTTCCTCTGCCCAGCAAGTCCACTTTCAGATAAAATTAGTGCCTGGAGAGAATGCTAGGAGTGTAGAATTTAGAGTGTAGGGAGTTACACATAGCCAAGGAATATTTCAAGAAAACTCAGAAATATAGTGTTCCAGAATCCTCTGAAAATGTTTATCTCCCCAGAGAGAAGATTGATATTGATAAGCCCAGACACGAATCCCCCAAACAGAGCCATCTTCCCTTCAGTAAACGAGAACCCCAACGTCAAAGACCGTGTCTTTCACTCTCTTTATCGCCTCCCTTTTCTCCCCCTCTCCCAGTGTTCAGGTCACAGTGGTCAGGTTTCAACTGTCTCTCTTAATTACATCCGCCTTGCTATAAATAATAACAATAAAAAATATCTGAGTGATACTTGCCAAAATAAAAATAATCTTGCAAAGGAGATGTTCTTAATAAGAATATTGAGGGGGGGGAATGTTTGAAATTAGGACATTGCAATGGATTTGAGAGTGATAGGGTGGCCCATTTGGTGTGGTTTCTGATGCCAGCGGACTCATCAAAATCCACCACTCACCGAGTTTCAGTGGACTATCAGAGAAAGTAACCCATGTCTGAAGAAACCATCAAAACATTCCTCATCTCCCAATAACATGTCTATGTGACTGCTTCGCTTTCAGTAGATTTCACCCCAAATAATAGATCACAGCAGGCTGGATTCAAAAGCAGGTAAGAGAATCCAGCTTGAGTTAGATGTGAGAAGTTACAAAAGTATAAAACATGTTCCTCATTCTTTTATAAAAACTGTCACAAATGAATATTTATATTAATATAATTGCCTTATGTATCAGTCGATTAGTATTCAGTTTTAATTTCTAGTAGATTTATATATATGTGTGTGTGTGTTTATGTTTGTATACCATCCATTTTAAGACTATTTCAGAATGTAAATAGGTCCCATTACTTACAGTGGTTGAGTATTGCTATCTGAAAGTGAAGGTCTGTGCTCCCTCTGTGCACAGAGATTATAATCAGCATTATGGTTTCTTATTTGGAGTTGTCTTAGAATCACTGCTGCTGTGATAAAACAACTTAAGAAAGCGTTCTTGTTTACATGCTTGCCTGCTTGTTGATTTAAATATCCTGAATCACTGTTTTCTGAGGAAAGCCAAGGCAGGAATTCAAACCAGTCAGGAACCTGGAGGCGGGAACTGATGCAGAGGCCATGGAGGGTGTTGCTTACTGGCTTGTTTATCATGACTTGCTCAGCCTGCTTTCTTGTAACACCCAGGACCATCAGCCCAGTGGTGGCTCCACCCACCATGGACTGGACCTTTCCCTACCAATCAGTAATTAAGGAAATACCCAACAAACTTGCCTGCAACCCATTCTTATGGAGTGATTTTTCTCAATTAAGGTTCCCTTCCCTTAGATGACATTAGCTTATATCAAATTGACATAAAACTACCCAGGACAAATAAAGATTCCCAGGTTTTTTTAGGATAACTCTTGCATGGATGACAGAAGCCAAAATCATCAAGCAGCAGAACAAGAGCTCGACAGAAGACAACAACCAGAAAGATCAATGCCATCAACACCACCATCATCACCACCATCATCATCACCATCACCACCATCACCATTATCATCATCATCACCATCATCATCACCACAATCACCACCATCATCATCATCATCACTGCTATCACCATCATCATCACACCATCACCATCACCACCATCATCACCATCATCATCACCACTGCTATCACCACCATCATCATCACTTCCATCACCATCATCATCACCATCACCACCATCATCATCGCCATCATCACCATATCCTTGTACTACATAATAGAATATTTTGCACCTGTAAAATAAGAACAGATGCATAAAGAAACATCCAGGTAGCATGTTCCGACAGAAAACAATCCTAAATCCTCTAAACTTAAGAGTCTGGTGGTAGAAATTAGAAAATTATCAAATAGATGGGAAATGAAGTTAAGATCTCCTAGAAACAGACAATCAGCAACATGATAAGAGAAAGATGAGAAAAATTAGAAGATCAACCATAAGATCCAAAAGTTTGAGGAAGAGGACCTCTAACAGCCACACACCAAACACAGGATTCCAAAGCAGTCGGCTTTAAACTCCTTGGCCCCTGGATCCCTTGCATTCCTGCAGGTGATTAAGACCCACAAGCATATTTGTTTGGGTTTTATTATGTTTTGTTTATTGTGTTAGGAACTGAAGCTCAGAAATGATTAAACTATCAATTTATATTATAATAATAATAAACCCACACATTTTGCCAAGTGACTCAATGACTTTATGGGGTTTGGGGGTTTTGTTTGTTTGGGAGTCATTTTGCATTTCTGAAGCTCTCCTTACTGTTTAACTTCAGAGCAAACCTCAGCATCCCTGTGTCTGCTCCTGGTTTTTCTGTGAGGCAAGCCAAGTCACAGAGCCTCTGGCAAAGTTCACTGTATTCTCAAGAGAAAATGGAATGGAAAACTGAGCATTTTTATGGATTAATGTCTTATGGGTGTCCTGAAGAAGGGAACGTTGGATGCTACATGAAGGGCAAGATCACATCCAAACTGCTAAATCGTGGTCGGAGACCAGACCCAAAGCTGATCAGCACAGAGTCTCAGAATTATGTTAGGAAAGGAAGGAAGGAAGGAAGGAAGGAAGGAAGGAAGGAAGGAAGGAAGGAAGAAATTCTAAAAACTTACAGAAAAAAAAGTCACCAATTAGGGAGAAAGGTGAATGATACTAAATTCTCAACATCAGTATTTGAATTCCTGAGGCTCCAGGAACTTTCAGAAGAAATTAGCCCAACTAAGAATCCCCTGTCACATGACATCGTCAGCCCAGGTGATGGGAGGAAGACTGAAGATTGACCTCTTGTCACCATCACTCAGGAAGCTTCCAGAAACTGCATTCTCCGGAAATGGAAGGGCACAGAGCACCCAACAGAGGCAGCAAACCAAGGTGAAGGATCACCAAAACGGTCACCCAGCTGCCCAGCAGCTGGGGAATGGCCCATGACAGGCAGAAGAGTAGACCGCGGGCTACAGAACGGAAGCTGCTTAGCATCAGTACACCCCAGGAGGGACCCCACCCGAGAAAATGTTTGGTTGCAGTGGCTTGAGATTTCTCCTCCTCACACACAGTTTGGCTGTGAATTAGCAAGGAGTACTTTGAAAACGAGCGAGAGACATGGAAATGAGAAAGCTTTTGTGACTTAAAAGGTTAATTTTTGTTTGTTTGTTTTTGTTTTTCAAAGCAGGGTTTCTCACTATCTTTGGAAATCACAATAGACCAGACTGACCTCAAACTCAGAGATCTGCCTGCCTCTGTCTCCCTGGTGCTGGGACTAAAGACATGTGCCACCACTGCCCAGTTTAAGATTAATTTTTAAAAAAAAAAAATTTTTCAAATGCCACAGTTATAGGACTGAAGAGGTAACGGATCTCTTTTTTCTTTAGCTATGCGTTTTCACCCATCTGCACAGAGGTAAACATTTTTGTTAATTTTGTTTACCCAATGGTGTAAAAACAAGACAACAATCTTAAAACTCTTAAAACAGATTGTTTTAACTCCAGAGAAGCTATGATCCTACAAGAAAGGAAAGGCTTATAGTACATGCTAAACCTAAACTAGGAATATTTTTTCCATGATATTCTCATTGTCTTAAAAATGTGGATTTGGACATTTGATCTATTCAGATTGCAAAATACACCGGGTTAAGAAGTTTAGGGGTGGGTCTTTAAGACAATGAAGAAGGAAACACTAAAACTGAAAAAATAAATAATAAAAACCCATCGTCAGAGTTCTTAGAGATAGAGACCTGATCCAACAGGAACAATAAATACGTCTCAGCAGGAGCCACTGAGAATTCGAAGCACAAAGCAAGGAATGATTTTGTCCATTGAACTGTTTGTCTTTTTATTAAATGTATAGCACATAACATTTTAAAAATCAGCACCTGACATTAAATTACACTGTGTAATGCAACTCGGAAATGTGCCACTTACCCCAAGAATATCTAGTGAGCAAGCAACTCCACCTTCAGAATTGTGTGCAACACTGGGAGCTTAAACAATTAATTAGATCGCTAGCCATGCAGCACGGTGGCCCTGCCACTAGAGCTTTATGAGTTTATGTTTCAGCAGAGATGCCGCCTCTCGTGGAGTATCTGTCCTCTGAAACACTCCCTTTATTGACAATTTTGTTAGTATGGTTTAAGCATCTTAGTCTTCACATGCAACAAGAATTCACTGAAACTGGAAACTTATCCCTCTTTGCTTCGCGTTTGTGTGTTTGTGTGTGTGTGTGTGTGTGTGTGTGTGTGTGTGTGTGCACATGCATGCTGGCACCTTGCACAGCATGGATACCTAGGCCCTTCTTCAATGAGTGAATGTGTGTGAGCAACTTCGGCAACTGACGACAAATGTCTGGGAAATAATTCTTATGCAGGTGTATCTCTGGTGTGGGAACTGCTGGTCCAGTCTGTGTCTAAACTCCTGCCCCACCCATGATCTTGGGCATCTCTTAACTAAGCCTTGGACACAGTGGCAATAGACCTGTGGCCCAATTACCTGAGTCCTTGTAAATGCCATTAAGAAGGTTTAAACCTTTAAATTCTATAAAATGTCCTCAACCTGAAGGCTACTATCTAATACTTGCTGGCTGTGTGTTTTGTTTTATTAGTGAACTACTTCAAGATCTGGAAAACTGTGAAAACGATCCTGTGGCCATAGCAGAATGTTTTGTGTCAAAGGTAAGTACCATTTATTTTTCAGGGCCAACCAAGGCAGAAAGCATGTGCAGTTTGTTTTCTTCTTAAAGTTAGGATCAGTGGTTATTCAATATTGAATTAAGGTAGCCAACCAATCATAAACTTTTTTGTTTTCCTAGCTGTGTGTGTGTGTGTACATTTATAAGAGAAGGGGGCTGTTAGTTCTAGTATTCCTATAGTTTGTATAGTAGTTGGATAATGTTACTAATTCTTTTCTTGGAAAGACTTAAAGTTTGAGATGGGAGAATCTAGAATAGAGAATGGTTTTTTAAAAAAAAATCCATATAGATCCATATACCATACCTCTAAATTCACTCCAAAAATTCCCAAGAATCTACATGTTTTGGTTTGTGTTGTGTGGTACTAGTCTGGTTGATGCGGCTACCCTTTAAGGGGTAAAGAAGAGCAAACGTGATTTCCTAAGTCTTAAAAGTACCCTGGGTTTCCTATTCTTTTTCTGTGTCGCATGACTTGACATGGACTTGACATGAAGACAGGTGTCAGAAGTTCATGCTCTGAGCTTGGCAGGCTGATATCCTGTGGCAGTGCACATGCTGTCTGGCACACACAGAATCCTGTCTTGTTCAAGTTTCGCTTTGAGACTCAACAACTTTCCTGTGGAAAACCTCTGGGAGAAATCAACTTGCAGAAGAACTTTATGTGATTTCTGTATGAAGGTTTGAAGTGGGCGAGATTGAAGCAGGTTCGTAGTAGTCCTTGGGAACCAACCGTCCATCAACGTCTCATTTAGAGCCCTGAAGAGTCCAAGATGACTAAGGTGTTACCCCAGCCTTTGCTGGCTCTAGATTGTTCCACACAGTTAGCTCTGGTGGCCACAGACCTATCTTCGTGGCTGGGAATTCAAAGTTAACAGCTCTCTGGGTTCGACTGAAACCACTAAATGGCACTCAGTGGGCTTGTATATAACCTTCTCCTGTCTTTTCATAGCTTGTGTGTGTTCCCATATAAAATGTTGGTACACACATGCTTACACACACAAGATTTTTTCCATAGCCACCCTCTTTGTAATGGGTTCTCTTATACGGTAGGAAATGAAAGAAATGAAAATGGGGGAAATGGTGTAAAAGCAAAAAGAGCGTTTCAAAGAAGATCGGCATCTGTGCAATACTGACGTCTCAGAGAATGCTCGGCTTCTACTGCTAACTGTAGTCACAAGCTGATTAAAGTGCTTCCAATGTTCGCTTAACTCTGCCTTAATTGCTCACATAAAAGTTTGTTTATGTGCCTCCCTGCCAAGTCCCAAATCTCATTTTTCATTGTAATATTGCCAAGTTTAATTAGAAGACCAACTTGGGAGCTCGACTCTTTCACACGGGAGCAGGAGTCGGGAGGGCGTGCCGGCTCTGTGCGCCCCGCTTCTCACTCAGCACCCTGACATTTAGACGGGGTTACGTCTCTCTGAACCGCCACCAGCTGCTCTTCTCAGGGAGGGATGGAAAATTGCTTTAATTGAGAGGTCATTAGCAAAAGAGGTAAAGCTGGCAGTTGACTTTGCCTTTATGGGAATCGCTGGGGCTTTCACAGAGCACCGTCTTTGGCCTGGCTTCCCTGTGTGGTGTGTGTAGGCTAATGAAGTCCTAGCCAAAGAAAGAAAATACTGTTCCATCTTATCGACTGCTTCCAGAAGAATCAGGAGGACACTGAGGGACAGCAATAAGCGTTCTCTCCTGGGCCTGATGCCCCATATGTCTTGATCTGCACTCAGGACTCTGGGAGCATCTTGAAAGACTTGAGTTTGTCCCCAGATTGCCTTCTCAGCCACCCTCATGCTCATCCCTCACTGGACTGTCAGCACGGCTTACTCTGGGCAGCTGAAGGAGAGATTGCCTGACTTCTTAGTTCCCTTTACCCTCCTCTCCCTTCGTGCTCAGTCACTTCCCACGAGCGCTCTTCTTCTTTCATAGCCGAGGAGAATGAGAACTCATTCACACAGAAGGATGCGACCAATACTCACTGCATGTAAATGCATGTGTGTGTGCACACACATGTGTATACATAATACACACAGACCACACGTGCCACATGTTAGAATTATCATCAAAAAATTTCTGGTGTTGAAAATCCATGTAAAGTCACTATTATGTTCCGCATATGCTACCTACCTGTGTATTGTCCAAGAAAACGTCGCTGGAACCAAAGACTGTAAGGGAGATGGGGGAGGCGGGTGAGAGACAGAGAGAGACTTTGTGGCAGAAAAGCACTAAAATCATGGACTTCTTTCCTCTGTCACCCATTCAGCAGCAGTTGGGTGTCCTGTGTGCTCTCTTTGGCATCCCTGTACCCTAAAGCTTTGCGTTTTGCATAATTACCTCCTTTTGCATGCTTATTATAATCTAAAAGAGTTGAATAATTAGAAAGTAATATCTGCTTTTTTCTAATTTGTATATTTCCCTAAATGCATGTTTAAAAGGGTTTGAGCTGGCATTGTACAATGAATAATGACATTCAAGCATTAACAGACTTAGGGACTGTTGAAAATATATATGTATATACACATATATATGTAGTGGCATTTCACTTTTATTTTAATGAATAAAACCTGCCTGAAGATCAGAGAGTAAAACAGCCCCACTGGTCAGCCTTACTACCTAGGCAGTGGTGACACACACCTTTAATCCCAGTAACCACACTAGTTGCCAGAGACGCTAGATGGAGAGTGCCTTTAACCCCAGTGGTGCACGCCTTTGATCCCAAAACTAGAGAGGATTATAAAATGGGAGGCGACAGCTCTCAGACACAGTCTCATTCTCAGATTCCTGGTCAGGATTGTCATTTTGGACTGAGGTCGAGGTAAGAACCAATGGCGCTGCTTTGCTTTTCGGGTCTTCTGGTTGAACCCCAATATCTGTCTCTGAGTTTTTATTAATTGTGTTTTATGTATGTATGTGTATGTATATGTATGTACACATATATGTACAAATACACAATGAATATATATGTATGCATACATGTGTATCCATTGTTTGTAAAGTCTGAAGATGTTTGCACGTCTAGGGTCAAACCTGCATTTAATCATCTGTTAAGAATGTGCCCCTGGTAGAGAGCAAATATCTAGATCAGGGACAGAGTCACAATGTCATAAAATTGAGAAGCCCTAGGGCCTGACTAAGAACTAGTGTATGTAGGTTGACTATATGTCTCAACTGCAGTGTATCTTCATGCAGCCTATTGTTTTCAGTGTGACATGTCCCATGATTCTAAAGGTCTCAAGACATGAGGATAGGGAGCTGGATGCTGGTCTATCCCAGGGTGAGAGAAGAACAGTGACCCCCCCCCCCCCAGTCAGTGTGGAGCAGTGGGGGAAGCTTAGTCAGCTGTATGCTTGCTGAAGGACCTGAGGAAATCTCTTTGCTTTTCTCATCCCTGGAGCCAGGGCCATCCTGCATAGCCAACAAATGTCTAACTCTATGTATAGAGAATTCAAGTGGAGGCTGTAGTGGGGCAGGTGTTTGCTAGTCTCATAGGATAGCATCTGCCGTGTGAACCTGTAGGTCCATGGCCCATAGAACCTATACTTTGTCCAGAGAGGCCAAAACTCAAGTTATTTATGTTCTCCAATGCCTAGAAGTAGACAGCTAATTTAGGAATTATAAAGTACTATATTGGAAAATGTGGTACTAGGTTTAAAACGGTGTTTAGGCTGTAAGGAAACAGATTCAGTGGAGCAGAATCTGGCCGAGTCTAGTATTTAGAAATTGGAATTTACCCTGTCACCTACCAATCCTGATGCCAGAACGCTATTCATAGGATAAACTGACAAAATGTCAACGGGTCTGACATGATACTTGGCACTGGTACTTGATCCTCCAAAGACTACAGACAACCTAAACAAAAACCTGCTTGAATACTCTTTTGTATGCTCAACCAAACAATGGAGTACAGTGGAGCTATGCAAGCAAACAAGAAATGTCTCCATACACTGCTTGGGGGAGGGGGAGGCCGTTAAGTGTGCCCAGCACAAGCTCCTCCAAGCACGGTCCCTGTACCTGTGACATCAGTGTCACAGGGGAGCTTGATAGAAATGCTTGCAACCAACTAAAGAAAAAATTGGGGTTCGGTCCAGTTATCTGTTTTCATAAACCTTCCAATGACGTCTACTTAATTTCACTCCTACATGTGATTTGCTTATCTGATAAAGGGATGTCTGTGTTTAAAAACAGGATGACTGATAAGATTTAAATTATAGGAGAAAGGAACTGGATGTGGAGGCTGAAATCTAAGAGGAGAATCAGGAGGTCAGGGCCATCCTCAGCTACATAGCAAATTTGAGGCCAGCCTGGATCACATGAGACTCTATTTCAACAAACAAGAAAACTGAAGAAAGGAAGGAATCACCTAGAATGGAGCAGAATGAGTTAACTTCTCTGAATATGTCTTTATATGGAAACCTGGATTTGCGTGTATATAATTCAAAAACCCAAAATTAAGGCTTTAAAAATCCAGGTCTGTACACCAAGAGTAAAATGAAGCAAGCGCAAAAAGGTGTGCATGCAGTTGGTAGGCAGCCATGCAAAGGAATTTCTAACGAACTTGAAAAATATGTGGTGGCCAAAATACACCCAACACATGTTTATGGTTATGTCCCTGCTCTCCTGTGGAAATTATAGTGTGCTCTGGGATGGTGCAAGCAAGTATTAATGTTAGTGCCCTTGGGGAATGAAATTACCAGGAGAAATAAAATATAGAAGCAGGAATGTTCCAGAATAATTCACCCTGTGGTTCTGAATCTGAATGACAGGTATTGTCACCCTTATCCCAAATGCTTAGGACCAGAACAATTTCAAATGTTTTCAGGTTTGAGGAACCTTTCATGTACATAACACAGTATTTTAGGTATAAGATGCAAGTGTGGACACAGAATACAGGAACGCTTCCTCTGCACCTACACTGAAGTGATTCCGTATAATATTTTCAGTGCAGCTGTGGCTGCTGCTTCCCAGAGTGTGAACTCAGGAGTGAGTTTTCCATTTGTTTCATCATACTCATTCTTAAAGATTTGGATTCTTAGCATTTTTTTAAAAATATTGTATTAGTATGGGCCAAGTTTCCTTTAAAATCTCTTAGAAAAACAATATTTCTAACTTTGTCCATTGAAAAGCCCTAAAAATAATGATAAGCCCAATAGCTAGAGCATTCCTGATACCCAGACTTGTCTCCAAATACGACTTGCTACAGAGGGCCAGGGTTCTGGGAAGCATGGGTGTGGTTGGTTGGGAAATCCAGGAGATGTTCTGGAATATTTTATCGCACATAAACCATGAAGTATCTGAAGATGCCAGGTCATGTCACAGACACACAAAAGCTGGCATCAGAGAAGAGGTGCCTACTGGGCAAAGACTGGTTGTTAACTTGACTACCTCTGGAATTAACCAAAACCTAACTGGCCGGGCACACCTGTGAGGGATTCTTTTTTCTTAGTTAAACCATTTGAAGTGAGAAGGTCCAATTTCAATCCAGATCTTAGAGGTGGGGAGATCCACCTTTAATCTGCTATGTAAAGGACATGGAAAAAGGAAGCGCGCTCTCTCTCTCTCTCTCTTTCTCTCTCTCTCTCTCTCTCTCTCTTTCTCTCTCTCTCTCTCTCTCTCTCTCTCTCTCTCGCTGTTTGCTCTCACTCTCTCTGGCAAGTCTATTCCTTCACTGGCATTAGAACCTACATCTTTGGGATTCTGGTGTCTACTGAAAACCAGTTGAGATGCCCAGCATCATAGACTGAACCGGATTCTCAGACCTTCCGGTGATGTCCAGACAGCCATTGCTGGACTAACTGAACCACAGCCTATAAGCCACTTTAATAAATTCCTTACTAGATGGATGGATGGATCCATTCTATAAACTCTCTTCTTCTAGAGAACCCTAACTAATATAACAAGTAAAGATAGTTCATTGAAAACAACTGAACCTCATTAAATAAATATGTTCCTATTTATGAACGTACAGTGTCATTAAAAATCAGGCTCTTTATGGGATATTAAGAAACCAACACTGGGTTTTGATCCCACTGCACATACTGGCTTTGTGGGAGCCTAGGCTGTTTGGATGCTCACCTTACTAGACCTGGAAGGAGGTGGGAGGTCCCTGGACTCCCCACAGGGCAAAGAACCCTGACTGCTCTTCAGGATGATGAGGGAGGGGGAGTTGGTTGGGGGAGGGGGGGAAATGGGAGGCGGTGGGGAGGGAAATGTGAGGCGGTGGCGAGGAAGAGACAGAAATATTTAATAAATAAAAAATAATAATTAAAAAATGGTGAGAGTTTTTCCAAATCAAAGATTAAATAGCAACCAGCCTATATTTTGAATATTTGTACAATAAAATGCTGAAACTTAGATAGGCAAAAAAAAAAAAGAAAAAAAAACCAACACATTATTCTGAGAATAACAAAGAAGGACTAACTGAACTCGAAACATCACCATTAGTAACCCCTAGAATCAGACCTAAATACTAATTACCAATGGCTGTTAACATCATACAAAAAAGATGTCCAGGTATATGTGCCCCCTGATGGGAGTATAGTGCAACCTATTGTGGATTTTGCCAAAATATAAGACCTCCATCTGAGTAAACCTGTATTAGAACTCAGTAGTGCAATGGACAGGACACAGAGAAGACTTTAGTGTGTCACCAGGACCACTGAGACAGGGATCTTGTGGGTGCAATGAATGTTGTGGTTTCTTCAGCAACTAAATTACAAGGTAAAAACCAGTCAAGACTTTGTAATGATCAATGGAGGGTGGAGGATTCGCCAAAGATGCTGAGATGCTGGGTTCCAGCCCAGTGTTACAAAGCAAGCAAACAAGCAAAAACAATCAGCCAGTGGATAACATTTGCTGTGTACGAACCTTCTATGGGCTTCAAGTCAAACAGTAGACTGTGAAAGGAAAGGAAATCAAACCAGGAAATGTGCACAGTTATTGGCACGCCTCATATCATGGGATTATTTAAGGATGACCATGGAATTGTGACGCCTCTTGACTAATGCTTAGAGACAGGGGCTGGAGAGATGGCTCGGAGATTAAGAGCAGTATCTGCTCTGTTTAAGGATCCAGGTTTGATTCCCAGCACCCACATGGTGGCTCACAAACATCTGTAAATCTAGTCCCAAGGGATCTGAAGCTGCCTTTTGAGTCCCAAGGGCACCATGCTTACATGTGGCTCTTAGACATGCATGCTGGCAAAACACCCATACACATAAAAAGTATGGTGTAGGAGACCCTTCTTTCTATGTATTGCTTGTATTGGTTAATGAATAAAGAAACTGCCTTGGCCTGATAAGGCAGAATTTAGGTAGGTGGAAAAGACAGAACTAAATTCTGGGAGGAGGAAAAAAAGTCAGAGAGACGCTGTAGATCCCCCAGAGACAGAAGCTGGGAATTTCCCCAATAAGCCACTGCTACGTGGCAATACACAGATTAATAGAAATGGGTTAAACTAATATGTAAGAATTAACCAATAAGAAGTTAGAGCTAATGAGCCAAGCGATGATTTAATGAATACATTTCTATGTGGTTATTTCGGGGCTAAGCTAGCCAAGCGGCCAGGACAAACAAGCAGCCCACTCCTTGCAACAATTGGTGCCCACCTGGACAACAATTCTCACCCTTCCCCTTCCTCCCTTTTTTTCTTCCTCCTCTCTTTCTTCACCTTCTCTTTTCTCTCCTCCCCCTTCCTCTATGAGTCCCTCCCTCCTTTCTCTTTTGGACAGTCTTAGTGTTCAGTCCAAGCGGATGTCAAGCTCCCAGTCCTTCTGGCCCCGCCTTGTACCACCATGACTGACTTGACAATTGATTTCTTTCCTCACCCCAGTCCACAGAAGGAAAAAGCCAGTCTCCTATCTCTTTAGAAAACTTAATTGACATCGTTCTTCATTGTCCTAAGTGTGCTCTATTTCCTTCTCTTGTGATCCAGTTTGTAATGTCTGACTGATTTCATAATCAATAAGTCCAATAACATAAGAAGCAATGCTTGCTTTCTATTTCTATGGAATTGTTACCCTACCTTTTTAAAGAGCTGTCCGACTCAGTCAGTATCAATGTATTATTTCCTATAATAAGAATTCACAGCTGAAAGACTAAGATAGCCTTGGAAGTGAAGATTTTTTAGGGAAGGACAGATGGGATCCATTTGCTAATCAAACCTTATTGCTTTTGAGTCATGGCTGCTGTGCTAGGTGCATGTAGGTGAATAGACTTAGGTTCTGCTCTCAGGTGATATTCAGTAGGAGAGAGGAGTCCGCAGGGATTATCTGTCAGGAAGACAAATGTGGCCCCTGCCCTAACCCTGGTAAGCCAGACAGCTACACAGAAAACACCAGTGCCACTTGGTCAGTGCTCTCAGATATGAACGCTGGATATGGTGGATGGCCACAATTAGAAACAGTTGGCTCAACCCAAAAGCTCAAGGAAAGCTGCTTGGAAGAAATGCAGCTTAGACTCATTCCCAAGGCAGTGGCTAGGCAGTGAGAAAATCAGCAATAGCCATGGGAAGAGAGGGCTACATATGCAGGGCTTGAGCGTACGCAGCAGCTCTCATGTGTACTCCAACATAGTCTTACTGTATGGTGTGTAAATATAACCTACTTATATGTCCATAAACACCTTGGGGCAAAAATATTATTTTCATCTCTTCCTGTCTTCAGAATCATTGAGACACAGTAGGGGTTCAGAGTGTTTATTGTACTTCATGCAACATGGATTACATTATATGGATTCTGGGTAAAGAGAAGTAGGCACAGATGATGGCCACACAGGTTCAGGGGGCAGACCAATGTGACTGGAACAATAGAAGCCTAATTGCTGTCGCCGGTGTTGTTTTGAATGAACGCTGTTGTCTGTGCTCCTAGGCTTATGAAAGTCTCTTTTGTTTCCTCGCAGAGTGAAGAGTTCCACATTTATACCCAGTACTGCACCAACTACCCAAGGTATGGCTTGGAAAGGGGTGGAGTCCTCCTCTCTTTGTTCTGTTTCAAGTCATTAGATGCAGTGTCAGGCACTGTATGCCTGGCACTGTGCTGAAAACCAGGGAAATGCAAAAATGCGGATCTCAGATAGTGTTTGGTGCCTTTTAGACTGGGAGGATCCATGGAGCTGGAGTGGGAAAAAAAATCATGAGCAGCGTAGAGTAAGACCAGGAACATCACTGCACACCTTCAAAGGAAGAGTGATATATCTGTGTGGTTGCATAGGGCTCTCTACTTCTCTGTTAACCTTTTATTATGTGTGCCTCATTTTGAAGATGTACTTGTGTAACATAACTGGGAAGAAAAGAAGTTCTGGTTTTACTTGGTAAGCTTTATGAGTTTTCCAAGTTTTATAAAGTTCAGCAAGCACAAGCACGGATCCTGAATAGTCAGCATGAGGAATGGGGGCTTCCAGGCTCCAGGGGCTGTTGGCTTCATTTTGCTCGTTTCTAAGATTGGAGATGGGAGAGCAGTTCAAGGAGCAGCCTGGACAATGTACAGATCGCTGAGTAAGAGCCAAAGACAAGGCTACGTTTAGCTCTAGGCATTTCTCTTCCCTCCCCAAGACATTTATTGGGTATTTGAGTCCTCAGCAGCGTTAAAACCTATAAAAGCAAATGCTAAGTTAAGCATCCACAGTGATGCAGAGATTCTGGGGGATTAAAGGGATGCAGGACACCCACCCCAGTGCTAGAAACCCAATAGAGTCTTACCAAGTGCAAATCCATCACCACCCCTTCCTTCTTCCCATTTTATGGATGACCCTGCTGAGAGACCCATGACAAACTGACTCCACAGGGTCCTATAGCTGATGAATGGCCCAGTGAGGATGTCAACCAAGTTGCTCCAGTCTCAGGCCACTCACCAAGTATCTTCATAAAGTTCTGGAGCTTTCTGTGAAGTCATGATCAACAGGCTCTTGCAGCCCAGCCAGAAAGAGGGCTGGGGTGACTTGCACACTCTTGGTCAATCTTGGCACAGTCATCCACAGGAATACAGTATCCGTAGAATCCTCGTGGCTGCTGAGGGAAGGAAGGGCAAACACCCCTAACCTGCAACCCAGGAGTTGCCTAAAAGGCTAGTGTGTAGTAACTAACCTGAAGTTCAGAATTACTTTTAACCACCACTTCTCATTGTAAAGATTTAGTCTTCTGTAAACAGTGTTCAGGAGGTGACACCATGGTTATTCATTTAGATGGACAGCTGTACTTACCCCAGGTTTCTCTTAAAACAAAAACCCCACATGCATATTCAAGCATTTGCCATAATTCAGGTCTATAGACTCACCCATACTTTGCAAGGTTACACTTAAGCATTTTTTTTCTCTGATACAAAATGAACTATGGATGCATCAACTAAATCTCATGGTCCGTAAGCCAAAATGCCATGCAGCAGAGGAACCACAGAGTCAGCCCCCAGCCTGTCCACACAAGTTCTTCCCAAGCAAAAGGGGAAGCTGTTCAAACTGACAAATCAGTGAGGTGCTGGGGCTGACCGTCAAAGGGGCTGGCTCTGGAGGTCTGTTTGTGTTCATATTGCTGTGAACATACCATCTAAAGACGCAACCTCAATATGGAAACTTTCCAAATCAAAGCTTCAGAAGGCTCTTCTGGCTTACTGATGAAATCCTCCGCTTTGCCATCATGGGCTGTTTTGGGATCCTGGGAAAGTGAGCTCATGCGTGCAAGAAGGATTTTCAGAGCCTGTCGTTCATGCTGCGATCTTCCATGCTCAGGGCAGAGCTGCAGAAACTAGGACCCAGCATTCCTGCCTTCAAGCAGCTTGTATGCTTTGGAGGGGCAGAACCCGATTGCACATACCAATGAAATAGTATAAGGGTGATTAAATACCCGAGTGGGAATTAATATGGTATGAACTTGGTAACATGCAGTGGAAGCTAAAGACATGTAAAGTAACAGGAAATAACCCCAGTGGGGATAGTTAAGGACACTTTCCTGGAGATTGTGTGTTTTGATTTTGAGTCTGCCTTTAAAGAAATGTCCCATGTTAACAGAGGGACATTCACAATGAAGAAGGCATGTCCAATTCTTGTCCAGTGTGTGACTTTCATATCTACAAAGAAATATTTCCATGCCTGTCTCCGGGCAGTTTGCCTGGACACTTGATGTTCCCATGTCCCTGTCTTAGCAAGTCAAGAGTGCCAAGATTTTTCTCCCCACTTGAGACCCAAGCTGGTGGTTCTAAATGTGGCAGGCACACCTTGGCAGGTGACTTCTTCCTTCATGCCAATCACACCCCAGTGATTTCACCCGGGGGACAGACAGAAAGGAGGTCATGCAATTGTCCTCAGATGCCTGCCCTATTCCTGAGATCTCCGGGCACCTGGAGTGTCCTGTGCCCTGATTTGCAGTAGATTCCGGTCTTGAGCAAGAGTGGGGCCATCAGTCAACCACCAGGCTCCTGAGCAGCTGCACCTGATTCCAGAAGGCTTCAGAGAAATGCCCAGGTCACACAATGAGGACTTTAAAATTCAGGACTCAAGGGAGAAATAAATCCATTTAAGCTGATCTTTTCTAAAGCAGATAGCACAAAGGGATTGTAACAGGTTAATTACAAGACTTTTCACAGAGTCTTATTTTATTGTTTGACTCCCTCTGACTGTCTCAGTTAATCCTGGAAACATGCCAGAGACTTGGGGAAGAAAAGAATAAAATGATTCCCACCTGCATCCAGGTTATACCGTAACATCATGATTTTAATTTGCGCATGTGTGTGATGTAGGATTCTATCAACTAGCTTGATGTGGAAGGGATAACCATTGTTAGAATTGTTGCATTAAGATGCGTTGGAGCTACATATTACTTTGGAAACTTCAGAAGGGATTCTAGCTCCCTCTTCTATTATCCTGCAGTGACATATCAAGAAAGAGGAGAAGACTGACGGTAAAGGGGGCAGCTAGTCAGAGTTCCTCTGAGAAAATTCAACTCCTAGAAAGTGGTATGGTAGGCACATTTCACAAGCCATCTGAGGCAGGTGACAAGTGTCCTAATAGGAGACAAAGTCTATGCTAAATAAAGGAACTGTTTTGTCTTAAACCAGGGATGCTGTGCCTTATAACCTAGCCTGTGGGAACTGGGTCCAAATGTGCACCATGAGAACTATACAAAGACATCTGGATGGGGCACGTGTAGGGGCTAACATTCAAAACAAATGTCTCTTGTCAAGCTACAGTGTCCTGGCATGGGACTGTCTGTTCTTGGAACCCAAACCCATGGTTCTATGCCACTGAGTTCAGTTCCCTTTTCTAGTTCAACCCATCCAAAGGGATACCTTTCTCTGACTTGCTCCAAGGGATTCTAGCCGGGAGCTACCTCTGTGGCTACCCTGCCCAGTTTAGGATAGTTCCACCAAGACTGGCATTTAAACCTCAAACACCCGTGTAAAACACGACATCCTCATGACAAAATGCATGTGCTTCTCTTGCAGGTCTGTGGCCGTGCTCACTGAGTGCATGAGGAACAAGATACTGGCCAAGTTCTTCCGGGAGCGCCAGGAAACTCTGAAACACTCACTGCCCCTGGGGTCTTATCTCTTAAAACCAGTTCAGCGGATTCTCAAATATCATCTTCTTTTACATGTAAGTCTCCGCCCTTGCTATAACTCTTGCCAAGGGATGGGGACTTGGGGTGTGTCTATTAAGTTGGGGCGGGGGGCGATGCCAGAAAATGTTGTGGTCATATGGAAATGTTTTCTACACTCATGCTTCACAACTGCTTTAAGGAATTAGAGACGCTTGTGTGCTAGGGCTACAGCCCCATCGACAACAGCCAAGCTGAAGGATTAATTGGAACTTGGATAGTGATAGGGCTGAGGAATGCCTTGTGCTGGACAGGGTCAGTTTCAGGCAGGAAGCTAGCATCTCAATGAAAAACAGATTCCTCTTCCTGTTTTGCCCTATTTCCATTAGACCCAATTGAGTAGGCAGCTGGGAGGGAAAACTTTCCTAGACTGGCCCTCATGTGAGAGAAAAGAGAAAGTGCCTGAGACGGGGCAGACAGATGAACAGTGCCATCTCTGAGTAGGGGCTTAGCCTCACTTCTGGCTATTGACCCTCCCTAGTGGTTTTTACTACTTGTATAATAGTCAAGAAAACTTTGGAAATGAGATGGATGTCGCTCTCAGATTCACCTCTCAGAATATTCTCTAGTGAAGTCTGTAAAGATGGAGAAAATTCTATTGATGATCATTTGCATTCTACAAGTAAGATTTGCTTAGTTTTGCAATGGAGGGCTTGAGGAGCAGAACCCTGAGGCAAGTCTGTCTGCCTCCAGATCTTGTAAGGTGCCATGTTCACTGTGGCTCATAGACATTCAATAAAAATGAAATACTGTTTGTAATCTGCTAGTCTGTATACCAGATTAAGAATCTTTTCCTAGAGGGATTTTAGAGGTAGAGACAGGAAGATCAAGATGTTGGTGGTGTTCTCAGCTAGACAGAGGGTTAGGAGCCTGCCTGTGCTACATAAGACTTTCCTTCAACCAACCAACCAATCAATCAAAAAATAAGTAAAAATTTAAGTAAAGGGATTTTAATCCAGAGCTCTGTTTTATCAGCCTGCCTGGTATCTCTCCCACCCAGCTACTAATCAAGCCCAACCCAGTCTCGCTTCTAAGATCAGACAAAATCAGGTGTGTTCAGGGTGGCGTGACCATTGACCGTGTGTGGTGTCTCTTTTGAAATGAGTCTATGTTTCTAACTGGGGCAATCATTTCTGGTTTGCTGAGTTCACATATGTAAAATTTTACCAGAAAAATGTCTTTGTCTACTTGCTTAAGTAGCTCTTCCTTGGAGAATCATCTGTTGTCTTATGAAGGCACACTGGAAATAGTTCCTTAATTCTTACACCAATCCTAATGACCAGCTAGATTTAGGGGGGTAAATTTGCTAAGTCAGTGTCCAGACCATTCTTGAAAAAAAAAACACCTTCCCAGAATACATCTCTGCTAAACTATGTTAATATGACATATAAGACGTCAGTCTCCTAGAGAATCAGATAGCTATCAATCAACAGAAATCCAAGGTCTCAGCTTCCCTGAGCAATCAAGATCCTTACAAAAACTTAATTGACATTTATAAATGACTATGAATGAAGGAATAAGGAAAGAATGGTAGCTGAATTAATCCCAAATTATCTTCTTGTTGCCTTTGAGGTGTTTTTGCTTTTACACGTAGCTTAGAGTATCCCTCCAGAATTCACATCACATCAGAGTTGAACCATACATGTGCACCCTCACAGGAACAAACCGTGAACCTAGAGAAGCCGTTTGCTTCATTGACCACTTGGGGGGGGAAGGGTACAAATCTAATAACCAATTTCTTTTTTTAGGAAATAGAAAATCACCTTGACAAGGACACCGAAGGCTATGATGTTGTGCTCGATGCTATAGACACGATGCAGCGAGTGGCCTGGCACATCAATGACATGAAGCGGAAGCATGAACATGCTGTCCGCTTGCAGGTGAGCCAGGCAGCAGTTCCCAGCAAGTGTTCCAGTGCATCGCTCTTTCCAGATCACATGTTCAGGCTGCATCAATAGTGCCCCTCACTTACAGTCCTCATCCCAGTTCTCCCTGAAGACAATATTGACCATTGATTAGAGTGGCTACATAGTGATGAGGGAGGCCACTCAGACCCAAAATAAACACACAGAAACTATATTATTTGCAGTACGGTTAGGTCAATAGCTTACACCTCTTTCTAGCTAGCTCCTGTATCTTAAATTAACCCATTTCTGTTAATCTGTGTATTGCCACGTGGCTATGGCTTACCGGCAAGGTTCTGGTGCATCTGTCTCCTGTGGTAGCTACATGGCATCTCACTGACTCTGCCTTCTTTCTCCCAGCATTCAGTTTAGGTTTCCTGCCTAGCTCTACTCTGCCCTATCACAGGCCAAAGCAGCTTCTTTATTCATTAACCAATAAAAACAACACATATACAGAAGGACTTCCCACATCAACATACGACAAAGTTTATCACTTTTAAGCTAATTGGTTTTGTTATTGCTTCTTTGATGACCCCGATTAAATATGAGTCTCCCAAGGCTTTATCTGATATCATTACAAGTCAATTACAATTCTTGCTAAGCAAATTTTCTCCAAACTATTTAAGGAATTTAAAGCCCATATTCCTCTCTCACTAGTTTATAGAAAACCATGACATACAGTGTTAGGGAGATATAGGGCAAGTGACTCATTGGGGAGAATAGAGGCTGAAGCAGCTCCTTTGCATTTCACTTGAGACATAAATCTCAAGCACATTATTTTAGTCTCTTCAGGTTTGAAACGTGACAGTCAGGTGACAGGTTTGCTAAGGTTCGTTCAGTACCAATATGATAAGCCCTGAATTCTCAGGAACTTTTCCACTCCCACAGAAACTTTTGGTTATGTCCTAGACTCCTCAAAAAATGAGCCACTTAAAAAACAAAGAGCTGGGGAGAAGGTTCAGTGGCTAAAAACATTTGCCACTCTTGCAGGGGGTTCAGGTTCAATTCCCAGAATCCACACAGATGGAGGCTCACAAATATCTGTAACAATTCCCAGGGATCTGACACCCTCTTATGGCTCCATGAGTATCTGGCTCACACATGATGTACATACAGACATAAATGCAGGCAAAACATACATAAATCTTAAAAAAAAAAGCATTTGGCCCAGGAGCTAGTTCTAAACTCATGACTCTCCAAGTGAGCCTGAAAGATGAAGAGTGAAGCCACAGCTGACCCAGCGCAGGAAAGAATGTGTTCTTCTTGTAGGTCAGAAGAAAAGGTTAGATCGCACCTGTAGGCAACCAGAGTTTGGTGTGACATCACTGTCAAAAGTCAGAAGTGATAGCATTTTATTCTCCCAGGCTGTGTTTATTCTTTTTCCAGCATTAACAAAAAGTTTAATCATTCAAGTGTTTTTTGACAAATGTAATATCAGACATCTTTTATTAGCTAAATGGCTAATTTTTCATTCTGTGTCAGTGTGCATGGCATTCTGAAGGTGCTGCTAAATCAGACCCTAGCGTTACTTCATATCTACCACTTCTGTCTGCAGCCAGCAAAAGTTATCTTGCTTAGTGATTGGTTGTTTGGTAGTAAGACGAACCCAGGGGTTTGTACAAACTCCACAAATATTCTACTACTGGGCTACAACCCCCATCTTCCCAATGAAGATGGTCACCATCTTGTGGCCTTTCTTAAGTAGGACTTGTGGCTATTTATAATTTTCAAGGAAATGAAATCAGCTTCCTTAAAATTTTGTCATGTAACAAATCCTAAAGAAGTGTCCATTGTATCACCTATTCATATTCTCTAAGTTCCGTTGAAAGTGCTAAGACCGAGTGGCCAAGGTGTGTCCATTTCCTTTCTAGACAGATGAACTTAAAGTTGGGAAAGTCCTGAGAAAATGTCCATGGTTTTACCCAGGCTTCAGTTGTGAGTTACTAATGTATGGTATAGACTCAGTTTCTAGAACATTCTCAAGTTGAAGACTGAAGGTTTTTTTAATTCAAAGAGAAGAGAATGAAAGGTTAGAGGAGGATGCTATCTATGAAGGCACCACCCTTTTGAAAGGTATAGTTACTGAAACCAGCCATAATGCTGGATCATTAAAGTATGACAACAAGCAATTGATAGTTCAGTAATTCAATTTATTTCGGGTTAACACTTGACTGATATAGCCTTGCCCCATAAACAGTGATTTATATCAGTCACCATCCTTGAGGTTCAGTGACAGGCCACTGGGTCTGCGATGCCTTGCCGTCTGCCTAGTGTTTAATCTGGGGGGAATTTTCTTTTTCTTAGGAGATCCAGAGCTTGCTAACTAACTGGAAGGGGCCAGACCTCACCAGCTTTGGGGAGCTGGTACTTGAGGGGACTTTCCGCATCCAGAGGGCCAAGAATGAAAGGACTCTCTTCCTCCTGGACAAGCTGCTTCTCATCACAAAGAAGAGAGACGACACCTTCACATACAAAGCTGACATCCCGGTGGGTCCTCGCAGGGTGGCAGGCAAGGCCTGGGGGTGGGGTGGCTTGTTGTGTGCCCAGTGCGCCTCACATACTGTGTTCTCTGCTGCAGTGTGGCAACCTCATGCTTGTGGAGATCATAACAAAGGAGCCGCTCAGCTTCAGTGTCTTTGACTACAAAAACCCCAAGATGCAGCATACAGTCCAGGTAACAGGCCAGTCACTCCTGGGTCCCCACATGGGAGAGGTGTGCAGGGCCCAGCCACCATCTCTGCATTGCCTTGCAGCTCACTGCTTAAATCTCCTCTGTAGGCCAAATCCCAGCAAGACAAACGCCTCTGGGTTCTGCACCTGAAGAGATTGATTCTGGAGAACCATGCAGCAAAGATCCCAGCTAAGGTGAGAGAGAGAGGTCAGTCAGAACACAGCACACAGCACACAAGGTGGCTTCTGAAAGGGCCCAGGCCCTAGCCAGGGGTCTGTCTGACAGGAAACAAAGCCCAGCTTCAATACAGAGCCTGTAATCCTAGCAGTCAGGAGTCTGGGGCAGAAAGATGGCCAAGCAAAATCCTGTCCACGAGGTTGAACTTTGACATATGAGTGTGTGTATATGTGTGTGTGTGCTTGTGTGTGTGTGTGTGTGTGTATGGAGGGAGGGAGGGAGAGAGAGAGGGAGGGAGGGAGAGAGGAAGAGAGAGAGAGAGAAAGGAATCAATGATCAATGGCACCAACTACAGATTTACATGTCTTAGGCTATGGAGGCAATGTTACTAGCTACTCCTCTCCCCCCACCCCACCCCCAAGAATAAAGGGGGACAATAAGGAAGCTAATAAAGAACTAACAGAAAATACAGGGAACCCCTCTGAGGAGGTCTGAGAGCCTCAGGAGGCTGTGTTGGGTCCTGTGAGAACAGCAGGAAACCAAGCCCAGTTTGGCGGGAAAGGAATTTACCAGGAAAGAGCAAGCTGCTCGCCTAACCCAGATCTGTGTGTGTGCTGGACATGGGGAAACAATTGTGCTGAAAGCCAGGTGGCCTGGGGCAGGAGGACAAAGTGTTCAGCCCTAGGCAGTGAGGGGGAGGAAGGAAAATGCCTCCTGCTTTCGTGAAGGATGAGGAATGTTCTTATGAAGTTGGGGTGAGGGAGGGGACCCAGGCTGAGATGACAAAGTAAACAAAAACAGGTGTGACACCCTGCTCACCAAACACAGCTGGTGTTGGGACCAGAGGGCCAGGAGATAGGGCAGAGGTAAGGCTGTGGTAGAGGAAGTTGGCGAAGCAGCCCATGGAGCACAATGCAGGGAGCAGATGCCAGACAGGTCACCCAGGCAAAAGGAACAGATGTCACCCTCTGAGATTGCACTTGAGTCGGAAGTTACAAAAAGGGCTTGGGGTTGGGAGTTAACCAGACGGGCTGGGCTCACGGAGGACACCTAACCGGTTAGATGGGAGCAGAGGAGCATCTGACAAGGTGGATGGAGGTGGAAATTCAGGTTCTGGCAGCCCCCGGGATTAGGAGAAGCAGTGATTGAAGCCCTATAGTTTGACAGGATGGCCCACAAGAATGTATAAAGGAAACAGGGACTCCTGGGGGGGGGGGGAGGGTTGAAAGACAGCCAGGGAGAGCTGTGAGGACCCGGAGGAGGGTACCTGATGAGGAAGGCGGGATAGCAGCTAGAAAGTGCCATTGAGATGCAGAAGTTGGATTTGGAGAGTGTTTGCAGTGGGTTAAAAAGAAATAAGGAACCGGCTGAGTGGAGACTTTTTTCTCACAGAGTTCAAAAAGGTGTGGTTTAGAAGGCAACTCAATCAAAACAAGGCTTTCCATCTGAGTGATAAACAAGGTGTTGGTTGGTGAGCTGTCCGGGAAGATTAGGAGGTAGCAAGGATGAGGAAGGGCCATTGTGGTGGTGGTGAGAATCGTAAATACAGGAATGATGGGGGTAGCATGTTCCCTGAACTGGGTAAAGAATGAAGAGAGATGGCAGAGGAGCGCTGAGGGGCTTAGGACAGCATGAAGGGTTAGAGGAGCTGGTGTGGGTGATGAAGTCATCCCTTGGATGGATGGAGCAGGCATGGGGTGAGTGCGGGAAAGTGGAGAGGGTCAGACTCGCGCTAATGAAAATGGTCTGGTTGTTCATGGTGACTCAGCTCCTTTCTGATAGGCACCAGCGATCCACCTGAGGCTGCCACGTGAATCAGTGTGATGGTGTCGTGGCAAACTGCTTAGCAACAGTGGAAACTGCTGTATGGGACTATGGCACTCACGAGTTCCTCTCCAGGGGTGGCAGAGCTGGGGAAGGGAAAGGTTCCTACAAGGAGAAGAGCGCACATGTTCACGAGACTGTAGCTGTCGGGACTATGATTCCTGGCTGAGTGGGGAAGAGATTTCTGGTCTGTGGGCAGGTGGTTCGTAGGGAAATATGGAATCTGTAGTTGAAAACAGTTCCTAGTACCTTGCCTGGGTGGCCGGGCAATCCTGGTATGTTCGGGTTCTAGGATGGCTGAACTGCCCTGCTGCTACTGTGGAATAGGGGACATGGGTGCTAGAAATAAAGTAGCAAAAGACTAAGATAAAGGGATGAGTAGCCATCTGTGAGGATGGGACGATGTCTGTAATGGGACCAAGAGGAGGAAGAGAAATAGAACCAAAAATGGGATCAGATCGGCAGAGGGGCACCGGGTGGAAAAAGCCAAAGGAGTTCTGGGAAATAAGAAATTTGTCTTTGGTGGGTTGGTTGATCTCACTAGGTAGCCCAAGCCAGCCTTGAAATTGGACTTCTTCATCATAGCCCCACCCCCACCCCTGGCCTCCTGAGTACTGAGATCGCAGGTGTACCCCAGGATGCTCAGCTCGCCTTCTCCATGTTCAGCCTGATCTCTAGGAGCTGTGCCAGTAGTGGCTTTACGTTCAGGAAATGAATTCTTAGAACTGTGCGCTTGGCCTGAAGTGTGAGTTTCCCCGTCATCAGGTACGATGAAAGACCAGAGAACTCAGGCAGAACAGTGATTGCCTCCTCTCGTGGTTACTCAGAGGCAATGCCCTTCTGAGAGGTGGCACCTCGTCTTTGATGTGCCCCTCCTACTGTTTACAAGAATCCTAGGAAAATCAAATTGCCTAATAAGATCCTGAAAGGCAATTATAGTCAATTACCAAATGAGGCAGCTTCCTTCTGGTCTATGTATTCCTGGTGGTTTCCCCTTGGTGCTTAAAACAATTAATAAAGGCACAATACAATTATTCTTTTCACTCAAGTTATTAGTCCATTTAGAATCTAAGACGGATTTTAATTTACAGCTTATTGAACACATATCCATCGTGATAAGTACACTTACTTCGCACTCAGTAAAATATCTCAGAGATGGGTCGTGTTCTCCGCCATGTTAGAGAAATAAAATCAGAGGTTCAGAGACAGGAAGTAAATTGTCCAAGTTTTATAACTAGTGTATGGCCAAATTCAGATTCAAACCCAAGTCAAAATCTGGCTCCAAAGAGCCTCTACACCATATTCTCCCCCACTAGAAATGAAAACATAACCTATTTAATATACTTTTATCCACTATAATGTTAAAAATAATTCCTTGCCCTATTTAAATAGGGTGATTAAATGAAGGTTTTTTAAAAAATCTTTCATCGAGACTATTCAATTGTTTTCTTAAAGCTTTCAAAATATATTTATTTCTACGAAATCAAACAAATGTATAATGGGACACTTTAAACAACAAGACATGTGTAACCCCGGCTTCTAATGTCAACACAGCTGGCGATGAGTCACTGAAGGCTGCCAACCTCCGCCCAGACGGCTGACTCCCTGATGGTCCTCAACTGCCACCTAGTGGACAACAGGGGAATTCTTTTCTGAAACAATTTACAGGATTTAAGGGGATTATGCCATTTTAGGGATTAACTTTGTTAAGGTAATTTCTTGGAACTAGTCACATTCCCCATATATATAAACTGAGCCAAATTAATTGAGCATAAGTATGAAGTAAGTGCTTTTTCATTTTGAATATTAACACAAAACTAGAAAACAGCTTTCCAGAGATTAAACTACCACTTGTGTTTTAAATTAATTCCAACTAGTAACCTCAGATTCCAAACATAAAACAGAAATACAAACGTATGACGCAGACAACTATTATTTCTCAAAATTAAGGTAACTCTTGGTATTTTTCCCATCTGTGCCTCCATCTTTATTTTTTTTAAGTTACATGTGTTTGCCAGATAATTTGGCATGATATCATAGATTGCAGAAAATTAGAAACAAAATCATTTTAGTTATTACAGCATGATGTATGTAGATTAGACTGTGTTATCCTTGAGGGGAATGTAAACAGCATTGGAAAGCAAGAAATGTTACCTTAACGGACTCCCCCTAACAATCAGTTGACCAAAGGGTGGGTTAAGAGAGTTCAGCTTGTTTCTAAGTCTCTGGGCATTAGCAACATGTGACTACAGAAACAGCAAAACGCAAAGTATTCTGGGTAGAACGACTAAGTGTCTGGAGAGCCGAAGCCTCAAGGCGTCAGGTTCCATTCCCCCAGAAGGGCAGAGACAGGGGCCGGGCCTGTGCTTGTGAGTTGATGCTAACAGCACTGCCTTGCAACCTTAGAGTTGAGAAAGCGCATCCAGAGAGGTGAGAGCCACCCGCTCTGGTCGCTCTGGGTGACCACCTGAACTGCAGCTGGACTTCCGTGTGCTTGCAGCTGTTTCTTTGCTTTTGTTTTTTTACTAGACTAACAATACAGTATAAAACTCTCTACAAGAGTATGCTAAGCAACCTAGAGCTGATTTCGAGTTTACAGGAAGATTCTACAGGCTCTGGACAAAGGCAGCGTCTCTACCTGAAGGGCTTGGGTGCTGCCATCTTGTTCTTGCTTCATTTCTGTGGCTGTGATCCCCTGATGAGAGAAGCAGCTTGTGTGGGGGCGGAGGAGTTGTTTCAGCTCACAGTTCAGGTTATACTCCTTCATAATGGGGACATGCATGAAGGCAGGAACGTAAAGCCACCAGTCACATGACACCCACAGTCCAGGGCGGAGAGCCTCCTACTGAGTTCACTGTCTCTACTCTTATATAACTCAGGACTCAGCCTCAGGGTTGTGACCCATACCAGTTGGCCTTCCCATACCAAAATAAAGAAGATAATCCACTGCCCCCACAGCTATGCCCACAGGCCAACTTGATCTAAACCAGCATTTCTCAACCTGTGGGTCGCGATCCCTTTGGGGGTCACCCAAGACCATTGGGGAAAACACAGAGATTTTCATTACAATTCATAACAGTAGCAAACTTACAGTTATGGAGTAGCAATGAACTAATTTTATGGTTGGCGGACACAACAGCACAAGGAACCAAAGTAAAGGACCCCAGGCTTAGGGAGTTGAGAACCATTGCTCTAGACAGTCTTTCATTGAGACTCTCTTCCCAGGTGAGTCTAAATTGTGTCAAGGTGACAGTAAAAACTGACCATCAAGTCTTCGCTGTATTGTGCAGAGTGGGCAGCCCCTACTACTCCCCATGAGGGACTCCCTTCGAGTCCCCTGTGTAGTAATATGGGCGGCAGGGCTGCCCACATGGCTAGCTTATGCTCCGAAATAACAACACACAAACTGTATTCATTTAAACACTGCTTGGCCCTTTAGCTCTAGCCCTTACAGGCTAATTCTCACATCCCAATCAACCCATCTCTAATAATCTGTGAGCACCGGTCTTACCGGGAAAGATTCAGCATGTCTAACCTGGCGGCTTGCTTCATCGCGTGCATCTGCCCGGGAGAGCAGAGCGCTCCCGAGAGGAGAGCTGTGGAGTCTGAGCTCACTTCCTCTTCCTCCCAGCGTTCTGTTCTGTTTACTCCTCCCACCTATCTTCTAACCAATGAGGGCCAAGCAGTTTCTTTTTATTTAACCAATGACCTTCCTCCATCACCCCTGAACTATGTATTAATGCCTAAAAGAAATCGCAAGAGTTGTTTTTAATGTTTTGTTTTCTAAAACCCATTTATTTGAATGTGATAAGATCTCTGTCACACTTGGCAGTTTAAAGAAGAAATTGGAGAAAAAGATTCAATTATATCTACATTTTTTTTGTCTTTCAGGCCAAGCAGGCAATACTCGAAATGGATGCCATCCGTAAGTTTTTGTTCCCTTAGCATTCTTTGAGAAGATGCCGTTATCCTTCTGTGTCTGTCATGTTCTTATCTCAAAGCTTGTAAAATGTCAGTTATGGGAAGTCAGCGGCTGTTCACTCACTTTTAAGAGCTGGAGCAGACATGAGCATCACTTCCCAAGACGCTGCCTTGTTTCTATTTTGTTCTCCTGGTTTTCCTGTGGCATACTCGATGGCTAGCCACACTTCCAGTTTCTGCAGGTCCTAAAACTGTCAAGGAGGACTCTTCCTCTCACCTCCACCACAATTAAGGAAGGGAGGGAGAGAGGAAGGAAATACATTGCATTTACTTATCCATCCAAAAAAAAAAAAAAGAGTCCCTTCCGATCACCTACAAGAACCTTTATCGCTTGAGCACTACTGGTGTTTCTGATGTAAGACAAAATTCCAAAAATCACAGCCACCCTATATGATCACCATACCTTCCTCTTTGCAGACCATCCAGGCTTCTGCTACAGCCCTGAGGGACAGACCAAGGCACCGTGTGGCTCCAAAGGAGGCCCTGCACCCTATCGGCAGAGGCGGAAATCTGGTAAGCAGGAAGTTGCCACTGAAGTTGAACTGTAATGCTGAGAGGGACAGAAAGTGGGTACCTTTCTGACTGGCAGACATTTTCTGACTGGTTGTTGGTTCGAATACATCTAAGGCTAACAAGGAAAAAAAAAAACAGAACACCCCTCAAGTCTTTCTTATTTGTTTATTTAGCTTTATTTATTTATTGGTTTCTCGAGACAGGGTTTCTCTGTAGATTTGGAGCATGTCCTGGAAACTCACTCTGTAGACCAGGCTGGCCTCGAACTCACAGAGATCCGCCTGCCTCTGCCTCTGGAGTGCTGAGATTAAAGGCGTGCGCCACCACCACCCGGCTCTCTAGCCTTTCTTTAAAACACCTCTGTACTTAACTCTTTCCTGGTAAATATAAACTATGTCAACCAGCAAGGTATGATGGCACATGCCTTTTGTCCCAGGCAGAGGCAGGCAGATTTCAGTGAATTGGAGGCCAGACAGAGCTCTACAGTGAGACCCTGTCTCAAAAAAACAAACAAATAAACAAAACAAGCAAAATGTGTCAACCAACTGCTTCTGCTTTTTATGGTACCTCCCCATTGGTAAGTATTCCCTTCTGCCCTATTTGCTGTTACTGGTATACCTTGTGAATGGCACACACAAGAGTATTCAAGCTTAACATTTTGATTTGCTTAGTGTTCTCTTAGCTCTCAGTTCTTGGTTTTATATGAAAGAGTATTAACAAAGTCCACTTTACCCTTTACTATAGGAAAGGAATGCCAAGATATGTAGCAATTACAATTTTCATTTATAAGACCCTCACTGTGGGGTAGACCCAAAAAAGGAATAAATAAATACCGGTCTCTTTGATAAAGATTTGGCATATGCAGATGCAAAAGAGGGTGAAAAGACGGAGGAAGAGATTCCAGGAATGAATGAGACTTCAGTCAAAGACTGATATCCTTGATGGCATGGGAAGTAGAGGCACAGGGTTGGAATCGTCCATGCAGAGCCCGAGGACTTGAGCCAACAGACTGCAGGGCAAGTGGTGGCTGTCAGCAGCTCAGCCTGGCTGGAGCGAGGAAAGAGGACAGTGCAGGGTGGAAAGAGAGATGGGGAGAGGGGGCCGCAGCTAGGAGGCTGATGACGAAGGCTAAGCAGGCTATGTATATGTGTGACTGTGGCAATGCAAAGGAAGATTTCAAACTAAGCATGCGTGCCTTTAGTAGAAGCTGGCTTCGGGTAAAGAGCCAAGTAGGCAAGGAGTTGTGCATCCCTCGTCCCCCGTCCAGTCTACGTCCTGCCCCCACCCCCACCTCATGCGGCAGCCATGCTAGTCTAGGGGAGAAATGAAGGCCTAGACGGAACAGGGACGGGCTTAGGGATGCAGACTGGTGACTGGGTCGGCTCACTATAAGCTTTCTAGACTGGTGGGTGAGAAAGAGATGAACTGAGAATGGCATCGTGGTCCCTAACTTGGGAGACAGAAGTCATTGATAAATCAGCTGGTAGCAGATGGCAGGTGAAAGTCCACGAGGAAGCAGTGAGCTCAGATTGAGAAGAGAGAGGTGGCCGGATCCGAAGCCTGGGATAGAAAATCGTAAGTTGCCAGCTGATGGGCTGTAGTGGCAGCTGCGGGAGTTGTTTCACGGCTCGGCCTGTTGGTAAAGTGGCACCTGCCCTTCTGTTCTGTGACTCCTGACCCTTTGGAGCCTATCCTACCATTCAGCAGAGTATCAGTGAGCACTGAGAATTTGAGTGAATTAGGCAGAGTCTTTCTAGAGCCCGGGACTGAGGATATTGCCTAGTTGAGAGGGTGCTTGCCTAACATGCACAAAGCCTTGGATTCTTTCTCTGGCTCCACATAAAGGGGGCTCCTGCCTGTGGTCTCTGTACTTAGGAAACGGAGGCAGGAAGTTCAGGAGTTCAAGGTCGTCCTCAGCTACAGAGCTGAGGCCAGCCTGAGATGCGTGAAAGCTTGTCTGTAACAGACAAATAAAAAGAACGTTTCTAAAGCTCTTAAAATGTCAATAAGTTACTAATTTATTTATGAGAGAAGGTATCGATTTGCAAATAATGCTGGCTTCCCTCTCCCCTCAGAACCTTCCTCCCGGACGCGCAAAGTGTTGAAGAGCAGTGGTGAGTGCAAAAATAGAGTTGCCTTTTTCATTCTAAGCTAATCATCATATAGAAGAAAAGTATGTGTTAGGCGCATTGTAGATCGGGAGGTTTGATAGCTAGGTTGCACAGAGATTGAATGTTTCTACAAGCAAAAGTGTTCTGTTGCAAAACAGTTGATGGAAGTTATTTGCAACATAGCTGTCAGACATAAAATTAACATCTCTCAGAAAGAAATGTTATCAACAAAAGCAAAAGAAAAAGGACCCTTAAACATGTAATAATGCATGTAATATGCATGATATATATATATATATATATATATGTCCCAACATCCCAGAAGAAACAAAGTGCTAATATATTTTAAAGTTTAAAAAGACACCTGCATCAGTAATTGAAAAAAGTATTCATTTAATGAGAGAACTGGGCAGAAGAAAGCTATGAATTTGATGAAAAGACTCTGTAAAACTCTTGGCAGGATGGTAAATTTTTGCAACTTTTCCTGAAAAATATTGAGTAATTCCCATTTAAGTTCAAAGTGGTAATTTGCCCTTGATCCAGCAATTTGACCTCTAGGCTCATATGACTGTGTCAACAAGTCCAACTAGAACTCTGCATCTGTCTCAAGATGAGCTAGGCCTTGGTATGGTGAAAGTCAGGATTCTCCAAGGTCAACTCCTGTCTCATGTGCTCAGGGAACCTGGTACAACTCCTGTGTTCGTCCTGGTGTAAAATATTAGCTACAGGAACAACCACTATTTCTGGATAGAGCGACCATGCACTATGTAAAGGTCATTCTCAACTCCATAAGAAGTTTAAGTTCAGCAAGTCATCCACGAGACCCTGCCAAAAACAAAAAGAAAGAATATTTCTAGACCTCTTAAGATATCAATAAGCGACAAGTTTGTTATAAGGGATAAACTTGATTTGGGTTTGTAGCATTTTAATATCACATTATAAAATGTCCATCTGGGGGCTGGAGAGATGGCTCAGTGGTTAAGAGCATTGCCTGCTCTTCCAAATTTCCAAAGGTCCTGAGTTCAATTCCCAGCAACCACATGGTGGCTCACAACCATCTGTAATGAGGTCTGGTGCCCTCTTCTGGCCTGTAGACGTACACACAGACAGAAAATTGTATACATAATAAATAAACAAATAAATAAATAAATATTTAAAAATAAATAAATAAATAAAATGTCCATCTGGTAGGAAATAGTATGTTCCTAGCTATCGTGGAATGTTCTGAGGTTGAAAAGAATGAAGTCAATCTCTCTCAACCAACACATGCCTATGTATTTAGCAGAAAATATACCGATGTGTAATGCATCTTTATTTAAAAGCCAACAGAGCGACTTTACACTGCAAGAAGGTGTGAGACAGTGGGTATGAGATGCAGAAAAATGCACACCAGACTGAAGTGTACCTCTCGGGAGGAACTTGTGGGCAGAGAAGCACTCTGCAAGCTTACCTGACTAAACACTTGCAAAGATTAAATGTGCATTAGTAGGGTGTCTATAAGATACATGTATAAATCCCCCTCCATGACAGGATCAAGAAGACCTCATGGATAAAGATTTCATCTTCATGTCTAAAACTCAACAAAAGCATTCTCATGTCTTCAGGAGACTCCCATGGCCTATGACACAGGCCTTGTTTTTCATATTTTTGTTAGAAAGTTTTGGAAACAATTTACCCCTGAATTACTGCTCTCAGGGATACAGAAAATGGCTTTGGCTCTTTTCTATGTATAATGTAGCGTGGTTCTACTATGGTAGAGAATGTGGAACAGATAAGTGAGGGAGGTTTTTGTTTTGTTTTGCTTTGTTTTGTTTTTTTGGAAAACTGGATCTCTTGAACTTCAATTATTAGCAATATGTGTACAAGCCATGTAGAAATAGAAATGCTTATCTAAAAGATACATTTTAAGTTCTCAAACTTAAACCATGTTTTTTGTTTTTGTTTTTTTCAGAAACTGCACATGATATCCAGAAGGTAAGCGTGATCACATTTCTTCTGAAGGGTTTGCTGTAGGCACCTTTCTCCGCAGTGTCCTCCCTTACTGGTCTCACCCCAGCCTGAAGTGTCAACATTTAAAAGTAAATGTTGACAACCTTATCCACTTTGCACATTTTGACAACCTTATCCACTTTGCATTGTTAGCTAGTTGTCCTTGATTTAAGGGAAAGCGAATTGTTTTCAACTTACTCCCTCCTGTGTCATCACTTGCAGTTCAGGCAATTCTACCCGTCCCTGTGGTCCACTTCTTCCCTCAGAAGCTATGACTACCCTTAGACAGTGACCTTTACTGAAAGATAGTGTGGTCAATCTCACACTGCCCTGTACCTCTCTCAAGTTAAAGCCAGCCCCTGATATATATATATATATATATATATATATATATATATATATATATATCCTGGGTCTATCTAGCTCCCTTCCCAAAGCACTGTCAATCACCAGGATGATTGAAGACTGTGGTCCTAAGATATAAGAGCATACAAAGTCCCTTCTATTTGGGAAAACTGAGGCAAGAAGAATGAATGAATGAATCTAGGAGTTTAATTTCAGCCTTGGCAACATAGGGAAACCCATCTCAAAAGAAAAAAGTTACAGCTAGGAATATAATCCTTCCGCTGGTGCAGCAGGTATGGTGTGTGATGCAATGAGACTTCGCGAGGTCAAGTTGTATCTAGGTAGTGCTTGTGTTCCTCTGACAAACCATTAGGAGATGGTAAATGCTCACTGTAGAGCTTTGTCTGCTGCCTAGCAAGCCTGAGGTTCTGGGTGCTGGCACACGCCTTTAATCCCACCACTCAGAAGGCAGAGGCAGGTGGATCTTTGTGAGTTCGAGGCCAGCCTGGTCTGCAGAGCTAGTTCCAGGACAGCTAGGACTGTTACACAGAGAAATCCTGTCTCAAACACACACACACACACATACACACACACACACACACACATAAAATAAAATAAAAAACAAAAACTCACCACTGAAGAAAAAGTAAAGTGTTTTGTCCTTTTGGACATTGTATTAGGTTTGTTACCTGGAAAGAGGAACTGGTATATCCTGACCTGAGTGACTTTTCCAATATGGCCAGTGATGAGTTATCCTAACTGACACTTCCCAGAGTATTTCTTGTGGTTTCTCATGTAAGACCTAAGGATGTACCATCCTCCATAAGGATGGGGCTCTAATCATCTCTTCCCCAAATCCCATTTGCACCATGGTTTAACAAAGGGACAAAGGGACCTTGTTGTTAAAGGCTGTATCTTCATTTTTAAAAAACCCTAGCACTTGGAAGGCAGAGACAGGGGGATCTCAGTGAGCTCCAGGCCAATCAGGGCTACACAGTGAGACACTGTCTAAAACCAAAGCAAATCAAAACAACAACAAAATAAAAACGGACTTTCAGTTGTCAAAAACTCAGCGTGGACCTAGGAGGGGACTTCAGCGGCTCTAGGATGCACTCACGGTTTTTCAGATACTATTTGTTTTCATCTGAAACTTTGTAACTGTATTGACTCTTCATTGTGAAACTTACTTTCTGATCTTTGCCTAAATTGGGTCACCAACAAAAGTTCTCTGTGATAGAATCCTGGAGCCAAACACCTCTCTGTACCTAACTGTGTACAAAAGGTTAAGCTTTCCCATCTTAGGCGACTTTCCAACAGTGCTCAACCAAGTCCATTGAGGACTACGGAGCTGTGAAGATAAAAATCAAACAAGAACAACAAACAAACATATTACCAGGGTGCTACTTCAGTAGCCAGATTCTGTCTCCTAACAATGATGTGTATCCTCAGAATGTAAACAGATTGGCCTATTGCTTTACCGCAGATTGGCATCTCTTCCTGAGTATATAACCTGAACCCCTCATCCTGTCTGTCGCAGCTAAGTTCATAAATGAGCTGGGGTTAAGGCCTGAATTCAGATGCACTCCTGCCTTTTGTGATCGTCTCTTGCAAGCTGTTTCACCTCAGCAGGCCTGCCTTCCTCCTTTAGAAAATTACTAACGAGACATCATGTGATAATATAATTTTTAAAGATGCCCAATACAATATTTGGCAAAAGGGCAAATATGCCATAAACGATCCTGTTATCAAATTAATAAACACCAAAATGGACGGCATGGAAAAACAGAGGGAGAAAATGGTTGTCTTGGCCCTGGTAAAATTGAGGTTTAAGACTTACGTACTTCTATGATATGACTAACCCTACATTGATTATTTCTTAATCTCAGAATTCATCAGGTCTCTGAATGATGGATTGGATACAGTGTTCAAAAATACTGCCATCATTCACTTCAATAGTTAAGAACAATATTAACAACAATTTGGGTTTAGTTGTTAACATCCATGACTTCTGGGGGCTGGATGAGTTCCAGGATTATTTCTGCTGCAGTGAGAAATACAGGGCTATTTTGTTATGCCCTCTATATCTGTCATAACTTAATGGATGGATGCTAACTCATCTTCACTGTAAGGAGTTCCCTGGTACCTGTGTTTTATAGGCACCACATCAGTGCAGTCTGAATGCAGGGAAAGGAAAAGGTGCTGAATTTTGGTTAAAAAGGTTTGCAAAGGCAATAAAATTATATAAAAATATTTTATGTCTGGATTTGTGAAAATTTATAAAACTAAATGATTAATTGTTACAGGTTTTAAAGTTTTAATAGAAAAATGTTAGGGTGGGATTTTATTTGTGTGCTATCTGCTGCTTTCTCCTTTCCCGACAAGTGGTGAGCAGTTCTTGCTACTTTGACATTTACAGTAGGCTACTCATAGAGCTTTTATCAGGAAACATGTCCCGCCCCAGACCAACTGAATCTGAACAAGCCTTAACTATTTCAGCTCTTTGAAGCTAGTTCTTCTGTGTCCAGAATAGTATCAAGTTATCTGCCCCCATCTCCAGTTCCCATGATAAGACCACGGGCCAGTCTGTTCTCCTTGCACGTTGTTATTCTCAGGAGATGGGATTTTTCTAGATGGCCAACTCCCATCAAGAAACATTCTAAGTGACAAAAAGTTCCATTGTTTGATTAGAAAAGTTCCCTTATTGGTTGCAGCCAGGCGGTGGTGGCGCACGCCTTTAATCCCAGCGCTCAGGAGACAGAGACAGGTGGATATCTGTGAGTTTGAGACCACCCTGGTCTACAAGAGCTAGTTCCAGGACAGGCTCCAAAGCTACAGAGAAACCCTGTCTTAAAAAACCAAAAAACAAAAACCAACCGTGGTTCCCTGTATTTTTTACCTCCAAAACAATAACTAAGCATTAGTTAAATATATTTTGTTAACAAATGTTAAAATAGCATTATCTCAACAGTGGGTTAAACTCCTGTAACACAGCCTCCTTGCCTGGAGTCTATAAATTAAGATCAAGTTCACAGTGAGCCTTTCAGGGTTAAGGAAAGCCTTGAAGTGTGTCATCAAGTCACCAGCAGGGGCTCCTGATGGGACCAGAAGTTACAAAAGGACTCTCAGGAGCAGGGCATTGAAATGAAGGCCCCTAAAGTCTTGCATACAAGGTGGTATTAAGGCATAGGCCTCAATGCAGACTCATGTATACAATGAATATCTACCATACTTGCGATATTCTGCTTCTGTTCTGCGGGGGAGCAAAGATTTTAGAGTCAGTTGGGTTTGAACTATAGCCTTACTACTAACCAGAAGAGAAAGATACTGACTATTTCAGAGCCTAGGTTTCTTCAATATAATCCTGATATATCTATACGTGGTTCATAGACTGACTATGAAAACTAATTACAGAAGATACCTGCAGATTGCCTATAGCTCAGTTTTTAATTAAATATCCCTATCCTTTCTGCCCCCTTTTCAAAAATCTGAAGTGCTCTTCAGATCACTTGAAAACCAACAATGGCTAGTGATCATTTTCTCTAACCAGGTGGCAGTCTAGCTACATAGGTGACATCCTCTAACCAGGTGGCAGTCTGGCTACGTAGCTGACATTCCCCCAGTCACACATCTTCCGCATGGTGCAATAATTCAGTTGCTATGTGTCTGTCTCCCTCAGGTTTCCAGAGAGGAAGGCTCTTCCCAGGTGACTTCTGCCACGCCTTCTCCCGCCCAGAGGAACAGCCAGCCAAGCAATACCGCCCTCGTCAGTCTGCTCCGCGGGGGCGGCGCCATCAGAAGCCTCTGGACAGATCCCCACATCAGGCAGTCCTTGTTTCCCAGCCGCCGGTCTCCACAGGAGAATGACGACGATGATGACTACCAGATGTTCGTCCCGTCCTTTTCTTCTTCCGATCTCAATTCCGCCAGGCTGTGCGAGGAGAACACCTCCAGCCGCCCTTGCAGCTGGCACTTGGGACTGATGGAGCCCGCCGAGATCTCCAGCTCCAGTCACAGGGTTGTCCGGCGGGCCAGCAGTGCTGGTGAAAGCAACACGTGTCCTCCTGAAGTAAGAATGAGGGACAGCGATGGCTCTCCGTACTATCCTGCCAGAGAACTGCAGAATGGTCCTCAACTAGGAGGACAGGGAGGGATGACCCCCTTTGGGTCGTCTGTAGAGTTGACGATCGATGATATAGACCATGTCTATGATAACATAAGTTTCGAAGACTTGAAGTTAATGGTTGCTAAGCGGGATGAAGCCGAATCCTCTTTCCCCAAATCACCCAGAGACTCTGTTCGCCCCAAGAGCACCCCGGACTTAGCCTTCTCGAAGAGGCAGGCTAGCCACAGTACAAGCTCTCTCTACTCAAAGAAAGAGGCAGCTCCCAGTGCTCAAGAGGCATCTAACCAAAGCATTCATGAACTCCAAGTAGTGGAAGAAAACATCTATGACACCATAGGGCTCCCAGACCAACCATCACTGGACTTCAAATGCAGTACACTTAAGCAGCCCAAAAGGAGCACCTTCCTGGGTCTGGAGGCTGATTTTGCATGCTGCGACAGCTTGAGACCGTTCGTCTCCCAGGACAGCCTCCAGCTCAGTGAAGAGGACGTGTCTTACCCTCAGGGGCCCTCCGATACTGACTATCTGAGTTTCTTGTATGACTCTCCCCGCTGTAACCTGCCCATCGCAGATAAGGCTCTGTCAGACAAATTGTCTGAAGAAGTAGATGAAATCTGGAACGACCTGGAAAATTACATCAAGAAGAATGAAGACAAAGCGAGAGACCGTCTCCTCGCCGCGTTTCCTGTCAGCAAAGACGACGTGCCAGAGAGGCTGTATGTTGAGAGCACCCGTGAGCTGAGCAGAGATTCGGGGCGTGCCTCATCTATGCTGTCCCTTCCGGGGAGCCAGGCTTTTCTCATGCCTGGGCAAAGCAGGGTTGCCAGAGCTAGCAGGGTTAACTGCTCGCGTGAAGATGACCTGATTTCAACAGAAGGCTCCTTCGTGAGCCTTAACCAACTCTCTCTGGCTAGTGGAGTACCTCCTGTGGACAGTCCCTATGAACTGGCCAACTACAGCCTGCCCCAAACAGACCCAGAAAACTCTGACCTTGGGATGGAAGCCACAGATAAGACCAAGAGCAGGGTCTTTATGATGGCAAGGCAGTATAGTCAAAAGATTAAGAAAGCCAATCAGCTTCTGAAAGTGAGAAGCCCAGAGTTGGAGCAGCCACCACCCAGTCAGCATAAGCCCATTCCCAAAGACCTGGCAGCCATCTTGGAAGAGAAGAGGCAAGGAGGGCCTGCCATTGGTATGTTGCGTGCTCTGTTCTTCCTTCTTGACAGTCAGGTGTGGGAACAGGCTTCCCAGTTCCAACTGTCCTTAGAGTGGTCTCACAGTACATAGGCCACAAAGCCACCATTGGCCCTTAGCACTTTACTTCAGTTGGAGCATGTAGATTAGAGTGTTACTGGGCCTCAGGGTTGCTGCACATGTAATGTTACTTTAAAGTTGGTGCCTTTAGGAAAAAGTTTCTGGAAGGAAGCCTAAAATGTGGAAGAAGCTACCCGCTTTAACCTATGAAAGAAGCATAAACACTTACCTATGAGTTGGCAATGTATTGGGGAGCGGGTGCTTCTCAAAACCATTGGCATTGAGAATCATCTAGAATAGGGCTGCTGTTTGTTGCAGATCTCCCCCCGAAATGCTCGCCCGTAGCCCAGAGGTGAGGGGATGGCTCAGTTGGTAAAGGTGCTCGCCATGCAAACACAAGGACCTGAGCTGAGCTCCCTAGCACTCGTGAGAAGCCAGGTGCAGCATGACATGCCCATCATCTGAGGCTGGGAAGGCAGAGACAAGGAAGGAAGGGGAGGTCACTAGAGCTGGCTGGCCCATCAGTCTAGGCTCGGCCAGAGACCCTGTCTCAAAAGATGAAGTGGTAAGTAACCGAGGAAGACATACACAGGCACACACAGCCACGGACACGTAATACAACAAAGAAGCAAGGACCAAAAAGATTTGTGTATTTGTTTTTTGTCTCCTCTGTGTGCCTGCATGTGTGCCTATAAACAATGAGCATGCAGTACCAGAGGAAGCCAGAAGAGGGTGCTAGATCCACTGGAACTGGAGTTGCAGTTGTGAGCTGCCCTGTGGGTGCTGGACATCCAACCCAGGTCCTCTGGAAAGGCAGCCAGTGCTCTCAAGCACCAACCTATAGCTCCAGCCCCCCATTTTTTAGGCATTTTTCTAAGCTACAATTTCCTTGCTCAACTTATTCCAGCTACTACTTGGTGACCTTAAATAGCCACTAACTACTGTGTGTTCAATACCGTCTTGCTTGGTTTTGTCATGTAATTCTTCCAAGAAGCTTAATTCTTCCGTCGGACTTCATTGTGGGCATAGCTGGGCTTCTAGATGTAACATGGGCAAGAATCAGGGGCGCGAGGGCAAGTGCTTTCTGGTGTGACATTTTGAAAGAGAATGAAACACTGATCTGTGAGAAGCCTTGAGTTGTGAATACAGCATGTGACTCGGTAGAAAAAAATGCAAGAGGGACGTTCTGCTTAGGATATCTTTTCATCTCAGACACTGATTTCTGGCATTGGGGCTAGGAATCTGTCTTGTTTACTCTTTTGAGACAGTGACTCATGCAGTCCCGGCTGGCCTCAAACTTGCTGTGTCACTGAACTTTATGAATTTCTGACCCTCCTACATACACACACCCTAAAAGCTGGGATTACAGGTAGTGCCCCCACACCTGGTTTTATGTGGTACTGGAATTGAACCCTGGCCTAGGCAAGCACTCTTTCAAACCAGCCACATCGTAGCTCCTGGAATCTGTATTTTAAAATCCGGCATGTTTTAAGGAATCCTACCCTTGTTACAACCTGTGACAGTGGCTAAAATTCCAGGCTTTGGGATATGGAAACAGGAGGATCGATGAGTTCTACCCAGTCCTAAGCCAGCCTGGGCAACATAGTGATCCTGTTAAGGGAGGGAGGGAGGGACGAAGGAAGAAAGGAAGGAAGGAAAGAAGGAAGGAAGGAAGGAAGGAAGCGATATAGAGAGAAAAAAGAAAGAGAGAAAAAGAAAGGAAGGAAGGAAGGAAGGAAGGAAGAAAGAAAGAGAAAGAAAGAAAGAAAGAAAGAAAGGAAGATGAGAAAAGTAGGGAAGGAAGGAGAGAGAAGGGAAGGGAAGAGAGAAAAAGAAAAGAAGGAAGGAAGAAAGGAAGAAATTGTATTCTCTGACAAAGAACTACCTCAGGATTAAAAAAGTCAGTTTTCCAATTAAAGGCAGAAATGAAGTCAGACACTATGGGACACACCTGTAATCAGCACCCAGGAAGCAGGTTTTAGTTTGGGAACAGCCTGGGCTACATAAAAAAACCCTGTCTCAAAAACAAAACAACAGCAACAACAAAAAGCAAAAACAAAAAAAACTCCCACAAATATAGAAGTTAAAACAAAATGGCATCAGCAAGTCAGCCTCAGGACAAGGCACATTTGTGCACACCAGAGCCACTTAGACACGTGGATGCCACTGACCTTTGTCTGCATTTGACTTTTTTTTTTTAAAGTTTTTCGAGACAGGGTTTCTCTGTAGCTTTGGAGCCTGTCCTGGCACTAGCTCTTGTAGACCAGGCTGGCCTCGAACTCACAGAGATCCGCCTGCCTCTGCCTCCCGAGTGCTGGGATTAAAGGCGTGCGCCACCACCGCCCGGCTGCATTCGACTTCTCTATCTCCATGGAAACTAGACAGTAGTAAGGAGAGATCTAAATCCTAAATGAATCCAATAGATCCCTGAGGAGAAAGCGATGCCATAGTTTAAAATATTAATTATCAAAAGCTTCCCATTTCAATTCCAGATAAGGAAATGAGGACTGGGACTTGGTTTCTGGAGGGTTTTACAGAATCTTTGAGTTCTTTAGAATAGAATTAAAGTCAAAGTTGATATCTGTGTGACCGTGAGAGAGACTGGAATGTATTTCTTTTCCTCCTGACAATAGCATCTGTAAAGTCATTTGTATCCTTTCCAATGTTTGTCCTGCCAAGCAGCTTGTTTTATAGTTACAGGAAGTGACTGATGAACTGCAGGAGGACTTGGTGGGGTGGCATAGGTGACCTTGGGAGAAGATCCCTAGTGGTGATTTCAGCCCATAGCTGAAGCCAGGCCATTGTCTCCCAGGTTCCGAGAAAATATACTGCTATTGTTTCTGATGAGGAGGAAGAGTTGATTGTGTCAGCAGACTACAGTTTACCACTAATAGCCAGGGCCAGGCTGACTGGAATACGAGCCAGTCATTAAGATGCAAAACTCTAAACTTGTTTAAAGCAAGCCCCTCAGAACTAAAGAATTGGGACCTACAACTTCTTTGACTAGAATTCTTGTTACCCACCTTTGAAGTGTTGTGATTGCCCATTGGGGTTTCATTTGCCTTTTTCCTTCTGGTTCATACTGTTGTCTTCTTGGGGTCCCACAAGATCTCTTCTAAGCTTTGCATCTGGGTCTTTTCTTGACATGGTGGGCTACTAGGCTGTTCCTGATGTCCTCCTTCAACAAAGAGGAGCATTTGCTCCTAAGGTGTCCTTCCGACAACCTTGTCTTCCCTGGCCACGTAGCAGGAGCATACCCCTGGGGCCTGCCATTTCTCAGACCTGACTCCATCGGGGTGACCAAGGCCACTTCCTGTGCCCACCAGGCTTTCCATCAGTTGACATTATGACTCCTTTTCTCTCTCTTGTTTATCTGGGCACAGGACGTCGTAATCGAATGGACCGATTCTCCCGACTTCTGCGCATGGGCCTTGCCACTTTGCCAGGAGCTTGCTCTCGGTGTTGTGCGGAAGGAAGAGCACCCTATTCACCTGCTGAAACCCTCGAGCATCTTTATTGAACTCTGTCCCCGGGGTCTACAGGCCCCGGGTCACATGTCTACCTATAAATCACCCAACCAGGTCCAGTTGCTCCCACTTTTAGAGCCTCTTATAGCATGTGGCCATCTTGTTCAGCTGATGGGATTTGAGACCAAGGACACTCCTTGGGTTCCTATATTTTGGGTGATATTTTCATAATGGCTTGAGAGTTTTTTGTGTAATGTAGGGAGGGTACAATTCTATGCTTCTGTTTATATCTGAGCAACATGAGAAATACCGATGTTTTTTAATCCTCTATCTAGAAATCAACATGTTTGATATTTCCTGACACAAGACTATTTCAATTTTTAATAATCTTTAATGAAAAGAACTCCACCTTTCAAACTTCAGGAAAAAACAAAACAAAAACAGAGACAGCCTAGTATTATCATGTAATAATAATGTATATGTCCTATATAGACAGTAGCAGAGGTAATATCAGAGGTAAACTTTGACCCATAGACTAGCCAGGGTTTCTAGGCTGGAGAGGTCAATGGTGGCCAGCGTCTTCTATGCATCTGGCTAACAGGGTCTTTTTAATCACAACTCGAGCTCTGAAAAGTTGTCTTGTTCATACTGGCATCGTGCTAGGTGTAAATGCTCTCCAGTGGGACAATCGAGACAAGAAACAACTGAGATTAGTTTTCCCTTCTAGTGAGATACATTATATCCAGAGTTTATTAGCTCATTATATCCTCTTTGTTAGCTGAAGATTAAAGTACCCAGTAGGAGTTATCTATGGGAAGCATTTTAATCCAAGGCCATTTTCCTGTGTTCTCTTTCCTGCTGTGGCGCCATGTGTTGTCTTGACTCTTGGGTCGTCTCAGGAAAGGCTCATGAATTTGAAATCCTATGCTCAAAAGGAAAGGGTGAAAAGAAAAATCCACGTAATGAAAGAGTTGAGATCAGCTTCCTTGAAGAAGCTATGTTTGGTGCTATAAGCAAAATGTACAACACTGTTCTCTGAGACCAAAACCTCATCAATTATCTGCAATAATATAATTATAATTATAATATATATATATATATATATATATATAATATAATCACCTATGGAGGTGATTAGCCAGTATAGTTTTCCTGTTTGTGTGCATGTGTTTGAGTAAATGCATATAAGACTTTTTAAATGTATTTATTTGTCTTATTACATATGTGTATATGCCTGGGTATATACCATGTACATGCAGGAACCCTTGGATGCTAAACAAGTGTGTTGGGTCCCCTGGAACTGGAGTTTACAGGCAGTTGTGAGCTGCCTGATGTGGGTGCTGGGAACTGAACTAGGGTTGTCTGGAAGTGCAGCAAGCACTCTTGACCACTAAGCCATTCCTGCAGCCACATAGGAAATGTACGAAAGAAGCTGGAAAAGGTGTTCGTAGTTGACTAGGGCTTGTGGAGGATTTTGAGGAATGGGTGAGGCTTGATTAAGCAAAGACGAGGAGAGTATGAGAAGAAAAAGGCATGAGAAATACAATGAGTATTTTAGACATTTCATATTACATGAGTATTTTTACATGAGCTGCCCTAAAGCCAGAAGCTGTGTCCGCCAATAAAACTTTATGGGTAAATTCACGCCAGAATACTGTTATTTGAATTATGCATCAGCTCTGTTCTCGCTCGAGTTATCATCTCTTGAGAGCTTTGGAGAAGCTCAGTGCCCCCTGACTCAGCTGTGGATAAGTTCGGGGCTACATACAGTGTGAGAGGGATGGCTGGCGCTCAGCCATATAACTTGGTCTAAAGTCCCGGCTCCTTGTGGTTGGGTCTCATAGTTAATGCTTTGAAAGGATGGCTGACAGAGAACGCTGCAATGCAAGGAGATGGTCATGTATCTCCTGAGGTGCCACCACATTTGGACTGGTATTTTGAGTCTTTACTGTGCTACTTGAAGAGCAATTTACCAAGTGTTTGATTCTAGAAATTTCTGAACAATATTCTCTGACCTTAAATGCAGTTTAAAATGGAGTTTAAAACCAAAGCATCTGGATATAAACTCTAACGAGACATTACACAGATGATGGTTTGCCTCGATTGCTGGGAGCTGGGGTCAAGGGATGAAAGGATGGAGGGGCTGCAGCTAAAGGTACATGATACCCATGAGGTGTTCCCATCTTCAAGGAAGGTAGACTAAAGAAATAGTAGAAGTTCAGCTAAATGCATCTCTCACTGAGATATAAAAGGTAGTACACCAACAGCAGGCCAGCAGGCATGGAATAGTTCCATTATATAGATAGATGCCATTTGTGGATTGTCATAGATAGGATGGACATCCTTCCCAGATATCATACAGATAAGATCTGAGCAATCCACAGGGTGCACAGTGTTCCTATGTGTGCCAGTTGGGGACAGCTCCTGAATCAATGTGGGCCTGGCTCTGGAGAATGTTCTCCATTGCATGCCATGGGTCATGTCTTTAGAGATGCCTGCACTCTGAAGTGAGGCTACACGGAGATGGGGCTGTGGTTTAATTATCAGTGGCAAATGTTTTTTTTTTTTTTTTGGAAGTAACTATCACGTAACCATCAAAAAAAGAACTATCAAGTCCTGTTCTTTTTTATATTTATTTATTTATTTATTTATTTATTATGTATACAATATTCTGTCTGTGTGTATATCTGTAGTCCAGAAGAGGGCACCAGACCTCATTACAGATGGTTGTGAGCCTCCATATGGTTGCCAGGAATTGAACTCAGGACCTTTGGAAGAGCAGGCAATGCTCTTAACCACTGAGCCATCTCTCCAGCCCTCAAGTCCTGTTCTTAAGTCAGTGTCAGATTGTATTCAGTTGTGGATTGCGTGAGCAAGGGATCTGTCCTTGATGGCTTGGAGACATGGGCCATTGCTCTTGGCTTTGGGGGAATGGGAGAAGATACGTGAGTTAGTCCTTACCTGAGCTGAAGGTAAAGAACTCTCCCAGATGTTGGCTGTCAGGCAGCGGCACTAGAGAGTTATTTGGAAACCAGGGGTGTTGGAACAGCTGCCAGGAGCCAACCTCTCTAAGAAAATTTGTCTGAGAGCAAGCAATAGTCACATGAAGCCAGAGGTGACTATAGCACTGTGGTTCTTCTTTAGTGGACATGAGGTGTCTTTATACACCAGAACATAAGCTCTGGCGTTCTCATTTGATGATGGCTTGTTTTCAGCGTTAACACTATGTTATGGATTAAAGGAATATTCACGACATACACTGGACCCTGCAGGTCCACTATTCAGATAAAACTGTGTAAAATTCAAAGAACTAAAGGAGCTCTATTTTTATTAAACTTTGGGTTATTTTTATTAGCATTGCATTCAGTAACTTCTTACCCTTAATCTTAAGTCTACTGTCTGTCTTTTAATACATCTATTAGGGTGTTATGTTCTTATAGCTAAGCTTCCCAGGCAGGGATAAGCCTATGTGTACTTATTGCTTCAATGTATGCCTTCCAGGTGCCAGGATTGCTGAATACTCCCAACTGTATGACCAGATCGTGTTCAGAGAGACACCCCCTAAAGGACAGAAGGATGGCTGGTCCAGGACCCAAGAACCCTCTCTCCATAGGCCTGCATCACCTTCCCAGGCCCAGCGTGCTGGTGAGGACTGGCTTTGGCATTCATCCTACAGTAACGGAGAGCTAGCCGATTTCTGTTCCCAGCCAGAGCAAGACTCAAAGTCAAAATATCCCACATTAGAGGCCATCACCAAAAGCATTCCCAGACAGTTGTCGGCAGCTTGTTCAGTGCCTTCTCTTCAAGAATCCGAGCCCCTGCTGGGCTCTGCGCAGCGATGCAGCGTGGTGGTTAGCCAGCCCCACAAAGAGAACTGCCAGGGCTATCTTTACAACTCGCTGGGTCGCAAAGCAGTCGGAGCTAAACTCCAGCCTTATAGCAGGCCCCAGTCATCTTCCTCAATCTTGATAAACAAATCTCTTGACTCCATCAACTACCCAAGTGGGACAGAACAAAAGCCACTGCTGTCTCTACAGAAAAGTTCCAGAGGTGCGAGCCAACAGGACTTGCTGTCGGGTGTGGTGGACTCATGTCAACAGGACACTGGAAAACGCTCTGATCTTACCCTCCAAGACTCACAGAAAGTTCTGGTGGTAAATAGAAATTTACCCTTAAGTGCCCAAGTAGCGACACAAAACTACTTTTCTAATTTCAAAGAGACTGAGGGAGATGAAGATGACTACGTGGAAATAAAGTCAGAAGAGGAGGAAGTGGGGCCCGATCTCTCTCTGAGTCGGGGCAGGAAATCTGACCCAAGTATCCCAGACCCTGGCTGTTCTGGAAACATTTGTAACCACGGCACGTCTTGCTCTTTGAAAGAGCCCGTGAGCGGCAGGCTTGGGCTTCCCCCTTACTTGACAGCATGTAAGGACTCCGACAAACTGGATGATTATCTGTGGAGGGGGCCATCACCCAATCAGCAAAACCTTGTCCAGTCTCTGAGGGAGAAATTTCAATGTCTTAGCTCCAGCACCTTCGCCTAGGATTCTAGAACTGTCTGAATTGGCTCCTCGGTCTTACCAGTTACCAATAGGGATGAGGTGTTTTGTTGTTTTTTAAATATATGTACTAGTTGAAAACAATTTTGTAACTGCCAGGGGTGTAAAACACCCCTTCCTTGCTTTACAGCACGGCGGCGGCGCTTTGTGCTGGCTGACCGTGATGTTTCCCCCATATCCTGACGGTAGCGCACTTACAGCTCTTAGATGACCCCCCTTCCCCACACCCCGAGGAGTTTCCTACTGTGACTCAGAGGCAGCATGAGTCTCTGTCACAGTACTTCAAAAGAGAAAGTAGAGTTATTTAAAGAGTTCTGTGTGGCATTTCTGTTATATTTATGGCAAGACTCAAGAATGACGCGTGCCAGAGACCGGTGGTGAGAATATAGCCTCATGGTGCTTCAAGGTCCCCCCACTGGTGTTCCGATTGCATTGCATTTGGATGCCGCCATGACATGACTACTGGAAAAACTAAACGGCAGTCCTAGGATCCACTTGCTACTAGAAAACAAAACAAAGCAAAATAAGACCAAAAAAAAAAAAAAAAAACCCTTTACCTGTGTTCCTAGACAAGGCCCAGATGGTATGCCACTAATCATGGTAATTCTACAATTTCGGGGTGAAATAAACTATTTTTTTCATGACTTAAAGAAATCCAAGCTCAAAAGAATGTAAGACAACTTAATTACTAGATGAGGGAGACTTCTGGAACAACCTGATTGTTTCTTCATGTTGCACCTAAAAAAGAACTGCTCCCCCAAACACCACAACCCAAAGCCCCCACTATACTGCTTTCTATGCCCATCTCTCATCAATGCAGCGTAGACCAGCAGTTAAAATAAGACAAAACCCACTAATGACTTGTGGAGAGCAATTCCTCATAGACACTTTTCTGAACGCCCTACTTGAGAAGTCTTTGTCACAGAGATGGGAGTTTCACTTCTAAACAATGGTGGCATGGGGCCTCCTTCAGTGTTTCAGAACATATAGAAGACCCGAGCCTCTGGTTGCTGGGCTCTGGCTAGTCACTTCCTCTTTGTTGTAACTGTAGTTCTCTACAGCATTGCACTGTGATACCACACCAGTCTAGCTCCTTGTAGATAGGGACGGAAGATGCAAAGAGAGAAATGAAGACAGATGTGTTGCTGCTTCAGAAAAGCGTTTTAATGAAGGCCCCATAAAGGCTGTCAGACTTTTGTCTCGCAGTACCGTGTTCTCATTTTATTTTATTTTTTTTTTTATTCCAATGGGTTTATTCTTACACACGGCACCATACAGAGCAGCACAGGTCACTGAGCCGGGCCCGCCCCTCACAAAGAGCAAGGACATGAAATACGTAGGGTGCGATGAGTACGCAGCCCAGGGGCTGGAGTATAAGTGACGGGAGGGGCAAGGAGAGGTGGCCCGGTGGGGCTGAGGGCTGGCCAGGAGCACAGGGCACGACAACCAGGGAGAGCAAAGTCCAGAAGTGAGCGGGCAGGTGCTCGTTTGCGGCACAGACACATGGCACCGAGTGCATCGGTGTGGCCCGAGGGGCACAGTGGATGGAGAGAGAGAGGAGAGAGGCCAGAAGAGGCCCTGCGCCCTGCCAAGCTCCTGGGGCAGAGTCCACCCAAATGCGGATCCTAGGAAATGGGGAGGGGCCAAAAAGAGGGGGCAAGGCAAGCGCGGTGGCGGCGGCTTCTGGAGCAGGAGCAGGAACGGCAGAAGTCCATGCAGGAAGGAGCAGAGGAGGGGAGGGGCAGGAAAGCTCCCCCCAGGAGCAGCTGGGCCAGTGGGCTTGAGTGCCCCCGCCCCTCTGGGCCTCGTCGCTCTGGCCGGCCGGCGTGGGCCGAGCTCCCTTCTTCTCCATTCAGCGAGCCTGGCGCAGCGTCCAGCCGGGCCTGGTCCGTGTTCTCATTTTACACAGGGGAATATTCTGGAGTCTTTCCTCACCCTCTCAGTTTCCATTTTAACTTATTTCTCTTTGTTCAAATTAAACAGTCAGTTCCATTTAGAAAGATATGATAAGAATTGTTGGGAAAGATGTCTGACCTATCATAATGGTAAGCCATAATAATGAATCACACACAGCTTCCCATGATCCTTTTCTTCTTGTTAACTCCAGGCCCCTTTCAGTTTCAACTGTGCAACATAAAAATGTGACCGTCCTTATGTTACAAATAAGTTCCTACGGCGTTTGTGTTGTTCTTGTTGCTTTGAGTTTCCTGTCCTTCCGAACCCTTCACTCTTCCTGTAGTGACCGAGACAACATTTGGGGCTGAAGGTGACACTTGGTGGTGGAGCCCTTGCCTCGAGTTCTCAGGCCCTGACTGACCCCCAGCACTGATTTACATGGTTCTGAAAACATTCCTTCCCCCCCCCCAATGCTTTTATTTAAGCATGATGTTAGTTTTCCAGATAAAGCAATAGCAGAAAAGACGAGAACTCTGTTCTTAGAATTTACTAGACAAGTGCAAACACATTTGTTTCATTTGTTTGGTTTGCTTGTTTTTTTAAAATTACCTGACCATGTTTCAAGAGATGTAGTTTACTGTTTTGTTATTTTCTTTTTGTCTATGTGACGCACATTCCAATATAGTCCACGTTACTGTTCTGTCTGAATCTCAGAAATGATTAATTCTTCACACCAGTGTTTTGTTGCACAGTTTGGTGTCAGCCTACAAAGGTGGGTGTTGTACAAAATGACTATGTATACAGTCCTTTGGGTTCTAGGATAAATCTGTAGTTTTATTGATCACCTCTGTGTAGAGGCTGCAGACTTTGAGAGCCGTGTATGTATGTGTGTGTGTGTGTGTGTACGCACGCGGATGCTCCCTCAATGTTATCAATTCAGTGCTTTTGTTTAAAATGGTTCTTTTGCAGGTGGGGTGGCAATGTATATACTTGGGGGGAAGTTTTATGTACTTAAAAGTTCTTACCTGGTTCCTGTGCTGAAGGTTCCAATTTTATATATATATATATATATGTTCACGTTTCACCTCCTATTTTTCTTTGTGGAGAAAGCAGTGCATCTTGGAAACCATGGTTTAAATACTGTATATAAGACAATTAAAGTTAGTAATGTCCATTATTTAATAAAGTTTGTAAAGTGCAAAGTAAAATTTTGTTTGAATTGTATTTGCACTAGAACATATGATTTTTTTTCCCCAAATCATTTGGCTATAATACTCTTGTCTTGCCTTGTGAGCCACAGAGAAAATTATTCAAAGTAAGTTAAATCCTAGTTAACTTTCTCAACTTGACATCGGCTACAAGAAAAGCCTCATTTAAGGACATTCCTAGATATGATTGGCCCATGGTCATGTCTGTAAGGGATTGTCTTGATTATTAATTGATGTTGGAGGGTCCCTCCCACTGTGGGCAGCACCCTAGGCAGGTGATCCTGGACTACATAGGAGAGCCAGCTGAACATGAACTGGTGAGCCAGCGAGCAAGCTAGCCAGCCCCATTTCTAATGGTTTTTGCTCCAGCTTTCCAGCTTGAGTTCCTGCCTTGACTTCTCTCAATGCTAGACTGTGGGCTGGAAGAGTAAGTAAGCTGAGATAAACCTTTTCCTTCCCTAAGCTTCTTTGGTCATGGTGTTTCTTCGTCATGGAGGAACTAGGGCAGAGGACATTCTAAGTCTCACTGGCTCATGACAAACCAGTTGTCTAGATTGCTTTTGAAATAATAAACTTAGGGTTCAAAATGGTTTCTGTTTTATTGACAGGAAGCTAAAATAAGCCAGTCACTAGATTAAAAACCTTTTCATTGAAAAATATAATAACAAGACATCTTTTATTATTAAATTGAAAAGTTAATCTAAATTTTTGGTAAAAAGTCAAGTTTAGTTCATACAACTTTACATTTCGATTTTTCTTGGATAGATTAAAATTATAGAGACAAAAGCATGCATCTATAAATGGGTAATTACTAAAGCTTTGTGAAAAAATCCATTTCCAAATATAAACAAGCCCTAGCCAATTCAGTTGAAAATACAGGCTCCCTGATTCCAGAAAGCTGTTGAGCATCTTTCTTTAAACTGAGGCATCTCTAACATCATTCTGAAGAGGCCTGGGGTCTTCCCTACTGTGATGACTTCCTGGAAGTCACGTGTTAGGCAAGCCAATGACATAAATAAATAAATAAATAAATAAATAAATCCATAATGTGAATAAGTTCTCTGCCTAAATCTTCAGAAGAAAGGAGAAATATTTCAATCTCAGTGAATTGTCTTTTGACATTAGAAGAAGACGACTTATTATGAAGAGTAAGTGTTAATAGTTCTTTATGAGCCCTTAGTTTTCTGTGTGAGCTATGGCTTTCTCTAGCTACCCAGGTAAGGCTACACTCAATTCTTTCACTCAGGATGAGAATTCAGTAAAAGAAACTGTTACTACATTTTTGCAACATTTGTGTCAATCAATATGTCTTTATCAGAAACCTTGTGTGCGTAAGATCTGAAGATTTATTGTACATATTAATTTTTACTTTAAAAAGTTTCAAGACATAAATACATTCTCATATTTTTCTTCTCCCCCACCCCAGCCCCATAACTAGCGTATAGCATGGAACGCCAATGTTACTTTGGCATTTTAAAACTAGATAAAGTAAGCAGGGCATGGTGGCAGATGCCTTTGATTCCAGCACTCAGGAGGCAGATCTCTGTGAGTTTGAGGTCAGCCTGGTCTAAAGAGTGAGTTCCAGGACAGCCAAAGATACACAGAGAAACCCTGTCTCAAAAAAAAAAACAAAAAACAAAAAAAAAGTTAGATAAATGCAAAACCTCACTGCACAATGTAGAGAAGAGATTCTTCTATCTTCCCTCTTAGTCCTTACCTGGACACTCTGGTTGGATCTAGGGACACAATTAATACATAGCCAATTAACATGAGAAAAATATTACAGTTTTATTAGTTTTATATAGATATGGGTGGGATGGGAAAAGTCCTTCTCTCTAAATGTTGCTTTTATTAGTTAATGAATAAATCTGTTTCGGCCAGTGGCATACATAGCAGGGCAGAAGCGAGCTAGGCAGAAAAACTAAACTGAATGCTGGGAGAAAGAAGGCAGAGTCAAAGAAACGCCATGGAGCTGTGAGGTGGAACCTTGCTGGTAGTCATGAACCTCGTGGTAAAATATAAAATAATAGAAATGAGTTAAACAAAGATATAAGAACTAGCTAGCAGTATGCTTAAGTGGTTGGCCAAGCAGTGATTTAAATAATACAGCTTCTGTGTAATTGTCTCGGGTCCGAGCTGCTGGGAATGAAAACGTGGCCTCCAACAACACATGGGGATATTTGCAGAAGAATAAAAACCAAAGAAATGGTCAAAGCATGGAAGTTTTAGATATTAATAACTCAGTGAAAGAATGCAAGGACAAAGGATATTTGGGCCAGGGTAGTAAATTTGAGAGATATTATTAACAGCTACAAAGTCAAAGATGGGGCTGCAGACATAGATGCTGGAGGGAAATGAGGGCTACTTCAGAGCTTTATACAGATTCAGTGCAGCCCCAGTGACCAGTCTTTGATATCAAGGCGATTCTCCAGGAGAATCCATACGACCTTTTGTCAGGAAATTTTCAGCTGATTGTGCCTTAAAATAAGCAACTCGCCAAATAAGCATATTCTGGAATGGTGTACTCTTTACTTTTTCCACCATTCCATGTCACTAAATTAGTTTAGGGTGTTTACAATGCATTTGAAAGCTCTTTTGCAGGAGATCAACGTTCCCTTTTAGACAAACATTCTAAATGGTAGGTAGCACATGTACCTCTTGTCTAATTTGATCTCATACCATGCCTTGTGTAGACTCTGCACAGTACGGGCCAATTTGTACTTGACCAACTCGTGTTTAATGATTGACTAAACAGAGTCCAAAACTTACTGAAGCCCAAAGCAAGAGAGAACAGTCAAACCAGGGGCATGTGGAGACAAGTCTGAGTAACAAGTAGTTAGCTTTTAGAAACTCATAGCAGGACCAGAGTGATGACTCGGTGAAGACCATTGGCTGACAGTGCAGAGGACCTGGGTTTGAATCCCAGCACCCACATGACAGTTCAGAGCTATCTGTAACTTCATGGTCACCACATGTGGTGTTCATACGTACATGCTTGCAAAACACTCATACACATAGTAGAGCAAATAAATTCATAGCACCGTCAGTAACACAGTCATTGAGAAAGTGGCATTTCATGAGTCCTAGCCCTTTCCTATCTCTTGGATTCTGGAGATGTCTTATTTTGAAGATTTCCAGATGCTTTCAGCTAAGCATCAATATATCAGGGTGGTACCTAAGCACCAATGCATCAGGGTGGTACCTAAGCACCAATGCATCAGGGTGGTACCTAAGCACCAATGCATCAGGGTGGTACCTAAGCACCAATGCATCAGGGTGGTACCTAAGCACCAATGTATCAGGGTGGTATCTAAGCATCAATGTATCAGGGCGGTACCTAAGCATCAATGTATCAGGGTGGTACCTATGCATCAATGTATCAGGGTGGTACCTAAGTATCAATGTATCAGGGTGGTATCTCATATCATCCTGGGAGTTTCATTTGGACAAAAGCCTTTCGTGGTCATTGATTGCTACTAGGGATGTGAAGAAAGCAATCAGTAACTGAGCACATAGATACGGGAAGAGAAGTCAGGTGGAGTGTAGGGAACAATCACAGGAGGCTGGGTTTCAAAAGACATGCCTTGCCTACTTTACAATATGGTGCATGCCACAGGCAAAGTCCCCTTTATAGACTAGAAAGGGCCTTATTTCTCAGACAGTGGCTTTGTTCACATATAGCGAGCAATTTGGAAAGACAAGGGGCAGGCAGACTCACTAATTCTAAAGCCCTGTGGTTTTAGTAGAGCATAAAAGAACAGGACTTCGATAGTGATCAGAACTTCTGCTGTGTGGGCAAACACAACCCCCAAATGCCCTGTTTGCATAGCAATGTACAGCTGTCCACAGGGCTCTCACTGAACCCCAAAACAAGACCGTGGTGTAAGCAAATTCCTTCTTCCATAAACAAGTTAAGCTGAAGTCTGTGAGTTTAGAGGTTGAATATAAGTTGTGCAATGAGAGAAAAAATTTGAAAATAAAAACCCAAATTTCTAACTTATATAGAAGACAGAAAAGAGGAAGGAGTGGGGGCTGGGCTAGCTTATTTGGTCCTGGATTCTGGTGAGGCAGTGCTATGAGGAGAAGATAGAAAAGGTGCAAAATCAACATTAGTGATGGTGACTTGCTTTGACCTCTGGGGGAGATGGCTTCTTTGTTCCCCTTTATGGGCTTGGTTGGCAGCTAGAACGCAGATGTTCTAGATAAACAATAAAGAATCTTCTCTTGGCAGAAAGTGAATGCCCATTACAGAAAGCATGAAGAACACGATGCCTCTTTGAGGGACTTACCATCTGAGCCAGCTCACTAACAACTTCTACCTTCCAGGCCTCTGCAAGCCTCCCTAGGCTGCCGGTGTATGAGATCAAAGAGTCGCCTTGACTGTTAGGAATTCGCACCAGGCCTAAACTACTGTTCATATCCTGTTCCCTAAAGTACCCTCTAGCTCTGACTCCCTTTGTGAGGGACAGGAGGCTTTCCTCTGGGGTATCGCCACCTGAATTGTCTAAAACGGATGTCATTTCCTCTGACCCCTTGTGCATTCCTCCAAAGCATCTTCTCCAGATGCAATCTTTCTCCAGGAATCTCATGGATTCCTTACTGGTCATCTGGCCTCCCTCATTCTCCTCATATTCCTATCCCTTCTCCCCATCGTAGCCAGCATACTATGTCTACACACAAGTAGAATGGTGTCCTCCACCCAACTCTCCATGGTCTCTCTTCTTCAGGATTCCCCCACTCTGCCTATTGTCCCCATGTGCTTGGTCCTCAACACCGAACTCATTGCTGAGAACCATGAGGGGAGTTTACCTGTTTACAGGCTAGTAAGTTAGCCCGCCTTGGCTCCCCAGGTCAGGGGAAAAGGCATTATTATATCCCTGCAGGCAGAGTGGGCTTCATATTTGCAGGGGCCCTTGCTCCCCCTGGCTCACCACATTCCAGGAGGGAAGAAGGTACCACATATGCTTTAAGTTCATTCCAGAGATAAGAAATACTGCATTTAGAAATCCCCAGTCTTAAAGGGACAACTATCAAACCTGCCCTAACAGATGAATGCATTTGGCTGAAGAGATGGCTCAGAGGTTAAGAGCACTGGCAGCTCTTCCAGATAACCTGGATTCAATACCCAGAACCCACATGGCAGCTCACAACCTTTCTGTAAAGACAGTTCCAGGGTGTCCAACACTCTCCTCTGGCTTCCATAGGCACTGCATACATCTAATGCAGATGTACATGCAGGTAAAAGTGCTGTATGGAGGCTCACACTTTCTGGACTGAAGATCTTTGTGTTGACAGAGTGCTGTTCCCACCGCCACGCTCGCTATTCCTCCTCATCCAGGGAGAGGGTTAGCCCATGGATTGCAATCTCCATCACACCATGCACTTACCACCACTATATCCTACCATCATCCCAAGTAGCCTCTGTATTTTGATGGATACTGGCCTCTCGGGCTCTTGATTTGATCACTCTGGTGATCCCTGTCTCCTTTGTTTTGGCCTCTGCACAGAACTACTGTCCTTTGCTGCAAAGAACATAGAAGCCGCCTCTAGCAATTTTTTGATCATCTCTTTCTTTTATCCTTTATCTTCTTATGTTTTAAAAATTATGACAAGATACAAATAACACATAGGTTATCATCTTAACCATAGCTCTGGGGCGATGGTCTTTCACGAGATTAGAGACCGGCTATGGCATGGCAGTTGGTTCTTCAGCGTGGCTTGCCCATGCTCCTCATTTTCCTCCCCTACTCCAGCCTCTTAGGTAACTCAAGCTCATTATGCTTTCTGAACTCCATGCCTCTGTTCACGTGGTCCTTTCTACCCCTTCTGTTCACTACCCAACATCCACTCCTGCCTTTGTGTAGCTCCTAAGCCATCCTTGAGGCTTGCCTTCAATTGCCAAGTGCCACTTCTTCCAGGAAGCTTTTTGATGGCCCTCTGGGTTTAAGGTGGTGCCACACCTTGGCACTTTTATGAGACCCAGAGCCATTATGCTCACAACTCCCCTTTAAGTAGCATGTGACCCACAGCATTCTACACAGTAAACCCAATGAGACCTGGGTTTGGAACTGTCTTGTTCACAGGGGATTCCTTCCCACATGGTATAGTATAGCTCCTAGAATGGAATAAATGAACTCTATAGATTTGTACATTTTTTTATTTTTTATGCATGTTTGTAAATGCCTGCAAAGCCCACAAAAGCCAGGAGACAGTGACGGACCCCCTGGAATCTACCATGTGGGTGCTGAAAATGAACCCTGGTCCTCTGTAAGAGCGGCCAGTGCTTTTAACCTTTGGGCTCTGCATGGCCATAAAATAGTGTTTTAAACTCAGGTATATTGTTGAACTTGTATCCACCCACACTGAATCACTCAGGTCCACTAGGAAAGAACATTAGAAAACACATGCTTTAAAGACCTTATATAATAGATACCTTTCTTCCTCCTGTAACTGACTCTTCTTAAGCAGTGTTTCCTTTTCAGGCAATTAAACTTAGACAGCTCTCTTGATGTGTGGTCACAACTGCTCGTCTATAAGCCAAACCTGGAAATTTTGTCTCTCAATTTCTATTTTCTGTGGGTGGATTTTTCTGCCCCACCAATAAGCTCCCAAATAACCACATGGAGACTTCTTATTAATTATGAAAGCTCAGGTGATAGCTTTCGCTTGTTTCTAATTAGCCCTATAACTTCAATTAGTCCATTTCTACTCATTACTCACTGCAACGTGGGTCATGGCTTGTTACCTCATGCTTCCTCTGCATCCAGATGATGGCTCTGCACTTCTTCTTCTCAGTGTCCTCTGCACCTGGAAATCGTGCTTAGCTATTGGCCATTCAGCTTTTTATTAAACCAGTCAGAGAGACATATCCTTACACAGCGTAATCAGGTATCTTGCAACTATTCTGTTACAGTGTAAGTGTCTGATGCCTGGGTATGGTAGTTAGCCTTCAGACACTGGGACAAAATACCCAACAGAAACAACTTAAAAAGAAGAATGTTACATTTTGGCTCAAAGCTATGTCCATGGGTGGCTGGCTCTGTGGCCTTGGAAGTGGGAGCATGTGGCTAACAAGGCTGCTCACCTCATGGCAGCAAGGGGAGAGGAGGGGAAGGGAAGGGAGAGAGGAGGGAGGAGGAGAGGGGAGCAGCAGAGAGGAGAGGGATCCGAAAGATCTAAGAACAAGACGCATTCTTCAAGATTATACCTTAGTTACCTATTTCCTCCAGGTAAGCCCTACCTCTCAACAGTCCATTCAGCTATAAACTCACTGATGAACTAACCTATTGATGAATTCATGATTCAATCATCTCTCAACTATGCCACCGGCTGGGAAGCAAGCTGTTGAAGGAGCTACGGGCTGCATTCTTGAAGCCTGGCTCCCAGCCACCTGCTAGCTTTACCCGAAATAACAACACACAAAACTGTATTCTTTTAAACACTGCTTGGCCCATTAGCTCTAGCCTCTTACTGGCTAATTCTCACATCTAAGTTAACCCATTTCTCTTAATGTGTGTAGCATCAGTCTTACCGGGATTCAGTATGTCTGACCTGGCGGCTGGCTTCATCACATCTGCCCTGGAGAGCAGAGGCATGGCATCTGGCGTCTGCTCACTTCCTCTTCCTCCCAGCATTCTGTTCTGTTTACTCCACCTACCTAATTTTCTAACCTACCAGGCCAAGCAGTTTCTTTATTAATTAACCAATGAAATCAACAGATTGCTATATGACACTCCCACATCATCCCCCCCCCCCCTTTCTTGATTTTCGAGACAGGGTTTCTCTGTAGCTTTTTTTTTTTTTTTTTGGTTCCTGTCCTGGACCTAGCTCTTGTAGAGTGCAGTTTCTTTATTAATTAACCAATGACTTTCCCACATCATTTCCCCTTTTTCTGTTTAAACAAAAAGGAAAGGCTTTCACTTTAACATAGCAAAATTACATATAACAAAACAGTTATCAAGTAAGAATTACAGTTACAATATTTATATCTATTTTATCTTTTATCATAACAAAGGAAAACAACTATAACTATCTATCTATTCTTCAACTCCATCAAAGACACCAGAAGGATATAATATTACTTAAGTAAATGAAAAGGAAGCAACTTACAAAACTCTAGAAATCACAGAGACATCTCACTGCCTGGACAGTCATCCAAAGTTCCTCTGTACCGTTGGGGTATCCATCTTCAGCCTACAGGCCCATAGTATCCAGAGACATTTCCATGAAGCAGGAAATTTCAAAGGCAATTCAGTAACTATCTGCTGTGTCCTGCAGAATGTCTTGCAGACTCTTTCATAAGTCAGGAACCCCGAAAGACCATCTCACCTTTAGGCAAGTTCAGCAGTCCTCTCTCTGTGGGTTCTTTGTGTCCAGTTGATGCAACAGTCCAAGCAAGAGCAGTTTTCTTGCCCAAAAGGCTAACCAACTCCATAAGGATCCTCTTCGTTGCCCATCTTCCTCTTGAAGTAGATTGGTGCTGTCAGGAGCAGATGTGTCTCATTGTCATGAAAAGCCCTAAGTTATTAAAACATTTAAAAATGCCATATTCTGTAGTCTTTGAAAGATATGAAAAATGTCTATTTAACTGAAACATATCTCTATATATCTAGAAAATCTAACTAACATGACTACAAGCTTGACTATTATAGATGACTATCCATTAACAACCTATATACATTACATTTTTACATGAACTACACAATCACAATACCTTAGTCAAGGTCAGAAATACATATACATATAACAAGATTGACCTTAAATTCATATCAATAAAGTCAAATCCATACCAATGCAAATTATTCATATCTCTATCATATCCCACTTTAAATGTAAAAGAACATTTATAAACAATATTTGGGAATATGGACGTAGTTATTTCTCTTCAAACTGCTTCCTGCTGCATGGGGGCACTGTTATTTAGGTCTTTCATGGTATAACCTGTGTGCTAGATTCATCTCAGTTAGCAGTCGAGTGAAGTAATTTTTTGAAGGTGTTCACAGCAACCCTTCAGGAGGGTGTGGTCCATCATACCATATTGGGATAGAAGCAATCCACAGGACTCATCCTCTGTGAAAACAAAAGAAGAAACTCCTTTCCAAAGCATCATGTCCGTAGATCCAAATTTTAAAGTCAAGGTATTTTCAAAATATCATGTTGGATTAGTTCAGCAGCATTTATAAACAAATATCTTTTAGCAGATGTTGCTACTTCCTCACCATTAAAACAATTCAAAGAGAGCATAATAGCATACAGTATCAAAATTCTCTGTGTATTTTCCATCTTTGTGCAGCTTTGTTTTAACCTCTATTTCATTTATTTTTACTTTTAACTTTTTGCTTTTTGTGACAGGTTCTCTGTATATCTTTGACCTGGAATAACTCTGTAGACCAGGCTGTCCTTGAACTCTCAGAGATCCTTCTGTCTCTGCCTCCCAGGCATTGGGATTAAAGGTGTGTCCTACCACACCTTGAAGTCACAGAGGTCAATCTACCTCTGCCTCCCAAGTGTTGGGATTAAAGGTGTGTATTACCACAATCAACTACTCTCTTTCTTCCTATTTTTTTTTGTTTTTTACTTTAAGAACTTTAACTTTTAGCCTGCATATATTTTTTAACACACTGTAAATCATTTAAAGGTTTTCTTCGACTTTGAATCTTTCTTTTACTGTATATGTTTCTTTTTTGACCACATGAGTCTTTAATTTACCAAGCAATATTGGTAGGACTAAAGCCGTGGCTTTGCCAGCTAGATCCAGCTTATTCCTTAGCTTTCCAGCATCATGGCGTACTGACTGTAGCCATTTTTATTGCCACAACTCTATGGCGTTTCAAGGTCCCTGCCAGCAAGCAAGCTACAACACTCAAATGCTCTCTCTGTAGCTGACCTCCTGCCTCAAAGAGTCAGAGTTTGCCCTGGCAGGATGGCCCAGAAAGCTGGCATTTTAAAACAACTCAGCTTTTTTCCTGCTACTGCTGAAAGCAAACAAGCATTCAGTCGGCTTTTATCAACACCATTTAAGTGTTTCGTGACAGAACCTCTTAAGAGTTGCAGGGTTTTGCAGCTAAAGCTGAGTCAGGAAGCCTCTCTTAGATGAGAGCACTTGTTTGCCTCTAGCAAGCAGAGCAGACCCGAGAAATTGCTGCTACCAAGAAAACATGCTTTCCTCTATTCTTTCCCAAGCTTTCTCAGCCTTTCTGTGGATTAAGTTATCCACGTGGGTGCCATTCTGTTGAAGGAGCTGCAGTTCCTTTGGGGCATAAGCTAGCCAGGCAGCCGGAAGCTGGGTGGCAGGAATGTAGCCCTCAGCTCCCTTCTACAGCAAGCCTTCACTGTCTGAGTTTTTGAGAGGGACTCTCATATTGAATAACACTATGTAAGACTCCAAATGCTCCTCACAGGTAAGCACCCTGGCTTGGGCTAGGCTGTGCTGTCTTCAGGTTCAGGCTGGGCACAGACTCTGGGCTTATCCACATCAGTATTCTGAGCATTTGAGTAAACCATCTCAATTGTCCCAGCAGCACAGACATTTGTTATACTGAACTTTCAAGTTATTTTTTTTTCTTAATTGCCCTTTAAGATTGCAAGTAAGTCACAATGGACTAGCCCTTAGTTTGGTGTCAAACAGTGTGAAATATGACATCATATAAGGCATTTCTCAGACAGTGTTTTGGTTTTCATCCACTTTTTTTTTCTTTTAGTCAAGGAAGAGCGGAGAGCTGATATGAATTCATGGTAACCCATAATTCAGGGATTCAAACAAATGACCTTAATGTCCAATGCAAGAACAAACAAAACAGTCCCCTTAAAATTTTATGACTAGAAAATGTAAATTAATTGTTTAAGACAATTGGCCTGCAGGTGAGAGGATAGATTATACCTTAGTATGTCGCTGAATTTAGGGTGGAGCACAGCACTCTACCAGACTGGATCACCGTGAGCTCTGTCAAGGGTGTTTTCCATTACTATAACGGATTCCTGAGATAGGCAGCTTTTGGGGGGGGGGGTTTATTATGAGCTCATGGCTTGAGACAAATGACTGGCCTATAGTTTTGGGGTCCGTGGCAAGACCACCCAGGAGGGGTGTGTATGCGGAACAAAGCTGTTTGCCTGATGGTAGCTGGAAGGAGAGAAGGGAGAGAGGTCCCAATATCCCTTCCATGGGCACATCTCTAATGACCTAAATTCCTACATCGAAGCCTCAACTCTTAAAGTAGCCCTCTATCTTCCAATGACATCACAGGCTGGTGACCAGATCCTTAACATATGGGCTTTGGGGGGGGGGTACATATCCAACCCACATCAATGATGAAGAGTGAAGACAGCCCCCCAAATACTGTCTTCAAAAGGACTTCCGGTCTGACTCACTTCCATTATAGGGATTTTTCCTAACAAGTTTTTATGGTTCCCAGTTCCAATCAGGTGCACTTTTTTTTTTTTCTTATTGTGACGGCCTTTCCTAGGTAGAGCTTTCAGGTACATGGTGTTACATAACATCCTGTTTGGAGCCTGCTTGGCCATGCAATTCAAAAACATGACCCCTGTGTCAGGAGATGGCTCACCAAGTAAAGGCACTTGCTGCCAAACTTGCGAAATTGAGTTCTAGTCCCAGAACTCCTGCCCCCTCCTCAACTCCATCCCACTCTGTAAAAGTTGAAGTCGTCCGACCTCCACTTGGGGGCCTTGGCAAGCACATCCATACACATGAGTAAAATGTTTAGACAGGAAAAGAAGGAGGATCATCCTTGGAGTTGGGCAAACTGACAGATCTGCCAAGAACTTCTCTGCATCCCCAGATTCTCCTGGTTGGAAATCAAGCGCATGCCATGCAATTCCTTACACCGGTTGGGGTTAAACGGTCTATCTAGAAGCACACGGGGCAGTGTGAGCACCCCAAAAATGCCTACCTTGGACGAATTTTTACCCCACCTTACTTGGGGGCTACACAGTTGCAACCTTATTCCCTCTGGCCTCGGAAATTACAAACCTTGTAAAACTCTCAGTCCTAAACCAATGACGTTAACTTACTTGCATAAGGCTACAAAGTCAGCGATGCAAACTCCAAGTACTGACTCATTTACCCTTAGGCCTCTTCCCACTTCCGACGTAATAAACCCTCCCTTCTGGTCTAAACTGGACTTAGAACCACTACCTCCTAAGTACAGTGAGCTGCATGCTAAACATCAAGGGTGGCACCAAGTTTTGAGGCAGAAGGGTGGGTCTTACAACCTCAGGGAAAGGGCTCAGCACCACCGCGAAGCCCCACCTACTCTCTTGACTTTCAGGCAACTCCAACCAGCAGCCTCGCGTCCGCTGGCCCCCGCCCTCAGAACGTCACCGCCACTAGGTACAGTGCCCCCTAGGGGCCTCTGTTCCTCCCACGAGGAAGAGCCTAGTCTTTTCCTGCTGCTGGCCCGTTACTGTGTAGCTTGGCTCTCTCTGGCGCCAGCCTCGCCAACCCAGGGAGGAACTTGCTGCAGCATCTCGGCACCACCGGAGAATCAGTCGCCCCGTGTTCCGCAGCAACATGAGCGCCCGCCTGCCCCTCCTGCTGCGCCAGCTCGGCCAGCAGCAGCTGCCCCGGGGCCCAGCGTGTCGCCTCCGTGAGCTGTGTAGCTCCAGCAGCAGCAGCAGCAGCGGAGGTGGTGACCCCGAGGGGGTGCGCGGGCGGGGGCTGCAAGATGGCCAGGCCTTCAGCATCCCTGGAACAGGCAGTACGGAGGCCTCTGGGACGATCTCCATCGTCAGGTGAGTGTCTGGCTTGCCTGCACGCAGGTCCCCAACTAGGGACCTAAGGATGGGACAGCAGAGCTCTCGGTAGCCGGGAGACTCGAGGGACCGTTTCCGTAGGGCGGAAGGCAGAGAATGCTTGGTGCCAACTTGCAAGGGCTCCTGGCTATTGGCAGTGAGGACGTGTGTGTGTGTGGGGGGGGGGGGGGGCTCGGGGTATGGGACCCTGTGGGAGAGGGCATCCCCTAGCCGCCGCGCGCGCCTCACGGACCGCACGCCCCGCTCCACGTGCGTCACCCGCCTCCGGCTCTGATGCAACCACGCCGGGCGTGGCGCCGACAGAAAAGGGGCGGTGCGGCCCAGGGCGGGAGAACTGCGAGGAGGATGGCTCTGCCACTCCGCCACTGCTGTCCCTGCCCCAGGAGGCTCCGGCGAAACCCGCTGCGGAAGCCCTGGAAGTCGTGGCGCAAAAGTCCCGAATATCGCCGCTCGGAGAGCAGGCAGGGTCCAGCGCGGTTGTGTCTGGAAAGTTCATTTCTTGTCTAGTGGCGATCTGTGCAGACCCGAGGCTGTGTCCTGTCCCCACATCCCGCCCGGTTCCTCAGCCTTCTGTCCCCCTGTGGGAGAGACCGGGAAGCAGGCCCTAGCCAGAGAAGTGGGTTTGCAGGGCCACTGCAGTGCACGGGGACACGCCCAGGACCTACCTGCAGGTGGCGGGAAAGCGCTTACCGATCTAGCTCCCAAATGGAACTGTGGAAACAGTTTTTAAATGAGCAAAAATATAAGACCTGGGGACTGTCGCACATAGCCCGCAACAAATAAATTATGACCTGCAAACTTTGTGTAATGGGCATGAGAGTAAATACTTAAGATTTAGTGGACTAAGAAGCAAAATTTAAAATATCACATAGGTACGTTTGTGTCAAGGAAAAACAAATTCTCACTTTTTTTTTGATAAAATTCAACCTTTTATGAACTCTGAAGTTTGAATTTTCCTGTATTTTTCCATGCTATGAAATATCCTTAGTTTTATGTTTCTACGTTGTTTAAAAATGTGAGTTCAAGCTAGGGAGATCACTCATTAGCTAAGCACTGGCTGGGATTGGGTGTGGTAGCATACTCTTGCCTGTGTCCCCTCCCGTTCCCGTGACCCCTCCCCCCACCACCATCCTGGGAAGGTGGAGACAGGCAGATCCCTGGAGCTCACTGGCCTGCTCCCCACAGAGTCCAATAGCTCCAGACCAATGACAGGTCCTGTTTCCACAACCAAAGTGGACAAATGTTGAGAGGCAATACCCGAAGTTGACGTGTGGTGTGTCCACACACCAACACATGTGCACCCGAACATACATCACGACATTAAATAAAAATGTATGTGTACGTGCATGCATTCCTAGCTAGTGGGTGGGAGCTTTCTGGTTCTGCTGCAGAACCAGAGGTCAGTGCTGAGGAATCAGATGTCTTTTTTTTTTTTTTTTTTTTTTTTTTTTGGCCAAAGTCTGTACTACTGCATGTGAGAGCTTGGACAAGCTATTGGTCTCAGCATCTTTACCTGCAAATGGAACCCTCAATGCTACCTACTTCAAGGAAGCAATCCTAGAATGCATATTCTGAATAGCTCTGAACCTAGTTCTGTTGATTGTGTCTTGTGGTTGCTGTTGGCCAGGAGGCCATGGCAGCAAATGTATCCCTGCTGCACCTGTGGGATTTGGAAAGTGGAGAAGAGATCAGATTAGATATCACCTGCAGGAAGAAGCTGTACAAGAGCCATCATCCGTGTGCATCAGAAAAGATGTGGCATCAAGGCCCCAGGAAGCACAGTGACCTTTATATGATGGAGTGGGTCAATGCCTGTGATGTGAAAGGTCATTTGGGGAAATACTGTGATTTCTGGTTGTCCAGCATCTGATAGAATCAAGAAAGTATCAGCCCCCGACACTTGCAGGACGGGCGACTGCAGTGAAAACTACAGAGTTGAGTCTGGCTGTTTGTTGTTCCCCGTAGGTCCATATACAGAAAGCTTGGGCCACAGAGTGGTGCTCTGGAGGCTACTAGGGGGTGGAACTTTTGAGAAATGGCACCTTGTAGAATGTGCTTAGGTCCTCATAGACCCACCTTGAAGGCAACGGTGGGGATTTGACTCAGCATCCTCTCACCTGTCCTTTTTGGCTCCTGATGGGAGGAGTTTTGCTCTGAGACATATGCCTGCAATGCTGGGCTGCCCTTGCTGGAGGCCACCAGATCTCAGGCAGCAGCATCTCCAAGACCATGAGCCCAAGCATAGCTTTTCTCTTTAGAAGTTAATTACTTCGGGTATCTTCTTAGAGTAATGAGGCAGTGATTTGTTGTTGGGTTGTGTTTTTGTTTTTTTACTCCTTGGAGGGTCCACTACCCAGTTCTCAAATAAATACACAGACACTTACTCTTTCTTATGAATGTCTGGCCTTATTTGGCTTATTTCTAGAGAGCTTTTCTTAAATTATCCCATCAATCTTTTGCTTCTGGGCTTTTATCTTTCTCTATGGCTTGCTGTGCAGCTGAGTGGCTGACCCCTGATGTCCTCCTCTGCTCCTTTTCTCATTCCTCCATCCTCTTTTTTTTTCCTATTTATTCTTTCTGTCCGACAGCCCCGCCTATTCTGTCTCCTGCCAGCTATTGGCCGTTCTGCTCTCTATTAGGCCAATCAGGTGCTTCAGACAGGCAGAGTAACAGAGCTTCACAGAGTTAAACAAATACAGCATAAAAAATGCAACCCATCTTTGCATCATTAAGCAAATGTTCCACAGCATAAATGAATGTAACGCATCTTCAACTAATATTCCATAACAGTGGCTAGTGTATCTAGGGACAACAATGACATCTTTTAAGGATTGTTGCCTCGCCAATATTCTTATGACACAGGATGATCATACGAAGAACAAACAAAAACTGACAAACAATAAAAAATTTTTTCCTCTTTTTAGTTAAGAATACATTCAGAAGTGTTAGATCCTTAATTTGAAGTTTGAGACGTCAATTTATTGTTTTCCTTTTGATACATATGGATGAGTGAACTAATGATGAAACAGTTCTGTGTCTAGGTTGTTAAAAAAAAGCCTTTCATGGAGCTAGAGAAATGGTCCATCGCTTAAGAGCACATTCTGCTGCTATTGCAGAGGCTCTGAGTTAGGTTCCCAGGTCTCATCACATTGGCTGGGAGGCTCATAACCACACATAACTCCAGCTCGGGGAATGCAAATTCCTCTTTGGGCCTCCATACTTATATACTTAATAAAAATAAAATCTTTTTAAAAAATTCCATCAATACCATAATACATTTTTGGAAAGAAAAGAGGATGCTTCATTAACCAACAGCAATTTTTTTTTCCGTTTTCACATAAATTGGCAATGTGTCTTTCCTTGTCTTAGATTTGATGAAATAATGTGTATAAGATAATCTTATTACTCTCAAATTCAGCTCATGCAGAAAACAGAAAAAAGAACCAGGATACTTATCTTTTTTTTTTTCTGTTTTGTTTTGCTGCTTTAATAATAAAATACCACAGACTGAGTAATTATAGAAATTTGTCTCCACTGTTTTGGAGTCTGAGAAGTCCACTGTCAAGGAGCTGACATTTGACAGGGGCCTCGATACGTCACAGCACAGCTGAAGGCAGAAGGACAAGTGAGTTGGAGGTGTAAACTTGTCCCTTCCATTATCCCACGACAACCACATGAGTCTGTCCCACCTCCTCAAAGTCCCGTCCCGTCCGTGTCCTCGTCCCCTGTACTCCCCCCGCCCCCCCCACCTTCTGCACCAGGATTAAGCCTCCACCACATGAGCTTTGGGGGACCCATCTAAACCAAAGCCACACCCAAAGAAAACATCCAAAGGCTCCAGGGTGGCCCCCAGGATGGTTCCCTACTGCTCCTGATTTCTGGTCTCATTACCTCCCAGCCAGGTTGTGTGTGGTCCTCTCATTACACAGTCCTCGCCTCCTACTTTTGGCCAGAAACTAGTCACACCATCCCAACCAGCTGCAGGAGAGAGACTGGGAGATCCAGGTGGTCATGAATCCTCTTTATTTCTGAAAAGAGGCACGGAGAAGCTCTGTCTGTAGGAAGTAGCTGGGGTCAGAGAGAGACTGGGAGACCCAGGGGGTCATGTGCCTTTGAAACTCAGAATCCTGTTTCTGAAAAAGAGGAGCAGAGAAGCACTGTGTGTAAGAAGTAGCTGGAGTCAGCTTTATCATAGAAGCTGTTATGGTCAAAGCAAAGAGTTCTAGGCTTTTACCCTGGACAGTTTCTCTAAACACTAGTGGTAGTCTTTGAAGGAGACCAGCTCCACATTCCTAGAAGGACGCTTCTTTTTCCTTTGAAGAGTTGAGACGTTAAGTGCGGACTTCTGTTAGCGAATGGTCTCAGCATGCAGGGGTAGCGTACAGTGGTAGTTTCTCAGTAGCAGGGCCAGCTGCTGCCTCCCACACCCGGGCGTGGCAGCGGCTAGCCACAGGGAGCATAAGGAATGCCGTTGTTAGGACAAGGCAGCTCTGTGCAGTTAGCAGGCGGGGATGACTGAGCTGGGTCAGAAATGGTAACAGCAGCATAATAGGGGTAGTATTAGAAGGCCGCTAGCTTAAAGCTTTGCCCACCTATCTTTAGTAATAGGATGTTTCAAGTTTCAACTACACTGTTCCCAGTCAGAACTGAGGTTTTTCTCCCCCAGCGGCAGACACACATCGTTGGAAACATTTATGTTACGTTTTAGATGTATTGGGCCTGGGATGCTCTTGCACTGTTCCACACTGCAGGAGTCTCCGAAAGGAATGGAAACATGATACACAGGGCCAGTTGTGTGTAGGTGCGGGTACCCCTGCCATTTGTTTGTTTTATTTAGTTTTTCAAGATAGAATTTCTTCTGTGTAGTTCTTGCTCCCCTGGAACTCACTCTGTAGACCAGTCTGGCCTCAAACTCACAGGGTTCCACCTGCCTCTGCCTCGCTGGGTGCTGGGATTAAAGGTGTGCAACAGCATGGCCTGGCTTTTTTTTTGGGGGGGGGGTAGTATTATTTCATTGTGGACCCCTTTGTGTAGCTGTATCTTCTACATGCCCGCACCTCAACTATTTTGTCTGACAACTGACTTTTTAAAAATTTATTTTATTACATTTATTGCTTTTATTATTTATTTATTATATTTATTATTATGGATGCTTTACCTGCCTGTATGTTGGTGCACCGTTTATATGTCTGGTGCTCTTGGAGGCCCAAAGAAGGCATCAAGCTCTTGGAACTGGAGTTACAGGTGATAGTCCCCAGATGCGTGCTGGGAATTGAATAGCAATCCTTGAAGAGTAACTAGTGCTCCTAACTGTGGAGCCATTTCTCCAAGCCCGGGACAGCTGACTAAACCTAGTGATGGCTTACCCACTGAAACGCTCCTTTTATTCTAGTGAGGGAGGGCAAGACTGGGGGGGGGGGGGGCTCTGCTGTGAACTCTTTTTTTTGTTGTTGTTGTTTTTGTTTTTTCGAGACAGGGTTTTCTCTGTGGTTTTGGAGCCTGTCCTGGAACTAGCTCTTGTAGACCAGGCTGGTCTCGAACACACAAAGATCGGCCTGCCTCTGCCTCCTGAGTGCTGGGATTAAAGGCGTGTGCCACCACTGCCCGGCTCTGCTGTGAATTCTTATGTTTAAAAGTTTGTTGCCCTGACCAATGCCTGACAAAAGTGTCAATACCGAAACCTGAGGGAGGGAAGGTGAATGTGTTTGACCTTGGAGTTCAAATGGACACAGTCTAAGGCAAAAGCCTATCGTTGTTAGGCAAGGAAGGCTCTTGTTTACATTGTATCCCAAGTTAGGTTGCGAAAGTAAGCCAGAAGTAGCGTGGAGCTATAAAACCTCCAGGCTTTGTCCCAGTAACCCACTTCCTCCAGCAGGACTCCACCACCTTAAAGGTTCATAACCTTCACTGACCCAGCTGAAGGCCAAGTGTTCAGACTCATGGTGGGGGACATTTCCCCTTCAAACAGGTAGCCTTAGTAGCAGAGAAAAAAGGGTCCAACAATAAGGAAAAGACAAAGAGCCCTTGAAATAAAGATCTCCCTTTTTCACAGGTGAGGAAGCCATTTATAGAAGGCTTCTCTAGTGTATAGGAGGCCCAAGTGCCAGGCTTGGCTGTTATGCATAGGCCATGCTCCAGAACCCCTGGCACTTACTTAAGATGACACACTCCTGGGCCCCAGCCCAGCATATTGAACAAGACTTTCTGAGCTGAAACCTTGATTTTTATCATGTTCTCCAGAGGATTCTTAGGCCCAGAAGTGCTTGATGCTCACACTGAAGTACCTCCCCAGACCAAGCAAAAATATGGACCCAGCTTGGTCTATAAGAGCTTAGCCACTCTGCCAGGCTGGGCGACAATGCAGTATGGAAATTTTGTCACCCATTGCTGGAGAAGTGAGCTTTTCTAAGTGGTTTTGTGTGTTAACAGAATAATGAAGTTACTTCCCTGGGGATTGAACTGCTTCATCCCAAGTGTACAAAAGCAAAGCCAAACAAGTAATTGTACACACTTGCCTGGCTCGGTTAGCCTTTGTGACAGTAGGAAAGGTCCCTCCCGAGCACGTTTTGAACTCATTGTGGTCTTGTGTCCACCAGAGCTCAGCACCTTCCCAATAACATCCCTCAGCCACTGCTCTGAAAAGTGGGAGTTGTTTGTTTTGTTTTTGGTGACTTACTCCTGACAGCACCGGACTGAGGCTAAATCATTTTTTTGAAAGTTGTTAGGTGTAATAAATACTGAGAGCAGTCTTTAAAGGTGGCCGGCGGTGCCTGCCAGTGCTTATCTAGCTTCTGTGGGGCCCCAGGTTCACCCAGCCATCCCTGGAGGCAGCTAAATCTTTTAACACTGAAACTGGGTGCTACTTTGAGTAGCCTTACGGTCTGTTCTGAGAGAGAAAACCAGAGCAGATGGCTGGAGATGTGCCAGTGAAGACATGGCATAGAAGTGATGATGGCTTCTAAAATGACGTATATAGAAAGTTCTAGAAAGGAAGCCTGGCTCTGCTATATTTATATAGGTCTGCATCTGAGAGGCGCCTCTCCTCTCCTAGACTGTGAAAAAAACCATGGTTCTCACTGGGCTAAGAGCAAGACTACTTGCAGAAGACCAGCCTGCCCCAGCCACGTAACACCGTCTTCAGAATTGGCCCCGCAGGCTATGGCATCCTAGGTCGCCCACATCTGTTCTTTGCATTTCTTTACCTCCTCTTCTGTCTCTGAATCCTTTCTTCAAACTCTGAGACCCAGACTTTAGCCGGGACTTCTTGTCCTGCCCTGCCAGTCCGTTCAGCCATCACCATTTCCACAGGCCTCCCCCCATTTGTTTCCTTTTCCCATGGTACCCCAAACTAATTTCTCCTGGGGGACAGAATAAGGGAATATGGTAAAAGAATGGGGCTGTGTAGAATAGAAACCCAGACTTTAAATCTTTTTATTACATTTCTTTATGTGCATATGTGTGTGGTTAAGAAGACAGCTTGGGGAGTCAAGCCAGTTCCTCTTTTTACATTTAAGTCCAGGGGCGGACTCTGATTGGCAGGCTTGGCAGCAAGCGCTTTTACCCAGTGAGTCCCCTTATTGGATCCAAACTTTTTATTGAATTAAACTTGGAAAATACAAGAGAAAAAATTCAGCCCGTTGGAAATGAATGTTTACATTTAGCTGGTTCCCCTCTACACATTTTAGAAATCCAATTATCGCATTTCATCCAGAATATTCGCCTTGACGTTTCTTTTTTAACATTTTTGGTTTTCTGAGACAGGGTTTCACCAGGCAGTCTAGGCTGGCCTTGCATTCACAATTCTCACACCCCCACCTCCCTAGAGCCGGGGCTGCTGGTTTGTGCCCGTGCACACTGCCTGCATCAGCTGTCCTTGCTGCCTCTGTACCCTGCCTTCTCTCACGCTCTGCCCAGTCTCCCTCCGTGGTCTGATTCACTTAGAGTAACAAGCTTTGGCGGGACAGCCATTGTGCCTGTCCTTTCTAACTGTGAAAAAGGAAATGACTCTGTTGTTTTTCTTTCTCGATACAGAGAAGTCATTCACAGTTCCAAAGAAGTGCTGAGTCTGCTGCAAGAGAAAAGCCCTGCCTTTAAGCCAGTTCTTGCTGTTATTCAGGTAAGCGCTGGCCATGGTGCTCTCCTACTACTTTGTGATGTAATTTAGCAAATCCTTATAAGCAGAGACCAGACATAGGTCCTGTCAATCACAGCAGTGGGCTCAGTGGCACGTGCTGTTACTTGTACAGGATAGACGAGGCCCTGTTGGGATCACTCATCCTGCCGAGACATAGGTGGTCATGGAAGTCAGAAGGGAGGCACCCACATAAATCACAGGACACAAGATACTAGATACTAGCCCATGTGTACTTAGGAGTACTTATCAAATGTGGCTTGCAGGTCAGTTCGTTCTTGTTCCTAGGGAAGACAAATGGGCAATGCCGGGTGCACATTAATGTTTTACAGCCCAAGTGTCAAAAGTCATGTGTATGTCAGAGGACTTTGTGTTCCATGTTTATCCCTTGGTGAGGAGCCGCTGTGTCATTGGCATCCCTGTGTGATGGCAGGTACAGGAACATAACAGGATGGGCCAGGCCTGGAAGCAGTTCAGCCCAATAGCTGGCCTGTTCTGGTGGTGCTTGGCAGGCTGTTTCGGTGTCACAATAGCAGCCTGTGTGGCCAATAGGACCTTGGTTTGTGAGACTACAGAACTGTGTTCATGTGATCTATGTCCTTAGGTAGCTGCCATATCCCCTCATAGCGGGCGGGGCAGGGGGGGGATTGGTTTAGAAACTTGGACTTCCAGGCAATCTGGTTCATGGTTAGGCCATGCAACCTAAGTGCACATATAAACATCCAAACTCCTGTCTTTGATGTGTCACTGAAAGTGATGTTAGCCATGATGAGGTTATTCTTATTTGCCCCATGTCTTAGTGACTTTTCTATTGCTATGACCAAACTCCATGACCACGGCAGCTTATAAAAGAAAGCATCAGGTTGGGGTCATGGTTTCAGAGGGTTAGCGTCTATGACAGAGCAAAGGTATGGTGGGTAAGGCCAGCTGGGAGAGCACATCCTCCACAGGAGTCGGAGAGACACACTGAAAATGATGCAAGCCCACTGTCAGGGACATGCCTCCTCCATAGGCCACACCTCCTAATCCTTCCCAAACAGTTCCACCAACTGGGGACCAAGTATTAAACATATATGCCTTTGGAATGTCATTCTCCTTCAAACCACTATGTTCTGTAACATGCATTCTATCATTTTTTAAATGATATGCACATAAATCCCAGCTGTTAGCCTGATTTCCATAGGGAATAAGAGTCTTTTCTGTATTCTTATCATCTTTGTATTCCGGTCACTTGTGTTCATTGTATTCACAGACGTAACCTGTGTTGTGTTTGGTACACATTGTCCAGGAATTTTCACACTGTGATATTCTCCCTTTGCTCCTTTGCCCTTAGGCTGGCGGTGATAACTCAATGCAGGAAATAAACCAGAATTTGGCCAAGGAGGTAAGAACTCGTGATTTTAGCAGGTCATTAAAATTCCTGATGGTATAGCCTCCTGTGATAACAGAATCTTGTGTTCCTTTTCAGGCTGGTCTGGACATCACTCACATCTGCCTGCCTCCAGACAGTGGAGAAGACGAGGTAATGTCAGCCTAGCTCATTCCTGTTTCTAACCAGCCCATGAGCACCTTTCGGGGTGGTGGGCACAGGCTCAGCCTCCTCTTGGGACTGAGTTTCCAGGGGGAAGAGATTTGCTCACCTCTCTCCCTTCCAGTTGCTTTCTGCTGAAGACAAGCTAGACATTATGGTGATCATAGCTGTTTATTCGCTGAAGAAGAAGTGGCGTCTCATGAAAAATTGTGCTAGGAGTGTCCGGAGACTTGGCTCTGGTTTCACTCTGTCCTAACAACATCTTTGACCTTGGAGCATTTTTTGGCATCTTGGGGTCACCATAACCTTATTGATACAATGTAGGAACAAGACAGGGGGATCTTCAAGGGCCTCTCTACGTTTAACATTCTGAGACTCCTTCATTGGTATTTTGGGGACAGCTGATAGACCCTCCATCCTGGTCACATGCCTTAGCTGCTGCTGTCAGTATCACTCCACATCTCAAATGTGGGAGAAGCAGCCGTCATACATATGACAGACCTGGACTGTGTGCCATGCTCCTGGTCTGGGGCATGAGCCCTTGTGTCTAACTTTCCTCTGGCTGGCTGTGCCAGGGAGGAGTAGGTTGTGGTTCCTGGGGTAGAAAACCTCAAATCACAGATTCTGGAATAGCAAAGTTTTGGGGGTTTGTTTGCTTTGCTTTGCTTTTGGGGGGACGTGTCCATGGAAGACATGAATGATGTTTGGAAATCAACAGTCGCTGGCTAGGAGAAGCATCTCAAAGTCACATGAAGCGCAGCGCTCCCTTCCCGCTGCTCTAGTGTCTCTGTAGTGTACCGTCAAGTCAAAGATGGTGGAGTCAACTCTCCCTGTCATAGCCATGTTCTCACCAAGGTCAGACCAGCTCTGCTCCATAGTGGGAGTTGTTCAAAATGATTATTGCTAGATACGGAGATGATGAGAGCGGGGAACGACACCCAGCAGATACCTAAAACTGCAAGTACAGATCTGTAGTAGCGTGTGGCTTCTCTTAGACCTATCTCAATCACTAATGTTGATTTTCTCGTGCTTTGGCATGGTTATTCAGTAAAAGAAAAGTTACATAACACCAGCACCGTGAATCTACCACAGCTGATCTGGGAACCCACGTGATTCCTGAGTGACTAAGGAGCAGGTCCCGTTCACACGTGTAGGTGTGCCAGACAAAGGACTTGTTCATGTCCGCTTGGTTCCAGATCTCACCGTGCCACTCAGTGAGGTGCACAGTTTCAAACTAATGAATTGTTTATTTCCGGAACTTTCCCTTGAGTGTTTTTTGTGTCACAGTTGATGAAGAGTAACTGAAACCTTGGAGTAACATGCAGTCCCCTTCAGGGCTGAGCAGATGAGGTTTTTCTTTTACAGGGAGGAATAATCCTCTAAGTGAGGGATGGGCTGAGGGAGTGGCTTGGTAATAATAGATCAGAGAATGTTGCTTCCCACAGCTAGTCTGTGAAGATGGATTGTAGGGTTAAGACAGCCCCTTTAGGGGGCGGGGTTTGCCTCGGGTGAATGCCTACAGATAAATGGGCGCACGAGAGGCGGCTACGCCTTTTCCTTCCTACCTCCTGTGCCATGCGGGAACTTCGGTTCTGTAAGTTTATCATTAAAGTGGTAAATATTCTTTAATATCTGCATTACATTTATTTACGCCAATACAATGGATGCTATAAAGAAATCCCACAGTAGCTCAGAATTCAGTATAATGAAGGGCTATTTATTTAGGGGTAGACTCACAGATAGATCACAGTCCTCTGCACGAATGGGGATCAGGAGCCAAATCCAGCAGCTGGGGGAGAGAGAGAGAGAGAGAGAGAGAGAGAGAGAGAGAACACACGCTTTACAACTGCATTTATAGTAAAAGAGACCACAGCCAAGTGGGCTGGTATCTTAAAGGCTATACTGACTAAAGGAGTTCTCACAGACAGCCCGTTAGCAGGGGTCACTGTCTGCCTGTTTAGCCTGAGGGTGCCCTGAAGTTCAGGCACCCAGAAGGAGAAAGCTTGATCAAAGGTTGCTTTCCAACGCATTTTGTTTTACTTGGCCGGTGGGAACCAGCAGTTGGCCCAGTCACTGTTGTAATGGGAGTGTGTTTTTGTCATCTGTCCCTTCTGTGTCTTTAGTAACTGAGTCTTATCCAGACCCTATGGGGAAAGGCAATTCTTTGCTGTACACAGAGGTTGAGGGTGAGTCTCCACTGTCCCCTTTCCCAGCAGCTCAGGTAAAGCTCACTGTCCTGACCATGGGAAAGGATGAAGGCAGGCTCCAGTCTGCGCACTTCCCTCCCTCTAAGGATGTTTTCTGCAAACCACAATTTTGCTCCCCCTCCATCTGCTACAATCACATTGTCTGGCCAGACAGCGAGAAGGCGGGGAAATGTGGTCTTAATGCCAGGAGGCCTTTAGATCATTCCTAAGGAAGAAGGGAAGCTAGTATTGAACAAGCAGTTAATACAGTTAATACTGTTAGTTATAGTAAGTACGAAGTATGAAGGCACCAGCAGTAACAGAATTCAAAGAAGCAGGCCATCTGTTTCCAGGATCCTCACTGTGTATAGTCACATTTTCATTTCTTTAGACAACTTCAGCTGTGTAGCCCAGGCTAGCCAGGAAAACACTATGAAGCCCAATCTGGCCTCTAACGCATAATCCACCCGCCCCAGCCTCCCAAGTACCGAGGTTACAGATGTCCACCCAGCACACTTGGCTTGACAATTTTTTGGTAAGGACTCACTCCCGCTCATTTTTTTTTTCTGAAATTTTCAATAAATGAGTATGGCATTATCTTGAGTGTTGTAATTTATTAAGCCTTTTCTATTTCCGGTTTTGTTCTGTTTTCATTGGTTCTAAAGCTAATTCCTTACTTTATGCTGAGCTCTGCTTAGGTGCAGCCTCTGGCCACCCTCGTTCTGTGACTCTTCACCCTGTTTGTCCCACTTTGTCTTTGTTTATGTTATTGGCCATTTTCAGCACTTGTTATTGCTGTCGGGCTGAGACTTGGCGCCCATCAGGCTGCCAGGGCAGTTTTCTGACAGCTAGCTGTTAGGTCCTTTTCTTAGGACACGTACAAAGTAGATGCTTGAACCATGTTTGTTTGTTTGTTTTAAGTGATGGTTAGTGTGTACACATAAGTGTTCTACCCAAGAGGTTAAGAGATACTGGATCCCCTGGAGCTTGAGCTATAGGCGCTTGTGAGCCACCTAACATAGGTACTTAGAACAGAACTCGGGTTCCATAGAAGAGCAGCAAGTGGTCTTGGCTGCTGAGCCATTTTTCCACTTCCCAGCTTCACAAAATTTATTTTGTTTTGTGTTTTTGTTTTGTTTTGGGAGCAGAACAAAAAAGTCATGAATCAAGGCAGTTTAAAAATTTATTCCCTATCCCAAAAAATCAAAGAAGATAGGAAGGAAGGAAGGAAGGAAGGAAGGAAGGGAGGGAGGGAGGGAGGAAAGAAGGAAGGAAGGGAAAAAGAAAGAAAGAAAGAAAGAAAGAGAGAGAGAAAGAAAGAAAGAAAGAAAGAAAGAAAAAATATACCGGGTGGCGGTGGTGGCGCATGTCTTTAATCCCAGCACTCAGGAGTCAGAGGCAGGTGGATCTCTGTGAGTTCAAGGCCAGCCTGGTCTACAGAGCTAGTTCCAGGACAGGCACCAAAAACTACAAGAAACCCTTTCTTAAGAAGAAGAAAGAAAGAGAGAGAGAGAGAGAGAGAGAGAGAGAGAGAGAGAAAGAAAGAAAGAAAGAAGTCTGTTAATGAAAACAGTCAGCCTATGGGTTGTAGCCAGGAATGCGGGTCTCTGCTATAAGCCTCGGGTGCTATCTGATACCAGTGTTGAGGCCTCTGAAAGACTCTGGGCTTAGTGGAAGCTGCTGGTGTGTGACTAAGTTCCAAATGAGCTTCACTTGGAAGTCATAAGAATGTTCCATTAGATTCATGGGTGAGCAGCAGCAAATGGTTAGAAAAACGATTAAAGATAGCCCAAGATAATTTATCCCTTGATCTCCAACCTCCACAGTCATGGAGTTCTAACCAGCCTTGCAGAATCTTTAACATTGTTACTTTTTAATTGTTTCCTGGAAACTTTAGTTCCAGCTTAATGAATGAGACTAATTTGCTTTCTGTACCCAATAGCATTTCCCTTCCCTTCCAGATGGTAGTAATAGCGCAGATATTTTTGCCAAGTAATAGAATAAAATTGGTAAGGTGACACTTCCTTTGAGAGGCACCCACACACAAGGTGGGAATCATTCTGCTTCTGAGTCCGTGGTTTTGTTACATGCCACGAGTCTGTCTCAGCACTTAGCTTCTGTCCCAAGCCGTAGGAAAGGCTTCTGGCATGCCACTCGGATCCACTGAACCAGAGGGTCTGGGGGACTGATTGGACTCATTGCTGGGAAGCCACTTTTGAGCATGTGAGGTCTAAGACCCATAGACACCATTGGCGGGGTGGGACACTTGGATGCATGCTTCCTGATCTCCCCCAAAACTGCTATGTGTTTGACTTAAAAACAGTCGTTGGCAGGGAATTATCTTTTGTCTGTCTAAATAAGAGTGAAGCATTGGGTATCGTTGTTTTCTTGGTAGGACCACAGGAACTATGAAGCTATTAAAAACTTTTTTCATCCCAGTTTCTTTGGGGGCTTCTCTATATAAGCTATAAAGAGGAAATAGAGTCTACACTGTGTTTCACACCAGAGTCTTCAATAAGCACTAAAAAGAAACACATGCATTTTCAGGACTCTGTGTGCACAGGTGTTTCTGTGCATGTGTGCTTGCAGGAGCGTGTGCATACTGTAGCCAGAGGACAACCTCGACAGCCACCCACCTCTTTGCGTTTCTGAGGCAGGGTCTCTCATTGGCATGGAGCTCACCTACTAGGCTAAGCTTTCTGGTCATGAAGTCACAGAGATTTGCATGTCTTTACAGGTCTATGCTACCAAGGCCAACACTTTTTTTTATGTAAGTTCTAGAGATCCAACTGATGTAGTCAGTGGGCGCACATGCTACCAACTATGTCATCTCCCTGAGCCTATGTAGAAAGCCTCTCTTTTTTTTCCCCATCTACTTTTTTTTCTGGCTCTTACTTTCACAAGACCAATGCCAATGTTTTTCTGTTTAGATCATAGATGAAATCTTGAAGATTAATGAAGACCCCAGAGTACATGGCCTTGCCCTTCAGATCTCTGAGGATTCATTTAGCAACAAAGTTCTCGATGCTTTGAAGCCAGAAAAAGATGTGGACGGGTAAGAAAATAGAAAAGAAAACAATCAATCTTAGTGATAAGTAACTGTGGGGATTTCTTTTCTAAATTTCTAATTTTTGCAACTTCGTCAGTAATTAGTTTTAAATAGCGGAGAAGATTGAGAAGTTTTAAAATTCTGTGAGTCAAAGTCATGCATCGTGGAAAGTACACATTTGTCTGGAGGTAATCCTTCACTATTGTATCCACTCTACAAGCTCCTGTCTTTCTGATGGAGTCTCTGGTCAGCAATAATCTTCCCTGGGTAATTCTATCAACAGTAAAAGATACTTTGACACCTGACTCTGCAGGAGTCCTGAAACCATGTTTACTCATAGACTGGTTGAACTTTTATTAATGATACAAGTTCCTTCTTGGCTTTTCGAGACAAGATTCCTCTGTGTAGCCCTAGCTGTCCTGGATCTACTCTCTGTAGACCAGGCTGGCATCAAACTCAGAGATCCACCTGCCTCTGCCTCCCAAGTGCTGAGTTTAAAGGCGTGGACCACCATCACAGAACCATCACACACAGTATAATACCAGTTTTTAGTTAAACTTTGAGATGGGGAAGGAATTGTAGCTGTTGGATACTTTTTTGTGGCATGCCATGGTATGATGTAAGTATCATAGGTTAGTGAAGGCCACCAGCCTGCAATGGAGGTACAGTGTGTTTGCTAGAAAGTAAAAGCTCTGTTTTCTTATATGGAAGCCTGGGAAATGCTTTTACCTGTAGAAGAAACAGCGGGGTGCATTTAAGACTGCAGGTTCTAAACAGATTGATAAAGTTAGTCTCTGGTCTAGTGTATCCTTCAGCAGCTAGATCAAGAAGCTGGTACCTCACTGAACTGCACTGGTTTCCTCTACCCTATCCTTTCCCTATGACAAGGGTAGACCCAAACAAGGGTTAGAACATTGTTTTGTAAGGGCTGGGGAGTATGCAATTCAGTGGAAGAGTGTGTGCATAGGTAAGGCTCTTGGTTCTCCAGGAGAAAGATATGGATGGATGGATGGATTGAATGGTCGCATGGATGATAAAAAACCTCCAATTCTATAGCAGTTGTGAAGGGAGACAATGCTGGAGTGGACCAGGAAGCCCCCAGGGGAGAAGATATAGTTTCCAACCTTCCCTACAAGGGGAGAATCAAAGAAACCTTCTGAAAGACTTTTTTCTGTTACCAATCTGGGTAGAGAAAATTGTGTTGGCAAACAGTTGAAATTTTTTGTTCTAGATTTGAGTAGAAAAAGGCACACAGAAGCCACTGATAACACATTTGTGGTTTCTTGTTTTCCCTTAATTTCCCACGGAGATAAATACCGAAGCCAAGTAGAAGTCAACCTGCCCATCTCTAGAGTGATGGACTCAATCCTGAGTTCTCCAAGTGGACAGCTGGCTGCAGCATGTCAGGGTGCTGCAGCCTCTGAACGTGTCTCTGGAGGTGTGGCGTGCAGCCCTGCGTGACTTTGTGCTGGGTCTGCTGAGTTTTCTGCACTGTTTGAGCAGCTGACATCTCAGCTGCTCGTCCATCATCAATGCTCTGTTATCTGGGACCGATGCCGTACATCACCACCAGGTGACTTGTGACTCACTTGTCCTCCTTCTTTCCGATCCAGGGTGACTGACGTCAATCTGGGGAAGCTGGCGCGAGGCAATGCCCCCGAGTGTTTTGTTTCTCCTCTGGCCAGAGCTGCAATAGCACTTGTTGAGAAATCAGGTCTGGTGGCCCCTCCTCCTGGAATGGTCTATTCTGTGTTTTGGGGGTTTTGTTTGTTTGTTTTTAGATGAGGATTTGTTACTGGCAGATTCGAAATGAAATAAGAAGAGAAATGCTCTTTTCTGCTTACTGCTCATTAGATAATTTTTGAAAATAAGGACTTGTTGAATCTCAAAGTGCTATTTAATGGCGACTTTATTTCTCTTGGTTCTTATTTGGGGATGTAAATAGACTAATTGGAAGCATTTTCTAATAAATACAAATGAACATTAACATTTTAAACATTAGTTTCTCTCAAGAAACAATCAAAATAATCACAGCAAAAACGATTCCTAAATTATCAAACTTGTCATTCCTTAGGTATCAGTAAGTCTCACCTCTCATTCCTCTCCAACTCCTCTTAGACCCCCTCCATCTCAATGTCGCTTGCAATTTCATGTTCTTTAAGAAAAGAATCTACTGAGTGCAGCTACTGTTGCCTAAATGTATATGGGCTGTTGACTGTCTGCAGCTTCTCAACTGGAAGAGGGGCCTTGGGAGCCCCCATCCATGCTGGAATATTGACTAGATTCTCCTTGCTCAGACAACCACAGCTCTCGAGAGCTCATGAGCAAAGCTGTCTGTCACAGCTAGAAGATTCTGTTTGGCAGCATTCCTTCCTCACCTCTGTTTCTTACCGTCTTTCTGGAGTCCCTCTTCTGAGGCGTTCCCCAAGAAAAGACGTGCTTTCAAAGGTGTTCTTCTTTCAGTTAAAGCTATCTGGGAGAAAGTTTCTGAGGTGTGATTTTAATATTGAGTTCTCATTGGTTGGTAGGAGTCACCTTGGATGGAAAGAAGGTCTTGGTGATAGGGGCTCGTGGGCCCTTGGAAGCGGCCCTGCAATACCTTTTCCAGAGAAAGGGGTCCATGACAATGAGTTCCCCGTGGGCAGCACCTCAGCTCCAAGGCAAGGTAGGTCTCACCTGCAACTCTACAGCCTTGAATATCTGTACTAGAAAAGAAGAAAAGCTGGCAACATGTGAAGTGAACACTGAGCAGGGAGTTAGGGAAAGACCATGGGAGATCTTAAAGGATGAAGATAATGGAAGCACCAGGCAGGGGTGGCGCACGCCTTTAATCCCAGCACTCGGGAGGCAGAGGCAGGCGGATTTCTGTGAGTTCGAGGCCAGCCTGGTCTAGAAGAGCTAGTTCCAGGACAGGAACCAAAAGCTACGGAGAAACCTGTCTCGAAAATTTAAAAAAAAAAAAAAAAAGAAAGAAAGAAAACTAATTCCAGGAAAGGCTCCAAAGTTACACAGAGAAACCCAGTCTCGGAAAAAAAAAAAAGATAATGAAAAGCAAATCCTGTCACGGTAGCTCATTCCGACAGTCACATCATTTGGAAACCTGAGTAGTTCAAGAGAAAGGAGCTCAGGGAAAAATTAATTCAAAAAAAGAACAATTACTAATGTGCAAACAAACACTTATGAGAGATTGTTGATAGAGCCCAAAGTTGGATCTTGAGAAAGATTACAAAAAGGGTACACAGTTAGTCAATTTAAGAGAAAAGAACCCCGGCGATAATAAGAAAGAACAAGACTCAACTACTGTCCCAGCTTCATTTCCGTTGCTGTAACAGATACCCGGACAGAGCAACTTAGGGAAGAGGGGTTTGTTCGGCATATAGTTCAGGTTGTAGTCTGTCACTGTGGGGAAGTCGAGGCAGGAACGAACAGCATCAAATGCGTAGTCGAGAACAGAGAGAATAAGTACTCGGATCCTTGCTTGCTTGCCTCCGGCTGGCTTTCTTAGAATGTTCTGGACTCACCTCTTCCCTTCTGCCTAGGGAATGGGTGCTGCCTACAGTGGGCAGAGTCTTCCTACATCAGGACTACCTTTAAAGAAGTGAAAATATGGTCACAGAGTGGGGGTGTTTACAGCCAACATGGTGGTTGCTGTCTTATGAAAGACTTAGAAATCAATAAGACAAAAATAATTGATAGAAAAATGGCAGATGGCCATTCATGGGCCATTCATGGGCATGGGGCGATTCAGTGACGTGCGGAAAGCCACCCAGCTCCTTAGGATTTGTCAAGCCCTACCAGCAGTAATTAAATAGTGACAGGTATAGATACTGACAAAATTGTAGGAAAACAGGAGCTGACATGTTGCTGTAAAGACTTCAAGGTGAAATAGGCTCTTTGCAAAGTCCTTTAATAGAGTTTAAGGTGCTTTTTGACCCTGACATTTTCCTGTCTGAATAGATCATAGACAAATTCCTGGACATACAAACAAGAAGACATGGTCATGGGTTTGGGGAGATGGCTCAATAATAAAGTGGTTGCCTAGTATGCACATGACCCTATAAACCCAGCACAAAACAAAACAAAAGGGAAACGCGCGCACACACACACACACACACACAATGCTCACCTTGAAATACCAGAGAAAGGAATTGGGTAATGGCTAGCATGGGTACTACTATGACTACTATTTAGTAGTACTAGGTGACTACTAAGTTTTGTAGTCTTTGACATGACTTTGAGAATGAAGGAAGGGAGTGAAAAGCCTTCACCCTTCACCTTGGGAGGGAGAAGTGAATGAGATGCTTTCCAGCCCCTGCTGAGGACTTTTCTCCTCCCATCTCAGTTTCTGGTCCTGTCCTGCCCTCTTCGGCTTTCTCTCAGAGTTGGGTTTGGGTATTTTGCCCCAGTGGGATCGTTTCTAAGGCCATGAGTTTTCACAGTGCGGCGAAGGCCGTCAGGTCACATCCCTCCTGGATGGTGTGATGGCCGAAGCAGACAGTTGGTCCCTGGGAGGCACTTAGCAGGCTACCTGGCTTGTAATTAGGGCTCAGTGGGTTTCAACAACCAATCTTCTCATTCTCTCTTCTTCCCCTCTCCTCCCTTGACTTACTGAGTTTCATGTGTTCTATGATTAATACATTATGGGTTTTTTTTTTTTACTTATATGTACTGAGGAAAATTGCTAAGCATTTTTGGTTGAGTTCATCTATGTCCGAGCTGGGGGAACATAAATGAAATAATATCTGTTATAAAGGAGGAGATGGTAGATATGTGCTCAGCTGGTAGACTGCTTGCGTAAAGTCTGGGTTCAGTCCTTAGGCAGCATGCCCGGTGGTGCCTACCTGCAATCCTAGTGCTTGGTGTGGATGCCGGAAGATTAGAAGTTCAAGGTCAGAAGCCGGTTGGTGGTGGCACGTGCCTTTAATCCCAGCACTCAGGGGGCTGAGTCAGGCAGATCTCTGGGAGTTCGCGGCCAGCCTGGTCTACAAGAGCTAGTTCCGGGACAGGAGCCAAAGCTACAGAGAAACCCTGTCTCGAAAAACCAAAAAAAAAAAAAAGAAAAAAGAAAAAAAAGAAAAAAAAATTCAAGGTCAGCTTGGGCTTGAGACTCTGTCTCAAATTAAAGAAATAAAGCACTGCCATCCATACTACTCATGAGCAGCCGTTCTAGAGTCTACGACTGGAGTATAAAACTGGAAAACAATAACCAACCATCAGCACTTAAATTAATGGTGGTTGTCAGCCATGCTCAGCACAGCACAAAGTCCTGTATCTAAACAGTCTGGGATGAAGAAGGGACTTGGTCAGGCATGGTGACATGCGTGCAATCCCAGCACTCAGGGGGCTGAGTCAGGAAGACTGCTTCAAGCCCAACCTCTGTTGTTGTTGTTGTTTTCTTCTTCCTCACTTTGTTATATAGTATAAAATTTGAGTTTAGGAAAACTGTTTATTTATAAATTTTAATTGAGACTTTAAAAGTCATTTATAATTTTGACATTAGAGTCTCTCTTTTAAGAGGGGAAGTGTGAGCTTCTCTTTACTTTTTATGAGTGTTTTGCCTGTGTGTGTGTTGTGCACTATATGCATGTGGTACCCGCAGAGGCCAGAAGAGGGCGCTGGAGTCTTTAGGACTAGAGTTACAGATAGTTGTGAACCTCCATGTGGGTGTTGGGAGTGAAACCCAGGTCCTTTGGAAGAGCAAAAGCAGCCAGCACTCTAAACTGCTGAGCCACCCTTCCACTTCCAAGCATTTGTTAATCATGAGAAATGGATTCAAACTCGGGAGTCCTGCCATTGGTCTGTTTTCTCAGTCTGGACAATGAGTGTCTATTATTATTATTATTATTATTATTATTATTATTACTACTACTACTACTACTATTACTACTATTATTATATCTTTCCATGTCTGAGCTACTTTGTAAAGCTTCTCAGTTTTGAAAACAGCAACGAACAAACACATCGACTGTGACAGATATAGCAGAATCTTGATTGGCAGTTTGAGTTCACATTGTCTGTGTCACTAGCGGGGCCTGGCCGTGTTCAGCAGAAAAATCTCATGCCGAGCCACTCTTGAGACTGTGCCGTCCCGAGTAGAGCAATGGCCTCCTAACCTCCTCCGGAACTTTCTGCTCTTCTTTCTTCACCCTGCCCGAGGTGAACATCTCTGTCCGGCATAGCTTTACCCTCTGAGCTCCCCACCTGTTAGTCACGCAGTAGCCCATTTGGGGCATCAGATCTAGTGTGGCATCCCTTGTATACAGCTGCCCTTTGCTTTATTGAATAACAACCCCGTAGCATGAAAGCTGTGAAGATACTAATTTGGATATGGTAGAGAAGCCAAAAGAGAAACTCTGAACAGTTTCCTTGGGGTGAAAACCTGAAGGTTGTGAGGGTGCGTATGGGCCTATGAAGGGAGTGTGTGGACGTATGGGGGTGAGGGACCCACGGGGGTCTTGGAATATACTCCCGCACCGGATATACTGAATGACATCTAAGAATACATATTACTCATGCTAAAAGATGGGGAATGATGGGCAGGTTAGAGTCCTGCATGGAAGGCAGGGGCTCCACCCACAGCTGGAATGGTGGCTTGGCAGCTGGGTCCACCTGATGCCATGCTTGCTGATTTTAAGACAGTTAAGGAATGTGGTCTTGGAAGGGAATGAAACCCATGTGTGTTTTAGTAGTTACCACATGGGGGCAGCCTACTCAAGAAAATTCAAGAACAATTATTTTGCCCAACCCCACCCACCCTCTCTTCCTCCCTCCCTCTCCCAGAGCCAAACCTTGTGCTTGCTTAGCTTGGCAGCCACTAAGTCACAGCCCCTATTTTGCACTTGAAAACCTAGAATTTTTGGTTTGGAAGCACTGGTGGAAGAGGAAAATAAGCCTTGCCCCGCGCTGAACAGCTGTGGTGGGAAGCGAGAATGCCTTTGCCGCGGCTGAATGTTTTCACAGCTGTCCGGAGACTTTGGCTGGTTCTATCTGTATTTTTGAAAAACAAAGACTTTTTTTTTAAAGCACTTTTTCTTATGAAAATAAATCACCTGAACTCTTCTGTGGGATGAAGCTCACTCATCCCATCTCTGAGAGGAGGAGTCCATAGCCATTGTTTTTCTAGAGAACCTGGAGATGGTGAACATCCCTGTTTTCGCATATCTAAGAAGCTTCTGTTAATAATTAATATGCATTTTTCTCATAATTTCTTCACGTTACAGCAGCGTTGTCATGCATCTGAGATGTGTGATCTTAGCTAAAAGACTGGGAAGCAATGCCATCATGGCTTTGCTGCTTTCACTCTTTTGCGTATGCGTGAGCGTGTGCGTGTGCGTGTGTGTGTGTGTGTGTAGACCAGAGCACATCCTCAGATGTCAACCTCAGGAGCTGTCTGTCACTGTCCCGGAGTTCACTAACTAATCTGAGCTGGCAGACCAGAGAACCCCAGGAATCTGCTCATCTCGGCCTCCTCGGTGGGAGATTACAAGCCCATATCACTTTGCTAGATTCAAGCACTCAAACATATGAGCCTATGGGAACCATTCTAATTCAAAGCAGTGCAGAGGCCTTCTACAGGGCTAGGCAGAAGGCAGCACTAAGCTCTTGAACCTGAAAAACTTAGAAACCAACTCAACCTGTCTCCAATCTCGGGCATTTTGTTATAGTAACTGCAAATGAACTGATACGGATGGTGATGATACCTAGAATCTCCAGGGAGTGTGAGCATGACGAACTGAGATTTGACTTCATGGCGCCTTAGAGAGACCAGAATGGACCTCTGTTCAGTAGCTTTATTTCTTACGCCCATCGGAGTATGTCACTGAAAGTTATGGAATTTGCTGACTCTTGCCATGTCTGTTTCAGGTGCGGTTTGCATTTCCATAGGTATCCCGCAGTGGAGGGGAGGTTGAACGTTGTTCGTATCTAATGAGTGTAGACCCAGGTCTTGGCTGTATGCATCTGCGTAGAGCTGAGAACCCCTCTACCTACATCCCACCTTTCTCACTGTCCTCCACACAAACCTATCTTCCCAGGCCCCTGGGCAGCAGTGATGGAGCAGACAGACAGTCCATATCCCATGGTAGGGAATTCACTGTGACTGAGTGGTCCCCTCTTTCTCACCTTGGTATCCCTCTCATCTGAGTGAAATGATGCTTTGTCTTGAGTGTTTGTGTGTCAAGTGGTACCCTGTCCTTGGGAGAAAAAAAACCGCAATTGTTGGGCATCATGGAGCTCTGCTCCCTTGAGAGTCCCATTGAAGTCATGGTTAAAGTGCAGCTGGGAGATACTACTGGAATAGCCTCCAGCTGGGATGAGTCCCGTGGATCCCAGCTGCGCGGCGAAGACGTGCTCTAGATATCCGAGATGTGTTTGAATTTAATTTACTCCGACACTCTCATTTCTCTTCATTTCACGGAGATGCTTAGGAAACCAGTACTTACGGAAAAGAAAGAAAAACACGGGCCTTTCTTTCGTATTTGAAGGCTCAAAAGTGTCTGAGATTTTGGAGCAGACCTCCGTCATCACAAAATTTACACTTAGCGCACAGTGTGCCTAATAAAAAGGCTTGAAAGTGAACTGGAAATTTCTAAGTGTATTGTGTCGTGTGCATGAAAGACTGGGGTAGCTAGAGCTCCCGTTCTTCCAAGTGGGCTGGGTCGTCGAGTTATATGAGTGCTGATCTTTCCACACATTAGGACAATACTGTAGACCAACAAAGGCAGCCTGTGAGTCACCTTAGCTGAGTGGCAGGTCACAGTGAGTTGTGTTGTCCCAATGATGTCAAGGCTCGACAGGAACTGTCCTTGTGCCCACAAGGTGAGGAAACAGGGGCTGGAAGTGTTAATGGCCCAGTAGTTGAGGGTGTCTGCTGCTCTTGCAGAGGACTTAGGTTCAGTTCCCTGTACCTGACATTCTCTTCTGGCCTCTGCAGATCTGTGCACACATGTGATGTGCAGAAACTGATGCAGGTACACGTACATGCTCATCAATAAACAAATACATCTTTGTGGGAAGTACAAACAGAGGTTTCTCTGCCCCACCCTGTCCTGCAGCTGCTTCTAAATAATCCCTCAGAGGCTTAAAATTAATTATAAACTGTTTGGCCTATAGCTCAGGCTTATCTAACTAACTCTTGCATTTAAATTAATCCCTTTCTATTAATCTTTGTATTGCCGTGTGGTTGTGGCATTACTGGTCTGTTGGCATCTTGCTTCCTTTTTGGGCGGCTGGCTGGGGTCTCCGCCAGACTCCTCCCTTCTCTCTGTATTTTTAATTTGGCTTTCTCACCTGGCCTCATTCTGCCTGTCTACAGGTCAAAGCAGCTTCTTTATTAACCAATGAGAGGAAGACATATTCACAGTGTACAGAAAGCTTATCCCACAACAGGGAAGAAAGAAGCTACCACATTTTCCTCCTCTGTGCTTGCAACACTTCTTCCAGATTCTCGTGTGAGTCTGATCTCGGAATCCAAAGCACTGGCCAGCTCAGCTGTGGCTCATCACAGTGAGCAGGGCCCAAGCCAGTGGTTTTGGATTGGGTTTACTCTTGTATCCATCCAACTCTTTACGATTCCTGAGACAACCTTGGGAGATAGGCAGGCTGATGTAGACTGAATGCGACTCCTTCCCCTAGACCTTGGACTTGAGCGGCCTTCTAGGCTCCCTTCTAGGAAACTGGTGGGCATCCTACGATGTCATGATTCCTGTCCTGTGTGGGACGGGCACCGTATAGAGATGCAGAGCCAACACCTAGCTTCCCCAGCATGTGTAATCGTGGACCCCTGGGATGCTGGCTGCTCAGCTTTCTTTGACAAAGTACATTCAGATGTTGGCTTCTAATCTTTTCGCTCTTTCTCCTGCCTGGTCACATGACTTGTCAACACCAAAGACGGAGCTGATTGGAGCTTTTTTTAAAAAGCCAAAATATCAGACTGTGTTGAGAAAGGGATTCATGAGAGCACACTGAAACGGATAAGCATGAGGTCAAGTGGAACCGTGTAAATTGGCAGATTGATTAGCCTCAGATGGTTCCGGATGTAAGCCGAGACACTGAAATGGGGGAGAAATGGCATACTGATCTGATCAGTTTTGTGGGGCAGATGTAATGAAAGCAGCGCCTGTCTCCACCTTCCCCTTTACAGCTGCCCTCATTTTAAATGCCCTCCCTATGTCCTGTAGGCAAATTACTCTGATTTCTGTCTTGATGCGTTATGCTGCAAGTGTTCGAACTCGGAACGCGTTCTCACAGACATCCTTAGAAATGGTGGTGTAACGATCCCTGGGCTCCGGAGGGCAGTTTAATGGATCAGAAGTGGAATCGTGTTGCCAAGGTGCTCATTCCCTATGGGAAACCTGGCTGGGGACTGAGATGTTCCTCCAAACTGGGGTTTTGGTCCAGCTCTCAGGAAATCTGTGTCACTTTGTGGTCACCTGTGATCAACTGCACCTGTACCCTGAGTCATCAGAGTTCAGGTGTGGAAGTGGGGCACACACTGCACAACCGAGTGCCCTCTTCAGTCCTGCTGGATTCCGGGGCTGGGTCCTGAAGAAAACAGGCTGAGGATGTCCCCTTCAGTCCACTTACACACGATTTGTGTTTCCCTTCTCCGATGGGGTTTCTGAGATCCGTAGTGGTAGGGGCACTCTTGTACATGATCTGTGATGCCGGTTTCACCCATTTGTATAGAGAGCCCTTTCCCTGTCTTTTGAATTTGTCCGTCAGTCACTAGAAACCAGGTATTAGGCTCACCACAGGCCTGGATCCTGACCATCGCTGGTAAGCAGAGCCCAGGCCCAAGTCCAGGGGATGTGACATCCCTCTGCCATGTGTCTGGATTCTTCAACTCTCAGGGGAACAGCTAAGGCCCAGAGAGTTCCTCCAGGAGAGCAGATGTGGAAATCTGATCCGTAGATGTGCGGTGGGAGGTTGGAAAGTGTAGATGCCAGGAGATGCCAAGCCTCGTTCCCCATCGCACCATCCATGTCACTGAACTCGAGCCTGCTGTGTGCCTGTGACATGTAGTGTATCCTGAGGCCCACCCTCTCCTCCTCCAGAACCCTCACCACAACACACACGCTCTGCCTCTCCCTCTTGCTCTCTCTCACTTTCTCTAGTCTCCTTTCCCTTCCCCATCCTACCATTTTTCTCAAGAGTTTGAAGAAAATAATTATTTTTATAAACTTTCAAAACATATATATTCCTGAATTTAAGGCTGTGTTTTCTTCTTTTTAAAAAAATTCATCTCCCCTGACTTTTAGGGTATTGGGTGGTGGTGGTGGTAGCTTCTGTGTGTGTGCTTGTGTATGTGTGTGTGTGTGTGTGTGTGTGCTTATGTGTGTGTGCGTGTGTGTGTGCGTGTGTGCGTGTGTGTGCGTGTGTGTGTGTGTGTGTGCGTGCTTGTGTGTGTGTGTGTGTGTGTATTTAGGAGGGTCTCATTTTGCCCAGGCTGACCCCACACTTGCTCTACAGCAGTGATTCTCAACATGTGGGTCCTGACCCCTTCGTGGGGGCTCAGACATTCCTTTCACAACGGTTGACTAAGACCATCTGCATATCAGATATTTATATTATGATTCCTAACAGTAGCGAAATCACAGTTACAACGTAGCAATGATAATAATTTTTCGATTGGGGGTCACCACCACGTGAGGAACTGTATTCAGGGGTCACAGCATTAGGAAGGTTGAGGAGCACTGCTCTGTGGCCAAGGATGACTTTGAGCTCCTGATCTTCTTCCCTTTACCTCCCAAGTGCAGGGATTATAGATGTGTGCTTCCGCGGCTGATGTTAAGGAACCCTGGCTTCCTGCCTGCCAAATAAGCACAATAGCAACGGCGCTTCATTCCCAGCCCCATCTAACGTGGATATACGAAATTCACTTCTAAGGCGATTAACTGTCTTCTCTAGCGTTCTTGGACACAACTGAATAGCCTAGATACGCACCAGAACGATGAAGTAAGAGTTGAACTCGGGCAAGCTGAGGAAAAGGAAGGCTGTTTATTAGCCTTCAGGGGCTGTTGGTAAATATGTAAGTTTAATTCTCTGTTGCCCATTCGGCTTGCAGCCATCCTGATTTATGAAATAAGCCTGAAGGTTTTAAAAGCCAATAATCTGTTTTACTGATCACAAGAGAGGGTAGACAACAGAAACACACACGAGTCCTGCAAGGAAAAACATTCTCCCAGAGTGAGGTCACTGGGTGGGCACAGAACGGGGGAAATACCTTTGTTACGACTCTCATCCTCTTATCTTGCCAAAGCCTGACGCCATCTGAATGAAACCATCTGAGGGCCTTACATTTCAGAGTCGTTACAGCTCTTCCCATGTTCCTCGCTTTATTACTGCAGGAAAACGTGGCCGTCGATTCGTTGATACACAGCTTAGCTGGATGGTATTTGCTCAGCTAATTTCAGATGAGATCTGGCACGTTCCGGGTGGTATGGCCCTAGATTCGGCTACTTTTAAATCAAATGTTAAGCATTCTAAGTTTTAAAATTTTATGAATAGACGGGGATTCTGCTAATGAAAACTTGCACCAGTACGGCTCTCCATCCACAGTGTGCACACGCTACTCCAGGAGTAGTTGCTATGGTAAAATTACCCGCCAATTCCTAGTTGCCAGAAATGCAGTTTTGGTTTCTGGTTCATGTAACCACCAGGAATGGTGTAAACCTCAACCCTGCCCTTTTCCTTCTCCTGCAGGGCCATCCCCTTCCTTCCTAGCTCCTGTGCCAGACTGTATTTCCATCCTTAGCTCCCCTCTCCCTGATTAATACCAGCGCCTCCTAAAGTGACCTTGGGACTCTTACTCAGCCTTCTCACTCGTCCTTTACTCTGTATGGGGTGGGCCCCAGCTGACTCCCTCCTTCCCCGCTGCTGCCTGACCAGTTTCAGTTCCAGCCCCCAGGTCCAGTCCCCTTGGATGTCTTAGTATCCTATGGGTCTCCTCCCTCCTACTGCCCATCCCAATCCCGAGACAAATCTCATACAGCATAGATCAGTCTGACCGCTGCTGTGATTTTGTTACATTTTTAGAATTATGTTTATTCAGCAACAATGAAACATTTTAGAATTATACCTTAAGTGGGGTGGTGGGAGCGGGAGGGGCATGTTTCGGTGTTTTCAAATTCCTGGCTTGTTAATCTTTGAGATTCAGGGACAACAAAAGAGTAGCCTAATACGTTTCAAAATTACTAACTGCAAGGATCCAAGTTGACAAGAAGGCTCTGGTGACAGGTCTTCAAGCAGCAACGAGTTTCTCATGTTTCCTGCTGCTCCAGTCACCGGAGCAAGGAAACAAAGCCAAAGGAGCTGTCCGTCAACACGGGAATGGATGGTGAAAGTCTGGTACATATAGACTGACTAGCTCTAGCTCTAAAGAAAAGCAAAGTCACAACGTTTGCAGGAAAATGGATCAATTTAGAATGTATACAATTAATAGAGGTTTCCCAGTCTCAAAAAAAAAAAAAAAAAACAAACAAACAACAAACACAAACTCTCTCTCGTGCAAATTCCAACTTATAAGGCACACATGTATATGTGTAAACAAATGTATGTACAACTGTTAGAAAGGAGAACAAGAAACGATAATCTTTAAAAATATGAAATGCATGCTGATCATTCACAAAGTGTATATAGTATACTTTGTGGGGTCCCAGGCATGCATTACCGAGACCTAACGCATTTTCACTGCAGAATACGACCTTAATTGTGCAGTGCGCATGTGCGATTCCGTGAGGGCAGTTACAGTACCGCGAGACCCGGGATTTCAGCTGCATTTCTCGTTGTGGGAATGAATGCTCCTGCACGCTGTAGTTCTTTCCAAGCGCTACCAAGCCGAGAATATTTTATTCTTTAAACATGAAGTTTGCTTTTCCAAATCCCTGTCTGTTGTTAAGAAAACATTAGCAATTTTGGAAATATTGACAACTTTCTAAAATTGACACTTTCTGAAAAAATAAATATGGAATTCTTTTCAGGATGATGCTAAGAGATAGTCCAGGAACCTCTGTGCTACACAGGATGTTTGTGGACACTTCTCTCCTTACCAAGCTGTGTGAGGAGTCAATAATGGAGACTTATAGGATCTGTAAAGCCACCTGATACACCCCTTTTGCTAGAAGCTAGAGATCACATGAGGGGCCAAATGAGTGTGGTGGGTCCTCCCCTCCCCTCGGTACCCCCGTGTTCGGTGTGTGTGAGACAGTTGCTGGATAACACCAGTTGAGTTGCTGATGTCCATCCAGACATTAAATACTAGGAGATCTTACATTCCAAGATGTGGGGGCGCGGGGAATAAGTAGCTACTGAATGCCGTTTTCCTCTTGTATCTCAGCAGTTTGCCTTGTGTCTCCCCATTCTGAAGACCCCAGTTCTAACATTTGCACCCAGGGAAGGGTTTTTTTTTACCTTTACACTCCCAGCTACCTTTAAAAAACCATAAGGTGAGGTGAAGGAGGATTTTCATCTCTTCACTTTTCAAGGTGTATGTTTCCTGAGGAAAGCAGTTAGCTGTGGACTCTTGTGTTTGTATTTAAACAGATTTTTGTTTAGATTTTATATACTTTTTTTAAAAAGATTGATTTATTTCATGTACATTTGGGTTTTGCCTGTGTGTATATCTGTATGAGGATGTCAGATTCCCCTGGAACCAGAGTTACAGGCAGTTGTGAACTGCCATGTGGGTGCTGGGAATTGAACCTGGGTCCTTTGGAAGAGCAGCCAGTGCTCTCAACTGCTTGAGCTGTTCTCCAGCCCCTAAACCTCATATTCTTAACCGGGCTGATGATATTTCAAAATATGTGGAAGCAAGTTTCATAACCCTCAAGTGCTAAAAAGCAAATTTCTTCAGATAAAGTTTTCAACTTAAAAAAAAAATTACATTTCTATTGGTTGGGGGCAGCGGGTGGCACACGTGCCCCAGCATGCTTATGGAGCTTAACACACAAGTAGTCAGAGTCATTTTGCACCGGGAATTGAACTCAGATCTTCGGGCTTGGCATCAGGAGCCTTTGCTCACTGAGTCCTCTTAACAGCCCATCAACTGGGTTTTGTTTTGTTTTTGTTTTGTTTTGGGGGAGGGTTGTTTAGTTTAGTTTTGCCTTGTTTTACTTGTTCCAGCTTTAATTCTTCCATTATTTATACTCCTCCACAACACATTGCTGGAGAACTAACGTGTCGCTTCCCGTCCCGATGATGCGACTGTTGTTGCTATAGTCTCCTGTCTTTAAATGTGTTACATTTGCTAGATAGAAAAAGGCAGACTCTCATGTAACCTTCCAGATTGCATCTGCCTGCTCCCTTCCTTCCATGTTTGATGTCCCCTCCCCATAAGGGTCACTGGAATGATCTGGATGGTCCCTGAACCCCACTGTACCCCACGTGCTCCACAGCGATATCCATGTATCTGTGTCTTCCTATTGTTTTAACATTTGCTCCTCTGCCTGGGGAGTGGGTGGTTCCCGCTAAGCTATGCTACTCTCGTCTCCACAGAGAAAGCAATATTTTGTTATGAGCTAAAGTTTCAAGCCAGGCTGTAGCCAGGGCCTTTCCCATGTGGGGAGAGGGAAGCTGAAGCGGCCAGGGAGACAATAATTCTCCTTGAATTTGGAGCTCATTAAAATCTTGCCCCATTCCTCAGTGGGTTTTTCATTGATCTAAGCATCTATCACTTTTTCTTCCCAGAAAGAATTAGCATCTACGCCATGACAGTGAAGGGAGGAGGGTTTTGCCCTTTGGTGAGGGGTTAACTGCCCCCTGATAGCTTATTAGTGCAGTTGTTTTAGTGATGTATGTAGGTATGTAGCTAAGGAACTGGAATAAAATTCTCGAGATTTCTAGGTAACGAAGAGAATGGATTGTACCAAAGGTACCACATGCAGGAGGCTGAGGGGTTTTAGGGGCAGGCACGAAGCTATGGTCCCTGGCTTTTCCCAAAATGAACACTTCAGCATTGTTCTTTTAGACAGCCTTTCCAGAAGTGCTTTAACGCATTCTGGTTTCCCTGTCCCCGCACAGGAACATCTAGCAAAATGATGTTTCTTATCTGCTACTCGGGAGCCAGCCGCGAACATTTGTGTTTCCTTTGAGGACTGCTGTGGTTGAATTTATGACAGTCATTTAAGTATGTAAATGAGAAATGGCTTTGTGAAACAGATGTCTGCAATTGTCTTCCCACCAGAACACTTTCCCCGATGCATAACATCAGCCGCGAGTTCTAACTTCTTCTCAGATCCCTCCACAGAGGTCATGGACGGCTTGAACTGGCCAGACTGCCAGGGTTGTTGGCTCCGCACGTCTCGGTGCTCTTTAACTGTGTCTTGGCCGTGTAGCATACAGGAGGAGGAATGGCTGCTCAGGCAGTTGTCTCAGCAGAGATATCTTTCTTCTCTTTCTAAGTCTCTTTCCTTCCCTCGTGTGTGTGTGTGTGTGTGTGTGTGTGTACATAAGAGTGTGTGTGTGTGTGTGTGTGTGTGTGTGTGTGTGTGTGTGTGTACATAAGAGTGTGTGTATGCTGAGATGGAGAGATGGCTCAGAAGACTGATTGCTCTTCCAGAGAGGTCCTGAATTCAATTCCCAGAACCCACATGGTAGCTCACAGCCATCTATAATGAGATCTGGTGCCCTCCTCTGGCATGCAGGTATCCATGCAGGCAGAATACTATACACATAATACACGTAATAAATAAATCTTTTTTTTTTAAAGAGTGTATGATCATGCAAGGGTAAGGCCACAGAAAGTGTGTGGTGACCAGGGGCTCACTTTTCACCTCATTTGAGACAGGTTCTCTTTGATCTTTTGACAAAGCATGGCCCAGTCTGGCTGGCTCACCACTTTCTAGGGAATTCTCCTGTCTCCATGTGACTTGTTCATAGGCACACTTGGATTACAGCTATACTCCCAGGTCTGGTCAGATGTGAGTTTTGGGGATTTGGTCTTAGGTTCTCATGCTTACACTGTAAGCTCTTTACATACTGAGCTAACTTCCCAATCTTCTGTTTCATTTCCGACATGAGTAATGTATAAAGGGGTGGGATATAGAAATGATAATACTTGTGTAGTGTTTACACCGAAGCAGCAACCGTGAAGATGTTTTTATAGCCCCGTTCTCTTTGTAAGATTGTTAGTCTCGTGTCCTACGTGTACTGAGTTATGCTTATTGATTCGGAGTCTTAGTCTAGGCCCACAGTTTGGTATGAAACTTGGGGTCTTGTATTAAAAGTGCATGCTACTTTGGAGTCATGTGACATCAGAAGTTGTCTAGATCTAATGCTCTAGGTTAATGTGTGCGGTTTTCTCTCCTTTTCTCCTTTTAGCTTCAAGAGGCAGATGTTGTGGTCTTAGGCTCGCCTAAGCCAGAAGAGATCCCTGCTGAGTGGATCCCGTCAGGAGCCACCATCCTCAATTGCTTCCATGACATCTTGTCAGGTAAATCGCTTCACCTTGGTGGGGCAGGGGGCGATGATGTTGGGGGAAATAGTCACCTTGCTTCTTCAGGAGAGAACGTGTGTCTTAGTTTAGGGTCTTATTGCTGTGAAGAGGCACCATGAGCATGGCCACTGCTACGAAGAAGCAGTTAATTGGTGGTGGCTCACTTAAGGTTTCAGAAGCTCAGTCCATTGTGATCATGAAAGGGAGTACGGCAGTTTGCAGGTAGACAACAGGAAGTCAACGGTCACACTGAGGGAAGCTTGAGCACAAGAGATCTCAAACCCCGCCCCCACAGTGACGCACTTCCTCCAATAAGGCCACACCTCCTAACAGTGACACTCCCTTTGGGGGTCATTTTCTTTCAAACCACCACAATGTGTTCTTGAGAGGATGGCTGCTGTCACTGTGGGTGTGCAGAACAGGCGACTGAACTCTCCATGTGCGCACCTTTGGGCTTTTCTGATACTAGCTTCAGGTTGTGAGCAGAGAGACCATGGTATCAGCCGAAGTACTACCCTTTCCCCTTACCACCACCAGAACACCTCTGCTGGCCCCTGGTATCAGACAGACATGACTGACACCTGTGACCTCAGGAGACAATCTGGGTATGTGTGAGGTAGACTAGAAATGGCAGTCTTTCCTTGCCAAAGATTCTTGGCAGCCTCTCTGTGAAAAGCAGAGGGAAAGCGGAGCTGCTGGGAGGGTCGGGATGGAGATCAGCCGTGTGTCTCCAGAGTCCCCCTCCCGGTGACCCCTGAAATATTCTGGCTGTAGAAGCACACAGAGCAATGAAGCAAGTAGAGGTGCAGTTGTGTGTGCGAGCAGGGGCTGCCCGGCTTGTTCTAAAGACACCTGTGGCCCGCAGGTGCATGGAGTGGGTAAGGGTGCTTGCCACCAAGCCTGATGACCTGAATGCCATCCCCAGGCCCCACTTGTGGAGGAAAAAAACAGCACTGACCTCCACATACACCCACCACAGCCATGATATGCACACACACAATACAAATAAATAAATATATATATAATTTTAAAAAATTAAAATAAAAAAATAAAATCCATACTGTGTGGAGGCTGGAGAATGTAGCTCGGTGGTAGAGGGCTTGCCTCCCATGTGTGAAACTATCAGTGCCATCCCTTATGCTTCAAAAACACATTAAATACATGTCATATTTCCTACAGACATACATACAACTTTTATTGTTCCCTAAGAAAGCAATCTCTAACCGTAAGTGATGGCTGTGGGAGACTGGGATCGGAATCCTAGTTCAGTGAGGAAACTTAGTTATAATTTCTGCTTTTTCATGATTTTATATTCTTTGCAAGAATACTTACCTGCTGATTTTTGTTAGCATTTTTACTGAGAACAGTTTTGGCGCAATTCTACCTGAAGACAGAATCTACTTCAGTATTCTTTTGAGCTGTCTTTATTCTTTGCTGTTATGTAAAAAATAGTATATTTTCTGTAAGGAAAACTTTATTTTTAATGTTTCTTTTAGAGCTCTTGGTTTTGATAAAAACTATTCTTAAAGATATTACACCTTTAATCCCAGCACTCAGGAGGCAGATGGAGGAGGATCTCTGGGAAATCTAGGCAAACCTGGTCCATATACACCAAGAGCTACACAGTGAGACCCTGTCTTAAACCAAACAACCAACCAATAATAATAATAATTAATTTTAAAAAGTAGGTTATGTTGGAGAGTTGGTGTGGGATATGTACATATCCGAAATTCCAAAGAATAGATAAAAAGAATTTATGTTTAAATAACTTTAAGTTTCAGTATTTTGATGCTTAGGAGAGCATAAAATACTAGAAGCCTTCTATATTAATTTAATTCTTCTATAAGTGGAATACTTGCAGCTAGATTATTTTAAATCTCACTGGTCCCTTTATAATACTTTCCTTGTTGGTTTTAGAAATTCACATTAACAAGATGGTGCCTGGCTCCATAGTAGAGGCTGGGTGTTGATGAGGGGCAGGTAAGCGCCGCCCTTGAGCTATCCTATAGCTACTGTAGGGATCCTTCCTGGTGATTGTCCTGTTCACACTCGGGTCTGATGGGACAGTGTGCTGATAAGATGCAGGCCATTTCCAGGGTTGCTCATGGTTGTAGCACATTGTTAATGGTCAAGAGTTCTCATCGTAGTGGCTTGGATGTAGAGGGCTGAACCAATGAGGAGGTTGGAAAAGGCTTCCTCTTTCGTCATCATCTTGCCACTTGAAACTAGGGAGTGGATAGTTTCGGAATCACCGTTAAAGAGAGAAGTGCTTTTGTTTAAACAATGAGGATCTTAAAGATATTCATTCTCATCGTGATCCTGATGGGATCTGGGAGGTTATGGTACAGAAACCCTGTAGAGGCAGGCGTGTTATTGATACCAATCCTAGGAGAGTTTCCCAATGGCTGAAGCTGTGTTCAGAGAACTGTTAGACCTGACTATCCAGGTCTCTCATGCCACTGTCACATGACCTGAATACGTGGAATTTAGACATAGAAAGTCTACATCCTGTGTTCTGACTTTAAGGTCAACTGCTTTATTTGTTTATTACTTAAAACATATTTTTTAAAAGAAGGAATGCTGTGGTCTTGAAACACCTTGATTGCTGAAGAACAGAATTTACCCTGCATACAGCCATTTTGTATGCCATGTTGTAAGATATAGGGACATATGTATTGAATGGGACAGAGAAACTGGCCTTTAGTCTTGGATGCAGAAAACAGGACCAAACAGCAGCATCTTTGTATTTTACTCAAATCTGTAGAGTTCTCTCATGCCAAAACAGTGGTGTCTAGTATGGAGTGAGAGAAAAGTCCTGAGCTGTCTCCCAGGACTCAGGGTGATAAACCAGGTGATCCAGAGGACCTGGGGTTTTTCCTTTTGTGGGGCCTGCAGGGAGACAGTTTGTTGGAGTGGAAAGGGTGTGAATGAATCTGGCATTATGTCATTCAAGGAGAAGATAGCTATTTCACTGGTGTGAGATTTTGTTGTTTTGTTTTGGAGACAGAGCCTCATTGTTTAGCTAAGGCCCACTATGAACTCTCAATCCTCCTGTCTCAGTGTCTTGGGGCTGAGGTTACAAGGATGTACCACCACACCAGACTTCATTGTTTGGACCTTTTTTAAGGAATTATTTTTATTTATTTCTCTCTTGTTTGTGTGTATGAGAGAGATTGCAGGTGCTCCCAGAAGTGTGAGATGTAGCTGCCCCCTGGAGCTAGAGTTACAGGTGGTTGTGAACCATCCAGTGCAGGGATTGGGAACCATCAACCTCCAGTCAAAGCTCTTAACGTCTGAGCCATCTCCCTAGCTCCACCTGCCCACTGCCCACCCCAAACACACACACACACACACACACACACACACACACTGATTTTTTTTTTTTAACTCTTATTTATACTGCCCTTTGGGCCATGTGGCTTTGAGGAAGTCCCTTCAGCTTGCCAACCCTCAGTTTCCTTGGATAAAATAGGAATGGGAAACTCGGCTGGGAAGAGTAATTGGCATGAACACTTGGGGGCCATGTCTTTTTCGGACTAGCTACCGGTGAGCATTGGTTCACGTTCTCCCTTCGCCATCTTCCCAGCACACAGGACTGACTTCACAGCAGCAGACGTATGAGTTTTCTTGGAAGTTATGCCCAGGGAAGGGGATTCTGAAAGAGTATGACGGTAGCTTCAGAGAAATTGGGCAGACCTTGGATTCATCAACCTTTGTGTTTGGAATAAGATGAGATCTTTCCTTCTGACTCAAACTCTGCTTTATGTCTGTATTACCCGACTCCACCCCCACCTCACCCCCACTACGTCTATCCCTGAGATATACGCTTTATTCTGAGATACATGTCTGTATTAGCCAGCTCTCTGCCCCCCACATCTATCCCTGAAATATACACTTTATTCTGAGATGCATGTATGTATTACCCAGCTCCCCCATCCCCACCCCCGCAACACACACCTACCCCCTGAGACATACCACCAATTTTCTAGTTGAATTTTTAGTTCATTCTCACTACATTCAGTTAGTCACCTTTTAAAAGATTTAAGCCAAGGCTGGGGATGGAGTTCTTGCCTGGAGTTCAGGCCACACACAGGGCCCTGGATTCAATCCCCACCCTGGCATAAAATGTGATGTAGCTGAGTGAACCTAAAATCCCTGGGTAGGTGGAGGCAGAGGGTCAGAAGTTCAAGGTCAGTCTTGGATACGTGAGCGCCTTCTCAAAAGAAGAAAACATAAAGCCATTTAGCTTATGTGTGTAGTGTCTTAATTCCTCCTTAATTTCGTCTTGGAGGTTGCAAAGTTATATAAGGTAGTTCTAATGTTTACATTATTTTCATTTCTTTATAATTCAAATCTTCTTTCTTTTAAAGGAACAGAAATTGTACACTGTAATTTGATAGTGGGATTCAGATGTTTGAAATGATGGCGGCGCTGAGGGCCCTATCGTAAATCTTTCTAGAGGATTCCCTCTGGCTCTCGTCACCATGTCACCATCTCACCTTACAAATTTAGCTCCTGGAACTAGAAAAAACATGATGAGTGTTTGTTTAAGTTTATCTGTATTAATTTCCGGTTTTAGCTCTCCTGGCTTTGGAAAAACTTGTCATCCTAGACAGGAAAACCATGAAAGAGTTGTCTGTAGAGTTGTAGGATTGTGATAGAAAAGTGGTCCACCTCTGCATCAAAGCCAGGTCCTGAGGGGGTGGGGCAGTGCGGGAGGAAGGCTGTCTTAGCGGTCTGTCCCTCCTCCTGGGGTTGTTCAAGAAGGGGCTGTTCTGACCTTCACAGGTAGCAGCGTAACAAAGAAGCCTTGACTTCTCTCTACACAAATTTTGGTCAGTACCATCTTAAAACATTGGAAATGGAACACCATCTTTTAAAGTGACATGCCCCCGAGGAGCCATGGGTTGAATGTTGGTGGGAAGTGAGAAGTTCCTCCCATGTTTTAGGACAGGACCCAGACAGGGGACAACCAGACAGGGGACAACCAGACGGGGGACAGCCTCCAGGTAGAGTCGTTCCATCACTTCAGGGTGCCGAAGCAGTGGTTTCCTTTCCCAAGTCTCATCCACGTTAAAGTGTACTGACTGACAATGTATTCCTGCTGCCCTGAGTCCTCCCATCGTAATGGCTTCAAATTCTCTGCAATCAATTCTGTCTCGATATTTATCCCTACCCCAGAAAAAAACAGAAAATTTATAAAAGCAGATCTGCCCAGTTAATAACTACACAGAGTCAAATAAAAGTATCTTCTGACCCCATCACGTTTTTCCAGTTAAAAGAATCATAGTTTTATTTGACTCTAATAAAAGAAAAAGCAAATGATACCCCAAGCATTGCTGAAATTTAGACACCCACTTCCAGAGAACTACTGGGTTCTGTAAGACCCTTGTAGTGTGTGTGTGTGTGTGTGTGTGTGTGTGTGTGTGTGTCTGTGTGTTAGTTTGTGAAGATCTCTATAAGACTCTTGTAAAGTGTGTGTGTGTGTGTGTGTGTGTGTGTGTGGTTAGCTAGTGAAAAGCCTCTGCTATGACTCAGTAAGAACTCACTTGTCTAGCATGTGTGAATTAAATGGCAAGGCATCTATGTCCACTGTGCCTACAAGGCTAAAGTCAGCCCTGTGCGTGAACGTGCCCAACTTTTGTGGGCAGATCTGGTGCCCTGACACCTACAGCATTAGCTGCATCTTTTGGTATTTGTTGAGTATAATTAATTGAGTGTAACTGAATGTAAATTAGGGATAGGCCAGTTCCTGCAGAAGGGAAGGTTGACTGGTCACAGACTTCTGTTAGCATCGGGTTATAACTCCCTCCACCCAGGCTTCTCATTCGATTCGTTCTTGCTGCTTTCTTCCAAAAACTCCTCACGATTTCTGGTCCAATCATGGGATCGCATTCCCTTCTAGGTTTATTTCCTTCAGACAGCTGTCCTGAGAACTGAGAGGAAGGAAGGTGTTCTGTTTTGCTTTTACCTGCTCTTCACATTGTTTATCGCGCCTTCAAGCCATCAGTGAGCTCCTTTAGACCTAGCAGGCAGCCTTCATGCAGAGTTTCAAAACTGCAGCCTAGTCTCTTCCTGAGCCCTGCATTGTACAAGCACCTAACGTGATAAAAATTCTTTACTGTGCGACTGTGTTCTGGGAACATGCATTTGCAAATTGATACCAGCCCCTGGAATGTAGCTGTCTTCATTCTCCATTGCTTAAAGACAGGGGGGTGAACAGTACGTTTTTCTTTTCCATGGTCATTGGACAGGATCTTAAGAGCAGGTCTCTAGTGATTAAAACAAAGCAAAACAAATCTCTCCCATCTTTTGACTCTTGTCCTCTGCCTAGATGTGATTTATAGAGCCAAAGCATTGCTCATCTTTAAACTATACATGGGGGATAGACTTTTTCCAACACCCTTAATGCATTTGACAATAAAACATCATGGAACACATACTCTTTAAGTGTTTTGTGCAATTTCTTGCAAAGGACTGTCAGCAGAGTGGATAATTTAAGAGTCCAGTGGTCCAGAAACAGAGGAAAATTGTTTAATTCAAAAGCGTCGCTATTAGAAGCATTTTCCCCCTTTAAGAGAGGGCACAGCCCAAAGCATTTTACATGTGTGTTTTCTTTTAATAAATTTTATAATTGCTAACTAAAAGAGGGGAAAATGGAATTCTCATTAATGATCCCCAAATTTCAAAACCAGGGATGTCTGTCAACTTTCTGCTACTGTGAAAAATTATTGAGAAAAAAAAATCAAATGATAAGGAAGAAAGTCTGTTTGGTTTTGTGGTTTCCAAGAGTTCATTCCATGTTTCCCAAGAATTGTTGCTCTAGGTCTGTGGCGGAAAGGTGCCTATAGTAGGAGTGGTGGCGAGGAAGCAGAACGAAAGTGGAAGGGTCTGGAATCCCAGGGGCACGACCCCAGTCACCTAACTTCTTCCCTCCTTAAAATGCCAGCACATCCAGTAGAGCCACAGGCCAATGAACCAGCCCTTTCCATGTGGGCAAGGGCTACCTGGTAAGACCCTGTCTCAAAACAAATTTAAAACTTACAGTTACTACTTTGAAAATATAAATATAATATGTAAGTTATATGTATGTCTTTTGAGTTTGTCACATTATTTGATAAAGAATTTACTACATTTGATTTTATTTGAATGGAATTTTTTTACATAGATAAATTGACAGCAATTTTTATTCTTTTAATGACCAAAGGAAGCTTGCTCTCTTCTCAGATTTAGAGTTTATCCTCAGAGTGTTCTTTACTCCTGTTTGTCCTCGTGTTCACAAGTAAACTGACTTCTATTTATTTCTCTGGTGTTATCCCGAACGGTTACAGGTTCTTGTAAGAAGACAAAGCCCCACTGTATCAGAAATCCAGACGTTATGTCTGATAGTTAAAATGAGCATCCTATAGAGTACGCTCCTCATGAGCCATGCTACATTTCATGCCACACAATCCTGGGAGGCTTATTTTACCCTTAGGAAGTCACGACCCAAAGCCAGGCTGGGTCAGAGATGGAGGTGTCAATCTGATATAGGTCTGGGTGGGGCCTGCTGTGCAGACTATGCTCATGTGGGACAATGCTCTTGCACCCTATAAAAACTTCTCACTTGTATTGGTTTAATAAAACCCTGATTGGCCAGTAGCCAGGCAGGAAGTATATGCAGGGCAACCAGACTAGGAGGAATTCTGGGAAGAGAAAAGGCTCAGACTGTAGTTGCCACCCAGACGTAGAGGATGCAAGATGGAAATGCTGCACTGAGAAAAGTACCAAGCCACGTGGCTAAACCAAGATAAGAATTATGGGTTATACAGTTGTAAGAGCTAGTTAATAATGAGCCTGAGCTAATAGGTCAAACAGATAATAATTAATATAAGCCTCTGTGGGTTTCTTTGGGACTGAACGGATGTGGGACCAGACAGGACAGAAACTTCTGTTTTCACTATGCTGCCTCTACCATAAATAGTGTAAATTGTCCCTGGGTGGGGGAGGGGCAGAGGTGCTGCGCATTGAACCCAGGGCTTCAAGCACGCTAAGCAAGCACTCTACCACTGAATTATATCTCCAGTCCTTTTGCTTTTTAATTTTGAGACCACGTCTGACTACCTTCCCTAGACTGGCCCTGCCTTAGCCTCCTGAGTAACTAGGACTTCAGGCTACCAGACCTAACTAGAATTGTCTTAAGTTACTCTTATATTTATATCTCTATTTTTAGTTACATTCATGAGACAGGATTATGCTATGTAGCCTAGACTTTGCTATGTAGCCTAGGATAGCTTTAAGCTATTTATTCTCCTGCCTCAGCTTTCTAAGTGCTGGGTTTACAGGACTAGACTACCACATCCAGCTAATTCTGTATTTGTTTTTTGTAGATCACAGTATGATGCCTGGGGTGCTTGAAGAGACTGCTTAGATTGTTTCTGTGTTCTTTGTGAGATCCCAAGCAGGGTGCCTTGTTAAACTGAGCTTCTATATATCCCTGGTTAACAGCTTAAGTGAACATTGACATTCCTCTGATGTAAAATATGAAAGAACCCCCACTGAGATGCTTGAGGCTGTGCAACAGGTCACTTGCTTATTGACTCCCGACTTCCTTGGGCAATACCTGATGGGCACCATGATTCAGTGTGCTGGGTTTTTACAAAGACCAGTTGTTTATAATTGGCAATATGCTCTAAGCCTTTCCCTATTCAATGTTTCTGCAGGGAAGCCAAGAGAGGGCTCTCCTGGGGTCCCCAGGAAAGGACTCATTACAGGAGAGAATGTGAATCTTGTTGCTGCAGCTCTGCGGATACAGGTTTGTTTGACGCGGCCATTTGAGTTTGGGTGTCTTGTTAGTGGCTGCTAGTGTTTTCTGCCTATCGGGTACAGTGTCAGGCGCTTCACATACTGGGGGTCAAAGCCACCTGATGTTTGGAAATGGGGACTCATAGAAGCCTTCTGTTTGCCACCTTCACATGATGACTGCATGGCATATGCCCTAGGTACTGTCTGTATAATGCATCACCTCTCAAACATAGCAGAGCCAAACCTGAAACAGGTGGTGTCCCATAGCTTTCCTGCATCCAACACCTGGGAGCTGGCCAGCTGTGTGGTTCAAGCCTCTCAGATGATTGAAATCAAGATGTCATCCAGGGTTCTGTTGAGGGCTGAGAATTCACTTCCGAGATAGCACGGCCACACGTGGCTGTCAGCATGCGACCCTAAGCTCCTTTTTGGCTGTTGAGTGGATGCTTTTATCCCTCATGGGCCTCTCCATAGGGCTGCGTGCATTGCTGCAGCTAACTTCACCCACCGTGAGTGACCCACAAACTGAGCAAAGGATCTGTTTTGAGGTGTACTTTCTGAAGGAAATCACATGGTGCCACTCTTTGCTTTTGTTAGAAGCAAATCACCTAGCCTTCTTAGAGGGAAAGCGCATCTGGCTATTTAAAAGCTTGTTGGCGTCTTTTCAAGCCACCATCATCCGTGTAGCCTAAACCCTGAAGCTCCCAGCTCTTAACTATGGCTACTGAGCATTCTGAGGGTTCCAGAGCCTGTGGGGCTACATCTGTTTATCTTAATTTCACATACATATGGATGTACGTATATCACTGTTGAGTAATTCGGTTTCTGTGTACGTTTCAACTGACCGCAGAAGGATTGTATTGGAAATGGCATTACGTATTTTGGAATCTGGATGTCCAAGTTCATCTTTCATGTAGGCTTACGTTGTCTTGTTGTCTTCGTTTTTTTCTTTTCTTATTGAGATGAAGAATCCATCCAAGGAGATGGCTCAGTCAAGAAAATGCTTGGTCCACAAACCAAGCGGCCTGAGTTTGAACCCCAATACCCCCATAAAAAGCTGGGAGCAGTGGTAATCCCAGCATGAGAGAGAAAAAGAGAGGGAGAGAGAGAGAGAGAGAGAGAGAGAGAGAAAGGATATCTGGGGCTTGCTGGGAAGACAGTATAGTTCTGTTCAGTGGAAGATCGTGTCTCAAAACTAAGGTGGTAGGGCTGGAGTGGTGGCTCGGTGGCTAGAAGCAATGACTGCTCTAACAGAGGATCCAATTTTGGTTCCCAGCATCCAGATGGCAGCTCACAACCATCTATAGCTCCAGTTCCATGGGATCCAGGGCTCTCTTCTGCCCTCCCCAAGCTTTCTGTACCCTATGGTGGTGCATCGATGGTGCATGCAGGGAAAACACCCACACACATGTAATAAAAAATCAATTAGTTAATTATAAAAACATGAGCTGGAGAGCAATAGAAGAAACTCTATCTGATGTTAACCTGTGGCCACCATCTATAAGCACACATACATACATAAGTAAAACCTTTTTTAAAAATCCATTCAGAATCATTTTATCTGTATTCTTGGTATCTTTTGTGAATAGTTAAGCTATTTTAGCAATGCATAGATCTACAAGCCCGTAAACAAAGCCTGCAGGGCTAATTGCATGTGAATCTCATTGTTGCTTCTATTAGACGATGATTTTCTTGATTTGGGATTCCTTTGGCTTTGTAACCCCCTTGCAGTATTCCTGTAGTTTATGTGGGTGACCTGCCACCCTCACTTCCCTATGGTCTTTCTCCCCTTTTCTCCTGAAGAACATGGTCAGCAGTGGCAGGAGATGGCTCCGAGAACAGCAGCATCGGAGGTGGCGACTCCACTGCTTGAAACTGCAGCCTCTCTCCCCCGTCCCCAGGTAGGTGGCAGTGCTTGGCTTGTACCGATGGCGGCTCATTCGAGTGACACGGAGCTCCATTCAGTCAAAGATGGGAGGCGTAACTCAAGGCTTTTGAGTGATTGCTTATCATGGCCTCATGTAGTCCAGGCTGATCTTGTACTCACTATGTAGACAAGGGTGACACGAACATCCCATCATCTTGCCTCTATTCCCCAAGGACTGGGACTATACTCGTGTACCACCTGGTTTTGTGCGGTGCTAGAGTATTGGGGATGAAAACCAGGACTTCATGCATTCTAAGCAACATGAACTACCTGAGCTACATTACCAGCCCCCGTATTTGGATTTTGGCATTGGATAATTTCCTCTAATCATCAAAGTGAGACAGCATTTCTCTATCATAAGTCCTCCCTGATTAAATCCTGATGAATGTGCTTGCCTTATTTTATTAATATTAAGGTCGCATATCATTTCATTTTGTCTTAGCAGTGTATCCTATATTAAATGGACACGTACAAACTGGTTTTCTTCATCATGCAGAAAGCATTGTCCTTATCTGACAGAATATAGGTCATGTTCCATTTGGCAAGTTTTGAGCAGGACTAGGAACACCCAGGAGATGGATCAACTTAGTGCAACAGGCAGATGTTTTTCTAGTCTTAGGGGAAATGACCAAACAAGCCACACACACTCACATGGGAACTACGTTCCGCTTTCTCCAGGACTGTCCCCTAAGACGTGGTGATCAGGATGGGTGTTTTCCCCAGTAACTTGATGAGTCTGAGTTACATAGTCTCGTTGTACAATTAGTACACACTACAGGATATAATCTTAGTGAGTGATTTTGAATGATCCCTGTGATATGGTATTCAAACCAGGGTCACTGCTGACCGCCTTGTTCCAGTGAGTTGGCCACACAACCTTATCCAGGTTTGTGTGATACCTGAGCCCCAGAGCATCCCACCCAACAATGCTGGGATACAGAGAGTGTTGAATGGCTAAAACCTCCAGCAACTGGCTGAGTTTTTCACGTGGCTATGAATTCTTTGGGGGAGGTAGCAAGGAGAAGCACATCTTAAGGTCTAGGCCAGGCTAGTCTCAAACTCACAGTAATGCTCCTGCCTCAACCTCCCAAGTACTAGAATCACAGGCATGCCTGTGATTGGCTCTCAGAATTGGCTCTCAGAATTGACCTCTTTTCTCTTCTACAGTCAGTTGTCTACCGGTTAAGCATCCCCATGAGATTGTTTTTCCCTTCACAATAGACTATAATATGTCATAGGCATGCTTGCTTTGAGTCATTAACACAAATTCTAAGAAGGAATACTATTCTTTATAACTTCATCCTATCATTGCACAATTAATTGTGAAACATATCTTCCTTTTTGATTGGTTTTTACAAGCATGCCATTACAGTACATTTGCAGAAAGCAAAAAATAATTATTATTATTATTGTTATTATTTATATAATTTATCTATTATTAAGATAGATTCTCTTAAGCTGTGTACCAAAATCTTCCAAAGTGGATTTTACTTAGGGAGGGGCACTTTAGTTATTTAGCCAAATGCAATTTCTAGAGCCCCTGGCTGGGGAAAGGAAGGCAGGCTGTATAGTTTATAAATCACTAAAAAAAAAAAAAAAAATGGAAATGAGCCTGTAATTCCAGCATATGAGACAATAAAGCAGAGGATTGGGAGTTTTAAGGCCAATCAGGTCCCCATCCAAACAAACAAAAATCAAAATTGATGTCTCTGTGGCTCTTAAGGTAATAAAGTAACAAACATGGAAAATCTCCAAGGTTTAGCGCCTCAGTTTCAGAGATGACAGAAGGAGAAACACTGTAGCTGGGAAGACAAGATAAAACAAGATTCCAGGAGCTCAGGGTGGGCCAGAAGAGAGATAGAAAGATCTATGCCAGGGACTTGGGGAGGGCATCACCCGACAGAAAGCCAAGAGTTCAGCCTACATGGACCCTAAAGCATCACTCTCTTCTCCCAGCTTCCCAGATACCCTCCAGAGCAGTGAGGATGGCATGTTTACTATTATCTCCTATCCCAAGGTCAGACTGTCCTGGTCCTCTTGTCTAAAGAGAATGATGATAGAGCCGTATGGAGGCTGAGCAGATTGTCAGCAACACAGAACAGTTGCAGCTGAGGAACTGCCTTTAGCAGCGAGGGTGGTCTCCTGCTGCCCTCAAAGACCACTGTGTCCTCGAGACTGTCAGGGAACGGTTGCCCTCTCATGTGTGATGCTCAAGGGTCTGGGAACAAGTGTGCCGTCAGTACTCCATCTTAGACAGATGTTCAGTGGGATAAATGGACAGGCTGGCCCCGAATAAGAGAGATGTCTGGGCATAACGGCCACAGAGGTGTTCTCTGTGGTCCACAGTACGCACATTGGTGCTGAGAACCCCTGTAATATCAACAACTGTTTGCTCACCTCATAGTCAAGTCTGGTGCCCGGCCACCCTCCTCATGAAGGTCCTGACTCTCCAGTCTGAGATTGAGTGTCAGGTACTGCATCCTTTCATGAACTATTACATAATGGATGAAATATTTTGAAATATTATTTTTGGACTGGAAATGGGAAAGAGAGAAAGTATGAACGGAGATGAAAGAAAATAGCATTTCCATATTTCTGAATAGCCAAGAGACACGTTGCCTAGCCACGTGGGAGAGCCTCATGCACTGGCCTTTCTACCCTCCCGCCGACTCACGGAGCTTGGTGTTCTAGAATGGGTTTACCATAGCCATAGTGCAAAGAACACAATTGCCCTCTCCGTGGTATCTTTGTGCCTGACACTAGGATCTTGGTTAAGTGTTCTGTAATAATATCTCAAAAAAAAAAAAGTAAAAAAGAAAGAGAGAAAGTCACTTTCTCATGCATCTTAATTGCTAGCAGTTGTGTTTAATTCTGCCTGGGAAAAGGGACCACAAAGCAATTGGGTTGATTTAAGGGTTGGCGGCGTGCACGGATGCTTTTCCCTCGAGCGCCGCCGACCACCTAAGCTGAGGCGATTGCCTCCTTCATGCTTCTTTCTCTCCCTCCAGTGATATTGAGATTTCAAGAGGACAGACTCCAAAAGCTGTGGATGTTCTCGCCAAAGAGATAGGGTTGTTTGCAGAGGAAATTGAAGTCTACGGCAGGAGCAAAGCCAAAGTCCGTTTGTCCCTGCTGGAGAGGTTAAAGGATCAAAAGGACGGAAAATATGTCCTGGTTGCTGGGTAAGCCTCCACTATACATTGAGGAGACATATTTCCAGAACTGTCCTCCGTGTTACCTCTGTCCCCCTGTCCCCGAAGCACATTGTGTTGTCAGTTTTGTCCTGGCTCCTTTTTGTTTCCATTGACAGGCCTCCATCTGCCACAAGGTAAGACTCCTCATCCCCAGGCCTGAGCAAATTCATCTCTATTCTGTATAGAGACTAACAAGCTGCTAATTTTACTGGTTTACTTTTCAATTTTTTTTTATTTATGATCCTGAGTCTCAAACCCCAAGTCTGTCCTTCTATAGGCAAGGGCTCTACCTCTGAACTATACCACCAATCAAAACAGAAGTGGCTTCTTTTGGCGGTGGTGGAGAACAAACCTGGGTCTTCATGCATGCTGAGCAAGGGCTGTCACAGAGCTATACTCCCCGCCCCCAGGGTTTTATTTTCCTTACCCTATACTTGATATGGCTCCCTGGGCTTCTGCCCCTCCCACCAAGTTGTACATTCTGTAGCCCAGAATGCCCTTGACCTTTCAGCCTCCTGCTTCTATCTGCTAAGTGCTGAGGCTGCAGGCGTGTGTGACCGTCCCCAGCTGTCCTAAACATTTAAATTCCATTTTTCATGATAAGAAACATCAGAATAACAATTGGAAGCATATTATTTTGAACTGAGTAAGGGCTTGAGAAGTATGTTATTTGGTATTCTGCTTTCAAATTATGTTTTAAGATGCCTTGTGAAATGTACATTCTCTTGTTACTGTCTTGGTGGTTCATCTTCATGTGGACCTTACAAAACTTTATCACATTCCAAACTAAGGTTGGGCCATTTTCACTTGTCTTGGCTATTACATAAAAAATTAATTGGTCCTTTTTATGAAAGGGGGACAGTTGTTGTTGTTCTCTTTTTAAAAATATATTTGCTAGCAGAATTAGACAATTGGAGATTTGAACTGTTTATTCATTGTGACATTAGAGAACATCAAGAAACATATGAATTCTTGTGTGGTCTTGTAATTTTATGCAGTTGACTGTTGCCTGTATAGGTAGGTAGGTAAGGAGATGGGTGGGTGGATAGATAGATAGATAGATAGATAGATAGATAGATAGATGGATGAGGCTTGAGATACAAAATCCATTTATGTCTCAGACAGAGACATTTCTTAGCTGTGGACTTGACTTCTAGTTAATTTAGGTTATTTATTTATTTATCCATGTTAGTTATCCATGTGATTGCTTTCTGCTTTCTTTTTGTTGGTTGTTGTCCTGGTTGGTTTTGAGCTTTTTGTTTGCTTGCTTGCTTGTTTTGCTTTTTGTCAGCCAACACAAGCTAGGGCTATCTAAGAAGAGGGATTCTCATTTGAGAAAATGCCCCATCATATTGGCCTGTAGGCAGATCTGTGGCCCATCTTTGTGTGTGTGGATGATTGATGTGAGAGGGTACATCCCACCATAGGTGGTGCTGAACAGGCCGGCTAAGCAAGCCAATAAGCAGCATTTCTCCATGGTCTTTGCTTTACTTCCTGCCTTCAAGTTCCTGCCTTGAGTTCCTGACCTGGCTTCTTCAATGATGGAGTATGATCTGAGACTTATAAAATGAAGTAACCCTTTCCTCCCCAAAATGTTTTTGATCTCATAATCTTTTACCATAGCAATAGAAAGCAAACTAAGACAGTTATAAAAAATAATGTAGTCTTGCTATAAGAATTTTCTAAAAATACTGAAAATAAACAAGAGAATAAAATATTACAAGTTCTACCACCCAGGGAAACAGTTTCTCAGGTCAGGGTGGCCTCAGACTGATAAATAGGTCCTTCCTTAGATGCGGTCACATATGTGCTCAGTGGCACACTTCTGCAGTGAGCTAGTGCACACTATGTTTTCATGGCCGTGTGACAAGTATTCTGCTGTTTATGTGTGAGTTTCTTTTCAGTGCCTCCAGCTCCTTGTTCTCAGTGAGGCACGGAAGTTAAGGTGTCTCACCATCACTAGCATAGAGAGTTTCTAGTTCTAGTGTATTGAAGAGGGAAAATACTTGACAGTGGGATAGAGATGGTCTACAGTTTATTCCCCTACCAATGGACATTTCCATTGCTTTCAAGTTTGGGATCACTGGAAACCATGCTAAAATGAATAGTCCTGGACATACATGTTTGTGCATTTGTCTCTCTAGGAAGTTTCTCTAGAAGGGAAATCACTTGCCATGAACTTTTAGTATCTGCAGATTGGTTCAGGTTCCTGAGGACACCAAACTATGACATCCAAGCCCTTCCTGTAAAAATGTTGTAGAATTTGTATGTAATTTATAAGTATCATTTTATAAACATTAAACCTATGTTCATTAGATTGCCTATGGTAGTTAATACAGCACAAGAGCTATGCAAATATATATTATCCTATCTTGTTTATGGAATAATGACAAAGAAGTCTGTACTTGTTCAATACAGTTTTTCTTTTTTCCAACAATTCGGTGTAGCACCTCCATTGTCTGCGATTTAAATGTTGCCCCTCAGGCACCCAGCATTTGTACTCCCCAAGTACCTTTCTAATCTGAGAACCCAACCTTTATATCCTTATACCTGAGTTTAGAGACGTTGGTCCTATCTGCGGGGACTCTACAGGCTCTACCACTAAAAGGAGAAGCAGGAGAGCCTCATCGTTCCTCCACTCCTGCATCTGAGTGTGGAGCATCTTCTGGCTAAGGTTGCTCTTAGACAATCTGCTTGATAGAAGGTTGCAATGAGCAAGCACATTTTCGGACACAGAGATATTTACAAGCCCCTTCTAGCTGGGAAAGGAGGAACTTGAAGTAGATAACTCCCCCCAAAAACACACATACTTTTTGAGGTACACACCCGCACTTGAATAAGACGGCTTATAGACGGGGGTCTCTAAAGAAACATACACATATCTTTTGTATCTGGTACATGGATTTGCTTTTCTTCTCCAGACTTTAAATAGTCTTGGTGAGTTTTGCTGAATTTTCTCTCTGTGGTTCAGTCCAGAAGACTTGGGACAGGAGCTGTCGCTCAGTTGTGGAGCTCTTCCTTAGCATATGTGAGGCCTTGGGTTCAATCTCCAGACCCTTTAGGATAAGATCCAAGGATCTCAGGAGAAATGTGTTATCTGATAATAAAGGAAGATTCATGATGCATTATTTTTCCTCATGAAGTGGCTGTGATATACTCCATCTGGGGCTTGTCCATTTTGGAAATGATGCCGAGATTTAGACACGACCCCGCCTTGAGCTAAGAACAGAGTTGACATGTCTTAAACAATGATATTGTTATCACGTTCCCCATGTGGGGGTTAAGCCATTAAGGCCTGGCCTCCAGCCACATACTAGATCCAACTTCTTAAGTCTGGAGTCATGTCATCAATGTGGTGGTTACCGAACCAAGAAGGAAAAAAAAGAGGACAGCAGTGAAGGGATTGTGAACGCACAGCCATCTGAAGTTAGTGCAGAAAGCACATAATAGACCTGACGTGTCCTTGGCAGTGCACAGCCTTGGTCCGTCATGCTTCTTGAATGTACTACATGTCCACTTTGTCCTGGGCATGCCATCACACAACACATCACCAATTAAAGTCCCTGAGACACATGAGCTCAAAGTTAGAGTTCTAGCTGTACATGTTTTCTACTCTGATAGAAATACACTGGTTTAACTATGGAGGAGGAAGGCTTTTGATATTTAATATTTTCTTTCCATCATTTTTAGCTTCTAAGTATCTTTAGGTTGTATTGTGTTAGAGTGTTTGATTTTTCAAAGGTTGAGTTTCTGACTTGAGTTTCGTGAAAAAAAAATGATTAGATGAATTTAGCTTGGGATTAGAACAGAATTTCTATCAATTTCTACAGTGGCCCTAAATATGCTTCTGCTATTTTTGTATGACATATTTATGCAAAGCAGCGTTCTCATCATTGATGATTATTAAGTCAAAATGTCTTTCAACCCAAAAAAATGTCGAAGATGGCTTGTATCCTATAGTATTGAATATGCATCCAAGGTTTAATTCTTATATTAAAAACCATTGCATGTCCATCTTAGTATGCGAATTCAGTTTCCTTTTTAATAAATGGTAAAATTACATATACACAAACAAATTGAGTTTTTACATTTATAATTATTTATTAATTAATGTTTGATTTGCGTGCCTATTTTGTATACCTGAGATTACACAAAAATTCCTTGGTTGAAAAGATTCACAGGTGAAGTAGTATTAGGAAGCCCTGGGCTAGACAACCCTGGGCAGCTTGGATCACTCCCAGCAGTCCACACTCAGTGAAACATTGCTCCGCATTGCCCCATTGCTACATGGTATGTGTGACCCAGCCGGAGCAAGCATACCACGTAAATGAAAATGCAAACTGAACTAGAGTCCTCAAGGGCAGATTTAATGACAGGCAGGCAATCATTCTTTCCCTGAGAATGCATTAAACCCTCTCTGTTGGAAGGGGTCTAACTTTCTGCTCTATTCAAAACCATACAGCAAAGCAAAAGACAACCTGGGAAGGTGGTGTTGTTGAGTCCTGAGCACACCCATGACGAAATGTATGGTTTCTAGAGAGCCCATGCCACGCTGTGTTCTACACGAATAAACAAATTCAGGAGTCAGGTGAGGTGGCACATGCCTTGAATCCTATCCCTTGGGAGACAGATATAGTTTGGTTATTAGTTTAAGGCTAGTGTTCTCTACCAAGCGAGTTCCAGGCCAACCAGGCTTCACAATGAGATCCTGACTCAATTAAATTAACTACTTAATTCTCCTTCAAATACAATGCCTGATATATTTATCAGTGTGTTAACTAGTTTTGGCAGCTGGGTGATTGACATCAGACATATGGTTATAATCTAAAAATGGAAACTGAAATTTGACATAAAAGTCACCTCCCTTCTTTTTTTTTTTTTTTTTTTTTTTTTGCTTTAGATGAAAAGCTAGAGGGAAATGATGATATCAACTCTTCCATGCACTGTGGCAGTTTTTAAGAATATAAATGGCCCCTCAAAGGAGAAATATTCTTCCCCATTTTTTGAAATTCTCTTTTTATTTGGAAAATAATATTGAACTCTTATGGAAAGCTCAGCATAAAGAAAAGTCAGAAGAAGGAGAAACTAAACTATCTCACTGCTCAGAAGTGTTCATTTTTTTTTTTCTGTTTCCTCCCAGGATTTTACCTTTGTTATGCCCATTCTGTTTACATTAAAGATCACATTAGAAATAACATTAGCATCCTCCCGTTCTTTCTGAATTCTGTAGTATAACATTCTACCATATTTTAGAGACTTCAGATACCCAACAAAGTTTTTAAAAAATTCATCTAAACCTATCAACGGTGGGATGAAAATATGGAAGAGTGGAGGTTTCATTCTTTTTTAATTGAATTGTTGATAATTCAAATGGAGACCAGATTAGCCCCCAGTCCCACCATTTTTAAAAGCCATTCTTCAGGTTGTAGGATTTCATCTTTGGAGGGAATGACCTGCCCTCCCATCGGCTACACATCGCACGATGTTTACACCTATACACGGCTGTATTTGCTTTGCCTGACAAAATGAAAAGTATTGGGAATTGCCCGGGGAAATGCGCCAAAAGGTTCTTAGGGACTCTGGAGTTTTCCATATTTTCCCAGTTACACTAGTGAAAAGGGATTTTGTGTGAGAACTTGACATGGGGTGCAGCTGCAAGCCTTTTAAATATGTCCTGGGCCTCGTTTGGTCCGGCACCATCTAGAAGATTCTAGAATGTCTGAATTCAATGGACAAAAGGGTTTTTAAAAGTCCAAACTGCTCCATGAATATAGACTGAATTTCTCACTGGAGGAAAAATGGAGATTCTCTGTGTCAGTTTTGTTTTATTTTGCTTTTTCAGAATGCTAAATATCCGATTTAAAATTTCTTTCTTTGAATGTTTCAACCCTTTATTTTGGTGCAACTTAAGAGAAACTGTCCTGACTTTGTAAGACTTTCCCTTTCTCAAGCCGCCATTTGAACATCTGTGAGGTTTTCTTTAAGTTGTACTGATGGCAGAAGAGGACGTGGATCATTAGAAGAAACAAGTGCCAACACAGCCTTTGAACTCTTCACCTCCATCAGCTATAATGGGGAAAACACCCAGATGGACCGTCACATTTACTGTTAGATAGTAAAGGGCTTTTAAAACCTTCACCGCCATAAAGATGCCTGGGATGAGTGATGTATATTTATAGCTGTTTGTGCATGTAGCTTTGGAGGTCACGGTCAGGCCATGCATAGCTGGTGCCCATGATACTGTTTGACAAAACTCAATTTTAAATGGTACTCCAGATCTTTACCTTTGTCTCTGCATAAGAAACCCCTCTGGCTTTTGAATCAACTTTTTCCAGTTGTCACAGGCTATCTTGATGAATCCTACTGTCATTAACAGCAAACAGTACTTAGCTAAGAAAAGGCTTCATAATATTGTCAGACATTTTTGTTGTTGATGATGATGATATAGTGGCCTGGTCAGGTGACACTAATGCAAGAAGTGGAGGCTTTTTTTCTTCACCTTAGCATGTCAAAACTTTTATTATAATGTCATCTGAAAAGTCACAAAAATCAGGAAGGCAACTGGAGCTCAGAGATGGTGAGGAAAGCTCCCGGTCCCATTTCCACAACAAAGAGACTTCCTAGAAACAGAAAGGGAAACTTTACTCTTTTTGAAACCAACCTGATAATTTGGGATCGGAGCTAAGGATATGGGGGAAAAATTAAACCAAATTTTGATATCAAATGCAGAGGTGGGGAGAAATAAAATTTTATTGCAGCTGTCCTTTATTGCTTCCAATAAATACTTCCTACTTTGTGACTTTTGCTGCATTGTGTTCGTTGGCAGCAAGCTCAACAGTCATGTGTTTCCAATTAAGAATTGGATGGCTGGCTGAAGTTTGAGGTCATCCCTGGGCGTGTCTTCCTCAGCTCTGCCAGCATATCCTTAGGAGAGAAAATGGGATCCTCCGTGTGACATAAAGCGCAGCTTTACGAACAATGGGTGGCTTTTGCAAGCCAGTGATGTCTGTGGGCTTTGCCTTTCTTTCATTTGTGTTGTATTTACTTCAGTGTGAACTTAACTCAGAGCCTTGAGTAATGGTTCTCCTCATACTGTGCTATTTAGACAGGTGGACATGGGTGTGATAAGCCCTCTTCCTGTGACCTGGGCATTTCCGGTTTATTTCATCAATACCTAAACTGGCTCATCAGAAATCCCTGCTGTATAGAAGTCAACAGCGACCTCCTTGTCACTAAACTCCTCAGTTCTTCTTGGTCCGCACCTTGCTTCAGTCCCTGGTGGCTCTTCATCTCTAGAAGTGGTCTTTCTCAGCCTCCTTCCGAGCTATGTCATGTCCTGTTTTCTCCAGATTTCCTTCTTTGATTCTTTTTTTTATTTATTTATTTTTTTAAATTTATTTGTTTATTAAAGATTTCTGTCTCTTCCCAGCCACCGCCTCCCATTTCCCTCCCCCTCCCCCAATTAAGTCCCCCCCCCCGATTCTTTTTTTTTTTTTTTTGCCTTTTCTGACTGTTCCTTAAAGGAAAACGTACCCAATGGTCCTATTCTCATTTTTTTCTTACCCAGTTGGAGCTTTGAAATGTCGCCTGTGGCCCCACCTTCCATCTGGAGGAGAAACCAGCTAGAGCAGATGAAAGACCAGAGTGCAATGCCTTGTCTTTGGCTCATTTCATCCAGGGAATATTTATCTGATAGCCACATCCCAGCTTAGCTGTGAGGTCTGCAGGAAGCTTCCCTTGGTTTCTGAAGTGAGCGGAAGCTCGTTCCGATGCTCTTAATACAGCACTTGCCCTGTTTCCCCTTCTTGCTGTTTATCACAGTTGCTATATTCACTGAATTATCTGTATCTCCCATCAGTTAGACATCCTGGGAGGGAGACACAGGGTCTGACATGGTCGCCTTTGTGTTCCAGGATCTAGCCCAGACCCTGACTCGTGATAGTACTGAATAAATATTTATTGTATGAATGGGCGACGGATCGTGTCGCTGGGTTACTCTGAGATAGCTGGGGACAAAGATGTATCTGAAGGAATGCCTTCCTCCTCATGATAACATCACCAGGTTTTGTAGGTTAGAAAAAAACTCTGTCCATAAGCTTTGTTATAACTGAGTTTCCTAGACACCCTGGCTCACACCATTTAACTCATAAAAGATGAGGTTGTAAGCATTGAAGAGAAAATTTAAGGAATTTTAGTGATGGTTAAAGTATACTGTAGGATGGTGCTATGGGACCTTACTCGGGAATGAAATATCACAAAATGCAGCAATATTATGACCATGCGAAAATATGTCTTTGTGTGGTATCCTGGAAGGTCAGCTCCTCCGTGCAGGGGTTTCCTCCTGGGTGTGCAGTGGGACTCGGACTTTCTCATCCAGCATTTGAAAGCCTGTTGTATAGGAAAGGAGTCAACAAGCGGATCTACACTTTTGACATTGATTCACAATGTTGGCTTCTATAAAATTTCTAATCACAAAGCACATAGTTTAGTTAAACAAGAAAAGATTTGTTAAAAACCTCAGTGATTTAAGGAAGTTTATGGTTTCGTGTGTTGGGCCAAGTTATGAGGTGTATGTGGACCACGGGCCCCGGATTAGTGGGACCTCCTAAGATGTAGGCAACAACAGGGATTCAGATGTCTCCTTTGGAACAAGAGACTTACCTATAAAACCTGTACCTAGAAATGTCACCTAGTGGGCTCGCTTTGGCAGCACATATACTAAAATTAGAACCATACAAGGAAGATTAGCATGGCCCCTGCACAAGGATGCCATGCAAATCCACGAAGCATTCAAATTCCAATATCCATTAAAACACGTATGGGAACACACACGTACATACACACACACATACACACACACACACACACACACACACACAATGTCACCTGGCAATAATGAGCTCATGTCTACCTGTTGGATATGGTGGGATCCAGACCTGGCCATGAGCATCTGGTACCTGGGCCAGTAGGGACTTTGGGATCCCTTCTAATCTTGAGACTCTGGCCCTACCTCACTCACTCAGCAACCTTTGACAAAGTCCTTTCGCCCACCTTACCCCTAATAAATAGCTCTGGAAAGCAAGAGACAGATAGCCCAAAAAGCCACCATGTCAAGTTGGTGGTTCCAACTATTTTAGCGACTAGCTTTGTGCCCCTCCATAAAATGAACATTGCCAACACTGTCGCCCAGGGACTCTCCTTTTTGACCATGTAGCCTTTCACTTTTGTGCCTCTGACTTAGGTTAAACTTGTCCCGTGTGCTACGCCTGGGAACAATCTAAGAAACTATGGTATCGAGTATGCGGGGCAAGCTCTGCTCACTGCCTATGTCCTTGGATTTGGACTTGAGATATCAGCTTGGTTTTCATAAGTGTTGTCTTGGAAATGCAATTAAATTCATTCATCTCCCTCCAAACTAGGATCACGCCCACCCCGCTTGGAGAAGGGAAGAGTACAGTTACCATTGGACTGGTGCAGGCCCTGACCGCCCACCTGCACGTCAACTCCTTCGCCTGTCTGAGGCAGCCTTCCCAGGGACCCACGTTTGGAGTGAAAGGTACCGATTTTCAGAGTAAAATTAGGGCCATAAAAGTTCCAACTGAACATGAGACACGAAGATGGAATTAAATGTTTGCAAAAGAGCTGGCTGATCATTCCTCTGTATCCCCTGAACACTCAGGCGTCACCCCAAGTTGAACCTCCTAGTGTGTAAAGGCATGCAGAGGTTGCTGCAGGACTGGGGTGGGGAGGTCGTCTGTGGAGCCCCAGGAAGCTGGTCCCTTGGCACTGTTGCTCAGAACTCCTGCCTCCAGCAGCATCTTCTGTATCATCCCCTTCTTCTCCTTCGTCAAGAGGTTTTGAAACTCTGCCCATCTCACTGGAGTCTAATCATCCCAGCCACAGTGAGAGGTCTTTTCCCGTACACAGATGAGCTCTTTGGGTCAGGCCCCAAGTCGCAGCTTGTGGGAGTTGCTGTGTGGGGCCAAGGAGCTCTGGAGAGGAGACAACTGGCTGTGTGCGGAGCCGTGAGGAAATTCCTCTCTGGCTTAGCGGAGCTGATGTCTGGCACCTTCCCCTTCATTACTCCCGCTCTGTTGATTTATCATGAAAGTCACTCCTCGGCCCTTACTGCCGCAATTGCTGCGTGATCTTGGCAGCGTGCGGTTTTTAACTGTGTTTTATTTATATCACTGTTACAAATATTAATAATTCCTAACCCATTAAGTACTGATTCCTCCTGGAGGGCCATGCATTATGAAGCAGATTGGACATGAGACTTAGAGCAAAGAGTCCAGGGTCTTGTTCATGGCTGGTGTCTCTCCCCTCTGCAAGGTCTACAGCCAATCTGCACGTCTCTGACCCCATCTATAGGTGTAGAAGGGTTTGTAGCACCAGGCTCATCTGGCTGTTGTGAGATTCAAATAACATGGAAAGAGCAAGCTATGCTGTAAAATGGCGTACGCGTGTGAGAGACTAGTGTCTAGTATAATAACTAATATTGGAAGGGATAAGCAACCATCAGATGAATTACCTGAAGTTTGTCATTTTCATGTCTGAAGTGAGGTATTCACGGTGAATATTTTTTGGTTTTGTTGTTGTTTGGCTTACATGGTGCTGAAGATTGAACCCCCACAGCTTGTCCAGTTTAGGCACCCTCTCCTCTATTGCTTAGGGTCTTAGCTGGAATTTCTCTAGTCCCAGGTTTCTTGCTAGCCCCATAATGGCTCCCTCAATCAAAATATCTCTTTCCTTGTTCTCATCTCTGTCCTTCCTCCATCTCTACTATTCCATTCCCTCAAGTTCTCCTTCCCCCTCCCCTTGTCTTTTCCTTTCTCCCTTTCTACTTCCTCCCCCACCACACACACACCGTTCTGTTATTTCTGAGGGATGTTCTCGCTGTGCAGACCAGGCTGACTTTGGGTTTGTTGTAATCCTTTTGAGTCTGCCTCCTGAGTGTTCCACCAAGCCTGGCAGGGGGCGTTAGGTTTTATTTATGTATGACTTAGATGAAACATAACCAATGTAGACCCTAAAGTGAATTTAATAAAATGATCTCTTATCCTGAAATATGTGTTTTATAGTACTGATATTTGCTGTATTGTATTTACCTTTGGGGACATTTTTTGTTTCATTTTTTCACATTTTTTAAAAGTAGGACCTTGCTGTGTTGCCCAGGCTAGCCTTCAGCTCACTCTGTTAGCCGGCAGGCCTTGAATCCGTGATACTCCTCACAGTTTCTCTAGGAGCTGTGATTGTAGGCCTCTGCCAACCTTCCTTTTTATTCAAAGAAACAGAAGGCCTAAAATGGCATTGCTAGATACAGTGCACTGTTTTTGTTTAATTTTGTTTGTATGGATAGAGTCTCTGGGCCTTAGCAGGCCTTCCCTACTGGGTGTGAGTAGCGTCCTTTAGTCTGTGTCTATTGTGTAACTAGATCTGGGGACTCACCTCACTGTGCTTGCTCTCTTGTCTAGGAGGAGCTGCAGGTGGCGGATACGCTCAGGTTATCCCCATGGAGGAGGTAAGGCTGTGAGATGCCCACCTGACCCTGGTGACTACGTACAGATATGTATGTGCTTCTTGGTGTGACTATTCACCTTCCATTAATATACGCATATTTTTCTGTAGCAAATGAATGTTAACCTAGTCCCTGGTTGAAGTGTTTTATAAATATATTATAAAAATATATTTGTGTATGAATATGTGTGTATGTATGTATCTGTGTACATATGCACATGCATGCATGCACACACGCATACACATCATATTGCCTTTCTAAATTCCAAAATTTAGAATTCCAAAATGGTTCTGTATCGCCAAGCCTGTGTGGACTCGAGCCCATTTTAAATAATGTTGTCCTGAGGCCCATCAGTCATCTCTTAGACTGCCAAACTCAGAAATGGATAGAGGGTTTGTTCTGCCAACTGAGGCCACAAATAAAAGCATCTCAGAGAAAATGGGCAATAGGAGTTGATAGTGTTGATCTTTACTTCTCCAAGAACGCTTCCTTCATTTTGCTTCCCTTCCCTTTCCTCTTGTATCTCACCAGGACGTGTTCGCTCCTACCCTGCTTTCTGCATCAACTCATGTGGCAGTCCTGAGGTCTCCCTAAGCTCTTGTCTAAGAAGGACACTGTTCTTCCTGTTACCTGTTACTTCTGCATGATCTGAGAGATTGTAACAGGCCTTTGCTCCTGCATTGTAGTCTTTGTGTCCCCTTCTTATCAAGTTCCTTGAAGGTGCCTGGCCTGTTTTCTAAGTGGCTGCTGGGATGTATGGTCTCATGAACGCTAAGCATGCGTGTAACCACTGACACTGGTTCCCTATTTTCTCTTGGTTCTAAGACTTTTCCCATGCATGAAATGTTCTACTCTCCCTCTGTCCTCACTACCTTGCCTAAGTTGGGACCCCAAGACTCTGCCTCACTTCAGTAGTCCCCCCAGTTCTCCTTCAAGAGTTAGGAGAAGCCAAGACCTGAAGGCCAAATTAAGATGAAGAAGAAGGACCATGGCAGGGAAGCTAGCAAATATGGACAGAGTGCTGATCTGTGTGGGTCTTCAGCTCCAGGGCCCAGTGTGGGACTCATGGATGGCTCTATGTGTCTCATCACACACAGAGGCAGGCAGTTTGTCCCTTGAAACTGTTTTTTTACTATGTGTCTGTTCCATCTGTATCCATGGCTCGTATCTTAGTGTCTGCCATGTAGTGGGTATTGGTTGAGCAGATTCCATACGAAGGCATCAGAGACTCAGAGAAACGTTAGAATGAGTTCTAGGTGGCCAAGGAATTAAAGGTACTAGATTGAAGAATGCCAGTCTTGTGAAGAACGAGGCAAGGTGTTTCCAGTTGGAGAACTCTGTAAGGACAGTTCTGTGACAGAAAAGGACATAGTCTGTTGGGGGACCACACGATGTCACAGAACTTGACCAGAATATAGGGGCAGGGTAGGCAGGCGAAGGCAGCAGAGTAGAAACGAGCCAGCCTTCAGTTCATAGCCAAGAGGTTAGTTAGGTTTGCCTTGAAGCATCATAGTCAGCCATTGGAGGGTCTTGACAGGAGATTAGCAGGGTCACACTGGGTTTTGTGTGGGAATATTAATAATTTCAGTCAGGAACAAAATGGAGGATGGGATTTTCCACTCGTGGCTTCATGTGGGTCTTTAAAATGTTACCGACTTGAAAGCTCTTCGGGTTACAGATTTGGAAGTTAGAGATGTGAAAGCCATAATAACTTTTCCATGAAATCTGCAAGGGCCAGAAAGATAGACGGCTCAGCCATTAAAGGCACTGGGCAGTCCAGTCTAGAACCTGATTTCAAGCCCAGAACCCAAGTAAAGGAGAAAGGAAAGGGACCAATTCCAGGAAGCTGTCCTCTGACCTCCACACATGCCATGACATGCCCACTCCCTTCTCTCCACCACATACATACAAGGCAATAAGTAAAACTTGACTAAGTTAATTTTAAAAATTAAAGTTTCCAAAGTATGAGTGTGTTGCTTTCTTAACTAGTAAACGTGTTAACGCGAAACTGTCGGTAATGTTTTCTCTTAGTTCATTTTTACTCCCAAAGACTTGTTTTATTCCCAAGTGTGTTTGATATAGTATAGTTTTCTAAATAATGAAGGGTACAAATAAAAGATTGGAAATGAAGACAGTGTGAAAAAGAAACTAGTCATTAAGCCCATGAGAATGTGTCACCTTTAGCCTGTGGATGGAAGAATCTATGATAAGAGAGACAGACTCTCGATGCTTCTTTGTCATCAAGTGGGAGGCTTGACCTTGGTGTTCTGATGTAGGCCATCTCATCTCAGCTCCTGATACATACAGATAATTAGCACACTGCTTTATTAATTCAGGCAGCCTTTGAAAATAGTGCTATTCGTATGATACAAATAGAGAGATGTGACATTTTTTTCTAGTTCAACCTTCACCTGACGGGGGACATCCACGCCATCACCGCTGCTAATAACTTGCTGGCTGCGGCCATCGACACAAGAATTTTACATGAAAGTACCCAAACAGACAAGGTGAGGGGGCCCTTGTTAGCCATCTTGGCTTTTATCCCAGGCTTCCTGCCTCCTTGAGGACTTCACGGAAGATGGTTACAGCCCATCTGTTCTGAAAGTCTATTCAAATTTCGATGGGGTTTCCTCATATCCTCTCTTCCAGAGGAGGAGAGCTACACTTCAATCAGCTTCTCAAGTGGGTCGATGATCGCTGCAGAGCAGCTGGGAGAATTGTGCTATGCTAATTAGTTCAAAAATTATTCGAGATGAGTCTTTTAAGTTGTAAAGGTCTTGGGTACAACGTTTATTTTCACTAGGGTCACAGACACGTTGGTCCATTCTCAAGAGGATTGGACTTTTGGGGGAGGGGGAGTTGGGCTTCTAGTACTGGGACTTGAACCCAGGTCTTTGTGCATGAGCTGTACCATTAAGTTTTAGCCACAGTCAGCCATTTGTAAGACTAAAATTACATGCAGCCATCATGCAGGGTGAAAGAGCTCAGAGGCCCTTTCTGCCTTCATAAGCGTGAAGTCCAAGAACCAACTCAGAACTGAAAGCAACTGAGTTCTAGGAGATAATTCCTCACAGAGGTTGTGGGCATGTGTTTCCTGGCATGCTTTGGTATAAGGGTTCTACGTTTTCACTGAATCTTCCCACTGAACTCAGATAACTCTTTGGTAAGTGGTAAGAGGACAGACTGGGTAGACTTACGCAAACTCTTTGTCACGCGCCTCGTTCCCACTTTGCAAAGCTTTATTAAAATGACAGAGTTCAAGTTGAGATTGTTTGTATCAGCCCTCAAGTGCCAATAGAGCTTGTTTGGTCATAACTGTAGTGAACTGTGTCCGTTTCAGGGTTCTCCAAGATGTGGCTGAACCTGAAGCTCTGCTGTGTGGTTTTGTTTTCTTAGGCGCTGTACAATCGGCTGGTTCCCTCAGTGAACGGAGTAAGAGAGTTTTCAGAAATCCAACTTTCTCGGCTGAAAGTAAGTTTCCAGTTAATGGTTTTTAAGAAGAGAAGATTCGGGCTGAAAAGATGGCCCAGTGGTTAAGAGCACAGGGTACTCTTCTGGAGGACCTAGGGTTCAATTCCAGGACCCACATGGCAACTCACAGCTGTCCATAACTCCAGTTCCTGGGACTCCGGCATCTTCCACACAGATATACATATATATATGAAAAACACCAATGCACATAAATAAATAAGTAAGTAAGTAAGTAAATAAGTAAATAAACCTTTACAAAAAAGAGAGAGAACATTCTAGAAACTTGACTTGATTTGGGTTTTCAGATACTTCTTTGGTTATTCCCAACCTTCCTCATGCTGCAACACTTGAGTACAGTTCCTCATGTTGTGGTTAACCCCCAAGTATAAAAGTGTTTTCTTTGCTACTTCATAACTGTAATTTTGCTACTGTTATGAGTCATAATGTCAATATCTGATATGCAGGATCTCTGATGTGTTACTCCCCCAAAGGTGCTTCTCAACCTATGGGTTGAGTATTAATTCAGAACATCACACACAGCTAAGTCCATTGGTGCACCCCTGCACCAAAGAGCTACGGAAATGATAACTTGCATTTTTTTCTTTTAAAGATCATGTAGTTTAAGAAAAAATATTTCCATTTTGTCTTGCTTATTCTGTGTGTGTGTGTGTGTGTGTGTGTGTATGTGCGTGTGTGTGTGTGTGTGTGTGTGTGTAAGGCAGAGGACAGCTTACGGAAGTTGTCTCTCTCCTTTAAGTGGGAGTTCCTCCAGGTATTGAATTGAGGTGTTAGAGTTGGCATCAGGTATTTTGCATGCTGAGCCATAGGCTCTGTTTCCTCATGTGGGGGGACTGCTTGTTAGCCTGTGAGCGCCCTCGTTAGCTTACACATCAGGTTTTTAAGGAGACTTCTTCTGCAGAGAAATGGTTTCCTATTTGTAGCCATTTGAAAAAATGGTATGGTAACTTTGGATAGCCATCTCTCGGTTTTGTTTGTTTGTTTATTTTGTTTTGTTTTTTAGGATAATAATTATTACCCTTTGTATTTGAAAAAGCCATCTTAATTCTTTTCCATATGTTTTCTGGTTCTATTGGCTGCTTTTGTCCTATTAACCATTTTTTTAAAGAAAAAAAAACCTTTACGGTATAATTTATAACCACTAACTGGCATTAAATATATTTCTAGAGAAGTTTTCTCTTTTTAAAGGATATTTTCTTTACAGAATTAAATCCATTAAAGCTTTGTGTTGTTTTGGCTTTATGTATTTCTTTTGTGAGACAGGGTCTCATGTAGCTTAGCCTCAAACTCCTGATCCTCCTGTCCCTGCTTCCCAAGCGCTGGGGATTATACAAATACACCACCACAGCCAACTTAAAATTTTTAATTCATTTTTTCCAAGTGAAGTAGAACTTTATTCCTTTGAAACTTAGACATGCACTTCCTTTGGCCAGTGAGGTAAAGCCCCCATGGTGACAGCGGGTTGTGCACCTTCCGAGCTCAGTATTCAGGACCACACCAGTAGGTAGCACCAGCCTCACAGGAGCTGCAAGCACATGTGTTTGCTGTGTGCTGCTGACGGGACCCCATTTTCAGATCATCATTTTAGGGTATTCGTAGATCCCCACTACCTTCCCCTTGTAGAAGACATACACTACAATGTGTTCACCTAACCCACAGCTCTCTGCAGGTTTTGTATTTTGCCAGGACCTTAGTAACCATGGAGATAGGGCATCACACAGGATGATTCTGTTTGAGTCTGGCTTCTTGTTCTTGTTCTTATTATCTAATTTCTCCTCAATTATTAGAGACTGGGGATAAATAAGACTGACCCAAGCACACTGACAGAGGAAGAAGTGAGGAAGTTTGCCCGCCTCAACATTGACCCCTCAACTATCACATGGCAGAGAGGTAGGTACTGGGGAAACCAGAGGGCACTCGGGACCCGACTGGGAGGGCGTGTTTGAGCCCCATCTTTAAGTTCAATTCATAAATACTCAGTCTGACATACAGTTGCTTATTCTGGGCTTTATAATCTCACCCTCCGTTCCTGTTCCTCCCCAACACCTCTCTCTCCGCTCAGTCCCATTCACTCCCTCTCTTCCAGATGCCCAAGGAGGGGCTGTGGGTGGAGCTTAGTGGGAGAGTTCTCATCTGGTACGCGCAAACCTAGACATCACAAAGTAACACCACCTTCTCTCAATGTCTTAGTTAGGGCTTCTAGTGCTGTGACGAGACACCATGACCACGGTAACTCTTATAAAGGAAAACATTTAACTGGGGTGGCTCTCTTACAGTTGAGAGGTTCAGTCCATTACCGTCACGGTGGGTAACATGATAGCATGCAAGCAGACCTGGTGCTGGAGAAAGAGCTGGGAGTTCTACATCTGGATTGGCAGGCAGCAAGCAACTGTGTACCACACTACCACACTGAGCATAGCCCCAGGAAAGGAGACCTCAAAGCCCACCCCCACAGTGACACGCTTCCTCCATCAAGGCCACCCCTACTCCCACAAAGCCACACTTCCCACTAGTGCTCTGAGATCATGGGGACTAATTACACCAAGTGTCTAAAGAACATCTTTACTTTATGGATCTGCATTGTAAAATGTTTTGAAGGCAAGATCTCTTTTTGTCCTGGTGAGTTCTCTTCACCCAAACCTAGTTTGTTCCTCTACTTTTTAAGAAAGAAACGTATTTTACATTATTCTTTGTTATATTCAGGACCTCAGTTGGGAGGGATAAAGCATAACAAAAGGAGAGAGTTGAGCCTAAAGCCTACATCCTTTTTTAATTTTTTTAAATCTTTTGTTTTGCCTGTGTGTTTGTGACTATGCCATACATATGCAGTGCTCCTGACTACCAAAAGAGGAAGTCATATCTGGAACTGGGCTCACAGGTGGTTGAGCTGCCATGTGGGTACCTGGGTCCTCTGCAAGAGCAATAAGTGCTCTTAACTGGGGCATGGGTGTGTGCGGATGTGGGTATGCACAAGTGTGCACACATGCATGGAGGCCACCAGTTGACATCGGGGATCTTTCTGAACCTACAATTAGATTGGTTGGCCAGAAAGCCCCTCCCTTCTCTGCTTCCCGGGTACAGAGGGGGTACTGCTTTGTATCTGAGAGCTGGGGATCCAGCTCAGGCTCTCATGTGAGGTGGCACACTTTATCAGCTGAGCCGGATCCCCAGTCCCTTTTGTTTCTGAGACAAGGTCTTGTGATGTAGCTCTGGCTGGTTTTAAACTTGCCATGAGGGCCAGGCTGGCCTGGAATCTGCCCTGATCCTAGAATGTTAGAAGTATAGGTGTGTTTCCAGCTGTGTCCTGCGTATGTGTCACTCTGGCAATTGCACGCTTCACAGATTGCCTCAGTTCTGCCTCCGCTTTCCCTGGTTCCCTCTCAGTGTCCCTGCTTCTTCTCCCTGGCTTTTCCTCAAGTCACATCAGCAGAACAGTGGGCAAAGGACTGAACACGGAGTTCAGCCTGGAGAGCAGCCACCACCCTGCTGGGCTACGTGGCCTTGAACAGTGCCCCTGCTCTGTGTTCTGGAGTCTTGAATACAGCACGGAGATGATGGTGTCTGTGCTTCACGGAGATGTGGCAACCCTACAGGTCACCGAAGTGGTGGATGGCATGTGTCTCAGACCTGTCTATCCTCCTTCAGAATATGTTCAACCAATACCTGAATTATAAGTTACCTTTCGCACATTCTTCTGTTTGCATTTCCTTCCCTTAGTTCAGTAGGTTCTCAATGCAGACCAACCACCCTGTTATTTCCTCAGTCAAAAGCTTCAGGGGCTCCTATCCTGGGCCGTCAGGTCGCCATCAGGCAGTTTGTCATTCAGGACTTCCTCTCTCCACCAGGGGCCTGCTTCATACTCTTTTCATGGGCGTGGCCCTCCTTAGCCCATCTCTTTTCTAGGCCAGTCTTCTTCCCGGCTTCAGCCAGCCTCCCACCCTTTCTGAGCTGTCTTCCGAAAAGCCCATTCAGCTAAGCCAGTAAGAACTGAGTGTCTCCCAGCAGACCTTGCTGACAAGAGACAAAGGAAGACCAGGCATGGAGTCTTCTCTCTTAACCCTACCACATTTGAGCTATGCAAACCACTTCCCCGGTTTCCTCATCTATTTTGAGAAGCTCTTATCCAGAACACCGAGACCAGTAGTGTTCCAGACTTCATCCCTGAAGTTTGGTGGTTTGGGCAGACAGCGCAATAATGATAGCCAAGTCTAAACACAAGGGTCATTTGCTGTGTTTACATCTCCCGCTCATAGCCTAAAGGATATTTTAGAGTTTATGTTAAATAATTTTGTAAATGAAGCTGTTTTAGGCTGTGGGATTTTTCCACTACCGGTATTATATTAATACTTAAAAGGTTTGGATTTTGGATGTGGAACCTGTAGTAACATCAGCCTCCCCATGGGGAGGCTCCACTGAAATGTGAACACACATAAACTCAAAAGCGCGTCCCCTGTGACCCTTGGAGGGTAACAGCTGTGTTATGTTGTTTCTCTGCAGTCTTCGTCTCCTAAGATTGTTAAAATCCCCTTGAGCACTCCTGCACGGATCCATTTTTTATTTTAAAGCAAATAATGCTATTGTAATGATTTCATCAAAACCTGTTTTAAAAAAAAAGTCAGGGGGGTTTCACAATGTTAATAACTGCTAATCATAGTTTTTGGTATATCCGATTTTTCTGTACAACTCTTTTACCATTTATTTGTATGGGGTTTATTTCCTACACAATTCAGTTATAACCTAAGCATGTTCTACTTTGTTAGCTCTTTCTTGGGATAGTTTATTCATTTTTTTATTATTATTTTTCATGTTGCTAGAGATTTAACCCACACAGTCTTTGGCATGCAAAACATATGTGCATCTCCAAGCTATATCCCCAGCACCTGGGTTGGGGTGGTCATTTAAATGACTCTAGAATAGTCCTTTGGGGATGAGCTATATGACTTGTTCATGCCACAAGTCTAAAATCAACAATGTTTTCAGCCGCCAACACAAATAGTTTCAGCATTTTCCTGGGGCATTAGTTTTTCTAGAATTTTTTTTCTACTAGAAAGATCTATTATTAAAATATCATTTGTTTACAAAATGTGTAGTCAGCCTTTCAAAAACATCTCTGAGCTTGTGATACTCTTTAAATTGTTTTCGGGGACCTTTTAGTAAAAGAAGAACTGGGCAATGGAATGTTTTCAGTGTACTTTCAACCATATGTGTGGTTCTGCTGGAAGAGAAACTCTCAGACCAACTGGCATCCCTGCACATCTGCACTCTGCCCCAGCCTCAGAAATCATGGCATATCACCTCTTTGATGGGGACCAGTGTGCAATTGGATTCTCTGTGCGAAGACAGGAAGAATTGGAATGCTCTGTGGTTACAAATCAATTTTAGTGGAAGTGACAACTTCAAAAGTTAGCCCAGAAAAATACAGACTTGCATTACTGTTCGGGGTGCTAAAGGCAGGCAAATTTTATTGGTGAGGACAAGGCACCTGGGCCAGAGGAATTCGGGCTGACACCTGATGCGCAGTTTGGTCCTGACTAGCGAGTCGGTTGGAGCGTGGAGAGTCTTTGTTGATGAACTGAGAACGTTTACTGGTAGAGTTTTCTGGCTTTGAGACCAAGTATAACCCAGGTGAGTAGAGCTTAAGATACTGGACTGTTCCAGAACCACATCACAGAGGCAGTAAGGAAAACATATCTCCAGGCATGTATTATCCCCCAAGGACCAGGAAACTAGACTTTGTTATGTTGGGTATCCCAAAGCCCCTGCCTCTTAGAGAATCCAACTCCCCAGAACCTTAGAGACTTGCACGCAAGTCTATCTCCCATCACCAGCCAAGGGCCCAGTAGCCCTACTCATTGTCAGTCTCTAGATACTATGTTTCCGCTTCTCAATCCTAGCCCAGTGGCATTATGGGAAAAGGATGCCATGTCTTCTATCGAAGCCAAACAATGGCCTGCCCTGGTATGGCACCAGTGCCTGTCCTTCAGCTCTTGCGCTGGTATTGGTTACTTGAAGGATCAGGAATGCTCCGGGCATTCCTGTGGTCACAGTCAACACTATAGCTCTATAGAAACTACTTAGATTAAGGGAAGAAAGAAGACAGTCAATCCCCTAAGCTTCTGTCTTCCTTCCATGCCTGCACTCTGGTGCTCTCTGTGCATCTTCTCTTAGGAAACGCCAGGAGTCACAGACTGGCACCTTGTGCACCTTCATGTTCCTGCCTAGCCAGCACAGGACTGGGTACAGAAAAAGCCCTCAGAACCTGCTCCAGGAAGGAAGGCATGAGCATGTAGCGGATGACCTCTTTAGCTCTATCATGTAGATGCCAGCTGTGTGTTCCTGTCACTTTTTTAGGGCTTTAGCCACATCTGTGTCTTGTGGGTTGGAATTGAACCACATGTCTTCTCTCGCGTGTCACACGTCTGTCACTGGTACTGAGTTCCCAGAGCTTTTTCACTGGGTGTATCTTGGTAGGTCACAGTGCTCTACTGGGGCATCGTGGAAGGTGATGTTTGTCTTCCCTTTGTCAATATAAAATTTGAATGGTCTGTTGTTGACTTTAAATACATTTGCTGGAGAGGTGACCTTCGTCTGTGTCCAGGAGTATTTATATACTACACAGAAAGAAAGAAAAAAAAGGAGATGTTTTTGTTGCATGTGACTGTGTACCCAGCATCTTGGGAGTAAAAGCGACAGTGGGACTTCTGGTGACACTGTGGAGATGCAGCCCTTGAACCTTGCAGGTGTTCTGCTTCTGGCTTAAAAAATAATAGTAGAAGTTTGTATATATTTGTCTGTGGGTGTGTTTGGAGTATTGTGCACATGTGTGGGTGGGTGGGTGGGTGTGTGGGCATGTGGGGGGGTGAGAGAGAGAGAGGAAAACAGACATGGCAGCAGCAGCTGGGGTGAGGGCCCGAGAAGGATTTGTATGTCATTGGAAAGATGAACAGTCTTCATCCTACAGATACTCCCAGTTCCCAAATACATCATCTCTGTTTTCATTGGTGGCATATTATACACTTTAGTAAGTTGGATCTCAGTTGTTGCTGTGAACAGCCCTGCTGTTTTAAATCACAAAGATGAGAAAAGTGTCTATTCTGCCTTTCTTGGCATTATAAATTTAGCTTCTCTAAGCCAGATAGTTTTCACAGACTTTCTCAACCGGTGCAATTCACACAAGCAAGAGTTGTATCTGATCTAACCACAGCCTGTCTCCTCCCATGTGCTGTATTTCCTTTGGCTTTTCTTTTTAGCATGGTAAAATATGTGCGGCCAATGGTTTCCCTCTTGACCATCCGTGACTGTAAGCTGCTAGCACTGACTACATCCGCAGTGATTCCTCCATCACCATTGCCTATACCCAAACCTCACCACCATCCCCTCCAAAAACCCTCCACCAGTGTTGTTCTCAACCTTCCCAATACTGCTACCCCTTAATATAACTCATGTTTTGGTGACCGCCAACCATAAAATTATTTTCATTGCTACTTCATGACTGTAATTTTGCTACTCCTTGCTATGAATTGAAATCTAAATATCTGTTATGCATATGTCTGATATGCAACTCCGAAAGGAGTCTCCTATCCACAGGTTGAGAACCACTGCCCTGGACCCATGAGTCAGTAACATCCCCCCTCCTGGTGACCCCAGCGCATCTGTTTTCTGTGTCTGTGGATTTGCCTATTTTTGAGCCCTCATGGAGGGAGAACCATACAGCATTTGCCCTTCTTTGTCTGCACAGTATTTAGGACATTTGTAGGGTACATATCAGAATGCTCATTTTATGCTATGCAACATATCGTCAGTCAGTCCATCTATCTCTTGGTGGAAACTTTGGTTACTCCTACTCTCTGGCCACTGTGCATGGAGCTGCTATGAACGTGAGCGCTTACACTTCTGTTCAGGTCTCTATGTCTAGGTTTTTGAATAACACATAGGAGTAGAAATACTGGGCCATTTGACTCTTACATGTATGAGGAACAAAACTGACTTATCACTTAGATGTCATTGGAAAATACACTTTCAGAACTACTGGTCCTTGCTGCCTAATCAAAAACACCCAGCCTGGCCCACCATCACTTGATACACTGTCTATAAGACACTTCCCACTAGACCGTGTCTTTCTCACTCATTCAATTCTTCAAATGAAGCCAGACCTTGACTCTTGTTTTCTGCTCTTTCCTCAGCATCTCCCAGCATGGCCAGTCCATATTTGTTTATAGAATAACCTACCTGTTCTCTTTCAGTATTGGATACCAATGACCGATTCCTGAGAAGAATAACTATCGGGCAGGGAAGCACAGAGAAAGGATATTCCCGGCAGGTAGGTGGCGCCATCTTCCCGGAAGTCTCTCTCCTTCCTAGGCTTGATTTCCACTCTTTGCTTTTTGCTTCTGTTCCCCCAGCAGCAGTGTTGGTGGCTCTCCCACTATCTCGGGTGGGTTCCCACTGTCTCTACTGATCTAGTAGTTGACAGTTTCAGGATTGCTCTGGAAATGAGAGCGTTGGGAGGCAGGAAGTCTCCAGTATCCTCTTCTAAGCACTTTTGGCTATGTTTCTGGGGAGACTCATTTGGGAATAGTTCCATAATGCAACAGATATATAACAATGGAAAAGTGAAAGTCTCAGATACATCACTTGAGTTTCATAAACCAAAGAGCAAACACCTACTTATTATGTTTAATAACATGGAGAATTTTTCAAAGGATAATAGCTTATTACTCAAAAGCAGACAATGTGGGAGAGGGGATTATGCCTTCCATTTAATGGATCTCTGATGTGGGATAGTGGAACTTAGGAAATATAAATTCATTCCATAGTTTTTTAGCCAGGCACAACAGCCTTCTAATTTTTTTTTTTATAGTAAACTTTCTTTGGAAAGTTTTTTTTTAATTTATGAGCTTTACATTAAATTTTTATTAGTGGAAAAAGTTACTTTTATGATAATAGCGATTTCTCATACCAAACGGATTTCGGCAACTTTTGGTAGATTTTGAATTAGAAGGTGAAGGTGGGGAGATGGCTGGGTGAGTGAAACCGTCGCTGCATAAGCATGCAGACTGGAGTTCAGGGTCACCCCTCATTCATGCTGGGCGGCCATGGTGACCTGCTGTGACTCAAGCATGTAGGGGACAAAGATGAGCCACTTGGAGCTGCCTCACTGTGTGAGATGGAATGTGAGCAAGGAAGACACCTTGTTAACTCACACACATGTGCCCATGCGTAACACACATACACACACATGCATACACACACACACACACATACATTCATGGAAGGAAATGGAAGGAAGGTAGGAGAGAGAAAAGAAATGAAGGAAAGAAGGAATGAAAGAAGAAAGAGAAACAAAGAGGGAAGGGAAGGAAGGAACGAACAAACGAACTAGAGGTTGGATCAAGAAGCTTGCGAAGACTATGTGCCTCCCTTCTTACCCTAAACTCTGGAACTTTCATACACAGATTTCACATGATCAACATTATCTGTGCTAGAAAACCACAATCCTTCCTCAAAAATTTGCAGAAGGAATTTAGTTAATGGAGAGAATAACCTAGAATATAGAGGAGTGACCTCTAATTCAGAGGTGCAAGGCATCCTAGCTCTTAGACCAGGAGAAACCAGCCACCCTTTAGGGTTAGTATTTGGGGATGATCCCTAGACGCTGGTGGGTGGGGACCTAACTGTTGTCCTTACACACCTGGTCACAGCATATACATGTGCATCTTGAGTGGGATCCTGAGGTGAGGGACCGGGTCATTGCCCAACCCACAGGGAACCATTCATGTTGCAGTCACGGGCTGGCACATGCTGCTTGCCTGGCAGGTGCCAGTAGAGTTTTCATTTAGAGAAAACCAACATGCTGGAACCCTTTTCTAAGAGAACATAGACTTTTTGGCATTGGTGTGTTAAACGTGTAAAGGGTAGCAATGGGCCTGGGAATGGCTCCATGACAAAAGCCAAAAGCAGCTTGCCCTCCTTCGGGATATTATTACAAAGCTGTGTCCTCAGACAGGTGAGAGAGGGCCTCAAGCCCTCACATGTAAAGAAATAGACAGCATGAAAACTGACCAGGTCCTGGGAAGAGGAAATCACATACCCAAGGAAACAATTAGGAGATCAATGGGCGGAGTCTGAGTGGTGTGTGAATTCTCAAAGGGGTGAAGAAGCTGCAGTACCCAATGAGGGTTCACTGGTGTGGCAAGAATTGTGATAAGATCTTACCATGATGGAAAAATCGAAGGTGATGGAGTAAGTACTGTAGAAGGGGACTTCTAACCAAGGAACTATCTAGAAATGGTTCCAAGAATAAAACGAAAAAATAGATCCAAGGGTTTAAGAGAGAGAAAGGGCATATCTGGAAGTCCTAAATGCCCTAGGTTTGATCCCCAAAACTCAGTTATAAAGGTTCCATCAGGGCACAGTGACACATGACTATAATGCCAGCACTCAGAAGGCTAAGACAGGAGGATTACAAGTTTGAAGCCAGCTTTGGCTACATACAGAGATCCTATCTCAAAAATGACCATGTGGAGATGGCTTAGTTGGTACATAAACATGACCTGAATTTGGATTTCCTGTACCCATGTAAGGAAAGTCAGGCATGATGACATGTACCTATGATCCCAGCATTGGGGAGGCAGGGACAGAAGAGCCCTTGGGAGTTGCTGTACAGCCATGGAAGACTACTCACAAAGTAAAAGAACTGAGGGAGACACCGATGCTAACCTTTGACCTAAACGCGCACACACATGCACACGCATACACATATGTGAAGACAAAGGCAAAAGCTAGCCGCATAGGTAGGGCTCTACAGAGCACTGCACCTTGGAACAAAGTGGGTAGTCTATTCAAAGAACTAACAGGACGAGAACTTCTCAGATGAGGAAAACAGTGTTTCCATTTTAAAAGACAAATGTGGAACAGAAAGGTTGCGGGTAGGGGAGAAAAGCAAAACAAAAGACTTCTCCCCAGAAACATCAAGCTGAGATTTCAGAACAGGAAGGAATAATGAAGAAATTCCTCCATGCTGCCAAAGAGAAAGGGTCCTGATTACTCACAGAGGAATCAAAATTCTCATCAACCACACCAAATGCCAGGTGGCCTTGGGGAAATTCACTCAGAGTTCTGAAGGAGAATGATGAAGGGAGGCTTCGCAGAGAGAGCAAAACAACAGAGCTAGCGGGAAACACACTGGAGTGAAGGAGAACTTGAGAGAATAGGAGACAGCCTCCTGGAACAAGGCAGCCATTAGCAGAAGTCGCTGTTGGGAGGGGCTGGTGCTGACAACAGGCAGAGACAATGAAGTAAGCAACAGGCCAGTTTTGATCCGCTTGAAAATCAAAATCATCCATCTAAAACAGTGACTCACACAGAAAATTTAAGACAAGTGGTTATCTGGGACACAGAACACGGATTATTGTATCTAACAAGGATGTTTGACAATTAACACTCAGATATGGCTCATCCCCTGGCCACCTTCATAATGCTGCGGTGTCCCGTCTCCTCTCCTCTGCTGAACCCTACCTCTGAAACCCTTCCTGTCGTTGTGATTTGCATGCTCTCCCAAAAGCAGTGTCTGTTGCCTCCTGTACTCATTCTTGTACGCTCTCACAGGCAGTGGTTGGTGTCCGTAGGGATCTGTTGGACAAAGAAATAGAACAAAGAAATGACATTTGACAGATACAAAGATCAAATGCCACTATGAAATGGTGTCGATGGCCTTATAGATGAAGACAGTAAGTGCGACTCCATGTGGTGGTGCAGGCCTGTAATCCTAGGACTTAGGACGCAGAAGCGGGAGGATCCCTGTAGGTTCGAGGATAGCTTCGTATACATAGTAGTAGTTTAAATTACTTGGCAGGTTGCTTATATTTCGTATCGCTTTAGGCAGTTTTTACATAATAAAGGGTTATATTAGAGGGTTGATTGCTTGGTTAAATCTTCATACTCTAGATCGTCAGCCTGCATTAATAAAGGTAAAACTCCATGTCACTGGTTTGAATGGCTGTGTAAGCTCATAGAGATACATCAGCCAGCTCACCAATTTCTGTTAAAGGACACGTGGGCTGTTTATTATGGTTGACTCTCCTAAATAGGACATAGTAAGCATGTTTGTGCCGAGGCGTGTACTTGTCTGGTATTATGTTGGGGGTAGGTTTCCAGGGATGCACTTGGAGAGTCAGTGTGTTGTATGATGCTTAGATTTCTGCATTGCTTTCCAGGAAAGGTAAATCCACTCACTGACTTAGCAGCATTGTACACTGTCCTTTTGTTTAAATCTCTGCCAATCTGAGGGATATGGTACACTGTCCTTTTGTTTATATCTGTGGTAATCCATTTATGTGATTTTGGAGTGTTTTATTTGCCAAGCAATGTGAACGTTCCTCTCTCAAACACATTGGTTAGTAAAATGAGGAACAATGATCCTTAAATAGCCTCAGTTATGTAAATGACCCTAAGATCGACTCAGTTTGCATTGATATGTACATACATGCATATGTACATACACACATGCATATATACATGCATTCACATATGGTCTTGCTATTTAGTGAAGACTGATATGGAACTTATTAGGTAGCCCAGGGTGGCCCCGAAACCATGATCCTCCTGCCTCATCCTCCCAGATGATGGAGTTAGAAGCCTCCACCATGATGCAGCCTTAGAGTTTTAGAACTGAAACAATTGCAAGTGAAGTGCTCATATACACATGAAAAATTTTATAAGTTGCTTGCTATATAGATCATATTGCAAAAGCATTGCCAGGCTCATGTTATGCACAGAAAATAGTAACATTTTGGTCATTTTTGCACACACTTGTGCTTAAAAGTTAGGTATCATTCAATGAAAAATCACGTATGTTTTAGAGAGAGTTGTATTGAGGATATAGCTTTCCGGCAGTATTTTTTCAGTAGATCAATGGCTAATACAATCTCAACCAGGAAGGAGCCAGCAAGCTCCTTCCTGCCTTCAGTTCCTCATCTGTCGGTGATGAACGTGGGTAATAAAATACCTCATAAGGTGATCCCACCAGGGCAGAACCATATTCTCTCTCTCTCTCTCTCTCTCTCTCTCTCTCTGAGCTTGATGAACCTGTCTGACTCACACTCCCCATGGGATCCAGAGAATTAAGCTGGAGCTTAACGAAGTGGCTATGTGCAGGTATTTCCCCAGCGGCTGGACTGTGTACAGGAGGAAACACGCCCTCCTTGTCTCCTCCTTTGTTCCCACTGGACTCTGTACAACGTGCTCTTGGAGCCAAAAGAGGGGAGGAGGAAGTCCTGGGAAATTTTTTTTTAAGAGAGTCGATGCTCTCTGGCTGTCATTGCTGGGAGCCTTAGGGTAGGATGGAGCCATACCGTCAGAACCAAATACAAATCAGTTCCAGGTCATTCTTAAGCTGCTGGGCGAAACTGTGCTGAGAGGAAACTCAACAAGAAGTGGGCCTTGTGGACAGGAAGCTGGCAGGATGCTCTTATTCCAGTGTTTCTTCTTCCCTGTACACAAGGAGTTGTAATTAAGTATTAATGGACCTGTGGCTCAGGGCTAGCATGCTCGCCTAGTGTACTACCATCCTGGGTTTAATTCCCACCTCAATGAAAAGAAGAGAGAGGAGATCAGCAGGGTGGAGGGGATTATAATGTGACCTCCTTCCCAGACCGATTGCTATGAACAGAGGTAGCCAGTAGTTCACCGACTAGTTCATTCAGTATGCACTAAACACTTACTGGGTATCACAGGCCATTGTCCCTGCTGGTATCCGGGAGTCTTCCTCTATGGTCCCTGCCTTTGTGGCCAGACATTTTAGTGATAAAGATGCTCAGGAGACAGATAACAATCCTAATACTTCGGAAGGGGACCAAACCCAAGGCTTCGTACATCCTAAACAAGAACTCCACCATTGAGCTACACCAGTGTTCTACGTTAGTACTTAATGTTAGTCTGAAGCAGGCTGAAGCATGCAAGCTGCATGGTACAGTGAGCAGCAGGTTTCACAGGCGTCACCCAGTTGACTGCTATTCAACAGAGCATAGTAGACAATGTGGACAACCTAGGGAGGCCATTTTTGATGGTAGGAGCACAAGACCTTACGTGCTGTGCACTCTAGAAAAAAAACACAATCAGTGTGAACCTTCCCACAGGGGATAGCCCCCAGCTGTGACTGCTAAGACCTTGTGAAAAGTGTCCCTCCAGTAGCTCCTCAACTGACCACAGCGTCTGCTTTGCTCTCTCAGGCACAGTTTGACATTGCAGTGGCCAGTGAGATCATGGCGGTACTGGCCTTGACGGATAGCCTCGCCGACATGAAGGAGCGGCTAGGAAGGATGGTGGTGGCCAGTGACAAAGATGGGCAGCCTGTGACAGCTGAGGACTTGGTGAGTGTCGCTCGGAGGCCCTGGAGAACTTAGGGTCCATTTGAAGAACAGAGATCTCCTTCTTATACTGGTGCACAGTTGGGGTTCTGAAGAGTTCTGTCTGCCCCACTGTCTCCTGCACAAACCTTGCTGCTTCCTTTGTGTTAATAACAGGTCTATACCTGGCTGCGACCAGAACACCTGAAATGTGTTTCATAACCATTTCACCATCCTTGTCTGTCTTGATCCCCACTTGCTTTGGCCAGGCTGGGCTGGTAGGGTTGGCCAGGCTGGGCTGGTAGGCTTGGCCAGGCTGGGCTGGTAGGGTTGGCCAGGCTGGGCTGGTAGGCTTGGCCAGGCTGGGCTGGTAGGGTTGGCCAGGCTGGACTGGTAGGGTTGGCCAGGCTGGGCTGGTAGGCTTGGCCAGGCTGGGCTGGTAGGGTTGGCCAGGCTGGACTGGTAGGGTTGGCCAGGCTGGGCTGGTAGGCTTGGCCAGGCTGGGCTGGTAGGCTTGGCCAGGCTGGGCTGGTAGGCTTGGCCAGGCTGGACTGGTAGGCTTGGCCAGGCTGGGCTGGTAGGGTTGGCCAGGCTGGACTGGTAGGGTTGGCCAGGCTGGACTGGTACGGTTGGCCAGGCTGGGCTGGTAGGCTTGGCCAGGCTGGGCTGGTAGGGTTGGCCAGGCTGGGGTGAACAAGACATGGACAGAGTCAACAATCCCAGGTGCCTGGTCAGCTTGCGAGATGCCCACCTAGAAGCAGAATCGGGGACAGGGGACAAATCAGCATGGCCCTAGGAGTCCTCTTGCTAATTTATGCATCTTTTTCTCTCCTGTAGGGGGTGACAGGTGCTTTGACAGTTTTGATGAAAGATGCCATCAAACCAAATCTGATGCAGACCCTGGAAGTAAGTAGTCTCCTTTTTTTTTTTTCTGTATTGATTTTTTTTTTCATGTGTATGTGTGCATGTTGAGCAGGGATGCCACACGCATATACATGCATGTGTGTGCAGGTCAGAGGTCGACCTTTGGTATTATCTCCTCAGGTGCTATCAACTTTAGTTTTTGAGACAGGGTCTTTCACTAGCCTAGAACTTGCCAAAAAGGCTAGACTGACTGGCTGACCAGCCTAGGGCTCTACCCAGCTCTGCCCTTTGGGCACTGGGATTATAAATGTACCACCATGCCACTTTTTTTTTCAATTGAGTTCTGGGGTTAAAATTCAGATCCTTTATGGCAAGGACTTTACTGACTGAGGACCCAGCCCTGGTTTTCTTTTATAATTGTTTATAATGTAGCATTTGTCTTCATTGGATTGACTGTAGACAATATGAATATTTCCGGCCAGTGTGAGTCTGGCAAAGTGTCAGAATAACTTCTTGGTCTTCTGAAAAACATAAATCAAAAGTTAAAAGTAAATTAACTGATTCTTTGGTGTGACTTATGTCTTGGCTTTGGCTTAATTGACTAGAATAGAAAGAATAGAAAATAAAGCCCTACCTAGTGTACCTGTGGATGGTACTACCATTTTTACCCGACATTGTCTAATGTTAATTATAAATTGTCTGCTTTATAATTATAGATTGATTTTTTTTCTTCCCAAGTAAAATACAGTAAATACTAAGAAATGTTTTCTAAGAATATATGATATGATCTTCTCACTTTGGTGGTGACACTTTTGTATAGTCTTGTACACAAACACTGAGATTTTTGTCTTGGCTTCTTTGATTTGAAGTGTTTTTATTAACAACTGTCTGTCTGTCTGTATGTATGTATGTATCTACATTATTTCTCATATTCATTTGATTTAGCCATTGCTCATTTTTTTTCCTTAGATAACAGTTTTTAGGATTTGAGCCCAAAGAGGTCCAAACAAAGAGGGGAGTATTTGTTTGGGTTTAGCACAGAGACAGATATTGGGCTAGAGAGGTGGCTCAGCAGGTAAGAGCATTTGCTGTTCTTGCAGAGGAACTAGGTTTGATTCCCAGCATCCATGTAATAGCCTCAATTCCAAGGGATACCATGTCCTCTGGCATGAGGCATGTATATGATACACATCCAGGCGAAACACTCATACATATAAAATTAATATTTACAAAGAGAGAAGTAGGTGTGGGGGTGGAGATGTTACATTGGCCTTTTCACAGAGAGCTGCCAGGGAGAAAAAATATTTCCACTATGGTCGGTGTCATTAGGTAGAGGGATGGAGGTGGCCAGAGGGTGCGTACTCAGGAGAACAGAGCAGAAGGACAAGGGGAATGTCCATAGCCATCCATGTACTCAAGCTGAGTTTGAATGGACGCTTTGCCGTTTGCATTTATATCCTGTGGTGAGTTATTTTATTCCCTTGGCCTCAGCTTCCACCCATGTAAAGCCATAACAACTCGCCCTACAGGTAAGTGTGAAGAAGATCAGGGGTAGAGACCTTGCCTCCAATGTGCAAGGCCAAGGCCTTGCACAGTAAGTTAACTCGTAAATTAGTAGGTAGATATTACTTAGCCTACGATGTCAGCCACGCTGAAAGTCTTGTTTCATTTAATTTCTCCTAAGCAACGCTTAGTACATTCACATTGTTTTTAATTTTCATGTATAGTGTTGACTGTTTTAAAATATTTGAACAGATGACTTATTTAGAAAACAAAGCACAGAATTTGGTTAAGATATTTGCATATGTGAACTCTGTACCTTGATTCTAGACAGTCCTCTGAAAAGGGCTCCTGGAATCAATGACACTGAGGGTCTGTATCTGTGGACAGCCTAAAAATCTAACTTGTGGGCAGTGTTATATTTTGGACACACCTATTGCTAGTGTCATAGGAGGGCACTGGGAAACCCCCTGCCTCACTTCAGGTGGCTAAGATGCTGGCAGTTCTCAATCCTAGCTGTCCCTGGAACACCTAGGAGATACTGGGATACTGATCTACACCAGGTTCTACCATGGACTAAGAGGAGCAGGTGGCTGGGGAGAGGTTAAGTGTAAGAGGAGAGAGGGCCTACTTTTCGTCCTGGCCACGCGGCTAGCTTACACCCGAAATAATCTCACAGAAACTGTATTCATTTAAACACTGCCTGGCCCATTAGTTCTAACTTCTTATTGGCTAAATCTTGTGTCTTGATTTAACACATTTCTATTAAATCTGTGTATTGCCACATGATTGTGGCTTACCAAGAAAATTCTAACCAGCGTCCATCTCAGGCAGGAGCTCCATGGCGCCTGCCTGTTTGCCCTTCTTCCCAGCTTTCAGTTCTGTCTTCTCCATGCCTACCTAAGTTCTGCCCTATCAAAAGGCCAAGGCAGTTTCTTTATTCAACCAATGAAAGCAACACATAAACAGAAGGACCTCCCACACCAGTTAAGGCCTAGATATTGCAGACAAGCCACAGACAGTGTGATGAAATCACCACATGCTAGAGCACACAGTCCTGGTGCCATTGCGGCCACAGGATCCATGCTTTATTCTAAATTAAAGTTTAATTAAATTAAAAAGGCAGTCTTTTAGTTGCTTGGCCACCTTTCTACTGTCACATTTATTTAGGTTTCTGAGAAAGGGGTACTTGTTACATTTTAAGTACTTACAGCAGCTCATGGCCGGAGGCTACAGTACTGAGAAGTACTGGATTATAATACTCTGTTGATACTCTGGTAAGCAACCAAATTGCTTACCAAATAATTGGAAGTAATAATCCTAGGAAGTTTCTGGAAAGAGTTATTATAGAGACTATTCACTCCCAAGCATTTTGCATGTGAAGTAAAATCAAGATCCATATTCCTCTAAATAGATCTTTTTGACAATTTAGCTCAAAATGCTACCATTGAATGTGTCTTTGTCCCTGAGTTTGAATATCCTATAACACCATTTTGATCATTAGTCCACTCAGACTCCAAACTGGGAATTTCATACCAGGACTGTAATGGTAATGAGGTTATTGATTGTTCTGTGGCCTTGGATTATATCCCTTGCTTCCCTGGGCCTTAGGTTTCTCGTGTCAGGAAGAGGTCGACTCTTGCTCTCCCATTATTTGGTTCCGTGATTTCCAACTAAAACTACTTTGCACAAGATCATAAAATGTGAGGTAAAGGGCAAAATCATGAGTACCAGACTGGAGAGAAACTGACCAAATGGCTCATATTCTGGTTAGATGGGAATAATGAGTTGTCCAGACCTGTCAACCATAGGTAACGGTTCCCAGAAAGGAGACAGAATGTGCCAGTTGATCTAATGTAACCTGTTAGCTTTCCATTACTGTAACAGCTGTCCAAGATGAGCAACGTACACAGAGGAAATTTTTCTTTAGGCTCCCGGTCTTGGAGTTTTCAGTTGCCCTGTTGGTTTTGGCACTGTGTAAGACAGCACATCCTGATCAGAGAATGGATCAGAACAAGTTGCTCCCCTCATAGCCAGCACATGAAGACCGTAAGGGACCAGGGTTCAGTAGTCTTCCTCACTTGGTCCCATTTCTTAAGGGGTTCACCACCTTCCCTTGGTGCCAAGACTTTACTGGAGGCCTGTGGAAGATAGCCAGGATCCAAACTCCAGCCTAGCATTCCATAATGCACCGATATCAAAACATCCTTTTGTTCTCCTAAGATATGTAATTGCTGATTAAAACTCAAAATGAAAGGGCTAGGGAGATGGCTCTGTGAGTAAGCATACTTGCTCTGCAAGCATTGGGGCCTGCCTTTGAATCCTGATTGCCTACATAAAAAGCTAATTGTGGCGGCTGGAGAGATGGCTCAGAAGTTAAGAGCACTGCCTGCTCTTTCAGAGGTCTTGAATTCAATTCCCAGCAACCACATTGTAGCTTCCACCCATCTATAATGACAACTGGTGCCTTTTTCTTACTTGCAGACATACATGCAGACAGAACACTGTATACATAATAAATACATCTTTAAAAAGAAAAGCTAAGTGTGATCACATCACCTGTAACCCCAGCTTTCATGTCGAGGTGGGAGGTGGAGAAGGGAGGATCCAGGACCAGTTAACCTGGCACGTGAGCCGTGAAGAGCAGGAGACCATGTCTCAAATAAGATGGAAGGCTAGGACCAAAACATGAGGTCATCCTCTGACCTCCACATGCATCTGTGTCCTGAGCGATGTACCTACACACGCATGTACACACACACACACACACACACACGAAATAAAGATATAATCACAAAGCAGTCTGTCTGATCGATGAGCCATAAAGCCTAGATAATAAGAAAAGCTCTGTGAAAGATATAGATTCTTACTTTTTAAGTAGATCTGCCTTAGATTAAGGAGCAACTTGGGGTGATAATTCCAGGAATCATGAAGCCTATGCCTGTTAGGCTGCACCATGTCACCTTGTGTCCCCTGGAGACCAGGGCCTGATGCCTCTCTGACAGATGGCGGCAATGAGGGCTGCAGTCTGTCGAGGAGGGGAGCCAGCAGCCATCCAGGGATGGAGCCAGTGACTCTGTCCTCATTGCACTTCTCCAGGGCAGCAGCCTTCCCCAGGCGGCAGGATCCTTTTCCTCACTCTCCTGAGGACTCGGGGAAGAAAGCTAAATAGCAAATTCAGATCATGGCTTTGAGGAGCTGTTTTATTCTCAGACCATTGTTCTTTTTTCTTCCACTAGCTACCTTCCTGCTTTTGTGCAGCTCGACAGCCCATCGTAGTTCACGGGAATGTTCATGCTTCCGAGCCGCCCCACCCCCACCCCACATCATTCCCTGCTTTCCGCCGTGTCAGCAAAGGGGCAGCCTCTATTTTCACAGGTGAAGCCAAGCCTTCATCTGAGCAGACCTCCAATAACCTGGCAGGGCTACGGATAAAGCCTGGGAGTATTTTAGTGAGAAAATGATTTTCAGATAGAACTGAAGCTTGTTGTCATCAATAAAGGAAAATAAAAAAGACTGTAAAAATGATTATATTGACAATGTTGACTTAAGGACGTTGAAAGCCTAAAATTTCTTAATTAGTCCCTTATATTGGCTTTGCTTTATTTGCAGTTATGGTGATTGGTTTCATGTCAACTGCTTTACACAAGCTAGAGTTATTTTGGAAGAGGGAACCGTGCCCCCGCCAGATTGACCTGTGGGCCAACCAATAGTTGATGTGGGCAGGTCTAGCTCACTGTGGGCAGTACCATCCCTGAGCTGGTGATGTTGGGCTATTAAGAATGAAGACCAGAAAACCATGCTGAGCAAATGAGGAGGTTTCTGCCTTGAACTCTTGCCCTGACTTCCCTCGGTGACAGAGTATGACGTGACAGCTATCTGCTGAAACAAACCCTTTCCTCTCCAGCTTGCTTTTGGTCATAGTGTTTTATCACAGTAATAAAAACCCCACCTAGGACAGTAACTAGTAAGAATTTCTCATAAACCAAGTATAGTATGTGTGGATTAAAATGTCATAAAGAAACTCATTGCTTTGTATGCTTTCTCAAAAATATTGTAATAGTAAATTAGAGTTGGGTATGGTGGTGCTTGGCTTCGATCCCAGTATTTAATAAGTAGAGATAGAAGAATCAGGAGTTCAAAGTCATCCCTGACTATACAGCAAGCTGGACCACCCTGGGCTCCATAATGCCCTGTTTGAACAACCACAGCAAGCCATTTTCATCATTGGTACATTTCACCCATGGATTTTTTTCTTTTTCTTTGCTTTTGTTATCTTAATGATTGCCAGATTTCTAACATGGACAATAGTTGGACTATTTTTAAAAGATTTAAGCGGGATTTTTAAAAACTGAAAAACCAACTTTTGTATGAGAATGACAGTCCAGGCTTGTCCTTCATGTAATTGGCATGTCCTGGTTCCCATAATTTACTAGTTATATTTTTTTATATTCAGTTCTTTGTTTGAGACAGAAGTTTCGTGTCATCTATACTGACATTGAACTCCCAATCTTTGCCCCTGCTTTAACTTCCCAGAGGCTGGGATTGCAGGTATGCGCTGCCTTGCCTGGCTTTGATTTTTCTCCTTCTCTCCCTCCTCCTCCCCCCTTCTCTCACTTAGTCCCTCCCTCCCTTCCTGTCTCCCTCCCCATCTGCTCTCCTCACTATGTAGCCCTGACTAGCCTGGCACTGGCTATATAGACAGACTGCCCTTGTCTACACAGAAATCTGCCTTCCTCTGCCTCACGAATGCTGGTAGATTTTTCCTGAACTGATAAATTGTTATTCACAGGGGAAAAATATTAAAACTATTACTTAGTCTATCAGGGTTTGGTTAAATTATTTTTTAAAATATAATATGGACAATAAGAAGTAAGGTACATAGCTTACTTCATGACCAACAGGCAATGAACAGTAGCTTATCAAAATTGTAGTTGAGGTGACTGCTTTCTTAGAGTTTGTCTCTCGTTCAGCATTCTGATTCTGTCCGAGGAGACCTGAGACACACTTGGTGTCTGAGTCAATCAGGATATCTTTGATTTTAGTTTTATTTTAAAGGGTTTTGTTTTTTGTTTGCTTTTTATTTGTTTGTGTGTATGTATGCACATGTTCATGTTTTCTAATGTGTTTGAAGGCTTCAGGAGACTCTGGGTATCTTCTCTCTCCAGTTTGATTTTTCAGGCAGTTTTTTCTCACTGAACGCACAGTTTGTCATCTGGGTAGACCAATTGGCCCACAACCTCCCTGTCTTAGCCTCCCCCACTTTTCTCTCTTCTTGTGCGCTGAAGTTACAGGCCAATGTCACTACACCCAACTTTTACGTGGCTTCTGAGGACTTGAACTCAGGTCCTCATGCTCTGGTGGCAGGCATTTTACTGACTGAGCCGTGTCCCCAGGCTTGCTTGTATTTATTTTTAGGTTGAGCTGTAGCCCAGGCTGGTTTCTAACCCCTCCTGTATCTTGACATGACCTGGACCTACCTATCCTTGTGTCTCTACCCCAAGTGTTGGAATGCCAACACTCTACCTGGCTCCACTCTTCCTGGCTCACAGTACTTTCAGATCTCTTGGGAGCCACTGTGCTTTGAACATGCAATATAGACTTGGAACTTTAACATGGAGCACTCTGTGACACCTTGAGTCCCCAAGTAAAGCTTGGTGTCCATTCTTCTGTTTCCTTTATGGCCCTAATTTGTCCTTATTCTTCTGTAGGGGACACCCGTATTTGTGCACGCCGGCCCCTTTGCTAACATCGCTCATGGCAACTCGTCAGTGTTAGCTGATAAAATTGCACTGAAGCTGGTCGGGGAAGAAGGCTTTGTAGGTAAGTCGTTTTGCTTAACGTTTAGTGATTGTAGACTCTTGATGGAATTGAGAAGATAATGGCTGGGATAGAGTATCGACGTGAAATCCCATCTTTTATACCTCTCTTTGGAGAGGGGCTCGGTACTGGAGCTCTATTGTTCTAGCCCAGTACCATTTATATTGGTGAACCCTTGGTTCTGTGGTCCAGCACATATGCTCTTCAGAGGACCTGTCAACTGAATGACCTTGGACATATTTTTAAGTAACTTTGAACCTCATCTATAAAGTGGTGCTAGTGAAATTATTTTAATTCGTCATCCAATGGCTATATACTCATATTCAGAACCTACCACATTCAGAGCTCAGAACTGGGGATCCCGTGGTTAGTGGAGCCGATCGAGTGGCAGGTCTTGTGGAATGTACTGTCAGTGATGGACGCACAGGAGACTGTGGTCACTGCCCGAGCTGTTAGCGCTCATCATAGTACTAGTAAAACCAGTGTTTGTTTCTTTCTGGAATCCTGGCATGGTTTTGTAACCTGATAGAAGGGAGGTTCCCAACTAATAGGCTCAAGGTTTATTTGGTGGATTTTTTTTTTTTTTTTTTGAGACAGGGTTTCTCTGTGGTTTTGGAACCTGTCTTGGAACTAGCTTTTGTAGACCAGGCTGGTCTCAAACTCACAGAGATCCGCCTGCCTCTGCCTCCCGAGTGCTGGGATTAAAGGCGTGCGCCACCACCGCCTGGCTATTTGGTGGATTTGTCTTGTCTGCTGTCAGAAGAAGCCACCTGCCATAGAGTTTTTGTCATGGTTACTAGTCATAGTCTTAGGCCAGAAGGATGAAGTTATAAAGAAGCCGAAAAACAAAAACTAGGATTCCTGGAAGCGTACTGGGAGGGTTTATTATCAGATTTTACCCTGTCAGCAGGCAGCTCCCATGATCCTGAAACTGTCCATAATCAAGTATAACAGTTGCTTACTTCTCGCTTGCTCATCGGCCTCATGCAAGCTCAAAAGTTGAGTTCTTTTAGTAGAAAAAAAATTCCAGCCGGGCAGTGGTGGCGCACACCTTTAATCTCAGCACTTGGGAGACAGAGGCAGGCGGATCTCTGTGAGTTTGAGGCCAGCCTGGACTACAAGAGCTAGTTCCAGGACAGGAACCAAAAAGCTACAGAGAAACCCTGTCTCGAAAAATAAAAAAAAAAAAAAAAATTAAAAAAAAAATTCCACTGGGTGGAAGATCCTAGATCTGCACTTTCAGGCTGTGACATCTCAGTGTTCTCTCAGCATTATTGAGACTGATTTAAGGATCCCCTTGTAGACAGAGTCCGGATCAAATGAGGATTTATGTAATTCCATCCTTCAAAGATCTGTGTAATGCGGCAATCCTGTTCTTTGCTGCTTGGGCACCAGGTCCGCAGCAAGAGTGACTAGGCACGCTAAGTGGATTTGCTCGGTGGGGCATCCGTAGCAGTGGAGCTAATGGCCGAGGAGGCTGGGGGAAGAGCAGATACCGAGAAGATGGGCACTTAAGTGAAGAGGTTCTAATGCATCGGCTGTGGATAAAAGGGCTCCTAGCGTAAAGCACTCTGGTGTGTGCTGACAGAGCTCTCTGATTTATCAAACAGGTATTTTCAGAATATGCATCATCATGATAAAATACCTTTAAATGTGTTGATGGTGTCTGCAAAGCACGCGAGCACTCCTGTGGCCTGGACAAGACATTAGACCCTGGGCTTGGCGGTGTTCTCATGGGGAAAATGAGAAGGCGGATCAGATGAGGAGTGGGATATGGAAGGCGGTGCTGATGCAGCATTAGATATTGTGGGATGGGGGCCTCCTTTTGGTAGTAGGAAACAAGAACTTTCCTAGGGCTCAGTGTTCTCTTTGGTAATAGCAGAACCGCTTTGCTATTATATTCAATAATATCCAAGGAAAAATTGTTTTATAAAACATAGGCAATTACACAAATGTCAACCATGCTTCTGATTACTGCTCTCTGATCCTGTTGTGGTCTGAGGGGAGAGTTCCATGGTAATCTTCTTGCCCAATGGGAGAGTCAGGACACTCTTCAAGGCGTGTTAACTTGCTGAGCCTCAAATGCCTTGTGTGTAAAGTAAAGCCATTTAGAAATAAATATTATAATTATGTGTTTGTGTGTGTGTCTGATGGATGGGGGTAGCCATGGCACACGTGTGGAGGTCAAAGGACAAGTTTGTGGGACCAGTTCTCCCTTTCCACTTTAACATGGTCTCTAGGGTTTCAAACTCAGGTCACCAGGCCAGCTCAGCAAGCACCTCTTCCCACTCAGCCATCTCACCAGCCAAAGTAGGGTTTATAAAAGAGCTTTCTTCAGAGGGTGTGGCCACTGTGCCTGTCAGGTTCTGGCCTGACACCTGCCAACCCTTACCCAGTCCTCATTGTGACTCTTCCCCCATTATTGATTCCTGACTAGGAATGGTTAAGGTTTGGAATTGGGTTTACTGTGGAGTGATAATGATTTTTTTAGTTTTTGTATGATATGCATCATTAGAGTCTGCCATCTTTGCTATGCGGCAGGAGAGTATCAGCTACTATACTGCCAGTCTTCAGAACATCTTCGTCTGGAAGTCACCAACCCTCCTTTGCCTGGACTCCAGGCACTTACCTGAGTCTCAGCAGAGAGTGGGGTGTGCTCAAGGGGGCGGGGACTTTGTTGACTGACATCTCTTGGATAGAATCTTCCCTGTTTATGGTCACTTAATATCACATTCAGTTCTGCCCCAACATCCTGGCCAGGAATCCTTTTGCCTACCCAGAATAATTATCCTCAGATAATGGAATCAACAGTCCATTTAGTCTCCCAACAGCCCGGTGTTTATTTAATTAGCTGCATGAATTTGTCGGATGAGAGCAAAGTGCTTCAATGAGAAGTTTAGAGAAAGTTGTGCAGCGACTGTAATGGCCCCTTCTTGTGAGCCAGTGGTTCCTGTGGGAGTCCACTCAACCTCCAGGCACTGCTGGATCACAAACCTCTCTTTGACATCAAACCCGAGTCAAGGGTTATTTTTACAGAAAAACACAGAGAGGAAAGGAGAAGTATCACTGACTTTGACTTCCTATTTTTAAATTATTATTATCTCATTTAAATTATTTATAAGAATCTCAAAACTGTTTTCAAGCCTTAGCTTTTGCTACTTGAGTGTGTGCACCTGGAATTGCTCATGCTCATAGATGAGGGTCCTTATAGCCGATGGTTGCAGCCACAGGAATCCATGGGTAGAATTTGTAGGTACTGCCTCTTCCCATGCTTACATACTGATAGAATGGGCCAGATGTGATAGCTTGTACCTGTAATCTTGGAAGACTAAGGCAGAGGGACTGTGAGTTTGAGGCCGACCCACACTTGTCTCAATAACTCCAAAATACTCCACCTAAATCAATGAATAAATCAATATAATTGTGATATGATGCCATGCCAGTGCATCTTCATATACACAGCAATTGATCGTGTTTGTATTGCTCCAACTCCTCTGCATTAGCCCAGTTTCTATTTCTATAATGTAATACCACAGATTTATATTTTAAAGAAAAGAACTCCGTTTTGACTTTTGTTCTTTGCCTGGGTTGTTGGCCTGAGTCTTCTGATGTTCTTCCTATTGGCAGAGTTGTGAGGCAACAAAAGGCATCATAGACAAGAATGTGTGTGTGTGTGTGTGTGTGTGTGTGTGTGTGTGTGTGTGTGCATGGGTGTGGTGTGTGTGTGTGTGTATGCATGGGTGTGGTGTGTGTGGGTGTGTATATATGTATGTGCATGATATGGAGTATGGATATGTTGGAATGGGTATATGTGTACATGCATGAGGACGGTGTGTATTTCTCTCACCTTTTTTTAAAATTGGTTTTGTTTCTTTTGTGTTTTGACTATTGTTTTAGAGGAGCTAATTCTTGTGCATGTGCGTGAAGAGGCCGTAGGAGTCCAGAACAGAACATCAGATCCCCCGAGTAACGGGTAGCTGTCACCACATATATTGGTGCTGTGAACCAAACTATAAGAACAGCCATCACTGAGCCTCTCTCCATCCCAGGGGAGCTGCTTTTGAGACAGGGTCTCACTTAGTAGTTTTATTTGGCCTGCTCACTGTGTGAACTAGGTTGGTAGAGATTCTCTTACCTCTGCTTCCTAAATTCTGGAACTAGAATCCTGTCAGTTCTGAATCCCAGAGCTTGGTTCAGGTGCCACCCTCTCGTGCCTCATAGTGTTTATTTAATTCCAATGGAAATTGGGGAGGGACCATATTCCAACACAGCACTCTCTTGCCTTGAAATGTCTTTCTCAGTACACTGCTGAGTAAAGGGGACTTGGGACCATGACTTCAGCCATCTTGCTTTGCCTTCTTCCCCATCCTTTAGGACAGTTGTAAATCTTCCCTCTTGACTTTCAGGGGACTCCAGTGAATAGCTCCACCCAGCTACTGACTTACCCACGCCATCTGTTTTTATTGCAATGAAGTGTTAAATACTCCATCCTTTAGGTAGAAGAAAGCCAGACGAATCTAAACATTCCTATAATTTCATCCACCCTTAAAAAAAAAAAAAAAGATCTGAGTTAAAGTGTCCAGCTTCTGAGCTCAGAGGCTCCTGGAACTCACTCTGCCCTCGGCCAGGGCTTCACTCTGGTATGAAGTTCATTTTTGTGTCTTGAGTAATCCTGGCTTGAGAACTGGCTTGTTAGCAGTGTGACTGGAGGGGTATGCGAACCCGCAGCTGCTGAGTCTGGGGAGTGGACCTTAGGCATTGTACTCAGACAAGCTTCACCGCAGAGATGCTGGTTCAAAGTGTCCCTGGACATCTGATTCCAGGAACTCAGTACTGACACCATTCGCCAGCCTTGCAATGCTGGCCTCTCGCTACCACACTTGTGTTCTGACAGACTAGACCTCTCTTTGGTTTGGGTTTGGGTCTGGTTTTTAGCAGCCAGTCTTCAGTCCTTAAAGAAAATGATAATAAAATTGAGGGAAGCTCAGGGATAGAGTGCTTTCCCAGCATGACCAAGGCCCTGGGTTCAATCCCCAGCACAGATAAATGGTAGAGGTAGGCAGCAGAGACAGCTCAGTGGTCAGGAGCACCGGTTGCACGACCTGGATTCAGATCCCAGCACCCACAAGGCAGCTCATAAAAATGTCTGTAACTCCAGGTCCAAAGGATCTGATGCCCTCTTCTGGCCTCAGTGGGCCCTAGGTAAGCATGTGGCACACAAACATATGTCAGGCAAAAGACTCATACATGTAAAAATTGATAATCAGTAAATAAGATTGGAATGTTCTGGTGATATACTCCTTGGGAAAGTATACAGGTTAAGTTAACCGATCTCCTTGTTCCCAACACTCAGCTTCACCAAGTCTTGATGTGCTCTTTCTGTGTGCTTTAGGTTCGGGTTAGTATGTCATAAGACAGATACCTGGGGATTCCATGTTAGAGGCTAGCATGACCAGGACCTTGGATTCAGTTCCCGGCATGGCGAAAGAAGGCAGACATTTGACGTAGTTGAAATCTCTGTGACTTGGCTGCTGTGACCTGAATAATTGACTGCCTGGTTCTTCCTCACAGCAAAACTGGGTGGCAGAGCTGGTGATGGGCCCTCGTGGATGAAAGCCTTGGGTTTGAAGTTAGCTCCTGAGCTCAAGGGACCAGTCCTGGTTACTCTGACCTTACCCCTCCTGTCTTAGATGTGTCTTGAATTTGTCTTCTGTGTGTGTCTCCTTGGCCTTCCACTGTGCTCCAGGAAGTCTCACACATGCAGAGCAGATGATGACATCATGCCCCTCGACTCGACTCCTAGAACCATTAGTCAAAACAGACATCTTTTCTCTAAAAGTTATCCCGTCACGAACATCACAGCAATATGAAATGTGACGCCATCTTCTGTTCCCTCTTTGCTGCTCTGGAGCAGTGGTTCTCAACCTGTAGGCTAACCTCTCTCTCCAGAAATAGTTACATTATGATTTGCCACAGTAGCAAAGTCACAGTTATGAAGTCGCAATGGAAGTAATTTTATGGTTAGTGGTCACCATAACATAAGGAACTGTATTGAAGGGTCGCAGTTTCAGGAAGATTGAGAACCGTTCCTCTAGAGGAAAGCACTCTCTAGGTGGGACAAGGTATCATTTCTGGGTATACATTGATACTTTCATCACAAAAGATCTGCAATAAACTTTCTCAAACCTACTCTGTTTGCAACATTAGGTTACAGTAATTTCTTTAACAGCACCCTAGACCCATAAAATGTCAGACACCTCCATTTATTATGTAATTAAGGATCAAACAATTTAATAGGTATTTGTAACCTAATAGTTTACTGGCTGTTTGTAAGAATCAATTGAAAATAATACTGTATCGTCCTTAAGTAACTCCCATACCTCATTAACAAGACACGTGTTAGGCACCGCCCAACTCTACAAACCCTGGACCAGATGTGCTCAGCCTCTCAGCTTCAGTGCAGTTCTTTGTTCCTACGGCAACCGTTCTGACTTAGCTTCACAACATACAGAATGTTATTTAATAGATACTTCTCTTGAAACACTGACCTGCTTCACAGTAGTAGGGCTTGTCCTGCCTAACAGATAATGCCTTTCTGTCCTCAAAACCGTAAACTGTTCCAGACTGGAGAGGTGGTTCAGTGGCTAAGAGCACTTGCTGCTCTTACGGTGGACCTGGGTTCAATTCCCAGCACCTACCTAGCAACTCACAACTGTCTGTAGCTCGGTTCTAGGGGCTCCAATGTCATCTTCTTGCTTCTGAGGGTACCAGGCTTGCATGTGATGCACAGATACATACATGAAGACGAAACACCCATACACATAAAATTAAATAATAAAATAGTTAGGTTTATATAAATATTTTTAGAGGCATTTTAAAAAGTAAAATGTTTTAAAAAGCCATTCTGCACGATAGGAAAGCTCAACCTGACCTTGACCTTTTCTTTATGCCCTGCATGATGCAAATGTGTCTAAAAATGAGCTCTGTGGCTCATTCCTATTTATGATTTATGTATATTCCAAACAGCGTGCTTGGCATATCGTTCTGCTTATCATTGTAAAATGTGGAGTTCAAACAAGACTCTTGTCAAAACATCGTGATGCGGAGAGATTAGTGCTGTGAGGGCTGACATAGAATGACTTTAAAAAGTGGTCCTGAGGTTAAGCTGGAGTTCTGTAACTCGTGATTACATGAGCCTTCTAAAGGATTTTCTCTAACATCCATTGCACAATCGGTTTTCAGATTACGTTATATGACTGCTATCCTAACCCATCTGGACCAAGAACATCTAGCCTCAGGGTGCTGGACAGGAGCCATATTGCCTTTTATAGTTCCAAATATTGCAATTATGTGAGGTTGTTTTTTTACATTTTTTAGCAGTATTTGGTGTAATTACAATATGATACTGTTCCTCCACAAGGCACATAGTGAATTTTGAACGAGGAATGCTGGGAAACTGGCAATTCCTAAAGGAGTATAATTTAGTATGCCTTGTCAGGGACCTCTTTGCATCTTTGGAGAAGGGTGTTCTGGAGAGGAAACAGATTGCTTGTTGCTCTCTAAAAGCTGCAGGCCTCCAGTCACCTGTAACTATAAATAATTCTCATCATTTCGCTATTAATGTTTTGGTAGAAAGTCTGTCGCTGTGAAATCGGCGTAAGGGTGTAAGGTCCTGTGGGCCGCTTGTCTAACTCACAACAAAGCAGAGTTTTAAAAGATAGAAACAAAAGAGGTGTCTGGATGAAATGATAAAGACAGACAATAGAAAAATTTAAACAAAATTAAAAGTAAGAAACGCGAGAACAGCATTGCACTAAATCACATCCCTCTTGGGCACACCTCGTCAACCTGGCCAGGATGTCTGTAACCACTGCTATTACTCTCTTACCCTGGAGACCTAGTGGGGTAAGAAAGAACGTTGTAAAAAAATAGATAATTTTTCTCTTATTTATATATGTTCATGCAGAGATAAAATCCAAGGCACCAACTTAAATTTATCGTAAGTAATAAAAGTTTTAGCTTGCCCAGTTGGCTGCGGTATAAATATGTAAAAGTCAACAGTCTTCCTTTATGTCAAGGTTAAACATATTATAACGTGGAAAATGATCCTATTTATTCATACCCTTCTCCATGCTATAAAATCAAATAGGAATACATTTAGCGAGACATAAACGTGGAGAAAGAAAAATACAGCCATGTATGAAACTGAAAGTTATTGATACCTTAAGTAGTGATCCCATGTTCTCTTTGTCAAGCTGATACCTATGGCTGTGCCATGCTGCACTGACTTTGCTCCAAAAGCAATGAGGGAATGTGCTGTGAGCCTTTTAGAATGCACTCCCTTTCTTTTAACTTCTTAAAGGGATGTTTTCTTTTAACGTTTGCATCAAATGATTTCAGGAGCTCTTGGATTTTTCAACATTTTATCTTTATCTGTATGTATGTGTGCACGCCTGTTTATCTGGGAACTGAACTTAGTCCTCTGCAGGAGAGCAAGGGATCCTATTGACCAGTCTACCTCTCCAGCCCCCAGTTTTTCTTTTTTATTTTTTTAACTTTATTTTGACACGGGACTCCATGTAGCCCATGCTGGCTTCCAACTCAGTGTAGAACTGAAGCTGGCCAGGGGGCTGCTGTCCCTCCTGCCTTGCTCTCTGAGTGTTGGGGTTACATGCATGTGTCACCATGTCTGGCTCCATTTGTCTAGCCTCTAAGAGAATTGGCTTTATATGAGAAAAAGGGGGGGGGGGAGGGAGAGAGAAAGCAGACCCTAAATTGACCACCTCTCCTGCCTGTAGTAATAAGGGCGGCGGGGCTGTGTCCCCAGCACCCCGGCTGCCTGGCTAGCTTATGCCCGAAATAACAACACACAAACTGTATTCATTTAATCACTGCTTGGCCCGTTTCTATCTAGCCTCTTCTAGGCTAATTTGTAGCGCCCCTAGGTGCACTTACCGGGAAAATTCTAGCCTATGTCCATTCTGGGTCGGAGCTTCATCGTGTGCGTCTGCCTGGGAGCTGGGAGCATGGCGTCTCTCTGAGGCGTCTGCTCCCTAGAGGAGAGCTGTGGAGTCCGAGCTCACTTCCTCTTCCTCCCAGCGTTCTGTTCTGTTTACTCCTCCCACCTATCTTCTAACCAATGAGGGCCAAGCAGTTTCTTTTTATTTAACCAATGACCTTCCTCCATCACCTGCCTCCCTTGGAATGTTCTCAGCCTGGTCTTGTCTTTATTCAGGACAAGTGGGTTTGGCGTTAGGAAAATGCTACAGCACTGGTTCTCAACCTCCCTAAATGCTGCAACCCTTTAACACAGTTCCTCATGTTGTGGTGACCCCAACCGTAATATTACTTTCATTGCTACTTCAGAACTGTGATTTTTGTTCCTGTTATGAATTGTAATGTAAATACTTCGTACGCAGGATATCTGATATTCCACCTCTAACGGGGTCTCGACCCCCAGGTTGAGAACCCATGGGCTGTATAACTGTTATTGTGTGGCCCAGAGCATCATGTGTATAAACAATATTTTATCATGATGTTTATTATCCCAACAAAAGGAGGACATTACAAAGATGGTTTCTTCCTTTCTTCTCTCCCTCTCTCCTTCTGGTCCTTTTGTTTCTTTCTGTTGGAATCTTCCGGTGTCCGGGCTGCCCTTAAACTCACTGTGTAGCTAAGAATGACCGTGAATTTTTAATCCTCCTGCCTCCACCTCCTGGGTGCTGGGATTATGGGTGTGCCCACCATGCCAAGTATGTATATACAGTGGCCAGGATCAGACCTGGTGCCTTGCGCAGCTAGGCAAGCATTCTAAATCAAAGTTTTATCATGCCCATGGGCCATGCAAAAGGGCAGGTTGAAGTTGTTCCCAGAAAGACTGTAATTCCTAGCATCATGAAGCCAGCCTAGAGGACAAGTTCATATCCTGAACTTTTCAGTTAATTCCATATGGAGAAGTCTCCCTTGAATCTAAACACTTTTAAAGCAGTATTTATTTTATCATGTAATATTCCACCTTCGAAATACAAATTCTCTGGCTTCTGCCATGCATGCCTGCTTCTTCTCTTCAGAACCTCCTCCTTACTGTCTGTGTCCCCTGGTGGGGCCTTAACTCACCTCAGGTGTCCTGCCATGCTCTTGTTTATCCCAGTGTCCCTCCTGAGCACCCCATCAGACCTTCAGTGGGCTGCCCCTCCTACCTCCTGGCCTCCTAGAAAAAAAGAAGATGGAGACCCTTGCAAAACAGATGGGGGTGGGGAGTGGGGATCAGGAAGCTAAAACCACTTACCAGGAATACTCTGGAAACCCCGGGAAACTAAGACTCAGCAGGCTCCTGCCCTAGGTGACACCTGATCAGTAAACTGCCACAGCAGTGTGGTGGTGGGTGTCTGTTTGGAAGAGCAACCTGCGTGGTGGACCATGAGCTCCAGCGACGCGGCTGTCCTTGGTGGTCACTCATGCTGGTGGTGGGGATGGTGGTGAGGATGGTGGGGGGTGATTCTCTCTGACACAGCTGCTTGAGAGTAACCCGACCAAGCGAACTCATCATTCCTCCGACTACTCTGGGATTCTTTCTTTGGTTTGTTGTCAGCGCCTTACCTAGGGTGGATACACGGTTGTTTACATCTCTTCAGGAAAAGGCACAAAGCAGGTGGTGACAGAGATGCGCTTGAACTCACTTCTTCCTGGAGAAGCATTCTGAACACTACCGCTTTCGGCTTGAGGGTGACCATGGTGGATCCCAGAAGGTCTTAGCTTTCCCAGCCCCCACCCCATCTCTCTGTGGCTCTTTCTCTTTTATTCTGTCTCTTTCTGTATGTGTATCTCTCTGTGTGTTTCTCTCTCTCTCTTGAGACAAGGCTGGTCTTGAACTCACGTATCTGAGGATGACCTTGAACTTCTGATCTTCCCACCTCCACCTCCAGAGTGCTAAGATTACACACATTTGCCAACCTTGCCCAGTTTAGGAGGTGGTGGGGGTAGAATCCAGGCCCTTATACAAGCCCCCCACCTACTGAGCCACAGCCCATCCAGGAAGTCTTTTGGAAAGGGGTATGCCTCTCCTCCTTATTCCCCACTGGTTGGGACATTTAGTTATGATGCGGGGACTCCAGCAATAATCCTGGACCCCTGGGTAGTAGCAGCACCAGATGATGGAGGAGTTGGTACACCAGCACAGAGTGCCAGCTGTGATCATCATTTACGTGAGAGAAAAATCACGCTGGTATTGGCATTGTGCCACTTCGTGGCTCCTCATGTTTGTGGGTAAGCCTAGTCCTGATTGGTTCATTTGTGAAAACAGCCTGCTTGTAGACACCCTAGTATTTTTTTTCACTTCGATCATTTCCTCCTGTGTAGTATGCGGAGGCTATGGGGTTTCCTTTCTCTGCACGGCATTAACACTGGGACCGAAGTCGAGGCGACGTTTCTAATGTAGAAGAGAGGCAAGGTTTGCTCAAAGTTTTACTGATGAAAGAACTAAACTTCCAGGGGCAGAATGTGGTCAGAACTCTTGGTGTGATGTGTGTATGCCTGTAAAGGTCGGAGGTCAAAGTGAAGTACCCTCCTCTATTGCCTTCCGCCATACCTTTTTGAGATAGTTCTCTTGGGGAAGCAGGAGCTCAGCTCAGGTTTGGCTAGATTCGCTGGCCATTGAGCCCCCAGGCTATTCCTGTCTCTGCTCTCCCAGTGCTGGGTTACCAAGCCTAACTGGGTGCTTGGCATCCAAACTCTGTACCCCCTGAGCCATCTCCCAGCCCCAGAACTCGTTGATTGATGAATCAGAGTCACAGCACCGAGGAAACCAGCTGTTGGCTAAAAAGCTTTGGATTCAGCCTTGAATCAAGACAGCAGAAACCACTATTATATTTGTGTTAACCTGGGAGTGCCGTGGGATATATGGGTAGGACTCTGGAGGGTTTCCTGTTCATGGTGTGTTAAAATCATTCCCACTCCAAACTCTCTCTTTTGTGTGTATTCTAAACCAAGAAGGGGTTTTTGGAAACAACTACTTTCATAGTTATTTTAGGTATTTTGAGGCATTATTTTATGAAATTGCTGCCTGGTCTTAAAAAGTAAAAGCCATCTACACTCACCCAAAATATTCACGCAATTTTATAAAATAAGCCAAAAGACTAAAGGATATGGGGAGAAAAATACAGATGAAGGTAGTGCTGAGAATTCTGGTGTTTGGAGCTTAGTATGTTTGGACACAGAAATACCCAAACATACGATCAGTGTCTAGAAACTGCATGAAACCCAGCTTTCACCTCGGTGCCGAGTCAGGAGTTAGAATGGACATATCTGCCACTCAGTGCAGACTACATTGGAACTCAGTGAGAAATAACAGCCAGAGTCATTTCTGTTTGCCCAGAAAAGAATCTCAGCCCTGCCCCCACCTGCCTGGCTTCAGCTGGTCGGCTACTGCCTGCATCTGAACTGCTCATCCCAGGGTAAAGTCAAGTGTGACATACTGTCCACAAACCCCGTCGGCACCTCCGGCAGGCAGCTTGAAGCGCCCAGCCCACTCACACACTGCCATTACCATTTATATTAAGCTCTGTGGACAGCATTCAACAGCCAGTCTTGACATTAGCCACACCCTCTGAAATTACAGACCCAAATTTCCTCTTTTTCCCTTCACCGAGCATACCAGACGGCATCCATGAGTGGTAATAGCAGAAGGTGTGCTAGGCACTTGGCACTGGTCCTTCCTTCCCACGTCACAACTCTTAGGACCATGGGGGCCTGTCCCCATTGTGTTTTTCATACATTTTGAACATATGTGCAGAGGCAAAATAGAATTCAATATTGTGTGTTTGTTCTCTGAAAATGTTGTAGACGTCCAGATGGCCCCTGTCTGACACAAACCTCACAATAGTAGGAGAGCATCTCCGTTCTGTGGACAGCATCCTGGGAAATTCGGGATCTCCGTTCTTTTTGGCTGGTGATAGTAACATGATAGATACTAGGCAGTCAGCCCCACCATCACCAAGGAAACCACTCGTAGGCTGCAGTGCGATGTGCCGTGAGGCTAGAATGTTCCGCGGGTTGGAGACATAAAATGTACTATCATCAGCTTATCGTATTCTCAATTTGTCTGTGTGTGTCAGGACAAACGAGAAGCATCTGTGCATATACCCTGCATCTCTAAGCTCCGGCCTTGTAGATTACCCCCTAGAGTGTAGCATGAGCCCCTGTAACTGCCGGGGAGTCATCTTCTAGGGACAGAACCCCGTTATCAGCCAGTTGTCCCAATAAAGTAATCCACATGCTCACTACCATTTTGAAATACCAATACCTTTAATGATCTCTTTTAACCATTTCAAGGAATGAGTGTTAAGGACACTTTTTTTGGCTTTTCGAGACAGGGTTTCTTTATGTGGCTTTGGAGCCTGTCCTGGATCTAATTCTGTAGGCCATGTTGGCCTTGAACTCACAGAGATCCACCTGCCTCTGCCTCGCGAGTGCTGGGATTAAAAGCATGTGCCACCACCGCCTGGCAAGGAATGTGCCTTTGTCTGGCCCTCTTATTGTTGTGGCCTATTATCCCTCCTTCATGGTATCACCCTATATTGCTCCATGGTCGGGTAAGTCATCCACCAGTATTTTCAAAGTTCTCCTGGATGTCAGCTGCCCTATTCCCTATGGCGCCGCACAGAGGTTGCTAATGCTGGAATGAGTGATGCTCCCAGGGGCTTCTTCTGCCCTGGGTACCAGTCCCAAATGGGCCAACACTACTGTGGTCTATTTGTAAGAAAAGGGCAAGCCCCTCCCCCCGCCCTGCTCTTTTTCTCCTAGATAAAGGTGTTGGTGATCCTTTTCCCAGAGAACGTTTGGCTAAAATCCAGAGGCAGAAGTACTTTCTCTATAAGGCACATGTGTGCAAGAGCCATCCCAGGGTCCAGAGAGCTGGCTCCACTGGGAAAGCACATGCCATGCATGTATAAAAACCTGAATTTGGATCCCAGCACTCATATGAAAGCCGGCGGTAACCCCAGCACTGAAGGGTGGGGGTGGGAGGATGCGGCAGCCTCCTGGAGCTCCTTCACCCACCTAGCTCCATCAGTGAGCTCCAGGTTCCGTGAGAGACCATCCCTCAAGAGTCGGTGCTGAGCAAATGAGGAAGACCCTGACTTAGATTCCTGGTTTCCGTGTATATACGGGTATGCGTATGCATGCACACATACATATATACATGCCTCATGTGTAAGTAAATTAAAAAGCACATCCAAAGATTATAGCTTTCACTATTAATATATTTTTGCTTCTATCTTTATGATTTCTGGGAATCTAGAAATGATAAAAAGAACTTCCCGGAAAGCCAGTCTGTTTGCTTAGTTTTCAGACTCTGTGATCAGTGAGTCAGAACGAGCTGTCCTGGCTTTGTGAGCATGTCCTATCTACATGGGCTTTATGATAAGATGTGTATACCTCCACATTCCTGCATTCTTCCTTTCATGTATTTCCATAAACTCCTCTTATAGGGTTTATATGGAGAGATGGCTCAGTGGTTAAGAGCACTGGCTGCTCTTCCAAAGGTTCTGAGTTCAATTCCCAGCAACCACATGGTGGCTCACAACCTTCAGTAATGAGATCTGGCGTCCTCCTCTGGCGTGCGGGCATATATGGAGACAGAATGTTGTATACATAATAAATAAATAAATCTTTAAAAAAAAAAAACCCTCTTATAGAAAAAGCTCGGTCCTGTCTTTCCATTTTGTTAAGACACACTTGTTAGTAGCCAAGCCAGGCAGAATTCTTTTTCTTTCTTTTTTTCTTTTTTATTCTAAGCCATGGCCTCACTGTGCAGCCAAGGCTGACCTGACTGGCAATCTTCCTGCCACAGCCTCCTGAGTGTAGAACTATGGGTGTGTACCACCACCCTCAGCTTCAGAATTTGTCTGGGGGCAGAGAAAGTGGGCATACAGCCCACATCTCAGAAGCTGCAAGAGGACAGCTTTGCCCCATATAATCATCCAAAAAGCAAACTCACCTAGTCCAGAGCTTACATTTTTATGTGGGCAGTAAAGCTAACATGTAACATTGGGCACAGTGGGGCACACCTTTAATCTCAGCACTTCGGAGGCAGAGTTCAAGGCCACCCCGGTCAGTAGAGTGAGTTCCAGGGCTATGTAGTAAGACCCTGTCTCAAAACAATAAGTAGAGTGCATAACTTTATTCTTAACTAAGCATTTTGTTGCAAAATTTAATTTTCTTTTTGACCAAAAGCAACTTCCAAAACAAGTTAATTCATGATGGTTCTAAATTACTGCATCTAATTAATCTCTGGAGATGTGGAGAAAGTTCTGAATCCTTCTTTCAAAGTACATTGGTATTTTTTTAAGTTTTTAAAGCATGTTGCTGTATACACACACGCGCACGAGCACACACATACACACACACACACTATCCAAGTGGCCCTGTGTCCTGTTTGTTTATCATTGGCTCTTTGAGGCTGAGTCTCCCCCTGTAGCTCAGACTGGACTAGAACTCACTGTGTAGACCTTACTGGCCCTGAGCTTCACAAGCGTCCTGCCTCTACGCTCCCCACTGCCCAGTGTTGGGGTTGCAGCCCTGTATCATCACACTTGACCCTGTGGGCTCATTGTATGCTGTTAATGTTCCTTTTCCTCCCCTAGAGTACACCCCCAATAGCTTCCTCATGCTCTGTGCCTCAACTTCGGCCTGGCCACTGGGCAACAGGGAAGGGTCTTCAAAATAACATTAATTTGTGGTTTTACCGATCTCTTCCTTCAGACTCCAAATATGTGCTCAATAAGTTCATTTTTTTTGTATCCTCTATGGAAATTCAACTCTTTTACATTTAATAAAGTCAAGGGACCGTGAATTACATAAACAGAACCTACAGAGCAGAAAGGATTTTGTTTTTAGTAAAATTTCGTAGGCCTAAGACGAGCTAGCTCTCACAATTAATATGTTTGAAACCGAGGTCACCGTTGTTTTTCAGCTGTAACAATAATGCGGAGCCTCCCTTGGGGGTGACTGGGTGACTCATCCCGGTTACTTAGTCCCCTTCTAACCACTGAGAAAATAACTAGAAGCCCTCCAAGGCCAGCCTACCTTGAGCTCCAGCGCAGAACGCGTGTGCTTCGGTGACTTTGAACCGACTCCTCCTGAGTTCATCTGCAGGCAGCTGCAACGAATAAGTGTGTTTACCCAGTGCAGAAGGGGCCGTGTGGAGGCTCCATCTCTGTTTCCTTCAGCCCTGCTCAGAACTCATGACCCAGAGTGCTTCAGGGTGACACCTCACTCCGTGTGCCTCATTTCTTCCTCTGTGCGCGTCCCTTGCATCTCTCGTCTGTCATGAGAAAGTAAGGTGTGGGCTGGACGAGAGCTGCAGTTTCCTTTTCCCCTCTGTTTATAAGAATTCATTTTGAGAATTGACCGAGTCTGTCCTGTGCAGACTTCTTTTTTTTTTTTTTCTTCAGCCCATTCTGAGCTGAGCTGGTTACAGTGAGTGACTAGTTCGGTGAGGACTTCAACAGCCCATAAATCCAATTTCCCGTCCAAGGATAATGGAGAACTCAATATGTGGTATATTACATGTGTGTGTTGCGTGCGTCACACACAGAAAATTTATCGCTATTATAAAGTAGCTATGAAATCTGACAGGACTGATTTTTCTTTTTATCTTCTGAGTGCTTATGGAACAAAGGGTGTTTTCGTGACCTAACAAGGTGAAAATTCAATTCGCAATTCTAGTGATAATCTTCAGGTTCTTCAAGTGTGAGAAACTCAAGGAAAACCTGGCTCGGTTGAAGGAGGGTCTCCTCAGTTGGGAAACAAAAATGAGGATTTCAAAACTAAATCAGTGTCCCTTTTCCCAGTCCGTCTGCATTTTGGTACAGAGACTCTAAGGCAGGAAGTTAGAGTTACCCACTCCTCCTAACAATGGCGAGAGAGCTGGTGCCTGGTTTAAAGAGACAAGTCTTGGGGGGTCTCAGACAAGTGGGGAAGTGGCTCCAGGACACCTCTTAGTTCTGAGGAGGGCCACCACGATGTACTGTGTGGGCTACCTGTGCTTGGTGTCAGGAACCAAGTCCTGATAGCCCAAGTCCCTGAAGCATCCACTAAAATCTTTCTTAATTCACCCTAAATCTCATCTGCTCTCCACTGCCCAAGCCCCACCTCTGTTGCCATGGCAACTGACAATTAGGAGAGGTGATGGGTAATCCCCACGTGAATTGCTCTAAGAGATAACAAATTACTGAAGCCAAAGAATGAAATGCCCTTGGAGCATGACGGTATTGAACTTTTCCTGGAAAGCTGGAAAGCTGTTGGACTAGAGAAATGTTTTGTGCTTGGCTGGTGTGTCAGCAAGGCAGTATGGAGTAGAGACACTCTCAGAGACTGTAATCCCAGGCGCCTGGGTTTCGGTACAGCTGAATAATAGTGACCCCCGAGCACAGTGATTGGAACCTTTCCAGCAGTGGCATCATAGGCTTTAAGCTCCGCTTAAAGGCTCTGCTTGTCTGTGGGAAGAGGGAAGGAATCACCCGGATCACGTGGCCTGTGCCCGTTGCCTTGATGCAGGAGGGTCCATCCCACTATGGGCAACACCATTCCTAGGCAGCTTAATCTGGGCGGTATCAGAAAACTTACTGAGCATGAGCCTACGGTTGAGCCAGGAAGCGCCATTCCTCCATAGCCCATGAGCCAGTTCCTGCTCTGGGCCCTTGATGATGGGTTTTCACTTGGCTTTTGTAAGCTGAAACAGATCCTTTTCTTTCCAAGGTGCTTTTGGCCAGAGTGCTCTCAAAGCAACAAAATAAAACTAGAACAAAGGGTCAGTAAAAATGCACAATAGATGTTCCATTTGGGTCCATCGTCTCATGCCTGGGTTTTTAAAATAGTTCCCTCTCCTCACCGTATACACATCTTAACAGTAAGACTGACATACCCCATCCCCTTTGTCTTCCCATGCCGAGTGGTTTCCTCGGGCCCCTCCTTCCTCCTTATATTATTAAGTCAGGAGTCACCTTAGTCCCCAAACGCCTAGTTGCACTGACCCCATTATTGATGCAATACATCAAAGCTGTGCTGAGCAGATTTTTTTATTTGGATAATTCAGACTCCGGGATCTCAGTGGATGAGGTTACAGCGATTAACATAATAAGCTTGCGCAATCTTGTAGTCTAGCCTCCCGTGCGGTTCTAATATTCTCCGAGGGAGTGTCTGCAAAGTCCAGCCCGCCTTTATTCTGCTTGACCCTCAGCCGGCTGCCTGAGTGGGATGAAGATGCCTTTGATTTTTTGGAAGCAGGCTGCGGTTTTGAGCATTGTAGGATGCCTAGCAGTGTCTCATACTTAGATGCCAGTAGTGACCAAAAATATCTTCAGAAACTGGTGTTTTCCTCGCCCCTCCAGTGGGGTGGGGGTACCAGGGAACAGCGTCTTTCCACTCAAGAAGAACTCGATGACATTTTATGGTTTGTGATGCCTGTGGTATTGTAGGAATAGGGACAAAAGTTAAGGCATTCGAATAGCCTGAGATAAATATGAGACAGGGTGGAATTCAGATTTACCTGCATTCAAGCAAGTAAACAAAATGTTAAGGACAGGCACACACCTTTAATCTTGGCGCTTGGGAGGCATATGGGTCTCTGTGACTTTGATGCCAGTTTGGTCTACATAGAGAGTTTTAGGGCAGCCTACCTAATAAGACCTTGTCTCAGGGGGCAAGAGGAGTTTAGGACTACCTAGTAAGACCCTGTCTTGGGGGTAAGGGGGGGTTAAAAGTATAAACGTAGTTTCAAAAAGGAAAGACCACATCAGCGTTCCGTCGTGAGTGAGGTAGATCCATGATACCTCCCACCCAGGGGACTATAAGTGGTTAATGCTTGCTCTGGGGAGGTTTCCTGGTCAGTCACCCTTGCATGTGCAAGCAGCCATAGTTAAGCGCACTGGACCCCAAAGCAGATAATAAAAGCAATAACAAGCTATGAGAGGAGGAAGACTTGCTGGGAAAGAGTTTGGTGGGAGGGGGAAGGGACCATATATGTAGACCATATATTCATGTAGACCACGAAATTTAAAACTAGAAGAAAGGCCAGAGTCATGCTGCTTGGTCACTGGGGAATGAACTTATCTTCATCCCAGTAATGAAGTGCAGTTGTCTTCCTAAATGGGGAATCTCAGGCAGGCAATTGCATGTTAGACACCCCACAGGGTAACAGAGATTCAGTTGTCCAGTGAGAGGAAATGACAGTTTTTCCTAAAACCCACGCTGTGTAGGTTTAGTGAGCAGCACTCTGAGTAGAACGGTGGATAGCAAAACATGTAAAGTTGGGACAGCTCCTGGACACCATAGTGGGTCCCTTGACTTGATCGCGGGAAATTTGCTTAGGCTGAGGAGCCAGGAGGTTAGACAATGCCAACCAGTTCTAGACTTTAATGAACATGTATTTGACAGGATTTCTCTAGAAAGAAGTATTATTAATAAAAATGGGTGTTTGCTTTGAAATCTGGGTCTTAGTTATCACCGCCATTTTCTTCAGGGTGTACAAGAAGCCAAAGACGTCAAAGGGAAACTTGGCAAATACAAATTCCCTCCTTTGGGGAGGGGGTGGGGGTTGTGTTTGAAGAGAGCACATGGCCTGCCTCACCTTGTTGGCAGCGTAGCATTTTGTGGCTCTCCTGGCCACTCCTGCTCTATAATTTTTATGCCAGGATGCTAGGCGCTCTGGGGGATTGTCATGGCCAAGCCAGCTGCCTACGCTTCAACCTCTTGCACCCAGAGCTCTGTTTTGTGAGTCCCTTCTAGCTTGAGCCCAAGGACTCCCCTTTTCTGAGCTGCTGAAGTTTGAGCCGAGCCATCCTGTGGGATAACGTCTGTGCTTCCAGGACGAGCCCGTCCCTCAGCATTTCCTGTTTCCATTCATGCTGGAAGAGAAAGACCTGTGACTGGGCGAAGAGAGACTGCCAAGACAAATAATGACCACGGCTTACGCAAATATTTTTGATCACAAGCCTTTTGTTGAATAAGCAGCCTTTTGAAACCTGCATTCCATGCTTTTCAGGAAAGCCAAGTCATGCTAAGCAGACTTGCTCCGTGATTTAAGAATATGTTTATTAAGTTCAACAGAAGATGACTCTGGCTTAGGGACAGCAAATAGGATAAGGGAATAAATAGCTTATTTGAGGTCACCAGGGAAGTTCGGCTTGTGGGTGATTCCCCCGGAAGTCCTGAGAAAATGGAACCTGCCAGGGAGAGTGACTTGTCCCTTCACAGGGACAGTCTGGGACTAAGGCTGAACCCGGCAGTGCCCATCTCCAAGTTAGTCACTGGTCATGCCTTAGGGAAGCACTTCCTGCTTTAGTAAAGGCTGCTCACCCAAGGGCCCACCTTCTCCCTTCTCCTTGGCGGCCTGCAGTGTGGAAACAAACAGCAGAATCACATGCTCAGAAAGCAGAGGTTTTCAAGGCGTGGGAGTCTGGCTCTTCCCCACTTCCTGCTTGGTTCCTGCACGTTGCTTGGCCGCTGGAGTCTGGGGCCTTCACAGCCACAGCCCATTTCCCTCCTCTTAACTAAAATGGGCTTTCCCACCACTTTCTTGTTTACTTCCAATCTGTATGTTAAAATACAAAATTGAGCTGAATTTGTCCATTTAGACATTTGAGACGATAATATCGTTCATTGCTATATATGTGTGGCATTTACACCATTGCAGCTTTGATTTATAAAAAGCAAAACAGTTTTGAAAGGGGAAAAAAAAAGAGGATAGGTAGGGCTGACATGGGTTATTTTGTTTTGTTTTTCTATTTTTAATGTTGTGTCCCTCTGTCTTTTAGTTGAATTGTGATCTTTGCCTTGACTTTTGAGTCCCACACTGTTCTTGTTTGCACTTTTATGTGTCAGGGACTGTTAGGTATTGGAGACATCAAGATAAATAAAGGCATGTCCCTGTTTCTAGTAGAAGCCAGCAGAGTGCTTACATGGGGATGCTGTTTGCACTTGATAGGGTAGGCTGGCGGGGATGCAGATCTCAGGAGTAAGGGGTCCGAAGAAGAGACACAATAGCTGAGGTAGAAAATGCCCGAGGGTAAGAAGGAAAACTCCCCTGCCTGAGATCCAGACAAGCTTCCAAGAGATGAGACGCTGAGCTGGGGTTTAGACAAGGGGTTTAAGGAAAGGAGAGGAAAGAAAGGAATTTTCCAGACGGGAAGAAAAGGGCAGAGATGATAGTATCATAGTGTAGGGCTCTGCAGGAAGCTCGGCAGCGTGACACTGCCACAGAATGAGGCGCAGGTATCGTGTGCTCATGCTTACGCGTGTTCCTGCATACGTACGTCTTTGCGTGCCTGTGGATGTAGGCTAGAGGACAACTCCAGGTGTCGGTCCTCAGAGTCACTTGTTTGTTTATTTATTATTTATTTATCTATTTATTTATTTATTTATTTATTTTTGAGACACTTTCTCATAGACCTGAAACTCACCCATTAAGGCTAAGTTGGCTGCCTATCCAGCCCCAGGGATCCACCTGTCTCTACCTGTCCATCGCTGGGATTATAAGCATGAACTACCATGCCTGGCTTTTTATAACATGGGTTCTGGGAATCAAACTCATGTCCCTATGTTTATTCAAGCACTATACCAACGGAGTGTCCTCCCTGCCCTGGAGTGTGGAGGAGGATGAAGTAGGGATGGTTTGCTTGAGTAAGGCCTTGCCTCTCTGGTGAAGATCCTCAGATTTTTATTTTCACTAGAACCTGTGAATAAAGGAGAATGTGAGGACCATGCTGAGATTTAAGACAGAATAGGTAGAACTAAGAAGGGGAAACATTATAAAAGAAATGCATTCATCCTCTGTTTCTGTGAGCAAGAGTCAGGGTTTGGTATTCGTGTTAATGACTTTTCATACTGCCGTGATAAAACACTGGGAAAGGCAACTTAAACGAAACATAGTTCATTTTGGGTTCTCAGTTTGAACAGTTCATCATGGCAGGGAAGGGTGGTAGCAGGAATGGGTGACATTGCATCCACAGTCAGGAAGCAGGGAAAGATAAATATTATTCTTAGCTCAGTTCCTCCCTTTTTCTCTGATCCTCACATCTCAACTTCCCTTTCCCTGTGGTCCTCACATCTCCCACATCCCAGAATCCCCCTTTCCCTGTGGTCCTCACATCTCCCACATCCCAGAATCCCCCTTTTTCTGTGATCCTCCATATCACATCCCAGAATCTCTTTTCTCTGTGGTCCTCCACATCACATCCCAGAATCTCCTTTCCCTGTGATCCTCACATTTCCCACATCCCAGAATCCCCCTTTCCCTGTGGTCCTCAAATCTCCCACATCCCAGAACCTCCTCTGCATCTTAAGCTTTATCTTCATAGCATCTTCACACAGTAGCCTCTCAGGGCCTCCTTGCAGAGGTAAGAAATCCTCTCTAATTTTGACCACTATCGATGGAATCATGAGAATGACTTCATCTGCTGTGTAAGGAAGGAAGGTCCTTTCCATTGTTGTGGTATAAATCCATGCAAAGTGAACGTAATAAAAATCGGAGCGGGGAGAGCAGGCGATGGGGGAGGGGACAAATGAGAGCAACGCCATGAAACCTATTCTTTTCTCTGGTAACCTAAAACATTGATTTCAAGACATAAAATTTAATAAAATGACTTGTCAAATGTATGCCAGTGGTCATAAAAAATGTTTTATGTCCTTGGCCCCTGGTAATTTATTCCAAGGGTATACTTTGAAAGAGATTAAAGTCCATGTGCAGTATGATTTCAGTGTGTTGTTGTGCGTGCTGGAGACCGCCCAAATGTTCAGTAACAGAGGGAACGCTTTTACAAATTTTGGCACATCAGTGAACAAAATTACAAGCTGCTGTTTTTATAATCATAAATTCTGAAAGTTTGTGATTACAGAAATAGAATTACACTTTTAAGTTACAGGAGACTACGGAATTCTGTGTATTCTGTAAAAACAAAACAGGTACATGCAGTGTCGAAGGAAAAAAGTAAGAAATAAGTGTATTTAGAGTTTCAGATTCCTTCTGAACAAGATTCTTCCTTCAGTTCTTGTTACAATTTCTAACAATTATGCTAGCGTGAATGCCTTCATTTGTTTACTTTTCACCTTTTTGGTGCTGCCGAGGATTTGAGCTCAGGAATTCACTCATGCATGGCAAGCATTGTGCTACTGGGCTTCAACCCCGGTCCTTAAATATTTTTATATAAACCACAGAATAATCGTTTACTTCTACTTCCTATCTGGACCGTTACTTACGGTATTAGTCCTAATGTCAGTAGATGGTGCATACTCCGACATACTTCTTACATCAGCAGTATCTTCCTGAATGACGATGGATCATCACTGCACGTGAGCGTCTTCTTAAAAATGCTGATTAAACCGGGCGGTGGTGGCGCATGCCTTTAATCCCAGCACTTAGAAGGCAGAGGCAAACAGATCTCTGTGAGTTCGAGGCCAGCCTAGTCTACAAGAGCTAGTTCCAGGACAGGAACCAAAAGCTACGGAGAAACCCTGTCTCAAAAATCCAAAAAAAAAAAAAAAATGCTGATTAAGTGGGGCTGGAAAGATGGCTCGGATTAAGGGCACTGGCTGTTCTTCTAGAGGACTGAATTTGATTTCCAGAACCCACATGGTTTATAACTGTCTATAACAGGGATGCATGGTCTCTGTTCTCTGCAGACACCACGCACACAAATGGTGCACAGATAGGTGAACAAGGAAAACACCCATGCCCTTAAAGTCTGCTATTTTAAATTCTGGCTCTGGTTGAGGAGATCTCATGGGCCCACCATGAGATATTCCACCTTTCTAACAAGTTCTTAAGTGATGCCATGGTCACATGGGTCACACACATTGAATACCAGAGCCCTGTGGCTCTCCCTTGGGTAGGAAGCTAATCTAATGGCTCAGTATCTATCGTGGTTTTGGGAAACAATACTCATGTTCTATCTGCCACCTCCACAAATGCCACAATATGTCTTTGGGTAGGGGATGTACAAGTATACATATATGTGTATGCATGTGCTCATGTGCACACAGAGGCCAGAGAAAGACACGGGATGTCCAATTCCATCACTTTCTACCTTCTTCCCTTGAGTCAGGGTCTTTCGATGAAGCTGGCACTAGGCTGGTGGCCAGTGAGCCCCAGCAATCCTGTCTCTCTGTCCCCCCGCAGTTACAGGTTACAGGTACACACAACCACACTGAGCCCTCTCCATAGATGTGGAGATTCGAGCTCAGTTCGTCTGCTTGTGCACCCAGTGCTCTCACCCACTGAGCCCTCTCCCCGGCCCCCTCAGTAACATTTCTGTCAGCTAGGATGGAGAAGTCCATAGAAATGAGTGAGCATCCCTCTGGTCCTGGAATTAAACTGCCGTCGTCTCATGACCAATATCCTTAAACCATGCCTCCAACTTGAATTTTGCTCGTCAACAGAAATGATCAGCCACCCCTCTGATCCTGATCACAAAGCTGAAAATCCCATCTATGCTAAGAAAAGCTTTGGTTTGAGTTAGAGTCCTGGGAAGAGCGCTCTTGGCCTGGCAGTGAGTCCTTGTAGCGTGTTGAGTCCAACAAGGTAGAGACCTGCCTTGTGCGATGAGCGTCTATCATTGTCAGGTTACCTTTGGTTGCCATAAGATACGGTGCCTTGCATTGACCTTGGTGTGGCAGGAGTAGAGGCCATTGTGAGCACTTGCCCCGTTATTGAGCATTGGCTGCCAGCACCCGCTTCTGTTTTCAGACACTAATTCATTCCCTGCTTGTTTCTCTGCAGTGACTGAAGCTGGCTTTGGGGCTGATATTGGGATGGAGAAATTCTTCAACATCAAATGCCGAGCTTCCGGCCTGGTGCCCAATGTGGTTGTGTTGGTGGCCACTGTTCGAGCTCTGAAGATGCATGGAGGTGGGCCAAGTGTAAGTTCTTGCTTTATCTTAGCTTTAAAAAACAAACAAACAAAGACAAAAAACCAGGGGCTGGAGAGATGATGAGATGATTCAGTGGTTAAGAACATTTGCTGCCCCTAAGAGGACTTGGGTTCAGTTCCCAACACCGGCATCTGGTGACTCTCAACTGCCTATAACTCAAGTGCCAGGAAATCAAATGCCCTTGTGGACTCCGTGAGTACCTGCATACACTTAGCACTCATAAATAGACCCAGGTTGCATACACACATACACATAAATCATAAAAAATTTTCAAGTTATATAGAGGCTAAAGAATTGGTTCAGTAGGTAAGAGTCCTTGCTTCTCTTGCAGAGGACCTGGGTCCTGTTCCCAGCACCCACATGGTAGCTCACAACTGTCTGTAACTCCAGTCCCAGAAGATCCAATGTCCTCTTCTGACCTCCTTGAACACCAGGCATACATATGGTACACATATGTACATGTAGGCAAAACACTCATAAAACAATTGTTAAAAAGTTTTTTAAGCTCCTACTTGTAGTCCTATCTAGCACCTAGGAGACTAAGTCAGGAAGATTGCCACAGATTCAGAACCAACCAAGGGTCAGAGTAGAACCTGTCTGAAAGAAAAAATATAGTTTGATTTAGTGTTTGAGACATAGTATATTCTAGATAAATGTTTCCAGTTGTCTGTAAAGTCTGCTTCCTTTCTTTGAAGTTCACCCCATAGATCACTTGGAGTTTAGTTCATTCACATCAGCTACGTGCAATGCCCACATAAAACCACTTTTGAGTCTTCAGATTCATCCCAGACATACCGGCCATGCTTATGTAAGCGTGTGGACCAGATCAAGAGAGTAAAGTGCTCGTTCCTGGATGAGGACCACTGGGGTTGGAATGAGGGCTTTGATGGAGGTTTGCCGTGCTTCTACAGATGCCTTTGTGGCACATGGATGTTCTAGACTACAGGTTCCACGTAAAACCTCTTTCCGCCTGTCTCTGCCAGTTGTGACTTTGCCTTGTGACTCTTGCACAGCACTGTGTGCTTCTGAGCAGCCCTGCTTTGGGAAAATTCTCTCTTTTTTAAACAAGGGCTCACCATTTAGCCCTGGCTAACCTGGAACTCACTATGTAGACCAACTGTGCTGGAACTTATAGAAACCGAGTTGCCCCTGTCTCCCTAGTGCTGGGATTAAATAGGTGTGCCACCACACCTTACAATTTATTTTAATATATGTGAAGATTTTTATACCTTTCTTTAAAGTGGGCAAAGGGGGCGTATGTGTATTTTTAAAATTTGTTTGGATTTTTTTACTTTAGAAGTTTCCAAATGGGAAAATTTTTATTTGAAGTTTCATTATTTTCCCATCTGATATCATTATGGCATACAGATATGCAAGACATCAAACCTAATTTCTTAATTAGAGTACTATGGTCACAAAACTACCAATCAAGGGTGGTCACCCACTATAAATGGTAACGGGTTTGCCTTTGGCAAACTATGTCATTTGGTCTTTGTCCTAGGAACTATTTCTCATCCCTTTTTTTTTTGGCTGAGGAAGCCAAGATTTGCTGGGTTTGAAGACAATGGCCAACAGCAGGTCAATCTAAAGTCAAGAATGTCAGTCAAACCTCCTGCTTTGTCCACATGCAGAGCCGAGGGTGGATTGGTGGGACACACGTTCAAAACTCCAACTTGGTGCCAGCTCTTCATTTTGCCTGAAGTTGCGTTATCATTCCAAATGCAAAAATTGTAAAGATACACATTTTGAATTTGTAAAGACACACATGAATTTGTAAAAACACACATGAATCCTTGGCTGTTCTGATCATGCTTAAAATTCCAGTTGTTGCTGTGGGTCCTCCACTTTAGACTTTGTTTGAGTCTCTAGACCTACTTCTCCTTTCAAAAGATAAAATGTACGTATGTATAATTTGAAATGCTCCCTTCTTCCCCTACCATTCCTACATTTAAACTCAAACGACTTTGGTCCTCTAAATGGTTTTGAGTCTGTCTGGTCTGGTTCGGTCTTTATACAATAAGGGAGGAAATCGTGGAGACGTGTGGAGACCCAGCGGCGGGAACATCTCACCTCTCTTCAGGGAACTGGTCAGCCCTAAGATTTACAGTCCAAGCCGGGCGGTGGTGGCGCACGCCTTTAATCCCAGCACTCGGGAGGCAGAGGCAGGTGGATCTTTGGGAGTTCGAGGCCAGCCTGGTCTACAAGAGCTAGTTCCAGGACAGGAACCAAAAGTTGCAGAGAAACCCTGTCTCGAAAATCAAAAAAAAAAGAAAAAAAAAGATTTACAGTCCAGCATTTTCCCAGACCTCCAGACTATAAAAATGTTCACCATGATCTCCAATCCTATTGCACCTCTTACTGTGTGTGCTGCATTGTCGGGCTGTTTTCTTCCCAGTTATTCTTTCCTGTTCCTTCCTTCCGTTACGGTCTCCCAGGGCCTGGCATATTCTGTATCCCAGAAATGTTTGCAGTAATTAGTAAATGAACTTTCACCTCTCAATCCTACGTCCATTTTTCTTTCATGTGGCCCACCTTCGTGTGTCAACTTCTCCCTCGAAACAGCTCTGTCTTACTGGTTTTTTTAATCCAGTGTAATTTCTGCTCCCTTTCGACGTCATCGCACAGATCGCTGCGGTCGCCTTGTGTGTGTTTACTCAGCTGAGGTGGCTCTTTTGATCCGTTATTTGTGCAGTGGAAAATCCTGTGACCTTTGAACTTGCCCATTTTAACACAGTTATTTTTCCCATGACCGTGACCCAAAACCTGACAAGGAGCAACTTAAAGGAGGAAGGGTGTTCTGGGGCTCGTGATCTGAGCCAAGAGGATAGGGGTCACCAGTGCAGGGAAGAGACAGGGGCATGAGGCCAATGACTGCGCAGACTCTGCAGTCAGGAAGCAGAGAGGTGAAGGCTGGCGCTCATCTGGCTTCATGCTGGTTCCTTGTCATTTAGTCACGGATGGACCCCAGCCCACATGTCACTGCCTGCGTTCCCCCTGCGTCTTCCCTCCTTGATAAAGCCTCTCTGGAAGCACCCTGCAGACACACCCAGAGGTGTCCATGTTGTATTCAGGTCTGCTGGTGAGCTGAGATCAGCCAAATTGTGGAGATTATAGCTCCCTGCTTTTCTTGAAGTCTACTGTTCTGTGTATTTAATCTCACTAAAAATGTCCTCACCAGAGAAACACACACAGTAATGCTTGATCAAATATCTGGCACTTTGAATTCCCGCCAGGTTAACACGTGGTGTTTAGGCATGTGTAGGCATGTGGAACACTGACTAGATTTCGTTTCTTTTTTTTTTCTTTTCTTTTTTTTTTTTTTTTTTTTGGAATTAATAAGCAATTGCCTCCACACTGTCCTAAGTGTCCCTTTCTTCTTTTTGACTTAGGGTGGGATGGATCCCTTTCCCCAAAAGTATAGCAGTGTCTTTCCAGGGTCTCCCTTCAGTTGACCTGAACTAGTTATATCTGATCGTGTACTACAGAGATCCGAAGCCAGGCTGTTCCTTCATGTTTGTCTGACCTCCAGGTGCCCCTATTCACTGCTCTCTGCATCTTATTGGTGAATTTTATTTTTTGAGGTTTGGGGGATCCAGTCTACATAAGACCAGTTCTATGCCACTGAACTACATGCTCAAAACCTCATGTGCATCTGAGAATTAGCTTATATATTCTGCAGTCTCTATAGGATTTCTATTCAAAGGACATTAGCTATCTCTTCATCGGCTTGGATCTGTTTGAATGTTTTTCAATGAAAGTTACCGCTGATTTCATAAAAAAATGCTCATATATCTTCTTCTTATAGATCTGTTCTATAAGATCTATAATTATTTCTAAATCTAAATTATTTCTGTTCTTCTATGTTACATGTTCTATCTCTAACTCGTCTGAATTATCTTCCTTGCTGTACGGATTTAACTTATCAAGTCTTTTGGGAATTCTGTGCTGCCATTTATATCTGAAAATGAGTTCTGTTTCTTCCTCTCAGTCTTTACTTTTGTCCCCTTGTCACTGGCAGGGTCTTTCTAATTGCAAAGCAGTGTTGGGTGGGGTGCTGGCTGGGGGCATCTTCTTAGTCCTCATCTTAAAGGGGGTGTGTGTCTAAACAGCTCGTCGCTAAGTGTGATGCCTGGGATCTATTTTTAATGAGGATTCAGGAATTGCCTTTTTTTTTAATTGGCCAAATTAGCATAAAGACTGATGTAGGTTTTCTGTGTCTTTCAAGATGACAGTTTGGCTTTTCTCTTTAAGGCTGTACGTGTTGCTGAAATTATTATTACGTCAAGAAATCTTGTCAGAACAAGTCTGATTCAGACAGATATGTCTGCTTTCCAAGTAACTGGATTTTACTAATCAGTTTGCTAATGGTTTGAGCCAGTTTTCTTTTTTTTCCCCATTCATATTAGTTAACTATACAAAATTTTAAAATTTTGGAGTATTTTTTTTCTTAACTATGGAAGGCTTGTGTACACATTACAGTAATTGATTTATATTATTAAAGGTTGAGTAGAATTCTCCTATCAGGCCATCTGGGACTATTGCTATAGAGAGTCCCGTCCCGTCCCCATCCCCAGCAATGGGATGAGTTTTAGTTTTTGACTCTTTATATTTCAGGTAACTGCTGGGGTTCCTCTCAAGAAAGAATATACAGAGGAGGTAAGAGAAACTGATCATTCCCCCCCCCCCCCCGATTAATGATTAGCTTCCAGATGACCGTCAATGAATGACCTCGAGTCCACCGGCAAACTTCTTAGAAATGTGCTTTTCTGGACTGAGGAGATGGCTCAGTGGGTAAAGTACTTGCTTAGCAAGCAAGAGGACCTGAGTTCGATCCCTGCCGGGCATGGCGATGCAAGCTCGCTTTCTCAGCCCTAGGGAGGCAGAGACAAATGGACTTTTGGGGCTCACTGGCCAGCGAGAGACTACCTCAATAAAGAAAGGTAGACAGCACCTAGGGAGCAGCCAAGGCTGTCCTCTGGCCTCCACATTCATGAGCACATACTGTAGTGTGCATTTTTAAGAATCCCTGTGAAAATGGGTGGGATGAAGAGGTGAAACCCATCCGGTGACCTCTAAAAGCTGAAGAAAAGATAGATATAGGCTTATCTGGCGTCCTCCACACCCACGGCAGTCATCCTGACCCAGAAAAGAGGGAAGCTTATACTTGTGTATTTCTATGTTGTAGGAAAAAAACCTGATTCTTGAAAAATGTGCGGTTGTTTTTATGGCTTTCCAGAGTGCAGTAACTGTTCTGCGCCTGTTAACTGGCGGCAGTACCACATAGCTCCTACAGGTGGCGCCATGGGTTTAACCGGAGTAGCCAAGCAGGACCCCCTCTGGATCCCAGGGACTTGTGTGCCTTTTGCCCCGCTGACTGCAGAGAGTTGGCTGTTTATCTGATGGCCAGTCCTCCATAGAAATAGTTGCCTAGTCTAAGACTCAAATACATGGACTTGGACCCAGACTAGGTTTAGAAGCTAATTTTAATGTGAATTGCCTCTGTTTCCGCCATCTTTCTTGGAAACCCAAGGTGACTCAGGGCTCTTTTTAGAAGTTTCCAGGGCAATAAAGTGAGAAAAGATAGAATCAGAAGTTGCCAGTGTGGTGAGGCTGGTCTCGCTTGGGGGCATTGATGGTGACACTTTGGCTGATTTCCTTCCAGAACATTCAGCTGGTGGCTGATGGCTGCTGTAACCTACAAAAACAAATTCAGATCGCTCAGCTCTTCGGGGTGCCCGTCGTGGTGGCGCTGAACGTCTTCAAGTGAGTCTAGCTTTCTGCTGTCTGGGGGACCACACTCGTGACCGCACTTGTCCTAAGGGCACTTGGGTTTCTCGGCTTCATCTTGAGACACAGAATCGTTGGCTTATTCTGTTTGATTTGGTTTCATCTTCACAAATGTGTTCTCAAGTGTTAGTGTGGAAATGAAACTCAAATAGTGAATTACCATCTGTTTGGTTTGTGGGGGAGGGAGAGGTTTTGGGTTTTTTTTTCCCCTTTCTACCCGGTACTTCTGTCTGACAACATGAAAGAATGATCAAAAGGAGATTACTATAAAATTTTCTCAATTAAAAACCCTTAACAACCTGAAACCGTTGAGTCATGTTAGAGAGGATTCTCTCTACCTGTTTTTCTTCAAGTCTGGTTTATTTAAACACAATGTGACCACTTTTGATGTTTAAAATATATTCGGTGTTAGGGAGTGAAGTTCTGTATAAACCGTTAGTCTTTCTTTCAAAACATCACTAAGTGAACACAGATGCAAAAACCACAAGCATTCTCTTCACCAGGACCGACACCCGCGCGGAGATCGACTTGGTGTGTGAGCTCGCTAAGCGGGCCGGTGCCTTTGATGCGGTCCCCTGCTATCACTGGTCGGCTGGGGGAAAAGGGTCTGTGGACTTGGCTCGGGCTGTGAGAGATGCCGCCAACAAAAGAAGCCGCTTCCAGTTCCTGTACGACGTTCAGGTAAGTCCCCGCCACCAGGATGACAGCGGGCTGGTGGCTTTGGGGTCTTGCCGAAGGCCGGCGCTTTGAGCGCTGTTTACATGGCCCGCCTCACACAGCCTTCCTGAAGGCTCTGCAGAGAAGGAAGCTCATGACTAAAGGCATTAGTGTCTGACAAGGTCCAGGTGCCAAGGGCACATCTTATTTCTGTCCCAAACCTGTGCTTTTTAAGGCTCTGCTTTCAAGTAGTGGGCCCAAGGGAAGGGAAGGTCCTGGGAGGTAAACTAAGGCTTGAAGGGACTGACCTCCCAGCAACAAGTCTTTTGAGCAAATTCACAGCTGCTCAGTTATGAGGCATTTTTATTATCCATATCTGCTACAGTTCTTTCCCGTGTGTGTGTGTGTGTGTGTGTGTGTGTGTGTGTGTGTGATAGGTAAGTGTGGGCACACACATGCCACGGCACACATGCTGAAATCAGAGGTCAGATTATAGGAGCCAGTTCTGCCCTCTCACCTTGTCGGTTCCCGGGATGAAACCATGGCAGGACTCAGCAGCAGGCACCTTTATTCACAGAGCTGGCTCACCGACCCTCATTGTGGTTTCCTTGCACAATCTTACATACTTTTTCCTTGTCGTAAAATACATCAAGTGTTCTCATTTATGAGTGTGCGGTGCAGTGGTACCAAGAATATTCGCGTTGTTGTGCAACCAGCTTCTAGAACTAGTCTCGTCTTAGAAAACTGAAACTTCGTGTCCATGTAAAGGCTCCTCATTTTCCCCTTCCACAGATCTTTCTAGGAACCACCATTCCACCTTAGTTTTAGGAACTGGACTACTGAGATACTTCATATAAATGGGATCTTGCAGTGTTTTCTGTTGTGGCTTGTTTCATACGGGGTAATGTCTGTGGAAGATGTCATAGCCCATGTGAAAATTGTATCTATTTTAAAAAGACTGGATGTTGTCTTATTTTTTAAAACATAATTTTTAATTGATTTTATTGAGGTCTACATTTTTCTCTGCTCCCCTTCCTGCCTCTCCCCTCCCCTTCAATCCTCTCCCATGGTCCCCATGCTCCTAATTTACTCAGGAGATCTTGTCTTTTTCTACTTCCCATGTAGATTAGATTCATGAATGTCTCTCTTAGGGTCCTTATTGTTGTCTAAGGTCTCTGGCATTGTGATCTGTAGGCTGGTTTTCTGTGCTTTGTGTTTAAAAATCATTTATGAGTGAGTACATATAATAACTGTCTTTCTGGGTCTGGGTTACCTCACTCAAACTGATGTTTTCTAGCTCCCTCCATTTGCCTGCAAATTTCCAAGATGTCATTATTTTATTCTGCTGTGTAGTACTCCATTGTGTAAATGTACCACATTTTCCTTATTCATTCTTCAGTAGAGGGGCATTTAGGTTGTTTCCAGGTTCTGGCTATGACAAACAAAGCTGCTATGAACATAGCTGAGCGCATGTCCTTGTGGCACAATTGTGCTTACAGAATTGAATTTGTAGAATTTTAGAAATTAAAACTTTATTTATGCTGTTTTGTAGCAGTTGGGGAATAGGGCGATCAAAAGAGGAATGTTGCAAGCCCCTTCTCGTTGTTCGTGTCCCTGTCCCACTCTCTCCTCCAACTGCCATCGCTCCCTCCATCACCCATGTTTACCTGCTCTTTGCCCTGTTTCTTTCTTCTTCCTAGATACTGGACCTTCTGGCGTCACCTGTGCAGTCACCCCCACGTTTCCCAGACAGGTGCATTTCTCATTGGTAAACCCACCTGTCTCCCCTCTGATTTATGACTGGGCTGCCTTTGCAGCGCTTTGCTCTTCCATCCTGCTCAACGGAACTTCTATCACAGAACATCGTTGTGATAGAAGTTTCTAGAAATATACTATTCCCGCTAAATATGAGAGAATCTCCAATGTCAAACTACAAAGGCCACACCCAAAGTGACAGCTGCCGTTTACCCCCTCCCATTCCCATACAGCCTTTCCAGCTTCAATATAGACAAAATGAGAATATAGTCATCTCATTATAGGGACTAAAAGTAGACCTTAAAGATGCCAAATGTGGTCAAATCCCTGTATAGAAAATGACTCCCTTCAGATTCAGGGAGACACTTATTCACCCCGGTCTCAAGAAGTTGAGGCTTGGTTTTAAAATTAATTTGTTTTCTTCCTTGCAAGCTTCTCCCTTTCTCCCCCTCACTACCCAGTGTGTGTGTGTGTGTGTGTGTGTGTGTGTGTGTGTGTGCACATCTGCATGTTTGTACACATGCACATGTGTGTAAAAGTCATAGGACAACCTCAGGCACTATTCCTCAGGTTCAATGCACCTTATTTCAGGTGGACAGGCTCTCTCCTTGGTCAGGGAAATGCAAGAAGCCTGGCTGGCTGGCTAACAAGCCCCAAGAACCCACCGCTTTTCTCCTCCCCAGGGCTGGTACTGCATGCGTGCCACCACGCCTGTCTTTTTTATGTAGGTTCAGAAGGATCAGACTCAGGCCTTCGTGCCTTTAAAGAAAGCTCTTGGGGAGCTGAGATGTCATTCCAGCCCATGCCTTATTCTTGAAGGAGACGTTTAGTCTTGAAGCCCGGGTGTTCTTCCCAGAAGTGCATGTCAGTAAACATGACCTAGCTTTGCGGCATAGTGAGGAAAGTCGCCCCCGCTTGCACAGGCTCCTTGCTCATGAACGGAAGCTGGAGCCGTGCCTCGTGTATGTTCCCATTGCTCTTAGAAAACACACATATTTCACAGTCAGATCTGTGAGACCGGAAGGACAAGATAAAACATGGAAATACATGAGCAAGCCGGGCATGGTGGTGCACATGGTGGTGCACACTGGGGAAGCTGAGGCAAGAGGGTTAGAAGTTCAAGATTAAAAATAATAATAAAACCAAAGAGTGGGAATTAAGTGTGGGTAGTCCCTGCAGAGTTCTGTTTGAGAATAACCAGAAATTACCCTCGGAAACCCTTTATTTGCAATGTTTTTCTTTGGTGACTGCAGCTCTCCTAACAGTGAGATATTTGCTCATTTCCCAGATCCCATTGCTCTCCATCACACACTGCAGTCGCCTTCCTTAGGAGGACGAGGTTTCTCAGGGGTTCCAAAGTAAACCCACTGCTCAGGGTAGGGTGCCTGGAGTCCAGGAAGTATAAGCCCACCCACTCGGTAGCTCAGATGGGCTAGCCTCTGGCGCAAAGTATGGCTTGTGTCCGAGATGCAGAGCCCTAATGTTCGCAGTAACAGTGACAGCTGCTCCCGGGACACCAGGTGGTACGTGTGCCGTGCAGCCCTTGTACCTGTGTGGTCTGGTCAGTGTGAATGAACATGGACAGTTTCCAGTTGTATGTCTGTCTGAATCACTAGAAAGGGTGTTGGCCAAACTACATGCGTGTCATTTAAAATCAACGCTCTATTTCAGACACAGACCACAAGCTGAAGTAATTAGCGTGCACCTGGAGATTTATATTCCGCCTATAAGTTATTAATTGATCCTTCCCTTTCAATATTTTATGGACATCAAAATGCATTATTCCAGTATCACGGAATAAAAATGGTGAGCCTGTGTGCTTTAGCTCCGTGACCTGGGAGCTGAAACAAGAGAAGGCTATTTTTTATTCAGCATGTCAGGATGCATACCAATGACTTTATTTGGTGCCGAGCTGAAGCGGCAACCATGTGGGCTTGCTAAGATACGGCCAGGGGTGGGTGGTAGAATGCTAGGTGGTGTTTTTGTCACTCAAAAGAGATTTCTCCAAGCTGCTGCCCTTAGCACCTGATCTCCAAGTGAGCGGAAACGTCACATTTATAAGACATTGGTTGTTTTTGTTTTGTCCTCTCCCCTCCCACCCTGTGCAGATGCGTGCGTGTATACCCACGTGTGTTGGGGGTGGGGTATGTATACCTGTGTGCACTTAGAGGTCACAGGTTAGAATACTAAGCATCCCACTTCATCACTTTATTCCATTGGGAGAGGGTCTCGCACTGAACCTGGAGCTCATCTGGCAGCCAGCAAACCCCCTGCCACTCATAGCACTGAGGCCCATAACCACGTGCTTCTTACATGGCTGCTGGAGATTTGAACTCAGGTCTTCTTGGTTGCTCAGCAAGAGCTCTTATCCACTGAGACAGCTCCCCAGCCCCGCGAAGCCCTTTTACCTTGTTATTTCTAGCAGCTTTGTTTTTAAACCTTATCCTACTTCACTTTATATAGTGCCCTTTTGCGTTGTCGAGACAGGGTTTCTTTGTGTAACCTTGGCTGTCCTTGAGCTCTTTGGGATTCAGGCTGGCCTCAAACTCACAGAGATCTGCCTACCTCTGCTTCCTGAGTGCCGGGAGTAAAGGTGTGCACCATCACCCCGCATTTGGTGCTTTTAAAAGAAAAATTAATTAACATTTTTACATCATGTCTACCATTTCCCTTTTTCCCTCTCACACAGTCTGTGCTCCTCTTACTCCCTCTCAAATCAATGGCCTCTTTTTCTTTGATTATTGTTGATATGTATAGGGGAATTCATAACTATATAAATTCAACCTGCTGAGTCCATTTTTGTGGCTTGTGTGTATATGATTTCCGGGCTGAGCACTTTGTGTTGGGTTTTCCATTGGAGGGCTTCTCTCTGGGAGGAGCTAATTCTCATCTCAGCAGTCACCTGTCGCCTGCGTTCTTTGTCTAGGAGAGAGACCCCTGAGGTCTCTCTTGCCACATGCGTGTTTCTGTTGATACTGTCGTTATTCAGGTCTGGCTTGGGCAGCCCTTTTGAGGAGATATGGTCTTACAGCAAATGACTTGATCTGGCTCCGACAATCTTTCTACCTGCTTGCTCTTCTGTGATGCTTCCTGAACCTTCTGTGCAGGACTGGAGTTGTATTGTAGGTTTATCCGTTGGGGCTAGAAGATTGATCCCTTAAATAATTCATTAATTCATAATACATTCATCTCTGTGTTGTGACCAGTTGTTTTCTGAGGGTCTCCTTTTGCTATAAAGAGGAGCTTCTCTGATGAGGGCTAAGAACTATACTCACCTGTGGGTATAAGAATAAGTTTTAAGAGCCAGGTGGTGGTGACACACGCCTTTAATCCCAGCACTTAGGAGACTGAAACAAATGGATTTCTATGAGTTTGAGGCCAGTCTGAATTACAAAGAGTTAAGGACAGCTAAGGCGTCACAGACAAACCCCTGTGTCGGAAAAACAAAACAAAAACAAAGAATAAGCTTTAGAATAGAGTTAGGAACTTGCTAAAGTGGAGGTAGTGGGAGGTGGTGGGTTCTCCTCTGAGATCCATGACGTCACTAGGCCTGGCTGGATGGCTAGGTTTCTAGTACTGGCATGATTTTCCTCCTTTTGAGTAGATCATGAGTACAGTCAGACAGCTGTTGGTTACTACCAACATATGAACACCACTACGTAGCCCTGACTAAACTAGGATTTGCTTTGCATACCAGGCTAGCCTTGAAATTATAAATCTGCCTCTGCCTCCTGAGTGCTGGGCTAAATGCATGCTTTACCAAGCACAGGCTGGGGTGTGTGTGTTTAGTCAGAAAAAAATATGTATAAAGGTTTAAGTCAATACTTTTCTGGGATTTATCAGTTGGTTTATTCCAGTAAAAAGACAACAAAGTTAACTAGTTTGATTTAACAACTTCTTTGGGCATATCCAGAATCTTTTCAAGAATAATATTATCATGTGATTTTGAGTAGCTTCTACTAGCCTGGATCACCATAGCTACCCTGTGAGCACAATCTATGAAAGTCACCATGTCCTCTACCTTACATTGCTGGTGTCAGGACCAAGGTTTATGGTGCACCAGCAGCATGCAAGAAGCTATGCAAGGGGCTGGAGAGACGGCTCAGCAGTTAAGAGCATTGGCTGATCTTCCAGAGGACCCAAGGTCAATTCATTCCGAGCGCCCAAATGGCAGTTCACGGTCATCTTTAACTCTAGTTCCAGGGAATCTGACACCCTCTCTGCCTCCAAACATGGATCTAACACACAGACACACATGCATGCAAAATACCTATGGACATAAAATAAAATGATAATTTTTTTAAAAGAAGCTGCACAACAATATAATGGTTGGTCATATTATTTCTCTAAAGCCATACTGCCCAAGACAGCTGGCAGCTGTTTAGATTATAATAAACTAAAATAAAATTAAGAATTCATTTCCTTGGTCATTTTACAAATGCAGTCATCGTGTTCCAACGGCTTTAATGCTCATGTGACATGCACTGTAAGTTGGCTGGAAAGAAGAGTCAGAAAATATTTGTATGGTGACAAACATTCCATTGGAAGTTTCATTCTAGAATGTTCCAGGTTCCTAAATGTCGGTTTCAGAGACTTGGGGGAGAATTGACGAGGAAAGTGTTTGAAATATTCAAGGTCTAATGTAGTGTTAATTCAGAAAGGCTCACCAGAACAAGCCTAAACACGCAGCTCTATAAATCCTTAATTTTCATTCAGCGTGTATGAGTGTTTGCCTGTGTGTGTGTCCATGCACCACGTGTGTGCCTGGTACCCACAGAGGCCGGAGGAGGACATGAGATCCCTCAGAACCGGAGTTACAGATGGTTGTAAACTCCCATGTAGATGCTCGGAACTGAACCCAGGTTCTTTGCAAGAGCAGCCAGTGCTCTTAATCACTGAGCCACCTCTCAAGCTCCATGAAGTCTTAGTACTGTATTTTACATTCCTACCTTGTACAAGTAGGATACTTGGTATTTTGTGACTGGTTTTCTGACCTTTGCTGTTTGGGCCGAGGCCTCTACCTTCTTCTTCATGTAGAATGAGTTTTGTTTTTCTCCTTTGCTTGTTGAGATCTTTCTTGTTTTTCCTTCAAGGCACTGTTCAACTTGTTTTGTTTTTCCACACTAGGGATCAACCCCAGAGCCTTGTGCACGCTAGGCAAGAGTTCCCCCAACCAAACTACACCCTTGAACGTCCCCTTTAATGTCTTGCCAGCTTTTGCAGATCTCCAAGCTTTCCATGTAGCCTGCCACCTCCTGACTTCTTGTTTACGCAGAGCCTTGATTGCACACTGTCTCCCGTCACATTTGTTTATTGTGCCATTGTCTGCACTCCATCAGGAATGCTCGCCCAGAAAGTCCCCAGAACTTGTGTGCGACGCCTTGACATTGTGGAAGTTCTTGCCGTGGATGGTTCTTTGCTTCTTCAGCACAGGATCAGGCAAGGCCTGCTGTGTGTAAGCCATTCTGCTAGACTGAGGCGTATCAGGGTGAGGGAATAAACAACTTCATCCGTGTGTACATGGTCAAGGGAATGCCAGTGCTGATAAATGCATAAACATGGCTTCTTTTATCGTTTTATTTGTTTCTATAAAAAGCTGTGTTTTTCCCCAAAGCGGCTTACGTAAATCCCAAGTTCAGGTAAAGCTCATTAGACTGAGCTTGCCCCCAAGCTTTGTACTTCTCTTCACAACCAAGCAGGAAAAGAATAGGAAGCTCCTTCACTGAAGGCGTAGAGTACATAGATTACCACAGTAGAATGTGTAGATTACCCACAGTGGAGGGAGAAACACATATGGGGCAATTTTCACACGACCCCTAAGCAGCAAGTTAAACGAGATGTTTTTATTTACTTCCAAATGCCACAGTAGAAGCCCCTCTGAACCTTGGCCGAGCTTCCTGCTCAGTGGGTTGGAGTGCCTGCTGAGAGCCATGCAGCTGGGCCAGGGAGAACCATAGGAGGCCACGCTGCCCATTGCTCAACCCTTCTGTTTTTCCACCCACCGTGGGCTCTGTGGGAGCCCTGCTTAGTAGAGCTCACAAAGGCAGCCTGGGCCCTGGCTCGATAGTCCCAAAGCTCTTTCCAGTAAACACTAACAAAGAAGAGATGAGTCACTGGCAAAACGATGCACTCCCTTGTGTCCACGGGAGGTTGGAGTGGTCCTGGGAGAGGCCACATCTGAAGCTTGGCTGGAGTAGAGGGATGCTCAGGAGCTGGGTTGCCTGATTCAGGACCAGGGCTCCTGTCGACTGATTTTCTCTGGTCCTTCTGCTACCTCAGCAGATTCTTTCCTGCTAGAAAGATCTTCTAGCGTCTCGTTAAATTTCCGTTTATTTTGGAGTGGTGGTGTGTGCTATGTCACACATGCGGTGGACAGAGAACTATTTTCAAGGGTCCGTTCTCTGTTTCTACTACTTGTTGGCAAGTACCTTTACCTGCTGAGCTTGTCACTGGCCCGTTGCTGTTGCTGACGATCAGAGGAGATTGCAGTAGCTTCAGCAGTGGCAGGAACAAGTGTTTCCTTGCTTGATGATGTGCCATGCAGACAGCGAGATCAAAGGTTCATGTTCCAAGCCCCCTGTCACAATTACCCTGTCATCTGAGCTTTCCTGTCAGTAGAATTTTTAGTTAGCTCTGTTCCATCTGCTACTTGTTAAATAACCACTCAGAGACTTATTACTAATTATAAGTGCTTGGCCGATAGCTCAGGCTTATTAGTAACTAGCTCTTACAACTTGAATTAGCCCATTTATATTAATCTACATTCTGCCAAATGGCAGTAGTTCTCTTTCATCTTACTTCCTGTCTCCTCACCGTGTCTGGCTGGCGACTCCTCTGACTCCGCCCTTCTTCTCAATGTTCTTAGTCTCCTTCCCCTGCCTAACCGTATCCCATCCAGCTATTAGCCAGTCACCTTCTTTATTAAACTAATCACAGTGACATATTTATACAGTGTAAAGGAATATCCCACACTTTCCTGTACCTTCTGTAACTCCTGTAGCCCCAGGAGTTTGTGCTTAGATGACAGGAAATTCATAGTCATCTCTTCACTGGTCTATGGGGGTAACTCCACTCAAAAGGCTGGAGCAACCTTTGGGTAAATAGATGTTTCTCGTGATTGCTAACATTGTCCCCTTGCCAAGATCTAGAATCTCCTAGGAGACAAACCCCTGGGCATGTCTGTGAAGGAGTTTCTAGACTGGACAAACTGTGGTGAGAAGGCTTACTCTGAATGTGGGTGACACCGTCCCATGGACTGGCATCCCAGACTGGGTAATAAGGAGGAAGTAAGCTGACCGCTGGCATTTGACGTCCCTTGCTTCCGGGCAGCAGATGCGAGGTGACCAGCTGCCTCACATTCCGTCACTTGTCCTTTCCTGCAATGGAGGAACGTGTGCCCATAGACTGCAAGCCAATGGATCTTCCCTGAAGTCGCTTCATCCTAGACCCTTGGTCACAATAATAAGAAAAGTACCTGCTCCAGACCTTGACCTCAAAGACGTCGCCACCCAACTTTATTCTTCAACTAACTGGAGCTTTGAGTTTCGTACGTTAGAAGTTGTGTTGGGCTTCGTGGCATAGTCCTTTCATCGCAGCTACTCAGGAAGCCGAGGCAGGGAGCTTGCAAGTGCAAGGCTAGCGTGAGTTCAAGGCCAGCTGGAGCAATTTGCTGAAACCCTGTCTCACAACGAAAAGGGAAAAAAAGTAAAAGGAGGGCTAAGAGAATACAGCTCAATGGTAAAGCACTTGCATCGGGTCAACATAGCCCTTTGTTAAATCCCCAATGCTGAAAAGCAACGTTACCCTAGGTTATCTCTAGCCCAGCCTCAACTTTGCATTGTGCCGTAGCTCGTTCTGCAACATCCCTGCATCTCTTGTATTCGTACTGAGCTCTCCAGGGATGCTCAAGTCTATGCTTAAGGGGCAGCTGTGCAAACAGCAGTTCCTCCTTAGATGCGGGAACAGAAACGATTTCCCTCTGGCTTCTAGCTCTTGATTCACATTCTGCTTTGCTGGGAAGCAATTGGTTATCCCTTTTCAGAGAGGAAGATCTCATATGATTTCACATATCCCATGGTTTGTTAAAGGCACTTTGTCAGCCAGGAGATTTTAGGATTGGATTTACATTCAGCAGCTTGAATCCATCCGTAGGACCTCTAAATCCATCATTATACTCTGAGGCAGCATGAGCCTAGCCAGGAGACCCTCCGCCAGGAAAGAACAGGTGTGGGTGCTCTTGTCCACAGTGCAAGGAATGCTGCCTAGTACTACTAAGCCTGTCCCTAAAGGCTTTGTAGGAAAGGAGACCAATGAGATAGACCTGAGAGCATTGGAGATTGTGATGTTTGAAGAGACCAGGGAAAGAGATTTCATGGCCCATCTCAGAAGCAAGAAGGCAGAGATCACAATGGTTCCAGTGACATCGGTTGGTGCAGATACTAAAATTCCTTGGTCAGTGGGTCTATGAGAAGAACGTGCCGTGCTGTGGCACAGGGCTCTTTCTCACCTGGGTATGTGTTGTGGGAAGTGGGAGCTGTAGTAGGGACTGTTCAAAATAAAGGAGAAGTCAGGGAGCTTCCAGAGATGAGACAGCTAGCCCCTCCCTCCACAACTGAGGCGCCTGTAGCGTGTGGCTTCCTGCCTCTTCGCCTGCACTTGACATTTCACGAGTAGGAATCGGAGATCTTATTTCCGGTTGTTATGCCTGTGGTTGGTTTTTTAGATGAGAGTAGGAGGGAGATGGGAAGGGAGTTACACGCGCAGGTGTGTGCAAGTGTGTGCAGGTGCACTCACGTATGCATGAGTACTTGGAGGCCAGAGTCTCCCGCCGTTGTGTTTCCAGAATTAGTGACCCCCAAACCACAGTGGGTGGACGTCAGGAGACAGCTGGTGGAAATGAGTTCTCTCCTTCCACCGTGTGGGTCCTAAGGATCAAACTCAGGTTCTTTACCTGCTGAGTCATTATGGCAGCCCTCTGCCTTGGGTTTGGAAGCATTCTTTGCCTGAAGCGAATCTTGCCCCCTTGTCTAGGCTGTCAGGTGAGCCCGTTTCCTCCTCCCCAGTGCATCAAAGCCATGGTTATGAGAGTGCAGGATCCGAACTCAGGTCCTCACACTGGTACAGCGAGCGTTTCACCCACAGGGCCGTCTCCCCAGCTCGTGAGTTAGGGTTTTGGTTTGTTTTTTAATCATTTTAATTAGTTACTCTCTTGATTACCACTGAGACTACTTTTCATGTGGTTATTGGTTTTTTCCCCATTATTAATTATTCAAAATTCATTTTATAATACTAATCTTTTATCTTGTAAACTATTCAAATATTTGTCTTCTCTCTTATCCTTTTACTTTCAAAGATTTATATTTTTAAATTCAGAAGTTGCTGAGCATAGTGGTGCATACCCATAATCCCAGTGTTCAGGAGGCTAAATCACCCTGTCTCAGAAAAAAATATATATTTTTTTGTTTTAATTTTATTTATTTTATGTGTATGGTTATTTTGTCTATATGTATGTCTGTGTATCATATGCTTGCCCGGCACTCTCAGAGGCCAGAAGACAATGCCTTATCCTCTGGGACTAGAGTTACAGGTGGTTTGTGAGCCACCATATGTGTGCTGGGAATGAAACCCAGGTCCTCAGGGAATCATCCCTCCAGCCCCCAGGGAGGGGGGGCAATGTAAGGATCCATAAATCATTTCTTTTCTGGCTTATTGTATGTGGAGTGCCTTGGTGTGGGTGTATAAGTGTATGTGAGTTGAACGGGTTTCATGTAGCCTAGTCTATCCTTGAACTCATGTAGCCAAGGCTGGCCTGAGCCACCTGATCCTTCTCCCTGTACCTCCCAAGTGCTGGGAGCACAGACATGCAGGACCCATGGCCAACTTTATGCAGTTCAGTTGTTGCCATGTTTACGAAATCTCCCCCTATGTTGGGAAGACAAATCCTGTGATATTTAGAGCTTTGATTTTCACGTTGAGGCCCCTGTTCCATATTGAAATTTTTGCAGGGAGGCAGGCTGGTATGAATCTAATTTTAATTCTTTTTAGTTAGAAGTCTGCTGGGTCGCCGACCCTCTCTCTTTCTGTTATGCACTACCTCGTACCTGCAGAGATGCCTATCAGAATCCATTCTTCTCTTTCATGGACTAATTCCTCTATTCCTGTGTGGATAGCACAAGAAATTGATGAATATGGTTTTATAGTGTTATTGATACTTGATTTGTGCCATGGCTCTCTCTTCCATGTGCATCTTTAGAACTCATTGGCCATATCCTCAAATCCCGGGTGCTCTTGGGATTTTCATTGGAATTGCATTGAACTAATTAAGTCATAAAGAGCTGATGTGTGCACAGCATTAGATCATTCATTCACGTACACAGCCTTTGTCTCTTGCTTGTGGTCCTTTCTGAATCCTTCAGTGAACACTTAAACCTGCTGGGCTTGGTGTCTTGTGACTTTCATCCCAGCTCTCGGGAAGCAGAGGCAGGCCGAGCTCTGTGAGATGAAGTCCTGGTCTACAGAACAAGTTACCAACCCAGCAAGGACCACATAGTGGGAACCTGTCTGGGAAGGGGGCAGTTTACATTTCATTTGCTAAATGTCCAATATTTAAGTCCCAGACAACAGAACTAGACAATAATGCATTCTGCAGTACTGGTTCTGAGCAGTTTGAAGCTCTATCAGGGTTGGAAAAGTGGCAAGTACTGGGTTTTGTTTTGTCTTGATTGGATAACTCTCCTACCTGTGTTATACACCATATGCCCTTGCCATGAGTGGTCCATGAGTCACCTGCCCAATGGGTGAGGCCATCCTTCCAGCAGGGTTACATCCAGGGTTTCTGTCTAGAATTTTTTAGACAACGTCACGCACACATTGATTTACTGGTATCTTTCCCTTTGCTTTTATTTTGTTGTGGGTGATTCATTGGTTGTTTGTTTGGAGGGAGTCATGGGGAATGTTATTGTAGGGTTTTTGTGGTTGTTGTTTAGGGTTTGGGGTCTGTGAGATAGCCTCACTATATTGTCCAGGTTGGCCTAAAACTTGCAATCCCCCCTCAGCCTTCCAGGTGCTGGGATTGAGGGCACATGTCACTTATACCTGGCATCATTTGCCAGTATCTAGTCTTCTCGAAGTGTCTCCCATGCCACTTGATCTCAGAGAGTTATCTAATGTGACAGGAGAGTCAATGTCTGGCTTTCCAGTGAAACACCCGGTCATGTCTGCACTTAAAATGTCTGCGACACCCGCTTGTTTTTAGTAATGTTTTTAATTACATAAACCATTATTTTTAATGTTGAAATGGATTGAAACTGCTAACTAGGTTGGCAGCCCTTTTGTTGGCTAAATATCCTGACTTCCTGCTAGCTGACTTCTGATGTGAGTGTTTCAGTGCCTTGGTGACTAAGGATAAAAGATACCTAGTTTGGAGTGCTATACTTGTTGGTGGGGAGGGGGGGGGAGGCATCAAAATCTAAAATTCCAGCAAGCTTTCCCTTAGTTCCTCAACCATGTTAAGGCCAATGATTTTGTTGTCATTCATGTTTCCGCAGCTTCCGATCGTGGAAAAGATAAGAACCATTGCCCAGGCTGTATATGGAGCCAAGGATATTGAGCTGTCTCCTGAGGCGCAATCCAAAATCGATCGCTATACGCAACAGGTAAACAAGATTCCTGTACTTTGAGTGGGGGTCTCTGCCTTGCACTCTAAAAACGCACTCCTTGATTTGAGGACAGGTAATTTCTGTCTCGTAATTAAACTCCATCAAATTGTCTGAGGAACATCAGAGATTAAAGTAGTAACATAGGTCCTGCTGGCTAGCTACCGCATCACGGTTAGGGCATTCAGGTCCTGTTGGCTAGCTAACGCATCATAGCTAGGGCATTCAGGTCCTGTTTGCCAGCTAACACATCATGGTTTGGGGTATTCAGGTCCTGTTGGCTAGCTAACGCATCATAGCTAGGGCATTCAGGTCCTGTTTGCCAGCTAACACATCATGGTTTGGGGTATTCAGGTCCTGTTGGCTAGCTAACGCATCATAGCTAGGGCATTCAGGTCCTGTTGGCTAGCTAACGCATCATGGTTAGGGCATTTAGCCTCTGACTTGGGCATCTTGACTCTGATTAAGACTGTGGCTCTCTGGTTTGCAGTGCTGGGGATGGAACCCAGGGGCTGGCTTCTGTGCTTAGTCAGCACTGGACTCCATCCCTACTCGGGGTAAGTCATATGGGTGTCATCCCGTTCACTCAGCCAAAAGTATTGGAAAGTGTTGCTTTGGTAGGTGGCAGGGCGGGGGTCATCAGTATTTGATTTTTTTCCAGCGTTTTCTCCTCATTGTGGGGCTCTACCATCTTAAAAATGCTTGCGTCCTGCCAGTTGAGGTGAACAGGACGGGCGTTTTTGGTGATATTTTTATGCAGGTGGTTTATTAGCTTAGTTTTAGGACTGTCCTTAGGAATTAAAGATTCCATAGAAGTCAGCATTTCAGACATTTGCTGTCAGGGTCGCTATATTTATTACAAGTAACAGTATTGACTTTTTCCCTCCAACTCCCTTATCCTATTTATAAATATGCTTGGTATTTTGTTAGATACTATCCTGTCAATGCCAGGTTGTTTCTGTGGGGTTTGATAAAAATCATTTTTTCCAGTCGGGTGGTGGGAGCACATGCCTTTAATCCTAGCACTCAGCAGGAAGAGGCAGGTGATTTCTGAGTTCGAGGCCAACAGGACTACAAAGAGAAACCCTGTCTCAATAAAACAGATATGTACTTACCTGGCAGGGGAGATACCACGATCACGAACATCGTTTTTCTAGTGCATTTTAGGCAGGCTGACCCCTGAATTCCTCCAAATGCAGGAAACACAACTGCATAATTTTTAGTTAGGGACTGTGTTCACACTCTCCCCTGAAGGTGGAAAAATCCTTTTTCCTTGACATTTGCTAACGTATTCTCTTGGCTATTTTTTTTTCCTATTTTTTGACACCGAACTACATTCTTGGCCCCAGCTTTTCTTTCTTCCTTTGTGTGTGTGAGAGAGAGTGTATGTTTTACACACATATGATTGTATGAGTTTGCACAGCTGTGCATAAACCTGTAGAAACCAGAATGCCTGTGCTTTCTTCTGTCGTGGTCTACCTACTGCCTTGACGTAGGCTGTCTCACTGAAAAGCTAACACTTTTGGCTGGGCTACTAGCCAGCAGAGTTTCAGGATGTACCTCACCCCTGCCATGCTGAAGTTACAGGCATGCATAGCCATGTCCTGATTCTCACATGGATGCTAGGGATTTGAACTCAGGTCCTCACCCTTGCAAGAGTAAATGTTTTTACTCACTGAACCATCTCTTTGGTCCCTGAGCTTTTCTTTATTTATAAAAAGGATTCCCAGACTAGGGCTGCAGCTCAGTGACTGTGCTATGGTCCAGAACATAGCACTCTGTAAACTGGGTTTGGAGTGAAAACCTGTAATCACAGACTGTGGAGGGTAGAAGCAGGAAGTTCAGGATCATTTTTAGCTACATAGTGTGTTAACGGTCAGCCCCACTAATGACCTCGGCTCTCCGAAAACCTCACCCCCAATAGACAATAAAGGATTGCTGGTCCTTGCTCTGCACTCTGATAATCTGTGCTTATTCTTTCGCTTCTGTACAAACAGCTGAGTGAAGTCATTGTCATCAAGTTTGGGGCAGTTTTCCCATGAGCTTTCAGTGCTAAGAACTTTGATCTATTCTAATATTATTTATTTATATATTTTTCCATTCAAAAATTTCCACTTCCTCCCCATTGCAAAATGTTTCTCTGATACAATCTGTTGATAGGATTTTTTTTAATTTTTCTACTAGTAAGTTTTCAGAGGCTATATATAATATATTATTTCATAGGAATTATTTCAAAACTTAACCATTCCATAAAATCAAAATTCTACCCACCAATTGTGGTGGTTTTTTTCCTCACCAAGATTCTCATTAGTACGTAAAAGTAGGGGTTTCAAAAACACAGCACTCCACACACACACCCGTAATTGATAATACTCTGAAATGTTCTAGATAGTTTCAGGTTGACTCATAAGTAATTGCACTCTGTTATCCGTCTGTCTACCACGGGAGTATTCCTTAAAAGTGAGTGTCGAGTGTGTGGTTGCAGTTCATCAGTGCGAGGCCTCTGAAGGAACGCTGTGTGCTGCTTCGTCACCCACCCTTCCCACACACTGTCCTTTTTGTGAGCTGCTGCACGTGACTTCCTCCCCTTTCACCTTTGGAATTCTGGGTCAGGCACAGACTTGGGTCCTTAGAAATGGAAGCGGCTTCAGAAGTGACCTCATCTTATTTCCTATAATGTAATCACAAATCAAGTAGCCATGATTCATAGGCCAGCACAAAGGGCCCTTTGCTTCCCAGCAGACTCCAAGAAGGACAGAACAATGGGACTAAGAGCCTCATTAGGAGCCATGTTCTGTATTACCTTTCTCTTTCCTGGATATTAATGGCCCTGGAAAGAGCTTTCTACAGCTGTTCCGCTGCTGGGCCTAAAAATAGCCTTGCTTACACACGCATGCGTGCACACTCACATGGACACACATACACACAAGCGTGCAAGTGCCTCCTCTTTAGGAGAACCTCCAGAATAAACAGTAGACCTCACACCCTGAGAAATCATGGCCATAAGCACACGAGTTCTTATTCCCAGCTTCTCGCTCGGCAAATAGCAGCAGCCCCACTGCCCCTGCCCAGTCTGCAGCAGCATGCAGTGGCTGCACAGGGGGTGTGAAATGCAGATGAAGTCCAAGGGACCAGCATTTGTGGCACTGAATGCAGCTCCTTTTCTTTCTTACAGGGTTTTGGAAACTTGCCAATCTGCATGGCAAAGACCCACCTTTCTCTGTCTCACGAGCCTGATAAAAAGGGGGTGCCAAGGGATTTCATTCTGCCAATTAGTGATGTCCGGGCCAGCATTGGCGCTGGGTTCATTTACCCTTTGGTGGGAACGGTGAGTACCAGGCTTCAAAGCCTTTCCTCATTCCGTGTGACTGTCATGTCTTAATCACACTCTGCCAACCCTACCAATGGTACACTGGAGAGGAACTGGCATTATCTGCTATTTTTCTAAGCACTCTTCCTCCAATAACCAGGTGAAAAAAACACCTCTGCCGTTGCAGGCCAGGTTCTTCTACTTTCAAATCGTGTGTTCAGGATCCATAGAGGCATAAAGTGGTTTTCCTTGGGGACAGAAGTCAATGGGCTGTTTGAGCAACAGCGTGGCCTAGTGCCAGACTTAACAAACTTTTTCACATCGTTTGCATCTCAAATTTACCATATTATGCCTCTGTGGGGAAATTGGGGCTACTGCTCACCCTAGCCAGGACCTCATGCTGGCATAGAAATGCCCTTGGAGTGGAGGACGCACCAGCTAGTTCTTCATAAAGGACATGACCTCGGCACTGAAGACACAATGAATGTCATCCCAATGGCACGAAAGAGCATGGTGTCCCTGCCCAGGTAGTTTAATGTGACTGGAGATGCCGGTTGAGAGGGCGGGAAGTGGTGAGGCTGAGAAGGGTGATGGAGGTAGTACAGGGCCTCGGGGGGTCATAGGATCTCTAGGGATCTGGCTATCACTTGGTCTGTGCTAGGGCTGCCGCCGCAGGGTGGGGTTTGCTTCCAGTGTGATTTTAGGAAACCAGCTGCAGCGCCTTGTGGAGAGAGCTTAAGGGGAAAAGAACCAGGCCCAAAGAGATGAGGTAAGTCAACTGGCGCCAGAGGCGGTTCTAGTCGGCGCTGCAGCTGCTGAGACAGATGTGGACTGTGGAAGCAAACCCACGCCATCATGTAAAGATGGTTACCTGCAGCAGGTGATGCCACAAGGGCTGGTTTCCTTGCCCGTCTCTTTGCTGTGACGAAAGCAAGTTGTGGGAGGAAGGATGGGGACCATCCTGATTACTTGGGGTCATGGTTTAAGAAGGAGCTCATACAGCTCATTATGGAGGAAAGATAGCTGGTCACAGGTAACTGGGGCTGGACTTTTGAACCTCAAGTCCTGCCTCTAGGGACCCTCTTTCCCCCAGGGAGGCTTCACCTTCCAGACAGCTCCTTCAGATGGGGACCAAGTGTTCAAACACATGAACCTCTGAGAGGCACTTCACATTCACACCTAAAAGGGAAGCATTTTAGCTGGGTGGCTTTGGGTAGTCACACTATTGTAGAGTAAAGAACAAGGGGGAAGCCAGTGGCGCATGCCTTTAATCCCAGTACTGGGGAGACAGAAGCAGACAGATCTCGAGGGGTTCGAGGCCAGTCTAGTCTATCTAGTGAGTTCCAGATCTACATAGCGAGACCTTGTCTTTGGTGAGAAAGGGAAGAGGAAAGAGGGGAAAAGAGGAGGAAGGGACAGAGGGAGCACCCAACCATGGGCACAGAAAGGCAGTAGATTGACCGGAACAGGATTGAGTCTGGTATTGGATCATTGGAAGGGTTGTCAGGATACAGGAAAAAGTCTGCATCCCTCTTAGAAACTTAGCCACAGCCAGGGAGATGGTTCAGTGAGTGAGTCTTCTCCCTTTCCTCCCCCTGCACGGCCAGCCTAAGACCAAAGCTGTTCTGGAAAATCAGAGTGTGCTTTCGCTCCCAGCCTGTTCCCCGGCCTGGCTCTTTGACGCGTCATGACTTAATAAATGAGTGTGTGACTAGCCCTGGAGCAGGGACAGCTCACAGAGCTTCCTGGAGCAGCCCTCTGTGCGTTATCTCACCTCCCAGCCTCAGAAGTTCCTCTTGTGACCCCTCTCAGGGACAGAGGGAGTGTCGGCTCACAATCAGGCCTGAGGAGTCTCAGGAAGTGGAGCCTGAGCAAAGGGAGCCCTGGAAGGCAGGACACTGTCACTGGGAGGTGATGAGAAGGCTGCTTTCATTGACAACACAGGAAGCTGAGTGCAAGCTGGGCAAATTCCCCGAAGGAAGCCAGGATCTCCTAATAAGACTGGAATTTACTTTCTTTGACCCCACTCTGGGCCCTGCCACGGGCTGCTGGAATGCTTCTAACCTTGCTCACCCCTTTGAGAGACACGGTGATAACTTCCTGGTGGGATGACTAAGGGGAAGAAATGGTGACACCAGGGAACTCACTCCTGCAGGTGGGAAAATTCTACCAGAATGAATCAGTGTTATGCTTAGTCAGTTCACATCAGAGAGGCCAGAGCATTTGCCCCCTTCAGGCCTCCCAATCAGAAAGGTTCTCCATTCTTCAATAGCATTTATTTATTGATTGATTCACTCACTTAGCCAAAAAGTCACTGCTAAGTCCCTCCAGCCTGCATGCCCGTGTACTTCCTGGAGAGGAACCAGACCACAGACTGCCTCTGTGGGCCTCTGGTAAGTAGACTTTACTAAAGAAAGCCAGTATGGACAGAATGCTGTGGGCTTCAGAACAAAGGTCCCCTCTTTATATGTCCTGAAGGGAGGCAGACACCCTTCACGCCTTTGCTATCGCACGCTGTGCACGCTGATGTCTAAAAGCAAAGAATCACGCACAAGCCAGTCTAGTTTCGACTAATACTGTGTTCAGTCCGACTACTGTTGAGAAATCCCATGGAGAAATGCTAGATGGCGTTTACTTTATCCCTCCCATAGTTTAGCTGCTTAAATACCTGTACTTTCCTTTATTTACCTGGCCAGCCCGTGTATTTCTGTGGCGGAACCGTCACAGAACATTCTGTCTGGTCATGGCTTCCATTGGTGTTGATTGACTCAATCGTTTGCTGATGGTCAATGCGTCACTCAGTGTGGAAGTTTCTCTATTCTGTCTCACTGCCCCAGCCTTTTCCACAGAAACGCCTTGGCTCACAGGCACCAGAAGATCTTGCTGTGGTAATGTGGTGGTTTCTGTACGTGTTCGGGTAGCTGCGTATTTCTTCCTAAAGTAGCTTTCTTTGTTTCTATGTAAGAATGCAACCTGGGCGGCAAGATAGCTGAAGGGATAAAGATGCTCGATGCCAAGATTGATGGCTTGAGTTGTCCCAGGGACCCGTATGGTGGAGAGAGAGAGCCTAGACGTCGTCCTCGCTCTCACACCCACACACAAAATTAATTAATATAAAAGAATTTAAAGAACACATTCCTGTGTGTTCTTGTGTCTTTGGGATGGTGTCATACATACATATTCTTCCCAATATATTATTGAAAACTGTGAAATAATATAATATTGTCAGCCAGTACACCTCCACCACTCAGTACATCTTTCTCTAAGACATGGAGAGATGGCATAGCAGTTAAGAGCACTGACTGCTCTTGCAGAGGACCCGGGTTCAATTCCCAGCACCCCACAAGGCAACTCACAACTGTCTGTAACTCCAGTTCCAGGGGAGCTGATACCTTCACACCAATGCACATAAAATAAAGTTAAATGCATTATCAAAAGAAAAGAAGTAACTTGCCAAAGGCATGCGTCTGTGGTGGGGAGGAAGAGAAGATCCCAACCTCATATTTTACAAACTGTTCTTTTCCCCAGAGCTAGTGGTCTCTAATAGACAGTAAACCCAAGAGACTGTACAACTTCTCAGAAAATAATCCCATGCCAACGGGGAAAAAAATAGCTGTGCTACCGTGGGTAACAGTCTCTACTTTCTAACTTACAAAGCCTGGTTGGCCACCTGGCATGAAAATGCTACTTTGTAAGCCACATGTGTGAAGGAATGTTGGAAGACAAACTCCTTAGAGAAAGGACCAGAAAGTCAACACCAAACCCGTAGTCTGAGGCAGCATATATCACTTTGATAATATGAAAATACAATAAATGGAGAAATGATAAACCATAAGGGCTTAGAACAATATTTAGCTTGGGCTAGACACTTTCAGGAGAGTCGGACCATCCCAGCATGTGGGATCTGTCCCTGTGGCTCTAGCTTGGCTGTTGGGGCTGCGGGGTGTTCTGCAGCTGTCCTGCTGGGTTCGAACCAGGGGAACCAGAAAGAGTGGCCCTATGAAACATGTGCTCTGAGGGTGGTGTCTGGATCTGTCCCGTGTTTCTGCAAAAGGGACGTAAGAGGTTTCTCCCTGGGAATTAGTCCTGGGCCCCCTCACATTCTGTATCGGGGTGTTGAAGGGGTGAAAGGCTCCTTTCTTCTCAAAGAACTTTCCTAAGCAGCGATACATTCTCATAACAGCATGGAGAGGTATCCAGCCAAGCTTGAATTCTTAGCAGATGTCCATGAAGGCAGCTTTTTCTATGACTGTTTTCCTTTGATATCAGCACTGAGGCTCTGAGCAAAAGCTCTGGAAAATTCTGGAAGAATTTGCGCTGTGAGTTCTTTCTTAAGAAAGGAGGCTTTGCTGAGTGGGGGATAGTAGGTCTCACTACATGGCCCAGGCTAGCCTTGAGCTCCCAATTCTTCAGCCTCAGCCTCCTAAATGCTGGAATTATATGCCTGAGTTACTATGCCTACACTGAATTCCTTTTTTATTAACCACTGTGGGACTTAATTTGATGCCATGCAGTCTGGTTTTCAGTGACAGTCTTGACTGGAATCTCAGGCTAAAACAATCTTGCAGTTCATCTAGGGGAGATTAGGTCTCCTCGTGGTATTTCTGTGTTAGGCAGCACCATATAGGGCATTTCTAAGGACCAGAGTAGCTACTGAACTATAAGAAATATAAACATGCTGGGGTCTGTCTCTTAGATTCGTGAGGAAGACAGCGTGGCATTGTAACAATCACATACACTGTGGCAGGGACAGCATGACATTGTAACAATCCGCATGGGTCCTTCCCTCTTTCCCTTCTAGTCCATTCCCTTTGAGACCGGTGCCTGGCAGAGTAGAAGGTGAACAAAGGATTCTGCATGCATGCACACACCTTTTTTTAATTTTATTTTTTCCTAGTGGAAAGGGACTAGAAGATTAGCTTCAACTTGCTATGGCTTTTATCTCTGCTGTAAGTGCCCTGGTTTGGCCACATCGCTACCAGGTGCACCCTTGGCATCATTGCCTTAGCTGGTTTCCAGAAAGCAGGAAGCTGCTGGAGCCAGTGGGGGAGTCAGTGACATCACACCCAGCTGATACTGGGTGGAGAGTTACTGGACCTGATACAAGGGGGAGGGGGTGAGAACAGCAAGTTGGGGCCCCACCCTTCGGAGGCATTGCCGGTTTGTTCTTTCTCACGTTCCATTGAACTCGCTCTGCTTTCCCTCCTCCCTCTCTGCTAAGTATGGGCTGGATGTGGAGCTGCCTGCCCGGTTTGATTTGGGTCAGTGAAGTCCTTTTGGCTTGCCGGGTACTTTCCCCCTGGACTTCTGGAGACATAGATCTAGTGTACATGGGAAGTAGAAAAAATCAAGGTCTCCTGGGTAAATTGGGAGCATGGGGACCTTGGGAGAGGGTTGAAGGGGAAGGGAGAGGCAGGGATGGGAGCAGAGAAAAATGTAGAGCTCAATAAAAATCAATAGACAAAAAGAAAATGGAAGAAAAAAAAAACTAAGCACTTTCTCAATTCTCCTGGGCACGGAAGGTGAATCTATTCAGACCTTGTCGATTTTATTCGGAGTTATGACTTGATGACTGTTGACTTGTGGCATTTTCCCAGAGATTTACATCCATTTACACAGTGAGAAAATTAAACACTCCCTAAGCTGGGCTTTAAGGGAGATGCACAAGCAGCCACCAAATGAAGAGTTCACCCTATGAAACTCCACCAACCTGGGTCATCCATTGGGAGCTAACAGCCATGCGCTTCTTTAAAACCACCTGCTCCCCCCTTCCCCCATCTCCACATAGATCAGTGGAGAAACCCCCAGCCTCTTTTACAAAAGTCTCTGCAGGACATGGTCCCCACTCCAGTGCCCTGCCTGCTGGCATCTATGCCCGGAGATCAAAATGAAGCCGCTTCCACTCTGTCTTGATCCCTGTGACCCCTGACCCCTGATTGGGCTCTTGGCAGTTCCCTTCTCTTCCCTACCATACGTGGTTTCCCTTCCCCTCTCTTCCCTATCAACACATCAGAATTTCCTGCTTTCCTCAAACATGGCCCTTGCGTCAGCTGCTTCCTCTTGACATGGTGTACTGGCAAGGTGTTTGTCATCGTGCTGTGTCCCCCACAACACTTGGCAGCACGCCTTCTTCCAGGGAAGTCACACGTGTGTCTGGCCAGAAGCAAAGGGAACCTTCCTGGACTTTCAGCATCATGTGTCCGAGCGGAAGGTGACTGGTATCGTCGGGTTTCCAAAAGTGATTGGCTGACAGACAAGAGGAGAAAGCTCTGTGACTCAGGGGGATGGCGTCTTTCTGCTCTTAGAGGTCATCTAGGTCCCTTCATTTGTTTCCTCCAGTCCTCTCCTTCCTAACTGGAAGACAGATTCTACTCTGCATAACTGCGAAGTTCCTCTCTGAAAGCAGGCCTCCACCGGGACCATTGTGGAATAGATAATGTTGGTGGAAATGGTGCCTGGTGGCATATTCTAACACTCAGGAGGGAAAGACAGTAGGATCCGGAGTTCAAGCACCTGGACTTCGTGAGAGAGGGGGGAGGTGGGGAGAAGATTCCTCCCACTGAGTTGCAATGTCATCCTGTGCTGGGTGGAATCCAGGGCCTTATACATGCTCGCCCAGCCTTCTACCACTGAACTATAATCCCAGGCTAGAGTTGACCATCCTTCTGTTGCTTTCTGCGTATGTAGTTCTTAGCCTACAGTCGGCATCTCAATCTATTGTTTTCTCTAGTGATGGATGCAGTCTGGTGTTTCTCTCCCACCTGCATGTATGGCCTCCTTATTTTCTCTCGCGGGTTTTGATTTGGAGTCCTAGCATAGGAATGTTAGCAAAAATACATCCTCGCTCATAAGGACTTCTGAAGGAAAGCCATCAACTCAACTTATACTTCCAGAATTTGTCATAATCTGTGCCCCTCTCTCATACCTCAATAGCCTCAGGCTGTGCCAAGAAGCATACACTCTGAAGCAAGGAGGCAAATTATGAAAATGGAATAAAATTAAAAGCAAAATGCCAGTGTTGCAAAAATAATAGTGGGCCACCCTCAGAGTTTGTTTGAGAGCTTAGCAGGAAGAATGAATGAAATGAGAAACATTTAAGGAAAACATCTTTCTTTAAAACTGGAGTTGCAACGTGCGGCGGGATTTAACTGGTAGCTTCTGGGATTCATGGTAGCTTACAAGCTGAACCGAATAGGTGACTAATAAGTTATCCAGGTGTGAGTATTAGCTCGAATGGAAAGAGGAGCTACCGCCGCCTTCTCTGAATGTCAGTGGAAATGCAGAGCCTTTCATTTGGTCTGGCTCGAGTCAGTGGTAGAAAATCAAGGAACAAGTATAAATAGGTCTAGGAAAATAATTTTGTCAGTTTAAATGATCAGTGAAGACATTTTTTTCAGGCTATAGAAGTCATGGAATAAATTCATAACCTCCTCACTAACTGCTTGTAAGAATTTACGAGGCATCGCATTAAGGATGCTCCCCAGGCCATTTCTAGTAAAGGTACTGGAGTCTGCTAAAGAAGAAATCGAAGCTTGGAAGTTTAAGATGCTGAACCCATCATGAATGTCCGTCTCCAACTGAGACTGGGCACTCCACCCCCAAGAATCAGTTGTGGGGAGAACAGTACCCATGTCTGCTTGTGCTTTCCAAGAGTCGTCTTTCATTTTCCAGACATTTCTGTTTCTCCCTAAATGCATAGCCACAGCAGCTCCCAAGCCCTCCCTAGGATGCGGGGGGGGGGGGGGGGGGGTTGCTGTGAGAGTTTAATTGTTCTCTTCTGAACATTCCATTTCTTCATCAAGTACATGTCATTCACACCTCCAGCTCCACCCAGCTAAATCATGTCACGTGCACTTCCTTTGGGTGGCTTCTGACTCTACCAGGTCACCTTACCCAGGTCTTCTGTTAATGCAAGCCCTGCTCCCTCAGGTAAAATGCATGCTTTCAGGTCTGTACACCTTCCTGCATAGACACCCCATGTAGCGCTGTAACTTGGCTGCCGGCTGAGTATCCAGTTCTCAAAGAGGAAAGGGAAAGGGGGGCTTTAGGAGGATCCTCCTGCCTCGATGAACCATCAGCACTGCCATCTTGGGCTCAGAAAAGTCTAGAACAGTCTAGGCGTTAGACGTCCAGGCTCAGGGGCTCACACAGCCTTTTTACCTTCTAGACTTTGGAATCAGTGTCCTGGTGATCCTCACCCAACTAGGTGCTGGCCATAAAGCCAGGACCAAATACATCAACCTTCCTGATAGGCTCCAGATGTGGATTTACATCATCAAACATCCCAGTGTGGAGGAAGAATCTGTGAAGTATGCTATCCGCCTATTTCCAGATAGACTCTGCAACCAGTTCAAAACCAAGAGCCGCCGAGTACAACTCAACCCTAGAACTCAGTTTTGACACGGTCTGCCTGTAGGTGGTGTGAGGTGCCATAGACAGAGGCTCAGTTACACAGGCGGACTACTCATCCTCCTGTAGGACTGGCTGACTACAACCGTGTTCCCTGCGACCCTCTTCTCAGCTTCACATAAGCTGCTGGAGGGCTTCAGAACTGGGGACCATGCATGACTGCTTTGTTCTGGTTACTGTGAAAGAGAGAAATCAGGTGCCCTCTGGAAGGGCCCCACTGCTAGAGCTTCTCTCCCCATAGTTCACCAAAATCAAGGTCTTGTGAGTTTATTCTAGAGCTTTTGTAGAGATCAGCCCCTACCCCGCCTTTCCTGGAGATAGATGGGTGGATGAGACTGAAGGTTTCGATCTTGTTCCCTTCCTTTCCAGTGCTGGGGACCAAACCCCATACCTCATATGGACAACTGAACTCCACCCCGGCCTTACAGTCCTCTCATTTTCTAAGTGTTACCCAAGCGGGCTCACATCTGCCCTCCATTTAGAAGGTCAACCCCTGATAGAACAATTGTAGGTAAAGAGAAAGCTGGAGGAGATGGGAGCCCTTAGACTCAAATCTGCCTCCTCTGGAATAGGGTTTAGAAGTATTTGTGTCATTAAGAGTCAGAGTTTGGCCAGACAGTGGTGGTGCATGCCTTTAATCCTAGCATTTGAGAAGCAGAGGCAGGTGATCCCTGGGTTCAAGGCCAGCCTGGTCTACATCTGTGATGTGGGATTCCCCTCCGTATGCTGTGAATACTATTGGTTAATAAAGATACTGGCTTGGCCTGATAGGGTAGAGTAGAGCTAGGCAGGGAAAACTAAACTGAATGCTGGGAGAAAAAAGGGCATAGTCATGAGAAGCCATATAGCCCCTCTGGATACAGATGCTGGAACTTCACCCAGTAAGCCACAGCCACATGGCGATACCCAGATTAATAGAAATGGGTTAAATTAAGATGTAAGAGTTAGCCAATAAGAAGATAGAGCTAATAGGCCAAGCAGTGATTTAATTAATACAGATTCTGTGTGGTTATTTTGGGGCTCAGCAGCTGGGAACGAACTAACAGTCCTTCTTACAACACATCTATAAATACAACTCCATTTCATAGACGAAACTTAAGCATCTGTGTGTTTGGTAGAGGGATACTATACATGAGGTTCCTGGAACCAGTCCCCTACAGATACCACGAGATGCCTGTGATTCAGACAATACCACACCCGTTAAAATAGAACACTGAAATTATAGCTTTTTGTATGTATTTTGGGGCAATGTATTGCATTTGTCATTTCGGACTTTTTCACTGCTGTCATAGTCTTCCGTGTGTAGTATGTGTGTGCACATGTGTATGGTGTGTGTGTTTGTGTGTGTGTGTGCACGCGGTATGTGTGCATATGATTGTGCAGGTACACGTTTTAACAAGAGCAGCACACCAGGGGTCTCTCTCTCTCTCTGCCTCTCTTCCCTGAGCCCGGTCCTCTCGCTGGCTGGGAAACTGATCCTGGCAAGTCTGACTGGCCAGCAAACTTTCAAACTCACCTATCTTACACACACAAGCAATGGTGGGGGTACAGGCACGGCAGCCACGTCTGGCTTTTGGAAGGCGCGCTGGGGATTCTAACTCAGAGCTGCTGCTTCTCTGTGGATCAACATCCTCCGAGATTGTCTCAAACTATGATTCACACCAGTAAGTAGAGTTGTCCATCAAGGGGAAATCTCTTCTGGTTTGGGGCCCTTCTAGTTTGTCTGCTGTGCGTAGCTATTTTGATGGACTCTCCTTCTCCGTTCTCAGCTGACTTGCTATGACACAGGCTATTGTGAAGCCACTGGGAACCACTACGGTTGAGACAGGAGGGTCATAAGCCAACCTGAGCTTCATAGTGAGACCCCATCTCAAAAAAGGAAAGGGTGGGGGAGTTCTCATTTCAGCTTGATTTATAGTATGTGTCCTACAAGGACTCATCCACTTCGGTCTTCTGCACAGGTCAGTGTAACTCCCAAGCCCATGATGTCATCGGCATTCCTTCCCAAGTTAATAAATGCCTCTCACACAAATGAAAGCCATTACACTGGTAGCTATAAGTGCTTTACTATTCAGTGGCATCTTGTCATAACTATTTTTTTTCTTAAAGCAAAGCTGTTTGACAGCTGGAGTTTGTTTTAGCTTTGATGTTTGTCTTAAGGAGTGGAGTGCACTTCTGTTTGAAGGTGGAAACATTTTGGCAGGAAGAGAGAAGAGAAACCGTACCCCACCCAACAAAGGGGATCCCTTTTGGCGTCTGTAGAACATCCTGCTTTTTTCTTGAGGTGTGAGCAAGAGGCTTGTGTCTTTAAGTTAGGAAGTATTTCAGGAGATGAACCTGTTCCTAGAGCTGTGTGGTTAGAAGAAGAGATGGCTTTGTGCAGTACGATGAAAGTACCGTGACCACTCAGACCTTCATGCAGGATGCTGCCTTCGCTTAGGCAGTAAGTAGTTAACGGTACATCGCAATCGTGGTGGGGAATGTCTACAGCACTTTCTGTAAAATATGCCCCCATAAATCCTCCCCCAGAACTCTTGAGATCACAGATCCGAGCTGAGGACAGTGATGGAGGACTGGCGCAGTTCACGTGAAGTGCACGGGGCCCGCTGCAGCGAGCTGCAGCAGCCAGCCCCACCCCCACCCCAGCCACTGTCAGTGTGCAGCCTTGGCTCCCCTTCCGTTTCTCAGAGCAAAGAGTCTACCCGCTCCAGTTCCGTGAATCCTGAGGTCTCCCGTTGGAGTTTTCTTTCTTTGTTTGTGTATCTTTTTTTAGTTTATTATTACTGTGTGTTGGTGAAGGGTGGGGCACATTACCACAGCACCCATGTGGAGGTCAGAGGACACCTTTAGAAAGCCAGTTCTCTCCTTCCACCCTGGGCTCTGGAAATGGAATTCAGGTCATCAGACTTGTGAACAAGCACCACACTATCTTGCCAGCTTCCATGGATCTTTATTGAGCCCAAGGGTTGATATATTTCTGGCTCCAAAAGCATCTTTGTTCGTAAGTATAATGTATAACTTCTCACATGGTTTCCATTCAGAATGATTGTCTTGAAGTATATGCTATGATTCCATATCTAAAATGGGTTATGACTTAGGGTGCTGTTTAGGGAGCTAGGATGAGATTTCATAGTATATACTGTCAACAATATAAGAATACATACGAGTGGCCAGGCATGGTAGTGCACACCTTTAATCCCAGCACTCAGAGGCCAGGCAGGACTGGTCTACACAGCAAATTCCAGGCTTGCCAGGGCTACATAAATAAGACTATCTTTAATTTTAAAAAAAAAAAAAAAGGCAATGGGCCGGGCGGTGGTGGCGCACGCCTTTAATCCCAGCACTCGGGAGGCAGAGGCAGGCGGATCTCTGTGAGTTCGAGACCAGCCTGGTCTACAAGAGCTAGTTCCAGGAAAGGCTCCAAAACCACAGAGAAACCCTGTCTCGAAAAGCCAAAAAAAAAAGGCAATGAATGCCAGGAAGCAGGGCTCGGTGGTAGAGCCTTTGCCTAGCACTCATGAGACCTTAGGTGCATTCTTCCGTACATTCAGAAAAGGGGGCATAAGAAGGGAAAGAGAAATAAAGGGATACTTAAATCACTTATAATAAAATCAGCGCTATAGTCAGAGCTAATGTTTATTGAACACTCCCAAGAGCGAGGCAATGTTCAGAGCTGTTTGCGTGTGTTGACTCTTTTTCGGCTCCCAGCATCTTTAGGGAGAAGTCACATCTCTGTCTCTGCTCTGAGAAAGCACAGAGGACAGCCATAGATGGGAAGTGACAGGTCAGAATTCATAACCTACTTCACTTCTGTTTTTGCCCAAGGCAGGGTTTCTCTGTAGCTTTGGAGCCTGTCCTAGAACTAGCTCTGTAGACCAGGCTGGCATCGAACTCACAGAGAGTCTGCCTCCACCTCTCGAGTGCTGGGATTAAAGGTGTGCGCCACCACCAATCAGCCCTACTTCACTTCTTTAAAAATTGTTCTGATTTTTATGCTGGGCATATGTCCTATTTTCTGTGAATTGGTGGAATTAAACTTTGCTTCTGCCAACCAGTTTGTTAGCAGAAACTTCAAAATATCTAAAAGTAATATCATGATGGGGGCAAATGATATCTAAAATCTTCATGCCCGGAGTCCAATATTTCCATAAAATCTTAGTGAAATGGGCCAGCAAGTTGGCTCAGCAGGTAAAAGTGCTTGCCACACAGGCCAAAAAGCCTGAGTTTGAGTCCTAGAATCCTCAGTAGGAAGAAACTGACTCCCTAGGGTTGTCCTTTGACCCTCACATAGGGGCCAAGGAATGCTCACATGTGCGCATACACAGAGGAAGGTGGGTTTGCAGATTTAAAAGAAATAACACTTTTGTGAACAAAGTCAAAATGGCTTTAGGAGTCTAGGGGGATGACTCAGTCAGTAAACTACTTGTCTCTCAAGCATGCGGAGTTCACATGATAAGACAAGTTTTGACAGACTTCACCTGTAGTCTCTGAACTGAGGAGGCAGATTCCTAGGGTTCACCAGCCAGCCAGCCTCACCAAACAGTGAGCTCCAGATTCAGTGAGAGACCTTGTCTCAAAATAAAGTGGTGAGCGATTGAGCCACCATCATCCTCTGGCTACACACGTACACACGTGCCACAGGCTCACACAATTGAGCCACCATCATCCTCAGCCTACACACGTACACACGTGCCACAGGCTCACACAATTGAGCCACCATCATCCTTTGGCTCCACACGTACACACGGACCAGAGGCTCACACAAATAAATTTCATTATAAGGAAAACTTGCTCGGGCTCTTGGTTGAAAACTTCCCCTTTTGGGGGTTGGCATCTAGAAAATGAAGGAATGAAATATAAATGATGTCACTGCTTCCAAATGCTTCTATAGAGAAGAGACATAGATTCTCCCGAGTGAGAAAAGCATCCTCACATACACAGAAGACGGCACTCGGCCCTGCCTTCTCTCTCCACCAATCCAAGCAGCATGTCAGGGAACCATCCCACCTGTGAGGACAGTTGGACGTGGAATGCTAATTTCTCTGGGTGTCAGGCACTGCCTATGGCATATTTGTGATGAGTTGAAATCCAGCCTCTTCTCTCGCTTCATTTCCATATACAATAAGAGCAGAACCAGCCAATCTCCCACATTGACTGAATAAAATTAATAGCATTTGGCTGCCCATGAGAAAGAGTCGGAAGGCCCATGCAGGAAGCAGCATCGGCAGTGCTGACATGGAGACCAGAGAACAGCCGGTGAGGGCACTAATGGTCTGGGTCTTATACCGCCTGCACTTCTGATCTTCCAGAGCTTTGGGTATGGGTCACAGAAACATGATTCATTTTGCTTTAGGGATGTCCTCCTGGTGACAGCCAACCGAAATCATTTCCGCTACACACTTGCACATTGTTCTCCATACTGGATGATAATGACCCTACGGAGTCCCATTGATCCCACAAGATATGAAAATAATCATTTATGGACGAACATATAATTGCCATAGTGAAAAGGGACAGGTGTGACTCAGGCATGCCCTTAATACCGTACCCCTAATATCCCACCCTTTGCCACACCCGTGAGGCCCTGGTTCCCCTCTTTGGAGGACATCTGTGCCCACCTGGATCTCTTGGTCTGCAACAGTTCAATGAAGCCCCACAGGGATATCTCTCTCTCTCTCTCTCTCTCTCTCTCTCTCTCTCTTTTTCTCTCTCTCTCCTTCTGTATATTTTTTTACACAAATATTTATTTTTTTATTGAGCTCTACATTTTTCTCTGCTCCCTTCCCTGCCTTTCCCCTCCCTTCTTCAACCCTCCTCCAAGGTCCCCATGCTCCCAATTTACTCAGAAGATCTTGTCTTTTTCTACTTCCCATGTAGATTAGATCTATATAAGTCACTCTTCATGTCCTCATTGTTGTCTAAGTTCTCTGGTATTGTGGTTTGTAGGCTGGCTTTCTTTGCTTTATGTTTAAAAACCACCTATGAGTGAGTACATGTGATAATTGTCTTTTTGTGTCTAGATTACCCCACTCAAAATAATGTTTTCTAGCTCCATCCATTCTCCTGAAAAATTCAAAATGTCATTATTTTTTTCTGCTTTATAGTACTCCATTGTGTAAATGTACCACATTTTACCCAAATAATTCTTTTCTCTAGTGGTAAGCAAATTGGCGGGACACTTTGTACAGTAGGATGCCGAGGTTTAGCGTTCACCTCTGTATAGCTGGTGCCTTTATCCCACGGTACACCAATGCTCTCTCATCTCTCTTCCATTTTAGGTTTCTGTAATTCTAAACTACCTGTAATTGGCATTATTAAAAGGTCAAAATATAAAAGTTGGTAGGTGTTGGGGTCTTCCTTTTGCTTTTCGTGAGAAATGACACCCTCTTGAGGATGAAGAGGCTGGGGTTCAATCTATGTTCTTCTGGGTCTGTTGAATTCTAGGTAACAGGATGCTGTTGCTACCCGGGTCCCCTACCTAGTGATTGGTATGTCCCAGAGAAAGATGCACTTTCTAGAGCATGCGCAATACTCCATACTATAGCTTCCCTGGAGGCAGCTGTGCACAGCGCCTGCAAGCACGCCCAGCTCCCCTTTGGCACGGCGAGGAAGAACTCTTCCTCAGGATATTGCATAATGCACTGGGGAGGCGATGCTTTCAATGGGTTTTTGACTTTTATTGAGTTCCAGATTGAAGCCTTTCCTGTATTGCAAGGGAGGTACTGGAGTCACTCAAGGGAGGACAGGAGTTCAACAAGGGGCAAAGCAGGCCAGTCAGCAGGGGACACCTCCAAGATGAGGCAGCATTGAATTCATGGGATATCAGTACAGGAGCAACTCAACAGATGGTTTAGATAGTGGGTGCTTCAGTATGTCTCCTTGGCATGAGATATGCACCCCCAAAGGACTCACTGGAGATTTTATTGTGGTCCCCAAAAGTCTGGGCACTAGGATTCTCCCACCAGAAATGACTAGCCCTCTTCCTTTAAGTCCTCAGGCAAACGGGGACCATTCATTAAGCTATTCCAACCTAGGGAACCCATGCCTGAGCTCTGATTCACTTGTTCAGCATGTATGGAGGAATGCTGGAAACTAGGCCAGAAAGGAGGTGGGGGAGAAAGGCTTGAGGAATGAACAAGCTGGTGAGAGACACAAGTTGTATATGGGGATGACTAAGAGCTGGGGCCTCAAATGGAGTGAGGCTGATCAACTCCAGGAGCCTGCAGGGTTGGTGGCACTGAGGGCTGGGCTGTCTAGCAGAGAGTGGAGTCACCCAAGCCTGATCTTGATAGAGCAAAATGAACAACGTAACCAGGCAATCCAGAACAAAGAGGCAGGAGGTTCAAAACTTCAAGGCCTGAAACGGTATTGCTAATGTCCTCTAATACAGTCCATCCTGTGCAAGCTGAGAGTTCCAATGTGTTATGACACTGGGCAGGAAGGCTTGACTCAGGTCACATGGGCTTGAGAGTCCTGCAATATCATAATTATGTTTGCATTTTAGAAAGATCACTCAGGCAGCAGGATGGATGGAGCAGAGAGGGGGAGCAGTCAGAGGCAGGAAGACCTTGTTGAGAGATGACAAGAGGTAGAAAGACACAGAAAAGCCTACGTGAGGCAGAGGCAGGAGATGGGGTAAGGGGTTATGGACATTGAGTGGTCAGAAAAAAGGAAAAACAATTCCTCAGTGGTCCTCATTCTGACATCTACTGATGATGGAGTTACCATTTCCTTAGAGCTGTAGGAAAAGAGACAGGACCATCTTAGGGGAAGGGTGATTGTTTGTAGAAGTCTCCAGGATCATTTACAGGGACAGCCGTTCCTCGGGAGGACTTCTAACTCAGCATGCGACCATACTGTGATTAATTGCAGAGGTGGAAAACCAAACAAAATAGCAGGACCTTCATACAGGCTAATGCAGAGAAGAAACCAGGGCGAGCTCCCAAGCCCTCTGTACCTAGAGTCCAGCAGTGACTTGTGAGAGCTCCTGAAATGCTGCCAATCAAGGAAGCTCAGTAGAGACTCAGGCCCCAAGGGTTTTATTGGGACTAATCGCATGAGCATCGAATTGCAGATTCTCAAAAGGAAAGGAGATTTTAAGTGTAAACCTAATTTCGGGTTTAAAAAAAACAAAAGAGTTTGGACAGAGTGAGCCAGTCTTCCCACTTAGGGAATGATTGGAGCCCCGCCCATACCCACATACCCAACACCATCCTTGTAGGCAGAGTTCCGTGAGGACCATGTTCACTCCTCCTACATTACCTCTGTCCTGCACGGCAGCGCATGGCTGTAAAAACATGTTGAGTGAAGCTATGTTACAAGTTCAAGAGCAGACACCAGGGCACTTGGTACTGGGTCTAAGGTTCAATGAGGAAGTCTGTTACCAGATTAGGGTTCTGGAGACGTGAGCATCTCATGAGCATTAAAACCACGATTATTCTGGGCTCAGCGGTACATCTATGAGCCTAGCGCTGATGAGCCGCTGGCAGGAGCCTAGCAACAGTTGCTCCCAAACAACTCCCAGAAAAAGTCCAGAAAGTCCAGCCCTGTACCTGCTCTTCAGACTGTTGTGTGCAGATGATGTAAGTCGAAGCTTAAGCTCTAGCATGTGGTTTGCACGCACAGTTTCCTATTTCAAAGGGCCTGGACATCAGACCTTTACAATAGAGCTGGTCACATCAAGGCTCCCACCTGGAAGGAATTTCTAAGCAGCCTTTGAAGTCAACCATTCATGTTCAATCAACCTGGTTGTCAAAGGACAAGAGATGACTGAGATTGTTCTTCTTTACTCTCGTGCCTAGCCAACACTTTTTAACGTTTCCATGTCCTGTGAGCCACTAGGAATAAAAGATCGAGGGAGCAAAGTCCTTTTCCCTCGACAACTTGTGTTCTAAGACCAGGAAAGGAATGGGTGAATCCAATGTGCATATCAGTAGTGCATTTTTTCAAAGCAGAAACAGGGTGAGTGGCCCCTTAAATACAGGGAGTAAAAGATCAAACAACCAAGCATATTAATTTCTGCATAAAACTCTGTGAAAGATGTGGTAGAACTCGAAAACTGAAATAGCTCAGTAGGCAGGGTGCTTGCTATGCGAGCAAGAGGACCTGAGAATCCCCAGAATCCATGTAATAAGTCAGGTGTGATGGCGTGTACATGTGGGTTGTTGTTTGGGCTTTGGTTTTGGTTGGTTTGTTTTGTTTTGTCTTTTTACGGTTTCTCTGTGTAACAGCCCTGGCTGTCCTGGAATTCACTCTATAAACCAGGCTGGCCTCAAACTCAGAGAGATCCGCCTGCCTCTGCAGGTGATTAAAGGCATGCACCTCCACCACCCGTCAATGGCATACAGTTGTAATCCCAGCATTGAAGAGGCAGAGACAGGCAGACCCCAGTGGCTTGCTGCCTTGTCTGGTGACTTCCAGGCCAATGAGAGACATTGTCCCCAAAAACTAAGGTAGATGGCATCCTGAGAGATACCCAAGTTTCACTTATGATCTCCACATGCACGCATGCATACAGCCACACATATGCACACACACAGAGAGAAAGAGAAAGAGAGAAACAGTCTAGAAGCGGAAATCACCGCTCACTTATTTGGTTCGAATTTCATTCCAGCAGCTTACCTTGGATGTACGGTTTAAAAAGCTGACAGTTGTTCTCAGAAATGTCCACCTCATCTGACGCCTTTGGCTTTGGCTTTGGCCTCAGGAGTTAAACACTGGGACCTAAAGTGACCTTCTGATCCAGAGGGATGATGACTGGAACCCAGGAGTTCAAGGACAGGCCTGGGCAATGTTGCGAAACTGGCCTGTGAGGAGCGCTACTTACTCTTACTTGTATGCATGTGTGCGCACATGTGCATGCGCATGTATGTGCGTGCATGGGTGTGTGTGTGTGTGTGTGTGTGTATTTAAGAGAGAGAAACTGGATTCACAGTCTGTGTTTATTGCCGTTTTTTGCTACACTCCACATCTTCTCCTGAGTGGTGGTAGCTAACAGTTTGCATTATTCTAAGTGTTTCAAGGAGAAAACTTGAAAAAAAATGTGCAAAGTCAAATTTAATAGTAGAATATAAGTTTTAAAACAAATTGCAGGTCTTTTGTATGATCTCAAAGTATACATTTAAAAAAGTAAGAGTTCCACCTTTGGGTCTTGATTCCTTTGTCAGCTTCCTTCACCCCTCATGCGTCATCCACGCAGCCTTTGTCTCTCAGCGATCAGACATGATTAGTTGATACCGTGTAGCGTGTCATCGGGAGAAGCCTGAATGTTTTGTAAGACGATTAATCTTGTTAAATGCCCCATCTCTCTTTTCAACTTCACCGAAAAATAAGGCTTATGCAGATGTCGGGGCGATTTGTTTATTTCCCTGTTTGAATTTGTGGCTCTTTAGCGTAGCATGTTTCCTTTCCACGAGGCTAGCCAAAAATAATATTGACAAACTCATGAGGGCTTCCATCTGATACTGTTGCGATCGTATGCAAATATATTTAGACAGTTAAACGAATAGGATAATTAAACATCCAAATGTCAGGAGTGGACTGGGGGGATGGGCAGCGACTCCAGCTGTCATTGCATTTTCTGGCTGGAAGTCGATGACGTATTTGAACAATACACCTTTCGAACTAAAGGCCTGGGTTGTGTCTGGTTGGTTTGTTATTCTTCTTTCGTGTGTTTGTCTTGATTTTGTTGTTTTCGGACTTAAACTGGGACACGTTATGGTGTTAGACGGCGGCAGGCGTTCTGGGGGACCATGTTTCTCTGCATGTGCTCTCAGAGATTTAAAAGGCCCCTGTCATACTCCTTCTACTGGGACCAGGCCACTCCTAGATGAGCTCACACAGAGGGAGAGGCTCTCAAAATACAAAACGAAGTTGTTTGTCTTTAAGAATATTCTGTTTTAGAGTCTCCAAAAAAAAATCCAAGAATGAAAAGAGGCTAATACTTGGTAGAAAGAGCCAAGTTGAGGAGTTGTGGCCCTCTGGTTTCTCTTAAGGAAGCTTGCTTCCCAACAAATTCACTTTGTCTGTGATATATGTGAAACTTTCTCTTCGTGACATCTTTTAAATTTCTGAGAAATATCCAACTTGGAGATAGGAGATTTTCTTTTTCCACCCTAACAAAGACTGGTTAAAGATCCACTATCATTTCCATTAAAAATATTAATATTAAAACAAAATTGTTCACTCCATATCAAGGCAGCAAATGTTTGCCCACTTTCTGGGTTTCTGCTGTCATTTTCAGGGAGTAGCTGATGCTGCCTAGACTGTCTTTTCTGAAGGGAAGGCCTGGTAGAGTTCAGGCGTAGCTCTGCCCTCCGGTCCCAGGCTGCCTCACCTCAATCCTGCCTTCTTGCAGGGCTGCCCCAGTCCTGCCTCTTCTTTGAGCTGAGAGACCCTGGGCTGCAATGGGTTGGGGCTGTTTCCTGCCTGGCAAGGCGTTGAGCTCAACCTGTTTGTCAGAATTCTCTTGTGGTTTCAAATAACAGAAACTCGACTCAAACTTGGACAAAAAGAGGGAACAAATTGGCCCACATAACCCAGAAGTTCCGCAGTTGATCCAGGCTCAGCCACAGCTCCAGTCAGGACAGTGGCCTCTGCCCTCCTTTCCTCAGCATTGCTCTGCCCACTTCCCCACTCCCCTTCCCAATGCCCCTCCCCAGACCTGTTGCAGTGGTCCACCTCAGCTGAAACCTGCTACCTTGTGTAAGTAGACCCCTCCTCCTCCAACACTGTAAACCAATCAATACTCAGCATCCCTTGGTGGCCCTACCTGTCCGCCCAGCCTGGCAATGTCACCTTAACCCACCAGCAGGTGATCCTCATATGACAGGGTGGCCTCCACTGTCATAGAAGATGGGGACAACACCTCAGTGGCTGCTGTATCTCAGAGTGTTCCTGGGCTGCATCAAAGATGTCCCCCTAGCAAAGACTACTGTTGGTTTAGTTGGGGGAGGGGTGGCTGGAACGTATGAGATTAAAAAGTCATCTGAAGCATAAAGCATAGCTTAATGGACAACAGAGCCTTCTTGCTGTATATTTTTGTGCTGAATGGATTCTGCTCTGAGAGACTTACTTTTCTTCTTCAAACACAGGACCCAGGGTCTTTGCAAATGCTTTGGCTAAAAGTAAAGCACAGAAATGGGTTTTTTGTTTTTTATCGTGGGTCCCTCTGAAGAGTTGGCCAGCAAGCTTACCTTTCTCTGATGCTTAAGTTTCCTCAGCCGGAGGTGTGCTGGCTAGTTTTTATGTCAACTTGACACAAGCTAGAGTCATCTGGAACCAGGGAACCTGAGAAGATGGGACCGGATTGGCCTGTGGTGCATTTCCTTCATTGACGGTTGATGTGGGAGGACCCAACTCGGCTATGGATAGTGCACTTCCTACCCCTCAGAGCTGCTCATCCTGGGGTCTGTAAGAACGCAGGCTGAGCAAGTAAACAGTGAGCAAGCCAGTAGGCAGCACCCCTCCATGGCCTCCGCATTCCTGCCTCCAGGATCCTCCCTGACTGCCCTGGATGATGGACTAAATACAACCTATAAGATGAAATAAACCCTCTCTAGGTGGAAAGATGGTTCAGTGGTTATGAGCACTTGCTGCTCTTGCAGAAGACCTGAGTTGAAATCCCAGAACCCAGGCTGGGTAGCTCACAAAGGCCTCTACCTCCAGATCTGTGGGGTCCAACCCTCTCCTGGCTTCTGCAGGCGCTTACATGTGTGTGCCTCACGTGTGTGTGCACATATACATGCTAATACACATATAAGTTAAAATAATAAAAAAAATTAAAAAGGAAATAACCCCTTTCCTCCCGGAGTTCATTCTGGTTCTGCTGTTTTATCTCAGCAATACAAACCCTAAGACAGGAGACTCAAACTTAAGCTTGTTCTTGTGTGCTCACAAACTTCCTGCCGTTGTTCATCGTGTTTCATGCTCAGTACATAGAAGCAGTGTAGACGGATCATTGTACTCCAGCACTGGAGACAGATCATTGTACTCCATTTTAGTGTGGAAAGTGGATCCATTTGACTGCTGTGAGATCAAATTATATTAGCTTAGCCCATTTAAAATACCATAAATCATTCATCATTTTTAAATGTTTGTAGTGGACAACTTCATACATACGTGCCATACTTTGCTCATTTTCAGCCCCCAGTGCCCTCCCTCATCCCCTCCCACTTCCCCTGAGCCCCTTACCGCCTTCAAGTCTCCCTCCTATTTTCATGGGTTATTTTCTGTTTGTTCTGTTGAGTGTGTGTGTACGTACACTGCACTCAGTTTAATCCGGGTTGCTTTTATGAGCGTGGGTAGGAAGGTATTTATTGAAGCATGAAAATCTTAACAGTAGTGACAGCCCTGAACCCAACCACATTTAAACATTTAATAATATCACTCTCTCTCTCTCCCTCCCTCCCTCCCTCCCTCCCTTCTTCCTTTTTTTTGTGACAGGGTCTTACTATGTAACCTATAATTTGATATATAGACCAGGCTAGCCTCAAACTCACAGGGATCTCCCTGCCTCTGCTTTAGAGTGTTGGGACTAAAGATGTGTGTCGCTAGGCCCAGCAACAGTTAGTCATTTTTATAAACAGTAGATACTGTCTTTTCAGCCTGAAAACATCAGAAATAAATGCAGTGTAGTGTCAACCCAAGTAATCCAAACACTCAATAGGCAGAAGCAGGAGGGTTAGGAGTTCAGGGTTATCCTCACTTGCAAGGATAAACTCTGGTACATAGACAAGTACTGGGAGGCAAGATGGCTCAGAGGTTAAGAGCACTGACTGCTCTTCCAGAGGTCCTGAGTTCAATTCCCAGCAACCACCTGGTGACTCCCAGCCATCTGTAATGAGATCTGGTGCCCTCTTATGGCCAGTAAGCATACAGACAGACAGAACACTGTATACATAATAAATAAATAAATCTTAAAAAAGAAAGAAAAGTACTGGGAAAGCAAAACCCTTAAATTAAAAAAAAATTCTATTTATTTATTATCTTGGTTAGGGTTTCTATTGCTATGAAGAGATACCATGACCACAGCAACTCTTATAAAGGAAAAGATTTAAATGAGGTGGCAGCTTTTTTTCAGAGGTTCAGCCCATTATCATCATGGCGGGGAGTATTCCAGCACGCAGGCAGAAGACTGCATGGAGAAGGACTGATACATGCTGACATGCAGTCAACAGGAAGTAGGCTGACTGTCTCACTGAGTGAAGCTTGAGCAGAAGAGACCTCAAAAAATTGCCCCCCAGTGACATACTTCCTCTAACAAGGCCACACCTCCTAAGAGTGCCACTCCCTTTGGGTGTCATTTTCTTTCAAACCATTGCATTGAGTGTATGTGCATTCTGTGGGCATGTGCTTGCTGTGGCACACAATGACGTTGAGGCTAGCTTGTGATACCTGCGATTTCATCTCCAAGGAAAAAAATCAAAACTAAGTGGTAAAATTCCTGTCAGGTAATACAAGGGCCTGGATTCAATCTTTAGCACTGTAGAATGAATGAATGAATGTATGAATGAATGATGAAATAGAAAGCTCACATGCAGATAGATAGTGACATTTATTTGCCCATGGTTTGCCATCCAGTGGCGGGGCATTGCTTTATGGCTAATCCTTTAGCCCAAGTTGGGCCGTGATGGCAGCCTGCCAGTTTGACAGGGCCATTAACTCCTTCCTGCTGATGCTGTGGGGTCACCAGCCAATGTTCTCTGCGCCCTTGTTTTGCTGTTTGTCTGCCTGAGGACTGCCATGAGTTATAGATGGTTTGAGAGTCACATTTGCATAGGTTTCTCCTCCTGCATAGAGATGGGCAGCGTTGACCAGAAGTAACAGCTAGAATACAAATCTGTCTGATAGCAGCCCAGTGTTTTGATTAAATCAAAGGATGACAAAGAGAAGTATATTCTGGCCCTCTTATCTATAGGAATGGGGCGTGGCTGCTGGACCATACCAGAATAGAAAAGCCACACTGTGATCTTATAGGGCACAGATACCTTTTGACTGGTGACCCCTCAGAAGGAACTTGAGCCAAGATCTTATCAGTGATGGAGATGGAAACACCTCAGGATTTTTTCCAGTATTGTTTTTCACTGTTTTGTTCATGGTCTTTGGTACCCTGAGGCATTTCCTCAGGGCCCCAAGTGGCCGCTTTGGGTCAGCTTCCTCTTGAGCAGAGGGCTTCATTACAACATCCATATGTTTCCCAGCTCACTCCCTGACCTCGCTTCTTTTTTTTTTTTTCTGGAATCTTTTGGCTTTTTCATGTTTCCACCCACTAATCCCCAAAGAGTCTCTTAAGTGTTCGCAGCGTATCGCCCAATCATTTTTCAAAAGCTAACTTGATAGAAATTGCTTAAGCTTGATAGAAATCGCATAAACATTCTAACTTAACCCCATATCCCAAGACAGCTAGACATGGCAGTATAGAAAAGGTGGAAATTTTAAACTTTCTCAAGTTGGCAAGAACATTCCCCTTCTGCTCACACTTGGCATTGTCAACAAGGGTCCATTCACTGGAAGGGTCGTCGGTCTCTGAAAAGGCAATATCAATACTTGTCTGAAGCTGTCTTTCCTTTGAACCCATCTTTGTGTCTTTGAAGCAGTGGTCGTGGTCTCCAGCTTTGATTCCAGCTCTGTGGACTTGAGCCAGTTTCCCTGATTTCATTAAATTTTTGGAAAGCACTGAAAGTATGGTATCATTTTATTGCAGCCTTCACATCAATCATAATTTGGGGCGGTCCTGGTGAAAGATGAGGAATTCAGACTGGGAGGCTGGAGAAAGCGGGTCCCGGGGCAAAGGAATAGAATGCAGTGTTTACTTCGCATGAGTTCAGCCACCCCGACCTTGTGGATTCTTAGCTAGCTTTATTCTAAAGCAGCTACAGTCATGTGACCCAAATCTAGTTACTGGGGGGGGGGGTATGGAGTTGAGAGGGCACACAATTTTAATGAGGCTTCTCTCTCCCTCCCCGCCTCTTCGTCCTTCTCTCTCTTCTCTCCTTATCTTTCACCCTCTTTCTCCCTTCCTCTCATTCTTCCCCTTTCTCCCCGCCTGTGTCTTTTCTCCTTCCTCTCTGTCTTCTCCCACTGTCTTTCTCTCCCCTACCTTTGTCCCTCTTTCCCTCACTGCTGACTCAGTACGTCCAGGGACTTTTGTGTGCTGGTTGTTCATGGCAAAAGCTAAACATAGAATCCACTTAATAGGTTGTCACTCACTCTGCTTCCTCCGCTCCCCAGCCGTGAACCAAGTCTGCCGTTGCTGGTTCCCTACTCCAGTGCTCTGCCCTGATTTTGCTACTTTCATATTTGGAAGCCAAACCCCAGCGCTCCCCACGTTCCTTCTCCCAACAGCACCCAGGGTTGCTTTCACTGGCAACCTCTGTCCTTGTTCCTACTTACAAAGTCGTTTTCCTATCAAAGTGTCTCTAGCGGCCCCCTTGTCTCATAGTTAGTGGAGGTACTTGTGTACATGCCGTTCGGAGAGCCCAATACAAGGGACAGTATTATAAGTACAAAGTCACTTCCAGGTTATTCAGAGTTTCAAGCAGCAGATCCCTCTGCAGGGTCCTGTGGATGCACTGAACATGACATAGGACTTGCTTTTCCTAGTCAGGCCAACAGTCACCATAGCAATTCCCAAAAAACAGCAACCAGACATTGCCCCGTTCATGTCAATACGAAGAGCCCTGTTCTGGACTGTTGCTTTATGATGGGGTCACTCTTCCAGTATCCAGATAAATGATAGAGATCACCAGGTTTACTCCGCCGGGCCCTAGTGGTGTGAAAGCGGCATGTGGCTATTGGGATTAAGAGAGAACACCCTCCAGAAGTTAGGGGCTTTGCAACCTAAACAATGAGATTCCATATAGAGCTGTACCTTGGATCTAGTTATGTTTATGACCAAAATCCTGCAAAATAGGTTATACGTGAAAAACACTGTGACAGACTCATGTCCCACGGTGCACTTCTGCCGTTCCGAATTCACGCCTCTGACTTTTGCTTTGGTTCGACTTGTGTTCTGTTGATGCAGCATCAGTGGACACCTGCACTGCCCTTGGCCATGGTGTCTTTAAGGAAAGTGACAGACTAACCACATTCCTCCCAAGCTCTTCTGTCTCTTAACACAGAGACTGAGAAACGTGTCCTGTGCAGGGTCAACAGCACCTTGACGGAGCAGGCTTAGACCCATACGGCCTGTATTGTAACAGCTCAGCTCTACTGTGAAAGCATCAACACAGCCACACAACCACACACAGTACGTACACCCTCGACTATCTGTGTTCTAATAATCCTATATTTGTAAAGACGGGCAGCTAGCCAGATTTCATATGGGGCTTTATTTTACTGACTCAGAAAGAGAGATTCCTGTGGTGCTGTGTTTTGGTAATAGCCATGCAAAGATGCTCCAGAATCCCTGCAGCCCCAACATCCCTGGGTACCAGTGGGAATGAGCTGAAAGGGCCTAAAAATGCTCTTTCCTAAAGCAAAGAGCCAGCCATGTTCCTCTGCCCATTGGAATCATCATGGGCTCCAGGGCAGAGAGGCAAAGCCATGACAGCGAAACCCCCAGTCTGTTGCAGTTTATTCGGAGAATTCTACAAACTCTTCTTTGTCGCTTTTGCTAAGGTCTACAATGGTTCAGGGAGGGGACCGATGCTTGCCGCACTGGTAGCATCTGATTTGCTATAGATGTCCAGAAGATTGCCTGGTCGTGAGTAAAAAGGGCCCGTGGTGGGCTGGAGGAGGCAGAGAAAGGAGAAGTGATGTGTTCTTTGAGACTGGATGCCATTTCATCGCCATCCTGAGCTATGACAGGAAAAGTGTCCAGGGAACGTTCCCTGCTATTAAAGTGTCTTTACGTAGCTAATCTGTGCCTTCTGTATAAGAGGAAACCTCCAGGTTTGCCAGTCTGGTTTGTGTAGGAAAACAGCTAATGGACTGTTGGTGTCCATCTGTGTCAGATGCCGGAGAATGACTCAGATGCCTACTCTGTTTATTTGAGCATGTGCCGTCATGGGAAGCTGTCACTCACCAGGGTCATGGAGAGAGCAGCAGAAGCAGGCACATTGATCTTGATAGTTCTTGTGACAGTGGTGAAGCAATGGAAGAGCTAACTTGTTAAAAAAAGAAAGAAAAGAAAACAAAGTTAGAGGAAATTCATTTTGTTTAAGAAATGCAGAAAATTGCTGGGTAGTGGTGGCACACACCTTTAATCCCAGCACTCAGGAGGCAGAGGTAGGTGGATCTGTGTGAGTTAGAGGCCAGCCTGGTCTACAAAGAGAGTTCCAGGACAGTTAGGGCTATTACACAAGAAACCCTGTCTCAAAAAACCAAAACAGAAAAAAGAAGAAAGGAAGGAAAGGAGAGACAGAGACAGAGACAGAAAATTACAGACATTGATGAATGTTTTTATTAATAATATGTGTATTAACTATTATTATTCAATTTATGACCCAAATAGAAAATGTGTGTAACATTATTGTCTGAACATCCTACAATTAGTTTTTAGGGAGTTTTGTTTTGTTTTGAAACAGAGTCTTACTGTGTATGTAACCCTAGCTGGCCTGGACCTCACTATATAGATCAGGCTGGCCTTGAACTCACAAAGATCCACTTGCCTCTGCTTTCTGAGTGCTGGGATTAAAGGTTCATGCTACTAAATGTGGCCTAAGTGTTATTTTCTCAAAGCATACATACTATACTAAACTACATTTTAAATACAGATGCTCTCGTGCCCTGTTCTAAGTATTACAAACATTTTATGTGAAAAAAATTTGCTTTTCCTGTGTTTGTTTTATATATTAGTTGGGTGTTGCCTTGTGAATCTTATTAATGTAATTTTGTTCCTTATCTTAGAATCGAATTCCCCAGGATATCATGTTTCTTATAGCATTGCTCTCTAATTGGTGGGTGGAATTGTAGTTAACTTGAAAGGCTCCGTGAGCTTATAAAATTTACACACTCATTTGTAAGACAATGTTATCTCACTTAATGAGAAATAACACTCTTCAGGGTACATTGCCTGCTGGGAAGATGGAGTTGCAGGATTAAATTGAGCCTCTCCTTGAAATAATGGGAAAGCTGGAAGAAGTTATGAAAAATAATACTTAAGACACTGGGTGTCAGCTGGGATAAAACCCTGATCGCCAAGAAATAGGAAGCCAGAAAGCAGGTCCCCAGAGCTGATGGTCCTGGCTGTTGTCTAGAAAAAGGTTCCATTCTAGTGTCTGAAAGGAGAGGAATCCCAGAGAACAGAAGCTCAGCTTGTCCCTTCATTGAGGACACAGAGAGGATGTCCCTTCAAGAAAATCAAGGCAACTAGCATCTGCATGATGGAGTATCTGAGAGGAAAATGTGCATATCTCAGAGGGCCTTCCTGCATCATTCAAGACAGTATAATCAGTGCATGTATGAAAAAACTACCTAAAGCCGAGAGAGGGGCCGCCCGGAAGAATTAAAGGAATCACGTGTGGCTACTACAAAGGCAGGAAGAGGACAGAATTGTCACAATAGTAAAACGTCTTGCCTTAGTAGTGAGGATAAAATGAATCCCAGACTAAACATAACTCCAGTTCTCTCTAACAGAGATTAAAGGCAAAACCCAGAAAGGTCAATCTGTGCGGGAGCAACTAAAATAACTGTCCCACAAAGAATATAAGAATATATATCTGGGCCAGTGAGGTGACGCCAACAGTAAAGTAGCCTGCAGACCAGCCGCACAGCCTGAACTTAGCCTTTGGGACCCACATGGTAGAAGGAGAGAACCAAGTCCCCAGTTTGTCCTCTGGCTGCCATACGCATGCATACATACATACATATATGCATACATACATACATACATACATGCACGCATGCATACATACATGTGATTTAAGTTTTCAGTAAACAAACATAAAAACAATGAATAAACAACAAAATAAAACCTGCGGCATTCAATCCAAAATTACGAAGTCTGAAAAAAAATAGGAACATGTCATATGCTGAAGAAAGCCAACTGAAATTAACCCATTAGTTTTATAAATGTTATAACTTGTAGAAAGAGACATTGAAAACAACAATCAGAACACTGACTGCTCTTGCAGGGGATCAGGTTCGATTCCTAGCACCGTGTGATGGCTCACAACTTTTTGTGGCTGTAGTTCCAGGGGATCTGATGCTCTCTTCCAGATTCCACAGGCACCAGGCACATACGTGATGCACAAACTTAACACTGAAGCAGAGCACTGGTAGATAGAAACCTTTTTTTACGTTACACGAATGTGGACTCTCTCCGCAGATCTTGCCATATTGCGCCGTAATTTTTAACCATGTTTGCCATGAGTGACTGAAAACTTGGGGAAAGAAACTGCAAGCGAGGAAAGACCACTGTGGGTTAAATCAACCAGGGCAGTGGGAAAACTGAATGCTAATGAGAAAGTAGCCAGAGCTGTGGAACACCAGCGAAGAGAGTCTGAGAGAGATGGCTCAGTGCGGAGGGACAAGTGTGAGTGTCTAAGTTCAAACCCAAAAACTCATCTAAATCTGGACCCAGAACTTCTGTTCTCTCGGTGCTCTGTCAGTGAGATGGAGAGTGGACCATCTCCAGAAGCTTGAGGGCCAGCTGTTTCGTCTTACACAGTGTCCTGTGCACAGGGTCCTGACTTACGCAGTGCTGAACAGCAGTATCTCAAAGGGGTGGAAGGTGAGGACCAATGCCCGAGGTTGTCCACTGGCATGCATATGCGCTCTGTTACATACATACCCCCATACACACACACACACACACACACACACACACACCACCCATGTACACAAATCAGACACACAATACAAATGTGTTTAAAGTTGCAGTTGCGTCAATCGACATAATAATCTTGTGTTTGTAGGACAAAATAAAAGTCTCAGTAAAATGAAGGGCAGGAGAGCCATGGGGGAAAATGGGCAAATCCACAAACAGAGTCAGAAAGTCTCAATCCCCTCTCAGTACAAATAGACTAAAGCCAATGAAGATGTAGAAGGCTAGAACATTCTACAATAGGCGCTTGGCCTAATTGGCATCTCGAGGACACTCCACCCAGCAGCAGCAGCAGAGCGCAAATTCCTTGCAAATGTGCGTAGAACATGTGCCAAGATTGGCAACGTTCTGAGCCACAGAACTGGTCTCAATAAATTATAAAGGATTCAGATCACACCAAGTTTGTTCAGTAACCGCAATGGAATTAAATGAGAAGTCAAGACTGAAAGGTATCTGGGCAATCTCCAAGTGTGTGGAAACCAAGCAGGCTCCGGTGATAGCATGTACTTGCCAGTTATCTGCCCCGTAAGGACGTGTACTCTGGAGCGAAAGGGAATTCTCAATGTAGAGATCATTTTTTGAAGTGTTTGTCTGATTTCTCTTTTGTTTATTTGGTTCTGGTTTTGTGGATAGGGTTTCTTCGTGAGGAGCAGGCTCTGTAGCCCAGACCTGCCAGACCCACCTGCCTGTGTGCTGGGATTAAAGGTGTGTGCCACCCCTCCCCCATCAATCAACCTTTAGTTTTATTTTTATGTTATACGGGGGTTTTGCCTGCATGGATCTCTTGTGTTACATCCGTGCCTGGTGCCTGTGGTGGCGAGAAGAATGTATAGGGTCCCCTGGAGGACCATGGAGGGCCACTGCTTACTAACTCCCTCCCTCTTTCCCTCTGCTTTGCTCAGCTCTTTTTCTCACACATCCCTGGCCAACCTACCTAGGAATGGTACCTCCTAAAGAGGTTGGGCTCTCCTGCATCAATAGTCAATTAGAATGCCTCACGTGTGCGGCCACAGGCTAACCAGATGTGGGCGATTCTTCAGTTGAAGCTTCCTCCTCCTGGGTGACTCTTCATTTGTGTGGAGTTGACAGCCAAGATGAGCTGTCATAAGTCCATCCCTTGTTAACGTCACACACACAAACGAATCACTTTTCTAAACCATAATTTTTCCTCTCTTGTTTATTGCTTGGAAATATTACAATATAAAGCATAGTGGAGCTTTAAATGTCCACAGTCCTTTAAAAATTCAAACACTTTAAGAGTTTGATGTAGCTTTAAAATATCCAAAAATCTCTTTAACTGAGAGTCCATGTAAAATGAAAGACAAATTAAACACATTTTTACTCCAAACAAGGAAAACCAGGACATCAAAATAATCAGTTATGCAAAACCAAAATCCAATCGTGTAGTTCCAAACGTGTAACTCTGTCTGCGTGTGGGATTCGCTCACGGTCTCAGGACTCCACAGGCCCTGGGCAGCTCTGCTGTTCTGGCTTTGCTGTCTGGAGCTTACAGAGTTTGTCTTCTAAGTCGGACCAGCTCCACTCCACACCTCAGCCATCTTTGGTTCTCTGTGCCAGGTCCTGGCATCTCCAAAAGGCGACAGCCTCCCCTGCAATGGGGGCTACACCTTCACCCATGGCCAGGGACTCCAACCCTGGTGCCAAGCTTCAGTTTTTCTCCATGACCCCTTCAACCCTGGGTTTTTCATTAAAACGTTCACTAGTAGTGGTAGTTAATAAATACAAATCAGAATCACAGTGGATTCCCCTACATAACCGTGAGACTAAGATTTTTATTATTATTATTTTGGTTTTTTGATAACAAGGCTTTTCTGTGTAGTTCTGGCTATCCTGGAACTTGATCTCACAGAGATCCACCTGACTCTTGCCTCCTGAGTGTTGGGATTAAAGGCGTACATCGCCACAAACCCAGCGAGAATGTCTAAAATTTAAAAAGATTCATCACATCAAATGCTAGTGAGGATGTGGCAACTGGAACTCCAGACTCTGCTGGTAGGAATTTATAGTAGTATAAGCAACCTGGAAGACAGTTGGTAGGTTCTTTTTTTTTTTAAAGATTAAGCGTGTAGACAAAGGGTGGGGTGTCACTCTGAGGTATTGTTATTGCCTGACCTTATGAGACTCTTAAGTTCAATCCCCAATATTGAAAAAAAGCAAAGCAAAATAAAACTTAAATATACCTACTATATGACCACACCATTTCATTCATAATATTTACTTGAAAAAACGAATAAGGTAGATGCCCATGCAAAGACCTGTGTATGAATAGTCAAAGCAACTTTTCGCTGTGCATGCTGGGACTCAGACCTGGGGTCTTGAACATGCTAAGCAAATGCTCTACCACTGCACTGAGTCCTCCACAACAGTTTGTTTATACAGCAGTACACCTTGACTTTATATTCGGATATATGCGATTTATTACAGATCAAGTTTGCCAATAAACTGTTTTGATAATGCGGTTGGGTTTGCAAAAATTACAGGAAGCACTCAGGAGGCTAAGGCAGGAGGATTAGGTTCAAGGTCAGCTTAGGCTACGTATAATGCATAACCCTGCTTCAAAACAAACAAACAAAAAAACATTGTTAGAGGAACAATCTAGTAAGCCTAACATTCAAATAATTAAAATTCCGAATAGGCAGTTGAAACCAAACAGGAAGAGGTAAAATTGTGAAGAAATAATCCTCCTCAGAATTGAAAGAGTTTCTAATCAAAGGGGTGACTAAGATGGATTCATAGACTCACACCACCGTACCTTATCACTAAGGACAAAAGAACAATGCTCAGAGAGAATGCTAAAACTCATACAGGAGAATGAACAATCATTTGTGCATAGTTGACCCAGAGTCACAGTCACATGGACCTTCTCAGCAGTGACGAGGAGGCTAGACTACAGGAGAGCATTGTCCCCACACCCGGAACGAAATTCTTAGCGATATCTCTATGTCCAGCCAAGCTATCTCTCAGTGTGCTAATCATGAATGCAAGCCTCATGGCCTTCAGGGTGCTGCTGGAGGAGCACTGGGGTCACCTAGGGTCATCATGGGTGTGTCCAGTACAATATGGGTCAAGGAAATGGAAACCCAGACAGCAGAAAGACTCCATTGATTGTGGAACAGGAAGTGCCCGCTGTGGGGTTTGTTTTCTTAACCCTCCGAGATGATGATGCCAGAAGGATGGCACCAGAGAAAATCTTTTTTTTTTTTTTTTAATGCATTAAGAGATGAGTTAGAGGACTGGAACGATGACTCGGGGAGCCCGGAATTCAGCTAAACAGCATGTTAATGTTTAACATTAAAGCAAAGCAGGCGCTTCATCCAAGAGCCGAGGAAGCAGAGATAAGAGGAACTGAGCTCTGGCCAGCCAGGCCAGCCAGGTCATCGTGCTGCAGGTGTGGAGAGAGACCCCATCTCCCAAAGCAGCGGGGAGAGAGTGTGAGGAAGAAACCTGAAGGGGGCATCTCTGCAGGCTCGTAGGATACACACAGAGCTCAGTGTTCGGGCAAACAGACCGTAGTCTTTTCAGAAACCATGATGGAAAGATGGCCTTGCTGTGCATAGTTACATAATCCTAACCCAGCCTGACCTAACGTAGTTCTGTAGTTAGGGACCCAAGGAGACAGGTGTGGGGATGTTGAGCTCTCAGTCCTCCATATCTACATCAGAAAGCCAGTGGGTAAAGCCTGAATCTGCAAGGCCAAACTAACAGAGGAAGAAGAAGGTGTCTTAGCATTTCTATTGCTGTGAAGAGACACCTTGACCATGGCAACTTTTATAAAGGAAAAGCATTTTATTGCAATTGGTTTACAATTTCTGGGATTTAGTCCATTATAACAGTGTTGGGAAGCAGGGCAGCATCAAGGCAGACATGGTGCAGGAGGAGCCAAGAGTTCTACATCTGGATCAGAGGGAAGAGAGAGTGAGCCCTGGGCCTGGCTTGAGCTTCTGCAACCTCAAAGCCCACTCCAGTGACACACTTCCTCCAATAAGGCTACACCTACTCCAACAAGACCACCTGTCCTAATACTTTCAAGTAATGCCTCACCCTTCAAGCCTATGGGAGGCATTTTTATGCCCACATACCACAGAAAGGAACAGCCAAGAGTTAATGGTGTCTTCCTCGTGGGAGCAGCAATGCTGTTGGGGTAGGCAGCTTGTCGTTTTTTATAAGCCTTCTGGGATGATGTAACCTCTTAAGCCAAATGCGTGATTCATTCTGGCAAAAATTAAATTAGAAAGAACAAGGATTGACCGTCTTGTTCCCTTACTATTTCTTCTCTTCTCCTTGATTGATGCTAAGGATTGAACCCTGGTCCTCATGCATAAGTAAGAGCTGTGCCATTCAGCTACACTCCTAGCCCCTCTCCTTATTTTTAATACTTGTATATGTGAGCAAAAAAGGGAGTCACAATTTGTGGCTGAGTTAAATAGAGTTGGTCTTCAAGTTTCCCTATCTTCCACCTCTGGCATCCACCCAGAGAAAGATGGTCCCCTAATGATGTCCCCAGCAGTATTCTTTGTGGATATCAAGGAAGCCAGTTGAAGTTGGGAGGAATGGGACAGATAGTATCATGGTTAAAGGCTCTTGCCACCAAGCCTGATAACCCAAGTTTGATGCCCAAAACCCATGTAGTAGAAGGAGAGACTTGATTGCTGCACATTGTTCTCTGTCTTCTACATGTGTGCTATAGCATAGTACATACATGCATGCATGTGTGTGTGTGTGTGTATGTGTGTGTGTACTCATGGATGCTGTTGTTTATTCCACAGATAATAATAAAACAACCAAGTGAGTAGTCTGTGCCGGTAGCCTGCCTGGAATCTTTTCTTACTTTATCTCCATAGTGTAGACATTGCTGCACTGTATTTACTTATGACTGACGAAAGCTCAGTGAGCTAACTGCCCAAGAGCCATGCCTCTCTGTGAAGCAGAAGCCCTTCCCACCAGTCCTGACCTGGTTCCTATAGCTACTGCCCCTTCAGATAGACTGCTGACCCATCTAGAGACAAGGTCCTCACCGATCCTTCTCATTGGTACCAGGAGCGCGGCACAACTGCACTGAGCATCACTGCATCTCTCTCTGCATCTATAGAGGGATGGAGGAAAGACAGTCATCCTCCAACTACTGCAGGGCTGCCGAGGAGTTCAGGAATGGCGGTGGCGATGACATGAGGAAAACGACAAGGACCTCTATAGAAACCCAGTGGGACATTGAAGTAATAAGGGCGGCGGCGGGGCTGCGTCCCCAACACCCCGGCCGCCTACCCGGCTAGCTTATGCCCCGAAATAATTACACGGACACTGTATTCTTTTAAACACTGTTTGGCCCATTCTCTTCTAGGCTAATTCTCACATATTAATTTAGCCCATGTCTAATCATCTGTGTATGGCACCCCAAGGTGCGCTTACCAGGAAGATTCTAGCCCATGTCCATCCTGGGTCGGAGCTTCATCCCGGGAGCGGGGCATGGCGTCTCTCCCAGGCGTCTGCTCCGGAGAGGAGAGCTGTCGCGACTCTGACCTCACTTCCTCTTCCTCCCAGCATTTTGTTCTGTTTACTCCACCCACAGGGCCAAGCAGTTTCTTTATTGGCCAATGACCTTCCTCCATCAGGACATGGGACGAGACACACGAAAATGGCTCAGTGCGCATAACTAGTGATCTCTGTGTTTCTCTGGGGGAATAGACCTAACAGAGCATTCGCGTGAAGATGGACCAGCTAGCTAGTCAATGCCTTGCCTTAGAACTCTCTTCCTTGAATTTTGCTAACCCTCTAGAGCAGTGGTTCTCAACCTTCCTAATGCTTCTACCCTTTAATACAGTTCCTGTTGCAGTGAACCACCCCCAACCATAAAATTATTTTGTTGCTACGTCATAACTGTAATTCTGCTACTGTTATGAATTGTAATATAAACATCTGATATGCAGGATATCGGCTATGGCACCCCCCACCCCAAAGGTGGGTTCTCAACCCACAGATTGAGAACCACTGCTCTAGAATTAGTTAGCAAATCGACATTCCAGGTATAACTATAATTCCTCCAGCTTCCCAAAGATTTTGGGTGCAGTCAAACCTGAACCCTTGAGTATATTATGTCAGCACTTTGCTACTAAGTCACACCCCGGCCCAGAAGATTTTAACTGACTGTGTAGGTAATTCTTCAGTGAGGCCGTGCAAGTAAGAACTCTTCACCGATTCCTAAAATCGGTGTGAATAATCCACGCCTGGTCTAGGAAGAGTGGCTGGAAGATCTGGGTACTTATTCTATTCGTACCACTTTAGAAATGCTTGTGTTTTACAGTCGGAAGGTATTGTGACTCCCTGCAGTGCCTTGTTCCAAAAGACGATCTTTGCAAAGGTTCTGGTCCGACTGACTATAAGCCAACACCATTCTTTTTGTGTTTGGGGAGGGGGTTGTTCTGTTTGAGGGTGGGGGTGTTTTTTGTTTTTTGTTATTTTTAGCCAGGGTTTCTCTATGTAGTCCTGTCTTTCCTAGAGCTCACTACATAGCCCAGGTTGGCCTCGAACTCACAGAGATCCGCCTGCCTCTGTCTCTTGAGTGCCAGGATTAAAAATGTGTGTCACCATGACTGGCTGCTAACACCAGTCTTAAGCAGACATTAACTTTATGTATATATTTTGTCTGCATGTATGACTATACCCAAGTGCTCATGGAGGCCAGAAAGAGAATATCAGATCCCCTGGAACTAGAGGTCTAGACAGATGTGAGTCACCAGGCTTGGCAGCAAGCACCACTGAGCCATCCTGACAGCCCTAATGTACATTTCTAAACATTGTTGACAGAAAGTGAGGTTTCTCATTGTCAGAAAAGATTTGGGAGATTAGCTATAGTTAAAATCAGGGTTGCCTGGTAGTAGTGGTGCACACCTTTAATCCCAGCACTCAGGAGGCAGAGGCAGGTGGATCTCTGTGAATGTGAATTCGAGGCCAGCCTACACTACAACGCTAGTTCCAGGACAGGCTCCAAAGCTACAGAGAAATCTTGTCTCGGAAAAGAAAAAAAAAAAACAGGGCCCTGAAGACAAAAGGCTTTTTTTTTTCAGTCTTTGCACAAGAAGCCATTAAAGTGACATGGCAGGAACTTTGATTTAGCAGCTCCTTGGCTATTTTAGGCAGGAGCACAGAGTTAGCACAGAGCCCCACTGACCCCAGGCCTGCGGCCAGCGGTCGATTCCCAGGGCTCTCCTTTTTTTTCTCTCTCTCTCTTTCTTCTGTAGCACTTTGCAGAGTCTGGTCTGGGAGCCACACTCTGCACTTGGTGCGAGTGTTCACGGTCTTGGTAACATAACTATACGTTGTGCTTCCTCAGCAGGAAGAGTGGACATGGCTGTTTATCCACAGGTCTGAGAATCTCTCACTGCAGATCCTGTGGTTTCTGGTCTGCTGTCCCTTGTCCCAAATGAGCAGTCTCGATTCTCAGAAGTGATTGCTGCATCCTTGGAAAGGAATGTGGGACTCTTGGCATTGCACCCGTGTCAAAAACTCTCCCACTTCAATGAAATAAGCTGAAAAATGGAAGAAAGACAGCTCTCACTTCCTGTCGCTTAATAGCTTGGCTAGGTTTTTGTCCCAGGATTATGACAGAATTAGAATGACCAGAAGACATGCGGCCACCCATATCTCTGGCTCTAGGAACCAGAGGCTCCTATTCTGCCTTGAAGGTCTTGGTCCTCCACCATCTGAGAGTGCATGGAGAATAAGCCACACCCCTTATAGAAACAGTCTTTAACAAGCAGGAGGTGAGGGGAGATTCTCCTTATTTACCTTAGACACTGTGGTTGGTAACTTTATCACATGGTCCCAAATACACTTCCTTTATAGGGTCTTCTTAAATTTTGTCCCCTCAAGTGACTCTGAGCTTTGCCAGCTGTTAGTAAGGAGAGCGGCAGTCTTGGGAACAACTGCCATCGCGTCTCCAGGGGTACTTCCCTGCAAGGGATGCCTTTGACCCAGAGATGGAGCAGTAACACTGTGGCCAGCATGATCAAGCCTAGTCAGCCTGGTGTCGTCCGTCTCCAAGTCTGGAGCCCACAGATGATAGAGGCACCTTGGAATACTTTCTTTCTACAAGGACCACAGAGCGCCCATTGCAATGCGCCTTATAGGGAAGTTATTATTGAATCCTTGGCACAACGTTACTCCGACACCTGCAGGCGTGCATGTATGAATGGCTTGTGCTGGCTGTCCCAGCACAAACAGCAAGCATAGCTTCCCTCCCACAGCCTCCTGTCGGTAGAGAAGCACAGTAGTAACCAGGGAAACGTCAGCTCCATGCTAGGAGCCTCCCTCTTAAGCAGGTAAGATAAACAAATACAGCAGGTCCCCAGTCACTAAATCAAGTATCCAAGCTTACCCTCAGTTTACCATCTGAGAGCCAGAATGGGATGGCCCACTGGTGTGTGACAAATTGAACCCCAATTTCGCTAAGACGTCTGTCACCATGAGACACTTGCGTTAGAGTCCTGTGTGGGTGACAACAGTGTCCTGGACCAGCTAGCACCGCACTGTTGCTCCTTCTCCTTGTTCTGCCTCAATCTCCCCGCTGCCACACTCCAGGGCCAGCAGGGCAGGGAGTGGTCAGTGAGGACTGGGGGGTGGCATTATTGGCTCCCCACCTGGGCAGCAGCAGATCAAGGGGAGATAGCATTTGAGGTGTTAAACCCTTCTGAGCTGAAGGGGAAACAGGAACTGTGGGCACCACGTAAAACTTGCTTTTCCAAGTCATGGTCTGTGTCCCCTGGAGTCTTGTGGTGCCAGGTGCCCACCCAGTCTATGGCTTTGAATTTCCACCAGGCTCCTAGGGCTCTGGCTGAGAAGAGTTTCTAAATGGGGGGTCAGGAGTAAGAGAGGGGAGCAGGGGGTAGGAACTCCATTCCAGCTTCTGTAGCTCTCTGCAAAGAGCTGATGAGAGATGGGAAGAGGCAGGCAGGTGGGTGCTAACCCATCACTGCGTTGTCTCATGAAGAGTGTCTAGGAACAGGGACAGGTAAGATGGCCTCTGAAGAGCCAGGAACCAGATGTTGCCTCTGCCTGTAATGCAGTTGGAAGACGTGTGCCTGTTATATCATAACGAGAATTCCCGAACCCTCTGACGGGCAGCACAGATCGTGGGAGCAGTGTGTGAATGGGGTACCTGCCTTCTCTCTTAGTATGCCAAGGCCTTTTGCTGAAGGGGACAAAATGACAGTGCTGAAGGTCTCAGCTCAGCAAAGCAGGAAAGAACCACATTCCTCCCCTAGCTAGCCATCCCCTAGAGCACTTACCTTTGTAGCTTGCTATCCTCTCACCTTGCTAGGCCTGGTGGCCCTTGGCCTGTAACCTGAGGACTTGGGAGATTAGTCACAGGAAGATCAGGAGTTCAAGGTCAGCCTGGGCTACCTGAGACCCTCTTTGAAAAAAAAAAAAAAAACAGGCCCCACCAACCTCCACCCCCAAACAAACAAAAAAGACTGTAAAGTGAGGAGAAAGCAGGATCTACTTCAGAAGGTGCTGGAAGCTGGATGAAGCTGGCTGTCCTCAGTGTAAAATACAAGTGCCGCTCCAAGGCGATGACACAGAAACATGGAACATGAGCAGCCACGTCCAAAGGTTGTGTGGCGCGTATTACCTGTGCAACCTTGGACGTGTAGTTTCCCCTCTCTAGATCTCACTGCCCATGTCATGGAAATAATAAACACGCCTCTTGCGGAGGTGACTGAAAGAGTAGAAGGGGGAACACACTCAGCTGTGTGCCCAGGGCAAAGCGTCACACAGGAGTCCCTGTTGGAAGGGAAGCCAGTTCACCAGGTGTCTGGAGGGTGGGGTCTGTGCTGCACCCACAGGCTTTAGCTTTGACAAAAGTCCTTGATGGTTGGTGAGGGGGCATTGATCTCAAGTTCTGTATGCAAATTTGACTTAGAAAAATAAGCTTTGAGACTCGATGGTGGTTGCTCCGTCCTGTGGGACCACCCGGGAGGGTAAATGGGCTACATTTTGGAGGAGGTGTCCTATGCTTTCTGTATTTGGTTTCCTTGCAGAGTGAAGGCAGGGGCCAAGCTGACGGGCCTGCCTGTGTCCACAACCTGGTGTTCTGCAGGGCTGTCATGAACTGTGCAGTTGGTGTATGTCTTCAAGTGAACAGCGCCGTGATTAATCACTTTGTGGACTTGGCTCATGAGCGATGCTCTGTTTTCTCTTCCAGATGAGCACGATGCCAGGACTGCCCACCCGGCCCTGCTTTTATGATATAGACCTTGACACAGAATCCGAGCAGGTGAAAGGCTTGTTCTGATGGAACGACACACCCACAGGACCTGAGCCAGGTGGGTTGCTGTGACTTGGGTCTTGCAGTCAACTCAAACGCTTTCTTGTGTTGTGTTTTTCATGTTTATTATAAGCGTGATCGAGTAAGTAACTTGTTTCCTAGGTCACCACAAGTTCGTACCTAAAAGCTGCCTATGACTTGGATCCCCTCTCAAAAGTAGACATGTCCCCAATGTACCTGGGCTTGAGTCTGGTAGAAGTTAGATCATGCCATCTCTGGTTATGAACTTGATTGAAGTACTTCTTGTCCTAAGAATGGCCAGCGTCTACTGTCATTTAAGACTAATTTCCTCCCTTACTACCACACATCTTGGTACAGAGTTCCAGCTGTGTTAAGGAAATCTTGGGTTTATTTCTCAGGGATGCCATACCAAAGTACCACGGACTGCGTGGGTTAGAATAGAGCTGTGAACTGCTGTCGTACAGGCTGGAAGTTCAGGGTCAGGGTGTCAACTGAGCAGGTGTGCTGCTCCCTCTGAGGGATGCCATGGCATCTTCCATCACCATGTCATTGTGTCCCTACTACCTCTGCCTCTTCGGTTTTCTGTACCTTCTCTTTCTGTGCTTCTGGCCTTCTGGGTTCTCTTTTTCTCCCAATCACACCCCCCCCCCTTTCTTTTCTTCTTTTTTAGTTTATATGTGCATGTGTTGGCGGTAATTTTGGGTTATTTTTGGTTTTTGAGATGAGAACTCACTAAATAGCCCAGGCTGGCTTGAACTCATGACTCTCCTGCCTCTCCCTCCCAAGTGCTAGGCTAGTACTTTGTCCTCTTTTCCTAAGGACCCCAGGCAATTAGAGTCAGGCTCAGATTAAAAACATTATCTTAACTTGATTATTCTGCCAAAAACCCTGCTTTCAAATGCAGTCGCGGGGTCACTGTCACAGGTGTCCAGGGGCAGGATTCCTACATACTTTTGGGAGAACACAATTCAACTCTTGACTATGGTTGGGATCTTCTCCCTCTGGAAAGCCACATACAATGGATAACAGGTCTTCCTTGAGACACAAGATATTAGAAACCTTTCTGGACTCTGACCCTTCAGTTTAAGAGAGTAGAGCTTTTTAGACCTCTCAGGGCTGGGGGATATGGGCCTTATTGCTGTACATCCCTCAGTGGTGAAACAATACCTTCTGGCTTCTGGCTTGGCTGCCCCTCTAAAGAAAATGATCATACTTCCAACATTCCTGCCCAGAACTCCCAGGCAGAAGTTGTAAAGGTTTTGGGGTTTCCCTTTACATCCATATATCAATGTGTTCTCACCATATTCCCAGGGTTCCCCAAACTTTCTCTCAACTCTCTTCTTTAGCCTAGAACCCATCCTTCTTGGCATAACACCATGTTCTGGGCCTTTGGGTGGACTCGTTTGACCCAAATATCCTTCAACACCTCTGAGTTAGGACCCTACACAGGATGCAGAATTCCCAACTCTTTGGAGTTCAGCACTAATATCTAACCATTTTATGGGTTTGGGGGCGCTGATGTCTGGGGGTGAACTCGTGTGCTTGTGGAAATGAAAGGACAACCTCAGGAGTCCTGCTCGGGAGCTAGCCAGAGTGTTGCTGTTGTTGTTTAATTTTAGATAGGTTTTCCCACCAACCAGAAGCCTGCCAAGTAAACTATCCTGGGTGGCCAGAGAGTCCCAAGAATCCTCCTGCCTCTACCTCTTCAACCCTGGGATTACAAACACATACCCCTATACCTGGAAATTCCTCTGTGTAGGCTTTGAGGATCGATCTCAGGCACCCATGTTTGCAAAGCCCCCTTTGGTGTTTTGAGAGGTGCCTCATTTGGTTTTGATTTTGGTTTTCTTTCCTATACATTTTTTTTAATTGGATGATTATGACCTGGGCTCTGGTGAGAAAAGTAAGGAGCCTCTTAAATGGACTCATATTGAGCTGAGGTGTGGGATAGCTGGCTCCATGCTATGGGTGGTACTTTGGTGCCTGTGTGTGTTTGTGGCTGAGAAGTGGGAAATGTCAACCGTGGCCGCCTGTTTGATCTTCTTCATCCTGAACAAAGAACACTCCCCGCCCCCCAGGATGACATCAGATGAATGGTTTAACAAAGGAGCCCATGGGCTTGACCTTTGGCAACAGTGCTATTTCAGTCTTCTGTTGTGCAGTGCTCTGTGTTGGAGTTCCCAGCTAGGCCTCGGGAAAATAACGGTATTGTTCCTTTTAAACCAAAAGTTGAACCTTGTCCTAATTTCTTTCACGTCGCAAACCCTATATGGTACATATATGTCATTTGAGTCTCTCACCTTTGATGTATAATATTTTTTCCTGACTTTTGGTCAGTTTTCATTTGTTTTCAAAGTAGATCATATGAGCCCAATGCCACAATAATAATAATAATAGTAATAATAATAAATTAAGACTGAGGTAATGCCAGGGATGTGCTGCCCTTGGCTATACCAATGCATACACCTAAATAAATTTCTTGTGGCTTAGCCTAGATGTTCCCTGGAAAGCCCCTCAGATTTTATCTGAAGATGAGGTAATCCGGGAATGGTGGCTCTAGATGTTAATCCCAACATTTTGGAAGTAGGGGCAGAAGGATCAGGATTTCAAGGTCATCTTGTCTACATAGTGAGTCCCAGGTAACCCTGGGCTGAACAAGAGCCTATCAGAAACTAACGTGTAAGGAATTGGAGGAATGGCTCGCTGTTTGAGAGCATTGCTGCTCTTGCAGAGGACTCACGTTTGGTTCCCAGCACCTGTACTGGAGGGGCTCACAACCACTTGTAACTCTAGCTCCAGGGAGATCTGCTTATCTCTCTGTGGACAAACTGGGATGGATGGACAGATGGACACACACGTACACACACATACACACACACGCACGCACTCATGCACATGCGCTGAATTTTAAAATGCGTAATTAAAATGGAACAGGGGTCTGTGGTAATGACCTTCTGACATGCCAGATACTCTGCTCAGCACCTCTCAATGGCAGTCCCCACATCTACAGCAGGGTTGTCCTAGTATAAACTACAGAGGCTTCAGGAAGATCGGTCCTCTGCACGTGGTCACAGAGAGGAAGTGTCTGAGGGCAGTGTGCATCCCCACTGCACAGGGCTTCTGTCATCGTAGCTAGTGTGTGTCGTTTTACCACACCAGTCGACGAGCACAGAGAGGTCCAGCCAGTGAGGTATGATGTTTCAGGGCTGTGACCGCACAGACCCAGAGAGGTCAACACACTGCACAGCTCATGGCTACGGAAGCCAAGATCCAACCCAGATAAGCCAGCTCACAGTGTGACCCAGTCCTGACACCCCATTCCCTACATCTACTTAGGCCCATTCCAGAAGATGGTATCTGCTGGTGAGTAAATGTGGGCTATTTTTAAAATAACCAAAGATAAGTGCTTGGGTATTCAACTCTGAGCTCGAAATTTATCGAAACTGGGTGTAATAGGACCACAGCAATGGGACCGTCTCTTACCTCACCCTCTCCTTGAATGGCATTGCTTCTCCTTTATCCAAGGCTGCTGTTTTGTGAAATGGCTTAATACCATTCTAGGCTCGCTGGGCAGTAGTTCAAACCCCATCTTTTGACCCTGCTGGAACAATTGAAAACGGATCTGGTGTCCTCAGATAAAAGCTTTCTACAGATAACCACTCCCTCTCCGTGGCTCCTGTAAATATCGTCCCTGCTTCCCGTTCCTCTCCGCTGTGGCAGTCCAGTACCACTTCTCTCTATACCCACGGGTCTGTAGCTGTTGAGGATGTATGGGGAAAAAAATTAAAAGCGTTTCATCTTGGACAAGGCTCCAGTATCGAGAATATTGTCGGCACACTTTATTGCCACAGGTCGTTCTGGACTTTCAGCAGCAGGGCAGCGTCACCGTCCTTCAAGGAATACAGAGGGGACTTGCAGCTGTGCCCCACCGGGGACGAAGATGAGCTAATGACTACCTTCCTTCCACCCCTTTCTCGCCTTTCCTGCCTCCCTCATTTTCCACCCAGGAAACATCGTGAGACTGAACATGAACGTGTGATTCCAAGAGTCACCAGGGCTTGAGCCCAGCCCCCTTTGTCGCAAGACTTCCCCGGAGTTCTCTTGCTATTGTTAACCTGAGGCATGACTCATTCTTCTGGATGTCACTAAATAGAAATCTTTCTAATAAGTTTTGGCCTCGTGAAATCCACCCTGTGTTTCAGTTGTCTGCTTCACCGGGTTTGTGTTGCAGGGGATGCTTCTCTCTCATCTACCGGCTTCTCGTTCTCAGCCTTTATTGTATTTCTAAGCCTACAAATGCTCCGCCAATAAAGTCTAGCAGACTTCCTGGAAGACCCAGGTACCCTCCCTCCAATCCGCTGAGCACTGTTTAGTACACGCTGGGGTCCACTCTGGTTCTGCTGTGAACACCAGTGTTTTGCCAGAAGTTTCTTTTCTAGAGTTGCCCAAGCTCGTTTCTTCCCTAATAGACGGCAGAAAATGCCCGAGATGCTTACTGATCAGACTACTCTTGTGTCAGCTGGCCGCATGCATGCCTTTCCGTGGGCAGACCTGTTCAACCCCAACTACCGCATCAAAGGGGACCCTAGAGGAGGACCTCAGCCCTGTGATTTGAATTTGGGAATATTGTCTTTTGCTCCACCACTGCAGTGAGCACACACCTTTTCTTTCCCCCTCTTGCAGGCAGGTATCCAAGATAATAGCAGCCCTGGCTATTTCCTCCTTTCTGCCATCTGATGACTGTGAAGAGTCTTCCTTATCTAGCTTAGGCACCAGCTGTGACCTTCTTAATCCCCCCCAAAGGGAACTTGGGGGCACAACACACTTACTGAAATAGACTATTTCACATATGAATTTTGGACTGGGGATGTGGATCAATGGTAGAACATTTGCCTAGCATGAGCAAGACCCCAAGATCAATCTTCAGCATCAGGAGGCGGGATGTTTTTCATATATTCATCTTCTAAACTATGTTCCCAGTGGATCACCTTCCAAGGTTCTTCCTCCATTCAGAATAAATAATAATTCATTTTTACATCTTCACCTTAGCTGTTGCCCCCACCCTCGTTCCCATTTATAATTAGACTTTGCGTGTTTTTGCCAACCCTTCAGCTTTCCTTACACGTGGGACCATGTCAGATGTTCGCGGTGCATGCCTGTAATCCAAATCCTGAGGAGGCAGGCAGGTTGCAAGTTCAGGCTTGGGCTACACATTGATCACATCTCTCACAAAGAGAAAAAAATGTGGAACAGAGACTCTTCTCTGTACACAAAGCCATAGGACACAAATTCAGCGGCTAGCCAACCAGTGTCCATTTCTCACCTCAGCAACCAGGAAATTCTTACCACACCGAGGGCATCTATCTCCAGCCCACAGAGGTCCCCCTCCTCTGCCCAGCAGTGCCTCCCCTCCCCTGGACTCTCTGTCTCCCCAGTGAGGCTGCTGTGTCTCTGAGGAAAGAGCCAGCGGCTTTAGCAGACAGCCCTCCTCACATGCCGTGTTTTCTTTCCATTCATGTTTGTTATGCTTGCTGTGTTTCTGGTTTCTGTTTACTCCCCTGACTTGGACTCTGATGTTGGGGGGTATTTGAAGTTTCGTCCTCCTCTCCATCACTGTCTTCTGTCTTTACCCCGCCCGGACATCTCCCGTGTCTCCAGACTGCTCAGTTATCTGTGGGAGGCAAAACTACCCGATTTCAGCAGAATGAACTCCTTTGGCCCACAAATAAATCCCTCCGTGTATAAACTCAGATGAAAGGCTACATACTGGCATTTACATTTTTCCTGGAGTGGGACCATGTTTTCTTCTGGGACTTAGATGTTTTGCTTAGTTATTGTTTTTCAAATATAGTCTCATCACGTTCTTTCTCTGCAAGACTGCAAAGAGCTGGGCATGGGGTCCATGTCTGTAACCCCACCGTTTGAGAGGTGGAGGCAGATGATTGGAAGGCAGGCCTAGACTACATACTAACCTCAAGGCCAGCCTGGGATAGAGAAAACTCTATCAAAAATAAATAAATACATTTTTTAAATGTTAGAGAATTCAAGATCTCCCAAAAATCATAACAGTTCTTTTTTGAAAGAAGGCAACGAATCCTCAAATGTCCTGGGTCTATTGCTCATCTAAAGACTGTAACAGCCCCAGGATGCCACATATTATGCAGATCCAAAATCTGCAAGTTGTGGAATTTCTGGACTGTCTTGGGAAGTTCAGGGGTTACCATGTAGTACGGCACTGACTCATAGTTATGGGGTGCTACGTCTGATTCTCCGTGTGCATATGTGTGGGGTCCGTGTTTATTAGGGACACACTTATGTGCAAATATACATGTGCATATGTGTGGGGTCCATGTTTATTAGGGGCACACTTATGTGCAAATATAGGTGTGCATATGTGTGGGGTCCATGTTTATTAGGGGCACACTTATGTGCAAATATACATGCAATGCATGGGGGCTAGAAGACATCCTTGGATCTCACGCTCCAGGTGCTGGACCAGTTTTGACAATCTCCTGCTGAGCCGGAACACACTAAGAGTGGCTGGTCAGTGAGCTCCGGGATGCGCCTGTCTCTGCCCTGATTCTCATTTCTCACACGGGACACATCCCACCTAAGCATCCCAGCCTTGGCTTCTGAATGGAGTCATTTCTCTACTCTTGGATTTTCTTTCTAACTATGGCATAAGTAAGAGTTTAACACCAGAGAAAGAGGCGATTAGGCTCTGAGACACTTCTCTTTGTTTTTTTAGGCTCTTCAAACAAAAGAGGGGAAAAAAAGTCTCCTTGCCTTTTTGCTGCAGTTGGAGAAGAAAGCGAGTTTTGAAACCTGCTTGTTACGCAATGCTGGAGAAAGCGTGAGAGCGGCCAAAGACTGCTTCCTCCTGCGAGATGGATCGTTCCCGGCCAAGCCATGCTCAGCGGAAGGACCTGCGCCTCAGCTGGAAGAAGCAAAGTTACTCTCGGTGCCTATAGAGTTTACACCGTTTCTGCTGCTTATACTTTGGAGTGTTTATTTTACAGGGACTGGAGGATTACCAGAGTGTGAACTAGAAGCTAATGTTTTCCTCTGTGGAGTTTCCTCTTTTGTCTTTTCTATTCTCCTTTTCCCCTCCTCCCCCGTGATGGAATGGGATGCCAGGCCTCGGCTTGCACAGCTTCTACTGCTAAGCTGTATCTTTATTTTTGTCTTTGAACTGAAAATAAAAATGTTTCTAGAAAACCACCCAACCAGTGTTCAATGCCGAGTAAAACCGTTCTCCCGGATGTCACTGTCCATGGGACTCTGGTGGGATTGTCACCTGGCAGATTTGTGGAGGAAATTGCAAGTGCGGTCGGCACCTTGTAAACGACAAGGAAACTGTCACAGGGAGAGAAATGTCTGGGCAGCTAAACTCTTCGACCGTGGAAGGTCGGCAGGCCTCTTGGAACGAGGTGCACTGTCTGCATGACTTTCAGGTCTCAGGGCAGTCACTTACCTAATACAAGCTTATGAAGCTTCTTCCACCATGAATGAATGGCAATGGCCATTCAGCTTTCTGGGCCCACGGGGCAAGAGAGTGCCTCTTAAAGGTCAGGTGATTGGCAAATATTTTCCCTTTGGTCCAACTGAATGCAAAGTAGAGAATGTTCTATGGCCTGTTCCCTACTTTTTGACCCTTCCTTGTCCCTTTTTTTCCCCCTTGCAATAATATAAAATTATGTAAAACTTAAAACAAAACCAAGGATTCAGAAACAAACAAGAAGTAATTGTCCCCTAAGCAGTATAAGTAAACTTGCCACCATAAATATCCTAAACAACCCGGGGCACATCCTGCAGGATGCTTCCTGTGTGCCCTTAGGATGCCCACTCCAGTGACCCTGCTTGGCCCGTAAAGTGCCTTTATGCACAGTTTAGCTTGTTCCAAAACATTGTTTGAAAGCTAAAAAGCCCATTCAGAGTGCCTTTCCCAAGTGCAATTTAGCTTAGTGATTCTAAGGTGCCCTTCCTGGTCTCTGCTCTTTTTTGGGGAGTCCACCTCTCTGCATTCGCACTTTCCCTGTGTCCTCGGTCCTTAAACCTATGCGATGCTAAGTTCTCCACTGGATGCACTCAGGAACAGTAGCTCATTGTGAGCTCAGAGTTAAGGAGTCGCAGGCAGCCACGGGCTCCCTCACCGTATGCCTGCCATGCCTGCCCCACTATATGGACTGTGTTCTCTTAAACCATAAGCCAGAATAAATCCCTTTCGTCCTTAGGTTCCTTTGTCAGGAATTTAGTCACAAGGGTAAGAGGTTAGTGATCTAATCTCCAATGTGGGAAAACAGTTTGGAGTCTCGTTCAAGAGCTAAGCAAAATGTCTGTGACTCACGAATTTCCTAAAAGCAGGTTAGTGTCCACAGGCCTGGGCAACCAACATGGGACATCGCAGAAGGATCAAGATGATCTAAACTGTGCCTGTTCCTGAAGGGTCGGATCCCCACCCCTTGTCACCTGTTTGTGGGGTACCATGACAGACACTCCATGTTCTGAACAGAGGACATGCATGGAAAACAGGCTCAGAGATGGATTTTCCAAGGGGCTGTTCACCATGACCATGGCTGGGCCCTTTCTTAACAACTCAGTTAAGTACTTGCTTCCTGAAACAGAAGAAAGAAAAGTATATAGAAAAGATGTCATGAATTAGAACAAGGCCGCAGTTTAGCCTTCAAGATGAACACCAAATCAAATACTTAGCTACATTACCTTCCCGTGAGCTCAGCTTTGTGAGCTGGGTCCTCATGTTCTCCTTCCTCCGCACACCCGTAAGCCCAAGGTACGCAGCTGCCCAGGTCCAGGGTGCAGCCTCCAAATCTAGCATCGCTTCCTTGAGTCCAAGGTTCTGGGTATTCTAGTGGTCTGCTCAGTGAGGCTGTACTAATTGGTCAGGCCCAGTACATTCATGCTAAGTTTGCTTTCATCTGTTAAGTGACGCTTTCCTCTCATTTTTTGTAATCTGTCCGACCATGGGTTGCTCCTAAAGACCGTGTTTTAACACATTTACTAAATTATTACTCTCCAAGCTAAAGATTAAGAATTAACCTGACCTCTACCTTTGTATCATCACTGGGCCAGCACAATGCTAAACACACAGGAGGTCTAAATAAATACTCCTTGAAAGGCTGAATGACCATTGATGGCAGCAGTCTCTGGCCCAGTACCACCCCTCTGATAAATGTCCCTATTTCAGTCCTATCAAGGCCTCCCTCCCCTTCCGAGCCAAGCAGCTCGGCTCTCCCCCGCCCATTGCCTTTCTTCCTTTGATTCTCAACCCCCTGCCCCACACCCAGTTTAATTCTTTCCCATGTTTTTGACATGGGGTCTCCCTGTGTAGATTCATTATGTAGACCAGGCTGGCCTGTAACTTGAGATTCTCCTGTCCCTGCCTTCCAGGCCTGGCCCCACCCAGCTCCAAGTTTATTTATATGACCTCTTAGGAAGGTTCATTTGACAGCAAAGGAGAAAATGAGGTCATCCGTTGCTCACATCCCTGAACCTTGTCTAACAAGCCACCGAGAGCCGAGTACCCACTCAGACTAGACATCAACACAGCTTGGAGGATAAAAGGGGAAGAGGGCTGAGGAGGGGCTCCCCAGAAATGTTGGAGAAGCCATGAAGTGGGCGTAGCAGGAGCTGGTCAAACTGAGGCTGGATCTGGAGGCAAGGCCTTGCACGTACCAGCCAGAGGATGCCCTCCAGGCTTTGAGTTCACTTTGTGGTTAGGCTTTCCAAAGCAGTCTAGCTGGGCCTCTTGACCGGCTTTCCAGACCCAAACGCTCAGACCTGTTGTCAGACATTCATCTCACAGTTAAGATGACAAGAAAGGCAGATCTGTTCCAAAAATGGCCTGCGCCCCATCTCTGTTTTAGGACCGTCCGGCTCAGAGGAGAGCAGTGTGATCGCTCTGCCCTTGCCTGAGGTTACAGTGTTTATGTAACAAATCAGCTCAACTTAAATATTTCTCAGCGCGCGGTCAGAACCGCAGACCTCGGCCCAGCGTATCAACACAAATGTCATGTGTTTATGCAGCCCTGTGTGGGCATCTCTGTTTATGCGAAAGGACCCCAAGAGTTCAAAGCCCGTTAATATTTTCAGTCATACATCACGTTGCCAACGTGGTTTGCTTTAAAGACGGCGAAGAGGCGATTTCTCAAGCCCATCAGCCTGATTCCATTTGCGAGTGTGCTTAAGAGCAGAGACATTTAATGAATGTGCGCTTGGCAAAGTTTTACAATTAAGAATTTTTCTTCCTCGGTAATTGTACGAGGCCTGATAATTCTCCTCTACGTCGGCCTCCTGATGAGCCTCCCGCCTTGATAGAGACGATGTGTACCAGACAAAAAGCAGAGACAGGCACAGTGAGAGAACACGCAGGCTCTCCTGGGTTAAGGACGAGCCAACTAGACAAATGCCTTCCAATTTCAGCATGGAGTTTGGAGCCAGAGGAGTTTACAGGGACCAGAGGAAGAGCAGTCTGTGTAACTGCCCCTCCTGCCGAGTGTTGGACGGTGCCTTTAGGACCCCATTTGAAAATATGAGTTTCCTGACGATCAAATACCCTCCAACCTCAAAATGGGAGTGCAGAGATTATGCCCAAAGCCAAAAAGAAATTATTTTTAAATTATTCGTGGCTACCTAGCTCATCATTAGAACAGATCATTTGAAGTATCTGTAAATATATATATAAACAGTAGTGACAGGAAGGGCTCATGCACAGCTAACTACAGATGGACAGAAAAACCCAGTTCAGCGCTAAATAATTAGGGAGGCGGGGAGCCAAGGATGGTGGGAGGCCTTGTGGGGAGTGCCGAGCTGGGCCAGAGCTGGGAGCAGCAGGGGGTGGACCCAGGAAGGGGGACCCACAGGCAGAGCAAGGAGGTAAGGATGCAGGCCAAGGAGCCAAGCAGGTCCAGGGAGAGCAGTCTGCAGCAGGTTCTGGTTTCTGACAATTTTGAGCCCTGAGAGGCAAAAGTGACAGATAGGGTCTCTTGACAAAAAGCAACCGCACGCTGCAGGAGACGCCTCAGCCGCCCAGCCTGGACCGACTGCCCTGACTGCGAAGCTGTACAGAGGTTCTCCGGAGGAATGGCCGCCCCTGCTCTGGGTCTACGCTGTAGCTGGTATAGGCTGACTTCGCGTTTCAGATCACCAGTTCAGAGAGCTGTAAATATTCTGAACCCAAAGAATGGAGTGTTGTTGGGGGAAGAGTTAGTTGTTTTGGGGGTTGTTTTATTTTTTTTAGTTTTACAGAATTGGGGATTGAACCCGGAACTTCCTGTGTGCTAGGCAAGCACCGTACCACTAAGCTACATGCCCAGTAACAACACCAAGACCAATTGTCTAAGGGGCTAGATCTGCCTAACACTTTGATCTGGTCCTTGTGCGTTGAAATAGAGGGTCAGACTATTTACTGTGTATACAGTATGTATGTACATATATATGATGTTTGATAAAAAGTAAAATTATAAGCAGGGTAGTGATGGCACGTACCTTCAACCCCAGCACTCTGGAGGCAAAGGCAAGTTAAGTCTCTAAGTTCAAGGCCAGCCTGGTCTACAGGCCTAGTTCCAAGACAGCCAGGTTTACACAAAGAAACCCTGTCTTGAAAAACCAAAAAAGAAAACAGAGACTGGAAAGCCCAAGGCCAAACTGAGCTACATAGCAAGACCCTGTCAGAGGAAAGGAAGGGGCAAGGGTGGAGCTGAGGGGGGAAGAAAACTCACAGTAGTCATTTAGTACACAAGTTTATATGTGTGTGTGTATGTATGTATGTATGTATGTAAATGTATGTATATATATATTATTTTATTTTATGTTCATTGGTCTTTTGCCATGGATGTCGGATCCCCTGGAACTGGAGTTACAGACAGTTGTGAGCTGCCATGTGGATGCTGGGAATTGAATCCTTGTCCTCTGGAAGAGCAGTCAGTGCTAAGCTATCTCCCCAGCCCAGTATACAAGTTTTAAGGGTAAAAAACAAAACATTGTGGCCCTCCAATTTCTCTGCCTCACTCAGGACCTTTGCCCACCACAGTGTGTTCTCACTCAACACACAAAAGTAACCAAAAAAAAAAAAAAGAAAAAGAAAAAGAAAAAAAGGAAAAAGAAACCCGATTCTAACCTAGCAAAACCAGCAGACAAGCTAAAAATGAAAGTCTAAGATTAGCCAGTGCTATCGATCCGTCTAAAACGGCAAATCACATATGAAAGGCTGTATACCTCAGCAGAGACTGAGGTAGGAGCAGAGCCTTGGGCAGCTGGCCCTCACCAAGACAGGTGCCTGCTCCACAGATGCCCAGGACTGCACCCAGGAGCAGCAGACCTGGAGAGCAGGAAGCAGGAAGGAGCCATGTGCCCGGGCAGCTATTTCCTTAATGACTCTTAATAGTTAGCGCTGGAAGATAACCATCTGCCAAGACCCTTCCAGATGCTTTGCACTTATTATTTGAGGAAATAAATACAAGGCTCTGTTTTCCCATTTTATAGTTGAAGAAACTGAAGCTTGGACACATACAAGGCCATGTTCAAGTCCCCACAAGGGAGACTCCTGGGATCCGGCATGGTCTCTCTGACCCCAGAGCCATGCTCAGCCCCACTGAGCACCTCAGCCTGGATCCCAGCTGGGGAAAACCTGTGTTCAAAGAGATGCAAGTCCATTAAGGTGCTTGGACCAGGGACGACCCAGCAGCTTCTGGTGGGACTCAGAAAGCTGAGCGGAAGAAGTCACCTCTGTATAGATGACTTGAAGGCCTAACTATTAAAACATGGAAGTCATTCCAGCACTCAGAAGGCTGAGGCAAGCCGATTGCTATGTGAAGCCTGGGTATGCTATATAGTGTGTCACCAGGGTTTCATAGTAAACAAAGGGGGCGTAACCACACCATTGTGGGAACAGCTACACACAGCAACCTCACAGGGCCCCCAGGCTGTGCCCAACCACAGAGCCAGATTGTAACCGCCACATCTCTACCATGTACAGATTCCATTCCCAGCAATGAAAAAGAAAAATCTTTTTTAAAAAAATTTAAAGGACTATCCACTGGATAATAATCAATTTGATTCACTCTAATTAAGTTGAAATTATAATAGAGTTTCACAATTTTTGTGTGTATTCTAAAACTAAAAATACAGGGCAGCGAGATGTCTCAGCAGGGTATCATGGATGGTTCTAATGTCAGTGGGGTATTATGGGTAATTCTAATGTTAGCAGAGTATTATGGGTGGTTCTAATGTCAGCAGGGCATTGTGGGTAGTTCTAGTGTCAGCAGGGCATTATGGGTGGTTCTAGTGTCAGCAGGACATTGTGGGTAGTTCTAGTGTCAGGGGGCATTGTGGGTGGTTCTACTGTCAGTGGGGTATTATGGGTAGGTCTAGTGTCAGCAGGGCATTATGGGTAGTTCTAGTGTCAAGGGGCATTGTGGGTGGTTCTAGTGTCAGGGAGCATTGTGGGTGGTTCTAGTGTCAGCTTGCTACAAATTAGAATCCCTTGAACAGGAAGCCTCACCTGAAGAACTGTCTCGCTTGCCTTTACTGATGGAGGGCAGGCACCCTGGTTGTGGACTGCACCTTCATCCCAGATAAACTCCCTTTGAAAATGCTGTCTTTAATCTCTCCTGTGGTTTGCTCAGTCCTCCATCCCTCCTAGAACAGTTGATTTGCCCTGCGGTTGCCATTGCTGCTTCTGATTCCTTCCCTGATAAGGAAGGGTTTCCAAGTTTTCATCTTGGAATAGGAACCACCAGCTCTCCAGGCACTTTCCTGACTTCTGGTGCCAGATTGGAACCACTCAGGTTCTTCCTTGTTGACTGAGAATCTGCCAGTTCTGTTCCTCTAGACAGCCTGCCCAAAACCCTTGATGACCTGAGTTCATTCACAGCCAGAGGAGAGAACCAAATTTTGTAAATTGTCCATTGACCGCCACATGTGTGCTGTTGCATAAATGTGGCCCCCCACCATAAAGTTATTAAGTTTTAAGATTAATTAGCCCAGGACAATGGCTACATGCTTCCAATCTCAGTATTGAGAAGTGGAGGCAGGAAGATCAGAAGTTCAAAGCCAGCCTTAGTAGCTACACAGGGAGACCTTGCCTCAAATAACCAGAGGAAAAAGATTGGAAATACATAGCCAAGAATATAATTGACAAAGGGTTGACCATCATCTCTGTATGTAATTATCTCAAGTAGGTAATACATCTCAGGATGTGATACATCTCAAGTATGTAATCACATCATTTGGACGGAAGATGCAGGAGGACTGGGATTTGAGATTAGCCTGGCAAGATTCTGGTTCAAAACAAAACAAAAATTTTAAAAAAGCAAACAATCACTAACAAAAGAAAACCCAGGGAACCAGATGTTATACACGTCTGTATTTGCAGCTCTCTCAATGTTGAAGGCAAGGCGATCAGAACTTCAAAGTCATCCTTGGCTCCACAGGGAGTTTAAGGCTAGTTTCAAAACATCAGAATAAAATGAAACAAAAGTAGGGCTTTGCGCACACAAGTAAGCGTGCACCCTCTGAGCTCCACCCCAAGTCCTGTTCCAATTTCAAATTCCTTTATCACTGAGCTGTCATGACAAGTTAATGGCAGTCTGGCTAGGAATGGCCTCCTTGGGGAGAACGGGGCCAGATCAAGTGACGGGCTAGACTTGGACTCTTACCCAGTTCCCCACTTCCTGTCTGTGCAACACAAGCAGATATTTATTTTGGAAAGGCCTTGGTTTCCAGACTGCCCAGAGATAGGAATGCTCTGTAGGGTTAGCATGAAGTTAAGACACTGGTCAAGGGTTCTGTGCTTCCTACAGCTTCTCCCAACAGTGCTCATAGGTAAGCTATAGGTTTCTAATTATGGGGGTAGGGGTTGGGTATGTGCACATGAGTGTCCACAGAGGCCAGAAGCATGAGTATCCGCAGAGGCCAGAAGAGGGTGTTGTGTCTCCTGGAGCTAGAATGGTCTGATGCACTCAACATGGGTGCTAGGAACCAAACTCAGGTCCTCTCCAAAAGCAGTCCATCTTCTTCACCACTGAGCCATCTCTCCAGCCCCAAACTATTATTACAATATTATCAGAACAGAATTGTATTATTGTAAAGTAGAGGCTGGGTTTTCAAAATCACTTTTTAAAAAAATCATTAAGTGTAGTAGGGAGCGGCAGGCTATGCTCCCGCCAGGATCCCACATAGCTAGCTTAGCCCCGGAAATAACAACACACAAATTGTATTCTTTTAAACACTGCTTGGCTCATTAGCTCTAGCCTCTTACTGGCTAATTCTCACATCTTGATTAACCCATCTCTAATAATGTGTGTAGCACCACGAGGTGGTGGCTTACCAGAAGATCTTAACCTGCATCCATCTTGGAGAGAAGAGCTATGGCGACTGCCTGACTCAGCTTCTTTCTCCCAGCATTCTGTTCTATCTAATGTGTATATCTAAGCTTCTGTCCTATCAAAAGGGCCAAGGCAGTTTCTTTATTAACCAATAGACATATGACCCTCCTCCCTCAATTAAGAACTGCTAACTGTTCCCCTGACAGATCTGAGGAAGATGTCTGAAAGGCCTGGGAGACCCTGGAGGCTCCCCTGAGCATCCTCCAAAGGCTGGCTCCTTTGGAAAGCAGGACAAGCCACTTTCCCGAGACACAACCAGTCACAGTCAGGAGCGAGCAGACCTCATTTCTTAGTTATAATTGTTTGCTCTTTTTCTTGTTGTTTTGTTTTGGGATTGGGTTGTTTGCTATTTGTTTGGTTGGTTCGTAAGTTTTTCTGCATTGTTTTGTTTGGACTTTTTTTGAGACAGGGTCTTGGTGTGAACACAGGGCACAGGTGGAGGTCAGAGGAGAATTGTCAAGAATTAGGCCTCTCCTTCCAACTTCCAGGTTCCAGAGCTCCAGCGTAGGTCACCAACCATCTCACTGGACCAAGACAGGCTCTTTCTATGAAGCCCTAGCCCAGTACTTGCTTATTATGTAGCTCAGGATGCCCCAATCTATTAAGTGTCCCAGTACTGACTATGTAGCCCAGGCTGCCCCAACCTGTTAAGTGTAGGGATTACAAGTATATTCCTCTATACCTGATACTTTCTAATTTTTTTGTGGCAGGGATGAGGGATGCATTGTTGGAGTAGATGTGGCCTTGTTGGAGGAAGTGTATTACTGTGGGGGTGGACTTTGAGGTTTCATATGCTCAAGCTGCACCCAGTGTGGCACAGAGTCTCCTTCTGTCGACTGCAGATGAAGATGGAGAACCCTCAGCTCCTTCTCCAGCACCATGTTTGCCTGCAAGACCCCATGCTTCCTGCCATGATGATAATGAACTAAGCTTCTGAACTGTAAGCCAGCCCTAGTTAAATATTATCCTTTGAAAGACTTTTTGTGGTCATGGTGCCTCTTCACAACAATAGAAACCTTAACTAAGACAGTTTGGGGTTTTTTTTGTTAAATTTTAGACAGAACCTCACTCTTGTAGCCCTGTCTAGCCCAGAATTTATTATGTAAACCAGGTTAACCTTGCACTCACAGAGAACCACCTACCTCTGCACCCAGAGTGCTGAGACTCAGAGGTTTACTACTCCTCCCAGCATCCAAAACTTTAAGCACATTAGTTATCAACACCTCCAAACTTTCTGAGTCACCTTAAACAAATCTGTCTCTATGCTTAGCAGTGTTATTTCTGGGGTTTAAATAGCCTTGGTTCCCTTAACAGGTTTGACTCAAGCTTATGAAGCTAGGCTGAGGACGTCAACACACTGTCCTGGCTTGCAATTGCCTCTTTATGAAATGAGCAATGTCTGCTATGGTTCTGCTAAGACTCTAGATTCAACAGCAACTGCCTGTTGCTGGATGTCTAATTTGTGCTGGGGTTTCTGTTACGTGTATTATCATTAGCAGGGTGTCACTCATGAAGGACCCGTGACTGTGATATGAATAGCCTCCTCTGAGACACAGGAAGCCAGCCCCTGAGAAGTGACTTTCCCATGAAGCAGCAAGCAATCAGAAGGGTGAGGGGGTTCTGGGAGAACCTTCAGCCCCATCATCTCGGCTGTTCCTTGCTTGTACAGTAGGAAGAACAATGGAACCAAACCACTCGGAGGCTTTCAAGCCAGAGAAGCAACCAACCTGATGTGGAAAAATCCAAAACAAGCAGCCATTTTTCTCATGCTTCCTTTCCTACTGGGCAACAGATAGTGAATTCCCTTCAGGGATGAAGGCTGATAGGTAGGGTGAGCCAGTTTGCCTGTGGCTCTTTCTGAGTCAGATCTGCAGCCTAGACTTCATTATTTCACTCTAAGCAAATTGAAACACCCCTCCCAAAATTAGGCACTATATTATTTCAATACAATGAAGGTATATATAAGGAAATGGGCTTGATGTCTAGACCACACTTCCCCTGGTCCCATGCAGTGGAGACTCACCTCTCCCTAGCATCCAGGCCCCGCAGCAGACATCAGCTGATCCTCAGGCCTGCCGCCAAGATCCATGCACCTTCAAAAATATTCCAACTCTATTTTCAACCTTTGTTTTCTCTTTTTTTCCATAAACCTCATTCAAAATCAGGGCTGTGAGCGTGAGGCACAGGGACCATATCAATGCCTTATCTTGTCATTCCCAACAAAGAACTGAGGCCACAAAGAATCCATCAAACCCTGGCTGCCCCAGGACATAACAAAACCACGGAGCATCCAATGTTGACTGAAATCATTGCAACTCAATCTAGGCATTAGATAACAATTAATTAATTAATTAATTAATTAAGCATCGATATTGAGATACATACTCATGAAGAATGAGTCAGACCTTCAACGGATTGTATCATTATCCAAACCAATGAACTAACTTTTGGGAAATGCAATCCTCTTGAAAAGCAATCATCTGTGTGTGACAGAGACAGGCCTAGAAATAGCATGAACATATTTAACCAAACCAGGCATGGTGCACCTGTCATGCCAGGAAGATAGAAGTAGGAGGATTACCAGTTCAAGGTCAGACCCAGCTATGTAGTGAATTCCAGGTCAGCCTGGGCCAAGTGAGACCCTGTCACAAACAAAGAAATACATTCTGAGAGAAGGAGTTGCCAGTTACAACAGTGGAAAAAGAATAATTTAGGATACAGTGAAGGGGCAGCCTGGATACAAACAGGAACTTAAGCACCCCAGAACACCCTTCACCTCAAGGACCTAGTTAGCCAAAACTCTTCAGAACTCAGAGGCCAATCTGTCCATTGCAATTAGAATTCCACTGCTGTGCAGGCACTTGCAGGCGCGTGCACACACACACACACACACACACACACACACACACACAAACATATTCTTTTTCTCTTTTTCTTTCTCTCTCTTTTGAGGCCAGACCTCATCTTTTCAGTGTGGACTTTGAACCCACTGTGTAGCTCAGGATGCTTCAAATTCATAGCAGCCCTCCATGAGAAGAACATCACACACTGTAAGAAAAGCACAGGACATGGATGCGTCTCTAGGTGTGGCTTTGCTTTGGGAGCCTCAACCTTCCCTTGCAAGATTCTGCTTTGCAGCTGACATCTATAGGGAGATGAGGTGCCTCTGCTACAACAGCTTCATGAATGAGTCTTGGGTGAATCTTAAGAGATCGAGAAAGGCAGTCCTGTAGCATCGGGGAAGATGGGATTAGAAAACTGTCCTGTCCACTTACTGGGAGATCTTCACCAACCCCGCAACTGACAAAGGTCTGATCTCCAAAATATATAAAGAACTCAAGAAACGAGACCGTAAAAGGCTAATCAACCAAATTATAAAATGGGGCATTGAGCTGAACAGAGAATTCTCAACCGAAGAAGTTCAAATGGCCAAAAGACACTTAAGGTCATGCTCAACTTCCTTAGCGATCAGGGAAATGCAAATCAAGACAACTTTAAGATACCATCTTACACCTGTCAGAATGGCTAAAATCAAAAATATCAATGATAGCCTTTGCTGGAGAGGTTGTGGAGGAAGGGGTACACTCATCCACTGCTGGTGTGAATGCAAACTTGTGCAACCACTCTGGAAAGCAGTGTGGTGGTTTCTCAGGAAATTCAAGATCAACCTACCCCTGGACCCAGCAATACCACTCTTGGGAATATACCCAAGAGATGCCCTATCATACAACAAAAGTATATGCTCAACTATGTTCATGGCAGCATTGTTTGCAATAGCCAGAACCTGGAAACAACCTAGATGCCCTTCAATGGAAGAATGGATGAAGAAAGTATGGAATATATACACATTAGAGTACTACTCAGCAGTAAAAAGCAATGACTTCTTGAATTTTGCATGCTATGGACAGAAATAGAAAACACTATCTTGAGTGAGGTAAACCAGACCCAAAAAGAGGAACATGGGATATATTCACTTATATTTGGTTTCTAGCCATAAATAAAGGACATTGATCCTATAATCCGCGATCCTAGAGAAGCTAAATAAGGTGTACCCAAAGAAAAACATATAGTCACCCTCCTGGATATCAGTCTTCATCAGGCGATGAAAGGAGACAGAGACAGAGTCCCACATTGGAGCACCGGACTGAAATCCCAAGGTCCAAATCAGGAGCAGAAGGAGAGAGAGCACGAGCAAGGAACTCAGGACTGCGAGGGGTGCACCCACACACTGAGACAATGGGGATGTTCTATCGGGAACTTAACAAGGCCAGCTGGACTGGGTCTGAAAAAGCATGGGATAAAACCGGACTCGCTGAACATAGCGGACAATGAGGACTGCTGAGAAGTCAAGAACAATGGCACTGGGTTTTGATCCTACTGCATGTACTAGCTGTATGGGAGCCTAGGCTATTTGGATGTTCACCTTACTAGACCTGGAAGGAGGTGGGAGGTCCTTGGACTCCCCACAGGGCAGGGAACCCTACTGCTCTTTGGGCTGATGAGAGAGGGGGAGTTGATTGGGGGAGGGAGAGGGAAATGGGAGGCGGTGACGGGGAGGAGACAGAAATCTTTAATAAATAAATAAATAATAATAATAATAATAATAAAGAAAACTGTCCTGTAAACGAGCTGTAGAGGCACACACCTTTAACCTCAGTACTCAGGAGGCAGAGACGGGTGGGGCTCTGTGAGTTCAAGGCCAGCCTGGTCTACAGAGTGAGTTCTAGGACAGTCAGGGCTATACAGAGAAGCCCTGTCTCAAAAACATCAAAGGAAGGAAGGAAAGAAGGAAGGAAAAAAAGAAAAAAGGAAGGAAGAAAAAAGAAAGAAAGAAACAAAGAAAGAAAGAAAGAGACTGGAAGAAAAGATTGCTATAACCCAATTTTAGAGAGCCTAGATTCAGACAGGATCACTGAGTCACTATAGAGCATTTTTACACAGAGATTCCCATCATGGCTCTGGAAAGGATGGACTAAAGGTAGGTGAGCAAAGAAGGAGAGAATTAGCCCAGACAAAAAGTGTCTGCTGTCTAGACAATGGCATTTGTCTGAATCCCTGAGGCACCAGCCTGGACCATCTGTCCATTTTTGTTTCTGGCTGATTAATAAAAGCTGTGAAGACCCAAAAAGTTGCAGAATCTACTATGAACAGGCTGGATAGACTATAGGAATTTTAATTTGGTTTTGGTTTTTATTCTTTTGTTTGTTTTTGTAGGCCTCATATATGCTAAGCAAGAGCTCTGCTGCTGAAGTAAATCCCCAGACCTCTTTTTACTTTGGTGTTTTGAGACAGGGTCTCACTAAGTTGCCCAGGCCATCTTTAAACTCATTCTGTAGCCCAGACAATCCTCAGAGTTACAATCCTCCTGTCTCAGTCTCCCAGGTAGCTGGGATTATAGATATATGCCACCAGGACTAACCTATAGGTTTTTTTTTTTTAAATATCATTTGATATTTGCATTCGTAAGAATCAACACGCCACTGAAAACAGTTTGCCTCAAAATTGTGCTTGCTTCACACGGGGCAATCAAATTTTGCAAAGCCTTGATTTTGCTCCTAAGTCCCATAATTTTCCACTGACAGTTTACTGGATTTGTTTCTAATGTTTCACTCAAACATATGACGCTGGCCCTTCTGTCCTTTGTTGACTTAACTTGACCCTTAGCATAAGTCAAATATCAGTGAGCAAATTGTGTCCTTGGCTGTCTGGAAAACATGACTGATGGCTGAGCTACACTTCGGAAGTCTGAGAAAACCATGGGAGATGGAGGTCATGACAGACAACCCTAAGAATATGATAAAAATTCACAGGGGAGTTTGTTTTCTCTTGAAATGAGAAATAGCTCTGGGCCAGCGATCTGCATCCATGGGTGTATGAATCAGCTTTAAAAGGTTACCTGGGTTAAGTTAGAGAGCCCATGGGCAATGCTGGCCCCTCAGAAGGAGGGTTCTGTCTGACCTGAGGCTCTCACTCATCTCTTTGAATTTCAGTAGCTCAGAACAAGAAGGGTAATAAGCAGACCCACCCTGTAGGCAATGTACTGGGGTGCTGGCCAGGTGCCTGGTCCCAGCAAGACAAGGGAGACTGTCATTGCACCTGGCCCTTTTGAAGGTGCCATGACTGTTGACTTGGCACTTGAGCTTGCTCTTGCTGTGCTTGACTTGAAACCTGGACTGGTGGGATAAACACACTTTGGCTTTACAGCTTTGCCATTCTTTCTAAAAGAGGGATGCGTCCTCTTCCTCTCCTCCTCTTCCTATTTTTTTCTCCTTGAAACAAACTTTTGAGTCTAGGCTTTGTCAGATACATGAGTTTGGGGACTGTTTATACTGAAACCATATACACATTCCAGAAGCCTGAAATCAAGGTGATGAGCCTTGAACTCATACAGAAACACCTGAAGGAAATTGCAAACCCTGCTCTGCTGCTAAAACATGGCACAGAGGAATAGCTCAAAACATGTTGTTTCTTTGAAGAAGAGATTGTATTTAATAAGAACAACTATAACTCAGTGTGGGAGAAAATGTCTCATGATAGAAACCTCTCCATAGTGAACAGGCTGGGTGAGCTCTAAACATCAGCTTCCGTCTCTAGAGAAGGACAGAATTGATGAACCATCTTCAAGAAAAAATGTGGAGGGAAACACTAGGGATGGCGATCAGTTGGGAGAGTACGTGCCGTACACACAGGTAGCCTTGGGTTAGAGCCCCAGCAGGTATCAATACAGGTACTCTCAGTCCAGAAGAAGCCATCGCATCCCCTGGAGCTGAAGTTACAGGCAATTGTGAGCCACCCAAATGTGAGTGCTAGAAACTGAACTTAGGTCCTCTGCAAGAGCAATACTTGCTCTTAACTGCTGAGCCATCTCTCCAATCCCCAAAGAACATATTTCTAAACTTTGAAAGAGACAAATTACCCTCATTAAACCAGTGTGGAGTGACTGCCACTCTCTAGTGCGGAAAAAACAAAAACCCTAGAAGTGGCAATGGTTGGCTCTGCCAACCTGCCACAGGCTGCAACTCTTGAGAGAGGGTCTCCAAGAGTTCAGGGCATGCAATTACAATGCCTGGTGCAATTATGCAGGAAGGGATGTGGAGGACATGAGAACCCCACCAATCCTAAAACAGGATGGTGCCTATACAGCTCAAGCAAACCTAACTCTATTCGTGAACGCATAGGGACGCCTGTAAGATAGTTCATGCCTGTAACCCCAGCAGAAGTGCAAGTTCAAGGCTAGTCATGAACTCATCTCAAACAAACACATTCCTCATATAGACTAGCGCCTGACTAGCTCCAAAAGCTGTGCCTTCAAAAAAAAGCAAAGTATACACCATACGAGACAATCCTTACACTTTCCTTCTTCGGGAAGGCAGATAAGTGTGTAATGCTAACGTTTAATCTGTGATCATGACTGTCTAATCAGGACTAGAAATCTTAATTGTTATTGCCTGATTCTTTTGTGAAAAGAAAAAAGAAATGTGTATAGAATTGTGTATGTATGTATATATATGTATGTATATTTATAAAAGAAACATGTATAAATTGTGTGTGTGTGTATATATATATATAATAAGGTGTGTGTGCATACACACACACACATTATTTTGCATCAATAAATTTTATCATGTCTTTTTGGACTACCAAATAGCAAAATTACAGACAGTGCCTTTCCGTTTTATTTTTTTCTGCTCATTGCCAACTCGTATTCTGGTATATTGAAATTCTGCCTGCTCAGCATCCAGTACTAGACCAGCTTGGGTGACATTTCTATCCTTAACACAATGCTAGTTCCAGGCAGATCCCACTTATGTTTGGATCCAGCAATGGGTTTGCCTGACCAGAGTCACTCCAGGATAGAAATACGGTTTTCCAAGTCACCCAAGCTTGTCTAGTACACACCAACCTTAAAACTTCGGTGGTAGCAGGGCTTGGAGAACGGAGGAGAGTGGGCACTTCATATCTGTGACTTTCACAACCACAGATGCAAGCAACCAAGGATCAGAAAGACTCAGAGAAGTGATTGCACCTGACCTCAACATGTGCAGACTTGGCTGTCGTCCCTTGGACAATACAGTGGAACCACAATTTGCATAGCCTTCACATGCTCTGGGTTGTGAACTGAAAATTTAAAGTACTGGAGAGGATAGCATAGGTTATATGTAAATGGGATGCCTCTGAAATAAGGGACTTGAGTGCCCACAGGTCTGACCTTCCTGGAAAGGCCTGGAATCCATCCCCATGGAGACCAAGGACAGGTGTTTTGTCTCTGAGGCTGCTGGGTTAGTGAGAAATAAGACTTCATTTGCTAGATACCACCTGGTGAGAGACATCTTGGGAATGGAGCCAGCAGAAGAGAAGGGAAAGCGGAGGATGGAGAAACAGCCATGTCCCGCTGACATTTTTTTAAGCCCCTAGATTCAAGCAGGACTGAACCATGGTTATTCCCTAAGCTTTTCAGTTCCTGAGCCAATACACACTACCACCAGACGTGGGTTATGTTTCTGTCACTTATTATCTCAAGAGACCTAAAATAAGAATGGAGGCCAAGCTGCTGTGGCATATAGCAAATAATTCGTTCCATAGGTGGTGGTGCACGGGGAGTGTGAGGGGAAGTGACAGGGTTCTGGTTGAGTTGTCGAAGACAAACCTCATGAGAAAGAATCAACTTGGTGATAACGTTGTTTTGAGTTGGGTTGTGGTTTTGCAAGGCTGAGGTATCAAATTCAGGGCTTCATGTATGTATACCAGGCAAATGCTTTGCCATTGAACTATATACCCAGCCCAACCTTGAGTCTTTCTGATTTGTGTCCTGACAATTGAATTTTTAAATATGATTTACATATTTAAAGCATATCAGATGTTTACATTACAATTCATAACAATAGCAAAATTACAGTTGCAAAATAGCAACGAAAATAAGTTTATGGTTGGGGTCACCACAACAGGAGGAACTGTATTAAAGGGTCACAACATTAGGAAAGTTGAGAACCACTGAGTTAAAACCAGATAGAGCCTGGACCCCTGATACAGCAATTCCCTAATTCGAGCACCTGAGTCTAGGGGTGCATGCAACAGACATGGCTCAGATAAATGCATTTCGATTGCTCTACTATGGAAGCCGGAGCACATTCTCCACAGTTTAAAGCTGGGAGATGTTTCCATTGCTGCGTAGTTCATGAAATATTCAGCATTGGAGGCCTGCTGCAGACCAGTGCCCCAGAAACATGCTTTTTAAGCAGCAGAGTGATGTGGTCATTTTCACATTGTAGAAAGATCATTTCTGATGCTGCCCGGGGGATGAACTAGGCGAGAGCAGATGGGCCAAGAAGGCAAGATTTAGGACAAGCCATTTGATAAGCGACAAGGGCAGAGGCTGTCGGATTACAGCAGAAGGCCCCTGAGGGACACTTGATGGATGGAGGGCCGGTTGAGAGTGGGTTGAATATTGGTCCCTCAAAAGATATGTCTACCCAGAATCAGATGAATATGGCCTTATGTGGAAAACATCTCTGCAGATGCAATTAAGTTACAGATCCTGACATGAAGTCGTTCTGCATTAACTACGTGTCCTCACAAGAGACAGAGGAAGAGTGTAGGCTGGAGCAGAGGAGAAAGCTGTGAAGGAAGAGAGGCAGAGACCACTGTCACAAGGCCAGGAATGCTTGGAAGCAAAAGAACAGAGGCGTGGATGAGGTCTCTGCCACCTTTGGAGAACTCATGGCCCTGCTGACTGCTCACATCCAGACTAAGGGTGCAAATGAGATTTTCCTAAAAAGAAAAGGGCTAAAATCACAGACAACACTAGCAGGAAGGTATAACAATTATCTAAATTATTCTATTATTACTTTTAAAAAGAACTCAGGAGTTAGACACGGGGTTAAAACGTGATTGATCAGAGAAATGTCACAGAAGCGACCAGTGACCTCCTCTCTATCTCCTTCCACCATCCAAAAGGCCAAGCACCTTTTGAAGCCCCTCTCTACTACTTCCTGTATCTCTCTATATGTCCTCAGTCCTCCAAATCCTCTATGGCTAATGTTGGTCAGGCAGTAGCTAGCTCTGCCCTCTGATTCAAGGTAAACTTTATTGGCACAACAGACTGGCAGTGCAAACAATTCTCCTGCAGCAGAGTGGAGTGGGTGGGTGTCTAAGAGTCAACAAAGGAAACAGAAGAACTGGGGGTGTCTCCAAAACCAAGAGGGGCAAGGCTGTCAAAGGCAAATGCAGAGAAGAGAGTGGTACAGAAAATACACACTGGGTTTGGTCCCTTGATGCTGATTGGTGAACGTGACAAGAGCCACTTGATGGGGTGATAGAATCAGACAACCGGGGATACAGGATGGGGCCTGCCTTAGTTTGTTTTCTATTACCATCATAAACACCATGACCAAAAGCTACTTGGGAAGGAAAGAGTTTGCTTGGTTTACATCCCTGATCGCAGTCCATCAACCAGGGAAGTCAGCGCAGAAAACCCAGCAGGGCAGGAACCTGGAGGCAGGAACTGAAGCAGAGACTATAGAGAGTGGTGCTTACTGGCTTGCTCTCTCTCTCTATCATCAGCTCAGTCTGCTTTCTTATACAGCCCAGGACCACCTACCATGGACTGGGCCCTCCCATGTCAATCATTAACTAAGAAAGACCCCCCTAACAGACTTGCCTACATACCAAAATGAAAGAGGCAATTCCTCAATCTGAAGTTCTCCCTTCTTCCCATGTGACTCGAGCTTATATCAGTTGACAAGAAAAACCAGTATAGGGCACAGTAGAAGAAGCCATAAAGACAAGGTGTTCATGAACTCAGGAATAAGCTTGAAGACGGGGTGGATTGAGAGGTAGAAAAACCACTAGAGAATGTACGTGAAGACTTAACCTTGGACACCAAATAAGAACCTTTTCCAGTAACCTGGGCTGGAGGGGGCCTGGGATGGCCAAATGTCATAGGAGCAGAACTGAGCCAGCAACCTCGGCCAGAGTGGGCCTGAGGCAGCAAGCTCCAAGGAGTGGGAGCAGATCCAGACCAGGGACATTTGCAGAGGCAGGACTGAGCCAGCGACCTGGGTCAGAGCAAACCTGAAACAGCAAACTCCATAGGAGCAGGTACAAGGGAGCAACTGCTGAGCAAGTGAGCCAGAGCCAAACATCACTGCGGGTCCAGGAGTGAATCTGGGACCTCCGAGGGAGTAGACCTGAACCAGGACTCCTGCAGGTCTGGGTGTGTCTGGGACATCTGAGCAACTAGGCCTGAGCCAGGACCTCTGTCAGTCCAGGTATCAGTCTGGGACTTCTGAGGGAGTAGGCAGGAACCAGAAACCTCTGCAGATCTGGGAGTAAATCTGGGACCTCTGAGGGAGTAGGCCTTAGCCAGGTCTTCTGCAGGTCTGGGCGCACCTGAGTCTGGGACCTCTGAGGGAGAAGATCAGAGCCAGAGACCTTTGCAGGATGAACTCCAAGCCAGGGAGCAGAGGCAGCAGCAGATCCAGACAAGGAACATTTACAGAAACAGGTCTGAGCCAGCAACCTGGACCAGAGCAGGCACGAGACAGCAAACTCCACATGAGCAGAGCAAACTCCAGGAGTGCTGAGTGACCTCCAGGAATGTGGAGTGACCATGGCACTGACTGTACCACAAGGAATGGTACCATCTGAGCCTTGCATTCACTGGCACCTAGAATATTTATCACCATAGTCAAGACAACCCTAACCACACCAATTAGAGGAAAAGATGAGTAGACAAGGTAAGAACACACATAACAACACAAAGAACAACACGACACCAGTAAAATCTAGAGACCCTACAACAGCAAGACTTGAACAACCAAATATAGATGAATCAGAAGAAAATTACCTAAAAAGATAACTTCAGAAGAATGTTTGAGAATCTTAAAGAGGAAATGAGATATTCCCTCAAAGAAATGGAGGAAAAGACAAACAAAAATTGGAAGACATCAGAAAATCCTTTAAAGAAAACCAAGAAAAATCAATCAAACATATGAAAGAAACTATTCAAAACTTGAAAACTGAAATAGAGGCAATAAAGAAAACATAAGCTGAGGGAATTATATAAAACAGAAATCATGAGAAAATGACCAGGAACCATAAATGCAAACATAAACAGCAAAATACAGGAGACGAAAGAGAGAATCTCAAGCACTGAAGATACAATAGATGAAATAGACTCATCAGTCTATTAAATCTAACAAAAGCTTAACGCAAAATATCCAGGAAATATGGAACACCATGCAAAGCACAGAAAATATATTTAACAAAATCATAGAAGAAAACTTTCCCAACCTAAAGAAAGATATGTCTATGAAGATACAAGAAGTGTACAGAACACCAAATAGACTGGATCAAAAAAAAGTCCCCTCACCACATAATAATCGAAACACTAAACATACAGAATAAAGAAAGAATATTAAGAGCAGCAAAGGAAAAAGGCCAAGTAACATAAAAGCAGACCTATCGGAATTATACCTGACTTCTCAATGGAGACAATGAAAGCCAGAAGGTCCTGGTCAAGTGTTAGCAGATTTGAAGAGACCATGGATACCAGCCCAGACTACTATACACAGCAAAATTTCAATCACCATAGAAGGACAAAACAAGACAAAACCCATACCTAGCCACAAAGTCAGCCCTACAAAAAGTACTAGAAGAAAAACTCTAACCCAGGAAAGTTGGCTATATCAGCAAAAACACAGACAATTGATGATCTCACAGCAGCAAATCCCAAAGAAGGGAAAAACACACAAATTAATATCACCAACAACGAAAACTAAATTAACAGGAGATAGCAATCACTGGTCATTAATATTCCTTAGTATAAATGGACTCAACTCATTTTTAAAAAGACACAGGCTATCAGATTGGATATGAAAACAGAATCCATCCTTCTGCTGCATACAAAAAATACACCTCAACCTCAAAGACAGACATCGCCTAAAAGTAAAGCATTGAGAAAAAAATTTCCAATCAAATGGACCTAAGAAACAAGCTAGTGTAGCTATCCTACTATCTAACAAAATAGACTTCAAACTAAAATCAATCAAAAGAGACAAAGAAAGACATTTCATTTTAGTCACAGGAAAAATCCATCAAGAGGAAATTTCAATACTGAACATCTATGCCCCAAGGGCACCCTCATATGTAAAAGAAACACTTCTAATGCTTAAATCATACATTAAATCCCACACACTAATAGTGGGGAACTTCAACACTCCACTCTCACCACTGGACAGGTCACTCAAACAAAAAATTAACAGAAAAATAAGGGAACTAACAGATGTTATGACTCAAATGGACTTAACAGACATCTATAGAAAATTCCATCCAAACAGAAGTGAATATACCTTCTTCTCAGCACCTGGTGGAACCGTCTCAAAAACTAACCACATACTTGGTAACAAAACAAACCTCAACAGTTACAAAAAAATTGGAATAACCCCATGTGTTTTATCAGATCACCATGGTTTAAAACTAGAATTCAACAGCAATACTAATTCCGCAAAGCCCACAAACACATGAAAATTAAACAATGCTCACCTGAATCATCAATGAGTCAAGGAAGAAATAAAGGGAGATATTAAAAACTTCCTAAAATTCAATGAAAATGACCACACAACATACACAAATCTATGGGACACAATGAAAGCAGTGTTAAGTGGAAAGTTCATAGTACTAAATGCCTACATAAAGAAGCTGGAAAAATCCCACTCTAGTGAATTAACAGAACATTTGAAAACTTTAGGAAAAAAAAAAAGAAGCAAACTCACCCAAGAGAACTAGATGGCAGGAAATAATCAAATTGAGAGCTGAAATCAACAAAATAGAAACAAAGAAAACAATACAAAGAATCAATGAGACAAAGAGTTGGTTCTCCGAGAAAAAAAATCAACAAAATAGACAAACCTTTATCCAAACTAACCAAAAGAGAGAGAGAATATCCAAATTAACAAAATCAAAAATGCTGTAGCCTGGAACCATCAGAGCAGGCAGCGGGAAGTTGAGAGTGTACACAAGGAATGGTCTTGGTTTTTGCACAGGAAGGAAGAACATGTTTGTTTCCTAAGGCTGCTGTAAGAAAGCTTCACAAACTGTGTGGAAGACAACAGCAGGAATATATTCTCTCATAGAGAGGTGATAAACCAGAACCACACTTCTCCTGGTCCCTTACAGGAGAGTCCTTTTTCTTGTCCAGCTCCTAGCAGCCCCCTGACATACGGCCCCACCATCCCAACCTTTGTCTCTTTGCTCATCTTTTTCCCTTCTGTATCTCTGTCATTTCTTACAAAAGCTCTAGCCGCGTTAAATTAGAACTGCCGAAAATCTCTCATAGCCTTGGTTATTATGCGATTGCCAAGTACATCTAGACAGCCTGTGTATTCCGGTGTGCCCTAAATCAGGGGTATGTGTACATGTTTAATCAAGATGAATCAGTAGGATGGCTCCCAATCCAATAAGGTTAGCATCCTGATAGGAAAGGGATATTTGCCCAGACATGCATACAGATGAGGTAAGAAAATAAAAGGTGAAGGTCATTCAGAATCCCAGGAGAGAGCCAGGACCAGACCCTTCTCCCCCAGAACCCTGAAAAGGAGCCACCCCTGCTGACACCATGATGTCAGACTCTCAGCTGCTAAAACCATAAGACACGGCGTATCTGTCATTTAAGTCATCTGGTGTGTGAAAATATATTAAGGCAGCTCAAGCAAATGAATGCAGTTGTACCTCCATAGCCAAAGGGAATTGGGTTCCGGATATCAGATCTCAAACTCCTTGGATGCTCAAGTCTGTCATACAAATGATGAAGTATTTGCATATAACCTATATATGTTGAATCTTGAGTTGTCTCTGGAATACTTGGAAGACAACACGGTGTAAATGGTATGTAAATAACTGTTTGCTGTGTTGTGTAAGAATTAATAAGAACAAAACCTGCTTGTGTTTAAAACCTTTTTTTTTTCTGAATATTTTAACCCAGGTTGGTGGAAAGCCCAGATGTGAAACTTGGAGATTCACAGCATTCTCTGAGCAGAGGATAAGCCAAGGAATTGTGTACAGTGTCAATGCTACAGGTGTCTGGAGCTCACCTAATTAAAAGAATTAGCCTGAGGCAAGTTGGCAATTCACTAACCTGGTTCTCATGCTTCTTCCTCTTTTTTTTTTTTCCTTTTCCCTCTTGGCAAATGAAGAATCCTCTGCAGCCAAAAAGCATGCAATCATAGACAGGGTGGGGCCCAGAGGCACAGTGGTCACCACTCACAGGATGCTGGAGTAAAGCGCTCAGAAATCATCTCTACCCTCTCCAAGAGTGGGAGGAGAAAGTGGCCCACCGCCTTCTCTGGAGAGTTGGTAGTAAGTATCCCATGTGCTATTTTAGTGAAAACCCGATGTCTTCACTCCTAGAAGCTTGGCTATTGACCAATCATCCAAGACTGGCTTATCTACCACCTTTCCTCAGCCTCTCTCACTTTCTTCTGAGGAAGCCAGACATGAAAGGGTCTTGAGGCAACAAAATATAAAGGCTCAGAGTCAGGCCCTTTCTCCTCCCAACCCCTACCCGGCTCTTCCAGGCTCCCTGTCCTTCTTTGAGATGGCCTAAGAGTCTAAAGGCCACACTCAAATGAGCAATGGCCATTAGCAGAGGTAACGGACACTTTCCTCCAAGAGAGACAAGCAGGTTTGCAACCTAGGTGGCATCAGGATGTGCTGAAGCCTCACAGGCCACTGCTATGCACCTCATATACTAAGACTGGAATTATTTTCATTGATAATTCACACAGACATTGCAGCGTTACTAGGAAGTTCATAAAAGGACATTGAAATACCTGTAGAGTGGTGTGCAACTGTAATCTGAGTATTGAGGAAAGAAAAGCCGGAGCATTTAAAACATCAAGTTCCAGGTCATCCTGGGACACATAGTTGTCTCACAAAGCCAACATCTGGGGCTGTAGCTCAGAAGTGAAGCCTTTGCCTAGGATGGAAAGTCCCTGGGTTCCATCCTGTGATAGTGTGAATGAGAACTGTCCCTTGTGGGGCCTGTGTCTTCAAACCCTTGGTCTCTTGTCAGTGGAACTCTTAGGGCGGTAGTGGAGCCTTTCCAAGGTGCAGCCTTGCTGGAGGAAAACATCACTAGGGGTGAGGTCTGACACTTTACAGCCTTACCCCACTCCCAGTTCACCCTCGTGATTTTTTTCTTTTTCTTTTCTTTTTTATTTTTATTTTTTATTTATTTACTGGGAGGGGGGTTGGAAACAGGGTTTCTCTGTAGCTTTGGATCCTGTCCTGGAACTCGCTCTGTAGACCAGGCTGGCCTTGAACTTACAGAGATCCGCCTGCCTCTGCCTCCCAAGTGCTGGGATTAATGGTGTGTGCCATCACCACCCAGTCACTCTCTACTTTCTGTGTGTGGTTGAAGAAGTGACTGCCCTGCTCTGGCTGCCTGGTGCGATGCCTTGCTGGCCATTACGAACTCTGGAACAATAAGCCCAAATAAACTCTTCCTTCCATGAGTCACTGTAGGTCATGATGTTTCATCAGAGCACCAGAAAGCAACCGATGTCCCCTCAGATGTGTCCACAAAGACAGGCAAAGGGGGAAGGGATAAACTGTGCTTGTGAAATGTGGACCTGTCTGTATGTCCTAAGCCACCTTCCTAGCTGTCATTACCCTTCTCCACACCAGCCCTCTTCCTCTGGGACTTGCTTGTCTCACTACCTATTACTGAATACTGTATCTCACCAAGAACTTGGAAGGCCATTTGATGAACACATCATGTCCAGTTAGCAAAACAACACCAATCGTTTACCCACAAGGGCTTGTGACCTCCCTAGCCATGGACCTCTGATTGAGTTTATAGTAGTGGGTGTAGGTTCCATCCTCCTCCCCGAGAAGCAGACATCAGCTCCACCACATAAAGGCTGGTTACCGCCGTAACAGACTCACCTCTACTGCACCAGCGGTCACACCTTGCAGGCTAGTTAGTATTGTGGCACACAGAGTCCAAAGCTGAGTGACATCATTGATGGCAATTCTCCCTCAGTTGCCCACACAGCACCTTCAGGCACTGTGAGGACTGGCTGTCAGGAAGGAAGCTTCCAGCTGAGTCCTGTGACCCAGGTATGTGGAATCCTCAGCCATAGCCTTACCATCTTGTTCTAGTGGGCAACTAACACGGTGGCCATTGCCTGTGTGGTTAGGGAATGTAAGGTTTCTCAACTTAGAGGGAGGCATTGGGATTTCCATTTAACAACCTATGGCTTCAATGAGCAGCTTCATCTACCAATGCAGGGTACCTTTGTTCAACTCCATGGTTTGTTTATTTTGTTTCTTAATTAGCTTACCAAGTATCGGGTATCCTTATGGCTTTTTCTCAATCCTTTGTTTTGGTTGGCCCTTGTCACCCCCACCTCCTCCCCTTCTGGTCTCGTACCCCGCCTCTGTAGGAGGAGGGTCCGCTTGTTTGGCCCAGCTGCCTGGCTAGCTTAGACCTGAAATAATCACACAGAAACTGTATTAATTAAGTCACTGCTTGGCCCCTTAGCTCTAGTTTCTTATTGGCTAACTCTTATATATTAATTTAACCCATGTCCATTAATCTGTGCATCACCACGAGGTCGTGGCCTACCAGCAAAGTTTCAGCACATTTGTCTCTGGCGGCTCCATGGCTTCTCTCTGACTCTGCCTTCTTCTTCCCAGCATTCAGTTCCATCTTCCTGGCCTACCTAAGTTCTGCCCTGCTATAGGTCCAAAGCAGTTTATCTATTCATTAACCAATAAAAGCAACACATAGGCAGAAGGACCTCCCACACCACACCTCCCTTCTAAAGCCTTTCTACTTAAAGGAGTTTTCTCCCCCTGTATGAGCAGAGCACTTTACTCTAACTTAACCTCAGCTCACTTCACTGTATTAACAACACTGCCTTGACCCGAGTTCCAGTCACACCGTGAGGTTCCTGGGAAGATGTGAATTGAGAAGTGACATGATCCAATGTGCCTGGATAGCAGCCATCATATAAAGGAATGATTACAAAACCAGTGTGTGCAGAGTGGCTTACATTTTTTTTCAAAGTGCCCTCAATTCTGTGCTTTAAATGTAAACGTTTTTATAGTTTATTTTGGCAGGAATCTTTATGGCATTTTATATACATTATTGAATTTGAACTTTACCACAAACCTATCATTAGCCTCATTTTAAAGATGAAAGAAAGAAGCTGCAGAAACCATATATGAAATTGCCCCCAAGTCAAACAGAAAATCAGTGGAGAAATTGAGGGGGTGGAAAAAAAGGCCGAGGTCTCCCAGCCCAACACTTAGCTGACAGCGCTAAGTTGAGCTGAGTGATCATGGAGCCCCTACCTCCATCTTTTTAACCATTGCTTCCTTCTTGTTGTCTTCCTCTTCCTCCTTCTGCTTTCCTTCCCCGTCTTGTTTTTCCTCTCCTGCTTCTTTTTCTTTGAGATAGGAGTCTCAATATAGCCAGCATAGGCTGACCTCAAACCTCAGCCTCCCGAGTAGCTAGACTTCCAGATATGTAGCCATCCTCCATCTTTTCATGGAGCTGATGTCTACAGAGTAGGTTGTTGTGTGTCGGGCACTGTGCTAAGACGAATTTTGGGTGGAGCCTCACAGACACTGTCTGACCTGCCTAATGACGCTCAAGGAACTGGCCTATCAGCAGGAAGCTGGTAATTAGGGCACTGTGTGTCCAGGGAAGTGACAGGGTGGCGAGGAGACCCAAAGGGCACCAGGCCACACAGCCAACTCAGACCTCGACAAGCAGGAAGGGCTTCCACAAGGAGTGACAACCAGGCTTGACTAAGGATTATCAGCCGGAACAAGGACGTTGGAAGACGTTCAGACTTCTAGACATCCATTTCTGCTTCAGGGTCCCACTGCCTTCCAAGTCAGCTGGCCAGGAATTGTGTCTCCGGCCTCTTTTGCAGGCAGCAATTCCCTGGACCTGGGCTCAAGACCATGTCTTGGGAGAGAGCGCTGTCAGGAAGACGAGAGGCCAAGATCTGCCATACCAAGGTGCCCATCTCTTCCTGTTGAGATGGGGCCAATGACAGAACTCTCCACAGCTGTACCCCCAGTACTCAGCTCTGTGCCTCTCAGAGACAGCCTTCCGGTGTCACAGGGAAAAGGACTTAACTGGCACGTATCCTTTAACACCAGCCATTTCTACTCATGCCAGGGAGGAAGAGAAGAAACCCTGCAGCTGGGAGGTTCCCATACCTAAAGCGGCTTTAGAAGTCCCAGAGTCGCTCCAAAGATGCCCACGGTCCCTTGTCTGTCTTACACCCCCACACACAATTTACATGGTAAATACACTGCCTCTCCAAGTTCCTCTCTCAGGGAAGAGATGTATGGGTAAAGTCAAAGGTTAGAAAATGGGGCGTCGCAGCCAGTCCAGGAGACACAGGCGCTCTCTGTTGCTCATCCACTAACTGGAATTTCTGCTGTCTAAGTCAGGCTTGCTCTCTGCGCAGGATAAATGTGCACAAGGCACTGCTCACCCATCAATCAGTGACCCCTGACTGATGAAGAGCTGTGTGGAACGTCAGAGCCCCTAAGGGAGAGCTTACAGCCAAAACCTTCTCTCTAAGACCTATCTGACAAGGGAAGTCGCTCATTTTCTGTATTGTCCTTCTCACCAGATAACTTGAGGCACTCCCGTTCTTCTATTTTGCCCCAAGTTGAAGGCCAGGGTTGCTGTAGTTGGGATGCTCCATGAGAATGGCCGTTGTCCAAACCTAAATCTGCCTCCAGCTGGACTGAATGCTCCAGATGTTTCCCTGCAGCCGACCAAATCCCAGAGACAGGGATCAACCCACACATGGTCCCTCGGAGGCTCCTGGAAGGCTGGGCCAAGGGGAATCTCATCTTCATGTGTATGACCCATCCATGAAGGTCCCCAGTGGCAGACACAGCTCTGGGGCCATAGCATCAATTGTAAGTAACATTTTTCTGAGCGTTGTCCAACTTGTTTTTTTATGGCTGTGATAAAGACCGTAACCAAAAGCAGCTTGGAATGAAAGGGTTTACTTGGCTTCCTAGTCAGTCACTGAGGGAAGACAAGGCAGAGCTCAAGCAGGATGGAAGCTTGGAAGCCGGAACTGAAGTAAAGACCGTGGAGGAACGCTGCTTACTGGCTTGCTCCCCATGGCTTTCACAGCCTTCTTCCTTATGGCACCCTGGACCACCTGTCCAGGGGTGGCACCACCCACAGTGGCCTGGGCCCTCCCACATCAATCAAGAAAACGCCCCACAGATTTGCCAATCTGATGGAGGCAATGTCTCAGTTGAGGCCCCTAGGTTGACAAAAAACCCAGCGTTCACTAAGCACTGATCACGTACCTGGCACAGCCACTCCATACACAGGCTCTAAAAAATGAGTTATTATCAGTGTCCTCTTTATACACACGCGAGAACTGACAGGCAGGAAGATTAAGTCACCCATCCAGAATGCGGCAGAGGCCGGACTTGGTTCCAGGTAGTCAGAAAGCCAAGCTGGCACACGGAATCTATGATGTCATATTGCTCTTGGCCAAGTCTTGCCTAATTGCTCCTGTTCATCAGTTCTCTGTAACTGAAAGAAGACGCCTGAAACAATGAGTTTACAGAAAGAAAACAAATGGTTTTGAGCCCAGTGTTTCAACGGTTCCAAAAGGCCAGAAACCAGTGAACCGGTCACTTTGGGCATGCAGCAACCGAGCCTGGTGGGAGTGTGTGAGCCAGGAACAAAGATGGAAACGCCAAGTGTCCCACAAACCCAGTTGGGGCACACTGCAATGACGGAAGGGACTCCACTGAGCCCCAGCTCTCCAAAGCTCCACCACCTCCCTTTAGTATCAACCTACAAACCAGGACCACAAGGGACAGTCAGCATCCGAACTGTAACGTTGTCGTGACCGTTACTTTGTCAATATACAAAAAGGTCTGTCCTGGAAACACTCCTGAAGTCACTCAAGCTGGAGAAATTTCCACTCAGGGCAGCCACTGCACGTTGACGCTTGATGTCTTGTTACTGTGACAACTGCCACGGCAGAAGCAACTTTAGGAAGAAGGGGACGCTTTTCTTGACTCATGGGTCTGTGGAACAACCCACCACAGAGGGGAAGGCGTGGAAGAAAAAGTGTGAGGCAGGCAGTCACATGGCACATGCGGGAAGCAGAAATGAGTGGTGGCCCTCAGCCTCCTTTCTCCTTTTGTTTTTTAGTCTGAGACCCCCACCCATGGAATAGTGCCAGTTACTTCAGGATGGGTCTTCCCACTTGAGTCTTTTCCTCAGCCATGCTAGGTATAAACTTCAGATGAGGGAGTCTGACTTTCCCCAACCAGTTGCATGGGGAATGAAGAGAAATGGCCATAAAACCAAAGGGGGCTTAGACTGGACCAGGAGAGAGGAAAAGATGTCAGAGCCGACTTGTGCCATATGAAAATGATGCCAACCAGCTGCCAGGACCTCTGCCTCCGAACAGTGCAGATATCTGTGCCCCAGTACAGAGGACTCTTGGGTAGAGAGCCAGGAGGCCAGGTGGGCAAGCTTTCCAAGAAATACAACTACGGGGTGAAGGCTTTGTTGTTGTTGAAGTTAACGACCAAAGTAAAGGGTTTCATGACGGCCTTCTCATACCTGCTTTGTTCTTCGGGGCCTTCTTGCTTGCTTGCTCTACTCCCTTTCCCTACTTCCCCTCTCCTGGCGCACACCCCTATCCCCACCCACCCACACTACCAGAATTTCTTGCTATCTAGAATATGGAAATCCAAAGGGGAGGAACTTGAGGGAACAAGGTACAGGAAAGAGTGGCCCCCAGGGCTCTCGGGCTACAGAGGGTCGAGCCTAGACCTTTGGGTCTGCTGGGGTCTCTAGGGCCATGTAGACAGCTGCTGTGGAGAGAGGTGAGAGAAAACCATCCCTGCCTTTGCAAAAGCACCTAGGGATGTCCTTCCTCCTAACATATCCTGGCCTATAGAGACAGGAAGGACAGCAAGGAGGGGAAGGGACAACAGGAAGAAGGGAGGCAACAGAGGCCAGGATTCTGGCCAGGAGTAGGGGCTGTTTGACCATGGGGCAGGAAGTGGAAATACAGGAGTTTCCTATCAGGGCAGGATGTCCCCTCACATCCCTTTCAGGAAAGGGCCCCCTGTGTCCTGTACAGAGTGAGAAATGGCATCCAGCCTCTGCCTGTGTGCGTTTGATTCCTAAGGGGCAGAAGAGGAGGGGAGGGGGATCCCTATACATACGTATACATACATTTTCAACTATTAGCTATTTTTTTGAGACAGGGTTTGTGTAACCCAGACTGGCCTTAAACTCACTATATAACTGGAGATGACCTTGAACTCCTGAGGTTCTGCAACACATCCCAAGGACTAGGATTATAGATTCGTGCGTTTCACTATGCCCAGCTTGAGAATTCTGTCTATACTACTATAGTCAGTTTGAGCAGGAAAGAGGAAGCTGGATACGTCCCCTGATAAGGAAGCAGCATTGCAGCATTTTGCAAAGGGTTATCTGGGAGGCCCTCCTGAATGCAGAGGTGACCAATTCTGTCAGGAGGAAACAGCGGTGAGCAGTGAGCGAAAAGATAAGATTTATTTTCAGTGTGTGTGTGTGTGTGTGTGTGTGTGTGTGGTGTGTGTGTGTGTTTGCGTGCATGTGTGTGCTACCCAGGAACCCCTTTAACATGTCTACAATCTTCTACACCCCAGCTCCCAAACACGCCGACCAGGATCCTTGCTCACACTGGCCCACGCTGCTGTAGAACGCCATCATTCTCGTTTGTGCATGCTCAGTGTGGTGTATGGCTCCCTTCTCCCCACGTTCAGTTAGAGCAGCGAGTCCTCCTCAACAATATATAAAATGAACACAGGTGTCCCTGTGCCATATCCAGGTAGTTTGGTTCCTTCCTAGGTTGAACTGTTTTTATCAAGTGGTATTCCTAAATTCCTCAGTGACAGTACAATACTCGGTGTCCCCAGCTCTGTGATCAGATGGGATGAAAGGGACTTTTAACAGATTCTAGGAGATTCGCAATAATGCCAGCATTTGGAGGACTGGGAAAAATCCTGCAGGTGTCTAATTCGGCATGCCTCCATTTTCTAGACCACTTCGCTCCAGCCCCTGGGGTATCCTTTGGACATCCCAGGAGCCAGGCTGCATCACTCTATCTCCCTAAATCTGCCCTGCATGTGACAAGATACTATACCCTTGCGGCTTCTGCCAGGTCTCAGGCGCATCCTTCCCCGAACACGAATGGTCTTTGCTTACTTTTCCTTCTCCTTACAAACAATTTTTATGGGGCTGGCAGGATGGAGCAGTTAGGAGCACTGATTGCTCTTCCAGAGGATCTGGGTTCGATTCCCAGCACTAAAGGGCAGCTCACAACTGTCTGTAACTCTCACATGGCACTCACAGTGAAGCAATGGAGTCTAGGTGTTCAGCTGGAGTTGGAGACAGAGGTACCAGAGAGCGGAAACACACATAGAATCAAGGATACATGCAACTGTATGGGATTTAGCCCTCAGATCCCAGGGGTCTTTCTAAAAAGATGAGAGGAAGGACCCAGTTGTCCCTGCTGTCCTTGGAGACAGCATCCCATGCATCTTTCTCCCTCTCTAGCACATCTCCTCAGCCCACAGTGACTGGCCATTTGCAGCCAAGAGGGGCACCAGTGCCCAGAGGAGTTTCTACACAGCAGCAGCTGGCTTGGGCACGAGTCACAAGGACACACTGGTTCACAGGGTTTACAAGAGAACTATCTCATCCTCATTCTCCTGCCGCGAAGGACACACTGGTTCACAGGGTTTAAAAGAGAACTATCTCATCCTCATTCTCCTGCTGCAGGAAGAGTCCTCACAAGACGTTTCTGAACTTCAGAGGAAAGAGAAGAACATGGGTTTATGAGGGCTCTCTATGTTTCCAGCTTCAGTTGGCTACAGCGCCATAGCCTTATCTACCCCACTGGACTGGAGTGTCAAGCCCAGTACCTGAAAACTCAGAACGCTTTTCCTAGAGCTGCTGGCTAGAGAATCCTAAGCTTGAGACTCTCTGGATGGGGTAGGGGCTTGGAGGGTTAGCAGAGCTCCCCAGCCTAGATCCTGGGGGCTCTGCACTCGGGCCATGTGGGTATGGAAGGAGGGGCAGTAAAAAAGAGAAAAGCAGAGCATGGTAGAGCAGGTAGGGGCTCAGGGGCAGGAGTATTTCTGAGGACTAGGAGGCCAGAAGTGTCTGGGATGGAGACCGTCTCCAAGGAGACGGTGGTAAAGGCTCAGCAATTGAAGTACATATGTCAGGGTGACGTTGTAAGATAACTCTGCCTTTACTGTTGCCATCCAACTAATGAGGACTCAGAGGCTGGGGAGGGATCTTGGTAGCATCATGGGCTAGGACGCTGGCACAATGTTCCACCAACTACAACAACAGAATTGCTCTGTCAGTGCTAGTGTTCCCATGGTTCCAGCATCTGGAAATCGGATATCAATCAAAGTGTCATCAGTGTCCGACTCTTCTTGCATTTCTTGGCTTGCAGCTACTGTGTTCTCTGCCATCACCCAGGCTGCAAGCCGCCTTCCCTCTTGTATCAGTTATTCGCATGGCGATCTCTTTAGCTGTGTGTCTCCTCTCTTCAGATAAAGACACCCACCCATCATCCAGGATTCGAACCCACCCTAATGACCTCATAGTCTATGCTGTCTGCAAAAATCTTCCTTTCAGACAAGGCACGTGGGCTCGGATGTCAGCAGATCTTTTCGGAGGACAGTTCAGTCCTTAACTGTTCTAATTTTATTTCTGTTGCTATAATTAAAAAAAAAATAACTTGACAAAAAGCAGCTAAGGGTGAATTGGGTTTACCTTAGCTTGCAGGTTATAGTCCAGCACAGAGAATGGGAGACAAGATATCAGGAACTTAAAACATCATGTTTACATCATGAGAAAAAGAAATGCATGCATGCATGTTTAGTGATTAACTAGCTTTCTCTCTGCTTACACGGTCCAAGGCCCCAAACCAGGGAATGGTACCACCCACTTTGAGACTAGGTCTTCCCACATTAATTAAGACAACAAAAACAAGGCCCCACAGACACACCCACAGGCCACCCTGATGTAGACAATCCCTCACTGAGATTCTCTTTCCAGGTTGTATCAAGTTGACAAACCGACCATCTGCCTCAATTCTGATTGCTCTTGGGAAAGCCTTTCAAATATGTGAAGCCCTTCCAATATCTTCTTGAGGGTCTCACTCCTTAGCCTTAGGCCAGTGGTTCTCAACCTGTGGGTCATGTCCCCCACAGGGGCTACATATCAAATATTTGTAAGTAGCAAAATTATAGTTATGAAGTAGCAAGGAAATCATCTAATGGTTGGAGATTACAGCAACTTGAGGAACCTTGTTACAGCATTAGGAACATTGATACTCACTGCCTTAGACTGACCTGGAACTCAATATGCAGGTCCACCATGCCTTAATCTCTGAATGATGCTCCTGCCTCAGTATCCCAAGTGCTGGGATTACAGGCATGAGCCAAAATACTTGGCTAGTCCTAAATTTTAATAAACATCTGTAGGAGGAGGGCCCGCTTGTTCATCCCAGCCACCCAGCTAGCCCTAGCCCTAAAATAACCACACAGAAACTGTATTAATTAAATCACTGCTTGGCCCATTAGCTCTAGCTTCTTATTGGCTAACTCTTATTAATTTAACCCATTTCTAGTAATCTGTGTATCGCCACGTGGCAGTGGCTTACCAGGTAAAATTCCCAGCATCTGTCTCTGGCAGCTCCATGGCGATTCTCTCTCTCTGCCTCCTTTCTCCCAGCATGCCATTTAGTTTCCCCACCTACCTAAGTTCTGCCCTATCAACAGGCCAAGGCAGTTTCTTTATTCATGAATGGTAATGTCAGCACACAGAGGGGACTCCCACATCAAACATCAACATTGAAAAGCACAGGTCAGTGAGTTCACACCAGGTAGATGCTCGTTCATCCACCCATGTCCAGAAAGAGAGCAGTAAGATGGGGACGTTCTAATGAGCATTTTTCTCTCAAAATCCTCAACCCTATCTCATACTAATTATTAATCTGGTCTACGGATGATGAGACAGGACTGCATAGCATCCTACAGCTGAAAGGGGTAACGCACAGAGGCCTCTGTCCACTGTGAGGCTCCCTTTGTCAACTCTGGTCTTGAAGAATGAGGCAAGTGGCCACCTATCCAGACAAAAGGGAGAAGGTGTCCAGCTTCAGGGACTGAACGACTAATGGGTTTTCAGCCCCTCTGGCATGAGGTCAGTCTTTGGTTAATAGTCTGGTTCCTCACTTAATAAATATATATATTCTTCTGGTTAGTTCTAAAGAACACTGACTAGCCCAGCCAAATTTCTGAAAATACCAGCCACTAAAATGGATGCCTAATCAAGGACATGAGGGTGGAACAAGAGATAGACTCGAACCCAGAGACGTTGGATGGAGGTATTGGGGAGTTACCAGGGCCATGGCACTTTTAGGACAATGACTTCTCAATCCTGGCAGCCATCAAATTGCCTTTGAGGCAGCCTCTGGACTTTTAACACACACTCCGGCTGCCCGCTTTGAGATGTACTGATTCAGCGTCTTGGAGAGTGTCTGAAGTCACTCATTTAAAAGTCCCTCAGGTGGTCCTGACACTTAGGCTTGCCGAGGGCTGCCGCCTGTAGTGGGGCACATGATAGTTGGATGGGTACCAGGAGTCAGGACCAACAGAGATAAAGAATCTCGGGGCTTGTGCTTCATCAGTGAGGACCATGACAATGGCTTTGTCGAAGGGAGGGAGGGAGGGAGGCAGGTGGTAGCTACTTTTGCACAGCAAGGGGGGAGGGGGTGTGGGGGTGACTTGCAGACCTGCAGACAGATGAGCCTGACCTTCGGGCAGCTGGGAAGCAGCTGGAGCTGAGGAGACTCTAATCACTCATGACCTCTAGACTTTGACATTTGGGTAGGAAAGAGAGAAGTCCTCTGCACCACCCCGTGCTGTGGCCTTCAGCTGGTGGCTATGAAAATGCTGTCAGCGTCTCTAATTGATTTAGCCAGGCGCTCAGCAGGGATCATCTGAATCAGATAAGACTGCGTGCTGGAGTGATTTGGGTCTGCAGAGTTCCCCCCTTACAGTCTAACAAACCCTGAGAGAAATGTCTTAAATGGGGTCTTCTATAAACCCTGCCCTTTGCCAGTCACCGCCATTAGACTCCAGTGACCGCTGTTAACTGACAGGAAAACCAGTTTTCACAAATACATCTTGGATCCATAAAGGGATCTTTGACCCCACACCCACCACGGTACTCCCAAAAGGCAAAATCATATCTGTGAAAAGGCCTGACACAATCAATTTCCAAATTAACCTGAAATCGCTATTTAAGTTCAAATGGAGTCACGGTCAGGAGTCACGTCACGTTGTTGGAACACAGACATGAGCCTGACATGCTAAATGCCACAAAATAGAGAACCGAGTGATTTCTCTGGTGGATGTGGACAAGCATGGGCCCCTCTGGATGATTTACAGAAGATTCGTTTTTCCTCAATCCCCCTGCTTGTCCGCCATCTCTGAGGCCATGCACTGTAGACATTGCCCTGCTTTTCAGTGTTCGGGCATCCTGTGTTGGGAGCTCTCTCCTGCCCAGACCATCTGCCCTTAGCGCATGGCACGGAAGGCAGTCCTTTCCTTTTTCTTTTTATATGAACACTTATTTATTTATTGAGTAGTTTAGAATGTGGCATACTTGGGATGGGACGGTACAGTGGGATTGGCCGAAATCATACCAGCATAGAAAAGACTCTTAATTCAACACCATCTGAGAGGAGAGACAGAAACAGAGCAAGAAGACAGTGGCATGATGAGGCAGGGGGTGTTGAGAGGAATCTAAAAGCCCAGGATTCCCGGGGTTCATACTCCCCACCCCTTCATGCACGCATGCACGTGCACACCATCCCCAGGACACGCAAGTGCAGTCAGACTTCTGGTCTCAAGAGCAGCCAGGCTGCTAGGCTCCGCAAAGCTTCAAGGACTGATGTAACTCGGGTCGTGAGGGAATGAAGAAAGGACAGACCCAAGTGCAGAAAAGCTGGGACCGGGTAGGCCGCGCTCACTGTGATGGAGGGCTCCGGCTACCACCCGGAACCTCAGCACGTTTATTTTCTGCACCAGAATTAGAGGAGGCACGAAGAAGGCAGGGCACCGCTGAACAGGGAGGCAGGTTTGGCTAATCTCAGTAGGAGGTGTCTTTAGGGGAGCAGTCTCAGGCAGCAGTCACCCCAGAAGAGAAGCTATGATTGATAGATTTGAGAGTTTCTACACTCACTTTTTACATCCACCTTCGGACCCAAGGAAGGATTTGCTAGCCCTTCCAGCCTCACTCGGGAAAGGCTTTGCCACTCCGTGGGTCTGAGCCCGGGGGACTCTTAACATGGCTGAGTATGTTAAGATCAGTGATACAGTTCACACGGGACTTCAGTTACTCTTTCCACAGGCACTTGGGGCTCACTCCAGTCCCCCAGCAGACAATCGACATCTGCAGTCTGTGGGACGCGGTTTCTCGGCGCTCTTCATTAACACACCCTGGGGTCCAGCCCATCTCTATGCGGTGCAGCTTGGCTGCTCTGAGAAGGTTCCAGATTCAAAGCTCTTTCCCTTGCTGTTTAGGAAATGGGTGTTTAAATGAGGGCGACTGGAAGAATCAGGACAGGGAAACAAGGCTGGGGGGGGGGGGGGGTCAAGACTTTTCATGAAGGATTTTAGAGACAGCAGTTGTTAGCCACAGTGTATATAGAGTGAGTGGGATATGGGAGGACTTCAGACAACAGGGTTAGCCCTCCACCCACATTTGTGGATTCAAACACAAAGAGAAAACACTTGGAGGGAGGTGTGTTAGCCTACACCAGTTTTTTTTTTAAACCACTGTTTTCTAAACAATAAACCCAACAACGGTTTATATGTCATTTCTGTTTGATTGTTGTTATGAATCCGAAGGGATGATGTAGGGTTAACTACAGGACATGCCCAGGTCACGCACAAAGACCACACCATTTTCCATGAGACTGGGGTACACACAGAGTAGGTTATATGCCTAGGGTCCTGGGGTCAACACCCCCCTCTCCTAGATATCAAGGAATAGTTACAACTAACACAAAACAGACCCTCGGTGGCTGCTTTCCTCCGTATATGATGTACATGAGAGAGAGAGGAGCTGAAGGAACGTTTGAAGAAGGCTTGCTGTGACCTCCACCCCAGCAGCTCCAGCCCAGCCCCACAGGGCTCGCTCTTCCACTCATGGAGGTTTTTTGCCAAAGTGCAAAGATGTAAAAGGCCTCCTTTTCCCAAAACATGCATTCGGAATGCCTTGCTTTATCCAAAACACAAATCCCTCTTGGTTTGTGCTGTGTTATCTCAACCACAGAAAAGCCCAGTTCACAAAAAGATAGAGAGAGAGAGAAAGAGAGAGAGAGAGAGAGAGAGAGAGTCACAGCTGTTGCCAGTTGCCCAAGAGGGCAACTTCTCATGGCTTTTCTAGTTGTTTAGTGACAGGGGTGTGGCCACACGCACCTCTGCACAAATAGGGCAGAGAGTGTGCATGTGTGTGTTGGGGGTGGTGCCCATTCTGTGGCTCGCTCTTCAAAACCCCTGCTTTTTCATTCGCTGTAGCACAGGAAACTAGCTAGATGTATTTGCAAACGCTGGTGTGATTTTCAGCAAGTCATATGTCTGCTCTGATTGGGAGTGAGCTTGTTGGAGACACGGAGATGGGGGAGATACCTTGATGCATGTGTTGACAGACTGGTATTTTTATACAGTTCTATTTTTAGTAAGAAAACAAAATAATGAATTTCATTATGACACTTTCATAAACTACATTTATATAGATGGATACATACATACAAAGATGATGGATAGCTAGAGACAGATAGATACATACATGATAGGTAGATATATACATACATGCATACATGATTGATAGATAGATAGATAGATAGATAGATAGATAGATAGATAATAGAACTTTACCTTGCTCTTATTTGTCTCTTCCTAAATCTTGCTTCCTTCCTTCCCCCTAGACAGTGGTTTCTTTCTTTCTTTCTTTCTTCCTTTCTTTCTTTCTCCCAGGACTCCTTTCTGCTTTCATGCTACATATATACATGTAGAATATAGTTAGGTCTAGACTGAGTATATGCAAGAACACATGTGATATTTGCCTCCCCTCCTCTGCCCTCTCCTGCTCCCCGTTCCCCCTCTTTTAGACCTCACTGCCCCCCCAGAATCCTCCTCCTCCCCCTTTCATATATAAATAAAAATGCACACTTCTCAAATGAGAGTAAAAGTGCAGTGTTTGTTTTCCCGAGTCTGGCTTATTTCACTGGTTACATCTATTTTCCTCCAGTGACATGATTTTGTTCTTCCCCGGGCTAGATAAATCTCCGCTGTGTAAATGAGCACATCACGTTCTCATTATCCGTTCACTTGTTGATGGATAGCTAGGCTGCTTCCACAGCTCGGCCCCTGTGGGTGGTGCAGAAAGGGTCATTATGGTCCTCCAGGTAGGTGTGGTACAGCTGGGTCAGTGGTAGATCTAATCTTTATCTTTTCCCTCTAGTTTTTCGAGACAGCATTTTTTTCTGGGTAGCCCTGGCTGTCCTGAAACTTCACTCTGTAGACCAGGCAGGCTTCAAACTCACAGAGATCTGCCTGCCTCTGCCTCCCGAGTGCTGGGATTAAATCTGTGTGCCACCATGGCCTAGCAGATCTAATCTTAATTTGTTGAGCCTCCACGCTGACTTCCATAAGGGCTGCACCAGCTTACACTCCCAACAACAGGGTTAAAAGTTCCCCTTTCCTGACGTACTGGCCAGCATTTCTTGTCATCGCTTGTCTCCCTGACTGCCAGCCTGCCTCTGATGCGATGGAACCCGATGCCATCTTCCCCGATGGCTGAGGATGTGGACCATTTTCTCAAGCTCTTGCTGGACGTTTGTATTTCTGTCTTAGAGAACTGTCTGTCCTACTCATCCGCCCAGTTACTAAGTAGATGGTTTGCTAGTGTCGCGGTTTGAAAGTGGTATAACCTGGCCCTGTTCTCCATCCCTGCCAATCTCCCCTCTGCTTGGTCATGGGTGTGGGTGATGCTTTCCGCTGTGTTCTTGATTTTACCCATGCAGTTGTTCACTTTCAACACTTGCACTGGTTTCTGGTGTTTTCCTTTGTTGTTGTTTGTTTAAACCTCACTCTTCTCATTGCATTTCCTTCCGTTCTGTTGTGTTTCTGGCTGCTCTCTCCAGATCCTGGATGGATCTCCTGACTTCATTTGTATCCTTGCTTGTGTCCTCCTTGAGACCCTTGATTACCTCTTTAATGATATTTTATTTATTTAGCATATATGTGTGTTAACGGAGAGTGTTCATTTCCCGGCTGCCCAGACCCAAATAATAACACAAGGACTTTATTAGTTACAATATTGTTTGGCCAATATTTCTAGCTAACTCTTACATCTTAAATGAACCCGTTTCTCTTCATCTGTGTATTGCCACTAACCAGTGCCAGCATGTTACTCTCTCGGCAGCTACATGGCATCTCCCTGACCCCACTTAATCTCTCTGTATATCATATTTCCCATCTGGCTTTGCTCTGATAAGCCATTGGCCGAAACAGCTTTACTCATTAACCAATGGTAATAAAACATATTTGCAAAATACAGAGTTCGTGTACGGACATCACGTACATGCCAGAGCCAGTGGTGACCAGCAGAGGGCATCAGATTCATTCCCTGGACCTGGAGTCAGAGGCAGTCGGGAGATCCATCATGTGAGTGCCAGGAACTGAACCTGGATCCGCATAAAAGCAGCAAGTGAATTGATGACTGAGCCATCTCTCCAGCCCCTTGGTCACTAATCAATTTGAAAAATAAATGTTTGAATTCCTCAAGTAACATTTTTTTTAATATTTATTTATTAATTATGTATACAATGTTCTGTCTGTGTGTATGCCCAAAGACCAGAAGAAGGCACCAGACCCCATTACAGATGGTTGTGAGCCACCATGTGGTTGCTGGGAATTGAACTCAGGACCTTTGGAAGAGCAGGCAATGCTCTTAACCTCTGAGCCATCTCTCCAGCCCTCAAGTAACATTTTATCCATTCCAATATCCTTTTTTGGGAGGTTGGGGGGCCGAGGAAGACAAAGTCTCACTTTGTAGTCCTGGCCGGGACTGGTCTGGAACTCATTGTGTAGACCAGTCTAGCTTCGAACTCATAGAGACCAGCCTTCCTCTGCCTCCCAATAGCTGGGATTAAAGGCAGACACCACATTGCCCAGACATTTCTAAATCTCCGACCGTAGTGGGTAAAGAGTTAATCAGCATGTAAAGGCATCTCCTTGCCTTCTTTTCCGTGAGTCTGGTGTCTTGGGGTGTAACTTAGGCCTCTGCCGCCTTGGCTACCTTAGGGTTATATTCTGGGGTCGTCTCAGTGAGCCGCCTCCTCCTAAGGACTCGGTGCCTCCTTATCCCACTCAGAGAGGAGAAAGCCAATGCTTTGGATGAGGCTCCTGCCTCCCGTCCCCACAGGAAGCTGAAGCTGTTTATCTTGGCTCACTTTTTCCCTGCAGCCTCGCCCTTCTGTTCCTCCTCTCGCCATTTGTCCCATCATCCCCTTGTGAGTTTCCAATGCTCTTCCTTTTTTTTTTTTTTCTTTGTCTATTTTTTCTTGGCTCTTTCCCCTCACTATGTCACACTGTTTCTAATCTGCCATCTTAATTGGAAATCCCTAAAACTCATTATTATTATTATTATTATTATTATTATTATTATTATTATTATACTCCTTTCAAAGTAGCTAAAAAACAAGAGCGTTAGTTACCTTACGGAGATTTTCTAGGGCTGCGGTGACATAATACCACAAACAAGGCTGCTTCAACAACAGAAATTAATTTCCTTACAGCCCTGGTGGAGGTTACCAGGCCAAGACGAAGATATCTCCAAGATTGATCTCTCTCCTTGGTTTATACACGGCCGCCTCCTCCCTGCGTCGTCATAGGTGCTTCCTTCTGCGCTTGCGTGCGTCCTATTCGCTTCTCATGCGGAGAGTAACCACAGTGGAGTCGGGATGTTGAGCAGCTTACAGGCAGCCAGTGTTCTATCCTCCTTCACCAAAACCCTGCGGACCAGACCGAACCAGAGCGGCATCTGTACCCATGACTCCTCTTAGGGCTGTAACCGACTGCCAGACAAAGGCAACTTATTATTTATTTATTCTGGCTTGTAGTTTAAAAAGAGACAATGCCTGTCACGGCAGAAAAGGCGTGTGACAGGAGCATGAGACAGTTGGCTGAACCGCATCCACAGAGGGATGAAGCCACTTGCTCAGGTGTTTCTCCTTTATACTCAGCCCAGGACTTGGTGTCAGCCACACTCAGGGCAGGGTCTCCTTGCTTAGCTAAGTCTTTCTGGAAAGCCCCACATGAATACACCCAGAGGTGTGTTTCCATGGTGATTCTAACTGCAGTCCAATGGACAATAGAGGTGAACCATGCAGAGACACTCTTGAAAAGTAGTGTATATTCAAATGGAACTTTTCAATGGACTAAACACCAAACACCAAGGGAATCCAGTCAGCCACACAATAAGGAAGTCACCCTGCTTTGATCCTTACAATGAGAGACATTGTTTTTCCTATTGTGTTTCCTTGTTCCCTACAAACCCCACTGTCCTGCCATGGCCCAGCAATTCTCTCCAGTCTGTAGAGTAAAGGCTGTCACCATTCATGATGTGAGAATAAAACCCAATTAGATCATTAATGAAAGTTGTTGTAATTCTGTCTTTGGAGTCCATCCTACTGTAATTCAGTTACTTCTTTAGAGACCTAATCTTCAAAGAGCTAGCAGGACCTAGCGGGACCTAGGGGGACTTAGGGGGAGCTAGGGGAGCTAGGGGGTAGTTCAGTCGGTAGAGAGCTTGCCCAGCTCCCACAAAACCCCAGGTTTGACCTCCAGCACTCTGTAAAACAAGTTTGACCTAATCCCAGCACTTGGAAGGTGGAGGCAGGAGAATTAGGGATTCAAATTCTCTTCTGGAATATTATTACTTTAGGGTGTGTTACTTTTGTTTATGCTACGGAACATTTGTGTAATGTTTAAAGCTGGGTTGCTTTTGTTTATGCTGCATTTGTTTAACTCTGCGAAGCTGTGATTCTTTGCCTGTCTAAAACTCCTGATGGTCTACTAAAGAGCTGAACGGCCAATAGCAAGGCAGGAGGAAAGACAGGCAGAGCTGGCAGGCAGAGAGTAGAAACAGAAGAAAAAACATGAGGAAGAAAAAGAGCAACGAGAGAAGGGGAGAAGGGCATCAGGGGCCAGCCACCCAGCCAGCCACGGAGTAAGAATAAAACTAAATATACAGAAGTAGGACAAGGAAAAAGTCCAGGAGCAAAAGGTAGTTGGGATAATTTAAGAAAAGCTGGCAAGAAATAAGCCAAACTAAGGCTGGGCATTCGTAAGTAAGAAAAAGCTTCCTTGCATGATTTATTTGGAAAGTGGGTGGTGGGCCCTCAAAAGAGTAACAGAGCAAAAACAACCAACAACGAAGCTCATCCTCAAATAGATGAGGAGTTTGAGGCCAACCTGACTTACATGTCTATCTCAGAACCAAACCAAAATCCTAAAAAGCACCATTATCTTCATATGTAGTCCTGTTGGGTCTCTGTGGTAGTCTGAATGTAGCTGGTCCACATAATCTCATAGTGACTGGTACTATTAATAGGTGCAGCTTTGTTGGAGTGGGCATGGCCTTGTTAGAGGAAGCGTGTCACTGTGGGCTTTGAGGGTTCCTGTGCCCACAATATCGCCCAGTGTCTCAGGTGACTTCCTGTTGCCTGCAAGATGTACGACTCTCAGCTCCCTGTCCAGCACGTCTGCCTGCACGCCACCATGTCCCACCATGACAATAGACTGAAACTCTGAACTGTAAGCCAGTCCCAATTAAATGTTCTCCTTTCTAAGAGCTGCCATAGTCATGGTGTCTCTTCACAGCAAGAAAAACCTTAACTAAGACAGTCTTCAACACACTTTCACCCCATAATATATACAGAATATATGTAACAACTTGGTTTAACATTCTTGAACACAAGACAGCTGAAAGTCCATCCAGACTTGGTAATTATTACACTTAACTCTAAATTGTCCCCACAGCTCATATTTGAAACTTGTTCCTTGACTGGGGACACTATTTTGAAGGCTGTGGGACCTTGAGGAGGTGATACCTTGCTGGTAGAATTAAGTCACAGAAGTGGGGGTGGACCTTTGAAGGTTATACCCTCCTGGTCTAGTTTGTTCTGTTGCTGTGATACAACACTAACCAAAAGCAACTGAGAGAAGGAAGGGTTTATTTGGTTTACAATTCCAGGACCCTTGTAGGGAGCTCAGAGCAGGAACATGAAGGCAACCTGCTTGGCATTCTACTTGGCATTACCTCTGACCAAGGGACTCACTCACAGCTAAGGAGTCTAACAGAAACCGTAGAGGAAAGAATGCTGTCCGATGGTTTATGCAGGCTCGTGCTTACTGAATGTGCTTAGCTAGCCTTCTAACATACCTGGGGTAGCAGACTATCTTGAACCGCCAGCCCCCAACTCATGACATGGAGACTTATTATTAATTATGAGTGCTTAGCCTTAGTTTAGGCTTATTTCTAGCTAGCTTTTTTAAAAAAATTACTCCGTTTCTATAAATCTATGTGCTGCCCTGAGAACTGTTTACCTCATCTGTGTACTGTGCGTCCTGTCTTCCTGCTTCCTCTGTGTCTGGCTGGCTGACCCTGGGCTGGCTGGCTGACCCTGGGCTGGCTGGCTGGCTCCCCTTTACTCTCTCCCCTCCAGCCCCACCTGTCTCTTCTCTGCCTAGGGATTGGCCATTCAGCTTTTTATTAGGCACCAGTCAGGTGCCTTAGGCAGGCAAGGCCATACAGTAACACATCTTCACACAGTTAAGCAAATGCAGCATAAACAAATGCAACACATCTTTACATAGGCAAACAATTACTCTGCAACACAAACAAATACAACGTATCTTTATGTAGTCAAACAAATATTCTATCCTACAACAGCCTGGAACCACTTGACCAGGGAATAGCAATGCCCACATGCTTGCCAGGTAGGGGACAAGTTATAGGAGTCAAACTTGGGTCATCAGATTTTGTGGAAAGTGCCTTTCCCTGCTAAGCCATCTCACCAGTCGGATTTTGTGTTCTCTTCCCCTCTCCCCCAAAAGACATCCCATCAGTTCTGAAGAATCTGGGTAAGAAGGGAGAGAGGAAGAAGAGTGGGACCAGGGAAAATGGCTGTGTTCTGATACCTGGAGGAGGAGTCAAGTGTCAACCAAGACAGGGGAGAGGACTGAACCTTGAATGTGAAGGAAAATGGAATCAAGACTGAGGAATGGGAGTGGCCTTGGTTTGGTTGGTTTTGAATCTTTTGAGGCAGGGTCTCTCTTCACAGCTCAGGCTGGCCTTGAACTCATCATCCTTCTTTGGCTTCCAAAGAGTTAGAACTCTGGACAAGCCCCTGGCTAATAGTGGAGAGGTTCTTAACACTCCGCCCAATTTGCTCAATAACCTGAATGATTACTTAGAGACATGGAACAGACAAAAGTGTAGCTGGTATGGAGCCAAGGTAAGTCCGGTAGGACTCAGCCATAAAAGATTTCAGAGGGCCAGGTAAATGTCAAGGACAGAAAGAGAGGATTTTGCTGGGATTTTTATTGTGGTTTTGCTTTGTTTTTTGATACAGTGTTTCTCTGTGTAACAGCCTTGACTGTCCTGGAACTTGTTTTGTAGACCAGGCTATCCTCAAACTTATAGAAACAATTGCCTCTGTGTCCTGAATGCTATATTAAAAGTGTGAGCCACCAGCTAGATTAGTAGAGCATGAGACTCTTCATCTCGGGGTTGTGAGTTCAAGCCCCACATTGGGTGCCATTCTGTTGACTGAGTTTTTCTGTCCTGCCTGGTTCCCACAGTTGTTAAATCCCAAAGAAATCACACAGAAGTCTACATTAATTTTAAACAAATTGGCCCATTAGCTCAGGCTTCTTATTAACTAATTCTTATAACTTACATTAGCCCATAATTCTTGTGTGTGTTAGCCACATGGCTTAGTACCTTTTTCAGCAAGGCAGTCACATATTGCATCCTCTGTGTTTGGGTAACAACTGCAGACTGAGATTTCCTATTCCCAGAATTCTCCTGTTCTCATTGCCCCACCTCTACTTCCTGCCTGGTTGTCCTGCCTATACTTCCTGCCTGGCTACTGGCCAATCAGCGTTTTATTAAAATACGATTGTCACGGTACAAACCATTGTCCCACAACAATGCTGGGCCTAATTTGGCTCTTACATCTAGGAGAATTTACTGAATGGAGAAAGGTCATGCTCTTGTGTGGAGAACTGCCTACTGCGATCCTATTAGCGATAGCCTTGGTATAATTCCATCTCAGGTCCCAAAGGAAGTTATGAAGAACTTAATCTTTCCTCAGAAAGAGCAGCCTCAGGCTGGGGATGCCACTCAGTTGGTGCGTGGAGTGTAGGCCCATATTTCTACATGGTATGGTGGCCAGAATCTCAGGCCATAGTTGGCACCTGCCACACAGGAGGTGGTCACCTCCCTAACAAAGGGTCAGGATGTTGTTCTGCTCCTTCCTTGTAATTTGGAGGATGCCTGAAAAGAGATGTTAATTCGGCCTATGTGACAGAGCTGGCATACAGAGCAGGAAGATGTGACAGAGCAGGCACAGGTAGATGTGGACAAGACCACAACCATTCACCTGGTTACCTAGGAAACAGAGTGCTAATGAATTTCCCCCCTCAGTTTATGTTTTGGTGTAAAAGCTGTTATTGGAGAATAAACGCAAGGGAATTTTCAGAATGTGAGCTCGGGATTTCATGAGGGATCACTGAGAATCTCCCACATGATAAAGCCATGTGAGTTGTCTCAATTACTCCCACACCTTCCCTCTGGTCTGGAGAAATAATTTATGGGTCCTGCCGACCGAGGAGCCCTCGGTTCAGTCCTCAGCACTACATAAGCTGGGCATGGGGATGCCTACTGCAGCCCCAGGGCTCAGGATGCAGAAGGAAGAGAAGTTCTGCTCATCTTCAGTGGTCTAGTGAGTTCAAGGCCAGGCTAGGCTACAGGAGATTCTCAGAAAAGAGAGGAAGAAACTCCTCAGAGTTTTAATGCCAACATGCAGGAGGCAGAGGACAGAGAATTTCTGTGAATTTAGGCCTGGTCTACTCAGCACATGTGAGGTCAACCAGGATGAGGTAGTGAGACCCTGACTCAAAAAAAAAAGTAAAAAAGAATCCAGTATTTGGGGGATAGGGAAATAACTATAACATTTAAAATGCTATAAAACTAGAATCATTTATATCCTACACATTCTATATAATTAATGCTCTTAACATTTTTCTAATACCACACTGTTAGATTTTATAATGTAAAGCAGTGTGATGATAGTGTTCAACTAAACAGATCAAAAGAACATAAGTCTATTGATAAACATACTAAAAATTAAATGTATGATAAAAAAAAGTCATCATAAAAATCAAAGGGAGAGAAAGAAAAACAGAATGTTCTTTGAAAATAACAAATAAGTCATCTGGAGAGATAAATCTTATCAGCTAGTCACTACAAACCTGCAACTCAATAAATTCCAGATGATCTTTATTTTTAAATATAACAAAGGATAAAATAGAATCAAACACATAGTAAACATTTGGACAGAGACATGATGTTTCCACTAAGAAACAGCTGAAGAGATTTTAATAGCTATGATGTCAATTTGTCCTAGTAAAAAAACAAAAAGAAAACAAAAACATTAAAAAAATTAAAAACAATGAGACACAAGACTGAGCTCTCCTTTCCACATTTTTGTTTGGTTTGGGGGTATGTTTGTGGCGTGGTGTATGTGCAGGTGTGTGGGTGGGTCTGTGTGTCTGTTTGTACACATACAGAGGCCACACGAGGACGTCCAATGTTGTCCTCTATCACTCGGTACAGTGTATTTTAAGACAGGACCTGTCACTGAACACAGAGCTCACTGTTTCAACTAGGCTGTCCCATCAGCAAGCTCCTGAGATCTGCATGTCTATGTGTCCCCTCTTCTTCCCCCACTGGGGTTATAGACACCCACAACCAAAGTTTACTTTTGTGTATATGCTAGGATTTGAACTCGGGCCCTCTGGTAGAACAGCAAGTTCTTCTCTCTCTGGAATCCCCTGTTCTTATTCTTTGAGAATGCACCTCATGTAGCTCAGGCTTGCCCCAGGCATTCTTGGTAGCTAAGGATAACTTTGAACTCCTGATCCTCCTACCTCTGCTTCCCAAATTCTGGGGTTACAGGTATGTGGCCGCAAGACCTCAATTAAAGTTAAGCTCATCAAGAAAACTAGAATAATTGCAAGATTATCCTCCTAAAAATACATAGGTAATCTGGCGAATAAAATCAGTGAACACACCCATGGAAAACGACTAAACCAGAGCTGGCAAAGAGTTACAGACATGAACACTCTGCCATTCCAGTCAATTAGCCTCCTCAACTCCCAACTAGTCTAAAAATACAGTAATATTATTAGCTATCTATCCTAAAAATAAGATAATGGCAAACTGCAAAAAGTCTTGATTTACTAAAGCCTTTAAGGCAGTATAATTTCCTTTTTATGCGTATGAGTGTGTGTGTGTGTGTGTGTGTGTGTGTGTGTGTGTGTGTGTGTGTGCTGTGTGCATGGCTGGTACCCTCAGAGACCGGAGGGGGCTTCAGATCTCTTGGAACTGGAATTACAGGTAGTTGTAAGTCTCTATGTGGGTGCTGGGGAGCAAACCTGGGTCCTCAAAAGAACAGCAGGTACTCTTAACCACTGAGTCATCTCTCCAGTTAAGTTAACTTCATGTTAACCTACGTGAAATAGTTTTATATAAGCAGGGACCCAGTCGTATATACTCCCATGCTGGGGATCTTGTTCAGTGACTGAGCACTTAACTTGCATGCTGAGGGCCTGGGTTCCACCTGCAGAATCTCAAAAATAAAATAGAAAGAAATGTCAGCATTGCCTCTGACATGTTTGGAACGCTTGCCTCCATGCGTGCTCCACAGGAAGAAGCATGCACACGGTGTAACTTCTCAGCATCTGAAACAAGACCTACACAGAGAGAAAAGAATGAAAGCATGCGTATGAGTAAGTTGGACCTAGTGGTGCAGACGAATAATCTCACCGCTCAGCTGAAGTCGGAGGGTCGCAAAATCTGGGCTGCAGGAGGAGTTCTGGAACAGCCTGGGCAACTGAGTGTCTCCATACAAAAAGATAAAAAGGGGCCAGGGATGTGGCCTATATTGGACTTCTTGCCTATCAAGTACAAGGCTTGGATTCCATCCTCAGGACTGAAAAAAAAAGTAAACATATATACGGTGAGTGTGTATATGCACAGATAGGAATGTATATACATATATCTGTAGTTTAGAAACTATACTTCTGCCATTACGTTTATTTTCTGTCTTTGAAAAAAAATGAAGAGGCCGTGTCCCAGATATTCCATGGAAGCAGACTGACATTGTTTATCAAGCTTATATTTAACCCAGTATCTTCTATTTTTATTTGCTAAATCTAGAAACCTTACTCAGTATCAGATTTGATAGCTTTATAATTAATGTTTTCTACTTTCCGACAGACCACTTTCCTTGGGGAACACTTAACTGAAAATAGATGTTTCTTTTTTTCATTCTGAAATATCTTGGTGGAGTTTTTTTCTTTATAGAAAAGGCCTGAAGAGAAAAATCACCTCAAATCCCACTACCATAGAAGTCATTTCCATTTTATGTAGGGCACTCTATGCATGCATATGCAATTACACATTTATACATCCTTTTATGTGCTCTTGTAATTACACCATATATTCTTTCCTAGAACCTTCATTTTCTCTTGTTTTTCTTCTTTTAAACATTTTAATTGTTGTGTGTGTGTGTGTGTGTGTGTGTGTGCACGTGTGCACATGCGATGTTTAACAGAGGCTAGGTGAGGGCTTTGGGTCCCTTGGAGCTGGCGTCATAGGCAGTGGTGAGCCGGCTGATGTGATCCTCTGATCTGAACTCAGGTCCCCCAGAGGAACAGCCAACACTCTTGACCACAAAGCCATCTCTCCGGAGAAATTGATGGCTTTTTTCAAACGATGTGTTCATTTACGTTTTATGCGTATGGGTGTTTGCTTGCTTGAATGTCAATTGAGCGTGGTGCCCATTGAAACCAGAAGAGGGAATCAGATCCCTTGGAAATGGAGGTTTAGACAGCTTGTTATCTTCCATGTACCTTTCAGGAATTGAACCTAGGTCCTTCAAAAGATGTCCCGTGCTCTTAACCACTAAGTAAGCTCCTGTTTATGTTTTTCCCGGCTGACACTTTTACTACCTGTTCAAAGATCTAACTTCGATAAAAAATCTCATTTACTTATGATCCCCAAATGCATCATATATACATCTACATATAGAGACAAATAACTCCTAGTTTGTTATCACATAATGCAGACTGACAAAGGGTTCTTGCTTAGCAGGGCAAGTTCAAACCCTGTGATCTGAACCTTTGAGGAATCCTGCAAAGATGATACCCTGTCCAATGAAAATGGTGCATACTGACTGGCGTTTGCTACTCTGTGGTTATTTTATCTCAATTTATTTTGTTTAAGAAACTCACTAGGGGCTGGAGGGAGATGGCTCAGGGGTTAAGAGCACTTTTGTTTCTTTCAGAGGACCAGGGTTTGATTCCCAGTGATTCATAATCCTAACTCAGTTCCACAGGATCTGATCCCTCTTCTGACCCCTGTGGGCATCAGGCATGTATCTGGTGCACAGATATTCTTTTTTTTTTGTTTTGTTTTTCTAGACAGGGTTTCTCTGTGGCTTTGGAGCCTGTCCTGGAACTAGCTCTGTAGACCAGGCTGGTCTCGAACTCACAGAGATCCGCCTGCCTCTGCCTCCCGAGTGCTGGGATTAAAGGTGTGCGCCACCATCGCCCGGCTGTGCACAGATATTCTTACACATACAATAAATAATCTTTAAAAAAGAAGAAAGGGACTACTAAATAGGTATGAGGATATGAGCCCGTGAAGGGAGGGCTGGGGAAGAGAGCTGGGCACCCAGTGGAATCTTTCCAGTGAAGCTCAACCTTCCTTGAGCCCCTACTGTGTCTTTAGTCACTTTCTGTTGCTGTGATAAAACACCATGACCAAAACAACTAGCGGGGAAAGAAGTTATTTCACCGTCCAGTTTGTAGTTCACCATCCTGGGAAGTTGAGGCAGAAACTCAAGACAGGAACCTAGAGTCAGGAGTTGACATAGAGACCCTGGAGGAATGAGCTTATTGGATTGTTCCCCATGGCTTGCTCAGCTTGCTTTCTTTCTTTCTTCCTTCCTTCCTTCCTTTCTTTCTTTCTTTCTTGTTTTTATTGGGCTATATATTTTTCTCCGCTTCCCTCCCTTCCTCTCCCCTCCCCTTCTACCTTCTCCCGTGGTCCCCATGCTCCCAATTTACTCAGGAGATTTTGTCTTTTTCTACTTCCTATGTAGATTTAGATCCATGTATGTCTCTCTTAGGTTCCTCTTTGTTGTCTAGGTTCTCTAGGATTGTGAATTGTAGGCTGGTTTATCTTTGCTTTATGTCTAAAAGCCACTTATGAGTGAGTACATATGATATTTTTCTTTCTGGGTCTGGGTTACTTCACTCAATATGATGTTTTCTAGATCTATCCATTTGCCTGCAAATTTTTTTTTCTGCTGTGTAGTACTCCCTTGTGTAAATGTACCACATTTTCCTTATCCATTCTTCTGTCGAGGGGCATTAAGATTGTTTCCAGGGTCTGGCTATGACAGATAATAAAATTGTCACTTTTGTTTGTTTGTTTTATTTTGTTTATCGAGACAAGGTTTCTCTGTGTTGCTTTGGTGCCTGTCTTGGAACTCACCCCTTAGTCCAGGCTGGCCTCGAACTCACAGAGATCTGCCTGTCTCTTCAGCCTGCTTTCTGAAAGTATCCAGGACCAACCAGCCCAGGGGTGGCGCCACCCACAATGGGTGGGGGTGGGGCGGGGGCGGGACAGGGCCCTCCCACATCAATCATCAACCAAGAAAATGCACTACAGTTCTAGCTCGCAGGCCTATCTGGTGGAGGGGTTTGTTCCGTCTTCCCAGATCACTCTGTCCTTTTTGTGTTGGTATAAAATTAGTCAGCATGTATTACAGACACTGGGGTCCACATAGCTCAAACTGGCTTCAAACTCACCAGGAAGGTGAGGATTTGAATTTCTGACCCTCCCACTTCCAGCTCCTGAGAGCTTGGAAAGTAGGTTTTGAAACCATCTCTTGAATCTCTTGAGGTTACCACGCACTTGTTTCGGTTCTCGTTCACATATTTTGACTTCTATTGTCCATCAAGCCAGCTGGCACAGGTTCATCTGGAAGTTAGCCACGCCCAGCTGATTGTAAAGACCTTGGGGGGCGGGGAGGACGATGTCAAGGAAACTTGGACCGTCCTCCATTTTATAACTGCTAGTGATAAACCCGCCTTCTGCCTCACCTGAAACTCAACATGGATTGGATGCAGTTTTTCAAGTCTGCGTTCCCACCTCCAATTTCATGGTCATGCGCAAATTGCATTTATCTCTGGATTTCTCTCCGGGAAGGTTCGGGCACAGGTGAGCAAGGGCCCCAGCATTTTAGATGTGTAATTGCTTCCATCGACATGAAAAATGGGAACAATTTAGCATCAAGCAATGAGGCGCTTTGACGTGAGCAGATTCAAAAGCAGAAAGAGAGACCCTTTTATAACAGGATTGCCCGGGGCGGGGTGGGGGTGCGCGTGGTCATTAGCACGTCCTGGAGTGTGCTTCAGGCCCCAGGAATCCAGACGTGTTAAGTACTGAGGCTTCGCAGGGGTGTGGGTTCCCCAGGCACAACCTATTTTCTTTCATTCTTTCCTTCCTCTGGAGAAAATAAGTCAACAAGGTTTTATCTGCGTTAGTGTGTATATTTAAAATAGATGGTATAAAACTCAACGTGGATTTGATGCAGCTTTTCAAGTCTGCGTTCCCACCTCCAGTTTCATGGTCATGCGCAAACGCATTTATCTCTGGATTTATCTCCGGGAAGGTTCGGGCACAGGTAAGCAACTGCCGCAGCATGTTAGATGTATAATTGCCTCCATCGACAGGTGTAATGAGGTCAAGACGCCCGAACCATAGCAACTGCACAGACTCCCTGCTGCGCCCACGCGTTGGAGCCAACCTTTTAGCGGGATCAATAAGAACAGATATCAGACGCCAGGGAAAGGGAAGGGACAGTGTGTGATGTTTCAAATGACTGCCCTGGCCCCAGCACGGATGTTCTTTGTGCACTGCGGAGGATGTGTCCAGATTGTCACAGGACAAAGGACACTAGAACGTCCTGGGCTCCTCTGGGTTCCATCTGTGCTTGTGGAAGGTCGTGGGGGGGGGGGGGGCACCCTCGCTCTTCTGTAGCAGATTACTCTTGCAAGGACTTCTCCGAAGCTGGCACAAGAGAGGGCTGGGGGAAATCTCACTATTCCTACTAAAGAGGTGGACTCCTCCCCTAAGGGGGGAGGTTACCAAAGTGCCTTTTCATCTTGACACCCGTACTTCTGAAATCCACTCCTTGGAGTCGCCTCCACTGACCATATGGGACGGTTTGTGTGAAGTCCTGCCAGCCACTGGAAGCCTAGCTTGCAATTCTCCATGGTGGAAATACCTACTTCACAGCCCAAGGGGCTGTTCCTAAATTTGGGCAGGGAGGGAGGGGATGGTAGTGTATCTCAGTGATAGAGCATCTACTTTGTGTGCTTGAGGTCCTCACTTCAACCCACAGAACTGCATCTTAAAAACTAAGATAATACATCTTATAAATAAAGGAAGTGCAACCATGCAACCCCAGCATGTGGGGAGAAGACCAAGGAAAATAAGTAAATCAAGAACTGCACCAACGCTGTGTTTTGAGGCCAGGCTAGGGAATAACAGAACTTGTCTCAGAACAGTAAAACTTAGTCAGACAGTGGTTGCGTACACCTTTAATCCCAGCACTTGGGAGGCAGAGGCAGGTGGATCTCTGTGAGTTTGAGGACAGCCTGGTCTACAGAGAGAGCTCCAGAACAGCTAGGGCTCCACAGGAGAAACCCTGTCTCAAAAGTAAACAAACAAACAAATAAAATAATGTAAATATTTTTTAAGATAACTTAATTATTATAAATAAACAACTTAAAAACTAGCAGCTTACAAAGGAGCTGGGCATAGTAGTATACTCTTGGGAGCCCTTGGGAGGCTGAGACAGGTGGGCTACATCCTAAAACCCTACCTCAGAAGGAACAAAAGCAGGCAAAAAAGATGTACAAGGAGTTCTGCCGGGCATGGTGCCTCACACCTGGTATCCCAACACTAGAGAGACAGAGGCTAAATGATTGTCAGGAATTCCCTGGCCAGCCTGGGCTACAAAGTGAGACCCCCTCCCCCCTCAAAACAAGCAAAGAAGGAAAAGAAAGAAAAGAAAGACATAGGGCCAGGAGCCCTCTGAAGCTTTTTTTTTTTTTTTTTTTTTTTTTTTTCTTGCTTGCAGACCAGTCTGCTCCAGCGTGGCCAGGACACATGGTTTCTGCTCTGAGCAGTCACGTATAAGGAACTCTTGTGCCTTGTAACTTTAGAAAGAGTTTTCAGAACCAAATCCACCCACTCTGCCAGGCCAGCAGCAGGAGGTGAGCTGTCTTCTAAGCAGATGGACCGAAGGATAGGGTTCCCAAGTTCCTACCGTCAGACAAAAGGGCAAGATGTCACCCCGGGACCACCCAGGGAAAATTAAATACAGATCGGCCCCTGATGGCTTATGTTAACAGAGAGAGATGAGGGTTTTGATCTCGGGGAAAACAAACATAGCAAACTTTCCCCCATAAACCACTGTTTCTCACACCCTACCCGCGGTAGTGGGAGCTGCTGAGGACTCACGGACACACATGGATGGAAAGGAACTCCTGTTTTTCGCATCCCTCCATCCGCCCTGGACCGGAGAGCATATGGGCTGCCAAGAGAGCAGCCTCGGGGGTTTCCAGCCATTGAGCGTAGATGAGGACGGGGGTCTTCCATGGGTCAGCTCCCTTTCCCAACTCCCAAGCCCAGATCAGAGGCCATCCTGGCTGAGCAGGGGTTGGGGGGGGCAGCCCACCCACCTCCACCACCCACACAGCCACAGCGAGGTCACCACCAGGCTCCTCCCACCTGAGGACTGCAGGTAGGTAGAGTGGACCCTCAGGTTTTAACTTTCTGAACATATAAACGGAAAATCCCTTCATGCATATTCATCAGTAGAAATTATACTGGAGTGGACCCCACCCTCAACAATAGTCCCTCATCTCCCTCAATGCTCCTCTTTTTCTGTAGCTAATTTCCCATGTGGTGTAACTTCATCTCTTCCTATTCCAGGATGTTTCTCTAAAACCACAGGCATTTCTTCCATAATCACGATGCCATTGTTATGCTTAAAACACTGGTAGCAATTCACAGATAGCATCTAAATCACAGCCCACATCAGAGTTCCTCTGTCATAAAATTGGTTTCAGTTGGTCTCTGTGAGTCAGTAGCAAAGATATGGCTTGACACTTAAGGTGTGGGTGTTTCCTTTGGTGGTTAAGCCTCTTACAGTACTTGGCACCCCCACCCCCCTCCACCCCCCCACCCCCGTCCACCTCCTGCCCTGAGGCAAGGTTTCTCTGTACAACCACTCTGTCCTGGAACTCACCTTACAGACCTGGCTGCCTGCCTCTGCCTCCTGACTGCTGGGATTAAAGAGCACCAGCAAGGATCTCAGGACCGCGAGGGGTGCACCCACACACTGAGACAATGGGGATGTTCTATCGGGAACTCACCAAGGCCAGCTGGACTGGGTCTGAAAAAGCATGGGATAAAACCGGACTCACTAAACATAGCGGACAATGAGGACTGCTGAGAAGTCAAGAACAATGGCACTGGGTTTTGATCCTACTGCACATACTGGCTTTGTGGGAGCCTAGGCTGTTTGGATGTTCACCTTACTAGACCTGGATGGAGGTGGGAGGTCCTTGGACTTCCCACAGGGAAGGAACCCGGTCTGCTCTTTGGGCTGATGAGAGAGGGGGAGTTTATTGGGGGAGGGAGAGGGATATGGGAGGCGGTGGTGGGGAAGAGACAGAAATCTTAAATAAATAAATAAATAAATAAATAAATAAATAAATAAAAAGACTTAAGCCACCATCACCTGGCTTCTTTGTACTTTTACCCAATAGCAGTTGCAGGCAAGGGAAATGATGGCACAGCTGGTAAGCTGCTTGCTTTGCAAGCAGGGGGTCTTAGGTTCGATTCCCAGAACCTTTGAAAAAAGAAATTGGGTGTGGCGATGTGGGTTTGTAATTCTCAGACCACTTGTAAGCTCTGTGGAGATTTCCAGGCCAGCGAGGAGTCCTGTTTCAAAAACAAAAGCAGAAACACTCCAAGGAGACAACACCCGAGGAAAGGCAGACAGCCAAGGCTGTGTTCTGGCTTCCACACACAAAAGTGTGTATCAGTTCCTTCTTCATTTTTAAAAATTACATTGTCGTCTATTTTATGCATGTGTGTGCATAAGCACCTGTAGAGATCAGAGACTAAGTTGCTGCGTGTGTGTGTGTGTGTGTGTGTGTGTGTGTGTGTGTGTAATTGGCCCCCATAAGCTCATATGGAGAGGCACTATTAGGAGGTGTGGCTTTGCTGGAGTGGGTACGACCTTGCTGAAGGAAGTGTGTCACTGTAGGGGTGGGTGTAATGCGAATTCTAATTGATCTTATTAAATAAAACTTTGAGGTCTCACATATGCTCACACCATGCCCGGTCTCTCAGACCACTTCCTGTTACCTGCAGGATCAAGATGTAGGACTCTCAGCTCCTTCTCCAGCACCGTGTCTGCCTCCGTCCCACCCTGATGACAATGGACTAAACCTCTGAAACTGTAAACCACCCAATGGAATGGTTTCCCTTTATGAGAGTTGCCATTGACATGGTGTCTCTTCACAGCAATAGGAACCCTACCTAAGACAATGTGGAAAGACTTACCCTGCTGATCCATCTCAATAGCCTGCCAACGAGACCAGCTACCCTTCAACTTCGATCTTTTCCTCTACCTCAAAAATCCCCATCTTTACCTACTATTCCCTGACTGGAAGTTGGCCTTGACCAAGAAGGCATCAACTCCGAAACTCTTAGTACAGGAGAGAAACAGTAGGAAGCTGTCCTAATTTACCCTGTCCCAAATAGGACCCACAATAATCTTCTTACAGACTTTCATTTTAGCCAAATCTGGAACTTGCTACATAGACCAGGCTAGACTCTGTCTCTCAGAGATCTCCTTGCCTGTCACTTGAGTGCTGGGACTAAGGGTATGTATTACCGTGCCTGGCCTTAACAGAGACCTTAGGCAAAGAGTTGACTAAAGAGAGGCGCTTGTAGGAGAAGCAAGACCAACTGTGGGTATGGCAGAGTTACACCATAACTACACATTGGCTCCATCTACGATCTTGTGCCTCCTATGTATTTTTACTCAGAGCCTGTGTTTACAAAATTTAAAGGTTAAAGAATGTTCTTTAGTTAACAAAATTTTAAGATGGATTTATGAGGGTCTTGTTCAGACTTCAGAGTGAGAGGTGAATGCAAGAAACTAGAGGCTCTAGGTCTAATTTTGAGCCCAATGTAAGCACGGTTGATTTATTATTTTTGACGTCTTTGTTTGAAGAGTCATTAGAAAAACATATGTTGTCTCTATGAGGCAGTTTGGGCTTTATCAGTAACGTCTAAAGCTTCCTGCTCTAGCAACAGGAAAAGTCGACCAGATTCGGGGATGAGGGTTTCTGTCCTATGCTTTCCTTCCCATGGCATCCTAATCTCTGTTTCTCTGTCTCGCCTCATCTCCAGTTGCCATCAATGCCTGTCTTCAAAGCCAGGTGTGATGGTGTCACCCTGTACTGTCAGCACTCAAGAGGGAAAACCTGAAGAATGGCAAGTCCAAGACTGGCCTAGGCTCCACAGTAAAGTCGAGTCTCAGAAACACAAGTGCTGGGGATGGAACTCGGCAACAACATGCTTGCATGTGAAAGACCTTGAATTCCATCCCTGAGAGTGGAATCTGGGGAAATAAGGTGCCATTATCAAATTATATAGACAAACATCCAAACCGCAGAACTCCCCTTCTGGTAGTGCCAAAGGTGATTTAGAGAACATAGAGGAAGCCAGGCACGGTGGCACACGCGTGTAATCCCAACACTCCAGAGATGGAGGCAGGAGGATGAGGTATTCAAGGCCAATCTTAGCTACACTGCAAGTTCAAGGGCAGCCAGAACTACGTGAAATCTTATCTCAAAAAAAGAAAGAGAGAGAGAGAGGCAGAAAGAAAGACAGGAAGGAAGGAAGGAAGGAAGGAAGGAAAGAAGGAAGGAAGGAAGGAAGGAAGGAAGGAAGGTAGGTTTGGGTTTGATTTCCAGCATCCGAATGATAGATCATAACAGTATGTAACTGTAGTTCAAGTGGATCTCACACCCTCTTCTGGCCTCCTCGGGCACTGTACTGTAAGCAGAAATTGTACTTTCATTTCCCAGCCATTCGGACCCCAATAATTACAACACTGTTTGATGGATAGCTCGGGCGTATTTGTAGCTAGCTCTTACATCTTAAATTAACCAATTTCTATTAGTCTATGTATTACCACATGGCAGTGATGTTACCTCATTTTCTATATGTCTTGTTTCCTCAGTGGCTGGCTGGCATCTTACCTGACTCTGCCTTCTTTTTCTCTGTATCCCTGCTTGGATTTCCTGCCTGGCTTTTTACTCTGCTAAGACATTGGCTGAAACAGCTTTATTCATTATTCAGTAAAAGCAACACATACAGAAGTACATCCCACATCACTTACATACATGGTGCATAAGCCCAGGCAAAACACCTCTACACATAAAATAAAATGAAAACAGCTGGGTGATGGATTGCAAGAGGCAGAGGCAGGCCGATCTCTATGAGTTTGAGGCCAGCTGGTCTACAGAACAAGTTCCAGGACAGCCAGGCTACACAAAGAAACCCTGTCTCAAAACAAAATAATAATGATGATGATAATAACTAAAATTAAATGACAATGAAAATAACAAAAAGCAAATGAACAAAAGTTTAGAATAAGATATATGTAAGTTAGATGCTAATAGTACCCTCATCTTATGCATGACTTGAGCATCTGTGGATTTCAGGATCCACAATGGCCCTGAACCAAAGACTCTGAGAGGTACAAAGAGCAACTGTATTAAGATGGAGCAATAGACTCAGGTGACTGGAAAGATGGCTGAGCAGTGAAAAGTGCCTTCTGCTTTTCCAGAGGACCCATGTTTAGTTCCAGCACCCCCATCAGGTAGCTCAAAACTGCCTGTAACTCCAGTTTCAGGGACTCTAACACTCTCTCCTGGCCTCTGAGTGTCACTGCACATGTAAGGTAATACACTCACAAAAATTTAAAAAATATATATTTTTTTAAATAGAGCCAAGCATGGTAACTCACATTTCCAATCCTGGTCCTCATGAGGCTGGTGCAGAAAGATTGTCTGGGCTTCAAGAGCCACACAATGAGTTTCAGGCCAGCCTGGATACAGAGTGAGACACTGCCTCAAAAAAGAAAAGAAAGAAAGAAAGAGAGAGAGAGAAAGGTAAAATGAAGTAAGAGCATGTTTATGAGGGGAAAGATTGAGATTGATTGAAAATTATATTTTAAACCTCTGAAGTTTGTGGTGCCCATCAACCACCTTGGCAGCGTCTGTAAAGATGCTGGGCCAATGAGTCTGATATTCAGGGATAGATAGGGACAGGTAAGGATGAGAGATGTCATTCTGGAAGTCTGTGGTATTCAGGTGACATTCACAGCCAGAGACTGATGGAGATCACCAGGCAGAGCTATAGAGGAGCAATGGAACTCAACCTGTCAATCCAGAGAGGAGCCAGCAAGAGGGAGGCCACTAGAGAGCAATGTCAAGGGAGCCAAGGCCTGGATGCAGAAAGAAGAGTCTGCTGCTAATGCTTTAAAAGAGGCCAAGCAGTGGCCGGATCTCAAGCTTGGGTAAGGAGGATCTGAAGTAACCTTAACAGTGGTAAATGCAGTGAGTTGAGGGGGATAGCAAAACAGGATCAATAGGGTAAATCTTGAGGGCGCACAACTCAGTTGAACTCTTTTTTTACGGTATTGTACAGCCATCACCTTCTGTCGCCAGAATTTCTTTCATCGTTTCTAACAGGAATTCCACTAGGCATCATCATTCCGTTCCCACTTCCTGGCCCACAGTAAATCTACCCATTTATGTGCTGGTCCTACACAACTTTTGCTACTCGCTTACTCACTTCACTTTGCGTGGTGTTTTTGAGGTTCATCATGTAGTTCGTAGCAGAATTTCATTCCTTCTGACCATGGCTGAAAAGTATTATATTGCTTGAATAGACCACATTTTATTTATTCGTTAATTTGGAGTGAGGGTATGATTGTTGGAGACGGATCACAGTTAGCTGAGAGTGACCTCCAATTCCCACGCTATAGCTGAGGATTGCCTTAGACTCTTTTTTTTTTTTTTTTTTTTTTTTTTTTGGTTTTTTCGAGACAAGGTTTCTCTGTGGTTTTGGAGCCTGTCCTGGAACTAGCTCTGTAGACCAGGCTGGTCTCGAACTCACAGAGATCCGCCTGCCTCTACCTCCTGAGTGCTGGGATTACAGGCGTTGCCTTAGACTCTTGACTGTCTTCCCAAGTGCTGAGACTGCCAGCATACACAGCCCTCACAGGCTCATCCTCCACCTCTTGATGGATATCTGGAGTGTTTGTGCTTTGGATTCTTATGAACTCTGTGGTTCAAACACCTGTTTGAATTACTATTCTCAGAACATGGAAAGTATGTAGCTAAAAGCGAAGCCATTGATAGATTGGCTGGTTAAATGACCGATTAATTGATCTGTTAGGCAGGGTCTTGCTATGAAGCCTAAACTGGCTCCAAACGGCCTTGAGCTCGGAATCCTCCTGTCTCTTCCTCCCGAGTGCTGGAATTACAGGCAGGAGCAATCCTTTCCATCAGAAAACCTTTGGTTTTCAGTGTAATATAACATCCCACAGACACACAATCTTCAGGCCAGGCCTTGTTCTTTGACCTTTCCCGTCTGTGTGGATTTGTATGTTTTCAGCTTCAAGACAATCCCCTACACTGACAGCTTTTGCTGTCATTTGGGTTTAATTCCCACATTAGCCCGTCGTTGTCCACTCCAGGCCTTCCTACTCTGGTTCTGTATGTGGAAATACGGCACAGGTGCAGGAGGAGATTGCACTATTTCCCTTCCGAGTCCTCAGGCTGAATTCAGTGTTACGCTTCAGGTACACGCCTGTATGGAACCTCTATTTCTTTTTTAAGACAGGGTCTTATGTCACTCAGCTAGATCTCAAACTCACTATGTAGACAATAGTAGTATTAGTTTTTGTTTTATTTTGTTGTTGTTTGGGGTTTTGTTATTGTTGTTGTCATTGTTTTTGGTTTGATTTTGGTCTTGAGATAGAATTTCAGTGTGTGACCCTGGCTCACCGGGAACTTGTTTGCTGTATAAGCCAGACTAGTCGCAAACTCAGAGATCCACCGGCCTCTGACCCTGAGTCCTGGGATTCTCGAAGCTATCCTCCCGCCTCAGCCTCCTGAATGTTATGATGTCAGGCCTGAGCCATCACACTCCGCTTCGTGAGTAGATGTTTGCCTACTAGTCACTCAGATCTGACTTGGAACTGAAGTTCGTCTCCTGGAACTAGATCACCTCGGCAGAGCTCTGCCGCCTTCCCCGGTCAAAACAATCACCTGGCAGCTGTGCCGACAGCATGAACCTTGGCTATTTTGAACTCACTGAAACTAATGCTTTAAGGAGGGTTGTTGGGCTATCTTGATGAAAAGGTGGAGCTAGGGAATTATTTTTAGGGAGCCAGTGGAAACAATGGAGCTGAAACAATGTCTGAGCAAGTCAAGTTTCCTGCCGGCCGGCGGATGCAGTCATAGGACAGCCCCTTTAAGATAGAAAATTATCTCTCGATCCCCAAAATAGCTGAGCTTAGCATTGCTTCCATAAAGTTTGCCTTAAAATAGAATTTTACTGTCCTTGTAAAATGCTGTGGTCTGCATGATTCTGTGGGGTTTACTTCTATCTTCAGAGCTCATCTCTGAAACAAGGGCCGCTAACGACCCTAGGGGGAAATTAAGTTCAAAATCAAGAACAAATTAATTTTAAAAAATGATAAAGGGGCTACAGTGTTGATGGCACAGGAGTTAAGAACCCATGTTGCTCTTCGAGAAGACCTGAGTTTGGTTCCCAGCTCCCATACTAGGTGGCCCACAAGCACCTGTAACTCCAGCCCCAGAGGGTCTGATGCCTTCTTTTGGCCTCTGGGTACCTGCACACACTGCACACACACACAGCACACACTCACACAGACACCACACTGCACACACACATAAATAAATTCTCTCTCTCTCTCTCTCTCTCTCTCTTTCTCTCTCTCTCCCTCCCTCCCTCTGTTTTGTTTTGTTTTATTTTTCAAGGCAATATCTGTGTAACTTTGGAGCCTGTCTTGAAACTTACTCTGTAGACCAGGCTGGCCTCAAACTCACAGAGATCCCGCCTGTCTCTGCCTCCCGAGTGCTGGGTTTAAAGGCGTGTGCCACCACTGCCCGGCACAAATAAATCTTTTTAAAGTAATTAAAATGAAAAAGAACCTATTTCTTTCTTCTTCATTTTGTTTATTTGAGATAGAGTCTTACTATATAGCCCTGGCTGTTCTGGAACTCACTATGTAGGCCAAGCTGGACTTGAACTCACAGAGAGTTAAAGCCAAGCTTGTTTAGTGAGTTCAAGATAAACTCATGTAAAACCATGCACCACTAGGCCCAGCTAAGCTCATTTTTTTTTAAAGATTTGTTTTCTCTCTCTTTCTCTTTCTCTCTCTTTCTCTTTCTCTCTCTCTCTCTCTCTCTCTCTCTCTCTGTGTGTGTGTGTGTGTGTGTGTGTGTGTGTGTGTTGCTTGTTTGTTTTTTGAGTTTTGGTTTTGTTGTTATTGTTGCTTTTACGAGACAGGGTCCCTCTGTGTATCCTTTGCTGTTCTACAACTCAAATCCAGACTAACCTCGAACTCACAGAGATCTGCCTGCCTCTGCTTCCCCAGTGCTTGGATTAAAACTGTGCACCACAACCTCCAAGATGATTTATTATGTTTATATGTGGAGGGGAGGGGTTTCTGCACATGAGTGCAGGTCCCCAAGGAATCCACAAGAAGGATTCAGATTCTCTCTCCGGTCCCTAAGTTGTTTTGTGCCTGCTCTCTTTCTTCCAGCTCCTGCTTCTGGCTGCTTGATTCTATCCTGTTCATGCAGAGGACTGTTATCTAGGACAGTGATCTGTAATTTTTCCCTTAAATAAATAACCCTTTTATTATTCATAATTCTGAACTGGTGTGGGATTATTTTATGACTTCCATAATCACATTATATTAGCTGTTTCTGTAACCAAATACTGATAAAAGCAACTTAAGAAAGAAACTGTTTTTTTTGTTTTTGTTTTTTTTTTTTTTTTTGGTTTTTCGAGACAGGGTTTCTCTGTAGCTTTGGTGCCTGTCCCGGAACTAGCTCTTGTAGACCAGACTGGCCTCGAACTCCCAGAGATCCGCCTGCCTCTGCCTCCTGAGTGCTGGGATTAAAGGCGTGCGCCACCACCGCCCGGCTAAGAAAGAAACTCTTTTTTTTTTAAACTTTATTTAACCTTATTTCATGCACATTGATATAATGATGTCAGATTCTCTGGAACAGGGGTTACAGACAGCTGCGAGCTGCCATGTGGTTGCTGGGAATTGAACCCAGGTCCTCCGGAAGAGCAGTCAGTGCTCTTAGCCACTGAGCCATCTCACCAACCCAAGAAAGAAACTCTTAATAAAAGTTTATTTCAGTTCACAGTTCAGTATTGTGGAATATTATTTTAACTCGGTAAGGATGTGTTGCATTTATTTATTCTGCATCTGTTTGATGGTGTAAAGATGTGTTGCATTTATTTATGCTGCATTTGTTTAACGGTGTAAAGATGTGTTGCATTTATTTATGCTGCATTTGTTTAACGGTGTAAAGATGTGTTGCATTTATTTATGCTGCATCTGTTTGACGGTGTAAAGATGTGTTGCATTTATTTATTCTGCATCTGTTTGACAGTGTAAAGATGTGTTGCATTTATTTATTCTGCATCTGTTTAACGGTGTAAAGATGTGTTGCATTTATTTATGCTGCATTTGTTTAACGGTGTAAAGATGTGTTGCATTTATTTATGCTGCATCTGTTTGACGGTGTAAAGATGTGTTGCATTTATTTATTCTGCATCTGTTTGACAGTGTAAAGATGTGTTGCATTTATTTATTCTGCATCTGTTTGACAGTGTAAAGATGTGTTGAGTTTATTTCACCTTACCTGCCTAAGGCACCTGAGTGGTCTAAGAAAGAGCTGAACGGCTAATGGATAGGCAGAAAAAGGATATGTAGGCCTGGGAGAGAGAATAAATAGGAGGGGGAATCTAGGAAAGAGAGGAATGAGAGAAGAAAACAAAGGAGGAAGAGGGACATGCCCAGGGACAGAAGCCAGGCAGCAGCCTCTGTGGAATGATCTTTCTGTGTGCGGTGAATGTATATTCCTCTCATTGGCTGATAATAAAAACTGTTTGACCAATAACCAGGCAGGATAAAGTTATTGGAACAATCAAACTGAGAACTTAGAAAAGGAAGGTGGAGGGGGGGGGTGGACCTCGAGCCAGCCATCAAGGAACAAGATGCCAGCAGACCAGTAAAAGCCATGGTCACTTGTCAATACATAGATTAATAGAAATGGGCTAATTTAAACGAAAGAGCTAGTTAGCTATAAGCCTGAACTATAGGAAAAAACATTTAGTAATTAATATTAAGCCCCTGAGTGATTATTTAGAAGCAGCTGTGGTACCGGGTAGGACAGAAAAACCTCCATATACAAGCTGCTGTCCAGACATGAAAGGCAGTGAAAGCCAAGATATACAGAAAGAAAGAAAGAAAACCCAAGGCAAAAAGTAGATAAAGGAGAAACAGATTAATTTTAAGTTAAAAGAGCTAGCCAGAAATTTAGTCTAAACTGGGTCAAGCGTTCATAGCTAATAAGGTGTTTCCATGTCATGATTTGGGAGCTAGTTGGTGACCCAAAGGAAAAAGCCTGGCCCCGTCCAGCATGGCAGGAAGTTCACTGCAGCAGGAAGTAGCCACTCCACAGTCAGGAAGCAGAGAGAGCCAGATTTTGGTGCTCAGCCCACCTTCTTTTGTATTCAGTCCAGAGCTGGGGTGGTTTGAATGGGATGTCCCACATAGCTCAGGCATTTGAACCCTTGCTTTCTGAATGGTAGTTTGTCGGAACCTGCTCCAAGAAAGGAGTCCTTGTGGAAGAAGAATTCTGCATGCCTATAAGAAAACTCCAAGAAAGCAAAATAAGAGTCTTGTGCCCTCAGTTTCTGCAAAAACACAGAATTGCTCTTGGGTTGAGTTTACGTGACCCTCCCAGGTGTAGCAGATGGGGTGAGTTTGCTTCAGATCCTTCATGACAACTGGCTATTGTCATTTACACGCCTAGATGGGAAAACACCTTTCTACCGCAGGTGGCTTTAGTCCGCCACATGCCTTGCCCTTGCAATTGCACACTTTATTCATGTGACTCTCTCTCTCAACTCTCAGAGCATAAATTGTCTGATGCTCTGAATAAAGTTGCTATTGCTTGAGACTTAATCTGCCTCCTTGTTAGCTCCATTCTCCCGGGTTCCACTGCCTTTAGAGCCATAAATAGGGCGGTTTGGGGGGAGGCTTAGGAAGTGTGGCCTTGCTGGAGGAAGTGTGTCACCAAAGGAAGGCAGGCTTTGAGGTTTCAAAAGACACTCATAGCAGTGATTTTTCTTTCTCTGTTTCCTGCTCTCAGCTACTCCCGCAGCCATGTCTAGTGCCTGCTGCCATGCTTCCTACAGTGACGTGATGGACTCCTACCTCAGGAACTGTGAGTCCCACCCCCAACCCGCAAAACAAACTGCCCTTCCTTCTATAAATTGCTTTGGTCATGGTGTTTTATCACAGCAACAGAAAAGTAACTAAGACTGGACCCCACCCTGTAGAAGGATGCCACCCACATTTACGGTGGGTTTCTACACCTCATAATCTAGAAATTCCCTCACAGAGCAGAGAAACAAAGACCCTCAAGTATAGAAAGAAAGCCCCCTCTCAAAGGGTAAGGCAAGATAGCATCACGATTGGGGGTATGTTGCCATAGCACACACAATATGTGCTTAGTGTATATCGGCATTGGGTTCTACACCTGGCATCAAACAATTAATCCAACACAAAGACGACTTTGGCATTCTTAATCCCAGCACTTGAAAGACCTCAGAGATAGAAGCAGAGGCAGGTGGATTACTGTGGGTTTGAAGCCAACCTGGTTTACATAATAAATTTCGAACCAGCAGGGGTTACTAACTGAGGATACACCTGCCCCAGTAATCCTAGATAATCTAGTAGAAGTATTTGAGAGAGAGAGAGAGAGAGAGAGAGAGAGAGAGAGAGAGAGAGAGAGAAAGGTTTCAACAGTTAAGAAGGTGTACTATGACTGAGCATGGTGGCACTAGTCTTTAATCCCAGCACTCGGGAGGCAGAGGCAGGTGGCTCTCCAAGAATTTTTGGCCAGCCTGGTCTATAGAGTGAGTTTCATAACAAATAGACCTACATAGAGTGATCTTGACTTTAAGAAAAGAAAGGAAGGAAGGAAAGAAGGTGTGCTTCTTTATCAGAGGACCCAAAGTTGGTTCCCAGCACCCACATTGGGTTGCTTACAGATACTGTAACTCCACCTCCACAGGATCAATCTCTGGCCTCTGGTAACACTACACCCGTGTGCAGACAGATACCCACACATGTGTACATACATGATTTTTTTGTTTGTTTGTTTTTCAAGACAGGTTTTTTTCTGTATAGCCCTAGCTGTCCTGGAACTCACTCTAAAGACCAGGCTAGCCTAGAACTCAGATATCCACCTGCCTCTGCCTCCCAAGTATGGGGATTAAAGGAATGAACCACCACACAGAGCCTCACATAATCGTTTAAATCTTTTTTTAGTGCAGAAACAAATAACAAAGAAAAATGTCTATTTTTTCTAACCAGAAGCTATTGTTAAAAAAAAAAATGAGGGGCTGGAGAGATGGCTCAGAGGGTAAGAGCATTGCCTGTTCTTCCAAAGGTCCTGAGTTCAATTCCCAGCAACCACATGGTGGCTCACAACCATATGTAATGAGGTCTGGTGCCCTCTTCTGGCCTGCAGGCATACACACAGACAGAATTTTGTATACATAATAAATAAATATTAAAAAAAATGAGCATTTCGAATAATTGCCATAGTTTTCTCTGTATGTGTGTGGTGTAGGAGTTCCTTCTTTTTGTGTGTTGCTTTCATTGGTTAATGAATAAACTGCCTTGGCCTAGTTGATAGAGAGAACTTAGGTAGGTGGAGAAAACAGAACTGAATGCTGGGAGAAAGAAGGGCAGAGAGAGAGGAACCATGAATCCTCTGCCTGAGATGGATGCCAGTTAGAATCTCCGGTAAGCGGCTGCCACGCTTAACCAATAAGAAGAGATTAACCAATAAGAAGAGATTAGCCAATAAGAAGTTAAAGCTAATGGCCAAGCAGTGTTTTAATTAATACAGTTTCTGTGTGGTTATTTGGTTTTTTTTTTTTTTTTTTTGCTTTGTTTTGTTTTGTTTTGTTTTTCGAGACAGGATTTCTCTGTGGCTTTGGAGCCTGTCCTGGAACTAGCTCTTGTAGACCATGCTGGTCTCGAACTCACAGAGATCTGCCTGCCTCTGCCTCCCGAGTGCTGGGATTAAAGGTGTGCGCCACCACCGCCCGGCCTTCTGTGTGGTTATTTGGAGTGGAAGCTAGTTGAGTGGCCGAGACAAACAAGGGGCCCTCTCCCTTGCAACATGTGTGCTTACGTGCTGCATGTAGAAGTACCTCAGATCTTTCTATCCTGCCACTGAACTCCAAATGAACCTAAGGAGGGGCCTCATCTACAAAGGGGCCCCTCTCAGCACATTCTGTCCCTTTTTTGGTATTATTTTCTATGTCATCTGCCTGACAACACCCTTTGGTGTTTGGAATCGATCTTCGGAACAGAACTCATTGATTTCATTACTCTGGGCTGCATTCAGGCCGTTTCCACACAAGTATGCAATGTGTCTGGAGTGTATTTTCCCCACCTCACCCTCCACTCCTCACCCTGTTCACAGCCCTGGCCCCTCCTGTCAGCTCCCTTTGTAGCCCTGGACGGCTGCACATCTATTTACAAATATCTGTACATCTGTGATTTTTATGCATCTGTATAAGATGTAAGATCTGCAAACAAGAGAAAACATATTTGTTTCTCTGTGACTTAATTCACTTAATCTGATTATTTCTAGTCGCATCCATTTTCAGGCAAACCACATAACTTCACGCTTTATCGCTGAGGAAAGGTTTGTCCCCACTGAGAAACTGTAGTAGAGGAGGAACACTTTCCCTGAAGCAGAGAGGGCAGGGACACCGAACCTGACATGAATTCGAAGGCTAGAAATCTACAAAACTCTTTCAAGGCTGTGGTAGTAAATCGTGAGCTCAATCTCTCCAAGGCTCATCCGCCTTTAATTTTCCCCCAGTGTTAGTATTCAGAGTGTCATAGCTAGGTTTCTACTATTGTGATAAACGCCACAATCATAAGCAACTTTCAGAGGAAAAGGTTTATGTAGCTGACACAACCCTGTCACTCTCCATCCTGAAGGGAAGTCAGGGCGAGAACTCAAAGCAGGAACTTAGAGACAGGAAGAGAAGCAAAAGCCATGGAGGAATGCTGTTTCCTGGCTTGCTCCTCCTGATTTATTTAACTTGCTTTCTTATACAACCCAGGACCAGCAGCCCAGGGGATGGCACCACCTACAGTGGGCTGGGCTCACCCACATCAACCACGAATCAAGAAAACGTTCCAATGACTTGCCTATAGGCCAGTTAGATGGAAGTTCCTCTTCCCAGATAAATCTAGCATGTATCAAGTTGACAAAACAGTATTCAGAACACGTATCATCAGACAATCCCATGGCACATTTTACCACAGCAAGCGTCTAAAGGCCTCCCTGCTTCTGCTGGTGGCTTTCTGTGAGGTGCTGGTGTGAAGACCCAGGTGCTAAGCAAACTAACACTAAACTGTGCCACAGCCCTGCCCTGGAGGAGCTTATGGTCTGTGTGACCTGTCGAAAATGTTCATATACTCTGAATCATGAAACACAAAAGGTCACAGAATTTTGGCTGGGGGATCATGTATCTGCAACACCACACACACAGACACACACGGGAGGGACAGTCTGAGAGTATGAAAAAGATAGGAATATACACACTACAACCTTGGAGCCTCTGTGCAAAATGAAGCTGATTGGGGATGTGCAAGGAAATGCTTGACATCTTTCGACCCAGCTTGTGAACAACAGGTCATGTCCGTTTGTCTTGGAACCAACAGATGCACAGTTCCAGCTCGGAAATCCTACAGGGTTCTGAGATGGCGAGAGCCCTGACCAAAAGTGCAGATGATGATGTGTGAACGGCAGGGAGAAGAAAAGAGTCTTTTTGTTTATTAGAGTCTCCGGAATGCGAGCATCAGGAACCAGACACCTAGCTGGAGCCCCTTAGCCCCTATTAGGAAGGATCAGGCTTGACTGGATAACCTAGCGGTGTTCTCACTGCCTCCCGGTCCAGAGTCTTTTGTGTGTTTCTTTCCCAGGCAGGCTCTTTCTGCAGAAGACCACTGGGAGCACTCAGTGTTTAATCCCTGGGGATTGTGGTCCCATGCTGGATGAGAGCATCGGCAATCTTTCCACTTTTATCTTAGGCTCTGGATATGACCCAGCCTGACTAAGAGGGAACTATGGCCCTGGGCTACGATGATGCGTGGATCTTAGGAGAGACTGAACGACATAGCTCACATGTTAGTGAAGATAATGCAAGGTTTTGATTGACAGTCAACGTCATGGTCACGTGGGATAGAACAAAAATTCCAAAATCAAAGGGCATTAGGGCAGATTGATTTTAACAAGGAACAGATGTCTCTAAAGTCCCTCTTATTATATTTCTCTTAAGAGGGACCATTTTTCTAGAAGTGGTCACAGAGCAAAAGCAGAGGATGTAGGAAATCTGAAGAAATTATCACTCTGTATTCACAGCGATAGTTTCTTCGTATGAAATAGATGCATGATCCACAGGTAGAGTAAAGAGGGAAGGCATAGGGAGTGAGCACTCTTGGAAATGCCTCTGCTAAATGGGTGGACTTACGATGCTCAAGGGCTGCCTGGGAATGCAGCTTGGTGGCAGGATGCTCGCCTAGCACACGTGAGGCACCAGGTTCAATCTCCAGCAGGACAAAAGAGGAAAAGAAGCCGGAACAGAGAGGATTGTAGGCACAAAGAGGATTGTAGGCAAAGGTCTAGCTCCCTCTCTCTCCAAGCCTCACCTCTCAGAGACTACCCAGCAAGGAAAAGACACCAAGAAGCCCAGGACTGCATTCTTGGCAACTATTGCACCTTCCTCCACTCTTCTCACCAACAGCCGAGATCCCCGCATGAGCATTAAGCTTTTGAGCATATATGGGCACAAACCCAGCTTGTGGCAAACATGCCATTACCCTTGGTCTACAACCTGTATAATCTCCCTGCTGTCGTTCAGGTGTGCAGCTGCTACAGTCTCGATCTCTGGGACTGGAGAACCTGCCCAAGCATTGCTTTGTTTAAATAAACCTGATGTTACACTTTTTCAATTCGGCTTGATCTGGCTAACCTGTTGGCAGAGAAACCTATTGAGGATAAGGCGGAAATCCTAGTAGGGTGTTTAAGTCTGCCCTTGGATAAGTCAGTGCAAATAGATGTGGGAGGAGCTCTTTCTTCTAAGAAAGAGACTTGTGGCTCTCTTTTGAATTGAGATGAGTTTGTCACAAACACTTCATGCATACAGCCCTGACTGACATAAAATAAAGAGCTCTTTGGCAAGTGTGGTGGTTTGAAAGAAAATGTCCCCCAAGGGACTGGAACTATTGGGAAGTGTGGCCTTACTGGAGTAGGTGTGACCATGTTAGAGGAAGTGTGTCACTGTGGGGGTGGATTTTGAGGATTCCTCTGCTCAAGCTACACACAATGTCACAATTCACTTCCTGTTGCCTGCGGATCAAGATGCAGAACTCTCAGCAACCTCTCTAGTACCATGTTTCCCTGCCTGCTGCCTTGTTTCCTGATAGAATGATTTTTTTATTGTTTTTATTTGAGCTATATATTTCTCCACTCCCCTCCCTTCCTCCCCACTCCCCTTCTACCTTTTCCCATGGTCTCCATGCCCCCAATTACTCAGGAGATCTTGACTTTTTCTAAACCCATGTAAATTAGATCCATGTATGTCTCTCTTAGGGTCTCCTTTGATGCTTATGTTCTCTGGGGTTGTGAATTGAAGGCTGGTGTTCTTTGCTTTATGTCCAAAAGCCACTTATGAGTGAGTACATATTATATTTGTCTTTCTGGGTCTAGGTTACATCACTCAATATGATGTTTTCTAGATCCATCCATTTGCCTGACAAATTTCAAGATGTCATTATTTTTCTGCTGTGTAGTATTCCATTGTGTAAATGTACCACATTTTCCTTATCCATTCTTCTGTTGAAGAGCATTTAGTTTGTTTCCAGGTTCTGGCTATGACAAACAATGCTGCTACGAACACAGTTGAGCACATGTCCTCAAGGTATGATTGAGCATCCTTTGGGTATATACCCAAAAATGGTATGGTTGGGTCCTGAGGAAGGTTGTTTTTTAATTTTCTGAGAAATTGCCATACTGATATCCAAAGGGGTTGTACCAGCTTGCATTCCCACCAGCAGTGCAGAAGTGTTCCCTTTACCCCACAACCTTTCCAGCATAAGCTATCTTCAATGCTTTTTATCTTGGTCATTCTTTCAGGTATAATATGAAATTTGAGAGTTGTTTTGATTTGCATTTCTCTGATGGCTAAGGATGTTGAGCATTTTCTTAAGTGTCTTTCAGCCATTTTAGTTTCCTCTGTTTAGGTTTGTACCCCCTTTTTTATTGGATTATTTGTTCTTTGGATGTCCAATTTCTTGAGTTCTTTTTTATATTTTGGAGATCAGACCTCTCTTTAATGTGGGGTTGGTGAAGATCTTTTTACATTCTGTAGACTGCCATTTTGTCTTATTGACTGTGTCTTTTGCTTTACAGAAGCCTCTCAGTTTCAGGAGGTTTCATTTGTTAATTGTTACTTTCAGTGTCTGTGCGACTAGGGTTGTATTTAGAAAGTGGTCCTCTGTGCCAATGTATTCAAGTGTACTTCCCACTTTTTCTTCTATAAAACTGAGTGTGGCTGGTTTTATGTTGAGGTCTTTGATCCATTTGGACTTTAGTTTTGTGCATGGTGATAGATATGGATCTATTTTCATTCTTCTACATGTTGATATCCAGTTATGCTAGCACCATTTGTTGAACTTGCTTTCTTTTTTCATTTTATATTTTTTGCTTCTTTGTCAAAAATCAGGTGTTCATAGGTATGTGGATTGATATCCAGGTCTTTGATTCGGTTCCATTGGTCCTCCTGTCTGTCCTTATGCCAATACCAGGCTGTTTTCAGTACTATAGCTCCGCCTCTGGAAGTTCCTTTATTATATAGGATTATTCTGGATATCCTGGGTTTTGTTTTGTTTTGTTTTTTTGTTTTTTGCTTTTCTTTATGAAGTTGAGTATTGTTCTTTTAAGGTCTGTGAAAATTTTTGTTGGGATTTTGATGGGCACTGCATTGAATTTGTAGATTGCTTTTAGTTAAATTGCCATTTTTATTTTGTTAATTCTACCTACCCAAAAACATAGGAGATCTTTCCATTTTCTGGTATCTTCTTCAATTTTTTTTCTTCAAAGATTTAAAGTTCTTGTCATACAAATCTTCTACCTGTTTGGTTAGAGTTACTCCGAGATATTTTATGCTATTTGTGGCTACTGTGAAGGGTGATGTTTCTCTGATTTCTTTTTCAGCCCATTTATCATCTGTGTAAAGGAGGGCTACTGATTTTTTTTTAGTTAATCTTGTATCTTGCTACATTACTGAAAATGTTTATGAGTTGTAGGAGTTCCTTGGTAGAATTTTTGGGGCCACTTATCATTTCAACAAACAGTAAGAGTTTGATTGCTTTTTCAATTGTATCCCTTAATCTCCTTCTGTTGTCTTATTGTTCTAGCTAGAACCTCAAGTACTATGTTGAATAGATATGAAGAGAGTGGACAACCTTGTCTTGTTCCTGATTTTGGTGGGATCACTTTGAGTTTCTCTCCATTCAGTTTGTTTATATGGTGGATTACGTTGACAGATTTTCATATGTTGAACCATCTTTGATTTCTGGGATGAAGCCTACTTGGTCATGGTGGATGATTTTTCTGATGTGTTCTTGTATTTGGTTTGCCAGTATTTTACTGAGTATTTTTGCATCAATGTTCATGAGTGAGATTGATCTGTAATTCTCTTTCTTAGTAACGTCTCTGTATGGTTTGAGTATCAGGGTAATTGTGGCCTCATAAAAAGAGTTTGGCAATGTTTATTCTGCTTCCATTGTGTGGAACAATTTGAGGAGTATTGGTATTAGTTCTTTTTGAAAGTTTTGTAGAATTCTGTGCAGAAACCATTTGGTCCTGAGCCTTTTTGGTTGGGAGACTTTTGACAACTGCTTCTATTTCTTTAGTGGTTATAGGTCTATTTAATTTGCTTATCTGGCCTTGACTTAATTTTGATAAGTGATATTTATCAAAAAAAATTGTCAGCCGGGCGGTGGTGGCGCACGCCTTTAATCCCAGCACTTGGGAGGCCGAGGCAGGCGGATCTCTGTGAGTTCGAGACCAGCCTGGTCTACAAGAGCTAGTTCTAGGACAGGCTCCAAAACCACAGAGAAACCCTGTCTCGAAAAAAACCAAAAAACCAAAAAAAAAAAAACAAAAAACAAAAATAAAGACATCAAAAAAATTGTCCATTTCATTTAAGTTTTCCAAATTTAAAGAGTACAGGTTTTCTAAGTATGGCCTGATGATTCTCTGGATTTCCTCCATGTTTGTTATGTCCCCCTTTTCATTTCTGATTTTGTTAATTTGGATATTCTCTCTTTGCCTTTTGGTTAGTTTGGATAAAGGTTTGTCTATTTTGTTGATTTTCTTGAAGAACCAACTCTGTCTCATTGATTCTTTATATTGTTTTCTTTGTTTCTATTTTGTTGATTTCGGCTCTCAATTTGATTTCCTGCTGCCTAGCCCTCCTGGGTGAGTTTGCCTCTTTTTGTTCTAGAATTTTCAGGTGTTCTGTTAATTCACTCGTGTGGGATTTTTCCAGCTTCTTTATGTAGATATTTAGTGCTATGAACTTTCCTTTTAGCACTGTTTTCATTGTGTCCTATAAATTTGGGTATGTTGTGTGGTCATTTTCGTTGAATTACAGGAAGTCTTTAATTCCCCCTTTATTTCTTCCTTGACCTATTGGCGATTCAAGTGAGCATTATTTAATTTTCATGTGTTAAAATAGTGTTGCTGTTGAATTCTAATTTTAAGCCATGGTGATCCAATAAGATACATGGGGTTATTCCAATTTTTTTTTGTGTGTGTTTCTGTTGAGGTTTGCTTTGTTACCTAATATGTGGTCAATTTTTGAGACAGTTCCATGACGTGCTGAGAAAAAGGCATATTCTTTTATGATGAGATGGGATATTCTATAGATATCTGTTAAGTCCATTTGAGTCATAACATCTGTTAGTTCCCTTATTTCTCTGTGTCCTGCCATGATGATAATGGACTAAGCCTCTGGAACTGTAGGTAAGCCCCCAATTAGATGCTTCCTTTTATAAGAGTTGCCATGGTCATGGTGTCTCTTCACAACAGCTAGAAATCCTAACTAGCTGGGCAGTGGTGGTGCAGGATTTAATCCCAGCACTCAGGAGGCAATGAGTTCAAGGCCAGCCTGGTCTACAATGTGAGTTCCAGAACAGGCTCCAAAGCTACAGAGAAACCTGTCTCAAAAATTAAAAACAAAACAAAAAGAAGAAGAAGAAGAAGAAGAAGAAGAAGAAACCCTAACTGAAGAAGCAAGGTGGCAGAAAGATAATTTATATTCCCCAGGTTTTTGACTCTTCTGGGTGCCTGAGGGCCTCAACCTGACAATAAATCTAAGAAAAAAGATCATCTATTATCAGCCAGGTTTTGTGGGGCATGCCTGTGTTCCCAGAACTTGAGGAGTAGAGAACAAAAGTTTTGGAATTCAAGGTCATATTCAGCCACACAGTGAACCTGAGGCCAGCCTAAGATACATGAGCCTTGACTCAAAATAATAACAACGTGGATGGAGAGATGGCTTAGGGTTAAGAGCACTTACAGCTCTCACAGAAGAACAGCTCGTTCCCAGCACACTGGGAACTTCTTCTGACTTCCAAGGGTACCACACATGCACATGGCACACTGACATATATGCAAAAAAAAATACTCATAAAATAAATAAGCCTTAAAAGAAAATAAGGGTAATCCAGTCTTTGAAAGAAACTGTAAAAGAAGCAAATACAATTCTGAGCTTCCTCCATTGCAGTTGGGATGTCCTGGAGTTGTTTCTCGCATGGAGGTTGGGGTGTCCTGGAGTTGTTTCTCCCATGGAGGTTGGGGTGTCCTGGAGTTGGGGTGCCCTGCAGTCACAGTCCTCCATATTCACACTGTAATAGTTCTTTAAACCACTTCTTGAAAGTCTCTGAGGAAATGGCCTGTGATGTTCCAGAAAAGGGAGGTGCAAAGGCACAGAGACTGTTCCTGGAATGTTCCTGAATAATTCAGCTACAATCACTGTTTGCAAGTCACTGTGGAAGGAAAGATTCCAATAGATACCGCTTCCTCCGGCCCCTGAGTGGAGCAACCTGCTTTTTGCTTAACATTGTGGCTCTATTTGGAATCATCCTTTTGAAGGAAAAGGCTGAGTCTTAAAGGGCAAAGTCACAGCAAGCAAGACACTTTTCTCATGAACCGAAAATAGCCTCAATCTGGTGACTTAGATACACACAACATTAGCTCCAGCTCCTCTGCTCCCATCCATCACGACATGCAAAGGACTCAAGGAAGTGGCTCAAGAAATGGCTCAACAGTTAAGAGCACTTGTTACTCTTGCAGAGGACCCAGGTTCAAGTCCCAGCACCCACATAATAGCTCACACCCATCTAGTTCCAGGGAATCTGATACCCTCTTCTGACCTCTGCAGGCACCAGAAATGCATGTGGTACACATACATATATGTTGACAAAATACACACATTCCAGGACTGGAGAGATTGCTCAGCAGTTAAAAGGATTGACTACTTTTTCAGAGGACCAGGGTTCAATCCTTACATCTCTCACAACTGACTGTAAGTCTAGTTCCAGAGGAGCTGCTGCCCTCTTCTGTTCTCTGGGGGCACTGCACATTCATGGTACATATACATACATGCAGACAAAACATTCACACACATAAAAGTGTGTGTGTGTGTGTGTGTGTGTGTGTGTGTGTGTGTTTTAAGACTATAGACTCCAAAAGCTGAGACTCAGTTTCCCATGTCCATCAGCTTCTGAAAGGTAAAGTCAGAATTCTGGAACTGAACTAACTTCCTAACCTGAGGGAAACTATATCTGTGGTGCCAGCATCCCATGCGCACCTGGTGAGGACCATCTAGTTGCCTCAGAGAGCATGGCGGAGGAACTAGGAGTATACAGCTCAGAGGCAGACTGAGTATTACCACATACAGAGCCTTGAATTTGATTCACAATACTGACAATAAAAACTAAAGTAGCGGGCTAGGAGAATGGCTCAGGGGATAAAAGCACATACTACTCTTACAGAAGGTCCAAGTTTGGTTCCCAGCACGCATGTCACGTAGCTCACAACCACCTGTAACCCAGCTTCAGGGAACTCAATGCCCCTAACTTCTGAGAGCACTGACGATACTCACATACACACACCCATGCACAGACACCTAATTAGAAATAAGATAAACCTTTAAAATACAGTAATAATATTCAATTGCCCTGCAGAGGGTATCACAGGATGAAACAGAAAGCAGGCTAGTTCAGATTTCTCTTCCTACAAAGCCACTAATGCCATCGCCAGAGCCCACTCTCATGACCTAAGAATGGTCTCCAGTAACAAACCCAGTCAGCAGCCCGGTTGAGGAATTCAGAACTCTGACAAAGATTCCAACGGGGCGAGAACAATTTTTTCCTCCTTCCCTTCTGCCTGCTACAGCTTCCTATGAGGTACATTTGGCAGAGAGTCACCCATCTGTGTGCAGTTCCAAGACGGATGAAGCCCAGCGTCTACCTCCATGTCCTCAGGTGGAACACTCTCCACCTGAACTGCCAGCTTCTATTCTGGGTGAAAGAAAAGTAAACACCCCCATCTCCCAGGGGAGACCACTGTGATCTCAGAGTTTTGTCACACGGAGACGATTTACTGCTGCTCCTGGAATGTGTGCTTTTACTTTATATTTATCTGTCTTTGTGCGTGTGCTTGTGGAGACTGGAGAAAAGCTTTGGGGAGTTGATTCTTTGTTAAATTATATTTTCTTTATTATTTTTTATGTGCATGTTTGCCGGTGTGAGAGTGTTGGATCCCCTAGAACTGGTTATTACAGACAGTTGTGAGCTGCCATGTGGGTGCTGGGAATTGAACCCGGGTCCTCTGGAAGAGTAACCAGTGCTCTTAACCAATGAGCCATCTCTCCAGCCTAGGAATTGATTCTTGTTTTGCTCCTTATAGAGATGGAGTCTCTTGGTTTGGCCATGCCGTGGCATACTCCATACTTTGGGCTTCCTAGTCCATGGCTTTTAGCCCAATCTCGTGTCTCTACTCCCATGTCACTGCATGAGGGTGGAGGTTACAAATGTGTGCTACAACATCTGGCTTTCACCTAGGGGTCCAGAGGCTAAACTTGGGTCGTTGGACTGGCTAGGGCTTAGTGCTCTCTGTGCTAGCCTTCTGGCCTAAAGCCCATATGGAGAAGTTGTTTCCCTACAGATCCAGCCATGTGACCTTCAACAAATGACTTACTGTTTCCCAGGCTGGCAGATAGAAGAACCTTGTGAGACAAACCTAGGAGAGGCCGAGAGAAAGCGCACAGGACTCTTGGCCCGTGACAGCGTTGCTGGGAGGAATGCAGGGGAGTGACGCACTGCGGGGGACAACTAAAACTGTGTGTCCTGGATAATCAGTGCTCTGAGGGTTCAGAGGCCAGGAAGCCTCATCTGAAATAAATGATCAAGGACACAAGGACATGACGTACAGCAAGGCCTGGGGAGGGGGGGTGTTCTAGAAAGGAAGAAAAATAGAAGAAAAGAGTGGGTGGATTGTGTGCTTAAAAGAGCTCAAGTAGCCAGCCAGTGGTGGCACAGGACTTTAATCCCAGTACTAGGGGTAAGGCGGTAAGGCGGGGATGTGGGGGAACAGAGGCAGGTGGATCTCTGTGAGTTTGAGGTCAGTCTGGTTTACAGAGCTACTTCCAAGACAATCAGGACTACACAGAGAAGCCCCGTCTTGAAAAACAAAACAAACAAACAAACAAACAAACAAACAAAAAATAGCTCAAGGTAAAATCAAGAAAAACTGGCCAGAGACCAGATAATGAGGTGTCTTTAGGTTGTAGCATTGGCTCTGCTTTCGGAAACGCATGGCATTTCACAGGGTAAGAATAGCAGCTGGCACCGTGGATATGAATCCCATCAGCTTAGCCACCCAGCAAAGAAGACCCCTTCCCCAGGGACACAGGATGCTTCAGCCCATGAGACTGGGTGTGGTTGTCTTGCTCAGATAATTGCAGCCGCGTCAGGAAGGATCCCTTTTAATGGTTCTCTATTTTGCCAGGCTAACAGTATCATGAGCGCCTAAGTGCTGTACCAAACTTCTGGCGAGCGTATCCATTAACCATGACTTTTATTTCATTGGCTCTGATGCTCTGAGACAGAGAGAAGTCTTGCCACCCACAGCTTCTCCCAGAGTTAGCCAGTTCCTAGAGATCATGACTCATCAGTGAGGGAAGTTTTCGACCACAGATGAAACAACCTAGGGTTGACATTTCAATCCTTTCCTTTATTCCAACACACACACACACACACACACACACACACACACACACACACACACGGAAACCACATGATAAGAGCCCACAGCTTCCCCTCCGCCTCCACCTCCAACCAGCCAGGGTGCTCTCTACACCCAAACACCCCAGGGTATGAAGTGACCTGCCACTTGGAGCTGTGGGGACCATTTTAATGATAGTCACATCCTGATCTGTTCACCTTCATGTAGTTCAAACTTTCCAGCCATACACTATTCTCCCTCTACCTCTCCCTCCCCACCCCTCACACACACACACACACACACACACACACAATCACAGGGCTCTTATATGAATCACGCTCTCTTCCTAGCTTGGCACAGCAACTCCCAGCGGCTGTGTGCCTTTCCCCAAAGGGAGAGAGTCTGTTGGACATTCCACAACTGTGTATCATACTTGTCATCAAAGTGGAGGCAACTGTGAAGACGGAAGAAAAACTGTCAAGCTCAGAGTGTGCTGATTAGCCCAAGCATAATTCTTTCTAACATATGGATTTTGCATGGAGTTCTGCTTTCATTGATGGCGACAAATGCAATGTCAATAGAGCTAGCAAGCAACATTCCGTCACTACTTCTCATGAAGGCAAAAGGAAGATGGGTGTGGTCCATACCTGTGACCCCAGCTCTTGGGAGGTAGAGACAGGAAGATTGGGGTTTCAAGGCTTAGCCTTGTCTAAGCTCTGTGTGTGTGTGTGTGTGTGTGTGTGTGTGCGTGTGTGTGTGTGTGTGCGTGTGTGTGTGTGCGCGCGCGCGTGTGTGTGTGTGTGTACGTGTGTGTGTGTGTATGTGTGTGTGTGTGTGTGTGTGTGTATCCTGAGACAGGCTCTCGCTGTATTGTCAAGTCTAGTCTTGAACTCCTGGGCTCAATTGATCCTCCTACCTCACTTTAGAGTAGCTAGTCAGAATTGCAGGTGTATCACTAGACCCACTCACATGCTTAAAACAATACAGTGAGGAGCTGGGGAGATGGCTCAGTGGTTAAAAGCACTAACTGCTCTTCCAGAGGACCTGGGTTCAATCCCCAGCACCCACATGGCAGCTTACAACTAACTGTCTGTAACTCCAGGGTCTAACTCTCACAAAGACATGGATGCAGGCAAAATACCAATGCACATAAAATAAAAATAAGTAAATTTTAAAAAACGCAGTGATTAAGAGACATTCCATGTTTAAGTTATAGAAAACCCAATTTCCAACACCTTTGTATTCTGTGAGCTGAGAGGCAGGGCAGGGCTGGCGAAGTCCTGATGACCTGGTGTCTCATCTCACTCCTGCCCTCTGGCTCTGAGCTCCTCCCCGCTCCCACAGAATGCATGCCTCCTCATCCAAACACTGGGAGAGAGCCAGGGCTCAGCTGGAGGCTTCCATCACTAGAATTGGCGGTCTCATTCCAAGAGCTCAAGCAGATCTCTTCACAAGACTGCAGCATGTGGCCATCCTTGATCAAGAAAAATGTTATATCAATGAATCTGGACCCGAGCCAAATGGCCTCTCTGGATTCACTAGGCAGCCGGCTTCCCAGAAAACACGCGGGCAGGGAGGAGGGAGGTGCAGGTGGAGGTGCCTAAGTGTATCCTTGCAAGAATAGCTAAGGGGGAGGAGGGTGAATGGCACAGGGCTTCCAATGCACTCACAGAACAGCAACGGATCGTGAAGAACAAAGAAACAGAAGGAGGCAGGACTGAGATGAAGTAAGTGATGAGAACGATTTTAAAACAAAGGAGGCTGGAGAGATGGCTCAGCCGTTTCAAGCACCCACCTGGAGGCTCACAACTCTAGCACCAGGCTCAGGGAATTCCTCAGTCTCCTCTGGTCCAGGCATGGACACACACGCAGGCAAAACACTCGTACACATAAAATAAAATTTCAAAAAATTGTTACAGAAGGGAGAAGCACACACAGGGAACGGAGACAGGAGGATTGCTGCAAGTTCGAGGCCAGCCTGGACTGCAGTGAGACCTTGTCTAAAAAAAAAAAAATAAGGTGAAAGGACAGAGGGGAACAATCTGAATCACGGACAATAGACACCGTGTTTGCAAGGGAAATCGTCTGGCTTTGATTAGACAACTCTAATTTTGATGTGACCACATAAAGGGAAAAGTTGTTACATTTAAATTTTTTCATTTCTGCCTTACATTTGCCTGTCTTGTCTTGGAAGGTTGTAAAATTGATCAGCAAAGAGGTCCTATGCTTTTATGGCATAATGGTATTTAAAATGTCAAGAAGGAAAAAAGGGGCTGAGGGGTCACATCTAGCCTGAGATTTTGATTTTGTGGTCATTTCTCTTCAGCAGTTCATTTCCCTTCACACCTCCATACAGCTACTTCGTCACACACACGTGCACAGCGTGTCCAGCATCAAACAAGGGGTGCCAGAAGTGGGGAAAAGGCAAATTGAATCGGTGTCCCGTCTGGCAGTAACGAAGAAACAGAGAAGCTGCTATGTCTTCGGCAGAAGAATTCTCATGGCGTATGTCTCCCCGTGCTCTCTGTGACAGAAGCCTCCTCCTCTTTGCAGTCATGTGCAATCACTGTTGTGACATGCCCAGTGACACTGGCCTCTTCCTGACCTGCACAGCAGCTCCCAGGAGCCTGGGCACCCTTCCCCAGCAGGAGCCAGCTTGCTGGACAGTCTGTGTATCATATCCGTCCCTAAGTAGAGGTAATTGTGAACACAGAAGAAATTTATCAAATCACAAAGCCTGCTGAACAGCTCAGGCATATTATCTGTAATATATGGATTGGCCTGTAATTTTTGTTTGTTGGAGCTGATTTGCCATGACAACAGAGCTAGCAAACACCATTTCATCACTCCTTCTCCCAGAGGCAGAATGAAGGTGGGTGTGGTACAAATCTGTGACCCTAGATCTTGGGAGGGTGCGGGCAGGAAGATCAGAGGTTCAAGACCTGGCCTTGGCTACATAGCAAGTATGAGGCCCACTCGAGTTACATGAGATCCTGACTCAAACAAAACAAAAGGATACAGTGAGAATACGGGTCTGGCAGTACATCCGAAATCCTAAACCCTGTATGGATGTGTTCCTTCCTGACGTCACTGTTTGAGTGTTCATTAAAAGATAAAAAGGATCTGAGCGTGGCGGGGCACACTTGTAATACCACCGATTCAACTCACAATTGTAACACCAGGCTCAGGGAATTCCTCGGTCTCCTCTGGTCCAGGCATGGACACGGTGCACAGACACACAAGCATGCAAAACACTCGTACACAGAAAATAAAGTTTCAAAAATTGTTGCAAAAGGGAGAAGCACACACAGCAACTCTCATAAAGGAAAACATTTCCTTAGGGCTGGCTTACAGTTCACACGTTCAGTCTATTATTGTCATAGTGGGAAGCATGGTGGTGTGCAGGATGGATGGATGGGTAGATAGGTAGGTAGATGGATTGGTGGATAGATAGATATGTACATAGGTAGATACACAGGTGATAGATAGATGGATAGATGATGATGATGATGATGATAGATAGATAGATAGATAGATAGAATCACCAACATATCTATACAGATGTGTAGTGTGAGATAAACTATTTACTGTAACGGTTTTAGTCTGAAATGCCACCTACAGGCTCATACTTTGAATGTTCTTTCTTAAGCATGAGGCACTATTTTAAAGACTGAAACCTTTAACGTTGATGTGGGAGGTCCCAGCCCACTGTCAGCAGTGCTGTCCCTTGGCAGATGGTCCAGGTGTGTATAAGAAAGCAAACTGGGCAAGACATGAGAGGAATCCAGTAAGTACTATATGTATGCACACATACTCACTCCCTGCACATACACACAATTTAAAATAATACATCTTTTTTTTAAAATGAAAAGAGTGGGTATTATCCAGACATAGTGATACACCCTTTGTAGGGGTGATGGGGAGGTTGAGGAAGTGCTTGCTAAGAGCCAGAGGCCAGGCTGGGCTGCCCTATGAGTTCTAACCAAACCTGAGCTACAGAATGAGATGCTGTCTCAAAAAACAAGAAATAAATTCGAGACCAGCCTGGTCTACAAGAGCTAGTTCCAGGACAGGCTCCAAAACCACAGAGAAACCCTGTCTCCAAAAACAAAAAACAAAAACAAAAAAAAAAAACAAGAAATAAATAAAAATCTTGTCTCACTGCACACATGCACATACATGCACAGACACACACACACACAACGTTATGAGATGACAGCTGTATCATGATGCTCACTTCACAGTATATAGCAAATATCCAATTGTACATTCTAATATATCTTTTTTTCCCCTTTTGAGATAGGGTTTTTGCTATTCGGCCCTGGCTAACCTGAAACTCACTGTGTAGCCAAGGCTGGCCTCAAACTCACAGAGGTCTTCCTATCTCTACCTCCTGGTGTGGAGTTAAAGGCATGCATCATCACACCCAGGGCATGTAGCAGTTCCGCAGACTAACTTTGCCCCAGCCAAGATGAGACAAAAAAGGATGCCACTGCTTTAATGGTGACTCGGTCGGGACTCTATAACAGGGAAGGGGGGCCAGAACTGAACTTGAACTAACCAAGGCCAAACATGGAATTTGTTTGTTCCCAGATAGCAAAGCAGGGTTGAGCAATAAAGCTATAGAGAAGCGAGCTTGCAGCTGGCCCTCTGTGATGGGAGCAAGTTTCAACATCTGAGGGGGCTCTTCCCACCCTGAGTGTGCCCGTTGGTCTCTTCCCACCCATTGGTCTCAGGCCTGGCCACCTCCATGGGCTTTTCCTGCAAGAATAAAGCAGAATCTCTTCATGTCACCCTGCCCAAAGTCTGCTTCTGAAGAGGGACGGGGTGGGGGGATCCCAAATCTCTCTTCCCAAACAAGGGTGCTGTGCTGATTGGCGGGTGCCTGGCTATTGAATGTGCTCCTGGAATGAGGCCCCTGTGGATAAAACCTTTGGCACCATGTTCTTTGCATCAGCCACATGCAGTCTTGCCACGTGAGGGACAGCAAGGCAGCTCTCCAGGGTGGTCAGCTCGAAGCGCCTGGAGAGACTCCTAACAAGAGGCTGGTGGACAGTGTGCGTGTCCACTCTGAGTCTAGCAAGAAGTTTCCTTTCCAAATTTCTGAATGTCGCTGGCCATTGTGGATCCTGCTTAATCAGTGTCAGCCCTTGGGAAAACTGTTTGGAGTTTTCCAATGCAGGGAAACTGTTTGGAGTTCAAAGCCAGCCTGGGCTACATAGAAAGACAGATACTATGTCAAAAGAGGTTTTAAAAACATTTAGGGCCTAGAGAGAGGGCTCAGTGGTTAGGAGTGTTTATTGCTCCTGCAGGGGACCTAAGTTTCCCAGCACCCATGTGGTGGCACAATAATGCTACTCCAGTTCCATGGGATTCAGTGCTTTTTTTTTTTTTTGGTCTCTGAGGACACGAAGCATGCTTGTGGTGGTCATACATACATAGACACCAGACACTCACACATAAAATAATATAAAACTAAAAATCGTTCAGAATATAATTTTTAAAAAAGAAATCTTTTCTTCTACCAAAATGAATCTTTTTTCCCCTGAGCTCTATTTCTTCTCTTATTAAGAAAGCAGCATTTCTGTCTGACTTGAGGCTGAACACGGTTATCATTCCAGAAAAAGACAGCAGAACAGGAATAGAACTACACATTGGAGATCCCGCTACTCAGGAGACTGAAGCAGGGGGATTGCTGTCAGTTCAAGGCTAACCTGGACTAGATAGTCAATTCCAGGCCAACCCGAGCTACAGTTTTAGACCTAGTCTCAAAAGGTTTAAAAAAATAAAACTGAAAACCAGGAAGCTGAGCAGCTCCCAACAATCTACGCATAGTCTCAGTATCTGACTCCTCTGGCCCCTGAAGGCATGCACAAAGGCCTCCATGTAGGCACACAGTCACAGAATTAAAAATAAATAGTAATAATCATAAATCATAAAACAAGCAAACAAGAAACAGGCTCTTGGGAAATAACTCAGTCCTGCTTCCTATGCAAGCATACGGAGCCGAGTTCAAGCATCCACGTAAAAACTGTGCGCGCAGCAGGGAAGTGATCCCAGTACTGAGGAGAAGACAAATCCCTGGGGCTTGCTGGCTCACCTAACTGGCTTCCAGACCAGTGGGAGACACAAGCTGGACAGCGCCTGAGGAAGAGAATCCTTGGTGTCCGCATACATGCACAGGCATGTGCACCTGCGTACATACTCATTCACACACACGCACACATGCACATATGCAGAGAGAGAGAACAAAGCTCCTGATTTACCTGTAGCTCACACTGTCTGAGCAATAAAATTATTCACTCATTTCTAGTAAGAACAGGCTTGTGCTGTTTTTCTTCTTTGTGTTTTATAGCTCCAATTTCTTGCGGATTTTTCAGCATTTGAGTTAATTTCAGAGTTCCTTTAGGCACTAACCAGAAAGAACAAAAAAGGAATTCATTTTGTCCCACAGCCCCACCTAGAATCCTCATCTTTTCCCTCCGTGCATATGGGGAATTTTTTGAAACATTTGCATAGAAATGCAAATAACCTTCCTCCAGGTTTTCCGTGCAGCTGTTAGAAAAGACCTCAGAAATTTTTCATGCACACACCTGCAGTCCTAGCACTAGAGGTAGAGACAAGAGCATCAGGAGTTCAAAATTAGCATCGTGTGCATGGCCTGCTGGAGGCCAGCCTGGGATTCCTGCAGCTCCCAGAAAAATCAAATTCTGCAGCGGGGAGAAGAAAGCTCAGTGGTAAAGTAGTTGCTTAACATGTACCTGGGCGCCTGTGGGGGTTGGAAAGAAAACGGCCCCCAAAGGGAGTGGCACTTTAAGGGGTGTGGCCTTGTTGGAGGAAGTGCAGCACCGTGGGCGCAGGCTTTGAGGGTTCATAGGTTCAGGGTACCGCCCAGTGAGTAAGTTGACTTCCTGTTTCCTGCAAGATGTAGCATTCTCAGCTCCATTGTAATCATGAAGGGAAGCGTGGCAGCAGGCAGGCAGACTGTGTGTGTGTGTGTGTGTGTGTGTGTGTGTGTGTGTGTGTGTGCTCTCGCGTGCGCTACAGCATTCATGTGGATGTCTAAGGACAACCGTGGAGGTCAGTTTTCCACTTTTGCCGTGTGAGTTTCTAGGACTGAGCCCAGGTGGTCAGGCTTTGTGACAAGCGCCTTTACATACTGAGCCATCTTGCCAGCCCAGTGGTGTTGCATTTTTATTTCATTTGGGTTTGATTTTGAAACAGAGTCTCACTATTAAGCCCAACCTAGCCTCAAACCCAAGAACCTCTGCCTCTTTATTAAGGTTATGTTCCTCCATGCCTAGAGTGTTGCTGGTGTTAAATAAAGGCAGCTTTAAAAAAAATAAAAATTAAAAAAAGCTAAGAATCAAAAATTAGAAATCAGGAGGCTGGAGAGATGGCTCCATGGTTGAGAGCACTTACTGCTCCACCGAGGGCCTGGGTTCAGTTCCCAGCACCCACCCGTATTGTGACTCATAAACACCTAGAACTCCTGTTCTAAGGGATCCAGTGTTTGCTTCCATCCTCTGTGGGTGCCAGGCGCATATGTAGTACACATGCATAGATGCAAGCAAAAGACTCACACATAAAATAATGGTAGTAATAATATTTTTATTTTATATAATTTATTTATTTATTTATGATAACTTTGACTTGAAGTGGGGAAGTGCAGAAACACGTTGAGATAGGGCCTACCAATGTAGTTCTGGCATTTGCTATGTAGACCAGGCTGGGCTTGAACTCACAGAGATCCTCCAGCCTCCTGAGTGCACTAAGTGCACGAACTAAAGCCATGGGCCAATACACCCAGTTTCTTCCTTCCTTCTTTCCTTCCTTCCTTCCTTCCTTTCCTTCCTCCCTCCCTCCCTCTGTCCATCCATGCCTCTCTCTCCTCTCTCTCTCTCTCTCTCTCTCTCCCTCTCTCCCTCTAAGTTAGAAATGATAACACCCAAGAAGCTGGACTGTCAATGCAGTGAAGAGGACTGGGGTTGGCACTCTCGCCCTGCTTGTATGAGACAAGAGTAGGCTAATTTAAAAGCAATGGTCAGATTTCAGCGCGGACACACACCTTCTTCTGGATTCCTGACTGTTTCTACAGCGCTTGCCCTTCCACTCCACTCAAGAACCCTGGCAGATGAGAGTGCAGCCCTGACCTCCCGGGGACCCCACCTCCCTCCGTGGCTGTGCCTTCTACAGCTGCTCCCTGTGTTTGGGAATTAAGGTCACTAATCAATTTCGTCTCTTCCTTTCTCCTCAATCTCCTCGCTCTTGCTCTGGGCTCTCTCTCATCACACAGTCCTGCTGCATGGCGATTAGCAACTCAAACCAAACAAATAAAAGCAAAACATTTCTACTCCAGCTGCAGATCAAGAAGCAGAAGGAACAGCTGGGGAGGCCTGGCCTCTTTGCCTCCCTTTTCGCTGGCCAAATAAATTCCCTTTTAGATGTGGTTCCCATCCGACTTAAGGTCTTTTACATTCGCCTCCTCCCTTTCTCTGTCCCTATCCTTCCATTCTTAAACGCTGCTTCTCTGTCTTTGCAGGGCATTTCCTTGCTTTTTTCACTCGTTAACTAGTATCCACCGCATGCCTAGAGCAAGTGGGGTGCTTGGTAGGCACTGTGGGGATGTGTAAAAAATAATAATAACCCCATCCTATGAGGCAGGATGATTGCATGAGTTCTAGGCCAGCCTGGGCTATGGGATAAGACCCTGCCTCAAAACTCCAAACAACGGGGGTGGGGCTGTGGGGGAGTGCTGACCCAGCAGTGAGGAGCCCTCAGTGCTCTAACAAAGAACCCAAGCTCAGTTCCCAGCATCCACATGGTGCCTCACAACCCACAATTTCAGTCTCAGGGGATCTAATGCCTTCTTTTGGCTTTCTTGAACAAAGGCATGCACACGGTACAGACAGACACAGGTACAAGCAGGCAAAGCACTCATACATATAAAAATTGATAAATAAATCGTTAATCTTTCTTGTTTAATTTAAAAAAAAAAAAGAGGAAAATCAGTTGAGATCCTGTGCCTTCTCGCCTTCAGTTGCTCTGGGATCCTGAACAGTTCAATCTGTGGTTCACCCTGAAGAAGCAGGAAGGGCCAGCACCTAATAGGGGCAGCAACCTCTGGGTGGTCCCGAATCAGAGGAGTTGCTTGGGTCCTCGGACTCAAGTAGACTGGCTGCCTGAGTCATGATTTTTCAAGCTTTCCAGCTGAGGCCTGCGGCTCTCCTGCCAGTGAAGCCAGAGTGAGGCGGAGGTAAATCGGACTGACACTGGGGACAGAGCCACAGAGAGAACCAGCCTCCTCCCAAGCTCACGGGCAGGAGAGGAGAACGTGAGGGGTAGGGTAGTCAGAGTATGGGGTTACCCACATGATGCGGAAGCCTGTGAAGGCTTCTAGAGGGAGAGCACGAAGTGCCAGGGTGGAATAAGGGGCAGGTAGCCCAGGGCTAGCCCTCCTCACTCACCCCTCTCTGCCAGGGTGGAATAAGAGGCAGGTAGCCCAGGGCTAGCCCTCCTCACTCACCCCCCTCTGCCAGTGTGGAATAAGGGGCAGGTAGCCCAGGGCTAGCCCTCCTCACTCACCCCCCTCTGCCAGTGTGGAATAAGGGGCAGGTAGCCCAGGGCTAGCCCTCTGCACTCACCCCCCTCTGCCAGTGTGGAATAAGGGGCAGGTAGCCCCAGGGTTGGCTAGCCCTCCGCACTCACCCCTCTCTGCCAGGGTGGAATAAGGGGCAGGTAGCCCAGGGCTAGCCCTCCGCACTCACCCCTCCTCTTGCCTCCTTCCATGGATTCATCTTGTGATATCCAGATGGACTGAGGGACACCAGCCAGCTAGAGGCTCCTGGAGTGGAGAGTGGAGCTGGAGTCTTGCCTGTAAGGATTTACTCTGGGGCTGCCAGGAAAATAATCAGAAATTAAACAGAAACACTGACATAAAAAAAAAGCCTCTTGTTCTAGTTGGACAGAGGCTTGGTAGTATACTCATGGAGGTCCTCCTGCCTCTGCCTCCTGAGTGCTCGGGTATGCACCACCATGCCCGGCCTTTTGGAAACATTTTTAAAAGCAGAATCTCAGGGAGATGCTGCATTTCCATATTCACAGGGCTCGGTTCCCAATAACAAAGAGATGAAGTATCTCAAATGCCCGCCAGTGCGCCAACACGTAAGGAGAATACAGTGTACCGACACGTAAGGAGACTGTCGTGTGCACCTGTGTAGAATAGTACTCAGCCCTCAAAAGAAGGAAAATCTGTCACACACCACAACATGGATCTTCATTGAGGACTGTGGTGGTCTGAATAAAAATGGCCCCCGTAGGGTCATATATTTGAATGCTTAGTCATCATCAAGAAGTAGCACTATTTGAAAAGGATTAAATTTGTCAGAGTAGGTGTGGCCTCTTTGGAGGAAGTGTGTCGTTGGGGATGAGTGTTGAAGTTTCCAAAGCCCAAGCCCACTTGTTCTCTCTCTTCCTTCTGCCTGCGGATCCAGATGTAGAGAGAGCCCTCGGCTAGTTCTCCAGTGCCATGTCTGACTGTGTGCCACCCTTGCCTCTCTCCCCGTTGAAATGGACTAAACTCTGAACCTGGAAGTCAGTCCCAATTAAATATTTTCCTTCACAAGATTTGCCATGAAAGTTGGGAGGTGGTGGCATGTATCTTTTTAACAGTTGCAGTCAGGAGTCAGAGTTAGGCAAATCTCTGTGAGTTCAAGTACAGCCTGGTCTACAGAGCTAGTTCCAGGACACCCAAGATTATACAAAGAAACCCTGTCTCAAAAAGTAAAAAATCAAAACAAAAAAAGATTTGCCATAGTCATGGCATCTCTTCATAGCAATAAAAACCCTAACTAAGACCAAAGTTGGTACCAGGAGTGGGGTATTGCTTTGATAGGTCTGAGTTCCTGCCTTGTCTTCTCTCAGTGACAGGGTGACCTGGGAAGTGTAAGTCAAATGAACCCTTTCCTCTTCAAGTTAAATTTGGTCATGGTCTTTATTGCAGCAATAGAAACCTAATCAAGACACACTATGTGTGTGTGCTGAATGACTGCCCACCCCACGCACATGGAAAAGCCAGAAGAAGATGTCCGGTTTCCAGCTCTATTGTCTCTGCCTTATTCCTTCGAGATAGGACCTCTCACTGACCCTGGAGCTAGACTGAGAATATCAAGGCCCAGCAGTCTGCTTGTTTCTACCCCCTGCAACACTGGGATTGTGGACACACATGTAACCATGCAGGGCTTTTTACACGTGTGCTAGGGATTTCAACTCATGTCCTCAGACTTGTACAGTTAGAAGTCTTACCTGCCATGACATCACCTCAGGTCCTTAAACCATTTTCAATTTATAAGATTTTCAGTTTAAGAAGTGTTTATCACAGCGGGCAGTGGTGGCACACGCCTTTAATCCCAGCACTTGGAAGGAAGAGACAGGCAGGCCTCTGTGAGTTCAAGCTACAGAGAAACCCTGTCTCGAAAACAACAACAACAACAAAAGTGTTTATCACTATATCACCTCATCAAAAACCAAAGAGCATTTGCTTATACCTCAATAAATATTACAAATGTAATAATAAAAAACTCATAATGAACCATTGGGGGTGCAGGCAAGACAGGAAGATTTTGTACAGGGCTTCACACTAACTCAGATTGCCCTCAAACTAAGTATACAACCCAGGCTGGCATCACACTCTGGGAATCCTCCTGCCTTGGTCTCTTAAGTCCTGGAATTTCAGGCATGAGCCTCATCTGTAAAATTCTTCTAAAACTGTCTTAACTTCTTCCAAGTTATGCAGCTGAACTAGCAGGCTTCCTAGGCCCACTCCTAAGGTACTGTGATCCATCCGGAAAGGGGCATTTGCAGTTGGCTCGCTACTCCTTATGGTTTCAATCACTGCAGACTATGAAACAAACGGACAGTAGACAGACGGACGAGGAAAGCATGGGAGCCTGTACACAGCGTGAGACTCACGGGAGGCGGGTGAGACAGTGGAGGCTCAGGCAGAGCCAAGGATTAGAGACTTGGGCTTCTGACAGGCTGTAGGAACAGGGCGAGCACGAGGTTATTCAGTAAGGCCGATGAAGCCCTGGGGATAAGAGCCTTGGCTGTGTGTAGAGTGTAGAGTAAGGTAGGTTTGTCAGGTACCAGGTTCCCGGGCTCTGCTTCTGATGGAAAGATCAGACGCAGCAGCCTGTCCCATCTGTCCTCTGTTGGTAGTTACCTCACTAGCATAGTGCTAGATTTGTTTTTGTTTTGTTTATTATTTACTTACTTATTTATTTATTTATTTTTCCTGAGACAGGGTCTCATGTAGTTCAGGCTGGCCTCAAACTCACCACCGCGAAGCCAAAGATGACCTCAGGCTCTGATTCTTCCCTCTTCCACCTCTTAAATGCTGGAATTCCAACCCGAACTATGAAGGGACAGGGATGGAAAGGGGTTCTTGGGACTGACTGGCCATATACTGTGTGGGGCAAAGTAAGTGTGCCCGTGTGTTCTGTGCCTTCATTGCCATAGCAACTCTACCCTGCCAGGTTAGCAACCCTACCCTGCCAGGTTAGCAACCCTACCCTGCCAGGTTAGCAACCCTACCCTGCCAAACTAGCAACCCTACCCTGCCAGGTTAGCAACCCTACCCTGCCAGGTTAGCAACTCTACCCTGCCAGGTTAGCAACCCTACCCTGCCAGGTTAGCAACCCTACCCTGCCAGGTTAGCAACTCTACCCTGCCAGGTTAGCATCCCTACCCTGCCAGGTTAGCAACCTTACCCTGCCAGGTTAGCAACCCTACCCTGCCAGGTTAGCAACCCTACCCTGCCAGGTTAGCAACTCTACCCTGCCAGGTTAGCAACCCTACCCTGCCAGGTTAGCAACTCTACCCTGCCAAACTAGCAACCCTACCCTGCCAGGTTAGCAACCCTACCCTGCCAGGTTAGCAGCCCAGTGAGCCAGCGCTAGGCATGGCTGCAGCAGCTTGCCCAGTCCCCCCATACCCAGTCTTACCCTTGTCTTCTCCAGCCCTCCCCTCCCTGACCAGCCCTTCCCTTCTCTTCCCTCCCATCCCTTCCCCACCTGTATTAGTAAAGCTATTTCATTATAGGAACAGACAAACTGAACATTTATCTAGTGGACTTAATGACCGATATCTGTGAACTTAAAAGAATTCTTTTAACAATGTGGCACAAATTAGCTTTAAAAAAAATTTTTTTTAAAGTTTTTTAGTGAGTTGGACAGTGGTGGTGCACACCTGTGATCCCAACATTCAGGAGGCAGAGGCAGGTGGATCAGTGAGTTTGAGGCTAACCTGATCTACAGAGTGAGTTCGAGGACAGTCAGGGCTACAAAGAAAACCCTGTCTCAAAAAAAAAAAAAAAAACAACCAAAAACAAAACAACAACAACAAAAAACCTCGGTGTGTATGTGTGTGCGTGTGTGTGTGTGTGTGCGCGTGCATGTGCAGACACTTCTTTATGGGCATACCCTTGGCATAGCACATGTAGCGGTCAGAGGACAACTTTCTGGATTGAATGCTCTCCGCCTATCTGGGTCCACATCCTGGAGCTCCAGCTCTGCTGCAAGCTCTCTACCAACTGAACCATCTTCCCGACCTGCAAATTGGCTTTTATTCCTGATATACAAGTGTAGCGCCAGCAAATGAATTAATTCACCCAAGGTCACAGTGTTGGAGCCTGCCTGGCAGTGGAGGCTGGTTCGTTGTGACCCACTCATCTGTCTGTCTCTCTGCAAAAGGATTCACTGGGCATACACACCTTCCCTGGTATTGTCCTGACCAAGCAATCCCCTCTATCCACATCAACCCATAAAACACGGATAACCCGACAATGGGATCTAAGAAAATCCCCACTAAATCACACTGTGTGTGACCTCCATAACCCAACGTGTGTGTGTGTGTGTGTGTGTGTGTGTGTGTGTGTGTGTGTGTAGGGGGCAGGGCAGGGCAGTGGCTTGTACCTGCATAACCCAGCCAGTGCTCCAAGTCAGGCTGCCTGAGCAGTCGCTGTTTTATCGAAGAATGGTCATCCCTGTGGGTTTCTGCAGATTTTGATTTAGCAATGCCACTGATAGAAAAGTGCTCACTGAAACCGCATAGTGAACCCCAGTCACAGAGCACATTCGGAAGAAATAATGCTTTGCCCAGCTTTAACTCAAGGAGATTTTTCTAAAAATGCATAGTCAAGAGAATTGTCTCTTTTTAAAAAATGGAGCTACAATTTCTGAAACCAGAAAAGTCAATTTCAACCTCTTTCTCCCCTCCCCTTGTTAATCATGATAATGGTTCCGAGCCCCACCACACACTAGAGAATTAATTGGCTATGTTTTATTGCGTCCAGAACACACAGCCGCAGGAGACAGCGGGACAAAAGATAAAGAGCGAGAGACAAAGGCAGGCAGCTGGGTGTGGTGGCTCCCGCCTGTGAGAGACCCCGGACACATTCGTGAGTTTATGGGCAGCCTGAGCTACCAATAGTAAGTCCCAGGCCAACCTGAAAGCAAGACAAAAAGGGAGGGGGCAGTTGTGACGGCGCTGCCTGTGACCCCACGGGACTCAACACTCTGAAGGTGGAGCTGGGAGATTGAAAGTCTGAAGCTAGCCTAGGCTACACAGGAAAATAGTGAGAATTTTCTGAACAGAAAAAAGAGGAAGGAGAGAGAGAAGGAAGTGGTGGGGGGAAGAAGGGAGGGAGGGAGAGAGGAAGGGAGGGGAGAGAGGAAAAGGAGGGAGGGGGCAGGCAAGCTGTATCCTAGGTAGAAGTCTTTAGGTCCTCCTCAAGAGCAGCAAATGTTGTTAAACCACTAGACCATTTCTCTTGCCCTCCGGAAGACGTTCTTAACAACCTTTTCAACATTGAAATCTTGTCCTGATGACCAGTGGAATGAGAAAGAAGTCAAGTTACCTAATTTGACTTTAAGATGCCACATTGCCAAAACCAGTTCTTCAAAAAGTAGAGGGTTATGGGCCTGCCCCAAGACCGGCAGGGAAGAGCATGGGGTACATTACAGGCCTGGCTTCCGTCAGACCACCAGCCATTGCCCTCATGACTGAGGACAGGCCTGGCCTCCGCCTGGAACAGATTCTGAAAATCTGGCAACCCAGTCAAAATTCAACTGGCTACCGGGAGGCTTTCCAGCCAGTCCCAGGCCAGGCCCCTTCATGCGCGTCTTGGAGGAAAAAGAGCCTGGTGCTTGGCTATTTGAGAAACAAAAGCGGCTGCCCTCTGGGCTTCTTTTTCTCTCTCTGGGAGAAGCTTGTCCCTCTTTCTTTCCCTTGTGTCTAAATGTTCTTCTTTCTATGCCAAACGGATGCTTTTCACTGCTGCTGAAAGGAGCGGACATCAGAAGGTGGAATTCCAGGCCCAGATGCTCTCTTGCTGGGGAAGGACCTGGCATGTCTGGGCCCTGAGCAGAAATCAAGAGTCAGAGGAGAAACTGACTGTAGGCGCAGAGGTGAGGAGGTGGGGAAGGCACGAGGGGGCCCCAGGGTTGTTGCCTTGGCTCTGAGCAAAGACTCCAGAGCAAAGGTGGAGCAGGATGGCAGGGAGAGGACCCAAGATGGCAGATCCCAAAAGACTTGGCCGCTCAGCTAGGGGTTAGGACTGTAAAATACTCTGAAAGTAAAGCATATGGAAGAATCCCAGCAGAGAAACGGGGGTGACTCAATCTGCATTGCAGGAAGATGGTAGAAGACACTCTTTAGTTGTCCAGGAATAAGAGCACAAGAACTTTAGGTCCCATCCCATCCTGTTCTGTCCCATCCTATCCTCTCCCCCTCCCTGCCAGACAGGGTTTCTCTGTGTGGCCCTGGCTGTCCTGGAACTTCCTCTGTAGACCAGGCTGGCCTTGAACTCAGAACTCTGCCTCCCTCTGTCTCGCCAGTGCAGGGATGAAAGGTTGTGCATCTCAGCACCTGGCTGAGCATTAAATCTCAACAGGCGGCTGGGAGGTGGTGGCGCACGCCTTTAATCCCAGCAGAGGCAGAGGCAGGTGGATCTCTGTGAGTTCGAGGCCAGCCTGGTCTACAAGAGCTAGTTTAGGACAGGCTCTAAAGCTACAGAGAAACCCTGTCTCAAAAAACAAACAAACAAATAAATAAATCTCAACAGGCCCCACCAGGCACTGCTGTGTCTATTCCTAAAATGATTTCAGCTGACCCTGTCACAGGGTCCTGTGGAGGTGCAGAGTCTGTGACTGCAAGCTCCTGAAGGAAGTAGCTTCTTCTGAGGGTGCTCTTTAGCCCTGGGGAAAACCAGAAGAGGCCTACGCTCCCACGGAGGACTTTCCCCAAACTGTGACCCTGGAAATAGCATAGTCCTGCCTGCACACCACTGGCATTCAGGACTTGCTAGAAATAACCAAAGTTCTTTTTGTTTGATTTTTTTTTTTTTTTGATTTTTTTTTGAGACAGAGTTTCCTTGAGTAGCCTTGGCTGTCCTGGAACTAGCTCTGTAGATCAGGCTGGACCCAAACTTGCAGAAATCTGCCTGCCACTCTTGTTTTTAAGACAGGGTTTTACAGATCCAAGTGGCCTCAGCACCACTACCTAGCCAAAGGCAACCTTGAATTAGTCCCTCTGGTCCACACTGCCCTAAGACTGGAATTACAGGCCGGCCGCACTGCGTCCACTTAGTTCACTTTTTCAAGCCCCTGAAATCACCTTCAAGTTGTTAGGTCTCTAAAGACAGAGGTGTCTATTTAACATATCAAAGTGGACCTGGCCTCTAGGTTCTCCCAAAGTCCTCCAGTCCCTCTCTTTTACCAGGTGTGACTGGCATATCCCATCCTCCTCCCCACCCCCCCCACCCCCCCCACCCCCCCACCCCCCCCCCACCCACCCCCCCCACCCCCGAGCCCGCCGTGAGAAAAGGGGTTACAGCTTCCCACCAGCGGGAGGGCACGCACCGCGCGGGCGGTGGCGGCAGGTAACAGACACCTAAACACAGGAAATAGCCATAAGTATTTATTAAGGAAGAGGGAGAGAGAAAGAGGGAGAGAGAGAAAGAGAGAGAGAAGAGATAAAAGGAGAGAAAAGAGATAAAAGGAGAGAGAGAGAGACAGAGACAGAGAGAGAGAGAGAGAGAGAGAGAGAGAGAGAGAGAGAGAGAGAGAGAAAACGCATGCGCACATCAAGGAAGCAGAAAAGGAAGGGCCCAAGATGGCGGCGGGCAGGTCAGAGGTAATGGGAGTGGGCGTGGCTTGTCCCTTAAAGCGACAGGAAAGCACAACACCAACACTTTAAATTTCTCCAGCCCAGGTGTTAGTCTACCCTTCCCCTAGCTGTTTATCCCTGTATAAGCCAACCATTTTGGCTACCGGCACTTTGGTCCATCCTTTGCTCTCTTGGTCTTTTCTTGGCCCAGGCTCCACTCTTGGTTAGTGGCTCCTCTCCCCTCCCCCTCTCCCTTCCTCCTCTTCCCTCCCCCTCTCTTCACAGGGCCCAGCTCAGGCTAGTCTTGTTCCCTCTGGATTCTCCCTGGTGTCTCTGCCTCTGGCTATTCACTCCCTCAAATCTACAATAAAACTTTCTCCTGCCCACCAGACCTAATTTCTCTCTTCTCTTCTCTTCTCTTCTCTTCTCTCTCTCTCTCTCTCTCTCTCTTATCCCAAGTTATTCGCACCAGCACACAAGCACGTGGCATTTAAAGAGAAGCAATTACAGGAGAATGTTTCACAGTTTCTGAGGATCAGGAACCAGGAAATGGCTGGTCTGGGCGGTCCCTGCTCTTGGTCCCTGGAGGTTATGTGCAAGCTGTGAGTTCACAGAAACACTGGAAAAGTCTCCAGGTCAGAACGCTTGTGTTAGTGGGAAATTATGGCAAGCCCAGGCTCGTGGAAGAAGAAATAATCACATGTAAAGATTACTCTCGACATAAGTATTTTTTTCCTGGCTCATACCTTTACTCCCTGAACTTGGGAAACAGAGGCAGGGGCATCTCTGTGAGTTCCAGGCCAGTCAGCACTACATAGTAAGGCCCTGACTCAGAAGAAGAGGAGGAAGAAGATGGAGAGGAGGAGGAGCTCTCAGGTCTGGGGTTGTAGTTCAGTACAGAAAAAGGGGATGGGGGGACGTAAAACACCACCACACACACCATGTCCTAATTGTCTAGATTTTAAAAATAAATTAAATAGCTTAGTGGGTTTTGTTTTGTTTTTCAGCAGTGATTTCTCTAGAAAAAAGGTACCCCCAGGACATGCCGGGCAGTGACATTAATCTTAGCACTCCAGAGACAGAGATAGAAATAGTGCTATAAATTTGAGGCAAGCCAGGGCTATATAATTCTGGTCTAGCCTGAGCTACAGAGTGAGACTGACGAGTCTTAAAAACCATCAAATGTTTTCCTTGAGCCTAGCCCAATTAAATAGCCTCACATCCCAATCTGAGATCCTGCCTCAGAAGATAAATGGGACCTGAGGCTAGGTAATTCGGCTAGGCTGCTTGATGACTGAGTTACTTATGCACGATTTGGCTCACGTCACATCACGCTCGGAGCAAGCATTTTACTGGCTGAGCATCTCTCCAGCCCCATTTTTATTGTTTCAGGGTTCAGTAAGCTGTGCAGTAAGCTGGCCTTGAACTGTGTGGTCAAGAATGCCCTGGAATTCCTGATTCTCCTGCCTCTACCTTCTAAATGCTGCAGTTTACAGGTGTGAACCAGTGGGCCAGCTCATCTCTTAGCTACCATTTTACAAGATTTTTCTGTGTAGCCCTGGCTGCCCTGTAACTCTCTCTGTAGACCATGCTGGCCTTGAACTCACAGAGATCCACCTGCCTCCACCTTCCAAGTGCCAGGATTAAAAGTGTGCACCACCACCTCCAGCTGAAGGCATTGTTTCTAATCCCATTTTTATTTATTTATTATGATGGGGGCTATGAGCTTTGTGTGGCGATGGGTTCTATAGTGGGTAGAAGACAAATTATCTGTAATTATATGATTGTCATCTAATCCAGTGTTTCTCAATGCTGAGACCCTTTAATACATCATGTTATGGTGACTGTAAAGTTCCTGCACCCCATAAACCTCTTTGTCGACACAATAATCCATATCAGACCAAATCAAACCGAACTAGAAAGATCCTAGGTTTAATGGATACCAACGCTTCCGGGTGGCCTTCCAAACCCCAGAGAGGAGATCAGGAAGGAAGACTGGAAAACCACATGATTGTTCTCTAGGGTGCTGTTTAAATACCCTGTGGGAGTGGTCTTGAGCATCTCTGGGGATGGGTCACCCTTGACGGGTTTTCTCAGAGGGAGAGTCTGGACTGAGGCAACACTCAGGGGAGGGGGCTTTAGGATGGAACTTCCACCCAAACATTCCAAACTCTTTGGGCGTATGAATGTCAGCGGCTGGGGTGACGCTTCCACCCAAACAGTGACCACCAACCACAAAATTATTTAGTTGTCACTTCATAACTGTAATTTTACTGCTGTTGTGAATTGTAATATAAATTATCTGATATGCAGGATATTTGATATACGACCCCAAAGGGTTTAATTTAATTCAAGACCTCAGGCTTGGCTCAGGAACCCTCACTTGCAGAGCCATCTGGCTCAATATATATATATATGTGTGTGTGTGTGTGTGTGTGTGTGTGTAACATATTACAAATATATATTCAGGGAATATACCTAAATATGTATGTATATATATATTTGAGACAGGGTCTCACTATGTAACCCTGGCCACATACCTAATTTATTTTTAGTCTCAACAGCCGGTGAAATCACAGTGTTTAGTTTTTCTATTTTATAGCCAAAACAAAAAAAAAAAAAAAGCAAAAGAGACTCGTATCCATCTAGCATCTAACATGTGGTCTGGAGAGGCTCAGCTGGTAGAGCAGTTGCCTGACTTACGCTTTTGTGGACTTAATACGCACTAAGGGTTCATTTGGAAAGAGGGAACCTCAGTGGAAGACTTACTTGCCTCTGTCAGATTGGTTGTAAGCCTGACTGTGGGTGTCTTCTTAATTGTTAATTGACGCAGGAGGGCCCAGCCCACTGTCGGTGGAGTCCTCCCCGGCTGGTGAGCCTGTACAGAATAAGAAGGTAGCTTGATGGATAGTTATGGTTTTCCTTAGTTATGATAGAAGGGAAATTAGGTCCAAGTCTTTGGACTCATCAAGATCGCATAGATAATAGAATGATTTCTCCGAATCTGCCAAATGCAAAGAGACTGGATATTGTTAATGTAATTCTTATTTGATAACGGTTCTTATTGTATATAGTTTTACTATGTTAAAGTTAAAACCTTTCAGCCGGGCGGTGGTGGCGCACGCCTTTAATCCCAGCACTCGGGAGGCAGAGGCAGGCGGATCTCTGTGAGTTCGAGGCCAGCCTGGTCTACAAAGGGAGTTCCAGGACAGGCTCCAAAGCTACAGAGAAACCCTGTCTCAAAAAACAAAAAACAAAACAACAAAAAAAAAAGTTAAAAGCTTTCTTTTCGTTTAGACAAAAGGGGGAAACGTTGTTGCTAACTGTGTAAAGGTGTGTTACACGTGTCTGTGCTGCATTTGTTTCACTATGTATGTCTTGTATGTCTCTGTTTCACCGTGTCTGCATAAGGCTTCCCATGGGTCTAATAAAAAGCTGAACGGTCAATAGCTAGGCAAGCGAGGGGCAGGATGGGTAGCTGGACAGAGAGAATAAGTGGGAGGAGGAGGAATCTAGGCTTGAGAAGAGAAGAGGAGATGAGAGGGAGACTCTGGGGCCAGGCAGCCAGGCAGCCACCAGACAGACAGGGGAGAAGCAGGAAAAGTAGGATGCACAGAATGAGAAGGGAAAAAGCCCTGGGGGGAAACGTAGATGAAGAGAAACTGGTTAAGTTATAAGAGCTAGGAAGAAACTGTTGGACTCTAGCGTCCAAACACCGAGAAGGAGTCGCCTCCAGAGACCATCTCACACACCATAGCCGATGCAAAAGCATGAGGATTTTAACCAAAGCATACGTATATGGGTAATTGTTCAGGAACTGAGTACGTGCGAGTGTAGCTGTTAGGTCCTTGGTTCCCAGGGGAGGAGGGGAAGCACTATGGCACAGAGGCTGAGAGGATTCAGAATTGTCAAAAATGGCTTCAGGATTGTCTTAAAGTCTTACAACAAACATAAGAGAAGGCCGAGCATTCATAGAAAAAAGCTGGAGAGGGTGTGGGGGGCTGTAAGTCAGTAAGTAATATTCTTCCTTGGCCTCTGCTTCAGTTCCTGCCTCTGCTTCCTTCAGTGACAGGGTGTAGAGGGGTAAGCTGGATTGGGTCATTGTTTCATCACACAGAAGGAGAGCAAGCTTGGACAGCTGCCATGTGCTGGGTCCTGGTGCCAATTCTCAGTACCATTCATGGGATAGGTGGGGGGCCAGGACCCTCTGCCCAAGCCACCAAGGGCCCAAAGAGATCAAGAAAGGGCTGAGTTCCTAAGAAAATGCTGCTTTCTAGGTCAGTCTCCAAGGCCCACCCATGTTTGTCCCAGAGTTCCTCAGGCCCCAGAAGAACCCAGAGGGGAAGGAAGCCCAAGGCCAGGACAAGACAGGGATAAAAGGCCTCAAATCAGAACATGAGTTCTCAGGGTGAAACATGTGATCCAGGAGAAAGCACGCAAACCAAAACGTTACAAAAGAGCTGCGATGTCTCATTAGCTCAATAGACAGGGTGTTAGCCTCATAGAAAGAACTAGAAGAAACTGTTCTGGGTGTGGGGTGTCAGCTGGTCTCCAAGAGGCAACACATGATTTCTTTGCTTGATTTCCAAACTTTATTATTTATTTTTAAGACGGTGTTTCACAGTGTAGCCTAGGCTGGCCTGAAACTCCCTACGTAAACCATGCTGATTTCAAACTTACAGTGATTCTCCTGCCTCAGCCACCTCTGAGCTGACATTACAGGCACTGGCATGGCCTTTTTCTTTTATTTCATCCCTTTGAGGCCTTTCCAGGCGGAAGAATGTGGAAGTGATATGGGCCAGGGAGATTGCAGGTGTGTCGGCTGGTAGAGACGCCAACCCTGGAGTAACAGGATTGCACAACCAGGCAGGAAAACTATTGTGTTTGTGTTGATGAAATCTGATCGTTCACAGTTTACAAGCAAAACAAACAGCAACCTATTAATACTCTGTTGGCATCTAGCTCATCTTATTCTGATTCACATTCCCGCTCAGGGCTGGATACAGAATTCAATACTCAGTGTGTTGTCCCTGTTGGCAATCCTGACCTACAACCCCAGCTAGTGTCTACACACACACACACACGCACGCACGCACGCACGCACACTTGCATATATACACGCACCACACGCACACACGCAGGCACGGGAGCAGGGCAGTGTACAGAATTTTTTTCATTTTGAATTCACTGCAGATTGGGGTGCAGTCTTGAGAAGAACACTGAGATCTAACATACCCTTTATCTAGTTCCATCAATGGCAACATTTTACAAAAATTGCAGAGGATCCCAGCAGCCAGGGGGGTTTACTCTGATACAGCCCAGGGACAAAGCATTCTGTACTGGTGGAGAGCATCCCGGCTGTTATCTTAGAGCCACGCCTACATCCCCGCAGCCCTCATGGCCACCGTCGATCTCTTCATTTCTATAATTTGTCACCTCAAGGCTGTCATCGAATATATAGTATATAACTTCTGCCCCAACAGTACTTGTTAGAAGGTTGCTGTTGCCAGTTGATGGTGGTGCACGCCTTTAATTCCAGCACTCGGGAGGCAGAGGCAGGCGGATCTCTGTGAGTTTGAGGCCAGCCTGGTCTACAAGAGCTAGTTCTAGGACAGGACTATTCCATAGATAAACCCTGTCACAAAACAAACAAACAAACAAAAAGACCTCCACTGAATTGCTTTTCTTCTGGCAAAAATTGTTTGGCCATGTTATAAGGGTTTATGGTTCTCAGAACAAATTATTTTATAGTTACTTTTTAAGCATTTAGCAAGTCAATTTAAAGACATTTCCAAGACTGGAGAGATGGCTCAGCAGGTAAGATCATTGGCTGTTCTTCCAGAGGTCCTGAGTTCAATTCTCAGCAACCGTATGGTGGCTCACAACCATCCATAATGAGATCTGGTGCACTCTTCTGGCGGGCAGGCATACGTGTGTGTGTGTGTGTGTGTGTGTGTGTGTGTGTGTATATATATATATATGTCTATATATATATATATATATATTGAATACTAAATAAATAAATAAATAAATAAATAAAATCTTTAAAAAAAAAAAGACTAGTCTTTGGGACTTGGGTTGTGGCTGTCAGCCCACCTGGAAGATGTTCTCAAGAGGGTCAAATTTCAGGGAGCTATTTAGCTACATAGTGAGTTTCAGTCCAACTTGAGACCCTGACCCAAAACAAAACTGTCCAGTTAAGATTCACACAAAGCCAGGTGTGGAGGCCCATTCCTTTAATCTTACCGCTTATGAGGCAGAGGCAGATGGATCTCTTAGCTCAAGACCCCATTTCCAACAACAAAGTTGGTTAGGTCATAAACTAATCGTATCTGATGGAACACAAATGGACTTTAATTGACCACATTTCTTTTTCCCTTTTAAAAATACTTTGTTGGGCTGGAGAGATGGCTCAGGGGTTAAGAGCATTGCCTGCTCTTCCAAAGGTCCTGAGTTCAATTCCCAGCAACCACATGATGGCTCACAACCATCTGAGGTCTGGTGCCCTCTTCTGGCCTGCAGACATACACACAGACAGAATATTGTATACATAATAAATAAATAAATATTTAAAAAAAAATACTTTGTTACTGGGAGGTCGTGGTGCACACCTTTAATTCCAGCACTCAGGAAAGCAGAGACAGGTGGATCTCAGTGAGTTCGAGGTCAGTTTAGTGAGTGAGTTGCCAGAACAGCCAGGAATGCTTGTAGAGAAACCCTGCCTCGAAAAAGCAAAACAAAACAGAAATCTTTATTACATTTATTTTGTACGTATGTCTGCATGGTCAGAGAACCTGCAGGCGTTGGTTCTTTCCCATTATGTGGCTGTTAGATGGAACTCAGCTGTGTAGGCTTGCAGGCTTTTGCCCCCACTCAGCCATTTATTTCCATGGCTCCTCTCCTGTTTCTGACCATCATTACATTTCACATTTAAGAGCAAATACTCAGCTGGGCACTTGGGAGGCAAAGGCAGGTGGATTTCTGTGAGTCTGATAGTGAGACACTGTCTCTTAAAACAAACAAAAACAAACAAACAAACAAAATGAAAGGAAACAAACCCCCAAAAGCGATTTCACAGCTACATTTTCTTCAGAAATGGGTATTGAATCTATGGCCTGGAGCATCTTGTGCAAGCGTCCTACCGATGTGTGACACAGCAGGCTGATCAAGGCTGGCAGAAAGTGAGATCTCAGCTGCTTGGAAGGGAGGCGAGGTTTCAGGGAGCAAGACCTGGGGCGTCAAGGCACCAAGAGAGGTTTTGGGGCATTGATGGTTAGGGTCGTGATTTTGTTTGTTTTCAGATAAGGTCTTGCTATTTAGCCCAGACTATCCCCAAACTTGAACTCGAGATACTCCCAGGGACTGGAATTACAGGCATGCACCACCACACCTTTGTATACTTTGGGTTTTGTTTTTGTTTTTTTTTTTTTTTTTTTTTTGGTTGTTACTGTTTTTGTTACCTTTTGAGACAAGGACTCACTATTTTGTCCTAGCTGACCTGGAATATATATGTAGACCTGGTTGGTCTTGAACTCAGAGATCCAATGGAGCACTGACAACACCCTAGTGGAGCACTGACAACACCCCAGGGGAGAACTGACAACAACACCCCAGGGGAGCACCGACAACACCCCAGGGGAGCACCGACAACACCCCAGTGGAGCACTGACAACCACCACTCACAATTTATGCAGCACCGTAGATATGGCGATCACATGCCAGATATTATTTTCAGTAATGAGATGTTTCATTGGAAAGAAGCCCATTAATTTCACAAGATATAACAACTGGTGTTTCAAGTTCTTCTACAGAAAGCAAAATTCTAACTGGGCATGGAGGCTATAGCCTATAAGCCTAGCATAGGAGGGGCTGAGGCAGGAGGATCACTGGGAGTTTGAGGTCAGCCTTGCCCTGAGTGAGACCTTGTTCCAAAACAAATAAACATACAAAAACCTGAAGAACAGGGCCAGCAGCATGGCTCACTGGGTAAGCAACACAACCTGCTCACTGGGTAGCGAACAGGGCTTGCTACTCAAGTCCGATGACACAAGGACCCACATACAGGTAGAGAGACATATGGGATGCATGAAGCTGTCCTCTGAGCTTCACACTGAACACATGGCATGCCCACTGATAAATATGAACACTGAAATAACACAGAACAGAAGAAAGGGAGAGAATACAACTCAAAGTCTGGGGGGTTGCATATCTCAGGGGTAGACTTCTCGCTTTTTATGTGTGAAGTCCTGGATTCAGTCGAAGAACCAAAAAATATCAACTTTTTGGGTTAACACATACCTTTATTTCCAGGGAGAGAGAGAGAACTCTCTATGAGTTCAAGGCCAGCCTGGTCTACAGAGTATACCAGCACCAAAAAAAAGAAATCAAAATTCAGGACTGGAGAGATGGAGACCACCACACTTGGCATTACTTGGTGTTCAGGATGAAACCCAAGTCTTTGAACATGCTAAGTAAACATGACCTATCACACCCAGTTATTTTATTTTTCTAGTTTACTGTATAGTTTTAAATTGTGTAAATTGAGTGCAATGGATGTGTGCCTTTAATCCCAGCACTTTGTGGCAAGTGGATCTCTGTAAATTCAAGGCCAACCTGCTCTACGTAGTGAGATCTAGGCCAGCCAGAATTACATGAGACCTGTCTGGGAAAAAAAAATTATGTGTTCATGTCTATGTGTGAGTTTGCACACATGAATGAAGATATCAGATTGGATTCCCTGGTGCAGGAGTTCCGGGTGGCTGTGAGCCGGCCCAGGTGGAGCTGGGAACTGAGCTGAGGTCTTCAGGAAAGGCAGGAAGTGCTCTTAACCACCTTGTTGCCCAGCCATTTCTCCAGCCCTACCTAGTTCGGTGTTTGAGACAAAGATCTTGCCTTGTGGTCTTTGCTGGCCTGGCCTTGGTCCTCACGCTTCATCCTCTGCAGTGCTAGGCTTGCTGGCTAGGCCACCACACCCGGATGCCTTTTATTCTTGTGAGACTGGCAGGAAGTCATTTAAGGAAAACAATAACAACAACAAAAAATGCAAAAACAAAGTAACTGTTCCCCGGGATCAGTCCCCAGGAACGCACATCTTTTTCTGGACAGATTAGGTCAGAGAACAAACAGGTAGTACGAAGGACAGTCACATGGTCTTCTAGTTCTCGGTAACGTGAATATCAACCTGGCTTGTTTTGTTTTTAATTTGTATTACATTTATTTATTTATTTATTTGTTTTTTGGTATGTGTGTACCCACTTTGTGCACATGCCTACTTGTGCATGAGAGACAGTTGAGAGGCACAGTTCGGGTTTGGGGAACTTGACCCAGGTTCTCTGCAAAAGTAGTAAGCACTCTAAACCCACTGGGCCATCTCTTCAGTTCCTTGCTTCTGAGACAGTCTCTCACATTGTACTGTAACACTGGTTAACTTCCTGCCTTAGCACTCTGAGTGCTGGGATGACAGGCATGAGCTCCCACAGTTGATAAATTCATTTGTTTTAATTTAGCCTCACCTTGAATGAAGTAGTTGCACTCTTACAGACTTAGTTCTCCATAGATAATTGGTCCCGTGAAGGCTAGAAACCGCTGTGGGAGTGGAGAAACACCGTGTGAAAGATATTGCTGTTTTCACGTGTACAGTTTCTAATATTCACATTCTGTTTGTTACATATTTGTGAAATAGACTGTGATATTCTGATTTATGACTACCTGTCCAAGTAGCAAACTCAGGGTCGTTTGCTTATCCCTTGCCTTAAACTTTTAGCAGGTCTAGGTTGGGTCGGGGGGGAATGCTCTTCTCCTGTGCAGGAACCCGTGGGCTTGATCCCCAGCACTGCTTAAAACCAAGTGTGATGGGGCACACCTGTGATACCGGAATTTGTGGGGTAGGAGCAGGAAGATGAGGAGTTTAGGGCCAGCCTTAGGTCAGAGCAAGCTAGGCTTAGGTACATAGCCAGCCTAGGCTACATGAGGACTCCTCTCTCTCTCTCTCTCTCTCTCTCTCTCTCTCTCTCTCTCTCTCTCGGAGGTGGGCAGATCTGGGGGATTGAAACAGAGTCTCATGCATACAAGGCAAGTACTGTTCTGCTGAGCTAAGGTCCCAGTCCTGAGACCATATCTAAAAATTAAAGTAGAACGCTCTTAGTATTTCTTTATGGTGAGTACATTCAACTTGTCTTCTAACTATTTTGAGCTGTATTTTGTATTCTTGCTCACTATATTTAGCCTGTGTCCTATTGGATAATGCCAGGGTACTGAGTTAACCAAAATTTTCTGCCCATCATACCTTTAAAACAGTGAGGGCGCGCACACATGATGTTCAAGCAGAATTCTATATTATCTCTGAAATCTCATGTGACCAGTTTTTCTGGAGAAATAAACTTAAGAAATACAAGCTCGGCCAGCCCTCCAGGCAATGCATATTTGTTTTTGAGACATCTCAAACTGTTTTTTATGAGAGAATTAACCCTCTCGGGGAAACATCTCAGTCACTGGCTGTCCCTTGGGAGAGTGTGGGGGAGGACACCTGCGCCCTGTGGTGTGTCAGAAGGCAGTGGGGGCTGCTAGACAGAGCCTGTGTAACTGACGCCTCCAAGGGAGGGGTGGAAAGCAGGGCCAGCTGCCTGCAGCTTCACAGAGGCCAGGAGATCAATTCTTCAGATATTACCAAAACCCAAGACAAGGAAACCTTGGAGATTTGCATCTGAGCATCGGGCAGAAAGCAGGGCAGTAACTCTGTGTTTGGCCTAAGATAGGCATTTGATGCATGTATGTGGAAGGGTCAGGGTTGTCGACCAGTTATTGAAGTGCCTCCCTAGCATGTACGAAGCCCTAAGATGCAAGAGTGTTCTGTTTGCTGGGCAGTGGTGGCGCACACCTTTAATCCCAGGACTCGGGAGGCACAGGCAGGCGGATCTTTGTGAGTTCAAGGCCAGCCTGGTCTACAGAGCAAGTTCCAGGACAACCAAGACTACACAAAGAAACCCTGTCTCAAGAAAAAAAAAAAAAAGAAGAAAAAGAAAAAAGTATTCTACTAGCTCGGAAAAAAACTGAGTATAGTGATCTGATCCATACCTGGAATCCAGGTGATTTCAGTCCTGCAATCCCAACACTGAAGAGGCAAAAGGTCATCCTGCATAAGGAGTCCTAGGCCGGGCTGAGTGAGCTTTATGGAAGGGGACTTTATTTGGTCCCAGGGTCATGGGCTAGGTAAGGCCCCAGCTTTATTTGACCTTGTTCTTGGGGCGCAGGTTGTTGGTGTGACCGCACTTTTTGCTGCAGTTGACTGCATGAGGGTAGGAGTCTGGCTCAAACAACAGAATTAAGAGGGAGAGAAAACAAGCAAACCAAAGAAAAACCCTCTAGCTGGGTAGTGGTGATCCAGGCCTCTAATCCCAGAACTCAGGCAGAGGCAGACAGATCCAGGCCAGCCTGGTCTACACCAGGGAGTGCTACAGAGAGAAGCCCTGGCATGAAAAACAAATAAACAGACAAGGCTAACTCTAAGGTTTTGTTATGTAGTCCAAGCTACCCTCAGATTTCCTATGTGGTCCAGGCTAGCCTCAGATTCATGGGAATCCTCCTGTATCAGTCTGCCCAGTGCTGAGATTGTAGGTTTGTGCCCCACGCCTGGCTGAGTCTTAGAGCTACTATGCCGGTGTCCTCGAGGTGGTTTAGACAGGCATAGAGAACAGTATGTGTACAACTCTTCATTTTTTTCCACATTGAGGATTAAACTCAAGACTTCACGTGAGCTAAGGAAATACTCCAATACTGACTGTTATACGTCCAGGCCCTTAAAATACAATTTTACTTTTTATGTTTTGTTTTCTTGGTTTTTCTGTTTGTTTGCTTTGTTTTTTTAAGACAGAGACTCTTGTAGTTACAATGGCCTCGAACTCACCATCTTCCTGTCTCAGCCGCACAGTGCTTGGATTGCAGGGGTGTGCCACCTCACCTAGCTGTTTTGTGTTTTGCTTATTTTAATGAGTGGGGGGTGGCATGTGTGTGTGTGTGTGTGTTCCGGGGTGAGTGTGCAGGTGCCTTCCTCAGTTGCTCTTCAGGTTGCTCTCCAGGTGTTTCTGTTGGTTTCGTTTTGGTTTTGAGACAGGGTGGCACGATGTGACCCTAACCAGCCTGGAACTTCCCTGGAACCCTTTACAAAGTTCTGCCTGCCTCCGCCTCTCAGGTACTGGGATTAAAGACGTGCACCACAAAATCTCAGGGTTTTGAGGTTGTCCTTTTCTGACAGGAACTCTCGCTGACTTGTCTAGGTTGGCCAAGAGTCTTCAGAGATCCTCTTGATCACAGTCCTCCCTCCCTCACCCCCCTTGCTGGGACTGCAGTCACAAGCCCACTTCACTAGACTTTATATGCTGATGCTAAAAACCTAAACTCAGGCCTTTGTTGTGTTTGCACCATCTGACTGAGCCATCTCCCCGTCCCCTCAGTTTCACTTTTGAAAAATAAGAAAACACGCAGTTTTATAGCCTGGATACTAAGCATAGAAGAGTAGCCTGTTCTGCACACGGGCACAGGCAATGTATTCCTCGGCACGAGGTCTGCACATGGTTAGCTGGAAATCTCTGGCCTTGAAATCTTTTCTGAACATTTCGAGGCTACTGATGTGAAAAGCTTTATCAAGAATTTCCCAAGAACTTGAACAGCATAATCTCACAGAATGGGGGGACGTTGATACCGTTTCTGTCAAAGCAATCGGTAAGGATAATACACCCCCCCCCCCCCCCCCCCCCCCCCCCGCTGCGTTTTCAACTGTGCGGACTTCATTGTTCCCGAATAAGCCCCTTCCCCATTCTGGTGTGGAGATAGAACCCAAAGCACGTGATCCTGGGCTCTGCCTCGGAACCACACCCAGGTTCTCAAACTGCTTCAACTGCATTTTCAAGTTCCTACCATTCTGAGGAGATCAAAATGTCTCTTCTCACTAACATCCTTGAGAGAAAGGGGTTGAGTACTGAAAGCGGCTTGCAGGAGAAGAAAGTGTTGTGTGGTGATCGAGTGTGGGTTTGGAAGTCCTATGCCCAGTGGGTGCCTTGCTCTTCCAGCTACCAACTGGGAAACCCTGGGTACACAAAGTTTGATTTCTTTAGTTAATTCCCTCCCCGTCCTCTACCGGTAAAACGAGGACAATAGGGTGTCTGCCATCGGGTTGTTGTAAGGAGTGTATTGATGATCTATGTAATGTCTTCTGAACAGTACCCATTACAAGGTGAGAATGCAGAGACACAGCTCACTGCTAGAGCACTTGCTTCACGCCCAAGGCCTCCACTCCCCAACACTTTAAGAGGGGGAAAGGCGATGATAATATTCTCCAAACAGTCAAACTTTAAGTTAAAGCAGGGTGTGGTCTCTCAAGTCTGCACCGTCTTCTCGCCAGAGACCTGGGCTAGAAAGAGCGCTCACGGCTAGCTTGAACTATCCTGTGAAATTCTGTCTCAACAAACAAAACATCAGAGCCCAAAACAAGTTGAGACAGGTGATATAGGCTTCCAAATAGCTACAAGCTAGCAGCCTGAAAATCTTTTTAAAAGAATAAACTCCAGAGAAATTCTCCTTTATGTATATCCACAAAATAAAATAATTGAGAAAACAAATTTTTAAATGATTTATTTTATGTGCACTGGTGTTTTGCCTGCATGTATGTCTGTTATGAAGGTGTCAGATCCCATGGGACTGGAATTACAAACAGTTGTGAACTGATATGGGAGTGCTGGGAATTGAACCTGGATCCTTTGGAAGAGCAGCCAGTGCTCTTAACCACTGAGCATCTCTCCAGTCCCAGGAAAACAAATTCTATCTTGAAAAACTACTGAGTGATTCCCGATATGTTCTTGTATGACAACGAATAAGGAACCAAGTTAGCGTATCCGTTGACACTCAGCTCACCTGTACTGAACCTGGGATGAGCTATTTATCTAGCACCTAGGCTCGGTGCTCTTGTTGTTTTTTACATCTTCCTTAAATCATTCACTAACAGAGTCTCAAGCTGGGCTGGAATTCACTATCCAACCCAGGAGGGGGCCTGAGGCTCAAGGCGAGCTCTTGCCTCTGTCACTCAGGTATATAAGTGTGAGCAGAACTCCTGGCTCACCTAAGATTGTTTTATAGTCTCCTCTCTAGCACCCTCATGCTTAGAGCGGGGTAATCCAATGAAATTTCAATTAAAGTCAAAGACTTATTGGCTGCGACATTCATAGAATGATTATTTAATCAAGGGGCAGAAGAAAACAGACAAGCCCCTTGGCTAGTGTTCGGAATCTTCATGTTTGGAGGATACCAATGGTGACTGAACAGACCTAAGCCAACGTGGTGTTTCGGCGTCAGCAGAGGCAAGTGGCCTGGATGTGTAACCTTCAGCATCGGACCTCAAAGGACAGGCACATTTCCAGTAACAGCTTCATTTCCCCGCTTTCCCTGGGGAAAGAGGGCGGTGAGCTCTGTTGATGGCATCAGCTGACATCACTGGCTGGGACCACGGGGACGCTGGGCCCACCTCAGCAGTGGCCTGACTGCATCAACCTCTGGGTTTCCCAGCTCCTGCCACGTGAGCCGACCTAATATGGCCAGGCTCGGGAGCAGCCCAGGAGCGCTTCCTTTCTCCTGCTAAAGGAGAGAAGGCTGGAGCAAATGCCTCAAGTCAAACACAATCTGAAGAAACGCAAATGGGGATTTGGGTTCGCGCCTGGCCAGATGCAAATCCCAGGGCTGCAGAAACTCCAACCTTGGGGTATCAATCATTGAATTAAAAAACAAAGCTTTTGCTGCCTCCCCCTCTGTCTTGCTGTCCCTGAATCTTCTTCAGCCCCGGGACAGATCCCAAAGCTCTAGTCTCCTTTAGGAACCTGAGGAGCCCTGGGGGGTGGGGTGGGCTGCTGGGAACCTGGTGGCGGAGCCTCCGGTCCTAGCAGCCTAGGGGGAGATGCTGCAAGGCGTGTCTGGGCTGTGCTCATGTGATGAAGGGAGGGAAAAACAAGGAGGGGGGAGGAGGCAACGAGGTGGCTTTTTTTTTTTTCTTTTAAGGAGTTTGCCACGAGCGCGTCCCCTTCATTCGCAGTCCGGGCGCGTTCTCAGCAGGATCGCGGAGATCCGGTGCTCCTCACCCCTAGTCCCCGTGGTCCTGGGAGCACGTCCCCTAGACCCTCGGCGTCCCCGCGGTCTCTGGAAGGCCGCTAGCCAGCGGGTATAGAAAAGCCACTGAGCCATGGGCGCAGGCAGTTCCACCGAGCAGCGGAGTCCCGAGCAGCCGGCGGGGAGCGACACGCCGAGTGAGCTGGAGCTCAGTGGCCACGGGCCCGCAGCGGAAGCACCAGGAGCAGCTGAAGAACCTGCCGAGGTGGACCCCGCCACCAAGGTATGCTGCGGCCACCTGCCTGGGTGGGGCGGGATGGAGATGGGGCGTCTTGGCGGTTTCCGCCTGCCACAACTTCCCGCCGGTGCAGACCGGCTGCAAACTCGAGCGCAGCCCTTTGCAGGCTCTCGGGGTCTGTCGCACCGGGGCGGGGCTGGCATCTTTGTCGTGGGTCCCTAAGGGCGGCGACCTAGCCCTTCCGCAGCCATCAAATCTGCCCCTGCCCGCCGCTCTCCAGCCTTCCCTCTCTTCCGGTGGGCTGGCAGCCTGGGGGGATGGCCGGTGGGGCATCCATAAGAACTGACCATGGCCAGGCATTTGAAGCTACTCACACACCCCCAGGTACACGGTCCCAGAGAGGGAAAGTCTGTCTGAACGTGCTTTGGAGCGTTGCTAACCTGGGTCCTAGGTTCCCCACCCAGTATTGGCCTTGACACCAGCTTCCACCCGGGCCACCGGATTTGGTACCCAGAGTCCTGCGGCAGCGCCTGGGACACCGCCTAGCTGATGCAGAGAGCCTGGCGTGTAGCTCTGTTCCAGACAGAGAGAACTCGAGAAGAAGCACCAATGGAGGGCTAGGCAAAGCTCCTGGCATCCTGTCTCCCTTTCTCACAGTTTGCTGCCTGTGGACTCAGTCGGATAAACAAATACTGGAGTTAGAAGTTTGCCACCGATGTAGGCAAAGGCTTAAGCGAGCGTTCCTTACACTCTTTCTGTCGAGTCTACTGAAAAATCTCTAGAAATACTGCATTTTACAGGCCTGCTTGGTTCGAGGTCGGAATATTTCATCTGGTACAACACAGCCTCTACCTTTGTGTCTTATTCTCATTCTAGTATTTTCTTTTGTTGTTGTTCGGGGTTGTTAATTAATTTGCTTATTTGTTTTTTTGAGACAGAGTCTCCCTCTAACCAGGCTGGCTTGGAACTCACGAACTGGCCCAACTAGTGGCAATCCTCCTGCCTCAGCCTCTCAAATGAATTAGCAGCCACGCCCGGCTGGCGACATGGCATTTTAGCTGTTTTCCAGCACGTGTTTGTGAGCAAGACTTCACATAGGTGGATTTATGCTCTTCCTACAAAAACACGTGAACAACCAAACAACTTGAAGAAAAATCAACCAATGGCTGAATTTGGGGATAGAGAGTAGAGAGGACCGTTAGGAATGTCTCTGGAAATGTAAACATCTTTCTGTGTAGAACAAAAACCATTGAGGTCCAGGTAAATCTCACAGAAGTCGGAGCTATAGCCTTGACCTCTTTAGTTGTCCTGTTATAGTATAGGCTGACGGTGCCTCTTAACAGTTTCTACCTCCACTTTTTAAACTAATTGCTACTTGTAAAACCCAGCGTCCTCACTGCTTCGGATGCTTAGGTTTCCTAACCTCACCTCACCTTCTGTGGTACAGTCTCCATCCTTTGGATGCCTCAGTTACATTTGAATACTGTGTAACAATCTTTTTTCTTTTTACTTCTTTCTTTCTTTTTCTTTCAAGACTGGGTTTTTCTGTAGCTTTTGGAGCCTGTCCTGGAACGAACTCACGTAGACCAGAAAGAGTGTAGGTGTCTGCATGATCTGTGTGTGTAAATGTGCCCTGGTGCTCACGTGTGAAGGTCAGAGAGCAGCCCTGTGGAGCTGGTTCTCTCCTACCTTCACGAGAGCTTCTCCTACCTTCACGAGAGCCGTGGCCTTGAACTCCTGTCGCCAGCTCTGGTCGCCAGCTCCGCGCAGCAAGCACCTCTACCTGCTGAGCCATCACACTGCCCCACCCCAGGTTTTGATGATCACTGCTGTCAGCGTAGTTCCGGTTTGGAATACAGCAATTGTAAGGTATAACTGCCAAAAATTTGTAGTCAGGAGGCATTTCTTACCTCGGTTTTTACACGACTTGAAGTAGTATTATGTGTTTACACTGAAATATGGACCATATCCCCTTCCCAATAAATTACATTTGTTTACTTAAAAAAATCCATTCTTTTTTTTTCCATCTTCCATATCCCCCCAACCTGTATCTCCTTTCTCCATCCTAGGCAACCGCCATTTTGAAACATTCAATGTCTTTCATAAGATGACTTAAGTGACATCCACAGCCACAGCATCCTTAATGCTTTGGCCAGTTTCCCAGTTATCAATTTGGAGATGGATCGATACACTTGCATGTGCTTGTTGGGATATATATGTGTTCCTTCATTTTATCCCACCGATCACTCAGGCTTTCTTGACCTAAGACTTTTCAATAGGACCTCAGAATTAAGAATGATTTGGCACCCCCAAATTCTACCCTTGCTCTCTATCTTAAGCCCCAGTCCCTGACTTCCAAGGTGGAGAGGTCCCATCTTTCATGCTTGGCTCCTTAGCCCTTTGGTCCCTTCCCAGCAGAGTCTACGTTTGTGGATTTAGGGGCTTTTAAACTAATAGCTTGGCTGGTCTGCATGCTCCACAAGGTAAGAGCCTCTCTGGTTTTGCTGACAAACTGCCCCCTGTGTGGGGCATGGTTCCTGGCATGGCGTGTTGGGACTTAGAATTGATGGGGAGAAGTGATGCTATTGGCCCTTGGGTTTTCATTGGCAAATACCAGCTGTCTTTCTCCTGCTTCACCTTTAACCTCCTTTTGATTTATTAGATTTATTTATCAGAAAGTGACTGAGTCTGGCCTATTTCGTAATTAGTAGATGGAGGAGACGATTGAGGGAGAAACTCAGAGAGAAGATTTGTTTTGTTCGTTGGAAGTAGTGGCTTGGCTGGGTGTGGAAGCCCACATTTGCAGTCCTAGCACGGAAGCCGAGGTAGGGGGACTGCCGGGACTGCCTTTGAAGCCAGTCAGGGCTATGTGAAACTTTGCTTGTTTTTTGTTTTGTTTTGTTTTTTGCTTTTATTTGTTTATTTATTTAGCTCAGATGACCCATACACTGAGTTACTTATGGGTTACATCATGAATATATAATCTTGATGGATGTATAGATATTTGGGGGAGGTTTACTAGATAGTATACGGTTTTCCCCTTTTTGGGTAGAATGATCTTTTTTTTCCTTTTTATGTAATTAATCGTTAAAGATTATAATCAGATTTTTTTTCTGTATGCAGTGTCAATCATTTATATCATACATACTACACATTTAGTAAATCAGTTGGTTTGGGGTTTTTGTTTTGTTTCTTAGACAAGGAGTCCTTCTGTAGCCCAGGCTGTCCTGGAAACTCACAGTGCATCCCAGGCTGGCCTTGAACTTGATCCTCCTGCCTCAGCCTCCAGCTCCTGAAATTACAACTGGGAGCCACCACTCTATTCAGCTTCCTCTTTTTTTTCTGTTAATATGTTTTTTAAAATCTTAGGTCAACATATAAAGAAATGGGTTTCCTTACGGCATCTGTGTAAAGTCCATACTTTATTATTTATTGGATGCTAGAAAGGGAACCCAGAGCGTGTACACTAACACAGGCCCCATGCCCTTTTCTGGTGACTTTAGTTAGCAATTATTCCCTCAGAGTCCCCAAAGGCAGCTTCCTAATTGAATTCTGCCACATCCCCACATAGAGGGCTAAACTTGTTTGTTTGTTTGTTTGAGACATTGTTTCTCTGTAGCGCTTGGAGCCTGTCCTGGAACTAGCTCTTGTAGACCAGGCTGGCCTCGAACTCACAGAGATCCGTCTGGCTCTGCCTCCCGAGTGCTGGGATTAAAGGCGTGTGCCACCACCGTCCTGCATTTGTATGCTTTTTGAGGCAGGGTTTCTCTGTGTAGCCCTGGCTGTCATGGACCTGGCTTTGTACACCAGGTTGGCCTTGAGCTCAGAGACCTTCCAGCCTCAGCCTCCTGTGTACCACCACCCAGCATCTTTGTTTTTAAAGAAATGATTACATATTGTGTGTGTGTGTGTGTGTGTGTGTGTGTGCTTGTGCTTGCACGTGCCGTGGAGGCCAGAGTGGGCTTCAGATTCTTTGGAGCAGGAGTTCCAGGGTGTTGTGTGCTCCCTGGTGTGGGTGCTGGGATCCCTCTGGTCCTCTGACAATAAGTGTGCTTAGCCATTGAGCCATCTCTAGCTTCTGGGAGTTAAACAATATCTTCTTCCTCTTTCTCTTGTTTTGGGGCTTGCCAAGCAAGCTCACAACCTCAGGCCAATAGAGTTAAACCTTTGATTGCTCAAGTTTAACATTTCAATGCCCTGTGTTTTGGTTTTATCTCGACACACTTCGATAAAATGCAGGGAGTCCCGTGGTCAGGCTTCAGTCTTCACATGCAAATCCTAGGGGGAAATTGCCTGGTCAGTTATTCACTGGCTTTAAGACTTTGTGGCTACTCTTGGGGACGGTGAGGTTGGCTTCTCACACAATCCACTCGGTGCTCTGCAAGCTTATATTCATTCAGTTGCTGCCGGACCAGTGACTAAGGAATGGGCTTCCATTGCCCTGGTTGATCTCGATTTCTGGAGCCAAATTGAAGGTCAAATTTGGCACTCAGAATGCCTCTGAAGTAACCTTTACTTTTAATCTTTGTTTTTAAATAAATGATTACGTGTGTGTGTGTGTGTGTGTGTGTGATAGTCCATGCCGACTCCAAACTCACTATGTAGAGGACGCTATCCTTAAACTTCAGATTCTTCCTCTACTGAGGAAGGTGGAGTTTTTGCGTGTGTTACCTATATTCCAGCAGATTTTCCCCATGACAAGAGGGGGGCTGTTCTCTTGCTATCTCAGAGACCAAACCCAGCAAGCGTGCACCTTTGTCATCACAGCCCTTGAGAGACTGAGGTAGGAGCATAGCAAGTTCAAGATCAGCCTGGGCTAGATAGTGAGTTCCAGGTTAACCTGGGATAGAGAGTAAAAAGGCCTCAAAACTTAAACAAACAAAAATAGCTGAACATTGGTGATGGAGGAGTGAGTAAGGTTTCAAGTCATTTAGGATTGCCAGGAGGTGAAAGAATACGGCTACATAGTTTGAGGTCAGTCTGGGCTATTGGTTAGTGTACTTGCCGCCCGATTGCGAGAACCAGTGTGTGAGTCCCCAGCACCAGCATTAAAAGCTTGGTTTTGTAGCCTGTCATCCCAGTACTAGGTCACTGTTGCCTGGTTAGTCTGACAGCTGGGAGCTCCAGGCTTAGAGCGACCCTGTCTCAAGGGAATAAAGCAGAAAGTAACTGAACAGGCCACCTGTTGTTCTCCTCTGACCTCTGCAGAGACTCCACTGGGCACGAGCACACACACTTTTTAAATAGACAAATGTATAATATATTTAGTTTAAGATCTCTATTAACCTTTCTGGGTATGCATGAGACAAGCTTCTTCTCTTTGCCTAGGCTGGTCTCATATCCCGGGGCTGACGTGGCTGTTGTCCTCAGCTCCTAGTAACTGGGGTTATAGGCATGCCGGATTGAGTTCCGCTTTAGTGGGCTTCTGTGCTTCTAGATCAGAAACCTCTTCTAAGGAATGCCTGTCCAGATGAGCTGGGTTGAGACTGATGTCATAGGAGAAAAAGGACTGAGGAAACCAGACACGGAACCAAAAGTTACACATCTTGTAAAGCTTAATGCAGAGGGGACTCTATACAGCTAAAACTGTCCTGTTCAGTTGGATTTTATTTATTTAGTTATTTATTTTTTAAGACAGGGTCTCAGTGTAACCCAGGCTCACACCAGGCACTCCTCTTGCCCCAGCCTCTTTTTTTTCTTTTTTTTTTTTCTTTTTTTTTTGGTTTTTCGAGACAGGGTTTCTCTGTGGTTTTGGAGCCTGTCCTGGAACTAGCTCTTGTAGACCAGGCTGATCTCGAACTCACAGAGATCTGCCTGCCTCTGCCTCCCAAGTGCTGGGATTAAAGGCATGCGCCACCACCGCCCGGCTTGCCCCAGCCTCTTGAGGGTTAGGATGGCTGTAGGCACACATCACACAGAGCTGGGGTTGCCTGTTATCTATCTCTTTATCTTTTGATACCTTGCAGGTCAGATAAACAATTTGGTTTCAGCTTGGTGGCCTGGAACTTAGCAGGAGCCACCCCACTTTGCCCAGATCCTTTGGGCCCAGTGGAGGAGCTCCTTTAAAAGCCCTGCTTCCTGTGAAATTTAGGGCAATCAACACAAAGAAATAGTATCCATGCGTTGAGGCCTGGATGGTAGCTGAGAACCATAGCCTGTTCTTAGCAGGTGGGAAGCCCTGAGTTTCATTCCCGCCCCCACACCACACAAGCACAAAGGTGTTTTTGTTTTCAACCCAGTGAAGCTCCCTGTTTTCATTGTCTTCTGTAAGTTTTCAAATATATTCAGGGTTTAGGGAACAGAACACCCGTGGAAGAAAAGGATCAAGGGAGGTTATGCTCATCACTAACCTGTGTAGTTAGTTCTGTGGGGGCTGTCCTTTGTGTACTGTGGAACTGGAGTATATGACATTCAGCATTTTGAGAAAACAGTTAAGACCTCCATCTGTTGAAATCCTGAACCCAACTTTCAGCTCTCTTAACCAAAACATTTAAAAATACGACAGCAACAGCCAGGTGCGGTGGCGCGCCATTTAATCCCAGCACTGGGAGACAGAGGCAGGCCAGGCCTTCTGTGTGTTCTGGGGCTAGTCAGGGCTACACAGTGAGACCCTGTCTCAGAAAAAGAAACAAAGTAGAAATACTACAGAGCAAGGTAGGCAAGGAGGAGGGTATGTAATGTATTGTCTGTGTTAGCACATGAGCATAGAGTACCGTGGCCAGGGTATGCAGGACTGAGTCAGTTCTCCGGTTCTCCCACGAGTCCTCAGGCTTAGCAGCAGGTGCTGTTATTCAATGACTGGTCTTGCTGGTAGAGCTACTATAACATTAGTTTAAGAAACAAAACAAAACCTGTGGGCGGTGGTGGCACACGTCTTTAATCCCAGCACTCAGGAGGCAGAGGCAGGCGGATCTCTGTGAGTTCGAGGCCAACCTGGTCTACAAAATGAATTCCAAGACAGCCAGGACTGTTACAGAAAGAAACTCTGTCTTGAAAAAGCAAAACTAAAAAGAAAAAAGGGGGGAGGATTCATTTTTATTTCATAGGTGTGTTTGCCTGAAAATATGATATGCTTACCACACGTGTGCCTGGTACTCGTGGAGGCCAGAAGAGGGCATCGGATCGTGGAGAACTGGAGTTACAGGTGGTTGTGAGCCACCATGAGAGTGTTGGGAACCGAACCCCTGTCCAGTGGAAGAGCAGCTCGTAAGTGCTGAGCCACCTTTCCTGCTCCTTCTGTGATTGATTCTTTGACTCACTGGTTGGATCCTGGGTCTTGGTGCTAGGGGAGGAAAAAATGTGGGTTTGTGATTACTCTTGTTTTGTATTATCAGGGCTTTTCTTTTTCTTTGATTTGGAGATAGGATTTTATCTCAAAGGCCAGATACTCTTCCCTTGAAATCACTCTGCAGCCAAGTCTTGCCCTTGGGTTCCTGAGCCTTCTTTCTCTACCTCCCAAGTGCTGGGATGGTAGGCGTGTGCGTGTGTGTGTGTGTGTGTGTGTCAAGGCTTAGGCGAAAACCCAGACTCATTAAGGTTGGAGCTTGTGTGGGTGGAAAGGAAGGTGTCAGATTTCTTTCCTCTCAAGTATCTGGAGAAGAAAATAAAGGAAAAAGGAAGTTATCCTCCTGCGTAGTATGCTGTGGGTGGAGGCACCCCTTCAGGAGCCATGTTGGGTGGAGGCTGGTGCCCACAAGCCGTGTCAGGAGTGTGTGTACAAACTGTCTGGTGGAGGTTTAGGGGTAGAGGACACTTGCTTACCATGCACAACGTCCTAGGGGGTTATTTATTTATTTTACTTTATTTTGAGACAGGTCTTTGCTACTTAGCTCTGGCTGGCCTTGAGCTTGCCTCAACCTCCCAAGACCTGGTTTATAGATGAGTGCTGCAGATCAAGCCTAGTCCTCTGTGCCCACCCCACCACATGCATCCACGCGCCAGCACAGACTCCACCCTTGAGTTAGGCTCCCATCTCATTTAGATCTTTTTTTTTTTTAAATATTTATTTATATTTATTATGTGTACAATGTTCTGCCTGTATTTATGCCTGCAGGCCAGAAAAGGACACCGATCTCATTACATATGGCTGTGAGCAACCATGAGGTTGCTGGGAATTGAACTCAGGACCCCTGGAAGAGCAGCCAGTGCTCTTAACCGCTGAGCCATCTCTCCAGCCCTCCCATTTAGATCTTAATCCATCAAAAAAAAGTTTAGTTTTATGTCTAAAAGGAGAACTCTGATTTTATTGTCCTTATATGTTTCCTATTACTCTGGTGCCATGGGTCACACAATCTCTTTTGTTGAATCTGTTTCTACATATGCATATGTCTGTTTCAATTAAAAATTTCAGACAACTTCCCTCTGTATTTGTATACTAAATTAAAAACATCTGGTTAATTATAACACCAACCATATGGGTTTAAAGGGTGGTGGTGCAGGCCTTTAAACCCAGCACCAGCGAGGCAGAAGTAGATGGATTTCTGTGAGTTGGAGGCCAGCCTGGTCTACAGAGTGAGTTCCAGGACAGCCTGGGCTGTTAACGCAGAGAAACCCTGTCTTAAAAGAAAAAAAAATGGGAAATTTTTTTTTCTATTTCATATCTCACATCCTTGCTTCTCACAACTGAGGTGAGTGGTGAGTTTGTGCCCACTTGAGTATAAAGAAAAAAAGCAGAAATTGGCCATTGTTTTCTAAACTTATTCTTAGCATGTGATAAGCACGTGATAAGTATGATCCAGGCATGATTGCACATACCTGTAGGCTTAGCGTTTGAAAGGTTGATGCTAGCCTTGGATACACAGAGAGACCCTGTTTCTAAGGGAAAAGGAACTGTGTTCATATTTTCTGAGCTTGGGGATAAAGCCCAGCGATGACAGTTTTTCTGGGTTGCATCTCCAGTGTAGAAAACAGAGATCCACCCGCCTCTGCCTCCCAAGTGCTGGGAATAAAGGCGTGCACCACCCCTGCCCGACCAAGCAATTAATTCTTAAGCACGTAGTGTTCAGAAGGCACCGGGTTAGATGCTGTGAGTGAAAGGAAAGCACACAGCATTGGAGGCAACACCGCAGGGTGGGGCTGGAAAGGAGGGACCCTTCAGATTCAGTATTCAGTGACGGATGGAAAGAAGGACCCTTCAGATTCAATATTCAGGGACTGATGGAAAGGAAGGACCCTTCAGATTCAGTGTTCAGGGACGGATGGAAAGGAGGGACCCTTCAGATTCAGTGTATTCAGGGACAGATTTAGGTGAAGTGAGAAAGGACGAAACTGCCGTCCGTTGGCCCATAACCATGAGAGAATTTTTCTAGATAACTACTTTGAAAAGAAAAGAGTAGGGGACAGGAGAGATGGCTCAGCAGTTAAGAGCACTGGCTGCTCTTTCAGAGGTCCTGAGTTCAATTTCCAGCAACCACATGGTGGTGGCTCACAACCTTCTGTAATGAGATCTGGCACCCTCTGCAGCCATTCATGCAGGCAGAGCACCGTATACATAATAAATAAATCTTAAAAAAAAAAAGCAAAGAGTATTTTGGAAAAGTATTCTAGCCACATCAAAGACCATTAATGAGGAGGCGAGAAGGGTATATTAAGGAGATGGATCTTTTTAAGGGGATAATGGAAAAAGGATGATACATCACGTTTCACCCAATGGTATAAGAATTACTCCGACAGTGGAGAGCTTTAAAAGTGAATGTAAGCTTGATACAGAACAGAGTGCAGACGCAGAAGGTCCCCCAGGTGGAGGATGAAACTGGGAAGGACCAGATGGAGACAGGTGGGACATGAGGTAGCAAAGGGAGATGACCAGCGAACATTTTCTAAGGATGCTGTTGGCTCGGATATCTGCCTGCTCAGTGAAATCTGAGCAGGGTACAGGCTTGGCGCAGGGCGGTCAGGAAGACCAGCAAGTGAGTGGAACAGCTAGCTAGTGGCTTAGCAGGTAAAAGCATTCGCCACACTAGCCCAGTGACTTGTTTGATCCACAGAACCCACAACAGAGTTGTCCTCTGACCGCCATACATATGCCATAGTCTGTGTGTGCCCAGACTTAACACGAACACATCATATATACCTTTCCTCATTAATAATAAATACCTAAAAACTAAAACAACAAAAAGCAACTCCCCTTAAAAAAAGACTCACAATCACTATTCAGGCCCTTAACCTGTAATTTCAGCACTGGGTAAAGCTGATGAAGGAGAAGGATTTGGGAGTCAGATGAGGTTACAAATCAAGTCAGGTGCAATCTTGTCTCAAAACAAAACAAGATTCCCTTGAACTCCCAGGTTCAAGTGATGCTTCTGGTTCAGCCTCCCACACATCTTGGACCATTTGTAGATTTATTTATTTATTATGGGTACAGTGTTCTGTCTGCACGTATATCTGTCTACAGGCCAGAAGAGGGCACCAGATCTCATTGTAGATGGTTGCAAGCCACCGTGTGGTTGCTGGGAATTGAACTCAGGACCTGTGGAAGAGCAGCCAGTGCTCTTAACCTCTGAGGAATCTCTGCAGTCTGAAGGGAGACATTTCAAACTGTTAACTTGCTACTACTTAAAAAACATCTGGAAAGAGTGTCCAGGAGGTCAGATCTAGATCAGGTTGCCTTCCGGGCATATCTGGAGGACTGGGGAAAAGATCCAGCCTGAAGGTGTGCTACCATTCTTTGAAGCCCTGGAGGCAGTAAGAGTAGCCGAGGGGTAAGTGCGCTCGCGTCGTCCGTTTCTCTTTTTGTCCTCTATCTCCTGCTGTCCTGACTTCCCCTCAGGATGGGCTGAAACCTGGAACTGAGCTCAAAGAATCCATTCTTTGATCAGTTCCTTTTTGTCACGGTGGGGTTTTATTGCAGCAGCTGAAATGAAGCTGGAACATCACTTGACGGTAGTAATTTGGGCTCCAAATAAGGGTTTACAGGAAGGTGTACCCGCAAGAGGCTGAGGCAGGAGGATTGGAGTTTGAGGACAGCTGAGGCTATGTAGCCTGATAGGAATATATAAATATATAGGTGCAGGCTTCAGCAAACTACGTAATGGCTGACTGACCATCACGAGATGCTTCTAACTACACTCAGCTACGTATCTCCAATAGTGGTTTCCACGGGAGCACAGACTGGGCGTGGTGTGCACAAAGGTCATCAAGAGGAAGGGATAATGCTATGGAATCTGTAGATGGTGGTCAGCAAGGGGTATAGCGAGGAGGAAAGGTGGGCAGAAAAGAGATAATAGCGAAGGCAGCGAGTTGGTCAGCTGCCAGAACACCACTTACCATAACGAATCTGCTCCATTAGGAAATGGAGGTCCCTGAGGGTCGACCGCACCCCTTCTGTTTGAAGGTGGAAGAGGAGGTGTCTCAGGGACAGCTCATCTTGGCTTTCAGAGAGGGTGTTTTTTGGGGGGTAATGCACATGCTCAGTGTTGGCTGTTCGGGCCGTGCCAAGGACAAGGCGGCCGGCCGGTTTACTCTCGTAGTTTATGTATCTGAGTGTATGGTTGCTTTTGGAGTAGATCGGTGCAGGCTCTGGGTTCCAGCTGTCACAGCTGTCGATGCATCACTCCTTTTAAAATGTCCTGTTTGTTGTTGTTGGGGGCGAGCGCCGGGGGATTGTGTGTGCTATGGCTTCAGTATGGCCAGAGGACAACTTCTGGGAGTCGGTCCTCTCCTTCCACCTTGTTTGAGAAAGTCTGTCTTGTTCCTGTTGTGCTGTGCACTCCAGGCCAGCTGGCCCTGGAGGTTCCAGGCAATTCTCTCTTTCTCTACCTACTGTCTCACAGGTAGTGTTGGGGGTTGCAGTGTTGGGGTCACAGTCCCAGGACCTAACTCGGGGTTGCTTGCAAAGTGTTTTTCCCTCGAAGCCATCTTGCGGGCTCGTCACTCTTTATTTTAAGCACAGTTTCGCTCTGTAGTCCAAGCTGCCCTGAAATGTACTGTGTAGCCCTTAACACAGAACAATCGTGATTTGGCCTCTCAAGAATTAGGAATAGAGGTGTGAGCCAAAATACTGGCTGGACACGCCGCAATACTTTGAGCCACACATGATGACACACACATACACACACCTGAAATCTCAGCACGGTTAAAGCCGGAGGAGTACTAGTTCAGGGACAGCCTGAGCTACATAATAAACCTGCCTCCTAAGGGGAGGGGTGACAAGAAAAGGAAGGTTGCGAGATGACTCAGTCAGTAAAGTGCTTGCCATCCAAGCATGAAGGCTTGAACCATATCCCAGCATCCATGCAATGTGTGTATCCATAATCCCACCACTGGCGTAACAAAAACAAGAGGATGCCCGGGGCTTTCTGGCTACCCTGTTCAACCAAACTGATGAGCTCCAGGTTCCATGAAAGACTCTGGCTTGAAAAATTAAATTGTGGCTGGGCATGGTGGCACATGCCTTGAATCCCAGTAGAAACAGAGTTCTCTGTGAGTTTGAGGCCAGCCTGGGCTATGTAGCCAGTTCTAGACCTGGACTACACAGTGAGACCCCGGCTCAACAAACAATAACAGTTGGAGCAGCACGATGGCTTGATGTTTGAAGGCACTGGTGCCACGCCTGGCCTGAGTGTGGCCTTCCAAACCCACATGGGAAAAGAAGAGAACTGACTCCTTTGAGATGGCCTTTGACCTCCACATGTGCACCATGCCATGGGTGTGTACACACACACACACACACACACACACGCACACACGCACAATAATACATGTAATAAAAATCTAAAGGGGCTGGGTATGGTGGCACACACTTTCAAACCCAAGCACTGGGAAGGCAGAGACAGGTGGATCTGAGTTTGAGGCCAGCCTGGTCTATAGAGTGAGTTCCAGGACAGCCAGGGATACACAGAGAAACCCTGTCTTAGACACACACACACACACACACACACACACACAGAGAGAGAGAGAGAGAGAGAGAGAGAGAGAGATAAAGACAGAGACAGAGAGACAAAGCTATTAAAAGATGAACAACTGAGGAAGCCCTGGCCTCTATACACCTGCACCTATTCACACATATACATGAGCACACACATACATGAACACAAACAAATACAGATGCTTCCTCGTGTCTTGTTAGCTTTCGTCATGAAGTGTAGATTGTCATGCAATAAGCAGGAGTATTTGTTTTGTAGTTCTTAACATTTTATTTTTAAAATTTATTCATTTTATTTTTACTGTTATTCTTATTACTTTTGTGACAGGGTCTTAACTATGCAGCCCTGGCTATCCTGGAATTCACTCTGTAGACCAGGCTGACCTTGAACTCACAGAGAACAGCCTACTTTTACCCCCCAAATGCCGCTATCCTCAGTTTAATTAACTAATTTTTAAGATATACTCTCAATCTTCCTGCCTCAGCTTTCTGATTTTAGGGCTTACAGACCATGTATTGTTATCCTTTGCTTTAACGATTGCTAGATTTTATTATGTGTGGTTCTTTTTGTTTGGTTGGTTTTTTTTTTTTTGAGTTAAGGTTTTTCTGTGTTATAGCCCTATCTTTCCTGGAACTAACTCTTGTAGACCACGCTGGCCTCGACCTCACAAAGATCCACCTTCCTCTGCCTCCTGAGTGCTGGGATTAAAGGTGTGCGCCACCACCGCCCGGCTATATGTGTGGTTGTTACTGATCATTTCAACCCAGTCCTAACAGACTTTCCAGAAGACTGCCTTTTAGAAACTTGTTGTTTGGAATTACTCTTCTCTACTGGGGTGTGAGCACTAAGTTCCACAGAAAGTTCAACGCGTGCTAACCCTTCTCTGAATTTCTAGTCAGACAGTGCAGTGTAAATAACAGTGAGGTGGGGGAACGTGGCCTCCAGGTCACTAAGAGCTGGCCACTTCTTGTTTGAAACAAAGTCTCACTTTGTAGCCCAGGCAGGCCTTGAACTCCTGCCTCAGTCTCCTGAGAGATGGGAATGTTGATGGGCACCATCTTGCTGGTGTTTTTATGTGCATTGGTGTTTGCCTGTGTGGATGCCTGTGTACGGGTTTTGGGTCCCCAGGAACTATCATTACAGACGGTTATGAGTCTGTAGGTGCTGGGAATTGAGCCCCCAGGTACTATGGAGCAGCGGCCGGAGCTCTTAACCGCTGAACCATCTCTCATGATGATTTTTTTAATTGTTTCAGAAATAACATGGACAAACAAATCATTATTTAGAGTTGAGCTCCAGCTTCTATGTTGTAACTGGGGATATTTAAATGGAAATTTATAAATGTTTTGTAGACAATAAGTCACTCAAGCAGTAGGGAATGCTAGAAATTTTTGTTAAATTCTTTCTTATTATCACAATTTCTTCCAGTCTTGGCACAACTGCTGTAGAAATTGACACAAAAAAAATACTGAACTGTAATGAAACTAAAATCCAGGTTGATGAATTTACATACACACACACACACACACACACACAGAGAGAGAGAGAGAGAGAGAGAGAGAGAGAGAGAGAGAGAGAGATACACACACCCTTTATTGATAAACCTCAAGGACTAAAATTTACTTGTAAGAAATTAGGTAATCTTAAGTCTTTTGCTTATAATAAACTAAACTTGGTTACCTTGATCAACATGAAAACTAGTAATTCTTTTAGTAATAACTGAGGTCTTTAGAATGCTTAAATATATAGATATTCTAGTTGTTATTCTATGAGGGGATTTTGTGGCGACTGAGACCCGACGGTAGTATCCAGTCTAACAGTGATACATTTCAAATGAGTCCCTCAAGACAGGGAGGAATGCAAAGAATGGTGCAGTATTCAGGGAAGTAGGTCATGGTTTAAAGAGTTACATTGGACAGGGAAAGCTTTCTCAGGCAGTCAGTCCCTCTGAGCCCTGGGACCCAGCTGCTTCCTTTCCCAGAATGCTTCAGTCTTAAGCAAATCAGGCAGCAGAATGAGAGCTGGATTCAAAGTTCCAGATTCGTTGTTCAAGCTCAGTCTTCAAGAAATAGCATATGTGGGATGGATACTTTTTTTGGCGGCGGGGGGGGGGGGGGGGGTCACTGCATGGTCCTGAGATAGATTTTATTTAACGACTAATAGGCAGGGGCTGGAGAGATGACACTTCCGGCTCTTCCAGAGGATCTGAGTTTGGTTCCCAGAACCCACATCAGAGGCTCAGAATTGCCTATTCCTCCTGCTCCCAGGGATCTGATCCCTTCTTCTGGCCTCTTTGGAAACCCACACACACGTGGCATACAGTCTCATAGATGCACACACACACACACATATTAAAACAAAGTAATAAAAGTAACAGGCAAGGGCTGGAGAGATGGCTCAGAGGTTAAGAGCACTGACTGCTCTTCCAGAGGTCCTGAGTTCAATTCCCAGCAACCACATGATGGCTCACAGACATCTATGAGATCTGGTGCCCTCTTCTGGCTTGCAGGCATACATGGAAAGAATGTTGTACACATAATAAATAAATAAATCTTTAAAAAAAAAAGTAACAGGCAAAAGGAAAGGAGGGGGAAAGAAAAGGGGGTTGAGTACATTTAGCAAGAAAGGAGTGTCAGTGGTTTTAAAGAATTGGGGATTTGGGGTGTTGGAGACAGTTCAGTTGGTACAGTATTTACCCATCACACATGGTCCTGGGTTCAATGTGTAGCGCGGTCCTATTGTCTCAGCACTTGGAGGTGGATGCAGAAGGAACAGAGATTCAAGGTCATCTCTGTATTGAATAAGAAGCTGACTAGGGCTACCGGAGACCCTATCTGAAAACAGACAAATTAAATGACCCAGGGGTTCTATCTGGAAATATTGGATACTGCTGGGGACACATCTTTTGTAGATGACTGGGGTACCCATGATCTATGGAGGACTAGGGCTGGACAGTAAAGCAAGTTCGTTGACAGCCAGGACTACACAGGGAGACCCTATTGCAAACCAAACCAATTATGTGGTGCATATGTGTGATGTGTGTGAGTGGGGGTGCCCTAGTAGACAAAAGAGCAAGAGAAGAGAGAAAGAAGAGACCAGACAAAGGGACCAGGAAATCAAGAGGCCAAGTGTCCACAATGGCTTATGTTATACAGGAAGGAGAAGTTGAGAAGGGAAGTCCAGCCTCTGGGAGGGAGAGGAAAACAGCCCCACGGTCAGCCTTACAAACCAGGCAGTGGTGACACACACCTTTAATCCCAGTAGCCACACTAGTTGCCATAGAAACCAGGCGGTGCTGGCCTTTAATCCCAGTGGTGCATACCCCTTAATCCCAGAACTAGAGAGGATTATAAATAGGAAGAGACAGCTTTCGGATTTAGTCTCAGATTCCTGAAGGCTGGATCACCATTTCGAACTGAAGTAAGAGCCAATGGTTGCCTGTTTTGCTTTTCTGACCTTCAGGTTAATCCCAATTTCTGTCTCTGGGATTTTATTAATTGTGCAACAGGGAGGGGCCACACTGGGAGAGCTAGCGAGCATTGTTTTGAAATGTTACTAGACACCTAAATCATGCCTCCTAGGTTTCCTTAACGTGAAACATTTCTGGGGGTTGAACTAGGGCTACCAAGTGTGTGTGGCAAACGCCTTTAGTTACTGAGCCGTCTTGCCTCTCCACCATGATTTTATTTTACCATTAATGAATTAAGTGGTTTTTTTTTTTCTTTAGTGCTGGGGGGAGTCAAACCTAGCCTGTTTTGTTTTTGTTTTGTTTTGTTTTTTCTTCTTTTTGTTTGCTGTTTGTTTTTGTTTTTGAAGACAGGGTTTCTCTATATCATAGCCTAACTGTCCTGGAACTAGCTCTGTAGATCAGGCTGCCTATGCCTGTTTTGAGACAGGCTTTCCCTGCTGGGTAGGAAGGAGTTCTTGATCCTCCTGCTTCAGCCTCCCTAGTGCTGAATTTGGGGCCAGGAGCACCCTGCCCAGCCCTTTTTCCTTATCTCCTTATTTAACTGGATCCAGATGTGGAGATAGTGGACAGGGAGGGGCCCTTAGCAGAAAACTGAGCCAACAAAAAGAATGTTTTAGAAAATTCAGGATCCAGTCCCCTGCAGGTTGACCTTATTGTTCAAAGAATCCAGATAACTTGTTTCAGATTTCACTTGACTTTCAGACCGCAATAATAACTGTTTATAGACTTAATTTCAGCTGGAGCCGATAGTCCTGGCCCAAGTCGCCTCTAGCCTTCGTGCGCCCTCCCTTGACCGTGTTTTCTGGGGCCCGAGACAATCAGACTACTGTGGAGCTAGAAAGCTGTAAATTACTACGTCCCCAAAGCTCTCCCCGGTCCTGCAGAGAAGCTAGAGGTTCCGTGCCTGTGTGTGTGAACTCGAAGGAAGAGCAAGGGAAGGTCAATCCGCCCGTTTGAATGGAGCTGCAAATTCCTCCACTGGCAAACTCAAGTACGGGGAAATGTCAGCGGCTCCTTGCTTTTTATGGTCATGAAGAAGGAGAGTCTCCAAAGCCTTCGGCTCCTATGCTGTGAACGGACCGGCTGGTTTATTTCAGCTTCAGATAAGAGCTTGAGTAGGACCCTGATTTATTTTCGCCTTGAGTCTGATCACCGAAAGCTTTAGAGATTGATTACTGGAAAAGAAAAGGACTGTACTGGAGGGTCATAACAACCCCAGCTTTTAAGAAAGTTATTCCTTTGAGGTCTCAGGTAGCCCAGGTTGGACTTACACTTGTGGAGGACAGAGGATGAACTTGAATTTCTGGTCCTTTTGTTTCTATCTCCCAAGTTCTGGGTTCACACTGTGTGCAGCGCCAGGGATCAAAAGGGCAGTGTTTGCAGTCCTAGGCTTTCTTCCATTTACTCTGTGTGTGTACGTGTGTGTGTGTGTGTGTGCGTGTGTGTGTGTTTCATGTTAGGCAAGCACTACCGACTGGGCAGTGTTTGCAGTCCTAGGCCTCTTCCCATTTACTCTGTGTGTGTGTGCACTCATGTGTGCATATGTGTGTGTGTGTGTGTGTGTGTGTGTGTGTGTTCCATGTTAGGCAAGCACTCCCGACTGGGCAGTGTTTGTAGCCCTAGGCCTCTTCCCATTTACTGTGTGTGTGTGTGTGTGTGTGTGTACGTGTGTGTATGTGTGTTCCATGTTAGGCAAGCACTCCTAACTAGGCAGTGTTTGCAGTTCTAGGCCTCTTCCCATTTACTTAGTGTGAGTGTGCATGCGCGCGCACGTGTGTGTGTGTGTGTGTGTGTGTGTGTGTGTGTGTGTATGTGCGGTCACAATACATCTTTGGTGAGTCTCAACTTCCCATTCCACAGGTTCCAGGGATCGAACCCAGGCCGACACACTTGGCAGCAAACACCTTTACCCACTCTCTCTCCAGCTGTTTGTTTTCAATTTTTTTTTCTTTAAGACTGTGCTGGACTATTTAATTTCAGAATGACCTCCAGCTTGCAATCCTCCTGCCTCATCTTCCCAACTGCTGGAATGATGAGTGCACCCTACTAGGTCGAGCTAAAGGCGAGGTCTAAAATCAGTGTGTGTCCAACACGTGCCAGGCCGAACCTATATGGGCATTATACATTATTGGCAATAAGACATACGCTTTCCTGGACCTCATGAGTCTCCACACGGAATCACATTCTTATCTTTGGCTTGGTATTCAGATGAGAACCATTGGAACATGGTTCAGATTGGAATGTTACTCTGCAGAGAATGGTATTCATGATTGAGGAGGGTCCATGAGGTGGAGCTGAGGCTTTCTGTGAGTTAAAGACCCCTCTCTCCAAGTACAGGAGTTAGTTGTCAGTCATTTTACATTCTCTCTCTCTCTCTCTCTCTCTCTCTCTCTCTCTCTCTCTCCAGTCATTTATCCCTGCCTGGCCTTGAATTTGTCACAATTCTGTTTCATCCTCTGGAGCAGGGATTGCAGGCATGTTCCATCACACCAGCTCCATTTGTGCCTTTTCTTCTTATGGCATGTGTGTTCATGTATGTGCATGTATGCGGTGTCTGTGGTGGAGGGATGCACACTCACATAGAGGCCAGAGGTCAACATGGGGGTCTGATTCAGTCCATCACCACCTTTTTAAAAAATAGTTGTTAATGTTTGCACTATGTGTACGTGTGTGTGTGTGTGTGTGTGTGTGTGAGTGAGTGCTGGCGCTCTCAGAGGCATCAGTTCCCCAGGTAGCTGTAAGCTGTGTGACGTGGGTGCTGGGAACTGAAGTTGGGTCATCTGCCAAAGCAGTACACGCTCTTGCTTCTGAGCCATGTCACCAGCACATCGCCTTAATTTTGTAGACAGACTCTCACTGAACCTAGAGCTCCCTGATTGGCCTGATTGACTGGTCCACAACCTCCAGGGATTCTCCTGTCTCTGTTTCCCAGTGCTGGGCATGTTGCCATATGCTCTGGATCTCCTCAACTCTCCCTCCCTCCCTCCCTCCGTCTCTCCCTCCGTCCCTCCCTCCCTCCTTCCCTCCCTCCCTCCCTCCCTCCTTCCTTCCTTCCTTCCTTCCTTCCTTCCTTCCTTCCTTCCTGTGTATGTACGTGTGTTTGCATGTATGTAGGTGCATGTGTGTGAAGGAAGCCAGAGGTTATCTGATGTCTTCGGTCATTTTTCACTTTACTTACGGAGGCAGGTCTCACTAAAACCCGGCTCTCCAATTTAGTTCTTTTACCTAACCAGTTTTCCCCCAGAGACCCCATCTCTACCTTCTGAGTGTACCCTGGGATTACAGAGGGCCACCACACCCACATGATGGTTTTCTATCTTTGATGATAGTGAGCTCTGGCAGCTTCAGTTTAGATATCAGAGCAGCTCCTGCTTGGACAGCTCAGCATTGTCCCAGGCTACCTCACTCCATTCAGCCTAACAACCGTCTGTTCCCCGAACCAGACAATTTAACACTGATTAAATATCATCTACTGCAGAGACCTTCTGGTTCTTTAAATGTGTGTCATACCATCTCGGGCTGTGGTTGTGCATGCGTTTAATCCCAGCACTAAGGAGGCAGGGGCAGATGAGTCTCTGTGAGTTCAAGGCCAGCCTGGTCTACAAACTGAGTTCTAGGACAGCCAGGGCTATTACACAGAGAAACCCTGTCTTGAAAAAACAAAGAGACAAACAAACAAAAACCACAGCAAAATCCTTTGGTGAGAGGGTTCGGGGCTTTTACAACCTTCATCTTTTTCTTGGAACCTATACAGAAGAAGAGTGTCAATTCCAATACCTCACGCGGTCCCCAAACCTCGACAGGTACACACCTCACCCACAAATGAAAATTTTAAAAAGCTTTTAAGGATCAGAATATTCTACACATATTATATTGAACTAGGAATTTGAACACTAAAACCAAGACATCTTCAGTGGTTTGCTGGCAGCAAGGCAGAAGAAGAATTTGGAAGTTTATTTTTCCCACCATCTGTTCCGAGTTGGGACCACCTGCACACAAACCACTTCTTTCTGACGATGGATGGCTAGCTCTTCAGGTTGCGTATATTCCTCCCCAGTGTAGGATGCAGAAAGGCTAGTTTCATTCTGTTTGTTTACTTATTTATTGATTTTTGGTTCTTTTTTTAATGGCTTTGTGTAGATTGCATCAATAGAGTATTTTGTTGTCCTGGAAAATTACTTGTTTTTATCTGCTCATTTTGACTGGTTTTAACTGTTTAGTTTGTGTCTGAAGGGAGATAGCTGGTAAGTAAACATGGGGGTGAGCATAATTAGTAATTGGTGGTACCCTGGTTTGCCTACGTCTAATAGTTCTTGATTGATTGGCCAAAGTGAACTCTTATGTGTAAACATGATTTTGATAGTGTCGAGCATAGAGAACTTGAAATAGAATTTTTTAGTGCTGAAAAATAAATGTTGTTTTTAAAATTCTTTCTATGTTCTTGGCTATCTTTTTTTTTCCAAGACAGGGTTTCTCTGTGTAATAGCCCTAGCTGTCCTGAAGTAGCTCTGTAGACCAGGCTGGCCTCGAACTCACAAATCTCTGCCTGCCCCTGCTTCCTGAGTGCTGGAGTTAAAGGTGTGCGCCACCACCGCCTGACTCTTGTATATATTTTTAAGAGTACTTGCTGCTTTTTCAGAGGGCCCGAGTTACACTCTCAACACCCACCCATATTTGGTGGCTCACAACTGCGTGTAATTCCAGCTTCCTGGGATCTGATGCCCTCTTTTAGCTTCCATCGAGACCTGCACATAGGTACTTGTGCGCACACACACACACACACACACACCACTAAAAAACCTTTTCAAATGAAAGTTAAGTGTAATGCTAAAACTACAGGAATTAGTTTTTGTGTGTGACAGGCGATGCTTGTGTGTGTGCACTTGCTGTGTGCGTGTGTGCATTCGTGTGCCTGTGTGTGTGCCCACGGGGAGACAGAAGAACGCTTGTGGGAGTTGGTCCTCCCTACCATGCGCATTTAGGGTCAAGCTCTGGTTTTCAGCCTTTACAGCAAGTACCTTTTCCTGCTGGGCCGTGTTGCTGGCCCCTTCACCTTATTTTTTTGAGCTAGATTCTCTTGTTGAATCTGGAGTTCACAGATGAGCTACACTGGCTGGCCAGCAATGTCCGGGGATCCTCCTGTCTCCATCCACCCCTTCCAGCGGTGGAGTTACAACACGCACCACTGTGTTCAGAAAACTACTGTGCTTTCTGTGGGTGCTGGGGACTCGAACTCCGGTCTTCGTGATTCCACAGCAAGCATATTACCCATAGAGCCATCTCTGCAGCCCCTGTAGGAATTTTATAATTCTAATCTGTGTCGCAGATGTTTAGTAGGAGCCACGAATGGGTTAAAATTTTACCATTCATTCTCTGAGAGTTTGCTTTATACTTGAAAGTGATTAAGAAGACATTGTCACTAGCGTTGGAGTGTCTGCTTAGGGCTTTAGTGGAACCAAGAGAGCATGGCTCATTCTACAGTCTGCTATCCCGACCTGGCGGTGACTATTCTAGCCCTGGAGGGATGCAGTTCCCCGAGTTTTAGATGCCTGCATCTCTCAGCGACTGCAGCGTGATGAGGTCTCCTGGTGGGCAGAGCCTTCCCTGCTCAGCATGGAAGAGAAGCCTCCGGAACTGGGGGTAGCTCAAGTGTACACTGGAAAGCCCGGAGGAAACTTACTGCGGATCTATTTCCTGTTGTTTCCCTGGGAAGCCACTGATTGTCACGGCGCAATCTCATGCTTTTATGAAAGCCGAAGAAAGCTCCTTGATGTCTTTTTCTCCTTTTATTCATCTATCGATTTAATTGAATACATGAGCGTTGTCTTTTAGGATTCCCCTTTCTGCTGTGACGTGGGAAGCCTGAGGGTGGCGTCTTGGCTGTTTGGAGGGTGAGATTCCTTAAGCAACTTTAAATCTTATTTCCTCTCAGTCATTGAAAGAAAACAAGCCCAGAAAGAAGCCACAGGTCAGGCAGTGGTGGTGCACGCCTATATTCCCAGCACTTAGGAGCCAGAGGCAGGTAGGTCTCTCAGTTCCAGGCCAGCCTGGTCTACAGAGCTAGTTGCAGGACAGCCAGGGCTACACAAAAATCATTAAAAAAAAAAAATCCAAGAATATAGTGTTTCCTTTTGTCTATAGGGCAGCTGTTCTCAACCTAGGGGTCAAAAGACCCTTGCACAGAGGTCACACAAGACTATCAGAAAGCACAGATATTCACAATTCATAACAGTAGCAGCATTATAGTCATGAAGTAGCAAAGAAAATGCTTTTATGATTGGGGTCACCATAATATGAGGAACTATTAAAGGGTCACAGCGTTAGGAACCACTGCTCGAGGGGTGATTACTTCTGCGTCCCTTTAAAGGTAGATGTGTCCTGGCCTTGGAGATGTTCCCCTAGGTAAGGGGTGTGTTGCCAAGCCTGGCACTCTCCTGAGTTCAATCCTCAAACCCCGTAGCATGAAAGCAGAGAGTTATTTTTGCAAATTGTTCTCTGACCTTGCCCTGCACGCACATCCATGCACTAACGCACATAGAAGTAACTTCATTAACATTGGTCCATTACTGCTGACCTCCAGATACACCAGAGAGAGAAGGGGGACAGTTGATAGATGGGGCTGAAAGAAATGGTTGCCCCTTACAGATGCGGCTTAGGCTAGACCGCTTTAGTAAGCAATACGTATGTTTCTCCTTTACTAGAAAGCCTATGCCAGGCACACAATGCCTAGAATCCCAGCACTCAGCAGAAAAGAGAAGCAGGCTAAGGAGGCTAAAGAGCCCTGGACTGCATGAGCTGTCGTCTCTGGCTACCCTTATACTCAATTCTGCATCCTTCAGTTTCTGCCTTTCAACTGATGAGATTAACATGGGCCTGGCTTGTTGCTGTTTAGTGAGATTAAAGTCTTACGATGTAGCCCATTCTCAACTGGAACCTGTGATCTTCCCGCCTTGGCCTCTGAAGGCTGGAATTACAGGTGATATTAAACAACAAAAATTTTAGTATTACATTAAGTCTGTCCTTACCACTCAGGGGTGTGCGTGCCTGCTTGCACGATCATGCTCGCGTCCTAGAAGGAAGGAGATCTTTCTTTACTGTAGAAGGGAGATAATGGGATTTGCCCATCTTCTCTTTGGTGTTCTAATAGTTACTTTTCAGCAGGGATGTGCTCCTGTAAGTCTAGTTCCTACCTGAAAGGCTCACTCCATCATTCCATAGTTTTCATCTGTTAACTTCCTTCCACATTGGCTCGTTAAATGAGGAACAGTTTAGGCCTCAGAATGAGCTAAATGCCTTCAGCTTCCAGAATCTCTCAGCAGAGACTATATCTAAAAATGTGGAACACTTTGCAGATTTGGGTATCATCCCTGCACAGGGGCCATGCAAATCTTTGCACCAGCCTATCTTTAGTAGTACACACTGCCAAAAATATCGCAGCAGCCATGCTTTCTTTATAAGATAATAACCGGCCCCCGCCCGTTTTGGCACTCGGTTGATAAGCATATGGAATTTCTCTGAGTTGTAATTAGCTTGGAAGAGCCTCAATTTGCTTTCCTTTCTAGAATACTCGTTCCTTATATTTCTGTGTAATTTAACAAACACATTGGAGTTAAGAAGGCCGTCCTTTTTATTTGCTAGTGAGCACACTGAGCTGCTGGCCGTTCTGCAGGAAATGGCTTTGTCTTGGTTCCTTCCTCCTGGTGTTTCCTTAGCCTAAGCTACTGGGCCTCACCGCGCAGTGGAAAGGGAGAAGATGCTGGCTGAGTCCTCAATTAGGCCACTTCCTAGGGTGGGTGGCCGAACTTGTGTGTGTGTCTCTACCGGCGGGATGGAAGACGTGCTGGCGGGTGATGGTGGTGCAGGCCTTTAATCAACCAGCACTTGGGGGCAGAGGCAGTTGTATCTCTGTGAGTTCAAGGCCAGCTTGGTCTACAGAGTGAGTTCCAGGACACTCCAGGTTACACAGAGAAACACTGTCTAAAAAAATAAAATAAAAACAAAACAAGAAAAGCCAAGCCATGCTGGATTTTATTTTGACTCATGAGTTTGCTTTCACAGGAGAAGGATGATGCCTTAGCATTGGTTTGGTTTCAGCATTTCTTTAGGTTATAGAATGTATAAATACAATTCCATATGTAAGTCAATAATTTTATCCTGTGAGATGCATTTATTACCCACTTTGTTCTTGGTATGTTATTTTCTGTTTGGAAACTGGTTCAGACTCAGCCTGGTGTTGAACACCTATTCGTCCAGCACTTGGGAAGTAAGACCAGGAGTTCAAGGTTATCTTAAGCTATATAACAAGTCCAAGACCAGCCTGAGGGATATGAGACCCTGTCCAAAAGAAACAAGAAAACCCTCATGCTTTATAGCTTCCTACTTAAAAATTATTTTTAGCTGGGCAGTGGTGGCATACACCTTTAATCCCAGCATTCAGGATGCAGAGGCAGGTGGATCTCTGTGAGTTTGAGGCCAGCCTGGTCTACAGACCTTGGCTACACAAAAAAAAAAAAAAACCCTGTATCGAAAAACCAAGATAAAAGAAATTATTTTTTAAATTATGTGTGTGCGTGCCTGTGTGTGTGCACGTGAATTCAGAGGCCCATGGAGGTCAAAGTTGGAGTTACAGAAGATTGTGAGCTGCTTAACATGGGTGCTGGGAACTGAGCTTGGGTCCTCTGAGAGAGCAAGATGCTCTAACATTAAATTATGTGACAATTGAGTTCTATCTTTCCATTTCCCTATGTTACCAATATTTTTAATTACATATATGTAAATGGAGGCAGTTAGGCGGTGTGTGCACACAAGCACCTTTGTGTCATGGTACACACATGGAGGTCAGAGGATAAGCCGTGGAAGTCAGTTCTTTCCTTCTACCATGCGGGTCCTGAGGATGAAACACTAGTCCTCAGACTTGGCAGCAAGCACCTTTACCCACTGAGCCATCTCGCTGGCCACATTCCCATTTGTCAGCGGGCCAATTACTGCTGTGATAAAATCCCATGCCAGTGGCAATTTAAGGAAGAGGTTATTTGGGCTGTTTACAGTTCTAGAGGGAGAGTCCATCAAGTCTGGGTGGGCGTGGCAACCGGTGGGTGGCTAGAGCAGGAAGCTGAGAGATCACATTGTCAGCCACAAACACTTAGCGGGGAGAGGAGCAAACTGGGAGTGGGGTAAGGCTACAAGCTCTCAAAGATCACCCTGCATGAGAGACACACTCTAGAAAGGCTGTACTTTCCCATACCCTCCCCAAACATCAGCACCAACTGGGTACCAAATGTCCAAATCTATGAGCCTGTGCTGGTCATTTCTCATTTAAGCAAGCACACCCTTCACTAACAGGTTTGGGATTTTTGGTGTCTTGAGGAGCTGAAAACATCTTCCCATAGACATTTTGTGTATGTGTGGATTTGTTTCCTAAGCTGAGCTCTCAATTCCTAACTCAAGCTTTTGTTACCTTTTATCCTCTGTGGTCCTGGGGGAAAAATACTGGGACTCACATGTCTTTTCTTTTCTTTTTTTGTCACGTGTGTTTTCATGTGCTCTACCTAGGAGCTATGCTCTCCATCCTGGCCATTTTGTCTATATGATACTGAAGGATAGTAAGTCTGCCTGCTGCCTTTTCCCCTCTGGACTCAGTGCTTGACAGTGGAGACTATGGAGCCTCTCAACTCCATCCTTCTAGCCGAGGCTCTCCATTGTCCCCTTTATCCAGGATCCTGCCCTCTTAGCTTCCTACAATCCCATCTTACTGCAGCCAGGCTGGTCTAGAGGCTTTTGGAGTTTGCTTATTGTCAGTTGTTGCCTAGTAACGCAGTAAGTTTCATGCATTGCCATATCCTCCAGCAGGTTCTAGACCCCAAATGTCTCCCTTGAGGCTTCTTCTACTTGAAGCTCCTCCCAGAAGCTTCCCACTGCCCTGGCTTCCACCTGAACTGCTTAGCTCTTTCTGTAGTTCAGCCATGTGTGAGAATGTGGGGGACACATCAGAGCAATAAATCATGTGTAATAATAGCCAGGGACTTGAAGAATTGGGGGTCTTGGAGAAATGATGACCTGGGTTGCAGAGTCCTGAGACTTCAGTGCCGTATCAGTCTGCTTGCTGTTACTATAACATAACTCTCAGTGGTGCTGTAATTATTGCCTGGCTCATTTTCCCTTGCAGCGTACCTGATAAACTTGTTCTTTTTCTAAAAAATACCAGGACTAGTGATGGATTTGATTACCGGAGTCATAATTCTGGTGGCTGGAACAGCATGAAGCTGACTTCTTTGCAAAAAAATCCCCAATTACTTTGCAATGTGGTGGAGAAACCAAGGCTACGTTCAGAGTTAAGTGCATAAGATAGTCTTGCTTTAAGACAGTCCAGTCTCTCAAGGAAACTCACATGAAGCGTGACCCTGTGACCTGCTACCTCATTCTAGACTCGACTTCTCCAAAGTTCCATCTATTTAACATGTTTCTGCTGAGTAGCAAGCCTCTAAGACATACTCAGACGGTATCTGTACTGTAGTGAAAAGATCACCGTTCAGGAATCAACAAAGTGGGAGTCGATCTGGAACCAGCTCAGACGAATGGTCCCTCAAAACTGGCGCGGGCCAGGTCCAAACAAACTTACTGTTTTCCAATCGTGAAATGACTTTCTCATTATTATGCAAATGGTATTGTGATGGTTAATTGTAGTCGACACACTCTACAGTCACCTGGGGAAGAGTCTCAAAGGCAGACAGTCTACTTTATGTTAGGCTGTGTGCATGTCTGTGGGGGAATGTTTTAATTGAAGTGGAAAGACCCAGCCCACTAGAAATGGTAGGTAACATTTCCTAGGCAGGGTTCCTGCCCCATAAATGAGCAAAACTGGGCATGGGTAATTGAGCACTCATTCATCCCCCGCCCCCCTCTCTCGGACACAGGGAGAGTCTCACTCTATAGCCCTTGTTGAGATCCACCTGCCTCTGCCTCCCATATGTTGGGTTTAAAACACTAGCCTGCCAGCTCTTGGTCTTAACTGGATGTGGTGTGATTCACTATTTGAAGCTTCTGCCTTGACTTCCTCACATTGGTAGATGGTGACCTGGCTTTAAACCTGAAATAAACCCCCTTCCTTCGAGTTTTTTGTTTGTTTGTTTGTTTCCAGGGCCTTTTTGTTTTTCTCCAGACAAAATTTCTCTGTGTAACAGCTCTGGCCGTCCTAGAACTCACTCTGTAAACCAGGCTGGCCTCTCACTCACAGAGATCCGCCTGCCTCTGCCTCCCGAGTGCTGGGATTAAAAGGTGTGTGCCACCACGCCTGACAGTTTCCTGGTTTGTAAAGATGATTTTTCTATGCTGTGGATTTAGAGCAGGTCGTTTCTTGCAGTTCAGTATTTGTCCAGAAAGAGCAAAGGCTTTCGATTTCGATCTACAACAATATGACCATCTTCTGGAGGTGATATGCTTTCTTTTAATGTAAAGCAAGAACACTTTTTAAAGAAATACATGTTTTTAAGAAATACATGTTTGCATTTGCCTGATTGCATGCCATATATATGCAGGTACCTACTGAAGCCAGAAGAGGGCACTGGATGCCCTGGAGCTGGAGTTATCGGTGGTTGTGAGCCCCATGGGTGGATGCTGAGAACCTAACCTGGGTTTTATGCAAGAGCAGCAAATACTGTTAGCTGTTGAGCCATCTTTCCAGCTCCCATTTGCTTCTTGACTGGTACATCCAGTCAGGCATGGTGTAGGAGGCCTGCTCAGCACCCTGGCCGGTATGGCAAGATGGGTCAGCGGGCCCCCAGGTATAAGGAGTGAACTGACTCGTGATGCTGACTCCCCTGTGGTCCGTGGTCCACACCACACCCCATTCACACACGTACACAATTTAAACAATTAACTAAAACCCCACAAATCAAGCATCACTTTGGCCTCCTGTTTGGGGCAGTGCTGGTTCCCAATCTCAGTTTGGTGGATCTCTGGTTTTTTAACCTCTTCCCCCTTATGCAGCAAGTAACCTTCCCACCCCTGCTCCCCCTACCCAGCAGGCAATGTTCACAATTCCTGCCCCTTCTATCAAGCAGGTAGCCTCCCCCACCCCTGCTCCCCCTACCCAGCAGGTAGCCTCCCCACCCCTGCTCCCCCTACCCAGCAGGTAGCCTCCCCACCCCTGTTCCCCCTACCCAGCAGGTAGCCTCCCAACCACTGCTTCCTCTATCCAGCAAGTAACCTTCCCCACATCTGTCCCCCTACCCAGTAGGTAAGGTCCTTACATCTCCTATTCTGAGTTACTCCTCTTAGCCCCTTCTGTAAATTTTGAGGGCACTTGAACCCCGATTTGCCTGATCAGGAGAAGCTGCAAAGTGTGTTAGCAGAGACATGGAAAGAGTTACAGAAGGAGCCGCTCTCTGCATCGCTGAGAGTCAGCGGTTTGGTGTAAAAGCCTTTTCTTCCCACCTCTGGTCCAGTAAATCTTGGCTGTGCCTAAGGCAGCTGCAGGACAGGGACAGGCCACTTTTATTTTGATCTGCAGCAGGCGCTTGGTTCCGTGGAGTAGCATAAACAGACATAAGCGCCCGAGTCAGCGGAACCTACTTCCATTTATCATTTCCTTCTGCTAATAACTGTTGAGGTGTATCCATCAAAATGGCATCTTTTAGGTCCATTATCAGAGCTAAATATTTAATGACTTCATTAAATAGCCAATGCCATTGTGTGGAGGGCATTTTACTGCTGCCTTTCACATAAAGGGAACTTTTCCTTGAAGTCCCCGGGAAGGTTTTAAGATAGCTCTGTGAGCCACCTGACCAACTACTCCGTCCCTCCCTCCCTCCCTGTGTCCCTTGCTGAGCGCCTTCCAACTTAGCTGCAAGGAGAGGGGGGCCCATGGCGACTCCTACTTAGTAGGCTTTGGAAGGAAGAAAAGGCAGAGATGGCTAATCAATTGAGAAGCGGTCTAGGATCCAGCCCAGGTGCGGTAGACAGATGCTTTTAGCAAGCCTTGCATGGCTCTTTGTGAATTGGCAATTTGCTGCTTTCTTATTCTGTAGTTGTCTGTGCTGGAAATGTTCAGTGCGTCGGATGATGGGCTAGCACGGTGGGCTCCTGGGTAAATCACATTATCCTAGATAGCCCATGCTTTTTGCATTAGATGCAGTCTATAGAAAACAAGACAAGCTATTTTGCTGGTTCTCTTTTTTTTTTTTTTTATTCAACCAAAGCATGATACATAGATGCGAACTGAAGAGCAAACGGTGGTCAATGCATTCTATCAGTATGTCGCAAAGCCACTAACTTTTCTTAGGTGGCTTTAATGTTAATTTTCTTGCATCTTGCCTGTATTGGGCTAATTTGGGAGTAAAGTTCTGTTCCCCTTTCTATGTATTGTAAGCGCCAGCATGATGAAGACCCTCCAAGAGACAGAGATCCTGCTGCCCTGGGCCGCTGCCAACTAGCAAGCATCCTTGTGCAGAGTGGGTGATGCATTTTGTATGGGAGACCCTGGTGTGTTCCTCCTGGCCATCTCTGCCTTCTGTACTAGATGTAGGCATGGATTATGCAAAGTTTGAACACTATGCATTTCCCACATTCTCCATCTTTCCATGGCGAACTTTTTATCTTTAAAAAAAAAAAAGAATATTTTTAGAAATGCTTTGAAAATTCTATACATGCATGCGATACATTTTGATTGTGTTCACGTGGTGAGTTTCTGGGGCCCGTGTTACAGATTCCCCACTGCCTGATCTTGTGCTACCCAGGCTGGCCAGAAACTTGGTACACAATAAAGCATTGGTTCTCAACCTGTGGGTCTTGACTCCTTTGGGGGTTGAATGACCCTTTCACAGGACTCACCCAAGACCATTGGAAAACATAGATATTTGCATTGCAATTCATAACAGTAGCGAAATTACAGTTATGAAGTAACAACGAAAATAATTTTGTGGCTGGGAGTCACCACAGCATGAGGACCTGTATTAAAGGATCGCAGGTTAGGAAGGTTGAGAACCACTGACTAGAACATGGCCTTGAACAAACGCACTGCTTGGTGCTGGGGTGACAGGTGTATGGGACTTCCCTTGATTTGGAGACATACCTTTCATGAGAAGTGTATTTCTCACACTTTGGCTGGCCATGGTGGGACACACTTCTCCTGTTGTTTTGTTTTGTTGTTTTTGTTTTTCAAGACAAGGTTTCTCTGTAGCCCAGACCAGCTCTGTAGACCAGGCTGGCCTTAAACTCGAAGATCTGTCTGCCTCTGCCTGCTGGGATCAGGGTGGTGACTGCTAGTGAGGTGCACCTTTAGCCCCAGCATTTGAGAGGCAGAGGAGGTGGATCTTCGTGAGTTCGGAGCCAGCCTGGGTTACATAGTGAGACCTTCTCTCAAAAAATTTTTGTTTTTTTCAAACTTTAAAATTTAAACATCACTGGGGATACCACTGGCTTTTGGGTGTGTGTGTGTGTGGTTTTTTTTTGGGGGGGGGTGCTTTTTGTATTTTTTTTTTCTTATTGAAACTTTGTCCAGCTATGAAAGTAGGTTTTCCCCTGGCACGTAGTAGATTTCCAAACATTCTCTGATCAGATTCCCTAGGCAGAGTCCTAATGGAAGACTTGCCTGTGAAGTAGCAGGTCCCTTTGAGAAAGCCACCCTGGCATGCTTGGCTGAGAAGCACAGCAGCGAGTACACAGGCTGTACTCACACCTCGGCTCCAGTTCAAACCTGCTAGGAATCCCTGAATGCCGGGCTCAAAGGAAACCCAGAATCTGTGCCACCAGAATTGTGAGAAATGTCTCTGTGTCCTTTTTGTGTATTGACACAATTTTATTTATTTGATATGTGCTTGGAGGTGAACACATAAGCCACGACATGTTTATGGAGGCCAGAGGACAACTTTTGGGAGTTGGGTCTCTCTTCCACGCTGTCGATCTTGGCGATTAAACTCAGGTTGTCAGGTGTGGAGTCAGTCAACCACCTCGTTGCCCTATTTTATTTTTAGTGATTAGAGTCCTACCATTTACCCAGACCGGTCTCAAGTTCACTATATAGCTTACTTTGACCTCAGCAGTCCTCCTGCCTCAGCATCTTGGGTGCTAGGATTCCAGGTGCTGGCCCCCATACTAGCTCAAGGCCATTTCTATTCTGTGACGTCACAGCAATACTTTCTGACCTTTGTGTTGAGGATGGAAGGTGGCCCTTGATTTGTCCTGGGAAGCATGTATGTATGTTCAGCCACTCCGAACTTTACCCATGGCCTTCACATTGGAGGTCATGACAGTAATGAAGCTCTGCTCTGTTGCTGTGAAGAGACACCATGACCATGGCAACTTGTAACCGAAGGCATTTAGTTGAGGGACTATGGTTTCAGAGGGTGACTCTGTGACCTTGATGGTGGGGAGCGTGGCAGCAGTCAGGTCTGGTGCTGGAGCAGGGGCTAAGAATTTACATACTAATCCACAGGCAGCAGGCAGAGAGAGCTGGGCCTGGTGTAGGGTTTTGAAACCCCCAAAAACCCACCTCCTCCAAGGCCACACCTCTTAATCCTTCCTAAACAGTTCAACCATTGGAACGAGCATTCAAATATACAAACCTGTGGAGGCCATTCTCAATTCAAACTCCCACAAGATCTATAGTGTGTGCTCTCTGATTGTCTGAGACCCAGAACTCAAAGTCCACACCAATCCAAGAGGTGCCAGGGATACAAGACTCCTAGACACGCTTCCCTCTTGTCTTTCTCTCGTCCTCTCTGCTCCTGGTGGAGCTTCAGCGTTGCTTTGGGATTTATGAGAGTAAATACTGAGATCAGTGGGCTTGTTGTTCCTTGACCTTCCCATAAGTATTTCTTTAACCATTTGGCTAAACAAACACCTGTTTCATCTACCGTTCACTCCAATAGCAAACTTTAAGCAAATCACTGTGCACCCAGAGACTGTGCACCCAGAGACCAGAGGAGTTAGCCCCCTGATAGGCAGACAGGAAGAGAGGGGTGCAATCAGGTAATGCAGAGGGCAAACTTTGGTCCTCTTCTTAACTCTTCTAACCTGAGTCAGAAGCCTGGCAGCCTGTGACCAAGGCCTGGCAGGCCTTTGCTCTCTCTAGTAGGCACCCCCACTAGTGGACATGCCTGATAAGCCCAAGGCCGGATTAGGACATGTTTAAACCAAAGTTGTGAGCCTATCATCATCTTCTCTGCTTGCTCTGCCTGACCAAGCCTAAACTAGGAAGACCCCAGCCTCAAAGACAGACATGACTGCTCTCTGATCCTCTGCCCTGCTTTGAGAATCTCCCTTCTCTCTCTAACTCTCTCTCCTTCCTCCCTCTCTCTACCTCTCCCCTCTCTCAAATGCATGCTCTCACAAGTTTCTTCACACCTAATAAAAAAGCCTTTCTCCACGTGTTATTCTGTCTGCTGTGTCTGAGGTAGCCCCTGCTACTTCTTGATGCTCTTGAGATTTTTTTTCCAGCCTTTTCACTTTAACCATCAGGGAAATTGAACCTAGCCAGTCACAGTATCAGAAGTGGTGGGTGTGTTCCACAAACACCCAAAAGCTTGGGTACTGGGCTCAGACACTGATGGGAGATGGTAGAGAAAAGAACCTTTAGGATATTGGGTGAGGGGGCGGGGAGTTAGCCTTTTGTAGGGTAAAAGGGATACAGGCTCATGGATACTCCCCTCTCTTTGCTTACTGCCCCCCCCCCCCCCACACCATTCCACTGAGATAAACTGGCCTTCTCTGCCTGAGTTCTCACTAAGATATACTGCGCCACAGGCCAAAGCATTGAGACTGAGCTACGGGACTGGGGAAGGTGTGAAATCATAACACTCCCCCCTCCATAAAAGCAAAGAGCCTTTCTCGTTTTCCACTAATTGACTTCAGGTATTTTGTCCCAGCAACGGAGGTAAACACCCTTGGATCTGCAGTAGGTAGGGATTGTGTTTTTCTTGGCTTTTGGTAAGTTAAAAGACAAAAGGTACAGCTATTCACTCGGTCCTTGGGCTTCTTTTGGGGTTGGGGTGTGTGTGTGTGTGTGATCCACGTGTACGTGTGTATCTGTGTCCGTGTGTCCATGTCACAGCATACGTGTGCAGGCCAGAGGACTTTGTGAAGCTGGTTATCCCCTTCCACCTTCGTGTGGGTTCCTGACATCAAACTCAGGTCACCAAGATTGTACAGCAAGTGCATTCACCAGCTGGGCAATACTGCTGACCCATTTTGTTTGGAAGGTTCTTTTTATGTAGCCCTAGTTGGCCTTCAACCCCCAGTGACAGTATCAATAGGTGTGTGCCACCCCTAGCTTCTCTTGGCTCTTTCTGGTTGTAGGTAGTGCTTCCTTTTTGTTGCTTTTTTTTAATTTTTATTTTATTTTGAGACAGAGTTTCTTTGTGTAGTTCTGGCTGTCCAGGAACTCGCTCTGTAGACCAGGCTGGCCTCAAACTCATGGAGATCCTCTTGCCTCTGCCTCCCTGGTGCTGGGGTGGTCAAAGGCGTGTGCCAACACTGGTTGACTTGGTAGTGGTTCTTAACTGGGAATACGATGACCATCTCTAGGTGACCCATGCCTGGAGTGGGGCAGGCACCAAGGGTTTCCCTGCGTGTTCTGCCGCTCCTGTGTGGTGTCCACACAGAGAGGGATGCTAGTTGCATGTGATTTTTAGGTTACATACCTTCTTACAGCTATGTTTGCTGAGCGTCCGTACAACACTGACTTCAAGTTGTGTGTGTTCCAAACATTACACGGGTGACAGACACTTGGCAGACGGGATTCAGTTGACTGTCTTCACAGCGGGTCTCTCTTCTGGTAGATGGTACGGTTTTCTTTCCCTTGTCTCAAGCAGAGATCTTATAAATTCCCCGTGCCTGAAATCAGTCCGGTTGATCTCCTACCTAACCAGATTTAGAACGCTTGTGTTTTCTTTTACATACTTTCCCAGAGAACCCAGAAGTTTTAATATTTTTCAAAACACTTCTGTCATTTAAAGTGGGGGAATGCCTGACTGCACTGGGAGCGAACACATGCATGTATCGGTGCTGACTTATTTATGGAGGATGTTACTAACTGTGACTCACAGGGGGTTCTTCGGGCAGATCATTTTAGAAAAATGCTACAATGATTTTTCTCCATAGAGGCTCAGAATGCGCACTAAGAGCCCTTTTAAATTTAAGTAAACAAGCCCAGTTCAGTGAAGCTGGGGTTTTCAGGCTGAGTGGAGAAACAGCACCCCCCAGGCTGGTGCTGATGGAGCCGCTGTGCCAGGTCTCCATATTCCAGTTTGAAAAAGGGTTTTTTTAAAAAAGAGAAGTCGAGTTTGTAGACAGTGCTCCTAATTAAGTGATCTCACTGTGGGGTTTGTTTACATGAGTGATATTATGTTAATTACCTCCTAGGCCGTTCAGCAATCTGAATATTTGAAATGTCTGCTTGACTAGAAAACGATTTGTGCGTGCTAAGAGCAAAGCAGTCATTTCAGAGGCTCTCTTGTAACACTCCCATGACAAAGACACGCCTGAGTTCTTCTGGAAATCACGTTAAGATGTTTAATGAAAATTATAAGACTAGCAGATCGAGGATTCACAGACGGGGGCACGGGGGGGGGGGGGGGGGGGGGCAAGACGCTATCAAGCGGCCCGGCGTACCCTCAGCTCGAGCTCTGGGCAGGTACCAGTCCAGATCCTTCCTCGCATAGTAAGCACGACAGGGTCAACAGCGAGGGAGAAGCAGTCTCTCTGCAAGGAAAATGAAAATTTTCACTTTTTTAAAAAATATTTATTTCAGTTGGTCTGTGGTGAGTGAATTTCAGGACAAGCAGAACTGTTACACACTTTAGAAACCCTACCTCAAAAAAAAAAAGATTTGCCGGGCGGTGGTGGCGCACGCCTTTAATCCCAGCACTCGGGAGGCAGAGGCAGGCGGATCTCTGTGAGTTCGAGACCAGCCTGGTCTACAGAGCTAGTTCCAGGACAGGCTCCAAAGCCACAGAGAAACCCTGTCTCGAAAAACCAAAAAAAAAAAAAAAAAAAAAAAAGATTTATTTTATCTTTAATTTTCTGCGTGTGTATGTGTGTCTATAAACAAGTGTGTGGGTGCAAAGGAGAGCAGAGCTCCTGGAGCTGCCCAGCTCAGGGGCTGGGACTAGGTTGGGTCCTCTGCAAGAACACATGCATCTTAACTGCTGAGCCATCTCCATAGCTCCTGGAAAATCAGAATTTTCATACTGAGATTAAATTTACATCTGCACAGTGGGTTTTTCCTAAGGCAGTCAAGTATTTAAATGGTTAAGTACACTGGTATTCCTGGGGTCATTTGGGCGATGATGGACAGACAAAGCCATCGGTTCTAACTGAGATCTCAGAAGCAGAAACTCTGACATGGAGAAGTGTGTCCAGGGTGCTAACAGGGGGGTCAGGACGTTTGCCCACCTCAATGGGGTTGTAAGTATCCTGTCTTCTGAATTCATCAAATTAAAGTCAGCCTGCAAGGAGGGTGTCCGTTGTTTCCTGCTTTCATTCACTGTACGCGAGTGGAAGGAAACACTCTTGATTGTATAGAAAGCTCAGGATTGGGGGGCATTTATAGTCTTCTCATAAGTGTTTTGGGGGATGGGTGTCACCACGCCTGTGAGCGTCTGTTTTAACTCAGCTGCCAGAGATAAGGACTTCCCAGATGGCTCTAGAGGTCACCCTGGTCTCTTGCTCTTCGCTTGGCAGGCCCAGTAATCCTACTGAAACCTACTAAGCAGTTCGTTTATCGTCTTATCAAGTGCCACAGCCCACTAAGGCACATCACTGTCTCTATTTCACTGTGTGCGCGAGTAAGAACACGTGCCTGTAAGAACACACATATGGAGGCCAGAGGACAACCTCAGAGGACTTCCGCAGGCATGCCATCGGCCTTTTTGTTTGAGGCAGGGTCTCTCCTCCTTGGCATGGAACTCTCCAGCTGGGTGAGGCTAGTCCCAGGAATCCACCGCTGTGCTTCCCCAGCACCTGCATGACCAGCGTGAAGCTCGCATGGTTACTGGAGCTCACACTCAGGTGGTAGGGATTGACCTCAGGGCCTCCTGTTCATGCTGTGACCTCTTCTCCAACTCAGCTATCTCCTTAGCTCCTCGCCTACTCTTTAAAACAGAAAGACACTTTATCAACTGTATTGAAGTGGTTTTGTGTATGTGTGTGCATGTGTGTGTATGCGTGCATGTGCAGCACATGTGCAGGCCCAATGGAAGCCAGAGTCAGATTTTTAACTGGAGCAGAGATACAGAAGGTGCCTGATGTGGGTGCTGGGACCCGAACTTGGGTCCTCTGGAAGAGCTCTTAACCTCTGAGCCATCTTTCCAGGCCCCTGCATTGAAGTTTTGCTAACTATAAAGGTTTTTATTTTATTAACTATGAAGGTTTTTTGATTGGTTTACTTTATTTGCACAAGTGTTTTGCTTGCACATACGTATGTAAATCATGTGTACGCCCGATGCCTGAAGAGATGGGAAGCAATGTCGAATTTCCTAGAACTGGAGCTCTCTGGATGTTTGTGAGCTGCCGTGTGGATGCCGAGAATTGAACCCAGTCTTCGGCAGGAGCAACGTAACCAGGGGCCATCTTTTCAGCCACAAGTTATATTTTATAGATTTTTGCTATCATAGTCCATACTGGCCTTAAACAGTAATCCTCCGGCCTCTGACTTCCCAGTATTAGGATTAGAGACCCATGCTACCCACGGCTAGGTAGCTAGCCGATTTCATCGTCCAGAACCAAATGTTGGGACAAGTTTCACTGAAGAACTTTTCTTCTAATTCTGGAAGGTCCGAAGACACACTAGTTTCCTCGTTGTTCTGGCAGAATAGTTAACAATAACATTATTGGAAGACAGGCAGGTTTCATTTTGCTAATATTGTTCTGTCCTCCCTGAGACCCTGCTCAGTACAAGAGGACAGTTTAGAAAAGATGACCTCAGTGTGATATGAGCCAGCAACGACGGGACTAGAGCAGGTGTCCTCATCTGAACGGAAGGATTAGAACTTGTAAAGTGTCTCCAGTGTGCTTTTGTGACGTCATGTTCCAGGTGTTCATCTGGATCCCAGACCCTTTAAAAACAGAAGACGGCACTGGGTCTTGATTTCTAATCAGGAGAATGAGCTGAGGTGAGGTTTCAGAGCCTGGGGAAATGTGAACTCAACCTCAGAACTTACTTAGAGCTGCTCTGCCCCTATTGAGAATCCCCCGTGGTGTGGTTTGAATGAGAAATGTCTCCCATAGGCTCGGGTGTCCTCAGTTGTTAGATCTGTTTGGGTAGCTTTAGGGGGTATGGCCTTGCTGGAAGAAGGACAGTGCCAGGAGAGAGCCCTGAGGGTAGCTGCTGCCAGTGATCTCTCTCTAATGCTCAAGGTAAAAGACCTCACCCCCCCCCAGCTTCCTGCTTCTGTCACCGTGCCTGCCACTTGATACCATAATGGACTTTTATCCTCTCTGGAACCGCGGGGCAACATAAACTCTCTCTTTTTTTAAAAAAAAAAATTATTTATTTATTATGTATACAATATTCTGTCTGTGTGTATGCCTGCGGGCCAGAAGAGGGCACCAGACACCATTATAGATGGTTGTGAACCACCATGTGGTTGCTGGGAATTGAACTCAGGACCTTTGGAAGAGCAGGCAATGCTCTTAACCTCTGAGCCATCTCTCCAGCCCTAAACTCTCTCTTCAAGTTGTTTTACCACAGCAACAGAAAAACGACTGATACGCCACCCCAAACAACAAAAACAGCAGGAGCAGAAGAACTTCGGGCAGCTCTCTTCCTCCCTTGCCCCTTCCTTTAGGAGGAAGAAAGAAATGAGCTTGCACTTGCAACAAGCGATTGTCACTAGATCCCAGTTGTTGAGAACAAATAACATAGTAGAGATTTTACAGTTGATTTATTAAGATCTTAACATGTGTCAGGTGATGTGCTAGGTGTGTGTGTGTGTGTGTGTGTGTGCGCGTGTACGCATGCGTGTATGCATGTGTGTGGATGTACGTGCGTGTGTGTGTTTTGCTGGTGATCAGACATGGGAGTGCCCTGTAAATGCTCTGAGCTATATATATTTCAGCCTCGGTCAGTATTTTGATAAATGGATTGACTGAGGGCATTAATATGCTAAGGACACTGGTAGACAATACGGATAGCAGCATTATCACACTCAGTTATAATGACTTCTATACTCTTCACAGGGTTAGTGGTCATGAGAAGAGCTGGGTGTAAGTGTAGGTAAGTGTGTGGTAAGTGTGGGTCTCAAAGCCAGGACAAAAGGCTGAGGTGCCTGTTAAACACATCAGAGTGGACCTGGCCCCCTGGTTCTCCCAGGAACCCTTGGTTACAGGGTCCTTCAGGCTCACATATCCAGTTCCTTACCATAAACTTCTCCAGCCCAGGGCCTGAGCTGCCTTTCCCCTCCATGTCCTTCCTTATATAATCCAGTCATTTTGGTAACCTGCCTTTTTAATTATTTTTATTTTATTTTTTTGCCCTCTTGACTGCTGCACCTGGTTCCCCTCTCTCCCATCTCCCTCCCTCCTCCATCTCCTCACGTGGCTCAGGGGTATGGCTACTCTGAACTCTCCCAGATGTCTCTGCCTCTACCCATGCTTTCCCTCTTAGCCACTGCCAACTCTTCACAATACCTAGGAGCAATCATGGCCTTTCTTTGTATTTCTGTTTTGATACTTCATTCAGTGAACAATTGTCTACTATGCCCAAGGCTTCTAACCCTACACCACACATAAATCATACTTTTTTTAAAAAAATTCTGTCCATCTGTGCACATGATTTCAGCCATCATAGGCGGGGTGAGTCACAGGGGAGCTGCCTCCCCTCCATGTGACAGGTGCTGGGCTGTTCCCACCTGTGTGGGCCGTGCAGGAAGAATGTTAGGTAGGAGCTGTAGTTCCGGCAGCAGTCTTGCCTCTGCCCCGTTATCCTCACAGCCGGCAGGACCTCATGGATTTTGTTCATTGTTTAAGCCTTTCATTAAAGGACTTGATCCTCTGCACAGAGAACTCAGGACAAGCCCCAGAGAGTTCTGTGGTGAAGGAAGGAGAGGGAGATGCCTAGTGGTTGCTCTCAGACATCTTCCAAACTGTCTTAGATGTTCTCGGATGTTTTTAGAGGAAGGCGAGGCTGTTGCTGGAAGCATTTGAGAATTTTGATTCTTTCAGTGTTGCTCTGTTGTAACGTGGTAACACTTTACTGGGATAAACTCTGGCTGACCCCCGGGAGGATATGAGCTTGCAAACACTTAGGGTTTTGATTTGGTCAGAGGAGGCTTCTTTGCTTTTTGAAGTGCAATCCCAGTGGGCAGATTGGGTTTCTGGTACTCATTGTGTTTTTGGGGTAAGGGCTGCGTCTTTCTATTCCAATTTTTGTCTTAAAAGAAATAAATGTATCTCTAGTACTAAATCCAAGATCTGTGGATAAAGCAGAGGAAGGAAGCTTTAGAGAGAAAAATGGGGTACAGATTTCTTTCTTTCTTGACTGAAAACCTTGAATTACAAAATTACCTTCCCCCCTGAACTCTGGATACCACTGAACCTCATCTGGGCCCGCCCCTTCCTGTCCTGGCATAAGCTGAGTGTAAATCCTGTCTTCTGAGGTCCTGTGAGTCAGATACAGATTAAAGGTGATTGACAGAAAGGGTTAATGAAGAAACGCTATTCCAGTGTGCGGAACCAGTGTGGACTCTCCAGTTTGGCGGTTGAAAAAAGCAAGTGCTAGGTTTGGAGAGGTTTGGTTGGTTCAGTGGTTGTGAGAATGTACTGTTCTTTCAAAAGACACAAGTGTGGCCGCCAGCACCCATGCAGGGACTGCTCACAGCCACCTGTAACTCCCGCTTCAGAAGTGTGATGAGCAAGCATGGTGCTCTATGCCTTTACTCATAGCACAGGGAGGCAGAGGCAGATGGATGTCTTTTGTGAGAACCGCTTTCAAAAACCAACCAATTAAAAAAGGAGGAGGAGAGGGGCTGGAGAGATGGCTCAGAGGTTAAGAGCACTGGCTGCTCTTCCAGAGGTCCTGAGTTCAATTCCCAGCAACCACATGGTGGCTCACAACCATCTGTACTGAGATCTGGAGCCCTGTTCTGGCGTGCGGGCATACATCGAGGCAGAATGTTGTATACATAATAAATAAATAAATCTTTTTTAAAAAAGGAGGAGGAGGAAGAAGAAAGAACAATTAGCCTTGTTTACACTTTCCAATTAACCTAATGTTTATAGCCTTAAAAGTGGGTTTATGAGAGGTGATGTCTGTTTTATTTCCAATGTCATCTCTTGATTTTTGCAGTGTCTCATGTCGCCCAGGGCAGTTTTGAACCCCTAACCCTCCTGCCTCATTCTCCTTCCCAAGTACCTGATATTGCAGGTTTGTACCACCACGCCTAACATATCAAGATAGAACTTAAGATTCACTGAGCTGCCGTGTAACCCAGCTAAACATGTGATTCTGCCCCCAACCCTTACTCCGCTTGCTAAGTCAATCCAACCCGGCCTGTGCCTAGTTCCAGTGCTATCCAGTTAAAATATGCTGGCGTTTTTGCTGATGGGCACTGTGGAGACAACACCCCTCCTTTCTCTTTTAGCCTTCATTTAGAATTCCTTTCTTTCATATTTTGGTAATCGAAGCCTTGAAGTGGAACTGTAATCTGAGTCCCGCGTGTAATAACTGGGCTCAGCATGGGCATTTTGAAGCCGACGGTGCCGTCTTCAATGTCATTAGGCGATGTTATTTCAGGAGAGGCGCAAGAGGGTGAAGGGCTTCGCTGGCAATAGGGAATAGCACGGTGAGATCAGCACACCTCCAGTCTTCTGGATCTTGAGGCCACAGAACCTTCGAGAATGATCAGAACTTGTTTGTCCAGAGACTTCCATTGGCCCCTGAGCAGTGACAGCAAGGGGAGGTCTGAGCTTTGCCATTGGTCCTTCCCTCTTTCTTTTAGGTGCGCGCATGTGCACAGCACAGATGTGGCGGGCAGAGGACAGCCTCCAGCTCTCAGACACCTTTCACTTCTTGTTTGAGACGGGTCCCTCATTGTTCTGGAGCTCTATCTGTCCCCGTTTCCCATCTTGCCATCTCCGGGATTACAGAATATGCCATCACACCTGGCTTTTGGTATAGGGAGAAAATTTTCTAAATAGTTTTACTTATTTTATGTGTATGAGTGTTTTGTCTGCATGTATTTGTATGCGTACAATGTGTACCTTGTTTCCTTGGAGGCCTGAAGAGGGTATCAGATTCCCTGGAACTGGCGTTCTAGATGGTTGTAAGTCCCCATGTGGTCCTCTGTAAGTGCAGTCAGTATTCTTAACCCTAAGCTATCTCCCCAGAGTCGCCCCCTCTTTGAAACTTCAGCATTTATTTGTGTGTGCTGGTGAACATACATGTGTGTGCGTGAATGCTGTGGCGTGTGAAGGGCAAAGGACAACTTGTGGGGGTTGTTTTTCTTCTCCTACCAGAGATCAAACTTGGGTGAACAGTCGTGGCAGGAAGTGCATTATCCACAGAACCATCGTTCCAGCTCAAGAGCTGGGCTTCACTACAAGGCGTTTTAGCAGATTTAGGAATAGGCATTAGTGGAAAAGAGGGATGCTCAGGGGAAGAATAGGATACGTCCAAGAGCGTGGGTGTGGGCTTTAACCAGAGTCCCTGAGATGCTACTTTATAGGAGAAAAATATTTTTAGGGCCAGAGGCAATAGATTTCATCCCTAACATACCAGGGCCCTGAATCCCCAACACTACAAGGAAGAGTGAAAAGAAAGAGACTAGGAAAGTCTGTCTTCCATGCTAGTGTGTGAATGCAAAGTGTAAGACTCACCAGAGTTCTTTAGTGTAGTGTCTGAAGCAGGATCTTGACTAGTGATTGGACAACAGACTAAACAGACTTCTGCATACACTCACATACAAGGGTCAATCTTTAGGACATCCTGCTGACTGAGGTTTCTGTCCTGCCCAGTCTCACAGCCATTCAGTCCCAAAGAAACACACAGAAGTCTACATTAATTATAAATTGGTTGGCGTATTAGCTCAGGCTTCTTATTAACTCATCCTAAATTAGCCCATAATTCTTGTCTGTGTTAGACACATGGCTTGGTACCTTTTATCAACGAGGCATTCTCATCTTCCTCTGTGTCTGGATGATGAATGCAGACTGTGTCTTTCCTCTTCCCAGAATTCTCCTGTTCTCATTGCCTCGCCAATACTTCCTGCCTGGCTACTGTCCAATCAGCATTTTATTAAAACAATACAAGTGACAGGGTACAAGACCATTGTCTCACAGCAACATTGTGTATTCTATATGGTTGCTGAAGATGGATATAGAACTTATATCTTCATCATGGAGCCTCCGTTTCTCTGTGTTCCTCCATTTCATAGTTTATACTCTGGGAATCGAAGCATTGCTTGGACGAGGGGATTGAACTCACATATATGTGGCTTTGTCTCCCTCACAGCTCCTACAGAAGAATGGGCAGCTGTCCGTTGTCAATGGCATAGCTGAACAAGGAGGTGATCATGTCCCAGAGGGAAGCCAGGATGGGCAGGAGGAAGAAGTCATTGTTGAAGATGGTAAGCTGTCCTTGCAGGCCAGGCTGGCTTCGGCAGGACACTGGGAGCTGGAGGGCAGGCCGTAATCACAGTGAGCCATAAACTTTGTTGTTGCAGACTGTCAAAAGAAAGTGTTATACTGCTTCATGGTGGATGATGGCAACAGTACAGTCAGGTGGTCTCAAAAGGAGATATTTAACTGACCCTTTGGGTTCAGCCCTGTACTCAAGGGTTGACATCACGATCTATTCCTTCAATATTCTTACCTGGGACTTAGTGGTTTTTGTTTGTTTGTTTTTGTTTTGATTGCTTAAATCATTGTCCCTTCTCCGTGTGCGATGTCAGATGTGAATCTCATTGGAAATACTAAAATCATACTTGTTTTAGAAAAGTGATGCCCAACACCTCCCTGAACTAAAAATTAAAGTAACAGTTTCGCACCTCTCTAGAGAAGCCCATGTCAACCACACAGAGTTCCTGGAAGTTACATACATCCCTTTGCCTGAACTGTGATGTGCTTCATAGCTTCTGGCTCTTGAGTTGGGGAAAGGTCAAAGCGCTGGTGCATATTTAGCTAAAGTGTTGCTTCCATGTTGGTTCATGGGGCAGGAGCGTTGGGGTCGTGTTCCATTCAATTCAAGATATGGTGGAGCCATTGAGCTACTCAGCAGCTAAAGGTGATTGCCACCAAGACTGCCAATCTGAGTTCAATGCCCAGGACCCACATGATAGAAGGAGGGAACTGACTCCTGAAAGTGGTTCTCTGACCTACACATGCATGCGCACACAAGGTATATAAATAAACATAATTTTTAGAAGATATATTCAATGAGGGTTTGACATCTTGCAATTTGGCTCCTGTGTGCAATATAAATAAGAGACAGATGAAAGGGCTGGGCATTTCCTCGCCGATTCTTTGCACACATGGAACCCGTTTCTCCTCTCCTGTGCCCCCACGGTGCTGCGTCAAGCCGGGAACTGCTTTGAAGTTGGTGGGAACGCTGATCTTCATATATTACCACAGACACCATATAAAGTCAGAAATGCGCACACAGTCTCACAGACGGAGTATCTCCCTGACCTAGTGCGAGAGTTTCAAATAATACCCACCAGACAGCTGGAGTGGACCCAAATCAAATCCCCAGGACCAAGCCTTTGTCCTTTCCACGTTCGTTTCCAATTAAGCCAAAGAGCGGCTGGTGTGTCTGTGTGTGGAAGGTTGTGTGTGTACAGGTGCGTGTCTGTGTGTGTGGAGGCCCGAGGACGAGTGCAGGAGATGACCACTTGGTTTTTTCAGACAGACGCTCTCACCGGTCTGAAGCTTTTCACATAGGCTCTGCAGACCCCAGATAAGAAATAAATAAGGCTAAGAAGAGACTGCAAGAGATGAGAGGTGCTCAGAGTTCAGGTGGAGCCCGCTCTCTGAGATCAAGGGCAAGAGCATAACATTCGGGGACAGAAGAGAAGCTGGTCTCAGATGCATTAGCATCAGGGCTAGCGCTGAAGTGTGCAAGGCCCAGGTTTGATGCACAGATGTGCAAGCAATGAAAAGTTTATGAACAGAACTGAGAACAGCTAACGCCAGCACTTGTGGCCACCTCCCACATCACGTTAGTGTTAGAAGCCATGGCCTTGTGCATTCTAAGCATGCGCCACTGTCTGCCTACCTAGCTGCGTGGTCATTAGCAGGAGTCATGACAATGTCGTGGGCTAGGCAGTATTCCTGAGACTTGAACCAAGGTGATTAGAGTCTGAACTGACAAACACAACACCGTCCCCATGCAGGGCACACAAAGAAGCTGCCTGGAGGAAGTTTCCCATGAGCCTAACCTGCTGGTCACTGACTACAGGTGGCCTGGGATAGCTGCGGATGTGCCCAGAACAAGAGCCACAAGTTTACCTAAAACGCCAGGAGATTTTTTTTTTTTTACAATCTTTTTTTTTCTTATTTTTTATCGATTTGATTTGATTGATGGCACTTTTCTTGAATATAAACTTTGTGAATGACAAAATTGTGTTGTAGTATCACAACTATGGACAGGCTGAATGAAAGCCCAGGGAGGAAATCCAGGATTAGGAAAGAGGAAGTTAAAATCAGTGTGGTTTGGGATCATTTTGTGGACAGTTTGAGATCTCTGAAATATGACAGAAAAAGAAAGCTTCTTTTACTAAGTGATCTTCTTTTTTCAAAAAAAAAAAAAACTTATGTTTTACTTTCTTTGTGATGCGTATGTGTGGATGTTTGCCATACACTCACTTATTTGTGAGTGTGCAGAAATTTGAGTGAATTTGTGGGGTTTTATCTGTCTGTATGTCATCTATCTATCTGTCTGTCTATCTATCTATCTATCATGTGCCTGTGTTAGTGTGTGTGTGCGTGTGTGCGTGCGTGTGCGTGCGTGTGCGTGCGTGCGTGTGCACGCCACAGTGCATATGTGGAAGCCAGAGAATTGCCTGCAGGAGTCAGCTCTCACCTTCTATTGCGTGAAATGGAATTCAGGCTGTCAGGTTTGAGCGCAAGCACCTTTACTCATTGTGCAATATTGCAAGTCCATGAGTGGGCTTCTTTTTTTTTTTTTTTTTTTGGTTTTTTGAGACAGGGTTTCTCTGTGGTTTTGGAGCCTGTCCTGGAACTAGCTCTTGTAGACCAGGTTGGTCTCGAACTCACAGAGATCCGCCTGCCTCTGCCTCCCGAGTGCTGGGATTAAAGGCGTGCGCCACCACCGCCCGGCCATGAGTTGGCTTCTTATGTGACCTAGCTGTTATATAGGCTGGATGTATGGGATGGAGTCAGGCACACGTCCCACAAGACCCTGAGAGCATGGTGTCCCCTAAGAGTCTGTTTCCTGGAGGCTTGCTGTTTGCTGTCCTTTCCCTCCCCTCCAGATGTGATCTCTCAGGACGTTCCAGCCACATGGCTAAACACCAGCTTTTATAGAAACCCATTCTGTCTCCACCCATGACTGTATTCCATGACTTCCCTGAGGAGATCCAGACTGTTGACCATGGCTGGCCTGGGAAGTCTGGGCACAACCCAAATGTTGAGTGTCGGAAGAATGGAATGAAACAGACTCTGTCCTTCATAAGATCCTGAACTCAGCTTCTGGGAAAGGCTAACCAACCCTGGGGAGGGCTGGAGAGCCCGCCATGAGAGTCTCTTCCAGCGGCCTGTTCTATAGGCAGAAGGCTATTCCTTTGTTTTGTTTTTTTTTTTTTAATATTTATTTATTTATTATGTATACAATATTCTGTCTGTGGTGCAGGCCAGAGGAGGTCAGAGGAGACCTCATTACAGATGGTTGTGAGCCACCATGTGGTTGCTGGGAATTGAACTCAGGACCTTTGTAAGAGCAGGCAATGCTCTTAACCTCTGAGCCATCTCTCCAGCCCCCTATTCCTTTGTTTTTACCTTCATCTTCTCTGCCTGGCCGTAATAATGCATAGCCCAGTAGAGCTGACGTGGATGGAATCCTCATGTTAAATTCTTCAACAGCATTTTTGCATGCTTTTCTTCTGATATCACTTTTAAGCCTGTAATTAGGCGCTTTTTTATGTATATTTATTTATTTGCGTGTGTGTGTGGGGGGGGGGGGACGTCAGAAGACAGTTTGTGGGAGCTGGTTCTCAACCTTCCTTGGGAGTTCTAGGAATTAAACACTGGTTGCCAGGCCTGAGAGCAAGGGCCTTTATCCCTGAGCCATCTCACTGGCTGGAGATGCTCTAAGGAAAAGTGTATGTGCACATGCATGCATGCATTCAGAGGCTAGAGGAGGCCATCACCCTCCTTCTCGACCTTGTTTGGAGAGACTGGATCCTGCGTGACACTACAAGCTCACAGTTTCATCAGCCATCTTCCTGGATCTGCAGGCTCCCTCCCCCAGCGTTGGGGTGATAGCACCCCACAGCCCTGCCTGGCTTTCACATGGGCCCTGGGAATTTAAACTCAAATCCTCTGGCTTGCCCAGCAAGTGCTCCCCCCTCATCTCTCCAGACCCCTGTGGTTAGGTTAATGTGGTTCTTTCTGGAAATCAGAATCTACCCGAAAGATGACAATTGTATAAACAGAAACACAGTTTTGAATATGTAAACACTTCACTGTAGGCTTTGGAGGACTCTGGTTTCTACTATGGTCTGCTTAATAATAAAAACAAGTTTAGACCCACGTTAATCCTTGGGAGAATTGGTCAACGGTGGCATTTAGGATTTGATGAGCTAAACTAATGAGAGTAAATTACCATCAAGGGGCATTCCTGCTGAAGGGTTTCTTTAAAGTGATAGGTGGCATTTCTGAGGTTGCGGGTGTAGTAGTGATAGAACAATAGCATACTGGGGGCTCTGGATTTGATTCACAGCACCACCAAAAAGAAAAAGGAAAATGTCATCCGGGTATGGTAATTTACACCTGCCTATGATTCCAGAATTTGGGTGCCTGACACAGAAGGATTGCTTCCAAGTTCAAGGCCAACTTGGGCTACGTAGTGAGTCTCAGAGTTCTTCTGATACCAATTTTCTGTATTTGATTTCACTGTTGTGATTCAATACTCTGATGAAAGCAATTTCAGACAGGGTTTACTGTGACTCACAGTCCCCACGGCAGGGAGGTTGTCAGCAAGAGCTTGACACTGGTCACGTGGGGTGTGCCATCAGGAGGCTGAGAGCCACCATACAGTACTCAGCTGGCTTTTACTTCCCTGCAGGCCAGACAGCACGCCCAAGGAATGGTACCGCCTTTTGTGGTGGTTATTGAACCCCAATTAACCTAATGAAGATAATCCTTCACAGGCAAGGACAGAGGCTGACCCAATCTAGAAAATCCCTTGTCCGTGTGCCTTGGAGGCCTAGGCAGTTCTAGGTCTTGTGAACTTGACGGTTAGCATCAACCATCACAACTCAAGAACTGGCTGGCACCAGCTTTAGACAGACAGATGTGAATGTTTCCCATTGCAACTTGCTTTCCTTTTCTGAAATTAAGAAATACCGATAATTCAATGACATAGACATTTTTTCTTTGTAAGATTTCTGCCTGGCCTCTCTCCCTTTTTCCTTTCCTCCCTTACCTTAGAAACTGTAAGTGATAGAACGGTTGACTAAATATATTCTAAGCTGAAAAGTAGATTATACAGGTGGGGAAATAGGGGGCTATGGAATTTCAGAGTGAGCTTTTGAAATATTTAGCTAGGTGGTGGTGGTGCACACTTTAAATCCCAGCACTCAGGAGGCAGAAAGATGGTGGATGTCTGTGAGTTCGAGGCCAGTCTGGTCTACAGAAAGAGTTCCAGTACACCCAGAACTCCACAGAGAAGCCTTGTCTCGAAAAACAAAACAAATTTTACTTATTTACGTGTGTGTGTGTACATATATACCTGCCACATACCTGCTAGGCAGGTGCCCCACCTCGTGGCTACACTCCGTACTGCCTCTGTTTCCTTTCTGAGATTTGCCTTATTGCAGAATCTATGAACCAAAAACGACACTTCTCCGTCTTCCTGGTCACGTGTGTAAAAGAACAGTGGTGTTTGCTTTCGGTCGCTTTTCTTCACATGGGCATTGCATGGTTGGCACACCCAGAGCTGAGGGCATTTTATGCCAACGGCAATGGCCGTGGCATTTGTCCTACACTGCTATGTGGTTTGAAAGAGTTAGCCAGGTGAGCCAACGCATGGCATGCGCATCCCAGAATACAGGGTAGTATTTCCATTACACGTGCTCAGCCTGCAGCTCGCCCTCCCCCATCCCCAAGGGCCTTGGTTAACGCTGAGGTCTCCAGAGAGTCTAGTCCTCATTTCCCAGTAACCCACTTTCCCACAGCTTCACGCTATTCCCCAAGTGCAGGCATCAGTGGAGGACTCGCGACTCAATTATTTAAAGGCTGAATTTGCCGCATCGTGGAGAATTCATTTGGTGGTGGTGCTTGTGTCGTCACTAGTTTTATTGAGTCTGAGCTTTCCTATCCCTGCTGCTGAATGCCTTTGGGATATGGGAAGACCAACGGTGGCCGCTGCGTAATGACCGTCCTCCCTGTGAGCCTGTTACCTTACAGACAATCCACAGCTTTATCTGGAGCACATGTGCACTAAGACTTGCTCTTGGTCCCTGTGACAATGATCCCACACTTGCTTTTTCCCTAAGGAGTGCTTTCCCTACTCAGAAGAAATAATTTATGATTTCTTTTCTATTTCTAAGCTTGTGACATAATCTTGCTTAGATTTTTAGGAAGATCTTCCGACCACCCCGATTATCCTCCATTCTACCTGCTTTTCTTGTTACCAGCTGTTAACATCTGGCATCTGATGCCTCTCTCCTCCATGATGGAGAGTAGGGTCAGGGCTGGGGAGGTGGTGAAGGTGCTCCTTCCCTGTGGTTAGATTTTGTAACCTGCCTTGCTTTGTTTTTGTTAAGAGTCTCCCTGTCTAGCCTAAGATTACCTCAAACTCAGGGTAGACTTCCTGCCTCTGCCTGGCCGGTTCTGCCATTATAGGTGCAAGTACCGTGCCTGCCAGTACCCTGGCCTTTTGGGTCTTGTTGCACGGGGTGAAAGAAAGCTAGAACCCTTCCAGAGCTCCCAGCTGGGCCCTAATGTGTGCTTCCTGCTGGCGCGCATCTGTAATCGCCCAGACTTGTCCGTGAGTGAACAAGGATTCCTGGAAATCTCTGTGGACAGAGGGAAGGCCTCCTGCCCACAGCACACGGTTTGTGTCCAGATCCAGTAACGGTGCACGGTGTTTTCTCAAGCTCTGTCCTGTTGTTTTGGTGGTGTTTTTAAAACTGAAGAGCGCTAATGCAAAGTAAGCCTTGAACTCGGGTGAAAGGCCTTCATTGTGCCATCCCTCCCTGCTCCCTGCTGGTGTTGGAAGAGCCCAGGCAATCCTCCTGTCTCAGCTTCCCAAGTGCTAGGATGATAGGTGCATGTCACTGTGCCCTGCTTCTTTGTCCTCTTTCTAAATTATTTGATTAGAGAAGCAAAACTCAAGATGAAGGTGTTTGATTTCATTCACACACACACATGCATGTGACCTTCGTTTGACTGTGGAGTCCGTTTCTACCTGTAAAATGAGCGTTCTCATCTATCTCCAAAGCCTGACTCATCAGTATTTCCCCTTTGGGCCAGAAACCACAGAGGATTAGCTCACATAGGCACCTGAGCATCCTGAGTCAGGTGCTTAAAATGTCATTATGCGTATTTAGAAAATGATTTCTTTGATTTTTTTTTTCTGAACCTGATGCTAAAAGTCATTTTCTGGATTTGAAGTTTTAATTTTAATTGGATGAAAGGTTTGGGAGGGAACATTGTAGTCAACAATAACTTTCTTCAGGGTCATCGAGGGGTGAGAAAAGGAGGTTAGCGGCTTTATAGTGAGTGTGGTCCCAAGATGTCACATGGATCTCTGGTGCGTTTGTTCTGCTGAGCTCCTGGAAGGTTGGGACTGAACAGGAAGGATAGATGGAAAAGATGTTGACAAAAGCCATTGCTTCCCTGTCAGCTAACTCTGGAGGTGTCGCCTATAGAAGGCTGTAGTTTCCTGCCGTTCTGCTAATTCTGAAGGTGTCGCCTATAGAAGGCTCGAGTTTCCTGCTGTTCTGCCCCCGGCACTGTTTGGAGCTGTGTGCTTTGCCGGGGTGATTGGGGAGGGCAGCGAGTGTGTTCTGTTATTTGACTTTCTGCCGCTATGAAGAAATCCTTAAGGAAGTTGACTGGCAAAGAGAAAAGGTTCCGTTTGGCTTCTGCTCTGTAGGCTGTAGTCCAAGAATGAAGGCATCTATTGCTTTGGGTCTGGTCCAGATAACCAGGACCAGAGCAGGTGAAGGAATGAGATGCTCACCTCATGCTGGGAAGCAAAATGAACAGGAAGGAGGCTGTCCCATAATCCGTTTCAGGGGTGTGCCCCAATAACTTAAGGCCTCCCACTACAGTCCCCCTTCTGAAGGCATGTGGCACCCTCCAATAACACCACGGCGGGGGGGGGGGGTGTGTGGATGTCCAGCATTCCAACCGTAGCAGTTAGGCAAAGGAAACGTATTCTCTTTAAAAGTCAGCCTCTGGGCCAGCAAGATGGCTCAGCAGGTAAAGGCAATTGCTGCTCAAGTCTGGCAACCTGAGTTCAAATCCCTGGAATTCACATAAAGGTTGAAGGAGAGAACTGGCTCCTGCACAAAGCTGTCCTCCAGACGCACAGCCACGCACACATACACATAGCAGACACACAGACACCTAAAATCAGTGCATGACAACCTCGAGCTTTTCCCATTTGAGGCCAGCTTGTTTTACATAGCGAGTTCCAGGCCATCCAGGTCTCTAAAATAACAACAACAAATTTATTTACCCCAGCTTGTGCTAGTACTTTTGAGGTATTTTTTTTTATTGCTATTATTGCTCAAATGTCTGTTTAAAGTCAAGTAGTCCCTGGCCCTCTGGTGATATGTGCATTAGTTATTGAGGTGAAAAAATAATGTATGATTAGTCTAATAAGTGTATCTTTTTCTCTTCTTTCTTTCTTTTTTTTTTTAAGATGAGGATATCTGTATCTGGCCTAAAATTCAAGAAATCTCCCTCCTTCAGCCACCCAACTGACAGTATTAAAGCTATGTACCACAATGCATGGCTGCTTTAATGTATCTTGAAATATTTAAAGTTTTGTGTGTGGGGGTGTGTGTTCGTGTTCATGTGCTTATACAGAGGTTGCCAGAGTTGGGATTGGAGTTGGGATTTTCTTTCCATCATATGAGTCCCAGGGATCGAACTCAGGTCACCAGACTTGACAGCAAGTGGTTGTTGTTTTGTTTTGTTTTTTGACTGAGCCATCTCTCCAGCCCCCAGCTTTAATTTGTCTTAACATAGGTGTGTCACGTGTAGAAAAGTGCCAAACATGTGTCCGCTACCTCATTGCTATAGCAAAGCTCTAGACCAGATGACATCATGACAGACCTTTGTTCTTCTCAGAGTCTGACGAACAGTTTTGAGGAATCCTGGGGTCTCTCCTTGGCTTGCAGGGGACTGCTTTTCTGCTGACCCACGTGTCCTTTTTTCTGCATTCCTGGATGTCTCCACATGTTCAAATTTCTTTTCATGAGGAGGACACCAGATAGTTTGGGTTAGAGCCCACCCTAACTGACCTCATTTAAAATGTTTTTTAGTATTATTTATTTATTTATCTATCTATCTTGTTTTTTTTCGAGTTGGGGTTTCTCTGTAGCTTGGAGCTTTTCCTGGAACCAGCTCTGCAGACCAGGCTGGCTTCGAATTCCCAGAGATCTGCCTGCCTCTGCCTCCCTAGTGCTGGGATTAAAGGCATGCGCCACCAACGACTGGCTTAGTTTTTTTATTTTTAAGAACTCTCAGCCAGCCAATGGTGGTGCACGCCTCTAATCCTAGCACTCTGAGAGGCAGAGGCAGACAGATCTCTGTGAACTCAAGGCCCGTGTGTTGTACAAAGTAAGTTCCAGGACAGCTAGGGATAAACAGAGAAGCCCTGTCGAGAGAGAGAGAGAGAGAGAGAGAGAGAGAGAGAGAGAGAGAGAGAGATTCCCCATGCTTGTCTTGTTCTATAGCCCAGACTAATGTCTTGGTAGAGCCACGGTTCTTGGCTCAATTGCCTGGGATGCGGCTCAGTCGGAGTATTTATCTAGCGGACACAAAGCCCTAGCTTCTACCCCACAACCACACAGTTGGGATGTGCTGGCACCTGCCTGTGAAGAAGCGCTCAGGAGACCCTCAGCCACATTAGCCCCATTCAAGGCCAACTTAGGGTGCATGAGATCTTGTCTTTAAAAATGAAAAAAAAAAAAAAAGAAGAGGGAATCCCTACCCAAATGAGGTACCAGGTGGTGGGAGAGGAGTTACCCTGTCACCATCCCTGTGGTTGTTAGACCAAAAGTCAAGTTTGGGACCAAGAAACCTTAGTGGAAGATAGCTGCGAGGATGGACGTCAGGTCCCTGCTCTCTATTACCTCCTCTTCTGGGGAGTTTTCTCCATAAAAGGAGGCCTGAATGTCTGCCTCCCTCCGGCTGCCCTCCCAGGCACTTCCTGGGCAGAGCGCGCTCACCTCCCTTTCCACAGGCAGCCCTGTTTGCAGGCATCTGACATGTCTTTCCTTTTATCTGTCCTAATGTCTCCAGAGAAAAGGACTTAAGGATATTTCCAGCAGGAATGTGCTCCGTGGAAGCCTGCCAAAGCTAGCTAGATTTCACTATTACTTGCTACTTCTCGTTTCTATGTTGATTTCTCAATCTCTTTAAGACAGGAAAGTAAAGTCAGACATGGTACTGTTTGCTGGGAATCCCAGAGGCACTTGGGCGGTAAAAGTGGGAACAACGGTTCAAGGTCCCCTTCAGCTATATATTGAGTTCAAGGCTAACCTGGGTTACATAAGACCTTGTTTAAAAGAAAAAAAAAAGCTGGGTAGTGGTGGTGCACACCTTTAATCCCAGCACTTGGGGGGTAGAGGCAGGCAAAATCACTGAGCTCAAGGCCAGCTTGGTCTACAAAGTGAGTGCCAGGACTGTTAAACAGAGAAACCTTGTCTCAAAAAAACTAACAAGAAAAAGGGCTGGAGAGATAGTTCAGTTGATGAACATGCTTTTGGACTTCAGTAAAGCCCCAGAAGCTACATTTAACAAGTCAGATATGGAACATGCTTATAACCCCAGTACTGAGGAAGTTAAAGTTCCTGGGACTTAATGGGCAGCCAATCCATCAAGTCTACATGGTGTATTCTAGGCCAGGGATACACCCTATTTTTAATTGTTTCATGTGTATTGGTGTTTTGCCTGCATGCATGTCTGTGTACAATGTAGGTGCTAGGATCCAAACCCACGACCTCCACAAGTACAGCTAGTGCTCTTAACTGCTGAGCCAACTTCCAGCCCCAAATATGGCAAATTAAAAAAAAAAATAGCTGCTATTGTTATTATCTTTATCTTGTGCGATTGTCATTACAGTGGGTATGTGCGTGCGTGTGTGTTGTGCGCGCGCGTGTGTTGTGCATGCGTGTGTGTTGTGTGCATGCCACAGTGTTCATGTGGTGGTCTGAGAGCAACTTCCCCTGGTTGGTTCTCTCCTTCCACCAAATAAGGTCACAGACATCTAACTAAAGCCATCAAGTGTGATAGTGAGAGCCATCTCGCCAAGCCTTAAAAGTGATTTTTCAGAATCCCTGACAGCATGTGTCTGGCCCTAAATTCAATTCCTAGCATAACAAATACAAACGAACAAAACTGCCCAGAAAGTCAATCAAGAGTCTCCATGGCTGGAGAAGGCCTTCCCGAGGCCCTTACCACGATGACATACTAATCTCAGACTTCTAGACTTAGTTAAAGGTTAAGAAATGGACACCGCTTGTCTAGGGGCTGCGTGCCGGGTGTACGGTACTTTGTATCATTGCCCAAGACGGCAAAGAGACTCAGCAAAATGAACTTGTTTTCACCACCATTGTCAAATCTCCACTCCAAGTGTTTCCCTCGCCAAGTTAATTTCCGCTCAGTGTGTTCAGACACACTGGGATTCCATCACGGTCAGCATGATGGATGCGATGCTGTCCAACCTGCCGCCATCCAGACCGAAGCCCTAACGTGGCTCCTGGAGACTTCAGCCTCCTGAAGCTCACGGAAAAGACTCTCTACCACACGTTTCCATTCAGTAAGCTCGAAATCTAGGAGACTCACTTGGGGGAAGTTCCTTCCCCACTTCTGTTAGACACTGCCCTATTGCTGTCAAGAGACACCATGACCACGGCAGCTCTTATAAGAAAAAGCACTTAACTGGGGACTTGCTTACGGTGTCAGACGGCCTTTCCATTATCCTCTTGGCAGGGACATGGAGGGAGCATGTGGCACACATGGTGCTGGGTTAGCAGCTTCGAATTAGGTCCTGATCCCAAGGCAGAGAGAGAGAATACTGGGCCAGGTGTGTTCTTTTGAAACCTCCAAAGCTACCCCTAGTGGTACAGTTCCTCCAACAAGGCCACACCTCCCAATCCTTCTCAAATAGTGCCATTCCCTGAAGACAAAGCATATATATATTATATATAATATGCATATATGTATATGCACATATGTACATACACGTGTGTATATACACACATACATACATACAAATATATATAAACTTTTTCCTTTGTGCTTTCTAATGTAGCTACTAGAAGGTTTGAGGCTGCCATTATTGTTGAGGTAGACACTGCTATAATAGAGAATTAGGTGGTGTCATGTATACAATCGCCATTATTTCTTCTGCATCTGTAGCCTCAAAGTACACCACTCCTTTTAAGACGTAAGGAAAAATGGGGAGCTGCTCAGTGAGTGAGGTGCTGGCTATGGATGCAAGCATGAGGATCCCAGCACCCTCATAAAAGTAGGGTGCTATGGCTCATGTCTAATTCCAGCGCTGGGAGGGTAGAGACGGCCGGATCATGGGGTCTTGCTAGCCAGACAGTCTAGCTGAAATGACAAGCTCCTAAATCACTGAGAGACCCTGTCTCAAAAGCAAGGCGGAAAACAATGGCAGAAGACGTCAGACATTGACTTCTGGTGGGTGCACACACACGCACAAGGACGTACAACACACAGTCACACTAGCAAATAATTTTTAAAGATACATGTCACACCTGCATTTGGAACTACATCACATATACCTTTTGCTCTGAATAAATGGGTGTGGGTTTGGTTTACTTACCCCCATAATCCCAGCATCCAGGAGGCAGGGACAAATAGATTTCTGTGAGTTCCAGGTGTGGTAGTTGGCAACCAAACCCAGGTCCTCCATCGGAGCAGCACACACTCTTAACTGCTGGTCCATCTTTCCAGCCCTCCTTCAAATCGAGTTTTTAATGCCGATTTTCCCCCACGCTCTTTAAGTGATTTAAATTTCCATGCTCTCCAGATAATTTATTTGGATTTTTCAAATTTAGATAACCATATCTATGTTAACAAGTCCAGTGCCTCTGGACCGTAAAATTCTATAAGCCAGCGCCGTTGATGCATAGGCAGAGACCTGAATGCGCAGAGCCCTGTAAAACCAGCTATCCTGTCTCTAACTTGTCAATTACAGATATTCGGTATAGCCTTTATTAGCCTTTAATCCCAGCATTCGAAAGGCAGAGACAGGCATATCCCTGAGTTTGAAACCAGCCTGGTCTATAGAGTGAATTCCAGGACGTCCATCACGACTCAGAGAAACCCTGTCTAATAGTCAATAATTCTTTGGGACTGCCGATTCCATACCTAATCAGCCAACCGTGGAATCAACTAGCCTCAGATCAAACAATCTGCATGCTTATGCATGTGTGCATGCTAGTGTGCTCTCTGAACATGCGCAGACATTTTTCCCTGCTAGTACCGCTAAGCAAGACAGCATGACCACTGTTAGCCAGGGTTTGCATTTTGTTAGGTGTTATGAGTAATCTAGAAGCGATTTAATGTTTACTATTGAGATCCAGGCATGAGGACACACATCTGAAATCCCAGCATTGGGGAAACCAAGGCAGGAAAGTGGTGATTGAAGCCTAACCTGGGCTACCTATACAGGAAGACCCTGCCTCAAAATGAATCAAACAGAAACACAAAAGCCAGGTATAAGTAGTGCCTGCTTTTGTTATTCCAGCACTTGGGAGGTGGGTAGAGATAGGAAGATAAGGAATTCAAGACTAGCCTGGGCAACAGGAGCTATTATCTCAGAACAGACAAACAAGACACTCCCCCCCTCCCACACACAAAGTGGACAGGTCAGTCTGTACTGTGCAGTTGGAGTAGACCCTTGTGGTGTGCAGTGTCCTGTGTAATCTTCAAGACAGCAATGCATACAATGAGGCCAAATACGCTGAGTCACCAGACAATATCCCTATGTCCCCAAAGGATCTTCGGAACCTTTCTCTGCTCCCAAAGATCAGTCTAGGGGAGGGTGTACCCTGGACAACAAAGTCCATAACTGAAGCTGGCAGGGGCTGCTTGCCTCCCAAACAAGACTTCTTATCAAGACGTAGGTGTATGGGAAACTTTTTTCATTTCTAATTGTGAGTCTCCCCTCCCCTTCACTGTGGTTTTCTTTAGTTGTGTCTTAGGTCTGTGTCATTCCCCCCCCCCGCCCCCCCATGCGACAAAGTATATGTAAGTTTTATTATCTTAACTTTTTGCATGTAGATGTGGTTTGGGGTTGTGATACAGCCTTGCTAGGTAGCCCTGGCTAGGCTAGTTTTTGATATGTAGCTTAGGTCGGCCTCAAAAGTGGCAGTTCTACCTCAACTTTCTAGATCCTGGGATTATAGGTGTAAACCACCAGTTCTGACTACCTTAACCACTTTTTAAATTTTTATTATCTATGCATGGTTGGTTGGCCTGCACATATATCTGCACTGTTCTGTGTGTCCTGATGTCTTCAGAAGTGAGGAGAGGACATCAGGTCCTTTGGAACTGGAGTTACAGACAGCCGTGAGCTGCCTTGTGGGGTCTGAGAGCTGAACCTGGGTCCTCTGCAAGAGCAGCCAGGGTTCTTCAGCTCTGAGCCAGTCCTTCAGCCCCCGCCGACTTCATCCATTTGAATCTCTGCTGTTTCCTTATGGAGATGCATTAAACTTGTTTACCCTGTGTCCGTCGATGGACGCCAAAGCTGCTGCCGTCACTTTGTTCCCGATGTCACCATGAACTGGCATGTCTGGGTTTTCCTGTGGGTGTGTGTTCTCATTTCTCTTGGGTGTATACCTGTTGCTGGGTCATCTGGCAACTGTTAGACTTTGGGGAAGTCCCAGGCATTTTCCAAATCAGCCTTGCTGTTTTCCTTGCTGCTGGCAGCGGTTTTTCATTCCCTGTTATTGCTGTCATTTGGTTATTAGCATCCTGGTGGGTGTGAAGTGGTTTTAATTTGCGTATTTCTAGTGGATAATGTGGAACATCTTTTCATAAGTCCGTTAATATTTCTCTCAGATTTTTATTTTTTTAAGTAAAAAAAAATTTTTCTCTTGAGATTTTTTTCTTTACTTTTATTTCATGTGTATGAGTTTGTCTTAGTGTATGTTTGTGCAAGCCAAGCAATGTTGGTGTATGTCTTTAATCCCAACTCTCGGGAGGCAGAGGCAGAAAGATCTCTGTGAGTTTGAAGCCAGTCTGGTCTACAGAGTGAGTTCCAGGACAGCTGAGCGTACACAGAGAACTACTGTCTTGGGGGGGAGGGGGATGAAAAGAAATGTCTCTCTCTCTCTCTCTCTCTCTCTCTCTCTCTCTCTCTCTCTCTGTCTCTGACAGAGTTTCTCTGCAGCAGCCTTGGCTGTCCTGGAACTCACTCTGTAGACCTGTTTGGACTTGAACTCACAGAGATCCCCCTGCCTCTGCCTCCCAAGGACTGGGATTAAAAGCATGAGCCACTACCGTCCAGTTACAAACTTCTTAAAGTTTTAGAAATTCTTCCTAGTGTTGTTTCTTGCTGGCATCTCCAGCTCTCCCTTTCCTTTCTGGGCCTCGGCACATGTGCTGTTAGGAACAGTAGCTGTATTCGGAACACCATGAGTCCCTCAGAGTCACGCTCTCCAGGTATTGCACCATACTATTGCCCCTCTGTGCCCCATCTTTTCCTAGGCCAGCTCAGTGTTACCCCCCAGGGTAAGCTAAATGATCCTTTCCTGGGTTTGGCTGCCACTCACAACTGAGATTACTGAGGCTCAAGACAGCATCTGATTGGCTCCCAGTGGGTTTCACTCCACAGAAATGGAGCAAGAACTTGGCAAATATTTGTTGGAGGAATCATGCAGATTTAAGAAAACAGCCCCTTCCCAACACGCACACACACACACACACACACACACACACACACACCCCTATTATCCACCAAATGATGACCGTATATTATCTTACTCTTTTTCTTCCTACGGTGATGCTGGATTTAAACAACTTATTTCAACATGAGTGGAATGGAAGAAAGTCGCTTGCATTTACTGTGACCTCCTGCCTGAGCTCTCTGTGGTTCTCCTGATTGACGGCCTTTCTTATTAAGGTCAGACCCAGAGGGCTTGTTGAGCAGCCCTGCCAACCACTCTGGCCTTCATAGCTCAGGGTGGTAGAGATCCCAGAGGATGGGGCTAGGAGAGCCAACTCCTTTTACACCGTCCATTGCTCTGCCTTCTGGCGTTAGCTGCCTCTAAGAATTTCATTTGAGACGCGTAGGTATTGTCTCCTGTGTCATGAAAGCAAAGAGCGTATACTTGCTCTGGTTGTTTTGTTTCCTTTGTTTTTTTAAAGCTTCATTTTGTGTCTGAATTTTCTATCTAGGGAATTTCCCCCTTAGCTATTGCAGTAGCATTACAATTTGGAGTCAAAAGGGAAGGTGTTAGTGATACGATTGTATCAGCCGGTAAGTCCGGAAGAGCCGGGTTGCCAGTGCTGTGAAGGAAGACTCCTGGGACACTCAGGGGAAGTTTCTTGTTTAAGGCAGTCGCTTCTGCCTCTAGGGGCTTCTTATCCCTCTACACACAGTCGGGATAGGTGTGTGTGGTGGGGTGGTGACTGAGCTGTCTGGAACCCCACCTGTTGGAAATGCAGAGAGAGGGCAAAGGTCTGTTCCCGGGTCTTAGTCAATCAAGATAAGGCCTTGCTCACCTTGACTCACAGCCCCGTTAGGTGTTGTCTGGGAAGCTGTAGGAAATTGCCTAGCTGGAACTGGCCTTTTCTTCTGTCTTCCTAAGCCTGAACATGGTGCGTCGCGCCCTCTGGTGGCAAGAAGGAGTGGCCAGAAGCCATGTGTGACAGCTGGGCTGGGCTTCAACCTATCTTTGATTTTTCTTTAGCACTCCCCTCCCACATGTCCCTTGTCTTTGCCCACTCTTTTCCACACTGATACCCTCGCTCCAGGCCCCTAAACAGTCATGAATAAGGCCTTCAGGTCTGAAGAGAAGAGCGATAACAAAACCTTTCATTTCGGGGTGTGGATAGGCTGTTTGCTCAGACGGACAAGGCACGCACCCTGTGATAAAATAAGAAAAAGGAAAAAAGAAATCTCCGGGTGTCTAATGGACCTTTCCTAAAAGAACACCCAGTTCATTTATTACTTGTTTCTTCGTGGAGAAACAATCTCAAGACTAACGGAAAAGGAAATACCGAGCTGCCTGAATTTTAATACGGCTTCTGTTTTATTTGCTGTACGTTAGAGGCAGGAGAATGTTGGTGTGCTTTGAGCCAAATCTTTAGCTCATTTCTACCCTGCAAAAGGGAAAGACCTAAGCCTCAGACATTTCTGCTTTTGAAAAAGTTGTCCTGAGTGAATTCTGAGGAGTTGCTTTGTAACACCCTTCGCGAAAAGCCTGGGAACAGGATTGCAGAGAAGCTGTGGATCGTCACACCGGCCGGTGTGTAGGGAACAGATGGCAACATATAAAATACCATAGGCTTTAAAAGGGGAGTGCCGTTTAGCACCTCACCAGCCTTTAAATCAGCTGAAGGACACAGAACACGGCGTTCAAAATCCGAGAATTTAATATCTGTGCAGTTATCGCCTTTACATAATTTTAGACGTTTTGAGATGCAGGAGTCGGTGCCAGGAATGAAATCACCGCGTGGATCAAATACTGGTTCTTGGGGTCTCGTTCACCCCAGAGACTTTAGAAAGGTCCCTGGGCTTGTCGCTGTGGACCACGCACAGAGACGAGCGGGGTAAAACGGGGCACGTGACTTCCCTAGGTCCTGCGGCCAAGTCAGGGCAGAGGTGTGGGCGGGAGGGCTTGTGGGCGGGACCTTGCCTGGGCGGGGCCTGGGGCGAGGGCGGGGTCCTCCTATAATTAGCGGAGAAGCGTCCCCCGTGCTCATTGCTGCACCTCTAGGGCGCGGGAAGCTCCCTGACGCTCTGAGGGTGGTTGGGACTTAGTTCCTTCTGATCACACCGGCGCCTTACTGGGTTAGCGGGGAGGATACGGAGGTTTCTGCCAGCTGCCGCAGGAGGGCAAAGACTGTTGTTAAATATGCTGGGGACGATTACCATCACAGGTAAGACTTCGTTCTCCCTCGGTGGCGGGAAAGTACTTTTTCTTCCTGCAGATGTGACTCTCGGAGGAGAGTCTCAAATGCTGAACAGTGGCTGAAACTTTTTTGGCTCTTAACTTCTCTCCCTGCATTTTCCTCAGGAGAGCGTTTCGTGGTCCCACAGGAACCAATGGACCCACGCTTTATTTTTATTTAAACCAAAATCTTCCTGGAAGCGCTAATGGAAAGATGTATTTAGTTAGGGGCCATATCCTTTCTTTACCCTTGGGGAAGTGGGAGGGGGCTGTCGAGGAGCCACGGCAGCCAGCTGAATTGAAAACGTGTCATATTGGCTGCCCATAACCTGTTCTAGTTAGTCTCATTTTTTAAGTTTCTGTGTCTGAGAAATTGCAAGTGTTCGGGGCTTTCTGGTGCATACTAATAAGAACATTGGGGTGAAGACGTGTATCAGACTAATGCTTTAGTTTAGTTCTAACTTAAGTGGTTGGCATGAGTAAAACCATAGTTCCTAAAACTATAGCAAGAAACACCGTTAAGATGTTAGTAAAAATCGTCATAAAGAAATGAACTTTGTTTTTTCCTATGCTTGTTTTCTAGGAATCTAGTTGTACGGGTCCTGATGGAAAGCCTGCTTTGTAGAGGGTAGGCTGCCTATGCCAGGCTTTCAGAATGCCTTTACTTTTGATCGACTTAGGCAGTTGTGCTGTGGCTGGGCTTCTTAGGAGATTGTGTGTTTGTGTTTTCTTTCCCTTTCGCCCCCTCAGAAATTAAACTCCACTTGCTAGCTTACATTTCTAAGAAACAGCTCTGATTTAAATATTTTGAAATGGACATTGCCAAATCTGTTGTCTTAAAGTGGGGCATAAACTTTCTGTGGCTTCAGTGTTTTCTCTATGTAACTGCTCCCCCCACCCCCCCAAACTGTGTCTCCCTGTGGAATTTTAAATGAATTTGAAAGTTAGCAACGCTAAAAATATCTCTCACTTCCTATAGTTTATGCTGAGGGCTCCTTCATTGTCTGTCTGTCTGCTCTCTCGCTTGTCTTTCTACCAGTGGCCGGTGTGGAAATTTGTGAAACCTAGAAAATAATAGACACACAAAACTTTAACGTGTAGATGTCTCTGTCAGTCTGTGTGTGGATATGTGGATGCAGGTGCCCGCCCTCTGAGGCCAGAGATACTGGGTCCCCTAAAACCTGCAGTTACAGGCACTTTTTTTAGTTGTCTGGCTTTGGTGCTAGGGTCTGAATTTCTGGCCTCCGCAAGAGCTGTGTGCTCTTTTAACTGCCTAGCCCTCTGTCCAGCCCCCAATTCATTATTAGTTCTTACACGGATGAAACAGTGTTTCGAAGGGGACCTGTAGGATCTCACTTTCTTCTAGTATTTCTCAGTGTGAGGTGTTGCTTTTGTGCGTTCAATATTTTGTTAGTTTGTCACATGCTCAGTTTCTTGGGCAGGAGCGGGTTCAGTGGGTTGATAGACTAGATCCGTGGGGTGATTAGATTAGGAGGACTGTTCAATTTTTAAGGTACCGTCAAATGGTTGGATCTATTGCTGTCTAGAATATACTTCACAGTGTGTATATGGACAATGTTGCTTGGTTTTGTGCTTTTTTGCTACTAATCAGAAACTGCACAAGAGGCTGGGCATGGTGGCGCATAGATACATGCATCCATTTGGGTCCCAGAACTCTGGGGGAAGAAGCAAGCTGAGTTCTGTGAGTACAGGACCAGTCTGGTCTACACTAGAGAGTTCTGGGAAAGCTGGTATAACATGGGAAGACCCAGTCTAAAGGAAGAAATAATAATGAAAGAAAGAGAGCACAAATCTTTAATGGCAAGGTGTTGGAGATGTAGCTCGATCGGTAAAATGCTTGATGGCATGCCGGAAACTGGATTTGATCCCAAGCCCTGTAGAAGCTCCGCATGGTATCACAGTCCTGCAGTCCTACCACTGGGAAGCTGGAGACAGGAGGAGGATCAGGAGTTCAAACCCAGGCTGGAATACATGAGACCTTGGGTGGGGGGCACGGGGGGGGGGGGGAGGGTGGAGAAGTAGAAAAGTTAAGAGCAAGGAGGCTTCTTCAAAGGAAATTTCAGTGGTTGTGTGGCTGTTTTTCTGGGTGGTAACTGATTAAGGAAGATGTGTTTTCAGTAGTCTTTAGTCATCAGAATCTTGAAAAGCAGCCAAGGAAGGCTTGGAGCTACTTGTTTAAATAAGAAGAGAGTGTTTCTGTAGCATTCGAGGAGGAGCCCGGCGCTTAAGCTTCTTAATCACTGACAGGGCTTATGGGTGCATGTAGGAATGACTGAGAAATATCTTTTCACCCCTGAAAGCAGGAGAAACTTTAAAGACCTGTTCATGGCCTGTCTTCCAGCTCACACAGACCCCCGAGGTGTAGACAGTACAACCTGAATGAGATCTGACAAATCACTCACCATTCTTGACTCCCATTAGCACTAACTGGGCATAGACACTAGGAAACGGTTGTGATAGGGTGGTGAAAGGTTCCCTTGCCTATTGCTCAGAGTGGTTGCATAGATGCCCGCATTGCCAGAAGAGGCCAGATCCAGTTAGAGATGGTGAGGCGCCATCACGTGGTTACTGAGAATTGAACTCAGGACCTCTGGAAGAGCAGCCATTGCTCGTAACGGTCAGTTCATCTCTCTAGCCCCCTCATTTTTTTCTTTTTTTAAAAGACAGGGTCTCACCTAGGCTAAGATGGCTTCAAAGTCCCTGTGTAACCAAGGGTCGCCTTATATACCTTACCTTCCTGGTCCTTCTGTGTCACTTCCCAGTGCTGGACTTACAGGCCAGGGTTGCCACACCTACTTTGTGCAGTGCTGGGAATGGTGATCAGGGCTTTGTGCACGCTAGGCAAGGGCACTCTGCCGCCCGTGCTAGCCCAGAACTTTTTATTTTTTTTTTACTTTGCATCTTAATTTATTACGCGCGCACGTGTGTGTGTGTGTGTGTGTGTGTGTGTGTGTGTGCTTGCACGCATCCTTGTGCTTCTGTGTGTTGTAGGAAGACAATTTCCTTGTCAATTTTCTGTTTCCTCTGTTGATTTCCCAGGATGCAGCAACTTGGGTCCTTAGGCTTGTTCGGCAAGATCCTTTGCCCGCTGAGCCATCTTACTCAAAAAAAAAAAAAAAAATCCTCTTTAAAGTAAAGGTCTCTGTTATATCCCTGGCTGGCCTGGAACTTGGTATGTAAGATCAGGTAAGATGACCTTAAACTCACAGAGATCTCCTGGTGCTGGGATTAAAGAATGTGTCACCACACCCGGCCAGAGTTCCTTTTTGAATTAAGAGAAAGTATCTTTTCACGTTGGAGAGATGGCTCAGCTCTTAAAGGACCTGAGATCTGACCCAGTGCCCTTCCCAGGTGACTCACAGCTGGGGTCCTTACCTCCAGGGGGTCCAACATCCTTTTCTGGTCTCTGTACCGGGTGCAGGCCCACACACTAACATCCACATTTGTACATAATTAACAATAAATAAGTCCTTTTTTAAAAAACATCTTTCCTGGGGCTAGAGAGATGGCTCAGTGGTTAAGAGCACTGGCTGCTCTTCCAGAGGTCCTGAGTTCAATTCCCAGCAACCACATGGTGGTTCACAACCATCTGTAGTGAGATCTGGTGCCCTCCTGGTGTGTGGGCATACATGGAGGCAGAATGTTGTATACATAATAAATAAATAAATAAATCTTTAAAAAAAATCTTTCCTGTTTCCTTAATTCGCACATTTTTAGAATAACTGATAATATTCCTCCTTGTTAAATTGAGCAAAAGCATTTTTTTTTTTGATCTCCAAAGTAAATTGGGGAATCCAAGTGTAGTGGGTGGGCCACTCCTGTAATCTAGGTGGTAAGCCTCTGGCTCAAGGCTAGCCTGGGCTATAAAGAAGTGAGGCCTGTCTTTTAAAAAAAAAATTGGGTAAGATCCAGAGATTTAAATTTTTTTAATTAAAAAAATTAAAGCAGGGAAGCATGCATGCATATTGTAGACAGTTTATATTGCACTTATGCAAATCATTTTGCGGGGGCTGGGGCGACAGGTTGCACATAGCTGGTATAGCATGTTGGCCCTAATCTGTGGTGGGAACAGAACAGTAGTCCAAAGAGTTCAAAGGGTTGTATTCTTGATGCTTTATGGATTCCATTGTTTATTTCTAACAATTGTCCCGAAAACCCTGATTCCTGAGCTTCCTCTTCTTTTAAAAGGAAGTTACTCGAGCCTGAACTCCTTAAGGATCACTTAGCAGATGCTATCTAAGGGCATGCCCTTGCACCTTTGGTGGCCAAAGGCCGCAGGGTAATGATGTCACCTGGGTGACCCGGTTCTCGGTTTTGCCTCTCTGAGTTAATCTCAGTTAAACAGGTTCTTCTGGCTGGAGGTTCCATAGCTGATGAGCTTTGGAGCTGAGTTGAGCTGGGCGTGTTTTGATAGAAGGGGTGGGTTCAGAATGCAGAGAATTCCTGGAGACATTCCAGGAGATGGGGGCGGGGGGGGGGGGGGGGGGGGGTTGGGGAGTGGGGGGGGGGGTTAAACCGTTCCAGATGTCACACACAGAAAGCTCTGCTTGGGGACAGAGAGCACTGGTTATTCTAAACCTGAAAATTGAATGTTGTAGTTTTTGTGGTGTTGCACTGTTATTTTTCTTCTTCTTTTTGGTTGTTTTAAAAATTGGTGCCGCCAAAATTGAACAGCTACATTAAGATAAACGTATTAACATTTTGTGAGGTACAAAAGGTTGCTTTTATTTTTCTTTTAAGTTGTGTGTGTGTAAAATACTTTCATTTCAGTCTCCTGAGCACGGCCATCTCTTGGCATCTGTGGGGAATTGGTTCCAAGATCTCCATACAAAATGTGTCCATTAGAAAAGAATTTGTTTTTTTTATTCTAACAACCTCTGCCACTGCCCGGAGTACTTCCGCCACCTAATATACTGTAAATAGTTAGATTGTCATATTGTCCTCAGAAGCGGTGAGGAAGAAAAGAGGTTGGTACAAGCCCAGTTCAGATGGAGTTTTAACCCCCACCCCCCCGCCGAGGATTTTTTTTTTTTTTTTTTGCTGGCAGTGTGGTTGAATATCCATGCATCCTATATTCACGATGCATGTTGAATGGGCTCAGAGGCCATTTGCAGGTAGCATCAATTCCGTTAACATAGTGAGTGTGGTGTTGCTTACGCTATTGGGAGATGTCCCCACACAAAGCTTGTGAGATGGTGTTGCAGGTGCCCATCTGGACCCTTGGAGGGATTTTGGTCCCATTCCCCGGCCTTTGCAGTGTCAGTGGCATGGGAGAAGGTGGGTTGCTAGCTGGGACAGTATGAAGATGCCTGTTGCTATTAACTTGGCTTATCTAGTGAACACCCTCATTTGGATCCTGGTGAGACTATCCTGTCATTCGCAGCAGAGCCCCAGGAAAAGTGAGCATCATTTGGACCCCTGAGCACTTGAGGCGCGAAAAGCCTTTGTTTTCACTGGGGAAGGATTGCTGAGAGCTGTAGGGAGAGGCCGCCTCGTCCACAGCTGGTTGTATTGATGCATGGACTTTTAGGGGGCAAGAAAATGTACCCCCAAGTCACTGTTGCTTCCAGTACTTGGCCTTTTAGCTTTCTCTCTCTCTCCCTGTCTGGTTGGACAAGTCTAAGGCAGATAATTCTGCAGGAGCTGGGGTGTCGTTCAGTGTGCGTGTGTGCGTGCGTGTGTGTGTGTGTATGTGTGTGTGTGTGTGTGTGTATCCTTCATGCTTCCTAAGCAGGAAGCCGAAGACTCAGCTCGCTGCACTGATTGCCCACGAGCAGTACAAGGATCTAATGTATTAGTCAAGAGTGATAGGAGAAAGCCGGCTTCACAATTAGCTGTGATCTGCGCTTAATCCCTGGAGCCCGCTCCACAGAGTTGCCCTCATGACCTCTACACATGCATTGTGGCTCTCGTGCACCCGTCCACACATGGCATGCGTGCACACACACGCAAGAATGATATGTATTTTTTTAATGATTAGATTTTGAAGCCATGAATGAAGAGTAACCATTAATAGAGGGGCGTGATGATGTGTCTGAAAGATGAGCAGTGACCCTTCTTTCATGGAAGGCTGCCCCATGAATATTACTTCTTATTTGAAGGAAGGAGAGGTGTTCTTGTGTGTGTGTGTGTGTGTGTGTGTGTGTATGTGTGTGTGTGCGTGTGTGTGCCCGCGGACACGCATGCGTTTGCAAGACAGAGACTGAAACAGAGAGAGACAGGATCTCACTATGTAGCTTTGGCTGACCTGGAACTTCCTATGTAGTCCAGGCTGACCTTCTCAGAGATCCATCTCCCTCTGCCTCCAGAGTGCTGCAATTAAAGGCGCGGGACACCATACCTGTCTCGCTTTATTCTATTTGCAGTTTTCTTATCTGCCATCTTCTTCTTTCTTTCCCGTTAGAGCAGTGGTTCTCAACCTTCCTAATGCTGCGACCCTTCAATATAATTCTTCATGTTGAGGGCTGGAGAGATGGCTCAGAGGTTAAGAGCACTGGCTGCTCTTCCAGAGGTCCTGAGTTCAATTCCCAGCAACCACCTGGTGACTCCCAGCCATCTCTAATGAGAACTGGTGCCCTCTTCTGGTGTGCAGGCATACATGCAGGTAGAATGCTGTATACACAATAAATAAATAAATCTAAACACAGAAGAAAAAAAATTACTTTAAAAAAATTCTTCATGTTGTGGTGATCACCAGCCATAAAATTATTTCATAGCTGTCATTTTGCTGCTGTTATGAATCATAAGGTAAATATCTGACATGAAGGATATCAGATATGTGACCCCTGAAGGGGTCCATGACCCACAGGCTAACTGCTGCATTAGAAGCTTGTTGGTCTAGATCTCTTCTCTGGCAACCCCATATCTTTGGGCTTTTTTGTTGTTCTTTTTATTTTGTATTTATGAAAACATTTAGTAGCTTCTCAAGCTGGACCTGGTGGTACATAACCTGTAATCACTGCACTTGGGGAGGTGGAGGCAGGCAATCGCAGTTCAAGGCTAGCCTCAGCTACATAAGGAATTGGGCATGTGAGACCCTCCCCCAAACAAGTCTCTGTTTGCTTACTAAGTATTATTTGTGACTATACCCTGTCAGGAGTTCTGGCCGACTACAGGTAGAGGAGAATGATGTCCGCTCTAGGGATCTCTACCTCCAGCCAGGACTGGGGAAGTAATGGGTGGTTTGAATGTTCCAAGTACTGGTGGACCAGTGAGAGCTAAAAGAGCGAAGAATTGTGGGTAAAGGATGGTAGAAAAACATAGATGAACATGAGGCCCCTCCAGGCTCCTGCAAGTCCAAATGGGGTGAGGGAGCTACAGTTTTTACATGATAGAAAGGGTAAGAGAACCAACTTGAAATGCTGGCTTTCTTTGCTTAACACCCTGGACAGGTTTGTATTGGAAGTTAAGGGTTTTCTCCTCCTCCTCCTCCTTTTCCTTCTCTTTCTTCCTTCTTTCCTGAGTGCTGGGGCTTTTTTGTTCTTAAAGGTCCCGGCACAATTTGCAGTTTTGCTGAGTTTGAAAGTGCATGTGGACTGCTTGTGTGTGACTTCAGCTCAGTTCTTGCACCTTATAGGCCACCAGCAGCTGGCTGGACAACACTGCCCTCTTCTGTTCAAACTCCATCAGGGAGTCACACTGCCTGTGAGCTCTGCAGTCTGACCACAAAAGAGAGGACTGACAAACTACTGGAGGAGGGACATAAAAAATGAATCATTAAGCCACAGTTTGGCAAAACATCAAACAACTTATTTTTAAAAAAAAAAAAACTAAATAGCGGTCATCTCTTCACATTGTCTTTATAGGAATCCTTTTTCCTATAGATTGCCTATCAGTAATTACCTGTCTATAGACTTTTGGAATTCACAAAAGTCAGCTAAGAACTTGGATATGGTCATGCACATCTCTAATTTCAGCATGTAGGAAATGCAGGCAGGAGTATTACAAGTTCAAGGCCAGCTTCAGGTATATAGTTAGTTCATATCCACCTCGAGCTATAGGAGGCCCTGTCAAAGAGAAACAAACAAAACCCACAGAGCAATAAGCACATTTGTTTGGGAAAAAGAAACACTTTTAAAGCGACCTGAGTTTTTAAGGATCATAACCAGCTGGCTTACTAATTACAAGTAATGATAGTGTTTCAGCCAAAATGTAAAGCGCCAACCCGAGGACTGGGCATCTGGCTCACTGGGAAGTACCTGGGCAGGGGGATGGGCTGGTTGTGTCCAGTATGATGCTCTGACCCTTTAGGGGAGGGGAACGCTGTATTTCTCATCTTATCCATCTGCAATCCCAGCACTCAGACATTGGACCCTCAAAATTCAAGGGTAGCTATATGTGTGTGAGACGGGAACTCACTATGTAGACCAGGATAGCCTAGAATTCTCAGATCCACCTTGCCTCTGCCTCCCAAATTCTAGGATTAAAGGCTTGCGCCACCACCACCTGACGATTTACAATTTTGTGTGTGTGCATGCATACATGTGAATCCCGCTACACTTTAGTGGGGATCAGAGGATAACTTTGTGGGAACTAGTTCTCTCCTTCTACCTTGTGGCTTCCCAAGGATAAAATTCAGGTCATCAGGATTGGTGGGGATAGGCACCTTTCCTCAATGAACTACCACAGTGGCCTTGTGGAACAATTTGTTCATGGACAATTTCCTCCGTGTTTATGACGTGCTGGTGATGCCCATTGCCTCTCCTCCCACGTCTCCCTTAGATCCCTTCCACCCAATCTCTGTCGAGCTCCTGTTCTTATCTCTACCAGTGCCTTTTCCAGGCTCATGACTTGGTTTATTTGGTGACCCATTCAGTTTAACCAGGGCCATCTGTGTTGGGTGAGTGCTGGATTGGAAACTGAATTGGAGGTACCCACTGGTCATCAGTGGAAGGCTCTGAAGGCAATGAATCATCATCCTCTCTCTGATCTATATTCCTAGCAAACCTTTTAGTTTAGCAGCGAGAGATAGCCCCGCCCCTTTCCCCCAGCCACCCAGCCACCCAGCCTGACTGTTCTTATGCAAACCCGGAACAGGTACTTGCAGCTGCTGGACTTTGTGATTGTAGTGGCTGCATCTCACGCAGAGGATTTTGCATTTTGCAGCCCTAATGTAGAATTTTGGGGGGGGGGAGCGGGGGTGCCTTTATTTTACTCGTGTCCATCCCCTTTGGTTCAATTTAGGGATTTTACTCTTAGCTGGGATTGTACTGTTAGCCAGAATGCATCATGGGTGACTTTTTCAGGATACTGTGCACAGTGACACTTCTCCCTTACAAGTTATTGAGTGGCCTCCACCCCACTCCTCAGCTTCCTCGCTGTAGAACCGGTTGTTCCTCAAAGTCTCTCAAAGACACACACATTCTGATTGAGCATCGTCAATACTTCTTGTCTTAGCCAGTTCTCCCCTCCCCCACTTTGTTTCAAATTGATGGCCAGTAATCTTGGTGGATGGTGTGTGTGTTCTTCTGTTTGGTTGGTTTATTTTAAAAAGCATGACTGGGGAGCTGGAGAGATGGCTCAGAGGTTAAGAGCATTGCCTGCTCTTCCAAAGGTCCTGAGTTCAATTCCCAGCAACCACATGGTGGCTCACAACCATCTGGAATGAGATCTGGTGCCCTCTTCTGGCCTGCAGTCATACACACAGACAGAATATTGTATACAAAATAAATAAATATTTAAAAAAAATAAAAAAAATAAAAAGCATGACTGTTAAGCATGAAGGAACCCCACTTTTCACATTCAAACAACCCTAATTGTCGTCTGCTTTGGGCATACAGCAATGTTCCCTCCACATGTGAGAGGTGACAGGTACCAGCCCTTGTTCTTGTCCTGTGGTATTTACAAGTTTAAAGCATTGTGATAACTTGGGGTCGGGGGGGGGGAGGATGTTCATGCTTTGAAAGTGTATAGAATCCAAAAGATGAACTCTGTGCTTGTCTCTTTTCACACCTGACTCAAGGTGCCACAAGTCAGCCTTCAGTTACCCCAAAGTGCTGTAAGACAATATAAGACAATGACCATTTACTCATCTGGAGCTAAGGAAACCAGCTTTTTTTTCTTTTAATTTTTTATGTATGTGTATTCTGTCTGCATGTATTCCTGCATGCCAGAAGAGGGCATTGAATCCCATTATAGACAGATGGTTGTGAGCCACCACGTGGATGATGGGAATTGAACTCAGGACCTCTGGAAGAGCAGCCATTGCTCCTAACTGCTGAGCCCTCTCTCCAGCCCCGTCCCCATTTTTTTAAAGAGCCATTTGGATTCATAGAAAAGTTAGCCAGAATTCAAAGTTTTCCTGTATCCCTGTAGTCTTCACTGCCAAATCCTTTCCCAAAGTGGTCCTTCATTTTGAATGTATGATGGAACCTCCCTGCATATATCAACACCCAAGAGTGTGCAGTGTATGGGTTTAGTCCTCGTGGTTTATGTCTTATGGATTTTGACAGGTCAGGAGGATGTATACTTTCAATATAATTAGTATCAGAAAGTATAGTGTCCCTAACCCTCCCCTTAGTACCTATTCATTCTTCCTTCTCCAATCTCCTGTCAACCCAAGATCTTCTTACACAACTACCTGCTGGGTTCCATGTGAGTGCCAAGGATCACGACTGCCATCTCACAGGATAAAGAAATGTTTAGCATTGTAATAAACTGACCAGTTGCCCGCCCCAAGTCACTATAGGGGCCTTCTCCCTATATTGCCATTTTTGAAGTTTTTGTGTCTTCTGAGACAGTTGGAAGCTCTGCCTTCAAGTTCTAAGATTTTATTTATGTGGTTATAGGGAAGAACTTGGCCCTGGAAGGTTTTTTTTTTTGTTTTGTTTTGTTTTTTAATAAACAAAGCACTCACTCCCAAGCCAAACCCACTCAGAGATGTGTCCTGTGTGTCTGTGGCCATTACTCTGAGGGTTAAATAGCTAATCATATATAGGTGGTCAGGAACTGTGGGAGAACCCATTACATAATCTCGAACTAGGGAAGAGGGGGAAGCCTCCACACGTGATCCTAGAACCTTCTGGTGTGGGGGGAGGGGCTTGCCTTGGTCACCTGGCAGACAGCCCCCCTCTCCCCTCCCCTCTGTGACGTACGTAGCTGTCCCCAAGGGTGCTCCTCTCCAAAACCTGGGTGGCCGGCGACAGCGCCGCATCCGGTTGGTGTCCCGCAATGGGGCAGCCAGGAACGGCTGGCGGGGCCACGCGGGCCGCTTTCCGCGGCCACCCACCACCATGCCCTGGTGGAATAACTTCTGTTGTAAGTAGAGGGTGTCCTTCGTGTCCCGTCTAAGTCGCCACCCCCCCCACCCCGCCCTCGCCCAAAGCAAGTAGCCCCGAGGCTGGGAATGGCAACACCTCTTTTGGTGGGTGTGGTTCCCAGTCCACTTTCTCTCTGTCTTCCTGAGGTTCACAGCAAGCCAGGATGGAACGCTTAGGTTTTCAATCCTGAGCTCCCTGCTCTTGAAGAGGCCTGGGCCTTGGAGAGAGAGCCCAAATCAAGCCTCCATAAAGGTCATGTACTGCACCTACTAAACCCACCTCAAGCTACCTGGAGATGAGTATAATAGATTTTTAACACAGGGACAATACTTGAGGCTACCCCAAGAGCAGATATCACTGGCCAGACAGAGGGCACAGCCTTCAGTACCATACCCTAGCTTGGAAAAGAGACAGAGGTGGCTGGCAGAGGGAAAACAGAAAATGATTCAAGACTGGAAAAGTCATTGTACTCCTTCGACCCCAGTCTGGAGAGAGCAAGCATGGAGCGTGGAGGGAGGTGGATGGGGTCTATTTGCGTGGGCCGCTGCGTCACAGTGTGTGGGCACGTGGCCAAGAAATAGTCCAGGCATCGCTGTGGGTTCAAGCACCACGGCGCATGACGTGGGGCGGCAGGATATAGGCTGTGCGAATGCGCATGTGCGCCACAGGGGTGCACGAGGACATTTCTGTGTCCTGTTGGAAACTGACTGAAACGGCCTTGGGCGTGGTAGTTGCGAGGGCTAAGCGCAAGGCTCCGTGCCACCAGATGTTCGCCAGCTTGGCTAATTTAGAGGCCGAATTTTTGGAAGTAGAACCTTCCTGTAAATTCTGTACAGATTGGGGTTGGCTGAAGCAGGAGGCAAGTGGAGGCCGAGACCCACAAAACTGTGAGTGTCCAAAATTACAGGCAAATGGGGAAAAATGGATGCCATGCGGATGAGATGGGGTTGCATCTGAAGATTGTTCTGACAATACTGTCTAAGATTTTCCCTGCCACGGGTATTGTAGACGTGTAGGCCGGTTAAGACTTGAAGACTTCTTAAGATTTAAGAATTCATAAAGCAGTCCCCTATTGCGTAGCCATTTTCATTGTCAAGAAGCTTTTTGGTCCTGCTAGTTGGCTGGGATACTGTTTGTTTTTGTGTCCTTCAGCTCAACTCTAAGGATTCCAATGCAGAATTAAAAGGGGGAAAAGGAGGTAAAATCTCTTCTTGCATTAAAATATTTTTAATTAATTATTTTCAAATTCCGTTTTACATTCCAACCACAGTTCTACCCCCTCCCCATCCTGCGTTAGAATATTTGTAAACATTGGGCTAGAGTCTGAGCTTGCCTAGCCCAGGATTCAATCCTCGGGACAGCATTAACGGGCTTAGTGGTGTATTTCTGTAACCTCAGAAAGAAGTTCGAGGTTATCCTAGCGTCTCCCACCTGGAGGCCGCCCTGGATATGTGAACTCTTGTCTCAGAATAAATCAAACACAGGGAAAAAAAGGAACGGTTGATGGGAATGCACCAACTGTCCAGTGTTGACTTTTAATGGGAACAGGTGGAAACAAGCCAGTTTCCTTATTTCAAATGCTGCTCAGAATTAGTGAGGAAGTGTGTACGATATTTTTAGGTTAGCAGACCACAGGTTTCATTGTGGCATTTCCACACATCCATGTCATCATTTTCTTTGCTGATTCCATATCCTGGTGTTTGAGTAGTGCAGCAACGAACATGGTTGTACGAGTAACTGTGTGGTGTGTTGACTAGAGAGTCCCCTGTGTCCAGACACAGAATGTCTATAGCAGGATCGTGCTGATTGCCATCGTCTGGGTGCCCAAATTGACATTCCTACCAGAAGTGAATTAAGGGTTGCTCTTCAATGCAGAAAAAGACTCGACACCATAAGCAGTATAACTGGAATTGTGTCTGAGTTTTCATTTAGCTTTGGATGTTTACCTCAATGTTTAATATGATGCTTTATAAAAAAAAAGTTTGAAGTTCTGGGGATTTTTTTTTGTTGTTGTTGTTGTTTTGTTTTGTTTTGATTTTTATTTTTTGAGACAGGGTTTCTCTGTGTAGCTCTGACTGTCCTGGAACTTGCTCTGTAGACCAGGCTGGCCTGGAACTCAGAGATCCACCTGCCTCTGCCTCCCACGTGCTGGGATTAAAGGCTTGCACCACCACTGCCTGGGTAACACTTTATTTTCAAAAGTGAAATAATAATTTTGATAATAAGTAATAATTTTGAAATAATATTGAAGAAATAATAATTTTTGGAGTTTGCTTTTTTCACCAAAGTACAATTTTTTTTGATCCCCCTCCCTTTTTTTTTCACTTTTTAAGTGGTAAACAGAAATTTATTTGGCACGTGGTTCTGGAGGCCAAGAACTCCAAGATCCTGGCTCCGTGTACAAACTATATTCAATCAAGCCAATTAACATAACTATTATGCTACCATGTTATTGTGTTGACACCTCTAAAACTCATTTTTAGCAATTTTGAAATATGCATGTATTAACCATCGTCCTCTTATATTGCTGTGGGTGACTTGAGTTTGTTAAAGATAGATGAAGCTATACCAGTTTCCCAGCACCCTCCCTCCCTTTTATTGTTGGTCCTGTGTGTAGAACACAGGGCCTTGTGCATATTAGGCAAATACTCGCCACTGGGCTACATCCCCAGCCTTTATAGTATTTTGAGACAGGGTCTTCCTGTGTACTCTACACTGGTACTGGACTTGCAATCTGCCTACTCTTGCCTTCCAAGTAGCCAAATTTTGTGCCAGTTTAAATGTTAACAGTTTTTAATCTGGTAGATGAAGAAGTACATATCATATAGAGGAAATTAGGCTGAGACAAACAAAACTAAAACATTACACACCTAGTCATATTATATACCTAGTTCTCCTCTATGGTGATGATAATATATGGAAGACAGGCCAGAGGATTTAGGCTAAAATGAAGTTATTTGTTTAGTCAATCAAAATCTGCCTCCCTTTTTAGCAGAAATAAACCCCATCTAATCTTAAGTCATTCATTCTTACCACCTCCCCCCAGGACCCAAAAATACCCTCTCGGTGGCCTTTCTGAGTGAATATCTGTCTGATTCTGGAGCCTGGTGGGATCTACTATGTTGCTAATTCTCTTAGTTACTACAGTTACCTATGACCCCCAGCTTCAGTACATTGTATATAGTCTTGCTTTTTACACCGAAGATTTGTTTCTTCTTGTTTTTCAACACAGGGCTTCTCTCTGTATCCCTGGCTGTCTTGGGACTCACTCTGTGGACCAGGCTGGCTTTGAACTCACAGAGATCCCCTTGCCTCTGCCTCCCAGTGCTGGGATTAAAGCCGTGCATCACCACCACCAGGCTCCAGTTATTTTTTTTTTTAATGCCATTTCATAGAAAAAAAAAACACGAGCATCTATAGCCTTCCACACACGTTCTGCCTCTCTCTCCACCCATTTGAAGTCTCTTGCAGGCAAGCCTTGATGCTTGACTTTTGGCCTTTTGTGACATTGTGCTCAACAGGCCCAGATGTGGGACACTGTGCATTTGACTGATTGTTTCCTCACAACTGGATTCTGTCCACTGTGACTGGCATGTGCCTTCTTGGGGCCTCCTGCAAGGATGTCAGACCTGATCACGTGATTATGATGGCATCCTTTAGATTTCTCCATTGTAAAGGTTTTGTGTCTTGTTTGTTTGTTCCTTTTGAAATTATCACCTGTGTGTTGATACTCTGACATGTTAGGCTTCCTGACAACTTTTTACCCAGTGAATTTATATAGAAGGAGGCCCACTTGTTTGTCTCAGCTGCCTGGCTAGCTTAGACCCGAAATAATCACACAGAAACTGTATTAATTGAATCATTGCTTGGTCTATTAGCTCTAGCTTCTTATTGGCTAACTCTTACATCTTAATTTAATTATCTCTATTAATCTGTGCATCACCATGAGTTCGTGGCCTACCAGCAACGTTTCAACACATCTGTCTCCAGCAACACTCCATAGTATCTCCCTCTCCTGACAGTCCAGTTCCCCCGCCTACCTAAGTTCTGCCCTATCAACAGACCAGGGCAGTTTCTTTATTCATTAGCCAATAAAAGCAACACATAGACAGAAGGACCTCCCACACCAAATTTAACAACTTTTTTATTTTTCAGAGTTTCTCTGACTGTCCTGGGACTCACTGTGTAGACCAGACTGGCCTCAAGCTCACAGAGATCTGCCTGCCTCTGCTCCCCAAGTGCTGGGATTAAAGGGCCACCACCACCACCTGGCTTGAATTTAGCAACTTTTTTGGTTTTTTGAGACAGGGTCTCTCTGTAGTTTTGGAGCCTGTCCTGGAACTCCCTTTGTAGACCAGGCTGGCCTTGAACTCACAGAGATCCGCCTGCCTCTGCCTCCCAAGTGCTGGGATTAAAGGCGTGCGCCACCATTGCCTGGCGAATTTAGCAACTTTTGATCCTTGACTTTATGTACTATTTCCTACCATTTTATTTTTTTTATTATTATTTTGGTTTATTTGTTTATTTATTTCAGGCAGACCATCTGTTATGTAGCTCTGACTGTCCTCGATCTCACAATGCACTGTTTATACATTGTGATTGTCTTAATTAGGATTTCTATTGCTGAGGAGAAGCACCATGGCCCAAAAGCAGGTTGGGGAGGAAAGGGCTTATTTGGCTTCCATTTCCAGATCACTGTTCATCATCAAAGGAAGTCAGGACAGGATCTCAAACCAGACAGGATCCTGGGGGCAGGAGCTGATGCAGAGACCATGGAAGGGTGCTGCTTAAAGTTGTGTCAAGTTGACCCAAACTTGGCCAGCACAGTGATACACCCCCAAATAATTTTTATGTGAGTGTTTTGCCTGCATTAATGTATGTATACCATATATCATGCCAGGAGCCTGTCAGGGCTCTCAGAGCTGGAGTTACAGGTGGTTGTGAGCCATCATGTGGGTGCTGGGAACCGAGTCTGTTCCTCTGCAAAAGCAGCAGTGCTCTTAACCCCAGAGCCATCTTTCCAGCCCCACTACTTCTAAGATCTTAAAGTGGCACATGCTTGTAATCCCTGCTCCTGGGAGGTACAGGCGAGAGGACAGAAGTTCAAGATCATTCTTGGTCCTAAAGATTATTTGTACATTAAAGAAAAGCCTGTCCATCAAGCTCAGTATGAAAGAGAAGGAATATTACCATCTCATCAGATGCAAAAAATAGTCAGTGTGATTCTGCTAATGAAACACCCAATAATGTGGAAAGTTCTTACTTGGCTACATAGTAAATTCCAGGCCAGCCTGGGCTCAGTGAGGTCTATCTACAAACTAACAAACTGACCAAAGAGAATGACTTTGTGGATCAAACTGGGAGTTTTACCTGTTTACCAATGTTTTTCCCTCACAGAAGTATAATTCTTGAGGCTGATGTAGAGTGCCCACCACAGAAACATGGGGACATGAGTTCAGTTCCCAGATCCCACATCAAAAGCCGAGGAGGTGGAAGCAGGACTTGCTAGCCATCTAGTCTAGCCAAGCTGGTGACCTCCAGGTTCAGTGAGAGACCATAAGATGGCTGAGCAGGCAAAGGTGCTTACTGCCATGAGTAATGAACCGAGTTCAGCCGCTGAAGTCACGTGGTAGGAAGAGAGGGCTGCCTCCCTCACAGTGACCCCTGACCTCCAAATGTGCTTTGTGGCGGGCCTCTCCAATACAAAGTAGGTAAATAAAAAAATAGAGTGAGCAACTGAGGAAGACCTCAATATCATCCTGTGTGCAGACACAGGTGGGCACATACATACACACAAGACACCACATGCACATATATTGGCTTGGGTTGTGTTTTGTTTGGAGATAGGGGCTCATTGTGTAGCCCCTAGCTGTCCTTGAACTCACTTTCGACGCCATGCTGGCCCTGAGCTCAGGTATCTATATGCTGCTTTTGCCTCCCAAGTTCTGGGATTGAAGTTACAGGTCACCATGCTGAACTTGACTTTCTTTTTAGTTTATTTTTGTTTAGTGTGCATTGGTGGTTTGCCCGTATGTATGTCTGTGTGAGTGTGTCTGACCCACTGGAACTGGAGTTACAGTTGTGAGCTGTCATCTAAACCAGCTAAGCCATTCTTCCAGGACCCCCTTCCCCCCATTTAAATAATACTCCTTGATCATCATTTACTGGATTTTGATTTTGTATGTTTGTTTGCTTGCTTTTTAAGATTTTTTTTTTACGCTTCTGTGTTTTGCTTACATGTATACCTGTGCACTATGTGTGTTCAGTGCCCACAGAGGCCACAAGAGGGAGCTGGACCCAGTTAACGTGAGGATGCTTGGAATAGAGTCCAGATCCTCTAGAAACTGCTGCTGTTATTAACCACTGAACCATCTCTCCAGCCAGTGCAACTCATTTCTTGGTAACCAAGGAAAGGCAAAGAAAAAGGAAAAGCGTGAAGAACCTTTGAACTTGAAGTCTTGATGGCCCTTTGATAGGAGTAGTTATTGCCCACCTAAACATTTGCAAATACCTGCATTTTCTACCTTTCCTTAGTATTAATGAGAGTATTATGTTTGTTGAATAAATAATTTTTCCTTTTTCTTTGTTAATAGTTGGACAGAGAGAGTCAGAAGATGTGAGAGAAAAAGACCGAGCTAAAGAAATGGCTGCCAACTCTGCAGTTGTTGAAGACATCACAAAGGATGGGCAGGAGGAGACACCTGAAATAATCGAACAGATCCCTGCTTCAGAAAGCAACGTAGAAGACACGGCACAGCCCGCTGAGTCCCAGGCTAATGATGTTGGCTTTAAGAAGGTATTTAAGTTCGTCGGCTTTAAATTCACCGTGAAAAAGGATAAAAATGAGAAGTCTGATACTGTCCAGCTACTCACTGTCAAAAAGGATGAAGGCGAAGGGGCAGAAGCCACAGTGGGAGCAGGTGACCACCAGGAGCCCATCATGGAAACCGGAGAGTCAGCATCCAAAGAAAGAGAGCTGAAGCAATCCACCGAGAAGCCAGAAGACACCACAAAGAAAACACAGAGCAGCACAGAAGAAATTCCCCTTCAGGCTGAATCTGGCCAAGTGGCTGAGGAAGAAGCCAAAAACGAAGAAGAAAAGCAAGAAAAAGAACCCACCAAGTCCGCAGAATCTCCAACCAGTCCAGTCAGTGGCGAGACGACGTCTTCCTTCAAGAAATTCTTCACTCACGGTTGGGCTGGATGGCGCAAAAAGACCAGCTTCAAGAAGCCGAAGGATGATGAGCTGGACACTTCTGAGAAGAAAAAGGAGCAAGAGGCAGAAAAAGTCAATGAGGAAGAAAATGAAAAGACAGAAGGTCCTTCTGAGCATGCCCCAGCGTCCGAGCAGCAGGAGTCCACAGAAGACACAAATCAGGCCAGGTTGTCCGCAGATTATGAGAAGGTGGAGCTACCCTTGGAAGACCAGGCTGGCCTGGATGGATTGGCAGAGAAGTGTGCTCCCTTAGCAACGGAAGTGTTTGATGATAAAATAGAAGTCCACCAAGAAGTTGTTGCGGAGGTCCATGTGAGCACCGTAGAGAAAATGGCAGAGGAGCAGAAAGGGAGGAAAGAGGCAGACGAGGATGTGAAAGAAACGGGAGTATCCGTGCCCCCTGAAAAACCAGCTGAGACCAAGGAGGCCTCTCAGGAAGCTGAGCCTGCTGAGGACCTGGTTCCGAAGAGCAAAGAAGTGTGTGTCTCTGGAGGTGACCACACACAACTGACAGATCTAAGTCCTGATGAAAAGATGTTGCCCAAACACCCGGAAGGCATTGTCAGTGAGGCGGAGATGCTGTCCTCTCAAGAGAGGATCAAGGTACAGGGGAGCCCTTTGAAGAAACTCTTCAGTAGCTCTGGCTTAAAGAAGCTGTCTGGGAAGAAGCAGAAGGGGAAACGAGGGGGCGGAGGAGACGAAGAACCAGGAGAACACCAACAGGTCCAAACCGAGTCCCCAGAGAGTGCCGACGAACAGAAGGGAGAGAGCTCGGCATCCTCCCCAGAAGAGCCTGAGGAGATCACGTGTCTGGAGAAAGGGCTGTCGGAAGCACAGCAGGAAGGGGAAGTCGAGGAAGGAGCTACTTCTGATGGGGACAAGAAAAGGGAAGGAATCACCCCCTGGGCATCTTTCAAAAAGATGGTGACACCCAAGAAGCGGGTTCGAAGACCTTCTGAGAGCGACAAGGAAGAAGAAGTGGACAAGGTCAAGAGCGCCACGCTGTCATCCACAGAGAGCACCATGTCAGAAATGCAGGAGGAAGCCAAGACAGTTGGAGAGGAGCAGAAGCCAGAAGAACCGAAGCGGAAGGTGGATACTTCGGTGTCATGGGAGGCGTTAATTTGTGTGGGGTCCTCCAAGAAGAGGGCAAGGAAGGCATCCTCTTCCGATGATGAAGGAGGGCCGAGAACAGTGGGAGGGGATGGTCACAGAGCGGAGGAGACCAGCAAAGACAAAGAAGCCGGAACAGAATCTGCCCCTGCCAGCACCCAGGAACACGAGCAAGCGCAAGGAAGTTCTTCACCCGAGCCGGCCGGAAGCCCTTCTGAAGGGGAAGGTGTCTCCACCTGGGAGTCATTTAAAAGATTAGTCACGCCACGAAAAAAATCCAAGTCAAAGCTGGAGGAGAAAGCGGAAGACTCCGGTACAGAGCAATTGGCTTCAGATGTTGAACCAGGTAAAGAAGAGTCTTGGGTTTCCATTAAGAAATTTATTCCTGGACGGCGGAAGAAAAGGCCAGATGGGAAGCAAGAACAGGCCACTACCGAAGATACGGGGCCCACAGAAATCAATGATGATGACCCGGATGTCCCTGCCGTCGTACCTCTGTCTGAGTACGACGCAGTAGAAAGGGAGAAGATGGAAGCCCAGCAGGTCAAGGAGAGTGAGGAAGGACCCCAGCTAGAGGGGGCTGTGTATGTGTCTGAGGAGCTTAGTAAGACCCTGGTTCACACCGTGAGTGTGACCGTCATTGACGGGACCAGGGCGGTCACCAGTGCCGAAGAGCGGTCTCCTTCTTGGATCTCCGCTTCTGTGACAGAACCCGTTGAACACGCCGAAGACGAAGCCACACCATCCACTGAAGAGGTCACCGAAAGAGACATCATTGTAGAAGAAGCCCCTGCAGTCACCCAGACCTTACCAGAGGGCCAAGATGCCCATGACGACACAGTTATCAGCGAGGTGGAATTCACCTCAGAAGCTGTGACAGCTGCAGAAACCACAGAAGCCCTCCACGCTGAAGAAGCCACCGAAGCCTCGGGGGCAGAAGAGACCACAGACATGGTGTCAGCGGTTTCCCAACTGACTGACTCCCCAGACACCACAGAGGAAGCCACCCCAGTCCAGGAGGTAGAGGGTGGTGTGCAGGACAGAGAAGAGCAGGAGCGACAGACACAAGCTATCCTCCAGGCAGTGGCAGAAAAGGTGAAAGGGGAGTCACAGGCGCCTGGCACCCAGAGAGCAGGGCCCAAAGCACTAGAGAAGGTGGAGGAGGTGGAAGAAGATTCCGAAGTGCCAGCTGTGGAGAAAGAAAGGGATGTCGTGCCGGAAGAACCCATGCAGGGAGCTGAAGCTGAAACTGAGCATTCTGCCCAGGGCTCTGAGATTGTTCAGACTGCACCAGAGAGCCTTACAGAAGTTCCCGAAGTCACAGCGGGTGCAGAGTTGAAGGAGCAGCTCACCGCAAGCCAGCTTATAGAGCCCCAGCAGCTGGTGGATCAAGCTGCAGCCCCCGAGTCATCCGAGACCCTGACAGATGACAGCGAGACAAACGGAAGCACTCCCCTAGCAGAGTCAGATACACCAGATGTGACACAGCAAGGCGAGGCCATTGAAAGCCAGGACAGTGAAGCCATCGCAACTGACGGGCAGTTGCAGGTCACAGAGGCAGTGGTAGCTCCCGCTCAGGAGGAGGAACCCTCAGTACCACCGGCTTTTCCACCCCAAGAGGAACATGGGGGAAAACCAGAAAGAGACGTCCTAGAACCTACACGGCAAGAGCTTGTGGAAGTGGTGCCTGTTTTGGCACAGACTGAGGTGGGTCAGGAGGCTGGCCTCCTTGGTGAGAAAGTCAAAGAGAAACTATGTGTTGAAGGACCTGAGGGGTCTGTATACACAGATGGACCTGACAGTCGAGAGAAGATTGCTGAAGTGGAACGTGATGATGAAGTATTGGGAGCCCCTGAATGTCAAGAAAGCAAGAATCCGGAGGGGCAGAGTCCTAGCCCAGAGGAGAGAGAGGTGGAAACTGGTGTCGAAAAGGAGAAAATGGAGGCAAAGCCAGAACACGTGAGTGAAGAACGCGAGCAAAAAACGGCTGCTTCTGAGCCTGAAGAAGCGTCCCCACAGCCCATCGAAACAGCTGATGGGTCCAACTCAGAGAAAGGAAGCTCTTCTCTCCCAGACCAAGACAAAGCAGTTTGTGTAGAGGTTCAAAGCTCGGAGCCACCAGTCACTCCCACAGCCGAACCTGTGAGGGAGGCTGAGGAAACTGTCATGATTTCAGAAGCAAGTGAAAGTCTGGAGTCTGTGGGTGTGCATTTAATGCCAGCAGAGAAGTCCTCTGAAGAGGGTGACTGCTGGACTCCTCAGCCTGGAGAGGACACTGTGGCCTCGGGGCCCGAGGCTCAGGCAGAGTCAGTCCCAGCAATAGCATCACCCGCTCCTGAAAACACCCTCCACTCTGACCTGCAAGGAGAGATGAGCGCATCCCAGAAAGAGGGATCAGATGAAGATGACGAGCAGGTTGGTGGTCAAGGAGAGGCAGCGAAGGAGGGAGTCGTTAAGACTGCCTCTGAGATGTTGGAACTCCAGAGCGAGAGCACTAAGCTTGTCCAGAACATCATCCAGACTGCCGTTGACCAGTTCTCAAGTACAGAACTGGCCCCCACAGCCTCTGCTTCCGATACACAGGCCCAAGTCCCAGTGATGCAGGCAGACAGCCAGGAGGCTCAACAAATGCTGGACAAAGAAGAAAGCCTCCATCAAGTCCTGGCCCAGGATGAAGCAGTGACCACCACAGCCCAAGAAGAACTTGCCCTTTCTGATGTTTCCAAAGGCATGAGCGAGGCTTCAGAAAAGGCCAACATGCCTGCAGTCAAAAGTGCCAGTATCAAAGACCACCAGTGCGAGCAGGTCATTGCCCCACTCGGAGCAGAGGGAGACGGAAGTGGAACAAAACCTGTGCCAGGCGATGACTGTGCCAAATTCGGAGAAGGTGTCCAGAAGCTGCCATCTGAATCCAAAGATCAAAGGGGGCATGCTGCTGATGGCCCCAAACACCAAAGCTCAGCCCAGGCAGAGGCGGATGCCTCCGGAAATCTAACCAAAGAGTCTCCAGACACCAATGGACCAAAGCTAACGGAGGAGGGAGATGCCCGGGAAGTAGGAATTCAAGAAGGAAAAATGTCCACTGAGTCAGTCAAAGAGATGAAGCTCCCAACAGAAGAAGATCTACAGGAGCCAGAGGGGGACTTGGCAGAATCCTAAGATGTTGGGTAGGTAGACTTGCTTCTGGGAGGTTGATTCCCCGCCCTACAGCTATACAGTTACACGGCAAATAATCGATTTATACAGACCTTTCAGCTGGACATAATAACCAACTAGAGGAAAATCTAGTTGATATATATTTTTTCTTTGGGTTTTTTTAAAATATTTATTTATTTATTCATTCATTCATTCATTCATTATGTATACAATATCCTGTGTGTATTCCTGAAGGCCAGAAGAGGGCGCCAGACCTCTTTACAGATGGTTGTGAGCCACCATGTGGTTGCTGGGAATTGAACTCAGGACCTTTGGAGGAGCAGGCAATGCTCTTAACCACTGAGCCATCTCTCCAGCCCTTCTTTGGGTTTTTTGTTTTAAATTTGTTTTTTATGTGCATTGAAGTTTTTTGCCTGTCAAAGGGTGTGTGGATTTCTCTTGAACGGGAGTTATAGCAGCCGTGAGGTGCCATGTGTGTGCTGGGAACTGAACCTGGATTCTCTGGAAGAGCAGTCAGTGATCTTAACCATTAGGCCATTTGGTTTTGTTTTTTTCTTATCAGAATCCCACCAAATCTTTTGTTTGTTTGTTTTTTTGAGACAGGGTTTCTCTGTGCATCTTTGGCTGGTCCTGGAACTCGCTCTATAGACCTCGAACTCACAGAGATCTGCCTGCCTCTGCCTCCAGAGTGCTGGGATTAAGGTCATACGTCACCATGTCCTGGCCTCTTAATTGATTTTTAGAGACAGGGTCTCCCTGTGTAGCCCAGTCTGGACTTGAACTCTAGGTAATCCTCCTGCCTTCGGTCTCTCCTGTCATATCATTGTATGTGTTCATGCCCGCATAATGTGGACAGGGTGGGTCAGAGGACACCTTCTGAGGATTGAACTCAGGTCTCCAGCTTGTGTAGTAAACACCTTTAGCTCCTGAGCTGTCTAGCCAACCCTTTTTTTTCCTTTTAGTGGAGTTCAGGTCCAGAATCCCAGGCAGCCCGTCCCCATAACTCTTGTGTGATTGTTCTGTTGACAGTAACTTGAGGGTGGAAAAGAGATTTTTTATTTCTCTCTCTCCTTTCTTCCTCCTACAGTTACTCATTGTATACTTGCGAGACCAGAATGTGAAGACAAGCCACGGAACAAAATGCTGCTGTTGGGACCTTGAGACCAAGACTGCCGAGCCCTTGAGATTCAGAGATTGGGCTATCCACTGATTTCAACCTTGGAGAGCACCCCGACAATCCTGAGGTTTCACCGGGAGCTAGAGCCAGCTAACATTTCCTTGTTTCAAGACTGCTTTGATTTTTTTTTTTTTCCCCGCCTTGGTACACCATATATTTCTGATTTAAGGTCCTACATTCTCAGCCTGGAACCGATGTCGGCAATACCTAGTTCTACTTCTCAAACTGGAGCGTCCTCCCTTCTGTATTTATATGTATGTTTTATGTAATCCTCCTTCTGTACCTATTGTATATTTTTTTCCTAACGTTTAAGCACATGCCTTTTGTATTATGCAATATGTAACGGGCGTGCAGCCATCATGAAGCTTCGAGAAGCCCCAAGCCTCAACTATTACCTGTGGCAAATAACATTCCTGAGAGGAAGGTACAAGTCTTTTTAAAGTTCACTGATGCTTAGGTTTGTGGGTTAGCCGTCTCCTGAAAGTGGTCGTTTCCCTATGCATATTGAGCTCAGAAATAAAACGCCATTTGGAAACATCCGGAATGTCCCAATATTACTGTGACGTGTTTCTTTCTAATCCCGTCCAGGTAGGAAAAAAGTCTCTTTAGTGGCAGATTAAACCCCTTCTCTTAATGACATGGACAGATGAGTGTGCCTAAGGCCGTGAGATGCATTCCATCTTATGAAGAAGGAAATCCGTTTTACTTTTTTGATTGTACTCTTATATGCTGGATCGAATTCATACGCAGAACGAAGTGAGTCCTGCTCTTTATAAATGGTATTTTGATAGATACTGGAGTGTGTCTGTGTTGTATCTGTGCCCCTTTTAAGAACAATGTTGCATTATGTTCATTTGGATAAACTGTGATTTGACAGCTGATTTAAATAAAATATTTGCTTCACTTAGAGCCACTCATTTTTAGTAGATGCTAAGGGGCCTGGGTCCTATACGTACTGTGTTAGAATAAATATACTGACAAGAAGAGAAGAGGAAGAAGCTGGAGCTTTCTTACCAGGCACCCAGGAAGATGTCACTTTGTCCTGGTTTGGCACATAGAGGAAGCCACGATGGGGATGGCTTTTGTTGAAGGAAACCAGTGGAACCAGGTGTCGCAGGACACACCTACACTTGTAACCCCACCACTCAGAAGGCAAACCAAGAGAACTGCTGAAGTTTCAGGCTAGCTAAGAACGACGGACTTTTTTTATTATTTAAAAAACTAAAGGTTGGTAAGAGGGCTTGAATAGTGTCTTAGTTAAGGTTTTATTGCTGTGAAGAGACACCATGATCATGACAGTCCTTGCAGGGAGATACACTGCTGGAGAAAGAGCTGAGAGTTCTACATCTTGATCCACAGGCAACCGGACACTGTGCCACGCTGGGAACAGCTTGAGCACATAAGACCTCAGAACCCGGGGCTGGAGAGATGGCTCAGAGGTTAAGAGCACTGACTGCTCTTCCAGAGGTCCTGAGTTCAATTCCCAGCAACCACATGGTGGCTCACATCCATCTATAATGAGACCTGGTGCCCCCTTCTGGCTTGCAGGCACACGTGGAAGGAATGCTATACACATAATGAATAAATAAATAAATATTAAAAAAAAAACAACCTCAGAACCCGCCTCCACAGCGACACACTTCCTATGGAGGCCACATCTGACAGACAGTGCCACTCCCTATGGGCCACGTATTCAAACACATGAATCTATGGAGGCCATACCTCTTCAAACCAGCATAAATAGTAAAGGTGCTTGCTTTGCAATTCTGGTGGGCCGAGTTCTACTCTCTGCAGAACCCATAAACAGTTTTCTGTAGTTTCTGAATAGTCAGTGTGGACTTCACTTGACATAATGACTGTGGTGTTTTGAATAAAAAAGCCCACTATAGGCTCATCTATTTGAATGTTTGGTTCCTAGCTGGTGGGACTTGGAGGTCTGTCACTGCAGGGTTAGGCTTTAAGGTTTCAAAAGCTCATGCTATTCTCAGCTCTCTGCGTTGTGGTTGTGTCTCAAAATGTAAGCACTCAACTACTGCCCCATGCCTGCTTACCCGCCTGCCACCATTCTCCCTGCTTGGATGCTCATGGGATCATACTCTGAAACCGTAAGCACCAATTAGCTCTTCTATTAAGTTGTTTTGGTCTTGGTGTTTCTTCCCAGCCACGGAGTAATGAAAGTAATGAAAACAACTAATGACCAGCTAAAAACTAGAACTCCTCTCTTCAATTCTGATGGGGCATGCTTTGGACCCTAGCATGTCAGGAGCAGGGGCAGGAAGATGTAGGACAGATGGAGGACAGCCTCTTTCTTCAGGATAGGATCCAGTCCATGAGATGGTGCCACCCACATCCAGGGTTGGTCTTCCACCTTCCAGCCAAGGCTGGAAACTCCCTCAAATACAAACTCAGGGTTGTAGTTCCTAGGCAATTCTAAAACCAATCAAATCGCCAGTATTCATCATCACAATATCCAAGAGCAAATGCCGAAGTCAGCAGCAGGATGTACACATCTAGAGAAGAGAATTTGAAGCAGAGGTACATTAAGAGCTCTATTGGGGGAAACAATAGCCACAAAGATTCTTGCAGCTTTTGAAGTGAAAGAAGGGGTACTGGAGGTTGACTAAAGCCAAGGCCTTGCACATGCTACACAAACACCACTGAGATGGTGACTATAATCCCAGGCCAGGATCTCAAGTTGACCAAGCTAGCTTCAAATTTGCCATCATCTTCTGTCAGTCTCTCAAGCAGCTAAGATTCAGAGGCATGTGCTACCACACCCAGTTCCTTGCAAAATTTCTTCAAGCTTAACATAGAAACTTTGGCTTGGTGTCTGAGAAAGAAAAGGCTCTCTCTCTCTCTCTCTCTCTCTCTCTCTCTCTCTCTCTCTCTCACACACACACACACACACACACACACATGCACACTGCAAAAAACTAATACCTTTCTTTCCTTCTTTCTCCCTCTCTTCTTCTGCTCATTGTGAAATTGCAGTTGGTTTTCTGTAGCATTTTCCTGGAAAGAAACACTCTACCAGGGAAGCTCAGGAAGTAAACAACTCAGGAGTTTCAGGCTCTTTCTGAAACTGACCAGACTCAGTAGGCCCCTCCCTCCCCAAGTTTATTTAAGCATTAACAACCAGCTGATAGATACTCCATGTAGCCAAACTTCCTGGAAGAGGTTCAGATCAACTGCCCTGCCTAGAAGAGACAGTCTGGGACCCCTTGAGCTACGTGTAAGTCATTCATTAATCATCAGGGTTAACCCATGCTTTTGGGAGTGCTCTCAGTGATGCAGCTATATTTGAGTCCTTTCTGTTCCTGATAATGCCCTATCACCCTTACTCCTGTAAGTAACCTTACTTTGATTTGTTGTTCCCTATCTGGGGTGAGTAGATCTTCACATTTCCCCAAGACTAGGGTCAAACAACAGCTGGCCTTAAAATTGAGGTCTCCATGCCTCAGTACTGAGGGGCTGGTATCACACAGGACTGAATCAGCATGCCTAGCAGAGGCAAAAGGCTTGAAGGACTGTCCCGCACACCCAAGCAAGGTGAATGTGGAAGGAAACCTTGCACTTCCCCTTCCCTCCTTCCTAAACCACAGAATACACACTGAAGCTAGCTAGCCACCAAGGTCTAGTCCCTTATTTGATCACCCCCCCCCCTCCCCCCAAGGCTTACTGCCTTGGTCCAGCTATCAAAGTATTGAAATCCAGCAATCAAAAGCCCTCTTTTGGCTCACCTCATTAACATACCCAATCAAAACAAAACCAAAACGCATCCTAACACAGGGTTTCCCCCTTTCCCTTTATAAATTAGCATTTGCCCATGGGCCTGGCCTGTTTCCTCTCTGTCCTCCAAGGCAAATGTCCCTTCTTCCTCTCTTCTTTCCTCTTCTTCCTCATTCTCAACCTCCTGTCTTTTCCCTCATTCTCTGCCCTCTGTCCCTCTGGTCTTGGTGTGTCCTGTGCTGATTTTGGTCCTTTCTAGACTTACTTAGGACTAACTCACTGGTGCCGTTTCACCTTCCTTTCCAATATACAGAGGCTAAGAGATGCCTCAGCATTAAGAGCTTTCTTCTCTTGCAGAGGACTTGAGTTCAGTTCCCATCACCATGTGGGAGGGAAAGAGAGAGTTTATAAGTGTGGGGGCCAGCCATGGTAAGCTTAAGTATGGGCAAGTTACCCAAAGGAAGTTTTTTTTACTTCCAACAATTATCAAATGGGACTCTGGCCATTGATAAATTTAAATGGAGGCCCGAGTCTCAGTAGTTTACCCTGAGGCAATGTCTGGCTGCAGGAGGAACCACAAGCTGAGTTACCTGATCCCCACCCAAGAACTGACCATTCAAAGGAAATGCCTGGCATTCCAACCGCTGTAGATAGGAACACCTGCCAGGGCACAGTAACCAGGACACCCTAGACAAATGTCAGCCAATCAGGGGTCTTAAAACCTCAGAGTCCCCTCACCCTCACTTTTACTACTATAAAACCCTATTCTAATTGAGCTCCGGGCGGCTCTCCGGTTATTCCAATACGTTGGAGAGACCGAGTTTGCAAACTTGGTTAAAATAAAGGCTCTTTGCTTTTACATATGGGACTCGGTTTCCTTGTTGGTTTTTGCGGGGACTTCACAGATTTGGGCATAACATTAAGCACATGCAACTTCCAGCTGCAAAAGATGGAATGCCCTTTCCTGGCCTCCACAGGTACCACAGATGCACAGAAACACACACACAGGTGGAATGTAAAGACAGAATGGATTAATCCAGCCTAGCATTTCTTGTTATCAAAGTCTGAAAAGGAGATTTTGACAGACTGTTGATAGTTCTGGAATAATGGCTCTGGGTCGCCTTATGATTGATATGTTTCATTTTCAGACATGTTCTTCTAAGAGGCCACACACCCTCTCTCTGTGGAACCTGAAGAGAGTTTTTCTTTCTTATCCCGATGCATTTTTTTTCTTTATCCCCCAGGAGGCCCACGTTTTTCCAGGAGGCATTTGCAGTCTCTTCTGGCTCAGTTTCCCACTGTAACTCAGGGTCTGGGTCTTGGCTCTCTCAGCCTTTGGCTGGCTGGCTTCAAAGACCTTTCTCTGCTTGAGGACATCTCTGTCTAACTGAAAAGAGAAAGGAAATTTTAATCCATTCTTTTATTATTTATTTAACTTTTTCCACTTACTTTATGTAACAACCAGTTTATCCTCCTTCCTCTCCTGTTTCCTGCCCTCACCACTCCCATCTACCCCCTCCCCATCCAATCCTCCTCTGTCTCCACTCAGAAAGGGGCAGGCCAGTCTGTAATTTTATTAAATATTTGTTTTGTTTTTTTGAGACAGGGTTTCTCTGTAGTCCTGAAATCCACTATGTTAGACCAGGCTGACCTCAAACTTGGAGATTCGTCTGCTTCTGACTCCCAGGTGCTATGATTAAAAGTGTGCACCACCACTCCCCAGCTCTTTTAAGTATTTATAGAAAAATAATTGTAAAGGTTTAATAAAAAGAAAAAAACTGTAAAGGATGAAGGATTATGAAGCTTTTCCCAGCAGTGAGATCTGGACTTTGGGTTAAGTCTCTGATGCTATCTATGCCTTGTTTGTTTTGAAACAGGCGTGGAACTAGCTCTGTAGACCAGGCTGTCCTTAAACTCATAATGACCTGTTTCTGCCTTCAGACTGCTGGCGTGTGCCTGGTCCTGATCTGTTTTATATCTTCCCCTGGACTCCTGTGAAGGGTAGGGCTGGCTGCTTCTTGGAAAAGTTACTTTGCCTTCTTTCTTCTTCCTCCTCCTAGTCCCTCCCCTTCTCTTTAAGCAAAGTCCCCGTTTACTCTAGGCTAACCTGGAACTCAAGGTGTACCCCAGGGGCAGCTGGAGCACAAGTGCCTGGCTTTTTTTTGCTTTTTGTTTCCTGACAGTTTTACTATAGCTCTGGCTGGCCTGTAATTCATGGTAATCCTCCTGCCTCTACTTTCCAAGTACTGGCATCCCAGGCATGTGCCGCTGCTCCCACCTCTTCGACTACTTTCTTATGAACAAGCACATCTGGAATGTGGACAGGAAGTTTAGGACAGCTCTGGAGTCTTCAAACCCTTTCAATTCCCAGATGCTAACGGAAGGTAAGCCCATTATCCTACAACAGAGATACCAGGAAACCTGTGCCGCTCAGAGTGGGGTCAGCATCAGCACCATCTGGGAACTCCTTATAAACTATGGGGCTCCAGGCTGACATGTCATTCAGCTAGTAGGACGCTTGCCTAGTGCCCAAAATCTCAGCACAGGAGTGGGCTGGAGGAATGAGGAGTTTGAGATCATCCTCAGCTACACGTGGAACATGAGGCCAGGCTGCGTGACAGGACAATGCCAAAACAACAACATTAGCAAAAAAAAACTGTGAGTCCATCCATGTCCTCTCAAGAATAGGGCCAACAACCTTTCTGTTCAAGCCTTCCAGAGAGTTCTGTGACACAAAGTTGAGGGCCTCTGTGGTAACATGAAGCTTTAAAATATCGTGAGAGGTGGGGCATGGTTGAGTATGCTTCATGCCTTTAATCCTAGCATTTGGGAGGCAGAGGCAGGTTTTTTTTTTTTTTTTTTTTTTTTTTTTTGGTTTTTCGAGACAGGGTTTCTCTGTGGTTTTGGAGCCTGTCCTGGAACTAGCTCTTGTAGACCAGGCTGGTCTCGAACTCACAGAGATCCGCCTGCCTCTGCCTCCCGAGTGCTGGGATTAAAGGCGTGCGCCACCACCGCCCGGCCAGGCAGGTAGATTTCTGAGTTCAAGGCCAGCCTCGGTTACAGATGAGTTCCAGGACAGCCAGGGTTACACAGAAAAACCCTGTTTGAAGGGAAAAAAAAAAAACAAAAGACAGTCCCTCATATCGGAGACATCATGAAAGGGCCCTTAAAGGAAAGAATCCTCTATAAAACCCAGAGAGAAGCCTCATTAAGAGAGATAGCTTAAAGAATAAGAGATAAATAGGGTGATGGGGGAAAGCCCAGAAGAGGAGCCTTGAGAGCAGCGGGTTCTCAAGCTGTGGGTCATGACCCATTTAGTAAACCTCTAGCTCCAAAAAATATTTTCATTATGATCCATAGCAGTAGCAAACTTGCCTGGTCTACAGAGTGAGTTCCAGGACACTCAGGGCTACACACAGAGAAACCCTCTCAAAAAAACAAACCAAAAAAAAAAAAAAAAAAAAAAAAACCAAAGTAGCAAAATTACAGGTAGGAAGTAGCAAAGAAAATAATTTTATGGTTGGGGTCACCATACATGAGGAACTGTATTAAAGGTCGCAACATTAGGAAGATTGAGAACCAATGGTGTAGAGAAATGCCCCAAACAGAGCAAAGCATCTGACTGAATTTTAGATCCTTTCAGGGGGTGAGCAGTGGGAAGTTGGACAGCAAGTAATTTAGTTCAATATAATCTGTGACAAGGAGCAGCATGGAAGAGCCAGGTACCGGGTAAGGTATGAACATTCTAGAGCACAGCACGGCACAGCACAGCACAGCACGGCACAGCTTTTCAACTCGCGACCCCTCCCGAGGCTGTTTAACAAAACAGCCATAGAGATTCAAACATAACTACAAGGATGAAATGGATCGATTCCTCAGTGTCTGAGAATATAGGTTCGTCTGGTGTTTTGAGTTATTGTTAGGCAGTACCTCCTGATCTGTTCAAGACAGCTGGTCGGATGACAGCTCCACACACTGTCAGCCTTAGAGCTCGAGTCTCATAGCTGCATGACCAAGTGCAATTATAAACCTCTTAGCCGGATCTAGCATCTTCTGGAGCTCAGGGGAGTCTCATAGCTGCATGACCAAGTGCAATTATAAACCTCTTAGCCGGCTCTAGCATCTTCTGGAGCTCAGGGGAGTCTCATAGCTGCATGACCCAGTGCAATTATAAACCTCTTAGCCGGCTCTAGCATCTTCTGGAGCTCAGGGGAGTCTCATAGCTGCATGACCCAGTGCAATTATAAACCTCTCCACTTTACTGATGCGAACAGCGGCACCCTGTCGGGAAACTGCCCAAGGTCTGTCTGACAGGCACATATCAGCTAGAACGCTCTTGATGCAAGGCATCCACACACCTCTTCTGTGTTCTTTGGGTAGACAAATACACAAGAGAAAAATCACATGCCCATTTAATTAAATGTTTATTCAATGAAAGGATGTATAAAAACTTACAAATCTGAGAACTCAACTATACATATAAGAGGATGATGGGATATTCAGTTTCTAACATACACGGACGGTATAGCTACGCACTATCCCCACCCTTCACCCCTTAGTCCTCGCTTCTGGCTCCTGTTGCATCCTATGAGACCATTTTATTATTGGCCCAAGGGAAGATTAATGGACAACTTTTAATGCTGTTAGGCCAGTGGGGAAAATTTCTGGTGTTAACAAAAATTGGAGAATACACATCAAAATCAATTTGTTTCTTTTTCCTCCAAGAAGAAATTAGATTATTATTATTTTCTCATCCTGATTTCTTTGTCATTTTTGAGGTTTTGGTAGATGTCACCAGTGAACTATGGGCATTGCATTTAAAAAAAAAAAAAAAAAAAACAAAAAACAAGGTCTCTCTATGTAGCCCAGGCTGGCCTCAAACCCCCAATTCTCCTGCCTCCACTCCCCACCCCTCCTCCCATGCTGGGGTTCTGGATGGGCACCACCAAGCCAAGCAACATCACCTTTTACACCCATTACAGTCACCCTTCCCGTTAAGATGCATCTTTCCACGGCCTTGCAGCGCCCACACTGATTTTACAGGTGGCTGGCTGGCGCCAACGCAAGCTCGCAGCTGGCGACTGCTGGGAAGCGGCATGGCATTTGCTGTTCGGGAGGACCGTCTATGGCATCACCAGCTTATGAGAAACCCGAACCCAGCATGTTCCTGTCCAGCATCGGGGGAGGCCTGTGCACCAACTGCCCTGTCTGGAGCAAGCATCCATGCGCTGTTCGTGCGCACAGGGACTCGCAGCCCGTCGGGTTTCATCCAGAAATGAAGATTGCCATCACATTATTACTCCTGCATTGTTCAAGTCGATTTCTAGTGATTTTCCTTAACTGGACATAATCTCAAAGAATACATTCTGAAATCAGACACCTAGAGGGCAAACATTAAAAACATTTTCTTGGGTTTCAAGTTTCCCCACACCTTCTAGATTTGCATAGCAGAGCCCAGCTTTATCTCTAAGAAGCATGCTGTATTTTCTGACTTTGTTTCTTTGAGAAGGAAGACTTATTACCCAGGGACAGTCATAATTTCAGCTTACCAAATTATTGTCTAGTTATTTTATTATATACTCTTAATGATTTCCAAGTAGGTTTTTAAAATAATCTAAAACTTCTCAAAACCTATTTCTTTATAAGTACTACTGACCATTATCCTTCCAATATCCCCTGAATTAAAGTAAATAGAGTCCAGGTTTCTAATGCACAAAGCCTTATGGGGATGGAGAAGGGAGAAGGGGACAGGAAAGGAGTGGGGCCCGTTTGTATCATGCCATAGAGAAACTGTCCCGGGTGGGGGTGGGGGTGGGGAGAAGATTCTTTGTAAAAATGACAGTTTTTAAAAAGACAAATAACATTCAGTCTAGTAACACAGTTTCCTGTTCCTTTTTGATGGATGCTAACACAGGATGGTCAGAGTCAGTTACTTCCGAGTCCCCACTGCCCAGGAGGACCGACCGGCCCTCGTCCAGGGCAAACACGTCTGAGTTCTGGTTCTGGCAGGAGTGTTTGACCACCTCGTTGGGGGTGGAGAATGTCTTGTCGCAGAGGTTGCACTTGTAGGGCTTATTGGCCTGCACCAGCATGTTGTCCATCTGGCTGCCTTCCTCAAAGGTGCAGAGCTCCAGCGTCTGCTTGTCCACCATGGTGTAGGTGTCGATGCTCTGGTTGAGGCACACATGGCGTGCGGCCTGATTGGCCCTGCAGAAGCTCTTGTCACAGGTGCTGCACTTGAAGGGCTTGCCCGTGTGAATGTACATGTGCTCACGCCAGTGGCTTTTCTGGATGAACTTGCGGCCGCAGATGGTGCACTCGTACTTGCGCCTCTTCACCTCGCGCTCCTGGTCGGCCTGCTCCAGGTTGTCAATGTCCGCGATGTCTGAGGGCGGTGGAGTCTCAGACTGCTGCTGCCCGTCGATGATGGGGGAGTCGGAGATGTGCTGCAGCTCGCTGTCGCTGATCATCCCCGCCTCGGGCACTTCCAGGGCATCCTTGCCCAGGTCGGCCGCATTGCTGCAGAGGGACAGGGGCCCGCGGCCTTCCCCCGGAGGGCCGGCTGTGAAGGGCACCCCGGTGTGGATCTGCAGGTGCTCCCGCAGGCTACTGCGCAGCGTGAATCGCCGGCCGCACAGGTGGCAGGCATAGTACTTGGGGAAGCTTCCGTTTCTCTTCATGATGCTTGGCTTCACGTGGGCGATCGTGAGGGAAGAAGGCTGCTCGTCTGAGGAAGAGGCCTCCAAGTTGGTCTCCTCCCCAGGAGGAGGGGGAGGAACGGGTGTGGAGACAAGTTCGGGTGACAACGAGGTCTGCATGGGGTCGGCGGGAGTCATGTTTGTCCGATTTACCTGAGCCAGGTTTGCTGTCAGCTGGGACAGCTGTGAGGTCTCGGGCACCGGTTCCTGGCTCATCCTGGATGCCTGGGGCCTAGGCTCCCGCACAAGCTTCTCAGGCACTAAGTTCATCTTGGTGGCTTGTCTCAGCTGGTGGTCTGCGATTTGAATGCCATACAGTGACGAGGCCAGCGGGAAGACTTGCTCAGGATGGGAAAAGGTGCCTTGGCTGGCCAGGCTGGCTTCCTGGATGAGGGGGTATGCGTGCAGGAATTTGATCCCTTGCTCCAGCCGCACAGGGTCGATCAGCTGCGGGGCCATCTTCCCGGTGTACATCAGGTGGAGCAGATAGCTGAATATGTCAGGCTGTATGTCAGTGGGTTTCAGACGGACACATTCACTGAAAAACAGTAAAAGCCATGAAGAAACACCAACCTATGACTTCAATGGAAACAAAGCCTGAATAACTGAGACACTTGAGAAAAACACTTCCGTGGGTCACTAATCAGGGTGACGGAGCTCCATTAGAGCCTCAGCTCAGAGCTCAGCAGCCCGTGGCAGGTAAGAAAAACCATCTAATCTGACTAGAAAGCCTTCCGAGCTGAAAACTGACGTAGGAGTGATTGCTCAGCATAACAACACAGAAGAGCAGGACACTGAAACTGTTGGAGGTCCCCAGCTCTCTGGGTCCTGCATCCGCTCCAGCAAGGGGGAAGAGAGCCGGTCACCTCCCCAGTGTCGCCAGGCGGCACTGGAAAGCAATCTGGACAATAATTGTATTCACCAGTGATGTCAGCATCGCCAGGGGTCCTGCTGTGGGCTTTACAGCCATTCTACTGCCCACAGTCCTTCCTTTACAGGTGGCGAGGCTCAGGGGTTGGTGAGTGGTAGGACTGGGACTTGAACCTAGGCCTACTTAATTCCAAAGCCACTCTGGCTGTCAAGGTTCCTTTCAGAATGACATCACTTCCCAAACAGCATCCCTCCAATAGCAATAATGAAGACGTGGGGACTCTCCTTAGACCATCGCTACTGAAAGAAGTTCTGATGTATCCTGAGCCCAGTGAGATACACATCTCTGTAGTACAAGAGACATGTGGTATCACCCACAGGGTGAATATAGTTCGGGCATTCAGAAACGGTTTCCTTGATCGCCTTGAAATTTACAATAATTTTATTATATAACTCTTGGCATTAAAGTTCTTTTTGGCAGATTTAGCAATTACAACTATGTTCATTGATTAAAACAACTACCTCACTACTCTCAAATCTTTTTTTTAAAAGATTTATTTATTTATTATGTATACAACATTCTGCCTCAATGTATGCCCGCACGCCAGAAGAGCGCGCCAGATCTCAGTACAGGTGGTTGTGAGCCACCACGTGGTTGCTGGGAATTGAACTCAGGACCTCTGGAAGAGCAGCCAGTGCTCTTAACCTCTGAGCCATCTCTCCAGACCTACTCTCAAATCTTAACAGTATACCCAGACTTCTAAATATAACATCTTATTTTGTTAAAATAAAAACAGATGAGCCTGGCATGATGTATATAAACCCAGCACACAAGAGGATGAGGCAGGAGGACTGTCTGAACGTCAAGGCTAGCCTAGCTACAGTGTGGACACTAAGGAAAAAGAGGTCATAGTAAAACAAAAGAGAAAAGGCTAATTTGATTTTAAGACTCACTTCTGACAGGACAGAGATGGATAATTACTGGATAGGTATCGAAGTGGATTTCATGAAGACCTGAGACTCCATACGACAGTCACACTTAACTACAAACACCCAAGTCAAACAGTACAGGCAGGCACACAAATCAGTACCCATGGGAAATTCGAGCCTGATACTGTTTTCTTAAAACAAAAAACAAACAACAAAAAACAAAACAAAAAAAAAACCCAACCCTGTCTCGATAAACAAAAACAAAAAAAGAAAGAAAAAACTTAGATTGCTCATCATCGTTAATCTCTCTCTGAGACAAGGTCTTCCTGTGTATCCGTGTAGATCAGGCTAGCCTGGAACTCACAGAGATCCACTTCCTGCCTCCCAGTGATGGAATTAAAATTGTGCACCACCACTGGCAGGATCAGGCAGAGATCTCGGGAACTCAGAACCCTAGGCCTTCAGAGAAGGGGATTTCTCCAGGGTAATGAATGTGATCCTCCAGAGAGGATGGAAATGCAGATGGGCTCCCTGCCAGCATTCACAAAGGTGCCACCCACCCAGCTGGGGTGCTTTCCACAAGGGCTTTGCAGTCCTTCCCTGTGGCTGAATAGGTCCTGGAAGGAGCGCTGAGAAAACACGGGACTGGTTAGCCCTCTCTTTTTCTCTACCCCCGGGACACGACAAGGCCCGGCTGTCGCGTCGCCATCTTCTCCAGTACGCACCGACACCCGTCTGCACTTCTGCGGGAGTGGGAGCGCGGCCACACACTGCTGCGCGGGTGCTCCGAGTAATTTCGGGTTCAGTCTCTCCTTCATTGGAATTTTAGAATAAGAGTTTTAAATAATGCTTAAACTTTTCTGTTTCTGAGGCAGGTTCTCATATGTAGACCAGGATGGTCCTGCGCTCGCACAGATCCACCTGCCACTGCCTCTAGAGTGCTGGATTAAAGGCGTGTACCACCACACTCAGCAGCTTATTCTTAGCATGAGGTTGTATGTTTGAGCACTTAGTCTACAGAGAAAAGACAGAGACACCTAGTGGTAACTATAGGACATGGACTGTTCTCAAGCTGAAAAAATCCAGTTGGGCTCAGTTTGGCTAGAGGGGGAACAAGTGCCTCTGCCAGGCAGGACGAGCTGGTCTCTGCTCTGCTTGAGACAGTGAACTTGACTTCTCCACATAGAGATGTACCAGGAGAGTCATCAGGTGGGTGTACTCAGCTACAAAGCATAGTGACAAAAAAAAAAAAAAAAAGGGAAGGGAAAGTGGGCACCTTTCGGTGGGCCCTGCCAACATATGCTACCGAGCAAACATGGCATGAGAAACAGTTAGTGCGGGGGGGGGGGAGTGAGAGGGTGAAGGCCTTATCGGAGTGGGGGCACGAGAGAGGCAGGCAGACAGAACAGGGAAGAGGCAAGATGAAGAGAGGCAAGAGAGGAACAAGAGGCAAGAGAGCAAGCTGTGCCTGCCTAGCGGGCACTTTTAAGGGGTGCACATGTGGCGTAGCTGATGGTGGAGAGGCACTTGGTGACAGGTGACGGTGGTGTGACCGCCCTGGCAGCAGAGAGACAGGCTGCTGCCATGGCACAAACTAGCACAAAATCACATCCCTGTGATAGAGTAGGTTTGGCGGTCCTGGATCTCACTGTAGACCAGGTTGATCTCGAACTCACAGAGATTGCCTTCCTCTGCCTCCCGAGTGCTGGGATTAAAGGGTTACTCGAGTCTCACCACCCAGCCAGACATTTCTTTTTCAAGGTCATTTAACAAACTGTGTTGAGATTAATGGCTGCAAATAACATCTTTATCATAATAATGGTTTTAAAGGTGGTGAACATATAAACAAATTTGTTTTCAGAGAGGGTCTTGGCTGGTCTAGATCTGACAACTTTTTCTTTATTTTTTTTTTTCTTTTTTCTGAGACAGGGTTTCTCTGTGTAGCTTTGGAGCCTGCCCTGGAACTCGCTTTGTAGACCAGGTCGGCTCACAGGGATCCCACCTCTCTGTCTCCCAAGGACCCAACAGCTCTCTGGCCTCAGCCTCTAAGAGCTGAGATTACAGGACTGCATCTTACGTGCCCTGCTTAAAGGACACGTTTTCAGTGCTGGAAGACAAATGCTCTTTCTTACTGCCAAGTCACCTGCTCCTGGCCCTTCTGCTCCTCCAGATGTTTATCAAGTGGCTATTAGAAGCACACACCTAGCCTTACCCTGTGGTGTCCCAGGAGATCTGTAAAACTCACTGCTCTGCCACGCACGACCAGAGGGTGGGGCGGGGCCGGGTGAGTAGACAGTGATTTACAGGTGGGGGAGGGGAGAGTACACAGATAGTCATGTAGAGGAGGTGCTGCTGTAAGCAGAACACAGTCATCCTTGAAGATTCTGTCTACTTGACTAGGAAGAAGGCAAGGATTAGGGACATCAGGGAATGGGCAGGACACTCAGAAAGTTTGGTTCAGGTGAATAAGCCACAAAAGCAGGCAGGTCAAAGAGAAGATGGTGTCCCAGAAGTGCTAAGGTGATAAGGGTCAGGCTTCAAGCCCAAGTGTCCCACTCCCAGGAGCTTAGACAGCCAGCGCCTTGCTGTGCAGAGGGATCTGCTCAGTTTGTCCTCTCCTAAATTCTGGTCAAAGGCATGCCTCACCCAAGCAGTCTTCCAAACTGATGTGGGAATGAATACTTACAGGATGGGAGGAAGAAAGGAAGGACAGAGCACATGCGACATGTATTGAAGAGATATGATCTGAAATAGATCCGAAGCTTGGGCTTCTTAGAGGTAAGAACATAGGCCAGCTAGGGCTTTTCTGGGGAAGAGCCTATCCAGTTTTATCCATGTCCAACGAGAAAAACGGAGTGGGAACAGCTGGGGGCGGGGCACTGAGGACCAGGTTCTGCAGACAGAAAGATGGAGGCTGGAGCTGCAAAGCCGGAAAAGATGACCTGCCCACCACAGACAGTGTGCAAGGACAGCAGGGGCTCAGGAGCCCAAGGTCCAGCACAGAGGTGAAGAACAGGGACATTAGGTCACAGGTGAGGACTGGGGAGAACAGGAGGATGGACGGCAGTGTTCGGGGGGAGAGGTGCCCTGTGGGGTGACTGCTGCAGTGAGACAGGAAACCACAAATGGACAGGAAGAGTGTGGGGTGAGCAGACAGGCGCAGGGGCCTTTTAAGAAGGTTCAAGGAGAACAGAGAACAGGGCTGCACTCCAGGAGCCACAAGGTCAAGGAAGGTCTTCTGCCCAGACAGGGGTGGGGAGGGGAGAGAAGAGAAATGGAGAACAGAATAAAATAGAGAATTGTGAGGAAGGGAGGGAGGGAGGAAGGAAGGGAGGGAGGGAGAGAGGGAGGGGGAGATGATGATTATTATTTTTTTACACACCCAGAGATTCTTTTCTCTGAGAATCTCATTTAGGAGAAATCAAAGGAAAACAAAACAAAAACCATGAGGGCAAAGACAGATTTTACAGTAGAGAGGAGGGGAATGGAATTTGCGCCCTCCAGCTTCTCACCTGAAACTAAGTATTCAAGGCAGGGTATTTAGGGGACTCTCGGAGGAGCAGGCAGGCTTACTAACTGAGGCCACAGAGGCCCTGGCTGTCACTGCCAACCACAGGTGATCCCCACACAGAAGGCAGTTTGGAAGGGGCGGGACCGCATGGAGCCAGGTGTGCAGGTGATTCTCACGTGCTAATGAAGAGAATAACCAAGAAAGGCAGGGAACAGGTGGACTAACAAAGGAGTGGGGCGGGCACCTAGACCCTAGGGAGAGGCAGAGAGACAGTGGTCTGGATGAAGCCAAGAGTGTGCTCAGTGGGAAGAGGGACCCAGAGTCAGGAGGTCTACAGTCATTAGATATTATCAACCGCTTTAGTTACCTGGTCTGATGGACAAACAACATCTTAAAGTAATTGGAGAATGAAGCAAGAACTGATTTGTGTGCCTTGAAGTACACATCGCCGATTGCAACCGTGCAGTCACACAGGAACCCAAACTCGCGCTGAGCGTTTAACTGCTGCAGTAGAATAAGTCCATGGTTGGTCAAATCCATTTTTTAAAAAATCTGCAAAGTAAACAATTTCATTTTTAAGAGCGGTGTTCCACAAATGAGAATGTGTCCTAACGCTACAGAAATGTCCACAGCTAACATGTCACAAGGTTAACGCGTCAGGCACTGGTAGACAGGGCACAAATATCAACTCATTTAATCCACACAGTCCTTGGCATAGGGCCTGCCAGCACTCGGGTTTTCAGGTGACGTCACTCTGAGGGGAACTCAGAGTGACTTGTGGAAGCTGGGGAAAGACCCGAGTAGTGTACCTCAGTCCTAGAAAGATAAATGCGTACTACCTAGTCCTTTAAAGTCCTTTGAAGATTCCCAGTGAGAATTCCACCACGGAAGTGCCGGGCGCAGAGTCACAGTAAGGCTCCTCCTTCACCCAGCCAGGGCCACAATGGCTTGCAAATCCATTAGCTCTGGAGCTGGGCCTCCCTTTTGTGGAGGAGGAAATGGATTTTGAGATTTGTAAATTGCCCCAGGCCTTTCACTGGGAAGGCAAAGGAGTTACAATTTAAATTTGAATCACCTACTTCAAATCCTGTACTTTCCATTATTCAGTCAGTGAACAAAATCCTCGACCTCTCTGTTTACAGTGAGAAGCTGCAAGAACCTGCCGTGTTCACGAAATCCCTAGATGGCTCTTTTTCATAAGCAAACAGGAAAGCCCACCCCAGGGATCAGCATGGCTTTCTCTGAGACTAGGGCGAGGCGAAGAAATGAACCCTTTCCCTCCTGTGGCACCCAGACTGTGAAGCAGGAAACCAAAACAAGATGGGAATGAAGGTCTACAGCCAGGTAAAGAAGGAATAAACCGATAATACACAGAATTCAGGGAATTAATGCAACAGCTTCTATAACTAACAATTTGGTAAGGTGTAAAATGTATCAAAAAACAAAACCCCAAACCCTACCTAATTGTAATTTCATATACTAGGAATGAACATGGAAATGAGACACACCAATCATTACAATCCAAATAATGAAATCCACAGGCAAACCTAACAAAATATGTAGGGGTTATACATGGAAAAAACACAAGCTGCTGAATCCCAAATCCTTGGCAAGATTTCTTTCTGAAGGCAGACAAGACTGTTTGAAAATGTGTGGAAGGCAAAAGAAGTAGACTAGGTTTCTCGGAAAGAAAGAAAAGGTGGGAAATTGGTCCCTCGACTCGCCCCAGATTTGAGAGTGGCCCAGCATTCGAGCCTGGGATCGGATGAGAAGAGATGGACATTACTTCAGTAGAGCCTGGAACTGGTGTCCCAGGGCAGCAGAACCGCAGCACGGACAGCTGGACGCCAAAGGCGAGTTCCACACTCTCACACACTGAAAATGCACCGCGGGCTTCAGCATAAAGCACACAACTACAGGAAATTTAGAATAAAAAATAAAACCCTTAGGGATCAACAAAAGGAGAAACTGGTAAAGCTGGACTTGGTAAGTAAAATTACAAGCGCTGGTTCTGGAACAGTTCAGCTAAGAGGATGGACAGGGAATGAGGACTGGGAGGAGACACCTGAAACCCACAACTCCTCAAGTGTCTGTACTTGCAAAGAAGAGAACTTGGAAAGTCAACAGTACGGATAAACCAGAAGTGAGACATACTTGCAGGGAAAGACAGATGGTCAGTGGACAGACATGTTCAGGATTCCAGCCCCAGGGAAGCAGGGTCAGCACACACTCATGGGGGTAGGGGGTGGGGGATGGGACCGTGAGATGGCACAGACAGCCTGGAGACTACATACAACCCAATGGCTACTGATACATTTATTCCAATAAACGAATGTGCTTTTACACAAAACTGTACATTAACATCTGTAGTGGCTGTGACCAGAAACTGCCCAGCTCTCCTTTACTTGTTGAATGGTCAGGCTGTGGGATGAACCACTTAGTCACTGCAAGGGATGAGCCACCGTGACCTTGGGGGCAAACACACCAATCCCAACTCTCCAAAGGCTGAGGTGGGAGAACTGCGAGTTTGAGGCCAGTCTGGGCTACGGTGAGACTGTTTCCAGAACAAAAACAGAACAGAACAAATGAACTATTGTAGACAGAAGATATACTGTATTGGGAGTGAATTACGTCAGGGAAGGTTTCATGCTGAGTCCTTTGCTGTAACACCCATGGAGTCCAGAGAAATGGAGAACACACTTGCAGTGCTAAGGTGAGGGGAAGCAGGTGGCATTGCTACAAAAGGGAACCTGAAGGATACCTGGGGCGACAGAAGTGTCCCATAGATGATGTGTCAATGCCGATATTTTAGTGGGCATACAGCAGCCCCGCCCACAGAGGGTCACCTAACTGATTGTGAGGGGCACAAAAATGACGGTAACAAAGCATTTCTCAACCCCGTCAGCCGCGAGGCAGGACTTCACCACAGCAGAGTGGGAGTGGGGGTCTGGCTTCATAGCACGAGCACCCTGTACCCTGTACGTGTCTGTGGTGTCTGCAGCGCCTCTGCAGACGCACGTGATGCTTTCTGCTTCACAGCAGCACAGTGCTCTAATCAAGGAAAACAGGATCTAGAATGTTTTCCTGCCAGGCAGAGGGGCGCACACCTTTAACCTCTGCACTCGGGAGGCAGAGGTGGGCGGATCTCGGTGAGTTCAAGGCCACTGGACTGTTAGTAAACTTTAGAAAGCCAGACTGTAAAAAAAAAAAAAAAAACGCTACACAGAGAAACACTGTCTTAACCCCCAACAAACAAGCAAACAACCCCCCAACAGCTGTTTGAGTGGCTGACTTGACTTTCACTAAAAAAAAAAAAAAAGAAAAATCATTATACAAATTTTACCTTGAAATTATGACAAAATTTCCAATAAGTGTTGAAATGAGCCTACACCTACTTCTGCCATTTTTCACTCTGTACTTATGTGAAATGGTGTTCTCGGCACTGACAACCATACAGTCAAGATACTGATGAGCTAACTCTGAAAAACACCCAAGATGCTCAACCTCCTGCAGTATCAGAGCCAGACCAGCTCAGGGTTTCTCCTGGTCGATGACAGGGCCGCTGATCGTGGGGTGTTCACTTCACTATTGATATCCTCACGTGCTGTCGTGTTCACTATTGATATCCTCACGTGCTGTCGTGTTCACTATTGATATCCTCACATGCTGTCGTGTTCACTATTGATATCCTCACATGCTGTCGTGTTCACTATTGATACCCTCACGTGCTGTCGTGTTCACTATTGATATCCTCACATGCTGTCGTGTTCACTATTGATATCCTCACATGCTGTCGTGTTCACTATTGATACCCTCACGTGTTGTTGTGTTCACTATTGATACCCTCACGTGCTGTCGTGTTCACTATTGATATCCTCACGTGCTGTCGTGTTCACTATTGATACCCTCACGTGCTGTCGTGTTCACTATTGATACCCTCACGTGCTGTCGTGTTCACTATTGATATCTCACGTGCTGTCGTGTTCACTATTGATATCCTCACGTGCTGTCATGTTCACTATTGATATCCTCACGTGCTATCATGTTCACTATTGATACCCTCACATGGTATCGTGTTCACTATTGATACCCTCACGTGCTATCATTCTATTTCATGCTAATGAGATATTTGTGGTATAGTTACTTATAAGTGAGGATGTGGCACAAGGAGGTAGGCAGCCTGCTCAGATGCCAGAACAGTAAGACCCCTGTACATTGGCATTCTTTTCGTTAGTGTTGGGGGGAACCTGGGGCTTGGCGCACGCTGTAAGAGTTCTTACTGAGTCACACCGCCCAAGATCTGCACGCCTACTTTTCTCGGGCTCTTTCCCTATGATATGAGTGATATTTAATGTGAAACATATTTACGGGCTGGAGAGATGGCTCAGAGGTTAAGAGCATTGCCTGCTCTTCCAAAGGTCCTGAGTTCAATTCCCAGCAACCACATGGTGGCTCACAACCATCTGTAATGGGGTCTGGTGCCCTCTTCTGGCCTGCAGGCATACACACAGAGAATATTGTATACATAATAAATAAATAAATATTATTAAAAATTTGTTTGTTTGCTCTAGCGTCTCTTTGCAAACTTTAATTCATTTTACTCCCTTTTTAAAATAAAATGTAGACCACCAAGTGATGGCCGTGAGCACTTTTAGTTCTAGCACTTGGGAGGCAGAGGCAGATCTCTGATTTCAAGACCAATGTGGTCTACAGAGTGAGGTCCAGGACGCGAGGGCTCCACAGAGAAACCCTGCCCTGGGAGGAAAAACAACAACAGCTCACCCTGCAGTAGATATGCTAATCAGTTACAACTTTTTGTTTCTGGAGACTAAAACATTTTTCTGACAGGAAAAAAAAAGACAAAATACCTAGAACATTCCACAGGGGAAGTCACTTGGGACAGGTGTGAGAGGCGGCACTTCTGGGTGCCTTGCCCAGGGGACAGAGGGTCTTTTCTCTGCTGCGCCCCTCTCCTTCCCCAGGCACCCATATTATTCCATGAAGCTCAGCTGACACAAATGATACTTAGCTGTGTGGGTGATAAGGCTACCCCCGCTTCAGAGGAAAGCCTGCCTCCTCTTCCCACCACAACCAGCCCCTGCCATCTGCTAGCCAAAATGGCTTAGCAAGGTCCTGAGAGACCGTCCCGGGCAGTGTAGACTCACGAGCACATGTGCCCCTGGGGCCCTCTGAGTGGCACGGCCCACCCTTCTTCCTTGTAGACAAGCCTTTCTCTAGAAATGGCTGTCTCTTACCCCCTCTGGCACTGCTCTGAAGCAGGTCCACATTCAGTGTCCTGTCTGTGGCGCGTGTTCGCTTCTACCCTTGAAACTCGAACCTGTGTAACACCACCCACAATGAGGACCTGAGCACAACCTGTGGAGAGGGCCCCGGCTGGGGGCAGGGCAACACTCTCCATCCACCTTCTGACTAGCCCTAGCGCTCTCTACCAGGTCAGCCGGACCCTCCCTCCCTCCGGCTCCACCTCCCCAGTCATCACAGGACAGTGATCCCTCCAGAGGACAAATGTGACCACAGTTCCCTGGCCATGGGCCACTCACGCACAGGTACTTTGGCGTTGATCCAGACCTTCTGACTGCGCACTTACTAAAAAAAAAAAAAAAAAACCCTGGAGCCGGGCGGTGGTGGCGCACGCCTTTTAAACCCAGCACTAGGGAGGCAGAGGCAGGCGGATCTCTGTGAGTTCGAGGCCAGCCTGGTCTACAAGAGCTAGTTCCAGGACAGGCTCCAAAGCTACAGAGAAACCCTGTCTCGAAAAACCAAAAAAGAAAAAGAAAAAATAAACCCTGAACAAATGAGGGCCCAGAGGAATTAGGTATTTATCGCCCCGCGATGATGGGGGCTTACCCCACGTAAATGTGTAGAAAGGACACCACCTCAGAAGAGCTGCGGGGAACGACAGGTGGCAGCAAGGTCACCCGTGAGTCGAGACCCCTTTGGAGCTGCTGAAGAACATCAGAAAACAGCTGGGCGGTGGTGGCGCACGCCTTTAATCCCAGCACTCGGGAGGCAGAGGCAGGCGGATCTCTGTGAGTTCGAGACCAGCCTGGACAGGCTCCAAAGCCACAGAGAAACCCTGTCTCGAAAAACCAAAAAAAAAAAAAAAAAAGAACATCTGAAAACAGATATTTACATTATGATTCACAACTAGCAAAATTATAGTTATGAAGTAGCAATGAAAATAATTTTATGATTGGGGGTCACTACGTCATGAAGACCTGTATTACTAGATGGAAAGTGATCTTTCCTTTCATTTTTTTTTCTTTCTTTTTTGAGATAGGGTCTCATGTAGCCATGGATTCTCTAGTCTATACTCGCTGGCTTCAAACTCACAGAGCTCTGTCAAATGCTGGGGTTGCAGGTGTGCACCACCAGCCTGGCTATGAAAAATGATTTTTCTAATACAAATAAGGCATAACAAATAATCTAATTTTATGACATTAAATGTCTACCTACTTTTTAAATTTTATTGATTTCTCTGACAGGTTCTTATGTAGTCTACACAGCCTTTGAAGCTATGATCTTACCTGAGTGTGGCATTACTGACATGTGACAATCATACAAGATATAAAACTATCAATTTGGTGATCTTTGTTTTTCTTTTTTGTTTTGTTTTTTCAAGATAGGGTTTCTCTGTAGCTTTGGAGCTAGTCCTGGAGCTCACTCTGTAGGCCAGGCTGGCTTGGAACTCAGAGATCCACCTGCCTCTTCCTCCCGAGTGCTGGGATTAAAGGCGTGTGCCACCACCTGCCCAGCCAGTTTGGCTAGCTCTACTAGCTCTTGTAGACCAGGTTGGCCTCGAACTCACAGAGATCCGCTTGCCTCTTCCTCCCGAGTGCTGGGATTAAAGGCGTGTGCCACCACCTGCCCAGCCAGTTTGGTGATCTTTACAGTGTCCAGCCTGTTCTAAAATCCAAGCATTATCAAAAATCCTGTTTCATACACTCGTTATCCTGACATTTGAGATGCTGAGTCAGGAGCATTCTACACTCAAGAGTGGTCTGGACTGCACAGCAAGATCCTGTTTCAGAAACAATTAAGAGAGCCGTCTTGTTTCACCTAAGGATGTTGGTCAGTGAGACAAGGTGTTCATTTAGTTGGAAACTTCTGGATACACTGCTGAGGAAAGGTAGCCTTTCCCCAGGTCCGTGGTGCTGGGGCCATTGCTGGCTCCAGAGAGATCGCAGGGTTCTCAAGCTCCACACTGGGCTGCCTCATCTCTAGTCACCAAGGTCAGAGGGTCCCGGGGGCCTAAAGTTTAGAACCTTTGCTTTGGACCTACTTTCAGAGAAGTTGTCCACTGACGTGTGTCCACACATGTGCTCCAGTTCTGCAGTCTGCCTGATGCTTCCTGAAAGCTTTGGCCAGGTGCCAGGAGGTTGTCTAGCAGTGGTTACCATTTGCTAAACTAATAACTAGGTATTCAACAAAGGGGACAGTCGGCTATGGTTTGGCCCTGAATTCTTTGGTGATTTGGGAGAAAAGCATAGCTTTTTTTTTTTTTCCTAAAAAATTCTCATCAATTTAATGCGTGCTATAACTTGGATGATTTTCTCCATTTAAAATGTCAGGTAAGCCGGGTGGTGGTGGTGCACACCTTTAATCCCAGCACTTGGAAGGAAGAGGCAAGCGGATCTCTGTGAGTTCGAGGCCAGCCTGGTCTACAAGAGCTAGTGCCAGGACAGGAACCAAAAGCTACGGAGAAACCCTGTCTCAAAAATCCAAAAAATAAAAATAAATAAATAAATAAATGTCAGGTGATGTTTCTGCCCATGTTAAGCTGTGGCTAAGGCTCTGGAGTTTATTCTGAGCCCAGAGGACCCATAGGCGGAGAGGCGGGGCACAAAGGCTAAGGATGCAGCCTGAGGTGCCAGAAAGGACTTCAGCTCTTATTTTAGGAACAATGGGAAGGCTCCTAGGACACAATGGGAAGACTAAAAGGGAAACACAAAGGGAGTCCCTTCAGTCTCTAGGGTAGACATGGCCTGAGGGTGGGGACTAAGAAAGAGAGAAGACAGATTAGAGACCTCTAGAAGATTCCAGTTTGCAGCATCACTAGGAGGAGGGGTTGGGAAGGCCAAAGCACTAGGAGGCTTTTTACTGGAATAGCTGAGTAGTCTCTGGGAGATAAGGACAAAGCCTTAGTTTGGTGGGAAAGAATATGTTGCATTTGAGAGGCCACTGGGGCCTCTAGGATGAGAGGGATGGGGTACAAAGCTCTGGCCATAATGGCCTGGGCTACAAGTCTGGTGATTGATGTCTGAGGCCTTCAGAGAAGCCTCAAATCATGTCAGTGTGTAGTCATGGTACTGTGTGCGAGGGGCTCAAAGGGCCAAGAGCCAGGCAACTGAAGCCTGCTGCCTTCTGGGTGTATGGTTTCCATTCTGTGTGCAACCCTGCCTTGCTCTACAGAGTATATACTCTATAGAGTAGAGAGCAAGTATTTCTAAAAATTCTGGCTGACGCTAGTCACCAAGCCAGCAATGAGACTGCAAGCTTAAGACCTGTATAGAGAACCTTAACCAGTCTTGGGATAGCACTCAATGAGCAGACGTCTTGCCTCGAATGGACAAAGCTTTGGGTGTGATCCCTACCACCACAAAAACCGACTGTAGGCAGTACATGCCTATAATTCCAGCACTAGGGAGGCAAAGGATGCTCCAAAGTTCAAGGTCATTCACCAACAAACAATTCAACGCTAGTTTGGGATACTGGAGACTTTTTCTCAACAACAAAAAAACAAAACCCCTAGCAACTTACTTGACAGTTAAGTAGAAATTAAAAAAGGAAAACGAAGTTACTTGAGAAAAGTCACTTAGCTGGGCCTTCCGGGCTCTGCAGGCACTGGCATACATGTGGTGCACATGTCATTAAAAAAAGTCACCTATTTGTCCTAAATTTGAAAAGTGAAAGGTGAGGGACAGAAGACCACTAGTAGTATCTCCTCCCCACCCCACCCCACCCCTTTGACAGCAGCTCACTATGGAGCCCTTGCTGGTCTCAAACTCACAGAGATCCACTAGCCTCTACCTCCTGTATGCTGGGATAAAAAGTGTGCACATCACACCTGGTGGAGAGAATGTTTCTTTAAAAGGATTTTTATAGAATGCCTTCTTTATGTACTTTATATGTGCACAATATTTTCTTAAGTAAGTCTAGAGATTTTAAGATAGATTCATGTCAAAAGTAAAACCCAAAGCAGACATTTCCCAGAGCTAGTTATAACGGTCACTCTCCTTTGTTCAATGATTTGGTTCTTATATTCCCCTCTTCCTCACTCTGACACATTGAAGATCTCCACCCAGTGCATGCAGATTCCCCAGGCAGCACAGGCTTTAGCGGGACCCAGGAGCAGACTGCATAGTCAGATCTGCTTTGCCAATCTGAGGTCCTCTTTCCCTCTCTGTCTAAAAACTGAAGAACAGTAGCTTTGGGGACTAGATGGTTCTCTTTCCACTACGATAGCTCTCGGAGCTCACTATACACCATAAGACTTGGTGTTCGAGGGCACTAACAGGGCCCTTCACAGCTCTCCCTTTATTACCAGGATAATGAACACTGTGATGCTCAGGCTACATCAGTAACTGAAGAAGCATCTTTCGGGATAAGATGGGTTCTGTCAAGTAGTTTAGGCCACTTACCAGGATAAAAATTGAAAACTGCCTTTTCAATTAGGACTATTAAAAATTAACGTAGGTAGGCAAGCATGAACTAACCCTGAATAATGCTGGTCATTTGAATTTCAATATATTTCAGAACTTCAGTTCAGAGGTAGGAAATGCATTTTTCTTCCTTTATTGAATCCTCTTCAACAGTAATTACAAAAGAGAAGGCATACACCATCTACTAGCACATCCCACTGGAAAATGTGCCATTTGTAAAAGATTTGTCTTGCAGTTCTATTTTTACTACATTTAATTCACATTTAAATGAGTTTTAAATTTCTAAAGGTATGGAATCTAAAGGTGGGAATTCAGAAGTCAAGAAGATAGTAGTGATAATTCTAAAAGTTATTCTACAGTCAACTTTAAAGACACAAACAGAGGACCACAGCGGCAAATGAAAAACTTCATCCCCAGCCAAAGCGGAGCTGCCTTCCTCTTACAACCCCAGCCATCTGGCTCATGCTGACCTGTGGTGTCAAACTCAGACTTCTCTACTTTAACTATAATGGATTTCTCAAAGACATCTTCACATACATATGCCACCACCACAAGCTGCTAATATTCCTTACTTACCACCTTCACCCACCGCCCTCTGCTCCCTTCCCTTCCTTGACGGTTCTTTCTCCCTTCAAATAGTCCCCCTCTGCTTTCAACTAATTCTCTCTCTCTCTCTTTCTGTGTGTGTGTGTGTGTCTGTCTGTCTGTCTGTCTTTGGAATCTCTGGAAGCATTTGGAGATCAGATAACAACTTTCAGAGGAACTCGGTTCTCTCCTTCCACCCTGGGCTGGCAGTGAGGGCCTTTCCCTGCTGAGCTGTGCAGGGAATGCACACCTTTAATAAAATCGTCATCCAGGGGTCGTTTGGAAACTCTGACTCATTGGACTATGGTATTTTCCCAATGTTAACACACTAGAAAGACAGTAAGATCGGTATTATCATAAAAATTGTTTCAACCACATGAAAGCCTGACAGCCCTGTGGGACGCACAAGGACGCCTCAATACCTAGATAGCCACTGTGCAGACTCATTTTAGGGCTTGAGAGAATCACAGTAACCAGCCGGTCTGGCCCAGCACACTCACACATGATTTTGAGATGATTCTACACTTTCCTTGGTACAGAATCTACAACGTGCACATAATTTAAAGGAACAGTATATAGAATTTTTTTTTTGTTTGTTTTTGTTTTTTGTTTTTTGGAGACAGGGTTTCTCTGTGGCTTTGGAGCCTGTCCTGGAACTAGCTCTTGTAGACCAGGCTGGTCTCGAACTCACAGAGATCCACCTGCCTCTGCCTCCCAAGTGCTGGGATTAAAGGCGTGCGCCACCACCGCCCGGCGTATATAGAAATTTTTGTTACAGATGTGTGACACCATGTTTTTGTTTTGTTTTTGCAGTTTTGTAACAGAGTCTCTCTACATAGCCCTGGCTTTCCTGGAACTTATCACCATTATGTAGACCAGGCTGGTCTTAAAACTCCCAAGAGCTCCATCTGCCCCTGGCTCCCAAGAGCTGTGATTAAAGGAATGCACCACACTTAACAACAAAAAAAATTAGAAAAATGAAAAAGTTTAAGTACTTAGCCAGATACATTTTTTTTTTTTTTTTTTTGGTTTTTCGAGACAGGGTTTCTCTGTGGTTTTGGAGCCTGTCCTGGGACTAGCTCTTGTAGACCAGGCTGGTCTTGAACTCACAGAGATCCGCCTGCCTCTGCCTCCACCACCGCCCGGCAGATAGCCAGATATATTAAAGTGCTTCATGGATTCCTAACTTTGTACTATGAACTTTTCCTTCCTTCCTGTTATTTCTGGGAGAGAGTCTTACTAATCAGCCCAGGCTGGTCTTGAACTTGCAGTACAACAGTTTTCCTGTCTCAGCCTCATCAGTGCTGGAGGTACAGTTGTGTAACACCATGTCTGGCTTGAGTTTGCTTGATGAGTCACACATCTATCCCTTACGCACGCGCTCTAGGATTTGTTTGAATGTAAATACCAGCATCCAACTTGGCCTCTGAACCAGGGAAGAACAATCCTATAAAGCGTGGGCTGCCGTTTCTTCTGGTAAGGGCTCTGTTCCCTCTGCCCCATTTCCTCACAGTCTCATGTAATCTTAGACAACCTCAAATTTTCTGTTGTTGAGAATGGTGGCCTTGAATTCCTGATCCTCAAGCTTCCAACATGTGACCATGCTTGGCATGATTCCACAACGTAATGATCATCGTAGCACTGTAAAAAGTTGGAATCTCATTTACCATCAATCTGTAATGTTAGTTTGTAATTTGCTAAGAGGATGTCCTCAATCTAAAGCTTAGAAATCTGCAATTCAAACATTCAGTGTCCTGCTCAGAGAGCCAAGGAACACAGACAAGGATGCAGGGAGAGTGATGGGTGCCCTGTGGCCTAGACCAGCCATTCCACAGTTGTACTTGCTACTATATCCTGTATCAGACCTCTGGTCCAGCTCCTTTCATTTCCTACAGGAAAAGGGGATTGGGATCGAGGGATGAACAACCCAGGAACACTGAGAGATGGCAAGAGAGGTCCCCACTCTAAAGTTGATGGGAAGGTGTTTCCTTTGCTGCCTACCAGGTATAGGAATTCTCAGGCAGGAAAACACCCCTCCCACCCTGGTGGGGGCAAGCCAGTGGGTATTTGAAATCACAGGGTGACAAGGAAGAGTTCCTGAGTGGGTACTGGGGTAAAGTGTTTTATATGGCTGTCTTAGTCCCTGTTCTATTGCTGTGAAGACACCATGACCACAGCAACTCAGTGAAAGCATCTAACTGTGGGCTTGTTTCCAATTGCAGAGATGAGGCGCATTATCATTACAGCAGGAAGCATGGTGGCCTGCAGGCAGCTAGTGCTAGAGAAGCAGAGAGTTCGGAGGGCAGAAATCTCAAAGCTCATCTCCCCATTGACACTTACTCCAACAAGGCCACACCTCTTAGTCCTTCTAATCCTTTTCAAATATGCCACTCCCTGGGGACTAAACATTCAAATATATGACCAGGACCATTCTTATTAAAAATACCACAAACGTCTTGTAAAATAAAAAATCTGGTCCAGGTAGTGGTGGTGTATGACTTTAATTCCAGCACTCATGAGGCAGAGGCAGGTAGATCTCTCTGTGAGTTCGAGGCCAGCCTGGTCTACAGAGCGAGTTCCAGGACAGGCCCCAAAGCTACGGAGACACTGTTTTGAGAAATGAACAAAGAAACAAATCAGAAAACAAAACAAAAATAAAAAATTTGGAAGTCACTGTAAAGTTTATAGTCATCTATAAACCCCAACCCTAACCCTATAAACACTTTACCAGCTGAGATTAAGGCATTCCTAGCATTAATTTGAGTATTTTGGGAGTTTTGCATCCGTCTATGCACACATTGTTTGAAGGGAAGCTTAAAACTGGGCACAGGAGGAGGAGTAACAGGACAAAGCTTTCTGCCACGCACTAGTGCATTCTTTCTCCCATCCAAGTACTAACCAGGCCCGACCCTGCTTAGCTGCCCAGATCAGGCCGTTCAGGGTGGTATGGCTGTGGACTAGGGCATTCTTTCTGTTGCTCCCTTCTACCTTTTTTTTTTTTTTAAATATGATGGTTTCAACAATGGATCAATTCCTTAGCTAGGGGAAAACACACACACACACACACACACACACACACACACACCCCAAACTCGAAGTTTACTAAATGAGAAATTAAATATCACCTTTAAAAGAATTACATATAAAATTACATTCTTTTTTAAAAATTATCAAGTTATGAGGGGTGGGCTGGCATATTTTTTTTATTACAGCACTCGGGAGGCAGAGACAGGTGGATCTCTGAGATTGGGGCCAGCCTGGTCTACAGACAGTTCCAGGACAGTCAGGGCTACACAGAGAAACCCTGTCTTGAAACCTCCCCCGTTCAAAAGAAGGAAAAGAAATTATCAAACTTACAAATATCCTGGCAAAGTAAGGATGTTACTCTGAATGTCCCTCCTCTCAAATTTGTTTTGGTTTGTGAGAAAGCATAGCGATGAGGATTAAAATGCCTTAGTTCTAATGTAGTATCATTTCATGCATCACAAATGTTGGTTGTGGACACCTTGGTTTGGGTGGTCAGGGTCTACAGTATACACACTATACAGATAGCGTCATCTAGGAAGGACACAACAGCCTGTTTAGACACGTCCAGATCACCCCGGAGTTCTGCGAGCACCCAATCCACGGCCGACTTTTACTAAAACAACACACCATGAAAAAGAATCGAATCTAGGCTCTCACACTAAGTGGACCAAATGCGTTGTATGATGGTGGTGGGAAGGAATATGCAGACTGGCTGGGAGGGTAGGCCAAAAGCTCGAGCCGACTCCCCGAGGAGTTGGGTGGAAGTTCTCGCAGTAAATGGCCTGTTAGACACAGGGGTTTCGCTCTTCCTGCTCGGCCGCACGAGCTTATTTGCAGGAGAGCCTTTATAATCCACTCCCAGCTAAAAGCAACAAAAGGCCTGCCTCCTACGCAGCTTTTAATTGCGTATGCATTCTGGCCTGCGAACGAACGGTCTAGGGGCTTGCTCCAGTGGGTTGATGGCTAACCCCTCAGCGCGACCCTCCCTGCCGGGACGAGCGGTGCAGGCAAAGAAGGGAGCGGCCGCCCGGGAGGCTGGCCAAGGCGGTGTGGCCCCGCCCAGGAGCCTCTGGCCCCGCCCCGTCTGGGAGGGGGCGGGGGGGGGAAGAGCAGAGCTCCGGCCCCGCCCCAGGGGCCGCCTAGGACGGGGAGCGACGCACACAGGTCCCGCCGCTCGCTCACCCCTCCCTCCCGGAGGCCCCGCGTGCGCGCGCCCCAAGTCCCGCGGCGCCGAACACAATGCCGACGCCTACGCCGCGCGCGCGCGCGCGCCGCCCCGGCCGGCGCCACGGCCCCGGCGCCAGGGGCGGGGGAGGAGGGCGGGGAGGGAGGGAGGGGGAGGGGAGCAGCGCGCGCGAGAGCCGCAGACAGCGCGAGACCCGAGGCCGGAAGCGCGCGTGCGCGCCCCCGCCCGCGAGCGGGAGGCGGAGCCGGAGCAGTAGCGGCAGCAGCTGTAGGAGCCGCTGCAGCTGGGAGACGCGCCAGAGAGGCCGGGCCTGCTCCGGTCCGACCGGATCCCTCCCCTCCCCCTCCCTGTGCCCTCCCCTCCCCCAAACCCACTTCCGCAGCTCGCGGCCTGGCCGCCGAGGCGGCGACGACGACCACAGCGGGAGGCGACGGCGGAGTACGCACCTGACGGGCCCGGCTGGAGGGGCTCCGGCGCGGGACCGCTCGCCGGCCGCCGCCCGCTCCGGACGCCCTTGGCCGCGGCGGGCAGCAGGGACCGGCGACTGGGACCGGAACGCGGAGCGCCCCCTCCCCTTGCGCCCGCCCTCTCGGCTTCCGTCCCCTCCCCCTCTCGCGAAGCCCCGGATGGAGCGGCCGGGACTCGCCGCCGCCTGGCTGCCGGGATGGTTTTGTCAGGCGGCCAGAGCCCCGGCGCCAGGCGCAGTCGCCGCCCCCGCCCCGCGGGTCCCCCCCTCCCCGCCCCCCGCCCCGGCCTCCCCACCCCGGCGCCCCGCGCCCCGCGCTTTCGGGCCCGCCGCCTGCCTTCGCACGGAGCCCCGGGACGGGAGTCATCCGTCGCCTTTGTTGCCACGGCCGCTGCCGGAACCGTTTGCGAGCTCCGGCGGCTCCCGCCCCTCCCTGCGCCTTCCCGGAGCCCGGGCCGGGGGCGGCACGTGGGCCCCGGGACGCGGTGGCGGTGCGCGCTTACCTGTCGCTGGTGCGGCCGCGGTGGGGCGTGAGGGGGAGGCAGAGCCCGGCGGCCTGGCCTAACTGTCCCGGCCGCCGCCTCTGCCCCGCGTTGTTGCTGCTGCTCCTGCTGCTGCTGCTGCCGCCGCGGTCGGTGTCTCCGGCGCGGCGGCTGGCGGCGGCGGCGGGGCTTTTCCTGTCCGGTTACGTTAAGGTCACATGACCGAGAGAGCGGAGCGACTAGTGCAAAGAGGCTGAGAGCGGCTCCCGCCGGGGGGGAGAGGCGGCGAGAGAGCAGTGGCGGCAAGAGCCCCTCCGCCCCCCCAGCCGCTCCCCTCCCCCCCCCCGCCCGCCTCCGCCTCCTGCTGCTCTGCCGCCGCCACCACCGCCGCCGCCTGCAGCTCGGCGCTGCGGCTCCCACCCAGCCTCGGCTCGCGGCTCCAGCCAAAGTTCTGCAAGCCATGTGCAGCCGAGGCGAGGAAACTTCTCCGCAGCGGTCGGCTCGGAGGCTGGCGGCCCGACCCCCTTGTTTACAGAGTGTTTAGGTAGGACCAGTTCTGCGGATGCAGATGGTCATTTCGGGGTGCAGAACGAGATGCATGCCCGTCCTCCTGTCAAGAGATGCTTGACATCTTGTGGCTCTGCCGTTCTACCCGGGCTGCTCCGTCTTAGCCTTTCATCCTAGGATGTGAAGTTGAGTGGGCCGCTTGTCAGTCACCGAGGTGTTGCCATCGTTGGTGGCTGAAAGTCATACTGAAGTAGATGTCGCTGTGTGTCCTGTGCAGCGAGGTCGAGGTGCTTACATAGGCAACTGTGGGCTAAGATGTTTTTAGGATTGAATGGGATGAGTTGCTCATTCCCTTATGTTGAGCTGAAGTTTGTGGCGCTTTGCGGTGGGTGTGTGTGTCTTTGCACTGGATACCACTCTGGCTGATTTTTGGCCTCCGAGAATCTGGTAGAGTGGGCTCAGAGTTGCCAACCTGTTAGATGGAACAGGGAGATCCTGAAGCATGGTAACATGGTGTGGGCGTTGGAATTCCCTGATGAGCATTCGTAAGGTTTTCAGGTTCACATCTTGTCTTCCTATTTTCTAGTTCTTTGTAGGAAGTACAGTTCTATCCCCTTTGAAGGCTCGAGTTACTGGTTTATTTTATATATCTTAGATTTAAAGGTTGGGTCATAAGTAAATGGAGACAGCAGTGTCCAGGTTACAGAAGGTCTTAGAGCGCAGTAACCTGTAAGGACCTTGATGCCAAACTCATTTGATGTTTACCGAGGCAGACCCTTAGCACAATGCCTGGCACATTGGCAGTGTTCATCCTGGAAGTCTTGAGTTTGATTTAGCAATCTGGTTGTATATACAACTACTGATGACTAATTTCTTCTTTGAAGACAAGCATCCGTGTAACTGGTGTGACCCCAGAGTGAATAGTAGACTCAGTGGATACCCGCCTTGAACTTTCTAGACTTTGATCAGCCAGAGGAAAGACTTGTGGAGTGCTTAAACGTTTGCCTCCACAAACAAATTCTGACCCTGACCTAAGTGCTCTAGGGCGGCACTCTGAGGGCCACAGCTTGACTGGTTCATTGGAGTGGCTGGCCTATTTCCTCTTAGTAAGAGACTGAAATGGATCTGGTTTGTTGTGTAGAGAGTCATGATTAAGATCTTTAAATCTTAAATTGTGCTTGTGGAGTTCTCTGTGAAGGTGGACTGATTAAGGAACATCTTGGTGTTTGCTGAGACAGTCTCAAAAGTTATATAGTTTTTGGCTAGCCTGGACCTTGCCACAATCTTCCTCTTCCTATGCAGTGCTAGGATTATAGGGATACACCACATATCACCATCTTTGAGGATCTTGTGTAGTTTTAACAGTATCCTTCCTAAGGCATGTGGTGCTGAGGGCATGCATCCTCATGCCTTCAGGAGCTGCTGCTGTGAATGTGCTGTCTAGAGCATCCTTGTCTCCTTAGAGCCTGGCTGCTTTGCTGCTAGTTCTCAAGGCATGGGCAGGCCGGCTTGACTTCTGCCAAGTGAGCAACTTACTTTGTATTTCAGTCCCCATTATGGGTTGGTAGGTTGACTAAGAGGCTGTGTGGGCTCTGCTTTCTCCCAGCTTGTCTAAGGATGCCTTTGTATGGAAGGGCTGGGGAAACGGCAGCCCTTACACCTTACAGAGAAGGGCCGTGCTGAGGGCACCTATCACATCTCTGGTTGACAGAAAAGCCACACCTGCTTTTTGTTGAATAATAAGTTGTTAGTTTTATTACCAATTGTTTTTGTATTTTGAAAATCACAAATTGGGAGTTCAAAGAAAACAGTGCTAACAATCTGAGTGGATTCATCCCAAAAAGATGAGTAAATGCCCTGTGAAGCCTTGTATTGATGAGAGATTTGGTTTGTCTTCTGTTGAGGGACTTTCACAAAAGTAGGCATTTCTTGTATGTTTTGAAGAAGATAGTTCCAGTGTGACATCGACAGCGAATAAAAAAGATTATAACAGTTCTGAAGTTACCTTTAACCCTCAGTTTCCATGAAAGTTTTGTATGTGCTCAGGTTAATGTGGAATTTCCTTTAAACCTTTGCGAGAAAGTTAGCAGGAAGATCTTGGTCATAAATGTGATCAGAATCCAGTGCTGTCTTTGGCTAGATTTTATGAAGGATGTCCTATTGAGTAACCTTAAATTAGGACAATGGTGTGCTTTTATATGGATTTCAGAGTGTGTATGTGGTATACCATGGCCTCTGGTTCTAAGACATAGTCTTCTGTGTAGCTCTGAATGGCCGGGAACTCACTATATAAACCATACTGGCCTTGAACTCACAGATCCATCTGCCTCTGCCTCCTCCTGAGTGCTAGGATTACAAGGCATGTGACAGCATGCCTGCCTCATACCCTCTTTATATAATGAGCTTAACATAGAAGTAAGAAAAGATGCATTTTAGCAAGTGTGGCACATCCCTGTAATCTCAGCTATCAGACGGTTGAGGCAGCAGCAGGATTGCTGTGAGTTTGAGGCCAGTCAGTTACAGAGTGAGATCCAATCTTAAAACAAATCCTGACAAACCCCACAAACAAAGCAGGTGAAAAACCAATTTATTTCGAAGACTGTCATATTTATTTCGTTGGCTATATCATAGGAGTTTTAAGAAATACTGGTTCGTGGTTGGTTGTTACAGGTCACAGTCCCCAGAGATGAATTCCTTATGCTTCAGTGAGTTGCTGTGGTCAAGGGCATGTAAATCTGTGAGAATTCACTGCGATGCTGATGAATGCCTTCTAAAATACTGTGGGTATAGGCGTGAGGGTGTGTGCTGTAGCCCAAGTGTGGAGGTCAAAGGAATACTTTGGGTCCATCCACGTTTACATTGGGTTATAGGGATCAAACTCAGGTCATTAGATTTGCACAGCAGACTCTGACCTGCTGAGCCACATTTTAAATTGTGTGTGTGGTAGACGCTGGGAACTGAATCGTCCTTTACAAGAGCAGTTTGCACTCTTAACCTCTGAGCCATCTTTCTAGCCCTTTTTGTTATTTTTTTAAAGAAAGATCTCTTGTGCCCAAGCTGGCCGTATTCCCTGGAATTTTGGATTCTTCTGCCTTTATTTTCCCAGTGCCAGAATTAAAGGTGTATGTATCTGTGAAATTGATTGGGCTGTTTTACATTTATTTCATAATGCCAACCAAAATTGGGACCACAGTATGAGGAAACACTGAATTTTTTTTCCTGCTATAATCAACCCCAGCATTAAGACAGTAAGGCATGTATATCTCATTGTTCTGTGGGTTACAGGTATCAGGGAGTAGTGGAACTGAGAGGCTGGGCCAGGGTCATCCAGAAATTCCAGTCACATTCTTGTAGCTACTGGATCTGCTTCCAAGGTGGTTCACTGTTTTGCCAGTAGTTGGTTGCAGCCTCCAGTTCTTTGTTGGATTGCTAAGTGTCCTTATCCCTGGCATGGATGGCTTCCCCCAGAGCCTCCACACACAGACGTGTGTGCTTCCTCCTAGTGGCAGTGCACAGCACAGGTCTAGGCTGACAGGAGGAGGGAAGAAGCTAGCTGTTCCTCCTCCTCAGTCCGCTGCTGAGGAGGATGTAGCTGGCTCAGATCTGTAGCTGGCTCAGTTTAGTGTTTTTCCAGTTCCTAGATGAATTAGGATGGAATCAGAAACCTTGCTAGAGTCAAATCTGAGTAGTTCGTTGATGAAGTCAGTTTTTCTTTTCTGGTAAGGGCATCTGGTTTCTCTGCTCAGCCTTAACTGAGTGAAAAGAGGCTCAAGGAAGGTAAGGGGTTATTCAACCCAAGGCCTGAGTCAGTGTTTGAGAAGTAAAATTTTCTCTGAGCTTTATCATGAATAATCTGTTCGCTGATGAGAAAATTGGTAATTGCTTTTTAATCTTTCTTAAAGAACTTATAGTGTAGATATGTTGTCTAGTCTCCCAATTTGCAGACCTGTGATAATGTTTAGCTTTGTGTGTTTATATAACCTCTGCATAAATAACACATAGTTATTTATGTTTATGTGTGTGTTTGCATGAGTTTATATGTACCACATGGATGTCTGGTGCTTCTGTAGAAAGAGGGCATTTGATTGGGTGCTGGAAACTTGTACCACTGAGCCATCTCCCCCATTTCTGTAGATATTAAAGACTTTTTTTTTTTTTTTGATTTTTTTCGAGACAAGGTTTCTCTGTAGCTTTTGGTTCCTGTCCTGGAACTAGCTCTTGTAGACCAGGCTGGCCTTGAACTCACAGAGATCCGCCTGCCTCTGCCTCCCGAGTGCTGGGATTTAAAGACTTTCTTTTTAATTATGTATATATGTGTACGTTTTAGTTACTTTCCTGTGGCTGTGATAAATACTATGACCAGAACCACCTTAAGAAAGGAAGTTTATTTTGGTGTATGGCTTCAGGGGTAGAGTCAGTCCATGATGACAGGAGAGGCTTAGCGGCAGCAGGAGGAGAACTGGAAGCTCAGAGGTTGCATTTCAGCTACACACTGAAGCAGAGAAAGCAAGCTGAAGGGGAGGGATGCTGCGAACTCAACACCTGCCTTTGCCACATGTAGCAAGTCTGCTTCATCTAGCAAGACTCCTACCCTGAAGGAGTCCAAACTTTCCCAAACAGCACTACCAGTGTGCCCAGCTGATGAATTGCATCATGGGGGAACACCACCATAGTATGTGTGTTTGGCTGTACACATGTGCAGGTGCCTTCAGTCCACAAGAGGATGAAGTATGAAGAAAACTACAGTATTTTATGCTGTGAAATTATTTATTGGTACTGGGAATTGCATCTAGTGCCTTTTTGTGTGTGCTAGGCAAGTGTTTGCTACTGAAGAAGTAAGCCCCTAGTCCTTTTACTTTTTATTTTGAGATGGGGTCTTGCTAAGTTACTCGTGTTGACTTTCAGCTTGGCACTACCCCAGTCTTAGGTAGCTGGGATTCCATCGCATGATTTAGGTTACTATCCCAGCTTGCTGTGAAATTTTTATGGAAACTTTTTTTTTTTTTTGAGACAATGTCTCTGTTTCCCATGTGCTGTGATTAAAGGAGTGGACCACCATGCCCCTTGGGAACTCTTAGACTATTCTAAATTATTGATAGGACACTGTAGATTATTTTAGTCTTCACGATTGCAGGTGGAAGATGACACACTTTTCTCTTAAAACATTTGCTTAACCTTTTTTTCTCCATTATAATGAGATGGTCTCACTTGGTAGCCTGTTCTGGCCTGGGACTCCTGTATGGTCGTATCCTTGTTCTCTAGAATATTGGGATTACTGTTACGGACTGCCTTACCTTGCAACCTTTGTGGTTCCTGTTCCTACTTAATAGTCTGTTTGTGGTCTGGTTCAGGTTGTCTGAGCTGGTATTGATTGCCAGAGGTGACCTTGAACTTTGAAACTACTGATCCCCACTTCCACCACCCAAGTGCTTGAATTACAGCTGTGCACCAGCACCACTCCCAGTTTATGGAGTGTGGGAGAGCTAACCCAGGCCTTCCTCTGTGCTAGACAAACACTCCACTTACCAGTGGAGAGAAGTCTCGACTCCTACATGTTGGTTTATTTTATATGTATTTTTTAACCTTTACCCCACTGTAAGCTTGAGTGAGTTTTGAACTGGTGCTTATCTACTTTTGTAGTTGAAGGATTAAAGCTTGGGAGGGAGGGCTAAGATTATTTTTCTTACTAGCACTGAGTGGAGAAGTGATTGTTGTAGAAAACATCTAGGTATAGGTGTGTGTGTAAACGGTTAGCCCTGTACTAAAGGTGCAGTGGGGAGGACACAAGGAGAGAATGTACTCTACACATGCGCTGTGGTAGACTAGGTGAAGTTGGTATGGAAACTAATTTTCGAGTTTTGAGAGGAAGTATACAAAAAGTAGTTGGATGATACCTACCTTGAATTGTTTTCCTTTATTGGTGATAAATTGCCATAAGTTACTTGTTTTTCTAGAATGTTTATTTCTTTAGATCTGTGTGGTCCGGTCTAGTAGCTAAGGCACGCCCACCAGAGAACATTTCTACCGCAGCAGAATTCCACTTTTGGATGGTGCTGCTGTGAGGTCGTTGTGTGGCTTACCTGTGTTTTCATGTTATGTGTTGAGTTGGAAATAGAACAAAGGGCCTGTTGTGGGAGGAGTCGTGGTTGGTGTTTATGAACAGTGGAGCCAGTATTTTACATCGCGGTTAAGGGGATAGGCTTTGGGGTTGGGGAGATGACTCAGTGAGTAAAGTGCTGTGCAAGCATGAGGGCTTGGGGAACCCCAACACCACCTAGAAGTTGTAAGCTGCACTGCTGTGCATCACTGGTGGGCCAACCACTCTAGCCTAAATAAAGTAACACTCTCAAAAAGGCAGAGGGTTGGTCAGATGGCTCAACAGGTAAAGGTGCTTGCCGAGCAAGCCTACTGAGCTGAGTTCAATTCCTGGAGCCCATGTAAAAGTGAAAGAAGATAACTGGGCCCACAAAGTTGTCTCTGATCTCCTCTATGTGTATGCTGTAGCAAGGCACGTGCACACACAATAGAAAGGTGGTGATGACTCCTAACCTCTGGCTTCAAGTACACAGAAACACTCTGGCACAGGGACACAAGAAGGAAAGGCTTTGCAGTTGGATCTGGTCTGAAATTGTGCTACATCTAACATATTGTTTGATCTCTTAACCTCCATTTTTACTCCCAACAGGGATAAATTTATTAGGGTTGTGTAATGTATAATGTAGGGGGTGCTTATCTAGCATTGTATCTCAGTAAGTGATGGTGTTTGTTAATATACCAATGAAATAGATAACTTCTATGTAAACAACTTCAAATTATACATACAATAAAGTTGATTTTTCTTTCCGTGTGCAGTCCTGTTAATTTTGACACTATATATGTATAATAATTGCTTAGGATTCCAGACAGGTCTTTCACATCAAGTCTCCATTGGTTTCCTCTGTTGGCTGTACTGTAGTTTTGCATTTCCCAGCATTTTATGTAAATAGAATTGTAAAAATTTGTAGCCATTTCAGAGTGCCTGCTTTAATTTGGCTAAATAAAGTGAGAAACACATTCAAGTTAGAACTAAATTTTGAGGAAAAGAGGTGGGTGGTTTCATGTACCTTAGGCTAGTCTCAGACTTATTATATACCCCATGAGGCCTTTAACTTTAAAACATTTATTTTCATTGTGTGTATGAATGTTTTCTTACATGTATGTATATATGTACCTCCAGTGTGTACTTGGTGCTCAGAGGCCAGAGAGGGTGCTATATCCCCTGGAACTGGAGTTAGAGACTGTTGCGAGCTGCCATGTGGGACCTGAATAGGGGTCCTCTCAAAGAGCAGCAGATGTTGACCCTGGATCCATCTCTTGCCCCATTGAGCTTTTGTTAGTCTTTCTTCATTTCCAAGTGTTGGGACTATAGGCTTGTAAAACCTTTTTTTCTGGGGCTGGAGAGATGGGTTAGAGGTTAAGAGTACTGGCTACTCTTCGGAGGTCATGAGTTCAATTCCAACAACCACATGATGCCTCAACCGTCTATAATGAGATCTGGTGCCCTCTTCTGGTGTGTAGACACACGCAGGCAGAATACTGTATAATAACTAAATCTTGGGGGAAAAAACCCACTTTGGAACACACTCAGTAGTTGAAATTTGATTTTTCTAATTTCTTCCTATACTAGAGATTGAACCTGGAGAGAGGTACCCAGTACCCCTGTAGGCGGTGGTTGGGAAATGGGTGACTTACCCAGTCAAATCAATCACCCCGGGTGGAGAGGAAGATAAAGGGAACCAAGTCCACCCTGCGTGAAGCCTCAGCTCCCAGGTTTTGCCACCAAGATAATAGGTTTTCTGTACCCCATAATAGGTTTCTCCACTGACACAGTAAGCCAGAGCAAGCCAAGTTTAAAAGTAAAGAACAGGTTTATTTGAGCTAAGCAACTCCTGGGTGAGTTCTCCAGCCCCAAACTAAAGCAGGGAGCTTATATAGCCTGTAGGTGAGGGGTGGTGACGTGTCTGCCACAAGCTGGGTTTGTGCCCAAGTGTGGGCAAAAGCTGGAATGCTTGAGTGGAGTCTTGGACTGCAGGCAACATCGGGAGATATATGAAGAACTGGGCTTTTTGGTGCCTTCCTTTGTTCAGAGAGTGCTGTTTGGAGAGAGACAGGAATGGAGCTTTGTGGATCAAGTAGGAATGAGCTGGAGGTTCCAACCAAACAGGCTTATGTGAATGAATGTTTTACCTGTGTGTATGTATGTGCACCACGTGTGCATGGTGCCCTTTATGGGCAGAAGAGTATTGGCTGGATCTGAAGTTGTGTCCTCTGCAAGAGCAACAAGTGCTTTTCACTGCCGGGCCATTTTTTTTCCAGCCCTATAGATTTAAATTGGATGAGTATGGTAATATAAGGGTTTTGCATGCATGTGTACCACATGTGTGCCTGGTGCCCCAGGTCAGCTTTGGGATGCTCTGGAACTGGAATTATGGATGGTTCTGAGCTGACTTGCAGGTACTGGGAGCTGACCTGAGGTCCTTGGTGAGCAACAAGAGCTCTTAACTGCTGAGCCATCTTTTCAGGCCCCTGTGGTCCCTTCTATTTGAGACAGGGTCTGGTAGGCCAGGTGATAATCTTGAACTCTCCTGCTTCTGCTTCCCAAGTGCTGGGATTACAGGTGTAGACCACTATGCCCTGCTAAAGTACTATTGTAGTTATTCAAGTCCCATTTGACTCAAGATTTTATTTTTTTCAAGACAGGGTCTCACTATGTAGCTTTGGCTGTCTTGGAACTCACTGTGTAGACCAGGCTGGCCTCAAAGATCCACCTGCCTCTGCCTCTTAGAGGACAGGGATGTGTGTGCCACTAAGCCTGGCTATGACTCAGGGCTTTTAAATGATGAAATTTACAAGAAAATTACCAACGTTTTCAATTTAGTTATTTGTCTTGTTTTCTAAGAGTCTCCTGTAGCTCAGGCTGTATTTATTTATTTATTTATTATGTATACAATATTCTGTGTGTATGACCGCAGGCCAGAAGAGGGCACCAGACCCCATTACAGATGGTTGTGAGCCACCATGTGGTTGCTGGGAATTGAACTCAGGACCTTTGGAAGAGCAGGCAATGCTCTTAACCTCTGAGCCATCTCTCCAGCCCCCCTCAGGCTGGTCTTGAACTCATGAAGGTAGACAGAATAATTTGAGCTTCTGCCTCCATCTAAGTGCTGAGATTATAGGTGTTAGTACAGGGCTGTTTGATGCATTCCTGTAGCATGTGCTAAGCAAGCACTCTGCACTGCTTTATCCTCAGCCGACAATGAAGGTTTTGACCTTCAGATCTCCTTGAGGATGCAGGTGAGCTCTGGTTTGATTCTCCTGAGTGAACTGCAGATCCCAGTTGGTTATCACATCTGCTAACTGGCACTGTTGGGAAACTGGAGTTAGACAAATTAGGTGCATCTTATATTTTCCACCTATTGATTTTTTTTGGGGGGGGGGCGGGGGGTTAGAGCACTGTAGTAAATTGAGAAGCATCTGTACTTGCTCTGATAATGTTGGTTTGTGACAACAGCCATTGATGGTAGAAGAGGCGGCATAGCCGTGGCTCTGTAGTATTACAGCAGAGTTGAACTGAAAGGTAATTTCCACCCAGCATCAGTGGAAAGAGGAGGTCTGAAAGTGGGGGTGGGGTCAGTTCTTGCCTGACTTGCACAGTCTCGGTCAGAAAGTGACTGCTCCTGGGAAACCTTCACTCCAGAAAAATCCAGGATGGTGGGCCATGCTATGCAGAGAGGATCCTAATAGGCGTAAACAGGAGACATTAGATGCATAATTTTCTTGTGCCTGGATGACCAGAACCCAGTGCACATGGCTTTAGTTCAAGATCAGTCCTGGGGCAGGCAGAAGGGGTAATGTGGATGGAAGCACTTGGCTGGTGTTTCTTAGGTGCCCTCTGTAAGCCTTCAGTTGATAAACGTCACCCAGCCTGAACTCTCTCTACTCTTTACTAGCAATGTTTTAAAAAATTGTTACCGTATAAACAGATTCCAAGTCTCTTGTATGGAAGCAAAGTTAAAAGTTTTAAATCTTTCCTGTTCCAAGTTGTTTTAAAATTCAAACGGTGACATCTAAGCTTGTCCAGTCAATTTTTAGTTCCTGTCCCCAAAGTTGTTTCCTATAGCCTTCTTGCCGGTAAGCTCTGTAGAGCAGGGGTGTCTCTCAAATGCTCTATGGTATCTTGGAGTTGAGAGTCATATAAGAGAATTTGAAGTAGTGCTGAATTGGATGAAGAGTGACCAGTAGAGTAGGTATACAGTGTTGTGTGGTTGCCGGGTGCAATACTGGGGCAGGAAATGAAAATGGGATGTAATACCTTAATGTGTCCACCATTATCCACTCAAATACAGGAAAACTATTCAAATCTGTATTCCTTTGTTTGGCTACTGCTTTTTGTAGTACGTGTCCCCCATAAACCTTTATCCTAATAAATGTTTGTGAAAATCTGTTTGTTTGGGTTTTTTTTTTCCTTGCAACATTTATAAATACATTAAATGTTATCAGGCACCATAGTTTTACTAGCTTAAGTAATGCACCTGTCATCCACTGGAATTTGATGTTACCGTTTTTGGAAATGCATCTCTTTTTTGGGGGTGGGGTGAGACAGTTTCTCTGTAGCTTTGGAGCCTGTCCTGGAACTTGCTCTGTAGACCAGGCTGGCCTTGAATTTAGAGATTTACCTGCCCCTGCCTCCTGAGTGCTGGCTTGATTGTTTTGAGTTTTATGTTTGTGGTTGAGTGGTGCATGAGTCACGCACATAATAAGGTGTGTAGGAAGATTGGCTTACGTGATGCTAGAGTACAAAGGGTTGACTACTGAAATGCAGTGTGCCTATGAACACTCAAATTAGGCCACTAAAGCTGCTGGAACATTTCCTTTATGAACTTTCAGTATGTTGACCCAAACATCATATTTGTCATTTTTATTCAGGCAACAATATATTTTAGAGCTGCAGAAGGTCATTATGACATTTATTTTATCTAGAGTCAGCCCTGCTATATTATAGCTGCCTCTGCTTTCCAAGTGCAGAGACTGGTGTCCCCCCAGTCAGCTCCCCTCATAGCTGGGTTCCTATGCAGCACAAGGTCTGTCGGGGAACTCATCTTCCTGTTTCAGCTTTCAGTGTGCTGGAATTTACAGGTGTGTCCTGTGCCCACTGACAGTTGATTTAAGGTTTAAATACCTATTACATAAGAAGTCATCCAATAGTGAATGCTGGTTTATTTTGGTTGTAGGACTTGAATTATCTCTTCCAGTGATGTTCTCGTTGTCACAAGATCAGAAAAACACTCTTCCCAGCTCAAACATTACCTTAGAAAAACAGAAAGCAAGAGTTACTAATTCCATGGTGAAACAGCTAAACTTCATCCTGAGGTTTTTCCCGTGGCTTACAAATCCCTGGTGGTGTACACTGTGTCAAGCTGACAGAATAATCACAGCAGCTGCGGTGACTTCCCAAGGCTGCTGTGATGGGAAGGGTCCCTGGAGGAAGCACCCCTTTGTCAAATGGCAAGCTGCGGGTCTGAGGAAGGCAGCTGATCTGATATTAGGCTGTACATGATAAATTTACAGCCAAAACTAGCGAATGCTGTCTGTAAAATATGGGAGCACATCAGAGCATTTGCCAAGTTGGCATTTGAAACAAGCCAGCTGCTGACCTCGATGGTGATGAGGATGACAATCATCCACTCCAGGCGGAGTGCCCTCTTCTCATTCAGGTGATTCCGCATTAGGTCTGTTAGCTCCATGCAGTGCTGAAGCTTTTCATTCATGACCTGCAAGAAAATCTTACTGTCATGCTTTTATATTTAAAGAGAAAACAGTTAGATATACATGGTTTATTAAATTCTTGCTGCTTAGTTCTCAAAGACAAGCAGTGTTTAGTGGCTCCATCTAGACACATTTGCAGTGAAATTTTGTTACTGTGTAAGTTTCTGAATGTATATATATATGTGCAGGTTCCTGCAGGGGCCAGAAGGGCCACGAACCCCTCAGAGCTTGCATTAAGCATTTGTACCTACATGGGTGCTGAGCTCTTAACTCTGGTGGTAACTCAGAAAGCACTCAACCACCAAGCCATCTCCACTCCTCACTTATTTTGTAACCTAGGTAGCCTGCAGTCTTACTCCCACCTCCCAGAGTCCCATATTCCATGAACCACCACATCTGTTTATATGCAGTTCTGGGGTAGTTAGATTCACTGGTCCCTTTATATTGTAGCTTCAAAGAAACAAAATGTGTAGGAAGTCCTTCTGTCTATGTGTTGCTTCCATTGGTTAATAAAGGAACTGCTTTGGACCTATAGCAGAGCTATAGGGGAACAGAGCTGGGGGGGGGGGATCTAAACGGAATTCTGGGAAAAAGAAGGGCGGAGTCAGACATACCGGAACTTTGCTGGTAGGCCACAACCTTGTAATGATACACAGATTAATAGAAGTGGGTTAAATTAAGATGTAGGAGTTAGCCAACAAGAAGCTAGAGCTAATGGGCCAAGCAGTGATTTAATTAATACACTTTCTGTGTGGTTATTTCGGGACTAAGCTAGTTGGGCAGCCGGGATGAACAAGTGGGCCCTACAAAAAAAACATTGGCATACTAATCCTTTTAAAGGTAATGGAGGTTTTAAACTTTTTTTTTAAAAAAAGATTTGTTTACTTTTATGTGCATTGTTTTGCCTGCATGTATGTCTGTGTGAGGGTGTTGGATCCCCTGGAACTGGAGTTACAGACAGTTGTAAGCTGCCTTGATGGCTTCTGGGAATTGAACCCAGGTCTTCTAGAAGAGCAGCCAGAGAGTGCTCTTAACCACTGAGCCGTCTCTCCAGCCCCTTAGGGAAGGTTTTGTTTGTTTCTTTTTCGAGACAGGGTTTCTCTGTCCTGAAACTCCCTATGTAGACGGTAGCCCAGGCTGGCCTTGAACAGATACCCACCTGCCTCCCAAGTGCTGGGATTAGCACGCCACCACTGCCCAGCTCCTGATGGAAGTTTTAAAGATAGGGTCCCTAATATTTTGTTAGGGAAACTTGGTTAAGCATGCAGAGACTACTCTGGCGCAAGTGTCCATAGTTCTAGTTGTGTATGGAAGTGAGCACAAAGGGACCTCTCTGCTGAAGACGTGGTTATGTGTAACCTGAAACCACTGGAAGGCACCACTACTCGCTGAACTGGCAAAGGGCCTGGGTTCTAACACCTTGGACAGACTGGTTGGAGTGGGTGTGGATGAGTGTCCCAATCCTGGATGTGAGTACTAGCAGTTACACACCCATTTAGTACTTGTACATTTCTTGGAAAGCTGTAAAACTGGGGAACATTATACTGGTGCAGGTTTGGCCAGTATTGTCTAGGTGTAAGTGGAAACATGTCATACTCGGTTCTACAAGAGCATTCCAATGCTTCACTAGTGAGGGACACATTCCTGGCTCATAGGCCCACCTTGTAGTTTCTAATCTGTAAGTACCTAGGCACTGTGTTCTTTCTTTGTCCTTTCCGTCTACTGATTGCTTAGTCTTGGCCTCTAATGTGTTCATATTTAAGCTTATTTCTCTCTTCAAATTGCTGACAGACCTCTATTTCAGTTGTGACCAAAGAACGGAAAACATGTTACCTCCCAACTATTGCTTACAAACAAACAAAAAACCTGAAAGCAATTTGTGCAGTGTTCAAGTCTCCTGGGCTCAGCAACGAATGTTGATAGCTCTTGCAAAGGACAACCGAGGCTGTTCCCCAGTACTGCCAGGCAGCTCACAAGTCCAGTTCTAGGGGTCTGATGCCCTCTTCTGGACTCCGGGCACCTGCATGCACGTACTGTAAAAAGCTCATGAAGACATACTCGATAAATCTTAAGGAACTTTCCTGGTTGTGAATAACATTAAATCTTAGTTTCTGGAGCAAAAGCACCCTGAGTTTAGGCCAGCATGGTCTACATAGCAAGTTCCAGGCTACTTAGATTTTGTCTTTAAAAAAAGTCTCCTGATGACTAAAATTTTTTTTTTTTTTTTTTTTTTTTCAGATCTGGAGTAACCCAAGCATTTGGTACAGGCCAAAGCAGTTTCAAAATGAGAATATAATTTGTTTCCTTTTGAAATCTAAATGCCTGTGTTTATTCTACAAATACAGTAGCAGATGCCAAGGAGTCTACACGCTAGTGGGGAGTAACAGTTGGCTTGGGGATGCCTAAACATGTCAGTGTGGAGGGCCTGAGGGAGACACATGAAGGGAAATGTGGTTAGAGGAGTATGGTGAACATGACCTCCACCAGAGCGGGGGTCGGGAGAACACGGCGTGCCGTGCAGGCATGCTGATTCTAAGAGGAAGAGACACCTGTGTCTTGGCGGCAGTTACATTACATTTCATTATAACGATTACACTCAAAGTTAGCACACGGAGAGGGACATCAAGAGAGGTAAATTCGAGTATTTTAAATTTCACAACTAGAGCTGCACCTAAAAACCATGGGAGATTTATTTCCAAATTAATGGAGACATAATTTACATTACACCTCCATTCTAAAGTATCAGATTCTAACGACATTATCCACGGAACTACACTTCCACTGCCACAGCTCACTACCATTCCTTTGCAGTGTGTTACCCCATCTGCCTGGGCTTGGGGACTTGGTGTCGTACTCTTCCTTTTGAGATAGGGTCATGTAACCCAGGCTGGCTTCCAGTTCACTATGATGACCTAGAACTCTTGACCAGCTGTCTCCATAAGTGCTGAGATTACAGGTGTGCACCACGGTTCCTGCTGTTAGTCACTGCTGGAGCTGGAACAGGGCTCCTCCATGCAGATTGGGAAGTCTCACCAACTGAGCTATGTCTCCAGCAGCTGAAGTAGTTTGTCTTCTTCACCCTGGAGGACATTTGTCGTCCTAGAAATTCCTAGAGTTTCATTTTTTTAGATTCATTTTATTTTATGCATATGAATGTGTACCTCCTGAGTGTCTGGGAGTTACTGATGGTCACGTGGCACCATGCGGGTGGGGTGAGGATGATGTAGGCCGCTGTACAAAGAAGACTTCTAAACCAAACTCTCTCTCAAAACCATCCTGACAGGTGACTTCTAAACCACCATCTAGATGTTCCTGACCTGGCGCTCTTGGAGTATGGGTGGGCCTCTGATTTATTTTCAAGAGAACACTGCACAATGACCAGCTGCCCAGGACTGTAATCAGGTTGTAAGATACCGCCTCCTGTCTTGTTCACTCTAGGACTCTAACCATGCGTGTGTTAGTTAAGTCAGTAGATGCTCTGTACAGAGGCTCCTGTGGAAAGAATCTGAGACCTTAGTCCAACAGCCTTGAGGGACTGAGCCTAGCAACCACCACACAAATAGACAGAATGTGAATCCTCCTAGCAGTCCTCAGAGATGCCTGTAGCCTGGAGAGAGGCCCCACCCATAAAACTAGGAGAAAGAGCTGCTTTTAGCTGCTAGTTTGGGGGAAACTTAGTGCATAGCAGCAATCAGCCAGTGCTGGAGAGGCCTCATTTGTATAGAGCTTTGGCACCTCTCACACGCTCATCTTCAGCTTGGGCACTCCTACCCATCAGGAAAGTCAGACTTTTTCATCTGTCCAGACAGCCCAGGCTGTCAGATGTCTCAGACAGCTGGTTCTCACACTACATTGAGTCCTACTAAAACAACTTCAGCACCAGTCACCAGCCTTGCCAAACCAGCTAAGGCATCTACTTTCCTGCATTAGAAGACACAAAGGAAGAACGAGATGAGTGACAGATTGTAGACACTTTTTTTTTTTTGGTTTTTTCGAGACAGGGTTTCTCTGCGGCTTTGGAGCCTGTCCTGGAACTAGCTCTGTAGACCAGGCTGGTCTCGAACTCACAGAGATCCGCCTGCCTCTGCCTCCCGAGTGCTGGGATTAAAGGCGTGCGCCACCAACGCCCGGCTGATTGTAGACACCTTTGATGGGATTTTTATGCAAAGGACAAGTGTCTGGGTTGGAGAAAAGGATATATTCTAGAAGTACATAGCATTCAATGACTACAATTGTAGAGGATTTTTTTGAAATTATGCCATTTACTTGATATAGTGACTGAGACGTGACTGAAGTTGTATTGAAAAGAATGTAGACCAGGAAACAGTGAAACACTATTCGAGGCAACAAAAGAAATGGAGACTTTAGAAGCTGTTTGAAAGAAAGAATGGAAGTTTTTTTAAAAAAAAAGAAAAAGTAACTTTGAGGCCAGTAAGATGGCTCAGTGTGTAGAGGTGCTTGCTGCTAAGCCTGACGACTAGTTCAATCCCTAGACCCCACATGGTGGAAGGAAAGAACTGAGTCCCGAGAGTTGCCCTGACTTCCGCACACATACCATAGCACCCATGCCCTCACCTAGCTCCCCCACACAGCACATGCAGCATCAGCAGTGTTCCTGTACAATGAAAACACTAACCCTCAGCAGAAAGCAGGTGGTGGCTGGGGAGATGGCTTAGCTGATAAGGTACTTGTCATGCAAGCACGAGGACCTGATTTCAGGTCACGAGCACCCACATAAACAGGGCCTACAAGATTTATGTTAGTTTCATCCATACTCTGCTATCAGAAGTCTGAGTTTACTTTCGGGAGGCAGAGGCAGGTGGATCTCTGTGAGTTCGAGGCTAGCCTGGTCTACAAGAGCTAGTGCCAGGACAGGCTCCAAAGCTACAGAGAAACCCTGTCTCGGAAAAACTAAAAAAAAAAAAAAAAAAAGTTTAATTTAAGCCGGGTGATGGTAGTACACGTTTAATCCCAGCATTTGGGAGGCGGAGGCCCTCCTGGTCCACAGAGAGAGTTCCAGGACAGCCAGAGCTACACTAAGAAGCTCTGTCTTGAAAAACCAAAACCTACATGGGCATATACATCATACAAAGATGAAACGTTTAGCTATTTGGAAGGCTGAGGCAGGAGGATCCCCAAATTCAAGGCCAGCCTGGGTAATGTAGTGAGACTTCATTACACCTCAAAACCAAGGAAACATTAAGACAAAACAAAGAACACGGACATGAGAATTGAGCCTTTGACACAGAAAACTGGGAAGTGGAGCCAGGTGTCTGTAATCCCAGGACTAGGCCTAAGGCAAAGATGACTGAGTTTGAGGCCAGCCAGGGCTACAGCATGCCACTTTGTATCTAAAAACCCCTCTTGTAACAATCCATTCTATTTTATATAGTCCTTTAGGTGATCAGGGCTGAAACAGTATCTGTGTAGCACACATTAGTCTTGAACTCAAAAGCCATCCTGCCTCAGTCTCCTGAGAAAAAGACTCCAAACTGGCTGCAAAGAGGAAAGATGAGGGAAGTGGGAATCCAAGGGGACATGACCAGAAGTCAGAGTATGTCTCCAAATGCAGTTAAATATACTTAGCTGGAGATTTCAGTAATAAATTGTAGCAGAGAATCCCACCCCTCTCCTTTTCTCTCTCTGGTTTTTCCAGACAGGGTTTCTTTTTGTAGTCTGGGCTGTCCTGGAACTCTTCCGTAGACCAGGCTGACCATGAACTCAGAGATCTGCCTGACTCTGCCTCCAGAGCTCTCAGATTAAAGGTGTGTGCCACCACCACCACCCTGTATGTCTTTTTCTCTAAAACATACATACCTTAACTCTTCGAGTAATGCTGAGAAATTGGCAGGTCTTATCATAAAGCTCCTCCAGGTTAGCTCTGTCCCAGTAGAAGTCAGGAGTCATCAAGAAATCTGAACTCAGGTTTATACGGTGCCTTAAATAAAAAGTACAATTTAGTCTTTCATTTATGGTGAATTAACAATCAGTTCCTATTATATTTCATATATTCATGCTACAATAAGAACAGTTTTAAGTTCTGTTCTTTGAAAAGTATTTGAGAAGTGTACACACACACACACACACACACACACACCTGTGCATCCTCTAAAGGAAAACCAAGAAGAAATAAAAAGGTAAAGATGGGCAAACCTCACTTTTCTTTTTAGCTGCAGCTTTCCCTTCCTCTCACCCTCTGGGCTCATTGGTCACCTCTATTTCAGTCACTGCATAAACACAAGACAGGTGGCAGTACATGTAGGCTAGCTTGGCAGGGACTGACCATGTAGCTCAGGCTAGCTTGGCTTTGGTAAGCCTTAGTCTCTAGTGTACTAGGAATACTAAGGGGTGTGCTGCCACACTGGTGCTCCAGTTTCACCCATACTGTGGTATCACAAGTACTTAATCTAATGTGGTGATGGTGGTGCACACCTTTAATCTCAGCACCCAGGGAGGCAGAGGCAGGTGGATCTCTGTAAATTCAAGGCCAGTCCACAGAGTGAGTTCCAGGACAGCCAGAGACGTAGAGAGAAACTTTGTCTCGAAAAAACAAAAATCAAACAAACAAAAATGTAAATGCATGTTACATAGTAAAATACAAATAGCCATTCATTCATTATGTTGGAGAAGAAAGCAGAAGCACAGGAGACAGCATGTTAAGACTACCAAACAATGCAAAACTCTTTGATAGGGCTACCTGTACATTTCTCCATGAACAGATTTGTGTGTATGCATCTATCAAGAGAAATAAACATTTTTGCTATGCAAATAGAATAATACTATATGTATAATTTGCAACTTTTGTATTTTAAGACAGGATCTCACTGTTACCTTGGCTAACCTGGAACTCAATGCATATACAAGCTGGTCTTGTACTAACAGAGATTTGGTTCCTTCCACCTCCACAGCAATGGGGTTTAAGGCACACAGCACCACATGCATCAATTTTCTTCTTTTTTTTTTTAAGGACAGGTCTCAGTCAAGTATGATGATGCACACTTTTAATCCCAGCACTTGGGAGGCAGAGGCTGGCAGATCTGGGGTCAAGACCAGTTCTATAGAGCAAGTTTCAGGACAGCCAAGGCTACACAGAAAAACTCTGTCTTGGAAAAAAAAATAAAAATAAAAAAATAAAGACAAGGTCTCAAGTAGTCTACCCTGGCTATTGTTTTTGTTTTGTTGTTGTTGTTTTTCAAAACAGGTTTCTCTGTAGCTTTGGAGCCTGTCCTGGAACTAGCTCTTGTAGACCAGGCTGGCATCAAACTCACAGATAACCGCCTGCCTCTGCCTCCCAAGTGCTGGGATTAAAGGTGTGCACCACCACTGCCCAGCCGAGAATCATGAACTTCTGATCCTTTTGCTTCCATGGTTCCCTGCAGTGTTGGGAATCAAAGTCAGACCCTTGTGCATGCCAGGCAGACTGCTACCAACTGAGTGACAGCTGCAGCCCCAAGACTCAACTCTTTACCTGACATACTTAGCTATGAATCTTTTCACAGATCACAAAGATTTGTGATTTACTTTTATTTATGTGCATATGTCCTTGGAGGCCAGAAGAGGGTGCCAGACCTCCTAGAGTGAGAGGTTGTGCACTGTGCGATGTGGGTGCTGGGAACCAAACTCAGATCCTCTGGGAGCAGCAAGACTCTCAATTGCTTTCTAGTCCTATTTTTTTTAAAAGAATTATTGTGTTTGTTTATGAGATGCGTGTGCATGTGTGTGTGATGGGAAGCATGTGGAGGTCAGAGGAGAGCTTTGTGAGTTGTCTGTCTTTCCCAACCTTTACTTGGGTGCCTAGGATCAAACTCGGGTTTTCAGGCTTGCGACCAGCACCTGTTTGCTCAGACTTTGTTTGCAGTAACAGAAACACTTATTGTAAAGGGTAAAACAGGGTAAGGAAAGTCAGGCTTAGCAGAAACTAGTCTCAAATTAGATTTATTTAGTCCTAACTTTTGAGTTTGGGCATTACAATTTGTTTATCAGATTCTGCTTGTATTGGCTAGAGAAGAGGGGGAAACAATCTCCCCTACTTCTCAGAGAACACAAGTCTGTGTGGCTCTATTGCTGGATGCTCGTAATGAATGACCATGAATGAGCATCCCTGAGCCTGAGGAACACAGATACTGGAACCCTGAACCACTCCTCTGCAGGCTGATCTAAGGGGGTGGGAAGACACTTCTGTGGAAAACATCACAAGGAGCCTTGAACACACTCATCCCATGTGCAAAGGAGGGAGCTCGATGACATGCCCAGCGGACGATGGCAACCAGGACACATCACTCCGCAAAGACAGGAAATTACCAGTTAGGAGACAGGTCTTCCTCATCTGTACCACTGCACAGTGCTAAACTCAGTAAACTAGGGGGAAACCTCCCAGAAGAGTGATGCTCAGGGAGTAGGTGTAAAACGTCACACTCAGTATGATGTGCACTGCCCTATTTTCCTGGGGGTCTTGGGACGTGTGGCATGTTTAATGGAGATCAGTTTCGCCCTTCTGTATTCATCAGCTTTCCCGACAGTCCTAATGGAGCCTCCCGGCTTCTCATGGGGGAAGAGTTTTTCTTATAGTTAAATGTTTTCTCTTAAAGGAAATCCTTCATTTACAAGAGGACATTGTACCTGAGGGCAAAGAGCTCACCCATTTTCTGCATAACTTCTTTATGAGACAGCTTGACTTTCTTCCCAGCTTTTAATGCCTATTTGGAAGGAAAACAAAAACAAAACAACATCCAACACAATGGGCCTGTGTCTGTGGGGTCAGCATCTGTGGCTCCAGTGTCCCTGTCTAGCAGGCACACTCTTTTTCTTTGTTATTCTACATATGTCACAGCAAACACTGACGTCTAAGGCACAGATTTTGGTACACTGGGTGGGGAGTACTCCTGGAACAGGCAATCCTCCAGATGCTGGGGGAGGGGCATCGCATGTACATCTTTCTCATCACTGTCAGGGCTATGTAGCATGTTCTCAAGCGACACTTCGTCTTAGACGACGAATAATCTAGATAGCCGTTATCCAGATGAAATGTCCTAACTCATATCAAGATTCCAGAATTTTATACCCAGGCTGTTCATTCTGTCTGCTACAGTCTGGATCCTGAATGGCCCCTGGAGGCTGTTCATCAAGGCTTCATCTTGGCTTGTGTTACTGGAAAGTAGTTAACACCTTTTGAGGTGAAGTTGACTGGGAAAAAGTTAGGCCATTGGTTACATGGCCTTGAAGGGGCTGCTGGGATCTTAGTCCTCCTCTCTCACCGCTTCTGGCTGCTGTGAGGTGAGCAGCTTGCCCACCAGGTGCTTCTTGTCATGAGCTGCTGCCTCACCAAGGCCTAAACAATGCACGCCCAGCTACAAACTGTGATCCAAAAGAACCCTTTCCTACTAAAACGCTGGTTATCCCAGGCTTGTGTTTGCAGTGAGAGAAAGCTAATGCATCCTCTTTAGTATCTGCTCCATGATAACATTCCTTGTCTCTCACTTCAAAGAGATCTGCTTTTATTCTGTGTGTATGAGGATTTGCCTGCACGCTTGTTTGTGCATCACAAGTGCCTAATACCAGTGAACACCAGAACTGGGTATTGGATCCTCTGGAACTGGAGTTAAAAGCAGTTGTGAGCCGCCATGTGGGTGCTGGGACCCAAACACAGGTCATCTGCAAGAGCAGCCAGTGCTCTTAATTACATATCCATCTCTGCAGCCCCGATTCATTCCTTATCTCTTTATTGAAAAGTGGGGCCTCTTTCCCAATCTTAGTCCTGTTATTCTGTTACGGTAGACATGCTGGGCCATGGCATCACCACGGGGCTCCAGCTGCCCTGTTTCTGTGTCACTGGGTCACACTGAAAATACCGTGCGGTCACAGCCAAGTCATCTGAAGTCTCCAGTAAAACACCAACGCGGACTCCCTTATCTTGACTTCATCACTTTACTATACTTTCTGCAGCTTTTTTAGTTATCACTACTTTATACTCAAATGGGCATATTATTGAGCAATTGGTATTTTCCCCCCAAGAAGCCAATTTTTGATTTAAAAAAAAAAGGCAGGGAGCTGATATAATTACCTCTGGAATTGACTGAATAGACTCAATAAATTTGTCCAGTGTTGCTTCCCAAATAGCCAGTTTCACTGGGAAAAGAAGGAAAAAGGGAATTTTCTTTACCATCACCGTCACATCTACACGGAATGCATAATGTCATGGTGCCTCTGTTGCCACTCAGTTAAGTGTCTAAGAAACAAATGTACAGCTGGGCATGGCGATGCCCACCTGTAACCCCAGCACCGAGGACTTGGAGGCTGGCTTGCGATACAAAAACCATGTTTGCACTTTCTAAGTGTGACCCAGGCATAAAAAGGGAATGTCACATGACATTTTAATAAATTAATTCATTTTTAATTTTTTTTCTTTTGAGGCAGTTTCTCTGTGTAGCTATGGCTGTCCTGGAATTCGCTCTGTAGATCAGGCTGACCTAGAACTCACAGAGATCTGCCTAACTGCCTCCTGAGTGCAGGAATTAGAAGCATGTGCCATCACCACCTGACTCAATTATTTTTGAGACAGGGTCTCACTATGTAGCCCCAGCTAGCCTAGAACATTCTGTGTAGACCAGGATGGCCTTGCATTCACAGAGATGCACCAGTCTTTGCCACCTGACTGCTCAGACGAAAGGTATGTGCCAGTGTTGCCCAACAATGGAATTTTTAATAATTTCAATAAAAAAACAGAAAAAGCAAAAGTAGTAGAACTTGAAAACTAAAGAGGATAAAAGACAGCAATAAAGTAAAGAAAGAGGGGGAGGTGAACTTCAACGTTCTGAGTGTGTTGGCGGAACACAGGCGTATCTCCCACTCCAGACTTTTGCTCACATCTCAGAAATGCAGCGCTGTGGGTCACGCCTAGCCCCTATGGGAAGTTCTATACAAGAGGCAGGGGTGAGACTCCTCAGGGCTGTGAGCAAATCACCATAAGCTCAGAGGCTTCCCACGGGGTCTGCACTGGCCCTGCAGCCTGATGCAGCGCATGATAAACACCTGCGGCTTAACGGGAGCCATGATCTCAGTCACTCATGGCTGGGCTCTCAGATTAGAGGCTGCTGAGTCTAACAGTCATGGAGAAGAGAGAACAAAGGCAGTGTCAGCAACAGGAAATACATTTTGAATAAGTGAAGGTTTTAATACAATTAACAAAAAATGAAGAACCAGTGGATGGCAGATTTTATACATTTTTTTTAAAGAGAAAAAGGAATATTAAGACTGTATTGAATGTTATGAAAACTATCCGAAATCACTACCCAATTTCCCACTCCCCTCTGGGTTCCCACTCCCCTGCCTGTCCTGGAATTCATTCTATAGACCAGGCTGGCCTCGACCTCAGCTCTGCCTGCCTCTCCCTCCCAAGGGCTGGGATTAAAGGCATGCACCATCACCGCCCGGCTATCATTACAGATGTTTAATGAAGCTGTGTAATAGGCCATCTGCACAAAGTAGACTAACTTACCTGAGAGGCAAAGAGCATTGGAGAAAGCAAATTTTTCTAGAATGGAGTCATCTAAGTCCAGCTCCGAGTTTAACTTGATTTCTCCCCTGTGCAGTTTAGACTGTCCCCTATGAAAAGAGGAACAGCATCTTTTGAATCTTAAAAGCTGTGCACTTCTGAAAACCCGTCTTCCTAGAAGCCACTCGACAACTGTTGAGATCTTATAAACTACTTTGATCTGAGTAATTCCATTCCTAAAACTAACCTACTAAAACAATCAGATAAAGCCTGTGTACCATGAACATTTTGACTATATTTTGGAGACACAGTGTCACACTGTAGCCTAGGCTAGCTCAAACTCTTGGCGGTTTTCCTGTCTTGGTTCCTAAGTGCTGAATTACAGGTTTGAGCTACCATACCTAGCCAATAAATTGTCATTGAGCCACCACGTGGTGGTGGGAACTGAAGCTGGTCCTCTGCAGGAGCAGGAAAAACAAAGACTCAATAGAAAGATATACTAGATGATTAATTCTACAGAACAAAAGAGCTAGAGCTGGTGGCCTGGGCCTGTAGCCACAGCATGGGGGAGCTGGGAGGGTCTGAAAGTACAGCGACTTCCATCCTTCCTCACCTAAGGACACCTGGCAGGACCTCGCACCTCTCAAAGTGGTTCTCCTGGATCACCTCCTCAATACATTTCTGTCATATTCAAACTCAACTGAAAAAAAAAAATACTTAAAAGTAAATCCTTCCTGGAACAACCTGATAAACTCATCCTGCTGAGAGCATGCTGTCATTAATTGAGGTTGCTAACATGACAATCTAAATGCAGCTCCTGTTCTTTGGTGTGGGCGCTGGCTTTGATCAGTAACTTAAGAATCTCCACATATTTATTCACAGTGATCGCCCGTCCTCTTCACGAATGCGCTGAGAAATGCTTACTCCGTTTTCATGTAGTTCAGCTCTTCGTTCTCCCAGTGGACCAGAGCCACCTCATAGGGCTGGGTTTCATGTCTCTCCAGGACTTGCATCACGTGCTTCACCTAGGAGAGGGGTCACCTGGCGTTACATTGACTCCGTACAAGTCACGTGGGCTATCTGCTCGAGAACGTTTGCTATGTTTGTTGCATGATTTCTGAGTCTCGGTATTTAAGGAAAAGGCAAGCTCACCATGACAGTAAACTAACCAAGTGATGTGTTCACTTACTTTGACATTGAGAAAGTACAAAGAGATGAGCATCAGAAATAATAAATAAATAAATAAATGTGCCATTATTCAGCATCCAAAGAAAATCACTACTAACATTATAGTTTGTATTTGTTAGGTGTCTAAAACAACTGTATAGGCAAATTACTTGTAAAGATGAGAGATGGCTCAGCATTTAAAAGCATTTGCTGCAGAAGACTTGGGTTCAGGTCTGAGCATCCATATGGTGGCTCACAATGGCCTGCTAATCCTCTTCTAGGAAATCTGATGCCCTCTTCTGACTCCCTTGGGCACTCAGCACTCACATGATGCAGTCACACACAAAAGATAAATTTTTAATGAGCTAAAGCAACATAGTGGTGTAGAAAGTGCTCTCTAGTCCTGGTCTAGCCATGAGTAAACCTAGAGAATGCCTGTTTGTGTCTGCAGGGCTAAGGACAGGTCCCACATGCATCCTTTGCTTTGTTTTTCATATGAGTGGGGTTCTACTCTACCTATGGACATCTTCACGGCTATTCTTCTTAAAGGTGAATGTGCAGTTTACCTCTACACTCTGAGTGCCGTCCTTGGGAGCGATTTCTAGTTTCCACTGTCTCAGGCATCAGCCTGTTGCACTATCTTCCTGCTCTGAGGTATTTCTTGAAGAACTGCTAGGAGCTAAGCTCTATGGCAGAGGCCTAGCATGCTATAGCCAGCCCAGCAAAGAAGGGGATAAGCGGATGGGGAGACAGAAACACATGCCTTGAATTCTGCTAAGTATTCCAAATTGCTCTCCAAAATAGCTTTCCCTTTTTGTATCTATATATTCATGAGTGCTCATAAATGCAAGGCCTGTCACTGGCCTTTTCTCCCTCTGCGATGTCAGGCGGCCACTTTGGTACATTTACTTTGTGGTCACACCTTTCCTCCCCTATGTTGTGGGTATCTTCTTCCTCTCAGTGAACCTGAAAACACAGAGAAGGACAGGCACTGGGATTACTCATGGTTACCTGAGGAATAGGATTTCAGGTGAGCAGATGAGCAGAGAAAGATTTGGGGCAGGCCTTCTCTCTCTCTCCTCTCTCTCTCTCTCTTTCTCTCTCTCTCTCTCTCTCTCTCTCTAAGACATGGGTCTTTCTTGTAACCAAGAGACTGGCCTCACATTGTAGCCTATCCTGCAGCCTCTACTTCCCAAGTGTTAGGATTATAAGCATGAGCCGCCATGCCCAGAATTTTCTTTTCTGTATTCTTTTTGGAGGCAGGTTTTGTAGCTCAGGTACTGGCCTCCATCTCACAATCCTCCTGCCTCCACTTGAGTTCTGGGATGACGGGCATGCACATGACTTATGGTGTACTTTACTAAGCACCAAGTATTGGCTCAACTCTTAATTCAACTGTATCATATGTAGACAATTGAAAATTATATTTTAGAAGATGAAAGGGATAGGCTAAATACTGTGTGACGCACAGAAAAGCAGAAGTGGATTACAGAATGTCCCTGTGCTGAATACTAGTGACAAATTATTCTTAGAAAATTAGAGTTCACCTGGGCAGTATTGGTGCATGCCTTTAATCTCAGCACTCAGGAGGCAGAGGCAAATCTCTATGAGTTTGAGGCCAGCCTGGTCTACGAAACAAGTTCCGGGACAATTAAAGCTGTTACACAGAGAAATCAAAACAAACAAACAAAAAAAACCAACCCAGAATTCTACATGCCTACCCTTTACTATACTTACAGTTTTGTCTCTTACGTTCCAGAACACAGTAACTCCTTCCCTGATTCAAAGAACAGGAGAGTCAACCTCGGCAAAGAGAGAATACATTATTTTTAGATTTATTGCTTTACTATGCCTTCTTGTATGTATGCACTGTGAGTGCCTGGGTCCCAGCGAGGTCAGACGACAGTGCTAGGTTCCCTGGAACTGCAGTTACACATGGTTGTGACTCACCAGTACATGTGCTAAGAACTGAACCTGGGTCCTCTGCAAGAACAGCAAGTGCTTTTAACTGCTGAGCCATCTCTCTAGCCCCCGAGAAAACATTCTTCAGAGACACATGGAAAGCCATGTTTCGGCACCCTCTAGAGCAGTGGTCTCAGCCTTCCTAATGCTGTGACCGTTTAGTGCAGTCCGTCAGGTCGTGATGACACCCCAACCATAAAATTATTTTTACTGCTATTTTATAACTATAATTTTGCTCCTGTTATGAATTGTAAGCAACTGTTTTCTGATGGTCTTAGGTGACCCCTATGAAAGGGTTGATCTGAGGGGGTCGCGACCCACAGGTTGAGAGCCACAGCTCTAGAACACAAGAATGTAAGTGAAGACAATGATTTGGTTGATTAGGAAACTGGCTTGCTTGAATCTGGAACTACAGACTGGAGCCACCATGTGTGACTTAAGGTTTAGCCTTTTTATTGTTTCACTCTGCGGCCCAGGCTAGCCTCAAAGTCACAGTGATCCTCCTGCCTTAGCCTCCAGGCTGGTGGGAATATGGGTGTGAATCACCATATTGGCCTAACAGTTTATATTCTTCTGGATGTCTATCTTTCTGTTCTGCCACTTACTGGTTCTCAGATTATGGGTATTCCCCAAATGCATCTGACCCTCCCTTTTCTTGGTTGCTAAATGGGACACATGGCTGCTACTGCCGTTGTCCTGTCATTCCAGTCTTTAAAAGGACAAGAAGTGTGAACCAGGGTCCCTCTCTTAGGCATCTGGAATGGAAACCCGACAGAAGGGGAGGGGAGGCAGCAGGCATGGTGCCTCATAAGGACAGTGACAAGGCTGCTCTGCACTATTTGTATATTCAGTGAAAGACAGCAGGCAATAATGATTTACTTGTACTAAAAACTTTCATCTTATAAGTTGATCTACCAGGGGCTGGAGAAAGCGTTCAATGGGTAAGAGAAGTAACTGCTCTTCCAGAGGACCCACATTCAATAACTTACAACCATTTGTGACTCCAGTACCAGGGGTACCAATACCCTCTTCTGGTCTCCTCAGGCAGGCATGCACATAGTATACAGATACATATGTAGGCAAAAAATTCATGCACATAAAATAAAATCAACATATTTCTAAAAAGATGACTTACCAGGAGATTCATAACCCTGACATTTGTCCCAGATGAAGTCATAATCAGATGACAAATTCAAACCCCAAATGCACTGGCATAGGAAGATCCCAGGAAAGGCATACCCACCCTGGAGACTCCAATCATCTGAGTGCAATCATCTTTCCAAAGCCATTTTGATCCTGTCTTACCTGAACAAGAATATTGTTCCGGGATCACCTTCTTTTGCAGCGTTCTCCACACCCATCACCAAAATATTTGCTGCATCTGTGATTTAAAACGTCAGTCAAGGCTGTGTCGAGAGGTGACAAACTGCAGACAGTGGCCTGTCCACGTTGTAATCTGTTCTGGGGATCACTTCACAACCCCAGATGTTCCACTATCAACTTCCCACTGAAGAAGGGTTTTAACACGTGAAAATGGGCTAGGCAGTGGTAGTGCATGCCTTCAATCCCAGCCTTGGGAGGCGAGGCAGGCTGGAATCTGAATTCCAGGCCTGTCTGGTCTACAGAGCTAGTACCAGGACAGCCAAGTATACACAGAAAAACCCTGTCTTGAAAAATCAAAACCAAGGAGAGATGGCTCAGTGGATAAGAGCATTGCCTACTCTTCCAAAGGTCCTGAGTTCAATTCCCAGAAACCACATGGTGGCTCACAACCATCTGTAATGAGGTCTGGTGCCCTCTTCTGGCCTGCAGATATACACACAGACAGAATATTGTACACATAATAAATAAATATTTATAAAAAAAATCAAAACCAAGCCAAAACAAAAATAAAAACCCAAAACAAACAAAACAAAAAACAAAAACAACCCACCAAAACCAAAATAGGGGCTGGGGAGACTGCTCAGTGGTTATGAGTGTTTGCTCTTCTTGCAGAGGATCTGAGTTCTGTTCCTAAAACTCATGTTTAGTGGCTCACAACCACTTGGAACTCCAGCTCCAGGTGATCATACACCCTCTACCAGCACACACGTGCATGCACACAGAGACACACATATAAATAAAAATAAATCTTAGAGGATGGATCAGAGGTTAAGAGCACAGCTATTCTTCCAGTGGGTCCAGGTTCCATTCTGAGTATCTACACAGTGGCTCAAAACCACTTGTAACCTCAGTTTCAGGGAATCCAACACCCTCTGTGGACTCTGTAGGGTACCAGGTAAGCACATAGTACACAGACATACATACAAGCAAAATTCCCATATAAATAATACTTAAAAAAACCATGAAAATCTTAGAAAATGAAATTGGAGCCGGGTGTTGGTACATGCCTTTAATCCCAACACCTGCAGAAGGCAGGTGGAGCTCTGTGAGTTTGAGGCCAGCCTGGTCTACAGAGCGAGTTCCAGGTCTGGCTCCGAAGCTACTGAGAAACCCTGTCTCAAAAAACCAAAATAAAATTAAAAAACAAAAAAAAAAAAAAAAAGAAAATTGGAAAGTAAGAAATTTTGTTTCTAGAACATTCTATAACCTGTAACATTAGCAGTGTTATCTACAAATGCTCATTCACACCAAGTTCTGACTCAGTAAGCAGTAGTCCAGTTAATAAATATTACAGCTTTGGTTCAATATAGCTATCAGGAATTAAATGTCTTTGTACAAAATTAATTTAAAATAATACATATACAGTTAATATGTTATTTCTTTAAATGTCTCTTAAAATTCTTATACTTATGTAGATAAGGTCTCACATTCTTCAGTAGGCCTCCTCCGTGTGTAATTAATGATGACCTTGAACATCTTTCGGATGGATCCCTCGGCCCAGACCTGCTGGGATTACAGGTGTGGACCAGCACACGTGGTTTTACCGATGCTGGTGGTCAAAGCCAGGGCTGTGTGCGTGCAAACACTAACAGCTGATTCATATCCCTCACCCCATGAATTTTAAATTAAACTGTGTCAAGTTTGGCTGATAGAAAATGAACAGAGAAAAGGAAAGTGGTATTTTAAAAACTTAGAAAATTTTAAGGCCAATCATGAAATTTACCACTATAATTACTTTAACCATAACATTTTAAATCCTTTTAATACTGTTGAATATATCAATATTCATCAGTATTTGTTTTACCTATTAATGTAGTAAGAGTTCCTGTATGCATATCTTTTTTTGTTTAATTAGATTTATTATAAATACAGTATTCTGCCTGCATGTTTCCCTGCAGGCCAGAAGAGGGCACCAGATCTCATTATAGATGGTTATGAGTCACCACGTGGTTGCTGGGAATTAAACACAAGACCTCGGAAGCAGTCAGTGCTCGCAAGCTCTGAACCGGCTCTCCAGCCCTTGCATATCTTCTATAATGTAAATTACAAGCAGAATATCCCAATTAAAACATTGTTACTAATTTGTATAGTTATGTACGATTTCTCCTCCTTTTTAAATTTCTATGTGTTTAAGACCATGGCTAGCCATAACCCAGGATGGCTTCCCACTTGTGGTCCTCCTCAGCCTCTTGAGTCCTGACGTTAGAGGAACAAGTTCTCTTACTTGGGTTTCTAACATCAGGATTCCTGGTAGACTTTTGACAGCGACAAAACCCCTAAATGACCTTTTGGAGCATACTTGCCAGTTCCCAGAGTATGGCAAAGGAAATGAAGAGATGCAGGGTCACATCAGTGGCGGTCATGGCTACCCCTGACCAATTTTTCATCTCAGGGGTTCTGGACAGAGTTTTGTTCTTTTTCGTTGAGACAGGGTTTTTCTGTGTAACAGCCCTGGCTCTCCTGGAACTCACTCTGTAGAGCAGGCTGGCCTCGAACTCACGGAGATCTGCCTGCCTCTGCCTCCCGAGTGCTGGGATTAAAGGCATGCGCCACCACTGCTGGCTAAAATAGGTTTCTAATGCAACAGTGAAGCAGCGTACGGAGCAGTGGCGTGGCCGTGTGTGAGAGCACTGGGTCTAGCTCACCACACTGGGAGGTACTGCAACTTTTAAGAGGTGAGGCCTACTGGAAGGAAGACAGGTCATTGGATGTGCACCCTTGAGAAGGATCCTTGTCGCTCTGTGGGGCGTTTTCCCTTGCCACACACTCTTTGCCAGGATATGCTGCCTCAACACAGACTCCCAAACATGGGGTCTGACCATGGACTGGACTCTCCAAAATGGGAGCTAACGTCGACCTTTCCTGATTAACTTTAAATTTACTGCAGGTATTTAGTACAGCAGCAGGAAGCTAACACACACATCCCCTGATCTCAAATGACAGTGATCCACCCTATAAAGATAAGCAAAGTGCATTTATCTTAAGCCAAACCTTCTCCACAGGTGTGTTTAATTGTATCATTTGAATAAGGACCTCTGAGACTACCTTCCTACTACAAACCAATGGAAAAGAAACGCCACTGCTGGAGAGCTGTTTTCTAAGACATAGCTTACGGTGCCCTGGGTTAGGGCCGCAGTACCTCGAGGCAGGCTTGTCACCTCCACATATCCGCAGGAGACCAGCTCTTGCGACAGACTTCCCAGGTGATACTCCTCCGCGGTTGCAAAGGCCGTGCATTGCATCAGGTCCTGTGCAGGGGTGAACACAGACTAGGGTTAGCAAAGGGCTCAAGCACCTGCCCTGGCAGTTTGATTCCACTAGGGAACCCTATGCTGCCAAAACAGCACCCGAGGGCGTGATTCCGGATCTCAGTGGTGCTCACGGAGTTCAGTGAAGACTAAAGAGGAATGAATTGCACTGAGGTAGATTTCCACTCAAGGTACAAAAGATTCCACTAGCTAAAAAAGCGGGCAGGGCAACACTGAAAGTGAAGGCCTCTGCACCAGCGCGGGATCAAACAGAATGAACAACGGCACAGTATGGAAGCCTGGCTGGAAGACATTTCAGTTTGCTAGTGCAAAGAGTCTGCGGCTGCAGCCAACGTCATTCCACTGTCACTAGCTTTCATGAGATCTTTCACTCCACAAAAGCTCCAGTATTTTCACTGGTATGCAGGAAATAAAGTGGTCTGTGCATCTGAGGCTACCCTCCGGTTCACATTCCAGGACACAGCAGAGTGCTACTCACAGTCCCAGTGTGTGTTTAACACACGGTAAGCAATGCTCGGTGCCTTTTTAGACAGCACAGGGCACGGCAACCCATTTGGATGTTTTCCTATCAATTTAGTTGGCTCAAACCAGTTTTTTAGATTTATGATTAATTTATGTGTATGTGTGTATGCCTGCATTGAGTTTCTCTGTGCACCATGTTTGTGTAGGTTACTGTGGAGGCCAGAGGCTGTAGGATGATCATCTGGGGCTGTGGTCATAGGTAGTTATGAGCCACCTGGTGCAGATGCTGGGGTTTGAACCTGGGCCCTCTGCTATAGCAGGCAGCACTATTAGTTGCCGAGCCATCTCTCCAGCACCCGAACCAGCTTTTCAGACAAGTAAGGTGAGGAGGGGCATCCCTGCATGTACAGTGTGATCATCAGCACTGCAAAACAAAGCCAGCAGGAATCGAGCAAAACATTACTCCTAAGAACAAATGTCACACTGCTGTCTGCCATACATTTGGGTCACTATATATGTAAATATTCTTTTTATTAGAAATACGGCCCAAAGTCTGAAAACCAACAGCTTCAAAACTGATGTCACTGAAACAACAAAGATTTCAGATATAGAATTTTGGGGAAAATGCACTACATTAATAAAATGCTTGCTTTATAGGGCTGTTGATAAAGTGCTCAGACCTGTTCAGAATTTACTAGAACGACTTGTTGCTGTCTACTTGTCCATGCCAGGCTCTCCCCATGCTCTGGTGTTCTCAGCATGAACCTTGGTGGGACACTGTAAGAACTTCATCCTTCCCACTCTAGAATAACTCTCAACTTCTCAAAAAACGGATTCAGCCAGCCTTCCCTCTTCCTGCGTCCATCATACATTCTGTTCTGCTTCATAAGCAGAAGAACCAGTGGAGGATGGCGTCAACATCCACACTAAGATGGAATGGCAAGCCAAGGAAACACCTGCTCAGTATAGTGTAGTATAGCCTCGATGGAAGCAACTGAGCCAGGGACTAGTGATGGATCAGCAGTTAATAGCGAGCAGTGGCTGCTCTTCCAGAGGACCCAGGTTTGATTCCTAGCACCCACACGGCACTCACAACTGTCTGTAACTCCAGAAGAAACCAAGTCAGATAAGCTGCAACGAGTGAAGAATGTGGAGATAAACAGCACCCTCCTTGATGTGGGAGGTCCTTCTGTCTATGTGTTGCTTTTATTGGTTAATGAATAAAGGAACTGCCTTGGCCTGTTGATAGGGCAGAACTTAGGTAGGCAGGAGAAACTAAACTGAATGCTGGGAAAAAGAAGGGTGGAGTCAGGTAGATGCCATGGATCCGCTGCCTGATACAGACGCTGGGAACGTTAGCTGGTAGACCACAACCAAGTGGCAATACACAGATTACTAGAAATGGGATAAATTAAGATGTAGTGATTAGCCAATAAGAAGCTAGAGCTAATGAGCCAAGCAGTGATTTAATTAATAGAGCTTCTGTGTGGTTATTTCAGGGCTAAGCAAGCCAAGTGACCGGGAACAACCAACTGGCCTTCCCTTTTGCAGACAGCTGGTAAGCTAGATTTCACAGTCACATTCAAGAAAGCATGATAGGCTTTTTATAACATCCATGGGTCAAGGGAGCCAAAGGTGGGGATGGCAGTTTGCAGCAGGTAGCAGGCAGGCGTGTGCTTCTGGATATGAGGGGCTCCTAAGAGTCCGGGGTGATGCGAGCAGAGGTTAAGATGGTTGAAAGGAGTTCTTTCAGGACACAGTGGGCAGGCTCCTCTCAGTGAGACCTGGAGCATTTTCTGGTTTCTGGGGCAGAATCAGGGCAGCAGGGTGGGTGTCTAAATGACTTCTGGGACAGCACAGTTTGAGCTGCCGTGGGAACAGCAGATGCAGAAAACAGAGACTGGCATAAGAGGAGAAAATGCAGGAAGAGGGTGGGCCTGTGGCTACCTTGCTCAGGAGAAAGCGGGTCAGTGTCTAGATGAAGAACACATCTTCAGACACACGGTCTCTACTTAGCGGAGTCTGCTGGAAGCTGTCCTCTCCCACGCTGGAGAGCATCTCTCAGGAGAGTGAGCTCAGGTTAACGCGACTTTCCTGTACTCCTGCATATGCAGCCTCCTGCATGTGCAGCCTCCTGCATGTGCAGCCTCCTGCATGTGCAGCCACGGAATGCTTCTGTTAATAAATGCCTCACAAGCTTTTTTTTCTTTTTCTATTGTTTTGTTTTTGGTGACAGGGTTTCTCTGTGTAGCTCTGGCTGTTCTAGAACTAGCTCTGTAGACCAGCCTGGCTTTGAACTCAGAGATTCACCTGTCTCTGCTTCCTGAGTGCTGAGATTAATTTTGTGTGTCACCACCACCCAGCACCTCAAAAGTTTTATAAATAGACTCTTTCTGAAATCTTGTTTGGTATTTATTTAAGCCCATTTCAAAAGAGGAAAGGGATCCATGAAGTAGGCTGAATTTGTGTTTTGTTATTTTTTTGGGTTGGCCTATTGATGTAAGCAGCTCTCATTTTCATAAGTCTTTTCTACCTTTTCCAGCATATCTTTATTTTAAAGTGCTAATTAAATTTACATATGTTGGCACATACTTTAGGTTTGGGATGGGAACCTGTTCCTAAATAGGTGACCAAAGCCTCTTAAACAGTTATTGGATTAGATCACTCCTCTAGCTACAGAAGACACACGGTCCAGCAGATGGAGCTAGCAATCTATGTGCTTCCTATTTGAGAGTGTCGCTCCTGCAGCACGAGCAGCCTGCATGGCAATGCTGCTTCCGTTTTTCTGACACTAGGACAGAAGGAACTTGGATTTAGCCTTCATCCTTAGCTCCCCGTAGAGCTGAAACCAGTGTAGTTCCCTAGTGATACGGGACACTGGAGCATCACTTAAGTCTCTTCTTGTTCCTGGCACACATTCCATACCCCCTGGAATTTTTAGCATGAAAGCAATGCTCTTTATTCTATTAAGATAACTCTTGGGCTCTGGGTGAATTCATGATAGGGACTGGATGCTGGGAACACCAACTCTGATTCAAAATGTGCACCCTTCGGCTCCACCTCTGCGGAGGTAGGTAAGAAGGCTGGAGGCTACGTTAACTGGCAGAGCACCCCAAGGCTCTGACAGAAGGCCCTTGCTGCAGAAACTGCCATCTGTGACAGTCTGGGTAGAGGCAGCACAGGAGTGAAGCCAAACTGGGATCCAAATACAAGCCATTCATGAAGTCCTTCAATGCCCAACAACCAGGCATATGCACCGTGGCATGGTTTTTCTCTTTTTACTGAGACAAGGCCTTGTTATTTAGCCTTGGCTGGGCGGAAACCTGATATATACACACACACACACACACACACACACACACACACACACACCAGGCTGGACTTGAACTCAGAGATCTGTTTGCCTCAGGCTCCCAAGTGCTGGGATTAATCATGGCCTCAGCTTGTACTTTCTTTTTCTTTTGAAAGTAGGTCTCACTATATAGCCAAGGCTGACCTCAAATTTGATCCTCCTGTCTCAGCCTTCTGAGCCACGAGGTGCTTGACAAAGTTTCCCTTTTCAGAATCTGTTAAAACAAGCTCCATCAATATAAACACGCTCAGGGGCCAGCCTCTCAAGACTGAAGACAGACATTCTGACTGTTCTGACATATTCAGGAGGCCCAACCAAGGCTGAAACATGCACGTTCTTTTCTTTGCAAACAGGACCTTGCTAAACAGATCTTCCAGCTGACTCAGCCTCCTGAGCTGAAATGGAGACTGGATATGTGCAGCGCCACCTACAACCCTACAGACAGTAAAGGCCTTTTGCCTCTTTTCTCATCTTAGTACAAGGCATGGTGAAGACATCATTCAAGATACAAAGTGAACAAAGGCCTTGACTCTGACCCTAAACTGTTTATAGCTTGGAGGACAAATGCAAATGGCCCCTGAAAAAAAATCTCGGAAACTCCTTAACAGTGAATAAAAATCAATACCAAAAAATTCTTGAACTTCTAGAGGGTAAACCAGCAAGACCTGACTGCTTCCATTCTGTCTGCTGTGCCATTTCCTCACCCTGAGCAGCCACCACAGGCTGGTAACAAACATCTGCCGGTTGGCAGGTAAATCTCAATTTCCTGATGCATTGCTGGTTCAATTCTTGTTTTGTTTTTCATTTTTTTGAGACAAGGTTTCTGTGTAGCTTTGGAGCCTGTCCTGGAACTTGCTTTGTAGACCAGGCTGGCCTCGAACTCACAGATATCTGCCTGCCTCTGCCTCCAGAGTGCTGGGATAAATATGTGCACCACCTCCCTCCCCAGCCTCTGGTTCAATTTAAAAAAAACAAACAAGCAAGCAACAACAACAACCACCACAACACGAAGCAGGTATTCTCACAGCTGCACCCTGGCTGGACTGGATGGATGCGCCTTTTCTAATTGTCTCAGGCCTCACCAACCCCCCTGAAAAATGACGGAGGCCTTTTGTGCCACACGTGATACAGGCAACTAGCTCTTGCAAGATAAACTTTTTGTTGGTTTGGCTATGTCACGCTTCAAAGGTCTCGAACAGAATTCTCAGCTGGTTGCCCAGTTGCTCTATGTTGGTAGTGAGGGTATGGTGCAACACATTCAGGCACAGAGGGCACACAAGAACAGAAGCACTCAGGGGGCACTGAACTAGTAGGCTTTACCTCATTCACAGAAAGGTCTGGGAGGTTGCTCCTGGATGGCTGACGGGTCCGGGATGCCTTCAGGGGCCTCTTGATCTGTGGAAGGTCTTGTTTTGGAACAAGTGTATCTGTCGATACAGAGTAATGCCTTTTTACTGTTTTTATAAACCACTTAGAGCATAAGAGATTTGGTCTGTAAGTCACTTTCCTGGGAGTCCCAAAGGGGCACATGGCCGGCAGACGTGCTTCTCCATCCCAACAACGGCCAACATGTAATGGAGAGGGTCCGCTTGCGTTTGGTATTATCCAGCTCATTCCCAGGATCTTTGGCTTATTCCAGCTGTCAGCTCTTACACTAGGACAGAATGAACCGAAATGGGTCTGTATTTTCAGGGTGCTCCGGCATGCTGCGCTTCCAGATTCCGAACGTGGTTTTAACGGGAGCCCAGGGAGCCTCCTGCACTGACGGGCTTTTGATGACACGCTGTGTAAAGAGGCCAGGCTCTGGAGAAGTCTGCCTGGCATGACCACATCTCAGGCTGCAATCAAAAGAGTTAAAAAGTCAGGCTGGATTTTAAAAATATGTTTAAGATACACATATATTTCCTTAGGAAACACATATTTCTGTTAAAAATTTGTACAACATGGGCTGGAGGGAGAGCTTAGCAGTTAAGAGCGCATGTTCTTTTTTATTTAATGGTTTACTTTATGCGCACTGGTGTTTTGTCTGCATGTGTGTCTGTGTGAGGTAGAGTTACAGACAGTTGTGAGCTGCCATGTGGGCGCTGCAGACTGAATCCTCATCCTCTGGAAGAGGAGTCAGTCAGTGCTCTCAACTGCTGAGCCATCTCTCCAGCCCTGAGCAAGTGTTTTTTTTTCTGTTTCCTTTTTGTTTTTGTTTTGGTTTTGGTTTGTCAAGACAGGGTTTCTCTATGTAGCTTTGGAGTCTGTCCTAGAACTAGCTCTGGAGACCAGGTTGGCCTCGAACTCATAGAGATCCACCTGCCTCTGCCTCCTGAGTGCCGGGACTAAAGAGTGCACCACCACCAGCCAGCTTTCTGTTTGTTTTCTGAGACAGAGTCTCCCAACAAGCGGTCCTGGCTGGCCTGGAACCCACTCGGAAGCCAGGCTGGCCTCAAATGCATAAACATCCTCTGACTCCGACTCCTGCATGCTAGGACTGAAGTCACCTACACCAGATCCAGCACTTGGTTTTGCAGAGGACACAGGTTCAATTTCCAGCACCTACACGGTGGCTCACCACCATCCATTGTGCCCTCTTCTGACACGCACGAGGTGCATAAACATACAAGCCAGACACACTCATAAAAATTGTAAAACAGAAATATTATAACCTAATCCTATATATACACACACATACATACATATACACACATACATACACATACCCATATATAATTACATAAATGGCAAAGGTCATAGTTTGGTGGTAGAGTACTTATTTAGGATAAACAAAGTTCTGGTTTACACAATCATGCAAAAAATACACACACACACACAAACACTCTTTTTTCCCCATTAAGTCATTATTTGGTGTCTTTCTGGAAGATTATAAAATCATAAATTTATTCTCAACAACAAAGATGTTAAAAGAGAAAAAGGTATGGAACCTTTTCATTATTTTGTAATCTTAAAGATTTAAAAAACTGGGTGTGATGGTGCATATCTTTAGTGCCAGTGCTCGGGAGGCAGAGGCCGGTGAGTTCAAGGCTATCCTGCTCTACATAGTGCGTTCCAAGTCTGTCAGAGATACATATGGAGACCCTCTCTTAAAAACAAAACCAAGCAAAGGAACAAACAAAAAACTCCAAACAAAGCCAACATACACGCACGTACACACACACCAACCTGTACTTACACATTCAACTAGTTGGAAGGCAGAGGCAGGCGACCTCTGTGAGTTCAAGGCCAGTCTGGTCTATGATACGAGTTCCAGGACAGTCAGGGCTATAACACAGAGAAAGCTTGTCTAGAAAAACAAAAATCAAACCAAATCAAACCAACAAAAAACATCAACTAGCAGAGGCCATAGGTGCATCCAAGGTCAAGTACCCCTGCCATCATATTCTAGCCTTTGGAGAAACTGGGCATTTTTTCCTTTTCATCACAATGCCATGGAAGAGCCCAAACCACACAGCTGAGCACAAGACGCAGAGCAAACAGAAAAGGCTCCCTCAGTTCTACAGGAAAGGCTCCCAGAAAGAAGACTGGCTTTTTTTTTTTTTTTAAGGGGGAAGGCGCTATTCAGTTTGGGGCTGGGCATAAGGAGTGGTGTTAGGCATATCAGACAGGTAAGCACACACACAGCCCAAATGAAATGGGCTGTTACGTGTGATTCCCTGTCTTACAATATAAAATAGCACATTTTTAAAAAGCTTACCTACAGTAAGTGATGATAACAATTCTTAAATATTAGGTGCCAAAGATACAAGCATTGATCAGAGACTTTATAATTCACAGTCCAGCCATAGTGACAGAATATGACGTACAAAGGGTACGTGGTCTTGACAAGGGAGGTCCTGGGGTCAGGAGTGTGACATACTCAGAGATGACATTTACAATGGTTCATGAAAGGGCAGAGAGCCCAGCAAAGCAAACAGGTCAGGTACACAGTATTCTTTATCTAACAAACAGGATGAGAACAACCAACCTCAGCTGAGAGGTGAGCTGCAGGAGATGAATCAAAGTGGCCGGATACCACATGGCACATTAAATGATCCTACGGGCTCCACAGGGTTTGAAATAAGGGAATTGTGTGGTCAGGTGTGTGATTCAGAAACATGTCTCCGCTAATGATGTGAAGGAAGAACCGAGGAAAACTTAGATGTGACATTCCAGCACTTCCACACGCTATACGCCGCCCAGGAGACATTTCCCAGAGGGGGAAACTGAGGTCTAGAGGCTAAAGGAGTTGCTTAGGGCTGGAGAGATGGCTCAGTGGGTAAACATGTCTGCTGGTAAGCCTGATGGCCCAAGTTCAACACCCCAAACCACAGGGTAAAGATAATTGGCTCCTGTGGGCCGCCCTCCGACTGACCTCCACATGCTGTGGTGTCTGTGAACTCTCCCCATCTCTAAAGAAAGCGAAGCCAGCCAGGCTTTCCTTATTGCAAGGACCAGATTCTTATCACTATCTTAGGTACCTGTAAAGAAGATTATGTTATTAAAGCTAATTTTATCCACTTTTTTCTTTTATCATTGCATGGTCTAGAAACCTTAAGATCTCCCTGGTGTTTCCTGTAAGTGTGGTCCAGGTTTCTGATTTTATACTTGTCACTCCCCCAAACACTGCCCCCCATCTTTCCAGTCCATTCCTTCTCCCACCCAAAGCTAACAATTCTCCCACCTAGGCAGGACCTACAACTTTCAGTCTTTCTTCCCCTGCTTTGATCTTCACATCCAGGTCTACTCTTATAATCCTCCCATTCCCCATGAATGCCTCCCCTAACCCCAGTCCTAAAGAACTCCAGCTCCCACACTAAATTGTGGCTACGCTCTTGCAGCTCACGAGGCAGCCAACTAACCATTTCCCATCTCGCTCTCCAGCCAGGGCCACTCTCTTCGGGTGGGTCTTCTATGTTGCTCAGGACCCTATCCCTGCTATTTCCTGCGGATTCCCCTCTCCTTGGATCTTCACGTCTCCCCCTTGTTTCTCATTCTCAACGATAACCTTGCTTCCTCGTTTTTAAAATAAAGATTTATATATTTATTATGTATATAGTGTTCTGTACTGCACGTATGCCTGCCATGCTTGTGAACCACCATGTGGTTGCTGGGAATTGAACTCAGGACCACTGGAAGAACAGCCAGTGCTCTTAACATCTGAGCCATCTCTCCAGCCCGCTTCCTCTTTCACTAACAAAACAGAAACAGAAATTTTACAAGATGAGCCCTCAGCGATCATCAGCATGCAACCCATTGCTGTTGTGCCCATTGGTCAACCACCCTCTTCTACAATTTTTGTTATTTATGGGTATAAGTGTTTGCCTGCACGTATCTGTATATTATGTACATGCCTGGTGCCCATGAAGGTCAGAAGAAAGCATCATCCCTTTGGATATCAGTATTGTGATTTCCCAGAAAATTAGGAAACAACCTACCTCACGATCCAGCAATACCACTTTTGGGTATATATCTAAAGGATGCTCAATTGTACCACAAGGACATGTGCTCAACTATGTTGATAGCAGCATTGTTTGTCATAGCTAGAACCTGGAAACAACCTAAATGACTCCAACTGAAGAATGGATAAGGAAAATGTGAAACATTTACACAATGGAGTACTATACAGCAGAAAAAATAACAACATCGTGAATTTTGCAGGAAAGTAGATGGATCTAGAAAACATCATTAGTGAGGTAACATAGACCCAGAAAGACAAATATCACATGCACTCACTCATAAGTGGCTTTTAGACATAAAGCAAAGAAAATCAGTCTGTAATTCACAATCCCTGAGAACCTAGACAACAACGAGGAACCTAAGAGAGACATACATAGATCTAATCTACATAGAAGTAGAAAAAGACAAGATCTCCCGAGTAAATTGGGAGCATGGAGACCATGGGAGAGGGTTGAAGGGGAGGGAGAGGAAAGCTGGGGAGCAGAGAAAAATGTAGAGCTCAATAAAATCAGTAAGAAAAAAAAAAAAAGAAAAGAGGGCATCAGATCCCCTGGAACTTGCTCCCCACCCCGTTTTCTTTGGCGTCTAGAATATCACATTGGCTGTTTTCATCTCCTGGGCTCTTTTGCTAGTTACGCATCCATTCAAGAATGAGACACATCGGGACTCAGTCTCCGAGTCATTTCTCTTCCTGTCAGTCTCTTGGTGACCTTGGCCAATGACACACCGTCACTGAGGAGTAGCACATATTAAATATGGCTCCAGATGACTCTAAGCATCAAAAATGTAACCTGCTCAACACTGAGCATGCCAACTCTTCCACAAAAACACCCGAACTGCACCTTCCCCCATCTACGTGCCAATCCTAGCCCTAAATCTGGAATTCCCTTGAGCTTTTCTCTTCAGTCCCCACATTCAATCTGTCAATAAATCCTGCAGGCCTTTTCTGATCCGTACTCTGCACGGGTTCTCCTGTCTTTCCCACTGGTTATTATAATAGCTCTTTACCTGTTTACGATGGCTGACCCGTACATGACTAGATTTAGAATCACCATGGAGACACACCCTTGACTGTGTCTGTGATGGACTTTGTAGAGGAGGTTAACTGAGGCGAGGAGACCCACCTGAAGTGTGGATGGTACTATGCATGGGCACAGTAGAGTACAGTGCCAGCCTTGATCGCCCTGCCTTCTAGCCGTGCAAGGAAGGTGGCCAGCTCCTGTCAGCATGCCTAATCCGCTGTAATGGACTGTAGCGGAGTGGCAAGCCCCTCCCTTAAGCTGTCTCCCCTTCACACAACTTTTCACAAGAAAGGCGACTGCACACTGGGCCTCCTAACAGCGGACTCTAGCAAAATCCTGAGACCTTAACTAGAACCGTGTCTTTTTCCAGTATCGAATCTGAAGACTGCTTTTACATTTTTTCCAGTATCGAATCTGAAGACTGCTTTTACATTTACACTAAAAGCCAAAGCCCCTAAGACGGCCTCCCGAGCTTGTATGTTCACAGCCTTCTGCATCACTGTAGAGTTCCCGACAGTTCTTGCCTTTGCTTGCTCTGTTCTAGGCCCCCTGGGCACATCTGGGTCTTAGTACTTAGCTGTCCTCAGTCTCTCCTCCCAAGGATTTGCCAGGCTCCCTCCCTTGCCTCCTTCAGCTCTTCAGGTCCACAGAACTAATGCCCACCCATTCTTTCTCCGTTTTCTACGTTCTCATGGCATTTAACATCACCTACATACCTTCTATCTTTATGAATTCATACAACGGTTATGAGCTGGGCATTAATGTCCTAGGCATTATGCTAGCTCCTAATCCAACTGAAATCGTGCAAAGGTCGCTTTACTGGGAATGGCAAACAGCAGATGTGGCAAATCAATATAATGCAAATTAGATAACGACAGTGATATCAGAAAGCAATAACGGCGATTTCTGTCTCTCTCTCCTCAAAGTAAGTGTCTGTGTGTGTACTCTTGTGTTCAGCGATAGTAGGGCATAGGTGCCAACTAAATTTTTAAAATCAAACACAAGGCAGCTACCGTTATTGGGCACTTATCTTTAAGAACAATATGCCCGTGTATGCCTAAGGAAAGCACTAATTGGGCTCAGCGTTTTATATTTTTCCATTAAGTTGAGACGGGGACACAGAAGAGGCGTAGGTCTAGGAGTTCGTGGGGAAGACTGGGGGTGGTAGTTGGCATTATCAAAATAATTGTATGCATGTATGAGATTCAGGATACTATCAATTAAGAGGGCAGTTGTGTCCCGGTTCGATCCGATGGGCCAATGGTGCCGACCTTTGGGAGCACATCTTCCAATTCCTAAGCTCACGGGTGATTTCAAGCATTGTGACGGCTACCACCATGCCCTGATCCCGACGAGGGGTCAGGAGTGTTCTGTCCTAGGTGCTTCGCCTCCCGGCTACCTCCGGCGGTCCCGGCCGAAGCCCACACCTCCTCGCCAGCCCCTCGTGCCGGGGAAGCGCCAAGCACTGACCTGTGCGCGGAGAGGAGGACGGCAGAGCCCGCGCGCACGCTCCCGCCGCAGGAGCCTTTGCGGAAACACGCTCCGCCCCGCCCCGCTGCGGCGCAGGCGCATCGCGAGCCCCAGGCCTGGAAGCCGGGACACGTGACAGCCAGACCACGTGACCTCCCCGTGCTCCCCCCCCCCCCCTTTTACCGCTGGGCGCCTCCGGTCGTCTCGGGCTTCCGGTCGCGTAGCCGGAAGGCTCTTGCATCCCGTGCTCTGTCCCTGGCCGGGCCACCAAATAAAGTTTTTTAATTCAAAAACGCATTTTTTTTCCTTTTTTTTCTTAAAGCCCCAGCTTTCTCTTTCTGGGCCCGGCGGCGGCGGCGGTTGAACCCGGAGCGACGCCGGTGTGCGGCGCGTGTCGCCAGCCATGGCCGAGTCCCCGTCGTTTCTCTCCGCTCAGGAAGTGGGGTGCGTCTCGCTTTTTCTATTGCGCACTTCTGAGTTAAAGCCGGGTTGGGGCGGGAGGAAGCTGTGGACGGTCGGGGGACTGACCCTGTGATGCTGAAAGTTCGAGTCCCGCCTTGGCTGGAAAGGAGCCGGCACGCCGCACTCGCCAGCCTCAGGACCTGCCCTGTAGTTTCTTCCGTGCTGTCGCGTATTGCTAGCGCTTCGGAACTTGAGGCAGGAGGACTGCTGCGAGTTGAGGCCAGCTCGCTCTAGTAATGAGTTCAAGACCACCCGGGGGTACATTAGGGAAAGCCTGCCTCAAACTAAACCAGCGAGGAGGCATAGCCCTGCGGGGGCTAAAATTTAGGACTCGTGTACTTATGGTTTGGGTCAAACTAATACTCTCACAAAATTTAAAAATGTCTTAAATGCGTGTGTGTGTGTGTGTGTGTGTGTGTGTGTCCGTCCGTGTCCGGGTGTGTATATGTGTGAGCACACCGTTATTCTCAATGGCGGTTAGAGAACAGCTCTGTGGAGTTCATTGTTTTTCATTTTCCTTTAACCTTCATAGAAATTCGAGGAATTTAGAACTCAGGCGTCCAGATTTACCTAGTGCCATCTCGCTGGTCCCCAAAATAAATACCGTCAGAGGTTGTTCGCTAGTGGAAGCCTACAAGTCTCATATCTACAGCTTTCTTCTACGTACTTGGCGTGGTGGTGGGGAGGGTGATAGAGAAATAAGGCTTTCCAGGCATCTCCAGAAAGGGCTGCCACTTTCTGTTTCTGCTGCCTTAGAAAGTCCACGTGTTGATCAGGTCCTTTTCCCCATCCCCTTTGACAGGAGTACTAATGGCTAAGCATGCAGGTCCTAGGAAGCCAGAGCTTCCCCGAGACTCACAGAGTCCAAGGAAGCCTTCTGAAGAAATGCTTAGGCGCAATAGTTTAAAAAGCCAGAATAAGGCGCTTGAGTTTGAAGAAAATAATTGCTTAAATTCAACAGAGCTGATTTGGGCAGAGAAACTGACCAGCTAAGCCCTGTACCCTATGTTAAAAAGTTAGTGTTTCAGGAGCCAGGCAGAGGGCTGCGTCATCAAGAGCAAGCCCTGCTCTTGCACAGGACCCAGGTCTGGTTCCAGAACCCAGGTCTGGTGGTTCCCAGCTAACTGTAACAACTCCAGCTCTAGACCCCTGGCCCTGCAGGCACGTGCACAGACCCCCTCCCCACAACTAAAAGTGATAAGAATGGGATTGCATGTCCTTAAAGGAAAAATTATGTAAATCTTGTGTTTTTTTTTTTAATGTCGAGTCAAGATGACTTTGTACTTTGATGCAAGAATAGGTTTTCCTCATCTGCATCTTGCTTCATTCTCGACACTGGTGTAAAGTCGCCACTTCTTCAGCAGGAGGGAGAGACTTCCATGTACGTATTTGTTGAGGGTCGGTAATAGTTCTCTGTGTAGAGAAGACAGTGAGGAAATCCTTTACGGGGAAAATGAAATAGCTAAGGGTTAGACAGGAGTGAAACAGTCTTTCTCACTGCTCTGCTGTTCCAGGCCCGAGCACCCTGCGGCTCCTTTACTCCCATTTCCCTTTCCATCTTTCTAAGTAGATGAAATCCCTTGTGATAGGCCTGGAATTGGAGCCTCTTTGAACTTACACATTATTGAAGCAGTTTCTGATTTAGGAAAAGAAAATGAAAAGAATAGACAGAAAATGATTAAACAGAGTTCTGGGGCAGAACCTGGTATTATAGTCTGCTTAGTTCCCATGACATTAGAGAGATTTCAAATTTTCTGTGTCTTTCTGTCCGTCTTTCTCCCTCTCTTCCTCCCTCCTTCCTCCAGACTGGTCTTAAGTATTCCAGGATGGCCTTAAACTATCGATCCTCCTGCCCTCTAGGATCACAGTGGGGCGCCACTGTGTTTTACCTGTGTTAGGGCTTCATTCATATGAACCTCTCCCAGCTGAGCTTCATTCGCAGACCCGTACCTCTTTATAAAGCAGATAAAACTGGTTTGCCTTTAATATGTATACAAAGAAATTTGAATCCAAATGAGGTGTCCGGAAACTTGAAGGTGCAGTGTGACTTTCCTATGCTAGTGTCACTGTGACTCTCTCTTCTAGGTCATTTGCATATCTCACAATTAAGGACAGAACACCACAGATCCTAACCAAGGCTATTGATACATTGCATCGACATAAAAGTGAATTTTTTGAAAAACATGGAGAGGTAAGAATTATGTCTCAACTTTAGTTTTGTGTTACTTCATGAGAATTACAGTATTCGTGGAAGGTCGCAGCTCTCATGTAAACATTGGTCTATGGTGCACATACATACCTGCTTTTCTGTGTGTAGAGGTGGGACAGCAGCCTCTGGTTTAAATGTGCTGTGTGCTTACTGTTTAGTCTCACGAAACGTTTATGGACCCCTCGTCTTGTTTTCTTTTATAAATGAAGTTGCTGACTTCTCTAAGGAGAAACCTTTTTAGGTTTCAGACCTAGCTGTATTACAGGACTTGCTTTTCTAACCTGAGATCTTGATAAAGTGCAAAACTCACAGTGGAGGGCGGTGTGAATTATGATTGATTGGTGCTCAGTGTGATTAAAAGATTTGCTGATTGGAGTAGAATAAGACTTTAAAAGCCACCTTGCCTGTTCAATCAACGGGTGAGGAAAAAGCCTAAATAATTACGTTATTGTCAATCAACGCCTTTAAACCTATGACTCCAGTAATCTTTAGATTGCTCAGTGTGCTGTAGACGGCTGCATAGACTACACCTGCTCCAGCTTCTTTTCCTTCCTTCCCATCTTTCTCTTTTGAGACAGGTTTTGAGTCGTTAAAGGTTTTGAATGCTTGGATCACAGGTGTGGGCCACCTTGTACAGATTATACACTACTGGAGAATGAATTTGGGGTCCCTCCCCTCCTTTTCACTCAGGACCTCTGCATGCTAGGCAAGTGCTATACCAACTGAGCTGCATGCAAGGGCCTGTGCATTTCTTGAATGTGTTGAGCAGTGGTTAGTGACTTCTTTCTTTCTTCTCTCTCTCTCTCTCTCTCTTTCCTGACTGAGTTGAAATGGAACAAAGCTGTACACAGGTATTTTGAGTGTGTAGAATTATGTTTCTTTTTTAAAAATCATCTATTTTATGTGTATGGGTGCTTGGTCTCTTGTATGTTTGTGTACTACATGCATGCTGTGGTCATGAAGGTCAGAAGAGGGTATCACATCCCCACCCAGGAACTGGTGTTACAGATGGTTCCATGTGGGTGATTGAACCAAACCCAGGTGCTCAATAGCAGCAGTGAGTGCCCTTAACATCTGAGCCACCTCTCCGGCCCCAGTGTTGTGTTCTTTCCAAATAAATTCTGGAGTAATACAGGATCATCTTTTTTTTCCCCTCTCTTCTTGAGACTATTTAATTTAGGCTGGCCTTGAACTTGGATTCTTCTGCCTCTGTTTCTTGGATAGGGCTAGAGGCTTATACCACCATACCCCACTGCCTGTTATTCTTTATTGCTGACATCCAGCTCATCTTGGACACTGACATTTGAGTAGATGAATTTTGTAAACGGAGGCTGCTTGTTCATTCCTGGCTGCCCAGACCTGAATAAGTACACAGGAATCATATTAATTACAACACTGCTTGGTCTATTAGCTCAGACTTATTTTTAACTAACTCTTACATGTCAAATCAAGCCATCTATGTTAATTAGTGTATCATCACAAGGCTGTGGCTTACTGACAAGGTTCTGGAACATCTTTCTCCTTCGACAGCTACAAGGTGTCTCCCTGACTCCGCCTACTCTCTCTCTCTGTATCTCTGTTTGGATTTCCTGCCTGGCTTTACTCTGCTAAGCCATTGGCTGAAACAGCTTTATTAACCAATGGTAATAAAACATATTCATAGCATACAGAGGGGAATCCCACATCATGTTCCCAGTGTTTTATCCTATACATACAACTTCATTTTGGTGGGTGTACATATTTACTTAAGCATAAATGAACCAAATTTAAGTACTTTGCTTGAATATTGACTTCTTTACTTAGCACACATTACCTTAAGTCTTTGGCCCATGTGCTCATTGTGAGAGGTGGCTGTTCTGGTTAAGCCTGCGGAAGCATGGTCTATTGTTGATGTAACCCTGTTCCATTTCACTGTGCTGGGGTCAGCACAGTCTTAAAGCACTGCCTGAGTAGAGTCAGCTCTTGGTGGTCTTCCCGTCACCTCTTCAGGGCACCCATACTTTTAGAATCTTCTTTGACTCTGTGAGCAATGCTATGTTCTCAAGGGAATCATGTTCCCCATTTGGTTCTCAAAGCCCACCTCCTAGACTACCTGGTTGGGTAGATGCTGAGTCTCTTGGGGATAGCACCAGGCCGTCTGTCTCTGACTCTGAACATAGTGTCTGGTACACACAGGACTCAGAAAAATGTTTGAACTGGAATGAAACAAGATGAGAAATAAGAATTGATGTTGTAGGATATTTGTTTATGCAAAGATGTGTGGTTTAATTATGCAAAGACATGTTGTATTTGTTTATGTTGTGAAATATTTGCTAAACTGTGTAAAGATGTGTTGCAGTTGTTTATGTTGCAGAATCTTTGTTTAACTATTTAACTATGTATTGCTATTTTACCTTGCCTGCCTAAGGCACCTGATTGGTCTAATAAAAAGCTGAACAGCCAATAGCAAGGGAGGAGGTGTAGTTGGAATTTTTCCATCCCACCTGCCAGCTCACAAATAACCACACCAAGACTTCTTACTATGAAAGCTCAGCTAATGGATTAGACTTGTTCCTAACTAGCTTTTATATCTTGAATTGCCTTATTTTTATTAATTTACTGTCTGTCTTGTGGCTTTATTATCTTTACTCTGTACTGCCCACGCTCTTTTCCTGCTTTCTTCACTCTGGTTGGCAACTCTCTGGGTCTCCTTTCTTCTTAGTGTTCTCTCTGCCCTGAAAAATCCTGCCTAGCTATTGACCACTTAGCTTTTTATTAAACCAATCATAATTACACATTTTCACCCAGTGTAAAAAATATTCCTCAGCAATAATGCTTTTATAGTCTTATACAAATCTCCGCTGGGGCCCAGGTTTGGTGGTGCATGTTTTTAATCCCAGTGACTGGAAGGCAGAGGCAGGTTGATCTCTGGAGAGCTGTGGGGTGGAGGGGGTGACTCAGGGAGTCCAGGTTTCTTTTCTAGTCCTGTCAGCGGAAGGTGTGCGAGTGGGAAGCTACATGGCTGGTAGTGGCTCCCTTCCCTAGGTGTGCTGCTCAGCCTTTTAAAAATGCCCAGAGGCTAGATCTTAGAAAATAAGAAAGTTTAAGTCATGCCAAGGCCAAGATCATATAAAAGTCAAAATGTAATGTCTCTAAGATAATATAAAAGGTGAAATGCAGGTTTACAATGCTGTTTTTTCTTTCTTCACTTTAGGTCTGTAAAGATATGCTACTCTCAAGAAATATGCATAGATTTGTGCACCCACAGACACAGCCAAACTTTCTCGTTGTCCCTTTGTACTTTCACAGGAAGGAGTGGAAGCTGAAAAGAAAGCCATCTCTCTTCTTTCTAAATTACGGAACGAATTACAGACAGATAAGCCAATTGTCCCCTTGGTTGATAATTGTGTTGACGCTGACATATGGAATCAGTACCTGGAATATCAGCGGAGTCTGTTAAATGAAAGCGACGGGGAGCCTCGCTGGTTCTTCTCGCCCTGGTTGTTTGTAGAGTGCTACATGTATCGGAGGATTCACGAAGCCATCATCCAGAGGCAAGTTTACAGCTATTGGATAACAAGTGTTTAGTAATCGATGATTGTTTTTGAATAGTTGAGCAGGGGCCAGCAAAATGGCTGAGCAGGTAAGGAGCTTGCTGCCAAAAGTGAGGGACCCACATAGTGGAAGGGGAGAACTGACTCCTGAAAGTTGTTCTCTGGTCTGTCTTCCATAGGTGTGCCTTGTCGTGTGCGCCCCTCAATAAATGACTTCATAGGTGTGCCATGCCATGTGTGTACCCCTCAATAAATAAGTATAAAGAAAATAATTCAGCAGATAGTAAGGATAATGTTTGGACATTTCCACAAATGATTGAATAATATGATCTTAGTGAAGATTTTGTGTCTGTGTGTATGAGCACATATGCCATGCATGCGTGTGGAATCAGAAGACAGCTTATCGGAATCAGTTCTGTCCTTACGCCTTCACACCCAGCCTTATAAATTCTTACAAATACCTCTATAGTAAAAACAGGTTTTACTGAGTAAAAGAATCATTAATTTGAAATGATTACATAAAACAATTTAAGATGAATCTGTGTGTCATGGTGCATGCCTTTAATCACAACACTTAAGGGGCAGAGGCAAGCGAATCTCTGTGAGTTCAAGGCCAGCTTGGTTTATATAATGAGTTCCAGCCAGGGCTGCATAGTGAGACTTTTTTTAGAAAAAAACCAAAAAAAAAAAAACCAAAAAAAAAAAAAAAAAAAAGAAAGCAAATGCTTTATTTCTAACAAGAATGTGCGTAGTCACTTTTCTCATTGTTGTGGCTGGGCACTTGCAGGAAGCAACTTAAGAGCAACTGGCTGCTGTGCACAGCATGCGTCTGCTCATGGCCAGGAAGGCGTGCGGCATGAGTGGGCAGTGCGAGCAGCCGGGCACATCTGCAGGCAGGAGCAGGGAATGATGGAGCTGGAGCTCAGCTCACGTCCTCCTTTTCCTGCAGCACATTTAGGCTGGGTCTGCCCAGCTCAATTGACCTGATGTAGAGAATCTCTCACAGACTTGTTCAGAGAGCTGCCTCCAAGGTCAATAGAAGTCATTACAAATAATATATCCGAACCTATTCCATGTAAGGAACCACCAAAATAGGGACTCTTGTCACAAGCTGTCTTAATCTTTGTTTTCTTTTTGTTTTAAAGACTTATACATGTTTTTATAGGCAGTACTTCCATGCATATGCATATTTATATGTGTCTATATACAACATGTGTGTGTATATATGCACTACTTGTGTGTTTGTGTGTTTATATGCACTATTTGCATGTGTATGTGTGTATATCACTGTATGTGTGTACGCATTGCTTGTGTGTGTGTGTACTACTTTCTTATGTATGTGTGTGCTACTTGAGTATATATTTGTGTGCTTACTTCTTGAGTGTGTGTGTATGCACTACTTGTGTGTATATGTGTATATTCTACTTGAGTGTGTAGGTGTGTGTATACACTACCTTGTGTGCACTAGAGTGTATATGTGCATATGCACTATTTGAGTGTGTATGTGTGTGTGCTTACTACTTGTGTGTATATGTGTGTATGCACTACTTGAGTGTGTAGGTGTGTTATACACTACTTGAGTGTGTAGGTATGTGCTTGCACTACTTGCACACTGGTGCCAGCTCAGTCTGGAGAGTGTCAGATTCTCTGGAACTGGAGTTCCAAGAGGTTGTAAGTCACCTGTTGTGGGTGCTGGGAGCAGAACCTGGGTCCTCTGGAAGAACAGAAGTGCTCTTAAACACCGTACTTCTCCAGCCCTAGTATTTTGTTTTTAATGACTAGAGAAAAGTCTAAATGCTACATATTCCAAAAAAAATCCTTTCATAGATCATTTATTCTGTTTATTTTTTCTTAAGAAATCCTGACGTGCATCTGGTTCGCAGTGCAGAAGAAGAGGCGATGGGAATTGTCCTTTTATTTTTTAGGTTCCAAAAATACAAGTTTGATGTAAGAGGAATCCTTTAGTACCTGTTTCTAAACACCGCACAGGATGATCAAAGTGTAGATTACAGCTCACGTTGTAATTGTAGGTCTTGGGAAACTGAGGCAAGAAGAATGTATGTTTGAGTACAGCCTGGGTTATATAGTACGTTCCAGTCTATCCTTGAATCAGAAACCCTGTTGAAGGAAAGAAAAGAAAAAAAGAAAGAAAGGAAGAAATAAATGAATCAAGTCAATACTAATTATAAAATAAATTTATTTTAGAAATAGTATAACTTTCAGTCTAGGATTTTTTTTCCTTTCTTAATTTTTATATTTTCAAACATAGGAATTTGTTGCTTTTGCCAAACAGATAGATTCTAGAACTGTTTCATCTTTCAGAGACAGCTATCTGACCTGTGTTAGTTTTGCCTACTTTCAAGCTATTTTGATTGAGGATATACACATTTTCCCCATCTTGAGACATGGTCTCATCATCCTTGAACTCACATAGCCCAGGCTGGTTTCAAAATGATCGTCTTCCTGTCTTAGTCTCTCAAATGCTGGAGTCACAGGTGTGTACCACCACACCTGGCTCCTAAGTTTCCTTTAAATTAAATAGTATGATATATATTTATGACAGGCTTCCTCCACTGACTGTTGTATTGGTGGGATTTATCCAGTATGGGATTTTTATGAAGAATAAAGCTACAAACATTTTTATATATGTGCATATATGCATTAAAAATAATTTCCTTAATTATATATACATATATGTGCATATATCAATATATTTACAATAATTTAACTTTATTTTATGTGCATTGGTGTTAAGGTATCAGATCTCCTGGAACTGGAGTTGTAGACAGTTGTAAGTTACTGTAAGGTACCATGTGAGAGTTGGGAATTGAACCCAGGTCCTCTGGAAGAACAGCCAGGGCTCTTAACTGCTAAGCCATCTCTTCTGCCCCCCTAACATGGATATTTTTTAAAGATACATTTTATTTTATTCGTGTGTATGCATGTTTTGTCTGCATGTATGCCTATGCACCATTTGGGTGGCTAGTGCTCACAGAGGCCAGAAGAAGGCTTCAGATCCCTTTGAACTGGAGTCACAGAGAGTTAGGAGCTGCTGTGTGGGTGCTCAGAATTGAATCTTGGTTCTATGGAGAAGTAAATAGTGCTCTTAACCACTGAGCCCATCTTTCTGCATATTCTGACATGTTTCTGATGAACATACACATGTGTTTCCGTTAGGACTATATGTGCATGTATTGACTCAGAGCATGTGCACATACACAGTGTCACTAGATTCTGAAGTAATGAGTGTTCTAAAATGAGGAACCATACATATCTATGTGACATTTGCTCTCTGAAGCATGAGCTGTGACTTTAATGAATGGCTGTTAATTTAAAAACATGACCATGGGTTGCAGACTTTTCTGTGGAGGGTTAGAGAGTGTTTAGCTTTGTGACTAAACGGTCTCTGTCATAGGGACACAACCTTGCCACTGTGATGTGCTACAGCCATAGCGCACAGGTCAGCAAGTGCTGTAGTTACAACCTAGGTTGCCGACACTGAGCTTCCGTTCTGTGGGGCACAGAATGTGGCACACCCCGCTCCCTCCTTCTCTCCCTTCCTTTTTCTGCTAAGACGGGGCTGGCTGCCTAGAAATCATTATGACTCCCAGGTTGTCCCCAGACTCAAGGGAATCCTCCTGACTCAGCCTTCTAAGCACTGGGCTCATGGACGTAGGCTACTACTGCTTCTCTGCTTCACTGTTAGCAGTTCTTGGTTTGTGGGTCAGACCGAACAGGTCTCAGCGGGGTCTGTGGACTCTGGTTAGCAGTCCCTTACATTTGAACTTGTATCCAAATGGCCTCTGTCCTTCTAAATCACCTTGAGGGACTGACTGATTTCAATAACACTGTCATTGCTAAAAAAATATGTTTAAATTCTTTAAATTTATTCCAGAGCCCATTTCTAGTCCTTAAAAAGGAAAATTAGCTTTGTTATTTTTGAGTCACTCCTCAAGTTTGTTAATCAAATGTTTTTACTCAGCTTGTTTGTGGTCTATTCTACTGATATTACTGAACGATTTTTTCTTTTTTGGAGACAGAGTTTCTCTGTGTAGTCTGGCTGTTCTGGAACTCACTCTGTAGACCAGGTTGACCTCGAACTCACAGTGATCCACCTGTCTCTGCCTCCCAAGTGCTGGGATTAAAGGTGTGCACCACCACCGCCCAGCCACCGAGTGACAGTGACTTGCCTGTTGCTGAAAGTAATCTGTGGAGAGGTCCAGGGTCACTGACAGGGTGTTTAATAATATGCCACAGGTTCGGAAGAGGGTTCCCAAAGAAGAGCTACAGGGCGCTCTGGCAGTGACAGCACCCTTGGAATAGAGGTCAGAAGGAGCAGCCTTCCCCTGGTACGTCATTTTAAAAACATAACCTTGCCTGGTGCCGTGGCTTATGCCTGTAATCCCAGCACTCTGCAAATTGAAGCAGAAGGATTGCCTTGAGTTCTGGGCCAGCCTAGGATACAGAGTGGGAACCTGTCTCGAAAATAAAATAAGTCAGGCAGTGTTGGCACACACCTTTAGTCTAATACTTGAGAGGTAGAGGAAGGCAGATCTCTGAGTTCGAGGCCAGCCTGGTCTATAAAGCGAGTTCTAGGACAGCCAGAACTGTTATATAGAGAAACTCGGTTTCGGAAAAAACACCCCTCCCCCGCCAAACAAACAAACAAAAAAAGTCATTACAGAAAGCCCTGTGTAATTTTTAACCTAACGTGGATGGCCTATGAAGAATGTTGTTAATTGCAAACATCAGCTAATCAGGATGTCTTTTCAATTCCTGAACAGCAATCATTTTCGTACTTATATCTTGTTAGTTATTTTCTCACATACCTTCTCATGAAGCTGACAGAGCCATAACACAAACCTCACCTTTGACAGAAGTAACCGGAGAGTAAAATTTGACACACTCCAAATCTGTGCGTAAATGACTGCTTGTCGTTTGCTAGTATGGACAAGAGTATTAGTTGTGTTTCCCTCGAGTGCTCTGCTCCAGCTGTCTGGTGATGACTGTGGCATTCAGGGGTGTGTTTACTATCAGGAGTCCTCCACATAGGGTGCGAAAGGATCTAACAGTTACCTTGTAATCTCGTTTCCCGCTCCTGTTTATGTCTGCTGGGTAAATGATTGTGGACACGGTCACTATAATTGCTAGCTAGTTCTAGTAAAATAGTTTGAGGAGTTTGAGTTTTGTATTATTTTCTTTGAGATAAGCTCTCACTATGAAACCCTGGTCGGCCTGGAATTTGCTCTGCACACCAGGCTAGCCTTGAACTCAGAGCTCAACCTGCCTTTGCCTCCGATGTACCAGGATTAAAGATGTGCACCAGCAGCCATGCCGGCCCAGAGGTTTATTTTTGTGTGATTGAATTTGTTGGTGCTGTCTACTATCTGTGAGTGCTGGTTGTCAAGGTGGTAATGTGTTCTTCCCGTTAGGGAACTGCGTCAGGCAGGTGAGGCTTTGTTGTTGTTGTTTGTTTTTCAAAGGGAAGGACTCACATAAATGCTTCACGCATGTTTCCTCCCACCTCAGCCCTCCCATCCACGACTTCGATGTGTTTAAAGAAAGCAAAGAGGAGAACTTCTTTGAGTCACAGGAGTCAATTGACGCCCTGTGTCTGCACTTGCAGCAGCTGAGACCAGCCAGAGACCTCAGTGGAGATCGGCGGAAGGAGGAGTTCCTTAGACTTCTGCAGGTATCTGCATGGTTTTCATATTCAGTCTGCAAACAGTGCTGTGGGTGTTAGTTTATACAAATGTCTATTAGTTTATGCAGATATTTATACGTCAGTGACACCTGTATTATGATTATGGTTTTGGCTACTTTTCTTTCTTTTATTTGGTGTTTTGTCTCTGAACTGTCCTTTATGTTAGCCTGAGATTTAAAAAGAAAGAGAACACTGCACGTCAGTTCATTCCTCTGTGCAGCTCACTCTCTCAGGAGATAGTTCTTTTGTCTGTGTCCTTTGTCCCAGAAGTAGACCAGACCCTAAAGGGAAAGGAGGTGCTGTCCCCACGGCTCCTGTTCCCCCCAGAGAAGGCCAGAGTTGTCTTCTCATATTACCACCATGAGCAAGCGATTGGTGTCCCAAGAGAAGTCTGAAGTTGTTTTAGTCCACAGGGGGCAGGGGTCTGTTCCAAAGCGTATAGCCCTGTGACTGCTCACACAAATAATTTTGGACCTATTATGCCAAGCGCTTTCCTAGACTCAAGCAGCTATAATTTTCTTTGTTTCATGTTTTGAGACAGAGTCTCACTCTGTAGCCCAGAATGGTAATTCATGTGGTGCAGATGAGCCTGAAACTCAACAGCCGTCCTCCTGCCTCATCTCTCCAGTGCTGGAATTACAAGTGGGGGTTGCCACTTCCGGCCTAGGACTTGGTGATCTGAGCTGGGATGAAGGGTGTGTGCAGGGCCCCAAGGCCTCATCTCAGCTGGAGACATTGTAGCCACTGTACACGTGATCTTTGCAAACTTTGGTTTTACATTTATTTATGGGGTGCGTGCTTACCATAGTGTGCACATGGAGGTCAGAGAACAAATTGCAGAGCTTGTCTCCTCCTACCATGTGTGTTCTAGGGACTAAATCGAGGTTATCAGGCTTGGTAGCAAAAGCTGTTACCTCCTGGACCATCTTACCAGCCCCATTTTAGGTTTTATTTTAGCCTTATGCCTTAAAAAAATCATCAATTGATCTTTTTTAAAAACAATGATGCACGTGGTTGAAAATGTATCATCTCAATTCTAGTTTTTCATTTTATTTATTTATTAATTGAGACAGGGCCTTTCGTGCTATTCATGCTGGCCTTGGACCCCTTGGTGTAGACTTTTATTCTGAATGTAGACATTGTTTGTTTGAGCCTCCTCAGGTAGCTGGGAGTATAACCACATGCCACCAGACTGAGGCACTTTCCTAATTTTATTTTATTTTATTTTATTTGTTTTTTGTTTTTCGAGACAGGGTTTCTCTGTAGCTTTTGGTTCCTGTCCTGGAACTAGCTCTTGTAGTCCAGGCTGGCCTCGAACTCACAGAGATCCGCCTGCCTCTGCCGCCCGAGTACTGGGATTAAAGGCATGAGCCACCCACTTTCCTAATTTTAAAAATTATAGCCAGCATGGTGGTAGTGCACACCTTTAATCCCAGCATTTGGAAGGCAGAGGCAGGAGGATCTTTGTAAATTCAAGGTCAGCTAGGGCTGTATAGTGAAAACCTATTTCAAAATGTGTGTTTCAGCCGGGCGGTGGTGGCGCACGCCTTTAATCCCGAGTGCTGTCTCTCATATATATATATATATATAGTCTCTCATATATATATATGAGAGTGGAGTCTCTCTGGGATAATATTTATTTTGTGTATGTATGAATGAGTGAGTGTATATAATATACTATGTTATAGCACCAGATTGCTCAGAGCTGGAGTTAGGTGTCTGTGGACTCTGGGTTTGTTATGTGAGTGCTGGTAATTGAACTTGGGTCTTCATGATTGCACAGCCAGTGCTCTTAGCTACTGAGCCATCCCTGTAGCCCCTTGGGTAACTTTTTAAACAAAGTTTTATTGGAGTACAGTTAACATTTTTATGTTGGCTGTGGTAACTTTGCTTCCTAATCGCTAGAGCTGGTGGTTATTACAGAGACCCTGTGGCCCATGGCCTTTTTTCTGGCTATGCTGGGGTTGAACTCAGGCCTTTAAACATGCCAGGCAAGTGCTGTAACCCTGAGCTCCACCCCACTGAATGCGTCTATAGTCGAGACTGTGGTGTACTATGACAAGCATTCCCCCATCCTCAGGAGGGCAGAGGGCGCTGTTCTCATTCCCTTGCAGAACCTGAACCTTAGAGACATGAATTGCTGGTGATCTGTAATAGAAGATGTTGGAGTTTGAACACAGGTGTGACTCTGAGCCTTCAGTCCTAGACATGGGATTTTTTTTAGCTTAAAAAACATAGGATTACATATCATTTTCGAAAAATTAGCATCAAGCATTACTTCAGTATACAGCTAAATAATAAGCAAATGACTGCATAGGGCATGTGGTTAACTTCACCTGTCGTAGGGTTGGGTCTGGAGACATCTCTCCATCCAGTTTCTGTTAGCAAGCAAATAGAGGAGCTTGTTTCAGACAAGCCCTCCTCCTAAGGTCACCAGTCATTCTCAGACAAGCCCTCCTCCTAAGGTCACCAGTCATTCTCAGACAAGCCCTCCTCCTAAGGTCACCAGTCATTCTCAGACAAGCCCTCCTCCTAAGGTCACCAGTCATTCTCAGACAAGCCCTCTTCCTAAGGTCACCAGTCATTCTCAGACAAGCCCTCCTCCTAAGGTCACCAGTCATTCTCGGACAAGCCCTCCTCCTAAGGTCACCAGTCATTCTCAGACAAGCCCTCCTCCTAAGGTCACCAGTCATTCTCAGACAAGCCCTCCTCCTAAGGTCACCAGTCATTCTCAGACAAGCCCTCCTGTGGTTGTACGATCGGTACAAAGAAGCAGTGCGATTTGGAGATGTGGAGAAGAAAAGGACTTTGCTTTTCCTCTTGATTTCATAGCATCTGATGGCATTTTAATATCTTTGTATTTAAGTAAGGAATGTAGGTACTATATTGCTGAAAATTTTCATATATTCACTAAAATATCATTGTTTTTACCTCAGTACAGGATCACATAAATACATTCTGTGCCATTGGAGAAAATGTAGATTTAGTGGACATTTTAGGAATTTTGTAAAGATACTATGAATGTTTTGGGTGCCTTCCTGTTCAGTGGAGTTTTTCTTGGTTATGTAAAAGAGTAATGGCCTTTTTCCCCTTTCCATTTCAGATCTCCCTCTGGGGAAATAAGTGTGACTTGTCTCTGTCAGGTGGAGAAAGCAGTTCCCAGAAGACCAATGTCATCAACTCTTTGGAAGGCCTGAAACCATTCATTCTGATAGATGACACAGAATCTCTTTGGACATTGCTCAGTAAATGCAAGAAAACAGCAGAAACATCCGTAGTTAGAGTAGACATTGTTCTGGATAATTCTGGCTTTGAACTTGTTACAGATCTAGTATTCGCTGACTTCTTGTTATCGTCTGAGTTAGCTACTGAGATTCATTTTCACGGGAAAACTATCCCGTGGTTTGTGTCTGACGTTACTGTGCATGACTTTAATTGGACGGTTGAACACGTGAGGAGTAGTAACCAGAAGTCCACATCTGCCTGTGGTGCTGACTGGGCAGACCATGTTAGGATGGGCAGATGGACTTACCACGATCATATATTTTGGACTCTGCCTCACCCATATTGTGCGATGCCCCAGGTCGCCCCTGATCTGTACGCTGAACTACAAAAGGCATGCCTTGTTTTATTCAAGGGGGATTTGAATTATAGGAAGCTGATGAGTGACAGAAAGTGGGAGTTTACCACTCCATTCCATCAGGCCCTGAGTGGCTTCCACCCTGCACCTCTGTGTAGCATAAGAACATTAAAGGCTGAGCTGCAGGTGGGTCTCCAGCCCGGGCAGGCCGAGCAGCTCATGGCGTCTGATCCCTACTGGCTGACCACTGGCAAGTATGGGATATTTCAGTTCGATGGTCCCGTTTGACTGTGTGCAGGAATTCCCAGCTAATCTCCTTTGAGCCCCAGAAAAGCAGTGCATAGATCTAGTCCTGCTTCTCATCAGCCACGGGCAGCGCCATTTCTCAGCTCCTGTGCCACCTTACACGGTAGATGGCAGAACAGTTTCCCTGCTGCCATGTTTGGGAAGACGGGTCTTTAAGCTAGTTACACTATGCTGGAATTTTAATCACTATTTCAAGTTAAATGCATACGTTTAAGTGGTTTTTAATGAACTAATTTTTAATTGCAAAGAATGCAAAATAAAAGTGAATTCTGCTTTTTAAGTTTGTTAACCTTGTTTTTTCCTTCCTTAAATAGAATGATTATTTAATATTCTAAGAAGACTAAATATTATTTAACTTAGTTTTGGCTTTTGCATTAATGGCCTAATGAGCATATGCCTTGTGACAGCCCTGCAGGGAGGCATGTCGTGCTGCTCGAACACAGACAATTACCTCAGACTGAACTACCGCCTGCTGTCCTGCATGCGTCTAAGGTGTAAAGCCTGTTTCCTTGCCTGACTTGTCTGGGATGTGGGTCAGAGCACAAACTGGACATTGTGAAACAGCAGTGTCTGACGAAGGACAAATCCAGCCTTCCTATTCTCAGATTTCCATGCGGAAGTCAACACACAGGTGTCCAGAGAGCAGTTTCCGTCCTCAGTAGCACAAGAGTGTGTCAGGTGTAAAAGCTTGTTTTGCATTCTTTTGGATACTGCCAGTCCAAACCCGTTCTTTATATTACACTTGTATTGTTTTTGACCTCAGCTGCCAGAGTCTGCAAGTTCATGCTACTTTGTTTTGAAACAAATTGGAAACAAACCAGGAAATGTTTTTGTGTACTGGAATAATAAATGGATTTTACTGAGAAATATCACTAGTTTTGCTTTCTTTTGGGACGGGTGAAAGGGAGAAGATTGACAATGAGATCTACATTGTATACACACTGTGTATTTTGACTGTTACCTAAAGCTGTTGTGAGATCGTGTGATGTAAATGAAGTTAGACCCTGCTCTTGCTCAGTCTTGGGATTCTTTCAAGATGTTTAAAGCCATCTGGGATGTGCTGCTTCCTGCTCACAGGTTTTAAGCATCAAGTCATTGAAATGCTCAGTAAGTTGTAACTGCAGAACCTGAAGTTCAGAATGAGATGTTTTGACGGGCTTCATGGCAGTGACGTGAGCAGTCATACACCACACTTGGTGTTCACTGTTCTGGCGTCCCCTACCTTGGCTCTGTGGTTTATGAAGAACACACATGGTAGTGTTTGAGAAAGTGGTTCAGCCCCACCCCCTGCAAGGGAGAGCCAGAGAAGAAAGGGTCATCCAGGAGAGTAAGTTCAAGATGGAGTTCTTATGGATGCGTAGTAGGAAACGGTACCTTCCTGTTGGTTGTTTTTTCATTGAGACAGATTCATTCTGTGTAGCCTAGGGTGCCCTTGAACTCTCTGTGATCCTCCTGCCTCAGCCTCCCAAGTAGTGGTGAGATTACAGACATCAACTAATGATTCCCTCCCTCCCCCCCCCCCCAATTTTTTTAGTACTTACTATATTGCCAATGTTGGCCTAGAACACTTTTTGTTTGTTTGGGCTAGTATCTCTCTGTAGCCCTGGCTGTCCTAAACACTGAGCCAGGTGGCCTTGCTCAGTGATCTACCTGCCTCTGTCTCCTGGCTGGAATTAAAGGCATGCGCCTCCATACCTGGCTAGTCTAGAACTCTTAGCTGCAGTGCAGGTTGGTTTCAAACTTATCGTCTGGCCTCAGCCTTCCAAGTGCTAAGATTGCAGGTATGTTTGATACGCCCGCTTACCAGCTGATTTTTAAAACAGCTTTATTGCCGTAATTAGAAACGATTTAGTCCAAGTGCACAGTATTTTAGTACACATAAGCTTGTGCAGTCACCTGTACAACAGACCAGAACATTTGTCACCCCTAAAGTCGATCCAGCACCGTGGAGAACACTAAATTCTGTGTATTTGTTTACATACACTGGGCATTTAATATAAATAGAATAATAAAATGTGTGGCCCTTTGTGATTGGCTTCTTTTAAAGGATCTTTAGTAGTCACAATTTTCAGTACTCCCTTGTGACAGTTAAACAGTACTCCGGTGTATAGGTATACCACATTTGACTTGCCCATCAGCGTTCTTTCTCTTGTTTGTTTTCAGATAGGGTCTCACATTGCCCACACTGGCATTGAACTTGTTATGCAGCCTAGGATGCAAACTAGTGATCTCCGAGCCTCCACCTTCCAAGTGCTGGGATTACAGTGATGGGCTGGCCCACAGTTTCCATTTGCTCATTCAGGATGCTGTTGCTATGGCTACTGATGGATGGATACTGGAGTTTCCTGTTTTCTAGGTAGATATTGAGGAGTGATAGTGCTAGGTCATGTAGTGGCTTGAACTTTCTCAAATGTCACCGCTTCATAGTTCCTTCAGCAGTGCATCAGGGCTCCAGTGGCCCACACCCTTGTTAGCACCCAGCACAGTTGATGGTTTTGATTATATCCATGATGCTGGGCATTGAGCGAATGATGAGCATACTGACCATTTCTATATTTCTTTGGGTCATAAGTTTGAGATGAGCTGGGACTATAGATACTAGAGTTCCAGACCAGCCGAGGCTACACAGTGAGGCCCTGTCTTAACAACAAAAAATTGGACCAGGAAATTATCTTACCAGATAAAGGATTGGTAAATATTTTCCTGCCATTCTCTAGGTTATCCATTTTACTTGTTTTAATTTTTTTTAAAACAGTGTTATATGACTCAGGTTGGCTTGGCACTGGCCATGGAACTCAGGTTATGACCTGTAGGTGGAGTTTTTCTTTGTGACTGCAGGCTCCCAAATAACCACATAGAGACATACTATTAATTATAAATGCTCAGCCAATAGCTTAGGCTTATTATTAACTAGCTCTTACAGCTTAGAGTAACCTATATTTCTTACCTATGCTCTACCACATGGTGAAACCTTCTTCAGCTCAGCGTGTTCTGCTTCCTCTGTGTCTGGCAGCTGGCAACTCTACTCCCCTTCTTCCCCATGCTCTTTTTGTCCACAAGTCCCACCTAACTTCTGCCTGCTCAGCTATTGGCCATTCGGCCCTGTATTAGACCAATGAGAGCAACAAACAGTCACAGTGTACAAAAAGGTTATTCCATAACTATGACCTCAAACTTGCAGTCCTCTTGTTGCTTCATCCTCTTGAGTACTGAGATAACAATCTATATGTCTGGTCAGGCAATGGTGTCGCATGCCTTTAATCCAGCACTCAGGAGGCAGAGACAGATGGATCTCTGTGAGATTGAGGCCAGCCTGGTCTACAGAGTGAGTTCTAGGCAGCCAAGGCTACACAGAGAAATCCTGTCTTGAAAAACCAACCAGCCAGCAAACAAAAGACAATCTGTATGTCTGTATGTCTTTCTATTCTCTAACTTTCTATTAAATATACACATTAGATTGACCTGCAGATGGATGGGAACACACACACAGACACACACACACACACACACACACACACACACACACACACCACGTGCTTAAGAAAAGGTTAACGAGGCTCCGGGGCTCAGAAACTCCCAAAGTCAGGGTCAGATTTAAGGAACAAGGAAGAGTCTGTAGTTGACCAGACTGGACAGAGGTTGGTACCAGGATGTGGATAGTCACTGTGATTGACTTGACTGTGTTGGTTTGAGGGAGGGAGGTGTATTGTAGAAGCTTTTGGAATTTTGGCCTGGAAGTGCTCAGAGCCTAGTGAGTTGCTGCAGGAACTTGGAAGGTAAGAATGTTCAGAAAAAAAGTCGACAATGGAAGCCTGGCTTGTGAGAGTCCTTTGAAGACACTTGTCATTTGTGTGATCGTTTTGAGTAAAGAATCTGTAGAAGTGAAACCTTTGCCTTCCTGGGACAATGGACAGTGGTCTGCTAGGGCTGGAAACCCAGTTGTGATTGTAAGAGCCCAGCATCACTGAGGTGAAATCTGGGAACTCTCTCTTCAGGGTCAGAAGCTGTGGTCCTGAAGGGGCCGAGGCTGCGCTTGTGCTGGCTGTCAAACTTGCTAGCATGTAAGAGCCTCCCAGGTGGTGCTGGGTTTGAAGGAATGACGGGGCCACGGAGAGCAGCTGAGGCTTGGCACTGTGAGGCGAAGGTGCAGCTTCAGGTGCAGCAGAAACCCCAGGATGGAGAAAATCATGGAGAGAAGCCAAGGCTTGGCACCATGTGAGAAGTGAGGTCCCTGCAGAGAGACACCACAGACACCACAGAAGGAGGGACCTCAGTGGAGAAATCGCCTCCATTAGGTTGGCCTGTGGACTTGTCTGTGGGGTATTCTTTTGAATATTGATGGCTGTGGGAAGGCCAGCCTACTGCAGGTAGTGCCTTGCCTGGGCAGGTGGTCCTGAGTTGTATAAACAAGGTTAGCTGGGTACATCAGAGGAGCGAGCCAGGAAGCAGGGCTTTTCCATAGTTTCTGCTTCAGTTCCTATCTCCAGGATCCTGCCTGGGCTTTTGCTTGATTTGGGCTGGCTGTTCTTGCGAGCCAAACACTTGCCTCTCTAAGCTGGTTTTTGGCCGGTGATTTATTACCGCCTCAGAAAAGGCCTTAGGAGCCGTAGACCCAGAACTGGGCAGGTGCAGAATGTCAGGAGGAAGTCCCAGGCCATTTGATGGGTCAGTTTGAAATAGGTCGAGGGTTAAGGGTGGGAGAAACTGCACTTGAACTGGAGCCTGGGGACACTGGCAGGAATCCTTGACTGGAGCAGTATTTCTTGGATGAGGACTTGGGGACAGGTGACTGGATGATTAGTCAATGTGCCGGCCACTGTCGTGGAATATTACCTTAACTAGGCAAAGATACGTTACATTTGTTTATGCTGCGACATATTTTAACTATGTGAAAGTGTGTTACATTGGTTTGTGCTGTATTTGTTTTAATTATGTAAAAATGTCTTGCCTTTGTTTCCCCCGTTGTCTGCCTAAGGCACCTGATTGGTCTAATAAAAAGCTGAATGGCCAATAGCTAGGCAGGAGAGGGATAGGCAGGGCTGGCGAGCAGAGAGAATAAGTAGGAGGAGAAAGTTAGGCTCATAGAAGGAAGGGTGAAGTAATAAGGGCGGTGGGGCTGTGTTCCCAGCACCCCGGCCGCCTGCTCGGCTAGCTTATGCCCAAAATAACAACACACAAACTGTATTCATTTAATCACTGCTTGGCCCATTCTCTTCTAGGCTAATTCTCACATATTAATTTAGCCCATTTCTAATCATCTGTGTGTAGCACCCCAAGGTGCGCTTACCGGGAAGATTCTAGCCTAGTCCATCCTGGGTCGGAGCTTCATCCCGGGAGCGGGGCATGGCGTCTCTCTCTGATGCATCTGATCCCGAGAGAGCTGTGGAGTCTCTGAGCTCACTTCCTCTTCCTCCCAGTATTCTGATCTGTTTACTCCACCTACCTATGTCCTAACCAATAAAATGGGCCAGGGCAGTTCCTTTATTAGCCAATGACCTTCCTCCATCAGAAGGGAGTAGAGAAGGAGGGAGAAAGAGAAGGAGATGCCAGGCATAAGATATACAGAAGGAAAGAAAGGCAGAAAGACCCAAGGCAGAATGTAGACGAAGGGAAACGGGTTAAGTCCTAAGAGCTAGCGAGACAAGCATAAGAAACGCCCGAGCATTCGTAATGGAGAAGTCTCTGTGTCATGATTTGGGAGTTGGTTGGCGGCCCAAAAGAACTTTCAGGCTCAGGGTATTCCTTCTGGAGTCCAGGCAGGGGGTTCCACCGCCGTGGAACTGTGACTGAATGGCTCGTGCAACCCCATGCATCCTTAGGCGTCATTTTTATTATCTGTTTGTGCCTTCTGCACTGGCTGACAGTGGTGGTTTGAGCCTTTGAACATGATGTGTTACAGCTGCTCTTTCCTGGTGTTGAGGCTCAAAGCGGCATGACCCAGGTTAAGACCGTAGCTTTATGCGATGGGGTTATTTCAAGCCAAGAGTGGCCTGAAGATTGATAGATACTACATATCAGCCAGAGCAGGCCTCTTCTGCTTTCATAGGATGTGGAAGGAGTCTGTTAATGGCACCAACCATGATAATTTTGAGTCTGTCTTATTTTGCTCAATATGATGATCTTAACACCCATTTTCCATTTCTTTTTCTGTGGTTGACTAAAACTTCATTGTATGTTAGCCATGTTTTCCTTACCTATGCTCTGTTTGTGAGTACTTGGTCTTATGGTGTAAGTTGGCTATTCTGAATGTTGAACATTTCCCCCACATATTTATTAGCCCTCAACTCATTTTTGACTTCTTTGAGACAGAGTCTTACCATGTAGCTCTGATTGTCCTAGAACAGCCTATACAGGCTGGCCTCAAATTCTCCTGCCTCTGTCTTCTTAGTTCCAAGACTAAAGGTGTGCATAACCATGCTCAGCAGCCCTGACAGCATCCTACTGGTCATTAATTCAACACCCAAATTTTGAAAGAGACACATTTAAATCGTGATACCATTTCCTATTAATTGTGTGGCCCAAATCATAATCTCAAGAAATACTGTGAAGTCAGATGTTCTTTCTGGTTTGTTTGGGCTACATTAATCTCAACAGCAGATTATATTAGGGAAGCTATAAACACATTAACACATAGTAGCATTCTGGTATCTACTTATGGGCATTAGAATATTGCATCAATGCTGATATTTTTTTCTTCCTTAGTTGAAGAACCTCTGTGGCTCTGCAACCCCAGCCCATGCTAAGCAGTCCCATCAGAAACCATCCAATCTATTCTCTTTTCCTTCTGCTTTTGCTTTTTGAGGCATCCCATTTCCCTGCTCAGTTTCTTGAATATTTCTTCACTCTATCTCTAGACTGTCTACAAAGTAAACAAAGGAACCAATTCATCCTGAAGATACTTCTCATAGGTGGATTTCAGGAGTTGCCCACCTCCTGGGACAGACAAGGCCTGCATCTTTGGTGACTTCAGTTCTGCTGGAATTTAATACAAAATTTAGGCACAAGGGGGAGATCTGTTAGCGCAGTGGAGTGGCTGGATTGTGCACAGAAATTTCAGCGAGAAAGGCTAGCAAAACATGATTTTCATTTTGGCTGCAAGCATTCTTGTGTTTTCAACTTTAAAATGACTACAGTGGAGCTAGCCATCTGCCATGGTGATCAGGGCAAGCATAGTATAGAGGTGCATGTCCTCATCCATTTTGGGGACTTAATTCCTGCATAGATTGTTTGCAACAACATATTACAATGATTTGTCATTAGGCAGACTGGAAACTAAAATTCAGGAAGATGAAAAATATCAGAAAACAGTCACACTGTAGAAAAATCTTTCTATGAAAAAGAAATAGCTTCTCATTCTTACAGCCTTTGCTTGAATGTTACACATAGTAAATTAAAGGAAAGAATGCCATAAACTTCCCTAATGTATTAATTGTGGATGTAACAAGTGATGTTTTAAAAACACAATTGAGTGGACTTGTTGGCATACAAAAGAGTTCTAAGATAGCCCAGAATGGAGTATAACAAAGCTTTATTTATTTGGGGATAAATGCACAGAAAGAGTAGCGATTTACAGTCCTCTGTGTGCACTGGAACTGAATCCAGCAGTCAAGAGGCCCGCACACACTTTTCATCTTCATTTATAGTACAAGAGACCACGCCCACAGTGGGCTGATATCTTAAAGGCTGTTGGCTGAAGAAGTTCCCACAGTACCTCCCCCTTTTGTCTAAAGAGAGTTCTAAGCCTAATATAAAACTATACACAATAAGAACAAATACCAAGTGTATTGTCCAGGGAAAAGAAGAGGCAAAAACATATATAAAAAATAGAATTACAACCAGCATGAACACACCAAACAAATAACATATGCTAGATTTTCAGTAGTTATCCTATTCTAAGGAGTCTAAGTCTTATATTAAAAATGACTTGGTTAAGTCATGAGAGAAAAGTAACTATGGTGATCTAGTCAACCCTATCAAAGACCTGAGAAGGGAATAATATTAGTCAAGTAAACAGGAAGTACAATCAAGCAACTTCCAAAAGGTGCAAGAAATGACTACGTGAGCAATCACCCAAAGTCTCATTTGCAATGTTGGGGCAACCAACTTTGGCTGAGGCCTAGAATAACTGATAGACCATTTTCAGAGGCAGGACAATTTGAAAAACTGTCTGACTCTGTCTTGACAAGGGTTGGCAGTCTTTTTGCTTGAATCCTGCTGTCCAGTCTGGACACTGTGCATTTTGTCAGTGGTCGAGGCAAGGGCAGTTCTTTGCCCAAAGGTCAGTTTTGTCAAGAAGAAAACAAACTCCAAGTAGAGTGTCTTCAGTGCCCAACATTCTCTTCAGAATAGATCAGTGCTGCAAGGAGCAATTGTGTCTCACGTCAACAGAATCCTAAGTTATTTAAATACCATATTTTACAGTTCTTTGAAGTGTTTAAAGATTACCTATCTATGTGGAATACAATCTCTCTCGATCTAAAGAACCTGAGTAGTCTAACTAAGGCTTCATATTAAGAAATTAAGCAATCTTTAAACAACTGTGCAGCAAATGAGGACCTCAAAATGTAAACAATATATAAGTATCTTGGTCAGAGGTAGAAATGTATAGTGTAATATGATAAATATATACAAAATATCTTAAGCAGAAGTAGAAACATGCATGCATGCAATATGACAAAAATAACTTGGCATAGGTGCATAAATATTGTAAACAGAAATAGGAGCATATTCAATATAACAAATATAATTTGAATTTTTATCAATATATAAGAATCTATACCAATGTAAATTGTCTATAAACAAATAGCTCATAAATAATCTCACTATTACTTACTATTATTATTAGTGTGCTTAAGCTCACAGTAATCTTTTTTTTTAAATATTTATTTATTTATTTTTTATGTATACAATATTCTTTCTGCATGTATGCCTGAAGGCCAGAAGAGGGCACCAGACCTCATTACAGATGGTTGTGAGCCACCATGTGGTTTCTGGGAATTGAACTCAGGACCTTTGGAAGAGCAGGCAATGCTCTTAACTGCTGAGCCATCTCTCCAGCAAGCTCACACTAATCTACCTGTTATCCCATCCCATTCATTCCCCTTTATTTTTTTTCAAGAGAGATCCCTGAGCCTACTTTATTTCTATCCCCTACCCTATACCAGTTATAACCAACCCCTAATAGCTGTCCTTAACCCTGAGGACAAACTTCGTTGGCAGAGGGGACATCGTTTTCTAGAATTACTTCTAGTTGTCATGGGGACAATGCTATTTCTATGGGATCCTCTAAAAACTAAAATAATGGTTAAGTTTCAGGATTACTGTCTGGTATAATTGCAGATAGTCTCTGAGTAGTTGGTAGGGTTCTTCTGTTGGGCACCATTTTGTAATTGGAGACTGCTCACCTATTTCCCATCTGCACAGATCTGAATAATCTTAAAGAAACTATATTAATTACAACATTGTTTGGCCGATGACTCAGGCATATTTCTTGCTAGCTCTTACATCTTAAATTAGCTCATTTCTATTAATCTGTATATTACCATGAGTCTGTGATTTTCCGGAAAGATTCAGGGTGTCTTCCTCCTTAGGCAGCTACAGGGTGTCTCTCTGACTCTCCTACTCTCTCTATATTTCTGTTCGAATTTCCCACCTGGTTTTACTCTGCTAAGCCACTGGCAGAAATAGCTTCTTTATTAACCAATGGTAATAAAACATATTCAAGCATACAGAGGGAAATCCCACATCACCGATTTAAAGGAATAACTTTCTGGACTATCTTCATGTATAAAGACACAAATTGAGCTAGGCAGTAGTGGCGCATGCCTTTAATCCCAGCATTTAGGAGGCAGAGTCAGGTGGATCTCTGAGTTTGAGGCCAGCCTGGTCTCCGTAGGAAGTTTCAGGACAGCCAGGGCCACACAGAGAAATCCTGTCTTGAAAAACCACACACACACACAAAGACACATCTGAGAGGTGGTGGTGCACACCATTAATTCCAGCACAAAGGAAGCAGGGGCAGACGGAGATTTGTGAGTTCGAGGCCAGCCTGGTTTACAGAGCTTGTTCCAGGACAGGCTCCATAGGTATACAGAGAAACCCTGTCTCGAAAAACAAAGCAAACAAAAGAAGACAGAAACTAGGCTTCGTGCATTTCTAATTCAGCGACTTTTACATTGGTGTTTGAGAGGGTCAAGAGGGGAGCATTCAAGTTCAATGGTTTATAAACTGCGGGGGTGGTGAGTCTGTACTTTTAATATTCCCTAATTAAGCTATAGTGTTGTAGATCTCAGCACAAGCAGTCACATGTCACATCAGATGACAGTTCCTTCAGCCGTCCTTCAGTGCTGATTCCTCACCGTGTCTCAGTCAGAACCCTAGGTCCATTCTTAAATTGATTTAAAGCCTTTAAACATTTATTTGGAGAAGTCCAAATTACTGTAGAAAAGCAGCTAAAAATCTCATTTCCCCCCTTTTCTCTTCATACTTCCTTTCTTTCCTTTCATGAAGTTGTTGAAAAGAACAGCTGGGTTTGTTTTGATTTCTATTTATTTATCTGTTTGGTGCTAGCGCTAGACTCCAGGGTCTTTTTGCTCACACAAAGCACACACTGTGCCATTGAGTCACATCCCTAGCCCTTCCAACCTCACACATTGAGGGGACAGATTATAGTGTGTTTTTCTTTTTATCTTGAATCTCAATAGAGATGCTCTCCTTAATGTTCTCAAATGAATCTTTAAAATAATTTTTTTTTTTTGAGATAGGATTTTTCTCTGTAGTTCCAACTGTCCTGGAACTCACTCTGTAGACCAGACTGGCCTCAAACAGAGAGATTCACCTGTCTCTGTCTCTCAAGTGCTGGGGTTAAAGGTATGTACCACCACTACTTAGCAAATGAAAGATTCTTATGTACGCATATAGACTAAGCCATTAGCTTTTGTTTATTTGTTTGTTTGTTTGTTTGAGATAGGGTCTTCCTATGTAACCCTTTGTGGCTGGTAACTGTCTATGTAGCTCAGGATGTCCTTAAGATTATAGTAATCCTCCTGTCTCTGTCTCCCAAGTACTGAGATTACGAGTGTGTATGCCACTAACTCTGGCATAAAGATTTTTGTTGTTTTGTTTTTTTTATAAAAACCAAGAAAGCCAGGCATGGTGGTACATTTCTGTGACCTCATCATGTGGGAGATTGAAGCACTAGAATGACCATGAGTTCAAGATCAGCCTGGACAATACAGCAAGATCTTGTCTTGAAAAACAAAACCAAAGTTGAAGCGGAATCCCAAGTAGGGGTGTGTCCCTACAAGTAAGCATCCGGGAAGGGCAGTCAGGACCATCAGGAGTTGGAAGCTGGTCTGGACCACATGGTGAGTTCCAAGCCAGCCTGGGCTCTATGAGACACTGTCTCACAAATGATATAAGTCAGTAAAAAAATGAAAGAACATGAAAAAGGCAAGCAAAATATGGAAAAACCCCCAATGGAATGGTTTTCCTATTTAGAACCTAGAACCAAAATTCATGAATTAATATTTCATTCATTTTTTTGGCTTTCCAGACTGGAGGCACATAAAATGCATCAGACACAAAATGTGTGGATACCATGGATGAAGCTCTGCATTGCAGGCAGAGTATTAAACACCTTACTCATAACGTGGCACAATATGCTAATGCAGATGCCTGCAGATACTGCAGGCAAATATATTTACTATGGATGGCTTTCCCAGACATTAAATGGCAAGAGTGTTTGCTGTTACTTTGAGGCCAGGTCTTACACTGTAGCTCAGGGTTGCCTAGGACTCACTGTATAGCCTAGGCTGATGTCATTCTTGTAACAATCCTCCTGTGTCAGCCTCTAGTGGGCTGGGATGATGACCATGAGTCATCTCGCCCAACTGAACACAGGAGTGTAAGTTACAGGCACAAGGTTCTCTAGCTAGTCAGTGAATCAAAATTTAAACTCCACTCTGTTGGGATTCAAAACTCTGTTTATATCTTTGTAAGTTACTTCATTTTAGCATGATTTATAGCCATGCGATTATTTTCAATGAGTAAGTACACTAACAGCAGCAACAGGAGGCAGGGTTCTGAATGTAAGCTGCACTATGAATTTCAAATACATCACAGGGGGCTGGAGAGATGGCTCATCAGTTAAGAGCACCAGCTGCTCTTTCAGAGTACCCAGGTTTAAATTCCCAGCACCCACATGGCAGCTCACAACTGTCAGAGACTCCAGTTCCAAGGGATCTGATACCTTCACACCAATGCATATAAAATAAAGTCAAATAAAAAAAGTTCAACTACATCTCAGCCTCCCAAGTTCTGCAATGAAGATCCATGGTGGACAGATGGAGGCTGTTTTTTGGTAATGTTGCAGTTAGCATCACTTGGCACATTCAAATTCCTGGGTTTTTACAATGAGCTGAAGACCACATGAGATGCAACCCTTCTGTAAGATCTTCAGTGTTGAGAGCCCCAACATGAACAACTCCCACGATGAGAAGACATGGCTCATAGTGCAGGCCACAAGCAGCTGGAAGCTAGTGGGGAAGAAAAAAAAATTATCTGGGGGGACAGATGGAAGCATTTGACAAAGATGAACTGGCGCGCTCTTCTAACCAAAGGGATGCTAATAAAACTTGTTTTGCTTTCTTGGTGAGATCCAAATTTTGCTCATAAAACGATCCCAGTTCTAGCTTGGTCTTTGACAACATTCCCAACAAATTAGTTAAAATTAAATGAGGTCCATTTTTATGTTCGTCTCTGAAGGAGACTTCGATGTTTCCATTTCCTTTGATTCTTTTGACTTGAGCTGCTGAAGCCCTCGTAACTGTGGAAAATGCACCTGGCCGTTATCAAGATGGGTACCGACTCGGGGTTGAGAACTTGGGCAAGGATTCCAGTCCTACCCCAATACTAATTAACATTGCCCTTTCAGATAGCGTATCTGGCTTCAGTGTTTAGTTATTTTTATACTTAAGGTCCTTTATCCATAAACACTAAAGTCACTTTTAGCTCAGGCAATAATTTTAGTGTCCAGTTGCTTGTGTGTGTATGTGGTTGTGATGGTTTTTTTTTTTTTTTGCTTGGGTCTTTCTTTTTGTCATGCAGCAAACAGGACAATCCTGGTAACTTTTCTGCTTGAAAGTTGGTACTTAATAAAAGAAATTCCACACCCTCTTCCCTACTTAGTGTCATTTTTCTTCATGGAAAACCCCTGTGAGATATATGGTGATTGGTGGTGTCGACGTGTTAGAAATTGTGGACGTGTCTGTGGGCAATTATCTTGATTAAGCTAATTAAGGTGGGAAGGGGCCTCTCTACCACTCTAGAGGCTGTGGCACCAGGAGAATGGAGCCAATACACGAGGCAGACTAAACTCTCACGCAATAGCCGATTTTATTCAAAACACAAGACAATGTATAGTTTGAGACTTTACAAGAGTCATGTGAGCAAAGTGTGCAATCACAAGGACAAGCTACACGTGACAAACGTGTTCGTGTACAAATAGCCAGCTGTAATGAATAATCTGACGTAAACTCACTCCTATCTGAGACACCTGGGAGGGGCCCGAAAGCACAGTGTGATTTGCTGCATCACACTCCTGGGGCCTTGAGTCCTCTGCCGTGATGAACCGTAAGAGACCGGTGAGCTATCAGAACCCCTCGGCTCAAGCCGCTCTCCTCAGAGAGAGTGCACTGAGACACAGCCATCCTGAGCAGGTGAGAGGGACCTGGGGTACTGCACAATGTGGTTTTGGAAGCTTAGCAGTTTGGCAGATTTAAAATGGTTCCTGTAAGGTAAATCATGAGTGGGGTGTGGTGTGCACAGCTTTAGTCCAGCTTGCGGGAGGCTCTTGGTGAGTTCAAGGCCAGCCCAGTCAACAGATTGAGTTCCCAGACTGCCAGGATGACACAGTGAAAACCCTGTCTGAAGTAAACAAACAATTTAAAGAAGGGTAAACCATGAGGGAATGATTAGAAAGAGATTTCTCTTTCCATTCTCAGAAGGTTTCCATGTATGGACATCACGTTGCTTTTCCTCTATTGTACAAACACACTCAGAATAAAAGCTTGCTTTTAACATCACATTTTAAATTGACATACTACAAATTTGGGTTTAGAGTACAGTTCTGTGAATTTCAACATACAGACATGCAAATAGCACCGTAATTAAGATGCAAAACAATTCCACTCCCCTAGGCCTCCTGTGCACTTACAGTGCCCAGCTCCTACCTTCCCTCTTATTCTTGGGTCTCAGATCTATCCTTGGAAGTGTTCTTCTGTTGCTGTTTGTTTGTTTTGTTTTTTGAGACGTGTCTCATTATGTAGTTGGGGCTGGCCTGGAGCTCTATGTAGACCAGGGAGGCTTTGAACTCACAGGCTGCCCTCCTGTCTCTGGCTCCCAAGCCCTGGAATTACAGCACCATGACATCATGCCCAGTATGGCTGGCTCTCTCTCTCTCTCTCTCTCTCTCTCTCTCTCTTTTGGAAGGGCTACCACTCAACTCCCAAATAAATACACGGAGACTCATTCTTTCTTATGAATGCTCAGCCTTAGCCTGCCTTGTTTCTAGCCAACTTTTCTAACTTAAATTATCCTTTTTCTCTTTAACAACATTTTGCCTCTGGGATTTTTATCTTTCTCTATTCTATATATCTTTCATTCCTTCTCACTTCGTGATTGACTATGTGGCTGGGTGACTGGACCCTGGTTTCCTCTTGTGGAGCCTCCATTTCTCCTCCTATTTATTCTCTCTGAATGGCAGCCCCACCTTTCCCTCTCCTGCATAGCTATTGACTGTTTGGCTCTTTATTAGACCAATCAGATGTTTTAGACAGGCAAAGTAACACAGCTTTGCAGAGTTAAACAAATTCAACATAAAAGAATGTAACACATCTTTGCATCATTAAATAAATGTTCCACAGTGTAAACAAATGTAACACATCTTCAACTAATATTCCACAATATGTCACATAGATGGGACCCAACAGTACAGGCCTTTGAATGGCTTCTTTCGCTTAGCATAAAATCTCTGGGAATGATGCATGGGTATCATGATTGACAAGGCTCAGGGAAGGGCAATGAAGCTGTGGGAAGGAACTGCGGGCTTTCTTGTAGGGCTGTGATGTTTCTGGGACAGAAAGAATCAGGTGCTGTAAGTTCGCTAGGAAATCCATCCATTTATCCTTTTATGTTGTTTTTTTTTTAAATGTGTTTTCTTCTTTTTTTTATTTATTTATTTATTATGTATACAATTTTCTGTCTGTGTGTATGCCTGAAGGCCAGAAGAGGGCGCCAGACCTCTTTACAGGTGGTTGTGAGCCACCATGTGGTTGCTGGGAATCGAACTCGGGTCCTTTGGAAGAGCAGGCAATGCTCTTAACCACTGAGCCATCTCTCCAGCCCCCTTTTATATTGTTGTTTATGGAGCAACAAACAGGTGCCAGCTAAACACGGGTGTAGTGGGTGAAAAGTCGAGTGATGGGCCCCTCACCCCCATTCTCTGAGCTAGAGCTATCACTTATTAGAAAGGTGTCTGCCCAGAATTTGCAAGGCCTTGAGTTCAGTGTCTAGCATTGGGGAAAATAAATTCTCTTCAAGGCTTTTTTTTTTTTAATTTTATTATGTGCATTAGTGTTTTGCCCTGGGTTTCAGGTCCCCTGGAATTGGAGTTGCAGATAGTTGTGAACTGCCATGTGGGTGCTGAGAACTGAACCCCGGGTCCTCTGGAAGAGCAGGCAGTGTTTTCAACCGCTGAGCCACCTCTCCAATCTCTCTTCAAGGATCTTGAAAAGAAGAAAACATGCAAATCTCCCAGGCTTAGATGTCAAGAAAGTTGTGCACTGGGCAGTCAGGTAGACAGAAAGGGGCTTTCTTAGAAAGAGTGGTTGGGGAGGTAACCAAGTAGGTCAAATTGGACCACAGATAAGAAAAAAATATACAAGTAAGCCACAGAGCCAAGAGGGATCCTATCAGGCCTGGGGAACTGGTCGCCATGTTTCAGGTGGTTACACTGTGGCAGTGGAGTCAATGCTGGTACACCTGTGGGGATGCAGTCAGGCCATGGGAGGTCTTGGTTACTACTGAAAGGTCTTTAGGTCTTCCTCACAGTGTTAAGAGTATCCATTGGAGAGATCTGTAGGAAAAAAGTGAGTAGGTCAGGTCTGTGTCTGATGAAGGCCTTTTGGGCTGCCTGGCCAGAGAACAGCTTAATAGAGAATGTGTGTAAGATGGGTTGGAAGGGTGGGGGAAACCTAGGCAAAGGCAATAATGTAACATTGGTGTGTGTTGTAAAGAGGCCACTAGTTAGTTCCCGGGCTGCTTAGCCCTGAAATAATCACACAGAAACTGTATGATTTAAATCACTGCTTGGCCCATTAGCTCTAGCTTCTTATTGGCTAACTCTTATATCTTACTTTAACCCATTTCTGTTAATCTGTGTATCGCCATGTGGCAGTGGCTTACTGGGTAAAGTTCAGGCATCTGTCTTCAGTGGGGCTACATGGCTTCTCTCTGACTCTGCCTCCTTTCTCCCAGCATTCTATTTAGTTTTCCCCACTTACCTAAGTTCTGCCCTATCAACAGGCCAAGGCAGTTTCTTTATTCACCAATGGTATTCATAGCATACAGAGGGAAATCCAACATCAGTTGTGAATGAGGCAATGGTAGGAAAAAAATACAGCAAGGATACACCCCCCCACCCCCCCCACACAATGTTTCTGAGGGGCCAGAAGCCAAGTTGAAGCCACATACTCAAGTCCCTCTCGAGAAGGCAGCACTGGCATAGTCTGCTTTGTGTGTTTGATTCCCTGTAAAACTTCATCAGGATAAGGTGTTGCCAAGTGAGAGTGTTATCACACAGCTAAACACTTTCTGTGTGATGAATGAAGTCTTAGTCTCCCCCACAGACAGTACTCTGACCTCACAGCAAATGGAGAGAGGGCAATGAGGTTAGTTATGTAGACTTGGCATTTATGAGTGTAACTTCACTTAGAATTTAGCTGTACTCATTGTTCAAATGTTTTTTACTTTTAGAAATGAAAGTGAATTCACAGCAATCTCCTTTCATAAGTACATAGCATTCCCCCCCCCCCAAAAAAAAAATTGAACATTGTTTCATTTAAAGTATTCCCTTTTATCCCTGGAGCACTCCCTCCAGGATTCCCCCAGTGTTACAGGCACCAAAAGCCCATTAAGCTGTTGCCTCCCAGCCAAAAGGATGGAATCTACCTCTAGGTGGAGACATGCCATTGGCTACTCCTTTAAGACTTAATCCAGGTGGGCAGGCTAATCTCCTGGCCAAGAGACCACCTCTAGGAAGCTGAGTTCATCTAATGCTATGCTAAAGAGATGGGAGGAATATTTATCCCTTTAATGAGATAGTGTAGTTTTCTCTCCCAGAATTCCAGGCTCCTGTGTGGTCCCTTATAAAACCACAGCCATTCAGCCTCCTAAATCAGCCCATTTTTTCTGAATGAGTCAGGAAAGCATATGGGTTTTCCTTTTCTTCTGTCTCTTATCTAAGCATGCTTTATTTAACAGTTGGGGCTTCCTCATGCTTTCTCTAAAGCCCATCCCCTTTTGCTGTGTGGCTTACCTCCACTGTTGAATATGTCAGCTCAACTCAACAGCATGAATTTCTCTCTACTGCTTCTCCATCTTCCTCTTTGGGTGGGGCAGGGTGGGGTTGCTAAGATTTATAGCTTGCTTGGCCTGGGCTTTGCTTTTAAATTGTAATAAAATTTTCTTTAAGTTTTTTTCTGAATTTTTTTTTTTCAAGTGAGTCTAAGGGTCCTCAAAGGGGACCTCAAATCCCCTGGTAATATGAAGCACCCCAATGGGTTTAAAACATTTGGGAATGGGGTGTTTGAAATCCATTCTAAATGCACTATAGCCAGGCAGTGGTGGCGCATGCCTTTAATCCCAGCACTCAGGAGGCAGAGGCAGGCAGATCTCTGTGAGTTCGAGACCAACCTGGTCTACAAGAGCTAGTTCCAGGACAGGCTCCAAAACCACAGAGAAAACTTGTCTTGAAAAAACCAAAAATAAATAAATAAATGCACTACAGCACATACTTACATGTGATAAGATTTATCTTATAAAGTAGGCACAGTATGAAATTAGTAATAAAGTACTGTGTGATAATAAAACTAACACCCTTGTTAATTCCTCCCTTAAGAGGATTAAGGCAAATGCCAGTTCTTTCAGACTGGGTTGATGAGGGCATCTGCAATGCCAGAAACGGTACCTGTAGATAGTGGGGACAAATATACAGAGATACTCATTTTTTTTCAAGACAGGGCTTCCCTGTGTGGTCCTAGATGATCTCCAACTCACAGAGATCCACCTGCCTCTGCCTCCCTAGTGTTGGGATTAAAGGTGTGCGCCACAACCACTGCCCAGCTCAGAGGTACTCTTTTTTAAAGATAATTTAAAAAATTATTTTATGTATGTAAGTGTTTTTTTCCTGCAAATATCAATGTACCATGTGTGTGCAATACCTGCAGAGGCCGGAAGAGGGCATCAGATACCCCGGAACTAGAGTTACAGAAAGTTGTGAGCTGTCACGTGGGTACTGGGAACTGAGCCCAGGTCCACTTAAGTGCTCTTTACCACGGAGCCATTCCTTCAACTTCAGTATAGCTCTTTTCTTTCTTTTTCTTTTCCTCCTTTCTCCCTCCCTTTTTTCTTTCCTTTCCCCTCTCTTTTTCAAGTTACCCTTCCTTCCTTCCTTCCTTCCTTCCTTCCTCCTTTCCTTTCCTTCTTTCTTTGGTGTGTGTGTGTGTGTGTGTGTGTGTGTGTATGCCTGCATGCAGAGGTCAGAGGAATCTGTGGGTGTCATTTCTCTCCTTTTACCGTGTGAGTTCAGATGAGTGAACTCAGATTCAGCGGCATGCACCTTTACCTGCTTAGCCATCCCCCCCCCCCCCCCCGCCCCGTTTTGTCTTAAATGACAGGACACCTTATCTTTAAGATTGTGCTAGCTTCTATAACGGCCACAACTCAGCAGCTTGATAGAATAGAAATTATTCTTACGAAGTCCTCTTGTCTGGGATACGTGTGGAAGCATCTACCTCTGCGGAGTCAAGAGGGAGACTCTGGGGTCCTAAGGAAATCATGGTCTATGAAAACGAGGGAAAAGAGAGGCAGCAAGCACAGGGGAGTCTTTTCCTGGGCTGAACTCGGAAGTCATATATTTCACTTTTGCCCACATCCCAGAGGTCAGATTTCAGGGTCACACCTAACTATGTTTTGTGACCAGCGAAACAGTTGGCAACCCTATGACTGTGGTAGAAAAATAGAAATATAAATCGATACTTTTGCCTTGGGGCGAGCTAAAGCTGCTTTTTGTGTTTTGTGACTGAGAGTGAATACTTAGGTGCGTAGGGGCTGATTCAGAGATCTGTGTGCTCATGGGAGGTCCAAACGCCTGTCTGGAGACTCCAGAATATCAGCGAGGGGAACACTTCTCCCTGTCTGTCTTTGACAGGCTGAGTAATATCTACTTCCCTGGGAAGTCATTTTCTAGCCTGTCATCAAACTATTACTGGTAACATAAAAATCAAAATGGCTCCAGAATGGGCAAAAAGAGCAAAACTCTCCTTCGAGTCAGTGGTTTTACCAACAGGGCAAAATCGCCACACAGAGATTATGTTGGGAAATGAATTCGCCAGAGGCAACAATTTTCCAGACTCCGAAAATACCTCGGAAAGTTTGAGAAATACCAGCTTGGCCAGTTTGCCTCTTGACCTGGACATTCCAATGCGCTTGCAAAATTTATAACCACCCTGATTTGTGCTGAGCTTGCCTCCTTCCACCTTATGTCTCTCAAAGAATTCTAAACATCGCCTCCCATTTCTCCGAGTTCCCCTTCCCTGTGAGGGACGCGAGGTCTGGCTCGAGCTGAGTTCTCCAGCTGCTGCAAATCCCTTCTGCATGCCCCATCCCCAAAAACCTGTCTTTGATTTTGTTTTTTTTAAAGAAAACTTCCTTGATTGTATTTTTCCATTACTTTATTACCTTGAATTATGCTTTATTATTTATCAGGTTTACAATAAACGTATTGAGATTTTGAAATCTCACTGTTTCTCATCGATCTGAACCCAGAGGGGAGCCCTAAATCCTTCCCACTGTCTGATCAATGCTCATATTGAGCAGACCGATTTATCAAATAAAAGAGAAGAAGCTGGTGTTCTGAACTGATTGCTTTGTCTGGGATGAAGATTCTAGAGCTTTGTGAAGAAACCCGGGGAAGGCTCAAGGGCTTGCCTATTTTTAAAATGATCATATGATTGCCAAGATACTACCTGTATCTTGCTTCCTTCATCTTCCTTGCTTCCTTTTCTTTCTCGTTTACAGAGTTTTGTTGGTCAAGTAGGCTCATGACTGGTAATGCAAATTTATAAATAGATTTAATTGAGATCAATCTATGAATCGGTAGAAGAGAAGAACCCTTGGCGGGGACGTAAAGTCAGCCCAGGCAGCTGGACCAGAAGCAGCGCGAGTGGGGAAGCTCTCCCTCTTGATTTTAAGAAAGGAGAACTGCTTTTTGTTTGAAAGTTGGCACAGTTTTAAAAGCCATCCGGAACATGTCTAAAACAAGATCAGGAATATCCCATACCCTTCTCCACCCCGCTCAGAGACACGAGACTTTCCAAATTGATAAGGGCATTTGAAAGATTCAGAGATAGCTGGGGCTTCGGCTTGATTTTAGCCGAAAGTTGTCTAAACGTGCTTTGAGGAACATTCTCTTTGCTCCTGGGAGAGCTTTGCGGTGTCAGGAAGGGTGCTGGCGAGGAGGGCGGCCCAGCCGGTAGAGATGCTTTGCTGCTCAGGTGTGGTGCTGGATTTGATCCTGGGGACTCACATAAAGTGAACAGAGAGAACTGGCTTCAGAGAGTTGTTCTCTGACCCCACGCATGCACGCCACACCCCACAATGACAATATTATTAATAACAATCCAATCTTAATGGTTTTTCGTTCCTGTCTCAGAGAAATCTTGAGTACCTTTATGATGTGGGAGTGTCATATATCAATCTGTTGATTTCATTGGTTAAGTAATAAACAAACTGCTTGGGCTCATAGCTTAGAACATAGGTGGGTGGAGTAAACAGAACAGAATGCTGGGAGGAAGAGGAAGTGAGGTAAGACGTCTCAGACAGAGACACCATGCTCCGCTCTCCCAGACAGAAGTGATTCAGCTCCGACCCAGGATGGACGTAGGCTAGAATCTTCCTGGTAAGCGCACCTTGGAGTGCAACACAGATGATTAGAAATGGGCTAAATTAATATGTGAGAATTAGCCTAGAAGAGGCTAGATAGAAATGGGCCAAGCAGTGTTTAAAAGAATACAGTGTCCATGTAATTATTTCAGGTAAAGCTAGCCGTGGGGGTGGCCGGATGCCGGGGACGTAGCCCGCCGCTCCTACCACTACACCTTTAAATAGGTTGCTGTAAGTCTGCTGTTAACAGATGGTTTTTAGACAGATTACCTACAGAAGCTTCTTATAAATGGTCCAGGATCCTAAGATCCTAAGAATGAAGCATTCTCTTGGCTTTAACTAAGATGGCAATCCGTCCTTCACTGAAATCAGATTATTAATGAGATTAAGATCTTTTCACATATAGGAAAAAATGCCCATAAAGTAAAAGATATCTGTTCATTTAAAAAATATGGGAAGTTCTTGAATTTATCCCTAGCCTTTGAAGTTCTCAGATTGCCAGGGTGGACACATCCTTGAGCCGAGCTGTCTGGGTTCAAATTCTGATATTGCTATTTCCTAGTCTTATGATCATGGGCAAATTCTTTAATTTCTTGGAGCCTATTTTGCTGCCTGTGATACAGAGGTACTAAGGGCACTTAATCTGTGAGGTTGATGTAACGTTGTATCTGAACACTTCCTAGGCAATCACTTACTACACCAGCTACCTTAAACTGATTCTGGATGGAAATTTAAAGCTGGGCGCGTCAGCACACACCTGTAATTTTTGCACTGAAGCAGGAGGATTACTGCAAATCCTAGGGCAGCCTGGTCTATGTAGTGAGTTCCAGGTCAGCGGAGGATACAGAGTGAGACCTTGTCCCAAAATGCAAACAAAATAAATAAAAGGAAGTGTATCTATATTTCAAATTTTGTTCTAGACTGTAGAAGGCACGTAGAACCTTCTACTCACCGATGAGCACTAAGGAATGTTGAACACACAGGGAGACATGTATGATCTCTTCAAAGGGAGAAATGTATGATGCATTTTCTACCCAGAAGCTGGCATCGGATGTGATGAGTAGCCTGTGCACTGTTTGTATGACCAGGCCACATCTGCTACCCTAGATCCTTCTGACCTGGTTTATCTTGAGCCTATTTCTGGAGTTAATCTACAGAACCTATCCTCATGGGTGATGACACTTGTACTTTACAAGAGTTTCAAGCAGTCATGCCTTAAGCTGTGTTGTACACATAGGCTTGAGTCCATCACCCCCAGGAATCTTTTTTCCAAGCTGTGCTGTGCTTAAGTGTGCCTGCAATAAACCAACTGGGGTCAGGCTTTTAAAGTTTGAACCAACACCAGCTACAGAGTCATGTTGAAATGAATTTCCTTCTTGTCTTGTTTGATTGACACTCTGCTGGCCATGGGGTTTGCAGAGACCATCCCCCGACCCTTATACATCAGATCTGGGATTGCAGGTTGGAAGCATGGCCAAATCTAACCTGCAACCAGTTCTGGGTGAATGTTTGTGCCTGAGTGTGTATATTTGTATGTGTGTGTGTGTGTATGTAGGACAGATGACAGCTGCCAATGTCCCCCCCCCCCTCCATTTACTTAGAACTTACCGACTAGACTACACTGGTTGGGATCAACCCCTGGGATATGCCTGTCTCTGCCTCCCTAGGATAACTGGATTATAATCAAGAATCACTGCACCCACCTGTCTTTGATTTATATGGGCTCTGAGGATCATACTCAAGTCTTCAAAACTTCAAAAGTAAGCACATTACCAACGTCAGAAAGTTAAATCTCTTAGATGCTTTCCTGAATCTTTTGCCCATGGTATTAATTTTCTTTTGTTTTTTTGAGACAAGGTTTCTCTGTATAGCTTTGGAGCCTGTCCCGGAACTCACTCTGTAGATCAGGTTGGCCTCAAAGTCACAGAGATCTGCCTGCCTCTGCCTCTCGAGTGCTGGGATTAAAAGTGTGCTCTGCTACCACCCGGCAACTAATTTTTAAGACTCTATTTTATTTCTGTCTATGTGCATGTGTGTGTCTAAAGAGTCTTCTATCTTGTTTGAGGAAGGGTCTTCTTTTTTATTTGCTGCTATTCTGTAAACTGCAGGCTAACTAGTCCATAGCGTCTGAGGAACTCTCCTGTGTCCACCTCCCTTCTGTAAGTTACAGTATGTGCCGCCTTGGCCAGCTTCCTCGTGGGCACTGGAGATCCGGCCATCTGGCTTACCTGACGAACCGTCTGCCCAGCTTGAATTTTGTTCTGAGACAATGGAATGGTCATCCGTGGCAGTCACCAAAAGTGACACTGGCGCTTCACCACCAGCTATGACAGGAACACAAGTAACAGACAGGGGACCCAGTTTAGGATGACCTGATAAACTGATAACCATTGTTCATTTATTAGAGAGCAAGGATTAGCAAACCCTCGGGAGACCTTTCCCTGCTCTTCCATAGGTTTCAGTAATGTGTGCTGAAATTATTTCTCTTTTCCTTATGTGGCTAAATAGCTATGTGTAGCCTTTGACTAGGTTCCATTTAGTTCTGTCTTAGTCCATGCAGGTTGCTAAAATAAAATATAAAAAAGTTAGAACGGGTCACTGTAAACATAAAATTACTTCTCATAGTTCTAGGGGTTGAGAAGTGCAAGGAGAAAGTGCCACCAGCATTTTTTGGTGTTTGTTGGCTCAGCTCTTTCCTGATGAGGGCATCCTGACTCAGTGTCCACAGTAGCTTGCTGAAGCAACTCTTACACAGGGACTGATCTCTTTCATCTCTCTTTTAAAATAAACAAACAAACAAATAAACAAACATATTTATTAAAATAAATACATATGCATATTCATTTATTTTACATCCCAGTTGCAGTTTCCCCAACCTTCTGGCCTCCCAGATGTCCCCCATCTCCACACCCCCTTCCCCAATCTGCTCCTCCTCTGTTTCTGTTTAGGAAAGGGCAGGTCTCCCATGAGAATCAACAAAACATGGCTTATCAAGTTGTAGTAAGACTAAGCACTTCCCCTTTTATGAAGGCTGGGCAAGGTGATCCAGTATGAGGAGTAGGGTCCCAAAAGCCAGTAAAAGAGTCAGAGACAATCCTGTTCCCACTCTTACAAGTACCCCAATATATGATCTTGGATAGATACAAACATAGGCATAGGAACTTGGTTGGGGTTAAACCAAACATACTTTTAAAAAGAATCCTTACATTACTTGTGTCATAGGAGTGGTTTGAATGATACACTTTTTTTTTTCTTTTTGGTGGTTTTTTGAGCCAGGGTTTCTCTGTGTAACAGCCTTGGCAGTTCTAGAACTTGCTTTGTAGGCCAGGCTGGCCTTGGACTCACAGAGATCTATGTCTGCCTGCATGCTGCCATGTTTCCCTCCGTAATGATAATGGACCAAATCTCCGGAACTGTAAACCAGCCCCAGTTCAATGTTTTCATTTATAAGATTTGCCATGGTCATGGTGTCTTCTCACAGCAATAGAAACCTAACTAAGACAGTCACTAACTGAACCCCTTCTCTTCTTCCCTCCTTTGCTTTGTCCTCTTGCTGTCTGACTGGCTCCCACTATGATCCCCTGAGTTCAGTGAGGTCAGAAATAGGTGGTCACACACATGGGTCTCCCGTCTCCTCATCATTCCGCTACCCTCTATTGAATCTCACCTCTCATGTTCCCTGTGGCAGTCTTCTCCCCGGGGCCTCCTTGCCACGCCCCTCTTTCTACATCCAGCTCACTGCTGTCCTTCTGCCTTTTTGAAGTTTAGTGTTCATATTGCTCTTCCCCAGCTTACTACCTTTAGAACCCCAGGTCCACACTGTCCAAATTCAGCCTGAGCCCTAATTAGGAGCATCTCTCTTCTATAAAAACAGTCATGTGATGTGTACAAGTGTGTGCAGCTGGTGGCTCATGCCTCTGTTGTCATTGTAAAGAAAGATATAAGTGTCCACAGGGGAATTATGGACCCTAGTGTATTACTTACCCATGGGCTGCTCCCACCCTCAATGTTTTGGAAGAAGACAGGATGGGAGCAAACTTTACTCATTTTATTTCTTTCTTTTGCTAAAGCTACCATCTTAATGGTATGATCCAAAGCCCAGCCCAAAGTGCTATCACGCCAGAGGCCCAGTGCTCTCCAGTGCAGCCCCTCCGTAACCCAGGCCTCTGAGCCCACCTGCCCAACTGCCTGGACATCGCTAGATTCCAGCATCAGATGTAGCTACCAAGAGTCACTGGGGTTCATGTCTTAACACGGAAGAAAGAGCACAGGCAATACTTTCCTGTGTCCATTACTGTAAGAGTACTTATGCCTTGACAAGGGGACAAATCGTTTCACAATGAGCCTTGGGAACTGTGAAAACTGAGATCTCTTGTTTTCATGAAAAAAAAAAAATCTGAGGTCAACCAGAGTGACCAGAAATAGACTTTAGCAAATGGAATTCTACAATAGCATAGAAGTTAATGGAGAGGGGCCTTTTCCCAGGCTGGTTTTCCCAGACACCTCACGTTTTCATCTGCTTTGCAATTGCTTGGACAGTGCCAGTTCATGGAAAGGTAAACAAATCCACAGCAGTTCCACTACCATGTAAAGACTCACAGGAAGATGTGTTTCCTATGAATTCTACTATAAATAGGAGGTTCCAAAAGCATAGTTTCCACTGAGGAAATTTAAAAATTAATGTGTCTTCAAGTGAGAGTACTGACATGAGCTTAGACAGGATATATGACTATATTACTATAATGCTTATATTGAATATTAGATATAGATATATTGGATATATGGCTATATTACTGTAACGCTACAAGCTACTGTCAAGCACTGCATAGTACCCTATACATGTGTCAATTAAGACAGTGTAGGTTGTTTTCACAGTACTATTTATAGTATTTAAATTATAAAATCAACCTAGGTATCTGACAACAGAGGACTGGATAAGGAATATATATATTCATATATATATATATATATATATGAATATATATACACTCACACACACAGTAGTCATTCAGTCACAAAGGAAAATGCTGGGAAATGGCTGCAACTAAAGATAATCCCATCAAGTGAACTAAGCCAGCCTCAGGAGGACAAATTTTCTCCCATTTGTGGTTCCAAGATTTTGTGTGCATGTGTGTATATGTAAATTATGTATATTCAAGGCAGAGAAGCAGAAAGAAAACTCTCAGTGGGGCAGAGGGGACTCACGAGGTCACAGAAAGGCAGTGGGGATAGTGGGAGAGGAACTATGCTCAGCCTACAATATATCCTTGTACAAAACCTCAGAAAGATAACAACAATAACCACTGCCAAGGCCAAGAAGTCCGAGAGACAGCAATGGATACGTCTAGAATGACTGGATGGAATCTGAGAAAAGCCGCTTCAGCCCCAATTTCATGTGTGTTTCCAACAGCACATGTGTCCCAGGGCTTTCAAAGGATGTGGCCCTGGGGTTGGCTTTCAGTCTCTCTAACCAAGGCAAGCTCCTCCACCAAACTTAGCTTTGGGTCTGGGATGTCTTCAGTTTTCCATTGGCAGCTGTGTGTCCTTGACTTTTCTTTCATTGCCCTGTGACTGTTGGCTTATATATCCACTCTCAAATCTCGGGGGAACACTTGGAGCTGCTGTTGGTGAATGGCCACCTTCAACTCTGTCGCAGGAAGCCACGAGGATACCGGCACAGCGTTGCTACATCTGTGCTTCGAGGCGGGGTTGTTGAGAAGGCGGAACGAAGAGCGTTCACTCACCAGGACAAACCACTTTGCAGAACGAGTGAATGCGCGACTCTTTAAAAAACAAAACAAAGCAAAAAACCAGCTTAGAGGGTTGGTTGGACATGCGGCTCAGTTGTTTGGAATGCTTGCCTAACACCCATGAGGCCCTGGGTTCAGTCTCTAGCACTGCCTTAAGAACCTGGAATTAATTGCGGGTGGTAATGTGTCCCCCTTCTCCCCCTTTGTCTCTGTCCCTAACTGTCTTTAGTAGGTAGGAGGATAGATCCCTAAGGGATAATTGCCTGGCGGTCTGCAGGTCTGGAGCAGGCTTTGGCCTCCGGCTAGTGCAGGCAACAGGCGCCGCCTCCTATTCTGTTTACTTGTTGCTCTAGGAGACCAGTGTCCCTGACTCCGCACTCAGAACAACACTCCCGGCTTCTTGGGTCTCAGCAGCATCTCGAGGGGCCAGCCAAGATGAGCCAGAGCGGCACCTCGGGCTCCGGGAGCTTGCAGTGCCCCCGCGACGCCGCCTCACTGCCTGAGGTAGAGTCCCCGCAGCTGTTTCATGGGAGGGGCTCGGGAGTCTCCTGTTTGCATGGTGTCCTGGGTGAGACTAGAGCCGCTCAGTTCCCACTGGGGCAGTGGTCAGGAATAGCAGGTCTTGAAGTGGTGCCACGCGGTCTCCTTGACCACTGAAACTGGCCGAATTCCACCCAGTGGCTTTTCCCGGCAGTTCTTCCCCCACCCTATCCCCAGGGAACAAAGGGTTTGCTTCACAGAACTGCTTTTTCAATTTGGAGCAGCTTCTCCTACCCTGGAGGTAGTGGGATTAGCACTGGGCCCCTCAAGGCCTCCAGCCTGTAGGCTGCTAACAGGTCCCCAAACAGTGTTTCCTTGGAGCTATTTATTCATTCCCTTACTCCTAGGATTCTTGGCATTGGGGACTTAGAGGTGTAACACTTGCATACAGGAATGGGAAAGTTCTGGATGAGGCTGGGGTCCTCCTCGGGGCTGGGGTCCTCCTCAGGAGCGTGTGCGTGTGTGTATATGTGTGTGTGTGTGTGTGTGTGTGTGTGTGTGTGTGTGTGTGTACTGCTTTCAGAGTAAATCTCTAACCCAAGAAGTGTCCTCGAGGATTCCAATCATGTACACCCTCTAAGCAAAATTTGGTTAAGAACATGAGTTGGATTCTCCAGCATGCTATCACAGCTCAGATATTTAGCACACTTGACCATCACCCCAATTTTAGGCTTCTCCAATTCTTCACATACTGTGGGGGACCAATATCACGGTTTGCAGGAATACCTAATTCTTCTTCTGACAATTTCATATTTGGTATTGTATTTTATCTTAATTCTCTGTGAATTAAGATGGTTGAATCATATATAAGTACATGATACTTTTGTTATTAATATATTTTTAGTAAGTCCATTCAATGTAAATTACAGATTCTACCTCCAAATATAGTCTTGTAAAAATAAAGGAACTCGCCAAAGTTCAATGGTCAAGTTCAGAATATTTAGAATTTTTATAATCATATTATCTAATGTATATTATTTGCTAAGTTGGGAATTACCCCAAATAGAAAATACTTTACTCCTCCTACATGCAGATTGTGTTTAGTGTCTTTAAATTTGAACTAACTCCTCAGCTTTCTGTAACTGGCTCCCCTGAGCTGATTATTGGTAGGAGACTACTAGGAGATGTTGTCTGTTGGTGCATAACTTTAGGAGCATGGCAGTCATTGTTGATGTTCCCAATAACAGGACTATATCTGCCAGATGCTTCCACTGTAAAATTCCCTCTGTGATAAGTAAACAGTTATAAGGGCCGGGAAGATGGCTCAGAGATCTAGACCATGTGTTGACCTTATGTTGACATGCTGGCTCATGACTATCTGTTACTCTAGTTCCGGGGGGCCCACCACTCTCTTCTGGCCCCCATGGGTACCAGGAATATATATGGTGCTCATACACATATACTTGGCAATACATTCATACACATAAAAACACTTGTTTGATAATCATCATAATTGTATAATTATTATTTTTAGGATAAGCCCCTACCTATGTAAAGGAGAATTTCTACTACACCTGAGGTTTGAGTTGGTTTGGAAGAAATAGACTTTATTGAGAAGGGTGGAAGCAGAAAAGCCAGCGTGTATTCCATTAGAAGCTGAGTTTATAAAATATTTCATCTGAGATAATCTTAGGTAGATAATGAAGGGGTTTCAAGTTATATAGTAGGGTTGCTCAGGTGATAAAGGATGCAACTGAGACTTGACTGTCTCCTGAAAGCTTTGGGCATTTCCTGCTGTGCTGCATTGAAGCATGGATTAGAATGCAAAGCCTGGGTAGGAGGCCCCTCTCTGACAGTGTAGATGTCGAAGGGATGAGTCACCCTTGGAATAAAAGCGGGCCTCAAACAATCCGAATTACTCTACTTCTCCAGACTATTTTGGTTAAAAATTCTTTCGGATTTTAGAACTTGAATGTTCTCACCAGAAAAATGACGCATTTATTACCTTTTATTTTTGCTGTGATAAAATCTCATGGCCAGAAATGACTTATGGAAGAAGAAGTTGATTTGGACCTGCAGCTCCTGTGGGAGAATCCATATCATGTGGGAAGCATGGCAGCCGGTGGCTGGAGCCAGGAGCTGAGAGATCGCATCTTAAAACACACAGAAAGCAGAGAGAGCAAGCTGGAAGTGTGGCTATGCTGTAAATTCTCAAAGCCCGCCCCAGTGACATGCTTCTTCCAGAAAGGCCCCACCTCCTAAAGGCTGCATAGTCTCCCAAACAGTGCCATCAACAGGGACCGAGTGTCCAAATATGGAAGGCTATGGCGTGCGGGGTGTGGGATGGGGGGGTGGAGAGTGGAGGGGGTAGGGGGGGCAGTTCTCATCCAAACCACCACCACGCATGGATCATAATAGCACGTAGTGTCTTTTGGGGATTTCATAGTTAGTGTATGAAGGGCACTTCACAGACTGTCTGCTATGATACTAATTAAAGTCAGCCATTGGTGTCCCTACTGCTAAAACTGTCACTGATATTTCAACCAGTCCCTCTTGAAGATCCAAGAGTGAGCCTGAAAAAGAAATGAGTTCTTGCTTTTCCTGGAGAGTTAGTGTTCATGGTCAGGAGGCAGATTTCAGGCTAAAATTTTCTCCGTCGAATTTCCCAAAATTAAATCACTCACCAGAAGAGCTTCACGAAGCTAGAAAACATGAGAGCGGTGGGCAGTGTTAGAACCTGACTGGGCTTCTCAGGCAGGGAGGAGGGTGCCATGCTCTGGAGAATTTGTAAACAGCATGGTAGAACCGTGAGACGCCATGAGACCCAGTGCACTCGCAACAATAGCCTTGTGTGAAAATGTTACCCAAGGATGGGACAGGTCAACAACCAGCAAAAGCTATAAATTGGGGATTTAGTGAAAAGTGTTTTGATTTCTTGTCGGAGCCAGTAATGGTAGCATTCAGGCTATTTTGCAACACTGATGTTTTTAAGAGGCTCTGAATAAAAACTATGACTCCAGTATGAGCTGCTTTTGGGAAACGGAACAAGTCTCTTTCCTCTGTGTATAGCAGGGGCTGAAGAGATGGCTCAGCCTGCGCTGGTTGTTGGTACAGAGGTTCCTGGCACATAAGGAACCAAACAACCGAATACGTTAAGGCCAAAAGACATTACTTTGAGGTGATGATAAAGATTGATATATTAAGATGATAAGCAATTCATTCATCAGGAAATTGTAACGGTTTTAACTGTGTATGCAGGAAGTAATACAGCCCCCAAATTCAAGAAGAAAACTTGGTAGGTCTGATGTGGGAGTGTCATATATCAATCTGTTGATTTTATTGGCTAAGTAATAAACAAACTGCTTGGGCTCATAGCTTAGAACATAGGTGGGTGGAGTAAACAGAACAGAATGCTGGGAGGAAGAGGAAGTGAGCTCAGAGACTCGATAGCTCTCCTCTCTGGAGCAGACGCCTCAGGAGAGACGCCATGCTCCCCTCACCAGGCCAGACACAGCTCCGACCCAGGATGGACGTAGGCTAGAATCTTCCCGGTAAGCGCACCTAGGGGCGCTACACAGATGATTAGAAATGGGCTAAATTAATATGTGAGAATTAGCCTAGAAGAGGCTAGATAGAAATGGGCCAAGCAGTGTTGAAATGAATACAGTTTGTGTGTTGTTATTTCGGGGCAGAAGCTAGCAGGCGGCTGGGTGCTGGGGATGCAGCCCCGCCGCTCTTATTACTACAGTAGGTCTGTTAGGATAAACAGACAAACCCACATGATATAGCACGTGTCCTTTCTTTTGAAATTGAACATTTATTGTGTGTGTGTGTGTGTTTGTGAGTGTGTATGTGTGAAAGTGTGCGTTATGTGTGTGAGTGTGTGCATGCATGTATATGAGTGTGTGTTTGTGTGTGTGTGTAAGCCAGAGGGTTACTTGTTAGAACCAGCTCTCTCTTCATCATGGGTGCACATGGGTGTCTGAGGGATTGGAATCAGGTCCTCAGGCTCCCCGAAGCATCTTACTGGCCCTTGAGCACTTTCAGCACACACTTTCAATTTAATAGGAGAGGTATTCAGAGGCTAACGTGCAGATTTAGTTAAGTTTTCGTGTGAATAAACACGTGTAAAGTAGTGGGGGGCTGGGAGAGGAATCGGAGAGGAGGGAAAAGGTGAAGGGTTTGATGGAAATACTTTATGCACATATATAAAGTTCTCAACAAACAAACAAAAACAAAGCCCCAAAGGATAGTTTGAGTCTTTTCGCTCGTGTGAGTTGCTGTCAATCTTGACAGTATGCTCCTTTCTAAACTATTATTTCTTCACTTTAAATAAAGTTTTGTTGCTACTTTGCAATCCCTACAAGATAAAGTTACCACGATGTTTTCCCCCTTGCCCAAAGTGGTGTGTGTGTGTGTGTGTGTGTGTGTGTGTGTCTCCTTAGACTGTGAAATAATTAGACCTAAGCCTAGAAGTACTTGGTAGGGACTGAATGAGATGAGATCCTTACACTATTATGGATGGAGGAAAACAATCCAATCCTTTGAGAACATGGGATAGCCCAGCTTTAAAGGAATTTTACAAAGTCCTGGCCTGTGCTCTTTTGAGGTGTTAAGGCCCTGAGGGAAGAGGATGGTGTGGGCGCTGCACTGGTTAGGAAAGGTTATTGCTGTAAAGACTGGGGAAACCGGAGCAAGGTGTGCAGAGCAGTGACTCTGTACCAGCCTGCGCAGGCTCTTAGTTCTCATAAACCTGCAGGAGCTCTTCATAGGGAGGCTGGGGCGGACGTCTTTGATCAGAAAGTCTTTGTTCAGGTTTTGCTGCCTTCCCATAATGCTAAGTCATTTCGGGATAAAATGCCTAAGAGATAAAAGGGATAAATGATGATGGGTTGGTTCATTTACACATTTGACTTTGAGATTTTTATTATAACTTAGTTCATCTTCCCTTGTAGTTATTCTCCGACCACCTGGCTTCAGTATGTAGTGCGAGATAATACCTTCAAAGAATGGTACGATGTTTTAAACACCAAAGAGAGAATCGTGTACACACACACACACACACACACACACACACACACACACACACACAGTACTTTAAACTACATTATTACTTAGTTTCAGCAAATAGAATGTGGAGGCATTTTGAACAGTAGTGAATGCTTCTTGGTTTGTACTTGAATTAAGTTGATGAATTTATAAGGACTTACTTTTTTCCATGTTCAAGGACAGCTTAAGTTTTAAAAAACTGTACAAGGGAGCAGCCCTGGCCACACAAGGAATTGGTTGTGCTGGGTTCTTTTGCTCAAGGTTTCATTCTTTGTTTTGATTCTAGTTTATTTATTTTGGTTTTTGAAGCTGGTGTGTTGGCAGCTTTGCTGACAGGGGAGGGGATTTCACAGGCTTTGCTGAAGTGGAGCAGGCTCTGCTCTCTCTCAGATACCGTGATGCCAGCCCCGCTGGTGGCTACAGTTTCGGTATCGAGATATATATGGCTTGAAAACTAAAGGTTGCTTATAAAATTATTAAATGGGCTAAATAAATATCCAAATAAATATCTCTTTAGGGCATTACAGAGGGTATTAGTTCATAAAATAAATACCCACTTTACATTTCTGAGTAACCCAAATGATTTCCTTTTCATTGAATTTTCCTTTATGTTTTTCTTCTCAAACCATCCCCGTGGACAGTCATTTTCAGAAACGTGGGTTTTTGGCAGAGGAAGGTGAACGTATTGTGACCTCAGCATCAGTGACAAAGGCAAGAGTTTTAAGACCCCAGGACAATTGAGATATTTTTATAAATCTCTCTGATTGGGGTCAAAGATGCAGACAGTAGAATTTCTGATAGGAAGTCTTGATGTTGAAACCCAAATGTTTGGATTAGCAGAAATGAGAACGTAGGAGGAAGTGGGAAGCACCAGGGTTTTACTAGTGAGTTGTTGGAACAGTCAGTCACAGGGCCACAGTCTCAGGCTCGCTGTTACACAGCGAAGGCCAGGAGTCCCTTTCTGCTGCAACTGTAGGGCCTGTTGTAAGTCCCAGTCTCATAAAAATCAAATATGAGTAAGTAAAGAAGGGTTAGTAAATGCTAAGCAATGAAGCACAGCATTTCAGAGAGTGATAAAGGCTTTGAGGAGAAGGTCAGACAGGGTCATAAGCTGGAGATGCACAGGATGTAGGGCAAGACCCTCTTGGCTAGGTAAGGAGGGGTTGCTCCAAGGAGACCATGGCAATGGGCTGAGTCCTGGGTAACCTGGAAGGAGTGTCCTGAGAAACAGCAGGCCTGTTGATGGGGAAAAAATAGATATATTTATTCAAGGGTAGTTTGAGCCAGACATTCTGAATTTCCAGCCAGAAATCCAAGAATTTGGGAGGTTGAGGCAGGAGGATTGCTGTGATTGGAGGCTGGCTTAGTTTTCTTGGCGAGACTCTGTCTTTAAAAAACAGCAACAACCACAACACACACACACACACACACACACACACACACACACACACCAATCCTGCAAATAAAAACAAACAACAGGTTGTTTTCAGAAGTTCCTTCTGGCATACGAAGGTCAACATATTGGTAACCTCAGTGTCAATGCCAAGGGCAATGTTGTTGGTTAACAACGAAAGCAAGAGTAGTTGTTAGCTGGTGTTTCTCAGCTTGTGGATGTGCGATGCCTCTCCGTGACTGTCAGGTCCATGAGATGTTATGTTTTTCTCAATGTAGCACTTGAGTGAGTAGTCCAGGGCAGTTTACCCCATTACTGATGATAAGAAAGACAAAGACAGTCTGTGAAACAGCTACTTGGCAACCACATGTCATGTGTTCACGGTTGCTCTGAGGGAGCATTACTGGGATAACTGGTAAATAATTCTGCAGCCTTGTTAAATGTCTTGAATTTGTCAATTACATGAAGAGGAATGTTTTAGGGAGATATGTCGAAGGACTTGGGAGTAATGGGCCATCGTGTGTGCAAATTGCTCAAAAGTGATTCAGCAATCAGAAAAACAGTTCACACAGGAAGAGTAAATCAAATACAACCAAATGTTCTCATAATTGTTGACCGCGTCTAAAATATTCTTGAGTTCGTTGGGTTATTCTTGCAAGTTTTCTTCATAATGAAGTAAAAAAAAGCAAAAGCAAACCAAAAAATTACAACAAAACCTCACAATACATGTCAGTCAGCAAATGAAGTTATAGAAGAGAAAGTACTGTTTCTGGCAATGGAGTTTATAGTTTAGTTAAGTAACGAATAATTAGTAACAAGTGACGTATACCCAAGGGCCATGGCAAGCATGGCGAGCGCCAATGCACCAATTCATGTAAGGATCCGGGGAATAAACATGGTGAAGCAAACCTAATGATGTGGGGCTTTCATAGACTAGAGTGTGGAGTGCGGGTAACGAGAAGCCTTGAGATAGCTGAGTTCTTTGTCATGTGAGAACACAGGGGTAGGGGGTCTTAAAAGCTAGGGAAAGAGTTCTCAGTGAGAAAACCTTGGTGTCAGGCTTCCCAGCCTTCTGAACTGTGAACAAGAACTGTTTGTCCATGCTCTGGTGTTGTGTTACAGTAAGACTGAGCTGACTGACAGACGGCCTTTGCTGAAGTTAGACTCTTCATTCATGGACTTGGGTCTTACACCCAGCAGATTCAGTTCAGGGCAGAAAGGCCTTCAGTGACATTATGGACAGTATCTTTTTTTTTTTTTATGGACAGTATCTTTAACTGAGGAATCATTCCTCATAGGGGGGCTTCTTGTAAGCCTTTGACCATGAGACATTAATTCGGGTCTTGGAGAAGTTGATTTCTTAGAGGAATGGATTCTTGGTGCTCTCACTTGCAGGACTGCAAGCAAGGGCTGCTCTGACCCTTTTCTTAGGTGTCCAGGAGATGATGGGTAAGTCCATGGCAAGGGCTGACATAGAGGATGGATGAGTACAGTGAGCAGACACTTTAGGGATGATGTCACTTAGGCGGGGAGAATGAAACTTTCGCTCACAACTGCATTCATTATCAGGCGACATTATCGGAGTGGAAATATGCATCCTTCCCTGAACAAGGAAACCCACCACGTGGTTTCCTCTGTCTCCATGATGGTGATGCCGAGATGATCATGAATATGTTGGCGTGGGGCTGAGGATTAGGGGACCCTCTTCATGACCCAGTGACCCCCCCAACTCTTTCCTCTTGGACCTAATGGGCATCAGTGTTGTCTGAGTTCTTGGCTCTGCCTGGGCTTCCAAGAATTCAGCCAGCAACCTGGTCCACACATCCATTCTGTGGCCCTTGGAGTCTTTTCTACCTCATTCCTTTAGGTTTTATTTGTGTGTTGGGGGGAATAGAAAGCCACGGTACAGTGTCCACCTAGCTGGTCATCAACAGGGCTTTCTCCTGTCTCCATGCACTGAAGTAGGAGTGGAGTGTCCCCAATATGCGGTCATTATCAGTCCTGACAGAGGCACCTAATGCCTCCTCTAGAGAGAGATCCAGTTTAAATGCAAATGCCCCACTAGGCCCTGGGGACGATTAATTTTCCTGTGACTTCTTTAAGTCCAGTTTGAAAAATGATCTCGTGAATATTGACTGAATTTTCCTTAGCTTTCTAGAAGTATATATTTTGTTAAAATATATACTTCTAAGTTGACCAGATTAAAAATGCACATTTCTGAACGTGCAGAAGAAAAGAATTCATCTTTAAATAGTACCTGGAAAGAGATTTATGAATTAAAGTTAAATGAATTCCTTGTCCTCAACAGTACATGTAAGATGCAAGCTGTTATTACAATAGACTATCACACAGCAGTAGGGGTTAGGTCAAAATTCAATTTATGGGGAGATTATTTTTAACTTTTGACCAGACTGACACAGGATAGTAATATAACAATTAAGAATATGGGCTTTGGAGTCAAGCAGTCTTTGTTTGCACTTGGAAGGGTCATTCATTCATTCATTCATTCATCGCGCACCCATTTGCTGATGGTAACTGGAAAAATGGCAGTGAACAAAACTGACATTCTCTTGCCTTAGTCTCTCAGGGGAAATGGATATTGTATAAATAGTCCATTCCGATAAATGATAGCCACCATGGTCATGACATAGAGGATAAAAGTTGGTACCACGTGAGGGAATGACATGAGAACTTAATTTACAGAGAAGGGTCAGAGGAAGCTGATTTAATGGCTGACGGGCCATGGTGGACGTGGAGGAGTTGGGGTTGAGGGAGGGAAGGAGTGGACTCCTTGTCCTCTTAGGGCCTTGTTTCCTTTTCACACAATGTGGCTAGCATCATCCGCATCACAAGGTCACTCCGGGATTAAATAATGCTGCACTGATTTATGCTTAGTACCGGCTTGCCTTCAGTATTTAACTCTCGGTAGCTATACGGACTAACCGTACTTCCTCTGAGGATTCAGGAGGTAGTGTAGACAAAACTAGTGTGGACCAGGATTGGATCCTCCGAAGGGAATCTGAGTGCAGAAGGATACAGCAGATGACTTAGAGAAGACTCAAGAAGAAAACACATTTTAAAAATACTATCTTAATTTATATTTTTGTGTATTTTGGTGATATACCAGATATGTACAGTAGTTCACTTTATATAAACATAGTACTGGCAAGATACAAACAAAATTACTTGTAGAACCCAGGTTGAAATCATGGGTTTAAGGATCAGATGAGCAGTGGGGTTGGAGACAGGCTCTAGAGAGTACTCCCTCTGGGCCCTTGGGCAAGACCAAGCTGCTCAAATCTTGTGATATTACTATAAGGGCTGAATGTGTCAAAGTTCATATATTTTTTCAAAGTTTGTGTTTATATGTTCCCAGTCCTTGAGAAAGGATCACTGAGTGTTGTTTCTTCAAGGGACAAAGACTTGAATACAGACATCTTTTTAAGCACGTGTGTGCACGATGCGTGTGTGCCTGTGTGCATGTGCATGTGTAGACGTGCTGACGTCACCGAATCTCTGTGGAGGTCAGAGGACAGCCTTGGGTGTTGCCCTTCCCTTTGCACTTTGAGACAATGTCAGCCTCTCTGTTGTTTTATAGTTGTGTGCACCAAGCTAGCTGGCTGTGGGGTTCCTTTCCCTGCCTCCCATTTTCCTGCAGGAATGCTGGGACGACAGACACTTGCCCCTGGACTCAGCTTTGTGTGGGTTCTGCAGGGTTAAACTCAGTTCCATGTGTTAGCATAGCTACAATTTTACCTACTGAGATTTCCCCCTAGCCCTGGAAAATGATATTTTGAAAGGGCTGCAGAAATAATAAAAAGCTGCTGATTGAATAGTGACCCTGCATCAGGGACACCACGAGAACACACCCCACAGAATCAACTGCCTGGGACTCTCGGAGGCCCACAGACATCAGAGAGCCTGTAGGGGTCTGACCTAGGTCCTCTGCATGTATGGTATGGCTGAGTAGTTTGGTGTTCTTTTGGGATTCTTAACCCTGGAAGCAGGAGCTCTCTCTGACTCTTTTGCCTCCTTGTGGGACCCTCTTTCCTCTGCTGGGTTGCCTCATCCCGCCTTGATGTGATGGTATGTGCTTGGTCTTATTGTAGCTTTGTTATGCTGTGTTTGGTTGATGTCCCTGAGAGGTCACCTCTTTTTTGAGGGGAGACAGAGGAGGGGTGGATGGGGAGAGGGGTAGAGGTAAGATGGAGTGGAGAGACTTGTGGGAGGGGAGGGAGGGGAAACTTCAGTCTGGATGTACTTTATGAGAGAATAAAAAAAATACGTAGTGACCCTTCTTGTGATGAATCTCAGTTTATTGGTGAAGTGTAAGTCAGTGTCGCTTTTATGTGAGACAGGCACTCAAATCCTTAAAATGTTTATTAGTTTTGACACAACCATGTTGGAAGACATGGCAGACTGATTAGAGGTTGCCCTCTCCCTGTGGTCTAGCAGCTTATCTCAGTAAGCTCTGCAAAATGGAGCCTCCTCCCTCCAGCAGAGCTTCCTGCTCTCTCTCTGCCTTTATTTGGAGAATGTACCTGGGCCTGGAGGACTGACTTTTATCTGAAAGCTGTCTCTAAGCCAGATGCCTGTCTTGAAAACCAGATGCCTGACTCATCTTTAGCTTGACCCTCGGCACAGATCCCTGCTGAGAAGACCTGTGTTAGGGACTCCGTAGAACCCTACTGCCACATACTGAACCTTGTGATAGGAGCGTGCTACTCAATACAAATCAGGATCTGTCACTGGGTTCCCCAGTCCTATATATCCCTACACTCTACAATAAAATTGAACTGATTCACTGAAATCTTATCTCCCAGAGGGCTGTCTCCGTTTGTGCTCATGGGCCGCCAAAGCTTTCTGTCATCAACCTGCCTCTTTCCCTTCTCAACCTGGTGGCCAAAGGCCCAGAGGGAAAGAGGACCCCCACATAGCCATTTCTTTTTCAGTAATCATTCCTAAGAATAAATTAAAATACATCTTTATGATGGAGTATTATGTAGGTGATTAGAACTGCTAGGATTGTGGGAACCCTTGGAGATGTGCTAAATACATTTTCCAGTGGAAGATGGGCATAAACCTTTTGGGGGTCCTGGAGGAAAATTTTATGGCACAGACAGATGCATTTTTGGCGTCTATTTGATAAGGGTGGACTTGAACTTGTGATGATTTATCTTGAATATCAGCTTGATTGGACTCTGAGATGTCTCCGTATTACTAAAGCACAGATGGCAGTGTGTCTATGCAGGTCTTTCACAGAGGCCCAACTAAAAAGGAGAAAACCCGTCTTGAATGACTGTGGCACCATCCTACAGTTGTGGGGAGGGCTTTATAGAATAGACATGAACAGAACAAAAGCTTGCTAGCATAGGCATTCTTTTTTTTTAAAATTTATTTATTTATTAAGGATTTCTGTCTCGTCCCCACAACCGCTTCCCATTTCCCTCCCCCTCCCCCGATCAAGTCCCCCCCCCTCATCTGCTCGAAGAGCAATCAGGGTTCCCTGACCTGTGGGAAGCCCAAGGACTGCCCACCTCTATCCAGGTCTCGTAAGGTGAGCATTCAAACTGCCTAGGCTCCCACAAAGCCAGTACGTGCAGTAGGATCAAAAACCCACTGCAATTGTTCTTGAATTCTCAGTATTCCTCATTGTCCGCTATGTTCAGCTAGTCCGGATTTATCCCATGCTTTTTCAGACCTAGGCCAGCTGGCCTTGGTGAGATCCCAATAGAACATCCCCATTGTCTTAGTGTGTGGGTGCACCCCTCGTGGTCCTGAGTTCCTTGCTCGTGCTCCGTCTCCTTCTGCTCCTGATTTGGACCTTGAGATTTCTGTCCGGTGCTCCCGTGTGGGTCTCTGTCTCTGTCTCCTTTCATCGCCTGATGAAGGTTAATATTCCTGAGGATGCCTATGTGTTTGTCTTTGGATTCACCTTCTTATTTAGCTTCTCTAGGAACATGAATTATAAGCTCAATGTCCTTTATTTATGGCTAGAAACCAAATATGAGTGAGTACATCCCATGTTCCTCTTTTTGGGTCTGGCTTACCTCACTCAGGATAGTGTTTTCTATTTCCATCCATTTGTATGCAAATTCAAGAAGTCCTTGTTTTTTACTGCTGAGTAATACTTTAATATGTATATATTCCATACTTTCTTCATCCATTCTTCCGTTGAAGGGCATCTAGGTTGTTTCCAGGTTCTGGCTATTACAAACAATGCTGCCATGAACATAGTTGAGCATATACTTTTGTTGTATGATAGGGCCTCTCTTGGGTATATTCCCAAGAGTGGTATTGCTGGATCCAGGGGTAGGTTGATCCCGAATTTCCTGAGAAACCGAAACACTGCTTTCCAGAGTGGTTGCACAAGTTTGCATTCCCACCAGCAATGGGTGAGTGTACCCCTTTCTCCACAACCTCTCCAGCAAAGGCTATCATTGGTGTTTTTTATTTTTGCCATTCTGACAGGTGTAAGGTGGTATCTTAAAGTTGTCTTGATTTTCATTTCCCTGATCGCTAAGGAAGTTGAGCATGACCTTAAGTGTCTTTTGGCCATTTGAAGTTCTTCTGTTGAGAATTCTCTGTTCAGATCAGTGCCCCATTTTATAATTGGGTTGATTAGCCTTTTGCGGTCTAGTTTCTTGAGTTCTTTATATATTTTGGAGATCAAACCTTTGTCAGTTGCAGGGTTGGTGAAGATCTTCTCCCAGTCAGTGGGTTGTCTTTTTGTCTTAGTGACAGTGTCCTTTGCTTTACAGAAGCTTCTCAGCCTCAGGAAGTCCCATTTATTCAATGATGTCCTTAGTGTCTGTGCTGCTGGGGTTATACATAGGAAGTGGTCTCCTGTGCCCATGTGCTGTAGAGTACTTCCCACTTTCTCTTCTATCAGGTTCAGTGTGTTCGGACTGATATTGAGGTCTTTAATCCATTTGGATTTGAGTTTTGTGCATGGTGATAGATATGGATCTATTTTCATTCTTCTACAGATTGACATCCAGTTTTGCCAGCACCATTTGTTGAAGATGCTCTCTTTTTTCCATTGTATACTTTTAGCTCCTTTATCGAAGATCAGGTGTTCATAGGTTTGTGGGTTAATGTCAGGATCTTCTATTCGATTCCATTGGTCGACTTCTCTGTTTTTATGCCAATACCAAGCTGTTTTCAATACTGTAGCTCTGTAATAGAGTTTGAAGTCAGGGATGGTAATGCCTCCAGACAATCCTTTATTGTATAAGATTGTTTTGGCTATCCTGGGTTTTTTGTTTTTCCATATAAAGTTGATTATTGTCTTCTCCAGATCTGTGAAGAATTTTGATGGGATTTTGATAGGGATTGCATTGAATCTATAGATTGCTTTTGGTAGAATTGCCATTTTTACTATGTTGATCCTCCCAATCCAAGAGCAAGGGAGGTCTTTCCATTTTCTGGTGTCTTCTTCAATTTCTTTCTTCAAAGACTTATAGTTCTTGTCAAGTAGATCTTTCACTTCCTTGGTCAGGGTTACCCCAAGGTATTTTATGCTATTTGTGGCTATCGTGAAAGGTGATGCTTCTCTGATTTCTCTCTCTGCTTCCTTATCCTTAGTGTATAGGAAGGCAACTGATTTTTTGGAGTTGATCTTGTATCCTGCCACATTACTAAAGCTGTTTATCAGCTGTAGGAGTTCTTTGGTAGAATGTTTGGGGTCGCTTATGTACACTATCATATCATCTGCAAATAACGAAAGCTTAACTTCTTCCTTTCCAATACGAATCCCCTTGATCTCCTTATGTTGTCTTATTGCTATTGCTAGAATTTCAAGCACTATATTGAAGAGGTATGGCGAGAGTGGACATCCTTGTCGTGTTCCTGATTTTAGTGGGATGGCTTTGAGTTTTTCTCCGTTTAATTTAATGTTAGCTGTTGGCTTGCTGTAAATAGCTTTTATTATATTTAGGTAGGACCCTTGTATCCCTATTCTCTCCAAGACCTTTATCATAAAGGGGTGTTGAATTTTGTCGAATGCTTTTTCAGCATCTAGTGAAATGATCATATGATTTTTTTCTTTCAGTTTATTTATATGGTGGATTACATTGATAGATTTGCGTATGTTGAACCAGCCCTGCATCTCTGGGATGAAGCCTACTTGATCATAATGGATAATTTTTCTTATGTGTTCTTGGATTCGGTTTGCCAGTATTTTATTGAAAATTTTTGCGTCGATGTTCATGAGTGAGATCGGTCTGTAATTCTCTTTCTTGGTTGGGTCTTTTTGTGGTTTTGGTATCAGGGTAACTGTAGCTTCATAAAAGGAATTTGGCAATGACTCTTCTATATTGTGAAATACATTAAGGAGTATAGGTATTAGTTCTTCTTGGAAGTTCTGGTAGAATTCTGCATTGAAACCATCTGGTCCTGGGCTTTTTTTCGAAGGGAGATTTTTGATAACCATTTCTAATTCTTCGCGAGAAACCGGTCTATTTAGATCATTCACCTGGTCTTGGTTTAGCTTTGGTATATGGTACTTATTTAAAAAAATGTCCATTTCTTTTGTATTTTCCAGTTTTGTGGCATACAGGCTTTTGTAGTAAGATCTAATGATTCTCTGAATTTCCTCTGTGTCTGTGGTTATGTCCCCCTTTTCATTTCTGATCTTATTTATTTGCGTGTTCTCTCTCTGTCGTTTAATTAGTTTGGATAGGGGTTTGTCGATCTTGTTGATTTTCTCCAAGAACCAGCTTTTTGTTTCATTGATTCTTTGGACTGTTTTCTGTGTTTCTATTTTGTTGATTTCAGCCCTCAGTTTTATTATTTCCAGTCTTCTACTTCTCCTGGGTGCGTCTGCTTCTTTTTTTTTCTAGAGCTTGCAGGTGTGTTGTTAAGTCCCCAATGTATGCATTCTCCGTTTTCTTTAAGTGGGCACTTAGTGCTATGAACTTTCCTCTTAGCACTGCTTTCATTGTGTCCCATAGGTTTGAGTATGTTGTCCCTTTATTTTCATTAAATTCAAGGAAGACTTTAATTTCTTTCTTGATTTCTTCCTTGACCCAGGTGTGGTTCAGTAGTTGACTGTTCAGTTTCCATGAGTTTGTCGGTTTTTTGGGGGCAGCGTGGTTGTTGCCTTCTAACTTTAATCCGTGATGATCTGATAAGACACAGGTGGACACTGATATTTTTTTGTATCTGTGGAGGTTTCCTTTGTTTCCGAGTATGTGGTCAATTTTTGAGAAGGTTCCATGAGCTGCAGAGAAGAAGGTATATTCTTTCCTATTTGGGTGGAATGTTCTATAGATGTCTGTTAAGTCCATTTGCTTCATTACCTCCAATAATTCTCTTAATTCTCTATTAGGTTTCTGTCTGATTGACCTGTCCCTTGGAGAGAGAGGTGTGTTGAAGTCTCCTACTACTAGTGTGTGTGGTTTGATGTCTGCCTTGAGTTCTAGTAATATTTCTTTTACATAAGTAGGTGCTTTTATATTGGGGGCGTATATATTCAGGATTGAGACGTCCTCCTGATGAATTGTTCCTGTTATGAGTATAAAGTGACCGTCTCGGTCTCTTCAGATTGATTTTAGTTTGAAGTCAGTTTTGTTAGAAATTAGTATGGCCACACCTGCTTTTTTCTTAGGACCATTTGCTTGAAACACCTTTTCCCAACCCTTTACTCTGAGTAGGTGCCTGTCTTTGTGGTTGAGATGTGTTTCTTGCAAACAGCAGAATGTTGGATCCTGTTTTCGTATCCAATCTTTTAGTAGCATAGGCATTCTTTATCGTTCCACTTCCTAGCTGCCGTGCCATGAGTTGCTCTTCTCCACCATACTCCCTCCATGGTAGACTAAGGTTGGGCTAGACATTGAGTACTAGAGCGGAAATGAGGGAAGTGTGGATTCTGGTTAAAGGAGATGTGTTGTGTATAGCTTGGGGAGATTATTCCCAACCTCATTTACCTAGGAGGTTTTTGTAGGATGTTTGTGTTAATTTCCACCTTGCCAGGATCTAGAATCACCTAGGGAACAGGTCTCCAGGGATACTTGTGGGAACTTATCTAGTTAGGCTGGCCTCTGGACAAGCCTGTGGGGGATTATTGTGATTAACTGATGTGAGAAGAATCATTTTAATTGTAGGTAGGATCATTCCCAGGCCAGGAGATCGTAGAACATATGAAATGCGAAGCGTAAGTTGAGCAAGTATGTAAGCATGCGTTCATCCCGTCTTCTTCCTATGGATGCAGTGTGAACAGCAACTTCAAGTTCCTGCTGCCTTATCCCCATCCCTACCCATGACTGTACTTGGAACAGTGAGTTAAAATAAACCTTCATCATCATCATCATCTTCTTCTTTTTCTTCTTCATTTATTTATACTTTATGTGCACAAGTGTTTGCCCGTATGCATGTATGCGCACCACATCCATAGCTGGGGTCTCCAGAGGAAAGTGTCAGATTCCCTGTAGCTGGAGTGACAGATGGTCAAGGGCTGACATGAGGGTGATTAGAGCCCAACCAGGGACTGCTGCAAGAATAGCAACAACCTAACTCTGTCCTGCCCTTCTTTTTAAAAGTTGCTTTTGTCAGGGAATTTTATCATCATAGCAACAAGGAAAGAAAAAAGACAACAAGGAAGCGATCAGGGCTTCCCAGCAAGATCAGCACAAAGGGAGACAGAAGGAAGGGGGTACAGGAATTCTTCCTACTGTGTCAATCTTTGCTTATTTCTGGATAAGGATTTGGCAGAGCCATTTCAGTCCTGCTGTTGAACTGCTTCAACTCAGGTGTCTGAGAGCTTAGAGAATTGATACTAATCCATGCAGGCTTCCATACTTGCCTAACAGAACACACTTGCTATCTGTCTTTGGGTCTCCACTGCTGGGAGCAGATGCCATGGTGACAGCAACTCTTATAAAGGAAAATGTTTAATTGGGACTGGCTTACAGTTTTAGAGGTTTTAGTTCATTATCATCATGATAGGAAACATGGTGGCATGCAGGCAGGCATGGTGCAGGAGGAGCTGAGAGTCTACATCTTAATCAGCAGGCAACCAGAAGAGGACTGGAAGTAGCTTGAGCACAGGAGACTTCAGAGCCTACCCCATAGTGACACACTTCCTCCAGCAAGGCCACACCCACTCCAACAAAGTCACACCTTCTAATAGTGCCACTTCCTATGAGAGTATGGGAGCCAATTGCATTCAAACAACCACACTATCTCAATAGGAACCTGGGTCAGGTGATGAGGTGTACACACCAAATGACTTGAGTCTTGGAAACTGGGGGCTGGGGCTATATCTTGGGTGGTAGCATACCTTCCTCACAACTGGCCTGAACTCACTGTGTAGACCAGGCTGTCCTCAAACTCACAGAGACCCGCCTGTCTTTGTCTTCTGAGTGCTCAGCTTTCTTATACCATTCGGAACCACGCCCCCCAGTGGGCTGGGCCTTCTTCCATCTATTAACAGTGAAGACAGTTTCTCACAGACATGGCTGTAGGCTAACTGGTTCTGGGCACGCCCTCTTTGCAGATGATTTAAGTTGACAATAAAAACTAAGGAGACTAGCCTCTGCTCCCTTCTTTGAATCAACAGCTGCCTTTACTCTCTTCCCTGGAGTCTGTAGGGAGAATAGGATGTGGGTCCTGGGGAGAAGTGAGGTAGGTTTAGTCTAAGGTGGACCCACCTTTCAGAAGCACATGGTTCCTTCCTAAACTGAAGTCTACCACCTCGGTCCCCAGGAGTGTGGTCAGGACACTTGTTACTCTCATGCTACGTATAACAGTAGAAAGGTTTTTTTTTTTTTTAAAAAATTATTTTGTTGCTGTTTTTTTCTTTCTTTATTTATTATGTATACTATATTCTGTCTGTGTGTATGCCTGCAGGCCAGAAGAGGGCACCAGACCTCATTACTGATGGTTGTGAGCCACCATGTGGTTGTTGGGAATTGAACTCAGGACCTTTGGAAGAGCAGGAAGTACTCTTAACCTCTGAGCCATCTCTCCAGTCCCAGTAGAAAGGGTTTGAGATCCACTTTGAATTGGACTTATTCTGGAATAAACCATAAAAATATCATTTTAAACAATTTATTGTGAATCTTGTTTCTTTGCATAAATCATTTAAATTTTTGTTACTTATTTGTGTGTGCGCATGTGCGTGCATATGTACCATGGCCCACATTTAAGGGTTGGTTATCGCCTTAACTGTGTGAGATCCAGGGGTTGAACTAAGGTAGCCAGGCACCACTGGTAGCGAGCGCTCTTATTGACAGAGCCAGCACAGTGATCCCAGGTCTGTGCGAATTCTTATAGGAAGGTTTAACATGACTTGATTATTTGCTTACATGTCCTTAAGGTTTCCACGTTCTCTTGTGTTCTGAATGGTTCTCTAAGGAGGCTTCGTTGCCATCAGGAGATGAAGCAATAGTATTTTAAGGTTTCCTTGGGCAGGGCTATTTGGAAGAGAAAACAGGGATTTGGTTCAACACAGATGTCATTTAGGAAGGTTTTTGTGTTTTTTTCTGTTTTTTTTTTTTTCTTTTCTTTCCCATGTCTGGTTTGTCCTTTGTTCATAGGAGACCTTTTACAGTTAGGTTAAAAAAATGAAAAAATTTAATTCTTGTTTCAAACTTTTAGGACACCCATATTTTGGCTACAACATTATTTATGTTTCTCAGCTGTGAGTTTCCTAGAAATAGTTCAAACTGTCCCTGCCTCACAAAAGCATCCCAAGAACTCTACCGCCCTTCCTTCTGCTTTATCTTGGACACCCTAGGGTTCATGGTCAGGGTTTCTTGTTGCCTCTGCAGCCAATAAGAGCTCACAGAGAAGCCAGGTGTGGTAGCACACACCTGGAATCCTAGCTTGTGGGAGGTGGAAGAAAGCAGGAGGATCCGAAGTTCAAGGTCCTTCTCTGCAGCACAGTGGCTTTGAAACTCGTCTGGACTATCAGCAGGGTCCAGTCTCAGGGGAGTTCGCACATTCCAGGGTAGGAGAGGGAGGATTAGAATTATGAAACAAAAGGGACAGAGGTGTGAGAGAAATAAAAGACAAACACAGGACAGCACCAGGGGGGAAATTTAGTGAATACTGCAATCACCCATGTTTATTTCCACATGCTTATGTACGACACTCCAAAAGGGGTGGAGAGGGGCGACAGACTTCATTAATGTGCTATAAAGAATAAACAGAGCATCCTCAGTCAAGCACTCTATTGTTTGGACAGGACACAAAACAGCCACACCCTTAGATCAAGTAACCCACAGACAGCCACTCCCTGGAACCTTCTGCCAATCTCCCTGAAGGAGCAGGAATAGACTTGAATTCTCCCACCTTTGGTCAAGGTGGACAGATTCACCCCTACACGCAAAATACTAATGAACCACACCCTAGGCCAGGATCTCTGGTTTGTAGCCGACCTGTTTGTTGTCCACAACTCTGAGAGAGCTAGACTAAGCTCAGACTCACTGACCTTTAGTCTAGACGGACTGGGGTCACGTCTGTGGGCCCTGAGGCTACAGGAGACCAGGCCTCCAGAAAACTTTAAAACCCAAGAGAACAGAACAAAGACAACACCTAGGAGACCAGGAACATGACTCATCAGGTAAAGGGATGGCTGTGTAAAGGTGAAGACCCAAGTTTGGATCTCCAGTGCCCATGTGTACTTATAATATCAGCAAGTACTGCAGCTTGTCCCCCATCCCCACCAGAGAGGGTTTCTCTGTAGCTTTGGAGCCTGTCCTGGAAGTAGCTCTTGTAGACCAAGCTGGCCTCGAACTCACAGAGATCCGCCTACCTCTGCCTCCAGGGTGCTGGGATTAAAGGCGTGAGCTACCTCCGCTGGCCAGTTTGGGTCTATAACCTCACTGCTGGGAGGCAGGGACAGAAACTCTGGAGAACACTGCCTAGCCAGTCAGCCAGATCAGTGAGCTTCCGGTTCAGTGAAAGACCCTGTCTCAAAATCCATGGTGGCGAATGATTACGGAAGACACATGACATAGACCCCTGGTCTCCACAAGCACCTACACATATATGTAAATACATACACACACACGCATGCATATAAACACGTGTACCTGTATATACAAAAGCAAGCATGCACATGCATACAACACACATACACACAGGAGAAACAAGACCGAAAGCCCTAAACAAGCAGATCGTGAAGCATGTAACTTCTGCAGTCTCTAGAGGCCAGTGCATGGCAACTGGGAAGTTGGTACTTTAAACTCCTCAGCAGGCTTTCTGTTATCTCTTAAGATTTTGATTTTTAGTATGGAAGCCCATCACTATAAAAACAGTTAAATCTGTTTGGAACAGAACCATAAGTGTATACAAAGTGTACGTGTTTATGGGCATCTTGCGGTGTTTTGGCAGACAAGAGATGGAAGTTGATTGCTTTCCTTTAGGGACTGTGGACATTGCCGAAGTTGCTACTGCTCCCTTTGAGAATCATTTCTACTCTTGAGCCTCTTCAGCAGTAATGAAGACACAGATTTTTTTTTTTTCCTGGTAGGTGTCTTTCAGACCATTCAGAATACCTTGCCTGCACATTTGTACCTAGAGAAGTTATTATTTTGCTTAGTATGTACTCTTAAAACTAAACAGTGGACTTGGGCAGATGGTTCAGCTGTTAGGGTACTGTCTACCCTTCCAGAGATCCTGCGTTGGATTGCCAGCACCAATGTGGTAGCTCATAACCTTTGTAACCCCAGTTCCAGGGGAGCCAGCATTCCCTTCTGGTCTCCAGGGACCACATGTGGTGTGCACAGACATGCATTCAGGCAAAACACCCATCCATAAAGTAAAAACAAATACACCTTAAAGACATGAGTGGTGTGATCCAGTCAGCTTTGCTCCCGAAGTCGCTTTATTTATAGAACTATGTTTGTGAGATCTCCTTATGGTCATCACATAGATTTAGTTTGGTTCTTTTTTTTCCCCTTTTTAAAAATTTTGTTTTCGAGATTATAATTACATTTCTCTCTCCTATATACCCCTCTACACTCTCCTTCAAATCCATGACCTCTTCTTTCACTAAGTGATCCTGCATACACACATACATTCCTACATATAACCTGTTCGGTCTGTATAATGTCGCTTGTGTGTATGTTTGCATGGCTGACTATTTGGCACTGGGGGAGACCACCTCTCCTGCTCCCAGCTTCCCTCAGCTGCCTGTAGTTCTTTGTGTTAGGCTGAGGTGTCGTGGCCTCTTCCCAGGCAGTCTGGTGTGTTCACTGGTGTCCTCCATTCAGCTAGCCTTTGGGCAGTCATGTTGGTGAGACTCTACAGGAGCAGCTTCTGGTTGCTAGAAGACATAATCTCACAGCACAGTCCTTGGTCTTCTGGTTCTTAATGCTCTTTCTGCCCCGTCTTCTGCATGTTCCCTGAGCTTTACGTACAGGACTGAATTGTAGTCCTTTGGGACTGGGCTCCACAGCTCTGCATTTTGATTGGTTGTGGCTTTCTGTAGTGGTCTCCATCTGTTGCAAGGAGAAGCTTCTTTGATGAGTTAAAGACACTGTGGGTCTAAGGATAAATGTTTATAGATTGTTGTCAGGGTTAGTTTGGTTCTTTAACTGCCTTCTAGATTCTCATCTTGTGGATAGACAAAAGTTTGCTATTTCCTGTAGTAGTAAGTATTATGATCCATAAGCCTTGCATAGAACTGGACAGGCTATGGGGCAGAGTACACGCCAAAGTGACTACCACCTTTAATACACCAATTCACAAAGAATACATTGAACGTATATGGCACATAAAAGCAACCATTGTTATAAATTGTGTTTTTTCTTCTCTTTCTTCCTCGCTCCCCTCTTCCTCCCCTTTTCCCCCCTCCCTCTTCCTACTATTGGTTTTATTTTTTAAAACATGTCAATATAATTTTCTTTTGGGTCCTTACTTTCCTCAGTTAAATTTTTTTTTTTGAGATAGGGTTTCTCTGTGGCTTTGGAGCATATCCTGGAACTAGCTCTTGTAGACCAGGCTGGCCTCGAACTCACAGAGATCTGCCTGCCTCTGTCTCCCGAGTGCTGGGATTAAAGGTGTGCGCCACCACCGCCCAGCTACTTTGCTCAGTTTTTTTTTTTTTTTTTTTTTTAAATATTTATTTATTTATTATGTATACAATATTGTCAGTATTCTGTTTGCATGTGTGCCTGCAGGCCAGAAGAGGGCACCAGATCTCCTTACGGATGGTTGTGAGCCACCATGTGGTTGCTGGGAATTGAACTCAGGACCTTTGGAAGAGCAGTCAGTGCTCTTAACCTCTGAGCCATCTCTCCAGCCCTACTTTGCTCAGTTTTAAGTAGTGATTTAAGGACAGCCCCTACTAATAGGTCATTGTAAAGAGCTCTAGAATAGTGTATTCTCTGCAATGGGTATATTGAATTAGGAGAGAGAAAGATATATATATTGAATATATATTATTGAATATATATATAATATATACATATATATATATATACTATATATATGGAATGGAAGAGTGTGGTAATTCAGTTGAACATTATGGATGCTGGAGCAGAGGGAGAATGGCTTTGAGACCCACCCATGAGAACAGAATGAACTTAGAGCCTTTGTGTGTCCCATACTGGCAGTGGTTTTCCTCCTTCTCTTTCTTTTCCTCCTCCTCCTTTCCTTTTTATTTTTGTCCATGGGATAATAAGACAGCTAGGCACTGTAGTAGCAAGACTGGCCCGAGACACTGTCCACAGGTCAGATAACTGGGCACATTGTGTATTAAATTATGAGTGAGCTTCTCTTTGCTTTCTGGCACTGAACTTCGAAACTATCCTTTATTCTGAAAAGACTACAAGCCACCGAAAGGCAATTTCATTCATTATTATAATAGTATCAGTAGCAAAATCCAATCATATGTAGTTGGCTCTCCAAAATTAATATAAAATTGCTTCATGGGCTAGCTGGGTGGTACCTAATGGCTTCAATTGTCCACGTGGGAGGACAGATGGATGAGACCTTAATTTTGCCAGTGTGGATAGAGTGAAAAAAAAAATGAAGTGAATATTGTTTAATACTTACAGTTAAAGTTGAGGGATTTAAAAAAAGCTGCAAGAGGGCTTGATTAAAAAAAAAAAACCCTTCTGGAATATCAACTTCCACCTGAGTTCCAGTCTGTGCTACCACAGTCTCCTCTTGGGCATTGTGGTCCTCATAGATAAACAGCAGGGATAGTCTATTTTAGCTATGCTTGTCCCTTTAAAAAAAACTCAATAGGGGATGGAGGATGTGGTGAAAACAAATCCTCTAAATCAATGTGATTGAAGTTCATATGAACTCCCAGAGATAGAAGCAGCATGCACTGGGCATACACAGGTCTGCACCAGGTCCTTTGGGTAGATATTATGACTTCCAGTTTAGTGATGTTTTTTTTATGGGATTCCTGAGTGTGTGAACTAGTGGGTCTTCGATTCTTGTGCCTTCTTTTGCACTCCTTTCCTTCTGTTTGTCTTGTGCAACTCCAATGTGTCAGCTTTTGTTTTATCTTATTATGTTTAATTTTGCTATATTTTATTACTATCCTTTAGAAGCCTATTTGTTTTCCAGGGGGAGACAGAGAGGGAGTGGATCCAGGCAGGAGGGGAGTTGAAGAAGAGTGGGAGTAGAGGGAAGAGAACTGTAATCAGGATATAGTATGTGAGAAAAATGTATTTTCAATAAAAGGAAAAAAAAAACTTACACAGAGGAAGTGAATTCTGATCATGAAAGTAATGTATAGTCCTTGCAAAGGACCTGGAAAATATGGGAAGACGAAAAGAACCACAGTATTTCTTGCCAGCACTTTAAAACATATATTTAATTATACAAATGATATATAACTAAGCCGTTGTACTGTTACTCCACGTTCCACACTGGTTCCCCGGCTGGGGGTCTTTATTGCCATCAGGCATGTGTGTTCTGGTGCTCCGCTCACCTTGATTTGTTCAGGTGTACCTATAGGAAACACACATAGTGGTATTTTTCCTTTTGGTTTATGAACACTGCATCAGATTGTAGCTCTATACGTTTTTGGCTTTGTTCAGTGATGTCTCTTGGAAACAATAATGCTCTGACGTAGATCTGCCTCCTATTTGCTGTGTTGTGAGGTTCTTCAGTTTAGGAGACCTTTGTGTGAACAGGAGTCACATGAACAGGAGTTCGCATTGCTCTAATAGCCTCTTCCCTTTTGCTGTTATTAGAAATCACAGAATAGTAATAATTATCTTTATGCATGTCTCTGTGTACTCAGATAAATGGTTTTCAAGGGGAAATAGCTGGGAAGTTGAGCTGTGGGTGTTTGTTTGCTTTGGTAGTGCAAGAGATTGACACAAGGCTTTGCACAAGTTTGGTAAGCTTACCACATGGAGCACTTTACCCAGAGCCCTGCTTTAACCAGAATACATCCTTGTCCAGCCATGAACACCTGAAGGTGTTAATCCTTTTGATACAGACCTGCTTTAGGCCAGGAGCTGCTAAGATGAAGGGCTATTTCTGAACTGTTCCATAGGGCTCTTAATATTATATCCTGTGGGCACATTGCATTTTTATTAGGAGATAAAAGACTATGAAATAATTACATCACTACCTAAGTGATGTGTGCTTTGTTGTTGAAAGAGATCATAGCCATTGGGGAACTTATTTTCCTAATAAAACTTTTATTAAATGGTGGGCTGTGTACGTTAAGGTTGAAACCTCTCCTGAGGACAGTTCAGGCTCTCATGACCTCATGTGGGAAGTGCAGCCATGGTGGCGAGGGTCAGTGGGCTCATCTGAATCCTGAATGAGGATGGTAGGAGTGACCCCGGCACTAAGAGCTTCGACTCAACCTCTTCTGCTCTCTCCCCAGGAGGATTTAGCCACCTTGACTGTGTTGTGACTGCAAGCTCTGGCTGTCACTAAGGGTCCTGGAGGTTTTGTTTGACATCTTGTGGATTGCCACACCCAGGCCATGGCAATGTTTGTTGTTCAGTTCAGGGCTGCTTGGTGACTTGTGCGTGTGTGTGTGTGTGTGTGTGTGTGTGTACGTGTGTGTGTGTACCCGCGCGCGTGTGTTCATGAATGTGTTAAGCATGGGCGGTTGGCCACTGTCTAGTCTCTGGCAGTTGTTAGTGGTTTTACTCACATATCCTCTGAGGCACAGGGGTATTCCATGCAATTTTCCTTTCCGTGACCTCTTCCATGCTCCTTCACAAATGAGTGGTTTTCTTCCATGTCTTCCACAAAGACCACAGAGCCTGGAGAATTCACAGAGGTGGGTATAGACATATGTCTCTTTTAGTCATTTTTTTCTCATGACTGTGGTAAGCAATGGAAGGAAGGAAGAGTTTACTCTGGCTTAGAAGTTGAGGGTGCAGCCCATCGTGACCAGGATGGCATAGTGGCAAGTGCATGGGGCACCTGTCACTCTGCACCCTCAGTCAGGAAGCCTAGAGTGAAGCTTGCTCATTTTTATTAAGTTTATGACCCCAGCTCATGGGATGGTACCGTTTACCACCCCACATCAGCTCTCATCTAGGTTCTGTTGTTTTGTTTTGTGCTTTGTGAGATAGGGTCTCATGTAGCCCAGGCTGGCCTTGAAGTTGCTAAGTGGTCAATGTTAATCTTGAAGTCCGGATCCTATTGCCTCCAACCCACAAGTGCTACTATGCCTGTTTTTTTTTTTAACCTTCCTCTTTTTTCCTTCCTTCCTTCCCTCCTTTCTTTCTTTCATTGGAGATCCAACCCAAAGCATCACTCATCTACTACTGAGCAGTCATGTTATTTTTCTCATACTTTTCTTGTAAGATATAGGGTTTTTCTATGTTGTATGAGTTGGCCTCCTCACATTCTCGATCCTTCTGCCTCAGCTTCTTGAGTGCTAGGATTATAGGTGTTGGCCATAGTACCCGAATGCCTCATCTCTCTACCATGGAGTGTGTGCATCATTATTTCTTGGGCTGCCTCTTACTTTGTTTTCAACTTTAAGAACTAGCCACACAGCACATTCTTGGTAGCATTTTCTATGCATTTGAAATACAAAGAAAACTTCCCTCTGAGATGTCTTTGTACAACCTCAGAGGACATACCGTCTAACACTCCTTTTAATGCTTTGTCTTTTGGGGAACCTTTACCAGGAAACTGCCAATCAACCCATGGAATTTCCAGTCACCCGGGAACAGCTGAATCACTACCGGACTATGGCTGAAAACATTCAAAGTGAACTTGCAGCAACTTTGGTCAAATTTGAATGTGCTCAGTCTGAGGTGAGACACTGTACACATCCCATCGCCCAGAAGGTCATCCTTTTAGCCTTTCACACACTGAAATGGTGGCTGAGGATTAGAAACAGGATAGTGAGCAAGGGATTTTGCCTGTTGACAAAGTTTAGACCTAGACTTTCTCATGTGCTTAGCACCTCCGACTCCATGCTGGCTTTTAGATTTCGGTGAAGTCTGTATAACCTGGGGACACCTGAGGACGATGGGTTAAAGTTGCATGGGCCTTGGGGGACTTGAAGTCTCCTTCAGAATGTCTTCCCTTAACATGGATTGCTTGTACTTCAAAGCTCATAGAAGGAATTCTGAATTCTCTTCATGTGAGAGCTCTGTTTGTTTGGGCAAATTCCAAGAACGGCTAGTGTAGCAGAGTTTCAGAGCTTCTCTGGACTCATTCTGCTCCCAGGGCAGTGGTGGTGGGGGGTCCAGCCTGTAACTAACAGGGTCACTGAGGGCACCAGGGACCAGAGGAGAGATGAACTTATACCATGTGTGTGACGCTGCATGCACGCACACTCCCAGTTCCAAAGAACCACACGTGTGTGAAGATGGTCCCACACAAGAGACCAGACATTCTCCTTCAGTAGGATGCAAACACCTTCAAGCATTTTGATGCTTCAGAACCCACAGAGGTCCAAAAGTTCCCTTCATGTAATTTCTCTTTGTTGCTATATTTCCCCCAGGAATCTGAATATTATTATTATTTTTTTACCACCTACAATTGTGGTCTAGAAGGCAAACAGGAGAAGTGTAGTGGTATCCCGGACATCTAAATTTACTTGAGAAAATAGTTGTGGCCGTGAAATCACAGGGTGACTTAGAGGTTCCCCGAGTCATTGTAAATCAGCACTATATGCAGCAATGCTGACAGAGAAAATGGGATCCCACTCTGAAATATTTTATTGCTTTCTGTAATATCCACCACAAATGTTTCCTGAGTAGCATGAAATCGGCTTAAGACATTGCTCAGCTTTTTTTGGTCTGTGTACTGGGTATTCAAAGTCTCTCACACTCTATGCCATTACTCTTCCATGAGGCTATCACACCAGCCTTCAACTGATTTTGGAAAAAGATAAGACCATGACTATTAGTCAGGAATTTATTCAGCCATAATTTCCAATTTGGTAACGCCGATCCAAATTCAAGAAAGAGAAAATGAAACTGGACTGGTCATGAATAAAAGATGAAAGTTTCAATTACCATTTTGACTCCTTTGGTAGGCACTTCAGTGGTACATTGTTAAACCCCTTTGGCCTCTTCCCCCACTTTCTCTTTACGTTTAGCTTCGAGAGCTCCGCTCCAAGATGCTTTCCAAAGAAGTTTGCTGTCAAGAGCTGAAGGCTGAAATGGAGAACTACAAAGAAAACAGTGCCAGAAAATCATCTCTCCTCGTCTCCCTGAGAGGCAGGGTGCAGGAGCTCCAAGAGGAATCGGCAGCTCTCTCCACTTCCAGACTCAGAACCGAGATGTCTGCACACACCACGATGAAGGAGAATCAGGAACTCATGAAGAAAGTCCTAGAACTGGATGAAAAATTACAGTAAGACAGTTAGAAATGACTCCCCGTTTGTTAGCGGCCAGACTGGCTTTAGATCTCAGCCCAGGTCTTGAGTGGACTTTGAATGTTATGCATTATTTTTCCTTGAAACTCAAACTGAAAAAAAGAAAAATCAGACCTCAGATATCTTTGTAGTCGTGGAAACTTTGCTCGAGTTCATATGTCGTCAAGTATTTCAGCAAACACAGCTTGTCTTGTGCGTGTTTGAACCTGTTTAATAAGAACCGCAAACGCTTATCACATGAATAGCTGCAAGATTTTCTTTAAACAGAGCTTAACTCTAGAGTGGCAGGGAGCCCACAGGAGTGTATTTAGTGGATAGCTAAAATACGCAAGGAAGCCAGACTGCTCTAGACAGCCCTCATTTGATTTGATTGGCATTTTATGCAAAGAACTCACAAAACTCAGGGTTTTCACTCTTGGTTCAGCCAAGAGGTCACTGTTAAAACAAAATCGGGAACTGCTTGCTCCTAAAATATGTTTTAAAATTCGACGTATGATTTTATTTTATTTTTTAAAGACAAGAGTCTCTCTATGTAATCCTGGCTATTCTGGAATGATAGATCAGGCTAGCCTTAAACTCACAGAGATCTGCCTACCTTTACTTCCCAAGTGTTGGGATTATGTTAATATGTTTTGGGGATTTGGTGTTGCTATGTAGCCTTGAATTTAATATTGTTCTGCCCCTGCCTCCTGAATGGTACACTCATGGCGTACCATGCTCAATTTTAAACATCATTATAAATGACGTAGTTGCTACTATTTTTATGTATTCCATCTTTAAAAATGAACCAGAGCCTCTAGGCCCTGTCCTTTTCCACCTATAACAAAACTTCTGTTTTGTTTTTGTTAAAAAAGCTTGATTTTAAGACAGGCTCTCCCTGCGTAGCCTGGGAGTTGGATTCACACTCCTCCTTCCTTTTCCTCCCAAGAGCTTAGATTACAGGAGTTCTTTAAGGATTTTTTGTGAACCCAGGTCTCCAGTTTATCTCTTTGCTCTGCTCGGCTGGAATTCCTTGATATGGTCACCAGTGATGGCTCAGGGCTGGCCGGCCACTGCAGCATCAGTTACGGCTGACCCGGGAACCACTTTTTTCTCTTGACTTCCAGAACATTGCATACAACTAGTTTGTCTTTCTTTTCTCTCTTTGTGTTTTTCCTCTTCCTCTTAGCTTCCAAATATTGGGATGCCTTTCTTCTTATTTCCTTGTTATTTAGGCTCCCGTGTTTTAAGTATGAGCTAGGTGCAGGTGATTTTGCAGCAACTCTGTATTCAGCTTGACTCTCCTCTCACAACATAAGGCACACAAACCTGGGCATCTCCACTCAGATGTACATCAGACATTGCAACTTTGTGCCTGAAGCTGATATCCTGAGGTTCCCACCATACCTTTCTGTACTTATCAATTTGATGATAATTTCATTCCTCTAGCCATTGTGTAAAACATCTTGGTATTTCCCATGGTTCTCTTTTTCTTTCACATTCTTCTCTATTTAACAAATGTATTCACAGCTATCTTAAAATAAAGCTAAATATTAACTATTTCGCATTTGTTACCCAAATATCATCTCTCACCTGGACTTATTGTGGCAAGTACTTCAGAACCCCACTCCTGATACCAGTTCATTCTTGGAGCGATTTAGGGTGTCATTACAGTATAATAGATCAAGTGACTTAGCCAGCAGAAATCTATTACTCATAGTTCTGGAGGCTGGGAAGTTCAAGATTGAGGTGCTGGTTGATTCATTTCCTGATAAGGGCTCTCTTTCTGTTAGAAGAGGAATTTCTTTTTTCTCCCATGGTAGAGAGAGAAAGAGAGATAGCCTCTTTCATTTCCTCCCCAAATATACTAATCTTATTCATAGGGGTTCACATTCAGGACTTAATAATTATCTCCCAGAAGCCTCAAGTATACATACTATCTCAATGGAAGCTAAGTCATTAAACATATGCAGCACAGAAACATCCAGTTCAAAAATGATTTTCTTTCTTTTCGCAAAGTGCATCTCCAGCCAGAACGATCTTGTTAAAGTACAAATTAGGCCATGTCAGTCCTCAGCTAAGAGTTTGCCAGTGACTTTTCTTCTTCGTTAGGGTAAATACCTAGTATCTTTGCAATCAGAACGGCTCACACTAACTTTGACACCAACTTGGTGATGTTACTCTTCTTTCCCTTATTCTTTCTGTTCCAGACCACTGGCTCCTTAGCTGATTCTTGAACTGGACAGACATGATCCTACCTCAGGCCCGTTGCAACTGCTTATCCCTTTGTCTTCAAGGTTCTTCCCTAGATAGCATGGCTATGTCTAGTCTAGGCACTCACTCAGAAGGACCTTTTCATTGAATCCTTCCATGAGTGCTATGTCTAAAAATTTCCTATTCCCTTTTCTGTTTGATCCATTTCCTCCAGTCTTTATAATAATACTTTACATGGATTAATATTTTGGTCAGTCTTTCCAACTAGAACATAAGCTTCACGAGGCAAGGATTTTTTTTTTAATTTATTTTGCTTTCTGCTGCATCTTTTGCCCCCTTGATAGAATTTAGTACATAGGTATATTCATTAATTATCTACAAGATACATAAAATAAATATCATACTTATTGTAAAACCACCCTTTAAATATGAAAAATTTCAAGAAGAAATTAAATTTACTTAAAACCTTCCTTTTTTTTTTTTTTTTTTTTTTTTTGGTTTTTTGAGACAGGGTTTCGCTGTGGCTTTGGAGCCTGTCCTGGAACTAGCTCTGTAGACCAGGCTGGTCTTGAGCTCACAGAGATCAGCCTGCCTCTGCCTCCCGAGTGCTGGGATTAAAGGCGTGCGCCACCATTGCCTGGCTAAAACCTTTCTTTATAAAATATTTTACTAACATTTTGAATAGACTTTCAGATGATTTTGCCCCAATTGCCCTATGTAATATAGTACTTTTACCGACTAGTACATTATTGATGTTTTAAGAAGTCATTTAGTTTATCTCCTTAATGGCCTTTTATATTCCATTTCTAAAGTAGCTTAATTGGGAGCTGGGGGATGGCTCAGCAATGAAGAACACTTCCAGCTCTTTCAGGGGAGCAGGTTTGGCAGCTCACAACCATCTGCTTATACCTCCAGTAATAGAAGATCCAGCGCCCTCTTCAGGTCTTGATGGCTACCAGGCAGGCACATATGTTGTACACATACATACAAGTAGGCAAACACTCACACACATAAAATATAAATAAACAAGTTTTAAAAAGATTAGCTTACTCAAAACCAGTTCCCTGGCTGTTTCCTATAAATACTTAGTTTCATTACAAAGTTTACTACTAAACAATCTGAACAGTGTGGTGGCATTTTAACTGTATTTTATAAATAAAGACTGCCTGAAGATCTGAGAGTAAAACAGTCCCACTGGTTAACCTTACAGACCAGATATGGTAATACACACTTTTAATCTCTATAGCCATAAGGACACACACCATTATTCCCAGTAGCCACAATGAGACACACTTTTAATCTTGGTAGCCATAATGTTACACATCTTTAATCCCAGTAGCTACACTACTTGCTATAGAAACTGGGCAGTGTATTCCTTTAAAGATGGTGGTGCACATCTTTAATACCAGCCCTAGAGAGGAATAGAAGACGGGGGAAGACAGCTCTCAGATGCAGTCTCCTTCTGAGATTCCAGGAGGCAGGATTGCTATTTCCACTGAAGTCAAGGTAAGAGCCAGTGGCAGGCTGTTTTGCTTTCCGGATCTTCAGGTTGAACTCCAATTTCTGACCCTGAGTTTTTATTAATTGTGCTTCAGAACAGGACATCTGCAGACACTCCCATTTTTACAGTTATGTGATTATTTCCTTAGGGTAGCTTCTTGGAACTTTGTTGGATGAGTTGGGAAGCAAATAGCTAGGGACATAGTTTCGGGGCCTTTGCAGCAGAGCTGTGATGTTGAAATCTTGTGGAGAACGTGTGGGGTCACGTAGGCAGATCTATCAGCGCCACGGCAGGCACTGCGCTTTTCATGCACGCAGAAACTACAGATAGATCAACACTCGCCATTTATTAATGCACTTTCCTAAATGGAAATATGATATGCTTTTGAGTATGTGCAATTACATGCTTTGTAAATCTTTGAATAGAGTCAAAATTTTTGCGGTAAACACTTAACGTGGGAAAAAGAAAGCAATAATCATGATTATTGTCTAGAATACTGAAAAATGATATCAAATTACTGAGATGATTTTAATTTGCCTTAAGAGTATGTCTGTTTCTTGGTGACCTCTCTCTGAGCATTTAAAGCATTGGGAACGCATTGCTATTTCAACAAACCTTTCGGACACCAAGTATCTGACATTTCCTTGGCTTGTCAATTTCCATATGTTGCTAATATGCTAAAGATTCTCTCTGTGTGGCAGTTAATATTGATTTTTTGCTGGTGCTTTAATATTTTTTCTCCACAGGTGGAGTATCTCCTTTTTCAGATCCATGTATGTATGTATGTATGTATGTATGTATATGTATGTATGTATACGTGTCTATCAGCTATACTTGACCATGAACATTATAGATCATCCCATAATGTCTAAAAAGAAAATGAAACGCGGTCTTTTAGCATTCATACAGTGACATTCTCCTCCCTTGGAGGCTCTAGCAGAGGCCTCAGGTTTGTGGTTTGTGGATTGTGACCACACATATGGCAGAGGGTCTATGTGTGATTAGTGCTTGCCTTCATGTCTGTAGATGAGTTGCAAACAGGAGACAAAGACTCTGACCCTCCTCTTACTAGGTCCAGACACCGAGAGTATCGTTATCTCTGCAGACTGTAGGTGTGCTGAAGTTGCTTTGGTATTTCTCATTTCCTGGCAGTGCTTAGCTTCCCGTCAGTTGCACTGGGACACTTTGACGGATTGAAAGTGGTGGTTATTCCCCATGGAGAGCTTTAGTTATGACTTGGTTTGATGAATGTTATCTGCTATAATGTTAAATCTTGATTTATTTGTTATTTTCCTGATAGAAAGTGTTTAAAGGAAAATGAGGAGTCTAAGAAACAAAGCTCAGAGACTCTCCAGAGACATGAGGAATTTCGGACTGAACTTTGTGACTGCTTGAGTCTAGACAGGAAGCATGATGAAGTCTCCGATGAAGATTTAATCTTAAAGGTATTTGCATGCGGGTTAAAGGCGCTATACACACAGGGTCATGTAAGTGGAGTTTCCTGTGCCTCAGTCACTCTCAAACAGTCACTTAGAGTTTTACTATTACAAATATTTAATACTTAATTACAAATGCTGGCCAATAGCTCAGGCTTATTACTAACTCTTACATTTTAAGTTAACACATATTCCTTATTTATGCTCTGCCATGTGATACAAAAGCAGTCCACACTCTTAACCACGGAGCCATCTCCCTAGCCCTGTGAGATATTTTCAATAGAAATTTTTTTTCAATTAAAAATTTCCACCTCCTCCCCCTCCTCCCATTTCCCTCCCTCTCCTCCCACTCTCCCTCCCTCTCCTCCCACTCTCCCTCCCTCTCTCTCTCCAGTCCAAAGGATCTGTAGGCCTCACTAAACCCCAAGTTAGGAGGCCCTATGTTTTAAAACAGAGTACTCATTTGGAGCTGTTAGACAGGAAATCTTGTACCTACTAAGCATTTCTATGAGAAGCAGAAGAAAATCCATGCCGGCAAAGCCAGTCTTTTACTTTCCCATGCCTGCATAAACACATGGTAAAACATAAGGCGCATTTAAAAAAAAGATTTTAGTTTTAGTTACGTGTATGTATATATACACAGTCAACTTTGCCTATCTGGGAGGAACCTCAGGTCAAAAAAGGGAACTACTTCAGATGTCAATAGGCGAATAGGGTTAGTTGAGGGCTGCATTCCAGGCACTAGAAAGAAAGGGTTTGTTCAGCAGGAGACATAACGACAACAAAATTACAAGTATACAAGTCACTGTCTTGAGCTGCCTTCTTTACAACTTCGAAACCTGGACGATAAAACACCCCTCAGAACAGCGGCTGAATGTGTTTGAGACAGCATGTCTCAGGAGACTTCTAGGCGTCACATGAAGAGACAGGCTGTGCAACAATGACATTAAGAAACATCTCCATCTGTAGAAGGAAGTAAACTACAGGATATGACAGTGACAGGGCCGAAGATACTTTGGCCATGTTGAGAATGAATGATGGCAGATGCCCGAAGATAGCACTGCTTGGAGGAGTGCACAGGATAAGACGAAGAGGAAGGCCCCAAAAATACTGGATAGACAGCATAAGGGAAGATTGTAGAACCTTGGGTATGACAATAATACAAGCAATTAGGACTGCTCAGGATAGGGACAACTGGAGAACCACCATAAATGGGCTGTCCATGCATAAGCATTGCCAGGGCATAAATGATGATGATGATGTGTATGCACCTGTGTGGGGGTGTGTGCATGTGCCCATGGAGACAAAAGAAGGCATCAGATGCCCTGCAGCTGGAGTTGTAGGTTGTGTGTATGTGTGCACATGTCTGTGGAGACCACAAGAAGGCGTCAGATGCCTGCAGCTGGAGTTGTAGGTTGCTGTGAACTGCTTGATTTGGGTTCTAGGAACTGAACTTGGGTCCTCTGGAAGACTGGTATATATGTTTAGCTACTGATCCATTTCTCCAATATCTCCCATATTTAGACAGGGGTTCACAATGTCACTCTGGTTGGTCTGGAGCTCTCTGTGTAAGCAAGACAGGCTTGAACTCAAAGAGAAGATCTACCCTCCTCTGCCTCCTGTGATCTGGGATTTAAGACGTGTGTCATGGCGCCTAGCCAGGAAGCATTCTTAATAACTTCTTTGATATTCGCACACTCATTTCACCAATGTTTAATGAACCAATATTACATGCTGGGCACTGTTCTGGGGACATGCCAGTGAACGGCACAAGACTAATTCTACACTCGAGAGGAAACACCCAGCTTTCATTGTTATGGGGTTGCCAGAGGTGTGGGAAGCTGGCTTAGGCAGACTGGGGTGCCACCCCAGAGGCAGGGACATAGCCGGATGCTGGGAAGTGAGCACAGGAATATGAGGAAGTGTTTAAGAGTGAGGAACAGAATCAAATTGTGAAATGGTACCCGGCCCAGGGGCCAAGAGGTGTGCCCCTTCCATTGGTGGTCAAACACGAATGCTGACCATGCCATCTGGGGGTTCAAGTCCTCTCACAGGCATTCTCGTGGCCCTACAGAGTGGGCTTCTCTACCACCTAGCAAGGCTTACAAATGCTTTCAGTGAACAGTTTTCAATATACAGACTGGAAAGCAAAAACCCCGTGAACGCCAACCCCCATGGCAACCGTTTTTAGCATGCTCCATAGGATGCTTAGGATTACTTAGAGTAATATTTCTAAACACAGCTGCTCTGTTTTCTCTGCAATGCACCCTCCATGCCAGCCCCTCACACACTGTAGGTGCAAATGGATGTGGGCTGAGGACAGCTTTCTGGGCCAGTGACCTTTGCCATCCTTTTAGGCTGTCCTCCCCCCCCCCCTCCCCTGGCACATCGCATTCGGTACCCCCCTCCTGTCATCCTTGCCTGTAGCCACCTTTGAATGATTTTAACTTGACCACCAGGTCTGTGAATAGTGACGTTTGGAGGCTGCCTTTGAAGCTGTGACTGTTTGTACCTGTTGTTTTTATTGTTTATTGTTTGTAACCACATTAGGTTATAGATTGTGAGCTCCTTGGAGAAGGCGGCTGGTCTGTCGTTTCATTGTTAGCAGAGCTGTAATTTCTTTCTCTTCAGCTTAGAGAGCTGAGCAAGGAGAACGCATTCCTGAAAGGACAAATCACGACTCTTGAAGAGACTATAAATGTCCATGAGATGGAGGCAAAAGCTAACAGAGAGACGATCATGAGGCTGGCGGCAGAAGTCAGCAGGGAGCAGAAAAGAGCTGCCTCCTGGGCCGCGGAGAAAGACAAGCTGAATCAGGTACACGGAGCTGGAGGTGCCTCTGTGCTGTGTTCACAGAGCAGTAATGGGGGAGCAGACATCCCGAGGGCCCTGAAATTATGGGCTACTCTTTCAAAGGGCTGCTCTCAGCAGGAGGGGTGGGGGCATTGTGGAGTAAATGATCCAAGTAGAACTTTTTATATTTGATAGATACTTTTTATACATACTATTTATGCATTTCTACTGCAAAAAAGAAATACAAAATGCTTAAGGGATTTATAGGCAGGATGACTTACTTTGATTAGATAATAACAATGTTTTTCATATTCAAGTCTTAGATTTTGAACAAATAGGTAATAAGTTTAAAAGATGAAAAATTTTAATTGTGCAAAAGATATTAAATGACAATTCCTCCCTCTCCTCCCTCTTCTTAGGCACCCAGTTCTCCAGGGAAGCCTCTTATGTGCCTTTTTTTATTTAATTGTGTGTGTGACTGCATTTGTACAGGTGGAGGTCAGAGGTTGATGATGGGGTGGTTCTTCTTCACTCGCTCCACCTTATTTTTTGAAAGGGTTTCTTACTGAACCAGGAGTTCACCAACTGGCTAGACTGGGTGGCCAGAAGGCTCTCAGAGCTCTGTCTTTACCTTTGGGATTATAGTGGGTGTTTTCTCTCTGTTTCCCTCCTCCTTCTTCTCCCTCTTTCTCTCTCGCCCCCTACTCCCTGCTCCACACTTGACTCTCTGCATAGATGTTGGGGATCCAAATGTAAATTCTCTTGTTTATGCAGAAACAATCTGAGCAATTCTAGTCTTTTTTTAAAAAACACATTAAAATATATCTTACTGGAACTATTCATATTCATATATACATGAATACACCTTCTGTGTATCATATAGATACGTTTACTTTTAAATAAAAGGACTATACACACTGGTCTCAGCTAGGCCATTATGAAGAAGTGCATCAGTTGTGTTTCTGTTGCTATGATAGAATGCTCTAACAAAGGCAGTTTTGGGGAGAAAGGCTTCATTTTGGCTTACAGTTCAAGAGGAAATACGACCACGATGGTAGAGAAAGCTTGGCAGCAGGAGGGAGGGAGTGCCTGATGGTCAGGAAGAAGACTGATCATAGTTCATCCACACACAGGAAGCAGAAAGAGAGGAAACAGGAAGTAGGGGCAGCTATAAAACCTCAAATCCCACCTCTAGTGCCTTCCTCCAGGAGGGCTCTCCCTCCTGCAGGTTCCAGAATCTCCTGATAAACAGCACCACCAACTGGGGACCAAGTGTTCAAACACATGAACCTATGAGGGGCATTTCTCATTTAAACCAGAATAATCCCACATAATTTTTCATGTGTCATCTGTCATATAGAACAAAATCCTAGAAGACTTGATGGATCCAAGTATATGGATGCAGTAATTCTGAGAGATACCAACCACAGGGAATGGCTCTTAATTCTCTCTCTCTCTCTCTCTCTCTCTCTCTCTCTCTCTCTCTCTGTCTCTCTCTTTACACAATGAATAGCCGGATCTTTTCCAACTAGCCAGAGCTTGTTTGAGCATGAGAATAAACACCATATGTTTGAGGCTGTATAACCTTTTAAATATGTTTAAAGTTGGATTAATAATAACCGTTCACTTTCAAAAGCTAAAGTGAGCCAGTGCCCTCAGCTAGGAAAAGTGCTATGGCCCTTGTCACAGACTGGAACTTTCTGATTAGGTAGTGATTAGTGTCCCAGAGAGGCTCCATGAGGAAGGAAGGCTCGGTGGTCTCCAGGCTAAGAATGATGTGGACTTGGAGTATGAAGGAGGCATCTTTCTTTCACCTTCCTTATCTGCAACAATGTCAGTGGGTCTGACAGGGGCCCACACTAACGATGGTGATTGCTCATTATTTCCAGTTCTCTTCATGAGCAAATCCTCTTACTGCTGGCTTTCATCCACCACTTCAGCACTGGGGCAAAGCAAAGACTGTCATTGTCATCAGCTTTTTGTCTTGAACAGTTTGTGCTGCTAGAAGAAACTGCCCCAGGCTTGGCTGGGGATTCAGTGCAGTGAGAATATGTGAGTCTAGATGGGCAAGGCCTCAGGTTGGATTTCCAGGGCCACAAAAATAGACGAAAATTAAACAAAAAAATCCACAGAGGGTATGGCTTAAACAACAGTAAGTTGGAAATGCAAGATCAGGTGCTGGCATGGCTGAGGTCTGCTGAGGTCTTCTTCTATGTTTATAAATGGAGGATTTTTTTTTCTGTGCCTCATATGGCAAAGAAAGAGGGAAGAGGAGGGAGAGGGAAGAGGGAGAAAAAGAGGGAAAAGAGGAAAAGGGAGAGAGAAGTACAGATAGATGGGTACATAGATTAGATAGATAGATAGATAGATAGATAGATAGATAGATAGACAGACAGATAGATCAGTGTTGTAGGAGCTGCGGTGGGCTGCGTTCCAGCCCAGCTCCACACGGCTAGCTTTACTAGAAATAATTACACAGAAACTGTATTCTTTTGAACACTGCCTGGCCCATTAGTTCTAGCCCCTTATTGGCTAGCTCTCACATCTCGATTAACCCATTTTAAATAATCTGTGTAGCCCCACGAGGTGTGGCTTACCAGGAAAGATCTTAACCTGCGTCTGTGTCGGAGAGGAGAATCATGGCGACTGCCTGACTCGGCTTCTTCCTCCCAGAATTCTGTTCTGTCTACTCTACCCACCTAAGGGCTGGCCTATCAAAGGCCAAGCAGTTTCTTTATTAATTAACCAATGAAAGCAACAGATAGATGACACTCCCACATCAGATGGGTAGATAGATAGATAGAGAGATAGATAGATATTAGTCTAGCATTTGCTATAGTGATGTGGGAGTGTCATATATCAATTTGTTGATTTCATTGGTTAAGCAATAAAGAAACTGCTTGGCCCTAATAGGTTAAAACATAGGTGGGAGGAGTAAACAGAACAGAATGCAGGGAGGAAGAGGAAGTGAGCTCAGAGAGACGCCATGCTCCCCTCTCCCTGGCGGATGCGAGAGCTCTGCTCTCTGAGGCACACGTGATGAAGCTCCGACCCAGGATGGACGTAGGCTAGAATCTTCCCAGTAAGCACACCTAGCAGTGCTACACAGATGATTAGAAATGGGCTAAATTAATATGTGAGAATTAGCCTAGAAGAGGCTAGATAGAAATGGGCCAAGCAGTGTTTAAATGAATACAGTTTGTGTGTTGTTATTTCAGGGCATAAGCTAGCCAGGCGGCCGGGGTGCTGGGGATGCAGCCCCGCCGCTCCTAATAATACAACACTATGTGGCTCCAGGTTGGCCTCAATTGCATAGCTATCCTCATGCCTTAGATTTCCAAAGGCTGGGATTATAGGCATATGCCACTATATCTGGCTCCCATCTCTTTAGTGGGATGATATATTTTTTTCCCCTTCTGCGGTTATCTGAGATATCTGTGGAATAACAGTTATGACATCATTCCCTGATTTTTTTTTTGTAGTACTGGGAATTGAACTGAGAGCCTCATGTATGTTAGACAACTGGTCTACCATGAAGCTCTGTATTCCTATCTTTATTTGTCAGGATACTAACACCCATCAAATCTTGTCTTGATTAAATGTCCCCTCAGAGGTGACAAAGTGATAATTTATACACTTATAAGTCTTTCTATATCAGCTACTAGCTCTCTCTTTCTCTCCCTCCCTGTCCCCTTCTCTCCCTCTCTCCCTCTCTCTTTTGCTCTCTTATTTTCTTAAGTGATCCATAACTCAGAACAAAGCTATGAATGCATGAATGTTCAGCTGCTATAATTTTATAAAAATCTTCTTTTTAATTTTTATACATTAATTTTTATTGTTTTGTTGTCTCAGTCATTTTTTTCTTAATATTCCAAATTCTATGAATTTGTGTATCTGAAGCTCCTTCGAGATGGCCTTTGTGCTCCTGTACCATGTTTAACATGTTCTTACTCTCAGGACAAAGGCAATATCCTAGGCTTATTTGAAATTTTCAGGTTGCCAGCCCAAACCTCTCAATTCTCTAGAGAACTGAGGTTCTCCTTGTCAAGGAACAGTGCTTAGAGACTACTGTGGGACAGTGGTCTTGTACCCTGTAAAGGTTTGTCACTTGTATTGGTTTAATAAAATCATGATTGGCCAGTAGCCAGGCAGGAAGTATAGGTGGGCAACCAGAACAGGAGAATTCTGGGAAGAGGAAAGGCTCAGTCTGCAGTTGTCACCCAGACACAGAGGAAGCAAGATGAGAATGCCTCACTGATAAAAGGTACCAAGCCATGTGGCTAACACAGATAAGAATTATGGGTTAATGTTAGGTGTAAGAATTAATTAATAAGAAGCCTGACCTAATAGGCCAACCAGTTTATAATTAATGTAGACATCTGTGTGTTTCTTTGGGACTGAGTGGCCGTGGGACCAGGTGGGACAGAAACCTCTGTCAACAAGAGACCATACTTTATCCTACAGTGGAGTAGATGTGTGCTCACTTCCTATACATTTACCATATCACAGTGGCAGTACTGATTGCTCATTGAGATTGTGTGATGTTTTTTCCAAGTACCTGTAAAAATCCCATGGCAAGGCTGGGACCAAACTCGCATCGCCACAGTGCTCTGCCTTTATCAGTCATGCCCTTTGCATGATGACCACAGCATCTCCCTGTATGTGAGTGTGTTGGTAGGGATTATTTAGTAGCAGAAGAAGAATAATAAGCAGATATGCCATCCAATTTTCTTAGTATTAGTTTTTTAAAAAGAGTCTCCGGACATTAGCAGGAAATGAGTGAGGAAGCGTGTCATAATACTACCTGAAACAGGAAACCAGGACCTGACTCTTATGTAAGTGTCTTTTCTTGGGGTTGACTCTGGAAACTTGTGCACTTTGGCTCCAGATTCTCGCCAACCTCATAAAAATGGCAAAATAAAAATATGGGCAATAAAAACATGAGGTCTTTAATAAAGTGCTCATTCATAGAACTATTACTCTGATGATTTACTATCAAGAAATACTGTCCAGTGCCTTTCCTGACAGATTAACAGCCTCAGAAAGTCTCCAGACTGCTTTCCAGAGCTCTGGTTTTGAGGTAGGAAACATTTTTATTAGGCAAGTCCAGATGTATGGGAGAGGCTGGAGTAGCCACACAGCTGGGGTGTCGTGTCTACAAAATTTGGCTTTGTTGCATTGCTTAAAGACTATGTTAAGAGCCAAGTGTGATGGTGCACACTTTTAATCTTAGTATTCAGGAGGCAGAGGCAGGAGGATATCTGTGAGTTAGTGACCAGACTGGTCTACATAGTAAGATCCTGTTTCTAAGGAGAAAAAAAAAATCCAAGTGATTTATCATGTGTGTTAAATATATTATTTGGAAATCTTTGGCAGTTATTTTGTGTGTTTGGGTACTGGGAACAGAAGTGAAGATAATATGCCTGTTAAGCACATGTACCCCTCAGCTGTACCACAGATGTTGCAGTGTGTTTTGAAATCTTTCAAAGCTTGCTACTTTTATGCCTGTTATCTTAAAAAAAATTCAACTTCGTTAAAAGTAGTCACTTTACCCACACCCGTCATACACACTTTTCTTAGAACCTAGAAGTTAAATAAATGCCCTGCACTACAAATAGCCTCTTTCATATTTTCTCGAGTAGAATGAGGAAACTAGGGACTGGTACTGTTTTGGGACCCAGACATGCCTAGGTTTGAAATGATGACCCTTCTGTATTATCTTTCTCACTGTGCTACATTAAGTAGTGTGGAGAGCAGAGCCTGACGTGGTGGGCAGAGGAGTTAAGAAGCAGCTATAGTAGTTGTAGTCATTGTCTGCATCTCAGGATTTGGTTCCTCTATTAGACAAGCCTCAGGGGACACCTGGGATTGTGTAGCCTGTAGGTAATTTTATGAGAGACTATGTTGATTAGGTTAATTGAGATTGGAAAACCCACCCTAGAAATGGGTGACACCATTCCCTAGGCTTGTGTCCTGGACTAGAGAAGGAGCGAGCTAGCTGAGCACATTGAGTTTGCTATGGGACCAGCTCTTGGTGCTTCCACTGCGTTGACTTCCCCAACATGGTGGACCACACCCTTAAACTGCCAGGGAGAAAAAAATAAACCTCTGCTCCCTTGAGCTGCTTTTGCCAGGCTTGTTTGTTTGTTTATTTTCTAGACAGCTCTGGCTGTGCTTTAACTCACTTGGTAGACCAGGTTGGCCTTGAACTCGCAGAGATCCACCTGCCTCCCAAGTGGTGGGTTTAAAAGTGTGTGCCACAGCTGCCCTGCTATTGTTGGGACTATGGTTCTGGCTCCAGAATCCCTTGCCTATGAAGTCCCTCCCAGGCATGCAACTTTTCCTTTGAACATCTGGTTTCTTTTAAAATTATCTGTGAAATGGGAAACATGCTTAAGGCTGTATCTTATATTTATTTTTAGTATTAGGTTATAGTTAATATTCCCTTGATATCTGTGGGGGCTCCAATCCAGGATGCCCCTTGGGTTGCAAAAACCTGTGGATGTTCAAGTCATTCTATAAAACACTATAGTTTAGTGTGCATATTGTCTCATAGATTTTAGATGATCTCTAAATTACTTCTAATACTTAATATAAGCAAAATGGCACACGAACTACGATTTAGCAAGAATTTGTGCGGGAAAGGTCTGCACTTCATTTCCTTCCTGTTTATTTTTGGCTGTTGTTGGCTGGCTCCATGTGTGTGGAAGCCACAGCTACAGCAAGCACATGGTAAGATTCATGCCGTATTCAGGGTGACTCCAGAACATGATTTATTTTTACTTCTCTCTCCTCGGGACTCACTTTTATCTAGAGATTAAAATAAATATGAGAGTGTTTGAGGAGAAGAGGCAGGGGGAAGAGTTCCCAGAAGCAAGAAATGATCAGACTAGATCCCTGAGGAAACTAAAGCTGTCTGATACCACACGCCATGTTGGAAGAAACTTTCAAGTAATTTCTTACCTAGACCCCAGCTCTTGTAGGAAATATGAGTTATTTATTGTTGGTTACTTATTTTGGGATAAGGTCTCACTATGTAGCTAGTTGGGGGCTATGTAGACCAGCCTAGGCTCAAACTCACAGAGATCAACTTACCTCTGCCTCCCAGGCACTGGGGTTAAAGGCGAGCGCCATGCCTGGCATATTTTATTCTTTAATTCATTAGCTATTTTTTGGTAGTTCTGGGCCTTGACCCCAGGGCCTTGTATATTCTAGGCAAGAGCTTTAAAGGCTTTAACATTTAATCTTTAACATTTCCCATACGACCCGGTGTCTGACTCTTTCTCAAGCTTCCCCAGAGCTGTAAAGTCTCTGATGTTCCTACAGTTCCAGGTGGGGCAGCTCCCCAGCAAAAGAGGTTGAGACCAGACAGAGTTTCTCCAATTTATGCTCTAATCCTGGTAGTGTCTTATTTCCCGGCGTAAACTGAAATAGCATTTATTCCTCCTCTCGTCCCTTCCTGTCCCATCCCCTCCCCTCTACTCCCCTTCCCTTCCCTCTCTTCCCCTATCCTTCCTTTCCTTTTTTGCTTCTTCACAGCTCTGCAGATTGAACCTATGGCTCATTCATGCAAGGCACGTGACCCTCAGACATACTTTCTTTACTTAGAAAAAAAAAATTCTTGGAGACCAGATCTTGTTAAATTGCCCAGACTGGATATGAATGCATTCCATAGCTCAGGCAAGCCTTGACCCTTCTCAGCCTCCCAAGTAGCTAGGATTTCCTGCCTGTTCTATCAGGCCTAGTTGAAATCCCTTTTATTTATGGCCACATGGTAAATGTTTTGAAGCCATTTCTAGGTCTCTTTCTTTGGCTAAGCAGCCCAAGGGTTTTCCCAATGCTCTTCACTGATACCCTCTGAGTGTAGTATAAGAAGCTAAGGTGTTCTTCTCTCCAGATGAGGAATGAGCATGAAAACAAACAGGAATGTAACACCTGCTGAGGAGGTCGAAGTTACAGGTGTTTCTGGGGCTCCAAAGTAGAATCAACAACCAAGCCAAGGAATGATGTAGGACTGTGGATTGTACTCCCTACCGTGAAACAGGAAGAATTCAATCCTGTTACTTTTTCTGTCCCCCCTCTTTTTACTTCTTAGCTTTTATTATATGATTGTATCGACATTGTCACGATTTGCATTCTGACTTTTTATTAAAATTTATCAGATGGTTTATCTTTAGGGTCATTCTAAAAATTTAGAAATCAGAATAGCATTTAAAGATTCCATGATACAAAGTTTTTTATTATTTATTTATTTATTATTGTGGTTCTAATCTTAGCCATGTTAGAACCCCTGTTTTCCTGCTGAAAAGGTCCAGTAGGAACTGTCCGTGGTCCTCCAGGCTCAGGCTGACCAGCCCAGAGCAGTGTTTTCGGCTCTGTAGTGCAGCCCAGGAACACAGTGGCTTCTGGGGCAGAGAAATCCACGGTCAGCCAGCACTGAGCTTTATAATAATTTGCTAAAAGACTTCCAAACTTCAGCTACCATTGCCCTTTTCAGTATACACAAAGCCATTGGGACAGCTCGGATTCGGGAAAGGTCCACTCACCTGCAGGAAAAATGGTTCTGTAGCTTCTGCCTCACTGAGCATCTGTTAGAGTAAACAAAACAATCCTTCTGGACTACACTTATATACTTCGGAGGGGTATGCTTGGATTTGAAGACGTTTGTAGAAGTTGATGGCATGTGGTGACATGCTCTTCTGTCTCATGAGAGAAGAGAGACAGGGGGATCAAGTTAAAGTTAAAGGCTAGCCTGGTCTCCATTGTAAGTTCTAGACCAGCTGGAGCTACAAAGATTCCGTCTCAACAAGGCAAAAAACCAAGAAAAACAAAGACACAAGAGTAAGCCCTTCTTACAGAGATTTGTTGAAACCAGGTACACCCTCGTGCCTGGCTTCCTAGAGATTTTAAGGTGATTTCTTCACGTTCAAGATATTTAATTTTAATTTGTATTAAAATAAAAGAAGTAATGCTGCTTTCAAAAATCTATGGTTAGTGCTGTGTCAGCAGACAGTTCTCCGCATTGTTCTGTAAGGTATAGTGTCACTCGGTGATACATAACTATAATCTAATTGAATAATTTTGAATATTTGTCATTTCCATACTTAATAATTTAGTTTATACTTATGTTTTTTGGGGGGGAATGGAATTGTAGTTTTAAAAGATGTTCGCATATTTTATTTTGTTATGTAGTATTATATGAAAAATTTATACCCAAGTTGTCCCTGTTTACACAAGTGTGCCTGTGTGGCAGGAATTGCAGGATTTATTTATTAATCTTAACTGTGGTTGGCAGAATTAAACAACTGACTTTTTAAATTTATATAATTAGTTTAGAATTGGGAGGATTAAGGTTCAGCCAGAAGTTCCCACCTCGACAAAAACTAATTGTATTTTCAAAAAAATAATTTGATCCCAGGCATTATAGAAATCCATATTGTAGCTAGCAAGTTCATGATAGGAATCAATTGTGCCTGTGTGTCATGCATGAATGTGTATGTGCGTACCAGTTCTTTTCTTTTGAACCACCAACCAACTCCCAAGTCATGATACGGAGACTTATTAGTTATGAATGCTTGGCCTTAGTTTATGCTTGTTTCTTGCTAGCTTTCTTTCTTTAACTTAATTGAACCTGTTTCTCTTTATCTACCTTTAATCTTGGACTCTTTACTTTTTCTTTCTTTAGGTCCTATGTATGCAGTGTAATGACCAGGCTAGCTTAATATGAAACAGCAAATTTTAATGAAGGGATAGCTTACAACACCAGGGATCCAGTGATGGGCAGGAAATACAAAAAGGGACCAGCGGGGCTCACACCCACCAGATTTATATGTAAACATTAGCCCGAGGCGAACACGCCCCCCCATTGGGCTGGGCTTCCCCTACATCTCCCCCTTTTGTCTAAATAAGACAGAACTAAACCAAATACAACTATATACAATAGTAACAAATAATAAATATAACAAACAATATTGAGCAAGAAACATATAACAAAAGTTTTGCTAAACATTCTATCTCAAGGAGTCTAAATAATGTAGAGAGTAATTACAATTATCTAATCTTCAACTCTGTCAAAGATCTGAGAAGGGAATTAATATTACTTAACAAATGAGAGATATCCAAAATGTGCAACAAATGACAGAGACAACTGACTACCTGGGCAATCACCCAAAGTCTCGTTTGTAATGTTGAGTCAACCAACTTTGGCTAAGGCCTAACATAACTGACATACCATTATTAAAGGCAAGGAACTTTCTTAGAACTATCCTACCCTGTCTTGGCAAGATAAGACAATCCTGTTTCATTCACTTATGGATATTCTGTATCTTTGTCAGTAGTTGAGGTATGGGCTTTTCTTAACCCAAAGGCCAAGAAGACAAGCTCCCAGTGGAGTGTCTTTGGTGCTCAACGTTCTCTCAGGAATAGAGTGGTGTTGCCAGGAGTGATTGTGTCTCATTGGCACAGAATTCTAGGATAGATTAAAGGCCATTTTCTACAGCTCTTCAAAGAGGCTGAAGATTATACTATCTATACTATCTATACTAAATATAATCTCTATGTATCTAAAAAACCTGATTAACCTAAAAATAAATATGACAAACATATAATTCTCAATACCTATCTAACTTGAAGACTAAGAGAATAAACAACTGTGCAATATATGAAGACAATGATCTTCAACTGTAAAGAATGTCATTACATATCAAATGTAAACAATGTTATTATATAAATGATATCAGAGGTAGAAATGTACATTGTAATATGGTAGATGTATCAATACAATATAGACAAAGTTATAAGCATACTCTTATACAAAAATAGAGGTAGGAACACTCACATTCAATATTCAATATATCAATATACAAGAAACAGTACCAATACGATTTTCTAAAAACAGTAATTCACAAATACCAATCATCCCATCAAACCAGTTAATCCCCCCCCTTTTTTTTTTAAAAAAAAAATACCCCTAATTCCATAAAATATCTCCCCCATCCCCTCAACCCTAAACCAACCACTAAATGATATCCCTAACCCTGAGGGCAAACTCTGTTGGGAGAGGGGACGTTGTCCTCTAAGATTGCTTCTAGCTGACATGGGGGCGACGTTCTTCTTAGCGGGTCCTGTGAAAGCAAATGATGGTAAAATTCCCAAATTAACCTTTGACCTAAGAAAATTGTATCCTTCTGGAGTCTTTGATGGAGTTGAAGAATGGTTAGTTATAGTTATAGTTTTCCTTAGTTATGATAAAAGATAAAGTAGATATAAATATTGTAACTGTAATTCTTGCTTTATAACTGTTTTGTTATATGTAATTTTACTATGTTAAAGTGAAAGCCTTTCTTTTTTGTTTAAACAGAAAAAAGGGGAAATGATGGGGGAGAGTCTTCTGTTTTGTGTTAATTTCATTGGTTAAATAAAGAGACTGCCTTGGCCCTTTAAGAGGACAGAAAATTAGGTAGGCGGAGAAGACTGAAAAGAATGCTGGGAGAAAGAAGCCGAGTCAGGCAGTCGCCATGATTCTCCCACTCCAGACAGCCACAGGTTAAGATCTTCCCTGGTAAGCCACCTCTTAGGCTACACAGATCATTAGAAATGGGTTAGATCAATATGTAAGAGCTAGCCAATAAGAGGCTGGAACTAATGGGCCAGGCAGTGTTTAAAAGAATACAGTTTCCGTGTAATTATTTCGGGTATAAAGCTAGCCGGGCGGGCGGCCGGGTGCCAGGAACGTAGCCCGCTGCTCCGATCACTACAGTCCTACTCTGAACTGCTGGCTGGCAGCTGCCTGCAGCTCCTTCTCTTTCTCCCTCAATCTTTTTCATCCTTCTTTTCTAGATTCCTCCTCTTATTTATTTTCTCTGCCCACCACCCCGTTCAGCTTTTTAATTAGGTCAATCAGGTGCCTTAGGCAGGCAAGGTGAACCAGCAACACGCCTTTTCATCATTAACAAAGGCAGCAGAAGCAAATGTAACTCATCTTTATACAGTTTTGTAATTGTGAGTTACTGTCTTTAGACAAATATATTGGTATAGATTCTTGTATATTCATGCAAAGTTAAATTATATTGACTATTGTACGCATGCATGTTTCTACCTCTGTTTAAAACATTTTTTATGTATTGACATATATTGTATTGATATATATTGTATATATTTACCATATTGCAGTGTACATTTCTACCTCTGATTAAGATATTTATATAATATTTGTGTATTGATATATATTTACCTACTGCAATGTATATTTGTACATTGTTTATATTTGGAGGTCATTGTCCTCATTTGTTTCACAGTCGTTTATTGTCTTAGTCTTTAAGTTAGATAGATATTGAGAATTATATAGACTAATAGTCATCTAAGTTTGTCATTTATAATAGACTAATCAGGTTCTTTAGATATATAGAGATTATACTCAGTATAGATAGATAATCTTCAACTTCTTCAAAGAGCTGTAGAAAATGGCCTTTAATCTAACTCAGAGTTTTGTGGTAGTGAGACACAATTGCTCCTGGCAACACCACTCTATTCCCGAGAGAATGTTGAGCACCAAAGACACTCCACCTGGAGCCTTCTTTTTGGCAGAACTGGCCTTGGGGCAAAGAAATGCCCATACCTCAACGACTGACAAAGATACAGAGCGTGCATCAATGGATAAAACAGGGCTGTCATATCCTGCCAAGACAGGGTAAGATAGTTTTGAAAAGTTGCTTGCCTTTGAAAATGGTATGTCAGTTATGTTAGGCCTTAGCCAAAGTTGGTTGCTTCAACGCTGCTAACGTGATTTTGGGTGATTGCCCAGGTAGCCAGTTGTCTCTGTGATTTGTTGCATGTTTTGGAAGTTGTTTTACTGAACTTCCTAATTACCCAGGTAACATTATTTCCCTTCTCAGATCTTTGATGGGGTTGAAGACTATATAAATGTAGTTACTTTCTCTCATGACTTGGCCAAGTTATTTATTATACAAGACCTAAGCTAGTTAGAATAGGATATTTGTACTTATTGTATATAATTTCATAGTAGGTTTAGAACTCTCTTATTTAAACAAAAGGGGGAGGTGTTGCGGGAGGTCCTCCCACTCCTCCAGCCTATCACCGCTGAGATACCAGCCCATTGGGGCGTGGTCTCTTTCCCTTTAAAAAAGCGGCCACTTCCCTCTCCTCTCTCTCTTCACTTCCTGCTCCGCTGGCGACTAGACTCCTTTCCTGGTTGCGTAGAGGGCTGTTGCCTGGGACAGTGATCTGTAAGTTTTTCCCCTTTAAATAAATACCACCCTAATAATCATAACCCCGAATTGGTGTGGCATTGTTTGTGACTTACGCCTTCATTTTGGCGCCCAACGTGGGTGCCAAGTAATATTCCATAGCATAAACTAATGTAACCAATCTTTATACAGTTAAAGTAATATTCTATAGAATAAACTAAGGTAACACATCTTTATATAGTTAAAGTAATATTCCATAGAATAAACTAATGTAACACATCTTTATACAGTTAAAGTAATATTCCATAGAATAAACTAAGGTAACACATCTTTATAAATTTAAAGTAATATTCCATAGTATAAACTAAGGTAACACATCTTTATAAAGTTAAAGTAATATTCCATAGTATAAACTAACACATCTTTGCCTAGTTAAAATAATATTCCACAACATATGTTTGTGTGTGTATCTGTCTTGCATGAATATGTATGTGTTTGTGTGTGTGTATGTCTTGCATGAATATGTATGTGTTTGTGTGTGCATGTTTATCATGCACGATTATATATGTGTTTGTGTGCCTGTGGAGGCTGGTGATTGATGGAGACTCTCTCCCTCTTCTGCTCAGTACCTTATTTTTGAGACAGGACTTCTCTGTGAACCTGCAGCTCACTGATGAGGTCACACTGGCTGCCCTGCCAACTCTGGTGATCTATATATTTTTTCCCCATCCAGCAGACCTCTTGACTTTTTCATGTGGGGTCTGGGAACTCAAACTCAAGGTTCTTGTGCTTTTGAGACTAGCACTTTACCCGCTGAGCCCTCTCTACAGAGATATTGAAAGACTTTTTTTTCCTTCAGATAGATTTCTGCCTTTCATTGAACACTTTCTGTTATTTGTATATGATTTTGTTAAATGTAATGGTGAAGTTATTATTATTCATTTACTGACTTTAGCCTACTGAGCTTAAAGATTTTATTATTATTATAATTTTATTATTATTGTTATTACTGTCTTGATATTTTTTGAGATAGGATCCCTGCATGTAGTCCCATCCTGGAACTTGCTAATGTAGGTCAGGCTGGCCTTGAACTTACAGAGATCCACATGCTTCTGCTTCCCAAATGCTGGGATTAAAAGCATATAGTACTACACCCAGTAAGATCTGTTAATTATTACAAAATGTCTTAAGCGTTGCCTTCCGCCTAGGGCCTGCCCTTACTTACAGATGTATTCTCAGTGGAGCTCACTTGTGAGCTTTCTGGGAAAGAAGCTGTTTTTTTCTCCTCCCATGTCAGTGTGGTCTGACAGCTGCCACCAGGTCATGCCTAGCCATGGTCATGTCACCTCATGTCTCATGCTTCAGAGCATCCTTGAGGTAGCCACTCATCCAGACTCCAGCCCGGTGACCTGCTGCAGGGGACTGGGAAGGTAATTGATTTGCAGTCCCGAGGACACCTATTTCCAGTAGAACAGAGTGGCCGAATCCCAGAGAGATTAATTAGAGTGCCGGGGAGCGGCTGTCCCCAAGGTCTGCTGCTGGCTCCCGCTCCTTTATTTCCTAGGGAAACAGCGTAGAGTCTGCTGGGACGGATATTTCCAGAAAAAAAAAAAACACACAACGAAGCTACTCTTGTGATTTTAATTAAACATCATGACTGGTGCTTGGATTTACAAAGAGGCAATGCTTGGTTTAGGGCAGTGGTTCTCAACCTTACCGATGCTGGAACCCTGTAGTATAGTTTCTCCTGTTGTGGTGACCCCCACCCCCAGCCGTTAAAATTATTTTGTTGCTACTTCATAACTGTAATTTTGCTACTGTTGTGAATTGTAGCGTAAATATCTGATATGCAGGACATCGGAGAAGCAACCACTAAAGGTGTCGGGTGACCCACAGGTTGAGAACCACTGTTTTAGGGTATGACTAAGTTGGTAGTAGATAGTAGGTTAGAAACATTTTTAAAAGCTGAAGTATTTTAATTAACCTTGGTGCTCTTTTGGTGTTAGATGAGATTTGATTAATCTACTTCAAATTGTAAGTCCACATACTCTAGCGTCTGAGGTCAGAAAAGGGTGTCAGAGCCCCTGGAACTGGAGTTCTAGATGGTTCTGAGACACTGCGTGGGTGCTGGGAATCAAACTGGGGACCCCTGGAAGGGCAGCTAGTGCTTTTAACCACGGGGTGATCTCTGCAGCCCAAACAACTTATTTAATAACTTCATGAAGACATGGAGAGACCGTGGAACTAGAACTGTAATGCACACCTAACCCTAAGTCCTTGGAGTCGCAGGTACGCTAGGTAAATGTAGACCTCATCAAATGCAGATATACCCTTTACTGTTTGCATTCTGTAATCTTTCAGGACTTGCTCAGCGCCTTGGATGCCAAAACAGCCCTAGAGAGGGAAGCTAAGCTCTTCCAAGAAAGGCTGCTTGCTGCGCAGCGAGCCTGGGAGGCGTCAAAGCAAGAGCTGAACCAGCTGAGGAAAAACTGCCAGCAGCTGGACCTGAGCTTGAAGGTCAGCAGGGATGCAGCCGCAGGCTCGCAAAGCCAGATCTCCTCCTTCAGGGAGAAACTCGCAAAGGTCCTTGGCAGCGGATTGGATATGGCTGGGTCCGCAGAGGACGCCATATTGGAGAGGATTCGAGAGCTGCGCATCCAGGAAGAGAGCAAGAAAAGGGTGAGTAGGCCATGGCCCCTTACAAATTCCTCAGCAGTCACTCAGCACACAGCAGCCATGTCTTGGAATTAGTGTTTGTACCACGTTTAGATGTACATAGGATGACCCGAGTCACTGATGGAGTTGGAGCTGGCCATGCGGAACTCTGTTTCTCCTGCAGTTAGTCATGGGGCGTGAGCTCTGGCAAGACCCTGAGATCATGGTTTCTGCAATTTTCAATGACTTTTTCTGTTTCTTTTTCTCTTCCTTCTCCATCCCCTGCCTCCATGTGCCTCTGTGTGGTGTGTATGTGTCTGTCTGTGTGTGGTCTGTATGTACCTAGTTGCATGTGCCCGTGTGTGGTGTTTGTGTATCTGTTTGCATGTGTCTCTGTGTTGGCCGAGACTGCTTGTTTGTTTCCCTGACTGCTCAGACCCAAATAGTCACACAGAAATTATATTAATTATAACACTGTTTGGCCAAGATTCCGCTATGTTTTTAGCCAACTCTTTTTTGAATTAACCTGTTTCTATTAATCTATGTAGCAGCACAAAGCTGTGGCTTATTGGTAAGGATCCAGCATCTGTCTGCTTCGGCAGCTACAAGGCATCTCCCTGACTCCACCTGTTCTCTCTATATCTCTGTTCAGATTTCCTGCCTGGCTTTACTCTGCTAACAAAGCTGAAACAGCTTTATTCATTAACTAATGATAATAACACATATTCATACCACACAGAGGGGGATCCCACATCACCTTTCTTTTTCTGTCTAAATAAAAGGATGTTTTTAACTTTAACCTAGTAAAATTACATATAACAACAGGTTCAAGCAAGAATTATAGTTCTATTTAGTCTATTTGTATCTGGCAAAACTAAAGAAAATATACTATCATTTGTTTTATCTTTGTGAGTCTAAAGTTTCATATATAATTTATCTTTTATTATAACTAAGGAAAACTATAGCTATCTGTCTTCAACTCTTCAAAGACCCCAGAAGGATATAATATTACCTAAGCAACTTCTAAAACTCTAGAAATGACAGAGACATCTTGTTGCCTGGATTGTCATCCAAAGTTCTTCTGTACTGTTGGGGCATCCATCTTCATCTTACAGGCCCATAGTATCCAGAAGACTTTTCCATGAAGCAGAAAATCTGAAGATCTATTTTGCCTTGTAATGGAAAAGTTCATCAGTTGCTTTCTTCTGTGTCCCGCAGAATGTCTGGCAGACTCTTTCATGAAGCAAGAACCCTGAAAGACTGTCTCACCTTTAAGCAAGTTCAGAAGTCATTTTTCTATGGGTCCTGCATGTCCAGTTCATACAGCGTACAGCAATCTAGTCAAGAGCAGTTTCTTGCTCAAATGGTTAGCAAACTCCATAAGGAGCCTCATTGATGCCCATAATCCTCTTGAAGTAATTGGCACTGCCAAAATCAGACATATCTTACTATTGAGATAAGCCTAAGTTCTTAAAAACCCTTCAAATGCCTTAATCTATAGGTCTTTGGAGTGCTGAAGATTATCTATCTAGCTGAAATATATCTCTGAAATATATCTAGAAAACCTAAATACCATGACTAAAAGTTTGGTTATTGTAGATGATATCTATTAACCTGTATTTCTTAATTATATATTACATTTTTAATGAGCTGTATAAACATAATACCTTAAACAAGGTAGAAATATACATACATACAGTGTAGCAAATTGACTTAAATTTGTATAAATAGTTCAAAGCCCATACCAATGCAAGGCATTCATTTCTTACCATCTTTCCCCTCCCCTTTTTAGAAAGTTTAGCAATTTGTACATAGTTTTCTCCAAACTGCTTCCTGCTGTTTGTTGGGTGAAGTATTTTTATGGGCTCATGAAGACCTTTAAAGGGGTCTTGTTCCATCAAACCACATCAGTCTGGAAGGAATCCATAGGTTCTCATCTTCTGGGAAAACAAAAACAGAACCTCTTTTTCAAAGCAACATATCCTTAGACCCAAATCTTGAAGTCAAGATGCTTTTATGTTGGTTTAGCTTAGCCACCCTAGAAAGTCCTGTCCCTGCCTTTCAAGGCTAGAATTACAGGCGAGCCACCCAACCCCCAGTCATTGACCTTCACTCTTGGTTCTGGAGTCCCGCGTTTGGCCCCCTTGCTTACACAGTGAGCACTTCAACCATGGGGCTATCTCCCCAGCCCCAGTGGATTATTTATTTTTCAGTACTGAAGATGGAACCCAGACTCTCCTACTTGGAAGGCAGCTCTATCAGTGGCCTGCCATCCTGGCTTTTTAGATTCTACTTTCTCATCTTATTAGCAACTAGTACAAAGTTCACAGTCCCTGTTCAAAGCTGTAAAGTGTAGTAATAGGAGCGGTGGGGCTGCGTCCCTGGCACCCCGGCTGCCTGGCTAGCTTATGCCCCGAAATAATTACACGGACACTGTATTCTTTTAAGCACTGCTTGGCCCATTATATCTAGCCTCTTCTTGGCTAACTCTCGCACCTGGACTAGCCCATTTCTAATAATCTGTGTAGCCCACGAGGTGGCTTACCAGGGAGATTCTAGCCTACATCCATCCTGGGTTGGAGCTTCATCGCATATGCCTGGGAGAGGGGAGCATGGCATCTGCTCCAGAGAGCAGAGCTGTTGAGTCTGAGCTCACTTCCTCTTCCTCCCAGCATTCTGTTCTGTTTACTCCTCCCACCTATGTTTTAACCTATCAGGGCCAAGCAGTTTCTTTATTGCTTAACCAATGAAATCAACAGATTGATATATGACACTCCCACATCAGTAAAGCTCTTTGAGTTCATCAAGTCTTGTTATTTTTGGGGAGTGAGTGGTGTTTTTGAGGTGCAGTTTCATTATATAACTCAGTTGGCTTCCAACCCACAGGACCACCCCCCCCCTTTATAAGGCCTCCTGAGGGCAAGAATTGCAGGCCTGTTCCACCACACTCGCCAGTGTGTTTTCAAATTTAGGGTATTCATGGGCTTGTAAACTAAATATATAACAAAGCTATATATCAACCATGCACAGTTCTCCACAACTGGTCTAGACTGTACCCATTGCCAGCCACACTCATTGTGCTCCAGCGGAGCCTGTGAGCCACTCTAGAGGGGATGAATGGAGATTAAATAGCCTGAGTCATTGAGGGTTTGCTGTCCTGCAGGGTCAGGTCAGGCCAAGACTTGCTAGGAAATAAGTTACCAGGATTTGCCTCCTAAGATTATTGTTTACTAGTGGCAGTCAACGGAACAGTTGTTATAGGTTCATTAACATGTTGTTAATGAACAAAAATCAAAACAACAAATGTTAACTGTTACTGTTGTGTCTCCTCCCCTTCGTCCTTGCTTCTGTCTTCTTGATTTTTAATTTTTTTAAATTTTTGAGTGAATGTGGTGTGTAAATGTGTGTGTGTGTGTGTGTGTGTGTGTGTGTGTGTGTGTGTGTGTTTATTTGTAGAGGCTAGAAGTTGACCTTGGGTCAATATTGCTCCTCAGGGTACCACTCTTTTTTTTTTTTTCTCTTGAAACAGAGTTTTTCAATGGCCTGAAAACCACTAGTAGGTTCTATTGCCTGTCCAAGAGCCCAGAGATCTGTTTGTCTCCACCTTACCAGGCCCTGCTTTTGTTCCGTAGGTTCTGCTGACTGAATTCAGGTCCTTTCAATGCAGTGATTTACAGCTGAGCCCTCTTGCCAGCCCCATGATGACTTTTGTTTTTTTAAAAAGTTAGTTTAGAAAGGCACTTGTAAATTTAAAAACAAACCAATAATCATCAACCAAAAATCCGTGCTTGCTCTACAAGTAATTCTCATGGCCTTCTTAGCCCAGTGCACGGCGTTTTTATAGTTGAACTGCACCCTGTAGCGTATACATATCGCTGAGGGTTAGAGCACCTTTTCCTGTGACTCAGTTTATACATTGGAAGTCAACTGAAGCAGAAAATAATTTCCTGGGCTGGGAGGAGCTTCAGGAAGATGTCTTGAGTGGTAGGGCATATGCATTGGTGGCCAGTGTTCTCCCCACACACTTTATTGCTTTTCATTGTGTTTATCTCAGCTTCCCCTTCCTATTTTAATTCCGGCGTGTGAAACATGGCGTACAGTTGCCAGAATGATGTGTATGTTTACTTTCTGAAGCAAAGTGGTGTAAATTGGTTAAGCTGGCTCTGCTCCCCCGACTCCCCATACAAATGAGAATGATTCAGCCTTTTTAGTGTCATTCTCGACCTCCCCTACCCTGTAATCTTTCTCAGTAGCTGCGCTTCCCATTTCAAAGCCCCAAATCAAGCCTGTGGCTGGTCTCTTGCATGACTCATCTTCAAGTAAAATCAGGAGAAAATGGATTTTGCACATTGTCTTAGAAATGTTTTCGAAGAATGGACGCTTTACAAATCGCCGACTCTGTTTGTGGAGGGCTGCTTCTTGCTGCCAGCTGCCGTGGCCACAGGCAGCCAGCTGTGGAGTCCTCCATGTGAAGGCCCTGCAGGCTTGGCCCGGCACACTGCCCACTTCGTGTGCATTCTTACATTGCTTTTCTTGTTTACTCCGTGGCTATCCATTCTGCCTCTTCTAGAATTGAATTCTCAGTGGAACTGAGGTCACTGCCTCCACCTCTTCACTAAGTCATTTCTGCTTCTCCCTTGAATGTCTGCTTCTGGCAATTTAATTTCTCTTTAAAAAGCTATGCCATATCTTAGAGCAGGGATTCTTAACTGTGGAACTGTTGATATTTAGACTGCAGAGTCATTTTTTTTGAGGGTCTTATGAAACCAGACTATTCTTGAACTCATGATCTTTTTTGTCTCTGCTTCCTGGGTGTGCACCCTCACACCTAGCTCTGTATAGGATAATGTATATGTATATGCATTTGTGTGTGTGTGTGTGTGTGTGTGTGTATGTGCTGTGTGCTTGTGTTTGTATATATAGGTGTATGTGTGTATATATATATATATATATGCATGAGTATATATGTGTAAGTGTATATCTGATGGAGGAGGGTCATCTTTCTATCTGTTGTTTCATTGGTTAAATAAAGAAACTGCCTTGGCCCTTTAATAGGACATAAAATTAGGTAGGCGGAGTAAACAGAACAGAATGCTGGGAGAAAGAAGCTGAGTCAAGGAGTCACCATGGTTCTCCCACTCCAGACAGACGCAGGTTAAGATCTTTCCTGGTAAGCGCACCTTGTGGTGCTACGTAGATTATTAGAAATGGGTTAAGAGGCTAAAACTAATGGGCCAAGCAGTGTTTAAAAGAATACAGTTTCCGTGTAATTATTTCGGGGCATAAGCTAACCATGTGGGCGGCCGGGTGCCGGGGATGCAGCCCTGCCGCTCCTATTACAACATATATCTGTGTTTATCTGTGTATATGTGTGTGTGGCAGGTGGTAGTAGTGTCCTGTGTGTTGTAGAGTGTTACCAGTGTCCTAGCCTCTGCCTGTTAGATCCCAGGGCAACCCTCAGTCCCAATTTGAGACAACTATTGTGTCTCCAGACATAATCAAATGTTTCCCTGACAAGGACAAAGTCATCCCTGTTTGGAACCTTCTGCCTCAGAGGAAGGCCCTGCTGCTGAGTCCCCAGGAATCCAAAAGAACCCTCTGAATGTTATTTAGCCTAGAATTTCAGGAAATATAATAGATGACGAAGAACAAAGACCCCTTGCATGATAGCTCACATGCAACATTTTTGGATTTTACATTTTGTGGCAAAGTTTTCCCCCTTTTGAGGTATTTCCTAACTTACTAATCTGGATGAGAATTGATTATATGTAGAGATGATGCGACCTGATCAATTTCTCCCCATTTCCTGAATTAAATACAGAGTCACACGAGCTCATCCACCTTGGAGTAGATATTCCTTCTGCGGGCTTTGCTTACTGCCTCACCTGAAAGTCTCACAGTCTGGAGGCTCTGCGGGTGCTGTGGACATAACCTGGTGCTCCTGAAGACCCGAGGGAAGTTCCACAGCCCTAGTCCTCCAAATCTCACAGCCCCTCATCATTTTCCTGCCACTCACTGGAGCAGACATTTCCCAAAATGCACTGACAGACTTCCACTGCTCAGCTACTGTCAAAAATAACTCTTTAAGGTCATGTCTGGGTGTGATGGAGTCTGAACAGCCAGAGGTGTACCGCCTCCATCCTCCCTAGTTGTCATTGGTCCCTAGCTCTGCACTAACAAAGCTCCGCTAACTGGGTGGCATCAGCACAGCTTCCTAGCTCACAGTTCTGTAGTTAGAATTCTGCCGTCAAGGTGTAGTTAGGGCTGGTTCCTGTGTTTGTATAGCTCACCTGGCTTCTGATGGTTCAAGGCCCTCCCTGGCTGGTGCATGGGTTTGCCCCACATTTTCTGCAGTATCTGCCTTTTATACATGTCTGATTTTGCATCCAAATTTCTTTTATAAACTTTTAGACACTGGAAACTAACCAGATCTCACCCCAACAACATTATTTGCAAAGAGCTTATTTCTAAATAAGCCCCATTCTGAGAGCCTTAAAACATCAGCTTACCTTTTTTGCCGATACCAAGTTAACCCATAACAGAAGTCAGCTTGGACAAAGAGGGAGGGAGCAGTGTTAGATAGAGGACATTGTTGGCCCCATGCACTGACGTGGAGGAAGGGGAATGTGGCTGATGTTAAGCTGGCTGATAACTTACTTTATATACTTCCAAAATGAAAGATATTATTTGAATAAGAGAAAAAAGTTGTTTATGTCCAAAAGCTTCCAGACCTTAGGTGCCCCAAGAGGCTTTCTTTGGTCACAGAGCTCTGGAGTTGTTTGGTAGAGTCTCAAAAGCAGAAGGCCTCACTGGGGAGATCAACAAATCTCCTCAGGAGGTGAGCTAGCTCTAGCCGCATTATGGCTTACTTGCCAAGTCTCTCTTGTTTCTTTTTGGAGGGTAGCCTGCTAAAATACCTCTTTAATTAACCAAGTTTAGGCATGTGCTTTTTTTGTGATGTTCCCATCCCATAGCCCTACATCCTCAGCAGAGAAGCCTTCAGTACATTCAGACAACACCAAGGAAGAATGGAAGAAAGAAAAGTCCGTTGGTTCTTTAGACTTATTGGTGTAAAAAGCAGCAGGCTTACAGTTTGGGTGGGAGTCCCCCAGGGACTGGTATATGGTGTTCTCAAGAATGGAGTTGGATGGTGCTGTTATTTTATGTAAATTTATGTAAATTTAGTTCTGAAAACAACAACAACAACACCTGTGTGCCCTGATAGCTAGCAAAGCTTCTGAGGCTCAGCTTTGTGATGGGGGTAGACTGGGAAGGACCACAGCTCTTTGTGATGGGGTAGACTGGGAAGGACCACAGCTCTTTGCTCCACTCTGAACCCCAGACTCTATGTAACACTGGTCCATTGTGTACAGTTCAGCCATCCACTTTTAGTAGTCTGCAAAGTGGCCTGCGCTGGGCTTTCGAGGCTCTTTGGAACATCCTTGGGTCTACACAGGTGGTGTACAGGCAGGGTTCTCTTGGCCTTGACTCAAATGCTTTTGACCCTCATTTGTCTCCAAGATTTCTAGTTGATAAAAGACTATGGCTAAAAAAATGTAGTTTGGGTAATATAACATACGACGATGTCGTTTTTTTTCTTTTATTGTTTTGAGACAGGATCTCATGTAGCTCAGGTTGGCCTTGGACTTGGACTTGCTTTGTAGCCAAGGATGACCAACCTCAACCTCCCCCCGACCCAGTGCTAGGATTGTAGGCAGGGCCACCACATCTGGCCAGCAGAGGGAAATTTCTGAAGGTTTAAAAACTCTTTAAGGAAAGAACATCAGGTTGGTTGAACTCATACACTGGAGGGGGAATAATGATGGCACATAGTGACGGCCACACAGTACTGAACTCCTAGCACGTCTACTGACGATAGTTCTTAGAGCTGACAAGATGAACTGAGGCTTCTCAGAATCTTCTGCCCTGTAATAATATTAAATATTTCCCTGGTGGTGGAAATAATCCCTCAGATATGGTTCTGAGTGCCTTACCATCCGATACTGATGTGTGAAATACCCTTTGAAGTGCAGGAAATACCTCTGGTGTGTGAAATACCCTCTGAAGTGTAGGATGAATTGTATTGTAGGCACGGTACTCTGAGGGTCATACAAGCATAGAATGAGATTTTAGTTTGTCTGTCTAGCCTCCTCCAGATGTCTCTCACTTCAGCCCACTCTGGGACATGGAGCTGACTAGCATCTGTCATCCGTTGAGCTGGATCCACTACCTGTTTGCTGTCTGGTATCAGTAAATCAAAGCGTCAGCCATCAGAGGAAACATGCTTGGCCTGGGAGTGGGGACATGGAGGCATGTCTCATGTAGATCAGGCTGGCCCCAAACTCCTGACAGTCTTGCTTCCAAGTGCTGAGAACGTTTATGTTTTTAATGGTGAATTGTTTCAGAGATTGAACCCAACCTCATAAAGGCTAAGTGCATTCTGCTGAGCTCTGTAATGGTTTCTTTTCAAATTTTTTTAAAAAAATTATTTTATTTTTTAACTGTATGAGTGTTTTGCTGCATGTATGTATACGTACCTTCGCGGTCAGAAGAGGTCATTGTATACTCTGGGAGGGCAGTTCCAGGCAGTTGTGAGCCACCATATTGGTTCTGGGAATTGAACCCTGGCCCTCTACAAGAGCAGCAAATGCTCTTAATGACTGAGCCATTGGTCAAGTTCCTCATGATGAATTCTTAGTGTAGCCTTTGAAACGTTAGTAATTTTAAATGACAGAAAATGATGCTTGAACTCTCCTAGGTAAAAACAAGGACAGAAAGTTGTATATATGGCACAACCTGGGCTATATCCTAACAATACAAAACTAATACATTATTTAAAATAAATAAACAAATAACTGAATAAATAATTGTTTGGAGGATCATGGGAGATTCTTTTCCTTAATGACTATTTTGCAGTATACATATAGTTATATATTGTATTGTATTATATTACTTAGGGATGGAAACTCAAGTAAATGTGGACTTTCTTTTCTAATATATGCTTATTGGTTTTTTTTTAAGATTTATTTATTTATTATGTATACAGTATTGTGTCTACATATATCCTATAGGCCAGTAGAGGGCATCAGATCTCATTAAAGATGGTTGTGAGCCATCATGTAGTTGCTGGGAATTGAACTCAGGACCTCTGGAAGAGCAGTCAGTGCTCTTAACCTCTGGGCCACTTCTCCAGCTTTGCTTATTGGTTTTTCATTGAGGGTAAGCCAGATCAAATCTTACCTATAATAGTGTTTCAAAAACAAAGATGGCAGCTTCAATGTCTCGCATTGAGCATGTTTATATAAACGACAAAGAAAAAAGCAAAGCCTGAGTTCTGTTCTTGATTTAAACTCTAAAAATGCTAAAACAATGGAGGCGACCAGTACTGTGGACCAGCACTGTAGTTCTGGTAAACATCTATTACTCTTTGCCCTTCTGCCTCCCCAAACAAAACATATTTATTCACCAGCGTTTTAGCCCAATTTTATTGAGCTCAGCATTTCCCAAAAAACTGAATTCAGTAAAGTCAAGATGGGTGGTCTAGAAGTGTACTTTAAGACTGAGATTAATCTTTTGCTCTTTGTTTTTGGGGACAGGATGATCAAGACAAAGGCAAGGCCATGATGGGGACACCCACTGAAAACAGTTTACCTGAGCTAATGGAGCTCACCAACTCCAGTCAGACAGGGAAGGAAATAGCATAGGTCCAAACTAGTCCCTCTGAATGTGAGTGACTTTGTATGGCTGGGGCAGATTGAGGGGCCCCTGGCAGTGGCACAAGGATTTATTCCTACTGCTTGTACTGCACTTTTTTGGAACCTCTTCTCTTTGGAGGGATACCTTGCTCAGCCCAGATATAGTAGGGACAGCCTTGGTCCTTCCACAAAGCAATGTGCCTTACCCTCTCTGAGGAGTGGATGGGGATAGAGTGGGGGAGTAGGTGAAGGGAATGGGAGGAGGGGAGGGAATGAGAACTGGGATTGGTATGTAAAAATTTTAATAATAAATTAAAAAAAAGAAGACAAAGGTGAGGGATTCCTGGGAAGGTTGCAAGTGCTGGGGGAATTTCTGGTGTCACCATATTAAAAAAGAATTTGACCTTTCAGACGCTAAAATGATAATATTTGTATATAATTGCACCACTGAAGTCTAGGGCACATATAACCAATATTCGGCTGAAGGCTAAATAAAAGAAAAAGTCTGTCTGCATTGGAATTCTCAGTGCACCTTCAAGCTGCATCTCATGACAAATTCACCACACAATCTTTAATCGCTTAAATGTGGTGAGAGAATCTCTCTGGGGAAATGGCGTCTTTGTGGCTCTTGAAATTTCTTTTTATCTGATTCTTTTCCCTTCCATCTTAGCTTCGAAATCTCTAAATAACAAATATTGAGATGAGCAAGTATTATCTGTAAATATGTGTTAACTAAACTTGTTAAAGGAATTATAGGGAAATGAACAACATCCACCATTATCAGTTTGATAAATGCAAGTTCATTTCACACAGAGGAAAGCAGCTACAAATGACCCACTTTAAATTGAACTTTTACAAGGAATCTGCAAGTGGGTGTCACATTGGTTATGCTTCTCGGCAGAGTGGCAGATCTGAATACTTTGTTGCATCTAAACAAGGCTTAGCCTTCTTCTCTGTCTTTGTTTCCAGATGGTCTCCCAGCTTGAAGCCCAGATATCAGAGCTTGTCGCACAGTTGGGAAACGAAGCTGAGCTTCACCGGAAAACCCTCCAGAGGGCCCAGGAGGCAGAAAGCAAGGTGGAGGCACTTCAGGGTCAGCTGAGTCACCTGGAGGGAGAGCTGCTTTCTGGAGACGTCTTGAGAGACAACTTGAATCTTGAGAAACAAAAAGTAATAATGGGGATGGCACATCCGTGGTGCGGGCGTCTGCCGTGGGCTAACCCTGTACCTGACAACATTCTGAACACTGCAGTGTTTAGACTGATCATGTCTTGAGTTATAAGCAAATTTCCAAGGAATAATAAGCCTCTTTATATTGCTTAGGGTTCCCTTGATAGTCAGTCCTGTTAAAGTCAGTATGCATGTATTGTATGACCACTCTTTATGAGGTTGGGATGTTTGGGGTAGCTGAAGTATAGGTGATTTATAGTTTCTATTATTAAAGGCTTAGCACTTAATAGAGGAGGCAGACATTAAGATGCCCTGCTGTACCCTAGACTATATACATTATAGTTGTCATAGTGTATTAATAAAGTATTGTAGACATTTCTGGGCAGTGAGGAGATTTTTACAAGAGAGGAGATGGTTCAACTGATCTTTGAAGGTTAAGTAGGATGATCGTAAGGGAAGGGGCAGACGCTGTAGATGGAAACAGTTTAAACAAAGGCATAAGGTCTTGTAAATGCTACACCCAGAGAATGCAGAGTGGGTGGCTATATGGTGGAATGTGGCATTCTTAGTGGGGCCACGACAAAGAAGGGAATGGGAAACGAAGATCTTTTAGACCTAAAGTTCCTTTTCCTCTGTAGAATATAAAGCATCTTTAATGACCGTGAAGCTCAGACCTACACGTGCTATTGTCGGTGGTAGACCGCATGTATGAGAGTGGTCCTGTATGGCCATGGCTGGGCCGTTTTGTAGAGGTAGAGCTGTGCTTACCATGCACAAAACCCTGGGTCGCATACTCAGCACCTCAGAAGTTCAAAATGATAAACTCATCGGTGGTGATGTGCCTGTCCGTGATGTCCCCACGCTGATCTGATGCTGCAGGACCTGGATCCTTCGTGAAGCAACAGACGCCTGGTGGAGCTGAGATCTTACAATGGAACCACTCAGAAGGGAGGGAACCAGTAGGGTAGCAGGAGACAAGTGGGCCATGAGAGAATAGTCCACCCCAGGGACCTGGGCATGGAGAGGACAGCATGACTTGGAGGTAGTTTTGCAGAATGGTGAGGAAGTGAGCTCGCTTGCCTCATGCTGAGTGTGGCTGGAAGGGAAGGGGTGCAGAGTCGTGAAAAGCAGGGTCGAAGAAAGGCTTTGTGGGTAATAGTGTGGAGGGGAGACCTCATGAGCTACAAGGGTCCATGAGAGAGAGGGCAGGAACAGAAAAGGAGGCACATAGGATCAAGACTATAGGGACAAAATTTGTCACGAGAGATACTCTTTGGCTGAGAAAAGTGTATTCTGTAAACTCGCTCCTTATTTTTCTGAACTTAAAAGAAACTGAGGATATGCCATGGCTACATTAGGGGTCAGATATGCAGAGATGCCTAAGAGGTGTCTGTGGAAGCCAACACACACGATATGGGTGGATCAGAGGCTGGTCCGCCTGGTGCTCTGATGGAGATGGAGGTGGGATGTGTCAGGAGCTTGGAGGCAAGAATGACAGCTTGTTTCTTATTTCCATATATGGCGACATGATCCTCCTCCTTTTCTTTTTCCTCTTCCTCTTCTTCATCTCCGTTCCCTTCTCATTCCTCCTCTTCTTCTTCTTCTGGCAAGGATTGGGTCTCACTCTAAAGCTCTTTCCAAATAAGTGTTATCGTTAGTCTTCATTAAAATTCTGCCAAAATAGTTCTCAGTTATGAAAGCAGATTGCATAAGCTAATTATGTCCACAGTGAGTTTTTCACAGATGCAAGTAGTAAAATGGCCATGTAAAACTGAAAGTAAAGTTGCCTAGAGGTTAAGTGCTAGATAAAATCTAGACTAGTACAATATAGGGTAGAATGCCTGGTCTCTAACTCACACTAAACTGTGATTCGAAGGAATAAAATACACAGAATCCCTTTTTTCCCCCTATAAAGCTGAAGATTTTTAAGCCAGTTGGGCATTCCTGTATTACTAGGGTGCTGAGACACAGGACCATGAGATTGAGATACCCTGGGCTACATAGTAAGTTCAAAGCCAGCCTGGGGTACATGGTGATAGTGTACCTCAAAACCAAAAAACAGAATAAAACAAAAACAAAATATAGGAAAAAGGAATAAAACAACTTGCCATCACCCAAAATCTTAAAAAAAAGAAAGATTTATTTTAGTTTTAATTACGTGTATCTGTGTGGTTCTGAGTGTAGGTTTGAACACATGAGTGTAGGTGCCCAAGAAGGCCAGAAGAGGGCATTGGATCCCTTGGAGTTGGAGTTAGAAGCAATGGTCACTTGAAGGGTACTGGGAAACAAACTTGGAGACCCTGCAAGGACCGTGCATGCTATCAACTGCTGAGCCGTTCCCCCAGCTCCTTGATTGTAACTACATGGAACAGCTAAAGGCCTTGAGAGAGGCGCGTCCTCTGCGGGGCCTTGGTTGGGTCCCATTTGCATCCCTTCTTGCCTGTTGTAGAGCCTGGCATGCAGACCAATTGGGCCACACAATTTTTCTTTTAATTTTTAAAATTTTAGATATTAAGCCTCTTTGGATGTGTAATTGGTAAAGATCTTTTCCCGTTCTGTAGCCTGCCAATTTGTTCAAATGCCCTTGTCCTTTGTCATACAGAAACCTTTGAGTTTCATGAGATCCCATTTATTAATTGTTCTTAGTGCCTGTGTTTTGCCCAGAAAGTCTTTTCCTGTGCTAAGGAGTTCATTACAGTTCCTCACTTTCTTCTTGATCAGATTCAGTGCTTCTGGCATTATGTTGCGGTCTTTTATCTATTTGAAGTTCAGTCTTATGCAGGGTTGTAAGTATCGACCTGCATTTTTCTACATGCAACTATCAGTTTGATCAGCATTATTTGGTATAGATGCTGTCTTTTATCCAGTGTGTATTTCTGGAGTCTTTGTCAAAAATTAGGTGTTCATGGGTATGTGGTCTTATTTCTGGATCTTCAATTCAATTCCATTGATCAATGTATCTATTTTTATGCCTACACCTCAGTGGTACTACTTGAGATCAGGGATGGTGACAACTTCAACAGATCTTTTGTCATTCAGGATTGTTTTTAGCTATCCTGGTTTCTTTGTGTTTCCATATCGAAAACCGACCTTTCAATTTCTGGGAGGAATTGTGTTAGAATTCCCATGGGGATTGCATTGAATCTGTAGATTGCTTTTGGTAGGATGGCCATTTTCAAATATTAATTCTACCAATCTATGCGGGTAAGTCTGCTTCCTCCACTTAAAATACAAGCAATAGCAGCTAGGTCACGTTCAAGCACATAGCAGAGATGAAAGAAGATCCCAAAGGGGAAGCACCAGAGCAAGAGGAGCTGGTGGCATGAGGACTCGGATATGAAGCTGTCTGTGGGGCCAAAGCGTGGTGAATGATGCTACAGTGATAGTTACTGTAGATTATAACGACGATAATTAATTTATCTGTATGCTACTTAACAAAATGGGAAAATATATGCTTGCAGATAATTCCATCCTGATGAGCAAAATATAGATAGTTCAGACCTTAAGTTGATCCACTTGGATGGCTGGAAATTATACTCTTTTCAGCATTTAATTGCCTGGAAGTGCCAGATGCTGAGAAGTTACCGCCACGAGAAGGCCTTATTGGAGACAGAAGCCCAGGCCCGCAGTTAGCACAGAGCAAGTTCACTGATGGATTGATCCACTCACCTAGCACACACACAGCATTCTGTCTGAATTCACCCAGAGAAACAACAACAGCCAAATGAAGGAAGACCTTTAAGCGTTGTGCAAGTTTAGTTGGTGAAACTATGAACCGTGTGGGCTGGAGAGATTCTAGGGTTAAGAGCTCTTGCTGGTCTTGTACAGGCCGCAGGCAGCAGCCACCCACGTGGAGACTCACAGATGAATGTCTGTAGCTCCAGTCTAGTGGATCCGATGCACTGTTTTAGCCACCCACGGCACTGCCTGCGTGTGGTGCACATGCGTGCATACATGAGGGCAGAAACACATAAAAATAAGTTAAATATTTAAAAGAATGCAGACTATGGCATCTTTCATACAGTTATGCTTTAGAGTGTTGGTCACCTAATCGTGTTATAGTAAACACTTTAAAGAGCATTTTCTAAAGCCCCTTCCCCATGTGTGCGCATGCGTGCATGTGTATGTGTGTGAGTGTATGAGTGTGTGTATAAGTGTGTGTGAGTGTGTAAGAGTGTGTGTGTGAGTATGTGAGTGTGTGTATGAGTGTGTAAGTGTGTGTATGAGTGTGCATGAGTGTGTAAGTGTGTTCATGAGTATGTGAGTGTGTGTATGAGTGTGCATGAGTGTGTAAGTGTGTTCATGAGTATGTGAGTGTGTGTGTATGAGTATGTAAGTGTGTGTATGAGTGTAAGCGTGTGTATGAGTGTATATGAGTGTGTAAGTGTGTATGAGTATGTGAATGTGTGAGTATGAGTATGTATAAGTGTGTATGAGTATGTATAAGTGTGTATGAGTGTGTATATGAGTGTATAAGTGTGTATATGTGTGTGTATGAGCGTGTGAGTGTGTAAGTGTGTGTGAGTGTGCATGAATACGTAAGTGTGTATGAGTGTGTAAGCATGTGTATGAGTGTGTGCATGAGTGTGTAAGTGTGTGTGTATGAGTATGTGAGTGTGTGGGTATGAGTGTGGGTATGAGTGTGTAAGCGTGCATATGAGTGTGTATGAGTGTGTAGGTGAGTGTATAAGTGTGTGTGTATGAGTGTGTGTGTGAGTAGGCCAAAGGTTGAAAACATACGTCTTCCTCAGTTGCACTTCACCTTATTTTGTGAGTTACAGTCTCTCGCTGAACCTGAAGCCTACTAATTTGGCTACACTGGCTGGCCAGTGAACCCCAAGGCCTCCTCTTGTCTCTGCCCACTTCATGCTGGATTTACAGGCATATTCAGGGCCTGATTTTTTAAAAAATATATGTTTTGCAGTTCACACTCCTGTCGCCATGGTTGGACTGCAAGCGCTTTACCAACTGAGGCATCTTTCCAGTCCCATTAAAGCTTTTTAACTAACCCACCCAACTATTGTTCAACTTTAGTGTATATGTGGAGAACTTTGGTTTTGGGGTGTTTGCTGAGTGCTGGGACAACTTGGGAGGGCCAAGGTTGCAGGGGCTTTTTGTCAAGACACACAGTAAGAAACCAGGGTGGAATTAGGAACGTAGCCCATTTGTTGTATGGCAGGACTTAGAAGTGTGTTTGATATTAAGCTGACATCAAGGTTCCTAGCCAGGACAGTGCAGAGAGTTTGCACAGGAAGATGGCAGAGAATTGGTAAGGTGGTTCAAACATTCATTTCCAAATCTTGGGGTGAGAATTTCAGCTCTGGGATGACACAAAAGAGACACCCACTTGTGAGAGAGAGGACTCAGTGAGCCCGCACCCTAACCCACACCTCCCACTTTCATTCTTGTTTCTGGATCTAGTATCTGAAGTTTCTGGATCAGCTTTCAGAGAAAATGAAATTGGGCCAGATAGTGGCTGACCTTGGCTTTGACATGCGTCTGGACGTAGTTTTAGGTCGCGCCGAGCAGCTAGTCCTCCTCGAAAGTAATGCTGTCATTGAAAACAAGACCATCGCTCACAACTTACGGAGAAAGGTAGGCAACGCTGCACTTCATAGTACTGAGAAAAGAAACTTCTGGAAAACCTAAGTGTTAAATTGACTTTATTACACTGTGATCAGTAGTGTGTTTAAAAAGCATATTATTAAAAAATATGTATTTAGAAGTCAAGTTTTAATTCAAAGTTTTGAAAACCTGATTCATGGGTCTATCACCTGGCTCTCGTGAGCCTTGCTTGGGATTGCCCGTCCTCATGGTGGTCTTTATATCCATGGCTCAAAACAGCAACTAGAACCATTTGTCTGTGTTCCATGCTGAAGGTTGGAGGAGGGGAGAAGAGGGAAGCCAAAGATGCAAGTGATGGCTTATAAAGAAGATTCTGGAAGATGCTAGCTGAACTTATGTTTATACCACAGCCAAACCTGGCTGCAAGAGAGACTTGCAGACAGAGCTGCCAATTCTCCTAGTTTCCTCTGAGCAAGGAGGGAAGCTGGGGGCACCCAGCGGCTCTGCGCATGCCGCTCTTTTGAGCTAGACAGTACAGAGAGAAGGGCTCGCTTTTCTCCAATTGAAGGCAGAGTTGGCAATCATTTATAGCAAGTGAGAGAACGGATGAGTGAAAGGGATAAAGCATAATTATCAGCTGTATAATTATCAGCACCAGAGAAAGAAGAAAGGACACGCAGATGCGTCCTTATAATACTTCTCAGGATAAATGTTTTGTGTAGCGGCTATACAGTGAGTCACATCTGGATCCTTGGATTCTGCCAGACTGTGAAATCTTGGAATAATCACATACCTCTCTCTTTCTTCATATTAAGACAGGAATGACATACACCTCACAGGAGCGTTAATTTTAATAAGGGAAAATTTGAATTCCTGTCTCATGGAATAAATTTGGTTCTCAGTCCCTGCCCCAGTTCACCCTAGTTCTGGAGAAATCTTTATGTATATGTAACCTGATAACCATCAGGGACGTCAAATGTACCAAAATTCTTTCTTTACTTCTTCTCAGAGAATTGATTTCCTCTCCTAATGCCCAATGCTATTCCTTCTTAAGAATTATACCATCATTAAAATTACTGGTGTATTGAATTTATCAGTGGACTTTTGCATCAGGGTGCAATTTGACCCGATGAAACTCAAGAAAGGGAGTTGGGGGCAGCCCAGATGGTTCACTGGGTGGAAGTGCTTGCTGCCAAACAATCTGAGTTTGATCCCTCTGATAGGAAGAGAGGATCCCTCTGATAGGAAGAGAGGATGGATTCCCACATGCATCTCTACAGCCTCCTCACCCTGCACACAAGATGTGGCATGCTGGTGCTCTCCTACCATACACACAATAAATCAAAATGTGTTAGAAAAATTGGATAGGCCCACACCATTGGAACATAGTCAATGCTTATTGGATTCCGTGGGAATGAAGTAGGAGTGATGATGATGATGATGATAAAATAATAGTGACAGAGAGCTTGAGGCTGGGAAAGGTGGGTGGTGGGTCATGGGGAGAGCAGGACAGTCGTCAAGTGAGGTGGTTGGACTGAGGTTTCCATAAGATCAAAATGCATTGTATACATATATGAAATGTTCAAAGAATAAATAAAGCCATTATTCAAAATGTTAAAAGGGATTAGATTGGAGAAATATCTGGCAGAATTTTCAAGGGGTGACCCAGGTGTGGTCACAGCTGTCACTGATAAGAAATGCAAAGTAGTTTAAGTCCTTCCACCTCTTAACACTTAGGGGATAATGAGGGCTCACATGACAGTCTTCATCTGGGGGTGGGGGGTGAAGAGGAGGGGTAGAGGGGTGAGGGTGGGCGCATCAGTATTCACCAGTTCTTGATTCCTCCTCCCGGTGTTTATGACCAGTGACAGAACTGCCTGGATTTACTATCTGCCCAGTAAAGTGACAGGCAGAGCCCAGGAGACTCTCTCCTCTGGTAGTCATTTTCTACAACCCTCTCTAATTCCCTTCATTAGTCTGATTGCCAACAGGCAGCGATGTTCAAGAGCTTCCTCCTGGCCTGGGTGGAGGAGCTCACAGCCTAACACAAAGAGTTCAAAGAAGCGAAATCTTCATGAAGTCTGTTTCTGAGATTTGGAAGTTTGTAAACAATTTCGTTAAAAGTCTCCTGGTTACATCTTCTGTAAGAATGTATCAACCCTCCTTGTAGGAGCTACTTAGCCTGGTGCTGAGGGGCTCAGATCATCTACGGAGGTTTTCATATGATGCCGGACCTCTTGTTCCAGTAAACACTGGTGCAGCAATCGTGGCCACTGAGCGTTGGAGAGGATTTTGTCTGTCTTATTACATCCTTCTTATTCTGCCCTTGATAAGCCTATTTTATTAGTCTTAGAAGTAATTTTACATTTTTATTATGAGGCACAGAATATTGGACGAAGCAGCTGTGGAGAGCTGACTTTTGTCACATTTTCTGGGGCTTCTTTGTCCCGTACTTTGTAGCTACAGAATTAATTCTTGGAAAAAATATGAATAAAAAAATCCAATCAGGGAAAGGAACCCAGTGACCGTTTTTTGATGCTTTGCAAATGAGTCTCATTGACGTGCAGATAAAAATCGACATTATCTGAGTAATTCATTTATATTTACTGAGTGTTCAATTATTTTGTCAAAAAAAAAAAATCCGTTTGTACCAAACCAGCTAAAGACTCAGAAAGAAAGACTGGAGAGCAAAGAAGTTCATATGAACCTCCTTCGGCAGAAAATTGCCCAGCTGCAGCAGGAGAAGCAGGCGCGCACAGCCTTGGCTGAGGAGAGGGATGAGGCCCAGCTCTCCCTCAGGAAGCTGGAGAAGAAGGTGGAGAGGCTGCAGAGGGAGCTGAGCACGTGTCAGGAATGCAACACCGAGCTCAAAGCCAAATTGGCCGACACCAATGAACTCAAGGCAAGTGTGTGTTTCCTTTCTCTGTCCCTTTCTGTAAATGCACCTCAAAGTATACACTAAGGAAGGGCATCCTTGATTCAGGCATGGCGGTGCGTGGCTGCAATAGCAGCACTTGAAAGGTAAAGCAGGTAGACCAGAACTTCAAAGTCTCTCTCGGTTATATACAGAATTGAAGGCCAGCTTGGGTTATGGAAGACCTCAAATAAAAGAGGGCAAAAAAGGTGGGGCTGGTGAGATGGGTTCAGTGTGTAGCCTCCTCCTGTAAGTGGTCTGAGATTCCTGGGGAAATTCCCATTTCTTTGGGGTCTGCTATGTCAATAGTCTGAAAGATTGAGAGACACCAGTGTCTAAGTAGAGTGCCTGCCTTTCCAGTAGGCCAGCTACAGAAATCTTAGTTAGATAAGAACTTGTTTTGGAGGCGATGAGGAAATAGAGGCTCTATTTACTGAGGGTCAGAGTATCGTCTTAGGGTTGCTATTGCTGTGATGAGACACCATGACCAAAAGCAAGCTGGGGAGGGAAGGATTTGTGTGGCTTACATTTCCATCACAGCCCATCACTGAAGGAAGTCAGGGCAGAAACCTGGAGGCAGGAGCTGATGCAGAGGCCAGGGAGGGGTGCTGCTTATTGGCTTGCTCCTCATGGCTTGCTCAGTCTGTTTCCTTAGGGCACCCAGGGCCACCAGCCCAGGGATGGTCCCACCCACAGTGAGCTGGGCCCTTCTCCACCCATCACTAATTAAGAAAATGCCCCACAGGCTTGCCTACAGTCTGATTATGAAAGTATTTTCTTAATTGAGGTTTCATCCTCTCTGATGACTTCGGCTTGTCTCAAGTTGACATAAAACTAGCTGGTACAAAAATATATTGTAGAAAAGGCTCACAGACAGGGGCGATGAACAGGTACTGTTGCAGGTCATATCTGACAAAGTTCAGTTCTGGAATTTTGCTTAGCAATTTCCCTCTTGTTCAGAGGAGGTTTATTTTGTTTATTTATTTATTTGGCTTATACGTAGGACTTCATTTGATTGGAAGACATCTACCCATATTAACTAGAACAATCTGTCTTGAAATATTTTGAGTCTCAATTTTAATTGTAGCATATTGCTGGGCAGTGGTGGCTCACGCTTTTAATCCCAGCACTCGGGAAGAAGAGGCACGAGGATCTCTGTGAGTTCAAGGCCAGCCTGGTCTAGAGAGAGAGTTCTAGGACAGCCAGGACTGTTACACAGAGGAAACCCTGTCTTGAAAAAAGAAAAAAATAATCGTGGCATCTCAGAGGCTGAGGCAGGAGGATTATGCATTTGAGGACATCATTGACTGTATAGTGGGAGTCTGTGTAGGCAAAGCAAGGTGAAGCAGAAACAAAAAGTGTCTACCTATTTTTAATCTCACCTTCAAACATCGACCAGGAAATACCTAGAACACCCTCTTACCAAATATCTGGACATCATGGCCCCGTCAAATTCTATTAGCCATTGTAATTCCTTTTGATGGGTGACTAGTAATCCATTGCATGGATGTACCACCTTCTGTTCCTCCCTTTAGGTTTAACTGGACACCCGAGATCTTTCCACTTTGGGGCTGTTACAAATGAAGCTGCTATGCACATTGTGCTCCAGTTCTCATGTGTACCCCCATATCCATTGTATACTAAGGCCGAAGACCTTGACTCCAGGTTATCTGAATATCTCCTTGAAAGATCCATGCATTAGGTTTTTTTTTTTTTTGAGCTCTAAGATCAAGAAAAAGCAAAACCCTTTCCAGACCAACTGTTAAATTTTAAACCGCTGAAAATTATCTTGGCATGAAAACCTAAGAATTATGGAAATAATTTTGAAAGAGAACGATTTTTGTGTAGATCTTCCTTATGGAAATAATTTTGAAAGAGAACAATTTTTGTGTAGATCTTCCTTCTTGTGTTAAATTTAGAATGATTTTATGATATCGCTTACTTAAGACTACATAAATTGGTCAATTGCATTACATTTTTACCACTATGAAACCAAAACCAATTTAGAAATCAAAGGATAAAGACGCAAACTAAGAAATTAATGATATTAATTCAGTGTAACTGGTGCTGCTATTCAACTAAAATCACCTTTAATAAGAATGTGCGGTGTTGCCTGCAACTTTTGAGTGTGCTCTGACCTTGGGTTCTCCCTGCATGAGGGAGTGTGTTCTACCATGTGCTTCATTTTACTAGGGCGAACCCCCTATATGCATGGTGATATAGTTTGACCTTAAGTTTGCATGAATGTATATCTGACTTATGTATGCATTTGTATTATTCTTTTCTTATTAACCTGGGGTTATTAAAATAGTGTTACAATTTGGCACAAATATCACTAAATAAGCAAATGCAGGCACTGAAATCTTGTGGAACACTTTTAGAGGATGTAGAAGAGGTTTTGTGTAACCTCCCTATAGCCAGATGCTTCACACCCTGCCTTACATGTTTGGACCTCAGGAAATTCCTCAGCACTGCTCTGTGTGTGTGTGTGTGTAAAGGAGCAGGCATGCCATATTCAGAAGGCCCTCTCAGTGGCCCTCAGAAGCCTGGCTTGTTCTGATTTCACCTGGAGCATTCTAGCCAATGTCTTCATTCTCTTTCATCCCCAGTCCCAGGGAGTTGCTGGAGCTCTGGCTTCATGCCAGTCGCTAGCCAGGAGGAAGGCGTGAAGCCCATCTGCTGGCTATTCTCTGGAAAGGATATAACAGCTCTATGTCTCCACTGGCCAGAACTTAGTCTCCTGACCTTGGTTAAATGAGGTCAGTCAGAGGAATAGGTCTTAATTCTGGTCAGAGAGAAAGAACAGACCAGCTGTCTGGTGGAGAGCCTTAGCTGCGGCCTCTAGCATGTGGCCAAACCCTTGTAAGAGCCGTGACTCAAAATCAGCTCCCAAACCCAGGGGCAAGTCATTGGTGTCTGCTTTGTGGTCTCCCAGAAAGCATCAGAGAAGACTATAACCATCAGCCATAGGCAAAGCTTTCTTCTCTTTCTGACTTTCTCCATATATCCCTCATATGGAAGCTATTCCCCATGGTCCTTCCCCATGGACATGGTTCCCACCCTGCCAGTGTAGCCCTTACTACACTGTCTCCTCTTCCTGGAGACAGCTGTTTGACAGTGCCTCCCCCCATCTCCTGGATTGCTTTTCTCACTGTGCACAGTAAACAGGGCCTGTTGAAGGCAGACTGCTTGCTTTTTGAAGTGAAGGTAACTTTGCTGCCAGCTCCCCAAGTGTGGCCTGCTAGGGAGGAGAAGTGAGGCGAGAGGGCACAGAGGGATATCTCCCTCCCTCACAGAGCTGTGTCTCTGTGGACACAGCATCTATTTTGGCCACCAGGAGACCTTAGAACAGCGGCTTTCAACCTGTGGGTCATGACCCCCAAGGGGTCAAATGCTAAGACGATAGGAAAACACAGATATTTCCACTCTGATTTCTAAACAGTAGCAAAATTACAGTTAGAATTAGCAATGAAAGTTACTTCATGGGTGAGGGGATCAGCACAACATGAGGGACTGTAGTAAGGGGCCACAGTATTAGGGAGGTTGAGAACATCACAGCCCCAGTTCATGGAGGGACTCATGCTCTCTGCTTGATGCCTGCCAAAGGTTTGCAGTGTCTCTACAACTACACTAGGGGACTTAGAGCCTGGGGTCAGCCAACACCTAGGAGTTCTGATTTATTCACCTTTCCTGCCCGGGCCTCTGACACTTACGTAGAAGAGAGAATCACCCACCAGATTACACAGTTCTTTCCTGGGAAGCAGTCAGCACACAGTGTTTATCACAAGTGGCACCCTGGGAACCTTTCCCTTCCTAGCTGGACTCCTGATGATACATCAATCTTTTTTATGACCGGTTCTGTCCTGCTGGAGGAAAACTAGAGGCCAGTTGCTTGCTGAACTCTGAGCTGCCCTGAGAAGATCCCTCAGGGGGATTAAGAAACCAAGTTAGTCCCACCCCACTCCCAGGAATCTGTTGGTTTGATTTTAGAGTCTCCGTCCTTCTTGCTGGCTCCTAGCTCTGTCCCGGTAACCTGACTTGGCGCTCCCTTCCTTAGAACCCCAGCAGTCCTCAGTGTAAGGAGAGGTGGTGTCCCCAGTGAATGTGTGCGGCTGACAAGGACACAGCCGTCTCAAAGACCCTAATGCCTCAGCCTGTGGGAGTGGTAAGGCCTTCCCTAGTGGGGCTCAGAGAGACGGGAAAGTCTCTCTGTGGTCTGACAGGGGGTGTGGAAAATGTCCACTGTAGCTTTCGCCCTTGGAGGTTCTCCTTAGAGACTGCTCCTCCTGAGACTAGGAACCCAGGCCTCCCCGTTCAGTGGTCATGAAAACTCAGCTCCTTGTTTATCTGTATAATAACTTGCCTCTGTGTTCAGCTGGATGCAGTAACCTCACTTCTCTGCAACTTTAGGTAACATGCTGAGCATCTGAATGCTGTGGCTTCTCCACTGGAGAGTCCTGACCTAGATGCACACTCGTGTGTCTGTCATTTCTTCACTCCCTGGCTTCCCCAATAGGGGTTCTGGGACCTGAGCCAGGCAAGGACATGTCTGCTCTGGGCTGTGCAAAGCCTCTGATTGTTAGGGTCCTTTCCTCTTTCTTCTCATTAGGACTGTCTTATAGTCACTTCTGGTCTCCACGCTGTGACCTGTCACCTGTGCTGGACATTTCACCATGTTTTCTCAGTACAGACAGAAAGCTGAATGTATCCATTCCAGTGATTCAAGGCTTCATACTCAAAATCCCAACCCCGGCGGCTTTGTGGTTGAGCATTGCTTTTCTCTGCGATAGTGATGTGGCGTGAATGTTAAGAATCTCTGTTTAAATGGTTAATGCTTTCTTTCTTTCTTGCTTTCTTTCTTTCTTTCTTTCTTTCTTTCTTTTGTTTTGTTTTGTTTTTCAAGGCAGGGTTTCTCTGTGTAGCCTTGGCTGTTCCGGAACTCACTCTGTAGATCAGCCTGGCCTCAAACTCACAGAGATCCGCCTGCCTCTGCCTCCTTTAATCTGCTGGGATTAAAGGCGTGCACCACAACCTGGTAATTTGGTAGGTTTTAATCCATGTAATTTACTCAATTGGAAAATTGTTTGATAGTCTATACAATATATTATTTGAAGTAGTATGTTTAGGGCCACCATCTCAGAATATTCATTTCTGTGTTTTCTAAAGGTATGCTTACAGACTTATCCAAACACTATTTAATTTCAGAATATGTTTGGCGTACGCAAAGAAACTCGGTACCCCTAAATTGTAACTCCCTGTTCTCCTTTCCCGCTAGTCTCAGACCTTCTCTGTCTTCCTTCTCCCTCTGGCTCTTCCTGATGAAGAGAATTGTGTGGTTCTTGGCACTGGCTTCATTCTTCTGTCATGATGCTTTTGGGGTTCATCCGTGCTACAGCATGTCGTGGTACTCCATTCTTGTTTGTTGCTCTGTGACACATCTCAATGTCTGCCTCTGCTACCTTTTTCCTGTCCATCAGTTGACGGACATTTGGGTGGTTCCCACTTTTGGTGCTTATGAACAGTGCCTCTTTGAGCTTGTATACAACTTTTTGAGTGGGCATATGGTTTCACTTCTGTCTGGCTTGTAACTAGGGGTGAAATTGCGGATCATATAGTTGGCATTTTCAAAACTACCTTCCCTATTACTTATACCATCTTATATTCCATCTAGCAGTATGTGAGTGTTCTAACTCCCCTAATTCCCTGCTAACTTTTGTAATTGTCGACTTAATTTTAGCCAAGTTAGTGGACCTTGTCTTGTAGCTTATTTGTACTTATTCATTTGGATTCTTTTTTTTTTTTTGACATAAGCTCTTACGTAGTCTAGACTGATCTAAACTCACTGTGTGGGCAAGGCTGGCCCTGAACACCTGATCTTACTGCCTCCACTTCTCAAGCGCTGGAATTGAAAGTGTATACCACTGTCTTAGTTTCCTGTCTGTTACAGTGATGAAATACTCCAACTAAAAGCAGCTTAGAGCACAAAGGGTTAATTTTATCTTACAATTCCAGGCTGCAATTCATCTTTGCAGGAGCCCCACTTCTCTGTTCAATCTGTGATAACAATGCAGAGCTTCGGAGATGATGAGGTTTTTCCAGAAGACAGCACAGACCACCTGATCCCAGCTTTTCCTCACGTCCGTCTGTCCATCTGTCTTTTCTTCATTCCCTCACTGCTCCCTTTGGGTCTGTCCTTGGACCTGTGCTTGACCCAGGGCTTGGCTTCCTTGAATTCCTTTGTAAGGAGCCACAGTGGCTCACAAACTCACAGTGCAAACACCTCCCGTTCCAGGAGCCTCAGTCAGGGCTTTAAGGCCATCACTGCCCTTTGTCTGCACAGGATTCGGTGACATCCTTTGCCTCATGTTCATTGGTGGTGTCTAGAGACTCTGCTGAATAACTGCAGATGAAAATTTCCCTCACAGCCATGAGGGAGGCTTGCTGACAGACTCCCGCATGACACCATTAGAAGAGCAGGCATTTGGCCACTGCGAGGCACAGGGACTCACTGGTTAGCATAGAAAGTCTGGCTTGCTCACAGGTTTTATTTTAGCAATCTCACTCCAGAACCATGCTGTCTGCAATTTTATTGGGTTGATTTCCCAAATAAGGGTACTCTGCTTTATCGTTTAGTAAGCAGCAGGGACTGAGGTCACACTTGTCCACTTTATGCTGTTCTCCAAGGTCTCTGTAGCTGCTTGGGATGAAGTCCGTTCATTATTCATAAAAAAAAAAGTTAAGTGAGTTCCATTGACTTCTGAGTTATCTTTGCATCCAGATCTCCTAAAGAAGAACAAGGGAAATGATCCTGATTCTCTTGACTCCTTAGATTAAAGTTTTGGAACAGACCAAAGCCATCGAAGACTTAACTAAATCCCGAGACGATCTGGAGAAGCTGAAGGAAAAAGCAGAGAAAAATCTCATGTCGGTCAAGTCCAAGCTGGATGCTACAGAGGAGGAGGCGAAAGAGCACAGAGAAAGGGCCAGGGCCATGATAGAGGTGGCCGTCATTGAACTGGAGACCCTGAAGAAGTCTCTGGAAGACACTGAGAGGAGAGAACAGCAGGTAGATAAAATCAGCCGGTGGGATGCTTTAAAGCGACAGGAGAAGTCACACACTTAGCGATATGGACGGCTTTGGGAATGGGTGTGCCACCCTGCCCAGGGCCACACTCAGCTCCCGTGTGACAATCTAATTTCAGTATATATGCTGCCCAGAAGAGCGTTATTCATACATTTCTCCCAACACAATTTGTAAAGATTTCTATATCATTTCAACAGATCCACCCACTCGGCAGCATCTGTTTTGGCATGCCCATAATCATTATGAGTTTCCTGGCCTAAAAGCCAATTCCTACTTGTATGACATATTCCATAAGAGAGAAAAAAGGAACAAATGTGCTTATCAAAGCAACAGAAAGCCAGTGCAAGGCCAGCTTCTGGTGGCTGGGAGATGTTTTAAATTGTGTTTGATAATTGCCTCTGGAGATTCCTCAGCTCACATGGGTTAATAATGTTAAGCAGGGCTAGGAAGTCAGAGAGAAGCGTTATCTTCCACAGGGAGCACTTGTAGGAAACGGTCTCTGTTCTCAGACAGTGGCACCCAGACTTCATGGTTGACCAAGCGCAGATGTAGGCCATAAAAATGTCCACATCAGCTGGCTGGCTACGAGGAGGAGCATTTTATCTCCCGAGCACATCAGGTCAGACATAAAGAACTCTGTCCCGGGCAGCCTGACCCTTCTGCCTTTGACGAGCATGTCACTTTCTGAAGCTGCAAAGGGCAGAGAATGGACTCTGTTCCTAGGTTTTTTTTTCTTTTTCCTTTCTCCCTGCTCTGCTTTGGCCCCTGTGTTAGGCAGAGCTGGGAAGAGCCTGACTACATGAGCAAGTGTTCTCAGGAAGGAAACATCTCAGGAATTGTGAGTTTTGGCCACGTTCAAAAGGGTGGGAAAGTTGGAGAGAAACTTTTGCATTGGAGAGGCGAGGCTGGTGCCTTGTTTTATTTAGGTGCCTCAACAACGCATGGGAAGCGAGCAGCTCGTACGCAGGGCAGTTATTTCTCTTAGGTCTAAGGCTAGAGAGTCACGGTCAGGGCACCAGCAGAGTGGGTACCAGGTTTATAAATGGTGTCTTCATGAACCCTCAAATGGGAAAAGTTCTCTGGGGTTTCATGGATAAGGGCACCAATTTTCTCTTGGAAACTCCACCACAGTGATCTTATCTAAGTTTAATTAACTCACAAGACCCCACTTTCTGGAGCCATTCCACCGAGGACTATGCTTCAATATACACTTAGTGGGCGGGGTGTGCAAATAAAAGAAGCCTTCGTCTCCCACGCTGGACCATCCTCAGGAAGGAAGTTGGGGATAAGTGTTCAGATGGTGTTCTGATGACACTCCTTCAACAGGTTGGATCCCGTCCTTTCTGAAATGGAAGATATTTAGTGGGGGCTTGTCTCGATGATACCCCTTTTTTGCCTGTCTTAGTGTAGGGCCACTGAAACCACCCTAGAAGGACATGAAGAGAGGTGATGCCCACTCTAACCATTGCCAGTGGACCCTAGTATTCTGAGATTGGCCAGTGATAGAACATGGAGGAAGCAGTCTTTGCGAGGTAGTTTAAGAAGGACTGAGAAGCCCCACTGTGTACATCAGCTCATTCTTTCTCTTTGAATTTCCGAAGTTCATTGCCCAGTTAACATCCCAATGCAGAAATGTTTATCATCACCAACAGGCTCACGCCAACATCGGTATAGCGCTATGTATGAGGTTATTGGTTCACTCGTCCCGGATGTCAGAGCAGACTCAGGGATGGTTGTTTCCAGGGGTTCTTGACTCAGCAGCAGATACATACATGACCATCTGACTCACAGGGGCTTATGAACTTGCTGAAGTCTGGGGAGCCCGCAGGGATTTTTAGAAGGCATTTAGCAGGCAAGCCTTCTTATTCATCATTTAGGCCTACCTTATGCAAACCTGGGTTTTCCTCTTTTGCTGCTGTTGTTGCATTTGGCCTGGCAACGGGGATGTGTTTTCCCTTCCCAGCTAATGTCTCTCTGCTTGATGTTTGCAGCTGGTGGACTTCAGGGAGGAGGTTTCCCAGATGCTGGGCTTAAACTTGACCTCTCTCACACTCCCCGACTATGAGATCATCAAATGTCTGGAAAGACTGGTCCATTCACACCGCCATCACTTTGTTACCTGTGCCTGCCTCACAGACCCAACGGCCGAGCATGACTGCTGCTCGCAGTGCCACTTAGCCCTTCGACACTGATCCCCTGCCTCAGAGACGGGGCGCACGTCTCAAGTTGTGGAATGAAAAGCTTCCTTATATTTTTGAAATTTGGCTAGCGTGTGACAATTATATACTTTGATGACATAGTGAGAATAGATCATGGGCTGATAATGGTCTCCAAAGGTGCTGTCCCCAGGGCCAGGGAGATGGCTCAGCAGGTGAAGGCAGTTGCTACTAAGCCTGAAAACCTGAGTTCAATTCCTGGAACCCACACAGTAGAAGGAGGCAGTTGACTCCTGCAAATTGTGCTCTGCCCCATACACATGCTCTGTTATACAAGTGCACACACATGTGCACACATGCACACACATACATGCACACACATACACACACATGCACACATACACACACATACACACACATACACATACATGCACACACAACACACACATACACACATGCACACACATGCACACACATGCACACACATACACACACATGCACACACATACGCACACATGCACACACATGTATACACACTCACATACACATAACACAAAAGTTAAAAGTCCCAGTCCAAAATTAATATTCAGCACTAAAACCACCTATCACGTCATTAGCTAGCTCATCAAGATCCACAGGAATACCCTAGGTTCTTGCTTTGATTGGGACATACCAGCAGAGTGTAGAAGGGTCGGCCTTCTGACCTAGAACATCACTGATGGCTTTACCTCTTAAGGTAACCATGTGCAGAAGTCTTCTGAGAAATAGCCTTTAAAATTATTTTATTTTTACTTTTGTGTTTTCACGTGTGTGTGTGTGTGTGTGTGTGTGTGTGTGTGTGTGCAGGTGCCAGCAGAGACCACAAGAGGGAGTTGAATCCCTTGGTACTGGATAACAGACAGTTGTAAAACACTTGGTGTGGGTGCTGGGAACCGAGCTCAGGTCTTCTGCAAGAGTAGCAAGTACTGTTAACAACTGAGCCACCTCTCAGCCCCATAAAAATCTATCTGTCTATATATCTATAGCTATCTAGTCTAAATACATACAATTTGACACATAACAATTGTACCTGTTTATAGATTTCTGGGTGACATTCCAATCCATGTATACAGTGTATGGTCATGAGATCAGGGTAATACAGTGAAGTCTTAATGTACTTATATGCTTTTCAGGGCTAAGACAGTTGTACTAACTCAGGGCTCTACATGGTTAGTGTGGGAGCCAGGACGTACAAGGCAGAGGCTGTGTCTCCTGCTCTAGGCACTCTCAGGTTCTGCCCAGTTTTGAGGCTGATAGGAATGGCTGGCACGAAGGGAGGAAGGAAGGAAGGAAGGAAGGAAGGAAGGAAGGAAGGAAGGCACGAAGGAAGGCAGGCACAAAGGAAGGAAGGCACGAAGGAAGAAAGGCCACCCTACAGTCAGGAGATGTCTAAAAGCGGGAGCTAATCACTCATTTGAATAACTCACATAGTCTGAGGGCTGACAAGAAGAATGGTTGCTTTTACTGCTGCTCTCAGGCTATGAATGGTGGTTTTGAGAGTTTGAACAGGGCTGTACTTTTCAGTTTTTATTTTATTTTCAGTTTCTATTTCCTTGGGATAGAGTTTCTCACTGACCCTGGAGATAGGCCAGCAGTCACCAAGGACCGCCATTTGCCATCTGCCACCCTCCTGTCTCTCCAGGAAGAGTTATAACCACCTGCCCAGTCACACCCAGACTCTGACAGATCCATCTGGGATCCGAACTCAGGTCTTCATGCTTGCACAGCCCGCTTACCCACAGAACTGTCTCTCCAGTGTCATCTTGTATCTTTATCTGTTTCAGTAGAGTAAACAAACAGAAAATCCTGAGACATATACAGCTAAACATTAAGTCCGAGCTGTGAGCAAGGCATAAGCTGATTCCAGACAACCAGGGATAATGGAGACCTATCGGCCAGTTGCAAAGCTAGGAATGAGATTGGATACTTGTTTGAACGGGAAGAAAGCATAAACATATTCTTGCAACAGCCGCGTAAATGGCTCCTCCAATACATTTTAAAAGTTACACAGCATCTCTCAGGCATGGTGGGGTACACATGTGATCTCAGCCACTAGGAGGCTGAGCAAACAAGTTTGACATGAAGTTTGAAGCCATTCTGGACCACATAGAGAGTCTCAGACCAGCCTGGGCTACCAAATGAAACCCTATCTCAAACCAAGCTAACAAGCAGCCAACTGGCTGACTATCCAACTATCCAGTCCTCCTGCAACTCTGAACAAAACAAATGTCCATATTAGGTTGGCTTTAGCTCAAGCAGTCACCTCCTCATGCCAGACTTTTATCTGCTTAAAGTGATAAATGTGTTATTTTCCCTTTGATTGGTCACTAGTTACATGTCGGGGGTCATAGACGACACTAGAAATAACCCATATTGATTGCAACTGTACTTTATCATGTGAAATTGCATTTCATTTATCCAAATGTTACGGCGCAAGTGTGTAAATAACCAATTCTTGATACATGTATTAATAATTCAATGTATTTGAATAGTCAGTGGAAGGGATATGTGGGATAAGCATAAATAAATTCTGGGCCTGCAGATAGTTCATGGACACAGTGACTGTTATTTGGACAAGCTGAATATGTGTTAGTTAAGGCATTTCCTTTGTGTTAAAATGCCCATTGTTTGCTTGCCTTCCCTGTGTGCCTTCATTCCAGAGTTGGCTTCCCATTTTCATGATGTTTTGTTTCTCTATAATGTCCATGTATATTTTATATTGTTCAATAAAACACATTAGATTAATGTGATTTTTAGATAAGCTCTTAAAATATTTAATACTAACTCGTCTAACAAGTGCACTCCCGGGGAAGTGCTACTGAGGTTGTTGTTCTGGTCGCTGAGACATCTAAATGTTTTCAGAAAATATCTCACAAAAAACCTGTTAGCTTGGATCCATCTAAATTTCCAGTTTACTCTTCTAGTCTTCTGAAGAACAGTGGCCAGTGATCTATCTAGATCAGGTGGCGATGGGCTGAGGGGCTTTTGAGGACATCTGTGATGCTGATGCTTTGAACATAGCATGTGGAAGAAGCTTCTAAGTTTTATTGGGGTAACATTTTATGGTGACTAATCTTTAACTCAGAAGGCTTCTTCCAGTTTGTATAGTAGGGTGTAACCTTATAATGGGGCAACAATGTCCATACTCGATACTAGAAACTAGCAAATAAAAAGCCCAGTGTTAGAAATAGGTTACCTCTTTAGAAGATACTGGCCAATGGGGTCTGATGGACCCCAGAATATTACAGCTATCACCAATACTTTTGGTTACTCTCCAGAACTTGATGGTAAGATCCTATTGATGAAGACACCACATACTTGAGTCATAGGATACGGAGACATCAAGCTGGTACTCAACTTGATCCTTCATCCCTACTGACTAGCTCTCATAGTACTGGAAGATGCCACAAACACTAATCTGTAATCTTATTCAACTATGAACCCTGTGAGCCACAATAATGGCCAGTCTGGCAAGATACGCCCACTGGTGCGATAGTGCCAAGAAAGTCATGGAAGCAACCAAGCACTTTCTGATTGGATTTCCTCTTGGCAAGATTTATTTATTAAAAAAAAATCACTGTATTACCCCTTTTTTGGTCTAATGTTGTAAGAGCTGCGGGCTGCGTTTCTGCAGCACAGCTCCTGGCCACCTGGCTAGCTTATGCCCCAAAATAATTACACGGAAACTGTATCCTTTTAAACACTGCTTGGCCCATTAGTTCTAGCCTCTTAATAGCTAATTCTCACATCTTGCCTAACCCATATTTAGTAATCTGTGTAGCACCAATCTTACTGGGAAAGATTCAACATGTCAGACCTGGCGGCTTGCTTCATCGTGTCTGCCTCACTTCCTTTTCCTCCCAGCATTCTGTTCTGTTTACTCCACCCACCTATATTCTAACCTATCAGGCCAAGCAGTTTCTTTATTAATTAACCAATGAAAGCAACAGATATATGATACTCCCACATCAGTCTAAAATAAAAAGGTTACAAGTAATTTAAGAAAAACTTATATAATCAATTTAATAACTATATGCAATATATACAGGCAATAAGTACGTGAACAACGTCCAATCCATTTGCATATGACAAATTCAGAGAAAATACTTGCCTCTGTGCAAGATGAAAACTGTATGTGGTTCTGATATCAGGGACTATGGCCTGAGTCCTAGGGGAGGAGCTATTACTATTGCCTGGTAAATGAACATGCTTTATTATTATAGACTAGTGTGTCTCTCAACTGTTAACAGGAAGGCTTCTTTTTGCAGTAGATGGAGATTAAGAGAGAGACCCCAAACTGGTTCAATGCAGAGAGCAAGAGACTGTGGATTGATTGCTTAGGCCTTAATGGTGCATCAGTACCACACCCCCTTTGCCCAAGGCTCAGGGATCATTCATAGATCATAGATTCTCAGAGCTAGAATCAGTGGCCATATCAGGGCAGTTGCACATACCAGTTCACAGAAGTTGAGACAGCATGCACAAAATCCTGCACAAGCCCAAACTAGACAGAATCCCCGCAGAGAAAGGGGAGCGAAGGCATGATGTCTGATCCCTCGCTAAGGAGCTGTTGACAATTGATATCCATTGAAAGAGGAGAATCCCCTTTCTTGGAGTTCAGTCCCCAGTAGGCTGACCATACTCCAGTGGAAGGTCAGATATTAATGACTATATATTCACACGACCCGCACTGGTCAGAACATTAAAATCTGTACCCACCTTCCCTTAGCCCAGCCCTTCACCCATACTCTCGAATAGCCATTCTTTACATCTGGGTTTCCCTGGTCCTCCATTTCCTCCTCCTTGCCTTGTCAATCTTCACTCCGGCTGGAGCCAGCCTACATCTTAGGTTCATTTCTCTCTCTAACACCATTGACTTCTTATTCCCTTGTTCTTCCGTCCTCCGCTTTGAGTTAATCCCAGCTACCAGTGTTTCTGCTGATTTATCTGCCCCACTGAATGAGGCTGGAGAAAATCACATAAAATCACAGCTAAGTGGCATCCCAAATCCACAGACAGCCCTTGATCTCTGCAGAGCCCTCAGTGCCAACTGGTCACCCTACACTGTTTTCCCAGTGGGATCTCACTGCCATTTTCTGAAACAACTATTGAAAATATTCGCTTTCTAACCGCCTTTATCCCATCTCTTCCTTCTTCATTCTCAGGGGATAATATCCTCTGATTCCACTCAGAAAATGGAAGCCATTACCAGAACCACCCTGGCTACCACATCCTAGTAATACTTTCTGTGTGTCCATGGACACACATTTTCTTCTCTCTTTAGCTTAATTCCACTGTCTACCAGGGCACTCACGTCCTTAGCAACCCATCCCACCCGCTGGTTGATTCTCTTTCAAATGATTCCATCCTCACCTCCGTTCATAGCTTATTCCCATCATATTTAAGCATATTCAGCTCTCTCCCCTCTTAGAACACATTGTCCCTTTCCCTCAGAGCCCTTTCTCCCTTTTCTTCTGTATATTTGAGCCCCTTGAAGGTGTCATTTATACTTTATCTTTCTGGCTTCAACTCACCTCATCCCATCATGACCCTGCCACCTGACTCTGGCTCCACCCACCCAGTGCCTGCATCCCGGCTGGCAAATCTTTGTTGCTTCTAAAATGCGTAGCTCACTTGAACTTTGTAAAACATTTTCCACCATTTCCCTTCTCCTTCAGCTTCTATGCTGGGATAGTCAGTCCATTCTTGCCCACCTCTGTGTGACTGAGCCAGGTAACTTGAAGGTTATAAGAAGCAAAACCGAGATGAGACATTCAGGTAAGGCAGAGTGGATACAAGTGCCAGTGGGAAGCTGGACCTCATGTCAGAGATGTGTGGAGAATATTCAGATGCTCTGAAAACCTAGCGGCAGTAGTCTGCCCTAATGAGGGATCCTTGAAGGGCCCCGATTCTTCCTTGTCTCAAATCGGTCCCAGAGTTCCAGGTTTCCTTTGATCCTGTCATGATGGTTCAACTCCTCCAGTTCTGGGCCTGTCGCTTCAGTCAGTATCCACCACCATCCCTCCATTTCTGCCATCACCTCAGGCTCCCGTCACCTTAGGCTTCCGCTATCATGGCCTGCCCCCTTGTTTATGTTTTCTAGTGCATTATGCATATACCGTGCCTTGCTGCTTCTGTTCCCACATTCAATGATTCTTGCTTTCCTTCTCTGTGTCTCTTCTGGAGATCCAGGTGGGTAGTCTGTCAGCAATGACAAACCTGTAGATAGATTGTCCTTAGACAAGATACCTGTTTCTGGTCCAGTTCACAATGGTGAGAGAGCCGGCTTATGCTTGTCTCTTGATTGGGAATGTTCCCCAAAGGCTGTTCTCTGCCTTCCTTTTGTACACTCCAACACATTAGCCTCAGGTAAATGGTTTCTTTGTGCCTTGTCTCCATCTGCATATGGGGTGTTTTATCTACTTCTTATTAAGTTGAACTGTGCCCTGCCAAAAGATGCTAAAGTACTAACCACAAAATGTCTGTAAATGTGGCATTATTTGGAGATAGGTATTTATAGATAAATACGTGTCAATGCCATTTGTGTGAGCCCCGATTAAAGATAAAAGGACAGATGCCTGTCTAGGAAAACATGGGCATAGATGCAGATACGGAGAGAGTGTTACATGAAGATGGAGTTAGATATGAGAGTGTTGGCTCTGCAGGTAAATGAAGCCTGACTGTCCGTGAGCTAGGCAAGTGTTTGCACCTTGAGCTACAGCCCTGGTCCTGATGGTCTCTATCTGCACAGAACTGCTGGCTCCCGACAGCCTGAGACTAAGTTCAAAGACTTGCATCTTGCCTCTCCTTTGCAGACCCTTCACAAGGCCAGCTCGCATCTAGTGACTGGGTGATGTAGGGACACATAGACTTGGCATTTGTCCCCGAGGCAGGATGCTCTGGAAGGTTCTCTCAGCTTTATACCCTTCCTTCCTCAAAAGATTGAGTGATGGTTTGCTTTCATTGCCAGCTCGATACAACCAAAATTTCTCTGTACGACAGTCACAGTTGAGGAATCCCCTAGGCATGATCAGGGTCTTTGGTGGAGGATTGTTTGGACTGTCCACTGATGTGGGAAAATCCAGCGCACTGTGGGTGGCATCGTTCCCTAGGAAGGGGGTCCTGAGCTATATGAGAGCAGCAAGCGAGCAAGCGAGCAAGTGAGCAAGCCTACGGGCATTGAGATTTCTCTCTGCTCTTGACTGTGGATACAATGCCAACAGCTTTGAAATCCATCCACTGTGACTTCCCCACTGTAAGGGACTGTATCCAGAACTGGAAGCTAAATAAACCCTCCCTTCCCTAAGCTGCTTGCTTGTTGCTGATACATTTTGTCAGAGCATCAGAAACGGAACGAGATGCTAATGGCTCTGCTGTGATCATACCTTCACATCACAGTGTCACCATGCCCAAGCCAGCCCGGCCTTCTCACCTTCTCACAAGTTCCGTTTCTCTGTATGCCATTGGCCAACCCTCTGCCTCATAGTCTTTTCAGGAAATGAGACTCAAGATAGGAGTCACACCCTCTATGAAGCTAGGCCTGAAGTCACTAAACCGTCTTGGTATCTTATCATGTGGTTTTATTAACCATCCAACCAGAAAGTCAGTGATCCAGCATCACATGCTCCATGATTTGGATCTACCCTTCCCCAAAGTCTTGTTGCTGATTCCAGAGACCACCCACTGCACCTGTAGGTGTCTGAGCCAGGAAGCTCATGCTGAATACCCTCCCTCTTGGGGAGCACAAATCTAGTGGTCACACGCTATACTTCCTGTTAATGGTGCCACAGAAAACCAAATATGCGTAGCGTATGCCCAGCGACAGTAAGTAGCTGTGGTAGTGGAGGTGTGACCACTGCCAATACCCAGATCTCACACTTAGGCGTATGACTGGCTAAACTCAAGCCGCATCTGGAGGGTTCTGAGAGAAGATTCCAGGAAATACAGTATTCTACTTGTCAATGTCAAAGGTACAGGAAGGCATCCTAGAAGACTGCTTCTCCAACGTTTCAACATACTCTCTTGTGAAATTCATTTTATCACTCATCCACATGATCGCATCCATGTCTGCCTGAAATAAAAGATGGACAAAAAGCTGTGATGGTCCCGCAGTGCTGTGCTGCCCTGTGAGATTTCATTCCACTAAGAAATAGCTGTTTTGACTCTCTGTTTCATGACCTCCAATTGCATGGGATCTGGTGGGTTTGAAAAACACTTTATGGTAAGAGAAAAATGGATGCTGGTTGCCAATCACAACATCCCCAGTCCCGTGCTATTCCTTCCTCCATTCATGAATTAACAAAGAAGATTCAAGGTCATTTGCAGAGGGATTCAGCATTGCAATACAGTTCGCAGTGCACCGAGGAGCAGGACGGTGGCTCACTCTCAGATCAGCATCTTTTCAGTGGTAAGCAAGAACACCATGGTGGCTTTGTGCTGTAAGAACTCTATTGGAATGGCTTGGTAGGTGAACAGAAGAAAAGGCCAGCTGCAGCTTATGCTTTTAGTCAAGAGTGGACCAGGCCCACATAGTGTTCTTGATGCCAAGTGCATTGTGGGCTACCTCCTGGATGCCTAAAATAAAATAAAAAATGTTTGGCATTCATCAAGTTTCCTACTTTACATGTAGATATGAACCTAACAATTAATCCCTAGAGTGTGCTGGTGTCTATTGAATGGGAAATGTCTGGCTGGCTTCCTGCCCAATGTTAGGAAGTAATTGTTAATTTTACTGTTAAGGTTTACAAAGATTTAATCCTCTAATGTAGAGCCTTTGGGTCAAAGCTCATATATTTGCTAATGCTCAAGCCTTTCAACAAGAATGATTCTCTAATATGCTGTGGCTTTGAAGGCTGTTTGTTTTAAAAAAGAGAAGCCAACCAAAGAGAAGGGCAAACAAACACTCGGCGCATGCCTATTCTATGCCAAGTGGCATTTCCAGGCACACTAACTCATATAACGTTCACCAAGAGTTTTGGAGGTAGGGTTATGAGTATCATTTTTACCAATGAGGTAAAGGGTAAAGTGATTAGCAGGGACTCACCCAAGCCATTAAAGCAGGGAGTGATAAAATGCGGATTTATACCAGTCCTAGCTGGGTCACATCGAATACTTTGTGAATATAAGTGGGGGAAAAAAAGCCAGACATGGAAATCTCAAAACAGACTTGATTAGCAAGACTACATAATTTTTATGTTCTGGGGAAAATATGTTCTAATGGATACTCAAGCTACTCATTTTGTTCTTTCTAGAACCTTGACATCTTAAGTGCGGTGGAGAATTGGAAAGATAATTTGCAGGCATTATTTTAGCCTTTCATTTTTCAGGCTTCTCCTCTGCTTGTGACAACGTTTAAAGCAACTAGAGGAATTTGCATGTGCTGCAAACTGAATGTCAGTACCTCCTGAAACTGCATATGACAAAGTCCTAAGCTCTACTGTGATGATATTTGCTGGTGGAGTCTTTGGGTAGTCATTTCTCTAGGTAAGGGCATGAGGGTAGAGCTCCCCCACTCATGATGGGATTAGTGTCCTGGGAAGAAGAAGGAAGAAAGAAGAATCATCATCATCATCACCACCATTATCATCACCATCATCATCATCACCACCATCATCACCATCACCATCAGCAGTAGCTGGGCCTTACTCTCTGCCTACCGCATGAAGGCATAATGAGGTGACATAGGATGAAGGGCAGGAGAGAGCTCTCACCAGAACCACACCACGGAGACATCCTTCTAGACTTGTGGCCTCCACCATAGCGAGAAGTAAACCAACGTTCTTTAAGCTCTATTGCACTTGGTCAAGGCTGTCTGAGTCGACGAAGGTATCAACACAAGTCCTTCAGGCATTCACTCTGTGATGGGGCACAATGGCCAGTCACACGTGTGGTATTCCAGTTCTGTTCAGTTGTTGCAATGTGAAGAATGTCGTGCCTGTACAACATGTAAAAAATTCTACAAAGAATTTATGTTTCTCTTAATTCAATATTTATTCTTACATTTTTCTTCTTTTGATAAAAATACACAACAGTACTAATCAAAATAAAAGAGTCAGTGGGGTTTCTCACTCATGTAATTTGTTCTTATTACCCTCGGTACAGGGGTTGCGCTCAAAGCAACAACAATACGATCTATAATTTATGACTTTGGGAGACTTTGCTTCATACTTTTGAGAATCAAGATTTTGTTTTAACTTGGGTCAAGTTTATTTAGAAATAATTCTTGGATTTTTTTGTAAGTTAATATTTAGCCTACACAGTCCTGCTGAAGTCCTCAGAAGGTGGCAAAGACAACCTTCGGGGTTGATAAAATCGTGTATGCTCCTTTCTCAGAGGATGGGATAAATCACAGGGAAAAAGCCAAGACTCCAGACAAGTTCTGAAAACCCACTCACTTGTAATCTTAAGAATGAGAGTTATTGTTTATTTATATGCCAGGGTCTACATTGAGCACTTTGTAAACTTTGTCAAAACTAATCTCCTAGGCTGCTGGGTAGTCATTTTAACGTCAAAGGAAGTATCTAAGGTGGGAGAAATGACGGGTGCCAGGTCCCACACTGGGTGATTTTACTCTGAAGGCATTCACTTTTGTGTTGCACCTTGTTTGGGGAAGATCCTCACTTCTAGGTGTGTGTATGTGTGTGTTTGTATGTGTGTGTGTATGGTGTGTATGTGTGTGAGAGAGAGTGAGTGTGTGTATGGTGTGTGTGTGTTTGTATGTGTGCGTGTATGGTGTGTATGTGTATGGTGTGTGTGTGAGTGTGTGTAGGTATGTGTGTGTATTAGTGTGTGTATGAGTGTGTGTGCATGCATGTCTGCACAGTTAGTGCTGGAATCTTCCCTATATGAGAATATATACTGAGTCTGTGCATAGGTCTCGTCAGTAGCACAAAGGAGAAGAAGGCTCTTTTCCTGGCAGGGAGTCTTGCTCTTTCTGGAGCCCTGTACTGGGTGCCAGTCCTCTTGACTTGATCTGGGTGGTAAAGACTTCCTTTGAAAGCCACACCTCACCATAGTAGTGAGATGTTAGAATTGCCATCACTCTGACAGAATCCTGGAGAAAACGAGCGTAAAGGAGGAGACTTTTATGTGGTTCATGGTTTTAGAGGTTCTGGCCCGTGGTCAGTTGAATCCATATTTTCCAGGATATAGAGGGGCAGAAATCATAGCACAAGGGCTTGGAGAGATAAAATTCTTCCTCCCAGGGTGAGTGGGAGCCAGAGTAACAGATAGGAAATGGTCAGGACAAGAAGCCTTTCGAAGGCACGCCCCAGGGATCCGCTTTCCCTAACCAGACCTCGCCCTTCCACAGTCTCACCGCCTCATAGTTTCTCCCAGTTTTGACTCCATTTAGTGGGTTCACCCACTGATGAAGGCAGAGGTCACGGGATTCAAACACTTCCCCAAAGCTTCCTCTGAAAACTGCTTTTACCAGGACCAAGCTTCAGTACATAAGACTTTTGGGAAGGCGATTGCTTCACAGAAGGGAAGGTGTGGAGATAGCAGCAGAAAATAGCCATTTACATTACATTCACAGTTGGGAAGGAGGGAGCGATGAATCCTGGTATTCAACTCATTTTCTCTTATATTCAGCCAGGGAACATAGCCCATGGATGGTACCACCCACATTCAGGATGGGTTTTCTTTTTTCTGTTAAGCCTTTCTGGAAACATCCTTATAGACACCCTTACAAATATGTTTCCATGGTGATCCTGAATCCAGTCTAAGTGACAGTTGAGATTGTCACAGTTAGTGTGGGTATTAAGTAAAATATCAGATATGTTTAGTGCCTGGCATATTGTTATTGTCAGAGATTTTTAGATATTATTTTTAGGACATCCAGATGCATAGTCATCATGATTTGTATTTAATGACCTTACTTCTAGACTAAGTCACTGTGCACCAACTTTTCCACTCTTTGGGTTGGACTATTAGGTAGATACTTGTATGTTTTTTTTTTCTTGAGGAGATATGAATGAACTTCTACTCACCTTACGCAGGGCACTGATGACAGACCAAAGCAATCAGTCACCCAAGTCTAGCTTAGCGAACCTGAGGGTTTGTTAAGTATTATGAGTATTTACAAGATTTACGTGTTAAAGGAGTGTGAGTGAGGGGCCGCTTGCAGGATCATGGGGGCTCAAAGGCAGCTGAAGCATGGAAAAGTCCATCCCAGCATGGGTGATACCTCACAAAAGCTACATCTCATAGAGCTTTTTGTATCTGTTACTGGAGCTTGTGAGAGTCTTTTCCTTAGCAGATTTAAACCTTGGAGTCTGTAAATTTTAGGAACTTCCTGAGCTTGTGTCTGTAAATTTTAGGAACTTCCTGAGCTTGTGTCTGTAAATTTTAGGAACTTCCTGAGCTTGTGTCTATAAATTTTAGAGACTTCCTGAGCTTGTGTCTATAAATTTTAGAGACTTCCTGAGCTTGTGTCTGTAAATTTTAGGAACTTCCTGAGCTTGTGTCTATAAATTTTAGAGACTTCCTGAGCTTGTGTCTGCAAATTTTAGGAACTTCCTGAGCTTGTGTCTGTAAATTTTAGGAACTTCCTGAGCTTCTGTCTGTAAATTTTAGGAACTTCTTAAGGCTTCTGAGGTTTGTTCTTTATTTCCTGAATCTTACTGAGCTTACATCAACAAGGGAGTGTTTCAATTAGGGGAAAATATCATGGTTTACAGGGACTTTGTGGTATTGATGCCCAGGGTAGTCCTATTCCAGCCTACGCTAACTTTTAGTCACTTGACTGGCTTTAGGCCATGGGACACTGGCAAGTGTGCTGTGAGCAGACTTGATTGTCATTGTGTATTGGATTTCACTCTCTTTGAACCTAGATGTCATACAAGGAGAACAAAACAAGCTAGCCTTTTTCTTTTTGAAAAAATCTTGTACCCTAAGATCGTTTGCACAGTGAGGCACAGCCTTGCTAATATTATAGTTGAACTCAATCATGAGTCCATTTTTCCAGTCAAATGCAACCACAAGGGCATTCTGGTTTTGACCAGAGCTGCTAAGTTAACCCACAGACTCATGAGAATAAGTTGCTATGGTTTCAAGCCCCTGACTTTGGAGAGTAGTTTTCTATGTAGCAATTGATGACTGAAATACACTCTGTAATGATGTAACATTGTGAGATCTCACCTTGCCACACAACTATGCTAATCAGAGTGAGCAAGCAGCTCTGTCCCCTCTGCAAATGGGCAGCTGGAGGGTGGGGACTTGGAGAAGTAATTTCAGAGAGCCTAAAGTCGCACTTCTTTTGGTCCAGAAATCTATCAGAAGGCACCTGGGTGATTTCCTGAAGAGAAAGCCAGCACCGTGAATGTTGACCTGTGGAAAAAAGAAAAGAAAAGATGGCACCAAACAAACACACAAATACAGGAACACCAACTGCCTCCCCCCAATAACAGTACCCAATGTTGCTATTTGACAGCAAACTAGTGTTTATAATAGAAAAACAGGACAATTTATACTTTTGGAAACCAGTGTTTTATTTGGAAAATGTCAGTTGTGAATTGTACCCTGATGGTATTTTTCTAAAATGTGTGGTTGGGAAGGCCAGTTGAGGAGAGCTTTGGGTTATTTTGAGAGAACTTGAGCAGCTGACTAAGCATTCTGGGATACAATGTGTCTGAAGGGATTGAGGCATTCTGCTTTGTGGCTCCGAAGATCTGAAGTGCGACCCATGACCCTACTCTTATTGGATGGATAGCTTCGGTACATGTGCTGACACTACTGTATCCTCTGACTCAGTTTCCCTTTTCTGAATGGCTTTTCGTTTACTGTGTTTGAACGAAGGAGACATGAAGCCTCACTTGGCTTCTCCATGTGTACTCATATATTCACACACATGTGTGAGCATTTGAATACACATGAATTGACATGCCACACAATGCAACAATTATATCTGTGAAATTTACCATAAAATACACACATTCTAATTGATTAATCAAGGTAATCTGAGTAGAGGCAATCTTCAGGCAAGGGGACTTGTTAGTACGTATCTGCTGTTTGCCCTTTCTTAAGTGTACTGAGGTTATTTGTGTTAGTCTCCCCTGGTGGCCTGGGAGCTTCTGAGATAATGTCTTCTTCTTTTTTTTTTTTTTTCGAGACAGGGTTTCTCTGTGGTTTTGGAGCCTGTCCTGGAACTAGCTCTTGTAGACCAGGCTGGTCTCGAACTCACAGAGATCCGCCTGCCTCTGCCTCCCGAGTGCTGGGATTAAAGGCGTGCGCCACCACCGCCTGGCCTGAGATAATGTCTTCTTGACATGTTCATCTTCGAAGCACAAAGGAGGAGACATGGCAGACCCTTAAAAGTGTTTCTTTACTAAGTCAATAATGCGCTTGTCTCTTGCTCTCTGCAGGAGATTGAAATCTGCTGGATTCTAGAATTTCGCATAGATTAAACAAAAAGCAAAACCAACCAACCAAACAAAAACCACATTTGTGGACTCTTACCTCCACAGGAAACAGTGTATCATTTTCATATAAACCTTCATCTGTCTACCTTACATACCTTACATACCTTCCAAGTCACCTCTAATGTACTTGGAAGACCAACACCATGCAAGTAGCTGCCAAATTGTATTATTTAGGAGCAATACTAAGAAGAAACAGTGTATAATGTTACAGATGTGGTTTGGTTTTGGTAGGATCAAACCTAGATCAAACCTGCACATTGGTGAGCAAGTGCTAGATCACAGAAATGAAGCCTTTGCTCTTTGCAGATATGGTATCACTACAAAGCTCAGGCGGACTTTTTTAAGTTAATTTTTATTGCAATATATTTTGATCATGTTTTCTCCTCCCCCAACTCCTCCCAGATCCTCTCCTCCTCCCTACCCACCCAACTTTATGTTCTTTCTTTCTCTGTTTCCAAAACAAAAAGAAAACAAAAGACAGAAATCAAAATTAACAAAACCCGACAAGATAAAAAAAATACTAAAACAACAACAACAGAAAGAAACACCTCCCTACCCCCACCCCTGCAAACCCCAAAACATGTGTTTTTTGTTGGTCAACTGTTCTTGGCATGGTGCCTGTACTGGAGTGTGGTTGAAATACCGGTGACACTCCATTGAGTAAAACTTATTTTCTCTTTCCCAGCAGGAAACTGCAAATGGTTTTTTTTTTGCTTAGAGTAGGACTTTGTGTCCACTTGCCCTTTTCAGCAAATGACACAATCGTTTGAGCAAAGTCACAGCCTACAGAATGGGAAACTCCTATAAGAGTTCATCCTACCCCAGTCGGGATGGGCAGGGTCAATGTAACAATGAGAACACATGCTGTGGAGGATTCAGGGATAGAGGAATATTCTGCTAAATGGAGTGCAAATTGGTGCAGCCACTATGGAAACCAGTGTGACCTTGTGCTCTTTGTATGACCCAGGCTGGCCTTGAACCTGTGTTCCTCTTGCTGCCATCTCCAAAGTGCGAACACAACAGGTTTGCCAAACCTCAAAATGCAATTGTTTGAGTATTTCCTTGTAAAAAGTAAAACACAGACTGAAAGATTATTTATCTTTAAAGAGTGCTTTTTATTATGTTTGGATTCTTTAGCAAGACTTAATTACTTCTTTATAACATGAATATTTATAGAGTTCATTCCTAAAAGATTAATCATCAACATAACTTAAATGCCTCAATAGTTTGGTCTTAATTTCTAATTCACTGATTCACCATTTGCTAACACCAAGCAGAGCTCTCTTTCCAGGTACGCGTCAAAACAAAGCGAGTTATTAAGTATTTGGTAAGTTTTTACCAGCGTGCAAGATCCATAGAAACAAAGGAAAACAACAGGAAGTGTTTTCATGAGAGGGGTCATTTCATAAACATCCTGGGTTTGGGAAATTGCAGTCCCTCTGGTGGTGTTTACAATTAATGACTACAAATAGTGAATCAGTGCCCCCAGGCAGCCATACAGCATGGTTATTCTGTTCGGGAGCAGATACCATGTTTTAAGACCACATAACAATCCAGCAAGAACAGAATGAAACACACACACACACACACACACACACACACACACACACACACACATTATATTTGGCCAGTAGTCATAAATTTGAAGGTCTCAGCACCAGCACAACTTGTAAATTCGTACTCATCTTCCTCTGTTAAATTTCTCTGATTATCATCCTTTTGTATTACTCCTGATTGGCTCTTGGCATATGCACCTGTGAACCGGGTGACAGACTGTTGGTGTCCTGACTTGGCAAAATACCACTTGCCATGATAGGGGTGTAGGGATGAGAAATATAAGTAAAGAGTACAAAGACATAAAACAATACAACAGAAAACCATAGAATACTGATGGAGGAAGGTCATTGGCTAATAAAGGAACTGCCCTGGCCCATTTTATTGGTTAGAGGATAGGTGGGAGGAGTAAACAGAACAGAACCCTGGGAGGAAGAGGAAGTGAGGTCAGAGACGCGACAGCTCTCCTCTAGGGAGCAGACGCCTGAGAGAGACGCCATGCCCCGCTCCCGGCATGAAGCTCCGACCCAGGATGGACTAGGCTAGAATCTTCCCTGTAAGACCGGTTCTCACAGATTATTAGAGATGGGTTGATCGGGATGTGAGAATTAGCCTGTAAGTGCTAGAGCTAAAGGGCCAAGCAGTGCTTAAAAGAATACAGTGTCTGTGTAATTATTTTGGGGCATAAGCTAGCCGAGCAGGCAGCCGGGGTGCTGGGAACTCAGCCCCGCCGCCCTTATTACTACAGTTGGCGCCCAGACGTGTGGACAACTAAACCCATTTAAAAAACCTGAGAAGGCTTAAAAATAAGGGAGAGAGAGTTTAACACAGATTTTTGCTGTTTGTTGGTGGCGTGCTGTAGAGAGATTTCCTGATTCGGCAACAGTAGCAGAAAAAACGCTGTGTCATTTTAAAGCGCAACTTCCTGGGGCTGTGCCGCCATTGCGATCTCTGTCTGGCTCCTGCGGGAGACAGAGCTTTTGAATAGAGCATTTGGAGTAAAGTGCTACGATTTGTTTGATGGCAACTTGACTCGCTGTGTTCTCGGGTCTGCTCTGCTTGTTAGAGGCAAGCATGCGCTTTCATCTAAGAGAGGCTTCCTGACTCAGCTTTAGCTGCAAAGCCTGCAGCTCATTAAGAGGTCCTGCCACGAAACACTTAAACGGTGTTGACGAAAAGCTGAACGCATGCTTTTCGGTTTTCAGTTGTAGCAGGAAAAAAGCTGCGCCATTTAAAAATGCTGCCTTTCTGGGCTGTCCTGCCAGGACAAACTCTGACTCTTACGCAGGCGGTTTGTGCGGTTTGCAAGCACAGGCTGCTGAAGCTCGCTTGCTGGCTACAGCCAGTACCTCAGCCATGAGGCTGGAAAGCTAAGGAATGGGCTGGATCCAGCCGGCAAAGCCACGCCTTTAATCCTACTGATATTGCTTGGTAAATTAAAGACTCGTGTGGTCAGAAAAAGAGAGATATATAGTAAAGAGAGATTCAAAGACAAACAAAATTTCTAAATGGTTTAAAATGTGTTAAAAATATATGCAGACTAAAATTTAAAGTTCTTAAAGTAAAAAACAAAAAAAAAGGAAGAGAGTTGTTGTGTGTGGTAGCACACGCCTTTAATCCCAGTGCCTAAAAGGCAGAGACAAACAGATCTCTGTGAGTTCAAGGTGTAGTAGTGTACACCTTTAATCCCGAATGCCTGGGAGGCAGAGACAGGCGGATCTCTGAGAGTTCAAAGACAGCCTGGTCTACAGAGTTACTTCAGGTCAAAGATACAGAGAACCTGTCTCAAAAAGCAAAGAGTTAAAAGTAAAAATAAACAAAATAGAGGTTAAAACAAAGCTGCACAAAGATGGAAAATACACAGATAATTTTGATACTGTATGCTATTATGCTCTCTTTGAATTATTTGAATGCTGAGGAAAGAGCAAAAGCTACTAAAAGATATTTGTTTATAAATGCTTCTGAACTAATCCAACATAGATATTTTGAGTTTGGATCTAAGGATATGATACTTTGGAAAGGAGTTTCTTATTTTGTTTTCACAGAGGATGAGACGCTGTTCATTTCTTCTATTCCGATTTGGTATGATGGACCACGCCCTCCTGAAGGGTTGTTGTGAACATCTTCAGAAAATTGCTTCGCTCAACTGCCAACTGAGATAAAACTAGCACACAGGTTATGCCATGAAAGACCTAATTAATGACGCCCCCATTCAGCAGGAAGCAGTTTGGAGAGAAAAAACTGCGCCCATGTTCCCAAATATGGTTTATAAACGTTCTTTTACATTTAAAGGGGGATATGATAGAGATATGAATAATTTACATTGATATGGATTTTGTTTTAGTGATTTAAATTTAAGGTCAATTTTGTTATATGTATAAGTGTTTCTGATTTTGATTAAGGTATTGTGATTGTGTAGTTCATTTAAATATGTACTGTATAATTAAGAAATATAGGTTGTTAATGGATAATCATCGATAATAGTAAAGCTTGTAGTCATGTTAGTTAGATTTTCTAGATATATAGAGATAAATTTTAGATAGACATTCTTCATGTCTTTCAAAGATTACAGAATAGGACATTTAATGTTTTAATAACTGAGGACTTTTCATGACAATGAGACACTCCGCTCCTGGCAGCACCAATCTACTTCAAGAGGAAGATGGGCATCGAAGAGGCACCTTATGGAGTTTGATAGCCATTTGGGCAAGAAACTGCTCTTGCCTGGACTATTGCATAAACTGGACACAGAGAACCCGCAGAGAGGGGACTACTGAACTTGCCTAAGGTGAGATGATCTTTCGGGGTTCCTGATTCATGAAAGAGTCTGTGAGACATTCTGCAGGACACAACAGATAGTGACTGAACTGACTTTGAATTTTCCTGCTTTATGGAAATGTCTGCTGGATACCATGGGCCTGAAGACTGAAGATGGATGCCCCAACGGTACAGAGGAACTTTGGGTGACTGTCCAGGCTGCGAGATGTCTCTGTCATTTCTAGAGTTTTAAAAGTTGCTTTTTTCTTGTTTGCTTAGGTAGTATTGTATCTTTCTGGAGTCTTTGATGGAGTTAAGAATAGTTAGTTATAGTTATAGTTTTCCTTAGTTATGATAAAGATTATTATAACTTTTACTTGATAACTGTTTTGTTATATGTAATTTTGCTATGTTAAAGTTAAAGCCTTTTTTTTTTTTTGTTTAAACTGAAAAAGGGGAAATGATGGAGGAAGGTCATTGGCTAATAAAGGAACTGCCCTGGCCCATTTTATTGGTTAGAGGATAGGTGGGAGGAGTAAACAGAACAGAACCCTGGGAGGAAGAGGAAGTGAGGTCAGAGACGCGACAGCTCTCCTCTAGGGAGCAGACGCCTGAGAGAGACGCCATGCCCCGCTCCCGGCATGAAGCTCCGACCCAGGATGGACTAGGCTAGAATCTTCCCGGTAAGACCGGTTCTCACAGATTATTAGAGATGGGTTGATCGGGATGTGAGAATTAGCCTGTAAGTGCTAGAGCTAAAGGGCCAAGCAGTGCTTAAAAGAATACAGTGTCTGTGTAATTATTTTGGGGCATAAGCTAGCCGAGCAGATGGCCGGGGTGCTGGGAACGCAGCCCCGCCACCCTTATTACTACAGAATACCACTAGAAGGGAGTTCCAGTCAATACTCAAATTGCCTGTGTTTAATTTTCCATGCACTTTTATACCCCAACACAAAATGGGGAGGAAGGTAACAAAAGACTTCTTTGACATGATACAAAGGACAACTCAGTTAATTGCTTCAACACTTTGAGACATCAAGTCATTAGCATTCTGTTGTTTAGGCAGTGAACCTACCCTAGACCAAACATCCTGAAGGCAGCCATTCCCCCAGGTAACTTCATATTACAAAAGAGGGAGCAGATGTACACTTGCATAAACTGACCATCTGTCAGGATGGAATGTATCTACTTGTATGAACCATCTTAATGTCAAAAGAACCAAATAACTATGTCCTGAGTCAGGATGTGTGACTACACTGGTTGTCAACAACTTCGAGCAACTTCCAAACTCTCTGACTATCAGACAAGGTAGAAATAAACCCACATTTTTGGGCCTCCACAACAGACTCAGTGAACACCATTGGTCTGCCTGAAAGAAATGCTGCCAAGTTGTATCTCAGGATGCCTAGGTGGTACAAAAGTGTTCCACGTAAGGCCCATGGCATCAGGAAAAGGACAATTTGATTAAAATATATGTAAGAAGAGCTTCAATAGCAAAATTTGAGTTGAGGGTCTCCAAGAATTGTGAAAAGCATGCACTCCAGCAGGAAGTCCGGTTTATAACCATTAAGTACAGGGACATATGGACTACTCATACTTCCCTTACAAGATTGTCCCAAACTCCCATCTTTTTCAGTCAGCAGTGTCTGGAGTCAGCAGAGGCGAGAGGCAATATGAGTGCATCATGGGACCATATTTCTCTCAGTGAACTCTGCTGGATATTCCATCTGATCCTGGCTGCACCATTACCCAGGCGCCTTCAGACCCACTCCAGTCCCCATGACTAACATCAACTGCCTGAGTGTTTTCTATCTGTGGTTATTTGAATTTGTGGTTGTCTAACTCTACTGATACAGCGGGCTAAATGCATATGATGCCTTCTAATTTAAAAATATTCTAAAGTTTCCATGTTTTGGAATTGCTGGGGAGGGGAATCCTGAAATATCATTGGTAAACATCTGTGGCTCTAACATCTTGGGGATGTATCAGATAGCAGTTAGAAGTTTGCCTTTGAAATCCGTTTGATCTCATTTTGAGTTTAAATTAGACCAAAAGTAATGCCTGTCTCATGGGGTACTCATGAGGATGAAATAAGAACACAGGCACATAGTGCCTTGGAGGAGGAGTTCACCCAGTGTTTGTCTCTATAATCTCAACAAACTCAACATGATTCACAAACAATAGAATTGTGTTTGCAGGAGCCAATGCCAGCTTTCCCTGGAGGAGACAAACTAACTCCTAGAATTCAGAGTCCCAGTTAGAAATAGTCTGTGATAGCATGTAAGAGCAAGCCTTGACTTGGTTTCTATGACATCTTCTCTCTGTACCACGGGTGGTCATAGAATGTATGTTCTATGTGAATGTAATGATAAGCACAGGTCATGGTAAGCATAGGACCAAGACTACGGGCTGGCTTTAGTTCCAGGAGGCCATCTGTGGAAGGGATCCTCTTGTCCTCACAGATCCTAACTAAGCAAGAGGCCTGAGGAACCTTAGTCACGAGCTCCTGCCATTATTATCACCCATGGTCCCTTTATTTTTGGTCTATAGTCATAGAGTTACCAGCAGTTAGAAAACATTGTTGCTTTGGTTTTTGTTAAATACTGGCCACAGTTTTCTTCACAGTCTGATGTGGAAGAGTCTGCTGAAGAGACAAGATGTTGATCATGTGGGTTATTGGTGCTTTAGGAAGATGCCTAAACACGGACTGTTGAGAATCACTACGTAGTCCACAGTTTAAAAACCTCACTGGAGTACTCTAGAGGCAGATGGACACATAAACAAGTTACGTCGGTGCCTGTAAAGGAGTATCTAGAACTCAGTAAGGCTCCGTAAGTGAAGAGCTGGCATAAGGCCTGGGGGAGAAGACTCTTGCTCAGTATTCACAGTAGTCGGAAACTGGAGCCGACTTCAGTGTCCCTCAAGAGTCTTAACAAAAGGGAAGCCATGGCAATTTCAGGAAAATGGATGCACCCGGAAATCATGTTAAGTGAAATAAGTCAGACAGAAAGAAAAGTATCACACGTTTTCTCCTATATGGAACCTAGCTTAGATTATCTTTTTTCTTTTTTTTTTTTTTGGTTTTTCGAGACAGGGTTTCTCTGTGGCTTTGGAGCCTGTCCTGGAACTAGCTCTGTAGACCAGGCTGGTCTTGAACTCACAGAGATCCGCCTGCCTCTGCCTCCCGAGTGCTGGGATTAAAGGCGTGCGCCACCACCGCCCGGCTCTAGCTTAGATTATCTATGAGTATGTTTGCGCATCTAAAGGGAGAGCATGAGAGGGAGGAGGCAGAAATCTTATGGGGAATGGGAAAAGAGAAGGCGATGGATAATGTGGTAAGAAAGCGGAAGATGGGGGAGAGGTATCTCAGAGGGAGCAGCAACCAGGCAAGGGCAGTCTGAGAGAGAAAGAATCACACAGTTATAATGATAGGAAGCAAACCTCACTACACTGCATGCTAATCTAAAACATTTAATAAAAAATAAGCCTCTCGTTCTAGGCATGATTTCCACAGAATGTTGGACCTGAGTGTGAGTCTCCAGGGTAGACACAGTGGCCTTGTTCTGAGTGGACATGCAGTTCCCACCTCTTCCCCACCAGCCCACTGCCTCTGTAAACACACCATGGAAACACAGGGAGTTTTCCTATCTGATGCTCAGCCTGGGTCCCAGTGAGTCATAAACTAGGGTGAGATGCCAGTACCATGGGGTGACCATCAAGAACAGCAGCAGTGGAGTGGAGCCAGCCCAAGTCTACAAGACGAGCTGTGTGGAGCTGGAGAAGTGATCTATTCCTTTGGAGGAGTTCAGAGGATCGCGAGTAGATCCCAGACACTGGACAGATGCAATTTGATTTTGGTTTGATTCGATTGTGAAGGTGCCCTGGTTTTCCCTCTTGAAGTAAGGTAGTATTTTACTGGAGCCCACAGTTGAGAGACTTTGAATTTTAAAACACCTCAGATTTTTAAAAGAGATTGGCCTTTTTAAAGGGACTAAAATTTTAATGTGTTTGAATTTGTAAAGACTGTGGGACTTTTATTTATGTTTTTAATGTGAGACTTTGGGGATGAATAAGAAAGGAAGGCTGTGGCTTAGTAGTGATGTGTTATTGACAAGGGGTCCATTGTCCTGGCTGGTTTTGTGTGTCAACTTGACACAAGGTAGAGTCAACAGAGAGGAAGGAGCCTCATTGAGTGTAGTATTATGGGCGGCAGGGCCTCTTCCCCAGCACCCCAGCACCCCAGCCGCCCTCTCGGCTAGCTTATGCCCCGAAATAATTACACGGACACTGTATTCCTCCAAACACTGCCTGGCCCTTCTCTTCTAGGCTAATTCTCACATATTAATTTAGCCCATTCTAATCATCTGTGTGTGGCACCCCAAGGTGCGCTTACCGGGAAGATTCTAGCCTATGTCCATCCTGGGTCGGAGCTTCATCCCGGGAGCGGGGCATGGCGTCTCTCTCAGGCGTCTGTTGCTGAGAGGAGAGCTTTCGAGTCTCTGACCTCACTTCCTCTTCCTCCCAGAGTCCTGTTCTGCCTACTCCACCCACCTAAGGGATGGCCTATCAAAATGGGCCAAGGCAGTTCCTTTATTAGCCAATGACCTTCCTCCATCATTTCCCCTTTTTCGGTTTAAACAAAAAAAAAAGGCTTTAACATAGCAAAATTACATATAACAAAACAGTTATCAAGTAAAAGTTACAATAATCTTTATCATAACTAAGGAAAACTATAACTAACTATTCTTAACTCCATCAAAGACACCAGAAAGATATAATATTACCTAAGTAAACAAGAAAAAAAGCAACTTTTAAAACTCTAGAAATGACCTAGACATCTCGCTGCCTGAACAGTCACCCAAACTTCCTCTGTACTGTTGGGGCATCCATCTTCAGCCTTCAGGCCCATGCTATCCAGCAGACATTTCCATAAAGCAGGAAAATTCAAAGTCAGTTCAGTCACTATCTGTTGTGTCCTGCAGAATGTCTTGCAGACTCTTTCATGAATCAGGAACCCCGAAAGATCATCTCACCTTAGGCAAGTTCAGTAGTCCTCTCTCTGGGGGTTCTCTGTGTCCAGTTTATGCAATAGTCCAGGCAAGAGCAGTTTCTTGCCCAAATGGCTATCAAACTCCATAAGGTGCCTCTTCGATGCCCATCTTCCTCTTGAAGTAGATTGGTGCTGCCAGGAGCAGAGTGTCTCATTGTTATGAAAAGTCCTAAGTTATTAAAACATTTAAAATGCCATATTCTGTAATCTTTGAAAGACATGAAGAATGTCTATCTAAAATATATCTACGCACATCTAGAAAATCTTAACTAACATGACTACAAACTTGACTATTATCGATGATTAACCATTAACAACCTATATTTCTTAATTATACAGTACATATTTAAATGAACTACACAATCACAATACCTTAATCAAAATCAGAAACACTTATATATATAACAAAATTGACCTTAAATCTCTATCAATAAAGCAAAATCTATACTAATGTAAATTATTCATATCTATATCATATCCCCCTTTAAATGTAAAAGGACGTTTATAAACCATATTTGGGAACATGGGCGCAGTTTTTTCTCTCCAAACTGCTTCCTGCTGAATGGGGGCGTCGTTAATTAGGTCTTTCATGGTATAACCTGTGTGCTAGCTTCATCTCAGTTGGCAGTTGAGTGAAGCAATTTTCTGAAGGCGTTCACACCAACCCTTCAGGAGGGCGTGGTCCATCATACCAAATCGGAATAGAAGAAATGAACAGCGTTTCATCCTCTGTGAAAACAAAAGAAGAATCTCTTTTCCAAAGTATCATATCCTTAAATCCAAATTCTGAAATCATACCCTCATGATATCCGTTCTGGTTCCACTTGGCAGCCCATATAATGAAATGTCTCTCTGTACTTAGCTCCTTCACAGTCAAAAATTTTAAAGAAAACACAATGTACATAATCCAGACTCTCTGTGAATTTTCCATTTTTATGTGGCTTATTTTTCTTTATTTATTTTAATCTTTTAACTATCTGTACTCTGTCTCTTTAAAGACTTTACTTTTACTTTTTTAAACCATTAACTTTATTCTCTATATTCTTTTTCTTCTCTCTCCCAAGCCTACGTACATTCATCCACAGTGTGACTCATTTAGTGGTCTGAATCTGTCCTATTGTGAATCTGCAATTTTTTACTATCCAAGGGCACTTTTGATTTGCGCCTTTAAATCAGTAGGCGCTTAAGAATCTAAGCTGTGACATTCCTAGGTTAACTTTTTGCTTTTTGAGCGTATATCTTCGAGCTGGAATATCTCTGTAGACCAGGCTGTCTTTGAACTCTCAGAGATCCGCCTGTCTCTGCCTCCCAGGCATTCGAGATTAAAGGTGTACACTACTACACCTTGAACTCACAGAGATCTCTTTGTCTCTGCCTTCTAGGCACTGGGATTAAAGGCGTGTGCTACCACACATAACAACTCTCTTCCTTTTTTTTGTTTTTTACTTTAAGAACTTCAACTTTTAGTCTGCATATATTTTTAACACACTGTAAACCATTTAAAAATTTTCTTTGTCTTTGAATCTCTCTTTACTGTATATCTCTCTTTTTCTGACCACATGAATCTTTAATTTACCAAGCAATCTCAGTAGGACTAAAGGCGTGGCTTTGCCAGCTAGATCCAGTCCATTCCTTAGCTTTCCAGCCTCATGGCGGATATACAGGCTGTAGCCATGTTTCCTGCAATAACTGTATGGCATTTCAAGGTCCCTGCCAGCAAGTGAGCTATAACAGACAACACTCAAGTCCTCTCTCGGTAGCCGGCCCTGCTGCCTCAAACAGTCAGAGTTTGCCCTGGCAGGATGGCCCAGAAAGCCGGCAAAGCGCAGCTTTTTTCCTGCTATGGCTGAAAACCGAAAAGCATGCGTTCAGCTTTTCGTCAACACCGTTTAAGTGTTTCGTGGCAGGACCTCTTAATGAGCTGAAGGCTTTGCAGCTAAAGCTGAGTCAGGAAGCCTCTCTTAGATGAGGCGCTTGCTTGCCTCTGGCAAGCAGAGTAGACCCGAGAAATTGCTGCTACCAAGAAACCAGGCACAATGCTTTCATTTTGTTCTAGAATTACTTCCCAAGCTGTCTCAGGCTTAATGTGGAAGCAGTTGTCCACGTGGGTGCCATATGAAGTAATAAGGGCGGCGGGGCCTCTTCCCCAGCACCCCAGCACCCCAGCCGCCCGCTCGGCTAGCTTATGCCCCGAAATAATTACACGGACACTGTATTCCTCCAAACACTGCCTGGCCCTTCTCTTCTAGGCTAATTCTCACATATTAATTTAGCCCATTCTAATCATCTGTGTGTGGCACCCCAAGGTGCGCTTACCGGGAAGATTCTAGCCTATGTCCATCCTGGGTCGGAGCTTCATCCCGGGAGCGGGGCATGGCGTCTCTCTCAGGCGTCTGTTGCTGAGAGGAGAGCTTTCGAGTCTCTGACCTCACTTCCTCTTCCTCCCAGAGTCCTGTTCTGCCTACTCCACCCACCTAAGGGATGGCCTATCAAAATGGGCCAAGGCAGTTCCTTTATTAGCCAATGACCTTCCTCCATCAATTGAGGAAAGACTTCCTTGAAATCCAGCTGTAAGGTGTTTTCTCAATTAGTGATCAATAGGGGAGGACCCAGTCCATGGTACACGGTGCCATTCCTGGGATGGTGGCCCCGGGTTCTATAAGAAGTTGGGCTGAGTAAGCCTTCAGAAGCAAGTCAGTAAGCAGACCCCATCAAAGGCCTCTGCATCAGTTCCTGCCTCCAGAATCCTGCCCTGTTTGAGTTGTTGTACCGACTTCCTTCAGTGATGAACAGCCACGTCCCAGTGTAAGCCAAATAAACCCTCTCCTCCCCAACTTCCTGTTTGATCATGGTGTTTTGTCACAGCAATAGAAACCCTGACTAAGATAATACTCCCTGTCTACTTCCTGTGTCCGCTGGAGGACAAACTGAAGGAAATACAACATGGAACATGAAAGACTTCTGAGAGGTTAAAGACCATGAAATTTTCTTGAGAGAGACCAGAGCAGGTCTAAGCTCTCCTCACCTCTGCAGAAGACCGCTTGTGTTTTAGACATGATGTTCCTCTCCCCGACACCAATAGGTTTATAGATTCGATGTAATGCAATACAAGTTTGGTTGATAAATTCAATGTAATCCAGTCCATGTTATACTATGGATTTCATGATCCCTAGCAGACCAACTCTTAATTATTTTTTATGAGAAAAGAAGAAACTAAGTGTGCATAACATTTCTAAATAAGAAGAAGAAAAAAGAGAGAGGCTCATCTCTGTCACATATTACAATTTGTTCAGAACCTGTCTTCAGATACACACACAAACAACCTGACTGATAGAGAACCCATAGACATGAAAACAGTTTGTCTCTTAACAGAGATACGTGCTAAAGTATCAGAGCCATGAGAGATTACTCCAGAAATGTAAGAGAATTAAAGTGATTAACGTTATGGAGAAACACAAAATGAAAAATTGGGTTTCTTTTTTTTTGATTTAATAATGTTTTATTTTTCCAAATGTACAGCTGATTGAACCTGTTCATGCATCTTCACCAGCAGCTGGGGCATTTCCACCCTTTGTGTTTCTGGTGTAAATTACTTGGGCTCTGTGCTTTGAGACCAGCTTGATAAGCCCTTTACTAAGGAGCTCCTGAAGAACTGCCCTGGCCAAGGAACCGTGAATCTTCAGTTTCTCAGAGACCACGGCTGGAGTAATAAGTTTATAGTTGGGAACTTCCTTACAGAGTTTGTCGTATGTAGCCTTGTCAAACAGGACTAGATTGTTGAGCTTGTCCCGAACTTTGCCTTTGGACCACTTCTTCTTTTCGGCCTTGCCACCAGACTTATTTACTTTGGGTCTTTGTCTTTTTTGACTGACTTTCCGGCATCTTTCTTCTTCTTGTCATCCTTGGGCGGCGTGATGAAGCTCGGAGAGTGGCGACGACCACTGCAGCCTCCCTGAGATGCCGGGAAAAATTGGGTTTCTATTTCACATTCAAAATTCAACTTCGTATGCCTCAAGGCAAACCAACTACCTTAGCACTTTTCAGGTTGGTGAGATGGTTCACCCGGTAAAAGCGCTTGTTACTAAATCTGGAGAGCTGAGTTTATTCCTTGGAACCCACACAGAGAAAAAAGAAAGCCAGCTCCCACAAATTGTCCTCTAACCTCTAACCTTCACATGTGTTCCATGACACTTATACAGACATAGTGCACATGCCCATGTACACACACACACACACACACACACACACACACACACACACGCACACTAATGTTCATTCAGACTTTTTGTATGGGGAAAGACAAAATTGAAAATCAGACTTATCTCCTTCCCTTTCTCCCTCCCTCCTTCCCTCCCTCCCTCCCTGTTTTCCTCCCTCTCTTCCTCCCTCCCTGTCTCCCTCCCATTCATATAGAAATGAATGAGTTTGAGAGCCCATAAAAGGACTTGTCCACACATTGAAGTCTGACATACAAGAGATGCCATGGCAGCTGCTATATGCCAACATTTTCCTATGCAAAATCTGCCTGGAAAAATCATTTTCATTTAATGTTATGTCTTATTTTCTTCTACTACTTTGTTTTCATTAAAATTGACTTAAGGTGTTATTATGTGCAGATTCGACTTGATTGTTTCAATACAGCTCATTTTTTCAAATCTATTCCTTCAAAGCGATGTTTGAATTGTTTTCCCCCACTGAACTGAAACAACAGTCTTTTTCATGTGGCTGGCTATTAAATGTTTGGGCTTCTGTAAAACTTGTGATTTGCCTTGATGAACTGTATCCATCTGAGTTTTGCAGTAGTAATTAATGTAACTAACAATCGGGCTCGCCTTACTTCTCTTTAGATACAGACTGTTTTACATGATTGCTCTTTTAAAAGGTCTCTAAATTGAGACTTATGTTTGGGATTATGATTGCATTTGTCCTGTTAAGTTTCTGAATCTATAACATTCTGTATTCTCATAGACATCTCGGTGAGTGCTCCCTGTTCTTGCTATGTAGATATCTAGATTGTTCATACGCTTTTGTTTTCATGAGGGGCTAGGTTTTGATTATATTATTCTGGACTGTAGAGAAGATAGGAAAGCACATTTTTATTTGTAATTTCTTAAAACTATTGAAGATTTATTTATTTTATGAATATTTTGCCTGCATGTATGTATGTGTACCTTGTACATAGCTGGTACCTTCAGAGTTCAGAAGAGGTAGGTCATCAGATCCTCTAAACTGGAATTACGGATGATTGTGAGCTACCGCGTGGGTGCTGGGAACCAAACCCAGGTCCTCTCTAAGAGCGACAATTGCTCTTAACTGCTGAGACACCTCTTCAGCCCTTAGGAATGATTTCTCGGCTGTTTTAAGATTTGAGATGCAGCCTAATCTGTGGTTGGGGACTTTATAGGAACTTCTACTTCTCAAACAAATAAAAACAAACACAAAACAAAAAAACAAAAGCCTGGTGGTGGTGGTGGCACCCACCTTTTTAAACCTTGCACTCAGGAGGCAGAGGTAGGCAGATCTCAGAGTTCAAGGCCAGCCTGGTCTACAGAGTGAATTCCAGGACAGCCAGGGCTACACAGAGAAACCCTGTCTTGAATCACCACCCGCCCGAAAAGAACTTCTGCTCTGTAGCTATTGCTCATGTTGCTGTTTCTCACACCATCAATAATACTTTAAAATTGGCTGCACACAGTTTTGATAATTTATAATTCTCTGAATAACTGGTTAGATATAAAACAATGTTTATATTTTATAAATTTAATATTTATATCTTATAAATTTTTGCTAGATTTTTGTTTGTATGTTTCAGTTTCAGGTTAGATTTCCCCATCCCTTTCAGTTCTGGGATCAAATATTGGGTCTTATATCTGCTGGTCAAGCATTCCCCCACTGAGCTGTTTACTACCAGCCCAAGGCAGGCTTTAAGAGCTTTGTTACCTTCCTCTTCTCAGCGCCTGAGGAATACCTTTCTAAATACAGCTTTGGTTTTACGTTAGTCCTGTAAATGCCTATGTGTCTTTCTCTGTGTATGCTACACAAGTCCAGGTGTCCACAGAGGCCAGAATATTGTAGGCCCTGGAGCTGGAGTTACTAAGACTCAGTTGACCTGGGTCCTGGGAACTTAACTGGTCCTCTAAAAGAGGGACCCTTTGTCTTAATCACTAAGCCATCTCTCTAGCGCCTAAATACTGACTTGTTTTCTGGGTCTAGGCTCAGCTGAAAAGTTGAGTAGTCCCGACTATACATTTCCACTGGCTCATTTGACAGCCAAAGTGGCTGTAGGCAGCTCCTGTCCATGGCTGTCTTTGAGAGAAATTACTAATGGTTTTTGGGAGAGAAGTTCTGTGCTTCCTTTGAGTAAATAAAATATATTTGAAAGCAGAAATGACTCTCTCTTCCAAAAATGTTTTCCATCCTTAAGGAGACTGAAAGTTTTGTCATCCCCAGCAATATGTGGTTAGTGGATTTTCTTCTACAATCCTCTAAGGTCCTAAGTGGTCAGATAAATGCATGCATAGCTCTATTTTTCCTATAACCTGCTTGATTATGAATTATATTCTCTAATTAATAATAAAAGAAAGTAAGTTTTAATTTTCTACTTTATTAAGTCTACCTTAGACAGTCTATTATTGTAGTTGCTATAAATGAATGCAATGAGGTTAAAATCATATGTGGTGGAACTCATGTCTTATACATGGATGCCCAGGCATGTATGTGCTGTGTTCATAGAGGGAAACGGTTAACGTTTCCACATGCTTGATGTCAGTGGGTTTTCAGAGATCCTTTCAGATAAAGAGAATTTTTACTTTCTAGAAAGCAGAATTTAATAGTATTCCTAGACTAGATCTTATACACAGGGAAGATATTTTCATTTATTTCTCTTAATTTTCTTTGTATCTTCAGGTAATGTTCTCTTATATCTTTTCCCCCAAAACCCAGATTTTAGATTTATAACTGTAAATACATTTGCTGTGTGATACCTTGAAACAGTTCTGAAAATCCACAGTCAATTCTAGGTGAATGTTAAAAGTTAAGATCCACAGCACACCCGAGAAAGGGAAATTAGTTAAACTGGGCAGCTTCTAAAAGGATTAATTCTTAAACATAAAAATTTAGCTATTACAAATTATAATATATCACATTTCAATCTGCAGTGAATGTAAATATCTTGGGTGACAATTGTGTTGCAAAGTCCTGTAAGCAAGTCTGGTCTTGCTGGGGGAAATTCCTCCTAAACTTTAAAGTTGGATGATGGCACTGGTCCAGGGTCAACATCAGGGCTCCAAATTGCTGAGCCATCTCTCCAGCCCCTACTCTATCTGGCGTCCATGTGCAGAAGGGAAGATGTGGCAAGGGAGTTCATGGCAGCAGGTGGAAGCCTCTCACATCTTGGTGAACCGAGCAACTGTGCTAACATGGCGTACTTGAGTTTATCTAACACAGTAGGATGTTTTCCTTTTTTTTATGAAATATGTTGCGTAATTGTCTAAATCACTGACCAACTTTAAAACTATTTCTTTGCGCCTGTGCATGTAGGCATGTATGCATGGTGCATGTGTGTAGGAAGAAGGACAACTTTGGGGAATCAGTTCTTCCTTCCACCACGTGGACCTCGGAGGCGGGTAGAACTTAGGGCCTCAGGCTCGGTGGCAGGTGTGTTGACCAGCTGAGTCACTTTGTGGGTCTGCTGGGCAACATTTTGTGTGAAAATTCTTCTACCCTTAGTTTAAGGCTTACGCAATTTCCCCTCTCAAATCTGGCACAGAAGCGAAGGAACTGGCAAGCATTCGCCTAAGAGGATTGTAAGTGTTATAGACACGCTAATACACGCCTGGCTTCAGAAACTGTTCACTCAATTTAAAGATGAATCAGATGCAATTTCTGTTCCTTTTCTGTGTAAAAAAATAGTTAAATAAAGAGAGTTTCTTTCTCACATTAAAATTTACTATCTTTCATCTGGGAGGTTCTTGACCAAGAGTTTGTGATGACTAAAGAAAAATTCACTCTTTTAGCTTAAGCTTTTGGATTTAAAGACATTTTCCCATTTTAGAGAAATACAGACATGCTCCAAAAGACACTGGAATTTTTTCATGATTCCCCCATATCTATTTATATGCTACATCTTCCTTCCAATTAGATTTTTTTGTACAATTAAAAAATTAATTTAGCATGTGTGTGTGTGTGTGTAGATCAGAAAACACTGCCCAGATACTGTTTTTCTCCTTCTACTGTGTGGGCCCCAGGGATCGAACTCATGTCTTCAGGTTTGGTGGCAGTCACCTTTACCCACTGAGTCCTCTCAGTGCTCTCTTCCTCTAGTTAGAGTTTAATCATGTGAGAAAGACAAGCACTTCTCCACAGCATCTGAACACAAGTGAAGTCCATGCTGCAGGGTCTCCAGGGAAGAGTGTGCTCAGAATATATCCGTTGGTGGTCCTGATTCCAGTGTGATGGAGAAGGCTAAGGTAGCTAGTTTCTGCCAACTAAGTTGGCTTAAGTTTGGTTATATTTTTAGTGTCTCTGAATATTTCCTCTCAAGTAGATGAAATACTCCAGGATTCTGAAATCCCTTTTACTTCCTATGTTTCTGAGAGCTAAGCTTAAGGTGTATTTGATAGATTATTTTTCATATATAACATATTCAGGAACTGTTGTTTACAAATTTTGCTAAAATGATTTGGTGGTTTGAAAAAAAAAACTGCCCCCAAAAGGAGTGGCACTATTAGGAAGTGTGGCTTTGTTGGAGTAGATGTGGTCTTGTTGGAGGAAGTGTGTCCCCGTGGAAGTGGATTTTGAGGTCTCATATATGTTCAAGCCACTTCTAGTATCTTTTTGACTACTTCCTGTTGCTTGCATATCAAGGTGCAGGACTCTTAACTCCATCTTTAGCGGCACATTGCCATGTGCTGCCATGTCCTGCCACAATGATAATGGACTGAACCTCTAAAACTGTAAGCCAGCCCCAGTTAAATGTTTTCTTTTATGAGAGTTGCCAGGGTCATGGTGTCTCTTCACAGAAAAATTGATATCCACTAATATTCAGTCTCTGATAAAACATTGATAGCTAATATGTACCAAACAATACTCTGAGGACAAACATGTCATTGAGACACAAAGCTTAGTTTCTCCGTCTCTGTGATTCACTATAAAATATATATTAATAATCACTAAATGCTTTTAACATTATGACTTAAAATAAAAGTGAGTGCCGTGCGTTAAGCGCCTGCTGTGTGCAAGGCCCCATTCTAAGTGCGTTAGTTATGATCTCGTTTTCCTTCTAGTACAGTTCTAAAGGGAGCGTTTTCCTGCTTTGTAAATGAGTGAACAGGCTTAAAGGACATATGCGTCTCTCCAGGATGGCAGAGCTGGCAGGTCGGCTGTATTAGTCACTATCTCATTGCATGGCACAGTGCCTGGCAGAATCAGTTTACAGGTGGAAGGAGTTGCTCTGGCTCATGGTTTCAGAGGCCACACTGCTGCATAGTGAGGAAGGCACAGTGGAGCTCATGGTGGCAGAAACCCATGGTGGGAGCACCTCATACCTTCAAAAGTCTGTTCCCTAGGTTAATCACTGTACCCACTGTCTCAACATTTTCATAGCCACAGCCTGTGAGGGACATTACACATTCAAACTACAACAGTAGTCAAGCTCGTACCTAAATCTAGGTTTTATCTTATATCTTTTTGTATTAGGTTTCTAACACAGGGCCCCCTCCAATACTAAGAAAGTTCCCTACAGCATGACTATATCCTCAACCCCCCCCCTTTTTTTAACCTTTTATTAAGGTTAATAATAACATATAGCTCTTGCTATGTTGCCCAGGCTGAGCATAAACTCACTTTGTATCTTAGGGTATTCCTCCCTCAGATTCTCAAGTAACTGGGATTACAAGGCTAATGGCAGATAACTGACTTAAAATTATGTTTTAAATGTGAAATCATATGTGTGCATAGAATAAAAGCAAAGTTTCTTTATAGGTGGTCAGCTCAGGGTATGGTAGATATGTTGAAAGAGTTTGTCCTGCCCAGTCATGCAGCCATTCAGTCCCAAAGAAACACTCAGAGGTCTACGTTAATCATAAACTGGTTAGCCTGTTAGCTCAGACTTCTTATTAACACTTACATCCTACATTAACACATAATTCTTGTCTGTGTTAGACATGTGGCTTGGTACCTTTCGTCAGTGAGACATTCTGCTCTTACTTCCTCTGTGTCTCGGTGACACCTGCAGACTGAGCCTTTCCTTTCCCCAGAATTCTTCTGTTCTGGTTGCCCGCCTATACTTCCTGCCTAGCTACTGGCCAATCAGCATTTTATTAAATCAACACAACTGACAAATCTTTACAGGGGTATAAGACCATTGTCCCACAGCAGCAGATAGAAACACATGAGCGCTGGCCCAGCTATGGTAAGAGAACATTGATCGTGTGTGTGTATGTAATTAATCCAGTGTTGGGATTTTTCTGCTGAGAATCTACTAGCACTGGCAGCATCCCTTTTTGGGTCTAAAGTTCCCCCTAATAAGTTCTTCTCCTAGGAAAGCCATTTCTCACTGGACTTTCCAGTGTTTGAAGGGTCCAACTTTTCCTATTGAGTTTCTCCTGGTTCATATATGCATTGATATTCATGTTATCTCTAAACTACCTTGAGCAAGGCCCTTAAAGGAAGCTATGTTCCCAGCTGAGATAACATCTGGGGACATACTCTTGATGAGGGCAATTAACAGGGCAAAGATCTTTTCTGCCTGTATTCCAACCTCTTCAAGGGAACAATATGAAAACATCTTTGGCCAAAGTTCAGCCTGTATTTTAAAGCCAATCTAGAAATGAATATTTAAAGACAAGAGCCAATACTTTAGTAACTGGCACAATTGTGAGCAGAAGAATAAGCCTGTATATTTGTTTCACAAAGATTTAAAAAACACATTTTCATAATATTCATCATTTATTATTGTGTTTTTAATGTGCTAGAGTGTTACTGTTATGTATTATATTTCATTCAATTTTTACAATCATTTTATAAGGTAGATATTATTACCTATGTGGTGGCTAATTTTGAGTGTCAACTTGACAACATCTGGAATTAATTAAAATCCAAGCTGCTGAGAACTCCAGTGAGGAGTTTTTTATTTTAATTCCCAAGACAGGGTTTCTCTGTGTAGTACTGGTTGTCTAGGAACTCACTAGTGGACCAGGTTAGCCTTGAACTCAAAAGATCTGCCTGGCTCTGCCTCCTGAATGCTGGGATTAAAGGCATGCATCACCAACACCGCTGTGAGGAATTTTTCTAATCAGATATTGTGAATAAGAAAACCCAGCCTGATGCAGGAAGGTCCAGCCTACTGCGGGCAGCACTATTCCCTGGACAGGCAGTCCTTTGCTATATAAGAACACTAGCTAAGCAAAGTCTGTGAGTGAGACAGCAAGCAGCGTTCCTGCTCCTGACTATGACCTGGGAGTGTAAAATGAAATGAATGCCTTTCCACCCTGAAGTTGCTTTGGAGAGAGTGTGTTATGGCAGCAACAGAAAGGGAACTAGGATACTATTTTCAAGAGTGCATCTAGACCTCAAGAAGAAAAGTCCCATGAATTTCCTTCCTGGGATTTGCAGCTGAGCACCATTGGAATTTACAGCCCTCACCCTTGCCCCCACCCTCCGCACTTCTTTTAACATTTTTTTCTTTACTTGAAATTAGATTTTGTTTTCTCACATAAAATATATCCTGATTATGGTTTCTCTTTACTCCTCCCAGTTCCTCCCCACCTCCTCTCCCATTTGGATCTGCCCCTTTCTGTCTCTCATTAGAAAACAAACAGGCTTCTAAGGGATAACAATACAATAAAATAAGACACAATAAAATAAGATAAAACAAACATCAGAATAGGGCAAAACAAACAACAGAAGGGAAAACCCAAGCAAAGGCACAAGAGGCATATAGACACAGTGACACATTTGTTTGCACAATCAGGAATCCTATAAAAACATAAAACTGAAAGCCATAATACACACACACACACACACACACACACACACACACACACACACACACACAAGACCTGTAGGGCAAAAAAAAAAGAGATAAAAATAAAAAATAAGTAAAAATACGGGAACATAGCATTAAAACAATTTAATGCTATGACATGACATTATGGCATGACATTATGAGACAAAGAACTCCAAAGATGCCACTGAGTCCAAAGATGCCATTGCTTTCCATTGGCCATCTGCTTGCAGCCCTTTTGGCTTGTGGTTGAGTGAGTACATGTGGAAAGTGGGAAACTGTACAACAGAATATCCAGATGTGAGGTAACCGGAAGGGAAAATCCAGCCCGCATTCTGTTCTTCAAGGAAGTTATCTTGGTGAGGGCCATTTTCAATAAGAAGAATATTTTTTTCTTAATTATCATCATGTTTCCCTAAGGGCTTAGCTGTGTCCCATGGGTATAGCTCTTATTTTAGTGCCTAAGATTATAGAATGCCACAAAATGTATTTTTCAAACATAAGCAGCTGTTTGTAATGTTATGGGCAGGGATGAGCACCAAGTGCTGAGCCATGTTGGTCAGTGGCTCTGGAGGAGGGGTAAGGGTCTTTCTGCAATCTGCTTTTTTTTTTCTGTACTGTTTTTCTGCAATCTGCTTCTTAACTGTTGTATAGAAGGAGATGGAAGGGGCCAAAGTGGCAAGGGTGGCGCAAGGTCATGACCCCTCAGTTACCCGTGAAGGGTTATCTCAGTACTTCAGGACATGCTCATAGAAGTCAGTCTCAGCATTCCTTTCACCTCCTTTTCTGTCAAAATAAAGTACTGGGGCAGGTGTGTTAGCTATGGTCTCATCACTCTGACAAAGTACCTAACAAAAGCAACACAATGAAAACAGGGTTTGGCTTTTGGTTTGGGGGTACAGTTCCTCACGGCATAGAAGGCATGATGATGGGCCTGCTCATGTCGCATGCAATGTCAGGAAGTAGAACTGACCGTAGTGTGCACTGTTCAGCTGGCTTTCTCTTTGTTATTTAGTTGGGGATATCAGTCCATAGAATGGTTCTGCCATAGTCAGGGTGGGTCTTTTCCTCATCAGTTAAACATCTCTAGAAATGTTAGTCTTTCTGGAGAAGTTTGTCTCCTAAGTGATCCTACATCTTGTCAAATGGACAACACAGTCACCTTCAGTTCTGGGAGATAATCATGGCAGTTATCAAGAACGATCATGTCATTTCATTTCATCTTCATACCAATATTTAGAGCCACCACATTTTAAAGGGGGAGGGCAGAGATTAAAGTCTTGTCTGCGGGGACCAGGATTTATCCATAATGCTTGAACTGGCATCTAGGAGCACCTTCTCTTTGGAAGGATATAACTTGCTCAGCCTAGATATTGTGGGGAGGGCCTTAGTCTTACTTTGAAGTGATGTGTCAGACTTTGTTGACTCCTCAGAGGAAGCCTTACCCTTTCTGAGGAGTGGATGGGAGTGGGGTTAGGGGGAAAAGATAGGGTGAGAGGAGGGAAGGGGGTGGGAATAGCGTTAGCTATATAAAATGAGAAAATATTATATTAAAAAATTCTTAGTAAAAAAGCAAAAAAACCAAAAAGAGTCTTGTCTGATGGGACGAGCCAGGAAGTAGAAGAATAAGCCTTCAGTTGCAGTCTTGCCTGGGTGCTAAGACAGTCTTGAGCTCTATGTTCTTTGAATGGTACTTTAGCTGCCAAACACCCTACCTCCTCATCCCTCAGCCTCTGCCTTCAGATCTGTGTGCATTGAGAGGGGGGAGCTAGGGAGGAATATAGGTGAAGGAGCACAGTAGTCTTGCAGGGCAGAGTCCACTGATGTGCTGGAGCTGCTGAACCCCTTTCTAAGGGGGTGGACAGTGAGCACTGAATGCCAGAGATGGAGAGAAACGTTCATAGGCATAGTGCTTCGCAGGTTCTGCCAAAACAAGTCACAGAGGATAGTTTCAAAGGTCTATAGCATGTATTTAGAAAATGAGGAATTTTGTTTATAAGAAAAAAAATGTGGAAAGTTCCCAAGCTTCTCTAAAAAGCTCCCGTTAAATTTTTGTGTGGCTAATAAATTAAGTCATTATTTATTCTGTGTAATGGAATGCATGCCTGGGTAGTGACTCAAGAGACTCAGTTGGAGAAAAGGCCAGGCCCCAGGTTCAGGGTAACAGGGAATGGCATCTTCTGAAGTCACAGGGTCCCTGTTTTCTCACCTACTAACCAGGGAGCTTGATCTGGTCCATCCTTCAGTCTGTGCTTTCACCAGCATCTCTCCTCCGGTAGAGCCTCAGCTTCCCTTCTGGTTATCATTCAGTTCCATGTGGGATCAAAAGCAGAGGATTTTATCCAATGCCTGGTACAGAAGGTATCTGAGGTTGTGTTGAGAGGAGGTGATTTAGAAATGAATAATTAGTGGAATGAGAATCTAGTGTTAGCAGAACATTTAAAAAAAACAAGTGTACTTACTGTTATGGTTTAAGTAAAACACTGTGGATTGCTGAGTGGCAGCAGTGGGCAGCAGGCATGAGACCATGGTGGGCCATGAAGCCAGCTGGGCCCCAGGCAGGGAGCCCCCAAGTGTCCCACAGGCCATGAGGGCCAGTGGGTCCTAGGCAGGGAGCCGAGTGGTGTGTGAGAGACCTAGATGGATAGGCACACCATGCAGAGTGAGGTTGGATATTTATTTAGTGGGTTATGGAGGGGAAAGGGAGAAGAGCAGAGAGGTTGGGGGGGGGGGAGAGTAGCCATGGCAGCAGCTACCTCTTTGGGAGAGAGACAGAAAAGGAAAGAGCTCAGACTGCCAGCAGAAGGAAGATCTGCCTGCTTCTGCAGTGGACAGGGAGGGGTAGGGGGGATGGAGTGGGCAGGGCTCGTCTCTTAAAGGAATAGGACAGACCATTACAGTCCCATCTCTTCTTTAATAATAAAAAGGCAGGAGGTTAGGCACTACAGGTTAAAGGAATTGGGATGGGGATTCTAAAGACTACTTCCTGCTTATTTGTAGGTGTTGTCTTGAGGGGGAGCCTGAAAAAGCTGGGTGCTGGTCACATCCTGGTGTAGCTGGTCTCTTTGCTCCTGTCTGGTGTTTGTGGTATGGAAATGTCTGGTGTCTCTTATACCTATTTAAGGTATTGGCAAAACAGAGGACAAAGTTAAGTTTAGGAAGAAAAAATTTTTAGGAGCAGGGAATTGAGAGGTGTGTATCTGGCCTGTTTAAGGTGGATCCTTCAATTTGGCTCCCTGGAATGCACAAGAATTCTTTGGGCTTGTGAAAACATAAATTTTAAACAGTAGCATATTTATATCAGAATAACAGTGGCAGATATTTTTGCATAATGGAAAGTATTTTTAAGGCTATGGAAGGCAGTGTGAGAATTTTGATAGCATACACTTGTCCTCACATCTTTATAACTTGCAGGTACACACCTTAATAACTTGTATTTGTTAAACAACAAAACTTCTCAGTTATCAAACTACATCAGAGATCTTTGAGAAGGATAAAATTTTACTTGAATTATTGATTCAAAAACAAGAAAGAACTTACTTGGTTGGCACCTAGAGCTACTCCTCAGGGTCCTCCATGGTCACTGAAGGTCATATTTGCCTTTTTCTGTTTAGTGCAGGGTCTGCCAGACTCCAGAAGATCCTGTGGGCTAAGAAATCTGTAGGAAGACAAGCCTACCTTGACCTGAGCAGCTAGGCTGTCGATTCCAGTGATTCAGTCCATATCTGGAGATCTTCAGTTTAGATGAAAGGCAGTTTTTCCCAGTGATTGGCAGTTGAAATAAATTGCAGATGGATGTTGTTTTGTGCCCATTTGTATTTTGTCTTTTTTTGGAGAAAATAGAGTGCTGCTGCTAGGAGCCAACCTGTCTCTTTTTGTTATGAAAAGTTTTTAATAATTAAATATTTAAATGCCATATTTTCCAAATCTCTGAGCAGTTGAAGGCTATCTATTAAGTATAACTACAGTACAGAATCTGCCTGGAGAGATGGGTCTGAGCTTGACTGTACTGACTTTCAACTTAACAGGTAAGATTTACACTCATAAAAAGACAGACAAAAGAAAAAATTGCTTGCAATACAAGGTTAATGGCAGAACAGACAATAGTAGAGAACATCTTACTATATTTTAAATCAGGGTTGGATTAAATATACAATATTTTTGTAAGAGACTTAAAAGTACATACCAATTTAAAACATGAAACTTATTTCTTTGTAGTCTAGAATGAGATACAATGAATGATTATAACATTTAACAGTAAACATAGGTGCATTTAAGTTACATGTATGCACACACACACACATACATACACAGTGAACAGAAATTGGGCAAAGTGGATGCTCTTGGTGGGCCCTACCAAAGGCATGCCACTGCACAAAACACACAGGTAACAAAGTCAACACCAGGGAACCAGGCAGGGAATACCTCAGTAAAGATGGCAGGACTTGGTCACCTGACCTCAGTCAAAATAGCAACGGTCACATGTTGTATGGAAGAGAGACCTAGAGGTGTGATCCACCCTATTGCCGAGCCATCATGCCACAAACTGCAGTGGGGAGCAAAGGCTGGAATTGAAAACAGCTGCCTTGTGAATCTGACCAATTTTGTCAGCAGCGGTAGCGGTGGCAGGAACAGTTTGAGGAAAAGTGGAGCTGGTGGGACACTGGTGGAGCATAGTTTGAGGGTTTATACCATAGCTGAAAATGCGAAAACCGCAAAAAACACCACAGGTCCTACAGAAGAGCATCCTCTGTCTACAGGTGGGGTGTGAACCGGCAGCGAACACCACAGGAACTGTAGAAGAGCATCCTCTCTCTACAGGCAGGGGGTCAAAGCCTGAAGGGCTCTGGTCCAGGTGACTCGGAAGCCAGAGAGGCTAGAGGCCGCTTCAAGCTGTCTCTCACAGTGGGGACCACTTACGAGTGGTCCAAAAGAAAACAAAAGAAAAAAAGAAAGAAAAATCCGAGGGACCCTGGGCCCCCAAACTGAATGCACCACATGGTGCCGGAGGACCAACCCCAGGTTGGCAGGTCACGTTTTTAGCTATGGAAAGCAGTGAAGTGCTCAACCGTAGCTGTGAAGGCTGTGGTTGGGGGCTGGAAGGGGGAAAACTCACCACTAAAGCTGCTGGTGTGCATTGAGGTCAGCGTTCAGGCAGATAGAACACGTGGTTGTTGTGAAAAAAATACCTGCTTCCGGATTCCCACCCCAGGAGGTCAAGGGCAACAGAGCCTCCCGAGTCTCAGGCACCAATTTTATTGTCTCTCACTGCCACATGGCTCCCTGCCTGCCCTTCATGGCCCGTGGGCCACTTGGGGAACAGTGCTGTACTCAGGGGTTCCCTGCCTGGGACTGGCTGCCTTTGTGGCCTGTTGTGGTCTCGGGTCCACTGCACCCCTCAAGGAACCGTAGCACTTTACCTTAACCATAACACTGACCTCATCACGTTTATTCCAAAATCCTCCTGCAGACACCCCATTTTTTCAATGTATTTAGTAAGAACTCAACTTGTATTGATCAAATTCCATTTTCCTAAAACATTTGCTATCTTTTCTTTCAACATTCTGAAGTATCTACCATCTGTCTGTCTATCTACCTATCTACCTATCTGTCTGTCCTCTCTCTCTCTCTCTCTCTCTCTCTCTCTCTCTCTCTCTCTCTCTCTGTGTGTGTGTGTGTGTGTGTGTGTGTGTGTGTGTGTGTGTGTGTTCCTGACTGTGAACAGGTGGAGGTCAGCAGAGGGTGTCTGGTTCCTGAAAGCTGGAGTTAAGGTGTTTTCAGGATGCTTGTTATGTGGATGCTGGAATCTGAATTCCAAAATTTATGATAGTGCAACGAGGCTCTTAAGAGCTGAGTCATTTCTCCAGCCCCTGGTTTCAACTTCTCAAAATGTTATTAAGACTTATTTTTTGTCTATGGTTCTGACCACAACTGGGCGATGGCTTTGTGCTTGGCCTGAGGTCCAGGGTGGTACAGTTATTCCTGCCAACAGATAGGGAGCAACTCATTCCTTTTGACCTTTACTGCCCGTAATAACTGAAGCATCTGTGCAGTTTCTTTGGATCATTGAGTAGCCCTTGACATGGGGATGACGTCTGTTCTCTTGCTCTGTTCTGTTCATATCCTGCTGGAGTTCTCGCTGCATTCTTGGAACTATGCTTGGCTAGTCGTGACCGCAGAAGCATGACGTCATATCCAGAAAGATGGCAATGTTGCTGTTTACCCATAGATCAATCAGGGACCAACATAGAACTCAAGTTCTTAAAGCAGCACCTAAGGCTGAGCTTAGAACAAATGCCCTGAAAGAGGACTATGGGCGACAGACAGCGAGCGGACTAAGTTTGAAAAAACTGCCATTACATAACTTTTATTTATGCTCTGTTTGATATAGGCTTCTTTTTGTGGTGAGTGCTTTTGTGTCCTTTCACCTGGGACCCCATTTTTGAAGGATCTCATTTTATGTGGGTTATTGGATGCACTTCAGCAGTTGCCCCTCCCCCATTACACCTTTTATTGTTGTGCTGGTTACATCACATGCTTGCTGAGTGAGCCAAGTCAGCATGATTGGAATCAAAACAACCAAAACCAATGGCAACGCAAGAGAGAGTGATGTAGAAGTCAAAAAATAGAAATTCTATGGAGAACACACTATTTGGATTGTGGGGCAAGCTGGAAATTCACGTTGCCACCAGCAGAAGCGAGCACACGGGGAGGTGGCCCTGCCGTAAAGGCTAGGAAGCAAATATCACCATGGCATGTTTTGAATATGAAATGTACCCACGAGGCATCACCATGTCATGCTTTGGATGGGAAATGTTCTCCATTGGCACACATATTTGAACCCTTAGTCCTCAGTTGTGGAGGTCTAAACACGTGAGCCTATTTCCACCTTATCTCAAGGTCAGAGAGTTTTAGCTCATTCAAAGTTGTTGACAAGAAGTCTAGCTACACATTCTGACCTAGGATGTGGCTACTTGGTTCTTTTGACATTAAGATGGCCCACATAGGTAGATTCTCTCCACTTTGACCAATGTTCAGAAAATTCTAGCATACTTCTGCTTCTTTTCCATTAGGAGGTTTGACCTTGGGAATGGCTACTTTTAGGATACTTGGTTTAGGGTGGGTTCACTGCCTAAACAACAGTATGCTTTTTTATAAATTAATTGCTTCACGGCTCAAAGCATTGAAGCATGAAACTCTTCTAGCTGTCCTTTGTATCATGTTAAAGCAGTCTTTTGTCCTCTTCCCCCTGTTGTACTGGGGTATGAAAGTGTATGGAAAATTAAATACAGTGGGATTTCAGGATTCACTGGAACTCCCTCCTGGTACTATCCCAATGTTTTCTGAGTTATTATTTTCACTCATGTCCTCATATTCTTTACCAACTCCTCTAATCCCCATGCCCCTATCATGGTAAGTGGTATTTTTGTTGAAGCTGGTCTCTGACATTTAGCTGGTGGGAAGACAGTGGAACTCTGAAGATGTGGCTGTGTTGGTGTAAGTATGTCACTGGAGGCTGTCCTGCAGATTTTATAGGATGACTCTGCCTCTTGCCTCAACTCTATTTCCTGCTTCCTGGTAAGGAAGTTGCCTGTTGCCATGCCTTCCTTCCTCATGTGACGGACTGTATTCCTTCAAAGTGTGAGCCAATGCAAGCTCTCCTCCCTTGGGTTACATCAGCCTGTTATTTCATCACAGCAACAAGAACACACAAAACAAAAACAAACAACCTCCCAATGCACCACACTTTTCAAGTAACTTAAATTCCAGCCCTTAAGTACCTCTGATACTGACATAATTCCTAAATTATTATCTCTAATAATGTCCCTAGTAGCTTATAGAAAAATGGTCATGGGAGACATAACTCTTAAAATTATACCAGTTCTGATAAGGATGAAACCTCAGATAACATGAAGACAAGTTTGCATTTGGGAGAGAGACTTCCCAGCACAGATTTCCCTGATGGAATGACCTGCCAAAGTCTTGGTACGGCAGCCCATCTGATAAAGGTCACTGGACACCCGACAAGCTGATACACTCAGCACCTGCCTGACCAAAAACATTTCCTCTTTTCCTCAACCCAAAGGGCATCCTCCTCTCAGAGTTTAAACACCAATAAACTAAATCACCACACTCAGTGTTTTATCTCCTCCCTGTCCCACTAGACAGCGATCTGTGTGGCTATGAACGTTAGGAAAGATGCCATGTGGCTGCTGTTTGCTGCTCTTGATACTTAAGAAAAAAAAATACCCAAACTCTCTCACTTCTAAACTGGGAAGATGGCGGGAGAGAAAGGACCCAAAGAGTCTTTGAAATGGTCTTTGAAGAAAAGAGGGACAATATATAATCTTTTCATCAGTGTGACAAGTCAGGGATTTTCAGTAATAAGTATTTTCCAAATTACTGCCTGTGACTATTAAGGGGGTAGGGAAAGTGCCAGGTCATTTCCAGACTTGTAGATCTCAAAATATATTATTACTATTATTATTACTATTACTACTACTACTACTACTACTATTATTATTAGACTGAAATACCGGGTGTGACACTCAAAAAAAATTTTGTGAGCATCTCAAGTTCTGCTTGCATGCATGCGTGGTGTTGATTTAGAAGTGATAGGATTTATGTTCTTGGTTACAGTCGTCTCTGGCTCATGCCCTTTCATGCTACAGGCTGCTCTAATTTTCCTGGCCTGGAGCCTCCTCCACTAAACAAGAAAAGAAGATGGCAAGGAACAGAGAAAGAGCAGGGTCAGAGGGAACTGGACCCGGACCTGATCTTCATCCAGTCGTCTGATTTTTTAAGTGGTTTGTTGTTTTGGAAGTGTGTGTCACGAGCTGTAAATCATGGCTAATTTCATCATTAAATAGGCCTCGGAGATTTTGTTTTAAAGAGATACTACAGAATTCTGCTCTCCCAAGTCAGAAGCATAGAAGCTCGGCAGTGGGGGTGGCCAGACCTGAGTCAGAGAAGAACTCTGGATGCTGGGTTGAGCAGGTTTGGAGGGCTTTGGGTAGACACCCTTCGCTCTTGACTGCTCTCCCTCTCCACCCACTCTTTTTCCTGAAACTTTCGAAGGTTAGTGGGAGTAAATGTTGACAGCTGATAATCAGTGTAGAATCCTTTCTACTTCAGCAGATTTTTGAACTAGAGCCCCCACCCCACTCCCCAGTCTTTTTTGCTGATGGGGGCTGGGGGATAGGAACCTGCCCTCTCTGCCAAGGAGTTTTTGCTGCCTACTCTTCAATCACAAGTTTTGCCTCGCCAAGACTTAAAAAGAGGTTTCAAGTACTTATAAAAAAGTCATTTCTAAATCATCTCAAGGCCACTAACACATAATGTTTGGTCACACTTTCCTGAAGTGCAATGGCATATTAAGAGTTGATTTCACTTTTTTCCCGTATTATCTTTTAGGGATATAAGACATTATCTCAAATTATTACCCCAGAGACAGACATGAGAATTTTGTGCTATTCTATTTCTGAAATCATTTTAAGTATTATATTTCATTTCATTTTGCCTCAATCTCTTGGATAGTTATTTTCTTCATATTTCCTTGTATCATTTAAAAATTACTTTTTTCTTGGCCAGGGTCTAAAGAATTGCATTAAAAGACTAAGGAATTATTGGGGAAAAAAAAAAACCATTAGTGCAATGAGCATGACCAAAAGAAATTGGCTAATTTCACCCATCTTCTTTTGGGCTCTTAAAAGAAAATGGTTGAAATGTATCTGCTATAAGCTACTGGCATTCTGAAATCGATTTAAGGTTGGAGCACACACAAAAAAAGAAAAGCCTCATTGAAAAAAATTCAAATCTTTGATTTGGAGATAACTTTTAAAATCTCAGCAAGTTCCACGCCGCGAGGATAACAGATACTGACTGGCCTTCTTTTCCACCACGAGAAGCAGGGAAGCCAGGCGGGTGCAAAGGGAGAGAAATGCCCTCGTCAGTCTCTCTCACGCTCCTGGCTTTTTAAAGTCTGAAGAGTGTTTTATGGTTAAGAATTCCAGCTATTTCTGTGGGGAAACCTGCGTATTCCCGATTTCTGGTGTAAGCGATACCAAGAAAGTCAGCTTTTGGCTGCTCCAGAAGCCTCCTCTGACCTTAAGGGACCAGAGCAGTCCTTTCGTAGATGTAGCCCCTGTAGCCCCTAAGCCTCTGTTTCTTATGAAACTGGAACACTTCCACCGAGAGGCAGACTTCACCCAGCTGCTGACTCCTACCTACCGTGTTTGGGCTTTCTCTTCCTCCAGGAGTCACATGGCCGGCCAAGTTGTTTGCAAACTGAATGAGCGCATGCGTGGGCTGACTCAGTAGCCCCTGAAGCTCTTAGCGTCACCACCCTCATCACTGGACCTCAACCCAGAAGAGTTAAAGGACACAAAGGTTGTCACTTGCTCACGTGGGTAGATGGAGGCTCTCAGGGAAGCTGGGTGGGAGGAACCAGAAGGTGAGGGGAAAAGGAGCAAGGGGTCAGAGGAAGGGAAGTGAAATCCGACAGAGGCGGTGAAATGCTATTGCGAGTCAAGGAGAACCAGAAAGTACAATAGCAAAGAGAGCTGGAGTTCTCCGCCTCCCTGAGAACCTCCCATGAGCTGTGGCATGGGTACAAAAGGTGAGACTGACTGATTCTTAGACTTGCTTCTTGTCCTAAGACATGCTAGCTAGTCAGGACCTTCCTCCTATATTTTTTGTTGACTCGTCTGTCCAGATACCTTATGCATAACATCTGTTACTGCTATGAGGGGGTTCTATATGTTTTTATAGAAAGCAATTCTTTTTTATTTATTTATTTTATTTTATGTGTGTGAATGTTTTTCTGTATGTATGTATATTTTCTGTATGTATGTATTTATATATATATGTATGTATATGTACTATGTGCAGGCTTGGAACTGGAGTTATGAGTTATAGTTGGCTGTGAACCACCGTGTGAGTGCTGGGACTTGAACCTGGGTCCTCTGCAAGAACAACATGTGCTCTAAGTGCTGAGCTGTTTCTCCATTTCCCAGTAAGCAATTCCTTACACAGCATCACAGTGGCATCACAATTCCATCAACATTGCTTCTTAGCTTCCTTTCCACCAGCAAGTTCAGTTTTGTGAAAGACTGTAGTGTTTTTTTTTTTCATTATGACCTCAGCACCTCATATAGCGACTGTTGCCCTAATAAATAACTGTTCACTGGAGACATATAGTTGGGGAAATTTCTCATTCTCTGAGCCGTGGGGTCCTCAGCTATGCTGTGAGGGAGTACTCTAGTTGGTAGCTAAGACATCGTCTTACACTGTCATCTAAGGCTGCAAATATCGGGCTTCCTGTCCAGTACTGGGAACAGTTCAACTGAAGGCAAGAATGCTACCCCAAGGACACTGAAGATCTCGTAGTCAACTGTGATCACCTGGGCTACTGTTCATAGAGGACCTTGAATGTGGTCTGGAAGAATTTAAAGGTACCATTCTTACTGTAGGACCCAATCATGACAAGCTCAATAGAGGCTCTCATCTCAATAGTTTACCCTAAGACAATACCTGGTTCCAAGAAAGACCACAAACTGTGACTATTCAGGCACTGCCCAAGAACAGACCATCCAAAGGAAATTTTTAACATTCCGAACATTATAGATCACCTGCTAGGACACACCCCTCACTTTTCACAAGGACACACCAAGACAAATGTCAGCCAATCAGGAATCCTGAACTTTAGAAACCCCTCACTCCTACCTTTGCTATGATAAAAACCCAACCCCAACTGAGCTCAGGGCTCTCCGATCATGCCAATACATTGGACACACAGAGTCCAAACCTGCAAACTTGTATAAGAATAAGGCTCTTTGATTTCGCATACAGAACTCAGTCTCCTAGTTGATTTTGGGGGACTCCGTGATCTGGGCATAACTCTGGGCATAACAAATACTGAGCAGGGAGACAAAGATAGTCACTTCTTTTAATTCAGGAAGACTTGTCCACAGATCTACTCCAGTAAGACAAGGCAAGTTCATCTAGGAGTGACTTAAGAAGTAAGCCCGTTTCTCAAGAGTGATCTAAGGGAGTGTGTAGGCAGAGACTGCTTGTTCATTCCCTGGCTGCTCAGACCCAAAATAATCAGACAGAAACTGTAAATTAATTACAACACTGCTTGGGCTACTAGCTCAGGCTTCTTAATAACTAACTCTTACATCTCAAACCAACTGATTTCTATTAATCTGTGTATCAGCCTGAGGCTATGGCTTACTGGTAAGTATCCAGCATCTGCCTCCTTTGGCAGCAACATGGCATCTCCCTGATTCTGCCTTCTTTTCTCCTTTATCTTTGCTTGGAATTCCCTCTTTGCTCTATTCTGCCCTGTCATAGACCCAAGCAGCTTCTTTATTCATTAACCAAAAAAAAAGCAATACATATACAGAAGGACTTCCCACACTATTTCCCCTTTCTCTACAAATAAAAAGGAAAGCTTTAACTTTAACATAGTAAAATTACATATACAAAACAGTTATCAAGCAAGAATATTATAGTTACAATATTTAGTTCATTTACATTTGACAAATTAAGGAAAATACTCTAACATCTATCCTATCTTTGTGAGTCTAAAGTTTTATATCTAATTTATCTTTTAGAACAACTAAGGGAAACTATAACTATCAGTTCTTCAACTCCAATCAAAGACCCCAGAAAAATATAATATTACCTAAGTTAACAGGAAGTGCATTGTAAGCAACTTCCAAAACTCTAGAATTGGCAGAGACTTGCTGCCTGGACAGTCACTCAAAGGTCTTCTGCAATGTTGTAATGTTGGGGCATCCATCTTCAGCCTACGGGCCCATAGTATCTGGCAGATTTTTTTCACGCAACAGGAAATTTGAATGACAGTTCCACCTATATTGGCAGGTTGTCAGTCACTTTCAGGACTGTCTTACCTTTAGGCAAGTTCAGCAGTCATTTCTCTGTGGGTCCTGCATATCCAGTTCATCAAGTAGTCCAGGCAAGAACAGTTTCTTGCCCAAATGGCTAAACAGCTCCATAAGAAGCTTCTTTGATGTCCATCTTTCTCTTGAAGTAGATTGGTGCTACCAGGAGCAGATGTGTCTCACTGTCATGAAAAGTCCTAACTTCTTAAAACATTTTAAATGCCATATTCTGTTAGTCTTTGAAAGGCTTGAAGAATACCTATCCATCTGAAATATATCTCTGTACATGTAGAAAACCTATCTATTGTGACTACAAGATTGATTATTATAGATGACTGTCTATTAACCTGTATTTATTAATTATACATTACATTTTTAAATGAGCTGCACAAACACAATACCTTAATCAAGAGCAAAAATATACATAAGAAAATTGACCTTAAATTTGTATCAATAAACCAAGATCCATAACAATGCAAAGTATTCATATCTATAACATATCTCCCTTTAAATGTAAACAAATGTTTATAAACAATCTTTTAGGGGATTTGGGTGTTGTTCTCTACACTACTTCCTGCTGATTGGGGGTGTTGTTAATCAGGTCTTACATGGGGTATCCTGTCTGCTGGTTCTAACTCAGCCAGCAGTCCTGAAGCTGTCATGGATGTTGAACCATCTGGGCCATTGCTTCAGGGGATCATGTTTGATTAATCTATATTAGCCAGTAAGGAATTCATAGCTTTTGATCCTCTGTGGAAACAAAAGCAAAACCTCTTTTCCAAAGATTTAAGTCCAGATACCTTTATGTTGGTTTAGCTTGGCAGTCCATACAATGAAATGTGTCTCAGTACTTAGCTCATTCACAGTCAAAAAATTTAAAGAAAACACAATAATATACATAACCCAGACTCTCTCTGCATATTTTCCATCTTTATGTGGTTTATTATTTTTTTACTCTATTACTTTTTAATATTTATTTTTATCTTTACTTCTTTAATCAATGACTGTCTCTTTAAAGACTTTGTTTTATTTTTTAAAACTCTCTTTTTATAACTGTCTATACTCTTTTTCTTCTCTCTCCCAAGCTATGTACATTTTTTTTAACACACTGTGACCCATTCGAAGGTTTATTTTTTGTCTGAATCTGTCTTTATTGTGTATCTGTAATCATTTTCTGACCAGGAGCACTTTTAAAATGGTAAGCAGCTTGGTCACAGCGGCCCTGGATGCTGGCTCTGCCTCTCTCAGCCTTTCAATATGGCAGAGGTATGTTTACTGCCAGCTCTGGGGCCTCCAGGAGGGAGCTGTGCTCACCATGTCAACTCTGGTAAGCAGCTGACCCATCCTGCCACCAAGTAACTAGCACCACTTCCCACAAACCTTATTCAAGTACTCAGTCTTCAAAAGAGCCAGAGCTGTTCCTGCAACTAGCACAAAGCAGGAAGCCTTCTTAAAGGAGTCACACAGTTTTTGTTGCTACCTCTGAGTCAGGAAGCCCCCTCCCTCCCCTTTGCCTTCAGCAAACAGAACCCACACAGGACAAAGCTGCTACCAAGAAGCCATGCTTAACTCTGTTTGTATGTGTGTGTCTAGAATTCCTTTCTAAGTTCTCTCAGGTCTTATGTGGATGTAGTTGGCCTGTATTGCCTTTGTCTATATGCATATATTGTTCTATCTGTAGGTTTGTCCAGCAGATAAATGTTATCAAATACGTTCTTGAGCAAAAGGCTAAGGGGATCAAAAGATAAATCCCTCTGGAGGGATGATGAGGTTTGACTGTGGAAGAAAGATATATTCATAATGAAAAGGTGGCAGAGACAACAGAATATGGGATGAGATGGGTGATTTCTGCTGACCACAGCTATCTTACATTACCTTAACTTAATAACTGTACAATATGTATGTGTGCATAGATGTGCATGTGTATCTCCAAATCTTGTGTTAGCCACTGTCAATTTAGTCGATTCTTCTCTACCAACAGTACAAGAGAATGCAAGAGAACTGAGGTGTAGAATGGATCTCAGGAATGGTACAGGAGAGGAAGCGGCATGGTGAAAGGGCTGGGGCTTTCTGCAGGGGCGGAGAAGAGATTTTAGAACTGGGAATTCTCAGAACAATCATGGAAACTGAAGCTGACACCCTCACTTCTGGTGCTTCCTGCTCTGTCTTCTCTGGAAGTGGCTTCCTAGGGCTAGCTGAAGATCAGCAGTGGCCACCATTGTCTGAGTACTCCCTCCCTCCTCCGTTGAGCCTTGAGTGTTTGCAATCACTTCCTGCTCACTTTACTTACACAGCGACCCCCAAGGGGCTGTTCTTAATCTCCTAGCTGGGAAATGAGGCATGCTGTGGTTAAATTACAGTCAGTAGAAATATTAGGAAACAATCCAAGGGCTGATTCTGTGGACTATTGTCTCAAGCCATGGTTAGGGCTGTGGGTAATGTGCTAGAATGTATCCTAAGACGTTTTCTAAGTGTCTGGGGACTTCCAAAGGATCCCAGAAAATTAGCAAAATTCAAATCGCCTTCAGTTATCCAGGCACTAAATTTTAAGGATGCTCTGTCAGATTACCACTGGGAGATTCTTATGTGGACCAGGTGGGGGCAGCAGAGAGCCAACTGAGGTCCACGGAATGGAAGGCCGGCTTCTGTCCTTGGAGCCCCAGGTGCCTGGGGAGAAGCGATAATTTAGGAAGCGGGAGCCAAGGTTTCAGTTCTAGCTGAGAAAGGAGTGAAGGAAGAGAAACACTGCGGAGATCTGAATGCATCAGGAGCAGGGCTTGAAGGAGTATGTATACCATACAGATGTATGGCACACAAAGAGCATGGTGCAAAAAGCGGAGGCGGAAAAAGAGAGAAGAGATACTAGCCAGCATGCTTCCCTAATGTTCCTTTTGGACCTCCCCTACATGGTGGGTCAGGGCTCCGCTCAGTCCTGCTGGTCTTCCAAGGGCAGTGGCTGCAAATGAACCGAGACCTGAGAAAGCCCAGCCACCCATCTTTTTTTTTTTTTTGCGCTGCGACTCTTGTTCCCATTAACAAATACGGACACAGACAGAGAACTCTTGGACCACTTACTTGGCCATGATTTAGCATCAGGGCCTGGTAGTGTAGTCCATCTTCTGGAAGATTTTTTTCCCTCAAGCATTGAAGACAGACAGTTCTGAGCTCCAGTTTCCTTGCTGGTCTACCGCTTTCAACATGGCGCGCTCCCTGTGTGGTCTCGTCGTAATTATTTTCAAACCGTGCTAATTAGCCGAGCCAACAGGCAGGCAGCCTCCTCTCCCCTGCCTTGGCACCCTCACACATTGAATTTAGCACCCCTTATGGGAAGGCATTCTGGAGAGCTCCCGTTTGTCCCCCTCCCCATCTTCCCATCTCCACACATGAAAATCTGCCTGGCTAGGGAGACTGCGGTCAGATAAAGCTCATCTTCAAATCCTAGCAGATGGCGCTTTACCTCAAGATGCACGGACACCCCCAAATCCTAGGAGAGGAAAGAGGCTTTTGGACAGTTCCCTGGAGCTAATTAAAACTGTTTTTGAACTGTGTAGACAGGCTGGAGAGTTGTCTCTCCAGGTATGGAGAATATGGAGAAAGAGACAATACAGAAAAGAATTCTGCAAAAGAAGAAAAGTTCGGGTTAGGCTTCAGGGCATCCAACTATGAACACTGATTCTATGGAAAAAAAAAATAACTAGAGGGAGAGGTTTGATTTCCAGGATACCAGGAGGCCAGCTGGTTTCTAGCCTTCCCTGAATCCAAAACCGTTTAACTACTACTTCTTTAACAGAGTGATTAGCCTCTTCCTGCCTTGATTTCCCTTTCTGGAAAGTGGGAATTAAAGCTCTTCCTACTAAGGTCTCAAGACTGCTTCCTTCGAAAGAATGGCACGTGAGGAGCACACATGAATGGGTCTCTGGTTGGAGAGGGTTCCCTCACTCAACGCCAGCAGGAAGTGCGTGTTACCAGCAGGGACGCCATGTTGTGCGAGGAGCACAGGGTGTGTGGCGCTTCTGTAGAGACAGCCACTAGTCAGGTTGACTGCTTCGCTTTGCTCAGCAGTGTTGTTTGTAAACCTTTGGCGTGATTACACAGTGTTTGTTCTCTATTGTTTGAAGTACCCTTTAAAAGCTCAGTATAGAACTCCGGTCCCCGCTGGTTCTGTTCTTTTCGACTTGGCAAAGGTTCATTGCTTTTTTATTTTTCTTTTGGCCTGTGCCTCTTAGTGGCTTGAAATGAACGTGGCTTTCTCTTTTGTTTATTTACCTCTTCATCCAATAATAGACGCGTGCTGTGAACCTGGTATAATTTCTGCAACACAGTTTTCAGAGGGAGGAGGAGGGTTTGGGATGAATAAGGAATGTTGTATCATCCCGGCTTTCTTTTCTCAAGCGCCTGATTCTTCGGAGTTAGTTGTTTTTAAAAGTCACACGTTCTTATGAGTGGTAGCACTGAATAGGTTAAAAAAACATCATGAAAAATAAACAGGAACAAATGTAATCAATGAGGTGGGAAGAAAGTGTGTGGAAATGGGCATACTAGGAGCCAGTAATGTCAAGGTCTGGCCTGCTTATGTATTAATGGGGAATAGGTTTTTTTTTTTTTTGTTTTGTTTTTAGGAATGGTAAGAAAAGATGAGCCCAGGGTTGGAGTGATGGCTCAGTGGTTAGGAGCACTGGCTGCTCTTCCAGAGGACTTGAATTTGATTCCCAGCACATACATGGAGCTTTGCAGTTATCTTTAACTTCAGTTCCAGGAGATCAACACCCCTTCTGGTTGCCTTGGATACCATGCATTAATGTGGTACACAGGCATCCATGTAGGCAGAACACTCATACACATAAAATAAGTAATAATACAAAGTTAAAATGCTAGGCTTCTTGAGCCTCCTTATTCCCCAGGGAAAGGTGAGTGTGCTATCTGCCCATTCCGCAGCCCCACAACGCAGGACAATCAGCCCCACAGCCTCACCACAGGACAATCAGACGCGATAGGGAGTCAAGTCCAAGCAGGAACTCGGTTTATTACTGTGAGTGTCAGCTTATATAAGTTACGTGACATCGCGTGATGTGGGTGTACCTCCAGCCAATGAGAGACAGCCAAGCCCTCCCTCTGGCTGGAGGAGTGGCTACCTAGATTTTCCTGTCTCATCGGCATTGGGTAGCTTTGAGACTCCTTCAAACACAAGCCAGGCTTTTCTCTGTTCTACAAGCCTTGAAGTATAGGCCCTGAGATAATTTTGGCCCAACATCTCCTCCCTTTGTTTTATATCCCACCCCCTATCCCAGTAGCCAAGTCTAGAATAGCCCACCAGGGAGAGAGTACAGGTCAGGGCCACCCCTATGCGGAGTTTTGGCCAGGATACCCTCAAATTGAGAGTTCACCTGTGGGGTGAGATGTATTGAGCCTATCATAATGTACTCGAAGGGCCATGAGTTGTACCTGTTGTATCTGCTTTTGGAATGCTTGTTTCAGCCTTTGGAGAATGCATGGGTCAAAAAGACAGATCAATAAACAAATAGTCATCGGCCCAATTAGGGAAGAGATGAGTGTGGTAAGCCGTGGGGATCAAGTAAACCAGGTCTCGTAGGGGGGGTCCTTGACTTAAATGAATCAATATCTTTTCTTAACTTGTCTTGGGTTCTTGTACCTATTCCAGAATGGTCCGCATAGAAGCAACATTCTTCCCCAAGTGCCCTGCAAATTCCTCCCTGTTCCATAAGCAGCAAGTCCAAGCCTCTCTTATTTTGTAAGGTTACCCTTGCTAAGGAATCCAAAGACTTTTGTAAATAGCATAATGCAGCCTCTGTCTTTTCTAACTATGTCCAGCCCAGTCTGCTCACATCCCCAGGAAGAACAATAGTAATCAGGAGTGCCTCCCCCCCCACCCCCGCCCTGCAGTTTCTAATAGCAGAGGTAGTCCGGTTGCTTCCTGGGCATACATAAAAGTGTGTCTGCAGGATGGCATGTCTCCTAAGGACATGAGAACACCCAGGCTCATTAGGGCAAGATGCCTGGGGTAGGGTGCACCCCCAGAGACTTTGCATTCAGGTTTCCCTTCGATCCCTGGAATTCAGTCTCCCATAACCTAGCTCCCATGCACCAAATCGCAGAGGTCAAACATCAGATCAGGCCACTACATCCAGGGTGTCGTCACCTGAGAAGTCTGGTATAGGATCCCTCCAGTGCCAGCACTTGACAAAATCTACATCACCTTTGGTGGTTGCTGGGGGCCTGCTGCCTTGATCTTGATCCCCATGAGAAGAATTAACATAATCACTGCAGGAAGGGCCATCTGAAATGGATAAACAGGCAACATTCTCCTCAAGGGTTAATCTCCCTTGGGCAGTGGTTATTCTTCTTTTCTTGGGTTTGAATTTAAGGGTTGTCCACCATAATCTCTTTCTTTCTTTATTGGTCATCTTGGTCTTCCCCATTGTCCTGAGGGGAGGAGAGAAATTTTAAGCTATGAACGGGTAGCCATATAGGCGTTTCCCCGCTGTTTGGGAAGACACATCCATACCCTGGGCCCTGTGTCAACAGGGATCTGGGCCCCTCCATTGGTTAGTGAGAGGATCCTTCCACCTAACCTTTAGGCAGGGCCTTGTTGGTAGGGATCCCCAATGTTTCTGGAATCTAGTTTGTTCATCTGATTTTTGAAAATTTAAAATATTGATGGTTAATAACACCTTTTGCAGTTGTAGATGGGGGGAGACGTAAGTGTTGGCAGTAGGTTCATCACATAAGAGCTGTCTGAATAGAGGTTGCAGGGTTCTGGGACCACTTGTAGGGCAGTATATATGGCCATTATTTCCTTATATTGAGCAGATCCTCCACAAGGGAGAATTTTGGTATCCTTGTCTTCGTCCCCTCTGCAGGGAAAACTACAAAGGCAGCCCCATTCTTCCCGCCATCTGTGCAAACAGGGAATGCTTGGGACAGGGGCCTAGAGGAAAAAACTAAGGGGATTCTCCAGTGCAGTTCTTGATATAGCATCACTAACTGGGACTCCCCAATGTGGGTGTCCAGGGTCCCCAAAAATTCTTCTAGGATGAGGCTCAATCGAGAACAATGTCTGGCTGCCCTTTCTAAATCCTTAATTTTGAATGGAATTATTAATTTATAGGGATCTTTTCCTTGATGTTGGAGGGATGAGTCCCTGATTTTTTATGATCATATCAGTTATTTGATTGACTAGAGAGTACACTTTGGGAGTGCCCTCCAGGGTGGTGTGTACCCATTCTAGTGGTTGTGACTGCTGAACAATGGCAGCCAGCATGTTCTTTTTCCCTAGTAATATCCAGCCTTGGATTGGAATGTTAGGATTCTATCTCGACAAAGACGTCTGATGGAGCTCATTGATGAATTCAGTGAGTGCCTGATGGACTTCAGGGGACTAGGGAAAGATATAAGGTTGCTTCCCTTTTAGGAGACCATATAACACATCTAGTCTCCCAGTCTCTACAGGCAACCAGGGCCTTACCCAGTTCATTTCTCCTAGTATCTTTTGTAACCCCGATAAAGTGAGAGGCTCAGGCAGGATTAGTTGGGGGTCATTTACTTTGGCCTGAGTGAGTGTTTGCCCTGGGACCAGTGATCCCACTTTCCAATGCCAGTTGCTAGGCTTCCTGAACCTCCTTATTTCCCAGGGAAAGGTGAGTGTGTCAGCTGCCCATTCTGCAGCCCCACAATGCAGGACAATCAGACGTGACAGGGAGTCAAGTCAAAGCAGGAACTTGGTTTATTGCTTTGAGCATCAACTTATATAGTTAAGTGACAACATGAGATGTGGGGGTACCTTCAGCCAATGAGAGACAGCCAAGCCCTCTCTCTGACTGGAGGGACATCTACCTAGATTTTGCTGTCTTATCCGCATTGGGTAGCTTCGAGACTCCCTTAAACTCAAGTCAAGCTTTTCTCTGTCCTATAAGCCTCGAGGTATAGGTCCTGAGATAATTTTGGTCCAACATTAAAAAAAGAGGAGTTGAATCAAATTGCATTTGTCTCCCTGTGCATGTTAGAATCACATGGAGATTAAATCAAATATTGATACCCATGTCTCTCCTTACAGACCAGAACAACTCAGGGCTTGGATTGAGTAGATACATCTGTGAATCTCCTTCAGGCTACAGAAAGGCTTGAGAACTACTAGAAATAGGTATTTTCTACGGATCTGCAACCGCTCAGAAGGAAAGCTTCCGGGCATACCTGTGAGCCATTTTTGTCTATTAGGTCAGCCAATGAGCATGTGTGTGAGGGATCACACCCTGATTAGAATAATTGAGGTGAGAAGAGCCACCCTAACAGGTTGGCTTGTGAAGAAGTGGATGGACAGAGAGACCTCCTAATGCAATTTGCATCTGATCTCCTGTTACTTTGGTCATGTATTCGGTATACAGCTGTTAGCACTTGAGAGAATGGGACTCTGGAAAAGCAAATGTCTTGTGGGTAGAAGAGGTGGTGGAGGCACAGAGATAAACCTGGGCAAGGGCAGATGATGGGGCTAGTACCACAGCCTGAGGCCAGCGAGGGTGGAGGAGTCAGGGCCGAACAGATAGAAGAGATGTGGAGGTCCTGTGTCACCAAGCAGGAGTTACTGTCCCTGGAGTTTAATGTACCATCTGCATACTTATGGGATCCCAAAGTTTTATTTAATTCTTATCCTTTCTGTTGCTCTTTAGTTAACAACATATCTCCATTTGGTTGTCTAGTTGGTTTCTCAAATTTGGCATGTCTAAAACTAAATTCTGGAAACTTCTTTGGGGGGATTTCCTATTTCTGTTGGTGCTTTGTACATTCAGGATTTCTGGAGGTCAGAACACGGGAGTCATTCTGGCCCCTCTTCTTTTGATCAGGCATCCAATCTGTGCACAATCATGTTGGTTCTGCCTTTCAAGTGTGCCCAGCATCTAAGAAGTGGCCACCACCTACCACCCCCAACTTGTACCTAAACACTTTCGCTTCTCATCTGGTGCTGTGGGCAAATGCTAGGGTCCTTCTTGAGTTCATATGTCAAAATCCTAACATTTAGGATGACGATATCAGGAGGTATTCAGACTTGGGGCCTTTGGGGGTAGATTAACAAGATGGATTCTTCATAAGAAGAGACTTGGGCACTTATTTCTGATCCATGCTCCCCTATATGTAGGATCTAGACAGAAGATGGAGGCCCTTATCACACACTGAATTCGCTGACATCTTGATATGGGACTTCCAGCCTCTAGAACTACGGGAAATACACACCTTTGTTTGAAGTCACTATAGTATTTCTGATCCAGCTGCCTGAGTGCCCTGAGATACCCTAGTTCTTGTGATATTCTCACTGGCTCTCCTTTCCCATTGTCCCACTCACCCAGTCTACCCTAACCAATTATCGTGTGCTTTCAAACATAGGGTGAATCACCTCTGCTCACAAGCTTCCATTGGTTTGCATTGATTCAGGACAAAATTCACTCATTCTGCTTAGGATGACCTGTGAGTCCTCCCATGACCTGAGGGTCCTGCTCCTCCTCTTCCGCTGTCATAGTCTTCCCTTTGCCAAGGACAGGCCAGTCACATCAGCCTTCTCTCTGTCCCAACTGGAACTCTGTTGTCTCCACCTTTGCTCCTACTCGGGGTCATTATATCCAGAACGATCCTCCTCCCAAATGGCTACTTGCTCTTTACTCTCAATACCGTCTGCTCCAGTTGCTGCATTGCATTATTTTCTCCTGCCATCCTCCCTGCTCCATTCCTTGCATCCTTTGCTCTCATCACCAGCAGCACTTTGCCATGACTGTTTATTTTATTTATTTGTTGGAGGAGGGGCGACTTGTTGATTTCCGGCCACCTGGCTAGTTTAGACCTGAAATAATCACACAGAAACTGTATTCATTAAATCACTGCTTGGCCCATTAGCTCTAGCGTTTTATTGGCTAACTCTTAACATCTTAATTTAACCAATTTCTAGTAATCTGTGCATCACCATGAGGTCATGGCCTACCAGCAAAGTTTCAGCACATCTATCTCTGGTGGCTCCATGGAATCTCTCTGACTCTGCCCTCCTCCTCCCATGCTCTAGGACAAGTCAGTTCTTTATTCATTAACAAATAAAAGCCACACACAGACAGGACTTCCCATACCATTTCCCCTTTTTTTGTGTTTAAACAAAAAGGAAGGCTTTGACTTTAACATAGTAAAATTACATATATTTAAATCTACTTTATCTTTTATCATAATTAATGAAAACTACAACTATAACTAACCATTCTTCAACTCCATCAAAGACTCTAGAAGAATATAATATTACCTAAGTAAACAGGAAGTACATTGTACGCAACTTTCAAAACTCTAGAAATGACAGAGACATCTCGCTGCCTGGACAGTCACACAAAGTTCTTTTGTACCATTGGGGCATCCATCTTCAGCCCACAGACTCACATAGCATTTAGCAGACCTTTCAACAAAGCAGGAAATTTCAAAGACAGTTCCACCTATACTGGCAGTTTGTCTGTCATTTTCTTCTGTGTCCTGCAGAATGTCTAGCAGACTGTTTCATGAAGCAGGAACCCTGAAGGATCGTCTCACCATTAGGCAAGTTTAGCAGTCATTTCTTTGCGGGTTCTGCATGTTCAGTTAAGCAGTATAGGCAAGAGCAGTTTCTTGCCCAAATGGCTAGCAAACTCCATAAGGAGCCTCTTCAATGTCCATCTTCCTCTTGAAGTAGCTTGTGCTGCCAGGAGCAGATGCGTCTCATTGTCATGAAAAGTCCTAAGGTTTTTTTTTTTTTTTTGGTTTTTCGAGACAGGGTTTCTCTGTGGCTTTGGAGCCTGTCCTGGAACTAGCTCTGTAGACCAGGCTGGACTCGAACTCACAGAGATCCACCTGCCTCTGCCTCCCGAGTGCTGGGATTAAAGGTGTGTGCCACCATCGCCAGGCTGAAGTCCTAAGTTATTAAAACATTTTAAATGACATATTCTGAAGATCTATGAAAGATTTGAAGAATACCTAAGTGAAATATATCTCTATATATTTAGAAAATCTAACATGACTACAAGCTTGACTATTATAGATGACTGTCTATTAGTCCACATTTCTTAATTATGCATTATATTTTTTTAAAATGAACTACACAATCACAATACCTTAATCAAGAGCAGAAATATACATATAACAAGATTGACTTTAAATTTGTATCAACAAACCAAGATCTATACCAATGCAAATCTCTACAGCATATCCTTTTTTAAATGTAAAGAAGCATTTACAAACAATATTTGGGAAGATGGACATAGTTTTGTCCAAACTTCTTCCTGCTGTTTATTGGGTAAAGTAATTTTTTGAGGGTGTTCATGGTGACCTCTCTGGGGATCTTGGTCTACAAAACTATACTAGTCTTAAAGGATTCTACAGGTTCTCATCCTCTATGGAAACAAAAGAAGAACCTCTTTTCCAAAGCAGCCATATCCTTAGATACATATTTTGAAATCAAGATATCTTTATAATATACATGCTGGTTTAGTTTAGCAGCCCATACAATGAAATGTCTCTCTGTACTTAGCTCATTCACAGTCAAAAAATTTAAAGATAACACAATAATAGACATAATCCAGACTCTCTGTGATTTTTCCATTTTTATATGGCTTATTTTTCTTTACTCCTTTTAATCTATGACTATTTCTACTCTATCTTTTCCCACACCATTTATTGGCTATTATACTAATCAGCTTGGGATGCTGTACTAGATATCAGATCTAGGTGGCTTGAAAAGCAGAAATCTGTTTCTCATAGTTCAGGAAGTTGGAAGTCTGAGAAGCACCCATATACTAGCATGGTCTGGTTCTCATGAGGGCTCCCTCTAAGTTCCTGGAAGTCATCTTCTTGCTGTGTTTTTATACATCAGAAGGACCTCAATAACTCTTTTACGAAGACACCAGTCCCTTATGAGGTCCCTACCTTATACTTTATGATGCTAAATAGATGCCAATGTCATCTATTTGGGGTTTGAGATTTCAGCTTGCATGCAAAATTTGGGGGGGTATATAAGTTTTAAACCCATAACAATTTGTGTCTTACCCTTACTCTACTGGAATCTGAGCCCCACAAGGTCAGGTCTTTATTTTTTCCAAGCACCCAACAATTAGAAAAGTACCCGGCACACTGTAGATGTGCAATACATAATCTTAGGTTGAAAAGATGAACTGGAATCCATAACCTCTAAGAACGTGTCCAAGCAACTGGGATAGCTTTGTTCCCTTGTGGCCAAGTCTTGCCTTGAACCCTGATCTCCCCGGGGTGGGACTCCCTACCAGTGGGAGAGCTAGATGCTCTTGCAGTCTATTGATTTTTGGTTTTGTTGGAGACAGGGACTCATCCTGTAACCCAGGTTGGCCATCTTCTTATGTCCGCCTTCTAAGCATTGGGTTTCCAGGTGTGAGTGCCCACACCCAGCTTTTTTCTTACGGCCTCATCCACCCACGCACATGTACATTGCTTGGGATGACTTCAGGTCACTTTTTTTCATAGCAGTCAGGCCCTGTATGCCCATCTCTATGGCCCCTTCTCCTGGCCTGGATCTTAACTTCATACTTTCCCCTTAAACATAAGCACCCCTGACCCTTGCTTACTCCTCGGCTCCTAGAGTGTGATACATTGGTCCCCAGTCCTGCTTTGAATGAGTCTTCTTCCGACTTCTCGCTAGCCTGCTTTGCAGACCATAAAGTAGCGATTCTTTCTAAGTTGTGCTAAGTGTGAGAGATGTCATAAACTCCTGAGCATGACTGGACAGAGGTGGCTTCAAAACAATTAAGAGGATCCTGGGCAGAACCCCTTTACTTTTGATGGGAAGGCCTGACAGGGTTGCTGAAGATCTTCTGACTTCTTGGGTGTAAGGCCATTGCCAGGGCTCTGACTGTTGACCTTGTCAGCTAGAAGCTTCGAGAAATACCCATGACTGTGGAAACTGGAGACTGTTCCTGGACTATTTCACAATACTTTTCTCCAGGAAAAAGAAAAAAAAAAGATCATATTCTCCTGGCCTCCAGTGTTACATAATCTAACCTTTCCCCTGCTGGTTCAAGTGTATGTTGTCAATTCTGTCCTTTTTCTTTTCCCTGAGAAAAGAGTTCACACACTCTGAGTGCCAGGCTGCTTTCTCCACTCCCGTGCTTCTGAGGACTGGCCACGCTGATCATTGGGTGGAGCCCACAGCTGGCCATCTCTTCCTTTCTGCTTCTTCCTTAGCGTATGGAGTCCACTGGGACACCTACTAATCATCTCAATGCATAGAAAGCTAGGTTCCGGCTGTGGTTTTTGCAGCAGCTTTGGAGGACCTGTCACCACGGTCGCTGGTGCCATTTGAAGCCTGAGATCTGCTGCCTAAGTGATGCCTCCTGAGGATAGAGCCTTGCAGAAGTCACCAGAAAGGACGGAGTCTGGAGTCACAAATACCCACAGGTACATCCATCACATGCTAGCCCTCCATAGGGAAACCATCTGGAGACTTCAGGCCCTCCGTGTCCTACTATGTGCATTGGACATCCCGTTGACCGTTCTCACTCTCAGGTAACTCTCTCTAGAGCCCATTCATCTCTAGAGCCCATTCATGTCGTCTTCTTCCTTCTATTTCCTTGGTGTTTCTAGGTGAGAAAAGTAGACAACACCATTGATTCACTAAGTAGGGGCTGGAGTCACTCCATGCTGAGGCCTCCTCCCATGTCCCTGTTCCTCAGACATGATGTTTCGTGGTACAATGGAGAGGGTCAAATTGGGTCTGCATATGGTGCTCGCTCTGCACCTCAGGGTTTATCATTGCACCATTTGCCAATCCCAAGTAGACCTAAAGTTTTGAAAATGAGGACTCTCTTTGGATTGTTACAAGTGAAATTTTTCAAAAGCGAATTCATGATTTCAGTCATGGAATCTCTTCATAGCAACAGGAAGAAAGTCTGCAAGAAAGTCTTAGAAGAAAGATGAGAATTCTAAGACCTCATTGAATTGGCCAAAGGCAACAGTTGGGAAAAGTAAAATATAAGCAGTTTTTGCAACTTGTGAATAAACAACATACATGATAAAATCTTGAATGACAGGCTCATTCATTTTATTCTTAATTTTGTGTAGCTTCAGTGAAGAGCTGATGAAGGCTCCAGACTCTTCCTTTAGAAAGAAATATGTATTTATGTGCCCCAAATCCAGGTATAACTTTAGGAGTTCCAGGCACCCTGGAACTACTCATGTGGGTATTTGTTTTGGAGGGCAGAGAGAGCAAACCAGTAGAGTCCAGAGCTGCTCTATGAAACAGAGGTAGCATTATGTAGCAATAAGACAAAGTGTGCTTGAGAGGAAAAGGATGTTAGACCCATTCATGCACAAAGTTAGAACCTTATTATCATACATTTTATGACTATCTCCCACTTAAGAGTATTGAGTAATCTAAATTCTTGCTCTCTATTTTTTAATTTTACTTACTATTATGAAGCAGCTGTCATGTGCTAGGTCTGGTGTAACTTTCTAATTTGTGTGTGTGTATATGTTGGATTCGTTTATGTGAATGTATGTGTGCCATGTGAACACTCTCCATCTTATTTTTGTGATAGCGTTTGTCTGAATTACTTTCCTATTGCTATGAAGAGACACTGTGACCAAGGCAACTTAAAAAAAAAGGAAAGCATTTAATTGGGGCCTTGCTTACAGTCTCAGAAGGTGAGTCCATAGCCATTGTGTGGGAGAGCACGGCAGCAGGCAGGCAGGCATAGTGCTACAGCAGTAGCCCAGAGCTTCCATCAGATCCACAGACACGAGGCAGAGAGATAAGACAGGGCCTGGCATGGGTTTTGCAATCTCAAAGAGACCACACCAATTTCAAGTCCATACTTTCTCATCCTTCCTGAAAAGTTCCACCAACTAGGAACCCAGAATTCAAATATGTGATCTTATGGGGACCATCATCCCCATCAGGGTCTCTGGCTGAACCTGGAGATCAATGGTGCATCTTGGCTGGCCAATGGACTGCAGTGGTCTACATGTGACTGCCCCCTCTTTCCTCGTGCCGGGATTACAAGTGCTTGCTGGCATGCTTGACTTTTTCCATGGGTGCTAAGGATGTGAACCTGGGTCCTCAGGCTGTGCAGCGAGCACTTTGCCAGTGAAGCCCCCTCCTCAGCTCCTCTCTAGCTAATGTTGTTCTCTCAGGAGTCACCAGAGCTGGTGGATCAAGGGCGTCTATGCTGATGCCAATTAAAGTACCAACATGGAGAGGACTATTCTGCAGCTGAGCAAGTGGAGGCAGGGCGGGCCTACCACAGAGCAGACACCAGTGTATTCTTAATCCGTATTCTAAGCTGTAGCAAGGCTTCCCTTGACTCTCTATGGTAGACAGATAATTCTCTTCTGGAAAACAGCTTCCGTTTCCCCTGGCATTTGGGCAACTGAACTTAGTTCTACTTAAAAATTCTGTGCTGCATTTAAAAAATCATTTATTTATGACCATTGCTCCTTGATAACTTCTTTTTCTCACCAGTAGTAGACCTGGTAGTTGATGAAAGCAAATTGTTGGAAGATCCACCCTTCTCTTTTTCTTCTTTTTAAAAATAATTCAAACAATTGTATTAATTATTTGAAATTTTAATAATTATTTTAGTCATATTTACCGCCAAATCTTCATTAACTCCTCCCAGATCCACTCCCCATCTCCTAATTCCCTAATTTTATGTCCTTTAAAAAAATGTAATAACCCATTGACTGCATATACTTCTAGATATGGGGACCATTCAATGGAGTATGGTCTACCTACTAGGAGTCATATTCTTAGAGAAATCTGACCCTCTTCCTCCAGAAGCCCTTAACCGTCCCATAGCTTCCCAGTGAGAGGTGGAAGTCACATAATCCGCTTCCCACTCCACGCTAGAACGCTGACTGGCTTGGTCTTATGTAGGCAACCACAGACCATGAGTTCAAGTACACAGTGGTCCTGTTATGCTCAGAAGACATTTTCAGTTCTGGTCTCCCTTGACCTTTGGCTCTTATAAGCTTTTCTGCCTTCCTCTTCTGTGGTGGTCCCTAAGCTCAGGGAAGACAGTGAGATAGAGATGCTCCATTGTGGAAGACACTCCAAAGACACCAGTTCTCAGCGTGATGACCTGCTGTGTGTTTCTGGGTTGACTGTCAGGCACTGCACAGAGAGTTTTCTCTGATGAAGATAAAGAGATACACTAATCCACAGGTAGAGAGATGCTAGTTTAGAGGGCACTGTTGACACTATGTTTACTATCTAAAACACTATTAGGAGGTTCAGGTCTGGGGCCTGTGAGCTTCCCAGCCATGGATTCTTGGCCAGATTTATAGCACCAGGCATGTGTTTCCGTCATCCTTCTCGGACTTGTAGCTGTGAAGGGCAGACTTCCACAGAGAAGTCTGTAATGCCTGTGTTTGTGTCTGGAGACTGGAAAGGGTGGGGCTTAGAGGGGAGGATTTGGGGAGATCAGGGGAGGTCTAAGAGCTATTTAAGAAAACCTTTAATTCCATTTATTCATTTAATATAGGCATATGTTTGCATGTGTGGACGTCAGAGGACAACCTGTTGGAGTTTGTTCTCTCCTTCCACCATGTGGGGCCTGGGGATTGAACTCAGGTCATCGGTCTTTGTAGCAAACAAACTACCGAGCCATCTCACTGATCCCCTGGAACTATTTTTGTGTAAGGTGTACACGGTTTTTATTGCAAATCGTCATAGATGTGATTTTATAAGTATGAAAGCCCAATTATTCTAACAGAAAACTTTGCATAGTAATTTCCTGATATGCATCTTGATACTATTGATGGTGTAAGGTTAACCTGCATTTGATATTTTCCAAAGTATTTTCTTTGTGTTTGTTTTCTGAAGATAGCCTCCCCCACTTCTACATTTTTTTTCTCTTGAAAAAGAATGTCTTCCCACTTAGAAGTTCCGGTTAGTGTGTTGATGTTGGTGAAAGGGCAGTAGGAAGCCTCCTTGGGTGTTGGCCATGCCATAGCTTTATTGCCAACTCCTACCTGTCCCTACACATTGAAAGCCCAGTTGCTGGGTCTTGTGTCACCTCTGAGCAGCACCTGAGATCCCGAAAGAAGACACTGTTAACTTCCTGATGATGAGAGAGACCTATGTGGGTGTGGCCGACACAGCAATGCGGCTGTGAGTCCAGAGCCCATGCCCACTCATCTCTACTGGCTGAATTTTCTCTGTCCTCGGATAACTTCATCCATTAGGAGTCTTCCTACATCTTCTACTCTACCCCAAGGTGCCCTTGCTGAGGCTCAGGACCCTGTTGAAGCTTGAAAAGTCATAGCCCTGTGAGCTCTGTGAAGTTGGCTATGATATTAGTTAATTTTCTTGTTGCTGTGACTGGATATATAAGAGAACAATTTAAGGGAGGAAGAGTTCTGTTGGCTTATGGTTTGAATGGATCTAGTCCATCAGGAGGAGAAAGGCATGGGGAGGTTCATGGCCACAGGACCAGGCTAGAATTTCTCACACACTGGAGTTCAAGAAACAGAACTCTGAGTTGGGATTCAGCCATATGGCATAGGCCTTTCTCCCAGCTGCCTATTTCCCACAACTACTCCCTACCTTTAAAATGTTGATGCCCCCTTCCCCTCAAGCAGCGTCACTGACTGAGGACCACACATGAGCTTGGGTGGGGGATGCTTCACTTTCAAGTCACAGTATGCAGGATCAGCTCTGGTCTCTCAGGTCCACTGGTTTTCCCAGATGCCTAGGAGTGTTCCAATTAGCATCAGAGGTGGGGGCTGGGAAGTCATCAGCACTTCACTTGGTTGTCCAGGCAACAGGAGCCACAGGCAGGACAATTTCTTTAGCAAACTGGAAGGGTAAGTGGTCAGGTACTCCTTGCTATCTCCAGGTAGGAGATCTCAATTTGAGCTTCTCTTCAGGAGGAGAAGCAGACACTCAGGGCTACTCTTCCACTGTGGTAGAATTGAGAGAGTTTTTGAGCATTTCTCAGTGGAAGCATCTTTGCTACTAAGGACAAATGGAGAATTGGGGCAATTACCTATATATCCGAATCCCAAGCTCTGCTGTCCTCTGGAGTGTTGGACAAAAAGCACATACTCCAAATAACCTGATTTTTAAATTTTAGCCCAAATCATCTGTATCATAGCAAGATCTTACTTGAATGACCCAGACAGACTATATCAATTTTCCACATTCTTTTGCTGTGGAAGCTGAGCTGTTAGTGGCCACTTTTGAAATAGGAGAATGGGTCAAACACACAGGCACACACACACACACACACACACACACACACACACACACCAAAACAAAAAAAATCGAGGTTGTAACCTAGAAAAATTTCTAGAATTTCATTGTTTGGTATTTCTTAATAAAGTGTGTGCCAGGAGGCGGGGATGCGAATGTTGTCCCCACCTCTATTAAAAGGATGCAGTAGGTGACATGCTTCCAACGAGAGGGTAGGGTTTATTGTTCATGAGGAAGAATGCGTGGGTGGAAATCAGGAAGACATGCCACTTCTCTCTGATTGGCACTGAAGAGTTTTAATTTGTCCTGTATTTGTTTCAATTATGCCGTATTCTACTTCTGCAGTTAAATTGTTCTTTTCTTATTTGTTGTTCATTATCAAGCCAGTCTAATAGTGTTGAATACAGCATAATTAGACTTTTTTTTTGTCCCCTCAAAGGAAAGGTTTTTTTCCCTTACCGAAAACACAGAATATTTTAAGACAATGTTTTAGTGTTGGCAGATATTTTTATCTGTAGTGAACTCATGAGGAAGCTAAGCCACTCACTAACAACTCCTTTGTCACCTATTGGAGCTGATCTTGCTTATTCTTGAGACCTCACCGTCTTCCCATGACACATCTATGTTTGTGGCATGTGTGGGATTCTGTGGGTTGGCTCAGGGGTTGCCGCAGAGGGCTATGGCCTGGAGGCTTGCTGTGGACTCCTGAATCTGAACACATTCTAGCTGGATTGAGCACAACATCTCGGCATCCATGGTCTCCTTGTCGGTCAGTAGCTCCTGTCTCTGTGGGCTGTTGAAAGTGCTGAGAGTACCTTAGATAGCTGCTTTTATCGTGAGATAATATTTGCTGTGATTTTTATTCCTTTCCTCTCAAGAAAGCATAGTCTGTATGCCAAGGGCCATTATCACTGTCTAAGGACAAACAGCCTGTCATACATTTTATATACATTTTTTTTATATTGCAAATTTGTACTCTTAGAGAAAAGGGCTCAGAGGACTGAGGGGATGGTTCAGTGGATAAAGGACCCAGGTTCGAGTCTCCAGCGCCCGTTGAAGATACATGGCTGCATGTACCTGTAACCCAGATGGTGCTCTCTCTCTCCCTCCCCCACCTCTCGTGTGTGTGTGTGTGTGTGTGTACGTGGATTCCAGTAGCTCACTGGCCTACAAGCGCAGTCAGCTCTGGTTCAGTGAGGGGCCTGTTTCAAGGAAGTGAGGTGGAGAACCACTGCAGAAGACACATGTCTTGCTTTGGCCTCTGCAGGCGTGGGCACAGGCACATTCCCACATACTTCCGTGTGCCTGTACACTCATATATCCCCCTCACCCCCCAGAAAGGAAATGGTCTACACTTGGTTCTGAATCCAGTGCATGTTCTATTTTGAGAATTCCTGCCCTGGGTAATTTCCTTCTCTGTATTGATGTGCACAACTGAGTCTAACAGGTATCTAAATGCTATTTGAAAGCACAATTCATCCCTCCTGGCAAATCAAATAACGGAGGGATTCAATTCATTTGGGGGGGAAAAGCATTTGGCTTTTTTAAAACGCTTGAACTATTCAAAACGTTTTATTGAATCACTTTTCCTTTCACCAGAAATCATAATAAAAACAATAAAGCTAAGGCTGCCCCTGCCATGCTTAGGTTATGTGATTATTCCTTGTATAAATGAAGCTTATTAAGCTTAATGTTCGTTAAATTGAAATCAAACATTCTATATAACAACTAAAAGACATCCTATTCCATGTGATCTGGGGGAGTTAAATTCAGACACATTTATGCATTTGGGTTATGTTGGGGCTAAACTCACTAGTGAATGGAAAACTGAAGACAATTAAGACAATTTATTGTAAACGTGTTTAAATCATTACTTATGAGACATTTGACTTCATTTCTCCTCAAAGCCGATTTTGAGATTCTTCTCTGACCCAGCATGCACCAGTGTGCATGCACAGGAGGGCTTGAGGCAATGGCCAGAGAGGTCCCTTCTGGTCTTCTTCCTGCCGCCATCCTTTCTCAGATTTACAACGTGAAAAAGATTTAACACATTAAAGCAACACAGCCAGTCATTCAAAGCATATGTTACATAAAATATAGTAGATTTTATAAGCTGTTAAAAAAGAAACAAAAGCGTTTTTAAAAGGAGGGGTCTGAATGCAGTGATAATGCGTTTGCTTAGCTCATCAAAGTTTTGGGCTCTTCCCCTTGCACTGGGAAGAAAAAATAAATTTAAAATATTTTTAATCTCATATTTTTACTTCAACCTGCTTGTCTTTGAGTTTAAAAGAAAGAAAGGCAAATAAACAAAATCATGAGTGTTTAAAAGCCAACCATGTTGACTTACACTAGTTGTTTTAGTACTTAGAAGGCTGAGGCAGGAGGATTACTGAGAGTTTAAGGCCAGTCTGGACTACAAAGTGAGACCTTGTCTTCATAAAACAAAACAAAACAAACAGGATTAAACCCCTAAAGCAAACAAAATACAGCCAAGCCCCATAAACTAGTAAATCACTGCAGGAAATGCCAAGCAGTTTCCAGAAGGCTCACATACCTGAAGGGCTTTGGAATCCGTGCAGGTCTCCAAAATCAGGAAGCTAATTTATCAGTGACAGGACTTGCTGAGTGGCTCCTTGCGTCAAGGAGTGAAAGAGAGAAGGTTTGGGAAGTGCTCACTGAAGAAACACCCTCATGCCAACTTCTTAGCTAATTTTGGGTGAGGAAAATTTATGCGTTCAGAGGACGCGTTCTTATTTTATTTTTCCAAGTCAACATGCCCGTCTAGACTCTGAGCTTTATTGCAAGTAAAGAGAAAATGGGCTGGATCACCTTAAAGAAAAAAAAGTCTCAGCTAATTGACCAGAGGCTTGTCCCTCTGCAAACATCTCTCTGTAGGCAAACGCTGAGAAAGTTGGAATCGGGCCTGGCAGGACAGAGGAAGGCCACCCCCTCCCCTATTATCCGGAGCAGAGTTTCCAATCACAGTCAAGCGGTGGTGCTAATTCCTTGCTTCTGAGACTGCATTTCCTAATTTCATGGTCATAACAGCCTCGGGAACGGCTTCTACCAAAACTGAAAACACAAGGCTCCATGCTCAACAGCCCTGTGACGCCAGGAGAGGCCAATGTCCCCTCCTCTGCCATTCCCTAGCACAAGAAGGCAGTCTCTGGGGGACATTCTTCTCAAGCAGGTACTTCTATCTCTTCTCCATTTCTTTACAGTTTTCCCTCCTTCTTTCTTTTGGCTTTACTGTGCTATTATGTGTAAGCAGGCTGGAGTCTCAAGAGCTCGCCTCCCCTGTGAAAATTTGTCCGTTTTCTTTCTTTCATTGCACCAGGGATATTTTACAAAGTTTCTGGCAAACATTACCATGATGTTAGCGTGTTAAACCTGACCTTGGTGCCGTGGAAATACACTCTGGGAGCCACGTTCAGCTGAGTCAGAGGGCTACGTGGTTATCTTTTCTTAGTACAGCTCTGACAGGCTGCCTGCCTTCCCCAGATCACGTCTGTTTATTGGTCCCAGGTCTGGCTATTGGAGATTCTGTGTGGCTGAAACATGCGCGAGGTTAAAAAGTTCCTGCTTAGACTGGCGTTGTACTTGCCTCAGCGTGACCTTGTTGCTAAATCTTTGGTGCCGTGACTTACAGGAGCTTGATCTCAGTAAGCGACCGGGATAAACCTTCGTTTGTTTTTCCGAAGGTAGTTGGGTTTTCTGCAAAGCGATGCAATCTACTAATTCATCTTGTCTTGAAGCTGCCCAGTGACCGTGGGCGAGTTCTGAGCCCCGTAGCTCAGACCTGAAAGTAGCCAAGGGTGACTGGGTTTTCTTTCTTCCTTTCTTTTGAGGCAGGGTGATGTGGATGTTAAGGATGGTACCACACAGTGTGTGCCACTCGCTAACGACGGGGTAGTGACAAAAGGCAGAGAAGGAAACTTTCATTTTGGCCACAGGGAAGCCGCCTGTTTCCTGTAGTGGAAAGTCTCGTGCTTGAAGAAGAAGTTGCCAGTGTTCGTTCTCTCTGACTTGCCTACAAAAGCCTAGATGGTTAGAATCCATTTTAAAACTTTTTTTACCTATAATAAGGGTTGGGTTTTATTAAGATGTTTGATTGCGGCATGAAGTACCACTCACGGGTGCCAAATGTTTTAAAATTAGCTTCTTGGGCCAAATCTAGGAGATTTATAGAGCACCTCCACCCACAAGGCTGCTGGGAAATGTATTGAGTTTTGAATTTGAAACAATAATGTATGCTGAGAGGGTGGAAAGTGAACCTGTTTAAATTTATTTTTTAAAAAGTCAATAGGGCGGGGACCTCTGTGATCTGAGGTTCAGCCCCTATTTCTTTTCTTTAAAATTCTTTTCTCTTCCCCCCAACCTAATAAAAAGACAAACGTTTTCCTCTTGTCTTGCTAATACTCCAAGAAGGCCCCATTCTTGTTCTTGTGTAGATATAAGACTGTAGCCATTGGATCCAATCTTGTAGTGATTGGTAGATTTTTGTCACAGAAGTTAGAAATAAAACTGACCCAGGCGTCAGAGACAGGCCAGGCAGGAAGAAAGGCAAAGTATTGCCTGTGATTATCAGGGTTTGTGAGTGCGTGAGCTGTGTTCCTTTGACACTTGCCTGTGATTGTTCAGTTTTGTTGCTCATGACAGCAGAGGAGGAGAATAAAGCCCTAAAGAATAAATTTGCTGCAACAGCAAAGTCAGACAACTACCTTTTCTTTCAATGATCGTGGGCTTTCGTTCAGTTTAGGGCTCAGAACCACCTGCCATCCAGTCACCCATCCGCCTTCCTCCAAACGGAAACCCCCGAACCCCGAGAGACATTACAGCGGGTACCTGCTGAGCCCACTTGCTCAGAGTGATTGCTTGACCTGAGGCCACGGTTGAGTTTCAGTTTGCTCCATGAATACAGGGGAGGCTGTAAGGGAAAACAGCTTGGATAAGACCATCATGCCTTTGGTAAAATGCATAGGAGATGTAGTCCTGCCCATCTACCTCTGCCTGGGCTCACTGGCTGTTTACTGAGACAGAGATACCACCTAAGAGACTCCCTGTGAGTCCCTATGAGACACAGGGACTAAGTGTGTGTGTGTGTGTGTGTGTGTGTGTGTGTGTGTGTGATATGATGTGTGCAGGGTGGGGGTGGGGCTTCTGTGGTCCATAGTACACATGTGGCGGTCAGAGGACATCTTTGTGGAGTCACCTCTCTCCTTCTGTCTTTCCATGGGTTCTGGGAATTGAACTCAGGTCGCCAGGCTTGCACAGGGAGTACTTCACTCTGCCGTACCCACCCCTCCGCCCATGCTCTTTGTAAAGGAAAGCCCTCTACAGGTAGCTTTTGCTAAAGATGGTGATGATGATGGTAATTTTGCCTCTTAAAGTGACATCCTAGTAATCTTTTTTTCTAGATCATCTCCTGAGACCGCAGCAGCGAAACTGCATGGTCCCAAGAACTGCACGACTTTCTAGGAGTCTACTATTTTTGTTCTCCTCTGAAAGTCCGTGATTCTTAGAAATCCAAGGGGCTTGAGCTGTCCACCCATCCCTAGATATATCCTGCTATCAAGCGTATTCCGCTGTCTAGGTTGTCCACCTCAGTTAACCTTTCAGTGAGGATTCACAGGTCCAGGGAAAGTGACCAAGTCCCCGCCTTCACTCCTCCTACTTCCTAGCTGTGCCATTCACGGCCAAGTTCCTCACCCTTGGCCTCCAGTCTCTGTCAGGAAGGAGCAGTACGAGAGTTGTACCAGGTGTCCACTACATGGGCTCAGGGAGCTTGAAACACGCATGGAACTACTTGCATCCTTCACATTTCAGGAACTCAATATAATGCTTGTAATAATATCAGAATTTAGAGATCAGAGACAGCAAGGTTATGAGTTCAAGGTCAGCCTAGGCTACCCAGTAGTAAGTCCCTGTGCTACTCGACTATCCCCACCCAAAGGAAAGAAAGAAACTCAATACGGAGTTTTTTTATTCTAAGTGTGGTGCTCAGTAAACGTCCTTTGAATCAATGGATAGAACCTACGGGCGGCTTCCTAGATGTGAGAGACTGATGTCCATCCAATTGCAACACCGAATTTGTTCTAAAAACATAAAAGGGAGCTATTCCTGCCAACTGAGCATTGCACCTGCCAAAAAACATTCCTACTTTGTGATCCGTAGGGAAAGAGAAGACGGAATGCCCCCAAGGCCCAGCTCTTCATCTCTCTATCGCCCCTTCTTTATATCTCTAAGTAGGGTCACCCCTTTGTGAGGAACAAGGTCTGGCTGAGACGATCCTTTCTGAAACCATGCGATGCACGCTTTGTGTCTGCCTTCACATTGCAAGGTCAGGCGGAGGGGTGAGATGCGTAGCTCAGAAGAGCAACTGCTTCTTTAGCACACATGAGATTCTGGGTTACTTCCTGGCGTCATTACTCCCAAAGAGAAGGGCTTTGATCTGCTGTTGGGCAAATGCTCCTACTCTATGCACACACGGTTTGGATGCTAAATTTCAAATTCAGGCCAAGGACCTAAGATAGGCTCTCCAGTACTGGTTCTGTATATGTTTAGTGTCACAAGCTTGCAATAGTAACTGTATTATAGTATGACTTTAATTCTCGAGGGTTAGGGAGCTCTCTTGTTTTGCTTCACATCGTTGATCCCTCAGTGCTGGAATATGCAATGCTTTTCCTTGTTGTCACATTTAACTCTCACACCAACCCAGCAATCATATGACTCCCATTATACAAAGGAGGAAATTAAGGCTTCGTACAAATAAATGATAGGGTCCCACACAGTTTCCAAGGTGGCGGCCTAGTCTTAGGAGACAAAAGTCCACCTAATCTTCAAGTCCATGCTAACATCAGTATTTGATAGTGAGTATTTGTTTCTGAAGCATTTTGCTGTTATGAACCTTGTCCTGGAGCAGCAAACTGAGCTCCTATCCCAGGAGATAGCATACCACCCTCAAGGCCCAGTCTCTCTGCAGTGACAACTTACAGAAGTTTCGTGGCTCCTGATGCAAATTCAAGGTGATAACACGTATGCACGTTCACCTTCATCAATGCAGACTGTTGCGTGACATGCGCAAATAATTAGCTGTTTTGTGAAATCCTGCGAGGAAAGAGAGCAAGGTTTGAGGTTCAGTGTGGTGCTAGGGAGTGCAGTGTGAGGTGGTCTCCCCGTGCCTGGGAAGAACTCAGGGTGTGCAGACGGAAGTGTGAGTGGAGGGAGCCTCTGGGCTTGCCACAAAGCTCCCCTGTGAGGTCGGGGTGGCAATGAGGTATTGGAAGAAGTCAATCGGCTTCTTCCTGAGGTGCCAGTGTGACTTGGGGGATGTTCTCCGGTGGGAGATGGCAGGGGGCTAGGTGAAGCCCCGCCTCTTCTAGTGCAGAAGCCGTCAAATGTCTCGTTGGTATACCCTGTCACTCCATTTTCTCAACTACAGCCTCTAGGGATGTGCTCTGGCTCTAGCCTCTCACTTAAAGTCAGCAATTCTCAGTTCTTTGGGGGTTCTCCTTGCTGAGAATAGACATTAATAGGGCACAGTTTTCACCTGCCCTCCTTTGTTGCCTTAAAGACAATCACACGACCTTTTGGTCACTGCTCATTGGGAGCAGAGGAGGCGGATGGAGAGGAGAATAGCAGTGCTGAAACCTCCAGCTGCGTAAGGTAAGTCAGCTTGCTAAGTGGCTGGTGGCCCTGGTTGCTGCCCTTCTCTGGAGTGTTGACATGACACGTTTTTGCTGCTGCTGTTGTTGTCAAGATTTCTTTTTCCTCGGTTCTTGTCAAACCCTTTGCTTGTTTGGGGGCTATCAGCTAAATCCTCTAAATGGACCGATTAGGGTTAGGGTTAGGGGTGACCCCCTTCTCCATGTGCTTCAGAAGAGCCACCCTGGTCCTTCTGCACATGGGATATACGTGTTGAGACCCTTCCTCCCTCTGTGCTCCCCGAAAGAGTCTCATTGGGGTATTTGCTTTGAGAATTGTGATAAATATTCTTAAGAACTTGACAAGGAACTTTAAGTCCCTCTGTAGGATGATAGTCATCTTTTGAACTCTGTTTTTTATTTGCTACAATCAATAATTCATTAGGATTTGCTTTATTAAAACATCACAAAGAGAGGGAACCTTGTAAAGCTGGTCATATCATGAATACAAGAATCTGGTTTTGCATCTTTTTTGTGTAAAGCTATGTCACATCTGTAAATTCTTCCCCAATAAGTGATTTTTGGAAATCCCATTTGCATGGAATCTCTTATTGGAAAAGATGTAGTTCAATTTGACTTGCTTATTAAATTCCTAATTTTGCCCGGGAATGAGCAATAACCATAAAGCTCTCCTGTGGCTCATTAAACTCTGTGCTAAAGAATCTGCCGCAGACCTGATGGGGAGCCCCGGGCACCAACATGGGGCTTCTGCTCAGGGCTGCATGGTTGTACCCTGGGAAGGACCTGGTACCCATCCGTGTTAGGGATGCAGTGCTGTGTTTGATTGAACGCAATGCATTCTTTGTTCTCTAGAAGATTTTTAAGAATCAGATGTGAAAGTTTAGGCACATACCATGATGCTTGGTTGCTCCAGACTGACTGTGACATGTGCTTAATTAATTGAGTAGCAAGTGAAGTACCTTTGATAGGGATGAGCTCCGTGGTGTGGAAGCACCCAGAGGAGAAGTTAATTCTGATTGGCATAGAGGAGTTTGGGACAGGAAGTGACACTTGGCCTTCACCCAGAAAAAAGGGTAATGGTGCCCTAGGAAGATGTTAGGGGGTGGAAGACTCTAATCCAAGGTATGGAACAATCACTTAGGGGAATAAGGAGTTGGTCTTAGAGGAAGATAGGTAAAAAGTGTGCAAGGGGGAGTTAGCAAGAATTTAGGACTGTGGAGTTAAATGCCATTTTAAGGACTTCGGATTTCATACTGTAGGCATTAAAGATTTTTGTGCGAGGTTGTAGTGAAATGATGCCTTCACTTTGGAAGTCCTGTGCAGACTGAAGTTTTTAGTTGAAGAGTGAGCACATCAATTTGAAGGTGATTGGAACAGCTCAAGAGAGGTGAACTATTAATTTAAGTGGACGACTTCAATTGGGCAATTTAACAGATCTTTTAAGGACTCAATTTTCAAATTACAATTGTTGATGGAGGTTAAAAGAAAGGCTTTCAAAATGGTTAATAGAGAAGTGGGATGGGTATCAAAAGACGTCGCCACAAAGTGGTCCTGGTAATGCAAGCCTTCATCCCCAGATACTCAGGAGGCCGAGGCAGGAGGATCACTCAAGGAAGATCTCGGTGGGTCACAGAATGAGTTCAACACCAGCTGTGAAATTCGATAATACCTTGCTCAAAATGATAAGTTAGGAAAGGGTGGGGAGTGTAGTTTTGTAGTAGAGGGCTTGCGTAGAACACGCAAGATCCTGTGTTCAGTTTCCAGTAACAGATAGCCAGACACGCATGCACACTGAGTACTCTGTTATCTCCATAATGGCAAGATGGATCTAACCACAGAGCCGCTATAAGACTGTGTTCAGGGATCACTAGGGACTAAATAGCACACTTCATATGTGGGATTGTTTTATGGCAAAATAGTCTCATTTGGATCAGCTATAGATTCATAGCCTAATAGCTCCTTTTTGTATAAGATGGAGACTGCTGCAGTTATTATAATTTATTCATACTTGTCAAACATGTATTCTACACTGAGTTCTTGAGCAACTCTGACTTCGGAGGCCTAATTCCCTAGCAAATGGTGGAAGGCATGGCGCAAGGGGTGTGATTCCCATGCAGGTACCAAATTACGCTTCTGTCTTCAGCAGCTTCCGTTTGGAACAACAAGTTAAGCCATTAGCATATGCACAGTTAAGCCCATAGGTGCCTGTCTGGGAGAGGAAGATGGCAGATGCTATCGGAGGCTCTGTTTGGGAAGGGAGCCTGTTAAACCTCTTGTTACTGTTGATAATTTCAGACTGCTGGAGTTTGGAGCCAAGGGCAGCAATTGGAGGGCCAAAGAAGAGGAGTGGGAGACTGTTCTTTTCCCTTTCCTCTTCTTTGCTGTCTTTTAAAGGAGGAGGGTATTGTAAAGGTTAGGGTGGCGGTTATGTAAGAAAAGAAGGCAAGGGTTTATTAGGGACAGGAGTCAGCAGGAAACACTAAGCACATTTAGTACCAGTTAGAATGAACCTTGAGGGTTTCTGAGACGTGCTGAGAGTGTCCCATGGTAGCTGATGCCTGACTCTCCTGCTTTGAGCAGGGACGGACATACAGGGGAGCAGTGACCTGGTGACACTCTTCGGGACAAACACTGCGCATGTTGCTTTGGAGTCCTGCCCTCCAGCCCACTGAACTTCACAAATCAAAGGAAGAGCGGCTTCAAATCTAGTTAGCAACAATAACAAGAAAAGATTCATAGAAAAACGTTTTCTAGGAAAGGAAAAAACCAGAAACCAAAAGTCAGCTTACTGTAGCGCTCATGTTGCATAAGCAGGATTCAAGTGCTGGGTTATTAATCACCCAGAACAGTTCACAAATTATTGTGTCCAGATGAGACAGGCCCTGGGTCCCCTGTCTCACCATCTGGACCCTGTCCATCCCACTCCTCCCTCAATACTTGGAGTAGAAGGGACATTTAAACGTGCCAATTTTCTCCTTGTGGGAAGCCTTGTTGTATGTTGAGCAAGAAGGATTTACGTTATTACACAGAAGAAGGCTGGGGGCTCTCCAAGGCCTCAATTTGTTGGTAGGAAATCCGAGCATCTACTACCACTTCTATTTGGAACTTGAGTACCTCGGGCAGGTTTGTAGATATATAAAAGTATGGTTATTAGGCTGCACTTGACTTCTTCATCCAGTTCCTCAGCTCAAAATTTATTGCCTGCTTTTTTTTTCCTTTTTATTTATCAAACCTATCCTCAGAGGAGAGGTATTTTCTGTAGCCACAAGAAAACATCTGTGAGCTCAGACCTTAGAGGCAAAGAGCCAGTGAGAACATTTGGCATGTGAAGCTCAGGTTACAGGAGAAGAGAATTAATCAAGGAAACCCTTAAAACTACGAAGAAGGCAAGTCAGAAATGTCTCTTATCGCTGGCAGGCTGAAGTCCTGAGTTCATAGTAATTAAGAGATGTCAGAATCCACAATGAATCAAGTAGGAGTGTTGCATTCTGGTAACTTTGGAAGCTGGTGTCGGTCCTGACTGCCAGGATTTACGGTAGATTATATAATGGAATCCCGAGTTCTGAGACATCAAAGGAAAATCCTGGCTCTTTTGCCACTCACTCTCTTAGGTCAAGCTTACACAGCAGCAAGCCAAGTGGAGGGTTGAGTAGTTATCTGAAGTGGACGGTAGAGACGGCCAAACCAGATAATGCATAACCAGAAAGTCACTGTGGAGGGAGAAGCGGGGACTGAAATAGGATAAAGAGCGAGGGTAGAATGCCAGGAAACTTGGTCAATGTCCACAGTCCAGCTCCACTGGACAACAGCCAGGGCCTTGCTTCACGTAGTTGTTCAGAACCAGTCTAAAACACCAGGGCAGCATTTAAAAGTTTATTACTAAGGTGGTTGCACGCTTGTGCAAGTTTTTCCCGTATCAATGATATCATTGGTGATTGTGTCTAACCCTAAGTGTCTCTGGTGAATGCAGCTCACTTCTCTCAGACGCTGGGTGGAAGTGGTCGAGGGAGCCCGCACCATCTAATTTAACATGGGGGAAAGGTTTCTTGCAGAAAGTTGTTGAGTATCATCTTGGACTAGCTTTTCTCCCGTTCACAGTGCATGTGCTTTTCCCATTGAAAACACTGCTGCTTTCTAGCACTTGGGGTTCACTATGTTTCATGCAACACCACAAAGAGCAACACAACACCAGTAACATCTAGTGGCCCTACAACAGCCAAATATAGATGAAGCAGAAGAAAATGACTGAAAAAAAATAACTTCAGGAGAATGTTGGAGGCCCTTAAAGAGGAAATGAGAAATTCCCTCAAAGAAATTGAGGAAAAGACAAACAAAAAATTGGAAGACATCAACAAACCCCTTAAAGAAACCAAGAAAAAGCAATCAAACATAGGAAACTATTCAAGACTTGAAAACTGAAATAGAGACAATAAAGAAAACACAAGCCGAGAAAATTATAGAAACAGAAATCATGAGAAAATGATCAGGAACCACAAATGCAAGCATAAACAGCAGAATACATGAAATGGAAGAGAGAATCTCAAACACTGAAATGCAATAAAGGAAATAGACTCATTGGCCAAAGAAAACATTAAATCTAACAAAAGCTTAACACAAAATATCCAGGAACTATGGGACACCATGAAAAGACCCAACCTAAGAATAATAGGTATAGAAGAAGGAGTTCATCATGTTTATATGTCTGTATCATTTTAATTTCAGTAGAACACAAGAAAGAAGTGTACAAGCCCACAGAACAAGGCTTGGATTACGTTAGTTCACACACACACACACACACACACACACACACACACACACACACGGTAGAATCAGTGTGGTGTTTGCTTCTTCTGTTTGATATGGAAACCACAAACCACCTAATTTGAGCAGATGTTTCCCATCCTGAAATACAGCCATTGACCCACTGTTGTTCTGTGTAAATCTGTCAGTATGGACCGGCTACTTCCGAGGACTCGTTCACTAGTACGAGTTCACTTGGTCTCTTTTAATTTGGGGAAAAGTTCATGAGTAAGGCCCACTGTCTCTTGTGATTAGGAAATAAAGATACCCTAACCTTTCAGATGGACCAAATATTGGAAAGGCAAACAAGTTTTCCCACTCTGCTGTATCTTGTCCATTTTACCCATAACCCAACACTTTAAAAACGTGAACTTGGCACCATTCTTTTTTTTTTTCCTTCAGAATCTCAGGATCATATTTGAAATGGCCCATGGATGTGGTCATAATATATTGTATGAATGTATGAAACTGTCAAGAAATAAAAAGACGGAAATGTTTTGAAATTGGAAGTGGCTTCGTAACCTTGTGGTCACGATGTACTAACAACCACAGAATTGTTAAATGAGCAAATTGTGTGCCAAGTGAATTACTAACCAATAAGGATTTTTATTTAAAAATGGCCAGGGAAATATTTCTGAAGTACTCCTAAAGAGTCTGTTGAAATCTCTTGTAATAAAGTAACAATGCAAGAACAATTTTGTATCCAAGATAAGAAAGCTGTGAGGGTGGTGAGCTAAACTGTATCCTGGGTGGTATCGCAGTAGCCGCCCTTAGCTCCGCCCTTGGCTCCACCCTTAGCTCTGCGCAGTGAACACACTTCCACCCTATTGTCATGTCTGTGTGGCCAACCGATAGTGCACAGCTGAAGAGGTGTGTTCCGGACCTGAATGTTTGCTTTCAAATACTGTGGGCAATGGGTTTTGGTTCTAATGGTAAAAATAGAAGTCATCCCAGGAGTCTGATTCAGTCAGTGAGTCCTGGCCTGTGCAAGAATGAATCAATGTTACTAACTATGTCAGTGGTCAAGAACGCATGTCCTACTTAGTTTTTGTCTTGACGTGTGTTTTGTGTGTGCTTGTATGTTCACATGTGAATGGACTCACTGTGGATGCAGGGATAGAAATCTGGTTTTTACACTTGTGTGTCAAATATTTTCTCCACTGAGCCCTCTCCTCCAGCACACTGCTTTGTGTGCGTTCATGGTGTGTGTGTGTGTGTGTGCGCGCGCGCGCACATGTGCCTGCACACTCGTTCATGTGCAAGTATTCAGGTTCAAGTGCGTGTGTGCACATGCGTGTGGGCACGTGAGGACAAAGCCAGCTGTTGTTCCTCAGGTGATGTTGGTTTTTCGAGTCAGGATCTCTTATTGACCTGGAACCTACCTAAGGGATCCACTGTCTTGCTCTCTCCAGTTCTGTGATTACCAACATGTGCCACCATGCCTGCTTATTTTACATCGGTTCTGGGGCATAGAACTCAAGACTTGATACTTAAAAGTCCTTATGGTTTGGGTGATCAGTTTAGCCCTTTTCTTAATTTTGTGCTTGAATGTAGTCAAGGAGTTGGATGTGAGCTGATATTTGGAACTTTGAGACACATCCGTTTTTAATCAGCTTGTTTCGTTGAAATGGAGGTCCCAAACCGGCATTCACCAATGGAATCCTTTGAAATTACCCGGATCTCTTCTGCCTTCCTGTTAACAGACACAAGGAAGAGGTTGCTCGCAGAGGCACAAGCATAGCATCTTTTAATATAATTTGTGCCTGAGCATTCGGTTTCAGCTTGGCTCTCCCAGAAAGAATGCAAATAGTGATCTCAGTGGAACTGCCAGGAGATAGGTGTGGACGTGCTAGTTTCTCCTTTTTGTTTCTTGGCTTCTTCCTTGATACATAAAGCCTAATCCAGACGCGATTTGGGGAATGAGTTTTCAATGCTTACTGCCTGAATAGCATTCTGCAGTGATTTGAGTTGAAGTCAAGAACCACTGGCCCTGTGTGGTTGAGCCTTCTTCCCTTTCCTTCTCTTTTGTCTTCTCTCCCCCTCCTCCCTCCTTCCCCTTTTCTTCACTCCTGGTCTCCTCTCTGCTTTTCCTTTCCCTCTCCTTCTCCCCTCCCCTCTCCTCCTTTCTTTCTCCTCCCCCTCTCCTTTACTCTGTTACCTTCCCCCTCTGACTTGCCTCTCTTCTTCCCTCCCCGCCTTTCCTTTTCTCTCCCCTCTCTCCCCACTTCCCTTTTCTTCCTTCCCCTCTACATTTCCTTTCTAGGCAGGCATGGAATCCAGGGTCTGGCACCCTCAGGGAGGTTGCTCTACCACTACCGAGCTACAAGCTATGTCCCTCTCCAGCTCTGACTTTACCCACTATCAGGGAGAGTCACCATGAGGACTGCCTGCCCCAAATACAGATGTTTTGAAACCTTTTAAGTTGTATTTTTTTTTTCTCTCAAAGCTTTACAATAGCTGCCAGCCAGTGAAAACCTTTCTTTCTTTGAAGTCCCTGCCCTCTTCCATTGCTAATTGAGCGACCCTGGTAAGAAGGGCGTGTGTGTGTGTGTGTGTGTGTGTGTGTGTGTGTGTGTGTGTGAATTTTTTAACCCTAAAGTGGAGAATAGACTTTTACTCCCAGTTGCTACCTCACCACAGCCTCTCAATAACTGAGAACCTGTTGCACCAGACTTAATTCTTAATTTTTTAATTAGTTCTTTATTCTTCGTTGTTATCGAGCGAGAGCTTGATACAAGAACGTATGTCGTGTAGGTTGACCAGCAGCCATTAAGCGTGTATTGTGGACACCGGTCACAGCATTTTTTTACTTAAAAATAAAGACCGAAAATGTCTTAGGAACTTTCAAATCCGTCTCTCACTTCCTCACAGAGCATTTTTGAAGCGGCTCACAAACCTTTTGGAAGGCCATGCCTCTATTACAACAAAAGTCCACATTGTCACCACGGGCAGCTGTGTTTATTTGCAGTTTCTGAAGCCAGTAGCAGGCATGCAACGTGAAACAGTAAAAGCCCCTCTGGTTTGCAAATATCATGCTAACCTTCACAGCGCTCAAACGCTCGGGAAATCTGAGTCAACGGAATAGTATGTAGGTTTATTTTTATATAACCTGCCTGAACTGTGAGGGAGGCGTGGACCTGGGCTTGCCTGCCAATCTGAGCTGCCAGTGAACTAAAGCTGGTCTCACTGAGGGCCGGCCTGGCGGGCTTTGCTCAGCCTGCTAACTTCCTACTTGTGGAACTGGGCAGCTCAGGGTGTGGAGGTGGGGAGGCTCTTCAGGAAAGCTTCTGTTGAGACCGCGTCTGCCCAGCTGTGTAGGAAATGAAAGGTTCTAGCAAAGCGTTTGCTTAGTGACTAATCAGAATGTTAAATAATTTTCTGCCAAGTCTGGGCTTAGTCACCGTCCTCAGAAGTGCTGTGGGGCTGGTCAAGCAAGTCTTCAGAAGGTATAGATGATCAACTGTCCTCGGGCACCAGAAACCCTCTGAGCCCCTGGCTGCAAAGACAGACATGGCTGGCTCCAGGCTGTTTAGGAGCGTCCCCCCACACCCCAGCAACTCTGGTTTATTAACTTAAGCGGCTACAATTCTAATCCCTCCATTAGAAGTCTGGGCAGCTGTGAATCTGCCCTCCTGAGAATCGCAGAAGAGCTGTGGGGACGATGGCTGCTTCTTATTTCCAGGAAGACAGTGCCTGTAGCTGTTTGCCAGCTTGGGGCGGGCAGCTAGTTTGATTCTTCTTTTGGATAGCGAGCAGAGAGATGACGAAGAGAAGGGAAAGGGGGGAGGGTTTTACAAATAAATACGTCCTTTATCTTGATGCGGATGTGCCTAGTAGGATATGCATCGACGCCTGCCAACCCGGGGATACGGTGCCACAGTTTTCAGTGTACGTTACTTCTCTCTCTCTCCTCCTCTCTCTGTATGTGTGTGTATGATATGCACATGTCTATATGGATATTGTATGTTAGTACCCATGCTCGTGTGTGGAGGCCAGAGGTCAAGGTCAGGCAGCTTTCCTTATTTTTCTCCACCTTAGGTTTGACATGGAAGCTCTCACTGAATATGGAAACCACCGACTTGGCTAGGATGGCGGTCAGTGAGCGCCAGGGACCAGCGCACCCCTGCCTCTTGGTGCTGGAATTGCAGACGCGCGTACCTCTGCTCACAGCCTTTGTGGGTGCTGGAGATTGGGATTCCTTGTCCTCAGGCTTGGCTGACAAGCACCTTACCTGTGGAGCCATCTCCGAGCCCTGTACTTGTGTGTGTTTCTGTGCACAAGACAGTCTCTGAGTTGTCTTGTGTTTTTCTTCTACTCCTGAGGTCCTGGATTAAAACTTAATTCCAGAACGTGGTGCTATTGCTAGGATTTTGGTAAAAGTCTGGAAAACAACAACAACAAACAAACAACAACAACAAAACCCCCAAACCAGCAACCACCACCACCACCACCACCACCACCACCACCACCACCACCACAACAACAATTAACCAAACACCAAGGCTCAAGATACTATTGAACTCATTTGGCTGAGTAACTGTGCCATTTTGATTTTATATTTGCTGGGGCTAAAAAATAACTCAGAGCTTCTTTCTCTAGTTCCCAAGTTTTTTTTTTTAAACGCTGTTAATATTAAATACTCCTCTAAACTAGTAACTCTAAAGGGCCGAAAAATAGCACTAAGACTATGTCAATAGATTGATGCAGAGCCGACATGTGGGACGGCCTCCTCCCCCTTCTTTAAAGCATTTTTTCTACAGATAGGAGACAGCTCTTTCAAGTCCACTCTCTTTGCAGCCTGTTTTGAACCTTACTAGATTAACGGAGTTGTTAAATCGTTAGCGTCATCCTCTGCCTTTCATCCTGGGCGGAATATCTGAGGAGAGGGTTCTGAAGAAGGGGGGCTTCCTTCATCTTTCTCATGGCTTCAGACATTTCAGTCTTCATCCCCCGTCACTGGAGGCCAGTGGCGAGGCAGAGCAGAGCGTAGCGTCAGGGCATAGAGGGCGGAACCCAGCAGAAACGCTCGTCTGTGGCATGAAGGGCGCAGAGGAAGAGGTACAGGGAGACAACGGGGACAAAGTTTATCCTTCCAAGGCGTGCATCCGGTTTCCTCCAAATGGGCTCTACCACCTGATTCTGCCACCTCCCAACAATGCCATCAGATTGTGCAGCTGGCAATGGACTGATCCATTAAGGAAGGCGGAGCCACTTCTAACTAGTGCCACAGCTGGGGACCAAGCCTTTACCCCATGAGCTCTGGAGGGGTACGTCATACCCAAGCCATAATAGAATTCATCCATCACAGGATTTCCTAGTGCATTGTCTTTTACAAAGAGCAGCTCGTATGGTCATGCACAGTTCTAAGATCAATGGCAGGGTACCCCCGCCTGCTAGTATACTCAACCAAGCTTCAGAGGGATTGCGACATTTCCTGCAGATGCCTCCTCGGGAGGTCCATGACAAGATGAACGTGGGAAGATCCCTCAGGATCTTGGCCGTTGCAAATTGGGGTTTAGGTTATGAGTTCAGGCAAAAATTTTAGTTGACTGCGAGAGATAAGAACACTGAAAAAGAAGGACCTTGTCCCTGGAAGAACTTGTCATCAGTCTGGATGGAAGAAGGAGCTCAGGCTTCGCTGTGAATTAGCATTCCTGTCTCTCTGATGTGGGACAGAATTCTGTGATGGCCTGTCTCCTGTTTAGGGCGTGTCTACTTAGTCTCTGAGTCTGAGTCTTTCTTTCTGAGGCTTTATCCCTGTTTATCGTTGCAAGTACAGTTTCCTGTCTGCAGGAGATACCTGATAGAGTTGACATACACTCTTTCTGTCTCCCATCCATCCATCCATCCATCCATCCATCCATCATCTATCTTCAATCATATATCTATTGTCTACCAGTTTTGCTTAGCAAAAAGACTGTTACCCAGTGTCTTCATTCACTAAACTCAATCCCATGTTGGCTTCTCTCCTTTTGGCGAAGTTGTGTCGTGGGATTTCGTCTCAAACCTGAAAGGCAAAGGGACCCTTTGGCCAGCAAATTCTGGTCACATAGCTCGGTTTTGCTTTCCTACTGAGTTCTGACATGGACTACTGGAACATGTTGTTTGGGGACTTCTGGAAACATGAATTAAAGATGGCAGTGACTCAGATGCACAAAGACTGCAGAGGGAAGGAGAATCCACAAAATTGCAAAAATCACACACGGGTAGTCAAGAACCGACTGCAATATAACAATGTGTGTTCCTTTCCGCTAATGAGCTGGTCACCATTATGTCTCTTCATTCTCTGTTTGGGACAAATTACTTAGTGAGTTTATTTCTGTTCTCACTGGTACCTGTTTGCCGTGGTTTTCTCCAGGCTCTCATCTCATCTCTGAGTGAATTGAATCCCAAAGAATGTATTCTAGTGTCTCTCCTGGTAGCCCTGCCTTTATGTGGGAAGGCAAGAGTAAGAGGCTTCTTTTGTTAATTTGTTACTAACAGGAAGTCAAAGAGCACTTCGGTGATGGTCGATTGAGCCTCTAAGATTGACTTTGGTTTATGTAATTTATTCTCGCCCAGGCAACAGCACTGCACAGTTAAGTAGACTGTTTTTCTACTCACATTGTTGACCTGACATGTAGTCGTAAATAAGACCAGAATGTTCTGTCTAGTCTGGAGCTCTATGTATACAAATGGAGATCTTAGTCATCTGTCACTTTGGGTGCCATGATGCCAGAGAAGGACTCTATTCTGTTAAGAACATGCGTGGATCTATCTAAGTCTCTTGTCTTCTTACTACAGCCTCTGGTCATTGTCTTTTATTTAAACTTCAGTATGGTCCTGTCCATCAAAGTGTAAATGGTATTTTGCTGACAGCTGCAAGTCTCTACAGAACAGTGTTCTGATGTCCTCCATCCGTGCATACAGAACACATGTCTTCAAATCACTTCAGCAACAGGAGAGATGGTCTACTGTGCTTAAAGAAATAGGCCCATGCTTCTGATGGTCATTCTTTAATTTCACTGGGCAGTGGGAAGATATGGCAAGAACCCCCTCACCCCCCACCCTTTGTTTTTTGAATCAATCAAGAAGCAAGCTCCTTCTGAGGGAAAATCAGGAGGATGTAAGTCACGGAGCTGCTGTTTACCTTGCTGGCATCTTGTCCTTCCAGGTAGATTTGCTGGGATAAGAGCCAGAGTTTACAGGTTGTCCTTCTGTGCCCAAGAGGAGGCAGGGTCCCTTCCACAGGCTTGTTTACCTTCCCACACTGCTGCTTCGTCTGTGTTGTGAGAGCCCTTCCCACCCAGGAGGAGCCACAGAGGGAGATGACGGAGCTTCCGGTAGGGAGCCCTCACCCACACTGTAGGAATCTGTGTCACTGGACAACCGAGAAACGATGAGAAAAACCATCGCTGGGTTTAAACCACAGTAAGACTGTGTGAAACCTCTCAGAGAGCTGCCCTGAGGTTCAGCTTCCAAACGCGATGCTTTGTGCTGTGCTAGGCTGGAGCCATGGCAGCCTGGGGAGCGACAGACTTTCACGGGTCTGCAGAGCCTTGTGAGACACAGTACAGACGACCCAGAGACGCTGTGATTCTCTCAGGCTGCAGGAGCACCAGAAGAAGGCGGTGCCTCTGAACAGTTTTCATTTCCCCAGGAAATCATTGCCTTGCTCAGACTTCCCTTTGGAAATGATCATGGCACTTTTCCTACAGTAGGAAGCTGGTTCCACGGAGCCACTTTAGCGAAGAGAATAGAACTTGTCTACGTTCTCGTCAGCCACGAATAATCACTGACACTTTAGTATGTTTTATTTTAGTTCTCTCTTCATAATATGTATATAGGTATATATTTACATATGAATACTGAATAAAAGTAACATTTTCATGTTTAGACAACATGTTAATAAGCTCATGAAAATCCAAGATCTAACATGATTTCCATTTTTACATATGGTACAGAAAGCATATAGATACCTAATATATATCTGTAAAATGTGTACATGTAGACACATTAAAATTATATTGTATTTTGTAAATTTACCTAACACTAGAATTTGTTTAGTTGCTTGTGTATTTTGATAAGTTTAACTGTCTAAATCTCTTTTTTTTCTTAAAAAGAATCCCTAAAAGCAAAAATATAATATCAAAAGAGAACTCTTTTCCCACTTTCTTTTAAAAAGAAAATTATTATGTGGCAGGAACTCATTAAAAAAAAAAAAACTCAAGTGGGGCTTGGGAGATGACTCAGGGGTCCAGACTATATGCTGCTCTTCCGGGGTCCTGTATCGCTTCCCAGCATCCACCAAGATTTGCTTGCAGATGTCTATAACCTTAGTGCCGAAGGATCTGACGCCATCTTCTGGCCTCCAGAGGCACTGCACCCACGTGTACAAACGCATACACATACAAATAATTAAAACGTTGTTTTTTGAGACAGGGTTTGCTCTGCATAGTCCTGGCTGTCCTGGCACTTGCTCTGTAAACAAGGCTGGCCTCAAACTCACAGAGATCTTCCTTTCTCTGCCTCCCGAGTGCTGGGATAAAGGGCATAAAAATATTCCAAACAAAAATTGTCTGTAATCCCACTTAGAAATAAAATCTCTACTTTATTTAACTGTGTTATTTGTGTGTAAAATTAGCCAATTATAGTATTATAGTGTGCAGAATTTCATTTTCTACATTTTGTTTGTACCTGTATCGTGCATGTTTTCTGTTAGGCTGCATCTCCCCCCCCCCCTTTTCTTTGTAGTATTTTCTTATTCTACTAGTTTAAATCTATTCTTTGGCAATTGCATATGTGTATACAATGTATCTTGACCATCCCGCTTTCAAGTCCCCTTGGTGCTCTCTCTGGAGCCCTCCAGCACATCACCATCCCACCTTCATGTCCTCTTCCTTTTCAGTGCAACCCATGGAATCCAGTTAGTGCTGCCGGCATGAGCATGGGTGTTGAGCTATCCTCTGGAGTGTGGGCACTCTACAGTGGTGGCACCCCTCAAGAAAATGATTCCCATTCCCCCTTCTCCGGCAGGCACCACTGGCCTACAGCTCCTCAGCTAAGCGTGGAGTCTCCTGAGCCCCTCCCCACTCATGCTGGATGCTGACTGGCTTGATCTGTACAGGTCTTTTGCAGGTAGCCACAGCTGTCGTGAAGTGATGAGTGCAGTGGCTAGGTCACGTCCAGAAGACAGCATTCACATCAGTCCCCACGCTTCATCTTTCGCACACCCCAGTTCCCTGAGCCCATCCTGTGAGGGCTCAGCACCCGTGGTCACTTATTCTCAGTACTTTGGCCAGTGATGGGTCCCTGCGCCGGCTGCTGCCCACTGCAGAAGAGACTTCTTTGACTGAGGCTGAGAGCATCGCTGCTCTATGGGCATAAAGACAAATGTTTAGAAAGCAGTTTGCTTGGTCCCATGGTTTCCCCTTCTCTTTAAAAATCAGGCTGCCACAGCAAATAACCGCAAACACTTATTCTTGGCTATTGGGGGTTTGGGTTTCACGGTGAATTCTCAGATGTAGGACTGCTGGTTCAAAGTATGTGTGTATTTTTAAAATTTAATGGCTTTTTCCATTTTATTTTCTAAAAATGTTATAGTAAATCCACTAGGAATGGTTGAGAGTATCATTTTCTTTATATAACCACTAGAATTTTCCTCAACCAAAACAAACAAACAAAATACAAAGCCTAGAACGCTTCTCTTCCTACTTTCTAACTTTTCAATAGTGTGATGGGTGTCATTAATCCACATTTCATTTTTCTTCTTTTTAATAATGGAGCTGACTATCTTTGCACAGTATTTTTCGTCTGGATTTTGTAACTGTCAGTTATTTATGTGTGTCCTTGATCCTTTCTCTCCGTACAGTTGCCTTTCTTCTTCCTAATTTATGGCTGTAATTTGCATATATATACATATGCATATTAAAAGCTATCAGACAAACTTGTATTCATCAACTGAAGCATTCTGTCTGTCTTAAATTGTATTTGAGTTTCATTTATGAAATTTATTTTTAAACATTTTATTCATGTATATGTGTTTATGTCATCTGCTTCCTTTCCTTCATAATGTCTTAAAATATGTATACACTCTGAGGAGAAAACAGCTAATTAATATATCATGCTTTGTCTCACAAAGTTTTTGTGATGAGAACACAAAATTGTATTTCGCAGTACTAACTGTGAATGCAGTATAGTGTTATTGTTTATTTTTTGCTTGGTATGTAAGGATACATGATAACAAACTAGGCAATGCCTTGTAGTAATCACGTGCTGTATTTTATTTAAGACTTATTTTAATTATGTAGGTGTGTGTGTGTGTGTGTGTGTGAGAGAGAGAGAGAGAGAGAGAGAGAGTGTCTGTGTGTCTATGTCTGTTTGGATATGTACACACGAGTACAGTTTTCCATGGAGACCAGCAGGGGGCATCAGATCCCCTGGATCTCGAACTACAGGCGGTTGTGAGCTGCCCAACATGGAAACTGGGATCTGGACTCAGATCCTCTGGCAGAGCAATCTATGCTCTTAACTGCTGATCCATCTCCCCAGCCCAAAAGTAGTATTATTAACTTCAGTCATTATTCTGTGACCTGGGTCTCCTGAGCTTGCTTTCCCTAAATGAAGGTCTGTGTCCTTTACCAGTGTTCTTTATACCTCCTCACCCTTTCACTTCTTCACCTGATGATGAGACTGTTTATGATAATATTCATGTTTGGAAATGGACCCACAGCTTCGTGGATGCCAGGGAAATGCTGTAACGCTGAGCGATAACCCCAGTGCAAACGCTCTTCTATGAAATGCAATCTGTCTTTGTACCTGTGGATTTTATGTTCTTGTCCCACTTTGAGAAGTCTTCCCATCCTGTTATTATAAAAATTTTCCTAAAGTTTCTAGTTTATCTCTTCCTATTCTTACCATTTTAATTTATTTTTACATAAAGATGGATTTTTTTTAAATTTAAAAGTGGAAGGTTTAACTGTCTTTTCTTCTATATAGATGGATGATATATTTAAACATTACACATGGACCAAGCCATCTTCACTCCAAATAATTAACTTGTGTGGGTTTTTGTTCTCAGATACTTTTCTCTAACCGTGCATCTATTATTCTCTTGTCAGGCCTGGGATATACTGCTTTTATTATAAGGAATTTTAATGACTATTTTGTTTTTTATTTTGCATATGGGAATTGAAATTGAACCCAGGGCCTCACAAATGCCTCGTGAGCACTCTACCACTGAACTAAGCCACCTACCTATCCAGCCCATACCTGTCAAATCTGATACCAACATTTGTGATAATTATTGATACTTTTGGTTCAGACTATTTGGTTTATGACTGTAATAAATATAAATATATGTCCCAACCATCAGTGATTTGATGGCTTTCTGTTGTCTTCTTATCTATTAAAGACTTAGTTTATTTTTATGTTGTTTAGATTTTGTGTTAGGCTATTCTATACAATCATTGTACAAATTATATTTAAGTAATTCAATCATATATTATTTATTATAAAGTTAATATATTAAATAATTTAAATTAATTTAAATACTTATACAGATATCCTTTATGCTGTTTACTTTTAGAGTAAGAATATGTCAGTAGGAAGGTTCACACTGGGAGGGAATGCATTTAGCTACCTCCATGCACTGAAATTGGGGATGTCATGTAAATAAGTTATTTTCACTTTTTTTTCTGTCTTGATGCTTCTAGCCTTTCCAGGTTGATTATATATTCATTTTGTAGTGGTAAGAAGTTACTAATCTTTGCCTTTCTAAACTGATGCGAACAATCAGGTCTTAGAAAATCACAGATATAGTAGCCGGGATGGTCCGTGTTGTTATCAACTTGACAGAATCTAGAATCACCTGAAGACTGCCTCTGGGCATGCCAGTGGGTTATCTTTATTATGTTAACTGAGATGAGACGTTCTGCCTCCTATGGATGATCTTGTTCTCTGGTGGGGATCTTGGACTGAAAACACGGGAAGAAAAGGAGCTGAGTTCCGTACAGTCATCTGATGGCTGTAGAGTCATTGCTCTGCTTCGATTGTGAATGTCATGTGATCAGCTCTCCCACGCTCCTGTTGCCTTTGCCTCCCCACCATGATGGCCTGCGCCCTTGAACGCTTAGCCAGGCTAAACCACCCTCCCTTAAGTTACTTTCGTGTGTTTTGTTCCAGCAACAGGAAATCGCGAAGAGATCGTATGACAACATTGGCAACTGCCATCTTACTGAGCCAGTGACTCTCAGGGAAGGCAGGAGCTGAGAGTAGGAAGGGGCCCATGCTGTTGGGTGACCTAGCTAGGGCTAGCATTGCTGTGATGAAACACCACGACCAAACCGTTTCCGGGGCTTACGTTTCCACATCACTGTTCATCACTGAAGCGAGTTAGCACAGGAGCTCAACCAAGGCAGGAACCAGGAGGCAGGAGCTGATGCAGAGGCCACGGTGGAGCGCTCTTTACTGGCTTGCTTCCCCTGGCTAGCTCAGTCTTCCTTCTTAAAGAACCCAGAGCCACAATCCTAAGGATGACCCCACCCACAAGGGGCTGGGCCTTCCACTACCAATCACTAGTTGAGAAAAAGCCCTATAAGCTTGCCAGTAGCCTGATGTGATGGAGGCATTTTCTTAATTGAGGCTCCCTCCTCTCCGATGACTTTAGCTTGTGTCCAGTTGTCATAAAACTATCCAGCACATTGAGTGTATACACATCATGATAGCATTTCCTTCAGATCCTCCTAGCAATCACTAAGTTGGCATCCCATAGCATTCAGTGAACACTCGAATAAATGAATGAATTGAGGGATGAGTGTTGTACCATGAAGTTGGGCACCATTCTGTAACATGAATGGGGCCTGCTTGTTGGGGGTTTCTGTCCTGCCCGGTACCCCCAGCTGTTTAGCCCCAAAGAAAATCACACAGAGATCTCTATAAGTTATAAAGTTGATTGGCCCATTAGGTCAGGCTACTTATTAGCTCTTGTAGCTTATATTAACCCATTATTCTGATCTATGTTAGCCATGTGGCTCAGTACCTTTTTCAGCAGGGCAGATCATATCCTCCTGCTTTGGTGATCTGGGCAGGAGTGGGAGGAATCAACTTCCTCCTTCCTAGAATTCTCCTGTCCTCATTGCATCATTTCTACTTCCTATCTGGTTTTCCCACCTATACTTCCTGCCTGGCCAATCAGCAATTATTTAAAACATGATTGACAGAATACAGACAATTCTCCCACAGAGTGTCATAAAATGTTATAACACAATGTTGTAAATTGTGTATTTGGAAAACAAACTCAAGGTCTGGTTTTCTTTTTTCTTTCCTTTTCCTTTTCCTTTTCCTTTTCCTTTCCCTTCCCTTCCCTTCCCTTCCCTTCCCTTCCCTTCCCTTCCCTTCCCTTTCCATTCCTTTCCTCTTCTTCTTTTGCAACAAGTAAGGGGGAAATAAAATTTGATGGAAGTGTCTTATATGTTGTTGGTGTTATACAAGAAATATATTCCTTCTCTTCTGTGATTGAATAATGGTAAACGATTCTGAGGCAGCCAGTTTTCTCCAGCAAATTCTACCTGGAGGCAGAGCACGAGATTTGCTTATGGATACAGACAGTGAGAGATAGTGTTCTCCATTACAACCATGTGTCGTAATAGCGATCGCGTGTTACAACCAAGAGCCGCCGCATATTTATTGTCTTAGTTGTTGAGTAGCTAGCTCCGAAACTAGCTTAAGAGCCTCCTGAGTACTGTGGATTAGTTGACAGTGGATTCTTTTTGGAAATAAGACTGAAGCCTTGGGCTTCTCATTCTGAAAGCATGGATGGAAATTCCTGTCTTTTTTATTTACCCATAACACATTGTATTAGTGAGAAAAATTATTCAAGGGCTGGGGGAAACATTGTAGCTGTCTCTGCCAATGGGCTGGAAGGAGAGACGATGAGGTGGTTTTACCATGCAGCTGACTGAGACACAGGTTATGGTGCCCCAGTGAGTCCTGCTTGCTTGTGACAGTTCATAATGTGTGTTTAAATCATGTGGTTTTATTGGGCCTGACAAATATATTTCAGTTGGTTTCATTTTCAGCAGCGGAGAAAGGAGGGGATGAGGAAGGCCCGGGTGGAAGGTCCAAACTTTCTTCTCCCTCTGTCAGACACGTGTTCTTCATGAGTGTTCCTCTTTTCTTTCTTATTTTACTCTCCTCTCTTATGGCGGCCTGCCTTTTCTTTGCAAGTTTTAGGATCAGAGAAACGTCTGGAATCGGCAATGAGCGGGGAGAGATGAGAGGTGTCCCCTTGCTGATCCCCCATTTCCACTCTCTCACTCCTGTTCATCAAGGTCTGCTTCCCCTCCAGTCTTATACAGGAGCCAATTGGTAGTCTTATTTATTTGTACAAAAAGAAGTTATGGGAGCTCCTGTTGCACCAAGGACATAAGTTGCAAGCTGAGCTCCTTCAGTGAACAGTGCAGACACAGGTCCTAATGGGAGAGGCAGGTAGATGACTAACCATGTCCTTAATGGGCAAATGGGGATGGCTGAAGCTGCTCAGTGCTGCTTAAGAGGGTCAAAGTAGACCTGTGTTAGGCAGGTTGTCCGTCAGTGTGGTGTGGAGGGAGGGGACGATAAGATGGTCGAGGTAAGCCTCCCCGAGGAGGGAGACGTGAAGGAGGAAGTGAGGTAGGAGACATTTCTAGGCAAAGGAAGAAACAGTGCTAAATCCTAAAGCAGGGACCTCTGGGTGGGATGGGAGAATCATGGGACGGTAGGGTGCTTGGGGGCTAGTCTGGGAGAAAGGTTGCAGAGGGTAAGAAGTAGGGAAATGTATAACAGCTTTTTTTAAAAAGACTAATTAAAGAGTAATATTTTGGATAAATCTAAACGACAGCTTTCTCAATTATTTTTATATCTTCTATGTAATCAGTTTCATGCGAAAGTTTGATTGGCAAACAGATAGCCAGAGGATCTCTAGGAATATTTTCTTCCTAAATTTCTCTCCTTTCATTCACCAGCCGAGGAAGAATTACCAAGGAGCCCTAGAAGTTTTCTTCAAATTTCTCCCAGTGCTACTGAGATAGAAAGGGATTTAAGACACCACTATGTTTATGTATTTCTCTTAAATGTTGAAAGGGACAGAAGTGTTCAGCTCAGGACAGACGGCTGTTTGGGAATGAGAGTCTATGAGTTACACGATTAGACAGCCCTCAGAGAGAATGCAAGGTCAAAACTCAGTGGCCAATGATAACAGAGGAAAGGGCAGATGGTTCTAAAACATTAGGATTTGAGCAATCTGCTGGTATTTGTGTATTCACTTACTTTTAGGCTGGCCCATGGGCACTGGGTAGGCGCGGTTGCTAATATCCTTCTTCTTTCTGTGTATCTTCATCCTGTCATATTCCTACAAATATTCTGAGCAGTTTAACTCCCTCAGAGCATGTATACAGTGCAACCTGCTTGTGTGGGCTTCGTTTTTGCAAAGAAAGTGAAATGAGGTTCAGAAAGACTAAATCTGAAGTTCAGGATGGAGTACGGGCCTGGCGAATGTCCTTTGGAGTCCCCCCTTCACGTGTGCACTTAGTTTTTCCCTGATTAAGTTTAATTACGTGTTGAGAGATTTATCTCTGGAAACAGTATATATAGCTCCGAAAATGCTTGCAGATCTTCACTGTTAAGCCCGCCGCTTTTCGAGTTTTAACTTTTCGGGTTTTAACCAAGCTTCTAGCTTGGTTTCCCCTCTATCTATCTCTTCCTTGGATGTCAGCCCACAGCCTGAGCATGCTTTCCCTGACTTGGGTTTTCTGTTTCTCTGAAGACCCCTCCCTTTCCATTCCCATCCAGCTGCACGGCGGGGGGGGGGGGGGGGGCTCTGTACTTAAAAGGCTCGTTTTCCTTTCTCTTCTCCTCTCCCCACCTCCTCCTCACAGCTGCCAGGACTTTCGGCTTGCCCGCCTCATTCTTTCTATCTCAAACACTGGTAACAATGTCTTCAAGTTTCCTTCTGAATCCATTTTTCAGTTTTTTTTTTGTTTTTCGAGACAGGTCCATTTTAAAAATTATTTTATCAACGGGACTAAGAGGCCACAAAAGGGAACCCCAGTTCCCCGTAACCCACATACTTTTCTGAACACGGGTGAGCTGGACTTGACCTTATCAGCTGTAACCTTGTCAGGTGCCCCCCATCCCCTGAAGAGCCCTGTGACCTTATTTACTCACCCCTTAAAGATCAGGCTTCACCCCTCCCATCCCAGTGTGACTGTTGTAAAGGCAACGATGTGTGATTTTGTTTGATTATTCTATTTCTACTGTGACTTTTTCTTTGAGAGGCCCAAACTCTCAGATGCATCTTGTCCTTCCCGCCGGAGCATCTCTCCCTATGGTAGCCTTGGTGCTCACATTTAAAGAATATATCTTTATTAAACCCAACTCTGCCCCATTTTTTAAAAGTGTTTTTAGAAAGTAGCATTTTCCAGATAAGCTCCACCGGAGCTCCAATACTTGTTCTTGGAGCGGAAGTGTTCAGACATTGCTCCTTTGCCCTCGGAAGGCAAGACTTTTTTTGGGCTTAAGTGATGGTTCCATATGGCTCTTGGCTATGTCCCCTACCACAGCGATTAACTTTATGTTTGTAAATCTTTCTAGTTTGATGTTTTGATGTTCTCATGTAGAAATTTTTAGTTTGGTTGTAAAAAAAAGAGATAACTCTAGACTGCAATTAAATTTTGGGCTTAAAAAAAAATTCAAAAAACCAAAAAGCAAAACAAAACAAAAAAACCAAAACCAAAACAAATCCTACCAGTACCAGATTTTAAAACTTGAAACAAAATTGAAAGTCACTGTTGTTTTCCTTAGAACTCTAGCAATTGAATTTTGGTCACATTTTTTTTTTTAATTGAAGTGGCTAATATATGATTTTAAAAAGTGTTGGACATCTCCATGGACACTGGAAATTCTACAACACATTTTGTGAAATAGTTCCTTTCCCAATTAAGTAGCTATCATTCTGTTCCTTAATCTCCTATTTTCACTTGTATTTAACTTTAATTATTGTAAGATTCATAAAATTATTTTCCATTCATAAAAAAGTGTTGGAAACATCATGTCTCTCCTTAAAAAATTTACAGTGCTGATTAGCATATGGAGGCAACCCAATTAACTTACTTGTTCCAACTTTCCACAAATGTTTTTATCATGCAAACTCTACAAAACTTAGTCTAATAGTTTTCAAATATTCTCTGAGAACTACGGGAAGGTGCAGTGTGAAGAGGCACCACTGGGTAAACGGGAAAACAAAATTCTCAAGCATGGCATCATTTTGAAAGAGGATGTTTGTTTCCTTTTTAGGTGATCTGACATAGATTCATTAAATAATTTTTTTTTTGAAATTTTTTTGTTACTTTAAAAAGTATTTAATTGAACCATTTGTTAAGGGTCATACTTTGTGTTGGGTGCTTGCAGTAGGAAGATAACATCTAACCACATGCACACACATATGCATACATACCCTAGTTAAATGGGCTCACATTAAAATGAGAGGTGCTAAGAACCAGTTCATCAGAATGAAACCAGCACCACAGTTATGGCATCAACCATGTGCTCTGAAACAAAGTGACAAGAGCTTCCCTGGGCTCCGGTAGACGTTCGAGGCAGATCTTCAAAGGGAGACAGATGTTTATAGGGAGGACCAGGGCAGTGTGCTGGAGGTGCCATAAAAGAGGAGGCAACAAGAAATGTGTGCAGGTAACAGGACAGCACTGTAACGTAATATTTTGTTGATTATTTGGGAATGTCACATAGCGTACCTCATCATAGTCACTTCCCAGTCCTCTCAGGTCCACCCCACCCTTGTGGCCTCCCTAAGAAAAAAGAAGAAAGAAAGAAAAAAAACAGCACAAGTCCAATTGTGTTGCCCATATACTCACTGAAGCCTGGTCACACTCCCAGATGTCAGTCCCTTAAAAAAAAAGGGGGGGAGTCCTTGCATTTCTTGTGTTGGGGGAAACCCAATGCAATAGCAATAGCCTGTAATATTTTGGGAGTCTCTTGGTCAGCCTTGACCAACAACTCAAAAGAGAGCTTCTTAGGCCTGATGCTGGGGTTTTATTAAGTGATTTTTGGCTCTTATAGGGAGCATGTCAGCCCAGATAAAATAGCTTAATTTAAACTATGTATGTCTATTTATACACAGAATTACATGTAGTTGTTATCTAGGTAGATAGCTAATACTATGATATCTTATTACTTTTTCAGGCATCCTTTATTGCTCTCTATTCCCCTACACTAGCAATGGTCCCTTTTTACTTTCTTGGTCTCCCTAGTTACTCCAGGCTATATATTTATATCTGAATATTTGGAGCAAGGAGCCTTTAATGAAAGAGAATATATGACCTTTGTCTTTCTATATTTGGGTTACCTCACTCAATATATTTTTTTCTAGTTCTGTTCGTTTACCTTCAAAGTTCATGGTTCCATTTTTCTCTACATCTGAACAGCATTTCAAAGATTATATGTGCCTTATTTTATCCATCCTAAATGATGGACACCTAGGTTATTTTCATTTCCTGGCTTTGTTGTCTTTATTCTTTCCTGTCAAATGGCTTTAGGTTTGGCTTGTTCCTGTTTCTCTAAGAACTTGAGGTGCATCATTAAGTTATTTATTTGCCAACACTGCTTGTTTTAATCTATTATAATCATGTGTATCAGTGCCTCACTTCCTCCTGGATGCGATGCTCATGAGAACTGTGGGTTTGTGAAGTGGGTCAAAGCACCAGTCCCCTTTTTGCCAGGCTGTCTGACTTACTTCATAGATGAGGTTGCTTTCTGTGCTCCCTGCCCCACCACGAGCAGCAGGGGACCTAGCTGTGCTCTACCTGTTCCTTTTCCTATGTTGCCTTCTTCTTTGTCCACACTTTGCAGCTGTCCCCCTGGCCCTTTTGTAATTTCAGGTGCACTTCCATGGAATGGAGTCTCTCCTTTGTTACCTGGTTCTACTTAATGGTGCCAGATAGAAGGAGCTACTGATCTGTCATCTTAGGCTGCAAGCAACTGCTTGCAGAATTAAAAAAAAAATTTTTGTTTGTTTGTATTAAAATAGGATCTCGACTCCAAGGGCATGAAAGCAGGAGCATTGACCCCACCCCTTGCTCACCACTGCAGTGTGGAAGACACTAGCCAGGGCAATGCTGAAAAGCTGGGCAATGCTGAAAAGCTCTCCTTGCTGCTGATGACAGGGGAGAGCTGGTGGACTGACCAATCTTGCAGCTACCCAGTTCTGCCCCAATATCTGCCCCATCTATAATCTGCTGGAGCACATGAAGGGGCCGGTCCTGCAGACCCAAGGCTGCAGGATCTCCCTGACCTGGTGCGACATCAGGAGGATATCCAAGAGGATCCCAGAGAGGGTTCAGCATTGACAGTGTAGCAGAAACCAGAGGCTCCAGATCAGACCAATGGCTCTCTGCACTGAACACTTGCAAGGACAGATGTGTGGACAAAAGGGTTTGCACTGTGACCCACTGTGTCACTGCAGCTTCCATGATGAGACTGATTTTCCCGTTTTTCCCTCTTTTCTTTTTTCTCTTAATTTTATTTTGTCTTTTTTTGAGGGGGGGGGGGTTGCAAGGGCCAGTGGTGGCTACAAAGGGATGTAAAAATGAATGGGATAGAGATGCATGATGTGAAAAACACAAAAATGACTACAAAGAAACTTAAAAAAAAGAGGGTCTCAGTGTGTAATCCTCACTGGCCTGGAATTTACCATGTACTCTAGGCTGACCTTGAACTCACAGAGCTCTGGCTGTCTCAGCCTCTCAACTGCTGGGTAGTTTGCTGTCACATCTGTCTTGTTTTGAGACAGGGTCTCATATAGCCCAAGAAGACCCCAAACTCACTATGTAGCCAGGGTTGGTCTTGAATGAGCGTTTCCTTCCTCTGCCTTCCAAACCCTGAGATTACAGACATGTGCCGTCAGACCCAATTCTATAGACTTCTGTAGTTACTTTCTATCAGATTGTGGGAGTTCACCCTAACTAGTTGGTTAAAATTTGTTTTAAATAATGAATTGGCATACAATCGATTACTTAGCATATTATTATTTATGTTAATATGAATATATCATTTTAATGTATCCATTGAGATGATCCTATGAATGTTATCCCTTATAAAGTATGATGAATTACAACAATTGATTTGCAAATACATTTTTCATCTCCAGCCTTAATCGAATCTGCTTGTGATGTATTAGTTCTAGACTCAGGGAAGCAGGCCACGATAGCAGCCATGGCAGGGGAAGGAAGTGATCTCTGTTGTACTTCACCATGTTCTGGGCATACTGTCTTACTTAAATCTCTCAGTGAGCCTTTGAAGTAAGTCCTAGAAGCCTGTTTGCATACAGGTAACTAAGCCTCAAAGAAGTTAAGTAATTTACCCAAGATTTTAGAATTCTTCATGGTGACGTTGGAGATGGTAAAAGCCTGTTTCTAGTCAGAGAAAATACAGAGAGCTAGGGATGATTCTTCCTGTAAAAGCGTTCCGTTGGTTTAGCTGGGGCCCCTACTTGGAGTTTTGCCTGGGGTCTGGTAACTTGTTTCTTCTTGGTTCCTATTGTTAGGTTCTGCCTCTGCTTTGGGTCTGGTTCTTAGGCTTCTGTTCATATTAGGCAAACCACTTTGAGTGTCTGAAGCCCCAGGGATCAGGTCCCTGTTTGGCTGTTGTCTTCCTTCTAGGCCCAAACACCCGTGCAACCCTCTTGATTTCCATCTTTGGACCCAGGTCTCTCCCTACCCTTAGACCCTGATGCTGGCCATTGTCCTGTTCTACTTCTACATCCTGCCTGGTTTCCCATCCTTCCCCTTGAATCCTGCTTGCCTGTTACTCTTATAAGGCCCCTCCTCCACTTCTGCCTGCTGTCCCCTTCTTTGGTCCCATGCTCTCTGAACATCTGGTTTGCTCCAGCACCAGCCAGCCCATGGCCAATGCCATCTCCTGCCCTCACTTGCCCCATACGACTTCATCACCGTCCTCTTCTCTTCAGGTCTAATGTTGGTCTTAGTGTGGGAAACGCCAGTAGATCAGCCTGTGTGTTAGTGGCTGATTTTCTTCCGCTGTGCAGTTGCTTGTAGTCCCGTAGATAATGAGGAAGCAACGCCTCCTGCTGAATGTCTTGACATCACTATGAGGAACTAAGCAGCCTGGGCTTCTTTCTATGATACATTGATGTTGCCAGATTCAAGCACAGCCCTGGAGATGTTCCTGGTGGTCTCCCTGGAGAAATTTTCACCCTCATTTCTCCTCTTATCTGCGAGGCCACTTTCACACAAATTTTAGTAGGTCATTAAATTAAATAGGTACAATTTTCTCTGTCTAGCCAAACTGCAGTTAGCAGGGTCTCTGTAAAAAATTTATCAGAATGAAGATATTTCACTTGTCTCTTTTCTCTGGAATTGCCGTTGTCACCCAAGGGTGAAAGGCACACTTATTCTTTGTAGCCTTACTGTTTTGCTCCAGAGAACTCAATTAGCACACACAAATGTGGGTATAGATAAGATTTCCTCTGCTTTGTCTTGTTATTAAATTTAGGAAGGATTGGACTTGGCTGGCTGGGCAGCCAGAGCAGCATGGTAATGGGGCAGCTGTTTAGAGGCCACATGGTGGTAAGGAGGGTAGAGGTGGTGCCACAGCCTGCTACTTCATGCTAGGCCAATGCCCAGCTTGAATACCATCCCTCTAAATCCTCAGAAAGATTATACTAACCTAGTGCTGAGCCGCGGCTTACCCATGATAAGTGAAGGATCAGATTTTAGCCCAGTCGCATGGAATAACAGCCATGTGTCCAGGGTGAGATTTGTGTCGCACAGTCTTTGGCTGCTAACCGCCTTCAGAATCTTCACGTTCCTCTCACTGGGGAAGCAAAATAAGATGTTTGCGTTTCCACGCGCGTGAAGCAAGTACATGCGGGAGGTTAATCTACACTCACTAGCACCTTGGGAGAGTGGGTCAGATTCCACAGCAGGCCAACACACCATTATCCTCTCATCCCCAAAGAGAAATCACTAGCCTTCGTGACATGGGCGCTCTGCAAAGTGGCAGACATGAACAAGGCTGGGTGTGTGGATGGTGTCTTCAGTCAGGAAGTGCTAGAATTACCCTTGTTAGCCTGCTCCCGTGTCACCTTCATAAACACCCTGTTTACTCTGAAAGTCTTCCTATAATTGTTTTTTTTTTTCCCAAGAAACAAGCCCTGCAAAGGTAGCTTTCTTCAAGTAACAGTTGGCGACTTTTTATAATAGAGTTTTAGAAAGCTGTGCTTCTTTCTTTTTTCTAGGATAACGGTTTGATTTCAATTACACAATTACCACTATAAATAGTTAGCTTGAGTTCATAGGGTGCGTGTCTCATCAGGCAGTTAATTTACATTGCAACTAAACGTATGAGTCACTTAACTGAAATGACCAAGTAAGTGGCAGCTTGTTGTCACATGCTGCCCGGGATCCACTTTGCCAGAAAAATGGAAAGTGATTTGGCAACCTCGCCTGTGTAATTCCAAAGAACTATAGACTTAGCTTTATTTGCTAATTAGAGTTATTCTGTGTATGAGAAAGGAACACTATGTCTGTGATTAAAAACAGAAAGGACTTTTTGCTTTCAGGATTTGTGTCTTGGTAAACAGGGTTCCCTTGTGTGTGTGTGTGTGTGTGTGTGTGTACGTATGTTTGTACAAATGTATCTATTTCATGATTTTTAATGCTTAATGTTTCTATGATGATTCATTTTAGTAGAGATTTTCAGTTCACCTATAGTATTTTTTTTTTTTTTTTGATTTCCGAGACAGGGTTTCTCTGTAGCTTTTTTTTTGGTTCCTGTCCTGGAATTAGCTCTTGTAGACCAGACTGGCCTCAAACTCACAGAGATCCGCCTGCCTCTGCCTCCTGAGTGCTGGGATTAAAGGTGTGCGCCACCACCGCCTGGCCTCACCTATAGTATTTTAAGAAACAGATTGGGCCTGGAGAGCTAGGCCAGTGGTAAAGAGAACATATTGCTCTTGGAAAGGACCTGAATTCAATCCTCAGCACCCATGTTAAGCAGAGTTACCACCTGTAACTTTGGAAGCCTCTGGCCCTCATGGACACCTGAAAGCATGTGTACACACACACACACACACACACACACACACACACACAGTGAAAAAGAAATAAATCGTAAAAATGGAAAAGATTTGGGTACAGCATTTTAGTCAAGAATGAACTGTACCAGAGTAAGAGCTTTTGGGTTCTCCCAGAGACTCCTGGGAGGTGCTTTGGAGCAGAAGTTCTTTTGCTGGCTGTTTGGTGGATGTGGCTGGTATCAGGACTCGTGAAGGGCAGGACAAACCATGGTACTGAACTGATGAAAGGGTTATCTTCTGAACACGAGGTGAGCTAAAGGTTTTGGCTTTGCGAGTCTAACTTACCCAGATATCTCTCCTAGGGTCACCTGGAAACACACCTTGTCCCAGCCCCCTCCCACCACTGCTGCTGTGTTTTCGCTTTTGTCAGCTTGAAATTCTGGACCCGTGGAAATGTCTGATGGCATTGAAATCTCTGAAATTCCACACTAGCTGTGCACGGCCAACTCCTGGTACCCTTCCATACATTCATCATTTTAGTCAACCCGTTTATAACACATTTCAGTGTTGAGCAAGCTGAGGTACTGGCGCTAGCTTGTCTAACTGCACACAGCTAGTGAGTTAGGGAAGCCAGGAGTTGAATTTAGCCAGTGCCATGCCTCTTTCTTCTACTCAAAAGGTTGTTACTTTTATGATGGACAGACATGCACAGTTTCTGTCACTTGGGACTACATACGTATGGAGCTTGTAACTGTTAATTTCCATCATCATCATCATCATCATCATCATCATCATCATCATCATTCTCTACATGGTAGACACATTTCAAAACTAAATCAATAGATGTAATTTTCCCAACATTCTTATTAGATTAATATTGTTCCCATGTTATTTACTTGTAAAGATCTTGCACATAAGAACGTGATGGAATGGGACCTTGAGCCTTCTCTCTTTGGTTCCTGAATTCCTCGCCTTTAGTACCATAAACTACCCTGTACCATGAGGTCCTGCTTGTTGGGGTTTCTTTCCAGCCCAGTTCCCACAGCCTTTTAGCCCCAAAGAATCACACAGAAGTCTACATTAGATATAAACTGATTGGCCCATTAGCTCAGGCTTCTTATTAGCTCTTATCACTTATATTAACCCATTATTCTTATCTATGTTAGCCACATGGCTTGGTACCTTTCTCAGTGGTGCAGGTCACATCTTGCTTCTTCTATGATCTAGGCTGGACTGGGGAAAAAGCTTCTTTCTTCCCAGAATACTCCTATTCTCATTGTCTTGCCTCTACTTCCTGTCTGGTTGTCCTGCCTATACTTCCTGCCTGGCTATTGGCCAATCAGCATTTATTTAAAACATCATCGACAGAATGCAGAATTGTCCCCCACCACTACCCATTTGCCAGACCCTGGGGGTTCGCACTTTAATTCCAGTGCTTGGGAGGAAAAAGAAGGTGGATCTCTGTGAGTCTGAGGTCAAACTGGATACAGAGTGAGCTCCAAGACAGCCAAGGATACACAGAGACAACCTGTTTCAAAAACAAAAAGCCCCAAATAACAGCAACACAAACAAAACCAAAGCAAAAACGGCAACAATAAAAACCTCCACCAAAACTCAAAACCAAACCCCAACATTTACACACTCAATTTACTAATGGAGAAATGAGCTGAGAACCAGGCTCAGTACTATAGCAGTTTCCTAGCCGGGGCAAAGCTTTGCATCCTACACTTAGCATTGAAAAAAAAAAAAAACAGATGAAGGATGATATGTTATATTCTGTATGTTTCAAGTATTATAAGATTCCTTCTTTCTCTTATTTGCCTCTCTGGGTGTTCAGATCAGGTTCACATCTCTCTCAAGAGAAGGTCTGTGATCCTCTGTCCCCATCAGATAGTTTTCCTGCTTACTTAGTTATTTTCTTCATGACTTTCATTGACTATGTATTCATTTGGGATAACAGGACTACCTCCTACCCCCTTTAAAACAACGAGACAATTCAGCCAATTTCCAGCTTTGTGTGAAGCTCTTAAATCAGATTCGTTTGCTTGTAATAATACCTCTACTCATGTCAGGACAGAAGTGGGAGTGTTGATTCCCCCTGCCCCATACTGAGTGTTAAACCTAGGGCATCACATATATTGGGCAAGTGTTCTATACCAAGAAATACCACCACCGTCAGCCATGAGAGTGTTAATTTGCCATAATATTGAGAGGCTAGTATGGATAATGTAGGGTTACTTTAAGGAAGATAAAATGGTTTCCCAACAATGAAACTTCTCCTGGGTGTCTTTGGACAGCCACTGGCTTGTGAGAAAATGAGAAGACATTCTTAATATGAATGAGGTACAGAGAAATAAATGGGCATAACCCAGTCTCCAGTTGTATCATCTTTGCCCTGTGCCAAGGCCAGCTTGCAGCTTTGAGCTGAGGGTCACAGCGAAGCATTTTCTTGAACTGTCTTTGGAGATCCTGCCCCCAGGTCACCTCAGCTGCTCTACCAAGATTAATTTATATTACTTTTCAAAGGACCTGGCTGTCTCCTACTTGACAAGATTCCACTGAGGGATGGCTTGCAGCTGCTCTGGGTGGGGACCCACCTCTTTGTCCCTGGCTTGCATGGAGAGACCACTGCCACCCAATGGAAAGGTTAAAGTTCACTTACTGCATTTTTGGCAGCTTGCTTCTTGCCACATATAGGCAAAGACAAGCTCCAAACAATTAAAAAACAAATATATCAAATGAAAGACTATCTAGGATCTAATGGGTTATGAGATGACGACGTAACAAAAAAAATTTAAAATAAAATATTTCATAGCCAACTGTGAACAGACAGAACAAATTCTTTTTGGCTATGCCTTCATCAGAGCAAGATTCTGTCCTCACAGCGTTGCTATTTGGGGATGGGTGATGGCTAATAGGAGCAATAGAACACCGACAGGTTATTTTTTCACGGTTCTGGACCAGGTTTCTCAGCATAATGCATTGTTGTGGCCCTCTGGGTCTGCGATTCTCTCTTGCCAAGCCTGTTTCATCAGTTGCCTGTTGTCCTGCAGATTTTTGAGACATCGGAATCCTAGCAACAGATCTCTCATTTAAGTGGGATGGCCTGATCACCAGTCTCCCACAGCTTGGTAAAACTTTTGTTCTTGTCAACCACAGAATATTTCTGGAGAATTTTTTTTGTAGTGCCTGTTTTTTTCTTCAATTTAGTAGAAAAATGTACCTTGATTTCTGAATCTGAAATCAGATGTTCAAACAGAATTTCTCCTCCTTGGAAGGTAAGATTGAAAGTCTCTTCTCTATGTGGGGGGTCCTGTGTCTGGTTATTCTAGGCTTTTGTTTGTTTTGTTGATTTTACATTAAGCTATCAATAAGAGAAGATTAAAATACTTGTAGTCTTTTCTTTATAAGAATTCACTAATTATACAATTTTTTTTCATAAATGATTTTTGCAAATGCATTATGTGTTTACATCATTTTGCCTTCTTTCTAGCCTGTCTTGTGACTTTTCCTTCCTCTCAAATCCATGGCCCCTTTATAAAAAAATGTTATTTTTGCATATACCCATGTATGTGTGCATTAAATAAATAAACAACCTGCTGTTTAGTGTTTAGTGTTACTTGTACGAATAGTTTTAGGGATGATCACGTTGTATAAGATAACCGACTAGGGGCTCAATTCCTGGGGAAGAATGACTCTCCAGCCATTCACTGCCTGGCGTTCTGCATTATGGACTTCCCTCATTATCTTTCCTCAGGTCTTCTTTAGGCAACCGTACTATGGAGAGTTCATGGTACAGCTTTCCTGTCGTCTGTAGACTGCACAACCTCCCAGAAGCCGTCTTGCTCCTCTGGCTTGCACGGCCTTTCCACCCCCACCTCTGTGTGATGTTTCCTGAACCTGTGGTGTATGGGTTGTTGTAGATATATCAGTTGGGGGTAGGCACCCCATTTTCTGCACTTTGACCAGGTTTGACTTTCTTTAATGGTTTGTCCTGCATTTTTTTTCATTCATTGCCTCATAAATCTTATATATATTTGCTTCTTTTATTCTTAAAGGAAGATAGAGTTGTGTGTGTGTGTGTGTGTGTGTGTGTGTATACACACACATGCATGTGGGTCCCCTCTAAGTCCATAAGAGAACATCGGATCTGCTGGAGCTGGAGCTATAAGTGTTTGTAAGTCATGCTGTGTGAATACTGGGAACCAAGCTCAGTTCCTTTGCAAGAGCATCAAGGACTCGTAACCACTGATCCATTACTTTAGCCCGGCTTTTTTCCCCTCTTAGTGACATGTAGTAAAATAAAAGCTGAGACGGTATAATAGTCCGAAGACTATAACTTTTAAGATATTTTCTCCCCAATTCTAAAAGTAACAACAACAGCAGTCCTGTATTCCAGGACTGGTTCTAAGGACACTCTCTGTGAACTAACTCCAATGTTCTGGGGGTAGTAACAGTTCTTGTCCCTTTCTTACAGTAGGAAGGAGGCCCAGTGATGGAGCCAGGGACTGCAAAATGCGTAGCACCGTGGAAAAAAGCAGCATGGGCAATCGGTTCCTATAGCCTGGCTTCTGGTTCCATTCCCCTCAGTTTTCACTCCATCAGCTTAATAACATAAAAAGGAGTTGGGGAAGTAACTTTTCCATGTTTCTACCATCCAAAGATGTTTGTGAAGGGGCAACATTTGAGACTTCACTATACGCACTTTCCAAGATATCACATGTGTGCAAACATAAAATGACCAATGGTTTCTCTGCACTGCTTGGTAGCATCCCCTTCCTCCCACTGTGGTGCTTTCTAGGATCACAGCTCCTCTTCATTCTGCATCTTCATCGGCTCAATGTTCCGCTGCATGGAAGTACATAATTCCCAAGATTAAATTCTGGTTAAAAATAAATGCATGTGGTATTGGCAAATCTTCAGGAAATGACTGCATATTATTTTTAGGTGCGCATTTGGTTATCACCTTACAGGAGAGTCTGAGAATCCTGTCAGGGTGATGGAGGTTAGGCAAAGGAGAGGCTCATTTTTTGTCTCAACTGCCCTTCAGAAAGACTGTCTTAAATTTTACTAACAACAGCACTTAACAAAGGTGCCCATTTCCTGGGATACTGATACTTTGGGGTTATTATTATTCTCCCCACTCTATTTATTATACAAAAACCAGAGAAAAATGTCAATGTACAATTTCTTGATTTACAAGTTCAAAAGGTCTGAATACTGCACCCGTCAGTACCCTTTTCAGGGACGGCCACTTTTAACATAGTCTTGAGTAGCTTCCATAACTGGGTTACATTGACACAAAGACATGTGTATGTGCATGCACATGAAAAAAATATGTGTGCAGTTTTTTATTTTTTGAAATTTTCATATGTGTATGGAATGTATCTTGGTTAGATCTACCTCCAGTCCCTCCCTCCAGCTCCCCTTGGACCCCTTCCACACATGTGTGTAACTAGTGGTGCCTAGATGCACATGGGTGTGAGGTCCTCTCTTGGGACATGGGCAACCCTAAAGAAAAACGACTCTCCTATCCTCAGCCATCAACTGTCAACAGTTCCTCAGCTAGAGGTGGGCCGTCAGGAGCCCTTCCCCACTAATGCCGGAATGTTTAGCCAGCTTGAACCCTTACAGGTAACCACAGCAACTGTGAGTTTATGTGTGTGAGAACATGGTGTGTTCAGTGTTTACGTGTGTGAGAACATGGTGTGCCCATTGCATTCCTCCCGTCCTCTAGCTCCTGCATCTTCCCACATCCTTTTCTGCAGTGTTCCCTGGGCCTGGGATGTGTGTGTGTAATAGAAATGTCTTGTCTATGACTGAGCACTCATGGTTGTTTATTCTTGGAACTTTAATAATCTATTTTTATTAGATCCTTGATAATTTTATGTACTGCGTTTGGATCATATTCACCCAAACTCCTCCCACATCTTCCCTCACCTCTCTACCCCCACTTTGTATCCTTTCTTTCTATCTCTCTTTTTTTTGAATTAACCTTTTGACCTCTCTCTGTGCTGTCTGTATAAATCGTTGTATGGGGCCAACCAGTGCAGAGTGGTCAACTACCAGACGCTGCACAGTTAGAGAAAATTGACATTTATCTCATCAAAAGTCATCCACTGTCCATAAGGTTATAGTTTGGGATGGGGGCTCCTGAGACCATCTGCCTTCCCTGCTAGAATGTTGACTGACTTCATCCTATGCAGGTCTTGTGAAAGCCACCTCAATTTCTATGAGTGCATGCATGCAGATGTCTGGTCATACTCAGAAGACACTGTTTCACTCCAGCCTTCCCGACCTCTGGCTCTTCCAATCTTTACCCGCCTTCCTCTGCAATGGCTCCTGTAGAGATGGTCCCTGTGGAGGTCTCCTCCGGGAGAAGGTGTGATGCAGATACCTGGTCTGTGGTTGGGTCCCAGTAATTTTCTTATACAAACTGAAACAAACCGGGTGTGTTGTGTCTTTTTGTTCTTGTGGTTTCCATTTAGGCCTAAATCCTGGCAATTGCTCTATGCTTGTATACAAAGAATTTTCTTATTAGTTTAAATATTGACTTAAAATTCTATTACAAAGGAATGGCTGCAGATATTAAGATGTTTATTGGTTATGGACATTTTGTTCTTTATAACTTACCTACTGGTATTCTTTGATTTTTTTGGATTGTGGTTTTAGTTATTTTATTACTCATGTGATTTGCCAGTCTTTGTCATAAAAATATTACAATGCTCATGGCATGTTGTGGAAGGGAAGGTGGATAGATGCTCAGAACTGAGGATGGGGAGGCCTGCTATGCATCGCTGTCTTTTGGGCCTGTCCATTGTAACTGTGAAGGCACAATGGCTTCCTAAAAAACAATTAAAAATAAACAAACAAATGACATGAAAGTAGGCAGGGAACTCACTGGGAAGAAGAAGGGGTCAGCACGAGGGGACGAGAGCAGGGAGTAGGGGCCCAATAGACATGATGTATAGTATACACCTAGGAGACTTCCCAAAACTCAAAGATGATAGAATGATTTCTACAGAGGTGACATTAAGAGAGACAATAAGGCAGGCCCTTAGCTTATAGAGTTGCGAGGACCAAAGGAGCTGAGGGAGGTGGGTGCATGGTGGTGATTTTTCCCATGTAAGCCCCAAATAATTGTACCAGTCTTGATGTGGCATCTTGTGGAGGTGTTTGATATGGCTTATTATTATTATTATTATTATTATTATTATTATGATGTTTGGGATAAAGGCGTGAAGTTCTGCTGTGCATTCGATCAGCCCAGACAGCCTTCTTCCCAGGGGTCTTTTACTAGTACCCAGAATGCTTTGCTCCTCTTCTGTGAAGATCCTTCCTTGCTCTCTCCCTCCTTCTCCCTTCCTTCTTCCACCTCTCCTTCTTCCCTTCTTCCCCCTCCCTCCCTCCTTCCCTTCATCAACACAAAGAGATCCTCAGTCTACTCCTGAGTGTGTTTTGCCAGCCAGTGTGAGACTGTCTGCCACGTCATTGCTGTGACCTCTTCAAAGTGCTCTGTATGCTATAAGCTGAGAATTTGTTTTCCCCTAAATCACTCTCAAATGACAAGTGTGCCCTTGCAGGCTGTGACATCAAACACTAGAAATCCCCATTTCCAAAATATAGCCTTGCCAGAGATCAAGGCAAATGGTTGAATTTCATCTTTTTGCCTTACCCTTCCCAGGCCAGGCTCCTTTTGCCCATCATCTGTTTTGCGTATGCCGTGTCCAGTTTTCTCTTCGTGTTTCTCATTTTCCCATTGTTTGTGTAGTGCCTGCCATGTGAGATACCAGCGCTGGGTGTTTGGATGCTGTCTTCTCTTTTCTTTAATTGGGGACTCAACTGATCACTTTAGATTCATGCAACAATGTCACCAGAGCCCCCGTATGCACAGGACACAAGTGTTCTCTGAGGATTTTTTCATTTCCTTCCTCTGACGAACTGGCCTGTGTATTTGAGCAGTGTCCTGGGTTGTTGGTCCCTGAAGATATCCCTTAACTAACAAGATGCTTCTTACCTCCCAGAGGTTCTCACTGCACTCTCTCCTACTCCCTGGGAATATTCTTTCACACTGTTTTGAAGCTTCATTAGTGATTTGGAAAGATTTATTTATTCATTTTCATTTCTTTTTAAATTACATGTGCATACATGTATGTGTGACCATATGTGTGGGCGTGCCCACAGAGGTCAGAGTTTGTCAGATACCCTGGATCTGGAGTCACAGGAGATTGTGAACCACCACCCAGCATGGGTGCTGGTGACTAAGTTCAGGTCCTCTGCAAGAACAGAGCATGCTTTTCACTGGCCCCTCTCCCCAGCTGCTCTTCAGCTGTTAAAATTTTGTATGTATGAATGTGTGGTGTGTGCGCATGCTCAGGTGTAAGAATGTGCTGTGTGTGTGTGTGTGTGTGTGTGTGTGTGCACATGCTCAGGTGTAAGAATGTGCTGTGTGTGTGTGTGTGTGTGTGTGTGCACACGCTCAGGTGTAAGAATGTGCTCTGTGTGTGTGTGTGTGTGCACACGCTCAGGTGTAAGAATGTGCTGTGTGTGTGTGTGTCTCTGTGTGTGTGTGCACGCTCAGATGTATGAATGTGTGTTGTGTCTGTGCGCGAATGTGTGTGTGCACATGTTTGTATGCAGACCGGAAACTGATGTTGATCACTCCCTCCTACATTCTCCACTTTATTTTTGACACAAGGTTTCTCTTTGAGCCAGGGTTTCACTGCTTGGCCAGACTGGCTAGCCAGTGAGCTTGAGGAATCTGGCTGTCTCTCCCTGTCCCTCTGTCCTGGTTACAGAGGCACAGGACCACAGTGTTTGCATGAGTGCTGGCAATCTGACCTCAGGACTTCAAGCGTGTGTGAGACGTTTTCTGATGGAGGCATCTTCTTGGCCTCTCCTTGGTTGTTTCTGGTAACTCTATTTCCTATCACTTTTAAACCAAGCAGACCACGAGGACTTGTTTCTGACCTGCGGTTGGTTGTTTGTGCATGCACGTTTGCACAATCACCATGCCCAACTTTCTGCTTAATTCACAGAAACTATAACACTTCTACTTAGATTTTTAGCGTTGGCCCTCATCTCCTTGAACTCCAGGCTTTTAATGAAAGCAACGTCAAGGCTGTTGCCCTCTCCAAAGACCACCCACGCTTCAGAGGCGACCTCCCATGGTCCAGCTCTCTGTGGCCACCTGCGACATCCCTGTGGCAGCTGTCAGCATAGATAGGACTGCAGCTGGTGGCCTGTCAACCTCCCAGCAGGCAGGATCCTCTAGAGGGAGGGCCCCGCTTGACTTCTGACCTGTGTCTCAGTCTTGGCACTTTCCCAGTGACTCACACAAGGTCTCTTCCCGCCCTCCACCTCACGGCGTCCTCGAATGCTGATTCTCGCCATCTCTCTGCCTATCTGGCCCTTCTTTTGCTTTTCTGCCCTTTCTTTCTTTCCTCCTTTTCCTTTACAAAGCATAGTAGACACTGCTTGTCCTAAAGACTTTTCCTTTTTAAAAATAGAGCTCACCAAGTCCCCTCCGCAGTCCCGTGTTTGCCTCTGGGCATAGCATTTGCCATTCTGTTTAATGTCTCTCACACCGCTCTCCGGCATAGTAGTAGAGTATTATTGTTGTGTAGCATGGGAAATAATAGTGTGTTTATTAGTGTGACTTCAAGAGTGGTTTAATTTCTATCAAATTGTCTAATAGTTAAGGATTATTAAATTTTTTTTTGTTTTGTTTTTTGAGTCAGGGTTTCTCCCTAGCTTTGGAGCCTGTCCTGGAACTAGCTCTTGTAGACTAGGCTGGCCTCGAACAACCAGAGATCCACCTGTCTCTGCCTTCTGAGTGCTGGGCTTAAAGGTGTGTGCCACCACAGCATGACTGAATTATTGAATTATTGATATTCCCTCTTTTTAATATTTATTTATTGTGTATACAATATTCTGTGTACATGTATGTCTGCAGGCCAGAAGAGGGCAACAGACCTCATAACAGATGGTTGTGAGCCACCATGTGGTTGCTGGGAATTGAACTCAGGACCTTTGGAAGAGCAGGCAATGCTCTTAACCACTGAGCCATCTCTTCAGCCCTGATAGTCCCTCTTTTAAGTATTATTTTCTAGGTTTACTGAGGTATATTTAGTAAATAAAATTGTGAATATTTGAAGCGTAGACTTTACTATTTTTAAAAATTAAGTTAAAAATAAAAATGAATCTTATCTACATTTAATGTATGTACCAAGATGCTAAAGGATGCATATAGATAGTAAATCCATTACCATAATGAAGTTATTTCATAGTAATCATTTCATAGAGTCTATTTTGTGTGTCATTAATGATATCTACTCATATATGATTCAATACAATGCAATTTAAAGTCAAATGACTAAGATGTTAACATTATCGGAGAAAGCTTTTAAAACTATTGATTTCTATTTTACGTATTATGGGCATGTTGCCTCATGTATGGCTGTGCATCACACGTGTGCAGTAAGATTGGAGGCCAGAAGAGGGCGCTAGATTCCTTGGAACTAGAGTTACAGTCAGTTGTGACCAGCCATATGAATGCTGGGAATGGAACTCGGGTCCTCTGCAAAAGCAGCCGGTGCTCTGAATTGCTGAGCCATCTCTCCAGTCCCAACAATGCAATTTTATTACCCATAGTCCTCCTCTGTACTCTAGGTGCCCGAGACGTCTTCATCCTCCACGTTTGCTACTCAATATTCTTTGATGACATGCCTCTCCAAATCCCTGATCTTCTCCTGCCTCGAACATCACTCTATTCTCTCTCCCTCCCTCTCTTTTTAGCTAAACTTTGTATTCTACACATAGTTGCAATAATTCATATTTTCCTTCCTGAGCTTGGATTATCTCACTCAGCACAAGGGACTTCATACCAGGCCGTTTGTCTCTGCAGTCTTCCGTGGCTGGGCACTCAGGTTACCTTCATCATTAGACTTTTGTGAGCAGTGCTGCAGTGTGCATGGGATGAAGCCTCTCCTTAACACGATGGTTTCTTTCTGTAGAAACCCAGAAGAGGACAGAGGAGGAATATGGTAGCTATATTGTTATCGAGTAGTTCTATGTAATGAAAGCTTCCCTCAAAGTTGACATGAGACTGGCTTTGAATTCCTGACCCCTCCTACCTCAATCCTCTAAGTGCAGAGACTATAGGCACGTGCCACTATGTCTTCTTTTCATTTAAAAATATTTTTAGTGTGTATGTGTATGTTTTTGTGAGCATATAATGTGTATGTGTGTATAGGTTGGACATTGACACCAGGTGCTTTTTTTTTGTAGATCTCTACCTTAATTACTTATTATTTGTTTGTTTGTTGTTTGTTTTGAGGCAAGGTCTCATACTGTATGTGGAGTCCACACCAATTTAGCTTGGCTAGCTGCCAGCGAGCTCCTCCTCTTCTGTCTTCCCCTCCCTGGGCCTGGGATAGCAGGTGTAGGCTGCTTCATCTGGCTTTTTGTTTGGATGCTGCTGATCCAAACTCAGTCCTCATGGTTGTACCATAAGCACTTTATAGGCTGAGCCATCTCCATCTCCTTGGCCTCTGGATCTCATTTATAATGATTTGAGTGACTCCTGTGCTGGTTTCCCTGTGGGCTGAACCAGTCCTCATACATACAAGGAGCATCCAGGATTCCCTGATCTCGACATCTCCAGCTTGCTATGTTCATGTCTTATACCCTTCCCTTCCCTTCCCTTCCCTTCCCTTCCCTTCCCTTCCCTTCCCTTCCCTTCCCTTCCCTTCTCTTCCCTTCCCTTCCTCCTTCCCTCCTTCCCTCCGTCCCTCACTCCGTCCGTCCGTCCCTCCCTCCTTCCCTCCCTTCCTCCCTTTCCCCTCCCTCCCTTCTTCCCTTTCTTCCTTTCTTTCTTGCTCTCCTGGAACTTGCTTTGTAAACTAGGCTTTGAACTCACAGACATCCACCTGTCTCTGCCTCCTGAGTGCTGGGATTAAAGGCATGCTCCACCACCTCCGGTTTGTGCCTTCTGTTTCTTAACTGTGTGGTCTTCAAAAAAGTTGCTTAACCTCTCTCTACCTCAGTTTCCCCTTTGGAACATGGGTCTGACAAGTATGAGGCTCACTCAGCATCTAGTGTGTACATCGAATTCAGTATATTAAAATCGCAATTAGGATAGCTAGACACATGTTTGGTAAATGTGTGTTTTGTTCACTAATGGTCGTTTCTTCCAGAACAGTTTCTTCTGCTGCTTATAGAGGTGTTCAATAGTATGGCGTCAATGAATGAATGAAGCAATGAATGAGCTAGATATGTCAGATACGAAGAAATATGTGATTTCTCTGCTAGACCTCATCAACTGGAAACAGAAGACAAAGATACTACGCTAATTAAGTTGTTCTTAACGTGTTGGGGAGATGGTTCATCAGAAAATGCTCACCACGCAAGCATGAGGGCCTGAGCATGGAGCTCTAGTACCATGTGAAAATCTAGGCGTGCAGTTGGTGCAAGTCTGTAGCTCCTGTGTGGGGAGATGGAGACAGGTGAATCCTTACAGTGTTCAGGACAGTTAGTCTTGACAAACTGGGGCACTTCGGGTTCAGCGGGAGATCTTGCGGTGGTTTGAATGAGAAATGTCCCTCAGTTCATAGGCTCATGTGTTTGAACATGGAGTCCCTTGTTGGTGGTAGTGTCTGGGGAGGTTATGGAACCTTTAGTATATGGAGAAAACGTAACTGGATGTGGTCTTTGAGAGTTCATAGCCTAGCCCCCGCTTCCAGTCATCTCTCTGTTTCCCGCTTGAGGATGGAGATGTGATCCCATGATGCCACACTCTCCCTAGAGGGTGGACTCCAACCCTCAGAAACCGTAAGCCAGAATAAAAACTTTCATCTAGAGGTTGCTTTTGCCATGGCATTTTATCACAGCAACTAGAAACGACTAATACAGATCTTGTTTCAAAAAGTATTTGGTGGGAAGCAGTAGAGGAAGGCACCCAGCTTTCACCTCTGACCTCCACACACACTACACATAGGAACGTGTATACATGCATCTCACACACAAATTTTAAAACATGGAAGGGAGGGTTAGAGGATAATGGACGAGAGTGGCTGAGCCTTTAAGCCAAATGTGAGTAAGCATGCATGTAGCTGGTCCAAGTGAGTTTATTTCTTTCCCCTTAGGTTTTCCAGATAGGCTGGGAGCTCTTCCCTAAATCCACTAAACAATCAAGGAATTTTAAGCTAATGGCTTCCCATTTTCCAGTTTAGGGGTGTTCACTGTTGCTGCTCCTTTCTATCGCAATACTTTGCTTTTTTTCAGAGGTCCTCCTTGTGGTGACCCAGACAAATTCCTGTCTGAATCCTACCAGCCTCTATGTTACTCTTACACAGAAAGTGCCAGAAAGTTGCAGACCTAAAAGGCATCAGTCCCTCTTGTGTTACAAACTGGTTTTATATAGCCCCAGAGAAATGTTGCTCAATTCAAGGGACAATGTATCAGATCAGTTACCAGGGGATGATGGGCCTTGGGGGGGTATATCTCAGTGCTTGCTCTGGCTTCAGACACCACACACACATGCACACCCACATGCACATGCATGCACATGCATGCCCATACATGCACACCCACATGCACACACATGCACACGCATGCCCATACATGTGCACGCCCACATGCACACACATACACACGCATGCACACGCATGTGCACACCCACCCACATGCACACACATACACACACATGCACACGCATGTGCACTCCCACCCACATGCACACACATACGCATGCACACGCATGTGCACACCCACCCACATGCACACACACACGCGCACTCACATGCATTCACACACACACACCTTCGCTTATGTCTTGTCATTTAAAAATAAAAGAAATGTTTAAATCAAACATACTGGGTTAATTTAGATGCTAATTTTATTTTTAAATTTGTGTGTTAAATTTGTGTGTTACAGGGATGATGTAATCAAGGGAATGATTACATCATCCCTGTAACAATGACTAAATTTTTTTTCCCATATGGGATTTCAGTAATTTTCTTTAAAAGGTTGTTTTTATTTTATATTTGTATCAGTTTATGTATTTTAGTGCAAATCCCTGTGTATCCAAACACAGGGTGCAGATGCTTATGAGGGACGGCTTGATGCTATAGTGACCAAGACTTTATCTGATGTGGTAAAGAAAATAGATGTGTGTATCCAGTAGACAGGTCGTTCATACTGAGTCTATCCATAAACCTGCAGCAGGCAACTCACTCTTACTAAGCCTGGTCATAAGTCTTCAGTGAAGAAAGGTATACACTAGGGTGACCATATGAACTTCACTTAACTTAGACTAAAAAATATCATACGGGGGATATAAGTCAGTTAGTAAAAACACATTCTGCTCTTCCAGAGGAATCAAGTTTGGTTCCTAGCACCCACGTTGTGCAGCTCACAACCCATGCAACACTAGCTTCAGGGATCTGACAACCTCTGAATCACACACATACCACACACACACACACACACACACACAAACACACACACACACCTCTTACTATGAGAGAGAACAATATGTTGTAATTCTCACTTTAAAAACTGGGACTTAGGTAAGGGAGGTGAGAGTAGGCTTAAGACCACAAATTAGTATTGTACAAGTTTCTCACCATCTCAGAGGTCTCATCGACAAGACAGAGCTAATATAGGGATGCTGTGTGGTCAGGGTTAGTCAGTTAGAGGAACAGTGCCGAAAGAGAATGAATACATATTAGGGAAAGGGATTTACTAGATTGGCTACGGAGGAGGAGGTGCTGGCTAGTCTGCATGCCAGAGGCTGGGGACCCATTACCTGCTCAGTTCACGAATTGGGTGCCTCAACAGTACCAAATTTGGTGTGGAAGGCCTGGAGGTCTCCTGAAGAGCGGCTGGTCTTCAGTTGTGTTGGGAGACAGAAAGAGCTGGGTACAAAAGCTAGCAAGGCACGGTGGCAGCGGCATTGTACTCAACAACAAGGAGCAAAGTAGAGCAGGCACAACAGCCCCCGCCCCAGCTTTTCAGAACTGAGCCTCTGGAGGTGCCGTACACTCAGGGGAGGGGCTCCTCTGCTTGGTTATTCCTTCCTAGCAAGTCCTTACAGAGCCACCCAGAGGCATGTCAACTGATTCCGGATCCGATCAGGTTGGCAATCAATACTAAACGTAAAAGAATATGCATAACCTGCCGTGGTAATGCCAGATATTGAGAAAGGGCTAAAGAGAGACTTTGTCGTTGATTTTCTAGCACAAACCGTGACTTCTTAGGCTAGTGACACCAGTTTTGAACTCCTCTGGTTATTTACACGGCCGTCTCTTCTTCCCTGAAGGGCTTTGATGGGGGGGCAAAACAAAGGTGTTTTCCTTTTAGTCACACAGTGGCGGATGGATGGAAAGAGGGATGGGCAGTTGTTCTGTACCCCGAAGGTTGTCAGATGGGGCATGCACAGGGAAGGCCAGCAGAGTCAGTGTGCACGCACAGATAGCTTCTGGGTGGCAGCCAGTGTTTTTAGTGAATGAATCACTGCCTAGACAAAAGGGTTGTGGGAAGCAAACCCGAACACATTCTTTTTTTTTTTTTTATTACTACAGGATTGTCTCAGAGAGATAAGTGCATGGACCACCATTTTATTCGTGATGATAGATGGTTAAAAGTAACCACTGATATTTTTTTCTTCTCACCTACCTGGTCTCCTTTGATCTTTCTACCCCAGTCTACCTCTCTGTTTTCTGAAGATGAGGGTGAGGAGTGTGTGTAACCGTGGTGGGATAGTACTTTCAAATACCGATGTTCAGTTTTGTTGAGAGACTTTTTGTATAACTTAAAATTCATCCATGGATTTGTAAAATGGACAGAGCTGTGCAGCCATTGCTAGACTCTAATCTAGAACATTCTCAACCCCCCGCCCCGCCCCTGCAGAGCCCTGGTTTGAGTTTTTCTGTGAAATGGAGTAATATAATACATGGTATTTTAATCCAGTTTATTTTACTTACCATGATGTTTTTCAAGGCCCTTTCCACTGTACCCTTTATCAACTTTTTTTTTATTAAGTAAGATCTGATGTATAAACGTCCGTCTTATTTTTTCTTTTTTATTAGTTTGCAGAGAACTTCATACAATGTGTTCTGATCCTATTCCTCTCCCCTCCCCCACCTTCCACCAACTCTGCATGCCCTTCTGTACCTACACAACTTTGCATTCTCTCTCTCTCTCTCTCTCTCTCTCTCTCTCTCTCTCTCTCTCTCAACCATCGAGTCCAATTTGTGCTGCCATGCACTCTTCAATGTGTGGCCCTAGTCTGGATGGTCACTGCTGTACAGGGCCACACTCTTAAACCAGATTCTCTCTCTCCCAGCAGCTATCAGTTGGGAACAGCTCCTCAGCTAGGGGTGGGACTCTGTGCTCAGGTCCCCTATCCCCTGCTGGGACATCGTTTGGCTCCAGTCTGTGGAGGTCTTGTGCATGCTCAACCACTCTGAGTTCACACGCGTGACGGCACTGATGTGTCTGGAAACCCGCTGCTTCCTCCTAGTCTTCCACCACCTCTGGCTCTTCCAGTCTTGATCCCCACCCCTGCAGTGATCTCTGAGCCAGGGCAGGGCAAGGTGTAATAGAGATGTCATCCATTTAGGGTTGAACTCCCTCTAGTCTCTTTTTCTTTGCTCCTTGACCAATCTGTGTTAATTGCTACCTTCTGCAAATCGAAGCTTCTCAAATGAGGGTTGAAAGAGGCACTAAGCCATGCGTATAATGATAAATCATTAGAAGCTGGTTTACTATTATGTCCATTTAGCGGGACAACAATAGTAGGGCCCCTGGGATTGAACCCACTGAGACATCATGTCAGCCCCTTTCTAGGGGTCTTAAAAGGACTCTTTTAGAGCCACCAGAAAGCCACCACGGAGTTAAACCATTTCCTAGCTTTTCAGTGACAATTTTAAATGGCTGGGAATCATTTTTCCAGGCCCTTCCAAAGTGGTTTGCCTTCAAGGTGAGAAACAATGGCGGATTTTCCTGAAGTTGAGTCCTCTTCTAATGCTGACCCTAAAATAAGACCTTTTCAGGCAGATTTTGTTTGCTCTAAACATATAATTTCCAAAGAGACAAGATATGAGAAGTCTGTGCCAATCAGGTTGCCTTTGTTCTGGAAACCAGTCCTAATTTTGAGGCCGTGATTTAAAAAAAAGAAAGAAAAAAGAAAGAAAACAAAACAACACACTTTCTCAATGGGAAAACAAAGGCCAGGCAGGGCTGAGGGTGTTCACACTGCCTCTGTAAACGTTTATTCTAAGAGCTGAATGTTGACTCGAGGAGAAACCTGGAAAACTAAGCCAAGTAAAGAAAAAAAAAAAAACACCAAAGCAAAACCCACTGCAAACAAAACCCAAGCAGCTGCAGTGTAAACATCGCCCCTGAGACCTGGAGCTTAACTGGCCTCATCCCTAATACCCATGCCCACAGACCTGCATTTGGACAGTTTGGGTTCATCACCTGGGCATCAGCAAGAGCAGCCTCAGGTTTTGGTTGAACTCTGCTTTTCCATATCACTCTAGACAAACGTGCCTAAAATATGTGATGTAGGTTTCTGTAGGGGAAGGCTAGCGATAGGGGTTGTTGTGGGCCCTACGATCTGTCATAGCCATGAGACGGCAAGTATATCCTCATTTGCATAATGTTTAAGCTGAGCTGGTCCCTAATTCTGGGGAAGGGAAAGACCCATGGAGAGTAAACAGGATCATTTTAGAGATACTACTTTTGGAGTTTTTCCTTCTCGCTTGTTACTAATAGTTTGTTTCTAATAATTTGCCATCATACAACATATCCAGGACAGATAGCCAAGATCCTAGGGGTCTTGGGAAATGAATGAGACCAACGAAGTTTCTGGAAAAGTTTTTCCAGCTCTTGAGTGTTTCCTGAAATCATTGCTGGGGAGACTCGTTTCAATGTAGGTTTTAAGTGCCGGCATATTTGAATGAAGCTGTGAATTTAGGAATACCAAACCAAGCCAGGCGGTGGTGGCCCACGCCTTTAATCCCAGCACTTGGGAGGCAGAGGCAGGCAGATCTCTGTGAGTTTGAGGCCAGCCTGGTCTACAAGAGCTAGTGCCAGGATAGGTCCCAAAGCTACAGAGAAACCCCATCTTGGGGAAAAAAAAGGAATACCAAACAAAATGACCCAAACAGAAAGAGTTCCTCTGTAAGCCAGGGGACTTAAATGATAAAAGTATAATCCAGTTTATAGTAAACCAGCAGCATTCTCAGAACAAATAGTCCACACAAATGCAACTGCTGATCTCAGGCCACAATACTTCCCCAAAATGTAGTGTGCCAGCCAGGTGGCACGCTGGCAAGAAAGACACCGAGAGTGTAGTAGTGACATTTCATTTTGTCACCAGGACTACATGGTTCAGGGCTTCAGGCAGCATTCTGTAAAGGGCTGCTCCTAAACTCACGTCATTCAGACTTAAATTGCTCATCATGCATTGCAGAGGTCCGCATTCTCTCCCAGTGACCTCTCTAAGATTTCTGTATGTTGAAGTGATGGGCTGGACTTTCAGTATTGGTTGGCAAATTTTAGAGATGAGGCTCTAGCAGAAGACAGCCAGTAGCACCCCACTCCCCATGCTGGTGTAGCAGCCACCTAGCAACAGGGGCTTTTAGCGGCTACTGGATTTGCTAAAAGCAGTCGCTCCAATTAGCAGTAAGAGCCATGCACCTGGCGTTACTCTGAATTCTGCCTCTCTTAAGGATGATTTTTAATGTAATCTATTTATACTTTAAATAACAAAAAACTTACTCAGTCTTTGGAGGGGGTATATCAAAAAAAAAAAACCTAGCAAAGGTGCATGGAGCCTTTCAGAAGTGATTACTGATATAGAATGTGTGGGGTGTGTGCTTGCTGAACGATTCTTTCCAACAGCAGAATTTGGAAATGTTGTTTTCTCATGGTTCACTTCCTGATTTTGACTATGATCATATTGATACTGTAGTTGTCTCTGTAGAAATTCTAGCACTGCCCCAGGCTCCCGATGTGAGTGGGCTTTGCCGCCAGACTTGTCACCAGGGAGAATAAAAATGATAGCTCTGAGCTGCAAACACGTAGCAAAAGCGGTTTCTCTTCAACTCCCGTTGCAAGATGTCAAACCAATACAATGGCAGGAGCTGCACCATACTGTCAAAATGCTGCAGTCGGCCTGGCGAGACAGCCAGCAGGTAGAGGCATTAGCCGCACAAGCTGCGAGACTGGAGTTCGATGCCCAGAAACAGAGAAGGTGGAAGGAGACAAGAGAATTGACTCCACCACGTCATCCTCCATCTCTACATGTGCAGAGTGCCCATACACACCCCTCCCATAAACACTAAAAACATGCTATTGTCAATGTCTAACATTTAAAACACATTTTTCTCCTTTAAACATTTGGTACCCCCTTCTATGTGTTTTTTTTTCTATCATAAAATGCTCCTGGGTGTTTTGGATAGTATGATGACTTTCTTATAGTTTCCTTTCTTTTTAAAAAAATATTTATTTATGTGTATGTGTGTGTGAGAGAGTGTATGTATGTGCACCATGCTCGTGTAGGAGTCTATAGAGATCAAAAAAGGACACTGGAGCCACTGGAACTGGAGTTACAAGTGGTTGTGCATCTCCATGTGGGTGCAGGGAATGGAACCCAGGTCTCTGTAAAGAGCAGAACCATTCTTAGCCCCCGTACTATCTTTCCATTCCCCTTCTGTTCTCTGTTCTGAGTGCTTAAAAACAAAACAAAACCACAACAGCATCTGCTGAGTCAATATTTTCCAGGACTTCTAGGTTTTAGGAAGAGTGATAGAGTACATCTCTTCCCTTTATTCTTGTGTTTTGAAAGCCTGAACCACCTAAAATAATCAATCAACTCTACTGTCGAACCTTCAGAAGCTCTATTGGCTCCTCACATCCTGGGATTCACCCTCATTCTTTAATGGGCTTAGTCCACTGATATCATAGTCACTGTGCGGTTTCTGCATCTGCTGACATTCCTTTCATCTCGGATTGTGACCTCCCACAGAAAGGGTCCAGACCACAGTGATTTGCACTGCTAACCATTGAGAAGCAGACAATTCTTACATAGAAAGCACTTTGGGAAAATTCTTCAAGTTGCAAGTTCTCCAAATTTGTTCTCTATCTGATTTCTAATGGGTCGGCTCCCACCAGTTTGGGTGCACAGATATTGCCAACAGGGCTTGTTGACTGAAAATGGATTCTCTAGGTGAGATGAAAGTTTGGCAAGATTTTGTCGGCATGGGATTTCTAGGTTGTGTCATTCCTGGTTTATGTGTGAAATTATGGAAATCCGTGGTTAAGTTTCCAAACTACAGCTTCTCTCTATCCCCTCTTTTACCAGTTTTTGCACCTGCCCATCTTCCCTATTTCCCTCCTGTTTTCAGAATTCCTTATGCTGCCTCCATGTTGTGGATCTGCTCTGTGGAATGAGTGAAATGTAACTTAGACCAAATTGTTTAGGACGGTGCAGAACAGAGATGCGGGGAGTCAAAGTTGAGGAATTGGAAACAGTCATGTAGTCACTGAATGTCTTTTGGGACTGGCAAGCAAACTGAGAACAAAATTTAGCTTCAGGAAAGTCTGTGGCAATAAATGTGTGCATTAGTTATGATCTGGTAAAGGAATTTAAGTTTATTATTAATAAAGAAAAAATAAAGCCACCTGTAACTTCCAGAGTCTAGAAAAAAATGAAATATTGCTGTACCTCACATACATGTAACTTCCCACTGTTAGCTAAGAGGTTTGCTATCAAGTCAGTCACTGAAGAGAATGAAAATATGCTCATCTGTCTACCATCATTTGTGATTCTTTTCTTTGGTAAGAGTTCAAAGAGAATGCTACTTCTATCCAGCTTTTGGCCTGTGGGAGTAAGATTTATGAGACAAAAAAATAATTAAAGATGATAATGTTTCCCCCAACAACTTCTGATTGTTTAGCCCGAACTTGTTTGATTTCTTTCGTGAAAGCTAGTTGCCATGTAGACACTTGGTCTCTATTGATGTTACTTGTGACAGATGCCAAGTCTGGTGCCAATCCGCAATCCTTATCTTATTTCATTTAATTAGCCACCGTGGGGTCACTCTAGTCATCTGGAGACCTTTCTTCTTGGTTGCACCTTCTCAGTCTCCAAACCCAGAGTCCTCAGAGTCTCTTAGGGGGGACTTCCTGGGGCCCTGTCTCTCCCTCTTCCTCCTTGTATCCAACCGCCAGGGCTCGCTTTCCTTTTGAATTCTATAACCTGTCATCCATCCAGCTGCCCTCTTGCCACCCTTGCCTGGCTTTCTAAAGCTTTCTTATGTATTATGTGTCTAAGGCAAGTTCCTAGTCTCTCTTGGAAGGCCCTCGTCTCACAATGGGCCTCACTTTGATTTGTAGAAGGTCCTTTCTCTCAGGGATCAGCCAAACGTGGGGGATCATCCTCAGCCCCACAGCTCTGCGCTGCTCACCCAGGCGGCAGAGCTTCTTTTGGTATTGTAAGAAGGCATCTAGAATGTAGCCCACCGCTGGCATCCCCCTGTCTCATTCCTGCTTTCACATTTTTGCTGTCCGGAACATTATGTCACCTTGGAACCGCTTTTTTTTTTTATTTTATTTCCTTCCTGCTAGGAAGCAGCCAGCTCTGTCACAGAAAAATGGAAGCCAGGTGATATCAGGACTATTTAGGATCTCCCAGTTACCTCTGAGTTCACTCAAGGAAAAGTGCCCCCACCCTCATGCCGTGGGCCATATTATTCCTTTTTTCTCCATCTTTCTTCATTTCTCCCCCCTTCTTTCTCTCTCACTCCACCCTTCCTCTGTCTCCCTTCTTTTTCTCTTCCTTCCCTCTTTCTTCCCCTCCCTCCTTCCTTCTCCCCCTTCTTTCTGTCAGTGTCTTATTCCATAGCTCAGGCTAGCCCCAAACTCCTGACCCTCCTGCCTTGGTCTCCCACACATGGAGGTTATAGTTTGTGCTAATGCATCTGGCTTCCCTTGGACTTCTTACAGGTTTGTACTCTCTCTGCTTTAGGGTCCTGGTCTCTTTGGCCGCCGGTTGGGTGTGATGGATGCTCTTCTGATCCAGAACTTGCCCATTTGCTGTCTCTTCAAACTCACCCCTTGTTCCTTTTTCTCCATGAGGTAATGATTTCAGTTTCACCTTGATTATGTTACCTGAAGTAGCAACTTTTTTCTGCACCCCCCTACTCTTATATGTTCCTCAATTATTTATTCATTTATATATTTTCATCATCTTCTAACCTACAGTATTTTATTGTATTTTACTTATCCAATGCCCTAAAGCAGAATGGAACATCTATAAGGGCAGAATTCTGTTTTGTCCAACTCTTTGTTACTAATATTTAGGACTTAAGCTGGCATGTAGTTAGGCATTCAATTTATGTTTCTTTTTTTTTTGAACAAGTTGAGAATAATATGTGATATTTCCTAGCATAAACTAAGTGGCATAGTAGATTATTATTTGATTCAAGGAGCAGGAAGAGATGTTTGTGGGAAGGTCAAGGCTTGCCGAAGCCTTCCCTAGCATCCAGGTTGAACTCAGTTCATCTGACCACTTCAGTGGGCTCCGCCATCCCCTTCTCAATCCTCCTTGTCTGGTTGAATGCACCTTTTATTATTACTAAGGCTATTTTACAGTTCTGTTAAAAACCATTTAAAATTACAAAACAAGACGGTATTGCGTTAACTCTGACCTTACAAGACCCTGGGTTTTATAACTGTTTAGAGAAAATGTGGAAAGGTTGAGTGTGTTTGTCGGCCCCAGTCATTCTATTACTCATCCCTATAAAGAGGTTTTAAAGCACATATTAAAAAGATTCCATCTCTCTTGTCTCGTACTTTTCTTCTCATCTTCCTTCCTCGGGTTTCAAAGGGTCCGAAGCGAGACCCCTGAGGGTCTGGAGGTAGAGTGCTAGAGCAGGCTGGCTTGGAGCTGGCCTCAGTCTGCAGGTCCTGACCCGGAGTCACTGCTCTGATGGCCGCTCAGCGCAGGGTCCAGTGCACGCTTATGGTGAGCAAGCCCTCGGTGGCTGCTGTTCTGCCCAGGGTAGCTGTCTCTTGTGGCCCTTTGCTTGTTTGTACTTCCACAGATGTGTTTCCCCATATCCAGCTAGGGCTAGCGCTGCAGCCCAGATGCCTCAGGGTGTGGAATGGGAAAACTGGGGTGGCAGGTAGCTTTCCAGAAAACATCCTAGGCCAGGGATGACATCACCCATTTCCCATAGTACCGCAGTGGGATGACCTTGAGGAGCCGAGGTAATTTCGAGGGCCCCATGCACGTCAGGATTTGCCTTCAACTGCATCCCCAAACCAGGCAGGGAGTCTGTAAACTTAGCATCAATCACCTACTGGGGACCTCACAGTGGTCGAATTCTGTGATCTCCAGAATCCCCCAGAGCGTCGTGTGTTTGTAGGATCCAAACTGTTTGCCATTCTGCATCCTGACTGGTTAGTGTTCGGTAGAGACAAATGCATGTGTGAAATTCAGTGGAGATTTGTGTGTAATTTTGTTAGTCATAGGCTGGCTTGTTTTGTTTTCCTAAACAGAGCAGGCAAATAAGCTAAAATGCCAATAGCTTTATTACTACCTGTGTCTCACAGGGTCCCTCTCTATCAGGGCTACTTAAAATATTTCTGTCGCCTCTGTTCCTTTTCATGCATTTATTTAACCGGCTTCAACCGGTGTGTTCTTTCTAATTCGTTCCGTCGTGATTCAGGAGAAGCAACAGTAATGACACATTTAGAATCAGAAAATTGTAGCACGTTTGAGCTACAGAGGACATTGGAGAACACCTCACCCAATCACATCCCCCCCCCCGAAGAGGAGAGTGGGGTGAAGAGGGGCACCCCCGAGCTCCCACACTGACTTTCTCGCAGGGTTAAACATTCGAAGCTGCGTCTTCTAATCTCCTGTGAGTGTTCTTGTTGCCGGAGCGAGTTAAAATGAAAATGACCATAAACCCGGGAGCAGCAGCCGCCACCATAACAGCAATAATGACAAATTCATCCGAATAGACTCTGTGGTCTAGAAAACCAAACACAAAGTATTCCTGTGATTTCCACTGCCTGAGACAGAACGAGCTTGCTAAGGGGTTACCACTGTGTTTAAAATGTTTATTGTCGTGTGTGTGGTTGTGTACGGGTGGATCCACGCACGTGGCATAGTCCTGATGGGGTGGTCAGTTCTGTAGGGTTGGCTCTCTCCTTCCACACGGGTTCCTGGGCTAGAACTCAGGTGGAAACCATCACCCACTCACAAAAGGAAAGTGGCAGGATTTGGGTTTGCTTTGTTTGGCCGTTAGTGTTGCTGGTGCCTTTTCAGTGTTCATAGCATGAGTATCTTCACACCTGATGGGTGTTAGTTTGCAGTTACTGACTGACAGTGTGGTAGGGCTCTCCACGGCATTAGAGAGCTTATGACCAGAGCAGGGTTCCCCAAGGCTGCAAAATGCAGAGATGTGCAGTCATGGCAGCCTCTTCTTGGTTTTTGCACCAGAAGAGGGTTGGTAGCTAGAAGAAAAGCAAGCCGAGGGTATTAGCCACAGTACAGTCCCTTGTAAGACACGGACCTCCATTCATTCATGAATTCAGCCAACATGCAGTGACAAGTCCCAAGAGATAGCCAGACTTCAAGGTGGAAGGTTTGGGAGCCAGACAGAAGATTCAAATACACTGTGCTAAGTACAATTTGTCTTCTCCTCAGGGAGAAAGTGTGGTCTTGGAGAGACACCTATGCCTGGAATATTGCTGCAGTTTGGGTAAGGGAGGAAAGGGCAGCCATGGGCGTGGAAGGATGGAGGCTGAGAGCAGCAGGCGACACACAGGCTTCGTGGCGGCTGGAGCACCAGCACGCTGGTCCACCTTCGTGCTTTACTTTCTGCATTGGCAAGGAACGAACCCAAGGTACTGCTCTGTGTTAAGGGCCAATCTGGCCAGGAAGGGCTCCCGACAGTTTCGCTGTGTGTAGGGCTGAGGAGGTTCCTGGAAGGCAAGACTTTTAATTCTCATATCAGGACCGTCTTGGGCAAACAGAGCAGGACGGTTGGACAGCCTATCTTTATGTGGGCATCTGCCAACTTAATCGAGGGCCTGTCTGCTTTGTTTTGTTTTATTTTCCTGTTGGGTAACAGATAAACTTGTTAACAATGGGATATGAAAAAGAAGGAGGGGGAGACAAGGTACTTGTAGACTGGAAAAAGACATATGTGGAAACAGTGGAAGAGGAGGACTTCAGACAGTAAGGACCAGGGAGGGACCAGGGAGCGAGCATACACTGGGCTCTTGAGTATGAAAACCAGTGAGAGATGGCATCTATCTATCTATCTATCTATCTATCTATCTATCTATCTAATCTCTATCTATCTATCTATCTATCTATCTATCTATCTATCTAATCTCCTTCTGTCTATCTATCTATCCTTCCATCTACCTATCACCTATTTCCATTCTTCCTTCCTCCCTTCTTCCATCCTCCTTTCTTTCCTTCCTTCTTTCTCTTCTTCCCTCCTTCCTTCTCTCCTCCCTCCCTTCCTTCCTTCCTTCCTTCCTTCCTTCCTTCCTTCCTTCCTTCCACTTATATATCCATCCTTCTACCCATCATCCATCTATCTGTTTATCTATCTATTGACCTACCTTCATGACTGATATATCTGTAGATCTATAGAGGGGGTCAATCTGGAGCCGTAATGTTGGAAATTTATGGGAGAAATGGAACAGGAAATAACTTTAATCAAATTTCTATAAAAAAAAAACCCTGTCATTCCTGTCAGCAGTTCGTTAACTCTGATGAAGATGATCATGTGATTGACTTCATTAAAATTAGATTTCCTGCCATTTAAAGATATTCATTAGCCACGGTGATAATCATTGAAGGTGGAATTGGGTGATTTCCTCTAGAATTTGTGTTATATTAACCTATTCAAATCCCATGGCTTGCTACATGCTTTAAAAATGAATTTTGCTTCTAGGGCATAGTGGCATAAATGTGCAATCTCAGCACATAGGGGTGGAATCAGGAGGGTAAAGTTCAAGGTCAGCTTCAGCTACACAGTGCATCTGAAGCCAGCTGGGGCAATGTGACATTCTGTCTTAAAACAAAACAAGCTTGTCTTCCAGGGTGGAGTGGCAGATGCCTACACACTTGGCACTCAGAGGTTAGGGGGAGGCGGCTCATGAGTTTCAAGCTATATTGTATTATGTAATGAGGCTTTGCCCCCCTAAATAAAACAAAATAAAGGCAAGATTGATTTTGAGAGCAAAAAGGACATTTGTAAACAGAGTACTTCAGGTAGCTATGTTAGAATGACAAACCTTACCTATCTTTTTTCTCTGACTTCAAATCAATTAGAATAGCACCATGTAATAGAAACATGTCAGTCACCTGGCAACTACATTTTAAAAAGCGCATGTGTGCATGTGTGTGTGTGTGTGTGTGTGTGTGTGTGCGTGTGTGTGTGTGTGTGCATGTGTGTGTGTGTGTGCGTGTGTGTGCATGTGTGTGTGCATGTGTGTGTGTGTGTGCGTGTGTGTGTGTGTGTGCGTGTGTGTGTGTGTGTTAGAGAGAGACTAATAAAACCAAACTTAATAATGTATTTAAATCAACAAGATACACTTAAACATCAAAATTCTAATACAAAATCACCATAGAGAATTATGGAGATATACTGCTTTTTCTTTTTTGCTGTGTACTGTCTGTAACTCTGTGTTCTTTTCAATTACAAAGCATTCCCAACTCAAATACAAACTATTTATTAGGGATATTTGACCTGAACACAGTTTTTTTTTAAGTTCAGATATTTGAAAAAAGTAGGTTGATAAATAAGAATCATTAGAAGCATTTTTCAGTTTTTAATGATTGACTTGCATGGCGGCTTGAAACCTCAAATGAAGTTGATTAACAAAACGCAAAGGGTTATGAATAGTAACTTATAATGGCTTATTCAAGTGCTCACTCATAAGAAAACTAGTTCTCCAAGTATTGTAAGCCGTGTAATTGGTGTTTAGTAGAAATAAGCACACAGCATGTGTCTCTTCATATATATGAATATACATATATCTGGATATGTATATACATGTCTGTTACATCTCTGAATATATGTATATTCATACCTCAAATATTTGCTATAAGCCCCATGGCAATTAGCAACTACAAAATTGTATAAAATCTTACAGATTCTGTTAGATTGATATCCTGCTTATATTGCCTTGAGGATCAAGCATGACATAATGGCAATATATTTTGTGATAATACCGCTCTGACCATACACCATCAGAGCTTGAAAGTGCTAGTCAGTGTCCTTTAATTATGGATCAGCAATTCCAAGCTAAATTTTATAACAGTCTTTGCCTAGAAAGGGTCAGCATACTATTTTGATCACTTTCAAATAAAAAAATGCTATAGCGGATTGAAAAGTGGTAGAACCAAACTAAACCCTTAGGCCTAAGAATGAGAAAGACTTGAGAGGACCACCCACATTTCAAACACTTGTTAGCCACAGGTGGTTGGCTTATGCAGAATAGGACGGCAAGGACAGAGATCACATTAGTTTTAGGAACTTGAAAGCGGTCACCCTTTAGTGACCTTTAGTCTTTCCTGTGGCTTGCCAGTTCCTCTCCCTGCCCCCACCCCGCCTTTTCTGTGGACAGTAGTTCTGTGTCCTGCTGTAGATGGCAGCACTTTCTTCTCGAAGTTAGGAGGCCTTCTTAGCACTTAGATTCCTACAGTTTTCATAGAAAGAATCATTCTTTAGAAAATTCTTTGGAAGCACAGGTCAGAATATTTCCAGTTCCACTGTGATTCTGCCATTGGGTTGGGAGAGAATCCGTTTGCCTTCTCCCTGGAGAACAGCTCACAGCTCAGTGTAGATGGAGGCCGAGGAGATTTCAGGCGTCCAACTTAAAACCCTTAGCATTCCTGTGGTCACCCGGAGCCACCCCTCACGCAGCAACCAGAGTGGACACTCCCACGCTGTGACAATAACTCTGCTTTCGCTTTGCATTGAACTTTGTAACCGGGTTTTTAAGGACTCCTACAGAACCTGACATCACGTATATATGCTATCCACATCTGGTATTAAGGGGACCTAATATAGTATAATTAAGGTTAATATTTTAGAAATTCATTTACATTTAGAAGTACCCTTCTCCTGTCCTTCACATCACGTTGGTGCTAAGGTAAGAGAACATTATGTAAGGAATGAAGCGTCGAGGAAAGAGATGGAGGATTCAGTTGGTCTCCCAAGGATTGGCATACATCTGTGCCCAGCACTTGAATCCTGTGTGGAAGCCATAAAAACTGTGGACTGATGTCTTGATCCTTTTTGACTGACAGCTTAAAATTACAGGCTCTGTTTTTCTGTAATTTTTACTCATTCTGTTTCCCCAGTACAGCTTCAATGCTCTATTTGAATTTTAATCATAATTTTTCTTAGTTGAGCTTCATGCCAACATTGTGCTGTACCTGGTATAATGCGTTTAAAGTGCTATGCTTTTGACTCAAGAAAAAAAAATCACTGTTTTCTTATTGCATTCTTTAATTCTTTTGAGCCTATGAGATGGATGATTAATGGCTTGGAGGAGAGAGAGAAGATGGGAGAGAGGGGGAGATGACTTTACCCAAGCTTGCACACATCAGTAGATCAATTAAGTCCTTTGTCATACATTTGCTTAATATTAACCTTTATAAACCACGGAGCATTTTTTAAGATGAAGGAACTGGGTTAAGAGAGAATCGATCTTCGCCATCTTGTGAAAGATGGACTCAGTAGGAAAAATTCGACTGGCGTGTTTTTCTGCCTTTGGTTTCCAATGGAGACTCCTTCCAAGGACTCGTTGCATATAAAGGCACTGGAGAACAGAAAATATGGTGTCAGATTTCCGTAATCTCTTGCACTTCATTCTATTTAGACCGTTTCCCCATCTGCTTTGTTAGCATTTACATTCCTCTCCAAAATGCAACCATGGCTTGAAATTTACAACTTCTCTTCATGCCCCCTCTGCTCTATTCTTAATAATCCCAACCACCATCCCATGTATGCAGTTTTCAAATTTACAACTTTATCCTCTCCATTCATCTGGGTAGGGCAACTGCCCTACAAGGAACTCTAGAGCAGCCAACTTAAGACCGAGTTTATGCTTCCATCGTACAAATTCGAGTGCAATTACTCCCCACCTGCTTTTCTGAGTGACTCTGCTGGGTGACTCAGGGAACCACACCCTTCATCTGGACCTATTTTATGTTCTGAGCCATGTTGGCAGTCACAGGAAGCCTGGGAACATCCTCCCAGAAGGATGCTCCTAACCGAGTGAAGAAGACAAGGCTATAATAACATAACTCAAATTTAATGTCAGTTTCAGATTAGCAACCATATTTCCAGGAAGCATCATCAAGTACGTGTGATTTGAAAGACACCAAGAGAGAAAAAGCATCTGGTGACACTATAATGGTTATTGTCTATGTCTGTCCATAAAAGATAGGCCAAATACCAGCTAAAAGTTAGAGATAATAAAGACAGATTTTACTTTGTTAGACTTCCTGACTTGTCCAAGGCTGAAAGTCTGATGATACTGTAAGTCCTTCTGAGACTCTCCTTCTGGTTCGGGGGCACCCAACCAGATGACAAGCAACGTCCTTCTGGGATAATAGGAGATTTTTCAAGGTGTACCCCTTACAATCAGAGTTCTGTGAACTAAATAAGCATATCATTGCCTCTAGACATACAGTATGTACTATGTACCCAGGAAAAGGCAAAGCTGCTGGGAGCATGAAGGAATAATCATCTGTAGATGCTGAGGTTAGCAAAGGCAAACAGATTGAAAGCGGGTATCATCAAAAATCTCAGAGACAGGAAGAGGAAATCTAACAGAGACCCACCTCACCAACGCCCAGGAGGAGTGGACGAATAGAACCTACTTCCCTTTCCTATCAAGGTGCTCACAGGACAAATGACACCACTTCTGTGATGTCCCTACTGAGTGTGTAATTTAAAAGAGACATTAGAAAAATCTCAAATTGTGGGACATGTTAAAGAAAGAGATAACATATTTCAAAATTGTCGAGATCATGAACAATTCTAGGTCCAGGGAAAAAGAGAGACATGTTGACCAAATGTGGGCCCGATCCTAGACTGGATGTTGGATCAGAAAGCAGGTCTTTATAAGGCAGCTGGCAGAATTCAGATACTGTCTATAGATCTGAAAATAGTAGTGTATCTAGGTGAATACCTTGGCTTAGAAAGGGCACTGTGCTTAGGTAAGAGAAAATGACCTTGTTTTTGGAAGTATGTGCTGAAATGATACCCCAGAGGAGAGACAGACAATATAAAGAGAAAGTAGGGGTAACAGACAGGTGTAGTGAAGAGAATCCAGGTAAAATGCATAGGGGATATTTTGTTCAGTTTCTGTTTCCTTTAAATACGGAATTAAAGAATAAGTAAGCATGGCTTTTAAAAATAAGCAGGTTGATGGAAACTTTCATGTGTTTATGGTGTCTCTTTCTCAGAGACGGCTAGTAACAATCGGAGCCATTGTTGGTGTTCTAGTTAGCATCAGGAGAAGTCTAGGAGTTCCTGGGCCACATGCAAGGGCTCAGTGCTTCATGCTTTGGTCTGTTTTTGTGGTAATGGCCAATCTGGGCTGTAGTGCATGGACAGTGCCCAGTAGTTTGCAAAGAGCCTGTACAGTTTGGAGTGTTATTGTCACAGCCTCTTCTGTGTTTGGATAGATTTGAGTGGCAGAACCATCAGTGACTTTGCCAAGACCTCATCGGGAGCTCTGCACCGGGAGGTCTGCTCTTCTGGGGCATTTCTTTAAGCATCACTTCTGGAGCCATAACTAAAACTCTCATTAAACACAGAGACCTAGAGAGGATTTCTAATCTGAAAGTCTAGAAACATGCCCGAAAATCTGGAACTCTTTGGGCATCAACGTAAGTGTCCTGGTTGGGAAATCCCGCACCTGACTGCTATGGGATGCAGTCAAACACAGGCACACAGAGAACATTGCATAAAATTGCCTTCAGGCTATGTGTATAATGCATGTATGAAATACAACTGAATTTCATGCTTAGACATGGGTCCTATTTTCATGGCATCCTGTTATGCAGCATATGAAAGTATTGTAAATCTGAAAAAAAAATTCCAAATCTTTCAGGAAAGCGTCAAATTAGGCTAAACCACTAAACAACAGTCTTTGATAATCTGAGGAATAGTCACCTTTATTTATTTATTGTAAGAGGAACAATTAGCTCTTAGAGTCTGTTTCTTCTGTTAGGACTGCTAAGTTAGCAATGTTCTAGCATTTCAGATGACTAAGGCAAGAGGATCACAAATTTGGGGTTCAGCCTGGGGCACACAGTGAGAACCTCGCTCAGAAAAAATGTTGGTTTAGTATTAACTTTAATGCAGATATTTATTATACCTAGTCTCAACTCTGAATCACATGCCCCCTCCCCCAGCAACACTAGTAAGATGGCAGATGGGGAGATTAAAGTTGTGTAAATATTTCTATAACTTTTAAATTATAATTTGATATATATTTAGAAAAAGTGTTGCTAGTATTCTCATATCTATTTTAATTAATGGTTGTCTTGGATGTTAAATTCATTGAAACAGTAATTTTCCCTAGAAATAAAGCATTGTAGACAAGCAGAAGAAAAACTCCCTAAACAAAGGATCCCAATACATTAGAAAAAGCTCCAAAGAAGACCTAGTGTAGGTTGCCCACCCTGTTTTACCTGATATAAATAAAAGAATTTGAGTTCTAAGCAGGAATGGAGAAAAAAGTTAATCCCATGAAAAATCCTGTTCCCTTAGTAGTTATCTATAGAAGATTTCTGATGCGGATTCTGCCGTCTGCTCATATGGGATTGGTTTGTACTTTTAAATACAGCATATAATTTATTATGTTTTTAAATACAACATATACTTTATTGTGTTTTAAATACAGCATATAATTTATTATGTTTTAAAACTATTACATCTTAATTTATTGATCTAATGTGTGCACCTACACATTACCTATGTGGGGGGTCAGAAGGCAACTTGCGAGGGTTGGTTCTCTTATTCTACCTTGTGGGTTTGGGGGATCAAACTCGGGTCTTGAGGTCGGCAGATGTAGTAATATGAGCAGCAGGCTACGTTCCTGGCACCCAGCCGCCCACATGGCTGGCTTTATACCCGAAATAATTACACAGAAACTGTATTCTTTTGAACACTGCCTGGCCCATTAGTTCCAGCCTCTTACTGGCTAGCTCTTACATATTGATCTAACCCATTTCTAATAATCTGTGTAGCCCATGAGGTGGCTTACCAGGGAATATCTTAACCTGCGTTTGTCTGGAGTGGGAGAATCATGGTGACTCCCTGATTCAGCTTCTTTCTCCCAGCATTCTGTTCTGTTTTCTCCGCCTACCTAAGGGTTGGCCTATCAAATGGGCCTAGTCAGTTTCTTTATTAATTAACCAATGAAAGCAACAGATTAGAAAGAAATCACTCCCACATCAGCTGTATTTCCCTGAGCACATTCCTGTCAGTGAGTGTGCTTCCAAGAAAACAAGACCTGGAGTCCTTCCAACAGGGACCATAGACTGTGGTGAGATGTAAGGGTATTTCTTAGAGAGACTTCGAAATAAGATTTCTGGGGTGGGATGGGGTGGGGGGAGAACTCGGGTTTGTCCTCTAGGTAGAATAGAGCCCGGCGGAGGTCTGGTAGGTGACATAAGGCAGGCGTTGCTTCTGTGATGACCTCAGATGGCTTTTGGTGGCAGTCTAGTGGGTCTGATTACTCTTAATTTTTCATTTATAAATAAGATGCCAGCACACAATACTTGTCAAGCTTCTCACAGCTGAGCTGAGAATGTTAATGAAATTAAAATTGAAAAAGTATTTCCTTGAGAGAAATTTCACTACAAGTATTTACTAAATTAGGGCAAAACACTCTGGAAGTTTTCATTATGCATAATTAAAAATATGGTTATCATGAATGAAGTCATGCATCATTTCAACTTTTTGTTTTTACAGCAATCTGGTTATTGCACATAATTGACATTTAACTGTAACTAATATTTGATTTAATATAGCGATCACTAAATATAAAACTGAAAAAAGCGAGTATTAAATGATGAAGAAGAGAGGATCAACTCAGGTCCCAGGGCTCACGTGAGAAGCTATTTAGCTATAGAGTTGTCTCACCAGCTTCCATTTGTTAAGATTCTTGAGCAAAAGAACCTTTGACACCATTCATTTTTATGTAAGTGGTCATGTTTAATTTTGCTATTATAACTCCAGTGGAGTCTGGCGTTTTTCAAAGATTCTGTCATCATCGATCATGGGCAGATGCAGATGACAGGGGGCAATCGCTCTTCACTCCAAATTGCACTTGGAGGGGAAAAAAGATGTAAAGTCTACAGTGGAAAGAAAAGAAGTTTGAAGAAAAGAAAAAAGAAAGAGAGGGAAGGGAGAAGCAAACTCAGCAGAAGTATAAGAAAAACCCTCAGTGAGTAAGCTTCCCCATATATGTATGAATTGACCAGAGCTGCCCACAGAAGCAAGGAAAATCACTGGGAAATAGTGTACAACTTATTTGCTTAAAATTCTCGGTTAATGCACTTTTGGGAGCATTTTGCAGATAACGACTCTCACTCTGCACTTTATTACGAAGCAGAGCCGTTTTCCTTTGTCCCACCTTCCATCCCGGGATATACTTTGTATTGCTCAAGAGCTATAGAATTGTATCCATGCCTATTGTTGCCCTCCTGATGGGAATTCACGCAATCGAAAGCGTTTATCCTCTCTTAGTAGAAAAATTGGGCACTTGGACATAATGAAAGCCCCACCGTTGTCCAAGGCACAGAAAATGTCCTACTGTCAGCTTTGTTCTAAAGTTTCCACGTTCCCCAGGACAACCTGTTGAAAATGGAGCCCAGCACTCAGACACTCAGGAATGTGTTCCGGCAGGCTTGGTGTCCAGACTTACAGAGTTATACTTCGCTACTTTTAATGGGTGGTAACCCATTAAAACAAACAAACAAACAAGCAAACAAACAAAAAGTATTGTATTTTTTTCCAAAGCAATGCGGGATAGAAACAAGGCTTCAGCGTCTCATAGGGGTTGCTAAAGAAGTTTACTATACAGGTGTCAAATAGAGTCCCCTCTTTTAAATAATCAGAAGTGATTGTCACATTTAAATATATGGAGGTGATTGTCACATTTAAATATATGTATTGACATATTCACTGAAGAATGGTGATTATCCCTAAGGAGTTAGGTTAATAAAAAAATCAAATGAGGTTTTCCCTTTCACATTATACTTCATACCCTTGTGTATTGTCTAAAGTTTTAAAGTGAACAAGTGTTATTTTGTAATTTAAAAAAAAATTCAGCTGACAAATAACTCCAGGGAGTAAGAAATTACTTGGAGTGGAAAATGTTTAAATAATTAATTTGTCGATATGCCGCCTGGCTATTATTTTCTTTTGCTAAACCCAAACTCCCCTGCCTTTCTCAGGAGGTTGCTTTGCAGAGGAAATGTAAATGTTTCTAATGAAGTGAACAACTCAACCTTCCCGCCTCCCGCCTCAATGCCGCAGTTTGTTTTGTTAGCTGCAAATGTTGCAGACCAGTCTTAATGGCAAATCAAGGAATGTGGGTGTTTAACAGGCAATTACAATGGAAACTGCGCCTTTATAACCTCTGATTTACCAAATTGGAGCAGGAAAGGAGGCTTGAGACAACAGGAACGAGGTGCCAGATGGGGTCTCAGTTGTACTGGGCACTGTGACATGGCACCCCAGATGTCACAGAGGAGTAGTTCTTCCAGCAGAAGCCCTGACTAGAATCTTTCCGGTTTTTCTGGATACACCACAAAACAGTGAAGAGAATGTTTTTACCAATAACCTTTGTGATAACTTTTGCTGCATTATACAAAGGGTGGATTTCATTTGTTTGACCATGGTTATGTGCCCCAAAGTGTGTGTGTTGGTAATATACTCAGATACTCTTTTGATCTCATTTTTAAAAAAATATAAACGACAGATTCTTCAGCCATTTATCAAAAATCATTATAAAAACCAAAACCATGATTTAGCTTAGGCGGATTTCAAATAGAGGGCATTTTTAGGAGTAACTTGAGAAGGAAATGTGGTATAGAAAGACGGAAGAGACAGCCGCGATGGCGATGGTTGTCCTATGACGTCACATGCCAGGAGGTAATTAAGAAACGGTTTCTGTTGCATGGCGAATCAGGTTTAGCAAATCCATGATCAAACTGGAAACTCTTATCAGTGTTCCACCTTAATCACGTGGTTGTAAATGCTAAATGACTACTCACCCGGTAGAAAAGCCCTGGACGCTATCAATAGACACATTTCAGGGTTTTCATTCGTTCCAGGCCGAGTCTTTTCTCACTGGCTTGTAGAACAGTCATCATCGGTTCACTGTGCTCTAAATCAGGTGCGTCTTGAAATTTATTTTATTTTTTTCCCGAGTTCTTTGGGAGTATTATCAAAACATTATGTTTTGATAATACTCCACCTCTCTTCGCCAGCTCTTCCCCACCATGCCTTTCCTTCAGGGTCTTAGACTCTTTCCATTAGGATGGAACTATGTCCTTCTCTAGGCAGGTTAAAGCGCTGAATGTCTCAGTATCTCAGGAGGTGACCTAAGTGGAGATGGGGCTCATTGAGGCACTTCCCTCCTCCCTGAATGTCTGTAGGTAGTTGATGTTGACTGTGGGAGGGAGAGAATTGCTCCTCAGTGGTGTGGCCACAGGTAAGTTGTTCACGCGCCTGCAAATGACTTCCCCATTCATGCTCGTACACGCAAGCCTAACTGAACCCATTGGCACCAGAAAAAACAAAGAGGAAAATAAAACAACTCTTGAAAGTGGAAATGGATCTAGTTGAGGAAAGGGCAGGGATTAGGGGACTAGAAGGGAGACAAGAGGAGGTAAGAGGAAAGGGTTAATGTAACAAAACACTAAAAAGTGTTTGAAAATGTCACAGTGTAACTAATCATTATGTATAAAAGGTATGTGCTAATAAAAATAGTGGATGGGTGAAAACAGGAGATCGTTACAGATGTAAAGGGGATAAAGTGAGGGACTAAGTCAATGTGGACGGAAACTTGGGGCACAGGCATGCACAGGAAGCAAGCCATGGGAAGATGAAGGCGGGGCCAGGGTGATGCTTCCACAAGCCAAAGTATACCAAAGATTGCCAGCAAAGAATCAGGATCCACAGGAAGCTATGGGGCAGACTTTTTATTAGAGCCACAGAAAGAACCAGCCCTATTTATACCAGCTTCCAGCACTGTGAGGAAATACGTTTGTATATTTGTGTATTTGCTGCTTTGTTGCAGCAACCATAGGAAGCTAATACCTGCTCTCACCTGTTCTAATGTTCCAGAGCAAGCCTTACACATTCTTTCCTAGAAACAGAAAGTCTACCCATGAAGACTATTTTTACACAACCATAAGACTGAAGGCAGCTTCATGGAGACAACTGGAAAGGCCTTTACCCTTGACCCAGTTGAAAGAAGGGCCACGGGTGGAGTTGGAGAGTCTTCTTGGCAGGCGGACCAATGAATGACCCAGGGAAACTGGAGTTGTTTTGTCACTCCATGTATCTCTGTGCAAGAAGGGACCAAAGCATTTTTTTTCTTCTACTTATTAATGGGGGCAGAGAATACTGGGTGTTGTAGAGCCATGGGCAGAACCTTCAGACCGAACCCGATTATCTTTAAAAAGTCACTTCCTGTGTCCGCTACTGGCAGATGATGAGGCTATGGAAGTTCTAGTTGGAGATGTGATGTTTAGAGCAATTTTGGCACATCCCTGGTCAAGAGGACTTTGGGGGGGGTTGTTTTTAACAAGATGGTGAGTGGTTGAGACATAATGCTTCGTGTGAAGCAGACAGAATAAGTACCTCTAGAATTGGGAAAAATTGGTTATCAGGGACAGCGCATGGGTCTTTGAAGTCTCCAGGAACAGCCTGCTCAGTTTGACTCAGGCTTCAATGGACTTAGAGTCGACATCACTCTCTGGTATGATTTACTCACAGCCGGTAGTTGAAAATATCTTTCATTTTCCTTGTGGACTTACTGCCAAATGCATGCTTTGAAATGGTGCCATTTGGGGACATTTGGTGTCTCAGAGCACACAATGGGGTTGGTGGTAGGTGAGGGGTAAGTGCTTGTTTTGTGATAATGAATAACTGACCTTTTGTTTGAAGTCACTTTGTTTGAACGTTCTTGTCCCCAGCCAAGGCATTATATGCCAAGAACTAGTAAGGGTTTCTGGATCATTGGAGAGTCATTTGTCCTAGGTGGGTAGTCGGCCTGTGCGAGGTCTTCCTGTATTACCCAAAAGTGAAGGAAATCAGGAGGGATTCTTCGTTTTCATCCAACGACAGCGGGTTCTGTGGTGGAGCTCTTTCTCCGCGCTAGCTTGCATCTGCCGAAGTCTTTGATGCGCACATTCTTAGACGCATGAGTCACGCGGTCTACTTTTAGGAAAATCATCCTCTACCCAGTGGAACATTTACAGGTAAAGCTGAAGGAACCACATCCTGCTAGATCTTCACTGGTATATTAATAGAAGTGGCTGATTAAGTGTGGGACCAGTTAGAGTCATCATTGACAACTGTCTAGGCAGCCAATTATGTCAGTCGCTGCTGTGCTTTGAATCCTAAATGCCCCTCACAGTCCCATGTTCTAAATGTTTTCTTTTCTTCAGCTGCTGGTGCTGTTTAAGGATGCTGAAGAAACTTTAAGAGGCAGAGCCTTCAGTGGGTCATTAGAAGTGCCTTTGAAGGTTCTAGTCTGGCTATGGTCCTGGTCTTGCTTTCTGTTTTTTGGTCCACCATATCATGAGTAGATTCCACGATTAGCAGGGAGTACTCTTTACCATGACTCTACCATGCATTGAACTCCCCTAAGAATGGGAGCCAAGACAACTGCCTCTTGTGTGCTGTCTGTGAGGCACCGTCACAGGTCACAACCGTAACTAACAGAGAAGATAAGGGTCCAGTTTCAGAAAAGGTAAAGGAAGGGGACAAGACAAAAGATGGATGCTAAAGGAAGGGTTTACCTCAGGGAAGAGATGTGCCTCAAGGAGCAGGCAAGGACATTGACATACATTGCAAGAGCTATAGATGGTTCACCTATTACTTTGACATAGCCTACGTTGTTTCTGCTTTCTAATGGCAGCAATAACATACATTCCATAGAGGAGAAACTTTCCTTCCAATTTTGTGTGTTGATCTTTTCCTGTGCTACCAATGCATGGCTCTCAACGCTGAGTCAAAGCAGCAACATAGTTCCCTCCCAGAAGCCATCACTCCATAGTGCAGCATGCGGCTAAGTTGGCATGCTGAAGAGGTCAGGTATGCACCAGGCATGTTCTAGTGAGGATGTGCTATTTGCTTTCTCCGTTCTGCGATGGACAACTTCCTCCAAGCGAAAGGGAAGAAATATTTATTTTGGCTCATGGTGCCAGTTAAGGGTCACTTTGACCCATGTGTCTGGGTAGAACATCATGGCAGTGGGAGCCTGTGGCAGAGGGTTGTACTGGGAAGGGGAGTGGGAGGGGCTAGAGAAAAGCCGCCCCCTCTGGCCGACCTTGAGTGACACACTTCTATTGGGCCCCACTTTCTAGGATTTTCTGAATCCTTTCCAAACAGCGCCACCAACTGGGGAATAAAGCATTCAAAATGTGAACCCGTGGAGGACATTTTAAATTCCTATTGGACCAGATCTATTCAGCTCATGGTAGGGTTTTCAAGATGGACTACGTGGTTAGTCGAGGAGTGTTGATAGTTTTAGCTTGGTAGAGTTGAAAGCTACTGCCTAGAGCAGTGCCCAGAAAACAAAATGAGGGGTTGGGATGCTTTTAGAGGTCAGATTATGCCAGGACTCAGATGACCTCCAGATAGGACAGGCTCAGAGAAGTCACCCCAGAGGTCTGGTCTGGCCAGAAGATGTTCTGGAATTGTACGGTTTGGAGAGGCAGTGGTGTGGTCAGAAAGTCAGTTAAATATGAGTGGGTGTGAGAACACTTTAAATTCCAGCAGGGAAACGGGGTGACTTGGCAATTCTGATTGCCAGTGGGAAGGGTCAGGGCTTGGGAAACTTCAGGGAACAGAGGAAAGAAGCTCAAGGCAAGAAGGGACCCAACAGCCGTAGCCAGAAGCCTTTGTCAGATGTGCAGAACACCACGGAGGGACAGATAATAGCGTGGGGAATAGTACTGGGGTGAAAGAGGATGCCCAAGTAATCAGAAGACGGAGGACTGAGGAAGTGTGAGGGAAACAGGCCCCAGACGTCAGTTCAGTGTGGAAAGGATTTCAGGCAGCACCGATGGCTTCTGACGTGGGTTATGTTGATAGATGCTGGCACAGCAGCTGCGCTTCCCTCTCTGTGACCAGACAAGGGCTGGCAGAGTTGTTTGGCCACCGAAGGGGATCATTGTACGGCAGAGGTAGTGGTGAATTTTCGTGAATGTCGACGTGGAGATAAAATGTGGTGTCGGGAAAACCGGCTTGGTCGGAGAAGAGATTGTCGTACAGGAAAAGAGAACTTGTGTTGATGGGATGGGTTAGTTGGTGGGTGTTTAGGTTTTATGCAGCATCTGTAAGATCCAAAATTTTATTTGGGTATACACGGTTTCTGAGAAAGATTAATCCGGACTTGTGCGGAGGCTAGCTCCGAGTGGGAGAAATCCAGAGCTGTGCCTGGCCAGCTCTGAGGATTTGCTGGATCTTTTTCTTCTCTCTTTACAAGTTCCAAATGTGAGCGTTGGTTAGGATGATGGCTACAGAAATTGGAAAGGGGAAGTGAACTGAGAATTTTCCTGGACACGTACATTGAATGCTGGTGTTCAGAAGAGGAAGGGGTTGTGGCTAGAAAGATTCGGATGTGGGAGGGAGAGGACCAGGAAACCTAGAGTGGTGTGGCTGTCGGAGGGGTGTGGGGGGATGAACTCAGAGGACGGAGGTGACTGGGGATACGTTGTACACAGTAGATTGAGCATGGAAAACCTGGAAGTCAGAAGCACTGGATCCCCTGGAGCTGGAGTTACAGGTGGTTGTGTGTCAGCTGACGTGGGTGCTGGGAGCCATAGCCAGGTCTTCTGCGACAGCAGTGCAAGCCTTTGACAGCTGAGCCATCTCACCGTCCCCAACCTCCTGGTCCTGACTGGCAACATTTTCGGATTACTCAGATGAATTTTAAAAAATACCTGTGGCTGACTCTCCCTAGGTTCTGATTTTGTTGGTATGGGATGGAGCCTAAGCTGGGATATCATTTAAAACCTCTGTTTATGATCCTAAGACATAGACAGAGTTGGAGACCATCAGACTTCAAATATTCTACTGGAAGAATTCAGACGAGGCTTATGTTTAATGTTGTTGGTTTGTTTGAAGCTCTGTCCATTGAACACATCCCAAAAGAATATTTGGAATCAACACTGTGACATATACCTGCTGGCCCTTTATAGCCAAAAAAACGTCTTCAGTATCTGTCTAAATAATTTGAATGTTGTAGGAATTTCCAGCTAGAAGTTGTTTTACTTTTTTAAAATCTATTTTTCTAATAAAAATGTGGTGGAGTCATTAAATAGAAGTGTGGTTTTTAGAAGGTTAGAGTTTTGGTTCTTTTAAGTAGAACACAGATGCCGATAAAACCAAGCTTTAATTTTTCTTTTAAGGCCATATTTTTCTTTTTTAGTTTCCTTTAAAGTAGAATTTTGTAGGTGAAGTGTCCTTGAAATTTATTTTAATAAAACCCTTTAATGTTGCGTTTGGGAAGCAGAGAGCCAAGAATGACTGATGTATTTAATGTTATCAAAGCTTACATGTGGCTTTACAATAGATCATCTGAGACTAGAACCTTGCGACTCTGACAGGTCTTCCTTGCTCCTCTCACCCTTTCCTCGTACCTATGTTTTCCTTTATGTTTTCATCTCTTTTGTTACCCCTTTGCTAACTACTACACATTTGAAACCTCTACAAAAGGTAGGCCAGAGTGATTCTAAAGTTTTGTTTGCTTGTTTTGTTTTTCGAGATAGGGTTTCTTTGTGTAACTAAGCCCTGGCTGTCCTGGAACCCTCTTTGTAGACCAGGCCTCAAACTCACAGAGATCCCCCTGCCTCTGTCTTCCCCGGTTCTGTGATTAAAGGTGTGTGCCACCATGCCTGGCTGTGATCCTAAATTTTTACCCAATGGATGAGAACACGTTCCTGATAAAACACTGACAGCTATTTGTTCAGAAAAGAGTTGTGCCCAAGATCAGCTTCAACTGAGGCTAGCTTTTGCAAATTAAGTTTTTAGTTTGAGCCACGGAGTTTTTCTGTGCAGCTGGCAACACATTTTCTACTCTGCCTTTCTATAAAATGGCTGTTAATAGTACTGGGGAAGTAACAAGTAGAAATTATAAAGGTAGGGTTTTCACTCATGGTGGCACTACTTAATTCCAGCACTTGGGAGGCAGAGGCAGGCAGATCTCTGTGGGTTCCAGGCCAGCCTGGTCTACACAGTGCATTCCAGGACAGCTGGGGCTACCTAGTAAGACTCCACGTTAAAAAAAACAAAGAAGGAAAAGGAGAGACAAAGTGTATATAGAAGGAGCTTTCTCTTTACTGTGTGATTGGCAGTCTGTGTGCTAGTCATGGCCTCTTGGAGTTGAAGCATCTATTTCTCTATCTCTTTTATTGGGGATATTTTTTTAAAAGGAGAATTTTGTTTTCTTTTTTAATTTATGAGACTAGCTTATGTTTGTGTGGAAATATAGGAAATGTTAAAGGATATAAGAGGGTCAGCAGAGTGGTCATTTTTATAATTTTGTTTCTTTACACCAAATGATAAATCCCTTTTGGAATAAATGATTAAAATCTTTTTGGTATCATGGTATTATGATTCATTGTCAGAGCTAATAATTTTCTTTAGCTTTTTCTCTATCAACATATTTTGTTGCTGTTGTTTAATGTTTATTTTCAAGTATTTAATGGGGGAGGTTCTAAAAAGCATCCCTGAAATTATGTGTGTGTGTGTGTGTGTGTGTATATATATATATATATATATATATATATATATATATATATACATATATGTGTGTGTATATATATGATTAATTTATCAAGGTCTTAAGTTACCTGTATTTTATTTATCCTTTGAAAATTTCACAGTTTATACAATGAAATACAATCATACCCACCCCCAAATTTCCACTTCCACTCCCACAGATATCTTCCCACACACCCTCCTTCTAATTTCATATTCTTAAAAATTAAGTAACCCACCAGGTCCAGTTACTGCTGCCCACGTGTGTTGGCTTTAGAGCCGGCTCCACACCAGTGGCTGCACCCTCTTTATGTGTGTGTGCTTCCATCCCAGCACAGCCTTGTGGGCGTGTCCACTGCTAAGGTTTGAATGTCCCCTCCAAAATCCTTGCTGTGATTTGACCATTGTACCATCTGAGAGTGTGACAGCATTGGGAGGCGGGGTCTGTGAAGAAGAGATCAGACCATGGAGACACCCCCCCCCCCCCCCGAGAGCTATAGGAAGAAGCGGCTACCCTTGGTTTTCTCTACCTCTGTGATTGTGAGGAAGCAAGCTTCTGTTGTCTGTAGGTAACTCTCTCTGTGCTGTTCTTTTAGATCAGCACAGAACTGACACAGACTCTGTCTCACCACTCCTTGTGACGTGGAAATCAAGGCACCCTGGGATTATGCTTCTCTCTGAGAAATGCAATACTTTAAACACAGGATGTGAACGTGTGGGTAGACAGTTAAGTTCTGATCACAGGAGGCTAATGCTCTCAGAGAACCAGTAAGGTTAAGTGCAAATTTAAATCAATATGAAGTTCATTTCAAATACTCCTTTGCCCGTTGCTAAAATATGCGGTATTTATTATGGTTCTAGAAATTTCGGACTTGGGTTGGTTTGGGTAAATTTACTACACCACAGACTGACTCCACTACTCCAGCAATGATGCTTTTATACGCCACCAGTGGTAGCTACCCTGCATGCCATCCTGTGCAAACACATCCACTGTGACACACGGTGACGCCTTCTTGGTTTCTCATCAGATCTGCTCTCCAGACCAAAGCACTGTTGCATGGAGATGGTGGCTACTGGGAGAAGGCTTTTTCATGCCATACCAGAAAGACTCCAGAGGGTCCCTTGCTGCCCCGTAGTGTCTACTTTTCCATGCAGATGCACCTGTTCTGTGGGCTGGAGATGGTCAGGCAGGTTGTTATGTGCCATTGGCCTGTGCCAGGCATGAAGGGTAGAGGAGTGGGCTTCCTGAGGCTGTACAAATCTCATATCCCTGGGGTAGGTGAAGGTGAAACTATCCAGTTTCAGAGTTTTATAGTAATGTTAGAATCTCTGCTTATTTGGAGAATAATTTCACCCTTCACTTCTCATAGACGATAGATCTGCATGTTTGGATACACTCTTTTGGAACAGTTTTAGAGTTCCAGAAAACGTAGGCAGAGTTTAGATTCTGTGTGTAGCCCACACTTCTTTCTCTTTTAGTAACACTCTACAGTAGGATGGCTTGTCACATTCAACAAATGGTGACATACTGCTAGTGACTAAAGACCATCATTCTAGTGCCCTTAATTCCAACCTAAGACCTTATGATATTCCAGGGTCTCAGCCAGAAAGCCACATGTACAAAGTTCTCTGGGCTGTGGCATTCTCTCACGCTTTCCTTATTTCAGGAGGCCATGACAGTTTTAATGAGTACCAGGGAGGCGGTTCACAATCTGTGCCCCTGTTGGGACTCGTCTGATGATTTTCTCCATAGAGTGGGTCTACAGGATGCTTTTAGAGGAAGACTACAGTGATCAAACATGCTGTCAGGTGCACACACCATCAGTGTGACTTAGGACTGGGATGCTGATCTTGACTGCAGGCTGGGGAGTGCTTGTCAGGTATGTCTGCTATTAAAGCCTCTCTCTTGCTACCCTTCTGCATCATCTCCTTGGAAGGAAGTCACTGTGTGCAGTCCTGATTAAAAGAGAGATTGCTGCTTTTCTTCTCCATGAGAATAGAGCATCTGTGAGAATCAGTCATTCACGATTCTGCCCGAGAGATTTGTCTTTTTATCCAATCATCTATATCAGTATAAATTCACAGATATTTTATACTTTTTACAATATAATACAATGCATTATAATACAACACTACTTCATTACTCAAATTGTTCTGGCTTTGGAACACACACACACACACATATACACATGTACATACATGCATACACACATATAGTCCTGAAGAAGGAAGTCAACAGACGAAAATATGCATTGTCTTCCTCAGTGGGTGTCATTTATGTCCTTCACTCATTGAATAAACTTCTGTCGATGATAACCTAAGAACTGGTGTTGTTAAAAAAAAAAAAGAACTGGTGTTGTATTTTAATGTGTTAAGATCAGAAAGGAATGAATGAAAAAGGAAAGGCAACCCTCAGGGACGCATCTTCCCGGCTGGCTCAGGCAGCATGGGATTCAGCGTTATAGACTCACCTTTCTGTCCTTCACCTTCCCATCCTCAACCCCTCACCCCTGTGGCGGCCATTTCTCCTGTGGCAATGATAAGCCTTTCTCCATCGATGCCCTTTGGCTTCCCGAATCTCCCTCCTTGGGTTTGGACTGCTGCCATTTATTTTAATCCATATAGCACACTGTTCTCGCAGAACAACTTTTGCATCTCTAAGCTCCTCATTTTGAAATATCGGATACTTGCTCCCAACTCTACATTTTTATATGTTTTTAATGCCTGTTCTTTGACTGATGCTGTTTTCGGAAATGGAAAGTTTAAATGGGGGGCAGGGACAGATGGGAAGGTCGGCAATGTAGACCGAGAGACTTCCATCTGAACTGACATGTTCCAGAGACCCTGAAGGCACGGGCCATAAACACCAGCCATATTAGAGGGTACCTTCACAGTAACACCATCCTACAAGTGGAGACCTAAAACCGACCACCATAGCAACTGAGATAAACATAGTGTTCTAAGCAGGACCCAGGGATAAGACAGAGAGAAGGGCTTGGGGGTGAAGGGTCCTGTGGGGCACAGACGGACCACAGGCAGAGCGCCTGAAACAGTGGGTGCTTGAGTGGAGTCCTAACCTGCTCAGAATGAAGAGAAGGGATCAGCTACAGCAAGGCTTGGCGTTTCTACAGCTGCCAGATCATCTTGTTGCACTTGCTTCACAGAACTAAATGAAGAATCACTGCTGATGGATATGGCTTTTTCCTTATACAGCTGATTCTGGGAAGACCTCTGTGGTGGTTTCAGTAGGATTGGCCTCCAAAGCTTAGTCCCCAGTGAGTGGCACGTTCGGAAAGAATTAGAAGGTTTGGGAAGTGTGGCCTTGCTGGAGGAAGTGTGTCCCTGAGAGTAAACTGTGAGGTTTCAAAAGTCCACAGGCCTAGAATCTCTCTCTGCTTGTGGATCAGGATGTAGGTCTCACCCACTGCTCCAGTGCCAGGCTTGCCAACATGCTCCCTGTCATGATGATGATGGACCCACCCTCTGAAACTGTAAGTGAGCCCTAATTAAATGCTTTTTCAAATATGAGTTGTCAGGGTCATGCTGTTTCTTCTTAGCAATGGAACTGTGACTGAAGCAGGACGTTAGTTCTTAGGGCTGTCGCCTCCCTCCCAAGCCTCTGGGGCTGAGGTCTGTGGGAAAGGCGCACTCTCAAGGGGAAAGCCTCAATTAGGTGATGCCGTGTGTGAGATGAGGCACAGCTGGAGCCCATCCTGGGCACAGATCCCAGCTGTTTTGGTGAGATAAGACCACAAGCCTTGCCCTCCATATGAGTGGGATGGGACCTGTTCGGTCACATGGCCTTCATTGTCGCCCCAGCCCGATGTCCTCTAGGGCTGAGTACTCACAATGCCTCTCACTTTCTATGATTTCAACATGAAAGTTGCAGCGCTCCAGGCCACAGCTGCAGCTTTGCAGACCTGGCGTCCCCTACCCTGCGACATCATGAAGTTGCCATTCTGGCTCTAACTCAGGTGAGCCGCAGGCAGGGAGTGGGGTTGCTTTCCCCAAAAGCGGGAGACCCAGGGGGTCTGGGCCTCTCTTCACTGAATGCATACTTGCCTCATCCCGTTCCGCTGCACTTGATTTAGAGAGTAGCGTGGGAAAGAACATGATCATCTTCTCCCTGTTCATTGCTTTTAAACATCAACAGACAACCACTTCTGCACACAAATGATGAAGGAGACATTTGACTTTACACACAGGGAAAATAGATGAACCTCTGCAGTATTATTTGTTGACTAATTTTAAAAGTTGAAGGATTTTTTTTTAACCACATTATTTTTTTTGTGGTAGGTAGCGAGTCTGCCATTGAAAGGCAGTAGCAATACGCTGACTTTCCTCACTTAGCAAACTTCCCTCCACTTGTTCTAAACCAGTGGTTCTCAACCTTCCTAAGGCTGTAACCCTTTAATATAGTTCCTCATGGTATGGTGACCCCCAATCATCAAATTATTTTTGTTGCTCCTTCATAACTGTCATTTTGCTACTGCTCTAAAACATAAATTTACATTTATAAATCATACATTTGATTTGTAGGCTATCTGATATGGGCCCCTAATGGTCGAGAACACAGGCTGAGAACCTCTGCTCTGAACTACCAGGCATGAGATCCTTTTGTTCTCTTTGTTAGAGGGGAAGGTGAGAAAGAGGCCTGGTTCCTCAATGGCTCCTGTCAAGGGTGGGATATGTTAGGTATAAATGTGGACTATTTCTCTGTCTCTACATGAGGTCACCTCCTTCTGTGAAATCAGTGTAAAGCAACCCCAAGAGTTTCTGGTCACTTCCAAGCACTAAAGGCCCTTTAGTCAGTAATGAATGAAGCAGTCCAATGTAAATATCAAAGAGTGAGTTTCACTTAAGGTCCCAACACTTCACCTTCTCAGGACTAAGCTTAGACAAACTTGCTCACTGCCTCCAGTGTGGTTAGGAGGAGTTAGTCTCCTTTTTCTCTTCCCTCACACTTATTTATCTTTGTGCATCTCCCAGCCCATACTTCGGATCCCTGCAGGGTTGGCACACGTGGGCCGGGAGCAGAGGCGGAGCCTGGGCAACACCGATGTGAATGGGTGCCAGGCGTTCTGGACCTTTAGCAGGCGCCTGGCCGGAGCTGTCCCCTTTTCAAGGGCTCCTGCAGGGACTTTCTGGATATACTGTCTTGTACCCCAGCCCTGGCACCTGTGGATTCCTCAGTGCATGTAAGGCCACACCCTCTGGAGCACGGACTTGGGGAGTCCCCTCTTCTAACTACCAGAGTTCCTTTTGTTCGTTCTGCTGTCTTTTTCTAGCAGTCTTCTTCGCGTGGGCCCAAACTGCAGCTTGGAAAAAAACCCAACTTTGCAAGGGAAGAAGACTTTATTCTGACTCATGGCATAGGGATAGCCTATCACAACGAGGAAGGAGGCGTGGCTTGACGGAAGGAGTGCCAGTCAGGAAACCGATAGCCAGAGCTGAGCTGGGGTCGCTGTCCTCTGACCTTACTCCTACAGTCCATGACTGCCGGCTAGTCCTCATGATATCCCAGAGATTCCACAACCTTCCCGAATAGCACCGCCAGCTGGGAACCAGATGTTCACACACGTGAACTCGTGGGCGACATTTTACATCTAAACCACAACAGCTCCTGGCAGCTCTAGGCTCATATGTTCAAACAAGTTCAAGATTCCCCATAGTCCTAACAGTGCCAACACTGTTCAAAAGTCCAGAGAGTCTTTGGAGACTCAAGGCAGTCTGCTAGTTGTGAGCCTGTAGGGCTGAGGCATCTGCTACACCCGCCCCCGGCTCCCCCCCCACCCCAGGAGCCCCATGGTTGGAGCCGCTTGGTCCTTGCTTCTTTTAATTGGATGACTCTTCCATTTCTCCACACTTGTCAGGTGTCTTAACATCCACTTTGCGATTCCTGATTCTCATCCAATCTTCAGAATAGAGCTGATTCCCCCCCCCCCCCTTAGGGTGATGGAGCCTCATACTCTTTGGCACATGGTCTGTGCGGCTCTATCCATGGCCTCCATAAACTCTGAGATCTCTCCAGTCTCCAATCCCGGTGTGATCTCTTCTCTCCTGCCTTCAGAAGAGGGGCCAGAATTCCTTTGTCCTTAACTTAGTGATACTTGATGTCCCTCTGGGAATTCTTCATGTGGGAGTTGAACCAGCCTCTTTCCCTGGGCTTTAGTGAGGCTGGTTTGGTCACTTCTTCCATCTAAAGTGCAAGATATGTGTTAAAAGCAAGTTCTTAAAATAAATCCTCTAGTTTCCCAATTTCTGATGCTTTTATAATGGCCTTGATGTACAAGAGACAGTAGCACCCCCACAACTATATTTTTTAAAATCATCCTACAGTTTCATTAAACTTCACTTCGAATATGCTGTCTAATGTTTAGAGATTTAAACAGTTGTAGGAATAAGCAACCCATTATTATACTTTGCATATAAGTATGCATTTGATCTAATATACATGGTTCAACTTTTGTTGTCTATAACAAGCAAATGTCTTAACCTTGTTAATTGAAAGACTAAAATGATAGTATTTTTAATACTCAAACATTCTGCTTTGCACAGGTCTGAATGGGTCCCTGGGCTTAGTCTCCACTTTCAAGGAGTTTTGTGATTGCATTTGATGAAATCGAAGCTCTAAAACTTTCTGGACACAAGAAAAGATTGTATAGAAAGTTGAAAGTTGGATATCATATTTCCCCCAGAGCATCAAGTCTAAGTAGTGACGTAGACACAGTGAAGGACCTCGATGGGTTAGTGGCTGAGCAGTGGTAAACCTGCTTAGGTATGGAAACAGAGAACCTAAAAGCCAGTCACCCTGCTCCTGGGTGTAAGGTTTCATGGGGACCCTAGGTTTGTTCTATTGATCCATGTCTTGACTTTGTGAGCAGTGTGGTGAGTCTATTTGTTAGGCCAAACTGTAATGGAATTTCTTGTAGCTAAGATGCAACTATCAATGCTATGGCTGATCTTAGACTCAGAACTCTCAGACGGAACTCAGGGCAACCACCAGAAAGCCAATGTTGATCATGAATGCATGAATTCTGTGCTGGAGACATGTGACTCTGACATCTAGAGCTTAGCTCTTGTCATCTTGCCTTGTAGTCCTAATAAGTCTGTGCCATTATATATTTCAGTCAGCAGCAAACACCTGACAAAGGCTTTGTGACCCCAAGCAACAGGTACAAAATTTGCAAACACTCTATGACTGAATAGCAGGTTTGATTGCTGTCTTCTCTCCCTCACTTGCTTCTTCCATAGCTGCTGACTACTGAATATATACTAGTTAATATGGTACTGGCTGCAAGGCACCTCAATATCTAGTGAGGAATTCAACAGGAAGTTTACACAGTTCAAAGAGAAAAGGCCTGTGCATAGCAGGCTGCCAAACTATTTTCTTATAGAAAATTGAAATTTATCTGGGTGGTTTTAGAACCATGTGATTGCAATATGGAAAAAAATATTTAAAAACTTTAGAGGACTATGATATTATTATTAATAATATCTTCTTCATTGAGTCCTCAAAATTTGGGATAGAGTATATGCAATTATTAAGAATATTCATCCTATAAACCTTCCTTTATGTCTTGATATGGATAAAAAATTCATAAATTTAAAACAAGTGGGTTTTGTCTTAATATAAAAACAACTATTGGGTTCTTCAGAAAGGATGCAGATTCGGCACAAATATATAGTTTCTTCTTTCTACTAAATGTAGGTGGAGATCATTTTTTGTCTCTTATTGGCTCCAGTGGGTTTCTATAGTTTTCAGATCTAGTTGTTCATTGAGTATATGAAAGACTAGAGGGTATGCTTAGGAAAAAAAATGGATGCAGTGTGGTTTTCCATCGCTGATAATTTTGTACATAAAAGAATTCTAGGTGATATGAGATACTTTTGTCATTCATGTTCCAAGAGCTAAGGCTAGTACAGACAGGCTAATACTGACTGGCTACTTCACAATGCTCCCTGTTTTCCTTGGTGTCAGCCACAGTCCTTTTCTCAACATGCCAGTGCTGATTTTACCCACGACCTATCACTCAGTTACAAAGGTTTAAAATCTCGTGATGGGTGTTTACTCCTGTTGTGGGATATCCCTAAGGGAACCGTGGACGTGGGTTTTCAATGGGTCTGTGGGCATTGTTTAACAGTAAGAATGGACACTGCATCCATCCATTTCTGCAGCTACTCGGGAGTAGTGAGGAGTCTCTGCTTTCCAAGTTTACGGAGCAGACTTCAGATGCCATTCTGCATGGTGGTCTTTAAACCCATGAAGTAGTCCTGGCTTGTGCTGACTTGAAAGGACATCTTGGAAAGCAAACAGTCCTTCTGGAAGTGTCACAAGCAAGTTTGGAACAATAGATCCTGTTGCATCTAAAACTTAAAAGATATTTTATTGAGTTCTTAGGAATTTAACATGATGTGTTTTGATCATGGTCACCCTTCAGTTACTCCCATATCTGCCCATATCTGCTCTCTCTGCCCTGCTGCCTTGCCCACCCAACTTTGAAGTTTCTTCTTTTTCCCCTCCCCCATCATGTCCTGAGGCTGACCCACCAAGGGTTACATAATCATAGAAATCTGACTGTCCTCCCAGCAGCTATAAAATGCCAATAGCTCTTCAGTTAGCGATGAGATTTTGTTTCCACCTCCCCTGTCAACTACATTCTAGGAATTTGGCTAGGGCTTCTTCAGGACTTGTGCATGCTCATAGTTGCTATGAGTTTGTTTGGGCAAATACCCTGTTGTGTCTGCAAGACACTGCTTCCTGATGCTCTCCATTTCCTCCGGCTCTTAGAACCACTGTCTGCTAAGATCCCTGGCCCTTGGAGGGAGTGTTGGGATGTGTAAATCCCATTTAGGGCCGAGGACTCCACAGTCCCTCATTCTCTGAACATTGACTAGTTAAAGGTCTCTGTGTTAATTGGCATCTATTTATTGCAAGAAGCTTCTCTGATGACAGCTGATAGATGCACTGATGTTTGAGAATAGCAATAAGTCATCAGAAGTCATTTTAATATTATGTCCATTTAACAGAACAATAGTATTCGGTTTTCCTCTAGGGCCTATGACCTGTCTAGCCACATGTTCTTGGTTTTAACAGTGACAGGAATGGGGTCCATCTACTCTAGAAAATGAACTCTAGAAAACATGTTTTGTGGTCAAATATATTTAAAAGAAAGGAAGGAAGGAAAGAAAGAAGGAAGGAAAGAAGGAAGGAAAGAAGGAAGGAAAGGAGGAAGGAAGGAAGGAAGAAAGAATAAGACCTCAAAATGAGATTGTCTTATTCATACTGCAGTAGTTAGTAGGGAAAAAGAAATTACCCTATAATGGCCACAAAGCAGTTGCTACAATCTGGTTGTCTTGGCCAATTTTCTTCCTCCTCACCTCCAAATTGGAGTAAAAGGAAAACCTGCCAGCAAGGTCTATAAGGCAATCAAGTAGAAGATGGAGGAGGTTTGGAGCAAGCTCCCCTTTGTAGACAGAAGTTTCTGTCCTGCCCTGTCCCACAACTGTCAGTCCCAAGGAAACACAGAGAAGCTTAAGTTAACTATAAATTGTTTGGCCTTTTACCTCAGGCTTATTATCAACTAATTTTTACAACCTACACAAAGAACAGTCCACCTGGACAGTCCTGAAGCAGTTTAACATGGTTGCCACCTCCTTCTCCCCCTCCTCTTTTTTAAAATACCTTTTATTTATTCATTTGCCTATCAAAGTACAATATTATTTTGTTCTTATACATTTCAACTACTACATTCCTCTTCCTCTTGATACACTCTAACAGGTCACTGCCTTAAAAGTTGTTGGAATTTGTGTGTGTGTTTGTGTACATGATCTCCTTTTTCTGTCTTGTCTTTGAAATATACTATTTTTTTCTTTCTTGATCCAATCTGTCAGTAAGACTTTCCCCTAAGCTTTCTTGTTTGATTTTCTCAATTCTTTATTTCCAGTTACATTTCAGTTTGGCTTTTTTTTTCAGAGGTTCTCTCTCTTCATATCTTGAGTTGTTTTTTGTTATCCCCACTCAACTGTTTGTGTTTTGGGAGTCTTCAAGCATCTCTCCTTATCCTCCTTAGTCATATTTATAGGTACCATTTCAAAGTCCTTGCCTTGTGCATCAGCTAAGTTGCCTTTGTCAGGGGTTATTACAGTGGTGGTACCCACTGAGTCCAGATAGTGCTGCCTGCTGGAATTTTGACTGAGCTTGTTGGCCTGGCCTTGTGATGGTGACCGTGGTTGTAGTGAGCTCCTGAGAGCAACAGCCATGCTGTGTGCAGAAAACAGCACTTCATAGTATTTGTCCCAAGACTGTGGCTCTTACAATCTTTCTGGATTACTAAGCCTTGTGAGGAGGAAGGGGTTAACACAGTTTATTCTCATGATATTTTATGTCTTGAGAGAGAAAAGTTGTGGAATATGTATTTCACAGAAACGTTTCCTCTAAGACTTATACTTTCTGCTGTGCACTTCTGCAGTTCCGTAAGTTAGAGAACTCATTGAATAAGTGTACTCTCTATAAGAGTAAAATTCCTGCCAGGCAGAGGTGGCACACACCTTTAATCCCAGCACTTTGGAGGCAGAGGCAGGTGGATCTCTGAGTTTTAGGTTAGTCAGGTCTACAGAGTGAGTACCAGCACTATACTAGGGCATCAGAAAGAAACCCTGTCTCAAAAAACAAAATTAAGCCAAAGGGTTAAAAAAAAGGCAAAAAAGAAAAGAATAAAAAGATCAAAAGTAAAAATCCTGCATGAGAAGTCATACAATTGGGTGTTGCATCTATACTGGAACCAAGGGCTGTGGAGGCTGCGTGTAAAAGTATCATTGGCTGGACCTCTGAAAGGGTGAAGTCAAGAAGAGGCATTGAGGACTCCAATGGCACAGACCGCCCCGACCCATCAGACACCTTCCGACCCATCAGATACCTTCTTCTGCTGAATGATCTGATCGGAATCTGGGGCTGACAGGACGTCCCATCGTGATGAGTAGGGTGAGCATGGCCTGCCTAGAAAGAGCATAGGGAACAGACAGGCTGGACCACAATGTAAAAGAAGATGGCCAGTGGTAGGAACAGGAAACTGGAAAGGATAGAATGGAGAAAGCGGGGGGTGGGGTGGAATTTATAGTTTGTACGATGCAGCCATTTGCTAACATTTGTAAGAATGTTTGTGGAGATATTATATTGCTTTCTCTCTGGATTTGTGGCCCAAAAGCTACTGGTAAGTGTCAGTAAAGGAATCTCTTTATGCTGTGGTCCCCTGGGAGTCTGCCACCGAGTCCTCCTGAACCTCTGCGTGTTTGCCATAGTCCCAAGCAGCTTTCTAATTCCTCTAAGGGGATAATGGCTTCCAGGAAAGCAGCATCCTGTGATCCGCAAGCAGCTGCCTTCATCCCTGTTGGAGCAACTCAAACAGGAGCCTGAGCGTCTCTCAAATTCGATTCACCTGGAAATGGGAAAGTAGCACATCAAGTCAAGTAATTAGCTTTGTTTTTGTTTTTTTGGTTAAAGGTGTTACATTTGCAAGTTTGTACAATTTGGCAGCTGCGGGAAGGATTTAAATGTGTTTGGTAGCAAGAAAGTTCAATTCAAATTATATGAAGATTGAAAAAAAATGAGACCTCAATGAAGCGTCTTCGGAGGAGCGATGGATGGAAGGTGGATCGCTCACTTCTTCATGTCCCTGAACACAAGTCTCTCCAGTGTTTGATGAAAACATGGTGTTCTCAAACCCGTTCCTCATCTCTTCACCAGTGATTTGGGGACATGGGGAAGCAGTCTTCCAATGTTTCCCAAAGAGACGAGGATCTTTAAGGCTCTAAGAGTAGCACATGGAGCCACCAAGATGATGCCTTGATTAAATTTGTGCTGATCATGGGCCATACTGAAAGATGGGTGTGGCCCATCCATGGAGCCTGGGGACTGGCTAGGGAGAAAGACACAGCTTGAGCTTGGTGCTTCAGGGGATGCTAATTATGCCCAGTGCTTTGCCCATGCTTTCCTTGGCCTCAGTCCTTTATAAGCATGTCCAGGAGTCGGGACGTGATGAGTAGAGGTGCCATCAGCTGTGACGATCCTTTCTATGATAGAAGCATGGATTGTTCTAGAATATGCAAGTCTGCTTCCAAAGTGTCCTTCAAGCTCTGGATCTGGGTTTGAGATGTAGTGATCACCCCTTCCGAGTTAAGTGACTAAAGATGCCAGTTAGCAAGGCACATAGGTTTGAGCCAGCTTTCTGTATTTATTTTTCCAAAGGATTTGTTGGGGGTCAACTATCCATCATGCAACTATGCAGTGAGACTTTGGAAAACCCACAAGAGCCTGTTCTGCATTTGTGGGCCATGGTGAGGCAGAGAAGAATAAGTAGGAAATTCAGTAGAGTCACCAGGGCTAGGGCGGGAGTGGCGGTGAATGCCGCGGCTTGAATGGCCATCTCCTGAACTCGTGTCCGAATTTAGCAGTCACGGCAACTGCCTTAAATGGTGCGGAACTTCAAGAGATGACCAAGGCCATCCATTCTTGTGGAAACCAGTTCCAGGAAAACAGCAGCCTAACTTGGTTCTCCCCCGCCTCACACGCAAGCCTTTTCATCAGAGTCCTGTCCAGGTGCAGCCTTTCCATCAGGGAGTTCTAGCCCCCAGAATGACAACCAAATTAATTATTATTGTTTAATCATTACATGGTCTGTGATAGTCTCCCAAAGTGGCAGAGACAGACAATGACCAGGGAGATATGGGCATTTGTAAAAGCACCCAAGAGGAAATCAAGGCAGGCTTCTTGGTGGCAGAACCTGAGGGACAGACAGTAAAGTGATTTGCTGCAAAGATTCTATTTAGAACAACCTGCCGATGGGAATGCTCAACCCAGAGCAAGCGTTTGCACGCTATGGAATTTCCCATCTGCCTGAAGAAAAAAGAGGCCCAGGAGAGAGGGAAGATGGCACGGGGTGAGTTTTGATAACCAAGTTCTTCTGCTTATGAGACAGACTGCTCTTTCTCCAGGTCAGGGGATGGGGAAGGAAGACAAAGAAGTAGAGGTGGTGACCTTGATGAGAAGACAGTGACATGGGAATTATACGGAGTGTGAGGACGGAGGGCAGACTCCAAAGAGATTGAGGAGCTGGAAATGAAAGTTTGTTCTAGACCCGACACAAAACTGAGGAAGAGAACCAGATTAGAGAGGGCCGAGTCCTCTGGGCTTGTCCAGTGATGTGTATGAAGTGCTATCCACAAAGATAGGAAAAAGAGGAAGAACAGGTCTTGGGAAAAGATAAATTGGTCATGAAGAAGTTGAACATTAAATGGTGAGTATACAACAGGTGCTTAATAAGTATCTGTAGACTGAACCAGTGGATAAAAGTTTGCAATCTGGGAAGGGGGCTTTCGGATGGAGATTTTGGGGAGAGAGTTTCTATTCTGAGGTCTTCAGAGTACACATAAAAGTTAACTTTTGGGAGCTGCTGTTGAGGTTCAAGAGAAAGAGGGTGGAGAGGGGTGGAGGGCACAGGAACTAAATGCTGAGCAATACCAGCCTCTCAAGACAGGCACACCAAGAAGCGGTGTCAGGAGGGCTTCTGTGCAGAGGGACATAAGCAGAAGTAAATTCAAGGGAAGGCTAGGAAGATGGTACAGTCAATAAAGGGTTTGCCGTGCAAATTAAGAGGTTTGATCCCTAATACCCATGTAAAGATTAGGTCAGCGATATGCCTTTAATCCTGTTTCTGGGAATGCAGAGACAGAGGCATCCCTGGGCCAGCTAGTCTGGTCTAATTGGAATTTCTGGGCTCAGGGAGAGGTCCTGCCTCAGAAACTAAGGTGGAGAGTGATGGAGGACAACATTCAATGTCTACCTCTGGCTTCTGCTTCCATTTTCCTCACTCGGGCTAGTGCATGCATACACAATAACATGTACGTATGCACAGCAGAAAAAGAGGAAGGAGCAGGAAAAGAAAACTACTAAATAAAAGAGGTGATAGGAAAAACCCTTAAACTTCTGGTAGCCTGGAGGGCAGAAACTTTTGCTTAGTTTGTTTTTGGATACTGATGTTGACTGAATCGTGCCTCCTCCGAACTCATAGTTTGAATCCTTATCCACTTCATGGCTCTCTCTCCACACAGGAACCTGAGGAGGCAGTTAGGGACGAGGGAGTGAAGTTGTGTGTCTCATCGAGTCTGATCGAGAAGAAGTACCACCTCTTGCTCATTCTTCCTCTCTTGTCCTCACTCTGTGATGAGCCAGCCACACGGAGAAGCCGAGCTACCTGTGGGTTAGGAAGAGGGCCCCGCTCTCAGATTTCAGTTTTCCTAACAAGAAGAAAGGAAATGCCTGCTGTTTGAGTTCCTGTCTGTGATGTTTTCTGATGGCAGTCTAAGCTGACTAAGATAGTACCGGACAGCTCAGAGTTGCTTGGTAAATAGAGTAATCAATATTGCTTCAGTGAGCTGAATGAATGAGTCATCCTTTGGCGTGGTTACAGACACGCTACCCCTCAGTACAGTGTGATGGTACCTCGGGGGCGGGGGCGGGAGAGAAGAGGGGAACCTGCTAGCTAGGATGACAGTCCTGGGTGCTCAGGGAGAATGGGAGGCAGCCTTGGCTGTGACTAAATACAAGGGAAGGCTTAGACAAAGGTTCAGAACTCAAATGTTCTGCTTGGCTTTTCTTCTTACCCTTTGATGGGCTTGGCTCTGAAATTGGAGACAGTTCTTGGCCAATTATTTGGTGTGTGTGTGTGTGTGTGTGTGTGTGTTCGTGTGTGTGTGTGCAAGTCTCCTAACTGTAGATAAGTCTATCTGAATTTAAGTGTATTTAGCCATTGGCTATTGCACCACACAAAGGAATAGCACCCTAAGCTGACAATGTGATTCCTCGAGTAAACAGAAGGACACTGTGTGACAATAACTGGGATAATTGCAGTTCATGTGTTACAGCATTTGCCACGAAAGCCCTTTCTGAATTACCTTTTACCGTGTGCGATATAAATAAATAGTATAAAACTTTGTAAGTTATTTGGAAAAAATAAAATTTCCAAGGAAATGTAAGATGAAAGAGACTGAATTCTCTTAAGCTGAGCATTACCTCCCAATCACTCACTGATCTGTAATAAAGAGTAGCCGTTATGCTTGGCAGCCAAGAATTGGAATTATCTTCAAGCCACCATCAGGAAGACAGAGTAGATCTGAAGTTTCAGCTTATGAGAGGACTTTGGTTGAGCTACTGGCGTACAAATATACTTTCTTTGTATTGGCTATAGAGTGGAATGATAAGGCTTCGCATTGCCTTCTGGTTCCTGTGCATCCTTGCAGGTTCCAAGCTTAACATTGCAGCACCTTCAAAGTCTAATGTAGCATGAGTAATAAAAACACAGAGTCAGATATTGGGGTTCAACCCGAAGATCAGAGAGGCAAAACAATTAAGCTACTAGAGAAGGCTTACCACTATCAAGGCTGGGCGACCACCAACTATGCAGACTAAGCCTCTCTCTCCTCTCATTTTATATTTCCTCTAGTGCTGGGATTAAAGGCGTGTGACTCCCTAGGACTGGGATAAAGGTGTGAGCCACCACCACCTGGATTTGTTTCTGCGTTGATCTTGTGTAGCCCAGGGTGGCCTTGAACTCCTGGAGATCCACCTGCCTCTGCCTCCTGAGTGCTGGGGTCAGAAGTGTATGTCACTGTTGCCCGATCTCTAGTGGCTTTAGCTTTGCCTCTGGTCTTCAGACAGGATTTATTTATCAAAAGGCAAATAATATGCCCCTATAGTCTACTATTCGGAAAAGGCCTTTGGATGAGAAAATCTTAGTAAAATCCAGGGGCTTCCAGGGGGTCCCACCACAGGCGGCAGACTTTGACTGAGGAAATAACAACTCTACATCCTGTTGCTAGGGGAAGCAGATGCTGAAAGCCTAGTATCTGGATGGGTGCACTGTTATTTGGAAATGGGGTCACAACTTGTAAGTGATCACCTGGGTTGGGTAAAAAATGAATCATGTATGGCAACAAAGCAGCTTGTAGGTGGGGATTGATTACAATAGGTGTGAAGGAATTCTCTGGGTTGATTGGAATAGTCAAATGTTCATACTTTGAATGACATGGTTTTTAATGGTAAAATCTATCCATATTTGTCAGCCTGCATACTTAACATATGCCCATTATATTGTGTATGGAGTTGGCTTCCAAAACAAAACTCTAAGGTCAAAATCTGGGAGTCAACTAAAAGAGAAGCAATGCCCAAACTATCTTTAAAAGGAGGAGCCCTTGAGAAGGGAACTCATTATACTTCGGCTTAGAGGAAAACTGTATCAAATCAGGACTCAAAAACATGTTCTTTGCTGGCATGTTCACTCACTTCTGTGATTTCAGTGCTTTGGAGGCTGCATCAGGAGGATCATCATGGGTGTAGAGCCATCCTGGGCTACACAGTGAGTTCCGGGATAGCCTGGGCTTCAGACTGAGACTTTGTCTTAAAAAGAAAAGAGAGAAAATAGAAGCCAAAAGGGAAGGAAAGGACGAACACACACACATACTCACACTCACCATTTATAATCAGGGTAATGTTCAATCTGAGCAGAGATAAACTTCCCATCTCAGTGCAGTAACCACGCTAGTAATACAAGCTATGATGCGACTACATCCTCATTCTACTTCTCCCATGTTTTTGTAGAGGGACAATGGTTTTGTAAATGTAAAAAGTCTTCTGTGTGGCTGGAGAGGAAGCAGTGTCTGGTCCTTATCCTGCCTGGTTAAGAACTAAAATGAAACGCTCTCTGGTGAATCATGCGGCCAAGCGTTGCCAGTTATGTGTCGAGATTGGATGAGTTTTGAAGTTGGATTTTATGGCTCCAGTTGCTGTGGCGGTAGGAAGATAGCATCCCAGAAAAAAAAAAAACGCAGCTGGCAAAGTACTGGATGGCCATGATCACGTGGGAAGTCAGTTTTCAGCGATGGTCATTTGGACAGATGGGATATCATTTTGTCATTTGAAGTATCAAGAAAGGAAATTAGCCCATATTTGGTGACCTAACAATGACCAGACAGGATGCTACGGATTCAAGTTCTCAGAGGCGGACCTTGCGCTTGAGTTTCTCCTCAGCGGGATGAGGTGATAAAAATGACTTCAGTTCAGGGAGGAAGATGATAAATGGCTGAGAACAACAGACACCCTGAGGAGGGAGCGCTCGGGGGATGACCGTGAGGATAAGGTGCTGCTTAGGCCAAACCCCAAGAAGGCACATGTGTTTTCTACCAAGTAAGGGAAGTGGATAGTCTAAGAAAAAAGAAGACAGGCTTTGGGGGTCTTTGGAACACGGGGTTCCATTTGCCTGAAGCCCAGGCTGCCTGTTGGAGGTGATAAACTAGAAAGGGCAGGTCTGCGAGAGAGGAAGGCCTTGGCTCTTAGGGAAGCTGGGGTTTGGGATGACGATGGAGCTTGGACAAGGTAGAACCTGCAGCAATGCAAAGTCAGGAAGAGAAATCGGTGGTGGGAAGAGGGCAGAGGTCGGGGGAGGAAATAAACAGGAGGAGGGGTGCCTGGAAGGCTCCTTGGATGGGTGCAGCGAGAGGCAGTTGAAAGAGGCCGGGGAAGCACTGGGAAGGGAGAGAGTACAAAGCTATAAGCTCAGGTTTTGATTCTTGGCTGGCTATAGACAACAAAAGAGTGTCAGGCCCTAGAGGAAGCAGCGTGAGACAAACCCATGTTCTCGTCTTCACCTGGGCATGCCAGGAGGCCACAGCAGTCGAATGTGCTCAGTGTGGGAGTCAAGAGAGAAGAGAGAAAGGAAAATCCAGGAGGAAATTGGTGGCTAGAGCACCACAGGACAATCAGCACGATGAGCCATGTTTTCCCCACAACCCCTGGTCATGGGAGCCTGAATGCTATGCCAAAACTGTCTTTCTTGGGCTATCTCAGGCTAACCGGAATTATAGCCTTCTTCACAGCCGAAGTCCCTGAGATGATAGCTGCCTTCCCACCCTACCTTTTCCTCATAGGCCTCCACCCCACGTTTCTCTTTTCCATTCCAACTTTCCTTGGCTCTCTTGTCTTCTACTCTTTCTCCCTCCTTTCTTGCACACTCTTGTTTTGGACTGACTTGGAAAATGGGTGGCCATGGTTGACCTACAAAAGATACCACTGGCACCAGGAGTCAACCGTATCTCCAACAAAGGGTTAACAACCATTCTTGGTGATGCCTACTTGATTGTTTCTCTGTGCAGTACCAGAACTCGAATCCGGGCCTTCCCATATGCTAAGCGAGTGCATGTTGTGTACACCACTCCTCTCAATATGTATTTATATTAGGTATTTATGGCCATTGTAGATTGTTGAGGGGGCTGTGTTCTGATATTATAACCTTTAGTCTTGCCAAAAACAAACAAACAAACAAAAACAATGCGCAGTTATCTTTAGTCTTTTTTCTATCGCTTTCTTTGTACTGGCTCAGGTGCCACTCATAAATCTCCCAGTAACAGCCTGGGGTCCTAGGGCCAGAGACTGGCCACTCCTGGCATTGTGATTAGAGTCACCTAATACCTAAGGTGGTGACTAACATCTGGCAACAAAGGCTTCACCAGGCCTCCTGTGTCCTGGGAGCCAGGTTGAGGACCTTAGGCAGGGCACCTCATTCCTCTGCGTTGTGCTGTGGGGGAGAGATGAACTGATAACCAGGTGCATCCAGGCGCAAGCACCGCTGGAAGAGACCTCTGTCTACAACCAATGCCTGAATGACTGGGAACTTGAGATCAGTTTAAAGCCAAGCTGCTTTATACTCCCAGCTCTCAGATGAAAATATCTTTTGGGGGTATGTGTTTATGGACAACAGTCAATGGGCTCTGGGCGGAGAGGGTCGTGGGTTTGGTTAATGAGGTGGGGGAGTATAGCATTTCAGTTGGAAATGTATCCCTGGAATGCCAAAATATTTATTGCAAAGTCTGACCCTCCTTATGCCACTGGTAGGGTGGCCGTTGAGCATCTCACTCAGAGGTGAAGTGGGGCTAGAGCGTTTGATCCAAACGTATTCCAGAAGGCTTTTCTTGTTAAATCACGTTATTTAGGGAGACCCTCCTCCCCTGGCAGAGTTTGTAAACTCGAGCTCTACACACTTTGACGGCCATTCGAGTTTAGCTGTGAACCTGTGATTTACTGTCAGCCCTGTTCTATCTATAGCAGAAAGCACGGGACACTTCTGGCTCCACAGGTAGGGAGCAAAGGGAGCTGGAGTTTCTTCTAGGAACGCAGCCGCTGCCGCTGCCTCTAGCTGTGCTTCTGCTGTCTCTCAGCAGACAGCAAGTCTCCCCGACTCCCGATTCCCACTGCCATTCATCCAGCGCAGAAGCCCAGCTGCCGCGTCTGCCGGGAGGGGCTGCCAAGTGCCCTGCCTACTGGCGGCTTCCCGAGAGTCCCTGCCACTTCACATACAAACACATCCTCACAGGCTCTGGCTTGATCACACAGCGAGCCACTCGATCATTGGAGCACATTCCTTCCTTCCTTCCTTCTTAACTGTCTCGGCCCTCACCTCTACAAACCCATGGAACATTTCTGGAAAGGCGCTCTTGAACCAGCAGGGTAGGATCGGTTTTTGATTTCTCTCTCTGTAGCTTGAGCATTTTGAGAAAGCAACTTACCTTTCTGCCTACTGTCTGTATCCTAGCCGGAGAGGAGGCTGTGCTATTTTTCTATCAGGGGGATCTGCGCGGCTCCTTTTTTCCCCCCCTTTCTGGACTTGTAGGATTCTTTGTATCGTTTATATATAATTTGGCAGGCTCAGATTGTTAAAAAGCCCCATGAAGTGCTTGCTTTTGCATGTGTTTTAAAGAGGCATTTGAAAATTGAAAGTGTGGCTTACAGAAACTAAATCTTCTGTAAAAAGATTGCTGGCCATGAAGAGAAATATCTGCGATTCACCTAATGTGCTTTTAACCCTTTCTTTGCTGTCACTCATACTTATGGATGCCAAACTTAACTTTGTCTATGGATTTAAATCAGCTTAGCTGTATATCATCCAAAATGATCTGTTTTTCTAAGAATTAGATAAGCAATTACTCAGTAGAAAATATTTTTAAAGTGTTACTATTAGTAACAGCAACCTTGACATTTGCCTGTCAAAGAGTATCAGGTACTCCTTGGGAGTATATGGGATAGCAATTAAAGTCAAATGCTAATGGGTGTTTTGGGGATATCAGGTTGGGGAAAGGCAGTTTTTATTTTTTTAAAAAGTATAAACATATCTTTTATTACAGTAACAGGTGTGTATGTATGAGCAGTCAGAATTTAATTCAATACTGGATTATAAACTTCTTTTTACCTCTTTGTCATTCAGGTATTTGATTTCATGCGCCCCTACCTCAAGTGAACCCAGAGGGTCCATTTGTAGAATTCAAGAGCTGGAAGGCAGGGGAGGCTTTCAAAAGTTTCTGATTAGCCGGACAGGGTTATCTAATTGCCAGGGCTGTGGTTAAGGGCCCCAGGTGATATTTTATAGGAAAACGTCTCATGCCACGTTCAGTTTTCTCAAGTTTTGGTTGCATAACCTGTGGAAGGCAGGGACACCCATGTGCGCCTAACTGAAGGTTTTTCTGAATCATAGCCGCATGAGAATTTCAAAAGGAAGCGAATTTGGTACTGGGGTCCAACAAAAACAGAAAAGGCAAGCTGGGCGAATCTGTGATGGCTATGCTGGAAGGGACCCCTTGGTGAGCGGTTGTTTTTTTTTTTTTTTGGCAGATGTGGAAGCTGAAGGCTGGTCGTTTTTTCTTGACTCCAAGTACAGGTCTTCCTATATATGCTCCATCTCCGCTCTCCTGGCCCTAGATGCCTCCTGTGTCCTCCAATGCTAAATATAGCTAGCTGTCTGCGGCTGGCTGCATATGCAACCACACACTCCATCCTATTCGCCATATCTCAGTTACAGATACGGTTACCATCCTCCCAGGGTTATTCTATGCACACACTACATGCTTCCAGCCAGCAAGAAGACCGAATCAAACAGAAAGAGAGACAAACAGAGACAGATTGGAGCCTGGCACCCAGCACATAGGCACATCAGGAAAAAGCGGCCTGTGGCTTAGTCTGCATTTGTTGCAAACCTAGTCCTCCTGGGGGTGGGGACATGGCTGCCGGAGAGCCCTCTGCTCCCTCACACCCCCTGCAGCGAATCCCAGCAGCAAAGAGCAGGAAAGTTAAGTTCAGGGAAGCGGTGCTTAGGGCGCGCTCGCGCTGTGATGTTTCCAGCAGTGCCTGAAAGCAGCAGCCCCCCGGTAGGCGGCTTCCAGCAGGTTTGCGGTGTCTAAGATCAGGGAAGACCAGAATGTAAAGTTGGAGAACCCGGGAGTGGCGGGGTGCGCTCGCTGGAGTTGGGTCACCTGGGCTCTGCAGGATCGCTCTGCCCCCGGGCAGGGCCAGGGCCAGTGCTCACGCCAAGGGTACCTGCGCTGCATCGCCTCTAACTGCGGGCTCTGCTTTTTTTCTTCCAGGTGGCCCGTCCGCTGCTGAGCCTTCTGCGTGCGCGGGGAGCCTCTCTGTGCCTGGCCGGCTGCAACTAACCATGACCATGACCCTCCACACCAAAGCCTCGGGAATGGCCTTGCTGCATCAGATCCAAGGAAACGAGCTGGAGCCCCTCAACCGCCCGCAGCTCAAAATGCCCCTGGAGAGGGCCCTGGGCGAGGTGTATGTGGACGGCAGCAAGCCCGCCGTGTTCAACTACCCCGAGAGTGCCGCCTACGAGTTCAACGCTGCCGCCGCCGCCGCTGCCTCCGCGCCGGTCTATGGCCAGTCGGGCATCGCCTATGGCCCCGGGTCCGAGGCTGCCGCCTTCGGTGCCAGCAGCCTGGGGGCTTTTCCCCAGCTCAACAGCGTGTCGCCGAGTCCGCTGATGCTACTGCACCCGCCGCCGCCGCAGTTGTCGCCCTTCCTGCACCCGCACGGCCAGCAGGTGCCCTACTACCTGGAGAATGAGCCTAGCGCCTACGCCGCCGTGCGCGACCCCGGCCCTCCCGCCTTCTACAGGTACCCGCTCCACGTCGGGTTGGCCGCCGTGCCAGGGCTGACTCGGGGAGGGAGCAAGAGAGGGGGAAACATCACGGGCCACAGATCGCCCCCTCCCACTCCTCGGGGAAGTCAGGAAGGATTCTCTGCGCAGCCTGCCTTCTCTCCTTGGGCAGCTTTAAACCGATAACAGTAACAACAGCAAGAACAGTATTCTCTTCCCGCAGTTTCTGTAGGAGAGGCAGATTCAAAAGGCCCGTGTTTCCTAACTACACAACCACTAGAAAAACAGTCCAAAGAAGTTATTTCTGGGAGAACACCCCAAAGCGAATAAACCCCACGTGGCCAGGGGGTTTGTGCAAGGGCCTCCTTTATTATTTAAAGATGGAGGTGTTTGTGGTTAATGGAGCTCAGGGGTAATTTATTTGTCATTATTTTTAAAAAAATGTTTCAGTGTGTCGGGTTCAATGCTCTTTTATTTAGAGTATTGGACTGAAAATATGCAAGGTATACGCTAGATGATGAGGTTTTTAAGCAGAGGTGCCTACGGATCTTTTTCCCTGTCTTCCCCAGTCCAGGGTTCTAGATTCAGTTCCGGTTGCTCAGAAGAGCTGGTATGGGAGTTGAATGGGTCTCAGCAAGTTTTGATTTCTGGCTGAGTTCGAGTTAGAGTAGACTGCTGGCGTATGACTTCTGACAGCTGGGAATTCATAGGTGTCCCATGTATTTAGAATCTACCACGCAGAGGCAACAGCGCAGTAATACCCTGCAGCTAAGTTTCATGTCTGGTCCAGCTGGCAGAGAACGCTCTGGAGCGGCATGCAGGTTAGCTCCGTCCTGCCCCGCAGGCAGGCACTGTGAAAGAAGCCATGCAGTCCAGGACACGGGGGAATCCAGGGCACAGACTCTCGGTGACCTAAGTGACTACTGTTTTGTGTCTTCAATTTTAGCTTCTCCTAAGAGATTATTATTATTATTATTATTGTTGTTGTTGTTGTCCTTACTTTTGATGTCCCTTTCCTCTCATTTCTCCTTTGCCCCGTGGGCCTGCAGAAGGAGTAGGTGGGTGGGTCTGGTAAACACCCACCTGTAGAGTTGCCTAGGGGTCAACAATCCATGGGACAGGATCGTATACATCTTCTGATGCCCACATGCTGCTGAATCTAAGCTAGCCCACTGTAGCTCCTGGCATTTGGCTCCTGCCTGTGTCCAGACCTTCTGCATTACAAGCCTTGGACCATTTTTTTGATCAGTGTTCTTTGTCCAGATGTATTTACAGCAGAAGAAACAGGACCAACGTGCAGATTGGCCCCAGAGGCTATTGAAGGGTGATTTCTCGGTATAGCCAAACTCACCTCCAACCCACACAGGGAACCAAAGCATCAGATACTGAGGTGGATCCAGGCCCAGATTTCACATTCAGGATGAACAGTGACCAAAACTTTTTTTTTTAATTTTTTGGGTTCAAATTAATCTAACTTGCTTTAATTCAGGGTTAATATGGAAGAGGAAAATGATTTCTTCTTTCGACTTTTTTTCTTCTAAGTCTGAAGAACAAAATCTAGCGATTAAGACTAATTCATCCTTTTTGAATTCCTTGATGTGGAGGAGAGAGTTGGGAAGACGTGAGTCCTGTAACCTTGTGATGGAGTTCCCAAAGTACTTTCTCTTCCATTTAATTTTCAGTTCTTTTATTGCAAATTAATGCCACTGAATTTCAATGGGGACTAATGAGCGGCTCTGTGGCGGGTTATTTACTGCCCTGCTGATAATTACAAAGCGAGCATGGGAAAAAAAAAGAGGGATCACATTTTATTCAACACCGTCCATCATCTCTGTGGCAAAGACTCTCACCACAGAATACCCCATCTTAAACTTTTACTCCAAGTAATATTCAGATACTTAAAAAATACAAAACGACAAGGGATTCTTATAAAAAGTAAAGCAAAGAAAATGTTGCACACAGGTGGAGTTCTGGGTGGAAATTTAGTTTTAGATTTTCTTATTTGGCTCATTTTCTATAACACCTTTGCTGTTTTGCTTGAATTCTGTCTGTTATTACTTAGGGAAAAAGGAAAGTGCCTATGCAAATGTTTCAAGTGGGCATTTATGATAGATTTTTTTTTCTTTCTGAGATTTTCGTTTTTGAATAACTCTGGATTAATAAAAAAAAAAGAAAGAAAGAAAACAGTTGAACAAGCTCTTTTCAAAAATCGTCACTCTTCCTAAGTAGTTCTCAATCATTTGGGGGCTGAAAGCTGAGCTTTGACAAACTGCTTCTCATGGTCCAGAGGACGATGAAGTCAGTTTACCAGGTCCAGGTTCTGAAAACAGAACGAAGCCTAAAAGAATAGTGTTTTAGCGCGCATGAGAACACAGTTTTGGCCGGTTCTGACTTTCTTTGCCTATGGATGCCAGACTCGTGAAAAGTATATTTCTTACTGTGGGTTGAGGTTAAAGAAGTTTGGAAGATACAGATCTAAAATGGACTCAGGAGAAAATAAACCACTTACGCAAGTGGCTGTAGTTTTATTTATGCAAACCCCAAAGCTAATTGGTCTATCTTCACTTTATTTCTCCCGTACATGTTACCTTGGTGTCTGCGGCCCAGCCAGACTAGGATTGACTATTTCTAATGGTGGAATAGGGATACTTTGTGAACTCCCCACCTGGGTGTCCCAGTGGCCATAGGGATGGTCCGGGAATTTGGATGAAGTTTGAATCACTCAACATCTACCTGTTACGGCTACCTTCTCCATTAGCCACAGCATGCAGCCATTTTCAGATATGAGGAGAAGGAGCAGGTAACATTGCTTGGGGCTTGTAATAAAGCAAGAAATGCTGTCACCTGCCAAGATAACTTGTTATTGAGACACGATACGTTTCGATACGTTCATAATAAACAAGTTGTGGTTTTATGGGCAGTGTCTTACTGAAAATTTCATGGAAGTCATTTTATCCAGAATTCGTCTTTAGCTTTTAGCCAGCTTTGAGGATTTCAAAGAAAGTTAAAGATGAAACAGTTATTGTGACCATAATTAAAAAAAATTTTAACATGGATGTTTATTGATGCCCGGATATTATAATTTTAGTTTAGTCAGTATTTCTAAGGGCAGCACACTGGCCACCTTTCTAACAAAATGAAGCCAAAGTTAACAAATGCATGGGCGGACCTTCCACATCAGCCAAACCCCTGGTCCTTTCGAGATGGTGTCTGTATAGTTTGGAGAACTGGTTTGTGTGTGGCGATCACTGAAGACTACTTCTCAGCTTTGAGATGTTCCAGGGAGAGAGTTGAGGGACAGATGTTCAAGTTTCCCATAATTCCTCCCATGCATTCGAATGAGCTGGCCACTTTTTTTCTTTCAGCTATGACATGTTTTAATCATTTAGGTTGTCGCTGACTACCTGACACATCAAACGGATCTAAGAATAGCACCACACACTCTGGAAGCAGCGTATGCTTGGATCTAAAGGGTACCACATCTCTGAACCCCTTTTCTTTTTCTCCGGCCCCGTGCGGCTTGGGCCCATCTAGGAGAGAGCTCTTAGGGGTAACTGTCACTCATTCCCAACTTCTGCCTATATTAACTTGGATCCCATTCCGCAGTTTTTGTTACTTATGCGTTATGAATATACGTATATGTGTGTGTGTGCTGTGAAATTCATAATTTGAGAAAATTCAGGTTGAGCATTTTTGATTTCTTATGCTTTAAAAACTTAGATGGCCGGGGCAGCGGGCAGCAGGGAGGACTACAAAGGATGCCCCTGCACGATGATGAGAACATGGCGCTTTTCTGTCTGAGACGGAACACGTGAAGGCAGTGTGGTGGCCCCACAAGCATGCGGCATTTGCTATTGCCTTACCCACATTGCCTGTCAGTGCGCTTGTGTGCGCTACAGCCAGGGACAGATCCGAGTGGCCAGGGGTTTTGTTAGAAACAGAGTGACGGCAACATGAAATCATCTTTTCCTGCAAGCCAAATCTAGATGGAATCTTTATTACTCCGTGACATTCATTTGCTCGTCATAAAGAAACATGTGTGTTATAGATGCTTTTCTAGAATATCCACAGTCCAAGAGGTCTATAAAAATTTAGTATCAGGAAATTCACAGATCTGAATCACGTTTTTACCAACTCCGTGCAATACGCAGATGAACCCTCTTCTGTCTTCCCTGTGACGTCAGCATTATTTTCGGGTAATTTGGGAAGGTCCAGGATGAGGGAGCAGTGTACCGAGTGCCCCCCCCCCCCCCCCACCTTCTGTCTCAGGAAACTGTGAACGGGGAGAAAGGAGTAAATTAGCTTTTCATTTCAATGTTGAGTTTCGGTTCCTTATTCAGGAAAGGAAAACGTGGAATGGCTATACTTGTTTCGAATCAAAATGCGTACTCCCAGAGAGATTCTAGATAAATCCAAAAAGTAGAGCTGTTTGCACACACACCTAACAGAGTGGAAACATATGGACTTTCACCAAGAGAAGGCAGCAGTTCATCAAAGTTACGAAGAAGTTTTATTTTACAGGTTCGGCTCTTGCAGTGAGCTGGTGGATAATTTTGTTTTGTAAAGAGCTCACTCTTCATCCTACCATCTTACTCCTTAGTGCTGAATGGTCTGGAAGTTAAGGGGACACCTTTATGATACGCTTTGTCTTAGGACTGGGGAAAAAAGGCATATTTGATATGTTCTGTGCTTGGAGAATATTATTAGGAATTCCAGGAAAACATTTGACTTACTTAATCAATAGTGTTTAAAAATAATGTTTACTTATCTATATTTTATTAAAATGTGATGGTTAGAAATATAACTGTTTAGGGTCCAGCTAACAGAATTTTATGTAGTTTATTGAAGCAGTGATTTCAAGTAACATGGTCTAAACACTAAGGTTGTGGTTACCATTTATAATTGATAGGGCAGTGTGGTGGTGACCTAGGATGGCAGTGTGGAAGACGGTGGTAATGACGGTAATGGTGAAGGAGGAAGATGATGATGATGATGATGATGATGATGATGATAGTAACTGTATGGGGCTCCATCTGGATCAGAAGTGTTTTCTGTGTAGCACGGGGATGTTTATCCTACACACACTGAAATCTTCTAATACATTTGATTTATTTTGATTATTTAGCTATAATTTAGAAAAAATTCCAGGGGGCTGGAGAGATGGCTCAGAGGTTAAGAGCACTCACTGGCTGCTCTTCCAGAGGTCCTGAGTTCAATTCCCAGCAACCACATGGTGGCTCACAACCATCTGTAATGAGATATGGTGCCCTCTTCTGACCTATAGAGATATATGTGGTTATAATACTGTATACATAATAAATAAATGAATCTTTAAAAAAAAAGAACAGAAAAAATTCCAATGATATTATCTATCAAATTAATACTTCAGTCCTACTAAGTGCCGTAAACTGCTATGTAGAAATGCCAATCTCCTTCAAGCCATAAACAAATGTGGGGTTCCCCATCCTTTGAATTTTTAAGAGGGACAAATGTTGTTATGTGTTCGTTCCCCCAACTTTTTCCTACTGGGCTCAGTCATCTTTAACAAGGTGGTAGACTTGGTTTTTTTTTTCCCTGTAATTTTCTCATTTTTGGAGTTCCTGGGCCTTGTACATAGAAACACCGTGAAGGTTTGCTTTGTGTTAGTGGCGTTTGTCAAGGAGCGTTCAGATATAGGCGCATTAAAGCGAGCCCTTCAAATTCAGAGCCTTTCTGTGGATCCGGAGAGTGGAGAGGGCCCTCAGCCGTGATTTCATCCAGCTTGGAAGTCGCTCAGCTGTCCCCCCCCTTCTCTTTCTCTCAGCTCTATTCTAGTCCTGCGTTCTGCGGCCTCAGTTCCTTCCTTGACTTCCAAACGCCAGCACATGTAGGGGTCCCGGGAGTGGACTGGGGGTGTTCCGCAGTAGCCAGCAGGCAGCTTTGCTGTTGTTGTTTGAAACTTAGAGGTTTTTTATTTGTTCTAAGACCGCAAAAACAAAATTATTAGCTCTTAGTTTCTCATAACTGATAGCCTCAGTTATTAGGTTAGAAACTGCCCTCTGCACACCAACCCCTTTTCTTCGTCATCTTTTTTTTTTTTAATTTTCAATTCATTCTCATATTTCCTTGTTTTCTTTATCTTCAAATAAGCGAAAATGTCACACTCCCCTTAAACGCTCCCTGGCTTTTCGTGCCATCATCAAGCTTTCCTTTCTTTATGCATCTGTTTATGCTTGGATTTCTCCTTCACCTTTCCTGGCTTATTTCTCTCTAGACCTAGTTCATCTATTATTTTAACGACATTGGAACAGGTCCGGGGACTTCCTCTTTACCATAGGAAAGCCGATAGTTGGTGGATGTGCGTTCGTAACTCAGAAGGTCATGGACTAGATGGAGAATTCCAAAAAGGATCTCCCGTCTCAGCTTTATGGCTAGAAATTTGAAGGAAAACAAGGAAGCCATTTCCACTTAGTTAAGTGGCTTGGGTAGTTTATTTCTTCCTCCATTTGGTTCCCCTCTTCCAAACTGAGAAGAGCGTGGAGGCCATAGAGGCCATACTTTACAAGAAAATACACTTTAGCGTTCCCAGGAAGGCATATGACAGTACTGCCTCTAACAGCCAGGAAATCTTACTGACTGGCAGTTCAAATTCAGCTTTTTCCTTTTCGGTGTGTGTGTGTGTGTGTGTGTGTTGTGTGTGGTGTGTGTATATGTGTGTGGTGTGTGTGTGTGTGTGTGTGTGTGTGTGTATGTGTGTAGGGAGGCAATGTGTATGGCATACAGATAGCTAAAAGTGCCATTTGGGCCATTGTTCTTTGGAGTTCTAGAACCGTGCGCGTCTGTGCAAGGCCTTTATGCTAGTTTTCTGCCTCCACGAAAACACTCATCGGAAAAGCAGTTTGAACCTAACGACAATGCACTTTCCTTATATCAGGAAAGCATTTAAACGGTGCTTTGTGGAGACACTGTCAAACTTTCGCTATTCTCCGTTGTCAGAAATATGATTGATTTTAAAGATATTTTGTGGAGACGGGTTTTTGTTTGGAGGTAGACTTTAGAGTATTTCTGCCGGGATATTTCCAGCAGTTTGGAGTGAGAGGATGCAGTTCCCAGTTTGAGTACAAGATTCAAGTTTTTTCAGAAGGTGTTTTCAGAAGGTGCTTTCTGTTAGGCATTTTAGTCATAGGAAAAAGGATTGTGGGGCCTTGGGAAGTCTCTTTGGTTTCTATACCCAGGATATTTGAGCACTGACGGGTCCAAATAGACACTGGGTCTGATTTACGTCCATTCCCCTCAATCCGCTGTGAAGCTGTCTGTGGCTGTGAGTTGAGAGGCTGATGGTTCGGGGAAAGGATGGAGGCAATTGGGAAGCCTCCGCTGCAGCAGCCTCTTGGGTAAGGCCACGCAGGAAGGACTGGCTGTTTTGATGCCTTCGGAAGTATGTGGAAAGTCTGTGGATCTCTCCTTCCCTAAAGAATGAATACACAAAAAAGGGTCCGGAGGGCACACGGTCAGCCCTCATTTACTATAGATTCAGTCCTTAAAAACTCGCTCATTGGAATTGATCAGAAGCCCCCCCCCCCCCCCCCCCCCCCCAGTCCACAGAGAGGAGGATACTTTCTTAGCCTTTTCCGGCCGTGTGTGGCATGACGAAAACTCGAACTCATCTACTTTGTATCTTCTTTTCTAAGGCTGAACCGACAGACTTTCATATTGCTTCACACTGTAAGTGTGTCCTTTTGGGGGTGTATTAGAGGCAGAGTGTTGGCATTTTTGTCTCTTTTGTTTGTGTTTTTACTGTGTGTGATGCCCCCGGGCACGGCACTGAAGTGCTTTCTAGTGTTTCTTAGTGCCAAAGGCGGCCAGAGATAAGCTGTGTTTAGCTGTAACTTGTACTGTGGTTGACTGAGTTCGATGTTAATGAATCAACAGTTTATATTGTTTTAAGCCGAAACACACATACAGTAAGGTTTTGTGTTGATCGGTTGGTAAACTGTGACCAGAATCTTCCAGAAACCCAGCCTGTTTTCTTCTCAGAGAGCAAGGGTTTAGTACCCATTAACCGTGCATTCACGGTGACGTCACAGAACGTATCTACTGGGAATAATTAAGGATATAATGAAAACACGTGCTTGGGAGCCAGGCCGCCTGTGTCTGCCTTCGGCCTCGACTCTTGTCTAGTTGGGATCTTTGGCAAGTCACTTAATTGTGTGCCAAGGTATAGCCATGTGGAAGATGCCAATCAGAACAGGAACTACATATTTGGGATGTTGTGAAGACTGAGTTCATAGATGCCTAGTGCTCGAGATGTGAGCTTGCCATGTGCCTGTGGTTTTGCGCCAGCCTTTTAATTTATTTCTCCCCACTTCCTCTCCCACTCTTTTTCCCCCCTCTCCACCCCCTTTTTGCTGAGGCAGGCTCTCACTCTATAGCCAAGGCTGTCCTTGAGTTCATAGACTTCCTAAACCCGGGAACCACCAACCCCGGCAATATTTATTCCTTCTTTAAAAGGAGGTTGAGCGATATCCATCAGCAAAGAAGAGAGGGGCTCTCTGTGAGCCCATGGTGCTTATCGCTTCCTTCTCTTTAATTTGCCTACAAGGAACCAGCTTTAATGCCCCATTGTGATGAGAAGTTGAAGTTTTCCAACCAGAAGGAAGCAGGAAGCTAATATTTCTTGAAATGCCCGGGATATGCCAGGTACTATGTTGGCAGAGAACAAAGCAAGCAACAGCCTCCAAATAAGTGAGAAGCATTCAGTCGATAAGGAGGAGGGCAAGGCCTTAGATCTGGTGGGGTGAAGCAATCCCAGAGAGGGAAGGGTGAGGTGAGGGTGAGCCACTTGTGGGGGAAGCTGTCACATGCTAGGCAGGGAGGATGTTCTTCTATTAGTTGGGGCCAAGGGGCATGTCTAAGCATCTACAGTGGTAGCTTGATACTGCTGGTGGCCTCAGGGAATGGAGGACGAGATGTAGAAATTACTCAGGCCTGGGTCTTCTCTCAGAGGTTCTGATCGTTGCTCTGAGGTGAAAGCTAAGATAGACAGATAAAAAAAACAACAACAATGTACAGCTCCATAGGGCTTTTCTAGTTAGTTGTCCCTTGTCTTGCAGTTTTCTTGACTGTCTGCACTACCCACCCCCACCCTTCAAACCACTTCACATGCACGGGCTCTCTAGTGCAGTCCTGGAGATGGAGATGTGGAGGTGGTGGCAATGTTCCTGGTGGCCTCCATGGTTTTGTTATGCTTGAAACTGTGAACCAAACTGATTCAAATGATTCCCTGGGGAGCCTGTCCTCCAGTGTGGATGCCTGAGGCAGGGCAGAGAGGGTGCTGAGGACAAACGTAACTGCCGCACCCCTTTCTCCTCCTCCTCTTTCCAAAACTGAAATGGAGGCGAGGCAATTTTGGTTGATGTAGACACAAAGAAGAACAGAAGGGTGTGGGCTTTTGCCACAGGATAGCTAGATGAAATTAGGAAATAACCTAAAATCATGGGTATAAACCCACACATCCGGTTCTCTTGAATGATCTGGATTTTGCTCGGTGGTTAGATAGTTTAATGTGATGGAAGCCCTTCCATCACCCCACTCTCCCTGCCGCCCCAGTAGGGTTCTCTTCCATTTAGGCCTGTCAGAGAGTTACCAGGATGTTTGTGGTGGATATAACCTCCAGAACCTGCAATTAAATTCACATCGGTGTCTAAAAAAATCGAGCTGTGCCTCTGGAAAGTTCCTGAAAGTGGTTTTTATTTCAAATATAAAGATCTCACCATGATAATGAACTCACAGATAAGATTATCACACAGCTAGCTTACGGTAGCTTCTCCAACAGCCACGTCTCCGCTTGCAAACTCTGTCCATTGCAGTGAGCTTCCGTACGGATGGAATGGCCATTTCAAAGCCATGCAGCTTCAATTAGGGTTGCCCAGGCTCGCCATCAACTCCATTTGTATGTACTTGTCCACAACAAAGGAAAAAAAAAAAAAAACCCGGCTAAGTAGAAACTGGAAGAACAATGAGCTTTCTCTGGTTATCATTTCTGATGGATAGGAATCACGATTTATAAAATCAAACTAGCTCCCCCACTCAATCTATGGAATTCAACCTTATTTGAATAAGTCTGTGTTTGCCATTAGGAAGTAATTTTATCCAGGGACCCAGAAACTTGAGAAAACTTCCGTTTCTTGAGATGTTTATAGTGACCGACTATGATGGGCATAAAGGTAGTGCCAGTCAGTTTGTGGTATGCCTTTAAACACAGACATGGCAGTTCTTCCCATATGCCTCTTGGCATCACTGTCTGCTTTTTTGTTTATGGCTGGTCCTTCTTTATTGCGGTTGGAGATACCGGTCTTTCCACTTCAGAATTTAGGTTTGCTTATCTGATTGGTCTTCCCCAGCTTAAGTACCTCAGTGCTTCCTCAAAGGTCACATTCTAAGTGGGGTGACAGTCAGACCCTTGCCATTTCATTCCAGTCAGTCTCCTATGATTGCTCTCAGATGCTCTCGTCCAAAGCCAAGCACTCCTCGCCTCTTCTTTGTTAGGATCCTAGTACTGGGAAGTCAAAGCTCCTCTCAAATGCTGCCTCTGTCTAGTGTGCTTTACAGTATCTGTGGTTAACAATATTTTACCTCTTTGTTACCTTTATTGTGGTATCTATGGATTTTCTTTCATTTGACTCTAAAGAAATTGGTCTCTTCTGTTTGTATCATCAATTACAGCAATTTCATAGATATCCTTAATTAACTCATAGATGTATTCACTCAACAAACTCCATTGTGTTTTGATCTAGTCCTGAATCCTATGGCAGGTACAAAGATTTGACACATTGTTCTCAAGGGTTTTATAGTCAGGGAGGCAAATAAGAGTCTACAAAGAAATGACAGTGGACTAAGAATCCCACTAGAGGTTCTGTGGAGAGCATTAACAAAGAGTCAGTTTACAGTCCTAGCTCACTGAGGCAGAGGTCACAGAAGGGTTGACTGAGCAAGGGATACTCGTCTGGGGGTCTTGAAGAATGAGGATGCAGCCAGGAGCTGGGCAAGGCTGTGAGCAGACCTGAGCTTGACTTGCTCAGGCAGTTCATCCTTGCAATCCCATCCCATGGAACTGCAAATACATAGCCAAATTGTTTCATTGGAAAAAAAAGTGAACGTAAATTGTTAAGACTCAAAGTTATGAATAATAATATTACCAGCTTGTGTGCTTGGGGGGTTTCAAGCATAGTGTACCGACACCTTGTTGATTAATTTACAGAGATGATCTTGTTTAATTTTTATGCCAGCCCTCATAACCAGTACAATTATTGTTCTCATTTATGGATGAAGGAACTAAATTTCAAAGAGGGTCACGGAACCAGAACTAGAGAACCAGGGAAGCAAAGTCTAAAAGATGAAGCTGAAACCTTAAACGGCCAGAATTCTTTGTGGAAAAAGAGTCGGGATGCCTTCTGCCAGCGATCAAATCTCTGGCCTATTGGTCTCTTAGATTATTGGCAATGTCTTTATTTTTTGACTGTGACAATGCTTTCATCTTTGACTGTGTCCTCAGGCTGCTGCCTTCATTTTATGGGAAGTGGCTATTTTTATGATTCTTACTAAAACGTGTATTTAAACAATTTTCCATTAAGTAGGGGGATGTTTTCTCTTCTACTATCAGAAGGAGCTATTAAATGTTATCCTAACAGTGCTTGCTGATAGCAACCTTATTAATTTCTTTGCATGTGAACTCAATCTGAGAATCTGAAATTGGGTTGGAGTTACGGTGTTCTTTTGGTCCAGTCCTCTGTCCACGTTTATAAGATCATAAAGCCATAGTGTTTTTAATCTAGAGGAGAGGCTAGCCAATGCTCTGCTTTTAGCCTTTTTGCTTTTGTGGAGATGAGACCTCAGCTTCTCAGCATTTTAACCTGAAGAGAGACCTTAGACATGATTTCTTTCTACTCTTTCATTTTCTGGATGAAGAAAATGAAGTCCCGAGAGGCAAAGTGACTTTCCGCAAGGTTCTCAGACTGGGAGAGCATAGTCAGGGCTTTGCTGAAGATCGACTCCCGTCCTCTCCCTCACACTTAAAAGACAGAAGCACAGTCAGTCCCATCCACCCGGGGACACTGACTGCATCTGAGTTAATTGTTGTAGTTCAGGCATTTGCAATGGAAGCTTAACAAAAACAAAATGGAATGAGGGAATGGTTGATTCTGGTTGCTAAGAAATTAACATGATGGCTGAAGCAAGTGTACTGGCTGCACCTGCCCAGACTGTCCATCTGTTTAATTGGTCCATGGTCCATGCGAGCAATGCTAACCTCTGTTTGGAGTTCAGCTTTAGCTCCACGGTGGAGACGCATCTCCTATACTTATGTTTAGATTGTTTTCTCTCTGCCCTAATTATTATATTGTTTACTTTTGATTGAAGATTACCTTCCTTGTTTTCTCTTTTTTTTTTCCTGTTTCCAAAGCTTAAAGGTTAGGCATTACCTTGCCAGATTTCTCTAGAGCCTCAGATTGACTCTCTTCAGATTTCAAGAGTGGTTGGATGCTGTTTTAACTCTTTTCTTACCGATGCAAGGAGCTCACATGAGGTCATTTTAGAAATGACAGAATTGAAGGACACAGGTTGTTGCTGCTGAAATTCTGTGTCTTCTCGGAGACTAATTTATAAGCTTAGTGCTGACTTTGTCCTGCTTCCTATGAACATTTTCCCTCTGTAGTTGAATGTTGTCCCAGGAAATGAACTGTAAATTTCATAAGCACAACAATGGATGGAGCCACATGCGAGGTGTGGAATTAGGATTCCCAATAGATGGTCAGCACATTTATTGTGGCTGGTGGTTTTATAACTACAAAACAAAATGACAGCTTGCTCTGTGGGAATTTATATTTACCCAGATAGGGTCTAGAATTAAGGAGGTGAACAACGGTTTTTTCACTTTAACGGTTTTTTAAGAAGTTAAGGAATTATTAGAACTGTCAGTTAAAGTATTTGAAAAGGCATCAGCCACCATTTTACACTTCACAGCACTGTGAAGCGAGCAAGTGCGAATTGAATATGCTTTTATTGGCACTGTATATCTCTGTGTGTAAACACGAGCCTGTTTGAGGGAGAAGATGCCCCATGGACTTCTTTACATTGGTTTTTATGTTTCCTTTTCCCTTTGTGAACAATTGTAGGTCAATAAGTATTTTCTTCTGTTTTGAAAAACTTCTGTCACTATCTTTTCAGTAGTGTGACTTTCACTAGGGAAGCACATCTATTCTTGTGATATTTTGAGAGGTCCTTGTCCTGCACTCTAAGGCGGTCCCTGGACATAAGTGATACTGGGTGTAAGACTGTCAGGTGGATGACAACTTATAAGTCAATCCTTCTCTATGGAAGGTGATCATTTAATCTTGGAGTCAAAGTCTTTCCTCTCTCCTCTCCTCTCCCTTCCTTCTGAGAATGTTGCACTCACATAATCCAAGGTAGCTTTGACCTTACTCTATAGTCAATCATGACCTTGACTTTCTGATTCTCACGCCTCGACCTTCCCAGTGTTGTGAACTCAGGCAGTTGCCACCACACTTATGTCGTGCAGCGCTGACGATTAAACCTCATGCTTGCTAGGCAAGCCGTCTTCCAGTTGAGCTCCCGCTCCAGATGCTAGACCACAGCTTTCTGATGAGCTCTAGCAAATGCTAACATTGGCAGATAGAGGGGAGCGGAGAAAGCTTACTGAAATCCAGGTGCCTCATGGAACTTCCCTACCAACAGATGAAGAATCTTCTTTTTGGTAACTATGGTGGTCTCAATGAAGAGTGTCTCCCATAGACACGGTACTTGAGCCCTAGGTTTGCAGTTGGTGGCTCTCTTTGGGGAGGTGGTTCAGCCTCATTAGTAGAAGTTTGTCAATGTGGGCGTATAGGTTTTGAGAGTACACAGACATTCTCTCTCGGTCTTGTGCCGTGAAGATGTGTGCTCTCAGTTTCCCTCTCCCACCGTTCCCGATACTTTCTGTCACGCCTCCGTGTCACCATGGACTCTTAAACCTCTGAAATGATAGGTGAAAATAAAATCTTTCTTCCATACACTGCTTTTGATCATGGTGTTTTTTTTTTTTTCACAACAGTAGGGTAATTAATACAGTGAGTTGCGCTGGGTGGATCAGGAGATGAAGCCCTCTACCGCCCAGGTCACTACAGGAAACAGGTAAATGTTAATTTAATGGGACAAACTACTGGTCCAGGTGTACGCTCTTGTCGCTCCAGTGGGAGTTGGTCTCTTGAGGAGAAAATAATGAGTAAGCCCGTGATCATCAACGTTTTCTACTGTTGAGAGCTCAAGGATGTAATTGCGGCGGGCCCCACCCATCTTTACTGCCTTCCTTAAACGTGTCATATTTGGGGCTTCCAGATCAAATGCAAGCTGCAATTTCAGATAAGTAACGAATAACTTGTAAATTATGCCTCATGTGACAATTTGTTAAAAATTTGTTTTCTAAATCTGAAATTCAAATTTGACCATTGCCTTGCATTTTATTTATTATCTTATTGGGATAATCTGGCAACCTTTCTTGAGTGGCCTGTTCATTGTGTTTGGGCTTTGAAGCCCCAGGGACAGCTTCTCTGTCAGACAGAACTTTCTAGTTATTATACAGATGTCACTTGTCCTCTTCTATCTGAGTCTGTGGAAGCACACTGATAAAGAAGTTCTCACTCATGTTTTTTTGAAATTGATATTGACCAGGAGAGTGACTGTAGGTCTAGATCAAGCATGGACTATGCCATTATTTAGATAATGATAAATCTTGATAAATATGTATTTTGATAATTATAAAAATAAATGAAGTATAAGGAAAATATTACAAGATATATGGGGGAGAAAGCAAAGGACAGGGATTGGTAAAGAGGCCTTGCTTGTAATTGTGAATGTCTCTGAGCACTATAGAAACAATGTTTCTTTCTGTAGTCACAGGGTGATTCTCTTAATTTTGTGGCATTATAGAACTTCAGAAATAGGGGCTCAGAAAGCAAGTCTCAAAAAATTTCCCTAAAATAAGAAAGTTTAGGAAGGATCACACATTCCTCTCAATGAGGCGTGGATGAGCCCTGCACTCCCGGCTTCCACCTGTCTGTTCAGTTTGCCGCACTTTGAGTTTGTTGGCTTCTGGCAGGAAAACTTGAGCTTGACCGTGGCTTGAGAGGTAGGTGGCTTGCTATTTGAGGGGCTGCATGTGTGCATACAGGCGCGGAAGCACAGGGCAGCTCCTGTGAAGAGTGGGGTTTGGAGGGAAACCAAGGACACAGTCTAAGATAGCGATCTTTGGAGTACAGACCCCATTAACTGTCGTTGTGTGGTTTTCTAGGGTTGCTTCTCTGAAATCCTCTTGATGAAAACACAGAGAAAAGGAACTGGAGAGTTCCTGAGCCCTCTGAGATATCTCCTTTTACCCTGATCTAATGCAAGGGTACTAAAGGGTTCCCAGAAGCACATTCCAGGATGTTTCTGGGAAATGAAGTTGGCACAAGGCTGGAAGTATGCCATCCAGGGTTTCCAGGTGCTTAGAATACGTGTGGCCTTAGCTCTCAGAAACCCAGCCCAGTGGGCTACCAGATGAATTATTGGCCCCCAGTGCGAGCTGCATTCAAAGAAAACACCGGGGATGGGGAAGAGCGTGAAATCCAAGATTTCTGGTTGAGTTTGTTTCTTGACTCGGTAACTAGGAGAAACAACTAATAGGACAACCAGAGAATTTCTGACCCAGCACAATGTTTGCTTTGAGTATTATGTATAAGAGAAATAAGAACATAGAATGTTAACATTGATTTTCCTCTGAGCCAGGTCAAACAGAATAGAGGAAGTGGAGGCTGGGAGTCTATGCTCTTGCACCAGGAGACCTCCTGCTGCTTCCAGTACCACTGTGTGGACAAACCCATCGGAGGATGCTATCTAGAAATGAGAAGGTTTTCAGATTCAGAAACCTGCTAAGTTGGGAGCTGGGACAATCTGTGCTGGGGGTCAGCAACATGGTTGTTCCTCAAGTCGTCAGCCAGCTTTACCTGCTGCCTAACTTGTTCCTCAGGCTCCAAAAACCCTTGTTTTATTAAATTTGTTGACTCCCTGGGTACTGCATGGCACTTTTGCTCTTATTTATTGGAGAGTTATTAAAGTAACTGTTAACAACCAGGTGTACAAGGAGCAGCAGAGCCTGTCTGACAAGCCCCCACTTCATCCAGTTGAAGTTGTCACGTCTCCAGCTTGCTTCAATGGGTGGCTGGCTGACTCAGTTTGTTCATTCATGCTTTCAGCACAGATTAACTATTTACTGTATGCTAGGCATGGTTCTAAGTCCTGTAAAAGAAACTCTGAAGAAAGCTAGAAGAAAGGATGACCCAAAGAAAAAAGGAAAAAGGGAAGGTTTTTGTAGGTTTGAAATAGTCTTAGCTTCCTGAACTCCACCACCAATGACTGAGGAGAAGGTTGGAAGGAAAGATGAGCTGAGAGATCAAACCCGCAATAGCCTAACCCAGGGACCACAGCACTGATGTGTGCACAGGATGCTGGAGAAGAGGACAGATCAAGTATGATGCCAAACACACAGAGATTCTTTCACACAGAACAGCTATCTCACTATGGCAAGGCCGAATCTTACCATAATCCCAGACCAGCTTTGGTGACACCTGTGGGTAGGTGCAAAGGCCTCTTTCAGCTGTGGACCCTGGCACTAGACTTTCCTGGTTACTCCTTCTTGATTTTCCCACTGTCTCTACCAAGAGTCAAGCTCAGAGGGGAAATCAGGTTTCGCTGCTGATACAATAACAAAAGCAATCCCGCTTAATTCTCAGAAGACACAGTGAGGCGCTTTGGTGTAACCAGGAAATGTCTGCAGATGGTGCTATCTGGAGACACAGGAACACACACTGCATGCTATACAGATGTCATAGTGAGCGAAGGTTGGGCTGATGTGCGTGGGCTGATGTGCGTGAGACACCTTGTGAGGGGCAGGAATCCTCCAACCTGTTTGAGGCTTGGACTTGCAACGACTATCTCTCTAACTTAGGATGCCATACAATGTTACTTTCTAGAACATCTCAGCCGCCTTCTAGGTTCGTGTCCCCAGGGCTCCATGTGTACTTAGCAGTCTGGCAACCAAAGAACTGCCATTTCTCACATGGCATGCCTTGACTCTTCCCGCCAGGACGTGTGAGCTCAGAGCCCTCCTCAGCCGTTCAGACTTCTGGCATCATTCAGACCCATGGCGACACCGTCCTACAGCGTCACCTAATAGCCACCCTCGCTGCATGACACTACACAGTTTCTCAGGCTTCGGATCCACTGGACAGTGGGGTCCTGTATTGGGGGCAGCCAGTTATTTGAATTTATTTCAGTGGTATTCTATTCAATTAGATTACGCGTACCTAGCTCTGTGATCCTTTAAATGATAACAGTTATCTTGAGAGGTTAGATAGTAAATCTTCCCCAACAAGTGCTCCATGGCCTTCTTGAGTTCCCCACAGGCAAGGGAAGATGATAGAGAACCCAGAGCTTGGAGTTCTTGTGGGCCACTCCCATTTAGCGGGACTGTCCAAAGAACTCCCTATCAGTCTTTAGGACAAGTCGCTAAGCACTTGACTTGGATTTTCTTCCCACCTTCCTCATGCCATCCCTCCTGCTGGTTTTATTTTCCTTTCCTCTTGCCTCCTATTAGAAAAGCAAGCAGCGTGAGAGTCAGTCCTGTTAGCAGTTGGTAACTAGGGGATGGTTCTTCTTGACAGTTACCTTTGTTGGCATGGGTGTTGCCATCATTATCGGACAAGTAACGAGAAGACTTCACTGTGACACTCCAAACCTCCCCTCCAAACCTCTCTTTTGCACTTTGGTGCTCTTAGGAAAGAATTCTGAGAAATGGGCTGTACCCTCATGGGACTCGTTGAATGAATTCTAGCTGGCCGCAGCTGTTCCTGCTGGTCTGAGCCATGGGAGAGAGAGTCTCAGTTACACACGCTTGGTGCCAGAAGGCATTTAGGGAGCACAGTTGTAATCTCTCATTTTAAAGAGAAAATCAGGTTTAGGGAGGTCTGCTTATGCCATTCAGCTGTTACTGGGTGGATTTCTGTCTAGAGCATGACGGTTCTGACTCGGTCTACAGGCTTGTCACCGCAGCACATGGCCCTCCTTGCTCCATCCTGAAGTTTGTCACTGCTGCGGCTGTGCCTTCTCCAGTGTCATAAGCTTCCCAAATGATTTTTTTTTTTGTAACCAAAAATTCCCACTTGCAATTCTGGACGTGTTTGTGTGAACTTTTCTATGATGACACATTGATTCTCTCTCTCCACGGTGGGATCATAAATAAAATGGTTTATAGCTCATCCTCAAAAGCAGGCAGGAGGCCAGTGCTTAAAAGGGGCTTTTTTGGGTCCTTGGTGCTGTGTGTTTAAGTACGATGCTCGAGGACTCTGCCTGTGTGTGCTCCCCAAGGCAGAGGATGGGCTCTGTCTCTTTTGTATCCTCTGACCTTCAAGCACCCTCTCCTTTTTGTTCACTCTTTATTTCTGTCCATTTCTGGCTGATCAGGAATAGCTGTTCACTCAGCACTGGGCAAAGGTGAGTGACTTTCTCAGTAATCCAACCCGTGCATGAATTTATTCTTCTGACATATGTCACGTTACCTGTGAAAATTAGGCTGGAAATCAGACTTTTTCCTCTTTGAGAAAGAAGGTGTGGAGTCGAATTGCAGCTCTCCCTCCCTCTCTCTTTCCCTCTTTTGTGTCCTCTGCATACCCTGTTTTTTGCCTCTTTGGGCTTCTGGACCTCCCCATTCATTAGCGCTTGTAGCAGATTGGTGTGAGCGAGAAAGGACAGGTGATGAGACTCAAATTGGGTCATTTGGTTACACATTAGTAAGTGACAAAAGATAAAAACGATATTGAGCAAATGGGATTCTTTTTCAGGGACTTGAGACCAGGCTACTCCTGTTTCCCATTAGTGTAGAAAATGAACGCTTGCTTGTATTTTGGGGTGAAGACATTTTTCTTAAGTGAGTGGGAAAACCTCTTGACATTTCATAAAAAGCCTCGCTTTTGAGTGGAGAATGCTAATGTTCTTTGTGCATAAAGAACTTTAGAACTCTTACCTGGAGCATTAGTGATACACCCGTTTTCATTTGCCTGTGAGTTAAAATAGGTATTTTCCAAACTGGGTGTAGTGGGAATGTCTGGTATTCTAACACTTAGGAGGCTGAGACAGGAGGATTGCCATGAATCTAAGGCCAGCCTCAGCTATATACTCTGTACCAGGTCATCCAGGGTTACACTGAAAACCTTTGTCTCAAAAAAAAATATATATGAAATAAAACAAAAAAGAGCTGAAATCACATTTTTAGGAAAAAACTGAAACATTTGTCAATCCATCTTAGCTCACTAACTCCATTTTCATGGAACTCAATAGAGTTTTTCAACCTTTGCTCTGGAAATTAACATTTTCCTCTCAAGACGTATTATTGACCTTGTGGCAAGTAATTACAGGCAATTACTGCGGGGATTTATGAGTCTATGGATGAGTTCCGAGGCGATGACCTTGTTCGCAGATGTGAGATCTTTGTCTTTGGCTTGCAAGGCCTTTGGGTGGAGCTCCCAAGAACGGAGATCTGTGGAGGAGCCTGGGCCCCTGGATTCCGACTGCACTGGTCCTTAGTTCCAGAGTTCACTGACTGTATGACTGACGAGTAGCCTCATCTCTGTGTTCCCTTGCTTCCGAAGCAATTGTGGTTAGATTAATATTGCCATCCTAGTGGTTCTAAGAGGAGTATGGACTAAAGTAGTGATTGCCACAACCATTTATATAGAATGAAAATCTGCTTGCCTACTGGACCAATTCATTTTATCCTGTTAGACAGAGACAATTGGGTTTACTAGGAGTCTAAGGAGGGGACTGGACTGAAGGATGGCTTCCATCACCAGGAAGTTTCCTCTCTTGAAGACACTTTTGTCTGCCCCTTTTAGGGAAGAGTTTCTGCTATGTTTGTAGCTAAAAGATAATAATTTAAAAATAAGTTAAACTCGTCTCACTTAGAGGATTTTATTGCTGTGAAGAGACACCATGACCACAGCAACTCTTACAAATAAACATTTAATTAGGTGGCTGGCTTACAGCTTCAGAGGTTCAGTCCATTATCATCATGGTGGGAAACATGACAGCATGCAGGCAGATGTGGTGCTGGTTGCATCTTGATATGCAGGCCACAGGAAGTCGACTGAGACACTGGGCAGTATCCTGAGCATAGGAAACCTCAATATCTGTGCCCACAGTGACACACTTCCTCCAATAAGGCTATGCCCATTCCAACAAAACCACACCTCCACCACCTATGAGATCATGGGCTCAATTACATTCAAACAACCACATTAATTAGATAATGAATCAAAAGATAGCTAAATGTTCACTGCCTAGACAAACAGTGTAAAGAGCTAGAATCACTTCTAAAAAAGTGAATAGGACCTATTTGTCATGCAGAAAATAATTTATAACTTGCTTATTTCAAAACACAATTATCATTGCTTTGGGTGATGTTTCCCAGACTAAACTCAGGACCCATTTGTATGATAAGAGCGGCAGGGCTGCATCCCCAGCACCCCGGCCGCTTGCTAGTTTATGCCCGAAATAACAACACACAAACTGTATTCATTTAAACACTGCTTGGCCCTTTTAGCTCTAGCCCTTACTGGCTAATTCTGATATCCCGATCAACCCATCTCTAATAATCTGTGAGCACCGGTCTTACCGGGAAGATTCTAGCCTACATCCATCATGGGTCAGAGCTTCATCGTATGTGTCTGCCCGGGAGCTGGGAGCATGGCGTCTCTCTGAGGCGTCTGCTCCCGAGAGGAGAGCTGTCGAGTCTGAGCTCACTTCCTCTTTCTCCCAGCATTCTGTTCTGTTTATTCCTCCCACCTATGTTTTAACCTATCAGGGCCAGCCAAGCAGTTTCTTATTTTTTTTTAACCAATGACCTTCCTCCATCACCCATTGAACTTGAATTCATCTAAAAATGAAGTTTGAGATTTTCCTTTCCAGACTTTTAGTTTAGATAGCGTCCACTCTCATTGACTTTTTCAAATAAAATTTATTTACTTTTGAGGAAACCAAAGAGAACTAGGCCTGATGACATCTTCCTGTAATCCCAGCATTCAGGAAGATTGTCATATGTTCAAGGCCAGCCTGGAACTACAATGAGAAGCCATGTATCAAAAAATATGTCAAAATCTAAATATACAATTGCACATAGATTAGATACACACCCAAGATACATTCTCATTTTTGTCAGAAATCACCTTTGGTTCATGACCATCTACATGAATATTTAAGTGAAAGGGGAACACAAGAGACCATATGCAGTTTGATTCACATGTTTGTCACAAATAAATGTCAATACTTGGTTTTTCATTGCTTTGATACGGTCATCTGTTACAGCAATAGCCTTAACCATGTCACTAATAAATTGTTTTAATCTTTATGAATTGCTATATTAAGTGAGTTTTTCTTGGTTAATTTCCAGTGCAAAGAAATGCAGGTGCATGTCCTTTTTTCATTTCTGTTGCTAGTGTGGTTTGAAGGAGAATGGTTTCCATGGCTTCACAGATTTGAAGACTTCATCGCCAGAGAGTGGCACTATTTGAAAGGATTAGGAGGTGTGGCCTTGCTGGAGAAAGTGCGTCACTTTGAGGTTTCAAAACACCCATTCCAGCTGGACGATGGTGGCCCATGCCTTTAATCCCAGCACTCGGGAGGCAGAGGCAGGCAGATCTCTGTGAGTTCAAGGCCAGCCTGATCAGCAGAGTTATTTCTAGGACAGTCTCTAAGTTTCTAAGCCTCCAAGCCCAGAGTCTCTCTCCCGTTGTAAACCTCTCAGCTACCATGACTACCATGTGCTGCTGCGGTCTCTGCCCTGAAGATGATCAACTAAACCTCAATTGGATGCTTTCCTTTTTGAGAGTTGCCTTGATTATGGCATCCCTTCACAGCAATAGAGCATACAATAGTTGCCGTGACAAACCCTGACAGAAAGCACCATAGATGAGGAAAGAACTTATTTAGCCTGTAATTTCAAATTACAGTCTATTAGTTCAAGGAAGTCAAGGCAGGAGCTCGAGCAGCTGGCCACATCACATCCACAGTTAAGAGCGAAGAGAGAATAAACTTGCCCTTGCTTGCCTGTGTGCTTGCTTGCACTCACTCAGCTAACTTTCTCCTTTCTTACATGGTTTAGGACCCTCTACCTAGAGAATGGTGCCACCCATAGTGGACTGTGTCTTCTATATCAATTAACAATAGAGACAATTCTTCATAGATAAACTCATAGGCTAACTTGTTCTAGATAATTACCCATTAAGACTTTCTCCTAGAGAGGAGGTGCCTAGCTTCACCGCAGCTTGATGTCCCATGGTTGACTGATATACATGGAAGGCCTGCACCTTTTTCAAGGGAAGTGAGAGGAAGTAGTTTGGGGGGGGGCTAGGAGGAGAAGAGGGAGGGGAAACTGTGATAGGGCTGGGAAAGAATTGATTAATTAATAAAGATCTTTTCTCCTTGGTTATGTCAAGTTGGTAGTTAAAATTAATCAGCATAAGGTATTGTAAATTGGTGGGTGATAAACTATATAGAGAATACAGCACCTATATCCTTGGAAAGCTTGTATCCATTTACAAAACAATACATACAAAATGGAACTCTTACTCATTCCACAACCATCTGCTGAATGCCTGCTACATATCAATATCATACAGATACCAGGAGCAACAAGGACTATAGTGATGTCTTTTTCCTGGAGATTAATAGTGAATATACGGTTATACAAAGATTGTGCAGATTCCAGAGTGGTTATATATCAGCTATTATATCCAAGCATTGAGAAATCAGTGACTGCGCCTATAGAAACCCTAGTTTTCACTCAGGAACATTTGTCCTTTGGTCAAGATAGAAGGAAATGTGAACAAAGATCAAAATATTCTCACTAGGTATAGGAAAGGTGATAATGCAAAATTAGCCACCACACAAGGGCTGGAGAGGCACATGGCCAACAAATTGATTAATGATGAATCACTTCCATTTGTTTTATGGTACAATGAATTTTAGTGTAAAGTCTTTAGGGCAGGATGTCCATGGGCTTGAGGAGGAATGTGTACAGTCAAGATTATAAGACCATTCTGTACCTGTAAAGAATACTTTCCTGGGTACCACTATCCCAAAAGATTAAGAAGCCCTTTGGTAGCTGATGAGGGCACAGCTCATCATACTGTGCTGGACATTTATGTGATATAGGGTGCAGTGGGCATGGAATTGGAAAGGTGTGAAACAAGACTCACTGTGACTCCACATTCATTCAGGTTACAAAATCTGTGTGTCAAACACCAAGGATGAGCTGTGAGTCTGTAGCAAGTAAGGTGACTACAGTATCGGCCATACTAAAGTCAATGGCTATGGGAGGAAACACATAGTTAGGACACCCACAAGTATGGGCTCCTCGAATCCATGACTTATTTACACATGTGTCCGTTCAACACTTCTCTGTGCTAACCTCTTCCCCAAGTAGCAGGATACATGAAGTTCACATTTCAAGGGGAAAAACAACGACAAAATAAACAGGCTTAGATGAGGTTGGTTGTGGAGAGGTTAAGTTCTGTCAAGAAACAAATTAGCAAAAGGGTAGAAAGTAGGAGGAAGCCTGGTGTGGAGGGGCTGAGAAATTAGCTGTGGGAAGGAAATGGGTGCTGACCTATAAGGGAGGAAAACGTCCCATTGGAGGGTGTGGGCATGTGAAAATGTGAAGTGGTGGCCCAGCTAAATCAGCCTGGTGACACCTGAGGCTGGGCAAACAAGGGAATGTGTGCTGTAAGAGATGATCAGGGGATAGATTGCATTAGTACTTTCACACCTTGAGAAGACCTTGTCTTCTGGACTGGTGAGGACCCACTAAATGTCTGAATAAGGAAGGGTAAAGTCCTGCCATCTAGAGGGTGACTCAAGGTCTGTGGAAAAAGGACGGGTGGATCATGAGCTCCTTGGACGGAAACAAGCTTGAACCCGGAAGGGCCTGTACCTCATTGCTTCTCAGAAGTGTGGTGCTCTGGATAGAGGAATCAGCAGGTTTCTTTGCCTTAGCAGATCCTAGGACCACATGGAAGGTAGAAGGAGGAGCTGGCTTTCTGAAAAAGACTTGGGGTGAATTTATAGGCATTACACTTGAGATTCAAGGCATACTGAAGAGTGAACAAAAATAAGCAATTCTCCCTTTGGATCTGAAGCCTAGCAGAGGGTGTGTGAGGGCAATGGGGATGACCACACACATCTGAGTTCTTATAAAGAGCAAACGTTGGCTGGGAATAGAAAAGTACCGAGCGAAGAGCCCTGAGTACTGCCATTTAGAAGCCTGGCTGAGGAAGACCAAGTCACCAAGGGTGCAGAGATGTGGTGGTTGAAGCTAGTGTTTAAGGAGGTGAAGAGAGGCAGTGAGGACATTCAGTAAAGGAAACATTCAGTCAAGGAGACGGTGTGATCTGGAGTGCTCAGGACAGGTCTTCTGGATGATGTGAAACTGTAACTAGTTTCCTGGGGAGATGAAAGCATGAGATGGAGGATGAGCCGTTCCTCAGAGGTGGATGCGATACCATCTTGTTTAAGAACAAAAGACAGTAGTGCTCATTAAATCAGGGAAATCGAGAACTTGGGCTGGTTTTTTTCTAATGATTTTTTTTTAACTTGCCTTTTCCCAGTTGTAGCTCCCCTAAGAACACAGGGAGAAACTTGAGAGTTTTGCTTATATGCATTTTAGAATGTTAGTTGTTCTAAAACTGATCTATGGCTTCTTTAAAAGTAGCAATTCATGCATATATGCTATAATAAATGACTGAAAGATGAATGTAGTGTTTTGCAACAATTCATTGTGAAGCAGTTGGCAGGATGAATTTGAGTAACAATGGAATACAAATAATTATTAATTATAGTTCAAACTTTATTATTGATCTCTCAGTCATGAATGACAGAAAACAAGGAATAGAAAAGAAAGGCTGGAGTATATTGAAGATCAAATGGACTAAGTATGATGGGTAAGACACAAAAGGGGTATCTAGTAGGCATTTTTCAGGGCCTACTGTACGTCAGCTAAAATTGCAATAAAATAAGACATGATTTGATTCATATTGGAGCTTACTATTTATGAAGGAAATGTACCCTTATCAGTTGCAACTCACCTGTACCACTGGAAACCATGAGGGGTGCTGTGAGGAGAAAGAGGGGGGATTTTGAGTACACATAATGTTGGGGAATGGCTTCAGTGGGGAAATATGAAGTTAGTTTAATAACATTAAATTAAACTATATTCTGAAGAGAGGACATTTGTTTCCAAACATTTCTTCGAGACTCTAAGCTTTCAACATTAACCAAATGCTAGTCTAGCGGAGCAATAATGATTTTGGATAGCTGGTGCCATTATTTGTGGTTGGAAGAATAGCAGTGTTTGATTGCACTGAGCTTCAAACTTTTGATTAGTGACAATCTTTTCAAGTGAGATTCTTTTATTATGTGCCACTTTTCTCGATTCAAGAGAGCCTATTCTCTGGACTATGTGTAAATATGTCTAAATTTTTCTTTTAATTATGTGGATTGTATCATATTGTCAGTGGCATACCCTCTTGAAAGTACTGAGAAATCAATCAATATAATGAAAGTGCAGCCAGATCAAGGCAGGTGGCTTTCTGATTTCCATAGGTGAATGATGCCACCTCTTCTTCCTCCTCCTCCTAGTCTCTGTCTTCAACAGATCTCTTGCTTCTGCTCACTTTATTTGCCAGTATTCTGTTCTTTAATCACGTGTGTCCCTTATAATTGCAATGCTTTCAAGATTGCCTGATTATTCATCGAGGAAGGCTATTGTAAGAAAAAAGCTGTTTTTTAAAAATTGTGTTAAATAATTGATTTATCTTTTAATTACAACAAAACCAAGGCCCAAAGACTTGGATAGAGTTTGCAAAGTTTCCATCTAGGAAGGCAGAATCTAAAGATCTTTTGAATATGAAAATGGTAAGAACAATTAATTTTGATTTTGTGAAAATAAAGGAAACCAAGGTGGGGGCAAGACCTCTGAGGCTGAGGGAGGAAAAGATTGATGTCCACATAGCTGACACACTTTCTACCAAGGAGGCGTGAGGCTGATGATGGGAGATCTGGGTGATAGGTGCAGTGGACTAAAGCTGGGTCATCACTAGAAGAAAGGGGCAGGGCTAGGACCTGTCACAAGGCTTCTCTGTTCAACTGGTGACCTGCCCTCTTAGTGTTTCTGTGTCTGTGATGAAACGCCATGACCATAAACAACCTGGATAAGAGAGAGTTTGTTTTGGCTTTCAGTTCCACATCACAGTCCATCACAGAAGGATGTCCGGGCAGGAACTCAAACAGGGTAGGAACCTAGAGGCAGGAGTTGATGCAGAGGCCATAGATGATGAGTGCTATGCCTACTGTTGTGATCAAGTATGGTGTAGACTTCTTCTTCCAGTGACCCATTAATATGATCATGTCTGAACTAAGGTGTAGCCTCCTCCAAGGACCTGCTAGTGTGGTCAGGTCTGTGTTCATCTGTGGATGTCTCCTATTGACCCACCATTGTGGGTTATCCTAACTACCCATCATTATTATCACATTTCCAGATGTAGTAGATGCCTCTTAACAGCCCAGATTACGATCAGTTCTGATCTCAGATATGGACAGCATTTTGCTGCCTTGGATTACAGATGATCAGGCCAAGTTCTCCATCCCGAGGACACAGCTCTCTCTCTGTAGAATGCTGTGCCTTATTTGTTTGACCCTTAGGATAGCCAAATAACTTGAAACTGCAAGATGCCATCGGGATTTGCGACCCATGGGAAACTCCCCTTTGTCCTTTCCCCTGATCGATTGAAACTGAAGTTTTAGATCATTTTGAGAGTCTTCCTAGAACAAGCCTGGTTCTCGTTAATATGATCGCTAGTGTTATATACACGATCTCTACCTTGGTTGACACATTGAATTATGGACAGTCAACATTTCCTCTTCTTCTTCGGGATGCCTTCTGCTTTTGTAGCCTGTGTTCATAGTTGGGTTTGTGGCAATCTAGAGTCATCTCAAAGCTAACGTCTAACGAGTGACACTGCTCTGACGCAGAATGTGTTTCTTGTACTTCTCAAGGAATTTTTTTTATCTTTTACTGATTCCTTAAACACAGATTTTGCACATTCCATCTATATTGTGAAAATGATTGCTTCGTTGAGTCATTGACCAATGAATCTATTTACTATCACTATTTACCAAATCAGTGTTTGATTTGAGGCACCGAAAAAGAGAGGGAAAATATTCAACTGAACGAATAAGGTAACTCATAGCAGCAGAGGCCAAGTCCAGGCAAACCTCTCATGTTTAGAACAAGAATAAGCCATTTCAGGTTTCTGAACTTTAAGAGTGGCTGTAAGACAGTCATTCATGATGAATGAAATCTTCAACACTGCAGGATTCTTCTTACAGCCACCGGAATGACTGCAGATAACAACAGCAACAAGAAAGGTACACCAACAAGTTTGCAAGAGAAGACAAAATGTAAATGTCTACTCTCGTCAGAGCCATGCAGCCATGATGGGAAATGACAAATTGTGTATACCTTTTAACTACGGGGCTAGGGAAATAGGACTGCGCTTGCTGAGCAAACATGAGGGCACACGTTCAATACCTGCCACTTACACAAAACCTGGCGGGGTGACGTGTGCTTGTAATTCCAGTGCTGAGGAGGTACAGAGAGGGACAGTCCTTCGGGCTCAACTGACAGTCAGCTTATTCCGATGGGCAAACTCAAGTCCCAGTGAGAAACTTTGTCTCAAATGGCAAGGCAGGTGGTTCGTAAGGAAAAACACCTGGGACTGACCTTTGATTCCCATATGTATTTGCATACGTGTGCACTTACACCTGCACCCACAACTATACACTAACATGCATGCTCACATATACATACCATATACTTAGGATTATCTTATGTTCTCGTGATTTTGTTTATGAATATCTGAAAGAATGAAAATCTGGGTCTTGATATAATATTTGCATAGCCATGTTCATACAACATTGTTAACAATAACTCAAAGGTAGACATTACCCATATGTATGTATGTTTATATGTATGTATATATACATATAAAGTATATGTATACTTGTATTTGTATATGGGTATCTAATCACGTACATATTCACACTCTCACACACTTATAAAATAAATGAATAAAGGGTTAAACCAAGTATATAAAATATATACAATGGAATATTATTTATTGTGAAAAGGGAAAGAAATTCTAGCCCACCCATTGGTGCACACCTGTAATCCATAGGTTGAGAATGTAGGATCAAGAGTGTGAGGCCAGCTTGGGCTTCATTGTGAGTTCAGGGTCATTCTGGGCTACAGAGCAAGAGCCTATCTCCAAAACAAACATCAACAACAACCAATGAAAGAAAAAAGAGAAATGAAGACTTTAGCACATGCAAACACATGGATGGAAATGAAGCATATTATCTTACATACCTACGCTAGACCCCAAATACTCAGATACTTTACCATTGCATTAGATGAAGCTGTTAGAGCCGTGGAATCCACTGAATCAGAAGGTAGAAGGATGGCTGAGAGTAACCCAGGGAAGCGTTATTGTTTAATGTATATGGTTTAGTGTCAGGAGATAAAAAAATTCTAAAGATAGATTGTACATCAACATGGATATACTTAACACCACTTGACACTTGAAATGCTTAGCCCTGTAACTTCTGCTATGTGCATTTTCCTGTAGCCAGAAATAAATAAATGCAGGGCAGTTGTTCTTTCAACTGTGTGGGTGTTGGAAGCAGAACCTCTTCCCAAGCCCCGCACCCTCCATGTTTTTTTTTTTTTTTTTGCTTTCTGTTCCCTAAAAAATAAAACCGTTTACTAACAAGGACTTGTGGTTTGTTGACTTTGTTGAGAGAGAGAGAGAGAGAGAGAGAGAGAGAGAGAGAGAAGAGAAGAGAGTGAGAGAGAGTCTAGATTTAAAAAGCAAACATATGTTATCACACCAAAGGCTTGTCTCTAGTGAAAATAACAAGGCTCTGCGCAGTATAGGTGATGTGGACGACAGTGCCATCTGGCTCACAGGCTCAAAGCAACCTCTTGAGGTCCCAACTGTGGTTTTTGTCTATTGCCTGTTGCACGGATTGGAATTTCTTCTGTGTTCCTTCCTGCTGGATGTTGGTGGAGGTTGGTGGGTGAACCTATTTTCTTCCCTGCCCCATGCAGCCTCAGGTTGGATCTCAGCTCTTGGATCCCCTGCCTTTGTCAATTCACCCTCTTCTTTTATGGGTGAACACGTGGTACCAGGATGAGGAGAGTGCTATTGCCCTTGAGTCTCATCCTGAGTTTTACAAGGAAGTGTTCCCCTCTTCCTTGGTGCCAGTGAGATGGACCCCTGTAGCTTTATACATATTGTCTCACTGGGCTGCCCTGGGTTTCAATCAGGAAGGTTGAAAACACTGTCCCAGACCTGTGGGGTGTCTGCCTGCAGGAGGGTGCTAGCCTAGCTCTGTCGGAGCATGGACCTTGCTGGACTAGGCCTTGAGAGTGACACCCAGACATGTGACATTCTGTTTACCTCCCGAGGCTCATGAATCCCTTTCCCTCCAGAAGGAAATACTTCAGTTTAGAAGGCACCTTGCCATTAGGAGGAATATGCCACACAGTGTGAACGCATCTCTGTTTCTTACACTGAACCACTTTGATAAAACCCAAAGCCTGGTTGTGATGATCTTGACCCTTCACATCCCTGCTGCTGTTGCAAAAAGCACTGTGATGACCTTGACCCTCCGTGTACCCAAGGTATCACAAGGGACACCTGCCACTTTCACTGGTCCTGTGCCACTGTCCATGGTGACAGCTGTGCTGCTGTGTCCATGACCCACTCTCCTGGCGTGGTGATGGTGATCGGGTGACATGTGACAGCCACATGTCTGGATCTTCTCAGCACTCTTTGAGCTTCACCCTGTTCTCACTACCATCAGACTCCCTGTATTAACCTCTGGCTTCCAAGATCCAAGTGCTGAGAGCATGCCATGGACAGGAAACCTTACTGATAATGCATAGAGCCCAGCATCCTGTTCTGTATATCGTTTCTATAAGGCACAGAGAAAGAGACTCAACCTGGAGACATCACTTTTTATGGGAAGACAATTCAATGGGGGGATGAGCTGCTCAGGCATGCTTTGTTTTTCTTTACATTCAACCCAGACTTACGAGCAATAACGACAGGAGGAACCTGGGGCTACCATAGTTAACAGTAATACCACAGTTAGTTTTCTTCAGCTATGGATTGATGCGACAGCATGGTTCTTGTGGGCAGGTCTCTCAGCTTCAGATGGTGTCATGTAGGGTCTTCATTTGTGTGTTTAACTTTTGATTCAGTTTGATTTTCTATGAGAGTTTTGTACATCGTATTGCAGTTAATTAACTTATTGTCTCTCCATATATTTTGTGACTTTGTGACATATTAACTTTTTTTCTCAATTTCTTCTATGTTCCTAGGTTCCAGGTTTTTTTTTTCAGTTACTTGTAAACAAACCTGTGCATCCTGAGCACTAGTTGCTTAGGGGTCAACTCTATTTTGCTATCTATATAGGTAGTTGGGAGAATATTGATTTATTTTGCTATCTATATAGGCTATTGTGAAGATATTGATCTACTTTGCTACCTATATAGGTGGTTGGGAGGATATTGATCTCTTTCCAGTATGTACTATCCATTCATTTAGTCAGTCAACAAACTTGTATTGAGTGTCTACTGTGTGATGGGCACTGAACTAGAGGCCAACAATTATTAAAGTAAAGGGGACTAAATTTGGATCGGGAGAGATGGCTTATCAGTTAAAATCACAGACTGATCTTGCTGAGGACTGGAGTAGGATTCCCAGTACTCATACTGGGCAGCTCACCAAAGCCTGTAACTCAAGTTCCAGGGGGACCTCATCACCCTGGCCTCCACAGACACTTCCATGCTTCCCTTCATTTACATATATGTATCTGTGCACACACACACAAACACACCCAATTAACAATAGCGATAAATATATTTTAAAAAGACACTGTTTGCCCAGTTTATAACTGTTCATCAACTACTCCCATCACCCAAGGCATTGAGTTTATCATCTTAAATATTCATAGCTGCTTCTTTCTGGCTTGAATCATGCAGAGGACATTGGCAAAGAAACAGCACAAAGATTGAAGATTGAAAGGGGAGTCCAACAACATGAGGATAAAATGGAAAGGACGGGTAACAGAATATGAACAAGAATTGGAAGCTTCGAGTCAGTGCTCTCTAAGGATCATTAAAAAGTAAAGAAATCCTATTTGATGCTCCCAACCTCAGAGCTAAGTTATTTAGAGTGGAAAAAGTTGCCCAACTCAGCTGTACTCAAACCAAGGAGCCGATGTTTTGTGAGCTTTATGGCCTATGTAGTTTATGAACCATTAAAATATTGTATACAATATTAATGAGGAAGAAGGGCAGGGGAGGGTTATGAAATATGAGCTGAAAGGAAGGCCAGGGCTATGAGGGGAGGACCAATGAGCATCCATGAGGCTTTGCTGTTTGGGACATGGTAGGGATATGAAGCACGAAGCAGAAGCTTCCTCAACCAAAATGTCCTGGGAGCTTTCTCCACATTAGTTGACTCTGCACATCCAATTCTCTTATAGCATCTTTATTTGACTGAACATGTCTTAAATGTCTTGGGTCAAAATCATGTCAGCTGTTTCCAGGGTCAGATGAGAAATGCAAACTTACTCTTCTTGATTTCATGTGTTTGTTCTCAGCTAGGGACTGTATCTTTCAGTTTGTATGAGCTCTTTGCTAGTCTCTTTCATTCCGAAGACCCTTTTGGGAGTCTTAGATTTGATAACTATACTTTTGTTTTCTTTATCCCAGTCTTCATATAAGATCACACACATACACACACACACACACACACACACACACACACACACCAAAACAAAAAAACATCCTTCACCCTTACCTCCTCACTCCATCCACCTCCATCCACTCTTCCACCACGGGTTTAAGGTAGCTCTAACCTCCCCTTGAAGGTTCTTTCTCAAGCCAAATTCACATCAGCACTTCTCTTGTTGGATTTCTCTGTCCTATTTGACAGACTTGAAGACAAACTCATTTTGTAAAGTGTTCTTAAATCTTTTTTTGTCCTCCATTTTCTTGGTTCCTCCAAAGCTCAGCTTTCTTATTGTGTGTTTTCAACTTCATTCTTGGGATTTGCTCATTCCACGAAGGCTGTAAAGGTTGGGGGTAACCATCTGTGTTCCTCAGCTCTTCCTACTCCATGTGTCTGAATACAGAAACCTCCATCTTCAAATTGTAGTGTCAGGCTGTAAAAATGGTCACCCAGGGTTACCCGAAAACAGACAAAGGCAACAGAAGAATTTGAATTGTTATTGTTTCCCATGTGTCGTCTCTACAGGTCATGATTTCACCCGAGATCCAAATCCTCCAGCTGCTGTAGGCTTTGTCTCCCTTTCCTAAAGACCCTTTGTGGGCCTAGAATGGGAATGAGATTGGTCTCTCTTGGTTCCGAATGAATTGTGAATCTCTGAGAAAATGAAGTTTGCTAGAAACCTGCTAATTTCATTTTGTTCCTTTATAGATAATTTGTTCTGGGGTTTGCAATCCATTTCTTAAGCAAGTTTCTGAAAAATAATTTTTCTTTCAGGTTAATATAACAGGCAAATACTTTTTCCAATGGAGTCAGCAAGAGACAATGAAAGATCAGTGTATATTATGGATCATTATTTCAAAATGTCAGAATTAAGTGGGTCCACTACAACCCCCGCCCCCAGGTCTCTTTCTCTTTAGAGGAAAATGTAAGGCATGCTTCTCAAACGCTAATGGGATTCACTGTGTCTTCTCCCATCCTACCCCCAGGTCCAATTCTGATATTCGACGCCAGAGTGGCCGAGAAAGACTGTCCAATAATGGCGAGAAAGGAGGCATGGCCGTGGAGTCTGCCAAGGAGACTCGCTACTGTGCCGTCTGCAATGACTATGCGTCTGGCTACCATTACGGAGTATGGTCCTGTGAGGGCTGCAAGGCTTTCTTCAAGAGAAGCATTCAAGGTAATAGTGTGTTGTCTACAAATTACTCTATTCATAGCCCGAAAAGCAGAAGAGAACAAGAAAGGAAGACAAGCTCTTTGTTCAAAGCCATTTGTACCAAACATGACTATCTAGGAAGTTCCTCTGTTATCCTTGGTAGAAACCTGGAGGAGAGAGATAGACTCCCAGGAGAAATGGGTGTGCCAGCAAAGCTGCAGCTGAGAATTTCTGCTTCCTCTTGGCAAGATGCAGACAGCTTTGAGAAGTTTTTCTCGAAGAATTAGTAGCTGGATCTCTGGTGCACAGAGAACTATCTCTGGCTTGATTCAGGGATGGCAGATGTACATTCTTATTCTGTTAAAAACTAAGCTTCTACGATGTCGTGTGGTCTTATTGTCTGCATGTAATCATCCTCGGCCTTGTCCAGGTACATATTCTGTTCTGATATTTGCTCCAGACTGATTCTGATTCAAATTGTTCTTTTCCCGTCTTACGTCTTTCTTGACTCAAAGGATGACATGACCTTTTGGCTAGCATAAGCAGACTCAATGTCTGATGACTTATAAGAGGGACATGCCATCAGTACCATGTAGTTACTAAGAACCAGCTGTACCATTTCATTCTCTTGTCTGCCTCAATCATATTTTTGTATGTAGCTCACCAAGTGCAGCTTTTCTGACATCCCATCAGCTATAGGCTACTATTATTTCAGAAATGCCAGTCCTGTTACATCATACAGAATACCAATGGAAAATGTCAGTCATTTTGACTACTGAGGATATATGTGCCGAAACCCTCTTGACAGGGACAGAGGCCTTGTTGGTGCTTTGGGCTTACTGAATTCCTGTTTTGTTTTAGCTGTGGGGTGTTTTTTTTTTTCTCTTCTGACTCTGTTACCCTTAGAGCTTAGTGAACCAAGGTAGAGAAATACAAAGGCTACTTCTGTGATTTCTTCTACGGAAATGCAGACTTAAGGAACTCATTGAGAGCCAGAACCTGCTAGATTAATAGACTCTGACCCAAGAAGAGCGTCTCAGGAACTTTCTTCTGTGGCTCTTCACTGCTCAGATATGGGGCAATGACCGGGGGATGGTACACACATTTATCTTTCCTCCACAGCTGGGAGAACATTTTAAAAAGCTGTTCATATCTTAATAGAGTAGCCTGTGAGGTCAAGGTGGTCCATTTTAAAAGCATTTTCCTTGACACTTATTGCTTTCAACATCTTTTAGAATTCTGCAGTGAGACTTGGACTCTTTTGTCTGTGTTCCTACAAAAATTAATGATATTCTCCATAGCAACTCTTTGTATATATCGCTGTGTTTGAACGTATCATATACAGACCATTAATTTTAATAGCTGATACCATTTTAATTTAGAAAAATAAAACTAAATCTGGATTTAGGTTAGTATAAACATTATAGGCCTTTTGACAGACATCTGAATTTGTGGTTTTACTTTTTATTTTATTTCATAAAATTCAAATTCTCATTATTTTCACCAATAATATTATTACACACAAAAACTCAATGAAGAAAATTTAGGCGTTTAAAAACAAGTTTTGAACACCAGGGAAATTGCTCAGTAGTGAAGCATTTGTCAGAAAAGTGAAGGTTGGAGTATGGGTCCCCAGAATCTATGTAAAAAGCCAGGCACCTACAGCCTCTGCCTATAATTCCAGCCTGAGGGAGGCAGAGATGGGGGTACCTGGGCAAACTGGATGGATAAACCAATTAGAATTGGCAAACTCTGGCTTTGATGGAAGGCCTTGCCTCAAGAAACAAATAAAGTGGAAATTGATTGATAAAGACACTTGACATCAACTTTAGATCTTTACACATATATCCCCATGAACATACACACACACATGAAAAAGATACGATTAGTGGATATGCTCAGCTATGCAGCTGAATAAATCATTTAGTGAAACTGAATTTTTCACCAGCAAAAATCATTTAGGGCAGTAGTCACAAAGATTTTTATTTTAAAGGTCAAGATAGCGATCACTTTGGCTTTTGCAGGCCACACTGCTTTAGGGAGAGAAGCGGGAATCAGCAGGAGCAGCTTTGTGGGACAATGTGCAAATAAGTGGAGGTGGCTAAGCACCCAAGTAACTGTAAATATGGGTCATTGACCAGATCTGACCTGGGGGCTAGAGTATTGTGATCCACGATTTAATTATCATTTGCACTTTTGTAATTCAAGTGTTATTATGTATGAAAGGAGGTCCTCAGGAAGGAAGATTGTAAACCTAAAGTTTTGATTATTCCAATTTTATAGAAACTTAGTCTGTATTTGTCTGGACATTCTAGGGGGAAGTTGAAAGATATGTAAGACACATTTAACAATCTCCAAAGAGCTGGAATTCCTTTGGGAAACTAGAGACAGCTTCCTTTCATTGTACAGAGAATGAGTGTGTGTGGACAAAGCGCCGCCTGGACATAGATGGCAAAAACAAATGCATGCAATTAGAGAAACGATTGCTGGCTGTACATTTGAAGTTGCTGAGATTTAAAGAAACACTAGGAATGTTGTTTTCATAATATATGTATTCCATTATGAGCATGCTAAATAAAATATCACCAAGCTTAGTATTGACTTTAAGCACTAAGGCATTAGGGCAGAAAACAATATAAACAAAGAAACATATACTTACACAAACACGGAAGAAAATATAAACATTTTATTAGCACAGCATTATCTCAAGTTCAGATATATGATAAGAATTTCACTTACTTTTTAGAGTCAAAATATATATCTCTTTTCTCCATTTACTATAACAGACTAAACAGGATTTCAGTAAAATTGTATCACATGAAGGAGCATTTTTTTAAAAATTGGTTTTGAAGACTTCTTATGCATTATGGTGTGGTCATATAAAAGATTTCCAGAGCAGAATAATTATTGAGTCCAAAACTCTGAAAGAAGCTTAGAAACAAGGCCGAGCTTTCGACATAGCATAGGACCTAATAATGATTAAGGTCACTGTATTTGTTAAGGTCATGTATTTATTGGATTCTCGTTCTACAAAAAGCACAGTGTGTAGACCCGGGGATATGAAGACAGAAAAAGAACTAGTCCCTACTCAGACTGAGCTTATAAAATAGATCAGAAATGAATAAAAAAAAAACCCTAGTAATTAAATTCAGTGTGACAAATGCCGAGGTAGTGGTGGATACTGACTCTCATAGGGATCTAAACTTCATTCAGTCCCAAAGAATAATAAGACTCTCTGAGAGTCTTATTGATTCAAATTAAGCCTGAAGCAAAGCATCAAGAGAGCAAAGCAAAGGGAGGCAAGAGTAAGTGTTTGTTTACTCATCTGGGTGAGCCTATGATTGAGATCCAGAAAACCTACAGACTAGAGTTCTGCGAATAACAATTAACAATGCTGGTTTGCTGTCATTGTAAATAAGGATGCTCCTGGAGCCTGTGCATTTAATCTGAGATTGTCAAGGAACAGCACTTGGTTTCTTTGCCATCTTGGTAGTATTTCCTTATGCTTCATCTGTTCCCAGCTCTGTGAAAGAAGAAACCAGGCAAGAGCAGCAGGTTTCTAGTCCTGTTTGCTTGATAATGGGGAACTAAAAGTTCCCTGAACTCCTGTGGTTGTTTGTACATCACAGTGACCCTCAGACACATTAAAGGGTCGTGATGGGTCTGACTCATGGGTGGACGGCCTGAAGATGCCAGGCTCTGCTTGTTTTCCTTGTCACTTAAGGAGAAAGCTGGGAAGCTGTGTACATCAGATTGCTCTCTCTCCAAGTGTTTTGGTTGAAGAGGCAGTGTTGGACTTGAAAGCATACACATTTTCTTCCCCTGTTAGTGCACAGCCTTGATTACTTAAGGAACCAACTGAGTAATGGCCTCAGTTGGATGTATTTTTTTTAAAAGAAGCAAAATAAAGGATCCCATTTAAGTCAGGGAGATGAAGCTGGATATTTTATAAACTTATTGATCCTTGAAGACTTAGAATTGTTTCTTTACCCAGAGACTGTAGACTGAGCTACCCAATCAGGTTATAACTTCAGCCATCAGGTTTTACCTGAGGTTTTATTGCAAGGAGAAAACATTCTAGCAACCCATCACTCCTCTTCCATTGTAATTCCAGAACAACAGGGCACAGTGGACATGCCTATATAACATTGATCTTTGCAATCACCACACTCTGATGGTTGTGTGGAAAAGTTGCTCAATATCAAATCAGACACACACGATGAAGACATGTGTAAGTGCACAAGTAGCTGGGACAACGGGGAAATGGTTTCACTCTGATGTCTGATTAATGTTTAACGCACTGGGGGCCTTAAATCCAGGAAGGACAACCTGGAGAGAGATACCTGAGCTTTAGAAAGCTTGAATGTAAAATCATCCAGCACCCTGGATAGCTCCTGCAACAGCTGTGGCGGAGAAACAGATCTACTTTTTTTCTTAAGATCTTCAAGTTTGGGGTTGGAGAGATGGTTCAGTGGTTAAGAGTTTTGAACCCTGGTTCAACTCCCAGCATCCCCACAGCAGTTCACAACTGTCTATAACTTCAGTTCCAGAGAATACGGCACCGTCACACAGACTTACATGCAGCCAAAACACCAATGCACATCAAATAAAAATAAATCATTTAAGAACCTCAGGCTCACGCAGGAGGCTCTGTGTGCTTTATATAGATCTGTTTCTTCAGTCTTGGGGGCTCACCTCTGTCCACTCAAGAGGGACCATGTTCATATTCTTTATCTCTTTCTGAGTGGTTGTGGTCATCTGTATTACGGCTGGGAGTGGAGAGGCATCTAGGTGGCCATGGTCATCTGTGTTAGGGTTAGGAGTGGAGAGACCTATTTCTTTGCAGGTTTATTTTATTTCTGGCATATTTTAGAGATTTGTCTGAAATTCTGCCAATGTAGAGGGAATATTAAATCTTTGTTCTTCGCCTTCCACACATAACCTTTTACACTCTGGCTCCCATGTAACAGCAAGAGAGATCTATTACATTGTTAGTTAAATCATGTGATTCTGAGCTTAAAACTCCCAGTGTCCTTAGGTGAAAACTTCCTTTATCGAGTGTGAAGAGGTGACTCAGTGATCAAGCATGCTTACCGCTCTTCCAGAGGACCCAGTTTGGCTCCCAGAACCCACACCAGACAGCACACAACTATCTGCAACTCCAACTTCTGGGGATCTAACACCCACTTCTGACCTCTGTGGACATCTGCATTCATGTTACACACACACACACACACACGAAATTGTAAAAATTACTGTCATTCAGCTGCTGTGGGCTCTTTTTTCTTTCTCTTTTCTCAATATGAGGAACTATTCCATCTTCAGGACCTGAGTGGAGTGGATGTAGTTTTCCTTACTCTCTTTGTTTAGATTACCCAGGCATTTTCTTGACCAGCTCCCCCCTTTACATATATGGTGTACGTGTGTGTGTGTGTGTGTGTGTGTGTGTGTGTGTGTGTGTGTGTAGGCTCCAGGCAGACATCAGGCTCCTCCTCAATCACTCCTCACATTGCATTTGGAGGGAGGGTCTTCCTGAACCTGGATTTCTCTGTTTTGGCTAGTCTGGCTTGTTAGTTTCTTCTGTGGATTCTCTCTCTTTGCCTTCCATGTGCTGAGATGCAGACTGACTACTTCACGTGGATTAGCTTGGCAAGGGAGGTGTGAATGAAAGTGGCCCATTTGATGGGTTTGGAAAGACACCAAAGGTTTCTTATAGGCAATAAAATTTTTGTAGAAAGGACTGGAGAAGGGGTTCAGTGGTTAAGAGCACTTTATGTTCTTGCAGAGGACCAGGCTCAGTTCCCAGCACCACGTGATGGCTCACAGCTGTCTATCATTCTTGGTCTAGGGGATATTAATCCCTCTTCTGGCCTTTGCAGGTGCTATGAACAAATCTGGTGAACATACATGCATGCAGGCAAAACATTCATTCACATAAAATAAAAATAAACAAATCCTGAAAAATACTTTGGAACCAAATTCTAGATGTGTGAAATAGCATAAATCAAGAAATTGGGTAAGCCAGCTTGGAAGAATTTAGGACTTAGTCTATTGTCTTTTGACCCATTTTCCATTTTTAGGTCTGTAAGCAGGCCCTATGCAGTACCGGTCTCTGCTTCTGTCTCTCCTTCCTTCTTCTCTCAAGTTTCCCAGGATTTAATTCCTATCTAATATGGGTTGAATTATGTCCCTAAGAAAGAGATGCTGATACCCTACCCTTCTTTAACCAGAAGGAGACACATCTGGAAAATAAGGTTTTGGCAAGCACAACCTATAAATTGAAGTCATACTGGAGTGTAGGGGCTTTTAGCTTAATTTTCCTTATATCCTTGTAAGAAGAGGGGGATTGGGAGACAGCCAAGTGTAACAGTGGAAAGAGAAACTGGAGTGATATATCTACAAAACTCAGAAGAAAAGAGATCATTGGCCAACTCCAGAAGGTAGGCAGAGGAACGCAGAGCAAGCTGGACTCTGCCGACACCCTTATCTCAGGATTTCATCTTGTAGCTCTATGGGGCTTTGCATTTATGGAATTTAAAGGTGCACGTTTGTGGTGTTTTGTTATGGCAGGCATAAATTAATTCTCTATTTAAATCCTAGTGTTTCATGATTAGGTAAATATCTCCTAAGTCTGACTCCTACCTCATTCTCAGCATTCGCTCCTGGATGATTCCTCAAGCCACCAGCTCCTCAATACTCCCAGCTATGAGCAATAAAAGTTCTGGAACATGGGCTGGAGAAATTATTAAGTTCATGTCTAGCCCTTCATCATTGTATCAGACTTCAAAGTATGGAGTTCCAGCCAGTGATGTACTTTGCTTTTTTTTTTTTTTCAAGACAGGGTTTCTCTGTAGCTTTGGTGCCTGTCCTGGAACTAGCTCTTGTAGACCAGGCTGGCCTCGAACTCCCAGAGATCCGCCTGCCTCTGCCTCCCGAGTGCTGGGATTAAAGGCGTGCTCCACCACCGCCCAGCCAGTATTGTACTTTGCAACCCATATCTCCAATGTTTCCCCGCAGAACTCTTGGATACCTCTATCCAGTCTATTGTTTAAACACATACCCACCCAGTTCCCATTATTCAAACTTGGCTCCTTCACCCAAGATAATCACAGCATGTCAGTCTCTTTCTCTCCCACACCATTTGTTTGGTCCGCTTTTCTTTTCTACGAACCATTCTGCACACCGCCTGTCTATTAATACTCTCAAGGAAAATCATTAATCTTGTCAATCCTTTGCACAAAATCCCTTAATGAGTTTCATGGCCCACAGTATAATCCTTAGACAGCAGTTTGAGAATTTACCTATGTGCATCTTCTAGTTTTTCTTTCTAGGTGTTCTGAAGTCTCTACTTGTCCTTGTATGTGGCTGGCACAGCACAAACTGGATTCTTATCTGTTTATTGATCAGACTTCCTATCAAGTCTCAACCTGTCAAAATCCTTAAACTTGTTAAACACGATGGTCATAAAAAAGCATCTCACACAGAGGGGCAACTGTTCTTTGACCCTTGGCACTGTCCCATAATTCACTGTTTCGATGGATTGTATACATTTTCATGCATGTGTCCTTCCCATTCTGACTGTGAGCTCCTCAGAGGTTGGGAGCAAATTAAGATACTGTATTGCAGGGGTCACCTCATTAACAGATGAAAGCACAGATGGAAGGTTAAGATCCGCTTGTCCTCTTCTGGGTAACACAAAGCAGTCAGTTTTACCAGTAAGGTATCGATACGACACACTAGCCTCTGATAACGTTTAAACTGGCAGATGCATGCACAAGAGGTGAGAGGAGGGGAGAGCAGAAGAGAAAGGGAGAATCCAGATGAGCAGGCTAACACTCAACTCCCTTAGGCGCTCAAAGATATGTGGTGTTTATAAAACGGGAAAAGGAAATAGAATAGAAAGAATAGATATTACATTAAAACAATGAAAGATATATATTATATTAAAATGAGCAAGCATAAATTTTATAATGGTGAAAAGAATAAGTAGTGTTCAAAGAGAAATGAATGAACAGGAGGCCTTAAGAGTCAGACCAATTAACTGCAAGGTAAAGGAGGTTTAATTCTAGACATGCTGAATTAAGAGTAGATGCTTGCTTGATATACAGAGAGGATCATTCATCCACCACGCAGTAGAAATGACACTCTGCTCTAGTCCAGGGCTGGGGATTGGAGGTACTTCCTCAATTGATTTTAAAGGAAGTTGATGGAAAGAGTGGCTTTCATTGTGACGATAGCATGTTTTTTTGGAACAATGGAAAGGTTACTGTCAACTGGCTTTCCCATCACTCAGAAAATACCAGAACAATGAACTTAAATAGAGGAGGGTTTGTTTTGACTTGCAATTTCAGAGATTGCAGTGTGGGGTCCTCGAGACCCATTGGTTTTGGGGCTGTAGAAACAGCATGTCGTGTTGGGAGTGCACAGGGTGGAAAAGGACCATTCAATTCACAGCTAGAACAGAGAGAAAAAGAACAGGCTCGTGTCCTAGATCCCCCTCAAAGACACACCCCAAGTGACTGGAAGATTTCCTGCTAGCCTCTACTTCTCGAGTGCCCCAACACATCTCAATGGTGCCATAGGCTTGAGGCTAACCCTCTTATATGTGTGCCTTTGGGGAGATGCTTGACCAAATCATAGCTGAAACTCCAAAATCTTCCTTATGATCTTCAGAAGAACATATTAAAAGAGGTTTCTGGATCTTACTAAAAGCTTGGGGGGGCACTTCATTACTAAAAGTATGTTCACAAGAACCTGCTGGACAACAGGACCAAGTGATTCCCTGTAGGATTTTACAGTTAGAAAAATGCTGGTGTCAACACATTGAAGTGTACAAATAGTGAAGTGCAGGCGCCAGTATGATCATTTTGATGATGCTAAAGAAAGGTCGAAGATTTGGTGGCTTGAGGAGGTAGGTTATATTGCAGGAGTTCATTGGCCCAGGACATGTGGCCCAGAGCTTGTCTAGTCCTTTGACTTGTCAGACTTCTGTCTGAACTGTTCATCTTGTGGCAGCATGCATACTGTGCCATAGAGACACAAGACTATTTAGGCCAAAGACAGAGGGTGTGAGTCTGTGCCCAGGGGAGTTGTTACATCATGTTTAAGTGAATACCTTCACGATGAACCTTCCTCAAAGATAGGTATTATCCTCAGGCCCTGACAAAGTTGCTCAATGTTTGGCTCTTGATTCCCATTAGAGAAAAACAGAGAGAAGGCATGAAACTTAAGGCCTGAGACCCTTGTTCTGTATAAGATTTCTTGTGAGCGATTTTATTAGCATTATGTTGTCGATAGCATTTTATACAGCCAGGCTATCGTTCAAATTGCTGATCCTCCTGCCTTTACCTCCCAAACGCATGCCATCACAGCTGGCTACATTATTGATTGGAGATGTTTTTATCTCTTTATTGTGACACCACACCATTGGACATGCGCTATATGCATGCCCCATATATGGTTCTAGAGAAAGAATGGAGGAAGATATTCTACCTGTGAGAGATGACATTGATTCTTCATTTCCGTTTTTTTCTTTCTTTCTTTCTTTTGGCCAAACATTTTTATCTTGGAGATAATTAAGATAAAATGCCTCTGACAAATGAAATCAGTATAGAGTCCTGTTTCTTGGCAGCTTTTGTGGACATAGCTAAGGTTTTCAGAAGCCTTTAAAAACCATGGCAACAAATGCCTGCGAAGGGTAATCAAAGGCTCCAAATGGTTTTAATCGCTGGTGTTTTTTATGCTACCTCTTGGAGCATTCTTCTTCACTTTTTGTTCATCTGATTGAAATTAAATTTCCAATTTCCCTACTAAGTGGTTCTCTTCTGGTCATGGCATTGGCTACTTCCATTAAAGTAGTAGTTTGTGCCCATGTATAGTGGCTAAGCTCATCAACAATCCATTAGAAAGCCCCATTTATGAGTGGCAATAATTTTCCACAAAAATTATAGACAGGCTTTAATGGGCACATGTTCAAAGGGCATTAACTGGCCCTCAAAATTATTGCCTACATTGTCCTTACAAGCCTTTCGGTGATGGTCTCTAGCTTTAACCCTCCCTAAATTCCCCTTTCTTTGTAGAAAACTACTGTTGACACCTTTAGACCCTTTCAAAATGAAAGGCTTGTTCTCTGACACCCACTCATTCAGAGGAAAGTGTATTCTGAAAAACAGGCAGACCACTTCTGGACCATATCCTACGCTATTGCAGTACCAAGCCTGCAGACTCAACCGATATGTACTTGCCTCAAATTTTTCATTTGAGGGAAAAATATCATACACAAGAAAGGTGTCTTTCATACATCTATGGTCCACTCTGTAGAACTTGTTTCTTCTTCCATGTTAATCCTGGAACGTGCATGAGTTAGCGAGCAGCTCCGACTCAGTCAAAGGCAGAAGATGCTCATTGCTGGAGGAAAGGCAAACACAGCGAGAAGAAAGAACGACAGTTTCCCCCACATGCCCACCTTCCCTTAGAGAAAATAGACAGGTTTTGTTTTCCAATTGCTAAGAAATAAAGACACAGGAAACACAATTTAATTATTAAATTACAACCTCTCCTTGTAAAAGGCACTTACTTTCTCTATTTGCTTTGAGGAGTAAATGGATTTTAAATTTTATCCACATGATCCTTATCTTTACCTGATGTACTCAGCAGTTTCAGATCATGTTGGAGAAGGTAAAGAGTGAACAAGATGGAATAAAATCAATTATTCAAGAATGTATAGATGAGTGGCTGGGTTACATATTCAAAAATATGATCTGTGTGGTTGAAATGAAAATGCAGTCATCTAAAATGTGGCTAGACCTCTTTATATATGTCACTAAGTGATGTACAAAATATTCTCCTTATATGCCATAGAAGATAAATTATAGTTTGTGAGGTGATCGAAATTTGTAAGTATTTGCTCCTTTGATACCTTGGAGTCAGCAATAAGGTCAGACATTTGAAAATGATTCTTCTTTGCTATTCCTATCTTTCAGTGCTGTGTGGTGCAGTGGAATCCCATGGAGATGGTTTTATTCTGATTTACAGCACACACAGCACTGTGCTCTCTGAGTGGCTGCAGACCAGCCTTGCCCCCACTGTCTCTGCTCCGATTCTCCCTTCTTAGCATACATACCTGTGAACACCTCCCTGCTCGTGGTCCTCACATCCTCTTTCCCAGAAAAGACTAACTTGTTGAGCTAAAGAATTTATGTTTTTCTGTTGTTTTCATGCAGCAGATATTTATTAAATGGTATTTCATAAAAGCACCACTAGAATCAAAAAAGATGCAGTATCCATAACCTAATGAAGAATTCAGCGGGTCATACATGAAAGTACACAAGACTTAAACTCAGTGCTAGAAGAGATGTCCCAAGGCCTTGGAAATGGAAAAGGGATTCTTAGGGAATAAAGATTAGAGTTCAGAGTTGGGAGTGAGAAACTGTTCTAGGATATATAGTCGATGCTTTGGAAGAGATCGTGTCTCTACTGGTAATTGTCAAAGCATGTTAAAAACACCTATTTCATTGTAAATTTCCTGGAACTTGTTAGTCATTGTTTTCTCAACCCCGCATGGTCTGTGTAGGACAGAATTAGATAGCATTTTAGAACAATGTCTCCTTCCAAACTATGCTGCACATAATTGAACACAATCCAGCCATGCCTTTTTCCATTGTCATGAGCAAGAAGTCTCTGATGTGTCCAGAGGCTGATGAATATTTTCTTTCCAAGACGTGTGTGCAATGTACCTTTTCAACATTTGAAGTTTAACATAGGAATGACATTAATAAAATATTAAGATAAAAATATGCTAAAAATATGCTAAAAATCAAAGTGTTATGTTTTATTATAATCTAGAAAAACAGGTGGTCCTCAGTAAAGATTTATTTAGGTGATTACAGCTTAGAGTTTGATTTTTATGTTTATGATAGTTTTGATTGTTTCATTAGTTTTAATTCTGTATTTATGAAGGGTGTTTAAGGATTTATTTCATTTATTATTATTTGTTTTTTTTTTGAGACAGGGTTTCTCTGTAGCTTTGGAGTCTGTCCTGAAACTAGCTCTTGTAGACCAGACTGGTCTCAAACTCACAGAGATCTGGCCACACTACCTGACTTGTTTTATTATCTTTAAATTATATATGTATATATATATATATATATACACACACACACACACACACCACACATCTGCCTATGTTTTATTATCTTTAAATTATATATGTATATATACACACACACACACACACACACACACACCACAGATGCCCACAGAGGTCACAAAATGACACCGGAGCTCCTGGAGCTGGAGTGATTCTGCGCTACCCGATGTGAGTACTGGGACTCTAACTTGGATTCTTTGCATGAGCTCTTCAGCACAGAGCCATCTCTCTTTCCCCAATGGTGCTTTGAACATTTGACAGAGTCTTCATTCCAAGAGTTGATGTTAGGCTTCTGTGCAACATGAACCATCGGGAGATGGTAAATTTAGATACCCCATTCAATGCATAAAATCGTGGCAGTAATAACTGGTTTCAAAGAAGGTAGAAAATTTGATAAGTTCTCATCAACTCTATCACAGTGTTTGAAAGATTTCTGTTCTCTCTCTGTATGTTCTTTCAAACACCTTTCCCTCAATGCTGGTCCTTTTAATCAAATGCTGTACGCACTGGAGACAAGAGAAATGTCTGAGTCTAGATCTGCCAATGGGCTCCTTTGAGTGTGTCCTGTGTTGATTGTGTACTCGCTGACTGTAAATCCCCAAGAGAAACCGGGAGAGTGAGATGTATGTTAGGACAATTTGGGGGACACGGTGCCCTAATCCTTTTTACTAGTTTCATCCTCATATCTCCTTATTGATCAAGTAAGGACATCATAGTCACATGCTTTGATTTGGATTCCATTTTTCTGAGAAATAGAAGTACTGTCAAGTGTTCTACATGACAGCTATTGCTTATAAAATGCTTTATAGGTGGCTGTTTTTTTCTGAACAGCATGTGAGAGAAAGGATTTGTATCAAATATTTTTATAAACACACCTCCATTTATGTGTATGTGTACATATGAGTATACATATTGATATATATGTAAGTATATATATTTAAATATGTATGTTTTCTTTCTAACATCTATCTATCTATCTATCTCTATTATCTATCATCTATCTCTATCTATCTATCTATCTATCTATCATCTATCTATCTATCTATCTATCTATCTATCTCTATTATCTATCATCTATCTCTATCTATCTATCTATCTATCATCTATCTATCTATCTATCTATCTATCTATCTATCTCATCTATCATTTGCTGTTATCATTATCTATGCATGAACATAAGTATTATCTATCGTCTATCTATCCATCATCTATCTATCATCTGCTATTATCATTATATATATGAGCATAAGTATCATCTATCTATCTACCCATCAGCTATATGTCATTTATATAGGTACCTATCCTGTATCCTCCCTCGTACCTCCTATCTATTTAACTAAATTTTTGGAATTGTGTTCTTTGACATATATCTAGCAACTATCCGTGAATTACAGGATCATGGATTTTTGACTTTTGATTTTTATTCATCTGTATTGTTATCTTCTCAGTAAGCACCTTTTCCTTGTATAATAAAGCATCATGTACAGGTGTGTGCTGCAGCTCATCAGGGGATTTAATAGCAGCATATTGAGGGCTCTTCGCTCACCCCCATCTTACACTTCTTTATTCTTACATTAAAAGTATCTTTATTTTGCTTGCAAGGTGCCAAGTTTGCACTAAAGTGTAACTTTTATTTCATTGGTTGAGAGGCTATGTGAACTGTGTTGAGTAGACATTGGGTAGTTGGTCCCAGGAAGCTATTATTGCTCTGGGTTATTGATAAATCATAGCAGAGGAGGTGAACATGACTTTATGTTAATAAATCCATCAGAAATCTCAGTGGTTAGAGCAGAAGTACTGGCTGGCCAGGCGAATCATTTTAGTTAATCACCTCAATTGTGACATTGACTCTAATTCTGCACCCCGATTGGGAAGGAAGAGCTCGCTTCCTGGGAGGGAGCTAGGTTGTTATCAGTATGACTTTGGTCACATACCTGCTTGCTCTGAGTCCTGCACATATCAGAAAGAGTGTTGCATCCATGCACCGGATATATGTGCTCTTTGGCCCAGAGATAATACATGATCCCAAGCTCCTTTGCTTACCCTTCACTGTGACTCCACATAGCAATGTCTCTGTACTAGATGGCTTTATGTCAACTTGACACAAGCTGGAGCCATCAGAGAGGAAGGAGCCTCAGTTGAGGAAATGCCTCCGTGAGATCAGCTGCAAGGCATTTTCAATTAGTGATCAACAGGAGAGGACTCAGTCCTTGGTGGCTGATGTCATCCCTGGGCTGGTGACCATGGGTTCTGTAACAAAGCAGACTGAGAAAGTCAGGGGAAGCAAGCCAGTAAGCAGCATCCCTCCATGGCCTCCGCATCAGCTCCTGCTAGGTTCTATTTACTTGAGTTCCCATTCTGACTTCCTCCAATGATGGACTATGATCTAGAAGTGTAAGCCAAATAAACCCTTTCCACCCAGACTTGCTTTTTGGTAATGGTGTTTCATCACAGCAATAGAAACCCTATCTAAGGCAGTCACCAAAGTAACTTATGAATGAACTCTGGTAACTCATTCTACTCTTACTTGTTTGGAAATAATATGACTTTTGTTGTAAAAGCAGTTGGAAAATGGCATGAAACTTATCTTGAAGTATCTGAAAAACTAGAAAGAAAAGAACTATGTATATTGACTTTAATGAATAAGCCAGTGTAATATCAAACTTTTGCATCCTCCTCCTTCTCTTCCTTTTCCTCCTCCTCTTCCTCTTCTTCCTCATTGTCCTCTTCCCCTTTTGTCTCCATCTCCACTGAAAGTAAATCTAAGGAAATTCAAGGTGTACTTGGGTCAGAAACTTTCCTGTTAGCTTGACTTCTGGGGTCACATCTAAAGCTGTAGAGAATCTGAGCACAGCATTGATGATCCCTGGTTATTCTAAGGTACCTTCAGTGGTATGCCTGGAGATATGAAGGGTACCTTCTTTAGTGTTAAAGTGCCTTTAAAATGGGCTACCTTTTTCTTTCCTAAGAGCAGAAAGGAAGTATTCTGCTACATTAACACAAGTTTTGGGAGCATCTTTATATTTTTCTTTTTAGAGATACTAAATTTTCCTACACGATTCCCACGATGCTAGGCTTCTTTGACTTAGTTAACTGTAGTTTCCGAGGCCATGCAGGCTTTGTTAAATGACTTTCATTTTCAGACCCCTTTCAAAGGAAATCGTTAAAAATAATAATCGCAGTAGCAACTGTACTGAGATAAACAAGGTGAGTGGAACAGAAGACTGGATGGGCTGGGAGGTCAGAATGGTGTCACAGGTGTGAAGGTGCCGGGTGGTGGGGCCAGACCCTCATCTTGCAGAAATAAACTCGGCTTCTCTGAAGGAGGGACACAGTGGCTAGGAGACAGAAGTAACTGCAGATTTCCAGTGGACATGGGCTTAATGACATTTGAGAATAGCTCAGTGGGTATGGGCTTGCTACAAACCTGACAATTGGAGGTTGATGGTAGAAGGAGAGGACCAACTTCTACAAATTGTCCTCTGACCTCCACACATCTGCACACTCACATGCACACAGTAGTTAAATACATATTCAAAAGTTAATTGATTTGTTTGAAGAGTGAGCTTTGGGCAGAAAGGGAGCTGAATTGGAAACATGTTCTGGTTTTCTCACTGTGCCTCTTCATCCTTTCTGTCAGAGTCTGTCAGAGTTTGGGAATTCGTCTGGGAATAATAAAATGGATGTCTTGAGTCCAAAGGCTTCCTTTTACCTACAGGGTAATATAGTTAATAAAATTATAGGATGAGATTATTTTACATATAAAAATTATCATAGAAATATAGTTACCTTTATTATTAGAAAATAATTTCATGAATTAGTTAGGGGTTCTAGTTTCAAACCTCACCTGAGACTTGCTTTGGTGTTGGCAGTGGGGAAAGAATGGATGTCTATGGGAGACTCTGAGTGTCCTGGCTATTCTCAAACAGGCCTGGGACAGAGCAAGAGTTCACTCTCCAGGCCGTAGGGCCTTGGGGCTGGGTGGAATCTCATCCTTGCTTCTGTTTCTGCCACTGTGGCCACTTCATGTCTCCCCCTTGTCAGTCTTCATTGCCATAAGCTGGGAATCCGGGCTGGCCACAGCTGTCGAGTGACAGACTATGACATTTTTCCAGCTAGTCAATACCAGCGAAGGACTCTGGCCTTTCTCTGGACAGGGTCACATCCCTGGACCAATTGCTACTCATAGGAGGTTGAGTCACACATGCAGGGTTACTTCTGTGGGACAACGGTGAATCAGTTGATGTTCCCTGAGCACCTTAAGTTTGTGAACTTCCATTTCCTCAGATGTAAATGTCACAAAGGTCCTATCCTTTCTGCTCAGAGCTCGTTCCAGCCTGCACAGCATTCTGAAGAACTTCCACTTGGCTCAGTCAAGTACTTGCTTTGAAACAACCAACAGCTGTCACCATTTCATCTGGCTCTCTGTCTTCATCCCTGGCTCTTTTACAAATTGAATTATTTTGAAAATAAAATGATATGTTTCCAGAATATATTCTGATATTTTGATATACATAAGTGTAATGAAATGGTTACTGCATTCAAGAATCTCCCACATCAGTTTTCTGCGCATGGTAAGAGCACCCAAAATGTACTTTCAGCATTTCCAGGGCTCAACCCTTTGTGGCCAACTACCCACTGTGTGATCTACAGGATCACTGCCCTATAGAAAGGTATTACAGTACTTCCCAGTCAATCTCCCTACTGATCTGTCTTTTTCCTTGCCATTGAAATTGTATTTGGAGTTAGAATATTATTGACGCTTTAAAAAAGGAGAGCCTGTCATTGTAATACTCTGAGTAAACCTTGAGGCCATTGTTCTGAGTGACAGAACAATGCCCTTCGCTTCTTACAAACGACCACTGAAAACCAGCTGCTGAAGTTCAAAGACATGTTTTTGAAAATTTTAATTACATTTATTTATTCACTTACTTATATGTGTGTGAATAAATGTGCATGCACACACATGACCTGGCCTGCATACGGATGTCAAAGAACAACTTGTGTGAGTTAGCGACATCCTGGGGATCGAACACGGATCGTTAGCTATGGAGCAAGCTCCACTGTGTTGTGCTGACAGCCATAGACGAGAACATTTAAGAACTTGGATGTCCACCTCTGCCCTGTGGCTTTTGTTTGAAGATTATAGGGTTTAATCAGAGATAGAGAGACATGCTTTGAGACTGTTCAGATGTCAAGGACATGGTTTCTTGCTGATATGGAATTCTTAGAATACATCACAAGTGTGTTTTCTTTTTTGCAAGCGTTTGTTAGCTTTTCCCTCTTAAAATACCCTTTAATAACAATGAAAGCATCTAACTTACATAGTAGAGAATTAGGAGCCAGTGATTTTAAAATGTAAATTTGATGACCATATTGTTGAAATATACTTTATCTTGTGGCAGGGAGGGTTCTTTCGGCTTGCCATGTTTTCCCTAAGAAAACTGACTGCAACCTCCTCTTTCCATAGAATGGGTTCTGATTCTATTGTGAACTTAACATTTTTAGTGAATTAAAAAAAATGAAGGAAATCCAAACTCCAATAACTTTTATAATGGCGTCTTCAGAATAGAGTTTGGAGTTGCATAGATCATTAATCAGTGAAAAGGCAGAGATTGCAAAAGAGTAATCGCACCACATTTAACATGTCTTGAGATGTATTCTGCTAAATACAATTTCACACTTCTTCACTGGGCTCATGTGTCAGCAATGAGGAAACTTTAGGGAGCAGGGATTAGGCAGAGGAGGCTTTTTTTCTGCCTTGCAGCCGGGCTCAGTTGTTTTGGGGTTCTTTTGGCCACAGATAGCGTTGTCTTTTCACTTCTTTTTAAGATTAAAAAACAGTTTGAATGTAATTGCGCCCTGCCATATACCCCTTCTTCTCTCCAACTATTTTCAAGTCCCCTCTAACACCTTCCATGTCTCAAATCGATGACTTTTTTCTTTGCTTTTTTATTCTCTCTCTCTCTCTCTCTCTCTCTCTCTCTCTCTCTCTCTCTCACACACACACACACACACACATGCATACACACACACATACACAATGGAATAAGTATATAAATACAACCTGCTGATCCATTTAAAGTAAATTATGTTCATATGATTTCAGGGTTGACTGTTTGGTATTGGATGACTAACTAGGTCCTCATCATTGGGAAGGCCAATTTACCCTCTCTCAGTATTCTTTAGTTGTCTGTAGGGGTTTTTGTTTGTTTGTTTTTTGATTTTTGGCTATGGCTGGGACCCTGTGATGTTTTTTCTCTTTCTCATTAGCATGTCTCCTGCTATTTTTTCAGGTCTTATTTAGACAGCCATATTAGTAAGACATCATGAGTGTAGCTCTCCTGTTGTTTCTGGGAGACACAGTCTTTCAGCAGGCCTCCTGGTCCTCTGGATCTTATAATCTTTGGCCTTATCTTCCTTGAGGTTTCATGAGTCCCAGGTCCGGGAGCTGTACTGTAGATGTATTAGTTAGAGTTTGGTGCCCCGTGATCAGCTGATACATGCATTTTCACCAGTTATGGATTTCTGTAACACTCTCCACTTCCTGCCAAGAGAGCATTTCTTAGTGAGGGATGAGAGGAACACTTACCTGGGAATGCAAGGGTATGTTTTAGAATGTTTTAGGAATTATGCTGATCTAATAAAGTGTTATCTATGATCTTACTAGCCCTGGATAGTTGAGAAATGACGTTGCTCTCCCAGTGATGGGATGAAGGTCATCTGAGATGATGTTCTTAAGAAGAAGTGTGACTTCATTGTCTCGGGTGGTCTGGATGTCTAGGAAGGTGTGTTTCAATGACACCTCCACTTTTGCTGAATGACCATCAGGAGTTCACTTTGCTCTTTGCCAGGCTACATGGCAATGTAACCTACATATAGAAATTGTCCCCAGCCTTGAGGACTAGGAAATAGGACTGATCATGCTACCTAGGATGACATTTGCCATGCAAATCACTACACGCTTCTTTGTGCATCCTGTATTTGTTCAGTGGCCATAAGATGAACAAAAACTTTGTACTCATTGACTACATCTGTTAGTTATTCTTCTTTTCTCTTGAAATTATATGTGGAATTGAAATACTATTTATTAAAAAGATCTTTTCATTTGCAAGAATGTGGGGATATCTTAAGACCATTGTGCTAAGTGTCAGAGAAAGAAAAATGGCTACCGTGGGAACTAGCACTGTCTGATTCCCATTAGTTAGGAGAAATTGTTGGGGTTGATAAACTCGATTAGCTAATATTTCTTCTCTCTCTTTCTTTCTTTCTTTCTTTCTTTCTTTCTTTCTTTCTTTCTGTCTGTCTTTTTATTGAGGGGGGCAGAGTTTCTTTGTGTAGTCCTGGCTACCCTGGAACTCTGCAAACTAGGCTGGTCTTGAACTCACAGAGATCTACCTATCTTTTCCTCCTGAGTGCTAGAATTAAAGACATGCACCACCACCACACTTCAATTAGCTGATATTTCTAAGAACTATGGACTAGCTATTTGTTTCCTTGTTGTTGAACAGAACTGAGTCAAATTACAAAAACAGCAATGTCTGATCTCAGGCTACAGATGTGCCAGGGAAGCCCCTGTCTATGAAATCTTAAATGTCTCACCTTTTTGTCCTTACTTTGCATCAGAATGTCTAGGTAGAGTTTTGCCTATAAAAGAACTTGGGAGAAACTCCCAAAGACCAGTGAAATTCTTAGTTAGCACTTCATGACTCAGGAGTCCACTAAAAATGTGATCCCGCAGTTTGAAGGACCTCTCTGTCTCCATATTCTGTACCACATTTGATGTCAGTCAGCCATCTTTACCATTCCCCCAAAAGCATTAAAATGACACTGAGCTGGGACATGAGCTTGAACTTGGCTCTGAGGGACCAGGACACTCAGGAGAACCCTGCTCATGGTCCTTGCGTATTTATCCCGTCTGTCAGAATGCAAGAACATTTTCTGTTCCTTGCCTCTCAAGATGGGAACACTTTGAAATTCTCTCTACCACTTCTGGACATCAACGTTTAGTCTTTAAAGGAACTGAAGTGGTAAGAAAGCTTGGAGAACTTTCTGGAAGCATGCAGTATGAAGGAGAAGGGCCAGGATGTTAGAGTGTTAGAGGAATGCTGCCTGCCTTTAATTAGTCACCCCAATTATTACACTGTCCTCTTTGTTTGATCCTTCCCTATTACCCCATCATTTTTTTTCTTTTTCCTCTGCAGCCCCCCACATGTCCTGGAATCAAGGGTCTTGGGGCAAGGCACCATGTCCTTGGGGTGATCAGAGCCCTATGCTGGACATCACAAGGGCGGGGGGGGGGGCGATTTCAGAGGGTCCTAGTGTGGCCTGCATAACAGCACTAACGTGTGTGTGGAGCTAGGAGAAGCATTGCTGAATGAGACTCATTGTCCCTGGGGTACTGTGGTGAGGTGCTGGTCACGGATCCCATCATGCTTTCCCACAGCTGTTGGCTTGGCCCCGTGCCAGGTGGCTGGAACAACTGTGGCTGTGCAGGTGGACTGCAGAGACTGGACACAATAGCATCCTGTCAACATTTGCAGTAGACCGGGGTCTTGTGAGGACAGAGAAAAGGCCTTCTGACTTCACTTTCATGTAGAAAAGGAAACTTTCCAGGGCTGTTGTCTTTCCTAGAATTCCTTCTTTAAAAACATCTGTTGGGAATACAGTTGAATATTAGTAATACTTTCTGGTTCAGATAGAAAAATAAAAGCCAAATACCATTTTGAGGTGGGTGTTGTCTCTAATAAGATTAATTGGATAAGACTAGTGTGAAAATAGAATCTGGGATACATGATTAAGACACTCGGTGTCTTTTTGTTTTGTTTTGTTTTGATTTTTGCTCATGCCACTGCATACAGATGTGGTTGTGAAATAGTTCACATCAGGGCCCACTGAATGTCCTCACTGGACTTTCAGGAATGTGTTCACTGAGATAGCCAAATTTGATTTCATTTGGTTTGGCTCATTGCACTGGCTGTGAATCAGAGTAGTCATTTTAATATCGAAATGGGATTTATTTACAAACATCCTGCTGCAATTATTCTTTCAGAGGTCATAAAGTTTTTTTTTGTTTAATTTCCTCAAAAAATTTGCTTTCTAGTTTTTCCTTTTATCCATAGTTTGTGCTAGAATATATTATAGAGGTTTTCTAGAACAAAAAAAAAATACAAGCCCTGATCCACAGATAAATGTAATATCTTTCATGTGGTTTATCTTTCATGTTTGGTGAGAGAGAACCGTGTATTAGGAATCAGTCTGGAGATGAGTGTATTGCTAATTCTGAAATGTTCTTAAAAGCTATAGTGATTTATTAAACTGTCCCATTATTATTGTAAGCAACAATTTAATATTTAAGTGTTCTGAGTCAGTATTGTGTTCCTTCTACTTAGCCAACAATTGCAGTATTCTACAAACAAAACCCCAAAGACTCACGGATTAGACAGACCTGAATTTTAATGATGGTTCTACCATCTCTGGGCCAAGCAACTATGAGCAAGTTAGCTCCCTGGAGTCTCAGCTTCAGACTGTGCAGCTAGAGTAACCAGACTCGTTGTTTGCGATCCTGAGATGAAGTAAACCGCTGAACTCACCAAGCACAGTGGCTAATTTATGAAAAGCACATGGCCCATGGTACTAGTCAGTCCTTGGCCACAGAGCCTGCCACATGTGAGCAAGTCAGGACCAATACAGTCTTCCAACTTTGATTTTTCTTTCTTCTTTCTTACATAGATGCTTATGACAACTCCAAGTTCATTTTCTCAATCCCATTGCTAGGTATGCACAACAAAAGCTTACCACTTGAACCATTCAACCTATGCAGTTCGGTACAGTTAGGTCCATGTATGTTGTATGAGCAGAACTTTCTCCTTTCTTAAATTGAAACTGTGCCTTTTGGGTAATAACTGCCTCACTTTCTGATGAATCTCGATGGCCACTAGGCTGTCAGCACTGCGTATCTTTTAGGTACATCATGTACCCAGAGCTATTTTTAGCTTTTCGTGTCTGGCTTGTGATTTCCCCATTCACACATGTTGTAGTATATATTAGATTTTTGTTCCTTTAAAAGGCTAAATGGTAATTATGTTGTATTTACATGCCACCTTTTGTATGTTTATTTAAGTCAGTAGACCTTGAATTGTTTCTGCTTTTTGGCTATTATGAGTAATGTTGCTTTAAGTGTGGACATGCCCATCTCTGTTTGAATTCCTGCTTTCAGTCACAGACATGTATGAATGTTTGATGTTGGAGACGGAGCCTAGAAAAACTGTTTCTAGCTTCATCTCTGCTGTTGTGATAAAATGATGACCCAAAGCTCATGGAAGGAAAGGATTTATTTTGTCTAACAGGTTCCATCACTGAGAGAAGTCAGGGCAGGAACTCAGGCGGTGATATGAAGTAGAAACCATGGAGGAATGTTGTTTGCTGACTTGCTGAGTAGCCTGTGGTTAGCTAGCTTTCTCAGGACTCTTAGCACAGGGAATGATGCCTCCCACAGTGGGCTGGGCTCTCTCTCATCAATGAACAATCCAGACAGTCCCTGATAGAGTTATCCAAGGGCCGATCTGATCTAGACAATCCCCCAACCTCTAACAACTCCACTTATTTAATATTTTCCTGAAAGAGGAATTGCCAAGTATTTCACCTACAATTTCATTTTGATTTGACTTTAGTATGTCTCTTACATCTATGGGCTGGACAGCTGGCTGATGTCTTTCTGAACTCTCTCTTAATGTATTTAGAATTGTTCTGCACCCCCTCTTCCTATCCACCCTCTTGAGTCAGATCTTCCTGGTTAACATCCTGGAGAAAAGCAGGAGCCTTTCACTTCTTCTTCTTCCAGCCCCAGGTATTTAGAACGCTGATGGAATCTTCTCATCTTTTTTTGCTTCAGGTACCTTAGTACTAACGGATGGTTAGTACCTATTTTGATATGAATTTTTCTTGGGCATAATTGTGAATACTCCTAATTATTCATTTTTAAATGTCAGTCGTTCCTACATTCCTACTTTCACTTAGTAGCCTTTTGAATTCTCCCTACCCTATTCAATCCCTTGACTGTTGTCCATTTCTTCTGTTGGTGGCCCCAAGAACCTGCTATTCGGTTTTGCCTGGTTTCTCCCAGTGCATTCTTTTTTTTTTTTTTTTTTTTGGTACTAGTGATTGATGTACGTGACTCTACAAAGATGAAACCCCACCTAATGGACAAGGGTCAGCTTGGGATTTTCCCATCTTGTTCTGTGTAATGTGCCTGGTCCTCTGTAAATCATGTCTAGAGATCTGACTTGTGCCCGTTACCCTCTAATGTAAGACTTTTTTAATCCCAATGTTTAATATCAGTTTTTTTACATACCTTGCATATTTTTAAATTAAAGGGCATGACATCAGCTTGGCTATGTCAGTGCCCTGTTTCACTTCCTTATGTACAGGTATCCTGGGTCTCATAACACCCATTGATAACACCCATTGGTCAGATAGCTGTTGAAAAGCCTACCATGATTGCCAGCAGGAACATAGATCACGTTCTTGAATAAAGAGGTTGTTAGAGAAGTTTAGCCTTCTGTTAATGAAGGTTGCAGGGATAGATGAGTTCAGTCTCTCATGTGAGGGAGACTTTGATTCAAAACCCATCTTGCTTTCATTGCTCTTCTTCTCTGTCCCCCCCCAACTCACCCATCCTGTTTCCTCATGTTCTTATCCCCCTTTCCCTTTCTTCTTCCCCCTACCCACCCTCAGTCTACCCAGGAGATTTATCTATTTCCCTTTCCTAGGATGGTCCATGCATGTCCCTTTTGGGGTCCTTTTTGTTACCTCACTTCTCTGGGACTGTGGGTTGTAGTCTGGTTATCTTTTGCTTTACATACAATATCCTCTTATGAGTGAGTACATACTGTGTTTGTCTTTCTGAGTCTAGTTACCTCACTCAGGATGATTTTTTTTCTAGTTTCATGCATGGAACTAAGTACATATTTAAAATAAAAGAAAAAACATCGTAAGTAATGGAGTAAAAGAGAAATGAAGAAGACACCCCAAGTGTACCCCTGTCTTCCACGTACACCCCCACACATGCGCCTTCCCTTCCTTTCTCTCTCAAACACATTTGTATTTATTTGACACCCTGAGTCTACCTACCCCTGTCTTCCACATATACCCATACCCCCAAGATACCCCAAATCTACCCCTGTCTTCCACACCCCCCATACCTTCCTTCTCTTTCTCTCTCATACGCATATACTTATGTTTATTTTAAATAACTGGCTCTGCCTTGAAAAAGAATTAGAACAGTTGATTTGATCTCTCTAGGTGTCTCTGCGTGTGAAACTGTGTGATGGGGGTGTAGTGGGAGGGTCGGTGAAGAAGGTGACCTCTGGTGAGTCTGTGTGTGCGGTTTCATGGTTGGTAGTTGAGATGAGAGAGCCTGCAGACACACCAAGATGGTCACTGTCTTAGTTACTGTTCTGACGCTGTGACACCGTACCCAACAGAACTAGCTTAGCAGAGGAACGATTATTTTGCCTCACAGGTTCAAATAAACTTCATCCATTGTTGCAGGGCAGGCATGATGGCAGAAAGCCTCGATCTGAGGTGGTGGGAGTCTAAGGCAGGGTCTGTCAACTGCTGAGGGGGGGGGGGCACAGGCAGGTTTGGGTGTAGATTTCAAAGATCCACCCCATGGTAACTTGTCTTTCCCAGCCAGGCCCTACCTTCTAAACAGCAGAAAACCAGGGACTATATATTCAAAATGCTAGCTGGTGGGGAACATTAGAAATTCAAACCAGAGCAGTTGTTCAACTGGTAATGCCAGTTCCAAAGGGTTTATGAGTCAATTCTGGATGAATGGATGGATGCTGGGTGCACTGACTAAAGCCCCCAAAAGATGTGGTTTGAGGCTGCTGCCAAAATATCCTGAGGAGAAGGGAGACAAAGGAAGAGTCCAGGGTATTAGATTTCTCACAAGCTACTGTTTGCTTTAATTAGGTCCTTGTTTATCTTTCTTTGGAGTGTCTGGATATGGAACGTTGTTTATTTTCATAACTAACAAATGTAGGCTTTCAGAGCGATAATAATAAAAAGAAAACAGCTGCCGTGAGAGAAGGAAAATTCAAGAAAAAGAAATCCTAGAGAAGCTGAAGGAAAAGTCCTCGTGTCGCAAAGCCCCGTGTTTCATGGGGACCAGGTTTGCGTTGCATGTAGGTCTCATCTGCATCCCCTCCCCTACACTTCCCACTGCCCGAGCTCTATATTCCTTCGAAGGATTTTTATTTATTTTTTCTGTGTGATGATGATAGGACCCAAGTTTTTGTATGTGCTAGGCAAGTGCCCGACCATGGAGGGGCATCCCCAAGGCCTCACTTTTTATTCTTGGTGAGAAAGAAAACAGTATTTAGTTTTGCAATCCTCCACCTGAATAGTACATTTTAGATGTATTGTTTTAGAGTCCTTCCAGTCCTATCATAGGGTCACTGCTTCTTGTCTCTGCAGTTAAATTACTGTAGCTTTCACTCATATAATTGAGCTGCTTCTCAAAAACTGATTCTAGTTCAGTATAATTTTCTCATAAATCCTTTTTTTCTTTTTTACAAGATTAAAGAGGGTTTCTAAAGGAGTTGGGGAAATACTTGCTTTGACATCAGGCAGTTACTGAGGTATATCAAGTGGAGCAGGGGAGACAGCCTTGTGGCTTTTTTATCTAATATTAGTTGAAAACTTAAAAATCTTCATCCCTAGTGTTTGCCTAGGGGAGGTAAGCTTTACTGAAGATAGCAAACATGTACTGCTTATTAAAATATTTTGCTAGTCAGCTTATTGATTGGACATTAGCTTATTTTGAGAGCTGTCATAGAATCCTGAATTGTTACCATAATACTGGGCCTCTGCCCTCACTCTTGTTAAGGGATGGAGTCAATTGCACAGATCCAGTGCGCTTTACATATTAGACATGTTCGTTCAAGAATTCCACCTGGTTTCAGGGAGATAGACATCTACAGTGGATAGCCAATCCAAATAGAGAGGCAGCCAGTTGGTTTCTGATTCACTTCACTCCTCCCCTCATCTTCTGGCTTGCAAAATACCTGGCTATCATAGAGAAAGTGAGTCAATGCAGTATTTGGTGTAAGTAGCTATTAAATATTTCTTCTATGGCTTAATAATGTGTATTTAATTTTTTTGAACTAAAATATATCGTTGTAGTCTTTGTAAACACCAGAGGAGGTAGAGCACAAAAAATTGCCTTAGGGCGTCAGAATGATGAACCATTTGCTTATAGTCTGATGACTCTTTGTCCAGATCAACTTTGTTCCCCATTCTGTGCCCTCCTCAATTTCTCCCTGTTAATAAAGACAATGTGCTCAGGCACAGTGGTACATGCCTAGAATCCAGGCAGATCTTTGGGAATACAAGGCCAGGCTAAACTACATAGTGATACTCCTTTTTTTTTTTAAAAAAAAAAAATCATTGTGTCTGTATTTTTTGAGACAGTGTGAAGTCTTTTGCCAGAGTTGCAAATTTATAGCCCTGCTTACTGTCTTCACTGGTCTCTCATATGTAACAGAAGAATGAAGATGTTAGTTGGTCCGAGGCCTATTTACACAACAGCTTTCATCAACTATATCTGAAGATGGAGTCTTATATTTCTTTTCAAATCCCCACCCCATCTTGTTCTAGTTGGGTCTGACTCTCATGTTGCCAAAGAGGCAAAAGAGCCTGTGTTCAAATATTTCAGTAGCTTGCACCTTGCCCTTAATGAACAGGGGACTAGAGGCCTGTTTGATGTCTCTAAATTAGTATGTGCACTATATTTTGTTTTGAGAATGTAAAACATGTCATTCCCTTAGTCCTTAGTCTAAATTCAAGACTTTCCCCTACATAATGTTTGGCATTGTGTGCGGAATTCCCACGGGAGCAGTTAGTGAGAGGTACCTTAGTGTAAAACCAACAGCTTGTGTTGAGTCACTCAAGAGAGAGAAGGAAAGGCGACCCCAGAGTGGACATTTCTGAGGAGTCCAACTGGGTCAAAAGGGCATTGATATAACGTGGAAGTTAACATGAAGGGATGGGCTCGCATATGCCCAGGCCAATGAGAAGCATCTGATGGAGAGAACCAATAGTCAAGAAAGGAAAGAAAGGGGCTTCCTAATTGGATGACTTGATCAATCTGAGCACTGTCATTATCCCTTGACTTACACCGACTCATTTCTAAAGTCTTAGAAAAAGGCCTCAACAATTAAGTAATTATTATATATGTATGTCATTATCTTTTCTAGCTTAGACAGGAGGGAATGGCCAGCATCTTACTCAGCATCCCCTAGCTAGCACTTGACAGACGAGCTCTGACTCAGCCTACTACTCTGAGTTGAATTTAGATATTCTGCAATTCATCTGAATATCTAATGAGTTAAAACTTCCTTGTTTTCTCTTTGAATTTCTGAAAAGTCTGACTTATGACCATTCTTCTAACATTATTTAGTAAATGTCCTGAGAGATCCCCTTGAAACCCAGACGAAAACCAACCCCAAACCAAAACAAAGCTTATAGAGAGCCTGGCCTTGTGAATATATGTTGCTTATGACATTTTCCTGCAACACAAACAAAACCCACATCATATTGTCCGACACAGGTCATGTGGAGGGGAAAAGATTTGTCCAGACGACTCCTAAAGCAATCATCTGAGGCATAGATTAAGGATAAACAGAGCTTTTGTTTGCATGTAGGACAGAGAAGAAGGAAAGTTGGGTAGCAGCTCACCAAGGCCAAGCCATGGCTATGAAACACACCTTCCAGAAGTTTCCATGGAGATTCTGACCTGCTAGGTTTCCTGAAATGATACTCATTTGGTCTTCCTGCTTTCACTAGGACATAATGACTACATGTGTCCAGCTACAAACCAGTGCACCATCGACAAGAACAGGAGGAAGAGCTGCCAGGCCTGCCGGCTGCGCAAGTGTTATGAAGTAGGCATGATGAAAGGCGGTAAGTGCATGTACCCAAGGTGCTGGTGCAGGGGGCTGGCTGCTGTCACCCCAGAGCTGGATCTTTCCCATTTTAGCACCTTTTCTCTCGTTTTCTTGGGTTTGGAAAAAAGGTTTTCAGAATGTGTAGTATTTGTTTTTAATTGGAAGCAACTAGAACCAAGACTTCTACCATACCACCTTGTGTTTTATATTTTCAAGGTAAACATTGCGTTGGAAATCAAAGGTGTGTGGGAGGTACTAGGTGAAGGAGGGCTCCTCCGTGATTCACTCTGGGAAGGTGTTGATGTTTCCGTTGATATAGCTAATGCCAGAAAATGTTATTAGGAGATGAACTTTCCTCAATGGAGATTCCCCTATGGGAGAGAGAGACAGCTGCTGAGTCTGCTTCTATTGTTTTATGTCACTTAGGAAATCTGCATTTCAATCAAAAGGCATTAGAGGAGCTGAGTCAGCAGCCTCCACAGCCTCTGTGTCTGGCCTGATGCTAGGGTGGTTCCAGCAGTGTGACATGGCTTTATCTTGTGGCTGCTGGTGCGTGGGTGCACGCATACATCCCCTCCTGGCTCCTCACGTGTTCAGTCTCCCAGATTTCTTGCGTGGGACTCTGAAGTTCAGTCTTCTTTGGGAGATTATTAGATAATTCAACATGTGGTTATCTGAGAGATTCCTTTGAGTTCTTGAGTCGGGAATCTTACCGATGGATCATCGATTCTAATCTTGGGTTGCCTTCTCTGTAGTGACAGGGACCAAACAGGTATTGCAAGATGGAAGTCGAGTCCCAGATGCACTCAGATGTCTCCATAGTGACACAGGGAAAAAGAAACCATGCGGGTTATCCTGGGGAAAGGCTTCTAGGAGCAGATGTGATAACAGAACAGGGCAGGTACACATGGGCAAGTCAGAAGACAACTTCACATGTTTTTTTTTTCAGGTACCATCTACTTGTTTGACAGGGTCTCTCACTGACCTGGAACTGCTCAAGCAGGCTACACTAGCTGACCACTAAACCCAGACCTCTGCCTCTCTCCAGTTCACCATTGTTGGGCGTATCATTAATACTTACTTTATCTCACTGACTGGTGCATGCTTTTAATCCCAGTACCTAGGAGGCAGAGGCAGGTAGATCTCTGTGAGTTCTAGGCCAGCCTGGTCTACAGAGTGAGCTCCAGGAAACCCTGTATCAGAAAACCAAAAGGTACTTTGTCTTATTGCTGTGATAAAAATACCTACCAAAAGCAACTTAAAGGAGAAGTGGTTCAATTTTTGCCTCACTGCTTGAGGCTAGAGTCTGCCATGGCTTGGAAGTCATGGCATCATACGCTTGAGGTGGCTGGTCACAACGCAGCCACAGATAGGAGACAGAAAATGATGAATGTCCCAATCAGCTCATTTATTTTCTTTTTATGGCACCTATGATCTTAGCCCATGGTATAGTGTTACCCCACAGTTATGGCGAGTCTCTCCATCTCCGTTAACCCAGGGAGAAACTCCCTTACAGACACACACGAGGATTTGTCTCCTTGGTCAGTCTAGACCTGTCAGACTGGGATCACAAGCACTCGTGTCCATACACAGCTTTTCTCATGTGTGTCCTGTAGATCAAACTCCTGTCCTAAGGCTTATCAGAGAAGCCCTTTGCCAACTGAGCTATCTCCCCAATGCAGAGGAAAGTCAGGTTTTAACTGATTAATACCAGGGCAAAGAGGGAAGAGGGGGAAACCCAAGAGTAGCAGTCAGGGTGAGGGCATGCTTGACTACCACAGCTTACTATGGAGGACACCTTCGTTCCCTGGTCAGAATGAGACTTGGAACGCGGCATTTAGAATTGTCTCCTAGCAAAGAGTTGAAATGTTGAATTTGTGCTTTGTGTGAAATATGACTACATGTCTTAAATGCCTGAAAAAGCAGCTGGAATTCAGAGGTAATTAATTCTAAGAACTGAACAGTCACATTCAGAAGATGACACCTTGAATCACAAATGGATTCAATATTTAGGAATTCATCTTTCTTTGTACCATTAGAAAATTAGTCAGGCTTAATTAAACTCACCAAAAGCTTCCTACGGTAGCTTGATAAGTGACAGGAAAGTAACAGCTTCATGGAGATTGTTTCAGGGAGTAACGGCAGAGGTCGAGTTTCTCCTGCATGAACTGCAGGCAGCTTGAGCCAGGGATTCCTTCTCTCTGAAAAGTGAAAGGATCACCCCGAATATGTCCAGAGCATTTTGAAAAAATGTGATGGCCCTCATACCTTGATACCCTTCCTAAAAACAATTCTTTTTTAAAAATCCTAATTGTTATGCAGAGAGAGCCATTTTGGCTTCATAAATCTAAACGATGCTCCTTCATTTTCTGTCTAACAGAAATTCCGGTTGACAAAGACGTAGTGGGATGCTTCTGTTTTCGAATAAAAATGCAGATTTGCTTGTGTTGGGCCAGTCTGTGCTGTAATGGAGACTGCTGGTGTTTCCCAGCCACCCAGACCCGAATAATCACACAGAAACTATATCAATTGCAACACCGCTTGGCCAGTGACTCTAGTGTATTTCTAGCTAGCTCTTATGTCATAAATGAACCCATTTCTATTAATCTGTGTATCATCATGAGGCTGTGGCTCACTGGGTAAGATTCTGGGCATAATTCTCCTTCAGCAGCTACATGGTGTTGCCTTGACTCAGCCTACTTTCTCTCTCTATATCTTTGTTCGGATTTCCCACCCGACTTTACTCTGCTAAGCCATTGGCCAAAACAGCCTTATTCATCAACCAGTAAGAGCAACACATAGAGAGGACAGCCCACATCACTGTGTCAGCGCATATTTGGTTTTTCCTTTTGTAAGATTTATTTATTTATTATGTATACAACATTCTGCCTCCATGTATGCCTGTGTGCCTGAAGAGGACTCCAAATCTCATTATAGATGGCTGTGAGCTACCATGTGGTTTCTGGGACATGAACTCAAAACCTCTAGAAGAGCAGCCAGTGTTCTTAACCTCTGAGCCATCTCTCCAGTCCCATTAGCACATATTTGTACCCGTGCATTTGTGACTGAAAAAAATATATGTCTGTATTAGTGTTCTAGGGCTACTGTAACAAAATGCTACACATTGGATATTTTAAATGACAAAAATTAGCCTTCTCACATTACTGGAAGCTGAAAGTCTGAGGTTCACATGCTACAGAATTTGGTTTCTGGTATAGATTTCTCTTCCAGGCTTGAGGTATCTTCGTATAACATTTCCTCTGGGTATATGTTCATCTTTCCACTTTTTAGAACAATACCAGTTCTATTGAGTTAAGGGCCTACCCCTCTAATTTCATTTAATCTTTTTTAAAACAATTTTTTATTGTTATTTTATGTGTGTGGGTACTTTGCTTGAATGTATGTCTGTGCACCGCTTGCCTGACTGATACCCTTGAAACTCAGAAAAAGACTTCCGATCACCTGGAATTGGAGTTACAGATAGTTGTGAGCCTCCATGTCATAGAACCTGGGTCTTCTGAAAGGGTAGTCAGTGCTCTTAACCTCTGAGTTATTATCTCTCTAATATTGACTTCATTTAATCTTAATTATCTCCATAAAGGAGCTGTTCCAAATATCACTTTGGATGCTGGAATTTCGATACACGAGTTTTCCTTCTGGGGGTAAAATTCCCTATTTCCAGCGTGCTGCAAGAGAGCACCACAGATCAGATGGCTTACTGAGAAATGAGCCTCGTCCTGTACTGGAGGCTGGAAGCCTGTAGTCTGTGTAGCAGCTCTGGTTTCTCCTGGTGTCTCTCTCCTTGGCTTGCAGCATGCCACTCCCCCCTGTCCTCACACGACCTTCCCTCTGCCCACACTTTCTTCCTCTTGTTGTAAGGACACCAGTTATTCCGGATTAGGGACGTAACATTATGAGCTTGTTTAACCGCTCTTCAAATGCCCTGTTTTCCATGACAGGTACATTCTGCGGTTCTGGAGGTTGGGGGCTTCAAAATACAAATTCTGCAGGCATACGATTCAATATTTAGCAGTGTCTTTTTAGGGTCCCCAGTCAACTACTCAGGGTCTGTCTATACACACTGAGAATGTGTCTTCCTGACTGTTTCTATTTATATACATACCCTTTAAGATTGTTTTATCATGAAAATATAGCCTGTGACAACATCTCATGTTAAGGACCCTTATAAAGTTTCGTTTTGTAAAGCAATATGATTTATTGTACATGGATACCACACATGACCTCACGACACCGTATGTATCAACCACTCTTAGGATAAAGACTTAATTTACAACGGGAAGTACCATTATAGCTAACTACAAAATTCGTAGTTGTAAAGATGCCTATGATAAACCTTTGCAACATTATCCAACAGGTTCATAACCATCCAGTTTCTTAACCAGGCTAGATACCAACTGGGATATTGAATATACACACATAGCAAGAAAGTGATGGAGTCTAGAACAGGACTTGATTCTCTTATTGAAGACCTCTTCTACAGATCTAAGAGTGCATGATTTGGCTACCTGAGAAGATGACTTTCATTTGTTAAAATGCCTGCTGGTCCAGGTGTCCCACCATGATCAGATTTGTTCTGAGAACTGTGGTTCCAGAAGATGCAACATTTAAGGTGTGCAGTTGAAACGCCTTTCCCCCTGACTGCATGTCTAGATCTCTCTGCCTTGGTTTCTCTTCCCATTTTGTCACATAAAGTCTATGGTTTAGGAACGTCTAGTAACATCTATTGTTTAGGAAGGTCTTCCCTGTTGCCCCAGGCTGGGTTAGATCCCAGTGTTCTCGCTTGCACAGCATAGCTCTTCTGGGTGATCCACTCACTATTATTAGAACTTCCCAGTGGCTGTATTGCTAGATAGTTATCAAATTCCAAGCTGGCTCTTTGGAGTTCTTTCTTTGCACTCTTTAGCCCTAAAACAAGCCTCAGAGCAGAGGTTTAAGAAATTTTTAAAGAATGAACTCAGTCTGTTTAAATAATTATGTGTGTAGGACTTCTTACAAGGCATTGCGGGTAAAGAGACAATGAATACGGCCCTAGTCTCTTACAGCCCTGTTCTCACAATGCAAAGAGAACATCTGCATGTAATAAAATCCAGAAGGCATGTCGAGGCTTGATTGTGTTGGAGGATGGATGTTTAAATTACAAAATATCAGGATGGGAGTCAGAGCATCTGATAGTTGCTCCTGGATTTTATCCAACCCGGCAGATCACACAGGCCATTTGATTTTCAGGTATCTACTATTTCTTGTGTGTTTGACAATCTTGGTTAATGAAAAGGGGAAGGCTTCAGATGTGAAGTTCTGGTTTAAAGACTGGCTCCTCCTCAGACTTGGTAGGCAACTGGGGTCACTTTTAGGAGCCATGCTGTTCTCAGCTGCAAGATGAGCTAAACAATTTCTACTCCGCCGCTTTGTCTTGAGGACCACAAATCACAACATATAAAAATACTTTACAGATCCAAAGTTCTACACAAGGTGAGTGATTGCATCGCCTCCTAAGAACTTTATCGTCAACTTGCGCCTTTAAAATTGTTTTCACTGGAAGCAAATATTAACAGGTATACGTGTCTACTAGGTTAGTGTATCTAATTCCTTTAGAGGGTCAAAATCTGGCATAGACGCATATGCCTTAAAAAGGCCTTTTGATGTCTATGTTGTGTATAGCTGCATGATAAATGAGCTTTGTGGTTTATCTTTTAATTTTGCCAAAGATTTACAGAGACTTGTCGCAATAGACCCAAAGGCATGTTGATGCTAGCATCCTCATTTTGCGGATGAGGAAATTGCCTCATGTTAACAGACAAGCAGAGTTTACTCACTAAGTATACTGGTTAGGTTTCATGGAATTTTGCACTGAGATTTGAGATAGTAGAAGCAGTGAGCTAATCTGTAAATATTTTGATAACAGCGTTCTCACCCAAAATTCAAGAGTGTTCTAAAGTGATATATTGTTTAAGAGTTACTCTGTTTTATTCATGCGGTGAGAGCATGAGCTCTTATTGGAGTTGCCAAGCAATTGCTCTACAATGTTTATTATAATGTTTTCATATCTATAGTATTCTGGGTAATAAGAGATTAAATATGATCAAAACCCCCCACTATATTAAAGAGGCAAGAAGAGTGTTTTTAAAAATGCTTAATTTTTATTTATGGAATACATCATCATTATGACCTAAGTCTGCTTTTTGTTTCTTTTAAAACATTTTTCTTATTGTCGGGCTTTTAATATATACAGTGAAATATGATCATATTGTACTCCCCTCTAAGCTCCTTATCCCCAGTGTGGCCTTCTCAAGTTCATGGCTTTTTTGTTTGTTTGTTTTTGAAAACCCACTCAGTACAGTTAATTTTGGCCATATATAAACAGGTGTGGGGCATTGAAACCTATCTGTGGTCACATCCCTAAAGATAAGAAAAAAAAATTCTCCCTCTTCAGCTATCAAATGCCAGGAGCTTCTTAGTGAGGGTGGAGCTTGGAGATCATCTTCCTCATCTTGGTCGGCTTGACCATGTGTAGGTGCAGGTAACATTAACTCAGGTAGTTGAGTAAATGATTACAACAGCCCTGTCCGGAAGAGAGCATTCCTCAGCACTCCTCCCATCTGTCCCTTATGTTCTTTCTACCTTCTTTTTTGTTTATGAATTATTTGTTTCATTTGATCAGTGTGTCTATTTGTATGTAATTACCATGCTTTTGTGATCATAGTTTACCCTTGATGTATAATTTGAAATCATTGTGTTGCTCTAGCTTTGTTCTGTTTGTTCAAGATTGCTTTGGATATTTAGGACTTTTTGTTTGCACCTGACTTTTAGGATTATTGTATTCTTTTAAGCAATGTTCTTGACATTTTGATACAAATTACATTGAATCTGTAAATCACTTCAGCTACTCTGGACATTTTAACAATGGATTTTTTTAATCCATGAACATTGGCTATCTTTCAATTTGCTAGCGTCTTCCTCAGTTTGTTTAATTGATACTTAGTTTTCAGTACGTGGCTCTTTCCCTTCTTGGGTAAACACATTATCTTTTATAGCTATCCTACCTAGGTGGAGTTGTTTTCTTGGATACCCCATTGTTATTGCCTGGAAACAGGACTGCATCTTTTTAGACAGGCTCTCACTATGTAGATGAGGTTGGCCTGAAATTCATTAGCAGCACAATATAGTGGATTCTTGATCTTATTTCCTCAGTCTCCCAAGTCCTGTGTTCACCAATACATGTCAATGCACCCAACTTACAATTGGATTTTGGGGCTGTTGTATGATAATTTTGCATCCTAAGACCATACTCAATTTGTTTCTTCTTTCTAACATTTTTTTGATATAATATTTAGTGTTTTCTGTCTATAAAACAATGCAAAGTATAAATAGGGGTAATATATTACTTTTTGTGCTTTTATTTATTCATTATTTTACTTAGTTGTTCTGGTTATGTTTTCCAGCACTATGGTGAATAAAAGCAACAAGAATCGATATCTTTGCTTTGCTCCCAGTCTTGTATAAGGAATATTCAACTTTCCACTACCGAGTATATTTGTTGTGGGTATTTGATGTGTTCTGAGATACATTCCTTCACTATTAAATCTTTTGAGAGTTTTGTTTTTAATCAGAAAAGGAAACTAAACTTGGTTAAGGGCAGTTTTTGTATCTAGTGAAATGATTTTGTGTTATTTTCCCTGCCACAGTAGTGTGTCACATTTATAGGTTTTTAGGAGTTTGAGGATTAGTCTCTGTTCTTTAATTATTTGAAGAGTTGGTAGCAAGCACCTTCAGTCCTGAGCTCACATATGATGGGGACCTTTTCCTACCGAGTCACTCTGTTTACTCATCACTGACTCATCTTTCATGATTCAGTCTTAATGATTACATGTGTCCAGGAATTTGTCAATTTCTTCTCATTAGTCAGGTTTATTGGTATGTTCTTATCAACTGTCTCCTTTGTACTGCTATGTATTCTTCATAATTTTCTATCTTCTATATAAAAATTTTATTTTTTGGGCTCTCCTGTCCTTCTTTATCTAGCTAGTATTGTCTATCTTAAAAATCAACTCTTAATTCTATTGATTTTTTGACTTTTTGTTAGTCTCTACTTCATTACTTTTGCTCTAGTCTCTATTGTCTCTACTAATCTGGGGTTTCATTCTTTATTATTTAACTTCCTAAAGTGTAATGTTAGGCTGTTTCAGAACTAACTTACTTATTTTCCCTTTTCTTTCTACCTTTCCCTCCCACTCTCTCTCTGTCCCTCCCATCCATCCTTCTTTCTTTCTCTTTTGTTTTTAGTTTTGATACAGACATTTATTTGTTTTTTTTAATTTTATTTGTTTATTTTTAAAATAATCTTTTCTCATCTTACATACCAATCCCAGGTCCCACTCCCTCTTTTTCTCCCCACCTTCCCCCACCCCAACCATTCCTTCCCATGGGGAACCAACCAAGTCTGGTACATCATTTTGAGGCAGGACCAAGGTCCACCCCCCATATCTAGGCTGAGCAAGGTATCCCTCCAAAGGGAATGTGCTCCAAAGTCAGTTCAAGCACTAGGGACAAATCCTTGTCCCACTCCCAGTGTCCCCAGAGACTGCCCAAGCCACATGTGTCGCCCACATTCAGAGCATCTAATTTGGTCCTAGTCAGTGCCCCCACTGTAAGTCCAGAGTCGGTGAGTTCCCCTTACCTCAGGTCAGCTGTTTCTGTGGGTATCCCCATGATGATCTTGACCCCTTTGCTCATATTATCACTCCTCCCTCTCTTTGACTGGACTCCAGAAGCTTGGCCAAGTGCTTAGCAATACAGACCTTTATTACTGCTATAAATATATCTCAGAATTGCTTTTTCTTTGTACCCCATAACTTTTGGCATAATGTATTTCCTTTTTTTTTGTCAAATGACTCCCTCCCTTTTTAAAATTCTTACTCATTAAATATTTAGGAGTGTTTAATTTTTATGTTTTTGTTAATTTTCCAAAATTCATACTGTGATTAATTATTATTTTTACGTTACTGAGGTCGGAAAGGTAATAGGTATGACTTCACTTTCGCTAAATTTGTCGAAACGTGTTTTGTGGCCTAGTAAGTCCCTCCTGTATCACTGCTGTTGAAAAGGCATTACGTATTTGTCTTGCTAGGATGTGGCTCAAGCTTGAGCTTGCTTTATTGAATTTTCTGTCTGATATCTATCTTCGTTGCTCAAAGTTGAATGTTAAAGTTTCTTTTGTACTTTAGCTGTGCTTTTTTTCGTACCAATGGGTGGTTGTTATGTATTTGAGTTCTTGGTTTTTGGTTGTATATTTATTAATAAATATTAGGTTATCTTGATGAATTGACCATTTGGTCATAATAAATAACGTTCTTTTCCTTTTTTGACTTAAAGTTCCATCTTATTTGAGGTAACTGCCCTTACTTTCTTGTGGCTTGAGTTTTCATACAAGGTCTAGCCCTACTTTACCATTCTGTCTCTGCGTCTTCTAGGTGCAGTGAATCTCTTGCAGATAGCATATAGTTGAGTATTTGGTTTTTGTTGTTAATTGTGCTATTACTGAGAAAATTACTATTCCCAGGTAGTTTCATCTGAGAATTTGATTCATTTGCATTCTGAGAAGTAGAACTTACTAATGTTATTTTGCTGATTGTTTTTTGTTGATCCATTGTTACTTTTGCTTCTCTTGCTGTCTTCTTTTGTGATTAAATAATATTTCTCTAAAGTAATATGCTGTAAATCTTTGCTTTTTTGTCTTCTGATACCCATCATAGGACTTTTGCTTTGTGATTACCTTAAAGCATATGAAAAATTCTTGTAACTATAATCAACTTTTCTAAACACTGATGAAATTTTCTCCACTTATTTGATTTTCTTGTTTAGAGATTATTTTGATTTTAAAGAAGGAAAAAAAAGGCTCTCATTTAACTTTCAAGAATTTCCAGATATTGTTCCCTTCTCTGATTTTATTTTTACTTATGTTAATGCATGTGTTCCTGTGTGTATGTATGACACATGTGTTGTGTGGGTGGTCAGAGAGCATTTGGTTCCTAGAAGCTGGAGTGTCAGACAGTTGTGAACTAGCTGATGTAGGTCAAACTTGAGTCCTCTGGAAGAGCAGTAAGTGCTTTTAACTCCCGAGACATCTTTCTAGCCCCTTGAGCAAACAGCTGTATCTTACCTTCTACATTCAAAGATATGTCTGCAGTGAGTCAAGGCTGAGTACGATTCTCTGGAAAGTTCTCTCTTGTCCTTGTTTGTATCTTCCCTTTGTAAAATCAAGTGATGTCTTGTAGAATATAATACTTTTTCTGTGAGTAGACTAATAAATGCCCACGTCTGGGAGCAGTAATACGAATGAATTGCTACTTTTGGACTCTATAAACTGAAGACCCCAGGAAGTTCCTTACTCTTCCTCTCTGTTTAACTGCCATCCCTAGAATAATGAATTGGCTTTAGAGTGGGAAAGAACTTAAGGACAATCTAGTTCACTTCATTGTTCGTCTGCCCATTGTTCTCCTCCAGGTCACACAGCTAGTTAGCTGCTCAGCAAGAAGCCAGGTTGACCCATTTCGTGGATCAATGATTGTTTCTTCATTGTATTGAATGGCTTAGCTGACCTGCTCGTGACACAGGTCATCATCAAAGATAGATGCACGCAAAATAAGATATTAATAGTCACAAACTGAAATCGTGCCTTACAAACAATTACTGTGGATACAGGATACCACTTCTGCAGCAAAAGCATCGGTTACTAATTTGGCTTAGTTGAACAGAAGCAGTACTGTGTAGGTATATAGAAATTATGGTAGGCATTTTAAAAGTATTTAATAGTAATATGATTGAAAAGAAACTTTTATTCCTCGGGGCCAAAGGTCATCTTTTTGAATAGGGGTCCCGACTAATGGTCGGTGTGTACCCAGCTCTTCACTTATTGCCAACAACCCTTTGGAATATTACTTCATTATGAATTTGATGTGGTTTGTCTGTTTCTCAAGGCTCATGTGTTGGTGGATGGGCTTTCTGTGTGGAAACCAGAAGTGGAGCCTAGTAGGGAATGATGAAGTCCTAGAGAAAACTGCCCTCTGAAGGAATTAAACATGGCTTTTGGGGGCCATGTTTTTATTATTATTTTTTCCTAAAGAGAGAAAAAATTGTCCCTCCCTGCTCTCTGGCTTCCTGTCTTGCATTATGGTTGCTCTTGTACATACTTATGACAGGTTGCTCTCCTCCAGGAGGCCATGGCCAGAGGCTAGCCAATAGGAATATGTCTCTGTCTTAAGACTTCCAGCTTCCAAAGCTGTGGAATAAATACATCTATTTTTATGACCCCAAGGCTTAGGTATTTTCTTATTACAATGAAAAATGAAACTAATGCCTAGTATTTTCTTGTTAAAAAATTAAGGGTACAGGGCTTAGTAGTCTCTAAAGTATCTCGCAAATCTTAAATTTTATTTTTTTTTGGTCAGGCAATGGTGGCACACACCTTTAATCCTAGCATCCAGGAGGCAGAGGCAGACAGATCTCTGAGTCTAAGGCTATTCTGGTCTATAGAGCAAGTTCCAGGACAGCCAAGGCTACACAAAAAAACTCTGCCTAGAAAAAAATCAAAATAAAAATTTTAAATATTTTTATGATTTAAGTTAATATAGAAGCAATATAAAGATGATGATGTGAAGATAAAGGATATCTATCTATCATCTATCTATCTATCTATCTATCTATCTATCTATCTATCGTCTATCTCTATATAAGTCTAAGAACACATTCAGCAATAATCATGCTTATATTTCCAGCTAAACTTAGCATCACTGGCAACTAGAAACACTTGCTGAAATGGATGCTGTTATTCTCTTGATCACTGTCCATGGGGTGTGGACATTTTCTGAGTGAGATTGACATGCGGATGATTCTGGTACTATCCTCTCTCCAGTCAGAATACTGTGAACAGATGGCCATGAAATTGCCACAAATTATTCCCTCACACTAAAAGTAAAAGGGGAAAGTTTGTTTGGCAAGACTTTGAGAAGATAACTAAGTTGTTTTCTACAAGACATGCAGTAGATTGCAACTAAAACTGAGCCTCAAGATCCAGTGGAACTTTCCAGTTTCTGCCTTCTGGAAAGAGGAAGAAGTGTCAAATATAGGGATTATCAAGAGGGTGCTGAATAACTACCATACAAACCAGTCCAAACACTTAAGGACCAGTTTATTAGAAACCACAGAAAACATGAGACAAGACCTGCAGAGGGGATGATCGATGAAGTCTGTGGTGGTGGAACCTGGATGCAACCAATCATTGCTTTGGCTTATACTGAATGAGCGAGGAGAACACAGAATTGCATTTAGTTTGTTTTATAAATTTAAAAACACGATTCCTCGGACTAATAATTATCCCATTTATTTCACATTTAAATGTTGACAGTTTTCCTTAGATTTTTTTGGTATAGGGTAGGGATTGAACCCACGGTTTCACATACGTGAAACAAGGGCTCAGCCAGGGAGCTACATCTCAGCGTTTATTAGGGAAATTTGCTGTGCCTAGTCTAGCTTTCCATTCTAAAGCCTTTCACCGATGACCCCAGTGAGCATCTGGGTGTGAAAGTGTTGCAGAAACAAAGGAATTGGAAATGTGATCAAACTGTGAAGTTTAGACAATCAAATGGTGGGAAGAGGTGGATAAAAAGATGGCCTTCATTTCAACTCACCTAGGATCAGAATTTTCTGGTGTCCCAATTCACTTTCTGGTATTGATTATGCTCCCAGTGACCAAGTGAGCTGCCTCTGGCTGGCCGTTATCCTTTGTGGTTTCATCTTCTCCCTAATATTCTTGGTGACAGATTGCTCTTGTCAGTGTAAGTTCTAGCCTTCTGGGCTTGTTTCATTTTCTTTGTAGACTCCAGTCTTGCAGAAAATATATCTGTGCAGAAATACCAATGCCTTATAAAGGCACATGGAGGGTCATCAGGAGCTGTGTTTTGATACTTACAGATACATATGTGGATATCAAGCAGTAATATTTGTGCAAGGTATTGAACTTTATCCTAAACATGGAATGACATTTGAACATCTTTGAACATGACACTTAATGTCTTCAGATCTCACTTTCATTATTTGTCAAATACAAATAACAATATGATAATGGTGGCTGGTTCAGTGAGGTTGTGTAAGGGAATGTATAACTCACAGTAAGCTATAAGTTGCTTACAGTAATGTGAAATACTCTTAAATTTTATATTTTGTATTGAATCTAATCTCCAAATAAAATGCAATTCCTGAATAGTATAATCCTAATTAAGTAAATATTATTAAACAATTAGTCTGTACTCTGAGTTGAGAATCGATGAGATAAAAGTAGGCAGATGTTCCTTAAGTATCTATAGTTTAGTTCCTCCACCCTCGGGCTTCATTGTTTTCTACTTTCTGAATCCCACCTAATTTTTCCTTTCACATTCTCTCCCCACTTTCCTAATAGAGCCTTTACTGTAGTGCGCAGATCTGATTATCAGCTACAGAATATGTTTTCCTGTTTCATACAGAGCTTCAACCTGATGTTAGTTACTGCGCTTTACTTATTAGGAATACACTTACTTGTTTCTTGATTCCCATCCCTGAACTGGCCTAGGATCCCTAGAAATTACACTCTTCTCCTTCTGAGTCACTGGAGTCCTTTTATCATATGCTTGATCTATGGGTGGTGTACACTGTCGGATCCCATGTGCTAACACAAGTACTGAGCTTCGTGTCCTGCCATTTGAGCACTGTGGGGTGCATGGCTGTGTGAGCATCCTGTGAGAGCAGCTCTTGCCCTGGTGTTCAGGTGCTAGGCTCCTACTCTAGCTTGACCTCACTTGCCCTCTCTCCTCCACCGCACCTCCATCCTTAATCTAGGGCATGCATTCATATGACTAATCATTTTCTTTCACTACTCCAACTTAATTGTGGATAGACTTTGCTCTTAGCTAGTGGGAAGTATGCAATCCTCTCTGCTCTGACCTGGCCCTACTGTGGAGAGCCGAGCATCTCTTCATCAGGCTCTGGGTTCTTCATGCTCTCCCACGAGTTGCCTGCTTGGTTTCACCCTCCGAATAACTTCATTGACAGAGCGGCACCTTGAGTGGGATACAAACATTGCTTTCTACACACCACATCACGAGGCCAAGCTAACAGCTTGGTGTTCGAAAGTATGTTTATTTATAAGAGAATATTTATATATCCTATAAATACAAGTAGAATTTTCTTTCCAGAGGCAACTCATTGCTGTATTCATAACACTGTAACAATGGTGTTTGTTGGTGGTGGTGAATGTCGCCGATAAAGAGAAAGCGTCGGGGAGGGTTGATTTACCGAAATCTGTAGCTAAAGAACAGAGGATCATTTTGTTGATAACAGAAATATGGCCAAAGGTGGCTTCCTATCTCCCCTCCCCCCTTTGTCCCTTCCCATTCCCCCTTCTCTTTTCTCCTCTCCTCTGCCCACCCTCATTCCCCTTCTTTTCCCACCCTTCCCCTGCAATCCCAGCACTGGGGGTGTTTACACAGGATAAATTCTGAGGTTTGCTGGCTAGCCACTGTAGCTGAATTCCTGAACTTCAGCTTCAGCGAGAGACTCTATGTTTTAAAAATAAGGTAAAGAGTGATTGAGGAAGACAGCGGATGTTAACCTCTGGCCCCTACATGCCTATGTGCACACATGCTTGCAACACCCCTCCCCATACGTATACACACAGAGAAACATGTACACACACACACACACACACACACAGAGAGAGAGAGAGAGAGAGAGAGAGAGAGAGAGAGAGAGAGAGAGGGAGGGAGGGGGGATGCCAAATACAGTACCTATCACAGTAAATAAAATAAACTACATTAATTAAAAGAAACCCAGACTTTTGGCACTAAAAAGCACAATTCCTTAAATCAAGTCAAATTGAGACTCACATATCATCGAGTTATTTGAATGTCATTCAAACTAACAGGTAAGATGAATAATTTTCTTGTCAGCTGGCACTCTCGGCAGAGAGGGGTTGGAGAAATTCTGGATGTAACATTTTCCTGTTGAGTTCCTGTCTTTACTTTGCCCTAGCTTATGCTTCTTTTTAGCTATCATTTGGTCTCGGGCTGGGGGCAGGGGATCCTGGAACTTGCAGTTTGCACTATGCATGAGGAACCTGAATAGTTTTTGATAGGATAACAGTTTTACCATTCAGTGTTTAGTTTTTCCTTCCTGTAAACAGCTGGAATATGCCATCTCCACTCTCCTGTCCCCACCCCTCTCTGTCGTCCTTTCTCCACATATGGCATCTTTTATTTTTCTGTCCTTTTTAAAATTTTGAGTCAGGGTCTAAATGTGACTCGGGCTGACCTCAAACTGGTGAACCTCTTGCCTCAGCCTCCTGGCTTCTGGGCATCACCACAACCACTTCTAAGTATGATGCTAATACATTAACTGAAAGACTGAAAATGTGTTAAGCATTTTCTTCTACAAGAATTGGTTTTGGAATAATTTGTTCTTTTTAGTCCAAGACTACCGTTCAACAGCCCTCAAATTAAATGTTAAATCAAATGCCTGTGGGATTGATTTATTTCCCTTGGATGCTCTGTTTGCTTCCAAAGGGAGTCTGGTTTGGGGCTTCTTAATAGAGGCAATGGGTCCAAAATGCCCGAGTCTGTAGCGGCGTAAACGAATGCAGACAGAGAGTAAAAAAATATATATAGCTTTAATGTAGAAATAGACTTACAGAACCACCGTTCCCGCGGAGACCAGGAAAGCAGAAGAAGGGCTCGGAGCTTGCTCGCCAAATTTATAGGCAGACATTAGCCCGAGGCGAACACGCCCCCTAAGGGGCGGGACTTATCCCTACATCTCCCCTTTTTGTCTAAATAAGACAGAACTAAACCAAATACAACTACATACAATAACAAATAATAAATATAACAAACAATATTGAGAACAAAAGCTTTGCTAAACATTCTATCTCAAGGAGTCCAAATAATGTAAAGAGTAACTACAATTATATAATCTTCAACTCAGTCAAAGATCTGAGAAGGGAATAAACACTACTCAACAAACGAGATATATCCAAAATGTGCAACAATTGACAGAGACAACTGACTACCTGGGCAATCACCCAAAGTCTCGTTTGCAACGTTGAGTCAACCAATTTTGGCTAAGGCCTAACATAACTGACATACCATTATTAAAGGCAAGGAACTTTTCAAAACTATCTTACCCTGTCTTGGCAGGATATGACAGTCCTGTTTTATCCATTGATGCATGCTCTGTATCTGTGTCAGTGGTTGAGGTATGGGCATTTCTTTGCCCAAAGGCCAGTTCTGCCAAATAGAAAGGCTCCAGGTGGAGTGTTTTTGGTGCTCAACATTTTCTCGGGAATAGAGCGGTGTTGCCAGGAGCAATTGTGTCTCACTATCACGAAACTCTGAGTTAGATTAAAGGCCATTTTCTACAGCTCTTTGAAGAGGTTGAAGATTATCTATCTATACTGAGTATAATCTCTATATATCTAAAGAACCTGCTTAGTCTAATTATAAATGACAAACTTAGATGACAATTAGTCTATATAATTCTCAATATCTATCTAACTTAAAAAATAAGACAATAAACGACTGTGAAACAAATGAGGACAATGACCTCCAAATATAAACAATGTACAAATATACATTGCAGTAGGTAAATATATATCAATACACAAATATTATATAAGTATCTTAATCAGAGGTAGAAATGTACACTGCAATATGGTAAATATATACAATATATATATATATATCAATACAATATATGTCAATACATAAAAATGTTTTAAACAGAGGTAGAAACATGCATGCGTACAATAGTCAATATAATTTAACTTTGTATCAATATACAAGAATCTATACCAATATATTTGTCTATTATCCCATCATCCCTCTTTTTTTTTTGTTTCAAAATGATCCCTGAGCTTACAAAATTCCTCCCCCAACCCTCAATCATATACTAATTATAATCAACCCCTAAATGATGTCCCTAAACCCAAGGGCAAACTTTACTGGGAGAAGGGACGTCGTTCTCTAGAATTACTTCCAGCTGTCATAGGGGCGACGTTCTTTCTGGGGGATCCTGTGAAAGTAAAATGATGGTTAAATTTCAAGATAATGTCTTTTAAAATTGCAAATAGTCTCTGAGTATTTTCGTGCAGGTCTGGCCAAAATGTTGTATAAGATGTGCACCATTTCAGCTAACCAAGTTGGAACTGTCTTGTGCAGCTGGTACCCAAAGCAGGTCTTGTAGTAGCGCTATCAGTATCATGACGTCATATCAACCAGGTGGAGTTGTTGTTATGGGGCCCCATCTTCTTCCTGGAAACTTCAAATGTCACTTCAGGAAAAACTCATTGTTCATTATGAAAAACTTAAACATTAATCATATAGACATATATAGACATATATATATATTCAATGAAAGACATGATAGATATATTCAATGAAAAGTATGATAGATATGAAGAAATGCAAAGATGTTTTCTAAACTCATATTTCTTTCTGTCCCATATCATGGCTCTTGACATGAGACAGAAACTCCAGAAACTCTGGGTTTTTCTCTTACCAACAGGCTTGGAATTGGAGAGGGACTGAGCCAGAGTCCAACTTCAAAACCAGCTTTATAAATTTAGAAATATGGTTTAATATTACTTACACAACCCATTCAGTTGTCTTGATATTTCCTATTGGGCAGGTATTTTTCCATCTGTCAGTATCCAAACATCCAGGTTCCCTTGAATTTCTCAAAGATGAGTGTTTTCCTGTGGAGATAAGAACAGAACCCTGCCCCCATTCTATATGTTTTTCTTACCACCTGTATGAATATCATCGTTGTGGATGAGTTGTCATTTCTCCTTTCTAAGAGGTTTCTCCTCTTCAAATCGAAACTTTATTAATTTTGATGGTATCCACAATTTTTCTTCTCCTGTGGAAACAAGAGCAAAACCCCTTCCCCAACGTAGCACATCTCCTGGCTTCCACTGAGAGGTCAGCACATCTTTGAAATAAATCGGTTGATTTAGTTCAGCAGACTTTTCCATTATCCAATGTCTTTCTGCTGCTGTCGTTCCTTTCTCATTAGCGTTAAGAAAATTCAAGGTTAGTAAAGCATTATGTAATCTATTTCTGGGGGTATTTTCAGTCCCTTTCTGTTTGTTCAGCATATCCTTTATAGTACGATTTGATCTTTCTATAACTGCCTGACCTGTAGGATTATTTGGTATACCTGTAATGTGTTTTATATTATAATAATCAAAAAAGCGTTTCATTTTCTTAGATACATATGCTGGACCATTATCTGTCTTTATTTGCGCAGGTATACCCATGATGGCCATAACTTCCAATAAATGTGTGATTACTGAATCAGCCTTTTCTGAGCTCAGGGCAGTAGCCCATTGAAAACCTGAATACGTGTCTATGGTGTGGTGTACATATTTTAATTTGCCAAATTCTGCAAAGTGGAACACATCCATCTGCCAGATTTCATTCCTTTGGGTGCCCTTTGGATTAGCCCCTGCAGGCAGTGGTGTTTGGTTATAGAAAGAGCAAGTAGGGCATTTCTTTACAATCTCCTTAGCTTGTTGCCATGTAATTGAAAACTCTTTCTTCAAACCTTTGCTATTAACGTGATGTTTTTTATGAAATTCAGAGGCTTGTAGCACACTACCAATCAATAATTGATCAATTTCTGCATTACCTTGTGCTAGAGGACCTGGCAGACCCGTATGGGATCGGATGTGTGTTATGTACATAGGGCAAAGCCTGTTCCTGATCAAATCTTGAACCTGGAGGAACAATGAGGTTAGTTCAGTATCATCAGGTATAAATTCAGCAGTTTCAATATGTAAAATAACTCTTTCTGCGTATTGTGAATCTGTAACTATATTAATAGGTTCTTTAAAATCCCTTAGCACCATAAGAATGGCATATAATTCCGCCTTCTGGACAGAAGTATACGGACTTTGTTCCACCTTATCCAAGTCTTCTGATTTGTAACCTGCCTTCCCTGATTTATTGGCATCAGTATAGAATGTACGGGCTCCAGTTATTGGAGCATCACGGACGATTCGAGGAAGAATCCAAGAAGTTCTCTTTATGAAGTTAAGCCGCTTGCTTTTTGGATAGTTGTTATTAATGTCTCCCAAAAAATTAGCACAAGCTCTTTGCCATGGTTCATTATCTTCCCATAATTTCTTTAGTTCATCAGCAGTGAAAGGCACTATAATTTCTGCTGGGTCTATGCCTGCTAGTTGACCAAGTCTCAGCTTGCCTTTTATAATTAACTCAGAGACTTTTTCCACATAAGTTTTCAGTTTCTTACTTGGTTTATGTGGTAAAAAGATCCATTCCAAAATAATATCATCTCTCTGCATTAAAATTCCTGTAGGAGAAATTTTTGATGGTAGTATGACGAGAATACAATCGAGCTCTGGATTCACCCTGTCCACATGTGCCTGTTGTAATTTTTCCTCAATCATTGTCAGTTCCTTTTCTGCTTCAGCTGTTAATTCTCTGGGACTGTTTAAATCCTTATCACCATCCAAGGTTTTGTTCAAATGAATTATTAGATCAGGTGTTATTCCAATAGCTGGTCGTAGACTGGAAATGTCTCCTAACAGTCTTTGAAAGTCATTAAGAGTCCGTAGGCGATCTCTCCTAATTTGTGCTTTTTGTGTCTTAATTTTTTGCAAACCTATTTTATAACCTAAATAATTAACAGAATCTCCCTTCTGAATCTTTTCAGGAGCTATTTGCAATCCCCATTTAGGTAAAAGTATCTTTATTTCTTCAAACAGTCTGTTCAAGGTATCCATGTTTGAATCGGATAACAAGATGTCGTCCATGTAATGGTATACTATAGATCTGGGAAATTTCTTGCGTATTATTTGCAATGGTTGGTTCACAAAATATTGGCACAGGGAGGGGCTATTTAACATACCCTGGGGGAGAACGGTCCAGTGGAACCTCCTCGAAGGTTGAGAATTGTTATAAGTAGGCACTGTGAAGGCAAATTTTTCTCTATCTTCTTTTTGCAAAGGTATAGTGAAAAAACAATCCTTTAAATCAATAACTATGAGAGGCCATCCTTTTGGTAATAAAGAGGGCAAAGGAATTCCAGATTGCAGAGGGCCCATAGGTTGAATAACCTTGTTGATGGCCCTGAGATCTGTCACCATTCTCCATTTACCTGATTTTTTCTTAACCACAAATACAGGAGAATTCCAAGGGCTGGTAGATTCTTCTATATGTCCAGCATCTAATTGTTCTTGTACCAGCTGTTCTAAAGCCTGTAACTTTTCCTCAGCTAAAGGCCATTGCTTTGTCCATATTGGTTTCTCAGTCAACCATTTTAGAGGCAAGGCTGTTGGTATCTCTGAAGGGACATCAATTGCTTGTTCTTGTACAGCTCGAATGGCCGGTTTTCTCCGTTTGTAATATCTTTTAATATTATTCTCAGAAATATAGGCTCTAGATTTAGCAGGAATGTTAATTTCGGTATTCCATTGTTGTAATAGGTCACGACCCCATAAATTCATTGCAATATTGGCTACATATGGCTTTAATTTTCCTATTTGTCCCTCTGGCCCTATACATTCAACCCATCTCGTGCTCTGCCTTACTCGAGATAGGGTTCCAATTCCCAGGAGCTGAACATTTACATTCTGAAGAGGCCAATACGGATGCCAAGATTCTGGGGTAATGATACTTACATCAGCACCTGTGTCCAGCAGGCCAGTAATAAAAATGCCATTTACACACACTCTCAGTTTAGGTCTTTGATCATTTATAGAAGTTTGCCAAAACACACGTAACTTATCTTTCTGATCATTATTGCTTGTAACAGTAGGCATGGGGCTTCCTAATTGTCCTGATGAGGCACGTTCTCTGCAGAAACTGGATATGACTGAACCATGTTTGCCATGGGGGCCTGTGAGGCCCCCCCTCTCATGTTTCCCGGCTGTATCAGGTTGCCTTGTCTATCTCTTGTAGACCTGCATTCATTCGTCCAATGTCTGCCCTTTCCACATCTTCTACATAAACCTGAAGGCTGAGTCCTCCTATTTCTGTTATTTCTAGAAGATGTATTATTATTATTATTATTTCTGAAAGATGCATTAGTATTATTATTATTATTATTTCTGAAAATCCGTTGTCTACAATTCCTTTTAATATGACCCATTTTTCCACAATTAAAACATTTGGTATTCTGGTGTCTCCTTTTACCATTGGAAATTGCTTCTTCTACCCATGCTTCAGTGCCATAATCAAATGTATCAACATTGAGTGTATGCAAGACCCATTCTTCCAACGGCGCTGATCTGAGCTTTAAAGGACCCAAAATCCTTTTGCATTCCACATTTGCGTTTTCATAAGCCAAAGACTCAATCATTATACGTCTTGCTTCCGGGTCAGATATTCCTATTTGTACAGCCTTAGTTAATCTTTGTAAAAAGTCACTAAAGGGTTCTCTCTGACCCTGTTTAACTCTGACAAATGATTCCATTCTCTGTCCTGGGTCTTGTACCCTGTCCCAAGCCCTTAAGGCTGCTGTAGTACACATGGAGAGTGTGTTTTCATCCAAATTAGCTTGTTCCTGAGGATCGGAAAAGAGCCCTTCACCTAGAATTTGATCTAGGGAAATGTCAATTCCCTTCGCTTTTTCCTGCTGTTCTAAGAGTCTAGCCTCTTGCCTGAATAAGCATTTCCATTTCAATTGCGGTCCACTCTCGAGTACTGCAGAGCTCAGCTGGAGCCAGTCTGAGGGGGTTGCTCTGCTTGTCGTGGCCCAAGATCTTAGCATCTCTTTAACAAAAGAGGCTTGCATCCCAAAAGTCATGACAGCCTGTTTTATTTCCTTGAGATCATTCATACGCACAGGCTCCCATGTATCCTCCTTGATGACCCTAGGGTTTTTGGAACCAATCACCTTCTCTGTTGTTATTACTGGAAAGGCAGGTAGAGCTGTAGGTAGAGCTTTGTGGAAATTGTCCCGGAGAGACTTACCCACAGATGTAGTTAAAATTTGCCTTTCTACCCTTTGCTCTTCCTCATCAGAATTTAGAAATTCCTCAATCTTTTCAATTCTATTCACCATTGCCTTCTGCAATGTCTGAATCTCCTGTCCAGAATTATGTTCCAAAGCCTTCATTGAGGATTCTAAAGTATGAAGTTTGTCCGTTAGAGATAACATCTCATCTTTGGACATAATTTTTATGGCATAAACCATGCCTTCTTGTATTGACAATCTTTCTGTCAATCTGTCATAAGCTTTAGACAAAATCCGATTGTCACATTCAGCAGTTTTGATTCTCTCAGTTAATGTTTCATTTCCTACAGAAAGGGACTGAATCTTATGGTCCAGATCAGCTGTTCCCTCTTCCATCGTAATGAATTTCTCCTTAACATCAGCCTGAAGAACTTCAACCTGATTCTTGAGAAGATTGTTATCAGCCTGGAGAACTTCAAACTGATTCTCGAAAAGATTGTTATCAGTCTGGAGAACTTCAACCTGATTCTTGAGAAGATTGTTATCAGCCTGGAGAACTTCAAACTGATTCTTGAGAAGATTGTTATCAGCCTGGAGAAGTTCAAACCGATTCTTGAGAAGATTGTTGTCATTCTCAATTGTTTTTAAGCGTTCAATCTCTACCTTAAGAATCCTGGATTCGTCTCGTAAAGACTTTATCATATTTCTATTATCAAACCATTTGGTGCCAATGAAAACTACGAATCCCAGAAGGATCCATATATGTGGGGTGATAGACACCTCTTGTAAAATCTCCCACATGGTACAATTAAAAAAATCATTAAATTCTTGAACAGTAATGTGTTCAGACATTTTATTTATAAAAGAAAATTTTTTTACCTGCAATGATCGGTTCCTGCCAGTGGTGGTCTCTGTGTTTTTGGAGCCTGTCCTAGAACTAGCTCTTGTAGACCAGGCTGGCCTTGAACTCACAGAGATCCGCCTGTCTCTGCCTCCCAAGTGCTGGGATTGAAGGCGTGCACTACCAAGGCCTGGCAGGCCTCAAACTCACAGAGATCTGCCTGCCTCTGCTTCCCAAGTGCAGGGATTAAAGGCGTGCTCTACCACTGCCTGGCCTCAAATTTGTGATCCTCCTGCCTCTGCCTCCTTCAGCAAATCCTACCGGCGTGGGCCACCACAACCGGCCAAGTCACTTTGTAACAGACCAAATCTGACGCTGTGGCAGCTTTTGTTGCAAAACCGCAAGTACTTGAGCTTCTGCTAATTCAGGCAGTGGGGTTCCGCTGCGAAACTTAGCCAAGGCAGGCAGAATGGGCCTGTGTCGCTGAGTGGGTCTCGGACTTGGCACTGGGGCCGGAGTCACGAACTGAAAAACAGCACCCGGGAGGGTGCTGTGTTAGGTAGTGGGCTACCCGCTTGAGTCGGGGGCAAAATAGCCCGACGTTGGACGCCAAAATGTAGCGGCGTAAACGAATGCAGACAGAGAGTAAAAATATATATATAGCTTTAATGTAGAAATAGACTTACAGAACCACCGTTCCCGCGGAGACCAGGAAAGCAGAAGAAGGGCTCGGAGCTTGCTCGCCAAATTTATAGGCAGACATTAGCCCGAGGCGAACACGCCCCCTAAGGGGCGGGACTTATCCCTACACGAGTCTATCTGCATTTTGTTCTGCAGTTGAACCCACCGGGAAGATGTCGGAGTGAGACTAGATGGCTTCCTTGTCTCCAGTGTAAATAAAAGGATCAGAAGGCTGGGGCTTCTGATGGCTCAGCTGGTAACGAGCTTGTTTCCTAAGCATGAGGACCCAAGTTTGATCCTCAGAACTGCTAAACTAGGTTGGGCACGATGGCACAAGGTGTCAGTCCAAACTATACAAGGCAGGAGGTGGAGACAGAAGATCCCGGGAGCTGTTGGTCAGCAGCCTGGCCTGCTTGGTGAAGACCAGTGACAGACTGTATCTCAAGAGGGAGGAAAGCACCCGAGGAACAAACAGAGCCTTTACTGGTTTTCTGACTCCCCCCCCCCCCCCCCACATACATGGTGAATGGGGAGAGAATTTTCTGAAATGGGAAAATAATTTAAAAAACAAACAAACAACAACAATAACAAAGGCCAACAAAAAAGCAGCACAATCCCCAATAACATAAGCCTTTGCACTGGACTGAGCTCCCAAGGTCCCAATGAGGAGCAGAAGGAGGGAGAACATGAGCAAAGAAGTCGGGACCACGAGGGATGCACCCACCCACTGAGACAGTGGAGCTGATCTACTGAGAGCTCACCAAGACCAGCTGGACTGTGACTGAAAAAGCATGGGATAAAACTGGACTCTCTGAACATGGCGAACAATGAGGGCTGATGAGACGCAAAGGACAATGGCATGGGGGTTTGATCCTACGTAATGTGATGGCTTTGTGGGAGCCTAGCCAGTTTGGATGTTCACCTTCCTAGATATGGACGGAGGTGGGAGGTCCTAGGTCTTAACACAGGGCAGAAAACCCTGACTGCTCTTTGGACTGAAGAGGGAGGGGGAAAGGAGTGGGGGGAGGGGGACAAGGGTAGGAGGATGGGGCGTAGGGTGGGAGGAGGGGAGGGAAATGGGAGGCTGGGAGGAGGTGGAAACTTGTTTTTTTTTTCTCCTTTTCTCAATAAAAAAAGAAAAGAAAGAAAAAAAATAAATAAAAAAAAGAAGTTAAAAAAAAAGAATACCAAAAATTTAAATAAAATAAACTACCCAGGGGTATTTAAAGTATTCATGCAAAACAAGGCAGAGCAGTCTGAAGGAAACCCAGTTTCTGCCCAGGGATGGAGGTCACTGGAAGGGGTCTAGATAAAGAGCCATTTCTTTAAGAGCAGTGGTCAAGTGTCTGTGTCCTTACAATACTAGAAGTAAAAATGACAGCAGAGGTGGCATTCCATTAAGTATACGAGAAAATAAATGTTTGTCATAGACTTCAGTTGATTTGAGAGTACATTCAACTAGGTGGTAATACAACTAGGCCTGCTCCACCTGATAGTCGGGGAAACAGGATCAAGTTCTAGGTGGCAGGATCATAGAAGGAGATACAACAAGCCCGAGAGTAATGAAAAGAACCCTCCCAGGACTCAGGACAGGATTTTGGACCTAGCGCTCAAACACAGACTAGAAAAATCTAGTTTCACATTAAATTAAAGAGAGGAAGCTTTGTGTTAAAAGTATGGTGTGAGTCTTTTCTAAGTGTTTTCTTCTGATGTTTGGGTCAGAGATGGATTTCAGAAGCAATAAGAAATCTGCAAAAGTAGTCCTGAATGCTGGGGCAGAGACCTGAAGCAAGGCCTTTCCTTTCAGGACAGAGTACTGTCTCAGGGTGAAAAAGCTAACTCGGTCTTCCACTTTTTGGGAAAACCTGAATCAGCTCTCACTGGTTTTGTGTACACATGTTCACGTGTGTATGCGCACACACAGACAGACACACACACACTTCTCTCACACACACAAAGACAAAGAGATGAATAAACTTATTCATCTGTGTTCTGTATTATCAGTATTGAAGCTTGGTGATTTTTGACTTTATTGCTTGCTTCACCTAAAAGAGAATCTTGCGTGTTGTGTATCCACATGGACATCCAGACCGTCCGAGAGTTCAGGAACTAGCTCACCATTCCCCACTGACATGTGCAGTCACCTTCATCATGATAGGAGCAACGCCGGCTCGAAGCTTTCTTTGCAGATTTTGTTGCTGTCTTTGCCAAGCCCACCGTTTGGCATGAGTCTGTAATTGCTTTGATGAAAGCCTTGCACAAGGCTTTGTCCATCTTCAGATTAGCTTTGTCTACTTATGGCTACATTTGCTTTCAAATGAATTTTAAATTAACCACTAATGAAACTGCATTAAATTTATAAATGAAGTTGATGAAGATTGACATCTTTCTCATATTTTGTCTTCCCACCCACCAACATTTTGCAACTCCTTTTATGTTAGGTCTTTGAAAAAATCAATTGCAATAAAGAAATTCAGATTTCTCCGAGAGGTCTTGCAGATTTAGGAACAATTACAGCTATCTCATTTTGTGATGTTTAAAAGAGACAGCTTTTAAAAATTATATTATCTAATTATTTCAGATGTTTCATGTACTTTTAGAAATTGTGTAAATTTAGATTACATGGCCTATTCATTTAACATTTTTCTATTCAGTTGGGTATAATTCAAAGATTATAAGATGGCTTACATAAATATCCTAAAATATTGTAGTTTATTTTTTGGACAATTGAATATTCACCAAGTTTCTAACTTTTATAACATTGAACATGACCGAGCAGACTTAACTTGGTTAAATCTTTGTATGCAATGTATTTACTTTTTGGATTTAGTTCTTTACCTTACCTTCTCAGTTGAAAAGTATATACATTTCCATCTCTATCTATCTGTCTGTCTGTCTGTCTGTCTATCATCTATCTGTTTGTCTATCTACCTATCTAGCTATTATCTCTTCATCCATCTATCTAATTGTCCAAATTAAATCAATGGTGGTTGATTCAAGAATCATGGAACATTAAAATGCTCTGAGAACGTTACGTTATGTTGTACAGAAATGTATTGATTGACGTGGACTATGTCCCAAGTGAAGTTGACAGTACCCGAGCATACAAGTTACAGGCTTATCTGAGCAAATGAGGGAGAGAATTATCCTGCAAGGACACACAGCAAAATGTGGGCAGCGGGTCACCTGGCTAAAGTGTTGGTTTTTTTTTTTCAGGATTGTTTTCTTTTTTCTTTTCTGTATTTCATGTTTTTAACAATGGGTGTGGATTATCTAGGAATAAAAATGTAACACATTGATATCCATATATGCATTCAGTGTGGCGTTTCTCCTATTTAAGCCTGAGAATTCTTCATTTTAACATCTAATATAAAGAACTGTAAAATGCAGTCAGCAGAACCCAAATGGGCTAATGAATGGAGTAGATGAAATAGAAGTGGTTAATAAGTACTTGAAAAAAAAACCTCAACAACCATTGTCACCAAGGAACTACAAATGAGAAAGTGCTTTGTGATCTGTTCCACCCCAGACAGTGTGGCTGGGGTATGACAGCAAATGAGAGCACATGCTGATGAGGATGCTGAGCAAGGGGACCCCTTGTGTGCTGTGTGGGTATGGAAATCACTATGCAGAATCCTCAGCTAAAGCTAGAACTAACACATGAGCCAGCCGTGCCACTCCTGGCTACGTCTTTGCAGGGCTGTACATCATCAGACTCTGGTGTTTACACACTGGTGCTTATGGTTAGATTTTTGATAATACTCATCTTATGGAGCCAGACTAGATGACCATCAACAAGTGGGTAAAGAAAACCTGGTACCCACTCACACAATGGAATTTTATGCAGCCACGAGGGAAAGGGAAACCATGGTATTTGCAGGCAAATGGATACAGCTAAAAGCCATTCGGTTAAATGAAAGAAGCCACACTTAGAAAGACAATGCCATGCGTTCTCTTATCTACAAAGCCCAGATTAAAAATGCATATGAGTGTTTACATGAACCCAGATATATGTGTTTTGTGTGTACTTATATGCAGGTGTGGAGATGTAAAATAAGAAAGAGAAAAAGTCTAAGGGGGCGGGGAATAAAGAGGAAAATTGAGTCCATGTCACATGGAGGCAGAATAGGGCACTAACAGGGAACGAAGGAACCAGCTGGAGGGCCAGGGAAACAAGTGAGAACATGGGAAATGCATATATGAAGACGCCTGGTGAAGAGTTTCCTTTGCATGCTAATGTAACAATTAATTAAAAACGAACTTGCCTTCATAGTACTTATTTTTCTTTCTAAATATTTATACCATTGTTTGAGAAAGATTGGCCAGATACTTTGCCAATAAGAATAGTGTATGTTTTCATTACTGGATATAGCTGGTACATTTTAGAACTGTTAATTATTTACCTATGTACTTTATTATCTACTTCACACACACACACACACATGAGAGAGAGAGAGAGAGAGAGAGAGAGAGAGAGAGAGAGAGAGAGAGGAGAGAGAGACAGGTGGGGGGAGTGTTTGAGACAGAGTCTTACTCTGTAGCTTAAGCTATTCTTATTGTGTACCAACTTGATTGCCAGATTGAATTTATGGCACTCCTTCAGCCCTGGCCTCCTGAATACTGGGATTACAAGCACAAGACACTATACTTGGCTCCCTTAACTGTAGCTTAGGGTCTCCCAAATATGACTGAATGCACTCATTGAAGGCGATCCTCATTCCTATGGAAGGAGAAGTAAGAGGCTCATTGCAAAAGCTATGTTTGTTGGATACACCTGGACCTGGAGGAGAGCAGCCCCCTGTGAATGATCGTACCACCATGAAGCCACTCCATCACTTTCCTTTCCACTTCAACGTGAAACATAGGTGACTAACGTCAGTCACTCCAGTTATTGCATGCAGCTGTATAGGTAAACACCAGCTTTCCCCATCTCTATAGCAATCCCTGCTGTTTCTTTTGAGGGCAAATTAGACATTAAATGAGGAACAAAGAGGTTCCACAAACAATGAAACCATTCCAAACAATTGAGATAAAATCGTTCTGACATATAACGCATGCCCTATCTTTGTGTTTGATGGCATTTTCCTGAGGCAGTGACTGACAAGGAGTTGGGTGTTTTCTGTTTAAAGAGTGTATTCCCAGCAAGTTGTTCTATGGACATCATCAGGCCTTTTGTCTGAGGTGATTCTACCTCGGGAGCATATTCTGATTGGCCAACCGACCTCCACTCTGAGGACAGGTTGTTCTGGAAAACAAAACAAAACAAAACAAAACAAAACAAAAATCCTCAGAGTTGAAATATTTTTATCTGGACAACTTCTGTAACCAACATAAGTTATCCTGTCTTTAGAGAATAAAATGGAAAAAGAGGCGAATTCTGTGACATCAAGCTTCCCTTGAAATGTAGAGATGGTTAGCTTGGCTGCGGAGAGCTTGGGACGAATGGTGCCAAAGTTTCAAGTTCTGTCCCATTTCAGAGCAGTGAATTGAAATGGAAAAATCCACTGCACTGGCAGACTCCTGGGGCCATCTACCACCTATGCTCAGCTAGGCAGGGGGCAGAGTTTTAAGTAAATCAAGTCCGGTATATTGAGGTTCCAACTTGAGGCTAGCTGGTTGTGAGCCCAAGAGGGAGAGTTTTGGTAGGTATCTTGGGGCAGAGAACGGGGAGGAATGAGGAAACCTGAGCTGGCTTCAGGAAGTAGGCAGCCAGTGGCTGTGCCAAAGGAGGGAGGGTTTCAGGTGGCAGTGGCCAGATAAACCTGTCTGCACATGGGGAGCCCTCCACCGTCTGCAAGGGATCTGGGCATGGAGGCTGGAAGAAGTGTTAACTAAATTCCATAGAACATTCCCCTAGTTGTCGCTTGGATCAGGGCTGAGATGCGCACCAGAAAATCTCTGGCAGTAATATGACTTGACAAATGAGGTCAACTGAGCCAGCAGGGAGGCATGCTGGTGAGAGTTGGGGGTATCCGGTAAAGTGCACATCTCTTTGCCTAGGCCTTGGGGTGAGGATGCAGAATTTATGCTGTGTCTGTGGGCATCATTCACTCATAGCCTTTACCAGATATATAAACTGGGAATGGTGATATTATCAGGGCCAGGGAAGGACTGGATCATAAGTGGGTGTCACCAACAAAACCAGCAACATGAATATGGACTAACAATAGCATAGCCTCTTCCTGACTTTATCATAACCACGGCCACACCTGTGCACTTGGACAGAGAACATGTCGTTCATGATATGTTCCAGAAATATTGATCTTTTCTGATCATTTTGATCATTGATCCAGAAATATATGTGAGCCATCCAACGCAGTGGTACCCAGAAGAACTTTCTGTGATGGCAGACGTGTTCTGGTCGATGGCTATTTCAGTTGCCCCTAGATGGAAGCAGCTAAGGAGCAAGAGTGGCCAAGGCACTGACATTGGGATTCAACTTGGATTCTATCTAGCTTTGATTAGCACTGTGTAGCTGGAGGCGGTGGGATTGGACAGTGTAGAGCCACAGGCTGTTGTGATAGCTGGCCAATGTTCGTGGAGGATAATGTAAATTAGTAATTCTAAACAACCTAGAAGAAAAAAGCTGAAGTGTATCTTCCCCATTGTTCCTGGAGGCGTACTCACCTCTCTCAAAGCAGCACCCAACTTTAAATTTGTAAAACGCAAACCTATCCAGTAATCACAATGTAGCCCTCAGAGACAAAACAGACTAATTTTTGAGACCTCCATTATGCCAGCGCAAGTCTGTCAACGAGTGATTAATTTACATTGAAGTCTTTATTAAGAAGCAGATAACAAACAGGCTAATTTGTAAACATTCATTTGAGTTATACAGCTGCTATTCTCAAAACAGATTGAAAACAGGCAATTGGCAACGTAGTGTGTGGGAAGAAAATAAAAGAATGTCTTTTTAAAAAAAGTTACATTAATAAAATTCTATTACTGCATGAATATGCCAGTATACAATTCAGAAGTCCAAAAATCCCTTGGGTGTACTGCTATGTAAATATTTTTCTCCTAGTAGTGATGTAAAATCAAAAGGTTTGGCACTCTGGTCAGCGATGTGTTTATAGAGCAGGCTGCCCATAGGGCTGACATGACATTTGCCATAGCCGCTATAGCAGCAGGGAAATGGTCCCTTGTGACCTTTCCGTGTAGCGTTTGCCACTGTATTGGCTCGTTTATTTGTTGTGAGCCTTATCTGTGCTGTGTTCAGCGCCGGTCTCTATTTCTTCCCATGTCTGTCCTCCGTTGTTTTCTGTGTCTTCGCAGCTCCCTCTGATGTTCTTGCAGGGGCGACCCTGGGTTTCGAGACCAAGTGGGCTCACCGCAACCTTCTCCTACTGACCTCTGGGAAGGTTCCTTCTCTCACCACTGCCCTTAACTGGGCTGCAAAGTGGACACAACAGTGCCGCCATCTCCAGTTCTCGGAGTTCCGCCGCTTACGCAGACTCATTGATTGTTGGGATTCAGATGTAGCAACATGACCTCAGGGCCCTCCCTGAGCCAGCAGATCACATTCTGTCACTTCTGGGGGCGGTTCAGTTGCTAGGATCGTTCTCCTTATTACCCAGGTGACTGTGATGTACACCCAGGCTTATCCTTGAGCGCTGCCCATGCGTCATAGGGTATCATTTGCCAGTTGCCCTTTATTCTAACCCACAGTCCAGTAGCTAGTCTGCTGGTCATACGCGCCCACTCAATCAAGGCAAATAAAATTAAATACAATTTTACATCCAGCTTCGGTGTAGTAGCCACTCCCAAGTGGTCAGTAGCCACACATGGTTACTGGCTATCACATTAGACATCTCAGCCACAGAACCCTTCTGCCATTGAGAGTTCTGGGGAGCAGTGATGGTCCCTGGGAAACAAGACTGGAGATGTGAAGGAGGGAAGAGTCTGGTATCACCCAGGCTCCTGGACATTGGTGGGGGTTGTTGGCACATGCTGTCTTTTATATCTGGAGCCCAGTTTACAGATTTCTTCATTCTCAACTTTGAGTGCAGTCATCGTTGGAGAGTCGAAACTACAGGACTGCCTGATGCTGTTTTAAATGTTAATTCAGTTTGCTAGCTTTCATTAAACAGGACTCTGGTTTCAATGCAACTAACACCATCTGAGTCCCTAAATTAGTATGTGTGTGTGCACGCGCTGTGCACCATTTAAAAAACAATTTAATCCTAAAGGTCACTTCCTCTGACATCTGTATTGCTTTACAGGGGAGGTGCACAGCTGGTGAAAATAACTCCAAGGTCTCTAATTCCTCCCACAGGAAAATATGGTATGATTAACTTTCCCCGGTGACATTTGCGAGACTCCTTGCTCTAGCACATCAGGGTAGATAGGATCACGGGGCACCCCTGGAGAGCCTGAGGATATCAGGAACCTGAGGCATGGTAGACACCCAGTTTAAAGCCTTCCGCATTTATTTAGAAGGTAAAAGGAGTCGTTTTAGTATCTGAGAATTTACTGATTTGGGGAAAGATCTACCTGTATCCTTATCCCCTGATGCCTGAACTCACACTGTGGTGGGGATTTTACCTACAGCTTGTATTGCATCTCAGATGCTGTCCTGCTCTGTAAGTTTTACTCCGTGCTATCTGAACAGATCGGTCCCACCGATGGACCTAATTATGCTCATTTGTCTTTGACAAGAACTATTAAAGATGATCACAAGTGACTGTGTAATTATAATTATAATCTCATAAATGCCTATGTGTTATTTTTAACAAGTTCACTCTGCTAAGCCTCAACCCCACTTTGAAGAGTGGTATTCATGCTATGAGGAAGAATTATTAAAATGATAGTTTTAGTGTTGTCTCTAGCAGATAAAGCCAGCTATTGTAATCAATAACTGTAAATATTAGCTTGATAGGTATAGAAAATAATACAAAATGTTTATTCTACTAGGATACTCATGGATAATGTGTATATAATAACTTGAGGAAGTTTATTCCATTGGAATACCTGGAAAGATTAATATGAACAACTAAGTCCCCCAGATCTCTGTTACAAGAGTTATCTCCTCTCCTACCTTTGGCTTCCAATTTTTAGTTTTAATTTTGTTCTTCCAAAGAAGGCTAAATCTTCCTCAATGTGACATTTCAGATTTTTTTTGAAAATATAATATTGTGAAGAAGAATAAGATATATTAGATTTTTTTTAAAGCCACGTATTGGGCTAGAAATTATAAGCACTACCGAATTACCAGAAAATTCCTTTAACAACCAGCTCTGTCGTTCAAAAGTGCTGCCCCTGAAGGCTTGTGATAATCTTGTAATCCCAAAGCATGATTTTTAGAATTTTTTTTATTTTTATTAATCTTGTTTCCATTCAGAGCATTTTTGTGGAACTTAAAAAATCTCCCCTCTGCTGTCTGTTGTCTTAATGTGCTTTCTTTTAGAAAAATAAAACCTTTAGTTTCAAGGGCCCCGTGTGCTCTTCCCATACTTTAAAATCATGGGAAAAATAACTGTCATTTCTTTATACTGGTGCCAAATTCCCTAATCATTTTCTGCCGCCAATTTTCTCCTTTTTCTTCTGTCTAGTCTTAGGAACTTTTTACTTGGCTCCATTCTCTGCAATTCAGGGCTCACAATTTCTTTGAGCTTCTTAGATTATCCTTTGTCCTTGTGTCTACTTTTTCATTTAAAAAAAGAGACTTTTCCTTTTATTCTTTGAAAAAAAAAGTCATCATCAAAATATAGCCATATTTAAAATCCATCTACATATTGATTAAATCAAACTTTCCATCCTACTTAATTGCACCGAATTAAGAAGCTTCTGAATAACTTAAAATCATAACATATTGCAAAGGACTTTTCTAGCGTCTTCAGGTAGCTGCATGACAGGCAATAAAGCTGCAGTGTAATGAATACAATACCAGGAAGTAATTAGAGAATCTGCATATCTCATGTGCTGGGACTACAAGCCCACAAGGCAAATTGCTATGGCATTAGAGATTTAACAAACCAGGCTGGCATTTTAAGAGTAGGAGCAGGGAAATGAAACCAACGCTGGGGTTAGCTTTTGCAGTTCTAATTTTTGATTCAATACCTAATTATGTGTGTTTTGGTATAAATTATTGTTACCTCCCCACCTTTTTCTTCCTTCCTTCCTTCCTTCCTTCCTTCCTTCCTTCCTTCCTTCCATCTTTCCTTTCTTTTAGCTATATTTGGCCCTTTATCTCATTTATTTCCATCCATAACACATTCCTCAATAATTTTGAAGTTTTCAAATAGCATAATTCTCTGAATGTTGATTTTAATAGAATTGTGAAAAGCATAGACTTCTAAAACCTCTTTTGAAATCAAGATATACTTACATCATTTCCTCCCATCCTCTTTGTCCTTCCAACTCCTCCCATGTATGCCCTGTGAAGTCTCCTCAACACGGCTGGCTGAACAAGACCTGAACAAGGACAACCCCCCAAGAGACACCCAGTCTTCCATTTCTAAAATGGTACCTAAGCTCCTGGATGTTTCCCTGGGGTCATGTATAAAACCCTCCATAGCACACAGCATGATAAACACTCTATAATAATAATTCTTGAATTTGTGTTACATGGAGGTCTGCTCATTTGTAACCTGTTCAAGAACGGACCACTCACATCAGTCATCGCTGATAAATTCACCTCTCGAAGGCTGCACTAACTTTAGCTGCCAACTCAGACTTTAGCACCAGCATCTGTAGAGTCTAGTGTGGTCTTTCCATCTCACCAAAACCCAGCGCTTCCTCCTGGCTTTAAAAATATCTTCAATGTAGATATAAAGCAGGTCTGTCATCTGGCTTGAGTGATTTTTTTTTCTGTTTTTGATGATTTCTTTTAAGCTTTTTTTTCACATTTTTGTATGTATGCATGCACGCTTGCATGCATGTGTGTGTGTATGTGTTTACATGTGCCCAACTACATGTGTGCACATAAGCACTGCCATGGCATGCATATGGAGGTCAGAGTTCTTTCTCTCCTTCCACCATGTTGGGTGTGGCGCTTGAACTCAGATTATTAGACCTTTACCCACTGTGACAACGAACTGGCTGCTGCAAGATTTCTTGTACTTTTGAAGTTGAACCTTTAGGCTATTTTCTGGCATCAGGATCACAAATGCCTTTTGTAGAAGGAACAGTGGGCTGCATTCCTGCTGCCTGGCTCCTGGCCGCCTGGCTAGCTTATGCCCAGAAATAACAAAACACGAATTGTATTCTTTTAAACACTGCCTGGCCCATTATATCTAGCCTCTTATTGGTTAACTCTTACATATTCGTTTAACCCATATCTAATAATCTGTGTATCACCACGGGGTCGTGGCTTACCAGGAAAGATTCAGCGTGTTTGACCTGGTAGCTGGCTCCATGGCATCTTCATGTCTCTGCTTTCTTCCTCCCACAATTCTGTTCTGTCTTTCCTGCCTACCTATGTTCTGACATATCAGGCCAAACAGTTTTCTTTATTAATTAACCAATGAAAGCAACAGATAGATAGAAGACCCTCCTATATCAGCCTTTTTTGGAAGGGTAGAATTGGGGTCTTAGACATTGAGGTGTTCCTGTTTCTGCACCTAAAAGGTCAAAGGGGAACTATAATGGCTGTTTCTCCTTGATGAAAGCCTACCAAGGTGTGTAAGGTGTGTTGAGAGTATGAGACACAACTGTAATAAAATGTGCTTCATATATTAGAACTGTATCCAAAGTACAGAAGCCTGGAAAAGGTGTCCATGTGCCCTTCTCAGTAACAAGAGATTAGATAAAGGGGGTCATGTCTGAGGACATGCTTCACTGAGACATGATAACAGTGCCCTGTGTAAGGGAAATAATCCCCTAGAGGAAGCTGTTTTAGTATCAGGAATGTTAGGAATCTGCTTATTAAATTTTTCACCCGCAGATACTTTTGGAGCATGAACTAATTAGCTATAATTTTGTGAGCAATGAACAAAGTCTAGGGTAGCTTTGAAGTCACAGCAATAATTGCTCCTCTATCTCCCCATGTAGGGTTACAATCTTCATTCTGATTCTTAATTTTTTTTTTATCTTAACTACCAGTTTGTACTAAACATGGGCAAGATGCATGGCTTTTAGAAATGTGTGCAGGTGCAGTAAACACAGGACTGGGGAACCTCTTAGTTATCTTCACAAGGTGTTAGGACGTCAAGGAATCAAATGATGAACTGTGTCTTTCTCTGATATGCTTTTCTTTTTATTGGACTGTGAACCATTTTTATGACTTTCCTAAACCTTGAACTGCATCTTGAATAGATTTTTTTAAAGCTGAGAATGCATTTTACCTAGTTTATTTACCTATTTATATTACATTTTCTTTGTTTTTCCTTCTTAACTACCTTCTTCCCTTTCTTTTTTTGGTAGGTGCATGTGTGCTTGGTGTGTGTGTGTGTGTGTGTGTGTGTGTGTGTGTGTGTACATATGTGTATAGGTTTAGCAGGGTTGGTTTTCTCTTTCCACCCTGTGGTTCTTGGGTATTGAAACTGAATACAAACTGTTGGGTTTGGTGGCAGGCACCTTTATCTGTTGAGCCATTTCTCTGGCCCATCTTATTTAAATTTAAGACTCTTCTGGCTAATTTGCATTTTTCTGCACTCCCAACTGTTGTGGATATTAACTTTTGCATTTTATTCAAAGTTCATTCTCTCCCCTGCCCCATCCTCCATTCTTCATCCCTCATCCCCATCTCCCATCCTCCATCCCCATTCTCCATCCTCCATCCCCCCAACCTCTGTCCTCCCTCCCTCACCCACCCTCCATCCTCCACTCCCATCCTCCAACCCTCATCTTCTATCTTCTATACCCCATCCTTCATCCCCCATCCCCATCATCTTCTATCCTCCACTCTCCACCCTCCAACCTGTGTCTCTCTTCTCTGTGTTCTGTATGATGGTGGCACTATGTCTGCTTGCTAAGGATCTTACTACCAAAGGATAATTATTTGGCAGCAGTGTATATTTATCATTTGGTATTTGATAAACAAGCTCCTTTAAGATCTTTTTAATATCATTTCTGCACTAGCAATTGTCAGCAAAGGATTTTTGTTATTTGGTGAGCAAGAACAGAAGTGAATGTGCTGCCTCCATCAAGATACACTAACTCTTCTGAAAAGTGTGTGAGAACCTATAAGAATGAATTATGGGCTTCAAATCAGATTGGGTGGAATATTTGATATTCAGGAATAAATTGCAGGATGCTACATCTGCTATTTTTTTTGGGGGGGGGATTGGATGAGGATTGTTCAGACTGGAGTAGAGTGAGAGAAAAGGAATATGGGGATTCTATGGAGGAGAGGCTGGTCTTAGCACAGGGCCCCTGTTCTCATCGGAACTAGTCTTTGAATGGTAAGGGCTGGGTTAATTCAGAGATGTGTGGATCATGACTTAGGAAGGCACATGTTAGCTATTGAGTATACAGAGAAATGTTCCCTATTATTGGTACTTTTCAGTGAGAGTCTTTGCTTGAGCCAGAAGGTTATTCCTTTGGACATGAGCATGTTGAAAAAGCCTTGCTCCTGTGATGTCAGTGTTAAAAGGGAGATGTTTGCTTTTGATGACACCACCCTTAAAATTACAGCAGAACTTCCTAGTCTCTTTGACTCGGTAGTTCTCACTCTGTCCGCATCCTCTAGTGCTGCTTGTATTTGTCAGATCAATATTTTAGAAGCTCTTCTTGTTAACGCCAATGATTTCAGTAAATATCACGATGAACTATATCTGCCACTTAACTACTGTTCACCGAGAGGCTTATGTGCTTCGGTACTGTAGAGCATGCAAGTGTGCTTGAAGTGCAGGAGTTCCTAAGTGAGAATTTACTCAGCGGAAGATGCATTGGTAAGCCTCAGGAGCTAGACACGCACCCACTTCATCCACAAAACCATCAGCTGCGCTGAACTGGGATCCAGGATGGGACTGCTGTGCGGGGATGGCCCACAGACAGGGACTTCTTAACTGTGGGAATGTCATTGAGTATTGGGGACTCAGAGGAGGCTGGGAACATTCATCCATGACCAAATTAAAGACAAGAGGGACTTTTTGTGTATCTGACGCTTCCCTCAGCAGCATGAGGCAAATGAGACACATGGGGCATTGGGAGAGACCAACTGTTCCTTTTCCAAGTTACAGAAGGAGACATGGCACGTCTGAGTCGCCGAACTGTTAGGGAATGGGAGAAGAGAGAGAGAGAACTTCACAGGCAGAACCAGGATGTCTTATTTATTCCTTTTGGCTGCAGAATGCCTGCCAGTAGGAGGCTCATTGCTGAGATAGTACAGGGAATTGAAGCCAGGCAAGAAGGCCGTGGATTGCTGTTCTCCTCACTCCATAAATTTTGTTATTAATAAATCAGATCCTCGTAGAAGACCGTGTCACAGATGCCTCTGGAAACAAGGTTTTACTAGCAGAATTTTCATTAAAATAGGATACACAGGGGTTTTAAGAGCGGACACTGTGCTTTCGAGTGGAGATGGAAGTACAGAAAGCTAGCGCATCTGTTGGTCGCCAGTTACTTGTTTAGTACTTACTGCTCGGCGTTCGTCATCAGGATAATGCAACCTAATGTAGGACACATACCAAGGTATAGAAACCTATAATGAATTTAGCCTGTCCGTGTTCTCTGCCTGGACCTCTGGGAAAACGCAGAAGCATTTCAGTGTTGCATGAGGACTCCATCTTTGGTAGCTTCAGCTTCCACAACGGACACGGGAGTGATCAATCATGACAGGGATGACGTAATGCTTTCTTTAGATTCCATTTGGAGTGAACGTTATCAAATGAACTCATACATTTCCAGTGTGAGCTGGTTAACAGAGAGAGGTGTATGCTCCCCGTGTGCTGGCTTGGTACAAGATTTAAGTTTTAAAGTTGTATCTGTGTATATATATATGGTTGTTTCTGATTGCAATCGCAAAGACACGGTAACTGCAGAGAAAAGTCTCCATGGGATCATGCAGTGTGCGTGTCAAGTGTTTCCAGTTAGGCCCTTGGCTGTCTCCAGGGCAGAACAGGGCTCTTGTGAATTTGTCAAGCATGCCCAGTGGTGGGGCAGGCATGGCCAGGCGGTGTACTAATTACTTCTCTCTAGCCACACACCGGCAGCTGTTCCTGTCTCTCATTGGCAAGTTCTTATTGCCATAGCAAACAGTAAGCTAGCTAGCTAGCGGAGGGCTTTTTTTTTTCTCTCGTTGTTAGGATGCATTTTTTTTTATTGAAAGAAAAAAATAAAAAGAAATTCCCGCCTCCTCCCAGCCTCCCATTTCCCTCCCCCTCCTCCCACTTCTCTCCCCCTTCCCCACTCCTCTCCCCCTCCCTCTCCAGTCCAAAGAGCAGTCAGGGTTCCCTGCCCTGTGGAAAGTCCAAGGTCCTCCCCCCTTCATCCAGGTCTAGGAAGGTGAACATCCATACTGGCTAGGCTCCCACAAGGCCAGAACATGAAGTAGGATCAAGACCCAGTGCCATTGTCCTTGGCTTCTCATCAGCCCTCACTGTCCGCCATGTTCAAAGAGTCCGGTTTTATCCCATGCTTTTTCAGTCACAGTCCAGCTGGCCTTGGTGAGCTCCCAATAGATCAGCTCCACTGTCTCAGTGGGTGGGTGCACCCCTCGTGGTCCTGACTTCCTTGCTCATGTTCTCCCTCCTTCTGCTCCTCATTGGGACCTTGGGAGCTCAGTCCAGTGCTCCAGTGTGGGTCTCTGTCTCTATCTCCATCCATTGCCAGATGAAGGTTCTATGGTGATATGCAAGATATTTATCAGTATCGCTATAGGATAGGGTCATTTCAGGTTCCCTGTCCTCAGCTGCCCAAAGAGCTAACTGGGGACATCGCGCTGGGCACCTGGGAGCCCCTCTAGGTTCAAGTCTCTTGCCAACCCTAAGATGGCTCCCTTAATTAAGTTATGTGATTCCCTGCTCCTCTATCCAACCTTCAAAAAATTGGGAACTTGGGGGTGGGATGGGATGGGGGTAAGGGGAGATGGGGAGAGAAAAGTAAGAAGGGGAGAATGGGGGGAACTTGGGGAAACAGGATGATTGGGAGAAAGGAAGGTTGGATAGTGGAGGGCTTTGAATAAGAAAAACTCAGTCTGGGCTGGGGGATGTGAAAACCAACCACCCTGATTTTCCGCTTGCAAATGGGAGACTGAGCAAACCTGATGGAATCTTAGGGTCAGGGGAGAGGGAGGAATTAATCTCCCGCACTCCAGGGAGGAACCATTTCCCATAGAGCCCCACACAAACTCAAGCACAGTTGGTTCACCGTGGCTAATCACTCCAGAAGTCCCTGTGTTTAGACAACTAGCCAGTGAATTTGAATTTGGGCCGTGGCAGATGACACTGTGGGACATTGTGGTCATGCATAAATGTTCTGCTTACTGAGAAGTTGCAAGACAGATTTCTAGGCTGGGTAAGGACAGAGTTAATTGATAAAGGGCTCTTGGAGCAGGTGAGGTTAATTCATGGTTGGGACAGTAGCCCGGTGGGAGAGTTGGTAATTGATTAATCTGAAAGAAAGTTGAATTTGTGAATCAATCCAATTTTGTCCATTCATATACACAACCTCTCCCTCACTATTAAGGGACTTATGGTAAACTTGGATAATGAGAACAAAATTTGGTGATGGGGAAGGGCAGGAAAATAAGATCACAAACTTAGATCCCAGACTCTTTAGGCTGTACTACTTACTCTACCAAGGAGTCAGCTCAGAAAGACTATCTGAAATTCCTACCTTGACTTCATAAAGTGAGGTGCTTCATCAGACAAACTTGTGTGGTAGTTGCTTTTCAGTTTCGGAGATAAAACACCATGATTAAGACAAGTTAGAGAAGGAAGGGTGTGTTTGGGCTTAGGGTTGCAAAGGCATTAAACCCCATCATGGTGGGGAGGCATAGCATCAGGCAGGCATGGAAGCTGGAGCAGGAAGCTGAATGTTCACATCTTCAAAAGCAAGCAGGAAGCAGAGAGAACAAACTGGAAATGATGCAAGATTTTAAGGCAGTGGTTCTCAACCTGTGGGTCATGATCTTTTTGGGATATCATATCAGATATGCATATTAGATGTCCTGCTTATCAGATATTTATGTTACTATTCATAATAGTAACAAGATTGCAGTTATGAAGTACCAACAAAATAATTTAAAAGTTGGGGGTGAGCACAGCATGAGGAACGGTATTAAGGGGTCACAGCATCAGGAAGATTGAGAACACTGCTTTGAGCTCTCAAAGTCCCCCTCCCCACACAATGATGTCTCTTCCTCTAGCAAGGCTGCACCTCTTAAACTTCCTCAAACAGGACCACGAGCTGGGGACCAGAGCCTAGAAGGACATGTCTCTTAAACCACCACAGTCTGCTTTGAGATGTGCTAAAGAAAATTGTCAGTAGCTGACAATGTCTCCGATACATTTAATATATGAGGGCTATTATTATGCTTTTTAAAATTATGATTGTCAGTTATGCCCAGTGCTGTGTACGTATTGAACTGTTAGCTACCCCTGGCAGCCTAGCAGAGATTTGGGTCAAAAGCGATGGTTGTCTGCAGATATTGTCTGCACAACTGGTATCTGGAACTGAACTCTCTGTGGTCATTGGTTGTGATTATTTTACTTTTTAACCAGAGCAGTTTTTTTTTTATTTAAAATTGTGTAAAGGAAGAAAAATGGAAGCTACACTTTTAGAACACAGTAATGGTTCTCTTTCCTTTTCCTTTCTCCCTGGGGGAAAATTAGTGCGAATGGGCTAGAATTGGGGGGATTATGTAATCTATCATCCAGGAATGAATATGATTGCAGCAGTGTTTGTCATGGTCTAGAACTTTCTGAGAGTATTAGCTCTGGAAATTGTTATAATCACAGTCTGATGGCTAACGAGGCCTGGGACAGAACTGGGTTAGATTTTATAAGCAAGTTTACAGCGTGATATCCCTTCCCCCATCGAACACGACTTGAGCTCCATAATCAAAAACATTAACCTGTAAGGGGATGTTTTAATTTTAATTTCCACAAGCAGGAGAGGCACTGTGTGCTGTTGGTTGACTGATTAGTCCTGAGAGTCTGAGAAGATGTCCTGGAGGGAAAGGCATTTGTCTGGACTCAAGCAGATGAGGAAGAGATAAGCAGGCAGAGCAAGAGCATGCAATGGAGAAAGAATAACTAGCCACATTCACACAAACACATATACACATGCATACACACACACACATCAATGTACAGATGCACATGCATACACATGTAAGCCCCCTCCACACACATGCATACAGTCATAGACATGCATACCTCGTGCATATGCATATTACATACTTATACACATAAGCACATCTTCACACACATATATGCTACTATAGACATACACACACATGCATGTATGTATGCACGCATGCACACACACTTTAGGAAACAGACAAGCTGCATGGTTTGAGCTTGTGTGCACAATTACTGACTCTGAGTCTGAATACTGGAGTGTAATGCTTTTTAGTAACAGAGATAGAATCTAATGGTTTGACTTCTAGGCATTTGGTGGCTTTATTTTTCATCAAGACCAGCATGTTCGTCTTCTACTTCTGTACTGCAATCATTATTATGAAACTACATTTTGATTCCGCTGTCAGGTAAGATGACTTAGCTGCCCTTCAAATGGTGCAAATATCAGAAAGTGGTCATTCTTAGCATGAAGAGGCAGCAGAAAGCCAACTTTAATATTATGCAATTGATCTAGCCCTCAACTAATTTCACAAGTTTGTTTTGGATTAGTTAGGGATTTACAGAAAATTTTCAAAGATGGTATGATGATTAATTCAATTTGTAATTGCTATAAGAAATACCGAGGGCCTTGTTGAAGTACACCTTTTAGTGTGCCTAGGAAGGCATCTCCAGAGATGTTTAGCTGTGGGGGGATGGCCCACCCTTAGGGTCATCCACCTCACGTGCTGGGGTCTCTGACTTAGTCAGAAGAGGAAAGGAGAGGCAGTTGAGCATGGACTCTCTCCTTTATCTGCTTCTGGGTTGGCACTGTGCATCAAGCCAGCCCTTTGCTGGGCCTTCCTTTCCAACGGCTTGTCTCTGAATTGTTAATCAGCTTTTCTTCAGGGCTTCAACAATGGCTCAGTTAGTCAAGTGTCTGCTGCCCAAGCAGGAAGACTTGAGTTTAGATCTCCAGCACCCATGTAAAACTGAGGGTGGTGAGGTACCTCTGTAACCACGACACTGGGGTGTGGGTGTGGAAACAGATGGGTTGACCAGGAAGTCTAGTCAATTGATCAATTCTGGGTTCAATGAGACAAGGTGGCCTCTACCACGTACATACACAGACACATGGACACAGACACCACACACACACACACATGTATGCACACACACGCGCACAAACACACACACAGAGGTACATATCACATGTATGCATCCACACATACACAATATACAGTAAACAAGCATTTCTTCCTTTAATTTACTTTTTGTCGGGTATTTAGTCAATAAAGAGAAATGTAACCATATAGAAGCTGAGGGAATTCTTATGCCCAGCAGACATCCCTCCATAGTTAGCACATTACACTGCACAGCATATTCCTCACAATTGATGAACAAACCCTGTAATATTTTATTTGTTAAAGTCATCCTTCATAGTGTTGCCTTTCTGTTTCTGTCATCCGATGTGGTACAGTTGACACCTGCCAAATCTGCCCTCATTACCAAACATGGACACCTCCTTAAATGTTCCTTAACTGTGTCAATGTTTGATAACGAGGGCAGGTTTGGCAGGTGTGAGCCATATATTTCATAGAATGTCTCACCATGTGGATTTGTGTGATGTTTCTCATGTGGCTGGAGTGAGCTCAGTATGCTTGGGAGGAACTGAACATGGTCCTTATTACACTGCACGAAGAGTGTTGTGCCAACCCGGCCAGGCTCTGTGGATGCTTCCTTCACCGTCTGGCTGCCGTTTTCTTCTTTCTATATTGGTCTTTGAAAGAGGCTAATGTGGAAGTTCCCTCTCAAAGACGGGAAGTTATGTTCCATTTACGCAGAAATGGATTAAATAATTAACTACTTAGAAGGATGTACTGCATCTATTAACTAATTTATATAGTCATTTATATAAATAATTATTTTCTCTCATCTACAAATCTCCTGTGTTTCCTTTAACTGTCAGATCCTCTAGACTCTTGGCAAGCCCTGTTTTTTTTTTTCTAGATCATTCTGGTAATATCTGTTCTGGGATAGCCTATCATTACTGCCATGCAACATATTAATATTTCAGTCTGGCTACTTGTGCTTAGCCGTATGCACCACTTTTGGTCTCATGGTTTGATAACTTTTCATGGTTTGATAATTCATTGTTAAGCAAAAAAAAAATTAGTGTTCTTTCATATGTACCTTTAAAAAATAGAGTTGTGAAAAATATCTTAGTTGTTTCCAGTCTCTGGCAATTAAGAATATAATTGCCACAATATCTCCCCCACAGACTTCTGTACTAGCATGTTTTCAATGCAGTGAGAAGATTCAGAGAGCTATCTGTTACATCACCTGGTCAGATGGTGCTTCAACTCGTAAGAAACTGCCATGTGGTCTCTCAAAGCAGCTCCACAGCTTTGTGTTCCCATTAGCAAGAAATGATAATATCAACAGCTCTACAGTCTTGGCAGTATTAGTTACATCAGTATTTTAGATTTTTGTTATCCTGGTACCTATCAGGAGACTTAATGGCTTCTGTTTTTATTAAAAATAGAATAAAGAATTTGTATTTGTTATTTCTTAAATGTGCTTGTAGAAATCATCTTAAAACCATGTGGTTCTTGAAGTTTTTTTCTTTGGAAAGGTATTAATTATTGATGTTATAGTATGCCTTCATTATCTTTTTATTGTCCATGGAATCGCTAATGGTAACTCTTCTTATATTTATGACTGATAATTTATGACTTTCCTCTTTCTTAATTATCTTGGATAGGAGTTTATCACCTTATCTTCATGAAGTCATAGTTTATATTTAACTGATTTCTGTTACTATTGTTTTCAATTTTATTTTAATGACATTTTTATTAATTCATTGAGAATTTTATACACTATATTTTGATCATATTTACTTCCATGTCTCCCACATCCACCCTCTCTATCCTCACCTACCAACCCATCCAATCTTGAGTTCTCTCCCTACTCCCAATCCAGTGGGCCAACTACTCATGGGAATGGGACCTGCCCTGGAGTGTGGTTGACCTACCAGGGGTCACAGCATTACAGAGAGCTGACTCTTCTTCTCCCAGCAGCTTCCCAAGGCCAATAGCTTCTCTGCTAGTGCTGGGTTCTCATGTCTGCCCTCTTACTCCTTGTTGGGACTTTGGTTTGAGGTTGTGCAGGTGTATTTTTGTGTGGCATCACAATCATTGTGAGCTTATAGGTGCGACTCTCTAGTTGTGTCCAGAAAGTGCTGTTCCCTTGAATTCATTCCCGATCCCCACTCCCCAACTTCTACGAAGCTTTCCACTTCCTGTTCTGAAGGCATAAGTCACAAACAATCCCACACCAGTTTGGAATTATGATTAATAGAATGGTTATTTATTTAAGGGAGAAAAAACTTACAGATCACCGTCCCAGACAACAGCCCTCTGCACAATCAGGAAGGGAGCCTAGTCACTGGAAGTGGAGCCGGAAGCCAGAGAGTGAGCGGAGGGCAGTGGCAGCTTTTTTAAAGAGAGAGAGAGACCATGCCCCAATGGGCTGGTATCTCAGCAGCTATTGGCTGAAGGAGCGCTGTGCCATGGAAGTCCCATTTAGGGATGAATACTTAACAGTCCAGCTAAGGGTCTTTGTGCAGTCTGCTTCCACTGCCAGAAGAAGCTTCTCCAGTGAGGGCTGAGAGATGCACAGATCTGTGCATGCAGCAATAAGTCAGTAGGAATCATTTTAACACTGTATCCGTGCAGCAGAATAAAAGTATTAGACTCCCTCCTGTCCCGGGGACTATGACCTGTTTGGCCACAGGCTCTGGGTCCTGTTAACATCTCAGGAAGCAGGCGTAATAGTCATTTTTTCTTCTGCTTCCTTTGGGGTGCCCAGCCCTTTAAAGTGTCTTTTCCTGAGGTTTCAAGTCTTAGGATATAGATATGATATTTTCCCTCTTATTTCATATAGATTTTTTATGGTTATAAATTTTCTTTTAAAGACATTATCCTTCACCTTAATGCATTTTAAGTTTTATTTTCACTTGATTTCAAATATTTAAAATTTTCTCGAGACTTCATCTTCAAGCCACACATGCTCTAGAAGTGCATTGTTTAAACTCCAAATATGTAAAAATTTTCCAAGTGTCTTTTACCTACCAATTTTTGACTTATTCTCATTTTGGTGTGAAAAGTGTGCTTCCTATGTGATGAAGGAGGGTCATCTTTCTATCTGTTGATTTCAATGGTTAAGCAATAAAGAAACTGCTTGGCCCTCATAGGTTAAAAACTTAGGTAGGTGGAGTAAACAGAACATAAGGCAGGGAGAAAGAAGCTGAGTCAGGAGTCGCCATGATTCTCCCACTCCAGACAGACGCAAGTTAAGATCATTCCTGGTAAGCCAGCTCGTGGGCTACACAGATTATCAGAAATGGGCTAGTCCAGGTGCGAGAGTTAGCAGAAAAAAGGCTAGATATAATGGGCCAAGCAATGTTTAAAAGAATACAGTTTCCATGTAATTATTTCGGGTAAAGCTAGCCGTGCAGGCGGCCCGATGCTGGGGACGCAGCCCCACCACTCCTATTTCAACACCTATGGTTTCTGGGGTTTTTTTGTTTTGTTTTGTTTTTTTTTTGTTGTTGTTGTTTGTTTTAATGTGGTTTATGCTCAAAATCTGGCTCATTTTGTATTTTATGAAAGCTTGAGAAAAATGTATATTTTTCTATTGTTTAAAAGTAGCAATTAGATCTAGCTAACTGACAGACTGTTCAACTGTATCAGCAATGATTTTCTGCTTGTTTGAACTGCAAATTATGGACAGGGGAAAGAAATCTCTAAACAAAACCATGGCTTCGACTTTTCCCCTTCAGTTCTAAAGCACTATTTCTAGATGCGTACATGATTGCTCTTGTATATCACTTGGGGGAATTGATGTTTATATTATTATGTAATTATCTACTCTTAACTCTTCACCATGTCCACCTTCTGTAATCTGTTTTGGCCAGAAATCATATAGTGGCTACAGCTTTCTTTTAGTCAGTGTTGGTACAGGATTTCTTCCTACAACCTTTTCCTTTTAACATATCAGATTCTTGATAGTCAAGGGGAGTTCTGTTCAAACCTGTAGCTCCAACTTGACAGTTTCTGTCTTTAATTAAAGTCTTCAGACCATTAACATTTAAAGGGCTTACTGATGAATAATTTTTGGCCTCAACCAGATGCATCTTTTTGTTCTTCCCTGGTTTTATTTGAGCACTTTATACAATTCTATTTCCTCTCTACTCCTAGAGGATCAATCATATAACATGTTTTTGCAGTGTCTCTGCTGAAATTTATATGGTACATTTTTAGCTAACTGGAGCTACGTGCTAACGTGGCATGATTCCATTTTACAAGTAGCATAGGAGCATCACAGCACCCGTGTCTTCCTTCCTGTCCCCAGGACAGTGCTCTCAGTCACTTCATTCTCTGGACATTGCAGTCACCCAGAACTTCACTCTTGTTTTAAGCACAGTTATTTCTTTGGGTCTTTTCAGAAATTTTAAACATCCAGTTTACGTTGGCTCTGTCTGCCCTCTTCAATGTTTACGAAGGTGCTGATCTCTGACCTCTAAACACACTTTCATCTGACCCCAAGGACAATCTTTTTGACATTTTCCATAGGTCAAGTTTCCTGGTAACAAAGTCCCTCAGTTTTTTCTTGATTGACTTTTTAATTTTATTTATTGCTTTTCTTTCATATTCAAAAGATAATTTCTGTAGACCTGGAATTCTAGACTTCTTTGAACGTTTTATGTGTTTCATTGCCGACTGCCCTGATGTTTTCTTCCCCCATTCTTTATCAGCAGGTGATCCCCTATCCCTTCTGGCTTTTTAAATGATTTCCTTTGTCGTTCCACACCTTGGAGCTGCTGGAATTGATGGTCTGGTGTCCTTAAGGAAATCATGGGAGGTGTGGCTGGGAGAGCTGAGGTTGACAGGCCCTCTCTAGCCCATCTATGACATTTGGGGAAAAATAGCCCATCTTAATATACTTCATGTCCCAACACCTAAGATCTTTTCATATGGAAAGCGTGTAGATGATAGTATTAGTGCAAAAATGAGGAAATATACTTTTAAATGTTTCCAGACCAGATTTGACACAATTTAGAAGCACTAATAAGAAACGCTATGACTGGTAATTGCGATGATTGTATGATCATGATTGCATCTATACTGGGCCGTCAGAAGCACCGACCTCCAGGAGTTTCCAGACCCATTTGTAAACAGAGCACAGAACACAAACCTCTTATTTTACTGATTAACAGTGTCTATAAGTTTGCACAAATTGCACCCATCAGTGTTTCCTGTTATAGGTGCCATATGGTATTTAAGTGTGGGCCTGAAACCTTTGTAATCACGTTCAAACCCCAGTCTCCAGCTCTGCTTTGATTCTGCTTTCAGCAGTGAGAATTGAACATGAGGCCTTGTGTTTGATAGGCCTGTGCTCTACCGCTGAGCTACACCCCCAATCCTGTCTCAGTTTCCTTGGCTATGGAAGGAGATGCTGTAGCACTAACCTTACATTGTGTCTTTGAAAATTCAACTATGTTGTTTGGGTCAAGAGCTTAGATGAGTGCCTGGCACACATTGAATTCTCAACAAATGTGAGCCGGGTGGTGGTGGTGAACATCTTTAATCCTAGCGATCGGGAGGCAGAGGCAGGCAGATCTCTGTGAGTTCAAGGCCAGCCTCATCTACAAGAGTGAGTTCCAGGACAGGCTCCAAAGCTACAGAGAAACCCAGTCTCGAAAAACCAAAAATACAAAACCCAAAACCAAAATGTCAGCTGTTATTATAATGATTATTGCTAGTAATTATTTCAAGTAATGCAAACCGTCTCTCCACGTGATGGCGTTAAGTTTGATTTGATGGGTGGACTGAAGGAGCAGACTTTGGAAATGGGTGGGACAAGAGATACATGGCACTTTGTTGGGTAGTCTGGAGTGGGGAAACAGGCTGTGCATAGAGCCTGGGCTATCCACTTTCACCCTAGACTCCGAAGCCACAGAAAGCAGTGGTTATCTATTTTGTACTGAAAGGCAAATTTTGATTCCTACCAGCTCATATATTAGGAAAATCTCCCTATGTAGGAAGACACTTGAGAAGCCAGGAAGCCAGGAATTAACAAATGCCTATTATTTTAACAAGTACTGACAACTTTTATTTCAATAATGTTTGAAGAATGCCTGTGAACAACAGCTGAATTTGAAGTCCTAGACAAAATGATGAAAACTCCCATCAGTCCCCAGTCTCTCTTAATTACCATCACTTAAGATGCTTTGTGATTCTGAATGACAAAAATCCCAAAGACGCTCATGTGTGGAGCTATTGAAACCCTACCAAGGCTCAATCATGCCTATTTGTGTTTTATTTCCTCGTGTAACCTCAACAGGAACAATTTTCCCACCTTGTAATGGGAGCCTACTACTCTCTAGGGATAAACCATTCCACCAAATAGACAGGTACCTTGGCACTACGATACCCAGAGAGCCTGCAAAGTGCTGCGTGCCTTTAGAGGTGCAGCTGCCTCTGTTACAGCCACTGGTGTGCGGTACAGTTCCAAGTTCCACCTTAACGGTCTAGGTGGAAACAATGGACTGGAAAGAGCCCTCAGACAGGGATAGAAAGGATGGAGCATCTTGATGCTTGTGGATGTGGAAGGGAAAAAGCTGTGGAAAGTGCCTGCAGCTTGCAAAGCACCCTCTTTGTTAAGAGGGTGAGTAACCAAGCCTCTGGACTCTATGCTCTTGACCTCACCACACGGGAGAAGAGTCAGGTCGGAAGTGTGGTGTGGTGAGCTGAACTCACTGAAGGTATACTTTACCGTCTCCCCTCCAAGATCTTCGACGAGAGCGTGGAGTTAATTTATTAATTTTCTTTGCTATTCTTTACCAAAGAAAGATGGTGAGTCCTAGTAAGATCCATGCTGGTAAAATCCAGGAAGAGAGAGAGAATCTTAATAGAGAAGATAAAAGAAAAATTAAAAAAAAACAATCTAAAAATGAAATAATTCTTGGGAACATCTGCATGGGCTTGGGATAGAGGGATAGTGCTAAATTTCCCAAGTTTCATCTTCTCCTGTTCAGTGGGGGTGAGACCAACCAGGCCATAACTCACACAGTCCATTATGAATGTGTCTGAGTTAGAACTGGGGCAAGGAGACTCTTCTGGGGTGGCTTTAATAGGTTGTTATCTTTTTTTAATTTTTAAGCAATCAGCACACCTGTTTCTTTCCAACATACTGAATTTAAAAAGCTTTTAGCATATTTCTGTCTTTTTAATACCTCACAGGTAATGTGAAGTTACTGGAAAACAAAGGGGATTAATTATGCAAATGTCTGAAATAATAATAATTGAAATAGCTGCAGGGAATTGGGGGAAATTACTGATATTCACTTTTTTTTATTTTTTAGAAACATAGGTTACTAAGAGGGAAAAAGAGATCATTCCAATGAAAGAAAATTTGAAAGACGGCATTAGAAGCTGATAATTCAGAAAATTCCATCATTAATGGATATTCAGACAGTATATTAACTTTGGCCAAGATTCAATGGCCAAATCAAAGAATTTAAAGGCTGGCAAGATGAATGGTTGAACTCTAGGTGGGCACAGCGATGTGTGCCTCCGAGCCCCAGTATCTGCGAGGTGAACACAGGTGGGCACAGCGATGTGTGCCTCCGAGCCCCAGTATCTGCGAGGTGAACACAGGTGGGCACAGCGATGTGTGCCTCCGAGCCCCAGTATCTGCGAGGTGAACACAGGTGGGCACAGCGATGTGTGCCTCCGAGCCCCAGTATCTGCGAGGTGAACACAGGGAGACGGAAGTTCAAGGCCAGCTACATGACAAGAGTAAAATCAGCCTAGGATGTATACCAAGGCCCCATGTAAACCAAGAAATCAACCAAGGGCTGGGCATATAGCCCAGCGGTCAAATGCTTCTCTGAATTGCATACAGGCTCTGGGTTTTATCCCCCATACACACTTTGCAAAGCAAAACAAACCCCTCAGCTAACCAGAAATCACTTCTCAGTGTGTTACTGGCATTTTACTCATTAGGCTACATTCTTTATTTTAGGGCCAGGGCATAACCATCTAAGCAGCTGGTATGGTCTCTGCCTCCTTCTCCTCAGGAACCAGCAGCCTCTGGCTTCCGTCTAGCCACCTCCTGACTCCCAGGCGGTCTTTGAAGTACTCTTCAGGACTGGGATTTCCTAGGGTCTCTGGTCATGTTCTCTCTGCCTTTCAGTCTCTTTCTGGTCGCCTGGTTAATTGGCTTAGCAAATAACCTTCAATTAATGTCCCCAGGATGGACTGGTATCACTCAAATCTACACTGAGAGCCACTAAAGGTCTTACATGTGGCTTTTTCATGCCCTCGGAGCAATGTGAGAATGATATTCCCAGTTCAGACTGGCTACATCTCAGGGGTACAGGGCAGATGAAACAGCATTTGGCTTTCAACCCTTTATTTCAATGCGCGACTCTACCACGAAAATCATGAGTATGTGTTAGCTGACTTTTGAAAGGATAACTTCGCTTTGATGCAAGCATGATCTCGTCAGTGACACAATTTGAGAGCCAATAAGTAGGGAGCAGGTACTCTGATGCCCAGTGACAGCTTTGGGATTGCCCTGCTGAATAGGCAGCTCCACTGTCACGAAAATGGCATCTTCATTGCTAAATGACATTACCGCATGTCTTGTTTGCACTGCACCGCACACTACAGTGCCATTCGGTACAAATAAAGGTTTTGACTGCCATGCCTTTCCTGTTTAATATTGTCACAAAACTTTTTTTTTAAAATAGTTTTCTTCTTCTTTATGAATTAGTTGTTTAGTCTTTTGACTTTTTTCTTCAGATAGTTAAAAAAGAAATAATCAAGAAGAGGTAGGTTTATGTTGGTGCTCTACAAATAATTCTGGAAACTGTCCGGAAGAAATGTGATTAGATTTTTGGATTTTAATTATTTCCATCACTCTTTTTGTTCTTAAAAAAATAAACTATAATTATATCAATTTCCCCCTTCTGTTTCCTCTCTTCAGCCCACCCCAGTGCTCTTCTTCCCATCCCTCTGTACCCTCACTCTTTCACTACCTCTCAGATGCATGGCCTCTTTCTCTTTGATTGTTATTGTTTACACACACACACACACACACCCACACCCACACACACACACACACCAATAACATGTATATGTAACCTGTTCAGTCCACATAATGGTATTTGCGTGTACATGATATCAGAGAATCCCGTTTTGGTATTGGATAGTCCATGAGAGGCTCACTCCTGGGACTCATTTCTTCCTCTCTCAGTTGCCACTGGTTTCCTGGACTTCTTTGTCTAGGGCTCACGGAGATTTCCCCCTCCGACGCGAGCATGTTTATCAGGGTCATCATTGTTCGGCAGCCATGTCACTGAGGCTTTCCTAGGGCAAAAGACAATGTCACAGCCGACTTTTTTGGTGAGGGGTGAGGATTACAGCTCTCTGTGGCTGTAAGGATAAGTACACCTCATCCAAGTTTAATTAAGAAGGAGCTGTGTGTGCCATAGAGACCCAGCCTATGCATGTTGGGGCTGACCTTTAGAGTTCACTTCATGTGGGTGAAATAGAAACAAAGGTTGGTCTCCCCCCATGTTTATCTAATTCTAGTCAGAGTTTAATTGAACTTTTAAAAAATATTGATGTAATACTAGCGCTACTAATGCAGTCACTTACAGCTTACTGGAAGAGCATTTTCCCCATTGGACTGCACTCTGGGGTCCTGCTGCATACAGTTGGCCAAACGATGTGTATCATTTTCTATTTTGATTTGCTTGCAGGGATGCTGGCATTTGTAGAGCATCATGTCTTTGGAATAAATTAGAATATTTGCAGGTGTTTACAAACTCCTCCTTTCTCTGTTTGGCTGCCTGGTAGTTTTATAAATATTCAACTCTCATCTGGCCAGATGTTTCATGCATAGGTCTGTTAGGTCACCATTTAAACCAGCACAGGACCCGAATCTGAGGGCAGTGTGTTTGCTTCTGCCATAGGCTCTAGGCTGGCTCCTCGTGCTCTTCACTGGTCCATCGTGTTACCTGATACCATGGCTCCTCAATGTTCTAGCTGCTCCAGTTGGAACTGGCTTATTTTTCTTAA